>NC_091993.1:80626808-85426808 GCF_044704955.1 Pristiophorus japonicus
GAGAGTGGGAGTCGGGGGGTGGGGGGTGGAGGAGGAGAGTGGGAGTCGGGGGGGGGTGGAGGAGGAGAGTGGGAGTCGGGGGGTGGGGGTGGAGGAGGAGAGTGGGAGTCGGGGGGTGGGGGTGGAGGAGGAGAGTGGGAGTCGGGGGGTGGGGGTGGAGGAGGAGAGTGGGAGTCGGGGGGTGGGGTGGAGGAGGAGAGTGGGAGTCGGGGGGTGGGGGTGGAGGAGGAGAGTGGGAGTCGGGGGGTGGGGGTGGAGGAGGAGAGTGGGAGTCGGGGGGAGGGGGGAGGAGGAGGAGAGTGGGAGTCGGGGGGTGGAGGAGGAGAGTGGGAGTCGGGGGGTGGGGGTGGGGGTGGAGGAGGAGAGTGGGAGTCGGGGGGAGGGGGGTGAGGGGGGAGGAGGAGGAGTGGGAGTCGGGGGGGGGGGGGAGGAGGAGAGTGGGAGTCGGGGGGGGGGGGAGGAGGAGAGTGGGAGTCGGGGGGGGGGGGGGAGGAGGAGAGTGGGAGTCGGGGGGTGGGGGGAGGAGGAGAGTGGGAGTCGGGGGGGGGGGGGGAGAGAGCGTGGGAGTCGGGGGGGGGCGGGGAGAGAGAGTGGGAGTCGGGGGGGGGGCGGGGAGAGAGAGTGGGAGTCGGGGGGGGGGGCGGGGAGAGAGCGTGGGAGTCGGGGGGGGGGCGGGGAGAGAGAGAGAGTGGGAGTCGGGGGGGAAGGTGGGAGTGGGGGGGTGGAGAGAGAGTGGGAGTCGGTGGGGGGCGAGGGGCGAGGAGAGTGGGAGTCGGGGGGGGGGAGGAGGAGAGGGGGCGGGGGGAGGAGGAGGAGAGTGGGAGTCGAGGGGGCGGGGGGAGGAGGAGGAGAGTGGGAGTCGGGGGCGGGGGGAGGAGGAGGAGAGTGGGAGTCGGGGGAGGAGGAGGAGGGTGGGAGTCGGGGGGGGGGTGGGGAGAGAGAGTGGGAGTCGGGGGGGGGGGGGGGGGAGGGGAGGAGAGAGAGTGGGAGTCGGGGGGAGAGAGTCTGAGTCGGGGGGGGGGGGGGGGAGAGAGAGTGTGAGTCGGGGGGGGGGGGAGAGAGAGTGGGAGTCGGGGGGAGGCGGGGGAGAGAGAGTGGGAGTCGGGGGGAGGCGGGGGAGAGAGAGTGGGAGTCGGGGGGGGGAGAGAGTGGGAGTCGGGGGGGCGGGGGGAGAGAGAGTGGGAGTCGGGGGGTGGGAAGAGAGTGGGAGTCGGGGGGGTGGGAAGAGAGTGGGAGTCGGGGGGTGGGAAGAGAGTGGGAGTCGGGGGGGGGGGGAAGAGAGTGGGAGGCGGGGAGAGAGTGGGAGGCGGGGGAGAGAGTGGGAGTCGGGGGGGGGGGGGCGCGGGGGAGAGAGTGGGAGTCGGGGGGGCGGGGGAGAGAGAGTGGGAGTCGGGGGGGCGGGCGGGGGAGAGAGAGTGGGGACGGGGGAGAGAGAGTGGGAGTCGGGGGGGGTGGGGGCGAGGAGAGTGGGTGTCGGGGGGGGGAAGGAGGAGAGGGGGCGGGGGAGGAGGAGGAGAGGGGGCGGGGGGAGGAGGAGAGTGGGAGTCGGGGGAGGAGGAGGAGAGTGGGAGTCGGGGGAGGGGGGAGAGGTGGGAGTCGGGGGAGAGGTGGGAGTTGGAGAGGGGGAGAGGTGGGAGTCGGCGGGGGGGGGGGAGACGAGGTGAGTGGGAGTCGGGGGGTGGGGGGGGGGGAAGAGAGTGGGAGTCGGGGGGGGGGTAGAGAGAGTGGGAGTCGGGGGGGGGGGTAGAGAGAGTGGGAGTCGGGGTAGGGGGGGGAGAGAGAGTGGGAGTCGGGGTAGGGGGGGGGGAGAGAGAGTGGGAGTCGGGGGGGGAGGGGAGAGAGTGGGAGTCGGGGGGGGGGGGGAGGGGAGAGAGTGGGAGTCGGGGGGGGGGGGTGGAGAGAGAGTGGGAGTCGGGGGGGGGAGGGGAGAGAGTGGGAGTCGGGGGGGGGGGGGGAGGGGAGAGAGTGGGAGTCGGGGGGGGGGTGGAGAGAGAGTGGGGGGGGGAGGAGAGTGGGGGGGGGGAGGGGAGAGAGTGGGGGGGGGAGAGGGAGAGAGTGGGGGGGGGGGAGAGAGTGGGAGTCGAGGGGGGGGGTGAAGAGAGAGTGGGAGTTGGGGGGGGGGGGGGGGCGGGGGAGAGAGAGAGTGGGAGTCGGGGGGGCGGGGCGGGGAGAGAGTGGGAGTCGGGGGGGGGGCGGGGAGAGAGTGGGAGTCGGGGGGGGGGGGCGGGGAGAGAGAGTGGGAGTAGGGGGGGGGCGGGAGAGAGAGTGGGAGTCGGGGGGTGGGGCGGGGGAGAGAGACTGGGGACGGGGGAGAGAGAGTGGGAGTCGGGGGGGTGGGTGGAGGAGGAGAGTGGGAGTCCGGGGGTGGGGGGGCGGGGAGGAGAGTGGGAGTCGGGGGGGGGGAGGAGGAGAGTGGGAGTCGGGGGGGGGGGGGGAGGAGGAGAGTGGGAGTCGGGGGTGGGGGTGGAGGAGGAGAGTGGGAGTCGGGGGGTGGGGGTGGAGGAGGAGAGTGGGAGTCGGGGGGTGGGGGTGGAGGAGGAGAGTGGGAGTCGGGGGGTGGAGGAGGAGAGTGGGAGTCGGGGGGTGGGGGTGGGGGTGGAGGAGGAGAGTGGGAGTCGGGGGGAGGGGGGAGGAGGAGGAGGAGAGTGGGAGTCGGGGGGTGGGGGAGGAGAGTGGGAGTCGGGGGGTGGGGTGGGGGTGGAGGAGGAGAGTGGGAGTCGGGGGGAGGGGGGAGGAGGAGGAGGAGAGTGGGAGTCGGGGGGTGGGGGGAGGAGGAGAGTGGGAGTCGGGTGGGGGGAGGAGGAGAGTGGGAGTCGGGGGGGGGGGGGAGGAGGAGAGTGGGAGTCGGGGGGGGGGGGGAGGAGGAGAGTGGGAGTCGGGGGGGGGGGGCGGAGGAGGAGAGTGGGAGTCGGGGGGGTGGGGGGAGGAGGAGAGTGGAGTCGGGGGGTGGGGGGAGGTGGAGAGTGGGAGTCGGGGGGGGGGGGGGGAGGAGGAGGAGAGTGGGAGTCGGGGGGGGGGGGGAGGAGGAGAGTGGGAGTCGGGGGGGGGGGCGGAGGAGGAGAGTGGGAGTCGTGGGGGGGGAGGAGGAGGAGAGTGGGAGTCGGGGGGGGGGGAAGGGGAGAGTGGGAGTCGGGGGGGGGGGGGAGGAGGAAGAGTTGGGGGGGAGTGGGAATCGGTGGGGGGGGGTGTGGGAATCGGTGGGGGGGGGGGGAGTGGGAATCGGTGGCAGGGGGGGAAGAGTGGGAGGAGGGGGGGAAAGAGTGGGAGGGGGGTTGGGGTGAAGAGTGGGAGTCGGGGGGGAGGAGAGTGGGAGTGGGGGGAGGGGAGAGTGGGGGGAGGGGGGGGGCGAAGAGTGGAGGGAGGAGTGGGAGTCGGGGGGAGGGGAGGGGAGGAGAGTATGAGGCGGGGTGGGGGAGTGGAGTGGGAGGAGGGTGGGGGGGCTGTCGGGTCGGGAGGGGGAGAGAGCGGAGGGGGGGTGTCGTGTTGGGTCCGGTCCGAAGGCGGGAAACGGGAGTCGGGTCGGGAGGTAGGAGGAGCCTTATTCACGCAGCCCCAGTGAGGCCATTCTTGCAGGGCTAGGGGCTGCGTGCTTCGGCCCCTCCCACACAGTTTTGGGCGCCTGGAGCTACTGCACATGCACGCCCACTGTAGCGCGCATGTGCCGAGGTCCTGGCACTGTTTTCAGCGCAGGGACCTGGCTCCGCCCCCTCCAGCTCCTGCTGCGCTGCGCGAGCTGCAAACGACCTGCAGGGAGCTGGAGAATCTGGAAGTTTTTTTTCGGCGCACCTTGTGGCGCGAAAAACGGGCGTCCAGGTCAGGACTGCGCCGTTATAGGCGCGGCTCGAAACTTGGGCCCAACATGTGCAGATTTGCAGTAGATAGAAGCTTAATTGTCCATCATAAGATAGAAAATTACAGTCACATCGCTACCCTAAATTGGAATGTAAATCAATCGGACACAGGATCCCTGAATAATACTTGGAGAAAAAAAATGAACAGAACAACGCATTTAGTCAAGAAGATCAGACAATTAAAATTATATTCCGACAAAACCACAACATTTCTGTATTGAATTGAACAAGTTAAGCCCCCCCCCCTCCTCCCTGCATAATTGACTAGGACAGTAATACCTCAATATGTATCAGCATAAGACATTCCATTTTATGTGAATGAACCTGATCTTCAACCCCATATGTGCTATGAAAGAAATCAATACTGTCATTCACCATAGGCAAAAATGCACAATTTTTGTCACACAGGTGTCCAGGATGCATCCTGTTGTTTTTAAGTGTAGGAATATATTATATGCCGAACACTGTGGGAACCAGTTGGGAAATAAAGTGGCATTACAAGGAACAATTCAATGACTTTCACTTTGCCGGTGATGTTATCTTGGCATGAATACAAAACATCATATGTGCAAAAACTGACAGTACAGAATATAAGTGCCAGGTTGTTAATGAGAAGGTCAATGTGATAGAAATCACATGGCAGTGTTGTAAAATTTTGCAGTGACGCACAAGAGGTTGTGAAAATATATTGGCAGTTGCATGATAAATAACTAAATATAGAAGTTGATGTTTGCTTTGTGAGGGTGACTGCTTTTATATATTTGGAGAATATGAAACCAATAGCATGGATTTTAACTACCGGGCAGAAATCTGAGCCATCGAACATCCCATCCTGGAGGCTACATAGGAGGCCTAGCCGATTTTGCAGGGCCCATTAACATCTCGCCGACCAGCTGCTCACCTGAAAAGGACGTAAAGATGTAGTTGGCTGACTACTGGCAGGTGAATATCAGGCAGCCTGCAGGTTGCCCACTGGCACTCAGTAAGTCACAGAGGGGAGTTCGGCAGGGTTCTGTTGTCGGAAGAGGACTGAGAGCCTGGCACCTAGAGGCCCAGATTCTTGTGGGTCCTGGGGGAAGCATTCCTGCTCTAGAACTCTTTCCTCAAAAAGCTGTTGAGGCTAGGTCAGTTGAAAGTTACAAAACTGAGTTTGATTTTTGTTAAGTATGGAACGGATATGGAATCAAGGTGGGTAAATGGATTGGTAAAGATCAGCCATGATCTAATTGCATGGCGGAACAGGTTTGAAGGACTGAACAGCCTACTCCTGTTCCTATGCTCCTCCTGGCACCACATTGCGAAGTAATTTTCTTATCTTTTGGGACCTCTGCTGGATGTCCAGCAGCTTCCACTGGTTGGTTGGCCAGTAGGATGTTAAAATTGTCTCGGGGTTCTATCAGAACGACGTGGCCTCAATTCGCATATATTGCTGAGACGTCGCCTGACTCGGATGGACTCCTCAACTGCCGCGGGGTGATATTGGAGCGGGAAAAACAGCTCCATCTTAACTCCTGTTCCACCTGGTTTCTGCAGGACAAGGTGACTTGCTCTAATTTGGGTTAAACAGGGACAACGGAGATTGGCCAAACATATTCTTGTCTGATAACAGGTAGAATGAAGATGGTCCAAAGGGACAGTGAAAGATTGAACGATGGGCTGATTACAACAGGACCTGTGAATGGAGTTGAGCTGATATATGGCATAAAGGATGTTGCCAATACTAGTGTTATGTCCTTAGGACACAGAATACTGTAATTTATCCATCTGTAGATGACTCAACCCCTTCGAAATGCATTTGTAAGAGAAACTGGGCTCAAAATTGCCCAGGAGTTGCTCCGTTTTTTCTTTGAGCAACTTGATTTTTCTGGAGTATCTTAAAAATCTCCATTTTGTACATTCAATTTGCGCCAGTGTAAGTGAGTTAGTTAGGATTTTTTTTAGTTTAGTTTAGTTTTTTTCAAAAGGGGGAGTTATCAGCCATCTACTCCCATTTTGGCCATTTAGGCCACCTTGGACAATCAGCTAATAGTTACTCCAAACTAGGCCAGTGTATGTGGCCACACAGAAAACCCTTGCAGTGAGTTAAGAAATCAGCGTAGGTAGGTACTACTGACTTGGCTAAAGAATGTGAATAGGATCACACAGCTATACAGGACATCATATGACAAACTTCGCGAAGTTAATTTACTATACAACAGAAGCATTAATGGAAGCTTAAAGTACAAAAATAAAATAAGCAGAGACAAAAGATATTTACATAATTTTTTCAAAATATCCAAATAAAAAATAAAAGTACCTCCTCGTAATTCTTATGTTCTTATGTAGGAAAGTATTTTCATCAACAGGGTTAAGGAAAGTCTTGAGTAAGCTCATTAAAATTATTCGCTACACAGTTATCACTTTTCCCCCCTCCCCAGCCACCCCCAGACCTAAACTCCTCTCCCCTCTCTCCTCCCACCCCCTCATTTCCTGCCAGATCAAACCTCTCCCCGCACCAACCTGTTTGTTGTAGCCTTAGCCCGGGAAGGCAGTGGGCCGGCCTGTGTGACTGGCCACTCGGCCTGGGATGGGGCAGGGGGCGCATTAGGTCCCACGCTGCAGCACGCATCATTGGCAGGAGTTACTGCGCATGCGCGAAAGCTCTAATGTGCATGCGGACAGCTGCCAGAACTGTTTTTCGTGCAGGGCCCTAGCTCCGCCCCCCCCCCCCCCCCAAATCGACTGGCCACACTACATGAGGACCTGGGAGAGGCTGGACAGCGTGCAAAGTCGGGAGGATTTTTTCCAGCGCACTTCTCATCCTAGAAAAGCGGAACAAGTAGGATGAGTGTGCCGAAAAATGGCAGGAGCCAAATTTGAGCCCATTAAGCTGCAATTGAGGAAGTATTCTATGGTTGTATACATTTCTATAAATCTGCATGAAAGAAAATGCTGAAAACAGATTTAAGATATAGCAACTATATCAAAAGTTCAAGTACAAGGCAAGGGAATACTTAATAAATGGTAGGACACTGAAGTGTAGAGGAACAGATGGACCTTGAAATGCATGTCCACAGATCCCTGAAGGTAGCAGAACAGGGAGATAAGGTGGTTAAGGAGGCATAGGAGATACTTGCCTTTATTAGCTGAGGCATAGAATATAAAAGCAGGGAGGTTACACTTGAACTTTATAAAACACTTGTTAGGCCACAGCTCGAGTAAGTGTGCAGTTCTGGTCACCACATTACAGGAAAGATGTGATTGCACTAGAGAGGTTACAGAGGAGATTTACGAGGATGTTGCCTGGACCAGAGAATTTTAGCTACGAGGAAAGATTCGAATGGCTGGCTTTGGCTTCTTTGGAACAGAGGAGGCTGAGGGGAGACCTTATTGAGGTGCATAAAATTATGAGGGGCCGAGATAGAGTGGATAGGAAGGATCTATTTCCCTTAAGAGGTGTCAACAACCAGGGGGCATAGATTTAAAGTGATTGAGAGGAGGTTTAGAGGGGATTTGAGGGGAAATGTTTTCACTCGGGGTGGTGGGGTCTGGATCTCGCTGCCTGAAAGGGTGGTAGAGAGGTAGAAGCCCTCGCCATATTTTAAAAAGTACTTGAATATACAGTTGAAGTGCCGTAACTTACAAGGCTACAGACCAAGAGCTGGAAAGTGGGATTCAGCTGGATAGCTCTTTGTTGGCTGGTACGAACACGATGGGCTGAATGGCCTCCTTCTGTGCTGTAAATTTCTATGCTTCTATGATCTAATTCAATTCTGAAACCGTAAAAATTATTGAATAATTCTCCTAAGTTTAGTTTTTTGCATTTTTTTCTGTTTAATTACATAATCACAGAGAATATAGATTTGAATCCCAGCCAACATTTTGACACGTCACATCTAATGCGAGTTTATAATTTCTTACTCATCTGTACAAATGTAATGATCCAATAAGAGAGAAGCTGGTATTTTGACCCCTGGCCAGGGGTTGAGAAGCTTTATTACTGGTTTGTTTTGGTGAAGGTGACCTCCTGTGAACTGATTTTTTTTGCAGCTGGGATTCAGTAAGAGCTGTTGCGGCTGAAATTAAATGTTAGTGTGAATGAACACGCTATGAAATAAGGCCAATAAATCCAAATGATACTTAAAACGGGGATGTTAAAATCTACTGAACACATGCTCTAAAACCTGAATATATTTTCAAGCGAATAAGGATCAATTCAACAGTTGTCTCTGGAGACTGAAACAATGTGCAGTCAAAGTTACCGTACCCTTGCTGCTTTCACAGCTGTTTCACTGCAGGCCAACTCATTAATATAAATTTATTTTCTAGGAACATTTTGCAATCTTTGTACCTTTGAGATTGTGATTACAATATTCAGATGAACTGATGTGTAAACATATCTCGCTTGTACTCATGTGTCATAGGATTGAATGTCATTGGAAATAATCAAGGGCATTGGGATTTTGTTTTTTAGCTGACTGCCGGAAGCAGCTAATAGCAAAGTAGTAGCATTATTCTCCTGAGCAATGATAGTGGTGGTCTTGGGGGGGGGTGGGGGGGAGGGCAGAGGGCATGGCATGCATTTGATTTTGTATTTAAAGTCTATTTTGATATTCATATTCATTTGCTACCCATGTAGGTCCTATATTCTCCTTCTGTGAATCATCCTCCTCATCCCCATTATCCATATAGTGGTTCTTTGCTCTTCTGAAAAAAAAGCTGATATATCATCTTCGCGCTGTGTACCTCTGAACTTACACCTGCGTTCTGGCATTTCTCTCCGTTTTCTTTACTCACTATTGTAACCATTCTAATCTATCTGTATCAGTTGGTATTGCTCGAAACATCCCTCTCTTGTCCCGCAGCTTTTACTAAGTCATGTTACTCCTTTTCTCTCTTTCCTATATCTTCACTCTGGTAAAATCAGACTTGTTGCACAGTCCCCCATTCCAATTTAATTCTTTCCCAGGACCTTCAGATTGTGGGGATACCTTGTCTCCCTTGGGTCTCCCCTAACAATATTCAGGACTTCGATCGGTACCTTTAATTTATTTATTTGATTACTTTCTCTCCGTCCTTCCAACCGTGATGGTGTCTATGTAAGTTCCTATTCCTTTAAATTGCTGGGATATCATATTTGCTTAAAACAAGTAATGTGCAATTTTAAAATATATGGAGGAGTGTAAGATGTGCAGACTAACTAAACTCTGACTTTGAGCAGAGAGATGATGAAGGGAAAAAAGTTACATGAAATCATCACATAAATTACATGGATTCCATGTTGTTTCAATTTAATTTCCAGTTGAGCTTTTCATTATTGGTGAATTTTAAAATAAGATGTCTTGTGGCAGTAACAGAGAGGTATATTTCAGGATTCTCAATATTGGCTTCTCTCTTGAGCTTAATGTGAGGGTGATTGCTTTTTCTCAGGATTCAGATGTGAGGGAGACTCCAGATGAACTCGAGGAAGATGAGAATCCCTATGAACTTCTCCTGACCGCGGAAACAAAGAAGCTAACCACTTTGGACGTGTCCCAACATAAAGCAGAGACTACAGGTATTGTGTTGATATTTGTACATTATATAGAGGAAAAGGCGTTTAATGTTAATCTGTAAGCGCCACTTCTGAAATTAACTTGGGAATTGAAAATGGTTGGCTTATGAAGCTTGGTGTGTTCCTAAAGATGGTGGCTGAATTCTGGCTGTAAAGCTTAATTCATTTTTATGCTATCACAGTTTTAAAACCACTATGTATCAATAGGCTATTGATGGGATATTAGGATAGACACCACACTCTTTTTGTTTCTGTCGATGATTACTAATTTACAATTATCTCTACATATGGGGAAAACAATTCCTGTAATATTCAGGAACGCTCCAAAATATGGAACACATGACTTGAAGTTCAAAGGTATGCTTAGATTGCTACAACTCCCAACAAAATGCTAATGCACAAAAAGACAGAATTATATATTTGCATTGAGCTTCAATTTTAATATGGAGGCTATTTTACCTTTTGGAATGAGAGTATGTAAATGATGATCACTGTTCAGAAATCATTAAAGAAGGTATTTTCCTGAAATGAACTTTCCACATGAATATATGGTTACAGATGTGATACGACAGCATAACATTTTGTTCCTGTGTCATGCAAGGTTGATGGTTTGCATTGGGGAGTAACTGACAAATAGATAAAGATGAGAAAATTCTGATGGAGACTAGTCATGTTATCTAGAATCAATAGTAATTTATATACCAAATTAAACACATTATTCATGTGAGACTAGCTCATGCCGTGTCGTTTAATATTATGATTTATTGTGTTGTCCGCATCTCTTGTCACATGTACCAGATGCTGCCTTTTCTAGACACCACTATTGGGTTCACATTTATTCAGTACGTACATAAAAATAGCCGCTGGCCATCATGAATTTAAGCATTTGTGTATTTTCTCAGCTTTCAAAATGAAACAAAAGATCTTGAAAAATAAAAAAATAAATATATTGTTGAATATCGGGAGATAGCATTCATTGAGCCCTGTCATCATAACAACATTGATTATGGCATGGATTATAAATCTGCCGATAAATTGCTTCACATACAAGTTTCGCAGGAAAATTAACTCCCCATCCTTTCCAGCATTTTAACATTTGAGTATGAACTTCTGTATATCTGCATACAGCACACCTCAAGTCCTTCTATAGCCAAAAAAATGAAGTCCTACTTTTTTCATTGGCTAACTAACTTTTATACATTCTGATTTGCTGAAAAGTAGGTCTCATAGAAACTCACAGAAAAGCAACTCTGAAAGGCTGGAATTTCTACCAATTGCATTGCTGAATTTGTTTCTTTTTTTAAGTGGCTGCAGCTGCTATTTTATTTATGGTTGAGATGAATAGAGAGCCAGTGAATGACCGTTACCACTCAACACGCAAAAAAGATTTAATTATTCAACCTACAATCGCTAAAGTCATCCATAGAATTCCCTGTATAATATTCCACATTCAAACAATGCAGATTACTTCCACAGGTCCACCTGTGTCTTGGATGCCTAGGATTCTAGATTCCAACTTCAATTTTTAAACAGGGCTGTTTTGCCCGTTTCTTTTCCTAACAATGCAGCCCAATTGCACATGCATGCCTGATGTTTCAAAACTCCTTCAGTACCTGCTCAGACTCCTGGTCCCCCATTCTGCCTATCCAGACTGTTGCAGTTCTTGTTCCTCACCTGCTTGACCACACGGCCAGTCTTCCCATTTACACAATTCTGATCCCTTCCTGCACACCACCACAATTGAAATGCAGAGTGTGGAGGGGAGGGGGGAGTGGGGTAAGAAAACTGTGACTGGAGGCAAGCATGAACTGCGAAAGCACACCACCGAGAGAGAGGAGCAAGGCAAAACTCAGTAGAGGAGGGAAAAGTAAACAGCCAGGAAGGGACTTGTAACACATTGAACAAGAAGGAAATAGATTCTAAATATTATCAGGTTAGTCAGAAGGCCAGGAAGTTGCTAATGCTACTGCGAGCCGTGCACATTCTGCCCTACCCCATTTCCCCATGTACCATGAGCAAGGCTACACGTGATTGGCTAGTTTGTAAAGTACATAGAATCCATCCAGCCTTCCTAATGTTTCAAACCAGGCTCCCATGGATTAAGATGTTTTCAAAGACTAGGGGGTCAAGTTTCGGTCTGAGTTGCTCCAATTTTTTTTGAGCAACTGGTTTAGAATGAAGTATCTTAGAAATTGCAATTCTCGGCATTTAGTTTGCTCCAGTTCTAGTCAGTTAGAACAGTTTCATTTTGGAACAGCTTTTTTTTTTTCAAAAGCGGCCTTGTCCGACCACTTACGCCAGTTTAGGCAGTGAAAACTTACTCCAAACTAACTTAGAATGGAGTAAGTGTAGATTTGTGTACACTCAGAAAAACCTTGCCTACACTTTAGAAATCAGGTGTAGATTACAAATCAGGCGTAGGGAATGAGGTGGGGAGGGGGGGAAAGGGAAGTAATTACATTTTACAAGCATTCAACAGTATTACTTATACAAATAAAGAGCCAATCTGAATAAAAAATTATAAACAAAGCAAATACAAAAATATTGAATATTCCTACCTGTGTGAAGCAGCAGCAGCCTTCGAGCTGCGGTGCTTCAGGCAGGCCTTCCGTGTATTTAAGAGGGGCGGCGTCAGTGACTCGACGGCAGCCCAACAACGGCAGCAAGCAGCCTTCGAGCTGCGGTGCTTCAGGCAGGCCTTCCTTCCATGTAGGAGAGGGGGCGTCGTCAGTGGCTCGACGGCAGCCAAAGACACAGCAAGCAGCCTTCGAGCTGCGAGGGTAACTGAGGCCATTCGGCCACGGGATAGGGGCGGCGGCAGTGGCTGACGGCAGCCCGAAGACACAGCAAGCAGTCTTCGAGCTGCGAGGGAGGCTGAGGCTATTCGGCCATGGGATAGGGGCGGCGGCAGTGGCTGATGGCGATCGAAGACACAGCAAGCAGCCTTCGAGCTGCGAGGGAGGCTGAGGCCATTCGGCCACGGGACAGGGAGAGGCGGCCAGATAGCCAGTTTGAAACTTAAATTTGTAATTGCAGAATGGGTGCTGCATTGTCAACACCACGGATTATGCAATGGTTCGCCAGCAATTCACTGCATAGGAGAGAATTGATTAGAGCTCACCGCACCAGGAACGTCATAGCCCATAGGCTGATGGGCAGGAGACCTTACCCACGTCGGCAATATCGAGCCAGACGCTCGTACCTGGACATGAGCAAGGCTGATTGTGTCAAAAGGCTGCATTTCCGCAGAGAAGTTGTCGTTGAGATCTGTGATATGCTGAGAGCAGATTTGCAGCCCAGAAGCAGAACGCCAACTGCCTTGTCTGTTGAAGTGAAGGTAACAGCTGCACTTGCCTTCTATGCCTCGGGATCATTTCAGTCTACAACTGGAGATGTGTGCGCCATCTCTCAACGTGCAATACATGCCTGCGTTTGGAGGAATGACTATCAATTTCCCAGTGACCTCACAAGCGATCCATGAAAGGGCTGTGGGCTTCTTCAGGATTGCTGACTTCCCAAAGGTACAGGGCTGCATTGATTGTACCCACATAGCCTTGCGAGCACCTGTGGAGGATTCCGAGCAGTACAGGAATAGAAAAGGTTTCCACTCCATCAATGTGTGACGACAAGCAGCGCATCATGTCAGTCGATGCGAGATACCTTGGCAGCACCCATGATGCGTTCATCCTACACGACAGCGTTATATCTGACATGTTTGAGCAGCAGCCAGAAGGGCAGAGCTGGCTACTGGGAGACAAAGGGTACGGCCTGACCACCTGGCTCATGATGCCCCTACGCGTGACACGGACAAAAGCTGACCGTCAATACAACATGGTGCACATTGCAACACGCAGCATCATTGAGAGGACCATTGGCATATTGAAACAGCGTTTCCGATGCCTGGACCATTCCGGAGACAACTTGCAATACTCTCCTCAGATTGTCGGTCACTTCACTTCTTTGTGCTGCATGCTCCATAACTTAGCCATCATGAGGCAGCAGGAGCGGGTAATGGAACCAGAAGACCCACGTGAGGGTCCAGTGCCTGATAGTATTTTGGAAGAGCAGGATGTGGATGATGACGACGATCATGAAAGCATACAAGTGCCTGATGCCGGAGCACGAGGTCGGAGGAGGGCCACCCATCGTGCCCTTTAAAGATTGCTCGAGCCCTGCGCCAGCAGCTCATCCGTGAACACTTCAATTACTGATGCCTGAGGGCTCTGCGACCACTGTTGCGCATGGACATGTTTATTCTTTGGAGTTGTTCCTACGTTGTGTTGTGTTAATGGAAGATGAATCAGTTTTAATGAAAAAATATTTTATTGAAAAGTTAATGTCACTAATAAAATATTTGTTGTATCAAACTTTACTTTTTAATATGACTTGAAGATCACTTAAAAACTTTAAGATCACTTATAAACTTGTAAAGTTACAGAACAATTTCAATGTGAAAAATCTTACACTCTTAAGATCACTTAGACTTCAGGATCACTTTTTAGGTGCAAAATTAAATAAGATACAAAATGTGAGCGTTTACACGATAAGATCGCTCAAAAACCCTAAGTTATAAGTTGTAAAGTTACAAAACTTACAAAACAATTTCAATTTGAAAAACGCTACTACAGCTACATCAAGAACAAGAACAAAAGCAGCAAAGAAAGGCTGCAACCATGTCTCATCCACATCTCAGTGAATGTTCACTTCTTCATGGGGGTGTGATTTGATTGGCGGGGCTGTGTGGCCTTATTGCACCTTACACTCTACTTCCATGAGGGCCTGTGCCGTCGATTGCACTCCCTCGGACATTCTCTCCCTAAGTTCCCGTGTCATTACTGCTATTTCTCCCGTCAGGACCGTCAGCTCTTCCTTCACCCACTGCACTGACGCTACCGATGAGTGATCGGGTAAGCTCATTGGTCTCCATACCCAATGCCACAACCTGAGCCGCATCTGTTGCACGCTGCATCTCAGGAGAGCGTGTCTCCAATCTCCTTCTCCTCTGCCTCGTGGCACCACTGCACTGGAAGGCACGGATGGTGGGACGCTCGGTGTTCCAGACGACAGCACTCGAGTGCGAGCCATGGGCTGGGATGGTGGGTGAATGGGTGTAAACTGCTCCATTATATCACCAGCACCACTGGGACCCGCAACGTCTGAATCAAGACCATGGAAGGTGGAACCAGAACCTATGCAAGGGGTTGAAACTCTGATGCCCCTTAATGGGAGCTCATGAACATTAATTTGGAAGCTCTCCCCTGTAGACATTTCAGTCATCGCTGCCATCATCCAATCTGAATCGTCCGCATCTGGTTGTATTGGTTTTTGTTCTGTATCTTCAGGATCATCATCTTCTTCATCTTCATCTTCATCTTCGATCAGAACAGTCAAATGTTTAACAGCAAGGGAGGGGGCAGGATGGGTGGCATGAGTACTCTCACACATAGCAGGCCAGGCAGCAGGTTGATTTTGAAGGGCCACGATGCATTATCAGGACTTGCCCTCTTCCTCTCGTGCGGGCCCAGCTTGTGCTGTACTGATTGCTTTTCTCCATGTACGACTCATCATAGCAGCTACCCTCCTGTTCAAGTTGCTTCCCTTTTGTTGTGGGCCAATTTCTTCTGCAAAGAGTAAAATATAACTTTTTACTGAGTGCGTCTTTCTGCGGGGTGGGACATGCAGATAGTCACGTTACAATTACGATTACATTAAAAAATGAAAATATTACTTACACCAGCAACTTGACCAAGGTCGTGCAATTTCTTTTTACACTGGTTCCAAATCTCATGGTATGCACCATTGCGCAGTAATCTTTTGGAACTTGGTTCCAACGTTTCTTCTTTTCTTTAGGTGGCACTTTGATGCGAGTTCTGTTGCTGGTATCTAGCTTCTGCCATCTCTGCTCAATGACGTTGACTAATATCTCCCCTTCCTCATGCAAGAAATTCTTTGTTCTTGGTGGACGTTGTTCCATTGCTGTATTGAATTGACACTCTTATTTTCAAAACACACAGTCCTTAATTTGCATGCACCTATGCAGCACCTGCTCTGGAAGTTTAGCAGCGAAAAGCAGCACTTACTGATTTCAGCAGGTGATTTATTCAACAGTGCTGCTAAAAGCACTCCTTCAGACACCAAAAAATCACCAAAATTCAATCCCAAGCCTTTCCAAAGGTCCACGAGACAAATCAGCACTTTTCTTTAAGCTCCTTTAAAAATGGCCGAGTGCCAATGTTTCTGGGCTACTGCGCGCTCCAACGCGCCCGCGCAGGGCTGTCGGCACGACGTTCCCTCATTTGACTTAGCCCCCCCCCCCCCCCCCCTCCACTTGCAGAATCGGCACGACTCTGTGGCTCCGCCCCCCACTGCTGTCTGTGCGCCGCGCCGAGCTCCCAGGGACCAGCAAGGAGCCCGAGAATTACGAGGTAGATTTTCGTCATGCTCTTCGGCGCGATAAACGGGCGTCCATGTCGGGGCTGCGCCGTTCTAGGCGCGGCCCGAAACTTGACCCCTAGGATTCCAGCCTTAGATGGAGATGGAAGTGGTTGAAGTCCTCAAGCTGCGTTCTCCCTTCCCATCTCTCTTCCCCAGGAAAAAATAATATTGATATAATTAGCATCTGAACAGGAATTCCTTTACTTTGTCACTAGATTTACTAGCGCATGTTGGTCCATTTAAAAAGAAACATTTAAGAATCTTGTTTTTGCAGAAGTTTGTCTGCTGAAAATTATTGTATTATATGTGGTTTTGTTGTGGTTAGTTAAAAAATTGAAGTTATATGCACAATTCTTTCCCTAAGTATCTTTACTGAGATTCTTTTCTGAAAAATTGATTTACAGGAGACTGAAGGATCGTAAAATGATTTTAAAAAATCATTTAGATAAAAATTTCTTTGAAAATTGAAAGTCTTTTATTTTCAGTTGTCATAATGCATCTCCGTTAAACATAAAGTTTAGATCCTGTAAAAGGAACTAATCCAACTGCATCTTTTCTTTGTTTCTTGTACTGCTTGCTGAATCAGGTTATTCAATTTTCTTGGCTTAAAGTCATCTAGTCGTTCCATCCAGGTTTTGGGCAAAATGCCCTCTGTAGCCATATTGATACAATCCACAATTACAGCAATAGAATGAAAGGATGTAATTTAGCGTGAACAGGCAGTAGAAACAGTATGGGTAAATCTAAGGAACAGTAAAGGACGAAGGACTCTGGTGGGAGTTGTCAACAAATCTCCTGACAGTGATGTAGGGGCGGAGGCGGGTGTAAAAATACAGAGATCAGGGTGGCATGTATCAGAAACAATGTGGTTATAATAGGAGATTTTAATTTTCACACAGACTGGGAGAAGCAAACTGGCTCAAGTAGTAAAGGCTTTGAATTTTTTAAATGTATTTGGGACAGTTTTTTTTTTAAGAACAGTATGTTTTAGAACTGCCTGGGATAGGCTATACTCAATTTAGTGATGAATAATGGACCAAAAATAGATAACAGTCTGACGTAAGGAAACATCTTGTGAATATAATGCCATTGCATTTGATATTAGGTTTGAAGAGGGAGAAGCAAGAGTCACAAAGCAAGCTTTTAAATTTATCTAAGGCAAACTTCAAATAGATGGGTAATAAATTGACCACTGTAAAATGGGTGTGTTAAAATGTGGGAAGTATTCAAATATGTTCTGGTGCAATACAAAACCAGTACATAGCCCTAAAAGGTAAAAACTCCACTTGTGGAAAACAAATTTGCATGGGATATCTAATAGTAAAAGTTTTTATATTAAAAGAAAAAGTCGTGAGGGGGATGTGAGCTCATTAAAGACAGACACAAGTGTGACTATGATCTGTGTTCACAGTAGAGGAAGAGGACAAAATACTAGTGGTATAAGTGAACAGAAAAACTTACTGGCCCGGAATTTGCATTTGCTGTCATCCCGCCTTTGAAACTGACTGCAACTTTGGGATTTGGCGCATGTGCAGGCGCATGCTGAAATCCTGAAGTTGCGGTCTAGCAATGACAGCTCTGACACAGGCTGCGCTATGCCCCCCCCCCCCTCCCCAACAGAGCCAGCAATCGATAATCAACCAAATCAAGGAAACTGATGAAAACTTCAGCTCTTCCGCAGTAAGTACACTGTTAAATTCCCCACTAAAACTTAGACCCAAATGTTAAGGGCCTGGAAAACTAATTTTAATTTTGTGCAGTGTGAAATGTATCCATTTTAATAAAAATGAAAAATTTTTAAGAAATGTGTCAAAATTAAAAAATTTATTTTTTGAAGTTTGTTCATGTTTATTTCAGGTTTGCCTTTTCCCTATGAGAGTTCCCAATGTTGTTTTGCTCTCGCTAACATTTTTTAAAAGTTAGAATTTTAATAGCTTACTCACTTCCTTGTTCACTGTCTGTGAGAATCCTGCGTTTTGATTGGCTGCTTAGGCAGTCTGGTGGCAACACAACAGTTCATACAAGGGGCTCCCTCTAACTTCCGTTGATTTGAATCGAAGGTTGGAAAACCCAAAGTTCTCGATACCGGGATCCCAAGATCCTTGAACGAAGCATACTTTGGGACCAGCTTGCTGACAGTAAATTCCGGTCATTGGATTTAATATAAGTAAGAAATGGTAATGGAGAAAATAATGGGACTTAAGGTAGAGAAGCTAGGACCTGATGGTTTTCACCGTAGGATATTAAAAGAAACAAATGGGGACATTGCAGATGCGTTAGTCATAATTTTCCAAAACTATAGATTCTGGAATTGTGCCTTTGATTTAGAAAATTACAAATGCCAATCCATTATTTTAAGAAATGAGGAAGGGAGAAATTAGGAAACCACAAACCTGTTGGTTTAAGATCAGTTGTGGGGAAGTAACTAAAATCTATCAACTAGCGTGACTGAACACTGAACAAGAATGAACTGATCAAAGAGAGTTGGCAGGGATTTGAGAGAAGTTGATCATATCTGACTAATCTAGTTTAATTTTAGGTTTGAGAGGGAGAGGCAAGAGTTACAAACCAAACTTGTATCTCCTTGAGTTTATATGAAGGGATGATCTAACTGATGTGTTTAAAATGATTAAAATGATTCAATAGGGTAAATACAGAGAAACTATTTCCTCTGGTGGGGGCAATCCAGAACAAAGATACACAATCTTAAAATTGGAGCTAGGCTATTTAGTAGTGAAATCAGGAAGAACTTTTTCACACAAAAGGTAGTGGAAATTTCACGAACTCTCCTTCAAAAGGCTGTAGATGCTGGGTCACTTGAAATTTTCAAAACTGAGATTGAAAGATTTTTACTAGATAAGGGTTGTGGAGCAAAGGCAGCTATATGAAGTTGAGGTGCAGATCAGCCATGGTTTAAATGAATGCCGGAACAAGCTCAATGGCCTACTCCTATTATGTTTATGCCATTTCCATATTTTCATCTCCATTATAACACAGGATTTTTCTCAACTGAATAGTTGAGTTTTCCAATGCACATTTAGTAGACTCCCAAGAAAATATCAAGTGACTGGGATTTTCTACAGAGGCTGGGATGTAACACTCAAATCACCTGTAAATACCACAAATACAGGAAAATATATTTTGAAGTACTGAATAATCATTCCTCAAAATTACATGGATTTTTAGTTCAATCAATGTGAATTGGTTCATTCAAAAATGTAAGCGGGTTTAAACGTGTTGATGCACTTGTGATAAGATCACAATTTATTGTAGGAAGATTTAATTATGGGTGCCTTGAAACATTCAGATGTTGATTCCATAATGTATTTGTTTTTATGCATTAACTGTAACAAAGCAGTGTGTTGACAAATGATTATTTGCTTGTAGCCAAGGAACAGCTCTGCATTTTAGTAAAGGATTATCATTACATGTGATGGATTTTGTCATTATGCACAGGCAAGGAACTTGTATAAGAACTAATCATTCTCGGAATCCCGGAAGGTTTATGACTGCCTGCAGTTTAAGGTGGTACATCAACTAATAAAGAATGTTTAAAAGTTGACAAATAACCAGAAATATATTGTGTGTTTTCCCAGTCCACTTAACTAGTATATATTTCATTCTGAGAACTCTGATTTTCTAGGGATGTGTTTCCATGTACATAATATTTGAATTGTGACTCATATCACAATTTAAAAATTCCTATCTTGTCACCACCCAATGACTGTGGCATGGTGTGATCTTATAAGGGTTCACTTTTAAATCAACTATTTTAATGAGACCTCCAACATGGATGATGCACATCTGATGAACAGGAATTCTGTCACAATTCAAATCATAAAGCTTATATATTTTTAATATCAATCTCAGATGTTACTGGTCACTTTAAATTTGTTGTTGTAGGCATAGTGTATCTGGGTATGGTAGAATCCATTTTCTGTCGCTGTGATGCAGAGGAAAATGTAGATCCACATGACATGGTCACATATGGCTGTAATAATATCAGTGGGGCTTGATATGTTAATACGGTTTAAATTTCACAGCCATTAATTTTGATCTTAGCAGAAACACTTCCTGATAACTGCACAATCATCAGTCTATTCAATCTAGCTGATTGTCAACCTTTTACCTTGGTTGGCTGAAGACAGGTTTTTGAGTAGGACGGGTGATGGTGGAGGGGACACTGTTGCTATGGGCCCAAGTTTCCACATGATTTGCGCCTGATTTTTAGGAGCAATTGGTGGAGAACGGACTATCTTAGAAATCGCAATTCTCCACATTTTTTTTTCTGCAGTTCGAGTCAGTTTGAACAGTTTCACTTTGGAACAGAATTTTTTCTTCAAAAGGGGCGTGTCCGGCTACTGACGCCTGATTTGAAAGTTTCCACATTGAAAACGTACTCCAAACTAAAGTAGAATGGAGCAAGTGAAGATTTTTGTAGAACTGAAAAAAACCTGTTCTACACATTAAAAAATCAGGCGCAGGTTACAAATTAGGCGTCCAGAACGAGGTGGGGGAAGGGAACTCATTAAATTCTACAATAAATCCTTATTTATACTTCTACAAATATTATACAAATAAATCCAACCTGAATAAACATTTATAAGCAAAGAAAAGATTAAATAAGCCATCTTCCTACCTGTGTGAAAGTGCTTCAGGGACGGAGAATTCTGCAGTCAGCCTGAGGCGCCCGTTATTCCCGCGGGGGGAGGGGGCGGGGAGGCGCCCGTTCTGCCCGCGGTGGGGGGGGGGAGGGGAGAGGAGGCGCCCGTTCTTTCCCGCGGGGGCGGGGGAGGCGCCCGTTCTTCCCGCGGTGGGGGGAGGGGAGTGGAGGCGCCCGTTCTTCCCGCGGGGTGGGTGGGGGGGGGGGGGGGGGAGGAGACCGTGAGAAGGCTGCAAGTGCTAATGTGCTTTTATTAAAAAAAATTTCAAAAATTAAACAGCTACAAAGAACTACAAAAATGGCCGAGTGCCAATGTTTTTTTCACACTGAGCATGCGCAAACGCTCCAACGCGCACGCGCAGCGTTGCCGGCAGGAAAAAAATTAATTTAAATAGTACCCGTCCCCTCCCACTTACAAAATCGGTGCGAGTGTAGGCTCCGCCCCCCTGGGCGCCACGCCAGGCAGACAAGGAGCTGCAGAACGCTCCAGAATCGCGATTTTTTTTTTTAGGCGCGACAAACGGGCTCCCAGCTCGGCGGGGCGCCCGTTTTTTATCGTGTGGAAACTTGGGCCCTATGAGTGGGCAGCTCAGTAGCCAGAAGCTGATGATTCTGAAGGATAATAGAATAATCTTCTGTAGTTCATCAGTCCTTCGAGGTTCATTGAGATAGACATCGAAGTTACAACACCAACCCATGCCACTCTGCCCACCCAGTCCATGTTGACACATACCCTTCGCGTGAGCAAATAGTTCTCGTCACATTTACCTATCCTTCTCCCAAATCCCTTCAACCTCTTTTCTGTCATCCATCCATCCATCCATCCAATTGAATCTTAAATGCTTCAACCATTAACCCTGGAAGTGAATTCCACGTCCATACAAGTCTCTATGAATAAATTTCTCTAACTTTCTTTGATTTAATCTTGTATCTAAGGCCCCTTGTTCTTGACCTCTCAAGTACTGGAAACAGTCTGCTTCTATTTACCAAGTCTCATCTTTTCATAATTTTAAACACCTATCATATACCCATGGTAGAAAGGGTTGAATACCTAAAGATTCTGTGATTTTTAGGTAAAACTTCACAGAAAAGATTGTTACAGATTATGTTAAGAATTAGCAAAGCGTCACATCTTTTATTTTTTGCATATTGGAGAGGAGCAAATGAAATATTTGGTTAGCAAGTGAAAGCTGCTACATTGACTGCGTGCTACCAGTTAGCTTTTACTTTGAATAAACCTGATTTGTGGTTCATGGTCTAAATCACACAATCAAGCGCGCTGTTTAATTCATAGAATCTCAGAAATTTACAGCACCGAAAGAGGCCGTTCAGCCCATCGTGTCTGCCGGCCGACAAATAGCGATCCAGCCACTTTCCAGCTCTTGGTCCGTAGACTTGTAGGTTACGGCACTTCAAGTGCACATCCAAGTACTTTTTAAATGCGGTGAGAGTTTCTGCCTCTACCACCCTTTCAGGCAGTGAGTTCCAGACCAACACCACCCTCCAGGTGAAAAATATTGTCCTCAAATCCACTCTAAACCTCCTACCAACGACTTTAAATCTATGCCCCCTGGTTATTGACCCCTCTGCTATGAGAAATAGGTCCTTCATATCCACTCTTATCTAGGCCCCTTATAGAAACATAGAAAATAGGTGCAGGAGCAGGCCATTCAGCCCTTCTAGCCTGCACCGCCATTCAATGAGTTCATGGCTGAACATGAAACTTCAGTACCCCCTTCCTGCTTTCTCGCCATACCCCTTGATCCCCCGAGTAGTAAGGACTTCATGTAACTCCCTTTTGAATATATTTAGTGAATTGGCCCCAGCCACTTTCTGTGGCAGAGAATTCCACAGGTTCACCACTCTCTGGGTGAAGAAGTCTCTCCTCATCTCGGTCCTAAATGGCTTACCCCTTATCCTTAGACTGTGACCCCTGGTTCTGGACTTCCCCAACATTGGGAACATTCTTCCTGCATCTAACCTGTCTAAACCCATCAGGATTTTAAACATTTCTATGAAGTCCCCTCTCATTCTTCTGAACTCCAGTGAATACAAGCCCAGTTGATCCAGTCTTTCTTGATAGGTCAGTCCCACCATCCCGGGAATCAGTCTGGTGAATCTTCGCTGCACTCCCTCAATAGCAAGAATGTCCTTCCTCAAGTTAGGAGACCAAAATTGTACACAATACTCCAGGTGTGGCCTCACCAAGGCCCTGTACAACTGTAGCAACTCCTCCCTGCCCCTGTATCAAATCCCCTCGCTATGAAGGCCAACATGCCATTTGCTTTCTTAACCGCCTGCTGTACCTGCATGCCAACCTTCAATGACTGATGTATCATGATACCCAGGTCTCGTTGCACCATCCCTTTTCCTAATCTGTCACTATTCAGATAATAGTCTGTCTCTCTGTTTTTACCACCAAAGTGGATAACCTCACATTTATCCACATTATACTT
The DNA here is from genome assembly GCF_044704955.1 of Pristiophorus japonicus. Classification (NCBI taxonomy): domain Eukaryota; kingdom Metazoa; phylum Chordata; class Chondrichthyes; family Pristiophoridae; genus Pristiophorus; species Pristiophorus japonicus. Next base: position 80,649,747 of record NC_091993.1, read on the forward strand.
CATCTGCCATTCATTTGCCCACTCACCTAACCTATCCAAGTCACTCTTCAGCCTCATAGCATCCTCCTCGCAGCTCACACTGCCACCCAACTTAGTGTCGTCTGCAAATTTGGAGATACTACATTTAATCCCCTCGTCTAAATCATTAATGTACAATGTAAACAGCTGGGGCCCCAGCACAGAACCTTGCGGTACCCCACTAGTCACTGCCTGCCATTCTGAAAAGTACCCATTTACTCCTACTCTTTGCTTCCTGTCTGACAACCAGTTCTCAATCCACGTCAGCACACTACCCCCAATCCCATGTGCTTTAACTTTGCACATTAATCTCTTGTGTGGGACCTTGTCGAAAGCCTTCTGAAAGTCCAAATATACCACATCAACTGATTCTCCTTTGTCCACTTTACTGGAAACATCCTCAAAAAATTCCAGAAGATTTGTCAAACATGATTTGCCCTTCACAAATCCATGCTGACTTGGACCTATCATGTCACCATTTTTCAAATGCGCTGCTATGTCATCCTTAATAATTGATTCCATCATTTTACCCACTACTGAGGTCAGGCTGACCGGTCTACAATTCCCTGTTTTCTCTCCCCCCTTTTTTAAAAAGTGGGGTTACATTGGCTACCCTCCACTTGATAGGAACTGATCCAGAGTCAATGGAATGTTGGAAAATGACTGTCAATGCATCCGCTATTTCCAAGGCTACCTCCTTAAGTACTCTGGGATGCAGTCCATCAGGCCCTGGGGATTTATCGGCCTTCAGGCCCTGGGGATTTATCGGCCTTCAATCCCATCAATTTCCCCAACACAATTTCCCGACTAATAAAGATTTCCCTCAGTTCCTCCTCCCTACTAGACCCTCTGACCCCTTTTATATCCGTAAGGTTGTTTGTGTCCTCCTCAGTGAATACTGAACCAAAGTACTTGTTCAATTGGTCTGCCATTTCTTTGTTCCCCGTTATGACTTCCCCTGATTCTGACTGCAGGGGACCTACGTTTGTCTTTACTAACCTTTTTCTCTTTACATATCTATAGAAACTTTTGCAATTCGCCTTAATGTTCCCTGCAAGCTTCTTCTCGTACTCCATTTTCCCTGCCCTAATCAAACCCTTTGTCCTCCTCTGCTGAGTTCTAAATTTCTCCCAGTCCCCAGGTTCGCTGCTATTTCTGGCCAATTTGTATGCCACTTCCTTGGCTTTAATACTATCCCTGATTTCCCTAGATAGCCACGGTTGAGCCACCTTCCCTTTTTTTATTTTTACGCCAGACAAGAATGTACAATTGTTGTAATTCATCCATGCGGTCTCTAAATGTCTGCCATTGCCCATCCACAGTCAACCCCTTAAGTATCATTCGCCAATCTATCCTAGCCAATTCACGCCTCATACCTTCAAAGTTACCCTTCTTTAAGTTCTGGACCATGGTCTCTGAATTTACTGTTTCATTCTCCATCCTAATGCAGAATTCCACCATATTATGGTCACTCTTCCCCAAGGGGCCTCGCACAATGAGATTGCTAATTAGTCCTCTCTCATTACACAACACCCAGTCTGAGATGGCCTCCCCCCTAGTTGGTTTCTCGACATATTGGTCTAGAAAACCACCCCTTATGCACTCCAGGAAATCCTCCTCCACCGTATTGCTTCCAGTTTGGTTAGCCCAATCTATGTGCATATTAAAGTCACCCATTATAACTGCTGCACCTTTATTGCATGCACCCCTAATTTCCTGTTTGATGCCCTCCCCAACATCACTACTACTGTTTGGAGGTCTGTACACAACTCCCACTAACGTTTTTTGCCCTTTGGTGTTCTGCAGCTCTACCCATATAGATTCCACATCATCCAAGCTAATGTCTTTCCTAACTATTGCATTAATCTCCTTTTTAACCAGCAATGCTACCCCACCTCCTTTTCCTTTTATTCTATCCTTCCTGAATGTTGAATACCCCTGGATTTTGAGTTCCCAGCCCTGATCATCCTGGAGCCACGTCTCCGTAATCCCAATCACATCATATTTGTTAACATCTATTTGCACAGTTAATTCATCCACTTTATTGCGGATACTCCTTGCATTAAGACACAAAGCCTTCAGGCTTGTTTTTTTAACACCCTTTGTCCTTTTAGAATTCTGCCGCACAGTGGCCCTTCCTGTTCCCCGCCCCGGGCCTCTCTGCCCCCTCCCCCCCCCCATCTCCCCTCCGTCTCCTGCCTCTGCCTCCCTTTTGTCTCCCTCTGTCTCCCTGCATTGGTTCCCATCCCCCTGCCATATTAGTTTAACTCCTCCCCAACAGCACTAGCAAACACTCCCCCGAGGACATTGGTTCCGGTCCTGCCCAGGTGCAGACCGTCCGGTTTGTACTGGTCCCACCTCCCCCAGAACCGGTTCCAATGCCCCAGGAATTTGAATCCCTCCCTGCTGCACCACTGCTCAAGCCACGTATTCATCTGTGCTATTCTGCGATTCCTACTCTGACTAGCACGTGGCACTGGCAGCAATCCCGAGATTACTACTTTTGGGGTCCTACTTTTTAATTTAGCTCCTAGCTCCTTAAATTCGTTTCGTAGGACCTCATCCCTTTTTTTTACCTATGTCGTTGGTACCAATGTGCACCACGACAACTGGCTGTTCTCCCTCCCATTTCAGAATAATTTTATACAGCTCAATTCGGTCTCCCCTCAGCCTCCTCTGTTCCAAAGAAAACAACCCCAGCCTATCCAATCTTTCACCGTTTGAAAACTAGGTATACTCAAGAGGTCTAATATCGAGTCTGGTTAGTTGTTTGCAGTAATGAGGATTCCTGTTCAATCCCATGCAATGCTATATTACCAGATGTGTGTTTAAAATTGTAGGGAGTGAGGGCTTGCTTATAGGAGCAATCTCTGGCACTGACCACAAGATAAATATTTGAGTAAAGCCGTATATGTCAAAACTCCCTAGAGTAAAGATGCTAGCTCTTTGAATACTAGCACCCTGCTATAGAGTGGGTGTGTATATACTTGCAACTATGCTGTGTTAACTTCTTGAACTGAACTGTATTGGGAGAGGAGGGGAAAATTGCAGGTGATTGTCCTGCCTGGACAGTATCTTATGCCACCTAGTGTTCAGCCAAAGATAGCTTGGCCTCCCTTTCAGGATCCGTCACATGAAATTCAAACAGACAATACTTGAACAAAAATTGTGGAGCTGATTTGCTATGCAAAACAAATACAAAAAGACAATATGAAACACTGGCCAGTTAAAATATCGTATCACTTAAAAATGTTAAGTTTCACAGTGGACTGTGCAGTATGTGATGTTTAAGGGTAGAGCTGTATAATATCGGAAAGACTGCTGCTAAAAACGGCATGATGTGATCACTGCCGGACTATTTTCTTGCGAATATTAATTTAAAGTAACATTACTAGGATTCAGTGCGTTACAATATAGGTGTTTTATGGTTCTAATATAAACTTTCACTGGTGTCAGTCGAGATTTACTTTCTGGTGCCATAAAGAATTGCATTTTATAAATCAAAGCATCCAACCAAGTGGAAAATGAACTGCATATTTCATACAGATATTCATGACAAATATATCTGTGAGGTAATGCACTATATTCTTAGTTGTGCTTATAAATTAGCTGTAAATGAGACACTTTATTCTACTTAAATCTCAAAGGTGTTGCAGTAATACGAAGACTAGTAGGATGCTAATTATTGAATGACTTTTCTCAGTACGGGAGGCATTTAGAGAATGACTTGTTTTTGATAGAATAGGTATTTGGAAAAAGGTCAATAGAATCTTGCATGTGTGCTGAATGAGCAGAATTCCTCCTCCTGCCCCAAAATCTGTGACACTGGTTTTCGTTTGGTCATATTTCCCACAGCTCTGGACAGTCAGATGTGTGTACATTGCACGTACGTATTGAGGTGAGGTGTTAAGCTTGTTCACGTAGATACCTGAAGAACCTGTCCAAAAATCTTGGGCGGAAAATAAGTGCTTGATGCATAATAGAAAATTGAACTTCGAGGCAACTTTATCAATAGAGGAGTTGAGAGTTTCCTTTGAGGTCAGCGGAGGTACTGAAGCCAGACATGTTAAGGGTGGAGCATGCAAAAGTACGAGGTAGCAGTTCTTTGGTTGCAAGAAGCATAATGAAACCTGAGTCTGAAGAATTAAAATAAATTAGGTTTTGCTTTCTCTATGTAAGAGTAAGGAAGAGATCAGGATGTAGAGTGGGCACTGGAGATATGTGGACTGAGGGTGTGTGATGAAGACAGAATGGAATCATCAATGAAAAATGTGGAAAATGTTGTAAGATGAGTGGAAGAGCTCATCAGCATGAACAGAATTGGCTATTCAAATCTTTGCTGTTCGTGGCTCATTACTGTTGCAGATTTGCTGCAGCATTTTGCCTACTTACTGTAAATGTCATTCATTGCGTGAACTGCTTTAAGACTTTTTGACATGGTAACATGCTAAGAATTGACAATATTTTGCCTATACTGTACAAGGAACAAAGTAGAAGAGAGAATGGAGTCCCAGGGAGCTCCTGAGGCAATGGAAAAGGAATTGAGGAATGAGCAATTACTTTCAGCACAGAACAATTTCAGGGGAAGAACTCGACAGCCAAGAGCATAACTTATTTGGGGGCTGATATTTGAGTTAACTTATTTCGAAATTCATCATGCCAGACCCTATCTCAGACTTTGGAGCTACCCAAGGCAGTAATGGATGGTTCACCACAGTATCTGAGAGCAGAATTTCAGAAAAAAAATAACAGGGTCAACATGTTCACCATTGGAACAGCCATTCTGAAAAATAATATACTGCTGATTATGGATTGAGCCAGAAGAGAGATTGAAGAGACTATATAGGACAGAGATAAATTTAAAGTCTTGCTGGAATTCAGATTACAGATGATCAAACCGACTTGGCAGGGAGTATGTTTAATTTACATTGTGAGGCCAATGAATAAAACAAAACATGCATTTAATGCAGAAAAATATCCCAAGGTATTTCAGAGATGTATGGAAAACAGATGTTGAGCGAGCCAAAGGAGAACAGATTAGGAGGAGGTGGTCAAAGAAGATGGTTTTAAGGAGATGTTGAAGAGGCAGAGGAGTTTAGGGAGAGAATTCCAGAGAGTGTGATCTAGGTGTTTGAAAGAACATAGCATAAGAACATAAGAAATAGGAGCAAGAGTAGGCCATCCGGCCCCTCGAGCCTCTTCTGCCATTCAACAAGATCATGGCTGTTCTGATCTTGGCCTCAACTCTACTTTCCTGCCTGTTCCCCATAACCCTTGACTCCCCAGTGGTTCAAGAATCTGTCTATTTCATCGAGCCTGCTCCGCCATTCAATAAGATCATGGACTCAGCTCCACTTCCCCGCCTACTCCCCATAACTCCTTATCGTTAAAGAAACTGTCTATTTCTGTCTTAAATTTATTCAATGTCCCAGCTTCCACAGCTCTCTGAGGCAGCGAATTCCACAGATTTACAACCCTCAGAAGAAATTTCTCCTCATCTCTGTTTTAAATGGACGGCCCCTTATTCTAAGATCATGCCCTCTAGTTCTAGTCTCCCCCATCAGTGGAAACTTCCTCTCTGCATCCACCTTGTCAAGCCCCCTCATAATCTTACATGTTTCGATACGATCACCTCTCATTCTTCTGAATTCCAATGAGTAGAGGCCCAACCTACTCAACCTTTCCTCATAAGTCAACCCCCTCATCTCTGGAATCCACCTAGTGAACCTTCTCTGAACTGCCTCCAAAGCAAGTATATCCTTTCGTAAATATGGAAACCAAAACTGCATACAGTATTCCAGATGTGGCCTCACCAATACCTTGTATAACTGTAGCAAGACTTCCCTGCTTTTATACTCCATCCCCTTTGCAATAAAGGCCAAGATATCATTGGCCTTCCTGATCACTTGCTTACCTGCATACTATCCTTTTGCGTTTCATGCACAAGTATCCCCAGGTCCCGCTGTACTGCGGCACTTTGCAATCTTTCTCCATTTAAATAATAACTTGCTCTTTGATTTTTTTTCTGCCAAAGTGCTTCACACTTTCCAACATTATACTCCATCTGCCAAATTTTTGCCCACTCACTTAGCCTGTCTATGTCCTTTTGCAGACTTTTTGTATCCTCCTCACACGTTGCTTTTCCTCCCATCTTTGTATCATCTGCAAACTTGGCTACGTTACACTCAGTCCCTTCTTCCAAGTCGTTAATATAGATTGTAAATAGTTGGGGTACCAGCACTGATCCCTGCGGCACCCCACTAGTTACTGATTGCCATTTGTCCTGACTCTCTCTCCTCTATTAGTTAGCCAATCCTCTCTCCATGCTCATATATTAGCTCCAACCCTGTGAACTTTTATCTTGTGCAGTAATCTTTTATGTGGCACCTTGTCAAATGCCTTCTGGCATTTCCACCACATCCACTGGTTCCCCTTTATCCACCCTGTTCGTTACATCCTGAAGAACTCCAGCAAACTCGTCAAACATGATTTCCCCTTCATAAATCCGTACACTGGGGTCCCTTCATCCAAGTCATTAATATAGATTGTAAATAGTTGCACCCCACTAGTTACAGTTTGCCAACCTGAAAATGACCCATTTACCCTGACTTTCTGTTTTCTGTTCGTTAGCCAATCCTCTATCCAATGGTGGGTGAATGGAGGTGCATGCACAAGAGGCTGAAATAAGAACATAAGAATTAAGAGCAGGATTAGGCCATTCAGCTCCTCGAGATGGCTCGCCATTCAGTAAGATCATGGCTGATCCTCAACCTCAACTCCATTTTCCTGCCAATCTCCATATCCCATGATTCCCCTTGAGTCCAAAAATCTATCTTTCTCAGCCTTGAATATGCTCAACAATTCAGCATGCCCCTTTGGGGCAGAGAATTCCAAAGATTCACAACCCACTGAGTGAAGAAATTCAGTCTCATATCGGTCTTAAATGGCTGATCCTTTCTCCTGAGACTATGTCCCCTAGTTCTAGACTCCCCAGCCAGGCGAAACAACCTCTCAGCATCCACCCTGTCAATTCCCCTCAGAATCTTATGTTTCAATTAGATCATCTCTCATTCTTCTAAATTCCAGAGAGTAGAGGCTCAATCTCTCCTTATAGGACAACCCCCTCATCCCAGGGATTAATCTAGTGAATCTTTATTGCACTGCCTTTAAGGCATGTATGTCCTTTCTCAGATAAGGAGACCAAAACTATGCACAGTATTCTAGGTGTGGTCTCACCAAAGCCCTGTATACTTGTAGCGAAACTTCCTTTTTTTTCTCCACCCCCCTTGCAATGAAGACCAACATGCCATCTGTCTTCCTAAAATGCTTGCTGTACCTGCATGCTAACTGTCTGTTTCTTGTATGAAGTCACCTACATCTCCTGAACGCCAACATTTAATCATTTCTCAATAGTTAAGCAAGATTGTGTTTTTCTATTCTTCATTAGACAGAGAGGAAAAGGAGGCGGGGTAGCGTTGCTGGTCAAAGAAGAAATTAATGCAATAGTAAGGAAGGACATTGGCTTAGATGATGTGGAATTGGTATGGTTGGAGCTGCGGAATACCAAAGGGCAGAAAACACTGGTGGGAGTTGTGTACAGGCCACCATACAGTAGTAGTGAGGTTGGGGAAAGCATGAAACAAGAAATAAGGGATGTGTGCAATAAAGGTACAGCAGTTATCATGGGCGACTTTAATTTACATATAGATTGGTAGCAATGCGGTAGAGGAGGATTTCCTGAAGTGTATTAGGGATGGTTTTCTTGACCAATATGTCGAGGAACCGACTAGAGAGCTGGCCATCCTAGACTGGGTGATGTGCAATGAGAAGGGACTAATTAGCAATCTTGTTGTGCGAGGTCCCTTGGGGAAGAGTGACCATAATATGGTAGAATTCTTAAGACTGAGAGTGACAGTTAATTCAGAAACTAGGGTCCTAAACTTAAGGAAAGCTAACTTCGATGGCATGAGGCGTGAATTGGCTAGAATAGACTGGCAAATGATACTTAAAGGGCTGACGGTGGATAGGCAATGGCAAACATTTATAGATCACATGGAAGAACTTCAACAGTTGTACATCCCTGTCTGGAATAAAAATAAAACGGGGAAGGTGGCTAACAAGGGAAATTAAGGATAGTGTTAGATCCAAGGAAGAGGCATATAAATTGGCCAGAAAAAGTAGCAAACCTGAGGACTGGGAGAAATTTAGAATTCAGCAGAGGAGGACAAAGGGTTTAATTAGGAGGGGGAAAATAGAGTACGAGAGGAAGCTTGCCAGGAACATAAAAACTGACTGCAAAAGTTTTGATAAATATGTGAAGAGAAAAAGATTAGCGAAAACAAACGTAGGTCCCTTGCAGTCGGACTCGGGTGAATTAATAATGGGGAACAAAGAAATGGCAGACCAATTGAACAAATACTTTGGTTCTATCTTCATGAAGGAAGACACAAATGACCTTCCGGATGTACTAGGGGACCGAGGGTCTAGTGAGAAGGAGGAGCTGAAGGATATCCTTATTAGGTGGGAAATTGTGTTCCGGAAATTGATGGGATTGAAGGCCGATAAATCCCCGAGGTCTGATTGTCTGCATCCCAGCATACTTAAGGAGGTGGCCCTAAAAATAGTGGATGCATTGGTGATAATTTCCTATCGACTCTGGATCAGTTCCTATGGATTGGAGGGTAGCTAATGTAACACCACTTTTTAAAAAAGGAGGGAAGAGAGAAAACGGGTAATTATAGACCGGTTAGCCTGATATCAGTAGTGGGGAAAATGTTGGAATCTATTATTAAGGATGAAATAGCAGTGCATTTGGAAAGCGGTGACAGGATCGGTCCAAGTCAGCATGGATTTATGAAGGGGAAATCATGCTTGACCAATCTTCGAGAATTTTTTGAGGATGTAACTAGCAGAGTGGGCAAGGGAGAACCAGTGGATGTGTTGTATTTGGACTTTCAAAAGGCCTTTGACAAGGTCCCACACAAGAGATTGGTGTACAAGATCAAGGCTCATGGTATTGGGGGTAATGTACTGACGTGGATAGAGAATTGGTTGGCAGGCAGGAAGCAGAGAGTCGGGATAAATGGGTCCTTTTCGGAATGGGAGACAGTGACTAATGGAGTACCGCAGGGCTCAGTGCTGGGATCCCAGCTCTTCACAATATACATTAATGATTTGGATGAAGGAATTGCATGTAATATCTCCAAGTTTGCAGATGACACTAAACTGGGTGGTGGTGTGAGCTGTGAGGAGGATGCTAAGAGGCTGCAGGGTGATTTGGATCGGTTAGTTGAGTGGGCAAATGCATGGCAGATGCAGTATAATGTGGATAAATGTGAGGTTATCCACTTTGGGGGCAAAAACACGAAGGCAGAATATTATCTGAATGGCGGCAGATTAGGGAAAGGGGAGGTGCAACGAGACCCGGGTGTCATGGTTTCATCAGTCATTGAAAGTTGGCATGCAGGTACAGCAGGTGGTGAAGAAGGCAAATGGTATGTTGGCCTTCATAGCTAGGGGATTTGAGTATAGGAGCAGGGAGGTCTTACTGCAATTGTACAGGGCCTTGGTGAGGCCTCACCTGGAATATTGTGTTAAGTTTTGGTCTCCTAATCTGTGGAAGGACTTTCTTGCTATTGAGGGAGTGCAGCGAAGGTTCACCAGACTGATTCCAGGGATGGCTGGATGGACATATGAGGAGAGACTCGATCAACTGGGCCTTTATAGACTGGAGTTTAGAAGGATGAAAGGGGATCTCATAGAAACATATAAGATTCTGACGGGATGGGACAGGTTAGATGCGGGAAGAATGTTCCTGATGTTGGGGAAGTCCAGAACCAGGGGACATAGTCTTAGGATAAGGGGTAGGCCACTTAGGACTGAGATGAGGAGAAACTTCTTCACTCAGAGTTGTTAACCTGTGGAATTCCCAGCCGCAGAGCGTCGTTGATGCCAGTTCATTGGATATATTCAAGAGGGAGTTAGATGTGGCCCTTGCGGCTATAGGGATCAAGGGGTATGGAGAGAAAGCAGGAAAGGGGTACTGAGCTGAATGATCAGCCATGATGATATTGAATGGTGGTGCAGGCTTGAAGGGCCGAATGGCCTACTCCTGCACTTATTTTCTATGTTTCTACCATAATGAATAACCTCACATTTCCCCATTCAGTTCACCTCTCTGTATCTCTTTGCAAATTCTTTACATCCTCCTCACCGCTTACTTTCCCACTTAGCTTTTTAAGAGGAACATTTGGAGTCAGGGTGGAGTGTTGTAAGATTAGAGATGGGAGGATTGAGGCCATGAAGTGATTTGAAGATCTGGGTAAGAACTGGTATTGTAAATTTAAGGTATTGGAAGATTGGAAGCTAATATAAATCAACAAGAGCAGAAGTTGTCGGCAAGAGGGATTCAATGCATGATAGGATACAAGTACTAGAGTTTTGATGAACTTGAGTTTATTAAGGATGGAGAATGGACTGGGGCAGGGGCAGAGGTAGGCGATAGTACAGAAGAGGAAGTTGGCAGTCTTTGTGACTGATAGGATCACAAACTTAGCTTGTGGTTGAACAGAATGCCAAGGTTGTGAATAGCCTGATGCATCTTGAGACAGCAGCTGAGGAAGGGATGATGGAGGTAGGTTTTACTGGCAGAAGGACAGTACTTGGAGAGCGAACCACTTACAATGTCAGCTAGCATATGGACCAGGAGGTAAAGTTGATTGGTCATGAGTTTTGTAGGGATGAGAGCTAAGGTGCAAGATGTAGGTCTCTTGAACAAGATGAGCCTTATGAAGATAACGGGGGATGCTAGATAGAGGTGGGACAGAGATTGGGAGGTTCGGCTTAGAACGTGGAGGTGCAGGCAGCTGACTGGATGGCTTGTATCTTGATAAAGAAATTCATGAGCTCCTTGTGCTTTTTGTTAGATGTGAGGATGGAAGTACAGGAGTTTAAGGAGGTGGTTGGTATTAGAGAAAAAGAACCTAGGATTATCTTTGCTATCCAGGATAATCAGAGTAGCGTGTGGTTTTGTTATAGGAGAGCAAGGCACATTTGAGCTTGATGTGGTCCAGCCAACTCTGGTGATGGATATCTCAGCCATCTGTGCGCTAGCTACACTTGGGTTTGCACCCCTATGACATAAGCGGATAAAGATGAGGGCTATAACAAACGGAATAATGGCAGTGGGAGAAAATGTAGACTCTAGTAGGGATGATGGCATTGAAAGTAAAAATTGAAGGCATGACTGAGTAAATCAATGGCTGCAGAGGTATCTGGAATGCAGGGGAGTTGGGAGCTTCAAATTAAGATTGTTATCCACTTGAGTTTTTTACAGGGACAGATGCTAAAAGAAATGTGGTTGAAGGAGATATGGCGATGTGGATTGGGAAGGAAATAAAGAAGTAGTCAGTAATAGTCCTGCGGGTGATGGAGATGATGGGAGTAGAAAGGCCATGGGAGGTGGTGAGGTTGGGGAGGGGTAAATATAAGTAAGAGAGTTTATGTGGAGGGAGGGTATTAGTGAGGACAAGATGGTGATGGATTTGGAGGAGAGAGGGCAAAGGAGCTAATGTAAAGTTTGAAATAACCAAGGATGAAGACTTGCTTGGTGCCGAGGCTAAGGGTCGAAAGAAAGGATATTGTGAGAAATTACATCTTGCAGTTAGTAGACAAGGAGGATTTTAAAGCAGGTGTAGAACAGGACGAGTTGCTTGAAGGAGGAGTAAGAGGAGAGGCCAAGGTGTGACTTATGGGTGTGGGCCATACCGCCACTGCTGTGATTTGATCAAGAAGGTGGCTTCAATAAAGGAGAAAATCTTGTCCATGAGCCAACTTTTGGTCAATGGCAGGATGTCAGTACAATTATTCACAATGAGGCCATGGTCATGAGTGTGTGGACCTTTTGGAAGGAAATACAGATGACCTGCCAGCGACAGTGGTAGATTGGGTTTTATTGAAGTGAAGTTGGTGAAGTTAGCCGCCAGCAAACCTGTTAGATGGGAAGTTGTTGATAATGGAGGATGAGGCAGTTGGAGTTGGTCTTGGTATGGTAAAACAGATTGAAATAGTGTCAGGATGTTCTTTATCCAAGATCAAGATTAAGGGCTGGTTTCGGTCCTCTGCCACTCCTGTTAGCTCCCCGGAGGAGAGGCAATGGCGGCGGTAAGCACTCCTGGACAGGGGGGCAGCTTCTAGCACCCCGCCGGGACATTTGGTGCCGGTTTTGAAGGGGCGTGGAACATTACCACCTGGAAGTGACAAGCTGGTGTGCAATATCCCCGATTGCGACACTGGCTCGATTTCTGGCTGCCGCCCAATCTGTAGCACTCCGTAGAGCGCCGTGTTGGCATTCCAAGCTTTGGTAGCCACAGTGAGGTAAATAATATCGACCTCAGGTAAGTGTGATTGTTTGATTTTTAAATTTCTGTTGTGGTTGTGAGAGTTATGTATTGGGAATGTTTTTGGTGGGTGTTTTTTTTTGCCCCTCTTCCGGCGCTCCGAGGCTGGCTGTTTAGTTCGAGATTTTCGCTTGGTCAGCCGGCCTAGCGCCCTAAAAGAGGTGTGCAACACCTCCCTTGGCGCTCCACTCCAAACTCTAGGCCCATCTGATAAATTTTACAGCGGCAGGCACAATCCATTTGCCAGCACAAAATTTACCGCTCCGCCCAGGACAATGCTGCAATAGTAGCGTGGCCGAATTTCACCCCCTAAGAGGAGAAATCAAAAGGGATCAGCAACTATACCATCAGGCTACAAGAGATGTGGAACAGGATTCACATTTTAGGAGGCAGCTTTGACATGGAACCAGAAGGAGTATTTGCAAGAAGGATACAAACAGTTGTTTTTCAATAAAATTGCAATTAGCACCTCCAGTAATGGATTTATAGAAGGTATAAGCAGAAATAAAGCTGATCTACAATTCTTCAGAATGATCAAAGCAATGAACAGAATTTTTATAAAGTTGTCAGTGATGGCTCAACCAAAGTGCATTACTAAATCTGATGGAATAAGAAGAGTAACATATGAAACAAATAGAATAGCCTCAGTTATTTGCCTGGTATGCATCGATGGGTCAGAAGAGTGAAAGCAACAATTGGGAAGGTAGTAAAGAATTATCAAAGACCACCTCAGTGTCACGTGATCTGTGCATCAGGCAGCAGCAGCTCGAGCATGCCACTAAAACTAGTATAAAAAGAGCTACAATCCAAGAATTAGGATTAAAGATGAGAAAGAGATCTAAGAAATTAGTTGCTTTCACCTTTCCAGTATGCTAATATTTAGTGGGGAGTTGCATTCTTCACTAGCACCACATGGGGGAGTTTGAAGTTTATGGGCTTGGGAGTCCTGTGCCTCTGCACTCTATTCCTAATACCTGTAATTCAAAGTTATCTGCACAAAAAAATTTGAACTATCTAATAATTTGAATTAAGTAATATAAATAGCAGATCAAAAGCAAGAATTTAGTGCTAAAAATTTTTGAATGACACGAGTTTGAATTAAAAGTACACAGCATGCTTAAGATTGTCCAATGAGGCATTTATGTGATGCTCGTGTATGCTATGGGATGCACATTGCGTTGCTAACCAATCCCTCTTTGGGCGAGAGTCTCCCAAAATTGTCAATTCATCTGAGCGCTGCTGCTGGCAACTCTGGAGTAAATTATTTCACATTCGTGCTTCTTTAATTTCTTGGAAGGCAATAGCCATGCTGCACGGCAACAATGGGACACATAACTCTACTTTATCGCTGAGCAGGCGACGCTGGTGTGGGTCTACCTGCCCAATGGCTTGTGCATTGACAGACCGTTCCTGAACTCACTCAGACATTACTGACCTCCCTTTGGCTCAGAAACGAGAGGAAAATACTTGGGCTGGCCTCCAGCCTGAAATTTAAACGGCTCAACTCAATCTACAAAAAGAAGTAAGAAATCCGAATCATTGAGTTTCAACGCCTGAAACAACATGAATGCTTTGGACCAAATGCCAGAAAGGTCAGCAACACATCTCTTAAAGGGACAGGGTATCTGTAAATAGCCCAATTTTTAAGAGGAATTCCACTTCTGCAATATAACAATACTCCTCTAGAGCATTTTGTTTGTTTTTTTCCCCCTCCTCCCCTGAAGTCGCTCAGTCTCGCTGAGGTTGTTTCCCCTTGCAACAAATAGTCCTGGGCTATGGTTCCCTGGCACAGGCCTTCATTTGGGTACAGTTACCCTGGCAGTGATCCTTGCTGTCATCTAGTTCCCCTGGCACGAACTCTTGTTGGGGCCCAGTTCCCTTGGCGTTGACGCACGCTGAGGTATGGGACAATTGGCACAGCGCTCACTGTGGTATGGCTCCCCAGCATCAACTTTTGCAGGGGCCCAGTTCACCAGGCACCAACAATTGCTGGGCTCCAGTTGCCCTGGCCCTGACTCTCACTGGGGTACAGTTGTCCTGGCACTGACTCTCTCTGGGGTACAGTTGCCCTCGCACTCGACTCTCACTGGGGTACAGTTGCCCTGGCACAGACTCTCACTGGGGTACAGCTGCCCTGGCACTGACTCTTACTGGTGTACAGTTGCCCTGACACTGACTCTCTCTGGGGTACAGTTGCCCTGGCGCGGACTCTCACTGGGGTACAGTTGCCCTGGCGCGGACTCTCTCTGGGGTACAGTTGCCCTGGCGCGGACTCTCACTGGGGTACAGTTGCCCTGGCACTGACTCTCACTGGGGTACAGTTGCCCTGGCACTGACTCTCACTGGGATACAGTTGCCCTGGCACTGACTCTCTCACTGGGGTACAGTTGCCCTGGCGCGGACTCTCACTGGGGTACAGTTGCCCTGGCGCGGACTCTCACTGGGTTACAGTTGCCCTGGCGCGGACTTTCACTGGGGTACAGTTGCCCTGGCGCTGACTCACTCTGGGGTACAGTTGCCCGGGCGCTGACTCACTCTGGGGTACAGGTGCCCTGGCGCTGACTCTCACTGGGGTACAGTTGCCCTGGCGCTGACTCACTCTGGGGTACAGTTGCCCGGGCGCTGACTCACTCTGGGGTACAGGTGCCCTGGCGCTGACTCTCACTGGGGTACAGTTGCCCTGGCATGGACTCACTCTGGGGTACAGTTGCCCTAGCGCGGACTCACTCTGGGGTACAGTTGCCCGGGCGCTGACTCTCACTGGGGTACAGTTGCACTGGCACGGACTCAATCTGGGGTACAGTTGCCCTGGCACGGACTCACTCTGGGCTACAGTTGCCCGGGCGCTGACTCACTCTGGGCTACAGTTGCCCGGGCGCTGACTCACTCTGGGCTACAGTTGCCCGGGCGCTGACTCACTCTGGGGTACAGTTGCCCGGGCGCTAACTCACTCTGGGGTACAGTTGCCCGGGCGCTGACTCACTCTGGGGTACAGTTGCCCGGGCGCTGACTCTCACTGGGATACAGTTGCCCTGGCACTGACTCTCTCACTGGGGTACAGTTG
Source organism: Pristiophorus japonicus (assembly GCF_044704955.1). NCBI lineage: Eukaryota > Metazoa > Chordata > Chondrichthyes > Pristiophoridae > Pristiophorus > Pristiophorus japonicus. The sequence goes on from NC_091993.1 coordinate 80,665,227, forward strand.
CCCTGGCGCGGACTCTCACTGGGGTACAGTTGCCCTGGCGCGGACTCTCACTGGGTTACAGTTGCCCTGGCGCGGACTTTCACTGGGGTACAGTTGCCCTGGCGCTGACTCACTCTGGGGTACAGTTGCCCGGGCGCTGACTCACTCTGGGGTACAGGTGCCCTGGCGCTGACTCTCACTGGGGTACAGTTGCCCTGGCATGGACTCACTCTGGGGTACAGTTGCCCTAGCGCGGACTCACTCTGGGGTACAGTTGCCCGGGCGCTGACTCTCACTGGGGTACAGTTGCACTGGCACGGACTCAATCTGGGGTACAGTTGCCCTGGCACGGACTCACTCTGGGCTACAGTTGCCCGGGCGCTGACTCACTCTGGGCTACAGTTGCCCGGGCGCTGACTCACTCTGGGCTACAGTTGCCCGGGCGCTGACTCACTCTGGGGTACAGTTGCCCGGGCGCTGACTCACTCTGGGGTACAGTTGCCCGGGTGCTGACTCGCTCTGGGGTACAGTTGCCCGGGCGCTGACTCACTCTGGGGTACAGTTGCCTGGGCGCTGACTCACTCTGGGATACAGTTGCCCTGGCGCTGACTCACTCTGGGGTACAGTTGCCCTGGCGCTGACTCACTCTGGGGTACAGTTGCCCGGGCGCTGACTCACTCTGGGGTACAGTTGCCTTGGCACTGACTCTCACTGGGGTACAGTTGCACTGGCACGGACTCACTCTGGGGTACAGTTACCCGGGCGCTGACTCTCTCTCGGGTACGGTTCCACAGATGCCAGCCTTCCCCGAGTGGTCATTCTTGATGTGTGAGCCCGGACAACGTCACATGATTGAATGTCATGTGTACATGTCATGTGATTGAACCTCCAGCAGTACGTTCAACCAAGGTTGACAAGCCGAGATGCAATTTCATATCTCCGACAGAACTACCAATGCAAAACCCAACTCTGTCGAGATGGTTTTCACAATACTTACAGCATTTTTCACATCACTTTATAATCAGCCGCATTATATATGTTTGGCATTGGCGCTGCATGGAAGCGATATAACACGAATACCAAACTGTGCATCGCACACTTGAGCTTGTGTTTACCTTTGCACTAAAAATGAATATCAGTGACAAATGTGCACTTACCATAATGGACCTAATGATGTTGCAGCAGGAAACGCAAGGGCAAATAATGGACAGAATAAATTATGATTGCAGCACAAGTCTGACAGATGAGGATTCTTGGTTAAAGGCTTGCATTAATGCACATCGAAAAATGTGTGGAATCTCCTGCGGGGGGAACTGTGAACACCAGGGATAATTTGCCTTCAAGCTTTATTCTACCATATACAATATAATCTACCAATATGACACAGTCATGGTCAAAGATTACAACAACCTTCTGAATTCCAGTTCGGAAATGCAGCAAGGCTTTAGAAAAATGTTCCAGAGCCAGCTGATGACCTCAGTTCACCTCAGAGCCGTCTTGGATATTAAAGGAATCAAGGGATACGGTGTACTGCAGGAAAGTAGAGTTGAGGTATAAGATCAGTCATCATCTCATTGAATGGGGGAATAGACTCGAGGGGCCGAATGGACTACTGCTCTTAATTCTTATGTGCTTATGTTCTCACCAGGGACAAAGTTAAGATAGAACATTAAGAGTGTGGCGACATCGTTTCCATTCTCAAATTATACATTGTGTACTGAACATGTTCAATAAATTTTGGAGTGTTGAATTGCTTACTTGGAATGCTGAGAGTCCCATGGATCTTCCAATCCGTTATGCTGCCCATCTATCCTTATGTCAAAAATCTTTCTTACTTCCTGTCCACAAACATATTTCCTGTAGCATGTCAACATCATAAAGGGAAAACTATATGTAACTATTTATGATTGGAAAACCATATGTAAACATTTTATAATAAGTCATCATCATCATAGGCAGTCTCTCAAAATCGAGGAAGACTTGCTTCCACTCTGAGTTCTCAAGTGACTGTACAGTCCAATACGGGAATTACAGTCTCTGTCACAGGTGGGACAGACAGTGGTTGAAGGAAGAGGTGGGTGGGGAGCCTGGTTTGCCGCTCGATCCTTCCGTTATCTACCTTGATTTCTGCATGCTCTCGGTGACGAGACTCGAGGTGCTCAACGCCGTTCCGGATGCTCTTCCTCCGCTTAGGGCGGTCTTGGGCCAGGGATTCCCAGGTGCAGGTGGGGATGTTGCACTTTGAGGGTATCCTTGTAACATTTCCTCTGCCCACCTGGGATACACTTGCCGTGTAGGAGTTCGGAGTAAAGCACTTGCTTTGGGAGTCTCGTGACAGGCATGCGGACGATGTGGCCCACCCAACAGAGCTGGTCGAGTGTGGTCATTGCTTCAATGCTGGTGTTGACCTGAGCGAGAACACTGACTATCCTCCCAGGGGATTTGCAGAATCTTGCAGAGACACCATTGGTATTTCTCCAGCAACTTGAAGTGTCTACTGTATATGGTCCAGAGCATGCAGAAAACAAGCGCAGGCAGCAGAAGGAGCATGCGGCAAACCAGACTCCCCACCCACCCTTTCTTTCAACCACTGTCTGTCCCGCCTGTGACAGAGACTGTAATTCCTGTATTGGACTGTAGTCACCTGAGAACTCACTTTTGGATTGGAAGCAAGTCTTCCTCGATTTCGAGGGACTGCCTATGATGATGATAATGGAAGCTACAAGGATTGCTTGCATTGGAAAATGAAAATGTCACACTAGTTGGAATGGAGTGGGTAGGGAGAGAAGAGGGTTGTTGAAACATTGCAGAGAGAGCTGTGTTCTGTATCAAATCCATGTTATAGCTAACCGAGAAGTGCTGGGTGCTGCAGGTGGATACAGAAAGTGGAAGAATATTGCATTTTAATCATTGGCACAAGTGCAAAAATACATGAAATGAAAACTCCTCAAACTATCCATCACTGTAAGACCCCTGCAAAGGTCAAATTAGATATGTACCAGGTCTGATCCAATCTGACTTCAGATACCAGTGTAAATAAGCGACAATAAAGATATTGTTGCACTTGTATGACTTTCTAGAATCTGATGACTTTACAACTTTACACAGCAGCATCAATAGCTAATAGACACTAGAGTAATTGCTTTTCAAATTAACTTTCTGCTGTTGGAAAAGATGCAGATGAGTACACAAGGAATCAGCATTGGGTATCATCACATAGGCCATGTAATCAAATTTTTGCTCATTGGAAGAAATGGTTTTAAAGTTTATGATGACCAGTGGCTGGAAGTTGTTCAAGTTTTATTAAAAAATGTCAAAGTCTTCAGACAATTATTCTAAATCCCCCAGGATTGTTTATAATGTAATTTAAGCTATGTTTTCTGGCAATTCCTTACAGAAAACTAATGATGTAAACTTCTACTTATCGTTGTTTGCTGAAATTACTTGATTGAGTGAGCTTGTTTCTCCTACAGTAATTCATTATCATACAAATAGGTTTCTTAAATTAGATCATTCCTCAGAGTCGTTGAAGGTAAAATAGATTGAATTATTAGCCTTGTATAGTTATTTAAATTAAGCAAACCTTCCCTTAGGGGTAATCACAGAATTATAGAATGAAACTGCACAGAAGGAGACCATTCGGTTGAAAGAGCTATCCAATTAGTCCCACTCCTTGGCTTTGATCCCATAGCCCTGTAAATATTTTCTTTCAAGTATTTATCTTATTCCCTTTTGAAAGTTACTATTAAATCTGCTTCCATCACCCTTTCAGGGAATGAATTCCACATCACAACAACTTAACGGGTTTAAAGCAAAATCTTCATGTAGCCTCAAGTTCTTTTGCCTGTCACCTCATAACCTTCTCTGCTCTCAGGAGAACAACCCCAGCTTCTCCAGTCTATCCACATTACTGAAGTCCCTCATCCCTGGTACCATTCTAGTAAATCTCTTCTGCACCATCTCAAGTCGTGACTTCCTTCCTAAAGTATGTGCCCAGAATTGAACACTCCAGCTGAGGCCTAGCCAGTGTTTTATAAAGGTTTAGCAGAACCTCCTTGCTTCTGTACTCTCTTCCTCTATTAATAAAGCCAAGGATCCCATAAGCTTTTTTAACAGCCATTTCAACTTGCTCTGCCACCATCAAAGATTTGTGTACATGCACCCCCAGGTCACTCAGTTTCTACACCCCTTTTTAAAATTTACGATTGAAATTAGGATGTCTAGGGACTTGCAGGGGAGGATAAAGAAAAAAGGGAAGCTTATGTCATATACCGACTGCTAAATACTGTAGAATCTTTGGAGGAATATAGAAAGTTCAGAGGTAAAATTAAAACGGATATTAGGAATGCTAAGAGAGAGCATGAAAAATTCTTGGCAAGTAAAATTAAGGAAAACCCAAAGATGTTCTAGAAATATATTAAGAGCAAGAGGATAACTAAAGAAAGGGTAAGGCCTGTTAGAGACCATGAAGGGTAATCTCTGTGTGGAGGCGGAAGATGTTGGTATGGTTCTTAATGAGTACTTTGCATCTGTTTTCACAAAGGAAAGGAGCAATGCAGATACTGCTACGGTGTGAAACTCTGGATGAAATAAACATAGTGAGAGAGGAAGTATTAAGGAGTTTAGCAGCTTTGAAAGTAGATAAGTCCCCAGACCTGGATGAAATGCATCCCAGGCTGTTGAGCGAAGTCAAAGAGAAAATAGCAGAGGCTTTGACCATCATTTTCCAGTCCTCTTTGGATTTGGGCATGGTGCCGGAGGACTGCTAAATGGTACCCTTGTTTAAGAAGGGTGGAAGGGATAGGCCGAGTAATTGCAGACCTGCTGGCCTAACCTCTGGTGGGAAAATTATTGGAAAAAATCCTGAAAGACAGGATAAATCTACGTTTAGAAAGGCGAGGATAAATTAGGGACAGTCAGCACATATTTGTTGAGGAAAGATCGTGTTTGACTAAGCTGATTGAATTTTTCGAGGAGGTAACCAGGAGGGTCGATGAGGGTAGTGCGTACGATGTAGTGTATATGGACTTTAGCAAAGCTTTTGATAAGGTGCCGTGTGGTAGACTGGTCATGAAGGTTAAAGCCCATGGGATCCAGGGCAAAGTGACAAGTTGGATCCAAAATTGTCTTACAGGTAGGAAGCAAAGAGTAATGGTTGATGGATATTTTTGTGACTGGAAGGATGTTTCTGGTGGGTTCTGCAGGGCTCAGTACTGGGTCCCTTGCTTTTTGTGGTATACATCAATGATCTAGATTTCAATATTGGGGGTATGATTAAGAAGTTTGCAGATTACACTAAAATTGGGCTGTGTGATTGATAATGAAGAGGAAAGTCATGGACTGCAGGATATCAATCGACTGGTCAGGTGGGCAGAACAGTGGCAAATGGAATTTAATTTGGAGAAGTGTGAGCTAATGCACTTTGGGAGGGCTAATAAGGAAAGGGTATACACATTAAACGGTAGGCCACTTAATAGTATAGATGAACAAAGGGATCTTGGAGTGCTTATCCACAGATCCCTGAAAGTAACAGACTAGGTGGTTAAGCAGGCATACGGAATACAAGAGCAGGGTGGTTATGCTTAAACTGTATAATACTCTGGTTGGACCACAGTGGAATACTGTGTGCAGGTCTGGTTGCCGTATTATAGGAAGGACATGATTGCACGAGAGAGGGTGCAGAGGAGATTTAATAGGATGCTGCCTGGAATGGAGAATCTGAGCGAAGAGGACAGATTGGATAGGCTGGGCTTGTTCTCATTGGAACAGAAGTGGCTGAGAGGAGACCTCCGTTGAGGTGTATAAAATTTTGAGGAGCCTGGATATAGTGGATAGCAAGGGCCTATTTGCCTTGCTGGAGGGGTCAGTTATGAGGGGGCATAGTTTTAAGGTGGTTGGTGGAAGGTTCAGAGGAGATTTGAGGGGAGGCTTCTTCACGCAGAGGGTTGTGGTCGTCTGGAACTCATTGCCTGGAAGTTTAAAAGGTGCTTGGATGGGCACTTAAAGTGCCGTAACCTGCAGGGTTAAGGACCTAGAGATGGTCAATGGGATTAGACTGGATAACCTCTTGTTGGCTGGCGCAGATATGATGGTAAGCACTGCAGGGCCAGGATGATGATCTGGACTAGTTTCGATCGCCTGGATGAGTTGGAGAGGAATTTTCCCAGATTTTCTTTCCCCAATTGGCCTGTGTTTTTATCTGTTTTTTTGGCTCTGGTTAGGGTGGAGCGTAGAATGTTGCTGTGCAAGGTGTGGGGCGGACTAGTTGGGCCAGATGCTCTTTACCTTTCTGCCATTGTTCATAGGTTTATATGTAACCTTCAGGGCTGCTGACCGAGGGCCGTGTGGCTCTTTGTTGGCCGGCGCGGACATGATGGGCCGAAATGGCCTCCTTCTGCGCTGTAGATTTCTGTTTCTATATTACCCCCTCCTCATTCTTCCTATCAAAAGGTATCACTTCACATTTCACTGCGTTAATTTTCATCAGCCATGTATCTGCCCATTTCACCCGTCTGTCCTCCTGAAGTCTGTTACTATCCTTCTCATTGTTTACTATATTTCTGATTTTCATGTCCTCTGCAAACTTTGAAATTATCCCGTCTATCCAAGTCCAGGTCATTAATATATTTCAAAAAGGACAGTAGTCCTAATACCGACCGCTGGGTAACACAATTGTATACTTCCTTCCAGTCTGAAAAACAACCATCGTATCTATGTCAGCCAACAAGAGGTTATCCAGTCTAATCCCACTTACCGTCTCTAGGTCCTTAACCCTGTAGGTTACGGCGCTTTAAGTGCCCATCCAAGAGAATTTTGGATCCAGGTTACCACTGTCCCTTTAATCCCATGGGCTTTAATTTTGTTATTTTGTGGAACTTTGTCAAACGCCATTTGAAAGTCCATATACATAACATCAGCTGCACTGCCTTCATCAACCCTCTCCGTTACTTCATCAAAGAACTTAATCAAGTTAGTCAAACATGATTTTCTTTTAACAAATCCATGCTGACTTTCATTAATTAGCCCATACTTTTCCAAGTGTCACTTAATTTTGTCCTGAATTATTGTCTCTAAAAGCTTTCCTACCACTGACGTTGGGCTGACTGGTATTTGATTGTCAGGTTTATCCCCCTCCCCTTTTTTGATCATGGGTGTATCATTTGCAATTCACCAGTTCTCTGGCACCACCCCCCCCCAGTGGCCAGAGCCTCCGCAATTTCCACCCTTCCCTTAGTAACCTAGTATGTATCCCGTCCGGACCAGGTGACTTTATTTACTTTGAGTATTGCTACACTTTTAAGTACCTCCTCTTTATCTATTTTTATTCTATTCAATATCACTTCTACCTCCTCACTTACATTTGCAGCATCCTCTTTATTGAAAACCAATGCAAAGTACTCATTTAGTGCCTCAACCATGCCAACTGACCTCACATGAAGTTTTCCTTTTTGGTCCCTAATTGGCCCCATCCTTCCCTTGACTCTTTTACTATTTATATGTTTATAGATGACTTTTGGGTACCTTTTATGGTAGTTGTCATACACTCTCTTTTCCTCTCATTCCCTTTTTTAGATTTCCTCTACTTTCTGTATTCATGTTGGTTCTCCACTGTATTATCAACCTTATATAATCCGTTTTCTGTTTCATTTTAATCTCTGTGGGCTTAATTTACCCCAGTTATCTGTGTCGTTAGTCTGGTGGCACCGCTTTTTTTGGCCTAAATTATAATATGCAAGTTTCCCTAAAGTTTGTGCGCCAGCGTAACTTGGTTACAATTTTTTTAGGTTAGGGTTTTTTTGCGTCATAGGGAGTGTTGTCTGTGCCAGTTTTTCATATTTCTGCAAGTTTGGCCAATTTCCCTTTCCCCAAGGACGGCGTATGTGACCATTCCCGAAAAACCAGCGCACATTAAAAAATCGGTGCAGAAAGTCGCCATTGTTTTTTGCGAAGTTTTGGAGGGAGTCATCATCTTCATAGGCAGTCCCTCGAAATCGAGGCAGACTTGCTTCCACTCTAAAAGTGAGTTATCAGGTGACTGTACAGTCCAATACGAGAACTTCAGTCTCTGTCACAGGTGGGACGGATAGTGGTTGAAGGAAAGGGTGTGGGGAGAGTCTGGTTTGCCACACGCTCCTTCCGCTAACTGCGTTTTGTTTTTGCACGCCGAGACTTGAGGTGCTCAGCACCCTCCCATATGCTCTTCCTCCACTTAGGGCGGTCTTGGGCCAGGGATTCCCAGGTGCAGGAGGGGATGTTGCACTTTTATCAAAGAGGCTTTAAGGGTGTCCTTGTAACGTTTCCTCTGCCCACCTGGGGATCGCTTGCCGTGTCGGAGTTCCGAGTGGAGCACTTGCTTTGGAAGTCTCGTGTCAGGCATGTGGACAATGTAGCCCGCCCAACGAAGCTGGTCGAGTGTGGTCATTGCTTCGGTGCTGGGGATGTTGGCCTGATCGAGAGCACTGACATTGGTGCATCTATCCTCCCAGTGGATTTGCAGGATCTTGCGGAGGCAGCACTGGTGGTACTTCTCCAGGGCTTTGAGGTCTGCTGTATATGGTCCACGTCTCTGAGCCATATAGGAGGGAGGTTATCACTACCGCCCTGTAGACCATAAGCTTGGTGCCAGATTTGAGGTCCTGGTCACTCTGTTCTCAGGTGACCGAAGGCTGCGCTGGCGCACTGGAGGCGGTGTTGGACCTCGTTATCGATGTCTGCCCTTGCTGATAGTAGGCTCCCAGGTATGAAAAATGGTCCACGTTGTCCAAGGCTGCACCGTGGATTTTGATGACCGGGGGGCAGTGCTGTGAGGCGAGGTCCAGGAGTGATCGTGTAAGGTCAATGCTCTCCGTACTCATTGCCATCCTCTGAACCACATTTGTTAGATCCTGCGCGGTCAAGCTCTCCTTCCCCTCCTCACCCTGGGTGTGTCTCGCTACACCCGACTGGAATTCCCAGCCTCGGACTGTGAGAAACCATGGAATGTCCCAACACTCATACCACTCAGGAAAGGGCCTGGCACCTGCACCTCCTCCAGAGTGAGTACAATAGTGGGGCTTCATCCATCCCCTCTTCCTCACTCCCATGCTCTTGGTCTGGAAGGTGGGATTGGAAGATGTTCTGCTCTTCAGGCTCGTCCGCATCTGAATCATCTGCATTGGCTTCAGCTTTGTCAGGGTTGGCCTCAAGTTCTGAAAAATATAACTGGACAGACAAATGGTTAGCAGCAGAGGAGGGGGCAGGGTGGCAGAGTCGGCTCACACAGCGCAGGCAGCAGGCTGATTTGAAGGACCACGATGAATGATAGCACATTGAATCAACCGGAGACATCCCCATGAACGGAAGTATGACTAGCCTGCGCAGTACTTAACATTTAGCAAAGCCAGACTGGAATTTGCAGGACTTACCCTCTCCCGCAAGTGTGGGCCCAGCTTGTGCAGTGGTAGTTGCTTTTCTCGAGGCAAGACTCATCAAAGCAGCGACCCTGTCTTCCAAGGGTTTCAGTGGATGCAGATTTGCCGGGCCTCCTCCTGTTTGAGTTTGTTTTTTTTGTTGTGTGCCACCTTCCTCTACAAAGATAAAAATATAACTTTTTAGAGAGGGTGTCTTTCTGCTGGGTGGGACATACGGATGGTCACATTTCCAATTGTAATTCCAGTGATTAAATGAAAATGTTACTTACACTAACTACTTAACCAATGTCCTACCACTTTTTGCACTGTCCTCCAGACCTTGGGGTGGTCACCATTGCACAGTAATCTTCTGCAAGTTGGTTCCAGCGTTTCATTTCTTTTGGTGAATCTTTTATGTGACCTGCTGGTGTCCAACTCGTGCCATTTGGCCTCAATTACAGTAACTCATGCCTCCACTTCACCTTGTGAGAAATTCTTGGTCTTTGAGCTGCGTTGCATATTGTATTGCTGCTCCGATTTTTCCACTGAGAATGAAAGTTCTCACGCACAACTGGCTCTTTAAAAATGGCCGAATGCAGACCGGGAGCTGTATGGGGCATGCACGCCTATAGCAATCCCGGCAAAAACGGCATGCGCATCTTTAGTCATTCAGGGAGCTCTAGCTTTGGATGCACTTTCTTTCCTCCTCGTTGGATGGTATCCAGTCGGTACCCGAACTATCACCACCTTGAAGGACTCCCATTGTTCAATTACAGTTTTCCCTTTCAATTTTTGATTCCAGTCCACGTGGGCCAGATTTCTTTTTTATTCATTGAAGTTAGCCCTCCTCCAGTTAAGTATTTTAATGTTGGATTGTTCCTTTTCATATTCCATAACTATTCTAAACCTAATATGTTCACTGTTTCCCAAAAGCTCCCCGACTGAAACATGTTTCAATTGCTCCACTTCATTTTCCAGAATTAGATCCAGCACTGCTTCCTTGTATTTATGTATATAGGTATAATACTACCCTTTCATTGCTGTATAGTAGATTGGAATTCAGTCTCTGCAAATGGGATCACAATCAATTTTCTGGTGGCCTCCTAGGTTTCTCAAGCTCTGTTTATAGTGGTTGGTTTGTCCCAAAATCCTACCTCTGCTGCTGTAAATTGTCTGAGTTACATGGGCACATAAACGTAATCATAGGTCTCTACCGAGTGTCAAAAAATTGCTGCAACTTCTGGTTACTGTACACCTAGAGGGCCCAAGTTTCTCCAGGAGTTGCTCCGTTTATTTTGGAGCAACTAGGTTTTTTTGGAGTATCTTAAAAAATCGCAATTCTGCCCATTTAATTTGCTCCAGTGTAAGTGAGTTAGGTTTTTTTAGCTTAGTTTTTTCAAAAGGGGGCGTTACCAGCCATTTACGCCTATTTTGGCCATTTAAGCAAGTTTAGACAGCTAAAAGTTACTCCAAACTAACTTAGGCCAGCATATGTGGCCGCTTGTGTCCGCACAGAAAAACCTTGCGGTGAGCTCAGAAATCAGCACAGGTAGCCAGAGATTGGGAGGAGGGATGGGTGGAAGTGAAAGGACCTTGCAAAGCACTTGAGGCCCAAGTTTCCACATGATTTGCGCCTGATTTTTAGGAGCAACTGGTGGAGAACGAACTATCTTAGAAATTGCAATTCTCCACATTTTTTTTTCTGCAGTTCTAGTCAGGTAGAACAGTTCTACTTTGGAACAGAATTTTTTCTTCAAAAGGGGGCGTGTCCGGCCACTGACGCCTGATTTCAAAGTTTCCACAGTGAAAACGTACTCCAAACTAAAGTAGAATGGAGCAAGTGAAGATTTTTGTAGAAGTGAAAAAACCTGTTCTACACATTAAAAAATCAGGCGCAGGTTACAAATTAGGCGTCCAGAACGAAGAGTGGGGGGAGGGAAGTCATTAAATTCTACAATAAATTATTATTTATACTTCTACAAATATTATACAAATAAATCCAACCTGAATAAACATTTATAAGCCAAGAAAAGATTAAATAAACCATCTTCCTACCTGTGTGAAAGTGCTTCAGCCATCGTTCGTTCCCGTGGGGGCGGGAGCTGTTCCGTGCGTTCCCGCCGGGGGGGGGGGGGGAGGGAAAGAGCCGTTCAGTGCGTTCCCGCCGGGGCGGGGAGGGGAGAGCCGTTCAGTGCGTTCCGGCGGGGGGGGGGGGGAGCCGTTCAGTGCGTTCCCGACGGCGGGCGGGGGTGGGGAGGGAACCAGCTGCCTCAACTTTGAGGCTTTCTCACTGCTGCAAGAAGCCTCAGTGCTGATGGCAATGTGCTTTTATTAAAAAATGTTCAAAAATTAAACAGCTACAAAGAACTACAAAAATGGCCGAGTGCCAATGTTTCCTTCACACTGCGCGAACGCTCCAACGCACACGCGCAGCGTTGCCAGCAGGAAAAAAACTAATTTAAATAGTACCCGCCACCTCCCACTCTCAAAATCGGCGCGAGTGTAGGCTCCGCCCCCCTGCACGCCACGCCAGGCAGACAAGGAGCTGCAGGGCGCTCGAGAATAGAGCGTTTTTTTTTAGGCGCCGTTTTAGGCACGATAAACGGGCGTCCAGCTCGGAGGGGCGCCCGTTTTTTTTTTGTGTGGAAACTTGGGCCCTAAACACCTTCATAAAAACATTAAAGAAGCATAAATACATTTAAAGCACCAAGCACGAAACAAAGCACAAAAATAAGCATTCAGTAACAAATAAAAAATACAAGGAAACTGAGAGGACCTGCACAAAGCACAAAAAGTGATGAGCAATTAATTAGCAAATAAAAAATAGAAGAAACCCTGCACCTAAAGCACCAAGACCAAAGTAATAAGCAACCAATCAATCAATAAATAACAAACAAAAAATAGAAGTCCTACCTTAGGGAACGCAGCGGCCCGCCGATGAGAGAGCCCATTCGGCCAGGGCTAGGGGCGGTGTGCTTCGGGTCCCTCCCACACAGCCTGCAGAGCGTCGCAGAGATTTGGGCGGCGAGGAGCTACTGCACGTACACGCACACTCTAGCGCGCATGTGCAGAGGTAGTGCCGGGACCTGGTTCCGTCCCCCCACTGGATGTGCTGTGCCACGCCGAGGCCGAAGACATCCTGAGAAGCGGGAAGAATTGGAAGGTAACTTTTCGGCGCCCTTTATAGTCTAAAATCAGCGCACCTTTTTACAAGGGGGCGGGGGGAACTTGGGGCCCCTAGTTACTCTGGTTACTGTACGTTCCTGCAGTTTATGTTCTTACGTCTTCTGAATGGCACATTGTGGAGAGGAACTTTTTATTTTTTCAATCAGTCAGTTGCACTCAAGTACAACTGGTCCAGTAGCAATTTATCAACATCAGTTGTGCCACTTGGAGATGTTTCTGACATTGATTCAATTCCTTCTATTCCTGTAGTTGATGGTGATAGTTATTATGGCAGTTTGACTTCCAAGAGCTGTTAATGTGATATAAGCAGTGGTGCCAGACTCTGCAGCTGGAGAGAGAGCTGAGATTGAAGGAATGTTAACTTCTTCCTCTGTTAGCCTCCAAATGCAAATTAATTTTGAGACATTGACTGGTGGTGAGGGTAGAACTTCTCGGGATACTGCCGTTTTTTTAATGGAGGTATCTTTTCTCGGTGCTGTTTCTTACCATCAATATGTATCTGGCATTACACATACAGACTTTTAAAGAATCTGAGATATATTGCTTTGCATAGCATGTGCTTAATTTTCACACATGAATATTCTGTTAAAGACATCTTTAATTCATGATCTGTATAATCTTGATGCTCCGATTTGTGCTTCTCTGGTAGTAATCAACAAACCAATCAGGGCTTCTGCAAACCTTGAACCTCAGTGAGCGGGATCCACACAAATGGAGCAGAGTTTTTTGTGTGACCTTGCTTGTATCTGGGTGGACAGCGTCCCTCATGGCAGTCCCCAATATTTCAAAATACCAACTTAAATTGTCACCCTTGGTGAATCTACAAATTGTCCCTATTAATATGGTGTTTCATTTTTTTTACATTTTTTTTTCCCCCTGTTCTCCTGAAGGTGCTACTTCTTGGGATACGGTTCTGTGACTGCCATCAGCCCTTTCCCAAATAGCCATTCTCGATATGAGCCTAAACAATAAGTGTTGGCAGACTATAAGATGTGGAGTGAATAACTGTTAAGCATGTTTCTGTTCTTGGCTGAGATTCACACACACAAAATGTCTAGAAGGGGTTACTAACTGTGATAAGGAGTATGAATCTGGAACATATGGCTTAGTGCAGTACCAGCAGGTTCTTTTACCCATTTCCACTTTTGGGGAAGAGCAAAACTAGAGGCCATCAATTTCAGATAGTCACCTATAAATCAAATAGGGAATTCAGAAGAAATGTCTTTACACAGTGGTGAGGATGTGCAAGTTGCTACCATAGGTAATGGTTGAGACGAACAGTATATAAAAACATAGAAAATAGGTGCAGGAGTAGGCCATTCGGCCCTTCGAGCCTGCACCGCCATTCAATAAGATCATGGCTGATCATTCACCTCAGTACCCCTTTCCTGCTTTCTCTCCTAACCCCTTGATCCCTTTAGCCGTAAGGACTATATCTAACTCCCTTTTGAATATAGCCAACAAACTGGCATCAACAAATCTCTGCGGTAGGGAATTCCACAGGTTAACAACTCTGAGTGAAGAAGTTTCTCCTCATCTCAGTCCTAAATGGATTACCCCTTATCCTTAGACTGTGTCCCCTGGTTCTGGACTTAAGATGCATTTAAGGGGAAGCTAGCTTTAGCATATGAGGGAGAAAGGAAATAGCGGGTTATGCTGAGCGTGTTAGATGAGGAAGGATGGCAGGAGGCTTGAGTCGAGCATAAATGTTAGCATCGACTGGTTGGGCCGAATGGCATGGTTCCATGCTTTATATTCTGTAATTAGGCCAATGTGGGAGCTCCACTGATGGATGTTTCTAATGCACTAACCTATTTCCACATTTTACAGAATTTAGTTTTCAAAAAGTTTATTTTCTCCCACGCTAACCCTTCTGCTTCTCCACTTCCATCTTTAAAAATCATTTGAGAATCCATCTTTTTGACCAAGCTTTTGGTCATCTCTCCTAACTCTCAAGCCATGGCACAGCGATCATTCGTTTATCGATTCTAAGGCAACTACATCCTTCCTTGGATAAGGAGGCCAAAACTGCACAGTACTCCAGGTGTTCAACACTTGACTGTGACCAATAGTCCAAATATCACTCCCAATTGATAATTGTGCGTGGACTTATTAATGGATGAGTTGGCCATTTTGAGCTGCTATGTTGGGGGAGAGGCTTAGAGCAAGAACAAAAAACTGTCTGGGAAGTGAGAACAATGCATTTCCACAATGCTCAAGGGTATTCCTGCAGTATTAACACAATAAAAGAAAAACTTCTGTCTGATTTCATCCTTTACAGATGAGAAGGCTGAGCCTGTTTCTGTATCCTGTGAAGTGGCAAGCAAACCTGGGCGGAACTTCACCTTATCTCAGGTTAGTAAAAAACATGGTAGTGCAAAAGGCTGCGGTGGCACATTCCAAGTGGAATTACTTTTGAAAGCAAATTTTTGTACCTTTTTTGTAAAGTTTGGTATTCTACTATAGCATGAATGTAGTACAGTGGTTCATATTAACATACAGGAAATAACAAAGCATATTTATGAAGCGCCTTTAATGTCGTAAAATGTCCCAAGGCACTTCACAGGAGCATTTAAAACAAAAATTGACACCGAGCCACAAAGAGAAATTGGGGCAGATGACCAAAAGCTTGGTCAAAGAGTTAGGTTTTATGGAGAGTCTTAAAGGAGGAGAGAGAGGTAGTGAGGCAGAGAGGTTGAGGGAGGGAATTCCAGAGCTTAGGGCCTTGGCAGCTGAAGGCATGGCCACCAATAGTTGAACGATTAAAATCAGAGATGCTCAAGAGGCCAGAATTAGAGGAGCGCAGCTAACATGGGGGGGTTGTGGGGCTGAAGGCAATTAGAGATAGGGAGGGGCGAGACCATGGAGCGATTTGTAAACAAGGATGAGAATTTTTAAATCGAGGCATTGCTTAACTGTGAGCCAATGTAGGTCAGCGAGCACAGGGGTGATGGGTGAACGGAACTAGTTGTGAGGTAGGACATGGGCAGCAGAGTTTTGGATGACCTCAAGTTTGCAGAGGGTATAACGTGGGAAGCAGCCAGGAGTGCATGAGAATAGTCAAGTCTAGAGGTAACAAAGGCATGGATGAGGGTTTCAGCAGCAGATGAGCTGAGGCAATGGCTGAGTCGGGCAATGTTACTGAGGTGGAAATAGGCGGTCTTGGTTATGCTGCGAATAGGTGGGCAGAAGCTCATTTCAGGATCAAATATGATACCACATTTGCGAACAATCTGGTTCAACTTCAAACAGATGTGATGGAATGGCTAGGGAACGGAGTTTGTGGCTGGGACTGAAGCCAATGGCTTTGGTCTTCCCAATATTTAGTTGGAGAAAATTCCTGCTCATCCAGGACTGGATGTCGGACAAGCAGCCTGGCAATTTAGAGACCGTGGAAGGGCCAAGAGAAGCGGTGATGAGGTAGAGCTGGGTGTCGTCAGTGTACATGTGGAAACTGATGTTGGGTTTTCGGATGATCTCTCCAAGCATGTAGATGAGAAGTAGGAGTGGGCCAAGAATAGATCCTCGGGGGACACCAGAGGTAATGATGCGGGAGCGGGAAAAGAAGCCATTGCAAGTGATTCTCTGGCTACGTTTAGATAGATAAGAATGGAATCGGGCGAGTGCAGTCCCATCCAGCTGGATAACGGTGGAGAGGCGTTGGAGGAGAATGGAGTAGTCAACCACGTCCTTCTCAACCTGCAGACAGGTTGAGAAGGACGAGGAGGGATAGTTTAGAAACAGAAACCTAGAAAATGGATGCAGGAGTAAGCCATTCGGCCCTTCGAGCCTGCACCACCATTCAATAAGATCACAGCTGATCGTTCACCTTAGTACCCCTTTCCTGCTTTCTCTCCAAACCCCTTGATCCCTTTAAAGGCCATATCTAACTCTCTCTCGAATATATCCAATGAGCTGGCATCAACAACTCTCTGCGGTAGGAAATTCTACAAGCTAACAACTCTGAGTGAAGAAGTTTTTCCTCATCTCAGTCCTAAATGGCTTACCTCTTATCCTTGGACTATGTCCCCTGGTTCTGGACTTCCCCATCATCGGGAACATTCTTCCTGCATCTAACCTGTCCAGTCCCGTCAGAATTTTATATGTTTCTATGAGATCCTCTCTCATCCTTCTAAACTCCATTGAATACAGACCCAGTCGATCCAGTCTCTCCTCATATGTCAGTCCTGCCATCCCGGGAATCAGTCTGGTGAACCTTTGCTGCACTCCCTCAATAGCAAGAACGTCCTCCCTCAGATTAGGAGACCAAAACTGAACACAATATTCCAGGTGAGGCCTCACCAAGGTCCTGTACAACTACAGTAAGACCCTCCCTGCTCCTATACTCAAATCCCCTAGCTATGAAGGCCAACATACCATTTGCCGCCTTCACCGCCTGCTGTACCTGCATGCCAACTTTCAATGACTGATGTACCATGACACCCAGGTCTCGTTGCACCTCCCCTTTTCCTAATCTGCCGCCATTCAGATAATCTGCCTTCGTGTTTTTGCTCCCAAAGTGGATAACCTCACATTTATCCACATTATACTGCATCTTCCATGCGTTTGCCCACTCACCTAACCTGTCCAAGTCATCCTGCAGTCTCTTAGCGTCCTCCTCACAGCTCACACCGCCACCCAGCTTAGTGTCATCTGCAAACTTGGAGATACTACACTCAATTCTTCATCTAAATCATTAATGTATATTGTAAATAACTGGGGTCCCAGCACTGAGCCCTGCGGCACTCCACTAGTCACTGCCTGCCATTGTGAAAAGGAACCGTTTATCCTGACTCTCTGCTTCCTGTCTGCCAACCAGTTCTCTATCCATATCAGTTCATTACCCCCAATACCATGTGCTTTAATTTTGCACACCAATCTCTTGTGTGGGACCTTGTCAAAAGCCTTTTGAAAGTCCACATACACTACATCCACTGATTCTCCCTTGTCCACTCTACCAGTTACATCCTCAAAAAATTCTAGAAGATTTGTCAAGCATGATTTCCCTTTCATAAATCCATACTGACTTGGATTCTGTCACTGCTTTCCAAATGCGCTGCTATTTCATCCTTAATAATTGATTCCAACATTTTCCCCACTACTGATATCAGGCTAACTGGTCTATAATTACCCGTTTTCTCTCTCTCTCCTTTCTTAAAAAGTGATGTTACATTAGCTACCCTCCAATCCAGAGGAACTGATCCAGAGTCGATCGACTGTTGGAAAATGATCACCAATACATCCACTATTTCTAGGGCCACTTCCTTAAGTACTCTGGGATGCAGACCATCAGGCTCCAGGGATTTATCGACCTTCAATCCCATCAATTTCTCTCTCTCAATTTCCTGCCGAATAAGGATTTCCTTCAGTTCCTCCTTCTCACTACACCCTCGGTCCCCGAGTAGTTCCAGAAGGTTATTTGTGTCTTCCTTAGTGAAGACAGAACCAAAGTATTTGTTCAACTGGTCTGCCATTTCTTTGTTCCCCATTATAAATTCACCTGAATCTGACTGCAAGGACCCTATGTTTGTCTTCACTAATCTTTTTGTCTTCACATATCTTTAGAAGCTTTTGCAGTCAGTTTTTATGTTTCCAGCAAGCTTCCTCTCACACTCTATTTTCCCCCTCCTAATTAAACCCTTTGTCCTCCTCTGCTGAATTCTAAATTTCTCCCAGTCCTCTGGTTTGCTGCTACTTCTGGCCAATTTATATGCCTCTTTCGGCTTTAACACTATCCTTAATTTCCCTTGTTAGCCATGGTTGAGCCATCTTCCCCATTTTATTTTTACTCCAGACAGGGTTGTACAATTGTTGAAGTTCATCCATGTGATCTTTAAATGTTTGCCATTGCCTATCCACCGTCAACCCTTGAAGTATCATTTGCCAGTCTTTTTTAGACAATTCACATCTCATACCATCAAAGTTACCTTTCCTTAAGTTCAGGACCCTAGTCTCTGAATTAACTGTATCATTCTCCATCTTAATAAAGAATTCTACCATATTATGGTCACTCTTCCCCAAGGGACCTTGCACAACAAGATTGCTAATTAGTCCTTTCTCATTACACATCACCCAGTCTAGGATGGCCAGCCTTCTAGTTGGTTCCTCGACATATTGATCTAGAAAACCATCCCTAATACACTCCAGGAAATCCTCCCCCACCGCATTGCTACCAGTTTGGTTAGCCCAATCTATATGTAGATTAAAGTCACCCATGATAACTGCTGTACCTTTGTTGCACGCATCCCTAATTGTTTGATGCCCTCCCCAACTTCACTACTACTGTTTGGTGGCCTGTACACAACACCCACTAGCGTTTTCTGCCCTTTGGTATTCCGTAGCTCCACCCATACTGATTGCACATCATCCAAGCTCATGTCCTTCCTTACTATTACATTAATTTCCTCTTTAACCAGCAATGCCACCCCACCTCCTTTTCCTTTCTGTCTATCCTTCCTGAATGTTGAATACCCCTGGATGTTGAGTTCCTAGCTTTGGTCACTCTGGAGCCATGTCTCCGTGATGCCAATTATATCATATTCGTTCCTTGCTGCCTGCGTAGTTAATTCGTCCACCTTATTACGAATACTCCTCGCATTGCAGCACAGAGCCTTCAGGCTTGTCTTTTTAACACACTTTGCCCCTTTAGAATTTTGCTGTAATGTGGCCCATTTGCTTTTTGCCTTGGATTTCTCTGCCCTCCACTTTTACTTTTCTTCTTTCTATCTTTTGCTTCTGTCCCCATTCTACTTCTCTCTGCCTCCCTGCATAGGTTCCCATCCCCCTGCCATATTAGTTTAACCCCTCCCCAACAGCACTAGCAAACACTCCCCCTAGGACATCAGTTCCGATCCTGCCCAGATGCAAACCGTCCGGTTTGTACTGGTCCCACCTCCTCCAGAACCGGTTCCAATGTCCCAGGAATTTGAATCCCTCCCTTCTGCACCACTCCTCAAGCCACATATTCATCCGAGCTATCCTGCTGTTCCTACTCTGACTAGCACTGGTAGCAATCCTGAGATTGCTATCTTTGAGGTCCTACTTTTTAATTTAGCTCCTAAATTCGTCTTGTACGACCTCATCCCGTTTTTTTACCTTTATCGTCGGTGCCTATATGCACCACGACAACTGGCTGTTCACCCTCCTCCTTCAAAATGTGCTGCAGCCGCTCCGAGACATCCTTGACCCTTGCACCAGGGAGGCCGATCTTGTCACAGTTACGTAGGATGTAATTTGTGACTTTGATAAAAGCCTTTTCGGTACTGTGGAAAAGGTGGAAACCTGATTGGCGGGATTCAAAAATAGAGTTCTGGGAAAGATGGGCATGGATTTCGGACACATTCAAGGACTTTGGGGAGGAAAAGGAGGTTGGAGATGGAGCTGGTAGTTTGTAAGGATGGAGGGGGTCAAGGGTTGTTTTTTTTTGAGGAGAGGGGTGATGACAGCCGAATTGAAGGAAAGGAGGACAGTAGCTGAGGAGAGAGAACCATTAACAATG
Organism: Pristiophorus japonicus; assembly: GCF_044704955.1. Taxonomy (NCBI): domain Eukaryota; kingdom Metazoa; phylum Chordata; class Chondrichthyes; family Pristiophoridae; genus Pristiophorus; species Pristiophorus japonicus. The sequence goes on from NC_091993.1 coordinate 80,685,279, forward strand.
TCAACTAACATGGGAGCCAGAAAAGGAAGTTGCGTGGTTCGCAGTTTAATGGGAATAGAGTCAAGGGAGCAGGAAGTGAGTCTCTCAGACAGGATGAGCGTGGAGAGGTCAAGAGGGGAGATCGGAGAGAAACTGGAGAAAGATGAGAGTTCAGGGCTAGGGCAGGGGGGAACCTTGGGGGAACCTTAGAGGAAGTTTGGACCAATGGGCTAGGGGAAGGAAGGGAGGTGGCAGAGGCAGCTGATCGGATGGTCTCAATCTTGGAGACAAAGAAGTCCATGAGCTCCTCGCACTTGTTGGAGGTGAGGGTGGAGGAGACGGGGAAAGGGGTTTAAGAAGATGGTTTGCAGTAGGGAAAATAATCTGGGGGTTATTTTTGCATTCCAGAATGATCCTGGAATCGTGAGCAGTTTTGGCAGGATCCAATAGTGCTTTACGTGGTCTAGCCAGATCTGGCAGTGAATAGCTAATCCAGTTGTCTACCATATCCATTCAAGTCTGCATCCGTTGGACTTTAGGGAGGAGAGCCTGGGTGAGATATAAAGTCGTGGTTTTAATAGGGACGAGGGCATCAAAGTTGGTGGTGAAAGTGTGGTTGAGCAGATCGGTAGCTGCTGAAGTGTTGTGGTGAATGGAGGGCTAAAGGTTACACAGTGGATTATATCAGTGCAGTTGTAAGTGAGTTGGGAGAGAGTTTCTTCCGGGGTGGTCACAGGAGGAAGTCGGGTTTTGCAGGAAAAGCTGGATGTGGGTTGAGGGCGATACAAGGAAGTGATTGACACGATGGGAGTAGCGAGGCCACGGGAGATGGCAAGGTCAAGGGGGTGGAGATGATTATCGGTAAGGTAGTTTACATGGAGGGAGAGATTAATGGAGAATAGGAGGGCAGTGAACTCAGAAGAGAGAGAGCGTGATGAATTGAGATGGAGGTTGAAATCACTGAAGATAAGTCGTTTGGTGCAGAGTCTGAGGGAGGAAAACAGTGAAGATACCTTGGTGAGAAAATTTTTGATACTTTTGTGGGCGGTAGAGAAGGAGGATTTTAAATGAGGTGTGAGAAGGGTGGAACAAGGTGAGATGCTCAAAGAAGGGGAAAGTGCCAGAGGAATAGAGGGCAGATGAAGGTGTAATTTGGTGATAAGAACCACACCACCACTGTGCTGGTCTGGACGGGGCAAGTTGTGGTAGGTATAGGCGTCATTTCGGGGTAAGGTCATCATCCCTCACCCAGGTTGCCATCAAGGCCATGATGTCGATGTAATCATCCACGCTAAGCTCATTAATGGTAAGTGAGCAGACATTTTGGAGGGAGATGCAGAGAGGGGTGGTGGTAGCTGATCCGCTACCAGAGTCCAGAGGGTCAGCACTTTGGGGGGAGGTGAGGTGGTGAGTTGGACGGCGAGGAGATTGGTAAGATTAACCCCCAGTGGGAGTGCTGGGAAGGAAGGTCGGCGAGAGAGTAGGATGGGATAGTCGGGGTTACTGCTCATGAGGCAGCGACGAGTGGCTAGATGGACCCTTTGAAGGATGCCAAGAGAGGCACAGAGGAAAGCTGTCGGCTTATCTGAGGGAGTCAAGCCTGGGATGGTGGCAGGAGTAGCAAGGTCAAAGAGTAATGAAGGGTTGGGATAGGTATTTGGAAAGGCAGGGTACCTGATAGAGGAGAAATGAAAGGAGGCATGATGACAGGAGAGAGTAGTCAAGGAGGGATAGAGAGAAAAGAAAATGGTGGAGAAAAAAGTTGAAATAGAAGTGATTGGCTCGTGTCCAAAATGTGCATGCGAATGAACAGAGGGAAACTCAAGTTACATAAGCCTGGTTATGTAGCAATTATTTGGAAACATTTTCCTGGTAGTAACGAATAGATAGACGATAGGAAGGAGTCCAGAGTTAAGATCAGAGGTCCTGTGGTAGGATAAAGTAGACAAAGTAGAGTGGAGTAGGTATGGATCATCTACGAACTGATGTACAAGTTCAGAGACAGGTGTGGTGCATGAGTGAAATCCAGAAGCTATTTGAAGGATAAAGAATTGGCACATAGAGGTTATTTCCGTGGGAATGAGGATCCAGGCAAAAAGATGATGAAGTTGGATAATGCATTATTGAGAGCCAGTTATAGATTAAAGACAGGATATTCACTCTGATTTTATGCCATGGATTTCAATTCGATTTCACAGTTGAGTTTTCATTTGTAAAAGTTAAGTTTTTTCTGCAACAAAACCACATTCCTTGTGTGCAGTTTGTCTTTGAAGTGAGACAAATGTTGTTAATCGGTCTAACTTACTACTTTTTGAACTAGTGTTGATTCTGACCACTTTTTTGGATATCCTTAGGTTATCTGTGGCTGAATGACTTTTTCTTGGTTACAAGCAAATTATATTAAGACATTATTTTTGTTCCTTTTATAATGGAAATGTTTCCTTTGCTAATTCCTCCTGGGCCATGCACCTTCTGTGATTCAGAAGGAAAGTCAAGCAGCTTATTACAAAGTCATTGTTTATTGGTGGCTCCCCACCAGAGAGTGCATTAATGTGCATGTCACCTGTAACTATGTGGCACCTTCCCATTGTTTGCAGATGAGTTCAGGAGCTCAGAAAAGTGGTAGAATCTGATGTGTTCTACTGCGACATGCATGTCATGTTGCCTTAACTGTGTTACTGAGAATAGGAAAATAACAGCTTTCTTTTCTCTCCAGGGTACAGCTGTGCCTGCATCTAATGCCAATCATTCAGTCAAGAGTGAAGAGACCAGCTTGCCATCTAGTCTTTGTAGCATTAAACCAAACCTAGCACTCAACCTTAAGCCTCCATCTATTATTGTTACCCCAGGTAAGTTGATGGCTTATACACTATTTATTGAAAGACAAGGCAATTTAATGGCAGCATTGCCATTTAAAACACAATGATGGGTGTGTGAAATATGTCTGCTTGAATTGTGAAAAATCTCGAAGTACAGTTCTGGACTTTTCCCTTCCAACCTTGAATTATGTCCTCTTTTTGAGCTATACAGGATAGAATGACGTATTAATGGTCACATTGTCAGGAGCAGTAGTTGTGATGGGAATGCTGAGATGATGAATTAAAAGGATTGCACAAGAGTATTGCCACAACATTAAAGAGTGTTGGTTTATGCAAGATCTTTCCTATAATGCACTGCTATATAAGAATAGTTACAACACTGTAAATAATAACTATGAATGTTGTCTGATTAATTGATAATTAGCACTAAATATGAGGTGTGGAACTTTCTGAAGCCCAGCCGTATTCTACAGTATCTGCAAAGTCATAGCATACAACGTGATGTAACTTGGGTGCATTTTTACCCTTCCACAGAAATGTGTGCTGAAACAAGCGTGCTGTCCTGATGGCTTAGTGAGTTTATCCAGTGAGTATCTGAACCATACAGATCAAAAAGGTCCCCAAGGTTAGGGTTCCAACACACCTGGTTTCGGTGGGTTTCTACCAGAATGGGCGATTGATCTCCTGAGCACGTCTGCTGGCGAGTCGGGAGAAAAGGTCCTTGTATGCGTGGTTCGCGCATGTGCAGTATCCTGGCTGTCGTGGCTTACAGCCAATCTGCGATGTCTAGGCACTGCTGGTCAGTCTGCTATTTGGAATGCACCGCTTCCTTGCCAGTTATGAGGATAGTGGCATCAGGGCAATGAAAGTTGCCTGAAAACTCAGCAAGTCCTGGGGGAGGGAGGGAGGGAGGGAGAGCAAGAGAATAACAAAACTGGGGAGAGCAGCATAAACTTGGGAGGGGGGAGGAGAGAGAGAGAGAAAGAGAAGCACAAATTGGGAGGAAGAGAGAGCAACACAAACTGGGGAATGGGGAGAGAGAGAGAGAGAGAGAGAGAGAAAGAACAACACATACTGGGGGAGTGAGAAAAGCAAACTAAGGGAGGGAAAGAGTAACACAAACTGGGGAGGCAGAGCGAGAGCAGCATAAACGGCGAGGGAGAGATAGAGCAGCATAAATTTGGGGGGAGGGAGAGAGTAACACAAACTTAGGGGGAGAGAGAAACTTAAACTGGGAGGGGGAGAGAGAAACTTAAACTGGGAGGGAGAGAGAGCAATGCAAACTGAGGGAGGGAGAGAGTAACTCAAACTGGGGGATGGAGGGGGAGAGCAACACATAATGGGGAGAAGTGGGAGGGAGAAACACAAATTGGAGGAAGAGATCAACACAAACTGGGGAACAAGGGACAGAGATCAACACAGGAGATAGGGAGGAGGAGAGAGTAATAACTTCAGCACCTTGAACATAGTAAAACATCTCAAGGCTGTTCTCAAGAGTGATTATCAAACAAAAATTGACACCGAGCCACATAATAGGACAGGTGACCAAAAGGGGTAGGTTTACGGAACAACTTAAAGAAGAACAGAGAAGTTTATGGTGGGAATTCCAGAGCTTGGGGCTAGATAGCTGAAGGCATGCCTGCCAATGGTGAATTGAAACAAAAACTGGATGTGCAACGTGCCATAATTGGAGGAGCACAGATCTGAGGTTTGTATAGTTGATAGAGATTTGAAAAAAAGGATGAGAATTTTAAAATTGAGGTGTTGCAGGACCAGGAGCCAGTGATGTTCAGTGAGCACAGGGGTGATAGGTGAACGGGAGTTGGTGTGAGTTAAGATATGGGCAGCTGAGTTTTGGATGAGCTCAAGAGGGGAACACACACTAAGGGATGGAGGGAGAAACACAAATTGAGGGAGGGAGGGAGAAATACCAGTTGGGGAAGATGGTGATCATGTCGGCCTGTGATGTGTGCTGTTATATAATGGCCCTGAATTCACTGCCCTTACAGATGCGTACGAGGTGTGCACACGCCCATAAGGGCCCCGCAAGTTTTGAGTTTAGGTATGCGAAGCACATGAACCTAAACCCGGAACTTGCGATCTGTCAAGAATTCTTTTGACAGATCACACTCATCCAGAAATAAAGGGTTTCCGTGGGTGGAAAGTTGGGTTATTTGCTCAACTTCTGCCCAGCGAATGCCCTTGAAATTCTTACGACTGATAAAAGCTTTTATCAGCGTGGGACTTTTAAAGGACAGAAAAATAAATTTTTTCCAATAACTTAAACATTTAAAATGCTGTTAATTAAGGCAAGTTTAATTTTAGACCCTTTAAAATATATAATTTTATTTTTCAAAAAATTACATTTGTTTTAAATAATTAATTAAATTCCATTTTGATTCATGTTAAATGTGATGTTTTAAAAAAAAAAAATTATTTTAAGTGTTTTTGTGGGTATTCCCATTCATACTTATGGCGATTCCGTATATACGGAACTCACGACAGGTATGAATGGGAATACCCCTACTTGGATTGGTTGGGCCGGCACACATGATCCCAAGGACGCTGCGAAGCGCTTACGACCCTCGAATACATGGGCTTCTACGCAGGCCTTTGCTTAGAGGCCCAGGACCACAAGTCTCCGACCCTCCCGGACCACCAGGTAGATTCGTAGAAATTTTTCAGGTCGGAGGCATCCACTCGCGGGAATCCTCTGACCGCAATTTCGGGGCCAGTGTGGTTTTTTTTATGGGAGTCGGGCAGATTTTGTGCTGCTTACTGAGGACTTTGCTCCATAATGACACCATTTTGACACTGGCTACCACCCAGATCTAGTCAATGTACTGCAACCTCAGCTTGCAAAATCTCTTGGCACTGACAGGATTCTCTGTAATCAGTTTTACATTTTTGCTTCTATCCTCAATTTCACTACTGTTGCCGTCCTTCCCATTTGCCTCCATTAGGGTTGGAATGAGGCATAATTTCCTCTAGCTTTCTTATTTGTCTCTCAAAAGCCTGTGGCCAGAACTCCATCAGCATCTCTAGATGACACTTCAGGCTTAATGCATATGTGCAAAGCCTTGGTATTCTGCTTGACATTTAACTGAGGCTTTTTTTTCCCCACAACTGATCATCTGCAGAAGGAATGTGCAAGCTTTTTTTTGTCTTTGTGGATTGCTTTGATACATACCAGAGATTCGAGTGGGCCACATATGAAGTTTAAATCAATGCTCCCATTAACTTGCATATATCTTGCTTCACATTCTAACAGATATTGGTGTCTGGTTTACGTTTTACCCACCAATGAATTAACATCACTTAGCACAGCCCTTTCCAAACCTCTGGGACTTGAAAATTTGGGACAACAAACCAGTGTGGTATGAAATGAATGTAAATGCAAATTGAATTCAGTTGTTTGAGCTTTGTGCATCAAGTTTAGCCACCTCAGTGATACAAAGCAGATAGAGCACTCCCAACAATACAAAAAAACCCTTTCTTCCTCCCCCAGAAATAAAGTTCCACACCCACACTTGAAATTTCATTGTCAAGCTACACTCACTTGTACCCAGTAAATCCTTTGCAAGAGCCTTAACTTCAAATCCCTTGATATCACTTATCTGCCTTGCCTCTGTAGTACTCTTGAACTACATGTTTCAGATCACATCTTCCTTTCCTTTATAGGAGAAATATTAGCATTATGAATCAGGTCTCATAAGACTGTGATCATAAAACAGATAACCTTGAGGAGTAAGGAAGCCAATTCAGCCCCCCCCCCCCCCCCCCTCCTTGCACAAACTGAGGTCACCACTGCAATTACTTTTGTATGAACTCTACAAACCAAGTTGTTTTCTCTACAAGCTGTTGGAGAAAGCAGTTTTCTCCTTCCTGGGCATAATAAAATGTGAAATAATGTCACCTTGAAGGAATAGCTTTAGCATTCTCCCACAACAGGCTAAGTGAAACATCAGGATCATGATTCACTTAAGGAAAGCAGGCTAAAACAAATCTTTAAAACATTATCATTTCAGGTGGATAAGTTCTTGGTTTAAAAAAAAGCTTTCTTGCTTGGATTGCCCTAAGTTTAGCCCCAAGAGACGGTTAGTAATTCCTGCTAGTGGTCACAGATGGTGCTGTACTTTTTAGAGCAAATACAGTTAGTTAGAAGACTAATTTAGTATTGATGAATGAAGCATTGTGTGGTGACTTATTTTGGATGCTAATGGCAGGCGAAAATACAGATTTAGTCTTTGTACTGCTCTGTTGCTCAACTATGCTTATGACCTTTAAAAGATTTTTTTTGCTGTGCAGCAATTGTTGGCAGAGGCTTCTGCATTCCACTTGCAGCTTGCTTATTCTGCTGAAGGTTGGTTATACTGGTACTTTCAATCATCATGTAGAGCAAGCAAGCAACGACAGTTGGAACTCCATGTGTTGACCTGAGAAATATCTCAGCCAACCTTCGAGAAGCATTGCCATCTCTTAAGCAGTTCAAGTCTGTATTCACATTAGCCTGGAAATCTCAGTGCAATTACTGGATAATAAATAGACTGCACCAGAATTGAGGGCATTGTTACAAGTGAACTTGTTTTCCAGTGTTGCAGCCTGGAATCCAAGCTTAAGAATCAAATATTAAGTGGATGTAAGTTTTTTTTTTTAGATTTGTCTTTAATATCATGGAATGGTCACTGGTACCTCAGTTGAAAACTCAAAGTGCCCACAAGTAGCTCCTATATAAACGCTTATGTGGTATTTATATTATAAAACCTATTCAAGAAGTGGTTCTGCAGTGTTGCTGAAGTAGCCCAGTGTGTAGCATCTGTACTGTTTGTGACTCTATAGCACCAGAAAAACACATATACATGTACAACTGCTTCAAAGTTCCAATTTGGATACTATACCCTCCTCAATGGCCAGGGAACTTCCTGAAGTTAATGAATAGCATGTTGCTTGCTTCTCTGATGGGCTAAACTACTCCGCCCATTAGCAGCGAGAAAAGATGGCTAACTCCATAGTAGTATTTACATTTGTTGTTAGCGGAGTTGCAAACTCCAGAGGTGCCCGTGACACCAGCTTTTTTTGCTGAGCCTTGGACACTGGAGACATCAGAGCTACCTTTTTAACTTTGCGGACACTGTCCTAAAGAAATTACTGTCCCAAATAAATGGTTGATTTTTAAATATTACAGGATTGTACAAAACAGAAAATGTTTTAATTCGGAACTAAAGGGGTAAAGTTTAGATTATTTAATACTTTTTATTTAGTGTGATGCTACATTTTTATATCATACCAAGTCTACTCTATATGCTCTTGATGCTATCAGAACTGTTCCTTGGGCAATTTTCCAGGAAGTGCATTTCAGTGGGTGCAGGAAATTGATCTGTTTATTTGCTCCTACTTTTACTCCAGGTAACCAGCTAAGTTTGACAAGCTGACCCCCTTTAAATGAAGATGGATTCTGAAACATTCAGGGCTGAGATTCTAACTCTTGTGGCAAGTCAGAAGTCTACTATAGAATCATAGAATAGAATCATAGAATGATTACAGCACAGAAGGGGCCATTCGGCCTGTCGAGCCTGTGCAGGTTCTCTGCAAGAGCACTTCAGCTAGTCTCACTCCCCTGCCCTTTTTCCCCCATAGCCCTGCAAATTTTATTCCTTCAGGTACTTATCCAATTCCCTTTTGAAAGCCACAGTTGAATCTGCCTCCACCACCTTTTCAGGCAGTGCATTCCAAATCCTAACCACTCGTTACATACAAAAATGTTTCCTCATTTTGCCTTTGGTTCTTCTGCCAATCACTTTAAATCTGTGGGCTTTGGTTCTCGACCGTTCTGCCAATGGGAACAGTTTCTCTCTCTACTCTATTCAGACCCCTCATGATTTTGAACGCCTCTATCAAACCTCCTCTCCACCTTCTCTGCTCTAAGAAAAAAAGACTTGCATTTATATAGCGCCTTTCACGCCCACCAGCCATCTCAAAACGCTTTACAGCCATTGAAGTACTTTTGGAGTATAGTCACTGTTATAATGTGGCAGCCAATTTGTGCACAGCAAGCTCCCACAAACAGCAGTGTGATAATGTCCAGATAATCTCTTTCATTATGTTAACTAAGTGATAAATATTGGTCAGGACACAGGGGATAACTCCCCTGCTCTTCTTCGAAAGAGTGCCAAGGGATCTTTCACATCCACCTGAGAGAGCAGACGGGGCCTCGGTTTAACGTCTCATCCAAAAGATGGCACCTTTGACAGTGCAGCATTCCCTCAGTACTTCACTGGAGTGTCAGCCTAGATTTATGCCTGGAGAACAACCCCAGCTTCTCCAATCGATCCACGTAACTGAAGTCCCTCATCTCTGGAACCATTCTGGTAAATCTTTTCTACACCCTTTCTAAAGTGTGGCGCCCAGAATTGGACATAATACTCCAGTTGAGGCCGAACCAGTGTTTTATAAAGGTTCATCATCATTTCCTCGCTTTTGTACTCTATGCCTCTATTTATCCTGAGATGAGGGGGTTGACTTATGAAAATAGGTTAAGGAGATTGGGTCTATACTCAATGGAGTTCAGAAGTATGAGAGGTGATCTTATCAAAACATAGAAGATAATGAGGGGGTTCGACAAGTTGGATGCAGAAAGGATATTTCCACTCATAGGGGAAACTAAAACTAGGGGCATAGTCTCAGAATAAAGGATTGCCCATTTAAAACTGAGATGAGGAGGACTTTCTTCTGAGGGTTATAAATCTGGAATTTTCTGCCCCAGAGAGCTGTGGAGGCTGGGTCATTGAATATATTTAAGGTGGAGATAGACAGATTTTTGAGCGATAAGGGAATCAAGGGAGCGGGCAGGGAAGTGGAGCTGATTCCATGATCAGATCAGCCATAATCTTATTAAATGGCGGAGCAGGCTCGAGGGGCCAAAAGACCTACTGCTTCTATTTCTTATGTTCTTATTTATGACTCCCAGGATCCTGTATGCTTTTTTAACTACTTTCTCAACCTCCCCTGCCACCTTCAATGATTTATGCACATATACCTCCAGGTCTCTCTGTTCCTCCACCCCCTTTAGAATTGTACCCTTTAGTTTTTATTGCCTCTCCTTGTTCTTCCTACCAAAATGTATCACATCGCACTTTTCTGCGTTAAATTTCATCTGCCAATGTTCCACCAGCCTGTCTGTCTTCTTGAAGTCTATCACTGTCCTCCTCACTGTTCACTCTACTGCCAAGTTTTGTGTCATCTGCAAATTTTGAAATTGTGCTCTGTGCACCTAAGTCATTAATATATATCAAGAAAATCAGTGGTCCTGGTACCGATCCCTGGGGAACACCACAGTATACCTTCCTCCTGTCCGAAAAGCAACCGTTCACCACTACTCTCTGTTTCCTGTCTGGGGGGAGCGCCGGGGGATGGTTTCCTGTCACACTTTATCAAGGAGGCTTTGAGGGTAACATCCCCACCAGCACCTGGAAATCCCTGGTTCCCACCCACCCTTTCCTTCAACCACTGTCTGCCCCACCTTTTACAGAGACTGTAATTCCCTCTTTGGACTGTACAGCCACCTGAGAACGCACTTTGAGTGGAAGCAAGTCTTCCTCAATTTCGAGGGACTGTCTATAATGGTGATATTTCCTGTCACTTAGCCAATTTCATATCCTTGCTGCCACTGTCCCTTTTATTCCATGGGTTTCAACTTTGCTGGCAAGCGTATTATGTGGCACTTTATCAAATGCCTTTTGGAAGCCCATGTACACCAGCTCAACCACATTAACCCCATCAACCCTCTCTGTTACTCATCAAAAAACTAAATCAAGTTAGTTAAACACGATTTGCCATTAACATCCGTGCTGGCTTTCCTTACTTAATCCACACTTATCCAAGTGACTGTTAACTTTGTCCCTAATTATTGTTTCTAAAAGCTTCCCCACTACTGAGGTTAAACTGTCTGGCCTGTCGTTGGGTTTTTTTGAACCGGGGCGCACTTTTTTTTTTGAACATCGTACTTTTGATGCACAACATGAGTATAGTCCATTCAGTGTGAAGAGTATCTGCTTTGAGTAGCAGCTGAGCGTAAGTGCATCAGACTTTGAAAAATGTAATTGATTTAATTAATTAATACTGCTCATTCAACGATAATGTTTCTTTCACTTCCTGAATTTTCAACTGTCGGATTTTTTTTAGGGTGCATAGTTTTATTGGGAGAAAATCTGTATTTTGTTTTTAAAAACTGAGGGAGAGAAAATTAGTAGTGTTCTGATTGCATATCTTTTGTAGCTTTTCTTGTTTTCGATAAACTTTAGAAAGTGTATTGGGCTGAGGAGGAGGGGAGCGATCAAGGGCCTGAGAGAAACAGGTTGAGAGGAAGGAGGGTGAGTTATAATGTGTCTTTCTTTGAGGCCACTTCAATTTAATAAAAAAGGACTTGAATTTTGAAGTCAACTATAATTATCTTACCACTTGTTGACAAGTTAAGCAAGGTCATTGCTAACACCTGAGATAGAGATTTTAATTTATGACACCAATGAGACAAAGAGGGAAGGAGAGAGAAAGATGAGACAGACAGATTCTTTCCTCTTTTCTAATTGATTGATTTTAAAAGACTTAGTTGAATTTCAAAAGCAAACAGTACCTCAATAGATAAGAAAGGAGAGGGAGGTTAGGAGGACATTTGGTTAAGGGGTCTCTGGCCTCTCACCACCTACCTTTGGAGAAGGGATGGAGGTTTAAAGGTGAGGTAACTTACAGCAGAGCAAGGAAAATATAGGATGCAAGGGTTGAGGCATAGGTCAAATATGATGCAGTTGGAATGAGGTGTTTGGAACGGAGCCACTGAGGCAACATTTTCACTAGATCTCATCCCAAATGTAGCCTGAAGCTCCTTTCCCCCCAACACTACCCACCACCTACCACTCTAAAGGAAAGAAGATAAAGAGACGGAGGGCAGATAAAGAGACAAACTAAAACTGCAGGAGGATATCGATGAATTGGTCAATTGGGCAGAAAAGTGGCAAATGGAATTCAATCTGGAAAAGTGTGAGGTAATGCATTTGGAGAGGGACAACAAGGCAAGGGAATACACGATAAATGGGAGGATGCTGAGAGGTGTGGGGGAACAGACGGACCCTGGAGTTTATGGCCACGGATCCTTAAAGGTAGCAGGACAGGTCGATAAGTTAAAAAGGCATGTGGAATGCTTTCCTTTATTAGCCGAGGCATAGAATACAAGAGCAGGGATTATGCTAGAACTGTATACAACACTAGTTAGACCACAGCTTGAGTACTGTGTGCAGTTCTGGTCACCACATTACAGGAAGAATGTGATTGCACTAGAAAGGGTGCAGAGGAGATTTACGAGGATGTTGCCAGGACTGGCAAACTTTGCTATGAGGAAAGATTGGATCGGCTGGGGGAAGATTTAATTGAGATGTATAAAAATTATGAGGGGCCTAGATAGAGTGGACAGGAAGGACCCATTTCCCTAGTAGAGGGGTCAGTAACCAGTGAGCATAGATTTAAAGCATTTGGTGGAAGGATTAGAGGGGAGATGAGGAAACATTTCTTTACCCAGAGGGTGGTGGGAGTCTGGATCTCACTGCCTGAAATGGTGGTCGAGGCAGAAACCCTGATGTTCACAGAGCCGCAACCTACAGGGCTACAGACCTAGTGCAGGAAGGTGAGATTAGGCTGGGTAACTCTTTTTCGACCGGCACAGACCCAATGGGCAGAAAGGCCTCCTTCTGTGTCGTAATTTTTCTGTGATTCTAAAAAAAAATTAGATTGAGTGAAGCAGAAGTGATTATCTTTCAACCTCATGGCTGCAATGCTTTGGGAGATCCATTCATATACTAATAAAAATGCAATGCAATTTTTTTTTAAGTACAGAAGGAAACATGCTATTGTATTGTACTTAATTGTTGCTTCTGGATTTGAGATATAAATGATAATGGTGTAGAGATGAGTGGCATATACAAGCATAGGTTTAGAGGTTTTAAAAAGCTATTAGAACAGCCAGTTTGACAGTGATTTTATCACTTTCAACATGATCACTGTCATAGAATCAGAAATTTACAGCATTGGAAGAGACCATTTCAACCCATCGTGTCTGCACCGGCTGACCAAGAGCTATCCAGCCTAATCCCACTTTCCAGTTCTTGGCCTATAGCCCTGTAGGTTACGGCACTTTAAATGCACATCCAAGTAACTTTTAAATGTGGTGAGGGTTCCTGCCTCTACCACCTTTTCAGGCAGTGAGTTCCAGACCCCCACCTCCCTCTGGGTGAGGAAATTTCCCCTCGTAGCTCTTCTAAACCTCCTCCCCAATTACTTTAAATCTATTCCCCCTGGTTGTTGATCCCTCTGTCGAGGGAAACCGGTCCTTCCTATCCACTCTATCCAGGGCCCTCATAATTTTATACACCTCAATGATGTTTCCCCTCAGTGTCCTCTTTTGCAAAGAAAACTAACCCAGCATCTCCAATCTTTCCTCGTAGCCAAAATTCTCCAATACAGGCAACATTCTTGTAAACCTCCTCTGCACTCTTTCCAGTGCAATCACATCTTTCCTGTAATCTGCCCAGAACTGCACACAGTACTCCAGCTGCAGTCTAACCAGTGTTTTATACAGTTCAAGCATAACCTCCTTGCTCTTGTATTCCATACTTTGACTAATAAAGGCAAATATTCCACATGCTGCCTTAACCATCTTATCTGTCTGGCCTGCTACCTTCAGGGATCTGTGGACCTGCACTCCAAGGTCCCCTTGTTCCTCTACACATTTCAGTGTCATACCATTTACTGTGTATTCCCTTGCCTTGTTAGAAGACCTCCCGAAATGCATTACCTCACACTTATTCGGATTGAATTCCATTTGCTACTTTTCTGCCCACCTGACCAGTAAATTGATATCTTCGTGCAGTCCGCCGCTTTCTTCATTATCAACCACACAGCCTATTTTAGTGTCATCTGCAAACTTCTTAATCATACCCCCAACATTCAAGTCCAAGTCATTGATATATACCACAAAAAGCAAGGGACACAGCACTGAGCCCTGCAGAACCCCACTTGCTACAGCCTTCCAGTCACAAAAACGCCCATCAACCATTACGCTTTGCTTCCTGTCTCTGGGCCAATTTTGGATCCAACTTGCCACTTTGCCCTGGATATCATGGGCTATTACTTTTGTGACCTGTCTGCCATGTGGGACCTTATCAAAAGCTTTGCTAAAATCCATATATACTACATCATACGCACTGCCCTCATTGACCCTCCTGGTTATCTCCTCTCAAAATTCAATCAAGTTAGTCAGACACGACCGTCCCTTGATCAATCCATGCTGACTGTCCTTGATTAATCCATGTCTTTCCAAATGAAAATTTATCCTGTCCCTCGGGATTTTTTCCAATAACCTACCACCGATGTTAGGTTGACTGGCGTGTAATTATTCGGTCTATCCCTTTCTCCATTTTTAAACAAAGGTACAACATTAGCAGTCCTCCAATCCTCTGGCACCACATCTGTAGCCAGAGAGGATTGGAAAATGATGGTCAGAGCCTCTGCTTGGGATACATTTCGTTTGGGGATTTATCCACTTTCAAAGCTACTAAGCCACTTAATACTTCCTCTCTCACTATGTTTATCTCGTCCAATATTTCACAGTCCTCCCTCATTGCAACGTCTGCATCGCCCCTCTCTTTTGTGAAAACGGATGCAAAGTATTTATTAAGAATCCTACCCACGTCTTCCGCCTCCACACACAGATTTGCTTTATGGTCTCTAATAACTCTTTCTCTAGTTATCCTCTTAAGAAATAGGAGCAGGAGTAAGTCATTTGCCCCCTCGAGCATGCTCCATTTAATAAGATCGTGGCTGATTTCTTAATATATTTATAAAACACCTTTGCGTTTGTCATTTGATATATTTTCAACAAATTATTTAGGCCAGTGCTTAACTCCTGACTGACCATTGCTGTTTAAAGCAGATTCTTCTGTTCATTAAAGTAATTGTTTCTCTGACTTTTTAATGCTTCCAACACACTCATTTTTACTTTTCATTACACTGGAGTCCTTAGTGACAGTGTCTTTTGCTCTTGGGTTAAACCTTTCACTGATAAACCTAGGTTTTCGTTCAAGCAGAAAATGTTGGAGGCACACAGCGAGTCAATCAATATCTTGGAGAGAAAAGATAGACAACAACAACATCATGTATTTGCAACAACTAACATCTCCACTGTACACCCTTCACTGATTCAATCAATCTTTTCTCTTTTCATAGAAACGTGAGGAATAGGAGTAGGCCATTTAGCCCCTCGAGCCTATTCCGCCATTCAATGAAATCATGGCTGATGTATGACCTAACTCCATAGACCCACCGTTGTCCCATATCCCTCAATACATTTAGTTAACAAAAATCCATCAATCTCAGATTTTAAAATTAACAATTTAACCATCAGAAGAGAGTTCCAAACTTCTACCACTCTTTGCATGTATAAGTGTTTCCTAACTTCATTCCTGAAAAATCTGGCTCTAATTTTTCGTCTTATGTCCCCAAGTCCTAGACTTCCCAATCAGTGGAAATATTTTTTCTCTATCTACCCATTCCGTTCTCCTTATTATCTTGACAACTTCGATCAAATCAGCCATTAACCTAAAATCCAGGGAGTACAGGTTGAACCTCCCTTATTCGGAACTCCTTTATCCGGAAGCACCCTATGTCCGGAACCATTCCTAGCTACCGGGTGGTGCATGCGCAGAATTCCGACATGAACAAATTGAAGTCCTTCCTCGCTGCCAACTCCCACAATCGTTGACCTCAGCCCGCGATCCACACCCCCTCCCCCTCCCCCCCCACACCCCCCCAAATGATCTCTCTGCCACACTCCCAGCTCGAAGCAAGTCAGCCCCGATATTTCCTTGCACAGTACCTGTACCATCCAACGTGACCACCCCTCCAGAAAAATCCCTTATCCAGAACAGGCCAGGTCCCGAGGGTTCCGGATAAGGGAAGCTCAACCTGTACAGCCCTAATTTAGTGCTAAACCCGCCTGATTTAGATACTGAAAATGAACCTGCTGTATATTTGCAGAATTTTTGTTTCATATTTTAAAATTGAGCATTCACAGCCCCGCCCGTATCTTTGGTTTAAGTATTGATGAAAGATTGTTCTCTTATCTGAATAGATATTTATTGCATATGTTGCTTTTTTATGAATGAGATTTATGAAGAAAATGAAGTTAAATATTTATTAATCTAAATCAAACACATTTGAACACAATTCTATAATAATGGGCAAGTCAAGCAGGTAAAAATGATTGCAATTTCCATTCAACTTGTAATTAAATGTGTCATTCTAATTGTTATACTGTTTTTTTTTCCTGTTGCCCTTCATTTCTTCCACATTTTTTTGGACAGAAATACTCAAAGTAATGTCCAATCTCCTAGAAAAAAAATTCTAAATTTGAAAATTGTAAAATTTCAGTTTTTGAAATGCAGTCAAGTTTTGGTTTCTATTTAATCGAACTATCCTAATTACACCAGGCAAACAGGTAAGAGTTGATTGAGAAGGCCTGTTTACATTGCACTACAACTATCGGCATCTCAAATCTGCAATGTAAATGAAGAGTCAGCTCGAGATGTTGTGTGTATCTTCGGCAGGAAACTGCTGTCAGGCAAGTTTAAATGCTTGCTGTCAACAGTGCAGGTCTCTATTTTATTGGCCCACAGGTTGACTTGTTGCTCAACCCATCTGAATCAGCTTGCAATATGATTTTGGTACCATCAGGAAAGATCCATGGCCAGAAATGGAAGACTTAATTTGTGACTTTTAAATATGTGTACACACAGGATTGCACATGTATAGTTGCTTCACCTTTGCTACCACCGCTGTGGAAGCCACCCCATTAACATTGCAGAGAAGATTCTACAGCCCTAATGTGCTGCCGAACCTATTGAAAAGTTCATTATATAAGTGTTCGGGAGTAAGTGTTAATCTGAAGGGTGGTTCTGGGTTTGTCATTATTATATAATTTTTCCAAATAGATATTGTATCCATGTGCTTAATGTAGTTGGAGTTTTGTTAATGAGACCAAACAAAATCAGATGCCCAAAGAAGACTTGATCATTGTTCAAGTAAAACTCATTAGAAATTCAGCTATTTCACCCTTTTTGGCGAAAACCTGGTCAGCGAGAAATTCGGTGATGTTTTGTGGCGGTGCCACTGGGCAGAGGAGCGCTGTCGTGCAAAACCCAAAATAGAGTTTTCGCTAAAAATTTGGCGCTCTCTGCACTTGTATTCTGCGCTCAGAATACCGACAGGGAAAAACCTATCGTAGCAGCCCTGCCAGCAGCGGTAAGTCTAAAGACCCGCAAAAAGGTTGGTTTTTATTTTTTAATTCTTTTTCAGCGATTCGATAGATAAGTGTCTTGTAAATGTTTTGTGAATTTTTGTTTTTGTTTTTTACAATTTATTTTTTGCCGTTTCCCCGCCCTCCCAAGGCCCAACTTGCAGTGGTATTGGACTAAAGTTGGCGAGGATCGCTGTTTGTGCTGAGAGTCCTCGCGCAACGCCGATTTTTACCGCTGTGCAAATTAAAGATTGAATTTCGGCCTGATAGCGATCAGCGAAGCGAATTTCGCTGAGAACCAAATTTCTAGACCTTGCATCTTTAATTCACCATTATTTTATTGCAGTTCAGTAAATTTTATTACCTACTTTTTAACATGCCGTGTGAAAGTTATTTCCTGGACACGAAATGGCAGCAAGGCAACCTAGTCTTGAGTCTTTTTAATGTTACAGCAGATCTACCTGCTAGAAGGTAGAGTCCGGCATGGCATAACGGCTAACATTTTTCCATTCCTGGGGTGTGATGCTATGTCCTTCTTTCCTCAGTTATTCCACACTTCCACAGTACAGTGATTAGGCACTCTTTAATCACAAGATCTAGAGTGAGATGAAGGCGGCCCTTTGGCCATTTGATTTCGGCTTTCGAAAGTACCAACCTATTGTTTTCTCCCTAGAATTTCTTGAAGGAGACGAGTGTCCTACCCTTCCCAGGAACTTGCCCAGCTGTTACTCATCCTCAGTGAAGCAATGTTTCCTATCTATTCTAAACATGGCCTCCATAGCCCTGAATCTCTGCTCTCTTGTCCTATTGCCCTGGCTTATCAAAGCATTGTTCTTTTACTTTTTATATCCCTACATAACACATATGTCTGCATATACAACATACTCAGCAAGATATCCCCCCGAGAAGAGGCTTTATGAGACTGAAAATCCCTAGCATGTCGAGTTGTTCCTCATAACTCACCTAACACTCGGATCAGCTTTGTTGCTCTCCTCAGGACATCATTGAGGGCCTGGATGAGTCCTTTACACTGTAGAAATTAGAACTGTATGCAGTATTCCAAGTGTGCCTGGACAGACTCTGGGGAATTGCAGACTTTTATGATGAATTCCTGAAAGAAAAAAGTTAATTGTGGAATCATACTTTCATCAAAATGTCACATGGAAAACATTTTGATTGTGTGTATTATCAGAAGTAAATTACAAGTATGTGTGCTAGCAATGTTCACAAGGCACAGTAAATATGCTGAACACGTGCGTCTTTACTCACCTTACCATCTGTTTGCATATAATATGCAAGCTTATTTTTCCTTCCTGACACCACATCCCAGGGTAAGCCTACTTCACAGTTGGGGAGCTGATTGGTAAGTAAGAGCATATAATAGAAGTGAAACATCATCACAGATGTCTGGCATCAGAGGAACAAAATTACTGGATACTTTGCACGTTCCTCATGAAAGAAAACATGTCTAGTCTGCAAAGATACTGTTCTTGGCTAATGCAAAAAAAAAAGGAAACATTTCCCTGCAATTTTTAAATGTCAAATGTATGTGTTCCCATAGCAACTTCTGCAAGATTAAATGGGCACATATGACATTGCTGGCTGTTTCTAGTATAAACAAATGCGATGTTTGTGCAACACCTAAAAACTAATGTTTTCCTGTTGAGCTTCAGCAGAATTTGTGGGCATTGGGCCAGACTCTGCTTTCTGTGCTGAGTTAATAGGCACTTTGGAATTGGTTATAAATATAACTGAGTTATAAAGCTTATAACATTTTACATTGTGACTCGAATTAATGTCTGTTTGTAACTGAAACATATTGAGTAATCAAGATTCTGTGACGATGGAATAGTTTAGAGGGTATGCTTCATTCTGTTTTTTATTTGGTTCCTGGGATGTGGGTGTTGCTGGCAAGGTCGGCATTTATTGCCCATCCCTAATTGCCCTTGAGAAGATGGTGGTGAACTGCCTTCTTCAACCGATCCAATCCATGTGGTAAAGGTACCCCCACAGAGCTGTTAGGCAACGAGCAATGTTCCCTTTAAGCTGTGTGGCTGTACAGCACTCCAGGGGCCCGTGCAACTGGCATGCGTGGTATTTTGAATGAGCCGCATGGCTCCAAAACAAATGACAGGAAACATTGGTAGGGAGTTGCAGGATTTTGACCCAGTGACAATGAAGGAATGCCGATATATTTCCAGTCAGGATGGTGTGTGACTTGGAAGGGAATTTTGAGGTGATTGTGTTCCCATGTGCTTGTTACCCATGTCCTTCTAGATGGTAGCGGTTGCAGGTTTGGGAGGTGCTGTCATTGTTTCAGGATGTTGGCTCGCAATGTGATGTCATTGAGCTACTCATCCTCTGTGAGCCTGTCAATTTTCTGTACAATTTTAATCTACCTAAGTACGCCGATGCAACACATT
The DNA here is from genome assembly GCF_044704955.1 of Pristiophorus japonicus. Classification (NCBI taxonomy): domain Eukaryota; kingdom Metazoa; phylum Chordata; class Chondrichthyes; family Pristiophoridae; genus Pristiophorus; species Pristiophorus japonicus. The sequence continues at coordinate 80,704,838 of NC_091993.1, forward strand.
TTAACATTTGGATTACAAGGTTGTGTTTCATAAATCTAAATGTCATTAGTTCCAATTGTTTTAATTGAACTGTTAATTCTAATATTGCTAAAAGTAAATTGGGTCCTGTGATTTTTTTCTACTTTTAAGAATAAGTCTGACATTGCGGCATCATAATTTAAGCTATATTGCGGCATAAGCTAATTGGACTTGAATCTCTTCAAGGGCTTTATGATGTATATTTGACTGTAAAGTATACCACTGTAATTGGTGGGAAGAAAACACATCCCTAGCTGCTTCTTTAAGATCACCATCATTGCAGCATTTTGAGACTAAAATGTTACATTTTGTTTTGTCACCTACTGCCATAGTCATATTTGTGAGTAGCAGCCGAGAAGAGGTAGATTCAGGAGCGATGTAAGGAAAAATTAGAGAAAGGATGGTCAGGTTTTTCATTAGCTTACCAAAGGAGGTTATAGGTCATGTAGCTTAGAGCTCTTAAAAGTAAATTTGGACAAGTATCTTAAAGAGAAATACATTATTGAATACAGCTAATGTAGCAGGAAAGTGGACTAAATGTCTATAGAGCTAGAAATTGGGACTGTTTTTGGATCCAGACTCAGCACTGAGAGGACCAAGGCCAGGCCGAAATTGGGCCTAGTGCCTCATTAACATTTTATGCGCAAGTTGCCTGCCATGCCTTCACAGGCAGCTCACGCATTGTAAATGCCAAATATCAGGCCACTTTTCTTGCCGGCAATAGCCTGAAGCTAATAATTGGAATGTGAACAGACTCTTCAGTACCCAATTAAATAATTCTCGACTGTCAGTCAAACAGCCTTTTCTTTCCTTATTCCCAACATTTCTATAGTTAATAATTAAAAATGTTTTATGCCCCTATGATTTTCCCCCTTGTTGCTTCAAGCAGTAGCACCTGCTTCACTCATTGTGAACTCATTTTACAAAGGGGACTTTCAACCAGCATTAGGCTCATAATTATCATCATCATCGGCAGTCCCTCGGAATCTAGGAAGACTTGCTTCCACTCTTAGAATGCGTACTTGAGTGGCTGAACAGTCCAATACAAGAGCCACAGACCCTGCCGCAGGTGGGACAGACAGTCGTTGAGGGTAAGGGAGGGTGGGACAGCTTTGTCGAGCGTTCCTTCCGTGGCCTGCGCTTGTTTTCTGTATGCACTCGGCGATGAGACTCGAGGCACTCGGCGCCCTCCTGGATGCACTTCCTCCACTCAGGGCGATCTTTGGCCAGAGTTTCCCAGGTGTCGGTGAAGATGCCGCACTTTATCAGGGAGGCTTTGAGGGTGTCCTTGGAACGTTTGCTCTGTCCACCTCTGGCTCGTTTGCCATGAAGGAGTTCCAAGTAGAGCGCTTGCTTTGGGAATCTCGTGTCTGCCATGCGGACAATATGGTCTGCCCAGTGGAGCTGATCAAGTGTGGTCAGTGCTTCAATGCTGGGATGTTGGTCTGGATGTTGGCTAATGTTGGTGCGTCTGTCCTTCCAGGGGATTTGTAGGATCTTGTGGTGGCATCGTTGATGGTATTTCTCCAGCGACTTGAGGTGTCTACTGTACACGGTCCATGCCTCTGAGCCATACAGGATGGCGGGTATTACTACAGCCCTGTGGACCATGAGCTTGGGGGTAGATTTGAGGGCCTGGTCTTCGAACACTCTCTTCCTCAGGCGGCCGAAGGCTGCGCTGGCGCACTGGAGGCGGTGTTGCATCTCCTCATCAATGTCTGCTTTTGTTGATGAGAGGCTCCCGAGGTATGGGAAATGGTCCAAGTTGTCCAGGGCTGCGCAGTGAATCTTGATGACTAGAGGGCAGTGCTGTGCGGCGAGGACAGGCTGGTGGAGGACCTTTGTCTTACGGATGTTTAGCGTAAAGCCCATGCTTTTGTGTGCCTCAGTAAATACGTTGACTATATCCCTGGAGTTCAGCCTCTGAATGTGCGCAGACGCAGGCGGTCCGCGTACTGTAGCTCGACGACAGAGGTTGGGGTGGTCTTGGACCTGGCCTGGAGGCGGCAAAAGTTAAACAGCTTCCCACTGATTCTGTAGTTTAGTTCCATTCCAGCGGGGAGCTTGTTGACTGTGAGGTGGAGCATGACAGCGAGGAAGATTGAGAAGAGGGTTGGGGTGATGACTCAGCCCTATTTGACCCTGGTCTGGACATGGATTGGGTCTGAAAAGGATCCATTGGTAAGGATCACGGCCTGCATGTTGTCATGGAGCAGGCGAAGGATGTTGACGAACTTTTGGGGGCATCCGAAACGGAGGAGCACGCTCCATGGACCTTCGCGATTGACAGTGTCAAAGGCCTTTGTAAGGTCGAAGAAGGTCATGTATAAGGGCTGGTGCTGCTCCTTGCATTTTTCCTGCCGCTGTCGTGCTGCAAAGATCATGTCTGTTATGCCCCGTAGGGGCCGAAATCCGCACTGTGACTCCGGGAGGAGCTCCTCGGCCACAGGGAGTAGACGGTTGAGGAGGACTCTAACGACAACTTTTCCAGTAGCTGATAGCAGGGAGATTCCTCTGTAGTTGCCGCAGTCGGACTTGATCTTTTTAAAGATGATCACGATCACTGCATCTCAGATCTTCCGGCATGCTCTCCTCCAGATGAGAGAGATGTCATGTATCTGCGTCTTGAGCGCCTCGGCAGGGATTACCTCATGCAATGTCGGGTTTCACTGAGGTGGTGGCGGGTCGCATGTTGCGGGATAGAGTCAAGAACACGCGAGTCAAAGGCAGAGTCTCGATTGAGGAGATATTCGAAGTGCTCCTTCCAGCGGGCCCTGACTGCCTCAGTGTCCTTGATGAGTGTTTCCCCATTTCTTGGCCAGCAGTGGGGTGGGTCCTTGGGAGTTTGGACCGGAGGTGGCCTTGACTGCGATGAAGAATCCTCGCACACCATGGCTGTCGGCCAGTTGTTGTATCTCCTGTGCTTTCTCCATCCACCACCTGTTCTTTAGATCCCGGGTTTTTTGTTGGACCTCAGCCTTGAGCCGCCTGTAATGTTGCTTTGCTGCTCTCGAGTTGGGTTGTTGCTTAAGGCTCAGAAATGCTTTGCGCTTGCGATCTATTAGTTCTTGGATCTCCTGATCATTCTCATCAAACCAGTCCTGGTGTTTTCTGGTTGAGTAACCAAGTGTCTCTTCGCAGGCACTGGTTATGGAGGCCTGGAGAGCAGACCAAGTGCTGTGGGCATTCTGCATCTCCAGTTCATCAAGGCATGCCAGGTGAGCTGTGAGGCGCTGGCTGTATCGGGCTCTCTTCGCTGGGTCTTTAAGTGCCCCGGCATTGACTTTTTTGCGGCACTGCTTGTGCTGTCGCTTCTGTTGTCCCTTCCGCTTTGGGGCTATGTTGATGTCGATATGCAAGGGGCCAAACACCTGTTGCAAAGCCGCCTACAACCAATATGGCAGCACTTGTACTGCAGGCACTAATCGGGTGCAGGAAGTTGTATTCTAAAATTGGCCCTTTTTGTTCCCGTATTCCATCTGGAAAACAGGTGCATCATTTAAATACTGGGTGTTGAAGCTAACCAACAAAATTTTCATGTTTCCACACCTAGGGCCCAAGTTTCCGCCCTCTGTAAAAACGGCACACCTCCATAAGGTGTGTCGACTTTCTGGAATGATCAGGGCGGCGAAAACTTATCTTGTGATTCTCCGGTCTCCTGAGGACGCCTTCGTGCGCGCATGTGCAGTAGCTCCAGGCCCCCGAGGCTGCGTGGGAGGGGCCCGAAGCACGCCGGCCCTAACCCTGACCGAATGGACTCCGCGGGCAAAGATCGGGACTTGGGCCTCCCTCCCTCCCGTTCAGCTCCGTTTCCCCCTCCCATTCAGCCCTTCCCCCTCCTCCTCTCCCTCCCTGTCGGCGGCGGGGCCCGCCCGCCCAGCATCTTGCTGGGGGCAGGCCCCACCCGAAGTGTCAGCGGCCCGGCCTGTTCAGCCTCCTCCTCCTCCTTCCTCCTTCCTCCCTCCTCCCCCCTCCCTCCCTCCTCCCTCCTCCCTCCTTCCTCTTCCTCTTCCTCTTCCTCCTCCTCTTTCCCCTCCCCATCTCTCGTTCCCTACACCTGATGTATAAGTGTAGGCAAGGTTTTTCTGAGCGAACAAAAATCTACACTTACTCAATTCTAAGTTAGTTTGGAGTAAGTTTTCCCTGCCTAAACTTGCAAAACAGGCGCAAGTGGCCGGACATGCCCCCTTTTGGGAAAAAAAATCTGTTCTAAAATGAAACTGTTCTAACTCACTAGAACTGGAGCAAACTAAATGCTGAGAATTGCAATTTCTAAGATGCTCCATTCTAAACTAGTTGCTCCAAAAAAATAGGAGCAACTCAGGCTGAAACTTGAGCCCCTAGTCTGGGATGCTGAAAAAATTCTAGTCCTGATTAAGAAATAAAATTTAGAATGTTTTGTGATTGGACACTGGGTTATGGTTCAGATGCACATTCAAGGTTTATGCCATTGTTGGGGCCCTATCCTGGATTATTCCTTACAGAGCACTGTTTTCTTAACCCATAAAAAGTTGATTTATAGTATTAGTGGACTGTAAAAGTGTATTCCTTATTCAACAACTTAAGCATTTTACTGTGAGCCATTTAGATTAAACAGGAACAGTGTAAAGTTAAAGTGCTAATCTGATCAATATTAGTTGAAAGCAATTTTTTTTTTGTTAATGTCTCCAGTACTTCAAAACTGTCCTACATGTTTTAATTAAGTTATTTTAACCAGTTGGAAACTTGCTTTGCCAACCTTTCCTTGTGTCTTTCAGCTGCCAAAATGCATTTTCCAAGCTTAGGTAGAAGGTGACAAGTTAAACCTCTGATTAAAAATGAAACATGCGAGAAAGGGTTAAAAAGAAAGTAAACATTATGTCTTTTGAGACACAATTTTCTAGATAAACAGGAAAAATAATCAGATGTGCTGTCCAGCTAAGGAAATCCTGCTGTATTGCCTCCTGTGGATATAAAAAAAGGGCAACAATTTGGAATCTTTTGAACAGTGACTCCTTTGAAGCTTGCTACACGAAGCATGTCTTCCAACATATTAACTCTAACAAGCTGGTCTTTTGACATTTATTAAGGCCAAAGTAATATCAGCGTTCACTGTGTGGGAAGACCACAGGTACATCCTTTGTTTTGATCAGTGCATACTTGAGCTTTGTCCATAAAATGGCAATTATTGTTAGCCAGTGGTACGTCAAGTTATTTTATTGTAGTTTTAAGTTTATAACATTCTATGGGATGTGCTTGAAATGCATTTTCCAAGTTTAGGTAGAAGGTGACAAGTTATGCTGATTCTGGAGATGAGGGGGTTACCTTATGATAGATTGAGTAGACTGGGTCTTTACTTGTTGGAGTTCAGAAGGATGAGGGGTGATCTTATAGAAACATTTAAAATAATGAAAGGGATAGACAAGATAGAGGCGGAGAGGTTGTTTCCACTGGTCGGGAGACTAGAACTAGGGGGCACAGCCTCAAAATACAGGGGAGCCAATTTAAAACCGAGTTGAGAAAGAATTTCTTCTCCCAGAGGGTTATGAATCTGTGGAATTCTCTGCCCAAGGAAGCAGTTGAGGCTAGCTCATTGAATGTATTCAAGTCACAAATAGATTTTTAACCAATAAGGGAATTAAGGGTTACGGGGAGCGGGCGGGTAAGTGGAGCTGAGTCCACGGCCAGATCAGCCATGATCTTGTTGAAGATGGCCTACTCCTGTTCCTAATTCTTATGTTCTTATAAAAGATTTTCTATGATGAAAGTAGCCATGCAACAGATACAGCGTCACACTCCAAGAAGCTCTGTATCGCAGAGCCACAGCAATAAGTGTCATGAAACATTTGTAGCTTAGTTTTGTGGTTCGGTAGACTTGTACAAATATAGTATTGAAATAGAACCAATGTGATATCCCATACGTATTCATATGTAACATTGAATACACTTCTTTGTGATTATTTCCCCCCCACCCCCGTCCCCTTTTCTCATCAGTTTTCCCCTCCTGAAGGGTTAACCTTTTTGGGTATGGCTCCATAAATGCAGACCACCTTCCATGATCTCATGCATACAGTTACTGTCCATGCATTAGTAGTGATTGCCTAGTTATTCAGCTACAGGAATAATCATAGTAGAGCTTAATTCTGTCTTCACTCAACATCTACATACATGCACTTCCAGTGCTGGTGTGTTAATATCAAAATTCCTAACAAGGTACTCTTGGCATAACTTCTGTGATTAATGTTAATAAAAACATTAATTTTCAAAAATAATGAATGCATTAATCGCAGAAGTTAACTACAATTATTTGATGGCTCTAATTAATACTGAACTTGAGGGAGTTTGTGCTATCTGACCACATCCAGGAGCAACTGTGTTGTGACTGCCTATTCTCATTTCACATAGGATCCTTATAGCTGGCAGAGAGAAGACCCTTTGCGTGGTCTGAATTAGAATCTTAAAGTAAAACGGCAATATGTTAACTCCATGCACTACACAGTCCCTTAACTTTTCGCCTTAATTCTTTTCCTCTTGTTCACGTCTTCCTCCTGTATCCCATTTTTGTATATAGCCAGTTGGATGTTGGGGCATATTAGATGGCTGGTAAAATCTGAATGTTAGTTGATCAAGCTTTGTGTGCTCTGAATTGGTTCTGACCCAAAGCAAACTCCAACTTTGGACTAGCTTCTGTAGCAGGCCTAATTCAAAAGCGGTGCAGAGCAATTGACAGCAAGATTCATTACTGAGCTACGCAGACATACCAGCAGCGTGCCGCAAGAAAAATATATGCTGCTTTGGAGATAATCCTCTGAGATCGGTCTGTGTAAACAGGGAACTTTGTTAAATCAGATGTTACAGATCAGAATTCTGAGACCAAATTAAGTCTTTGGGATTCTGTGTAAACAAGATACCAGCAAGAATGAAAAACAGATTGTGATTGAAAGAGCGACTTTATCAGCACTGCTCTTTTTATTTACAATAAAAGCAAGAAAAAAAATTAAGAATTGTTGTTAACCTCATGTGAGTGACAGTGGCTTGGTTGCACTGATCAGTTAGCCTGGCCATGTGGAAAAAGCTGAATTAACTGGGTACAAGTAAAATGACAAGCACCCTGAATGGAGGATGGTTTCTCCTCATAATTCAGTCCTCTCACTACCAGTTTGCAAACTGCTCCAAGCTGAGGTCATCTACGCTCTGTATTTAAAGAATCCATTCCAGACCACAAGTGAAGTAAAAGTAAAACCGTGGTTGTTTTGAAGGGATATTAACTGGCAAGACCACCACTTGCATTTGTTTTAAAGAATTCTTCTGATTTTCTTTCCCAGTTTTTCTGTGAGCTGATCATGATGTGGATGTTTTAATCTTTGCATTCTACTAATTCTTGAACCACACCTTTGGTTACTTTCACTAAGTTTTCAGCAACTCCTGCTCAGTCTTGTTTGTTTCCCCCTCCCTTATTGTGAATTGCCTTGGCATGTTTTACTAATTTAACTGCTAAGTACAAGTTATTGCAATGTGTGCTTACCCCAGTAAAAAAAAAAAATTATAAACCGTTTCCGCTTCTATGTTTTTCCCCTTTTTCAGATGCTCATGCACTTTTCCCAGGCTGAGTGGTTGGGCCAGTGACTTTCCACCAGACTTCTAATAGTTGGGTGGAAGAAACTGCTCAGAGGTGTGTGTCAACACCCAGACTTGATTTACTTTTCGATTTTCTACTCATTTTGAAGTACGCTTCCAGCAGTTGCCTTTTACTCACCTCGCTGGACTGGGTTTGGAATGAACTGCCCTGGGCAGCAGATAGTTTGAGAAAATCTATGTGAAAATTGGACAGATATTTGAGGAAATGGGTAATTGAGAGATATTTGGTTTTGTGACCAGTTACGCTGGCCTGCAGAGTATTTTCCCCTCCTGCACTTTATGTTTCACTGGAAGGGAGAAAACAATTCAGAGGTGACTCACCCCAATTTTATTCTAGTATCTCCAGCAGCCTGCTCACAAGTAGAACTGGAGGTTGTATTTGAATTCGGCTGTCTATCTATTATCTCAGCTTGAGAATGGCACGGTGGAAGGGGTGAGGTGGGGCGGCGGGGAAGGTGGAGTGGCAGGGCTATATCAGAATCGTGTGCAATTTTAACAGAGAAAACATTTTACTCGGTGCACAACTTAGCTGCCTTATTGAGGTATGCCGGTTATCACTTACAGTAAGGAAAAATATGTGACAATGCTGGAAAGAAAAAATGCTCAGCAATCAGAGCAGTTCCAAAGTGGTACTGTTGGACTGTATTTTTGACCAGTACTATGCATTCCAGTTTTATTGTAAAACAACAAATTATGTGGGGGAACTTTCTATGACTGAACTGCAGCTAGTCACGTTCGACCTGTACCTCCTTCCTCTATGTTGGGTATATAGATCTGATAGTGGCTTATCAGTGATTAGATAAAAATTCTCATATCCAGTATAACCTGTATCAGCAATTAATTGAAACTGTCAGTAAGGTATCCCTCACCCATCAATATTTGCAGTGGGACACATGAAAATGGGGCAAAGGCAATAATTTTGTGTTCAACTTTTGGATTGGCAATTATTTTGCATTTTAAGTTGCTATTGAGCGTGGCGTTTCATAACAATAAGTGTCATGAGTTGCACAATGAAAGTACTGACCAATGTCCCCACTTCAGTTATGAAAGAAGTTTATTTTGTAACTGTTTAAAATTGTGTTAATAAATACTCGCTTGGGAGACTGACTTTTACCTGGCTGACTTTAGTGATGATGTCTGATGTTCTAAGTTTCATTGTGGTCATGCAAGATGGGCTATCACACATAGATACATAGAAACATAGAAAATAGGTGCAGGAGTAGGCCATTCGGCCCTTCGAGCCTGCACCACCATTCAGTATGATCATGGCTGATCATGCAACTTCAGTACTCCATTCCTGCTTTCTCTCCATACCCCTTGATCCCTTTAGCCGTAAAGCCCACATCTAACTGTCTTTTGAATATATCTAATGAACTGGCCTTAACAACTTTCTGTAGAGAATTCCACAGGTTCACAATTCTGAGCGAAGAAGTTTCTCCTCATATTGGTCCTAAATGGCTTACTCCTTATCCTTAGACTGTAACCCCTGGTTCTGGACTTCCCCAACATCGGGAACATTCTACCCGCATCTAACCTGTCCAATCCTATCAGAATTTTATGTTTCTGAGATCCCCCTCATTCTTCTAAATTCCAGTGAATATAAGCCTAGTCGATCCAGTCTTTCTTCATATGTCATTCCTGCCATCCCGGGAATCAGTCTGGTGAACCTTTGCTGCACTCCCTCAATAGCAAGAATGTCCTTCCTCAGATTAGGAGACCAAAACTGTACACAATATTCAAGATGTGGCCTCACCAAGGCCCTGTACAACTGCAGTAAGACCTCCCTGCACTTATACTCAAATCCTCTCGCTATGAAGGCCAACATGCCATTTGCCTTCTTCACCGCCTGCTGTACCTGCATGCCAACTTTCAATGAGTGATGTACCATGACACCCAGGTCTCGTTGCACCTCATGTGACTGGTCATGCATTATTATCATTATATAAATATTTTATTGCAAAGGATGCATTATTTTCTGTAGACTGGGGAGAGAATCGATTGAATAAATGTTAGCATTATAGAGGTGCAGTAAACAAAATAAATGCGCCGTGTCTTGAGTACAGTCGACTGGATCAGAAATGTTTTGATTTGAATGTGGTGTAAAAATAATACTTTGACCCCCTTCAGTTGAATGCAATAATAGTTGAACAGTAATGACTACTGACCTAGGTGTGGTGATTTGTAAATTCTGTTCACCTGGTTCTAGTCGTCCATGCTTTTAATGTAGTGACATTTCCACTTAAATCGACAATTTTGAGGCATTGTACCAGAATTAAAAGCAGTTTTCATATTGGCCTTATTTTAATTTGGATTCCAAGAGGCCGGTTCCCCATATTTGCAGAGCATAATCTGGTCCCCTTATCCCTGCAGTAGGCTCGTAGATCTACGAAAAACTGGGTCTGAGTCTTCGGCCAGGATAAGGGAGCCAGATTTAGCAGAAGAACCGAATCCCTGAATCTGTTACAACAAAGTCACTTCCCTTTTCTTCTAATGGGTCTGTCAAAATGTCAGCCTCCACAACAGGATCGATTTCTGGTATTGTGAAAAATCCATCAAAATATTCTGTGCTTCTTTGGAAAGGCATGCTGCAATTTTATTTATCATTTGGAGGCGTTAACTGTACAAACAATATAGTTTAAAAGAATAAAGATGGTAAAATGCTCTTGTTTATCTATGGAAATCTGTGGATTTAAAAAAAAAACATTATTTATTAATGAGGATTGTATTGTGTTAAATTGAGCAATCTGATATCTTACAATTTTTTTCTGTGCAATTGAATGTTTGTTTTCCTCAGGGGCTGACTGTCTGTTTCATCCACTCTGATCTTGCAGTTTTATTCATAGAATTCTCTCCATATAAAGCAAGTGTCTGCTATTAATGTTAATAAAGACTAGACATAGGCAGCGATGTCTTTCACCAGGCTGAATAAATCAGCTTTGGGATTGGAATTTCACAAATGTTGTGCGACTGTGTGTTTGCAGAAATCTTTTACAATCAGCTGTCTGTTGCAGCTGTGTGGGTTGGATATTTAATAAACTGTTCTTTTATTTTCTTGCTCCTCAAGATCACATGAAAAGTGGGATTGAATCTCAAGATGCCAACATTTCTGAGCAGTTTTCGGGACTTCTACATGGGTCACCTCCAATCTGTGAGATTCAGGACGATTCAGTCACACTACTAGCTGCTTTGAGCAAAGGGGGAGTGGAAGCTGAAGCGATGCAAAACACAGAGTTGCCAGAGAGGCAACATTGTGCAACAGGGCAGGCAGAGAACACTGGCATTGAGAACTCTGCTGCAGCAGATACTGCTGAGCAAAAAGGGCAGCAGGTAATCTGTAATACAATCATCCACACCAACATCAACCAGACGGATCCAGAGGTTTTAATAAGCTCCAAGTCTGTTCAATGTAAAGACCTTCCGTTTAGCAAGGGAGTAGAAAACCGGACATGTACTTTGGGAAGGGTACGGCCAAGTGGAAAGGGTAAAGCGGACCTTAAATTAGCAAGAAGTTTGTCAAAATCGGATTCCGACCTCATTACATGTTCCCCACCTGAGGAGGACATGCTGGGAAGTCGCAGTGAGTCTCTTTCGAACTGCAGTTCAGTGAAGAAACGGTTAGAAAAATCACCATCCTTTCAGTCGGAATGGGAGGAGGTACGTATAACGAACTATAGTTTTTAATTGTTGTTTATGTTGGCCAACCAAATAAAATATTTACCGGAAATAAATAATATAAATGTAGGCAACGGATCTTTATAACCTATAACTATTACTGATCAAGCTGGCTTAATGCGTTTTAGATACTTGTATTGGTCTAACTAAACCAAAATATTGTTCCCCTGGCAGCATTCTGATTTCTGTAAAGCTGGGTTTGCACTTGATACAGATTGCTAACTGATCTTAAAACTGCAAGTGTGCCAAATGCAATATTATTGGTGCTTTTCCTAGACACTCCTGCTGGTTTAAAGATTGCTGTGATGAGTATAAGTCAGATCTGACTGGTATAAATGGTTTGATTTGAACTTACTCCCCACAGTGTGATGATGTGTTGCTATTGGGGAACAGAAATTCAGCACATACATCAGGTAATTGGATCTGGTTTGATGTAGGAACAGTCGAGTTTGTGTAAGCACTAAAAGATTGCTATCAGTTCTGATCAACTTGAACAGTTCTCAGTACAGTCTCCTAGTATAAACATGAGGCTTTAAAGTAGCATTCCTTTCTGGAACCATTAAAGTTTATCAAAAATCGAATTTAAAAGCTGCACTTTGGTTTTCTTGAAAGCTTTTGAATGGAGAACAGATTAGGTATTAAATAATTCACCTCTTAAGAATTCATTCTAGTACATATACCTAAATTATTCATTCTAGCCCAGCTTGAAAAGCTGTCACCATATAAACCAGAAGTACTGTAACATGAGCTTGTAATGCCATCTAAGCGCGTGTGGGGAAATAATGTATTCTTGATGAATTCACACCAGCTCCTGTACTAGTGCTGCATTCAAAATGGCTGACTTGGTAGGCCTCATTGATGCCCCCCTTGATTTCTGTGTGCAAAAAACAATACGAAGCAAAAATCCATAGCTAAGAGTAGCACAACTGCATATGATTAATTATTTACTTGCAGATTATTTTAACAGTCCAACATTTAACTAAGATGAAAGGTATCTTTCGAAACGTTTATCACACTGATACTAATATAACAGTCTTTGCTTTTTCAGCCCACACCTCCTCTCTGAATTTAAAAACAGATAATCTCAATAAAAATGTTTATTTTTCTGATTAAAAATGTTGCGCATAGAAGCTAGAGTAGGGATAAAAGCATGACCTTTAAAAGTCTGTTAAGCTTATTGATGAACATGGTCTGGTTTTTTCCAGTCTTAATCAGGCATTAAAACAAAATAATTAATTCAGTCAATATAGAAATATCAATTTTCATGCTACAGTTTGTAACTTGATAACTTAATATTCTCTATACTGGTCTGGTGTTCTACCAGGTACGTCACTTTAAAGCAGTTTTTAATGTAGATGACAAATGCTTTGCTGATTCAGTTAGTACCTACTATTTCATAGCTCATGTTCAGAATGGCATTTGTGAAATGGAAGGAAGATTGTTTGAGAAAGCCACTTTTAAAATAGCAATTGAGACTTGAGGGAATCTGACTAAACCTGCATGGGTTAATGATGAGCCATAAACATATTTTCGTAGTAAATGTGGCTCTAGTTTGCTTTGTCACTTATTTTACTTGAGTGCTCAGACTACTCCATTGCAAATAGCTCTTGTGTTTATATTTTGCACAAGAGCACCATTTCTTAACTGGAGTATGGAAGAATTAAAATTATTTTTTTTCCAATTTGTTCCAAGTATGTGGGCAATACTGGCAAGGTCACATTTATTGCCCATCTCTAGTTGCCCTGAGAATGGACTGAAGTTGCTTAGTTGGATATCCAATGGAGAGTACCACAGACTGTTAACGCAAAGTATGATTCTTCCCCTCACTCTTCCTCCAACCCCACTCCCAAAAAAGAAAATGACTGAGTTCTGGATGCCATCTGTCGGAAAGCATTGAGCTGATGTAAAGTCTTCCTACAGTGAGGAGAAAATGAGAAGAAGTTTCATCACTGGGTTGTTCTTGAGTAGCTTTTAGAAAGAAAGAAAGACTTGCATTTATAGAGCACCTTTCACGACCACCAGATGTCCCGAAGCGCTTTACAGCCAATGAAGTACTTTTTGAAGTGTAGTCACTGTTGTAATGTAGGAAACGCGGCAGCCAATTTGAGCACAGCAAGCTCCCGCAAACAGCAATGAAAAGATGATATGTGATTGAGGGATAAATATTGGCTAGGATACGAGGGATAGCTCCCCTAATCTTGTTCGAAACAGCGTCATAGAAATTTTTACATCCACCTGAGAGAGCAGACGGAGCCTCATTTTAACGTTTCATCCAAAAGACAGCACCTCAAACAGTGCAGTACTCTCTCAGTACTGCCCTGAAGTGTCGGCCTAGACTTTTGTGCTTAAAGTCTCTGGAGTGGGACTTGAACACTCAACCTTTGACTCGAAGGCGAGGGTGCCTACCCACTGAGCCACGGCTGACACTTTTAGTTGTTAGCCTGGCGCTAATTGGTACAGGGCCCCGTTTACCCGCTTTCACCGTGTAGGTGACCTGTGGCCTGGAAGACTAAAATGTAAACGGTCAATAACTTAAAAGGGACTAAAACTTCCCATGGCAAGACAAAAATAAACTTTACACTTCTATGTAGTTACTGTCATTTATTGACATTTGTTCAAAAAATGTACTTTTTGCAGTCAAGAAATATGACCTAATGTCAACCTAAAAGTTTAATTGTGCAAGAGACCAGAGCGAAGAAATCGCTCAGAAGTTTCTTTGGAGCTACAGTGACTGAAATTTTGGAGCAATTTAATTCTTTGCCAAAAAAGTAACTTCAGGATACAGTTAATGGTCTGGAAAATTTACTTTATGGATATTGGGGATCTTGAAGTTGATCATAAATGACCGAACAGGGAAAAGTTGAACTTCCACAGAAAGTAGACTCCATGCTTCTGTTGGCAAATTGCAGCGCTGTTTTCTAAATGTATGAACAGTTCAGGCGATTGGTTATTTCAACAAAATGTAGTTATTCTGTGGCAAACACGTTATAGAATGTCTGCCTTGTACTCGCATCTTCTTTGGTTCGTGAATTGTAAGTTGGAAGTTAAAAGAAATGGGCGCAAATGTTGTGCAGTCATAGATTATTCCCAATTCCCATTGAGAGTCATGTTACATATAAGTTCCTTATAATATTCTCCTGTGTACAATTAATGGCTTGCATTGACACTGAAAAGAAGGTACTTAACATTACATGGAACAGAAACAATTCATTTTTATTGGTGCATATATATCTTGGTGTAACTCGAGCATTAAGCCTTTTAAAAGGGGATTTAAGTAGACTTTTAAGTAAAAATGGTAACTGCTATGATGTAGAGTATGTTTCAACAGAAGATTTAAGTGATTAAAGATTGAATTTTGTGAAGATGAGGTTGGAAACTGCAAATCTAAAGGCATGCGCTGCGTTAAATGAAAATAGAGCCAACTGAAAGGCAATGATTTGTTAACGTCATCACATGACAGTAATTGGCACGATGCTGAGAACTTAAACAAAGGTTTGAAAGCCTTGTTTCAGACCAAATATGGTAAATCTTAGTGCATTCAGACCAATCTGCAAATGTGGGTATGATCGCTAAAATGATTTTACTGTGTGTTGGATTTTATTAATGCTATTTATTTTCAGTAATTTTAAGGTATTATATTTTACTTACAGTGGAGTTTGGACTAAGTGAGGTGATTATTTGATATTGTTTGAAAATGGATATTACATTTCTGTACAAAATGGAGGAATACTTTCTGTTCAAGCACTTCCCTCAATTTGTATAAAAATATTTGGCAATCAGCAGAACTTTGCTAGCAGTTTTTATAGTATGCTGGTCTGGATTCTGCAGAGATTTTCAGGCCAGTTGAGAAGTCATATGGGGATGTTCCCCATCAATGACATCTTCAGAGTAATCCAACAACAAGGGTGAACTGACTCGAGTGTCTTCATATGGGCAGTTTGATTTTACAAAATTGGCAATCAAAATTTTGGTTACTATATAATTCTGTATAAAATTGGGAGCACATTTGGAACAAAAATACCTCCTCTGAACCTTCCTAGCCCCTTAAATAAAACAAGAGAGACTTGCATTTATATAGTGCCTTTCATGACCGCTGATGTCCCAAAGCGCTTTAGAGCCAATTAAATACTTTTTGAGGTGTAGTTGTTAAGTAACCTACTTTCTCCTTGAGAACACATTTCGAGTAAGCATGAGACTTCATAGTAGAATATACGGATACTTTATTGATGCACAGAAAGGTGATCGGCTTTTAACTGTATAGAGACTGACTTTACTGGTTTCTGTATCTTTCGAGTACACTTTGACAAGCTGTTGCAATCCATGATACTTTATACACCATATTTTAATTACATCAAAGAAAAATATCAAAATGATGTATTTATTTCCCAAATCCTCTGAAAACAGATTATCTATGTAAACAGTTTGCAATTGTTTACCTCCAAACTACTTCCCCTACACGAGATTTCTTGACGTAACATTTTCTAGCATCTTTGACCAATTGCTATCTGTATCTAATGGATATCTACTTCCCATGTTTATCACCCTAAAACTAAAGATTAACCATTCATGGATGATGTAATTACTAACACTTATTCCTTTACATAAGCACTTTATGTTGCAGAAAACAAGCAGTGCCTTCGCCTCACGACACTTCAGTGCCATCCTGTTTATAATCGGGGGTGGGGTGTACAGCAGGCACCAATCCGACATCACCCGTTTTATACTACCGCTGATTTTGAGCGTTCTGGCAGAAGCCTTTGATCACCCCTCCTAAATCTCATTCGGTTTGGTGACCAATTTTCCAACTGCCTCTGGGAAGCGCCGTGGGTCTTGTATGTTAAAGGCACTACATAAATGTAAGTTGTTATAGCTTTGGCTTCAAAAAAGGTGTGTAGCAGAGAGTTCCATATATTAATCACCTTCTGTAAAGATATTTCTTCGAACATCCCCTTTAATTAGATTCATAGTCATAGAAGGGTTACAGCACAGAAGAAGACCGTTTGGTTCATCGAGCCCATGCCAGCTCTCTGCAAGAGCACTTCAGCTAGTCCCACTTCCCCACCCTTTCCCTGTAGCCCTGCAATTTTTTTCCTTTAGGTACTTATCCAATTCCCTTTGAAAGCCGTGATTGAGTCTGCCTCCACCACCCTTTCAGGCAGTGCATTCCAGATCCTAACCACTTGCTGTGCAAAAAAGTTTTTCCTCCTGTCGCCTTTGGTTCTTCTGCCAACCACTTTAAATCTGTGTCCTCTGGTTCTCGACTCTTCTGCCAATGAGGAACAGTTTCTCTCTATGTGCAGGTACAACATCTCAAATCCGGCAACCTCAGTACCGAGACTCTGCCGATTTTCGGGGATTTTTTCCGGATGTCGGACAAGACAATCAAGAGCGTATGTATGCTACCGAGACAGACAAAGTGGTGAGAGTCGGGCCGGACCGGGTCGAGGGTCAATCGGCAAGGCCCGGACCGATCGTACGTTATTTAAAACATAGCGGTGAAGCTGATAACTAGTCTGGCCCGCCGGTTTTTGGAAAATAATTTCAGATTTTATTTTACTGAATATCAAATGGGATTTTCTCAAAAATGTCCGGTTCTCGGACAATTCCGATTTTCGGACAGCCGGATTTAAGACATTGTACCTGTACTCTTTCTAGGCCCCTCATGATTTTGAACACCTCTATCAAATCTCCTCTCAACTTTCTTTGCTCTAAGGAGAACAACCTCAGCTTCTCCAGTCTATCTAAGTAGCTGAAATCCCTCATCCCTGGAACCATTCTTCTAAATCTAAATCTCTCTAAGGCCTTCACATCCTTCCTCAAGTGTGGTGTCCAAAATTGGCCACAATACTCCAGTTGAGGCCGAATCAGTGTTTTATAAAGGTTCATCATAACTTCCTTGCTTTTGTACTCTGCCTCTATTTATGAAGCCCAGGAATTTTATACGATGCAATGAAATCACCTCTCATTCTTCTAAACTCCAGAGAATATAGGCCCATTCTACTCAGTCTCTCCTCATTGGACAGCCTTGTCATCTCAGGAATCAATCTAGTGAACCTCTAAGGCAAGTAATTATATCCTTCCTTGGGTAAGGAGACCAAAACTGTACACATTGCTCCTGGTATGGTCTCACCAAAGCCCTATATAATTGCAGCAAGACTTCCTTACTCTCATACTCCAACCCCTTGCAATAAAGGCAAACATACTATTTGCTTTCCTAATTGCTTGCTGTACCTGCAAGTTAACTTTGTGATTTGTGTATATGGACCCTCACATCCCTCAATACCAACATTTACTAGTCTAAGAAAGACTTACATTTTGAATGATAAGGGAGTCGAGAGTTATGGGGAGCGGCAGGAAAGTAGAATTGAGGCCAACATCAGATTAGCTATGATCTTGAATAGCGGAGCAGGCTCGAGGGGCTAAATGGTCTACTCCTGTTCCTATTTCTTATGTTCTTATATAGTGTCTTTCATGACCACCGGACGTCTCAAAACGCTTTACAACCAATGAAGTACTTTTTGAAGTGTAGTCATGTTGTAATGCCTCACAACTCTCTGTGAAGAAGTTTCTCCTGCCCTCAGTTTTAAATCTCTTGCATTTAATCTTGTATCTATGGCCCATCGTCTTGACCCCTCAACTACTGGAAACAGTCTGCTTCTATATACCTTGCCCTATCCTTTTTAATTTTAAACATTTCTATTATATCGCTCTGTGATCCACGTTGTTCTAACGATAAAAGACCTAATTTTTCAAGTCCGTCTTTGCACTTGTTTTCCCTCATACCAGGCAGAATCCAAGTGAACCTGCATTTAAAAAAAATTCATTCTTGGAATATGGGCATCGCTGGCAAAGCCAGCATTTATCGTCCATTGTATTTGCCCTCCAGATGGTGGTGGTTTGTCATCTTGAACTGCTGCAGTCCATATAGCGAAGGTATTATACAATGCTGCTAGGGAAGGTGTTCCAGGATTTTGACCCAGTTGTGATGAAGGAATAACAGCATATGCCAAATCCAAAATTGTATAATTACTTCAATATTGGGTGAATTTTGCAAGCACATTCTTACTCTGGGAATGATGTTCAAACAACTTTTTGTGATGTGTGTCAATTAAAGAATACCACTACTTTAGATATTGAATTTTTTATTTGAGATAAATAAAACTCAAACCTCTTAATCTGCTTGCACATAAGAAAATATTTTTCTTTATTCTTCAGTGTGTCCTGCACATTCAGAGGCAGTTTTGTAGATCATTTTTTCCCTCGAGTTTTTGTAAAAATGTTGGCCATTTATTTTTTTGAGTGATGGCCTATTTGACATTTTTATGTCAGATCTAGTGCAACATCTTCGTTCAATCATTACAACTGTTTTGCTGCATCTCTCCAAAATTCTGCCCTTTTAATCGGTCTAACTTTGTTTTTGCTTGTAACTTCTGTAAAAGCACTATTAGGGATGCCACTTTTGGACACGCGAAAGCTATTTGTAGGAACTTAGCTGCAGATCTTCCTTTCCAATCTCATTTTGCCCTCAAAGTATCATTGCTTGCTTTCCAAAAGAGATTGTTGGCTTGCTTAACTCCTCCAATTCAATCTCAATTTTGAGGAAAAAAATGCCCTCCATTGTTCTATTGTGTCTCACTAAGGGATAAGCCAAACTCTGGATTCCAGTATGACCTGTGAGCTTATCCCTGTCCTGTGCTGTCTCCTTAATCCCTGGCTCTCACTTCACCATTCCTTCTCCTTGACAATTTGATCTTGTTCATTGTAACTTGTAAGAAAGATTCCTTTTACCTTTCTAACTACTGCTCTTAGCAATTGAAGTTATTAACTCTCAAAACTATTGGTCATTTTGAACATTCTCATTTAATTCATGATCACATAATATAGTTTTTGGCATGATCATTCCACTTGTGCTTACTGTAAATGCAATCACTGAACATATCAGCATGGGGCCACAACGTCCCTCCCTTCTTTTAAAGGGGAAGGCTGCTGCGAACTCTGCAGCAGCTTTAGTGGCGCCCACTGGGCCACCAGGGAGGGTGTCCAGCAGGCCAGCACTGCATGTTGGCGGCCTGGCTGCACTAACAGCCACCATTGTGAGGCCCGCTAACGGGCCTTTCTCAGAGGGCCAGTTTCAGCTCTATAGATTCTTCTTGTCTCTAAGTCTAACTAACAGCACCCATCTCATCTTTTGATGGCTTCTCATTCAGTTCTTTCTCCTCTATTGAATTCCATTTGAGGTGAGAGGAAATAATGAGGCTCATCTTGGCCTCACTATATCCTATGACCACAAATACATCTTTATTGCTAAAGCTAGATTCAAGGAACAATTTCTGTTTTCATGCCAAACATTTATTTTTTTTAACTCTAAACTGAATGCAGGAAATTCTGACAGTTGCTTTTCCACCCTAGCTTCCAATATGTATCTGTCTCCGCTGTGTCCTTCCATCTTCTCGTTCTCCCTCCTTCACACCATCTTTCTTTCCCTTTCTCTACCTCTTTCTCCAACTCCCCCCCCCCCCTCCCATTTTTAACGCTCCCTCTACATCTCAACTCTACCTCCATCTCACTCTCACTCTCCCTTCCTCGACCTCCCTCCACCTCTCCCTCGACCTCCCTCCACCTCTCCCTCGACCTCCCTCCACCTCTCCCTCCACTTCCCTCCACCTCTCCCTCCACCTCCCTCCACCTCTCCCTCCCTCCCTCCACCTCTCCCTCCCTCCCTCCACCTCTCCCTCCCTCCCTCCACCTCTCCCTCCCACCCTCCACCTCTCCCTCCCACCCTCCACCTCTCCCTCCCACCCTCCACCTCTCCCTCCCACCCTCCACCTCTCCCTCCCACCCTCCACCTCTCCCTCCCACCCTCCACCTCTCCCTCCCACCCTCCACCTCTCCCTCCCACCCTCCACCTCTCCCTCCCACCCTCCACCTCTCCCTCCCACCCTCCACCTCTCCCTCCCACCCTCCACCTCTCCCTCCCACCCTCCTCCTCTCCCTCCCACCCTCCACCTCTCCCTCCCACCCTCCACCTCTCCCTCCCACCCTCCACCTCTCCCTCCCACCCTCCACCTCTCCCTCCCACCCTCCACCTCTCCCTCCCACCCTCCACCTCTCCCTCCCACCCTCCACCTCTCCCTCCCACCCTCCACCTCTCCCTCCCACCCTCCACCTCTCCCTCCCACCCTCCACCTCTCCCTCCCACCCTCCACCTCTCCCTCCCACCCTCCACCTCTCCCTCCCACCCTCCACCTCTCCCTCCCACCCTCCACCTCTCCCTCCCACCCTCCACCTCTCCCTCCCACCCTCCACCTCTCCCTCCCACCCTCCACCTCTCCCTCCCACCCTCCACCTCTCCCTCCCACCCTCCACCTCTCCCTCCCACCCTCCACCTCTCCCTCCCACCCTCCACCTCTCCCTCCCACCCTCCACCTCTCCCTCCCACCCTCCACCTCTCCTTTCCTCATCCCCCCCCCCCCACCATTCTCTCTTTCTCTCACCCTTCTCTTCCTCAGTTTTATTGATATAGTTATAGCCAGCACTCCTGAACAAAGATGCAGTCCTATATTGTCTTCCTCGTGACATCCCAATGTGTTGAAATCGAGACACACAGCACAGTCTCCTACTGCAACATCTCTCAGGACCTTTAACAATGTGCAACTCCTTGCTTCTCTCGCTTGTCCTCTCTTCTTACAATCTTCAGGCTTTTAAAACTCAAGCTTGGTGATAATTATGATAAATCATGATTTCATAATTCACACTTTTCAATTTCTGTTACCCTGCCCTGTTGAGCTTGAGCTTCACCTTGATTTTTCAATTTGAAAAAAACATTGGGGGCGAAATGCAGCTTGAGCACCCTTTTTTGGGGCGCTTTGAATGCCTTTAAGGTTCCACAATGGTATCCTCAGCGCACCCGCACACACACTTCAGATGCGAAATGTGCCGGATGCCATCTTGGTAAAGGGGTTAGCGCGAGCACAATTGACATCTGGAAGAGGTATGAAGAGCAGGCATATCATGACATCAATCAGCGTGCATCGCTGATTTGATGCCACTTTGGTACTCCACGCTCCAGCTGATACCCTCTCTTAATCTCGCACAGCTGAACATGTGTTAAGCAGCCTGAAAAAACCCCTGACAGCGCTATTTAAAGGAATCATTAACTACTTGCAGGTTAGTTGCTGGTTTATTCCTTCTGGCTGTTGCTGTACTACCTCACGTTTTTTGTGTTTTCCATAGTTGTTTCAAGTTCCAAAAGTTTACAGGGAGTGGTGTGGCAGGTGCTGGCTTCAAGGCTTCTGTACAAACCAGTTGCTCCCAAACATGGGTGCATTAGTTGGCATTCCTCTTGGAATCGAACATGACTGGGAGAATGAGCAAAGGCCACGTAGAGTAGGGCAAACTGCTCGAAGAGAGAGGGGGAGGAGGAAGAGGAAGCAAGGCGACAATCTGGACAGACCCTTTCTGCCCAGGCTGTAAGTGAAGAACCAATTCAAGTATGATACCAGTAACCTCAACCCCAATTCTCCTTTCACCAAGAGTCCCTTCACTCCTTAACTGCCTCTGTCACTGGCAATCACATCTCCCTCTTGGCCACATGCAAAATCACAAGCCAACACAAAATACACATTCCAAACCAAATTTATAAATTAAGTCATGCCATATTGCATACAAAGTTAAACCCTTGAGTATTCCCTTCGTGCCTGTCTTTCATGTGCCTTTGTCTGTCTTAGTGCTCCTACGAAGTGCTACCCCAGTGGCTGCAGCATGGCTGGTGGAAGGCTGCTGAATTTCAGTGGAGAAGACAGCTTGAGCAGCTCTGGGCCTAGAAGGCCCGTCTTCAGACTGCATAATATTTGCTACCCTGCAAACCCTTTTGAATTCTGGTATCCACAGCCACAATGGCAGCAGTCTGAGCTTGCGTGGCAGCAAGCTGACCTTGTGTGACAGCAGCCTGAGATTGCATGAACTTTCACTTTTGCTGGCAGTTACTTGGGATGCAATAGAAGTTGAGACATTAGCCATCTGCTGCTGCATCATGGTTGGGTCATAAGTGTATTGAAGAAGTTGGCCACCAGCTCCATATTGGGAAGGATGGTTTCCAAGTTCTGTGCAAAGCCCTGTGTCAAGTTGGTGCTGGACTCATTCATGCTCCTAAGTGCTGAATGCAGGTTTCCCAATGTACCAAGCATTTTGTTGCCTGGCCCATCGAAGTACTCATCTGAGTCCTGTGCAGAAAAACTGGTGTACGACCTCGCCCTCCAGCGAGCTGGCACCTATGCTATCCTTTCCCCTTACTCTGGCTGGAGTGCGCTTGTGGGTGGTGTTTCATCATGTGCAGATCCCATCTCTATGCTATCCTCTAAGATACGTGTAGTGTCAGTATCTGAGCTGGTGGCTGCGAGTGTGAAATCAGGTGATAGCGTGTCTTCTTCATCACTGTCATTTTGGTTTTCTCCACTGCCTGGGCAGGTTGCACTTCTTGGGTATTGGAAAGAAAAAAAGGACAAAGGATAAGTCTGTGATGAGGGGAGGGGGGGGGGGAAGCAAGAAGTGCATGATTACACCATCTGCAGCTTGTAATTGAGAAGTGATTGTGGGGTGAGGGTGAAATGGGATGTGAGAAGCAGGATTAGATATGAGGATACTCTTCAATGGATTCAGTCTTGCTGCTGGCCACGGCCTCAGCAATAGCCCCTCTAATTATGGCCAGCACTGTCTCCTCTATGGGGCTTAGAACTTGCAGGTGCGCTTCTCCCCCTCCGGATAGTTCCTGCTGCCTCCAGTTGTGCGCCACCTTCTCTTGCAAGAAAAAGAAAAGTGTGTCGGTGAGCGTTGTCCAATTTGTTTGGGTAATGTGACTGTCATGGTTGAATAGCTGGCAGTGCGTGCAAGCTGTGAGATTTGCAATAGTCTGAGGGTAAGGTGAAGGATATGAATGTTAGATACGAATCCTGATTGATGGAGATTGTTGGTAGGTGAGTGATGGGGGTGTGGTGAATTGAGCAGTGGCTGAGGCTTGTAGGATATGGCATTTGAAGATACATTCACTGACCTTGATCACTTGTGAGAGGTCATTGAACTTCTTACAGGACTGCATCCAGGTCATCGAGGCTCACCTCCTGGCATTGACTTCCATGGCTATCTGTTCTCACTGCTTTCTCATTGTATATCTGGAGGGCCTCCTGCCTCCTTGTGGATACAGGACATCTCTCCTTTCCACCTCCTCTAAGACTTCCAGTGCAGTGTTGGAAAACCTTGGTGCACGCTCTCCCATGCTCAGCAGTTGTTGCACAGCACTATTCCAAATAATATCAGCACCTCCAGCAGCCACAATGCACTGCCCCTTTAAGATGTGCAGACTAGCTTTAAACGGTGCAGATTAAGTAGTGCGAGCAAGTAACGATATTGGGCCCCCTGCTGATGCGTGCAGCCAATGAACAGTGTGGTTAGTGTTCGCTGCACACAGCAATCATTATAATGAGTAGTCAGTACGAAGTTGGTGTGCTTACGTGCATTACATTGAACGGGTGCAGGATAATAGTGCATCACCATCCCTGCGCCCATTTTCAAGGGATATCAATTTAGCCCCAATTATCTCTTAATGACTTTCGAAATGCGGATTCGCTGAATTCCTTCAAGTGAAAGCTGGGTTTGTTTCTGATGGTGGAGATCACCTCTTACAGAAGGTAGGTGCTGCAGGGAATTCAAGGCCAGAGTGATCTGGATTAGTTTTGATCGCCTAGATGGGTCGGAGAGGAATTTCCCAGATTTTTTTTTCCTAAATTCGTCTAGGTTTTTTAATCTTTTTTTGCCCCTCCCAGGAGATCACATGGTTTGAGGTGCGGTGGCGTGTATATGTTGAGATACACAAGATATCGCAATTGTGTGGGACATGCTTGATGGACCAGATGGTCCTTACCTGTCGATCATTGTTGGTATGTTTGTATGAAATGCAAATTTCAACAGTGGCATATTTTCAGCTAATACATGCTTTCTTGTTCCAGAAATTTCTATATTGATTTAGTAAAGCAAAACTCCCAGATATGCTGTAGTCAGTGCTAGCTTTCACATTTAAGTTTTGCATTGTCTTGGTAACTGCTCCTCCATGACTGATAACTTAAGTTTGGGATCTGCTGTAGAATTGGCAAGTGTTTGTCACAACTATCTTACTTGCTAGCAGGCAGACCTGCCGGCAGCACCATCCAAACTCAGTTTTTATAATGCAAAGAAATCTCAAGCTCCAGTTCCTCCATGAAGCCCATCTCTAGATTTGTTTTCATTCTCAGGATGTAAGTGTTGCTGGCAAGGCTGGAATGTATTGCCCATCCCTAGTTGTCCTTGAGAAGGTGACAGTAGGCCACTTTTGTAGCTATTTGCTTCAACTGAGTGGCTTGCTAAGCCTTTCAAAGGGCAGTGAAACTGTTAGCCATGTTGGCATGGAACTGCAGTTACACAAAAGGCACACTAGGTAAGGATGGCAGTTTTCCTTCTAAAGGACATTAATGAGCCACTTGGGCTTTTAGAATAATCTGACAGCTTCATCATCATTTTTACTGATGGCAGCTTTTTATTTCCAAAACACAGTTTCTAATTTTCAAACTGCCATGGTGGTACGTTAACTCACATTCTTTGGATTATTGGTACAAGCATCAAGATTACTCGTTCAGCAATATAATCACTACACTACCGTAAAAAGAGAATCTGGTTGAAGTTGGAATTGGTCCATGGGAACTTTGGATGCATGGGTGAGGATATGCCCTTTCCAGGCCTCCCACAAAATTCAAGAGAGCAGTTTTCTCTGGATAGCTGGTACTCAGTCCAAAATGCTTTTGGCCCATTAAGTGCAGAATCTTGCCTTTTTCAGGGAAAGTATCCTTAGGTCGGTAAAACATAAGTTTCTGTTCCCACTATTCTGTATAGTTACATAAGGAGTGGGAGGATCTGGTTTTAAACTAGAAATTCAAGATCATAATACAGATAGCTCCGGGTCCTTGAATGTGTTGTGGACACCCATAGACACATTCACCTCTTGCCTTTCCCTACAAATCCAGTTCTCAACCTGTCGCAGCACCAAGACCTCCTTAAAATTACCAGTGACTTTCTGTGTAAATACAGCTATAAATTAAGTAGAAATGCACAGAAACAGGCCATTCGGCCCAACTAATCCATGCTGCTGTTTATGCTCCACTCGAACCTCCTCCCATCCTTCCTCGTGTAATTCAATCAGCATAACTCTCTATTCCCTTCTCCCTCGTGTTTATCTGGCTTCCCCTTAAATACATCTGTACTATTCGCTTACACTGCTCCCTGTGGTAGCGAGTTTCATATTCTCACCCTCTCTGGGTAAAGAAGTTTCTTCTGAATTCCCTATTTGATTTCTTGGTGACTTAAGTTTTATTCTTCCCCAAAAGTGGAAACACTCACTTTGTGTATACTCTATCTAAACCGTTCATAATTTTAAAGACCTCTATTAGATCCCCTCAGCCTTCTCTTGTTTCCAAAGCCATTGCCTTCCGTCTTAAGAACATTTCTTATACCTCACTTTTTTCACTGTTGAAATTCTTATCTTTACCTTAAGCATGTTTACAATCAGTTTGTGAAATACTCTCCTTAGTAGGCATCCCACCTGCACATTTTTAGTTTAGTCCTTTGATCTGTAACAGAACTTTAACCAGCATGTCTCAAAACAAACTAGCATCTTTGAATACTTATGATTGGACCACCATTCTTAGTCATTTAAACAGGATATACTTGAGGTAGCTCAGGTCATTTAACAATTGATATATCAAATGTCCCTTTGTTGATGAGCTAATTGTAGAATTACACATTTACATATTAGAGAACCCATAGAGTAAAAGGGATTAGCTATGCTATATCAAAATGCCTGGGCATTACTGTGTAAACTTGGGTATATTTAAAACCTTTCATGCTGTAAAAAAAATCAATAATCTAATGCAGACAAAATTACATTTTGCCAAAAGCACATTAAAGTTGAATGACATTCACACATTGTGTGTAATGCCCCCGAAATTCTGCTGAATTAGTAGATTTTGGGTGGCCCCGTATTGAGCAGTCTTTGTGCTGCTTTTTTTTTGTGCCTTTGATTACATTTTCTTAATTGCTTTTTGTATCACTGATCCTCTTTTGTTGGCGTGGATGGTGAGGAGAATGTTGTATTGTCTCTGATCGTGTTCACAGGTTTCTGGTCTCTTTTACTTCCTGAATTGGAATTGATATTTGTTTGTCTTTTGTTGTGCTGTGTACCCTTTTGGTTTTGCTTTTATCTAATTTCCTTGATATTGGATGAAGGATTTATAAACATTTTCCTTTGGTGCATGACATTCACAAATTATGTCTTATGGTGAGCCTTCACTTATTGGTATTTTCAGTTTTTGTTATCGCAGATCCTGGTTGTTCAGTTGCTGATGTTCGTGATTATCGAACATCTCGGCATATTTCCAGTCTCACTTTCAAATGTGTCACTTCTGTGATGATTTTTATGCTTTTGCTGCAGTGTTCTTTACTATTTGAGACATTTTCATTTGGCTTATTTGCTCAAAATCTTGCTTTGTAAATTTATCATCAATTTCTGTGTGTATTTCAGGTATTGTTTGTTTGAATTAAACATTGTAATCCATGGAAATTGTTTGTGGTATGTTTTGATCTGTATTCTCTGCCTCATTTTCATTGGTGTTGGTAGTTGCTATGGAAATGCAAGTAGAGGAAGTCAAGAAGCACTAGATGACATTACAAACTGGGTATGATGGATAACGCAGTTAAATGTATTGTATGATAGACTTGTTCTGGTCATATGTCCGAAGCATTTAAAAAAAAATGCTACATGTGAGTATGTGTTTCGAATTATTACTTTATTATGCATTTCCAGGTTGTACTTGGTGTAGATTTTGTACAGCGTGATGCTACTGGAGATTTACATTTCTCCTCTCAGAATTTGTACTTTTTTTCATAGATTTGAAGATTATAATATCATGGAGAGTGGGATGTATGTATGTCTTTTTACTATCGTAATATGATACAGGAGTTCTATAGAGAATGTACCCCATTTCTCCAGGGATGTTATACCCGAGGTGGAAATAGTTTTTCTGATGGAGGCAGTTTTGGTTATTTGATTTTTTTTCTCCACTCTGTACATTGTTATATGGCAGAAAACAAATAGACTAGCTCAGAGACCAACCGTTGTTTTTTTGAGCTGGTGCATAAATCCAAAGTTGTTCATATTTTGACATGAATTGGCACTGCATTTTCAGACTCTGAGGGCAGAATGATGGTAGTTGATATCATACTGGATCTCTGCATTAAAGATATTCATTCAAGGTGGGAGAAAGGCACATTGGGCAGTTTACCTATTTCCTTACAAAATCCCTAATTTAAAGGTGTTAGAAAAAAAATATTCCTCTCCACAGTATGGAGATCCTTATTCTGATAGCACAAAGGTAGGGAAGAAAGTATCATTCTTATTTGGTTTCTTTTAGTGCCCAACTGATATTTATAGACTGATACAAGGGGCCCCTTTTCTCTCCAGCCTTTTCTGGATTATCAAAAAATGATTTCTTAAAACAGCATTCATTTGAATAAATTTTAACATCTGAGTTAGAATCTACAAATGGGCATTTTAATAAATAAATAGCAGAGATGTATGCCTTGCACATAGAAATATAAGGGTTAATGTGCCTGGATACAGAAAATCTGGGCATTGCCCTGGTGGATGGTGCAGAGATATTTCTAAATATTTCTTCCCACCATTTTCTTCTTGACAATTCTTGTGACCTTTCCCCTTAAGCTCTAGTACTTTAATATGCCACAACCCTCTGTTACAACAAAGAAAATTAAAGCAAATATGACAAATATAAGATGGCTGGAAAACAATGTTTTGTCCGAATGAAAAATACTGAGATTTAAAGATTTGAGCTAAATTTGCGGTATGTGAATTGATCAAAAATCAATAATCTGCAAATATTAATTTTAGATCAAACCACACTCTGCCCTTTTTGTGAGACTGGAAAATTCTCCCACTTGGAAAGGTTTAAGCTGTCAGTATTATAGTTTTCATGTAATTGAATTACAATAAATACTGAAAACTAACTTCAGGGTATTTATTGGATAGAAATTCATACCATTCATTAGATTTGAGACATAAATCTAAAATAATTGAGGTGTTATCGGTGTTTGTGACCCAGCCTTGTGTTTCAGTACTGCCTAAAAGATTTATTGTCTCTTGTGTAAAGAATTGGATCTTCTGAAGAAATTACAAATATATATTCCAGTTCATTTATGACCTGGAAGCTGCAGCACAATTTCGGTTGTTGAAACTTTTCCAAAATATTTAGTCTTGTGGGAGAATAGCTGTTACTTTCAGAATATTAGCAATAGCGTCTGGATAGATATGAGGCCCTCTGAATTTTGAGCGAGTGCTTTTTAAGTACATATGGGCTGGTGGTTTTTGTATCTTTACACTCTTCCTGTTTGGAGAATAAGGTGAAGTACTGGAGGGATTCTCCTGCTGATTAACAGTCTGACGGGATGTAATGTGAACACTCCTTGACTGGCTGTAACCATCTTTACACCAGCCGATAGAGTGGTTAGTCCTACACGGCGGGAGGGTTTTATATGCTCCCACGACCCATACCCACCAGATGCAAGTATCCCACTTGATATCAACCCAGGATTCAGAGCTGGAGCTCCGGTTTTTCCACTCTCTGGGACTGTCTGGAGTGGGGTTCGAAACTTGCTCCTTTTGACTCGGGTGGGAATGCTACTACTAAGTCAAAGGTTCGCTCAACTATTTAGGCTAGTTTTATGATTGCCAAACATCTGACTTGTTCCAATCAGTGTGCATTCACAGAGTCTGCAAACAGTAAACCATAGTCTGGTTCTTGTGAACTGTGCAGCATCTTGAGTTGGGGAATGGCAAGAGCACAGACCTGTCCCATCAACTTTTCTCCCACTTGTGAAGCTGCCTACTATCTGCCTGGTCAATCATCACTCACTTCTGTTACATAAAGGTAAAGCATAGGATAGCGCTCATGATCATTACCAAGGTTATACATTACTAATTTGTGTGCATATGATTTATCTAGTCCAGTGACAGTTATAATAGAGTAATCTTATCCTGCCCATTCCAATCCCAATAGGGTAGGTTATAGCAAACACAAAGGACCCGATATTGGTGGCCTTACCGCCGAGTGTTGCCTCTGGTTTCCCATCTCTCCCAGTTTCCACTTGGGCTGGAGCGGGCGGGAGGGGAGTACCGCTGGGAAATGCCTCTGGTGGCTAAGTAGCGCAAGTGGCCTCCCACCCACCGAGGTGCCAGATTGGTGCAGGTGGGAGTCAGCAGGCTGTACAAAGAAGGGAAAAAAAAGGTTGGTGAAAATATTTTAAATGTGTTTTTTTTTACAGAGACTTACCTGGATGGGGTCCCCTGAAGGTGTTCCGGTGATTATTGTTTTGTTTCCTATGATTTTTATTTGCCAGTCTTCCACCCTCCCTGGGCCTGATTCCATCCTCGGTGGCACTTGGGCAGCAAGAGCCTTTGCTGCCGAGATTGAGAGCTCCAGCCTGCTGCTGCCCAGATTGACGGCGTGAGCTGTTGCTTGGCCGCCGGGCGATACTGCCTCCTCTTTTAGAGGAATCTTATTGGCAAAGTATCGCCCATTCTTTGGGCGGGCTTTAGCCTTCATCAATTTCGGCTCCTATTTTGGTCACGTACAAAAAGTTAGGGCAGTTATATTTCAGGTTTAAATTGAAATTGCTCCTCTTGATATCAGGTGGAAATAAATTTCCAGTAAAAAAGGAACACAATAATTGAAATAATACCCTTAACAGTTTTAACTCCGTAGATGTGCTGAGCTGGTTGTAAACCTTAAGGTTGATGAATCCATGTGTATGATCCCTAGCTGATTATAATCGGGGACCCCTGATATATACATAGAAACATAGAAAATAGGTGCAGGAGCAGGCCATTTGGCCCTTCGAGCCTGCGCCGCCATTCAATGAGTTCATGGCTGAACATGCAACTTCAGTACCCCATTCCTGCTTTCTCGCCATATCCCTTGATCCCCCGAGTAGTAAGGACTACATCTAGCTCCTTTTTGAATATATTTAGTGAATTGGCCTCAACAACTTTCTGTGGTGGAGAATTCCACAGGTTCACCACTCTCTGGGTGAAGAAGTTTCTCCTCATCTCAGTCCTAAATGGCTTACCCCTTATCCTTAGACTGTGTCCCCTGGTTCTGGACTTCCCCAACATTGGGAACATTCTTCCTGCATCTAACCTGTCTAAACCCTTCAGAATTTTAAACATTTCTATGAGATTCCCTCTCATTCTTCTGAACTCCAGTGAATACAAGCCCAGTTGATCCAGTCTTTCTTGATATGTCAGTCCCGCCATCCCGGGAATCAGTTTGGTGAACCTTCGCGTCACTCCCTCAATAGCAAGAATGTCCTTCATTTGATACATTTGGGTGGGATGGGGGGGGAAAAACTTCATACAAAACAATAATAAAAAATAATTTGTATTTATATAGCACATTTAACATTAAAATGTCCCAAAGTGTTTCACAAATGGGAACAGGAGGACAGATGACCTAGACTGTGATGAAGACTCACTGGCTTCAGGCTATCGAGTACACTGTTTGGTGTTTATCCTCCATGAGAGCAGTAGTCCCAATTCCATGTGTTCACCCTGTCCCCACTCTTTCATATTTGTATTTCCTCACATCAGTCAGCAACCCAGTGAATCTGCATTATACCCTCTCTTGCCTCAACATCCCTTCCTATTAGTGTGGATCCCAAAACTGCACATAGTACTCTAAGTGCAGTCTTCGAAATATTTTACATGGATTAATCATTACATCTCCACTTTTATATTCTATACCACTTGCCATAAAACTCAGTACAGGTATTTCATTAGTTTTTGTTATGGCCTTATTCAACTGAGGTAATGCTTGTAATGTCATGTGAACCCAAACCCTCAAATCTCTCTGCTCTTCCACATCACTCAGATTTGCCATAAAGTGTTGTTTTATTTTTTACCAAAATGTACCACCTCACACTTAATGGCATTGAATTCCATCTACTTTTTGCCCATTTTATCATATCGCTTTTCAGCTTCCTTTAGTTCTGTTATTTACTATATGATGTGTTTCTTGTAGGGAGCAATGTCTTGCGGTTGCTATCCTCTTTGCAAATCTTGGTTCTCTTTGACAGCCACAGAAGCATAATTTCAGGTGCTAGCAACACGAATGGTGTAGATATAACCACAGCCTGCCTATCACTATTCATACTGTAACTTAAGTCTTCCATGAATTTGATTTATAAAAACAAAATGCTGGAAACATTCAGTAGGTCAGGCAGCATCTGTGAACAGAAAACATAAGGTTAACGTTTCAGGTCGATGATCCTTCGTTAGAACTGCTGACGAAAAATGTGTCCTCCATAAATTTGATTATAAAAATAGAAAATGCTGAAACCACTCAGTCGGTTGGGCAGCATCTGTGGAAAGCAAAACCATCCTGATGAAAGGTCATCGACATGAAACATTAACTGTATATTTCTCTCGATAGATGCTGCCTGACCTGCTGAGTGTTTACAGCATTTTCTGTTTTATTTCAAATTTCCAGCATCTTCATTATTTTGCTTTATGAATTTGATTATTGTTGGCTTATATTTTAAACCATCAAACACTTGATAAATAATTTGTTGTGCCACAATGGCATTGCTCAAGGTAAGGGTTAAGCACTTGATTGAATTTTGAATCTTAATCTACCAACTTGAAGATTCAAGTTTAGTCAATTATATTGATTTGCTTACTGGTACATTTAATAATTCGTATGATAACTACATCCCTGTAGTATTTTACTTAATTAGCAGCTGGTAGAAAAGATAAATAATGAAATGTTTAAAAAATATTGTTTATCTCAGGATAAGCAATGGATTATTAAACAGTTTCTCCTGAATCATAATGGCATTTCCCAGTCGTTTATTTTACAGCCAGTCATTATGCATTTTTGTGATTTTTTTTTTGAGTATAAATTTTACTTTGACATGATGGGCTGACCTAAAACTACTGAACATGTTGATCACTTCATGCAAAGAAGCACTAATCATTATGCAAAGAACCATTGTTCAGTAAATGCAGCACATATTTCTTGAATGGCCTGCTGCATGTTACCAATGGAATAGTCATCATCATCATCATCATAGGCAGTCCCTTGGAATCGAGAAAGACTTGCTTCCACTCTAAACATGAGTTCTTAGGTGACTGTACAGTCTAATACGAGAACCACAGTCTCTGTCACAGATGGGACTGATAGTCGTTGAGGGAAGGGGTGGGTGAGACTGGTTTGCCGCACACTCTTTCCGCTGCCTGCACTTGATTTTCGCATGCTCTCGGCGACTAGACTCGAGGTGCTCAGCGCCCTCTCGGATGCACTTCTTCCACTTAGGGCGATCTTTGGCCAGGGACTCCCAGGTGTCAGTGGGGATGTTGCACTTTATCAGGGAAGCTTTGAGGGTGTCCTTGTAATGTTTACGCTGCCCACCGTTGACTCGTTTGCTGTGAAGGAGTTCCAAGTGGAGCGCTTGCTTTGGGAGTCTTGTGTCTGGCATGCGAACTATGTGGCCTGCCCAGCGGAGCTGATCAAGTGTGGTCAGTGCTTCAATGCTGGGGATGTTGGCCTGGTCGATGACGCTAATGTCGGTGCGCCTGTCCTCCCAGAGGATTTGTCGGATCATGTGGAGATATCGTTAGTGATATTTCTCCAGCGACTTGAGGTATCTTCTGTACATGGTCCATGTCCATGTTTCTGAGCCATACAGGAGGGCGGATATTACTACAGCCCTGTAGACCCTCCCAATAATTAACCGTTAATGGGCAAGTGTTCAGCCCCGCTTTGCACACAGGTGGCAGTTATCTATTACCCAATACCAATCTACATAGTTAGTTTTTGTCTGTCCTGGGGCAGGGGCTGGGAGCACGTTTTCCAGACTGAGTGACAGTTGCACCAACCAATGGGTGATCAGGGCCCGCCCGGCATCGCAACCAATCAGGGTGAGGAGCAATGATGCAAATTTTTTAAGTTTGATTGACGCTGGGTCTGCTCCAATGAGGAGGTGGCATTGGATGAGGCGGGGCCAATGGGCGTTGGCATCAGGGTCATTGTTGTCAAGCCGGGTGGGGGGAGAGGGGCAGAGGGAGGGGGCGGGAAGGAGGGGGTGGGAAGGAGAGAGAAGGGAGCGTTGATTCTATAGACGAAGAAAATGATAGTCTAAACAAGTACTGTTGCAATAAAGATACTAAATTGACCGCAACTGTTTTGCGGATTTCTGCTAGTTATCTAACATTGCTTAGTCAGTTTCTATTTGTTTATCATCTACTTCCTTTTTTGCCCTTTTGTGGTATTTATAAATTGCTGTCCAAGTACAAAAAATAGGTCTTCATTGCTGACAAGAAACTGATTAGGATGATGGGCTAATGCTGTCTACTAGCATAGTGTCATGTGACAATGTCAAAGCGCCCTTCTGTCCTTGGTTGAGTTTCAATATTACTTGTTCTGGTAAGCACTGTGATTGAATTTGGCTCAGTTCAATCGTTTGCAATACTTTTCCAGATAAAAGATTAATGGGGTAGGGGCAGCACATTTAGGTCCTTTGTAAGTCGTGTTCCCAATTTTATTCAATCATTTTTATCCATATTTTGTACGTATTCATTTCATTCGTACAGCAGCAGCATACCAAGAAATGGTGTCTATCCAAACAAGGAAACCCATTCAGAGATCTTGTCCCTTTCAGAGTTTGGCACAATACAGAAACCATGTCTCCCCAGCCTCCTCCTGGAAACATATCTGCTGCTGAAAGAAGTTTGGTGTCTCATTCATTTTCACTCTTTTTACTTTTTTTCCAGTTCTCTTGGGGGAATAAAATGCTTTCTATGTCAATTTCTGAAATGCAGTCGTTAGCTTTTGATCTATCCATTTTCTGTTTTTTTTTTTAGCCAGTACAGCATAATAAAGCAGCTCAAACTGCTGTTTTTCCCCCTGTTACCTACAAGCTACTGGTGGAGCGGCAGTTTTTACCACAAAATAGGAAGCTGAAGGGACCAGCACAAGATGCGATTTGAATGAGAATTTGCAACATTGTGACTTGAAAAAACAAAACAATCAAATTAGAAATCGGAAATTAAGTTCTGGATCTGGTTAATTAACATCCTTTTGCTAAAATGACTAGGATGAAGAAGGGGAATAGAGATTGGAGTCACCTATATCTTCTCTCGATAGCATCTACCACATTTTATCACATCAATTTTATCAGCAACATAACTGGAAGTAATTGGACAATTTTGCTTTTTTTTAAAAAAAAAGTTAAGTTTGATTCATGCTAAATATATACTTCTGCTATCATGCTGGCCTAAATAATGGATCTAATGTGCAAGTTTCATATGTTTCGAACCGGTTGTTTTCCACAGCAGAGTGTTAGTCTTGCACTCGTGTGGGGATAAAATTATATTTCTACTAGCATCACGTCCCAGTGATGTTGGTTAATCATCTAAAATAATTTCAACTGACATTAAAAGAAATACAGCCTGATAAATATTAGTGTGGGTGCATTAAGGCGCAAAGAACTTCAGTTTAAATCTTCATCTCACTTCGCATTTGAATGAGATTTTCCCCAGTGAATTTCAGCAGTTCTTTGCTAAATTGCTAAATAGATAATTTTACGTTGGCACATTTGGGGAGGAGGAATGGAAAATGGTCAGCATCAGTTTTACCTCAGTTGCTGCCAATGCGAAACTGGCGGTGGTTTGGAAGGGTAAGGTAAAATAGCCAGGCACTTCGGTGTTGGATTGCATTCTTGGACAAAGTCGCCCTTTTTCCGCTCTCTCGTACTTGGCAGCCAGCTCAAGAACATTGGCAATAGCTTGGAAACAAAAATTTCCATCTGAACTCATATTTGAGGAATACTGTGTGCTGTCCTGTGATTAATTTTGGGCAGGGAAGAAGCATTCTTTGTGTAAAAAAAAGAGGAATAATGTAGTTACAGAATAGGAGGAGGCCATTTGACGATTGTATCTGTGCTGCCTCTTTTCTAAAGCAATCCAAAACTAATCCTTCTGTTCTGTGCTCTCCTCAGAGCCCTGCACCTTCATTTGTTTAATATTTTCTCTCATAAGATGAAATGGTCTCAGCCTTGTGATAGCAGATGCTCCATCATCCCTCTGTAAATAAATGTGTTCTCTCATCTCTCCTCACTATAATGACAATTTTAAATCAGTGATCCCTCATTATTGAATTCTCAACCAGAGATAGAACAAGCTTGAATTTATATAGCGTCTTTTTCAACTTTAGGGCGTCCCCGAGCGCACCGCAGCCGATTAGTAACGTTTGAATTTTAGTCACTGTTGTAATTCGGGAACAGTAGGAGCCTATTTGGGCAC
The DNA here is from genome assembly GCF_044704955.1 of Pristiophorus japonicus. Lineage (NCBI taxonomy): Eukaryota > Metazoa > Chordata > Chondrichthyes > Pristiophoridae > Pristiophorus > Pristiophorus japonicus. The sequence continues at coordinate 80,740,593 of NC_091993.1, forward strand.
AGCAATTATATAAATTACTAGATAATGTTTTAGTGATACAGAGGAAATGGTCTTTGCCTACTGCCTTCCATAATTTTAAAAACCTCTAATAAATCTAAATCTCTGTTATAAAATCCAAAATGCTTCTGGCCTTTTTATATGGTTTTATCCGCTGACATTTGCACTTTCAGGGAATCACTGGCCCTGAAATTGCTGTCTTCGTGACGGCGTACTCTGTGTTCGCCACCATAATCCATTTGAAAAGCCCTGCAACTTCCAGATTTCCGTGAAATCTGGAATTTGCGATCTGCCAGATCTTGACAGATCATCCGAACGAACCGCATGGAAAATTAGTATTGCTGGCGCAGAGTTAGGCTATTTGACTAACAGCTGCTCAGCAATTGCTCACACAACTCTTGCAGCTGGTGAAAGCAGGCATAGGGCCTGCTTTCATCAGTGTAATTATGTATATATAAGGCTTAAATAAAACATTTAAAAATCCAAAATGATGCACATACACTTTAAATGAGTTTATGCAAATATTGGCCCAGATTATGATGTTTAAAATTATTTAAAAACTTATAAATTTACAATTCAGTACATTGTTTAATAAAATTCTGTACATGGTATGATTATTTGGGGAATCCATTGCAAATTATATGGGAATTCCCTTTTGTAAATGATTGCAATGGAATCCTCCTTTCTCATTGAGGGACCGGGACACTTCTGAATCATCTGTGTTCCTGCGATCCGTGGGCCTTTACACTGCCGTTCGTCTGGAGGCCCGAGACCGCAGATTTTCGCATCCTAGGCGCGCCAGCATGTACTTCCGGAATTGTTTTGCTGGTTGGAGGTGTACTCAGGAGGTACGCCTCTGACTGCAATTTGTAAGTCTTTAACAGCCTTCCTCACGGTTTGCCAAACCCCATGGTTGTGTTGTCAACCAATTTCAGGACTGTACTACATATGCCCATATTAAAATCATCTATATCTACAGAGAATAAAAGTCTTATCTAACTCTGATCTCTGGAATACATCAAGTGCAACCCTACTCCAATCCTAGCAATGACCATTACCTCAAAATGTTTGTTTCTGTCTGTCAACTGACTTGCTAACTGTGCTGCTACATTTCCTCTTAAATCATACACCTGAATTTTTCTAACAGCTCACTTGTGAAAAACTGTGTCAAATATCTTCTGAAAATCCATATAAACTATATCTACTGGATTGCTTTTGTTTATCCGGACAGACATTTCTTCATAAAACTCTGAAATGTGTTAAACAGGACTTGCCATTAACAAATCTGTGCTGGCTGCCCTTAATTAACCCATGCATTTCTAAATGCTCAATAATTATATCTCAAATTATGGATTCTAACATTGGCTACTTTCCAGTCCCACAACTCAATTTGCATATTTAAGAACGATTTAGAAATTGTGGCCAGAACTTCTGCTATGTACTCCCTGACTTGTCATTGCTATCAGGACTTATCCACTTTTGAGTTTTGCTATTTTTCTTGGCACCAAGTATCAGCTTTGCTCAGTGTTAGCCGCTCAATCAGCCTTTTGCCTCTCAATCAGAAGGTCGTGGGCTCAAGCAGCACTCCAGGATTTGAGCAATGGCACTTCAGTACCGTATTGAAGGAGCGCTGCATTGTTGGCGTTGGCGTCTTTCAGATGGACTGTTAATTCCTGGACCCAGGTGGGCATAAAAGAACCTGTGGCACTATTTCAAAATAAGTAAGGAAGTTTTCCCGGTGTCCTCGTCAACATTTAACCCTCCACTTACGCCACCAAAAACAGTTTATCTCGTTGCTGTTTAATGGACTTTCGGTGCGCAAATTGGCTGCTACATAGTTCTACAAAATAACAGTGACTAGTCTTCTAAATTCACTGAAGCATTTTGGGGCATCTTGAAGGCATGAAAGGTGCTATATAATTGGAAGCTGTTTTATTTTTTCATGTTTGCACTTATCTGTAACAATTGTTTCATGTCCACCTCTAGAACATCTATATTTTAACTTCATCATTTAACCATCATTTGTTTGAAAAAAAAAATACAACTTATTTACTTGATATTTCCGCCATACCTTCATCCTCCACAGTTAGACTCGCTCCTTCATTTTTGAGTGGTGCTATCACCTTTATACTCTTATTTTTCATATTTCCTATTAGCCCTTTTACTCCTCCTCTTCATCATCAACTACATATTTTATGTTCCTTATGATTTTCTTTAGTACTGTCAGTGCAAACTTTATCATGCATCTCCCTTTTAAGTTTTAGTTTAGTTTTAGAGGCCCCAAGTTTCCACATGATTTGCTCCTGATTTTTAGGAGCAACTGGTGTAGAACGGAGTATCTTCGAAATCGGAATTTAGTTTGCTCCAGTTCTAGTCAGTTAGAACAGTTTCACTTTGGAACAGAATTTTTTTTTCAAAAGGGGGCGTGTCCGACCACTTACGCCTGTTTTCAAAGTTTCGTCAGTGAAAACTTACTCCAAACTAACTTAGAATGGAGTAAGTGAAGATTTTTGTACGCTCGAAAAAACCTTGTCTACACTTTAGAAAATCAGGCGTAGGGAATGGTGGTGGGGGGGGCGGTTTAAAGGGAAGTTTACAAACATTAAACACTTCAGTTTTACAAATAAAGAGCCATCATCAATAATAAATGATAAATTCATCAATAAATCAACCAATAAATCAATCCAAAAAAAAATTAATAAGAAATAATTTTTTTTTTTTTAATTATTAAATAAAACATTTTCTACTTACCGACTGCAGCACCGGGAGCCCTCCTACAGCATGCTGGGATGCCCCCCTCAGTGTGTCTCTGTCAGTGTCTCTATCTGTCTGTCTGTGTCTCATTCTCTGTCTGTCAGTGTCTGTCATTCTCTGTCTGTCAGTGTCTGTGTTTCTGACAGCGAGGAGAGGGAGAGAGGGGGGGTGGTAGAGAGGGAGAGGGGGGGGTAGAGGGAGAGGGGGGGGGAGGAGATTGGGGGGGGGGGAAGGAGATTGGGGGGAGGTGGGGGGGGGGGAAGGAGAATGGGGAGGGAGGCTGAACGGGCCGGGCCCGAGACTTCGGGCAGGGCCCGTCCCCAGCACCAGATTTACAGGTAGGTGGCGTTGGGTCGGGTCGGGGGGGTGGTGGGAGGGAGGTCGGTTCGGTTCGGATTGGGGGAGAGGAAGGTCAGGTCGGGGTGGGGGCGGGTGTCCGGTCCGGTCCGGGGGGAGGGGAGAGCGGGTGTCGGGTCCGGTCCGGGGGGAGGGGAGAGTGGGTGTCGGGTCCGGTCCAGGAGCGGCGCCGGGGGAGTGGGGGGGGGGTTGTCGGGTCCGGTCCGGAAGCGGGAGTCGGGTCAGGAGGAAGCAGGAACTGGCCGTGGGAGGAGCCCTATTCACGCAGCCCCAGTGAGGCCATTCAGCCAGGGCTAGGGGCTGCGTGCTTCGGGCCCTTCCCACACAGTTTCGGGCGCCTGGAGCTACTGCACTTGCGCGCCCACTGTAGCGTGCATGTGCAGAGGTCCCGGCACTGATTTCAGCGCAGGGTCCTGGCTCCACCCCCTACACCTCCTGCTGCGCTGCGCCGAGGGCCAGAGGACCTGCAGGGAGGTGGAGAATCTGGAGGGTTTTTTTCTGGCGCGAAAAACGGGCGTTCAGGTCGAGACTGCGCCGTTCTAGGCGCGGCTCGAAACTTGGGCCCAATATCTCTCTAGATCCGCAGAACTCCATTCTTTTATGCAACCCTTTTTTGCCTTGTATTTATTTTGTATAATGTTCCTTTAATTAGATCTGTCAACCTGTTGGCTAACTCTTCTGCCCAGATAATTTTGGCCAGATTCTTCGTTCTTCGGCCTAACCAGTCCATATTGGTGTCTATCCTCCACAAATGCAATTATCCTTAACCTATTTGCCTGCTCTGTTTACACGTTCCTTTATTCCCCTTTTCTTCGCTACCTTTCTAACCTATTCTTAAGGGTTAACACAATCCCTTGGGAGCACAGGTACTTAGGAGGCCTCACAGGCTGGAGAGGCACTCTGGAGACCTGCAATAAAAGATTAAGGTCACACTTTGAGCTCACAGTATTCAGCCAGACTCTTTATTCATACATAATAAACACCATCTCCGGTTCAGTCATGTAACTCAAATAGTGAAATCCACAGCCTCACAATACTTTGTGTTTAAAAAAAAAAAATTGTCCTAGTCTTTCCTAAATCTCTCACATTTATTCTTATATCTATGTCCCTTCATTCTAGACTTAAATTACTTGACCAATTATAGAAACATAGAAAATAGGTGCAGGAGTAGGCCATTCGCCCTTTCGAGCCTGCACTGCCATTCAATGAGTTCATGGCTGAACATGCAACTTCAGTACCCCATTCCTGCTTTCTTGCTATAGCCCTTGATCCCCCTAGTAGTAAGGACTACATCCAACTTCTTTTTGAATACATTTAGTGAATTGGCCTCAACAACTTTCTGTGGTAGAGAATTCCACAGGTTCACCACTCTGGGTGAAGAAGTTTCTCCATCTCGTCCTAAATGGTTTACCTCTTATCCTTAGACTGTGACCCCAGGTTCTGGACTTCCCCAACATTGGGAACATTCTTCCTGCATCTAACCTGTCTAAACCCTTCAGAATTTTAAACATTTCTATGAGATCCCCTCTCATTCTTCTGAACTCCAGTGAATACAAGCCCAGTTGATCCAGTCTTTCTTGATATGTCAGTCCCGCCATCCTGGGAATCAGTCTGGTGAACCTTCGCTGCACTCCCTCAATAGCAAGAATGTCCTTCCTCAAGTTAGGAGACCAAAACTGTACACAATACTCCAGGTGTGTCCTCACCAAGGCCCTGTACAACTGTAGTAACACCTCCCTGCCCCTGTACTCAAATCCCCTCGCTATGAAGGCCAACATGCCATTTGCTTTCTTAACCGCCTGCTGTACCTGCATGCCAACCTTCAATGACTGATGTACCATGACACCCAGGTCTCGTTGCACCTCCCCTTTTCCTAATCTGTCACCATTCAGATAATAGTCTGTCTCTCTGTTTTTACCACCAAAGTGAATAACCTCACATTTATCCACATTATACTTCATCTGCCATGCATTTGCCCACTCACCTAACCTATCCAAGTCACTCTGCAGCCTCATAGCATCCTCCTCGCAGCTCACACTGCCACCCAACTTAGTGTCATCTGCAAATTTGGAGATACTACATTTAATCCCCTCGTCTAAATCATTAATGTACAATGTAAACAGCTGGGGCCCCAGCACAGAATCTTGCGATACCCCACTGGTCACTGCCTGCCATTCTGAAAAGTACCCATTTACTCCTACTCTTTGCTTCCTGTCTGCCAACCAGTTCTCAATCCACGTCAGCACACTACCCCCAATCCCATGTGCTTTACCTTTGCACATTAATCTCTTGTGTGGGACCTTGTCGAAAGCCTTCTGAAAGTGTACAGTGCCATAGTACAAGTTATCTTCATTCCATTCTGTCTTAGAAACATAGAAACATAGAAAATAGGTGCAGGAGCAGGCCATTCAGCCCTTCTAGCCTGCACCGCCATTCAATGAGTTCATGGCTGAACATGAAACTTCAGTACCCACTTCCTGCTTTCACGCCATACCCCTTGATCCCCCGAGTAGTAAGGACTTCATCTAACTCCCTTTTGAATATATTTAGTGAATTGGCCTCAACTACTTCCTGTGGTAGAGAATTCCACAGGTTCACCACTCTCTGGGTGAAGAAGTTTCTCCTTATCTCGGTCCTAAATGGCTTACCCCTTATCCTTAGACTGTGACCCCTGGTTCTGGACTTCCCCAACATTGGGAACATTCTTCCTGCATCCAACCTGTCCAAACCCGTCAGAATTTTAAACGTTTCTATGAGGTCCCCTCTCACTCTTCTGAACTCCAGTGAATACAAGCCCAGTTGATCCAGTCTTTCTTGATATGTCAGTCCCACCATCCCGGGAATCAGTCTGGTGAATCTTCGCTGCACTCCCTCAATAGCAAGAATGTCCTTCCTCAAGTTAGGAGACCAAAACTGTACACAATACTCCAGGTGTGGCCTCACCAAGGCCCTGTACAACTGTAGCAACACCTCCCTGCCCCTGTACTCAAATCCCCTCGCTATGAAGGCCAACATGCCATTTGCTTTCTTAACCGCCTGCTGTACCTGCATGCCAACCTTCAATGACTGATATACCATGACACCCAGGTCTCGTTGCACCTTCCCTTTTCCTAATCTGTCACCATTCAGATAATAGTCTGTCTCTCTGTTTTTACCACCAAAGTGGATAACCTCACATTTATCCACATTATACTTCATCTGCCACGCATTTGCCCACTCACCTAACCTTAACCTATCCAAGTCACTCTGTAGCCTCATAGCATCCTCCTCGCAGCTCACACTGCCACCCAACTTAGTGTCATCCGCAAATTTGGAGATACTACATTTAATCCCCTCGTCTAAATCATTAATGTACAATGTAAACAGCTGGGGCCCCAGCACAGAACCCTGCGGTACCCCACTAGTCACTGACTGCCATTCCGAAAAGTACCCATTTACTCCTACTCTTTGCTTCCTGTCTGACAACCAGTTCTCAATCCACGTCAGCACACTACCCCCAATCCCATGTGCTTTAACTTTGCACATTAATCTCCTGTGTGGGACCTTGTCGAAAGCCTTCTGAAATGGGAGGGAGAACAGCCAGTTGTCGTGGTGCACATTGGTACCAACGACATAGGTAAAAAAAGGGATGAGGTCCTACGAAAAGAATTTAAGGAGCTAGGAGCTAAATTAAAAAGTAGGACCTCAAAAGTAGTAATCTCGGGATTGCTACCAGTGCCACGTGCTAGTCAGAGTAGGAATCGCAGGATAGCGCAGATGAATACATGGCTTGAGCAGTGGTGCAGCAGGGAGGGATTCAAATTCTTGGGGCATTGGAACCGGTTCTGGGGGAGGTGGGACCAGTACAAAGCGGACGGTCTGCACCTGGGCAGGTCCGGAACCAATGTCCTAGGGGGAGTGTTTGCTAGTGCTGTTGGGGAGGAGTTAAACTAATATTGCAGGGGGATGGGAACCTATGCAGGGAGACAGAGGGAGACAAAAATGAGGCAAAAGCAAAAGACAGAAAGGAGATGAGGAAAAGTGGAGGGCAGAGAAACCCAAGACAAAGAACAAAAAGGGCCACTGTACAGCAAAATTCTAGAAGGACAAAGGGTGTTAAAAAAGCAAGCCTGAAGGCTTTGTGTCTTAATGCAAGGAGTATCTGCAATAAGGTGGATGAATTAACTGTGCAAATAGATGTTAACAAATATGATGTGATTGGGATTACGGAGACGTGGCTCCAGGATGATCAGGGCTGGGAACTCAACATCCAGGGGTATTCAACATTCAGGAAGGATAGAATAAAAGGAAAAGGAGGTGGGGTAGCATTGCTGGTTAAAGAGGAGATTAATGCAACAGTTAGGAAAGACATTAGCTTGGATGATGTGGAATCTATATGGGTAGAGCTGCAGAACACTAAAGGGCAAAAATCGTTAGTGGGAGTTGTGTACAGACCTCCAAACAGTAGTAGTGATGTTGGGGAGGGCATCAAACAGGAAATTAGGGGTGCATGCAATAAAGGTGCAGCAGTTATAATGGGTGACTTTAATATGCACATAGATTGGGCTAGCCAAACTGGAAGCAATACGGTGGAGGAGGATTTCCTGGAATGCATAAAGGATGGTTTTCTAGACCAATATGTCGAGGAACCAACTAGGGGGGAGGCCATCTTAGACTGGGTGTTGTGTAATGAGAGAGGATTAATTAGCAATCTCATTGTGCGAGGCCTCTTGGGGAAGAGTGACCATAATATGGTGGAATTCTGCATTAGGATGGAGAATGAAACAGTTAATTCAGAGACCATGGTCCAGAACTTAAAGAAGGGTAACTTTGAAGGTATGAGGCATGAATTGGCTAAGATAGATTGGCTAATGATACTTAAGGGGTTGACTGTGGATGGGCAATGGCAGACATTTAGAGACCGCATGGATGAATTACAACAATTGTACATTCCTGTCTGGCGTAAAAATAAAAAAGGGAAGGTGGCTCAACCGTGGCTATCAAGGGAAATCAGGGATAGTATTAAAGCCAAGGAAATGGCATACAAATTGGCCAGAAATAGCAGCGAACCTGGGGACTGGGAGAAATTTAGAACTCAGCAGAGGAGGACAAAGGGTTTGATTAGGGCAGGGAAAATGGAGTACGAGAAGAAGCTTGCAGGGAACATTAAGGTGGATTGCAAAAGTTTCTATAGGTATGTAAAGAGAAAAAGGTTAGTAAAGACAAACGTAGGTCCCCTGCAGTCAGAATCAGGGGAAGTCATAACGGGGAACAAAGAAATGGCAGACCAATTGAACAAGTACTTTGGTTCAGTATTCACTAAGGAGGACACAAACAACCTTCCGGATATAAAAGTGGTCAGAGGGTCTATTAAGGAGGAGGAACTGAGGGAAATCTTTATTAGTCGGGAAATTGTGTTGGGGAAATTGATGGGATTGAAGGCCGAATATACCACATCAACTGGTACTCCTTTGTCCACTTTATTGGAAACATCCTCAAAAAATTCTGAAGGTAATATTGTATTGCACTAGCCAAGCACTTGGCCCATAAAGGTACAATTAAAGACTCCCTTTAATTAGACTTTGGGTGCCAGTTAAAAAATAATGGGAACTGTCCATCCTGATGTAATACTGTACTTTTTCACTGATTCTGCTAACTTGTCATAAGCCACACTTTGATCATTTTCAAAATAATTTCTTGCTTCTCATAGAACAATCTGATTTCTAGATACTGTTCCTATTTGTTTGTTATTGTCCAGATGGTTATGTTTTTCAATTTCATGCAGTGCAAATTTCTCATTTACAAGTAAAAATGTTTTATTCACAAAAAGTTCATAAGTGCATGTTCTAATCATGTGCCAGGTTCCTTTAGCAAAAGCACCCTGTTTATATTTTGATATTTATTGCTCCCTCTATTTGAAATATTAAAATGATAAAATACTATAACTATAACTGCTATATTTTAATAAGGTCTCTTAAACTGATGGCATTTGAACATGTACATTTGATGTTTATAGTTATTGCACTTAAATATTAAAATAGGAGATCCACCTTGACTTACTCAGAAAATGGAAAAACCCAGTGCGTTACTGAGCCATTCAGAGTTTCCATGTTCTGTCCCTGCTCTGTGCTGACTTAGCTGCTACAATTGGCCTTGTTACTCCTGGACCAGGGAGAGAGAATCATCCAGGGGTCTCACTGCTGATTGCTGTCGATTTATCTCTGCTCAGAAGTGCATATGTGGATGTGAGGACGATTTGGCTTGTCTGTTTCCAGAGTTGTGTAGTTGCCAATACATACTGTGTAGGCTGACATGAAGAATGTCCACTTGGGTGAGCTACTGGCTTCCATGGAAACTTACACTGGCAAGAATTTTCTTCTCTTTCTCCTGTATGTCAGCCAGTGACTCAGTTGGTAGCACCCTTGCCTCTGAGTCAGAAGGTTGTGGGTTCAAGTCCCACTCCAGAGACTCGAGCACAAAATCGAGGCTGACACTCCAGTGCGGTACAGAGGCAGTGCTGCACTGTCTGAGGTGCCAACTTTTGGATGAGACATTACACCGAAGCCCCACTATTTCGAGGAAGAGCAGGGGAGTTATCCCTGGTGTCCTGGCCAATATTTATCCCTCAATCAACATCACTAAAAAACAGATTATCTAGTCATTATCTCATTGCTGTTTGTGGGAGCTTACAGTGCTCAAATTGGCTGCTGCATTTCCTACATTACAACCGTGGCTACACTTCAAAAAGTACTTCATTGGTTGTGAAGTGCTTTGGGATGTCTGGTGGTCGGGAAAGGTGCTATAACCTCTGTCCTCTCTCCTCCCCCTTCCATTCCCTTTCGCCCTTCCCCTTCGCCTCCTCCGTCATGGCTGAACCAGCATAAATATGCCAAAAGAAGAGCTGCTTAAAATGTATTTTTTGGCGGGGGGTGGGGGGGGGGGGGAGAAATCCTAATAAACTCGAAGCAAATATCTGCGAATAGGTATCAGCTAAGGTTAAAATACCAAGACACCGATTTTTGCAGTACTCTTTTTATTAATGCAGTATGATATTTAGATACATTATGTATATTCAGATTGATTCAGGTAGAATATATGCTATTCCATAATCTGGAAATCGTGTTTTTCACTCAAGCATCCCCTATACATACTGTTGGAATAAAACCAAGCTTAATTGTTTCTTGGTGAAACATCTGTTTAGCATGTACCTATCAATTTGTATATTTTTGGTGCTACACTTGGTTGTCTGCCATATAAGACCTAAAACCTGTGCCATTGTACCCATTTATTTTTTCCTCAGCTAAAACGACTGTTATCTGGCACTCACATCATACCGCTAACTGTTGAATTGGAATGAGGTCGACCATTCTCCACAGGAGATTAGATTAGATTTCAGTTTTTTAATGAGTTAATCCATGTTTCCTCCTTTATCAGGTTTTATTTAGAGAATTCACACAGATTGGGCACTGATCAACAAACCTTCCAAACAACAATCAATAAAAGAAGAGTTGTCCTTATTAGAACATAAATATATATCTATATATTTTTTTTAAATGAAGAAAAGTAAAATTAAATTGATGTCCGTGCTTTTTCCAGTTTGCTTTGCAGCAGCCTTTATCCAATCACATGCTTTCCAGTGGCCATATAGTAAACCTTAACAGGCAAAGCGGGCAAGCATAAACCAATAGGGCTGAGGTACACATCTGGAATCGTTACACTCTATATCGTTCGTGTTCTCCTCTTTATCCTCTCTTTCTTTTTGTTTCTCTCTCATTCTCTCGTTCACCCTCTTTCTCCTCTCCTCTCCCACCTTCCCTTTTCCAGCCCTAGCTTTACTATAATCGTTTGGTACTGACCAGTGAAGTACATTGCTTGAATCAAAACAAATGACTACTTATTCATGAAAAGGAGATCTACGTACGAGCCAATTCTCAAAATCTATTACTTGCGTAAATGGCAAGGTTCAATAATACAGCGGTACTGTGCTTACTCGTGATTTCGAATTTGCTGCCAGAATTTGCCACAACTCTCCTTGGGTCCTATTTTCTGAAAATATCTGAGTCAAAAAATCGATATATTGAAATAAATATTTGGCCCCCATTGCTCGAAACGAAACAAAAATCCTATTGTCATAATTTAGATTTTATAATATAAGTTCAGGAAGGTACTAAACCTCTGCAACTAGCCTCCAGTTTCAAGATCAGAATTATCCCTCGCATTTAATCCTGTAACAGTAGATTGTGTTTATCCATTTACTGCCATGAATCTTGCTGCGTTACTGGAAGCTACTGATGTGTGATAAGGATTGCACCTTGTGCACTGTAGTTATTGACACTACTTCCAATGCAGTACTGAACTTACACCTGGAGCACTCGGGTGGTTGGGAATCGCCAATCTCAGTGTTTTCAACTATTCCCAGTTGGGCATTTGTGCTGGGGATACATGGCAAGAGTCGCTATCAAGGAGACACTAGCCCAGTTGACACTGAATATCATATAAGCCAACAGCAGAACATCCTTTGGATGGCTGTCCCCCCAACCAAGAAATTGCGGCCACATCCAGAATGATATTGCCAAGGCCTTCCCAATATTACACCTCATGAACTACACATCCACAGAAATTGTCGGACTACATGTCCACAGAGATTGGTTTTATGCTGTATTCCGACAATCATTAAGCACCGAGTTTGGCGATTCCCAAACGCCTGCTGCAGGTGCAGGTTCAGTACTATGCCTGCAATTTACCCACAGCATTGAAAGTAATGTTAAGGACCCACCAAAATTATGATCGTTACAGAAAGGATTTCTAACCTAAAGTAGCTTGGCATTCTTACTTTTCCATTGTGGATGATGGGTAATTCAAGACAAGTTACACACGAATGTTTGCTGTTGACACCCTATTCAATACAAGTACTTCTCTCAAAACCTGCCACAGACTCCCTCCGAGAAGGGAGATTAGAGAAAGTCTATGCCAACCTAGCATCATTTCTCGACAGTACGCATATGGGCTTGTAACCCAGTTCACAATGTCCATCAGCTTGCCTGTTACCACTTCTGAGAGGAACCCAGCATTGCTGGCACAGAAGAATCAGCTGCCTGGGTCACTCAAAGCCTCAATGAACACTCATTGTCACTGAAGTACTACCCTTCCTTCAGATCTCTCAGACTATGATTAGTAGTTTCATTTATTTCTTATGTTGAATAACTTGTAAGAGTTGGGGTTGTTGAGGCTGACCTACAAATTGGGCAGAATCTGTTCCCAAAATAGACTGAGTATACAGAATCCACTATGATGCAAAGACCGAAGGCAAAACTGATAAGCAGAGAAATGCTGAATAGGTGGTTGAGTGCATTCTGTGCTGCTGTCTTCTTGCAGGGGAGATGCTCAGCGAAGCAGGTTATAGGGCATTCTAACCATTCCATGGCTTTGGGCATCTTTTAATGAGGTCTGATTAATTGTACTTGCAAGTCTGTCACATGGAATATGCCTCACAGATTTGCTAAACATTACTTTCCAGACTTAACTCTTATCTTTTAGTCTGGCCATGGATGTTTTGTTACCTCTGCAGGTGCCTCCATCTTCTGAATTATATTACTTTGGTATAGGTTAAAATGAAGAACGGAGGTTACCTATCTTGTAGGTCTTTTTCATCAAATGTGCATCCTTTACACATTATGTTGCCATCTAACCAATCCCTCCGGTCCTGCATGATGATCGCTTTTTTGAGGTGGGGGTGGGGACTGGGCTTCGGCTTCACAAGTTAATCAGTTGCGCCTAGTTTGAAATGAATTGGCATTGTGGTACAGATTCAGGAGCTTTGAAGGACACTGTGCATGAGGCCATGTGAGACACTATCCGCAGAGTCATGATATTTTTAGATGCATGTTAAGCACGTGGTTTCCGCAGAACCAACCAGGATACATATTAGCTAAAAATGAAGCAGATTATACCAAGATTCTAGTTTGATCTTTATGAAACTGAGGGTATGGCAGGCAATGTGTTGTAATTTGCATGTGTTGATTATTTGCTGTGTTTTCTCATCGATTGTCAAATTTCCGACTTTTAACGAGTGACAGACTTGTGGGTTATCAAAGTCACTTGAAAAATGTAATCTCTGAATTAGTCTCGGGTTTGTTTCTTCACACAAACAGAATATATCCCTAGCTGTCATCATTGTTTTATTAGATTGAAACATTATTAATGCTACATTGTTGTAGAACTGAGAGGCTGAATTGCCTCTTTTCCTTTCAAGGACACTATTCAGCACCCACAAATCGTTTCCCTCCTATCTTTATGACATGCCTCCATCCTCTACGCCCTGTTGCTTTTGGAATCTATTTCCTCTGTAATACTTCCAACTGAATTGCATTTGAGTGTTAGCAGTCTAACACAGAAGCTCACGGGTCATATTCCTTTTCGATTGACACTCCAATAAGAATACAAAGTTAAAATTATATTTTATCAGATGGCATAAAGCCATATCATTGACAACAGAAAATAGTACATCAATCACTTATTTGGTAAAAATATTTTAATTTCAGCCCTGGTCTTTCTCATGCAGCTATAATCTCAATGATTTTCATTTACACAGGGAAGGATTCTGGTAACTTATGGTAACAGCATTTGGCTTATTTATCAAAATGCAATTAGAGTAATCGTCCTGGCAGTATTCCTGACCCTCGATATTTACTGAGCCAATGTTTCCCCGTACTCTGTCACTGTGAAGCCAGATAAAGCATTGATATTCTGGTGAAGGTTCAAGGTTTCATGAGCTTGAATTTAATTTTTGTAACTGTGTCTGAATTTTGCTTCACTTAAGCATTCCAGCATAAATGTTGTTTTGTTGGTTCTCAGCACTACCTAAATTAACCCCACAAAAACGAATATAGGCAGTTGTATGCAGGAACATGTTTCAGCTCTCCAGTTGCTAATGCATGTAAAACATCAACTTGAAAAACATCATCGCGAAGGTATCTGATATTCATTCTGTGAGATCTGCTGTGATATGCAAATGTCCTTTACACACATACTTGGATTTGCTAATTCATCTTTAAATTCAGCAGCTTAATAATATTTGACCTTGCATTGAGAACATCTTTCCTGTTATTCGCAGCTTAATTGTGCAGTCTGCAGAAGATGTGTTTGATAAATGAGCTAGATTATTAAGTCAAGGCTATATTTGTAATTTGACGACTATTCCTCTGCGGTTGCAGTTTACTTCATTATCGTACATTTATTTAATCTCCCACAGCGAAAACTTCTACTTCCAATACCTAATCCTCGCAGAACTAAATCTTTGTACAGTGTAAGATTTTTTTTGTGAAATGAGTTCTAGAATGGTGTGAGGGACTCCGGATCTTTTGTCGACTCAAACTGAAGATATGCCTGTTAATACTAATCAACACTTGCTGCTGGATTGGTCTGCTTTTTCCTTTTTATTAGTGGATGTGCATGTTTGTGTTTTTTTTAAGGGTGGCCTGTTGCAACAGATCTATCTGCAAGACTTAATTGGGCTTCAGCTAGTGTCATGACTCGCTTAAATTGGCTTGTGCTTGCTGATGTTGGTGTTCAGTTGGAAGTATCAGGATTAATAAGAAATATACCATTGTCAAAATAATCAGTATGCTTACTGCTTATTTCTTTTTCTAGATTGAAAAAATAATGAGTTCCATTGATGCAGGGATTGATAGTGACATCAGAAAAGAATGGCCGAATGCTTCAGGTAATTAGAGTATGTAAATGTATATTAGCTATTTGGTTGAATAAATTGGAATTTGCATAAAAGTCTATTCATATACTGGATGTGTTTAAACTTAAATTGAATGTCTTTACATGTAAAGTAACGACTAGTAATTATGCCTTGAGATTAAAGAAAAGTATTCACACCATTAATTTAGAATAGCCTACATTTGCAAAGAAACCACTGAACATAGCGTTATTTTTTGCCTGCTGCCTGTAACAATGCTTATGGCATGTTATATAGTAAGATCGTGGTGCAATACAAATATCGTGAATCTATATAAAGCTTGTTGATCGTGAATCTATATAAAGCTTGTTAAAAGTTTATTTTTTTAAATCCAAAATTGGATCATTCTTGGAGAAGTTGGAAAGCTATGATTTTATGTAAATTTCCACAACAGTCTCGACCAAGAAAGAATTTAAAAACAATTGCATTTATGTCTTTTTACATTTATCTTTGGGCTTATGTTGAAAACAGTTAAACTCTTTAACCTGCTGAATAAGAAGGGACTCCAGAAATGCTAAATTGAGACCAGAATTTTGAGGTTTTATGGAAAAATAATTTAAAGGAATTTTGTATTGCTGTTGGGGATTTGAAAAGGATGCTTAGACAACCTCAAAATGCTTCACTCGTGGCTTTACGTTTACCAGCATGTCATTGGTGACTGTGGAGCTCACTTGGAGGGCCAGTGGGGAAAAAGACATTTCACTCTGGGGCAGCTCCTGCGTACCATCCCTGAAATGGCATTCACCATTACAGTATGAGGTGGTCGTTGGGTTCTAACAAGTCTGTTACCAATGGGAAAACTATTAATATAAAAGTGCATTTAGTTTACGAAGCATAAGTTAAATTCAGACCAGCCTTTTGCTATGCAAGTATTTGCAGATTATATAGTAGCAAATGAGAATTGTACTCTACATCAGACACCTTGAATATATTCTGGGGAGGACAGGATTGTGAATTTATACCACCTTTGATGGAGAAACTTCTATAATAGAATGTTTTACAATGTTTCTATGGCCCCAAGTTTCCACACGATAAAAAACGGGCGCCCCTCCGAGCTGGGTGCCCGTTTTTCTCGCCAAAAACGCGCGATTCTGGAGCGCCCTGCAGCTCCATGCCTGCTTGGCGTGGCGCCCAGGGGGCGGAGCCTACCACTCGCACCGATTTTTTAAGTGGGAGGGGGCGGGTACCATTTAAATTAGTTTTTTTCCTGCCGGCAACCCTGCGCGTGCGCGTTGGAGCGTTCGCGCATGCGCAGTGTGAAGGAAACATTGGCAATCGGCCATTTTTGTAGTTCTTTGTAGCTGTTTAATTTTTGAAAATTTTTTAATAAAAGCACATTGCCATCAGCACTGAGGCTTCTTGCAGCAGTGAGAAGGCTGCAGGAAGCCTCAAAGTTGAGGCAGCTGTTTCCCTCCACCCCCCCCCAGCCCGCCGTCGGGAACGGCTTCCTCCTCTTTCCCCCCCCCCCCCCCCCCCACCCCTGCGGGAACGAACGGCTTCCTCAACTTGTGAGGCTTCCTGCAGCATTCTCCCTGGCTGAAGCACTTTCACACAGGTAGGAAGATGGTTTATTTAATCTTTTCTTTGCTTATAAATTTTTATTCAGGTTGGATTTATTTGTATAATATTTGTATAAGTATAAATAAGGATTTATTATAGAATTTAATGACTTCCTTCCCCCTCCCCCCCCACCTCGTTCTGGACGCCTAATTTGTAACCTGCGCCTGATTTTTTAATGTGTAGACAAGGTTTTTTCAGTTCTACAAAAATCTTCACTTGCTCCATTCTAAGTTAGTTTGGAGTACGTTTTCACTGTGGAAACTTGCAAATCAGGCGTCAGTGGCCGGACACGCCCCCTTTTGAAGAAAAAATTCTGTTCCAAAGTGAAACTGTCCTACCTGACTAGAACTGCAGAAAAAAAAATGTGGAGAATTGCGATTTCTAAGATAGTCCGTTCTCCACCAGTTGCTCCTAAAAATCAGGCGCAAATCATGTGGAAATTTGGGCCCTATATACTGTGTTTCAGTCAAAAAGGAAGTTGGTGAACACGTTACCAATCTTATGAAAATATTTTCTTAAGACTAATAACTTTTTACACATTATATAGTTGGATGTCCTTGGGCTGGTATCCATTTGTTTCCATAATGAACAGTAGTTTCAACACTTAAGCGTCAAATAGAATTAATTTGATTTCCACATCAAAGCAACCTGTTAAATGTAAACCTGGAAATACAATGTTTAACCACCAGAGGGCTCATCTCCTGGAGTCCAAAGGGATCCCACAATCCCTTGGGAGCACCTGTACATGAGGAGGCCTCACAGGCTGGAGAGGCACTCTGGAGACCTGAATAAAGGACTACGATCACATGTTACTTTGAGCTCACAGTATTTGGTCAGATTCTTTATGCAAGACACAACACAACCAGTGTTAAATTTAATTTGGATTGGACCAGTTAGTTTACTTCTGAGGCGTTGTGTAAATGATTGTTGGGTTCTTTTGAACATGAATTCAACTCTGATTATTTGCTGCATATATAAATGATGTCATAAATAGTGCAGTTAACAAGATGCATGTAGAATGTTAAAAAAAGTGGTAAATGGTGGGTATTTGGTGTCTAGCATTTGAAACCATATCCAGTCAAGGTGGCTTATTCGCAGTGCATTGAACTGTGGCTCAGGGTGGTTTAATGCAGAATTAAATGCTGTAATTCCCAAAGTTAGTCACAGGTAGCTGTCATGGCATCAGTGGAAAGTGCTGAGTGAAAGCAAGGCACATCTCCACATTGAGGCTGAACTGCCGAGCAATCCACACCTGAGATACCACCAGCAGAGTCCTCGAAGCAGATTGCTACTGTACATTGGCTGGCGCATGTTACGTGACACCGATTTTATTGTGATTCATCAGTCATTGAAAGTTGGCATACAGGTACAGCAGGCGGTGAAGAAGGCAAATGGTATGTTGGCCTTCATAGCTAGGGGATTTGAGTATAGGAGCAGGGAGGTCTTACTGTAGTTGTACAGGGCCTTGGTGAGGCCTCACCTGGAATATTGTGTTCAATTTTGGTCTCCTAATCTGAGCAAGGACATTCTTGCTATTGAGGGAGTGCAGCGAAGGTTCACCAGACTGATTCCCGGGATGGCAGGACAGACATATGAGGAGAGACTGGATCAACTCGGCCTTTATTCACTGGAGTTTAGAAGAATGAGAGGGGATCTCATAGAAACATATAAGATTCTGACTGGATGGGACAGGTTAGATGCGGGTAGAATGTTCCTGATGTTGGGGAAATCCAGAACCAGGGGACACAGTCTTTGGATAAGGGGTAGGCCATTTAGAACTGAGATGAGGAGAAACTTCTTCACTCAGAGTTGTTAACTTGTGGAATTCCCTGCCGCAGAGAGTTGTTGATGCCAGTTTGTTGGATATATTCAAGAGGGAGTTAGATATGGCCCTTACGGCTAAGGGGATCAAGGGGTAGGGAGAGAAAGCAAGAAAGGGGTACTGAGGAAATGATCAGCCATGATCTTATGAATGGTGCTGCAGGCCCGAAGGGCTGAATGGCTGCCGACTGCACATATTTTCTATGTCTCTATGTGAGCGGGAGCTTTGTCTGAGTGAAGGGATGATTTTCAGCACCTGCTCCATTGAGTTTCCATCTCAGCCTTGTGCCGAGAAGTGCTTGGTGCCTCCACATGGAAGGAGGGGAAAGCTGAATGGGTATGTCCACCAGACGGCCGTTAACACTTCCTTGCAACTGCCCAAGGGTATTATCGGTGATGTCTTGTCTGTAGAGGTCCAAGCCCTGGAACTGGAAATGGGGAGACTCTGCTGGAAGCACAAATTGCAGAAGGACACAATCTCAAAATGATATTGGACAAAAAATGTGAGCCCAGTACTCCTACCCTCTCCCTCTCCTTCTGCCGCCCTCCATCTTCTCCTGCCCCCCTCCATCTTCTCCTGCCCCCCTCCATCTTCTCCTGCCCCCCTCCGTCTTCTCCTGCCCCCCTCCGTCTTCTCCTGCCCCCCTCCGTCTTCTCCTGCCCCCCTCCGTCTTCTCCTGCCCCCCTCCGTCTTCTCCTGCCCCCCTCCGTCTTCTCCTGCCCCCCTCCGTCTTCTCCTGCCCCCCTCCGTCTTCTCCTGCCCCCCTCCGTCTTCTCCTGCCCCCCTCCGTCTTCTCCTGCCCCCCTCCGTCTTCTCCTGCCCCCCTCCGTCTTCTCCTGCCCCCCTCCGTCTTCTCCTGCCCCCCTCCGTCTTCTCCTGCCCCCCTCCGTCTTCTCCTGCCCCCCTCCGTCTTCTCCTGCCCCCCTCCGTCTTCTCCTGAACCCCTCTCCGTATCCCCCGACCCCCCCTCCGTCTCCCCTCTCCGACCCCCCCTCCGTCTCCCCTCTCCGACCCCCCCCTCCGTCTCCCCTCTCCGACCCCCCCCTCCGTCTCCCCTCTCCGACCCCCCCCCCTCCGTCTCCCCTCTCCGACCCCCCCCTCCGTCTCCCCTCTCCGACCCCCTCCCGACACCCCTCCATCCTCTTCTCCCAACACCCCTCCATCCTCTTCTCCCAACACCCCTCCATCCTCTTCTCCCAACACCCCTCCATCCTCTTCTCCCAACCCCCCTCCATCCTCTTCTCCCAACCCCCCTCCATCCTCTTCTCCCAACCCCCCTCCATCCTCTTCTCCCAACCCCCCTCCATCCTCTTCTCCCAACCCCCCTCCATCCTCTTCTCCCAACCCCCCTCCATCCTCTTCTCCCAACCCCCCTCCATCCTCTTCTCCCAACCCCCCTCCATCCTCTTCTCCCAACCCCCCTCCATCCTCTTCTCCCAACCCCCCTCCATCCTCTTCTCCCAACCCCCCTCCATCCTCTTCTCCCAACCCCCCTCCATCCTCTTCTCCCAACCCCCCTCCATCCTCTTCTCCCAACCCCCCTCCATCCTCTTCTCCCAACCCCCCTCCATCCTCTTCTCCCAACCCCCCTCCATCCTCTTCTCCCAACCCCCCTCCATCCTCTTCTCCCAACCCCCCTCCATCCTCTTCTCCCAACCCCCCTCCATCCTCTTCTCCCAACCCCCCTCCATCCTCTTCTCCCAACCCCCCTCCATCCTCTTCTCCCAACCCCCCTCCATCCTCTTCTCCCAACCCCCCTCCATCCTCTTCTCCCAACCCCCCTCCATCCTCTTCTCCCAACCCCCCTCCATCCTCTTCTCCCAACCCCCCTCCATCCTCTTCTCCCAACCCCCCTCCATCCTCTTCTCCCAACCCCCCTCCATCCTCTTCTCCCAACCCCCCTCCATCCTCTTCTCCCAACCCCCCTCCATCCTCTTCTCCCAACCCCCCTCCATCCTCTTCTCCCAACCCCCCTCCATCCTCTTCTCCCAACCCCCCTCCATCCTCTTCTCCCAACCCCCCTCCATCCTCTTCTCCCAACCCCCCTCCATCCTCTTCTCCCAACCCCCCTCCATCCTCTTCTCCCAACCCCCCTCCATCCTCTTCTCCCAACCCCCCTCCATCCTCTTCTCCCAACCCCCCTCCATCCTCTTCTCCCAACCCCCCTCCATCCTCTTCTCCCAACCCCCCTCCATCCTCTTCTCCCAACCCCCCTCCATCCTCTTCTCCCAACCCCCCTCCATCCTCTTCTCCCAACCCCCCTCCATCCTCTTCTCCCAACCCCCCTCCATCCTCCTCCTCCTCCTCTTCTTCTTCCCCCCTCCTCTCCCTGCCCCTTTTTTCCTCCCTCCCCTTCCTCTGCCCCTCCTCTCCTCATCTTCTTCCATTCTCTCCTCCCTATCTCTCCTTCTTCCCCCTCATTCTCCATTCCCCCTCCCCTTCCCATCTTCTCCCCTCCCCATCTTCTCCCCTCCCCTCCTCCGCTATTCTCTTTCTCCTTCCCTTGCTCTCCTCTCTCTCTCACCCCTTTTTTCTATCTTTATCCCCAGTCCAGTCAAGAATTTAACAGACTTCAATAACTATGCTGCTCATTATGCAAATATGTCATCTTTTGTCGAGCAGTTTAGCAAAGATAAGCAATTTCATCGCATTCATGAGTTCCTTGCTTTAATTTGTATTCCGGAATTGTTGCGTTTCCTTCGCGGAAGGCAATTCTATACAAATAGATCCATCAGTTTGGGACAGCATCCAACTGATAGAAGCAGGCTAGGATTACGAAAGAAAATAGATTTGGATTTTAATTTTGTAAATCAAAGCCCTTTGCTTCCTGCTGATGTCCACACTGAACACTCCCAGACGTTAAGAGCACTATCCACATCAGAAGTGCATGCTTATTGCCGCAGAATGCAGAGTTTTCGACGTTTTTTCATTCCTCCTGAAGTTGCCTCATTTCTCCTGACAGTCAGTCGTAAGCTGCTCAGGCTATTGAATGGCTGATGGTGTATTCTAATCAGTGCTGTGTGCTAGGAGCTCAGAGGGGGAGGGGGGAAGATAGGGAGATAATAGTGTGAAGGGACCAAGCGAGGAGCTCAGCTGGCAGACAATGAACACTGCTGCAGCACCAAGAGCTGATCATTAATATGAGTTTGAGGCTCAGTTCCCCGCTGTATTATTAACAACATCAGAGTAGAGGCAGCAAGTGCAGCCGCTTGAGCTGACTTGAGTGCAGAAGCAGCAGCTCCCAGATGCTGCATACCACATACTTGATTCAAACAAGTTAACTAATGGGGACACCAGAGAGTCTGGGATATTTGACAACCACTCTGCACGACCATCACTGTGGATTACTAAAATCTATGCAAAAACTGACAAACTGGTATGCCTGCACTCTAATTAGGAACTCAGCAGGTTTTTAGAGTATTCTCTGGATTTGGTGCAACGGTGTGAGGTGCTGCACTTAGGGGTATTTTTCTTGGACCAGTTGCCCCAGCACGTTGCGGGGGACCATGATGTGGCAGTGTCATATTTCCTCCTCGGAGTGCCGCTGTTATCGCCTCAATGGCTTTTCCTTGCTGAAGCGCTTGCCGATCAATCTCTCAACAGGTTCACGGATACTGGAACAGAGTGTCGGGCAATGGCTCGAGTCCATTGGGATGCAACAGTATGAAAGCAAGCTGGTGCTGAATGGGTTCGATGATGTGCGCTTCATGGTGAGTACACTCATCTATGCCTTCTTAGTCAATGCTAGCCATTTAATATCTTCAGTAGTTTATTCAATTTATGCATCTGTTATGCATTCCTGGCAAACATTCAAATCAATTATCAAAAGTAAAAGTAGCTAAGAAAGATTGAGTCTGATCCATCAGCTCAGAATCTTATCCCTTGGAAGACTGCAGTAATATTTTTGTAGCATATTCAAAAATAATTAAACCAGGAAAGCTCATGGCGGACCAGTAAAGTAGTTTTCATTAGCTCTTACCAACTTACCCAAGGGTCAGTGCTTTTTCTATGGTGGATCATCTCTTGACTCTTGGAAAAGTTGGTTAAAAATGAGAAGTTGATGGTAACCCGATTCATTGCGCAGGGCTAGAATGTTCCCAATTTCTGAAGAGGTTAAACAAACACAGACATGTTTGAT
Organism: Pristiophorus japonicus; assembly: GCF_044704955.1. Lineage (NCBI taxonomy): Eukaryota > Metazoa > Chordata > Chondrichthyes > Pristiophoridae > Pristiophorus > Pristiophorus japonicus. Next base: position 80,762,946 of record NC_091993.1, read on the forward strand.
TTGTCTATGGCTCACTCTCATTGCTGACTGTATATGTGTATGTTCCCCTCCTCTCAAGAATCTAATAATATGGAAAATATGCAATATAATGCTTTTCTCCATTTTAGATGGATTTGAAGTGTGGAGGCTTTGAGTTTTGTTTGTAAATTAGCAATCTGATTCTATCCTACTAAGCATTTAAAGAGTGTTAGATCAATATATAGAACCCAAGTCCCACTACTGATAGCTGGTTTCTCTTAATCAGTATTGACTAATCTTTGAGTTAGAATTTTATTCTGATGAATGTATTAAAGGTAACATCGGCTTCTTGCCTAATGTGCTGCATAATTGTGAGTTTTGATCCCAAAACTATGACATCTAAAATCAAGATATGCATTACACCATTCACATCATCATTTTGTGAAAAGCATGGCCAAGGAAGAGTTAATCAGTAAGGACAACATTTACCGGAAGTGTACAGTGCTATATAATCCTTTATGCTTTCTGGGCCTTTATTGTAGTCGGTAACTGCTTTACTGCTAGCGGTTATAGCTCAGTTCAGTACAGCTGATGACAGTTTGTGTGCAAGCTTCAAATGGTAAACTGAGCTCCAACCTTCACAACAAAACTGAGATCAGATTGGAATAATGTGTGCAGAAATTCTGACATTTGCTTTTACTGGAAATGAAGCTGCAGAGAGCCCTGCATTGTCATTGGTTCAATTTCAAAGTCTTACCAATATAGTCTCTGCGACCACTGAATTGGCATTTAACCTTGCTTTCCTTGGGATGTAGAATTATTCATCGTATTGTCTAGGCAGTTTCATGAGTAGAGATTTGTGGAGTGCTGTAGTTGTAACAGTAGCAGTTAACCAACAAAGTTTTTTTTTAAATCTAGTCTCTGCATTAGTGAAGCCAGATTAAGAGACTGACCAAAGAATAATGAAAGCTAGCAAGAGTAAAACATTTCAGTTTATTCTAAGAAAAATTACTTTCACGTCATCTGTCAACAGTTTTAACTTTTGGTGATTTTTTTTTTTCGTGCTCATTTTGAGTGCTGGGAGTAACGTTCAGTTATTTTATGAAAATCTGTTCCAGAATATTTATGAACAGAACAGAAAAACTCTCTGGCTGTAAGCGGTACTGAGTAATGAACAGTAAATGATAGTCCTTCTGTTTTACATTCAGATATTATTTCATTCATTCAAAACATGTAGGTGGTTTAAAAATTTTAAATTGTAGATTTTTGAAAAGTATTTATTTTTGGCTGATCAAATCTAATGCTTCCCTCATTGTCATAGAATAAGAAGTTGAAGTAATTCATTTTACTGTTGGTGTTGGGCTTTTGGCTGCGTGTTTCGAAGAGTTCATCTTCGGTTTTGAAATGTCTTTATGATGTTGAAATTTAAGGTAATAAAACATACTACAGTAGTCATTAAAGGAGCTGCAGCTTGGATTGAATTTTAATATTTAAAACTAATATTTACTGAAGTGACAGATTATAAATTGGGTTTTAGAAACTAATTTACAAAGTGTACATTTCTGTGTTGTATCTGAGTTATGTGCATTTATCTAGTAAGATACAACAGAAGTCTAGCTCTACATGCAGTATCAACAGTGCACAATATGCAACTCTGGAATACTCAGTGGTGAATAGTTTGGTAGACCTTTGCTTACAGAGAATTAAGCTGTGTGAGTTACGGAAGTTGTTCTCGGGTGTAAACTGGCAATCCATTTGTTACCTGTTAAGTATTTGATTTGTACTACGTTTCTTCTCAAACTAGTATATTCAGGAAAGGAAGATATGAGGGGTATGTGATTCCACAAGCACTGGCAGCCTCTCTGCAACTTTCATCAATTGCCACATAGGAAATTGGTCCACAAGGTTGGAACGCATGGCTTAGACAATGTCTTTCTGAAATGGATTGAAAATTGGCTGCTGCAACAGAGGAAGCAAGCTTGGTTATATGTGGAGCTGGATCAAGTAAGGATGTAGCTAGTGGGGTGCCTCAGGCATCAGTGCTGGCACTGTTGTTGTTTACATTGTGCATAAGAGGCTGCAGGGTGACTTGGACAGGTTAGGTGAATGGGCAAATGCATGGCAGATGCAGTATAATGTGGATAAGTGTGAGGTTATCCACTTTGGTGGCAAAAACAGGAAGGCAGATTATTGTCTGAATGGTGATAGATTAGTAAAAGGGGAGGTGCAACGAGACCTGGGTGTCATGGTACATTAGTCATTGAAAGTAAGCATGCAGGTACAGCAGGCAGTTAAGAAAGCAAATGGCATGTTGGCCTTCATAGTGAGAGGATTTGAGTATAGGAGCAGGGAGGTCTTATTACAGTTGTACAGGGCCTTGGTGAGACCATACCTTGAGTATTGTGTGCAGTTTTGGTCTCCTAATCCTGAGGAAGGACATTCTTGCTATTGAGGGAGTGCAACGAAGGTTCACCAGACTGATTCCTGGGATGGCGGGACTGACATATGAAGAAAGACTGGATCGACGAGGCTTATATTCAGTGGAATTTAGAAGAATGAGAGGGGATCTCATAGAAACATAAAATTCTGATGGGATTGGACGGGTTAGATGCAGGAAGAATGTTCTTGATGTTGGGGATGTCCAGAACCAGGGATCACAGTCTAAGGATAAGGGGTAAGCCATATAAGACCGAGATGAAGAGAAACTTTTTCACCCAGAGAATTGTGAATCTATGGAATTTTCTACCACAGAAAGTTGTTGATGCCAGTTCGTTGGATATATTCAAAAGGGAGTTAGATGTGGCCCTTACGGCTAAAGGGATCAGAGGGTATGGAGAGAAGGCAGGAGTGGGATACTGAAGTTGCATGATCAGCCATGATCATATTGAATGGTGGTGCAGGCTTGAAGGGCCGAATGACCTGCTCCTGCACCTATTTTCTATGTCTCAACGGCCCAAGTTTCCACACGCGCCTAGAACGGCGCAGTCCCGACCTGGACGCCCGTTTTTCGCGCCACAAAGTGCGCCTAAAAAAAATCCTCCATATTCTCCACCTACCTGCAGGTCCTCTGGCCCTCGGCGCAGCGCAGCACGAGCTGTGGGGGGATGGAGCCAGGTCCCTGCGCTGAAAACTGTGCCGGGACCTCTGCACATGCGCACTACAGTGGGCACGCAAGTGCAGTAGTTCGAGGCGCCCGAAGCACGCAGCCCCTAGCCCTGGCTGAATGGCCTCACTGGGGCTGCGTGAATAAGGCTCCTCCCACGGCCAGCTCCTGCTCCTCTTTCCCCCCCCAGCCCCCAGACCCAACCCGACACCCCCCCCCCCCCCCCCCCGGACTGGACCCGACCCGACCCCCTGACTGGACCCGACCCGCGCTCCTGCTCCCACTCTGCCCCCCCCCCCCCCTTGACTGGACCTGACCCGCACTCCTGCTCCCACCCCCACCCCCCGACTGGACCCGACCCCCGCTCCGCTCCCCCCCCCCCCCCCTCGGATCCGACCTGACCTCCCTCTCTCTGCCTCCCCCTCCCTCTCTCTGCCTCCCCCTCCCTCTCTCTGCCTCTCTCTCCCCCTCCCTCTCTCTCCCTCCCCCTCCCTCTCCCTCTCTCTTCCCCCCCCCCCCTCCCTCTCTCTCTCTCTCTCCCTCCTCCCCGACCCGACCCGACCCAACGCCACCTACCTGTAAATCTGGTGCTGGGGACGGGCCCTGCCCGAAGTCGCGGGCCGGCCCGTTCAGCCTTCGGTCCCGAAAGGCCTGCCTGAAGCACTTTCACACAGGTAGGAAGATGGTTTATTTAATCTTTTCTTTGCTTATAAATGTTTATTCAGGTTGGATTTATTTGTATAAGTATAAATAAGGATTTATTATAGAATTTAATGACTTCCCTTCTCCCCCCCCCCCCCCCCCCCCACCTCGTTCTGGACGCCTAATTTGTAACCTGCGCCTGATTTTTTAATGTGTAGAATAGGTTTTTTCAGTTCTACAAAAATCTTCACTTGCTCCATTCTAAGTTAGTTTAGAGTACGTTTTCACTGTAGAAACTTTGAAATCAGGCGTCAGTGGCCGGACACGCCCCCTTTTGAAGAAAAAATTATTTTCCAAAGTAGAACTGTTCTACCTGACTAGAACTGCAGAAAAAAAATGTGGAGAATTGCGATTTCTAAAATAGTCCGTTCTCCACCAGTTGCTCCTAAAAATCAGGCGCAAATCATGTGGAAACTTGGGCCCTACGTTTCTAAATGACTTGGAATAGGAACAGTAACAACACTCTCCAAGTTTGCAGACAGCAGGGGGACAGCAAACAACTGAAAACAAAAGAACGTGGATAGATTTGGTAACTGGTGAATTGCAGATGTCGCTTAATGTGGACAAATGTAAATCTAGGAGGTTGGGAAAGGATCAGGAAGAATGGCAATATAAGTTAAACTGAACTATTCTACAGAACATGACCCAGGAGAGGGATTAGGAGGTACTGGTGAATAGATTGCTGAAGCTATCAGCAGAGTGTGCAATAACACAAAAGAGAGCAAATAGGGTTTTGGGCTGTATAGCCAGAGGAATACAGTACAAATCTCAGGAAGAGATTGAGTTTGTATAGAGCTCTGGTCCATCCTTAACTGTGTACAATTATGGTTACCGTATTATGAGAAAAACATCCAGGCATTGGAGAAGGTCAACATCCAGGCATTGGAGAAGGTCCGGGTAAGGGCAACCTGGGATTAGATACTTGAATATAAGAGAAAGCTCAGGGATGATCTTATTGAAGTAATCAAGATCCTAAAGATTGTAGACAGATAAATGTCTATGTTTAAGATAGTCAAAGCTTCTACCAGAGAGCGTAGCCTCATACTTAGAAGAGGTGGTGAATGCATGCAATGAACTGCCAAAAGAGGCAGTGGCGGATTAACGCATCAGCAGATTTCAGAGTGTTAGGGGAGTGCCTGGAGAAAAATTTGGTGTTCAGCTGCGTGGAGGTGTGGAGAATGACCTCCACTGTACCCTGTCTGTAAGTAGCTTCTATTTAATGTAGTAACGCCGTGAGAGAATTTTGGGCCATAACCTTTGCTGTCTGGTTACTGTGTGACACAATAGTAGCGCTGAACTTTTTTTTAAATCATAGGAACAGCGGAAACAATGAGATCACAGCCGATCTGCACCTCAACTCCATTTAACCTGAATTTGCTCCTTTTACCTCGATACCCTTACCGAATACAAGTCTGTTGACCGCAGTCTTGAAAGCTTCAGTTCTCCTAACATCCACAGCCTTTTGGAGGAGAGAGTTACAGATTTCTACGATCCGTTGTGTGAAACTGCTTACTGATTTCTCTCCTGAATGACGTCGCTCAAATTTTAAGATTTTATGTTCTCTTCTTCTAGATGCCCCTATCAGAGGAAATTGTTTCTCTGTATCTAATCTATTATATCATTTTAACATTTCAGACACCTCGATCAGATCACCCCTCAACTTCTAGACTCGAGGGAATACAACCTAAGCTTATGTAACCTGTCCTCATAATTTAACCCTCTAAGTATTGATATCATTCTGGTGATTCTGCATTGCATCCCCTCCAAGGCCAATATAATCCTCCATGAGATGCATTGCCCAAAACTGAATGTAGTACTCCAGATAGGGTCTGACCAAGGCGCTATACAACTGAAGCACAACTTCCTCTCCTTTGTATTCTAGCCTCTTTGAGATAAAGGCCAACTTTCCATTAACCTTGATTTTTTTTCTTCCCTGGCTACCAGTTTTTTTTAATGATTTGTGTACTTGCATTCCCAAATCTCTTTGCTCCTCTATTGTTCCTAGTTTCTCACCATTTAGAAAATACTCCGATTTATCTATATTGAATTCAAAGTTGATGAGATCACACTTACCGATATTGAACTCTACTTGCCATAGTTTTGCCCACTCACTTAATCTGTCAACGTCCCTTTGCAGCTTCCTGCTCCTATCTGCAAGTACATCCCCTCTTAACTCAGTGTCATCTGCAAATTTGCATATACAGCTCTCTATTCCTTCATCCAAGTCATTAATAAATGTGGTGAAAAATCGAGGCCCCAGAACACATCCCTGGGGAAGACCACTTGTCACATCCTACCAATCAGAGTATGTGCCCTTTATCCTCTTTTGTCCACTCTACCACTTATGAAAGCACCAACCTCTGGCTGGAGCATGGTTTCCAGGTGCCAGTTATGGTGCCATGGCTAATGCGCAAAGACAGACGTTGAGCCTCAGCAGGCCATCTGGCTACACATAGCTGTCGTAGCCAAGTCTGATCCCAAATGTGCTTCCAGCACGGATCATTGAATACACTGTGTAGCCATAATGAGCCATATGGATCTTAGATCTGATTTCAGGTCTATATTGCGTTGTTTGATATCAAGTTCCCATTTCTGATTACTGTTCAGTGATCCTTGCTGGCAGGTGCTTGCATTGATGTTGAGTGAGAATGGAATCGGGCTTGGCTGTGACCCCCTTCAGCCAGCTGCCCTGCCACATGAGGTGTGGCACCATAGATGGCAAGTCTATTACTATCCCCCTCGCTGTTTATTACATTTCCAAGTTTCATGTCGTCTGCAAACTTTGACATTTTTCCCTATATACCCAAGTCATTAATATATATCAAAAGGAGCAGTGGTCCTAACATTGACACCTGCGAGACATCACTGCACACTTAACATAGAAACATAGACCCCTCCGGTCTGATCATAGGCAGTCCCTCAGAATCGAGGAAGATTTGCTTCCACTCTTAACATGAGTTCTATAAACAACCATTCACCACTATTCTCTGCTTTCTGTCCCTTAGCTAATTTTGTATCCACGCAGCCACTACTTTAATCCCATGGGCTTCAATTTTGCTACCGTTTACTCTGTGGTACTTTATTAAACGCCTTTTGAAAGTCCATATACACATCAACCGCATAACCCTCATCAAAATCTCTCTCTTTAATCAGAGAACTGAATTAAGTTAGTCAAACACAAAGTGTAGTTAGCTGGATGGTTTGCCAAAGAATGTTCCATTTTGTCATTTAAGAGGGATTCGATTGCTTTGTGAGCTAAGCTGCACCATGTGAAGGGAAATGAATGCTGCTTTTTCTTAAGTGAAGAGAAAATTATTGGTCACACTTTTTTAGTCCATTCAGATAATTCTTCGAACCCCAAGTAAAAGAATACAGTTGTAATAGTGAGTTTTGTACATCAGTACTCCTTGCTAAGACTTTGGTTTGAGAGATTCTGCTACAATATATTTTGGAACACTATTAACATATAAGTAATTTATAAAAGGCTTCAAACCTTGCCTATATTTTATTTTTATTCAGTTGGCTGGCTCTCATCTACTTTATGGTTTATAGTCCTGGTACCGAAAAATCTCTCTTCCTTTTTCATATATTTGTTCCATTTTGATCCCATGGCAGAACATTTACTAGGATGCTTGTTTTCCTTTGCTGCCTTGTGGAGGGATGCAGACAATGCTAAAAAGGAGTGCAGCTAAAATAATTATTTCATGCAAAAATTCCAAAATAAAGGATGTGTGCGTTCTGTCTCTTACAGGATCATAGTGATTAAATGTTCCCATGCTCGCCTCAAAGGCTGTGTGCCCACACATTGCTGATTTAACAGGATTGTGTTTTACAACATTGTTAGGTAAACTTGTAACTGAGTATGTTATGCAGTGAAAATTGGAAGTCATATTGTGAAGCATAATAACCATTGCTCCAAGTCCTGCAGCATTGATGTGTACAGGAGGAGAATATATCGTTTCCAATATTTTACAACCTTGTTAATTATGTTTCATAACAAGTAAAAGTTTGTGTTTTTGTTTAACTTTTGCCATAGAAGGGAGATTAACACTCATAACATCAGGTACAATTTGAACCAGGAGCCACTGCAGCACACACAGGCATGACTCACCATGGAAACCCCAATGGTATTAAAATAAATACCCCAATTACCTATCCTAATATATTTGTGTTAAAACAAATTAAACTTGTTCAGGTGTATATAGTTTAAGCTGTTGCCTCAAGAGTTGAACTGCTGATTGGAAATGATACTGTTGAAGTCTTTCCAAGTCTGGGTGGTAAAATATGATGTATAAGTCTTTAACCTACCAGTACTTCTCCAGCCCCTCGCCTAAAAGAATTGTGTGTTTGAGCTTTCAGTGAAGCAGCTCGGGCGGTCGTGGAATCTAAGGGAAGGTTGCCAGGAGTCCCAAGACTTTTATCCAGCAACTGTGCCTATAGTAAGATATGAGAGGAATTTGTATTACTATTAAGACTTGAAAATAGAGATAACATAAGACTTTATCTTTGGGTACAGGCCTGGCATATGTGGAGAAATCTGTGTTTTTTGTTTGGGCACCTGATGTAGCCATTTTTTTTTAAACGTTTTATATTGATAATATTGAAAGAAAAAAGACTCATCGTTTATCAGTATTTCACCTGTAATGAATTATTTTCAACTGCAATGACTTATGTAGCCAAATAAAGCAATTATTTTGCATACAGCAAGACCCCATAAATAATGTCATGAATATACTGATATACTTTTTAGTTATATTTACCGAGGGAGGAATGTTGGCCTGTTCATTGGGAGAATGCCATGCTTTTTTTTGAATAGTGGCAATATTCCAGTCAAGAGTCAGCTTCGATCAGGAACTCAAACTCCTGGTATGCAGCTCAAACTACAAGCTTCTGAGCCAGAACAAGAGTGCAATGAGCCAAGGTGACAGACTTGGACACTTAGAAAAATTGTAGAAAAGTAATGTACATAATCTGCAGTGTGAACAGATCTTTTGATAAATGAAATAAAACTGCTTTTAACAATTTCTTGAATAATCTAGCCAGTTCTGTAAAACAAAACAAATTATGCCCATCACATTCCTGGATCATGTTTTTGCAGCTTAGTGAAAGCAAGAAAATGTGTTGTCAACATTTGTTGAAGTTTTCATATACACATTGAGCGGCACTGTGAATTACCAGACAGATGGAAGCAGAATGTATGTCACAAATAATTCATCACTACCAGAGGGGGACATGAATCCGACAGATAGATCTTTAACCAGTTTAATACTGAGTGCCGTTACCAGGAATGTCATTGGGAAAGAAAGCCATCAAACCCTGATTTACAGTGTTTTGTTGGAGAATTTACTCCTATTATGAGGATATTTTCATGTTCCATTTTTGTGCTGCCACATGGGATCATCTAAAGTGCATAAAATGCTCATTTTTGAAGAGCTGTGAAAATGGCATTTAAATAGTGCCTTTTTACCGAGCATCTCAATGCTTTACATATAATAAATGTAGAGTAAATAATAATTGGTTTCTTCAAATACATTTTTCCAGACTAGATTTCCAGCCATCATGATGCTATAGTACATTTGGAAGTAAAATGTAGACAGGGAATGTTTAGCAAGTTATTGTACTGTCCCTCTCCTTCCTCTCTCTCTTTCTCTGCCTCAGTGTTTATCCCAATCGTAAGGAACACAATAAAAGCAAAAATTATAAGAACTATGTTTTGCAAAGTGTATTTAGAGGATTTAATATTGCAGGGAATTCCCTAGCTTCATGATCTGCAGATTGTGTGTTTGAACGATCCTCATTCCCCAGTCTGCCAGCTTCGGTTGTGATGAGTTCGATCAGTTCTCAGCCTGGCTGTCCAGTTGAGTGCAGAATGATATATTTTCCAGTCTTGGTATCTTATTGACATTCTGTGTTGCAAAGCAAAAAATTGCCTTCAGTCAGTCAATTAGGGCAAGGTATAGTGGCATGGAGGATACTACAATGAAACCTTGATGGTGCCCCTCAGCACATTTGATGATTGACCCATGCCAGGTGACCTAATGAAAAGGTAAATATTTCTAGTGATTTTGGCCAGAAAAGTGTGTTTTTTCTTGATAGATTAAAAGGTTTGAATGTCCCATTGCATATGCTTAGCAATCTTCAATACTGTGAAAATATTGGTATCTGATCCCCAGTGGCAAAAACAGTTAGTCTTCTTTGAGCAGTTTTTAACATATTGTGACCATTATTTTTCATGGTTGAAATTGTATCTAAAGGTTGGCATGTTCAAATTCATTCATGTTTTCTGCCAAAAGTTATGTGAAAAGGAAGTATACTGTGCTTACATTTAGTCCTTACTGTTTTAAAGCAAAAGTCAGTGGTATGGCTTATATGTATATGTGAATTATTTTTCCAGGTTAGCAGGTTTAAATTTGGGGTGAAGCCTGTTTGTGCATCAATACTATATTTACTTTGATAAGAGAAAAAGGTTCACAGATTCTCACCTAGTTGACTCTAGAATGAATTTAGAGAATGCTAAGTCACAGCTATGAATTAATTAATGAAAAATCCTCTGGAACAGTGCCGGCCGATGCAGTGGAAATGTGGACTCAGTATTAGCCTGACTAAATCAACACCAATTTATCAAGTGGAGCAAGTTAATTGAGTCCCAGCTGATGTAAGTTAAATTTTTGTTGCTTAGGGTAAATTGGGTAAAGGTGGTTCATGGGCTTTTCAGAGTAATAGGCACTGCTCTTGTAGTGTGTGTTTACTCAGGATTTCTACCTGTGTTAAAGCTTCGCCTGCATTATGTATTCAATCCACAGTACTGCACTGAAATGAAATTCAAGTACATTTTCAAGCTGTGTCATGGTTGACCAATTCTAAATTGTAGATCAGCTTTAAATTGCTGCTGAGGTGCAGGGAAATTTTAAGTAGGGCATTGGCAAAGATTTTCGCTTTAGAACAGCTTGTGGTTTTGAAGTTGATTTCTGACCTTCATTCCTTGAAGGTCATGTTAGAAGCTGACACATTTCCTCCCTTTTCAACCGCTCGTATTCTATATTTTTGTTTCCTCTTTCCTGTACCGTTCAGATTTTTTACTGACAAATGATTGATTCTCAAGGTGTTTCAGTAGTGAATTCTTCATTCAGATAATGATAACTAAGTGCAACAAGAATGATTGAAGATATAGCCTTTACCTCTATTGTATTTTCTAACAACCATCTGTTTATGCCCAACAAAACGTGTCCTTTTCAATATTTACCTGTTCTGAATTAGATTCACACTGGCCCCCATCCCATTTCAATTTTATACGCTTATTCAAATTTTTTATTTTTATTTATTTAGGAACCTTTTGCCTCGGGTGTGATTTCAGACATTGATTATCGTTTAATAAACCTTGTGATTTAGAAATTTGTTCAACTAACAAAATATGAGAGAAATCAGTGACCATTTTTGCTGGCCATTTTGTTTGCTGTATAATCGAATCAGGAGGAAGCCATTCGGCACATCATGTCTGTGCTGGCCCTTTGACAGAGCTATCCAATTAGTCCCGCCCTTTCCCCTGGCCCTGTAATTTTTTTCTCTTCAAGTATTTATTCAATTCCCTTTTGAAAGGTACTATTGAATTTGCTTCCACCACCTTTTCAGGCAGTGCATTTGAGATCACAATAACTCCCTGTGGGGAAAAAAAAGTCGTCCTCATCTCTGGTTCTTTAGTCCATCACTTTAAACTGTGTCCTCTGGTTACTGGCCCTTCTACTACTGGAAATAATTTCTCCTTACGCTATTAAAAGTGGTTATGATTTTGAACACCTTTATCAAATCTCCTTTTAATCTGCTCTGCTCTCAGGAGAACAATTCCAGCTTCTCCAGTCTCTCCACATAACTGAAGTCCCTGGTACTATTCTAGTAAATCTCTTCTGCACCTTCTCTAAGGCCTTGACATCCTTCCTAAATTGAACATAATACTCCAGCTGTTGCTGTATATAATGTCAGTAAGAATCCTAGTAATTGTTTTTCAGAATTTATTTGTGTGTGTGAAATCCCTCTCCAATTTTTATTCCATCTTCCTTTTTGTTCTAGTTTATGGATCTTGCTGCATCATTCACTTGTGCGCCCTCAAGTAAGCACCAATGCTGCTACTTGCTGGCCATTAGAAAGTACCCCAGCTGATTACTCCTGCTTGGAATTTCTTTGTCCGTGTCAGCACATCCGATACAATGTATTTTATAAGAACATAAGAATTAGGAGCAGGCTCCTCGAGCCTGCTCTACCATTCAGTTAGATCGTGGCTGATCTTCTATCTCAACTCCACTTTCTTGCACTATCCCCATATCCCTTGATTCCCTTAATATCCAAAAATCTATTGATCTCTGTCTTGAATATACTCAAAGACTGAGCCTCCACAGCCCTTTGGGGTAGAGAATTCCAAAGATTTACCACCCTCTGAGTGAAGAGGTATCTCCTCATCTCAGTCCTAAATGGCTGACCCTTTATTCTGAGACTGAGCCCTGGCTCTAGATTCCCCAGCCAGGGGAAACATCCTCCCTGCATTTGTCAAGCCCTGTAAGAATTTTGCATGTTTCAATGACATCCCCTCCCATTCTTCTAAACTCTAGAGAATATAGACCTAGTCTGCTCAATCTCTCCTCCTAGGACAATCCCTCCATCCCAGGAATCAGTCTGGTGAACCTTCGTTGCACTCCCTCAATGGCAAGTATATCCTTCCTTGGGTAAGGAGATCAAAATTGTACACAATACTCCAGGTGCGGTCTCACCGGGACCCTATATAATTGCTGTAAGACATCTTTACTCATACTTGAATCGTCTTGTAATAAAGGCCAATATACTATTTGCTTTCTTAATTGCTTGTTGTACCTGCCATGATTTTTGTCTGATTGTTAAAACCCCTGCAGTCTGCGCTGTCCATTTCCAATTTGCCACATTCGGCCTTCAGTGGTTTCTGGCCACATAAGCAAAGAATTGAAAATGGTTAACGGGCCTTTCTTTTACGAATCAGAATGTTATTTTGTGAACACAATAGGGGAATTTTAACCTAAAACAATGGGGGGGGGGGGGCGGTGAATCTCGACCTGAACCTCCAACCCGCCCACGTCTGCTTTTAACGGATGGTGGGATGGCAACACGCTGCCGCGGCGGTCTATTTAAATATTATTCTTTAACTTCCATTTTGAACTGTAGCTTGTCGGATTCCCCGACAGCTGCAGCAAGCTCGAAGACTAGCGCATCCAGGAGGCAAGTACCTTTATAACTACCTCCTGGATCAAGGGTCCTCGCCTAACCCACCCCCTGTGATCGGAGACCCCCAACCCCCGATCCTCAGATGTCTGGCCCCGATCAATTCTACCATCCCACCCAATCCTCAGGAGTCTAGCTCCTCTGGTCAATTCTTCCAAAGCCCTTGTGCTCCCAACATGCTTTCCCTGTTAAAATTCAGCCCAATTTATTAAACTGTTTGCAAAAAAAAAATTCATCAACTAAATATTAATGTGCATATGGTGTCTAAATAGATTAGTGCAGTGGTTAGCTATCTGTTTTACTGTACAACACCTCTGTTCTTTCTCACCTTTGTTCTTGCAACCAAATAGAACGTTTACTCTGCAATCAATCTGTGCAGACTTCTCACAGAATTCCATAAGGAATACAAAACTGTAGAAGGCATGCATGTCTTTGAGTATATTTAGAATTCTTTGATAATTTCTGTGTACTCTCCTGTGGTGATTGTATAATTAATTTTCAGCAGAAAGAGCTTGCATTTTACAGAATTTGTGTGTAGGCACATATTGTGGTGGTCTGGAACTAATTGGGGCAATTTATCTTCAAGTACTAAGAACTGAAATTATCAGCTACAAATTTATATAATTTCATCCTCTATTCTACATGCTACTAGCTTCTAGGCTTGATGCTGATGGTATGTTTCAGCATGTTCCTGAACAGTCATTAGGAATCCAGCATTTTGTGTCTTTATAGATAGGTGTTTGGTGTAGTCAATAAAAGAGCAAAAAATATGTTCATCAGGAGCCAATTGTCATTCATGCGTTCCTTAAAGTTTGGTTTTCATTATACATAAACATTCACCATAGTGTTTCTGAAGTTTACAGTGGAATTTTGCGAAGTGCACTAAGCCAAGATAATTCTGGATACAGCAGGAGTAGCCTTCACCATTATTCACACTCCCAGTTGCAAACTGGAATGAGATTTTACGGTCAAGAAATGCACAAAAAATTGATAAGAATGCGACTGGTATACAACAGCAGCTGTCTGATTACACATTGCCCTGTTGTAATTGCTTGAATTTTTTGTCATTGATTTGTCAGTCGGTCTGTCGATGAAACCAGCGATTTTCCCTCCCAGACATCTCGGGCAGATGTTGCTTTCTGGGCTCCCAGTTAATCGGATCATCCCAGCGATAATTGATGTAGGAAGCCCGAATCCCGATAACTAAGCATATCTTCAATACCCAGGGAGCCCATTCAGCCAGGGCTAGGGGTGCCGTGCTTTGGGCCCCTCCCACGTAGCGTCGCAGAGATTCGGGCTGCGAGGAGCTACCGCACATGTGCGCGCATGTGCAGAGGTCCCAACACTGTTTTCAGCGCCGGGACCTGGCTTCGCCCCCCCCACCCCTTGTGCTGCGCTACGCCGAGGCCGAAGACATCCTGAGGAGCTCGGAGAATTAGAAAGTAACTTTTCGGCGCCCTTTTTATTCTAGAAAGTCGGCGCACCTCATGGAGATGCGCCGTTTTTACAGGGGGCAGAAACTTGGGGCCAATAAGACTAGAACAGTTCACATTTAATGCAGTACATAAAAATCTTTGAACTATAAACATCATATTCTCGAAGCAATTCAGCAGAGAAGAGGATAAATACCATTTAAAGACAAAAGAGTGTGCACAATCCTATGTTGGAATCCTTAGCAGTTCACTAACTGAAAGAGCCCGGGCCTGATGATTAGTTTCTGTACGGTTTTGTGTGCTACCCAGGGGAATGATGGGTGAGTGGCGGAGGTCACAAGCGGTAATTCTGTTCTAGGATTCAGATGGTTGGCAAACTACTCCAAAAGCAGTCATCATGTGATGTTGCCAGAATCCCTCAGTTGGACTACTGCTCCAAAATCCACAAGTGTATCCTCTAACAGAAAGACTTGCATTTATATAGCGTCTTTTAAGACCTTGGGATGCCCCAAAGCGCTTTCCAGCCAATTAAGAACTTTTGAAGTGTAGTCGCTGTTGTACCATAGGAAACTCGGCAGCCAATTTTGTGCACAGCAAGCTCCCACAACAAGATTGGCTGTTTTTGATGTTGGCTGAGGGATAAATATTGACCAGGACACCAGAATGAACGACCTCGGTACAAAAAAAGCAAAATGGTATCTCACTGCATTTTAGTTTATTGAATATGGAAAATATTTCATGAGAAGTTTTCCGTAATCTACACCTTACATTTGTTCGTGGATTCTGTCAATCTGTTATCAGCTTGACTCAGCACTCTCACCTCAGAGTAAGAAAGTTATGGGTTTGAGCCCTATTCCAGGACCTTGAGCACAACAATGCTGGCTGCACTACAGTGCAGTAGTGAGGGAGTTGTTGGAAATGATGTCTCTCTGATGAGAAGTTAAACTGCGACCCCCATCTGCCTGTTCAGGAGGACTATTCAAAGAAGAGCAGCACAGTTCTCCCAATGCCCTGGCCAACATTTATATCTCAACCAACACCACCAAAACACATTAACTGACCATTATATGACCTTGTGCACAAAATGGCTGCCATGTTTATTATTCTTCATCTTCATCATCATCATCATCATAGGAGGTCCCTCGAATGAGGATGGCCTGCTTCCACACCAAAAAGGATGAGTTCACAGATGTTAAAATGAAGGACCCGATATTCCAGTCCTGTGCGTAGATTTTTTTAATGTGTGGTGACCATTGCACATCGGCCACCAAACAGACTTAACAGAGCTAGACCTTTATCCAGTAGCAAGGGTTAACCAGGAAGACTGGAGACTTGCTCTGCTGCACGGACCTAGTGCGCGCACACATCACAGTATGGGCTGGCCCGTGCTGCCTCTAGGGCCTTGGCTCTTCTGGGCCCCGTACCTCCATTTGCTACACCTCTGCCACGATCTCTCGCTGCTCCTCCGCCACAAACATTCGCCGCACCTCCGCCACAATCTCTCACCGCTCCTCCGCCCCAACCTTCCCACTCCTCTGCTGTACCTGAGCCTCACCGATGTTCCTACCCTTGCTCCAAACGGCGACCTGGGTTTTGATGACGTCACCCATTCGCCCACCTTGAAACCGTCGCAGACTTGGAGCAGCTCGCGCTGGATGTTGTTGTGGCATGCTCCAGCTCTTATAGTCTCCACCTGCGGTGATGTCTCCTCGCAGGTCGGGGTGGCCCATGTAACAACAGTGACTGCACTTCAGAATGGTCACGTCCTTGCGATATGAAAGGGACTATATCATTTTGAGTTATTTCTTTTTCTCCAAATATTTCTTTGCTTTAACATAGAAACATAGAAAATAGGAGCAGTAGTAGGCCATTCGGCCCTTCGCATCTGCACCACCATTCAGTATGATCATGGCTGATCCTCTATCTCAACACCATATTCCTGCTTTTTCCTCATACCCCTTGGAGCCTTTTGTTTCTAGAAATCTATCTATCTCCCTCTTAAATATATTCAGTGACTTGGCCTCTACAGCCTTCTGTGGTAGAGAATTCCACAGGTTCACCACCCTCTGAGTGAAGAAATTTCTCATCTCTGTCCTAAATTTCCGACCCCGTAACCTGAGACTGTGACCCATTGTTCTAGACGTCCCAGCCAGGGGAAACATCCTCCCCGCATCCAGTCTATAACTTCAGCTGCTTCAGTGAGAAGGCAGTCACAGAGTTAGAGACTGTGGAGCATGTATTATGTTTTTCATGATCAAGAATACACGACCTCCATTCTAAGAAAGGGAAGTCTGTTTAGTGTGGAGGGTTTTTTTTCCATAGAAGGGGCATGGGTAAATGCTGCACATTGGTTTGCAACATATAAAACAATTCATGCTGGACTTATTTTTTCAGCATTTTCACACTAAATTGGTCATCTCATTCATGGGTGCCACAGGATAGCTGATGTGAAAATTCATACTGGTGCAGTAAAGGGTAGAGTAGTGAAATGATTTCTATTCATCAGACCTGGGAAAACATCATGCTGACACGGTACCAAAAGCGTTCAGATTTTCCATTCGCAGTATTGGCATCCATAGCATGAGCACCAAAAAGATATCCATTAAAAAAATATATATGAATATGACAAACAAGTCTTCCAAATGGAACTAATAAACATAGTTAAAGGTGATATTGGTTATTGAGTTGCAATCAAATGGCATTTACTATTGCTACTGTAAAAAAAAAAGGACTTGTATTTCTATAGTGTTTTTCATAACCTCATCAGAATGTCCCAAAGTGCTTTACAACCAATGAAATACCTTTGAGGTATTGTCACTGTTGTAATGTAGGAAAAGCAGCAGCAAATTTGCAGAGCAATTTCCCACAAACAGCAATGTGATCATGACCAGATAATCTTTTTTAGTGATAGTTGAAGGATAAATAATGGCCAGGGCACCGAGAAAACTCCACTACTCTTCCTTGAAATAGTGTCATGGGATCATTTACATCCACCAGAAAGGGCAAAGGGCCTTGGTTTAACTTCTCATCTGCAAGATGGCACCTCTGACTGCAGCATACCCTCAGCACAAAACTGCAGTGTCAGCCTAGATTATCTGCTCAAATCTCTGGAATGGCACTCGAAGGCGAGAGTGCTACCATGGATCCACAGCTGGCACCTAATTATGACACCTGTAGATTTACAACACCTGCAGGGTCAATCATTTTATGCCAGAAGACAAAAAAATGGAAATTTAAATGAGGCAGGTACGTGCAAAGCTCACTCTAAACAAAGATATCCTCTGTGGATGGCAGAACAAACCCATTCAGCTGAAAGTTGCCCTTTTGACTGTTCTAATGCTGCACATTTTAGATTCAGTTGTTGCTGAACATTATGGTTTCTGTTTTATTCCTCTGACTTTATAGCTCCTTTGTATTCTTGAATTTGTAATGTGTTTTTATAAAGAGTTCATTTATTTCTTTACGAAATTCTGTGTAGCAAACCTCATTTTTTGAATTTTTATTAATTTTTGTATGCAGATTAGCTATATATTGACTAGAATCCAGTCTTACTGTGCTTCTATTTTGATAAATAGCCTGTCATTCAATATTGATTCACACAATAAGTTACGTGCAGTGAAGAGAGCATTGTAACCATGTGTATGTTGTTTGCTCTGATGGCAATTCTTGGTACATTAATTTTCCTGAAAAAAAGAATTGAAGACATTGATGGAAGTGTTATACTTTTTTCTTAAAAACTGGGCTAATTTTTTTTTTAACCTGTTTAATTTTCCTTGAAGACTCTGAAGATCACAACCTTTTCAATTCTTTTCAATTTTATTCTTGGAATAAAGGAAAAGGTAATTTGATGCTTGAGCATTCAAAAAGCAGGAGGAGATTAAGAATTGCTTGCAATTCCATTTAATTCAATGATGCAACTTCCATTTTTAAAAAAATCTTCTCTGTGATGGTGCATCCTTCCTGCGGTAGCACTTACTGCAGTTGCAGTGAGAACGCTGTCAACAATTTGAATAATGAAAGGAGAGAAAAAGTGCGAAATCGGTGTAATGTTCCTTTTCTTGCTTGTGCACCATGAGGAATCACTTTACATTCCCTAGAACGGATTTTGTTTTAATGAGCAATTTTTTTAAACAGGTTATTTATTACAGTAAAGAAGTGTAAAGAGAGAAACAAAGGGCTCAATTTTGGTTAGGAGTTGCTCCGTTTTTTTTGGAGCAACTTGATTTTTCTGGAGTATCTTTAAAAATCCCCATTTTGCATATTCAATTTACACCAGTGTAAGTGAGTTAGTTAGGATTTTTTTAGTTTAGGTATTTTTTTCTCAAAAGGGGGCATTACCAGCCACTTATGCCAATTTAGGCCACTTTGGCCAGCTAAGTGTTACTCTAAATCTACTTAGGCCAGCGTATGTGGCCACTTCAGAAAACCCTTGCGGAGAGTTAAGAAATCAGCGCAGGTAGATACATCGGAGGCCAGCAGAACTTAGTGACTTGACTAAAGAATGTGAATAGGAACAAACAGCTATACAAGACATCATATGACAAACTTCGCAAAGTTAATTTATTATACAACAGAAGCATTTATGGAAGCTTAAACTACAAAAATAAAAGAAGTAAAAGATAGTTGAATTAAATTGCCCTAATCTCTCAATTTAAACAAATATTTGTTTGCAATGATTATACTGGGCCAAAATTGAGCCCATGTTATCTAAATAAAGTCTACTTCAATAAATAAGATATTCTGTGTTCCACCGTCACTTATGTTCTTCTTCTTTCACAATAGCACCAGGTGAATAAGCTTGACAAATGGTCACCACTATTCACAAGAGACAAAAGATATTTACATAATTTTTTCAAAATATCCAAAAGTGCAGGAAAATGACATGCCATTAAGCATGTTCAAAAATAGCTGCAGCGCATAAAATTTCAAACCTGAGGTCGATCACACCAGGAGGACACTTGGCCAGGACTAGGGGCGGGCCCACACACAGCGGCTGCAGCACGCACACAGAAAAGCTGGGGGCGAGGAGCTACTGCGCATGCTCGGACACTCCACTGCACATGTGCAGACGTCCCGGCACTGTTTTCAGCGCAGGACGCTGGCTCCGCCCCTGACTAGACTGGCTGCACTGTGCGACGACCGAGGAGAGGCCGGACAGCTGCCAAAGTAGGGAGCGAATTTTTTTTTCTTTTTTTTTTTTCCAGCGCTCTTACCAACGGAGAAAAGCACCAGGTGAGTATGTACGCCTAAAAAAAAAGGGGGTGGGCCAAATTTGAGCCCAAAGTCTTGAGACCACACTAACTGGGCAAAAAATTGGTTTAAATTTTTAATCAGACTAATCATAGACAGTCACTCAAAATCGAGGAAGACTTGCTTCTATTCTAAAAGTGAGTTCTTAGGTGACTGAACAATCCAATACCGGAATTACAGTCTCCATCACAGATGGGACAGACAATCGTTGAAGGAAAGGGTGGGTGGGGAGTCTGGTTTGCCGCACGCTCCTTCCGCTGCCTGCGCTTGCTTTCTGCATGCTCTCAGCGACAAGACTCGAGGTGCTCAGCGCCCTCCTGGATGCCCTTCCTCCACTTAGGGCGGTCTTTGACCAGGGACTTCCAGGTGTCGGTAGGGATGTTGCATTTTATCAAGGAGGCTTTGAGGGTGTCCTTGAAAAGTTTCCTCTGCTCACCTTGGGCTTGCTTGCCAGGTAGGAGTTCCGAGTAGAGTGCTTGCTTTGGGAGTCTTGTGTCAGGCATGCGAACAATGTGGCCTGCCCAACGGAGCTGGTCGAGTGTGGTCAGTGCTTCAATACTGGGGATGTTGGCCTGATCGAGGACATTAACGTTAGTGCGTCTGTCCTTCCAGGGGATTTGCAGGATCTTGCAGAGACATCGCTGGTGGTATTTCTCCAGCGATTTGAGGTGTCTGCTCAATACAGCACACATCCAGATATGAACTCCTTGAGCTAAGGGCATAAGAGACATGACTGGTTAAAATTATTTTTTACTGTGAATACTTGAGACTTCAATGCAGATTAAAGTTAGTTAAACTCTTCACTGATGTCTTTCCAACTAGTGGAACAGAAAATCTCAGTATTTACTGTTAATCTGATTTAAGTTGGAATGCAATAGAAATGCTGCATGTATTGTACTAATAATATAGCAATACTTATAAAATGTACTCATCAACATAGCTTGAATGAGACCCTGTTGAATTCAGTGGACTGAACATATGGGACATGATTTTCATTCCGATTCCATGTATGGACTGAGAAGCTCAGAAAATCCCACGCAATGAGCTTAAATCTGCAATTTTAGAAACATAGAAAACAGGTGCAGAAGCAGGCCATTCGGCCTGTCAAGCCTGCACCACCATTCAATATGATCATGGCTGATCATACAACCTCAGTACCCCACCCCTGCCTTCTCTCCATACCCGCTGATCCCTTTAGCCGTAAGGGCTCCCTTTTGAATATATCCAACGAACTGGACTTAACAACGTTCTGTGGCAGAGAATTCCACAGGTTCACAATTCTCTGGGTGAAAAAGTTTCTCCTCATCTCGCTCCTATATGGCTTACCCCTTATCTTTAGACTGTGACCCCTGGTTCTGGACTTCCCCAACGTCGGGAACATTCTACCTGCATCTAACCTGTCCAGTCCCGTCAGAATTTTATAAGTTTCTATGATATCCCCTCTCATTCTTCTAAATTCAAGTGAGTATAAGCCTAGCCGTTCCAGTCTTTCCTCATATGTCAGTCCTGCCATCCCGGGAATCAGTCTGGTGAACCTTCGCTGCACTCCCTCAATCGCAAGCACATCCTTCCTCAGATTAGGAGACCAAAACTGGACACAATACTCAAGGTGTGTATTGTGTTCCTAACACAGATGAGACTGCACACAGGGAAGTTAAAGTAACAGTGACCTCAGTCTTTATTAAGACACTCCATAGCGAGGAACAGGCCTTAGGGACTAGCTTATATACAGTGCTCCCAAGGGATGTTGGGACTTCAGGGCATACGCTCCCTGGTGGTGGAACATGGGAGTGCATGCTTTACACAACACAACATCCCTCCCCCCCCCCCCCCCAAAGTCAAAGTGAAAACTATTTACAAGATGAGGCGGTCAGGAGCCTTTGTTTCCCTGGTGGACCACCTCGGTACAAATGTCTGTTCTGGTGTGTTGGCTGTGCCCTCGCTGGCCTGGCGTGTTGTTGGCCCTGCAGGGCTGCTGGGTGAGCCTGGCCTTGTTGGGCGTGATGGGTTCAACTTCCTGGTCCGGGGTAGTGTCGTTGATCCTTTGGGTGTGTGTTGTGGGCTCGAAAAAGGTGGTGTCTGCTGTGGGTTGTTCAGGGCAGTCTGTGAACCGCAGCCTCGTTTGGTCCAGGTGCTTTTTGCAAATTTGTCCATTGTCCAGTTTGCCGACAAACACCCTACTCCCTTCTTTAGCTATCATCGTGCCCGTGATACACTTGGGACCATGTCCATAGTTTAGCACATATACAGGGTCATTCAGATCAATTTCCCGTGACACAGTGGCGCGACCATCGTTTACATTTTGTTGCTGCCACCTGCTCTCTACCTGATCATGCAGGTTGGGGTGAACCAGCGAGAGTCTGGTTTTAAGTGTCCTTTTCATGAGCAGCTCAGCCAAGGGCACTCCTGTGAGCGAGTGGGGTCTCGTGCAGTAGCTGAGCAGTACTCGGGACAGGCGGGTTTGGAGTGAGCCTTCTGTGACTCGTTTAAGATTCTGTTTGATGGTTTGTACTGCCCGCTCTGCCAGCCCATTGGAGGCTGGTTTAAACGGGGCCGAGGAAACATGTTTGATCCCATTGCAGGTCATGAATTCTTTAAATTCGGCACTGGTGAAACATGGCCCGTTGTCACTGACCAGTATGTCAGGTAGGCCGTGGGTGGCAAACATGGCCCTCAGGCTTTCAATGGTGGTGGTGGCGGTGCTTCCCGACATTATTTCACATTCAATCCATTTTGAAAAAGCATCCACCATCACCAGGAACATTTTACCGAGAAACGGGCCCGCATAGTCGACATGGATCCTCAACCATGGTCTGGAGGGCCAGGACCACAAACTCAGTGGTGCCTCTCTGGGCGCGTTGCTCAACTGAGCACATATGCTGCATTGCTGTACACAGGACTCTAAGTCAGAGTCGATACCGGGCCACCACACGTGGGATCTGGCTATCGCTTTCATTCATTACTATACCCGGGTGTGTGCTGTGGAGATCCGAGGTGAACGTCTCCCTGCCCTTTTTGGGTAGCACTATGCGGTTACCCCACAACAGGCAGTCTGCCTGAATGGACAGCTCGTCCTTTCGCCGCTGGAACGGCGTGATTAGCTCATGCATTTCAACGGGGATGCTGGCCCAACTCCGATGCAGTGCACAGTTTTTTTTACAAGGGACAGCAGAGGATCTTGGCTGGTCCAAGTCCTAATCTGGCAGGACGTGACAGGTGATTTAATCATTTTCAAATGCTTCCATGACCATCAACAAGTCTGCGGGCTGCGCCGCCATCAACAAGTTTGCAGGCTGCGCCATTTCCACCCCCGACTGAAAGCATTCCCACAGTTCTTGGTGCCTGGCCTGTGGCGAATGGTATAGTTATACGCTGATAGCGCGAGTGCCCACCTTTGTATGCGGGCTGAGGCATTAGTATTTATCCCCTTGTTTTCACGAACAGGGATATGAGGGGCTTGTGATCGGTTTCCAGCTCAAATTTGAGGCCAAACAGGTTTTCTTTACCCAGAACACACACGCTAATGCCTCTTCCTCAATCATGCTGTAGGCCCTCTCGGCCTTCGACAAGCTCCTGGAGGCATAGGCGACAGGTTGCAACTTCCCCGCAACGTTAGCTTGCGGTAATACACACCCGACTCCGTACGACGACGCATCACATGCTAGCACAAGTCTTTTACACGGGTTATACAATACAAGCAGCTTATTGGAGCATAAAATGTTTATGGCTTTCTCAAAAGCAATTACTTGTTTTTTTTTCCCATACCCAGTTCTCACCTTTACGCAATAACACATGTATGGGCTCTAAGAGGGTGCTTAGTTGAGTCCCAGGAACGACCGCAGCTCTGTGACATTCTGTGGCCTGGGCGCATTCCTGATAGCCTGTGTCTTGGCGTCTGTGGACTGAATGCTATCCGCCGCGATCTTTCTCCCCAAAAACTCCACTTCTATTGCCATGAAGATGTATTTCGACCTCTTCAGCCGCAGCCCTACGCGATCCAGGTGCTTGGCGGTGTCCCGACCCGTGACCAATATGTCGTCCTGAAAAACCACCGTGCGTGGTACCGACTTGAGTAGGCTCTCTATATTTCTCTGGAAGATCGCTGCAGCCGACCGAATTCCAAACGGGCATCTGTTGTAGATGAACAGTCCCTTGGGCGTGTTGATGCAGGTGAGGCCCTTCGAAGACTCCTTCAGCTCCTGCGTCATGTAGACCGAAGTCAGGTCGAGCTTGGTGAACGTCTTGCCTCCTGCCAGCGTCGCAAATAGGTCATCTGCCTTGGATAGCGGGTATGGGTCCTGTAGCGAGAAACGATTAATAGTTACTTTATAATCCTGACCATGCCATCACTTTTGAGTACTGGAACAATCGAGCTGGCCCACTCGCTGAATGCCACTGGGAAGATGATGGCCTTGCGTTGCAGCCTATCCAGCTCGATTTCCCCACACTCCCTCATCATGTGAGGTACCGCTCGTGCCTTGTGGTGAATGGGTCGTGCCTCTGGGACCAAATGGATCCGCACCTTCGCCCCGGAAAAGTTTCCAATGCCTGGCTCAAAAAGGAAAGGAAATTTGTTAAGAACCTGGGTACATGAGGCCTCATCGACGTGATAGCACTCGGATGTCATCCCAGTTCCAGCAGATTTTGCCCAGCCAGCTTCTTCCAAGCAGTGTGAGGCCATCGCCCAGGACAATCCAGAGTGGCAGTTCGTGCACCGTACCCTCGTAGGTGACCTTGACCATGGCCCGCTGCCCAGGAACCAGTGATGAGCTCTTTGGTGTACGTTCTCAGTTTCGTGTGGATGGGGCTCAGGGCTGGTTTGAGTGCCTTGTTGCACCACAGTCTCTCAAACATCTTTTTACTCATGATGGATTGGCTAGTGCCAGTGTACAGTTCCATGGCTATGGGTAAGCCATTCAATTTAACATTTAGCATTATAGATGGACATTTTGTCGAATGTGTGCACCCTGTGTACTTCAGCATCTGCCTCCTCTCTCTGAGGCTCGAAATTGCTTTGATCCATCATGGACCGATCTTCCTCTGCCACGTGGTGGTTAGCAGGTTCTGCAGAGCTTGCAGCTCGTTTGCAAGCTCGTTGGAGGTGCCCCATTGTTCCACAGCTCTTACAAACATACCCTTTGAAGCAGCATGAATAGGCTGAATGGAAACCTCCACAATGCCAACAAGGTGTGAATTGCCTTGCATTCATCCTTTGTTGGGGACTCTGAGTCATCTGGCTCACCTGAGGCCTGCTGGCAGTTGCAGACTTGTGATTTCTGCCCTGTACATTTCTGCTCGCAAACACAGTTCCAGTTAATTTATGAACATTGCTAGCGCTTGTGTGCTGAGAGATTTGTTTGGTGTTATAACTGGTGGACATAAACACCTTTGCTATCGCAATGGCCTTACTGAGGGTCGGTGTCTTTGCAGTCAAAAGTTTTCGTAGGATGGTCTCGTGGCCAATGCCCAGCACAAAAAAGTCTCTGAGCATCTGCTCCAGGTAGCCATCAAACTCACATCGTCCTGCAAGCCGCCTTAGCTCGGTGACATAACTTGCCACTTCCTGACCTTCAGATCGGTGGCACGTGTAGAATCGATACCTCACCATCAGCACGCTCTCCCTCGGGTTAAGATGCTCCCGAACCAATGTACACAGCTCCTCATACGACTTATGTGTGGGATTCACCGGAGCCAGAAGATTCTTCATGAGGCTGCAGGTCAGTGCCCCGCAGACCGTGAGGCGGACCGCTTTCCTTTTTGCAGCGCTTCCTTCTCCGTCCAGCTCGTTGGCTACAAAGTACTGGTCTAGGCGTTCGACATAGGCTTTCCAGTCCTCACCCTCCGAGAACTTCTCCAGGATGCCCACAGTTTGCTGCATCTTTGTGTTGGATTTGTATACTCGTCGCCAGTTATTGTGTTCCTAACACAGATGAGACTTTAATCTCCCTGTGTGCAGTAACAGTGATCTCAGTCTTTATTAAGACACTCCAGAGTGAGAAACAGGCCTTAGGGGAGCTGGCTTATATACAGTGCTCCCAAGGGATGCTGGGAACCCTTGGAACTTCAGGGGATGCGCTCCCTGGTGGCGGAACATGGGAGTGCATGCTTTATAGATACACAACCGTGTGGTCTCACCAAGGCCCTGTCCAACTGCAGTAAGACCTCCCTGCTCCTACAATCCAATCCCCTCGCTATGAAGGCCAGCATGCTTTTTTTTACTGCCTGCTATATCTGCATGCCTACCTTCAATGACTGATATACCATAACACCCAGGTCTCTTTGCACCTCCCCATTTACTAATCTGTCACCATTCAGATAATCTGCCTTCCTGTTTTTGCTACCAAAGTGGACAACCTCACATTTATCCACATTATACTGCATCTGCCATGCATTTGCCCATTCACCTAACCTGTCCATGTACCCCTGCAGCCTCTTAGCATCCTCCTCGCAGCCTGCACTGCCACCCAGCTTAGTGTCATCTGCAAACTTGGAGATATTACCTTCAATTCCTTCGTCTAAATCATGAATGTATATTGTAAATAGCTGGGATCCCAACACTGAACCCTGTGGCACCCCACTGGTCACTGCCTGCTATTCTGAAAAGGACCGGTTTATTCCCATTCTTTGCTTCCTGTCTGTCAATCAATTCTCTGTCCACATCAATACATTACCCCTAATAGCATGTGTCTTAATTTTGCACACCAATCTCTTGTGTGGGACCTTGTCAAAAGCCTTTTGAAAGTCCAAATACACCACATCCACTGGTTCTCCCTTATCCACTCTACTAGTTACATCCTCAAAAAAAATTCTAGAAGATTTGTCAAGCATGATTTCTCTTTCATAAATCCATGCTGACTTGGACCGATCCTATCATTGCTTTCCAGATGCGCTGCTATTACATCTTTAATAATTGATTCCAGCATTTTCCCCACCACTGATGTCAGGCTAACTGGTCTATAATTACCTGTTTTCTCTCCCTCCTTTTTTTAAAAAGTGGAATTAATTTTGCCATGAATCACCAAGTATTATGATTCACACACAATCTGCATTTTCATATGTACAGATAATTTTGTACGCTAAAGTTTCCTCCATTAACCATTCTCCATCACATATTAAGAGGTCAGACTAAAAACATGCTTCTGCACCTCTACTTATGCTATGCACAATTTGTTGCTGTGGGGTCAGAGTAGCTTGAGGTGATTGGGTCTGCAGAGTTTTGTTGTATTCCTTCCTGATGGAATGCTTGAGTGACATCTACTCACTTCACAACTGCGATGCTCAATGGGGAAACCCATCACCCAATCGCACATTTTGGAACCTTTCATTATATATGTATTAACCCATAAAAATTCATTTCTGAATTTTGTTCTTTCTCCATGTCCCTTTACGTTCAGTCCAAAATATACAATGGCCCAGATTCTGCATTAATACCGATAGTGAGTTGGTCGATGCTCACTGTTATTATGGAGTAAATCGGACAGCAACCTCCGGAGTATGCATATGTGCAGTTATATGGGGAAATCCAAAAGTTGCGGTTCGAGTTATCCTGGCTTAATTAGTGTGGACATTTTCTTTGTCTGTCTGTCTGTCTCCTTTATCTCTCTCTCAATCCCATCTTTCTTTCCCAATCTTTATTTCACTTTCTGTACATGATTTAACTTGAATTTATACTTCCTGGTTTAGATTCTGAGTGTTTCAGTGAGGATTCTTCAGTCTGATTGGTTGAAGAGCCTCGCTATTTTTTGACCTGCTCACAGACACCACAGATTCCCTGTAGAGGGCGTCGCACTGGTTCAGACGCGGGGTTAGAGCAAGTCGCCACTCAAAAGCCCGCAAAAATTTTGTGGGCAGCTGTCAACATAGTCACTGGCAAGCGCCGTTTTTCGCCGCTGACTGCAAAATCCGGGCCGTAATGTCATGTGATCTCGCTCCAGGCTATTTTTAAAAGTAGATTTTATAGATATTGCAATGTTATTAATAGAATACACATTTAAAGATCTATTCATTAATTATTCATTGATATAAGACATATTTGCACATTTTCATTTTCAGAGAAAATTCAACCAAAGAATATATCCGGCAAAATGCAGCATCTAATCAGATATTGTACTGACAACTTTTGGCATGGCTCACTGAAATAACTTCTGTCTTGCCTTGGAAGAATGCTTTGTAGGCATTCAAGGATTTGTGCATATGTTCATCCAAACGATACACCGTTGATCATTGATTTCAATGACTTACAAAATCATATATTTCACATCAACTTTTCCTGGGGAAACAAGGTTGGAATAAAACATTTACAGTGATGTAGAGTACCTGAACTCATTGTGCTACAGATATATCTTCAAGAGGCACATATACAGATCGTTAAAGTTAATCGGGACTCCACTCCCATTCACATTCCTTTGTTGCTATTAACACACTTAGCAAATGCTTTGCTGTAAAATCAGTAATTTTGTCCCCTAAATAAATGTAAAGATTTCAATTGGCTTGGAATTGCTGAAATAATATTTCACTCATACAAATTTTCATTTCTTGTCAAAATAATACCTGCCCTGAAGTTATTTTTTTTATCCAGTGTTGAACCATCTATGGATAGTTGTAGTGCTGTAATTATCAGGGCGGCAACCAAATCAGCTACTGCAATTCGATAAAAAATGGGTGACTTTCTTAATGGGCAAAAGTTGCTTGGATATTAAAACAGAAAATGCTTGAAACTTAGAGTACATCGGTTACCATTTAATAGAAAATTAAGGTTGAAACTGTCCAAATTCAGTCAAATCTCTTGCAGAATAACTATTTCTCTAATATTGATAAATCATTTTAATTTCATAAAGTCACTGTCACATGGTTTTAATTAATGACCTATTTACTGCATCACTAATTTCAGTTAGAATAAAAAGCATCGTTTATGGTGATGAGGCCAATTCACACCAGGTTGTGCAAAGATGACTTTGAGAATGTGACGGAATTCATGAATTATAAGTATTACATACCTGGAGTATTAAGAAATTTGACAAGGTAACAGAATTAAACAGTAAGTCCTTATGACATAGATGGGGAACTGGGTATTATTTATGTTGGTAGACTCATTATTTGCCTTGAAAAGATGATGATGGAGGGTATGATAAATGATGACCGTATTTGTGTAATGGATTTCCTCAAGGATCTGTTTGCCAATGTACAGTTTGTGACCTAAAGAAGACTGAAACAGCATCATTAAATAAGAGTAGGCTATGTGGGGGAAAAAGTGGGCTTTATGCAAAGTGATTTAGCAAGATGGAGATTTGGGCTGAAAATTACCATGTGAATGGACGCAGTTGGTTTTACCTTTCACATGTATAAAAGCCATAACCGGAAAGAGTGATGGTTATATATTGAAAGAGAAAAAAGGTTCAGTACTTAACCAGCTCTTAAATCCATACAGTGTGAGACTATGACCACCAAAGCAAACAGAACATTGGGTTGTGTCAGGAATAGCTGCAGCAAGTTTTACTAATTCAATAACTGATTAATGAAATGACTCTTAATGTTGCTTTGTAGGCTGGTCACCTTACCTCAAAAGGCATGTTAACAGCGAGAGGGCTACAGGGATTATCTCTGGACTCCGAAAATAGACTTGAATTCAAATCATGCACATTAAAGGGAAACAATTGAAGGGTGATATAAAAGAGCTCATTGCATGCAGATTAAGTTAATATGTGAAATAGAATCCAGGGCATTTTTACCGATAAGAACTTAGCAGATTGCTGGATGCAAAGATGGAGATAGCATATTACAAGATACAGGAAGGCAGTTTTAGACTGTGCTTTCTTTGGTGAGGGAGGGTGTAGCCAATGATCACCAGAAAATATAGTTGAAATGCAAGTGTTCCCACATGGACTGAGTTGGCTCAACAGAATATTCTTTCAGAACTTTGTCTTTCTCACCTAAATTACAGCATTTTAAAAATTGCTTCTTGTAGAAAGAGCTGCCTGAGGTAACTTCCTCATATGGTACAATTAAAAAAAATTAATTGTGTTTAATTGTTCTAGCTGTACAGTCTTTACTATTAAAAATTTGCTAAAGAAGATTATGCTGAAAAAGAAACGCTTACATTGTACTGTTTTGCTGAGCTGGCCAGTTTTGTACATTTTTAATGTACTTTGATATGTAAATCAACACTTTATATCATGATAATATCAGTCAAATACCAGAGTAGCTTTACTATATTAACAAGCAATTATAAATGCAAATGTTTAATAAATGAAAAGTGCCAAACTGTTAAAACTTAAGGGGCTGGATTTTCAGTCTTCTGCCACCATTGTTAACAGCCTGGAGGGGTGACAATGGCGGCAGTAAGCACTTCTGGATGGGCGAGCGGCCAGCTTCAAGCACCCCGCTGGGATATTCGGTGCCCGTTTCAAGAGGGCACGGAGTATTAACGCCTGGAAGTGGCAAGCCGGTGTGCAATGCCCCTGGTTGCGACACCAGCTCGATATTTGTAACGAAGCTGCCGTTCCAAACTGTAGCGGCTGCAGTGGTGTAAGTAATATAGATCTGAGGTAAGTGTGATTGGTTTAAAAAACATTTTTTTTGCAATTTATGTTATGATAACGTGAGTTATTGGGAATGTTTTTGATGTGTTTTTTTTCCAGGTTTTTTTTTTACCCTCGAGGCCTCTTGGATCGTTCCAAGGCTGGCTGTTTAGCTTGGGATTTTCACTTGCTCACCCAGCCTAGCGCCCTAAAAGAGGTGTGCAACATCTCCCTTAGCGCTCCGCTCCAAACCCAGGGCCCAGCTGATGAATTTTGCAGTGGCAGAACAAACCATTTGCCGGCGCAAAATTTACCGCTCTGCCTCGGTTAACGCTGCAACAGAGACTCGACCGAATTTCTCCCCCATTAACTTGCATTTATATCATACCTTATTGTATTTCCCATGGCATCCCCAAAAGCTCTACAAACACATTACTTCGAAATGCATTCATTGTTGCTATAAAGGTGAATGCAGCAACCATTTATGGTGATAGAATCATAAATAGTAATGAGATAACTGACGAGTAATTTATTTTTGGTGATGTTAGTTAAGATTAGAATGTTGGCCAGGGCCAGATGAGCTCCCTGCTTTGCAACTAATTCCTTGGGATCTTCAGCATTCACCTGAACAGGAAGGTGGGACCTCAGTTTAACATTTCATCCAAAGAATGACACCTCTGCTAATTTAGTGTGCCCTCAGTACTGCACTAAAGTGTAATCCTAGAATGTGTTTTGGTTGTATGCTATCTGAGAATTATATTAAGACAGGTATCAAAGAAAGTTGGCATTAATCCCATCATTCTGGTTGTGATTGAACTCGGGCCCTCAAAGTAAAAGGCCTGTAGTTTAACCCAGTAATTAAATATAGTTTCTCAGTATTTGTCGGTTAATTCCAGAGTTTGTTTTCACAAAGGTGAGAATACCCACTCAAACTTCAAGATGAAAGTACAGAAACATTAGTAAGCACAAAGGCCATCCTTGACTTGTTCTCCTATCCTGGCCAAATGAAGGGGCGATACCATCATTCAACACAGCATATAGACCCCTCGTTATTATTTGAAAATTCAGCCAAAGCCAAAGTATTTTAGAAACAGAATAAGTAGTACTACTGTTGAATCATGCCGCTATAGCTAGTGAGACAATTAAATCTGAGTTTGCATTATGCCAGTGCAGCAGTTTTCTCTGAATACTGTAACAGACTAGCCACTTGCAAAACCCACCTGGCTCTTATCTGAGATGGCTGATCATTTCTTGTTGGTGAGAATGTTTGTAGCAAACATCTTTATGGTTTACATTTCACATGAAAGTAGGCTGGTATCTCATTTTGAGAAGATTAGTTACCTTTTTTGGCTAAGATTAAAAGCAAAGCTTCACTGAACAAGGAAAATATTTTTTATGATTTGAACCTGAAATTTGGTTAAATGCATCTTCAATAGTCAAACACCTGATAGATCTTCTGTTAAAGCTCTGTTCTGAAACTCTGCATACCTGGAGCCTTATACCTGATCAGCAGTGGTGTTCCACTTTCTTTGAAAGAGAGTTGCAAGAGTTGATTTATATTTGTTATCCACTGAGATGCTATGTGATCCTCATTACCCACTAGAATAAATAAAAAGACTATGGGCTGGATTGTGTGGGAGATCAGCGGGCGTGATCGGTGGCGGGTCAGGTGGGAAAGTATTTTTTTCCCCCCAGTGGGTCGGGATCCTGCTGTGAACCCACACCACACGCTTTTCCCTGACGTCAGGTCTGTCAATGCAGAGCAGAGCAGAGCCGACACGCAGCGGGGGACCCAATTCAAGTTATTAGTGGCCTGTTCAGAGCCACTTAAGAATGAATTTCAGCTCTCCACCTTCTATATTTGACAGCTCGCCCATGGGGACCACACTGGTCATGGACCATGACTGTGAAGCTGAGGCGGGAGTTCAGTGGCCATTAAATTAGCTGTTGAGTTGACAGCTTCAAATGTACAGTAAAAACTGCCACCTTGGAGATATCTTCCCTCAGCCACAAACTCATCTTCACTGCATCTTCACAACAGATTCACCATGCTGCAAGTCTTTACACAAGACTCCATGCAATCTGATCTCATTACCTCTCTCACCATTGACTGATCACTTCTGTCATCTTTACTTCACCTGCCATCTATTCCATCAGCCTGGGTGCCCTTTATACTCTCTCACCTTGGTCCTCAGAATCTCACCATGATCAGCTCCAACACCAGCAGCACCAACAACACCACCACCCTTCTCCACAATCACCTGATGGGCATCAGTACCCAACCACATTGCTGCCAGGGAGGCTGTACACCCATATGGCT
The DNA here is from genome assembly GCF_044704955.1 of Pristiophorus japonicus. Taxonomy (NCBI): domain Eukaryota; kingdom Metazoa; phylum Chordata; class Chondrichthyes; family Pristiophoridae; genus Pristiophorus; species Pristiophorus japonicus. Next base: position 80,795,469 of record NC_091993.1, read on the forward strand.
GCCACATGGTACGCCAGGTTGGTACAGCCTCACACCAACACCATAAAGCATCCCTACAATGCCCAAGCCATTCCTTTCACACTCATCACCATTTCAGGGGGTACTGTTATGTCTCCCCATTCACTACAACTCACTAAGCCACTTCCAAAGGTGTACACACATCTGTTCAAGACCGGAAAGTGTTGAAAATAAAATGTTTTATGTTTGATGGCACATTAACAGAAACTTTACATGAATATTGCATAAAACAACCAAATGCCTACCCTTGTGTGTTGTTAGTTGGTATGATTGCACTAGGACGAGGGTGAGTGAGGGATGGCGAATGAGATGGGGATGTGATAATATTGATAGAGAGGGATGGGCAGAGGTGCAAGGTAAGTTGCTGTGTGTAAGGGTGTGCAGGGGTCGGGAAGGCAGAGTGATGGGGATGTGATAAGAGGCACAGCAGGATGAATGTGAGTGTGGCTTTGTACTAACGTTTCATGATCTACTGAGATAATTGAAAAGTCTGTGGCATTGCACCCAGGTCCTCCTGAATGTCCCTCCTCTGTAGTGTGCAACCAGGCTGTGTTGGTCTCCTGGGGAGGTCCCTTCCGCCCATGAGAAGGGAAGAGGACTTCCCTCCCTGCTGTGCAGGGAGTTGTGGGGGAGCCTGGATGCAGCCTTGCGCCTCTGTGCAGTGCTCGTCAGTGTTTGCAGCAAATCAGTGCTGTAGAACACTGACAGCACACATGTCAAAATAAAGTTGCCCATGGTCCCTTTAAGGAAACTGGCTGATGACGCATCATCAAATGACGTCACTAGACCTGCTTCCTCTAATTGGCTGGGAAACACGCTAGGCGGGCTTAACAAGCCCAATCAACGGAAAGTCATTTCAGAGGCCGGGCTGGAGACAGCAGCTGGGTCGGGATCCACCATCAACATTGCCTGCCAAATCGCGGCCTGTGCTTTTAATATATTCTCTGAAGAATTGCAGCAGTAATTTACTGGGGTTTCCGCATGAAGTATAAACTGAATTGAGGGGGCATTTTCAGCAGTGATTCCTGCCATTCCAGTAAGACACTTATGAGTAAACAGTGACCTGCTTGTGTTTGTGTCTTATGGTTGGTCTGCAGGGGATGAGTGGTTTCAGTGGCCCCATTGACTTTGTGTAGTTAATGTTTCTTGTGTCATCTAAATATTATGATAGGAGTACAGGAAAACTTTGAGTAAATACTGGTTTACAAAAACATGTTTGTGCCTTATGAGTTCAGAATTTACTTGAGAAAAGTCTGTACGCTGATCCCCATTCATCTAAAAGTTTGAGTTTGCCACTGTCGAGCCATAATAGCACACGGGATATCTGATGTTATGTAAAGAAAACTATCTGTAAGACGTTGATTTAGGAAAAACATGCTATAGTTGTCCACAAACATTTTGAAATAAAGGCAGAATTTACATTTATAATCTGCCTTTCATGTGCTCAGAATGTTCCCAAGTACTTTATGGACAATGAGTTGCATTTGAAATGTAGTCACTCTTGTTTTATAGGTAATACAATGCAGCCAGGTTCACTGACAATACAATGTTGCATTAGTGTTATTTATGATGCTGTAAGAGACACAAAATCCTTTTTAATACCTGCCATTCTGTTAACACAAGGTGTATGGTTACTTGAAAGAGGTTTGTAACTCTTGAGATTTCCCACCTGTTGGGGTACTTGAAATGGTCCTACAACATTGAAGTTGAGGCCATTGGTGAGCTTCACTGCCTTATGCGTAGTAGATGGCGAGATATGATAATTGAGTAACATTTTCACTTTTTGACTTGACTGCATGTGCAGAATACTGATTGAGTTCCCATTTATTCATCTTAACAAGACCTTAAGTAAAAATTGACTTTTTCTTTAACTTTTCATTAATCCATTTTTGGAGGGCTGGGAATCCTGAGAGTAGCACACAATACTGATGAATAGAGTGTTAGCACTTTCTAACTAAAGGATATCACTTTTCTGATCAATTCACTAAAGTTAGTGAAATGTCAGCCTCCAGGAGGCACGAGAACAAAAAAAAAAACAACTGACTATATTCATTTAGGATTGTTAAGTTTTCTGTGTAATATGGAGGCCAGAACTGTTCACAGTACACTCAGTATGGTCTAACCAAGGTTCGACATAAGTTTAACGTAACTTCTCTATAACTCTATCAAACCTGTTATTGCAACGAGTGATAGGGCGAACTAGAGATAGAGATAGTGGGACTGGCTACCACGGAACGGTTGAAACGATTTGCATAGCGCATTTAAGGGGAAGCGAGAGAAATTATATTAGGGTGAGATGAAGTAAGGTGGGAGGAGGCTGGTGTGGAGAATAAATAACGGCACTATTTTAAAAAAAGGAGCGAGCCAGAAAGCAGGGAACTATAGACCCAGTTAGCCTAACATCTGTCGTTGGGAAAATGCTGGAGTCCATTGTTAAGGAATGTAGCAGGACATTTGGGAAATCATAATGCAGTCAAGCAGAGTTAGCATAGTTTTATGAAAGGGAAATCATGTTTGAGAAATTTGCTGGAGTTCTTTGAGGATGTAAAGAGCAGGATGGATAAGGGGGAACCTGTGGATGTGGTGTATTTGGATTTCCAGAAGGCATTTGATAAGGTGCCACATAAAAGGTTAATGCAAAGATAAGAGCTCACAGGGTTGGGGGTAATATATTAGCGCGGCTAGAAGATTGACTAACTAACAGGAAACAGAGTTGGGGTAAATGGGTCATTTTCTGGGGTGCCACAGGGATTGGTGTTGGGGCCTCAACTCTTTACAATCTATATTAATGACTTGGATGAAGGGACCGAGTGTGCTGTAACCAAGTTTGCTGATGATACAAAGATGGGTGAGAAAGCAAGTTGTGAGGAGGGGACACAAAATCTGCAAAGGGATATAGACAGGCTAAGTGAGTGGGCAAACATTTGGCAGATGGAGTATAATGTGGGAAAATGTGAGGTTATCCACTTTGGCAAGAAAATAAAAAAGCAAATTATTAGTTAAATGGAGAGAGATTACAAAATGCTGCAGTACAGAGAGACCTGAGGGTCCTTGTGCATGAAACACAAAAAGTTAGTACAAGTGGAGCATCCAAACTCAGAAACCCTCGGGACCGCGGTCATTTCAGATTCCAGGTATTTCCGTCTTTCTGACGTTCCGAATCTTGAAACGCCCGAGCCGAGGTTCGTGTATTTTCGGATTTTGGAACGTCTTTTCTACTCCGTTCGGAGTCGTGGGGTGTTGCGATCCAATCACAGCTCTCGATTTGCGTAGTTTCATTTGGGGGCAGGCAGGGGCTGGCTGGTTTGGGGAGCGGCAGTGTGCGTGTCCAGTTTTTGGACGGCCGTTTGGAAATAAACAGCGATACTTCAATCAAAATTTCTTACAGCACAAGTAACCCCCCAAAATACTGTGTGGAAAATCGCCAGTGATTGCTTCCGCTTCCAGGACTGGGCCAGTTAACTCATGGTTTCAATCGGAGGAGTACGATGAATTGACGCTGTTTTGGATTTAATTCTGGAAGTAAATAGTGAGAAAGGTGAAAGAATAAACAATGCAGGAATTGTGTGGAGCATTATGACCAGAGTGGCAGAAGGAGGGGAAAGGGAAACTTGGATCATCCCCTTGTAGAGAAGGGAAGTGCCGTTTGCAGAGTTTCGCCGGGGTCTTGCGCCAGCGGTTTTAGACGGGCTGCCGGCGTGCAAGGCTAAGAGTGCGGTGGTCGCCGTGCTTTGCAGTTTTGACACGCTTGTGTTCTGGCCGAGGGAAGACGCACGGTGGGGGTGGGGCGCACCTGCGTTGCGGACCCAGGAGTAGCAGTGCCTGTGGGTGTGAAGACCTGGAAGAAGAGGTGGGATGGAGGGTGGCGCTGAGTGATTTGGCAGGGTGTCCGGATTCCAGAACTCCGGATTTTGGACGCGAAACCGATATACAGGTACAGCAAGTAATGGAATGTTGGCCTTTATTGAAAGGGGGGTGGAGTATAAAAGCAAGGAAGTCCTGCTACAATTGTACAGGGTATTGGTGAGGCCACACCTAGAGTACTGGGTACAGTTTTGGTCTCCATATTTAAGGAAGGCTATACTTGCATTGGAGGCAGTTCAGAGAAGATTCACTAGGTTGATTCCTGAGATGAAGTGGTTGACTTTTGAAGAAAGGTTGAGCAGGTTGGACCTATACTCATAGAAACATAGAATATAGGTGCAGGAGTAGGTCTTTCGGCCCTTCGAGTCTGCACCACCATTCAATATGATCATGGCTAATCATTGGAATTCAGAAGAATGAGAGGTGATCTTAATTAAACATATAAGATACTGAGGGGGCTCAACAAGGTGGATGCAGAGAGGATGTTTCCACTCATGGGGGAATCTAGAACTAGGGGGCATAGTTTCAGAATAAGGGGTCGCCCATTTGGAACTGAGATGAGGAGGAATGAGGGTTGTAAATCTATGGAATTCTCTGCCCCAGGAAGCTGTGGAGGCTGGGTCATTGAATATATTTAAGGTGGAGATAGACAGATTTTTCAACAATGAGAGCGAAGTGTTATGGGGAGCGGGCAGGGAAGTGGAACTGAGCCTAAGATTAGATCAACCATGATATTAAATGGCGGAGCGATTGGCTTACTCCTGCTCCTATTTCTTATGTTCTTATTAACAGTATAGATCTGTTGGGTCGAATGGCCTGTTTCTGTGCTGTAAAATTCTATAATTATTCTTTTACTGTACCAACCGGTGATAAATCAGTGAGCAAAGCAAAACGTGGTCGAAATTGCAGCAGGGAGCAGGTGCAATACAGGTATGTATAATTAGAGTCACCAGGAACATTTGAGAGAGACTAGAGCATTGGGTCTTTATTAACATCTGTGGATTGTATATTCACATGCTGAGTCATTTTTTTCATATTGTAAATAATGTTATAAGAAAGAAATTGCTAATTTGGCTGGAAAGGGAAATAAGCTAATAGGGAGATGAATCTAAAGTGTGCATTCTGCAATATTTGTAATTAAACTGTAAATGTGAAATATTTAAATTGGTTGCATAGTATGCATACGAGATGTTTACTGAGTTGCCAACATCATCAATAAGTGAGCGCTATTCAAATGTGACTGGCTGCTGGCAAATCAAAGCAACTTTGAATCTCCGTTCCCTTTCCCATTGCTGACACGGGCTGTTGTATGGTGCTGTCTAGCTGTCCATTTAAAATTTTGCTTCTCGGCTTGTGAACGAAATCATTTTACAAGCTTTTATAGTGATTCCCAAGTGTACTTGACAGATTACAATACTGTGTGCAATTTCTTCCTTTTCTTTCAAACTGGAAAGAATTACATCAACTTTCATATCCTTCCACGGCCACCCTCCAAAAGCCTTACAATACAACTCTTCCACCTCTGGGCTACTTTGTGTCCAAACCCTCCCCCACTGCCCCCCCCATCCCTCAATCACCTATGTCATTTGAGTCCGAGCTTTCAGCCTTTGTTGCTCCGTTATCTTAGATTCTCCTCCTTTGCTTGCCTCATCTCTCGTACCTTCAAAAACCTAGCTCTTCAATCAATCACCTCACCAACTCCTGTTTGTCAGTTCTCTCCTATCCCATGAAGCATCTTAGAATGTTTGACTATACAAATGGTGCTACATAAGTGCACATTGGCATTTTATATAAGGTTAGGCAAACTGTCTAAATATTTCTGTTGAAATTAAAACATTTATGGAATAGATGAAGTAAAACAATCAATTGTTTGTTAGAATAGCAAGAAAATGTTATGAAAAAAATCCCCTTTGGGTTATTTGAGTTAAGTATCAATTTCAGCTTAGCTAAACTGGCCGTCTCTGCTAGCTGGCAGGGGGCCAAGTGTTCTGCTTGTCTTGCGTAGAGCAAAATGTGATTTCACTTTTGTGTTATAGTTTTGTAGTCTGTGATTAAAATAGAGCAGCGTTTCTCAAACTGGGGGGTCTGTAGAGACTTTCCAGGAAGTCTGCGGTCGGAGGCAATTTCAAGCCTGCTCCACTTTATAAAACCAACACTGATTCAGTGCTTGCGAATTATTCTCAACAGCTGATTCCGCTTCCTCTCAGAGCCCCACACACTCTCTCACTTTGCAATGAGCGCTCCCTGCTGGTCGAGCCGATTGCTCTCCCTGGCCCCGCGCCCCTGTGCCATCCTCCCCGAGACGTGATCAGAGCGTCTGCGGGGCCCTTCAAACACGTGCCTGAACGTGTTCACGCAAACGCGAACAACCCCACAGTGCAGCTGTTACACAACATGCCAGTGGGGCAGTATGGTGGCGGGTCGTGCTTCCAGCAGCATCCCAGCCTGTGCACGGGTGCTTGTGTCCTCACTCACCTTGACCAGCCTGCTGACGGCTTTAAAAATTGTCCAGCACTATGTGGCTAATAGTGGTCATCTGTTGCTGAGAAGCAGGCACATCCATCTCACTGATATCTCAAGTAAATACCTGTTTTCTTAAAAGCATTATTAAAACACTCTTTACATGCTGCACTTTCATATTTTGAGTATTATATAGTATTATAATTTAGATGGGGGTTCTGTGATTACTAATTGATTTGAAAAGTGGTCCTTCAACCCAAAAAGTTTGAGAACCACTGAAATAGAGGACACTGATACCTGTGATTACCAACAGCTGTGACAACTCCCATCACAGCAAGCACGTGCTAATCATTTTCTATTGTATCGCTTTGCACAGTCACAATAAAGATGGGCAAGGACAGAGAGATTCTTACTTTTTAAAAAAAAAGGTTTCTTTTTTTTTTCCACTAATTTTCTCCCTTTACCATTTCCTGTCCTGCTCAACGGTGTCGGTTTCTCTCCATTATCTTGTCGAGTGCTGATTGATCGTATGTGAACCTAGGCAGTGAATGTCTGCAGGTTGGTGTTTGTGGAGAGTGGGAGTAGCAGCCCAGTCAACCCTGCCTTCATCCGGTACACACCCATTTGCACTGGATAGTGATCAGAAGCATGACTCTTTACTGATTTTTTCCCCTCCCCAATTTGAGATCATTAAGACCAATTACAATGCCCGTACCTGCCGTTCCAGCTGAGGTCAGGTAACTCAGTACATTTACAGTTCAGTCTTTCGCTCAAAACTTTTGTCTTTTATTCATAGCAAATAAGTTTCCTTAAGTAAATTAAGTCAAGACAACATGACTAGGATTAACATTTAACTTAATACGGTATACAGTACATCACAGACCAGATAGGATATCCTATCTATTTCAAAAGGCATAAAATATCATGCTGTCGAGCAATGTTAACAGGCTAAGACTAGTGAATTTATTTAGAGTTTGGAAAATACATAGCAACAGTAAGATGCAGTAATACTCGACTTTATAAACCCTTTCAAAACAGGAAAATAATCTGGGAACTTCATTGTCTGTGTGGCTCAGTAATTCTACAAAAAATCAATTGAGTATGAAAGTTGGGTTTTAAGCTATTCATATTTCAGTTGAGATAAAGAATGAAACATAGAACACCGACATCTACATGAGGACTCTGATTCATGATACAAGTACTGAATAAATCCTGTTCTGTGTTTATTCGAGATTGTTTATTTCCCCCTTTTTCCCCACACCCAAAACTTTTGTAGGCATTTGTATAATGATTATTTTGTAGGTTTTTTTTGTTTATTTTGTTTGTAGTTGTACAGATTTTATATGCCTACAAACCAACATTGACTCCACTTCAAAATAATTAATTGGCTATGCAGTGCTTTGGGACGTCCCGAGGACTTGAAAAGCACGATATAGAATCATAGAAATTTACAGCACGGAAGGAGGCTATTTTGACCCATTGTGTCCGCGCCATCTGACCAAGAGCTATCCAGCCTAATCCCACTTTCCAGCTCTTGATCTGTAGCCCTGTAGGTTACGGCATTTTAAGTGCACATCCAAGTATTTTTTAAATGTGGTGGGGGTTTCTGCCTCTACCACAGGCAGTGAGTTCGAGACCCCCACTACCCTCTGGGTTCAGAAATTTCCCCACATATCTCCTCTAAACCGCCCCCCAATTACTTTAAATCTATGTCTCTTGGTTGTTGATCCCTCTGCTAAGGGAAATAGGACCTTTCTATCCAGGCCCCTCATAATTTTATATACCTCAATCAGGTCTCCTCTCAGCCTCCTCTGTTCCAAAGAAAATCGACTCAGCATCTCCAATCTTCATGCCAAAATTCTCCAGTCCAGGCAACATATAAATGCAAGTTTTTTTTTCTTCTTCACCAACTAGTGATATTGCTTTTATTGGGTTTGACTTCGGGTCTGACCTTGCAGTGAAGAGGCTGATTTTTTTGCTTCCATACAGCGAAATATCCCACGAAGCTTTACTTTTGCCACACTTGCACTGCACTGATGCACTCAATCTAATTGAATCAGCTCACGCAGGGTTAGATATTTAGAGAACTTACCATTAATATATATCGTAATTGCTCTACTAAAAGCAGACAGGAGCTTCATTAAATAGAACATTGAAATTAATATAGTTTCTCACCTCTAATGATAGGATCGTGCTGTGGCTCAATTGTGCCTGTTTAAAACAGGCATTCAAAATTGTTATGTTCTGTCATGATAATGATGAAGATTTAACAGTATACTGACATTTTTTTTTGTTTCCTAGTAATGGAGTCTGCAAATTAATGTTGGTGGTTTGTCTTTTTTCTTCACCACTTTGTTAGATTTCACTTTGTTACAAGGGCTTTGGTAGTGCTAATGTTTTGGTCTAATTTCAAATGACAGCATGGATATATCAATGGAACCCCTCTGTGTTTTGTTATTTGGAGGAGGAGTAAAAAAGGAAAGCCCAACAGATGAGTTTGCACCAGTGGCATATTTGCTGCACCAATCATTTACATCCAACCCAACTTGTACTGATTGACAAAGGAGCACACAGCTGGATTTGTCTGACAAACTATTGTTTCTGTAGTTTGTGCCTCAGGGATTGTGCCGCACGCTGCATACTGGCTTCCAGCCAAACTCTCGAGCATAGCATTGTCAGTGACTGTCCAAGTCATTACAGCCCTCAATGTTTATGACTATAGATTTTTCTAGGGTGCCACAGGAGATATCCATCAGCTAAGTCAGCAGTGCATAGGTGTAGAAATCGGGTGACTGATGTTTTATGGAAGAATAAACTAGTTCATCATGTTCTCTTGGACGAAGAGCAGCAGTATGAGAGGGTATATGTCAAAATTTCCCAGTCCAAAATGTCATATGCCCCTGCCTTCTTCATGAATCATAAGTTCTACCATTCCATCAGCAGCTCATCTGTGTTTAACAACACAAAATAATGCATGTCAGTATCCAGTTCAATGGCAGCAAACACAATATCTTTATTTGAAGGGCAGTCACAGCACCTCCATTATCTCCCCTAGAAAGGTTAGGTGCTGGGTAACCAAGGCTACTCTCTGGAGATATATCTTATGATTCCTCTCCAATAGCTATGGAACAGTACTACAATGAGGATCCTGCAGCTATGAAGATTATAGAAGATGACATAGACATCCTCAAGCAGTACTTCAGATGACTTGACAGCTCAGAGAGACAGTCCAGCAAATTTCTTGCAAATCATCATTGTCATCTGCTGCATGCCATAAAACTTAGCCTGCAACAGAACATGTATTGGAGCAGAAAAAAAGAACTACCACCAGCTGTAGCTAGAAGGCCAGTAACTCTGGACAGTGGCCTTTGCTGGTAAAGAGGGCTGCCATGTTCTGCCACATTTGCTCCAATTATTTCACCATGGGAGTATTAGAAAATGTTGTCCTACTTGGTGTTGTAGCACCTCTCTGCTCCCCTTTGGTGGTAAAGAAACACATCGATTTATCTACCATACATCTATAGCGCTCCTTTAAGATGCTGTTGCTGGACCTTTCACTGCGGACGCCTGCATGTGATTAGTGTATATTTCTTAGTAATCTAAAAGGAAACTGATATTACCTGTATTAAAGTACAGGCACATAGTGCCATACACGTTAAAATCCTACATCATGCTGTTTCTACCAGCACAAAAACAAGACAATTAAATTGCAGACTATATGATTGGCTGCCCTGAACTCCAAGATTTTACATTCAGTTCTGCAATTTTGCTGTAATTAATGAACCACAAGCTTTGGTTTTGCTCTTCATGCCATCAGAACTCCTTGACTGAATTACAGGACTGCCTTATAATACACTATCAGTCATTGGTTATTCTGTATGGAGGGTGTCAGAATATGAGTGAAAATCTACTTGACGCAGCTGCCATTCTAAGACAGACTGTTATTGATGCACATCACTAACCATAGGGAAAGCAGCCAATATGGTGAAGACATAAATCTGAAAGATCTAGAGGTATGTGTGATCAAGGACCTTGATCACATAGCAAGGCTGCAGTCTTGATATCATTATTTGATGCTGTAGGTTAAAATCGAGTCTGACCTACGTAGTGCATCCATGTGCAACAAATATCCTAAAACTCCTTCAATATTTCTAAAGTAACACACCTTTAATGTAATTGTAGAGATTACCTGCAGGGATTCACCTCTGCTGAATTACTTGCTGAAAGTCACAATTATTATTTTAATTGGCTCACAGTTTTCAAATAGTAACATCTTTTCAGTGACTTATTACAGAAGATATTTAGTGGAAGAAAACATTAGAGTCAAACATTTAGGACGATATATTTAAATACAATTTATCTTTCTGTATAATTGGTATAAGTGAATTTTCTTTTCATACGTAGAAGCTAAAACTCCTACAAGAAAAGTTTTTAAATGATGTGAAGGTACAAGTTCTTGTCAACTGTGTGGGACAATGACGAAATCTGAATTTATTTAATTTGCATAAACATTGGATTATGTCTTTGATCAAAAGATCAAATTGGTTGATTGCCTCCATGTAATTATCAGCGATCTTTGGTCAAAGAAAATGGTTTGTTGCATTTTGAAGATTTGTGTTTACAGTCATGGAAAGTATGCACATCTTCCTACATATTTACCACTGTACTTATGGCCACAGGGTTCTATTGTTGTTTGAATATCTTTGTATCAAGTATTATTGAGGAGGTAACAGTTGGTATTACCATCGAATAACAACAGTTTATATTTCCAAAGTGCCTTTAATATAGAAAAATGTCTCCAGGTGGTTAACAGAGTTGTGAATAAAATACAGATCCTGAGCCAAAGAAGGAGGGAGATGAGGGTTTGCAAGGGTGTCTTAAAGTAGGAGAGAGAGGTAGAGAGTCGGAGAGTTTAGAGATGCAATTCCAGAGAATGAGATGTAAGTGGCTGAAGACACAACTGTTAATGGTGGTGTAAAGAGAGGGAGATGAAGCTATAGAAGGAAACGATGGTTTGATGTGCCAGCAGCTTCTATTTTTATTTCCGATTTCCAGCATCTGCAGTATTTTGCTTTTGTACTAGTGTGGAAATAGACATGATTGCCTCGGGTCCAGAGCTTGGCTTCCACGTGCTATCGGCGGAAGAGACTCAAGGTGTTTGGCGCCTTCCTGGCACTTTGAGCGGTCTTGGGCCAGGAATTCCCAGGTGTCGGTGGGGATGTTGCACTTTTTCAAGGAAGCTTTGAGAATGTCCTTGAAACGCTTCCTCTGCCCACCTGGGGCTTGCTTGCCGTGTCGGAGCTCTGAGTAGAGCGCTTGTTTTGGGAGTCGAGTATTGGGCATGCGGACGATGTGGCCCGTCCATCAGAGCTGATCGAGCGTGGTCGATGCTTCGATGCTGGGGATGTTGGCCTGAGCGATAACGCTGGCGTTGGTGCGTCTAGCTTGCCAATGGATTTGCAGGATCTTGTGGAGGCAGCATTGGTGGTACTTCTCCAGTGCTTTGAACTGCCACACCGAAGATGGTATTGGACTTCGTCATTGACGTCTGCCCTTGTTGACAGTAGGCTCCCGAGATATGGAAAATGGTCCACGTTGTCCAAGGCCTCATTATGGATCTTGATAATCGGGGGCAGTACTGTGTGGCGGGGGCAGGTTGGTAGAAAACCTTTTATCATATGGTTGATTCATGTAAGGCCCATACTCTCGTATGCTTCGGTGAAGGTGTTGACAAAGGTTTGGAGTTCGACCTCCGAGTGTGCGCAAACGCAAGCGTCGTCTGCATACTGTAATTCAGTGACAGCGGATGGGCCGCCCTTGGATCTGGACTGGAGGCGACGGAGGTGGAACAGTTTCCTGTTTTTTCTGTCGATTAACTCCACTCCAGCAGGATGAGATGGAGCATTGCAGCAAGGAAGATCGAGAAGAGCGTCGGTATGATGACACAGCCTTGCTTGACCCCGGTCCATACATGTATTGGGTCTATGGTGGATCTGTTCGTCAGCTTCATGGTTTGCAAGTCATCGTGAAGCAGGCTGAGGATCGTGGTTTTGAGGGTAGTCAAATTTGAGGGCACTCCATAATCCCTCCCGGTTGACAGAGAGGTCAATACGCCAATGCTCACCGAGTTGGCTTTTCACTTTCCACCTCTGCCTGAGCTCATCTACTGAAACCTTCATCCCTACCTTTGTTACCTCTAGACTTGACTATTCCAACACTCTCCTGGCCGGCCTCCCATTTTCCACCCTCCATAAACTCAAGGTCATCCAAAACTCCCCGAGATTAATCGCTCCACCATTGGCGGCTGTATCTTCAGCTGTCTAGATCTTAGGCTCTGGAATTTCCTCCCTAAACCACTCCGCCTCCCTACCTCTTTCCTGCCCTAAAATTTTGGTGTCAAATTTTGTTTGATAACGCTCCTGTGAAGCGCCTTGGGACATTTTACTATGTTAAAGGTGCTATATAAATGCAGGTGGTTGTTATAGTGGTGAGCCGCCGCCTTGAGACGCTGTAGTCTATGTGGAGAAGGTACTACTACAGTGCTGTTCGATATGGAGTTCCAGGACTAGGACCCAGCGATGATGAAGGATCGACGATATCTGTCCAAGTTGGGATGATGTGTAACTTGGAGCTGATCATGTGTTCTTGCACCTATTGTCTACTGTCTTTGTCCTAGAGGTTGCGGGTTTTGGAGGTGCTCTCAAAGAAGCCTTGGCATGTTGCCGTAGTGCATCCTGTGAATAGTATACACTGAGCCAGGGTGCACCGGTAGTGGAGGGCTTTTATGTTTAAAATGGTGGAAGGGCTGTCGATCAAGTGGACTGATTTGTCCTAGATTGTTTTGAGCTTCTTGTGTTGCAGCTGTACCCATCCAGGTAAGTGGACAATATCCATCACACTCCTGCCTTTTGCCATGTAGTTGGTGACCATGGGCAGCAGTGTTTTAGATGAGCTCAAGTTTTTGGAGATGGAAAGTAAGAAGATGGCTAGGTGTGTATTGGAGTAACTAAGTCTGGAGGTGACAAAAGCAGGAATGAAAGTTTCAGCAACAAATGGTTGCAGACGGGCAATGTTATGGAGGTGGAAGTAGGCAGTTTTTATGATCCTGGAGATAGGGAGTCGGAAGCTAAGCTCAAAGTTAAACAGCTAAGGAGTTAAAAGCAGAGTGTTCAAAACAAGACTGGAATCTATTCAAGAGTGGTTGTTTGAATCAAAGGGGAACTCTAAGAAATGACCATCATTTACCCTCAAGTTATCTAAATGAAGAAAGATTGCAAAGAGCTGCAGTACAGCGGGACCTGAGGGTACTTGTGCATGAAACACAAAAGGTTAGTATGCAGGTACAGCAAGTGATCAGGAAGGCCAATGGAATCTTGGCCTTGATTACAAAGGGGATGGAGTATAAAAGCAGGGAAGACTTGCTACAGTTGTACAGGGTATTGGTGAGGCCACACCTGGAATACTGCATGCAGTTTTGGTTTCTATATTTACGAAAGGATAGACTTGCTTTGGAGGCAGTTCAGTGAAGGTTCACAAGTTGGATTCCAGAGATGAGGGGGTTGACTTATGAGAAAAGGTTGAGTAGGTTGGGCCTCTACTCATAGGAATTCAGAAGAATGAGAGGTGATCTTATCGAAATGTATCAGATTATGAGGGGGCTTGACAAGGTGGATGCAGAGAGGATGTTTCCACTGATGGCGGAGACTAGTACTACAGGGCATTATCTTAGATTAAGGGGCCGCCCATTTAAAACTGAGATGAGAAACTTTTTTTCTCAGAGGGTTGTGGATCTGAGGAATTCGCTGCCTCAGAGAGCTGTGGAAGCTGGGACATTGAATAAATTTAAGACAGAAATAGACAGTTTCTTAAACGATAAGGGATTATGGGGAGCGGGCGGGGAAGTGGAGCTGAGTTCATGATTGTATTGAATGGCGGAGCAGGCTCGAGGGGCCGTATGGCCTACTCCTGCTATTATGATTTGAACAGGAGAGAACAAAAATGGGCAGAATTTGTGGTGCCATAACACACACACACACACAGTTATTTAACAGACATTTTACCTCAATCAGAATTCGGTGTTATGAAGAGTAGTTAACCCATTACAGATTTTCACACTGTTTATATTGTACTTTTAGCAGATTCCAATTATTGAGAGTGAAGCTTACTGTTCATGTGTAAAAGATATTCAATGAGCGAATTTGTAAACCACTTGATTGTGCAGTACTATTTACCATTTTGATAATTTAGTAACATCACACAATCATGCTAAATCCAGTAGTTGCAAGTGGGATAATGTTGTATTTGCATCTTTGCAAGGACAAGAGTATAGAAAAAGTAAGGGCTAGAACTTCCCCCAAGCCTGCCAGCGTCCAATTGCCGCACAAAAAACCACTAAGGCTGGGAAGATAATCGCCGGCGAAAACTTGCTGGTAAAAAAAAAAATTCGCGCAGTGAAAAATATAGGCCTTGCAACCCCAATCTGGGCGGAAAAGTGCAATTTCGGCTAGATTGGGCGGTGCCTAAAGAAAATGGCCGAAAAATGTATTAAATCTGTAAAAAAATTTACACCGAGGCTGTGGGTTGGGCCTAACACCAAAAAAAGAATAAAAATAATTTTTTAAAACACCTAACTTTAAAAAATCCCCAAAACATTCCCAAGACATTTTTAAATTCAATCACCCAACAGATTTTGAAAATAAATAGTAAAAAACCAATCACTTACCTTTTTCTTGCAGACCTACTTACCTACCGCCCAGCTCCACTGTTCCTCGTGGGCGGTTTAAAATTTTTTTTTTATACTTATGGGTCACCGCTCAGCCAAAGATCGTGCCAGGGCGATCTGTGGACGTTGCACGCCAGCGGTCCTCTCCCCAGCGATACTTTTGAAAACCGCCTGTGTGCCTCAGGTAGGGAAACCGTGCGGCGATGGAGTGCAAATTCCAGCCCAACAGCTTTTTTCAGGGAAACTATGCGAAGGATCAGTAGACTCAGAACAGTGCTGAAAATGTTAGTTATATTTTTTCAGTGATTTCCTTGTGGGCTAGGAGGATCGTGAGCTACCCACGATTGTATCGGCTCCCCCCTCCATCCATAATGCTTGCCCTGAATTAAAATTGAGGCTTTAGTGCTTTAGAGAGCAATAATGCAAAGAAATAAAACTAATGTGAACTTTGCTCATGCAATCTGGCTCAATAACCTTAAGTGAGATGCTTTAGTCGTGCAGTCAGCACTTGCTGTTTGAGGGAAAATATATATTTTTTTAAATCAATAGCAATTGAGAGGAGGAGATAAAAGGTTTAGAAATCATGCAACTATTTTTGAAAGGGCAATGAATTGTGACACTGATTTTGTTACAAAGAAACCATGTTCACAACTGTGTTAACCTGACCACATAATTGCTAGGTATCAAATGTTTAAGTTGTTTATGCCTGCCAGATTGATGAATGGCACAAAAATACAGCTAACCGTGTTGTCTGTGTGCCAGCGTGATTTCAACTATTGTTCTGTGGGCACAGAGAGAGGAATAATCAAACTTATCTGCGGCACATGGAGGGTAATTTTAACCACCAAGAACGGGTGGGTTTCGATCAGCTGAGAAGTTAAAAATCTTCAAAATTTCAAACCCGGCTTGAGCCCGCCCACTTCTGAATTTAATGGAGGTGGAATGGAGAAGCGGGTCATAGAAACATAGAAAATAGGTGCAGGAGCAGGCCATTCAGCCCTTCTAGCCTGCACCGCCATTCAATGAGTTCATGGCTGAACATGAAACTTCAGTACCCCCTTCCTGCTTTCTCGCCATAACCCTTGATCCCCCGAGTAGTAAGGACTTCATCTAACTCCCTTTTGAATATATTTAGTGAATTGGCCTCAACTACTTTCTGTGGTAGAGAATTCCACAGGTTCACCACTCTCTGGGTGAAGAAGTTTCTCCTCATCTCGGTCCTAAATGGCTTACCCCTTATCCTCAGACTGTGACCCCTGGTTCTGGACTTCCCCAACATTGGGAACATTCTTTCTGCATCTAACCTGTCTAAACCCGTCAGAATTTTAAACGTTTCTATGAGGTCCCCTCTCATTCTTCTGAACTCCAGTGAATACAAGCCCAGTTGATCCAATCTTTCTTGATAGGTCAGTCCCGCCATCCCGGGAATCAGTCTGGTGAACCTTCGCTGCACTCCCTCAATAGCAAGAATGTCCTTCCTCAAGTTAGGAGACCAAAACTGTACACAATACTCCAGGTGTAGCCTCACCAAGGCCCTGTACAACTGTAGCAACACCTCCCTGCCCCTGTATTCAAATCCCCTCGCTATGAAGGCCAACATGCCATTTGCTTTCTTAACCGCCTGCTGTACCTGCATGCTAACCTTCAATGACTGATGTACCATGACACCCAGGTCTCGTTGCACCTTCCCTTTTCCTAATCTGTCACCATTCAGATAATAGTCTGTCTCTCTGTTTTTACCACCAAAGTGGATAACCTCACATTTATCCACATTATACTTCATCTGCCATGCATTTGCCCACTCACCTAACCTATCCAAGTCACTCTGCAGCCTAATAGCATCCTCCTCGCAGCTCACACTGCCACCCAACTTAGTGTCATCCGCAAATTTGGAGATACTGCATTTAATCCCCTCGTCTAAATCATTAATGTACAATGTAAACAGCTGGGGCCCCAGCACAGAACCTTGCGGCACTCCACTAGTCACTGCCTGCCATTCTGAAAAGTACCCGTTTACTCCTACTCTTTGCTTCCTGTCTGACAACCAGTTCTCAATCCACGTCAGCACACTACCCCCAATCCCATATGCTTTAACTTTGCACATTAATCTCTTGTGTGGGACCTTGTCGAAAGCCTTCTGAAAGTCCAAATATACCACATCAACTGGTTCTCCTTTGTCCACTTTACTGGAAACATCCTCAAAAAATTCCAGAAGATTTGTCAAGCATGATTTCCCTTTCACAAATCCATGCTGACTTGGACCTATCATGTCACCATTTTCCAGATGCACTGCTATGACATCCTTAATAATTGATTCCATCATTTTACCCACTACTGAGGTCAGGCTGACCGGTCTATAATTCCCTGTTTTCTCTCTCCCTCCTTTTTTAAAAAGTGGGGTTACATTGGCTACCCTCCACTCGATAGGAACTGATCCAGAGTCAATGGAATGTTGGAAAATGACTGTCAATGCATCCGCTATTTCCAAGGCCACCTCCTTAAGTACTCTAGGATGCAGTCCATCAGGCCCTGGGGATTTATCGGCCTTCAATCCCATCAATTTCCCCAACACAATTTCCCGACTAATAAAGATTTCCCTCAGTTCCCCCTCCTTACTAGACCCTCTGACCCCTTTTATATCCGGAAGGTTGTTTGTATCCTCCTTAGTGAATACCGAACCAAAGTACTTGTTCAATTGGTCTGCCATTTCTTTGTTCCCCGTTATGACTTCCCCTGATTCTGACTGCAGGGGACCTACGTTTGTCTTCACCAACCTTTTTCTCTTTACATACCTATAGAAACTTTTGCAATCCGCCTTAATGTTCCCTGCAATCTTCTTCTCGTACTCCATTTTCCCTGCCCTAATCAAACCCTTTGTCCTCCTCTGCTGAGTTCTAAATTTCTCCCAGTCCCCAGGTTCGCTGCTATTTCTGGCCAATTTGTATGCCACTTCCTTGGCTTTAATACTATCCCTGATTTCCCTAGATAGCCACGGTTGAGCCACCTTCCCTTTTTTATTTTTACGCCAGACAGGAATGTACAATTGTTGTAATTCATCCATGCGGTCTCTAAATGTCTGCCATTGCCCATCCACAGTCAACCCCCTAAGTATCATTCGCCAATCTATCCTAGCCAATTCACGCCTCATACCTTCAAAGTTACCCTTCTTTAAGTTCTGGACCATGGTCTCTGAAATTACTGTTTCATTCTCCATCCTAATGCAGAATTCCACCATATTATGGTCACTCTTCCCCAAGGGGCCTCGCACAATGAGATTGCTAATTAATCCTCTCTCATTACACAACACCCAGTCTAAGATGGCCTCCCCCCTAGTTGGTTCCTCAACATATTGGTCTAGAAAACCATCCCTTATGCACTCCAGGAAATCCTCCTCCACCGTATTGCTTCCAGTTTGGCTAGCCCAATCTATGTGCATATTAAAGTCACCCATTATAACTGCTACACCTTTATTGCATGCACCCCTAATTTCCTGTTTGATGCCCTCCCCAACATCCCTATTACTGTTTGGAGGTCTGTACACAACTCCTACTAATGTTTTTTGCCCTTTGGTGTTCTGCAGCTCTACCCATATAGATTCCACATCATCCAAGCTAATGTCTTTCCTAACTATTGCATTAATCTCCTCTTTAACCAGCAATGCTACCCCACCTCCTTTTCCTTTTATTCTATCCTTCCTGAATGTTGAATACCCCTGAATGTTGAGTTCCCAGCCCTGATCATCCTGGAGCCACGTCTCCGTAATCCCAATCACATCATATTTGTTAACATCTATTTGCACAATTAATTCATCCACCTTATTGCGGATACTCCTTGCATTAAGACACAAAGCCTTCAGGCTTGTTTTATTAACACCCTTTTTCCTTTTAGAATTTTGCTGTACAGTGGCCCTTTTTGTTCTTTGCCTTGGGTTTCTCTGCCCTCCACTTTTCCTCATCTCCTTTCTGTCTTTTGCTTTTGTCTCCTTTTTGTTTCCCTCTGTCTCCCTGCATTGGTTCCCATCCCCCTGCCATATTAGTTTAAATCCTCCCCAACAGCACTAGCAAACACTCCCCCTAGGACATTGGTTCCGGTCCTGCCCAGGTGCAGACCGTCCGGTTTGTACTGGTCCCACCTCCCCCAGAACCGGTCCCAATGCCCCAGGAATTTGAATCCCTCCCTGCTGCACCACTGCTCAAGCCACGTATTCATCTGCGCTATCCTGCGATTCCTACTCTGACTATCACGTGGCACTGGTAGCAATCCCGAGATTACTACTTTTGAGGTCCTACTTTTTAATTTAGCTCCTAGCTCCTTAAATTCGTTTCGTAGGACCTCATCCCTTTTTTTACCTATGTCGTTGGTACCAATGTGCACCACGACAACTGGCCGGTCGGTCAGTAACAGCTTTTAAAGCGACTGCATGCCTCCATTTTAAATGAACATTTATTTTTAACTCATTTTGGCCAGGTTTTTTGGGCCTCGGGAAACCCAGCCGGCAAAAGGAGGCAAGAAGGGTCAGGTTCACGCGATAAGGCCTTTTATAGCACTGCTTGTGGACTAGGAGAAGTAGGAGTGGTTCCCTCTGGTCCAACGAGCTTTCCAGCTCCAGGATCACTAACTCCAGGAGCGCAATTTTCCCTAAAGCTGTTTTTTGGCGTAGTTGAAGAGTTACGCCCGTTTTGTTGGGGCCCAAGTACGCCAAAAAAAATCTCTGGCCAAATGGCCTCCCGGTCCCCGCACTTATCCCAGGCCAAATGGCCTCCTCCTTCCCGGTCCCCACAGCTAACTATACCCAAAAGGCTTCCCCCGCCCTCCACTCCCACTCTCTCTTACACCTCCTGCTGCTGGTGTCTGGGCATCTGCTGTGCTGATTTACTTACCTGCACTGATTTCCCTAACTCACCAGAAGGTTTTTCGACGCTGGCCTCGGAAGAACTGGAGTAACTCTCAGCTGGCCTAACTAGCCAGAATTGGCGCTGGTGGCAGGTTACCCTTTGACTGAAAAAAAAACTAACCTAAAAAATCGTAACTAAATGAGTTATGCTGGTGCAAATTGATTGGGGAAACTTGCATTTTTTAACTTAGGCCAAAAAACGTGGCCTGCGCCAAAAGAACAGCGCAAATCACTGGGGAAAATTGAGCCCATATCTCCTCCCCCTCCCCTCCGATCTCTAACCCCTACCCAACCACCATCTGCTCCTCTGACTCAAGGCCCCTGCCCCCGACTAACATTTACCCTCCCTGACCATGTTCTCACCTTCTCGTGATCTATCTCTCTCTCTTTCTTTCCCCCCCCTCCCCACCCCATCGTGATCTTTCCCCACCTCCCTCTCTGATCCTCGGCTGCGTCCTGTGCCGCAGGCTTTCCTGCAGTGGGAAACCTGCAGACAAACTTTAAAAGACAATGTAAATACATAGGATTGCATAGGATATACAGCACAGAAGCAGGCCATTCTGTCCAAACAGTCCATGCCGATGTTTATGATCCATTCGAGCCTCCTCCCGTCTTTCCTCATCTAACTCTTATCAGTATAATTCTCTATTCCCTTCTCCCTCATAGGCTTATCTAGCCTCCCCTTAAATGCATCTATACAATTTGCCTCAACCACTCCCTGTGGCAGTGAGTTCCACATTCTCACCACCCTCTGCGTAAGGAAGTTTCTTCTGAATTCCATATTTGATTGGTTGTGACTATCTGTTATTGATGGCCTCGAGTTGTGCTGTTCCCCACAAGTGGAAGTATTCTCTCTGCATCTACTCTATCAAAACCTTTCATAACTTTAAATACCTCTATTAGGTCACCCCTCAGCCGCCTTTTTTCAAGCAAAATGAGACCCAGCCTGTTCATTCTTTCCTGATATGTATACCCTCTCATTTCTGATATCATCCTTGTAAATCTTCTCTGCAGCCTCTCCAGTGCCTCTCAATCCTTTCTATAATATGACGACCAGAATTATACATAGTACTCCCAAGTGTGGTCTAGCCAAGGTCCAATACAAGTTTAGCATAACTTCCCTACTTTGCAGTTCTATCCCTCTTGAAATGGGCCCTAGTGCTTGTTTTTTTTATAGCATTGTAAACCTGTATTGCTACTTTTAATGATTTGTGTATTTGTACTCCGAGATCCCTTTGCTCCTCTACCCCACCCAGACTCTCACTCTCCAAGTAATGAGTGACTTGGGTGTCATCTTTAAATTTAAAAATTGTGTTTTTGATTCCAACATTTAAATCGTTAATCTAAATTGTGAACAACAGTGGTTCCAGCACTGATCCTTGTGGAATACCAATACCCACCTTCTGCCACTGTGACTAGCTACCCTTTACCCCTACTCTCTGCTTTCTATCTTGAAGCCAGCTAGCTATCCATTCTGCTACTTGTCCCCTGATTCCGCATTCTCTGACCTTATTCATTAGTCTATTACCTTATCGAAAGCCTACCTGCAAGACATCCAGGAGAATTTTTCCACCCACTCTCTGCATCGAATGTGACTATCTGGGCCATGGTTTTTACACTGTAGCTCCCTGCTTAACCTTACTCGTTCTTTAATATGGCAATGATTTGTAGAGATTCTTGCAGATTTGCAGCTAAATGAACTGCCTTCAAAATCAACTTGGGATCTAAATCCTGGGGTTTTTGAGATCAGCTGTATGCTCTATACAAATTACAATTCCTTAGTCTCCGATGTTGTAGTGCTCCTCATTAAACAGTTAGTGCTTCAAGGTTATTTCCTTTTTTTTTTTAAAAAGTGATGAGCAGAGCAGCTTCAATTATTTTATTATATTGCTAACTTGATTGCGTAGATGGAGAAAATCTAATCATGTATTCCCTTCAGATTGTATGTCTGTATGTAATATTATTAGTGGTTGAATCTTTGTTTTCTTTGGATAATTGATTCAACTACCTTTGCAACTAATTTGATGTTGAAATGCTCTGACATTAATGGATACCATATCATAGGCTGGGTAACTAAACGGTTTAGATGTAGTTGAGTTAAAGAGGAGTGGTAGTATCTAACCTGTACATAGAAATTTCGAATGTCCAAAAGAAGACATTTATTATTGAACTATCCTTTGGAAAATGTTGGTTTGTTACATAATAAGGTCTAAACTTATGTGCCAGATTTTGAGGTCAGCGTTACTCTAGCACTTGCCCATAGACTGTTTATGGTCTTTTGCACAGCAAGTTTTTTTCATTCAACCATCTAAAAAGTGCGGCGCCTTCTACAGAGCATCTGTGTGAACAGGGCAAGCAACTGTATCTTCATAACCATCAGATTGTTAATGAGTAGCACAAAGTCTGAACCAATTAGAATATTTAAATCAATATCAAATCTGGTACAGAAAACAAAATAAAGAGAGGAAAAGGAAAAATTGGATTGAAAGAGAGCGACAAAAGAAAAAAAAAAATATATTTTAAATGTTTTTATTTTTTTTAATCTGAATGAATGAGACTCATCACTTGTAAAAGTTAAGTTGTGGTTGTTTGGCAGTAATTAAAACTGATCACACCATTAAAGGAGTTCTTACACTGGAATGGAGAAGTCCAAACTTTTCCTGGCGAGTTTAGTGTGTACGTATAAGGTAAGTATGACAACTTCACGTCATTCCAAGTATTTCAATTTTGAGTGTCTCGGTGAGCTACCATTATAGCGCAACTTCTGGAGGAGCAGGAGCAACTTCCTGATTTATGCATTTAACTGCGCAAGTGCGGTCGCTGGAAGTTGCAGCCACAAAATGCAGACAATGACTAAATAATGCTTCACGTTGACTTCCAAGTTTTTTCAATTGTGAAAGAAAAATAAGTCTTTGCAACATTAAAATTAGGTTTGACACAATGTGAAAGTCCTGTGAAGTTGGAACTGAGCTTGAGGCCTGGGTCAAAAACTCAGTAGTTTGTATTATAAAACAAACTGTCCTCCCAGAACAAAACCCGAGGGGATAAGGTGGCACCTAATCGTAACTTCCATCTTTCTTCTGGAATAGAACTGTTGAAATTTAATTTTGGTCGACTGAGTCTGTGGAAATAATGCAGTGTAACTCAAACCCTTCAGGCTCAGGCAATCAATCTTTTTCCAGTGCGACCAATGCTGCATGCCAGCAGTTGTGAAGTGTGTGGGGATGGATTTGAATACTTCGGCTGTGCACTGCTAAGCAGGACCAAGGCTTTCTGACTTCTTAAATTCTGTCTGTCTCGCCAGGGGACTAACATAATGGAAGAGCAGGATTTGCGAGAGCTTGGAATTCATGAAGCAGGACATCGGCGAAAAATTCTTCAAGCTGCACGTTCCTTTCCAAAGGTAAGACTTCTGATAGCATTTTGTAAAGTTGCAGGCCAAAAATAGACTGAAATTCAATGTGAAATGAAAATGTAATTTACAATGAATAACAAAAATGGAATTTATTAACTAATGGGTAACTGGGTGTAATTATTACTGAACAAGTTGGTTTATTCCAGACAGTTGTAAATAACGAATGCAGAAATTTATAAGGAAAGGTGTCAAGTTAATCGCCATTTTATTATATCCATTGTGACTAATGTAATTTTTTTTAAATCCAATGCCAAATGGATTCTGCTGCATATACAATAGCTAATTAGAAAAGAATGTGTACATCTGATTTACAAGTTTTTTGAGCATATTCGTGTACTCTATTTTGCATGTCTCAAAGAAAAGAAAGTAGTTCGAAGAAATTTTCACATTCCGAGAATTGCGAGGATATGGAACATATTCCCACGTGGCTATTGAAGCCAAGTTAATCACAACATTTAATAGGGAATTAGATAAATGAAGGAAATACAAAAAGGTACAGGGAAAGAGCAAAAAGTAATAGGATTAGTATAGACGATTTCAAAATAGAGGTTGCACCAGTATAAACACAGTAGGCCGACTTCTGTGTTGAAATTACATTACTTCATCTAAGAGTGCACAGCTTTGCAGTAATGCTGTGTGAAGGCTTTTCACCAAGATGGCTAAATTGTCCATAAAGTTAAGCCATTGAGAGCAGTTCTCATTTATCAGAGAATGTTGATTTTCAGGAAAGACGGACGGCACTTAAGTGTAGTAATAAATCGAACAGATTAATGCACAACTGATTTTCTTGTGAAGCTGACCAATGTGAACCAGAATCCTGTGAAACCAGAAATATAGAAGCATAGAAAATAGGTGCAGGAGTAGGCCATTCGGCCCTTCGAGCCTGCACCACCATTCAATAAGATCATGACTGATCATTCACCTCAGTACCCCTTTCCTGCTTTCTCTCCATACCCCTTGACCCCTTTAGCCGTAAGGGCCATATCCAACTCTCTTGAATATATCTAACAAACTGGCATCAACAACTCTCTACGGAAGAGAATTCCACAGGTTAACAACTCTCTGAGTGAAGAAGTTTTTCCTCATCTCGGCCCTAAATGGCTTACCCTTTATCCTTAGACTATGACCCCTGGTTCTGGACTCCCCGAACATGGGGAACATTTTTCCTGCATCTAACCTGTCCAGTCCCGTCAGAATTTTATATGTTTCTATGAGATCCCCCCCTCATTCTTCTAAACTCCAGTGAATACAGGCCCAGTCGATCCAGTCTCTCCTCATATGTCAGTCCTGCCATCCCGGGAATCAGTCTGGTGAACCTTCGCTGCACTCCCTCAATAGCAAGAACGTCCTTCCTCAGATTAGGAGACCAAAACTGAACACAATATTCCAGGTGAGGCCTCACCGAGGCCCTGTACAACTGCAGTAAGACCTCCCTGTTCCTCGACTCAAATCCCCTAGCTCTGAAGGCCAACATGCCATTTGCCACCTTCACCGCCTGCTGCACCTGCATGCCAACTTTCAATGACTGATGTACCATGACACCCAGGTCTCGTTGCACCTCCCCTTTTCCTAATCTGCCGCCATTCAGATAATATTCTGCCTTCATGTTTTTGCCACCAAAGTGGATAACCTCACATTTATCCACATTATACTGCATCATAAAGAATCATAACATTAATAAAAACAGAAAATGCTGGAAATACTCAGCAGGTCAGGCAGGTCAGCAGAGTTAACATTTCAGGTCATTGACTTTTCATCGGAACGGATTATAAAATCATAAGATTGGTCACTCTCTGGACTATTTTGCAATGATTGAAGCAAGTTCTTATATTAATAGTTTAATCAAACATTTAGTTAGAAAATATGTTTTTTCAGAAAATGAAAGCTGTATTTCTCACTATGTCTGTTGGATTGCTGTAAACAAATTGAATTGGAGTGTTTATGGCGATGGCAGGAAGTTGGGATCTGCATGATTATTTTAATTAAGGTCATTTTGGGCAAAGTTTGGAATATGACATGCATGTTAATTAAACCTTTAAAATAAAGGATAATTCTTTGAAATTCACTACAGGTATTACTGCAAACATTATAACCGACATAAGCTTTGTTTGTTATCTTTTACTGCCCCACTGGAGCCAGGCCACAATGGCAAAGGGCATCCATAAAATTACTGGCTCTTCTACAAAGAGTGAGACAAATTGATAGATTCTACGAAATAGATCACATTTGAAACACAAAATATTTACCAAGTACTGATTCTGAAACTCTGCTCCCTTTGGATGCATTCATATATATTAATGTAAAATTGTGAATCCGCAAACTGATTTGTTCTCATTTATGACCCATTTCAGATCTTGATAGAAATTATAGAATGGTGATTCTCTAGTATAGATTTAATTGAGTTTATTTTTCCAAGATGAAAACATGCAAGATGCAAAGAACCATAAAGCATATACACCACTTTCATGTCCCTTCAGATTCAGTTACATAATGCAACTAAAATTATGTTGGTCCATATTGAAGAAATATCGAGTCACAGCATTGGTTGGGGATTTGGTGCTAACTGTTAACTGTTGGTGGTCTCTCTGCTGAAACCCTTGCAAAACAACTAATTGAAGATCATATTCATTTTAGGTTTTTTAATTGCATGTTGTTTAGTAGGAAATGTCAGGTACCCATTATCATTTAACTTTTTATTGAACTCTGTTAAAGTGGACTTTGAAAAATCCTGTGGCACAGAATACTTGGAGGTAACAATCATAGAATGATACAGCACAGAAGGAGGCCATATGGCCCATTGTGCCTGTGCCCGCTCTTTAGAAGAGCTATCCAATTAATCCCATTTCCCTACAACACAAAAGCAAAATACTGCGGATGCTGGAATTTGAAATAAAAACAGAAAATGCTGGAAATCCCATTCCCCTGCTCTTTCCACATTTCTTTCCTGCATTTTTCCCCTTCAAGTATTTATTCAGTTCCCTTTTGAAAGTTATTATTGAATCTGCTTCCACCACCCTTTCAGGCAGTGCATTCCAGATCATCATAACTCACTGTGTAAAAGAAATTATCCCCATCTCGCCTCTGATTCTTTTGCCAATCATCTTCAATCTGTGTCCTACGGTTAACAACCCTTCTGCCACTGGAAACAATTTCTCATTACTCTCTCAAAACCCTTCATGATTTTGAATATGTCAATTAAATCTGGCCTTGACCATCTCTGCTCTAAGGAGAACCATCCCAACTTGCTAGTTTCTCCAAATAACTGACGTCCCACATCCCTACTACCATTGCTGTATTGTTTGAAAGATAAATGTTGGCTAGGACATCGGGAGCAACTCCTCTGATCTTCAAAAAGTATAATGGGATCTTGTACATCCACCTGAAGGAGCAGAAGGGACATCTGAAAGACAGCACCTCCAACAATGCAGCACTCCCTCAGTACTACACTGAAGGAGCAGCCTAGATTATGCGCTCAATTCTGAAGTGGGACTTAAACCTTCTGACTCCGAGGCGAGAGTGCAACCGCTGAGCCAAGGCTGGCTCCTACAGTGATGATACCAATGTTGCTTGTACTTCCTGAAGGTGAAAGGAAAATGGCATTTGCTCCCACTATCCTGTCACCTCATATTCTCATGTGGCTTGCCTGCTTCACTGACTGCATGTGGACACATGGAAGAAATCTGATAACAGAAGACCTGGAGCAGTCAGGGATGCAGCAGTCATTTTCCATCATTGATGTATCGTATTTGGGAATGTAGTTTAGTTTTGGTCCTCTTGCATGGTGGGGGATAGAGAAGTCTTGGAACAGGTTCAGAGGAGAGTCATTAGTTTAAGGGCCATCAGTTCATAGGATAGGCTGAGAGAGCTGAGGCATTTTACTGTCAAAAGTATAGACTTTGAGGAAATATGATTGCGGTCTTTAAAATAATGAAAGGATTAAACATGGTCCAAGTGGATAGGCTATTTGAGCTTGATAGGTTAGGGAAGACCCGGGTACATGAATACAAGTTATGTAAGAACTAAGTTAGGAGGTACTTCTTTTCACAGAGGTTTGCTGACCTCCGGAATAAGTTGTCGACACATGCAGTGAGTACAGATTCAGTGCAAGCATTCAAAAGATTGCAGGACACGTTTTTGAGAGTGGCTAATCCTGCAGAGTTCAACAGCCCACATCAGATCATTTGATATCTGAAGTGAGGAATGAGAATACAAATTTACTGAGGCAATCAGCGATTATTTCCCCCTCTAACATGTGAACCAGTTCATCGGAAACTGTGTTGGATTGAGTGTTTAGGTTGGTGAGCTTCTAGGATCTGATGATCATTGTATTTGATGTTTTTTTTGGCTT
The DNA here is from genome assembly GCF_044704955.1 of Pristiophorus japonicus. NCBI lineage: Eukaryota > Metazoa > Chordata > Chondrichthyes > Pristiophoridae > Pristiophorus > Pristiophorus japonicus. Next base: position 80,823,190 of record NC_091993.1, read on the forward strand.
TACCTTTGACAGCAGTGTGGTGGTACAGGATTTAAAAATAATAGATTTTCGAGCTTTGAGAAATGTCTTAAGTTAGAAATGCAATGACTTCATAAGGAGGGTAGAAGGAACATTAAAAACAACCAAAAACACTTTAATACGCAATGAAGCACAGAATCATGGGGATTTGGCATTCCGACAAAAGTCAACTGGGGGTGATTTTTAAAAAGTAGTAGAAAAAGTCAGAGCAGAATACATTGCAGAGAACAGTAAGGCGAGCCCCCAAAGAATTACAACTATGTTAACAGTGAATGGATGGTCAAAGATGGCATATTGAAAGATCAATTAGCAAAACTATTACATCTGATGGTTGGAACAAGATGGCCGCCAGGGTGGCAGCTCCCCTGAGGAAAGAAAATTAAACTTAGAATCTTGAGCCATCCGGCAACTTTCACTCTTAACCTCCTCCCCTCCCACTGTCTAAACCTTCCCTAACCTAAATAGACCCTTATAGGGGTACATTCTCTTAAATTTTACCTTAAATCCTTATTCCTATAATCCACAAATTCGGGCCTACCTCATGCACAAATCTTCCTCCTAAACCCCACACCACTCTTTGACGACGACTGGACCATCAACGACGACCGAGCCTCCTGCTGCAGCAGTGAACTGGATCTGGACCTCTTCCCTCCTTCAGCGACCTTCTCTGGCGATCTGCTCCTTTGATGCCGACTCAGCTGCCCCATTCCTCGACGACGCCCTACGAGCCAGGCACCGCCCCCCCCCCCCTCTTCAGCGGCGACCGGGCCCCCTCTCCCCCCCCCTCTTCAGCGACTGGGCCTCAACTCCTCAATGGTGATCGGGCTTTCTTCCCCTTCGACGACTGGGCCTCTCCTTCCCCCCCCTGATGACCTGCCTCTTCTCCCCCAGCACGTGGTGAGTACCATGGCTGTGACCACCCTTACCTTCCACACTGAACTCCAGGGGACCGCTGATCCCCTCAATGCCTGCTCCCAACCACCTACCATCAAGTGCACTACTCAGCGTCGAGCTTGCGGCCAACATCTCGCCGTAGGCAACTAGGCTCATATAGCAGTGCCTGGTCTCCAGTCGTCTCGGACTCCCTTGCCACTGGTCCAAGACCTTGCTCAGCTAAGCCCGTGTGGTGGTCGGTGTGCAATGACCACCCCACGTTAAAAGAACTCACGCACAGGCATCTTCCACTCATTTAATATGAAGTTCGGTGCCTAATGGACAACGCCAACAGTGACAGGCCGGAAAGCCGCACCGCCATAGTTGCCCGGGAGCTTAGACTCTTTGATATCGACATCGCCGCCCTAAGCGAGACCCGGCGGGCAGGGAAGGCCAACTTAAGGAACATGGTGGATGTCATACCTTTTTCTGGAAAGGAAAACCAGAGGAAGTACGCCGCCTTCATGGAGCCGGCTTTGCCGTCAAAAATGAATTGGTCGGCCGCCTCAAAGACTCCCCCTGCGGGGCTAATGAACGCCTGATGACCCTTCACCTTACCCTATCCCGGAACCAATGCGCCACAGTCATCAGTGCATATGCCCCAACACTGGATGCAATGGATGAGGCTAAAGAGGGTTTTTATTCCAACCTCGAGACATCCCTGTCCTGCGTTCCCAAGGGCAACAAATTGATCCTCCTAGGAGACTTTAATGCTAGGGTCGGCAAAGACACAGCCTCTGGGAAGGCGTGGTTGCCAGAGATGGGGTAGGGAAATCCAACTCCAACGGCACTCTTCTCCTGGCAGAATGTCCAGAACATGAACTCCTAATCACCAACACCCTGTTCCACCAGAGGGACAAATACAAGGCATCGTGGCAACACCCTCGCTCCAAACATGGCACCTGCTGGCCTATGTCATCGTCTGAGCCAAGGATCACAAGGATGTGCGCATCACCTGCGCTGTGACAGGAGCTGATGACTGCTGGACGGACCATCGCCTAATCCGATCCATCATCAATATTGACATAGCCCCAAAGCAGAGGGGTCAGCAGAAGCAGTGCCGCAAAAAAATTAATGCCGGGACACTTCAAGACCCAACTAAGAGAGCCCTATACAGCCAGCGCCTCACAGCCAACCTGGCGTGCCTTGATGACCTTGAGATGCAGAATGCCCACAGTGCTTGATCTGCCCTCCAGGCCTCCATAACCAGTGCCTGTGAAAAGACACTTGGTTACTCAACCAGAAAACACCAGGACTGGTTTGATGAAAACGATCAGGCGATCCAAGAACTAATAGATCGTAAGCGCAGAGCATTTTTGAGCCTCAAGCAACAACCAAACTCTGGAGCTACAAAGCAACATTACAGACAGCTCGAGGCTGAGGTCCAACAAAAAACCCAGGACTTAAAGAACAGGTGATGGATGGAGAAAGCACAGGTGATACAACAACTAGCCGACAACCACAACATACGAGGATTCTTCACTGCAGTCAAGGCCACCTATGGTCCAAACTCCCAAGGCCCCACCCCACTCCTGGCAAAGAACGGGGAAACACTCATCAAGGACACCGAGGCTGTCGGGGCCCACTGGACGGAACACTTTGAAGATCTCCTCAATCGAGACTATGCCTTTGACTCGAATGTTCTCAACTCCATCCCGCAGTATGCAACCCACCACCACCTCGGTGAAACTCCCAACGCTGCAAGAAGTAGACAAAGCCATAAAACAGCTCAAGAATAACAAGGCTACGGTTGCGGATGGAATTCCTGCTGAGGCGCTAAAATATGGCGGAGAGGCGCAGTTGGCATGGATACATGACCACATCTCTCATTTGGAGGAAAGAGAGCATACCGGGAGATCTCAGATGCAGTGATCATGTCCATTTTTAAAAAGGGGAATAGATCTGACTGTGGCAACTACAGGGGAATCTCCCTACTATCAACCACTGGGAAGGTTGTCACTAGAGTCCTCCTCAACCGTCTTCTCCCTGTGGCCAAGGAGCTCTCCTGGAGTCACAGTGCGGATTTCATCCCCTATGGGGAACAACGGACATGATCTTTGCAGCATGAAAACTGCAGGAAAAATGCAGGGAGCCGCGTCAGCCCTTATACATGGCCTTTTTCGATCTCACAAAGGTCTTTGACATTGTCGATCGTGAGGGCTTATGGAGCATTGTCCTCCGTTTTCGGTGCCCCCAAAAGTTTGACGACATGCAGGCTGTGATCCTTACCAGCAGATCCACTACAGATCCACTCCACGTCCGGACCGGGGTCAAACAGGTCTGTGTCATCGCCCCAACCCTCTTCTCAATCTTCCACGCTGCCATGCTTCACCTCACTGTCAACAAGCACCCCGCCGGAGTGGAACTAAACTGCAGAACCAGTAAGAAGTTGTTTAACCTATGCCGCCTCCAGACCAGGTCCAAGACCACCCAAACCTCTGTCGTTGAACTGCAGTATGCGGACGACGCCTGCGTCTGCGCACATTCGGAGACTGAACTCCAGGATATAGTCGATGTATTCACCGAGGCATATGAAAGCATGGGCCTTATGCTTAACATTCGTAAGACAAAGATCCTACACCAACCTGTTCTCGCCGCCCAGCACTGCACCCCAGTCATCAAGATTCACGGTGCGGCTCTCGACAACGTGCACCACTTCCCATACCTCGGGAGCCTCTTGTCAACAAAGACAGACATTGATACGGAGATTCAATATCGCCGCCAGTGCAGCCTTCCACTGCCTGAGGAAAAGAGTGTTCGAAGATCAAGCCTTCAAACCTACCACCAAGCTCATGGTCTACAGGACTGCAGTAATTCCCGCCCTCCTATATGGGTCAGACTTACATGAGACACCTCAAGACGCTAGAGATATATCACCAACGATGTCTCCGCAAGATCCTGCAAATCCCCTGGGAGGACGGACGCACCAACATCAGTGTCCTCAGCCAGGCTAACATCCCCAGCATTGAAGCACTAACCACACTAGATCAGTTTCGCTGGGCAGGCCACTTAGTTCGCATGCCAGACACGAGACTCCCGAAGCAACTGTTATATGCGGAACTCCTTCATGGCAAACGAGCCAAAGGTGGGCAGCAGAAACGTTAAAAGGACACCCTCAAAAGTGCGACATCACCACTGACGCCTGGGAGACTCTGGCCGAAGACCTGGAGAAAGTGCATCCGGGAGGGCGTTGAGCTCTTCGAATCTCAACACTGCGAGCGTGAAGAGGTCAGGCGCAGGCAGCGGAAGGAGCGTGTGGTAAATCAGTGCCACCCTTCCCCCGACGAATATCTGTCCCACCTGTGACAGGGTCTGTGGCTCTTGTGTTGGACTGTTCAACCACCAAAGAACTCACTGTAGGAGTGGAAGCAAGTCTTCCTCGATTTCGAGGGACTGCTTATGATAGCATCTGATCAGGAAGAAAAAGGTAGGCTGAACTGATTATTTACAGCAGTTTTCACAATTTACAATACAAATTCCCCTCATAGTAAATGAGAGAAAATAATTAATAGCATGTATTGAAGTTAATGAAAATTTTGTTTTTCAGAAACTGGAAGGAAATATCCATTAAGTTCCTAAGCCAGTTGGGATACACCCTACAATCCTCAAGAAATTAGAGGAGGAAATTAGTGATGATTTTGGTTGATAATTGTTCAGAGTTCTATAAATACAGATGTAGTACCTACAGACTGGAGGCTGGTAAACATATTTACAGTACAGTATTCAAAAAAGAGCAGAGATAATTGCAGGCTAGTTAGCCTAACATGGCACTCTACAGGATGCTATACATGAACAGTTGAACAGTACAGTTATCCTAGGGCACAGTCAATAAAGTTTTAGAAGGAAATGCCTTGCAATCCTCCTTGAATTCTTTGAGGAGGCAACTAAGCTAATGGATATGGGTAATCTAAAAAGTAGCTTCTGCTACAGAGCTCCACTTGGATTTTCAAAAGGTTTAAAGCTTGTGAAATAGTTGATAAATTGTCTAGATGGATTGAGAATTGGCTTGACAACAGAATAGGGCGGTGATTAATGGAAAAGGCTCTGCCTGGGAAAAAGTAACCAGTGGTATACCACAAGAATCTGTTCTGGAACCTCTGTTTAAATCATTTATGAATAACCTGGAACAGGTGACTGCAGAAGATGTATTAGATTTTCTGGTTACACAAAGCTCTGTGAGCAGGTAGATAGTGGAAAGGAGATTGATTATCTTCAGTGAGACTTAGATCAATTATGTAAATGGTTTGTGATATGGAAAGTGGTTTTTAATGTGGATAAATATAGGATAATGCATGTAGAAATAGATGGGTCAAAAAACATTTGGGAATGATCATTAGTCAAACTCTGAAAGCATCTGGTCAGTGTGACTCAATTACTAATTGAGTACTGGGGTCCATCTGGAGAACATTGGCCTACAAATTGGAACAGGGTATGCTGACATTGTACGATCAATGTTGAAGCCAGTATTGGAGTTGATATGCAGGTTTAGTCACATTACCTCACAAAGAATATAGATGCATTACAAATTGTTTAGAAAAGTGTCACCAAGTTTGAGAAATAAGTTTTACAGAAAGGTGGAGTGACAACGTATTTTCCTTGGAGAAATGATTGCAGGGAGACTTTAGCTGTTCAAAATAATAAAAGGTCCAGATGAAGTTGAAATAACTATTTAACCATGAGCATAGAACTGGACGCAATTACAAAGTTCACATTCCTCAAGCCAGGTTTAAGATTATACTAACATCCTCCCATCAGAAGATACTGGATTTGTGAAACAGGCCTCAGTGAAGGTTGTTGATTTGGGATAAGTTGCACCTTTCAGAGGAGGTGGATCAATATCTATTGGATTGAAGGTTATAGAGATATTAATAGTTTGATTCGCTTGATTGTTCTTTCAGGGTGATACTGGATAAAAAAGTGAATCAACAGATGATATGGGGAAAAGGGAAATCTAGCGTGACCATACACAATCCATCAAAAATTACCAGTTTATTTTAAAATGTTACTGAAATGCATTGGTAATAAAGATGGCATCTGATTTGGAAATCTGCTGAAACACAATTTTGGAAGAACAGGCTTGTTGGCCTTTTCTCTCTCTAGATTTTCACATATCAAGAAAACCAAATTAGTGGTGTAAAGTATTGGCACTGTTCAAAACATTTATTGTTCCAAACCAATTTTGGATTTACCAGAATGAAATTCAACTGTTTTTTGTTTGCTGCACTCTCTATATGGTATAACAGAAGCTTAACAGATGATGAGAAAGACCAAGGACGAGATTACCGTCTAGTTGTGTGATGGTGTCCTAATGGATATTTCCATTTCTGCAGTTTCTCAGATAGGTGGAATTCTAATGTTTTGATGTATTTGACATACTGTTTTTATGACGCTGATGATGTCGGGGTGAAGGTTCTGGTTTGAGCTATACCATTATTAAATTGTATGGGGTTGGAAATACCATAACATACTATTTTATCGTTTCCTTCACCAGTTTTGGTTCAGTTTGGGCAACAATAAAAATTGTGTGATTTATTTGACTTTATTGTGACTTGTAGTGTGACAAAAGAGTGTTAAAATAGCCCCAAAGAATTAAAACCTGATAAATGCACACTTAAAATTCTTCATTGCCCTGAAATTGGAAGTCAGTGCTTTTGTTTTTGATCAATATTGTGTTGCTCCCTATGACCTTTCTGGATTCACATGAGCAGTTCTAATGGAGAGCAATCAGTGCTGTGAGGTTCCGTGTCAGAGCCCTCCCTTAAGTCCAGAGGTAATCTAATGGTTGAATTTAAATTTGTGATTTAAAGTTGCACCAATGGAATGAGTGACAGGACATACGCTTGTGCTCATGTTTCGCTTTTGCCATGAAGTCAAAAGGATGTATTCAGCATGGGCTTTCAGTTGAGCACAAATGCAAAATAAATGTACCATTATCTCAGATTGAAAGACACATCATTCCTGGGTTCTCGAATTAACCTTCTACTGACTCTCTCAGTAAGGAGAAATGAGTCACAAAAGGAGAGAAAAGTATCAGTAAATTGGTTGATTTATTTAATCTAGAGTCTCCATTAGAGAGTGCTTGCACCCTTTTTGTTTCTGAGGGAAAAATAGGGACCTGAAAAGATCCCCATTGGAATTCAAATTTCTAGAATTATAGGGCTCAAGTTTCGGCCTGTTTTTTTTGGAGCAACTAGTTTAGAATGGAGCATCTTGAAAATTGCAATTCTCGGCATTTAGTTTGTTCCGGTTCTAGTGAGTTAGAATAGTTCGATTTTAGAACAGATTTTTTTTCAAAAGGGGGCGTGTCCAGCCACTTATGCCTGTTTTGCAAGTTTAAGCAACGAAAACTTACTCCAAACTAACTTAGAATGGAGTAAGGGTAGATTTTTGTACGCTCAGAAAAACCTTGCCTACACTTATAAATCAGGCGTAGGGGACGAGAGATTGGGTGGTTGGGGGGGGGGGGAGTTTACAAACATTAAACACTTCACTTTTTCACATAAAGAGCCATTAATAGTAAATGATAAATAAATCAATAAATCAACCAATAAATCAAAAAATTTAAAAAAAAAATCAAGTTTCTACTCACCAACTGCAGCACCGGGAGCCCTCCAACAGCGTGCTGGGACGGGGCGTCCCCCAGTGTGTCTCTCTGTCTCTGTCTCTGTCTCTCTCTGTGTTTCTGTCTCTGTCAGTGTCTCTGTGTTTCTGACAGCGCGGAAAGGGAGGGTGGAGGGGGGAAAAGAGGGAAGGAGGGGAGAGGAGAGCCGGAGCGGAACTTGAATTGGGAGGGAGGGGGAAGAGGGATGGTGGGGTGGGGAAGGAGGGAAGGGGGTGGGGGGAGGAAGAGGAATGTATTTAAATCACAGATAGATCGATTTTTAACCAATAAGGGAATTGAGGGTTATGGGGAGCGGGTGGGTAAGTGGAGCTGAGTCCACGGCCAGATCAGCCATCATGATCTTGTTGAATGGCGGAGCAGGCTCAAGGGGCTAGATGGCGTACTCCTGTTCCTAATTCTTATGTTCTTATGTTTTTCCAGAGGGCGGAAACTTGGGCCCTATAACTTCCCTAATGCATCTCCATCCAGTTGAAGGATTAGGGCCAACCAAGAATAGTACTACCCATGCTGGAATGCACCATTTCCATCACCAGCTTATATATATCTTTATATCTTTGGAGAGTGGTGTTGGGGTGGGTTCAATAGGGAGAAGGAGGAACATAACATAAGAAGTAGGAGTAGGCCATGCGGCCCCTCAAGCCTGCTCCTGCTCAGCTTCCACAGCTCTCTGAGGCAGTGAATTCCAGAGTTACAACCTTCAGAAGAAATTCCTCCTCATCTCAGTTTTAAATGGGCGGCCTCATTCTAAGATTATGCCCCCTAGTTCTTGTTTCCCCTATCAGTGGAAACATCCTCTCTGCATCCAACTTGTCAAGCTCCCTCATAATCTTATACGTTTCGATAAGATCACCTCTCATTCTTCTGAATTCCTGAGTCGAGTCCCAACCTACTCGACCTTTCCTCTTAAATCAATCCATCATCTCCAGAATCAACCTAGTGAACCTTCTCTGAACTGCCTCTGAAGCAAGTATATCCTTTCTTTAATATGGAAACCAAAACTGTACGCAGTATTCTAGGTGTGGCCTCACCAATACCCTGTATAGCTGTAGCAATACTTCCCTGCTTTTATACTCCATCCCCTTTGTAATAAAGGCCAAGATTCCATTGGCCTTCCTGATCACTTGCTGTACCACCATACTTACCTTTTGTGTTTCATGCACCAGAACCCCCAGGTCCCACTCTTTGTAGTCTCCTTTATTTAAGCTTAGTACGCTGGTTTGAGATCCAACTTTCTCGCCCTCCATCTGAATTTGAAACTGAATCATGCTATGATCACTCATTCCAAAGGGATCCTTTACTGGGAGATTGTTTATTAATTATGTCTCATTAAACAGGACCAGATCTAAGAGAGCCTGTCCCCTAGTTGATTCCGTTACATATTGCTCAAGGAATCCTTATGCACTCTATGAACTCTTCCTCAAGGCTACCCTGACCAACTTGATTTGTCCAATCAACATGGAGTTTAAAATCCCCCACGATTATTGCTGTTCCCTTTTTACAAGCCCCCACTTAGAGGCTACTGATTTCTTCCCAAATAAAGTTTCAAGTTTATTAACTGTCATTTGCTGTATTATGAAATTAATCTGAAGACGTGTTTCTTGCATATGAAATATAACAGTTAGGTTTGAATTTGAAATGCTGCCTGTGAAGGCTGAAAATTGTGAAGCTTGAATATTTTTAAGACAATATATTCCCAAGATTTCTCAGCTGTTACTATAATCAGTGGATTGTGAAAAGCTCAGGAGTTGCATTTTCAGCCTTGCATTCATTGTGCTGAATGAACGACCATAGGATTTACACACTTTAGGTCCTATTAACCATCATAACACCTTGATATTACATTGCATCCATCTTTTAAAAAGACACATATCAGGAAGTGCTTGGGCAAGTAAGCAAAAGGAAGATGATGGATAACATATTAATTGTCAAACGCCAAATATTTGCAGCAAGTAATTCTTAATGCCATGTAAATTATTGGTGCTCACATCAGGTACTTTGAGGTGGATCACTCTGGATATTTTCCATTTAATTGGTGTTTGACATCCACAGTTATCTTTTGGTCTTTCAGTGGGGTCTTTGATTATCATTTTAGTGACAGTTTTGGAAGACTCGTGTTTTGGTAGGAGAGCACATAGGACAATAAATGATTAGCAGATGCATAAAAATGTAAAGCTGTGGGGATGTTGGTATCACAGAGCTCTGACAAGTGATTCATGTCTTTTTTTTTTAAATTTAGACATGATTTTGTTTTTGTTTTTATCTTGTCAGAGAGTGAAAGGTTTGTGCTGGGTAATAGAATGTTTTTTTCAGTTTGTGCACTGTCGATACTCAGTTCCCAATCATGTTCTATTTCACACCCTCGTCACCCTTACGGGCTTTTATAGGATCATAGAATGTTAACAGTATAGAAACGGGCCCTTCAGCCCATCATGTTTTTTTCTTCATTCACCATTAGTCAAGTCCATTCTCTTGGTTGTTCCCCATTCCTCACTGTGTCATTCATATGGAGGTCCTGCTACTTCTCCACCTACTGAGGGCTCAAACCCATGCTGGGAAAAAGAGGCAAGAAGGGTCTAAGATGATTCGCATAGCAATGGGAAGTTTTGAACAAAATCTTCTTGCAGCAATCCAATACCTGATCCAGATGGATCAGTAGTGTTCCAGTAGATCATCCAACCTGGCATACAATGAAATCTGAAGGGGTAGACCTATCACTAGGTAGCTAGGATTCTTTTCAGCTCAAGGAACAGTATCTCATTTTTCGATGAGGCACTTTACAGCCTTCTGGACTTAACATTGAGTTCAACAATTTCAGGTCATAACCACTACTCCCATCTTTTTGGACAGCGATTGCTGGTAATGATTCTGCTGTTGCCATTTACAGCTCCTCCAGACCTATCTTTTGTTTCTTCACTTGTCCTGTTACCAACCCCTTTTTGCATTGCACCATCATCCCTTTTGTCATATAAATCACCCCTGCCTTCCACCCTATCACAGATCTTCCCTTTTGCTCTTTGCTCACTCCCCCTTTTCCTGCCTCTGCTTGCTTAGAACCTGTTAGATCTGTAACTTTTTCCAGTTCTGATGCAAGGTCACCAGACCTGAAACATTAACTCTGTTTCTCTCTCCACACATTCTCCATGACCTGCTGAGTATTTCCAGCATTTTCTGTTTATTTCAGATTTCCAGCATCCGCGGTAGTTTGTCTTTTCGTTCCACTTGACTCCAGTTAACTCTAAACTAATGTCCTAACAAGTAGGATTGTACCAGCTAGACAAATGGTGGCAAGCTTGCCAGTGTTTTAATCTTGTAGGCTGGATAGACTCCAGCTGTATCCCTATGCATTTGTGGGGTCCCTAAGCCTTGGTTCTGACAACTAAGGTCTCTGAACTTGGATAAGTGAAGTGTGTCCTTTTAGGAACCAAATGAACATAACATAAGAATTAGCCATCTAGCTCCTCGAGCCTGCTCTGCCACTCAACAAGATCACGGCTGATCTGGCTGTGGACTCAGCTGCACTTACCCACCCGCTCCCCATAACCCTTAATTCCCTTATTGGTTAAAAATCTATCGATCTGTGATTTGAATACATTCAATGAGCTAGCTTCAACTGCTTCCCTGGGCAGAGAATTCCACAGATTCACAACCCTCTGGGAGAAGAAATTCCTTCTCAGCTCAGTTTTAAATTGGCTCCCCCGTATTTTGAGGCTGTGCCCTCTAGTTCTAGTCTCCCCGACCAGTGGAAACAACCTCTCTGCCTCTATCTTGTCTATCCCTTTCATTATTTTAAATGTTTCTATAAGATCACCCCTCATCCTTCTGAACTCCAATGAGTAAAGACCCAGTCTACTCAATCTATCATCATAAGGTAACCCCCTCATCTCCGGAATCAGCCTAGTGAATCGTCTCTGTACCCCCTCCAAAGCTAGTATATCCTTCCTTAAGTAAGGTGACCAAAACTGCACGCAGTACTCCAGGTGCAGCCTCACCAATACCCTATACAGTTGCAGCAGGACCTCCCTGAGTACTCTGCACCAGGCAAGCAAAAAAGCCCGAGTGTCTAGATTTCTCAGTACAGGTTGAACCTCCCGTATCCAGCACCCTTGGGACACGGCCTGTGCTGAATAAGGGATTTTGCCGGATGAGGGGAGGTCAGCAGCCTGGGGGGGTGGGGGGGGGGTCTGCGCCCCAAGCGGGCCAAAAAGGAAGTGTTGGCGGGCCGAGGTTGGCACGGCCCCAAATTCGGGGTGGAGGTCAGCCGCGTTCTGTGCATGCACCCCCGGCTGCCAGAATCATGCCGGATAAGAGGTGGTGCCGGATAAGGGAATCCCTGATAAAGGAGGTCCAACCTGTAGCTTCATTTGGAGACCTATCAACATGATAATTGGTTTCCATGTCTGTCAGACACTTGACTGGCCAAACAAAATACTCCTCGCTGCTCCTTGATGGCATAGCTAGGATGAAGACCTTCTAGTATAGGGAATTATGGATGTAATGTTCTACTGCATGGCACAGGATGTTGATCATCAAGTATGTCGCCAATTATGATAGGTTTTAACTATAAGAGAAACACATGGATTATATAATTCACTGTAGCAGGCCGCTGGACAAACTAACTACATTTCATAGAAAAAAATCATTATGATGTGAAGAGTAGTGTTTTTATTCTTGGTAATGAGAACAAGCTGAATCTCCATTGTTATAGTTTATCAGCTCAGACAACTCGATATAATATATTCTGATTATTGATTTTGTATTGCAGATTAAACCATTTGGTTTTGATGGAAACAGCAATACTTCAATCGCAACATGGTTGGAATCACTTGGACTGGAGGATTACAATCAAAGCTTTCTGTCCAGTGGGTACAATTCAATGGACTGTGTGAAAAACCTCTGGGAACTGGAAATTGTAAATGTAAGCTCAATAAACTAGTACTTGCCTTCCCTGTAAGGAGATGGGTGAAAATGCTGTTTTTATCAGACCTGATTCCTGCTGAAATGTGTTTTTTTTTTTACATAATTCTACCTTATTTCCACTTCACCATGAAGTAAGTTTATAGAACTGCAGTTTTTTGGGTGTGGGGCAGTCCGACCCCCCCCCTCGCTGCCTCGAGCTGTGACTCCCCCGTACCACAGGCTCCGACAAACTTTAAGGTGAGAGAGCACCTTGAGCATGAATCATTTATTTTCTAGCTCTATAAAATATAAATATTTAACTTAATGCGAAATAGCCATTGATGAAAATTCTGGAATTCTCTCCCTAAACGTCTCTATCTCTCTACCCTCCCTCTACCCTCCTTTAAGATTTTCTTTAAAACCTACCTCTTTGACCAAGCTTTTAGAAACATAGAAACATGGAAAATAGGTGCAGGCGGCCCTTCGAGCCTGCACCATCATTCAATAAGATCATGGCTGATCATTCACCTCAGTATCCCTTTCCTGCTTTCTCTCCATACCCCTTTATCCCTTGAGCCGTAAGAGCTATATCTAACTCCCTCTTGAATATAGCCAATGAACTGGCATCAACAACTCTCTGCGGTAGGGAATTCCACTGGTTAACAACTCTGAGTGAAGAAGTTTTTCCTCATCTTAGTCCTAAATGGCTTACCCCTTATCCTGAGATTATGTCCCCTGGTTCTGGATTTCCCCATCATTGGGAAAATTCTTCTTGCATCTAACCTGTCTAGTCCCGATAGAATTTTATATGTTTCTATGAGATCCCCTCTCATCCTTCTAAACTCCAGTGAATACAGGCCCAGTCAATCCAGTCTCTCCTCATATGTCAATCCTGCCATCCCGGGAATCAGTCTGGCGAACCTTCGCAGCACTCCTTCAATAGCAAGAACGTTAAGAGACCAAAACTGAACACACTATTCCAGGTGAGGCCTCACTAAGGCCCTGTACAACTGCAATAGGACCTCCCTGCTCCTATACTCAAATCCCCTAGCTATGAAGGCCAACATACCATTTGCTGCCTTCACCGCCTGCTGTAACTGCATGCCAACTTTCAATGATTGATATACCATGACACCCAGGTCTCGCTGCACCTCTCCTTTTTCTAATCTGCCGCCATTTAGATATTCTGCCTTCGTGTTTTTGCCACCAAAGTGGGTAACCTTACATTTATCCACATTATACTGCATCTGCCATGCATTTGCCCACTGCAGCCTTTTAGCGTCCTCCTCACAGCTCACACCGCCACCCAGCTTAGTGTCATCTGCAAGCTTGGAGATATTACACTCAATTCCCTCATCCAATTCATTAATGTATATTGTAAATAGCTGGGGTCCCAGCACTGAGCCATGTGGTACCCCACTAGTCACTGCCTGCCATTCTGAAAAGGACCCATTTATCCCGACTCTCTGCTTCCTGTATGTTAACCAGTTCTCTATCCATGTCAGTACATTACCCCCAATACCATGTGCTTTAATTTTGCACACCAATCTCTTGTGTGGTGCCTTGTCAAAAGCCTTTAGAAAGTCTAAATACACCACATCCACTGTTTCTCCCTTGTCCCCTCTACCAGTTACATCCTCTCAAAATTCTACAAGATTTGTCGAGCAGGATTTCCCTTTCATAAATCCATGCTGACTTGGACCGATCCCATCACTGCTTTCCAAATGTGCTGCTATTTCAACTTGAATAATTGATTCCAACATTTTCCCCACTACTGATGTCAGGCTAACCGGTCTACAATTACCCGTGTTTTCTCTCCCTCTTTCTTAAAAAGTGGTGTTACATTAGCTACCTTCCAGTCCATAGGAACCGATCCAGAGTCGATAGACTGTTGGAAAATGATCACCAATGCATCTACTATTTCTAGGGCCACTTCCTTAAGTATTCTGGGATGCAGATTATCAGGCCCCGGGGATTTATCGGCCTTCAATGCCACCAATTTCCCTAACACAATTTCCCGCCTAATAAGGATTTCCTTCAGTTCCTCCTTCTCACTAGACCCTCGGTCCCCTAGTATTTCCGGAAGGTTATTTGTGTCTTCCTTCGTGAAGACAGAACCAAAGTATTTGTTTAACTGGTCTGCCATTTATTTGTTCCCCATTATAAATTCACCTGAATCTGACTGCAAGGGACCTACGTTGGTTTGCACGAATCTTTTTCTCTTCACATATCTGTAGAAGCTTTTGCAGTCAGTTCTTATGCTCCCAGCAAGCTTCCTCTCATTACCTATTTTCCCCCTCCTAATTAAACCCTTCGTCCTCCTCTGCAGTATTACAAAATTCTCCCGGTCCTCCGGTTTGCTACTTTTTCTGGCCAATTTATATACCTCTTCCTTGGATTTAACACTATCCTTAATTTCCCTTGTTAGCCACGGTTGAGCCACCTTCCCCGTTTTATTTTTACTCCAGACAGGGATGTACAATTGTTGAAGTTCGTCCATGTGATCTTTAAATGTTTGCCATTGCCTATCCACCGTTAACCCTTTAAGTATCATTTGCCAGTCTATTCTAGCCAATTCACGTCTCATACCATCGCAGTTACCTTTCCTTAAGTTCAGGACCCGAGTCTCTGAATTAACTGTGTCACTCTCCATCTTAATAAAGAATTCTACCATATTATGGTCATTCTTCCCGAAGGGGCCTCGCACAACAAGATTGCTAATTAGTCCCTTCTCATTACACATCACCCAGTCTAGGATGGCCAGCCCTCTAGTCGGTTCCTCGACATATTGGTCTAGAAAACCATCCCTAATACACTGCAGGAAATCCTCCTCCACCGCATTGCTACCAGTTTGGTTAGTCCAATCTATATGTAGATTAAAGTCACCCATGATAACTGCTGTACCTTAGCCTAATATCATCTTATGTGGTTTGTGTCACATTTTGTTTGGTAATGCTCCTGTGAAGCGTCTTGGGACATTTTACTACATTAAAGGCACTATACAAAAATTAAAGAACTTAGATTTATATAACATTTCACGACCTCTGGACATGCCAAAGCACTTTACAGCAAATTAAGTACTTTTTGAATTATAGTCACTGTTGTAATATAAGGGAAAGCGGAAGCCAATTTGCTTCACAGCTATATCCCACAAATAGCAATGAGATAATGATCAGATACTCTGTTTTAGTAATGTTGGTTGAGGGATAAATATTTGTCAGGACACTGAGCAGAACGCTCTTGCTCTCGATCTGAGTTCCCAGGATGTATATTCTAGAATGCTTGCACATTTGCTGCTGACACCAAATTGTGGCAAGGTATGGTAGAGAAGATCGATGAAAGTAAATTTCTACCAACTGCCCTTGCTCGCTAATTTAACTTAATTAATGCTCTGACAGTTTCTACACCTATTTCTCTTGTTTGAAAGCAATCTTCAAGAGTCATTTCAATAGAATCTATGAAATTGCAAAGCAGTTATGCATAAATCAATATTGGCATCAGAGTAGATCATTTTGATCTGATGGTTTCCCCTCCCACCACTACATCCAATTTGCTCGGCAGAAATGATGCATTATCTCACAAATTAAACAAAAACAAGATTTCTGGATTGAATGCCAGTTTGAATCATAGTGACCGGAATTTTCTCGAGGGAGGCGGGTTGGGGGCGGGGGGCCTCCGAGGCGGGGGCGAAACCCGACCTCCCGACTTTAACGGCAGGGCCAGATTTGAATGCGAGGCCTCAGGTTCCTGCCCGCAGCCAGCAGATTGAGAGGCTGGTTGGTTGCAGGCGGGTAGGCCTCATAAGCGAGGGGCTGGTCCTGGGGAGTGGGGATCGGGGGAGAGGGTAGGAGGGCGGTCGGGAATCTGTTGGGGGTGGAGAGAGGTGGGCAGGGATCGGATCGGCATTGGGGAGGGGCGGGGAGAAGAGAGAGAATCGGGGCCAGTCACCGGAGGATCGTGGCCGACCTCATCATCGTTGAGGGGTGAGGTGGGGACGCCTGGGGAGGTGATCAGAGGCCTCGTGAGTGGGGATCTCCGATCACGGGGGGGTAAGTATCGTCGGGACCCTGGATCCAGGAGGTAGATATAAAGCCACTTATCTCCTGGATGCAGCAGTTCTGCCTCTGTTTACCAAATTGTGTGAAACCCATCCATAAGCAGTTAAACACAAACTGGATGGGGATAGAGAGGCATCCAGCCTCATTACAATATTTAAATTGAGGTAACGTCGCCTGGGAGCGAGTTGGTCGTCCACCCCGCCTCCGGTTGGAAGCAGGATCAGGTCGGAAATCCCATTTTTAACACTTTAGCTGGATGGCACGCAGGGGACAGAAATGCAGAAAGTCTTTGAAGGAGAAGAAGGGAAAATCTGGGGATAAGGTGTTGGGACGGGGAGGAAGGAGAGTGCCATCTTGAACTGGGGGGTTGGGACAGTAAAATGTCTGGTTGAACTGAGGGGGTTAAGAATTGCCAGCTTGAATGGGAAGGTGGACAAATGCTAACTGGAACTGGGGTGGAGGGTGTAGTGTTTGATTAATTTGAGAGGAAAAGGAAACTGAGAAGATTGGAAGATAAGAATGTCTTTATGAAAGGGTAAGGAATTGGATGGAGTACAGTGTCTGTGGCCCAAAAAGGGTAGTGACCCTGTGAACTGGAGTGGGGAGTGTTGGATGTCTAAGAATGGCTGTTAAGGGCATTTTTGTTTGAATGATGGTCTGGTTGGTCTGCTGGAAATCCAAATGTCACTTTGATTTTTTTTTAGATAAAAAAAATCCAAAGTAGAAGTTCTGTTAAATACATAATTTTAACGTAAACTTTCTACATTTTCCAAAGATGTTTGTCTCCGATCCCTCTCCCAGAAATGCCTAGCAATTTTGTGCCTTCAATATTTTTATTGTCCCTTCAGATTTTCATGCACATGCTTTTTTCCAACAATACAGATGAATAAACGCTAGGTACTTACAGCTTCAGCTACAACAGTGTGCTTCTTGTTTTCACATATCAGCGGTTTATAATGAGGGCTGTTTTGAGTTGTGAATCTTTTGGGGGCTGTGTCAGCTTTTTGAAGCTGTTTGTCAGCTTTAGCTAGTTTGCTAGGTTGCCGTGCATGAGAAATGAAACAAGAAAATGCCTTGAGAGTATTCCATGGATAAAAAAAATGCTTTTTGTCTGACTTTACAAAATGCTGGCACGTGTATTGTAGGATATTCATGCAACACCGAAGGAAATCCATTGCTAGAGAATTTGGTACAGGTACCAGACAAAGTTATCTGCATGCAGCATTCAGGGCAGTTACAGAAGTTGTGAAAAACTGGGGCTTTATGCTGGCAAAATGCATTGGACCACGATCTACCCACTGAGGCATGGATTAATTCTGCAGTCAGCTACATTGCTCCTTACCCATCTCCGGGGAGGAGCAATAAGCCGAGCTAAGTTGTTTTTTGCTGTGGTGCAACAGTGAATGGAGCCCAGTTGATCTTTTACAGAAACCTGGGAAAGTTCGAATGGACTTGCCCTAATGTTGCTCTTCCACATCTTCCAGCAATTAATTCAGACTGGCATTGGAAAAACCATGTGGGACCAGGCTGCCCATTTTCTAGCTGCAGGTAGTACACGACCCGCAAACAAGGGTATAAGAGAAAGCAACCTCCCAAAAGTGGGAGCTGCACCGAAAAGCTTTTGTACTAACCTGACTGAAATTTATCATAAAATGTAAGCATTCCAACCGGATATAATCAGAAATGAAACCAAAATACCGAGTCGTGAGTAAACATTTTTTCTAAGCATCTGATGGTTCCTTTCATTCATTCAAGCACTATTTTATAGTAACTTATAAGTTTCTCTCTTAAATAAGGGTTTATAATTAGTTGGGTACAAAATTCAACCATAATTTTAGAGAATGGATGATTGAGATTCTGTGTTTCTTTGAGAACTATAAATACCATTCAGCAGAAAAGGGCTGTTTAAAAAGTACTTGATTCATGTTTTATTATTTGAAGATGGAGTATAGGTAAAGCAACTCGGAGATTTCTCTCTGAAATAGAATCTTGTATGTGTGTGGCTTCAGTTACTGCTTTCTTAATTCAGCAAGGTCACATAATTGTGTGAAGAGCAGATTGCTCGTAGGTTGTGAGTGATTCTTATTGAATAGTATTTTTTAATCAGATGAATCTATCCACCTTGGCTGCAGGTTGTGGAAAGGACTGGTTTTCCTGTTCTATTTTTCATTCACCCTGAAGTGACTTTATCTGAGAAGTGTGTTCAAACATCAAGGATATTCAATTGATTGATCACCCATAGGGTGAAGTGGGATAAATGAATTCCTGCATGATCATTTCTTTTTCATGATTAAGTTTTGTGTTATTTTAGGTGCTAAAAATAGCCTTACTCGGTCATCGCAAACGAATCTTAGCATCTCTTGGAGACCGGCCCTACGAAGAACCACCTCAGAAACCACCTCGATCATCCCAGCTGAAGGTAAGATAATAGTGTTGTTGTTGCTCTATGCCTGGTAGTATTTTAACATCAATACAACAGTATTAGATGTAGCACAAAGAGGGATCACCTTAATTGGACTAACACATTGCAAGAACACACATCGAACAAGAATATTCATTAAGGACACCAGACAAATCTTTAACCCATTGCCTTAACTTCTTGTCAAGGAACCATCTGTTATTTACCACCCAGTTTATACCTAAGATAATGATGCCTAAATGTGGCTCACCAAACTGACCTGTATCAATTAGTTTGGATTATATTAGCAGTTACACTATGGCTAAGTGAATGAATGAACCCTCTTCTGCCAGTTATCAAAGAAGTCAGACAACCAAGTCATAAACTAACAGCTGTTTATAAGCAGCACTTAAACATTGAGTATGCAAATAATTAGGAGATGGGGTTGATTGACGAAACAAGGATTACAAAGCAGTTTAGTGTAATTCAGCATTAACTACTTGCTGATTAACAGTGTCTTGAGTTTGATGTAAATTGGTGAGATGAATTTAGGATTAGATTCCTTAAATAACTTACAAGTTAACAGCATTAGATTGGCATTCTAATGAATAGATTCAACCCTATATGCTTAGAGTTAGCAAGTTTTCCAGAATGTATATGACCTCATCCCTATGAGGTGGCTTGGATGAACTGGTTGACTCACCTTCCTCTGGGAGGATGTTGTTAGCCTTCTGAGATGTCAGAATGATGATTGTCGAGGTGCAATCCATGCCTCTTGGATTCTCTGATCTTGAGTAAATTCATCTTCCAAGCTGTTAGCTATATCTGGACAAGCTGTCTGAAATCTCACCTCCCTTAATCTGAAGGAAACTTGTCTATCTAAGCGACACACATATATCTGCCTGTAGCTTCCTGGTATATCCATACAATCTTAAATTATGTAACCTTTCTCTCTCCTACATATGCAAGACAAAGTACCATATACTGTCTACTACAAAGATTACTAAAATAACAGAGCTAAACTAAGTGTCAAAAACATCATCTTGAAAATCCTTACTTTTCAAAGTAAATTCATAACTTCCATTGATCAATCTCAGTGACACACATGTTAGAGCTCAGTCCTGCTAATGTCAGTTACCCCTCACAGCCTTGTGTCGATGATCTCGAAATCAATGAAGCACCGACACTCAGACATGACCAGGTTGCTTGTTTGTCTTCTAACTTCTCAGGCCTTTAGGAACAGGAGTCGGCCATTTAGCCCCTCAAACCTGTTCCGCCATTCGCTGAGATCATGGCTGATCTGTGACCTAACTCCATATACCCGCCTTTACCCCAGATCCCTTAATACCTTTAGCTAACAAAAATCTAACAATTTCAGATTGAAAATGAACCTAGCATCAATTGCCGTTTGTGGAAGAGAGTTCCAAACTTAGCTAACAAAGGGGTCACCCACAGGCCCAGATCAGGCAGGATATTTTTATGACCCCCTTAACGAGCCATTTGTGGACTTGGTGGCTTGTATTCTTGAAATGAGTTTAGGTGCTTTCAGTTCAGTTCCTGGTGGCGAGTGCTCTTGAAGTTGGGGTTGAGCTTGTTATTGGTATAACCGTGTTATACCTGACCCAAGAGTGGTTGATATTGGCTGGCACTGGGAGCCTAAGATAGAAAGTGCTCCTCTCCTTGGCACTAGCATCTCTCTCCTTTCACAAAGTTTACAAAAATTTAAAATTATGTGTAGACTGTTGTAATTTGCTAGTTTATTATAGTTTCATTTTCCTTTGCATTGACTTTTTATATGACCTATGCCTTGCTCAGGGAATAAAAAATCTGCTACATAATGTAATATGCTATTGACAATTACTATGCACTAGCAATTATAATTGTTTGATTGACAATAATTCTGATTGCTTGTCTCCGCTACTGATAGAAAATGAGAAAATAGGCAATTACAATGTACCCTGCTGTGGACTTTGTCCAAACCACATCACAGGTTGAGTGGTGTTATATTACTGTTTCAAAACACAGAAACAAATGCCTAAATTCTATAAAGTCTGATGATTTTGGTCAACCTTGGGATGGTCACAATCACTGACCAACAGATACACAAGTTAGTATAAATTCATGAGAATCCCCTGTACAAGGCCTAACTTATTTTCATTGGTGCACCTGAGGCACATCTTAGGATGACCGAGTAAGTTTTCACTGCCAAAACTTGCAAAACAGGCCTGAGTGGCTGGACACACCCCCTTTTGGAAAAAAAATACCTGAATTAAAACGAACCCAAACTAACTCACTAGAACTGGAGCAAACTAAGTGCCAAGAATTGCGATTTCTAAGATACTCCAAACTAAACTAGTTGCTCCAACCCGAAACTTGGGCCCTATGAGTGTGGTGAGGTATGAAAGTACTGTGCAATCTTGTAGGAGTTACTTTTGCTGCAGTTGAGCATATCTTTGGGAACTGCAGGCACTAGCTAATACGTGAAGCAGAATAACATTTAACACTTGCTTCATGTTTTAACACTTTATTTCATGTTTCTTTTGCAATATTCAGTTTCTCTTGCATTAGTATTTGGCAGTTGTAATAGAGAATGTATGTATGTGGGATATATATGCTTGCAGGTTTAATCCAATAAAAGCTTTCTTGCTCTTACACGAAAGAACACTTGAAACTCTCTATTCCAGGATAGTTTTTTAAAAACTTGTTACATAATGCAAAACTAGGCATGCTGGTGCTGGTTAGGAAAGAATGATGCTGGTATGGAAGATTAAAATATGAATGAAAAGATAAATAATTAGAAAAAATTGCAGTTGTTAAAAAAAAATCAAATCAGTGTTTGAGGGTGTAATGCTCTCTTGATTTGGGTGGTATTCAGAAACTGAGGGGGCAGTTTTTAACCTAACCCGCCCATCAGGTACCTGATGGAATCATAGAAGGAGGCCATTTCAGCCCATCGTGTCCGTGCCGGCCAACAAGAGGCTATCCAGCCTAATCCCACTTTCCAGCTCTAAGGTCCGTAACCCTGCAGGTTACTGCACTTCAGGTGCACATCCAAGTGCAAAATACTTTGTAAATGTGGTGATGGTTTCTGCCTCTACCACCCTTTCAGGTAGTGAGTTCCAGATCCCCACAACCCTCTGTGAAGAAATTTCCCCTCAAATTCCCTCTAAACCTTCTACCAATTACTTTACATTTATTCCCCCTGGTGGTTGTTCCCTCTACTAGGGAAATAGGCCCTTTCTATCCACTATATCTAGGCCCTTCATAATTTTATACACCTCACTGAGGTCTCCCCTCAGCCTCCTCTGTTCCAAGGAAAACAAACCCAGCCTATCCAATCTGTTCCCCTAAGATTTTCTACCACCGGCAACATCCTCGTAAATCTCCTCTGTACCCTCGCCAGTGCAATCACGTCCTTCCTGTAATGCAGTACTCCAGCTGTGGCTTAACCACTGTTATATACAGTTCAAGCATAACCCGACTGCTCTTGTATTCTATGCCTCAGCTAATAAAGGCAAGCATTTTGTATGCCTTCTTAACCATTTTATCGACCTGGCCTGACCAACCTTCAGGGATCTGTGGACATGCACTCCAAGGTCCCTTTGTTCCTCAACACTTCTCAGTGTTCTACCATTTAATGTGTATTCCCTTTACTTGTTAGCCCTCCCCAAATGCATTACCTCACACTTCTCCGGATTAAATTCCATTTGCCACTGTTCTTCCCACCTGACCAGTTGATTGATATCTTCCTGCAGTCTACAGCTTTCTTCATTGTCAACCACACAACCCATTTTAGTATCTTCTTAATAATACCCCCATATTCAAGTCTAGATCATTGATGTATACCACAAAAAGCAAGGGACCCAGTACTGAGCCCTGTGGAACCCTACTGGAAACATCCTTCCAGTCACAAAAACACCCATCAACCATTAACCTTTGCTTCCTGCCTCTGAGCCAATTTTGGATCCAACTTGCCACTTTGCCCTGGATCCCATGGACTTTTATTTTCGTGACCAATCTGCCATATGGGACCTTATCAAAAGCTTTGCTAAAATCCATATCCACTACATCATACGCACTGCCCTCATCCATCCTCCTGGTTACCTCCTCGAAAAATTAAGTCACGTTAGTCAGGCAGGACTGTCCTTTAACAAAACTGTGCTGACTGTACCTGATTAATCCGTGACTTTCTAAATGTAGATTTATCCTGTCCCTCAGAATCAAATGCAACGCTGGTCTTAGACCCATTTTACTCTCCATTGAAATCAGCGGAGAGCAATATTGGGTGGAGTATAAAACGGGCGTTCCCATCCGATCCCGTGGGTTTCTTGTCCTATCTGAACTCTTGCCTGTAACGCACACTAGCCAAGAATATTATCATCATCATAGACAGTCCCTCGAGATCGAGGAAGACTTGCTTCCACTCTAAAAGTAAGTTCTCAGGTGACTGTACAGTCCAGTACGGGAATTACAATCTCTGGCACAGGTGGGACAGACAGTCATTGAAGGAAAGGGTGGGTGGGGAGTCTGGTTTGCCGCACGCTCCTTCCGCTGTCTGCACTTGGTCTCTGCATGCTCTCGGCAACGAGACTCTGTGCTCAGCGCCCTCCCGGATGCTCTTAGGCAGGTCTTGGGCCAGGGATTCCCAGGTGCCGGTGGGGATGTTGCACTTTATCAAGGAGGCTTTGAGGGTGTCCTTGAAACATTTCCTCTGCCCACCTGGGGCTCGCTTGCCGTGTATGAGTTCCGAGTAGCGCACTTGTTTTGGGAGTCTCGTGTCGGGCATGTGAACGATGTGGCCCGCCCAACGGAGCTGGTCAGAGAATATAATGTTTACATCGCAGTTTATCGTCTTGTATTTTCTGAAAGTTACACCGCGATCAGCTTATTTTTGTCCCAGATGACTATTACACTGTTACATGATGTGGTTATTAAATGGTTATGAACCACCTGCTCATCGAAGTGGTTCTTTTCCTGTGATGTAATCGTAGCTATTTTCCAGGAACGTAAAGGGATTAAAAATGCCATATTCTGCAGAATTTGTACAAAATAAAATGGTCAAAGAATGGAGTAAAGACTTTGTAAGGTACCTGATTGTTTTTGCTTATGTATAAACATCCAATTCTGGGATACCAATATTTCTGCAGTCTATCTGCTGCTTACGTTTGTTTTGGTTTTATAAAGGACTGGATCATTAGCAGTACCGTATCATTTTGTTTTATGCCGAAATGCACACTGCAGCTGCCAGATTCTACATTTATCTGCATCTTAATGAATTCTTCCGAACACAAACTTTGAGATACCATTTTTTTTCATTTAATGATTCATTTGGACAAAAGCAGGTCTGGGTATTTCACCAAGCAGTCTCCATTAATTCAGCATTGAATGTTTAGTGCAAGATAAACACATGCCAAATGATGAACACCCATCACATTTCTGATAAGCAAACTTCTATTACGAATGAGTTAGGTCTGAATGAATGTAGAATTCTCATTTTCTTTGAATTGTGCTGTTATCAGTTATTTGGTTAACAGGAACCAATTAGACCTGAGAATTCCCTTTTACAACACAAACACAGAAAGCAGCCATTACTATTCCACACTGAAAACTGAAAACAGTGGGAGGTGTTCAAAAAAGAATTTAACATGATAGCGAACCAGTTTATACCCCTATGGGTCAAGAGCTCTATATGCCGACAAACAACCATGGGTAACTAAAGAGGTATGGAACAACATGAAACTAAAATAAAAAGCATACAAGTTTCAAAAAATAGCACAGATCCTGGCGAATGGGAGAGACACACAGAGCAGCAAAAAATGAAAAAACAGATACAGGTAGTAACAGCTACAAAAAGGGAGTTTGAAATGAAACTTGCAAAGGATATCAAAATCAACACAAAAAACTTCTACAATTATATTAGAAAAAAGGTGGTTAAGAGCAATGTGGGCAATGGAGATATTAATAATTAAAATAATTGCTTTATATCAGACTTTTCAATTGAGGAAGACGATAGCATGCCGGATATCCCAAGGAAACGAATATTGAATCGGGCTGGGACTCACCAAAATTAACATAAGCAAATTAACAGTAATGAGGAAACTAATGGCACTAAAGAGTGCCACATCTCCAGGACCAGATGGTTTTCATCCCAGGGTTTTAAAGGAAGTAGGTGAGCACATTGCAGATACCCTAACTATGATCTTCCAAAGTTCTCTCGATTCAGGAAACGTTCCTTTCAATTGGAAAATTGCACCTGTCACTCTGCCAATTAAGAAAAGTCAGAGAGGGAAACCAGGGAATTATATCCTAACATCGGATATGAGGAAATTATTAGAATCTATAATTAAGGATTACAGAGGACATACGGCACATAAACAGTCCATTCGGCCCAATCAAGTGACTGAACACCTTAAGAGTTTCAGCTAATCAGAGAGAGCCAGCATGGATTTGTAAAGAGTAGAATGTCATGCATGACGAACTTGACTGATTTTTTGAAGAGGTGACTACAGTAATGGATTTTTTTGAAGAGGTGAATAAAGGAGTGGATGGGGGAATGTCCATAGATGTTGTTTATATAGACACCCAGAAAGTATTCGATAGAGTTCCTCATAAGAGACTATTAGCTAAAGTTGAAGCTCATAGAATTGAGGGCAAATGATTGACCTAGTAAGGTGATTGGCTGAGTGGGAGGAGACTGAGATTAGGGATAATGGGCATGAACTCTATTTGGCTAGATGGCGCCCCACAGCGATCTTTTCTGGGATCTCAACTATTCACTCTATTTATTAACAACTTAGATGTTGGGATGGAGAAAGCCACATATCCAAGTTTACTGATGACCCAAAGATAGGCGGCATTGTAAACAGTGTAAAGAAAAGGAAAGAACGACTTGCATTTATATAGCGCCTTTCATGAGCACCGGACATTCTAAAACGCTTTATAGCTAATAACATATTTTTGAAGTGTAGTCACTGTTGTAATTCAAGAAACGTAGCAGCCAATTTGCACACAGCAAGCTCCCACAAACAGCAATGTGATAATGACCAGATAATCTGTTTTAGCGATGTTGATTCTGGGATAAATATTGGATATGATACCGGGGATAACTCCCCTGCTCTTCTTGGAAATAGTGTAGATGGAAGCATAAAATGACACAGACTGTGGCAAATGGATTTCAATATAGACAAGTGTGATGTCATCCACTTTAGATCTAAAAAGGATAGAACAGGGTACTTACTAAATGAGGAGCAGTGGAGGTCCAAAGAGACTTGGAGGTCCATGTACAAAGATCACTAAAATGTCATGGACAGGTAGAAAAAATGATTAAAAAGGCGAATATGAACATAAGAATTAGGAGCAGGAGTAGGCCATATGCTCTTCGAGCCTGCTCCACCATTCAATAAGGTCATGGCTGAGCTACAACCTCAATTCTACTTTCCTCCCCTATCCCCATATCCCTTCATTCCTAGAGTCCAAAAATCTCCTCAGCCTTGAATATACTCGACGACTCAGCATTCACAGCCCTTTGGGATAGAGAATTCCAAAGATTCACAACCCTCTGAGTGAAGAAATTCATCCTCATCTCAGCCTTAAATGGCCAACCCCTTATCCTGAGACTGTGCCTCCTAGTTCTCGACTCTCCACCCAGGGGAAACTATCTCTCAGCATTTCATCATCATAGGCAGTCCCTCGAAGCGAGGGTGACTTGCTTCCACACCAAAAAGGGATGAGTTCACAGGTGTTTCAGTGAAGGACCTAATATTCCACATCCCGAACTACATCTTGAAGGGGGAAAATGCCTGTGCGTGGATTATTTTAACGTGTGGTGGTCATTGCACACCAGCCACCACACGGGCTCAACAGAGCTCGGTCTTGGTCCAGTGACAAGGATTACCCAAGACAACTGGAGACCAGCTCTGCTGCACGGACCTAGCGTACACCTATCGCAGTGTGGGCTGGTCTGTGCTGCCCCTAGGCCCTCGCTTCTTCTGAGCCCCAAACTCTCACCTCTCCTGGGCCCCGGTCACTTCCATCTACAAACTCTTGCCGCTCCTTCGTCCCTCCTGCTGTGCCTGCCTGCACTGCAATCAGCGACCTGGCTTCGCAGCCATCACCCTCCTGCAGCAGCACGCACTGCTCCCTGAAGTGGCATACCGCCACACGCTGCTCCCTCCAATGGCCCCAGCCTGCTGATGGTCTTGCAGGCTGGGATCGTGCCGATTTCTGGGCCGGGCCGCTGCACACTGCTCCCTCCAATTTACCCTGCATTTATTTCAGCATTTACTCTGTCAATCCCCCTCAGAATCTTACGTTTCAATGAGATCACCTCTCATTCTTCCCAACTCCAGAGAGTATCGGCTATATCTCTCCTCATAAGACAACCCTTTCAACCTAGGGATCAATCTAGTGAACATTCATTGCAACGCCTCGTATGGCATGCATGTCCTTTCTCGGGTAAGGAGACCAAAATTGTGCACAGTACTCCAGCTGTGGTCTCACCAAGCCCTGTACAACTGTAGTAAGACTTCCTTACTCTTGTACTCCAACCCCCTTGCAATAAAGGCCAACATGCCATTTGCCTTCCTAATTGCTTGCTGTACCTGCAAACTAACTGTCTGTTTCCTGTAAGAGGATGCCTAAATCTCTGAACATCACATTTAATAGTTTCTCACCATTTAAAATATATTCTGTTTTTTTTTATTCTTCCTACCAAATTGAATAACCTCACATTTCCTCACATTATAATCCATCTGCCACCTTATTGCCCATTCATCTAACCTGTCTATATTCCTTTGCAGGCTCTGTATCCTCATCACAGCTTAATTCCGACCTAGCTTTGTACATCAGCAAACCTGGATACATTGCACTCGGTTCCTTAATCTAAGTCATTAATATAGATTGTAAATAGCTGAGGCCCAAGCACTTATTCTTGTGGCATCCTACTAGTTACAGTTTGCCAGCCAGGAAATGACCAGTTTATCCCTAGTCTCTGTTTTCTGTCTGTTAATCAATCCTCTATCCATGCTAATATATTCGCCCCCAAACCCATGAGCCCTTATCTTGCATAGCAACCTTTTATGTCACACCTTATTAAATGCCCTTTGGAAATCCAAATATACTACATCCACTGGTTCCCCTTTATCTACCCTGCTAGTTACATCCTCACAAAACGCTAACCAATTTGTTAAACACGATTTCCCTTTCATAAAACCATATTACAATTTTCTAAGTGCCCCATTACCACTTCCTTAATAATGGATTCCAGCATTTTCTCGATGACTGATGTCAGGCTCACTGGCCTGTAGTTCCCCGTTTTCTCGCATCCTCCTTTCTTGAATAGCGGTGTTACATTTGCTATCTTCCAATCCGCTGTTACCATTCAAAAATCTGGGGTATTTTGGAAGATCACAGTCAATGCATCCACTATCTCTTTAGTCACCTCGTCTAGAGTTCTAGGGGATTTGTCGGCTTTTAGTCTCATTAGTTTCTCGAGTACTTTTTCTCTACTGGTATTAATTACTTTAAGTTCCTCACTCTTATTAGCCCATTGGTTCCCCACTATTTTTGGTATGCTTTGTTTGTCTTCTACAGTGAGGACACACAAAGCATTTCCTTATTCCCCATTTATAATTTCACCTGCCTCAGCCTCTAAGGGACCAATGCTTATTTTTGCTACGCCCTTCCTTTTTACATACTTGTAGAAGCTCTTATAATCTTAGTTTACTCTCATAATCTATTTTCTCCTTTTTATGCCAACTTTTTGGTCATCTTTTGCTGCTTTCTAAAGCGTTCTCAATCCTCAGCCTTACTATTCTTTGCAACATTATAAGCCTCTTCTTTTAAACTTCTTTAGTTAGCCACGGATGGATCACGTTTCCCATGGAGTTTTTATTTCTCAGTGGAATGCATATTCATTGAGAATTTTGGAATATTTCTTTAAATGTTTTCCACTGCTTATCTACCATCATTCATTCCTTTTAATCTAATTTCCCAATCTACCTTCGCTAACTCGCCCCTCATTCTGGCCTTTATATCTATAGGACTAGAATACAAGGGGATTAGAAGTCATTCTGCAGCTGTACAAAGTCCTGGTTGGACCACATCTAGAGTACTGTGTTCAGCTCTGGGCACCACACCTTCAGAATGGATACATTGGCCTTGGAGGGAGTGTAGCATAGATTTACTAGAATGATAGTTGGACTCCAAGGGTTAAGTTACGAGGAGAGATTACACAAACTAGGATTGCATTCCCTGGAATTTAGAAGGTATGATTGAAGTTTTCGAGATATTATGTGGAGTTGATAGGGTGGATAGAAATAAACTCTTTCCGCTGGTTCGGAAATCTAGGACAAGGGAACATAGCCTAAAAATTAGAGCCAGGCCTTTCAGGAGTGAAGTTAGGAAACCCTTCTACATGCAAAGCATAGAAGTTTGGAACTCTCTTCCGCAAACGGCAGCTGATGCTGGGTTAACTGTTAATTTAAAATCTGAGATTAATAGATTTCTGTTAGCCAAAGGTATTAAGGGATTTGGGGCAAAGGCGGGTATTTGGATTTAGGTCACAGATCAGCGATGATCTCATTGAATGGCGGAACAGGCTCGAGGGGCTAAATGGCCCAGTCTAGTTCCTATGAAAGCTTAAATAAGTGAATTGAAGTAACACTAATGATTTAAAAGTTGTAATTGAAGGTTTAATTAAATTGAAGTGTCTTGAAGTATTTAAACATTTCTAACTGAAATTATAATTAAATTGAAGGCAAAGTAAAGAAATTGAAGATTGGTAAAGTCCTTGGGCTCGATTTTCCCAAAAATCCGCCAGCGCTGGATTGCCACCCAAAATACCGCTAAGATTTTCAGATTATCGCAGGTGAAAAATTCCATTTTAAAAAAAGAAAAAAATCCGCCCAGCAAAAAAATGGACCTTACACCCGATTCTTGACATAAAATGGAATCTTGGGTCAATTGGGTGGTTCTTTTTTAAATAAAAAAGGGGCGATAATTACTAAAATTTACACTGAGGCTGCTGGTTGGGTCTACCGAGGAGAAGGAAAAGCCCCCCAAAAATATTCTTTCAAAAAACGTAAAATAAAAAATCAGAAAACATTCATGGGACCCTTTTCACCTTCATCACTAAGAGAAGTTTAAAATTATTATTAAAAACCCATTAACTTACCTTTTTTTGCTGCTTCTCGTGGGCGTTTTTTTCCAACTTACCACTGAGTCAAAAATCGGGCGATGGTAGTTTATGGACGGTGCATGCCAGCAGTCCGCTCCCCAGCGATACTTCGAAACCTCCGACGGAACTCATTTGTGGAAATTTTTGCCGACCCGGTTCTTGCCCAAAACGACCAATGCCAGGTCGGCGAAAATACTGAGAAACCGGGCGGCGATGCAGTAGAAATTCTAGCCCCTTGACCCCATCAGAAACTGGGGACTTCAGTATTATGAACCAGTTCAGAGATGTCAGTAGCTGAGACCTACTCACTTCCTGTATAAACCAAGGGATATACTGGTTCTAAGTCTTGAATGGTATCTTAGAATCTAAGATAATTGTCTACCAATACAATACAGAATTTCAAATTAATATGTGGAATAGTGTGATAAATGAGATTTCATTATTTACTTGTATTCAGTTAAACATTCAAGGGGATAAATTGCATTTATATCTCGCCTTTCACGACCTCAAGATGTCCTAAAGTGCGTAACAGCCAATGATCAGGGCTGGGAACTCAACATCCAGGGGTATTCAACATTCAGGAAAGATAGAATAAAAGGAAAAGGAGGTGGGGTAGCATTGCTGGTTGAGGAGCAAATTAAGGCAAAAGGTTAGTAAAGACAAACGTAGGTCCCCTGCAGTCAGAATCAGGGGAAGTCATAACGGGGAACAAAGAAATGGCGGACCAATTGAACAAGTACTTTGGTTCGGTATTCACTGAGGAGGACACAAACAACCTTCCGGATATAAAAGGGGTCGGAGGGTCGAGTAAGGAGGAGGAACTGAGGGAAATCTTTATTAGTCGGGAAATTGTGTTGGGGATATTGATGGGATTGAAGGCCGATAAATCCCCAGGGCCTGATGGATTGCATCCCAGAGTACTTAAGGAGGTGGCCTTGGAAATAGTGGATGCATTGACAGTCATTTTCCAACATTCCATTGACTCTGGATCAGTTCCTATGGAGTGGAGGGTAGCCAATGTAACACCACTTTTTAAAAAAGGAGGGAGAGAGAAAACAGGGAATTATCGACAGGTCAGCCTGACATCGGTAGTGGGTAAAATGATGGAATCAATTATTAAGGATGTCATAGCAGTGCATTTGGAAAGAGGTAATATTATAGGTCCAAGTCAGCATGGATTTGTGAAAGGGAAATCATGCTTGACAAATCTTCTGGAATTTTTTGAGGATGTTTCCAGTAGAGTGGACAAAGGAGAACCAGTTGATGTGGTATATTTGGACTTTCAGAAGGCTTTCGACAAGGTCCCACACAAGAGATTAATGTGCAAAGTTAAAGCACATGGGATTGGGGGTAGTGTGCTGACATGGATTGAGAACTGGTTGTCAGACAGGAAGCAAAGAGTAGGAGTAAATGGGGACTTTTCAGAATGGCAGGCAGTGACTAGTGGGGTACCGCAAGGTTCTGTGCTGGGGCCCCAGCTGTTTACACTGTACATTAATGATTTAGACGAGGGGATTAAATGTAGTATCTCCAAATTTGTGGATGACACTAAGTTGGGTGGCAGTGTGAGCTGCGAGGAGGATGCTATGAGGCTGCAGAGCGACTTGGATAGGTTAGGTGAGTGGGCAAATGCATGGCAGATGAAGTATAATGTGGATAAATGTGAGGTTATCCACTTTGATGGTAAAAACAGAGAGACAGACTATTATCTGAATGGTGACAGATTAGGAAAAGGGGAGGTGCAAAGAGACCTGGGTGTCATGGTACATCAGTCATTGAAGGGTTGGCATGCAGGTACAGCAGGCGGTTAAGAAAGCAAATGGCATGTTGGCCTTCATAGCGAGGGGATTTGAGTACAGGGGCAGGGAGGTGTTGCTACAATTGTACAGTGCCTTGGTGAGGCCACACCTGGAGTATTGTGTACAGTTTTGGTCTCCTAACCTGAGGAAGGACATTCTTGCTATTGAGGGAGTGCAGCGAAGGTTTACCAGACTGATTCCCGGGATGGCGGGACTGACCTATCAAGAAAGACTGGATCAACTGGGCTTGTATTCACTGGAGTTCAGAAGAATGAGAGGGGACCTCATAGAAACGTTTAAAATTCTGACGGGGTTAGACAGGTTAGATGCAGGAAGAATGTTCCCAATGTTGGGGAAGTCCAGAACCAGGGGTCACAGTCTAAGGATAAGGGGGAAGCCATTTAGGACTGAGATGAGGAGAAACTTCTTCACCCAGAGAGTGGTGAACCTGTGGAATCCTCTACCACAGAAAGTTGTTGAGGCCAATTCACTAAATATATTCAAAAAGGAGTTAGATGAAGTCCTTACTACTAGGGGAATCAAGGGGTATGGTGAGAAAGCAGGAATGGGGTACTGAAGTTGCATGTTCAGCCATGAACTCATTGAATGGCGGTGCAGACTCAAAGGGCCGAATGGCCTACTCCTGCACCTATTTTCTATGTTTCTATGTTTCTAAGTACTTTTGAAGTTTAGTCACTGTAGTAATATTGGAAACGTACTAGCCAATTAGCGCACAGCAAGCTCCCACAAATAGCAATGAAATAAATGACCAGATTATTTGTTTTAGGTGTTTAGGTGCTGTTCTTCAATTAATGCCATGGGATCTTGCCCACCTGAGAGGGCAGGCAGGACCTCGGTTTGACGTGTAATAAAAAACATTTTTTAATGGGCTATGCCATGAAGTGGCTGTATGTAGGTTAGGGCTTGGCCGCTTGTAAATTGGGTCCTGATCTTTGCTGTGTTATTGGGGAGGAGCCAAGTTGGAGGTGGGTCATGCTTCTTTATTGAAAGGAAGGAAAAATTAGAGGGCAGATTGGCCTGCACCTTTTTTTGCTTCTCTTATTAACTAGTTTGAGTACCCGTTTTGGATGCCGAGGTGAAGGGCATTTGTCTACCATTTTGGTTGATTTAATGAAGGGCTACCTAGGAAGAGGACAAAAACATACATTTCAATGGGATTGGAAGGTGTGTTTTATTTCTTTAAACTGCAAATTGTTAATTTACAAAAATACATGTGACTGAAAATGGCTTTTATTTAAAGGTAATTAGTATTTCTTTAATTCATTGCGGAATGTGGGCGTCACTGGCAAGGCCAGCATTTATTTCCCATCCCTAATTGCCTTTGAGAAGGTGGTGGTGAGTCGCCTTCTTGAAGTGCTGCAGGCCTTGTGGTGAAGGTATTTCCCACAGTGCTGTTGGGGAGGGAGTTCCGGGATATTGGCCCCAATTTCCCCGAAGTAAAAATAATGGCATACACTGACCTGGATGCACATTTCTTTGTGGACCATCTGTGCTGAAAAAAAAAAATCGCACATTTTCTGCCAACATACTCATCATGCATGTCACACCAGCGCTACCCGAGTCGATCTTGCGAGCGGGGCTTAGAGTGTGAAACGCGAAACGCACAACGCGTGCGTTAAAAAAAAAATGACTGACTCATTCGCAGAAGGAAAAAAACAGCGGGCCGTATAAGTGGAGGACCTTCGACAGAGGATAGCAGCGGCTGGAGTGGCTGCGTGGAGGATTGGCAGAAGGCTGCCATTGCTGTTTTTGGGTTGAAGACTCCAATTATTCTGATGATTTTGCCTGCCTGGTGGATTTACAAGGCTTCCCTGGACTTCTGGAACATCTTGGAAGATTTTGGGCCACTAAGATCATTGATGAAAAAGGTGGTGAAGATTTATTTTTTATTTGCTTGCTTACAGTTCTATCACCGAGGAGTAGCATTAATGGTAAGTTTACTTTTATCAGTTTTAATTTAAACTTCTGTATAGTTGATGTATTTTTAAATTTCCAAAAAGTTGATGTCAAATAGCCATTGAGTCCCTTCGGCCGGGGATAGGAGTGGGCCAGAGCAGATTTCTTTAACTACAGGTAAGGCTTTTTCCTACGGTGTTTCTCGGGTCTGTGCGCCTATTAAAAAAAGATATATATACATATTGTTCATGATGAAAGTTGGCCTTATGGCCCGAAATGACGTGTAACCTACTTTTCCACGTACACCAGTGCCAGAATGTATGGCACCAAACATTCTGCCACTGGTAGTCGACGCTGTCGCCCCAACATTGGGGAATCTTTAAACTAAGTTTTAGTGCCAGAAAAATCGCTGGGCGCCAAAAACACAGCGCCCAGTGCTGGGCAAAATTGGGGCCTTTGGCCCAGTGGTGATGAAGGAACGGGGATATATTTCCAAGTCAGGATGGTGTGTAACTTGGAGGGGAACTTGCAGGTGCTGGTTCTCCCATGCACCTGCTGCCCTCGGCCTTCTAGGTGGTAGAGGTCGTGGGTTTGGGAGGTGCTGCCGAAGAAGCAGGAATATAGATCGAATCTTCATGCAAATTCGTGCACAGTTGTTTCAATCTGCGTCTCTTCATAGCTTTTAAGAAGGATGATAGAACATAAATGGTGGAAAACCAATTCTTGCACAGCCTTACCCTTAAGTTAATGTTGCTGTACCAATAGAAAATGAACGACACAATCGATCTATGCAGTATGAAAACAGGTCGTGCTATAACAGTGGTGATCAGACCAATGGGAAGAGCACTAGTTACTTCAAAAAGAGATAACGTAGTATTGATTACGTAGCTTATTTTGTTCTGCGAAAGTGCAAATCAATAGATTCTAGAGATAATAGAAATGCTTCTGTCAATGTTGATACAATCAGGAAAGAAAGACTGAAAGGGAAGATGGTAAATATAAGGTTAACACAATCATGCCATGTTAGCTGGCTTTAGTTCAGGAGTGTGAAAGGACAGTAACAATGATGCTGGTTATTTTTGTCATGCTAACCTTTTTTGGTTAGCTCCATTATTGGGCTCAATTTTGGCCCAGCCCGTTTTTCGGCGCACATACCGGAGATGCGGCACTTTTCTCTGTTCAGAAGTGCACCGAAAAATTTCCTTCCCACTTTGGCTGCTGTCCGGCCTCTTCCCTGTGGTCGCACAGCGTGGCCAGTCGAGTCGGGGGTGGAGCCAGCGTCCTGCGCCGGGACGTCTGCACATGCGCAGTGGAGTGTCCACGCATGCGCAGTAGCTCCTCGCCCCCAGCCTCTCCGTGTCTTGCTGCAGCCGCTCTGTGGGACCCAATGCCGGCCACTGGAATCGCTCCCGCCCCTAGCCCAAGCCGAGTGGTCTCCCGGTGCGATTTCTAAGAGATCGATTGCACCGAGAGGCCACTCAGCCAGGGCCAGGGCTGGGCGGGCAGGAGAACTGAGTGCTCCTGCCTGGATATCTTGCATTTTCTCGCGAGTGTAACGCTGCATTAAATGTCGCGCACACAAGGAAAGCAGTTCAGCTGTGAACACTTCACTCTCACACATACACACATGGATGGGCAGGGTCATTGCATTAGTCGGCCCTTTCTTTCGTAGCTTACAGAAAAAAACAAAGGCACATTGTCACACTGGAAGTCTGAACTTCCGTACATTCCTCGTTTAAAACCTTTGAGACAGATGGGCTTTTAATCCTTCAGCAGATTAATAAAGTAATGTAACGAGGTGAAGCAATTGTTAAAGAAAAATGGAATTCATTGGCACACATGTCTATCGCACCGGGAGACCACTCAGCCAGGGCTAGGTGGGCGGGCAGGAGAACTGATAGAAATCATCCAGGCAGCCGCACTATCAGTTCTCCTGCCCGCCCCTAACCGAGTGGCCTCCTGCACCAGCTGGCCCACTGCCTTCCCGGGCCGAGTTTGAAGGTAGGACTGACTTCAATTTCTAATTTCTGATTGAATTCTTATAAATTTTTGTTTTCAAAGTTTGGTGGTTTGTAAGGGTTGGTGGTTTAGGTGCAGGCAGGTCCTCTCCGCTTCCCAACCCTATCCCAGGCCGAATGGTCTCCGATGCCCCTACCTGCGCTGATTTCTTTAACTCTCCGCAAGGGTTTTCTGAAGTGGCCACGTACGCTGGCCTAAGTAGATTTTCAGTAACTATTAGCTGGCCAAAGTTGCCTAAATGGGCAGAACTGGCGTAGGTGGCTGAGAACGCCCCCTTTTGAGAAAAAAAAACTAAACTTAAAAAAAATTGTAACTAACTCAGTTACACTTGTGCAAATTGTGGAAAATGGGGATTTTTAAGTTATGCCAGAAAAACCAAGTTACTCCAAAGAAAAATGGAGCAACTCCTGGCCAAAATTGAGCTCCTAATTTCCAAAATTAAAGTTTTCATATGATTTTCAGCATTTTCATTATTTTTGTTTATAATTTTTCCAAGGTAAGTAGCTATATCTGTTCATGTAGCCGTTCATCTCTTCTGCTGAGAGCGTGGGAGGGAAGCCTGCTTGTAAATTTGCCCAATTGTGTTTTAAGCTGATCAGTTGCAAGCTGATATAGATCTGTGGTATATGTGGATTGTGCTTACAAAGATTATTTTGGGCATGTTCCAATGCTACATTTATGGCACCGTGGTTGGCTCTGCTGCACAGGAGGGCAGGAAAAAGAGTGGGAGAGCAATAGTGATAGGGGATTTGATTGTAAGGGGAATAGATAGGCGTTTCTGCGGCCGCAACCGAGACTCCAGGATGGTATGTTGCCTCCCTGGTGCAAGGGTCAAGGATGTCTAGGAGCGGGTGCAGGACATTCTGAAAAGGAAGGGTGAACAGCCAGTTGTCGTGGTGCACATTGGTACCAACGATATAGGTTAAAAAAAGGGATGAGGTCCTACAAGACGAATTTAAGGAGCTAGGAGCTAAATTAAAACGTAGGACCTCAAAAGTAGTAATTTCAGGATTGCTACCAGTGCCACGTGCTAGTCAGAGTAGGAATCGCAGGATAGCTCAGATGAATACGTGGCTTGAGCAGTGGTGCAACAGGGAGGGATTCAAATTCCTGGGGCATTGGAACCAGTTCTGGGGAAGGTGGGACCAGAACAAACCGGACGGTCTGCACCTGGGCAGAACCGGAACCAATGCCCTAGAGGGAGTGTTTGCTAGTGCTGTTGGGGAGGAGTTAAACTAATATGGCAGGGGGATGGGAGACAGAGGGAAACAAAAAAGAGACAAAAGCAAAAGACAGAAAGGAGATGAGTAAAAGTGGAGGGCAGAGGAACCCAAAGCAAAAAACAAAAAGGGCCACTGAATATAAAGGGGCTGCAGGAGGGGTCAAAACTAAAAATCATGGTTTAAAAACTAGTATTAAAACACTCTATCTAAACGCGCGCAGCATTCGAAATAAAGTAAATGAGTTGACGGCACAAATCATTACAAATGGGTATGATTTGGTGGCCATTACAGAAAAGTGGTTGCAGGGTGGCCAAGACTGGGAATTAAACATATAGGGGTATCTGACGATTCTGAAAGATAGAGAAGAAGGGAAAGGATGATATCAGGGCAGTTGTGAGAGATGATATTGGCTCTAATGAACAAAATGTTGAATCATTGTGGGTGGAGATTAGAGATAGTCAGGGGAAAAAGTCACTGGTGGGTGTAGTTTATAGGCCCCCAAATAATAACTTCACGGTGGGGAGGGCAATAATCAAGGGAATAATGGAGCCATGTGAAAAGGAACGGCAGTAATCATGGGGGATTTTAACCTACATAATCGATTGGTCAAATCAAATCGCATGGGGTAGCCTGGAGGAGGAATTCATAGAATGCATATGGGATTGTTTCTTAAAACAGTATGTTACAGAACCTACAAGGGAGCAAGCTATCTTAGATCTGGTCCTGTGTAATGAGACAGGAATAATAAATGATCTCCTAGTAAAAGATCCTCTCGGAATGAGTGATCACAGACAGTATGGTTGAATTTGTAATACAGATTGAGGATGAGGAAGTAGTGTCTCAAATGAGCGTACTATGCTTAAATAAAGGGGACTACAGTGGGATGAGAGCAGAGTTGGCTACAGTAGACTGGAAACACAGACTAAACGGTGGCACAATTGATGAACAGTGGAGGACTTTTAAGGAGCTCTTTTATAGTGCTCAACAAAAATATATTCCAGTGAAAAAGGAGGGCGGTAAGAGAAGGGATAACCAGCTGTGGGTAACCAAGGAAATAAAGGAGAGTATCAAATTAAAAATCAATGTGTATAAGGTGGCCAAGGTTAGTGGGAAAATAGAAGAGTGGGAAAATTTTAAACGACAGCAAAGAATGACTAAGAAAGCAATAAAGAAAGGAAAGATAGATTACGAAGGTAAACTTGCGCAAAACATAAAAATGGATTGTAAAAGCTTTTACAGATATATAAAACGGAAAAGAGTGACTAAAGTAAATGTTGGTCCCTGAGAAGATGAGAAGGGGGATTTAATAATGGGAAATGTGGAAATGGCTGAGACCTTAAACAATTATTTTGCTTCGGTCTTCGCAGTGGAAGACACAAAAACCATGCCAACAATTGCTGGTCACAGGAATGTGGGAAGGGAGGACCTTGAGACAATCACTATCACTCGGGGGATAGTGCTGGAGTGGCTAATGGATCTCAAGGTAGACAAGTCCCCTGGTCCTGATGAAATGCATCTCAGGGTATTAAAAGAGATGGCGGAAGTTATAGCAGATGTATTCGTTATAATCTACCAAAATTCTCTGGACTCTGGGGAGGTACCAGCGGATTGGAAAGCAGCTAATGTAACGCCTCTGTTTATAAAAGGGGGCAGACAAAAGGCAGGTAACTATAGGCCGGTTAGTTTAACATCTGTAGTGGGGAAAATGCTTGAAACTATCATTAAGGAAGAAATAGCGGGACATCTAGATAGGAATAGTGCAATCAAGCAGACGCAGCATGGATTCATGAAGGGGAAATCATGTTCAACTAATTTACTGGAATTCTTTGAAGATATAATGAGCATGGTGGATAGAGGTGTACCGATGGATGTGATGTATTTAGATTTTCAAAAGCATTCGATAAGGTGCCACACAAAAGGTTACTACAGAAGATAAAGGTACGCGGAGTCAGTGGAAATGTAGTAGCATGGATAGAGAATTGGCTGGCGAACAGAAAGCAGAGAGTCGGGATAAATGGTTCCTTTTCGGGTTGGAAATCGGTGGTTAGTGGTGTGCCACAGGGATCGGTGCTGGGACCACAACTGTTTACAATATACATAGATGGCCTGGAAGAGGGGGCAGAGTGTAGTGTAACAAAATTTGCAGATGACACAAAGATTAGTGGGAAAGCGGGTTGTGTAGAGGACACAGAAAGGCTGCAAAGAGATTTAGAATAGGTTAAATGAATGGGCTAAGGTTTGGCAGATGGAATACAATGTCGGAAAGTGTGAGGTCATCCACCTTGGGGAAAAAAAACAGTAAAAGGGAATATTATTTGAATGGGGAGAAATTACAACATGCTGAGGTGCAGAGGGACCTGGGGGTCCTTGTGCATGAATCCCAAAAAGTTAGTTTGCAGGTGCAGCAGGTAATCAGGAAGGCGAATGGAATGTTGGCCTTCATTGCAAGAGGAATGGAGTACAAAAGCAGGGAGGTCCTTC
This sequence comes from Pristiophorus japonicus, assembly GCF_044704955.1. Taxonomy (NCBI): domain Eukaryota; kingdom Metazoa; phylum Chordata; class Chondrichthyes; family Pristiophoridae; genus Pristiophorus; species Pristiophorus japonicus. The sequence goes on from NC_091993.1 coordinate 80,862,730, forward strand.
TCCAACTGTATAGGGTATTGGTGAGGCCGCACCTGGAGTACTGCGTGCAGTTTTGGTCACCTTAAGGAAGGATATACTAGCTTTGGAGGGGTACAGAGACGATTCACGAGGCTGATTCCGGAGATGAGGGGGTTACCTTATGATGATAGATTGAGTAGACTGGGTCTTTACTTGTTGGAGTTCAGAAGGATGAGGGGTGATCTTATAGAGACATTTAAAATAATGAAAGGGATAGACAAGATAGAGGCAGAGAGGTTGTTTCCACTGGTCGGGGAGACTAGAACTAGGGGGCACAGCCTCAAAATACGGGGGAGCCAATTTATAACCGAGTTGAGAAGGAATTTCTTCTCCCAGAGGATTGTGAATCTGTGGAATTCTCTGTCCAAGGAAGCAGTTGAGGCTAGCTCATTGAATGTATTCAAGTCACAGATAGATAGATTTTTAACCAATAAGGGAATTAAGGGTTACGGGGAGCGGACGGGTAAGTGGAGCTGAGTCCACGGCCAGATCAGCCATGATCTTGTTAAATGGCGGAGCAGGCTCGAGGGGCTAGATGACCTACTCCTGTTCCTAATTCTTATGTTCTTATACTTTCTCTATGACTTCCAGCTGAACGCTTCCTCTGAACCAAGCTCCCACTTCCCCCAAACTCGACTGTTTCTCTGTCATCACACATATCCATGAAACACATCACCACCTTCCATGATCCTCCTCCTGTCTCAACTTGTGTTTTCCAAACTTGTTCGTCTCCATTCCGTTCTCATGGACATCCCCAACTTGTCCGTATTCTCCAGCACAGCCCATACATCTTATAAAACTGAACTTTAGCATCCCACTCAAAAAAAAAATCCAACTTTTATCAATAACTTCCAAAATCCCACTTTTACTAGAACTCCATTATACTATAACTCCATATCAGACATCTAGCTAGAATTAACACATGGCTAAAGGGTTGGTGTGGGAAAGAGGGGTTCCTTTTCATGGGACACTGGCACCAGTTCTGGGACAGGAAGGAGCTGTACCAATGGGGCGGGCTCCACCTGAAACGGAAAGGGTGAGAAGTGAGTTGAGAAAGGCTTTAAGCTAGTAAGATGGGGGGACAGATCTACAAGAAACATAACCAGGCTAAATATAAACAAAATAGGAAAGAATAAAGTAAGGGAGAATATTGATGGCAAGAGAATAAATAGAGTTATAGAACAGGCGTTTAAAAAGATGGTTAAACATAGTGAGTTAAACTGTCTGTACAGCAATGTACACAGTGTCTGTAATAAGACAGGAGAGTTGGAGGCAATCGTGCATTGCAAGGAACCAGATATAGTAGGGATTACTGAATCACGGTTACAGAAAAATCAGGACTGGTAATTAAACATTGCAGGGAATAACATATTTAGAAAAGATAGAGGGAAAAAGGAGTGGTGGAGTAGCTGTACTTATTAGGGATAACATAATGGCAGTAGAAAAAAAATATGCAGCTATCAGCAAGACAAAAATAGAATCCATATGAATAGAGATAAAAGATAATAAAGGATGAATCAAACTAATAGGTGTATGCAGACCATCTAATAGTGGAAGGGAGGTGGAGGAAGAAATTGCAGACAAATTAGGGAAATTAGTAAAAAAAAAACAGAAGAATAATCTTGAGGGATTTCAACTAATCCTGATATTAATTAGACAGAAGAGGTAGGTAAAGGGGATAAGGGAATAGAGTTCATACAATGTGTAAAGGACGTCTTTCTAATCCAGTATGTAAAAAGCCCAACAAGGGAGGATTCTCTATTGGATCGAGTAATGGGGAATGAACCAGAGCAGATAAGAGATGTAAAAGTAGGGGAACCTCTAGGCAAGAGTGACCACAATATAATATGCTTTAAGATGATAATTGAGAAGGACATAAGTATGACAAAAACCAGGGTAATAGATTGGAGAAAAGCTGATTTTAGAGGCTGAGAATAGAACTTAGGAAAATAAAATGAGCAACAATATTGGCAAAAATCAATGTAAAGCAGCAATGGAAAACATTTAAAATGGCGTTCAACAGAGTGCAGGAACAATATATTCCGCTAAAAGGAAAGAACAAATTAAACAATGAGACTCCATGGATGAATACAGCCATAAGGGAACAATTGTGGGTAAGGAAAGAGGCATACATTAAGTACATAGACAGCAGGGGAGTGCATGATCAGGGAGAATACGACAAGATTAGGAGAGAAGTCAAAAAAACAATTAGAAAGGCAAAAAGGAACTATGAAATGAAATTATCAAGGAACATAAAACAAAATAGTAATATATTTTACAGGTGCGTCAAAAAAAAGGGATGGGAATAGGGCCATTAAAGATTAGACAGGATAATACCACACAATAGATGGCAAAAATATGTAATTATTTTGCTTCAGTATTTACCAGGGAGATAGAACAGGAGGACATGACATTGGATGATGAGATTAGTAATGAGATAAGTACATTTAAAATAAAAAGAGGGAGTATATTAAATAAACTAATCAAACTCAAAGAGGATAAAACCCCTGGTCCGGATGGATTGCATCCACGCATTTTAAAAGAATTGAGAGAAGAGATAGCAGAGGCTTTACTCCACATATCTAATGACTCGTTAGAAAAAGGTGTAGAGCCAGAGGACTGGCGAATTTCAAAATAATACCTATATTTAAGAAGGGGGATAGAACATGTCCAGGGAATTATAGACCAGTCAGCTTAACATCCGTGGTAAGAAAAAGAAATGGAATTCCTACTAAAGGAGAAAAAAGAACATCGAGAAACCAAAACTATAATAATGAATAATCAGCATGGATTTCAAAAGGGAAAGTCTTGCTTGACCAACCTCATTGAACTTTTTGAAGAGGTAACAGAGAGAGTAGACAATGATAATGCAGTAGATGTAACTTATCTAGATTTTCAAAAGGCCTTCGATAAGGTCAGAGAATGCGGAGTCAAGGGACAAGTAGCAGAATGGATAGCGAGCTGGCTTCAAGACAGGAAGCAGAGAGTATGGGTAAAAGATAGCTATTCACAGTGGCAGAAGGTGGATAGTGATGTTCCACAAGGATCAGTGCTGGGACCACTGTTCACAATTTATATTAACGATTTAGATTTTGGAATCAAAAACACAATTTCTAAATTTGCGGATGACACCAAATTGGGGGCGATAGTCAATACTGAGAAGGACTGTAACAAATTACAGGAGGACATTAATAAACTTGCAGAATGGGCATATAATTGGCAAATGAAGTTCAACAGATAAATGTGAGGTATTATATTTTGGTAGGAAGAATAGAGAGATCACTTATTACTCGGAGGGTGCGAATCTGGGTGGGGTAGAGGAACAAAGGGATCTCGGAGTACAAATAGACAAATCGCTAAAAGTTGCGACACAGGTTAGCAAGACCTTAAAAAAGCAAACCAAGCACTCGGGTTTATTTCTAGAACTATATAGAATTTAAAAAGTAGGGAAGTTGTGCTAAACCTGTATCGAACTTTGGTTAGATCACAGTTGGAGTACTGCGTACAGTTCTGGTCGGCATACTATAAAAACGATAGAGGCACTGGAGAGGGTGCAGAGAGGATTTAGAGGGTGATACCAGAAATGCAAGGGTATACATAATCGGGAAAGGATGAACAGGCTGGGTCTCTTTTTTTCTCGAAAAAAGAAGGCTGAGGGGATGAAGTAATAGAGATCTTTAAAATTATGAAAGGTTTTGATAGAGTCGATACAGAGAGAATGTTTCCACTTGTGGGGAAAAGCATAACTAGAGGCCATCAATATGAGATGGTTACCAAGAAATACAATAGGGAATTCAGAAGAAAATTCTTTAGCCAAGGAGTTGTGAGAATGTGGAACTCGCTACCACAGGGAGTGGCTGAAGCGAATAGTATAGATGCATTTAAGGGGAGGCTAAGCCAGCATATGAGGGAGAAGGGAATAGAGGGTTATGCTGATAGATTTAGATAAGGAAAGACGGGAGGAGGCTCGAGTGGAGCACAAACACTGGCATTGACTGGTTAGACCAAATGGCCTGTTTATGTGCCGTTAATCCTATGTAAGCTCTTGGATCCCCTCCATAATCTCCTCCGCCTTCAATTTATCTTCCTATCTTCAAAAACCTTCTCAAAACTCATCTATTCAACTATCAGTTTCTAATCACTCCCTTCATATTCAGTGTGCACTCCTTTATCTGCCTGTGTTTGTTAAGTGTCAGGTTGCTTTTTTGTATTAAAGGAGCCACATAAACACAAGTTGTTTATTCACTCATGTATATTATATTTAGAGTAATGCGGAGATGATTTGCCAGATTTCTTTTAAGTATACAATCTATTTCCAAGACCACATGTTGTGAGTAACTGGTTACTATCATGGATTCAAGTACCTGGAATACATCCACAGTCCTGAAGAATTGTTTATTCAGCGAGTAGTGAAGTATTGTTTCTCAATGCAATGTTACAATTCATTTTGCCTGCCATGTTGTAATCTGTTTTAATCTTCCATAGCCAGTGTTGTGAAATTGTTGTCAGGCACTTGGGAAGGGAGAGAAATCACCTCTAAAGTCAATAATTTTCTAAGTAATAGGCAAAGCTGACAAAAAGTAACTTACTTCTCTCTAACCATGTCTGTTTCTTGAACCTAATTTAGATATTTATCTTGAATTCTTTCTCCAATATATATTAATACAGAGAATGACTTGTGAGAAGATTAGTCTTCCTTTGTGGCCACCTGCCTATGAGGAAAAACTATTTAAAATAACTACAACATTATCGATTATTCACTGTTATGAGTTCAGTCAGTAATTCGATACAAGGCATGGATACATGATAGAGTACAAGTTGGTACTGGTTTAAATGAGCCATCGAAGGAATTGAGCGGATGATTATTCACAGGACTTGTATCCTGTAGGGCTTTGTTTCAGCCAGTATCTGTCTTCCACAAACAAAGCTATTAGATATTTTGTAAAGGGAAAGGATGAGTGGACAACACATTTGCAGGGCTACATGTGTTTCAAGAAGGATAGAGAAGCCAAAAGTAGGGGTGAGGTGGCGTTGTTTATCAGGGAAGGTTTATTGTTGCTGAGAGCAGAAACTGGGGATTGGTACAGTGGAAGAACATAGCTGGATATATCACTGTGGGTGGTCATAATTGTAATCATGGGGGATTTTAATTTTCCTGACCTAGATGACCACTCAAATGGAGAAAAACTGCATGTGTGAGTGGTTTGTTGAAGTACTTCAGCATTTTTTTTCTTGAACAGCTGGTGGGGATGTTTACAATGGAGAGGGCTATGAACTTTGGGGAGGGAGTAATAAGCCAAAGCAGTTGAGGTCTAATGATTCACTTGTGGATTGTAAGATGGGGATGAAGACAGAACAGCGATTAAGAAATTGTATTTTCGGATAGCCGACTTTGAGGGGATGAAAGGAATAAAATGAGAAGAATTATTTAAAAGGAAAGATAGGGAAGGAAAATGGGTTTAAGATTTTTTTGTTTTACAGTGCAGAAGTAGTTTATCCTAGAAACAGGAGAGTAAAACCACTAGAAATGTAAAGCAAAGTCTTGATGGGCATTGAGGAGAAAGAACGGGTATATAAAATTCTGAAATGTTCAAGCAGCAGGTAAAGGCGAGCGATAGAAATGAGTAAAGGAAGGTCAAGAAACTAACAACCGGTGCAAAGTGAAGCTTGAAAGGAATATAGAGGACAATAACAAACATTCTTTAAATATATCAGGAGCAAGCAAAGGGTGCAGAAGGACATTGCACCTTTTACCGGTGGTACTGAGGAAGTGTTAGAATTACAAAATCAATATTTTGGAACTGGTTTTACCATTGAAAGGGTGGGGTGAGATGCCTGAGCTGAGTGAAGAATTTGAGAGAGAGAGAGCAGGCTGGATATCCATTGTATTTCAACAAAGACATAGCAGCAACAACAACTTGTATTTATATAGCACCTTTAATGTAGTGAAACGTCCCAAGGCGCTTCACAGGAGTATTGAGATAAAAAAATTTGACACCGAGCCGTATAAGTAGAAATTAGCGCAGGTGACCAAAAGCTTGGTCAAAGAAGTATATTTTAAGGAGCGTCTTGAAGGAGGAAAGAGAGGTAGAGAGGCTGAGAGGTTTAGGCAGGGAGTTCCAGATGTTGGGCCCGAGGCACCAGAAGGCCACCAGTGGTTGTGTGATTATAATCAGGGATGCTCAAGAGGGCAGAATTAGAAGAGTGGGACTGGAAGTTTTAGGAAGCTCAAGGTAATTGAGTCTCCAAGGTGTGATTGCAAATCCTGTCGCTTGAATCCAATAAGCTTTCAAAGCTCATTGGAATGGGGTAGCATCTTAATGCTTTGGGAAATAGAAAATGTAACCACCATCTTTACAAAAGGAACAAAGGATGAACCTTCAATTTATAGACCTGTGACACTTACCTCAATTGTGGGGCAAGTCGTTGAGATTTGATTAGGAATAACAGAAGGGGCAATTGGTGAGGATCAGCACAGAAGGTTATGAATGACCCATTTACTGCATCTTTCAAGAGTTTACAGATTAGATGGGTGAGGGGATAAGGGGCTATGGGGAGCGGGCAGGGAAATGGAGCTGAGTCCATGATCAGATCAGCCATGATCTTATTGAATGGCGGAGCAGGCTCGAGGGGCCGTATGGCCTACTGCTGTTCCTATTTCTTATGTACTGTGCGTTATCTAATTAGATTACAAATTATTTTACGTCTCAGTCCCATCTCAAGTTCAAATGCATCATACTTGGGCAGGGACAAAAATCTATGTTCTGAAGTAGTTAAGATATATTTGTCATTAATGTTGTCATGTTTAATTTGTCACTTGTGCTGGATTAGCCAATCTTAGCTGAGAGAACAGTAGAAGGGCTACATTTAATTCAGAATCACAAGCCTCAGGCGGGATACGCATTAGCCAGAGTTCTTGCTCCAGATCAGTATCCAGGGAAGCTGAAATGCTCAAGAATTGTCTAAAAATGAAGTCTATTCCAAATTGTCAGATCAGCATCATTTGGGATTTAATCCCAGATAAAACTATTAATACAAATGAAGCTGTTGAAACATTTTAGAGGTTTTCATTATTAAGATGCTGAATGTTAGCTGAAGAATGACTAAGATTTGTCATAGTGGTTTGTTGTTGAAGGCACAGCTGTGATGTTCCATAATTTATGAAGAACACTAATACTCAACAGCTGGACATTGTACCATGGGAACTCATTTACATCATCCCCAAAGTCAAATCTTCCACTTATTCAAATACTGTTCCTAGGTTTGTCTGATTCATTATCATCTACCTTATTGTCAGCGATGTACTATATTTTATTTCTAAAGGGAAAGATTAAAAAGACGTGCCTGTTTTGTAATGTGCTAATTTAGTTTTTAAAATTACACTTTATATTTTTCCCATTTCCATACAGCTTGAAAGAACTGTTTTGACTGCTGACAATCTCAATTCATGATTGTTTAAGGTTTCAGGCTTATTTTTGACCCTACTCTTTCCCCTGGGAAAGTGTACTTCGCTGAACACAAACTCACCATGTTTATCTGAAATTAGACTTGCAAACGTGAGTCAATTGTAAGGTTTCAGATTGCAATCCATAGAGAAACTTACTCATTTGAGTGTACAGGTACCAAGAATAATTAGTAAAGACTGAATCCTCCTTGGCACCAGAAGTACACTTTTGTAAGATAAAAATTACATTTGTATGCCTTTTTTTCTATAATTTACAGTGTATGGATAAAATATGACTGATCTATTGATGTGGCTCTTAAGGGAAAGATGATATTTTCCTGGAAGATTTTTGACAGTTGCCTTTCCAGCTGAAAAATGAGCCTTGGCTATTTGAAACCACTCAGTCCATCCACAGTAAGGTCAAATTTCTGAAGGTTCAAAGAAGAGCTCTTGACATTTTAGGATTGGTTTTCCACCATGTGATCAACACATGAGAAGGATGAGAACAGGGATGTAAGTCACCCCATTACCATGAACTATATCTTACAGCCACATATTTGGATACTTCGGCTGCTGTGTTAAATTGCAAGTCAACTTTCAAAACAACTAATTACAAGAGAAGTTGCAATCCTATAAAGTCCCAATTCTAAATTACCATTTTGAATGTTTTTGTCTTTTCATTGCGTTTCCTTTTAGACTATGGCATAACACAGTTGAGAATGCACAATACAAACTTTTCAAGCAAATATTGAGATGGATAGCAACAGATTTGCAACTGTGATGTGGATACATACTGAAGCACAAAAAGTATTTCAAATGAATTGCAAGATGATGTGACGAAGCTTGCGCAATTTCAAGTTTTATCAAATAGGTTTCTGCATGAACAGATTTTTAAAAAATTATTATTTGTCTCCTTACAGTATTTTTCTTTTTTCCTCTTCCTTCCTTCCTTGCCTTCTGTCTGCCTACCCCCTCTGGTGACTCCAGCAAGATCCCAGCAACACAAAGCACCCACCATGCTTTTGTTTTATTTTCCTCTTCCTGTAGAATTTTATTTTGAAGCCTCCCCTAAAGATCTAAATTCTAATCAATTCTCATCGACTGCAGTGTAAACTTATCATAAGGGAACACTCCTACTTGGAGGAACAGTTGAGTCATATTCTTCAGTGTATGTCTATTAGCAGTTGGATGCAATTTAATATATAAATAAGAAAGCAATTTTATAAGGGAAAATGTCAAACCCTTCTTTAAAGGGATAGCGGACCTACCTTTTTTTTCAATATTTTTCCGACGATTTTCACCTCTTTGGCAATTTTTTTGGAGCGGACCAGAAGTCGGTCATAATGGGGGTGGAAGTGCAGCGGTAAATACTGGTGAGGGGCGGAAGTGGGGGCAGGGCGGACTCTCCACTGCTGCCAATCGTCGACGTCAGTGCACGTGTGCGTCACCACATCTCCCCCCTCATTTTAAAGGGGAGAGAAGCAGCGATTTTATAGGTTCAGCCATTGGGCCACCAGGGAGGGTTTTGACAGGGCCAGCGGTGGTGGCCCGGCTGAACCCGAGGCAATAATTGTCCAGCCGATTAGGAAATTGGCTGGCAAAAAAAGCATGGCGGCCGCGGCAGTGCGCCCTCCCCTTGAAGGGCCACCGTGCTGCTGTGGCTCTCACATTAAAAAAACAAGGTGCACCGATGGAAAAAGCTGTCGGGGCACCGCACGGCGGCTCGTGGATTTTTTTAGGTAAATTTCGTGCAGAGTGGAATGGAGGTGCGGGAGATCGGCGGTGCGTGCTTTGATGATGCGCTTGGGGCGGCCAGCATCAGCGGGCCAGAAGTGGGGACCATGCGAAAAATCCCCACGGTGAATTTGGATTGTGGCGGCCACTCGATTCCACTGCAAAACGGCGGTAACAGGCCTTATCCAGGCCCTGAATTTCGCCCCCGGCAACTTTGTGTTGGTGTTAGCTAGGGTCTTGTAATACAACAACAACTTGCATTTCTATACCAGCTTTAACGTAGTAAAATGTCCCAAGATGCTTCATAGGAGCACTCTCAAATAAAATTTGACATCGAGTCACGTGAGCTATTATGACAGATGACTAAAAGCTTCGTCAAAGGTTTTAAGGAGCATCTTAGAGGTGGAGAGGTTTAGGGAGGGAATTCCAGAGCTTCGAGCCTCGGCAGCCGAAGGCACAGCCGCCAATGGTGGAGCAGTTAAAATCGGGGATTCGCAAGACACCAGAATTAGTTGAGTGTAGATATCGTGAAGGGTTGTAGTACTGGAGAAGGTTACAGAGATAGGGAGGAGTGACGCCATGAAGGGATTTGAAAACAAGAATGAAAATTTTAAAATTGAGGCATTGCTGGACCAGGAGCCAATGTCGGTCACCGAGCAAAGGGGTGATGGGTGAATAAGTCTTGGTGCAAGATAGAATGCAGGCAGCAGAATTTTGGATGAGCTCAAGTTTATGTAAGGTGAAAGTTGGGGGGCTGGCCAGGGAAGCATTGGAATAGTCAATCTCGTGGTAACAAAGGCATGGGTGAGGGTTTCAGCAGCAGATGAGCTGAGGCAGGGGCGGAGATCGGGCGATGTTACGGAGGTGGAAGTAGGTGGTCGTGGTAATGGATTGGATATGTGGTCAAAAGCTCATCTCGGTCAAATACGACACCAAGGTTGCAAACGGTTTGGCTCAGCCTAAGCCAATTTCCAGCGAGAGGGATGGAGTCGATGGCTAGGGAACTGAGTTTGTGGCGGGGACCGAAGCCAATGGCTTTCGGTCTTTCCAATATTTAGTTGGAGGAAATTTCTGCTCATCCATTACTGGCTGTCGGACAAGCAGTGTTTGCGGACGATGTCACGGAGGGGCAGCATGTAGATGAGAAATCGGAGGGAGCCAAGGATAGATCCTTGGAGGCTCCAACGGTAACGGTGCGGAAGCGGGGAGAAGTCGTTGCATGTGATTCTCTGGCTGTGACTGGATCAATAAGAGAGCAGTTCCACCCAGCTGGACCACTATGGAGAGGCATTAGAGGAGGATGATGTGGTCAACTGTGTAAAAGGTTGCAGACAGGTTAAGAAGGAGAACAAGTTGCAGGGAAATGCGGAAAGAGCCGAGGAGTGGGACTAACTGGATTGCTCTTCAAAACTATACTATGATTTTATGCTGAGGATGTGGAGGAATAGTTTACCATGGTCACAGTCACATAGGATATAATTTGTGACTTTGATAAGGTCCATTTCAGTACTGTGGTGGGGCGGGTGGAAACCCGATTGGAGGGAGTCGAGCATGGAGTTGCGGAAAGATGGGTATGGATTTGGGAGGTCGTCAGCATGTTCAAGGACTTGAGAGGTAAGGGAGGTTGGAGATTGAAAGGATATTAGCCCACATCTTTAATTTTTTGAATGAAGTTTGATATTTTGATTGCCTACAATACATTTAAAAATTATGTAATTGATACTGATCACAGAGCCCCATGACATACATACTCACACACAAGCTGTCTGACAGTTATGACGGCATGAAATTGTATGATGCATGATATGATGCTGCATGCTTATGTTCTACTTATTCAGTCTACGCACTGCAAAATTAGCAGCATTATTTCCAGAAAAATGGTTGGAAATAGTCCACAGTAAGGAAACTGACAGTTATGGTAAAATCCTTCAGCTGACTAAATGAACTGTTTAATGTTCCCTTCATTCATTATCTAGCCACTGAATTGCCCCATGCATAAAAATTCTAAATGCAGCATATACGCATTGTAATAATGGTATCTAAATAAAAAATTAGGGATTAAAGCCCCATGGCAATAGGCCAATAGGATAGTAAGTAGCTGTGATGCATTGAACATTTTTCATTCTGTCCTTGGCAAGGGTTGTAGGATAACTTAGTGGTGCCATTAATCATAGAATAAAATGTGCTTCACAAACCGTAAATGTCAAACTGCGTTGATAAATCAATACTAGATTTAAAGAGACAGTGTCCTTTATTCAACATACACCTGGACAGTGATTGAATTGACATAACTATCTTTATGCAGTTTCCTTAAAATTTCACTAAAGATTTCAATTACCAATAGTATTTGATTTGACATTTCACTCAGTTTCTTTTATTTGACTAGATTTATTTACAGAGAAACCACAATAAGATTTTATTTCTATTATTCAATGCCTAATTTTTAAAGTTTCATGACCTCACAATGTTTGTTCCTCTTAAAACCACTGGTAAACATTTGCATCAATAAAAATTAATTAAATATCCTTTTTTATTTTTTCCTGTAAAGTTTTTTTGTTATATTGAAGATCTTTACTTAAACAGTAAATGCTGGTAATCTCATGGGAACGAACATAAAGTTGCGGTGGAGTATGATGGAGCTGAATTACCACCAGTAAAAAGTGATCTTTGACTGACTTTGCTTGAGTGTTCACTTCAATTTTCATATTTATTCAGCTCCCTCACATTACTGGATTTAATGGTTTAGATTTTGCAATTGGTTACATCCAATAAATAGTTACAATTAAAGTGTAATCGATTGGGAAATATGGGCGTAGATCAATTACACCAAATCTCTTCCCTTAACGTATATCATGCAGATTTTCCCAGTTTGATGGCCGTAAAATTGATATACGTTGACCAGGTAATTATGGTGTCACTTAGATGTCCATGCAATTTTCTGACATTCACACCAGATGAGCACTATTGCATCAATTCACCCCATCTGAAATCGGTGTTCCAGATAAGCTAGGTGCTGTGCTGGATTTAAAATGATTTATAGAAACCAATAATAATTAGTGCTTTTTTTATGGAAGCATGCATTTTATTTTTTGGCTACTCAGTGAAAAGTTTTTGTTCCATGTGTTGTGGCACCACCGCGTTTTGATTTGGTTCTACAAATTGGAAAGATATTTGGTTTCTGAAGGAAGAATGGAATGATACCAGGCACTTATGGTTGCACCAGAGGAGGATTGCACAGTCACCATACAAACCGCATTGTTAGGCAGTGGCAATTTGACTAGACTTATTTGAGGAACAATGTCTGTCATGGGCTAAGATTGCATTGATGACGCTGTTATTGCACTGTCAATTGCAAGCAAGGTTAACGGGACATAGAACCTTTTATGCTTTGCCTTCTTCCAGTCCAACATTGGGCCAGAACTTGATGTCAAAATAACAGTGAGACTAATAGTGCTTGCCATTATTTATGCGTAAAGGAAACAGCAACTTCAGGCGAGGGGCAGATGAGCAGCTAAATGCGAATATCCAAAAGTTGCTGTCCGATTTGCCATTAGGTTTGTGAAAATGGCATCTCGCTACCTGACTCACCATTGAAATACATTGAATGGCGTGAATTCCTGTATTTGTGTGGTAGACATGAACTAAACTTGCCTCAGAAGTCTTGTCATTTCAACACATGTACCCTTTTAACGATGTGATAAACTCCAAAGCCATTCCACCATCTACAAGGCACAATTCAGGAGTGTGATGGAATACTCTCCACTTGCGTGGATGAATGTAGCTCCAATAACACTCGCAGCTCAACACCATCTAGGACAAAGCAGTCACACACCATCCTGACTTGGGAATATGTCGCCGTTCCTTCAGCGTTGCTGGGTCAAAATCCTGGAACTCCCTCCCCAGCAGCACCATGGGAGTACCTTCACCACATGGACTGTTGCGGTTCAAGAAGGCTCACCACCATCTTCTCAAGGGCAATTAGGGATGGGCAATAAATGCTGGCCTTGCCTGCGATGCCCACATCCCAGGAACAATTTTTTTTTTAAGTTTTAAAAAATAAACAGCGCTGTAGATATCACGGCTCTGTTCCAGAGACCTTAAAATAATGCAGTCTTCACAAAAGTCAGGTTTCAAATGAGCAGCATTTTCTTAGTACCAGAAAAATAAATGTAGCACTTATAACTGGAGCATGTCACCTTCCAAGTAATGGCAAGTAAATATATTAGCCTGGAATTTGTGGTCAGCACCAAAGCAAAGGTGCTCGTGGCTGGCCCCGAAGAAAACTGCCCACAGAGATCTCTGTGGCGAGAAGCTTACCTTTTTTGACGTTCATTTGATTTCATCACTCTGTAGTGAGAATCCCGAGTGCGATGCTGTTGAGGGATTGTGGGGATAGTGCGGGAAGGTGGAGTTGAGGTAGAGGATCAGCCATGATCTTATTGAATGGCGGAGCAGGCTCAAATGGCCTACTCCTGCTCCTATTTGTTATTTTGTAAAGCAGCCAATCGCATTGCAAAATTCTCAGACAGGAAACGAGAAGCTGCTTTTATTCGGACTTTTAAAAAAATGTTCGAGAGCGAAAGTAAGATTGGGCCTGTGTGGGAATAAGGTAGAACCTGAAATATAATGAACAAACTTTAAAAAAACATTTAATTTGTAATTTTGACTATAATGAAGAAATTTGACACACACACAAAAATTAGTTTTTCAGGGTATGCTGTTAAAACCCCAGTTACACCTATTGCAACAAGACTTAACATTTAATGGTGTATTTAAAAGCAATATTACTGTGGAAAAGCCCAAATTTTTGTCAGTTTCACTGATTTTACTGATTACACTAATTGCCGGCTATGGGTTGGAGTCCACATCCGCAGCCACTGTCGGAGCAAAGAATGACTGACCGCAACTTCAGGATTTCCACGTTTAGATGCGAATGTGTTAAATCTTGAAGTTGTGGTCAGTTTCAGAGGGGAAATAACGGCGAATGTTGTTAGTTCGCCGTTCTTGCCCACTGCAAATCCATTAAAGTCCATTAATACTGCATAATTTAGCAATAATGTTAACTGGAAAGCAAGGAAGTGTAAATAACACAGGATAAACATATACCTTTTCACATATTTCACACATGAATTGTCATGATGACTACAGATAAATTGGAACATGAGCATGTTTTTGCCTGTTGATTCATGAAGTAACTCGGAAATTAAATATCCATGCCTATTTAACAACATAATCCTCTGCTGTTCAAACAATTTGAAAATCATTGTCATATAAATCACTGACAGCGCTGCAGCTGGTTCTTCCTGAAGCCACACAGGTGACATTTGTTTGATTAGAATGGATTTCTCATTCTTGTGCTGCCGTGTACAGCTGTAATTTGTAGTAAAGTATAGCTTTTATGACTGGCTTAAATAATTGGGCATTTTTGGATGTTTAATTATTCATCCAATGTTTGCCATAATTTGCAGCTGTCATGAGCTTCACTGTGCACTCTACAAACTGAAGAGTCCGCAGTGGAAAGTAAGTAGTTCAGTGGGTTATGCTCCCTGTGCAAGATGCAAATTCATTTTTGGTATCTCAATATTCTTTAAGCGATCTGTCCAATTTCATCTGAAATGTATATTTGACTTTTCCAAACTCTCAGATAGCATTTGCTTTCTTTAGATTACACTTGTGACGTCTGTACAGCATTCTATTATAATCTGTTCCATTATTTTTTTTCCCTGCTGCATTTGCATTAGTCAAATGTCTACACGATCTTGCAAGATTCTCTATTTCCTGTTTTAAATTTGGTGGACAAAATGTATGGGTGAAATAGGGTGATCGGGATACAGGTAGGAGAAAATGTATTTGACCATGAGTCTACGCCCACTTCATACAGCTGTGCCATCAACAGCGGCAGTCTTTACGGTAGAGGACACTAACATTATTCCAACAGTGGATAGTCAAGGGGCTATAGGGGGGGAGGAACTTAACACAATCACAATCACTAAGGAGGTGGTACTCAGTAAGATAATGGGACTAAAGACAGATAGATCCCTTGGACCTGATGGCTTGCATCCTAGAGTCTTAAGAGAAGTAGCGACAGGGATTGTGGATGCATTGGTTGTAATTTACCAAAATACCCGGGATTCTGGGGAGGTCCCAGCAGATTGGAAAACTGCAAATGTAACGCCCCTATTTAAAAAAGGAGGCAAACAAAAAGCAGGAAACCCTAGACCAGTTAGCCTAACATCTGTGTGTTGGGAAAATGTTGGAGTCCATTATTAAAGAAGCAGTAGCAGAGCATTTGGAAAAGCAAAATTCAGTCAGGCAGAGTCAGCATGGATTTATGAAGGCGAAGTCATGTTTGACAAATTTGCTGGAGTTCTTTGAGGATGTAACGAGTGGGGTGGATAAAGGGGAACCAGTGGATGTAGTGCATTTGGACTTCCAGAAAGCATTTGACAAGGTGCCACATAAAAGGTTACTGCACAAGATAAAAGTTCACGGGATTGGGGGTAATATATTAGCATGGATAAAGAATTGGCTAACTAACAGAAAACAGAGAATCGGGATAAATGGTTCATTCTCTGGTTGGCAATCAGTAACTAGTGGGGTGCCGCAGGGACCCCAACTATTTACAATCTATATTAACGACTTGGAAGAAGGGACTGAGTATAATGTAGCCAAGTTTGTTGACGATACAAAGATGAGAGGAAAAACAATGTGTGAGGAGGACACAAAAAATCTGCAAAAGGACATAGACAGGCTAAGTGAGTGGGCAAAAATTTGGCTGATGGAGTATAATGTTGGAAAGTGTGAGGTCATGCACTTTGGCAGAAAAAAATCAAAGAGGAAGTTATTATTTAAATGGAGAAAGATTGCAAAGTGCCGCAGTACAGCAGGACTTGGGGGTACTTGTGCATGAAACACAAAAGCAGAGTATGCAGGTACAGCAAGTGATCAGGAAGGCCAATGGTATATTAGCCTTTATTGCAAAGGGGATGGAGTATAAAAGCAGCGAAGTCTTGCTACAGCTATACAAGGTATTGGTGAGGCCACACCTGGAACACTGCGAGCCGTTTTGGTTTCCATATTTACAAAAGGATATACTTGCTCTGGAGGCAGTTCAGAGAAGGTTTACTAGGTTGATTCCGGGGATAAAGGGGTTGACTTATGAGGAAAGGTTGAGTAGGTTGGGCCTCTACTCATTGGATTTCAGAAGAATGAGAGGTGATCTTATCGAAACGTATAAGATTATGAGGGAGCTTGACAAGGTGGATGCAACGATGATGTTTCCACTGATGGGGGAGACCAGAACTAGAAGGCATGATCTTAGAATAAGGGGCCACCCATTTAAAACAGAGATGAGAAGGAATTTCTTCTCTGAGGGTTGTAAATTTATGGAATTTGCTGCCTCGGAGAGCTGTGAAAGCTGGGACATTGAATAAATTTAAGACAGAAATAGACAGTTTTTTGAGTGACAATGGGATCAGGGGTTATGGGGAGCGGACGGGGAAGTGGAGCTGAGTCCATGATCAGATCAGCCACGATCTTATTGAATGGCGGAGCAGGTTCGAGGGGCCGTATGGCCTACTCCTGCTCCTATTTCTTATCTTCTTATGAGACCTGTCTTTGAGACTTCTTCATTTAAAACTGTAAAGAATTCACCAAGAGTATATCTACAATTCTTGAAAATTATTTTCAGTGTGATCTAACCTCCAAGTGACAATATTGATTAAATACTCTTAATTGGTCAAAGTTGAAGGATACACTGCTTTATAAGGATAGCAGCATTGTACCATATAAGATTAATCTACTGCTAAGGTGTAACCTAGCCTATCCATTTAAGGTCACATTGTCTAACGACTGTAAATAAGCATTTTCTGAGGTTAGTTCAATGGCAATCCCTGTTAGGCACATCCTATAGTCATTTAGAGGATGATTGCTTCTTGGCAGATTGACAGCAGCAGTCAGTAATTGGCTTTTTTTCCTAAAGATTTCTTGGCATCTGTAACTCTAAACTGAGATGTGTGTGAAAGTTTTATGTTAATATGTCAATAGCTATATGGATAATATAAATAATCTTTATGAAAATATAATGCTTTGATCATCTTAAAAAATGTTAACTTTAAACTTCTCTTGACAAAAACTATTGGGGGGAGGCCAAGGAGAAAATTGGATATAAAATCTCCCTGCAGCACAAACTTTTTGCTATAATTTTTTTATGGGAAATCTTTTGAGACAGATTAAACAATTTAACCAAGTGTAAACCATGTAGCATCGGAAACGCCTGCTTTTTCACACTGGTGCATCATACTTGTTGTTTGCATCTTTTGAAGGAACAGATTACTAAGGTTCAAACTGCACTGATGTTCATTATTCAACTCATCAGTGAACCCAGGTTGGAGTCTCCTTCATGAAATGTGTTTTCATGGGCATTGACTGCTCATGATGTCACTATACTTGCACATCATTCTGTCTACGCTGCTGTTAAACACTACAGCACCAATTTAGCAACTATTTTCTGATTCCCATTTGAGCTATTTTCCAGATGTGTGAACCCAGATTCTATTCATTAACCAATCCAAACTTGGCATTGTGCTTGATACATTTGTGGTGCAGATATTGCATAGGTTCAGTTTGATTAAAGTGGCAGACATGTTGGACCAATGAGTTTTTGTTGTATCATTTCCCCAGGATGACCGACGTGAGTCGAGATTAACACTTCGACCACCAAGTTTAGCAACACCATATGCTCCTGTTCAGAACTGGCAGCACCAGCCAGAGAAACTTATCTTTGAGTCTTGTGGCTATGAAGCTAACGTGAGTATATAGTCTTAGAATTCGCATTTGGTTTGCTCAATGCCACAATCAATAAATAAAATGTGTGTGACGATACATGATGTACTCATTTTAGCTATTAATTCCTTTCAAGTTGTATTGCCACCTATCTGGAGCACTATTATGCTTTAAGTTGCAAAAGTATATAGAATACAATGAATGAAGAAGCTTGGAGCCAATTATCCACCAGGTATCATTATTGTTACTGTTCCCGTTGACTGCACCACATTCCTAACTCGGCTAGTCTCTTACCAAAGTAAGTTGTTTGATGTTACTTCTAATTAAGGGGACTAAAAACACTTCTCCAGAAACACCAGTACCAGCACCAGTGCATTGCTTATGGGTGTCTGGAGTCTAAAGTATGTTTAGTTGCGAACCTAGACTGTCTCTTTAAGGCCACTGCTTAGGAAATTACTGTGGAAAAGTGATCTTAAAACGACACACAATGAGGAAAATTGTTGTTGGAATCTTCCCTAGATAGGCTGTTGCTCTTCTTCAGAGGTTGGGTTATCTGCAGGCCAAAAAAACTAGCAGGAAATAACTGCCCCTCCCCCTCCTTTTGTAAGATTGTTCAGTTACACTTTGTTAATGTTTTACAAATTGTATGACTGAAGTGTGAAGCGTGTGTTGGATATAAGTTTTTTTTTAGCTTTACATCTATAAATTTTGAAAGGCATGTTATTATTCACTCCTCTCCCCCAAAAGTGTTGTAAAAAGCTTTAATTGAAAGAACATTTTGCAGGATCATCCAAGGCAATGTACTTTTTGGAGCTATTGTGAATTACTTTGTCATCATTTGTTGCAGTATTTGGGTTCCATGCTGATTAAAGAGCTAAAAGGGACAGAATCGACACAAGATGCTTGTGCAAAGATGAGGGTTTGTATCTTGGTCACAAATTGAGACAGTATTTCGGACTAAACTATGTTTGAGTCTTTAACATTTCCCCTGTGCTCTTGTCTAGAAATCTACTGAACAAATGAAAAAGATTCCAACTATTTTCCTCTCCATCACATACAAAGGTGTAAAATTTATTGATGCCTTCAACAAGGTATGTGTGAAATTATTAAGCATCATTACTTTCATTGTATCTTGCATATCCTGCTTATTCAGTTGAATTTGAGTTAATTTTCTTAGATTCATTCAATTACAGAAAAATGAACATTTGATTTTACATTTGTTTTGTATTGGGTTGCCGAAATATATCTTGTGAATGCAATAATATCCTATATATCTTGTGAATAATTATTCTTACCGCACTTAAATCTGATGCACTTAAAAAAAAAAGGACGACTGAGCTTGTCTTGCCCTCCAGAAATGGCATGTTTATTATTGCATAATGAATCTTAATCTGCCATTGGATTTATTCAATTCCCAGCAAAACACACTCAAGCATTTTACTTCCTCATCTCTCCTGTTGACATTTAATGGCATTGTCATGCTCACTGCTATTTGCTTATTGAAGTGCCTATTTCAAACTTGATTGACTTGATATCTCTGATAACTTTTCTCCATTTAATTTTGTATTTTAAGTTATTATGGACTGATAGGCATCAGACCTAGAAATCAAGGCCCCAAGTTTCCACAGGCGCCCCTCAGAGCTGGGCGCCTGTTTTTCGCACCGAAAACGACGCCTGGAAAAAAACGCGCTATTCTCGAGCGCTTTGCAGCTCGATGTCAGCTTGGCGCGGCGCACAGGAGGCGGAGCCTACCACTCGCGCCGATTTTGTAAGGAGGAGGGGGCGGGTACAATTTAAATTAGTTTTTTTCGAGCCGGCAACCCTGCGCGTGCACGTTGGAGCGTTCGCGCACGCGCAGTCTGAAGTAAACATTGGCACTCAGCCATTTTAAAAAGTGCTGCAGAAAAAGTAAAAATTTGTTTTTTGAACCCTTGCAAAGGCTTGCATTTTAATTTTCTTGATATTTCTGTGTGTGAGGGTGAGGGAGTGCATTCTGTAATTAAAGATAGACTGTGATAAACGGGACACATGCACTTGTTTGAGACTATTCAAATTCTTTGTAGCTGTTCAATTTTTAACATTTTTTAATAAAACCACATTGCCCTTCCATGATCAGCACTGAGGCTTCTTGCAGCTTTCTCCCTCCCTCCTCCTGCCGTCCGTCGGTCCCGACGGCAAACCGCTGCCTCAAGTACTGAGGCTTCCTGCAGTTTTCTCCCTCCCTCCCCCCCCCCCCTGCCGTTGGTCGGACCCGACGGCAAACGGCTACCTCAAGTACTGAGGCTTCCTGCAGTTTTCTCCCTCCCTCCCCCCCCCTAAATGGCTGCCTCAAGTACTGAGGCTTCTTGCAGCTTTCTCCCTCCCTCCCCCTGCCTCGGTCGGTCCCGACGGCAAACCGCTGCCTGAAAGGCCTGCCTGAAGCACTTTCACACAGGTAGGAACATGGTTTATTTCATCTTTTCTTTGCTTATAAATTTTTATTCAGGTTGGATTTATTTGTATAATATTTGTATAAGTATAACTACGGATTTATTGTAGAATTTAATGACTTCCCCCCCCCCCCTCCCCCTCCCCCCCCCACCTCGTTCCCGACGCCTAATTTGTAACCGGCGCCTGATTTTTTAATGTGTAGACAAGGTTTTTTCAAGCCTACAAAAATCTTCGCTTGCTCCATTCTAAGTTAGTTTGGAGTACGTTTTCACTGTGGAAACTTTCAAATCAGGCGTCAGTGGCCGGACACGCCCCCTTTTGGAAAAAAAAATTCTGTTCAAAAGTGAAACTGTTCTACCTGACTAGAACTGTAGAAAACTTAAATGTGGAGAATTCCGATTTCTAAGATACTCCGTTCTCCACCAGTTGCTCCTAAAAAATCAGGAGCAAATCATGTGGAAACTTGGGGCTCAAGTGTCTTCTTGCTCCACTCTCCCCACCTCCACTGACCTTCAATTATTTTATGTTTTCCATAGAATGCAGATTATCCCAAGGACAGTTTTTATCCATCCAAAATATTAAAAGTATAACACAAAAGATGTGAAATCAAAATTCTGATGTGCTTAATGTAAACTGCAATACTGTATTTGAGACCAATATACATGTGTAACCTACAAATGTCTCCTGCAATAGGTTATGTGCATTGCAAATTACCATTTTTTTGAATTCTTGGATATATCCCTTAAAAAGTGTCATGCTTTCAAGTGTGGGGTAGGCAGCGTTCTTTTTCTTGCAAAATACAGAAATTCCTGTAAAGATAGATAACTATGGCTAAAACCAATAACACTGTATATCTATATTACACTGTGTAGTTCACTGCGTAAAGCAGTAGTGAAGGAACGACTCTGAAGGTTTCTAGAAATATTTCTGCATTACGCCAGCAGAAAGTCTCCATCAAACCAACATAGTTCTTTCACTGGTACCTCTTTTGTCTCTGGAATCTACAAAGTTTTGTGAATCTTTACTGATCTAGCTTAGGATACAGATTTCCAGTTACTGCTGACATCGGGCTCAATTTTCCCCAGTGCTGTTTTTTGGCATATTGCCAGAGTTACGCCCGATTTTTTTCTTTTTGGCCCCAACTACTCCAAAAACATAACTTGCAAGTTTCCCCGTTCTATTTTTTGAATTTGGCATGGCGCAGCCTGTCCTTTAGCTTCGGGGGGGTGTAGCCTAATGTCGGCCCCTTCTGCACATGCGTGGCCAAAAAAAATCTTTTTGATGTGATTGCTATGGGCGCGCATGCCCAGTACAGCTCCCGGTCTGCAATTGGCCATTTTTAAAGAGCCAGTTGTGTATGAGAACTTTAATTCTCTGTGGAAAAATTGGAGCTGCAATAAAATATGCAACACAGCTCAAGGACCAACAATTTCTAACAGGATGAAGTGGAGGCACTAATGACTATAATTGAGGCCAGATGACACGAGCTGGACACCAGCAGAGGTCACAAACGTTCCACCAAAAGAAATTAAGAAACGTTGGAACCAACTTGCAGAAGATGACTGTGCAATGGTGACCAGTGCAAAAAGTATTTGCAGGACCTTGGTCAAGTAGTTAGTGTAAGTAATATTTTCATTTATTCACTGGAATTGCAATTGTAACTGTGACCATCTGTATATGTCCCACCCAGCAGAAAGACACCCTCTCTTAAAAAGTTATATTTTCATCTTTGCAGAGGAAGGTGGCACACAACAAAAGCGAAAGAACTTGAACAGGAGGAGGCCCGGCAAATCTGCAACGAGGCACACCCAGGGTCCCACCATCCGAGGCTGCGGGTCCCACTGGGATGCAGCGAGCCACACCCAGGGTGAGGAGGGGAAGGAGAGCTCAACAGCACGCTCCTGAGGTGTAGGATCTAACAGATGTGGTTCAGATTTTGGCAATGAGTGCGGAGAGCATTGACCTTACATGATCAGTGGGGTGCGTATTGAAGTATCGGGACTGTCGGGAGAATAACAACACTCTCTCGAGAAATGGGAACACTGTCCAGGCGCATGAGGGAGGAAATGTTGCAGGTAGTTGGGACACTGTCAGAGCATGAGGGAGGGAATGTCGGACTTAGCTGCTCTAATAAGGGAACACACCCAGGCCCCGCGCCCATTGACAGAATCAACTGCCACTCCCACTCCAATCCCCAGACCAGCCTCTGAAGAGGCCCAAACCGGGCCTTCCACATTACCGCCTGTCCAATCCCCCCATCAAGAAGTGCGCAATACCCGAGATGTTCGAAAGAATAAGCTTGGGAGCAACCCAAGAAACACTGAACCACCGCCTGTGGGCAGGGGTGGAGTCATCAAGACAAAGAGCAGCGGGTGGTCTTAGAATAAGGTGGAGGAGGGTGCAGCCTTTCTTTGCTGTTGTTATTGTTACTGTTGTAACTGTTCTCAAATTAAAAGTTTATTAAAAGTACAAACAAGTGTTACTTTTGAATAAAATATATTTTAAATTATAACGGAATCATTTCCATTATTTGTTCCATTATTAACACAACTTTTTGAAGTAAAGAAGAATCATTTCCATTATTTTTTCCATTAACACAACACAACATTACATAGAAACATAGAAAATAGGTGCAGGAGTAGGCCATTCGAGCCTGCACCACCATTCAATAAGATCATGACTGATTATTCCCTCAGTACCCCTTTCCTGCTTTCTCTCCGTACCCCTTGATCCCTTTAGCCGTAAGGGCCATATCTCACTCCCTCTTGAATATATCCAATGAACTGGCATCAACAACTCTGTGGCAGGGAATTCCACAGGTTAACAACTCTCTGAGTGAAGAAGTTTCTCCATCTCAGTCCTAAATGGCCTACCCCTTATCCTAAGACTGTGTCCCCTGGTTCTCGACTTTCCCAACATCGGGAACATTCTTCCTGCATCTAACCTGTCCAGTCCCGTCAGAATCTTATACGTTTCTGTGAGATCCCCTCTCATCCTTCTAAACTCCAGTGTATAAAGGCCCAGTTGTTCCAGTCTCTCCTCATATGTCAGTCCAGCCATCCCTGGAATCAGTTTGGTGAACCTTCGCTGCACTCCCTCAATAGCAAGAACGTCCTTCCTCAGATTAAGAGACAATAATCTCCCTGCTCCTATACTCAAATCCCCTAGCTATGAAGGCCAACATACCATTTGCCTTCTTCACCGCCTGCTGTACCTGCATGCCAGCTTTCAATGACTGATGAACCATGACACCCAGGTCTCGTTGCACCTCCCCTTTTCCTAATCTGCCGCCATTCGTGTTTTTGCCCCCAAAGTGGATAGCCTCACATTTATCCACATTATACTGCATCTGCCATGCATTTGCCCACTCACCTAACCTGTCCAAGTTACCCAGCAGCCTCTTGGCGTCCTGCTCACGGCTCACACCGCCACCCAGTTTAGTGTCATCTGCAAACTTGGAGATATTACACTCAATTTCTTCATCTAAATCATTAATGTATATTGTAAAGAGCTGGGGTCCCAGCACACAGCCCTGCGGCACTCCACTAGTCATTGCCTGCCATTCTGAAAAGAACCCGTTTATCCCTACTCTGTACTTCCTGTCTGTCAACCAGTTCTCTATCCATGTCAGTTCATTACCCCCAATACCATGTGCTTTGATGTTGCACACCAATCTCTTGTGTGGGACCTTGTCAAAAGCCTTTTGAAATTCCAAATACGCCACATCCACTGGTTCTCCCTTGCCCATTCTGCTATTACATCCTCAAATAATTCCAGAAGATTTGTCAAGCATGATTTCCCTTTCATAAATCCATGCTGACTTGGACCGATCCTGTCACTGCTTTCCAAATGCGCTGCTATTTGATCCTTAATGATCGATTCCAACATTTTCCCCACTACTGATATCAGGCTAACTGGTCTATAATTACCCGTTTTCTCCCCCTCCTTTTTAAAAAAAAAAAAAAAGTGGTGTTACATTAGCTACCCTCCAGTCCATGGGAACTGATCCAGAGTCGATAGACTGTTGGAAAATGATCTCAATGCATCCACTATTCCTATGACCACTTCCTTAAGAACTCTGGGATGCAGACTATCAGGCTCTGGGGATTTATTGGCCTTCAATCCCATCAATTTCCCCAACACAATTTCCCACCTGATAAAAATATCCTTCAGTTCCTCCTTCTCACTAGACCCTCGGTCCCCTAGTACATCCGGAAGGTTATTTGTGTCTTCCTTCATGAAGACAGAACCAAAGTATTTGTTCAATTGGTCTGCCATTTCTTTGTTCCCCATTATAAATTCACCTGGATCCGACTGCAAGGGACCTACATTTGTCTTCACTGATCTTTTTCTCTTCACATATCTATAGAAGCTTTTGTAGTCAGTTTTTATGTTCCCGGCAAGCTTCCTCTTGTACTCTATTTTCCCGCTCTTAATTAAACCCTTAGTCCTCTTCTGCTGAATTCTAAATTTCTCCCAGTCCTCAAGTTTGCTGCTTTTTCTGGCCAATTTATATGCCTCTTCCTTGGATTTAATACTATCCTTAATTTCCCTTGTTAGCCACGGTTGAGCCACCTTCCCCGTTTTATTTTTTATTTTTTACTCCAGACAGGGATGTACAATTGCTGAAGTTCATCCATGTGATCTTTAAATGTTTGCCATTGCCTATCTACCGTCAACCCTTTAAGTATCATTTGCCAGTCTATTCTAGCCAATTCATGCTTCATACCGTCGAAGTTATCTTTCCTTAAGTTCAGGACCCTAGTTTCTGAATTAACTGTGTCACTCTCCATCTTAATAAGTGAATTCAACCATATTATGCTCACTCTTCCCCAAGGGGCCTCGCACAACAACATTGCCAATTCGTCCCTTCTCATTACACGTCACCCAGTCTAGGATGGCCAGCTCTCTAGTTGGTTCCTCGACATATTGGTCTAGAAAACCATCTATAATACACTCCAGGAAATCCTCCTACACCACATTGCTACCAGTTTGGTTAGCCCAATCAATATGTAGATTAAAGTCGCCCATGATAACTGCTGTACCTTTATTGCACACATCCCTAATTTCTTGTTTGGTGCTGTCCCCAACCTCACTACTACTGTTTGGTGGTCTGTGCACAACTCCCACTAGCGTTTTCTGCCCTTTGGTATTCCGCAGCTCCACCCATACCGATTCCACATCATCCAGGCTAATGTCCCTCCTTACTATTGCATTAATTTCCTCTTTAACCAGCAACACCACCCTGCCTCCTTTTCCTTTCTGTCTCTCCTTCCTAAATGTTGAATACCCCTGGATGTTGAGTTCCCAGCCTTGGTCACCATGGAGCCATGTCTCCGTGATGCCAATTACATCATATCCGTTAACTGCTATCTGCGCAGTTAATTCGTCCACCTTATTCTGAATACTCCTCGCATTGAGGCAAAGAGCCAGCAGGCTTGCCTTTTTAACACACTTTGCCCCTTTAGAATTTTGCTGTAATGTGGTCCTTTTTGTTTTTTGCCTTGGGTTTCTCTGCCCTCCACTTTTACTATTCTCCTTTCTATCTTTTGCTTCTGCCTCCATTTTATTTCCCTCTATCTCCCTGCATAGGTTCCCACCCCCCTGCCATATTAGTTTAACTCCTCCCCAACAGTCCTAGCAAACACTACCCCTAGGACATTGGTTCCGGTCCTGCCCAGGTGCAGACCGTCCTGTTTGTACTGGTTCTACCTCCCCCAGAACCGGTTCCAATGTCCCAGGAATTTGAATCCCTCCCTTCTCTACCACTCCTCAAGCCACGTATTCATCTGAGCTATCCTGCGATTCCTACTCTGACTAGCACGTGGTACTGATAGCAAGATTACTACTTTTGAGATCCTACTTTTTAATTAAGCTCCCAGTTCCCTAAATTCGTCTCGTAGGACTTCATCCCATTTTTTACCCATGTCGCTGGTACCTATATGCACCAAGACAACTGTCTGTTCACCTTCCCTTTTCAGAATTACAGAACAGATCCAAACAGTAAACATGGTCCATTTAGAATAGTTGCTGCTGGCTCAAGACTCAAGCAGTCGTTAAAGGGGCACGACAGCCCGCCCTCCTCCGCTGTCGTGTTCCGGGTTCAGGTAATTGCATGGCTTCCTCGTCCTCCTCTTCGTCATCTGCATCTTCCGCCTCATCAGCCACGATCACCTCAGGTGGGTCTTCTTCTACCAGCTGCTGCTGTCTCATGATGGCTGAGTTATGCAGCATGCAGCACACAACAGTCAACTGACTGACCATCTCAGGGGAGTATTGCAAGTCGCCTCTGGAATGGTCCAGACATCGGAAACGCTGTTTCAAGATGCCAATGGTCCTCTATTCTGCACGTCGCAATGTGCGACATGTTGTATTCCCGGTCAGCTTCCGTCCGGGTTACATGGAGGGGCGTCATGAGCCAGGTGGCGAGGCCGTACCTTTTGTCTTCCCGCAGCCAGCTCTGCTCTTCTGGCTGCTGCTGAAACATGGCATTTATAGCATTCTCGCATAGGATGAATGCATCATGGGTGCTCCCAGGATATCTCTCATCAATGGACATAATGTGATGCATGCCGTGACACATGAGCTGCACATTAACGGAATGGGAGCCTTTTCTGTTCCTGTACATCTCGGAATCCTCCAAAGGTGCTCGCAAGGCAATGTGGGTAGAATTACCTTTGGGAAGCCAGCAATCCTGGCGAAGCCCACAGCCCTTTCACACATTGCCTGGGCGGTCATGGGGAACTTTATGTAGTCATTCCTCCGGGCATATAGTGCAGCAGTCACCTGCCGAATGGAGATATGTGTTGCATGTTGAGAAATGCTGCACACATCCCCAGTTGAGGCCTGGATTGATCCAGATGCATAGAATAAAAGCGCAGCTGTAACCTTCACTTCAATTGACAAAGCAGTCCTCCTGACGCTTCTAGGTTGCAGGCCTGCTTTTGCTAACTCACAGATCTCAGTTACAACTTATTTGCAGAAACGCAGCCTTCTCACACAGTCTGCATCACTCAGCTGCAGGTATGAACGCCTGTCTTGATATACACGATGTGGGTAAGGCCTCCTGTCCATCATCCGACGTGCTTTTGAGGTTCCTCGTGATGACGTCAAATCAGTCGTCGTCTCCACAGCACCATCATGCAGAAGGCTTGCATAAGGTATTGACAATTTTGCCCCCATAATTAAGTTGTACCTTTGCAAGAAGCTCAAAACAGCAAGACAAGGAGTTAAAGCGCCTCTGCTGTCTCTCTCCCCAAGGTCGACCACACCCTGGTCTGCGCATGCGCAATAGGCTTGCTTGGAACGGGAAGCTAGGTATTGAAATTAGGACATTTGAGGCAACAAAGTCTAATGCAATTCTTTAATTTTAGATTTTGTTCACAATACCACCCCACCACCAACCAAGCGTCTCCTCACCGGGCTCGAGGGTCAGCTGGCAGAATTGCTCCCTCGCCCAGACATGGGCTCACAAACACCCCCCTCCCTCGCCCCTCCCCCGGGCTTCTTTAGAAGGTGCTGCATAGTGTAAAGCTTCTCATGCCGTCAGTTCAGCTTCCATTCACCCCCTCCCCGGGCTTCTTTTGAAGCAGAGTCCCGAGCCCGTGTCCGGGCGAGGGAGCGATTCTGTCGGTCGACGCTCCGACCCTCGAGCCCGGTGAGGAGACATTTGGTGGTGGTGTGGCACTTTGGAGAAAAAAATCTAAAATTAAAGAAATTAATTAGACTTCCATTTTCTGCATTTTAAGTTTGAAAAAATTAAACCTCATGATGCATAACTTTGCATAAAAACAATGGTGTCTTTCTGTGTCGATTTTTGTTTTTAATGTGTGCTGGTTTTTCTTAAGTGCCCAGAAGGTTTTTTGGGAGTGGTCACATACGCCGTCCTAGGAGAAATGTAAGTTGGCTAAACTTGCATAAATCTGAAAAACTGGCGCAGACATTAGGCTACGCCCCCATGATGCAAAAAAAACCTAACCTTAAAAAAAATCGTAACTAACTGAGTTACGCTGACGCACGAACTTTGGGAAACTTTGATATTTTAATTTAAGCCAAAAAGAACAGCGCATGCCCAAAAAAACAGTGCAGATAACTGGGGAAAATTGAGCCCGTAGTTATTTCAAATTTTCTTTGCAGCTCTCCTGGTCCAAACTATATTTTAATTAGAAGGTTGCCAGCTGAAGTTTGTCATTATATCATGCCATTAATTCTACTACCTCCCAAGATATATGCTACTGCTGACAGTGTAAAATCTTTCATTTTGTGCCACTGTAACAAACATATAATGATAGCAAAGCCAGTCACAGTAAAAGGGTCTTTTCTGTACACTTAGATGCTTTGTAATAAAAGAGAAATTGAGCAACAAGAAAAGTCTTGATACTGGCAGAGTCAGCCCTTAAATTGTCCTTGCACTTTGCACAGGACAAATCAGAATCCATGTTAACCATGCTCCATGTTTCTGCAGCATTTTAAAAAATAAACTAAAAGTGAATGTTGCTTATAGTGTATATAGTCCACTATAGTACTGTTGTGCAGCCTATTAGAGTATCTTGTTCAGCTTGTAGAATGATAGGTCACAGCTTGGTTTAGTTTCCATTCTCAGCTGAGTTGCTTCCCTGCCAAGAATGTGGAGAATGTGCAGGAAGAGGAAATGTCGAATGCACCACCTCTCCCAGGCCACATTCATGGATCTTCTGGTGACTGGTTAAAAGCAGCATTGATGGTACCTTGGTACAGGTCACTGCCCCATCCCGTTGGACAGACGATCGCCTAATAGTTGAGAATGCTTGCTTTTGTAGGAGGCTAATATACCTGCCATGGAGAATCTGGCAGAGTTAATGGCACTAACTTAATCAAATGGCTTATGATATCAGAGCAACTTAATTAAATTACTATCTTGTTACTTTGCTATCAGCATCCTTTATGTATTTTTATATGACGTGATGGGTAAGTTGAAAGTGACTTGTTCCAATAAGGTGATGCACACAGTAAATATGCTTGGCATATTTTCACAACCCCCTCACCCGCCCCTGC
The DNA here is from genome assembly GCF_044704955.1 of Pristiophorus japonicus. Taxonomy (NCBI): domain Eukaryota; kingdom Metazoa; phylum Chordata; class Chondrichthyes; family Pristiophoridae; genus Pristiophorus; species Pristiophorus japonicus. The sequence goes on from NC_091993.1 coordinate 80,892,173, forward strand.
CACCCAGTTTCTTTGTTGTGGAGTTTTTTTTCTAGAATGGAAAACTTTCCAAACTATTTAATACAATTTGTTTTGTTTCATTAACAGAATATTATCGCTGAGCATGAAATCCGCAATATTTCCTGTGCTGCCCAGGACCCTGAAGACCTTTGTACATTTGCTTACATCACTAAAGACTTACAGACAAATCACCACTATTGCCACGTTTTCAGCACACTTGATGTGGTATGTCAATATTATTCTTTCATTGTCAAAAGAAATAACTAGATGATGCTGCGCATTGTGCTCTCCTCCAGGTGGCATGATAGTAGCTTTCATTTCCTTTGTAATGGCATATCCCGGTGGCCAATTATGACCCTAACCTCTTTTCTTGGATAACACTGACCAGCTTTGGTTTATGCTGATATTTTTTTCTGATCATTGTTAATCATAAGAACGCAAGAATTAAGAGCAGGAGTAGGCCCCTCGAGCCTGCTTCGCCATTTAATAAGATCGTGGCTGATCTTCGACCTCAACTCCACTTTCCTGCACTATCCCCATATCCCTTCATTCCCCAAGAGTCCAAAAATCTATCTCAACCTTGAATATACTCAACAATTCAGCATCCAAAGATTCAAATTCCAAAGCGTCACAACCTTTCAAGTGAAGAAATTCCTCCTCATCTCAGTCTTAAATGGCCGACCCCTTATCCTGAGACTGCCTTCTAGTCCTAGATTCTCCAGCTAGAGTAAACATGTCAATCCCACTCAGAATCTTGTATGTTTCAATGAGATCACCTCTAATTCTTCTAAATGCCAGAGAGTATCGGCTCAATCTTTCCTCATACAACAACCCTCTCATCCCGGGATCAATCTAATAAACCTTTGTTGCTCTGCCTCCAAGGCAAGTATGTCCTTTCTACAGATAAGGAGACCAAAACTGCACAGTCCTGCAGTTGTGGTCTCACCAAAGCCCTGTACAATTGTAGCAAGACTTCCTTACTCTTGTATCCTAACCCTCTTGCAATAAAGGCTAACATGCCATTGGCTTTCCTAAATGATTGCTGGACCTGCATGCTAACTTTGTATTTCCTGTACAAGGACAGCTAGTTCTTTCTGAACACCAACATTTAAGTTTCTCACCATTTAAAAAATGTTCTGTTTTTCTATTATTTTACCGAATTGAATAACCTCACATTTCCCCACATTATACTCCATCGACCACCTTATTGCCCATTCACTTAACCTGTCTCTGTCCCTTTGCAGGCTCTTTGTGTCCTCCTCACAGCTTACTTTGCCACATAGCATTGTATCATCAGCAAACTTGAATACATTGCACTCGGTCCCTTCATCTAAGTCATTAATATAGATGGTAAATAGCCATGGCCCAAGCAGGGCAATTTCAACCTCAACCCCATGAGTCCTTATCATTTTTAGCAACCTTTTATGTGGCATCTTATCAAATGCCTTTTGGAAATTTAAATATGCTACATCCACTTGTTCCCCTTCATCTATCCTGCTAGTTACATCTTCAAAAAAAACTCTAATAAATTTGATGAACCCAATTTCCCTTTCATAAAACTATGTTGACTCTGCCTAATCATATTATGATTTTGTATGTATCCTGTTACCATTTTCTTAATAATGAATTCCAACATTTTCCTGACGACTGATGTCAGGCTGACTGGCCTGTAGTTCCCTGTTTTCCCCCTCCTTTCTTCAATAGTGGGATGACATTTGCTACCTGGCAATCTGCTGGGACCGTTCTGGACTCTATAGGGGCAAAGCTTCCCTTTTTTACAGCCCCATTAGCGCCTCCGGGCCGACCCCTCACCGCCCCGCAGTCGCGAGGATGGCGCATCCACATAGCACTGACTTTGTCAGCGAGGCTCTGGGCTTCGAAGTGCAGCGCTGTACTCAGCACTGCGCTACCGCCCCGGGAGTGTCCCTCCATGGATGCGGTGCGCCTCCGATAGCGCTCCGCCCGCTTCCATTGAGGGGTGGAAGGGCCGAATTCCGGGGCGGAACCTCCGGGTGCCTCCAAATGGGGCGCGGGGTAATTTCACCCCCTAAGGAATTTTGGAAGATCACAACCAATGCATCCACTATCTCTGCAGCCACCCCTTTTAGAACCCTAGGGTGTAGGCCATCAGGTCCAGGGGACTTGTCGGCTTTTAGTCCCATTAGTTTCTTAAGTACTTTTTCTCTACTGATATTAATTATTTTAAGTTCTTCACTCGCATTAGCCCCTTGGTTCCTCATTATTTCTGCACAAATAAGGCACAGTCCGGTGAAGGTTATGACTATTGTTTATATAATTGTTCATAAGTTTGAAATCTTCAGGTTGCAGTTTTGAAAAGCTTTAATATTTCACCACTTCCCATTCAAAACTATCAGATAAGGTGTCCTATTCAAGTTTGCATGACTCGAGCCAAATGATGTAGCACAATGCCACCTTGGTCATGGGACATGCTGAAAACAGCTTATTAAAGGAATATTGCAAAATGAGGCTCTCCAATAGCCATGCCCATTTCCACCCCCCCCCCGGGTTAAAAAAAATACTCCTAACGTGTAAAGAGCTATTATTATACAAGTCACCGGTCATTTTTTTTTAAACTCACCATGATTGGGGCTGCTGCCACCTTCAGTGTTTTCCAAGGCTACGTGAACATGGTTTGTCATCAACAACTCTAGGCACCATCTGCTACTCTCAGAAAGCATTGAACAGCAGGGTCTGGAGCTAAGGCTAAGTAACCTGTTTCCTCATCTAGTGAGTGATAACTCTGACTGGGAAGGTGGTAACTCTGACTGGGAAATCTGCAGAAGATGTTTTGTGTTTCTTAAATATATTTCAAACAAGCTCTTTAGAGTAAAGCCATTGTAGTGTCTTATCTCAGTGTACTCCTTGGTGTAAAACCTTTACCAAGTTTCAGTTTCTATCCACAATAATATTTAAAACTGCTATTGTGATTTTTACAACCTGGATTCAGTCTGGTGGAGTCCTTTGGTGACTATTTCTTTGATATGTATGTCCTTACACTGGATGCAATGCAGACTATGACAGTGTATAATTGGATGAGCGATAATGCCCTATTTTGTTTTCAAATTGTATTGTATAGTGGCAATATTCATTCACCATGTTAATACATTTGGTTAAAGATCATCCACATCCTGTATGACCAGCAGGCTTGAGTGTAGCACCATAGGAAGGATTGTGCTCAGACTTGACCATAGGAATTCACAAGTTGGACACCTTATTAAAATAGAATGGTGTTTACAGGTTGATTAATAGGGATTTGATTTATTAAGTTCACTCTATAATAAAATTACGAAGAACACAGTAGAAATTACTATATAATATGGTATTGAAACATGAAATAAAAACTAAAATAATATCTCATTCACTGCTTTCTTTTTCGTTCCCAGAATTTAACGTATGAAATAATCCTTACACTAGGACAGGCATTTGAAGTGGCCTACCAGCTTGCACTGCAAGCCCAGAAACCTTCTCACAAGCCATTTTCCACAGCTGAGACGGAGTCTGCGGAGGTGAGGCCTTCTAAACCAGTCCCCAAACCACGATCCAGCATGAGAAAATCTACTGTGAGTATCCACAAATCCTCATGTTGAAGATGTAATTCAATCTGTAATACACTGAATACACACAATAGGCTCTTAATGCGATTTACCAAAATTGTTGAAACTCTGAATTGTTACAAGATAAATATTATATACTTCAAGAAGCTATTATTGGGTTTAGATTCCAGATAGTGACCCTGAAAATGTGATTTTCTTTTAATTGTCAACATTATTAAGGCATGTTGTATGGGTAAATGCAACTTGGAGTAACACATACATTCTATTCCACCAGATGGGGCATTGTCAGTACACTACTTGTGTACAGTAGTAAGTTGAGCACTTTATTAGGATAAAAGTTGACCTCACTGTCTCCACATGCCAGTAGTCACTATTTCAACCAGAAACAAAGACTGAACAGTTTAGGGCACTGAAATCTGTTGTCACCATCAAGGTGCCTTTGATAAAAGATGAACAGTCTGCCAGTACATTGTTCTTTGTAGCGTTCCCCAAGCAACAGTCAACCAAAGCCCCTATGCCATTTGAAGCTAGGATTCAAGCTCAAGCTTTCATTCAATGGGTGCAGACATATTATTGGGATTGAGTGGAGGGAGCTTTACTTTATATCTAGCTCACGCTACACTTGTTTAGGGAGCGCTAAATATTGGCATTAGGTATCTGAAATAGGAAAATGTCCTATTCACCAGTGCCAACATCTCTCATCCCTTGATGACTACAAATCTTCTCCACAGACATAATGAAGTGACTTGTGTTATAAAATGAAAATGAGCAAATAGTAAAAAGCTCATTTACATTTGAGCTTGCTTAAAAATTGTAATAACTTTGTGCTCCATTGTTGTGATCTGTATAATACATTTGTGACCGGTGCAGTGATCAATAAATGAGTGGGTTCGATTAATACATTTTTCTGCTGATCTAGAAGTGGTGACCTGGCTGCATTTTAAACTACGCCGTAACTGGTTCATTAATGACTCTGCTGTCGTTTCTTGCCAAATGTACTAGGTGCAGCCACCTAATAGCAGATGCTGTTACTGTCACACGTGCACTACTCACAGGCCTTCGCTTCCGCCTCTACCGCTGCATTCGTTCAGCCATGGAGTCCAGGTTTCTCTCTCTATTTATATATATCGCTGTTTCTTTCCAATGTTCTCACTTACATTCCCATTCATGCATGGTGCCACCAGCATTAAAATAGGCATTGAAATTATTCATTACTGGGGGCTAAATTTCCAAATATAATCTGCAGTTTCTAATGTACATTTGGATATTTCTGGAAGTAACAAGAAGATACAGTAAGAACTATTTTTTATAGTATGTGACACTAGGTATGGAGTCTTTATATTAGCAAATAAATCAGGCTAAAATAGAGTCTCATGAGATTTGAAAGTGTACTCGAGCTTTTTAAAATTTAACTGCAACATTTCACAAATGAAATGGGGGATATTACAATCTAGGATTTATAAATAAACACAAAGAAACTGAAAATATGTGGAAATTCTTTGGCATTAAAAGACACACAAATGATATGGAAATTACAGCACAGCAGGAGTCCATCACACCTGTGCGAGTGCTAGTTCTACAACCACAGCTTTCAGCTAATTTAATTGCCTGCATCTTTTTAAATTCTTCCCACTCCCTTTTATATTCTTCCTTTTCAAATACTTGGCCATTCCTGTGTAAGAGATTAATCTATCTAGGATTTGAATGCCAAGATTTAATTCCTCTCAATCAATTTGCATCCCTGTAAATGAAATTTTAGTGTAATATTGACCAATGTCCATTGCAGTAGATAGACCAGAATTTTCGCTCTCTGTAGCAAAGTAGAATAAAGTGATTTTCATAAGAGGTTAGTCTGCACTTACTGGATTCTATGTAACAAACTTAAAGTGATGGTGTTGATAGATTTAAAAAATAAAGTGGATGCATCACCTTGAGGGGGCTTGGGATCGGGTGCTGCGTGCTCCAACCATTTTAAATCAAAAATAAATTGTGAAGTGCATTTTATTTATTTATGAATATCTGTTTGAAATTGTAGCACAGGAATACCAAGTAGCAGATAGCAAGACTCATTAAAGTTCATTTTCTGAATTTAGCCCCTTCCATTTACATCTGTTAGTCTGTGCAATAAAAAGGCATGAACATGTGCAAAGGTTCTTTCATGAGTCACAGTCCTTTTTGTTGCCTTATGTGAACTATATTTATCAAGCACTTTGAATTTCCTATTTACTGCTTTAGTGTTTCCTTAGTGTTAAGTTTGGTCTATAAATTTGGGGAGGGGAGGGTTTCAAAAAACTGTCCTTTTTTTTCTTGTCTCTGTCTTGGGTGAATGTGACAATCAATTTGTTCCTGACTTGAGATTCAGGTTCTGAATTCGGTCTTTTTCTGTTTCTCCAGAGGAACTTCCTATTTGTCATTTTTACCTTTCAGAATCTAGGTTCGTGCTGATAACAGCAGTTTATAGTGATGCTTTTGCTTGCTCTTTTAGATTTTCTTCTTCAATTTTTTACGTTGCAAATGCTGATTGACCTCTGATGCAAGTACTGGTAATGATTAAAAAGACTTGCATTTATATAGCGTCTTTCCCCACCACCGGACATCCCCAAGGGCTTTACAGAGTACCTTTTTGAAATGCAGTCACTATTCTAATGTAGGAAACGCAGCAGCCAATTTGTGTACAGCAAGCTCCCACAAGCAGCAATGTGATAATGACCAGATAATCTGTAGCGATGTGGATTGAAGGATGAATATTGGTCTGGACACCGGGGATAACTCCCCTGCTCTTCTTTGAAATAGTCCAACTGAGAGAGCAGACGAGGCCTCGGTTTAACATCTCATCCGAAAGACAGCACCTCCGACAGTGTAGCGTCCCTCAGTACTGCACTGGCGTGTCAGCCTAGATTTTTGTGCTCAGGTCTCTGGAGTGGGACTTGAACCTACAACCTTCTGACTCAGAAGTGAAGGTGCTACCACCTGAGCCATGGCTGACACATTTGCATATAAAATAGAACCAATGATCAAGATAAAGAAGGAAATAAGACAAAATACACATCCTCTGCACTCCAAGCATCACCTGCCGATCAGCTCATGGGCGGGACTGAAATAAGCTATAATAAATGTATTAATTTGCATAGTGCATTAATTTGACATAACTACTACTTCCGGGGATTGTTTCCACAGCACCATGGGTAACAGACAAATCACTGTGCATAGGCATGCTTGCATGTGCACAAGTTGTTTAAAGCATGACTTTTGTGTCTGGCTGTCAGACCTTCCTAAATATGTGAGGAAGTTCTGTATAGGCCAAAAGAATTTGCGTTGCTACTCCAGCAGTATCTCCCTCCAAAGGTGTCTTAGAGAGTACCTTGTCAAGGAGACCTCTATTTCACTGGAAGTGCTATCACTGAAATTGAGCAGCACTGTAAGGTAAGTGCCGCATGTATAATTCTGAGGGGGAAAAAATTCTCTTTTGGGGAGAAAGCAATTTAAAAGGCACGGGATGGGAGCTGAGAGGTCAAAACTCCCAAATAACAGTTTGGCTAGTTTCATACGTAGTGAAGGGATCTCAACTGAAAAATCCAGGAAAAAAACAAATGGCAGAACTAACCCTGTCATACCAAATAATAACTGTCAGACAATTATTGATCGGCTCTATCGGTAGCTGTGGTGAAGTCCTTGTCCAAAAGCGTTTACAGCTAAGGTACCTTTTTGAAGTTTAGTCACTGTCGTAATGTAGGAAATACAGCAGCTAATTTGTGCACAGCAAGGTCCAGCAAACAGCAATGAGATAATCACCAGGTAACTTTTAGTGATGTAGATTGAGGGATAAATATTAGCCATCGGGGATTACTCCCCTGCTGCTCATCAAAATAGTGCCATGGGATCGATAGATTTTTGGATATTAAGGAAATCAAGGGATATGGGGATAGTGCAGGCAAGTGGAGTTGAGGTAGATGATCAGCCATGATCTCATTGAATGACAGAGCAGGCTCGAAGGGCTAAATGGCCTAATCCTGCTATTTATGTTCTTATTTTCTTTTACATCCACCTAAGAGGGCAGACGGGTCCTTGGTTTAATGTCTCATCCGAATACTGCACTGGAGTGTCATCCTAGATTTTTTTTTTTGTGTTCAAGTCCCTGGTATGGGAACCCACAACCTTCTAACTCAAGTGAGAGTGCCACCATTGAACCACAGCTGACACAGCTGGAGAATGACGGGTGATGGCAGAAACCACTTCTAGGGAAAACTTGAAAATTGCTAGTTAATGATTTTGACACTTTATATGTAGAACACGCAAGAAGACTTTTTGACATGTAAGGCTAGTGCCTCTATAATTTTAACTTTGTTTTGGTACTGGTGTCCGTGCACTGCTTAGAGAGTCTTGTACAGATAGCTCATCATTAGCGCAAGTAATTTATTTCTTAAACCCACTCAGAAAACAGTAAAATTGTAATACCGTGGTTACAAATCACACCATATGCGGTAAGTATAGAATTCACAGGATGTTGCACCAACACACATCATTTTACTTTTGTGATTGCCAAATATGCAACTTCAGCATTGATGTTGCATGTTTATTAATACAAGTAATAGGAAAGTTACAGTATTCTGTTGTTCACTGCGCTCAATGGACTTGGGACGTATGACTGCCTGAATGATTTAACTGACCTGCTGATGTGATCTTGATATCAGATCTTAAACTGCACCGTGGGATCGGAATAAGTAAACGTAGTATGTTATAGTTAAGCACTATGACATTTATTGTTACTATTTGGACCATATTTTACCAACATATTTTACAAAAATAAAACGCAAAAACCACAATACTGAGAACCAGCTGCGGCATTTACAGCCATTATTCGGCATTCATAATCATCATAAGAGAGTATTCTGAAGTTAGTAGCTAAATCCTCTAGCTACATTCACATTTTTATTTTTCAGTGTGTAGTTCATTTTGATTGGGGCGAAACTACATTTAACTGCAGTTAATTCTCCTTTTATAGTTTTGAAAAAGGTGCCATTTATGGATGGCCCTTGGGAGCTGAAGAGCACTAACATGTATGGTGGTGTCATTCTAATGGGACAAGTAAGCCTGCAGAATTTGCCTCGAGTGTTGCAGTGCACATTCTTAGACACTTGTAACAGGGAAGCCCATTTGTCTTCAGCTCTGTGTTTCCAAGTTTTTCATGTATATCCACTCCTTACCAGTAATACATAGAGGGATTTTCTTTTTAAGTTTCAACCATTTTGGTTTTATTCACCGTTTTATGCTGTTTTTCTGTGGGTTTTTGTTGCTCTTCTGCAAAGGTTACAGTGGACAAGCAGGACAACGTCTGCAGAAATCCACCCCTCAAGTATGTTGATTGAAGCCCTAAATTATCACCTCATCTGATTGTCAGCAAACTTCAGTGCACTTCTCATCAGATTTGGATTGTTTGTTAAATGCACGTCACGGGAACAGTCTGCATTCCAGTATATTTCACATTGTCTCATACATTTGTTTTGTCATGCTTTTGTAGATTGACTCTCTTGAGCAAGATTCTCAATCGCACAGCAGCGTGGCATGGATAGCTGACTCCAAGCAGGACTCCAAGAGGACAATCAGTACAAAGTATGAAACCACCATTTTCTGACCAGCTGGGGCTCCTGCTTCTACTCTGTGCCTTTGCACTGTGAACTTATTCCACTTCTCCGCTTCCTATGGCGGACACTCAAAGCTGCTTTCACTCTCTTTCCCAAAGGGAACTTCATACTTGAGTTTCCTGTACTGTACTCTATAATTCAACTACAGCTGCCTTCAGAAATCCTGGTGATCTTTCAGCTACTTTAAAAAAAAACACTCTGAAAATTACTTGGGAATCTTATTCCACGCCTGAACTTTGAAATACTCTAACCTCCCAGCACTGTGAGCTACTGCACTGTTACTTAATCCACCCAAATGCTACTAAAAGGCATACGTCAGTGTTGCATGCATTAACACCTGGGCCTGTTGCATCTTTTCCAGAACCACACATCTTCAGTAGGTACTATTGGTTGGGTGTTTCTGCTGATGGATCTTATGTGCTTTTAGCAGACCACATATCCTTTTAGCTTTCTTAAACACTTTGATTTAAACAAATTCACAACGCATGCCTCATCCAAGCTGTCTTGCAGTTTGGTTATTTCCAAACTGGTTGATGAAAGATGCAGTATGGTTCAGCCAAATAGGCTTAAATTAATAAAAATCAATCCTTATTTATGTGTTCTGATTTTTTTTTTTAGTGTTTTTACCACACAAAAAGAAATTAAAACTTGGCTACTTTTTTAATGACTGAAAAGGCCAAATGACCTCTAGCCACATTGGCTACAGCATTTTGTTTTAAATTTTTTACTTCAGGATGGGGCATGAATGAAAGAATCAAGGTTTTTAATAAGGTTACAGAAACACTTTAGCAAATACAATTGATACTGATGTGCCATTTAGCTTTTATAATTGATCAAATTTGAGATATTCTGCTATCTCAATCCAGAGTGATCAAAAATATTGCAATTTCTGAGATCATACAGAACTGTAACTCTGGCCTGTTTACAACAGCAAAGTGTTTGCTGTGTACAGTCTACTCCTCTTAATTCAAAGTTTCTTTATTCAAATTATCTGATCACTCATTTTTAGGCTCTAAATTCCCATTTTATTATTTATGTTGCTTAATTCAAATTATTAGATCACTCCGATTGTTTTAAGCACAAAAACAACTTTAAATTATCAGGGATACACTGTACACCAGAATCGTAAATACTGGGTACTACCATATAGCTTGTATCCAGTATTTATATACACTTTGGTTGGTCCTGCGTTATTGTATGTCTTCCATCACTGTGGGGAATTCTTGATTACTTTCTCCATGGTTCAGTTCCAGAATTTGTGAACGGGACATTTTCGAATCTTTAAATCTCACTGGTAAAACTTTTCAGTTGTATCCCTCCCTTTTCACTTATTTTGTGTTTAGAAGACTTCACTTTTAGAGTGGTTCTTTCATTCTCTGTGGTAACAGCCGTACGTCTCGCCTGCAAAGATTCTATCTAAATGCTAGAGACACGCAGCAAATCAGTCAGCAGCTGTGTAGAGAATAGATGTTAAAGGTCCATGCCCAAAACGCTAACTTGGCTGTTTTCTCCAAGGATCCTGACTGTCCTGCTGAGTGTTTGCAGCATTTCCTGTTTTTGTTTCAGACTTCCAGCATCTGCAGTATTAATTTTTCACTCTCTAATGACTTGTTAGGTAAATTGAAACAAAAAATTATTTTGCATTTCAGGACTTCTGGCCATTGTAACAATGATTTTTTTTTGTAAATTCTTTGCATCAACTATTCCTTTCCTATGGACAAGCAGATTTTAAAATGCATTATTTGCCAACATTAAGCAGATATCAGCTTAGTAACAGAGTTGCAATTTACCACGAGCAGAGCTTTTAGTTTAGCTCTTTTATCATGATAATCCCCTTGAGAAATGTTTTTTCTATAAATATTAAGAGTTCCACAGACGATCTGGCTGGAAGTTTCCTATTGACCATAGTTAGATATAGCAATGTGTGCAAGTTGTCTTATCCATGGAAAGCTAATGAGGGAACTAATTTCCAGTATTGGTGTTCTGTCTGTAGATGCCACTAACACATTTAGTAATACTGCATTGTGCTATTTTACAAAGCATATTGAAAACATTTTCAGCAGAGGGAGGGCTAGGAAGACCTTCCATACCGATTTCCAACCTGCCTGCAGCACTAAAATCACCCTCATCAAAATCGGCAACAACATCCTCTGTGACTGTGCTTCACTGCCCCTCATTGATCTTGACCATGTTGGCTGCTCCATTCTCTTCACCTGCTTTTCTTTCATAGCATTCTATATGATCCCATTGCAGCCTACTTAAATGATTTATTTTCCTGTGCCTGTACGGTAAATGGGTATGCCGCAGGGTTCCATTCTTGGTCCCCTCCTATTGATCATTTACATTGTACCCCTTCGTAATATAATTCTACAACAATTTGACAACACTCAACTCTATCATTCGGCTACCACAATTGACTCAAAGACCATGGCTGTCCTTTTTGATTGCCTACTCAACAGCAACATTTATAGAATCGTAGAAACTTACAGCACAGAGGGGGCCATTCGGCCCATCGTGCCTGTGCTGGCCAAAAAAGAGCTATCCAGCCTAATACCATTTTCCAGCTCTTGATCCATAGCCTGGTAGATTATGGCACTTCAAATACATATCCAAGTACTTTTTAAATGCAGTGAGGGTTTCTGCCTCTATCACCTCGAACACTTGGATCATCTGAAATTTTCCTCTGCTGAACATCAGCAAAATACAACAATCCATTTTGGTTTCAGCCAGAAAATGACTTCGTAGCTACCTGTTCAAGCTGGATCTGGTGCCCAACCCTGAGCTGTCAACATAATCTATCCCTTCATCACCCTGACGTTTATCCACATATCTTCCTTGCTCCGAAAAACTTCAGCTAATCCGGAACTCTACGGTCGGTCCCTGCCCTTTCCAGCACAAATTCCATAAGTCCATCTTGCCAGGCTCCTTATACTGCAACAAATTATTTTCTAGAGCCTCGTTCTAATTTTCACATCATTTGACAGCTTCGCTGCACCCTATTTGAGTGATCTTGTCCAGCCATAATTTAAATCCTGTGGCTTCAGTTTCTTTGACCCCAGGTACTGCTCATTCTGCTCTACCATCAGAGATTGATTTTTCAATCATTACGCCTCTGGTCTCTGGAATTCTAACTCTTCCTGCCTTCAGATGCCACTTTAAAAAAAAAAAATCAGCTCTTTGACAGTCCCCTTGGTTCCCTCCTCACCCACCAATTCCTGCTCATTGTTCACCCCTCTGCCTTGTAAAGTACATTGAGATGTTCTTTTACATGAGAAGTGATGTAAATCTCAGCTGTTGATGCGATTGCCACATCAATGTTTTGTCGTCTTTGATTTCTTGAATAATTCATTGGATTCCTGAAAATTCGATATTGAAGTCTGACTAAATTCAAGTGTTTCAGAAATTTAACCTTGACCCACCTTAGAAAAGTGGCTCAGAAATTCCTCTTGGGGTCTTCCTGCGGGCAATTGCCTCCTCGCTGGCTATTTTTTACGAATTTACCTGGTGGTCTAGGAGGCGCCATGATTTCCGATGGGTAGGCCTTCTCCTCCCGTGCTGTGAAGCGCGCTCCCGTGCAGAGGGTCCCGTCGCAGAAGGTGCAGTCATGTATGACTGCTCAGCCAATCAGCTAAGTATTTCACAGGTTCCCATTAATAGCCTGAGACTCGCGTATCTATGAGTTCTCAGTGCTATTAATGGGAACAAAAGCAATCACACAAAATAATAAAAAAAACAGACCACACATTTAAATTAATTGGAATTAAAGTTATTATGTTTAAAAATAGACAAATTTGCTGGTAAAAACAGAGAGACAGACTATTATCTGAATGGTGACAGATTAGGAAAAGGGGAGGTGCAACGAGACCTGGGTGTCATGGTACATCAGTCATTGAAGGTTGGCATGCAGGTACAGCAGGCGGTTAAGAAAGCAAATGGCATGTTGGCCTTCATAGCGAAGGGATTTGAGTACAGGGGCAGGGAGGTATTGCTACAGTTGTACAGGGCCTTGGTGAGGCCACACCTGGAGTATTGTGTACAGTTTTGGTCTCCTAACTTGAGGAAGGACATTTTTGCTGTTGAGGGAGTGCAGCGAAGGTTAACCAGACTGATTCCCGGGATGGCAGGACTGACATATCAAGAAAGACTGCATCAACTGGGCTTGTATTCACTGGAGTTCAGAAGAATGAGAGGGGATCTCATAGAAACGTTTAAAATTCTGACGGGTTTGGACAGGTTAGATGTAGGAAGAATGTTCCCAATGTTGGGGAAGTTCAGAACCAGGGGTCACAGTCTAAGGATAAGGGGTAAGCCATTTAGGACCGAGATGAGGAGAAACTTCTTCACCCAGAGAGTGGTGAACCTGTGGAATTCTCTACCACAGAAAGTAGTTGAGGCGAATTTACTAAATATATTCAAAAAGGAGTTAGATATAGTCTTTACTACTAGGGGGATCAAGGGGTATGGCGAGAAAGCAGGAATGGGGTACTGAGGTTGCATGTTCAGCCATGAACTCATTGAATGGCGGTGCAGGCTCGAAGGGCCGAATGGCCTACTCCTGCACCTATTTTCTATGTTTCTATGTCTTATAAAAATAAAATATTTTCCCGATTTTTTAAAAAGTTTTTAAAATTATGGTTAAAAATGAACTTACCATAGTGGGGAAGGTTTTTAAGAATAATATGTGTTTTTCTAACTTTATTTAAAAAATGTTTTTGTCTATTTTTAAACACTTGTGCCTGTAAAAGCAGGCTATATGCCTGCCTTTTCAGGCACAGGATTTTTGAGGACATTTGCTGGGCAAGATATCGCTAAATATCAAAATCTTGCCCTGCAAATGTCCTAGCTCTCGATTTGCGGATGATCTGTCAAGCTTAGAAACTTGACAGATCGGAAAAGTCGGTTTTCAGCGCATTCGCATTATGCGCTGAAACCCGTTTTTTCCGATGCTGTCCCGGGTCCGTAGAAACTTCGTATGGACCCGGGACATCGGAATTCCAGCACCATTGTCTAATACTCAATCCTTGCTTTTTTATTGGGGATATCTCCCAAGTATTGTACAGATCATAGAATCATAGAATGATTACAGCATGGAAGAAGACCATTCTACTTGTCGAGCCTGTGCCGGCTCTCTGCAAGACCATCTCAGCTAGTCCCACTCCCCCGCCCTTTCCCCGCAGCCCTGAAAAATGTTTTTCTTTCAGGTACTTATCCAACTCCCTTTTGCAAGCTGTGATTGAGTCTGCCTCCACCACCCTTTCAGGCAGTGCATTCCAGATCCTAACCACTCGCTGTGTAAAAATGTTTTTTCATATATTGCCTTTTTGGTTCTTTTGCCATTCACCTTAAATCTGTGTCCTCTGGCTCTCGACTCTTCTGCCAATGCGATAATTTAAGCATAATTTATTAAATATTTGATTGTAATAATACCCTGATTACAATAATCAGTTTGTACATTGTAGTGTGACCCAGGTTACCAGTTGAGTTGATTTTGTCAGAGTTCGTAAAAGGAATTGGTTTCAGTCACTTAACCATGTAAAAGTCCAAGTCTGCGATCTCATGCATCAGTAATAATCCCCTGCTCAACTGTTTCTTTGTTGTTAAAAGAAAACTGGTTTGGGACTGTTGCTGTGAGTTGACCTCCAATGGTGGAACAGAACAAGAAGTACCCGGAGAAACTGAGGCTGCAGGACATAATGTATTGCTGGCAAAGATCATTCAGAGTTAGGTGGTGTGAGGCTATTGTTGGATTTGAGCAAGTAATGAGCAGTTTGTTGTAATTAAAAATAATTGGATGTGTATTGGGGAGGGGGAGAGTAAAAGAGAGGAGCACAGAATCAATCTATTACAGCTGCAAAAAGACTAATTGCACATTCGCTGTGGTTAGGAGCTGCACAATGTATGAGCTATTCTTTGTTTTTTGCTTTCCTCAAGAAATTAGAGAATGATTCCAGTGCCCTGTGTGAAATTGGATTTGGTATCAAATACGTTCTGCCTAATGAGATACTTTATATGTACAGATCCGATAAGCAGGAATAACGGATGAGACCAATAGTTTATTGGAGCCCAACAGAAAGAATTCAAGGTTAAAAAACATTACCTTCAAAACTAATTACTCTAAAGGAAGCATCAAAAGAAAATTTTTTAAACCCAGTCTGGATTCCATTTATATAATCATTAAAATTGGGTTTGTCTTGAGCAGTGAAGAGGATAGAAAGTTTTGTAAATATACAGTGTATTTTCAGCTAATATTCTACTTAAAGGTAATTGGTAACACTGTGTAATAGCTAAATATATGTGATACTCTCGTGTGTCTATATCTTTAGCTCCTCTGTTATGATCCATTTTATATGTTTTTCATGACATTTAATGATATTTTGGTATTCAGAGAGATTCGGGTGTCCTAGTATAAGAAACACAAAGGGTTAGCGTGCAGGTACAGCAAGAATTAGGAAGGCAAATGGCACGTTGGCCTTTATTGCTAAGAGGGTTGGAGTACAAGAGTAAGGAAGTCTTGCTACACTTGTACAGGGATCTGGTGAGCCCACACCTGGAGTACTGTGCAGTTTTGGTTTCCTTATTTAAGGATGGATATACTTGCCTTAGAGGCAGTGCAACGAAGGTTCACTAGATTGATTCCTGGGATTAGAGAGTTGTCTTATGTGGAGAGATTGAGTAGATTGGGCCTATACTCTCTGGAGTTTAGAAGAATGAGAGGTGATCTCATTGAAACATTAAGATTTTGAAGGGGATTGGCAGGGTAGATGCTGATGAATTGTTTCCCCTGGCTGGAAAGCCTAGAACTAGGGCGCATAGTCTCATGATAAGGGGCTGGCCTTTTAAGACTGAGATGAGGAGGAATTTCTTTATTCAAAGGGTTGTAAATCTTTATGGTGCACTTTGAGCTGGGATTTAAAGTTGTAGCAACAATAAAGTTTATGGAAATGAGAATAGACAAACTGCAAAAAGGCTGCTATCCTAAGTAGCACTAAGAAGAAAGGCTGGCTTCCTAATCAAAGAATTCAAAGAATCGAGGGGCCGTATGGCCTACTCCTGCTCCTAATTCTTATGTTCTTATGAAGGGTACCATTCCTGTAGATAATAGTAAAATTAAGTAGGGTGGAGAAGGATATTTAACATTCACAATAGACCATATTGGAAATAATAGCAAACACCATATATCGTGTGTAAGGCTGTTCTGCTGGCATTGGAAAAGTAAGGTTTTGCTTTTGCAATTCATGGTAATAAGAAACAGACGTTTGTGTGCATGTGTAATATATCTAATAAGTGTTCTGTTAAGATCAGTTATTGACCAATGAAAAGTTGATCTTAACAGATATTGACAGTTTTCTGCTACAATAGAAGAAAATGGTTCAGTTTCTGCTGGATGCCACTTGCTCACAGTAAATGCTATCTTGCATAATGTTTCCACAGTGTGCTTATGACCACAAGCATGAGTTTGTGGAAAATGCACTCTCTCTATTCATCAGATCTTAATATGAATAGGATTTTAAAACTCGGCATTATAACACAGTTACCAACTTCAGTGTAAACAAAGCAAAAACAATTTATGTATTATCGTTGCTGTTAATTTCAAAACTGATCAACAGCCAGAAAAGCCATATCCACACTGATGTAAGATGGTAATACTTTGTTGGAAAGATTATCTAACATTTTTATAGATTAAAATGATAAGTCTCATTCTGATCTAATCGTAGTAATAATCATGAATCAAAATAGTTTTATGCATATACAAATGTAATCTTTAATGGGAATTAAGTAACACCCAAGCTGAGATTCCATACTTTCAATTCTTTGATTAGGAAGCCAGCCTTTCTTCTTAGTGCTACTTAGGATAGCAGCCTTTTTGCAGTTTGTCTATTCTCATTTCCATAAACTTTATTGTTGCTACAACTTTAAATCCCAGCTCAAAGTGCACCATAAAATATAAGTGTTGAGGACAAAGGTGTTTCATGTGTGAATTGGTGTTAGGTATGGATGATTCAACATGAATCAGTAACTAGAATATGAGTCTATTTTGAAATTAATTCTCGGGTTATGTACGTATCCGGGAAGGCCATATTTATTGCCCATCTCTAGATGCTCTGTTACAATTGAGTGGCTTGCTCGGCCACACCAGAGGGCAGTTAAGTTTCAACTACATTGGTGAGGGACTGTAATCACGTAGGACAGACATCAGGTTCCCTTGCCTAAATTGCTTCATTGTGTGAACTCGCAGAGAACTGATACAACTTGGTTTTCCTGGATTTTGTATCTCCTAGTAGGGGAAATATGGGGTGAGCACTTTTTCACATCATACCCCTTTCTTACTCCCTCCGCCTCTTACCAGTTATGGCGAACAGGTACAAGTACTGGGCCAGTACAGGTGTACTTTATATACATGTACCATATCTGAAAGGTTAGAAGTAAATAAATCTGCAACAACCCCTGACCAGTAAAATGTCTGTTTTGCGGTTTGGTTTAGTTGTCTTGTACCAGTTATTTAAGTTATTAAGTTATTGAAAATAAAATGGACTGAACTTATGATCTTTGTCACATTGTTCAAAAGGTGTAAAGATATAAAATTTAGTTTGTTATTGCTAAAGCATGACCACAACTAGTAACCAGTGAAGGGACAATGATTATATGCAGATTGCTAGCTCTTATTTTTTTTTAAATAGCAATCTTGTTGTGCGAGGCCCCTTGGGGAAGAGTGACCATAATATGGTAGAATTCTTTATTAAGATGGAAAGTGACACGGTTAATTCAGAGACTAGGGTCCTGAACTTAAGGAAAGGTAACTTCGATGGTATGAGACGTGAATTGGCTAGAATAGACTGGCGAGTGATACTTAAAGGGTCGACGGTGGATAGGCAATGGCAAACATTTAAAGATCACATGGATGAACTTCAACAATTGTACATCCCTGTCTGGAGTAAAAAATAAAATGGGAAGGTGGCTCAACCATGGCTAACAAGGGAAATTAAGGATAGTGTTAAATCCAAGGAATAGGCATATAAATTGACCAGTAAAAGCAGCAAACCCGAGGACTGGGAGAATTTTATAATACAGCAGAGGAGGACTAAGGATTTAATTAGGAGGGGGGGAAATAGAGTATGAGAGGAAGCTTGCTGGGAACATAAAAACTGACTGCAAAAGCTTCGATAAATATGTGAAGAGAAAAAGATTAGTGAAAACAAACGTAGGTGCATTGCAGTCGGATTCAGGCGAATTTATAATGGGGAACAAAGAAATGGCAGGTACCAGTTAAACAAATACTTTGGTTCTGTCTTCACGAAGGAAGACACAAATAACCTTCCGGAAATACTAAGGGACCGAGGGTCTAGTGAGAAGGAGCAACTGAAGGAAATCCTTATTAGTCAGGAAATTGTGTTAGGGAAATTGATGGGATTGAAGGCCGATAAATCCCCGGGGCCTGATAGTCTGCATCCCAGAGTACTTAAGGAAGTAGCCCTAGAAATAGTGGATGCATTGGTGATCATTTTCCAATAATCTATCGACTCTGGATCGGTTCCTGTGGACTGGAGGGTAGCTAATGTAACACCACTTTTTAAGAAGGGAGGGAGAGAGAAGGCGGGTAATTATAGACCGGTTAGCCTGACATCAGTAGTGGGGAAAATGTTGGAATCAATTATTAAAGATGAAATAGCAGCACATTTGGAAAGCAGTGACGGGATCAGTCCAAGTCAGCATGGATTTATGAAAGGGAAATCCTGCTTGACAAATCTTCTAGAATATTTTGAGGGTGCAATTGGTAGAGTGGACAAGGGACTACCGGTGGATGTGGTGTATTTGGACTTTCAAAAGGCTTTTGACAACGTTCCACATAGGAGATTGGTGTGCAAAATTAAAGCACCTGGTATTGGGGATAATGTACTGACGTGGATTGAGAACTGGTTGGCAGACAGGAAGCAGTGAGTCGGGATAAATGGGAACTTTTCAGAATGGCAGGCAGTCACTAGTGGGGTGCCGCAGGGCTCAGTGCTGGGACCCCAGCTATTTACAATATACATGAATGATTTGGATGAGGGAATTGAGTGTAATATCTCCAAGTTTGCAGATGACGCTAAGCTGGGGGGGCGGTGTGAGCTGTGAGCAGGATGCTAAAAGGTTGCAGGGTGACTTGGACAGGTTAGGTAAGTGGGCAAACGAGTGGCAGATGCAGTATAATGTGGATAAATGTGAGGCTATCCACTTTGGTGGCAAAAACATGAGGGCAGAATATTACCTGAATGGCGGTAGATTAGGAAAAGGGGAGGTGCAAAGAGACTTGGGTGTCATGGTACATCAGTCATTGAAAGTTGGCATGCAGGTACAGCAGGCGGTGAAGGCGGCAAATGATATGTTGGCCTTCATAGCTAGAGGATTTGAGTATAGGAACAGGGAGGTCTTACTGCAGTTGTACAGGGCCTTAGCGAGGCCTCACCTGGAATATTGGATTCAGTTTTGGTCTCCTAATCTGAGGAAGGATGTTCTTGCTGTTGAGGGAGTGCAACGAAGGTTCACCAGACTGATTCCCGGGATGGCAGGACTGACATATGAGGAGAGACTGGATCGACTGGGCCTGTATTCACTGGAGTTTAGAAGGATGAGAGGGGATCTCATAGAAACATATAAATTCTGACGGGACTGGACAGGTTAGATGCAGGAAGAATGTTCCCGATGTTGGGGAAGTCCAGAACCAGGGGACATAGTCTAAGGATAAGGGTTAAGCCATTTAGGACTGAGATGAGGAGAAACTTCTTCACTCAGAATTGTTAACCTGTGGAATTCCCTACCGCAGAGAGTTGTTGATGCCAGTTCATTGGATATATTCAAGAGGGAGTTAGATATGACCCTTACGGCTATAGGGATTAAGGGGTATGGAGAGAAAGCAGAAAAGGGGTACTGAGGTGCATGATCAGCCATGATCTTATTGAATGGTGGTGCAGGCTCAAAGTGCTGAATGGCCTACTCCTGCACCTATTTTATATGTTTCTCTGTAAACACAGTTGAATGCCAACCAGAGTTGGAGTTAGAATCCAAGCAGTGAGTGTCCTTTGAGCTAAACTTTGTTCATTCAACAGTTTTACCACAAGAATAGTCATTGAGCACTATATCTTGGAGAGAGTTAAAAATGGCAGGACCAGCCTCATTCTGCAGAAATACCACCTACCTGCTATCCACACATATGGATAGCTTATACATCCATTTTTCTTGTAACTTAAGTTAATCATTTTTGAGTTTATTTGTCATGTTATTTTTCTTAAATTATCCAGGCCAAACATTTACAGTTTTATGCACATATGGGTGGCTATTGTGGCATTCAAGAAACAATAACAGGTTTTGTAAATTAATTGCAAATGAATTTACACTGATTCACGTACTGTTAAAAGAATTTGTTTGACACACAAAACTCAAGCCATATTTAATTGAACAAAAGCGAGTAATCTGGTGTCCATAGTAAGATTGAACTCTGCATAAACATACTTATTAATGCCTTCATGGCGATGCTCTAAAACAGCACAAGGACTATGAAATAAAGCAGTTTATTTTCTTCTGACATCCAAAAAGCCCCTCTCCCTGTATTTATCTAGTTGATAACAATAATCTATTGGAATCCTATTTACAGTTGTATTAAGCATATTATCATGTAGAAACTTAATGTGAATTTACAAAATGCATTCCTTTTATGATTGTTTCTGATCATGGATGTTTCTGTTGGGAATGTTCATTTTAGCATGCAACTGACCTTTAGTTATTAATAACTGCAAAATGGATTATGAAATATAAACTGTTAACATTGAAACACATGCATTTTAGGGGGAAGTCATGCATGGCACAGTTAAAATGAGGAACTGTCAAATTTGTGTCCTTTTACAAGGAAGTGTTAATTGTTTGTGTCCCATGTTTTGTTTTCTTTTCTGTCTTTCTTTGTGTCTTCTCCTTCTCCCATTTTTGCAGCTGAGAAGGTAGCCAGGCAAACAGCTTCCACACTTCTCTGGCTCAGACCATGATGAGATGTGAAACAGGGCAGCTATTGTGATTTGGCTGCCAATTGTATCTTCCCCCCCCCCCCCCCCCCCCGACCCTTCCTCTGTAGGGTGATATCTGGAGATACACCAACTGAGCCATTGAGTTTGTGTGATTAGTCATGGGAGTGCACCCATCTCATGCCATGCACGATGGCACTCACTGATGTCCATCACCACTCTACCTTGGTCAAAAAGCATCTCATTGGCATAAGGAAATAGAAGGGAGAAGAGAGAAATCAGATGCATTTCTCCACATCAGCAGGACTAGAAATGAATCTTTCCAAGTATTGAGACAGACTGATTGGAAAAAAATGATGAATGTCCATTGAAATATTTACATACTTTACTTACCCATTTTATTTTAATGTGCCTGTGCAGATTGCCAGCTGACTTGATCATGATCTTTTAGTAGAATGCTATCTGTCGAACCCTAACAACTAAATCCACCCTCACACATTCATACCGCTATAGTTTCTAGTCTTGCGTAGATTGTAGGTGGCACTATTGTAACTGTACATGGTACAGTAAATATTTTTCAAGTTTCGATTACATTTCTGCAGCAGCAAATTATGTAATATTTAATTCATTGTAAAAGTGTGTCTGAATAGAATTTAGTTTTTTTTTTAATTTAAATGTATTTCTAAATAAGCTGTTTACCTTGTTGAGACATTCAGATCACCTTGAGCAGTTCCACATGCTCTCAACCAGGTCATGCGTTTGAGTCATTCAAACATGCTTGCCTTGGCGGGGTCCTGGATGAGTTTCTTCAGCTCATCTATTTGATGGAGCACACCCTGGAAGCAAAATCTTTGGAGAGCGAAGAGAAAGGCACATAGTTCTTGTCCATTCTCTTGGTCACTTCCATAATATCATTGGTGGTCAAAATGAAGACAATGACTTGGATAGTTTGTATATGGCAGTAGTATGATTCAGAGTGACAGGCAACTTAAGGAGTGAATACATCTAATTAAATAATGACTGCTTGCATACCTGAATTCTCTACAACCTTATAAATATGTTTTACATTTATGTTTTCCCCTTTTTTCACTTTCTGCCCTGTTCGCTGGCTATCAGTGTGGCCAAGCACCAGTTCTAAGCTTTTCCCAGTGGTGATCTGTGACCAGTTGTTCAGTGAGTAAATTAGGTTTCTTGCCTTCATGTCTTTGTAAGAAAGCACCGATCAGTTCCCAAAGACTCAGGCAATATAAAAAAAATCACTTGTGGGGAATACGAAGTCCAAAACTGCTTCCTTTAATTCTATGGCGCACAGCCTGTTAATCCATCTGATTTCCACAAGTAACCTTTTGTTGAAAGTTGACACTTCTGTTTGTTCTTTGAAGATTTTATAAGCCATCAGTCGTCAGAGCAACATGATAACATTTCTTGTGCTGTATGATTTTTCAAAAGCCCGTCTCTTCTCCCCAAATCTCTTTAGCTCTGCTTACCCAAACCCACACGCATGGTCTTACCAGGTCAACTCACCACCTGTGGCCAAAAAGCCATTGCACCAATTTGCAGATCTCTGTCACGGTTGTTCTTCAGCCAACCATTAGAAGTCCTGGTGATTGTTTTCCCTCCAATTTTACAGAGGTTGTAGACCATGCAAGACTTCAAAGATGCCCAGCCTTTGCTCAAACATTGGCCTGGATTTTGCATTGAGAGTAACGGTGAAGCTAACAGCAACTTCCAGAGTTCGCACATGCACAGTTAAAGGCGGAAATTGCGCTCCAAGTTACCCTGCTCCACAGGCTACATTATAACTGTACCTCGCCAATAGACTCGGCATTGAATTCAATGCAAGGGCGTGAAGTTACGGTACTTACCCACTAGTTATGCCCTAAACACAGCAGAAAGTGTTAGGGCTGGTACATTAACAGCATGATCAGTCATAATTACTGCCAAACAACCTCTCTGGCACTGAAAATTTAATTTTACAAGTGTGGAGTCTCATTCTTTCAGCATTTAATTAATGTTGAGAGCTTTTATAAAATGTATATATTTTTAAAACTTTTTCTGTCTGCCTTTTTTATCTCACTCCCTTAATCACAAATTTCTTTCCCGATTTTTATTTTGCTTTCTGTACATGATTTAAATCTAAGTTATACTTCCTGGTTTAGATTCTGCGTGGCTCAGTAAGGATTAATCAGTCTGATTGGTTGAAGAGCTACGCTGTTTCTTGATCTGCTCACACTTCCCCCGGAGAGGGCGCCGTACTGGATCAGACACCCAATGACAGCAAGTTGCAGCTCAAAAGTCTGTGTAAAACTCTGGGCAACTGTCAGTGTAGTGAATGGTGAGCGCCATTCCTTCGCCCTTGAATGCAAAATCCAGGCCCCTGTCACCCCTCTCTTCAATCCCTCTCCTAGAATGGTACAGCTGTGATAGAAACTTAGTGGAGTAAAGGATCATAGCTGTCTCCTACCATCAAATGGCATCACATATTGATGTTTCAACACTCTACGCCATCATGCTCTCCAGACCTTGGAAAGCACTGTTAATCAAACTATGTGATACAGTATGTGCCTGCCAATAGAATGCATTTACTTGGGGAAATCCAATTTGGAGGATATTTTTTTCTAAACCTGTTTACTCCCAATGCATTTAAAATCAAATCTTATCTATTTAGCTGTTGGGATCTGATAAATTAGATTTATTCCTGTCCATGTGTCCCAGTTTGTTGGATACATAGCAATGTTTCTCGGCTCCCATTAATTCTTCCAATTCCATTTAGTCTTTCAATTCCTCTTTGTAATCTGCATTACATATTGCCTTAAAATCTTTTTAATATGTATTCTAGATGAGCTGTTCTAAAAATGCACACAAAAAATCATGAGTTTAATAGGATCATCTCCAGCCTCGCTTCTGTGGAAACAGTGTATTGTGTTGAGCAACTTGAGTTCGAACACTCTCTTGGTAATCATTTGTATACGCTTTAAGTTTAACATCACCTACATTTTGTCTCTTTGTTTTAACTCCATGTAGCTGAAACTCTGGGGTGAGTGTATGTTTACTGGAAATGTGGCAGTGGGTGTCCCAGATCAACATGAGGGAGTATTAAAACCATCTGAGCAGCAGCATCCCATACCAGAGAGAACATGGAACTGAAGTTTACTTGTACAGCAGTGGTTTCCACTTTCTTTATCACAGCACAACATAGGAAAAGCATTTTCAGGACTTCTTACCTAACCAGTGCTTGGATGCCATCAAGAAATTTAGCCACGTAACCAAAGAAGTATCATTGTGAACAGCACTAATTTGCCCTTTGTGAGAATGATCAAATGGAGCCACCATCTTTAATCTGGTTGATGCTGCTTTGTTTTATGCAACAGCAAGCAGTGATGTGCACTGTCCCCAAACTGTCGTACATAAACTATGAGGAAAAGGATTTTATTTTTATTTTTACGTTGAACATATTTTCATTAAATCTAGGTTTTTCACTTGTCCATTGTTTCTTTCAACCCTTCCCCATCGCCCAAAACAAACCTGATTAAGATAATTAAATTCTGTAGTTCTAACGCAAAGCAGTAGTACCACAGTTAATGTGTAAGTTTGTCTAAGCTGCAGCGTTAACCTTCTTTCTGAACTGATTTCCTGAAAAATTTTAATTGATCGTCTTAGTCTGCAGGCATCTCAACAGTTTTGCTGTGTTCAAATCAATTCTAACCTGCCAGCATCATTACCACCATTTCAACATGGAAGAAGCTGTAGGATCAAAGTCTTAAGAGTCTGGAAGCATGGTGTATTTTGCTTCAGTAGCAATGTTGTATTTTAAACTATGAACCTGTACTTGAGCGAAGCTGAAAGACACCAGAAAATACTAAGTTATGCCATGAATTACTGGAAAGGATTTCAAGCAGTGCTTCTGTTCCACTGCAGAATGGTGTCATCAGTTTATGCAAGATGAATTTACAAATGTGAAGAAATCCCACTTTCATATCTGGGTCTTGGGGTTAAAGTTCAAGGTAGTTTTAAGATGTTCAGTCGAACATAAGATTATAAAGGATACTTTGGGATTGAGAGTTTAAGGTATATGAAAAACTGTCATCAGTTTCATTTTTACAGAACCACATTATCAAGGAGGGCAAGGCATTTTAATAAAGCATGTTGAGGGAATTTAGATGTTACCAGTTTTATATTGAAACCATAGTATGGCACAAGGGATGAAATTCTATCTATTTATGATTTCATTGTGTGATTTATAAGGTTATGGAACTGACTCATCCCTTCTGTTAGTAGCCATTGTGTACAAACATAAACATTTAAAGAATTGCAAGCCCCCTCCCCAAGTCATTCCCTCGACTGGTACAAATATGGATTTGGGTTGAACGTGAATGAATTCTGCATGGCTTAAACCTATTTCTACTTTTGCACTCGTCAACTTTTTTTAAATCCTTGGTTTCCTTTCGGAGACATTTGCCACTATGCAACTTCCTATGGCCAAGAGAACAGAATCATATGGGGAACGGCTTCCTTCGTGACCATGGTCAATATAATGCCATGATTTCCTGATTCAAAATTAATTTTGTAAAGGAGGCAGCTGGCAACTGCCATTTTGTCGCTACCCTCCTCAATGCTGGAACATTCCCATCATGCAGTGTGCACCATATATCAGCCCAGTCAAGAAGCAACATCATTTGCACCCAAGCAGAGCAATGGTAGATCAGCTTGAGTGACTGGCAGCCCTGAGCTGTAATCAGCAGACAATGCAGGGACAAGCTGTCATTTTATTGCTAGGATACGTGTCAACTTCTGTGGGGATTCTTTGAGAAACTTAATAGATGTAGTGCAATGTAACAGCAAATCGTTGGACAATTATTCCAATAAGCAAACACACGTAATTACTAATTCTTACTGAGCAAAACATAATGCCATAAAATGGCTTTTGAATCAAGAGTGGGCCAGTGAATGGGGTGTTTTTTAAGTATTCAAATTATGTACAAATATCTAAGCAGCAGTATTTTTAACCTAACTTGCTTGATTAAATAACTTGATGGGAATTACCCAGAACCTGTTGATTAATGATGAACAGCTAACCTATTTTGTAGAGATTTTTAGTAGATATTCTTCATGATGTCTTGATTCTGTTTTGATTAACAGTAATAATCTCAGTAAAAGTGCACTAATGGGCAGAGGAGTAGCCGCTTCACCTAATTTCAGTCACAATCTGATTTTTGTTTTACTGTTGTAAAATTTAGTTTTTAAAAAAAATATTTGTACTCTGGGTCAAGGGCTGTGAATGCTGTGTAGACACTAAGCAGGGCTTACTGGTGTATATCTTCTTCTAAATTTTAGACATTTCTGATGGTTAGCATTGGATCTAATATGTATTGATGGGTGTTTATTAATTTTCCAGTTCTGTATTACAGTACTTGAAATACATATTTCTATGTGTATATAACTGTAGATTATGACCGAGTGTTGAAACTGGACATATCATGGTACCAAACACTAGGATTGTTGTGCAAAAACTAGACTGACCTCATAACGATACGAGTTTGTAAATATACTTGGGCTTCCAGTCTGTTTTTGTTATTTCTTTTTGCCATTATTTGTACAATTGGAAATTAATGAATAAACAGAACCTGAGAAACTGTTTCTGTGTAAGTCTTTCCTATGGACCAAGATTGACAGCACCAAATGATTTTGCTTTGCAGTTATCTTCAGGGTTGTAGTTCTTTGCAGTGAACTTCAGGTTTCCTTTGCTCCATTACCGAAGTCACAATATATCTTAATTCATATCACATTGTTTCAACTCTTTCACCAACAAATCTCAGGAGCTTCCATGAGTTTCAAGTAACCATTCCCAACCCACTTTTCACAATGTAAGAATAAAAGTGTACAGTAATAAAATTGATTGCGTGTGTATAAATGTTGAAAGTGTAGACTATACAAGAAGACAGTTTTGAAAGATTCAAAATGGAAGCTCACAGACTTCCAGCATGGTGTTTGTGTATTGTGTTAATTGGAAAGCCATTAAACCTAATCAAGGGATGGCTGGGCCAGTCCAGCAGACACCTGAGTGAGGAGAGCAGACAAGGAACTGACCTGGAACCAAGGTCCAATCCTGAGGCTTTCGGAGGAACAATGGACTTAATGGATATTAAAAACTCAAGCCACGGTTTGCTCGGCCCTTTTTTCTTGAGCACATGGCAAAGCAGACCTTCCTCTACAGACCAAGAAGCAGGCTGTGTGCTGTGCCCAGAGGCAAGTAAAGAATACTGTTTTTATTATAACCTCATTGTATCTCTCTTGTAATTAGGTAGATCCGTAAGATAACTGACTATTGCTGTGCATGTGTGTGTTTTTAATAAACTGTTCCGAATTGTTTTAAAAGAATTGTCTCGCTGGCAATTTAATGCCAGAGATTTAGAAATGTTACAAATTGGTGGAGAATGCGGGCATCTGGCGAGACAGCTTTTTGATGATTCTTTTGAACAATTGGAAATTTCGGGAGTTGCGATTCTAACTTATGCTGTGAAGTATAACTTATACTGTACATTAATGATTTAGATGAGGGGATTAAATGTAGTATCTCCAAATTTGCGGATGACACTAAGTTGGGTGGCAGTGTGAGCTGCGAGGAGGATGCTGTGAGGCTGCAGAGCGACTTGGATAGGTTAGGTGAGTGGGCAAATGCATGGCAGATGAAGTATAATGTGGATAAATGTGAGGTTATCCACTTTGGTGGTAAAAACAGAGAGACAGACTATTATCTGAATGGTGACAGATTAGGAAAAGGGGAGGTGCAAAGAGACCTGGGTGTCATGGTACATCAGTCATTGAAGGTTGGCATGCAGGTGCAGCAGGCGGTTAAGAAAGCAAATGGCATGTTGGCCTTCATAGCAAGGGGATTTGAGTACAGGGGCAGGGAGGTGTTGCTACAGTTGTACAGGGCATTGGTGAGGCCACACCTGGAGTATTGTGTACAGTTTTGGTCTCCTAACCTGAGGAAGGACATTCTTGCTATTGAGGGAGTGCAGCGAAGGTTCACCAGACTGATTCCCGGGATGGCGGGACTGACCTATCAAGAAAGACTGGATCAACTGGGCTTGTATTCACTGGAGTTCAGAAGAATGAGAGGGGACCTCATAGAAACATATAAAATTCTGACGGGGTTAGACAGGTTAGATGCAGGAAGAATGTTCCCAATGTTGGGGAAGTCCAGAACCAGGGGTCACAGTCTAAGGATAAGGGGTAAGCCATTTAGGACCGAGATGCGGAGGAACTTCTTCACCCAGAGAGTGGTGAACCTGTGGAATTCTCTACCACAGAAAGTTGTTGAGGCCAATTCACTAAATATATTCAAAAAGGAGTTAGATGAGGTCCTTACTGCTAGGGGGATCAAGGGGTATGGCGAGAAAGCAGGAATGGGGTACTGAAGTTGAATGTTCAGCCATGAACTCATTGAATGGCGGTGCAGGCTAGAAGGGCCGAATGGCCTACTCCTGCACCTATTTTCTATGTTTCTATGTTTATAAACGGTTAAACGGATCGGGAGAGTTGCGTCTTGGGAGCAGTCGTCTCGATAGTTGTAATTGTTTAAGTGGGGATCCACCAGTAGTTATATTCAAAAGACACAGGATGAAGGGATCAGTCATGAACAGAAAGCCAACAATCAAAAGAAATGTTGAGCTAGTTTATCAGAAGTTGCCAAAAGGTTCCCGATATTAGACATATAAGAGTTAACGGCACAGGCACGATGCCTCCACAAGGGTCAACCTGCATCCTTCGGGAAGCTGGTGGCACTTATCCAGGAGAGAGTAAAGGAGAGCTGAGGCCAAACGGGCAAACGGTCTCGTGGCATTAAGCACATTTTATTGTGCCCAGAGAGATGAGAAATTAATGAGGCAGGAGGCCAAAGTGATACAGGATTTGAAAGATTTGCAAGTAAAAGAGATTCAACTAAGAGAGAAATTAAAGGTATAAAACAACAAAAGGAAGAAGGCTTCCAACTTGTGAAGCAGTTAAGAGGGAGAAACGCAGCATTTAAGATGAAATTGGTCAATTAAGCCACAGTATTAAGTAATTAGAAAGAGGGTTCAAACAGGCAGCTGCATTGCTACAACAACAAAGCGCCTCAAATTTAAATGCCACAGTAGCCATTGTTGAAGCAAATGGAAACAAATTAGAGTTAAAAAAAATATATAAATTGGGAAACTTGAGGCTCCAGCAAGAGAGAAGATGCTAGGGGAGCATTCAGGGAAGTAATTAAGAAGCCACATAGGGAGGCAGATCACTCCCAGCCCCAACTAGAAATAGCGAGGCTAAAAAGTAAGTTGGGGAGCAGCAGGTCCTGGTATCCGCAGTAACACGGGGAGCCATAACACAGACAGCAGAAGGGGACAAGGGGGAGACAGATTGGGAAGAGGAAGGCAATCTGTGTAATCCCCAGGAGGGTGGTGCAGGATGGGATACCTTGGAGACACAAGAGCCAATCGTAGCCATAGTAACCACTTCTTCATGACGTAATGCACATGGACACATCACCAGTAACTATACCGACTCGCGGCCCATTTCTGGTGCTGACACCACGGCGTGTAGCCACGAGTTGGGGCCCATTAATGACCCACTGGAAGTTAATAGGAGATGGGCAAATTTCAAGAGGGGTCACCCCGAGTTGGAAGAGAGAGACTTAATAAGAGTTCTCTTGGCCTGTTCCACTTCCCTAAAAGATAATCTGCCAGACGCAGTCCTCCAGCCTGGCACAGCGGCCGATGCACTATGACCGAGATCCTAAACCATTTAGGGATCCGAAACTTGAATTTAATGGCTCTGTTTAATCAGACCAAGCAACGCGAGAGGAGACTCCTAGAGCCTTCAGTACGATATCTATCAACGTACCCAGAACCAGGCACCCGCAAATAGGAAAGAATCAGGAACAATTTAAATCGATATTCCTGACCCAACTCCACCCTTTAGTTAAAACCACCCTGGGCATAGCTATGAGGCCCATCAATCAGTGGACAGATATAGAGACCAACGCTCAAATAGCCTGGGAGATGGTAAAAGACCAGTTAAAGGTGAAGTCACCACCCACTGCAAATAAACCAGTGTCAATGGTGGAGGCCACCTAGCAAAAGACTGCAGCAGACCCAGACCAGCACCGAACCATGATGCAACCCATAGATACCTTCCGAGGGACGAATCCAAGCCCTCTGGGACAGGTCAATGATTAGATCAATTGATAACGCTCATACAAACCCAAATTGTCAGGGGGAGGATGCAAAATCATTTACCTATGTGCACTCATTAGAGAGACCCATTCAAGGATCGATCCTATGACACGGTTCGGCCCCCAAAGTGGAGTTCTGACGTGATGGTATCGGGAGACCAGTAGTCCTTGTCTTAAAAGGGGGCAGGCAGCAGATTATGCTTATCGGTACTGGCTCAGCCGTTACCATCATCCACACCCCATACCCTGAATGCCATGAAGTGGCAGACAAGGGTTGTATGACCCTTAAAGGGTTTAGCGGTGATACAATCACCACGTATACAGGGAAGGCCACTGAACTTCAGTTGGTAGGCCTCACCTGTAAGGTCCCAGGGCCGGTGCTGATGACCACCCCTGACGGAAGGGGAATTTAGAGACTGATGTGTTGGATCAGTATGGCACAGTGATGGATTATAATCAGGGCTGTGTTTGGATGGGATTGAGAGATAAAGCAAGAGTGATAGAAATTTCAGATGCTCACTCAGTTTTTGCTATTAAAAAGCCATCGGAGTATGACCCTCCAGGGAGCGAAAATGAAACTGGCAAAACTAATTCAAGAACACCTAGCGGTGTTTGCCACGTGCAAGCATAACTGTGGAAAAATGGCAGGCGAGGAATCTATTGAGGGACCCCGTCCTCCCCCAACTCATTCACTGAACAGTACCTCATCCCAAGGGAGAGTCACCCTTACATCCGAGACACCATAAAATCCTTAGTTGAGCAGGGTGTTCTTAGGATAGGCACTTTCACGACCAATTCAGCCACATGGCTGGTTAAAAAGCCTGATAGCAGCTGGCGACTGACTAAGTTAAATTCTGTAACACCAGCCTGCTCACCGGTAGTAAGAGAAACTCCCACCATATTAGCTCAAATTCCTGCTGCTTCCAAGTACTTCTTGTCCCTAGCCATTGTCAATGGATTTTGGAGTATCCCTGTTAAGAGGGAAGACCAGTACAAATTTGAGGACCAGAGCTACACCTTGACATGTCTGCCTTAGGGGTTCCACAATGCCCCCACAATATTCCACAAAAGAATGGCTGTAATTTTAAAAGACTTCCCGCCCTACCTGCTTGCTGCAGTACGTAGACAATCTACTGTTGGCAACCGACAGCATAGATGAGCATCTGTCCCTTTTGCACAAACTTTTGACGTTGGCTCTGGCGGGACTACAGGTGAATCCCTGTAAGCATCAATTAGTACAAGAACTGGTCACCTTTCCAGGAGTGTCCATTTCTCTAGCGGGATCATCCCCCGCCTCTCATAAGGTGGAGATTGCCATTACCCACTTCCAAAACAGCCCTACGATCATTCTTGAGTTTGGTGGGGTACCAAAGGAACTTTATCCCAGGCTTTGCAGTGTGCAAAGCCCCTGTATGATTTAATAAAACTGCAGGGTGATGATCATACGCCCGGCATGGACTGATGCCCACACCCAGTCCGTGGCTAAATTAAAAACTGCAGTGATCCATTTGGAGGTCAGGGCCACAGAGCAAAGCCTCACTGCAGTTCTGTGCCAAATGCGAGCTGATCGACTACAGTCCATTGCATATGCGTCTCGAATCCTGCAGGGGACAGAAAAGAAGTACACCGCATGTGAGCGCCACCTACTGGCCATCTTCTGGTCGGTACATCACTTTACCTTTATTACTGGGTTACAGGCTACAATCCTGCACAGCGGACACACACTTCTGAAACTACTGATGAAACCTGGAGATTCGCTAGTTTCCGCGCAGCGCCTCAGCAAATGGACATTGGAATTTATGGAACGAGACATTGATACCATTTCCAAACCCACCACATTGTTGCCACAATTTCTGATCTATGAGGGGGACCCGCATAAATGTCCATTACCCCTGATTAACTTTGAGACCCATCCTGTGCAGAAAGAGCCCCTGATGTCCATATTGATGGGTCCTCATATCACATTGAAGGATCCCCTCACACTGGGTATGATGTGGTATTGCCAGAAAGAATCATCCAGCGAAGATGCAACAGTCTTCACAATATGCAGAAATCGCCGCACTTCGAACTGCTGTAAAGGAAACCTCAGATATTCCCATGAATATTTGGTCCGATAGTGCCTATGCTATAAACACCATGCTCTCCTTGCTCCTATACCACAAAAATGACTATTGTACGATAGACGGTAAGGCCCTAGTCCATGGGCCCTGGTTACGCCTGCTCTTGTCATACCTTAAACAGTGATCCCAGCCCTGCTTCATAGGAAAGGTAGCAGCCCATAGAAAAAGGGGTCCACAGAGTGAGGGAAATTCCAGAGCAGCCAAGGATGCTGTGATTGATGGGGAGATAGAGGGTATAGTTGTTGAGCCCCGCAATGCTGTTAGCAGGGCCTCCCCAACAGATCACCGAGATTTAAAATCGCTGTAGCAGCAATACTGGTCATATGCTGTTGTAAGCGCTTGGCACAAGGAAGGCAGACCCCTTCCTCAACCAACAGCCTGGGCTCCCAATACCATACTAGCCACTGCCCCTGACTCAGATGAGCAGTTACTGATGTTCAAAAGAACGGTAAACGCCTGCCCGGTAGTGTGTGTTCCACCAGAGGTGGGTCAGGAACTGCTCTTCCTTTTTCACTCCCCACCCCACAGCAGGGCACTATTCGGCCCTGGTAACCTTCTATAAGGTAGCATCCACAGCTTGGTGGCCTTCCATGAGGGAAACAACCAACACGTGGTACGATGCCTGCAGCACAATCCTCCCGCATGCATTAACCGAGCCTTGCTTCAAAGGGCACCCCCTCAAGGGCCATGAACTCACCTCCAGATTGACTTCATTGGACCACTTGCGCAGCCACAAGGCAATTTTCAGCATGCCCCAGTGGTGGTGGATCAATTCACTGAATGGATCAAAGCATTCCCCTGCCTCTCCAACACCGCAATCACAGCAGCCAAAACACTATTGAATCATGTGTTTTGTAGGTGGGGTGTACCAGTACAAATGGACAGCGATCAAGGTTCACACTTTACCAGTAAAATTTTTACCCACCTGCAGGAAATGGGGATAAAACACAAATTACATATTGCTGACCACCCCCAGTCGTCCAGAGGGGTCGAAAGGGGGAACAGGACCCTCTAGTTAATGTTAAAAAAATTGTGCGCAGACCACCCCACTCAATGGGCTAACATAGAAAATAGGTGCAGGAGTAGGCCATTCAATAAGATCATAACTGATCATTCCCTCAGTACCCCTTTCCTGCTTTCTCTACATACCCCTTAATCCCCTTAGCCATAAGGGCCATATCTAACTCCCTCTTGAATATATCCAATGAACTGGCATCAACAACTCTCTGCAGCAGGAAATTCCATAGGTTAACAACTCTCTAAGTGAAGAAGTTTCTCCTTATCTCAGTCCTAAATGGCCTACCCCTTATCCTAAGGCTATGTCCCCTGGTTCTGGACTTCCCCAACATCGGGAACATTCTTCCCGCATCTAACCTGTCCAGTCCCGTCAGAATCTTATACGTTTCTATGAGATCCCCTCTGATCCTTCTAAACTCCAGTGAATACAGGGCCAGTTGATCCAATCTCTCCTCATATGACAGCCCAGCCATCCCTGGAATCAGTTTGGTGAACCTTTGCTGCACTCCTTCAATAGCAAGAACGTCCTTCCTCAGATTAGGAGACAAAACTGAACACAATATTCCAGGTGAGGCCTCACTAAGGTCCTGTACAACTGCAGTAAGACCTCCCTGCTCCTATACTCAAATCCCTAGCTATGAAGGCCAACATACCATTTGCCTTCTTCACCGCCTGCTGTACCTGCATGCCCACTTTCAGTGTCCTCCTCACAGCTCACACCGCCACCTAGTTTAGTGTCATCCACAAACTTGGAGATATTACACTCAATTCCTTCATCTAAATCGTTAATGTATATTGTAAAGAGCTGAGATCCCAGCACTGAGCCCTGTGGCACTCCACTAGTTACTGCCTGCCATTCTGAAAAGGACGCGTTCATCCCGACTCTCTGCTTCCTGTCTGCCAACCAGTTCTCTATCCATGTCAGTACATTACCCCCAATACTCTGCGCTTTGATTTTGCACACCAATCTCTTGTGTGGGACCTTGTCAAAAGCATTTTGAAAGTCCAAATACACCACATCCACTGGTTCTCCCTTGTCCACTCTGCTAGTTACATCCTCAAAAAATTCCAGAAGATTCATCAAGCATGATTTCCCTTTCCTAAATCCATGCTGACTTAGTCCAATCCTGTCACTGCTTTCCAAATGCGCTGCTATTTCATCCTTAATGATTGATTCCAACATTTTCCCCACTACTGATGTCAGGCTAACCGGTCTATAATTACCCGCTTTCTCTCTCCCTCCTTTTTTAAAAAGTGTTACATTAGCTACCCTCCAGTCCATAGGAACTGATCTAGAGTCAATAGACTGTTGGAAAATGATCACCAATGCATCCACTATTTCTAGGGCCACTTCCTTAAGTACTCTGGGATGCAGACTATCAAGCCCCGGGGATTTATTGTCCTTCAATCACATCAATTTCCCTAACACAATTTCCCGCCTAATAAGGATATCCTTCAGTTCCTCCTTCTCACTAGACCTACTGTCCCCTAGTACATTCGGAAGGTTATTTGTGTCTTCCTTTGTGAAGACAGAACTGAAGTATTTGTTCAATTGGCCTGCCATTTCTTTGTTCCCCATTATAAATTCACCTGAATCCGACTGCAAGGGACCTACATTTGTCTTCAGTAATCTTTTTCTCTTCACATATTTATAGAAGCTTTTGCAGTCAGTTTTTATGTTCCCTGCAAGCTTCCTCTCGTACTCTATTTTCCCCCTCTTAATTAACCCTTAGTCTTCCTCTGTTGAATTCTAAATTTCTCCCAGTCCTCAGGTTTGTTGCTTTTTCTAGCCAAATTATATGCCTCTTCCTTGGCTTTTACACTATCCTTAATTTCCATTGTTAGCCGTGGTTGAGCTGCCTTCCCAGTTTTATTTTTACTCCAGACAGGGATGTACAATTGCTGAAGTTCATCCATGTGATCTTTAAATGTTTGCCATTGCTTATCCACCGTCAACCCTTTAAGTATCCTTTGCCAGTCTATTCTAGCCAATTCACGTCTCATACTGTCAAAGTTACCTTTCCTTAAGTTCAGGACCCTAGTTTCCGAATTAACTGTGTCACTCTCCATCTTAATAAAGAATTCTACCATATTATGGTCACTCTTCCCCAAGGGGCCCCGCAGAACAAGATTGCTAATTAGTCCCTTCTCATTACACATCACCCAGTCAAGAATGGCCAGCTCTCTAGTTGGTTCCTCGACATATTGGTCTAGAAAACCATCCCTAATACACTCCAGGAAATCCTCCTACACCGCATTGCTACCAGTTTGGCTAGCCCAATCAATATGTAGATTCAAGTCACCCGTGATAACTGCTGTACCTTTATTGCACACACCCCTTATTTCTTCTTTGATGCTGTCCCCAACCTCACTACTACTGTTTGGCGGTCTGTACACAACTCCCACTAGCGTTTTCTGCCCTTTGGAATTCCGCAGCTCCACCCATACCAATTCCACATCATCCAGGCTAATGTCCCTCCTTACAATTGCATTAATTTCCTCTTTAACCAGCAACGCCACCCCACCTCCTTTTCCTTTCTGTCTATCCTTCCTAAATGTTGAATACCCTTGGATGTTGAGTTCCCAGCCTTGGTCACCCTGGAGCCATGTCTCCGTGATGCCAATTACATCATACCCGCTAAGTGCTATCTATGCAGTTAATTCGTCCACCTTATTCCGAATACTCCTCGCATTGAAGCACAGAGCCTTCAGGCTTATCTTTTTAACACACTTTGCCCCTTTAGAATTTTGCTGTAATGTGGCCCTCCTTGTATGCTGCCAATGTGCTTAATGGCAATGAGTTCCACACCTCATAGAACAACAGGGGTCTCCCCATATCGGACCATGACGGGGAGGCTCATGAGAACACCAGGCCAGCTAACACTACAGGGATGAGTCTCCTGACAATGAAAACATGTAGTTTCAACTGGCTGGAACAAGTGGTACATCACGCCGATCAGATTGATCGATTTGTGGCCACCAAATTGGGGAAGTCAAAAAGATAAATTAAAAGGTACTTTGACAAGAAAGTATGTCCCTGTGAATACCAGGTGGGAGACTCAGTAATGATTCCAAATTATGGGAAAAAGCAGCAGCCTGTGAGCCCAGGTGTGGGGACCGCAAAAGATTATAGACCGATTGAACCCCGCGGTTTATTTGATTCAGTTACTGGGGAAAAAGGGCGTTAAGTACAAGAAGTGGTTTCACATTAATCAATTATAAACTGTGAAAGAGTAAATACTACACTGATCTTGTTTCCCACAGATCATGTTACGGATCCTCACGATTGTCAGGACGATACCGGTCACGACCGAAGCTGAGGGAAGATAGAGAAGAGGGAGCTGCAGCACGACTCACAAACATCATCAATCATCAATCCACTATTCTCTCTCTCTCTCTAAGTTTAAAACCCATAAACAGCAGAGCTATCAGAACCCCCTCAATGTTTATGATATGTGAGCCCTGAGGAGATAAACCATATGAGGAGTCAATAAGGATATTTCCCCCTCAAGGTGGGGTGATTGTAAGAATAAAAGTGTTCAGTAATAAAATTGATTCTGTGTATGTATAAATGTTGAAAGTGTAGACTATACGAAAAGACAGTTTTGAAAGATTCGAAATGGAAGCTCACAGACTTCCAGCATAGTGATTGTGTATTGTGTTAATTGGAAAGCCATTAAACCTAATCAAGGGATGGCTGGGCCAGTCCAGCAGACACATGAGTGAGGAGAGCCATAAGGAACTGCCCTGGAACCAATCCTGAGGCTTTCGGAGGAACAATGGACTTAAGGGATATAAAAACTCAAGACACCGTTTGCTCGGTCCTTTTTTCTTAAGCACACGGCAAAGCAGACCTTCCTCTACAGACCAAGGAGCAGGCCGTGTGCTGTGCCAGAGGCAAGTAAAGTATACCGTTTTTATTATAACCTCATTGTATCTCTGTTGTAACTCGGTAAATCCGTAGGATAACTGACGATTGCTGATAAATGTGCATGTGTGTGTTTTTAATAAACTGTTCCGAATTATTTTAAAAGAATCGTCTCGCTGTCAATTTAATGCCAGAGATTTAGAAATCTTACAATAATGAACCGGCAAAATTTCTTGTAATGTGCTCCTAGTATCTCAAATTTTTGAAATCAATTCGCAATAGAGGGTACCAAACCACAGAATTGGCATCACAGCAGGTCAGAAATTCTAAAATTTTACCTAAGGTGAAGGTGAGGTTTGGGTGTAACACTCTGGAATCATTTGTGGATGCAAGGAACAAAGCTATGTTAGTCTGCCAGTAGTCTACCTCAGCATTAATGGTGGAAAAATTGTGAAAATATTCCAGTTCCAATATTTGATCCCAGACATACAACATTGCAAAATCAAGCATTACAAAATACAATGTGTGTGATCAACTCAGTGAATGATTCCTTGTACTGTACTAGGGAATTGAGAGTAGATTGCTTCACCTGAAAGGAGAAACTGCAGGGACTATTTTCCCCGCTGTAGCACTGGTAGTTTAGATGCTCTAGAACCTCTGAGGTGGCCAAGATGGGGTCTTGAGCTGCAACGCCTGGTTAGCCCGTCTTCAGTGCAAGACACTATCTTGGTAAAGGAGCTTAAATGCGCATTAAGAATGGCCGCCCCGAGGATGATTAAGCCTCTGATTACCAATTAAATTGGCTCCTAATACTCATTAAAGAGGCTCCACGGCATTTTGCTGGCTAGCCCTGCAATTAACAACCTCTGCAAACAGCGGCCATCTGAATAGGAGTAAAGAAATCATTGATGAGGATTGGGAGTGCTATTTAAAGCCGTGCTCAGTGTTCACTGTTCACTTGCTGTAAGGGATCGACAGACTACACTGAATTTGAAGAGGACTTTTGATACACTTGGGAGACTTTCTGGGGCACTTTGTCAAGACTTTACCAGTACTGTTATCAACAATTCTTCTGGAAATTCTCTGAGGGCTTCACCTAAAAAGAGTGAGTGTTGTGCTACTCTACCTTATTGGAAACTAATAGGAATCACCAGGAGAACGGGTGTATTTGGTCATGCGGATCTTGCTGGGCCGTTTGGTCTGCAGAATGAGATGAAGCCAAGCAGAGCAGCACTAGCTGCTGGAGGAGAAAGGAGACTTGTCAGCAGGAGGCCCTATCCACCCAGGCTATTCAGAGAGCGCTGCTACATTCACATGACCCACCAGTGCATGAGGAGGCTGCGCTTTCTGTGGTAGAGAATTCCACAGGTTCACGATTCTGTGAGTGAAGAAGTTTCTCCTCGTCTTGGTCCTACATGGCTTACCCTTAGACTGTGACCCCTGGTTCTGAACTTCCCCAACATCGGGAACATACTTCCTGCATCTAACCTGTCCAATCCCGTCATAATTTTGTATATTTCTATGACATCCCCTCTCATTCTTCTAAATTCCAGTGAATATAAGCCTAGTCGATCCAGTCTTTCTTCATATGTCAGTCCTGCCATCCCGGGAATCAATCTGGTGAAGCTTCGCTGCACTCCCTCAATAGCAAGAATGTCCTTCCTCAGAATGAGAGACCAAAACTGTACACAATATTCAAGGTGTGGCCTCACCAAGGCCCTGTACAACTGCAATAAGACCTCCCTGCTCCTATACTCAAATCCTCTCACTATGAAGGCCAACATGCCATTTGCCTTCTTCACGGCTTGCTGTACCTGCATGCCAATTTTCAATGACTGATGTACCATGAAACATGTAGCCCTGTGGAAGGAATATTGAAATTTCACAGCACAGCCAGGACTATATTCCCTGTGGCAGTCAAGGTCACAGTAGCACTTAATTATTATGCTACTGGAACCTTTCAGGCTGCCACAGGTGATACCGGTCACATATCACAATGCTCTCGGCACTTCTTCATTAGGGAGGTTACTGTGGTTCTATACATTCTGAGGAATGACATATATCATTCCCTAATACCAGAGGCTAGAGAGTTCCAGGATTGCAGGGTTCCTCACGATCCAGGGAGCCATTGAATGTACACATGAGGCCATGCGAGCCCCTCATTTAAACTCGGAGGTATTCAGGAACAGGAAGGAATTCTATTCCCTCAATGTGAACTTGTGTGACCATCAGCAGTGCATCATGCAGGTGAATGCCTGCTATCCAGGGAGCTGCCACAGATGTGAGTCCGAATGCAATGTGCTTGGCTGGTTACTAGGTGACAAGGGGGTACTCTATGATGCCATGGCTCATGATGTCCCTGAGAAAGCAGCAGACACCAGTTGAGCACTGATAGAATTAGAGCCACTCTACCACCAAGAATATCATTGAGCAGAACTTTGGGGTCCTCAGGCAGAAGTTTAAATGCCTTGACCGGTCAGGAGGTTCCCTGCAGTACTCAACTGAGAAGATGTCCAGATTCGTACTGACTTGCCGCACAATCTGGCGATCATGAGAGACCAACCATTACCATCAGCAATTGTGCCAGCGGGTCAAACTGAGGAGCCACAAGAGGAGGAGGGGGCCATCAAACTAATTAGCCGTCTGCAACTTGGCCTGCAAGGTTCTCATTTGACTCCTCTGCAGTAGAACTAGTATGTGACCTTGACCCCTGGCAAGGGGCTACCTGTGGTGTCTCTTCCACCCTGCGGGGCTGCTGTGCACTAACACCCTGTGTGTGTTACTGTGTGTTCTATCCTAGCCTCTTTAAGTTACGTGGGGTGCTGGTCTCTGAGCTGGTGCCTGCGACAGTGGCAACGATTGACGCAGTGCTTTCCTCCTAGCTCTCCTCTCCTCTGGGGGTGAGGTGGCTCTTCCTCCTCTTCCAGTTCCTCTAGGGGATGAGATGGATCTTGCTTCTGGGAGCCTGCAATGATGAAGCTCGAAGCGTTATGTTGCAGCGGTGTGGCCGCTATAGGAGGATGTGTGTGCTGAGACCATATGGTTTGGGGAATTAGAGATCAGGAATAGTTGTGGATATGTAAGGAAGCTGGAATTGCCACATACCTGTAAGTGAAGTTGTTATGTCTGTAATGCATTTATGAATGACTCCACGAGGCAATGTGTTGCACTCAGATCGTAGTAACCTTGGTCCTTTATTCATAACTCCAGAGTGAGGCACAAGCATGGTGGGCAGCCTTTTATACTGGGCCCTGCACACCTATGCAGGTGACCCTCAGGTCTCTCACTGCAGTGTCCTCTGGTGGACAGCCTCTGGCACAGGGGCAGGAAACCCTGGTCTCCACCAGTTACACCCTCTAGTGGTGCCAGCATGGTATATACACAGTGTAAACCTTATTGATAGTACATCAGGTAACAAGTCTCCATCTTCTGCAACTATACAGTGACTACACAGAGAGTATATCTATAGTCTGCATATAAAACAGAAATGTCCCCTGCTCTGCCTGTGGCCACGGCGTCTGCCACTCCCCTCTTGATTACTGCCAGCACTGCCTCTTCGAGGGGAATGATGTCATGGAGTCATGCTTTCCCTCCCCCGTCAGGTCCTGCTGGCACCTGTTATGTGCTTCATTGTCCTGGAAGAGACAGAGTAGGGATTGTGAATGAGTGCATTGGCCATTTATGGACAGATTGAGAGGTCAGCTCACACACAGTCAGAACTAAATGCCAGCTAGCAGCAGCCCGTATCACTGGAGAAACCCATTTAAATTTGCTTTCAGCCCCGTCTTGAAGTTCCCATCTTGATGTGGAATTGCAGTCTGTGAAGCTACCTTATTTAAATTCCTGCTGCATCCAGAAGGTGCCGGATCTGGTCATTATCACATTGTTGTTTATGGGCGTTTGCTGTGTGCAAATTGGCTGCCATGTTTCCTACATTACAACAGCTATGTGTTTGTGTGTGTGAAGTCCTCACATGGTTGAAGAGTTATGAGACTTGTCTGAGGTGTGAGTAGTGCTTATGACAGATGAAATAGGATGGGTTGCGTGAATGTCAGTGTAGAGTTAGATGGCAGATGCAGTGTTGTGACGTTGGTGATGGTGCAGTTACTGAGAAGTGTGTTTTTGAGATGGGATCTTTCCTGTCCACCCGTGTCAAATCATGACATTTTTTGCAGCTGTCCTGGGGACAGCCTGTGACTGCCTCAGCGATCTACTCTCACATCCCCCACCGTGGGTACAGAACAGCCCTCCTCCACTGTATCTCCTCCACCAGAACTTCCAATGCCGCCTCTGAGAACCTGTGTGCCCTCTCCTTTGATCCCTGAGCTAGCCTGCTATTTGCCGTTGTCTATCAGCCAGCACACTCCACAGTGGATGTGCCTGTGTGAAGGCTACAAATACCGCTCCAGGAAAATTGCTCCTAATCAGCACTTGAGTGGGAAACATGCAAGTCTTCATTTTAGCGCATCCAGGAACACTTAAATCATGATAATTAGCAATTAGCCCCCAAATTGCGAGCTAAATTCAGACTTTTAAACAGGCACATCTTATTAGCACATCATCCACTTAGTGTCTGTTTTCACCCTTTCCCCAAATAACCCCCTGCAAATTGCAATTCTCAGATTGCTGGCCTGCTACTCTGAGTTCTCTGGTACAGTCTCTGAGGGAGAAAAGAAATTCTGACAAGCCCTGCATGTTCTATTAAAGCACTCTCACAGTGCCTGTGGAGTAGTGTGAGGAAAAACAGTGCCTGATCTTGTAGTCCCACCTGTAGTATATATAGAAATTCCCCAGACTGTGCCAATCATTCATTTTGTTTGAGCATCCCGCAACCCAAACAAGAGTTCATATCTTCAATTTTATCTTTTGATGCTCACATCAGTCAATGTGCAGCTAAGCTGGCAGTAATGGTTTGCTATCGTTGTGTAATGTGTTCATTGGGGAAGGAGTGACTGAATCACAAATGAATTATACCCATTAAAATATAATGACAAAAGGAGAAGAAATAGCTACTCACCCTGTTTCTGTAGTGTCCTTACACCTTACTATAGAATCACACGAGGCATGTACTGCAGACAAGGTCACTGCATGACCTGAACCTTTATTCCCAGGACCAAGAAGTACCGACCCTGCGTGGGACCTCCCTTTATATACCTGGATGACCAGGTGAGGAGTGTCTCCCACAAGTTCACCCCCTGTGGTCAAGGTGTGCATTACTCAGGTGTATACAGTGTACAGTGTTGTTACATAAAGGTTACAGTTATGTGAAGGTTACAAACATGACATCACCTCCCCCCAACGTCTTTGGATCAAAGATTGAGTCTTTCAGGCGGTCGACGCTCTCTCGTGGAGCGCCGCAGTTGGGGCTCTGGTGGCTGAGCCTTGGCATGCGTCTCTGTCGCCTGAGGTGATTCTGCCTGTCCGGGCTGGCCGCAGGGACTGTGCATGCTGGTGAATGTCCTTGTTGCTCGTTCACTGGCAGTGGTGTGGGTGACATCTCATGATCTTCCTCAGGTTCCTCAGTGTCCATGCTCAACCTTTTCTTTACTTGGTCCAGATGTTTGCGGCATATCTGCCCATTGTTAAGTCTGACCACTATGACCCTATTCCCCTCTTTGCCAATTACAGTACCCTCAAGCCACTTGGGTCCCAAAGCATATTGAGAACAAATACAGGGTCATCAATTTCTATGCATCTCCCCATTGAGTTGCGATCATGGCATTCGATTTGGGACTGGCGCTTGCCCTCAACAATGTCTGACAGGTCTGGCTGAATGAGGGACAGCCGCTTTTTAAGCGTGCGTTTCATGAGTAGTTCCGCGAGCAGGACTCCCGTGAGCGAATGCGGGCGGGACCTATAGGCCAGCAGGAGGCGCGATAAGCGGTACTGAAGGGAGGGTCCTTGAATCCGGAGCATGCTTGTTTTATGATTTGGACCGCACGTTCCACCTGGCCATTGGAAGCCGGCTTGAACGGCGCTGTCCTGACGTGTTTGATACCATTATCCGACATAAACTCCTGGAATTCA
Source organism: Pristiophorus japonicus (assembly GCF_044704955.1). Classification (NCBI taxonomy): domain Eukaryota; kingdom Metazoa; phylum Chordata; class Chondrichthyes; family Pristiophoridae; genus Pristiophorus; species Pristiophorus japonicus. Next base: position 80,935,626 of record NC_091993.1, read on the forward strand.
TAGCTAGTGAAACATGGGCCATTATCACTAACCAGGATGTCCGGCAAGCCGTGGGTTGCAAAGACCGTACACAGACTTTCCACGGTGGTGGATGTCGTGCACGAATTCAATATGATGCACTCGATCCATTTTGAGTATGCATCGACAACAATCAGGAAAATTTTTCCCATGAATGGGCCCGCGTAGTCTACGTGAATACGTTATCATGGCCTGGTGGACCAGGGCCACAGGCTGAGTGGGGCCTCCTGGGGGCATTTCCAAGCTGAGAACACGTCGTGCACCTGCGAACCCAGTGTTTCAGGTCTGAGTCAATTCCCGGCCACCACACATGTGACCGGGCAATGGCCTTCATTAGCACGATGCCTGGGTGTTCGCTGTAGAGTTCCCTGATGAATGCTTCCCTTCCTTTCTGGGGCATGACTACCCGGCTGCCCCATAGTAGGCAGTCGGCTTGGATGGAGAGCTCGACCATCCGTCTGTGAAACGGTCTGACTTCCTCAGGGTATGCTCCATGTGCGGGCGCCCAATCCCCAGTCAGGCCACATTTCTTTATCAGGGATAGGAGGGGATCTCTGTTGGTCCAGATTTTGATCTGGCGGGATGTGATGGGGGAGCCTGCGGTGTCAAAAGCCTCAACGGCCATGACCATCTCCGCGATTTGTTCCGACGCCCCCTCGGTGGTCGCCAGTGGGAGCCTGCTGAGCGCGTCAGCGCAATTTTCGGTGCCTGGCCAGTGCCGTATGGTGTAGTCATACGCAGCCAGCGTGAGGGCCCACCGCTGTATGCGAGCTGACGCATTGGCATTGACAGCCTTGCTGTTGGACAACAGGGATGTTAATGGTTTGTGGTCCGTTTCTAACTCGAACCTTCTGCCGAAAAGGTACCGGTGCATCTTTTTCACCCCGTAGACACATGCGAGTGCTTCCTTTTCAACCATCCCATATCCCCGTTCTGCCTGGGAGAACGACCTGGAGGCATAAACCACATGTTGGAGTTGGCCCTCATCATTACTGTGCTGCAACACGCACCCAACCCTATAGGATGATGCATCACACGTTAAAACCAGTTTCTTACAGGGGTTTTACAAGGTCAACAGCTTGTTAGAACAAAGCAGATTCTGCGCCCGATTGAAAGCCCGTTCTTGACAGTCCCCCCCAAAACCATTCACAACCCTTACGCAGGAGCACATGCAACGGCTCCAACAATGTGCTTAAGTTCGGCAGTAAGTTCCCGAAGTAGTTCAGTAGTCCCAGAAATGACCGCAACTCCGATGTGTTGCCGGGTCTGGGCGCACGACGAATCGCCTCCGTTTTGGATTCGGTAGGCCGGATCCCATCTGCGGCAACCCTCCTGCCCAAAAACTCGACCTCTGGGGCCAAAAACACACACTTGGACTTCTTTAGTCGCAAGCCTACCCGGTCCAGTCGGCATAGCACCTCCTCCAGGTTGTGGAGGTGTTCCTCGGTGTCTCGATCCGTGATAAGGATGTCATCTTGGAATACGATTGTGCCGGGGATGGATTTAAGCAAGCTTTCCATGTTCCTCTGGAAGATAGCAGCCGCTGAACGAATGCCAAACGGACACTTGTAAACGAATAGCCCCTTGTGCGTTGTGATGGTGGTCAGAAGCTTGGATTCTTCAGCCAGTTCCTGAGTCATGTAGGCTGAAGTGAGGTCCAGCTTCGTGAACAGCTTGCCACCTGCCAGCGTGGCAAAAAGATCCTCCGCTCTCGGAAGCGGGTTTTGGTCCTGTAGTGACACTCGGTTGATGGTGGCCTTGTAGTCGCCACAAATCCTGACAGAGCCATCCGCTTTAAGGACAGGAACGATGGGGCTTGCCCAGTCACTGAATTCAACAGGCGAAATTATGCCCTCTCTTAGCAGCCTGTCCAACTCACTCTCAATTCTCTCACGCATCACATACAGCACGGCTTTGACTTTGTGGTGCACTGGTCTGGCGTCCGGGGTGATGCGTATCACTATTTTGGTGCCCTTAAAGGTCCCGACACCTGGTTGAAAAAGTGGCTCGAATTTCTGTAGGACCTGTGAACATAAACTTCGCTCCACAGATAAAATGGCGTGCACATCCCCCCATTTCCAGTTCATCTCGGCTAGCCAGCTCCTCCCCAAGAGCGCAGAACCATTCCCCGGGACAATCCAGAGTGGCAGTCGGTTCTCCGATCCATTGTGTGTGACCACCAAGTTTGCACTGCCTAGTACTGGGATGATCTCTCTGGTGTACGTCTGTAGCTGCGTGTCAATGCGCTCCAGTTTGGGCCTGTTAGCTTTGAGTGGCCATAGTTTTTCAAATTGTTGAGCACTCATAAGTGACTGGCTGGCTCTTGTGTCCGGCTCCATGCATACCGGGATGTCATTTAATAGAACTTTCATCATCATAGGTGGCAGTTTGGTGTACGAGCTGTGGGCGTCTGCCACATGAACCCGCTGGCCTTCAGCGTCCATAGCTTTGCCCCAAGCATCACCCTGCCTTGCAGACCCCTCGCCTGGTTCCTCTGCCTCATAAACTAGCCTCGCTATGGGCTTTCTGCATATTCTGGCCAGATGTCCACTGAAGTTACAGTTTCTACAGATAAATTGTTGAAACCTACAGGTTTTCGTAGCATGTCTGCCACCACACCTCCAGCATGAGCTGAGATCGTTGTGATCAAAGGAACTGTTAACAGGCATTCCTCTCTGATTGTCTCTTTGATTACTCCTGAGCACCCTGTTGCTGAGTGTCAATGGTCCCATCCCGGGACGCATTGTCCCTTGTGATGGTATGAATTGCCGATCCCCCTGCAATTGTCTCTGTTGCTGGCCCACCCTAGAGCCTGTTGCTGCCTGGGCGGTGTCGAATTGCCCTTGTCTGCCTGCGGGGTTCTGTGTCTCGTTTACAATGTTAACTCCCTGGTCCATCGCCACGTTGGAACCAGGGCTGCGCGCATAAATTATCTTGGTCTCCTCTTCCCCTGCCATGAAGGTCTGAGCTATCAGCATTGCCCTTTCCAAAGTCAAGTCTTTGGTCTCAATAAGCTTCCTGAAAATCCCGGCATGACCAATGCCTTCAATGAAGAAATCCCTTAACATCTCCCCCTGCAGGCGTCTGTGAACTTACAGAGGCTGGCCAAACGCCGATGGTCCACAACGAAGTCCAATATGCTTTGTCCCTCCCGATGCCGGTGTGTATAGAACCGGTGCCGGGCCATGTGTATACTGCTCGCCAGTTTGAGGTGCTCACCGATTAGAGTGCTGAGCTCTTCAAAGGACTTGTCCGCCGGCTTCTCGGGTGCAAGCAGGTCTTTCATCAGCGCATACGTCTTGGATCCACAGCTGGTCAGTAGATGCGCCCTCCATTTGCCAGCAGCTTCCTCTCCCAGCCAGTCCTTCGTGACAAAGCTCTGCTGGAGCCTCTCAACGGAATCGTCCCAGTCTTCACCAACACGGTACCATTCCTCTGTGCTACCGGTGGCCATCCTCGTGGATCGTTGATTCCCGTTTCTCGTCGCCAAATGTAGTGTCCTTGTACCTTACTATAGAATCACATGAGGCATGTACTGCAGACAAGGTCACTACGTGACCTGAACCTTTATTCCCCGGACCAAGAAGTGCCGACCCTGCATGGGACCTCCCTTTATATACCTGGATGACCAGGTGAGGAGTGTCTTCCATAAGTTCACCCCCTGTGGTCAAGGCGTGCATTACTCAGGTGTATACAGTGCACAGTGTTGTTACATAAAGGTTACAGTTATATGAATGTTACAAACATGACAGTTTCTACTTCACTAAATTTTGAACTGGTGATGTGAACGGAGCAACAGAATGAGTGTATTGGGACTCCAGCCATGACATAAAAAGAGGCCAGTTGGCACATGAAGGCTGTTCCATGAGGAGTTCATTATTTTTCTATCATGGACTTCACTACCTTTCCACCTACTGATCTCTCTCTCTGGGCAAATTAGTATTCCTAAACTCAGTTTTCACTTTTCCGAAAAATAAAGCGTTGCTTTTTATGAAGAGTTTCTGTGCGCCTTAAAAGCCCCTGATCCCACTCCTGGATTTTAAGATTTGATTCAGTCGATTTTTTTTTGTCAAAAGATTTCAATGTGTTGATTGAAGTACTTTTATACATTCTTAATTTATATGACTCTAATATGATTTATTTTCTTAGATTTATTAAATAAAGTATTTTTATATAATATCTAAACTATAGTTATTGAATAATAAAGTTGTGAGCAAGCACACGCAAGCTTCTCCAAAGTGCTCCACAGACATCAAGAAATCAACTCACCACCCTTGTTTCTTCCTCAATGTTCCTGTTGCATCCCTGAACTTTGTTTCTCCTTCCTTTGTACATGCACAAGATATAATTCTGTGTTCAGCATAAGCTGAGAATGTAGCGAATATTGAGTTGAATCCAAGAACTGCTGGAGAACAGCTGGAAAAAATGCCATGCAGGGAAGCTCTTGTGATACAGACTGCATGTCCAGTCTTTATGCTCATCAGACAGAGCTGGTGCTGCTAATGCTGAACATTAGATGCAGTGAGAGAAGAAAGAAAAGGTGATGAGCAGATGAATAAAGGGAAGGTGAGCAACAGAGTGTGAGAAGGAATAAGGTCGTACAATTCGAGTTTTTAAAAATTGGGAATGAAGCATGTCAAAAGGCACATTTCAAAAATTGATGCATGGTATAGTTGGTGAAAAATCGGCGATTTCACTATGGTATGGTATATGTAAAGTCTGTGGCTCTTTGTATACAGTTTTGAGCTTTGAAAACCAAGCTATCCCAGCCATTGGGTTTATGTTTAATACATATTTTGTCCTCCATCCAAGCCACACTATCCAGTTACCTGCCGAAAAATGTCAATAAAATAATGGGCTTTCTGTCAAAAGGACAGAATAGCTACAATGGACGATGGTGAGTTTCCACAGATGTTAAACATTTACCGGTCATGCAGTACAAAATATCCAGCAGTGTCCTTTCAGCTTCAGTGGGAATCTAATTTACGTCAGGTCTGATGAGGATTTGATTGTGAAGCTGCACTAACCTTTTATGAAACTGATAACTTCTGATTTGGTGGCAATCCTGTAAGTTTTCCTGTTTCACAAATATATTGCAACCTCTAAAAGCCAATATAAGGAAGAGAAAATGTGTATAAAGTACTGAACAACAACTACCATTTATATAGTCTTTTTCACAAAGTAAAATGTCCCATGGTGCTACATAAGAGTGTAATTAGACAAACATTGACAGCAAGGTATTTGGACAGGTGACTAAAAGATTGGTCAAAAAGGTGGGTTTTAAGGAGGAGAAATGGACAGATTGGGTTTGGGAGGGAATTCCAGAGCTGAGGGTTATAAGACTGAAGGCACAGACGACAATGATTGATGAAGGGACTGGGGAATCTATAAGATCAGAGTTGGACAAATGCAGAGTTCTCTGAGGGTTTTGGGCAGGAGGAGGTCACAGAGATAGGAAGGGGCGAGGACATGGACTGATTTGAAAACGAGGATGGAATTAAAAATTTGATGCGTTGCTGGTCTGGGATGCAATGTAGGTCAGTGAGCAAAGGGGTTATAGGTGAACGGGACTTGGTGCAGGCAGCAGAGTTTAGAATGATCTCAAGTCGATGGAGGGTGGAAGATGGGAGTCCGACCAGGAGAGCATTGAAATAGTCCGGTCTGGAGATAACAAAAGCATGAATGAGGGTTTCAGCAGCAGATAAGCTGAAGCAGGGCAGAGATAGTTGATGTTACAGAGATGCAGTAGTTGATCTTTGTGCTGCAGAGGATATGGAGTCAGAAACACATGCTTGGTCAAATGGGATACCGAGGTTGTGAACAGTCTGGTTCAGCCTGAGGCAGTGGCTAGAAAGGGGGATGAAGTCGGTGGAACAAAGTTTGTGAAGGGTGAAGACAATAGTTTTGTCATGTATCTTACATTATTATATATAACTGTATCCTAACATGCTATACATGACTGTAATAAGAAATGACCTGTAACCACCAGCATACCTTACCACCAGGGGTGCACTTGCAAGAGACAGGTACATAAGGGCAGGTCTCAGGCAAGTGCAGCATTCCAGAGCTGTGAAATAAAGGTGCAGGTCCAGAGTGACCTTGACTTCACTACATGCCTCTTGTGAATCTGTACTGAGGGGACAGGACTTTACAGTGGCGAGGAGTTACGGGATTACAGAATCCACAGAATGGCGAACAACGGATCAGATGAAAAGTACAATGCTGTAGACAATTGGGAGGACTTTATAGAAAGGCTCCAACAAAGCTTTGTAACCAAAGACTGGTTAGGAGTCGACAAAGCAGACAAGAGAAGAGCCCATCTCTTGACCAGCTGTGGCTCGAAAACATACGCTGGCACCCGAGAAACCAGTAAGCAAGTCGTTTGAAGAATTGAGCACACTGGTAAGAAACCACCTGAAGCCAGCGAGCAGCCTACACATGGCCAGACACAGGTTCTACAACTACAGACGCTGTGTGGGCCAGAGCACACCTGACTTCGTGGCGGAACTTCGGAGGTTGGCTAGTTTATGTGAGTTCTCCGATGAACTGAGGAGAGAAATGCTGAGAGACTTTTTCATTGAAGGAATAGGCCATGCAGGCATATTCCGAAAGCTCATAGAGACCAAGAACCTGACCTTAGAGGCAGCTGCACTGGTTGCACAGACATTCTTGGTAGGGGAAGAAGAAACGAGGTTGATTTACAATGCAGGTATGACAACTAACGAAATATCGGAACAAGAAGTTCACAGCATCAAACAAGCTGCTACCCCCACACACAGACAAAACCGGGAGAACAGGCTCTCGACAGCAGGCAGTGGCGCCAGAAGCCATCAAGGGCCACAGGAACGGCCGTTCACACCTCATCAACCCACAATGCGAGCAATCAACTACAAACTGAGAGAAGCTCAAGAGAGATCAGCCAAACGCAGCTCATTCTTTGCAAGCAGTCTGTGCTGGAGGTGTGGGGGTGGGCACTCATCAAGTGGATGTCGATTTCAGCAGGCTGTTTGCAGGAACTGTGAATATACAGGGCATTTGGCCCGCATGTGCAAAAAAACGGCAGCTCAGCTGGTATACGAATCGGATGGGTTGGAAAGCGGACCAGAAGACGGTGGGGACAGTACCCGGGACACCGATGTACAGCGGGTCAACACGATCAATGGCCGCTGCTCCTACCACAGGACGCCTCCTATCATGATGAGGGTCCTACTCAACAGGAGACCTTTCAACATGGAGCTGGATACGGGAGCGAGTCAATCTCTCATGGGCGCTCAACAATTTGAACAACTGTGGCCGCATAAAAGAGACAGACCAAAACTCACAAGGGTCGACACCAAACTAAGGACCTATACCAAAGAAATCGTACCAGTCCTCGGCAGTGCCATGCTCTCTGTCGGACACAAAGGGACAGTGAACCGACTTCCCCTGTGGATTGTCCCCGGAGACCTCCCAGTACTGCTGGGGAGAAGCTGGCTGGCAAAACTAAACTGGAAATGGGATGATGTCCATGCCATGTCATTAGAGGAACGGACCTCCTGCTCAACAGTTATAAAGCGATTTGAACATCTCTTTCAGCCAGGTGTGGGCACTTTCAAAGGGGCCAAAGTCAAAATCTACATCACACAGGATGCTAGACCGGTCCATCACAAGGCCAGAGCTGTACCCTATGTGATGAGGGAAAAGATTGAACACGAACTAGACAGGCTTCTGCGGGAAGGCATTATATCACCTATGGTATTTAGCGACTGGACAAGTCCCATCGTCCCAGTCATGAAGCCTGATGGATCCGTACGAATCTGTGGGGACTACAAATCTACCATAAACAGAGTCTCCCTACAGGACCAGTACCCGCTACCCAGAGCGGAGGACTTATTTGCCACATTGACTGGAGGTAAGCTTTTCTGAAAACTGGACCTCACATCTGCGTATATGACGCAAGAATTGACCGAGGAATCCAAGCTACTCACCACCATCAACATCGAGGCCTTTTCATGTACAATCGATGCCCATTCGGCATCAGGTCGGCAGCTGCCATATTCCAGCGCAACATGGAGAGTCTGCTCAAGTCCATCCCGGGGACAGTTGTATTTCAAGACGACATACTTATCACGGACAGGGACACCGACTCCCATCTCCATAATTTGGAGGAAGTACTAAAGCGGTTGAATTGGATAGGCCTACGAGTCAAGAAATGCAAGTGCCTGTTTCTCGCACCCGAGGTTGAATTTTTGGGCAGAAGGATTGCCGCTGATGGAATCCGCCCAACAGAGTCCAAAACAGAAGCAATTCGCCTGGCACCCAGGCTACTCAATTACTTTGGGAACTTTATGCAGAACTTAAGCACACTGCTGGAGCCTCTCCACGTGCTACTCAGGAAGGGGTGCGATTGGTTTTGGGGGAACGCCCAGGAACGCGCCTTCAATAAGGCATGCAACCTTCTGTGTTCCAACAGTGTTTTGACTTTCTTTGATCCAGGTAAAAAGCTAGTTCTCACATGCGATGCGTCAGCGTATGGGGTCGGGAGCGTTTTGCAACATGTCAATAGTGTGGGCAAATTACAACCCATAGCTTATGCCTCCAGGTCACTTTCGCGGGTGGAGTGCAGGTACGGAATGGTAGAGAAGGAGGCGCACGCGTGCGTGTACGGTGTCAAAAAGATGCACCAATATCTTTTCGGGGCCAAGTTCACGCTAGAAACCGACCACAAGCCCCTCACGTCCCTCCTATCCGAGAGCAAGGCAATAAACGCCAACGCCTTGGCGCGAATTCAACAGTGGGCACTCATGCTGGCGTCCTACGACTGTACCATAAGGCACAGACCAGGCACAGACAACTGTGCCGACGCGCTCAGCAGGCTACCCCTGGCGACCACAGAAGGGTCTGACGAACAGGACTGTGAGATAGTCATGGCAATCAATGCCTTTGAGTCCACAGGTTCGCCCATGACGGCTCACCAAATCAGAGCCTGGATGGCCAGCGACCCCACGTTATCCTTAGTAAAAAGATGTGTCCTAACCGGTGACTGGGCAGAGGCTCGCGATGCCTGCCCCAAGGAATTAAAACCCCTTCACAGGCGCATGCATGAGCTATCACTCCAAGCAGACTGCCTGATGTGGGGCAGCCGAGTAGTCATGCCTCTGCGAGGCAGAGAGGCATTTGTCCGGGAGCTCCACCGCGAGCACCTGGGGATCGTTCTCATGAAGGCCATAGCCAGATCCCATGTCTGGTGGCCTGGTATTGACGCGGACTTGGATATCTGCGTCCGAAGGTGCACCATTTGTGCCCAACCCAGCGATGCCCCCAGGGAAACATAGAAACATAGAAAATAGGTGCAGGAATAGGACATTCGGCCCTTCGAGCCTGCACCGCCATTCAACAAGATCATGGCTGATCACCCACCCCAGCACCTCCCCCCCACGCCCCCTCCACACCCCCCAACCCCCCTAGCCACAAGGACCACATCCAACTCCCTCCCGAACACATCCAATGAACTGGCATCAACAACCCCCTGCGGCAGGGAACCCCACAGTCCAACAACTCTCCGAGTGAAGAAGTCCCTCCCAATCGCAGCCCCAAACAGCCCACCCCCCATCCCAAGAGCGTGCCAACCCCCGGCTCCGGACCCACCCAACACCGGGAACACCCCTCCCCCCCGCACCCAACCCGCCCCGTCCGAATCCTTCCCAAATGCCGAACACCCCCGGATGTCGAGCCCCCAGCCCCGGCCACCCCGGAGCCACGCCCCCACGACGCCAACCACACCACATCCGCCATCCGCGCAGTCAACCCGTCCACACCACTCTGAGCACTCCGCGTACCGAGGCACAGAGCCCCCAGGCCCGCCCCTCCAACACACTTCGCCCCCCCAGACCTTCGCTGCAATGTGGCCCCTCCTGTCCCCGGCCCTGGGTTTCTCCGCCCCCCCCCCACCTCCACCACTCTCCCCTCCATCCCCCGCCCCCGTCTCCCCTCATCTTCCCCGCACAGGCTCCCATCTTGGGGGTAGTAACCTTCTGGGGCAGGGAATTTTAGCCCCCAATGTGGAAGTCCTGCTCCCGCCGCAGAATTGGCCTTACCACCCCTCAATGGAAGCGGAGTGCAATTTCCCACACTCCACTTCCTTTGGGGGCAGTTACCGGGGTATGACTGGATGCTCCCCTGAGCCCCTGACCCTGGCCTACCAAAACATGGTCGCGGGTGCACATAGACTATGCGGGCCCATTCGTGGGCAAAATGTTCCTCGTAGTTGTAGATGCATTTTCAAAGTGGATTGAATGCACCATTTTAAACTCGAGCACAACCTCCACCACTGTGGAGAGCCTCGCAACCATGTTTGCAACGCACGGAATCCCTGACATATTGGTCAGTGACAATGGTCCGTGTTTCACCAGCGCAGAATTCCAAGATTTTATAATTGACCACGGCATAAATCACGTCAAGACGGCACCGTTCAAGCCGGCCTCCAACGGCCAGGCGGAGAGAGCAGTGCAAATCATTAAACAAGGCATGCTTAAAATCCAAGGTCCCACGCTGCAGGATTGCCTGACCCGACTGCTGCTGGCATACAGATCTCGTCCGCACTCATTGACTGGTGTGGCATCTGATGTCATGTCTTTGTACGATGTCGCCAAGGTGCAGCGTATAGATGAAAAATAGGAGGGGGCCTAGGATAGATTCTGGGGGGAATCCATAGGTAATGGTGCAGGGGCGGGAAGGAAAGCCATTGCATGAGATTCTCTGGCTACAACTGGATAGGTGAGAGTGCAACCAGGCAACATCAGTCCCATTCAGCTGGACAACGGAGGAAAGGCACGGAGAAGGATGACGTTAACCGCTGCAGACAGGTCGAGAAGGCTGAGGAGTAGTGTACCACAGTCATAGTCACGGAGGATGTTGTTTGTGACTGATTAGGGCTGTTTCAGTGCTGGGGCAACCTGATTGAAGCGTTTCGAACAGTTGCAGGAAAGATGTGGGAGGAAACAATATGAGAGGAAGGGGAGGTTGTAGATGGGGAGGTAGCTTGCAAGGACTGAAGGGATCTATTAGAAAAAAGACCGTGTTCAGATGAGAGCATATTTATCCCTAGCCTGTGGTTTGGAAATTTAACTGACAGCCACTCCTTTGAAATTTGACCTCCATTTCAACTAGCAACTAAAGCCTACGGCCTAGAAACTTGTGACTACCACGGAAGCTTCCGGTGCCACCGTGGCCAGGTATTAACAGCCGCCAAAAATGGTGGCACTGGCAGGACTGGAGAATTGGTGCTGGGGACTAATTAATGCTAGTCCAGCGCTAAACTCTACGTGCAACACCATCCTGGTGGCGTTGGTCCCAGCAGGAGTCCCCAATGTAGCATGGCCGCAGCCTCATTGCAGCAAGCACAGCCTGCTCTGAAAGTGAGGCTGTCATTTCAGAAAGTATTGTTGGTTTCTTAAAGGGGCAATGCTGTCTGAAATGAAAATGGTGTAAAAATATGCAGTTTTTAGCCCTTACAGCTCAACTGCCTTCTGAAAAAAAAAACATTAAAACGAATTCCCAAATGGGAGCCTTGAGCTCTTAAAGCTGAATTCCCAACCGCACCTAAAAAAAACAATGGGAAAAGTGCTTCAGCACTAATACAAATGGCTCATCAAACCAGGGAAGGGGCACCCAGGGTCTCGCACGCAGTACCCCAGCTTTGTGCTGGGGGTCAACTCTGCAAGAGAGGTCCTCTAACAATGGGGCCTGGAGGCCCTCCCAAAAGAACGACGTGAGCCCACATCACCGAGGCCGTCGCTACCAACAGTGTTGCCCCCACCTCCTGGCTCCAGTGTCCTAAGAAGTTACATGATCTCACACCAATGGTCAAGGTCAGTGAATGTAACTTCAAAATCTGTTTCCTACCAACTGCACCACTAGCCTCACACAGTTCTCAATGCACGACTCCCCCCGTCCCCGGCAATTACTCGCCTACCAACAATCTGCACCAAACACAATTTCCTAGCTTCACCTCTTGGAGGAGATGGTGCTGGCCATTAGGAACATAGGAGGAGGCCATTGAGCCCCTCGAGCCTGTTCTGCCATTCAATGAGATCGTAGCTGATCTGCGACCTAACTCCATATACCCGCCTTTGGCCCATATCCTTTAATACCTTTGGTTAACAAAAATGTATCTATTTCAGATTTAAAATTAACAATTAATCTAGCATCAATTGTCATTTACGGATGAGAGTTCCGAAGCTCTACCACCTTATGCATGTCGAAGTGTTTTCTAATTTCACTCCTGAAAGGTCTGGCTCTAATTTTTAGACTATACCCCCAGTCCTAGAATCCCCAACCAGCGGAAATAGTTTCACTCGATCTACTTTATCTGTTCCTCTTAATATCTTAAACTTTGATCAGATCACCCCTTAACCTAAATTCTAAGGAACACAACCCTAATTTGTGTAATCTCCTTGTGACTTAACTCTTGGAGTCTGGATATAATTCTGGTAAACCTACACTGCACTTCCTCCAAGTCCAATATATCCTTCCTAAGGTGTGGTGCCCAGAACTGCTCACTGTACTCCAGGTATGGTCTACCCAGGGTTTTTTTTTGAGGCTTACGAAAGCATTGGCCTTACACTAAACATCTGTAAAACAAAGGTCCTCCACCAGCCTGTCCTCACCGCACAGCACTGCCCTCCAGTCATCAAGATCCACGGTGCGGCCCTGGACACCGTGGACCACTTCACATATCTGGGCGCCTCCTATCAACAAGAGCAGGCATCGACGATGAGATCCAACACCACCTCCAGTGCACCAGTGCAGCCTTCGGTCGCCTGAGGAAAAGAGTGTTTGAAGACCAGGCCTTCAAAATTGCCACCAAGCTCATGGTCTACAGGGCTGTAGTAATACCTGCCCTCCTGTATAGCTCAGAGACATGGACCATATACAGTAGACACCTCAAGTTGCTGGAGAAATATCACTAACGATGTCCCCACAAGATCCTACAAATCCCCTGGGAGGACAGGCGCACCAACATCAGCGTCCTCATTCAGGCTAACATCCCCAGCATTGAACACACTCGATCAGCTCCACAGGGCAGGCCAGACTCCCAAAGCAAGTGCTCTACTCGGACCGGCCCCTTCATGGCAAACGAGCCAAAGGTGGGCAGCGGAAACACTACAAGGACACCCTCAAAATGTCCCTGATAAAGTGCAACATCCTCACTGACACCTGGGTGTCCCTGGCCCAAGACCGCCCTAAGTGGAGGAAGTGCATCTGAGAGGGCGCTGAGCACCTCGAGTCTCAACGCCGAGAGCATGCAGAAATCAAGCGCAGACAGTGGAAAGACTGTGCGGCAAACCAGTCCCACCCACCCCTTCCCTCAGCGACTATCTGTCCCACCTGTGACAGAGTCCGTGGCTCTTGTATTGGACTGTTCTGCCACCAGAGAACTCACTTCAGGAATGGAAGCAAGTCTTCCTCGATTCCAAGGGACTGCCTATGATGATGGATCCAGGGTTTTGTGTAGCTGCAGCATAACTTCTAGCCCCTTATATTCTAGTCCTCTAGAAAGCCAGCATTCCATTAGCCTTTTTGATTATTTTCTGTACCTGTTCCTGACATTTTAATGATCTATGTTCCTGGACCCCCAAGTCTCTTTGGAGCTCCACTGTTTTTAGCTTTTCACCATTTAGAAAATACCCTGTTCTATCCTCACATTTGGCTACATTGAAATCCATTTGCCACAGTTTGGCCCATACACTTAATCTATTGATATCCCTTTGTAATTTTATGCTTTCATCTACAATGCCACCTATCTTTGTGTTATCGGCAAACTTGGATATATAACTTTCTATGCCATCATCTAAGTCGTTGATAAATATTGTGAATAGTTGAGGCCCCAACACAGATCCCTGTGGGACACCAATACAAAAGCAAAATACTGCGGATCTGAAATAAAAACAGAAAATTCTGGAAATACTCAGCAGGTCAGGCAGAGTTAATGTTTCAAGTCGATGACCCTTCGTCAGAACTTCTAATGGCTTATTCAAGGATAAAGACTGGGAGCAGGTCCCCACTGAGTATTTCCAGCATTTTCTGTTTTTATCTCTGTGGGACACCACTAAATCACGTCCTGTCAATTTGAGTACCTGTCCATTATCCCTGCTCTCTGTCTCCTGCCACTCAGCCAATTTCCTAACCAGGTGACTAATATGTCCTCAATTCTGTGGGCTTCTACCTTAGTTAACAGTCTCTTATGTGGGACTTTATCAAATGCCTTCTGGAAGTCCATATAAATAACATCCATAGACATTCCCCTGTCCACTACTTTAGTCACCTCCTCAAAAAATGTGATCATGTTTGTCAGGCATGACCTATCTTTCACAAATCTATGCTGGCTCTCACTGATCAACTGAAAAATTTTCAATTTTCACCTTATCCTCAACTATAGACTAGCAATTTCCCGGCAACAGATGTTAGACTAACTGGTCTATAATTCCTTGGTTTCCCTCTCTCGCCATTCTTAAATAGTGAAGTGACATGTGAAATTTTTCAATCTAAAGGAAAAGTTCCTGAATTGAGAGAACTTTGGAAGATTATAGTTCGGCATCTGCACTGTGCTCACCTACTTCCATTAAAACCCTGGGATGGAAACCATCTGGCCCTGGGGATTTGTCGCTCTTTAGTGCCATTATTTTCTTCATTACTCTTATTCTACTTATGTTAATTTTATTGCATCCCTGTCCCTGATTCAATATTAGATTCCTTGGGATTTCCGGCATGCAATCCTCTTCCTCCCCTGTAAACACGAACACAAAGTAATTATTCAACATGTCCACCATTTCCTTATTATCATTGACAATATCACCGCTTCAGTTTTTAAGGGGCTAACATTGCTCCTGACCAACAACTTTTTCCTAATATTTTTGGCAGAGGCATGGCTGAGTTCTTGGCCAGCGGCAGGACTGAAAGAAAACAAGTTGCTGGTATCCTCATATGTTATCCTCCTTCTCGCATGCATCTCATGCTTTCCCACCTTCCCCTCACCCCAACTCCACAATTGTGCCTTCCTCATCTCACACACCCAAGAAATGCAGCCTACTTAGCCAGTGGTTGACCAAAACGAGGGAGAGGAGAGTGAAGAAGAAAAAGAAACACCGTCACTCTATTTCATGCTCCCAGCCACCAGCTCCTCAAGATCGACAAGCAGGGCCATTTGCAGTGTCCCCCACTGAAAGGCAGCAGCCTTCCACCAGCCATGCCGTAGCCACTGGGGTCGCACTGCGTGACATCAGTAGGATAGGCAAAGGCGCACACAAGACAGTTACTAAGGGAATGCATAAGGGTGATGAGTTGATTTCTTGATGTCATATTGGATGGATAGATATATAAAGTTGAACTGGAAAGTTCGGTTTGAAGGATATTTTTATTTCAGCATTCTGGCCATGAGGACACTGTGATGGTCAGCAACATAGGAAACACTTACTGGCAGGAAGAGAGGCTAAAGCAGAGGACTCCAATCTAGTGTACCTTCCAATAACTCACTCAAGGATAAAGACTGGGAGCAGGTCCCCTCTGGAATAGTGATATGAGGTAAAATTTTGAAAAATGCTGTAATCCCATAGCTGGGTGAAACCCCAATGTTTAATTACATTCTTCAGTCAAATATGGATTAGTACAGCAAATCCTGTGGGATTCATAAATGACATTATTCTTACCCACTTCCAAAATGTCTACTGAGCTTCTTGAAAAATAACTTGCAGCTGACTACTAGAAATGCTATGGTCAGTAAATGTGGTAATATATTATCAGAACATTGTAACGTTTCCAGTGTTTCCTCAATTTCATTGGTGGATTCTGCTTTGTGTTTGGCCACAGGTGATGTGTATTAAAAGACCCTAGGGGGAAAAAAAATCAGATACAATGTGCAGTGTACAGGAAAAGTCTCATCGAGCAACATTGAACATGGAGAACTGAACTGAGGTTTACACTCAGTATATGACTATGCTGGAGAATTTATAGTGAAAGAGAATATTGTTTTTAAGGTTGATGCTAAGTTAATAGTATTTGTTTATGAGGACTGCCAGTGAACACAAAGGTAGTTTGGTCGGTCTATTCCCACTGGGACTCAATTCTGTCTCTTTTTGTAATGAACCAATTCTTTTAAGCTCCATGGGAATGAGTTATAAATTTCACTTCAGTAAATTACCATTTAATAGACCCATCTGCTGCGAAGCATTCTTAGCACTCCATCAACACCTTCCCTAGAGCACCACCAGATATTGCACTGCGATACATTCCCATCTCCACGCCATGGCTGCTGCTGCTGTACTATTGGATTATCGGTCTTTCGCACTCAGGAAAGGATGGTAGCAAAGCTGCAACTCACAGGAGCCTCCATGTGCTGTGGACTAACTGATCATCTCAGTCTGCACCTACCTCTAGAAGTTGCCAGCCCATTATCAATTATTTATCCAACTCCTATTTGCAGGGTGCAGCAACAACTGGTTTTCCTGGGAGTCTATTGGTGGAGGCCTGGAACTGACTCAATTGCCTGTCCTCTCAGGGATGATGCAGCAAATTGGAGCCCTGGGTGTGGAGAGGCAATAAAGAGAAAGAGATTAAAACAGGTGGCAAAATTATTTACAAGGTGAATGATTATATGTGTTTTTGTCTGTGAAACATGTGTTAATTTTATTTTGATGCCTTGGGCTTGCATCATTGTTGAGATTAATTTATCTCTAATTTTTCAAATAATCAGGATCGAATGCAAACCAATATGCTGGGTATATTGTGTTTAATCGGAGTTTAGGACGGAATATAACACGTTAGTTATACAGGTTGAGCGTCCGAAATCCGGAAACCTCTGGTCCGGGTATTTCCGGATTTTGGAACGTCTTTGCCTGGGCTGAGGTAGGTGGGGTCGAGCAACCGAGGTAAGGGGGCGAGATTGGTCCGCCGAGGTAAGGGGGAGGGTGGCAGAGAGGAGGGGGGCGAGGTCAAGCCGCCAAGGGCTAGGGCGAGGTCGGGCCGACGAGGGCCGGGGCAAAGTTGGGGCGGGCGAAGTCGGGCCGGAGGTCGGGCCGCCGAGGGCTGGGGTGAAGTCAGGCCGCAGGTCGGGCCGCCGAGGGCTGGGGTGAAGTCGGGCCGCAGGTCGGGCCGCCGAGGGCTGGGGTGAAGTCGGGCCGCAGGTCGGGCCGCCGAGGGCTGGGGTGAAGTTGGGCCGCAGGTCGGGCCGCCGAGGGCTGGGGTGAAGTCAGGCCGCAGGTCGGGCCGCCGAGGGCTGGGGTGAAGTCGGGCCGCAGGTCGGGCCGCCGAGGGCTGGGGTGAAGTCGGGCCGCAGGTCGGGCCGCCGAGGGCTGGGGTGAAGTCAGGGCGGGCGAAGTCGGGCCGGAGGTCGGGCCGCCGAGGGCTGGGGTGAAGTCGGGCCTCCAAGGCGGGGGAGTCCAGATTTCGGAATATTTTCTGGACAACCCTGCCGTGGATCGGTCTGGATTTCGGATGCTGAACCTGTACAGAAAAACCATACGACCGTGATAAGCAGCTGGTACCAGACCCGATCGGACAGACAGCTGGCGTGTGCATACAGCCCTTATTCCTCTCTCTTCCCAAAGTGCCAAAGAGTGTTAGACTGAAGTCACCATCGAATCCACCCTTAGTAGTCCTTAATTCACCGTTAGTGCTAAGGGCTTTTTGGGTCTTGCTTTTATTCTCTTTTTAGGGGTGAGCCTGGGGTAGAATATGGACAGGACCATTTAACCTATAGAGGTTCCCCTTAAAACAAGGTGCCCAATGGCATGTCAAGTTCTTTGTCTAAACTTACAGATGAAGACCTTCCTTCAAGGGATCCTATACTTCCCCCCCTCACATGATTTTCTTGTTTATACATTTTGAAGGCCAATCTATCTGAATTCTTCTTTTCTCGTCCATCTTGTCCTCCCTGGTGCAGACAGTGCATGTACCAGGCACAGCCTTGGGTCATTTAATCAGAGGCACAAGCTAGAGCTGTCTTACTCAACCAGCTACCATCCAAACTATCCCCCCTTAATCTAACCGATGATTTCATCCTGAGACAATACCTTCACTCCCATAAATTCCTTCTATTCTATGTCCTTTATACTAATTACCTTTTACATATCTTTGCAAGCAGTTCTGTTAAACAAACTCCAATTATTACCATAGTATTCCACACGATAAAAAACGGGCGCCCCTCCGAGCTGGGCGCCCGTTTTTCGCGCCGAAAAAAAAACGTGCGATTCTGGAGCGCCCTGCAGCTCCATGTCTGCTTGGCGCGGTGCCCGGGGGGGCGGAGCCTACACTCGTGCCGATTTTGTAAGTTGGAGGGGGCAGGTACCATTTAAATTAGTTTTTTTCCTGCCGGCAACCCTGTGCGTGCGCGTTGGAGCGTTCGCGCACGCACAGTGTGAAGGAAACATTGGCACTCGGCCATTTTTGTAGTTCTTTGTAGCTGTTTAATTTTTGAACATTTTTTAATAAAAGCACATTGCCCTTCCATGATCAGCACTGAGGCTTCTTGCAGCAGTGAGAAGGCTGCAGGAAGCCTCAGAAGTTGAGCAGCCATTCCCAACGGCCTCTTCCCCCCCCACTGCCGTCGGGAATGGCTGCTCAACTTCTGAGGCTTCCTGCAGCCTTCTCACTCCCTCCCTCCCCCCCCCCCGCCGTCGGGAACGGCTTCCTCCCCCCCCCGCTGTGGTCGGTCGGTCGGTCGGTCGGGCCCGCACTCCCTCCCTCCCCCCCCCCCGCCGTCGGGAACAGCTTCCTCCTCCCCCCCTGCCGTCGGGAACGAACGGCTGCCTCAACTTGTGAGGCTTCCTGCAGAATTCTCCCTGGCTGAAGCACTTTCACACAGGTAGGAAGATGGTTTATTTAATCTTTTCTTTGCTTATAAATTTTTATTCAGGTTGGATTTATGTGTATAATATTTGTATAAGTATAAATAAGGATTTATTATAGAATTTAATGACTTCCCTTCCCCCCCCCCCCCCCCCCCTCGTTCTGAACGCCTAATTTGTAACCTGCGCCTGATTTTTTAATGTGTAGAACAGGTTTTTTCAGTTCTACAAAAATCTTCACTTGCTAGTTTGGAGTACGTTTTCACTGTGGAAACTTTGAAATCCGGCGTCAGTGGCCGGACACGCCCCCTTTTGAAGAAAAAATTCTGTTCCAAAGTGAGACTGTTCTAACTGACTAGAACTGCAAAAAAAAAATGTGGAGAATTGCGATTTCTAAGATAGTCCGTTCTCCACCAGTTGCTCCTAAAAATCAGGCGCAAATCATGTGGAAACTTGGGCCCATAATATGGTTATTAATAATAATGGAAGAAACATAGGTTGAGTCTTAGTTGGCCAAATTAAAGATACATTAAACAAAGTCAAAATCCTAACTTACAAACAGCTGACAGCTGGCCTGGGAGGCAAGGCCGTGCTGTGGGACCCCTGTGTGGAATGTTATGCATCATCTAATTTAACTAACTGAAAACACTTTGGGGGCGAAATTGGGTTCCTGTGCTCATGCCATTAGTGCCTCCAGGAGGCGCTAAAGGGGCTCAAATAGGTTTTCACCTGGGGGGCGGGGTGGGGGGGTGCGTTAACAGCTCCTGCGAAATTGCACGGGAGTTAGTGGAGATACAAAACCGGCAGTGCCCCGCTCCCGCCGGTAGTGCCTCGAGCCGCTGTGCCGGCAGTGATGACGTTATCGTAATCTCGGGATTGCTACCAGTGCCACGTGCTAGTCAGAGTAGGAATCGCAGGATAGCGCAGATGAATACGTGGCTTGAGCAGTGGTGCAGCAGGGAGGGATTCAAATTCTTGGGGCATTGGAACCGGTTCTGGGGGAGGTGGGACCAGTACAAACCGGACGGTCTGCACCTGGGCAGGACCGGAACCAATGTCCTAGGGGGAATGTTTGCTAGTGCTGTTGGGGAGGAGTTAAACTAATATTGCAGGGGGATGGGAACCTATGCAGGGAGACAGAGGGAGACAAAAATGAGGCAAAAGCAAAAGACAGAAAAGAGATGAGGAAAAGTGGAGGGCAGAGAAACCCAAGGCAAAGAACAAAAAGGGCCACTGTACAGCAAAATTCTAGAAGGACAAAGGGTGTTAAAAAAGCAAGCCTGAAGGCTTTGTGTCTTAATGCAAGGAGTATCTGCAATAAGGTGGATGAATTAACTGTGCAAATAGATGTTAACAAATATGATGTGATTGGGATTACGGAGACGTGACTCCAGGATGATCAGGGCTGGGAACTCAACATCCAGGGGTATTCAACATTCAGGAAGGATAGAATAAAAGGAAAAGGAGGTGGGGTAGCATTGCTGGTTAAAGAGGAGATTAATGCAATAGTTAGGAAAGACATTAGCTTGGATGATGTGGAATCTATATGAGTAGAGCTGCAGAACACTAAAGGGCAAAAATCGTTAGTGGGAGTTGTGTACAGACCTCCAAACAGTAGTAGTGATGTTGGGGAGGGCATCAAACAGGAAATTAGGAGTGCATGCAATAAAGGTGCAGCAGTTATAATGGGTGACTTTAATATGCACATAGATTGGGCTAGCCAAACTGGAAGCAATACGGTGGAGGAGGATTTCCTGGAGTGCATAAGGGATGGTTTTCTAGACCAATATGTCGAGGAACCAACTAGGGGGGAGGCCATCTTAGACTGGGTGTTGTGTAATGAGAGAGGATTAATTAGCAATCTCATTGTGCGAGGCCCCTTGGGGAAGAGTGACCATAATATGGTGGAATTCTGCATTAGGATGGAGAATGAAACAGTTAATTCAGAGACCATGGTCCAGAACTTAAAGAAGGGTAACTTTGAAGGTATGAGGCATGAATTGGCTAAGATAGATTGGCTAATGATACTTAAGGGGTTGACTGTGGATGGGCAATGGCAGACATTTAGAGACCGCATGGATGAATTACAACAATTGTACATTCCTGTCTGGCGTAAAAATAAAAAAGGGAAGGTGGCTCAACCGTGGCTATCTAGGGAAATCAGGGATAGTATTAAAGCCAAGGAAATGGCATACAAATTGGCCAGAAATAGCAGCGAACCTGGGGACTGGGAGAAATTTAGAACTCAGCAGAGGAGGACAAAGGGTTTGATTAGGGCAGGGAAAATGGAGTACGAGAAGAAGCTTGCAGGGAACATTAAGGCGGATTGCAAAAGTTTCTATAGGTATGTAAAGAGAAAAAGGTTAGTAAAGACAAACGTAGGTCCCCTGCAGTCAGAATCAGGGGAAGTCATAACGGGGAACAAAGAAATGGCAGACCAATTGAACAAGTACTTTGGTTCAGTATTCACTAAGGAGGACACAAACAACCTTCCGGATATAAAAGTGGTCAGAGGGTCTAGTAAGGAGGAGGAACTGAGGGAAATCTTTATTAGTTGGGAAATTGTGTTGGGGAAATTGATGGGATTGAAGGCCGATAAATCCCCAGGGCCTGATGGACTGCATCCCAGAGTACTTAAGGAGGTGGCCTTGGAAATAGCGGATGCATTGACAGTCATTTTCCAACATTCCATTGACTCTGGATCAGTTCCTATCGAGTGGAGGGTAGCCAATGTAACCCCACTTTTGAAAAAAGGAGGGAGAGAGAAAGCAGGGAATTATAGACCGGTCAGCCTGACCTCAGTAGTGGGTAAAATGATGGAATCAATTATTAAGGATGTCATAGCAGCGCATTTGGAAAATGGTGACATGATAGGTCCAAGTCAGCATGGATTTGTGAAAGGGAGATCATGCTTGACAAATCTTCTGGAATTTTTTGAGGATGTTTCCAATAAAGTGGACAAAGGAGTACCAGTTGATGTGGTATATTTGGACTTTCAGAAGGCTTTCGACAAGGTCCCACACAGGAGATTAATGTGCAAAGTTAAAGCACATGGGATTGGGGGTAGTGTGCTGACGTGGATTGAGAACTGGTTGTCAGACAGGAAGCAAAGAGTAGGAGTAAATGGGTACTTTTCGGAATGGCAGGCAGTGACTAGTGGGGTACCGCAGGGTTCTGTGCTGGGGCCCCAGCTGTTTACATTGTACATTAATGATTTAGACGAGGGGATTAAATGTAGTATCTCCAAATTTGCGGATGACACTAAGTTGGGTGGCAGTGTGAGCTGCGAGGAGGATGCTATGAGGCTACAGAGTGACTTGGATAGGTTAGGTGAGTGGGCAAATGCGTGGCAGATGAAGTATAATGTGGATAAATGTGAGGTTATCCACTTTGGTGGTAAAAACAGAGAGACAGACTATTATCTGAATGGTGACAGATTAGGAAAAGGGAAGCTGCAACGAGACCTGGGTGTCATGGTACATCAGTCATTGAAGGTTGGCATGCAGGTACAGCAGGCGGTTAAGAAAGCAAATGGCATGTTGGCCTTCATAGCGAGGGGATTTGAGTACAGGGGCAGGGAGGTGTTGCTACAGTTGTACAGGGCCTTGGTGAGGCCACACCTGGAGTATTGTGTACAGTTTTGGTCTCCTAACTTGAGGAAGGACATTCTTGCTATTGAGGGAGTGCAGCGAAGATTCACCAGACTGATTCCCGGGATGGTGGGACTGACCTATCAAGAAAGACTGGATCAACTGGGCTTGTATTCACTGGAGTTCAGAAGAGTGAGAGGGGACCTCATAGAAACGTTTAAAATTCTGACGGGTTTGGACAGGTTGGATGCAGGAAGAATGTTCCCAATGTTGGGGAAGTCCAGAACCAGGGGTCACAGTCTAAGGATAAGGGGTAAGCCATTTAGGACCGAGATAAGGAGAAACTTCTTCACCCAGAGAGTGGTGAACCTGTGGAATTCTCTACCACAGGAAGTAGTTGAGGCCAATTCACTAAATATATTCAAAAGGGAGTTAGATGTAGTCCTTACTACTCGGGGGATCAAGGGGTATGGCGTGAAAGCAGGAAGGAGGTACTGAAGTTTCATGTTCAGCCATGAACTCATTGAATGGCGGTGCAGGCTAGAAGGGCCGAATGGCCTGCTCCTGCACCTATTTTCTATGTTTCTATGTAATGCACAGCAATCCGTTTTCACCCCGCAGCTAAAAATTGGGCAGTGCCCCATGAAGCCACCATGGCCAATGTCAGCACCAGCCTGACAGGTCACGAATCAGGCCACACACTTCTTGTAGGGCAAAAGTTAAAGGGGAGGTGCATGGCACCATCTTTTTCTCCCAGCCGATTTACCGGTTTGGCTTTTCGTTGTTTGTGCTGCAATGGTACAGCCTGGTACTCCGCTTCTGTGCCAGGCTGCAGCCATGGCACCCTGCGTCCCCGGTGGCGTAGTGGTGGCCCCTCGCCCCACTGCAGAGCTCGCAACGTGCCCTCCCCTTTAACAGAAGAGGAGGGTGTAGCGCTGCAACATTTGCGCGCTTACCGTCTCAGTCCCACCCCTGAGAGGAAGTGGAGTGCCCGACTTAGTGTTCCACTTCCTCTCGGGGGCGATAACCCCAATTTCTCAGCCAAGACGGGACTTCCGTGCTGGGTGCAGCAAGTCCCGTCTCATCTCGGTTACTGCCCCCAAATAGGGCGATACCCAATTTCGGCATATTTGTCTCAAACTCTAATGCAAGTTTCCAGGAAACCAAACTTAAGCAGTTCCTGTAAGACACAACTTATGCATTAACCCCTTACTTGTCTCGAGCAAAAACACACAATCATTTAAACACAGTATTATTTGCGGCACAGTTTCATTCGCATAACCATCTATATTTAGGCACTCCTAATTTCTAACACACAGGAGAAAATACTGGCAGTGATGCTCCCATTAAGCTGCTTTTAAACTGGCTCTGTTTTTCTTTGGATTCTGGAAGACTGGTATCTGTGAGCCTGTTCTCAGTTTACAGTACTAAATCTACCCTAGCAGTGGACTCATAACACCAGTTTTTAGGCCTAGCCTGTATTGGACATCCTGGAGAGTTAAGGGCCGATAGTTGAACCTCTTGGAGCAACAGACTTTCCACGATAAACAGGATGGCTTTGAAGTGTCATGAGAAGAAAGCATGGCTTGTCTTCTGCTTTTAGTGTCTGAATGTTACATGAAAAGTGCTTGTCTAAAGAAATAAGGGACAGTATTGATGTCAGCTATGAGCGATTAAGGTGTAACTTTGGTGGCTAGGGTAATAAACATGGGCAGAGGAATTTATCAACTATAGTATGGAAAGATAATGGTTAATAAAGCCTACTCTTCAAAAGATTCGAGAACAGTTAAGTCAGGAAGACTTGTTTAAGAAAAGTATCTTTTGAAGTAAACAACTATAACTGTTTATGTAAATAGAATGTTTTCAAAGGATCCAGGAACTGATACATCATGAGGTCTCTGTGACATGTAGGCAAAATACGGTGTATAAAAGAGCATGGTTTTCAACAGTTTTTCAGCGGGCTTGAAAGATAGAACCAGAAACTGAAAAGCTCCCTGTGTACAGTATAGATTGATCGTTTTTATTGGATATCAATAAAGTCGGTTCCATGCACTCCACCATCAAGTGCCTTGTGCTTACTCGAAGTGAGGTCGTGAACCACGGAAAGAAAGAGGTTGAATGTGAACAGCCTGCTGACAGGATAAGGAAGCTGGATTTCGATAGTAACCATTTGGAGCTGGGTCACCAATACGGTTCTCCCAGACTCCAAGCTAAGACAGTGCTTTAACAGTATCTTTTATTCACCTTGCTTGCTTCTTTCCTTCACAATTCACTATTCAATTGCATTTCCTTACAGCCAAATGCCAGTAGACAGAAAGCAGGGATTTAAAAAAAAAATCCCCTCAGAAAGTACTAATGGAAGAGTAGCTATGTGACAGATTAGCAGTTAATCTGTTTTTGGTGTTTTTGACTGAAGGAAGAATGTTGGACATCGGGAGAACTCCAAACTCATCTTTTCACAATGCTATGCTGATCCCCTCAGTAATTTTCCACAGCCTTGGCTTAGTATCTAATATTACAGCATGCCCTCAGTACTGCACCGGAGTGTCAGCCTCGATTACATGCTAAAGTTCTGGAATTGGATGCCCAGTTTCCTGACTCAGAGGAGGAGAGAGAGCGCAAACCAACTGGGCTAAGCTGACATCTACACGATGGGCTAAGTGTTGCAGCGTATGTATAAGTGATTGTTGAAATATAATAGGGGAGGGTTTAGAAAGAACAATATGCTGATTGTAAGTATTTTATCATCATTTCGGAATAATGAAAGTTAATCAAATGCAATTTGTCCTTTTTTTTAAAAATCAATTTTAATTGATGTCTAAAGTATAAAAACACATTATAGTAATGCTGCAGCACTGCCATTATCTATTATCTTATTTAGTTTTGCAAACAGACGTCTGATTTGTCTGGTAGCTTGAATCGCCAGTCATTTTGTCTGAGTATATTTCCTGGCGTTCTGGATTATGGATTCCTGAGACTTAATAGGGCATTTGAGTTCACTTTGGAGAGGAGTCCTTGAAACCAGTACTCCTGCTGTTCTCACCAACAATTTGCACTTATATACAACCTGTATCGTAGAAAAATGTCTAAAAGCTCTTCATCAAGATGTAATCATAGAAGTGGACACCAAACTAAAGAAGGAGATATTAGAAAGCGCAACCAAACGAGGAGTTAACTCCGTGAACACTATTTCCCTCCCTTGTGTTTTCTGTCCATTCCTTTAGTCCTCACTTTATGGTTATTCATCTGTAATTTTCTACAGCTCAATTAATATGTAATGTAACTTTAACCTGTTTTACAATGTTATGATAACAAATCAGGCTGTAATAGAGTTAGCTGACGGAAGAATAGTGAGAAATTATGCATGTTTCCCGAGCTCTAACATCCTGGTGTATATTTGACACACACTTGCAGCAATGTAATGCTGCTTATATTGCAGCATAATGTACCCTGTTTTGGATGTACAGTATAATTCCTCAGTATATTCTTTAAGTGGAGGAGGGAGTTGTTTTGGGTACCGGAAAAAAAAAAGAAAACCGTGTTCATGTATTTAACAACAACAACTTGCATTTATATAGCACCTTCCTTTAACATAGTAAAATGTTCCAAAGCGCTTCACAGGAGCGTTATCAAACAAAATTTGACACCGAACTACAGAAGGAGATATTAGGACAGATGACCAAAATCTTGGCCAAAGAGGTAGGTTTTGAAGGAGCATCTTAAAAGAGGAAAGAGAGATAGAGAGATGGAGAGGTTTAGGGAGAGAATTCCAGAGCTTAGAACCCAGGCAGCGGAAGTCAAGGCCACCAATGGTGGAGCAATTAAAATCGGGGATGCTGAAGAGGCCAGAATTGGAGGAGCGCAGATATCTCAGAGGGTTGTGGGGCTGGAGAAGATTACAGATATAGGAAGGGCCATGGAGGGATTTGAAAACAAGGATGAGAATTTTCAAGGCGAGATGTTGGCAGGCCAGGAGCTAATGTAATTCAGCGAGCACAGGGATGATGGGTGAATGGGACTTGTACACGTTAGGTTACAGGCAGTTGAGTTTTGGATGGGCTCAAGTTTATGGAGGATGGAAGATGGGAGGCCGGCCAGGAGAGATTTGGAATAATGAAGTTTAGAGGTAACAAAGGCATTGATGAGGGTTTCAGCAGCAGATAAGCTGAGGCAGGAGCGGAGTCGGGTGATGTTGCGAAGGTGGAAATAGGCAGTTTTGGTGATAGCGTAGATACCTGGTTGGAAACATAGAAACATAGAAAATGAGTGCAGGAGTAGGCCATTCGGCCCTTCGAGCCTGCACCGCCATTCAATGAGTTCATGGCTGAACATGCAACTTCAGTACCCCATTCCTGCTTTCTCGCCATACCCCTTGATCCCCCTAGTAGTAAGGACTACATCTAACTCCTTTTTGAATATATTTAGTGAATTGGCCTCAACAACTTTCTGTGGTAGAGAATTCCACAGGTTCACCACTCTCTGGGTGAAGAAGTTTATCCTCATCTCGGTCCTAAATGGCTTACCCCTTATCCTTAGACTGTGACCCCTGGTTCTGGACTTCCCCAACATTGGGAACATTCTTCCTGCATCTAACCTGTCTAAACCCTTCAGAATTTTAAATGTTTCTATGAGATCCCCTCTAATTCTTCTGAACTCCAGAGAATACAAGCTCAGTTGATCCAGTCTTTCTTGATATGTCAGTCCCGCCATCCCGGGAATCAGTCTGGTGAACCTTCGCTGCACTCCCTCAATAGCAAGAATGTCCTTCCTCAGGTTAGGAGACCAAAACTGTACACAATACTCCAGGTGTGGCCTCACCAAGGCCCTGTACAACTGTAGCAACACCTCCCTGCCCCTGTACTCAAATCCCCTCGCTATGAAGGCCAACATGCCATTTGCTTTCTTAACCGCCTGCTGTACCTGCATGCCAACCTTCAATGACTGATGTACCATGACACCCAGGTCTCGTTGCACCTCCCCTTTTCCTAATCTGCCACCATTCAGATAATAGTCTGTCTCTCTGTTTTTACCACCAAAGTGGATAACCTCACATTTATCCACATTATACTTCATCTGCCATGCATTTGCCCATTCACCTAACCTATCCAAGTCGCTCTGCAGCCTCATAGCATCCTCTTTGCAGCTCACACTGCCACCCAACTTAGTGTCATCCACAAATTTGGAGATACTACATTTAATCCCCTCGTCTAAATCATTAATGTACAATGTAAACAGCTGGGGCCCCAGCACAGAACCTTGCGGTACCCCACTAGTCACTGCCTGCCATTCTGAAAAGTACCCATTTACTCCTACTCTTTGCTTCCTGTCTGACAACCAGTTCTCAATCCATGTCAGCACACTACTCCCAATCCCATGTGCTTTAACTTTGCACATTAATCTCTTGTGTGGGATCTTGTCGAAAGCCTTCTGAAAGTCCAAATATACCACATCAACTGGTTCTCCCTTGTCCACTCTACTGGAAACATCCTCAAAAAATTCCAGAAGATTTGTCAAGCATGATTTCCCTTTCACAAATCTATGCTGACTTGGACCTATCATGTCACCTCTTTCCAAATGCGCTGCTATGACATCCTTAATAATTGATTCCATCATTTTACCCACTACTGATGTCAGGCTGACCGGTCTATAATTCCCTGTTTTCTCTCTCCCTCCTTTTTTTAAAAAGTGGGGTTACATTGGCTACCCTCCACTCGATAGGAACTGATCCAGAGTCAATGGAATGTTGGAAAATGACTGTCAATGCATCCGCTATTTCCAAGGCCACCTCCTTAAGTTCTCTGGGATGCAGTCCATCAGGCCCTGGGGATTTATCGGCCTTCAATCCCATCAATTTCCCCAATACAATTTCCCGACTAATAAGGATTTCCCTCAGTTCCTCCTCCTTACTAGATACTCTGACCCCTTTTATATCCGGAAGGTTGTTAGTGTCCTCCTTAGTGAATACCGAACCAAAGTACTTGTTCAATTGGTCTGCCATTTCTTTGTTCCCCGTTATGACTTCCCCTGATTCTAACTGCAGGGGACCTACGTTTGTCTTTACTAACCTTTTTCTCTTTACATATCTATAGAAACTTTTGCAATCCGTCTTAATGTTCCCTGCAAGCTTCCTCTCGTACTCTATTTTCCCTGCCCTAATCAAACCCTTTGTCCTCCTCTGCTGAGTTCTAAATTTCTCCCAGTCCCCGGGTTCGCTGCTATTTCTGGACAATTTGTATGCCACTTCCTTGGCTTTAATACTATCCCTGATTTCCCTTGATAGCCACGGTTGAGCCACCTTCCCTTTTTTATTTTTACGCCAGACAGGGATGTACAATTGTTGTAGTTCATCCATGCGGGTCTCTAAATGTCTGCCATTGCCCATCCACTGTCAACCCCTTAAGTATCATTCGCCAATCTATCCTAGCCAATTCACGCCTCATACCTTCAAAGTTACCCTTCTTTAAGTTCTGGACCATG
The DNA here is from genome assembly GCF_044704955.1 of Pristiophorus japonicus. Taxonomy (NCBI): domain Eukaryota; kingdom Metazoa; phylum Chordata; class Chondrichthyes; family Pristiophoridae; genus Pristiophorus; species Pristiophorus japonicus. Next base: position 80,964,532 of record NC_091993.1, read on the forward strand.
GTCTCTGAATTAACTGTTTCATTCTCCATCCTTATGTAGAATTCCACCATATTATGGTCACTCTTCCCCAAGGGGCCTTGCACAACGAGATTGCTAATTAATCCTCTCTCATTACACAACACCCAGTCTAAGATGGCCTCCCCCCTAGTTGGTTCCTCGACATATTGGTCTTGAAAACCATCCCTTATGCGCTCCAGGAAATCCTCCTCCACCGTATTGCTTCCAGTTTGGTTAGCCCAATCTATATGCATGTTAAAGTCACCCATTATAACTGCTGCACCTTTATTGCACGCACCCCTAATTTCCTGTTTGATGCCCTCCCCAACATCACTACTACTGTTTGGAGGTCTGTACACAACTCCCACTAACGTTTTTTGCCCTTTGGTGTTCTGCAGCTCTACCCATATAGATTCCACATCATCCAAGTTAATGTCCTTCTTAACTATTGCATTAATCTCCTCTTTAACCAGCAATGCTACCCCACCTCCTTTTCCTTTTATTCTATCCTTCCTGAATGTTGAATACCCATGGATGTTGAGTTCCCAGCCCTGATCATCCTGGAGCCACATCTCCATAATCCCAATCACATCATATCCGTTAACATCTATTTGCACAGTTAATTCATCCACTTTATTACGGATACTCCTTGAATTAAGACACAAAGCCTTCAGGCTTGTTTTTTAACACCCTTTGTCCTTTTAGAATTATGATGTAGTGTGGCCCTTTTTTTTTCTTGCCTTTGTTTACTCAGCCTTCCACTATTGCTTTTTACCTTTCTACCATCTGTTTCTGACTCCATATTACTTCGCCCTATCTCGCTGCATAGGTTCCCATCCCCCTGCCATATTAGTTTAAACACTCCCGAACTGCATTAGCAAATGTTACCCCTAGGACATCAGTTCCAGTCCTGCCCAAGTGCAGACCGTCCCTTTTGTACAGGTCCCACTTCCCCCAGAACTAGTTCCAATGTCCCAGGAATTTGAATCCCTCCCTCTTGCACCACTGCTCAAGCCACGTATTTATTCTAACTATCCTACTCCCTCTACTCTGATTAGCACGTGGCATTGGTAGCAATCCAGAGATTACTACCTTTGAGGTCCTACTTTTTAATTTAACTCCTAGCTCCCTAAATTCAGCTTCTAGGACCTCTTCCCGCTTCTTACCTTTATCGTTGGTACCTACATGTACCACGACAACTGGCTGTTCACCCTCCCTCTCCATAATGCTCTGCAACCGCTCCGAGACATCCTTGACCCTTGCACCAGGGAGGCAACATACCATCCTGGAGTCTCGGTTGCGGCCGCAGAAACTCCTATCTATTCCCCTTACAATAGAGTCCCCTATCACTATAGCTCTCCCACTCTTTTTCCCACCCTTCTGTGCCGCAGAGCCAGCCAAGGTTGTGAACAGTCTGGTTCAGCCTCAGATAGTTGCAAGGAAGATGAATAGAGTCAGGCAGGCAGAGTCAGCATGGATTTATGAAGGAGAAGTCATGTTTGACAAATTTTCTGGAATTCTTTGATGATGTAACAAACAGGGTGGATAAAGGGGAACCAGTGGATGTGGTGCATTTGGATTTCCAGAAGGCATTTGACAAGGTGTCACATAAAAGGTTACTGCACAAAATAAAAGTCCACAGGGTTGGGGTAATATATTAGCATGGTTAGAGGATTGGCTAATGAACAGAAAACAGAGAGTTGGGATAAATGGTTAATTCTCTGGTTGGCAACCAGTGGGGTGCCACAGGAATCAGTGCTGGAACCCCAACTATTTACAATCTATGTTAACGACTTGGAAGAAGGGACTGAGTGTAACGTAGCCAAGTTTGCTGACGATACAAAGATGGGAGGAAAAGCAATGTATGAGGAGAACACAAAAAATCTGCAAAAGGACATAAACAGGCTAAGTGAGTAGGCAAAAATTTGGCAGATGGAGTATAATGTTGGAAAGTGTGAGGTTATGCACTTGGGCAGAAAAAAATTAAAGGGCAAGTTATTATTTAAATGGAGAAAGATTGCAAAGTTCTGCAGTACAGTGGGACCTGGGGGTACTTGTGCATGAAACAAAAAAGGATAGTATGCAGCTACAGCAAGTGATCAGGAAGGCCAATGGAATCTTGGCCTTTATTGCAAAGGGGATGGAGTATAAAAGCAGGGAAGTCTTGCTACAGCTATACAGGGTATTAGTGAGGTCACACCTGGAATACTGCGTGCAGTTTTGGTTTCCATATTTACGAAAGGATATACTTGCTTTGGAGGCAGTTCAGAGAAGGTTCGCTAGGTTGATTCCGGAGATGAGGTGGTTGACTTATGAGGAAAGATTGAGTAGGTTGGGCCACTATTCATTGGAATTCAGAAAAATGAGAGGTGATCTTATCGAAACGTATAAGATTATGAGGGGGCTTGACAAGGTGGATGCAGAGAGAATGTTTCCACTAATGGGGGAGATTAGAACTAGAGGGCATGATCTTAGAATAAGGGGTCGCCCATTTAAAACTGAGATGAGGAGGAATTTCTTTTCTTAGAGGATTGTAAATCTGTGGAATTCGCTTACTCAGAGAGCTGTGGAAGCTGGGACATTGAATAAATTTAAGACAGAAATAGACAGTTTCTTAAATGATAAGAGAACAAGGGGTTATGGGGAGCGGGCAGGGAAGTGGAGCTGAGTCCATGATCAGATCATCCACGATCTTATTGAATGGCAGAGCAGGCTCGAGGGGCCGTATGGCCTACTCCTGCTCCTATTTCTTATGTTCTTTCTTATTAGAGTCGGTGGCTAGGGAATGGAGTTTATGGCGGGGACCAAAGACAATGGCTTTGGAGGAAATTTCTGCTCATCCATTACTGGATGCCAGACAGGCAGTGTGACAAATCAGAGACCGTGGAAGGGTCGAGAACGGTGGTGATGAGGTAGAGCTGGGTGTCGTCGGTATGTGTGAAACCTGACATTGTGTTTTCAGATAATGTCGCCGAGGGGCAGCACGTAGATGAGAAATAGGAGGGGCCCAATGATAGATCCTTGCGGGAATCCAGAGGTAACAATATGGGAGCGGGAAGAGAAGCCGTTGCAGGTGATTCTCTGGCTACGACTGGATAGGTAAGAATGGAACCGGGTGAGGGCAGTCCCATCCATCTGGACAATGGAGGAGCGGCTTTGAAGGAGGGTGGTGTGGTCAACCATTCAGATAAGTCGAGAAGGACGAGGAGGGATAGTTTAGAATGGTCACAGTCATGTACGATGTTCTTTGTGACTTTGACAAGAGCCGTTTCAGTACTGTGGCAGGGGCAGACACCTAATTGGAACAATTCAAACATGGAGTTGTGGGAAAGATGGGCACTGATTTGGGAAGTGACAACACGTTCAAGGACTTTGGAGAGGAAAGGGAAGTTGGAGATTGGGTGGTAGTTTGCAAGAACAGAGCGGGCAGGGATTTGGAGGAGAGGGGTGATGACGGCAGATTTGAATGAGAGGAGGACAGTACCCGAGGAGAAGGAACCATTAACAATATCAGATAACAGGAAGGGAAGTTGGGTGGTCAGCAGTTTGCTGGGAATAGCGTTGAGGGAGCAGGAGGTGGGTCGTGTGGACAAGATGAGCTCAGAGAGGGAAGGAGAGGAGATCGGAGATGAACTAGAGAAAGATGTAAGTTCAGGGCTAGAGCAGGGTGGAACCTTAGAGGACATTTTGCCTGGTGGGCTCGGGGAAGGAAGGGAAGCGACAGAGGCAGCTGAACGAATGGTTTCAGTCTTAATGAGCAAGCAGTCCATGAGCTCCTTGAACTTGTTGTTGGAGATGAGGGTGGCAGAGGCACGGGAAAAGGGGTTTAAGAAGACATTTGCAGTGCAGAAGAGAAGCCATTTTGGCAGATGAGAGCAGGTTTAAGTTATAAATCCCAAAAGATGTTTTCCAAACTAAGAGACTGATCACTGGGGTACCATGAAAGTGATTTGAAACCCTTGCACAGGCCCTCGTGTTGACATGGCACCAGTACTCTGTACAGTCTGGCACTATCGTCCAGTGATGATGTACTACTCCATCTGTGTGGAAATGTGCACAGAAATCTCAAATTTGTAAAAGCAATCAGAAATGCTGCTTGTTTCTTCATCAATCTTTCATACTCTGCATTCAATAACACCATAGGTGTAGTGAGGAAGGTGCACCTCCATTCAGAATATGATAAGAGTAGTAACACCCATTCTATATTTAGCTTGAGCCCTGAGGCTGTCTTCTTCACTTCTCTTCACATACTTACATATTACAGTGGGCGATGATCTCTCTGCTGTGAGTGTGGTATATCCCACTTGTGCACAAAGATTTAATCTATGGGTAAAATGATCTAATTTGTACCTTGATAAATAAACCTTTGGCTGCAAAATGATGTTTTTAGTTCTTCCTCAGTACGATGTTTGGATGACAATTAAACCACAGTCTCGAATTGTTTTCAGTATTATGGGCCAAGTAGAAGCGGGCAATTAAAACAAAATTTCTCCCCATTTCTTCGATCTGTCTGAATCTTAGACCCTATCAAGAAGTGGGTGAGAGCTTGCTTACAGTTCAAGGTCACGTCGGCTAGCGTTCAAGACACTTTATACCACTATACTGCATTAGCACTGTTCTAGTTGAAGAGCATTGTGTAACACTGCAAATGTTACCCACAGTAAGTTGGGCATCTCATTCAGTTCAGTGGGCTGCTGTCTCTTGGTCGTGGCATTGTGTACGTGCCGACAGGTAACGGGAACTGAGCTGCAATGCAGTGATTCTACCAGGACCAAAAAAGCTGCTGGCAGACTTCAACCAGCTCCACATACTGAACAGCAAATTACTTTAATCAATGTGAAACAGCTCCGTCATCTATCCATATCGAACATTCAGATCACTTAAATGTTTCCCTGTAGGAATTTATACACTGTTATCTTCAACAGTCTCTCTCCCCAAGCTGTTTTTTGATGTTGATAATGCTTTGATCTGAGAGGTGCACAAGCCCCTCATTATAACGTTGCCTCATTATAACATTCCCTGATGATTAGATTTGATACAAGACTGTTGATTTTTCTGTCATTTTTCAAATTCTTCAATAAAAATGTGCAAATTACCCCTTCCCCTCCTGAACCCCTGGTATCAATCCAACCCTGGGGATCAACGTTTTCATTCCCTGCCAGCGGTCAAACGAGCTTAGGAGTTCCTTGTAGACCTTGACACACTATAATAAAAGCTGCCTATATTATAGCACAAATTGATGCTAAATTGGCTGTCTAGCTCAGGTCATAACAACAACGATTTGCATTTATATAGCACTTTAATGTAGAAAAATATCCCAAGGCGCTTCACAGAGGCATAAGGAAAAACGGATGGCAACCAAGGAAGTAGTGGTTAGGATGGCCGATGACAAACTTGTTTAGAGCTGGATTTTATAGTGAGTCTTAAAGGACAAAAAGGAAATGGAGAAACAGAAGGTTTAGGAGAGGTGATTGCAGATTGTGTAGCAGCTAGATCGCCACCAATGAAGGGGCCAAGGTTGGGGTCTGAGAAACAGAGTTCAGGAGAGTTTTTTAGGCGAGTGGAGGTTATGAAGGTAGGGAGGGATGAGGCAATGAAGGGATTTAAACACAATAATGAGGATTTTATCCTAAGGCATTTAGGGACCCGGAGCCAAAGTAGGTTAATGAGGGCAGGGATAATGGACAAACTTGGTGTGAGATGTTGTACAGGCAGCAGAATTTTGAATTGAGGTGCTGGTTACGGAGGTTGGAGGATGGGAGGCTGGCCAAGAAAGCATTGAAGTAACCGAGCCCGGAGGTGACCAATGCATGGATGAGGGTTTCAGCTGCAGATGCATTGAGGCAGCAGCAAAGACAGGTGATGTTATGGAGACAGAAGTAGGTAGTCTTTATGATGGAGAGGATATAAGGTTGGAAATTCAGCTCAGAATTGAACTGGTTGCCAAGGTTGCAAACACTGGTTCAGTGTGAGACAGTGGCTGGGGCGAGGGAATTTGTGATTTTGGTTAGGGACATTTTAGTGCTTTGGAAGGGGCACAAAACTGATTTGAGGGATTCAAACAGTAAGTTACAGAAGAGATGGACATGGATCTGAGAGATGACAACACATTCAAAGGGAAAGGGAAGTTGCTGATGGGACAGTAGTTAGCCATAACTGCAGAGTTCAGGCTGGGTTTTTTGAAATGGGGATGATGGCGGTTGTGAAAGGGAGGGGAGAGGGACGCAGAAACAAGCGAGACCAGAGAGATGGAAATTCAAGCTCTCTGCCTTGATGATGACGAAATCCATGAGCTCCACACACATGTTGGAGGTGAGAGTGGAGGGTGTTTATGAAGCCAGTTGGTAGTGAAGGAAAGATGCCTGGGGTTATCTTTGCCTTCGTTAGGAGGAGATAACTTTCCTGATATAATTATATATATCAGCACTCTCATTCCAGATTTAAAAAAATTATTTTCATATTTTCTCCTGTTCATCGCTGTTGAACATTTTGGCTCGTGATAAGTAGAGTTGCACAGACACTGAGTGCCCTCTCGTACCTCACCAAAGTGACCATTCTTCATATGTAAATCTTGATGGTGAGTGTTGGTACACATTTTGATGGTGGTGGACATCATAGTCAAACCCAATTTTGCCTTCACTACATGCCCACATAGATACCCTTTCTTGCCAGGATCACTAAATAGTAATCAACAACTTGTATTTATATAGCGCCTTTAACATAGTAAAACATTCCAAGGTGCTTCACAGGATCGTTATCAAACAAAAATTGATATTGAGCCAAAGAAAGAGATATTAGGACATTTGTCAAAAACTTTGTCAAAGAGGCAGGTTTTAAGGAGCATCTTAAAGGAGGAGAGAGAGTTGGACAGGCAGAGAGGTTTAGGGAAGAATCCCAGAGCTTAGGGCCTGGTCTCCTCCAGCCTTCAAACTCTCCGAGATCTCTGCGCTCCTCCAATTTTGGCTTCTTGCTCATCCCCGATTTTAATTGCTCCACCATTGGCGGCTGTTCTTTCAGCTGCCTTCGCCCTAAGCTCTGCAATTCTCTCCCTACACCTCTCTGCCTCTCTCTCCGCCAGTCACTCCTTAAAACCCACCTCTTTGCTCAAGCTTTTAGTCATCTGTCCTGATATCTCCTTATGTGGCTGGGTGTCAGATTTTGTTTGATAATGCTTGTATGATGTGCCTTGGGACATTTTACTACTTTAAATGCGCTATTATAAATGTAAGTTGTTGTTGTAGCCGGCTGAAGAAACGACTTCCAATGGAAGTCAGGTGCAGGAATGCTTACTGATTTCCCCCTCCCCGGCCCAGGAGAATGGGCACCAGTTTGCACACACCACTACCACGCTGGGTGAAATGAGCTAACTCTTCACGGATTACGACGATTTGGTGTACCTGGTTCAGTTACTTGTTGCCATTATCAACAGAGCCAGTGGGAGACCCTTGATGCTTTTTTGAGAAGCTAAGAAATGGGCCATTCATTGTTTAAGCTCAGTAAGTTGAGTTTCTTGAGGAACATGCGAAGATTCTTAAAAAATACAATAAACATAAAAACGCACTTATTTTCATGTGGGTAAATTGCCCCTTTGAGATTTAAAAAAATGAATTATAGATCACCTTGTTAAAACTAACAGCTAACTCGCAAATCTAAACAGAATGGGAGGGAATCAGTCCAAATAGTTTTAGAATTAGCAAGCATATTCCTGTACAATTTACCAGCTGATACTCTGAGGCTCTCTATGCAAAACTTAAAACTACTGTAATGAATTTTGGTGAGTGATAGTCTTCATTTCAAGGAAATCAATAAACATGGTAAGTTCATTTAGAAGAGGGCTCAATGCATATCAGGAATGACTGATGCAAGATGAATGATCATTTGTGATGGCTGTGATGGGCTGTAAATGGGAATCCAAAGTTGATGGACTGAGTTGATAGAAACCTGGAGAATCGAATTCCCCAGCCGCGAGGATCTTTCTCTGGGTGACACAATAGCAGATGCTGCCATCTAATTTAACCTCCTCGCTCCTTTCTCCTGCTGCTTGTTTTACATGAGTGGCACTTCAATAGCTGCCATTATTATATTTTTCTGAAGCAAATGTAAAAATGAGATGCCACGTCAATAAGTAAATTGATCAATTTGTTACTAAAACAGCAGCATTTTCTGTTTAAAAGACCTGAACCTTTTTGATGAGGTTTGGCATTCCTTTCACTACATCACTTCACCTCCTGTTCTCTCCAGTCATGATTTTATTTCTCAGCTGTTTCTTGTTCCTTCAATCCAAGTACATGATGTTCACTTCCATCAGGGTTGCCATGACATCTCATTCCCTGTTGGATGCTGAGAGATAGTGAAGTCACTCTGGCCTCAGATGTCCTCCGGACTGTCCATAACATGAACTCATTGAATGGTGGTGCAGGCTAGAAGGGCCGAATGGCCTACTCCTGCACCTATTTTCTATGTTTCTATGTTTCTATGTTTCTATTTCATTTCAGTAACGTAGCTGATCCCATTCCCGTCTCACACCAGGCCATTCATTACAGGCAGAGCCACTTGGGTGCTCCGTTGGGAGGCTTAGAACAAGAAATAGTTGCACAAGTTACAATAAGGAATCTAAAACATTTAAAATCATACACGCTGGGACTGAAATTCAGGGCCCAGGAAAGGCCCATTACCGCCGTTTTGCGGCAGAATCGAGTGGCCGCTGTGTTGCAGTCGATGGGCTGCCACGACCCAAATTCACCTTGGGGATTTTTCGGCCTGTCCCCACTTCCGCCCCGCTGCTGCTAACCACCGCAAGCGCGTCATCAAAGCGTGCACCGACACTCTCCTGTACCTCCAGCACACTCCGCCCCAAATTTACCTGCAAAAATCTTTGCTCGGCCGTGGGGTACCCCGACAGCTTTTTCTGTCGGTGCACCTTGTTGTGTGTGTGTGTGAGCCACGGCAGCGCGGCGGCCCTTCAAGGGGAGGGCGCACTGCTGCGGCCGCCATGTTTTTATTTTTGCCGGCCGACGTCCCGATCGGCCGGCCAATTATGCCCCCAGGTTCAATCGGGCAGCCAACAGGCAGCCTGGCACCCCTCTTAGGTGCCAGGCAGCTGGGCCAGCTGAAACCCTCCCTGGTGACCCAGTGGCCGAACCTACAGCATCGCCAATTCTCTCCCCTTTCAATGAGGGGAGAGACGCGGTGATGCACACGCGCACTGACATCACCACTCGGTCCCGCCCCAACCTCCGCCCCTCATCGGGACTTACCGCCGCACTTCCGCCCCTGTTATGACCAACTTCTGGTCTTGTTGGGAAAAAAGACAAAGATCTGCATATCCATCAGGACGCAAGCTCTTCCCATGCGGCGGTAAACACAGGTAAGAAACCGTAGGTGCACCAGGTTTCTGGTGTGCCTGAATTTCGGTTCCGCTGTGTCTTAACTACACAGGGTATGTGTTGATACAGATCTTGTGGAAAGACAAGCAGGATGGACTATACAGTGCTTTCAACTCCATTCATGAGAAGTTCTGTTAATACAAATAAGCCAGTCCAGCCAGTGTATAGTTCAAGGGGTTATCTCCAAATGCATGCCTTGAATTTCAGTTGCTTTGGTTTATTATATTTGTTGGAAGTTGAGCTGCCAGCGGTAAAACAAATGAGGGGGAATTATCCTGGGGTGCAGTAAGACTGAGGTAATGAGGTAACATGATGGCGCACAAAGTTTCTGTTTTTGTTTTCTTTGATTTTCCTCCCTTTTCTGCTCTGGGAGATATTGCAGGTATTTGCAGATTCAGTTCGTTGTGGAGGGGACATGTTTGCTCTGCTGGAGATATTGGGACAGAATTCACTGGAGTGGGGCATCTAGTGATGCGTCCCATGAGTTGGATTTATCTCCTCACCCTTCAGTTTGAACAATGTTTGTGCGCAAATTGCTGGAAGTGCAATTCGATAAGGGGGCATCTGGGACCTTGATGAACAATGGAACCAACTGTCTATCTCCTGAACCAATGAGATTTAAAACTAGACAAAGAAACAGAGGAATGATGGTGAAGAATATACAACAACAACAACTTGCATTTATATAGCACCTTTAACATAGTACAATGTCCCAAGGCACTTCCCAGGAGTGTTATAAGACAAAACAAATAAATTTGACACCGAGCAACATAAGAAGAAATTACGGCAGACGACCAAAAGCTTGTTCAAAAAGGTAGGTTTTAAGGAGCGTCTTAAAAGTAGAAAAGAGAGGTAGAGAGGTGAAGAGATTTAGGGAGGGAGTTCCAGGGTTTGGGGCCCAGGCAGCAGAAGGCATGGTCACCACTGGTTGAGCGATTATAATCAGGGATGCTCAAGAGGGCAGAATTAGAGGAGCAGACATCTCGGGGGGGTTGTGAGGCTGAAGGAGATTACAGAGACAGGGAGGGGCGAGACCATGGATGGATTTGTAAGCAAGGATGAGAATTTTGAAATCAAGGCATTGCATATCCGGGAACCAACGTAGGTCAGTGAGCACAGGGGTGTGGGTGAGCGGGACTTGGTGCGAGTTAGGACATGGGCTGCCGAGTTTTGGATGACCTCAAGTTTACATGGGGTAGAATGTGGGAGGCCAGCCAGGAGTGCATTGGAATAGTCAAGTCTAGAGGTAACAAAGGCATGGATGAGGGTTTCAGCAGCAGATGTGCTGAGACAGGGATGGAGGCGGGCGATGTTACTGAGGTGGATCAATGGCTTCAGTCTTCCCAATATTTAATTTGAGAAAATTTCTGCTCATCCAGTATTGAATGTCGGACAAGCAGTCAGACAATTTAGAGTGCATGGAGAGGTCGAGAGAAGTGGTGGTGAGGTAAAGCTGGGTGTCATCAGCACACATAGAAACTGACGCCATATAGGATAATATGGGATGAAATAAAGTCAAATTAGATACAAAATGAGAAATAAAAAGAGAGGGAAAGAAAGTTTGGATTAAGAGTGAGAGAAAAAGAGACAGCAAGGAAAAGCAAGAAAGAAAATATAAAATTTAAAATGTAAAAAGCATTGACTACCTGCAGGAGCGAGCTTCCACAGTTTCAATTGCTCCCTTTCTAGGCCTCTGAGGTTGAGTGCCATTGCAGGAATATAAATCTCATTAAAAGTGTCCTTACATCGTGAAATGCCAGCCCTAACTTTCTGCAGCGAGTTTAATTCGTTTTGTTGGAGCAAATCCAGCAAAAATCTTGAAACACACGGGGAGATTGATGGCGAGCTCTGGTTTTTGCGAGGATATCGGCAGAGCGGCATAAATCATTTGGCAATTCGCAACTAACGGCGTTTCTCTTCCTTGCCACAAATTGCTAGGCTTTTAACGCACTAATAATGCCTTGCACATTTAACTCACCATTATCTCTGTAATCTCCTCCAGCCCCACAACCCCCCAAGATATCTCCGCTCCTCTAATTCTGTCCTCTTGAGCATCCCTGATTATAATCGCTTAACCATTGGTGGCCTTACCTTCTGCTGCCTGGCCCCCAATCTCTGGAATTCCTTGCCTAAACATCTCTGCCTCTCTACCTCTCTTTCAAACAACAACAACAACAACAACTTGAATTTATATAGCACCTTTGACGTAGTAAAACGTTCCAAGGTGCTTCACAGGAGTGTTATAAGACAAAGCGAATAAATTTGACACCGAGCCACATAAGAAGAAATTCCAGCAGATGACCAAAAGCTTGTTCAAAGAGGTAGGTTTTAAGGAGCATCTTAAAGGAGGAAAGAGAGGCAGAGAGGTTTAGAGAGGGAGTTCCAGAGCTTAGGGCCCAGGCAGCTGAAGACACGGTCACCGATGGTTGAGCAGTTATAATCAAGGATGCTCAGGAGAGCAGAATTTGAGGAGTGCAGACATCTCGGGATATTGTGAGGCTGAAGGAGAATACAGAGATAGGGAGGGACGAGGCCATGGAGGGATATGTAAAAAAGGATGAGAATTTTGAAATTGAGGCGTTGCTTAACCGGGAGCCAATGTAGGTCAGCGAGCACAGAGATGATGGGTGAGTGGGACTTGGTGCGAGTTAGGACACGGGCTGCCGAGTTTTGGATGACCTCAAGTTTATGCAGGGTAGAATGTGGGCGGCCAGCCAGGAGTGCATTGGAGTAGTCAAGTCTTTCCTCTTTTAAGACACTCCTTAAAACCTACCTCTTTGACCAAGCTTTTCGTCATCTGCCCTAAGTTCTCCTTATGTAGCTTGGTGTCAAATTTTTTGTCTTATATTACTCCTGTGAAGCACCTTGGGACGTTTTACTACATTAAAGGTGCTATATAAATACAAGTTGTTGTTGTTGCTGTATTTTCCCCACTCATTCTGGTCCAATTTATTTTTCCAATTTTCTTCATTCCTCTCCTAAAAGTGCTGATAAAGGCAGCATTATGGGTGCCAGTAATCAGCCCTCCATGTCTGAGGGTATATAGTGAGTGTCTGTAAGTTATTGGAATGTGAAGGCCATCACAGGCATGAGCTTAATCCTGTCCTCACTCACTATCCTTGTTATGACTTGTTAGTGTCAGTCACTAGTCAGGAGCAGGAACCATGGCCGCTCTCTGTACACCTGCGATACTGAGGTAAATTGGAGCACTCCAGCTACCAACTTGGCTATCAGCTAATTCCGCACAAACCGCGGATTGTAAACCTCGGCCCTTTCTTGCGTGTATTCCTCAGCTCATAATGTAGAATGAAAATATATTTTTCTAGGTTAAGAATCAGTGCAAAAATGTAAGTTGGGATAGGGTTTCAGCAGAAATGCTACCTAACCCTTAGCACAGCTTTGCAAAACTGATAGTCTATCTCCACCAGGGGATCAGGTTTTTTCACTGTAGGTAATTTCCTTTTGTTTGAACTCCTTCCATTCTTATCAATTGAGCTCAGCAGTGAGTTATGTGAATACAAAAAGCCCTATTCCATTGTTGCTGAATAATGCGGCTTTCACAATCCATGGTTAGTTGAGATAAATATCTCTCATTCAGAGCTGCTGTCAGTGTGACATTACAATAAGCCCAGGGAATTGAAGAAAGTTCATTAACAATCGCAGTGCTGCTCCCAAATCTAACTCTGCACAATTATTGTAGAATAATGATGCCACACGTTTCAATTGCTGTGAATCTGATAGGAGCTCTTAAAAAAAAGTGAAATCTGTCATGTATCTTACATTACTATATATAACTGTATCCCAACATGCTATGCTGCTACTCCCACACACAGACAAAACTGGCAGAACAAGCAGAACAAGCTCTCGACAGCAAGCAGTGGCAACAGAAGCCATCAAGGGCCACAGGAATGGCCGTTCACACCTCATCAACCCACAATGCGAGCAATCAACTACAAACTGAGAGAAGCTCAAGAGAGATCAGCCAGACGCAGCGCATTCTTTGCAAGCAGTCTGTGCTGGAGGTGTGGGGTGGGCACTCATCAAGGGAATGTCGATTTCAGCAGGCTGTTTGCAGGAACTGTGAATATACAGGGTATTTGGCCCGCATATGCAAAAAAACGGCAGCTCGGCTGGTATACGAACCGGATGGGTCGGAAAGCGGACCAGAAGACGGTGGGGACAGTACCCGGGACACCGATGTACAGCGGGTCAACACGATCAATGGCCGCTGCTCCTACGACAGGACGCCTCCTATAATGATGAGGGTACTACTCAACGGGATATCTGTCAACATGGAGCTGGATACGGGAGCGAGTCAATCTCTCATGGGCGCTCAACAATTTGAACAACTCTGGCCGCATAAAAGAGACAGACCAAAACTCACAAGGACCTCCACACCAAACTAAGGACCTATACCAAAGAAATCGTACCAGTCCTCGGCAGCGCCATGCTCTCTGTCACACACAAAGGGACAGTGAACCGACTTCCCCTGTGGATTGTCCCCGGAGAACCCCCAGCACTGCTGGGGAGAAGCTGGCTGGCAAAATTAAACTGGAAATGGGATGATGTCCATGCCATGTCATTAGAGGAACGGACCTCCTGCTCAACAGTTCTAAAGTGATTTGAACATCTCTTTCAGCCAGGTGTGGGCACTTTCAAAGGGGCCAAAGTCAAAATCTACATCACACAGGATGCTAGACCGGTCCATCACAAGGCCAGAGCTGTACCCTATGTGATGAGGGAAAAGATTGAACACAAACTAGATAGGCTTCTGCGGGAAGGCATTATATCACCTGTGGAATTTAGCGACTGGGCAAGTCCCATAGTCCCAGTCATGAAGCCTGATGGATCCGTACGAATCTGTGGGGACTACAAATCTACCATAAACAGAGTCTCCCTACAGGACCAGTACCCGCTGCCCAGAGCGGAGGACTTATTTGCCACATTGGCTGGAGGTAAACTTTTCTCAAAATTAGATCTCACATCTGCATATATGACGCAAAAATTGACCGAGGAATCCAAGCTACTCACCACCATCAACACACATCGAGGCCTTTTCATGTACAATCGACGCCCATTCGGCATCAGGTCGGCAGCTGCCATATTCCAGCGCAACATGGAGAGTCTGCTCAAGTCCATCCCGGGGACGGTTTTATTTCAAGACGACATACTTATCACGGGCAGGGACACCGACTCCCATCTCCGTAATTTGGAGGAAGTACTAAAGCAGTTGGATCGGGTGGGCCTACGAGTCAAGAAATGCAAGTGCCTGTTTCTCGCACCCGAGGTTGAATTTTTGGGCAGAAGGATTGCCGCTGATGGAATCTGCCCAACAGAGTCCAAAACAGAAGCAATTCGCCTGGCACCCAGGCCCTGGAATATCTCAGAACTGCGCGCCTTTCTCGGGCTACTCAATTACTTTGGGAACTTTATGCAGAACTTAAGCACGCTGCTGGAGCCTCTCCATGTTCTACTCAGGAAGGGGTGCGATTGGTTTTGGGGGGACGCCCAGGATGGCGCCTTCAATAAGACACGAAACCTTCTGTGTTCCAGCAGTGTTTTGACTTTCTTTGATCCAGGTAAAAAGCTAGTTCTCACATGCGATGCGTCAGCATATGGGGTCGGGTGCATTTTGCAACATGTCAATAGTGCGTGCAAATTACAACCCATAGCTTATGCCTCCAGGTCACTTTCGCGGGCGGAGCGCAGGTACGGAATGGTAGAGAAGGTGGCGCTCGCATGCGTGTACGGTGTCAAAAAGATGCACCAATACCTTTTCGGGGCCAAGTTTGCATTAGAAACTGACCACAAGCCCCTCACGTCCCTCCTATCCGAGAGCAAGGCAATAAATGCCAACGCCTCGGTGCGAATTCAACTGTGGACACTCATGCTGGCGTCCTACGACTATACCAAAAGGCACAGACCAGGCACAGACAACTGTGCCGACGCGCTCAGCAGGCTACCCCTGGCGACCACAGAAGGGTCTGACGAACAGGACTGTGAGATAGTCATGGCAATCAATGCCTTTGAGTCCACAGGTTCGCCCATGATGGCTCGCCAAATCAGAGCCTGGACGGCCAGCGACCCCATGTTATCCTTAGTAAAAAGATGTGTCCTAACCGGTGACTGGGCAGAGGCTCGCGATGCCTGCCCCGAGGAATTAAAACCCTTTCACAGGCGCATGCATGAGCTATCACTACAAGCAGACTGCCTGATGTGGGGCAGCCGAGTAGTCATGTCTCTGCGAGGCAGAGAGGCATTTGTCCGGGAGCTCCACCGCGAGCACCCGGGGATCGTTCTCATGAAGGCCATTGCCAGATCCCACGTCTGGTGGCCTGCTTTTGACGCGGACTTGGAGCTCTGCGTCCAAAGGTGCACCATTTGTGCCCAACTCAGCAATGCCCCCAGGGAGGCTCCACTGAGCCCCTGGCCCTGGCCTACCAAACCGTGGTCGCGGGTGCACGTAGACTATGCGGGCCCATTCATGGGCAAAATGTTCCTCGTAGTTGTAGATGCATTTTCAAAGTGGATCGAATGCACCATTTTAAACTCGAGCACAACCTCCACCACTGTGGAGAGCCTCGCAACCATGTTTGCATCGCACGGAATCCCTGACATATTGGTCAGTGACAATGGTCCGTGCTTCACCAGCGCAGAATTCCAAGACTTTATAATTGACCACGGCATAAATCACGTCAAGACGGCACCGTTCAAGCTGGCCTCCAATGGCCAGGTGGAGAGAGCAGTGCAAATCATTAAACAATGCATGCTTAAAATCCAAGGTCCCACGCTGCAGGGTCGCCTGTCGCGACTGCTGTTGGCATACAGATCTCGTCCGCACTCATTGACTGGGATCCCCCCCGCGCAACTGTTGATGAAAAAGACTTGAAAAACAAGGCTCTCATTAATCCTTCCAGACATGCACAAAATTGTTGAGGCAAAGCGCCGTAAGCTGACTAAGTACCATGACAGAAATTCGAGGGGGAGCTGGAATGAGATAGGGGACAAACTGTTTGCCCTAAACTATGGCAGGGGTCCCAAATGGCTTGCAGGGACAGTAACGGGCAAGGAAGGAAACAGGCTCCTAGTAGTACAAATGGACAATGGCAAAACCTGCCGGAGGCATGTAGACCAAGTCAAAAGCAGATTTACCAACAACACTGCGGAACCAGAGGCAGACTACAATGTGGAACTCGCACCACACCTGGTGGACAGACAGAGGGAACAACCTGAGGAAAGGGCAACCCCAATAGACAGCCCAGGCAAGTCAACAACAATCACACCAATTGAAACAGACAGCCCAGGCGAGCTACCAGCAATCACACCCAAAGAAAAACAGACACCAAGGCAAACAACTGAACTACAACTCAGACGCTCCATGCGAGAGCGTGGACCACCTGAGAGACTGAACCTATAAAGACAATAAGACCTTGGGGGAGGGTGATGTCATGTATCTTACATTATTATATATAACTGTATCCCAACATGCTATACATGATTGTAATAAGATATGACCTGTAACCACCAGCATACCTTACCACCGGGGGGTGCACTTGCAAGAGACAGGTATATAAGGACAGGTCTCAGGCAAGTGCAGCATTCGAGAACTGTGAAATAAAGGTGCAACTCCAGAGTGACCTTGACTTCACTACATGCCTCGTGTGAATCTGTACTGAGGGGACAGGACTTTACAAAAACATTATTCATAAAAAAATAATTTAAATCTAGTTTTTTCTCTGTGGTTGTGCTTCCTTTCATGGAGGGGGAGGCTCTCATTAATAAAGTGATTGAATGTGACCTTTATATGAGTGTACATTCTCAGAGCAGCTCACTCTGGTAATAATGGATGATTTGATTGGCCCAAGTTTTACAGAGTAACTCTAGAATTGTCACGGAGAAAATATGATTTTAAAAGTAATGTTCTCACATTTTTCTTTTCTGATTTAATTTTCTTTGTATGTCCGAGTGGAATTGACCAGTGCATCACTGCAGGATTGCACTAACTAGTGAAACATGCAGTACTCGTGCTGTTGAATGCATTACTGATAACAAGGCGTATCTAGAGAGAATGTAGCAAGCAGAAGAATGAGAATATGAAAGAGCTGTGGAAGACAGCCTTGCCACAGCTCGGGGCTTTCCGGGAGGTCTATTACCTGCATGTTTTGGTCAGGATTTGAGTTTCTGAGCATTCCACTTTCACTTGAGTCATGTTACAATTCAGGTTTTTAAGACCATGACGCTGTGGATGAGAAATTCGGTTGTGTAGCGCCTCAGTTAGTGCCCGGGAGGGGCAGTAATGTGCCTCGATTGGCTTACCGCCCGACCACACAATTTGTCTCACCCCACTGGGAAATTTGGTTCAGGTTTACCGGCGGTGCAAATTGTTACCACCTCGCTGTGTAATTTCAGTCAGATCATGACGTCAGGACCTGTGCAACGACCCGCTAGTGCCCCGCTAGCAAAATTAGGTGTGTCCGTCTCATTTAACATCCTCGGCTGAACACGCCGGAGAAACCAGGTGGTTCCAACTTCCTTAGGCGCTACCTGGAGTCTATTTGAAAGGAGGAGCAACCGGATTAATTGGAGGTCAGAGTGAGTGCAACGTTTCCACAGACCACGCTACGTGAACCTCTTACTTGGCAGCGGCAGATTTATCTGATCGTACCGGTTCCTAGCAACTTGAGTTTGAGAGTTCCATGTGTGTAATACTAGCATACCAGCGTCGCCTTCTACATGCTCTTGTTAGGCGGCGTCAAGATAGAATGGCTGTTGGCCATGTTGGGTCACCACCGAGCAAGATGCCCTGGACCAGCTCTGGGCCTGGAAGGCCCGTCTGCAGACTGCACTGCCTCAGCATTGGCGGCAGCAGTCTCGGATGGCTGGGGTGTAGATCATGGCAGGTGCACAGGCACAGTGGCAGTGGTGGGAGCCGGAATGATGTCATCTTAAGCAAGGATAGCATCTTACATTTCCAGTGGCCCACTGCCACTCCCCCAGGGCAGAACTTCAGCATCTTGAGCAATCTTTGGGAGCACAGATTGCTGGCCTGCTTCAGCACCACCACTTCGCTGTTGGACTGTAGGGGACACAAAGAGGATGGCAACAATCGGTGATTGCACAGCATCAATCTGAGACTGACTCACAGCACAGTGAGTCTGTAATGCAGCAGTCTGAGAGTTGATGCCAACAACCAATGACTGCATCACATCACGAAGACCTTATGTGGCTCTGGCCTGTGATGTGATAACTGCTGCCACGTCAACCATGGCATGCACCATTACCTCTGGCACTCCACTGTTGCTCATTGAGTCCATCTCCTTCTGTAAGCGGGCAAGGATGGGCTTGTTGGACTGCTGAGAGGCTCGGGCAATGCTTGAGGTAACCTCCCCTAACCTCAGAGCAAGTGCATCCATGCTCTGCGGGACGCTTTCCAAGGCACCCATAAGCTTGCGGTGCATTAACAAGGACTCTCTGGACATAGCCTCCAAGTCCAGGTTAACATCTGAGTTTCTGGGAGCAGGGCACACCCTCTGGTGAAGCTGGCCCCGGAGCTTTCCCTCGCGCTGGGCGTTGCTGCAGGCCACTGGGGCCAGGAGCCTCAGGATCTTTGAAGCCCAGGAATATTGGCTCTTTGACGGAGGTGGTGTTTGCACTCGGTGCTGCTGATGGAGGGTCCTGCTCTGTGGTTACACTTTGGTTCCCTTCCTCCTTGTCTCCGCCGTTGTTCGAAGTTGATGGCTCACGGGCAGTCTGCTGCGTCTCTGGCTCATCATGTGTAAGCACAAAGCAACAGAACGGTGGTTAGCAGCAGGAAGGGAAGAAGGACGTGGCTTTGGGCATTTATATGTAAAGTGGGTAAGGCATGTGGTCTCAAGGGTAAAGGGTCTCATATAAAATGCAAAGGGAATAAAACATACCGTCGCTGTCACCAACAACTACCGCACCAACTGGTGTGCCCATGAGCGTGGGCACTCGCTCCTCCACCTCCATGAGGTCCTGGAGGTCAGACTCCTCTCCTCCGGTGTAGTTCTACTCGCGCCTGTTGTGCGCCAGTTTTGACTGCAATAACAAACAAAAGAAGGTGTGAGTGAGTGAACAGCTCATCGTGTGCCACATTTGTCTTCCACAATTGAGTAGCTCCTACTATATGGAAGTGTGCAGATCCACATTTGAATCTGCGTTGCTGCACAGAGTGGCTGTGTAAACGGTGGGATTAGGTGACAACCACCTCAGATGAAGGATGAGGCTGAAGTGGTGCGAATGCATATCAAGGTGAAACAGCAGTGGATGGAGGGGTCAGGCTGAGTAAGGAAGAAGGTCAGCACACTTGAATGGCCAGGGCATGGCTGCTGAACTGCACCTGAACTTTTATGATGTCTTCACCAACGAAGACATACTGAAACCTGTTACACACAGTGAAGGAGCAGGTCCTGAACAGACTTGACATTGGGTGAGACAGTCAGGTTCACATTATTGCATTACAATGTTAATAAAAAGGGTACTTTTGATATATTCTTTGTGACATCACAAACACAAACACACAGATTTTACAAGATGGCTCCAATACATCATATGACTTTTATTGTATTTATAACAGCCATATACAGTAGACACCTCAAATTGCTGGAGAAATACCACCAGCGTTGTCTCCGCAAAATCCTACAAATCTCCTGAGAGGACAGACGCACCAATGTTAGTGTCCTTGTTCAGGCCAACATCCCCAGCATCGAAGCACTGACCACACTCGACCAGCTCCGTTGGACAGGCCACATTGTCCGCATACCTGACACAAGACTCCCAAAGCAAGCGCTCTACTCGGAACTCCTACATGGCAAGCGAGCCCGAGGTGGGCAGAGGAAACGTTTCAAGGACACCCTCAAAGCCTCCTTGATAAAATGCAAGATCCCCACAGACACCTGGGAGTCCCTGGCCAAGGACCACAATAAGTGGAGGAAGAGCATCCGGGAGAGCGCTGAGTATCTCGAGTCTCGTCGCCGAGAGCATGCAGAAAACAAACGGCGGCAACGGAAGGAGTGTGCGGCAAACCAGACTCCCCACCCACCTTTTCCTTTAATGATTGTCTGTCCCACCTGTGACAGAGACTGTAATTCCTATATTGGACTGTTCAGTCATGTAAGAACTCACTTTTAGAGTGGAAGCAAGCCTTTCTCGATTTAGAGGGACTACCTAAAATGATGATGATTTACAGCAGCAGTTGCATTACCACAGTAGTCCACTAGATGGAGCAATAGTACACTAGACGGAGCTATATTACACTTCTCCCTCCTCAATGAAGAAGTAATTATAACAAAATAATAATTATACATAACTTGCATGGTTATACACAACAAAATATATAAACTTATTTTGCGATATTTACAAATCAAATTTAATCTCTTGTTTTCTGTTTCGAAGAGGATACCTTCACTCTCGAACAGAACCTTCCAAGCTTGGTGTCGAACTTAGACACATTCTAGGCTGAGCCTGAGGAGAATTTTCCTCCAAGGGTAACCCTTGATCTACATTTGAACTCTCTACAACTTCAGACTGTTTGTCTGCCTGACTCAGACTTAAAAATTCTGACTTTCTCTTGGACTTGTTTCTAGTACATCTGATGTAGGATTTGCTACTGGTACTCTACTTGTAACAAGACTATCTGACTCATCAGAAATAATTGAATCATTCCAACTTTCAACTCTTTTCACATCTGTAGGTAAAATATGATCAATGTGAATAAACTTAACCTTTCCATGATCAAACATCTTGACCAAATATGTGCAAGGGCCACATATCTTCACTACTCTTCTTGGTAACCACTTTAACCATTTACGGTGATGGTTCTTTACTCTAACCTTATGATTGTAACACTTCTCTCTCTTACTCTACCTCTATCATGATTCTCTTTGTGTCTTAATTGTTTCTCTTCTACTGGCTTTAACAATGAGAACCTGGTTCGTGGCTGTCGTTTGAGAAACAACTCTGCTGGTGTTCTACCAGTGGTTGTATGAGAAGTATTATGATAAGTGATTAGAAAGTTTGCTAATTTGTGGTCCAACGACAACAGTCATTTATTTGGATTTGGATCCAACATTTGTTTGATGAGAGCACGTTTTACAATTTGTACTGTGCGCTCTGCTGCACCATTTGAAGCAGGGTGGTACAGTAGAACTTTGCTATGTTTCACACCATTTCTGCTCATGAACTGTGCAAATTCTTCTGAACAAAATTGCAGCCCATTATCAGACACAATCTCTTCTGGGAGGCCATATGAAGAAAACAATATTCGCAAATTGTCTATTGTTTTACGTTATTTTCCACATCGGAAACACCTCGACCCTCTTCGCATGGCTATCAATCACAATGACCAATTGCTGTCCTTCTAGTTCAGTAAAATCTACATGTAGCCTTGCCATACTCTGGGAAGCCATTTCCATGGCTGTAACAGTACTGATGGTGGTTTCTTGCTCACCGATTGACATGTTGTACATTGACTAATGATGCACTCTATATTTTTATCTAGATCTGTCCACCATAAATAACTGTGTGCAAAACTTTTGGTCAAGAAAATTCCCAGGTGCCAGTCATGAAGATCTTCTAATAATTTGGATCTGAATTTATTTAGAATAACTACTCTTGCACCCCACATGATCATTGCCAAAGCTTCCCTTTCGATCTGTGCATAATTACGCTCACTGGCAAAAGCAATTGGTCTCTCCTCCCCACTATGTAGTACATGAGAGATCACTGCCCCAACTACATACGGAGAGGCATCACATGCTAGCTTGATATCCTTAGATACGTCATAGTGAATTAACATAGTATTCTCTACAAACTGGCTTTTATACTCCTTGAATGCTGTGTCGCATTCTTCTGACCACTTCCAATGGACCTGTTTTTTTCAACAGCTCATTCTATGGGTGTAACAATGGGCCCAATTTTGGCCATGACTTGCATCAATTCTTTTGGAGTAAGTTGTTTTTTCTGGCGTAAGTTAAAAAATGCCATTTTCCTCCAAATATTTGCTCCAGAGAAGTCAGTTCGGAACGATTTTTTTTAGTTCAGTTTTTTTTTCCAAAAGGGGGCATTCCCAGACACTTACCCCAGTTTTGGCCATTTATGCCACTTTGGCCAGCTAAAACTTACTCCAAATCGACTTAGGTCAGCGTATGTGGCCAGCTCTGAAAAACCTTGCGAGCAGTTAAGAAATCGGCGCAGGTAAGTACATTTAAAGCACCAAGACTTACAAAGCACTAAACAAAGCACAAAAATAAGCATTCAATAAGAAATAAAAAATACAAGGAGGCTGAGGACCTGCACCAAAACTTACAAAGGACAAAAAGTAATAAACAATCAATCAATAACAAATAAAAAATAGAAGTCCTATCTTTATGCCAGAATCAAGTTTTTTTTAAGTCCCCCCCCCCACCCCCCACTATCAAAATACTCTTTCTCTCCCACCCATCAAAATACTCTTTCTCTCCGCCCCCCCCCCCAAAACTCTCCTCCTCCCCCACCCCCCAATCAAAACTCTCAAGCACAACCATCAATGAATAAAAAATAAAACTGAAGTCTTACCTTGGCTGGGAACTCAGCGGGCCGGCCGGCCGGTGCGGGAGGCCACTCGGCCGGGGACAGGGTGCAGCAAGATCAGAGCATCCCTTCGGCCGGGGATAGGGGCTGTGAGCATCGGGTCCTGCTCACAGCCCGCAGGACATGCTGGGAGGACAGGAGCATGCGTGCAGACTTCACTGCGCATGCGCGCAGGTGTCGGCACTATTTTCGGCACTGGCCTGTTGCTCTGCCCCCCACTGCACAATGCACGCCACGCTGGGACTCCGGGGACTCGGAAGAGCAGATGGGGTTGGGCAAAATTGAGCCCAATGTAACCAAATTTGGTTGGAACTTCCCATAATAGTTCAAAAGACCCAAAAATGATTGAAGTTCAGTGACATTCTTGGGAGTGGGTGCATTTCTGATTGCATCCAGCTTTCCCTTGGTTGGATGTAAATCACCTTTGTCTACTCTGTGCCTTGAGTTTTTAAATAACTTGCACTTGCGAGCAGTCACTCGTACTCTGTACTTCTCTAGCTGTTTGAGCAATTCATTCAATATGTTATTATGGATTTGCCTGTGGTGCTGAAATGAGTATGTAATCTAAATAACATACTACCCCTTCAATGCCTTGCAAAATCTGGTTCATCATCCCTTGAAATATGGTGGGGCGGAAGACACTCTAACTGATAGCCTATTAAATTGATATAGGCCTAGATGAGTATTTATAGTCAAGCATGACTTGGACTCCTTATCTAGTTCAAGTTGTAAGTAGGTATTTGTGAGATCTAACTTTGAGAAAATCTGGCCACCTGTCAGAGTTGTGAACAAATCTTCTACATTTGGCAATGTACTGGGGAGATTACCCTCTAGAACCTGGTTTACGGCTATTTTATAATCACCACACAACCTTACCTTACCATCTGACTTAGGTACAACAACAATGGGTGTAGCCCAATTACTTAGATCTACCTTAGAGATAATGTTCTCAGTTTCTAGTCTTTTGAGTTCTTGCTCAACGTTCACCTTGAGTGCGTATGGTACGGGAAGTGGCTTGCAGTAAACTGGTTTAGCGTCCTTCTGTACTCGGACACTTGCCTTGAAGCCTTGAATCAGAGTGCCTGTTTCATGGAATGCCTTTGGATATTGCTTGATGACATCATCCTTCAATGCAAATCTCGTTTCAACACAAAATAATCTCATTCTAATCCAGCTTCAGTGATCCCAATCAATTAAGGTGGGTTTGTCTCCTGACACTAGTGAGAGACACAAGCTCTGAAACTGATCCTTTTATTTCACCGGTACGGTGATACATGCTACAACAGGAATTTGCTCTCCTGAGTAGCCTCGCACCTCTATCTTCGAATTTTCCAGTGGAAAATCACTCAACTTGTCGAGATATAGCGATTCCGGTACTACGCTCATGGATGCACCAGTGTTGATTTCCACGGGTATCCTGGTTCCTGCAATGTCTACTTGGATTACGATACTTTGCGTATCATTATTAGATACCCTCATGCTCCTGATGACATGTATCTCCAGAACCTGCTCGTCCTGTTGCTTCTCTTCAATGCTATGTAGTATCTGTCAATTTCTACTTCTCGCATTGAACATTGGTTTACTCTTTAATCGGCATGCCTTAGCAAGATGCCCTGTTTTCATCCAGAAGAAACATTCTGCCTTCACATATGGACAGCTTTGAGTAATGTGTTGTCCCAGTCACCGATAGCACGACTTCAATGAGCTGTTACCTTGACCAGTTGCTGAGGCCTTGGGGCCCCAATTGCCTTTTACCTTTAACCTACAGGTGATTCACCTCGGTTGTCTGATGACTGGAAATGGTACGAAATTCTCAGGAGTATTGGTTGGCCATATCTATCGACATAGCTGTCTAATAAGCTAAATCAAAAGTCAAGTTAGGGTTGTCAACAACTTCCTTCTGATTGCTTCATTTTTCATCCCACAAACAAAGCCGTCACGCAATGCTCGGTCCTGAAAGTTTCCGAAATGACCGTGAATGGATAGCTTTTTTAAAGCTACAATGTACTCATTGATACTTTAGTCATGTGATTGATCTCGTGTTCTAAAATGTTAGCTTTCAGCAATTTCCAGGGGCTCAGGACTATAGTGCTGTTCTAACTTGGTTAGAATCTCCGTCAGTGACTCGTCCTTTGTCTTGATGAGAACAAGCATATTTTTCAGGGTTTCATACTCCTCGGGGCTTTCAGTCAGGAAAATAGCCTGTTTTCTTTCTAACACAGCCCAGTTATGGTTTTCATCATTGGGGACTTCGACGATACTATTTGCATTGAAAAACATTTCTAGCTGATCCACATACGTTCTGAAAGTCTCTCGGTCGCAATGGAACTCACCCAAGTGCCCTATTATACCCATAGGCACAATCATCTGGACTCTGGCAATGTCAACAATGTGCTTGAAATTTACTTTGGATTTTTAGCTGTGCTGCAAAACAAAGAACCTCTCAAAGTCTCTCTGTTGTTTGGCTGGAACATCCACCAACAAAAATGTCAGCTAGGGGATCCGATTATCCTATCCTACTTCGCCAATGTGATTTTTTTTTTACGACATCACAAACACACAAACTTTACAAAATGGCTCCAATACATCATGTGACTTTTATTGTATTTACAACAGCAGTTGCATTACTGCAGTAGTCCACTAGGCGGAGCTCTATTACAGTACTCCCCCTCACGACTTTAGTGAGGTTGTTGAACTTCTTGTGATATTGGGCCCGATTTTCCCCAACCCTTTTTTTCAGCGCACTTATCCTAAATGCGCTGACTTTGCGCGTTGGAAATGGCGCCGAAAAAAAGTGGCCTGATCCTGCCCGCTCTGCCGAGTCTCCGGTGTCCCAGTGTGGCGTACATAGTGCAGTAGGGGGGGGCGGAGCAATAGCGCAGGAAACACTGCCGGCAGCTGCGCGCATGCGTAGTGGAGTCTGCGCGTATGCTCCTTGCCCTCCCAGCGTGTCCTGTGGGCTGTGAGCAGGACCCGATGCTCGCAGCCCCTATCCCCGGCCGAGTGGTCTCCCGCACCGGCTGGCCGGCCCGCTGACTTCCCGGGTCGAGGTAGGACTTGAGTTTTATTTTTTATTTATTGATGGTTGTGCTTTGTTTAGTGAGGAGAGTTTTGATTGGGGGGGTGGGGGTGGGAGGAGAGTTTTAATGGGGGGGGAGGGGTGGAGGGGCAGAGTGTTTTGATGGGGGGAGGGGGACTTTAAAAAAATCTTGTTTCTGGCATAAAGGTAGGACTTCTATTTTTTATTTGTTATTGGTTGATTGCTTATTACTTTTTGTGCTTGGTTTAGTGCTTTGTAAGTCTTGGTGCTTTAAATGTTCTAACCTGCGCCGAATTCTTAACTGCCTGCAATGTTTTTCAGAGCTGGCCACATACGCTGACCTAAGTCGATTTGGAGTAAGTTTTAGCTGGCCAAAGTGGCATAAATGGCCAAAACTGGGGTAAATGGTTGGGAACGGCCCCTTTTGAAAAAAAACTCAACTAAAAAAAATCGTACCGAACTGAGTTACTCTGGAGTAAGTTTATTGGGGAAAATGGCGTTTTTTAACATACGGCAGAAAAACCAATTTACTCAAAAAAAATTGGAGCAAGTCATGGCCAAAATTGGGCCCAACGCTGAGATTTTCAGTTCCTCCGCCCTAAGAGAATTGTGCAATGACTGATTTAGCAAGCCTTTTTCCTCTTGGGGTGCAGAAACCTAATTTTGTGGTAGACGGCACAATCTTTTAAGGGGCGCTATTGTTACGGTCCCAACTGGATTAATCATAGAATTTTAGAATCATAGAAGTTTACAGCATGGAAGGAGGCCATTTCAGCCCATCATGTCCCCGCCGGCCAACAAGAGGCTATCCAGCCTCATCCCACTTTCTAGCTCTTGGTCCGTAGCCCTGTAGGTTACGGCATTTCAAGTGCACATCCAAGTATTTTTTAAATGTGGTGAGGTTTCTGCCACTACCACAGGCAGTGAGTTCCAGACCCCCACAACCCTCTGCATGAAGAAATTTCCCCTCAAATCCCCTCTAAACCTCCTACCAATTACTTTAAATTTATGCCCCCCGGTTATTGACCCCTCTGCTAAGGGAAATAGCCCCTTTCTATCCACTCTATCTCAGTCCCTCATAATTTTATACATCTCAATGAGGTCGCTCCTCAGCCTCTTCTGTTCCAAGGAAGACAAACCCAGCATATCCAATCTGTCCTCATAGCTAAGATTCTCCACTCCCGGCAACATCCTCGTAAATCTCCTGTGTACCCTTTCCAGTGCAATCATGTCGTTCCTGTAAGGCGGTGACCAGAACTGCACGCAGTACTCCAGCTGTGGCCTAACCAGTGTTTTATACAGTTCAAGCATAAACCCCCCGGTCCTATATTCTATGCCTCGGCTAATAAAGGCAAGCATTTTGCATGCCTTCTTAACCACTTTACCTACCTGGCCTGCTACCTTCAGGGATCTGTGGACATGCACTCCCAGATCTTTTTGTTCCTCTATACTTCTCAGTGTCTACCATTTAATGTGTATTCCCTTTACTTGTTAGCCCTCCCCAAATGCATTACCTCACACTTCTCCATATTAAATTCCATTTGCCACTGTTCTACCCACCTGACCAGTTGATTGATATCTTCCTGCAGTCCACAACTTTCTTCTTCATTATCAACCACACAGCCGATTTTTGTATCATCTGCAAACTTTTTAATCATACCCCCTACATTCAAGTCGAGATCATTGATGTTTATCACAAAAAGCAAGGGACCTAGCACTGAGCCCTGTGGAATCCCACTGGAAGCATCCTTCCAGTCACAAAAACACCCATCAACCATTACCTTTGCTTCCTGTCTCTGAGACAATTTTGGATCCAACTTGCCACTTTGCCCTGGATCCCATGGGCTTTTATCTTCTTGACCAGTCTGCCATGTGGGATCTTATCAAAAGCTTTGCTAAAATCCATATACACTACATCAAACGTACTACCCTCATCGATCCCCCTGGTTACCTTTTTGAAAAATTCAATCATGTTTGTCAGACACGACCTTCCCGTAACAAATCCACGCTGACTGTCCCTGTTTAATCCGTGTCTTTCTAAATGTAGATTTATCCTGTCCTTGAGAAATTTTCCCACGACTGAGGTCAGGCTGACTGGCCTGTAATTACTCGGTCTATCCCTTTCTCCCTTCTTAAACAAACGCCTCAAAATGGGCGATAACGAATTTCTGGTCCTCTGTTTTATATAATCTTGCAGAGCTTACATGACCCGAAGTTACCAATGACCCCAGTTGCAGGGAACCTCAGAAGTTGTGTAGACTTGTCCTACATTCACAGTCACCATGGTAGGTAGAAAATCACCATACTGATCAGAGTTCTTACTGGCTAAAACAACTGACACTATTTAGCTACAATTTAAACAGCACAATAAAGCATAGGATTATGATTTGGCAATACTCACTCCGACAGTATTCACTCCATTGCTGTTGGTTCTGAACCAGCTTCACATTTTTGTGACCAGTCGCTCTTGACATCGTCTTTCCAGCGCTTCCTTGGTCTTCCTCGGCTTTGCGTTAGACCTGCTTCTGTATGCAGTGATATGTCCTTACTATACAGTATAAATGCACACGAGGCCCATACTTGAGAGAAGGTCACTCTGTGACCAGTTACCTTTATTACCAAGACCTCAAGTGATGAAGGTGGGTGGAGCTTCCCCTTTTATACCTGAAAGTCCAGGTTAGGAGTGTCTCCCACAAGTTTAACCCTTGTGATCAATGTTCTCAAGGTGTACAACTTAGGTCAGTTTATACATGGGTTACAATGATAGTTGAATACATGACATCACCTCCCCCCAAAGTCTTATTGGGATCACAGGTTAAGTCGCTCTGGTGGTTTACGCTCCCTTGTAGAGCGCCTGAATTGGGGCTCCGGTTGTTGGGCGCTGGCCTGAGTGTCTGCTGTTTGCGGTGCCTCAGGCCTGTCCGGACTGCCCACAGTGACTGGGCTCTCCTCCACTTGGTTCCGGTGTTCGGTCACCTGTGGTGGAGTAAACTCTATGTCGTGTTCTTTCTCCGCTTCTTCTATGGGGTTGCTGAACCTCCTTTTAGTTTGATCCACGTGTTTGCGGCAGACTTGTCCATTAGTAAGTTTAACTACCAAAAACCTATTCCCCTCTTTGGCAATCACAGTGCCTGCAAGCCATTTGGGCCCTGCAGCATAATTAAGGACAAAAACAGAGTCATTGACATCAATACATCGCGCCCTCGCATTCCCGTCATGGTAGTCACATTGTGACTGACGCCTGCTCTCAACAATTACTTTCATAGTAGGGTGTATAAGGGATAACCTGGTTTTGAGAATCCTTTTCATTAGCAGCTCTGCGGGTGGAATCCCTGTGAGCGAGTGTTGTCGGGATCTATTGGCCAACAGGAGGTGTGATAAGCGGCTTTGTAGGGAACCCCCTTGGATTCTGAGCATCCCCTGTGGCAGATGAAGTATAATGTGGATAAATGTGAGGTTATCCACTTTGGTGGTAAAAACAGAGAGACAGACTATTATCTGAATGGTGACAGATTAGGAAAAGGGGAGGTGCAACGAGACCTGGGTGTCATGGTACATCAGTCATTGAAGGTTGGCATGCAGGTACAGCAGGCGGTTAAGAAAGCAAATGGCATGTTGGCCTTCAAAGCAAGGGGATTTGAGTACAGGGGCAGAGAGGTGTTGCTACAGTTGTACAGGGCCTTGGTGAGGCCACAACTGGAGTATTGTGTACAGTTTTGGTCTCCTAACTTGAGGAAGGACATTCTTGCTATTGAGGGAGTGCAGCGAAGATTCACCAGACTGATTCCCGGGATGGTGGGACTGACCTATCAAGAAAGACTGGATCAACTGGGCTTGTCTTTACTGGAGTTCAGAAGAGTGAGAGGGGACCTCATAGAAACATTTAAAATTCTGACGGGTTTGGACAGGTTGGATGCAGGAAGAATGTTCCCAATGTTGGGGAAGTCCAGAACCAGGGGTCACAGTCTAAGGATAAGGGGTAAGCCATTTAGGACCGAGATGAGGAGAAACTTCTTCACCCAGAGAGTGGTAAACCTGTGGAATTCTCTACCACAGGAAGTAGTTGAGGCCAATTCACTAAATATATTCAAAAGGGAGTTAGGTGAAGTCCTTACTACTCGGGGGATCAAGGGGTATGGCGAGAAAGCAGGAAGGGGGTACTGAAGTTTCATGTTCAGCCATGAACTCATTGAATGGCGGTGCAGCTAGAAGGGCTGAATGGCCTGCTCCTGCACCTATTTTCTGTTTCTATGTTTCTATGTTTGATTATCTGCACTGCTCGTTCCACCTGGCCATTTGAGGCCGGCTTGAATGGTGCCGTTCTGACATGGTTGATTCCATTGCCTGCCATGAAGTCCTGGAATTCAGTGCTTGTGAAGCACGAGCCATTGTTGCTGACCAAGACATCCGGTAGACCATGGGCGGCAAACATTGCCCGTAGATTTTCTACCGTGGCAGAGGATGTGCTTGAATTTAAAATGGCACACTCAATCCATTTGGAGTAGGTGTCTATTACAACCAAAACCATTTTTCCCATGAAAGGACCTGCGTAGTAGTCCACATGGATGCGTGACCATGGCTTGGCGGGCCAGGACCAGGGGCTAAGGGGGGCTTCCCTGGGTGCATTGCCCAGCTGAGCACACGTGTTGCACCTGCGAACACAAAGTTCCAGGTCTGCATCTATCCCTGGCCACCAAATGTGTGACCTGGCAATTGCCTTCATCATGACAATTGCCTTCATCATGACAATGCCCAGGTGTTCATTGTGAAGTTCTCTGATGAACACCTCTCTGCCCCTCTGGGGCATGGCTACTCGGTTTCCCCACAGTAGGCAATCGGTCTGAATCAAGAGTTCATCCTTGCGCCTATGAAACGGTTTAAATTCCAAAGGGCATGCCCCATACGTGGCTGCTCAGTCCCCATTTCTTAACTAAAGACAGCAGCGGGTCTTTATTTGTCCAGACTTTAATCTGACGGGCTGTCAGAGGTGAGCCTTCGCTTTCGAAAGCTTCAACAGCCATGACCATCTCAGCATCATGCTCAGTTGCGCCTAGTGGGAGCCTGCTGAGTGCATTGGCGCAGTTTTCAGTGCCCGGTCTGTGCCGAATTATGTAGTAATAGGCGGCTAACATAAGTGCCCACCTCTGTATGCAGGCAGATGCATTCGCATTTATGGCCTTGTTGGCCAAAACGGACGTTAAGGGTTTGTGATCTGTCTCCAGCTCAAATTTGCTGCCAAACAGGTACTGGTGCATTTTTTTTATTGCATATACACATGCTAGCGCTTCCTTTTCTACCATCCCGTAGCCCCTTTCTGCCCGGGATAGACTTCTGGAGGCATAAGCTATCGGCTGTAACTGACCATTGACATTCACATGCTGCAACACACACCCCACCCCATAGGACGATGCATCACATGTTAAAACTAGTTTCTTACAACGTTTCTCATATAACGTTAACAGTTTGTCGGAGCATAACAAATTGCGTGCTCTATCAAAAGCCCTTTCCTGGCTGTCCCCCCAGACCCAATCGTGACCTTTGCGTAGGAGCACATGTAGCAGCTCTAGCAGCGGGCTCAATTTGGGAAGAAAGTTACCAAAATAGTTCAGGAGCCCCAGGAATGAACGCAGCTCCGTCTTGTTACGGGGTCTGGATGCTCTCTGGATCGCTTCCGTTTTGGACGCAGTGGGTCTGATCCCATCCGCTGCTACCCTCCTCCCCAGGAATTCTACCTCTGGAGCTAAGAAGACACACTTCGTCTTTTTCAATCGCAGCCCTACCCGGTCCAGTCTGCGTAGCACCTCCTCCAGGTTGTGGAGGTGTTCTTCAGTATTGCGACCCATGATGAGGATGTCGTCTTGAAAAACCACCGTCCTTGGAATCGACTTGAGGAGGCTTTCCATATTTCGCTGAAAGATCGCGGCGGCCGAACGAATCCCGAATGGACATCTGTTATACTCAAACAACTCCTTGTGTGTCGTGATGGTGGTCAGCTTCTTCGACTCACTCGCCAGCTCCTGGGTCATGTAAGCTGAGGTCAGGTCCAATTTTGAAAAAAGTTTGCCACCGGATAGCATCGCAAAGAGGTCCTTCGCTCTCGGTAGCGGGTACTGGTCTTGGAGTGACACCCGATTGATGGTGGCCTTGTAATCACCACATATCCTAACCGACCCATCCGCCTTGAGCACCGGCACGATCGGGCTCGCCCAGTCACTGAATTCGACTGGTGAGATGTTGCCTTCCCTTAGCAGGTGGTCCAATTCGCATTCTATCTTTTCCCGCATCACGTACGGCACCGCTCTGGCCTTGTGGTGTACTGACCTGGCGTCCGGGTTTATGTGAATTACTACCTTGGTCCCCATGAAAGTGCCGATGCCGGGTTGAAATAATGAGTCAAATTTGTCCAGGACCTGTGAGCATGATACTCGCTCCACAGAAGAAATTGCATTGACATCACCCCATTTCCAGTTCATGACAGCAAGCCAACTCCTCCCTAGTAGTGCAGGACCGTCCCCCAGGACAATCCAGAGTGGCAACCTGTTCTCCGAATCTTTGTGGGTCACGACTACCGTGGCGCTGCCTAGCACCGGAATGATCTCCTTTGTATATGTCCGTAGCTGTGCGTCAATCGGCAATAATTTTGGCCTCCTGGCCTTGGACACCCACAACCTTTCGAACTGTTTGATACTCATCAGGGACTGGCTGGCCGCTGTGTCTAGCTTCATTAATACTGGGATGCCATTGAGGAGCACTTTCATCATTATCGGTGGCGTCCTGGTATATGAACTGTATATGTGCTCCACATGAACTCGCTAAACTTCAGCTTCCACCGATTTCCCCCAGTGTCCATTTGGCCTCGTAGGGCTTACATCGGGCCCGTCCTCCTCGTACATCAACCTGGCTGCAGGCTTCCTGCACATACGCGCCAAGTGATCGCTGACGTTGCAGTTTTTGTAGGTATATTGCTGATTCCTGCAGGCTCTGGCTGGGTGTTTTCCTCCACACCTCCAGCATGAGCTGGAGGCCCCGTTGTTGGAAACAAAAGGTCCATTACCAGTCGATCGTCTCTGACTGTCTCTGCAACTGTCCTTAAGCGCACCATTAACAGATGTTGATGGCCCCATTACTGGCCGCATTGTCCCTTGCGATGGCATGAATCGCCGTTCCGCTAGCCATTGTCTCTGTTGAATTCCCCCTTTGGGTTCGACTACATGCTGGGGCATGTCCGATTGCCCTTGTCTGCCTAGAGAACTGTGTGCCGCGTTTGAGCCAAGATTTTTGTCATACATCATTCTGGTCTCTTGCTTCCCTGAGATAAATGTCTGGGCGATCAGAGCCGCCGCTTCCTAGGTCAAGTCTTTGGTCTCAATCAGTTTCCTGAAAACCCCAGCGTGCCCGATGCCCTCAATAAAAAAGTCTCGCAGCATCGCCGCTCTGCATGCATCTGGGAACTTACATAAGCTCGCCAGCCGCCGGAGATCTGCCAAGAAGTCAGGAACGCTTTGCCCTTCTCGCCGCCGATGCATGTAAAACCGGTGTCTCGCCATGTGCATGCTGCTCGCCGGTTTAAGGTGTTCCCCGATCAACTTACTGAGCTCTTCGAACGTCTTGTCCGCCGGGTTCTCTGGCACTAGAAGGTCCTTCATCAGGGAGTAGGTTCTAGATGAGCGCTGTGTTTGTCGGCCGAATCCTATCCCAACCATTCCTTAGTGACAAAACTTTGCTGTAGTCTCTCAATAAAATCATCCCAATCATCACCACCACAGTACCTCTCTTCTGTGCAGCTAATAGCCATGCTCGCATTGTTTAAATCCCAGTTTCTCGTCGCCAATGATATGTCCTTACTATACAGTATAAATGCACACGAGGCCCATACTTGAGAGAAGGTCACTCTGTGACCAGTTACCTTTATTACCAAGACCTCGAGAGCGAGACGGTGGGTGGAGCTTCCCTTTTTATACTGGAAAGTCCAGGTTAGAAGTGTCTCCCACAAGTTCACCCCGTTGTGGTCAATGTTCTGAAGGTGTACAATTTAGGTCAGCTTATACATGGGTTACAATGATAGTTGAATACATGACATCACCTCCCCCCCAAAGTCTTACTGGGATCACAGGTTAAGTTGCTCTGGTGGTTTACGCTCCCTTGTAGAGCGCCTGAGTTGGGGCTCTGGTTGTTGGGCGCTGGCCTGAGTGTCTGCTGTTTGCGGTGCCTTAGGCCTGTCCGGACTGCCTACAGTGACTCCTCCACTTGGTTCCGGTGTTCGGTCACCTGTGGTGGAGTAAACTCTACGTCGTGTTCTTCCTCCGTTTCTTCTTTGGGGTTGCTGAACCTCCTTTTAGTTTGATCCATGTGTTTGGGGCAGATTTGTCCATTAGTAAGTTTAACTACCAAAACCCTATTCCCCTTTTTGGCACTCACAGTGCCTGCAAGCCATTTGGGCCCTGCAGCATAATTAAGGACAAAAACAGAGTCATTGACATCAATACATCGCGCCCTCACATTCCCGTCATGGTAGTCACATTGTGACTGACGCCTGCTCTCAACAATTACTTTCATAGTAGGGTGTATAAGGGATAACCTGGTTTTGAGCATCCTTTTCATTAGCAGCTCTGAGGGTGGAAACCCTGTGAGCGAGTGTGGTCGGGATCTATTGGCCAACAGGAGGTGTGATAAGCGGCTTTGTAGGGAACCCCCTTGGATTCTGAGCATCCCGTTTGATTATCTGCACT
Organism: Pristiophorus japonicus; assembly: GCF_044704955.1. Taxonomy (NCBI): domain Eukaryota; kingdom Metazoa; phylum Chordata; class Chondrichthyes; family Pristiophoridae; genus Pristiophorus; species Pristiophorus japonicus. Next base: position 80,999,274 of record NC_091993.1, read on the forward strand.
GCTCATTCCGCCTGGCCATTTGAGGCCGGCTTGAACGGTGCCGTTCTGACATGGTTGATTCCATTGCCTGCCATGAAGTCCTGGAATTCAGTGCTTGTGAAGCACGAGCCATTGTCGCTGACCAAGACATCCGGTAGACCATGGGCGGCAAACATTGCCCGTAGACTTTCTACCGTGGCAGAGGATATGCTTGAATTTAAAATGGCACACTCAATCCATTTGGAGTAGGTGTCTACTACAACCAAAAACATTTTTCCCATAAAAGGACCTGCGTAGTCCACATGGATGCGTGACCATGGCTTGGTGGGCCAGGACCAGGGGCTAGGGGGGGCTTCCCTGGGTGCATTGCCCAGCTGAGCACATGTGTTGCACCTGCGAACACAAAGTTCCAGGTCTGCATCTATCCCTGGCCACCAAACGTGTGACCTGGCAATTGCCTTCATCATGACAATGCCCAGGTGTTCATTGTGAAGTTCTCTGATGAACACCTCTCTGCCCCTCTGAATACATGACATGCAGGGCCATGGAATGTATTCAGTAGCTCCTCACAATGTTTTATTGATGGCCGCTTCTTCCCTGATCAAAATTCAGCAATGACGCGCCTCAGCAGCCAGTATTTTTATCCTGTAGTTTCTTTGATGTGAGACTTCCAGTCACATTCCGACAATATCAACATTCATAAACACATATACCACTGTGACAGGACAACAATTAACCGTCAGTGATAGGCCTAAAAGGCAACAGCCCCTATTGCTAAACATTTAAATATGATCTCTTATAAATATTAATATGCACTCTGCATCCCAATACCAACACCACTTCCAGGATACTCAGCCACATATAAACTGGCTTCAGGTCTGCAGACATTGAATCTGCACCATTCTGATGCCATTTAACAAGCACAGCTGCTGCCACTTGGAAACATCAATTAGCATTTCAAACCAATGGTCTGCTTCCCACATACAAATTCCAACCAGGATATTGTTTAACATTAAAGATATATGAAGCTTTATTAGAGGGCATATTTTCAGTTTTCATCACCAGCCTTAACATCTTTTTTCAGGTTAGACTAGTCAGTTGACTTTAAATTGCCTCTATTCTACGGTCAGCCTGTCTGTCAACGTTATTCAGTCCTGAGTGAATTGCCAATTTTTCTCACCATGTAGTCCTGCCGATTGATTTTCTTACAATCAGGAGGCAGATAATTCCCAGTTTCCCACCACAGGGATTTAAGGTCTGCTCTGGAGCCAACCTCTTTTTTAAAAAAGGAAAAAATCATTTCTCCTTTCACTTACTAGAATGCTGTATATGTGATTTTCCCAGTACTCTATTGTGGCAGGTATTCCACAGATCACAGCTTAATCCAGTTATGGTGCTTTTACTTGCATTTTCAGTAAAAGTCTGGAGGAAAGTAAGCAAAATGCTTCTTTCTTCCCAGACACTTTTGTAGTGTATGGAGAAAGAGTCAGACTGACCACTGTGAACGCAAAGTAAAGTGTGACCTTAGTCTTTTATTGCAGGTCTCCAGAGTGCCTCTCCAAGCTATGAAGCCTCCTTAAATACCTGTGCTCCCAAGGGATTATGGGATCCCTTAGGACTCCAGGGGATGAGCCCTCTGGTGGCTGTACAGAGTAAATACAAGTTTACATAGATAACAACACTCCCCGCCACCCCACCCCCCCCCCCGCCCCGCTGCCCAAAGTCAATAGTGTAACTACTTACGATGTGAGTCGATGGTGCTGGTTGCCACTGGTGTGTGTGTTGGGGGATCAAAAAAGGTAGGGTCCAAGGTGGGTTGCTCAGGGTAGTCCATGAATCTGAGTTTGATTTGGTCCAAGTGTTTCTGGTAAATGAGTCCATTTGAATGTTTGACCCGAAACACCCTGCTCCCCTCCTTGGCCACGACAGTGCCGGGAAGCCACTTGGGACCTTGTCCATAATTTAATACAAATACAGGATCATTGATTTCAATCTCGTGTGACACATTTGCGCTATCATGCACTTTGTTGAAGCCGCCTGCTCTCTACCTGTTCATGTAGATCAGGGTGAACTAACGAGAGCCTTGTCTTAAGTATTCTTTTCATGAGCAGTTCAGCAGGTGGGATCCCAGAGAGTGAGTGGGGTCTCGTGCGGTAGCTAAGCAGGACTCGGGATAGGCGAGTCTGCAGTGAGCCTTCAGTTACCCTCTTCAAGCCTTGCTTGATGGTTTGCACTGCTCTCTCTGCCTGACCAATGGACGCTGGTTTAAATGGAGCAGATGTGACATGTTTGATCCTGTTACGGGTCATGAATTCTTTGAACTCAGCACTGGTAAAACATGGCCCATTGTCGCTCACCAGGACATCGGGTAGGCCGTGTATGGTGAACATGGCCTGCAGGCTTTCAGTAGTGGCAGCGGACGTGCTAGCCGCCATTATCTCACATTCAATCCACTTGGAGTAGCGTCTGCAACCACAAGGAACATTTTACCCAAGAACGGGCCTGGCTAGTCGACATGTACCCTAGACCATGGTTTGGAGTGCCAAGACCATAAACTTAGCAGCACCTCCCTGGGTACATTGCTTAACTGTGGGCATGTATTACATCTGTGAATGCAGGACTCTAAGTCCGCATCGATACCGGTCACCACACGTGGGATCTGGCTATCACTTTCATCATTACGATGCCTGGGTGGGTACTATGGAGGTCATTGATGAAGGTGTCTCTGCCCTTTTTGGGGACCACTACTCGATTGCCCCACAGAAGGCAGTCTGCCTGTGTAGACATTTCATCTTTGCGCCGCTGGAACGGCTTTATCTCTTCCTGCATTTCCCTGGCACACTGGACCAGCTCCCGTGAAGCACACAGCTTTTGATTAGAGATAATAAGGGGTCCTGGCTTGTCCAGGTTTTGATTTGCCGGGCAGTGACGGGTCATTGCTCACTCTCAAATGCTTCCATAATCATGGCAAGATCTGCGGGCTGTGCCATTTCCACCCCTGTGGTGGGCAATGGCAGCCTACTGAGAGCATCGGCGCAGTTTTCTGTGCCTGGCCTGTGGTGGATGGTGTCGTTGTATGCGGACAATGTGAGCGCCCATCTCTGGATGCGGGCCGATGCGTTGGTATTTATCCCTTTACTCTCGGAGAACAGGGATATAAATGGCTTATGGTCAGTTTCCAATTCGAATTTTAGCCCAAACAGGTATTGATGCATTTTCTTTACCCCATAGACACACGCTAACGCTTCTTTCTCAATCATATTGCAGGCTCTCTCAGCCTTAAACAGACTCCTGGATGCATAAGCAACCGGTTGCAGTTTCCCGAAATCATTAACTTGTTGCAATACACACCCGACACCATATGACATCGCATCAGATGCTAGTACCAAACGCTTACATGGATCATACAACACAAGCAATTTGTTTGAGCATAACAATTTTCTCGCTTTTAAAAAGGCATTTTCTTGGCTTTTGCCCCAAACCCATTCATTCCCTTTTCGTAGTAAGACATGCAGTGGTTCTAACAGTGTGCTGAGACCTGGTAAGAAGTTACCAAAGTAGTTCAGGAGTCCCAAAAACGACCACAGTTCCGCACGTTCTGTGGCCTCAGTGCATTCTTGATTGCCTCCGTCTTCGAGTTGGTGGGCCTGATGCCATCCACCGCAATCCTCCTTCCCAGGAACTCCACTTCAGGCGCCAGGAAAACGCATTTCGAGCGTTTTAACCGAGCCCCACGTGGTTGAGTCGACTAAGAACCTCCTCCAGGTTCTGCAGATGCTCGACTGTGTTCCGACCTGTGACCAAGATGTCATCCTGGGAGACCACAGTGTGCAGGACCGACTTCAGTAAGCTTTCCATATTTCTCTGGAATATTGCCGCCGCCGATCGGATTCCAAATGGGCATCTGTTATAAACAAAAAGACCTTTGTGTGTGTTGATACAGGTGAGGGCCTTCGATGATTCCTCCAGTTCCTGCGTCATGTAGGATGAAGTCAGATCCAGCTTTGTGAAGGTCTTTCCTCCCGCCAGCGTTGCAAAGAGGTCGTCGGCCTTTGGTAGTGGGCATTGCTCCTGCAGGGAGAAACGATTGGTAGTTACTTTGTAATCGCCACAGATTCTGAAGGTGCCATCTCTGTTGAGGACTGCGACGATAGGACTGACCCATTCATTGAACTCGATCGGGGAAATGATGCCCTCTCTTTGCAGCCGGTTTAGCTTAATCTCTACCCTTTCTCTCATCATGTATGGTACTGCTCTCGCCTTGTGATGGATGGGTCGCGCCTCCAGAATTAGGTGGATCTGTACTTTTGCTCCTTGGAATTTCCCGATGCCCGGTTGGAACAGCGAAGAAAATTTGTTTAAGACCTGGGCACACGAAGTGTCGTCAGCGGGCGATAGCGCTCAGACGTCGTCCCAGTTCCAGCGTATTTTTCCCAGCCAGCTCCTGCCAAGCAGTGTGGGACCATCGTCTGGTACCACCCAGAGTGGTAGCTTGTGCACCGCTCCATCATAGGAGACCTTTACGGTAGCACTGCCGATTACAGGAATCAGTTCTTTCATGTAAGTTCTTAGTTTCGTGCGAACTGGAGTTAAGACTGGCCTTGAGGCCTTGTTGCTCCACGACCTTTCGAAAGTCTTTTTGCCCATGATGGACTGGCTCGCGCCCGTGTCCAGCTCCATTGACACCGGGAGTCCATTTAGTTCAACATTCAGCATTATCGGGGGACAATTCGTGGTGAATGTGTGCACTCCATGTACCTCTGCCTCCTCTATCTGAGGCTCTGGTTCGTAGTGACCCTCCGTGGATCTGTCCTCCTCTGCAACGTGGTGGTTTGCAGTTTTAACAGGCTTTGCAGCTCGCTTGCGCACTCGTTGGAGGTGTCCCATTGTTCCACCTCCCTTGCAAACGTATCCTTTGAATTGGCATGAATGGAAACGATGATCATACCCGCAGCGCCAACAAGGTGTTAATGGCCTTGCATTCATCACCCTTGATGGTGGACTCTGAGACATCTGTGGACGTGTAGCTGCAGGTATGTGTGACCTGCCCTGTACGTTACGATTCGAAAACAATATCATTTTGTTCACAGTACTTGTAGCAGCACTTGTGTGCTGAGAGATTTGCTTCGTATTGTCACTGGTGGCAATGAGCGGCTGGGCTATCGCTATGGCCTTACTCAAGATTGGGATCTCTACAGTCAAAAGTTTGCCAAGTATGGTTTCGTGGCCAATGCCAAGTATGAAAAAGTCTCTGAGCACATGCTCCAAATGTCCTTCAAATTTGCAATGTCCTGCAAGGCGTCTTAGCTCGGCAACATAACTTGCCACTTCCTGGCCTTCAGACCTTTTGTAGGTGTAGAACCGGTACCTCGCCATCAGAACGCTTTCTTTCGGGATCAAATGCTCTCGGACCAGTGTGCACAAATCGTCGTATGATTTCTCCGTGGGTTTCGCTGGAGTGAGCAGAATCTTTAGGAGGCCATACGTTGGTGCCCCACAGACGGCGAGGAGGATCGTCCTTCGTTTGGCAGTGCTCTCTTCCCCATCGAGCTCGTTGGCCACGAAGTATTGGTCGAGTCGCTCCACAAAAGTTTCCAAATCATCTCCCTCCGAGAATTTCTCCATCTTTAGGTTCGCTATCTGTATCTCGTCACCAGTTGTAGTGTATGGAGAAAGAGTCAGACTGAACACTGTGAGCTCAAAGTAAAGTGTGACCTTAGTTTTTTTATTACAGGTCTCCAGAGTGCCTCTCCAACCTGTGAAGCCTCCTTAAATACCTGTGCTCCCAAAGGATTATGGCTGCACAGAGTAAACACAAGTTTACATATATAACACTTTGTGTCATCAAATATACCAGTATAAGAAGATCCTTTGTGATTTAAAGTATGCTACGTATTGTTCTTCATCCAGCAATATATACCTAATGTTGTTTATATTCATCGTAGGCAGACCCTCGGAATCAAGGAAGACTTGCTTCCACTCTTGAAGTGAGTTCTTTAGTGGCTGAACAGTCCAATACGAGAACCACAGTCCCTGTCACAGGTGGGACAGATAGTCGTTGAGGGAAAGGGTGGGTGGGACAGGTTTGCTGCACGCTCTTTCCACTGCCTGCGCTTGATTTCTGTATGCTCTCAGTGTTGAGACTCCAGGTGCTCAGCGCCCTCCCAGATGCTCTTTCTCCACTTAGGGCAGTCTTTCGTCAGTGGGGATGTCGCACTTTATCAGGGAGGCTTTGAGGGTGTCCTTGTAGCGTTTCCGCTACCACCTTTGGCTCGTTTGCTGTGAAACATTGAAACATAGAATTTAGGTGCAGGAGCAGGCCATTCGGCCCCTCGAACCTGCACCACCATTCAATATGATCATGGCTGATCATGTAACTTCAGTACCCCACTCCTGTCTTCTCTCCATACCCCCTGACCCTTTAGCCGTAAGGGCACATCTAACTCCCTTTTGAATATATCCAACGAACTGGACTCAGGAACTTTCTGTGGTAGAGAATTCCATAGGTTCACAATTCTCTGGGTGAAAACGTTTCTCCTAATCTTGGTCCTATATGGCTTCCCCCTTATCCTTAGACTGTGACTCCTGGTTCTGGACTTCCCCAACATCGGGAACATTCTTCCTGCATCTAACCTATTCAATCCCGTCAGAATTTTATATGCTTCTATGAGATCCCCTCTCATTCTTCTAAATTCCAGTGAATATAAGCCTAGTCGATCCAGTCGAAGGAGCTCCGAGTAGAGCACTTGCTTTGGGAGTCTCGTGTCTGGCATGCAAACTATGTGGCCTGCCCAGCAGAGCTGATCGAGTGTGGTCAGTGATTCAATGCTGGGGATGTTAGCCTGGATGAGGACGCTGATGTTGGTGCATCTGTCCTCCAGGGGATTCGTAGGATCTTGCGGAGACGCCTTTGGTGATATTTTTCCAGCGACTTGAGGTGTCTGCTGTACATGGTCCATGTCTCTGAGCCATACAGGAGGGCGACTATTACTACAGCCCTGTAGACCATGAGCTTGGTGGCAGTTTTGAGGGCCTGGTCTTCAGACACTCTTTTCCTCAGGCGGCCGAAGGCTGCACTGGCGCACTGGAGGCGGTGTTGGATCTCGTCGTCGATGCCTGCTCTTGTTGATAGGAGGCTCCCGAGGTATGGGAAGTGGTCCGCGGTGTCCAGGGACCTGTTACTCTTAGCTTAAAGCTAGTGTTGACTAAATAAAAGTTTATAAGAAGATGTAGACTATTTGATGCACGGAGTAACCATTCAACACATTCCAACTGACTTGCCCATCATATCTGGATATTGCTCTTCCAACATCTAGTTCAAAAATTTGCAGCAAGCACAAATGTGAAACTAGATGTTTTCTATTAATGGGCCATTGCCTTTGATCACTATGAAGAGATGTCCATCTCGTATCAGCCTTGGCTCAGTGGTAGCATTCCTGCTTCTGAGTCATCCTGAAGGTCCTGGGTTCAAGTCACACTCCAGAAACTTGAATACATAATCCAGGCTGATACTTCAATGCAATACTGAGGGAGTGCTGTACTGTCAAAGGTGCCGTCTTTCAGATAAGATGCTTGCCCTCACAGGTGGATGTAAAAGAACCCAAAGAAGAGCGGGGGAGCTCTCTTGGGTCTGCGCCAATATTTATCCCTCAACTAACATCACCAAAAATGATTATCTAGTCATTATCACGTTGCTGTTTGTGAGACTGGACCTCGCTGTGCAATACAACAGTGACTATACTCCATTGTACTTTTAAAAAGTACTTCATTGGATGTTTCAGTACGTTCATCACAAGCAGTGCCTTGAAACAAGGATGACTTGCTTCCACACCAAAAAAGGATGCGTTCACAGGTGTTTGAATGAAGGACCTAATACTCCAGGTCCTGAACTACATCCTGAAGGGTGGAAGATGCCTGTGTGTGGATTTTTAACGTGTGGTGGCCATTGTACACCAGCCACCACACGGGCTTGACAGTACATTAAAGATGCTATATAAATACAAGTTGTTGTTGTTATTGGCCGTAATGCGCTTTGGTATGTCCTGAGATCATCAGCGGCACTGTATAAATGGAACGTTTTCTTTCTTTAAGAAGTTGCACTGTTTGTTGCTGTGACCTTACGTGGAATCCTCCCCGTGGGCTTTATGTTTCTTTTCATTGTCAGCATGTCGTATTGCTGCTAATGCACAGAAAGCCCAATCTCTCTTCAGTCATCAGTAGAAACCTCGGTCTTTGGAGCCTTCCAATTAAAAAATCCTCCTGCGTTGATGATTATAGTTTCTTCAGTGGATTGTACCCAGTGATTCCCGAAGCTGTGTCGGGCTGCTGTCAATAATTGAAAAACAAACACTTTGCGACATGCCTTACTATGTAGATGAAATGACAAAACTATTGATTGGGATGTCAGAAGTTGAATTGAGTTAATAAAAAATACATGACAAAGATGCAGAAAAGTGCAATTTAGCAGAAATCCAGAGACAACAAGCAGCATGGGGAATCATTCATCATTGACTCCTCTGCAGAGCCCACCATTCACTACAGTTAGGACAAGTGATTTATGCACACTGATAGCTGCTCAGGAACTGTCATCTTTGAAAGCCAACAGGTCTTTTTATGCAAAACTACAATTTACGGACAGCAAACCTTGCTGAACATGATCAGTGTGGGGATTCGCAGAATTCGGTATGTGGCACTAAATCATCTAATGTAAGAGCAGAATACAAACAGACTGATTCTGTCCTGAAAGTTTTCTGATACAGCAACAAAGGTCCCTTTAAAAAGGGCAAGATCGATAACTGCTGATTCAGTTGGATACAGTGAGCCAATCAATTATTTAAATCTTAATTTAATCCAAATTAAATTAGCTCAGTGGATCAGTGAGGAGTGCAGTGACCTCAACATCATGAATAACCAAGATACAGTTGCTGTTGAAGAGAAATTAGGTGTTGTTTAGGTGTTTTTTTTATGTAGAATAGAATTTATAGCATGGAAATAGGCCATTCGGCCCAACTAGTCTGCACTGGTATTTATGCTCCATATACATCTCCTCCCTCCCTACTTTATCTCATCCTATCAGCATATTCTTCTATTCCTTTCTCCCTCATGTACATATCTAGCTTCATCTTAAAGGCATCTATGCTATTTGTCTCATATACTCCATGTTCCTACATTACAACAGTGACTACACTCCAAAAGTACTTAATTGGTTGTAAAGTGCTTTGAGACGTCCGGTGGTTGTGAAAGGCGCTATATAAATATAAATCTTTCTTTATGTGGTCGCGAGTTTCACATTCTTACCACTCTCTGGTTGAAGAACTTTCTCCTGAATTCCTTATTGGATTTATTAGTGACTATCTTATATTTATGACCCCGAGTTTTAGTCTCCCCCACATGTCTACTCTATCAAATCCTTTCATAATTTTAAAGACCTCTGTTAGATCACCCCTCAGCCTCCTCCGTTCTAGAGAAAAGGGCCCCAGTCTGTTCAGTGATAGTTATAACCTCTCAGTTCTGGTATCATCCTTGTAAGTCTTTTTTGCACCTTCTGTAGTGCCTCTACATCCTTTTTGTAATAAAGAGACAAGAACTGTGCACAACACTCCAAGTATGGTCTAACCAAGGGTCTATACAAGTTTAGCATAACCACTTTGCTTTTCAATTTTATCCCTTTAGAAATGAACCCCATGCTTTGTTTACATTTTTTTTGGCCTTATTAACTTGCATCGCTACTTTTAATGATTTGTAAATCTGTACTCCCTAGATACTTTTGTTCCTTTACCTCATTTAAACTCCTATTTTCCAAGGCCTAGATGGCCTTCTTATTCCTCCTATCAAAATGCATCCCCTCACGCTTATCTATATTGAATTTCATTTAACATTTACACGCCCATTCTGCAAGTTTATTAACATCTTCTTGTAGCTTGTCACAGTCCTCCTCAGTATTAACTATAGACCCCAATTTGGTGTCATTCACAAATTTTGAAATTGTGCTTCTGATTCTCGAGTCCAATTCATTTATGTAAATTGTGAACAACAGTGATTGCAGTACTGATCCGTGTGGAACGCCACTTCCCACCTTCTGCCAGTCTGAGTTAATAGTATATATTTTTCAAATTTGGAAACTCCCTATTTTGATCAGGCTAATATTCCTTCAGTGAGTTATTTTTCTCACCTTCTCTTTGTTTTTCTGACATGAACCAAAAACTTTCACTCAGTGAGGTCAGAGGCAGTATCATCTCAGATCTCTACTAATACCATAGGACCCGAACATAGGAACAGAAGGAGGTCATTTAACCCCTCGAGGCTGTTCCACCATTCAATGAGATTATGGCTGATCTGTGACCGATATCCATATGCCCCATATCCCTTAATACCTTTGGGTAACAAAAATCTATCAATCTCAGATTTAAAATTAATAATTGTCTGAACATCAATTGCCTTTTGTGGAAGGGAGTTCCAAACCTCTACCACCCTATGGGGTCAAGTTTCGGGCCACGCCTAGAATGGCGCAGCCCCGCGAGCCACGCCTGATTTCTGGCTCAAAACTGCACCGAAAACTTACCTCGGTATTCTCCACTCCCTCAGGTCGATCCAGGCGCTCGGCGCAGCGCAGCACGAGCTGTGGGGAGTGGAGCCAGGTCCCTGCGCTGAAAACAGTGCCGGGAACTCTGCACATGCGCGCTACAGTGTGTGTGCATGTGCAGTAGCTCCAGGCGCCCAAGGCTGTGTGGGAGGGGCCTGAAGCACGCCGCTCCTAGCCCTGGCCGAATGGTCTCACTGGGGCGGTGAAGATCGGACTGCACCTCCCTCCTCCAGCTCCTGCTCTGGCTCCAGCTACGGCTCCCTCCCTGTTCGGCTCATGCTCCCTTTGGCTCTCGCCCGCCACCACCCCCCCCCAGCTCCCGCTCCGCTGCCTGCCGCTCTCCCTGCCCCCCCCCAGCTCCCGCTCCGCTGCCTGCCACTGCCCCCCGACCCCCCCAGGTCCCACTCTGGCTCCCCCTGGCACCCCCACCCCACTTCAGCTCCAGTCCGCTCCCTCTTCACGTCTATGGCGGGGCCTGCCCACCCGGCATCTTACTGAGAGCGGGCCCCACCCGAAGTCTTCAGCCTGGCTTCTTCTTGTTGGCCAGGCCCGTTCAGCCTCCCCCCTCTCCTCCCTCTCTTCACCCTCTCCCACCCTCTCCTCTCCTTCTCCCTCCCTCTCCTCTCTTTCCCTCTCCTCTCCCCCCCTCTCCTCTCCCCCCCTCTCCTCTCCCCCCTCCCTCTCCTCTCCCCCTCCCCCTCTCCTCTCCCCCCTATCCTCTACCCCCCCTCTCCTCTCCCTCTCCCCCATGCCCCCTCTCCTTTCCCCCCCTCCTTCTCCCCCCCCCTTCCCTCGCTGTCAGAAACACATAGACACTGACAGACAGAGAGAGAGACACTGACACAGATAGAGAGAGAAAGACACACTGACAGACAGAGACAGAGAGACACTGATAGAGACAGAGAGAGACACACTGGGGGGGCCCCGTCCCAGCACTCTGTTGGAGGGCTCCCGGTGCTGCAGTCGGTGAGTAGAAACGTAATTTTTTATTTATTGATTTTTTTTTTGATTGATTGGTTGATTTATTGATTTATTTATCATTTATTATTGATGATGGCTTTTTATTTGTAAAAGTGAAGTGTTTAATGTTTGTAAACTTCCCTCCCCTCCCCCCCCAACTCTCTTCCTTACGCCTGATTTTCTAAGTGTAGGCAAGGTTTCTCTGAGCGTACAAAAATCTACGCTTACTCCATTCTAAGTTAGTTTGGAGTAAGTTTTCACTGCCTAAACTTTCAAAACAGGCGTAAGTGGCTGGACACGCCCCCTTTTGAAAAAAAAAATCTGTTCCAAAATGAAACTGTTCTAACTGACTAGAACTGGAGCAAACTAAATGCCAAGAATTGCAATTTCTAAGATATTCCATTCTAAACCAGTTGCTCCAGAAAAATAGGAGCAACTCAGGCCGAAACTTGACCCCTATGTGTGTAGAAGTGTTTCTTAATTTCACTTCTCAAAGGTCCGGCTCTAATTTTTAAACTATGTCCCCTAGTCCTAGACTCCCCAACCCCAACCAGCAGAAATAGTTTCTCTCTATCTACCCTATCTGTTAATATCTTGAAATCACCCCTTAACATCTTTCTAAATTCTAGGGAATACCAACCCTAAATTGTGTAATCTCTCCTCGTAATTTAACAGGGTATCAATCTGGTAAACCTACGCTGCACTCCCTCCATGGCCAATACATCCTTCCTGAGGTGTGTTGCACAGAACTGCTCACTGTACTCCAGGTGTGGTCTAACCAGGGTTTTGTATAGCTGCAACATAACTTCTACTCCCTTGTATTCTAGTCCTTTAGATATGAAGGCCAGCATTCCATTAACTTGTTTTGATTATTTACTCTACCTGTTCATGACATTTTAACAATCTATGTACTTGGACCCCCAAATCTCTTTGGACCTCCACTGTTTTTAGCTTTTCACTGTTGAGAAAGTACCCTGTTCTATACTTTTTAGGTCCAAAGTGGATGACCTCACATTTGTCTACATTTAAATCCGTTTGCCATAGTTAATCATTCACTTAAACTATCAATATCCCTTTGTAATTTTATGCTTTCTTCGACACTGCCGCCTATCTTTGTGTCAGCAGCAAATTTGGATATGTGGCTTTCTATCCCATCATCTAAGTCATTGATAAACATGGTGAATAGTTGAGGCCCCAACACAGATCCCTGGGGGGCACCACTAGTCACATTAGAGTACCTGTCCATTATCCCTCCTCTCTGTCTCTTGCCATTCAGCCAATTTCTTAACCAGCTCAATAATTTGCCTTCAATTCCATGGGCTTCTTATGAGGGATGTTATCAAATGCCTTCTGGAAGCCCATATAAATAACATCTATAGACGTGTCCACTACTTTAGTCACCTCTTAAATTGAGTAGGTCATAAGGAGGTTTGAACTCACGATCCCTGGTTTATTAAGACCAGTGCCCTAACCCCTGATCTATGGAGCCACCTGCTCTGGGATTACTTTGAAACAGACCACTGGGCAGTGTACAACGTTGGCTGGGGATGATACTTTCTCTGACTGTTCTCAACTCCTTCTCCCTGGATGGCAAAGCAAAATCCCACTTGTCTTGTATACTATTAAAACTGGACAAGGGGAGGAATGGGCTCTTAATATCCCTGGATAAAATGTATTCAGGAAAGATAGGAAAGACTAAAAAAGGTTGTGGGGGCATTATTGATGAAGGATACTGTTACAGCATCAGAAAAGGATGATATATTTGAGGGTACAAAGTCAGAATCGATTTTGTTAGAATTAAGGAAAATTGAGGAGCAATTACACTGCTGGGTGTATACAATACACCACCTAATTGTGGGAAGGAGTTAGAGGAGTAAAATTGCGGCAAATTGCAGAAAGATGCAAGAACTACTGAGCAGTGACTGATAATGAGGGCGTCAGATATTCAAATATAAACTGGGATAGTAACAGTGTAAAGGGCAAAGTGGGGGAGGAATTCCTGAAATAAATATGAGAGAACTTTCTTGATCAAAATGTTTCGAAAATAGTGAGGAAGAAAGCAATGCTGGATCTAATTCTGGGGAATGAAGTGGGACAAGTGGAACATGTTTCAGTGGAAGAGCATTAGGGCAACAGTGATCACAATATAATTAGCTTCAGAGAAAAATGTGAAATACTCAACTGGAGGAGAGCTAATTTCAGTGAGTTGCCTAGGTGATTTGGAATCAAAGGTTGGCAGCTAAAAGAATAAATGAGCAATGGGAGGCCTTCAAAAAGGAGATAGTTTAGGTGCAGCCAATTTGCACATAGCAAGGTCCCACAAACAGCAATGAGATACATGACCAAATAATCTGTTTTTCTTTACCCATGTTGGCTGAGCGATAAATGTTGGCCAGAACTCCAGGAGAACTGCCCGGTTCTTTGTTGAATAGTGCCATGGGATCTTTTACGTCCACTTGAGAGGGCAAATGGGACCTTGCTTAATGCCTGATCGAAAAGACAGCATCTCAGAGACATCCTTCATTGAACACAACAAAAAACAGCAAACAATAGATCTTTTAAAATGAAACCTGAGCTATCACATGATCACTGTTCAACCAACCATTATACCAGGTAGTGCTGCTTGAGACCAAGATGAAAGTAAGGTAGCAATCCAGCTGCAGACAGGAAGCCATCATGGAAGAAATTAGATAAATGGTCAGCACAAGAAAAAGCTCTGGTTATAAAACAAATTCTATCTGCCGGCAACCAGAGAGACTACATTACAATAGTGGGGGCTGGGTTCCAATCAATTCTGATCCCAGAGGATCAAAGATCCATTCAGAGCCTGGAGTCAAATTGTGCTTGTAAAGTCCTGTCCCCTCAGTACAGATTCACACGAGGCATGTAGTGAAGTCAAGGTCACTCTGGACCTGCACCTTTATTTCACAGCTCTGGAATGCTGCACTTGTCTGAGACCTGTCCTTATATACCTGTCTCTTGCAAGTGCACCCCTGGTGGTAAGGTATGCTGGTGGTTACAGGTCATATCTTATTACAGTCATGTATAGCATGTTAGGATACAGTTATATATAATAATGTAAGATACATGGCATCACCCTCCCCCAAGGTCTTATTGTCTTTATAGGTTCAGTCTCTCAGGTGGTCTACGCTCTCGTGTGGAGCGTCTGAGTTGTGGTTCAGTTGTTTGCCTTGGTGTCTGTTTTTCTTTGGGTGTGGTTGCTGGTATCTCGCCTGGGCTGTCTGTTTCGATTGGTGTGATTGTTGTTGACTCGCCTGGGCTGTCTGTTGGGATTGCCCTTTCCTCAGGTTGTTCCCTCTGTCTGTCCACCCGGTGTGGTGCGAGTTCCACGTTGTAGTCTGCCTCTGGTTCTGCAGTGTTGTTGGTAAATCTGCTTTTGACTTGGTCTACATGCCTCCGGCAGGTTTTGCCATTGTCCATTTGTACTACCAGTAGCCTGTTTCCTTCCTTGCCCATTACTGTCCCTGCAAGCCATTTGGGACCCCTGCTATAGTTTAGTACAAATACTTTGTCCCCTATCTCATTCCATCTCCCCCTCGAACTTCTGTCATGGTACTCAGTCAGCTTACGGCGATTTGCCTCAAAGATTTCATGCATGTCTGGGAGGATTAATGAGAGCCTTGTTTTTCAAGTCCTTTTCATCAACAGTTGCGCGGGGGGGATCCCAGTCAGTGAGTGCGGACGAGATCTGTATGCCAGCAGCAGTCGCGACAGGCGACCCTCCAGCGTAGGACCTTGGATTTTAAGCATGCCTTGTTTAATGATTTGCACTGCTCTCTCCGCCTGGCCGTTGGAGGCCGGCTTGAACGGTGCCGTCTTGACGTGATTTATGCCGTTGTCAATTATAAAGTCTTGGAATTCTGCGCTGGTGAAGCACGGACCATTGTCACTGACCAATATGTCAGGGATTCCGTGCGTTGCAAACATGGTTGCGAGGCTCTCCACAGTGGTGGAGGTTGTGCTCGAGTTTAAAATGCTGCATTCGATCCACTTTGAAAATGCATCTACAACTACGAGTAACATTTTGCCCATGAATGGGCCCGCATAGTCTACGTGCACCTGCGACCACGGTTTGGTAGGCCAGGGCCAGGGGCTCAGTGGAGCCTCCTAGGGGGCATTGCTGAGTTGGGCACAAATGGTGCACCTTCAGTCGCAGAGCTCTAAGTCCGCGTCAATACCAGGCCACCAGACGTAGGATCTGGCTATGGCCTTCATGAGAACGATCCCCGGGTGCTCGCGGTGGAGCTCCCGGACAAATGCCTCTCTGCCTCGCAGAGGCATGATTACTCGGCTGCCCCACATCAGGCAGTCTGCTTGTAGTGATGGCTCAGGGTTTTAATTCCTCGGGGTAGGCATCGCGTGCCTCTGCCCAGTCACCGGTTAGGACACATCTTAACGTGGGGTCGCTGGCCGTCCAGGCTCTGATTTGGCGAGCCGTCATGGGCGAACCTGTGGACTCAAAGGCATTGATTGAAATGACTATATCACAGTTCTGTTCATCAGACCCTTCCGTGTTCGCCAGGGGTAGCCTGCTGAGCGTGTCGGCACAGTTGTCTGTGCCTGGTCTGTGCCTTATTGTATAGTCGTAGGACGCCAGCATGAGTGCCCACCATTGAATTCGCGCCAAGGCGTTGGCGTTTATTGCCTTGCTCTCGGATAGGAGGGACGTGAGGGGCTTGTGGTCGATTTCTAACGCGAACTTGGCCCCGAAAAGATATTGGTGCATCTTTTTGACACCGTACACGCACGCGAGCGTATCCTTCTCTACCATTCCGTTCCCGCGCTCCGCCCACGAAAGTGACCTGAAGGCATAAGCTATGGGTTGTAATTTGCCCGCACTATTGACATGTTGCAAAACGCACCCGACCCCATACGCTGACGCATCACATGTGAGAACTAGCTTTTTACCTGGGTCAAAGAAAGTCAAAACACTGTTGGAACACAGAAGGTTGTGTGCCTTATTGAAGGCGCATTCCTGGACGTCCCCCCAAAACCAATCGCACCCCTTCTTGAGTAGCACGTGGAGAGGCTCCAGCAGCGTGCTTAAGTTCTGCATAAAGTTCCCAAAGTAATTGAGTAGCCCGAGAAAGGCGCGCAGTTCTGAGACATTCCGGGGCCTGGGTGCCAGGCGAATTGCTTCTGTTTTGGACTCTGTTGGGCGGATTCCATCAGCGGCAATCTTTCTGCCCAAAAATTCAACCTCGGGTGCGAGAAACAGACACTTGGATTTCTTGACTCGTAGGCCTACCTGATCCAACCGCTTTAGTACTTCCTCCAAATTACGGAGATGGGAGTCGGTGTCCCTGCCCGTGATAAGTATGTCGTCTTGAAATACAACCGTCCCCGGGATGGACTTGAGCAGACTCTCCATGTTGCGCTGGAATATGGCAGCTGCCGACCTGATGCCGAATGGGCATCGATTGTACATGAAAAGGCCTCGATGTGTGTTGATGGTGGTGAGTAGTTTGGATTCCTCGGTCAATTCTTGCTTCATATACACAGATGTGAGGTCTAGTTTTGAGAAAAGCTTACCTCCATCCAATGTGGCAAATAAGTCCTCCGCTCTGGGCAGCGGGTACTGGTCCTGTAGGGAGACTCTGTTTATGGTAGATTTGTAGTCCCCACAGATTCGTACGGATCCATCAGGCTTCATGACTGGGACGATGGGACTTGCCCAGTCGCTAAATTCCACAGGTAATATAATGCCTTCCCACAGAAGCCTGTCTAGTTCGTGTTCAATCTTTCCCCTCATCACATAGGGTACAGCTCTAGCCTTGTGATGGACCGGTCTAGCATCCTGTGTGATGTAGATTTTGACTTTGGCCCCTTTGAAAGTGCCCATACCTGGCTGAAAGAGATGTTCAAATCGCTTTATAACTGTTGAGCAGGAGGTCCGTTCCTCTAATGACATGGCATGGACATCATCCCATTTCCAGTTTAATTTTGCCAGCCAGCTTCTCCCCAGCAGTGCTGGGGGGTCTCCGGGGACAATCCACAGGGGAAGTCGGTTCACTGTCCCTTTGTGTGTGACAGAGAGCATGGCGCTGCCGAGGACTGGTATGATTTCTTTGGTATAGGTCCTTAGTTTGATGTCAACCCTTGTGAGTTTTGGTCTGTCTCTTTTATGTGACCACAATTGAGCGCCCATGAGAGATTGACTCGCTCCCGTATCCAGCTCCATGTTGACAGATATCCTGTTGAGTAGGACCCTCATCATTATAGGAGGCGTCCTGTTGTAGGAGCAGCGGCCATTGATCGTGTTGACCCGCTGTACATCGGTGTCCCGGGTACTGTCCCCACCATCTTCTGGTCCGCTTTCCGACCCATCCGATTCGTATACCAGCCGAGCTGCCATTTTTTTGCACATGCGGGCCAAATGTCCTGTATATTCACAATTTCTGCAAACAGCCTGCTGAAATCGACATCCCCTTGCCGAGTGCCCACCCCACACCTCCAGCATCGACCTGTTCCATTGTTCAAAGTGTTCCCAAGGAATGAGCTGCGTCTGGCTGATCTCTCTTGAGCTTCTCTCAGTTTGTAGTTGATTGCTCGCATTGTGGGTTGATGAGGTGTGAACGGCCGTTCCTGTGGCCCTTGAAGGCTTCTGCCTGCTATCGAGAGCCTGTTCTTCCGGTTTTGTCTGTGTGTGGGGGCAGCAGCTTGTTTAGTGCTGTGAACTTCTTGTTTCGATATTTCGTTAGTTGTCGTACCTGCATTGTAAATCAACCTCGTGTCTTCTTCCCCTACCAAGAATGCCTGTGCAACCAGTGCTGCTGCCTCTAAGGTCAGGTTTTTGGTCTCTATGAGCTTTCGGAATATGCCTGCGTGGCCTATTCCTTCAATGAAAAAGTCTCTCAGCATTTCTCTCCTCAGTTCATCGGAGAACTCACATAAACTAGCCAACCTCCGAAGTTCCGACACGAAGTCGGGTATGCTCTGGCCCACACAGTGACTGTAGTTGTGGAACCTGTGTCTGGCCATGTGTAGGCTGCTCGCTGGCTTCAGGTGGTCTCTTACCAGTATGCTCAATTCTTCAAACGACTTGCTTGCTGGTTTCTTGGGTGCCAACAAATCCTTCATTAAAGCGTATGTTTTCGAGCCACAGCTGGTCAAGAGATGGGCTCTTCTCTTGTCTGCCTTATCGTCGCTTAACCAGTCTTTGGTTACAAAGCTTTGCTGGAGCCTTTCTATAAAGTCCTCCCAATTGTCTCCCGCATTGTACTTTTCATCTGCTCCGTTGTTCGCCATTCTGTGGATTCTGTAATCCTGTAACTCGTCGTCACTGTAAAGTCCTGTCCCCTCAGTTCAAATTCACACGAGGCATGTAGTGAAATCAAGGTCACTCTGGACCTGCACCTTTATTTCACAGCTCTGGAATGCTGCACTTGCCTGAGAACTGTCCTTATATACCTGTCTCTTGCAAGTGCACCCCTGGTGGTAAGGTATGCTGGTGGTTACAGGTCATATCTTATTACAGTCATGTATAGAATGTTAGGATACAGTTATATATAATAATGTAAGATACATGACAGTGCTAGATTGAATTTGTTTCAGTCTGTTAATGGTGGAATATGGGTCTGGGACTGAGACACATATTCCCATAGTTTTGTGCTCCTGGATGTTGTCTGTGGAGGACAGCAGATCTGAGTTTAATGATGGAGTCTTAGCGATGGAGAAATATTCTGCAATTTTGTGCAATCACAAATTTATGTGTCACTTTCCTTCAGGAGATTACATGGTGGAGCTGAGGATCGGGTAGATTGTACATAGGTAGATCTGTGGGAGGAATGGGATTGATAGACTGAGCAATCCTTTCATTCTATACTTTCTTGTATTCGCATGGGTTTAGAGCAGGGCTTAATTTTGTACCTGTTTGAAGAGCTGGTGCACGTTTTACCTCTTATTCGCTCTTTGTTTTGTGATGCTCATTATGATTTGCAACAGAGGGAAATAAAATGGAGGCAGAAGCAAAAGATAGAAAGGAAAATAGTAAAAGTGGAGGGCAGAGAAACCCAAGACAGAAAACAAAAAGGGCCACATTACAGCAAAATTTTAAAGGGGCAAAGTGTGTTAAAAAGACAAGCCTGAAGGCTCTGTGCCTCAATGCGAGGAGTATTCGGAATAAGGTGGACGAATTAGCTGCGCAGACAGCAGTTAACGGATATGATGTAATTGACATCACGGAGACATGGCTCCAGGGTGACCAAGGCTGGGAAGTCAACATTCAGGGAATTCAACATTTAGGAAGGATAGGCAGAGAGGAAAAGGAGGCGGGGTGGCGTTGTTGGTTAAAGAGGAAATTAATGCAATTGTAAGGAGGGACATTAGCCTGGATGATGTGGAATCGGTATGGGTGGAGCTGTGGAATACCAAAGGGCAGAAAACGCTCGTGGGAGTTGTGTACAGACCACCAAACAGTAGTAGTGAGGTTGGGACAGCATCAAACAAGAAATAATGGATGTGTGCAATAAAGGTACAGCAGTTATCATGGGCGACTTTAATCTACATATTGATTGGGCTAACCAAAGTGGTAGCAATGCGGTGGAGGAGGATTTCCTGGAGTGTATTAGGGATGGTTTTCTGCCCAATATGTCAAGAAACCAACTAGAGAGCTGGCCATCCTAGACTGGGTGATGTGTAATGAGAAGGGAAACTTTGACAGTATGAGGCGTGAATTGGCTAGAATAGACTGGCAAATGATACTTAAAGGGTTGATGGTGGATAAGCAATGGCAAACATTTAAAGATCACATGGATGAACTTCAGCAATTGTACATCCCTGTCTGGAGTAAAAATAAAACGGGGAAGGTGGCTCAACTGTGACTAACAAGGGAAATTAAGGATCGTGTTAAAACCAAGGACGAGACATATAAATAGGCTAGAAAAAGTAACAAACCTGAGGACTGGAAGAAATTTAGAATTCAACAGAGGAGGACTAAGGGTTTAATTAAGAGGGGGAAAATAGATTACGAGAGGAAGCTTGCCGGGAACATAAAAACTGACTGCAAAAGCTTCTATAAATATGTGAAGAGAAAAAGATTAGTGAAGACAAATGTAGGTCCCTTGCAGTCGGATTCAGATGAATTTATAATGGGGGACAAAGAAATGGCAGACCAATTGAACAAATACTTTGGTTCTGTCTTTACGAAGGCAGACACAAATA
This sequence comes from Pristiophorus japonicus, assembly GCF_044704955.1. NCBI lineage: Eukaryota > Metazoa > Chordata > Chondrichthyes > Pristiophoridae > Pristiophorus > Pristiophorus japonicus. The sequence continues at coordinate 81,019,978 of NC_091993.1, forward strand.
ATCTTCCGAATGTACTAGGGGACAGTGGGTCTAGTGAGAAGGAAGAAGTGAAGGATTTTCTTATTAGGCAGGAAATTGTGTTAGGGAAATTGATCGGATTGAAGGCTGATAAATCCCCGGGCCTGATAGTCTGCTTCCTAGAGTACTTGAGGAAGTGGCCCTAGAAATAGTGGATGCATTAGTGATTATTTCCCAACAGTCTATCGACTCTGGATCAGTTCCTATGGACTGGAGGCTAGCTAATGTAACACCACTTTTTAAAAAAGGAGGGAGTGAGAAAACAGGTAATTATAGACCGGTTAGCCTGACATCAGTAGTGGGGAAAATGTTGGAATCAATCATTAAGGATAAAATAGCAACGCATTTGGAAAGCAGTGACAGGATCGGTCCAAGTCAGCATGGATTTATGAAAGGGAAATTATGCTTGAAGAACCTTCTGGAATTTTTTGAGGATGTAACTAGCAGAGTGGACAAGGGAGAATCCATGGATGTGTTGTATTTGGAATTTCAAAAGGCTTTTGACAAGGTCCCACACAAGAGGTTGGTGTGCAAAATCAAAGCGCATGGTATTGGTGGTAATGTACTGACGTGGATAGAGAACTGGTTGGCAGACAGGAAGCAGAGAGTCGGGATAAACGGGTCCTTTTCAGAATGGCAGGTAGTGAATAGTGGAGTGCTGCAGGGCTCAGTGCTGGGACACAAGCTCTTTACAATATACATTAACGATTTGGATGAAGGAATTGAGTGTAATATCTCCAAATTTGTAGATGACACTAAACTGGGTGGCGGTGTGAGCTGTGAGGAGGATGGTAAGAGGCTGCAGGGTGATTTGGACAGGTTAGGTGAGTGGGCAAATGCATGGCAGATGCAGTATAATGTGGATAAATGTGAGGTTATCCATTCGTGCAAAAACACGAAGGTAGAATATTATCTGAATGGCAGCAGATTAGGAAAAGGGGAGGTGCAACGAGACCTGGGTGTCATGGTTCATCAGTCATTGAAGTTTGGCATGCAGGTACAGTAGGCGGTGAAGAAGGCAAATGGTATGTTGGCCTTCCTAACTAGGGGATTTGAGTATTGGAGCAGGAGGTCTTACTGCAGTTGTACAAGGCCTTAGTGAGGCCTCACCTGGAATATTGTGTTCAGTTTTGGTCTCCTAATCTAAGGAAGGATGTTCTTGCGATTGAGGGAGTGCAGCGAAGGTTCACCAGACTAATTCCAGGGATGGCTGGACTGTCAGATGAGGAGCGACTGGATCAACTGGGCCTTTATTCACTGGAGTTTAGAAGGATGAGAGGGGATCTCATAGAAATGTATAAGATTCTGACGGGACTGGACAGGTTAGATGCGGATAGATTGTTCCCGATGTTGGGGAAGTCCAGAACCAGAGGACATAGTCTTAGGATAAGGGGTAGGCCATTTAGGACTGAGATGAGGAGAAACTTCTTCACTCAGAGAGTTGTTAACCTGTGGAATTCTCTGCCGCAGGGAGTTGTTGATGCCAGCTCATTGGATATATTCAAGTGGGAATTAGATAAGGCCCTTACGGCTAAGGGGATCAAGGGGTATGGAGAGAAAGCAGGAAAGGGGTACTGAGGGAATGATCAGCCATGATCTTATTGAATGGCGGTGCAGGCTCGAAGGTCCGAATGGCCTACTCCTGCACCTATTTTCTATGTTTCTCTGTTTCGAATCAATTTTAATGAAAATGGTCTGTTTTCAGAGTTTTCTAAGGGATTAGAAGAGAGAAACAAAGAGAAAGCTTAAAGAAAATACAGGGAAGCACACAGTGGGGGCTCGAGCTAGAGACTAATCAGGTATAACTACCTGGTATTCTTGCCATCCTGCTGGCTCTGTGGGTAAGTGCATTTTAGAAACACAGAAAACATAGAAAACATAGAAAGGAGTAGACCATTCGGCCCTTCTAGCTTGCACCGCTATTCAATGAGTTCATGGCTGAACATGTAACTTCAGTACCCCATTCCTGCTTTCTCGCCATACCACTTGATCCCCCGAGTAGTAAGAACTACATCTAACTCCTTATTGAATATATTTAGTGAATTGGCCTCAACAACTTTCTGTGGTAGAGAATTCCACAGGTTCACCACTCTCTGGGTGAAGAAGTTTATCCTCATCTCAGTCCTAAATGGCTTACCCCTTATCCTTAGACTGTGACCCCTGGTTCTGGACTTCCCCAACATTGGGAACATTCTTCCTGCATCTAACCTGTCTAAACCCGTCAGAATTTTAAACGTTTCTATGAGGTCCCCTCTCATTCTTCTGAACTCCAGTGAATACAAGCCCAGTTGATCCAGTCTTTCTTGATATGTCAGTCTCACCATCCCAGGATTCAGTCTGGTGAACCTTCGCTGCACTCCCTCAATAGCAAGAATGTCCTTCCTCAGGTTAGGAGACCAAAACTGTACACAATACTCCAGGTGTGGCCTCACCAAGGCCCTGTACAACTGTAGCAACACCTCCCTGCCCCTGTACTCAAATCCCATTGCTATGAAGGCCAACATGCCATTTGCTTTCTTAACCGCATGCTGTACCTGCATGCCAACCTTCAATGACTGATGTACCATGACACCCAGGTCTCGTTGCACCTCCCCTTTTCCTAATCTGTCACCATTCAGATAATAGTCTGTCTCTCTGTTTTTACCACCAAAGTGGATAACCTCACATTTATCCACATTATACTTCATCTGCCATGCATTTGCCCACTCACCTAACCTATCCAAGTCGCTCTGCAGCCTCATAGCATCCTCTTTGCAGCTCACACTGCCACCCAACTTAGTGTCATCCGCAAATTTGGAGATATTACATTTAATCCCTTCGTCCAAATCATTAATGTACAATGTAAACAGCTGGGGCCCCAGCACAGAACCTTGCGGTACCCCACTAGTCACTGCCTGCCATTCTGAAAAGTACCCATTTACTCCTACTCTTTGCTTCCTGTCTGACAACCAGTTCTCAATCCATGTCAGCACACTACCCCCAATCCCATGTGCTTTAACTTTGCACATTAATCTCTTGTGTGGGACCTTGTCGAAAGCCTTCTGAAAGTCCAAATATACCACATCAACTGGTTCTCCCTTGTCCACTCTACTGGAAACATCCTCAAAAAATTCAAGAAGATTTGTTAAGCATGATTTCCCTTTCACAAATCCATGCTGACTTGGACCTATCATGTCACCTCTTTCCAAATGCGCTGCTATGACATCCTTAATAATTGATTCCATCATTTTACCCACTACCGATGTCAGGCTGACCGGTCTAAAATTCCCTGTTTTCTCTCTCCCTCCTTTTTTCAAAAGTGGGGTTACATTGGCTACCCTCCACTCGATAGGAACTGATCCAGAGTCAATGGAATGTTGGAAAATGACTGTCAATGCATCCGCTATTTCCAAGGCCACCTCCTTAAGTACTCTGGGATGCAGTCCATCAGGCCCTGGGGATTTATTGGCCTTCAATCCCATCAATTTCCCCAACACAATTTCCCGACTAATAAGGATTTCCCTCAGTTCCTCCTCCTTACTAGACCCTCTGACCCCTTTTATATCCGGAAGGTTGTTTGTGTCCTCCTTAGTGAATACCGAACCACTTGTTCAATTGGTCCGCCATTTCTTTGTTCCCCGTTATGACTTCCCCTGATTCTGACTGCAGGGGACCTACGTTTGTCTTTACTAACCTTTTTCTCTTTACATATCTGTAGAAACTTTTGCAATCCGTCTTAATGTTCCCTGCAAGCTTCTTCTCGTACTCCATTTTCCCTGCCCTAATCAAACCCTTTGTCCTCCTCTGCTGAGTTCGAAATTTCTCCCAGTCTCCGGGTTCACTGCTATTTCTGGCCAATTTGTATGCCACTTCCTTGGCTTTAATACTATCCCTGATTTCCCTTGATAGCCACAGTTGAGCCACCTTCCCTTTTTTATTTTTACGCCAGACAGGAATGTACAATTGTTGTAGTTCATCCATGCGGTCTCTAAATGTCTGCCATTGCCCATCCACAGTCAACCCCTTAATTATCATTCGCCAATCTATCCTAGCCAATTCACGCCTCATTCCTTCAAAGTTATCCTTCTTTAAGTTCTGGACCATGGTCTCTGAATTAACTGTTTTATTCTCCATCCTAATGCAGAATTCCACCATATTATGGTCACTCTTCCCCAAGGGGCCTTGCACAACGAGATTGCTAATTAATCCTCTCTCATTACACAACACCTAGTCTAAGATGGCCTCCCCCCTAGTTGGTTCCTCGACATATTGGTCTAGAAAACCATCCCTTATGCACTCCAGGAAATCCTCCTCCACCGTATTGCTTCCAGTTTGGTTAGCCCAATCTATGTGCATATTAAAGTCACCCATTATAACTGCTGCACCCTTATTGCATGCACCCCTAATTTCCTGTTTGATGCCCTCCCCAACATCACTACTACTGTTTGGAGGTCTGTACACAACTCCCACTAACTTTTTTTGCCCTTTGGTGTTCTGCAGCTCTACCCATATAGATTCCACATCATCCAAGCTAATGTCCTTCCTAACTATTGCATTAATCTCCTCTTTGACCAGCAATGCTACCCCACCTCCTTTTCCTTTTATTCTATCCTTCCTGAATGTTGAATACCCCTGGATGTTGAGTTCCCAGCCCTGATCATCCTGGAGCCACGTCTCCGTAATCCCAATCACATCATATTTGTTAACATCTATTTGCACAGTTAATTCATCCACCTTATTACGGATACTCCTTGCATTAAGACACAAAGCCTTCAGGCTTGTTTTTTTAACACCCTTTGTCCTTTTAGAATTTTGCTGTACAGTGGCCCGTTTTGTTCTTTGCCTTGGGTTTCTCTGCCCTCCACTTTTCCTCATCTCCTTTCTGTCTTTTGCTTTTGTCTCTTTTTTGTTTCCCTCTGTCTCCCTGCATTGTTTCCCATCCCCCTGCCATATTAGTTTAACTCCTCCCCAACAGCACTAGCAAACACTCCCCCTAGGACATTGGTTCCGGTCGTGCCCAGGTGCAGACCGTCCGGTTTGTACTGGTCCCACCTCCCCCAGAACCGGTTCCAATGCCCCAGGAATTTGAATCCCTCCCTGCTGCACCACTGCTGAAGCCACGTATTCATCTGCGCTATCCTGCGATTCCTACTCTGACTAGCACGTGGCACTGGTAGCAATCCTGAGATGACTACTTTTGAGGTCCTACTTTTTAATTTAGCTCCTAGCTCCTTAAATTCGTTTCGTAGGACCTCATCCCTTTTTTTACCTATGTCGTTGGTACCAATGCGCACCACGACAACTGGCTGTTCTCCCTCCCTTTTTTGAATGTCCTGCACCTGCTCCGAGACATCCTTGACCCTTGCACCAGGGAGGCAACATACCATCCTGGAGTCTCGATTGCGGCCGCAGAAACGCTTATCTATTCCCCTTACAATTGAATCCCCTATCACTATTGCTCTCCCACTCTTTTTCCTGCCCTCTTGTGCAACAGAGCCAGCCACGGTGCCATGAACTTGGCTGCTGCTGCCCTCCCCTGATGAGTCATCCCCCTCAACAGTACTCAAAGCAGTGTATCTGTTTTGCAGGGGGATGACCACAGGGGACCCCTGCTCTACCTTCCTTGCACTGCTCTTCCCGCTGGTCTTCCATTCCCTATCTGGCTGTGGACCCTTCACCTGCGGTACGACCAACTCGCTACACGTGCTACTCACGTCATTCTCAGCATCGTGGATGCTCCAGAGTGAATCCACCCTCAGCTCCAATTCCGCAACGCGGTCCGTCAGGAGCTGGAGGCGGATACACTTCCCGCACAGGTAGTCGTCAGGGACACTGGAGTCGTCCCTGAGTTCCCACATAGTACAGGAGGAGCATAACACATGACCGAGCTGTCCTGCCATGACTTAACCCTTAGATAGGCAACAACAGTGCTAAAGTTTACTCACTGTTATAGAAAAGAAAAAAGAAAAACTACTCACAAATCACCAGCCAATCACTTACCCCCTTGGCTGTGACGTCACCTTTCTGTTTATTTCTACTTCTTTTTTGCCTTCTCCCTGTAGCTGCACAAGTACGCCTTTTATAGGCCTCACCAACAAACTCCCGACACCTCTCCACGCACCTCTCACCGACTCTGGGCCCCGGACTCCCTGCTGTGCCTTTTATAGGCCTCTCTCCGAAGTCCCGACGCCTCTCCACGCACCTCTCGCCGACTTTGTGGTATGATGCTGGGCAGTATAGACCAGGGAGGTCCAAATTCCAACGTCTAGTCTGCACTGGTAGCTGATCTCAGTTAGGCAGTGGTGGGCGTGCTATAATTCAGCTTTAGTGGCCTTAGGCTAGGATAGAAGGGGGAAATCGATCTCAGATCCCGACTAATTTCAGGCGAGCACAGGATTGATTAGGATGCTAACTCTCATGGGTTAGGCTACATGTCAAGAGTGGCCCACTTAAGGGGAGTTGCGAGGTGGCACTGCACCGCGAGTCACCATCTTCATGCGGGAAGGGCAAAGGGAGGAAAGTGGAAGAACGAAAATCAACTGGGTCCTCAGGGACTATTTTATATTTGGCATAAACTCAAGGCGTATTTTTATCAGTGTCACATGTAAAAATATTTGCTTTCGTTAAGCACATTTTTATAGTGTTCCAGTGCCGGAGAACCATCGCCTCGGCTAAACTCCAACTGGATCATTGTGTGAGTATGTGTGTGTGTGTGTATGTGGGGGGTTGGGTAGTCGGGGGGGGTGGGGGGCGGAGGGGTGAGGGGGTGTTCTGGAAAGAAGGAGGTCTATTGGGATTTCTAGTACCCATCACTTCAAGAGATGCATTTTTAACCTAATCTCAAGGAAAACAATTGAAAGTAGAATAAAAGTCACTGTTGAGCTGCAAAATAAGGCTCCTGCTTTGAATAAGCAATGAATTGATAATAATTTGACAGTATTGGAATAAGAGTCATTTGCTGCCCGGGGGAGAGAGGGAGGGTGAAGAGATGATTGGTATGAGAGCAGAATCTGCTGGCTTGACTTGCTGAAGCTGCATTTTCTGCACGATGTGGCTCATAAATCTCATCCTGCGATGACTTGGAACTGGTGCATTAACTTCACTTTTCTTCTCCCTCGAGTTACAATGAATACTGATGAGACCCAGGAGTGAGGGAAGGGACTGTGAGCCCTTCTCTACACTTTTCTAATCAATGAAGTCATTGCAACCCCAAGTCATTTACTTTCCTTCTCCTCTACCTTCTACAGTTGCCCTCGGTGACTGACCGACAGGATAGTGGGCCTGAGAGATCGGGCAGCTGAACTGCTTGTAAGTCTTGGCCAATTCTGCTCTTAGCTTATCCGCTGGAGATATGGAAAACTATGTTGGTCAACTTTTACTTCAGGATTTTTGTTCTGTCCTTTCTTCTTCCTGGGTATGGTTCCAGAAGTGGACCTCACCCTCTGGTACCTCCTTCTTCTTTAGCAGTCCCCCGGAGTCGAAGATGACTTGCTTCCACACAAAAATTAGTTCTAAGGTGACTAATGAGACCAATGCGGGATCTACAGTCTCTGTCACAGATGGAGCAGGTGGTGGTCGGAGAGATGGGTGGGTCGGGTGCTTGGTTTGTTGTACGCTTCTTTCGCTGTTTGTACTTGGCTTCCACATACTCCCGATGAAGAGACTCGAAGTGTTCGGCATCTTCTCGGCTGCTTCTCCTCTACTTTGAGCGATCTTGGGCCAGGGATTCCCAAGAGTCAATGGGGATGTTACATTTTTTCAAGGAGGCTTTGAGGTTGTGCTTGAAGTGTTTTCTCTGCCCTCCTGGGACTCGTTTGCCGTGACGGAGCTCGGAGTAGAGCGCTTGTTTCGGGAGTCTAGCATCGGGCATGCGGACAATGTGGCCCGTCCATCGGAGCTCTTCAGCCACTGGGAGGAAATGATAGAGGAGGATTCTGGTATCAAGTGGCCAATCGCCATGTGTGTGAGATCTACCAGGGAGTTCTACTGAGTTGTGGGGGCATCGCAGGAAAGCCCAGGCCTGTCCCTGTCTGGTGTCTGTGAGATACACTTTTCAACACGAGTCACTGGATAACAATGAGGAGTGGGAATCATGACTGATAGTCCCTCCCTAGTCCCAAGGCACTGAGGCCAATTGTAAAATCCCGAGTTGAGATCAGATAACTCAGCACAAACTGGGGAACTGAATGTTGCCGCTTCCCTGCCTGTATCACTCGACTATTCGCTGAGTGAACTCGCTGGGGTATTTAATCATTCTTTGCTCCTTCGCTCTCTCCACGAAGCATTTTTCCTCCGCGGGGAAACCATTTGCTGGCCCAGCTGATGTTTTCTCTATAAAGCAGCGTTGGAGTCACTGGCAGCCTGGACTTCAGCAGCTTTGCTGTAATGTGAATGCGGTGGTAGTCATCATCATCATCATAGGCGGTCCCTCGAACGAGGATGACTTGCTCCCACGAGAGCTCACAGATGTTTCAATGAAGGATCCGATGTTCCAGTCCTGAACTCCAGTTGACGGGGTGGAAGATGCCTGTGCCTGGATTTTTTTAACGTGTGGTGACCGTTGCACACTAGCCACCACACGGGCTCAACAGAGCTCGGCCTTTATCCAGTGGCAAGGGTTAACCAGGACGACTGTAGACCTGCTCTGCTGCATGGACCTAGTGCACACACATATCGCAGTGTGGGCTGGCCTGTGCTACCCCTGGGCCCTCGGCTCTTCGGGACCCCGTACCCTCATTTGCCGCATCTCCGCCCACGAAGTTCCAGGGCCCGGCGCTCCAGCTCTATTTATAGCGCTGACCTGCGGTGGTGTTCTCACACAGGTCGGGGCGGCCCACGATGCCCAACTCACACACAGCGAATGAAAGTAGCAGGCCAGGTGGATAAGATGATTAAGAAGGCATACGGAATACTTGCCTTTATTAGCCGAGGCGTGGAATACAAGAGCAGGTGGGGAACCAGACCCCCACCACCCTCTGGGTGAAGAAATTTCTCCTCTAAACCTCCTCCCAGTTACTTTCAATCGATGCCTCCTGGCTGTGTACCCCTCTGCTGGGGGAAACGGCTCCTTCCTATCCACTCTGTCCAGGCCCCTCATCATTTTGTGTACCTCGATCAGATCTCCCCTCAGCCTCCTCTGTTCCAATCTGTCCTCATGGCTGAAATTCTCCAGTCCAGGCAACATCCTGGTGAATCTCCTCTGCACCCTCTCCGGTGCAATCACATCCTTCCTGTGGAGTGGTGACTGGAACTGTGCACGCAGTGCTCCAGCTGTGGCCTAACCAGTGTTTTACTAAAATGTATTGCCTATATTGAAACCCATTTGCCAATTACACGCCCATTCTGCAAGCCAATTATTTTGTCGCAGTCATCCTCATTATTTACTACACCCCATTTGTGTCATCGGCAAATTTTGAAATTGTACTTCTGATTTCAGAGTCCAAATTGTTTATGCAAATGATGAACGGTGGTCCCAGCACTGATCCTTGTGGAACACCGCTTCCCACCATTTGCCAATCTGAATAACTACCTTTAACCCCGACTTTCTATTTTTGTAGCCAGCTTGCTATCTATTCTGCTACATATCCACTGACTATACACCTTCTGACTGTAGTCGTGAGTCTACTCTGCACGGTGGTAGTACTGGCTGTGGGAGTGCATGTGTTTCTGGCCTTTCCCCGTGCTACGGGAAGCCCAGTGTCGAAGGGGCAAATGGAAGTGGTGCTGGCCGGCACCCTCTGGAAGTGCAGAGCAACAGTGCCAGAGGCATTCTTAACATCCCTGGAGTCAAGGGTTATGGGGAGCAGGCAGGGAAGTGGAGTTGAGGCCAGGATCAGATCAGCCATGATCTTATTGAATGGTGGAGCAGGCTCGAGGGGCCAAATGGCCTACTCCTGCTCCTATTTCTTATGTTCTCCCACTGAAAAGTAAAATTGAGATGGTTACACATCTATAGGAACATTAGGAACAGGAGTGGGCCATTCAGCCCCTCAGGCCTGGTCCACCATTCAATGACTGATCCGTAGCTCAACTCCATTGTCCCATCTTTGCTCCACATTCCTTGATACACTTACCCAACAAAAATCTAGCCATCTCGGTCTTGATGCAATTAACCCCCAGCATCCACAGTCTTTTGTGGAAGAGCGTTACATATTTCCACTACCTTTTCCGTGTAAAGGTGCGTCCTGATTTTGCTCCTGAAAGGTCTGGCTTTAATTTTAAGATTATGTCCCCTTGTTCTTGATCCCTGCACGCGGGAAAGAGTTTCTCTGTATATACCCAACCAAATCCTTTTAACGTTTTAAACACCTCTATCAGATCACCCCTCAATCGCCTCAATCTCCTCACACACAGTTATTTCATGTTTCAGGCCCAGCCCATGCTCTGTAAACTGCTCGCTGTTTAAACCTGGTGGATTTCAGGCTGTCGAGTAATTGTTCAGTTGCTTCAAATAAAATTAGTTCCAGCTTATAAATGCAGCAAATTTTAAAAAATGATGTTATTTTTAAATCTACTTGTCTGATGTGATGCAAGTTGTTAAGTGTGACTGTGCTTTGTGAACCAAACGTGGTGTAGCAATGGTTTTCTATCACGTTAAGGACCTTCGAGCAAAATGGGACCATTCATGGATGGAAATTATCTTTTTCATTGTGCTGAGTTTGAATCTAAATTGATTTGTGTCGTGTGTGTAAACCCAGCGATGCTTGGCGGAGTCTGAGAGGAAACGCCATCAAGTTGCAGCACTAAAGTCAAAGTGGAAGTAACTGTGCGCCTAAACTGTGCAGTTGTAACACAGCGCAAGCTTCTTTCACGGCAAAACTACTCGAGTGGATTTAGACTATCATGGTGCGAAGATTGCAATCTCATGCCTGAGATTCTTGTTAAAATAAAAGCATTGGCAGCCTGCACATGGAAGGGGTGACTCTGTGCTCAGTGGGGAAGTGGGGGCTGGCCTGTGTGTGGAAGGAGTCAGCTTGTTGGGTCTTTGTTTAAGAGTCTGAGTAACATTACGATGTGCCAATAAGTGCTGGTATACAACAACAACAACAACAACTTTTATTTATATAGCGCCTTTAACATAGTAAAACATCCCAAGGCGTTTCACAGCAGTTACAAGACAAAACAAATAAATTTGACACCGAGCCACATAAGAAGAAATTAGGGCAGATGACCAAAAGCTTGGTCAAAGAGGTAGATTTTAAGGAGCGTCTTAAAGGAGGAAAGAGAGGTAGAGAGGTTTAGGGAGGGAGTTCCAGAGCTTAGGGCTCAAACAGCTGAAGGCACAGCCACCGATGGTTGAGCAGTTAAAATCAGGGATGCTCAAGAAGGCAGAATTTGAGGAACGCAGACACCTTGTGAGGTTGTGAGGCTGAAAGAGATTACAGAGATAGGGAGGGGCGAGGCCATGGAGAGTGAGATTCTGATCTCAGTTGCTCAATTAAGGTGCAGAGTAAGGATCAGGCCTTTCTGCCTAGCGAGAATGTGAGAGATAAGATTTGGAGATGACGTCAGGAGCAATTGTGGGATTCAGAGCAAAGGAAGAGGGGAACATAGCTTGTGCCAGAAAAAATTGCGAGAAAATCTGTTTATCCTCTCCTCACCTGGTGGTTGCACCTATGGGTCAGGACAGGGGCGGATTAACCATGGGGCTGCAGCCTAGGCCCACCAAGGAACGTAGGCCCACCAAATAAATGTAGGAAAGAAATATAAGTGCCCCCAAATACACTGAATAGAATAGACAATAAAAGAGGAAAAACAAGACCGAGGGAAATATTGTTTATTGGCCTAACGCGTAATACCTATTTTTGCAGAGACAAGCTTGGGTTAGAAATTCCCCAGCCTAACGCACGTTTTAATGCCATTTTTTTGCGTTAAAATGCTTTTTTTGGTGTTAAAAAATGTTCAGAACATTTTTCAAATTTAGCCAGTGGTTTAATGCCGTTGTTACAAAATAACGACCGCCTTTTTTCAGAACCGTTTTTATGACGTCACTAGGTGTCAAAAATAACGATATCGCCGTTTTGGTGAATTTGGCCAATAACAACATTTTTAAGGACACTGATAAATACCGAACTGAAAAAGCTTGTCTTACCTGGTCGAGTCAGATCGAAATCAGATGCCGATAATGGCGCCATCTTGGAAAACGGAGCTGAGTTAAAGGTTTTGCAGGGAAGGCTGCATTTCAAGATTGGGAGTTTTTAAATTAGTTTTTAAGCACATTTAAGGGCACTTAAGGACATTTTAAAAATGGGGCCTATTCTATCTATGCCATATTTGGTGACTGCTTATGCTATCCAGGATAATCATAGAAGAAGGCATATTCGACAGCATTATCAGCGTAATCAAAGAGATCGCAGATTTAAGGGGAGAAGGCTTTACCCCGCACGGGTTTACAGGAAACAGCGCTCATACCTCCACCTGACTGAGGCACAATGCGTTAGAAGGCTGTGCTTTTGAAAAGAGGTGGTCACAGAGATATGCCAGCTCATAAAGGCAGACATACAGCCTACAAGCGTGAGGAGGACTGCACTGACTGTCGAGGTCAAGATGATTGTGGCACTTGCCTTCTATGCCTCCGGCTCCTTTCAGGCATAAGCGGGAGACTTATGCTGCATCTTGCAGCACATTACACATCGCTGCATTCGCCAAGTGACTACTGCACTGTTTTCATGTAGGAAGGACTTCATCAACTTACCAATGACCAGGGAGGCACAGAATGAGAGGGCTCTAGGCTTTGCACAAATTGCTGGCTTCCCCAAGGTACAGGCTGCCATTGACTGTACGCACATCGCCGTGTGAGCACTTTTGAGGATCCGGAGGTTTACCGAGACTGAAGGGGATTCCACTCGCTGAACGTACAGATCGCCTGCGACCACACTCAGTGCATCATGGCAGCAAATGCAAAATTCCCAGGGAGCATCCATGATGCTTTCATCTTGGGTGAGAGCACTGTCCCACAGCTGTTTGAGGAGCAGCCAGAAGGGCAGAGCTGGATGCTGGGGGACAAAGGTTACAGGCTCGCCAACTGGCTCATGACCCCCTCTCCGCAAACCGTAGACAGAAGGCGAGCGTCGCTACAATAGCTCCCATATAGCAACACGCAACATCGTCGAGAAGACAATTGGAATGCTAAAGCACTGCTTCCGATGCCTGGACCATTCTGGAGGCTCCCTGCAATACTCCCCTCAGCAGGTCGGTGAGTTCACTGTGTTGTGCTGTTTGCTACACAACTTAGCCATCAGGAGGGAAGAGAATTTGCCACTGGGGGATTGCAGAACCAGCTCAGGAGAGGTGGGGGTGGGTGGAGGGCGAGGGGGGGGGGGGCGTAGGGAGAAGAGGATGAGGACAAGGAGGACGAGGAGGAGTAGGACGAGGAACCCCTGCCACCACTACCACCCCCAGGAGGACACTGGACGAGGCCTCGTGGACCTTACACCATTGCAAGAGCCTTGTGTCAGCAACTGATACTTCACCGCTTTGCATGAAAGCTGAACGGCCGTTCCATCATAGACTGCCCACTGTGTCCCACCATGTTAACTATTTCCCTGTTATTCTGCGAATGAGACACTGCATAAGTTTGGTTTAGTTGAAAAATTAATTTGAAATTTATTAAACATTTGTACACTTGTACTTAACTTTAATAAAAACTTTTGGTATTATATTAAACTTTTAAATTAACGTCACTTAAATAACAATAATGCAAACAACCAACCGCAACAACAGCAAAAGAAGAACAAAACAACAACAACAGCAGCAAAACTTTATCTGCAGTCACCTCTTCCCCCCCACCCCCTTATTTAAACATCGCCACGCTGCCTTCCCTTCTTGCCCTTGCCATTAGCCTTGCCCGTTACCACAGGTTTAGCCCTACTCTCGGTGAGCCCAAGGTTCTTATTAGTTTGTCGTGTACGCGCTCTGCTTGTTTGGGGACAGATGAAGGAGATGCCAATGGAAGCCCTTAAAAACCTCTGGTTGTGGAAGGCCCGGCTTCAGACTCGTCGGCCTGTGGATCAACCTGCACACTGACTGGTGAGGTTGGTCTGGGGATTGGAGTGGCATCACCTGAGACCGTCAATTGTCGCTGGGCCATGACAGCCTCTGTGTTTTCCAGAGTTGCAGCGACTATCTCAGACATGCCCACCCTAATGTCAGCAGATGGAACTGCTTTGCTTGCCAAGATCCCACCCATGGTCTCAAGGAGTGATTTGGTGAGTGGACGCTCTCCCCAGTCATTCCTAAGAACATAAGAACATAACAACATAAGAAATAGGAACAGGAATAGGCCATACGGCCCCTTGAGCCTGCTCTGCCATTCAATAAGATCATGCTGCTGCCCTGGGTGTGAATTATTGGGACCCGGGACCTCGGATGGTGCACAACTGACACATGTCCCCTCCTTCTTAGGGCAGGCTAAAACCCAATCTACCTCCGTGGCATCAACCTCCTCCAAATTCAATACCACTGTCTGATCATCCTCACTCCCCCCACCCCCCACCCAAACATCTATTGAAGCATCGCTCTCCTCCTCCTGTGGAGGTTCTGCAGGGTGGCTGAGTTCGATGTCATCCACTTCCGTTTGTGGTGAGTTGGCGGGGTCTTCTCCATTATTGGATGCATCTGAAACATCTGCAAAATATAAAAGAACAGAAGACTGATAAGCAGCAGGGGAGGGGGCAGGGAGACATGAGTAGGCTCACAGCGCAGCTCATTTGAAGGACCACGATGAATGATAGTACATCGCATAAACCGAAGCCGAGCTGACGGAGAATACATCGCATAAACCAAAGCGTAACCCACACAGTACTGAACATTGAGCCAAACCAGACTGTGGATTTTGCAGGTCTTACCCTCTCTCTGGAACCTGGGCTCAGCATCTGCACAGGTGGTCGATCTGGCCGACGCACCAATCAGAACTACAATCCGACTTTCCAGGGCTGTCAGTGGGAGCAGTCTTACCGGACACCCACCAGTTTTCTGCTGCTGTTGCCGGTTCTCGGACAACTTTTCTCTGCAAAGATAGCAAATCGGCATTTTTAAGAGAGGGACCTTCTACTATCGTGGCACACACAGATAGTCATCAAAGCACTTATACCATACTGTGTGCATTTAATTAAATGATTAGGGATGGTTTTCTTGACCAATATGTCGAGGAACCAACTAGAGGGCTGGCCATCCTAGACTGGGTGATGTGTAATGAGAAGGGACTAATTAGCAATCTTATTGTGCGAGGCCCCTTGGAGAAGAGTGATCATACTATGGTAGAATTCTTTATTAAGATGGAGAGTGACACAGTTAATTCAGAAACTAGGGTCCTGAACTTAAGGAAAGCTAACTTCGATGGTATGAGACGTGAATTGGCTAGAATAGACTGGCAAATGATACTTAAAGGGTTGACGGTGGATAAGCAAACATTTATGGATCACATGGATGAACTTCAACAATTGTACATCCCTGCCTGGAGTAAAAATAAAACAGGGAAGGTGGCTCAACCGTGGCTAACAAGGGAAATTAAGGATAGTGTTAGATCCAAGGAAGAGGCATATAAATTGGCCAGAAAAAGCAGCATACCTGAGGACTGGGAGAAATTTAGTATTTAGCAGAGGAGGACAAAGGATTTAATTAGGAGGGGGAAAATAGAGTACGCGAGGAAGCTTGCCGGGAACATAAAAACTGACTGCAAAAGCTTCTATAGATATGTGAAGAGAAAAAGATTAGTGAAGACAAATGTAGGTCCCTTGCAGTCAGACTCAGGTGAATTAATAATGGGGAACAAAGAAATGGCAGACCAATTGAACAAATACTTTGGTTCTGTCTTCACGAAGGAAGACACAAATAACCTTCCGGATGTACTAGGGGACAGTGGGTCTAGTGAGAAGGAGGAACTGAAGGATATCCTTATTAGGCGGGAAATTGTGTTAGGGAAATTGATGGGATTGAAGGCCGATAAATCCCCGGGGCCTGATTGTCTGCATCCCAGAGTACTTAAGGAAGTGGCCCTAGAAATAGTGGATGCATTGGTGATCATTTTCCAACAGTCTATCGACTCTGGATCAGTTCCTATGGACTGGAGGGTTGCTAATGTAACACCACTTGTTAAAAAAGGAGGGAGAGAGAAAACGGGTAATTATAGACCGGTTAGCCTGACATCAGTAGTGGGGAAAATGTTGCAATCAATTATTAAGGATGAAATAGCAGCACATTTGGAAAGCAGTGACAGGATCGGTCCAAGTCAGCATGGATTTATGAAAGGGAAATCATGCTTGACAAATCTTCTGGAATTTTTTGAGGATGTAACTAATAGAGTGGACAAGGGAGAACCAGTGGATGTGGCATATTTGGACTTTCAAAAGGCCTTTGACAAGCTCCCACACAAGAGATTGGTGTGCAAAATCAAAGCACATGGTATTGGGGGTAATATACTGGCATGGATAGAGAATTGGTTGGCAGACAGGAAGCAGAGAGTCGGGATAAACGGGTCCTTTTCGGAATGGGAAGCAGTGACTAGTGGAGTGCTGCAGGGCTCAGTGCTGAGACCCAAGCTCTTTACAATATACATTAATGATTTGGATGAAGGAATTGAGTGTAATATCTCCAAGTTTGCAGATGACACTAAACTGGGTGGCGGTGTGAGCTGTGAGGAGGATGCTAAGAGGCTGCAGGGTGATTTGGACAGGTTAGGTGAGTGGGCAAATGCATGGCAGATGCAGTATAATGTGGATAAATGTGAGGTTATCCACTTTGGTGGCAAAAACACGAAGGCAGAATATTATCTGAATGGTGACAGATTAGAAAAAGGGGAGGTGCAACGAGACCTGCGTGTCATGGTTCATCGGTCATTGAATGTTGGCATGCAGGTACAGCTGCCGATGAAGAAGGCAAATGGCATGTTGGCCTTCATAGCTAGGGGATTTGAGTATAGGAGCAGGGAGGTCTTACTGCAGTTGTACAGGGCCTTGGTGAGACCTCACCTGAAATATTGTGTTCAGTTTTGGTCTCCTAATCTGAGGAAGGACGTTCTTGCTATTGAGGAATTACAGCGAAGGTTCACCAGACTGATTCCAGGGATGGCTGGACTGACATATGAGGAGAGACTGGATCAACTGGGCCTTTATATACTGGAGTTTAGAAGGATGAGAGGGGATCTCATAGAAACGTATAAGATTCTGATGGGACAGGACAGGTTAGATGCGGGAAGAATATTCCCAATGTTGGGGACGTCCAGAATCAGGGGATACAGTCTTAGGATAAGGGGTAGGCCATTTAGGACTGAGATGAGGAGAAACTTCTTCACTCAGAGTTATTAACCTGTGGAATTCCTTGCTGCAGAGAGTTGTTGATGCCAGTTGGTTGGATATATTCAAGAGGGAGTTAGATATAGTCCTTACGGCTAAAGGGATAAAGGGGTATGGAGAGAAAGCAGGAAAGGGGTACTGAGGTGAATGATCAGCCATGATCTTATTGAATGGTGGTGCAGGCTCGAAGGGCCGAATGGCCTGCTCCTGCACCTATTTTCTATGTTTCTATGTTTCTATAATCTGTATAGTGTCCCTTTACTTGCAAGTTGTTCATCACGAAAAGATCAAAGTGCAGTGCATAAAAAAAGCGATCTTTATAATGTGTGACAATCAGAAGCTTGGCGATACCAAGATGGGTCACATTTACAATTCAAGTAATTGTAGTGCATAAATAAAAATATTACTTAATCTAATTGTCCCGCAAAGGTTACGCATCTCTTCCTGCACGGCAAATAGGTCCTCCTGATGGAATCCACCGAGGAAACCTGCTCCGCAATACATCACCAATTTCAGCCATTGCAGATGGGTGCAGTTACCAGGACCTTCTTCCCAATCTGGCCCCATCCTCTCTCTACTGCGCCTACCAGGGCTTCATTTGCATCCTGGCTAAACTCGAAACAAGCTACATTTTTGAACCTGCAGCAGCTGTGTGTAAGTATTGAGAACTTTACTTCAACTTTCAATTCCCTGTAAAAATGGCTGCTCCAGACTAGGAAGTGTACTGCACATGCGCGTCACATAAAAAACTGGCAAATGCTATTTTTTCTGCGCATGCGCAGAACGGCCGTTTTTTAATTGCGAAAAATTTATTTTTTGTTCTTAAAAATGGTGCGTTTTTAACACTTCGCCAAAAGTTAGAAACCGTTTGGGGAAATTTAAGTGTTTATTTATTCGCGTTATTTCGATGACAAAAAAATGGCATTAATCGCGAATAACGCCAAAAAACAGTGCTATCCTTTATTGTGGAAATTCTAGCCCAAGATCTTTACTATTTATCTGTTATTATTTAACTGTTATTATATAATATATAAAATATATAAAATATATGTTAATATATAATATATTATATTAATATATAATAGTATAAGTCCACCATAGTAATTTGTTGTATTTACACATAATGTAATGAACATGAACAAACATAACTATCGGCCCATTTGGATCAGTTTGCCCCAGGGTCATCAAGCCCTTAATCTGGCCCTGGGTCAGGAAACCTGAAGAGAGAAAGAAAAATAAAAAAAGATAATCAGTGAATGTTAGCGACACTGATTCTGAAATGGAGCCAGGAACAAGCCTTGGGTAACATTTAAGCCACCCCGGGTATAACTTGGCAGGCCCAAGAAGGCTCGTCCACTGGGAGAGAATGACGGGCTTTTTAAAAGCAAATTGTGTGACAAATGGAATTTCTGGCAGCTGAGCTCCCGTTACTTCAAATCTGTCCATAGAAACGGGGCAGAACCGTAACAAATGATTGAGTAAATCCAGCTCTGCAAAACCTTCATGTTTTAGGTTAATTGTTTTTAAATATTGTTTTTATTTCGGCTGTCACAACAATTGAATTCCCTTCGAGTGACGGATAAAGTCTGATCATTACTAATGATGTGCTCATGGCTCCCCCCCCCTGCCATCTTTAACTCACCCTGGCCAATTTACCTAATTTAATTAGGACAGCTCATTTAGCAATCGGAGGCACAGTTTTCTCCTGGAAGTGGGTCTTGTTCTTGTGATGGTCACAAATACATTGTGGGTATAATTACCTGATTAATTTGATTCTCGTGGAAGATTAACCACTCAATGAACCTCGTTCATGCTTGATAATTTGTGCTGCCCTTCACTCAGACTCTGTTTACTCTTTGAAACCTAGCACTAATATGCTCAGTTATTTTATTTTTGACATGTACAAATAGCACTGGGTGAGGGGGAAGAGAGAATAAATTGATAGCACGGTGGACTGTACTAATAGGATCCTCAGGACTTGGCTGAATGTCTGGCTGCACATCCCAAACAGACAAGGTCACAGGAAACTATTTCAGTACAGGCTTTGTAACACTGGTGTTGCTCACAGGCAGGCTGGAGCCTGGAGTACAATTGTGATGTGTAGCTGCTGACGACCTGTCCCTTTAAATCCACTGCTAAGGTACATCGTCTGGGGAAGTCGTCTCAATAGGTACAACTATTTTAAGTTGAAACCATAAATCAAGTGGCACTAAAACCGACAAATAAACAAATTAATTTTTAACCATAAGCTTAATTCAAATTAAAATTTGGTTTCTCAATAGGTACATCCTGAGATCAATTAGAGACTAATTATACTATTGTAGTTGAGCCTTGCTCTAGATTCCTCGCTTGCTTGGTTTATTCCTGTGGGGAGAGGCCGGGTTAGCGGAAAGAAAAACCAGCAAGAACTAACTGGCTTCTTTTATTTATGTGTACTTTAAAAAAAAATGTTGGTTTTGATTTGCTTGTGTTTTATATAAAGTGTGTTGACCAAATTGTGATAACCTCAAACATTTTGCATATAATATCAGATCTCCCATGGTGCTGTTCAAAGTAAGTGCTTCTTTACAAGGACAGGAGTGTTATACAATTTAACGTGCAACGTATGCTAAGGTGGAGCCATGTCCCTTTAAGGCTACACAGTTGAGTTGATCAGTAAACAAAGGTATGGGTCAGCCAGAGTTTAATTGTTGTTTGGTGCGGGAACTTTGCAGACTGGAAGTTTCCAGTGAATTTCAGCCTCCAGTGGAACCACAGGGCTTTCTTTAACAAAAACAGAAAATGCTGGAAACATTCAGCAGGTCAGGCAGTATCTCTGGAGAGAGAAACAGAGCTAAAGTTTCAGGTCACAACTCTGTTTCTCCACAATGCTGCCCGACCTGCTGAGTGTTTCCAGCATTTTCTGTTTTTATTTCAGATTTCCAGCATCCGCGGTATTGCAATGGGCTTTCTTTGTTTTTCAAGATTGTTTTGTATTTTATTATTATATTAATCATTGAAACAACACCTTTGGACTGAGTTCTGATGAAGGATCACACCCAAGATAAACCTGCCTTTTTATCTCTTGTAGATGCAGCTTAATCTGCCTTTCATTTCAAAAACTCTCTGGGCTAGAATTTGCAATGGCCCACCACCCGGTTTCTCGACGGTATTGGCCGTTTTGGGCGCTAACCGGATCAGTGAGAAATTGCCCAGCTGAGTTACGCCGGCGGTTTTGAGGTACCGCTGGGGAACAGACCGCCGGCATGCACTGTTCTCAGATCTCCCTGGCAATATTTGGCTCAGCGGTGACCCGTAGGTAAGTATAAAAAAAAAACGCCAATGAGAATCAGCGGAGCTGGGCGGGAGGTGAGTAGCCCTGCAAAAAAAAATTAGTAATTGTTTTTTTACTAAGTATTTGTAAATTCTGTTGTGATTTAAGTTAAATGGGTCCTGAGAATGTTTTTATGATTTTTTAATGTTATGTTTTTTGAAAAAATACTATTTGTGTTTTTCTCCTCCTAGGCCCAACCCGCAGCCTTGGAGTAAATTTTTCGTAACTTTATTAATTATCGTCCATTTTCTTTAAGAACTGCCCAATCGACCCAAAATTCACCTTCTTCGCTGAGAATTGGGATGCAACGTCCATTTTTTTCGCTGGGCGGATTTTTTTCTTTTTTGGGGGGAATTTTTCGCCGGCGATGTTCTGTGCATTGAAATAGACAGGCTGCTCACAACTCCGTCAGTTGATAACAGTCTTTGCATTTTTGCCTAATACCATGTCCAAGCGAGAGGCAGCAGCCCAGGTACCAATTGCCCAGCTGAGTTACGCCGGCGGTTTCAGTGACTCAGAGAAAACGCTGTTCAACATTTAAAGAGGATTGATTATTGGAAATTGTGGAAATCGGAACAACCATGTCCCTGGTAGCGGCCTTTTATAACTGTTATTTATGTGGACTTGTATTTACACTGTTCAGCCACCAGAGGGCTCATCCCCTGGAGTCCCAAAGGATCCCATAATCCCTTGGGACCACAGGTATTTAAGTAGGCTTCACAGGTTGGAGAGGCACTCTGGAGACCTGCAATAAAAGACTAAGGTCACAATTTACTTGGAGCTCACGGTGTTCAGTCTGACTCTTTCTCCATACACTACAACTGGCGACGAGATACAGATAGCGAACCCAAAGAAGCAGAGAACAGCGGGCATCCTGGAGAAATTTTTGGAGGGAGATGATTGGGAAACTTTTGTGGAGTGACTCGACCAATACTTCGTGGCCAATGAGCTAGATGGGGAAGAGAGCGCTGCCAAACGTAAAGCGATCCTCCTGACCATCTGTGGAGCACCAACATATGGCCTCATGAAGAATCTGCTCACTCCAGCGAAACCCACGGCGAAATCGTACGACGATTTGTGCACACTGGTCCGAGAGCATTTGAACCCAAAGGAAAGCGTTCTGATGGCAAGGTACTGGTTCTACACCTACAAACGTCTGAAGGCCAGGAAGTGGCGAGTTATGTTGCCGAGCTAAGACGCCTTGCAGGACATTGCGAATTTGAAGGGCATTTGGAGCACATGCTCAGACTTCATACTTGGCATTGGCCACAAAACCATACTTGGCAAACTTTTGACTGTAGAGACCTCAACCTTGAGTAAGGCCATAGCGATAGCTCAGGCGTTCATTGCCACCAATGACAATACGAAGCAAATCTCTCAGCACACAAGTGCTGCTCCAAGTACTGTGAACAAAGTGATGTTGTTTTCGAATCGTAACGTACAGGGCAGGTCACACATACCTGCAGCTGCACATCCGCAGATGACTCAGAGTCCACCATCAAGGGTGATGAATGCAAGGCCATTAACACCTTGTTGGCGCTGTGGGGGTGATCATCGTTTCCATTCATCCTGATTCAAAGAATACGTTTACAAGGGCTGAGGAACAATGGGACACCTCCAACGAGTGTGCAGGCGAGCTGCTAAGTCCACGGAGGATCACGACGAACCAGAGCCTCAGATAGAGGAGGTAGAGGTACATGGGGTGCACACATTCACCACGAATTGTCCCCCGATAATGCTGAATGTTGAACTAAATGGATTCCCGGTGTCACTGGAGCTGGACATGGGCGCGAGCCAGTCCATCATGGGCAAAAAGACTTTCGAAAGGTTGTGGTGCAACAAGGCCTCAAGGCCAGTCTTAACTCCAGTTCGCACGAAACTAAGAACTTACACGAAAGAACTGATTCCTGTAATCGGCAGTGCTACCGTAAAGGTCTCCTATGATGGAGCGGTGCACAAGCTACCACTCTGGGTGGTACCGGGTGATGGTCCCACGCTGCTTGGCAGGAGCTGGCTGGGAAAGATACGCCGGAACTGGGACGATGTCTGAGCGCTATCGCCTGCTGACGACACTTCGTGTGCCCAGGTCTTGAACAAATTTCCTTCGCTGTTCGAACCAGGCATCGGGAAATTCCAAGGAGCAAAAGTGCAGATCCACCTAATTCCGGGGGCACGACCCATCCATCACAAGGCGAGAGCAGTACCATACATGATGAGAGAAAGGGTAGAGATCGAGCTAGACCGGTTGCAAAGAGAGGGCATCATTTCATCAATCAAGTTCAGCGAGTGGGCCAGTCCTAGTGTTCCAGTCCTCAAGGGAGACGGTACCGTCAGAATCTGTGGCGATTACAAAGTAACTATCAATCATTTCTCCCTGCAGGACCAATACCCACTACCAAAAACCGATGAACTCTTTGCAACGCTGGTGGGAGGAAAGACGTTCACGAAGCTGGATCTGACTTCAGCCTACATGACGCAGGAACTGGAGGAATCATCGAAGGCTCTCATCTGCATCCAACACGCACAAGGGCCTTTTTGTCTATAACAGATGCCCATTTGGAATCCGATCAGCGACGGTGATATTCCAGAGAAACATGGAATGTTTACTGAAGTCAGTCCCGCACGCTGTGGTCTTCCAGGACGACATCTTGGTCACAGGTCGGAACTCAGTCGGGCACCTGCAGAACCTGGAGGAGGTTCTTAATCGACTCAACTGCGTGGGGCTCAGGTTAAAATGCTCAAAGTGCGTTTTCCTGGCGCCTGAAGTGAAGGTCCTGGGAAGGAGGATTGTGGTGGACGGCATCAGGCTCACCAATGCGAAGACGGAGGCAATCGAGAACGCACCGAGACCACAGAATGTGACGGTGCTGCGGTCGTTTCTAGGACTCTTGAACTACTTTGGTAACTTCTTACCGGGTCTCAGCACACTGTTAGAACCACTGCATGTTTTACTACAAAAAGGGGGCTAATGGGTTTGGGGCTAAAACCAAGAAAATGCCTTTGTAAAAGCGAGAAAATTGTTATTCTCAAACAAATTGCTTGTGTTGTATGATCCATGTAAGCGTTTGGTACCAGCATGTGATGCGTCGTCATATGGCGTCGGGTGTGTATTGCAACAAGCTAATGATTTTGGGAAACTGCAACTGGTTGCTTATGCATCCAGGAGTCTGTCTAAGGCTGAGAGAGCCTACAGCATAATTGAAAACGAAGCGTCAGCATGTGCTATGGGGTAAAGAAAATGCACCAATACCTGTTTGGGCTAAAATTCGAATTGGAAACTGACCATAAGCCAGTTATATCCCTGTTTTCCGAGAGTAAAGGGATAAATACCAACGCATCGGCCCGCATCCAGAGATGGACGCTCATGTTGTCCGCATACAACTACCCCCTCCGCCACAGACCAGGCACAGAAAACTGCGCCGATGCTCTCAGTAGGCTGCCATTGCCCACCACAGGGGTGGAAATGGCGCAGCCCGCAGATCTTGCCATGGTTATGGAAGCATTTGAGAGTGAGCACTGCCCGGCAGGTCAAAACCTGGACAAGCCAGGACCCCTTATTATCTCTAGTCAAAAGCTGTGTGCTTCATGGGGGCTGGTCCAGTGTCTCAGTGGAAATGCAGGAAGAGATAAAGCCGTTCCAGCGGTGCAAAGATGAAATGTCTATACAGACAGACTGCCTTCTGTGGAGCAATCGAGTAGTGGTCCCCAAGAAGGGCAGAGACACCTTCGTCAATGACCACCACAGTACCCACCCAGGCATCGTAATGATGAAAGTGATAGCCAGATCCCACGTGTGGTGGCCTGGTATCGATGCGGACTTGGAGTCCTGCGTTCACAGATGTAATACATGCTCACAGTTAAGCAATGTACCCAAGGAGGCGCCGCTAAGTTTATGGTCTTGGCCCTCCAAACCGTGGTCTAGGATACACGTCGACTATACAGGCCCGTTCTTGGGTAAAATGTTCCTTGTGGTTGTAGACGCGTACTCCAAGTGGATTGAATGTGAGATAATGTCGGCTAGCACGTCCGCTGCCACTACTGAAAGCCTGCGGGCCATGTTTGCCACACACGGCTTACCTGATGTCCTGGTGAGCGACAAAGCCCCATGTTTTACCAGTGCTGAGTTCAAAGAATTCATGACCCATAACGGGATCAAACATGTCACATCTGCCCCGTTTAAACCAGCGTCCAATGGTCAGGCAGAGAGAGCAGTGCAAACCATCAAGCAAGGCTTGAAGAGGGTAACTGAAGGCTCACTGCAGACTCGCCTATCCCGAGTCCTGCTTAGCTACCGCATAAAACCCCACTCACTCACTGGGATCCCACCTGCTGAACTGCTCATGAAAAAAGCACTTTGGACAAGGCTCTCATTAGTTCACTCTGATCTACAAGAACAGATAGAGAGCAGGCGGCTTCAACAAAGTGCATAACATGATAGCGCAAATGTGTCATGCGAGATTGAAATCAATGATCCTGTATTTGTATCAAATTATGGACAACGTCCCAAGTGGCTTCCCGGCACCGTCATGGCTGAAGAGGGGAGCAGGGTATTTCGGGTTAAACTTTCAAATGGACTCATTCACCGGAAACACTTGGACCAAATCAAACTCGGATTCACGGACTATCCTGAGCAACCCACGTTGGACCCTACCTTTTTTGATCCCCCAACACACACACCAGTGGCAACCACCACCACGGTTGACCATGAAGCAGAACCCATCATCCACAGCAGCCCTGCAGGGCCCAACTCACCAGGCAGCCCAGCAAGGCCAGCTGCACAGCAGCCCAGCAAGGGCCCAACAAATGATTCAACAACACCTGCTTTTACACCGAGACGATCAACCAGGGCAAGAAGGGCCCCAGATCGACTCACATTGTAAACAGTTACACCACTGACTTTGGGGGGAGTGTTGTTATATATGTGGACTTGTATTTACTCTGCACAGCCACCAGAGGGCTCATCCCCTGGAGTCCCAAGGGATCACATAATCCCTTGGGAGCACAGGTATTTAAGGAGGCTTCACAGGTTGGAGAGGCCATCTGGAGACCTGCAATAAAAGACTAAAGTCACACTTTACTTTGAGCTCACAGTGTTCAGTCTGACTCTTTCTCCATACACTACAGTAACTGGGCGACATTTTTCAGTATTCACTGAGTGCCGGGGATATGTGTAAACAATGTTCTGAAGTCAAATTTATTAGAGAATTTACAAGTGGTAAAAAATGGGCTGAATGGAAACTGCACTATAGGAAATGCCACTTAGTTCAAATAGCTCACGTTGATGTAATTAAAACATTATGTAAGCGGAAACATGTTATTGGAATTCAGCCTTTATTTACAGAGTTGGCTGAAAATCGCCAGAAACGGATTGAAATGGGGGAATGTCAGCGAGTAAATCCCAATATAAAAATTCTGATTGACAATGAGCTCCTTGCTATAAAAATAAACGTGTTCATGCTGTCGGTGCAGCAAATTAACAACCATGTAGTGAAATACGTTAACCTTCGTACCAACTGGAGAAGCAAGAACTCCACCGTTGAATTTGTACAGTCTCTTCCCGCTGTAATCCAAAGCGAGGTTTTGGCAGCGGTTCGCAGTTCCCGAACTCATACGCTGATAGTTGACGAAAGCACCGACATTGCTGTGCATAAAATGTTAATTCTGTACATCAAGTTTCGAGAGAAGAACGATGTCAGCCACAAGGCTGTGTTTGCCAGCATTATCGAGTTAGCTGCATGGGATATGACACATGCCAACAAACAATTCCATATGGTCACAATCTGGATCGACAGAGAATGGTGATGCTGACTCCAGAAGGTGCATCGGTCATGCTAGGTAGGTAAAATGGTGCAACTAACCAGCTTAGAGAGTGCGTGCCGCATGTACTAGAACAACACGTGTTCCCTATAGAGAAGATCTGGGAATTGATGATGCTTGGAAACATATACCAATAATGAAAGAAGTGGAATCACTCGTACAAACTGTATATGCAATAGTTAGCAGATCATCTGTTAAAAAAGCCAAGTTTGATGGGTTAGCCAGTGTTTTGGAAGCTGATGCATGATCTTTCAAGCCTTTGAATGAAGTGCGCTGGTTCTCAGTTACATTTGCTGTAAATACGATGTACTAATAGACAACTGCATGGTGGAAGCCAATGATGATAATGATCCTGTAGCGAAGTACTATCTCAAAAAGCTTACAGATCCACAGCATCGTATTGCACTGACTGTGCTTGAGGATGTTTTGGGGAATTGTCTGAACTGTGTCACATTTTTCAAAGAAGTAGGCGGCAACTTTACGAACCTCGGCGAGTCCATCGCGAGTGACGTTCGTGGTGTGTCCCGACTCTGCTGCTCTCTCCTTCCCGGTCACTGAAATGAATTTACTGTGAATGCACTTGTTAAGCCCACCCAGTGTGTTTGCCTTCCAATTAGAGGAAGCAAGTCTGATGACCCGTCATCAGCCGGTTTCCTTAAAGGGGCCATGGCCAAATTTTGTTTGACAGTTGTGCTGTCAGTGTTCTACAGCATTGAAGTGCTGCAAACACAGACAATCACTGCACAGAGGTGCAGGGCTGCACCCAGGCTCTCCCATGACTCCCTCCATATGCTTATGGAGAGAGTTGCAACATGCAGGGAGGTCCTCTTCCCAGCCCATGGGCATAAGAGACAACCCTAGGAGATCAACACAGCATGGTTGCACACTGCAGAGAGGGCACAAGCAGGGATGTGGTCAGGAGTGCCTGGGTGCAATGCCACAAATATTACAATGATCTCAGTAGATCACAAAATGTTAGTACAAAGCCACACTCAACCTCATCCTGCTGTGCCACTCATCATACCCACCCTACTCCTGCGCATCCTTACTCACACCAACTTACCTTGGACCTCCACCTATCCCTCTCTATCTATATTATCACATCCCCATCTCACTAGCCACCCCTTACACTCACCCTCATCCTAGTGCAATCATATTAACTAACAACACACAAGGGTGTATTATACAATGTTCCTGTAAAGTTTCTGTTTGTTATGTATTGATGTGTGTATCGTCCTGGTATCTTAAATGTATAATAAGCACAATGGTACACCACAGAGGGCGCTGTGGTGGTAAACCTGAAAGTACCTGCAAGAGGCAGTATAAAAGGCTGACCACCACACCTGAGAGTCACTCTGAGGCTGTTCAATAAAGGACGAAGGTCACAGCAGTTAGGCTAACACCAGACCGTGTGGAGTCAGTGATTTGTGTGCTGCATACACTACACTGTTAATGTGTTGTCAAACATTGAAACTTTTATTTTCAACACTTAGCATTGTCGGACAGATTTGTGTGCACCTTTGGAAGTTGCTTAATGAGTTGCAGTGAATGGTCAGACATAACGGTACCCCTGCAATGGTGATGTTGGGCATTGTAGGGATGCTTTACGGTGTCGGTGTGGGGTGGTGCCAACTTGGCGCATCATGTGGCAGCCAGCGTGTACAGCATCAAGTGAAGTAAATGTGGCCATATGAGGTCATCCCTAGCATCGCGGGCAGCAATGTGGTTGGGTGGTGATGCCCTGTGTCCTATGCAGCATCAGTTGATTGCGAAGAAGGTTTGGGTTGTTGGTGATGCTGGTGTTGGAGCCGATTGTGGTGGGATTCTGAGGACCAAGGTGAGTTTTAAGGGCACCCAGGCTGATGGAATGGATGGCAGGTGAAGAAGAGATGACAGAAGCGATCTGTCAATGGTGGGAGAGGTCAGACTGGTTGGAGACTTGTGTAAAGACTTGCAGCATGGTGAATCTGTAGTGGAAATGCAGATTAGAGAAGCTAGTGGTCAAGGCAACATGTCTCAATCAGCTGAGAGCTGTGACTTGACATTTGAAGCTGTCAACTCATCAGCTGATTCAATGGCTACTGACCTCTCGCCTCAGCTTCACAGACGAAGTCGAGGCACAGCAAGAAATTGGTGGGTGAGCTGCCAATTCCAAAAAGCTGGGGGAAAAACATTGCTAAGTTGCTGTAAACAAACCACTAACGATTTTAATTACCTCCACTGCCGCTGCGTGTCAGGTCTGCTCAGCGCTGATAGGCCCAACATTTGGTAAAGGCACGTGGTGGTGGGTTCACAGCAGGGTCCTGACCCGCTGGGGGGAAAAAACACTTTCCCACCTGACCCGCTATCAATCGCGCCCACTGACCCCCTTCAAAACCCAGCCCCTAGTCTCAGTGTCATTGAAGCCTATTGCTATGTAAAGCAAAATTGAAAAAATGGTGCCCAGTACCTCAGAGAAAAAACTCACTGGAGCGAGAAAGTGATACAACAAATACAATTTCTCGCCAATAGCGTCAAAACAGCTCATCATCATCATCATAGACAGTCCCTCAGAATCGAGGAAGATTTGCTTCCACTCCTGAAGTGAGTTCTTTGGTGACTGAACAGTCCAATACGAGAGCCACAGACTCTGTTACAGGTGGGACAAATAGTCGTTGAGTGAAGGGGTGGGTGGGACTGGTTTGCCGCACACTTTTTCCGCCGATCCCTGGTGGAGAAGTGAAGGCCCCTTGCCCCATTGTAGAGCTTGCATCGTTCCTCTTTAATGGAAGGGGTGGGCCCTGCGCTCCCACCAGCGCTACGTTGCGTTCCACGTAGCGCCGGAAAATTTCCGCTTGATTTCTGCATGCTCCCGGCGTTGAGACTCGAGGTGCTCAGCGCCCTCCCGGGTGCACTTTCTTCACTTATGGCGGTCTTGGGCCAGGGACTCCCAAGTGTCAGTGGGGATGTCGCGCTTTATCAGGGAGGCTTTGAGGGTGTCCTTGTAACGTACCCGCTGCCCACCTTTGGCTCGCATGCCATGAAGGAGTTCCGAGTAGAGCACTTGCTTTGGGAGTCTCGTGTCTGGCATGCGAACTATGTGACCTGCCCAGTGGAGCTGATCAGTGCTTCAATGCTGGGGATGTTAGCTGGATGTGGACACTAATGTTGGTATGCCTGTCCTCCCAGGGGATTTGTAGGATCTTGCAACAGCTATTCTCTGTTTCATTACAAAAATGGGAACATTTAGTTACAAAAGCAAAATACTGTCAATGTTGGAAATATGAAATTAAAAACAGAAAATGCTGGAAATACTCAGCAGGTCAGGCAGCATCTTTGGAGCGAGAAACAGAGTTAATGTTTCAGGTCGACGACCTTTCGTCAGAAGTCCTATTAAGCCATATGGACCAGGTCGAGCTCAGGTTTGATCTCTGGCCTGTGCTGAATGAGCTGATCTTAGCCAGGTCTCTAAACAGTCACTACAATTGGGCTCAGGCTCAGGAGGGGAAGCATCAGCCAAGACTCCCACTGCTAATGCTAATTGATGCCCTATTTTGGGCAAGTTCATGCTTGTGGTGTTCGGGCGACAGAATAACCTGAAGCAGCCCATGCATGAATAGCTTGCTGAGACTCACCCCTAAAGAATAGCCACTTGGGCAAGCGGCTCTCCCCTATAACCATATCACAGCAACAGTCAGTGCCTTTAGAGGAGGAGGATAAAAAAGAAAGAAATCATTAGCAAATTGAGTATTGACATCACTGTGTCAGCCAATAAGTTGGAGACTGACCGAGGAGGAGGAATTTGCATCATTTGCGCCTCCTGTCAGCGCCCCCGGTTTCTCATCTGGGGCGCGGGGCCATTACTGTCTCCCGCAAACTTCGGCAGGAGTTAGCGGAGGCGCAAATTGGCAGCACCCCACTCCCGCCAGCAGTGTCCCGGGCTTCTGCGCTGGCGATGATGGCGTAATTATCCTGCGCGACGACCCCTTTTCGCCCCACGGCAGAAATTGGGCAATGCCCTGTGAGCTTGCCGTGGGCAATATTCACGACCAGCACCAGCTTTGCTGGTCATGAACCGAGCCGCACTCCGCTAGCGGGGCGAAAATTAAAGGGGAGGTGTGTGACGCCATTTTTTTCCAACGGCCGACTCACCGGTCGCAGCCTTGCGTTGACGATTTTGTGGAATCCGTGCCACCGTGATCCAGCCAGGCACTCCCTTTCTGTGCCGAGCTGTTGCCACGGCACGCCGCTCCCCGGTAGAGAAGTACTGGCTCCTCGCCCCATTGCAGAGCTCGCATCATTCCTCTTTAACGGAAGGGGAGGGCCCCGCGCTCCTGTCAGCGCTACATGGCGTTCCGCTTAGCGCTGGAAAATTCCTGCGCTTAGTGCCCCGGCCCCGCCCCTGCGAGAAAGTGGAGTACCTGATACCGTGTTCCACTTCCTCTCCAGGGCGGTAAACCCAATTTCACGGCCAGGGTGGGAATACCACGCTGGGCACAGGAGGTCCCGTCTCTCCTCGGTTACCGCCCCAAACGGGGTGTTATCGAATTTCAGCCCAAGAGTCTCTACGAACTTACAGCAGACAGACTCATGACCGAAATTACAGCAAAGTCTCCCAATAAAAGCAGCATGTTTCCTACAACAAAATGCAGAGTGTAGGATAGTTACATAATACAAATTAATTATTTCACCAGCAAAGGGCAGTGAGTGGAGAATAATTACATACTACAAATGATGTGCGTAAAATCAATCCCAGTCACAGCAGTGTGCAGTCTCCAGGCGTGATTGATGGGGGAATTACCCAATCATCTCCATTCTCGCTGGGACTTGTGGTGTCACTGTACGCAGCCAATTATTAAAGCTTTTATCAATCTTTGAAATTCATGAGTGGATCATTCCACAGTCTCTTACTATTGTGTTCTGTGATATGTTGTAACTTCAGACGTTTACAGCTCTCCCCAAGGTATTGTTACACAAAACAAAGCAGACAAAGTCTGTTCTCTGTCACGCCTCTCAGTGTAACGCTATTTGATGTACTGAAAATATTAAAACTCCCTCCCCAAAGAGGAATCAAATAAACCACTACAACACAAGTCACTGAGGTATACAGCAGGGAGAATGCTTCTATACTAGGATTTGAAATTTTGTGACCTTTGGTGCTCCCTTTCTGTTAAATTGTTTTTTTTTACAAAATCCTCTCAAACACACAATTGTTTTTCTGACTGTTTGGTATGAGAACTGTACTTCTCCAAGACTGGGCTGGTGGACGGTCCGGGCAACTCGTTGTGAGCAGCGTGAAACACGTGATGTCTCTTTCTTTACCCAGTCTGATGAGAGGTCTATTTAAGTTTCTGAGGATGCTCCTCTCCTCTGTCAGAGGGTCAGTCCCAGCAGTCTGTCTCTGACTCTCTGTTTACAATTTCTTTCTTTCTTCATCATCATCATCATAGGCAGTCCCTCGAAATCGCGGAAGAACATAAGAACATAAGAAATAGGAACAGGAGTAGGCCATATGGCCCCTCGAGCCTGCTCCACCATTCAATAAGATCATCTCTGATCTGATCATGGACTCAGCTCCACCTCCCCGACCGCTCCCCATAACCCCTTAT
The DNA here is from genome assembly GCF_044704955.1 of Pristiophorus japonicus. Classification (NCBI taxonomy): domain Eukaryota; kingdom Metazoa; phylum Chordata; class Chondrichthyes; family Pristiophoridae; genus Pristiophorus; species Pristiophorus japonicus. The sequence continues at coordinate 81,051,984 of NC_091993.1, forward strand.
CCCCTTATCGTTTAAGAAACTGTCTCTTTCTGTCTTAAATTTATTCAATGTCCCAGCTTCCACAGCTCTCGGAGGCAGTGAATTCCACAGGCTGACAACCCTCTGAGAGAAGAAATTTCTCCTCATCTCAGTTTTAAATGGGTGGCCCCTTATTCTAAGATTATGCCCCCTAGTTCTAGTCTCCCCCATCAGTGGAAACATCCTCTCTGCATCCATCTTGTCAAGTCCCCTCATAATCTTATACGATTCGATAAGTTCACCTCTCAATCTTCTGAATTCCAAAGAGTAGAGGCCCAACCTACTCAAACTTTCCTCATAAGTCAACCGCCTCATCCCTGGAATCAACCTAGTGAACCTTCACTGAACTGCCTCCAAAGCAAGTATATCCTTTTGTAAATATGGAAACCAAAACTGCATGCAGTATTCTAGGTGTGGCCTCACCAAAACCTTATATAGCTGTAGCAAGACTTCCCTGCTTTTATACTCCATCCCCTTTGCAATAAAGGACAAGATCCCATTGGCTTTCCTGATCACTTGCTGTACCTGCATACTATCTGTTATATATGTAAATGTGTAAATACCTTGTTTAACCACCAGAGGGCTCATCACCTGGAGTCCCAAGGGATCCCACAATCCCTTGGGAGCACCTGTACTTAAGGAGGCCTAACAGGCTGGAGAGGCACTCTGGAGACCTGTAATAAAAGACTACGGTCACACTTTACTTTGAGCTCACAGTATCTGGTCAGACTCTTTATTCATACATAACAACTGGTGACGAGATACAGATGACGAACCCCACCGCAATGATGCAGAGAACAGTGGGCATCCTGGAGAAATTTTCGGAGGGAGATAATTGGGAAACCTTCGTGGGGCAACTCGACCAATACTTCGTGGCCAACGAGCTGGAAGGAGAAGCGAACGCTGCCAAATGAAGGGCAATTCTCCTCACCGTTTGCAGGGCACCAATGTATGGCCTCATGAAAAATCTGCTTGCTCCAGTGAAACCCACAGAGAAATGGTATGATGATTTGTGCACACTGGTCCGGGAGCATCTTAACCCGAAGGAAAGCGTTCTGATGGCCAGGTACCGGTTCCACACATACAAAAGGTCTGAAGGCCAGGAAGAGGCAGCTATGTCGCTGAGCTAAGACACCTTGCAGGACATTGCGAATTCGAAGGACATTTGGAGTACATGCTCAGGGACTTCTTTGTACCTGACATTGGCCATGAAGTGATACTTAGCAAACTTTTGACTGTAGAGACCCCAACCTTGAGTAAAGCCATAGAGATAGCCCAGGCATTCATCGCCACCAGTGACAATAACAAGCAAATCTCTCAGCACATGAGTGCTGCTACTAGTACTGTGAACAAAGTAATGTTGTTTTCAAATCGCAACGTACAGGGCAGGCCTCACATGTCTGCAGCTGCACGTCCGCAGATGTCTCAGAGTCCACCATCAAGGGTGATGAGTGCTAGGCCATTAACACCTTGTTGGCACTGCAGGGGTGATCATCGTTTACATTCATGCCGCTTCAAAGGATATGTTTGCAAGGGCTGTGGAACAATGGGACACCTCCAACGTATGTGCAGGCGAGCTGCAAACCCTGCTAATCCTGCAAACCACCACATTGCAGAGGAGGACAGATCCACGGCAGATCACAGCGAATCAGAGCCTCAGGCTGAGGAGGCAGAGGTATATGGGGTGCACACATTTACCACAAAGTGTCCCCCGATAATGCTGAAGGTTGAATTAAATGGACTCCTGGTGTCAATGGAGCTGGACACGGGCGCGAGCCAGTCCATTATGAGCAAAAAGACTTTCAATAAATAGTGCTGCAGTAAGGCCTCAAGGCCAGTCCTGACTCCCATTCGAAGTAAAATTGAGAACGTACACAAAGGAACTGATTCCCATAATCGGCAGTGCTATCCTAAAGGTCTCCTACGATGGAGCGGTGCACAAGCTGCCACTCTGGGTGGTATCGGGCGATGGCCCCACACTGCTCGGCAGGAGCTGGCTGGGGAAGATATGCTGGAACTGGGACAACGTCCGAGCGCTCTCATCTGTCGATGACACTTCATGTGCCCAGGTCTTAAACAAGTTCCCCCCGCTGTTCGAACCAGGCATCGGGAAGTTCCAAGGAACAAAAGTGCAGATCCACCCATCACAAGGCGAGAGCGGTACCGTACATGATGAGGGAGAGGGTGGAGATCGAGCTGGACAGGCTGCAGCGAGAGTGCATCATTTCACCGATTGAATTCAATGAGTGGGCCAGACCTCAAGGGAGATGGCACCGTCAGAATCTGTGGTGATTACAAAGTAACTATCAATCGTTTCTCCCTGCAGGATCAATACCCACTACCAAAGGCGGACAACCTTTTTGTGACACTGGCAGGAGGAAAGATGTTCATGAAGCTGGACTTGACCTCGGCCTACATGATGCAGGAGTTTGAGGAATCATTGAAGGGCCTCACCTGCATCAACACGCACAAAGGTCTCTTCATTTACAACAGATGCCCGTTTGGAATTCGATCAGCTGCGGCGATTTTCCAGAGAAACATGGAATGTTTACTGAAGTCAGTCCCGCGCACCATGGTCTTCCAGGATGACATCTTGGTTACAGGTCGGGACACAGTCGAGCATCTGCAGAACCTGGAAGAGGTTCTTAGTCGGCTTAACCGTGTGGGGCTCAGGTTAAAACGCTCGAAGTGCGTTTTCCTGGTGCCTGAATTGGAGTTCCTGGGGAGAAGAATCGTGGCGGACGGCATCAGACCCACCGATTCGAAGACGGAGGCAATCGAGAACGCACTGAGGCCACAGAACGTGAAGGAGCTGCGGTCGTTTCTAGGACTCCTTCTTATCGGGTCTCAACACACTGCTAGAACCACTGCACGCCATACTGCGTAAAGGAGATGAATGAGTATGGGGCAAAAGCCAAGAAAATGCCTTTGTAAAAGCTAGAAAACTGTTATGCTCAAACAAATTGCTTGTGTTGTATGATCCATGTAAGCGTTTGGTACTAGCATGTGATGCGTCGTCATATCGTGTCGGGTGTGTATTGCAACAAGTTAATGAATCTGGGAAATTGCAATCAGTTGCTTATGCATCCAGAAGTCTGTCTAAGGTTGAGAGGGCCTACAGCATGATTGAAACAGAATCGTTAGTGTGTGTTTATGGGATAAAGAAAATGCATCAATATCTGTTTGAGCTCAAATTTGAATTAGAAACTGACCATAAGTCACTGATATCCCTCATTTCTGAAAGTAAGGGGATAAATACGAATGCATCGGCCCGCATCCAGAGATAGGCGCTCACGTTGTCCGCATACAACTACGCCATCAGCCACAGGCCAGGCAAAGAAAACTGTGCCGATGCTCTCAGTAGGCTGCCAGTGCCCACCACGGGGGTGGAAATGGCACAGCCCGCAGATTTAGTCATGGTAATGAAAGCATTTGAGAGTGAGCAATCACCCGTTACCGCCCGGCAGATTAGAACCTGGACGAGCCAGGACCCCTTACTGTCCTTAGTAAAAAACTGTGTGCTTCACGGGACCTGGTCCAGTGTCCCATTAGAAATGCAGGAAGAGATAAAGCTACCGGTGCAAAGATGAAATGTCAATACAGGCAGACTGCCTTCTGTGGGGTAATCGGGTAGTGGTACCCAAAAAGGGCTTTCATTAGTGATCTCCACAGTACCCACCCAGGCATTGTAATGATGAAAGCGATAGCCAGATCCCACGTGTGGTGGCCCAGTATCGATGTGGATTTAGAGTCCTGCGTGCACAAATGTAACACGTGTTCACAGTTAAGCAATGCACCCAGGGAGGCGTTACTAAGTTTATGGTCTTGACCCTCCAAACCGTGGTCTAGGGTCCATGTCGTTTATGCAGGCCCGTTCTTGGGTAAAATGTTCCTAGTGGTCGTAGATGCATACTCCAAGTGGATCGAATGTGAGATAATGTCGGCAAGCACGTCCACTGCCACCACTGAAAGCCTGCGGGTCATGTTTGCCACGCATGGCCTGCCCGATGTACTTGTGAGCGACAACAGGCCGTGTTTCACCAGTGCCACGTTCAAAGAGTTCATGACCCGCAATGGGATCAAACATGTTACATCTGGCCCGTTCAAACTAGCATGCAATGGTCAGGCAGAGAGATGAGTGCAAACAATCAAGAATAGCTTGAAGAGGGTAACTGAAGGCTCACTGCAGACTCGCCTATCACGAATCCTGCTTAGTTACCGCATGAGACCCCAATCGCTCACTGGGATTCTACCCGTTGAATTGCTCATGAAAAGGGCACGAAAAGTGCTCATGAAAAGGGCTCTCGTTAGTCCACCCTGATCTACACGAACAGGTAGAGAGCAGGCGGCTTCAACAAAGTACATATCATGATCGCGCAAATGTGTCACGCGAAATTGAAATTAATAATCCTGTATTTGTGTTGAACTATGGACAAGGTCCCAAGTGGCTTTCCGACACTGTCGTGGCCAAAGAGGGGAGTAGGGTGTTTCGGGTCAAACTTTCAAATGGACTCATCTACAGGAAACACTTGGACCAAACCAAACTCAGATTCACAGACTATCCAGAGCAACCTACATTAGACCCTACCTTTTTTGATCCCCCCCCACACACACCAGTGGCAACCGACACAGTGGTTGACCACAAAGCAGAACCCAGCACCCGCAGCAGCCCAGCAGGACTCACCACACCAGGCAGCTCAGCAAGGCCAGCTGCACAGTAGTCCAGCGAGGGCCCAACAAACTACTCACCAAAACCAGCATTTGCACCGAGACGATCAACCAGGGAAAGAAAGGCCCCAGATCGACTCACCTTGTAAATAGTTACACTGTTGACTTTGGGGGGAAGTATTGTTATATATGTAAACCTGTAAATACCTTGTTTAACCACCAGAGGTCTCATCCCCTGGAGTCCCAAGGGATCTCACAATCCCTTGGGAGCACCTGTACTTAAGGAGGCCTCACAGGTTGGAGAGGCACTCTGGAGATAAAAGATACGGTCACACTTTGCTTTGAGCTCACAGTATCTGGTTAGACTCTTTATTCATACATAACACTATCTTTTTGTCTTTCCTGCACAAGTACCCCCAGGTCCCGCTGTATTGTGGCACTTTGCAACCTTTCTCCATTTACTTCTTCCACTCTAAAAGTGAGTTCTCAGGTGACTGTACAGTCCAGTATGGGAATTACAGTCTCTGTCACAGGTGGGACAGACTGTCGTTGAAGGAAAAGGTGGATGGGGAGTCTGGTTTGTCGTACACTCCTTCCGCTGTCTGCGCTTGCTTTCTGCATGCTCTTGGCGACAAGATGCGAGGTGCTCAGAGCCCTCCTGGATGCTCTTTCTCCACTTAGGGTGGTCTTTGGCCAGGGACTCCCAGGTGTCGGTGGGGATGTTGCATTTTATCAAGAAGGCTTTCTTAGGCAGTACCCCGCAGTGGAGGATGACTTGCTTCCATACTAATATGAGTTCTGAGGTGACTGACGAGTCCAATGCGGGATCTACAGTCTCTGTCACAGGTGCGGCAGGTGGTGGTTGAAGGGACGGTTGGGTCGGGTAGGTGGGGTGCTTGGTATGTCATATGCTCCTTCCGTGTGCTCCCGATGAAGAGACTCAAAGTGTTCAGCGCCTTCTCGAATGCCTCCACTTTGAGCGGTCTTGGGCCAGGGATTCCCAAGAGTCAGTGGGGATGTTACATTTTTTTCAAGGAGGCTTTGAGAGTGTGCTTGAGGCATTTTCTCTGCCCTCCTGGGACTCGTCTGCCATGACGGAGCTCGGAGTAGAGCGCTTGCTTCGGGAGCTTTGGCTAGAATTAGCATACACGAAATCAAACCTCTCCTTTTGTAAGCAAGGGTGACTTTATTCCCTGATTTAATGAATCCAAAGATTGATTTAATTTGACTGTGACCAAGTTGACCATAGTCTGATGAAGCACAATACCAATCCACCAATGGCGAGGCAGGAGCCTATCACTTTTCGCTGACGCTCCGTTTTCTCTTTAAAAATGAAAGTGGGATGTGGATCTGTTCACAAAAATAAAGCCGGGAGGTAACTCCATCATATTGGGCAGGGGCTGTTTTTGCTCCAATTTTTTTTAAACGTGTATGTCCTTGTTTGGGGCTAAGTGTAGGGGGTGGGGGGTTTGGAGCTAAGTGTAGAGGGTGAGGGGTTTGGGGCTAAGTGTAGGGGGGGCTTGGGGCTAAGTGTAGGGGGTGAGGGGTTTGGGGCTAAGTGTAGGGGGGGTTTGGGGCTAAGTGTAGGGGGTGGGGAGTTTGGGGCTAAGTGTAGGAGAGTGGGGGGGTTTGGGGCTAAGTGTAGGAGAGTGGGGGGGTTTGGGGCTAAGTGTAGGTGGTGGTGGGGTTTGGGGCTAAGTGTAGGGGGTGAGGGGTTTGGGGCTAAGTGTAGGTGGTGGTGGGGTTTGGGGCTAAGTTTAGGGGGTGGGGGTCTGGGGCTGTGTAGGGGTGGGGGGTTGGGGCTAAGTGTAGGGAGTGGGGCGGTTTGGGGCTAAGTGTAGGGGGTGGGGGTTTGGGGCTAAGTGTAGGGGGTGGGGGGTGGTTGGGGCTAAGTGTAGGGGGTGGGGGGGGGTTTGGGGCTAAGTGTAGGGGGTGGGGGGGTTGGGGCTAAGTGTCGGGAGGGTTGGGGCTAAGTGTTGGGGGTGGGGGGGGGTTGGGGCTAAGTGTAGGGAGGGTTGGGGCTAAGTGTAGGGGGTGGGGGGGGTTTGGGGCTCAGTGTAGGAGTGGAGGGTTTAGGGCTAAGTGTAGGGGGTGGAGGGGTTGGGGCTAAGTGTAGGGGGTGGGGGAGGGTTTGGGGCTAATAGTAGGGGGTGGGGGGAGTGGATAGTTGTGCTGAAGATGTGTGTTGACATATGCCGCTTAGTCCTCCTTTGTTTTCTGTCTCTCTGCTGCTGTGCACTGACTCACTGTCTATAGCAAGTTAACCACGAGAACTGATTACAAGTTTTTGGTGGATTCTGGCCTGACAAAGCTTGAGACTTATGGAGACAGAGGACAACACACAGGTCCCAAATGCAGTAATGTGGGGAAATGAGGAACATGAGCAACAAACTCACTTTTTAATTTGTTCTGGAAATGTAGGCGAAGTGAGCAAGACTGCATTTACTGCCCCTGCCTTGTTGTCTTGAGAAGCTGGCGATGGTCCTTTTCCATGTAGCACTGCAGTTCTATGTTGCTCCCTTGGTAGTGTTAGGTGGGGAAATCCAGGACATTACCCAGAAATGATGAATGAATGAGAATATATGTCCAAATCAGGCTGGAGGTGGCTTGGAGGTTACTTGGAAGTGACTTGGAGATTGGTCCCACAGAGTTACTGCTCTTGTTGTTCTTGGTGGTAGAGGTTGCGGGGGAGGGAGGTGCTAGCAACGTCACCTTGGTGCTTTATGTCTGGCTGGGTCTGTGATGATATGGTCCATGCAGTAATAAATCTTCCCTTACTTCAGTGAGTGAGTGTCTTGCACAGCCCGATAGAGTAGCATGAGACTGAAGTAACTTCAATCAGCCTCCTCACAGAAAGAGAAACCACCAGTAAATAACAGGTGACCTGTCCAAACTGAAAGCCCAATTGAAATGATGTTTTACCTCGATACGTGTCAGTGTTGAGCATGTAATTGTTCCCTTAACAATCAATATCTGACAAATTTGCATCTAGTTTAACCCAAACTTCCCCAGGCAAGAGTCTAAGGAGGAAGTTTGTGAGCAGGACCTGTGTGATTTTGAGTTGTTTTAAATCTTAATATAATTTAAATTTTTTACATTCAATCGTGGATTACAACAAACCTGAGAAGAAGTTCTCAATAAGACTTTTGCAGGGTCCGTGAACTGTTGAAGTGTTGTATCACTTCAAGACTCGCATTCTATTCTTACTATTTTACATTGAATTGAAAAAATTTTATAAATGAAGAAAAATGAATTGACAGTTGAGTGGCTGAGTCACGCTTTCATATATGTGTTTTAAATTTCATACAGGTTTTATTAATCATGTTGTTTCTATGGAAGCCAGTAATTTGGTGCATATCTGTTGCTGCCTTTAATGGACAGGGTTCCTTCCTGTCATTTATGTACTTTTGGGATCACTAGCCACTAGATGGCATCACTGTTGGAGGCCATTGGGCTGCACGCATGGGCACAATTCCCGGCGCCAGATCTGTGGCGAATGACATAATCATAAGCGGATAATGTCAGAGCCCACCTCTGGATGCGTGATGAAGCATTGGTATCGATACCTTTGTTTTCAGAGAACAGTGAAATGAGCGGCTTGTGATCTGTCTCCAGTTCAAACCGAAGACCAAACAGGTACTGATGCGTCTTTTTAACCCCATACACACAGGCTAGTGCTTCTTTCTCTACAATGCTGTAGGCTCTTTCCGCTTTAGACAAACTTTTTGAAGCATACGCGACTGGTTGAAGTTTACACAACTCATTAGCTTGTACGCAACCAATTCCATATGACGAAGCATCACAGGCCAATACTAAATGTTTACATGGGTCATAATGCACCAGCAGCTTGTTAGAGCAAAGCAGATTAGTGGCTTTCTCAAAAGCTATGTCTTGAGACACAACCCACACCCAGTTGTCACCTTTTCTTAGCAGCATGTGCAGTGGTCCAAATAAGGTGCTCAATTTAGGTAGGAAGTTACCGAAGTAGTTGAGTAGACCCAGGAATGAACGCAGCTCCGTCACATTCTGCGGCTTGGGTGCATTCTTGATGGCCTTAGTTTTCGCGTCCGTGGGCCTGATGCCGTCAGCAGCAATTTTCCTCCCCAGGAATTCGACTTCTGGTGTCATGAAGATGCACTTCAAGCATTTCAGTCTGAGTCCCACTTTGTCCAGACGATGTAGGACCTCTTCCAGGTTGTTTAGATGATCCTCGGAATCACAACCGGTGATCAGGATGTCATCTTGGAACACGATAGTTCTGCGAACGGACTTCAGTAGACTCTCCATGTTCCTCTGAAATATTGCTGCAGCTGAGCGAATTCCAAAAGGGCACCTGTGATAAATAAACAGTCCTTTATGCATGTTAATGCATGTAAGTCTCTCCGACGTCTCGACCAGCCCCTGTGTCATGTAGGCCGACGTCAAGTCCAGTTTGTTGAACGACTTCCCCCGGCTAGCGTTGCAAACAAGTCATCAGCCTTCGGTAACGGGTACTGATCCTATTTCGAAACCCTGTTGATCGTAGCCTTGTAGTCTCCACAGATTCTGATTGTGCCATCACTTTTCAGCACAGGAACAATGGGGCTGGCCCATTCATTAAATTCAACCGGTGATATGATCCCTTCACGCTGGAGTCTGTCCAGTTCGATTTCGACCTTCTCCTTCATCATATACGAAACTGCCTGAGCTTTATGATGGACGGGTCTTGCATCAGAGTCCACGTGGATCTGCATTTTGGCTCCCGTGAAGTTGCCGATGCCTGGTTCGAACAGCGAGGGGAACTTGCTCAGTACTTGGGCACATGTATCTTTCTCCGACGACAACGCCTTGATGTCGTTCCAATTGCATCTGATTTTTTTCAAGCCAGTTCCTGTCGAACAACGTTGGGCCATTGCCTGGGACAATCCATAGCGGTAACTCATGAACTGCACCGTCATATGACACTTTAATTGTGGCACTGCGAATCACCGTTATGAGTTCTTTGGTGTACGTGCGCAATTTGGCATTGACTGGACTCAGCCTGGGCCTCACAGCCTTAGTATCCCACAGTTTGTTGAATGCCCTCTGGCTCATTATCGATTGACTCGCCCTCGTGTCCAGTTCCATCGATACCGGCTCCCCATTAAATTTCACTTTGATCATTATTGGTTTGCTCTTAGTTAGAAACAAGTACAGTCCATACACTTCCTCCCCTGGTATCTCGGATTGCGTATGCGGGTCTGCGCTAGTCTGACCATCATCCTCCACATGGTGTGTTGCAGCAAACTTGCTCATCTGCGGACACTTGCACTGGAGATGCCCCACTCTCAGACAGCCTTTGCAACTATATTGCTGGTGCCGGTGATTTCCCCCACAACGCCAACACAGAAAAATCAGATGCATTCCCGTTAGCGGACTTTGGGCAGCCACAGGTTTTGCGTATACAGTTGGGTAGGCCCTGCCATGTGCCCCTCTGCCGAATGCCAAATCAATCATATTTACTTGCCGAGTTTCGATTTTTCACTGATATCTGCTTTAGACTTCTATCCGTCGTCATGCATGACTGAGCGATCGTGATGGCCCTGTTCAAGTCCAACGTCTCCAGTAGTTTTCGCAGGATCACCTCGTGGTTGATGCCGATTCCAAAGAAGTCCTACGGCATTTCTGCCAACACAGCCCCGAACTTGCACGGTCCCGCTAGACATCTCAGGTTGGCAACGAATTCCGCCGCATTCTGGCCCTCTGAGTGAACGTGCGTGTAAAATCTGTATCTCGAGATGATGATGCCTTCGTCTGGCTTAAGGTGGTCCTGTACCAGTGTACACAATTCTTCATACATCTTCTCTGTTGGACTCACAGGCAGGAGTAGATTCTTTTTCAGACCATAACTTTTTGGGCCACAAACCGTGAGGAACACCACCCGACGCGGATCTGCATCGCCGACCTCCTCCATTTTGTTGGCCACGAAGAACTGGCTCAAACGGCTCACAAAGTCTGCCCAATCTTCTCCTTCCACAAATCGCTCCAACAATCCAATTGTGCTCCTTTTTGCATTCAAAGGTTCTTGTTGCCTCATCGCCAAATGTTGTGTATGCAATAACTGTTAGACTGAGCACTGTTTAACTCCAAGAGGTATAACCTTGGCTTTGATTTATTAAGGTCCAAAGTGACTAATATACAAAATAGCAGGCCTTGTATACTTGGAGGTGGAAATGCCACAACCGGCGGACCTATTGTTAGTTATGGATGCTTTTGAGAGTGAAGGAACCCCTATCACGGCTCAACAAGTTAAGACCTGGACCAGCAAGGACCCGATTTTATTGGTGGTGAAGAGTTGCATCCTCAAATGTGATTGGTCTGCCATACCCAAGCAAATGTCGAGGAGACCAAACCTTACATTTGCCGCAAAGACGAATTGTCTATTCAGTTGGATTGTATACTGTGGGGCAATCGTGTTGTTATGCCCAAGAAAGGGAGAGAGAAATTTGTACGTGAGCTACATAGCACACATCCCAGAATTGTAATGATGAAAGCCATTGACAGGTCTCATATATGGTGGCCGGGAATTGACTCTGAGCTGGAAGCATGTGTGCATCAGTGCAACACTTGCACGCAGCTCAGCAAAGCACCAGCGGAATTGCCGTTGAGTCTGTGGTCGTGGCCGTCCAAACCATGGTCCAGGATCCACCATAGACTTTGCAGGTCCCTTCCTGGGGAAGGTGTTTTTAGTTGTGATGGATGCATATTCAAAGTGGATAGAGTGTATAATCATGTCATCCAGCACATCCACAGCTACCATGTTCGCGACACATGGTCTGCCTGACATCGTTGTTAGCAACCACGGATTGTGCTTCACCAGTCAGGAGTTTCAAGAGTCCATGAAACACAATGGTATCAAACATGTAAGGTCAGCACCATTCAAACCTGCATCCAATGGGCAAGCAGAACGTGCTGTCCAAATCATAAAGCAGAGTATGAAGCGAGTAACCCAAGCATCACTGCAGACCCGCCTGTCATGCATACTGCTTAGTTACAGGACAAGACCACACATGCTTACTGGGGTCTCGCCTGCTGAACTAATGATGAAGGGAGGTCTTAAGACCAAGCTATCTCTTGTACACCCTGACTTGAATAATCATGTTGAATATAGCGGACAAAATCAGCAAGGGTATCACGATCATGCAGCTGTGTCACGCGATATTTCTGTAAATGATCCTGTATATATTCTGAATTATGGTCTGGGTCCCAAGTGGATCGCTGGTACTGTCATGGCCAAGGAGGGCAACAGAGTATTTATTGTCAAGCTCAAAAATGGGCAAACATGCAGGAAACATATGGATCAGACAAAGCTGCGGCACACAGATGAACCGGAACAGTCGGAGGAAGAGATAATTGACAACCAACCTACCCCCAGTCATCAGAGGACACAGTGTTCATCAGTGAATTGGGACTTTCAATCACTGATATGTTCAATGAAAATGGACTTTCAATCCCTGACATGGCCATTGCCACTCCCACCAGGTCAGCCACCCAGCCACCAGTCACAACAGACTCTGAACACTTACCCAAGGCCGGAATTGAACTGAGACGGTCAACCCGGGAGCGTAAAACACCGGACTGTCTCAATTTGTAAAAGACTGTTAATATCTCAGAGGGAGGTATTGTCATGTATGTATTTTTGAGATCACTAGCCACTAGATACCATCACTGTTGGTGGCCATTGGGCTGCACGCACGTGTGTGCAACCCAAGTGTAAAAGGCCAGCCATTTTGTATATTAGTCACTTTGGGCCTTAATAAAGCAGAGCCAAGGTCATACCTCTTGGAGTTAAACAGTACTCAGTCTAACAGTTATTGCATACACAACACTTCCAAACTGGGAACATTGGCAAAGATCCCAATAGAGCAGAATCAGCTTGCGCAGATTCAACAGTAACCATGAACTGCGTGGGTTTTACTTCACATCTTTAATATATTTTCCAAGAAAGTTAACGATAATGTAATAATAGTCATGTGCTGCCCCGCGGGGTGAGAGAATGAGGGGGGGGGGGAGAAAGTGAGGGAGGGGAAGAGAGTGGGGGGGGGGGTGAATTGAGTGAGGGGGACAGAGAGGGAGAGGGGGGGAAGAGATTGAGGGGGGAGAGAGGGAGGGGAGGGGGAGAGAGGATGGGGAGAGAGTGAGGGAGGAGAGAGGGAGAGGGGGGGAAGAGATTGAAGGGGGAGAGAGGAAGGGGTGGGGGGGAGAAGAGGGTGGGAGAGAGGGAGAGGGGAGGGAGGGGGAGAGAGGAGGGGAGGAGAGGGGGGAGCGAGGAAGGGGGTGCGAGGGAGGGGGTGGAGTGAGGGAGGGAAGGAGAGGGGGAAAGAGGGGAAAAAAAGGACGGGGGAGAAAGGGAGAGGGAGAGGGAGTGGGGAGAGAGGGAAGGGGGTAGGGGGGAGAGAGAGAGAGGGAGGGGGGGAGATGGTTGGTATGAGAGGAGAATGTGCTGACTAGACTTGCGAAAGCTGCATATTCTGCACAACATGGCTCATAAATCCAACGCTGCGATGACTTGGAGCTGCTGCATTAACTTCACCTCCTCTCTGTTGAGTTACAATGAATACTGATGAGTCCCAGGAGCAAGGGCCATGACTGTGAGTCCTTCTCAACATTTCTACAATATTCGAGGTCATTGCAACACCCTTTTCAACATTTCCTTCCTCGTCTCTCAGTCTGGGAGTAATATTTTATTATGAGTATTTTTGAAACTCCCCCGGAACACGGCCATGCATATTTAAAATTAATATTTTCTTTAACAAAATGTTTTACCAATCCGAGTCTCTCCAGCCGCTGCTGAATCCCAGTATTGAACCTTTATGTGTGCAGATCCACGTTCAAAATGGGTCATCTCTTACCTTGATAATGTAATGGCAAACTATAGACTGGCTGACCTTTCTGAAGTATGAATAGATAATAAGTCAGTAATACCCATGCTCCTTTGAATGGCCGGTGCCTGTCTCCAATGCTGGACAATATTTATCCCTCAAAAAACATCACTAAAGCAGATTATCAGGTCATTATCACGTTGCTGTTTGAGGGAACTTGCTGTGTGCATATTGGCTGTTGCATGTCCTAAATTACAACAGTGAGCACACTTCAAAAGTACTTCATTGGTTGTAAAACATTTTGGGATGACCCGAGGTCATGAAAGGCGCTATATAAATGCTATTTTTTATTCTTTTTATCTTTTGCTGTATTCACGAGAATCCTCCTCTCTGACTGATCCAGCTGGCTACTGCTCTTCCCAAGCTCTGGCAGGTTTTTTTCTGGTTCTTTTAAGGCAGCTTCCATTGTGAGATACGAAGGACATTTGCGTCTTTCCATTCTGTATAAATCAAAGGACACCTTTTTGACACTGTACAGATCGAACATAAGAACATAAGAAATAGGAGCAGGAGTAGGCCATTTGGCCCCTAGTGCCTGTTCCGCCATTCAATAAGATCATGGCTGATCTGATCTTAGTCTCAACTCCACTTTCCTGCCTGCTCCCCATAACTCTTGACTCCCCTATAGTTCAAAAGCCTGTCTGTCGCCACCTTAAATATATTCAATGACCCAGCCTCAGCAGCTCTCTGGGGTAAAGAATGTTAAGTATGCAAACTGCACCAATGTGTAAGACTTGCCACCAGAGGGCACACCTGTGGGAGACCTAAGGTTCACCTGTGCACCCTGGGGCAAGCAGGTATAAAAGGCAATCTACCACGCTGCTGCCTCACTTTGGTGTTAGATTAAAGAGATCAAGGTCACAATGGGTTGAGCTTACAACGCAGTCTCGTGGAGTTATTCTGAACTTATCAGAGAATTCCAAAGATTCACAATCCTCTGAGAGAAGAAATTGTTCCTCATCTCCATTTTAAATGTGCGACCCCTTATTCTGAAACTATGGCCCCTAGTTCTAGATTCCCTCATGAGGGGAAACATCCTCTCTGCATCTGCTCTGTCAAGCCCCCTCAGAATCTTACATGTTTCAATAAGATCACCTCTCCTTCTTCTAAACTTCAATGAGTATAGGCCAAACCTGCTCAACCTGGTCGTGCCGCACCTGTAGTACTGTTCCCAGTTTAGTTCCCTCAAATGGTGGGTGATGTAGTGGCCTTGGAGAAGGTCCACTTTGGTGTATTTACCTTAGAGCAGCATGGACTTCGAGGTGATGGTTTGACAGATCGGGGAGGACCAGAGGACATGAGTTTAAAGTATGTAAAGATAGGAATAGACTGGATATTTCCAACCGATATTCTCTTCTGATGTTTCTGGGGGGTGTAGCCAGAGCCAATTCCAAGGCACCACGGCTGGCTCAGCTGCACAGGGGGGAGGGATGAAGAATAAACGTGCTGTATTGTAGGGGATTCCATAGTTAGGGGAACAGACAGGCGATTCTGCGGCCGTAGACGTGACTCCCGAATGGTATGGTGCCTCCCTGGTGTCAGGGTCAAGGATGTTACAGAGCGGACACAGGGCATTCTGGGGGGAGAGGGTAAACAGCTCGAGATTGTGGTCCATATCGGGACCAATGATAGAGGTAAAAAGATGGATGAGGTCCTACAGGCAGAATTCAGGGAACTAGGAAGAAAATTAAAGGATGGGACCTCAAATGTAGTAATCTCCGGGTTACTACCGGTGCCACGTGCTAATGAGTACAAGAATAGTGAGGATGAACACATGGCTGGAGAGTTGGTGTAGGAGGGAGGGCTTTCAATTCTTGAGGGATTGGAACTGCTTTGGGGGAGATGGGACCTGTACAAACCAGACTATAAAGTCCTGTCCCCTCAGTACAGATTCACACGAGGCATGTAGTGAAGTCAAGGTCACTCTGTACCTGCACCTTTATTTCACAGCTCTGGAATGCTGCACTTGGCTGAGACCTGTCCTTATATACCTGACTCTTGCAAGTGCACCCGTGGTGGTAAGGTATGCTGGTGGTTACAGGTCATATCTTATTACAATCATGTACAGCATGTTAGGATACAGTTATATATAATAATGTAAGATACATGACATCACCCTCCCCCAAGGTCTTATTGTCTTTATAGGTTCAGTCTCTCAGGTGGTCTACGCTCTCGTGTGGAGCATCTGAGTTGTGGTTCAGTTGTTTGCCTTGGTGTCTGTTTTTCTTTGGGTGTGGTTGCTGGTATCTCGCCTGGGCTGTCTGTTGGGATTGCCCTTTCCTCAGGTTGTTCCCTCTGTCTGTCCACCAGGTGTGGTGCGAGTTCCACATTGTAGTCTGCCTCTGGTTCCGCAGTGTTGTTGGTAAATCTGCTTTTGACTTGGTCTACATGCCTCCGGCAGGTTTTGCCATTGTCCATTTGTACTACCAGTAGCCTGTTTCCTTCCTTGCCCGTTACTGTCCCTGCAAGCCATTTGGCACCCCTGCCATAGTTTAGTACAAACACTTTGTCCCCTATCTCATTCCATCTCCCCCTCGAATTTCTGTCATGGTACTCAGTCAGCTTACGGCGCTTTGACTCAATGATTTCGTGCATGTCTGGGAGGATTAATGAGAGCCTTGTTTTTCAAGTCCTTTTCATCAACAGTTGCGTGGGGGGGATCCCAGTCAATGAGTGCGGACGAGATCTGTATGCTAGCAGCAGTCGCGACAGGCGACCCTGCAGCGTGGGACCTTGGATTTTAAGCATGCCTTGTTTAATGATTTGCACTGCTCTCTCCGCCTGGCCATTGGAGGCCAGCTTGAACAGTGCCGCCTTGACGTGATTTATGCCGTGGTCAATTATAAAATCTTGGAATTCTGCGCAGGTGAAGCTCGGACCATTGTCACTGACCAATATGTCAAGGATTCCGTGCGTTGCAAACATGGTTGCGAGGCTCTCCACAGTGGTGGAGGTTGTGCTCGAGTTTAAAATGGTGCATTTGATCCACTTTGAAAATGCATCGATAACTATGAGGAACATTTTGCCCATGAATGGGCCCGCATAGTCTACGTGCACCCGCGACCACGGTTTGGTAGGCCAGGGCCAGGGGCTCAGGGGAGTCTCCCTGGGGGCATTGTTGAGTTGGGAACAAATGGTGCACCTTCGGACGCAGAGCTTCAAGTCCACGTCAATACCAGGCTACCAGACGTGGGATCTGGCTATGGCCTTCATGAGAACGATCCCCGGGTGCTCGCGGTGGAGCTCCCGGACAAATGCCTCTCTGTCTCGCAGAGGCATGACTACTCGGCTGCCCCACATCAGGCAGTCTGCATGTAGTGATAGCTCATGCATATGCCTGTGAAAGGGTTTTAATTCCTCGGGGCAGGCATCGCGAGCCTCTGTCCAGTCACCAGTTAGGACACATCTTTTTACTAAGGATAATGTGGGGTCGCTGGCCGTCCAGGCTCTGATTTGGCGAGCCGTCATGGGCTCAAAGGCATTGATTGCCATGACTACTCACAGTCCTGTTCGTCAGACCCTTCCGTGGTCGCCAGGGGTAGTCTGCTGAGCGCGTCGGCACAGTTGTCTATGCCTGGTCTGTGCCTTATTGTATAGTCGTACGATGCCAGCATGAGTGCCCACCGTTGAATTCGCGCCGAGGCGTTGGCGTTTATTGCCTTGCTCTCGGATAGGAGGGATGTGAGGGGCTTGTGGTCGGTTTCTAACGCGAACTTGGCCCCAAAAAGGTATTGGTGCATCTTTTTGACACCGTACACGCACGCGTGCGCCTCCTTCTCTACCATTCCGTACCCGCACTCCGCCCGCGAAAGTGACCTGGAGGCATAAGCTATGGGTTGTAATTTGCCCACACTATTGACATGTTGCAAAACGCTCCCGACCCCATACGCTGACGCATCGCATGTGAGAACTAGCTTTTTACCTGGATCAAAGAAAGTCAAAACACTGTTGGAACACAGAAAGTTGCATGCCTTATTGAAGGCGCGTTCCTGGGCGTTCCCCCAAAACCAATCGCACCCCTTCCTGAGCAGCACGTGGAGAGGCTCCAGCAGTGTGCTTAAGTTCTGCATAAAGTTCCCAAAGTAATTGAGTAGCCTGGGTGCCAGGCGAATTGCTTCTGTTTTGGACTCTGTTGGGCGGATTCCATCAGCGGCAATCCTTCTGCCCAAAAATTCAAGCTCGGGTGCGAGAAACAGGCACTTGGATTTCTTGACTCGTAGGCCTATCCAATTCAACCGCTTTAGTACTTCCTCCAAATTATGGAGATGGGAGTCGGTGTCCCTGTCCGTGATAAGTATGTCGTCTTGAAATACAACTGTCCCCGGGATGGACTTGAGCAGACTCTCCATGTTGCGCTGGAATATGGCAGCTGCCGACCTGATGCCGAATGGGCATCGATTGTACATGAAAAGGCCTCGATGTGTGTTGATGGTGGTGAGTAGCTTGGATTCCTCGGTCAATTCTTGCGTCATATACGCAGATGTGAGGTCTCGTTTTGAGAAAAGTTTACCTCCAGCCAATGTGGCAAATAAGTCCTCCGCTCTGGGCAGCGGGTACTGGTCCTGTAGGGAGACTCTGTTTATGGTAGATTTGTAGTCACCACAGATTCGTACGGATCCATCAGGCTTCATGACTGGGACAATGGGACTTGCCCAGTCGCTAAATTCCACAGGTGATATAATGCCTTCCCGCAGAAGCCTGTCTAGTTCGTGTTCAATCTTTTCCCTCATCACATAGGGTACAGCTCTGGCCTTGTGATGGACCGGTCTAGCATCCTGTGTGATGTCGATTTTGACTTTGGCCCCTTTGAAAATGCCCACACCTGGCTGAAAGAGATGTTCAAATCACTTTATAACTGTTGAGTAGGTGGTCCGTTCCTCTAATGACATGGCATGGACATCATCCCATTTCCAGTTTTGTTTTGCCAGCCAGTTTCTCCCCAGCAGTGCTGGGGGGTCTCTGGGGACAATCCACAGGGGAAGTCGGTTCACTGTCCCTTTGTGTGTGACAGAGAGCATGGCGCGGCCGAGGACTGGTATGATTTCTTTGGTATAGGTCCTTAGTTTGGTGTCGACCCTTGTGAGTTTTGGTCTGTCTCTTTTATGCGGCCACAGTTGTTCAAATTGTTGAGCGCCCATGAGAGATTGACTCGCTCCCGTATCCAGCTCCATGTTGACAGGTAGGAACCTCATCATTATAGGAGGCATGCTGTTGTAAGAGCAGCGGCCATTGATCGTGTTGACCCGCTGTACATCGGTGTCCTGGGTACTGTCCCCACCGTCTTCTGGTCCGCTTTCCGACCCATCCGACTCGTATACCAGCCGAGCTGCCCTTTTTTTGCACATGCAGGCCAAATGCCCTGTATATTCACAGTTCCTGCAAACAGCCTGCTGAAATTGACATCCCCTTGACGAGTGCCCACCCCCACACCTCCAGCACAGACTGCTTCTGGTTGATCTCTCTTGAGCTTCTCTCAGTTTGTAGTTGATTGCTTGCATTGTGGGTTGATGAGGTGTGAACGGCCGTTCCTGTGGCCCTTGATGGCTTCTGGCACCACTGCCTGCTGTCGAGAGCCTGTTCTCCCAGTTTTGTCTGTGTGTGGGGGTAGCAGCTTGTTTAATGCTGTGATCTTCTTGTTCCGATATTTCGTTAGTTGTCGTGCTTCAGGTGGTCTCTTACCAGTATGCTCAATTCTTCAAACGACTTGCTTGCTGGTTTCTCGGGTGCCAGCAGATTCTTCATTAAAGTGTATGTTTTCGAGCCACAGCTGGTCAAGAGATGGGCTCTTCTCTTGTCTGCTTTGTCGTCTCCTAAACAGTCTTTGGTTACAAAGCTTTGCTGGAGCCTTTCTATAAAGTCCTCCCAATTGTCTCCAGCATTGTACTTTTCATCTGATCCGTTGTTCACCATTCTGTGGATTCTGTAATCCCGTAACTCGTTGCCACTGTAAAGTCCTGTCCCCTCAGTACAGATTCACACGAGGCATGTAGTGAAGTCAAGGTCACTCTGGACCTGCACCTTTATTTCACAGCTCTGGAATGCTGCACTTGCCTGAGAACTGTCCTTATATACCTGTCTCTTGCAAGTGTACCCCTGGTGGTAAGGTATGCTGGTGGTTACAGGTCATATCTTATTACAGTCATGTATAGCATGTTAGGATACAGTTATATATAATAATGTAAGATACATGACATGGACGGGTTGCACCTCAACAGCGCCGGGACCAATATCCTCGCGGGGAGTTTTGCTCGTGCTGTTGGGGAGAGTTTAAACTAGCTTGGCAGGGGGATGGGAACCTGAGAACAAATTCAATAGGGAAGGAAGTAAAACAGAAAGTGGATAGCAAGAATTTAGAAAGCGAATCTGTAAAACAGAGGAAACAAGGGTTATTAAGTACTAATCAAGGAGGGCTTCCTGTGCTGAATGGTATATACTTTAATACAAGGAGTATAGCGAATAAGCTAAGAGCACAGGTAGAGACTTGGGATTATGACATTATAGCCATTACAGAAACATGGCTGAAAGAGGGGCAGGTTTGGCAGATCAATATTCCTGGTTACAGGATCTTTAGACAAGACAGAGAGGGGGTTAAAAAGTAGGGGGTTGCGGTACTGATTAAAGAAAATATTACAGCGGTGAGGATATGTTAGAGGGATCATCAAATGAGGCCATATGGGTCGAATTGAAAAATAAAAAAGGGGCGATCACACTGCTGGGCGTGTATTATAGACCCCCAAACAGTGGGAGGGAGATAGAGGAGCAAATATGTAGGCAAATTACTGTGAAGTCCAAAAACCATAGAGTTAATAATAGTAGGGGATTTTAACTATCCAAATATTGATTGGGACAAATATAGTGTGAAGGGTATAGAGGGTGCAGGATTCTTGAAATGTATTCAAGAGAACTTTTTTAATCAGTATGTAGCAAGCCCAACACAAGGGGGCGGTTTTGGATTTTATTTTGGGTAATGAAGCTGGGTCGGTTGAATGGGCATTATTGGGAGAGCACTTGGGTGCCAGTGACCATAATTCAGTCAGATTCAAGTTGATTATGGATAAAGGATAGGCCTGGAATAAAAGTCCCAAATTGGAGAAAAGCTAATTTTGCTAAGTTAAGGAGTGATTTGACCACAGTAACAGCTACTTGTGGGTAAATCAGTTTCGGAACAGTGGGAGGCATTCATGGAGGAGATCCGGAAGGTTCAGGCCAAACATGTACCCTTAAAGAAAAAGAGTGGGAATAATAATTCTAGAGCCCCCTGGATGTCTAGGGACTTACAGGGCAGGATTAAGAAAAAAA
Source organism: Pristiophorus japonicus (assembly GCF_044704955.1). Classification (NCBI taxonomy): domain Eukaryota; kingdom Metazoa; phylum Chordata; class Chondrichthyes; family Pristiophoridae; genus Pristiophorus; species Pristiophorus japonicus. The sequence goes on from NC_091993.1 coordinate 81,072,869, forward strand.
GGGACGATATGTCATATATCAACGGCTAAATACTATAAAATCTTTAGAGAAATATAGAAAGTTAAGAGGCAAAATTAAAAAGGATATTAGGAATGCTAAGAGAGAGCATGAAAAATTCTTGGCTAGTAAAATTAAGGAAAACCTTAAGATGTTCTATAAGTATATTAAGAGTAAGAGTAAGAGTAAGAGGGTAACTAAAGAAAGTGTAGAGCCCATTAGAGACCATGAGCGTAATCTTTGTGTGGAGGCACAAGCTGTTGGTAAGGTTCTGAACAAATATTTTGCATCTGTTTTCACAAAGTAAAGGGGCAATGCAGATACTGCTATCAAGGAGGAATGTGATATTCTGGATGAAATAAATATAGTGAGAGAGGAAGTATTAAGGGGTTTAGCAGCTTTGAAAGTAGATAAGTCCCCAGACGCGTATGAAATGCATCCCAGACTGTTGAGCGAAGTAAAAGAGGGAATAGCAGAGGCCTTGACCATCCTCTTTAGATTTGGGCATGGTGCCGGAGGATTGGAGGACTGTTAATGTAGTGCCCTTGTATAAGAAGGGAGAAAAGGATAGGTCGAGTTATTACAGGCCTGTCAGCCTAACCTCAGTGGTGGGAAAATTATTGGAAAAAATCCTGAAAGACAGGATAAATCTACATTTGAAAAGGCAAGGATTAATTAGGGACAGTCAGCACGGATTTATTCGGGGAAGATTGTGTTTGACTAACCTGGTTGAATTTTTTGCAGAGGTAACCAAGAGGGTCGATGAGGGTAGTGTGTACGATGTAGTATATATGGACTTTAGCAAAGCTTTTGATAAGGTCCCACATGGTAGGCTGATCACGAAGGTTAAAGCCCATGGGATCCAGGGCAAAGTGACAAGTTGGATCCAAAATTGGCTTAGAGGTAGGAAGCAAAGGGTAATGATTGATAGATGTTTTTTGTGACTGGAAGGATGTTTCCAGTGGGGTTCCGCGGGGCTCAGTATTGGGACCCTTGCTTTTTGTGGTATATATGAACGATTTAGATTTGAATATAGGGAGTATGATTAAGAAGTTTGCAGATGACACTAAAATTGGCTGTGTGGCTGATAATGAAGAGGAAAGTCATGGGCTGCAGGAGGATATCAATTTATCAGGTGGCAAATGGAATTTAATTCAGAGAAGTGTGAGGTAATGGACTTTGGGAGGGCTAATAAGGAAAGGGTATACACATTAAGCGGTAGGCCACTTAATAGTGTCGATGAACAAAGGGATCTTGGAGTGCTTGTCCACAGATCCCTGAAAGTAGCAGGCCAGGTGGATAAGGTGGTTAAGAAGGCATATGGAATGCTTGCCTTTATTGGCCGAGGCATAGAATATAAGAGCAGGGAGGTTATGCTTAAATTGTATAATACTTTGGTTAGGCCACAGCTGGGGTACTGCGTGTAGTTCTGGTCACCGTATTATAGGAAGGACGTGATTGCACTAGAGTGGGTGCAGAGGATATTTACTAGGATGCTGTCTGGAATGGAGAATCTTAGTTATGAGGATAGATTGGATAGGCTGGGTTTGTTCTCATTGAAACAGAGGAGGTTGAGAGGAGATCTCATTGAGATGGACAAAATATTGAGGGGTCTCGACATAGTGTCTATTTCTATTAGTGGAGGGGTTTATTACAAGGGGGCATAGTTTTAAGGTGTTGGTGGAAGATTTAGAGGGGATTTGAGGGGGGGCATCTTTACGCAGGAGTTATGGGGATCTGGAACTTGCTGCCTGGAAGAGTGGTGGATGCAGAAACCCTCAGCACCTTTAAGAGATGGTTTGATGGGCACTTAAAGTGCCATAACCTGCAGGGTTACGGATCTAGAGCTGGTAATTGGGATTGGACTGGATGACCTTTTGTTGGCCGGCGCAGATATAATGGTAAGGACTGCAGTGAATCGAATAAGGCCAGGCTGATCTCCATGACTAGTTTCGATCGCCTGGATGGGTCAAAGAGGAATTTTCCCAGATTTCTTTCTCTAAATTGGCCTGGGTTTTTAATCTGGTTTTTGCTTCTCCCAGGAGATCGCATGGTTCCGGTTGGGGTGGAGTGTAGAATGTTTCAGTGTAAGGGATGTCGCAATTGTGTGGGGTGGACTGGTTGGGCTGGGTGCTCTTTACCTTTCTGCCATTGTTTATTGTCCATAGGTTTTTACGTAACATTCAGGGCTGCTGACCGAGGGCCGTGCGGCTCTTTGTCGGTCGGCACGGACACGATGGGCCGAAATGGCCTCCTTCTGCACTGTAAATTTCTATGTTTCTATATTTCTATGTTAGGCAGTTCTTCTTTCCCCAGAGGGTCATGAACCTCTGGAATGTGTTGCCGGCTGCTGTGGTGGGTGCTGACTGTCTTGGACAGGGAGCTGGAGCGGTTCCGGACTGGGGCAGAGAGCATATCAGATAAAAGGTGAGTGTCTTTATAGTTAACACTAAGTCTGTGTGAACTCCTGGACTGCTTTCGATGACCTGAGGGGGATCAGAGAGGAATTTTACTGAGTATTTTTTCTCTTATTGGCCCTGGGTTTTTCGTGTTATTTTGCCTCTCTCAGGAGATGACATGAATGCGGGGGTGGGTGTGAGGTTAGGGATGTGGAGGGAGGCCGGGGGAGGGAACAGATGTTTAGCCAGGATGGTCCAGCAGGCTTGGCCGACCAGCTGCTCTTTTCCTGCTCGTCATTTCTGTATGTTCGTATGTTTCCCTTTAATTGCTCAATAACCAGCACTTAAGCAAAGAAATGTATCACAACTTTTAATGCTGTGTCTATGTTTTAACTGTGCAATTACTCTCAGCAACAATTTTAAGAGCATAGGCTGAAGTTATAGGCTGCTCTATGAACACTGGCGTTCAGAATCACTATATTACTTAATGAACAATTACAGTGTCCACAAGCTGCAGTGCACTGAGGAAATCAATGTGTTTTATTCCCAATCTCAGTTGAATGTCTCAAACTGCATTAATATACATTCCTCCACTTCCCACGCCAGCTACCCTTATGGAGGCTTTATCTTAAGAAATTCATTATCAATTTGAGTTGTGGACTTGTATCCAATGGCAGCTGGGTTGAGGCTGTCCAAAAATATTTTATCATTACCCTTGGCAGAGAAGAGACATTAATTCCCACAGTCTCAGCTGGATTTTAACCGGTCCTAAGGGGGAAAGTGCAGAGGGAGAGCCATTGCATCATCTAGTCTATGTAATGTTTTGTTATAATGAGGTGACTTACATAACAGAAATAGTATAAATGTACAGAACAGTCTAAAGAGCTCTGACGAAGTGTCATCGACCTGAACCGTTAACTCTGTTCCTCTCTCCACGGATGCTGCTTGACCTGCTGAGTATTTCCAGTATTTTCTGCTTTTATTTTAGTCTAAAGAGTTTGTTGTAACCATTTACCGTTTAGTTATCTTTTACTGACAGCCAGATCTACAATGAGGAACAAAGCAGGATTACCTCTCCCCTTCCAAATCGTGCCCCCCTCCTGAAATTTACCAAACATCTCGCCCACGCCTGCTCCTGTTCCCAGTGTAAATTGCCTCCAAGTATTTGCCTTTTGTACTCGGGCTGCCAGCATGTGTTCCTGCTGCTTTTGTGGAAGATCTTACTGCAACTGCAACATGAGAGCATATCATCATCATAGGCAGTCCCTCAGAGTTGAGGATGACTTGCTTTCACATTAAAAATGAGTTCAGCCCAATGCGGGAGGTACAGTCTCTGTCGCAGGTTGGACAGATTGTGGTTGAAAGTACGTTGGTTGAAGTGCCGGTTTTTTGAGGTGCTTGTGTTGTCGTGCGCTCCTTCCGCCGTATGTGCTTGGTCTCTGCTTGCTTCCGGCGAAGCGACTCAAAGTGTTCGACGCCCTCATGGATTATTCTCTTCCATTTTCAGCGATCTTGCGCCAGGGATTCCCAGGTGTCGGTGGGGATGTTGAACTTCTTCAAGGGGGCCTTGAGGGCACCCTTGAAACGTTTCCTCTGCCCACCTGGGGCTTGTTTGCCCTGTCGGAGCTCCGAGTAGAGCGCTTGCTTTGGGCAACAGCCCGTCCATCGGAGCTGATTGAGCGTTGGCAATGCTTCAATACTGGAGATGTTGGCCTGCGTGAGAACACTGACGTTGGTGCGCCTAACCTCCCAATGGATTTGCAGGATCTTGCGGAGGCAGCATTGATGGTACTTCTCCAGTGCTTTGATCAACATGAGAGCCTATATGTAGATGTTAACAGTGACCCTTTCCTCTTGGAGTGGGATGTTCAGTGCTGTACTCCTCACCTGTGAACATTCTTGTGTGAACTGTTTAGCTGCTTACCCCTGGGATTCCCTAGGTTGGGCTGAAGCGTTGATACCCCACAAACTTGCTGATGGTGGACACATCTCAACCCCAAAAACTCTTCGTATCTATGACAGAACTGGGACTGGCTCTGGATTTGATCCTCAAAGAGAGTAGACTCTGTCTAAATCAGTGCATAAGGACATAATAGAGTCGTGCAGAGTTTTAAATTGGATCGATTCCCTCTGCCAGAGATTGAAACCAACTAATGATCTAGTCTCTGCTTTTCTTCATTTAGAAATGTGTTAGTAACCCTCTCCTGGTTCTCCTTGCTGTTGTGTGAGGTATTCACATTCTAATTAATAAAACCTTGGTGTGTTTTTCAACTATTTCTGTTGCTCCTCCAGTAAAAGCTATCATAATGTAGTAATTATTGTACTTTACTGGAAAATAGGCTTGGGTCGGAAAATGACAAAACTGTGGAATCAAGAGTGCTTTGGGTTCTTGTCCTAATCTGCCTCATTCCAAAAATGGCAGCATCAGTTTCCAGAATCGCGCTGTGAAAGGACTGGTTTCATGGATCGGTCTGATTCTGGTTCAGAGTATCACACTTGGAAGTTAGTAGAGCAACTTTAAAGAACGTCTTGCATTTATATAGCACCACATCAAATCCTCAGAACATTCCCAAACTGCTTCATAACCAATAAATAGCCCTAATGTTAGTTAGTGTTGGGATGTGTAGAAACACAGCAGCCAAATTCCACAGAAATGTCCTATAAAAAACAACTGAAATGAATGACAGTGAATGTGTTTTTTGGTGATGTTAGTTGAGAGAGGAATGTTGTTCAGGACACTCCCTGCTCTTCTTCAAAAAAAAGAAATGTGGAACATTTAACATCCACCCGAAGAAGCAAATGGGGCTTTATTTTTATGTCTCATCTCATTTATCATACCTCTAACAATGTGCTCGAGTACTGCAGTAGAGGTTAAACCCACAACTATCTGACTTAGAGGTAAGACCTAGCCTTGCCTCCTTCCAAGCTGTTCCAGTACAGCTACAACACTGGCATCTACCCAACAAAGTGGATAATTGCCCAGGTATGTCCTGTCCACAAAAAGCAGGCCAATTACCGCCCCATCAGCCTAATCTCAATCATCAGCAAAGTTATGGCAGGCGTTATTGACAATGCTATCAAGGGTAACCTGCTCACCGATGCTCAGTTTGTGTTCCACCAGGAACACTCAGCTCCAGACTTCATTACAGCCTTGCTCCAAACATGGACAACAGAGCTGAATTCCAGAGGTGAGGTGAGAGTGACTGCCCTTGTCATCAAGGCAGCATTTGACCAAGTGTGGCATCAATGAGCCCTAGTAAAACTGGTCAATGGGAATCGGAGGTCATACTTAGCACAAAGGTAGATGGTTGTGGTTGTTGGAGGTCAATCACCTCAGCCCCAGGACATTGCTGCAGGAGTTCCACAGGGCCCAACCATCTTCAGCTACTTCATCATTGACATGAACATAAGAAATATGAGCAGGAGTAGGCCATTTGACCCCTCAAGCCTGCTCCGCCATTTTAACAAGATCATGGCTGATCTGATCTTGGGCTCAGTTCCACTTCCCTGCCCGCTCCCCATAACCCTTCACTCCCTTATCGCTCAAAAATCTGTCTATCTCTGCCATAAATATAATCTATGACCCAGCCTCCACAGCTCTCTTGGGCAGAGAATTCCACAGATCCATGACCCTCTGAGAGAAGAAATTCCTCTTCATCTCACTTCTAAATGGGCGACCCCCTTATTCTAAAACGATACCCCCAATTCTAGATTCCCCCACGAGTGGAAACATCCGCTCTGCATCTACCTTGTTGAGCCCCTTCAGTATCTTATATGTTTCAATAAGAACACCTCTCATTCTTTTAAACGCCAATGGGTATAGGTCCAACCTGCTCAACCTTTCTTCATAAGTCAACCCCCTCATCTCAGGAATCAACCTAGTGAACCTTCTCTGAACTGCTTCCAATGCAAGTATATCCTTCCTTAAATATGGAGACCAAAACTGTACGCAGTACTCTAGGTGTGGCCTCATTAATACCCTATGCAGTTGTAGCAGGACTTCCCTGTTTTTATACTCCAACCCCCTTGCAATAAAGGCTAACATTCCATGAGCCTTCCTGATTACTTGCTGTACCTGCATGCTAACTTTTTGTGTTTCATGCACAAGGACCCCCAGGTCCCTCTGTACTGCAGCATTTTGTAATTTCTCTCCATTTAAATAATAATTTGCTTTTTTATTTTTCCTGCCAAAGTGGATAACCTCACACTTTCCCACATCATTCTCCATCTGCCAAATTTTTGCCCACTCACTTAGCCTGTCTATATCCTTTTGCAGATTTTTTGTATCCTCCTCACAATTTTCTATCCCACCCATCTTTGTATCATCAGCATACTTGGCTACATTACACTTGATCCCTTCATCCAAGTCATTAATATAGATTGTAAATAGTTGAGGCCTAAGCACCGATCTTTCTGGCACGCCACTAGTTATCGTTTGCCAACCGGAAAATGACCCATTGATCCCGACTCTGTTTTCTGTTAATTAGCCAGTCCGCTATCCATACTAATATATTACCCCCAACCCTGTGAGTTCTTAAAAGTAACCTTTTATGTGGCACATTATCGAATGCCTTCTGAAAATCCAAATATACCACATCCACTGGTTTCCCCTTATCTACCCTGTTCGTTATATCCTCAAAGAGCTCCAGCAAATCTGTCAAACATGATTTCCCTTTCATAAAACCATGCTGACTCTACTTGACTGTATTATGCTTTTCCAAATGTCCTGCTACTACTTCCTTAATAATGGACTCCAGCATTTTCCCAATGACAGATGTTAGGCTAACTGGTCCATAGTTTCCTGCTTTCTGTCTGCCTCCTTTTTTAAATAGGGGTGTTACATTTGCGGTTTTCAAATCCACTGGGACCTCTCCAGAATCCAGGGAATGTTGGTAGATTACAACCTATCTCTGCAGCTACTTCTTTTAAGACCCGGGGATGCAAGCCATCAGGTTCAGGGGACTTGTCCACCTTTAGTCCCATTATTTTACCAAGTACTTTTTCTTTAGTGATAGTGATTGTTTTAAGTTCGTCCCTCCCTATAGCCCCTTGATTATCTATTATTGGGATGTTTTTAGTGTCTTCTACCGTGAAGATCAATACAAAATATTTGTTCAAAGTCTCTGCCATTTCCCTGTTCCCCATTATTAATTCCCCAGTCTCATCGTCTAAGAGACCAATGTTTATTTTAGCTACTCTCTTCCTTTTTATACGCCTGCAGAAGCTCTATCTGTTTTTATATTTCTTGCTAGTTTACTGTCATAATCCGTCTTCTCTGTCTTTATTATTTTTTTTAGTCGTCCTTTGCTGGTTTAAAAAGAATTCCCAATCTTCTGGCCTCCCATTAATCTTGGCCACTTTGTATGCCATTGTTTTCAATTTGATACCATGCTTTACTTCCTTAGTTAGCCACAGATGGTTCTCCCTTCTTTTAAAGTCTTTCCTGTTCACTGGAATATATTTTTGTTGAGAGTTATGAAATATCTCCTTAAATGTCTGCCACTGCTTATCAACCGTTTTACACTTTAATCTATTTTCCCAGTCCACTTAAGCCAACTCTGCTTTCACACCTTTGTAATCGCCTTCATTTAAGATCAGGACACTGGTTTGAGATCCAACTTTCTCACCTTCCAACTGAATTTGAAATTCAACCATTCTATGGTAATTAATTCCTAGAGGATCCTTTACTATGAGATCATTTATTAATCCTGTTTCATTACACAGTACCAGATCCAAGATAGCCTGCTCCTTGGTTGGTTCTGCAATGTACTGTTCAAGGAAACCATCCCGGATATATTCTATGAACTCTTCCTCAAGGCTACCTTGGCTAATTTGATTTGTCCAATCAATATGAAGATTAAAATCGTCCATGATTATTGCCGTACTTTTCTTACAAGCCTTCATTATTTCTTGATTTATACTCCGTCCAACAGTGTAGCTACTGTTAAGAGGCCCATAGACTATGCCCACCAGTGACTTCTTCTCCTTATTATTTCTTATCTCCACCCAAACTGATTCTATATCTTAATCTTCTGAGCCAATATCATGTCTCACTACTGCACTGATCTCATCCTTTATTAACAGAGCTACCCTACCTCCTTTTCCTTTCTTGACCATGACCTTCCCTCCATCTGAAGGGAATGTTCGCTGAAGATTACATAGTATTCAGTTCCATTCGCAACTCCTCAGATAATGAAACAGCCCATGCCCACATGCAGCAAGACCTGGACAACCTGGAAAGGATGGCTCATCACGGCTGGAGAAGAACTTGGAGTGGGAAAGGGAGGATCCAGTTGTCCTGATCCATGTAGGAACCAACGACATAGGTAGAACTAGGAATGAGGTTCTGCTGAGGGTTTGAGGAGCTAGGATCGAAATTAAAACGCAAAACCTCAGGTAATAATCTCTGGATTGTTAACTGAGCCATGCGCAAATTGGCATAGGGACAAACAGATTAGAAGGTTAAATGTGTGACTGAAAAAGTGTTCTGGGAGGCAGGGGTTTCAATTCGTGGGGCACTGGCAGCAGTACTGGGGCAATAAGGAGCTGTTCCATGGGGACGGACTCCACTTAAACAGTGCTGGAGAATAACTTAGGTAGTAGATAGGGCTTTAAACTAATGAAGTTGGGAGTGGGATAACTCAGGAAAGAGTAAATTCAAAAACAGTAAGAGGAATGTCGATGCTGTAGAGCAGAGCAGTGATCTGAGTAAAGATAAAGATGAGCAGATCGGTCAGGAAGAGACAGAAAGATTAATAAAGGTAATAGGGCATTAGTGACAAAAGTAACATCAGGGAAAAATGTAAAAAGGTTAAAGCTGAAGGTACTATATCTGAATGCACAAAGCATTCGCAATAAACTAGATGAATTAACAGTGCAGATAGAAATAAATGGATTTGATTTAATAGCCATTACAGAGATGTAGTTGCAGAGTGACCCAGGTTGGGAACTAAATATTCCAGGATATTTGACTTTTAGAAGAGACAAGCAGAATGGATAAGGAGGAGGAGTAGCCCTGATAGTAAAGAAGGGACTAAAGATAGTAATAAAGGATCTTGGCTTGACAAAAACAAAATGTAGAATCAGTTTAGGTGGAGCTAAGATACAAGAGGCAGAACACACCAGTAGGAGTAGTCTATAGGCCCCTAACAGTGGATGTAGTATCAGGCAGAATATAAATCAGGAAATTAGAGAAAGAAAGACTTACATTTCTGATAGCGCTTTTCATGACCACTGAATGTCTCAAAGCGTTTTACAGTCAATGAAATACGTTTGGAGTGTAGTCGCTGTTGTAATGTGGGAAATGAGATGCATGTAACAAGGTTAATACAATAATCATGGGGGACTTTAACTTTCATATAGACTGGGCAAACCAAATTTTCAGAAATAGTGCAGAGGAAGAGTTCATGGAATGCATTCAAGATAGTTTTCTAGATCAGATGTCAACAAACATATGAGGGAATTGACCATTTTAGATCTAGTACTGTGCAATGAGACAGGTTTAATTAATAACCTTCTGGTAAAGGAGCCTCTGGGGAGCAGTGATCATAATATGAAAGAACTTCATCTTGAGTCTGAGAGTGATTGGGTTAAATTCAAAATTTGGGTCCTAAACCAGAACAAAACAAACTACGTAGGTATGAGAGCTGAGTTGGCTAAGGTAGGTTGAGAAACCATTCAAAGATGTGATAGTAGTAAAGCAATGGCAAACATTTAAAGAAATAATTTATAATTTGCAACAAATATATATTCCCTTAAGGAATAAAAACACCATGGGAAAAATGGTCCGACCGTGGCTAACAAGAGAAATTAAAGATAGCATTAGATTAAAGGAAGAGACTTATAATATTGCCAAAAAGAGTAGTAAGCCTGAGGACTGGGAGGATTTTAGAATTCAGCAAAGGAGGACCAAGAAATTGATAAAGAAAGGAAAAATAGAATATGAGAGTAAACCAGCAGGATACATAAAAACAGACTATAAAAACTTCAGTAGGTCTGTAAAAAGGAAAGGATTAGCAAAAGTAAACATGGGTCTCTTACAGGCTGGGACAGGAGAAATGATAATGGGGAATAGGGAAATGGCAGGGAAATTTAGCAAATATTTTAGAGCTGAAATTGCCCCCCTCCTTCAGGCCCATTACTGCCTCTAAGAGACGGAAATGGAGTGCATAGGCCTCACCGACCAGGGACAGACAGATTGGCCGACCCATCAGAAATTGCCGTCGGGCCGGGAGTGGCGAGATCGGCTGTCCGCACCGCCTGTGGTGCGCCCCCTTCCGACCAGCGGCGACCCCCTTTCTGCACTGTGAGGGAAATTGCCATGCAGGAGTGGCGCCGTCGCCGCTGGTCGGTGCCACTGACAGCATCCCCCGGTCAGGAAGCTGTGTGTGGCTGGGCGGCGCGTCCGCCCTTAAAGGGGAGGGTATGCTGTCGCGGTTGCCATGTTATTTACATTGTCGGCCGACTGCAAGGTCGACCCGACAGTGGCGTCCCCAGGTTCAGCCCACAGGGCACCCCCTCTTAGGTACCAGGCCGCTGGCCTGGCCGAAACCCTCCCTGGTGGCCCAATGGACCCAACTAAACTATTTGCAGAGTTCGCAGCGGCCCATCCCTATAACTGAAGGGGAGGGACGCGCTGACGACATGGAGCGAAGGCTGCCTCTCAACAGCACCCGTAAATTTTTTTTAAAAGTTAAACATTGCTCGATTCTCCACCCCATGGATTGGGGCAGAGAAACATCTTCAAGATTGGTGAGTGCGCCACTCTTTGTTCAGGGGGCAATTTCGGCCCCTTTGTGTCTGTCTTCATGGAAGAAGAGGCACAAAAACTCCGGAGATAGCGGAGAACTAAGAGTCTAGCAAGAATGAGGAACTGAAAGAAATTCATATTAGTAAAAAAAAATAGTACTGGAGAAATTAATGGGACTCAAAGCCAATAAATTCCCTGGACCTGATGGCCTACATCCCAGGAGTTTAAGAGAGGTGGTTATAGAGATAAAGGAAGCATTGGTTGTCATCTTCCAAAATCCCATAGATTCTAGAACAGTTCCCACAGATTAGAAGTTAGCAAATGTAACCCCACTATTTAAGAAAGGAGAGAGAGAGAAAACAGGAAATTATAGACCAGTTAGCCTGACATCAGCAGTAGGGACAATGTTCGAATCTATTATTTAGGACATGGTAGCAGGGCATTTAGGGGGCAAAATTTCCCCTTTTTATAACCCCATTAGCAAGACTATTTTAGCCCGGGGGAGGGGGGTGCTCCCGTCTCCTGGGAAATTGCCCGGGAGGTTGTAGATTCGCTGCAGAGCAGCGACGTGTTCCACGGTTAGTGCCCCAGGTGTCACGCAACCAGCGATGACGTAATCGCTCTGCTTGGCAACCCCTCACCGCCTCGCGCCAAGCCTTTAACGCCCCATGGGGAAAATGCCCCGTGGGCCGCGAGCCTTGGGGCGCTGTTAAAGGGGAGAGCGCCAGCGCCGTGTGCCTCCATCTTTTTTTGTCGGCCGAGTCTCGGGTCGGCTCAACCATGGCGGGCCTGGTGCAGCCCTGCACTCCATTGTGGGTGCCAGGCTGCTGGTCTCATTGCACTCTGCCCTGTTGCCCAGTGGAGGCCATCAGAGGCCACGCAGAGTGTGCAGCGGCCCTCCCCTCAAAGGGGAGGGGTGTTGAAGTGCGTTAAAGTTTCACGGAACATCCACGTAGTGCTTCCCTCAGTGCCCGGGCCCAGCTCCTACAGGAAGCGAAGCACCGGAGATAGCGCTCCACTTCCTTTCAGGTTTGGTAAGGGCGGAAATTCAGCAGTGGGCACTAAAAGTCCCGGCCCCAGAAGGTTATCGCCCGCAATTTTTTGAGTTTGTAAATGTTATGTATTTAACCCTTTGTAACCTTGTAACCTGCATCACACCTGTCCACCAGAAGGCCTACCTGTTGGAGTCCCAAGGGATCCCAGCACCCCTTGGGAGCACGGTATATAAGCAGGTCACCCACAAGTACCTGCACTCTGGAACTACAATAAAGGAGCTAAGGTCACACTTGCTCATTACACACGGAACTCGGTCTGATAATTTCTTATGAGCATAACAATTGACGACGAGATAGCGAAACACGTGAAAATGCAAAGAACAGTCGGCATCCTGGAGAAGTTCTCGGAGGGGGATGATTGGGAGGCCTTCGTGGAGAGACTCGACCAATACGTCGTAGCCAACGCGCTGGAATGGGACGAGAATGCGACCAAAGGAAGGGTGATCCTCCTTCCCGCCTATGGCCTCATGAAGAACCTCCTGGCCCCGGCTAAACCAATAGAGAAATCCTACGGAGAACTGTGTACGCTGGTCTGCGAGCACTTTAATCCTAAGGAAAGTGTTTTGATGGCGAGATATCGATTCTACACGTGTCAACGATCGGAGGGCCAGGAAGTGGCGAGCTACGTCGCCGAACTAAGGCGCTTTGCAGGACATTGTGAGTTTGAGGGATTCCTAGAACAAATGCTCAGAGACTTTTTTGTACTGGGCATCGGACATGAGACAAACCTTCACAAACTGTTAACTGTAGAAACTCCGAATCTGAGTAAAGCCACAACGATAGCCCAGGCATTTATGTCCACCAGTGACAACACCAAGCAGATTTTGCAGAACAAAGAAGTTTCGGCCAGTACTGTGCATAAAGTAACGTCGGTTTTGAGCAGAAATGTACATGGCAGAATGTACACGCCGGCTGCTGTGGCCCAACCTCAATTGACCCAGAGTCCGCCGTCATGTTAATGCGAGGCAGTTAACAGTTGGCGCTGCGGAGGTGATCATCGGCCCCATCAATGCCACTTTAAACACTATGTGTGCAATGGCTGCAGAACAATAGGGCACCTCCAACGAATGTGCAGGCGAGCTGCAAACCCTGCAAACCCTGCAAACCACCACGTTGCAGAGGAAGATTGGTCCACAGTGGATCAGACGGAATTGGGAACTCATATGTACTACAGAGGTGTATGGGGTACACACGTTTACGCTGAAATGCCCACCAATAATGTTGAAAGTTGAACTGAATGGTATTCCAGTGTCTATGGAACTGGACATGGGGGCAAGTCAGTCCATAATGAGTAAAGTGGCCTTCGACAGGCTGTGGGGGAAGAAGGCACACAGGCCCAAGCTCAGCCCCATTCACACGAAGTTAAGGACTTATACAAAGGAACTAATCCCGGTAATTGGCAGTGCTGAAGTCAAAGTCTCCTATGATGGAACAGTACACGAACTCCCGCTGTGGATTGTACCAGGAGATGGCCCCATGTTATTTGGCAGAAGCTGGCTGGGAAAAATCTGCTGGAACTGGGATGACATCTGAATGCTTTCGTCAGTTGACGACACCGCATGTACCCAGGTTCTAAGCAAGTTCCCATCGTTATTCGAGCCAGGCATTGGAAGTTTCTCGGAGGCGAAAGTGCAGATCCATTTGGTTCCCGGTACCCGACCCATCCACCACAAGGCTCGGTCGGTACCGTATATGATGCGTGAAAAAGTGGAAATTGAGCTAGACAGGCTACAACGTGAAGGCATCATCGTGCCGGTGGAGTTCAATGACTGGGCCAGTCCGATTGTTCCGGTACTCAAGGAGGACGGTACAGTTAGAATTTGTGGTGATTATAAAGTAGCAATTAGCCGTTTTTCGCTGCAGGACCAGTACCCGTTACCCAAGGCAGACGACCTATTTGCGACTCTGGATGGAGGGAAGACGTTCACCAAGCTGGACCTGACCTTGGCCTACATGATGCAGGAGCTGGAGGAGTCTTCGAAAGGCCTCACCTGCATCAACACGCACAAAGGTCTATTTATTTACAACCGGTGCCCATTCGGGATTCAGTCGGCTGCAGCGATCTTCCAGCGAAACATGGAAAGCCTGCTAAAGTTGGTTCCTTGTACAGTGGTCTTCCAGGACGACATATTGGTTACAGGTCGGGACACCATGGAGCACTTGAAGAACCTGGAGGAGGTTCTTAGTCGGTCGGATCGCGTGGGGCTCAGGTTGAACCGCTCGAAGTGTGTTTTCCTGGCACAGGACATCGAATTCTTAGGAAGGAGGATCGCAGCAGACGGTACCAGACCCACCAACACCAAGACGGAGCCCATCAAGAATGCGCCGCGACCACGGAACGTGAAGAAGCTGCGGTCGTTTCTGGGACTCCTTAACTACTTCGGTAATTTCTTACCTGGGTTAAGCACTCTGCTAGAACCCCTACATGTGCTACTGCGCAAGGGAGACGACTGGGTATGGGGGAATTCACAAGAGGCTGCCTTTAAGAAAGCCAGAAGTTTATTGTGTTCTAACAAACTGCTTGTTCTGTATAATCCATGTAAACGACTAGTGTTAGCTTGCGATGCGTCATCATATGGAATCGGGTATGTGTTACAACAGGCTAATGAATCGGGAATATTCCAATCAGTTGCATATGCATCCAGGAGTTTGTCCAAGGCCGAAAAGGCCTACAGCATGGTTGAAAAAGAGGCTCTGGTCTGCATTTACGAGGTAAAAAAAATGCACCAGTACTTGTTTGGCCTCAAGTTCGAGCTTGAAACTGACCACAAGCCGCTCATATCGCTATTCTCGGAGAGCAAAGGGATCAATACCAATGCCTCTGCCCGCATCCAAAGATGGGCGCTCATGCTGTCGGCATACAACTATGTAATTTGCCACAGACCGGGCAGAGAGAACTTCGCAGGTGCTCTCAGTCGGCTACCATTGCCCACCACTGGGGTGGAAATGGCACAGCCAGCGGACTTGCTTATGGTCATGGAGGCATTTGAGAATGAGAAGTCCCCTGTTACGGCCCGCCAGATCAGGACCTGGACCAGCCAGGATCCTTTACTGTCCCTGGTAAAAAGCTGTATCCTCCATGGGAGCTGATCCAGTGTCCCAGTGGAGATGCAGGAAGCGATTAAACCATTCCACAGACGCAAAGATGAGCTATCCCTGCAGGCGGACTGTCTCTTGTGGGGCAATCATGTGGTCTTGCCCAAGAAAGGCAGAGACACATTTATTTGTAAACTGCACAGCACCCACCCGGTCATCGTAATGATGAAAGCCATAGCCAGATCTCATGTGTGGTGGCCAGGCATCGACTCAGATTTAGAGTCATGTGTACGCCAGTGCAGCACTTGTTCTCAGTTGAGCAATGCACCCAGAAAGGCACCACTAAGTTTATGGTCCTGGCCATCCAAACGTTGGTCGAGGATCTATGCAGTCCCATTCCTAGGCAAAATGTTTTTGGTTGTCGTGGATGCTTACTCAAAGTGGATTGAATGTGCAATAATGTCTGCAAGCACGTCCACGGCCACCATTGAAAATCTACGAGCTATGTTTGCTACGCATGGCCTGCCCGATGTCCAAGTCAGCGGCAATGGGCCATGCTTCACCAGTGCCGAATTCAAAGAGTTCATGACCCGCAAACATGTCACATCTGCGGCATTCAAGCCCCCATCTAATGGCCAGGCAGAACGAACAGTTCAAACCATCAAGCAAAGCTTGAAGCGCGTGTCGGAAGGCTCTCTGCAGACCCGGTTGTCCCGAGTACTGCTCAGCTACTGCACCAGACCACACTCACTCACAGGGATTCCTCCAGCTGAGCTGCTCATGAAAAGGGCGCTTAAAACAAGGCTCTCTCTGGTCCACCCTGATCTACATGATAACGTGGAGGACAAGTGGCATCAACAGAGTGTGTACCATGACCGCGCAAACTTGTCACGCGATATTGAGATCAATGATCCTGTGTTTGTGCTCAATTATGGACACGGTCCCAAGTTGCTCGCTAGCATGGTCACAGCCAAAGAGTAGGGTGTTAAAGGTCAAACTGACCAATGGACAAATGCACAGAAAACACTTGGACCAAATTAAACTGCAGTTCACCAACAGCTATGTACAACCTGAAGAGGACACCACCAATTTTGACCTTCCAACGCACACACGTGGCAACTGACATCACAGTTGACAATGAAACAGAACTCATCATCCCCAGCAGGTGCAAAGCCCCAGATCGTCTCACCTTGTAAATAAATATATTGCTGACTTCACGGGGGAGTGATGTTTTGTATTTAACCCCTTGTAACCGTGTAACCTGCATCCCACCTGTCCACCAGAGGGCCTTCCTGTTGGAGTCCCAAGGGATCCCAGCTTCCCTTGGGAGCACGGTATATAAGCAGGCCACCCACGAGGTACCTGCACTCTGGTACTACAATAAAGGAGCTAAGGTCACACTTGCTCATTACACACCGTACTCGGCCTGACCATTTATTATGACCATAACAATAACTAATAGAATAGATAAGGGGAAACCAGTGGATGTAGTGTATTTGGATTTTCAGAAGGCATTCGATAAAGTGCCACACAAGAGGTTATTAAACAAAATGGGATTGGGGATAATATATTAGCATGGATTGAGGATTGGTTAATGGACAGAAAACAGAGAGTAGGAATAAACGGGTCATTTTTGGGTTGGAAGGCTGTACTCGTGCGGTGCTGTAAGGATCTGTGCTTGGGTCCCAGTTATTCACAATCTATATCAATGATTGGATGAGGAGACCAAATGTGATATATCCAAGTTTGCTGATGATACAAAGCTAGGTGAGAATGTAAGTTGTGAGGAGGATGCAAAGAGACTTCAAGGGGATATAGACAAGCTAAGTGAATGGGCAAGAACACGGCAAATGGAATATAATGTGGAGAAATGTGAAGTTATCCACTTTGGTAGGAAAAATAGAAAAGAAAAGTATTTTTTTTAAATAGTGAGGGATTGTGAAATGTTGGTGTTCAGAGGGACCTGAGTGTCCTTGTACATGAATCACTGAAAGTTAACATGCAGGTACAGCAAGCAATTCGGAAAGCAAATGGTATATTGGCCTTTATTACAAGAGGATTTGAGTATAACAGTAAAGACATATTACTACAATTATATAGGGCCCTGGTGAGACCACAGCTGGAGTATTGTGTACAGTTTTGGTCACCTTAACTAAGGAAGAATATAATTTACCAAAGAGATAGTGCAGCGAAGATTCACCAGACTGATTCCTGAGATGGGGGATTGTCCTATGAGGAGAGATTGAGCAGACTAGGCCTATATTCTGAAGAGTTTAGAAGAATGAGAGGTGATCTCATTGAAACATACAAAATTCTTACAAGGCTTGACAGGGTAGATGCAGGGAGGATGTTTCCCCTAGCTCGGGAGTCTAGAACCAGGGGTCACAGTCTCAGAATAAGGGGTTGGCCATTTAGGACTGAGATGAGGAGAAATCTCTTTACTCAAAGGGTTGTGAATCTTTGGAGTTCTCTATCCCAGAGGGCTGTGGAGGCTCAGTTGTTGAGTATATTCAAGACAAAGATCAATAGATTTTTGGATATTAAGGGTATCAAGGGATATGGGGATAGTGCAAAAAAGTGGAGTTGAGGTAGAAGATCATGGTAGACTATGAAAGTAAACTAGCGCAAAATATAAAAACAGATAGCAAGAGTTTCTATAGGTATATAAAAAGGAAAAGGGTGGCTAAAGTAAATGTTGGTCCCTTAGAGGACGAGACCAGGGAATTAGTAATGGGGAACATGGAGATAACTCTAGCGACGACTTTCCCAGTGGTTGATAGCAGGGAGATTCCTCTGTAGTTGCCGCAGTCGGACTTGTCCCCTTTTTTAAAGATGGTCATGATCACTACATCTCTAATATCTCCCGGCATGCGCTACTCCCTCCAGATGAGAGAGATGAGGTTGTGTATTCGCGCCAGTAGTAGCTCTCCGCCATACTTCAATGCCTCAGCAGGGATTCCATCCGCTCCCGTAGCCTTGTTGTTTTTTAGCTGTCTTATGGCCTTTTCTACCTCATGCACTGAGGTGGTGGCAGGTAGCATGTCTGTGCACACACAGAGGCTAAACTCCAGGACATAGTCGATGTATTTACCGAGACGTATGAAAGCATAGGCCTTACGCTAAACATTAATAAGATAAAGGTCCTACACCAGCCTATCCTCGCCAAACAGCACTGCCCCCCCAACCATCAAGATCCACGGCGTGGCCCTGGACAACGTGGGCCACTTCCCTTATCTCGGGAGCCTCCTATCAACAGGAGCAGGCATTGATGATGAGATCCAACACCGCCTCCAGCACGCTAGTGCAGCCTTCGGCCGTCTGAGGAAGAATGTTTGAAGATCAGTCCCTCAAAACTGTCACCAAGCTCATGGTCTACAGGGCCGTAGTAATACCCACCCTCCTGTATGGCTCAGAGACGTGGACCATGTACAACAGACACCTCAAATCGCTGGAGAAATACCACCAGCGATATCTCCGCAAGATCCTGCAAATCCCCTGGGAGGACAGACGCACAAACATTAGTGCCCTCATCCAGGCCAACATCCCCAGCATTGAAGCACTGACCACACTTGATCAGCTCCGCTGGGCAGGCTACATAGTTCACATGCCAGACACGAGATTCCCAAAGCAAACTCTACTCAGAACTCGTCCACGGCAAACGAACCAAAGGCGAGCAGAGGAAACGTTACAAGGACAATCTCAAAGCCTCCCTGATAAAGTACGACATCCCCACTGACACCTGTGTGTCCTTGGCCATAGACCGCCCTAAGTGGAGGAAGTGCATTCATGAATCCATGTTGCGTCTGCTTGATTGCACTATTCCTATCTAGATATCCCGCTATTTCTTCCTTAATGATAGTTTCAAGCATTTTCCCCACTACAGATGTTAAACTAACCAGCCTATAGTTACCTGCCTTTTGTCTGCCTCCTTTTTTAAACAGAGGCGTTACATTAGCTGCTTTCCAATCCGCTGGTACCTCCCCAGAGTCCAGAGAATTTTGGTAGATTATAACGAATGCATCTGCTATAACTTCCGCCATCTCTTTTAATACTACAGATATAAGGTATTGGTGAGGCCATACCTGGAATACTGCGTGCAGTTTTGGTTTCCATATTTACGAAAGGATGTATTTGCTTTGGAGGCAATTCAGAGAAGGTTCACTAGATTGATTCCAGGGATGAGGGGGTTGACTTATGAGGAAAGATTGAGTAGGTTGGGCCTCTACTCATTGGAATTCAGAAGATTGAGAGGTGATCGTATTGAAACACATAAGATTATGAGGGGACTTGACAAGGTGGATGCAGAGAGGATGTTTCCACTGATGGGGCAGACTAGAACTAGAGGACATGATCTTATAATAAGGAGCTGCCCATTTAAAACAGAGATGAGAAATTTCTTCTCTCAGAGGGTTGTAAATCTGTGGAATTCGCTGCCTCAGAGAACTGTGGAAGCTGGGACATTGAATACATTTAAGACAGAAATAGACAGTTTCTTAAATGATAAGGGGTTATGGGGAGCGGGCGGTGAAGTGGAGCTCAGTCCATGATCAGATCAGCCATGATTTTATTGAATGACGGAGCAGGCTCGAGGGGCCAAATAGTGTACTCCTGCTCCTACTACTTATGTTCTACATTCAGGCTTGGGCTGATAAGTGGCAAGTAATAGTTGCACTACACAAGTGCCAGGCAATAATATCTCCGACAAGAGAGAGTCTAACCACTGCCACTTGAGATTCAACGGTATTACCATCATCGAATCCTCCATCATCAACATACTGATGGTCACCATTGACCAGAAACTTAACTGGACCAGCCACATAAATACAGTGGCAACAAGAGCAGGTCAGAAGCTGGGTATTCTGCGGCGAGTGTCTCACCTCCTGACTCCCCAAAGCCTTTCCACCATCTACAAGGCACAAGTCAGGAGCGTGATGGAATACTCTCCACTTTCCTGGATGAGTGCAGCTCCAACAATACTCAAACTTGACACCAGGCAGGGCAAAGCAGCCCGCTTGATTGGCACCCCATTCACCACCTTAAACATTCACTCCCTCCACCACTGGCGCACCGTGGCTGCAGTGTGTACCATCTACAAGATGCACTGCAGCAACTCGCCAAGGCTTCTTCGGCAGCACCTCCCAAACCCGCGACCTCTGCCACCTAGAAGGACAAGGACATCAGGCACATGGGAACACCATCACCTCCAAGTTTCTCTCCAAGTCACACACCCTCCTGACTTGGAATTATATCGCCGTTCCTTCATCAATACCTGGGTCAAAATCCAGGAACTCCCTCCCTAAACAGCACTGTGGAAGTACCTTCACCACACGGACTGCAGGTGTTCAAGAAGGCAGCTCACTACCACCTTCTCAAGGGCAATTAGGGCTGGCCTTGCTAGCGATGCCCACATCCCGTGAAAGAATTGAAAAAAAGTTACCAACGAGTCAAATTGACACCCAAATTAAAGTTATGAAGTAAATCCATACAATATATAGCCCTTTCATTGTTCTGCGGTACCTGCTGGGTGATTAATTATTAATAGTAGTCATTTACAAAAACTGCCAAATCCGGACGTTTCTATGGCTGCCTTGTACTTGCTGACAGAAAGAAGGTTTCAGGCGCTGAGAACTTGCTCGGAGCTAAGGTTTAATATCGGCACAGTGTTCGAGGAGTCTGGTTTGCATGGACTTTGATGCGTCATTTAATGAGAATTCTCTGGTCTGTGGGATGTGATGGGCGTGTTGCTCATTGCTATGCACCCCTGTCAATCCAACACCCTGGCTCCATCTACTAATGTGCAGCGCATTCCTGCTGATTCAGTGTGAGCAGCATTTTAATTTATTCTGTCCATTCATGCATATATATTTTTTAAACTGCTTGTGTAATGCAACAAAGGACCCTGAGGCTGTCTGAGAGAAATTATTGACCCAATGAATTGCTCAATGTATAATGAGCCAAGGAAAAAGGCTTTTATTAATGTTCTAAGATTTGTCAATACTTACTACTTTGTCTCTATAGTTACTAGGGAACAATGCGCAGTTAGAGTGGATTTTTTTAATGAGTAAAGTCAACATGATTATATATATATACCTGAATATACAATAAGGCCTAGTTTGATAAGCCAGTGACATTAAAAATAGTCCTGTCAGACCACAGATTGTTGGTAATCATCTAACTCTATCATGGCCCATTGTTAAAGAGATGCTATCTTCATGAAAAAGTGTTTGCAGCACATTGTACTGTTTGCGGAGTCAGAAATGTGGTGTGATGATATTTTTATTCAGTTTTCCCCTCCCTCTCCTAAAGGAGCTGACCTGTGCTTGGGCGCAGGTCAAAGACCACGACACTCAGCTGCTACCTCACTCTGGCCAGTTGCCGATCCATTGACCGCCGCAGTCACAACTGTGCTGTGGTGGCAATTTGCCACACGTGAAGCTGAGCAGTAATAGTTGGCTGGCTACTCACCATGGGGGCATCACCGCAGTCTTGTCCTGTTCTTATCCAACAGCTACGCAGGTGCACTTTCAAGCAGAGTTGACTGGAACAAGCTGATTTCCCAACTCCACTCCCTTTCCTATCCCAGGAATACCTCAACTGTAATGACTGGCATCATCTGACTGGGAATCAAAGCTGGGATCTTTCTGATCTGAATGGTTGATAAGGTACTTTTATTCTATGAGTCACGGAGCAAGTCTGATGATGTGTTGTTGAAGTCATTTTTCTCCTAGGGTTATGTTTATTTACAAATAAGAAAATTAATAGCAAATCACCTTCTTAAAACCCTCGAAATCTTTGAAGAAAAAGTAAATTCTGTGGAAATTGAAATCCAGGTGTAAAATTCAAAGAGACCTTTTGTTTGAATTTTGTTTCTGCCCTTCCTCACAGAAATTACTTTCTGCTCCGACATTTGAGATTCTGGTTCTGTTTGCCAATTCCCTAACCTTGAGGATCACTGCCCCTTTGGCCTATTTTGAGTTGTGTTTCCAGACATTTCCATAAAGTAAACCATGCGCCAAAAGTCCACTCTACCAATTACTTCAGTGTCTGATGGCGGAGGCGTCCACTATTGAGGCTTTGAGTGAACGTAGGAACGGAGCAGAACCCAAACCACGATTTTACCCCTTTCCTGCCGCACTTGGTTTGCGGGTGTCTGATGGGAGTACTGACGCAGGAATGCTTGAAATTATTTATTGCAACCACTAACTGATTAGCTCAGAAGATCTCTGTCACAATTGCTCCTGAAATAGGTATGTTCCTGTACTCCCAAACAATCTGACCATAGCCTCTTCATCGTCGAACATTCCTTCATCTTTTTCATATTAGGCTTCAAAATTCACCCAAGTCCTGTACAATAAAACAAAATGAACGAATGTTGCACTTCATCCTTACATAAATGCATATATTTCCTCTGCTGAATATTTAAAGATACTAACATTTTCACATAGAATGTCAGAGGGAGGGTAAGAGAGAGCAGTGTTTATTTTTTTAAAACAGGCACACAGTTTTCTTCCTCTTGTGATGTAGGGGCTGGTGTTGTTCCTGTGATGTAGGGGCTGATGTTATTTCTGTGATGTAGGGACTTGAAGGAGGCCATTTCGGCCCATCGTGTCCGCGCCGGCCGACCAAGAGGCTATCCAGCCTAATCCCAAATTCCAGCTCTAGGTCCGTAGCCCTGCAGGTTACAGCACTTCAAGTGCACATCCAAGTACTTTTTAAATGGGGTGAGGGTTTCTGCCTCTACCACCCTTTCAGATAGTGAGTTCCAGACCCCCACAACCCTCTGCGTGAAGAAATTTCCCCTCAAATCCCCTCTAAACCTTCCATCAATTATTTAAAATTTATGCCCGCTGGTTATTGACCCCTCTGCTAAGGCAAATTGGCCCTTCCTATCCACTATATCTAGGCCCCTCATAATTTTATACACCTCAATGAGGTCTCCCCTCCGCCTCCTCTGTTCCAAGGAAAACAAATCCAGCATATCCAATCTGTCCTCATAGCTAAGATTCTCCACTCCCGGCAACATCCTCGTAAATCTCCTCTGTACCCTCTCCAGTGCAATCACGTCCCTCCCTGAAATCAGTGACCAGAACTGCATGCAGTACTCCAGCTGTGGCCTAACTAGTGTTTTATACAGTTCAAGTATAACCTCCCTGCTTTTGTATTCTAAGCCTCGGCTAATAAAGGCAAGCATTCCATATGCCTTCTTAACCACCTTATCTGCCTGGCCTGCTACCTTCAGGGATCTGTGGGCATGCACTCCAAGGTCCCTTTGTTCCTCTACACTTCTCAGTGTTCTACCATTTCATGTATATTCCCTTTCCTTGTTAGCCCTCCCCAAATGTATTACCTCACACTTCTCCAGATTGAATTCCATTTGCCACTGTTCTGCCCACCTGACCAATTGATTGATATCTTCTTGCAGTCTGCAGCTTTCTTCTTCATTATCAACCACACAGTCGATTTTAGTATCATCTGCAAACTTCTTAATTATACCCCCTATATTCAAGTCTAAATCATTGATGCATACATGTACCACAAAAAGCAAGGGACCCAGTACTGAGCCCTGCGGAACCCCACTGAAAACTGCCTTCCAGTCACAAAAACACCCATCAACCATTACTCTCTGCTTCCTGCCTTTTGAGCCCATTTTGGATCCAACTTGCAACTTTGCCCTGGATACCATGGGCTTTTACTTTTGTGATCAGTCTGCCATGTGAGACCTTATCAAAAATCTTGCTAAAATCCATATACACTACATCAAACGCACTACCAATTCATCCACCAGGCTCACAACCACCTGCCATATTGTGGACAACCAACTGGCTGGGGTTTATTGAGTATTGTGAACATCATGTGACTGGCTAAGCCACTCACAACTCAACTGCTCTACCAGCCTGTGCGCTTACTCATAGGTGCATCTCTCTCTCTCTTAGGCACTCCCTCGGAGTCGAGGATGACTTGCTTCCATTGGACTCATCAGTCATCGAGTTATCCGGTGACTGATGAGTCCAATGTGGAACCTACGGTCTCTGTTACAGGTCGGGCAGACGGTGGTCGGAGGGACGGGTGGGGTGCTTGGGTTGTTGTGCGTGCTCCGGGCGAAGAGACTCGAGGTGTTCGGCGCCTTCCTGGATGCTTCTCCTTCACTTTCATCGGTCTTGAGCAGGCAAGGGATTCCCAGGTGTTGGTGGGGATGTTGCATTTTTTCAAGGAGGCTTTGAGGGTATCCTTGAAGCATTTCTTCTGCCCACCTGGCGCTCACCTGCCATGTTGGAGCTCTGAGTAGAGCGCTTGTTTTGGGAGTCTAGTATCGGGCATGTGAACTGTTATATATATATATACTTGTATTTACTCTGTACAGTCACCAGAGGGCTCATCCCCTGGAGTCCCAAGGGATCCCATAATCCTTTGGGAGCACAGGTATTTAAGGAGGCTTCACAGGTTGGAAAGGCACTCTGGAGATCTGCAATAAAAGACTAAGGTCAGACTTTACTTTGAGCTCACAGTGTTCAGTCTGACTCTTTCTCCATACACTACAATTGGTGACGAGATACAGATAGCGAACCGAAAGATGCAGATAACAGTGGGCATCCTGGAGAAATTTTTGGAAGGAGATGATTGGGAAACTTTTGTTGAGCGACTCGACCAATACTTAATGGCCAACGAGCTAGATGGGGAAGAGAGCACTGCCAAACGAAGGACAATCTTCCTCACCGTCTGTGGGGCACCAGCGTATGGCCTCATGAAGAATCTGCTCACTCCAGCGAAACCCATGGAGAAATCATATGACGATTTGTGCACACTGGTCCGAGAGCATTTGAACCCGAAGGAAAGCGTTCTGATGGCGAGGTACCGGTTCTACACCTACAAAAGGTCTGAAGGTCAGGAAGTGGCGAGTTATGTCGCCGAACTAAGGCAGGACATTGCGAATTTGAAGGACATTTGGAGCACATGCTCAGAGACTTTTTCATACTTGGCATTGGCCACGAAACCATACTTTGCAAACTTTTGACTGTAGAGACCCCAACCTTGAGTAAGGCCATAGCGATAGCCAAGCGTTCATTGCCACCAGTGACAATATGAAGCAAATCTCTCTGCACACAAGTGCTGCTACAAGTACTGTGAACAAAGTGATATTGTTTTCGAATCGTAATGTACAGGGCAGGTCACACATACCTGCAGCTGCATGTCCACAGATGACTCAGAGTCCACCATCAAGGGTGATGAATGCAAGGCCATTAACACCTTGTTGGCGCTGCGGGGGTGATCATCATTTCCATTCATGCCGATTCAAAGAGTATGTTTGCAAGGGTTGTGGAACAATGGGACACCTCCAACGAGCGTGCAGACGAGCTGCAAAGCCTGTTAAACCTGCAAACCACCATGTTGCAGAGGAGGACAGATCCACGGAGGATCGCTACGAGCCAGAGCCTCAGATAGAGGAGGCAGAGGTACATGGGGTGCACACATTCACCACGAATTGTCCCCCGATAATGCTGAATGTTGAACTAAATGGACTCCCGGTGTCAATGGAGCTGGACACAGACGCGAGCCAGTCCATCATGGGCAAAAAGACTTTCGAAAGGTTGTGGTGCAACAAGGCCTCAAGGCCAGTCTTAACTCCAGTTCGCACAAAACTAAGAACTTCCACTAAAGAACTGATTCTTGTAATCGGCAATGCTACTGTAAAGGTCTCCTACGATGGAGCAGTGTACAAGCTACCACTCTGGGTGGTACCGGGTGATGGTCCCACGCTGCTCAGCAGGAGCTGGCTGGGAAAGATACGCTGGAACTGGAATGATGTCCGAGCCCTATCGCCCGCTGACGACACTTCGTGTGCGCAGGTCTTAAACAAATTTCCTTCGCTGTTCGAACCAGGCATCGGGAAATTCCAAGGAGCAAAAGTGCAGATCCACCTAATTCCGGGGGCGTGACCCATCCATCATAAGGCGAGAGCAGTACCGTACATGATGAGAGAAAGGGTAGAGATTGAGCTAGATCGGCTGCAAAGAGAATTTCACCGATCGAGTTCAGCAGGTGGGATCCCAGTGATCCCAGTCATCGGCCTTTGGTAGTGGGCTAGTCCTATTGTCCCAGTCCTCAAAGGAGACGGCACGGTCAGAATCTGTGGCGATTACAAAGTAACTATCAATCGTTTCTCCCTGCAGGACCAATACCCACTACCAAAGGCCGACGACCTCTTTGCAACGCTGGCGGGAAGAAAGATGTTCACGAAGCTGGATCTGACTTCAGCCTACATGATGCAGGAACTGGAGAAATCATTGAAGGCCCTCACCTGCATCAACACGCACAAAGGCCTTTTTGTTGAAACAGATGCCTGTTTGGAATCCGATCAGCGATGGCGATATTCCAGAGAAACATGGAAAGCTTATTGAAGTCAGTCCCGCACACCGTGGTCTTCCAGGACAACATCTTGGTCACAGGTCGGAACACAGTCGGGCACCTGCAGAGTCTGGAGGAGGTTCTTAGTCGACTCAACCGCGTGGGGCACAGGTTAAAACGCTCAAAGTGCGTTTTCCTGGCGCCTGAAGTGGAGATCTTGGGAAGGAGGATTGTGGCGGACGGCATCAGGCCCAACAACGCGAAGATGGAGGCAATCGAGAACGCACCGAGGCCACAGAACGTGATGGAGCTGCGGTCATTTCTGGGACTCTTGCACTACTTTGGTAACTTCGTACCGGGTCTCAGCACACTGCTAGAACCACAACATGTCTTACTGCAAAGGGGGCGAATGGGTTTGGGACAAAAGCCAAGAAAGTGCCTTTGTAAAAGCGAGAAAATTGTTATGCTCAAACAAATTGTTTGTTTTTATGATCCATGTAAGCG
The DNA here is from genome assembly GCF_044704955.1 of Pristiophorus japonicus. Classification (NCBI taxonomy): domain Eukaryota; kingdom Metazoa; phylum Chordata; class Chondrichthyes; family Pristiophoridae; genus Pristiophorus; species Pristiophorus japonicus. The sequence continues at coordinate 81,099,952 of NC_091993.1, forward strand.
TTTGATACTAGCATGTGATGCGTCGTCATATGGCATCGGGTGTGTATTGCGACAAGCTAATGATTTTGGGAAACTGCAACTGGTTGCTTATGCATCCAGGAGTCTGTCTAAGGCTGAGAGAGCCTACAGCATGATTGAAAAAGAAGCGTTAACGTGTGTCTATGGGGTAAAGAGAATGCATCAATACCTGTTTGGGCTAAAATTCGAATTGGAAACTGACCATAAGCCACTTATATTTATTTGCTGCAATCAAAAACAAAATTTAACAGTAAGATTTCTGGTAACGTGCACGGGCACCAGGTCCACCAAATTTCTTGGCCTCACAATGACGAGGTTCAGCAACCAGCAAGGTCCTGTCTTACTGTATGAGGATGTCCTTGATCTCCTTCTTGGAGGCTTCATCTACATATTTCTGGTAGTATGCCACCAATGCTTTAGAAATGGATTGACGGATAGCATAGATTTGAGCTACATGACCACCGCCCTTCACACGAACTCTGATGTCGACTCCAGCAAATCTTTCTTTGCCCAACAGTAGAACTGGTTCCAACAGTTTGTACTGTAAAGTTCTTGGCTCAATATGTTCCAGAGGCCTACCATTTACTTTGATAAGGCCATTTCCTCTTTTGCAGTGGGCAACAGCAGTTGCTGTTTTCTTTCGCCCCAAAACCTGGATGGATTGCAAAGGATCTTTGATGGGCATCTTCCTGCTTCTGCGAAATCCCTGTTTTCCAAGAGTAAAGGGATAAATACCAACGCATCGGCCCGCATCCAGAGATGAGCGCTCATGTTGTCCGCATACAACTACACCATCTGCCACAGGCCAGGCACAGAAAACTGCGCCAATGCTCTCAGTAGGCTGCCATTGCCCACCACGGGGGTGGAAATGGTGCAGCCCACTGATCTAGCCATGGTTATGGAAGCATTTAAGTGAGCAATCACCCGTCACTGCCCGGCAGATCAAAACCTGGACAAGCCAGGACCCCTTATTATCTCTAGTCAAAATCTGTGTGCTTCACAGGAGCTGGTCCAATGTCCCAGTGGAAATGCAGGAAGAGATAAAGCCGTTCCAGCGGCGCAAAGATGAAATGTCTATACAGGCAGACTGCCTTCGGTGGGGCAATTGAGCAGTGGTCCCCAAGAAGGGCAGAGACACCTTCATCAATGACCTCCACAGTACCCACCCAAGCATCGTAATGATGAAAGCGATAGCCAGATCCCACGTGTGGCGGCCCGTATCGATGCGGACTTAGAGCCCTGCGTTCACAGATGTAATACATGCTCGCAGTTCAGCAATGTACCCAGGGAGGTGCCGCTAAGTTTATGGTCTTAGCCCTCCAAACCATGGTCTAGGGTACACGTCGACAATGCAGGCCCATTCTTGGGTAAAATATTCCTTGTGGTTGTAGACGCATACTCCAAGTGGATTGAATGTGAGATAATTTCGGCTAGCACGTCCGCTGCTACTACTGAAGGCCTGCGGGCCATGTTTGCCACTCACGGTTTACCCGATGTCCTGGTGAGCGACAACGGGCCATGTTTTACCAGTGCTGAGTTCAAAGAATTCATGACCCGTAACCGGATCAAACATGTCACATCTGCCCCGTTTAAACCAGCGTCCAATGGTCAGGTAGAGAGAGCAGTGCAAACCATCAAGCAAGGCTTGAAGAGGGTAACTGAAGGCTCACTGCAGACTCGCTTATCCTGAGTCCTGCTTAGCTACAGCACGAGACCCCACTCACACACTGGGATCCCACCTGCTGAACTGCTCATGAAAAGAGCACTTAAGACAAGGCTCTCGTTAGTCCACTCTGATCTACATGAACAGGTAGCGAGCAGGCGGCTTCAACAAAGTGCATACTATGATAGCGCAAATGTGTCATGCGAGATTGAAATCAACGATCCTGTATTTGTATTAAATTATGGACAAAGTCCCAAGTGGCTTCCCGGCACTGTTGTGGCCAAAGAGGAGAGCAGGGTGTTTCGGGTCAAACTTTCAAATGGATTCATTCACTGGAAACACTTGGACCAAATCAAACTCAAATTCACGGACTATCTTGAGCAAGCCACCTTGGACCCTACCTTTTTTGATCCCCCAACATACACACCAGTGGCAACCAGCACCACGGTTGACCACGAAGCAGAACCCATCATCCACAGCAGCCCTGCAGGGCCCAACACACCAGGCAGCCCAGCAAGGCCAGCTGCACAGCAACCCAGCAAGGGCCCAACAAATGATTCAACAACACCAGCTTTCACACCGAGATGATCAAGCAGGGCAAGAAGGGCCACAGATCGACTCATATTGTAAATAGTTACACTATTGACTTTGGGGGAGTGTTGTTTTATATGTGGACTTGTATTTACTCTGTACAGCCACCAGAGGACTCATCCCCTGGAGTCCCAAGGGATCCCATAATCCCTTGGGAGCACAGGTATTTAAGGAGGCTTCACAGGTTGGAGAGGCACTCTGGAGACTAAGGTCACACTTTACTTTGAGCTCACAGTGTTCAGTCTGACTCTTTCTCCATACACAATAGTCTCGTCGGCGACCAACGAGGTTCGTGAGGGCAACCAATGCAGCAAACGATGGAACGACCTTGTGGGATCCGTAAGAGTAAGTATTACATCGATTTACATGTACTTATGTATTTATATAATTTGATTTGTAACAGTCATGAGTGACTATCAGCAGATGTGAGGTCTTGCACTTTTACTGGGAATGTTTTACTCAAAGCCTGTAGTCACGGTGTACGTCTTTAGAATGATAATAATCATAATAATCATAATGATAATCATAATAATCATGATTACATCTGTCGGTTATGTATTGTATCAGTCTCTGTGACAGTACCTAGCAATGATATCATGCAATGATCTCATGCCATGTCATCCTTGGCTGTACAGAGTAAATACAAGTCCACATATATAACAATTATGATTTCAGACCAATGTTGGTATTAAACTTTTGTTATTGAACATAACCTTGTTGCACATTGTCTCAGATAGCTGGACCGTTACACACTGGTGATTCCTTACCATGAAAGGGTTAAATACAACTTAACATCAATCAACGTAAACTTTAACTGGCACCTAGGTGATGGGCACCAGTGATGTCTGAGCTGCACACACACAGCAGTGTGTCAGCATTGTCACTCACATCAGCGCTCTTTCAGGCAAATCTTTCCGATAGCAGCTCCTAACATAAGAGTGGGATTTAACAAATGCCAGCCACACTGCTGGTGGTTATTCCGGTTAGTTCCACTTTTTGTGGGCGTTTTTTTGAGCGAGCGATATTCTGGGCAAAATGTGTGCGAGGTGGTGAAATTGACGATGGACGATTTCCATGGCTGCTAGTTTGGTTAAATATATTCTTTACGACAAAAAACAGTGCGCGGGCGTTCATATTGAATCTCGGCGTTAATTCCGTGCGAAAATTATGCTGGGCAATATTATGGGCGTTGATTTCGCCCATTCTGCTGATTCCGCCCCAAAAAAGCGGGCAGGCGGTAATATTTTTTCCCGGCATTAAGTACATTGGGAAAATAATGCTCGCTGATAAGTCTCCTAAAAAATCCCATCAGTTTCCATTTTGTGCCAAAATGGGCGATTATAGGGGCGTTATACGTCATTTCAGCGGTAAAATGGGCATTAAGCATACAAAAAAAGTGAAGGTTCTAGCCCCATGCCTCTGAAGCATATAGGAGGGCGGGTATCACTACTGCTCTGTAGACCATGAGCTTGGTGCCGAGTTTGAGGTCCTGATCTTCAAACACTCACGTCCTCATGCGACCGAAGGCTGCACTGGCAAACGAAAGGCGGTGTTGGACTTCGTCATTGACATCTGCCCTTTCTGACAATAGGCTACCAAGGTATGGAAAATGATCCATGTTGTCCAAGGTCTCATCATGGACCTTGATAATCGGGGGGGCAGTACTGTGTGGCGGGGGCAGGTTGGTAGAGAACCTTTGTCTTGCGGATGTTTAGCGTAAGGCCCATGCTTTCATATGTGTTGACGATGATTTGGAGTTCGACCTCCAAGTGTGTGCAGATGCAAGCATCGTCTGCATACTGTAATTCAGTGACAGAGTATGGGAAAACCTTGGATCTGGACAGCAGGCGACGGAGGTTGAACAGTTTCCCGTTTGTTCTGTAGATTAGCTCCATCCCAGTGGGGTTTATTGAGGGTGAGATGGAGCATTGCGGTGAGGAAGATCGAGAAGAGCATTGGTACGATGACACAGCCTTGCTTGACCCTGGTTCACATGTGTATTGGGTCTGTGGTGGATCCGTTGGTCAGGATCACGGCTTGATGTCATCGTGAAGTAGGCGGAGGATCGTGACGAACTTTTGAGGGCAGCCAAATTTGAGGAGGATGCTCCATAATCCCTCCCAATTGACAGTGTCGAATGCCTTTGTGAGGTCAAAAAAGGCCATGTACAGAAGCTGGTGCTGCTCCCTGCATTTTTCTTGAATTTGACGCGTGGTGAAGATCATGTTCCTGTGACGTAGGAGCTGGTGTTGATGTCACTGTGATGTAGGGGGCTGGCAGTCCTTTAATACTGCACCCATGTGGCCCTCTGAATGTTTCACCCTAGAAATTGAGTGTTGATAGCCTATTGAACCACAATGACATCACGGCCAGGTGTGACCCTGTTCTTACTCGATGTCCGCTAGCAGGAGTAGTCTCTGGATAGCAAACAGAAGTGGGAGACTTGGCTGATTTATTTTCTCTCTTTTCCCTCGCCTGAGGCCCTAAAGCCAATTATAGATTCCCAACTGTCACCCTGTCTGTGATCGGCCTGTTTAGCCTTGATCAGGAGAAATCTAAGCTGCGGGCTGTGTGGCTTACTCGCGATGTACATTTCTAGTTGAATTAAAGTATGGACACTGGCACCCTTAGAACCAATATAACACATTGTCCTGATGACACCAGTACAGATAAACAATATCTGAGCCTTGCAAGAGCACAATCCTGATAATCCCGCCTCTACATTGCTTCGGAATGGTTTGCTTGATTCACCACTTCTCTATCCTGCAAATAAAAATAATCGAGGTGCTAATCTTTACCTACAGCCAATGAATTTATTAATTAGGCAACTTAATTGCACACATAAGAGACAAAAACCATATGGTTTACAGTGGAACCTCCATTACCTGCCATACCTAGAGGGCCCTCTATCCCCCCTCTTGGTGGTTAGTGGAGATGAGATAACACAGCTGTAGAATTATTGGGTGAGCCGTGGGACATGTGGTGAGGCAGGTGCCCGGTAATTGTCATCTTTTCGAGTCAGCTCCGTTTGCAGTGTTTTAATCCGGCAGAGACATCTTGCGGATAAACAAATGACTTGTCTCTCCTAACTCCCGGCTACCTGCTCACTTTTGTAGTCTGTTTATGGTGAAATGACAGCAGCCATCTGGCGGGAAAGAGAAGAGGTGCTATTGGATAAGGGAGCAGGTGTTTGGCATGGATTAAGGAGCTCTTAAATGACTCATTGTTGTCCTTGGGTATTATGTTTGTGCCTGTGTGGGACTGCATCGTACGGATCAAGAAGATTGCAACTTTGAATTCTGATCTGTACTGACTTAGCTGAACTTGGCTGGAGTGGCCGTGGGGTGGGGTGTGTGGCGGGAGGGATTGTTAAATAGGCCTTAATGGCTGAGAAACACAGACTGGATTCTCTTCATTGTTATCCACTCATTTCCATTGCAAAATGCCCATGTGTGAACACCGAATGAAGGCAGTATCTGGATTGGCTGTGATTGCCCTCACGGTCAAATAGCCTCCTGAGCACATGTCTGAGCCAATGCCGCTTGGACAAGGCATGGAAGGTGCTGCCTGAGCCGGTGCCTTCAGGAAAGAAGGGAAAAACATTGGGGAGCAAACGCATTGCTGCACCACTCTGAACCTGCTGACACACCAGCACATAAATCATTCTTCACTTCCTTTCACAAAAAGATGATTTAGTACCAAAACACCACCTGAAATTTAAAATAAGGTTGGTCCAGAATTTGCTGAAAAAATAATGGTGTCTGAACGACACACGCGGTGATCGATGTACAAATCATCCAGCAACTTGTGGCGAGAAAGAGGAAGAGATACCCCATGAATTGCGAAATGCCACGAGTTGCTGGTCGATTTGCGCCGCGCTGCTGTTAGCTTCGCGAAAACGATATTGCGCCATTAACCTTCCTGTGATTTTCATCAAGTTGCTGCGGAACTCACCAGAGAAAGCTAAGTTTAGCAATTAACAGTGTAAGTACCCTTTTAACAATGTGATAATTGTTAATGACTGCCAATTAACCTCTTTTGTCCAGATAGTAAACAATTAAAAGTGTGGAGTCTCACTCCTTCAGGTTGTGAATTGTTGAAGTTTTAAAAAATGTGCGCGAACAAGTTTAAAAAAGGGCACAGCATGAGAGGCCCCGCTCCTGTAAAATCTGTCCCATTATGTTTTTGTGTGTGTATATTATTTCTCATTTACTCTGGGATGTTTTTGATATTAATCAGCGGTTTAAGGGAGATGTGGCGACCAGTTTGTTGGAACGAAGGAAGAAGTGATTGAGGAGACACGGAACCAGTGATAGTGTGGCCACGGTTTTATGGTCAATGAAGAAGGCAAATCGATTTTTTTTATCACATGGGTTTATGAGATTTCTGGTATTTTTACCAGTGTTTTGTGATTGTGTTCTGTGATTTCATATGTGAAAATTGCAAATTGATGACCTTGGTCATAAACAGTGAGTGGGGTGTATTTTTCAAAGGGAGGATATCTACATTTAAAAAGAGCATGGGTCGATTTAGTTTGAGTTCATTTAAGTGCTCGTCAGAAAATGTACCCCAGTAAATGAGGCCATGCAGCTGAGCAGGGCCATGAACGGCACTCAGTGGAATAGGTTATATAAATATTATTGGATAAGACTTTGAACCGGGGGATGCAGCTTTCACTGCAAATATTAATGTTCAGGAAGAGCTTTAGTGACAGGTCGATGCTGGCTTTCACTGCCTCATAAAGAACTAGTGGCTCATTAACCTGTGTGACCTCGTTTGATGACATGTTGTTATAAAGCTGTTAAGCCGTTAAAAGCTGTTGTGCTTTAGACAGATGTTTGCTTTTTAACTGGATTAGCCGAGGCAATCAGTTTGTAATTTGTGTAACATGATTGTTCTTGTGTTGAAGAGGTTAAGAGACCTTGCTGCCTCTACAATAATATCCAATCAGGAATGATGCTTCCTATGTTTACTGCCCAATTGCTGCTCAATCAGACTGTGACTTCCACATTCCCATGATGCGCTATCATTTACCAGCATGGAAGGTCATGGGACATGTGGAGAGAATGTTGGAAGTAAAAGGCTTGATTTAGCGTTGGTGCCAGAGCTCGCAACTTTCATCGAATGAAAGTTCACGACCAGCGTTACCGCTAACTCCGGCGTTGCACTACCAGTTCCTGTGCTAAAAAGAAATCGGCCGTTCTGCGCATGCGCAAATGTTTTTTTTCTTCCCGTGCTTCTGTGTGCTGTCCGATCGCAAACGCTAATGCAGGGCACGGCTGCGCGCATGCGCAGTACACCCGGGGCTGAATCAGCCATTTTACTTTGGGATTATCATGATGGAGGACGACGATTCGAGACAGCGTGCCAAGTGATTCAGCCACGAGGCTAATGAAGCTCGAGTGGGGGCTGTGGAGAGAAGATGGCAGGAGCTGCATGTCAGGGGTGGATCCAGACCAATGTCATCCATATTTAAGAGGGTCTGGAGGCAAATTGCCGAGGAGGTCTCTGCCTCAGACACTGTGGTGAGGACTGGGACTCAGTGCAGAAAAAAATGTAATGATCTGACAAAGATGGTTAAAGTGAGTACAATTTTAATTCATGCACTCCTTCATTACTTGAATTATAAATCTGACACACTATTTGTTCTCATGCTGTTGGTGCATATTAACACTCTGTGGGTTGCCTCCTAAAATGCATGACACATAGGTAGGCTTAGTTCGGCATCCTATTTGCCATGAATGATTTTTACACATTATTAAGATTGCTTTCTGAGATCTCATAACGTGTCTCTGCACTTCGATGTCCTCCTGATGAACAATGTGCAACTTCAAAGGCCATTAAACAGAGAACTGTATTACATTCACACAATATGGTATATCATCATCATAGGCAGTCACGTGGAGGAGGAGGAAGAGAGGAAGCCGATCAGCCGACTCCGGCGCAGATGCAATCCTCCCCTGTTCTACCATCGGCACTCACCTCGTCTGAGGACGAAGACGTGACGTTCTCGGGGTTTGACAACTCCAAAGCTCCTGGGACCAGTGGTGTGCAGCAACGCAGTGCTGGGGTTGAATCCCGCATGCCATCTCTCCGGAGGGTGAGTCTGTAAAGTTGGTCTGCTGACAGACAGACAGACGTGGAACTGGACATGATGGGAATGTCCAGGGAGAGCATCCACCTCACCCGTCAGCTCCTTGACGTCTTGGGTTGCATTCCCGTGAGCATCAACAGTTTCAAAGCGACCAGTGCAAGTCGTGAAACCTGCGAGGCCATCAATGCCCACATGATGCTGGTGGCCTCCAGCAGTGACAGTGGAGTCCTGAAGAGTGTGATGTGAACAGTTGCGGAAGATGGTGCATCAGAGGCACACGTTCTGCTTCAGCCTGGGCAGGTGATGCAGTCCATACTCTCTGCGTTCCCCACTATCACACCCAAACCAAAACCACCTGTGACTGGCGACGCCAATGAAGAGGCTCGTCAGTCAGAAGCCGGGCCTTCCACGCCACGAGCTGGTCCAGTGCAACCCAGATGGCATCTCCATTGTCTCACCCCCAACACAGCAGTCGTTTGGCAACTTGCTGCACGCCATCTTGGTACTACTTGGGTTAGGAGCAGCAAGCAAAGGAGGGTGATAAGAGGAAGGGGGGCAAAAGCCAGTGGGAGAAAATAGTGCGGCAGGGATTGCTGCGTTATGTTGTTGATGCTGGATGCATCCTATGTTTTATGTGACAGTATTATTATGTTCTGGATTATGCTGTTGATGATGTTGTTGTTGGTGAATGATCACACTACAGGGTGCAGCTAATTTATGTTATTTTATTAAATTTTCACAATTAAGTTTACAAAGTTGACAAAGTTTACAATGTTTAATACATTTTTTTGTTCACCTTAACCATTCCCATGTAGTGTCTCATTTGCAGAATAAGAGGGGGAATAGTCAACATGGTGGGATAGAGTGACCAGGCAACAGTCAAACAGTTCACTCTTCAAGCAAAGTGTTCAATTATGAGCTGCTGGTGTAAGGTGTTTGCAGCGGTGAAATCTCCACGAAGCCTCCCTTGTGGTTGTGGTGGTGGCATGGGTTCCTCGCCAGGTTCCTCTTCCTCGATTTCCTCCTCCTGGTCCTCCTCCTCCCCCCCCCCCCCCCACTCTCTCCTGAGGTGGTCCTGCAATTCCCATTGGCAATTCCTGTCCCCTCATGATGGCTAAGTTGTGTAGCATGCGGCACATCACAATGAACTCAGAGACCTACTGAGGGGGGTATTGCAGGCAGCCTCCAGAGTGGTCAAGGCATCAGAAGTGCTGCTTGAGCACTCCAATTATCTGTTCAACGATGTTGCGAGTGGCTGCATGGCTCTCATTATAGCGATGCTCGGCTTCGTCTGAGGGTTCTGGAGGGGAGTCATGAGCCAGGTGGCGAGGCCGTAACCTTTGTCCCCCAGCATCCAGGTCTGGCCTTGTGTTGATGCTCGTACATGGGTGAGACACTGCTCTTGTACAAGATGAAAGCATCATGGATGCTCCCTGGATATTGGGCATTGACTGCCATGATGCGCTGAGTATGGTCGCAGACAATCTGTACGTTCATGGAGTGGAATCCCTTTTGGTTTCGGTAAACCTCTGGATTCTGTAAAGGTGTTCGCAGGGCAATGTGCGTACAGTCAAGTGCACCCTGAACATTGGAGAAACCAGAAAATCGTCCAAAACCTACACCCCTCTCATTTTGGGTCTCCTTGGTCATTGGGAAGTTTATGAAGTCCAGCCTGCATGCGTACAGTGCAGTAGTCACCTGGCGAACGCAGCGATGTGTAGCGTGCTACGAGATGGAGCATATGTCCCCTGCTGATGCCTGAAAGGAGCCGGAGGCATGGAAGGCAAGTGCCACAGTCACCTTCACTTCGATGGACAGTGCAGTCCTGTTGCTGCTGGTATGCTGTCGGTCTGTCTGTATGAGCTGGCATATCTCTGTTCCCACCTCTTTTTGGAAGTGTAGCCTTCTAATGCACTGTGCCTCAGAGAGTTGCAGGTATGAGCGATGTTCCCTGTAAACTCGTGGGGAGTAAAGCCTCCTCTCCACATGTCTGCAACCTCGATTACATTGAAAATAATCAACAATAAGCTTTCTTTCAGCTCGACGCCGTATGAATATAGCAGCTAGGATTACTGGCTCCCGACTTAGCATCAACCCATATCTTTTAAAATGTCCTTAAATGTCCTTTATAAAACAAACTAGAAACTCACATAAACTTCACAATCAAAAGTATGCAGTAATGCAGCATTCTTCTCCCAATCCTTTTAAGCACTCACAACTCTGGCTTTCTTCTCCGCTTTCAAGGTGGTGCTGTTCACACCTGGTGCACCCGGAGTGCGACTGATTTTTCTGGGCGGGTTCTCGGGCAGAGGCTAAATTGGGCGATATGCTCAAGTTCCGCCCGGGGTGCAAACGCAGTGATGCACGATGATTTATGTCATCCAAACGGTCAAAACAGCGGTGAGGCGCTAAGTTTTAACCCCGCCGCAAACTCATTGGCGAAAGTTCCGCCCGGGTGCAAAATCTTGTGCGCCTCGTTTTGCGTCAAAAAAGACTTCATTTTTGCATCCCGTCAAGATACTAAATGGGGCGCAAATAAGCCGAAAATCCAGCATTGACGAGTAACTAGTTCATTGGCTTCTGCTTGAATGTCCCATGAATATTAACACATGCAAATCCTACAGGGTGGAAATTTGGCTGGAGGCTAATTAGGGCGCTAATGATGGCGGGGTGGTAAATTTTGCGCTGGGGAATGGTTTGCGTCTGCAACCACAAAATTCAGGAGCTGAGCCCCGAGTGCAGAGTGGAGTGCTAAGGGAGGTGTTCCACACCTCTCATAGGATTCTAGGCCGGCTGAGCAACTGAAAATCCATTGCTAAAGAGCCGGCCTTGGAGCATCCTAAGTGAGGCTTCCTTGGAAAAAACTTACTGTTATGCATTTAACCTCTTGCAACGTGTATCACACTACCACCAGAGGGCCTACCTGTTGGAGTCCCAAGGGATCCCAGCATCCCTTGGGAGCACGGTATATAAGCAGGCCACCCACGAGGTACCTGCACTCTGGAGTCTTATTAAAGGAGCCAAGGTCAGACTTGCTCATTGTTCACAGTATTCAGTTTCATCCTTTATTATGAGTGTACACACATTCACCACGAAATGTCCATCAATAATGTTGAAAGTTGAACTGAACGGAATTCCAGTATTTATGGAACTGGACACGTGTGCGAGTTAGTCCATAATGAGTAAGAAGGCCTTCGACGGGCTGTGGTGCAACAAGGCACACAGGCACAAGCTCAGCCCCATTCACACCAAACTAAGAACTTACACCAAGGAACTACTCCCTGTAATTGGCAGTGCAGAAGTCAAAGTCTCCCATGATGGAGCAGTACATGAACCTCTGCTGTGGATTGTGCCAGGGGATGGCCCCACACTGTTTGGCAGAAGCTGGCTGGGAATGATCCGCTGGAACTGGGACGAGATCCGAACGTTTTCGGCCGTTGACGACGCCTCATGTGCCCAGGTTCTGAGCAGATTTCCATCGTTGTTCAAGCCAGGCATTGGAAGCTTCTCGCGGGTGAAAGTGCAGATCCATTTGGTTCCCGGTTCGCGACCCATCCATCACAAGGCACGGGCGGTACCATATATGATGCGTGAGAAAGTGGAAATTGAGCTAGACAGGTTGCAGCGTGAAGGCATCATCGTGCCGGTGGAATTCAAAGAGTGGGCCAGTCCGATTGTCCCGGTACTTAAAGAGGATGGCACGGTCAGAATTTTTGGGGACTATAAAGTAACGATTAACCATTTCTCGCTGCAGGACCAGTACCCACTACCCAAGACAGACGACCTATTTGCGACCCTGGCTGGAGGGAAGACGTTCACCAAGTTGGACCTGACCTCGGCCTACATGACGCAGGAGCTGGAGGAGTCTTCGAAAGGCCTCACCTGCATCAACGCGCTCAATGGTCTGTTCATCTATAACAGATGCCTGTTCGGGATTCAGTCAGCTGGCAATCTTTCAACGGAACATGGAGAGCCTTCTAAAGTCGGTTCCTTGCACCGTGGTTTTCCAGGACAACATACTGGTTACAGGTCGGGACACCACTGAGCACTTGAAGAATCTGGAAGAGGTTCTTAGTCAGTTGGATCGCGTGGGACTCAGGTTGAAATGCTCAAAATGTGTTTTCCTGGCGCCGGAGATCGAGTTCTTGGGAAGAAGAATCGCAGTAGACGGCATCAGACCCACCAACGCCAAGACGGAGGCCATCATGAACGCGCCGAGACCACAGAACGTGACGGAGCTGCGGTCGTTGCTGGGATTCCTTAACTATTTCGGTAATTTCCTACCTGGGTTAAGCACCCTACATGTGCTACTACGCAAGGGAGACTACTGAGTATGGGGGAATTAACAAGAGGCTGCCTTTGAGAAAGCCAGAAATCTGTTGTGTTCAAACAAACTGCTTGTCCTGTATAACCCTTGTAAACGATTAGTGCTAGCTTGCAATGCGTCATCATACGGGGTCGGGTGTGTGTTACAACAGGCTAACGAATTGGGGATTTTGCAACTGGTCGCTTATGCGTCCAGGAGTTTGTCCAAGGACGAAAGGGTCTACAGCATGATTGTAAAAGAGGCTCTGGCGTGCATTTACGAGGTTAAAAAAAGTGCACCGGTACTTGTTTGGCCTCAAGTTTGAGCTTGAAACTGACCACAAGCCGCTCATATCACTGTTCTCTGAGAGCAAAGGGATTAACACCAATGCCTCCGCCTGCATCCAAAGATGGGCGCTCACGCTGTCGGCATACAACTATGTAATCCGCCACAGACTGGGCACAGAGCACTGCGCTGATGCTCTCAGTCGGCTGCCATTGCCCACCACCGGGGTGGAAATGGCACAGCCTGCGGACTTGTTCATGGTAATGGATGCATTCGAAAATGAAAAGTCACCCGTTACGTCCCGCCAGATCAGGACCTGGACCAGCCAGGATTCTTTACTGTCCTTGGTAAAAAAAACTGTGTTCTCCATGGGAGCTGGTCTAGTGTCCCAGCAGAGATGCAGGACGTGATTAAGCCGTTCCACAGGCGCAAAGATGAAACGTCCCTGCAGGCGGACTGTCTGTTGTGCGGTAATCGCATGGTCTTGCCCAAGAAAGGCAGAGATACGTTCATTTGTGAACTGCACAACACCCACCCAGGCATTGTAATGATGAAAGCCATAGCCAGATCCCATGTGTGGTGGCCCGGCATCGATTTAGATTTAGAGTCATGCGTGCGCCAGTGCAACACTTGCTCTCAGCTGAGCAATGCACCCAGAGAGGCACCGCTAAGTTTGTGGTCATGGCCCTCCAAACCATGGTCGAGGATCCACGTGGAATATGCAGGCCCATTTCTAGGCAAAATGTTCTTGGTTGTCATGGATGCTTACTCAAAATGAATTGAATGTGCAATAATGTCTGTAAGCACGTCCACGGCCACCATGAAAGCCTACGAGCCATGTTTGCCACATACGGCCTGTCTGTTGCCCTAGTCAGCGACAATGAGCCGTGTTTCACCAGTGCTGAATTCAAGGAATTCATGACCCGCAATGGGATCAAACATGTCACATCTGCCCCGTTCAAACCCGCATCCAACGGCCAGGCAGAACGGGTAGTTCAGACCATCAAACAAAGCTTGAAACGCATGTCGGAAGGCTCCCTGCAGACCCAACTGTCCCGAGTACTGCTCAGCTACCGCACCAGACCCCACTCGCTCACCGGGGTTCCCCAGCCGAGCTGCTCATGAAAATGACACTCAAAACAAGGCTCTCTCTTGTCCACCCTGATCTCCATGATCACGTGGAGGACAGACGGCATCAACAAAGTGTGTACCATGACCGCGCAAATTTGTCACGTGATATTGAGGTCAATGATCCTGTGTTTGTGCTCAATTATGGACATTGTCCCAAATAGCTCGCGGCACAGTCATAGTCAAAGAGGGGAGTAGAGTGTTTCAGGTCAAAATGGCCAATGAACTATCTGCAGAAAACATTTGGACCAAATCAAATTGCGGTTCACCAACAGCTACGAACAACCCGAAGAAGACACCAGCAACTTTGATCCTCCAACATACACATAAGTGGCAACCGACAGCATGGTTGACCACGAAGCTGAACTCAACATCCCCAGCAGCCCGGCAAGGTCAGCTGCCCAACAGCCCGGTGAAGAACTAACCAACTCACCCACGCCCGCATTTGTACCGAGACGATCGACAAGGGAGCAAAAAGACCCGGATCGTCTCACCTTGTAAATAAGTGTACTATTACCTTTACTAGGGAGTGATGTTATGTATTTAACCCCTTGCAACCTGTATCATACTACCACCAAAGGACCTACCTGTTGGAGTCCCAAGGGATCCCAGCATCCCTTGGGAGCACGGTACATAAGCAGGCCACCCACGAGGTACCTGCACTCTGGAGTCTTATTAAAGGAGCTAAGGCCACACTTGCTCATTGTTCAGTACTCAGTTTCATGCTTTATTATGAGTGTATCACTTACCTCATGTAGTCATTCCTTCCCTCACTGCCCCAGGAACAGCTCGGACCACCCATTTCCCAGGCTGTCTCACTACAGGACGCTACAAATTTCAGAACGGTGTTGGACACCGGATCGATTCTCCCGGGTGGTAATGCTCCGCGGCCCTGCAAAACCAGCACTGCCCGGGTAGAACCCATTTGCACAACTATTACCGCCCCTTTGGGGCGCGAACAGAGGCAGCAAAAGACCGAAAATTCAGTCCGTTGCAGTATTGCCTACACTCAATGTAGATTCATTGAACTAGAATACATTTTTCAGTAGGCTAAGTGTACATCGGATGTCATAACCTCTCAACTCTCCTGTTTACATTGATGCATAGAAACATGAAATTTACAGTGCAGAAGGAGGCCATTTCGGCCCTCGGTCAGCAGCCCTGAAGGTTACATATAAACCTATGAACAATGGCGGAAAGCTAAAGAGCACCCAGTCCAACCAGTCCACCCCATACAACTGCAACACTCCTTATTCTGAAACATTCTACACTGGGAGAGACAAAAAACAGATAAAAACGCAGGCCAATTGGGGAAAAGAAAAATCTGGGAAAATTCCTTTCTGACCCATCCAGGCGATCAAAACTAGTCCAGGAGATTACCTTGGCCGTATTTGATTCCCTGCAGTACTTACCATCGTACCCGTGTCAGCCAACAAGAGGTTATCCAGTCTAATCCCACTTACCAGCTCTAGGCCCGTAACCCTGCAGGTTATGCCACTTTAAGTGCACATCCAAGCACCTTTTAAATGTGATGAGGGTTTCTGCATCCACCACCCTTCCAGGCAGTGAATTCCAGACCCCCACAACCCTCTGCGTGAAGAAGCCCCCACTCAAATCCTCTCTGAACCTTCCACCAACCACCTTAAAACTATGCCCCCTCGTAATTGACCTCTCCACCAATGGAAATAGGCCCTTGCTATCCATTATATCCAGGCCCCTCAAAATTTTGTACATCTCAATGAGGTCTCCTCTCAACCTCCTCTGTTCCAATGAGAACAAACCCAGCCTATCCAATCTGTCTTCATAGCTAAGATTCTCCATTCTAGAGAGAATCCTGGTAAATCTCCTCTGCACCCTCTCTAGTGCAATCATGTCCTTCCTATAATATCGTGACCAGAACTGCACGCAGTACTCCAGCTGCGGCCTAAACAGAGTATTATACAATTTAAGCATAACCTCCCTGCTCTTGTATTCTATGCTTCGGCCAATAAAGGCAAGCATTCCGTATGCCTTCTTAACCACCTTATCCACCTGGCCTGCTACTTTCAGGAATCTGTGGACAAGCACTCCAAGATCCCTTTGTTCATCGACACTATTAAGTGCACTACCGCTTAATGTACATACCCTTTCCTTATTAGCTCTCCCAAAGTGCATTACCTCAAACTTCTCCGAATTAAATTCCATTTGCCACTGCTCTGCCCACCTGACCAGTAGATTGATATCCTCCTGACGTCTCAACATTCATCAGAGCTGCTGAGAAAACTAGCAGTGGCCTCAGGCTCCAAAGCTGGTGACGCGAGCTGGTTTAATGGTCTTTAGTAAACTTTTCTTCAATAAACTGGCTCACACACTGAGCTGGATCCATTCATTTCAACACAACTGCAGATTGGGAGGCGCTGTAAATGTATGAGATGTTAAGCATTTTAACTGCAACTACTGGACTATAAAAAGGCTTATTTTCTGTTTGCTTGCTCTCTTTCCTGTGACTGAACATGCAATGAAGACATACAGCTGTTCCAATATGCCAGGCTATTAACCTTAGGCATGTTGTCTTCTTGGGAGTGTTGCTCACTACTCCATTATACCTTCTGCAAGGTAATGGTTCCCTCTGCGTGGAGTCTGGAGACTGCATTACCCATTATCTGCAATTAAGCTATATGTCAGGACTATTCATCAGAAGCTGCTATCTCATTGCACTGGAATACTAATGCTTGTGGGAGAGTGTTAAAATAGATAATTGAAATAGGTGCGCGATTGAAATCCAATAAGAAACCAGAAAGCAGTGAGGTGAAACATCTTGGAATAATATCCATATCACCGAAGACAGGAATAAAACAGAAACCCAAATTGTCATAAGTGTAATGTATTTGCTTCATGGATTCTTTGCTTAAGAATTTACAGCAACACATTGCTATTAAGAACCAGTTTGTTTATTAACAAAGGTTTAACAATTGCACTAATATTACCAGTTCATCCACTAGACTAACATCGTGGATGACCGAGACCAGACCCAACTGGCTGGGGTTTTATTGAGCCTTGTGAACATCACGTGACTGGCTAAGTCACTCACAGTGCAACAGCTCTACAACTATTTTGGTTATGCAACAGCTCTACAAACCTGTGAGCATACTCTCAGGTGCATACATTACAATAAGTATCTCAGGCTTTTGGCTGCCTTCAGTGTTATCAGCAAATGGATTCTTCAGGATGTTGCTATTCAATATCATAGCACTATAGTATTGATGTAAAGCAGTGGTACTTCAGCCAAAACAGAGGCAAGGCAACAATTTTCCAGCAGAATATTTCAGGAATTGCCTCCTATATTCATAAACTCATGTTATAAATTTGGGTTGCGCATTAGATGTTCTTTTGGGTTCAGCATTATTTGTCTCTTCCCATAAAAGATCACCCAATTCCCTATGATTGCGAGTGCACCTTTCCTGCCCACTATCTAGTCACGTAATACTCTGACTTGGGAGGCTGTAACAATAAAACCCTGTGCGAGTACTGGATCCTGTGATCTTGCATGTTGCCCCGTGGACGTTTCTCCTATCTTCCCTCATCATAGGCAGTCCCTTGGAATCGAGGAAGATTTGCTTCCACTCTTAAAATGAGTCCTTAGGTGGCTGAACAGTTCAATACGAGAACCACAGTCCCCGTCACAGCTGGAACAGATAGTCATTGAGGGTAAGGGAAGGTGGGTCAGATTTGCCGCATGCTCTTTCCGCTGCCTGCTTGATTTCTGCATGCTCTCGGCGATGAGACTCGAGCTGCTCAGCGCCTTCCCGGATGCACTTCCTCCACTTAGGGCAGTCTTTGGCCAGGGACTCCCAGGTGTCGGGGAGATGTTGCACTTTATCAGGGAGGCTTTGAGTGTGTCCTTGTAACGTTGCCTCTGCCCACCTTTGGCTCATTTGCTGTGAAGGAGCTCTGAGTAGAGCGCTTGCTTTGGGAGTCTCGTGTCTGGCATGCAAATAATGTGGCCTGCCCAGCGGAGCTGAACAAGTGTGGTCAGTGCTTTAATGCTGGGGATGTTGGCCTGGTCAAGGCGCTAATGTTGGTGCGTCTGTCCTCCCAGGGGATTTGTAGGATCTTACGGAGATATCGTTGGTGGTATTTCTCCAGCGACTTGAGGTGTCTACTGTACATGGTCCATGTCTCTGAGCCATACAGAAAGTAAATGAAAACACTCTAGGTGATATAAGCCAATTGTAAACAGAGAATCTGCTTTATTTTACATGAAACAGTTTACAGTGAAATTCAATCTATTTCCTGTTGGCCCTCGTATCATCAAAAATAAGAAATTATGCAAATTAAGACCTTGAAATGGTCCTAGCTTCATTTTACAAATCAATATTTGCTACCTTTAGAAAACAAGAGTTTTTTGCCCTTTGAACTTCAAATTCAAACTTCTGCAGACTGTGTTTGCCAGAGAGACGTGTACAGATGAAATTGATCTCTGACCCTCCCCAGCTCTCTGTGTCATGGATTAGTTTGTTACATTGCCACACAAAACTCAAAGGAAGAAAATGCACCCCCGCCTCCCCCACATGGCACCTCTGTTGTGTATTCAGCTAAGACCCATGCTGTGCTGAAATGAATGAAGCTATTCTATATTTGTGGATTGTGGATGCAGAAACCCTCACCATATTTAAAAAGTGCTTGGATGGGCACTTAAAGTGCCATAACCTGCAGGGTTACGGACCTAGAGCTGGTAATTGGGATTAGACTGGATAACCTCTTGTTGGCCAGCGCATATACGATGGTAAGTACTGCAGGGAATCGAATACAGCCAAGGTGATCTCCTGGACTAGTTTCGATCGCCTGGATGGGTTGGAGAGGAATTTTACTAGATTTTTATCCCAATTGGCCTGGGTTTTTATCTGGTTTTTGCCTCTCCCGAGAGATCACATGGCTCCGGTTGGGGTGGAGTGTAGAATGTTTCAGTGTAAGGGGTGTCGCAGTTGTATGGGGCGGACTGGTTGGACTGGGTGCTCTTTACCTTTCCGTCATTGTTCATTGTTCATAGGTTTATATGTAACCTTCAGGGCTGCTGACCGAGGGCTGTGTGGCTTTTTGTTGGCCAGTGCAGTCACCTTCTGCGCTGTAAATTTCTATGTTTCTATGGGCTCAATTTTGGCCAGGAGTTGCTCCATTTTTTTTTGGAGTAACTTGGTTTTTCTGGCATAACTTAAAAATCCTCATTTTCCCCAATCAATTTGCACCACTATAACTGAGTTAGTTACGATTTTTTTAAGTTAGTTTTTTTTGTCTCAAAAGGGGGCATTACCAGCCACCTACACCAGTTCTGCCCATTTAGGCAACTTTGGCCAGCTAATAGTTACTCAAAATCTACTTAGGCCAGCGTATGTGGCCATTTCAGAAAACCCTTGGGAGAGTTAAAGAAATCGGCACAGGTCGGTACATCGGAGGCCACTCGGCCTGGGATAGGGGTGGGAAGCAGAGAGGTCCTGCCTGCACCTAAACCACCAACCCTTACAAACCACCAAACCTTGCAAACAAAAAAGTTCTAAGAACTCAATAAAAAATAAAAAATTGAAATAAGTCCTACCTTCATCTTCAAGCTCGGCCCGGGAAGGCAGTGGGCCGGGCTGGTGCGGGAGGCCACTCGACCAGGGCTGGGGGCGGGCAGGAGAACTGATATTGCTCCTGCCTGCCACCCAGACTTTTCATCTCCACCACTATGTCTGGGAGTCCAACTCCAAGTGCTGATCACGCATTGTGTGAAGAACTTTGATAGCAGCTAAAAAGTCACCTTTTACCAGTTTGAACCCGTGAAAAGCCTGTTTCTCGTGTTTCCTCACAACTCAGACCCCTGACATTAAAGATCAACCTCATAACTCTTCTCTGCCCGCCCCTAGCCCAACAAAGGAGGCAGAATAAATGTAGAGAACTTTACCTGAAGGAGCCCATCGCCACGCAGAGACCTACTGTTGCCGCAGACTCGCAGCGCTACTGCGCATGCGCAGACATCACCAGCGGACTCCGCTGCGCATGTGCAGACGTCCCAGCACAGCTTTCGGCACAGAACGCTGGCTCCATCCCCGACTCGACTGGCCACGCTGCGCGACTGCAGGGAAGAGGCTGGACAGCGGCCAAAGTGGCAACAACATTTTTCGCCGCACCTCGGAACGGAGAAAAGTGGCGCAACTCTGGTAATTGCACCGAAAAACGAGCTGGGCCAAAATTGAGGCCTATGTTTCTATTTATAGGTGCAATTGTCTCTAAAATGTACCATTGTCTCAAATATATCTAACATGTAAGAAACACATTTCTGTTAGCCAGTTTTAGTTCCTGCTAATGGAACTAATCAATATTCCCAGATAGCTGGTGTATTGGGCGTCTGCCCCTTTGTGGACTGAATTTAACTTAATAGCAACATCATATCATGAATTAATCCAACCACGATGGCCTGAATGGCCTCCTTGAAATGTGATATTCACCTTGACGTGTAGTTATCTCCGCATTAAATTCTTCTACTTCCTCAATATTTGCCTTATTTTTCCGTAGTTTGTGCTGACTCTCTGATCACTTGTGATGGCCTCAGTCTTCATTCACTTCAATGTAGGCCGCAATGAGATATCTGTACCCAACACAGGGCTCCCTGCCCTGCTGTGCTCTGTAGTGTTATTTAGCCAGTAAGAATGTAGGTTACATTCAAAGTCCATTGTGACTATAGAAAAGTTAATTCGAAATTTATGTAGTAGCTATACATATATCTATAAACCCTTACAGTGCATTATATTTTAACTTGTAGTTCTAGTCTTGGCTATTATTGGGAGTGGGAGGACCTAGTTTAAAGGATTTGAAAAGCTCATTAGATACATCATCAGCTTTATTGGCAACCCAGGGTCTGTAATAAATTGCTTTGGAAGGTCACTAAATTTCACAGGTGCCAGGTTTCCTATTACTGTAAATGAGATAAGAACCACCTATCTGTAGTCGTTTGGATCACTCTCCTAATGGCCACATGGTTGCTTGTTTTGGCTGAAAGTCATACTTAATGACAATACAGGCACTAATATATTACCACCTGCCCATAGCAGCTGGGAGAAGCAGCGATTGGGCACGTTCAGTAGTGAATGAACTATCCGGGTAGCCCAGGCTGGAGCTGTATAAGGCAACCAATACCTTGGGTAGGAGCCAAACAGGTATCAACTTTGACTCAAGAACACATTGTATTATTAGAGCTCATTATATACATAGACTTCAGAGAAAACCAACTGACACCAAGCAACAGTATTGTTGCAATGAGTGGCCTGCTTTTTCACTGTGGTATTGCATTTCATTGGTGAATTGGCACTAAATATAATTGATTACTTGTACTTGCACTTTCAACACTCCGTACTTTATTGAATCACATGGAGAGCAGGAGATTTTGTCACAAAGTAAGTGATTCTGAATTTGGCCGCTGTGAAGCGCCTTGCGACATTTTTTTACGTTAAAGGCATTACAAGTTGGACCTCGCTTACCGGCACCACCCCCCCGTCCGGCATGATTCCGGCGGCCGGGGGCACATGCGCAGAACGTGGCCGATCTCCACCCTGACTTTGGGGCCGCGGCGACACTCGACCCACTGGGGGCCCGTCAACACTTCCTTCATGGCCCGCCGATACTTCGCGGCCCACCGACACTTTGAGCCTGCCGAGGTGCCGACCTCCTCCCCCCACCCCCTCCCCGACGTCGGGCTGCTGACCTTCCCTCATCCGGCAAAACCCCTTATTCAGCACCGGCCAGGTCCCGAGGGTGCCGGAGAAAGGAGGTTCAACCTGTATTAAGGTTTTCTATGCTTTCAGTGTCACAGTTGCCTCTAAGTCACTGCTCTGCCACTGCTTCTGTTGTCTCCACTCAGCAGGCTCTTAGTTGCCTTTCGTTCAATACCCGACCTCACCAATACCTCAGCCTAACCTGCTCCCATTGCTTGTTCCTCCATATTCAGCTGCACCAGCTCCCTCTCCAACATGTATTTGGTCATTTTTGGGCTATACTAAGTTCACCAAAACTAACCACAGAAGGGAGCTATACTTTAAAAGGAGCAGGTAAGTTGGCTTTGCATAACCCTGACATTAATTCACAACTGAAGGTCAGTGGTAGTGAGATCAAGTCATGGGTGAAGCAAAAAGAGCAAGTCTAACCCTGGAAGAAATGAGACACAGGATCGTGACAGCATAATCATGGGAGACATGAACTGATTGGACAACTGAATCCCCACATCACCATGTAACAGAGTCCCTGAGGACTACGGCTCACCAGACACCTTCCCTTACCACTCCTCTCCTGACCTACAGTCTCTCCTGTGCCTCAAATTACTGCCTGCCCAGCAGTCTAGGTCCATGGAGCCCATACTGCCTTAGACCACTGGGCCGATCAGTGCCCAACACAAGTTGCGTCCCCAACTACCCAACGGTCACAATCACCGCAACAGCCTCAGGGTCCTTATCACTCGACAATCAGAAGGGCTCCAGCCCCATTCACCACATCAAACTGGTCCTCAAAACCCGTGACATGCCGCTAGGGACTCTAAACCTCTAAACGGGCTACCTTCATTGACCAGGCCCCCAAACAAAGCATTTCCCTATCTGTGCCAGGAGAGAAGTTAAACTTTTGTTTATTGATTTACTCCAAGTTTTTAAAAGTACAATGGAGAATAAAAAAGTATATACTTATGCAGCCAACCATGGCTGTCCATCTCTATCAGTCTCTTGAGGCTCCTCTTTTTTGTCTGTCTTTGAGATGGATAGTACTAACTTCCCAACTCCAAATGAGATACTCTGGGGCTGAAATTGCAAATCGCCCTGTTTGGGAGCGGTAACCTTTGTGATGCCGGACATTCTGCATCCGGCACAGAAGTCCCGACCTGGAAGTGAAATTGGGCTTACCGACTCTGACAGGACGTAGAGCGCAATGTCGGCTGCTCCATTTCCTCTTGGTGCGGACTCGGGGGCGCAGCGCTACTCCGGCGAATGTTGTAGGGCTGACGCGTCCCAAGGGCCCTCCTCTTCTGTTAAAGGGGAGGGACGCTGCGAGCTCTGCAGGACTTTTGATGGGCCTCCAGTAGGCACCGAAATGGAGTGCTGGGCTGCACAGTTGCGACATGGACCCCGCGAAAATGGACTCCGAGGCCGGACTAGTAAGTTGGAGGGCAGCGCAAAATGGCAGCGCGCACATCCCCTTTACATTTCGCCCGCATGCGGAGTGCTGCCCGGTTCGCGACCCGCGAGATTATCGCTGACATTACCCGCGGCAGCCTCGGGAGGCGCGGCCCAATTTTTGCCACGGGACGAAAATGGGCCGCTGCAGGGCGAAAAGGGTGGTGTCTTCGCCGGAGGAGCAGGGGCAAAGACATCCACCAGGGCACCCCTTAAAGGGGAGGCCGTGTGCGCCATGGGTCGCCATTTGTTTTGTTGGCCGACTCTTCTGTCGGTCCGACAATGGTGGCCCTCATCTTGACCAGGACGCCATCATGCAGTCCAGCACTCCTCCTTGTGTGCCGGGCCCCTGGCCCGGTCGAGGTTGTCCCTGGTGGCCCAGTGGTGGCCTCCAACGGGCCTGCAGAGTCCGCAGCGGCCCTCCCCTTTAACTGAAGGGGAGGGGCATTGTGGCGCATCAGCACTACATGGAGCAGCTGCATAATGTCACATCAGTGCTGTGCTGACACCTCGAGAGCACCCCTGCAACGAGGTGGAGCTCCTGAGAAAGCGCTCTGCTTCGTTTGAGGCGTGCAAGGGGCAATTCCACGCCGGAAGCAGGACTTCCCGCCCGGCCAATAACTGACCCCAGCCCAGAAGGTTACCGCCCCAAGGCGGGGCACGGGGCAATTTCGATCCACTTATTTCAGAGTGAAATTCAGTTTGATTAAAAAAAGACTATGGCATTGTAGCCAATTTACAACTTTTGTACCTAACTCTACGAGGCGCTGTCCCTTCCAGAACCACTTTAGTGAACATGATCAGACCTGCATTGTTCATTACCAGTGACTAATTGCACTGTCCTTGAGTGAAGAACATTCATAATCAAGGAGCCGTGACCAATTCTTCATGTAAATCGATTCGTGCACTTGGGCCTGAAATGATAGCAATCCAATTGAAACCTTAATGAGTGTAATGAGTAAAAATGCATTATGCCATCCTAGCCAGAGACAGGGAAAAATGAGAAATCGATATTCTTACAACTGCTGTATTCGTGGATCTGTTCTGTATCAATATTAATTACATTGAGAGAATAATGTATTGTGGTGATAATTTAAACAGATTGAAACAGAAACAATGGGCTAAAATTTGTTTGCCCCCGAAAATGGCATTGCCCATTCAAAGTGATGCAGGCAATACATTAACTTTGCGCTGCCCGCTAACTAGCATGATTGTGATGTTCAGCCCAGTGCTGAATGCGCTGCTGAATGGCTGAATGCTCAGCAGGGGCCCCATGTTTATGCGAGGCTAGCACCGATTAAAGCTAGCCTGCACTTCTTAATGGCAGTATGCACCTCTTAAAGTGGAGGTGCATTCTGCCTGCAGCAGGTCATTCAAGTGGCTGTGGAAAAGAGTCAGAGCAGCAAATAAAGCAATGATGTCACAACGGAGGACATTGCGTGCTCCAAGATTCTCGGATGCAGCACTGGAACCTCAGTGGAAAGAGAGGTCCTCTTTCCACAGGGGGCCAGGAGGCCTTCCAGGTAAATGCAGAAAAGACAATGGGAGCAGAAAGCCATCATCGTGAATGTAAGCAGTGTCGCCCCGAGAGGCTGGCTTCGGTGCAGGAAGAAGTTTATTGACATCACACGAGTGGTCAAGGTTAGTGAATTAATTTTCAAATGCCATATCTCACCATCTGCACCATGAGCCTCAGCCACTGCTCAATGCACCACCTCCCCATCATTCACCTACCAACAATCTCTACCAAACATGACTCACACCTCACATTAATAGCTTCACCTCACCCTCACACACTTACCACTGCTGCAAGCCTCACACCCACATCTCATAGCTTGCATACACTGTCGGCTATTCAACCATGACAAGCATATCACCCAAATACATTGCACCACACTCATTGACACACTTCCCTTGCTCTTGTAGGACAAGGTGGCTCACAGCCGGCGTCAGCAGGACCTAACTGACGGGGGACAGGTGCACCTGCATAACCTTACCCCGATGGAGGGAACAGTGCTGGCCATTATTGGAAGGGCCATCACAGAAAGAATATAAGGTGCCGGTATCCTCATATCTAATCCTGCTTCTCACATTCCACTTCCCCCTCATCACACAATCTGTTCTGATTTACAAGTTGCACATGATGTTAGCATGCACCTCTAGCTTCTCCCCTCTCCTCAGCTCAAAGTTACCCTTGTGCCTTTCTCCTTTCAGAGACCCAAGAGCTGCCAGGCACTGGTGAAGGAGCACAAGATAGACGAGCACCGAGACAGTGATAATGAAGACAGAGCACCGTCACTCGGTTTCACTCTCGCAGCCACCAGCTCAGATATTGAGACTGCGTAGTTTAGAGGATAGGTGAGAAGCGGGATCTGCACGTGGTGAGACACTGGGCATGAGCGGCCTGCAACCAGGGCAGGGGGAAAGGGTAGTGCAGGCGCCAGCTCACCGGAGGGCGAAGTCACACACAAATTCTGCTGCAGAGGACTCGGATGAGGAATTCAATGGGGCAGCCTACAGGAGAAGGCTGATGGGTATGCACAGTGAAATGCTTGGTGCATTGGCAGGCCTACCAGAAAGCCTGAGTGCAATATCAAGGAGCATGGAGGAGTCCAGCATCAATCTTGCTCAGAGCAGAGCTTAGAGCCCAGGATTTCCAGAAAGGAAGTGGTGGGCAACTCCAGTAGCGCACTTGTGGACCCAACTATGATGCACCGTCTGATGGCTCATGTCTCAGCTTCCATTGCAGCCCAAACAGAAGCCACCCAATGTCTGGGTGCTGCAGTGGAAGTTCAGACTGCTGCCATCATGGTTGCGTTTACCAGTGTGGAAAGGGGCTTGCAGGGTGTCACAGCAGTCCAGGAATCTGTCCTCCAACAGATTACTCGGAATGCTGAGGCACTGCCCCAGGGAGTGGCAGCAGCTCTGTGGAGCAGGAACCTGCTGTCCTCTCTCAGGGTAAAAGCATTTGTTCTCCCACCACTGCCTCTCCGCCAGTACCCTTGCTGTTGTCTGTCAGTCAGCCGGCCCAGACAGCTGCTGCCCATGCCGAGGTGGTGCAGTCTAAAGCCGGACCTTCTAGGCCCAGAGCTGCCAGAGGTCATCTTGCAAGGCCATCTACAGTCTTCCCACTGAAAGTCATCAGTCTTCCACCAACCAGGCTGCAGCCACTGGGGTAACACTTTGTAGGGGCACTAGAACAGGCAAAAGTACACTGTAGACAGGCACTAAGGGAGATTGGTTGACTTTGTTACATAATATTGGATGGATTGATGTATAAAGTTGGATTGGAATGTTTCAGTATTGTGGCCAAAGGGCTGCTGTGATGGTCAGTAACAGAGGGAAAGGAAGGTGTGGGACTATGTTGAATGGGGAATTGGGTTGTGTTCATTGGTATCGCAGTTGGATAAGTCGATCACGGACAGCTTGGGCAGTAAGGGGCTCTCTGGGTTCCTTCCGCTTCCTCCTCATCAGCTTCCTCTTCCTCCTCCTCCACAGCTGGTCACTGTATAGCTGGTTCCAAGGGCGATGCCCTCATGATGACGAGGTTGTGGAGCATTCAGCAAACCATGACGAACCTTGAGCTGCATTCTGGTGAGTACTGCATAGCTCCTCCAGAGCGGCCTAAGCAGCGATAGCATTGTTTAAGGACACAAATGATCTGCTCCATCACATTCCGTGTGGCAGCATGACTTTCCGTTATATGCATGCTGCTCACGTGTGCATGGGTTGCGCAGCGGAGTCTTGACCCCTGCGGTAAGCAGATAGCCCTTGTTGCTCAGTATCCACCCCCTGGTTTGTCGTGGTGGCTCAAAGACTGAGGGAACAGAAGACTGGCGCAGAATAAAAGCATCATGACTGCTGCAGCACAGCAACTGCCCATTCAGCGAGTGGCAACCTTTGCGGTTGCCGTACATCTGAGCATTTAGATGCGGTGCCCGCAAAGCCACGTGTGTGCAGTCGATGGCACCCTGCACCATGGGGAAGCCCGCTATCCTGGCCAAGCCACATGCACGCTCTGTCTGCTTCTCTCTGGTCAGAGAGAAGACAATGCAATCCCCTCTCCTGGCATAAAGAGCGTCTGCCCCCTCTCTTCAGCAGCAATGGATGGTGAACCGGAGGATGTTATAGATGTCCCCTGCTCCAGCCTGGGAGCTGGGTCAGTTCCACGGTCACCGACACAGCCACTGGCAGTGCTGTTCTTGCCCTGGAGTGAGGCTGCAAGTCTGGTTACAAGAGGTGTCAGAGTTCTGCGAGCACCTCCTTTTGTAAAGCACAAACTCTCACACACTGCCCCTGGCTCAGGCTGAGGTAAGAGAACTGCTCTCGGAAGACCCTAGGTGGGTAAGGCCTCATGCTGAATGCCCTTCTTCCCCTCCTCCTCTTCCTCCCTCTGTGAGCAGCTTGTCCTCCTCTGTGCTGCCTCTGCTCCATCTCCCTGTCATGCTACAGGCCAAGGGGGCTGATAACTGCAGCACCCATAGCCGGGAGCAAGTGGTCTGACCAGAACCCTTGAAATCAGAACCAATGCCTTCTCCACGTGCAACACCACGCCTTGTCACCTCATTAACTTTAAACAACTCTGGAAAACTCGAAACACATCCAGAAACTTACACAGAGCCGGTAGAAATTAATCAGCAACTAACCTGAGATGAGCTCTCCCAGCCGCCCTCACCAAAATCACGTCCGGCAAGGCCCGCTCCAGAAATGCCGCCTGTGGCACAGAAGCCATTTTCAACACAAAACGGCACACATAGCGTCAAGAAAGTGGGCGCTACGGAACCAAATTTTTTTTGCCCTGTTTCACTTCTTTAAACACTGCCTGAAATGCTGGGTGCAGTTGAACTAAGAGCAGTTTCTAACGTTCCAAGCTTGTTGCAGAGACGGACCACTTGACTTTCCAGTTAACTCATTTACCTCTATCTTCTATATCTAAAAATGAGTACCCATGAAGTAGGCCATCGCAACTAGCATGCTATTTTATTTTGTAAAGTTTTTCCCCTGCTAATTTGCTCATCTTCTCTCAATTCCTCAGTGTGACATGGTTCCACACACCCCAGTAAATTCTACTAAACTATCCAACCAACATAATTAAAACAGATTATCTTGTCATTATCTCATTGCTGTTTATGGGACCTTGGGGGTGCACAAATTGGCTGCCGACTTTCCTATAATACAACTTCAAAAGTGCTTCATTGGCTGTAGAGTGCTTCAGGATGTCCTGAGGTCGTGAAAGAAGCTATATAAATGCAAGTTCTTTATTTCTATGGGGGAAGCTCAGCTGAACCTGATCCTGTCTCGGTTGATGTCAGCGTATGTGCATTTACAGCATCGTGGTGGAGGTGCGGCGAGTGTTTTTGTGGCAGAGGAGTGGCGAGAAATCGTGGTGGAGGTGCGGCGAGTGTTTTTATGGCAGAGGAGCGGCGAGAAATCGTGGTGGAGGTGCGGCGAGTGTTTTTATGGCAGAGGAGCGGTGAGAAATCGTGGTGGAGGTGCGGCAAGTGTTTTTGTGGCGGAGGAGCGGCGAGAAATCGTGGTGGAGGTGCGGCGAGTGTTTTTATGGCAGAGGAGCGGTGAGAAATCGTGGTGGAGGTGCGGCGAGTGTTTTTATGGCAGAGGAGCGGTGAGAAATCGTGGCGGAGGTGAGGTAAATGAGGGTACGGGGCCCAGAAGAGCCGAGGGTCCAGGGGCGGCACAGACAAGCCCACACTGCGATATGTGTGCGCACTAGGTCCGTGCAGCAGAGCAGGTCTCCAGTCATGTTGGTTAATCCTTGCTACTAGATAAAGGCCTAACTCTGTCAAGCCCGTGTGGTGGTTGATGTGCAACGGTCACCACACGTTAAAAAAATCTTCCACCCCTGGAGTTCATGACTGGAACATCAGGTCCTTCATTGAAACATCTGTGAACTCATCCCTTTTGCTATGGAAGCAGGTCATTCTCATTCGAGGGACCTCCTATGATAATGATGATGATTTACAGCAGGGCTTTTCTGGTTAGTAATCAGGGACGGTAACCCTGGCGGATTGCCCCCTATTCCTTCCCCTTCCCTTTAGCCCAGGACAGGTGAGCACAGCTTGCAGTGCTCGATCACCAGGCTGACTGAGATCAGCCGACTCAGTACGGCCTGAGCAGCGAACCTTGGGGCTGTCCTGGCCTGGTTCTGGACTGATCACTGCTTCAGTTGAACTGTCGGCTTCAGGAACTTGGTGGAATGAGAGCCTGAACCTTTGTTCCAGCTGTTTGTCCGTGGCCTTTTGGTGCCCTAATTCATCACACACCACCTTTACCTTCTTGAGAAAAATAATATTTTGTCATTTTTTTAATATATATCTATATGTTTTGAAAGAGATAGTATACTTAACACGAATAGGCATAACCCATTAAAGGCACTTCATGTCGCAATTTGACTATTTTATGGAATCTGTACTGTTCTCCCAGGCATCACTTGCTTCTTCCCTTAGCTCCGAGGGAGAAATACCTGGGCTGCAAATATCTCGTCACTTTCACTCTACGTGCAATCAACAACAGGTGTGCTTCTGTGAAGAAAACCTACTGCAAACCCACCGTACAACATCAAAATGATGCCTCCATGTTAGCCAGTGAGACCATTGGCTTTGATGTATATATTTAAACCGAATGGAATGAGAAAATTCCATTTGCCCTTTTTACAGACCGTGTGCAATATGCCCTCTTGTGAATTCAGTCTCACCCATTTAATCTCCTGAAAACTCTACATAAAAAACACAACGGTGGTGGAGCAGAACTCCAGAATATTCCTCCATTCCAATATCTCCACTATTAAACCTTGGCCTACTGTCCCTTCGCTCACCACCATCTCTCCAGCCCTAACAGCACAGGAACTGACATCTCAGCACAGTCCCATCCCTATAATCCCCAATCCCATTCCCAACCTGAATTTATCCAGCTCCTTTATTAAAAAAGGAGCGACGCAGAATCATTCACACAAAGAGTGATGGGCGAGTGCAATGGACTTCTGGATAGAGTAGTCTAGGCAAAACTCAGGAATTATGGATGCCATTATTGGTTGGGGATGGAGGGGTCTCTCTGATCTTTCTGCATGGATCAGCTAAGGTGTGTCAAATGACCTTCCTCATCTGCATCTTGGGAACTGTGTGGTCCAGTTCCGCTTAACATAAATTGTGGGGTGAAAATCAAATCAACAACAACTTGTATTTATATAGTGCCTTTAACATAGTAAAATGTCCCAAGGTGCTTCACAAGAACATTATCAATCAAGATTTGACACTGAGCCACATAAGGAGATATTAGGGCAGATCAAAGATGTAGGTTTTAAGCAGCATCTTACAGGAGGAAAGAGAGGTGGAGACGTTCTTCCAGCCCCTTTAGTCACTGACTTGGGTATATTATACCTGTACCTCCTACTGTGTTCACAGTCTAAGTATTGTCTCACAACCTTGCTGCTCAGTTGAATTGTTCTCCTCTTATCCACTGTCTATTCAGTTCTACTGAATGACTGACCAGATACTGACGATGCTGATGAGACTACAGTCCAATCAACGGGTTCAAATGGTCTCATTAACCTTGTGCAATGTGTTATAGGCTGTTGACACTGTTAAGTATTATTGGATTTTGAGGTCTGCTGATGGAGCAGTTCCAATAATGTATGGTGCCTTAATAAAAGTGAGGTAACAGGATGGATGTCACTGGATTGGTCTTCTGTGATGGAAGCTCTTCCAATTGGTAAAGAATTGAGTCAAACAGAGTCGCAAAGCCCTCAGTTTTGTCTTTGATCTGTGCTGAGTCAGCTGATCTCAGGGTGGTTGATGCTAGGGGCATCGGATGGTGTCCCTGGGAAAGAGCAGAAAAATCAACGACGGTTACCACTTCAGATCGGAATTCAATGACCCCATTGAAAGTATTTGTGTGTGTGTGTGTGTGTGGACATCGGGAGAAGACAGGATCAAGCTGGCCCATGATGCTCTCTGCAGTTGAATATCCCACTCGCTGTCTTGAGCTTGTACATGAAGAATGGCTGTTTGGCAAAGGACTGGAATTTGGTTGGCACGTATAGAACTATACTTCAGGCCCATATGAGAGATGGGAGAAAATTAGTGGGGGGGGTGGTGGTGGGGAAGGAGGGGGAGACTACTGTGCACCATTACTAGATTACTTAGGGGAGAGAACTAACTGAAATAAGAACATAAGAAATATAAGCAGGAGTCGGCCATTTAGCCCCTCGAGCCTGCTCCGTCATTTAATAAGATCAGAGCTGATCTTGTCCCCGACTCCATTTTCCTGCCTACTCCCCATAACCCTTGACTCCCTTATTGTTCAAAAATCTGTCAATCTCCACCGTAAATGAATTCAATGACCCAGACTCCACAGCTCACTGGGGTAGAGAATGCCACAGATTCACGACCCTCTGAGAGAAGAAATTCCTCTTCATTTCCGTTGAACATTGAACACAAACTGTATACTCCATGAGGAGAAAATTAGTGGGGGGTGTGGGGGGGTTATACCTCAGTCATTGCTTCAATGTGCTGCAATGAACAATTTAAGTGATGTATCATATTTTCAATAATGGACATGGATCCTTTACTCATAAATGTAATCATGATTGGCCTTTATCCTTGTTAACAATTCTAATTAGGATTAAATATATAAAACTGGGGGCATTACACAGACAGGACAGTAGAAAGGGACAAGTTGTTTTCCAGTAAATCTCCTTGAGTTAAAGTGATGAGGTAATATACTCATTAGTCTAATAAAATTTAAGGGGAGAATGAGTTTAGTGCTGAAGTTATTGTCTCTGGAGGCTGTGATGTTGTTTGATTCGTGCTTTTTAAAATCAGTTAAGGAGGGCTTCATCCCATCGAGCCTGTATCCTGGATTGACCTGCATTTATCATTGATTGAGATTGTGAAGTTATCCACTTTGCTAGAAAAACTAGAAAAGCAAAATATTTTTTAAAGGGTGAAAGATTGGGAAATATTGATGTTCAAAGGGACCTGGATATCCTTGTACATGAATCACAGAAAGTTAATATACAGGTACAGCAAGCAATTAGAAAAACAAATGTTATGTTAGCCTTTATTACAAAGGGATTGGAGTATAAGAATAAAGAAGACTTACTGCATTTATATAGGGCCTTGGTGAGACCACACCTGGAGTATTGTGAACAGTTTTGGTTGCCTTACCTAAGGAAGGATATACTTACCTTAGAGGGAGTGCAACGAAGGGTCGCCAGACTGATTTCTGGGATGGGGGGATTGTCCTATGAGGAGAGATTGAGTAAACTAAGCCCATATTCTCTAGAGTTTAGACGAAGAAGAGGTGATCTCATTGAAACATATACAATTCTTACAGGGCTTGACAGGGAAGATGCTGGGAGGATGTTTCCCCTGTCTGAGGAATCTAGAACCAGAGGTCACAGTCTCAGAATAAGGTGTGGCCATTTAGGACTGAGATGAGGAGAAATGTCTCAACTCAAAGGGTTGTGAATCTTTGGAATTCTCTACCCCAGAGGACTGTGGATGCTCAGTCATTGAGTATATTCAAGACTGAGATCAATAGATTTTTGGATACGAAGGAAATCCAGGGATATGGGGATCGGGCGGGAAAGTAGAGTTTAGGTAGAAGATCAGCCATGATTTTATTGAATGGCGGAGCAGGCCAAATGGCCAACTTGCTCCTGTTTCTTATGTCCTACGAGACAAGTTAATGCTGAGTTAAGAACTGACAGAAGAACAGTTTGAGAGATGCATTTCCTGGGATAATGGAGAGGAAATTAAATTCCAAGGATTAGCAGTACATGATCGGGCAATGTGATGTAAAGTGTTGCTGTGATGAAATGGTGTTCTATACTTGAAGCTGCTGAGCCTTGAGATATGGCAACCTTTGTTTGGTATCCTGCCCCATAACTGCTTTGCTGTAAACTGTAAGGGTTTGGGAAGAGTCTGACGAGACACTATTTCACTCATGGAGTGAATGCCACCATCAGTGCTCTTCTCTAAAAATGAGCCAATCACAAGGAATAAGTTACAAAAGTAAAATGCTGCGGATGCTGGAAATCTGAAATAAAAACAGAAAATGCTGGAAACAGAAACAGAGTTAACGTTTCAGGTCAATGACCTATCGTCAGAACTGGAAAAAGTTAGAGATATAACAGATTTTAAGTAAGTGCAGAGGCAGGGAAAGGGGGAGGGGAGCAAAGAAAAAGGGAAGGTCCGTGATAGGGTGTAAGGAATGGCGTGATTAAATGACAAAAGATATGCTAGTACGAAGCAAAATGAGATGCTAATAGGACAAGTAAAGAAACAAAAGATAAAGTCTAGAGGAGGTGTAAATTGGAATGGTAAAATTATCAACAGCTGCCATGTGAAAAAATAGGGGCAGAGATTATGATCTGAACTTGTTGAACTCAATGTTGAGTCCAGAAGGTTGTAAAGTGCCTAATTGAAAGATGAAGTGTTGTTCCTTGAGCTTCGTTGGAACAGTGTAGGAGGCCGAAGATGGAGAGGTCAGAGTGGGATAAGTTACTGTTTTCCCATCAACCTTGCCTTTCCTCTCCTCTAGGTGCTGATGGTGAGAGGTTCCACTGATGTCGGCAGCGGTTCCCTTTACCCATCTGGTCATAATGACTGCCAGTAGGCTATTTGGCTCTAGGGGATATCATACTAAGGTCAATCCTATCCTTACCTGATGTCCCCACCCACACACACACGGACATTCCACCAGGGTATCAGATAGTGACCGGGGATGGGAACCCTACCTGACTTTAATTTCTCCACTCGCTAGTCCACGATCTCTGAGGTCAAGCGTAACGTCTCCTCCACCGCCCCAGCTGAGATTGGCTAACTCAGTGCAACCGAGCAATTGTACCTGGGACTTCCTGGCCCTGTAGGGTTGGACAGTGTATTTACCAACTAAACCAGCAGAGCAACATCATTATTAGTAATGGGGGCTTAAATATGGATTTGCTGCCTGATTCCTTACACAACGCTCAGTCAACTTTTCTGCTTTGTCATGAGGACGTTATACCTTGGACCCAAAGCAAGAGGACAACATGGAGAAGCAAGTTACCACAAAGCATTCTAGTAACAGCTTCAAGAACTGCACCGGGGAGGCCTGGGTCAAGGTCAACAGGGGGAAGTAAAGGGCAAAAAACCCCCTGCTTGGCTTCAGCTTCTCCAAGCCTGAGTAAAGCACCTAGCAGTGTACTGAATCAGATGCAGTGAGTCAGTGAGGTACAGACCAGACTAAAGTGGAAATTAAAGCCGGTGCCTCCCGACCCGTCATTCCAGTGTCAAGTATTCACTGCAGCTCACATACCTTGTCTGGCTGGGTCTTGGGGAGTAATACATAGAAACATAGAAAATAGGTGCAGGAGTAGGCCATTCAGCCCTTCGAGCCTGCACCGCCATTCAATGAGTTCATGGCTGAACATGCAACTTCAGTACCCCATTCCTGCTTTCTCGCCATACCCCTTGATCCCCCTAGTAGTAAGGACTACATCTAACTCCTTTTTGAATATATTTAGTGAATTGGCCTCAACAACTTTCTGTGGTAGAGAATTCCACAGGTTCACCACTCTCTGGGTGAAGAAGTTTCTTCTCATCTCGGTCCTAAATGGCTTACCCCTTATCCTTAGACTGTGACCCCTGGTTCTGGACTTCCCCAACATTGGGAACATTCTTCCTGCATCTAACCTGTCTAAACCTGTCAGAATTTTAAACGTTTCTATGAGATCCCCTCTCATTCTTCTGAACTCCAGTGATTACAAGCCCAGTTGATCCAGTCTTTCTTGATATGTCAGTCCCGCCATCCCGGGAATCAGTC
Organism: Pristiophorus japonicus; assembly: GCF_044704955.1. NCBI lineage: Eukaryota > Metazoa > Chordata > Chondrichthyes > Pristiophoridae > Pristiophorus > Pristiophorus japonicus. The sequence goes on from NC_091993.1 coordinate 81,135,030, forward strand.
TGGTGAACCTTCGCTGCACTCCCTCAATAGCAAGAATGTCCTTCCTCAAGTTAGGAGACCAAAACTGTACACAATAATGGGGGAGAGGCGAGGGAAGGTGGCTGTCAGAACCAGACTTGAAGCTGGAATTATGCTTCTGTCAGCTTGTAGAGGATCTTTGATGGTGGTGTGAAAATCTCCAGCTGAGAGCGTCCCATCGTTCTGGTTGAATGGGTTATGTGTGCATGTGTGTGTGATGCTGCTGCTAATTGGGTGGGGGGGGGGGGGGGAACAAGAATGGGAAACTATTGAATTTTGCTACAAATCCTTGTATATAACGAATCAACTTCTCAATTTGTGCTGAGCATATTTCTGGAAATGCATTCAATTATTGAAACACTGACTCGCAGGCTCAGGAACAAGAACAAATTATATAATAAGTGCTGTTTAATATTGCATTTTAAGTCATAATTACAAAGGTTTATAATATATAACAGAAAATTGGCCGTGTAGTTATTCCACAAATTTATACATGTGTTATTATAAAGGTAAGCAGCAAGCTAACATAACCAGAATGTATCTAAGATACCAGAAACACAGGCGATAGTAATTAACTGAATCATTCAGAACATTTAATATGTCGAGGTTACACTGGTACTATTTTTGCTAAAATGTGATTCAGTTTCTGTACAACAGGCTGATATCCAGTTTTTTTGTGTGTTGGAAGGCTGAAGGTTTACTGGCATGAATCATTCTAATTAAATCCTTTCCAAAGAGTCAGTTCTATTGAGATAATGCTGAACTAACCGGATTTCATTTTTAACACAATTTTGTGTTAATACCTTTCATTGTCACTGGATCAAACTCCTGGGGCTCCCTCCTGAACAGCACTGTGAGAGTACCTTCATCACAAGTGTATATCTGTAAAGCATGCACTCCCATGTTCCGCCACCAGGAAGCGCATCCCCTGAAGTCACAAGGGATCCCAGCATTCCTTGGGAGCACTGTATATAAGCCGGCCCCTAAGGCGTGTTCCTCACTCTGGAGTGTCTTATTAAAGACTGCGGTCACCGATACTTTAACCTCCCTGTGTGCAGCCTCATCTGTGTTAGGAGCACAATAACTGGCGACGAGAATACGAATCCAACGCAAAGATGCAGCAAACTGTGGGCATCCTGGAGAAGATCTCAGAGGGTGAGGACTGGGAAGCTTTGTAGCCAATGTGTTGGACGGAGAAGGAAGCGCTGCAAAAAGGAGAGTGGTCCTCCTCACAGTCTGCGGGGCTGTGAGGAGGACCACTCATAAAGAATCTTCTGGCTCCGGTGAAACCCACAGATAAGTCATATGAGGAGCTGTGTACAGTGTTTTGGGAGCATCTTAACCCGAGGGAGAGCATGCTGATGGCGAGGTATCGGTTCTACACGTGCCAGCGATTTGAAGGTCAGGAAGTGGCGAGCTATGTCGCCGAGCTAAGGCGACTTGCAGGACAATGTGAGTTTGATGGCTACCTGGAGCAAATGCTCAGAGACTTTTTTGTGCTGGGCATTGGCCACGAGACCATCCTACGAAAACTTTTGACTGTAGAGACACCGACCCTCATTAAGGCCATTGCGATAGCACAGGCGTTTATGTCCACCAGTGATAACACCAAACAAATCTCTCAGCACACAAATGCTAGCAATGTTCATAAATTAACTGGAACTGTGTTTGCGAGCAGAAATGTACAGGGCAGAAACCACGAGTCTGAAACTGCCAGCAGGCCTCAGGTGACCCAGATCACTCAGAGTCCCCAACCAACGATGAAAGCAAGACAATTCACACCTTGTTGGCGTTATGGAGGCTTCCATTCAGCCTATTCATGCCGCTTCTAAGGGTATGTTTGCAAGAGCTGTGGATCAATGGGGCACCTCCAACGAGCTTGCAAACAAGCTGCAACTCTGCAAAACCTGCTAACCACCACGTGGCAGAGGAAGATTGGTCCATGGTGGATCAAAGCAATTTCGAGCCTCAGAGAGAGGAGGCAGATGCTGAAGTACACGGGGTGCACACATTTGAGACAAAATGTCCACCTATAATGCTAAATGTAAAATTGAATGGCTTACCCGTAGCCATGGAACTGGACACTGGTGCTAGCCAATCCAACATGAGTAAAAAGATGTTTGAGAGACTGTGGTGCAACAAGGCACTCAGACCAGCCCTGAGCCCCATCTACACAAAACTGAGACCGTACACCAAACAGCTCATCACTGTCCTGGGCAGCGCCATGGTCAAGGTCACCTATGAGGGCACGGTGCACAAACTGCCATTCTGGATTGTCCCGGGCGATGGCCCCACACTGCTTGGAAGGAGCTGGCTGGGCAAAATCCACTGGAACTGGGATGGCATCCGAGCGCTATCACATGTCGATGAGGCCTCATGTACCCAGGTTCTTAACAAATTTCCTTCCCTTTTTGAGCCAGGCATTGGAAACTTTTCCAGGGCGAAGGTGCAGATCCACTTGATCCCAGAGGCACGACCCATTCACCACAAGGCGCGAGCAGTACCTCACATGATGAGGGAGAGAGTGGAAATCGAGCTGGACAGGCTGCAATGCGAGGGCATCATCTTCCCAGTGGAATTCAGTGAGTGGACCAGCCCGATTGTTCCAGTACTCAAAAGTGATGGCACGGTCAGGATTTGCGGCGATTATAAAGTAACTATTAATCGTTTCTCGCTATAGGACCAATACCCGCTACCTAAGGCAGACGACTTATTTGCAACGTTGGCAGGAGGCAAGACATTCACCACGCTCGACCTGACTTCGGCCTACATGACGCAGGAGCTGGAGGAGTCTTCGAAGGGCCTCACCTGCATCAACACGCACAAGGGACTGTTCATCTACAACAGATGCCCGTTTGGAATTCGGTCGGCTGCAGCAAACTCCCAGAGAAACATGGAGAGCCTACTCAAGTCAGTACCACGCACGGTGGTTTTTCAGGACGACATATTGGTCATGGGTCGGGACACGCCGAGCACCTACAAAACCTGGAGGAGGTCCTCCAGCGACTGGATCACGTAGGGCTGCGGCTCAAGAGGTCGAAATGCGTCTTCATGGCAACAGAAGTGGAGTTTTTGGGGAGAAAGATCGCGGTGGACGGCATTTGGTCCACAGACGCCAAGACAGAGGCTATCAGGAACGCGCCCAGGCCACAGAACGTCACGGAGCTGCGGTCGTTCCTGGGACTCCTCAACTATATTGGTAACTTCCGACCAGGGTTAAGCACCCTTTTAGAGCCCCTACATGTGTTATTGCGCAAAGGTGAGAACTGGGTATGGGAAAAAAAACAAGTAATTGCTTTTGAGAAAGCCAGAAACATTTTATGCTCCAACAAGCTGCTTGTATTGTACAACTCGTGTAAAAGACTTGTGCTAACATGTGACGCGTTGTCGTACGGAGTCGCGTGTGTATTACAACAAGCTAACGTTGCGGGGAAGTTGCTACCTGTCGCCTATGCTTCCAGGAGCTTGTCTAAGGCCGAGAGGGCCTACAGCATGATTGAGAAAGAGGCATTAGCGTGTGTGTTCGGGGTAAAGAAAATGCATCAGTACCTGTTTGGCCTCAAATTTGAGCTGGAAACCGATCACAAGCCCCTCACATCCCTGTTCGTTGAAAACAAGGTGATAAATACTAATGCCTCAGCCCGCATAAAAAGGTGGGCACTCGCGTTATCATCATATAATTATACCATCCGCCACAGGCCAGGCACCGAGAACTGTGCGGATGCTCTCAGTCGGCTACCATTGCCCACCACGGGGATGGAAATGGCGCAGCCTGCAAACTTGTTGATGGTGGCGCAGCCCGCAGACTTGTTGATGGTCATGGAAGCGCTTCAAAATGATAAATCACCTGTCGCGGCCCGCCAGATTAGGACTTGGACCAGCCAAGATCCTCTGCTGTCCCTAGTAAAAAACTGTGTACTGCATGGGAGCTGGCCCAACATCTCCGTTGAAATGCAAGAGCCAATCAAGCCATTCCAGCGGCGAAAGGACGAGTTGTCCATTCAGGTAGATTGCCTGTTATGGGGTAACCGCGTAGTGCTACCAAAAAAGGGCAGGGAGATGTTCATCTCGGATCTCCACAGCACACACCCGGGTATAGTAATAATGAAAGCGATAGCCAGATCCCACGTGTGGTGGCCCGGTATCGACTCTGACTTAGAGTCCTGTGTACGGCAATGCAACGTATGTGCTCAGTTGAGCAACGCGCCCAGAGAGGCACCACTAAGTTTGTGGTCCTGGCCCTCCAAACCATGGTCGAGGATCCATGTCGACTATGTGGGCCCCTTTCTCGATAAAATGTTCCTGGTGGTGGTGGATGCTTTTTCAAAATGGATTGAATGTGAAATAATGTCGGGAATCACCGCCACCGCCACCATTGAAAGCCTGAGGGCCATGTTTGCCACCCATGGCCTGCCTGACATGCTGGTAAGTGACAACGGGCCATGTTTCACCAGTGCCGAATTTAAAGAATTCAAACTAGACAATGGACAAATTTGCAGAAAGCACCTGGACCAAACGAGGCTGCGGTTCACAGACTGCCCTGAACAACCTACAGCAGACACCACCTTTTTTGAGCCCACAACACACACCCAAAGGATCAATGACAGCAAGCCGGACCAGGAAATCGAACCCATCACGCCCAACAGTTGAGCAAGGCCAGGCTCACCTAGCAGCCCTGCAGGCCAACAACACGCCAGCCCAGCTAGGGCACAGCCAACACACCAGAACAGACATTTTACCGAGGCGATCCACCAGGGAAAGAAAAGCTTCTGACCGCCTCAACTTGTAAATAGCTTTCACTTTGACTTTGGGGGGGGGGAGCGATGTTGTGTATCTGTAAAGCATGCACTCCCATGTTCCGCCACCAGGGAGCTCATCCCCTGAAGTCCCAAGGGATCCCAACATCCCTTGGGAGCACTGTATATAAGCCGGTCCCTAAGGCCTGTTCCTCACTCTGGAGTGTCTTATTCAAGACTGAGGTCACTGTTCCTTTAACCTCCCTCTGTGCAGTCTCATCTGTGTTAGGAACACAATAACAAGGACTGCAGCGGTGTGTTGTGAAGTGACATTACTTGGGTCTGAGTCTGTGATTTTCTGCACCGCAAGTTCTTGATCCAAGCTGTGCTGTTTGGGGTGGGGAAGCAGTGAGCGGAGGGAGGCCTCTGGTTGTGGCATTGGCTGGGGGCTGGAGGCTGGGTGAGGAGATGATTGAGTGGACATCCAAGTTTTATCTGGGAGAGTGCTGATATAATAAGTGTCGTTTAATATTGCATTTTCAGTCATAATTACTGTCATGTATGTATACCATGTATACTAACTGTATAGTCACATAAGGTGTGCCACCAGAGGGCACTGCGGTGGGAGGCCTGAGGGTCACCTGCATAGGTGTGCAGGGCCCAGTATAAAAGGCTGCCCACCATGCTTGTGCCTCACTCCGGAGTTACAATAAATTGGACTAAGGTCACAATAGCTCAAATACAATACTAGACATCGTGGAGTCATTCATAAGAGTATTAAAGACTTACCAACTGGCAACAAGATTACGAACTTTCACGCAAAAATGACTAACGTTGGTGCATTAGAAAAGTTCTCGGAGGGTGAAGATTGGGAAGCCTTTATGGAGCGTCTCGACCAATATTTCGTAGAAAATGACCTGGTAGGCGATGATCCGGCCACGCTGGCAGATAAGTGCAGAGCTATCCTGTTGACCAATTGTAGGCCCGCAGTCTACGGCCCCGTCAGGGACTTGCTTGCACCAGAGAAAACAACGACCAGTTCATACGAGGAGCTGAAAGTGCTAATTCGGGACTAACTCAAACCGAAGGAGAGCATCCTCACGGCCAGACATCGATTTTATACACACCACCACCCCGAGGGCCAGGAAATTACAAAGTACACTGCCGACCTCAGGAGGCTGGCAGGACCGTGTGAATTCGGCGCATCCCTCGCCAATGCGTTGCAGGACGTCTCCGTAATTGGCATCGGTCATGAAGCCCTTCTTCACAGGCTACTGTCTGCCGAAACCACCTTCAATCTGCAGAAGGCCATCAGCATCAGCCAGGCGTTCATGACCTCAAGCTGCAGCTCCAAAAAGATGATGACTCACTCTCAGGACTCAGACCCGGCAAGTACTGTAAATAGAATGGCACCTTTCACAGGCAGAACTGTTGAATGTGAATCTGTCCAGGGCAGAGCGTACAAGCCCCCCCGAGTCCTTTAACTCCGAATCCACCGAGGGGTGCAAACGTAAGTCGAGTAGCACCATGCTGGCGTTGCGGAGGTAATCACTGGGCTCATCAGTGTCAGTGCAAAGGCTGCAACGCAAAGGGCCACCTCCAGCGAATGTGCAAAAGAGCTGTGACTCACCACGTGGAAAAGGAGTCAGCAGATGGCTGTGAATCCAGCGCGGATTACGAGGAGATGGCTAGAGAGGCAGCTCAGTCCCAGGACGAAGTGTATGGAGTATATACCTGCACCCACAGATTGTCCTCCAGTGATAATGGAAGTCGCGATCAATGGCGTTCCATTCTTAATGGAAGTGGACACGGGGGCAAGTCAGTCAGTAATGAGCCTGGAAGCCTTTGAGAGGTTATGGAACGATCAAACTGAACGACCCAAGTTGGTCTCGGTTCAGGCAAAGCTGTGCACCTACACCAAGGAACTGATATCAGTTGTTGGTAGTGCGGATGTAAGTGTAGTCCATGATGGCGTGGTGCATAATTTACCATTGTGGATTGTTTCAGGTGATGGACCAATGCTACTTGGAAGAAGATAGATGGGGAAGATTAATTGGAACTGGGAAGACTTCAACCCTCCAGCGATCGATGTCCCCCGTGCTCAGAGGCAGAGCAAGCCCCCACCTTCGGTTGGACCAGGCACCGGAGAGCAGATCCGCGCAGCCCCCGATGCACAGACCGCTCATCACTACTGCGTGGCGATGATCCGGCCGAGATGACCCGAACGCACCTTCCCGGTTTCAGTGGCAGGACTCCTGGGGAGGAAGATTGGATCCAAGGGCGCCTTCCCAGCTTCAGTGGCAGAATCCCTGGGAAAGAAGATCGCGGCAGTCGACATCATGGACAGGGAAAAGATGGCGTCCAAACCACGAGGTGCAGCGCTAATGGAGCAACGACACGTGGTTCCACGCAAGGAAGATGATTGGGGTAAAAGTAGTAAGGACATTTTAAAGGAGGCCAGCAACCCTCCATTTTTGAATGAGCTGCTTGAAATTGGTAACCAATGTAAAAGTCCAGCTGTAACGAGCAAATTGTTGTTGAGCGATGTTGGGTGCAAATTGCAATCAGTCAATGTAATGGACGAAAATCTAATAGAAACATAGAAACATAGAAAATAGATGCAGGAGTAGGCCATTCGGCCCTTCTAGCCTGCACAGCCATTCAATGAGTTCATGGCTGAACATTCAACTTCAGTACCCCATTCCTGCTTTCTCGCCATACCCCTTGATCCCCCTAGTAGTAAGGACCTCATCTAACTCCTTTTTGAATATATTTAGTGAATTGGCCTCAACAACTTTCTGTGGTAGAGAATTCCACAGGTTCACCACTCTCTGGGTGAAGAAGTTCCTCCGCATCTCGGTCCTAAATGGCTTACCCCTTATCCTTAGACTGTGACCTCTGGTTCTGGACTTCCCCAACATTGGGAACATTCTTCCTGCATCTAACCTGTCTAACCCCGTCAGAATTTTATATGTTTCTATGAGGTCCCCTCTCATTCTTCTGAACTCCAGTGAATACAAGCCCAGTTGATCCAGTCTTTCTTGATAGGTCAGTCCCGCCATCCCGGGAATCAGTCTGGTGAACCTTCGCTGCACTCCCTCAATAGCAAGAATGTCCTTCCTCAGGTTAGCAGACCAAAACTGTACACAATACTCCAGGTGTGGCCTCACCAATGCCCTGTACAACTGTAGCAACACCTCCCTGCCCCTGTACTCAAATCCCCTTGCTATGAAGGCCAACATGCCATTTGCTTTCTTAACCGCCTGCTGCACCTGCATGCCAACCTTCAATGACTGATGTACCACGACACCCAGGTCTCTTTGCACCTCCCCTTTTCCTAATCTGTCACCATTCAGATAATAGTCTGTCTCTCTGTTTTTACCACCAAAGTGGATAACCTCACATTTATCCACATTATACTTCATCTGCCATGCATTTGCCCACTCACCTAACCTATCCAAGTCGCTCTGCAGCCTCACAGCATCCTCCTCGCAGCTCACACTGCCACCCAACTTAGTGTCATCCGCAAATTTGGAGATATTACATTTAATCCCCTCATCTAAATCATTAATGTACAGTGTAAACAGCTGGGGCCCCAGCACAGAACCTTGCGGTACCCCACTAGTCACTGCCTGCCATTCTGAAAAGTACCCATTTACTCCTACTCTTTGCTTCCTGTCTGACAACCAGTTCTCAATCCATGTCAGCACACTACCCCCAATCCCATGTGCTCTAACTTTGCACATTAATCTCTTGTGTGGGACCTTGTCGAACGCTTTCTGAAAGTCCAAATATACCACATCAACTGGTTCTCCCTTGTCCACTCTACTGGAATGGTCGTATACAGGTCCAGCGGGATACCCAATGTTGTAGACTGTGTCCCCGGGACCAGAATGATGTATCATAAAGTGTCCCCACAGCTGACAGAAATAGTCAAGCTGCAGAGTAAACGATCCCTGGAGAGCAGAGGCACCGGTAGCAATACCCTGCCTCAGATCGGTTTAACATTGCAGGCACCCGATGGCATGAACCGTCACAAGCCAGAAACAGTAAACTGCGCCTATGCTCGCAGTCAGCTACAGTCGCCCACCACCCGGGTGGAAAAGGCGCAGCTCACAAACCCACTCGCCATCACGGCAATGCCCAAGAGCGAAGGGTCATCCGCAACGGCTCCTCCGAATGGGACCTGGACCAGCCAGGATCCCAAACTAGAGAGTAGTCACAACGGTGCCCGCAAGGAAAGCGAGTCACCGGTCCCCTGCGAACTGCTAGACAAGACGAAGCAGCCCCACCGTCATTTAAACAAAATGCTTACCCGCTCAGACCGCTTCCCAGGAAGCAGCAGTGACACTGTGCAAACGAAAAGGACAGGGAGGTCACAGACACATCAGCTGTCTTTTGGCCTGCCCAACACTAGGAGTAACGGCAAGAGCCCTGAGCTCCGGCAACTTGAGCAAAATGAGCTCACCTCGCCCACAGACCCACTAGCAAGGGGCACTAGCAAGATGACCCGGATCTCATCCGGCCGTGCTGGGACTAGACTGTCCTTGTGTACCTGTACTGATATACCTGTACTGATCATGTAAATGTACCACACAAAAAGAAACACAACTGTAATCCACCCAACAAATGTACCAAGATGTAAATGTAAAACCCATGTGATGAAGTTGAATGCAACTTGCATGTAACAGGCCATTAGCATGATCTCTGTGTGTAGGGGAGAATGGAGTAGTCATGGACTCACAACCAGAAACCACGGGGACCTCCACTGGCAACAAATCTCACTACCAACCCACCCAAGCTAGAAGCGACCCTCCAATGGTCAACCAGGAAGAGCAAAGTCCAGGTCACCATCAATGTACGAGTTAATTTGCAGTAAAGATTAGGGGGGGGATGTGATGTCATGTATGTAGACCATGTATACTAACTGTATAGTCACATAAGGTGTGCCACCAGAGGGCACTGCGGTGGGAGACCTGAGGGTCACCTGCATAGGTGTGCAGGGCCCAGTATAAAAGGCTGCCCACCATGATTGTGCCTTACTCTGGAGTTACAATAAATGGGACTAAGGTCACCACAGCTCAAGTACAATACTAGACCTCGTGGAGTCGTTCATAAGAGTATTAAAAACTTAACAATTACAATGGTTTATAATAGATAACAGAAAACTGGCCATGGAAATTAAAGCCGATGCTCCATACCCGTCACTCGAGTGTCAAGTATTCGGAGTTCCAGAGGCCTTGCCCTCTATTTTGCCGTCAGGTCGGAGGAGCATTGACCGTGCTGTCAGTCAGCAGGAGAGGGTTGTTCTGGCTTCTCTTGTGCAGTTACAGGACAGACACTATAATGTTAGAAGTGTAAGTGAATCTCTGAACTTCTCTCATGCTCTTCTAGTACCTGCCCGCCTGCATCCTACCCTGCACTCATTTCCACTTGAACATTACCTCTGTGTTCAGTAATCTCCACTGAATTCAAAAGCCTTTTAAGAAATAGGAGCAGGAGTAGGCCATCTGGCCCCTCGAACCTGCTCCGCCATTCAATAAGATCATAGTTGATCTGATCCTGGTCTCAACTCCACTTCCTTGCTCTGTCCCCATAACCCTTGACTCGCTTATCATTCAAAAATCTGTCTATCTCCACCTTAAATATATTCAATGACCCAGCCTCCAAAGCTCTCTGGGGTAGAGAATTCCAAAGATTCATGACCCTCTGAGAGAAGAAATTCTTCCTCATTTCCATTTTAAATGGGCAACCCCTTATTCTGAAACTATGCCCCCTGGTTCTAGATTCCTCCACAAGGGGAAACATCCTCTCTGCCTCTACCCTGTCAAGCCCCCTCAGAATCTTATATGTTTCAATAAGATCACCTCTCAGTCTTCTAAACTCCACAGCCTCCTAAGCTCCACAGCCTCACCATACCCTATCTCCGCAATCATGTGTGCCAGCACAATCTCTCTGTTCTTCTGAAGCTGGCCTCCAAGGCTCCTCCCTCCCTCCTGCCTCCACCTTTGGTGACACAGCCTTCAGCTGCCGTGGCCCTTCGTTCCACAACTTACTCTCTAAGCTCCCCTGCCTTGCTACTTCAGATGTCAAAAGACACCTTTAAACTGACCTCTTTGACCATGCCTTTGTCAAAGGTGCTAAATAATTGCAAGTTGTTGATTGCACATCGGCTGATCTCGGTCAGGTGGCAGTGAACATAAGAACATAAGAATTAGGAACAGGAGTAAGCCATCTAGCCCCTCGAGCCTGCTCCGCCATTCAAAAAGATCATGGTTGATCTGGCTGTGGACTCAGCTCCACTTACCCGCCCGCTCCCCATACCCCTTAATTTCCTTATTGGTTAAAAAGTGAGGTTCCACAATTGGTCGCAATGTTGCTGGAAAAGGGAGAAGGAAAAAAATAGCTAGAGTTCCTGCTCCTGATTATTATCCAAGGACATTTGCAAGAATGAGATGGTCGTGAATGTTGAGCGAGGACAAGGTAAGGCTCAGTTGTGACACCCTCTACATGGAGTATTAACTATGGTCAGACATGGATTGATGAGGTGGTAAACGGCCAATAGAATCGCTGGGCATGAGTTGCAATCTTCAGTGTGAGGGAAAGCCTGCCAGTGTCAATGGTTAAAATGCACAATATGCACGTTGGCCCAAAATTCCCAGCAGCCCCAGTCAACTCTGTTTCAAGCAATCAAAAGCTGGCTTTTGGGGGTTAAAATTGCCCCTTTCTATAAGGCCACGGGTCGTTGCAGATTGGCCGCCGAATCTCCGCAGAGGGGCTGCCATTTTAGAAATTGTCCTTCATCAGTTTTGGATCGGTATATGGGACCTCTCCGCCTGTTTTCCTGGCACTTATGTGACGCGGATGTAACCTGTCACTTATCAGCCCAAGCCTGAGTGTTGTCGAGGTCATGCTGCATGTGGGCATGGACTACTTCATTTTCCGAGGAGTTGCGAATGGAACTGGACACTGCAATCATCAGTGAACATCCCCACTTCTGACCTTATGATGGAGGGAAAGTCATTGATGAAACAGCTGAAGATGATTGGGCCTAGAACACTGCCCTGAGGAACTCCTGCAGCCATGTCCTGGGGCTGGGATGATTGACCAGCAACAACCACAACCATCTTTTTTTGTGCTAGGTATGACTCGAACCAGTGTAAACGGGAGGGAGGTGAGTGGGGGCCAGTAGAGACCCAAGGTAGTGTGGGATTTTCAGAATATAAAGTAAGGAGAACAAGCACCTCTCCCACCTAGAAGGACAAGGACAGCAGGCACATGGGAACATCATCACTTGCAAGTTCCCCTCTAAGCTACACACCATCCTGATTTGGAAATATATCACTGCTCTTTCATTGTCACTGGATAAAACTCCTGGAGCTCCCTCCCTAACAGCACTGTGAGAGTACCTTCACCACAGGGACTGCAGCGGTTCAAGAAGGTGGCTCACCACCACCTTCTCAAGGGCAATTAGGGATGGGCAATAAATGCTGGCCTTGCCAGTGACGCCCACATCCCGGAAGAATAAAAAAACTACTGGCTGAGACCTCCTGGGCCACTTCCTTCCACATTGCCCTGAAGGCCTGGGGCAATGGCCTCCTTCCTGTGGTTGGGAACAGTACTGCCCTCCTTTGCTCCACTCCAGCCACCATTGCCTCCAATGCCTGGTCGGTGAAACGATGAGCTCTGGGAGTGGGATCAGCCATTACGATCAATGCATTGAGTTGGTTGCAGGTTACCTTCACAGCCAGCAATGCTGATAGTGAGGATCTGCACAATGATGCTACCTCGCCTTTAAGAGCCGGAAGAAACCAGTGTGAAGGATCATTGCTGAATGCATTGCACCTGAAATTCAGTATCGCTCTGCTGGTAGCATCCCTGTAGCACCCTACTGAGGTCATTAACGCTTGATTTAGCGCTCCAGTTCTTTCCTGGAGTGCTAACAGCCAATGTACTGCAAACTGAGAATTATTAGCACCTGCCGCTAATTTTTCAAAGATTCCATGGTGCCGAAATTGCCCACCGCCTGAAACGAGTCACACCTACTGCTCCTAAAGTGTTCCGAGTACTGGAGAGCTGCTTTCGAGCGGTCAAGACAGCAGAACCATTGCTTGACCACTCTTGTGGTCTGCTCAATGATGTTCCTGGTGGCAGTATGGCTCTCATTATACTGGGCAGGAGTGTTGGGGTTGCGGAAGGGAGTTATGAGCCAGGTGGAGAGCAGTAGCCAGCCGTGAGTTTGATGAGGTGGCTTGATCAGAGCTGGCACACCAGTCTTGCACAGGATGAAGGCATCATGGCTGCTGCCAGGATAGCGGGCACTGACGGTGAGGATTCACTGTGCGTGGTCACAGATCAACTGCACATTCAGTGAGTTGTAGCCTTTGTGATTACGGAATAGCTTAGGATTGTGATGCGATGCCCGCAAAGCAACGTGGGTGCAGTCAATGGCGCCCTGCACCATATGGAAGCCCACTATCCTGGCAAAGCCACATGCACACTCCAGCTGCTTCTCTCTGGTGATGGGGGAAGGAGATGTAGTCCCTTCTCCTTCTGTAGAGTGCGTCTGTGACCTCATGGATGGAGCAATGGACGGCGAACTGCGATATGTCAGATATGTCTCCAGTTGTACACCGGAAGGATCCGCATGTTCAGTAATTGAGGGAGACGGTGACCTTGACTGCAACTGAAAACTGTCCTCACCCTGGTTTCAGGCTGGAGCTCTGGTTGCAGGAGGTGCCAGAGCTCTGTGACCACGTCCTTGGTGAAGCGGAGCCTTCTAAGACACTGTTCCTCAATTAAATTGATGTAGGAGAGGTGCTATCGGAATACCCTGAGAGGATTAGGCCTCCCTGTTGGCGCTCTTCCCTCTGGCTACATTTTGGAATCTTTCTCTGCCTCCAATGTTGACCTTGGAGGGAGAGGTCCAGTGCCACCACAGCCCCCATTAAAGTATGGAACTGTTGCACTTTGAAATCTGACCAAAATGAACATGAATAATTTTTCTGAGGCAGAAGACTCCTTAAAGTGAAAAACGCTGAAATCGCTCAAAACACCTGTTTGCCTTTAAAAATAAACCGGTTGTTGACGCCTTTAAAAACCATTCCTCCAGTGGCCATCCGACTGCATGCCGCCTCCTCTTCCTGCTGTTGCTAACGGCAGGTGCTCAGGCAGCGGGGGGGGAGAGGGAATTTCAGATCCGGGGGTGCTAACAGGGCGCTGCGCACAGGATGATGTCATGACCACCGGGGTACTAGGGACCACGGCGCTAAGTCACAGCCCAGCGCAAAAGCAGCAGTGAATGTCGCGGGTGTCGCTCAATTCACTGCGCCCGCGCGCAAAGCCATTTGCGCCCTGCTATCGCCCCCCCAGATGTGCTGACGGGAGGCGCAAAGTTGGCCAATTTCTCCGCCCTGGAGTCTGTTGCTGTTGAGGTGATTAGTCTATCCAGTCAATATACAGGAAAAGCATTTTTAAACCATCCATTTTCCAATGTAGCAAGGCTGGGTAAGAACAGAAAATGGGCTCTTGTGATTTGGGCTTTAGCAACATTTTTTTAAATTGGATTTATGAACAAATGGTCCAATTATCCAAATATTGGGGGTGGGTGGAGAAGACACAGGGGGCGAAATTCAGGTCCGCCCGAAACGGGTTGCGCCTCCTGCTCTTGAAGTGTTTTTTCTGCCGCTGTGGATGAGGTGGCCTCTTTCGTGAAATTCAGCTCTTTGGCAATTTTTTGGGTGGCTGGAAGCCCATCATAATGGAGGTGGGAGTGGGGCGGTGAGCACTCTAGAGAGGCGGAAGTGGAGGCGGGACAGAGTCTCTGCCGCTGTCAGTCAATGACATCATAGAAACATAGAAACATAGAAAATAGGTGCAGGAGCAGGCCATTCAGCCCTTCTAGCCTGCACCGCCATTCAATGAGTTCATGGCTGAACATGAAACTTCAGTACCCCATTCCTGCTTTCTCGCCATACCCCTTGATCCCCCGAGTAGTAAGGACTTCATCTAACTCCCTTTTGAATATATTTAGTGAATTGGCCTCAACTACTTTCTGTGGTAGAGAATTCCACAGGTTCACCACTCTCTGGGTGAAGAAGTTTCTCCTCATCTCAGTCCTAAATGGCTTACCCCTTATCCTCAGACTGTGACCCCTGGTTCTGGACTTCCCCAACATTGGGAACATTCTTCCTGCATCCAACCTGTCCAAACCCGTCAGAATTTTAAACGTTTCTATGAGGTCCCCTCTCACTCTTCTGAACTCCAGTGAATACAAGCCCAGTTGATCCAGTCTTTCTTGATAGGTCAGTCCCACCATCCCGGGAATCAGTCTGGTGTGCATGACACGTGTGCATCACCACGTCTCTTCCCACTTCACTTAAAGGGGGAGAGCCTTCGCCATTTTAAAACTTCGGTCCACTGGGCCACCAGGGAGGGTTTTGGCCGGGCCAGCGGCCTGGCACCCAAGAAAGGGGAGCCAGGTTGCCTGTTGGCGGCCCAGCCGAACCCGGGGGCATAATCGTCGGCCCGACCTGGCAGCCGCCCAACAAAAAAAACTACAAGGCCACGGCAGTGCGCCCTCCCCTTGAATGAGCACCGTGCAGTCGTGTCCCACACACTGCATCGACAGGAAAAGCTGTCGGGGGAGGGGCACCGCTTGGCGGAATGCAGGTGAATTTATATGGAGATGCGGGAGATCGGCGTGCGCGCTTTGATGACGGACATAAGTGAGGTTGACAGCAGCGGGGCGGAAGTGGGGGCCGCCGGAACCCCCTCCCCCCCAGGTGAATTTTGCTGCTTTCCGGCGATTGGAGGCCTTTTCAGGAGGCTGAATTTTGGCCCCACACACTTCTGCTTGACTTTTGAGGCAGACCCAGTGGCTCACAGTTGTAAATACACTGCCCTATAAGCAAGGATCAAATGTCTGCCGGTGTTTACTACTACCAGGTTTACTTGCAAGCTGGAAAATAGAAGGCAGTGCCCATTAAAATAGCAGGCCTGTTACACGCAGTAAGTAGTGTAGTTGGGAGCAGAAAGTTGCAAACAGACATTGATAGATTAAGTCAGTGGGCAAACACGTGGCAGATGGGTGTTCAATGTAGGGATGTGAGGTTATCCACTTTGGGCTTAAGAAGGATAGATCAGTGTACTTTCTAAATGGTGAGAAGGTAGGAACTGTGGAGGATCAGACAGATATACGAGTCCAAGTACAGAAATCACTAAAAGCTAGAGCACAGGTACAAACATAACTTAAAAGGCTCATGGAATGTTGGCCTTTATCTTGAGGGGGGAGTGGGGGCTGAAAGACAAAGGGTTTGTAGTTATGTTAGGGCTGATCTAATTGAGGCATTTAAGTGGATGAAAGGAATTGATAGGATAGAAACTATTTTGGGGCCAAAATTGGCCATCGCCCCAAACCGGGCGCACCGACCGTTTTTAGTGGATTCACCGTCCCAACCGATGGGGCGGTGTTTCGCCCGGTTTTGCCCTCTTTTTCCCTCCACCAGTGTCAGGCAGTGAAGTGCAGCTACGCGGAAGTCATGGATGAGCGGGGCGGATGCCAGCGGTCTCATGGTCAGCGCAATGCTTATGACATCACCGCCGCGCTGACGTGTCACAGCGTCCGTCCCCTTCAGTTAAAGGGGAGGGCCGCTGTGAGCTCTGCAGCCACTTCAATGGCACACACTTGGGTTTAGGCCGGGCCAGCAGCCTGATACCCAAGAGGGCATGCCGAGCTGCCTGTTGGTGGCCCGACCGAACCTGTGGGCATCACTGTCGGGCCGACCTGGCAGTCGGCCGACAATGTAAATAACATGGCGACTGCGGCAGTGCGGCCTCCCGTTTAGGGGCGGACGCGCCTCCCAGCCACACATAGCTTCCCGACCAGGAGAAGCTGTCAGTGGCACCGACCAGCTGCGGCACCGTTCCCGCGGGGCAATTTCTCGCAGGGGTCAGAAAGGGGGTCGCCGCCGGGCAGTGTGGGGAGGTCGGCGCACGTCCGACGGGCAGCAGCATTGGCACTGCAGAAACCCGTTCCCGCCACTCCATTACCTATCTACTCCATTACCGCTCCAGAGGCGGTAATAGAGCTTAAGGAGCGAGGCTATTTCAGCCCATTCCTCTGGTAGGGGACTCCAGATCAAGGGGCCATTACCGTAAAATTAGAGCTAGGCTGTTCAGGGTTGATGTCAGAAAGCGTTTGGTAGAAAGAATAGAAAAACAGAATTTAAAAAAAATAGTGCAAAGCTATTAAATGTTGGTGTTCAGAGAGATTTAGGTGTCCTCATACAGGAAACACAGAAAGTTAGCATGCTGGTACAGCAATTAGGAAAGCAAATGATATGTGGGCCCTTATTGCAAGGGGGTTGGCGTATAAGAGTAAGGAAGTCTTACTACACTTGTACAGGGCCTTGGTGAGACCACAGCTGGGTCACTGTGTACAGTTTTGGTCTCCTTATCTGAGAAAGGACATACCTGTACATGCCATAGAGGCAGTGCAACGAAGGTTCTCGAGATTGATCTCTGGGATGAGTAGGTTGTTCTATGAGGAGAAATTGAGCAGATTGGGCCTATACTCTCTGGAGCTAAGAGTGAGAGGTGATTTAATTGAAACATATAAGGTACTGAAGGGGATTGACAGGGCAGATACTGAGAGGTTGTTTCCCCTGGCTGGAGTGTCTAGAATTAGGGGACATAGTCTCAGGATAAGGGGTCGGCTATTTAAGACTGAGATGAGGAGGAATTTCTTCACTCAGAGGGTTGTGAATCTTTGAGATTCTCTATCCTAAAATGCTGTGGATGCTGAGTCATTGAGTATATTCAAGGCTGATATAGATAGATATTTGCACTCTCGGGGAATCAGAGATACGGGGATCGGGCGGGAAAGTGGAGGAGGTCGAAGTTCAGCCATGATCTTATTAAATGGCAGAGCTGGCTCGAGGGGCCGTATAGCCTACAGCTGCTCCTAATTTTTATATTCTTCTTATTCTTCTTCTAAATATTTCTTCACACAAAGGTTAGTGGCAATCTGGAACACTTTTCCTAAAAAAGCTGTTGAGGCTAGGTCAATTGAAAATTTCAAAACTTGACATTGATAGATTTTTGTTAGGTAAGGGCATTAAGGGTTATGGAACCAAGGCAGGTAGATGGCGTTAAGGTACAGATCAGGCATGATCTAATTGAATGGCGGAATAGGCACGAGGGTCTGAATGGCCTACTCCTGTTCCGATACCCAATTAATCTTGCCTCCAGCACGTGCAATGTTAATTGATCACTTGCAGCGTAGTTATTATTAGATTGGTACATACCACCTTCTGCAATCAGTAAATCTGCTCAACCCGCCAATTTAATAAAAACAAGCTTCATTTGGTTTAAGTTAGACAAACTGAATTTCTTTTTTCAAAAAAACAAATTGAGATAATCCTGTGTCACTATACCACAGATGGAAATTATATCTCTGTTATACAAAGAATGCTTACAATCTCCCAGGCTCACTATATATGGAATAATGCAACTTTATACATTAATATTCCTTTCCCCTGCTGAGGGTAGTCCCATGCCACGCACCATTCCCTGACGGTAACTGGCTACCAGCCTCCAGCACTGCAGGCTTGCACTCCGATAGGCGTGAGAGATGTCCCAGTGGGGGAGTAGTTTGTCTTTTTTCCCCTTGACTGCTGGGGTACGATGGGCTTGAACCCTGGCGATACGTTTGGGGGGTGCCCATTTTAATAATTTACTGCTGGCAGCTCAGGAGCTGAGGTGCGGCGTGTCGTGAATGAGCGCCAGCTCTTGGGTTTGCACCCATCTGGGCCATGGCGTCAGGAGCAGGCAGAGTGCAGGTCACGTACTCCACAACAAGGGAGGGAGCATCAGAAGGTGGCTTGATTAAAACTGGCAAAGACCAGCAACTGGTGGCTGACAGTGTTTCAGCAGTGGGACAGTGAGTGGCACAGGATAACCCGGGAAAAGGTGCAACTTCATCAAAACAAAGCCAAGTGTACAATCCCATAACTAATAGAATCCATAATTTATACAATCCCATAACCATTTTAATCAGTAACGTTGCCAGGGTAAGAGTTTAAAATCGGCCAACAATGCTTATAATAAAACTGCACAATAAAAACAGAACATTCTGAAAATACCTACAGCATTTGAAAAGAGGAGAAACAGATTTGCATTTCAGGTGGAGCTTCGTCATCTGAGCAGTATCTTGATCAGGGAGTCCCCTCGAAATCTGAAACTAATCAGGATCCACCCCAACCCTGATCCTGATCAGGATCCACCCCAACCCTGAAGCTAATCAGGATCCCTCCCCAAACTGAACCTGATCAGGATCCCTCCCCAAATCTGACCCTGATCAACATCCCTCCCCAAACTGAACCTGATCAGGATCCCAAAAACAACAACAACAACTTGTAATTAAAAAGCTCCTTTAACATAGTAAAACATCCCAAGGTGCTTCACAGGAGTAATATAAAACAAAAAAATTGACACCGAGCCACACAAGGAGGAATTAGGGCAAATGAACACTTGGTCAAAGAGGTAGGTTTAAAGGAGCATCTTAAAGGAGGGAAGAGAGGTAGAGAGGTGGAGAGGTTTAGGGAGGGTATTCTCGAGCTTATGGCCGAGGCAACAGAAGGCACGGCCAGCCACAAATGATTGAGTGATTATAATCAAGGATGCTCAAGAGGGCAGAATCTGATCATGGGCCCAACCCTAAACTGACCTTGATCATGGGCCCACCCTAAAATTACCCTGATCCGATCCCACCCCAAACTGACTCTGATCCGGATCCCACTCCAAAACTGAACATGCCATTTCACTTTTCAGGGCCTGCTCTCTATTTCCAGAAATGTCAGTTTTTAGTCCAGATTGTCCAGAATTCCTGAGTTGTTAACCTCTGCAGTAAAAAATATACAGCCTGCTGTAAGTGCATCATTAACCATCTACAACCTCGGCACCTACAGAGATATGAAGGACAATGATTTAAACATGAGGCTACCAGCACAGCCAGCATTAAGTGTAAAACAAAATCAATGAATAGATTGTCTTCTGACCCTAGTTACACTGCAATCCTCGAAGCTCAGTAGCTTGGAAAGTCTCTCTTACCCCAGATGGACAATCTATTGTTCACCTTACGCAAACTCATTAAAAATATAAGTGCATTTAAAATATTTACAGGCTGTCATTTCATTGCCTGCTCCGACGGGAGGCAGCAGCAGTCAGTCAGATCTTGCTTGCGGAGAAGCAGTGTTGGAGCAGGGTCAGAGTCACACTTGGTAGGAGGCAGCAGATTCTGAGGCAACATTGCTTTCTAACAGCTCCTCTTGTTGATTTATCGGTGTTCAGGCATGAGTGGACGTGCCATGATAAGAGAAGGTCCTAATTCTAACTGGTTAAAGATGAATTATTTGGTGTCAGCAATAGACTGAAAGCAGAAGCGCAAACTATTTTTCAAAATCTATAGCCTGGAAATGATGTTGTGTAACGGTACGCAAAAAGTTTTACATGTTCATATTTCAACACCATGTTAACCTTTTTAAGGTGATACTTTAAGGTTAATGTCCCCATGAAAATACACAGAAGGCAAATCATTGACCTGGTCAGGTGATTGGTTAGGTGGAAGAAGACAGAAAATAAGGATAATGGATACGTACTTGAATTAGAAGTGACTAGTGCTGTCCCACAAGGACCTGTGCTGCGGCCTCAACTAACTACATTTATTAATGACTTAGATAACACAATAGAGAGCCATATATCCAAATTTTCCAATGACGCAAAGATTGCTGGCATAGAAAGTAGTGTATACAGGAGTATAAAATTACAAAGAGACATTGATAGATTAAGTGATACTGTGGCAGATGGACCTCAACGCAGATAAGTGTGAGGTCATCCAGTTTGGACCAAAAGAGGATCGATCCAAGTAATATTTAAATGGTGAAAAGCTGGAACAGTGGAGGTCCAAAGAGAATTAGGGTTGTATGTACACCGATCACTAAAACAGAGTAGGCAGATTCAAAAAAAAATCAAAAAGGCTAATGAAATCTTAATCCTTATAACTAGAGGGCTAGAATATAAAGGGGAGGAAGATTTGCTGCAGCTATACAAAGCCCTGGTTAGACCACGTCTGCAGTACTGTGTTCAGTGCTGGGCACTGCACCTTAGAAAGGGTATACTGGCCTTGGAAGGAGTGCAGGGCAGATTAACCAGAATGTATCTAGGGCTCCAAGAGTTCAATTATGAGGAGAGATTACATTAACTAGGTTTGTATCCTCTGGAATATAGAAGGTTAAGGGGTAATTTTTATTTTTAGGATTTTGAAAAGAATTGATCGGGTAGATAGAGAGAAACATTTTCCACTGGCGGGGGCGTCTGGGACAAGGAAATATAACCTTAAAATCAGAGCCAGGCCATTCAACAGAGAAGTTAGGCAAAAAGTGGTAGAAGTGTGGAACTCTCTCCCACATAAAGCAGTAGATGCTCGCTCAAGTAATAATTTTAAATCTGACATTGATACATTTTAGCTATCCAAGAGTATTAAGGGATGCGGAGCCAAGGCGGGTAAATGGAGTTAGGAGACAGATTAGCCATGATCTCACTGAATGATGGGTCAGGTTCAAGGGGCTGAATGATCTTATTCTGTTCCTATTATCATGATCTGTCATTTTTATGTGTATGAAACCTTAACAGGCACTAAGAACCATAGAGGAGATGAAAAGGGATTTTTGATCTTCTGTATTTTCCCTGCCATATTCCGAAATATCAATACCTTGGACTAGTATTGGATTAGTTACCATGCAGTTAACTAGCCAGTATACTAGATATCTTTTTACAGTTGAACTGGAGGGTGGCATGCATTGGCACCCCAGGGTGCCATGGCAGGACACTGAATTGGGCCTGTGATTTCCCTACATGGTGGGTTCCCAATCTTGGCCATGCCAGCCAGTGAGTGAGGTGGCTAACTGAAGCCTGAAGCTTAATCATAATGTTAAGCGGGAACCGGAGGATGCTCTTGCCTGCCTCCTGGTGTCTTGGTCACAGAATGGCACCGGCTGCAGAACCTGTGAGGAGATTCTGCTTTATCGGCGTATAGAAGTAGGAATGAACGGGATTGCCGAAGGAGCTTTAAAGAGGGTAGTCACAATTTGGGAGAGAGAAATTAAACCATATGCTTCTGTAGTGCTGTCATGTTGCCATCACAACAGAAAGTACATTGCCTTGCTTGTTTAATAAAATGCTCTCCATATTTTAGCCCCACATTACATGAAGTGCTTCTGTCCCGACTGTAGAACTGACGTGCTATCTGTCAGAGAGCATACTGTTAAATTTCAGCAATTAAAGAACACATTTTTATGTCCTTTTCAATCCTGTCCCAACACAAAATGTGTCCAAATTCGTAGCTTATATTTTTGGACTTAAAAGCAGTTTCTTGAATTACAACTGGCTGCTATTTTCTTCTGGTTAGTGTGAAAGATTCAATTTAAAATGTTCATATTGTTGGAGTTGATGCCACCTACTGGTGTACCGCAGCTTACAAAAAGCTTCAAATGACATGGTAGTTGGGCCAAGGGCATAGCAACTCTTTAACTTCAGAATGTTAGTCATAAAACCAATCTATGATTCTATGTGCATAAATTGTTGAAGGTGGCAGGGCAGGTTAAGAAAGTGGCTAAAAAATCTTAAGGGATCCTGGGCTTCATGAATAGAGGCATAGAGTTGAATCATAGAATGGTTACAGCACGGAAGGCCATTCGGCCCGTCGAGCCCGTGCCAGCTCTCTGCAAGAGCACATCAGCCAGTCCCACTCCCTCGTCTTTTCCCCATAGCCCTACAAATGTTTTTCTGTCAGATACTTATCCAATTCCCGTTTGAAAGCAGTGATTGAGTCTGCCTCCACCACCCTTTCGGGCAGTGCATTCCAGATCCTAACCACTCGCTGCGTAAAAAGCTTTTTTCTTATGTCGCCTTTGGTCCTTTTGCTTAAATCTTAAATCTGTGTCCTCTGGGTCTCGACCCTTCTGTCCATGGGAACAGTTTCTCTCTAGCTATTCTGTCCAGACCCTCGTTTAAAATTTCCATGAGTGTTTTTTAAACACGTCTCACCAAACGAAGCAGTTATACAACTCCCCCCACTCCATCGCTGCACTAATCATTCTTTTCCCTCTTCCCCCGCTCCCTGCCATGACTTACATCCAGCGTACTCCGCAGTGAGGAACCGTGCCTCCCTGGACTATGGGGGGAGTGGGGGTTGCGTGCCAAGCAGAGTGCCGGGCCGACCGATCGCAGCACGGACCCCGCGATCGAAGCACCAACATGGTGCAATAGAGAAATTTGGCATTTTTTCTATAAATGGCCGCCACCTCCCCTTCAATCATCGCCCGGTGCAGCTTCAGGGGGCGCTCCCCAAATTTTGTTCCAGGGCACAGCGCACGGTGATGGTGTCATCGCCAGTGCAGCGGAGCGAGGTGCTACGGGTTACCGCCGCTGCTAAACCCCCGCGGAATTTAGCGTGAGTTGTTAGTGGCTCCGCGCCGGGAGAAAAGTCGTTTATGCCCCATTAGCGCCACCCCCCCTCCCACCGTGGGCACTAACGGGAAGCGCAAATTACATCAATCTCTGGACCCAAGTCTCTGCATTTGTCCGCTGGTATCTCTGTAATTTAAAGGAACCAAGGTTCATCCAGTTATTGCAATATTGGACAAGTTCAGTTCACCACTAGATGGCATGCGACGAACATACTTGCACAAAACCTCAAAGGGTTCCTCCAGTAGAAAGAGCCACAGAAACGAGTATACTTTTATAGAAGGCTTCGCCAGGTTACTTCTGCAGTGCTCTTTACGACTTTAACCTACATATTGATTGGGCTAACCAAACTGGTAGCAATGCGGTGGAGGAGGATTTCCTGGAGCGTATTAGGGATGGTTTTCTACACCAACATGTCGAGGAACCAACTAGGGCCATCCTAGACTGGGTGATGTGTAATGAGAAGGCACTAATTAGCAATCTTGTTGTGCGAGGCCCCTTAGGGAAGAGTGACCATAACATGGTAGAATTCTTTATTAAGATGGAGAGTGACACAGTTAATTCAGAAACTAGGGTCCTGAACTTAAGGAAAGGTAACTTCGATGGTTTGAGGCGTGAATTGGCTAGAATAGACTGGCAAATGATACTTAAAGGGTTGACGGTGGATAAGCAATGGCAAACATTTAAAGATCACATGGATGAACTTCAGCAATTGTACATCCCTGTCTGGAGTAAAAATAAAACGGGAAAGGTGGCTCAACCGTGGCTAACAAGGGAAATTAAGGATAGTGTTAAATCCAAGGAAGGGGCATATAAATTGGCCAGCAAACCTGAGGACTGGGAGAAACTTAGAATTCAGCAGAGGAAGACAAAGGATTTAATTAAGCGGGGGGAAATAGAGTATGAGAAGAAGCTTGCCGGGAACATAAAAACTGACTGCAAAAGCTTCTATAGATATGTGAAGAGAAAAAGATTAGTGAAGACAAACGTAGGTCCCTTGCAGTTGGATTCAGGTAAATTTATAATGGGGAACAAAGAAATGGCAGACCAATTGAACAAATACTTTGGTTCTGTCTTCATGAAGGAAGACTCAAATAACCTTCCGGAAGTACTAGGGGACCGAGGGTCTAGTGAGAAGGAGGAACTGAAGGATATCCTTATTAGGCGGGAAATTGTGTTACGGAAATTGATGGGATTGAAGGCCGATAAATCCCCGGGGCCTGATAGTCTGCATTCCAGAGTACTTAAGGAAGTGGCCCTAGAAATAGTGGATGCATTAGTGATCATTTTCCATCAACTCTGGATCAGTTCCTATGGACTGGAGGGTAGCTAATGTAACACCACTTTTTAAAAATGGAGGGAGAGAGAAAGCGGGTAATTATAGACCGGTTAGCCTGACATCAGTAGTGGGGAAAATATTGGAATCGATTATTAAGGATGAAATAGCAACGCATTTGGAAAGCAGTGACAGGATCGGTCCAAGTCAGCATGGATTTATAAAGGGGAAATCATGCTTGACAAATCTTCTGGAATTTTTTGAGGATGTAACTAGTAGAGTGGACAAGGGAGAACCAGTGGATGTGGTGTATTTGGACTTTCAAAAGGCTTTTGACAAGGTCCCACACAAGAGATTAGTGTGCAAAATTAAAGCACATGGTATTGGGGGTAATGTATTGACGTGGCTAGAGAACTGGTTGGCAAACAGGAAGCAGAGAGTCGGGATAAACGGGTCCTTTTCAGAATGGCAGGCATTGACTAGTAGGGTGCCACAGGTTTCAGTGCTGGGACTCCAGCTATTTATAATATACATCAAGGAATTGAGTGTAATATTTCCCAGTTTGCAGATGACAAAAAGCTGGGTGGCGTTGTGAGCTGTGAGGAGGATGCTAAGAGGCTGCAGGGTGACTTGGACAGGTTAGATAAGTGGGCAAATGCATGGCAGATGCAATATAATGTGGATAAATGTGAGGTTATCCAATTTGGTGGCAAAAACACGAAGGCAGAATATTATCTGAATGGTGACAGATTAGGAAAAGGGGAGGTGCAACGAGACCTGGGTGTCATGGTACATCAGTCATTGAAAGTTGGCATGCAGGTACAGCAGACGGTGAAGAAGGCAAATGGTATGTTGGCCTTCATAGCTAGGGGATTTGAGTATAGGAGCAGGGAGGTCTTACTGCAGTTGTACAGGGCCTTGGTGAGGCCTCAACTGGAATATTGTGTTCAGTTTTGGTCTCCTAATCTGAGGAAGGACGTCTTGTTATTGAGGGAGTGCAGCAAAGGTTCACCAGACTGATTCCCAGGATGGCTGGACTGACATATGAGGAGAGACTGGATCAACTGGGTCTTTATACATTGGAGTTTAGAAAGATGAGAGAGGATCTCATAGAAACATATAAGATTCTGACAGGACGGGACAGGTTAGATGCGGGTAGAATGTTCCCGATGTTGGGGAAGTCCAGAACCAGGGGATACAATCTCAGGGTAAGGAGTAGGCCATTTAGGACTGAGATGAGGAGAAACTTCTTCACTCAGAGAGTTGCTAACCTGTGGAATTCCCTGCCGCAGAGAGTTGTTGATGCCAGTTCATTGGATATATTCAAGAGGGAGTTAGATATGGCCCTTACGGCTAAGTGGTTCAAGGGGTACTGAGGGAATGATCAGCCATGATCTTATTGAATAGGGTGCAGGCTCGAATGGCCGAATGGCCTACTCCTGCACCTATTTTCTATGTTTCTATGTTCCTAGTAAAACTACCATTTGCTGAATGTGCTTTATTTAAGAAGGACAATAAAAATAATATTTGTTAATGCAGTAACTCCATTCGCACTGTGCGTAGGAACCACTCTAATGTACATTGAATGCCATTGCCAAGGTCCGTCGGTGGGAATGACAGTGTTTCTGGCTCTGGATGTAGCTCGGTGAAACTACGGTGAAGGTTCCCAAAGCAGATTAGCCTCAGTTAGCCCACGAGTGACACATGATCTTGCACAATTTGATCTCAATTGCAAACCCCAGTCTCAGAATCTAAAGGGAACGTGCGTCTAAAATAGAAATGAGAGGGAACATTGAACCCCGCTGCAATCAGTCTCAGACATGCACCCAGGGAGCGGGGAGCTAACTGACACTCATCTCATGACATCATGGGCTTAAGTAATAATACTGGACTCATCCAATGATGCGCTGGGTCTTTGCCAAGACATCTTAGTTCTCCTCCTCCTGATTGGTTATCCTCTGAGTTTAACCAACAGGTACCTGGTGAGTGGCCAATGTATAACCATGAGCGTGTTTAGGGCCAGTTAAGTTGCGCAGCTGTAACCGATCGATTCTCACACTCCCCGTGACACTTGCACTGCTAGGTGTCAAGTGTCAATATTGCACCCAACAAGTGAAGTATTGCTTAGTAAGTCTGCAGCAGGAAGCATCCTGAAATGATTTATATGGCAAATAGAAGGTTGTGCCAACCTACAATGTGCACCTCACCAGTACGAAAAAAATGCGGTAAACACAGCAAAATAGGAGTTATGGTAATACGCCATCACCAATTCACAGCTAATAGTTTTTGTCATATATCTCACACTACTGTATATAACTGTATCTTACCATGCTATACATGACTGTAACTAGAGATGACCTGTAACCACAAGCATACGTTACCACCAGGGGTGCACTTGCAGGAGACACTGCATACCTGTTCCACACAGGTATATAAAGGCAGGTCCCAGGCAAGTGTGGCACTTGAGAGCTGTGAAATAAAGGCGCAGGTCCAGAGTGACCTTGACTTCAGCATGTGCCTCATGTAAGTCTGTACTGCAGGGTCAGGACTTTACAGTGGCGACGAGTTACAGGATTACAGAATCCACAGAATGGCTACCAATGGCTCAGATCAGAAATACAATACTGGAGACAATTGGGAGGACTTTATAGAAAGGCTCCAGCAAAACTTTGTAACCAAAGACTGGTTGGGCGACGATAAGGCAGACAAGAGAAGAGCCCATCTCTTGACCAGCTGTGGCTCGAAAACATACGCCTTAATGAAGGACCTGCTGGCACCCGAGAAACCAGCAAGCAAATCGTTTGAGGCGTTGAGCACACTGGTGAGAAACCACCTGAAGCCAGTGAGCAGTCTACACATGGCCAGACACAGGTTCTACAACTACAGACGCTGTGTGGGCCAGAGCATACCCGACCCGTACAAATCTGTGGGGATTACAAGTCTACCATAAACAGAGTCTCCCTACAGGACCAATACCCGCTGCCCAGAGCGGAGGACCTATTTGCCACATTGGCTGGAGGAAAACTTTTCTCGAAACTAGATCTCACATCTGCGTATATGACGCAAGAACTGACCGAAGAGTCTAAGCTACTCACCGCCGTCAACACACATCGAGGCTTTTTTATGTACAATCGATGCCCATTCGGCATCAGGTCGGCAGCTGCTATATTCCAGCGCAAGATGGAGGGTCCGCTCAAGTCCATCCCGGGGATGGTTGTGTTTCAAGATGACATACTCATCACGGGCAGGGACACTGACTCCCATCTCCGCAATTTGGAGGAAGTACTAAGTCGATTGGATCGGGTAGGCCTAAGAGTTAAGAAATCCAAGTGTCTGTTTCTCGCGCCTGAGGTTGAAGTTTTGGGCAGAAGGATTGCCGCTGATGGAATCCGCCCAACAGAATCCAAAACCGAAGCAATTCATCTGGCACCCAGGCCCCGGAATGTCTCAGAACTGCACGCCTTTCTCGGGCTACTCAATTACTTTGGGAACTTTATGCAGAACTTGAGCACGCTGCTGGAGCCTCTCCATGTGCTACTCAGAAAGGGGTGCGATTGGTTTTGGGGGGACGCCCAAGAACGCGCCTTCAATAAGGCACGCAACCTTCTATGTTCCAAGAGTGTTTTAGCCTTTTTTGACCCAGGTAAAAAGCTAGTTCTTACATGTGATGCGTCAGCGTACGGAGTCGGGTGCGACTTACAGCATGTCAATGATGCGGGTAAATTACAACCCATTGCTTATGACTCCAGGTCACTTTCGCGGGCGGAGCGCGGGTACGATATGGTTGAGAAGGAGGCGCTCGCGTGCATGTACGGTGTCAAAATGATGCACCAATACCTTTTCGGGGCAAAGTTCGCGTTAGAAACCGACCACAAACCCCTCACGTCCCTGCTATCCGAGTGCACGTCAATAAACGGCAACGCCTCGGCGCTTTCAGCGGTGGGCACTCATGCTGACATATTGGTCAGTGATAATGGTCCGTGCTTCACCAGCGCAGAATTTCAAGATTTTATAGTTGACCACAGCATAAATCACGTTAAGACGGCACCGTTCAAGCCGGCCTCCAATGGCCAGGTGGAGCGAGCAGTGCAAATCGTTAAACAAGGCATGCTAAAAATCCAAGGTCCCACGCTGCAGAGCTGCCTGTCGTGACTGCTGCTGGCATACAGATCTCGTCCGCATTCGTTGACTGAGGTTCCCCCCGCGCAACTATTGATGAAACGGACCTTAAAGACTAGGCTCTCGTTAATCCTCCCAGACATGCATGAAATTGTTGAGGCAAAGCGCCAGAAGCTAACTGAGTACCATGACCGAAATTCGAGGGAGAGGTGGAATGAGATAGGGGACAAAGTGTTTGTGCTAAATTATGGCAGGGATCCCAAATGGCTTGCAGGGACAGTAACAGGCAAGGAAGGAAACAGGCTACTGGTTGTACAAATGGACAATAGCCAAAGCTGCCGGAGACATGTAGACCAAGTAAAAAGTAGATTCACCAACAACACTGCGGAACCAGAGGCAGACTACAATGTGGAACTCACACCACACCTGGTGGACAGACAGAGGGAACAACCTGAGGAAAGGGCAGTCTCAACAGACAGCCCAGGCGAGATACCAGCAATCACACTGAACGAAACAGACAGCCCAGGCGAGATACCAGCAATCACACCGAAAGAAAAACAGGCACCAAGGCAAACAACTGAACCACAACTAAGATGCTCCACGCGAGAACGTAGACCACCTGAGAGACTGAATCTATAAAGACAATAAGACCTTGGGGGAGGATGATGTCATGTATCTCACACTACTGTATATAACTGTATCTTACCATGCTATACATGACTGTAACTAGATATGACCTGTAACCACAAGCATACGTTATCACCAGGGTTGCACTTGTAGGAGACACTGCATACCTGTTCCACACAGGTATATAAAGGCAGGTCCCAGGCAAGTGTGGCACTCGAGAGCTGTGAAATAAAGGTGCAGGTCCAGAGTGACCTTGACTTCAGCATGTGCCTCGTGTAAGTCTGTACTGCAGGGTCAGGAATTTACAGTTTTGGTGATGCCGCTGGATTGTGCTTGGGAAGCCTCTGTCCGGTGAGCGTTCGGTCTGTGATCTGACACACACTGAGCTCAGCGTTTCAGCTATGGCAAAGTGGAGGGGGAGGGCCTTGTGCTCTCACAGTTCTGAGGGGCATTGGAGTCATGCTGGCCACAGGCTGCCTACTTACCTCCTTGTCCGTGACAGATGCATGGCACAGGGTGATCCAAGATAAGAATGAGGATAAAAACAGAAGAACAAGTTTTCTTTTCAATGGTTGTTAATGGTTGTCCACGGCTGTTAACGCACTGGAGTATTGGATTAAATGGGATTTATGTTTCCTGGATAAAGCCACTAGCAATTTTTATTATCCTGAACATTTTAGGTATTTCTAGAATTTATCACTGCCGAGATGGATATGGTTAAGATGTTGCCTCAGACAGTCCTAACCCTAACCTTAACCCTTATTCACCTTTCAGGTTTTCTCTAGAATTTCTCACTGCCTAGACGGATATGATTAAGATGTTGCCTCAGACAGTGCTTGTTCACCTCTCAGGTTCTGATCCTTGCCCATGATTCTACCGCAGTTCTTGCTTTCAGACTCAGCGAGAGTCCATCCCAGCGTCTCCGTCTGTGAAGAGCAGCTTTGCCAGAATCCCAGAGTAATAGGGTCCAAAAACCATTCTATTGTGATGCAGTATACAGCTGAACGTGGAGCCAATCTCCTTCAGCTCTGCTTGAACTGGAGCGAGGCCTCCTGGGAGAGCATGAAGACCGTTCTGTGGACTCGGGGAACTGAGAAAACCATTCAGGTACGAGTGGATCCGCTCACCTACAGAAAAAGATACAGGATAATTAAACCAACTAAATAACCATGCAGGGTGGGGCCTAGCAAGGCACACAGCGCAGAAGATAGTAAAATGTATGAATTGTTCACGTTTCTGCATAAGTACAGTGAATGCAAAACATATTGACCTTCAAACAAGAATTTGGTGGATCTTGGACTCAAAGATTCAGATGTGGTATGGTGGAGATTCAAATGTTTGGTTGGACTGTCCAGATGTTTAGATTGTGTTTGGTTGGACTATCCGGAGATTTGGTTGGACTATCCAGATGTTTGGTTGGATGCTCCAGATGTTTGGATTGTGTTTGGTTGGACTATCCAGAGGTTTGGTTGGACTATCAAGATGCTTGGTTGGACTGTCCCGATGTTTGGATCGTGTTTGGTTGGACTATCCAGATGTTTGGTTGGACTCCAGATGTTTGGATCGTGTTTGGTTGGACTGTCCAGATGTTTGGCTTGTGTTTGGTTGAACTATCCAGATGTTTGGTTGGACTATCCAGAGGTTTGGATTGCTTTGCAATGAGCAGGATCTGTGGATACTTTATTCACAGATTCCGTCCTTTACTGAGTTTCCTCTTGTGCCAAGGTAAAGGGAGAAGAAATTTATTGGTGGGCATTCCCAACTGCACGTTCCCGGTTATTGCTGTGAACATTGACAATATTTCCAATACGGCCTCGATTCTGAACGTAGCACATTATTTAAGCTGTTGTTGCCCCTCCTTAA
The DNA here is from genome assembly GCF_044704955.1 of Pristiophorus japonicus. Classification (NCBI taxonomy): domain Eukaryota; kingdom Metazoa; phylum Chordata; class Chondrichthyes; family Pristiophoridae; genus Pristiophorus; species Pristiophorus japonicus. Next base: position 81,166,194 of record NC_091993.1, read on the forward strand.
TTTTCTCCTGCTTGATCTTGAAGGTGCTGACCCATCCTAGGGTACAGATCCATGGATACGAGTATCCTTTGGCTGTTCGCCAACGTGGCCACCCTTTAACTCTGAGTTGTGGCAGGCTGTTCAAGTATGGGAGGGACAGAGGGCGTCACATCCAAAGGCTGGGAACCCTGACTGATTTTCTTTCCTATGAGCTTTATGATCAATTATATTTCGGCTCTGCCGGAGATCAGCTCACTCTTCAAATCAATCTTGCGATCTTGCTGGTCTGTGTGCCTCAGTATCACCATGGGCAATGCATTAACCAACAGAGCCATTATGTACATTCTTAATGCTCATTATGAATGGACCATTCTGTTTTCATTCATATTTACTCTGAGTAAACTGTTCAGCCACCTAAGGACTCATTTTTAGAGTGGAAGCAAGTCTTCCTCGATTCCGAGGGACTGCCTATAATGATGATATGAATGGATCATTCTGTTTTAATTCATATTTACTCTGAGTAAAGAAGAACACATTTTATTACAGTAACAATGACAAGGCAGTTTCATATTATTCAGAAAATTGCCTCAGTGGAGCTGATCACATTCCAAGAGTACCTGGCTCACTTTCCAAGTTCTACATAGGACTCACCGATCAGGTTACGAATGACATTGTCTCTCTGTGTAAGGCTTCGGACTTGTCCTTTTAAAGTGGCTTCTTGCTCACTTGTCAGGGGTGCGTATCCATTTTCAGGGAGTGACCGGCTGACCTCTCGGTGTACCTGCTCACTGACTGCAAGTAGAGCTTCTTCTAACCTGAAAATCCTGGGGATTGACAGGAGGAGCAAAACAAGAATTCATTTTAATATAATGTTTCCTGTTATTACTGATGGAGAGGGACCCTTTGGTTAAAGATTTCACCTTTTCAGGATTCAAAATCAAAGCCTCAGCTGTTCTTGGCTTTAAAGAGCATAGCTTCAACCCAGCTTGTGATAGGGAGAAAAAAAACTGGCATTAGCAGGAAACCACCTCCCAAACATCATCCTCCTATTGGCCATCCAAACTGGTGATTGCCAAAGGAGAGTCCAGATCGTTCCTTGCACTCGTCTGAACAGGAAATATGACTTAGGACTTAATGGGAGGGACCTAAAATAGGGTCAAGGTGGAAAACAGACAAAAAAATCTGACTTAAACTGCCTTAAATTAACATTTCCAAAATGATAGGTGTGGGGATTTCATTTTGAGTCAGCGTGTTACAGCGAGGCCTGTACTCCCAACATGCCATGCCAAGAGTCTCAGAATGCAGCTTTTCCCCATGCTGTGAGTTCCCGGCCTCAGACATGTCTGTGGAAAGGTTTTAGGGGTGAGTAAAAATCTGAGAGCAAGTCGCTCCAAGCAGCTGCCCCGAGAGACAGTGCAGAGGTTTGCCATCAAGCTTAATAAGTAGTTAGATAGGAAAAGCCCTGGGTGAAAAAATAAAACTACCCCCTAATCTCCTAAAGAAAACCTCCCAAAGAGTGAATATAAATCCACATAACAGAAGAGGAAGTATTTTGCATCAAAGGAGTTGCCCGATATCCAGGTTATCATTTATCCCAGCAGTGGCCATTTTGGTTTCCTCAGTTACCAATACATCGACCTGAAACGTTAACTCTGTTTCTCTCTCCACAGATGCTGCCTGACCTGCTGAGTGTTTCAAGCTGTCGACTTGTTTTACGCACAGCTGGTTGATCAGTTTATCGGTTCAAGCTAAATCGAGGTCTGTGCAGGAACCGGACCCAACCCCCAGGTGTTTCGGAAGAAGATAAAGAAGATCACAACTCTGTTCAACAGCTGGACAAATGCATATTCCTTCTGGTCAACATCTCATCGCAGGCCATGGGTGAGCACCAGTGGAAAGATGTGCCGCACAGGCTGTGGGTCAGTGAGCACTGGCAAAGTTCAGTTCTATAATGTTTCTTCATTTAGGTGCGACTTCAGTAACCTGCCCACCCTACATGTCTTTTTTGCTCTGTCAAGGTTTTTGAGCAGCATTGCAGTCTTCGGCCCACCTAGTTTCCACCATGCACTCAAACCACTTTTGTATTCCTGAACAATCCCGTACCCTTGCTATATTTATACAACTCCCATGCCCACTTATGTTGGGCAAACAATGATGAGATAAGTGGTATTTCAATAGTTCAATAAGACGAATGGTTCTCAGCCTGTTGCAGCCAACCTCCAGATATACTTTTTGGTCTTGCCCTCCAAAATGCCTATGGTACTCTTGAAAATCAGAACTTGGGAAGGTGTTTTTGCCTTAAATGCTTAAAACAAAGCCTTTCCAGTGGAATAACTGTCTCTGCATTTCATCAAATAAAAGTAGGCCCATTGTGGCTAGATTAATTGGCTTTGCAGAAATAGTACAGTGAGATCATTAACATTCAAAGCCTTAACCGTGAAGGCGAGACAGAACATCAAACCCCATGTCTGGAGAAGATCAGACTGAACACAGAGCCCCATGTCTAGGGAAGGTCGGAGTGAGCAGCTCAAGCTCGGAAGGGTTTCTTTACACAGAGGGTGATTGACAGCTGGAGTGCGTCGTTTGGTGGTGTGTTTGAGGCCAGGATTGGACATTTCAAAGTATTGAATGGTGAAAGGGGTAGGCGGTAGAGTTGGTGTTCCGGAATGATGGAATTATTCCAGAGCCTTCTATTTCAAAACCTACCGTGTCATCATAACTCAAGAGGGCAAGACAAAAACTAGAGGAGCTGTGCATTACCCCGTCAGCCTCCCGCAGTTATCGCGAAATACCAGACCATGCAGGTGTCTGTCTACACGCTCACAGCTGTAAGTTGATTTGCACTGTGCAACATTTTCACCTGTGTATACTGAAGGAATAGAGTTATAATTATAGCAAGGGCTGATAGGTATGCTTCAAAGTATTCTGTCTCCACTGCCGCTTCCTGGAGACACGTGTGGTCAGATTAACTTACTTGCAATTCAGCCCATCCAGCAGGGCACAAGTCACCTGCTTTAGTTTTTCTACAAACCCAGGCAAACCACAAATGGTTGCTCCCACTGCATTACTGGTTACCAAAAGGACGGAAGCCACAAGAGTCAGCTGATCGAGTCGCTGCTGCAGCTCCTGTAGACGTGATCTGTCCATCAGCACAGTCTGTAAGGAGAGGAAAAAACACACAGTGTGGGTTCATGGTGTCTGTCAGCGGAAAAGCCGCAGAATCCAGTCAATCACTGCTTAACAGCGGGATTGAGGGTACAGCTCAGCAATGATAGCCAATTTAGAAAGTCAAGTCAGTTCAAACTAAATCTAATTGCTTTGATTCCTTGTCCGTGGTAATTAGACGAACTCAGCCAGTTGCATGTGTTAGAACTGATCCCGGCAGACTTTGGCCTATGGGGACATGGTGGTGGTGGGGTAGGGCGGGTGGTGGGATGGGGGGAGTGGGTGGGTGGGGTGGGGGTGGGGGGAGTGGGTGGTGTGGTGGGGGTGGGGGGTGGTGGGGTGGTGTGGGGGTGTGGTGGGGGGGGAGCGGGGGGGTGGGGGTGTGGTGGGGGGGGGAGCGGGGGGGTGGGGTGGTGTGGTGGGGGGGGAGTGGGGGGAATGGGTGGTGGGGTGGGGTGGGGGTGGGAAGTGGGTGGGTTGGGTAACCAGCCCAGGTTCCCATACCTGAGTGCTGTTGAGTGAATGCTGCTGGACAGCATGCATATGTGCCTGTCGGGCCTGGATTTGGCTGTGATCTGCGCCATGGTTGAATAGGTTACTAACATCCACAGACCAGACTCACACAAGAATGGACTGCCAGCACCCAGGGCCGTGACCCCAGCAAAGGTCAGCACCTTCAGGAAAAGGTCGGTAAGAGCAACACAAACCAAACCCCTGACGCGGGCCTAACCTGATAAAAATGTTCATCCCTCCTAAAGTAGTCTCGGTAATAACTGAAGGTTTTGACATCTTTGAGGAAAATAAACACATTCTGACTTCTCCAAACCCAGAGCAGCGGGCAAATGTACGCACTTCTTTTTCAAAACAACTTTCTCTTTTAGAAACAGTGATGGATGATCAGGTTCCCGGATTGTGGGGGGGCTTTAAATGTATATTGGGGTCAGCATTTACATGCATTTTCCTCCCCCCATTTTAATAGTGTTCTTCCCCCCACCCCACCACTGGGATCGACAGACAATTTGAATTTGCCGCCTCTGTACACGTGGGAAGGGAATGCTGACAACACTGGCCGGAGGGAGTGAGGGGCCAGCAATATTCATTTCATTCCATAAGTGCAGGAGTGTCGTTGGCTCCAGGAATGATCGAGTTTCAGATGCAGAGAGTGCCATTCATTTCTTCTTAATAAATGACTTGACGCATCTCTATCATCAAAATAAAACTGAATGTTATTTTTTTGTATGACTATTTTGAATGTAAATTGTTGGAGGAATAATGTGCATCAGACAGACAGCTTCATGACATGGGATCAGGAAACCCACTCCCAGCCGGTGTACTGGGATTGAGTCGCCCCATCAGCACTACTCGCAAAAGTCAATTGTTAAACACAATTTATTTTATTTCTCTCCAGTTGTTTATTTTTCTGATGGCCTTTTGGGAGAAATTGTGCAGGAGTTACGGAACCTGGCGGTGTGTCCAGAGCTGGCCTCACATATTCCACAGCCGTTTGGGCCAAAGTGCCTCGGGCCCACTTCAACCTTGATCAGCAAACATCGCACTCGAATGTGCAATTGCCAAAGATTTCTCTGTTGTTCGGGGGCCTTGGCCCCCGCTGAGTCTGACTCTGCCAGGCCTCTCGGTTCCTTCCCTGGAGCTGCCACCATGAATCAAGCCAACTTGCTGGTCCAATGGGCAGAAAGTACAGGGGGCAGTGACTGCCGGTAGGAACTGCGTACAAGGCCACGCCAGGACAATGGCAGAGTGTGACTGGGTTGAGGAGGGCAGGACTTCCCGTGTGTGGAGGAGGCGGGGGGGGGGCACAGTTCTACCACTATCATAACAAACTGGTTCCGCACACGCATACACCAATCAACCAATAGGACTGAGACTGCCCTACCAAAGCTGTGTACGCCCCTGCCTTCTCATTGCACGTGCTGTTTCTGTGTTGGTGCCGTTACCGAAGTTAATATGTGCGCTCGCACAATAATGTGGAATCAGTGGGTCATGTCAACTGCGTGTGACTGGGATCAAAGAGCTTGCAAGTTAGAGGCAAGAGAAGACCTGAATAGGTGTGAATGAAGAACAAAAAAAATGGAGGAACCAATTAGCTCAGCCCATCCAGAGTGAGGCTGTACATAACCACGTTGGCAGCATAGGCCCAAGGCTAACCTTGAACTTAAAATAACACGATCACTCAATAATATGGTTGTCTATTGATATTAATTCAGTGTGCATTTATGGTTCAGTATCCTCTGTTAATCGAAAGTTATTGTGACACATTTAATTGATCCTGGCACACTTACTGCATCTTCACGGCTGAAATGTAGTCGTGGCATATCAGCTGAGTTCATGAAGGCGCCTTATTTGTCATGCTAGTTTTGTGACTGCTCATCCTTCTTGAAGGAACTTGCCCTCTTGCAGCACGGAGCAGGATATCCACATACCCCAGCATGGCAACAACTATGAGTGATAGGCACAGCACTCTTTAACGTGTTCCAATGGACGTTCCCCTCACTGGTGGCTTGGAGCTTACCTCTGGGTAAGTGTCGCTGTCAAGGTCCCATTTCAACAAGTTCATGTAACCTCGATTCAGCACCACTGTTGGGCTCACCATTGCCGAGCGGTTGCCGTGAGATGGTGAGACAGAATTGACAGTTTCTTCAGTTGCTGCCTTCAGCCATGCAGTCGTGTGCTCCAAAGCCTCTGAGAAATGAGAGAAGGTCACGTTGGCAGATTGGTGTGAAAACTACTGTTACACTGGCTCAGTCGATAAAGGCAACTGAGCCATATAGAAACATAGAAATTTACAGCGCAGAAGGAGGCCATTTCGGCCCATCGTGTCCGCGCCGGCCGACACAGAGCCACATAGCCCTTGGTCAGCAGCCCTGAAGGTTACATATAAACCTATGAACAATGACGGAAAGGTAAAGAGCGCCCAGCCCAAACCAGTCCGCCTCACACAACTGCAACACCCCTTATACTGAAACACTCTACACTCCACCCCAACCGGAGCCATGTGATCTCCTGGGAAAGGCAAAAACCAGATGAAAACCCAGGCCAATTTGGGGAGAAAAAATCTGGGAAAATTCCTCTCCGACCCATCCAGGCGATCGAAACTAGTCCAGGAGATCACCCTGGCTGTATTCGATTCTCTGTAGTACTTACCATTAATACTATGTCGGCCAACAAAAGGTCATCCAGTCTAATCCCAATTACCAGCTCTAGGTCCGTAACCTGCACTTTAAGTGCCCATCCAACTATCTCTTAAAAGTGGTGAGGGTTTCTGCATCCACCACGCTTCTAGGCAGCGAGTTCCAGAACCCCCTTCAAATCCCCTCTAAACCTTCCACACCCACCGTAAAACAATGTCACTCGGAATTGACCCCTCCACCAATAGGCCAAAAGGTCTTTGCTTTAATTCCTGAATAAGAGCTCATTTCCAGAGCAGCAGTCCAGTCCTCTCCAGGGATTCCGCTGTCTCAGCTCTAAGGTCTGGAACTCCCTCCCTAAACCTCTCTACCTCTCCCTTCTCCTTTAAGATGCTCCTTAAAACCTACCTCTTTGACCAAGCTTTTGGGCACCTCATCTTAAAATCTCCTCGGTGTCAAATTGTGTCTGATAATCACTCCCATAAAGTGCCTTGTGATGTTTTACAATGCTAAAGGCGCTGAATAATGCAAGTATTTTTGTCGTATGAACTTAACACATTCGTATGACATTCTTGTGCTGTTTTGCCGGAGGTGTTGACTCATTTAAAATAAACGGAATTAACACCTGCATTAAATAGCAGCCAGAGGAATGCCCTTCAAACATGCTAAGTGTCACTGACAGTAATTGAGGCTTTTTTGTGAATCTGTGATGACATGTTCTCACTGTGAGCACCATTACTGCATAAATACTGCCTTAGGTTTCAACCAAAGGTCAGTAAGCTGTGCGCCGTTTCCAATTTCTCTGCAGTCTTTAGGAAGCTGCCTCAGCCACTGGTCTGACTCGCGACGGAATGGCGGGGAGGGTTTCCCCCTCGGCGATTCCTCGTGTGCCGACTCTCGGGCTCGAGTTGGGCTGGCTGGATCGAAGTTCAGCGCAGGCCCAGACCCTTCCAACGGGGGAGGAAAACAAATCTAAGGGAGTCGCTCTTTAGCAACAAGCTCGAGCAAGAGAGGCATCAGGGAAGGCTGCCTAAGGTGGAACGAGGTGTGCGTATTATGTGTGGACGGGGGAGACCAACAAAACGGCTTTTATCCGAGGCTAGAAAGGTATAATTTTGTGCAGCCTGTGTTATGCCACAAAGGTGTTAGATTGTGAATAAGGTGCATTCAAGGAAAACAGCTGAGGCTTCGTACTCCAGATTGGGCCAGGACGTTTGGGTCACAAGGGCTTAAATGGTTCTTGACCCTCTGGACTACAATAATTATGAGGGTTCATCCTTCTTATGTGTGTGACAGCATGTGGAAAGCAGGATAGAGTCCTGGCACCTCCAGTACGTAACCCGGAGTAAACCTCTGGGAGTCCTCATGCGCGAAGAGAAACACTTTGGGCTAGAAATTCGTCGGCTTAGCGCCACCCGTGAGCTCCCAGTGCTAACTAGCCGCTAATCACCTACCGCCCGAGCGCCGCGCTATGACAGCCTGCCGCGAACTTCACTGCTGGTTTAGCACGGCGCTGTCATATAGCGCTGCGCACTCTAGCGCCACACGTGTGCAACGCCCTCTTAGTATTGCGTTCACCGTCTGGCGCTACTCCCAACAGGGAAAGCAGGTGCTGCAAGGAGGATCTCGGGGCGATATCTGAAGGGCTGACCCGGTAAGTGTTCAGATTGCACTTTATTTACAGTTACTGACCTTTCTGACCTCTGGAAGCCTGTTGCTAACTTTTCTTTCATTTCCTTGCAGTTTTTGCCTGTTCCACCTTTAGGCGCTAGGATGCCAGTATCCACAAAACAACTGCATTTATCTCTTTCTTTGGGAGAGGGAGGAATCACTCTGGCTGCAATATTTGCAGCAACATTGCAAATGCATTCAGAAATAACACATTAACAATTTAGCTACCAGAGCATCTCTTTCACCGCTCCCCACCAACCCCCTACTTCATCTCTGCAGTCTCCATTCATTTTAAGCACATCAACTCTTGCTCCCCAGCTCTCAGGCCCATTCTCTGCACTAACTTAGTTCCTGCAGTTTATCATCTCACTGGCCCGGTGCCAGGACAGGCCGAGTGACGACCATTTACCGAGTTGCTTACTGGGCTGTTTGTTGAGGAACTCCTGGAACTTGCTGCGCTCGTACTGGATGGATTGCTGTTGTAGATGCGGCTTCAAGGTCTTAATGGTAAAGTTCACCATGTCAATCTTCATCAGGTCAAGCACGCGGAAGATCTCCCTAGGAAAAGGTAAAAACCAGACTGATTGGAGGTTTCGTTCCTCTCAGGACGATTTAAGCTGTTTTACTCTGAGATGGTTAGTGAGCAGAGAAAGCAAAGCGAGCCGAGAGATGCTTCAGCTAGTGATCTCCTGAACATATTTAAACGTGAATGCACGGTTCAGGCAGAAGAGGCCACAGGTGGTTTGTTATGAGGTTTTACTGTCAAAGTTTAATCTACTTCAGCCGTGTAAAAGGTAAGGCCCTGAGCTAATCAATTGATTGGCTTGTACAGAGAATAATGCATATCTCGGAGTGATAATCTCACTGATGGATTCGATGACTTTATAAACTGTGTGGGTATATATTGAGTGGTTTATAATCATCTGAAGAGCTGACCCAGAAAGATTGCAGCTGGAAATAGTAGAATAAAAACGGTAGAACCAGAGGACATGGTCTGTGCTTAACATTGGCCCCGATATTTACTGGGGCGGGTTTTGTGAGGGGAAGAGTTTTGACTTCACAGCGTGCTTCTTTCCCCCAGCCAGTTCCCCGCTCTGATTGACAGGCTTGGCTCCCTGTCGGGCCGGGAATGCTCTGGAGGAGGCCAAGCCCAGTAGTAGGTAGGGAGCGAGGCTGTAGCTGGGTTAGTGGGAGCGTAGAAGGGCTCCGGATCTTTGGGGGGGGTGAGGGGAGGTAATCTGATCTCTGGGGGGGTCTGACCAGAGGCAGGACGGGGGTGAGGGGATGGTCTGACTGGGCAGTGAAGCAGGTTAGCTTGGGGGACTGGGAGAAGCATCCACAAGCAGTGCTGTAAAGACACTTTTCCACGAAGCAGTCTTCGCCTCCCGTTAGCTGCCGGGGCCCGGGAAACCCGGCCGTCCAGGGTTCAACCTGGAAGACAGGTCAAATCTGAGGAATGCAGCCTCATTATAATATTTAAATGACCAAACCCGCCTCCTGTCAGGGGATTGGTTACTTACTCCCTTCGCTCCGCCTCTGGTAAAACCATGTTGCTGGCGCTTTGGGTTTGGGTTTGAGATTTAAACATTTTAACATCCCACCCGACCCATACCCCCTCGTTTTTTGGGGTTAAAATTACCTCCATTATTTTAGTGAGCAAGTGGTCAATCTATGGAACAGACTCCATAAGGAGATGGTGGAAGCAGTTAGTATTGATTCATTCAAATGTAAATTAGATAGATTTCTTTCAGAAAATAATGTTTTGGGACACAATATATGAGTAATTTGAGACATGACATATGGCAATTGTAGCACATGTAATATGGAGAGATTATTTGCAACAACTGTGTTGTGTCCTGTGCATTTGCATCTTGGACTCCGCCCCCTTTTTGCGCATGTGCGCTTGATCCGGTCGCTCATGCGCCGTGCGACATACGGGGAAACCGGAAGTTGGCCAAGCCACAAACTCATGGAACATAGAGACCATCGCCGCAGCAGCTACTTCGAGGGCTTTTGAATTATCGCCAGTACTTTTGCCTAAAATATTGCTGAGATTATCTGCACAAACATTTCTGCGGCCTTCTGTGGGAGAGAAAAGAATCGGAGGTCCAGAGAGAGAGAGACTGGGGGGAAGAGAGAGAGAGACTGGGGGAGAGAGAGAGAGAGAGAGGGGGGGGGAGAGAAACCGGGACCGGGGGGAGAGAGAGAGAGAGAGAGAGGGGGGGAGAGAAACCGGGACCGGGGGGAGAGAGAGAGAGGCTGGGGGGAAGAGAGAGAGAGAGAGACTGGGGGAGAGAGAGAGGGGGAGAGAGACCGGGACCGGGGGGGGGGAGAGAGAGAGAGAGAGGGGGGGAGAGAGAGAGAGAGAGAGAGGGGGAGAGAGACCGGGACCGGGGGGGGGGGAGAGAGAGAGAGAGAGAGAGACTGGAGAGAGAGACTGGGGGGAGAGAGAGAGAGACTGGAGAGAGAGACTGGGGGGAGAGAGAGAGAGAGAGAGAGACTGAGGGGGGGGGGGGGGAGAGAGAGAGACCGGGAGAGAGAGAGAGACCAGAGGCGGGGGGGGGGGGGGGGAAGAGAGAGCGAGAGAGAGAGAGACCAGAGGGGGGGAGAGAGAGAGAGAGACCGGGGGGAGAGAGAGAGAGAGAGACAGGGGGGAGAGAGAGAGTGGGGGGGGGGAGAGAGAGGGGGACTGGGGGAAAGAGATGGACTGGGGGGAGAGAGAGAGAGGGACTGGGGGGGGGGGGGAGAGAGAAGAGAGAGAGGACGCGTGAGAGGGGATCAGAGGGGAGAGAGAGAGGGAACTCAGGGAAGAGGGATCACATTCTTCCAACCCCACCCCCTTTACACCTGCACCACGTTCTCTGGCTCCCCCCCCTACACCTGGTTAATTTCTCCGAAAGCTCGGTGCGTGTGACAAGTGACATCATTGGAGTGGACTAAATCCAGAAGTCACGACACTGTCACTATTCACTTTATATCCAATAAATCTGTTAACAATCCTTGACCCACACACAATGTCCCATCTATGGTGCAGCAGGGGGGGTGGGGTGGTGGTGGGGGCGGTAAGGTTAGGAACTTGGGCTGGGATGGGGCAGGAACTTGGGATGGGATAGGGCAGGAACTTTAGATGGGGATGGGGCAGGAACTCGGGATGGTATGGGGCAGGAACTTGGGCTGGGATGGGGCAGGAACTTGGGCTGGGATGGGGCAGGAACTTTGGATGGGGATGGGGCAGGAACTCGGGATGGGATGGGGCAGGAACTCGGGCTGAGATGGGGCAGGAACTTGGGCTGGGATGGGGCAGGAACTTGGGCTGGTATGGGGCAGGAACTTTGGATGGGGATGGGGCAGGAACTCGGGATGGTATGGGACAGGAACTTTGGAGGGGGGTGGGGTCTTAACCTGTGAGAGTGAGCTGTCTCCTTTCTGGAGTCGGCAGTCAGAATGGCTCGAATTACACTGATTACGTAGGCAGAGCGGTTCTAATTACACATTCCAGAGAAATTGCTGCGTGAGTCTTATCCTCCCAGGGGATCACTCAGATCTTGTGATCAAGGGGACCCAACCAAAGCATTTTACTGTTGCAAATAAACGCCTCCTATGTAGTATGTGTCAGCTGTGGCTCATCCTCTGAGTCAGAAGTTCAAGTCCCACTCCAGGGATTTCAGCACATAAATCTAGGCTGACACTCCAATGCAGTGCTGAGGGAATGCTGCACTGTCGGCGCCGTCTTTCAGATGAGACGTGAAACCGAGGTCCCGTCTGCTCTCTCAGGTGGACATAAAAGATCCCATGGCACTATTTTGAAGAAGAGCAGGGGACTTATCCCCGGTATCCTGGCCAATATTTATCCCTCAATCAATATGACAAAAAACAGATTATCTGGTCATTATCGCATTGCTGTTTGTGGGAGCTTGCTATGCGTATATTGGCTGCCGCATTTCCTACATTAAACAGTGACTACACTCCAAAAGTACTTCATTGGCTGTAAAGCGCTTTGAGACGTCCGGTGGTTGTGAAAGGCGCTATATAAATGCAAGTCTTTCTTTCATATTCGGGAGGAAGAGGTGGCTTTGGAGCTGTGATTCCCAATGCTCTCCACCACTGGGGTTTACCTCGCCTCATGTCTGGTTCTGTTGTAGACTAATTGATAGAGATTGATAGTTATGATTAGTCAATAACGCCGCTATTGTTATATCATGTGACCTGTTAGGCCGAAAGGCCTGTTTTGGCGCTGTAAATACCTTGCAATAGATGGTCCTGTTTTGTGTAGCAATTCCTACATTCCTAATGTAATTGTTCCTTGATACTGGGGAAAATTTTAGAATCAATGATGAGAACAAGCTGGTTGAACATTTAGAGAGATATAAACAACTTGGCAAGGGCAGGCATAGATTTATAAAGTGGAAGTCACGCCTGACTAATTAAACAGAATTTTGTGAGAAAGTAACGAAAGATGTAGATGGGGTGACAGTTTAGATGTGGTTTACTTGCCTTTTAGGTGAAGCTTTTGATAAGGTTTTTCATGCAGAAGGAGTTAGGAAAATAAACAGGCCGGGTATTTGCAACATCAGGTGAATCAAAGTGTGGCTGAGCATTGGGGAACAAAAGGTCTGAGTAAATAGCAAGGATTGTGGGTGCAGGAATGTGCGGAGTGTGGTCTTGCAGGGCTTGGTGATGGAACCAACACTCTTCTACATTTTCAGAAATGATGGGTGCAAAGACATGCAGTTAGTGATACTGTACAACATGAGCAGAGGGATTACAAGATTCATGGCAAAACACTGAGAGAACAAATCAGGAAAGTGATCTGGGAGTCACGACAGCAAGCTAATGCTTGGCTCCTGTCAAGAAAGCACATGGAATGCTGGATTGTATTAAATGAGGAATGAACGTAGATCAAAGGAGGCTACAAAGCCTCAGTAACTACTAATTCAAAAAGTTAGCCATTATTTGGGTACATCTCACAAATACTATCTTTGTGAATAGTTGCAGGAGTATTGCTGCAGACCCCATTTGATTCTTGTGGGACAGTAACAACTTGCATTCATATAGCACCTTTAATGTAATAAAACATCCCAAGGCGCTTCACAGGAGCGTTATCAAACAGAATTTGACGCTGAGCCAAAGAAGAAAATATTAGGACGAAGTAGGTTTAAAGAGCATCTTAAAGGAGATACAGAGGCGGAGAGGCTTAGGGATGGAATTCCAGAGCTTACAATATCATACCCTCACACACTCTCCAAACATACCTGAAGAGCGATACAATCTCTGTGAGGCCTTTCAGTTTCTTAATCTCTTCATCCCTGACTGGCGCACACAGACTTCCCATCATGCCTATGATGAAGCTGGCCAATCGCTCGATATCCAGTGCGTTGTGCTTGGCCTGCTGCTGGATCAGCTCCATGTCCAGCACCTCACTGATCTGAGTCCGCAAACGAGTGTGACCAGGAAGCAGGAGAGACAGCAGTGACTAAAGAGAATAAAACCAATAATGAATAATGTCATGTATTCAACTGTCATTGTAACCCATGTATAAGCTGACCTAAGTTGTACACCTTGAGAACACTGACCACAGGGGGCGAACTTGTGGGAGACACTCCTAACCTGGACTTTCCAGTATAAAAGGGGAAGCTCCACCCACCGTCTCACTCTCGAGGTCTTGGTAATAAAGGTAACTGGTCACAGAGTGACCTTCTCTCAAGTATGGGCCTCGTGTGCATTTATACTGTATAGTAAGGACTTATTATTGGCGACGAGAAACTGGGATTTAAACCACGCAAGCATGGCCACTAGCAGCACAGAAGAGAGGTACTGTGTTGGTGATGATTGCAACGACTTTATTGAGAGACTACAGCAAAGTTTTGTCACTAAGGAATGGTTGGGACCAGATTCGGCCGACAAACGCAGGGCTCATCTCCTGACGGTTTGTGGATCCAGAACGTACTCCCTGATGAAGGACCTTCTAGCGCCAGAGAAGCCAGCGGACAAGACGTTCGAAGAGCTCAGTAAGTTAATCGGGGAACACTTTAAACCGGCGAGCAGCATGCACATGGCGAGACACCGGGTTTACACGCACCGGCGGCGAGAAGGGCAAAGCATTCCTGACTTCGTGGCAGATCTCCGGCGACTGGCGAGCCTATGTAAGTTCCCAGATGCATGCAGAGCGGAGACGCTGCGAGAGCTTTTTATTGAGGGCATCGGGCACGCTGAGGTTTTCAGGAAACTGATTGAGACCAAAGACTTGACCTTGGCAGCGGCGACTCTGATAGCCCAGACCATTATCTCAGGGGAGGAAGAGACCAGAATGATTTATGGCAAAAATCTTGGCTCAAATGCGGCAAACGACCAGGGAGTCAACACTGTTAACGCAGCACACAGTTCTCTAGGCAAACAAGAGCAATCGGACATGCCCCAGCATGCAGTCGAACCCAAAAGGGGTAATTCAACAGAGACAATGGCTAGCTGAACGGCGATTCATGCCATCGCAATGGACAATGCGGCCAGTAATGGGGCCATCAACATCTGTTAATGGTGCGCTAAAGGACAGTTACAGAGACAGTCAGAGACAATCGACTGGTAATGGACCTTTTGATTCCAACAATGGGGCCTCCAGCTCATGCTGGAGGTGTGGAGGCAAACAGCCCAGTCGAATTCAGTGACTGGGCGAGCCCGATCGTGCCGGTGCTCAAGGTGGATGGGTCGGTCAGGATATGTGGCGTTTACAAGGCCACCATCAATCGGGTGTCACTCCAGTACCCGCTACCGAGAGCGAAGGACCTCTTTGCGACGTTATCCGGTGGCAAATTTTTTTCAAAGTTGGACCTGATCTCAGCTTACATGATCCAGGAGCTGGTGAGTGAGTCGAAGAAGCTGACCACCATCACGACACACAAGGGGTTGTTTGAGTATAACAGATGTCCGTTCGGGATTCGTTCGGCTGCCGCGATCTTTCAGCGAAATATGGAAAGCCTCCTCAAGTCGATGGTTTTTGAAGACGACATCCTCATCACGGGTCGCGATACTGAAGAACACCTCCACAACCTGGAGGAGGGGCTACGCAGACTGGACCGGGTAGGGCTGCGACTGAAAAAGGCGAAGTGCGTCTTCTTAGCTCCAGAGGTAGAATTCCTGGGGAGGGTAGCAGCAGACGGGATCAGACCTACTGTGTCCAAAACGGAAGCGATCCAGAGAGCACCCAGACCCCGTAACACGACGGAGCTGCGTTCGTTCCTGGAGCTCCTGAACTATTTTGGCAACTTTCTTCCCAAATTGAGCACGCTGTTAGAGGCGCTACACGTGCTCCTATGCAAAGGTCGCGATTGGGTCTGATGCTACAGCCAGGAAAGGGCTTTTGATAGAGCACGCAATTTGTTATATTTCAACAAACTGTTAACCTTATATGACCCATGGAAGAAACTAGTTTTAACGTGTGATGCATCGTCCTATGGGGTCAGGTGTGTGTTGCAGCATGTGAATGCCAATGGTCAGTTACAGCTGGTAGCTTATGCCTCCAGAAGTCTGTCCCAGGCAGAAAGGGGCTACGGGATGCTAGAAAAGGAAGCGCTAGCATGTGTATATGCAGTAAAAAAAATGCACCAGTACCTGTTTGGCAGGAAATTTGAGCTGGAGACAGATCACAAACCCCTAACGTCCCTTTTGGCCAACAACAAGGCCATAAATGCGAATGCATTGGCCCGCACGCAGAGGTGGGCACTTACGTTAGCCGCCTATGACTACACAATTCGGCACAGACCGGGCACTGAAAACTGTGCCGATGCACTCAGCAGGCTCCCACTAGCCACCACTGAGGGGGCAGCTGAGCATGATGCACAGATGGTCATGGCTGTTGAAGCTTTCGAAAGCGAAGGCTCACCTGTGACAGTCCATCAGATTAAAGTCTGGACAAATAAAGACCCGCTACTGTCTTTAGTTAAGAAATCTGTCCTGAATGGGGACTGGGCAGCCATGTACGGGGCATGCCTTGAGGAGTTTAAACCATTTCATAGGCGCAAGAATGAACTCTCGATTCAAGCCGATTGCCTACTGTGGGGAAACCGAGTAGTCATGCCCCAGAAGGGCAGAGAGGTGTTCATCAGAGAACTTCACAATGAGCACCTGGGCATTGTTATGATGAAGGCAATTGCCAGGTCACACGTTTGGTGGTCAGGAATAGATGCAGACCTGGAATTTTGTGTTCGCAGGTGCAACATGTGTGCTCAGCTGGGCAACGCACCCAGGGAAGTCCCCCTTAGCCCCTGGTCCTGGCCCGCCAAGCCATTGTCACGCATCCATGTGGACTACGCAGGTCCTTTCATGGGAAAAATGTTTTTGGCTGTAGTAGACGCCTACTCCAAATGGATTGAGTGTGCCATTTTAAATTCAAGCATATCCTCTGCCACGGTAGAAAGTGTATGAGCAATGTTCGCCGCCCATGGTCCATCGGACGTCTTGGTCAGCGACAATGGTCCGTGCTTCACAGGCACTGAATTCCAGGACTTCATGGCAGGCAATGGAGTCAACCATGTTTGAACGGCACCGTTCAAGCCAGCCTCAAACGGCCAGGCGGAACGAGCAGTGCAGATAATCAAACAGGAGATGCTCAGAATCCAAGGGGGTTCTCTACAAAGCCGCTTATCACGCCTCCTGTTGGCCTATAGATCCCGACCACACTTGCTCACAGGGGTTCCACCCGCAGAGCTGCTAATGAAAAGGATGCTCAAAACCAGGTTATCACTTATACACCCTACTATGAAAGAAATTGTTGAGAGCAGGCATCAGTCACAATGTGACTACCATGACAGGAATGTGAGGGCGTGATGTATTGATGTCAATGACCCTGTTTTTGTCCTTAATTACGCAGCAGGGCCCAAATGGCTTGCAGGCACTGTGATTGCCAAAGAGGGGAATAGGGTTTTGGTAGTTAAACTTACCAATGGACAAATCTGCCGCAAACATGTGGATCAAACTAAAAGGAGGTTCAGCAACCCCATAGAAGAAGCAGAGGAAAAACACGACGTAGAGTTTACTCCACCACAGGTGACTGAACACCAGAACCAACTGGAGGAGAGACCAGTCACTGTGGGCAGTCCGGACAGGCCTGAGGCACCGCAAACAGCAGACACTCGGGCCAGCGCCCAACAACCGGAGCCCAACTCAGGCGCTCTACAAGGGAGCGTAAACCACCAGAGAGACTTAACCTGTGATCCCAATAAGACTTTGGGGGGGAGGTGATGTCATGTATTCAACTGTCATTGTAACCCATGTATAAGTTGACCTAAGTTGTACACCTTGAGAACACTGACCACAGGGGGCGAACTTGTGGGAGACACTCCTAACCTGGAATTTCCGGTATAAAAAGGGAAGCTCCACCCATCGTCTGTCTCTCGAGGTCTTGGTAATAAAGGTAACTGGTCACAGGGTGACCTTCTCTCAAGTATGGGCCTCGTGTGGATTTATACTATATAGTAAGGACATATTAAATAAGATTCAGTTTAGACCACCAGCTCTACTCCTACCTGACCCATTTACTCTTTTGTTCAATTCCAAGATATAGAGATCATGGGGCCGAAATTCAGGCACACTAGAAAGCTGGTGCACCTGTGATTTTTATACCTGGTTTTTCCACCGGGTGCGATGAGATGGCGGTCTGATCGTTTTTCAAGACTTAGAAGATATTTTAACGTTGGACCGGAAGTCGGTCATAGTGGGGGCGGAAGTGCAGCGGTAAGTCATGCTCTGCCACTCAGCGGCGGAGCGGTGGTGATGTCACTGCGCGTGTGCGTCACCACGCGCTCTCCCCTCCGTTAAAGAGGAGAGAATCGGGGATTTTCTAGCTTCGGCCCACTGGGCCACCAGGGAGGGTTTTGGCTGGGCCAGCGGCCTGGCACCCAAGAGCTGCCAGGCTGCCTGTTGGTGGCCCGGCCGAACCTGTGGGTACAATAGCCCAGCCGACATGAAAGTTGGCCGGCAAAAAAAATAAGATGCCGGCCGCGGCTTTCGGCCCTCGCCTTTATTGGCCACTGCACCGCCAGGGCATAGAGGGAGCAGACAAGGTGCACCGACAGAAAAAGCTGTCGAGGGCACCGTTCAGCGGCTAATGGATTTTTTCCAGCAAATTTGGGGTGGATTGAAATGGAGGTGCTGGAGAGCGGCGGTGCGCGCTAAGATGACGTGCTCGCGGCGGTCAGTAGCAGCAGGGTGGAAGTGGGGACAGGCCAAAAAATCCCCGAGCTGGATTTGGGTTGGGGCGGCCCATTGACTGCAACGCAGCGGCCACTTGATTCCGCCGCACGGCCGCCGCAAAACGGCGGTAACAGACCTTATCCGGAGCCTGCATTTCGGCCCCCATGGATCCAACTGTGAAGATTACACACTTTGTAACAACTTAGCCTGGCAATAACTTTGTGAAGATCTGGTCTTCTGATTGGATGGTTTATACATTCCACACTCAGTATAACATGGTCATCTAGAACCAAGTGTGTTGTGTGTTTTAAAAGAAATGCATGTCAATTTTATTTTACGGATAAACCTATGTGAAGGGAAAAGGCCCACAGTGCAGGGCAACATCCAGACTGAGACCAACGGGGGAGAAATGAGGATAAAATGAAGTCGCCGTGATTAGGTGAGGCATGCTTGGGTTGTAAGACCTTGTAGATTGTAGAAGGAAGAGCAGACTGTGGGAGGTGAGGAGTTTTACAGTTTTGACGTTCTGGGAAAGAATGACCTGAAGGTGTGTTGGACAATCTGCCCTGAATCGCAGTCCTTCGATCTTGCCTCATGGTCTGCCCAGCTACAAGCCAGCTTATCTCATGTGCACGTGCCCAGGTATGGATCAATGTTACACCGTGAAGTATCGGGACATCCCATTCGTGAAATAACTGGACCAGGACTGCCAGAAAAACAGTCTATCTACCGGGGGCTCAACCTTCACGAGGTGTAACAAGCGAGAGTAGAAATCCTGACTGATGAAATTTACATTGGAATGTTTAACGTGCTTGTGCCACATTCCTATGTGCTCCTTTTAATTTTAACACCCGGGTGAAAACAATGGAATACAGGCGCATTAAATGTCCCTCTGTGAGCCTCGCCCATTTATATTCTTATATTCTTTATAAATCTACAGCTGGAAAGGAGAAGACTTCACATCTGCTTCTGAAACCTTTATTCCTTGCTGTAGTTTCTTTTCAATTTTGTGTGAATCCTGCTACGTAACTTTAATGGAGCTAAATGAATTAGGGAGCTGACATAAGAATTAGGAGCAGGAGGGTGCCATTCGGCCCCTCGAGTCTGCTCCGCCATTTAGTATAGCCGCCATCTCTGACTTGGATATTTAGGAGAGTGCTGAATTGAGTTTGAGATTCTGTTCCATGGGTTCAGATCACTTTTTTGTTAAATGCAGAGAAAATCTCATGTAGTTGCTTTGGTAGAAAATATCTGTGGTGGTGCTAGAAGGTCCCACTCGCAAACTATGCTGGCCCACTCAGTTTCCGACTTGGTCAAGGCTGAAATATTAAGCAATTTTCCAGCTTTTAAATAATAACTTATTTATATAGCATCTTTAACGTAGTAAAACATCCCAAGGTGCTTCACAACAGATAAATTTGACACCGAGCCACAGAAGAAATTAAGGCAGATGACCAAAAGTTTGTTTAAAGAGGTAGGTTTTAACGAGCGTCTTAAAGGAAGAAAGAGAGGTAGAGAGGCGGGGAGGTTTAGGGAGGGAGTTCCAGAGCTTAGGGCCCAGGCAGCTGAAGGCACGGCCACCGATGGTTGAGCAGTTATAATGAGGGATGTTCAAGAGGCCAGAATTTGAGGAGCGCAGACATCTTGTGGGACTGTGAGGCTGAAAAAGAATACAGAGAAAGGGAGGGGCAAGGCCACGGAGTGATTTGTAAACAAGGATGAGAATTTTGAAATCGAGGCGTTGTTTAACTGGGATACAGTGTAGGTCAGAAATCACAGGGGTGATAGTTGATCTTGACTTGGTGCGGGTTAGTACACGGGCTGCTGAGTTTTGGATGACTTCAAGTTTACGTCGTGTGGAATGTGGAAGGCCGGCCAGGAGTGAGTTGGAGTAGTCAATATCACAAAATGATATTGGTGCAATTATCTCTCCGTCTCTCTCTCTCTCCTTCACCATTCCTCCCTCAGATCCTTCACAGAGTGTTGCTCTTTCTATCCCCTTTGACTAATTCCTTTCCTATTTTAGAATCTCTATGTCATCCTTTTCCTGGGTAACTTCCTCTGGACTGGTCACAGGCCTTGGCATTCGGTGGGAGACGGGTGTGCCGGTGAGGTGAGAGGTGAGAGATCGGCAGAACCTCTGGAGAAACAGTTCAAAGGGCTGAAAACTCAGCTGTTGCCACTTCTCTGGTGGTTTCCCTGGACTCCCAGCGAAGTTACGGCAGGAGATCGGGACAGCCCCGGCTGAAAATCAGGGCCAGAGTTTCTGGAGAACGAAGAGTCAATTGAGCGGCTTGTGAAAAATTCTGAATTGCCAAGACTTTGAAAAGATTTTCTAACCCTAGTGTAAGGGTAAACATGGATTTGGCAGTTGTACTGCGAATGTCACCAATTTGGCACAGCATGGAAGGGTTTATAAAGTCACTCTATGGTACAGACTGACTTACTGACAGATGAACAGCGAATGTGAATGATGCTGTAATGTTGTAAACAGATGCCTTAAAGTTTCAGTGATAAATTCCAACCTGCCTTGCCCAAGGAAGAGAATTGAGATCTGGGCCAATTAACTTAGCGCAAGTTTAATTTGGTCCTGTCCAGTCTGAACTGGACCCCAGCCCACCTCGAGCCCTCACCTCCTTAACTTCCTGCAGTAGTTTGATGGCCTGGGAGTACTCTGGTGGCGTCTCGTTTAACTGGGCCTGCAGGCTATCCCAGAATGCTTTGTGCATCATCTCCTTCATTCTTCTTTCCAAACTGTGAAACCAATGGACAGATGTTTAATGGAGAATTTCCCTCAAGAAATAGATGCCATATCATAGAATCATAGAATGATACAGTGCAGAAGGAGGCCTTTCGGCTCACTGTGCCTGTGCCGGCTCTTTGGTAGAGCTTATCCAATTAGTCCCATTTCCCTGCTTTCCCTATAGCCCTGTAAATCTTTTCCCCCTTCAAGTATTTATCCAATTCCTTTTTGAAAGTTACCACAGGTTAGACCTCCGTGGTCCGGGACCCTCGGAAGAGAATTTTCCGAACCACAGGAGGTGACGCCGAGCCTAGGCTTACCGGTACCTGTAGACAGCAGCCGGCTCCTGAACACCTCCGCCATGTTCCGGCTGCGAAACTCAGGCCTTGCATTCTCCATGATGGTTTGCTGCACTTTTTTTTTAAGGTCATGTCTCCCTCCTGCCACGCGCCCCCGCTCCAGGCAGTTCGAAACAAGATGGAGGCGGCTGTCGGGTCCCGACCCTGAAGCTGGATTTGCGCGGTTTCTGTGCGCATCCAGTCACAGGGCGTGATGCGGTTGCGACAACGACCCGGAAGCATTCTGCGGACGCACAGCATTTAGTCGATGTCTACAATCGCTCCTCACTGAACAGCGCGGGAAACCGGGAGGCCACCCACCCACGCCGGGACTGATCCCGAACCACGGATGTTTCCGGATTAGAGAGTCCCGGACTAGAGAAGTATAACCTGTACTGAATCTGCCTTCACCACCCTTTCAGGCAGTGCAATCCAGATTTCAGCAATTAGCTGTGTAATTTGTGTTCCTCATGTCGCCTCATGTTCTTTTGCCAATCAATGTCCTCTGATTACTGACCCTTCTGCCACTGGAAACAGTTTCTCTTTATTTACTCTATCAAAACCCTTCATGATTTTGAACACCTCTGTCAAATCTCCTCTCAACCTTCTCTGCTCCAAGGAGAACAATCCCAGCTTCTCCACATAATTGAAGTTCCTCATCCCTGGTGCATTCTGGTAAATCTCTTCTGCACTCTCTCCAAGGCCTTGACATCCTTCCTAAATTAAACACAGGACTCCAGCTGAGGCCCAACTAGTGCTTTATAAAGGTTTAGCATAACTTCCTTGCTTTTATGCAATGTTAATTTTTTTGGAGGGTGAGCAGCCCCTTGGCTGCATGACCTATCAGAATACTGCACAAACGCGGTTTGTCCTATTGAAAAGCTGGCTCACTGGCTGCACGGGAGGTTCACACACTGTACAGCTGTGCAGCTTAAAGGGAATGTTGACTATGCCTCTATTAATAAAGCCAAGAATCCCACATGCTTTTCAAAACGTCCTGCCACCTTCAAAGTCTCTCCGTTCCTGCAACTCCCTTAAATTTGTACCGTTTAGTTTATATTGCCTCTCCTCATTCTTCCAACCAAAATAAAATACATCACACTTCTTTGCACTAAATTTCATCTGCCACGTGTCTGCCCATTTCACCAGTCTGACTATGCCCTCCTGAGGCCTGATGCTATCCTCCTCATTGTTTACTACATTTCCAAGTTTCATGTCAACTGCAAACTTTGAAATTATGCCCTGTAGTCAAGGTCATTAATATATATCAAAAAGAGCAGTGAGGCCCCACCTGGAATATTGGGTTCAGTTTTGGTCTCCTAATCTGAGGAAGGACATTCTTGCTATTGAGGGAGTGCAGCGAAGGTTCACCAGACTGATTCCAGGGATGGCTGGACTGACATATGAGGAGAGACTGGATCAACTGGGCCTTTATTCACTGGTGTTTAGAAGGATGAGAGGGGATCTCATAGAAACATATAAGATTCTGACGGGACTGGACAGGTTAGAGCGGGAAGAATGTTCCCGATGTTGGAAAAGTCCAGAACCGGGGACACAGTCTTAGGATAAGAGGCAGGCCATTTAGGACTGAGATGAGGAGAAACTTCTTCACTCAGAGTTGTTAACCTGTGGAATTCCCTGCCGCAGAGGGTTGTTGATGCCAGTTCATTGGATATATTCAAGAGGGAGTTAGATATGGCCCTTACGGCTAAAGGGATCAAGGAGTATGGAGAGAAAGCAGGAAAGGGGTACTGAAGGAATGTTCAGCCATGATCTTATTGAATGGTGGTGCAGGCTCGAAGGGCCGAATGGCCTACTCCTGCACCTATTTTCTATGTTTCTATGACCTCTGGGGGACAACACTGTATACAGTCTGAAAAACAACGTTCACCACTGCTTTCTGTCCCTTAGCCAATTTCTTATTCGAGCTGCCACTGTCCCTTTAATCCCACGGGCTCCAATTTTGCTAATCAGTCTATTATGTGGTACTTTATCAAACGCCTTTTGAAAGTCCATGTACACAACATCAACCTCACTACCTTCATCAGCCCTCTCCATTATTTCATATGTGTAAGAAAGAATTTGCATTTAGATGGCGTCTTATCACATTTTCAGAGCGTCCAAAAAGCACTCCACAGCCAAAGGATGACTTATTCAAGTGTACGCACCTGGTACCAGACAGAGAAGGATTATGTGCAGCTTGCCTGATGGCTGGTTTGTTCAACGCCTCTCATCCATTCCTCTCCATTTATTTATTTCTCTCCACACCTACTTCTCCTCCTAATTTACCTATTTCAGATCCCGGCTAACTATTTCCCTTGCCACTGCGATTTTCTTTGTTTATTTCTACCTGCTCTACGTTTACACGTTTCAAAGCTCAGTCCCTAACTTATTTCCTCTTTCCCACCTTGCCCTTCCTATCTTTTTTATTCCTTTATTTTGTCACAGCCCTTCTTATTTTTTTTTTACACTGGACACTCGCTGCCAATATGTTTGGCACTGCGCGGGCCATTCCATTCCGCAGGGGCTCCCTGGAGCACCGCGCAGTGGTCTGGCTGTGCAGCTATAGAGAACGTTGCTCGCCCCCGTCATCCACCACCAACACATTACATCGGAGATCCACCACCAACACATTTCAATCACCTGTACCGAAACGGCTCTCATCAAAGTCACAAATGACATCCTTTGTGACTGTGACCAAGTCAAATTATCCCTCCTCATCCTTCTTGACTGGTCTGCAGCCTTTGACACGGTTGACCACTCTATCCTACTCCAACACTTCTCCACCGTCATCCAGTTGGGTGGGACTGCACTCGCCTGGTTCCATTCTTATCTATCTAATCATAGCCAGAGAATCACCTTTCAAATCCCTCCATGGCATCGCCCCTCCCTATCTCTGTAATCTCCTCCAGACCCACAACCCTCCAAGATGTCTGCGCTCCTATAATTCTTCCCTCTTGAGTATCCCTGATTATAATAACCATTGGTGGCCGTGCCTTCTGTTGCCTCGGCCCCAAGCTCTGGAACTCCCTCCCTAAACCTCTTCACCTCTCTTTCCAACTTCAAGATGCTCCTTAAAACATAACGAATTTGACCAAGCTTTTGGTCACCTGCGCTAATTTCTACTTATGCAGCTCGGTGTCAAATTTTTAAACTCTTAACACTCCTGTGAAGTACTTTGGGACATTTCACTACGTTAAAGGCGCTATATAAATATAAGTTGTTGTTGTTGTAATGAGCTCCCAGCCCTCCTTGTGCTTGTCACCTGTGTTGGGACATACTGAGTTGTCAGTTTGAGGACAATTTTCCACGGAATTTCAATCACCTGTACAACAGCACACATACTATACAACAACAACTTGTATTTATATAGCGCCTTTAAGGTAGTAAAATGTCCCAAGGTGTTTCACAGGAACGTTTTAAAAGAAAATTTGGTACTGAACCAAATGAGAGATTGGGACAGATGACCAAAAGCTTAGTCAAAGAAGTAGGTTTTAAGGAGCGTCTTAAAGGAGGAAAGAGGCAGAGAAGTTTAGGGAGGGAATTCCAGAGCTTGCGGCCTAGACAGCTGAAGGCACAGCCACCAATACTTCAGCGATGGAAATCAGGGCTGCTCAATCACTCAACCATTCCTATTGTTACATGCCAACATATTCTCTGACTTACCATGAGCAGTGCGACGGGAGATTAACTGAATCCACTTCATTATAAAAACTCTATGTAAGCGCAACATTCTGTCCGTCACACACAAAGCTTTGTGACACACTTGGGAAAGAAAGTTATATCGAAGAAAAGGCTCCCATTGTATCACAAAACTCTACAGCAACAGAAAGTACCTTAGGGACAATGTCTGCAGTCCATTGACCAACCTACATATGAACTCACCCTGTGTTTACTTAACATCATTACACTTTGTATTCTTATAGGGATTTTGCACTTTAGTAGCAGGATAACACATTAGAAATTACAATTAGGTTGGAACTGAGCAGTGCAGTGGGTTAGACATTGGCCTGTTGCCTCAACAGTGACCAAGATAACAGTGGCCAACCTGATACCGTCTTCGCCCAACTCCAGACATTTACATTCTCAGTCGGAGTTGTCAGATAGCAATCAGGAATGGGAGCCATGTCTGATTTTTCCACCCAACCCCCACTTTCCTATCTTGGGGGTGCTGAGGCTAACTGTACCACTCCTACTGTCAACTCCAACTGAGCCAAACCAGCCAACTGAGGATTAACCAGAGACCGTCCTGCCCTGTGCAGCTCAGTTACTTCGTTAATAAACTCACTGATCCATCGAGGAGTATGTGATTAATTTAACTGAGAAACTAAAGTCAGTAAATTAGGCCTTTACCTGTTCTGAGGAGATTCCATCTGCTGGATCTGGAAGTTGCTGTTTATAACTATTTCATGTGCAATGGTCATGTTGGACACATTTCGGGCAGCTTCCAGAACTTCAGTCATAGATGCTAATCTTGGAGGACTGGCTGTGGAAGGGATACAATAGAGACAGCATGATTTACTTTCAAAATGACCATGATACAAGTCCCCAGATTTATAATAAAATGACCAAGATGTACATCTCTATAACATCGGCGGAAAATATGGATCCTTTTCAAATGAAGAATTGAACTTTATGCAGCAAATGCCATAAGTCAATGGCCTAACCTTTGACCTTCCATTCACCAGGATACCTCTTCAGTTGTCAATTTGGTCAACCCCTCTCTCAACTGCAGTGTTACTGTCTCCCATTTGGTCATTCCCTCAGTACAGAACCCATCTTTTCTCAAGTCCAAGGGTTGCAGATTTGAGCATATCTGCCACACATCCATCCATCGCCAGATCTGGCTGGAGACAACAAGCTCTATCAGGCCTCACACTTCTCTGCCAAAGCCACGTAGTAATCCTGGAGGGCAAAGATAAACCTTGGCTTCATTTCTCCATGTCCAAAGTCTCCTTAAATCCTCACTTGCTATCTTCACCTCATACACCAAATGTGAGGAGGACATGGACTTTTTTGACACCACGATAGATGATCTGTTCAGTTGCCTCTACTGCTTCCCCCACTTCATCTTGCCCACCATGCAAAACTCTCTCCTGCACCCCCCGCCCAGAGCCCTCCCTATTGTAGCCCTAACCCCTTCCGTCTCTCTACAGTTTCTTCCCCATGTCCTCCCCAAGCTCATTTCCTCCACGAAACTACCTCTTGCTTTTTTGGTAGCATACACGATAATCTGCTGACCACTTAACTTCTCTTCTTTGCTCCCATGCTAATTGGCATCGTAAGTGATTCCCTCACCCTTGGCACTTCCTCCCTCTTATTCATCACTCTGCTTTTCTAAAACCCCACACTTGATCCCTCTGTCCTTGCAAACTACCACCCAATCTCTAACCTCCTGTTCCTCTCCAAAGTGCTCATGTAAAATGACTTGTGCTGTCTCCACTGGTACCAACTGCCCTCCAGCACCTCAGCCACGTGGACATTATTTATGTGTCGGGCTGGACAGTGAATGGCAGTGGCCTATTTTGTTGTGGAGGGCATCAAAGTTGATCCAGCCCTTACTTGATGTCCAACCATGAACACTTCTAACAAGGTCATGGCACTGCAAATCAGGAATGGCAAACCTGGCTGATTTATTTCCTCCCCTCCCTAGCCCAGGGACATCGAGACTACTACTGTACTGGCTGAGGTCAGTTAACTCATCACAGACCGGAGCTCAAACCTGGTCTCCGTGTCGTAATAGCACGTCACATTGTGCAGTGACCAACTGAGCCTCCGATCGGACTGGAGTCTGAAAATCCTCCCTAAATGGCCAGGTCATCTCCCAAGAATATTCATTGCTACCATTCACAGTTGGGTTTCATCAACAAAGCAGCGTTCAGTATCTATCAATTAAATAGTACAATGCTGGTCAGAAACTACTGTCCGGTATATACTGCTTATGTTTTATCCACTTTCTGCTCAGTTTTGTGTGCACAAACCAGAAGTGCTATTTTTAATAAGATTTTTTTTTTTACGTTGGCTATTGATTTTGGAGTTGGGGAAGGATGGGGGGGGGGCGCTTAAAGAAAACCAGAGGTATCTGGACGAGAAGATAGTTGACGTCTATATGCTGCATTGGGAGATTTGGCCATTCCCTACCCGATCATTTGTTCCATTACTGCATCTTCTTTGACGTATATGGACATCCGAGGACACTGGTTGCTCAGCTTAAACAGAATAAGCGTTAAGGGGCCGAAATTGCCTTCCTCCCGAAACGGGGCGCACCTACCGGTTTTTAGGTGCTCCGTCCACCCCATTCCACCGATTTTCAGCACTTTGGTTTCTGTTTCCGGTTAGAGCGGTGTTGGTGTCAGGAGAGGGGCGGAAGTGGGGTCGGGTCAGAGTAGCCGACACTCCAAGTCACCAGCGCCGCGCTGAAGACGTTAGCACGTTGCTGACGCGTCACAATGTCCCTCCTCTTCAGTTAAAGGGGAGGGCTGCTGTGAACTCTGCCGCCAGTTTTGTGGCAAACACTGGGCCACTAGGGAAGGTTTCAGCTGGGCCAGCAGCCTGGCACCCAAGAGCCGGTGCCAGGCTGCCTGTTGGTGGCCCAGCCAAACCCATGGGCATAACTGTCGGCCCGACCTGGCAGTCATCCGACAATAAAAAATAAAATGGCGTCGCCGCCCAACCACAAAAAAGGATACCGACAGAAAAAGCTGTCGGGGGCACTGACCGGAGCTGCTCCCATGGAGCAATTTCCGAAAGGAGGTTGCCGCTGGTCGGTAAGGGGTCGGCGCGTGCACAACTTGGCGGGAAAACGGGCGGGGCGGTCCCGTACACCGCTGCAAAACTAAAGCAGGGCAAATTACAAAATGGCGGCCTCTCCGCGCCAACTGAGCCGTGGTCACGACCCTTATAGAAAGGGGCAATTTCGGCCCCTAAATGTTGTTTTAAAGGGAATAGACACCGAATACTGTTCTGAGTTCTCTTTCTCATCACTTTATGTTTACACTCTGTGCGCAGATAGGTGCCGCATTCATTGGAAGAATTGAAAGAAGTCCCAGCATATCAAATGGATCACATGTTTCCTGGAGTACAGGCAATTAACTTGGAGCAACTAGCAGTTGAATTTATTGATGAGCAAATACCAATATATAGAAACCGATAGGTGATTACATTCTGTATTATTAGCTGGCCTAGTTTTAAGTATTTTTTCACGTTCAAATCCAAGAACTTTAAGTTCCCATCTGATACCATTTAGAAATTTTTCTACTCAGAATAATAGAAAATGACTTTTTTGTGGCAAATGACTTATTATTGGTCGGATCCACTTAGAAACCAGCTTTGCTGTTGCCTTTGGTACTTTTTATGCAAAACCTTCCATAGAAATGACAACATTGAAACCGGCTGCTCAGTCTGTGTTAGTGTTTCTCCTCCACACGGGCAGTAGTCCGAGTCCCATGTTCCCATATACTTTATTCCCCTTTCCTTCAACCACCTACCTAATCTATTCTTAAATATTGACATGGTCCCTGCTGCAATCACTCACTCTGGGAGTACATTTCATGGTCCCACAATCTTCTGTGTAAAACGGTTTCTTCTGTTCTCTGTCATAAATCTTTTACATTTACTCTTATTTTTATGCCCTCTTCTTCTAAACCCCTCAATCCCTGGAAACAGTCCATTTCTGGCTTCTCGTTCCCATCCCTTCAGAATTGTAAACACTTCCATCAAATCACCCCATAATCTCCACTGTTTTAACAAAAACATTGCATTTAAAATACTGCCCAGTGGAACATGAGATTATTAAATAACAAAAACATTTCAAGGAAAGGTTACTGTAAAGTCCTGTCCCCTCAGTACAGATTCACACGAGACATGTAGTGAAGTCAAGGTCACTCTGGAATGCTGCACTTGCCTGAGACCTGTCCTTATATACCTGTCTCTTGCAAGTGCACCCCTGGTGGTAAGGTATGCTGGTGGTTACAGGTCATGTCTTATTACAGTCATGTATAGCATGTTAGGATACAGTTATATATAATAATGTAAGATACATGACATCACCCTCCCCCAAGGTCTTATTGTCTTTATAGGATCAGTCTCTCAGGTGGTCTACACTCTCGCGTGGAGCGTCTGAGTTGTGGTTCAGTTGTTTGCCTTGGTGTCTGTTTTTCTTTGGGTGTGGTTGCTGGTATCTCGCCTGGGCTGTCTGTTTCGATTGGTGTGATTGTTGTTGACTCGCCTGGGCTGTCTGTTGGGATTGCCCTTTCCTCAGGTTGTTCCCTCTGTCTGTCCACCAGGTGTGGTGTGAGTTCCACATTGTCGTCTGCCTCTGGTTCCGCAGTATTGTTGGTAAATCTGCTTTTGACTTGGTCTACATGCCTCCGGCAGGTTTTGCCATTGTCCATTTGTACTACCAGTAGCTTGTTTCCTTCCTTGCCCGTTACTGTCCCTGCAAGCCATTTGGGACCCCTGCCATAGTTTAGTACAAACACTTTGTCCCCGATCTCATTCCATCGCGCCCTCGAATTTCTGTCATGGTACTCAGTCAGCTTACGGCGCTTTGCCTCAACGATTTCGTGCATGTCTGGGAGGATTTATGAGAGCCTTGTCTTTAAAGTCCTTTTCATCAATAGTTGCGCGGGGGGGATCCCAGTCAATGAATGCGGACAAGATCTGTATGCCAGCAGCAGTCGCGACAGGCGACCCTGCAGTGTGGGACCTTGGATTTTAAGCATGCCTTGTTTAATGATTTGCACTGCTCTCTCCGCCTGGCCGTTGGAGGCCAGCTTGAATGGTGCCGTCTTGACGTGATTTATGCTGTGGTCAATTATAAAATCTTGGAATTCTGCGCTGGTGAAGCACGGACCATTGTCACTGACCAATATGTCAGGGATTCCATGCATTGCAAACATGATTGCGAGGCTCTCCATAGTGGTGCAGGTTGTGCTCGAGTTTAAAATGGTGCATTCGATCCACTTTGAAAATGCATCTACAACTACGAGGAACATTTTTCCCATGAATGGGCCCACATAGTCTATGTGCACCCGCGATCACGGTTTGGTAGGCCAGGGCCAGGGGCTCAGGGGAGCCTCCCTGGGGGCATTGCTGAATTGGGCACAAATGGTGCACCTTCGGACGCAGAGCTCCAAGTCTGCATCAATACCAGGCCACCAGACGTGGGATCTGGCTATGGCTTTCATGAGAACAATCCCCGGGTGCTCGCGGTGGAGCTCCTGGACAAATGCCTCTCTGCCTCGCAGAGGCATGACTACTCGGCTGCCCCACATCAGGCAGTCTGCTTGTAGTGATAGCTCATGCGCCTGTGAAAGGGTTTTAATTCCTCGGGGCAAGCATCACGAGCCTCTGCCCAGTCACCGGTTAGGACACATCTTTTTACTAAGGATAACGTGGGGTCGCTGGCCGTTCAGGCTCTGATTTGGCGAGCCGTCATGGGCGAACCTGTGGACTCAAAGGCATTGATTGCCATGACTATCTCACAGTCCTGTTCGTCAGACCCTTCCGTGGTCGCCAGGGGTAGCCTGCTGAGCGATCGGCACAGTTGTCTGTGCCTGGTCTGTGCCTTATGGTATAGTCGTAGGATGCCAGCATGAGTGCCCACCATTGAATTCGTGCCGAGGCGTTGGCGTTTATTGACTTGCTCTCGGATAGGAGGGACATGAGGGGCTTGTGGTCGGTTTCTAACGCGAACATGGCCCCGAAAAGATATTGGTGCATCTTTTTGACACCGTACACGCACGCGAGCGCCTCCTTCTCTACCATTCCGTACCCGCGCTCCGCCCGCGAAAGTGACCTGGAGGCATAAGCTATGGGTTGTAATTTGCCCGCACTATTGACATGTTGCAAAACGCACCCGACCCCATACGCTGACGCATCGCATGTGAGAACTAGCTTTTTACCTGGATCAAAGAAAGTCAAAACACTGTTGGAGCACAGAAGGTTGCGTGCCTTATTGAAGGCACGTTCCTGGGCGTCCCCCCAAAACCAATCGCACCCCTTCCTGAGTAGCACGTGGAGAGGCTCCAGCAGCGGGCTTAAATTCTGCATAAAGTTCCCAAAGTAATTGAGTAGCCCGAGAAAGGCGCGCAGTTCTGAGACATTCCGGGGCCTGGGTGCCAGGCGAATTGCTTCTGTTTTGGACTCTGTTGGGCGGATTCCATCAGCGGCAATCCTTCTGCCCAAAAATTCAACCTCGGGTGCGAGAAACAGGCACTTAGATTTCTTGACTCGTAGGCCTACCCGATCCAACCGCTTTAGTACTTCCTCCAAATTACGGAGATGGGAGTCGGTGTCCCTGCCCATGATAAGTATGTCGTCTTGAAATACAACCATCCCCGGGATGGACTTGAGCAGACTCTCCATGTTGCGCTGGAATATGGCAGCTGCCGACCTGATGCCGAATGGGCATCGATTGTACATGAAAAGGCCTCGATGTGTGTTGATGGTGGTGAGTAGCTTGGATTCCTCGGTCAATTCTTGCGTCATATACGCAGATGTGAGGTCCAATTTGGCAAATAAGTCCTCCGCTCTGGGCAGCGGGTACTGGTCCTGTAGGGAGACTCTGTTTATGGTAGATTTGTAGTCCCCACAGATTCGTACAGATCCATCAGGCTTCATGACTGGGACGATGGGACTTGCCCAGTCGCTAAATTCCACAGGTGATATAATGCCTTCCCGCAGAAGCCTGTCTAGTTCGTGTTCAATCTTTTCCCTCATCACATAGGGTACAGCTCTGGCCTTGTGATGGACCGGTCTAGCATCCTGTGTGATGTCGATTTTGACTTTGGCCCCTTTGAAAGTGCCCACACCTGGCTGAAAGAGATGTTCAAATCGCTTTATAACTGTTGAGCAGGAGGTCCGTTCCTCTAATGACATGGCATGGACATCATCCCATTTCCAGTTTAGTTTTGCCAGCCAGCTTCTCCCCAGCAGTGCTGGGGAGTCTCCGGGGACAATCCACAGGGGAAGTCGGTTCACTGTCCCTTTGTTTGTGACAGAGAGCATGGCGCTGCCGAGGACTGGTACGATTTCTTTGGTATAGTTCCTTAGTTTGGTGTCGACCCTTGTGAGTTTTGGTCTGTCTCTTTCATGCGGCCACAGTTGTTCAAATTGTTGAGCACCCATGAGAGATTGACTTGCTCCCGTATCCAGCTCCATGTTGACAGGTATCCCGTTGAGTAGGACCCTCATCATTATAGGAGGCGCCCTGTTGTAGGAGCAGCGGCCATTGATCGTGTTGACCCGCTGTACATCGGTGTCCCGGGTACTGTCCCCACCGTCTTCTGGTCCACTTTCCGACCCATCCAATTCGTATTCCAGCCGAGCTGGGGTTTTTTTGCACATGCGGGCCAAATGCCCCGTATATTCACAGTTCCTGCAAACAGCCTGCTGAAATCGACATCCCCTTGACGAGTGCCCACCCCCACACCTCCAGCACAGACTGCTTACAAAGAATGAGCTGCATCTAGCTGATCTCTCTTGAGCTTCTCTCAGTTTGTAGTTGATTGCTCGCATTGTGGGTTGATGAGGTGTGAACGGCCGTTCCTGTGGCCCTTGATGGCTTCTGGCACCACTGCCTGCTGTCGAGAGCCTGTTCTCCCGGTTTTGTCTGTGTGTGGGGGTAGCAGCTTGTCTAATGCTGTGAACTCCTTGTTCCATTATTTCGTTAGTTGTCGTACCTGCATTGTAAATCAACCTTGTGTCTTCTTCCCCTACCAAGAATGTCTGTGCAACCAGTGCTGCTGCCTCTAAGGTCAGGTTCTTAGTCTCTATGAGCTTTCGGAATATGCCTGCGTGGCCTATTCCTTCAATGAAAAAGTCTCTCAGCATTTCTCTCCTCAGTTCATCGGAGAACTCACATAAACTAGCCAACCTCCGAAGTTCCGCCACGAAGTCGGGTATGCTCTGGCCCACACAGCGTCTGTAGTTGTAGAACCTGTGTCTGGCCATGTGTAGGCTGCTCGCTGGCTTCAGGTGGTCTCTTACCAGTGTGCTCAATTCTTCAAACGACTTGCTTGCTGGTTTCTCGGGTGCCAGCAGATCCTTCATTAAAGCGTATGTTTTCGAGCCACAGCTGGTCAAGAGATGGGCTCTTTTCTTGTCTGCTTTGTCGTCTCCTAACCAGTCTTTGGTTACAAAGCTTTGCTGGAGCCTTTCTATAAAGTCCTCCCAATTGTCTCCAGCATTGTACTTTTCATCTGATCCGTTGTTCGCCATTCTGTGGATTCTGTAATCCCGTAACTCGTCGCCACTGTAAAGTCCTGTCCCCTCAGTACAGATTCACACGAGACATGTAGTGAAGTCAAGGTCACTCTGGACCTGCACCTTTATTTCACAGCTCTGGAATGCTGCACTTGCCTGAGACCTGTCCTTATATACCTGTCTCTTGCAAGTGCACCCCCGGTGTTAATGTATGCTGGTGGTTACAGGTCATATCGTATTACAGTCATGTATAGCATGTTAGGATACAATTATATGTAATAATGTAAGATATATGACAGTTACTGCCCTAGAGGAATCATGCTGGAGTTGAAGGGATAGTTGCTCATTCACTCTTCTACTTTAACAATGTTCCATTTATTGGTTCTGTTCTTTCCGGACACTCTCCAGTTCTGACGAAGGGTCACTGACCCAAAATGTTAACTCTGCTTTCTCTCCACAGATGCTGCCTGACCTGCTGAGAATTCCAGCATTTTCTGTTTTTATTCCAGATTCCAGCATCCGCAGTATTTTGCTTTTGCGTTGGCCCATCCACACAAGAGAGATCCGAGTCACACCCTGGGAATCTCAGACCAGTTTCCTGACAGTTAATCATGGATACCCTACTGACGGAGAGGTTGCTACTATATTGGGCAGGATTGGATATTAACTATTGGTTAAGGAGAATGCTACAGTGCTGGAGAGGAACGCTGTCCTGGAGAGGTCAGGGACAGAACCTAGATGGCTAGAGTTAAGAAATAATTGAGGTGCCATTACACTACTTGGTGCATTCTATAGACCACCAAATAGTGGAAATGATATGGAGGAGCAAATTTGCAGAGAAATTACAGAGAGGTGCAAGAACTTTACCGTCGTGATAATGGGATAGTGACAACTATCCTAACGTAGACTGAAGGAAAATAAATTGCAGGGCTACGGGGAAAGGGCGGGGAGTGGGACTAGCTGAGAGTTGGCATGGACTTGATGGGGTAAGTGGCCTTCTTCCATGCTGTAACTATTCTATGATTCTATATCTCAATAACACCAACCTGCAATCTGGTTTCTCAGCAAGTTAGTCAACTAATGAACCTCTCAGTCTCATGGAAAACAGTCATTATGTGGATGCGCAGGAGGATGTCTAGCAGTCCATCCGTAGCATTCCATAAGACATTGTCGCTGAGCAGCAAATGACACCGTGTGCAGTAAGTGCAGAAATTTGCAGGATTCGATGCACAACATAAAATCATTTTCACAACTGATGGGTGCAGAGTTAACTATTGCAGAATAATTGGAAGTGTATTCATCCAAATTGCCACACAATGTTGAATGTCTAAAGGAAGATTTTTTTATACTAGGTGTTCCATTGTTTTAAGCTTCATACTATAAGCCAAAAAAAATTAGAGTAGGCACTTTGCATAGGAATTCCTTTTCAGTGAGATCACGGAGAACTAAGTCCTCTCCAGTAATGACAAGTATTGGGATAGTAGCGGGCTGTGAGCAGCATTCCTAATTCATGATGTCATTGTAGAGCACGCTCGCGAAGATGAGAATCCGTGCCAAACATCTACTTGCAGGCTGCCTCTCCATTACTACAGTAAGAGTGGAGACAACCAGTAAATGTGCAGGTGAAAGCTCTTGTTTATTGATTTTATTATTATTTGACAGTCAGATAGATACTTTCTATTTGAAGCAAATAGCAAGAGGCTCTCTGTCCCTATTCTAGCAGAGCATGCTACATTCACTTTGGATATTAGGGGAATCCAGGGATATGAGGATCGGGCAGGGAAGTGGAGTTGAGGTAGAAGATCAGCCATGATCTTATTGAATGGCAGAGCAGGCTCGAGGGGCCGAATGGCCTACTCCTGCTCCTATTTCCTATGTTCACACAGCTATTTGTTTGACACACTGAATAGCAACATTTTAAAACAGCGAGTGGTTACCCATTCCCAGGGACAAATTCCTGTTGTCTGTTTTGACTAATGAATAGGTGGAGTCTCTGAAGTTGACATAATTAGAAAGTAACTTTATTTTGAGCACCGATAAAGCTTTTAAATCAATTCAATATGCCAGGTGATGATATAAAAGAAATGAACATTCCCTCACCCCCTGAATAGAAATTGTGTTAAATTGGCATGTTATAATCTGTGAGAGCTGCCCTTCATCTGCTCCTGATGTCTAGACAGCGGCTGTCTAGAAATGCATAGCTGAGTGTGATCGTAATCATGGCAGTGACTGAATGTGTTGGTGGGACGCTATTGCGCGGCTGTTATGGGCCCAATTACCACAGGTCTTTAGGCTCCCTTTCCACAGTTAAAGGTAACTTGCACAATTTCTCCTGTGCAAAAGGAATGGGTCTTATAAATAGATCTCTGCCACAGATGACCCATTGCCATTCCGACTGGCATCCCTCTTTCTCTGCAGTTCCTGTTGACAAAGCTCTTTATACCCGGGTTTGGGGGCAAAGGGAATGATAACCAGGAATGTGTATCAGCCTAAGATCTGCGCTGGAGCTGGACATAAATAGTATTTGTATGATCGTGCTGGGGCTATGTGGGAACGGAGTGACTTTACATTCTTAAATGCCACAGCATAATGGACACTGCAATCTCTGTTGTGTATTTAAATGTCAATACATGTCCAGGCAGCAACAACTTGGCATTCAGATGCAAAACTGCTTCAGTTCTCCACTAACACTTTATGATGCTATAATGTTGCTAACTTGTAATAGAAAGAAAAAAATTGCATTTATAAAGTGCCTTTCCTGATCTCAGGATGCCCCAAAGCGCTTCACAGCTAATGAAGTACATTTTAAGTGTGGTCACAGTTGTAAAGCGGCAGCCAAAATTGTGCACAGCAAGGACCAACAAACAGCGATGAGATAGACGACCAATTAAACTGTGTTAGTGATGTTGGTTGAGGGATAAATACTGGCCAGGACACTGGGAGAATGTCCCTGCTCTCCTATGAATGGTGCATATACTTTTAGACAAATAGTACCCCATAAGGAACTGAGATAAAGACCAAAAATGCTAGAAATGCATTGCAGGTCAGTCAATACCAGAGTTTTGAATGGGATTCTGCGGGTTTACGTGATGGAGCGTGAAGCCGACCAGGACAAGGAACAGACACGAATTACCAAATTGTTGGTTCAACCTATTATTAACAGGAGTTTTGTTTCAAGGAAATGCAACACTGTCGAACTGAATGCAGTCTTTGTTGCAGCTGCTGGTTTCCGCAACTGATGGGTATTTCTGCTCCTCCCCTCTATTCATAAACCTGTTTTTACAAAATCTGCATCTTAAGACAAACATCTGTACAAATCCACTAGAACTTCAGAGGGGAAAAAATAAAATTCAGTTGTGAATTTTATTCCTTTGTGTGTTAAAAGTGAGGGATGTAATTGTTCTAATTGACTTTAACTTGCAGCATTCCCACCTCCTCGTCTCTGGTCTCCTAAATCTACTGACTCTTGCTGGGAATCCGTCCAGTACCTCGCCAAGTGCCCAATCTTCATGTGTGAGTCTCAATAATGAGCAGAGGCCAGTTATTTAATCCTGGAAGGAATCACAGCCAAACCCTATCTTACTATCACCTCACATTCACACATATATGTACTTTCCAGCAACGGTCACTAGATAGCAATTAAGATTGGGAACACTGGCTATTTTTCCTGTTCCCAGCTGAAGGGCAGAGTCTGACTGTAACACTGCAACTCCTCCTCTAGTTCAGATCAGGTCACTCAGTGCAGACCTAGAATTGAAGCCGGGACCTCGTGATGTCTGGGTGGAGATCTGTGAGTCCACTCATCAGCTTGTAGAATCATAGGATCTTACAGCACAAAACGAGCTCATTCGGCCCATCGTGCCTATGCCGGCACTTTGAAAGAGTTAGCTAATTAGTCCCACTCCCCCGCTCTTTCCCCATAGTCCTGCATTTCTTTCTTTTTCAAGTATTTATCCAATTCCCTTCTGAAAGTTACTATTGAATCTGCTTCCACCGCCCTTTCAGGCAGTGCATTCCAGATCATACGTTTTATTATGTTAAAGGTGCTATATAAGTGCAAGTTGTTGTCATCGTTTACTTTTTAAGTTTTTTATATATCAATCTATCAGATGTGCTGACCCAATACTTATTAGTTCATGGTTAAGTTGGTATTATGTGAGTTGACATATGATGTGTTATAATATGGCACCAAGGCAGCACACACCAACATAGAAATTTCAATACAGAAGGACGCTGTTCGTCCCACTGTGCCTGTACTGGTGCTAACTCCCCCACCCAAGCCGTGTACTCGAATTCCGTTTCCTTGCTCTTTCCCTGTACCCTTTAACATTTTTCTTCTTCGAAATTTCTCTCACTTTCCCCTAACTTGATTAACTCAGCTTCAACAGCCATCTATGGTACAGCATTCCATGGTGTAATACATTCTTCTAACCTCCCTCTTTATGCTTCTAATACTAATCCTGAGTTTATGGCCCTTGTTACCAACTGACTGACCAGTGGAAATAACCTTTCACTATTAACTCTCTCAAACATGCTGGAATGCAGGACCACGTCAACGATTTCCGCTTCATGGTGTGTTCAAGGTGAATCACAAAATAAGGTTTTGGCACCTCCCTGTAGAGAGGGGAGAAGGGGAGGAAGGAAGGACAACTGACTCAAAGTTATCCTCATGCACACGTCCCATTGGCTCATTCAAGAGTGGCACTGATGGTAAGTCTGGGTGCAAGTCACCTTTCGGTTTTCTTGGCTGATAAAGAAAGCCTGGCATGGGAGGTCTAAAAGGGAATCAAAGTGAGGAGGGGGAGAATAATTAAGAAACTGGCCCACCACATCCACCTCGGGGATCAGTAGCCTTTACTAAGAGCAGGTTTGAATTGAGGTTCAAGTCTGACTGAAATGAGGTCACCTGCTTGGACCAGTCAGCCTGCAGGCTATTTTGTTTATCGTGCCCTGCTTCGTGCTCAGAACAGCCGGAGTGAGAAGATGATTGTCCTCCTACTTCAGGTCATTGAATGGCCTTTGGATGAGCTTCATTGGTTACCTTACCTGTGGCTGTAATGTCTGAGGGGTAGGTGCTGGGGAGGCAGCCAAACTTATTTGTTGGAGATCTGTGGGTGGACCTGGCTACCGGCAATACCAGCAGTAAATCCCATCCCATAATTTCTGGTATAAATGGAGCAAAGTAAAAAGTAGGTTTTGGTCATTCCAAACTTTTAAAGCCTCTTCCTTCCTGCTTCTCCTCACTTGGCAGTTCAGCCCGTGTTTCCTATAATAAACAAGTTGTTCTATTTATCAGATTGTAGTGCATTTTAAAGGAAAAAATTTAATGAATAGTTAAGGTGTTAGACCTGTAATTGCCTCAAGTGAGCACTCACACGTCTGGTCCTGCCCCATGCAAACCTCAAAGGCATCCCGGCCTGCAACTATAGCGATGCTCAGTCCCAAGGCCATGAGCAGATAGAGTTTCAAACAAATATTAAGTCTTGTGGGAAATAGCTCCCTTCTTATTCTTTTGTAGTCTGTTTTTAAATCTTGGTCATGTTTTCAAATACTTATAGAAATAATCATGGTCGGAAATCTCTTTCATGTTTTTGTGTAGCTATGCACCCTGTCTGATGGACTTTAGTTTCAATTTTAAGCCTGCAGTGATTACTCTGAAATCTTTCTTAAGCCCCAAATTTGTGACTGTGACTGAAATCTGAAACTTCTGGCTAATTATGTCAGTAAAATCTTAATCTGCAATGTCCCTGTGTGCAGCATGGTCTCTGTGTAAATCACTGTCCCTGTGTACATTACTGACTCTTTAAACAGGACTGCCCCTGTGTACAACATAGTCCCTATGTATACAAGTGCCCCTGTGTACAGCATGGTCCCTGGGTATACAAGTGCCCCTGTCAACACCATGGCCCCTGGTTATACGTGTCCCTGTATACAGCATGGCCCCTATGTATACGTGCCCCTGTGTACAGCATGGTCCCTGGGTATACAAGTGCCCCTGTGAACAGCATGGTCCCTGGGTATACAAGTGTCCCTAAGTACAGCATGGCCCCTATGTATACGTGTCCCTGTATACAGCATGGCCCCTATGTATACGTGCCCCTGTGTACAGCATGGCCCCTATGTATACATGCCCCTGTGTACAGCATGGTCCCTGGGTATACAAGTGTCCCTGTGTACAGCATGGACCCTATGTATACAAGTGTCCCTGTGTACAGCATGGACCCTATGTATACAAGTGTCCCTGTGTACAGCATGGTCCCTATGTATACAAGTGTCCCTGTGTATAGCATGGTCCCTATGTATACAAGTGTCCCTGTGTACAGCATGGTGCCTATGTATACAATTGCCTCTGTGTACAGCATGGTCCCTATGTATACAAGTGCCCCTGTGTACAGCACTATCTCTACACAAGACTAAGGAAGCCTAAGGGGGTGGAATTCCCCTATTGTGCGCCTCCCGTCTCCCGTTAGCGCCACCTGGAGGCACTAACGGAGCGCAAAAGTGTTTTCATCCGGGGAGGAGCGGGGAGGCAGGCGCTACCGACACCCACGCAATTCCGCGGGAGTTAGCGAAATCGCGAAACCAGTAGCGCCCCGGGCCGCTGCGTCTCTGGCGATGTCATCATCGCCGTGCACAGTGACCACTTTTCACCCCGCGGCAGAAATTGGGCAGCGCCCCACGAGGCTGCCGCGGACGATGTCAGCGCCAGCCTTGCGGGTCGCGAAGCGGGCCACACTCCGCTCGCCGGGTGAAATTTAATGGGGAGGTGTGCGCCGCTGTTCACCACCATTTTTTTCCCCGATTTACCCGTTGGGCTCTTTCTCTGCCAATTTTGTGGCATCCATGCCGTGATCGTGCAGCCCGGCACTCTGTTTCGGTGCCGAGCATCGGCCTCGGCACCCCACATTCCCAGTGGCTGAGTGCAGGCCCATCAAGAGCCGTGCAGAGCTTGCAGCATCCCTCTGCTTTAACAGAAGGGGCGGGCACGTGGAACGCATCAGCGCTACGCGGTGAGGCCGCGCAACGCTCCGCGTTGTGTGAGCTTTGCGTCCCCGAGCCCGCCCTGACACTTCCTCTGAGGGGTGGTGAGCCCAATTTCGGTTGCAGGGCGGGACTATTGCGCCGGACGCAGGAAGTTCCACCCTGTGAGGGTTACCGCCCTCAAACGGGACACTCCCGAATTTCGTCCCTTAATGCTTTACATAACTGAATGAGATTTAGTGAACTGTTAGGTTTAATAGATAATATTATTAGAGTACGGTGGATCTGTGGAATTAAAATTAACATGTGAACTATCTAATCAGCCAGGCAGCCGGAGGCTGCTACAACCACTTGTAAAGAATTGGGGTCAACATTTGAAGCTGGGAAGAATGGCACATAATGGATCAAAACTTTTAGGGGGAGGATACATGACCCTTCATTGTCCCCACCCATCCCTTTCCCTAGTGGTTGTTGCCGCGGCCTGGTGTCCCTGGGCTAGAAAGGGAAAATTCACATAAGGTTCCTGCTCCTGATCACTATCCAGTGACCATGGTTAAAAGTGGCCATGTGTGGACACTGAGTCAGTATAATCAAGCTTTACTGTGACAGTTGAGAAGCCGGCCAGCATTAACTGTCTGGGTTTACACATGAAGAAGATTGCTGGAATTTGTGGAACTTTATCTCAGCATGTGCCAGCACCTTCAGGGGAGGAGGGTTAAAAACATTGTGGGGGAATAAGAAAGCCAAAAAGTGCATTCACACACTTCCATTGAGGTTCCAGTGTCAGCTGTGGCTCAGGGGGTAGCACTCTCGCCTCTGAGTCAGAAAGTTGTGGGTTCAAGTCGCACTCCAGGGATTTGAGCACAAAAAATTTAGGCTGACATGACCACTGGACGTCTCAAAGCGCTTTACAGCCAATGAAGTACTTTTGGAGTATAGTCACTATTATAATGTAAGAAACGCGGCAGCCAATTTGCGCACAAGCAAGCTCCCACAAACAGCAATGTGATAATGACCAGATAATCTGTTTTTTTGTTATGTTTATTGAGGGATAAATATTGGCCAGGACACCAGGGATCACAACACTGCTCTTCTTCGCAATAGTGCCATGGGATCTTTTACATCCATTTGATAGAGCAGACGGGACCTCGGTTTAATGTCTCATCCAAAAGACGGCACGTCCGACAGTGCCGCGCTGGAGTGTCAGCCTAGATTTTCTGTGCTCAAATCCCTGGGGCCCAAAATTCCACATTCCCTTTTTTTGGCGCTATTTCAGATTAACGACCGTTTTTTTAACCCAAAATTGCACTGAAAGAAAAGTCCGAAGTTTTGCCAAAATTGTTTTTGATTTTGGTGCAGCGCAGAAAGACCTTTGGTTTTCAGGGTGGAACTAATTGTTAGCACCA
This sequence comes from Pristiophorus japonicus, assembly GCF_044704955.1. NCBI lineage: Eukaryota > Metazoa > Chordata > Chondrichthyes > Pristiophoridae > Pristiophorus > Pristiophorus japonicus. The sequence continues at coordinate 81,208,015 of NC_091993.1, forward strand.
AAAACGTGAGGCCCATTCCCTGCACATGCCCAAGCATTTAGGTTTCCAGGGTAACGTGAGGTGAGTCATTTGGCCAGAGATAGGGGCAGCCGACAGGATTGAACCCTTGGCCGGACACAGGAACTCGGCGCTCGGCTTTGAAAGAAGTCCGGGAGGGGGGAGGCGGAAGCTAAGTCAACAGTTCGGTGGTGGAACTTAACCACGTCTCGCAATTGCAGTTTTGAACTTCAATAAAGTTGGTCTTTTCCCTCCACACAAGCATTTTTAAGTAGTTTGCAATATAAGGTTTATTCCCTCCATCCAAAAGCTATAACTCAGCTCCGTTTTCAAAGATGGCGTCGGTAACGCTGATTTCGATTTGGTAACATACATAAGAATTAGGAACAGGAGTGGGCTATCTAGCCTCTCGCGCCTGCTCCGCCATTCAACAAGATCATGGCTGATCTGGTCGTGGAAGGTAAGGTTTTAAAAAGTGGTCCATAGCACTGTCCTTAAAAAAAAATCCGAATTGGCGAAACTCTCAAAAACAGGCAAAAATGGCGTTATGGGTTTGACCCAGAGTTACGTCAGAAAAACGGTACTTAAAAAAACGGCCGTTATCTGTCAAGGGTGGCGTTATACCATTGACAAAACTTGCAAAATTAAGTTAGCTCCTTAAAAAAAACCCTGTTAGCTCCAAAAAAAAAAGGAGCTAAATGGTGGAAAATTTTGGGCCTCTGGAGTGGGACTTGAACCCACAACCTTCTGACTCAGAGGTGAGAGTGCGACCCACTAAGTCACAGCTGACACGTGGTTAGTACGGGAGACATGGCAAGTGGTGCCTGGTGTATGGCCACTTCATACTCACAGCAGGAAATGCCTGGCTTGCAGAGGCCGGGAATGTCGGTATTGCCAGTTCCCTCAGCGGATTTGATGTCATTGAGCAGAGCTTCTCTGTCCTCTTGTTCCCGTTGGCCTTTATCACTGTTGGCATTCGTGGGTAGTTTGTCCTCACTGTTGGGCATTTTGACTGGGTTTTTCCCCCTTCGAAAACTAGTTGGATAATAAATCTGTTGAAAAAAATGACATGTCTTTCAAAGTACTGCTGAGCAACACAGTGTCTTGTTATACAATCAGTGGCACTTTCCTAATTCCCTGCACTTTTAGAATTGTCACCTCAAGAACTGACACAGTTGCATCATGAGACAAACTACCAAACTTGCTTTTAAAATCATCGAAAAACCTTTCTGAAAAATAAATTGCTGGTGGAGTTGTACCCTCACTTACAAGTCCTTGCATGTACAGAGGCCTATCTGCAGCCCTTCTCTTCCTGAGACCCTGGCAAGCTCTTTGTTCCAGCAGCAAAAACTGTAGTCCATACCCTATCCTAACACCAGTGCCAGCCCAGCTTCACTACAGTTAGGCATTTTTCTGCAGAGTTTTTTTTTACTTGGCGAAGAATGAATCCTCCATTGTGGAGAGTAAAATCATGCGGAGTGTAAAAACATCTTTGCCCACTTTGACTCCTGATTATACATAACAGATGGCTCTCAAATTCCTTCTCTGTTACACATTTACCAAAAAAGGTTAAGAAAATACTTCAGTGTTTCTACAGCATGCATTGAATAAAAGGCAGCCATTCACATCAGATTATCCCCGTATCTCTTATAATGCCTGTCTTTGCTGACTTCCACTGCCTCCATCTCCTATTGCATTGAAAAATCCTTGTCCTTCTTTATAAGTGCCATTTCCCACATTACCTCTGCAACTTCCTCCAGCCCTACATCCCAGCTTGCACCCTGGACTCTTCCATCTCTGGCCATCTATCCCCCCCCCCCACCCACACCCCTCCCCTGCCCTGACCCCGTTCCTCTCTAGTATTGGTGGCTTCAGTTGTCACACCCCTGCAGTCTGAACTTCCCTTCCTAAAGCCTTGCCACATCTCTCCCCATTCACAAATATCTCCTCAAAACCTACCTCTCCAACTTTGGCCACTTCCCCAACCTTCCTTCCAAACAGCTGCTGGGTGATTGTTCCATGCCGCTCCCTCCCATGTCCGTGATGTTTCACGACATTAAAGATTCTACAAGTGCCGTAGTTATTGTGGAGATTGATTATAAATGACAAATACTCACAAGGCATGGGAATACACATTAAATGGTCATCATCATCATAGGCAGTCCCTCGGAATCGAGGAAGACTTGCTTCCACTCTTAACATGAGTTCTTAGGTGGCTGAACAGTCCAATACGAGAACCACAGTCCCTGTCACAGGTGGGGCAGATAGCCGTCGAGGGAAGGGGTGGGTGGGACTGGTTTGCCTCGTGCTCTTTCCGCTACCTGCGCTTGATTTCTGTACGCTCTCGGCGATGAGACTCGAGGTGCTCAGCGCCCTCCCGGATGCGCTTCCTCCACTTAGGGCGGTCTTTGGCCAGGGTCTCCCAGATGTCAGTGGGGATGTTGCACTTTATCAGGGAGGCTTTGAGGGTGTCCTTATAACGTTTCCACTGCCCACCTTTGGCTCATTTGCCGTGAAGGAGTTCCGAGTAGAGCACTTGCTTTGGGAGTCTTGTGTCTGGCATGCGAACTATCTGTCCTGCCCAGCAAAGCTGGGCGGCCCTGGACAACGTGGACCACTTTCCATATCTTGGGAGCCTCCTATCAACAAGAGCAGGCATTGATGATGAGATCCAACACCGCCTCCAGTGCAGCCTTCGGCCACCTGAGGAAAAGAGTGTTTGAAGACCAGGCCCTCAAAACTGCCACCAAGCTCATGATCTACAGGGCTGTAGTAATACCCGCCCTCCTGTATGGCTCAGAAACATAGACCATGTACAGTAGATGCCTCAAGTCGCTGGAGAAATACAACCAGCGATGTCTCCGCAAGATCCTACAAATCCCCTGGGAGAACAGACGCACCAACGTTAGCATTCTTGACCAGGTCAACATCCACAGCATCGAAGCACTGACTATATTAAATGGTACGACACTGAGAAGTGTAAAGGAACAAAGGGACCTTGGAGTGCATGTCCATAGATCCCTGAAGGTAGCAGGCCAGGTAGATAGATAGTTAAGAAGGCATATGGAATACTTGCCTTTATTAACTGAGGCATAGAATAAAAGAGCAGGGAGGTTATGCTTGAACTGTATAAAACACTAGTTAGGGTACAGCTAGAGTACTGTGTGCCGTTCTGGTCACCACATTACAGGAAAGATGTGATTGCACCAGAGAGGGTACAAAGGAGATTTACGAGGATGTTGCCTGGACTGGAGAATTTTAGCTATGAGGAAAGATTGGATAGGCTGAGGTTGTTTTCTTTGGAGCAGAGGAGGCTGAGGGGACACCTTATTGAGGTGTATAAAATTATGAGGGGTCTGGATAGAGTGGATAGGAAGGACCTATTTCCCTTAGCAGAGGGGTCAACAATCAGGGGGCATAGATTTAAAGTAATTGGTAGGAGGTTTAGAGGGCATTTGAGGGAGAAAAATTCCCAGAGAGGGTGTTGGGGGTCTGGAACTCACCACATTTAAAAAGTACTTAGATGTGCACTTGAATTGCCGGATGGCACTTGATGGGCCAAAATGGCCTCTTTCCGTGCTGTAAATTTCTGATTTTATGATGTTTGCTGATTGAGGGGGCGATTTCCTTTTCAATTGAGTTTATGTAACATTCAGAACTATCTCTTTTTTTTTATCATTCTTCCTTCTGTTTTATGAATGTTTTCCCCTTTTCTCTGCTGAAGCCGCTGACCCATGCTGGAATACAGATGCTCAGGCACCAGTCACCCACCAATACCTCAACCAAGCAGCAATTCTTCACGTTGAATCTAAACAGTGAATGTGGGCAGGCTATTCCATCTTAAGGACATCACAGTCAAGCCCAATTCTGGCCTCACCTGACATCCACACATACAGGATTCACTGGATGAGGGATCAGGAGTTGGGGCACTGCTATTTTTGGCTTAGGTTTTGGCACAGGCAAAATCTTCATACAGGCTATATATATATATCCTTGTAATGTTTAAAATCGGGTGCTGCAGTGAGTCCCCTTATTAAATCCAATGTGAACCTGGTGATGTTGAAAACAGAACTCAGACTTAGCACTTGGAATTCTGAATTATTTGTAACAAACAGAATGGATTCTCTACCTGCCGGGGAGAAGTCCACACACCAGGAACGTGACCAGGGACTGCACTGAGAACACAAATAAGACCCCACTGTCATCACTTATCAATCACACAGTGAAGAGACTTTCAGAATGGATTGAAAAACAAACTTCCAGAATAATTAAAAGCGGAATGTTCAGGAGATATTCAGCATTTGAAAAATAAATGGAAGGCCAGCAACAATGTGCTATCACCATGTTTCACTAGTAGAGAAGTCGTTCACGCATCTGCAGTATCCTGGGTGTCTGTAAGACATGATCGGCACAGCCATCGGCTGCATTACTGTACACTCGGTACATGTCTCGGCCCTCACAAGACAGAGCAGCCCTGCATACACCGACAGCACAAACATGAGCTAGCTCTTGTTAAATCCACAGATACAAAATAGTTAAGCGCACAGAACAAGCCGGAAATGTCAGAATCCAAGGACGGATTAACATTCGGGGTGGAACCTTCCGTCAGACCTGCTTCGGAAAGCTCTCTATTTTGAACCTGCCTTCCTATTCCAGGGACGGATGGATTTACAGCGTTTTTCCAGTCTTTTCAGATTTCCAACATTTGTAGTTTTAACGTTGTATCTCTTTAATAGAATGTCAAGTCTTAAAACTTTAAACAGCAATTGCTCCCATATTCTCAATATTTAACCATAAGACGTGCGTGGTGATTAAAAAGTGTATAAATAGCGAAATATCAATTCATAATATAGTTTGCGACTTAAAAACTGTAATTTGAGCCCAGCTGATGGTATGAACAACAGTTGTGGACATATCTGCAATACATGCAGCAAATGTGCCAGGTCATTGTAACCCCCCCCCCCCCCCCCACACACACACACACATGAGAAAGGGCAGCTCGCCGACCTGCTAATCTGCATTGAAGATGCATTTGAGAAAGTGAAAAGATGAGTTTAGCGGGAGGTTTGTGCCGTGTCCCCGGAGTTTAACCCACTTACCTGTCCGATGACTCTGAGCGCTGTGTTTACCTTGAGACCGGGTCCCGCCTGCAACTTCAAACCGGACCCTGCCAGCCGGCAAACAGCAGGGGGGGCGTGCAACACAAACCTCTGCTTTCAGTCACATAGCTTCACATGGGACAGAATCTGTAGCTTATTTGGGGTGACCACGCTGCTACATTCTGATGTGTGCATAGTCTGTGCAGGTTTCATTTTTAAGAAGTCATGCCAATGTTTTCCGCGGCTTGGCCATCCCCCTTACTTAATGGGCTCCTCCAAAATTGAAACAAAACAGAGCCGGGGCCCCGCCCCTTACAGTCAGTTGCACTGTTGTTAAATGTCAATAAAAAAATCAGGAAATCCCTTTAAATTAACATCTGTGGGCATCGTGCAAACGGACTAAAGCTGAATGGCTTGTAAAGAGCACCCGCTGCAATATGCAGAATAATTTGCCTTAAATCACCAGTCTGAAAGGTACCGTTTGCAACATACACTCAAAACATTTTTTAAAAATAAGCAAGATTTTACCATGGCAACGAGGAAGTGACATGTCACAACTACAGCCCTCTTCACATAGGATATGCAGCCCCAGTTTCAGCCCATGCACAGTGAATTGTTGAGTCGATAATAGTGACAGATTACGTGCTGAGTCGCCGTAAAGGCACCGTGGGGAAGGACCACAGTTTAAAGCCCTTCTGCCACTGTAAACCCGGGGGCAGGAATCAGTATAAAACTCCCCTCGGGCTGCACATGTAACTTCTTTTTTTGTGTACATGGAGCACCATGATCTGTAAACACCTATGTAGTGCCATGTACAATGCAAGGTCTGTTTCGTAATGCACGTTGAAAAGAAAAATGTAAATGTACCATCACCCATTCCGTGTACTGTATAGTGACACATGTAATGTAATTTGTTGAATGTACTACAATGTATCCCGTATTGTACCGAATTGTACTTGAACTGAAAAGCAAGGAAATGTATCGAACGGAACTGCCGTCAGCACCCAAATGTAGTGTATGGGATTGCTGACCGCAGCTAAATGTACTGAACAGCTTTTGAATGTACTGTACAAATTTTTATATGAATAAAGTATATTTTGAAATATTAAAAAAAATAGTGACAGAGGGGTGAGGGACGCACTTAAAATTGGTGCAGTCGCCGCAAAGACACGGTAGGGAAGGGCCACAGTTTAAAGCCCTTCTGCCATGGAAAACCCAGGGACTGGAATCAGTATAAAACTGCCCTCTTGTAAATTTTTTGTATACATGGAGCACCATGATCTGAAAACAACTATGTAGCGCCATGTATAATGCAAGTTCTGTTTCGCAATGTATGTTGCAAAGAAATGTAACTGTACCCTCACCCATTCCGTGTACCGTATAGTGACACATGTAATGTAAGTTGACGAATGTACTACAATGTATCCTGTATTGTACTAAATTGTACCTTGAAATGTAAAGCAAGGAAATGTATTGAACGGAACTGCCTTCAGCACCCAAATGCAGTGTATGGGATTGCTGACCGCATCCAAATGTACTGAACTGCTTTCGAATGTATTGTGCAAATTTTTTATATGAATAAAGTATATTTTGAAATAAAAAAAAGATAATAGTGACAGAGAACTGCCCCCTTATTGTCGCACATGAAACCTGTTTGAAGCCAACTCTCCCCCGCGACCCTTCAAAATGAGATCCAACCACAAAATAAATAACTTGAATTTAGATAGAAATGGAAAATGCTGGAAATACTCAGCAGGTCAGGCTACATCTGTGGAGAGAGCAATTTCCCCCAGTACTTGTGCCTTTTTTTGGGAGTAGGCTGCTTTTTCTGGCCAATCTTAAAAATCCCCAGTTTCCCCAATCAATTTGCACCAGTGTAACTCAGTAACGTTTTTTTTAAGGTTAGTTTTTTTTTCTCGAAAGGGGGCGTTACCAGCCATCTACGCCAATTCTGGCAATTAAGGCAACTTTGGCCAGCTGATAGTTACTCCATTTCTACTTAGGCCAGCGTATGTGGCCTCTCGAGAAAACTCTTGCGGAGAGCTAAAGAAATCAGCGCAGGGAGGTACATTGGAGGCCATTCGGCCTGGGCTAGGGGTGAGAAGCGGAGCGGACCTGGACCGACACAAAATCGGGGGCTACAGAGCGGCGGGGGAAGGCACCCGGAGAGGCTCGGGGTGAAGGGAGCAAGCTGGCCGGCACGAAATCGGGGGACACAGAGCGGCTGGGAAAGGCACCGGAGAGGATCGGCGGGGAAGATGCTCACTGCAGCTGACCAGGAAGGCACCTCACTCAGCGCTCTACTGCGCATGCGCGGCCATTTCGGCGACGTCAAGAACGTCAGTTTTTTTTTCTCCCGCGCATGCGCAGAAGGCCTGGCTCCTTTTTTCAGCACAGAATGCAGGCTCCACCCCCCAAGGCGACTGGCCACGCTGCGCGGCTGCAGACTGGAGGCCAAATATCGGGGAAACTTCGGAGATTTTTTTCTGGAGCATCTATCTACCTAATTAAGTGGCGCAACTCAGGCAATACGCCAGAAAACGGGCTCGGGGAAAATTGAGCCCAGAGGACCTGAAACTGGTCGGAGGCTTCCCGTGGGCGAATGCCTCCGAACCGCAAGTACTTACCTGATGGCCCTGGACCTACGAAGACTTGCACTCCTGGGCCTGCAGGCGTACGCCTGGGTACAGTCCACAGATCCCAGGGGTGCAGGGAGTTCGCCATGTTCATGTGGGCTGGCCTAACCAATCACAAAGGGGGATTCCTATTATGCTAATGGTGATTCCATTTACATACGGATTCCCCGTAAGCATAATAGGAATCCACTAAAAAACACACTTTCACCCCACTTAAATAAAAATAAATCATCACATGTTCAAAATTAATTCAAATACAATTTAAATAAACATTTAAAACAACAATTAAATTTTTTGAGAAATAAATGTAAACATTTTTAAAGGGGCCAAAAATAACGTGAACTAATTTTAAAGATTTTTAATGGTTAAATGATTTTTAAAATTTATTTAATTAAAACCTTATGCTGGTAAAAGAAGGCCTTATGCCTGCTTTTACCAGGTGTAGGAGTTTTGTGGGCATTTGCTGGGCAGTAGTTGAGCAAATAGCCCGAGTCTGTGCCAGCGGACGTCCATTTCCTTCGATTCGTACGATCTGGCAAACTGAAACTTGATAGATCGCAAGTTCCTGCTTTTCGCGCATGTGCATCACATGCGGGAACCCAGAACTTGCGGGACACTTACGACCTCGTATGCTGTGCGTATGCGATCATAGACCCTGGAAAATCCGGACAGAGTTAACATTTCAGATCTGTGACCTTTTGTCAGAACTGGAAAAGGTTAGCGATGTAACAGATTTCAAGCAAGCATAGAGGCAGAGAAAGGGGGGAGGGGAGGAAAGAACAAAAGGAAAGGTCTGTGATAGGGTGGAAGGCAGGAGTGATTTTAATGACAAAAGTGATGATAGTGCAAGGCAAAAGGGGGTGGCTAGAGGACAAGTAAAGAAACAAAAGTTGAGTCGAGGAGTAGAGTCATAGAGTCATTACGGCACAGAAGGAGGCCATTCAGCCCATCGAGTCCATGCCGGCTCTCTGTAGAGCGATTCAGTCAGTCCCATTCCCCGCTCTATCCCTGTAGCCCTGCAAGTTTATTTCCCTCAAGTGTCTATCCAATTTGCTTTTGAAATCATTGATCATCTCCGCTTCCACCACCCTCGTAGGCAGCGAATTCCAGGTCATTTATCTCGCTGCGTAAAAAAATTCTTCCTCACATTCCCTCCTGTATCTCTTGCCCAAAACCTTAAACCTGTGTCCTCTAGTCCTTGCACCATCAGCTAATAGGAACAGCCTTTCTCTGTCTACCTTATCCAAACCCGTCATAATCTTGTACACCTCTATCAAATCTCCCCTCAACCTCATTTGCTCCAAGGAGAACAACCCCAGCTTCCCCAACCTAACCTTGTATCTAAAATCCCTCATCCCTGGAACATTCTGGTGAATCTCCTCTGCACCCTCTCAAGGACCTTCACATCCTTCCTAAAGTAAGGTGACCAGAACTGAATGCAATACTGCAGTTGTGGCCTAACCAGTGCTTTATAAAAGTTCAGCATAAGTTCCCTGCTTTTGTACTCAATACCTCTATTTATGAAGCCCAGAATCCCATATGCTTTGCTAACTACTCTCTCAATATGTCCTGCCACCTTCAAAGATCTTTGCACATGAACTCTCAGGTCCCTCTGTCCCTGCACACTCTTTCGAACTGTGCAATTAAGACTATATTGCCTCTCCCTATCGCTTCTGCCAAAGTGCACCACCTCACACTTCTCTGCATTAAATTCCATCCGCCACTTGTCTGTCCATTCTGCCAGCCTATCTATGGCCTGTTGCAGTTGATTGGTATCATCCTCACTGTTTGCCACACCGAGGGGCGGATTAACCATGGGGCGGATGGGGCTGCAGCCCCTGGCCCACTAAAGAACATAGGCCCACCAAATTGAGAGAAATTTACATATATGCATAGGAATCTAGTATTGCAATGTTACCAGAACCAGAATATATACCTACTTGATACAGAATATATGCTTTCAATGTTGAATATACTGGCCTATGTTTTCATACTCAGAATCAGAATCACACACGTAATGTAATGAACATGAACAAACATAACAATTGGCTCATTTAGATCAGTTTGCCCCAGGCACTTCAGGCCCTTAATCCGGCCCTTGCCACACCTCCAAATTTGGTCTCATTAGCAAATTTTGAATTTTTACTCTGTATTCAAGTAATTTATATATGTCAAAAAAGCAGTGGTCCTAGCACTGACCCCTGGGGACCATCACTGTCTACCATTCTCCAGTCTGAAAAACAGCCATTCACCACGACTCGCTGTTTACTTCCCTTAAGCCAATTTCTTATCCAAGCTGACACTGACCCTCCTGCTCCATTAGCCTCAATTTTGTTAACCAGCCTTTTATGTGGCACTTTGTCAAACGCCTTCCGAAAATTCATATAGACAACATCCACTACATTCCCTTCATCAACCCTCTCTGTTACTTCATCAAAATATTCAATTAGATTAGTCAAACATGATCTGCCTTTTACAAATACGTGCTTGCTCTCCTTAATTAACTTAAACCTCTCCAAGTGCCTGTTAATTTTTTCCCTGAATATTGTTTCTAAAACCTTATCCACCACTGATGTTAAACTGACTGGCCTGTAGTGACTAGGAATGTCCTTACATCCTTTCTTGAACAAGGGTGTCACATTTGCCACTTTCCAGTCCTCAGGCACCTCCCCCTAATCTAGGGAAGATTGGAAGATTATGGCAAGCCCTTCCGCTATCTCCGCCTCCACTTCCCTTAGCAACCTGGGATGCAAGCCATCCGGACCAGGCGACTTATTCACTCTGAGCATAGCCAGCCTTTCCAGTACATCCTGCCTATCAATTTTCACCCCATCCATTACCTCTACTATCTCTGCTACTACCAATATATTTCCTTAGTAAACACCGATACAAAGTATTCTAAGTATTCTAGCCTTGCCCTGCGCCTCTAAGCATATACTGTATCACCTTCTTTGTCACTAATAGGCCCCACCCCGCCTCTTACTACCCGCTTACTATTTACATGACGGTAGAAGATTTTTGGGTTCCCTTTTATGTTAACCACCGTTCTATTCTCATATTCTCTCTTTGCCAGTCTTATTTTTCTCTTCAAGGAGCTGTAAATGATGACAGCAGATTAATTACCAGCACCTGCTAACTGAAAAACTGGGAACAGTGGTTATGGTCTGAAATTGTTGACCTCAATGTTGAGTCCAGTAGGCTGTAACGTGCCTAATCGAAAGATGCTGTTCCTTGAGTTACGTGGAGCTTCGTTGGAACAGTGTATGAGGCCGAGGTCAGAGTGGGAGTGGGGTGGAAAATTAAAATGGCAAGCTCGGGGTCACACCTGCGGATTGAACGGAGGTGTTTAGGAAAGCGATGATCCAATCTGCGTTTGGTCTCCTCAGTGAGCAGCGAATACATTATACTAAATTGAATGAAGTACAAGTAAATCGCTCTTTCATGCACTTCTGCTCTCACCCCTTTCTCTCCCTCACAGAACCATAATAGGGTTTCCCTTGTCCTCACCTTCCACCTCACCAGCCTCCACATTCAACAGATTATCCTCCATCAGTCCATCACCTCCAATGCAATCTCACCCCTCCCCTCTCAGCATTCCTAAGGGACCGTTCCCTCCGTGACATTTGGGTCCATTCTACTATCACCCCCAACAGCTGCTTCCCTTCCCATGGAAGTGCAGGAGACGCAACACCTGCCCTTTCACCTCCTCCCTCCCCAGCTTCAAGGGTGCCACACACTTCCTCCAGGTGGAACAGTGATTTACTTGTGCTTCTTTCAATTTAGTATAACTTAGCTGCTCACGATGCAGTTTGCGGAACACCTCTGTTCAGCCCCCAAGTGTGACCCTAAGCTTCCAGTCGCTGGCCATTTTAATTCTCCACCCTACTCCCACTCTGACAGTTCTGTCCTTGGCCTCACTGTCCCAATGAAGCTCAATGGGAGCTCGAGGAACAGCACCTCATCTTTCGATAAGGCATTTTACAGCCTTCCGAACTCAACATTGAGGTCAACAATTTCAGAACATTTTGTCAAGAGCAAGTGCTGCTAATGATGCTACTATTTCCATTTACAGCTTCTATAGACCCATCTTTTGTTTCTTTACTTGTCCCTTTACCATCCCCTCTTGCTTTGCACACTCATCCCTTTTGTCATTTAAATCATTCCTGCCTTCTACCCTATCACAAACCTTCCCTTTTGTTCTTTCCTCCCCTCCCCCTGTTTTCCTGTCTCTGTACTTGCTTAAAACCTGTTACATCTCTAACTGTATCAGTTCACATGAAAGGTCACGGACCTGAAACGTTAACTCGGTTTCTCTCACCATAGATGCTGCCTGACCTGCTGAGTATTTCCAGCATTCACTGTTTATATTTCAAAGTTCCAGCATCCACAATATTTTGCCGTTTGAATTTATATAGTGCCTTCCACAGCCTCAGAATGTCTCAAAGCACTTTCCAGACATGAGTTGCTTTTGAAGTGTAGTCGCTGCTATTTAAAAGGCAAACGCACCAGTTAATCTGTACATAGCAGGGTCCCACAAACAGAGGTGTAAATGTTGAGCAGGATTGGAGGACTGCTAATGTAGTACTCTTGTTTAAGAAGGGAGAAAGGATAGGCCGAGTTATTACAGGCCTGTCAGCCTAACCTCAGTGGTGGGAAAATTATTGGGAAAAATCCTGAAAGACAGGATAAATCTACATTTGGAAAGGCAAGGATTAATTAGGGACAGTCAGCATAGATTTGTTAAGGGAAGATTGTGTTTGACTAACCTGATTGAATTTTTTGAGGAGGTAACCAAGAGGGTCGATGAGGGTAGTGCGTACGATGTAGTGTATATGGACTTTAGCAAAGCTTTTGATAAGGTCCCACATGGTAGACTGGTCATGAAGGTTAAAACCCATGAGATGCAGGGCAAAGTGGCAAGTTGGATCCAAAATTGGCATTGAGGTAGGAAGCAAAGTGTAATGATTGATGGATGTTTTTGTGACTGGAAGGATGTTTCCAGTGGGGTTCCGCAGGGCTCAGTACTGGGTCCCTTGCTTTTTGTGGTATATATCAACAATTTAGATTTGAATATAGGGAATATGATTAAGAAGTTTGCAGACGACACTAAAATTGGCTGTGTGGTTGATAATGAAGAGGAAAGTCATGGGCTGCAAGAGGATATCAATCTACTGGTCAGGTGAGCAGAGCAGTGGCAAATAGAATTTAATTGAGAGAAGTGTGAGGTGATGCACTTTGGGAGGACTATTAAGGAAAGGATATACACATTAAGCGGTGGGTCACTTAATAGTGTAGATGAACAAAGGGACCTTGGAATGCTTGTCCACAGATCCCTGAAAGTAGCAGGCCAGGTGGATAAGGTGGTTAAGAAGGCATATGGAATGCTTGCCTTTATTGGCCAAGGCATAGAATATAAGAGTAGGGAGGTTATGCTTAAATTGTATAATACTCTGGTTAGGCCACAGCTGGAGTACTGTGTGCAGTTCTGGTCGCCGTATTATAGGAAGGATGTGATTGCACTAGAGAGGGTGCAGAGGAGATTTACTAGGATGCTGTCTGGAATGAAGAATCTTAGTTATGAGGACAGATTGGATAGGCTGGGTTTGTCCTCATTGGAACAGAGTAGGTTGCGAGGAGACCTCATTGAGGTGTACAAAATATTGAAGGGCCTGGACATAGTGGAGGGGTCTATTATGAGGGGCATAGTTTTAAGGTGGTTGGTGGAAGGTTTAGAGGGGATTTGAGGGGTGGGCTTCTTTACGCAGAGGATTGTGGGGACCTGGAACGCTGCCTGGAAGAGTGGTGGATGCAGAAACCCTCACCACTTTTAAGAGATGGCTGGATGGGCACTTAAAGTGCCGTAACCTGCAGGGTTACAGACCGAGAGCTGGTAATTGGGGTTAGACTGGATGACCTTTTGTTGGACAGCGAAGATATGGTAAGTACTGTAGGGAATCGAATAAGACCAGGGTGATCTCCTGGACTAGTTTCGATCGCCTGGATGGGTCGGAGAGGAATTTTCTCAGATTTTTTCTCCCTAAATTGGCCTGGGTTTTTATCTGGCTTTTGCCCCTCCCAGGAGATCAAATGGCTCCGATTGGGATGGAGTGTAGAATGTTTCTGTAGAATGGGTGTCGCAGTTGTGTGAGGCGGACTGATTGGGCTGGGTGCCCTTTGCCTTTCCGTCATTGTTCATAGGTTTATATGTAACCTACATGGCTGCTGACCAAGGGCCGTGTGGTTCTTTGTCGGCCAGCGTGGACACGATGGGCCGAATGGCCTTCTTCTGCGCTGTAAATCTCTATGTTTCTATGGCACTGGGAAGGCAGATGGGACTTTGGTTTAAAGTCTCAAGTGAAAGGTGGAAATTCCAACAATGTAGCACTCCCTCAGAACTGCACTGAAGTGCCAGCCTTTCTTAAAGTTAAGTCTAAGGTGGAGCTTGAACCCACAACCTTCTAACTCAGGCAAAAGTGCTACAACTGAGCCAAGTCTGACACAAAAGACTGCTTATCCGGAGATGAAGAAATTTCTTCATGGTTTTTGTTATGTATGTAAACCTGTAAATACCATGTCTAACCACCTGGCTTATCCCCTGGAGTCCCAAGGGATCCCACAATCCCTTGGGAGCACCTGTATATAAGGAGGCCTCACAGGCTGGAGAGGCACTCTGAGATCTGTAATAAATAACTGCACTTACACTTACTTTGAGCTTGCAGTATCTAGTCTGAATCTTTATTCAAGATATAACAACTGGCGACGCGATATAGATGACGAGCCCCAGCGCAACAATGCAGAGAGCTGTGGGCATTCTGGAGAAATTTTCTGAGTAGATGATTGAGAAACCTTTGTGGAGCGACTTGACCAATACTTCGTGGCCAACGAGCTGGAAGGAGAAGCAAACGCTACCAAACGAAGGGTGATCCTCCTCACCATTTGCAGGGCATCAACATATGGCCTCATGTAAAACCTGCTCGCTCCAGCGAAACCCACAGACAAGTCGTACGATGAGCTGTGCAGACTGGTTCGGGAGCATCTAAACCTGAAGGAAAGCGTTCTGATGGTGAGGTATCGGTTCTACACGTACAAGAGGCCTGAAGGCCAAGAAGTGGCGAGCTATGTCGCAGAACTAAGGCGACTTGCAGGACATTGCGAATTTGAAGGACACTTTGAGCATATGCTCATGGACTTCTTTGTACTTGGCATTGGCCATGAAGTAATACTTCTCAAACTTTTGACTGTAGAGACCCCAACCTTGAGTAAAGCCATAGCGATAGCCCAGGCATTTATCTCCACCAGTGACAATACCAAACAAATTTCCCAGCACACTAGTGCTGCTGCAAGTACTGTGAACAAAGTAACGTTGTTTTTGAATCGAAATGTATATGGCAGGACTTACATGCCTGTAGCTGCATGTCCACAGATGACTCAGAGTCCGCCATCAAGGGTGGTGAATACAAGGCCATTAACACCTTGTTGGCGCTGCGGAAGTGATCATTGCTTCCATTCATGCCACGTCAAAGGATACGTTTACAAGGGTTGTGGAACAATGGGATATCTCCAATGCATGAGCAGGTGAGCTGCAAACCCTGCTAATCCTGCAAACCACCATTTGCAGAGGAGGACAGATCCATGGTGGATCATGGCGAATCAGACCGAGGAGGCAGAGGTATATGGGGTGCACACATTTACCACAAAGTGTCCCCCGATAATACTGAAGATTGAATTAAATGGACTCCCGGTGTCCATGGAGCTGGACACGGGTGCAAGCCAGTCCATAATGAGCAAAAAGACTTTTGATAAGTTGTGCTGCAACAAGGCTTCAAGGCCAGTCCTGACTCCCATTCGTACTAAACTGAGAACGTACACAAAAGAACTGATTCCCGTAATTGGCAGTGCTACCGTAAAGGTCTCCTACGATGGAGTGGTGCACGAGTTACCACTCTGGGTGGTACCGGGCGATGGCCACACGCTGTTCGGCAGGAGCTGGCTGGGAAAGCAACGCTGGAAATGGGACAACGTCCGAGCGCTTTCGTCCACCGACGACATCTCATGTGCCCAGGTCCTAAGCAAGTTCCCCTTGCTGTTCGAACCAGGCATCGGGAAGTTCCAAGGAGCAAAAGTGCAGATCCATTTGATTCCGGGGGAGCGACCCATCCATCACAAGGCGAGAGCGATACCTTACATGATGAGAGAGAGGGTGGAGATCAAGCTGGACAGGCTGCAACGAGAGGGCATCATTTCGCCGATCGAATTCAATGAGTGGGCCAGTCCGATTGTTCCAGTCCTCAAGGGAGAAGGCACCGTCAGAATCTATGGTGATTACAAAGTAACTATCAATCGTTTCTCACTGCAAGATCAATACCCGCTACCAAAGGCAGACAACCTATTTGCGACGCTGGACTTGACCTCGGCCTACATGATGCAGTAGCTGGAGAAATCTTCGAAAGGCCTCACCTGCATCAACACGCACAAAGGTCTCTTCAGTCACAACAGAAGCCCGATTGGGATTCGATTGGCCATGGTGATATTCCAGAGGAACGTGGAAAGCTTGCTGAAGTCGATCCCATGCACCGTGGTGTTCCAGGACGACATCTTGGTTATAGGTCGGGACACCGTCGAGCACCTGCAGAACCTGGAGGAGGCTCTTAGCCGGCTTAATCGTGTGGGGCTCAGGCTAAAACACTCGAAGTGCATTTTCCTGGTGCCTGAAGTGGAGTTCCTGGGGAGAAGAATCGTGGCGGATGACATCAGGCCCACCGATTTGAAGACGGAGGAAATCAAGCACGTACCAAGATCACAGAACGTGAAGGAGCTGCGGTCGTTTCTAGGACTCCTGAACTATTTTGGTAACTTCTTACCGGGTCTTAGCACATTGTTAGAAGCCCTGCATGCTTTACTGCATAAAGGAGATGAATGGGTATGGGGTAAAAGACAAGAAAATGCCTTTGAGAAAGCTAAGAAGCTGTTATGCTGAAACAAATTGCTTGTGTTGTATGATCCATGTAAGCGTTTGGTACTAGCATGTGATGCATCGCCGTACGGGGTCGGATGTGTATTGCAACAAGCTAATGAATTTGGGAAATTGCAACCGGTTGCTTATGCATCCAGAAGTCTGTCTAAGGCCGAGAGGGCCTACAGCATGACCGAAAAAGAAGTGTTAGCGTGTGTTTATGGGGTAAAGAAAATGCATCAATATCTGTTTGGGCTCAAATTTGAATTGGAAACCGACCATAAGGCATGAAAGTAAGGGGATAAATACGAATGCATCGGCCCGCATCCACAGATGGGCGCTCACGTTGTCCGCATACAACTATGCCATCCGCCACAGGCCAGGCACAGAAAACTGTGCCGATGCTCTCAGTAGGCTGCCATTGCCCCCCACAGGGGGGGAGATGGCACAGCCCGCAGATTTAGTTATGGTAATGGAAGCATTCAAGAGCGAGCAATCACCTGTTACCGCCCAACAGATTAGAACCTGGACAAGCCAGGACCCCTTACTGTCCTTAGTAAAAAATTGTGTGCTTAACGGGAGTTGGTCTAGTGTCCCGTTAGAGATGCAGGAAGAAATAAAGCCGTACCAGCGGCGCAAATATGAAATGTCTATACAGGCAGACTGTCTCCTATGGGGTTATTGGGTAGTTGTGCCAAAAAAGCGCAGGGACACTTTCATTAGTGATCTCCACAGTACCCACCCAGGCATTGTAATGATGAAAGCGACAGCCAGATCCCATGTGTGGTGGCCCGGTATTGATGCAGACTTAGAGTCCAGTGTGCACAAATGTAATACATGTTCCCAGTTAAGCAATGCACCCAGGGAGGCGCCACTAAGTTTATGGTCCTGGCCCTCCAAACCATGGTCCAGGGTTCGTGTCGACTATGCAGGCCCATCCTTGGGAAAAATGTTTTAGTGGATGTAGATGCATACTCCAAATGGATTGAATGTGTGATAATGTTGGCAAGCACGTCCGCTGCCACTTTTGACAGCCTACGGGCCATGTTTGCCATGCATGGCCTGCCTGATGTCCTAATTGACAATGGGCCGTGCTTTTCCAGTGCCAAATTCAAGGAGTTAATGACCTGCAATGGGGTCAAACATGTCACGTCTGCCCCGTTTAAGCCAGCGTCCAACGGTCAGGCAGAACGAGCAGTTCAAACAATCAAGCAGAGCTTGAAGAGGGTAACTGAAGGCTCACTGCAGACTCGCCTATCCCGAGTCTTGCTTAGTTACCGCACAAGACCCCACTCACAGACCGGGGTCCCTCCCGCTGAACTGCTCATGAAAAGGGCACGTAAGACAAGGCTCTCGTTAGTCCACCCTGACCTACACGAACAGGTAGAGAGCAGGCAGCTTTAACAGAATACATATCATGATCACGCAAATGTGTCATGCAAAATTGAAATTAATGATCCTGTATTTGTGTTGAACTATGGACAAGGTCCCAAGTGGATTGCTGGCACTGTTGTGGCCAAAGAGGGGAGTAGAGTGTTTGTGGTCAAACTCGCAAATGGATTCACCTGCAGAAAACACTTGGACCAAACCAAACTCAGATTTCCAGACTATCCAGAACAACCCACAATAGACTCTACCTTTTTCGACCCTCCAACACATACACAAGTGGCAACCGACCCAGCGGTTGACCATGAAGCAGAACCCATCACCCGCAGCAGCCCAGCAAGACTCACCACCCCCAGCAGCCCAGCAAGGCCAGCTGCACAGCAGCCCAGCGAAGGTCCAACAAATGACTCACCAACACCAGCATTTGCACCGAGACGATCAACCAGGGAAAGGAAGGCCCCAGATCAACTCACTTTGTAAATAGTTACATTATTGACTTTGTGGGGGAGTGTTGTTATGTATGTAAGCCTGTAAATACCATGTCTAACCACCAGAGGGCGTATCCCCTGGAGTCCCAAGGGATCCCACATTCCCTTGGGAGCACCTGTCTATAAGAAGGCCTCACAGGCTGGAGAGCCACTCTGAGATCTGTAATAAAGAACTCCGGTCACACTTACTTTGAGCTTGCAGTATCTAGTCTGACTGTTTATTCAAGATATAACAGTTTTATGTGTGTAATGAGGGAGGGATTAATACATAGGATTACACAGGATTACATAGGGTATACGGCACAGAAACAGGCCATTCGGCCCAACCAGTCCATGCCGGCATTTATGCTCCACTCGAGCCTCCTCCCGTCTTTCCTCATAGAAATAAACCCTAGTGCTTGGTTTGCTTTTTATGGCCTTGCTAACCTGTGTCGCAACTTTTAGTGATTTGTGTATTTGTACTCTAAGATCCCTTTGTTCCTCTCCCCCACCTAGACTCGCACCCTCCAAATAATAAGTGACCTCCCTATTCTTCTTACAAATGTAATACCTCACATTTATCTGTGCTGAACTTCATTTGCCAATTATATGGCCATTCTGCAAGTTTATTAATGTCCTCCTGTAATTTGTTGTAATCCTCCTCAGTATTGACTAAGGCCTCCAATTTGGAGTTATCCGCAAATTTAGAAATTGTGTTTTTAATTCCAAGGTATAAATTGTTAATATAAATTGTGAACAACAGTGGTCCCAGCTCTGATCCTTGTGGAACACCACTACCCACCTTCTGCCACCTTTTATTTACCTCAGTTATTTTTCTGCTGCAAAAGTTAGTTTGACTACTTTAGGGCTCTGACACAACCTTCAATTAAACATATGAAAACGTTCCATCATATGTGTTATTGTTTTCCCAGCATTCGCTTTGATTCAATCTGCCTGCTACTACTTCCCTCCTGTGCAATTCCCTATACTTCCAGACCCAGCCTCAAAGTTCCCTCCCATCCTATCCTATTGCATCTCATCCCAGGTAAATGGCCACCTACTTAATTGTATAGCAATAAAATCTGTATTCGAAATCAAGTTACTGATGATTTCAGATTTCTTAAAGTAATAACGTATGATAAAGAGATCTTTGCGTACTTCTGCACAAAAAGATCTTGATTGAGAGTCCATCCTGGAAAAATATTTCCCTGTTTGTGTTCTTCATTTGCCCTCATGTCATATCCACTGTGCAGTTGGGACTATAATTAATTGAGCCCAAGCTGTGCTGTATTGGGAACTGCTTGTTTCCAAAGACCACCTGAGGTTTGGCTCCAAGGGTCTTCTGAAGCACATGGACGAACATCTGTCACATGGGCAAGAACGGATTTCTTTCACAGGGATGAAACAAATCCTGCACTTAGATTTCTGATCACAGTGAGACAGGTCAATACTGATTCAAACTATTTCAACTTGAGAAAAGCTGTTTTAAAATGCTGGACATAAGTAAAGAGACCCAACTCCATGCACCTTTAGCAGCCCCCAAAAAGATACAAGATGACCAAAGTGAGCTGAGTGCTGTTCGAAATATTGCTTGTTTTGTATATGCAGTATTAGAAAAGAAAATGTCATTTTTTTGGATCGATGGCAGAAGCCAGCCAATTGATGGCCAAGAATAATGTTAGTACCGCAGAATTGGAGCAAAATTTCTGCTGTTTCCCATGGTTTCACTCAATGTATAATGTTCAGTGTGAATCATGAGTGCTTCCAGGCTAACCTACCATTATATCGCTGAACCTACTTCTGATACGAATATTAAAAGAGTGATAACTCTTTTCATTGATGTCCAAATGCTCCTCATTCAATGGTCTGTCGAGGTCTGTGAGCTGCATTCTCAGACACTGTAGACAGGTGAACAAGGGGAAGGACTATAGTGTAATCGGAGCACTCAACCCACCCGCCTTCATCATTCTTTTCTAAGTAGGCTGCTTTGTAAGCCATAGAATGTTTCATGCCTAGTGGTTGTTGGCAGGATATTTTTTCTTGTCAATAATCACTGATTGTACACAGGCTTTAGAAGGAATGACACTTCAATTCCTACAGTTATTGGCACAATGTTGAGGCCAGAGACTTCTCGCTGACCATTGAACATAGCACTGCACTGTGGCAATCCATCTTGTTAGGTCGGGTAGGCACTGATTCCCTTACAGCTCATCTCTGAGCAAATTCATTTGGACAGTGTCCCTTTGAGGGTTGCTGATCCAGGCAAACTTAAACCAGTAATCTCTGTTCTGGATCGGTATCTGAAAAGGTATGAACATACGAACAATGACGGACAGGTAAAGACCATTTGGTCCATCAGGCATGTCCCACACAATTGCGATACCTTGTGTATCACAACATATACACGCCACCCCACCCAAAACCATGTGATCTCCTGGGAGAGGCAAAAAAAAGATTAAAAACCCAGGCTAATTTGGGGGGAAAATCTGGGAAATTCCTCTCTGACCCATCTAGGCGATCGAAACTAATCCGGGAGATCACTCTGGCCATTAAATTCCCTGCAGTACCTGTTATATATGTAATACCTTGTTTAACTGCCAGAGGGCTCACCCTCTGGAGTTCCAAGGGATCCCACAATCCCTTGTGAGCACCCTGTACATAAGCAGGCCTCACAGGCTGGAAATGCACTCTGGAGACCTGAATAAAGGACTATGGTCACACGTTACTTTGAGCTCACAGTATCTGGTCAGATTCT
This sequence comes from Pristiophorus japonicus, assembly GCF_044704955.1. NCBI lineage: Eukaryota > Metazoa > Chordata > Chondrichthyes > Pristiophoridae > Pristiophorus > Pristiophorus japonicus. Next base: position 81,229,308 of record NC_091993.1, read on the forward strand.
TTATGCAAACATAACAATTGGCGACGAAATACAGATAACGAACCCCACCGCAACAATGCAAAGAACCATGGGCATCCTGGAGAAATTTTCGGAGGGAGATGATTGGGAAACCTTCGTGGAGCAACTCGACCAACAAGTTGGGAGGAGAAGCGAACGCTGCCAAATGAAAGGCGATCCTCCTCACCGTTTGTGGGGCACCAACGTATGGCCTCATGAAAAATCTGCTTGCTCCAGCAAAACCCACAGAGAAGTCGTACGATGATTTATGCACACTGGTTTGGGAGCATCTAAATCCGTAGGAAAGCGTTCTGATGGCGAGGTACCGGTTCTACACGTACAAGAGGTCTGAAGGCCAGGAAGTGGCGAGTTACATCGCTGAGCTAAGACGCCTTGCAGGATATTGCGAATTTGAAGGCCACTTGGAGCACATGCTCAGGGACTTCTTTGTATTGGCATTGGCCATGAAGTAATACTTTGCAAACATTTGACTGTAGAAAATCCAACCTTGAGTAAAGCCATAGTGATAGCCCTGGCATTCATCGTGACCAGTGACAATACCAAACAAATCTCTCAGCACATGAGTGCTGTTGCAAGTACTGTGAACAAAGTAACGTTGTTTTCGAATCGTAACGTACAAGGCAGGACTCACATGCCTGCAGCTGCACGTCTGTAGATGTCTCAGAGTCCACCATCAAGGGTGGTGAATGCAAGGCCATTAACACCTTGTTGGCGCTGCGGGGGTGATCATCGCTTCCATTCATGACGCTTCAAAGGATACGTTTGCAAGGGCTGCGGAACAATGGGACACCTCCAACGTATATGCAGGCGAGCTGCAAACCTTGCTAATCCTGCAAACCACCATGTTGCAGAGGAGGACAGATCCACGGGAGATCACAACGAACCAGAGCCTCAGACTGAGGAGGCAGAGGTATATGGGGTGCACACATTTACCACAAAGTGTCCCCCGATAATGCTGAAAGTTGAATTAAATGGACTCCCGGTGTCAATGGAGCTGGACACGGGCACGAGCCAGTCCATAATGAGCAAAAAGACATTCGATAAATTGTGGTGCAGCAAGGCCTCAAGGCCAGTCCTGACTCCCATTCGTACTAAACTGAGAACGTACACAATGGAACTGATTCCCATAATCGGCAGTGCTACTGTAAAGGTCTCCTACGATGCAGTGGTGCACAAATTACCACTCTGGGTGGTACCGGGCGATGGCCCCATGCTGTTCGGCAAGAGCTGGCTGGGAAAGATACGTTGGAACTGGGCCGACGTCCAAGCGCTCTTGTCCGTCGACGACACTTCATGAGCCCAGGTCTTAAGCAAGTTCCCCTTGCTGTTCGAACCGGGTATCGGGAAGTTCCAAGGAGCAAAAGTGCAGATCCATTTGATTCCGGGGACACGACCCATCCATCACAAGGCGAGAGCGGTACCATACATGATGCGAGAGAGGGTGGAGATCGAGCTGGATCGGCTGCAGCAAGAGGGCATCATTTCGCCGATCGAATTCAATGAGTGGGCCAATCCGATTGTTCCAGTCCTCAAGGAAGATGGCACCGTCAGAATCTGTGGTGATCACAAAGTAACTATCAATCGTTTCTCCCTGCAGGATCAATACCCGCTACCAAAGACAGATGACCTATTTTCGACACCAGCGGGAGGAAAAACGTTCACGAAGCTGGACTTGACCTCGGCCTACATGACGCAGGAGCTGGAGGAATCATCGAAGGGCCTCACCTGCATCAACACGTACAAAGGTCTCTTCATTTACAACAGATGACCGTTTGGAATTTGATCAGCCGCGGCGATATTCCAGAGGAACATGGAAAACTTGCTGAAGTCAGTCCTATGCACTGTGGTCTTCCAGGACGACATCTTGGTTACAGGTCGGGACATCGTCGAGCACCTGCAGAACCTGACAGGAGTTTCTTAGTTGACTAAATCGTGTGGGGCTCAGGTTAAAACACTCGAAGTGCGTTTTCCTGGCACCTGAAGTGGAGTTCCTGGGGAGAAGAATCACGGCGGATGGCATCAGACCCACCAATTCGAAGACAGAGGCAATCAAGAACGCACCGAGACCACAGAACGTGATGGAGCTGCAGTCGTTTCTAGGACTCCTAAACTACTTTGGTAACTTCTTACCGGGTCTTAGCACACTGTTAGAACCACTGCACTCTTTACTGCGTAAAGGAGATGAATGGGTATGGGGTAAATGCCAAGAAAATGCCTTTGAGAAAGCTAGGAAACTGTTATGTTCAAACAAATTGCTTGTGTTGTATGATCCATGTAAGTGTTTGGTACTAGCATGTGATGCATCATCATATGGTGCCGGGTGTGTATTGCAACAAGCTAATGAATCTGGGAAATTACAACCGGTTGCTTATGCATCCAGAGGTCTGTCTAAGGCCGTGAGGGCCTACAGCATGATCGAAAAAGAAGCGTTAGCGTGTGTTTATGTGGTAAAAAAAATGCATCAATATCTGTTTGGGTTCAAATTTGAATTGGAAACCGACCATAAGGCACTTATATCCCTCTTTTTTGAAAGTAAGGGCATAAATACGAATGCATCGGCCCGCATCCAGAGATGGGCGCTCACGTTGTCCTCATGCAACTACGCCATCCGCCACAGGCCAGGCACAGAAAACTGTGCCGATGCTCTCAGTAGGCTGCCATTGCCCACCACCGGGGTGGAGATGGCACAGCCCGCGGATTTAGTTATGATAATGGAAGCATTTGAGAGTGAGCGATCACCTGTTACCGCCCGACATATTAGAACCTGGACGAGCCAGGACCCCTTACTGTCCTTAGTAAAAAACTGTGTGCTCCACGGGTTGCTCCAGTGTCCCGTTAGAGCAGGAAGAAATAAAGCCGTACCAGCAGCGCAGAGATGAAATGCCCATACAGGCAGACTGCCTCCTATGGGGTATTCGGGTAGTGGTGCCAAAAAAGGGCAGGGGCACTTTCATTAGTGACCTCCACAGCATCCAACCAGGCATTGTAATGATGAAAACGATAGCCAGATCCCACGTGTGGTGGCCCGGTATCGATGCAGACTTAGAGTCCAGTGTGCACAAATGTAACACATGTTCACAGTTAAGCAATGCACCCAGGGAGGCGCCACTAAGTTTATGGTACTGGCCCTCCAAACCGTGGTCCAGGGTCCATGTCAAGTACGCAGGCCCATTCTTGGGAAAAATGTTCCTTGTGTTTGTAGATGCGTTCTCCAAATGGATTGAATGTGAGATAATGTCGGCAAGCACGTCCGCTGTCACCATTGAAAGCCTGTGGGTCATGTTTGCCACGCAGGGCCTGCCTGATGGCCTTGTGACTGACAATGGGCCATGCTTCACCAGTGCTGAGTTCAAAGAGTTCATGACTTGCAATGGGGTCAAATATGTTTAACCCAGCGTCCAATGGTCAGGCAGAGCGAGCAGTGCAAACAATCAAGCAGAGCTTGAAGAGGGTAACTGAAGGCTCACTGCAGACTCGCCTATCCCGAGTCCTGCTTAGTTACCGCACAAGACCCCACTCGCTCACTGGGGTTCCCCTCACTGAACTGCTCATGAAAAGGGCACTTAAGACAAGGCTCTTATTAGTCAACCTTGATCTACACGAACAGGTAGAGAGCAGGTGGCTTCAACAGAATTCATATCATGATCGCGCAAATGTGTCACACGAAATTGAGATTAATGATTCTGTATTTCTGTTGAACTATGGACAAGGTCCCAAGTGGCTTCCCGGCACTGTCGTGGCCAAAGAGGGGAGTAGGGTGTTTCAGGTCAAACTTTCAAATGGACTCTCCTGCAGGAAACACTTGGACCAAACCAAACTCAGATTCACGGACTATTCAGAACAACCGACAATAGACTCTATCTTTTTTGACCCTCCAACATACAGACAAGTGGCAACCGATCCAGTGGCTGACCACGAAGCAGAACCCATCACCTGCAACAGCCCAGCAGGACTCACCACACCCAGCAGCCCGGCAAGGCCAGCTGCGCAGCAGCCCAGCGAGGGCCCAACAAACTACTCACCAAAACCAGCATTTTCACCGAGACGATCAACCAGGGAAAGGAAGGTCCCAGATCGACTCACATTGTAAATAGTTACACTCTTGACTTTGGGGGGAGTGTTGTTATATATGTAAACCTGTAAATACCTTGTTTAACCACCAGAGGGCTCATCCCTTGGAGTCCCAAGGGATCCCACAATCCCTTGGGAGCACCTGTACATAAGGAGGCCTCACAGGCTGGAGAGGCACTCTGGAGACCTGAATAAAGGACTAAGGTCACATGTTACTTTGAGCTCACAGTATCTGGTCAGTCTTTATGCAAGACATAACGGTACCTACCTTCTGTAAGAGGTGATCTCCGCCGCAGCCAGAAACAAATCCAACTTTCGCTCGAAGGAATTCAGCGAGTCTGCATCCGCCACATGAAATGGTAGCTTGTTCCAGAGGGCTACTATTCTCTGGGAAAAGAATCACCTCCTGACATCTAACCTAGATCTAGCCTTACACAACTTAAATTTGTGACCCCTTAGAAGATCTCTCTGTATGTCTACTTTCAGATCAGCTGCTTATTGAGTTGTGCTGTGCTGAATGGAGATTGGTGCCTTCAAAAAAACACTTCTAATCCTTTCACTGACTGACAGTGTTCATTAAAAAGCTATTATTACAACAATTAATCTTTGGTTACTAAGCAAATATGTTTTGACTGTCTGTGTACAGTTATTATTTGACTGATCATCTGGGTTTTCACTACAGCATGGTTCTGAACTCAAACTAAACATTCCTCTTCATGGAGAGGAAGATTTAAAAAAATCAATGGATTGGGGTGTACTTTGCTTTGAAATGACTACTGCAGAGAGGACTGTTCTTCTGTAAACAATCTCCACTGATCATCATCATAGGCAGTCCCTCGGAGTCGAGGATGACTTGCTTCCACACTAGAAATGAGTTCTCAGGTGACTGAAGAGTCCAATGAGGGACCTACAGTCTCAGTCACAAGTGGGGCAAACGGTGGTTGAAGAAACGGGTGGGTAGGGTGCCTGGTTTGTCGCGCGCTCCTTCCACTGTTGACACTTGGCTTCAGCTTGCTCTCGGCGAAGAGATTCAAGGTGTTCAGTGCCTTCCCGGATGCTTTTCCTCCACGCTGGGCGGTCTTGGGCCAGGGACTCCCAGGTGTCGGTGGGGATGTTGCACTTTTTCAAGGAGTCTTTGAGAGTATCCTTGAAGCGTTTCCTCTGCCCACCTGGGGCTCACTTGCCGGGTCGGAGCTCCGAGTAGAGCGCTTGTTTTGGGAGTCTCTTGTTAGGCATGCGGGCGATGTGGCCCGCTCAACGGAGCTGATCGAACGTGGTCAGTGCTTCAATGCTGGGGGTATTGGCCTGAGCGAGAACACTGAGGCTGGTGCGCCTATCCTGCCAATGGATTTGCAGGATCTTGCAGAGGCAGCGTTGGTGGTACTTCTCCAGTGTTTTGAGGTACCTGCTGTACATAGTCCATGTCTCTGAGCCATGTAGGAGGGTGGGTATCACTACTGCTCTGTAGATCACGAGCTTGGTGCCGGGTTTGAGGTCCTGGTCTTCAACCACTCTCTTCCTCAGGCGACCGAAGACTGCACTGGCACACTGAAGGCGGTGTTGGACCTCGTTGTCGATATCTGCCCTTGTTGACAATAGGCTCCCGAGATATGGAAAATGGTCCACTTTGTCCAAGGCCTCATCATGGCTTTTGATAACTGGGGGGCAGTGCTGTGTGGCGGGGGCAGGTTGGTAGAGGACCTTTGTCTTTTGGATGTTTAGTGTAAGGCCTATGCTCTCGTACGCCTCGGTGAGGTGTTGATGATGGCTTGGAGTTCGGCCTCCGAGTGTGCGCAGACGCAAGTGTCGTCTACGAACTGTAGTTCGATGATGGAGGATGGGACGACCTTGGATCTGACCTAGAGGCGGCAAAGTTTGAACAGATTCCTGTTTGTCCTATAATTTAGTTCCACTCCAGCGGGGAGCTTACTGAGGTTGAGATGGAGTATTGCAGCAAGGAAGATCGAGAAGAGCGTTGGTGCGATGACGCAGTCTTGCTTGACCCCGGTCTGAACGTGGAATGGGTCTGTGGTGGATTCGTTGGTCAGGATCAGGGCTTGCATCTCATCATGGAGCAGACGGAGAATGATGACAAACTTTTCAGGGCAGCTGAATCTGAGGAGGGCGCTTCATAATCCCTCACGGTTGACCGTGTTGAAGGCTTTTGTGAGGTTGAAGAAGGCCATGTACGGGGGTTGGTGCTGTTCCCTACATTTCTCTTGCATCTGCCGTGCAGTGAAGATCACGTCCATTGTGCCCCTTAGTGGGTGGAATCCGCATTGCGACTCTGGGAGGAGTTCTTCAGCCACAGGAAGAAGGCGATTCAGGAGGATTCTTGCGATTACTTTCCCGGTGGTCGACAGCAGGGAGATTCCTCTGTAGCTACCGCAGTCGGACTTGTCACTGAAATGAATGTGGAACAGCCCTACATCAGAATTTCTTGAAACATTTACATTTTGATATCCATTCTGCCATTCGCAAAGAAATGTAAAGAAAATGGCACAAATAATTAAAATAACTTTGTAAATCTGTGAGGCTCAGTGGCAGCACTCTCGCCACCTCAGGAATTTGAGCACAAAACCTATGCTGGCACTTCAGTATTGCACTGTCGGAGGTCCCATCTTTTGGATGGGACGTTAAACCGAGGCCCCGCCTCCTCTCTCGGGTGGACGTCAAAGATCCCATGGCAGTAATTCGAAGAAGAGCCATGGAGTTCTCCCCGATGTCCTGGCCAATATTTGTCCCCCAGCCAACACCTAAAATGGATGATCTGGTTATTAATTTCATTGTTGTTCGAGGGAGTTTGCTGTGTGCAAAGTGGCTGCTGTGTTTCCTACACTACAAAGGTATTTAATTGGCTGTAAAGCGCTTTGGGACATCATGAATGGCACTATATAAATGTAAGTCTTTCTTTCTTCCTTTCTTTCTTTACTTTCATACACCTGCTGGTTGTAATGGCTGACTACTTGACTGAAACTCAGTCGCACTGGTCATAGGTTCATCGTCTTTGCTGTGCGGTAGTGAGTTAGATTGGTCTTCCTAATAGAGTTTATCTTCCTCTGAAATGGAGTGTTCCCCTACTATGAGGCATATTGTGCAATGACCTGGATGAAAACTAAGAAATGTAATTAAATAGGGAACCAAAGCTCAAACATCAGTTAGGATCGGATAAAAACCCAGGAGACATGAATGGGAGCTAACAGAACTATAATAGGAGCCGATGTGTGGGGGCGTATCAACAACATACTGTGTTTTGAGGTGCCTAGTGCTGTTGTCCTTCCCGTGAAAACAATACAATATATACAGTCTTGTTCTTTCTGCAAATCTGCCAAAGAGCATTCGCACCACGATTCACAAATTCACTTGGTTGCCTTTGGATCTGCAAAATATTTCAAAATGGTTGCCCTTCCATGGACTCTGACAGACTAGACCTTGACTGGTCAAACAGGAGCAGACAGGCATTAACGGCCATAAATATACCACAGGGTTACAGATAGGCATTGGCAGTGAATCTGTACACCTGGTCTTAGTTGTATTTTGATCGTGGCAATTTCAGCTGTGTAGGCAGTGTCCCATTTTTGATTTGTTGAGCTTTGACCTCGGATGTTTAAGCATAATTTAATAGATTGGTTAAAGGCATGTTGGGATCACTTAAAACATGCTTCCACAGTTTTGATGACAAGTACTTCAACTCTAATACAAAAGCAAAATATTGCAGATGCTGGAAATCTGAAAGAAAAACAGAAACATTTGGAAATACTCAGGCAGCATCTGTGGAGAGAGAAACAGAGTTACCGAGAGGAATTTTCAGGGGGGTCAGGTCGTGGGCCGGGTGGAAAAGTATTTTCTTCGACAGTGAGTCGAGACCCTGCTTTAAACCCGCTGCCAATCATCTTTACCAAATGTCGGGTCTGCCAGCGCTGAGCAAACCCCACACATAGCGGCGGGGAAGGCAATTCAAATAATTGCTGGCTTGGTTACAGCTACTTAGCAATGCATTTTTCCGAGCTCTTTGAATTTGACAGGTCGCCCAATGGTTTCCGTGAAGCTGAGGCAGGAAATCACTTGCCATTGCTTCAGCTGATGAGTTGACAGCTTCGAATGTCTGGTCAAAGCTCCCAACTGATTCAGATATCTTCCCTTAGCCACTAGCTTCTCTAAACTGCATTTCCACTACAGAATCAGAATGCTGCAAGTCTTTACACAAGTCTCCATCCAGTCTGTCCTCGTTACCTCTCCCACCATTTTTGTTTAAGAAGGGAGAAAGAGATAGACCGAGTAATTACAGGCCAGTCAGCCTAACCTCAGTGGTGGGGAAATTATTGTAAAAAATTTTGAGGGACAGGATAAATCTTCATTTAGAAAAACACAGATTAATCAAGGACAGTCGGCAGGGATTTGTTAAGGGAAGGTCGCATCTGACTAACTTGATTGCATTTTTTAAGGATGTGACAAGGAGGGTCGATGAGGATAGTATGTTTGACGTAGTGCATATGGATTTTAGCAAGGGTTTTGATAAGGTCCCACATGGCAGACTGGTCACGAAAGTAAAAGTCCGTGGGATCCAGGGCAAAGTGGGAATGTTGGATCCAAAATTGGCTCAGAGGCAGGAAGCAAAGGATAATGGCTGATGGGTGTTTTTGTGAATAAAAGGCTATTTCCAGTGGGGTTCCGCAGGGCTCAGTGCTAGGTCCCTTGCTTTTTGTGGTATATATCAATGATTTAGACTTGAATGTAAGGGGTATGATTAAGAAGTTTGCAGATGATACAAAAATGGGCTGTGTGGTTGACAATGAAGAAGAAAGCTGTAGACTGTAGGAAGATATCAATCAACTGGTCAGGTGGGCAGAACAGTGGCAAATTCAATCCAGAGAAGTATGAGGTAATGCATTTGGAAAGGGCTAACAAGGCAAGGAAATACACAGAAGTGTAGAGGAACAAAGGGACCTTGGAGTGCATGTCTACAGATCCCTGAAGGTAGCAGGCCAGGTAGATAGGGTAGTTAAGAAGGCATACGGAATACTTGCCTTTATTAGCCGAGGAATAGAATACAAGAGCAGGGAGGTTAGGCCACAGCTAGAGTACTGCGTGCAGTTCTGGTCACCACATTACAGGAAAGATGTGATTGCACTAGAGAGGGTACTGAGGAGATTTATGAGGATGTTGCCTGGACTGGAGAATTTTAGCTATGAGGAAAGATTGGATCGGCGGAATTTGTTTTCTTTGGAACAGTGGAGGCTGAGGGGAGACCTTATTGAGGTGTATAAAATTATGAGGGGCCTAGATAGGGTGGATAGGAAGGACCTATTTCCCTTAGCAGAGGTGTCAACAACCAGGGGGCATAGATTTAAAGTACTTGGGGGGAGGTTTAGAGGGGAGCAGAGGGTGGTGGGGGTTTGGAACTCACTGCCTGAAATGGTGGCAGAGGCAGAAACCCTCACCACATTTAAAGGGTACTTGGATGTGCACTTGAAGTGCCGTAACCTACAGGGCTACGGACCTAGAGCTGGAAAGTGGGATTAGGCTGGATAGCTCTTTGTCGGCCGACACAGACACGATGGGCCAAAATGGCCTCCTTCCATGCTGTAAACTTCTATGATTCTATGATTAGACCTGCCATAGAAAATGCTTCTCGAGTTTGGCATGTTAGTTCCGTATCTGGGCATTCAGTCAGTTGGAGTTAATCCAACAGTGAGCTTTGAAGATAGGGATCCATGTTATAATGATGCATTTGAGATGGGCAACTTAGAAAGATTAGCATAAAAGGACTGTTTTCTATAAAAGATAATTTACAGAGATTTGAGCAGCTTTCTCATGAACTGCCTAATTTATTTGTGAAAGATGAGAGACATAATAATCACTTTGAAACCTATACAGATGGCTGATTATTTCTGAAATGAAAGAAGTAGCCAGTTTGATTCATTAACAGTAATATTTTTGAGTGCTGCACTTTTATTTTTATTCAGCTCTGCGATAAGTATTTACTTCATGGGTTGCTGAACAAATGTTAAACTGGGCTAAGAATTAGAAATATGTACAAAGATTTTCAAATTGTTTCTGTTCCCTTTAGTTCATGGAAATCTCTACACAAGCACCATCTTCAATGGCATGTTAAACTACACATACTTGCACAAGACAATCAGCATGATGCATATAGTTTTGATCAATAATTGTCTAGTTACAAGTAAATCAAACAGTTGGGGTTGCTAGCTCATTTCTCATGAGCAGCTCCGTTGCGCGGGCCACATCGTCCACATGCCCGACACAGGACTCCCAAAGCAAGTGCTCTACTCGGAACTCCTACACGGCAAGCAAGCCCCAGGTGGGCAGAGGAAACCTTTCAAGGATGTCCTCAAAGCCTCCTTGATAAAATGCAACATCCCCACCGACACCTGGGAGTCTCTGACCAAAGACCGCCCTAAGTGGAGGAAGAGCATCCGGGAGGGCGCTGAGTATCTCGAGTCTCATCGCCGAGAGCATGCAGAAAACAAGCGCAGGCAGCGGAAGGAGCGTGCGGCAAACCAGACTCCCCACCCACCCTTTCCTTCAACTACTGTCTCCCACCTGTGACAGAGAATGTAATTCCCTTATTGGACTGTTCAGTCACCTGAGAGCTCAATTTTAGAGTGGAAGCAAGTCTTCCTCGATTCCGAGGGACTGCCTATGATGATGATAATGTTGAGCACACATTTTCAAACTGGAATCCATTGACAACCCTCAGTCCATGAGGTCCTCAGATTTGTATCCTTTTGGAGTTGAGCATACGCACAACATGAGCAAAGTTTATCGAATGTTATATTCTATTGTTGTTGTGCAAGTAGCATAATATTCCTATTTCTGTCTATAAGTGAAGAAACCTTTACTACACTGATAGCATTAATTTCTATTGGGAGTTGACCCTGTCTTTCAAAGTAGGGCAGGGAGATCCAGTGTGTTAAGTCTTGGGTAAGGAGTCAGACTAGATACTGCAAGCTCAAAGTAAGTGTGACCATAGTCCTTTATTACAGATCTCAGAGTGCCTCTCCAGCCTGTGAGGCCTCCTTATATACAGGTGCTCCCAAGGGATTGTGGGATCCCTTGGGACTCCAGGGGATAAGCCCTCTGGTGGTTAGACATGGTAATTACAGGTTTACATACATAATAACACTCCCTCCCCCCAAAGTCAATAGTGTAACTATTAACCATGTGAGTCGATCTGGGGCCTTCCTTTTCCTGGTTGGTCGTCTTGGTGCCAATGCTGGTGTTGGTGAGTCATTTGTTGGGCCTTCGCTGGGCTGCTGCGCAGCTGGCCTTGCTGGATTGCTGGGAGTGGTGAGTCCTGCTGGGCTGCTGTGGCTGATAGGTTCTGCTTCGTGGTCAACCGCTGGGTCGGTTGCCACTAGTATATATGTTGGAGGATCGAAAAAGATAGAGTCTATTGTGGGTTGTTCTGGATAGTCCATGAATTTGGTTTGGTCCAAGTGTTTCTATGGGTGAGTCCATTTGCGAGTTTGACCACAAACACCCTACTCCCCTCTTTGACCAAAACAGTGGCAGCAATCCACTTGGGACCTTGTCCATAGTTCAACACAAATACAGGATCATTTACTTCAATTTCGCGTGACACATTTGCGCAATCATGATATGTATTTTGTTGAAGCCGCCTGCTCTTACCTGTTTGTGTAGATCAGGGTGGACTAACGAGAGCCTTGTCTCAAGTGCCCTTTTCATGAGCAGTTCAGCGGGAGGGATCGCGGTGAGCGAGTGGGGTCTTGTGCGGTAACTAAGCAGGACTCGGGATAAGCGAGTCTGCAATGGACCTTCAGTTACCCTTTTCAAGCTCTGCTTGATTTTTTGAACTGCTCGTTCTGCCTGACCATTGGATGCTGGCTTAAATGGGGCAGGCGGGTCATGAATTCCTTAAATTCGGCACCGGTAAAGCACGGCCCATTGTCACTTACAAGAACATCAGGCAGGCCGTGGCAAACATGGCCCGTAGGCTTTCAATGGTGGCAGCGGACGTGCTTGCCAACATTATCACACATTCAATCCATTTGGAGTACGCATCTACAACCACTAAAAATATTTTTCCCAAGAATGGACCTGCATAGTCGACATGAACCCTAGACCACGGTTTGGAGGGCCAAGACCATAAATTTAGTGGCGCCTCCCTGGGTGCATTACTTAACTGGGAACATGCATTACATTTGTGCACATAGGACTCTAAGTCTGCATCGATACCAGGCCACCACATGTGGGATCTGGCTATCGCTTTCATCATTACAATGCCTGGGTGGGTACTGTGGAAATCAGTAATGAAAGTGTCCCTGCCCTTTTTTGGCAATACCACCCGATTACCCCATAGGAAGTAGTCTGCCTGTATAGACATTTCTTCTTTGTGCCGCTGGTACGGCTTTATTTCTTCCTGCATCTCTAACGGGACACTGGACCAACTCCTGTGGAGCACACAGTTTTTTACTAAGGACAGTAAGGGGTCCTGGCTCATCCAGGTTCTAATCTGTCGGGCGGTAAGAGGTGATTGCTCACTTCGAATGCTTCCATTACCATAACTATCTCTGCAGGCTGTGCCATCTCCACCCCGGTGGTGGGCAATGGTAGCCTCCTGAGAGCATCGGCACAATTTTCTGTGCCTGGCCTGTGGCGGATGGCATAGTTGTGTGCGGACAACGTGAGCGCCCATATCTGGATGTGAGCCGATGCATTTGTATTTATCTCCTTGCTTTCAGAAAAGAGGGATATAAGCAGCTTATGGTCGGTTTCCAATTCAAATTTGAACCTAAGCAGGTATTGATGCATTTTCTTTACCCCATAAACACACGCTAACGCTTCTTTTTCAATCATACTGTGGGGCCTCTCGGCCTTAGACAGACTTCTGTATGCATATGCAACTGGTTGCAATTTCCCAAATTCATTAGCTTGTTGCAATACACACCCGACTCTGTACGAAGACGCATCACACGCTAGTCACAAACGTTTACATGGATCGTACAACACAAGCAATTTGTTTGAACATAACAGCTTCCTAGCTTTCTCAAAGGCATTTTCTTGGCTTTTACCCAATACCCATTCATCTCCTTTACGCAGTAAAGAGTGCAGGGGTTCTAACAATGTCCCAAGACCCGGTAAGAAGTTACCAAAACAGTTCAGGAGCCTAGAAACGACCGCAGCTCCGATACGTTCTGTGGTCTTGGTGCGTTCTTCATTGCCTCTGTCTTCGAATCGGTGGGCCTGATGCCGTCCGCAGCGATTCTTCTCCCTAGGAACTCCACTTCAGGTGCCAGGAAAACACACTTCGAGCGTTTTAGCCTGAGCCCCACATGATTAAGCTGACTAAGAACCTCCTCCAGGTTCTGCAGGTGCTCGACGGTGTCCCGACCTGTAACCAAGATGTCGTCCTGGAAGACCACGGTGCGCCGAACCGACTTCAGCAAGCTTTCCATGTTCCTCTGGAATATTGCGTGGCTGATCGAATCCCAAACGGACATCTGTTGTAAACGAAAAGACCTTTGTGCGTGTTGATGCAGGTGAGGCCTTTCGAAGATTCCTTCAGCTCCTGCGTCATATAGGCCGAGGTCAAGTCCAGCTTCATGAATCTTTTCCCTCCCGCCAGCGTCGCAAATAGGTTGTCTGCCTTTGGTAGCGGGTATTGATCCTGCAGTGAGAAACGATTGATAGTTACTTTGTAATTACCACAGATTCTGACGGTGCCGTCTCCCTTGAGGACTGGAGCAATCAGACTGGCCCACTCATTGAATTCGATCGGCGAAATGATGCCCTCTCATTGCAGCCGGTCCAGCTTGATCTCCACCCTCTCTCTCATCATGTAAGGTATCGCTCGTGCCTTGTGATGGATGGGTCATGCCCCCGGAATTTTGCTCCTTGGAACTTCCCGATACCTGGTTCAAACAGTGAGGGGAACTTGCTTAGGACCTGGACACATGAGGTGTCGTCGACAGACGAAAGCGCTCGGCCGTCGTCCCAGTTCCAGTATATTTTTCCCAGCCAGCTCCTGCCGAACAGCGTGAGGCCATCGCCCAGTACCACCCAGAGTGGTAACTCGTGCACCGCTCCATCGTAGGAGACCTTTACGTTAGCACTGCCAGTTACAGGAATCAGTTCCATTGTGTACGCTCTAAGTTTGATACGAATGGGAGTCAGGACTGGCCTTGAAGCCTTGTTGCACCACAACTTATCAAAAGTCTTTTTACTCATTATGGACTGGCTTGCACCCGTATCCAGCTCCATGGACACCGGGAGTCCAGTTAATTCAACCTTCAGCATTATCGGGGGACACTTTGTGGTAAATGTGTGCACCCCATATCCCTTTGCCTCCTCGGTCTGAGGCTCTGGATCGTCATGATCCACCGTGGATCTGTCCTCCTCTGCAACATGATGGTTTGCAGGATTAGCAGGGTTTGCAGCTCGCCTGCACATACGTTGGAGGTGTCCCATTGTTCTACAGCCCTTGCAAATGTATCCTTTGAAGCGGCATGAATGGAAACGATGATCACCCCCGCAGCACCAACAAGGTGTTAATTGCCTTGTATTCACCACCCTTGATGCGGATTCTGAGTCATCTGCGGACGTGCAGTCACAGGCGTGTAAGTCCTGCCATGTACATTTTGATTTGAAAACAACGTTACTTTGTTCACAGTACTTGCAGCAGCACTAGTGTGCTGGGAAATTTGTTTGGTATTGTCACTGGTGGAGATAAGTGCCTGGGCTATCGCTATGGCTTTACTCAAGGTTGGGGTCTCTATAGTCAAAAGTTTGCGAAGTACAAAGAAGTCCCTGAGCATATGTTCCAAATGTCCTTCAAATTCGCATTGTTCTGCAAGGTGCCTTAGCTTGGCGATGTAGCTCGCCACTTCCTGGCCTTCAGACCTCTGGCACGTGTAGAACCGATACCTCGCCATCAGAACGCTTTCCTTTGGGTTTAGATGCTCCCGGACCAGTGTGCACAACTCATCGTATGACTTGTCTGTGGGTTTTGCTGGAGCAAGAAGGTTTTTCATGTGGCCATACGTTGGTGCCCAGCAAACGTTGAGGAGGATCGCCCTTCGTTTGGCAGCGTTCCATTCTCCTTCCAGCTCGTTGGCCACGAAGTATTGGTCAAGTCGCTCCACAAAGGTTTCCCAATCATCTCCCTCCAAAAATTTCTCCAGGATGATGCCCACAGTTCTCTGCATTGTTGCGTTGGGGTTCGTCATCTGTATCTCGTCGCCTGTTGTTACTTCTTGGATACGGAGTCAGACTAGATACTGCAAGCTCAAAGTAAGTGTAACCGTAGTCCTTTATTACAGATCTCAGAGTGCCTCTCCAGCCTGTGAGGCTTCCTTATATGCAGGTGCTCCCAAGGGATTGTGGGATCCCTTGGGACTCCAGGGGATAAGTCCTCTGGTGGTTAGACATGGTAATTACAGGTTTACATACATAACACAGTGCATGTCAGTGTTTGCAGGGAATCCCCACATAGAACAACAACATGCATTTAAATAGCGCCTTTAACCTGACAAATGTCTCAAGGCATTTCACAGATAAGATTACGGAAAATGGACAGAAATGGAGAGGTAACCAAAAACCTAGTTGAAGAGATGGGTTTTGAGAATATTTTAAAAGGAGGCGAGGGAGGTGGATATTTTCCCATATCTCTTTGAAGCATCTTGAGAATTTGTCATTGTTATAATAACTGGGATTTCTGAGAGTGAAATCGAGGCAGCTGAAAACTCTGCCTACAATGTTGAAAAAAGGGAGGGGCATTGCACAGGAGACCAGCCCCAGAAGAACAGAGTGTTCCAGGTGATTTAGGGCTGGAGGTGATTGCAAAAATAGGATGGGTGAGGCCATGGAGAGATTTAAAAATAAAAACTTATCTCCGCACCCGTATTCTGCGCTCAGAATACCGTCAGAGAAAAACCTGCGTTGCAGCCCTGCCAGCAGCGGTATGTATGAAGACCTGCAAAAAAGGTAATGTAAGGTTTTTTAAAAATTCTTTTTCAGCGATTTAGTAGGTAAGGGTTTTGTAAATGTTTTGTGAATTTTTTTTGTCTGTTTTTTCCAATTTTTTCTTGTTGTATTTCCCCCCTCCCAAGGCCTCTCTCGCAGCGCTATCGGCCCTGGACAAAAGTTGCCGAAATTTGCGGTTTGCGCTGGAAATCCTTGTGCAACGCTGATTTTTACTACCGCGCAAATTAAAGGCCGAAAATTGGGCCTACTAACGGTAGCGAAGCGAAAACGGTAGTTTTGGCGTAAAAATACCATTTAAAACTGAATTTCCAGCCTAAATTTAGGAAAAGTTCAATAAACACTGACGAAGGGCATCAACAACCACAACAACTTTTTTTTATATAGTGCCTTTAATGTAGTAAAATGTCCCAGGGAACTTCACAACAGCATTACAAGACAAAACAGATAAATTTGACACCAAGCCACAAAAGATGAAATTAAGGCAGATGACTAAAAGCTTGGTTAAAGAGGTAGGTTTTAAGGAGCTTCTTAAAGGAGGAAAGAGAGGCATTAGAAATTGAGGAAGAAGAGAAAATATTTTGTCTCTAAACCCACTCTTTCACGAAGCATGTACAAATCTCTCTTATCGTGCACATTACTCTTTGCATACCTTTAAAGCTAGTTGAAGAAAATTCCAGAACAGTTATATATATCTCCATTATTCAACCCTGGACTGTTGTCTTCCATAAACCATAGGATTGTCAGATATCATTGAGTATTTGGCTATCTCTGTCTATGGCCAAAAACTCCAAAATCACATTTGCCTACAGACATTTATCCAGTTCTTTTTGAAGGAATTAATTGTCTCAGCCTTAATTGTTTTGCTGGGATTCCTATACTCACTCATCTCACTTGCTATTTTTAAAATTGTATCCTGTGCCCCAAAATCCAGAGTGTTCCAAATGTGACCTCTGTAGTGATCTATACAAGGTTAGAATAACTTGCATCACATAATATTCTAATACTTCTGAGATGTATCCTAAGATTAGATTAACTTTAGTGATGAGCATCAAATTCAGTAAAGGCTCCTGGATATCAGCAAAATATTTATCCTTTTCCACATTCGTTGTGTACATGCTTGCTGCACCTTGTTCCAAAATGCATTAACTTTTATTTAGCTGTCATTTTTAGTCCATCTGCATAATTGGTCCAACTCTCTGCAAATGCTATTTTCCTCCCTTATATTGTCACTTGGTCACATTGTTAGGAATCATTAGTAAATGTTCTAATAGCACAAGTCCAAATCATTTATTAGCATGCTACTGTGAACAGCAAGAGACTAAGAAGTATACTCTGCAAACTTTGCTGGTTATTGCCCATCAAACAGCTATATTCACTATAATGCCTTCTGCTTACTATTTTCAAGCCGGTTTTCTAACCAACTAAGAAATCTGCCATTAATTGCATAAGCCTTAAACATTTTTGCAAAAACTTTGCACCCATACTAAAAAAAAATCAAGCAAATGATATCCATTGGACAATCCCGAAAGGATTCCATCAGATTAGTGAGGCACGACCTATTGCTCTTATGTTCCTGCTGACTACTCCTGGTGGCTTTTGTGCTTTTTAGATAAGCTTTATAGCGTCCCATCTAATTCTCTCAAATATTTTCTCCATTACAGACATTAAGAATACTGGTCTATAATTTCCAGGTCTCTGTCTCCATTTCCTGTTCTAACATCTTTCACCTCAATGAGCACCAAAGTTCATTTTTTAACATTTGAACTGCACGAGTAAAATGGTCATTAGAAGCTGGAGAATGCGGAGCAGATGTTCCGCACTCCCAGCCAACCGTTGTATATACATTGCGGAAAATAAAAAGATCAACACTTCTCAAATTCAACCAGGTGGCCAGCTGCCTGGGCTGTATCCTCTGCTTCCTGTTGCCTGGGTCTTCTGTTGCTGCAAAGTTTAAAGCGAGCCATTGAAAGAATCAGTAAATAGCAAATAACCATTGGAATCCTGTTGGGTGTAGTATTAATGGAACAAGTGATCTGACCAGTCAATGACTATCTCCAGCAAGTGAGCATCTAACCACCTCCCGTTGATATTCAACGGCATTACCATCGGCGAATCCCCCACCATCAACATCCTGGGGGTCGCCATTGACCAGAAACTTAACTGGACCAGCCACATAACTTCTGTGGCAACAAGGGCGGGTCAGAGGCTGGGTGTTCTGTGGTAAGTGACTCCCCTCCTGAGTCCCCAAAGCCTTTCCACCATCTACAAGGCACAAGTCAGGATTGTGATGGAATACTCTCCATTTGCCTCCAACAACACTCAAGAAACTCGACACCATCCAGGACAAAGCAACCCGTTTGATTGGTACCCCATCCATCACCTTAAATATTCACTCCCTCCACCACCGGCGCACTGTGGCTGCAGTGTGTACCATCTACAAGATGCACTGCAGCAACTCGCCAAGGCTTCTTCGGCAGCACCTCCCAAACCCACAACCTCTACCACCTAGAAGGACAAGGGCAGCAGGTGCATGGGAGCACCATCACCTACAAGTTCCCCTCCACGTTGCACACCATCCTGACTTGGAAATATATCGACATTCCTTCATTGTTGCTGGGTCAAAATCCTGGAACTCCCTCCCTAACAGCACTGTGGGAGCACTTTCACCACACGGACTGCAGCGGTTCAAGAAAGTGGCTCACCACCACCTTCTCAATAGCGATTAGGGATGGGCAATAAATGCTGGCCATATCAGCGATGCCCACATCCTGAATCGAATAAAAAAAACTGTGATTTCCCTTTGTAACTGTGTTTTGCGGGGCGGGGTAGGGATGGGACAATAATTTTGTGTTATCTCACTTTCTGGTTTTCAAGCCTTGCCATGCCTTGCAACATATCCTGGGCAACAGGCTGACAGGTGACCTGCTAGCAGTCCAAAACTAACTCCAGTCTGAAATTTAAATAAAAAGCTAGTATCACTAATGGTGACCTAGTAACTACCAGATTGCTGTAAAAACCCATCTGGTTCACTAATGTCCTTTAGGTAAGGAAATCTGCCGTCCTTACCCGGTCTGGCCTATAAGTGACTCCAGACTCACAGCAACATGGTTGACTCTGCCCTCTGAAATGGCCTAGTAAATCACTCAGTTAAGGGCAATTAGGGATGGGTAATAAATGCTGGCCTCGCCAGTGATGCCCCCGTGAATGAATAAAGAAAGAGAAAACTGGATGCTTGGAGGTTCAAGAAAGTGACCAAGGCTACATATTTACACCCCTCACCTCCCTACAGTGATGATATGAAACCAGGTTAATTGGTTTGTTAAATTGTTTTATTGCTATTTGGGGGCCAAAATTCAGGTCCCGGAAGGTGGCTGCCAGGCGGTGGAATCCAATGGCTGCCGCTTTGCAGTCGAATGGCCACCATGACCGATAACTAGCGCGGGAGTTTTTCGGGCGGTGTCCACTTCTGCCCGATTCCCCGACTTCCACAGCGGTATAGGGCTTGAGCGGCAGTGATGATGCAATCAGAGTGCGCACCGCTGCCACTCCGCCCCGGCACCTATATTCAGGATAAAAAAGGCTGCCTGCTGTCTGACAGTGCCTCCACCAGATTTTTCAGTCAGTGCACTTTGCCGGGCTGCCAGCGGAGGACAAAGGGAGGTGTGTTGGGATCGGGTTTTTTTTTTACGACAATTTCGCTGAATTCCTTGTAGGGATTTGCAAATACGGCAGCGGACTTCTTAGAACTTTTGGAGAGTTTTGAGAAAATGTGCATGCTCAGTGATTACTCATGGCCTGTGGGCCTCATTCTCTGCTCCACAGAGGCCTCCTAGTGAGGGTCCAGCCTGCAGATAGAATGTGCTCAGTGTTGGCAGGGAAACGCCTTGTCCACATTGTGAGACGCAGGGCGGCACGCAGGAGAAGGCGGTGCCATCAGCAACGGGTCCAGAGACAGCGGGCAAGGGAGGCAGCAGCCATGGCTGCCCAACAGGGAGAAAGGCATGTAGAAGGCCTCAACGTCGAGAGGCTGGCCAGGAGGGAGATGGCGTGAGGAGGAGGGTCAGGTACGCTGACCACCCCGCACCAGATACTGGGCCAGCAGCCTTGCCAGCACCAGCCTGCAGAGGTTCCCGAACGTCACCAGGCACAGGGAGAAGGCGATCAGCCAAGTGCCATCGGAGGAGCCCAGCACAGACCTGGGAGAAGGAGGCCCTACCGTCAAAGGGTATCCATTCTCCTTCCTGGAGCTCAGCGATGAGCAATGTTTGTGAAGGCTCCAATTTAGAAAGAACATCCTGAGGGAGCTGTGCAATGTCCTGCGGCCAGATCTAGAGCCTCACACAAGGCTGAGGACAACTCTCAGCATTGAGATAAAAATGACCATAGCTCTCAACTTCTACGCTACTGGCTCTTTCCAGTCTGTAACAGCAGACATTTCTAATATATCACAATTCTCCACCCATCGCTGTATCTGGCAGGTGACTGATGTGCTGTATAAGAGAAGAGTGGACTATATCACCTTCCCCATGACCAGGGAGAAGCAGGTGGAGCAGCGGGCCGGATTTGTCCGGATTGCAGCGTTCCCCAGGGTGCAGGGTGCCATTGACTGCACACTCGTCAGACTGAGGGCATCACAAAACTATCCAGAGATATTTATGAACAGAAAAGGATTCCACTCCCTGAATGTGACCACCAGTGTAGGATCCTGGCAGGTCATGCCAGGTATCCAGGCAGCAGCCACAATTCCTTCATCCTGTGCCAGACCAGTGTGCCTGCCGTCTTCACCGGGCCAAACCGGGATTGTTGATGGCTGCTTAGGGACAAAGATTATTCCCTATCCACTTGGCTGCTGATTCCCCTTTGGAACCCCAGGACGGCGGCCGAGCATGCCTACAATGACACTCATTCTGCACCATGTGTATCATCGAGCACTGCATCGGGATCCTCAAACACAGGTTCCGTTGCCTGGACCGCTCTGGTGGTGCCTTGCAATGCTCTCCTGAATGGGTCTCCATATTCGTGGTGGTCTGCTGCATGCTGCATAACCTGGCTCTCACGAGGGGCCAGCCGCTGGAGGTTGATCCAGCAGCACCACCTGAGGAGGAGGCGCAGGCAGAGGGGAAGGCATGGGAGGCGCAGCAGCAGGAGGAGGAGGATAAGGAGGAGGTGGAGGACCAGGATGTGCATTGCCAGCCACCCAGGAAGAGTCATCGCCATCCCAACCCTGCAAGGGAAGTGCAGACCCGTCTCATTGCTGCTCAATTTAGATAATTTCATTCCCACGTGATCCATCAGCTTCTATTTTCCATGGCCATCCCAATGAGTGCCTTCATACATAATTGGCCACTCTCAAATTATCCATCTGCCCAGATATAGGTGCAAATGACAATATAGGTGCAAAAAAATAAAGATTTAATACTTCATCAAAATCATTGCAAACAACTAACACAACAAAAAACAGTGCAAAAAAGTAACACCAAAAAATCATTTGCCAGCTTTGTGCATTTCCTTATAACCCCTAACCCCTCCTACTACTGCGCCTCAGTGCCTCCAATGTGGCTGCCTCATGGGTCTGGGAAGGCTGCTGTCTTTCCTGTGTGCAAGCTGCAGATGTCCTTCTCGGATGCCCTCGACCAGCTTTGGCCCTGGAGGGGCCGGCTGCAGACTGAGCAGCACCCTCCTGGGAGGGTTCAGTCTGCCGACTCCATGCTTGGAGGCACTGGCGGAGTGAAAGGTCCGGGGCCCGGATGCTTCAATCCTGAGGGAGTGCATCATCCGTATCCTGGCCCAAGGAGCCTGAGTCACTCACCGGGGGTGGTACAATACCACCACCACCAATCTGAGGGAGCTCAAGTTGGTGCTGTGGCACCACACCGTGGACCGTGGTGGATCCAGCCATGCAGGCAACACTGAATTCGTTATGTATGTAAACATTGTAACTGTGTAAGACTTGCCATCAGAGGGCGCAACTGTTGGAGGCCCAAGGGTCAGCAGCACACCTTGTGCAAGGGAGTATAAAAGGTTGCCTGCCATGCTGCTTAGGCACTCTGGAGTTGTATTAAAGAGACTAAGGTCACATCAGTTTTAGCTCACAGTACTCAGTCTAGTGGAGTTCTTTCATACTTAACAATTGGCGACGAGTAACAGATTACGAACTTTCATGCGGTCATGGCTGCCATTGGTATTTTAGAGAAATTTGTAGAGGGTGATGATTGGGAAGACTTCGTTGAGCGTCTCGACCAGTACTTATTGCCAAACGAGCTGGATGGGGACGATAAAGCGATCAAGCACAGGGTGATTCTCCTCACCGTGTGTGGGTCCACAATATACGGCCTCATCAAGAATCTGCTAGCACCGGAGAAACCAGCGGAGAAGACATAGACAGAGTTGTATATGCTGGTTCGGAACCACCTCAAGCCGAAGGAGAGCGTCTTAATGGCCAGGTATCGCTTCTACATGCACCACCACTCTGAGGGCCAGGGCATGTCGAGTTATGTTGCCGACCTGAGACACCTTGCGGGAACTTGTGAATTTGCTGGATTTTAGGGGGAAATGCTGTGGATCTTTTTTGTGCTTGGCATCAGCCACAAGGTCATTCTTCGCAAGCTACTGTCCGCCGAATCCCTAGACCTGAGCAAGGCCATCACGATAGCCCAGGCATTCATATCCAGGGGCGATAATACCAGACAGATATCTTCCCAGCATCGAAGCTCACCGGCAAGTACTGTGCATTAAATAATGTCGCTAGCAGGCAGAACTGCATATGGCAGGGTCTACATGCCTGCAGCTGCAAGACCTATAATGACACAGAGTCCGCCATCGGGCGTGAATGCAAATCCATTAGCACCATGTTGGCGCTGCGGGGGTAATCATCGAGCCCATCAATGTCGATTCAAGCACTACGTGTGCAAAGGCTGCGAAACAATGGGGCACCTCCAGTGAATGTGCAAGAGTGCTGCGACTCACCACATGGCAGAGTCGGCAGAGGATGATCGATCCGGCATGGATCATGCAGAACAAACAAGAGAGGCAACTCAATCTGAGGAAGAAGTGTATGGGGTACACACCTTCACCACCAAGAGCCCTCCTATCATGCTGAAAGTCAAATTGAACGGTATTCCGGTATCAATGGAGTTGGTCACGGGGGCGAGTCAGTCAATTATGAGCCAGAAGACTTTTGAGAGACTGTGGGGCAACAAGGCACAAAGGCCCAAACTGAGCCCGCTTCAGGCAAAGCTGCACATCTACACCAAAGAGCTCATACCAGTCATTGGCAGTGCAGCAGTTAAGGTACGTACGATGGAGCTGTGCATGATTTATCACTGTGGATTGTACCAGGCGATGGCCCAACGCTATTTGCCAGAAGCTGGCTGGGAAAGATTCGATGGAACTGGGATGACATCAAAGCACTATCTTCAGTGGATGATGCCTCGTGTGCCCAAGTGCTGAGCAAGTTTCTGTCGCTATTTGAACCAAGCATCAGCAACTTCATAGGCGCCAAGGTGCAGATCCATCTAGTCCCCAATGCAAGGCCCGTTCATCATCATCGAGCGGTTCCATATATGATGAGGGAGAAAGTCGAGAGCGAACTGGACAGACTTCAACAAGAGGGAATCATATCGCCAGTCGAGTTCAATGAGTGGGCCAGTCCGATTGTTCCGGTGTTGAAAAGCGATGGCAAGATCAGAATCTGCGGAGACTACAAGGTAACCAAGTCTTGTTACAAGATCGGTACCTGCTACCAAGGCGGATGACCTGTTCGCAATGTTAGCGGCGGTGGCGGGGGGGATGTTGTTCATCAAGTTGGACCTAACCTCCACCTACATGACACAGGAGCTGATTGAACCTTCGAAAAGATTGATATGCATCAACGCGCACAAAGGACTGTTTATATACCACAGGTGCCCTTTTGGGATTCGCTCGGCTGCTACCATCTTCGAGAGGAACATGGAGAGTCTGCTGAAATCAGTTCCGCACACTGTTGTGTTTCAAGACGGCATCCTGATCACCGGTTGTGATACCACTGAACACCTGCACAACCTGGAAGAGGTTAGAAGTCGACTAGACAGAGTGGGACTCAGGCTGAATTGCTCCAAGTGTGTTTTCCTGGTGCCAGAGGTCGAATTTTTGGGGAGAAAGATTGCGGTAGATGGCATCAGATCCACGGACTCAAAGACAGAGGCCATCAAGAATGCACCCAGACAATAGAATGTGATGGAGCTGCGTTCGTTCCTGGGACTCCTCAACAATTTTGATAACTTTCTACCCGGGTTAAGCATTTTGCTAGAACCGTTGTTCATGTTGCTACATAAGGGTGACGACTGGGTTTGGGGTAAATCTCAAGAGACAGCCTTTGAGAAGATCAGAAACCTACTTTGTTCTAATAAGTTACGTGTACTGTATGACCCGTGTAAACAATTAGTGCTAGCTTGTGATGCATCTTCATACGGGGTCGGCTGTGTGTTACAGCAAACCAATGTATCGGGCAAACTTCAACTGGTTGCATACGCATCTAGAAGTCTGTCTAAGGCTGAAAGAGCCGACAGTATGGTCGAAAAAGAGGCGTTAGCATGTGTATATGGGGTTAAGAAAATACACCAATACCTATTTGGACTTCGGTTTGAGCTTGAAACCGACCACAAACCTTTCATTTCACTGTTTTCAGAAAGCAAAGGTATAAACACCAATGCTTCATCCTGCATCCAAAGATGGGCACTAACATTGTCCACCTATGACTATGTTATCCACCACAGACCAGGCACAGAGAACTGTGCTGATGCCCTCAGTCGGCTACCATTGCCCACTACTGGGGTGGAAATGGCGCAGCCGCAGACTTGCTTCTGGTCATGAATGCTTTTGAGAGTGAGGGGTCACCCTTCACTGCTCGCCAGATCAGGACCTGGACCAGCCAGGGTCCTGTGCTATCACTTGTAAAAAGTTGTGTCTTCAATGGGAGCTGGTCGGTCGTTCCCGGGGAAATGCAAGATGAAATTAAGCTGTTTCACCGACTCAAAGCTGAAATGCCCATCCAGTCGGATTGTCTCTTATGGGGTAATCTCGTGGTTTTGCCAAAAAAAGGCAGGGAAACGCTTATACGCAACCTACACAATATCCACCCAGACATAGTCATGATGAAGGCTATAGCCAGGTCGCATGTTTGGTGGCCCGTCATTGACTCAGACTTAGAGTCATGCTTACATCAGTGCAACATGTGCTCTCAATTGAGCAATACACCAAGAGAGGCTCTATTGAGTCTGTGGTCATGGCCCTCCAAACTGTGGTCCAGGATTCACGTAGATTTTGCTGGCCCATTTCTCGGAAAGATGTTTTTAGTTGTAGTGGATGCTTACTCTAAATGGATTGAATGCATAATCATGTCATCCAGCACATCCACTGCCACCATTGAAAGCTTCCGAGCTATGTTCGCCACCCATGGCTTGCCCGACGTCCTTGTCAGTGACAATGGACCGTGTTTCACCAGCTCGGAATTCAATGAGTTTATGACCCGCAATGGCATCAAGCATGTCAGGTCTGCCCCGTTTAAGCCCGCATCCAACGATCAAGTGGAACGGGCAGTCCAAACTATCAAGCAGAGCTTGAAATGCGTGACAGAGGGTTCCTTGCAGACCAGCTTATCTTCGGTTCTGCTCAGCTACCGAACGCGACCCCACTAACTCACTGGGGATCCCCCTGCAGAATTGTTAATGAAGAGAGCACTCAAAACCAGGCTCTCCCTAATCCACCTGGATCTAAATGATTATGTGGAAACCCGGTGTCACTGGCAAAACATGTACCACGATCGCGCAGCTGTATCGCGTGACATTGATGTTAACGACCCTGTGTTTGTCCTTAATTACAGTCATGGTCCTAAATGGGTCACTGGCACTGTCTTGGCCAAGGAGGGGAATAGAGTGTTTATAGTGAAACTATTGAATGGACAAACGTGCAGAAAGCGCATTTGGATCAGACCAAACTGCGGTTCACCAACAACCAGGAACAATCTGAAGAGGACATCACCATCATCAATCCACCAACAAACAGCCAACCAGCAATCGACCTGGCTGTCAATCAAGAAGATGAACCCACCATTCCCAACAATCCTGTCAAACCAGCCGCGCCGCAGTGCAGCAATGATCCGACCAACTCACCCATGCCACAGTTTGAACTCAGACGATCAATCAGGGAGTGTAGGGCTCCGGATTGTCTCA
The DNA here is from genome assembly GCF_044704955.1 of Pristiophorus japonicus. NCBI lineage: Eukaryota > Metazoa > Chordata > Chondrichthyes > Pristiophoridae > Pristiophorus > Pristiophorus japonicus. Next base: position 81,255,572 of record NC_091993.1, read on the forward strand.
ACTTGTAAATCATTTGTAAAGGCTTGCGGGGGGGGGGGGGGGGGAGTGATGTTATGTATGTAAACATTGTAACTGTGTAAGACTTGCCACTAGAGGGCGCAACTGTTGGAGGTCCAAGGGTCACCTGCACACCTCGTGCAAGGGAGTATAAAAGGTTGTCTGCCATGCTGCTTCGGCACTCTGGAGTTGTATTAAAGAGACTAAGGTCACATCAGTTTTAGCTCACAGTACTCAGTCTTGTGGAGTTCTTCCATACTTAACAGAGGTGTCGGGTGGCATCGAGCTGACACTGCATGAGAGCAGCCAGAGTCTCAAAGCCACCAGATATGACAGCATTTAGACGCTCCATCGACTCTTGCAGAGCATTGGCCATCCTCTCCAAAGCAGCACCGATACACGCGTTCCCTTGTGCCTGTGCTGCAATGGCAGCTGCCACATCACCTGCGAATTGCGGCCTCACAGCTGGATCCGCCCGGTCTCTCTGGGAGTCCACCATCGCCTGCACACTGGCAACGATGGGCTTCATGGAGTGCGCAGATCTGTCGACAATGCGGGAGGCAGACTCCTCCACGCTCCTCACCATTTCCGACAGCCTCTCCAGCTCCCTTGCCAGTGCCCCCAACAAGGCCTCCACCTTCTTTCATAAGCCCCAACATCGATGGGCTCATCTGAGTCCTCCTCAGCTGAACTCCGGTGCGGACTCGCCCGACAGAGAGATGGCACCTGAGTTTGCTGAGCCCCGTCACCATGCTGCAGCCCTCTAGGCCCCGGTGCAACACCCAGTGCAGACCCCGGTACTATCTGAATTTAAGAAGGCTCGGGAGCAGCTGGCTTGTTAGCTGCAAATCACCAGGAAGAGAATTTCCCCGTGGTAATTGCGCTCCAATCTACCCATCCACACTGCTGTAAAGTCCTGATTCCTGCCGCTCATTACCGCTGGCCGCCATTTTGTTTTTTTAAATCGGTGAAAATCGATCCAATGTTCGCCACGGTGGTGATGGCGGCAAAAAGACGGTAAATGCGCCAAGTTTCTGGCGGGCCTGAATTTCGTCCCTTTGATGTGGTGTTTGGGGGTTAAGCTTGTGTTTCTGAGCCTGCACGTACTATCACGTGGTAGCAAAAGGGAGGAAGCATTCTGTGTGACTTACCACAGTGGCCCTAGATCACAAGATATATGTAGAAAAAGACCATTCATAGCTCATCCATCCCAAATGATTCCAGGATATTTGCCTGAACTATCCTACTCAAGGTCCATTCCGTATGTTGATCTGTCTGTGTGAATAGAACATCAGTCCTAAATGTATCTTTTGTTTTGTTCTATCTGCAACCTCTTGTCCTACTGTACAGTTTAATGTGAAGTAATGTTCCAGATTTGTCTGTTACTCTTTGGAATTGTTAGAACATCAATTTAATATTTAATCAAGTACTCATATACGGGATTACATCAGTGTTGCCAAAGAAATTAAACCCAATGAATATTATCTCACAAATGCAGTGATTTGAACCACGTTGGAACTAAAGTCCTCTGATACATTGCAATTATGTGAGAGAAAGGGACATTGATGTAGTTTTTAACAACTCGTTGAAAGGACCATCTTGTATTTATTGTATATTTAGCTGGCGAGGTACTGTATTATCACTTTCTGCTTTAATATTTATTTTACAGGCAGGTCTCCCATGACATTGTTTATAGGGAGCCAGAGGATTCGCTGTTTTATAATAATACATGCGTTTGTGCCATGCAGGAGACAGCATCACGATCACTGACTTAAAGCAACTGAATAAGCCACATTCAATTTTTAAATAAATGGTGTTCTATGATTTTTACAGATGCTTTTAGTATTGAATTAGAAACATAGAAACATAGAAAATAGGTGCAGGAGTAGGCCCTTCGGCCCTTTGAGCCTGCACCGCCATTCAATGAGTTCATGGCTGAACATGCAACTTCAGTACCCCCTTCCTGCTTTCTCGCCATACCCCTTGATCCCCCTAGTAGTAAGGACTACATCTAACTCCTTTTTGAATATATTTAGTGAATTGTCCTCAACAACTTTCTGTGGTAGAGAATTCCACAGATTCACCACTCTCTGGGTGAAGAAGTTTCTCCTCATCTCGGTCCTAAATGGCTTACCCCATTCCACAACTCTATCCATTATTCTGTGAAGACTGTAAATAAGTGATGTTATTTATACCTGTATATATATAAAACGTATCTAATTTTTATGGGGGAATGGGGATTTAGCTCCACTTGGAGACAGTCTTGGGCTTTGGTCACATTGGGGAATGGTTTGGCATTTGGGATGGGTTTCCTTGAGTTTGGCAGTTCTGCAGTTGGGGCAGTTTGGCAGCTTGTGTGTCTGTTGATACGGTATCACTGTGGAGCGGCATGCGGTGGCCCCGGGAGCAGCGTGGAGGCCCCGACATGCGGGAAACTATCAGCGGCAGGTTGGGGCCATAAAAGGAGCAGCGTGCGGCCCCGGGAGCAGCGTGGAGGCATGCCACTACAAGGTACAGTGCGAGCTGGGCAATGAGTGACATCATCAAGGTCCAGGTCGGTGATTGGAGCTTGGGCAGATACAGCAGGAGCGGCCAGGTCGTGGCGAAGGAGCGGCGCAAGACTCTGGAGGGATGTGATCGGGGCCCAGAGGAGGCGTGAGTTCGGGGCCAAGGGCCCAGGGACAGCACGGGGCCAGCCCACACTGCGCACTAGGTCCGTGCAGCAGAGCTGGTCTCCAGTCGTCCTGGGTAATCCTTGTCACTGGACCAAGACCTAGCTCTGTCAAGCCTGTGTGGTGGCTGGTGTGCAACGGTCACCACACGTTAAAAAAAAATCCACGCACAGGCATCTTCCATCCTTGAGGATGTAGTTCGGGTTCTTCTTTCGAAACACCTGTGAACTCATCCTTTTTTTTTGGCATGGAAGCAAGTCATCCTCATTTCGAGGGACTGCTCATGATGATGATTGTGGACAGGGAGCCTAAGATTTGGCAGAACTATGGAAGGCGAATGAGATTTGGCTCCTGGTGGATTGCTGATATCTGCCAGCGGTGAGGGGAGGGGCAGGGCATGGCCTGGCAGCATTGGGTGGGGGGGAATCCATGTCTGGCAGCTCCGCTTTATGACTTTCGAAAGGATATCTGTAAATATTGAATTTACTGTTTTGTTGTTGGTTCCTGGTCATGTATCACTGCCTGACTCTCTCTGTCTATCTGTCTCACAGCGATAAGAAAAAGATAAAAGATTACTATCAACAAAACGCAAGTGATAAATAAAGTTTTAAAAATTCAAGTCATGTGTTTTAATTTGAAAAAACAACTCAAACTAAGGTGAATAAAGTGGTGGTGGGAAGGGGGGTGGGGGCGGTGGATTTTAACCCCAAACATTGGGTGGGTTGGGGTCGGGTGGGAAGTTAAAGTGTTAAAAATCTGAATCCAAACCAGACCCGCATCCAACTCGTCACCTTTGGTCTTAACAACAGCGGGACGGGGAAGGGCAGCCAACCCATCCATTTAAATATTATAATGAGGCGTGCCTCAGATTAGCCACCATTTTTAATTTAACAGTGGCTGGTTGGGTTTTGCAGGCCTCATGAAACCTAACAGCTAATGGAAGGCGAGGACTGTTGAATCCACCAGGTAAAAGCCTTTACACTTACCTGCTGGATCCAGTGTCGCTGCCTAACTCACACCCTGTGATTGGAGACCCCCCACAAGGCCTCCTAAATCCCCCACGCCTCCAATTACTCCCCAGGCCTCTGCTCGCCTCCCCGGCCTACCCCCCCACCCCCCCACACTAATGATCATCAGGCCGCCCCCGATGTTTTCTGCCTCCCCCACCCCCCCACCAAACATCCTCCAGCCACCCCGCCCCCACCCCCCGCCCCCGATCAGCCCCCAGCCCTCCAATCAGCCTCCGGATCACCCGATCAACCTCCACCACCTTCCACCCTCGACCACACGCCGGCCTCCACTCGATCCCTCTCTCCCTCCTCTTTGCGGCCTACCCATCCACAGCCAGCAGCCTCTCCATCTGGCCTGGCTGCGGGTGGGAAACAAAGGCTTCAAATGTAAATCAGACCCTGCCATTAAATTTGGCAGAGTGTGAGAACAAAAGTGTTTAGTAATGATAAAATTGATTCTATATATATATATAATATATAAATGTTAAACGAGTAGATTATATGAAAAGACAAGTTTGAAGAAACAAAATGGATACCTTCCCCAAGTTCATGTCTCCTGGCTGGGCAGAGCTCAATTTACAAAGGAAGCATGGCTTTGAAACTCACCAAACTAGAAAAGATGTTAATTGGAAAGCCATTAACCTAATCAAGGAATGGCACCGGCCCTCCAGACAGACACATGGATGAGGAGAAGCCAATCAGGAATGGCCCTGGAAACAATACAATTCGGAAGCTTTCTGAGAAAGAATGGCCTTAAGGGATATAAAAAGTCAAGTCAATGATTGCTGGGTCTCTTTTCTTAAGCACACGGCAAAAAGCAAGACCTTCCTCTACAGACTCTTCAGTTCTTGCTATTGAGGGAGTGCAGCGAAGGTTCACCAGACTGATTCCAGGGATGGCTGGACTGTCATATGAGGAGAGACTGGATCAACTGGGCCTTTATTCACTGGGGATTAGAAGGATGAGAGGGGATCTCATAGAAACATATAAGATTCTGGTGGGGCTGGACAGGTTAGATGCGGGAAGAATGTTCCCGATGTTGGGGAAGTCCAGAACCAGGGAACATAGTCTTAGGATAAGGGGTAGGCCATTTAGGACTGAGATGAGGAGAAACTTCTTCACTCAGAGAGTTGTTAACCTGTGGAATTCCCTGCCGCAGAGAGTTGTTGATGCCAGTTCATTGGATATATTCAAGAGGGAGTTAGATATGGCCCTTACAGCTAAGGGGATCAAGGGGTGTGGAGAGAAAGCAGGAAAAGGGTACTGAGGGAATGATCAGCCATGATCTTATTGAATGGTGGTGCAGGCTCGAGGGGCCGAATGGCCTACTCCTGCACCTATTTTCTATGTTTCTATGTTTCTATGTTTCAGACAAAGGAGCAGGCCATGTGCTTTGCCAGAGACACCATTGTATCTGTTGTAATTAAGTAGAATCCGTAGGATGCTAATAGACTGCTGTTGTGTTCGATAGGCTATTTACATGTGTGTGTGTTTAATAAACTTATTCCAAATTGTTTTAAAAGAATTGGTCATGCTGTCAATTTAATGCCAGAGATTTAGAAATCTTACAAGGGCCTGCAGGAAATCCATTCTGCTGGGTTTCCTGACCGCTTCTGAGCCCACCCCCCACCCCTCTCACCGCTCCCAGTCCGGCAAAGGATTCAAATTCAGGCCTTTTAAAGGCTCTGTACATGTGTATGTTTGTATCTGCCAGCTACGTCTCTCTGTGCCTGACATATGTTAGTAATTAGAGTGATTACATTTTCTGAGTGTCAACATAACACTGGTGATAATCGGGTAACAATTAGAGGCTGTTCTGAATTATATTTATTTCCTTTCAAGACGTGAGCAACACTGACAAAGCCATATTTATTGCCTAACCTTAGTTGTCTGAGAAGGTGCTAGTGGGTCTTGTCCTTGAACCATTGCATCCCTTGTGATAATTGTGCTCCCACAATAGTGTTACACAGGAAATGTCAGGCTTTTGATGCAGGGACTATGAAGGAATGGTGCTGTATGCCCAAGTCAGGATGGTGTGTGACTAGGATGGGAACTTGGAGATGGTGGTGCTCCCAATATCTTGCTGCTTTCGTTCTCCTTGGTGGTAGAGGTCATGGAGCTGGGAAGTGTTGCCAAAGGACACTTGGCTCGTTTCTGCAGTGCAAGCTGTAGATGGTCTACTCTACAGTTACAGTCCATCAGTGGTGGAGGGGATAGGTGGCAGGGCTGTTGACCATATTGACTGCTCTGTCTTGTGTCAAGCTTCTTGAGTTTTGTGGTGGCTGTACCCATCCAATTGAGTGCTGAGTATTCCATCACACTGCTGACTTGAGCCTTGAAAATGGTGGTGAGGCTTTGCGAGGTTAGCACATGAGCCACTTACTCACAGAGTAACCAACCTCTGCCCTGTTCTTGTAGCCAAGTGCTGATATAGGTCGTTCATTGAAGTTTCTGATCATTGGTGACCATCAGCACGTTGTGACAGTGGTGCTGTGCAAGGTCAGGGGGACGTGGTTGGACCATTTGTTATTGGAGATAGTCATTGCCTGATACTTATAAGGTAAAATTGCTATCTGTCACTTGTCAGCCCGAGCTTGTATTTTATTCAAGTCCCGCTGTCAGCTAGCATGCTTCATTATTAGAGGAGTTGTGAATGGAGCTGAACACTAGAATTGTCAGCAAACAGCTCCACGTCTGACCTTGTGATTCAGGGAAGGTCATTGATGAAGCAACTGAAGATAGTTGGGCCATGGATTCGAAGGTGAGGAACTCTTGCAGTGATGCCCTGGGGCTGTGATAACAACCACAACCATCTTCTATTGTGGTAGGTATTAATCCAGCCACTGGAGGCTTTTCCCTTTGATCCCCATTGCCTAAGTGTTGCTAGGGCCCATTGGTACCAGACTTGGTTGAATGCTGCCTTGATGTCCTGACAGTTACTCCCAACTCTCCTGTGGCATTCAGCTTTTGATTCCATTGCTCGATCAAGACTGTGATGAGGTCTGGAGCTGGGTGGTATGGACAGAATGCAAATTGAATGTTACAACATAGAAAAATAGAAACATAGAAAATAAGTGCAGGAGTAGGCCATTCAGCCCCTCGAGCCTGCACCACCATTCAGTAAGATCATGGCTGATCATTCACCTCAGTACTCCTTTCCTGCTTTCTCTCCATACCCCTTGATCCCTTTAGCCGTAAGGGCCATATCTAACTCCCTCTTGAATATATCCAATGAACTGGCATCAACAACTCTCTGCAGTAAGGAATTCCACAGGTTAACAACTCTCTGAGTGAAGAAGTTTCTCCTCATCTCAGTCCTAAATGGCCTACCCCTTATCCTAAGACTATGTCCCCTGGTTCTGGACTTCCCCATCATCAGGAACATTCTTCCCGCATCTAACCTGTCCAGTCCCGTCAGAATCTTATAAGTTTCTATGCGATCCCTCTAATCCTTCTAAACTCCAGTGTATAAAGGCCCAGTTGATCCAGTCTCTCCTCATATGTCAGTCCCGCCATCCCGGGAATCAGTTTGGTGAACGTTCGCTGCACTCCCTCAATAGCAATAACGTCCTTCCTCAGATTAGGAGACCAAAACTCAACGCAATATTCCAGGTGAGGCCTCACCAAGGCCCTGTACAACTGCAGTAAGACCTTCCTGCTCCTATACTCAAATCCCCTAGCTATGAAGGCCAACATATCATTAGGTTATTAGTACGCAGATGTCACTTGATAGAATTATTGATGATTCTTCTATCAATTTGCTGATGATTGGGAGGAAACCGATAGGGCAGTAATTGGATGGGTTAGATTTTTCCTACATTTTGTGGATAGCGCATACCTGGACAATTTTCCACATTGTTGGGTAGATGCCACTGTTATAGGGCTGTATAGTTCTGATGTGCAAGTCTTGCTATCTCCCACTATACTATAGCCATGATGTTTACAGGGCCAATAGCATTGGCTGTGTCCAATACACTTAGCCACTTTTTAATGCCATACAAAGTTAACTAACTAAGCTGGGCACTTGGCATCTCTAATGGTGAGGACCTTGGGAAGGGGTCCGAGAAGGATTGTCAACTTGGCACTTTTGAGCGAAGACACTTCCAGACACTTCAGCCTTGTCTCTTTCACTCGTGCTGGGCTCTGCCATAATTAAGCATTGAGGATGTTCGTGGAGCCTGATTGTTGGTCACCATTCTTGATTGCATGTGGTCGGGCTGCATTGCCTTGATCCATCAGTTATAGGATCACTTCGTTATGTCTGTAGCCTGCTGGTTTTGATATTCAGCATACAGGTAACTCAATGTTGTAGCCACATAACACAGGCGATAATTAGAGGCGTTTCTAATTGCCAACGGAACACAAATGATAATTTGACGACAGCCTAAGCATTTAGACAAATATGAGCTGATTAGAGAGAGCTAGCATGGATTTGTAAAGCGTAGGTCATGTCTAACGAACCTAGTTGAATTTTTCGAGGAGGTAACCAAAATGGTAGATAATGGAGTGCTTATAGATGTTATTTAAATGGACTTCCAGATGGCATTCAACAAGGTTCCACATCGGAGACTGTTAACTAAAATGAGAGGACATGAAATTGGAGGCAATCTAGAGTAGGGGTAATAGATTTATACTCAAATTGGCAGGATGTGACTAGTGGCGTCCGCAGGGATCTATTCTGGGGCCTTAGCTTTTCCCTATATTAATAAATTACTTGGATCAAGGAATAGAGAGCTATATATCCAAGTTTGCTGATGACACTAAGTTAAGTGGCACTGTAAATAGTGTAGATGGGAACAGAAAGTTGCAAAGGGACACTGATAGATTCGGTGAGTGAGCAAAACTGAGGCAGATGGAGTTTAATTTGGGAAAGTTTGAGGTCATCCACTTTGGAGCTAAGAAAGATAGATCAGAGTATTTTCTAAATGTTGAGAAGCAAGGAACTGTGAATGTGCGGCGAGATTTAGGGGTCCAAGTACATTTATCTCTGGAACACAAATGGGTGGAAGTTATGTTACAGCTGTACAGAGCTCTGGCTAGACCCGATCTGGAGCACTGCAATCAGTTCTGGGCACTGCACCTCAGTAAGGCTACATTGGCCTCACATAGACTCACCAAAATGTAACCGGGGCTAGAGTGTTTAATTTATGCGGACAGGTTGCTCAAACTAGTATTCCCTTTAGAAGATTAAGGAGTGATCTTATTGAGGTGTTTAACATGATTAAAGGATTTTAAAGGCAATAGAGAGAAACTATTTCCTCTGATGGGAGAGTCTGGAACAATTAGAGCCAGGCCGTTCAGCAGTGATGCCAGAAAGCATTTCTTTACATAAAGGGTGGTGGAAATCTTGAAATCTCTCCCCAAAGAAGCTGTTCAGACTGGAGGGGTCAATTGAAAATTTAAAAATGGAGATTGATAGTTTTTTGTTAGGCAAGGGTGTTAAGGGTTATAGAATCAAGGCGGGTTTATGGAGTTAAGATAAAGATCAGCCATGATCGAATTGAATTGCTCGAGGGGCTGAATGGCCTACTCCTGTTCCTATGGGCTCAAAATTGCCCAGGAGTTGCTCTGTTTTTTTTGGTGTAACTTGATTTTTCTTAAAAATCCCTATTTTGCACATTCAATTTGTGCCAGAGTAAGTGAGTTAGTTGGGATTTTTTTAGTTTAGTTTTTTTCAAAACGGGGCGTTATCAGCCACCTATGCCCATTTTGGCCATTTAGGCCACTTTGGATAGCTAATAGTTGCTCCAAACTAACTTAGGCCGGCGTATGTGGCCACTTGTGGCTGCACAGAAAACCCTTGCGGAGAGTTAAGAAATCAGTGCAGGTGGGTACAACAGAGGCCAGCAGAACTTAATGACTTGACTAAAGAATGTGAATAGGATCAAACAGCTATACAGGACATCATATGACAAACTTCACAAAGTTAATTTACTATACAACAGAAGCATTCATGGAAGCTTAAACAAATAAAAAATAGAAGTACCTCCTGCTCATAATTCTTATGTTCTTATGTAGGAAAGTATTTTCATCAACAGGGTTAAGGAAAGTCTTGAGTAAGCTCATTAAAATTATTGGTTACACTGTTATCACCACCCCCCCCCCCCACCGCCTGCCCCCCCCCATCCCCCCGGGATCAAAACTCTCCCCCCCCTCCGGATCAAACCTCACCCCACCGGATCAAAACTCCCCCCCAGATTAAAACTACCCCCCGGGAACAAAACTCTACCCCCCCACCCCACGATCAAAACTCTCCTCCCCCAGATCAAAACTCTCCTCCCCCCCCCGGCCCCGATCAAAATTCTCCCCCCCTCCCCGGATCAAAACTCTTCCCACACCAACCTGTTTGTTGTGGCCTTCTAGCCCGGGAAGGCAGCGGGCCGGCCTGTGCGGGAGGCCACTCGGCTGGGGATAGGGCCGGGATGCATTGGGTCCCACGCTGCAGCACGCACACAGAGGCTGTAGGCAGGAGCTACTGCGCATGCGCGCACACTCCAGTACGCATGTGCAGAGCTACCGGCACTGTTTCTGGCACAAGGTCCTAGCTCCGCTCCCCAATCCACTGGCCACGCCGCGCCAAGCCCCGGGAAAGACAACACAGTGGCCAGAATCGGGGGAGATTTTTTAGGCGCCGTTTCCAGCCCACAAAGTCGGCGCATCTCTGGTGAGTGTGCCGAAAACAGGGGTGGGCCAAATTTGAGCCCAATGTTTCTAGAGGTTGTTTACCTGAAAATTTCAATTTTTTTGAAAAATAAACTTAAATTACAATGAGGAAAGATGCTCTGACTTTCTCTCTCTATGCTTAATATGCTTTCTAAATGTTATTGAACACAAAATAAAAGCCACAAGTTCTGACTCACACACAAAGCTTCTCTGTTAAAAAGCACATAGCCTCAGTTAAAAAAAAATATTAAATATAAACGGCACGGATAAAGTTTTAACATTTTCCACTTAGCTTTTCTTCAAATGATTTTGAAAAACTGCTGGAAGTTAAAGACACATATTCCATCAGTAAGCTGACTAAATGGTACTGATGCATCCTGGGAAATTATGTACACTGCATCTGCTCAGATTGCACGATCTAAATTCATCTAAAATATCAATTCCAAGCCCAAGCTTTTGGGAGAGGCTGAGACTTTCAAGGAAAAATTGTAATGAAGGCACTAATTGTAGTATTGTGAATTATGTCATTTTTTTGTTAACTTTTAGACCCTTATTTATGACATTACAAATGTTAGTTCCTGGATTTCTTTAGATTCCCTTTGTGTAGTTTCTGTCTTGCAAGGTTGTCTTATAAACAATAGTACTGCTTTATAAATATACAAAAATCAATATAAAGAGAGACACTTTTCCATTCTTAAGAAGATTGAGAAGATATACAGTCCATTTGTAAAATAGTGAGGTGAATGAACATCATCAATTCATTCCTTCAAAAAGAGCTGGACCAATGTTTGGTTAGAAACGTAACTGAGGATTTAATGGAGAAGTATAGACAGTGATGATGAATATTCCATGGAATATTATGATTCCGGTGCTGCAGGGACCGTGGAAATATCATTGTGGAAAGCAACCAGCTACTTTTAAATCATGGAGGAGTGACCTTAGGTAATTGGAGTTCTACATGATTGCCTTCGGAGTTTGATAGAAATTTTGCAGAACTTTCCTTCAGAAGATAAACCAATGCAATAAGGGCCATGATACAAAAGAGTGCACATGGCTCGCAGAGGAGTGGTCTTGATGGATTTGACCTTTTGCGTTTTATTTTTATATCCATGTATTTGTTTTCCATCAGCTGACAAGGTTTTATTTTCAATACATAATCACTCCCCTTTGATGAGGTATCACTGTGGAACATCTCTTGTGTATAAAACGCAACCATTGTGTCCTCCACAGACCTGAATGGTTCACAGTTGTTAATCCCACAAAAACATCACTGCCTTTAGGCGTTAGATGTGGTGAGGAACATGACAGTAAGTAGCTGTTTATGACATTTAAATATAGGCTGGCTTGTACCATTAGTCATGTGGTTTTATAAACGTAACATTACACACAGTCATGACATGTCATGGGAGTAACTGCCAGTGGAAATGAAAGGGCAGTACTGTACTGGTAAAGTGACCCACAGAAACCAGGAGGACGACAAGAAAAAGCAGCTATCTCATCTTGTAAACAAGCTGTAATAGAGTCTTTTTTAAAGAGAAACTGCCATTTGGCAAAGTGGCATAGAAAGCATTTTACCAGGTTACTTAGCCAGAGGTGCAACAGGGCAATGTGTGACAGATGATATTTGAAGGTAGGTCGTTCCTGGTTGTTAAGAAAACTAGCCTGCCAGTGAACACTTTAAGATCGATCCTTTAGACCTATCTGCTACCTAACTCATTCTGCAGTGATTAATGCTCCAAGGTAGCCAACAGTCTACAAAAGCAAAATAGGGATGAAAGCAGAAGTGCGAGAAATGGGATGGACACGGCTAAGGGGAGGGGAATCCTCGGTTGAGCAAAAAGGAAGTCATATCAGAAGTACTGATATGGAAGGTAGCATCATCAGAACAGATGCGATGGAGACGGAGCGACTAAGAGAATGGAATAAAGTTCTTACAGGAGGTGGGGTGGGAGGAAGTGTGGCTTATAGTAAATATTGGTAGACAGTCTACCCCCAGAAATGGAGATAGAGAAGTCGAGGAAGGGAAGGGAAGGGAAGATTCGGAGATGAACAATGTGAAGTCAAGGAGGGGTGGAAATTGTGACAAAATTGGGAAATTTTCCAGATCGGGGCGAGAGCAGCAAGCGGCACCGATACAATGATTAATGTACTGGAAAAAGAGATAAGGGAGGGGACCTAAGCAGGACTGGAACAAAGAATGTTCCATGTGTTCCACAAAAAGGTTCCCATAGCAACACCTTTTATTAGGAGGAAGTGAATGGAGTCAAAGGAGAAAAATTGTGAGATAGTATAAACAGAAGCTACACTATCACTTACATTCAATACTTCCTCTTTAATTATCGTACAATATAAATGAAAAGAATGCCAGAGCTTGAAAGACTGTCAACAGTACTTGAACAGAATCATGCATATTTTGTTCAAATAGGAACCACCTACCTTAACTACATCATCTGTCACAGAATCATGCATATTTTGTACAAAAAGCAAATAGCAATGATTTCCTGGTGCAGTCAGGCAGAGGGTGGTGGGGGTGGATGCGGACTGGTTGGGCCCCATTCAAGGAAGATGCAGAGGCTCCTTAGGTCATTCTGGTGACGGATGGAGATGTAGAGGGATTGGATGTCCATGGTGAAAAGGAGACAGTTAGGGCCAGGAAACGGGAATCTCGTAAAGTGGCGGAGGGCATCGGAAGAGTGGCGGATGTAGGTGGGAAGAGTCTGGACAAATGGAGAAAATAGAGTCGAGATAGGAAGAAATAAGTACTGTGGGGCAATAACAAGCTGAAATGATGAGTCTACCAGGGCAGTCCTGTTTGTGGCTTTTGGGAAGGACGTACAAGCAGCCTATGCAGGATTGGGGAACTATGAGGTTGGAGACCGTGGAGGGAAGATCTCCAGAGGAGATGTGGTCAGTGATGGTCTGGAAAATGATGACTTGATGTTCGGTGGTAGGGTCAAAGCCCAAGAGGAGGTATGAGAATGTGTCAGAGAGTTGGCGATCAGCCTCTGCAAGGTAGAGGTCAGCTCGCCAAAAAATAACAGTGCCATCCATGTCAGCAGGTTTAATTACATTGTTTGGGTTGGACCTGAGAGAATGGAGTGTTGCAAATTCAGCCAACTGTGTAGCTTGTTTGCGCTAGAGTGTACGAAGGGGCCTGTCAACCATGGTGGAGGGGAATCCTCAGTTGAGGAAAAAGGAAGATATATCAGAAGTACCGGTGTGGAAGGTGGCATTATCGGAGCAGATGCGACGGAGATGGAGAATGGAATAGAGTCTTTACAGGAAGTAGGGTGGAAGGAAGTGTAGTCAAGGTATCAGTAGGCTTATAGAAACATAGAAAATAGGTGCAGGAGTAGGCCATTCGGCCCTTCGAGCCTGCACCACCATTCAATGAGTTCATGGCTGGACATGCAACTTCAGTACCCCATTCCTGCTTTCTCACCATACCCCTTGATCCCCCAATGTATAAAGGCCCAGTTGATCCAGTCTTTCTTGATATGTCAGTCCCGCCATCTCGGGAATCAGTCTGGTGAACCTTCGCTGCACTCCCTCAATAGCAAGAATGTCCTTCCTCAAGTTAGGAGACCAAAACTGTACACAATACTCCAGGTGTGGCCTCACCAAGGCCCTGTACAACTGTAGTAACACCTCCCTGCCCCTGTACTCAAATCCCCTGACTATGAAGGCCAACATGCCATTTGCTTTCTTAACTGCTTGCTGTAGCTGCATGCCAACCTTCAATGACTGACGTACCATGGCACTCAGGTCTTGTTGTACCTCCCCTTTTCCTAATCTGTTACCATTCAGATAATAGTCTGTCTCTCTGTTTTTACCACCAAAGTGGATAACCTCACATTTATCCACATTATACTTCATCTGCCATGCATTTGCCCACTCACCTAACCTATCTAAGTCACTCTGCAGCCTCATTGCATCCTCCTTGCAGCTCACACTGCCACCCAACTTAGTGTCATCTGCAAATTTGGAGATACTACATTTAATCCCCTCGTCTAAATCATTAATGTATAATGTAAACAGCTGGGGCCCCAGCACAGAACCTTGCGGTACCCCACTAGTCACTGCCTGCCATTCTGAAAAGTCCCCATTTATTCCTACTCTTTGCTTCCTGTCTGCCAACCAGTTCTCAATCCATGTCAGCACACTACCCCCAATCCCATGTACTTTAACTTTGCACATTAATCTCTTGTGTGGGACCTTGTCGAAAGCCTTCTGAAAGTCCAAATACACTACATCAACTGGTTCTCCCTTGTCCACTCTACTGGAAACATTCTCAAAAAATTCCAGAAGATTTGTCAAGCATGATTTCCCTTTCACAAATCCATGCTGACTTGGACCTATCATATCACCTCTTTCCAAATGTGCTACTATGACATTCTTAATAATTGATTCCATCATTTTACCCACTATCGATGTCAGGCTGACTGGTCTATAATTCCCTGTTTTCTCTTTCCCTCCTTTTTCAAAAGTGGGGTTACATTGGCTACCCTCCACTCCATAGGAACTGATCCAGAGTCAATGGAATGTTGGAAAATGACTGTCAATGCATCCGCTATTTCCAAGGCTACCTCCTTAAATTCTCTGAGATGCAGTCCATCAGGCCCTGGGGATTTATCGGCCTTCAATCCCATCAATTTCCCCAACACAATTTCCCGACTAATAAGGATTTCGCTCAGTTCCTCCTTCTTACTAGACCCTCTGACCCCTTTTATATCCGGAAGGTTGTTTGTGTCCTTGAACAACTATTTTGTATCAGTCTTCATGGTAGAAGACACTAAAAATATCCCAATAATGGATAATCAAGGGGCTATAGGGAGGGAGGAACTTAAAACAATCACTGTCACTAAAGAAAAAGTACTCGGTAAAATAATGGGACTAAATGTGGCCAAGTCCCCTGGACCTGATGGCTTGCATCCAAGGGTCCTAAAAGAAGTGGCTGCAGAGATAGTGGATGCATTGGTTGTAATCTACCAAAATTCCCTGGAACGCCTTTATTTAAAAAAGGAGGCAGACAGAAAGCTGGAAACTATACTCCAGTTAGCCTAACATCTGTCATTGGGAAAATGCTGGAGTCCATTATTAAGGAAGCAGTAGCAGGACATTTGGAAAAGCATAATTTAGTCAAGCTGAGTCAGCATGGTTTTATTGAAGGGAAATCATGTTTGACAAATTTGCTGGAATTCTTTGAGGATGTAACGAGTAGGGTAGATAAGGGGCAAACAGTGGATGTGGTGTATTTGGATTTCCAGAAAGCATTCGCTAAGGTGCCACATGAAAGGTTACTGTACAAGATGAAAGTTCACAGGGTTGGGGGTAATATTTTAGCATGGATAGAGGATTGGCTAACTAACCGAAAACAGAGAGTCGGGATAAAGGGGTCATTTTCTGGTTGGCAAACAGTAACTAGTGGGGTGCCACTGGGATCGATGCTGGGGCCTCAACTATTTCCAATCTATATTAATGATTTGGTTGAAGGGACCTAGTAATTAGTAATAATGTAGCCAAGTTTGCTGATGATACAAAGATGGGTGGGAAAGCAAGTTGTGAGGAGGACACAAAAAATCTGCAAAGGGATATAGACAGGCTAAGTGAGTGGGCAACATTTGACAAATGGAGTATAATGAGGGTTATCCACTTTGGCAGAAAAAATAGAAAAGCAAATTATTATTTAAATGGAGAAAAATTACAAAATGCTGCAGTATAGAGGGACCTGGGAGTTCTTGTGCATGAAACATAAAAAGTGAATATGCAGATACAGCAATAATCAGGAAGGCAAATGGAATGTTGGTCTTTATTGCAAGGGGGTTGGAGTATAAAAGCAGCGAAGTCCTGCTACAATTGTACAGGGTATTGGTGAGGCCACATCTAGAGTACTGCCTACAGTTTTGGTCTCCTTATTTAAGGAGGGATATACTTGCATTGGAGGCAGTTCAGAGAAGGTTCACTTGGTTGATTCCTGAGATGAAAGGGTTGACTTATGAGGAAAGGTTGAGCAGGTTGGGCCTGTACTCATTGGAGTTGAGAAGAATGAGAGGTGATCTTATTGAAACATACAAGATAGTGAGGGGGCTCGGCAAGGTAGATGCAGAGAGGATGTTTCCTCTCATGGGGGAATCTAGAACTAGGGGGCATAGTTTCAGAATAAGGGGTCGGCCATTTAAAACTGAGATGAGGAGGAATTTCTTCTCAGAGTGTTGTAAATCTGTGGAATTCTCTGCCCCAGAAAGCTGTGGAGGCTGGGTTATTGAATATATTTAAGACGGAAATAGACAGATTTTTGGGCGATAAGGGAGTAAAGGGTTATGGGGAGCGGGCAGGGAAGTGGAGCTGAGCCCATGATCAGATCAACCATGATCTTATTGAATGGCAGAGCAGGCTCGAGGCCTACTCCTGCTCCTATTTCTTATGTTCTTATGTTCTGTACCAGCAGCGAACATTCAGCCATGACTTGAAACCGGTCAGTGAGTTGTCCTGATTTCCTGCTTCTATGTCTTTCCAGTTTGCATGAAAACTGTCCTCCATCTTTTTTTGAAAGTGCTAACTGTGACACTCTTTAACGTCATTCCTTTAGGTCGTGCTCGGTGGATTGGGATTGAGTTACAGAGCCAGCAGATTGGATGAAACATCAACTCCTAAACATTAACGGGCCGAATGGGGGGGTTGGGGGATGGGGTGGGGCAGTAGGGGATGTGGACCTAATTATCCAGATGCATCGGCACAATTTGCCTGGGAAAATGTTTATCCCCTCTCTCCCCGGCTCCTGTGCTGTGTTAACCTTTAGCTCACTCCACAACTCAGCTTGTTGACACCCAAAGACAACACAGAACTAGGAGAATCCAAACACTTCCCTCAAAACATGAGGGACAACCAGGTGGCTTGAAAATGCTGTCACTTGAAGAATGAAGAGGAGCTTACAAGGAAACAGCTTCCAAGGGAGCTGATCTTCATTCGGGCATTCTCCACACACTGCTGGTGACTAACCAAATGGACGAGGAGGATGGGAGCGGCGGCTTAAGCGACCGGGAAAGACATGATAAAGTGATCATTACCCATGAATGCCACACTGCTGGTATACTAATCTGATGGGCATTCCATCTCAACAGCCAGGCCAACAATCAGAAGCTGGCAAGATCCAAATCCAAGTCCTGATGGCTCAGTTTATTGATTGGATCTGCCGCAGGCACCCATGAATAACACTCACTTTGATCAATTTGTCCTGGGAGCCGGAGAGTCTGTTCCCTTGTGGGTCTGCCCTTCTCACCCTGAATTGCAGTTGGACAGTGTCCAACAGTGTGTGCAGGATGTCGGAATGAAAAATAAAGATTCCCTAAAAAACAAGTAGGCTTGTCTTTAATCTTCAAATGACTCCTGTGAGCTTCTGAAGTCAGACCGGAAATATTAACACCAGGGTGTATGAGAAGCAAGGTTTGTGAGGCAAGTAAAGGATGTTATGTATGCAACCCTAGGTAACCTGTAACATACCACCACCAGAGGGCATACCTATTGGAGTTCTAAGGGATATCAGCATCCCTTGGGAGCACTGTATATAAGCAGGCTTCCCATGCTGTACCAACATTCTGGAGTTTGAATAAAGGAGCTAAGGTCACACTTATTCATGTCTACAGTACTCAGTTATAATACTTTATTATGAGCATAACAACTGGCGACAAGTTAATGAACAATCACGCGAAAATGCAGAGAACTGTTGGTATCCTGGAGAAATTCTCAGAAGGGGACGATTGGGAGGCCTTCGTGGAGCGACTTGACTAACATTTCGTGGCCAACGAGCTGGAAGTGGATGAGAATGCTGCCAAAAGCAGGGCGATCCTCCTCACCGTCTGTGGGGCAACAACCTATGGCCTCATGAAGAATCTTCAAGCTCCGGTAAAACCAACAACCAAATTGTATGAAGAACTGTGTACTCTGGTCCGGGAGCACCTAAATCCGAAGGAAAGCGTTCTGATGGCAAGGTATCGATTTTACACGTGTCAAGGGCCTGAAGGCCAGAAAGTGGCGAGCTACGTCGCCGAACTAAGGCGCCTTGCAGGACATTGCGAATTTGATGGATTACTTGAGCAAATGCTAAGAGACTTCTTTGTGCTTGGCATTGGCCATGAGGTTATCCTTCACAAACTATTGACTATTGAAACACCGAACCTGAGCAAAGCCATAATGATAGCCCAGGCATTTATGTCCACCAGCAATAACACCAAACAAATTTCACAGCATAGAGGTTTCGGCAAGTACTGTACACAAAGTAACGTCGTTTTCAGGCAGGAATGCATATGGTAGAACGTACACGCCTGCAGCTGCACGACCGCAGATGGCCTAGAGTCCGCCATCAAACGTTAATGCGAGGCAGTTAACACCTTGTTGGCGCTGCGGAGGTGATCATCAAGCCCATCAATGCCACTTCAAACATTATGTGCGCAAAGGCTGTGGAACAATGGGGCACCTCCAGCGAATGTGTAGCCGAGCTGCAAACCCTGCAAACCACCACGTTGCAGAGGAGGATCGATCCATGGTGGATCAGGCTGAACTAGAGACTTGAACCGAAGAAGCAGAAGTGTACGGGGTACACACCTTCACCACAAAATGTCCACCGATCATACTAAAAGTCGAACTGAATGGAATTCCAGTATCCATGGAATTGGACAAGGGTGCGAGTCAGTCTATCATGAGCAAAAAGGCCTTCGACAGGTTGTGGTGCAACAAGACACACAGGCCCAAGCTTAGCCCCATTCATACCAAGCTAAGAACTTACACTAAAGAGCCACTCCCTGTTATTGGCAATGCAGCAGTAAAAGTCTCCTATGATGGAGCAGTGCACGAACTCCCATTGTGGATTGTACCAGGAGATGGCCCCACACTGTTCGGCAGAAGTTGGCTGGGAAAAATCCGCTGGAACTGGGACGACATCCGAGCGCTTTCGTCCGTCAACGATGCCTCATGTGCCCAGTTCTGAGCAAGTTCCCGTCGTTGTTTGAGCCAGGCATTGGAAGTTTCTCGGGGGCGAAGGTGCAGATCCACTTGGTTCCCGGTATATGACCAATCCACCACAAGGCACAGGCGGTGCCATATATGATGGGACAGAAAGTGGAAATTGAGCTGGACAGGCTGCAGTGAGAAGGTATCATCGCGCCAGTGGAGTTCAACGAGTGGGCCAGTCCGATTGTCCCGGTTCTCAAAAGCAATGGCACGGTCAGAATTTGTGGGGACTATAAAGTAACGATTAACTGTTTTTCGCTACAGGACCAGTACCCGCTACCCAAGGCAGACAACCTATTTGCGACCCTGGCTGGAGGAAAGATGTTCACCAGTTTGGACATGACGCAGGAGCTGGCGGAATTTTCGAAAGGCCTCTCCTGCATCAACACGCACAAAGGTCTGTTCATCTACAATAGATGCCCGTTTGGGATTTGAATGGCCGCGGCAATCTTTCAAAAGAACATGGAGAGCCTGCTAAATTTGATTCCGTGCATCGTGGTTTTCCAGCACGACGTACTAGTCACAGGTCGGGACACCATCGAACACTTGAAGAATCTGGAAGAGGTTCTAAGTCGGCTAGATTGCGTGGGACTCAGGTTGAAACGCTCAAAGTGTGTTTTCCTGGCACCAAAGGTCGAGTTCTTAGGGAGAAGAATCGCGGCAAATGGCATCAGACCCACTGACACCAAGACAGAGGCCATCAAGAACGCGCCGAGACCACAGAACGTGATGGAGCTGCGGTCGTTCCTGGAACTCCCCAACTATTTTGGTAATTTCCTACCCGGGTTAAGCACCTTGCTAGAACCCCTACATGTGCCACTGCACAAGGGAGACAACTGGATATGGGGGAATTCACAAGAGGCTGCCTTTGAGAAAGCCAGAAATCTGTTATGTTCCAACAAATTACTTGTGCTGTATTACCCATGTAAACGTTTAGTGCTAGCTTGCAATGCATCTTTGTACGGGGTCAGGTGTGTGTTACAACAAGCAAACAAATCGGGAACATTGCAACCGGTCGCCTATGCGTCCAGGAGTTTGTCCAAGGCCAAAAGGGCCTACAGCCTGATTGAAAAAGAGGCTCAGGCATGCGTTTACGAGGTGAAAAAAATGCACCAGTATCTGTTTGGTCTCAAGTTTGAGTTAGAAACTGACCATAAGCCGCTCATATCAGAGAACAAAGGGATTAATACCAATGCCTCTGCCCGCATCCAAAGATGGGCACCCACGCTGTCTGCATATAACTATGTAATCCGCCACAGACCAGGCACAGAGAACTGCGCTGATGCTCTCAGTCGGCTACCATTGCCCACCACTGGGGTGGAAATGGCACAGCCTGCAGACTTGCTCTTGGTGATGGATGCATTTGAAAACGAAAATTCACCCGTTACGGCCTGCCAGATCAGGACCTGGACCAGCCAGGATCCTTTACTGTCCCTTGTAAAAACTGTGTCCTCCATGGGAGCTGGTCCAGCATCCCAGCGGAGCTGCATGAAGAGATCAAGCCGTTACAGCGGCGCAAAGACGAAATGTCCATACAGGCAGACTGTCTTTTGTGGGGCAATCGCATGGTTTTGCCTAAGAAAGGCAGGGAAACGTTCATACGCGGCCTACACAGTACCCACCCAGGCATAGTAATAATAAAAGCTATAGCCAGATCCCATGTGTGGTGGCTCGGCATCGACTCAGATTTGGAGTCATGCGTGCAGCAATGCAACACTTGCTCTCAACAGAGCAATGCACCCAGAGAGGCACCGCTAAGTTTGTGGTCGTGGCCCTCCATACCGTGGTCTAGGATCCACGTTGACTTTGCGGGCCCATTTATAGGCAAAATGTTTTTGGTTGTTGTGGATGCTTATTCAAAATGGATTGCGTGTGTAATAAAGTCTGTACGCACGTCCACTGCCACCATCGAAAACCTACGAGCCATGTTTGCCACGCACGGCCTGCCTGATGTCCTTGTCAACGACAATGGGCCATGCTTCACTAGTGCTGAATTCAAGGAATTCATGACCCGCAATGGGATCAAGCACGTCACATCTGCCCCGTTCATGCCTGCAGCCAACAGCCAGGCAGTCCAAACCATCAAGCAACACTTGAAACGTGTGTCGGAAGGCTCCCTGCAGACCCGTCTGTCCTGAGTCCTGCTCAGCTACCGCACCAGACCCCACTCGCTCACCGGGATTCCCACACACAAGCTGCTCATGAAAAGGGCACTCAAAACAAGGCTCTTTCTTGTCCACCCTGATCTCCATGATCCTGACGAGGGCAGGTTGCATCAATAAAGCATGTACCGTGAACGCGCAAACTTGTCACGCGATATTGAAGTCAATGACCCTGTATTTGTACTCAACTGTAGACATGGTCCCAAATGGCTTGCTGACACCGTCATAGCCAAAGAAGGGAGTAGTGTGTTTCAGGTCAAACGTGCTAATGGACTAACTTGCAGAAAGCATTTGGATCAAACCAAACTGCGATTCACAAACAGCCACGAGCAACCCAAAGAGGACACCACCAACTTCGACCCTCCAACACACACACAAGTGGCAACCGACACGGTCGACCATGAAGCTGAACTCACCATCCCCAGCAGCCCGGCAAGGTCAGCTGCCCAGCACCCCAGCGAACAACCAACCAACTCACCCACACCTGCATTTGTACTGAGACGATCGACAAAGGAGCGAATAGCCCCAAATCGTCTCACTCTGTAAATAAGTGTACTATTGACTTTGGGAGAGAGTGATGTTATGTATGCAACCCTAGGTAACCTGTATCATACTGCCACCAGAGGGTATACCTGTTGGAGTCCCAAAGGATCTCAGCATCCCTTGGGAGCACTGTATATAAGCAGGCCTCCCAAGCTTTACCAACACTCTAGAGTTTGAATAAAGGAGCTGAGGTCACACTTACTCATGTCTATAGAACTCAGTTACATTACTTTATTATGAGCATAACAAAGGGTTAACCAGAACCACCATCTGTAGCATCCTGGAGATCAGGCAACCCCTGAGCAACAGAATCTAGAAACTAAAGAACGAAAGGCTGTCCAGCCTCCACCCTGACTGCCTGAGGTCCTCGAGCAGAGAGGTGATTGTCCGGTGATACGAGCAAGTCGATTGATCTGGTAACCCCCAAAGTCCTGAAGATATTCTGGACTACCTCAGTGTGGATCATCCACTCGTTAGGGTGAACCACAGAACAGCTGAGTGTGCCGACTGTAGGATTGTCCACCCTGGCCTAATGTGGCAGCAAGAGGTCACCCCGTCATTCAAGCACCAATGGGAAACAACACGTCAACTTGACAGAGGGACCCAGGAGGGGGCCCCACACTATAGAAATACCGGACTACTGTCATCTTCTACCAATCACATCTTCCCCTCCCCTACCCTCTCAGCATTCTGAAGGGACCTCTCCCTCCGCGATACCCTGGTCCATTCCGCAGTAACCCCCAGCATCCCCTCCCCTTCCCACGACATCTTCCCACGCAAGCGCAGCAGATGCAACACCTACTCTTTTACCTCCTCCCTTGCCACTGTCCAGGGCCCCAAATACTCCTTCCAGGTGAAACAGCGATTTACTTGTACTTCTTTCAACTTAATATACTGTATTCGCTGCTCACGATGTGGTCTCCTCTACATTGGGGGAAACCAAGCGTAGATTGGATGACCGCTTTGCGGAACACCTCCGTTCAGTCCGCAAGTGTGACCCTGAGCTTCCGGTCGCTTGTCACTTTAATTCTCCGCTCTACTCCCACTCTGACCTCTCTGTCCTCGGTCTCCTACACTGTTCCAACGAAGCTCAACGCTAGCTCTAGGAACAGCACCTCATCTTTTGTTTATGCACCTAACAGCCTTCTGGACTCAACATCGAGTTGAACAATCTCAGAGTGTAACTGCTGCCAATCTTTGGCTCCCTCCCCCCAACTTCCCACCCCCGAGACTGTTTCTTTTTTTCTCCTTGTCTCTAATGACAGCTGATCATTATCCCACCATTCACACCCTATCTTGACTAGTGTTTTTCTAACTCCTGCCATTACCATTTCAATTTGGCCCATCACCCCTTTTGTTTCTCTAATCTCTCCTGTCTTCCACCCTATCACAGACCTTCCCTCTTGTTCTTTCTTCCCCTCCCCCTTTCAGTGCTTGTTAAGAATCTGTTCTTTCTGAACACTCTCCAGTTCTGACGAAGGGTCATCGACCTGAAATGTTAACTCTGCTTCCTCTCCACAGATGCTGCCTGACCTGCTGAGATTTCCAGCATTTCTGTTTTTATTCCAGATTCCAGCATCCGCAGTATTTTGCTTTTGTACTGTCATACTGTCTGTCTGTAGACATGCTGCTGTACCCCACACCAAGTCTGAAAGTGTACAATGTCCTATTATACCATTCACAACCCGAGCCTGCTGAAATAACAAGTGAACTCATCCATGCCCACTAGCCTTGAAGCTCATTCACACTGAACGTGGCCGCCCACCAATATGTTGCAGCATTACCTGAAGAGCCTGATGGCTGTACCACAAACACCTGGAGGACCCCCCAAGACCACCATCTCTCATTCAGATGCTGTGACAAAGGAGAACTGTGGAAACATTACTGGCCAGGTGATAGGCATCAAGAAGGCTCAACTGGAGACATATCTTCAACAGTCGAGCCTTCTGGATGAATATCACTCACTCTCAGTATGGATGGTGACAGTATGCTCACTAGAAGATAGTTCCTCTGATTGTCAAACCAATGTTGTGAAAAACAAGCTGCTATTGCAGAAGATATTCACTACTTCTCGTCTCCTGGACCCAAGCGTCCAGAGTAATTCACTTCCACAGGGAAGTACTGGAAGTGGCCCACCCACCCAGCTCTGTGGTTGGCTATCAGACATGATCACTGCTTGGGGAGGTGGAGCTGGACAGAGTATCGAAGGTTACTTGTTGTGAGCTCCCTACATTCTAGGTCCTAATCTGGAATGACGGGCTAGCATGGTACAAAGGACATTGTGGGCCGGATAAAGCATTGTAAAGGCTTATGGAGATAAATAATTACATTGGAAACATGGCACAGAAACAGGCCATTCGGCCCAGTCAGTCCATGCTGGTGCTTATGATGCACACGAGCCTCCTCCCTTCTTTCCTCATCTAACTATCCGCAGAACCCTCTATTCCCTTCTCCCTCAGATGCTTATCTAGCCTTCCCTTAAATACATTTATACTATTTGCCTCAAATACTCCCTATGGCAGCGAGTTCCACATTCTCACCACTCTCTGGGTAAAGATGTTTTTTCTGAATGCCCTATTTGATTTGTTGGTGACTATTTTATAATGATGGCCTCTAGTTATGCTCTTTCCCACTCTCTCTGTATCCACGCTATCAAAATCTTTCATAATTTTAAAGACCTCTATTAGTTCACCCCTCAGCCTTCTTTTTTCAAGCAAAAAGAGACCCAGCCTGTTCACCCTTTCCTGATAGGTATACCCTCGCATTTCTGGTATCATCCTTGTAAATCTTCTCTGCACCCTCTCCATTGCCTCTATATCTATGACCAAAACTGTACACAGTACTCTAAATGTGGTCTAACCAAGTTCAAATACAAGTTTACTTCACGACCTTTCAATTCTACCCCTCTAGAAATAAACCCGAGTGCTTGGTCTATTTTGTGGTACTTTATCGAAGGCCTTTTGAAAATCTAGATAAATTACATATACTGCATTATCATTGTCTACTCTCTCTGTTACCTCTTCAAAAAATTCAATGAAGTTCGTCAAGTAAGACTTCCCCTTTTGAAATCCATGCTGATTATTCATTATTATATTTTTGACTTCTCGATGTTCTTCTGTTTTCTCCTTAAGTAGGAATTCCATTATTTTTCCTACCACCGATGTTAAGCTGACTGGTCTAGAGTTCTCTGGACAGCTCCTGTCTCCCTTAGATCTAGGAATGGATTGGTGGTGGTGAGTGGAAGGGGCCTATAGATGGGCTGGGCGACATCATCTGGAGGTGGAGGATCCAGAAACAACCACCTTTACATTTCCCGGGCGTATGTCTCCCGCATTCTGGCAGCTTCCATACGGCCAGTGCTGTGCTCGGACCACCACCTGGTGTGGGCAGAGCTTGCTCTTCTCCGTGCACGGGTAGGGGCTGAGTATTGGCATTTTAAAGACCTGCTGCTGGAGGATGAGCGGTTCTAGGATTCATTCCATCATTTCTGGGAATGGCTGAAGAAGCCTTCAGCACCAAATGGCACCTGCAGTCCCTGAAAGAGCCCCAAGTTGCATGGCCAAGCTCATTGGCAACGCAAGACCAACTGGATGATAGACCCTGCTCCTATATTGAGGGCACTCACACAGCTTGTTGCTGCAGGTGGTCCTCACTCTGTGACAGAAATAGGCTGCTGGTTAGTAAAGCCAGCCCCAATGTATTTGGTGACAGGGAATTCAGGACATGCGCTAAACCCTGCAGGAAGGTCTGCCCGACCCTAAATGTGGGTGGACTAGTTTCACTAACCTTCCTTCTGATGCCTTCACGACTGAAGTTCACCAGATGTCAGTAAACTGCAAGGTGTGAAAGCAAGGTTGCGGAGGCACTATGGATGCTGTCTACCTTGGCCTTAACTGGAGGGTGCATATTAAGTCCACCCAAATTGTCCAGGAAATTGGTAGGATGAATACAGCAATAGGCTGGGGCCTTTGCAAGACCCCAAGTAAAGACGCAACCCCCCACAAGTGAAGGGGCTTCCAGAACCCACCATTTCAGACTAGGTCACCCTTCTGTTAAATACATGAAATAGCCTAAACGACTGGAGATTATGGTCTGACTCAGGCTCCTAGCTTGGCTTCCAAAGGTGGGATGCCTCTGGGAAGCTTTCTTGGGCTGAAGCAACAGGGAAGGTTGTTAGTGAGGCCCTAGGAACAGAGATGAGTGTCTCATTATCAATCTTCCCCGTCAGTTCATCACAAGGAAGTTTCATGGAGGCTTGCTGCCTTTGGAAGCGATTAGCTACGGGCTCATGAATACAAAGGCCGATTGAGTTAGAACCCCCAGACATGAGCACCTGCCTCTCAGGGGTGGTACAACTGAGGCACACATATCCTCCCTGGGAGTGAGAGCCCTTGGAACCCAGATGCCCCATAGGAATTGCGAGAGATCCTGCCACCAGCAGGCACGGACACCTCCGAGCTAGTTGCTGCCAGTGGAGGACTCCTCCTCTTAATTCTGAGAAGTCTCGGTACATATTTGTACCGGGGTTTCACCCGATGGTGTGGACTGGAATGGTAGAGACTGGCTGGCAAGTGACCATAACCATCTTGTTCCACGCTACACCATCGAGGCAACAACCAGAGCGTCCACACTTGAGACTTTTCTCGTCCCAAGGTGGACCCCTGGCCGGCATTGCTTGGAGATGACTGCACAGACTGAGCATTACCAAGTGCCAGTGCAGTTAACCCGAAGCAGTGCCGAACTGAGCCTGGAGTTGGAGCAGGGTTGGTGCTTGATGCTGATGCAGGGACATGAGGGCTAAATGAGGTGTTGGCTATTGGCTGTCAAATTAAAAACAAATTGAAAGATGTAGAGTTGGGACTGAGAAATGGCTGGGACACAAAGGAAAGGCACGAGGAGAATTTCAGTTGCACTGCCCACTCCTTTTGTTGTTTCTATGCTGAAATTGATTTGATTTCTGTCACGATGTGCTCTCTCTCGTGTATCTGATCCATTTGTCTTTGTGGTTTTGTTACTCACAACTTTAGTCTGTAACTAGTTTGATGAAACCGCCCATTTTCTCTCTCTCATCCTGATGCCAACCATGCACCTCCAGCAGAAGAAGAAATTACAGATTTTTTTTTTAAATCACTGGATCGAACAAGACAATGACAGGTGCTTTAGAGCTACCCTTGTATAGCAAACCATTGAAGCTGTAAATGCCTAATGTAGATTCTGGGTGCAAAACATATCGACTTGTTTCTTTTCATGCAATGTTACTGGCCACAGATTCTGATGCCACCTGAGTATGAAAGGTTCTGGAGTTGGGCAATGTACACCTTCGTCAGGATCAGAGAGATGGCCCAGAATGCTGCAATGTCATCAGGTGAACCAGGATCACTGGCACAAGGAGCTTCTCTGACACAATCGAAGGGCTTTTGGTGGCAGTACCTGAGCCAGCTGGCCTGGGAGGAAGTTCTTGGCAAGGATGCAGGCATTGGCAAGGTCAGAGGATACCAGTAACACCTGGAACAAGAGTTTCTCATCGACTCCTTGTCCTACAGATTATCCCAGGGCCCAGGACTAGCTGAGAACAACTAGCGAGTACTGATCTGCTTTCAGTTTCAAGGCTTTCAGCATTGACGTCTGCATGATCATGGCAGTGGATTATGCTGTTACACACTCTGACTTTCACAGGCAATTATACAAGCTGGAATAAACAAACCTTCTGCAGCAACACCCTTCCGACTGTCAGCTGGTTAGCGATGATTCCATTGCTCACACTCCCTTCATCAGGTTATTCAGCCAGCCACATTCACTCCTCGATAGATCAACCAGTTAGTCACAGTCAGTACAGCTCCCTTTCCTTCACTTAAATTGGTTGTCCAGCATCCTGCCTCATCCATGTGATCTCACCGAGATGAGTAG
The DNA here is from genome assembly GCF_044704955.1 of Pristiophorus japonicus. NCBI lineage: Eukaryota > Metazoa > Chordata > Chondrichthyes > Pristiophoridae > Pristiophorus > Pristiophorus japonicus. The sequence continues at coordinate 81,283,532 of NC_091993.1, forward strand.
TGAGAGGGTCAGGTTTGCACAGTGATGTCACGCTTTGACCCATCCAGTTAAAGGGGCCTCACCTTGAAGCAACTGTGTTTGGCCAAAAACCCTTCGGCCTTAGGTTACAATGATTGGCTGCGCGAGAATGCAGTAACAGGTTTCCACGTGGTTATGGACCAGAGAATTGCATGTGTTGGTGATATGCCAAGATGGGATTGTTTGCCCTCTCCGTGCCCTCTTCTTTTAGTGGGGTCCAGTTAAATTTGTGACTATTGCTCACCTTTTAGTCACAAAAATACCCTTCAACCATTACCCTTTGCTTCCGGTCTTTGAGCTAATTTTGGATCCAACTTGCCACTTTGCCTTGGATCCTACAGCCTTTTACTTTCGTGACCAGTCTGCCATGTGGGACCTTATCAAAAGCTTTGCTAAAATACATATACGCTACGAAAAATGCATTACCCTCATCGACCTCAAAAAATTCAATCAAGTTAGTCAGACACGACCGTCCCTTAACAAATCCATGCTGACTGTCCTTGATTAATCCGTGTCTTTCTAAATGAAGATTTATCCTGTCCCTCAGGATTTTTTCCAATAATTTTCCCATCACTGAGGTTAGGCTGACTGGCTTGTAATTACTCGGTCTATCCCTTTCTCCCTTTTTAAACAACGGTACCATGTTAGCAGTCCTCCAGTCCTCTGGCATCATACCTGTAGCCAGAGAGGATTGGAAAATGATGGTCAGAGCCTCTGCTCTTTCATTGCTTGCTTCTCCTAACAGGCTGGGATACATTTCATCTGGGCCTGGAGATTTATCCACTTTCAAAGCGGCTACATCCCTTAATACTTCCTCTCTCACTCTGTTAATTTATATAATATTTCACACTCCTCCTCCCTGATTGTAATGTCTGCATCGCCCCTCTCATTTGTGAAAACAAAGGCAAAGTATTCATTAAGACCCATACCCACGTCTTCTGCCTCCACACATAGATTATTGTGGTCTCTAATAGGCCCTACTCTTTCTTTAGTTATCTTCTTTGTTTTAATGTATTTATAAAATATCATCCCTCCTCACAGCTTTAATTGTTTCTTTAATCAAAACTGCAACCCCTCTCCTTTTTTACCCCCTCTCTAACCCGTCTGAAAACCCTGTAACCAGGAATGTTGAGCTGCCATACCTGCCCTTCTTTCAGCCATGTCTCCGTAATAGCTATAATATCATAATCCCACATGTTTATCTGTGCCCTCAGCTCATCTGCCGTATTCCCTAGACTCCTTCCATTGAAATATATACCATTTAACACTGCTAAACTCCCTTGTCGTCTATTTTCTAACTGTTGTTTCCTCTGCCTCACTTACTTATTTTCTGCCTTTAAATTCCAGCTTTGCTTCTCTCCCTTCTGAAACCATTCTCAGGTTCCCATCCCCCTGCCAAGCTAGTTCAAACCCTCCCCAACAGCACTAGCAAACCCGCTGCGAGGATACTGGTCCCGGCTCTGTTGAGGTGCAACCCGTCCAGCTTGTACAGGTCCCACCTCCTCCAGAAACGGTTCCAATGCCTCAGGAATCTAAAGCTTGCCCTCCTGCACCATCTCTCCAGCCACGCATTCATCTGCTCTATCCTCCTATTTCTGTTCTCACTAGCACATGCCACAGGGAGTAATCCAGAGATTACTACCTTTTGAGGTCCTGCTTTTTAATCTCTTTCCTATCTCCTAGAGTGTACGAAGGGCCCTGTCAACCATGGTGGAGAGGAATCCTCAGTTGAGGAAAAAGGAAGATATATCAGGAGCACCGGTGTGAAAGGTGACATTGTCAGAGCAGATGCAACAGAGATGGAGAATGGAATAGAGACTTTACAGGAAGCGGGGTGGGAGGAATTGTGGTCAAGGTTTCAGTAGGCTTATAGTGGATATTTGTTGATAGTCCATCCTCAGAAATCGAGACAGAGAAATTGAGGAAGGGAAGGGAAGAGTCGAAGATGGATCATGTGAAGTCCATCTCTAGTTGCCCTGATGCCTTTAAGAGTTAACCACACCATTTGGGACTGGGGTCACATGTAGGCCAGACCAGGGCAGAATGACAGATTCCCTTCTCTGAAGGACATTAATGAACCAGTTAGGTCTTTACAATAAAATCAGCAAGTTTCAGGGACATTTCTTCAGGTGCCAGTCTACAAATCAACAGATTCATTCCACTCAATTTCACTACTTGCCACAGTGGGATTGGAATTTACAACCTCTAGGTTGCTAACCCAGTGCTATAACCACTAGCCAACCACATCCATTTTCAAAATGACAAAAGATGTTAAAAGGGTTAATATCAAAAGATTGTTTCTACTGGTTGGCAAATCAGTAAGAAGGGTGCGTAGACTGAGGAATATCTCAAGAACAAAGGGGAAAGTTAGAAGAAATCATTTCTCACAGAGGGTTATTAGAGCATGGAGTGTTTTATCACAAGTGACTATTGAAACTATTGCCTCATTTAAAAAATGTTTGAAAATAGAATAAAAAAAGGATACAGGGAAAGAATGGGAATTAGAGTAGATAGCTTCAGTTGGATTCACACCAGCACCATGGGCCAAATGACCTATGGCCCTGAAATCCCGGCCTCCCCGGATCCGTATGGAGTGTGTACGGACCCGGGAAGGCATCGCAGAAGCCAGTTTTTGGGCATGTGCCGAAAACCGGCTTTTCCGACCTGTCAAGTTCTGGCTTGACAGAACGCACGCATCTCGGCAGCAAGGACACTCGCAAGGGAAAGATTGAGGTATTTGCCCATCTCTTGCCCAGCAAATGTCCTTAAAACTCTTGCGCCTCGTAAAAGCAGGCGCGTAGCCTATTTTTACCAGAGTAAGGGGCTGAAATTGGTGAAGTGCCCCACCTGACCAAGTGCTGCCCAAAGGACCGCCAATGACCGCCGAGGTACCTGATGGTACTTTGGGCGGGGTTTTCGCCAAAAAGGTCCTTAAAAGGCGGCGGGCAACAAAAGAGAGACCCACATTGCCAATCGGGGCGACAGCCGGCAGGAGCTCCCAACCTCGGAGGCAAAGGCACTTGCCGCCCAAGTGCCGCCGAGGATGGAGTTGGGCCCACGAAGGGTCAAAGACCTGAAAAGGAAAATCATCCAAAAATAAACCATCAGAACACCTTCAGGGGACCCCAGCCAGGTAAGTTGCTGTAAAGAAAAAATGTAAAAAATGTTTACTTATCTTTTTTTCCAGCTCTTCATGCTCACCTTCGGGGATAGAACAGCCTCCAGTCAGTGGTCCTTCCCTGTTCTGGCGCTGACTCCCGCCCGCACCAATCTGGCATCTCGACGGGCGGGAGGTCAGTTGCACCACCTGGCCGTCCGCTGACGTCAGCGGGTGAATCCCGGCAGTTCTCCCCTCCCGCCCGCTCCACACCCAATGGAAAGTGGCACTGGGCGGAACCCAAAGAGCAATGTTTGCGGTAGTGGGCGGTAAAGCCATCAATTTTGGGTCCCAAGAGTTTTAAAAAGTACAAAAGCATACAAAAATAAAATGTAAAAAACACATTTTAATGTTAAAAACCCTACCCACTAAGGTAAGTCCATTTTAAACCATAATTAAAAAACCTTTTTAAAAATCGGAAAAATATTTTTTTTTCTAAGACATTTATTAACTTCAATTTAAATGAATGTTAAATATGTGATTTTTTTTCTATTATTATTGGTGTTTTGGTGTTGGGAGGTGCTTCTCAATCATAATAATGAGAATTCCTACTTACAGAGTTCCCATTATTATGAATGAGAAAATACTTTATACGTGGATTGGCTGTCCAGTGACTCCAGCTCCAGCTCTACATCCATCCAGACGTGCACGCGCTCCGATGCGCAGGGCGAGGCCTCAGGACCGGGATCTCTGGTGGGCGCAGCAGCAAAAGGTAAGTGCGCATCTTTTCTCTAGAATTGAGTCGAACGCCTGCGGGAAGAAGGAACTGGGATTTCAGGGCCAATAGCTCTGTAATGTGGTACACTAGAATAAATTCAAGGTTCGTTCAATTCTCGTCATGCCTCCATTATTTATGGTATTGGTGCTGTTTAGAAATGTTAAAACAGGGAAGTCCAGCAACAGATTCCCACACCTCCCCCCAACTCAAACTGGTGTCCTGCAAGAAACGAGAGCTGCATTTTGTATATTAAAGTGGAGTTTCTGGGAAAGAGCTGGCTGCATCCAAATTTGCAGTTCACACAGGTGATTTGGTGATTTGGTGAGCTAAGGTGTTTGCCAGTGTGAACAAATCTCCCTCGAATGCTGAGTTCGCATTAAGGCTCCAGAGGCTAGTGTAAAAATTGTGTATTATACATGGACGAGAATCAGCCGCAGTTTGTCCTTGTCTTTGTGTCCATGAAGTTATACTTCCATACATTTGAAAAGAGAGAAAGACTTACATTTATATAGCGCCTTTCAGGACCACCGGACAGCTCAAAGCGCCTTACAGCCAATTTGGCCAGGATTAACATGATGAACTGATCTGTACTATTTTTATGTTCATTAACATTATTAAGATAATTGGCAAAAGAACCAGGGGGTAGATGAGGAGAATTTATTTGAACGGTGTGAGTTGTTATGGTGTGGAATGCGCTCCCTGAAAGGGTGGTGGAAGCAGATTCAATCGTAGTTTTCCAAAGGGCATTGGATGAATACATAAAGAGGAAAAAATTGCAGGGCTATGAGGAAAGGACAGGGCAGTGGGACTAATTAAATAGCTCTTTCAAAGAGATGGCACAGGCACGATGGGCCGAATGGTCTCCTTCTATGCTGTATGATTTTTATGATTTACCCTGTGACATACAATGAGCCATCACCTGCTCTTCCCAGCTCCTTTCGACAAAAATCCGTTCTGTTAAATCAATAAAAATAGTGCCATGCTTTATTGTTCCCCTTGTTCCAGCTCCAGTAAACCACAAATCTGTTGATTGTCTGACTGACAAGAGTGTAATTAATGTAAATTTCACACTGTAATTCAGAACCGCCCTAAACTAATATAAATATAAAGCAGTATTTTATTTTTAAAGCTTTATTCTAAAGTGCACTTATATGCACTTCTGTTGAGTACATTCCCGGGAATGCTGTATACACATTGTGGAAAATCACTCTGTTGAATGTTTTAAAATTTCCAGATCAGCCTAAGTGAGAGGGAAGAGGCCAGAATGGCACTGTCTATCCGACAGCAGGTGGCAGTATCAGTACACAGGACTTGACTAAATCGCTCAGTCTGCTGCAGGCAGTGCAGAATCATGGTCCAAATAGAGATTCCAGCCCCATCCCAGTATCCAGGAAAGGTATAGAATATTGGGGGGGGTGGGGTGGAATGTAATTGTTTGTGGTGCTTCTCAGGAATTATTTGAATGCGCTAAAGTGGAGCTATTACAAACTGACACTGCTTTCTGATGGGGGCAGAGTGTTTCCTGGGCCCTGTGTTACCGAGGCTGTTTGTTGCTTTTACTTTAAGCAGTAACGGAAACTTTCGAAAAGAAACAGGATTTTGATCAGGTGAATTGATGCTCACTGAGCCTTTTTTGTATGTGTGTGCGTGTGTGTGTGCGTGTGTGTGGGTGGGGGAAGTACCTTGTAGCTATAAAGGGGTGGGGGAACAACTAAAAAAGCCTGTGTAAATAGGGACTATTGAACACCTAATATCAATACAGTTTGTGTCATGGGGAGTGAGACGGAAAGGCTGATTCAGAATAATCTTGGTGAAATTCATTGGTTCAGCCTGAGAACACAGTGTGGAAATTCATCAGCATGAACTCAATAGCCCATCGTGCTGCCCTTCTGAGAGCAAAGGAAAGTATCTGCATTTATATAGCGTCTTTCACAACCTCAAAATGTCCCAAAGTTCTTTACAGCCAACAAAGCATTTTTGAAATGTATTCACTGTTGTAAGGCAGGAAACAGGACAGCCAATTTACGCCAAGGTCCTACAGACATAAATGAAATAAATGACCAGATAATCTATTTCTGTGATGTTGGTTGAGGGATAAATATTGACCAGGACACCGGGGCAAACTCCCCTGCTCTTCTTCAAATAATGTCATGGTATATTTTCCGTCCACCTGAGAGGGCAGAAGGGCCTGAAAGACGTTTGTGAAACTTAGCTTTTATGCCTCCATGGAAATTGTTCTTATAAGGAATTCCCCTATGTCCTTTAGCAGGAATGTATTTTGCCACTGTTACTAACTGTTGCAAAACTTTGAAAATATTTATCAATTGCTCTTAGCTGCTTGCAGTTGTGCTATGTAACCTCTAACATACATCAGTGAGGCAGAAGCCGAGAGTTAGACACATTAAACTGATCCTATAGTCATAACCATGTACTAGATAAATCAATTGTTACATATTCTGAAGTGTTTCCACTAATAATCCTGTTATACTGCGAATTGAAACTTGAAGTGCATCAAATTAAATCATAGACCCAGTTTCTGACTATCAGCAAATAAAGCAAAACTACATCAATTGCTTTGGTAGATAGTCTGCTGGTGATTTTTAAGAGAAAGCAGATTTAGTGAAAATCTATCCCATTTATCTAATCTATTTATATTATTTCTTTTTTTGGTAAGGTCAGGCTTTGAATCTTTAGGATTGTTACGTATAAGAGGGTTTTTTACTAAAAAGAATTAATGACAAATGTTTTAAAAATCTCTGGTAATGTTGGATTAAAGATGTTACGGTACTGATTGAAATGTGGAGTGGTGGGAGGAGTGATAGAGCATTCCAGATTGAAGTACATGTATTGGTGGTTCCTGGGTGCTCACTCTGAACCCAGGTTAGTGTGATTTTCCAGTAAGTTGAAGTGGTGATACTATAGTGTTGGGATGGTCTTGGACCTGGCCTGGAGGCGGCATAGGTTAAACAGCTTCCCACTGATTCTGTAGTTTAGTTCCACTCCAGCGGGGAGCTTGTTGAGCCTCTTATCAACAAAGGCAGACATTGATGCAGAGATTCAACATCGCCTCCAGTGCACCAGTGGAGCCTTTGGCCGCCTGAGGAAAAGAGTGTTCGAAGACCAAGTCCTCAAATCTACCACCAAGCTCATGGTCTACAAGGCTGTAGTAATACCCGCCCTTCTGTATAGATCAGAGGCATGGACGATGTACAGAAGACACCTCAAGTCACTGGAGATATATCACCAACGATGTATCCGCAACATCCTGCAAATCTCCTGGGAGGACAGCTGCACCAACACCAGTGTCCTCGCCCAGGCTAACATCCCTAGCATTGAAGCATTGACCACACTTGATCAGTTTCGCTGGGCAGGTCACATAGTTCGCATGCCAGACACGAGACTCGCTAAGCAATTGCTCTATGCAGAGATCCTTCACAGCAAATGAGCCAAAGGTGGGCAGCGGAAACATTACAAGGACACCCTCAAAGCCTCCCTGGTGAAGTGCGACATCACCACTGACACCTGGGAGTACCTGGCCGAAGACTGCCCTAGGTGGAGAAAGTACATCCGGGAGGGCGTTAAGCTCTTCGAATCTCAATGCCGCGAGCGTGAAGAGATCAGGCGCAGGCAGCGGCAGGAGCGTGCGACAAATCAGTCCCACCCCCGTTCCCCCAACAAATGTCTGTCCCACCTGTGACGGGGTCTGTGGCTCTCGCATTGGACTGTTCAGCCACCAAAGGACTCACTTTAGGAGTGGAAGCAAGTCTTCCTCGATTCCGAGGGACTGCCTATGATGATGACTATAGTGTCTTGATTCAAACCTCATTTTGTCACTGCAGTGCTACTGGCTTGTTCATGTGCACTGGGCAGGGTATGGAAGGGAAGAGCTAGACTGAGCTGAGTGCACAATTTTAGGTGAACTCGTCTAGCCTCATTCAGGACACAACAAGATGGTCCCAGAACATCCAATGTAAACAAGGAGGTAGTAGTCACACTACAGGTCAGAAGAGTACTTTTAACAGGCAGTTCATGGCACAGAAATCAATGGGTGGGGTGGTGAAATCTATGTTATTACATTTTGGGAATCTATACAGAAAGATTGTCTCATCTTTGTAATACATTCCTCCAGTTGGATAATTTCTTTTTTTCCCCCTCCTGACGGGACTCCCAATCCTGGCACAATTTTCTGGACAAGACGACAGACCTCTCCCAGATCTGGCAATGGAGACCTGCAACCAATTTTTAAGAGATAAGTGAAAGTGGCCTATGGTGACACGGCTTTCTATTGTTCTCACCCAAAGGTAAACTTATCCCCTGAATTTGATGCATCCTTGAGATGGAACTATCAAAATTTGGGATCCCTCTGCCCAAAGGTCTCACTCCATGGAATGGTGTGTTGGGACTCCAGTGTGTTGATTTTCTGGCATGTTGATTCTCTGATGTGTTGGCACTCTAGTGTGTTGGTACTTTAGCATTTTGTGACTCTAGTATGTAGGCACTCCAGCGTGTTGGCACTCTAGTGTGTGGATACTTCAATGTGTTGCCACTCTGAGAATTTGGCAGTCCAACATGTTGACACTCCAGTATGTTAATGCTCTAGCATGTCCATACTCCAATGTTTTAGCTTTCTGGTATGCTAAAGTGTTGGCCCTCTAGTGTGTTGCTCCTTCATGGTGGTACTTCAGTGTGTTACCGCACTAGTGTACTGGCACTAGTGTGTTGGTGCTTCAGTGTGTTCTGCCTTTGCTGTATTCTTTCTAAATTTCTTGGGTTTTATCATTACAACATCCATTCAGCGTCCAAAGGCTGCTAACTGCTAACACCAATACTGATCCAGTTATGGTTATAATAAACAATCCAGCATATTTTATTGTGCAGCAGACACAAAACGGATTAAAATATGAGAAGCAGCCAAGTGTTTCAATCAGCTTGACATCCATTAATCATCTGAGATCCTTTATTCTAGCATAAAGGCCTTTTAACATTCATTCCAAACAGCAATTGAATGTGATTTAATAATTGAGGCTGTTCTCAGAATGTGAGCTTTAACTGTGCGTTAACACCCACTTTATCTGCCAGTAGGATTGGCAAGATTTAATAATACACAACAGCAGAACAAGGTAATCTGCTCAGTAGCACATGGGGCCATGCTGAGAGCCCATCGATAGATGTACATGTTTCAGTTTACATACCCACCAGTCGCTCTGTTGAGCATTACATCTGCAATCAAAGTGCTGGCATAGTCAGTCCGAATAAGGGTCAATTTCCACACAACCCCAACCTCATTAATAACAACAACAATAACTTGAATTTATATAATGCCATTAACATATTCAAACGTCCCCAAGGCGTTTCAAAGTGTTATCAAACATCAGACTACATAAGGAGAAATTAGGACAGGTGACCAAAAGCTTGTTAAAAGATGTAGGTTTAAGGAACATGTTAAAGCAGGAGACAGAGGTAGAGAGGCAGAGAGAGTTAGGGAGAGAATTCCAGAGCTTAGGGCCTAGGCAGCTGAAAGAATGACTGCTGAGGGTGAAGCGATAAAATTCAAGAATGTGCAAGGGGCCAGAATTGGAGGAGCGCAGAGATCTAAATTTGTACCTTTATGTTTTGAAATGGAATAAATGTTATTTTTTTTAAAAACATCAAACAGACTCTACTTTACCACATGAGGACACACAGGGTGATGAGTGCCTTTGCTGTGATTGAGTGGGAGCACTCTCACCTCTCCGTCACAAGGTTGTGGGTTCAAGCCCCACTCCACAATTCTGAGCTCAGAATCCTGGGAATCCAGACAGCAATAGATAAAAACATTTTTTCAAAAATGCAGTCTCTTTTCTGTGCCCAGCTTAATGTGTTAATACTTGCCAGGGTCCCAAGATGTACATTGATAACTGCCAGGGTCCCTGAGAGTGTTAAAATTCACCAGGGTCCCTGGGCATGTGTCAATAAAAGAAAGAAAGACTTACATTTATAGAGCGCCTTTCATGACCACCGGATGTCTCAAAGCGCTTTACAGCCAAGGAATTACTTTTGGAGTGTCGTCACTGTTGTAATGTAGGAAACGCGGCAATCAACTTGTGCCCAACAAACCCCCACAAACAGCAAAGTGATAAGGACCAGATAATCTGTTTTTGTTATGTTGATTGAAGGATAAATATTGGCCAGGACACCGGGGATAACTCCCCTGCTTTTCTTCAAAATAGTGCCATGGGATTTTTACGTCCACTTGAGAGAGCAGATGAGGCCTCGGTTTAACATCTCACCCAAAAGACAGCACCTCCAACAGTGCAACACTTCCTCATCACTGCACTGGAGTGTCAGCCTTGATATATGTGCTCAAGTTCCTGGAGTGGGACTTGAACCCACAACCTTCTGACTCAAATGCAAGTGTGCTACCCACTGAGCCACAGATGACACTATCGATAGGGCTCCCTAACACCCAAAAACGTGAAAAGCACTGTTGTAAGTGAAAGCGGCAATGCACCATCAATACACCATCAATACACCATCAATACACCATGAATATACCATCAATGTACCATCAATACAGCATCAATACACCATCAATGTACCATCAATACACCATCAATGTACCAACAATACACCATCAATACAGCATCAATACACTATCAATATACCATCAATACACCATCAATGTGCCATCAATGTGCCATCAATACACCATCAATGTATCAACAATACACCATCAATACACCATCAATGTACCATCATTGTACTATCAATGTACCATCAATGTACCATCAATAGACCATCAATGTACCATCAATACACCATCAATGTACCATCAATGTACCATCGATACACCGTCAATACACCATCAATACACCATCAATACACCATCAATGTCCCATCAATACACCATCAATGTACCATCAATAAACCATCAATACACCATCAATACACCATCAATGTACCATCAATACACCATCAATGTACCATCAATACGCCATCAATACAGCATCAATACACCATCAATGTACCATCAATGTACCATCAATACACCATCAATACACCATCAATACAACCTCAATGTACCATCAATACACCATCAATGTATCAACAATACACCATCAATACAACCTCAATGTACCATCAATACACCATCAATGTACCATCAATACAACATCAATGTACCATCAATACACCATCAATGTACCATCAATGTAACATCAATACACCATCAAGACACCATCAATACACCATCAGTACATCATCAATACACTATCAATGTACCATCAATACACCATCAACACACCATCAATACACCATCAATTCACCATCAATGCACCATCAATACACCATCAATGTACCATCAGTACACCATCAATACACCATCAATGTACCATCAATACACCATCAATGTACAGTCAATGTACCATCAATACATCATCAATGTACCATCAACCATCAATACACCATCAATACACCATCAATACACCATCAATATGCCGTCAATACACAGTCAATACACCATCAATGTACCATCAATACACCATCAAGGCATCATCAATACACCATCAATACACCATCAATACACCATCAATGCATCATCAATACAACATAAATACACCTTCAATGTATCATCAATACAACATCCATACACCATCAATACACCATCAATGTATCATCAATGTATCATCAATACAACATAAATACACCATCAATGTACCATCAATACATCATCAATACACCATCAATGTACCATCAATACACCATCAATACAACCTCAATGTACCATCAATACACCATCAATGTACCATCAATACAACCTCAATGTACCATCAATACACCATCAATGTACCATCAATGTACCATCAATACACCATCAATACAACATCAGTACACCATCAATGCACCATCAATACAACCTCAATGTACCATCAATACACCATCAATGTACCATCAATACAACCTCAATGTACCATCAATACACCATCAATGTACCATCAATACACCATCAATACACCATCAATACGCCATCAATACACCATCAATGCACCATCAATGCACCATCAATACACCATCAATGTACCATCAAAACACCATCAATACACCATCAATATACCATCAATGTACCATCAACGTACTATCAATGTACCATCGATACACCATCAATACACCATCAATAAACCATCAATACACCATCAATGTCCCATCAATACACCATCAATGTGCCATCATTACACCATCAATACACCATCAATACACCATCAATGTACCATCAATACACCATCAATGTATCATCAATACACCATCAATACACCATCAATACAATATCAATACGCCATCAATGGACAATCAATAGACCATCAATGTACCATCAATACACCAATACACCATCAATGTACCATCAATAAACGATCAATACACCATCAACACACCATCAACACACCATCAATACACCATCAATACACGATTAATACACGATCAATACACCAATACACCATCAATACACCAACACAACAACAATGTACCATCAATACACCATCAATACACATCAATACACAATCAATACACCATCAATACACCTACAATTTACCATCAATACATCATCAATACACCATCAATACACCATCAATGTACCATCAATGCACCATCAAGGCATCATCAATACAACATCAATACACCATCAATGACCATCAATCTATCATCAATACACCATCAATGTACCATCAATACACCATCGATACACCATCAATGTACCATCAATACACCATTAATACACCATCAATAAACATCAATACACAATCAATACACCATCAATATACCTACAATGTACCATAATACACCATCAATACACCATCAATACACCATCAATGTACCATCAATGCACCATCAAGGCATCATCAATACAACATCAATACAGCATCAATGCACCATCAATGTACCATCAATGCACCATCAAGGCATCATCAATATAACATCAATACACCATCAATGCACCATCAATGTACCATCAGTGCACCATCAAGGCATCATCAATACACCATCGTCATCATCAATGCACCATCAATACACCATCAATACACCATCAATGTCCCATCAATTCACCATCAATGTACCATCAATACACCATCAATACACCATCAATACACCATCAATGTACCATCAATACACCTTCAATGTACCATCAATACAACATCAATACACCAACAATGTACCACAATACAACATCAAAACACCATCAATGTATCAACAATGTATCATCAATACACTATCAATACACCATCAATACACCATCAAGGCATCATCAATACACCATCAATATACCATCAATGCACCATCAATGTACCATCACTAAAACCTCAATGTATCATCAAGACACCATCAATGTACCATCAATGCACCATCAATGTACTATCAATACCATCAATACACCAACATTACACCATCAATACACCATCAGTACACCATCAATACACCATCAATGTACCATCAATGTACCATCAATACACCATCAATACACCATCAATGTACCATCAATACACCATCAATACACCATCAATGTACCATCAATACACCGTCAATGTACCATCAGTACACCATCAATACACCATCAATACACCGTCAATGTACCATCAATACGCCATCAAAACACCATCAATGTACCATCAATACACCATCAATACACCATGAATACACCATCAATACACCATCAATACGCCGTCAATACACCGTCAATACACCATCAATGTACCATCAATACACCATCAAGGCATCATCAATGTATCATCAATACACCATCAATACACCGTCAATGCATCATCAATACAACATGAATACACCTTCAATGTATCATCAATACACCATCAATACGCCATCAATGTATAAACAATACACCATCAACACACCATCAATACAACCTCAATGAACCATCAATACACCATCAATGTACCATCAATACAACATCAATGTACCATCAATACACCATCAATGTATCAACAATACACGATCAATACACCATCAATACAAGCTCAATGTATCCTCAATACACCATCAATCTACCATCAATACAACATCGATGTACCATCAATACACCATCAATGTACCATCAATGTACCATCAATACACCATCAATACACCATCAAGACACCATCAGTACACCATCAATACACTATCAATGTACCATCAATACACCGTCAACACACCATCAATACACCATCAATACACAATGCATCATCAATACAACATGAATATGCCTTCAATGTATCATCAATACACCATCAATACACCATCAATACACCATCAATGTATCATCAATGTATCATCAATACACCATAAATACACCATCAATGTACCATCAATACATCATCAATACACCATCAATGTATCATCAATACACCATCAATACACCATCAAAGTATCATCAATGTATCATCAATACACCATCAATACACCATCAATGTACCATCAATACAATCTCAATGTACCATCAATACACCATCAATGTACCATCAATACAACATCAATGCACCATCAATACACCATCAATACACAATCAACACACCATCAATAGACCATCAATGCACCATCAATGCACCATCAACACACCATCAATGTACCATCAATACACCATCAATACACCATCAATACACAATCAATACACCATCAATGTACCATCAATACACAATCAATGTACTGTCAATGTACCATCAATACACCATCAATGCACCATCAATGCACCATCAATACATCATCAATGTACCATCAATACACCATCAATACACCATCAATACACCATCAATACACCATCAATGTACCATCAATGTACTATCAATGTACCATCGATACACCATCAAGACACAATCAATGCACCATCAATGTCACATCAATACACCATCAATGTGCCATCATTACAACATCAATACACCATCAATACACCATCAATACATCATCAATACACCATCAATACACCATCAATGTACCATCAATGCACCATCAATGTACGATCAATACACCATCAATACACCATCAACACACCATCAACACACCATCAATACACGATTAATACACGATCAATACACCATCAATACACTATCAACACACCATCAACACACAATCAATGTTCAATCAATACACCATCAATACACATCAATACACAATCAATACACCATCAATACACCAAAAATACACATCAATACACAATCAATACACCATCAATACACCTACAATGTACCATCAATACACCATCAATACACCATCAAGACACCATTAATGTACCATCAATGCACCATCAAGGCATCATCAATACAACATCAATACACCATCAATGCACCATCAATGTACCATCAATGCACCATCAAGGCATCATCAATACACCATCGGCATCATCAATGCACCATCAATACACAATCAATACACCATCAATGTCCCATCAATACACCATCAATGTACCATCAATACACCATCAATACACCATCAATACACCATCAATGTAGCATCAATATACCTTCAATGTACCATCAATACACCATCAATACTCCATCAATGTACCATCAATGTACCATCAAAACACCATCAAAACACCATCAACACACATTCAACACACCATCAATACACCATCAATACACGATTAATACACCATCAATACACCATCAATGTACCATCAATGCACCATCAATGTACCATCAATACACCATCAACACACCATCAATGTACCATCAATACACCATCGATACACCATCAATACACCATCAATGTACCATCAATACACCATTAATACACCATCAATACACATCAATACACAATCAATACACCATCAATATACCTACAATGTGCCATAATACACCATCAATACACCATCAATACACCATCAATGTACCATCAATGCACCATCAAGGCATCATCAATACAACATCAATACACCATCAATGCAAGCATCAATGTACCATCAGTGCACCATCAAGGCATCATCAATACACCATCGTCATCATCAATGCACCATCAATACACCATCAATACACCATCAATGTCCCATCAATACACCATCAATGTACCATCAATACACCATCAATATACCATCAATACACCAACAATGTACCACAATACAACATCAAAACACCATCAATGTATCAACAATGTATCATCAATACACCTTCAATACACCATCAATGTACCATCACTAAAATCTCAATGTATCATCAAGACACCATCATTGTACCATCAATGCACCATCAATGTACCATCAACACCATCAATACACCAACATTACACCATCAATACACCATCAGTACATCATCAATACACCATCAATGTACCATCAATGTACCATCAATACACCATCAATACACCATCAATTTACCATCAATACACCGTTAATGTACCATCAATACACCATCAATACACCATCAATACACCGTCAATGTACCATCAATACACCATCAAAACACCATCAATGTACCATGAATACACCATCAATACACCATGAATACACCATCAATACACTATGAATACGCCATCAATACACCGTCAATACACCATCAATGTACCATCAATACACCATCAAGGCATCATCAATACACCATCAATACACCATCAATGTATCATCAATACACCATCAATACACCATCAATACACCATCAATGTATCATCAATGTATCATCAATACACCATCAATTTACCATCAATACACCGTCAATGTACCATCAATACACCATCAATACACCATCAATACACCGTCAATGTACCATCAATACACCATCAATACACCATCAATTTACCATCAATACTCCGTCAATGTACCATCAATACACCATCAATACACCATCAATACACCGTCAATGTACCATCAATACACCATCAAAACACCATCAATGTACCATCAATACACCATTATTACACCATGAACACACCATCAATACACCACCAATATGCCATCAATACACCGTCAATACACCATCAATGTACCTTCAATACACCGTCAATGCATCATCAATACAACATGAATACACCTTCAATGTATCATCAATACACCATCAATACACCATCAATACACCATCAATGTATCATCAATGTATCATCAATACACCATCAATGTACCATCAATACACCATCAATATACCATCAATGTACCATCAATACACCATCAATACGCCATCAATGTATCAACAATACACCTTCAATACACCATCAATACAACCTCAATGAACCATCAATACACCATCAATGTACCATCAATGTACCATCAATACACCATCAATACACCATCAAGACACCATCAGTACACCATCAATACACTATCAATGTACCATCAATACACCGTCAACACACCATCAATACACCATCAATACACCATCAATACACCATCAATACATCATCAATACGCCGTCAATATCCATCAATACACCATCAATACACAATGCATCATCAATACAACATGAATATACCTTCAATGTATCATCAATACACCATCAATACACCATCAATGAACCATCAATACACCATCAATATACCATCAATACACCATCAATACACCATCAATACACCATCAATGTACAATCAAAACACCATCAATGTACCATCAATGCACCATCAATACACCATCAACACACCATCAACACACCATCAATACACCATCGATACACAATTAATACACGATCAACACACCATCAATACATCATCAATACACCATCAACACCCCATCAATATACCATCAATACATCATCAATACACATCAATACACAATCAATACACCATCAATACACCTACAATGTACCATCAGTAAACCATTAATACACCATCAATGTACCATCAATGCAGCATCAAGGCAGCATCACTACACCATCAAGGCATCATCAATGCACCATCAATACACCATCAATATACCATCAATACACCATCAATGTCCGATCAATACACCATCAATGTACCATAAATACACCATCAATGCACCATCAATACACCATCAATACACCGTCAGTGTACCATCAATACAACATCAATACAGCATCAATACACCATCTTACACCATCAATACACCTACAATGTACTATCAATACACCATCAATACACCATCAATACACCATCAATACATCATCAATGTACCATCATTGTACTATCAATGTACCATCAAAGTACCATCAATAGACCATCAATGTACCATCAATACACAATCAATACATCATCAATATACCATCAATACGCCATCAATACACCATCAATGTACCATCAAGGTCCCATCGATACACCGTCAATACACCATCAATACACCATCAATACACCATCAATGTCCCATCAATACACCATCAATGTACCATCAAAACACCATCAACACACATTCAACACACCATCAATACACCATCAATACACGATTAATACACCATCAATACACCATCAATGTACCATCAATGCACCATCAATGTACCATCAATACACCATCAATACACCATCAATGTACCATCAATACACCATCGATACACCATCAATACACCATCAATGTACCATCAATACACCATTAATACACCATCAATACACATCAATACACAATCAATACACCATCAATATACCTACAATGTTCCATAATACACCATCAATACACCATCAATACACCATCAATATACCATCAATGCACCATCAAGGCATCATCAATACAACATCAATACACCATCAATGCAAGCATCAATGTACCATCAGTGCTCCATCAAGGCATCATCAATACACCATCGTCATCATCAATGCACAATCAATACAGCATCAATACACCATCAATGTCCCATCAATACACCATCAATGTACCATCAATACACCATCAATATACCATCAATACACCAACAATATACCACAATACAACATCAAAACACCATCAATGTATCAACAATGTATCATCAATACACCATCAATACACCATCAATGTACCATCAATACATCATCAATACACTATCAATACACCATCAATACACCATCAAGGCATCATCAAAACACCATCAATATACCATCAATGCACCATCAATGTACCATCACTAAAACCTCAATGTATCATCAAGACACCATCATTGTACCATCAATGCACCATCAATGTACCATCAACACCATCAATACACCAACATTACACCATCAATACACCATCAGTACATCATCAATACACCATCAATGTACCATCAATGTACCATCAATACACCATCAATTTACCATCAATACACCGTTAATGTACCATCAATACACCATCAATACACCATCAATACACTGTCAATGTACCATCAATACACCATCAAAACACCATCAATGTACCATGAATACACCATCAATACACCATGAATACACCATCAATACACTATGAATACGCCATCAATACACCGTCAATAAACCATCAATGTACCATCAATACACCATCAAGGCATCATCAATACACCATCAATACACCATGAATGTATCATCAATACACCATCAATACACCATCAATACACCATCAATCTATCATCAATGTATCATCAATACACCATCAATTTACCATCAATACACCGTCAATGTACCATCAATACACCATCAATACACCATCAATACACCGTCAATGTACCATCAATACACCATCAATACACCATCAATTTACCATCAATACACCGTCAATGTACCATCAATACACCATCAATACACCATCAATACACCGTCAATGTACCATCAATACACCATCAAAACACCATCAATGTACCATCAATACACCATCAATACACCATGAACACACCATCAATACACCACCAATATGCCATCAATACACCGTCAATACACCATCAATGTACCATCAATACACCGTCAATGCATCATTAATACAACATGAATACACCTTCAATGTATCATCAATACACCAATACACCATCAATGTATCATCAATGTATCATCAATACACCATCAATGTACCATCAATACACCATCAATATACCATCAATGTACCATCAATACACCATCAATACGCCATCAATGTATCAACAATACACCATCAATACACCATCAATACAACCTCAATGAACCATCAATACACCATCAATGTACCATCAATACAACATCAATGTACCATCAATACACCATCATTGTTCCACCAAGACACCATCAATACACCATCAATACACCATCAATGTACCATCAATACACCATCAATACACCATCAATACACCATCAATACACCATCAATGTACCATCAATACAACATCAATGTATTATCAATACACCATCAATGTACCATCAATGTACCATCAATACACCATCAATACACCATCAAGACACCATCAGTAAACCATCAATACACTATCAATGTACCATCAATGCACCGTCAACACACCATCAATACACCATCAATGCACCAACAATACACCATCAATATACAGTCAATGTACCATCAATACATCATCAATATGCCGTCAATACACCATCAATACACCATCAATACACAATGCATCATCAATACAACATGAATATACCATCAATGTACCATCAATACACCATCAATACACCATCAACACACCATCAACACACCATCAATACACCATCGATACACAATTAATACACGATCAATACACCATCAATACATCATCAATACACCATCAACACCCAATCAATATACCATCAATACATCATCAATACACATCAATACACAATCAATACACCATCAATACACCTACAATGTACCATCAGTAAAAAGTTATTACACCATCAAGGTACCATCAATGTACCATCAATGTCCCATCGATACACCATCAATGTCCCATCAATACACCATCAATGTACCATAAATACACCATCAATGTACCATCAATACACCATCAATGTCCGATCAATACACCATCAATGTACCATAAATACACCATCAATGTACCATCAATACACCATCAATATACCGTAAGTGTACCATCAATACAACATCAATACAGCATCAATACACCATCTTACACCATCAATACACCTACAATGTACCATCAATACACCATCAATACACCATCAATACACCATCAATACATCATCAATGTACCATCATTGTACTATCATGTACCATCAAAGTACCATCAATAGACCATCAATGTACCATCAATACACAATCAATACATCATCAATACACCATCAATACACCATCAATACACCATCAATGTACCATCAATACACCATCAATGTACCATCAATACACCATCAATGTACCATCAATACGCCATCAATACAGCATCAATACACCATCAATGTACCATCAATGTACCATCAATACACCATCAATACACCATCAATACAACCTCAATCTACAATCAATACACCATCAATATATCAACAATACACCATCAATACACCATCAATACAACATCAATGTACCATCAATACACCATCAATGTACCATCAATACAACATCAATGTACCATCAATACACCATCAATGTACCATCAATACACCATCAAGACACCATCAATACACCATCAGTACATCATCAATACACAATCAATGTACCATCAATACACCATCAACACAACATCAATACACCATCAATGCACCATCAATGCACCATCAATACACCATCAATACAACATCAATGTACCATCAATACACCATCAATGTACCATCAATACAACATCAATGTACCATCAATACACCATCAATGTACCATCAATACACCATCAATACACCATCAATACACTATCAATGTACCATCAATTCACCATCAATGTACCATCAATACACCATCAATGTACCATCAATACGCCATCAATACAGCATCAATACACCATCAATGTACCATCAATGTACCATCAATACACCATCAATACACCATCAATACAAACTCAATGTACAATCAATACACCATCAATGTATCAACAATACACCATCAATACACCATCAATACAACATCAATGTACCATCAATACACCATCAATGTACCATCAATACAACATCAATGTACCATCAATACACCATCAATGTACCATCAATACACCATCAAGACACCATCAATACACCATCAGTACATCATCAATACACAATCAATGTACCATCAATACACCATCAACACATCATCAATACACCATCAATGCACCATCAATGCACTATCAATACACCATCAATGTACCATCACTACACCATCAATAAACCATCAATACACCATCAATACACCATCAATGTACCATCAATACACCATCAATGTACAGTCAATGTACCATCAATATATCATCAATGTACCATCAACCATCAATACACCATCAATACACCATCAATACACCATCAATACGCCGTCAATACACAGTCAATACACCATCAATGTACCATCAATACACCATCAAGGCATCATCAATACACCATCAATACACCGTCAATGCATCATCAATACAACATGAATACACCTTCAATGTATCATCAATACAACATCCATACACCATCAATACACCATCAATGTACCATCAATACACCATCAATACACCATCAATGTACCATCAATACACCATCGATAAACCATCAATACACCATCAATGTACCATCAATACACCATTAATACACCATCAATACACATCAATACACAATCAATACACCATCAATATACCTACAATGTACCATAATACACCATCAATACACCATCAATACACCATCAATGCACCTTCAATGTACCATCAATGCACCATCAAGGCATCATCAATGCAACATCAATACACCATCAATGCACCATCAATACACCATCAATACACCATCAATACACCATCAATACACCATCAATGTACCATCAATACACCTTCAATGTACCATCAATACAACATCAATACACCAACAATGTACCACAATACAACATCAAAACACCATCAATGTATCAACAATGTATCATCAATACACCATCAATACACCATCAATGTACCATCAATACATCATCAATACACTATCAATACACCATCAATACACCATCAAGGCATCATCAATACACCATCAATATACCATCAATGCACCATCAATGTACCATCACTAAAACCTCAATGTATCATCAAGACACCATCAATGTATCATCAATGCACCATCAATGTACCATCAATACCATCAATACACCCACATTACACCATCAATACACCATCAGTACATCATGAATACACCATCAATGTACCATCAATGTACCATCAATACACCATCAATAAACCATCAATTTACCATCAATACACCGTCAATGTACCACCAATACACCATCAATACACCATCAATACACCGTCAGTATACCATCAATACACCATCGAAACACTATCAATGAACCATCAATACACCATCAATACACCATGAATACACCATCAATACACCATCAAGACGCCATCAATGCACCGTCAATACACCATCAATGTACCATCAATACACCATCGGCATCATCAATACACCATCAATACACCATCAAAACACCGTCAATGCATCATCAATACAACATGAATACACCTTCAATGTATCATCAATGCACCATCAATACGCCATCAATACACCATCAATGTATCATCAATGTATCATCAATACACCATTAATACACCATCAATGTACCATCAATACACCATCAATACACCATCATTGTTCCACCAAGACACCATCAATACACCATCAATGTGTCAACAATACACCATCAATACACCATCAATACACCATCAATGTATCATCAATGTATCATCAATACACCATCAATTTACCATCAATACACCGTCAATGTACCATCAATACACCATCAATACACCATCAATACACCGTCAATGTACCATCAATACAACATCAATGTACCATCAATACACCATCAATGTACCATCAATATAACATCAATGTACCATCAATACACCATCAATGTACCATCAATACAACCTCAATGTACCATCAATACACCATCAATGTACTATCAATGTACTATCAATACACCATCAATACACCATCAGTACACCATCAGTACACCATCAATGTACCATCAATACACCGTCAACACACCATTAATACACCATCAATGCACCAACAATACACCATCAATGTACAGTCAATGTACGATCAATACATCATCAATGTACCATCAACCATCAATACACCATAAATACACCATCAATACATCATCAATACGCCATCAAGGCATCATCAATACACCATCAATACACCATCAATACACAATGCATCATCAATACAACATGAATATACCTTCAATGTATCATCAATACACCATCAATACACCATCAATGTATCATCAATGTATCATCAATACACCATAAATACACCATCAATGTACCATCAATACATCATCAATACACCATCAATGTACCATCAATACACCATCAATACACCATCAATGTATCATCAATACACCATCAATACACCATCAATGTACCATCAATACACCATCAATACACCATCAATGCACCATCAATACAGCATCAATGTACCAACAATACATCATCAATGTACAGTCAATGTACGATCAATACATCATCAATGTACCATCAACCATCAATACGCCATCAATACACCATCAATACATCATCAATACGCCGTCAATACACCATCAATGTATCATCAATACACCATCAAGGCATCATCAATACACCATCAATACACCATCAATACACAATGCATCATCAATACAACATGAATATACCTTCAATGTATCATCAATACGCCATCAATACACCATCAATGTATCATCAATGTATCATCAATGCACCATAAATACACCATCAATGTACCATCAATACATCATCAATACACCATCAATGTACCATCAATACACCATCAATACACCATCAATGTATCATCAATACACCATCAATACACCATCAATACAACCTCAATGTACCATCAATACACCATCAATGTACCATCAATACAACCTCAATGTACCATCAATACACCATCAATGTACCATCAATGTACTATCAATACACCATCAATACACCATCAGTCCACCATCAGTACACCATCAATGTACCATCAATACACCGTCAACACAGCATTAATACACCATCAATGCACCAACAATACACCATCAATGTACAGTCAATGTACGATCAATACATCATCAATGTACCATCAACCATCAATACACCATCAATACACCATCAATACATCATCAATACGCCGTCAATACACAGTCAATACACCATCAATGTATCGTCAATACACCATCAAGGCATCATCAATACACCATCAATACACCATCAATACACAATGCATCATCAATACAACATGAATATACCTTCAATGTATCATCATTACACCATCAACACACCATCAATGTATCATCAATGTATCATCAATACACCATAAATACACCATCAATGTACCATCAATACAACATCAATACACCATCAATGTACCATCAATACACCATCAATACACCATCAATGTATCATCAATACACCATCAATACACCATCAATTCAACCTCAATGTACCATCAATACACCATCAATGTACCATCAATACAACCTCAATGTACCATCAATACACCATCAATGTACCATCAATGTACCATCAATACACCATCAATACACCATCAATGTACCATCAATACACCATCAATACACCATCAATACACCATCAATACACCATCAATGTACCAACAAAACATCATCAATGTACAGTCAATGTACGATCAATACATCATCAATGTACCATCAACCATCAATACGCCATCAATACACCATCAATACGCCGTCAATACACCATCAATGTATCATCAATACACCATCATGGCATCATCAATACACCATCAATACACCATCAATACACAATGCATCATCAATACAACATGAATATACCTTCAATGTATCATCAATACGCCATCAATACACCATCAATGTATCATCAATGTATCATCAATACACCATAAATACACCATCAATGTACCATCAATACATCATCAATACACCATCAATGTACCATCAATGTACCATCAATGTCCCATCGATACACCATCAATACACCATCAAAACACCGTCAATGCATCATCAATACAACATGAATACACCATCAATGTATCATCAATGTATCATCAATACACCATAAATACACCATCAATGTACCATCAATACATCATCAATACACCATCAATGTACCATCAATACACCATCAATACACCATCAATGTACCATCAATGTACCATCAATGTCCCATCGATACACCATCAATACACCATCAAAACACCGTCAATGCATCATCAATACAACATGAATACACCATCAATGTACCATCAATACACCATCAATACACCATCATTGTTCCACCAAGACACCATCAATACACCATCAATGTGTCAACAATACATCATCAATACACCATCAATACAAACTCAATGTATCATCAATACACCATCAATGTACCATCAATACAACATCAATGTACCATCAATACACCATCAATGTACCATCAATATAACATCAATACACCATCAATACACCATCAAGACACCATCAGTACACCATCAATACACTATCAATGTACCATCAATACACCGTCAACACACCATTAATACACCATCAATGCACCAACAATACACCATCAATGTACAGTCAATGTACAATCAATACATCATCAATGTACCATCAACCATCAATACACCATCAATACACCATCAATACATCATCAATACGCCGTCAATACACAGTCAATACACCATCAATGTGTCATCAATACACCATCAAGGCATCATCAATACACCATCAATACACCATCAATACACAATGCATCATCAATACAACATGAATATACCTTCAATGTATCATCAATACACCATCAATACACCATCAATGTATCATCAATGTATCATCAATACACCATAAATACACCATCAATGTACTATCAATACATCATCAATACACCATCAATGTACCATCAATACACCATCAATACACCATCAATGTATCATCAATACACCATCAATACACCATCAATTCAACCTCAATGTACCATCAATACACCATCAATGTACCATCAATACAACCTCAATGTACCATCAATACACCATCAATGTACCATCAATGTACCATCAATACACCATCAATACACCATCAATGTACCATCAATACACCATCAATACACCATCAATACACCATCAATACACCATCAATGTACCAACAATACATCATCAATGTACAGTCAATGTAAGATCAATACATCATCAATGTACCATCAATACATCATCAATACAACCTCAATGTACCATCAATACACCATCAATGTACCATCAACCATCAATACGCCATCAATACACCATCAAAACATCATCAATACACCGTCAATACACCATCAATGTATCATCAATACACCATCAAGGCATCATCAATACACCATCAATACACCATCAATACACAATGCATCATCAATACAACA
Organism: Pristiophorus japonicus; assembly: GCF_044704955.1. Lineage (NCBI taxonomy): Eukaryota > Metazoa > Chordata > Chondrichthyes > Pristiophoridae > Pristiophorus > Pristiophorus japonicus. The sequence continues at coordinate 81,310,728 of NC_091993.1, forward strand.
TGAATATACCTTCAATGTATCATCAATACGCCATCAATACACCATCAATGTATCATCAATGTATCATCAATACACCATAAATACACCATCAATGTACTATCAATACATCATCAATACACCATCAATGTACCATCAATACACCATCAATACACCATCAATGTACCATCAATGTACCATCAATGTCCCATCGATACACCATCAATACACCATCAAAACACCGTCAATGCATCATCAATACAACATGAATACACCTTCAATGTATCATCAATGCACCATCAATACACCATCAATACACCATCAATGTATCATCAATGTATCATAAATAGACCATCAATACACCATCAATGTACCATCAATACACCATCAATGTATCATCAATGTATCATCAATGTATCATCAATACACCATAAATACACCATCAATGTACCATCAATACATCATCAATACACCATCAATGTACCATCAATACACCATCAATACACCATCAATGTATCATCAATACACCATCAATACACCATCAATACAACCTCAATGTACCATCAATACACCATCAATGTACCATCAATACAACCTCAATGTACCATCAATACACCATCAATGTACCATCAATGTACCATCAATACACCATCAATACACCATCAGTACACCATCAGTACACCATCAATGTACCATCAATACACCGTCAACACACCATTAATACACCATCAATGCACCAACAATACACCATCAATGTACAGTCAATGTACGATCAATACATCATCAATGTACCATCAACCATCAATACACCATCAATACACCATCAATACATCATCAATACGCCATCAATACACAGTCAATACACCATCAATGTATCATCAATATACCATCAAGGCATCATCAATACACCATCAATACACCATCAATACACAATGCATCATCAATACAACATGAATATACCTTCAATGTTTCATCAATACACCATCAATACACCATCAATGTATCATCAATGTATCATCAATACACCTTAAATACACCATCAATGTACCATCAATACATCATCAATACACCATCAATGTACCATCAATACACCATCAATACACCATCAATGTATCATCAATACACCATCAATACACCATCAATTCAACCTCAATGTACCATCAATACACCATCAATGTACCATCAATACAACCTCAATGTACCATCAATATACCATCAATGTACCATCAATGTACCATCAATACACCATCAATACACCATCAATGTACCATCAATACACCATCAATACACCATCAATGTGTCAACAATACACCATCAATACACCGTCAATGTACCATCAATACACCATCAATACACCATCAATTTACCATCAATACACCGTCAATGTACCATCAATACACCATCAATACACCATCAATACACCATCAATGTATCATCAATGTATCATCAATACACCTTAAATACACCATCAATGTACCATCAATACATCATCAATACACCATCAATGTACCATCAATACACCATCAATACACCATCAATTCAACCTCAATGTACCATCAATACACCATCAATGTACCATCAATACAACCTCAATGTACCATCAATACACCATCAATGTACCATCAATGTACCATCAATACACCATCAATACACCATCAATGTACCATCAATACACCATCAATACACCATCAATGTGTCAACAATACACCATCAATACACCGTCAATGTACCATCAATGCACCAACAATACACCATCAATGTACAGTCAATGTACGATCAATACATCATCAATGTACCATCAACCATCAATACACCATCAATACACCATCAATACATCATCAATACGCCGTCAATACACAATCAATACACCATCAATGTATCGTCAATACACCATCAAGGCATCATCAATACACCATCAATACACCATCAATGTACCAACAAAACATCATCAATGTACAGTCAATGTACGATCAATACATCATCAATGTACCATCAACCATCAATACGCCATCAATACACCATCAATACATCATCAATACGCCGTCAATACACCATCAATGTATCATCAATACACCATCATGGCATCATCAATACACCATCAATACACCATCAATACACAATGTATCATCAATACAACATGAATATACCTTCAATGTATCATCAATACGCCATCAATACACCATCAATGTATCATCAATGTATCATCAATACACCATAAATACACCATCAATGTACCATCAACACATCATCAATACACCATCAATGTACCATCAATGTACCATCAATGTCCCATCGATACACCATCAATACACCATCAAAACACCGTCAATGCATCATCAATACAACATGAATACACCATCAATGTATCATCAATGTATCATCAATACACCAAAAATACACCATCAATGTACCATCAATACATCATCAATACACCATCAATGTACCATCAATACACCATCAATACACCATCAATGTACCATCAATGTATCATCAATGTCCCATCGATACACCATCAATACACCATCAAAACACCGTCAATGCATCATCAATACAACATGAATACACCATCAATGTACCATCAATACACCATCAATACACCATCATTGTTCCACCAAGACACCATCAATACACCATCAATGTGTCAACAATACATCATCAATACACCATCAATACAAACTCAATGTATCATCAATACACCATCAATGTACCATCAATACAACATCAATGTACCATCAATACACCATCAATGTACCATCAATATAACATCAATACACCATCAATACACCATCAAGACACCATCAGTACACCATCAATACACTATCAATGTACCATCAATACACCGTCAACACACCATTAATACACCATCAATGCACCAACAATACACCATCAATGTACAGTCAATGTACAATCAATACATCATCAATGTACCATCAACCATCAATACACCATCAATACACCATCAATACATCATCAATACGCCGTCAATACACAGTCAATACACCATCAATGTGTCATCAATACACCATCAAGGCATCATCAATACACCATCAATACACCATCAATACACAATGCATCATCAATACAACATGAATATACCTTCAATGTATCATCAATACACCATCAATACACCATCAATGTATCATCAATGTATCATCAATACACCATAAATACACCATCAATGTACTATCAATACATCATCAATACACCATCAATGTACCATCAATACACCATCAATACACCATCAATGTATCATCAATACACCATCAATACACCATCAATTCAACCTCAATGTACCATCAATACACCATCAATGTACCATCAATACAACCTCAATGTACCATCAATACACCATCAATGTACCATCAATGTACCATCAATACACCATCAATACACCATCAATGTACCATCAATACACCATCAATACACCATCAATACACCATCAATACACCATCAATGTACCAACAATACATCATCAATGTACAGTCAATGTAAGATCAATACATCATCAATGTACCATCAATACATCATCAATACAACCTCAATGTACCATCAATACACCATCAATGTACCATCAACCATCAATACGCCATCAATACACCATCAAAACATCATCAATACACCGTCAATACACCATCAATGTATCATCAATACACCATCAAGGCATCATCAATACACCATCAATACACCATCAATACACAATGCATCATCAATACAACATGAATATACCTTCAATGTATCATCAATACGCCATCAATACACCATCAATGTATCATCAATGTATCATCAATACACCATAAATACACCATCAATGTACTATCAATACATCATCAATACACCATCAATGTACCATCAATACACCATCAATACACCATCAATGTACCATCAATGTACCATCAATGTCCCATCGATACACCATCAATACACCATCAAAACACCGTCAATGCATCATCAATACAACATGAATACACCTTCAATGTATCATCAATGCACCATCAATACACCATCAATACACCATCAATGTATCATCAATGTATCATAAATAGACCATCAATACACCATCAATGTACCATCAATACACCATCAATGTATCATCAATGTATCATCAATGTATCATCAATACACCATAAATACACCATCAATGTACCATCAATACATCATCAATACACCATCAATGTACCATCAATACACCATCAATACACCATCAATGTATCATCAATACACCATCAATACACCATCAATACAACCTCAATGTACCATCAATACACCATCAATGTACCATCAATACAACCTCAATGTACCATCAATACACCATCAATGTACCATCAATGTACCATCAATACACCATCAATACACCATCAGTACACCATCAGTACACCATCAATGTACCATCAATACACCGTCAACACACCATTAATACACCATCAATGCACCAACAATACACCATCAATGTACAGTCAATGTACGATCAATACATCATCAATGTACCATCAACCATCAATACACCATCAATACACCATCAATACATCATCAATACGCCATCAATACACAGTCAATACACCATCAATGTATCATCAATATACCATCAAGGCATCATCAATACACCATCAATACACCATCAATACACAATGCATCATCAATACAACATGAATATACCTTCAATGTTTCATCAATACACCATCAATACACCATCAATGTATCATCAATGTATCATCAATACACCTTAAATACACCATCAATGTACCATCAATACATCATCAATACACCATCAATGTACCATCAATACACCATCAATACACCATCAATGTATCATCAATACACCATCAATACACCATCAATTCAACCTCAATGTACCATCAATACACCATCAATGTACCATCAATACAACCTCAATGTACCATCAATATACCATCAATGTACCATCAATGTACCATCAATACACCATCAATACACCATCAATGTACCATCAATACACCATCAATACACCATCAATGTGTCAACAATACACCATCAATACACCGTCAATGTACCATCAATACACCATCAATACACCATCAATTTACCATCAATACACCGTCAATGTACCATCAATACACCATCAATACACCATCAATACACCATCAATGTATCATCAATGTATCATCAATACACCTTAAATACACCATCAATGTACCATCAATACATCATCAATACACCATCAATGTACCATCAATACACCATCAATACACCATCAATTCAACCTCAATGTACCATCAATACACCATCAATGTACCATCAATACAACCTCAATGTACCATCAATACACCATCAATGTACCATCAATGTACCATCAATACACCATCAATACACCATCAATGTACCATCAATACACCATCAATACACCATCAATGTGTCAACAATACACCATCAATACACCGTCAATGTACCATCAATGCACCAACAATACACCATCAATGTACAGTCAATGTACGATCAATACATCATCAATGTACCATCAACCATCAATACACCATCAATACACCATCAATACATCATCAATACGCCGTCAATACACAATCAATACACCATCAATGTATCGTCAATACACCATCAAGGCATCATCAATACACCATCAATACACCATCAATGTACCAACAAAACATCATCAATGTACAGTCAATGTACGATCAATACATCATCAATGTACCATCAACCATCAATACGCCATCAATACACCATCAATACATCATCAATACGCCGTCAATACACCATCAATGTATCATCAATACACCATCATGGCATCATCAATACACCATCAATACACCATCAATACACAATGTATCATCAATACAACATGAATATACCTTCAATGTATCATCAATACGCCATCAATACACCATCAATGTATCATCAATGTATCATCAATACACCATAAATACACCATCAATGTACCATCAACACATCATCAATACACCATCAATGTACCATCAATGTACCATCAATGTCCCATCGATACACCATCAATACACCATCAAAACACCGTCAATGCATCATCAATACAACATGAATACACCATCAATGTATCATCAATGTATCATCAATACACCAAAAATACACCATCAATGTACCATCAATACATCATCAATACACCATCAATGTACCATCAATACACCATCAATACACCATCAATGTACCATCAATGTATCATCAATGTCCCATCGATACACCATCAATACACCATCAAAACACCGTCAATGCATCATCAATACAACATGAATACACCATCAATGTACCATCAATACACCATCAATACACCATCATTGTTCCACCAAGACACCATCAATACACCATCAATGTGTCAACAATACATCATCAATACACCATCAATACAAACTCAATGTATCATCAATACACCATCAATGTACCATCAATACAACATCAATGTACCATCAATACACCATCAATGTACCATCAATATAACATCAATACACCATCAATACACCATCAAGACACCATCAGTACACCATCAATACACTATCAATGTACCATCAATACACCGTCAACACACCATTAATACACCATCAATGCACCAACAATACACCATCAATGTACAGTCAATGTACAATCAATACATCATCAATGTACCATCAACCATCAATACACCATCAATACACCATCAATACATCATCAATACGCCGTCAATACACAGTCAATACACCATCAATGTGTCATCAATACACCATCAAGGCATCATCAATACACCATCAATACACCATCAATACACAATGCATCATCAATACAACATGAATATACCTTCAATGTATCATCAATACACCATCAATACACCATCAATGTATCATCAATGTATCATCAATACACCATAAATACACCATCAATGTACTATCAATACATCATCAATACACCATCAATGTACCATCAATACACCATCAATACACCATCAATGTATCATCAATACACCATCAATACACCATCAATTCAACCTCAATGTACCATCAATACACCATCAATGTACCATCAATACAACCTCAATGTACCATCAATACACCATCAATGTACCATCAATGTATCATCAATACACCATCAATACACCATCAATGTATCATCAATGTATCATCAATACACCATAAATACACCATCAATGTACTATCAATACATCATCAATACACCATCAATGTACCATCAATACACCATCAATACACCATCAATGTATCATCAATACACTATCAATACACCATCAATTCAACCTCAATGTACCATCAATACACCATCAATGTACCATCAATACAACCTCAATGTACCATCAATACACCATCAATGTACCATCAATGTACCATCAATACACCATCAATACACCATCAATGTACCATCAATACATCATCAATACACCATCAATGTACCATCAATACACCATCAATACACCATCAATGTATCATCAATACACCATCAATACACCATCAATACAACCTCAATGTACCATCAATACACCATCAATGTACCATCAATACAACCTCAATGTACCATCAATACACCATCAATGTACCATCAATGTACCATCAATACACCATCAATACACCATCAGTACACCATCAGTACACCATCAATGTACCATCAATACACCGTCAACACACCATTAATACACCATCAATGCACCAACAATACACCATCAATGTACAGTCAATGTACGATCAATACATCATCAATGTACCATCAACCATCAATACACCATCAATACACCATCAATACATCATCAATACGCCATCAATACACAGTCAATACACCATCAATGTATCATCAATATACCATCAAGGCATCATCAATACACCATCAATACACCATCAATACACAATGCATCATCAATACAACATGAATATACCTTCAATGTTTCATCAATACACCATCAATACACCATCAATGTATCATCAATGTATCATCAATACACCTTAAATACACCATCAATGTACCATCAATACATCATCAATACACCATCAATGTACCATCAATACACCATCAATACACCATCAATGTATCATCAATACACCATCAATACACCATCAATTCAACCTCAATGTACCATCAATACACCATCAATGTACCATCAATACAACCTCAATGTACCATCAATATACCATCAATGTACCATCAATGTACCATCAATACACCATCAATACACCATCAATGTACCATCAATACACCATCAATACACCATCAATGTGTCAACAATACACCATCAATACACCGTCAATGTACCATCAATACACCATCAATACACCATCAATTTACCATCAATACACCGTCAATGTACCATCAATACACCATCAATACACCATCAATACACCATCAATGTATCATCAATGTATCATCAATACACCTTAAATACACCATCAATGTACCATCAATACATCATCAATACACCATCAATGTACCATCAATACACCATCAATACACCATCAATTCAACCTCAATGTACCATCAATACACCATCAATGTACCATCAATACAACCTCAATGTACCATCAATACACCATCAATGTACCATCAATGTACCATCAATACACCATCAATACACCATCAATGTACCATCAATACACCATCAATACACCATCAATACACCATCAATACACCATCAATGTACCAACAATACATCATCAATGTACAGTCAATGTAAGATCAATACATCATCAATGTACCATCAATACACCATCAATACACCATCAATGTACCATCAATACACCATCAATACACCATCAATACACCATCAATACACCATCAATGTACCAACAAAACATCATCAATGTACAGTCAATGTACGATCAATACATCATCAATGTACCATCAACCATCAATACGCCATCAATACACCATCAATACGCCGTCAATACACCATCAATGTATCATCAATACACCATCATGGCATCATCAATACACCATCAATACACCATCAATACACAATGCATCATCAATACAACATGAATATACCTTCAATGTATCATCAATACGCCATCAATACACCATCAATGTATCATCAATGTATCATCAATACACCATAAATACACCATCAATGTACCATCAATACATCATCAATACACCATCAATGTACCATCAATGTACCATCAATGTCCCATCGATACACCATCAATACACCATCAAAACACCGTCAATGCATCATCAATACAACATGAATACACCATCAATGTATCATCAATGTATCATCAATACACCATAAATACACCATCAATGTACCATCAATACATCATCAATACACCATCAATGTACCATCAATACACCATCAATACACCATCAATGTACCATCAATGTACCATCAATGTCCCATCGATACACCATCAATACACCATCAAAACACCGTCAATGCATCATCAATACAACATGAATACACCATCAATGTACCATCAATACACCATCAATACACCATCATTGTTCCACCAAGACACCATCAATACACCATCAATGTGTCAACAATACATCATCAATACACCATCAATACAAACTCAATGTATCATCAATACACCATCAATGTACCATCAATACAACATCAATGTACCATCAATACACCATCAATGTACCATCAATATAACATCAATACACCATCAATACACCATCAAGACACCATCAGTACACCATCAATACACTATCAATGTACCATCAATACACCGTCAACACACCATTAATACACCATCAATGCACCAACAATACACCATCAATGTACAGTCAATGTACAATCAATACATCATCAATGTACCATCAACCATCAATACACCATCAATACACCATCAATACATCATCAATACGCCGTCAATACACAGTCAATACACCATCAATGTGTCATCAATACACCATCAAGGCATCATCAATACACCATCAATACACCATCAATACACAATGCATCATCAATACAACATGAATATACCTTCAATGTATCATCAATACACCATCAATACACCATCAATGTATCATCAATGTATCATCAATACACCATAAATACACCATCAATGTACTATCAATACATCATCAATACACCATCAATGTACCATCAATACACCATCAATACACCATCAATGTATCATCAATACACCATCAATACACCATCAATTCAACCTCAATGTACCATCAATACACCATCAATGTACCATCAATACAACCTCAATGTACCATCAATACACCATCAATGTACCATCAATGTACCATCAATACACCATCAATACACCATCAATGTACCATCAATACACCATCAATACACCATCAATACACCATCAATACACCATCAATGTACCAACAATACATCATCAATGTACAGTCAATGTAAGATCAATACATCATCAATGTACCATCAATACATCATCAATACAACCTCAATGTACCATCAATACACCATCAATGTACCATCAACCATCAATACGCCATCAATACACCATCAAAACATCATCAATACACCGTCAATACACCATCAATGTATCATCAATACACCATCAAGGCATCATCAATACACCATCAATACACCATCAATACACAATGCATCATCAATACAACATGAATATACCTTCAATGTATCATCAATACGCCATCAATACACCATCAATGTATCATCAATGTATCATCAATACACCATAAATACACCATCAATGTACTATCAATACATCATCAATACACCATCAATGTACCATCAATACACCATCAATACACCATCAATGTACCATCAATGTACCATCAATGTCCCATCGATACACCATCAATACACCATCAAAACACCGTCAATGCATCATCAATACAACATGAATACACCTTCAATGTATCATCAATGCACCATCAATACACCATCAATACACCATCAATGTATCATCAATGTATCATAAATAGACCATCAATACACCATCAATGTACCATCAATACACCATCAATGTATCATCAATGTATCATCAATGTATCATCAATACACCATAAATACACCATCAATGTACCATCAATACATCATCAATACACCATCAATGTACCATCAATACACCATCAATACACCATCAATGTATCATCAATACACCATCAATACACCATCAATACAACCTCAATGTACCATCAATACACCATCAATGTACCATCAATACAACCTCAATGTACCATCAATACACCATCAATGTACCATCAATGTACCATCAATACACCATCAATACACCATCAGTACACCATCAGTACACCATCAATGTACCATCAATACACCGTCAACACACCATTAATACACCATCAATGCACCAACAATACACCATCAATGTACAGTCAATGTACGATCAATACATCATCAATGTACCATCAACCATCAATACACCATCAATACACCATCAATACATCATCAATACGCCATCAATACACAGTCAATACACCATCAATGTATCATCAATATACCATCAAGGCATCATCAATACACCATCAATACACCATCAATACACAATGCATCATCAATACAACATGAATATACCTTCAATGTTTCATCAATACACCATCAATACACCATCAATGTATCATCAATGTATCATCAATACACCTTAAATACACCATCAATGTACCATCAATACATCATCAATACACCATCAATGTACCATCAATACACCATCAATACACCATCAATGTATCATCAATACACCATCAATACACCATCAATTCAACCTCAATGTACCATCAATACACCATCAATGTACCATCAATACAACCTCAATGTACCATCAATATACCATCAATGTACCATCAATGTACCATCAATACACCATCAATACACCATCAATGTACCATCAATACACCATCAATACACCATCAATGTGTCAACAATACACCATCAATACACCGTCAATGTACCATCAATACACCATCAATACACCATCAATTTACCATCAATACACCGTCAATGTACCATCAATACACCATCAATACACCATCAATACACCATCAATGTATCATCAATGTATCATCAATACACCTTAAATACACCATCAATGTACCATCAATACATCATCAATACACCATCAATGTACCATCAATACACCATCAATACACCATCAATTCAACCTCAATGTACCATCAATACACCATCAATGTACCATCAATACAACCTCAATGTACCATCAATACACCATCAATGTACCATCAATGTACCATCAATACACCATCAATACACCATCAATGTACCATCAATACACCATCAATACACCATCAATGTGTCAACAATACACCATCAATACACCGTCAATGTACCATCAATGCACCAACAATACACCATCAATGTACAGTCAATGTACGATCAATACATCATCAATGTACCATCAACCATCAATACACCATCAATACACCATCAATACATCATCAATACGCCGTCAATACACAATCAATACACCATCAATGTATCGTCAATACACCATCAAGGCATCATCAATACACCATCAATACACCATCAATGTACCAACAAAACATCATCAATGTACAGTCAATGTACGATCAATACATCATCAATGTACCATCAACCATCAATACGCCATCAATACACCATCAATACATCATCAATACGCCGTCAATACACCATCAATGTATCATCAATACACCATCATGGCATCATCAATACACCATCAATACACCATCAATACACAATGTATCATCAATACAACATGAATATACCTTCAATGTATCATCAATACGCCATCAATACACCATCAATGTATCATCAATGTATCATCAATACACCATAAATACACCATCAATGTACCATCAACACATCATCAATACACCATCAATGTACCATCAATGTACCATCAATGTCCCATCGATACACCATCAATACACCATCAAAACACCGTCAATGCATCATCAATACAACATGAATACACCATCAATGTATCATCAATGTATCATCAATACACCAAAAATACACCATCAATGTACCATCAATACATCATCAATACACCATCAATGTACCATCAATACACCATCAATACACCATCAATGTACCATCAATGTATCATCAATGTCCCATCGATACACCATCAATACACCATCAAAACACCGTCAATGCATCATCAATACAACATGAATACACCATCAATGTACCATCAATACACCATCAATACACCATCATTGTTCCACCAAGACACCATCAATACACCATCAATGTGTCAACAATACATCATCAATACACCATCAATACAAACTCAATGTATCATCAATACACCATCAATGTACCATCAATACAACATCAATGTACCATCAATACACCATCAATGTACCATCAATATAACATCAATACACCATCAATACACCATCAAGACACCATCAGTACACCATCAATACACTATCAATGTACCATCAATACACCGTCAACACACCATTAATACACCATCAATGCACCAACAATACACCATCAATGTACAGTCAATGTACAATCAATACATCATCAATGTACCATCAACCATCAATACACCATCAATACACCATCAATACATCATCAATACGCCGTCAATACACAGTCAATACACCATCAATGTGTCATCAATACACCATCAAGGCATCATCAATACACCATCAATACACCATCAATACACAATGCATCATCAATACAACATGAATATACCTTCAATGTATCATCAATACACCATCAATACACCATCAATGTATCATCAATGTATCATCAATACACCATAAATACACCATCAATGTACTATCAATACATCATCAATACACCATCAATGTACCATCAATACACCATCAATACACCATCAATGTATCATCAATACACCATCAATACACCATCAATTCAACCTCAATGTACCATCAATACACCATCAATGTACCATCAATACAACCTCAATGTACCATCAATACACCATCAATGTACCATCAATGTATCATCAATACACCATCAATACACCATCAATGTATCATCAATGTATCATCAATACACCATAAATACACCATCAATGTACTATCAATACATCATCAATACACCATCAATGTACCATCAATACACCATCAATACACCATCAATGTATCATCAATACACTATCAATACACCATCAATTCAACCTCAATGTACCATCAATACACCATCAATGTACCATCAATACAACCTCAATGTACCATCAATACACCATCAATGTACCATCAATGTACCATCAATACACCATCAATACACCATCAATGTACCATCAATACATCATCAATACACCATCAATGTACCATCAATACACCATCAATACACCATCAATGTATCATCAATACACCATCAATACACCATCAATACAACCTCAATGTACCATCAATACACCATCAATGTACCATCAATACAACCTCAATGTACCATCAATACACCATCAATGTACCATCAATGTACCATCAATACACCATCAATACACCATCAGTACACCATCAGTACACCATCAATGTACCATCAATACACCGTCAACACACCATTAATACACCATCAATGCACCAACAATACACCATCAATGTACAGTCAATGTACGATCAATACATCATCAATGTACCATCAACCATCAATACACCATCAATACACCATCAATACATCATCAATACGCCATCAATACACAGTCAATACACCATCAATGTATCATCAATATACCATCAAGGCATCATCAATACACCATCAATACACCATCAATACACAATGCATCATCAATACAACATGAATATACCTTCAATGTTTCATCAATACACCATCAATACACCATCAATGTATCATCAATGTATCATCAATACACCTTAAATACACCATCAATGTACCATCAATACATCATCAATACACCATCAATGTACCATCAATACACCATCAATACACCATCAATGTATCATCAATACACCATCAATACACCATCAATTCAACCTCAATGTACCATCAATACACCATCAATGTACCATCAATACAACCTCAATGTACCATCAATATACCATCAATGTACCATCAATGTACCATCAATACACCATCAATACACCATCAATGTACCATCAATACACCATCAATACACCATCAATGTGTCAACAATACACCATCAATACACCGTCAATGTACCATCAATACACCATCAATACACCATCAATTTACCATCAATACACCGTCAATGTACCATCAATACACCATCAATACACCATCAATACACCATCAATGTATCATCAATGTATCATCAATACACCTTAAATACACCATCAATGTACCATCAATACATCATCAATACACCATCAATGTACCATCAATACACCATCAATACACCATCAATTCAACCTCAATGTACCATCAATACACCATCAATGTACCATCAATACAACCTCAATGTACCATCAATACACCATCAATGTACCATCAATGTACCATCAATACACCATCAATACACCATCAATGTACCATCAATACACCATCAATACACCATCAATGTGTCAACAATACACCATCAATACACCGTCAATGTACCATCAATGCACCAACAATACACCATCAATGTACAGTCAATGTACGATCAATACATCATCAATGTACCATCAACCATCAATACACCATCAATACACCATCAATACATCATCAATACGCCGTCAATACACAGTCAATACACCATCAATGTATCGTCAATACACCATCAAGGCATCATCAATACACCATCAATACACCATCAATGTACCAACAAAACATCATCAATGTACAGTCAATGTACGATCAATACATCATCAATGTACCATCAACCATCAATACGCCATCAATACACCATCAATACATCATCAATACGCCGTCAATACACCATCAATGTATCATCAATACACCATCATGGCATCATCAATACACCATCAATACACCATCAATACACAATGCATCATCAATACAACATGAATATACCTTCAATGTATCATCAATACGCCATCAATACACCATCAATGTATCATCAATGTATCATCAATACACCATAAATACACCATCAATGTACCATCAACACATCATCAATACACCATCAATGTACCATCAATGTACCATCAATGTCCCATCGATACACCATCAATACACCATCAAAACACCGTCAATGCATCATCAATACAACATGAATACACCATCAATGTATCATCAATGTATCATCAATACACCAAAAATACACCATCAATGTACCATCAATACATCATCAATACACCATCAATGTACCATCAATACACCATCAATACACCATCAATGTA
This sequence comes from Pristiophorus japonicus, assembly GCF_044704955.1. NCBI lineage: Eukaryota > Metazoa > Chordata > Chondrichthyes > Pristiophoridae > Pristiophorus > Pristiophorus japonicus. The sequence goes on from NC_091993.1 coordinate 81,326,916, forward strand.
CCATCAATGTATCATCAATGTCCCATCGATACACCATCAATACACCATCAAAACACCGTCAATGCATCATCAATACAACATGAATACACCATCAATGTACCATCAATACACCATCAATACACCATCATTGTTCCACCAAGACACCATCAATACACCATCAATGTGTCAACAATACATCATCAATACACCATCAATACAAACTCAATGTATCATCAATACACCATCAATGTACCATCAATACAACATCAATGTACCATCAATACACCATCAATGTACCATCAATATAACATCAATACACCATCAATACACCATCAAGACACCATCAGTACACCATCAATACACTATCAATGTACCATCAATACACCGTCAACACACCATTAATACACCATCAATGCACCAACAATACACCATCAATGTACAGTCAATGTACAATCAATACATCATCAATGTACCATCAACCATCAATACACCATCAATACACCATCAATACATCATCAATACGCCGTCAATACACAGTCAATACACCATCAATGTGTCATCAATACACCATCAAGGCATCATCAATACACCATCAATACACCATCAATACACAATGCATCATCAATACAACATGAATATACCTTCAATGTATCATCAATACACCATCAATACACCATCAATGTATCATCAATGTATCATCAATACACCATAAATACACCATCAATGTACTATCAATACATCATCAATACACCATCAATGTACCATCAATACACCATCAATACACCATCAATGTATCATCAATACACCATCAATACACCATCAATTCAACCTCAATGTACCATCAATACACCATCAATGTACCATCAATACAACCTCAATGTACCATCAATACACCATCAATGTACCATCAATGTATCATCAATACACCATCAATACACCATCAATGTATCATCAATGTATCATCAATACACCATAAATACACCATCAATGTACTATCAATACATCATCAATACACCATCAATGTACCATCAATACACCATCAATACACCATCAATGTATCATCAATACACTATCAATACACCATCAATTCAACCTCAATGTACCATCAATACACCATCAATGTACCATCAATACAACCTCAATGTACCATCAATACACCATCAATGTACCATCAATGTACCATCAATACACCATCAATACACCATCAATGTACCATCAATACACCATCAATACACCATCAATACACCATCAATACACCATCAATGTACCAACAATACATCATCAATGTACAGTCAATGTAAGATCAATACATCATCAATGTACCATCAATACATCATCAATACAACCTCAATGTACCATCAATACACCATCAATGTACCATCAACCATCAATACGCCATCAATACACCATCAAAACATCATCAATACGCCGTCAATACACCATCAATGTATCATCAATACACCATCAAGGCATCATCAATACACCATCAATACACCATCAATACACAATGCATCTTCAATACAACATGAATATACCTTCAATGTATCATCAATACGCCATCAATACACCATCAATGTATCATCAATGTATCATCAATACACCATAAATACACCATCAATGTACTATCAATACATCATCAATACACCATCAATGTACCATCAATACACCATCAATACACCATCAATGTACCATCAATGTACCATCAATGTCCCATCGATACACCATCAATACACCATCAAAACACCGTCAATGCATCATCAATACAACATGAATACACCTTCAATGTATCATCAATGCACCATCAATACACCATCAATACACCATCAATGTATCATCAATGTATCATAAATAGACCATCAATACACCATCAATGTACCATCAATACACCATCAATGTATCATCAATGTATCATCAATGTATCATCAATACACCATAAATACACCATCAATGTACCATCAATACATCATCAATACACCATCAATGTACCATCAATACACCATCAATACACCATCAATGTATCATCAATACACCATCAATACACCATCAATACAACCTCAATGTACCATCAATACACCATCAATGTACCATCAATACAACCTCAATGTACCATCAATACACCATCAATGTACCATCAATGTACCATCAATACACCATCAATACACCATCAGTACACCATCAGTACACCATCAATGTACCATCAATACACCGTCAACACACCATTAATACACCATCAATGCACCAACAATACACCATCAATGTACAGTCAATGTACGATCAATACATCATCAATGTACCATCAACCATCAATACACCATCAATACACCATCAATACATCATCAATACGCCATCAATACACAGTCAATACACCATCAATGTATCATCAATATACCATCAAGGCATCATCAATACACCATCAATACACCATCAATACACAATGCATCATCAATACAACATGAATATACCTTCAATGTATCATCCATACACCATCAATACACCATCAATGTATCATCAATGTATCATCAATACACCTTAAATACACCATCAATGTACCATCAATACATCATCAATACACCATCAATGTACCATCAATACACCATCAATACACCATCAATGTATCATCAATACACCATCAATACACCATCAATTCAACCTCAATGTACCATCAATACACCATCAATGTACCATCAATACAACCTCAATGTACCATCAATACACCATCAATGTACCATCAATGTACCATCAATACACCATCAATACACCATCAATGTACCATCAATACACCATCAATACACCATCAATGTGTCAACAATACACCATCAATACACCGTCAATGTACCATCAATACACCATCAATACACCATCAATTTACCATCAATACACCGTCAATGTACCATCAATACACCATCAATACACCATCAATACACCATCAATGTATCATCAATGTATCATCAATACACCTTAAATACACCATCAATGTACCATCAATACATCATCAATACACCATCAATGTACCATCAATACACCATCAATACACCATCAATTCAACCTCAATGTACCATCAATACACCATCAATGTACCATCAATACAACCTCAATGTACCATCAATACACCATCAATGTACCATCAATGTACCATCAATACACCATCAATACACCATCAATGTACCATCAATACACCATCAATACACCATCAATGTGTCAACAATACACCATCAATACACCGTCAATGTACCATCAATGCACCAACAATACACCATCAATGTACAGTCAATGTACGATCAATACATCATCAATGTACCATCAACCATCAATACACCATCAATACACCATCAATACATCATCAATACGCCGTCAATACACAGTCAATACACCATCAATGTATCATCAATACACCATCAAGGCATCATCAATACACCATCAATACACCATCAATACACAATGCATCATCAATACAACATGAATATACCTTCAATGTATCATCAATACACCATCAATACACCATCAATGTATCATCAATGTATCATCAATACACCATCAATTCAACCTCAATGTACCATCAATACACCATCAATGTACCATCAATACAACCTCAATGTACCATCAATACACCATCAATGTACCATCAATGTACCATCAATACACCATCAATACACCATCAATGTACCATCAATACACCATCAATACACCATCAATGTGTCAACAATACACCATCAATACACCGTCAATGTACCATCAATACACCATCAATACACCATCAATTTACCATCAATACACCGTCAATGTACCATCAATACACCATCAATACACCATCAAGACGCCATCAATGCACCGTCAATACACCATCAATGTACCATCAATACACCATCGGCATCATCAATACACCATCAATACACCATCAAAACACCGTCAATGCATCATCAATACAACATGAATACACCTTCAATGTATCATCAATGCACCATCAATACGCCATCAATACACCATCAATGTATCATCAATGTATCATCAATACACCATTAATACACCATCAATGTACCATCAATACACCATCAATACACCATCATTGTTCCACCAAGACACCATCAATACACCATCAATGTGTCAACAATACACCATCAATACACCATCAATACACCATCAATGTATCATCAATGTATCATCAATACACCATCAATTTACCATCAATACACCGTCAATGTACCATCAATACACCATCAATACACCATCAATACACCGTCAATGTACCATCAATACAACATCAATGTACCATCAATACACCATCAATGTACCATCAATATAACATCAATGTACCATCAATACACCATCAATGTACCATCAATACAACCTCAATGTACCATCAATACACCATCAATGTACTATCAATGTACTATCAATACACCATCAATACACCATCAGTACACCATCAGTACACCATCAATGTACCATCAATACACCGTCAACACACCATTAATACACCATCAATGCACCAACAATACACCATCAATGTACAGTCAATGTACGATCAATACATCATCAATGTACCATCAACCATCAATACACCATAAATACACCATCAATACATCATCAATACGCCATCAAGGCATCATCAATACACCATCAATACACCATCAATACACAATGCATCATCAATACAACATGAATATACCTTCAATGTATCATCAATACACCATCAATACACCATCAATGTATCATCAATGTATCATCAATACACCATAAATACACCATCAATGTACCATCAATACATCATCAATACACCATCAATGTACCATCAATACACCATCAATACACCATCAATGTATCATCAATACACCATCAATACACCATCAATGTACCATCAATACACCATCAATACACCATCAATGCACCATCAATACAGCATCAATGTACCAACAATACATCATCAATGTACAGTCAATGTACGATCAATACATCATCAATGTACCATCAACCATCAATACGCCATCAATACACCATCAATACATCATCAATACGCCGTCAATACACCATCAATGTATCATCAATACACCATCAAGGCATCATCAATACACCATCAATACACCATCAATACACAATGCATCATCAATACAACATGAATATACCTTCAATGTATCATCAATACGCCATCAATACACCATCAATGTATCATCAATGTATCATCAATGCACCATAAATACACCATCAATGTACCATCAATACATCATCAATACACCATCAATGTACCATCAATACACCATCAATACACCATCAATGTATCATCAATACACCATCAATGTACCATCAATACAACCTCAATGTACCATCAATACACCATCAATGTACCATCAATGTACTATCAATACACCATCAATACACCATCAGTCCACCATCAGTACACCATCAATGTACCATCAATACACCGTCAACACAGCATTAATACACCATCAATGCACCAACAATACACCATCAATGTACAGTCAATGTACGATCAATACATCATCAATGTACCATCAACCATCAATACACCATCAATACACCATCAATACATCATCAATACGCCGTCAATACACAGTCAATACACCATCAATGTATCGTCAATACACCATCAAGGCATCATCAATACACCATCAATACACCATCAATACACAATGCAACATCAATACAACATGAATATACCTTCAATGTATCATCAATACACCATCAACACACCATCAATGTATCATCAATGTATCATCAATACACCATAAATACACCATCAATGTACCATCAATACAACATCAATACACCATCAATGTACCATCAATACACCATCAATACACCATCAATGTATCATCAATACACCATCAATACACCATCAATTCAACCTCAATGTACCATCAATACACCATCAATGTACCATCAATACAACCTCAATGTACCATCAATACACCATCAATGTACCATCAATGTACCATCAATACACCATCAATACACCATCAATGTACCATCAATACACCATCAATACACCATCAATACACCATCAATACACCATCAATGTACCAACAAAACTTCATCAATGTACAGTCAATGTACGATCAATACATCATCAATGTACCATCAACCATCAATGCGCCATCAATACACCATCAATACATCATCAATACGCCGTCAATACACCATCAATGTATCATCAATACACCATCATGGCATCATCAATACACCATCAATACACCATCAATACACAATGCATCATCAATACAACATGAATATACCTTCAATGTATCATCAATACGCCATCAATACACCATCAATGTATCATCAATGTATCATCAATACACCATAAATACACCATCAATGTACCATCAATACATCATCAATACACCATCAATGTACCATCAATGTACCATCAATGTCCCATCGATACACCATCAATACACCATCAAAACACCGTCAATGCATCATCAATACAACATGAATACACCATCAATGTATCATCAATGTATCATCAATACACCATAAATACACCATCAATGTACCATCAATACATCATCAATACACCATCAATGTACCATCAATACACCATCAATACACCATCAATGTACCATCAATGTACCATCAATGTCCCATCGATACACCATCAATACACCATCAAAACACCGTCAATGCATCATCAATACAACATGAATACACCATCAATGTACCATCAATACACCATCAATACACCATCATTGTTCCACCAAGACACCATCAATACACCATCAATGTGTCAACAATACATCATCAATACACCATCAATACAAACTCAATGTATCATCAATACACCATCAATGTACCATCAATACAACATCAATGTACCATCAATACACCATCAATGTACCATCAATATAACATCAATACACCATCAATACACCATCAAGACACCATCAGTACACCATCAATACACTATCAATGTACCATCAATACACCGTCAACACACCATTAATACACCATCAATGCACCAACAATACACCATCAATGTACAGTCAATGTACAATCAATACATCATCAATGTACCATCAACCATCAATACACCATCAATACACCATCAATACATCATCAATACGCCGTCAATACACAGTCAATACACCATCAATGTGTCATCAATACACCATCAAGGCATCATCAATACACCATCAATACACCATCAATACACAATGCATCATCAATACAACATGAATATACCTTCAATGTATCATCAATACACCATCAATACACCATCAATGTATCATCAATGTATCATCAATACACCATAAATACACCATCAATGTACTATCAATACATCATCAATACACCATCAATGTACCATCAATACACCATCAATACACCATCAATGTATCATCAATACACCATCAATACACCATCAATTCAACCTCAATGTACCATCAATACACCATCAATGTACCATCAATACAACCTCAATGTACCATCAATACACCATCAATGTACCATCAATGTACCATCAATACACCATCAATACACCATCAATGTACCATCAATACACCATCAATACACCATCAATACACCATCAATACACCATCAATGTACCAACAATACAACATCAATGTACAGTCAATGTAAGATCAATACATCATCAATGTACCATCAATACATCATCAATACAACCTCAATGTACCATCAATACACCATCAATGTACCATCAACCATCAATACGCCATCAATACACCATCAAAACATCATCAATACACCGTCAATACACCATCAATGTATCATCAATACACCATCAAGGCATCATCAATACACCATCAATACACCATCAATACACAATGCATCATCAATACAACATGAATATACCTTCAATGTATCATCAATACGCCATCAATACACCATCAATGTATCATCAATGTATCATCAATACACCATAAATACACCATCAATGTACTATCAATACATCATCAATACACCATCAATGTACCATCAATACACCATCAATACACCATCAATGTACCATCAATGTACCATCAATGTCCCATCGATACACCATCAATACACCATCAAAACACCGTCAATGCATCATCAATACAACATGAATACACCTTCAATGTATCATCAATGCACCATCAATACACCATCAATACACCATCAATGTATCATCAATGTATCATAAATAGACCATCAATACACCATCAATGTACCATCAATACACCATCAATGTATCATCAATGTATCATCAATGTATCATCAATACACCATAAATACACCATCAATGTACCATCAATACATCATCAATACACCATCAATGTAACATCAATACACCATCAATACACCATCAATGTATCATCAATACACCATCAATACACCATCAATACAACCTCAATGTACCATCAATACACCATCAATGTACCATCAATACAACCTCAATGTACCATCAATACACCATCAATGTACCATCAATGTACCATCAATACACCATCAATACACCATCAATGTACCATCAATACACCATCAATACACCATCAATACACCATCAATACACCATCAATGCACCAACAATACACCATCAATGTACAGTCAATGTACAATCAATACATCATCAATGTACCATCAACCATCAATACACCATCAATACACCATCAATACATCATCAATACGCCGTCAATACACAGTCAATACACCATCAATGTGTCATCAATACACCATCAAGGCATCATCAATACACCATCAATACACCATCAATACACAATGCATCATCAATACAACATGAATATACCTTCAATGTATCATCAATACACCATCAATACACCATCAATGTATCATCAATGTATCATCAATACACCATAAATACACCATCAATGTACTATCAATACATCATCAATACACCATCAATGTACCATCAATACACCATCAATACACCATCAATGTATCATCAATACACCATCAATACACCATCAATTCAACCTCAATGTACCATCAATACACCATCAATGTACCATCAATACAACCTCAATGTACCATCAATACACCATCAATGTACCATCAATGTACCATCAATACACCATCAATACACCATCAATGTACCATCAATACACCATCAATACACCATCAATACACCATCAATACACCATCAATGTACCAACAATACATCATCAATGTACAGTCAATGTAAGATCAATACATCATCAATGTACCATCAATACATCATCAATACAACCTCAATGTACCATCAATACACCATCAATGTACCATCAACCATCAATACGCCATCAATACACCATCAAAACATCATCAATACACCGTCAATACACCATCAATGTATCATCAATACACCATCAAGGCATCATCAATACACCATCAATACACCATCAATACACAATGCATCATCAATACAACATGAATATACCTTCAATGTATCATCAATACGCCATCAATACACCATCAATGTATCATCAATGTATCATCAATACACCATAAATACACCATCAATGTACTATCAATACATCATCAATACACCATCAATGTACCATCAATACACCATCAATACACCATCAATGTACCATCAATGTACCATCAATGTCCCATCGATACACCATCAATACACCATCAAAACACCGTCAATGCATCATCAATACAACATGAATACACCTTCAATGTATCATCAATGCACCATCAATACACCATCAATACACCATCAATGTATCATCAATGTATCATAAATAGACCATCAATACACCATCAATGTACCATCAATACACCATCAATGTATCATCAATGTATCATCAATGTATCATCAATACACCATAAATACACCATCAATGTACCATCAATACATCATCAATACACCATCAATGTACCATCAATACACCATCAATACACCATCAATGTATCATCAATACACCATCAATACACCATCAATACAACCTCAATGTACCATCAATACACCATCAATGTACCATCAATACAACCTCAATGTACCATCAATACACCATCAATGTACCATCAATGTACCATCAATACACCATCAATACACCATCAGTACACCATCAGTACACCATCAATGTACCATCAATACACCGTCAACACACCATTAATACACCATCAATGCACCAACAATACACCATCAATGTACAGTCAATGTACGATCAATACATCATCAATGTACCATCAACCATCAATACACCATCAATACACCATCAATACATCATCAATACGCCATCAATACACAGTCAATACACCATCAATGTATCATCAATATACCATCAAGGCATCATCAATACACCATCAATACACCATCAATACACAATGCATCATCAATACAACATGAATATACCTTCAATGTTTCATCAATACACCATCAATACACCATCAATGTATCATCAATGTATCATCAATACACCTTAAATACACCATCAATGTACCATCAATACATCATCAATACACCATCAATGTACCATCAATACACCATCAATACACCATCAATGTATCATCAATACACCATCAATACACCATCAATTCAACCTCAATGTACCATCAATACACCATCAATGTACCATCAATACAACCTCAATGTACCATCAATATACCATCAATGTACCATCAATGTACCATCAATACACCATCAATACACCATCAATGTACCATCAATACACCATCAATACACCATCAATGTGTCAACAATACACCATCAATACACCGTCAATGTACCATCAATACACCATCAATACACCATCAATTTACCATCAATACACCGTCAATGTACCATCAATACACCATCAATACACCATCAATACACCATCAATGTATCATCAATGTATCATCAATACACCTTAAATACACCATCAATGTACCATCAATACATCATCAATACACCATCAATGTACCATCAATACACCATCAATACACCATCAATTCAACCTCAATGTACCATCAATACACCATCAATGTACCATCAATACAACCTCAATGTACCATCAATACACCATCAATGTACCATCAATGTACCATCAATACACCATCAATACACCATCAATGTACCATCAATACACCATCAATACACCATCAATGTGTCAACAATACACCATCAATACACCGTCAATGTACCATCAATGCACCAACAATACACCATCAATGTACAGTCAATGTACGATCAATACATCATCAATGTACCATCAACCATCAATACACCATCAATACACCATCAATACATCATCAATACGCCGTCAATACACAGTCAATACACCATCAATGTATCGTCAATACACCATCAAGGCATCATCAATACACCATCAATACACCATCAATGTACCAACAAAACATCATCAATGTACAGTCAATGTACGATCAATACATCATCAATGTACCATCAACCATCAATACGCCATCAATACACCATCAATACATCATCAATACGCCGTCAATACACCATCAATGTATCATCAATACACCATCATGGCATCATCAATACACCATCAATACACCATTAATACACAATGCATCATCAATACAACATGAATATACCTTCAATGTATCATCAATACGCCATCAATACACCATCAATGTATCATCAATGTATCATCAATACACCATAAATACACCATCAATGTACCATCAACACATCATCAATACACCATCAATGTACCATCAATGTACCATCAATGTCCCATCGATACACCATCAATACACCATCAAAACACCGTCAATGCATCATCAATACAACATGAATACACCATCAATGTATCATCAATGTATCATCAATACACCAAAAATACACCATCAATGTACCATCAATACATCATCAATACACCATCAATGTACCATCAATACACCATCAATACACCATCAATGTACCATCAATGTATCATCAATGTCCCATCGATACACCATCAATACACCATCAAAACACCGTCAATGCATCATCAATACAACATGAATACACCATCAATGTACCATCAATACACCATCAATACACCATCATTGTTCCACCAAGACCATCAATACACCATCAATGTGTCAACAATACATCATCAATACACCATCAATACAAACTCAATGTATCATCAATACACCATCAATGTACCATCAATACAACATCAATGTACCATCAATACACCATCAATGTACCATCAATATAACATCAATACACCATCAATACACCATCAAGACACCATCAGTACACCATCAATACACTATCAATGTACCATCAATACACCGTCAACACACCATTAATACACCATCAATGCACCAACAATACACCATCAATGTACAGTCAATGTACAATCAATACATCATCAATGTACCATCAACCATCAATACACCATCAATACACCATCAATACATCATCAATACGCCGTCAATACACAGTCAATACACCATCAATGTGTCATCAATACACCATCAAGGCATCATCAATACACCATCAATACACCATCAATACACAATGCATCATCAATACAACATGAATATACCTTCAATGTATCATCAATACACCATCAATACACCATCAATGTATCATCAATGTATCATCAATACACCATAAATACACCATCAATGTACTATCAATACATCATCAATACACCATCAATGTACCATCAATACACCATCAATACACCATCAATGTATCATCAATACACCATCAATACACCATCAATTCAACCTCAATGTACCATCAATACACCATCAATGTACCATCAATACAACCTCAATGTACCATCAATACACCATCAATGTACCATCAATGTATCATCAATACACCATCAATACACCATCAATGTATCATCAATGTATCATCAATACACCATAAATACACCATCAATGTACTATCAATACATCATCAATACACCATCAATGTACCATCAATACACCATCAATACACCATCAATGTATCATCAATACACTATCAATACACCATCAATTCAACCTCAATGTACCATCAATACACCATCAATGTACCATCAATACAACCTCAATGTACCATCAATACACCATCAATGTACCATCAATGTACCATCAATACACCATCAATACACCATCAATGTACCATCAATACACCATCAATACACCATCAATACACCATCAATACACCATCAATGTACCAACAATACATCATCAATGTACAGTCAATGTAAGATCAATACATCATCAATGTACCATCAATACATCATCAATACAACCTCAATGTACCATCAATACACCATCAATGTACCATCAACCATCAATACGCCATCAATACACCATCAAAACATCATCAATACGCCGTCAATACACCATCAATGTATCATCAATACACCATCAAGGCATCATCAATACACCATCAATACACCAATACACAATGCATCTTCAATACAACATGAATATACCTTCAATGTATCATCAATACGCCATCAATACACCATCAATGTATCATCAATGTATCATCAATACACCATAAATACACCATCAATGTACTATCAATACATCATCAATACACCATCAATGTACCATCAATACACCATCAATACACCATCAATGTACCATCAATGTACCATCAATGTCCCATCGATACACCATCAATACACCATCAAAACACCGTCAATGCATCATCAATACAACATGAATACACCTTCAATGTATCATCAATGCACCATCAATACACCATCAATACACCATCAATGTATCATCAATGTATCATAAATAGACCATCAATACACCATCAATGTACCATCAATACACCATCAATGTATCATCAATGTATCATCAATGTATCATCAATACACCATAAATACACCATCAATGTACCATCAATACATCATCAATACACCATCAATGTACCATCAATACACCATCAATACACCATCAATTCAACCTCAATGTACCATCAATACACCATCAATGTACCATCAATACAACCTCAATGTACCATCAATACACCATCAATGTACCATCAATGTACCATCAATACACCATCAATACACCATCAATTCAACCTCAATGTACCATCAATACACCATCAATGTACCATCAATACAACCTCAATGTACCATCAATACACCATCAATGTACCATCAATGTACCATCAATACACCATCAATACACCATCAATGTACCATCAATACACCATCAATACACCATCAATGTGTCAACAATACACCATCAATACACCGTCAATGTACCATCAATGCACCAACAATACACCATCAATGTACAGTCAATGTACGATCAATACATCATCAATGTACCATCAACCATCAATACACCATCAATACACCATCAATACATCATCAATACGCCGTCAATACACAGTCAATACACCATCAATGTATCGTCAATACACCATCAAGGCATCATCAATACACCATCAATACACCATCAATACACAATGCATCATCAATACAACATGAATATACCTTCAATGTATCATCAATACGCCATCAATACACCATCAATGTAACATCAATGTATCATCAATACACCATAAATACACCATCAATGTACCATCAATACATCATCAATACACCATCAATGTACCATCAATACACCATCACTACACCATCAATGTATCATCAATACACCATCAATACACCATCAATTCAACCTCAATGTACCATCAATACACCATCAATGTACCATCAATACAACCTCAATGTACCATCAATACACCATCAATGTACCATCAATGTATCATCAATACACCATCAATACACCATCAATGTATCATCAATGTATCATCAATACACCATAAATACACCATCAATGTACTATCAATACATCATCAATACACCATCAATGTACCATCAATACACCATCAATACACCATCAATGTATCATCAATACACTATCAATACACCATCAATTCAACCTCAATGTACCATCAATACACCATCAATGTACCATCAATACAACCTCAATGTACCATCAATACACCATCAATGTACCATCAATGTACCATCAATACACCATCAATACACCATCAATGTACCATCAATACACCATCAATACACCATCAATACACCATCAATACACCATCAATGTACCAACAATACATCATCAATGTACAGTCAATGTAAGATCAATACATCATCAATGTACCATCAATACATCATCAATACAACCTCAATGTACCATCAATACACCATCAATGTACCATCAACCATCAATACGCCATCAATACACCATCAAAACATCATCAATACGCCGTCAATACACCATCAATGTATCATCAATACACCATCAAGGCATCATCAATACACCATCAATACACCATCAATACACAATGCATCATCAATACAACATGAATATACCTTCAATGTATCATCAATACGCCATCAATACACCATCAATGTATCATCAATGTATCATCAATACACCATAAATACACCATCAATGTACTATCAATACATCATCAATACACCATCAATGTACCATCAATACACCATCAATACACCATCAATGTACCATCAATGTACCATCAATGTCCCATCAATACACCATCAATACACCATCAAAACACCGTCAATGCATCATCAATACAACATGAATACACCTTCAATGTATCATCAATGCACCATCAATACACCATCAATACACCATCAATGTATCATCAATGTATCATAAATAGACCATCAATACACCATCAATGTACCATCAATACACCATCAATGTATCATCAATGTATCATCAATGTATCATCAATACACCATAAATACACCATCAATGTACCATCAATACATCATCAATACACCATCAATGTACCATCAATACACCATCAATACACCATCAATGTATCATCAATACACCATCAATACACCATCAATACAACCTCAATGTACCATCAATACACCATCAATGTACCATCAATACAACCTCAATGTACCATCAATACACCATCAATGTACCATCAATGTACCATCAATACACCATCAATACACCATCAGTACACCATCAGTACACCATCAATGTACCATCAATACACCGTCAACACACCATTAATACACCATCAATGCACCAACAATACACCATCAATGTACAGTCAATGTACGATCAATACATCATCAATGTACCATCAACCATCAATACACCATCAATACACCATCAATACATCATCAATACGCCATCAATACACAGTCAATACACCATCAATGTATCATCAATATACCATCAAGGCATCATCAATACACCATCAATACACCATCAATACACAATGCATCATCAATACAACATGAATATACCTTCAATGTATCATCCATACACCATCAATACACCATCAATGTATCATCAATGTATCATCAATACACCTTAAATACACCATCAATGTACCATCAATACATCATCAATACACCATCAATGTACCATCAATACACCATCAATACACCATCAATGTATCATCAATACACCATCAATACACCATCAATTCAACCTCAATGTACCATCAATACACCATCAATGTACCATCAATACAACCTCAATGTACCATCAATACACCATCAATGTACCATCAATGTACCATCAATACACCATCAATACACCATCAATGTACCATCAATACACCATCAATACACCATCAATGTGTCAACAATACACCATCAATACACCGTTAATGTACCATCAATACACCATCAATACACCATCAATTTACCATCAATACACCGTCAATGTACCATCAATACACCATCAATACACCATCAATACACCATCAATGTATCATCAATGTATCATCAATACACCTTAAATACACCATCAATGTACCATCAATACATCATCAATACACCATCAATGTACCATCAATACACCATCAATACACCATCAATTCAACCTCAATGTACCATCAATACACCATCAATGTACCATCAATACAACCTCAATGTACCATCAATACACCATCAATGTACCATCAATGTACCATCAATACACCATCAATACACCATCAATGTACCATCAATACACCATCAATACACCATCAATGTGTCAACAATACACCATCAATACACCGTCAATGTACCATCAATGCACCAACAATACACCATCAATGTACAGTCAATGTACGATCAATACATCATCAATGTACCATCAACCATCAATACACCATCAATACACCATCAATACATCATCAATACGCCGTCAATACACAGTCAATACACCATCAATGTATCGTCAATACACCATCAAGGCATCATCAATACACCATCAATACACCATCAATACACAATGCATCATCAATACAACATGAATATACCTTCAATGTATCATCAATACACCATCAATACACCATCAATGTATCATCAATGTATCATCAATACACCATCAATTCAACCTCAATGTACCATCAATACACCATCAATACACCATCAATGTATCATCAATACACCATCAATACACCATCAATTCAACCTCAATGTACCATCAATACACCATCAATACACCATCAATGTACCATCAATACACCATCAATACACCATCAATGTGTCAACAATACACCATCAATACACCGTCAATGTACCATCAATACACCATCAATACACCATCAATTTACCATCAATACACCGTCAATGTACCATCAATACACCATCAATACACCATCAATACACCGTCAATGTACCATCAATACACCATCAAAACACCATCAATGTACCATCAATACACCATCAATACACCATGAACACACCATCAATACACCACCAATATGCCATCAATACACCGTCAATACACCATCAATGTACCATCAATACACCGCCAATGCATCATCAATACAACATGAATACACCTTCAATGTATCATCAATACACCATCAATACACCATCACTACACCATCAATGTACCATCAATACACCATCAATATACCATCAATGTACCATCAATACACCATCAATGTATCAACAATACACCATCAATACAACCTCAATGAACCATCAATACATCATCAATGTACCATCAATACAACATCAATGTACCATCAATACACCATCATTGTTCCACCAAGACACCATCAATACACCATCAATACACCATCAATGTACCATCAATACACCATCAAAAAACCATCAATACTCCATCAATGTACCATCAATACAACATCAATGTATTATCAATACACCATCAATGTACCATCAATGTACCATCAATACACCATCAATACACCATCAAGACACCATCAGTACACCATCAATACACTATCAATGTACCATCAATGCACCGTCAACACACCATCAATACACCATCAATGCACCAACAATACACCATCAATGTACAGTCAATGTAAGATCAATAAATCATCAATGTACCATCAACCATCAATACACCATCAATACACCATCAATACATCATCAATACGCCATCAATAGACCATCAATACACCATCAATACACAATGCATCATCAATACAACATGAACATACCTTCAATGTATCATCAATACACCAATACACCATCAATGAACCATCAATACACCATCAATATACCATCAATACACCATCAATACACCATCAATACACCATCAATGTACAATCAAAACACCATCAATGTACCATCAATACACCATCAATACACCATCAACACACCATCAACACACCATCAATACACCATCGATACACAATTAATACACGATCAATACACCATCAATACATCATCAATACACCATCAACACCCCATCAATATACCATCAATACATCATCAATACACATCAATACACAATCAATACACCATCAATACACCTACAATGTACCATCAGTAAACCATTAATACACCATCAATGTACCATCAATGCAGCATCAAGGCAGCATCACTACACCATCAAGGCATCATCAATGCACCATCAATACACCATCAATATACCATCAATACACCATCAATGTCCCATCAATACACCATCAATGTACCATTAATACACCATCAATGTACCATCAATACACCATCAATACACCGTCAGTGTACCATCAATACAACATCAATACAGCATCAATACACCATCTTACACCATCAATACACCTACAATGTACTATCAATACACCATCAATACACCATCAATACACCATCAATACATCATCAATGTACCATCATTGTACTATCAATGTACCATCAAAGTACCATCAATAGACCATCAATGTACCATCAATACACAATCAATACATCATCAATATACCATCAATATGCCATCAATACACCATCAATGTACCATCAAGGTCCCATCGATACACCGTCAATACACCATCAATACACCATCAATACACCATCAATGTCCCATCAATACACCATCAATGTACCATCAATACACCATCAATACACCATCAATACACCTACAATGTACCATCAGTAAACCATTAATACACCATCAATGTACCATCAATGCAGCATCAAGGCAGCATCACTACACCATCAAGGCATCATCAATGCACCATCAATACACCATCAATACACCATCAAGACACCATCAGTACACCATCAATACACTATCAATGTACCATCAATACACCGTCAACACACCATCAATACACCATCAATGCACCAACAATACACCATCAAGGCAGCATCACTACACCATCAAGGTGTTAAAAAAACAAGCCTGAAGGCTTTGTGTCTTAATGCAAGGAGTATCCGCAATAAGGTGGATGAATTAATTGTGCAAATAGATGTTAACAAATATGATGTGATTGGGATTACGGAGACGTGGCTCCAGGATGATCAGGGCTGGGAACTCAACATCCAGGGGTATTCAACATTCAGGAAGGATAGAATAAAAGGAAAAGGAGGTGGGGTAGCATTGCTGGTTAAAGAGGAGATTAATGCAATAGTTAGGAAAGACATTAGCTTGGATGATGTGGAATCTATATGGGTAGAGCTGCAGAACACTAAAGGGCAAAAATCGTTAGTGGGAGTTGTGTACAGACCTCCAAACAGTAGTAGTGATGTTGGGGAGGGCATCAAACAGGAAATTAGGAGTGCATGCAATAAAGGTGCAGCAGTTATAATGGGTGACTTTAATATGCACATAGATTGGGCTAGCCAAACTGGAAGCAATACGGTGGAGGAGGATTTCCTGGAATGCATAAGGGATGGTTTTCGAGACCAATATGTCGAGGAACCAACTAGGGGGGAGGCCATCTTAGACTGGGTGTTGTGTAATGAGAGAGGATTAATTAGCAATCTCATTGTGCGAGGCCCCTTGGGGAAGAGTGACCATAATATGGTGGAATTCTGCATTAGGATGGAGAATGAAACAGTTAATTCAGAGACCATGGTCCAGAACTTAAAGAAGGGTAACTTTGAAGGTATGAGGCATGAATTGACTAAGATAGATTGGCTAATGATACTTAAGGGGTTGACTGTGGATGGGCAATGGCAGACATTTAGAGAACGCATGGATGAATTACAACAATTGTACATTCCTGTCTGGCGTAAAAATAAAAAAGGGAAGGTGGCTCAACCGTGGCTATCTAGGGAAATCAGGGATAGTATTAAAGCCAAGGAAGTGGCATACAAATTGGCCAGAAATAGCAGCGAACCTGGGGACTGGGAGAAATTTAGAACTCAGCAGAGGAGGACAAAGGGTTTGATTAGGGTAGGGAAAATGGAGTACGAGAAGAAGCTTGCAGGGAACATTAAGGCGGATTGCAAAAGTTTCTATAGGTATGTAAAGAGAAAGAGGTTAGTAAAGACAAACGTAGGTCCCCTGCAGTCAGAATCAGGGGAAGTCATAACGGGGAACAAAGAAATGGCAGACCAATTGAACAAGTACTTTGGTTCAGTATTCACTAAGGAGGACACAAACAACCTTCCGGATATAAAAGTGGTCAGAGGGTCTATTAAGGAGGAGGAACTGAGGGAAATCTTTATTAGTCGGGAAATTGTGTTGGAGAAATTGATGGGATTGAAGGCCGATAAATCCCCAGGGCCTGATGGACTGCATCCCAGAGTACTTAAGGAGGTGGCCTTGGAAATAGCGGATGCATTGACAGTCATTTTCCAACATTCCATTGACTCTGGATCAGTTCCTATCGAGTGGAGGGTAGCCAATGTAACCCCACTTTTTAAAAAAGGAGGGAGAGAGAAAGCAGGGAATTATAGACCGGTCAGCCTGACCTCAGTAGTGGGTAAAATGATGGAATCAATTATTAAGGATGTCATAGCAGCGCATTTGGAAAATGGTGACATGATAGGTCCAAGTCAGCATGGATTTGTAAAAGGGAGATCATGCTTGACAAATCTTCTGGAATTTTTTGAGGATGTTTCCAATAAAGTGGACAAAGGAGTACCAGTTGATGTGGTATATTTGGACTTTCAGAAGGATTTCGACAAGGTCCCACACAGGAGATTAATGTGCAAAGTTAAAGCACATGGGATTGGGGGTAGTGTGCTGACGTGGATTGAGAACTGGTTGTCAGACAGGAAGCAAAGAGTAGGAGTAAATGGGTACTTTTCGGAATGGCAGGCAGTGACTAGTGGGGTACCGCAGGGTTCTGTGCTGGGGCCCCAGCTGTTTACATTATACATTAATGATTTAGACGAAGGGATTAAATGTAGTATCTCCAAATTTGCGGATGACACTAAGTTGGGTGGCAGTGTGAGCTGCGAGGAGGATGCTATGAGGCTACAGAGTGACTTGGATAGGTTAGGTGAGTGGGCAAATGCGTGGCAGATGAAGTATAATGTGGATAAATGTGAGGTTATCCACTTTGGTGGTAAAAACAGAGAGACAGACTATTATCTGAATGATGACAGATTAGGAAAAGGGAAGGTGCAACGAGACCTGGGTGTCATGGTACATCAGTCATTGAAGGTTGGCATGCAGGTACAGCAGGCGGTTAAGAAAGCAAATGGCATGTTGGCCTTCATAGCGAGGGGATTTGAGTACAGGGGCAGGGAGGTGTTGCTACAGTTGTACAGGGCCTTGGTGAGGCCACACCTGGAGTATTGTGTACAGTTTTGGTCTCCTAACTTGAGGAAGAACATACTTGCTGTTGAGGGAGTGCAGCGAAGATTCACCAGACTGATTCCCGGGATGGTGGGACTGACCTATCAAGAAAGACTGAATCAACTGGGCTTGTATTCACTGGAGTTCAGAAGAGTGAGAGGGGACCTCATAGAAACGTTTAAAATTCTGACGGGTTTGGACAGGTTGGATGCAGGAAGAATGTTCCCAATGTTGGGGAAGTCCAGAACCAGGGGTCACAGTCTAAGGATAAGGGGTAAGCCATTTAGGACCGAGATAAGGAGAAACTTCTTCACCCAGAGAGTGGTGAACCTGTGGAATTCTCTACCACAGGAAGTAGTTGAGGCCAATTCACTAAATATATTCAAAAGGGAGTTAGATGAAGTCCTTACTACTCGGGGGATCAAGGGGTATGGCGTGAAAGCAGGAAGTGGGTACTGAAGTTTCATGTTCAGCCATGAACTCGTTGAATGGCGGTGCAGGCTAGAAGGGCTGAATGGCCTGCTCCTGCACCTATTTTCTATGTTTCTAATACACCATCAATGTACCATCAATACACCATCAATGTACCATCAATACACCATCAATGTACCATCAATACGCCATCAATACAGCATCAATACACCATCAATGTACCATCAATGTACCATCAATACACCATCAATACACCATCAATACAACCTCAATGTACAATCAATACACCATCAATGTATCAACAATACACCATCAATACACCATCAATATAACATCAATGTACCATCAATACACCATCAATGTACCATCAATACAACATCAATGTACCATCAATACACCATCAATGTACCATCAATGTACCATCAATACATCATCAAGACACCATCAATACACCATCAGTACATCATCAATACACAATCAATGTACCATCAATACACCATCAACACAACATCAATACACCATCAATGCGCCATCAATGCACCATCAATACACCATCAATGTACCATCACTACACCAATAAACCATTAATACACCATCAATACACCATCAATGTACCATCAATACACCATCAATGTACAGTCAATGTACCATCAATACATCATCAATGTACCATCAACCATCAATACACCATCAATACACCATCAATACACCATCAATACGCCGTCAATACAGTCAATACACCATCAATGTACCATCAATACACCATCAAGGCATCATCAATACACCATCAATACACCATCAATACACCGTCAATGCATCATCAATACAACATGAATACACCTTCAATGTATCATCAATACAACATCCATACACCATCAATACACCATCAATGTATCATCAATGTATCATCAATACACCATCAATACACCATCAATGTACCATCAATACACCATCAATACACCATCATTGTTCCACCAAGACACCATCAATACACCATCAATGTGTCAACAATACACCATCAATACACCATCAATACAAACTCAATGTATCATCAATACACCATCAATGTACCATCAATACAACATCAATGTACCATCAATACACCATCAATCTACCATCAATATAACATCAATACACCATCAATACACCATCAAGACACCATCAGTACACCATCAATACACTATCAATGTACCATCAATACACCGTCAACACACCATTAATACACCATCAATGCACCAACAATACACCATCAATGTACAGTCAATGTACGATCAATACATCATCAATGTACCATCAACCATCAATACACCATCAATACACCATCAATACATCATCAATACGCCGTCAATACACAGTCAATACACCATCAATGTATCATCAATACACCATCAAGGCATCATCAATACACCATCAATACACAATGCATCATCAATACAACATGAATATACCTTCAATGTATCATCAATACACCATCAATACACCATCAATGTATCATCAATGTATCATCAATACACCATAAATACACCATCAATGTGCCATCAATACTTCATCAATACACCATCAATGTACCATCAATACACCATCAATACACCATCAATGTATCATCAATACACCATCAATACACCATCAATTCAACCTCAATGTACCATCAATACACCATCAATGTACCATCAATACAACCTCAATGTACCATCAATACACCATCAATACACCATCAATACACCATCAATGTACCAACAATACATCATCAATGTACAGTCAATGTACGATCAATACATCATCAATGTACCATCAACCATCAATACGCCATCAATACACCATCAATACATCATCAATACGCCGTCAATACACCATCAATGTATCATCAATACACCATCAAGGCATCATCAATACACCATCAATACACCATCAATACACAATGCATCATCAATACAACATGAATGTACCTTCAATGTATCATCAATACGCCATCAATACACCATCAATGTATCATCAATGTATCATCAATACACCATAAATACACCATCAATGTACCATCAACACATCATCAATACACCATCAATGTACCATCAATACACCATCAATACAACCACAATGTACCATCAACACACCATCAATGTACCATCAATACATCATCAATACACCATCAATGTACCATCAATACACCATCAATACACCATCAATGTATCATCAATACACCATCAATACACCATCAATACAACCTCAATGTACCATCAATACACCATCAATGTACCATCAATACAACCTCAATGTACCATCAATACACCATCAATGTACCATCAATACACCATCAATACACCATCAATACAACCTCAATCTACAATCAATACACCATCAATGTATCAGCAATACACCATCAATACACCATCAATACAACATCAATGTACCATCAATACACCATCAATGTACCATCAATACAACATCAATGTACCATCAATACACCATCAATGTACCATCAATACACCATCAAGACACCATCAATACACCATCAGTACATCATCAATACACCATCAATACACCATCAATGTATCATCAATGTATCATCAATACACCATAAATACACCATCAATGTGCCATCAATACTTCATCAATACACCATCAATGTACCATCAATACACCATCAATACACCATCAATGTATCATCAATACACCATCAATACACCATCAATTCAACCTCAATGTACCATCAATACACCATCAATGTACCATCAATACAACCTCAATGTACCATCAATACACCATCAATGTACCATCAATGTACCATCAATATACCATCAATACACCATCAATGTACCATCAATACACCATCAATACACCATCAATACACCATCAATGTACCAACAATACATCATCAATGTACAGTCAATGTACGATCAATACATCATCAATGTACCATCAACCATCAATACACCATAAATACACCATCAATACATCATCAATACGCCATCAAGGCATCATCAATACACCATCAATACACCATCAATACACAATGCATCATCAATACAACATGAATATACCTTCAATGTATCATCAATACACCATCAATACACCATCAATGTATCATCAATGTATCATCAATACACCATAAATACACCATCAATGTACCATCAATACATCATCAATACACCATCAATGTACCATCAATACACCATCAATACACCATCAATGTATCATCAATACACCATCAATACACCATCAATGTACCATCAATACACCATCAATACACCATCAATGCACCATCAATACAGCATCAATGTACCAACAATACATCATCAATGTACAGTCAATGTACGATCAATACATCATCAATGTACCATCAACCATCAATACGCCATCAATACACCATCAATACATCATCAATACGCCGTCAATACACCATCAATGTATCATCAATACACCATCAAGGCATCATCAATACACCATCAATACACCATCAATACACAATGCATCATCAATACAACATGAATATACCTTCAATGTATCATCAATACGCCATCAATACACCATCAATGTATCATCAATGTATCATCAATGCACCATAAATACACCATCAATGTACCATCAATACATCATCAATACACCATCAATGTACCATCAATACACCATCAATACACCATCAATGTATCATCAATACACCATCAATGTACCATCAATACAACCTCAATGTACCATCAATACACCATCAATGTACCATCAATGTACTATCAATACACCATCAATACACCATCAGTCCACCATCAGTACACCATCAATGTACCATCAATACACCGTCAACACAGCATTAATACACCATCAATGCACCAACAATACACCATCAATGTACAGTCAATGTACGATCAATACATCATCAATGTACCATCAACCATCAATACACCATCAATACACCATCAATACATCATCAATACGCCGTCAATACACAGTCAATACACCATCAATGTATCGTCAATACACCATCAAGGCATCATCAATACACCATCAATACACCATCAATACACAATGCAACATCAATACAACATGAATATACCTTCAATGTATCATCAATACACCATCAACACACCATCAATGTATCATCAATGTATCATCAATACACCATAAATACACCATCAATGTACCATCAATACAACATCAATACACCATCAATGTACCATCAATACACCATCAATACACCATCAATGTATCATCAATACACCATCAATACACCATCAATTCAACCTCAATGTACCATCAATACACCATCAATGTACCATCAATACAACCTCAATGTACCATCAATACACCATCAATGTACCATCAATGTACCATCAATACACCATCAATACACCATCAATGTACCATCAATACACCATCAATACACCATCAATACACCATCAATACACCATCAATGTACCAACAAAACATCATCAATGTACAGTCAATGTACGATCAATACATCATCAATGTACCATCAACCATCAATGCGCCATCAATACACCATCAATACATCATCAATACGCCGTCAATACACCATCAATGTATCATCAATACACCATCATGGCATCATCAATACACCATCAATACACCATCAATACACAATGCATCATCAATACAACATGAATATACCTTCAATGTATCATCAATACGCCATCAATACACCATCAATGTATCATCAATGTATCATCAATACACCATAAATACACCATCAATGTACCATCAATACATCATCAATACACCATCAATGTACCATCAATGTACCATCAATGTCCCATCGATACACCATCAATACACCATCAAAACACCGTCAATGCATCATCAATACAACATGAATACACCATCAATGTATCATCAATGTATCATCAATACACCATAAATACACCATCAATGTACCATCAATACATCATCAATACACCATCAATGTACCATCAATGTACTATCAATACACCATCAATACACCATCAGTCCACCATCAGTACACCATCAATGTACCATCAATACACCGTCAACACAGCATTAATACACCATCAATGCACCAACAATACACCATCAATGTACAGTCAATGTACGATCAATACATCATCAATGTACCATCAACCATCAATACACCATCAATACACCATCAATACATCATCAATACGCCGTCAATACACAGTCAATACACCATCAATGTATCGTCAATACACCATCAAGGCATCATCAATACACCATCAATACACCATCAATACACAATGCAACATCAATACAACATGAATATACCTTCAATGTATCATCAATACACCATCAACACACCATCAATGTATCATCAATGTATCATCAATACACCATAAATACACCATCAATGTACCATCAATACAACATCAATACACCATCAATGTACCATCAATACACCATCAATACACCATCAATGTATCATCAATACACCATCAATACACCATCAATTCAACCTCAATGTACCATCAATACACCATCAATGTACCATCAATACAACCTCAATGTACCATCAATACACCATCAATGTACCATCAATGTACCATCAATACACCATCAATACACCATCAATGTACCATCAATACACCATCAATACACCATCAATACACCATCAATACACCATCAATGTACCAACAAAACATCATCAATGTACAGTCAATGTACGATCAATACATCATCAATGTACCATCAACCATCAATGCGCCATCAATACACCATCAATACATCATCAATACGCCGTCAATACACCATCAATGTATCATCAATACACCATCATGGCATCATCAATACACCATCAATACACCATCAATACACAATGCATCATCAATACAACATGAATATACCTTCAATGTATCATCAATACGCCATCAATACACCATCAATGTATCATCAATGTATCATCAATACACCATAAATACACCATCAATGTACCATCAATACATCATCAATACACCATCAATGTACCATCAATGTACCATCAATGTCCCATCGATACACCATCAATACACCATCAAAACACCGTCAATGCATCATCAATACAACATGAATACACCATCAATGTATCATCAATGTATCATCAATACACCATAAATACACCATCAATGTACCATCAATACATCATCAATACACCATCAATGTACCATCAATACACCATCAATACACCATCAATGTACCATCAATGTACCATCAATGTCCCATCGATACACCATCAATACACCATCAAAACACCGTCAATGCATCATCAATACAACATGAATACACCATCAATGTACCATCAATACACCATCAATACACCATCATTGTTCCACCAAGACACCATCAATACACCATCAATGTGTCAACAATACATCATCAATACACCATCAATACAAACTCAATGTATCATCAATACACCATCAATGTACCATCAATACAACATCAATGTACCATCAATACACCATCAATGTACCATCAATATAACATCAATACACCATCAATACACCATCAAGACACCATCAGTACACCATCAATACACTATCAATGTACCATCAATACACCGTCAACACACCATTAATACACCATCAATGCACCAACAATACACCATCAATGTACAGTCAATGTACAATCAATACATCATCAATGTACCATCAACCATCAATACACCATCAATACACCATCAATACATCATCAATACGCCGTCAATACACAGTCAATACACCATCAATGTGTCATCAATACACCATCAAGGCATCATCAATACACCATCAATACACCATCAATACACAATGCATCATCAATACAACATGAATATACCTTCAATGTATCATCAATACACCATCAATACACCATCAATGTATCATCAATGTATCATCAATACACCATAAATACACCATCAATGTACTATCAATACATCATCAATACACCATCAATGTACCATCAATACACCATCAATACACCATCAATGTATCATCAATACACCATCAATACACCATCAATTCAACCTCAATGTACCATCAATACACCATCAATGTACCATCAATACAACCTCAATGTACCATCAATACACCATCAATGTACCATCAATGTACCATCAATACACCATCAATACACCATCAATGTACCATCAATACACCATCAATACACCATCAATACACCATCAATACACCATCAATGTACCAACAATACAACATCAATGTACAGTCAATGTAAGATCAATACATCATCAATGTACCATCAATACATCATCAATACAACCTCAATGTACCATCAATACACCATCAATGTACCATCAACCATCAATACGCCATCAATACACCATCAAAACATCATCAATACACCGTCAATACACCATCAATGTATCATCAATACACCATCAAGGCATCATCAATACACCATCAATACACCATCAATACACAATGCATCATCAATACAACATGAATATACCTTCAATGTATCATCAATACGCCATCAATACACCATCAATGTATCATCAATGTATCATCAATACACCATAAATACACCATCAATGTACTATCAATACATCATCAATACACCATCAATGTACCATCAATACACCATCAATACACCATCAATGTACCATCAATGTACCATCAATGTCCCATCGATACACCATCAATACACCATCAAAACACCGTCAATGCATCATCAATACAACATGAATACACCTTCAATGTATCATCAATGCACCATCAATACACCATCAATACACCATCAATGTATCATCAATGTATCATAAATAGACCATCAATACACCATCAATGTACCATCAATACACCATCAATGTATCATCAATGTATCATCAATGTATCATCAATACACCATAAATACACCATCAATGTACCATCAATACATCATCAATACACCATCAATGTACCATCAATACACCATCAATACACCATCAATGTATCATCAATACACCATCAATACACCATCAATACAACCTCAATGTACCATCAATACACCATCAATGTACCATCAATACAACCTCAATGTACCATCAATACACCATCAATGTACCATCAATGTACCATCAATACACCATCAATACACCATCAATGTACCATCAATACACCATCAATACACCATCAATACACCATCAATACACCATCAATGCACCAACAATACACCATCAATGTACAGTCAATGTACAATCAATACATCATCAATGTACCATCAACCATCAATACACCATCAATACACCATCAATACATCATCAATACGCCGTCAATACACAGTCAATACACCATCAATGTGTCATCAATACACCATCAAGGCATCATCAATACACCATCAATACACCATCAATACACAATGCATCATCAATACAACATGAATATACCTTCAATGTATCATCAATACACCATCAATACACCATCAATGTATCATCAATGTATCATCAATACACCATAAATACACCATCAATGTACTATCAATACATCATCAATACACCATCAATGTACCATCAATACACCATCAATACACCATCAATGTATCATCAATACACCATCAATACACCATCAATTCAACCTCAATGTACCATCAATACACCATCAATGTTCCATCAATACAACCTCAATGTACCATCAATACACCATCAATGTACCATCAATGTACCATCAATACACCATCAATACACCATCAATGTACCATCAATACACCATCAATACACCATCAATACACCATCAATACACCATCAATGTACCAACAATACATCATCAATGTACAGTCAATGTAAGATCAATACATCATCAATGTACCATCAATACATCATCAATACAACCTCAATGTACCATCAATACACCATCAATGTACCATCAACCATCAATACGCCATCAATACACCATCAAAACATCATCAATACACCGTCAATACACCATCAATGTATCATCAATACACCATCAAGGCATCATCAATACACCATCAATACACCATCAATACACAATGCATCATCAATACAACATGAATATACCTTCAATGTATCATCAATACGCCATCAATACACCATCAATGTATCATCAATGTATCATCAATACACCATAAATACACCATCAATGTACTATCAATACATCATCAATACACCATCAATGTACCATCAATACACCATCAATACACCATCAATGTAC
This sequence comes from Pristiophorus japonicus, assembly GCF_044704955.1. NCBI lineage: Eukaryota > Metazoa > Chordata > Chondrichthyes > Pristiophoridae > Pristiophorus > Pristiophorus japonicus. Next base: position 81,358,277 of record NC_091993.1, read on the forward strand.
CATCAATGTACCATCAATGTCCCATCGATACACCATCAATACACCATCAAAACACCGTCAATGCATCATCAATACAACATGAATACACCTTCAATGTATCATCAATGCACCATCAATACACCATCAATACACCATCAATGTATCATCAATGTATCATAAATAGACCATCAATACACCATCAATGTACCATCAATACACCATCAATGTATCATCAATGTATCATCAATGTATCATCAATACACCATAAATACACCATCAATGTACCATCAATACATCATCAATACACCATCAATGTACCATCAATACACCATCAATACACCATCAATGTATCATCAATACACCATCAATTCACCATCAATACAACCTCAATGTACCATCAATACACCATCAATGTACCATCAATACAACCTCAATGTACCATCAATACACCATCAATGTACCATCAATGTACCATCAATACACCATCAATACACCATCAGTACACCATCAGTACACCATCAATGTACCATCAATACACCGTCAACACACCATTAATACACCATCAATGCACCAACAATACACCATCAATGTACAGTCAATGTACGATCAATACATCATCAATGTACCATCAACCATCAATACACCATCAATACACCATCAATACATCATCAATACGCCATCAATACACAGTCAATACACCATCAATGTATCATCAATATACCATCAAGGCATCATCAATACACCATCAATACACCATCAATACACAATGCATCATCAATACAACATGAATATACCTTCAATGTTTCATCAATACACCATCAATACACCATCAATGTATCATCAATGTATCATCAATACACCTTAAATACACCATCAATGTACCATCAATACATCATCAATACACCATCAATGTACCATCAATACACCATCAATACACCATCAATGTATCATCAATACACCATCAATACACCATCAATTCAACCTCAATGTACCATCAATACACCATCAATGTACCATCAATACAACCTCAATGTACCATCAATATACCATCAATGTACCATCAATGTACCATCAATACACCATCAATACACCATCAATGTACCATCAATACACCATCAATACACCATCAATGTGTCAACAATACACCATCAATACACCGTCAATGTACCATCAATACACCATCAATACACCATCAATTTACCATCAATACACCGTCAATGTACCATCAATACACCATCAATACACCATCAATACACCATCAATGTATCATCAATGTATCATCAATACACCTTAAATACACCATCAATGTACCATCAATACATCATCAATACACCATCAATGTACCATCAATACACCATCAATACACCATCAATTCAACCTCAATGTACCATCAATACACCATCAATGTACCATCAATACAACCTCAATGTACCATCAATACACCATCAATGTACCATCAATGTACCATCAATACACCATCAATACACCATCAATGTACCATCAATACACCATCAATACACCATCAATGTGTCAACAATACACCATCAATACACCGTCAATGTACCATCAATGCACCAACAATACACCATCAATGTACAGTCAATGTACGATCAATACATCATCAATGTACCATCAACCATCAATACACCATCAATACACCATCAATACATCATCAATACGCCGTCAATACACAGTCAATACACCATCAATGTATCGTCAATACACCATCAAGGCATCATCAATACACCATCAATACACCATCAATGTACCAACAAAACATCATCAATGTACAGTCAATGTACGATCAATACATCATCAATGTACCATCAACCATCAATACGCCATCAATACACCATCAATACATCATCAATACGCCGTCAATACACCATCAATGTATCATCAATACACCATCATGGCATCATCAATACACCATCAATACACCATTAATACACAATGCATCATCAATACAACATGAATATACCTTCAATGTATCATCAATACGCCATCAATACACCATCAATGTATCATCAATGTATCATCAATACACCATAAATACACCATCAATGTACCATCAACACATCATCAATACACCATCAATGTACCATCAATGTACCATCAATGTCCCATCGATACACCATCAATACACCATCAAAACACCGTCAATGCATCATCAATACAACATGAATACACCATCAATGTATCATCAATGTATCATCAATACACCAAAAATACACCATCAATGTACCATCAATACATCATCAATACACCATCAATGTACCATCAATACACCATCAATACACCATCAATGTACCATCAATGTATCATCAATGTCCCATCGATACACCATCAATACACCATCAAAACACCGTCAATGCATCATCAATACAACATGAATACACCATCAATGTACCATCAATACACCATCAATACACCATCATTGTTCCACCAAGACCATCAATACACCATCAATGTGTCAACAATACATCATCAATACACCATCAATACAAACTCAATGTATCATCAATACACCATCAATGTACCATCAATACAACATCAATGTACCATCAATACACCATCAATGTACCATCAATATAACATCAATACACCATCAATACACCATCAAGACACCATCAGTACACCATCAATACACTATCAATGTACCATCAATACACCGTCAACACACCATTAATACACCATCAATGCACCAACAATACACCATCAATGTACAGTCAATGTACAATCAATACATCATCAATGTACCATCAACCATCAATACACCATCAATACACCATCAATACATCATCAATACGCCGTCAATACACAGTCAATACACCATCAATGTGTCATCAATACACCATCAAGGCATCATCAATACACCATCAATACACCATCAATACACAATGCATCATCAATACAACATGAATATACCTTCAATGTATCATCAATACACCATCAATACACCATCAATGTATCATCAATGTATCATCAATACACCATAAATACACCATCAATGTACTATCAATACATCATCAATACACCATCAATGTACCATCAATACACCATCAATACACCATCAATGTATCATCAATACACCATCAATACACCATCAATTCAACCTCAATGTACCATCAATACACCATCAATGTACCATCAATACAACCTCAATGTACCATCAATACACCATCAATGTACCATCAATGTATCATCAATACACCATCAATACACCATCAATGTATCATCAATGTATCATCAATACACCATAAATACACCATCAATGTACTATCAATACATCATCAATACACCATCAATGTACCATCAATACACCATCAATACACCATCAATGTATCATCAATACACTATCAATACACCATCAATTCAACCTCAATGTACCATCAATACACCATCAATGTACCATCAATACAACCTCAATGTACCATCAATACACCATCAATGTACCATCAATGTACCATCAATACACCATCAATACACCATCAATGTACCATCAATACACCATCAATACACCATCAATACACCATCAATACACCATCAATGTACCAACAATACATCATCAATGTACAGTCAATGTAAGATCAATACATCATCAATGTACCATCAATACATCATCAATACAACCTCAATGTACCATCAATACACCATCAATGTACCATCAACCATCAATACGCCATCAATACACCATCAAAACATCATCAATACGCCGTCAATACACCATCAATGTATCATCAATACACCATCAAGGCATCATCAATACACCATCAATACACCAATACACAATGCATCTTCAATACAACATGAATATACCTTCAATGTATCATCAATACGCCATCAATACACCATCAATGTATCATCAATGTATCATCAATACACCATAAATACACCATCAATGTACTATCAATACATCATCAATACACCATCAATGTACCATCAATACACCATCAATACACCATCAATGTACCATCAATGTACCATCAATGTCCCATCGATACACCATCAATACACCATCAAAACACCGTCAATGCATCATCAATACAACATGAATACACCTTCAATGTATCATCAATGCACCATCAATACACCATCAATACACCATCAATGTATCATCAATGTATCATAAATAGACCATCAATACACCATCAATGTACCATCAATACACCATCAATGTATCATCAATGTATCATCAATGTATCATCAATACACCATAAATACACCATCAATGTACCATCAATACATCATCAATACACCATCAATGTACCATCAATACACCATCAATACACCATCAATTCAACCTCAATGTAGCATCAATACACCATCAATGTACCATCAATACAACCTCAATGTACCATCAATACACCATCAATGTACCATCAATGTACCATCAATACACCATCAATACACCATCAATTCAACCTCAATGTACCATCAATACACCATCAATGTACCATCAATACAACCTCAATGTACCATCAATACACCATCAATGTACCATCAATGTACCATCAATACACCATCAATACACCATCAATGTACCATCAATACACCATCAATACACCATCAATGTGTCAACAATACACCATCAATACACCGTCAATGTACCATCAATGCACCAACAATACACCATCAATGTACAGTCAATGTACGATCAATACATCATCAATGTACCATCAACCATCAATACACCATCAATACACCATCAATACATCATCAATACGCCGTCAATACACAGTCAATACACCATCAATGTATCGTCAATACACCATCAAGGCATCATCAATACACCATCAATACACCATCAATACACAATGCATCATCAATACAACATGAATATACCTTCAATGTATCATCAATACGCCATCAATACACCATCAATGTAACATCAATGTATCATCAATACACCATAAATACACCATCAATGTACCATCAATACATCATCAATACACCATCAATGTACCATCAATACACCATCACTACACCATCAATGTATCATCAATACACCATCAATACACCATCAATTCAACCTCAATGTACCATCAATACACCATCAATGTACCATCAATACAACCTCAATGTACCATCAATACACCATCAATGTACCATCAATGTATCATCAATACACCATCAATACACCATCAATGTATCATCAATGTATCATCAATACACCATAAATACACCATCAATGTACTATCAATACATCATCAATACACCATCAATGTACCATCAATACACCATCAATACACCATCAATGTATCATCAATACACTATCAATACACCATCAATTCAACCTCAATGTACCATCAATACACCATCAATGTACCATCAATACAACCTCAATGTACCATCAATACACCATCAATGTACCATCAATGTACCATCAATACACCATCAATACACCATCAATGTACCATCAATACACCATCAATACACCATCAATACACCATCAATACACCATCAATGTACCAACAATACATCATCAATGTACAGTCAATGTAAGATCAATACATCATCAATGTACCATCAATACATCATCAATACAACCTCAATGTACCATCAATACACCATCAATGTACCATCAACCATCAATACGCCATCAATACACCATCAAAACATCATCAATACGCCGTCAATACACCATCAATGTATCATCAATACACCATCAAGGCATCATCAATACACCATCAATACACCATCAATACACAATGCATCATCAATACAACATGAATATACCTTCAATGTATCATCAATACGCCATCAATACACCATCAATGTATCATCAATGTATCATCAATACACCATAAATACACCATCAATGTACTATCAATACATCATCAATACACCATCAATGTACCATCAATACACCATCAATACACCATCAATGTACCATCAATGTACCATCAATGTCCCATCAATACACCATCAATACACCATCAAAACACCGTCAATGCATCATCAATACAACATGAATACACCTTCAATGTATCATCAATGCACCATCAATACACCATCAATACACCATCAATGTATCATCAATGTATCATAAATAGACCATCAATACACCATCAATGTACCATCAATACACCATCAATGTATCATCAATGTATCATCAATGTATCATCAATACACCATAAATACACCATCAATGTACCATCAATACATCATCAATACACCATCAATGTACCATCAATACACCATCAATACACCATCAATGTATCATCAATACACCATCAATACACCATCAATACAACCTCAATGTACCATCAATACACCATCAATGTACCATCAATACAACCTCAATGTACCATCAATACACCATCAATGTACCATCAATGTACCATCAATACACCATCAATACACCATCAGTACACCATCAGTACACCATCAATGTACCATCAATACACCGTCAACACACCATTAATACACCATCAATGCACCAACAATACACCATCAATGTACAGTCAATGTACGATCAATACATCATCAATGTACCATCAACCATCAATACACCATCAATACACCATCAATACATCATCAATACGCCATCAATACACAGTCAATACACCATCAATGTATCATCAATATACCATCAAGGCATCATCAATACACCATCAATACACCATCAATACACAATGCATCATCAATACAACATGAATATACCTTCAATGTATCATCCATACACCATCAATACACCATCAATGTATCATCAATGTATCATCAATACACCTTAAATACACCATCAATGTACCATCAATACATCATCAATACACCATCAATGTACCATCAATACACCATCAATACACCATCAATGTATCATCAATACACCATCAATACACCATCAATTCAACCTCAATGTACCATCAATACACCATCAATGTACCATCAATACAACCTCAATGTACCATCAATACACCATCAATGTACCATCAATGTACCATCAATACACCATCAATACACCATCAATGTACCATCAATACACCATCAATACACCATCAATGTGTCAACAATACACCATCAATACACCGTTAATGTACCATCAATACACCATCAATACACCATCAATTTACCATCAATACACCGTCAATGTACCATCAATACACCATCAATACACCATCAATACACCATCAATGTATCATCAATGTATCATCAATACACCTTAAATACACCATCAATGTACCATCAATACATCATCAATACACCATCAATGTACCATCAATACACCATCAATACACCATCAATTCAACCTCAATGTACCATCAATACACCATCAATGTACCATCAATACAACCTCAATGTACCATCAATACACCATCAATGTACCATCAATGTACCATCAATACACCATCAATACACCATCAATGTACCATCAATACACCATCAATACACCATCAATGTGTCAACAATACACCATCAATACACCGTCAATGTACCATCAATGCACCAACAATACACCATCAATGTACAGTCAATGTACGATCAATACATCATCAATGTACCATCAACCATCAATACACCATCAATACACCATCAATACATCATCAATACGCCGTCAATACACAGTCAATACACCATCAATGTATCGTCAATACACCATCAAGGCATCATCAATACACCATCAATACACCATCAATACACAATGCATCATCAATACAACATGAATATACCTTCAATGTATCATCAATACACCATCAATACACCATCAATGTATCATCAATGTATCATCAATACACCATCAATTCAACCTCAATGTACCATCAATACACCATCAATGTACCATCAATACAACCTCAATGTACCATCAATACACCATCAATGTACCATCAATGTACCATCAATACACCATCAATACACCATCAATGTACCATCAATACACCATCAATACACCATCAATGTGTCAACAATACACCATCAATACACCGTCAATGTACCATCAATACACCATCAATACACCATCAATTTACCATCAATACACCGTCAATGTACCATCAATACACCATCAATACACCATCAATACACCGTCAATGTACCATCAATACACCATCAAAACACCATCAATGTACCATCAATACACCATCAATACACCATGAACACACCATCAATACACCACCAATATGCCATCAATACACCGTCAATACACCATCAATGTACCATCAATACACCGCCAATGCATCATCAATACAACATGAATACACCTTCAATGTATCATCAATACACCATCAATACACCATCACTACACCATCAATGTACCATCAATACACCATCAATATACCATCAATGTACCATCAATACACCATCAATGTATCAACAATACACCATCAATACAACCTCAATGAACCATCAATACATCATCAATGTACCATCAATACAACATCAATGTACCATCAATACACCATCATTGTTCCACCAAGACACCATCAATACACCATCAATACACCATCAATGTACCATCAATACACCATCAAAAAACCATCAATACTCCATCAATGTACCATCAATACAACATCAATGTATTATCAATACACCATCAATGTACCATCAATGTACCATCAATACACCATCAATACACCATCAAGACACCATCAGTACACCATCAATACACTATCAATGTACCATCAATGCACCGTCAACACACCATCAATACACCATCAATGCACCAACAATACACCATCAATGTACAGTCAATGTAAGATCAATAAATCATCAATGTACCATCAACCATCAATACACCATCAATACACCATCAATACATCATCAATACGCCGTCAATAGACCATCAATACACCATCAATACACAATGCATCATCAATACAACATGAACATACCTTCAATGTATCATCAATACACCAATACACCATCAATGAACCATCAATACACCATCAATATACCATCAATACACCATCAATACACCATCAATACACCATCAATGTACAATCAAAACACCATCAATGTACCATCAATACACCATCAATACACCATCAACACACCATCAACACACCATCAATACACCATCGATACACAATTAATACACGATCAATACACCATCAATACATCATCAATACACCATCAACACCCCATCAATATACCATCAATACATCATCAATACACATCAATACACAATCAATACACCATCAATACACCTACAATGTACCATCAGTAAACCATTAATACACCATCAATGTACCATCAATGCAGCATCAAGGCAGCATCACTACACCATCAAGGCATCATCAATGCACCATCAATACACCATCAATATACCATCAATACACCATCAATGTCCCATCAATACACCATCAATGTACCATTAATACACCATCAATGTACCATCAATACACCATCAATACACCGTCAGTGTACCATCAATACAACATCAATACAGCATCAATACACCATCTTACACCATCAATACACCTACAATGTACTATCAATACACCATCAATACACCATCAATACACCATCAATACATCATCAATGTACCATCATTGTACTATCAATGTACCATCAAAGTACCATCAATAGACCATCAATGTACCATCAATACACAATCAATACATCATCAATATACCATCAATATGCCATCAATACACCATCAATGTACCATCAAGGTCCCATCGATACACCGTCAATACACCATCAATACACCATCAATACACCATCAATGTCCCATCAATACACCATCAATGTACCATCAATACACCATCAATACACCATCAATACACCTACAATGTACCATCAGTAAACCATTAATACACCATCAATGTACCATCAATGCAGCATCAAGGCAGCATCACTACACCATCAAGGCATCATCAATGCACCATCAATACACCATCAATACACCATCAAGACACCATCAGTACACCATCAATACACTATCAATGTACCATCAATACACCGTCAACACACCATCAATACACCATCAATGCACCAACAATACACCATCAAGGCAGCATCACTACACCATCAAGGTGTTAAAAAAACAAGCCTGAAGGCTTTGTGTCTTAATGCAAGGAGTATCCGCAATAAGGTGGATGAATTAATTGTGCAAATAGATGTTAACAAATATGATGTGATTGGGATTACGGAGACGTGGCTCCAGGATGATCAGGGCTGGGAACTCAACATCCAGGGGTATTCAACATTCAGGAAGGATAGAATAAAAGGAAAAGGAGGTGGGGTAGCATTGCTGGTTAAAGAGGAGATTAATGCAATAGTTAGGAAAGACATTAGCTTGGATGATGTGGAATCTATATGGGTAGAGCTGCAGAACACTAAAGGGCAAAAATCGTTAGTGGGAGTTGTGTACAGACCTCCAAACAGTAGTAGTGATGTTGGGGAGGGCATCAAACAGGAAATTAGGAGTGCATGCAATAAAGGTGCAGCAGTTATAATGGGTGACTTTAATATGCACATAGATTGGGCTAGCCAAACTGGAAGCAATACGGTGGAGGAGGATTTCCTGGAATGCATAAGGGATGGTTTTCGAGACCAATATGTCGAGGAACCAACTAGGGGGGAGGCCATCTTAGACTGGGTGTTGTGTAATGAGAGAGGATTAATTAGCAATCTCATTGTGCGAGGCCCCTTGGGGAAGAGTGACCATAATATGGTGGAATTCTGCATTAGGATGGAGAATGAAACAGTTAATTCAGAGACCATGGTCCAGAACTTAAAGAAGGGTAACTTTGAAGGTATGAGGCATGAATTGACTAAGATAGATTGGCTAATGATACTTAAGGGGTTGACTGTGGATGGGCAATGGCAGACATTTAGAGAACGCATGGATGAATTACAACAATTGTACATTCCTGTCTGGCGTAAAAATAAAAAAGGGAAGGTGGCTCAACCGTGGCTATCTAGGGAAATCAGGGATAGTATTAAAGCCAAGGAAGTGGCATACAAATTGGCCAGAAATAGCAGCGAACCTGGGGACTGGGAGAAATTTAGAACTCAGCAGAGGAGGACAAAGGGTTTGATTAGGGTAGGGAAAATGGAGTACGAGAAGAAGCTTGCAGGGAACATTAAGGCGGATTGCAAAAGTTTCTATAGGTATGTAAAGAGAAAGAGGTTAGTAAAGACAAACGTAGGTCCCCTGCAGTCAGAATCAGGGGAAGTCATAACGGGGAACAAAGAAATGGCAGACCAATTGAACAAGTACTTTGGTTCAGTATTCACTAAGGAGGACACAAACAACCTTCCGGATATAAAAGTGGTCAGAGGGTCTATTAAGGAGGAGGAACTGAGGGAAATCTTTATTAGTCGGGAAATTGTGTTGGAGAAATTGATGGGATTGAAGGCCGATAAATCCCCAGGGCCTGATGGACTGCATCCCAGAGTACTTAAGGAGGTGGCCTTGGAAATAGCGGATGCATTGACAGTCATTTTCCAACATTCCATTGACTCTGGATCAGTTCCTATCGAGTGGAGGGTAGCCAATGTAACCCCACTTTTTAAAAAAGGAGGGAGAGAGAAAGCAGGGAATTATAGACCGGTCAGCCTGACCTCAGTAGTGGGTAAAATGATGGAATCAATTATTAAGGATGTCATAGCAGCGCATTTGGAAAATGGTGACATGATAGGTCCAAGTCAGCATGGATTTGTAAAAGGGAGATCATGCTTGACAAATCTTCTGGAATTTTTTGAGGATGTTTCCAATAAAGTGGACAAAGGAGTACCAGTTGATGTGGTATATTTGGACTTTCAGAAGGCTTTCGACAAGGTCCCACACAGGAGATTAATGTGCAAAGTTAAAGCACATGGGATTGGGGGTAGTGTGCTGACGTGGATTGAGAACTGGTTGTCAGACAGGAAGCAAAGAGTAGGAGTAAATGGGTACTTTTCGGAATGGCAGGCAGTGACTAGTGGGGTACCGCAGGGTTCTGTGCTGGGGCCCCAGCTGTTTACATTATACATTAATGATTTAGACGAAGGGATTAAATGTAGTATCTCCAAATTTGCGGATGACACTAAGTTGGGTGGCAGTGTGAGCTGCGAGGAGGATGCTATGAGGCTACAGAGTGACTTGGATAGGTTAGGTGAGTGGGCAAATGCGTGGCAGATGAAGTATAATGTGGATAAATGTGAGGTTATCCACTTTGGTGGTAAAAACAGAGAGACAGACTATTATCTGAATGATGACAGATTAGGAAAAGGGAAGGTGCAACGAGACCTGGGTGTCATGGTACATCAGTCATTGAAGGTTGGCATGCAGGTACAGCAGGCGGTTAAGAAAGCAAATGGCATGTTGGCCTTCATAGCGAGGGGATTTGAGTACAGGGGCAGGGAGGTGTTGCTACAGTTGTACAGGGCCTTGGTGAGGCCACACCTGGAGTATTGTGTACAGTTTTGGTCTCCTAACTTGAGGAAGAACATACTTGCTGTTGAGGGAGTGCAGCGAAGATTCACCAGACTGATTCCCGGGATGGTGGGACTGACCTATCAAGAAAGACTGAATCAACTGGGCTTGTATTCACTGGAGTTCAGAAGAGTGAGAGGGGACCTCATAGAAACGTTTAAAATTCTGACGGGTTTGGACAGGTTGGATGCAGGAAGAATGTTCCCAATGTTGGGGAAGTCCAGAACCAGGGGTCACAGTCTAAGGATAAGGGGTAAGCCATTTAGGACCGAGATAAGGAGAAACTTCTTCACCCAGAGAGTGGTGAACCTGTGGAATTCTCTACCACAGGAAGTAGTTGAGGCCAATTCACTAAATATATTCAAAAGGGAGTTAGATGAAGTCCTTACTACTCGGGGGATCAAGGGGTATGGCGTGAAAGCAGGAAGTGGGTACTGAAGTTTCATGTTCAGCCATGAACTCGTTGAATGGCGGTGCAGGCTAGAAGGGCTGAATGGCCTGCTCCTGCACCTATTTTCTATGTTTCTAATACACCATCAATGTACCATCAATACACCATCAATGTACCATCAATACACCATCAATGTACCATCAATACGCCATCAATACAGCATCAATACACCATCAATGTACCATCAATGTACCATCAATACACCATCAATACACCATCAATACAACCTCAATGTACAATCAATACACCATCAATGTATCAACAATACACCATCAATACACCATCAATATAACATCAATGTACCATCAATACACCATCAATGTACCATCAATGTACCATCAATACATCATCAAGACACCATCAATACACCATCAGTACATCATCAATACACAATCAATGTACCATCAATACACCATCAACACAACATCAATACACCATCAATGCGCCATCAATGCACCATCAATACATCATCAATGTACCATCACTACACCAATAAACCATTAATACACCATCAATACACCATCAATGTACCATCAATACACCATCAATGTACAGTCAATGTACCATCAATACATCATCAATGTACCATCAACCATCAATACACCATCAATACACCATCAATACACCATCAATACGCCGTCAATACAGTCAATACACCATCAATGTACCATCAATACACCATCAAGGCATCATCAATACACCATCAATACACCATCAATACACCGTCAATGCATCATCAATACAACATGAATACACCTTCAATGTATCATCAATACAACATCCATACACCATCAATACACCATCAATGTATCATCAATGTATCATCAATACACCATCAATACACCATCAATGTACCATCAATACACCATCAATACACCATCATTGTTCCACCAAGACACCATCAATACACCATCAATGTGTCAACAATACACCATCAATACACCATCAATACAAACTCAATGTATCATCAATACACCATCAATGTACCATCAATACAACATCAATGTACCATCAATACACCATCAATCTACCATCAATATAACATCAATACACCATCAATACACCATCAAGACACCATCAGTACACCATCAATACACTATCAATGTACCATCAATACACCGTCAACACACCATTAATACACCATCAATGCACCAACAATACACCATCAATGTACAGTCAATGTACGATCAATACATCATCAATGTACCATCAACCATCAATACACCATCAATACACCATCAATACATCATCAATACGCCGTCAATACACAGTCAATACACCATCAATGTATCATCAATACACCATCAAGGCATCATCAATACACCATCAATACACAATGCATCATCAATACAACATGAATATACCTTCAATGTATCATCAATACACCATCAATACACCATCAATGTATCATCAATGTATCATCAATACACCATAAATACACCATCAATGTGCCATCAATACTTCATCAATACACCATCAATGTACCATCAATACACCATCAATACACCATCAATGTATCATCAATACACCATCAATACACCATCAATTCAACCTCAATGTACCATCAATACACCATCAATGTACCATCAATACAACCTCAATGTACCATCAATACACCATCAATACACCATCAATACACCATCAATGTACCAACAATACATCATCAATGTACAGTCAATGTACGATCAATACATCATCAATGTACCATCAACCATCAATACGCCATCAATACACCATCAATACATCATCAATACGCCGTCAATACACCATCAATGTATCATCAATACACCATCAAGGCATCATCAATACACCATCAATACACCATCAATACACAATGCATCATCAATACAACATGAATGTACCTTCAATGTATCATCAATACGCCATCAATACACCATCAATGTATCATCAATGTATCATCAATACACCATAAATACACCATCAATGTACCATCAACACATCATCAATACACCATCAATGTACCATCAATACACCATCAATACAACCACAATGTACCATCAACACACCATCAATGTACCATCAATACATCATCAATACACCATCAATGTACCATCAATACACCATCAATACACCATCAATGTATCATCAATACACCATCAATACACCATCAATACAACCTCAATGTACCATCAATACACCATCAATGTACCATCAATACAACCTCAATGTACCATCAATACACCATCAATGTACCATCAATACACCATCAATACACCATCAATACAACCTCAATCTACAATCAATACACCATCAATGTATCAGCAATACACCATCAATACACCATCAATACAACATCAATGTACCATCAATACACCATCAATGTACCATCAATACAACATCAATGTACCATCAATACACCATCAATGTACCATCAATACACCATCAAGACACCATCAATACACCATCAGTACATCATCAATACACCATCAATACACCATCAATGTATCATCAATGTATCATCAATACACCATAAATACACCATCAATGTGCCATCAATACTTCATCAATACACCATCAATGTACCATCAATACACCATCAATACACCATCAATGTATCATCAATACACCATCAATACACCATCAATTCAACCTCAATGTACCATCAATACACCATCAATGTACCATCAATACAACCTCAATGTACCATCAATACACCATCAATGTACCATCAATGTACCATCAATATACCATCAATACACCATCAATGTACCATCAATACACCATCAATACACCATCAATACACCATCAATGTACCAACAATACATCATCAATGTACAGTCAATGTACGATCAATACATCATCAATGTACCATCAACCATCAATACGCCATCAATACACCATCAATACATCATCAATACGCCGTCAATACACCATCAATGTATCATCAATACACCATCAAGGCATCATCAATACACCATCAATACACCATCAATACACAATGCATCATCAATACAACATGAATGTACCTTCAATGTATCATCAATACACCATCAATACACCATCAATTCAACCTCAATGTACCATCAATACACCATCAATGTACCATCAATACAACCTCAATGTACCATCAATACACCATCAATACACCATCAATACACCATCAATGTAACAACAATACATCATCAATGCACAATCAATGTACGATCAATACATCATCAATGTACCATCAATACATCATCAATACAACCTCAATGTACCATCAATACACCATCAATGTACCATCAATACATCATCAATACACCATCAATGTACCATCAATACACCATCAATACACCATCAATGTATCATCAATACACCATCAATACACCATCAATACAACCTCAATGTACCATCAATACACCATCAATGTACCATCAATACAACCTCAATGTACCATCAATACACCATCAATGTACCATCAATGTACTATTAATACACCATCAATACACCATCAGTACAACATCAATACACTATCAATGTACCATCAATACACCGTCAACACACCATTAATACACCATCAATGCACCAAAAATACACCATCAATGTACAGTCAATGTACGATCAATACATCATCAATGTACCATCAACCATCAATACACCATCAATACACCATCAATACATCATCAATACGCCGTCAATACACAGTCAATACACCATCAATGTATCATCAATACACCATCAAGGCATCATCAATACACCATCAATACACAATGCATCATCAATACAACATGAATATACCTTCAATGTATCATCAATACACCATCAATACACCATCAATGTATCATCAATGTATCATCAATACACCATAAATACACCATCAATGTGCCATCAATACTTCATCAATACACCATCAATGTACCATCAACCATCAATACACCATCAATACACCATCAATACATCATCAATACGCCGTCAATACACAGTCAATACACCATCAATGTATCATCAATACACCATCAAGGCATCTTCAATACACCATCAATACACCATCAATACACAATGCATCATCAATACAACATGAATATACCTTCAATGTATCATCAATACACCATCAATACATCATGAATGTATCATCAATACACCATAAATACACCATCAATGTACCATCAATACATCATCAATACACCATCAATGTACCATCAATACACCATCAATACACCATCAATGTATCATCAATACACCATCAATACACCATCAATTCAACCTCAATGTACCATCAATACACCATCAATGTACCATCAATACAACCTCAATGTACCATCAATACACCATCAATGTACCATCAATATACCATCAATACACCATCAATACACCATCAATGTACCATCAATACACCATCAATACACCATCAATACACCATCAATACACCATCAATGTACAAACAATACATCATCAATGTACAGTCAATGTACGATCAATACATCATCAATGTACCATCAACCATCAATACGCCATCAATACACCATCAATACATCATCAATACGCCGTCAATACACCATCAATGTATCATCAATACACCATCAAGGCATCATCAATACACCATCAATACACCATCAATACACAATGCATCATCAATACAACATGAATATACCTTCAATGTATCATCAATACGCCATCAATACACCATCAATGTAACATCAATGTATCATCAATACACCATAAATACACCATCAATGTACCATCAATACATCATCAATACACCATCAATGTACCATCAATACACCATCACTACACCATCAATGTATCATCAATACACCATCAATACACCATCAATACAACCTCAATGTACCATCAATACACCATCAATGTACCATCAATGTACTGTCAATACACCATCAATACACCATCAGTACACCATCAGTTCACCATCAATGTACCATCAATACACCAATACACCATCAATACACCATCAATGCACCATCAATACACCATCAATGTACCATCCATGTACCATCAATGTACCATCAATACACCATCAATACACCATCAATACACCATCAGGACACCATCAGTAAACCATCAATGTACCATCAATACACCATCAATACACCATCAATACACCGTCAATGTACCATCAATACACCATCAAAACACCATCAATGTACCATCAATACAACATCAATACACCATGAATACACCATCAATACACCCTCAATACACCATCAATGCATCATCAATACAACATGAATATACCCTCAATACACCGTCAATGCATCATCAATACAACATGAATACACCTTCAATGTATCATCAATACACCATCAATACGCCGTCAATACACCGTCAATACACCATCAATGTACCATCAATACACCATCAAGGCATCATCAATACACCATCAATACACCCTCAATACACCATCAATGCATCATCAATACAACATGAATACAACTTCAATGTATCATTAATACACCATCAATACACCATCAATACACCATCAATGTATCATCAATGTATCATCAATACACCATCAATGCACCATCAATGTACCATCAATACACCATCAATACAACCTCAATGTACCTCAATACACCATCAATGTACCATCAATACAACATCAATGTACCATCAATACACCATCAATACACCATCAACACACCATCAATAGACCATCAATGCACCATCAATGCACCATCAACACACCATCAATGTACCATCAATACACCATCAATGCACCATCAATACACCATCAATACACCGTGAATACACCATCAATGTACCATCAATACACAATCAATGTACTGTCAATGTACCATCAATACATCATCAATGTACCATCAACCATCAATACACCATCAATACACCATCAATGTAACATCAATACACCATCAACACACCATCAGTGTACCATCAATACAACATCAATACAGCATCAATACACCATCAATGTACCATCAATGCACCATCAATACACCATCAATACACCATCAATACACCATCAATGTACCATCAATGTACCATCAATACACCATCAATGTACCATCAATGTACCAGCAATACACCATCAATACACCATCAATGTACCATCGATACACCATCAATACACCATCAATACACCATCAGTGTACCATCAATACAGCATCAATACACCATCAATGTACCATCAATACACCATCAATACACGATTAATACACAATCAATCACCATCACTACACCATTAATACACCATTAATGTCCCATCAATACAGCATCAATACACCATCAATGTACCATCAATGCACCATCAATACACCATCAATAAACCATCAATACACCATCAATGTACCATCAATGTACCATCAATGTACCATCAATACACCATCAATGTACCATCAATGTACCAGCAATACACCATCAACACACCATCAATGTACCATCGATAAACCATCAATACACCATCAATACACCATCAATGTACCATCAATACACCATCAAAGTACCATCAATACACCATCAATACACCATCAATACACCATCAATGGACCATCAATGCACCATCAATACACCATCAATGTACCATCAATACACCATCAGTGTACCATCAATACAACATCAATACAGCATCAATACACCATCAATGTACCATCAATATACCATCAATGTGCCATCAATGTACCATCAATACACCATCAATACATCATCAATACACCATCAATGCACCATCAATACACCATCAATACACCATCAATACACCATCAATACAACATCAAAACACCTACAATGTACCATCAATACACCATCAATACACCATCAATACACCATCAATACACCATCAATGCACCATCAAGGCATCATCAATGCACCATCAAGTCATCATCAATACATCATCAATACACCATCAAGGCATCATCAATGCACCATCAAGGCATCATCAATACACCATCAATACACCATCAATATACCATCAACACACCATCAATACACCATCAATGTACCATCAATACACCATCAATGTGCCATCAATGTACCATCAATACACCATCAATGTACCATCAATGTACCAACAATACACCATCAATACACCAACAATACACCGTCAATGTACCATCAATACACCATCAATACACCATCAATACACTATCAGTACACCATCAGTACACCATCAATACACCATCAATGTACCATCAATACACCATCAATACACCATCAATACACCATCAATACACCATCAATGTACCATCAATACATCATCGATACACATCAATACACAATCAATACAACATCAATACACCAGCAATGCGCCATCAATGTGCCATCCGTAGCATCAAGGCATCATCAATACACCATCAAGGCATCTTCAATACACCATTAATACACCATCAATATACCAACAATACACCATCAATGTTCCATCAATACACCATCAATGTAACATCAATACACCATCAATACACCATCAATGTACCGTCAATACACCATCAATGTACCATCAATACACCATCAATGTGCCATCAA
Source organism: Pristiophorus japonicus (assembly GCF_044704955.1). Lineage (NCBI taxonomy): Eukaryota > Metazoa > Chordata > Chondrichthyes > Pristiophoridae > Pristiophorus > Pristiophorus japonicus. The sequence continues at coordinate 81,378,502 of NC_091993.1, forward strand.
TGTACCATCAATACACCATCAATACATCATCAATACACCATCAACACACCATCAATGTACCATCAATACACCATCAATACAACATCAAAACACCTACAATGTACTATCAATACACCATCAATACACCATCAATACACCATCAATACACCATCAATGTACCATCAATGCACCATCAATACACCATCAATACACCATCAATACACCATCAATGTACCATCAATGTACCATCAATGTACCAGCAATACACCATCAATACACCATCAATGTACCATCGATACACCATCAATACACCATCACTGTCCCATCAATACACCATCAATGTACCATCAATACACCATCAATACACCATCAATACACCATCAATGTACCATCAATACACCATCGATACAACATCAATACACCATCAATACACCATCAATGTACCATCAATACACCATCAATACACCATCAATACACCGTCAATGTACCAACAATACACCATCAATACACCAACAATACACCGTCAATGTACCATCAATACACCATCAATACACCATCAATACACTATCAGTACACCATCAGTACACCATCAATACACCATAAATGTACCAACAATACACCATCAATACACCATCAATACACAATCAATACAACATCAATACACCAGCAATACACCAGCAATGCGCCATCAATGTGCCATCCGTAGCATCTAGGCATCATCAATACACCATGAAGGCATCTTGAATACACCATTAATACACCATCAATATACCAACAATACACCATCAATGTTCCATCAATACACCATCAATGTAACATCAATACACCATCAATACACCATCAATACACCATCAATGTACCATCAATACACCATCAATGTACCATCAATACACCATCAATACACCATCAGTGTACCATCAATACAACATCAATACAGCATCAATACACCATCAATGTACCATCAATGTACCATCAGTACACCATGAATACACCATCAATACACCATCAATGTACCATCAATACACCATCAATACTCCATCAATGTACAATCAATACACCATCAATGTACCATCAATACACCATCAATACACCATCAATGTACGATCAATACACCATCAACACACCATCAACACACCATCAACACACCATCAATACACCATCAATACACGATTAATACACGATCAATCACCATCAATACACCATCAATACACCATTAATGCACCATCAAGGCATCATCAATGCACCATCAAGGCATCATCAATACACATCAATACACCATCAATATACCATCAATACACCATTAATGCACCATCAAGGCATCATCAATGCACCATCAAGGCATCATCAATACACATCAATACACCATCAATATACCATCAATACATCATCACTGTCCCATCAATACACCATCAATACACCATCAATACACCATCAATGTACCATCAATACACCATCAAGGTACCATCAATACACCATCAATACACCATCAATGTACCATCAATATAACATCAATGCAGCATCAATACACCATCAATGTGCCATCAATGTACCAGCAATACACCATCAATACACCATCAATACACCATCAATGTACCATCAATGCACCATCAATGCACCATCAATACACCATCAATGTACCATCAATACACCATCAATACACCATCAGTGTACCATCAATACAACATCAATACAGTATCAACACACCATCAATATACCATCAATACACCATCAATGTCCCATCAATACAGCATCAATGTACCATCAATACACCATCAATACACCATCAATACACCATCAATATACCATCAATACACCATCAATGTCCCATCAATACACCATCAATGTAACATCAATACACCATCAATACACCATCAGTGTACCATCAATACAACATCAATACATCATCAATACATCATCAATACACCATCAACACACCATCAACACACCATCAATACACAATTAATACACAATCAATACACCATCAATACACCATCAATGTACCATCAATGCACCATCAAGGCATCATCACTACACCATCAAGGCGTCATCAATACACCATCAATACACCATCAATATACCATCAATACACCATCAATGTCCAATCAATACACCATCAATGTACCATCAATACACCATCAATACACCATCAATACACCATGAATGTACCATCAATTCACCTTCAAGACATCATCAATACACCATCAAGGCATCATCAATACACCATCAATATACCATCAATACACCATCAATGTAACATCAATACACCATCAATACACCATCAGTGTACCATCAATACAACATCAATACAGCATCAATACACCATCAATGTACCATCAATGCACCATCAATGCACCATCAATACACCATCAATACACCATCAATGTACCATCAATGTACCACCAATGCACCATCAATACACCATCAATGTACCATCAATGTACCAGCAATACACCATCAATACACCATCAATGTACCATCGATACACCATCAATACACCATCAAGGCATCATCAATGCACCATCAAGGCATCATCAATACACCATCAATACACCGTCAATATACCATCAATACACCATCAATGTCCCATCAATACACCATCAATACACCATCAATGTACCATCAATGTACCATCAATACAACATCAAGACAGCATCAATACACCATCAATGTACCATCAATACACCATCAATGTAAAATCAATACACCATCAATACACCATCAGTGTACCATCAATACAACATCAATACAGCATCAATACACCATCAATGTACCATCAATGCACCATCAATACACCATCAATAAACCATCAATACAACATCAATGTACCATCAATGTACCATCAATGTACCATCAATACACCATCAATGTACCATCAATGTACCAGCAATACACCATCAATACACCATCAATGTACCATCGATACACCATCAATACACCATCAATACACCATCAATGTACCATCAATACACCATCAAAGTACCATCAATACACCATCAATACACCATCAATGTACCATCAATACAACATCAATACAGCATCAATACACCATCAATGTGCCATCAATGTACCATCAATACACCATCAATACACCATCAATACACCATCAATGGACCATCAATGCACCATCAATACACCATCAATGTACCATCAATACACCATCAGTGTACCATCAATACAACATCAATACAGCATCAATACACCATCAATGTACCATCAATATACCATCAATGTGCCATCAATGTACCATCAATACACCATCAATACATCATCAATACACCATCAATGCACCATCAATACACCATCAATACACCATCAATACACCATCAATACAACATCAAAACACCTACAATGTACCATCAATACACCATCAATACACCATCAATACACCATCAATACACCATCAATGCACCATCAAGGCATCATCAATGCACCATCAAGTCATCATCAATACATCATCAATACACCATCAAGGCATCATCAATGCACCATCAAGGCATCATCAATACACCATCAATACACCATCAATATACCATCAACACACCATCAATACACCATCAATGTACCATCAATACACCATCAATGTGCCATCAATGTACCATCAATACACCATCAATGTACCATCAATGTACCAACAATACACCATCAATACACCAACAATACACCGTCAATGTACCATCAATACACCATCAATACACCATCAATACACTATCAGTACACCATCAGTACACCATCAATACACCATCAATGTACCATCAATACACCATCAATACACCATCAATACACCATCAATACACCATCAATGTACCATCAATACATCATCGATACACATCAATACACAATCAATACATCATCAATACACCAGCAATGCGCCATCAATGTGCCATCCGTAGCATCAAGGCATCATCAATACACCATCAAGGCATCTTCAATACACCATTAATACACCATCAATATACCAACAATACACCATCAATGTTCCATCAATACACCATCAATGTAACATCAATACACCATCAATACACCATCAATGTACCGTCAATACACCATCAATGTACCATCAATACACCATCAATGTGCCATCAATGTACCATCAATACACCATCAATACATCATCAATACACCATCAACACACCATCAATGTACCATCAATACACCATCAATACAACATCAAAACACCTACAATGTACTATCAATACACCATCAATACACCATCAATACACCATCAATACACCATCAATGTACCATCAATGCACCATCAATACACCATCAATACACCATCAATACACCATCAATGTACCATCAATGTACCATCAATGTACCAGCAATACACCATCAATACACCATCAATGTACCATCGATACACCATCAATACACCATCACTGTCCCATCAATACACCATCAATGTACCATCAATACACCATCAATACACCATCAATACACCATCAATGTACCATCAATACACCATCGATACAACATCAATACACCATCAATACACCATCAATGTACCATCAATACACCATCAATACACCATCAATACACCGTCAATGTACCAACAATACACCATCAATACACCAACAAAACACCGTCAATGTACCATCAATACACCATCAATACACCATCAATACACTATCAGTACACCATCAGTACACCATCAATACACCATAAATGTACCATCAATACACCATCAATACACCATCAATACACAATCAATACAACATCAATACACCAGCAATACACCAGCAATGCGCCATCAATGTGCCATCCGTAGCATCTAGGCATCATCAATACACCATGAAGGCATCTTGAATACACCATTAATACACCATCAATAAACCAACAATACACCATCAATGTTCCATCAATACACCATCAATGTAACATCAATACACCATCAATACACCATCAATACACCATCAATGTACCATCAATACACCATCAATGTACCATCAATACACCATCAATACACCATCAGTGTACCATCAATACAACATCAATACAGCATCAATACACCATCAATGTACCATCAATGTACCATCAGTACACCATGAATACACCATCAATACACCATCAATGTACCATCAATACACCATCAATACTCCATCAATGTACAATCAATACACCATCAATGTACCATCAATACACCATCAATATACCATCAATGTACGATCAATACACCATCAACACACCATCAACACACCATCAACACACCATCAATACACCATCAATACACGATTAATACACGATCAATCACCATCAATACACCATCAATACACCATTAATGCACCATCAAGGCATCATCAATGCACCATCAAGGCATCATCAATACACATCAATACACCATCAATATACCATCAATACACCATTAATGCACCATCAAGGCATCATCAATGCACCATCAAGGCATCATCAATACACATCAATACACCATCAATATACCATCAATACATCATCACTGTCCCATCAATACACCATCAATACACCATCAATACACCATCAATGTACCATCAATACACCATCAAGGTACCATCAATACACCATCAATACACCATCAATGTACCATCAATATAACATCAATGCAGCATCAATACACCATCAATGTGCCATCAATGTACCAGCAATACACCATCAATACACCATCAATACACCATCAATGTACCATCAATGCACCATCAATGCACCATCAATACACCATCAATGTACCATCAATACACCATCAATACACCATTAGTGTACCATCAATACAACATCAATACAGTATCAATACACCATCAATATACCATCAATACACCATCAATGTCCCATCAATACAGCATCAATGTACCATCAATACACCATCAATACACCATCAATACACCATCAATATACCATCAATACACCATCAATGTCCCATCAATACACCATCAATGTAACATCAATACACCATCAATACACCATCAGTGTACCATCAATACAACATCAATACATCATCAATACACCATCAATGTACCATCAATGCACCATCAATGCACCATCAATACACCGTCAACACACCATCAATGTACCATCAATGTACCATCAATGTACCATCAATACACCATCAATGTACCATCGATACACCATCAATACACCATCAATACACCATCACTGTCCCATCAATACACCATCAATGTACCATCAATACACCATCAATACACCATCAATACACCATCAATGTACCATTAACACACCATCAATGTACCATCAATACACCATCAATACACCATCAATGTACAATCAATACACCATCAATGTACCATCAATACACAATCAATACACCATCAACACACCATCAATACAACATCAATACACGATTAATACACGATCAATGCACCATCGTAACACCTACAATGTACCATCAATACACCATGAATACACCATCAATACACCATCAATGTATCATCAATGCACCATCAATGCATTATCAATACAACATCAATACACCATCAATGCACCATCAATGTACCATCAATTCACCATCAAGACATCATCAAAACACCATCAAGGCATCATCAATACACCATCAATACACCATCAATATACCATCAATGTCCCATCAATACAGCATCAATGTACCATCAATACACCATCAATACAACATCAATACAGCATCAATACACCATCAATGAACCATCAATGCACCATCAATACACCATCAATACACCATCAATACACCATCAATGTACCATCAATACACCATCAATGTACCATCAATACACCATCAATGCACCATCAATGAACCATCAATACACCATCAATGTACCATCAATACACCATCAATACACCATCAATGTACAATCAATACACCATCAATGTACCATCAATGTACCATCAATGCACCATCAAGGCATCATCACTACACCATCAAGGCGTCATCAATACACCATCAATACACCATCAATATACCTCAATACACCATCAATGTCCAATCAATACAGCATCAATGTACCATCAATACACCATCAATACACCATCAATACACCATCAATACACCATGAATGTACCATCAATACACCATCAATGTACCATCAATACACCATCAATACACCATCAATGAACCATCAATACACCATCAATATATCATCAATACACTATCAATACACCATCAATACACCATCAACACACCATCAACACACCATCAATACATCATCAATACATCATCAATGCACATCAATACACAATCAATACACCATCAATGCACCTACAATGTACCATCAATAAACCATTAATACACCATCAATGTACCATCAATGCAGCATCAAGGCAGCATCACTACACCATCAAGGCATCATCAATGCACCATCAATGTCCCATCAATACACCATCAATGTACCATCAATACACCATCAATGTACCATCAATACACCATCAATACACCGTCAGTGTACCATCAATACAACATCAATACAGCATCAATACACCATCAATACACCATCAATACACCTACAATGTACTATCAATACACCATCAATACACCATCAATGTTCCATCAATGCACCGTCAATGCATCATCAATGCACCGTCAATACAACCTCAATGTATCATCAAGGCACCATCAATGTACCATCAATATACCATTAATGTACCATCAATACACCATCAATACACCAACAATACACCATCAATACACCATCAATACACCATCAGTACACCATCTATACACCATCAATGTACCATCAATGTACCATCAATACACCATCAATACACCATCAATGTACCACCAATACACACAGTACACCATCAATACACCATTAATGTACCATCAATACATCATCAATGCACCATCAACCATCAATACACCATCAATACACCATCAATACACCATCAATACACCATAATTACGCCATCAATTCACCATCAATGTACCATCAATACACGATCAATACACCATCAATACACCATAAATACGTCGTCAACACACCATCAATGTACCATCAATTCACCATCAATGTACCATCAATACACCATCAATACACCAACAATACACCGTCAATGCATCATCAATGTATCATATGTACACCATCAATACACCATCAATGTACCATCAATACACCATCAATACACCATCAATGTACCATCAATACGCCATCAATACACCATCAATGTATCATCGATACACCATCAATACAACCTCAATGTACCATCAATACACCATCAATGTACCATCAATACACCATCAATGTACCATCAATACACCATCAATACACCGTCAGTGTACCATCAATACAACATCAATACAGCATCAATACACCATCTTACACCATCAATACACCTACAATGTACTATCAATACACCATCAATACACCATCAATACACCATCAAGGCATCATCAATACACCATCAATACACCATCAATGTATCATCAATGTATCATCAATACACCAAGAATACACCATCAATGTACCATCAATACACCATCAATACACCATCATTGTTCCACCAAGACACCATCAATACACCATCAATGTGTCAACAATACACCATCAATACACCATCAATACAAACTCAATGTATCATCAATACACCATCAATGTACCATCAATACAACATCAATGTACCATCAATACACCATCAATGTACCATCAATATAACATCAATACACCATCAATACACCATCAAGACACCATCAGTACACCATCAATACACTATCAATGTACCATCAATACACCGTCAACACACCATTAATACACCATCAATGCACCAACAATACACCATCAATGTACAGTAAATGTACGATCAATACATCATCAATATACCATCAACCATCAATACACCATCAATACACCATCAATACATCATCAATACGCCGTCAATACACAGTCAATACACCATCAATGTATCATCAATACACCATAAATACACCATCAATGTACCATCAATACATCATCAATACACCATCAATGTACCATCAATACACCATCAATACACCATCAATACACAATGCATCATCAATACAACATGAATATACCTTCAATGTATCATCAATACACCATCAATACACCATCAATGTATCATCAATGTATCATCAATACACCATAAATACACCATCAATGTACCATCAATACATCATCAATACACCATCAATGTACCATCAATACACCATCAATACACCATCAATGTATCATCAATACACCATCAATACACCATCAATTCAACCTCAATGTACCATCAATACACCATCAATGTACCATCAATACAACCTCAATGTACCATCAATACACCATCAATGTACCATCAATGTACCATCAATATACCATCAATACACCATCAATGTACCATAAATACACCATCAATACACCATCAATACACCATCAATGTACCAACAATACATCATCAATGTACAGTCAATGTACGATCAATACATCATCAATGTACCATCAACCATCAATATGCCATCAATACACCATCAATACATCATCAATACGCCGTCAATACACCATCAATGTATCATCAATACACCATCAAGGCATCATCAATACACCATCAATACACCATCAATACACAATGCATCATCAATACAACATGAATGTACCTTCAATGTATCATCAATACGCCATCAATACACCATCAATGTATCATCAATGTATCATCAATACACCATAAATACACCATCAATGTACCATCAATACATCATCAATACACCATCAATGTACCATCAATACACCATCAATACAACCTCAATGTACCATCAATACACCATCAATGTACCATCAATACATCATCAATACACCATCAATGTACCATCAATACACCATCAATTCAACCTCAATGTACCATCAATACACCATCAATGTACCATCAATACAACCTCAATGTACCATCAATACACCATCAATGTACCATCAATATACCATCAATATACCATCAATACACCATCAATGTACCATCAATACACCATCTATACACCATCAATACACCATCAATACACCATCAATGTACAAACAATAAATCATCAATGTACAGTCAATGTACGATCAATACATCATCAATGTACCATCAACCATCAATACGCCATCAATACACCATCAATACATCATCAATACGCCGTCAATACACCATCAATGTATCATCAATACACCATCAAGGCATCATCAATACACCATCAATACACCATCAATACACAATGCATCATCAATACAACATGAATATACCTTCAATGTATCATCAATACGCCATCAATACACCATCAATGTATCATCAATGTATCATCAATACACCATAAATACACCATCAATGTACCATCAATACATCATCAATACACCATCAATGTACCATCAATACACCATCACTACACCATCAATGTATCATCAATACACCATCAATACACCATCAATACAACCTCAATGTACCATCAATACACCATCAATCTACCATCAATGTACTGTCAATACACCATCAATACACCATCAGTACACCATCAGTACACCATCAATGTACCATCAATACACCAATACACCATCAATACACCATCAATGCACCATCAATACACCATCAATGTACCATCCATGTACCATCAATGTACCATCAATACACCATCAATACACCATCAGGACACCATCAGTACACCATCAATGTACCATCAATACACCATCAATACACCATCAATACACCGTCAATGTACCATCAATACACCATCAAAACACCATCAATGTACCATCAATACAACATCAATACACCATGAATACACCATCAATACACCCTCAATACACCATCAATGCATCATCAATACAACATGAATATACCCTCAATACACCGTCAATGCATCATCAATACAACATGAATACACCTTCAATGTATCATCAATACACCATCAATACGCCGTCAATACACCGTCAATACACCATCAATGTACCATCAATACACCATCAAGGCATCATCAATACACCATCAATACAACCTCAATACACCGTCAATGCATCATCAATACAACATGAATACAACTTCAATGTATCATTAATACACCATCAATACACCATCAATACACCATCAATGTATCATCAATGTATCATTAATACACCATCAATGCACCATCAATGTACCATCAATACACCATCTATACAACCTCAATGTACCATCAATACACCATCAATGTACCATCAATGCAACATCAATGTACCATCAATACACCATCAATACACCATCAACACACCATCAATAGACCATCAATGCACCATCAATGCACCATCAACACACCATCAATGTACCATCAATACACCATCAATGCACCATCAATACTCCATCAATACACCGTCAATACACCATCAATGTACCATCAATACACAATCAATGTACTGTCAATGTACCATCAATACATCATCAATGTACCATCAACCATCAATACACCATCAATACACCATCAATGTAACATCAATACACCATCAATGCACCATCAGTGTACCATCAATACAACATCAATACAGCATCAATACACCATCAATGTACCATCAATGCACCATCAATACACCATCAATACACCATCAATACACCATCAATGTACCATCAATGTACCATCAATACACCATCAATGTACCATCAATGTACCAGCAATCCACCATCAATACACCATCAATGTACCATCGATACACCATCAATACACCATCAATACACCATCAGTGTACCATCAATACAGCATCAATACACCATCAATGTACCATCAATACACCATCAATACACGATTAATACACAATCAATCACCATCACTACACCATCAATACACCATCAATGTCCCATCAATACAGCATTAATGTACCATCAATACACCATCAATACACCATCAATATATCATCAATATACCATCAATACACCATCAATGTCCCATCAATACACCATCAATGTAACATCAATACACCATCAATACACCATCAGTGTACCATCAATACAACATCAATACAGTATCAAAACACCATCAATGTACCATCAATGCACCATCAATACACCATCAATACACCATCAATACACCATCAATGTACCATCAATGTACCATCAATGTACCATCAATACACCATCAATGTACCATCAATGTACCAGCAATACACCATCAATACACCATCAATGTACCATCGATACACCATCAATGCACCATCAATACACCATCACTGTCCCATCAATACACCATCAATGTACCATCAATACACCATCAATACACCATCAGTGTACCATCAATACACCATCAAAGTACCATCAATACACCATCAATACACCATTAATGTACCATCAATACAACATCAATACTGCATCAATACACCATCAACGTGCCATCAATACACCATCAATACACCATCAATGTACCATCAATACACCATCACTACACCATCAATGTATCATCAATACACCATCAATACACCATCAATACAACCTCAATGTACCATCAATACATCATCAATGTACCATCAATGTACTGTCAATACACCATCAATACACCATCAGTACACCATCAATGTACCATCAATGTACCATCAATGTACCATCAATACACCATCAATGTACCATCAATGTACCAGCAATACACCATCAATACACCATCAATGTACCATCGATACACCATCAATACACCATCAATACACCATCACTGTCCCATCAATACACCATCAATGTACCATCAATACACCATCAATACACCATCAATGTACCATCAATACACCATCAAAGTACCATCAATACACCATCAATACACCATCAATGTACCATCAATACAACATCAATACAGCATCAATACACCATCAACGTGCCATCAATACACCATCAATACACCATCAATGTACCATCAATGCACCATCAATGCACGATCAATGCACGATCAATACACCATCAATATATAATCAATACCATCAATGTACCATCAATACACCATCAATACGCCATCAATGTACCATCAATACACCATCAACACCATCAACACACCATCAATACACCATCAATACACAATTAATACACGATCAATGCACCATCAATACATCATCAATACACCATCAACACACCATCAATGTACCATCAATACACCATCAATACACATCAGTACACAATCAAGACACCATCAATACACTACAATGTACCATCAATACACCATCAATACACCATCAATGTACCATCAAGGCATCATCAATACAACATCAATACACCTTCAATGCACCATCAATGTACCATCAATGCATCATCAAGGCATCATCAATACACCATCAATACACCAACAATTTACCATCAATACACCATCAATGTACCATCAATATACCATCAATACACCATCAATACACCATCAAAGAACCATCAATACACCATCAATGTACCAACAATACACCATCAATACACCATCAATACACCATCAGTGTACCATCAATACACCATCAGTGCACCATCAATACAACATCAATACAGCATCAATACACCATCAATGTACCAACAATGCATCATCAATACATCATCAATACAACATCAATACAGCATCAATACACCATCAATGTACCATCAATGCACCTTCAATACACCATCAATACACCATCAATACACCATCAATGTACCATCAATGTACCATCAATGTACCATCAATACAGCATCAATGTACCATCAATGTACCAGCAATACACCATCAATACACCATCAATACACCATCAGTGTACCATCAATACAGCATCAATACACCATCAATGTACCATCAATACACCATCGATACACGATTAATACATGATCAATCACCATCAATACACCATCAATACACCATCAATGCACCATCAAGGCATCATCAATGCACCATCAAGGCATCATCAATATACCATCAATACACCATCAATGTCCCATCAGTACAGCATCAATGTACCATCAATACACCATCAATACACTATCAATACAGCATCAATATACCATCAATGCACCATCAAGGCATCATCAAGACACCATCGGCATCATCAATGCACCATCAATACACAATCAATACACCATCAATGTCCCATCAATACACCATCAATGCACCATCAAGGCATCATCAATGCACCATCAAGGCATCATCAATATACCATCAATACACCATCAATGTCCCATCAGTACAGCATCAATGTACCATCAATACAACATCAATAAACCATCAATACACCATCAATGTACCATCAATATACCTTCAATGTACCATCAATACACCATCAATACTCCATCAATGTACCATCAATGTACCATCAATACACCATCAATACACCATCAATGCACCATCAATGTACCATCAATACGCCATCAATGTACCATCAAAACACCAGCAATACAACATCAATACACCATCAATAAACCATCAAGGTACAATCAATACACCATCAATCTACCATCAATACACCATCAATACACCATCAACACACCATCAATACACCATCAATGTACCATCAATACACCATCGATACACCATCAATACACCATCAATGTAGCATCAATACACCATTAATACACCATCAATACACATCAATACACAATCAATACACCATCAATATACCTACAATGTACCATAATACACCATCAATACACCATCAATACACCATCAATACACCATCAATGTCCCATCAATACACCATCAATGTACCATCAATACACCATCAATATACCATCAATACACCATCAATGTACCATCAATACACCAACAATGTACCATCAATACACCATCAATGTACCATCAATACACCAACAATGTACCACAATACAACATCAAAACACCATCAATACACCATCAATGTACCATCAATACACCATCGATACACCATCAATACACCATCAATGTAGCATCAATACACCATTAATACACCATCAATACACATCAATAAACAATCAATACACCATCAATACACCTACAATGTACCATAATACACCACCAATACACCATCAATACACCATCAATGTACCATCAATGCACCATCAAGGCATTATCAATACAACATCAATACACCATCAATGCAAGCATCAATGTACCATCAATGCACCATCAAGGCATCATCAATACAACATCAATACACCATCAATGCACCATCAATGTACCATCAGTGCACCAGCAAGGCATCATCAATACACCATCGTCATCATCAATGCACCATCAATACACCATCAACACACCATCAATGTCCCATCAATACACCATCAATGTACCATCAATACACCATCAATATACCATCAATACACCATCAATGTACCATCAATACACCATCAATACACCATCAATACACCATCAATGTACCATCAATACACCATCAATGTACCATCAATACACCATCAATACACCATCAGTGTACCATCAATACAACATCAATACAGCATCAATACAACATCAATGTACCATCAATGTACCATCAGTACACCATGAATACACCATCAATACACCATCAATGTACCATCAATACACCATCAATGCACCATCAATACACCATCAATACACCACCAATACACCATCAATGCTCAATCAATGTACAATCAATACACCATCAATGTACCATCAATACACCATCAATACACCATCAATGTACCATCAATACACGTTCAATACACCATCAACACACCATCAACACACCATCAACACACCATCAATACACCATCAATACACGATTAATACACGATCAATCACCATCAATACACCATCAATACACCATTAATGCACCATCAAGGCATCATCAATGCACCATCAAGGCATCATCAATACACCATCAATACACCATCAATACACCATCAGTGTACCATCAATACAACATCAATACAGCATCAATACACCATCAATACACCATCAATACACCATCAATGAACCTCAATACACCATCAATATACCATCAATACACCATCAATGTCCCATCAATACACCATCAATGTGCCATCAATACACCATCAATACACCATCAATGTACCATCAGTACACCATCAATGTACCATCAATGCACGATCAATACACCATCAATATACCGTCAATGTACCATCACTACACCATCAAAACACCATCAATGTAGCATCAATACACCATCAATACACCATCAATGCACCGTCAATCCACCATAAATATGCCATCAATACACCATCAATGTACCATCAATGTACCATCAATACAACATCAATACACCATCAATACACCATCAATACACCATCAATACACCATCAATGTACCATCAATACATCATCGATACACATCAATACACAATCAATACAACATCAATACACCAGCAATGCGCCATCAATGTGCCATCCGTAGCATCAAGGCATCATCAATACACCATCAAGGCATCTTCAATACACCATTAATACACCATCAATATACCAACAATACACCATCAATACACCAACAATACACCATCAATACACCATCAATGTACCATCAATACACCATCAATGTACCATCAATACACCATCAATACACCATCAGTGTACCATCAATACAACATCAATACAGCATCAATACACCATCAATGTACCAAATATGTACCATCAGTACACCATGAATACACCATCAATACACCATCAATGTACCATCAATGTACGATCAATACACCATCAATACACCATCAACACACCATCAACACACCATCAACACACCATCAAGACACCATCAATACACGATTAATACAAGATCAATCACCATCAATACACAATCAATACACCATTAATGCACCATCAAGGCATCATCAATGCACCATCAATACACCATCAATGTCCCATCAATACACCATCAATGTAACATCAATACACCATCAATACACCATCAATGTACCATCAATACACCATCAATGTCCCATCAATACACCATCAATGTAACATCAATACACCATCAATAAACCATCAATGCACCATCAATGTACCATCAACACCATCAATACACCAACATTACACCATCAATACACCATCAGTACATCATCAATACACCATCAATGTACCATCAATGTACCATCAATACACCATCAATACACCATCAATGTACCATCAGTACACCATGAATACACCATCAATACACCATCAATGTACCATCAATACACCATCAATACACCACCAATACACCATCAATACTCAATCAATGTACAATCAATACACCATCAATGTACCATCAATACACCATCAATACACCATCAATGTACCATCAATACACGATCAATACACCATCAACACACCATCAACACACCATCAATACACGATTAATACACGATCAATCACCATCAATACACCATCAATACACCATTAATGCACCATCAAGGCATCATCAATGCACCATCAAGGCATCATCAATACACCATCAATACACCATCAATATACCATCAATGCACCATCAATGTCCCATCAATACACCATCAATGTCCCATTAATACACCATCAATACAACATCAATACAGCATCAATACACCATCAATGTACCATCAATGCACCATCAATACACCATCAATACACCATCAATGTACCATCAATGTACCATCAATACACCATCAATGTACCATCAGTGTACCAGCAATACACCATCAATACACCATCAATGGACCATCGATACACCATCAATACACCATCAATACACCGTCACTGTCCCATCAATACACCATCAATACACCATCAACACACCATCAATACACGATTAATACATGATCAATACACCATCAATACACCATCAATACACCACAAACACACCATCAATGTACCATCAATACATCATCGATACACATCAATACACAATTAATACAACATCAATACACCAGCACTGCGCCATCAATGTGCCATCCGTAACATCAAGGCATCATCAATACACCATCAAGGCATCTTCAATACACTGTTAATACACCATCAATATACCAACAATACACCATCAATGTCCCATCAATACACCATCAATGTACCATCAATACACCATCAATACACCATCAATGTACCATCAATACACCATCAATGTACCATCAATGCACGATCAATACACCATCAATATACCGTCAATGTACCATCACTACACCATCAAAACACCATCAATGTACATCAATACACCATCAATACACCATCAATGCACCGTCAATGCACCATAAATATGCCATCAATACACCATCAAAATACCATCAATGTACCATCAATACAACATCAATACACCATCAATACACCATCAATACACCATCAATACACCATCAATGTACCATCAATACATCATCGATACACATCAATACACAATCAATACAACATCAATACACCAGCAATGCGCCATCAATGTGCCATCCGTAGCATCAAGGCATCATCAATACACCATCAAGGCATCTTCAATACACCATTAATACACCATCAATATACCAACAATACACCATCAATACACCAACAATACACCATCAATGTACCATCAATACACCATCAATACACCATCAACACACCATCAACACACCATCAACACACCATCAATACACCATCAATACACGATTAATACACGATCAATCACCATCAATACACCATCAATACACCATTAATGCACCATCAAGGCATCATCAATGCACCATCAAGGCATCATCAATACACCATCAATACACCGTCAATATACCATCAATACACCATCAATGTCCCATCAATACACCATCAATGTAACATCAATACACCATCAATACACCATCAATGTACCATCAATACAACATCAATACAGCATCAATACACCATCAATGTACCATCAATACACCATCAATGTCCCATCAATACAGCATCAATGTACCATCAATACACCATCAATGTACCATCAATGCATCATCAATACATCGTCAATACACCATCAATACACCAACAATTTACCATCAATACACCATCAATGTACCATCAATACACCATCAATACACCATCAATACACCATCAGTGTACAATCAATACCATCAATGTACCATCAATACACCATCAATACACCATCAATGTACAATCAATACACCATCAATGTACCATCAATACACCATCAATACACCATCAATACACCATCAATACACCATCAACACACCATCAATACACGATTAATACACAGTCAATACACCATCAATACACCATCAATACACCACCAGCACACCATCAATGTACCATCAATACATCATCGATACACATCAATACACAATCAATACAACATCAATACACCAGCACTGCGCCATCAATGTGCCATCCGTACCCTCAAGGCATCATCAATACACCATCAAGGCATCTTCAATACACTATTAATATCCCATCAATATACCAACAATACACCATCAATGTCCCATCAATACACCATCAATGTACCATCAATACACCATCAATACACCATCAATACACCATCAATGCACGATCAATACACCATCAATATACCGTCAATGTACGATCACTACACCATCAAAACACCATCAATGTACCATCAATACACCATCAATGCATCGTCAATGCACCATAATATGCCGTCAATACACCATCAATGTACCACTAATGTACCATCAATACACCATCAATACACCATCAATGTACCATCAATACACCATCAAAACACCATCAATACACCATCAATGTACCATCAATACACCATCGATACAACATCAATACACCATCAATACACCATCAATGTACCATCAATACACCATTAATACACCATCAATACACCGTCAATGTACCAACAATACACCATCAATACACCATCGATACACCATCAATACACCATCACTGTCCCATCAATACACCATCAATGTACAATCAATACACCATCAATACACCATCAATACACCATCAATGTACCATCAATACACCATCGATACAACATCAATACACCATCAATACACCATCAATGTACCATCAATACACCATCAATACACCATCAATACACCAACAATACACCGTCAATGTACCATCAATACACCATCAATACACCATCAATACACTATCAGTACACCATCAGTACACCATCAATACACCATAAATGTACCATCAATACACCATGAATACACCATCAATACACAATCAATACAACATCAATACACCAGCAATGCGCCATCAATGTGCCATCCGTAGCATCTAGGCATCATCAATACACCATCAAGGCATCTTGAATACACCATTAATACACCATCAATATATCAACAATACACCATCAATGTTCCATCAATACACCATAAATGTAACATCAATACACCATCAATACACCATCAATGTACCATCAATACAGCATCAATGTACCATCAATGCACGATCAATACACCATCAATATACCGTCAATGTACCATCACTACACCATCAAAACACCATCAATGTACCATCAATACACCATCAATACACCATCAATGCACCGTCAATGCACCATAAATATGCCATCAATACACCATCAATGTACCATCAATGTACCATCAATACAACATCAATACACCATCAATACACCATCAATACACCATCAATACACCATCAATGTACCATCAATACATCATCGATACACATCAATACACAATCAATACAACATCAATACACCAGCAATGCGCCATCAATGTGCCATCCGTAGCATCAAGGCATCATCAATACACCATCAAGGCATCTTCAATACACCATTAATACACCATCAATATACCAACAATACACCATCAATACACCAACAATACACCATCAATACACCATCAATGTACCATCAATACACCATTAATGTACCATCAATACACCATCAATACACCATCAGTGTACCATCAATACAACATCAATACAGCATCAATACACCATCAATGTACCAAATATGTACCATCAGTACACCATGAATACACCATCAATACACCATCAATGTACCATCAATGTACGATCAATACACCATCAATACACCATCAACACACCATCAACACACCATCAACACACCATCAATACACCATCAATACACGATTAATACACGATCAATCACCATCAATACACCATCAATACACCATTAATGCACCATCAAGGCATCATCAATGCACCATCAAGGCATCATCAATACACCATCAATACACCATCAATATACCATCAATACACCATCAATGTCCCATCAATACACCATCAATGTAACATCAATACACCATCAATACACCATCAATGTACCATAAATACAACATCAATACAGCATCAATACACCATCAATGTACCATCAATACACCATCAATGTCCCATCAATACAGCATCAATGTACCATCAATACACCATCAATGTACCATCAATACACCATCAGTGTACCATCAATACAACATCAATACAGCATCAATACACCATCAATGTACCATCAATACACCATCAATGTACCATCAATACACCATCAGTGTACCATCAATACAACATCAATACAGCATCAATACACCATCAATGTACCATCAATGCATCATCAATACATCGTCAATGCACCATCAATACACCATCAATACACCATCAATACACCATCAATGAACCTCAATACACCATCAATGTACCATCAATACACCATCAATACACCATCAATGTACAATCAATACACCATCAATGTACCATCAATACACCATCAATACACCATCAATACAGCATCAATACACCATCAACACACCATCAATACACGATTATTACACGATCAATACACCATCAATACACCATCAATACACCACCAGCACACCATCAATGTACCATCAATACATCATCGATACACATCAATACACAATCAATACAACATCAATACACCAGCACTGCGCCATCAATGTGCCATCCGTACCCTCAAGGCATCATCAATACACCATCAAGGCATCTTCAATACACTATTAATATCCCATCAATATATCAACAGTACACCATCAATGTCCCATCAATACACCATCAATGTACCATCAATACACCATCAATACACCATCAATGTACCATCAATACACCATCAATACACCATCAATACACCATCAATGTACCATCAATACACCATCAATGTAACATCAATACACCATCAATACACCATCAGTGTACCATCAATACAACATCAATACAGCATCAATACACCATCAATGTACCAAATATGTACCATCAGTACACCATGAATACACCATCAATACACCATCATTGTACCATCAATGTACGATCAATACACCATCAATACACCATCAACACACCATCAACACACCATCAACACACCATCAATACACCATCAATACACGATTAATACACGATCAATCACCATCAATACACCATCAATACACCATTAATGCACCATCAAGGCATCATCAATGCACCATCAAGGCATCATCAATACACCATCAATACACCATCAATATACCATCAATACACCATCAATGTCCCATCAATACACCATCAATGTAACATCAATACACCATCAATACACCATCAATGTACCATAAATACAACATCAATACAGCATCAATACACCATCAATGTACCATCAATACACCATCAATGTCCCATCAATACAGCATCAATGTACCATCAATACACCATCAATGTACCATCAATACACCATCAGTGTACCATCAATACAACATCAATACAGCATCAATACACCATCAATGTACCATCAATGCATCATCAATACATCGTCAATGCACCATCAATACACCAACAATTTACCATCAATACACCATCAATGTACCATCAATACACCATCAATACACCATCAATACACCATGAATGAACCTCAATACACCATCAATGTACCATCAATACACCATCAATACACCATCAATGTACAATCAATACACCATCAATGTACCATCAATACACCATCAATACACCATCAATACAGCATCAATACACCATCAACACACCATCAATACACGATTATTACACGATCAATACACCATCAATACACCACCAGCACACCATCAATGTACCATCAATACATCATCGATACACATCAATACACAATCAATACAACATCAATACACCAGCACTGCGCCATCAATGTGCCATCCGTACCCTCAAGGCATCATCAATACACCATCAAGGCATCTTCAATACACTATTAATATCCCATCAATATACCAACAGTACACCATCAATGTCCCATCAATACACCATCAATGTACCATCAATACACCATCAATACACCATCAATGTACCATCAATACACCATCAATACACCATCAATACACCATCAATGTACCATCAATACACCATCAATGTAACATCAATACACCATCAATACACCATCAGTGTACCATCAATACAGCATCAATACACCATCAATGTACCATCAATGTACCATCAATACACCATCAATGCACCATCAATACACCATCAATACACCACCAATACACCATCAATACTCAATCAATGTACAATCAATACACCATCAATGTACCATCAATACACCATCAATACACCATCAATGTACCATCAATACACGATCAATACACCATCAACACACCATCAACACACCATCAACACACCATCAATACACCATCAATACACGATTAATACACGATCAATCACCATCAATACACCATCAATACACCATTAATGCACCATCAAGGCATCATCAATGCACCATCAAGGCATCATCAATACACCATCAATACACCATCAATATACCATCCATGCACCATCGATGTCCCATCAATACACCATCAATGTCCCATTAATACACCATCAATGTAACATCAATACACCATCAATACACCATCAGTGTACCATCAATACAACATCAATACAGCATCAATACACCATCAATGTACCATCAATGCACCATCAATACACCATCAATGCACCATCAATGTACCATCAATATACCATCAATACACCATCAATGTACCATCAATGTACCAGCAATACACCATCAATACACCATCAATGGACCATCGATACACCATCAATACACCATCAATACACCGTCACTGTCCCATCAATACACCATCAATACACCATCAACACACCATCAATACACGATTAATACATGATCAATACACCATCAATACACCATCAATACACCACAAACACACCATCAATGTACCATCAATACATCATCGATACACATCAATACACAATCAATACAACATCAATACACCAGCACTGCGCCATCAATGTGCCATCCGTACCATCAAGGCATCATCAATACACCATCAAGGCAACTTCAATACACTGTTAATACACCATCAATATACCAACAATACACCATCAATGTCCCATCAATACACCATCAATGTGCCATCAATACACCATCAATACACCATCAATGTACCATCAATACACCATCAATGTACCATCAATGCACGATCAATACACCATCAATATACCGTCAATGTACCATCACTACACCATCAAAACACCATCAATGTACCATCAATACACCATCAATACACCATCAATGCACCGTCAATGCACCATAAATATGCCATCAATACACCATAAATGTACCATCAATGTACCATCAATACAACATCAATACACCATCAATACAACATCAATACACCATCAATACACCATCAATGTACCATCAATACATCATCGATACACATCAATACACAATCAATACAACATCAATACACCAGCAATGCTCCATCAATGTGCCATCCGTAGCATCAAGGCATCATCAATACACCATCAAGGCATCTTCAATACACCATTAATACACGATCAATATACCAACAATACACCATCAATACACCAACAATACACCATCAATACACCATCAATGTATCATCAATACACCATCAATACACCATCAATTCAACCTCAATGTACCATCAATACATCATCAATGTACCATCAATACAACCTCAATGTACCATCAATACACCATCAATACACCATCAACACACCATCAACACACCATCAATACACCATCAATACACGATTAATACACGATCAATCACCATCAATACACCATCAATACAGCATCAATACACCATCAATGTACCAAATATGTACCATCAGTACACCATGAATACACCATCAATGTACCATCAATACACCATCAACGTAAAATCAATACACCATCAATACACCATCAGTGTACCATCAATACAACATCAATACAGCATCAATACACCATCAATGTACCATCAATGCACCATCAATACACCATCAATAAACCATCAATACACCATCAATGTACCATCAATGTACCATCAATGTACCATCAATACACCATCAATGTACCATCAATGTACCAGCAATACACCATCAATACACCATCAATGTACCATCGATACACCATCAATACACCATCAATACACCATCAATGTACCATCAATACACCATCAAAGTACCATCAATACACCATCAATACACCATCAATGTACCATCAATACAACATCAATACAGCATCAATACACCATCAATGTGCCATCAATGTACCATCAATACACCATCAATACACCATCAAAACACCATCAATGGACCATCAATGCACCATCAATACACCATCAATGTACCATCAATACACCATCAGTGTACCATCAATACAACATCAATACAGCATCAATACACCATCAATGTACCATCAATATACCATCAATGTGCCATCAATGTACCATCAATACACCATCAATACATCATCAATACACAATCAATGCACCATCAATACACCATCAATACACCATCAATACACCATCAATACAACATCAAAACACCTACAATGTACCATCAATACACCATCAATACACCATCAATACACCATCAATACACCATCAATGCACCATCAAGGCATCATCAATGCACCATCAAGTCATCATCAATACATCATCAATACACCATCAAGGCATCATCAATGCACCATCAAGGCATCATCAATACACCATCAATACACCATCAATATACCATCAACACACCAGCAATACACCATCAATGTACCATCAATACACCATCAATGTGCCATCAATGTACCATCAATACACCATCAATGTACCATCAATGTACCAACAATACACCATCAATACACCAACAATACACCGTCAATGTACCATCAATACACCATCAATACACCATCAATACACTATCAGTACACCATCAGTACACCATCAATACACCATAAATGTACCATCAATACACCATCAATACACCATTAATACACCATCAATATACCAACAATACACCATCAATGTTCCATCAATACACCATCAATGTAACATCAATACACCATCAATACACCATCAATGTACCGTCAATACACCATCAATGTACCATCAATACACCATCAATGTGCCATCAATGTACCATCAATACACCATCAATACATCATCAATATACCATCAACACACCATCAATGTACCATCAATACACCATCAATACAACATCAAAACACCTACAATGTACTATCAATACACCATCAATACACCATCAATACACCATCAATACACCATCAATGTACCATCAATGCACAATCAATACACCATCAATACACCATCAATACCCCATCAATGTACCATCAATACACCATCAATACACCATCAATGTACCATCGATACACCATCAATACACCATCACTGTCCCATCAATACACCATCAATGTACCATCAATACACCATCAATACACCATCAATACACCATCAATGTACCATCAATACACCATCGATACAACATCAATACACCATCAATACACCATCAATGTACCATCAATACAGCATCAATACACCATCAATACACCGTCAATGTACCAACAATACACCATCAATACACCAACAATACACCGTCAATGTACCATCAATACACCATCAATACACCATCAATACACTATCAGTACACCATCAGTACACCATCAATACACCATAAATGTACCATCAATACACCATCAATACACCATCAATACACAATCAATACAACATCAATGTCCCATCAATACACCATCAATGTACCATCAATACACCATCAACACACCATCAATGTACCATCAATACACCATCAATGTACCATCAATACACCATCAATACACCATCAGTGTACCATCAATACAACATCAATACAGCATCAATACACCATCAATGTACCATCAATGTACCATCAGTACACCATGAATACACCATCAATACACCATCAATGTACCATCAATACACCATCAATACTCCATCAATGTACAATCAATACACCATCAATGTACCATCAATACACCATCAATACACCATCAATGTACGATCAATACACCATCAACACACCATCAACACACCATCAATACACCATCAATACACGATTAATACACGATCAATCACCATCAATACACCATCAATACACCATTAATGCACCATCAAGGCATCATCAATGCACCATCAAGGCATCATCAATACACATCAATACACCATCAATATACCATCAATATACCATTAATGCACCATCAAGGCATCATCAATGCACCATCAAGGCATCATCAATACACCATCAATACACCATCAATACACCATCAGTGTACCATCAATACAACATCAATACAGCATCAATACACCATCAATGTACCATCAATGTACCATCAGAACACCATGAATACACCATGAATACACCATCAATATACCATCAATACACCATCACTGTCCCATCAATACACCATCAATGTACCATCAATACACCATCAATACACCATCAATACACCATCAATGTACCATCAATACACCATCAAAGTACCATCAATACACCATCAATACACCATCAATGTACCATCAATATAACATCAATGCAGCATCAATACACCATCAATGTGCCATCAATGTACCAGCAATACACCATCAATACACCATCAATGTACCATCAATGTACCATCAATACACCATCAATACACCATCAGTGTACCATCAATACAACATCAATACAGTATCAATACACCATCAATATACCATCAATACACCATCAATGTCCCATCAATACAGCATCATTGTACCATCAATACACCATCAATACACCATCAATACACCATCAATATACCATCAATACACCATCAATGTCCCATCAATACACCATCAATGTAACATCAATACACCATCAATACACCATCAGTGTACCATCAATACAACATCAATACATCATCAATACACCATCAATGTACCATCAATGCACCATCAATGCACCATCAATACACCATCAATACACCATCAATGTACCATCAATGTACCATCAATGTACCATCAATACACCATCAATGTACCATCGATACACCATCAATACACCATCAATACACCATCACTGTCCCATCAATACACCATCAATACACCATCAATGTACCATTAACACACCATCAATGTACCATCAATACACCATCAATACACCATCAATGTACAATCAATACACCATCAATGTACCATCAATACACAATCAATACACCATCAACACACCATCAATACACCATCAATACACGATTAATACACGATCAATGCACCATCGTAACACCTACAATGTACCATCAATACACCATCAATACACCATCAATACACCATCAATGTATCATCAATGCACCATCAATGCATTATCAATACAACATCAATACACCATCAATGCACCATCAATGTACCATCAATTCACCATCAAGACATCATCAATACACCATCAAGGCATCATCAATACACCATCAATACACCATCAATATACCATCAATGTCCCATCAATACAGCATCAATGTACCATCAATACACCATCAATACAACATCAATACAGCATCAATACACCATCAATGAACCATCAATGCACCATCAATACACCATCAATACACCATCAATACACCATCAATGTACCATCAATACACCATCAATGTACCTTCAATACACCATCAATGCACCATCAATGAACCATCAATACACTATCAATGTAGCATCAATACACCATCAATACACCATCAATGTACAATCAATACACCATCAATGTACCATCAATACACCATCAATACATCATCAATACACCATCAACACACCATCAACACACCATCAATACACGATTAATACTCAATCAATACACCATCAATACACCATCAATACACCATCAATGTACCATCAATACACCGTCAATGTCCAATCAATACACCATCAATGTACCATCAATACACCATCAATA
Organism: Pristiophorus japonicus; assembly: GCF_044704955.1. Classification (NCBI taxonomy): domain Eukaryota; kingdom Metazoa; phylum Chordata; class Chondrichthyes; family Pristiophoridae; genus Pristiophorus; species Pristiophorus japonicus. The sequence goes on from NC_091993.1 coordinate 81,407,383, forward strand.
CACCATCAATACACCATGAATGTACCATCAATTCACCTTCAAGACATCATCAATACACCATCAAGGCATCATCAATACACCATCAATATACCATCAATACACCATCAATGTAACATCAATACACCATCAATACACCATCAGTGTACCATCAATACAACATCAATACAGCATCAATACACCATCAATGTACCATCAATGCACCATCAATGCACCATCAATACACCATCAATACACCATCAATGTACCATCAATGTACCATCAATGCACCATCAATACACCATCAATGTACCATCAATGTACCAGCAATACACCATCAATACACCATCAATGTACCATCGATACACCATCAACACACCATCAATACACCATCACTGTCCCATCAATACAACATCAATACACCAGCAATGCGCCATCAATGTGCCATCCGTAGCATCAAGGCATCATCAATACACCATCAAGGCATCTTCAATACACCATTAATACACCATCAATATACCAACAATACACCATCAATGTTCCATCAATACACCATCAATGTAACATCAATACACCATCAATACACCATCAATGTACCGTCAATACGCCATCAATGTACCATCAATACACCATCAATGTGCCATCAATGTACCATCAATACACCATCAATACATCATCAATATACCATCAACACACCATCAATGTACCATCAATACACCATCAATACACCATCAATACACCATCAATACACCATCAATGTACCATCAATGCACAATCAATACACCATCAATACACCATCAATACCCCATCAATGTACCATCAATACACAATCAATACACCATCAATGTACCATCGATACACCATCAATACACCATCACTGTCCCATCAATACACCATCAATGTACCATCAATACACCATCAATACACCATCAATACACCATCAATGTACCATCAATACACCATCGATACAACATCAATACACCATCAATACACCATCAATGTACCATCAAGACACCATCAATACACCATCAATACACCGTCAATGTACCAACAATACACCATCAATACACCAACAATACACCGTCAATGTACCATCAATACACCATCAATACACCATCAATACACTATCAGTACACCATCAGTACACCATCAATACACCATAAATGTACCATCAATACACCATCAATACACCATCAATACACAATCAATACAACATCAATGTCCCATCAATACACCATCAATGTACCATCAATACACCATCAACACACCATCAATGTACCATCAATACACCATCAATGTACCATCAATACACCATCAATACACCATCAGTGTACCATCAATACAACATCAATACAGCATCAATACACCATCAATGTACCATCAATGTACCATCAGAACACCATGAATACACCATCAATACACCATCAATGTACCATCAATACACCATCAATGCACCATCAATACACCATCAATACACCACCAATACACCATCAATGTACAATCAATACACCATCAATGTACCATCAATACACCATCAATACTCCATCAATGTACAATCAATACACCATCAATGTACCATCAATACACCATCAATACACCATCAATGTACCATCAATACACCATCAACACACCATCAACACACCATCAACACACCATCAATACAACATCAATACACGATTAATACACGATCAATCACCATCAATACACCATCAATACACCATTAATGCACCATCAAGGCATCATCAATGCACCATCAAGGCATCATCAATACACATCAATACACCATCAATATACCATCAATATACCATTAATGCACCATCAAGGCATCATCAATGCACCATCAAGGCATCATCAATACACATCAATACACCATCAATATACCATCAATACACCATCACTGTCCCATCAATACACCATCAATGTACCATCAATACACCATCAATACACCATCAATACACCATCAATGTACCATCAATACACCATCAAAGTACCATCAATACACCATCAATACACCATCAATGTACCATCAATATAACATCAATGCAGCATCAATACACCATCAATGTGCCATCAATGTACCAGCAATACACCATCAATACACCATCAATACACCATCAATGTACCATCAATGCACCATCAATGCACCATCAATACACCATCAATGTACCATCAATACACCATCAATGTCCCATCAATACAGCATCATTGTACCATCAATACACCATCAATACACCATCAATACACCATCAATATACCATCAATACACCATCAATGTCCCATCAATACACCATCAATGTAACATCAATACACCATCAATACACCATCAGTGTACCATCAATACAACATCAATACATCATCAATACACCATCAATGTACCATCAATGCACCATCAATGCACCATCAATACACCATCAATACACCATCAATGTACCATCAATGTACCATCAATGTACCATCAATACACCATCAATGTACCATCGATACACCATCAATACACCATCAATACACCATCACTGTCCCATCAATACACCATCAATACACCATCAATGTACCATTAACACACCATCAATGTACCATCAATACACCATCAATACACCATCAATGTACAATCAATACACCATCAATGTACCATCAATACACAATCAATACACCATCAACACACCATCAATACACCATCAATACACGATTAATACACGATCAATGCACCATCGTAACACCTACAATGTACCATCAATACACCATCAATACACCATCAATACACCATCAATGTATCATCAATGCACCATCAATGCATTATCAATACAACATCAATACACCATCAATGCACCATCAATGTACCATCAATTCACCATCAAGACATCATCAATACACCATCAAGGCATCATCAATACACCATCAATACACCATCAATATACCATCAATGTCCCATCAATACAGCATCAATGTACCATCAATACACCATCTATACAACATCAATACAGCATCAATACACCATCAATGAACCATCAATGCACCATCAATACACCATCAATACACCATCAATACACCATCAATGTACCATCAATACACCATCAATGTACCTTCAATACACCATCAATGCACCATCAATGAACCATCAATACACCATCAATGTAGCATCAATACACCATCAATACACCATCAATGTACAATCAATACACCATCAATGTACCATCAATACACCATCAATACATCATCAATACACCATCAACACACCATCAACACACCATCAATACACGATTAGTACACAATCAATACACCATCAATACACCATCAATACACCATCAATACACCATCAATGTACCATCAATACACCATCAATGTACCATCAATGCAGCATCAAGGCATCATCACTACACCATCAAGGCGTCATCAATACACCATCAATACACCATCAATATACCATCAATACACCGTCAGTGTCCAATCAATACACCATCAATGTACCATCAATACACCATCAATACACCATCAATACACCATGAATGTACCATCAATTCACCTTCAAGACATCATCAATACACCATCAAGGCATCATCAATACACCATCAATATACCATCAATACACCATCAATGTAACATCAATACACCATCAATACACCATCAGTGTACCATCAATACAACATCAATACAGCATCAATACACCATCAATGTACCATCAATGCACCATCAATGCACCATCAATACACCATCAATACACCATCAATGTACCATCAATGTACCATCAATGCACCATCAATACACCATCAATGTACCATCAATGTACCAGCAATACACCATCAATACACCATCAATGTACCATCGATACACCATCAACACACCATCAATACACCATCACTGTTCCATCAATACACCATCAATGTACCATCAATACACTATCAATACACCATCAATACACCATCAATGTACCATTAACACACCATCAATGTACCATCAATACACCATCAATACACCATCAATGTACAATCAATACACCATCAATGTACCATCAATACACAATCAATACACGATCAACACACCATCAATACACCATCAATACACGATTAATACACGGTCAATGCACCATCGTAACACCTACAATGTACCAATACACCATCAATACACCATCAATACACCATCAATGTATCATCAATGCACCATCAATGCATTAATACAACATCAATCCACCATCAATGCACCATCAATGTACCATCAATTCACCATCAAGACATCATAAATACACCATCAAGTCATCATCAATACACCATCAATATACCATCAATGTCCCATCAATACAGCATCAATGTACCATCAATACACCATCAATACAACATCAATACAGCATCAATACACCATCAATGAACCATCAATGCACCATCAATACACCATCAATACACCATCAATACACCATCAATGTACCATCAATACACCATCAATGTACCATCAATGAACCATCAATACACCATCAATGTACCATCAATACACCATCAATACACCATCAATGTACAATCAATACACCATCAATGTACCATCAATACACCATCAATACATCATCAATACACCATCAACACACCATCAACACACCATCATTACACGATTAATACACAATCAATACACCATCAATACACCATCAATGCACCATCAACACACCATCAATACACCATCAATACACCATCAATGTACCATCAATACACCATCAATGTACCATAAATAAACCATTAATGCACCATCAATGTACCATCAATGCACCATCAAGGCATCATCACTACACCATCAAGGCGTCATCAATACACCATCAATACACCATCAATATACCTCAATACACCATCAATGTCCAATCAATACACCATCAATGTACCATCAATACACCATCAATACACCATCAATACACCATCAATACACCATGAATGTACCACCAATACACCATCAATGTACCATCAATACACCATCAATACACCATCAATGAACCATCAATACACCATCAATATATCATCAATACACTATCAATACACCATCAATACACCATCAACACACCATCAACACACCATCAATACATCATCAATACATCATCAATGCACATCAATACACAATCAATACACCATCAATACACCTACAATGTACCATCAATAAACCATTAATACACCATCAATGTACCATCAATGCAGCATCAAGGCAGCATCACTACACCATCAAGGCATCATCAATGCACCATCAATGTCCCATCAATACACCATCAATGTACCATCAATACACCATCAATGTACCATCAATACACCATCAATACACCGTCAGTGTACCATCAATACAACATCAATACAGCATCAATACACCATCAATACACCATCAATACACCTACAATGTACTATCAATACACCATCAATACACCATCAATGTACCATCAATGCACCATCAAGGCTTCATCAATACAACATCAATACACCATGAATGCACCATCAATGTTCCATCAATGCACCGTCAATGCATCATCGTCAATACAACCTCAATGTATCATCAAGGCACCATCAATGTACCATCAATACATCATTAATGTACCATCAATACACCATCAATACACCAACAATACACCATCACTACACCATCAAGGCATCATCAATGCACCATCAATGTCCCATCAATACACCATCAATGTACCATCAATACACCATCAATGTACCATCAATACACCATCAATACACCGTCAGTGTACCATCAATACAACATCAATACAGCATCAATACACCATCAATACACCATCAATACACCTACAATGTACTATCAATACACCATCAATACACCATCAATGTACCATCAATGCACCATCAAGGCTTCATCAATACAACATCAATACACCATGAATGCACCATCAATGTTCCATCAATGCACCGTCAATGCATCATCGTCAATACAACCTCAATGTATCATCAAGGCACCATCAATGTACCATCAATACATCATTAATGTACCATCAATACACCATCAATACACCAACCATACACCATCAATACACCATCAATACACCATCAGTACACCATCTATACACCATCAATGTACCATCAATGTACCATCAATACACCATCAATACACCATCAATGTACCACCAATACACACAGTACACCATCAATACACCATTAATGTACCATCAATACATCATCAATGCACCATCAACCATCAATACACCATCAATACACCATCAATACACCATCAATACACCATCAATACACCATAAATACGCTGTCAATACACCATCAATGTACCATCAATACACGATCAATACACCATCAATGCACCATCAACACACCATCAATGTACCATCAATACACTATCAAGGCATCATCAATACACCATCAATACACCAACAATACACCGTCAATGCATCATCAATGTATCATATGTACACCATCAATACACCATCAATGTACCATCAATACACCATCAATACCCCATCAATGTACCATCAATACGCCATCAATACACCATCAATGTATCATCGATACACCATCAATACAACCTCAATGTACCATCAATACACCATCAATGTCCCATAGAAACATAGAAACATAGAAACATAGAAACATAGAAACATAGAAAATAGGTGCAGGAGTAGGCCATTCGGCCCTTCTAGCCTGCACTGCCATTCAATGAGTTCATGGCTGAACATGCAACTTCAGTACCCCATTCCTGCTTTCTCACCATACCCCTTGATTCCCCTAGTAGTAAGGACTTCATCTAACTCCTTTTTGAATATATTTAGTGAATTGGCCTCAACAACTTACTGTGGTAGAGAATTCCACAGGTTCACCACTCTCTGGGTGAAGAAATTCCTCCTCATCTCGGTCCTAAATGGCTTCCCCCTTATCCTTAGACTGTGTCCCCTGGTTCTGGACTTCCCCAACATTGGGAACATTCTTCCTGCATCTAACCTGTCTAACCCCGTCAGAATTGTAAACGTTTCTATGAGGTCCCCTCTCATTCTTCTGAACTCCAGTGAATACAAGCCCAGTTGATCCAGTCTTTCTTGATAGGTCAGTCCCGCCATCCCGGGAATCAGTCTGGTGAACCTTCGCTGCACTCCCTCAATAGCAAGAATGTCCTTCCTCAGGTTAGGAGACCAAAACTGTACACAATACTCCAGGTGTGGCCTCACCAAGGCCCTGTACAATTGTAGCAACACCTCCCTGCCATTGTACTCAAATCCCCTCGATATGAAGGCCAACATGCCATTTGCTTTCTTAACCGCCTGCTGTACCTGCATGCCAACCTTCAATGACTGATGTACCATGACACCCAGGTCTCTTTGCACCTCCACTTTTCCTAATCTGTCACCATTCAGATAATAGTCTGTCTCTCTGTTTTTACCACCAAAGTGGATAACCTCACATTTATCCACATTATACTTCATCTGCCATGCATTTGCCCACTCACCTAACCTATCCAAGTCGCTCTGCAGCCTCATAGAATCCTCCTTGCAGCTCACACTGCCACCCAACTTAGTGTCATCCGCAAATTTGGAGATACTACATTTAATCCCCTCGTCTAAATCATTAATGTACAGTGTAAACAGCTGGGGCCCCAGCACAGAACCTTGCGGTACCCCACTAGTCACTGCCTGCCATTCTGAAAAGTCCCCATTTACTCCTACTCTTTGCTTCCTGTCTGACAACCAGTTCTCAATCCATGTCAGCACACTACCCCCAATCCCATGTGCTTTAACTTTGCACATTAATCTCTTGTGTGGGGCCTTGTCGAAAGCCTTCTGAAAGTCCAAATATACCACATCAACTGGTTCTCCCTTGTCCACTCTACTGGAAACATCCTCAAAAAATTCCAGAAGATTTGTCAAGCATGATTTCCCTTTCACAAATCCATGCTGACTTGGACCTATCATATTACCTCTTTCCAAATGCACTGCTATGACATCCTTAATAATTGATTCCATCATTTTACCCACTACCGATGTCAGGCTGACCGCTCTGTAATTCCCTGTTTTCTCTCTCCCTTCTTTTTTAAAAAGTGGGGTTACATTGGCTACCCTCCACTCCATAGGAACTGATCCAGAGTCAATGGAATGTTGGAAAATGACTGTCAATGCATCCGCTATTTCCAAGGCCACCTCCTTAAGTACTCTGGGATGCAGTCCATCAGGCCCTGGGGATTTATCGGCCTTCAATCCCATCAATTTCCCCAACACAATTTCCCGACTAATAAGGATTTCCCTCAGTTCCTCCTCCTTACTAGACCCTCCGACCCCTTTTATATCCGGAAGGTTGTTTGTGTCCTCCTCAATGAATACCGAACCAAAGTACTTGTTCAATTGGTCCGCCATTTCTTTGTTCCCCGTTATGACTTCCCCTGATTCTGACTGCAGGGGACCTACGTTTGTCTTTACTAACCTTTTTCTCTTTACATATCTATAGAAACTTTTGCAATCCGTCTTAATGTTCCCTGCAAGCTTCTTCTCGTACTCCATTTTCCCTGCCCTAATCAAACCCTTTGTCCTCCTCTGCTGAGTTCTAAATTTCTCCCAGTCCCCGGGTTCGCTGCTATTTCTGGCCAATTTGTATGCCACTTCCTTGGCTTTAATGCTATCCCTGATTTCCCTTGATAGCCACGGTTGAGCCACCTTCCCTTTTTTATTTTTACGACAGACAGGAATGTACAATTGTTGTAGTTCATCCATGCGGCCTCTAAATGTCTGCCATTGCCCATCCACAGTCAACCTCTTCAGTATCATTCGCCAATCTATCCTAGCCAATTCACGCCTCATACCTTCAAAGTTACCCTTCTTTAAGTTCTGGACCATGGTCTCTGAATTAACTGTTTCATTCTCCATCCTAATGCAGAATTCCACCATATTATGGTCACTCTTCCCCAAGGGGCCTCGCACAACGAGATTGCTAATTAATCCTCTCTCATTACACAACACCCAGTCTAAGATGGCCTCCCCCCTCGTTGGTTCCTCGACATATTGGTCTAAAAAACCATCCCTTATGCACTCCAGGAAATCCTCCTCTACCGTATTGCTTCCAGTTTGGTTAACCCAATCTATGTGCATATTAAAGTCACCCATTATAACTGCTGCACCTTTATTGCACGCACCCCTAATTTCATGTTTGATGCCCTCCCCAACATCACTACTACTGTTTGGAGGTCTGTACACAATTCCACTAAAATTTTTTGTCCTTTGGTATTCTGCAGCTCTACCCATATAGATTCCACATCATCCAAGCTAATGTCCTTCCGAACTATTGCCTTAATTTGCTCCTTAACCAGCAATGCTACCCCACCTCCTTTTCCTTTTATTCTATCGTTCCTGAATGTTGAATACCCCTGGATGTTGAGTTCCCAGCCCTGATCATCCTGGAGCCACGTCTCCGTAATCCCAATCACATCATATTTGTTAACATCTATTTGCACAGTTAATTCATCCACTTTATTGCATATACTCCTTGCATTAAGACACAAAGCCTTCAGGCTTGTTCTTTTAACACCCTTTGTCCTTCTAGAATTTTGCTGTACAGTGGCCCTTTTTGTTCTTTGCCTTGGGTTTCTCTGCCCTCCACTTTTCCTCATCTCCTTTCTGTCTTTTGCTTTTGCCTCCTTTTTGTTTCCCTCTGTCTCCCTGCATTGGTTCCCATCCACAGGCCATATCAGTTTAAATCCTCCCCAACAGCACTAGCAAACACTCCCCCTAGGATATTGGTTCCGGTCCTGCCCAGGTGCACACCGTCCGGTTTGTACTGGTCCCCACCTCCCCCAGAACCGGTTCCAATGCCCCAGGAATTTGAATCCCTCCCTGTTGCACCACTGCTCAAGCCACGTATTCATCAATACAACCTCAATGTACCATCAATACAACATCAATGTACCATCAATGTACCATCAATACACCATCAATACAGCATCAGTACACCATCAATACACCATCAATGTACCATCAATACACCATCAACACACCATCAATGTACCATCAATACACCATCAATACACATCAATGTACCATCAATACATGATCAATACACCATCAATGCACCATCAACACACCATCAATGTACCATCAATACACTATCAAGGCATCATCAATACACCATCAATACAACAACAATACACCGTCAATGCATCATCAATACACTATCAATACACCATCAATGTATCATCAATGTATCATATGTACACCATCAATACACCATCAATGTACCATCAATACACCATCAATGTATCATCAATGTATCATATGTACACCATCAATACACCATCAATGTACCATCAATACACCATCAATGTCCCATCAATACATCCTCAATGTACCATCAATACAACATCAATGTACCATCAATGTACCATCAATACACCATCAATACAGCATCAGTACACCATCAATACACCATCAATGTACCATCAATACACCATCAATGCACCATCAATACACCATCAATGTACCATCAATACACCATCAATAAACCATCAATGCACCATCAATACACCATCAATACAACATCAATGTACCATCAATGTACCATCAATGTACCATCAATACATCATCAATGCACCATCAATGTACCAGCAATACACCATCAATATACCATCAATGTACCATCGATACACCATCAATACACCATCAATACACCATCAATACACCATCAATGTCCCATCAATACACCATCCATGTACCATCAATACACCATCAACACACCATCAATACACCTCAATGTACCATCAATACACCATCAATGTACCATCAATACAACATCAATACAGCATCAATACACCATCAATGTACCATCAATAGACCATCAATACACCATCAATACACCATCAATGTATCATCAATACACCATCAATACACCATCGATGTACAATCAATACACTATCAATGTACTATCAATACGCCATCAACACACCATCAACACACCATCAATACACCATCAATACACAATTAATACACAATCAATGTACCATCAATACACCATCAATACACCATCAACACACCATCAATGTACCATCAATACACCATCAATACACATCAATGTACCATCAATACACGATAAATACACCATCAATGCACCATCAACACACCATCAATGTACCATCAATACACTATCAAGGCATCATCAATACACCATCAATACACCAACAATACACCGTCAATGCATCATCAATACACTATCAATACAACATCAATGTATCATCAATGTATCATATGTACACCATCAGTACACCATCAATGTACCATCAATACACCATCAATACACCATCAATGTACCATCAATACGCCCCATCAATACACCATCAATGTATCATCGATACACCATCAATACAACCTCAATGTACCATCAATACACCATCAATGTCCCATCAATACAACCTCAATGTACCATCAATACAACATCAATGTACCATCAATGTACCATCAATACACCATCAATACAGCATCAGTACACCATCAATACACCATCAATGTACCATCAATACACCATCAATACACCATCAATACACCATCAATGCACCATCCATGTACCATCAATACACCATCAATAAACCATCAATACACCATCAATACACCATCAATACAACATCAATGTACCATCAATGTACCATCAATGTACCATCAATACATCATCAATGTACCATCAATACATCATCAATGTTCCATCAATGTACCAGCAATACACCATCAACATACCATCAATGTACCATCGATACACCATCAATACACCATCAATACACCATCAATAAACCATCAATGTCCCATCAATACACCATCAATGTACCATCAATACACCATCAACACACCATCAATGCACCATCAATGTACCATCAATACACCATCAATGTACCATCAATACAACATCAATACAGCATCAATACACCATCAATGTACCATTAATGTACCATCAATAGACCATCAACACACCATCAATACACCATCAATGTATCATCAATACACCATCAATGTACCATCAATACACCATCAATGCACCATCAATACACCATCAATACATCATCAACACACCATCAATGTGCCATCAATACACCATCAATACACATCAATACACATCAATACACAAGCAATACACCATCAATACACCATCAATACACATCAATACACAATCAATACACCATCAATACACCTACAATGTACCATCAATACACCATCAATACGTCATCAATGTACCATCAATGCACCATCAAGGCATCATCAATACAACATCAATACACCATCAATGCACCATCAATGTACTATCAATGCACCATCAAGGCATCATCACTACACCATCAAGGCATCATCAATACACCATCAATACACCATCAATATACCATCAATGTACCATCAATACACCATCAATACACCATCAATGAACCATCAATACACCATCAATGTACCATCAATACACCATCAATACACCATCAACACACCATCATCACACCATCAATACATCATCAATACACATCAATACACAATCAATACACCATCAATACACCTACAATGTACCATCAATACACCATCAATACGCCATCAATGTACCATCAATGCACCATCAAGGCATCATCAATACAACATCAATACACCATCAATGCACCATCAATGTACCATCAATGCACCATCAAGGCATCATCACTACAACATCAAGGCATCATCAATACATCATCAATACACCATCAATATACCATCAATACACAATCAATGTCCCATCACTACACCATCAATGTACCATCAATACACCATCAATACACCATCAATACTCCATCAGTGTACCATCAATACACCATCAATGTACCATCAATACACCATCAATACACCATCAGTGTACCATCAATACAACATCAAAACTGCATCAATACACCATCAATGTACCATCAATACACCATCAATACTCCATCAATACTCCATCAATGTACAATCAATATAACATCAATGTACCATCAATACGCCATCAATACCCCAGCAATGTATCATCGATACACCATCAATACAACCTAAATGTACCATCAATACACCATCAATGTCCCATCAATACAACCTCAATGTACCATCAATACAACATCAATGTACCATCAATGTACCATCAATACACCATCAATACAGCATCAGTACACCATCAATACACCATCAATGTACCATCAATACACCATCAATGCACCATCAATACACCATCAATGTACCATCAATACACCATCAATAAACCATCAATACACCATCAATACACCATCAATACAACATCAATGTACCATCAATGTACCATCAATGTACCATCAATACATCATCAATGTACCATCAATGTACCAGCAATACACCATCAATATACCATCAATGTACCATCGATACACCATCAATACACCATCAATACACCATCAATACACCATCAATGTCCCATCAATACACCATCAATGTACCATCAATACACCATCAACACACCATCAATACACCTCAATGTACCATCAATACACCATCAATGTACCATCAATACAACATCAATACAGCATCAATACACCATCAATGTACCATCAATAGACCATCAATACACCATCAATACACCATCAATGTATCATCAATACACCATCAATACACCATCAATGTACAATCAATACACTATCAATGTACTATCAATACGCCATCAACACACCATCAACACACCATCAATACACCATCAATACACAATTAATACACAATCAATGTACCATCAATACACCATCAATACACCATCAACACACCATCAATGTACCATCAATACACCATCAATACACATCAATGTACCATCAATACACGATAAATACACCATCAATGCACCAACACACCATCAATGTACCATCAATACACTATCAAGGCATCATCAATACACCATCAATACACCAACAATACACCGTCAATGCATCATCAATACAGTATCAATACACCATCAATGTATCATCAATGTATCATATGTACACCATCAATACACCATCAATGTACCATCAATACACCATCAATACACCATCAATGTACCATCAATACGCCCCATCAATACACCATCAATGTATCATCGATACACCATCAATACAACCTCAATGTACCATCAATACACCATCAATGTCCCATCAATACAACCTCAATGTACCATCAATACAACATCAATGTACCATCAATGTACCATCAATACACCATCAATAAACCATCAATACACCATCAATACACCATCAATACAACATCAATGTACCATCAATGTACCATCAATGTACCATCAATACATCATCAATGTACCATCAATACATCATCAATGTTCCATCAATGTACCAGCAATACACCATCAATACACCATCAATGTACCATCAATACACCATCAATACACCATCAACACACCATCAACACACAATCAACACACCATCAACACACGATCAATACACCATCAATACACGATCAATACACCATCAATACACCATCAATACACCATCAACACACCAGCAATGTACCATCAATACACCATCAATACACATCAATACACCATCAATACACCATCGATACACCTACAATGTACCATCAATACACCATCAATACACCATCAATACACCATCAATGTACCATCAATGCAGCATCAAGGCATCATCAATACAACATCAATACACCATCAGTGCACCATTAATGTACCATCAATGCACCGTCAATGCATCATCAATACACCCTCAATATACCATCAATACACCATCAATGTATCATCAATACACCATCAATACACCATCAATGTACCATCAATACACCATCAATACACCATCAATACACTATCAATACAACCTCAATACACCATCAATACACTATCAATACAACCTCAATGTACCATCAATACACCTTCAATGTACCATCAATACACCATCAATACACCAACAATACACCATCAATGCACCATCAAAACACCATCAGTACACCATCAATACACCATTAATGTTCCATCAATGTGCCATCAATACACCATCAATGTACCATCAATACACCATCAATGTACCGTCAACATGCCATCAATCCACCATCAATACACCATCAATGTACCAACAATACACACAGTACACCATCAATACACCATTAATGTACCATCAATACATCATCAATGTACCAACCATCAATACACCATCAATACACCATCAATACACCATCAATACACCATCAATACACCATAAATACGCCGTCAATACACCATCAATGTACCATCAATACACCATCAATACACCATCAATACAACCTCAATGTACCATCAATACACCATCAATACAACATCAATACACCATCAATGTACCATCAATGTACCATCAATGCACCATCAAGGCATCATCAATACAACATCAATACACCATCAATGCACCATTAATGTACCATCAATGCACCGTCAATGCAGCATCAACACACCCTCAATATACCATCAATACACCATCAATGTATCATCAATACACCATCAATACACCATCAATGTACCATCAATACACCATCAATACACCATCAATACACTATCAATACAACCTCAATGTACCATCAATACACCTTCAATGTACCATCAATACACCATCAATACACCAACAATACACCATCAATGCACCATCAAAACACCATCAGTACACCATCAATACACCATTAATGTTCCATCAATGTTCCATCAATACACCATCAATGTACCATCAATACACCATCAATGTACCGTCAACATGCCATCAATCCACCATCAATACACCATCAATGTACCAACAATACACACAGTACACCATCAATACACCATTAATGTACCATCAATACATCATCAATGTACCAACCATCAATACACCATCAATACACCATCAATACACCATCAATACACCATAAATACGCCGTCAATACACCATCAATGTACCATCAATACACCATCAATACACCATCAATACAACCTCAATGTACCATCAATACACCATCAATGTACCATCAATACACCATCAATACACTATCAATACAACCTCAATGTACCATCAATACACCATCAATGTACCATCAATACACCATCAATACACCATCAATACACTATCAATACAACCTCAATGTACCATCAATACACCTTCAATGTACCATCAATACACCATCAATACAACCTCAATGTACCATCAATACACCTTCAATGTACCATCAATACACCATCAATACACCAACAATACACCATCAATGCACCATCAAAACACCATCAGTACACCATCAATACACCATTAATGTTCCATCAATGTGCCATCAATACACCATCAATGTACCATCAATACACCATCAATGTACCGTTAACATGCCATCAATCCACCATCAATACACCATCAATGTACCACCAATACACACAGTACACCATCAATACACCATTAATGTACCATCAATACATCATCAATGTACCAACCATCAATACACCATCAATACACCATCAATACACCATCAATACACCATAAATACGCCATCAATACACCATCAATGTACCATCAATACACCATCAATACAACATCAATGCAGCATCAATACACCATCAATGTACCATCAATGCACTATCATGGCATTGTCAATACACCATCAATACACCATCCATACACCATCAATGTATCATCAATGTGTCATCAATACACCATCAATACACCATCAATGTACCATCAATACACCATCAATGTATCATCAATACACCATCAATGTACCATCAATAGACCATCAATACACCATCAATACACCATCAATGTATCATCAATACACCATCAATACACCATCAATGTACAATCAATACACTATCAATGTACTATCAATACGCCATCAACACACCATCAACACACCATCAATACACCATCAATACACAATTAATACACAATCAATGGACCATCAATACACCATCAATACACCATCAACACACCATCAATGTACCATCAATACACCATCAATACACATCAATGTACCATCAATACACGATAAATACACCATCAAGGCATCATCAATACACCATCAATACACCAACAATACACCGTCAATGCATCATCAATACACTATCAATACACCATCAATGTATCATCAATGTATCATATGTACACCATCAATACACCATCAATGTACCATCAATACACCATCAATACACCATCAATGTACCATCAATACGCCCCATCAATACACCATCAATGTATCATCGATACACCATCAATACAACCTCAATGTACCATCAATACACCATCAATGTCCCATCAATACAACCTCAATGTACCATCAATACAACATCAATGTACCATCAATGTACCATCAATACACCATCAATACACCATCAATACACCATCAATGCACCATCCATGTACCATCAATACACCATCAATAAACCATCAATACACCATCAATACACCATCAATACAACATCAATGTACCATCAATGTACCATTAATGTACCATCAATACATCATCAATGTACCATCAATACATCATCAATGTTCCATCAATGTACCAGCAATACACCATCAATACACCATCAATGTACCATCAATACACCATCAATACACCATCAACACACCATCAACACACAATCAACACACCATCAACACACCATCAATACACCATCAATACACGATCAATACACCATCAATACACCATCAATACACCATCAACACACCAGCAATGTACCATCAATACACCATCAATACACATCAATACACCATCAATACACCATCAATACACCTACAATGTACCATCAATACACCATCAATACACCATCAATACACCATCAATGTACCATCAATGCACCATCAAGGCATCATCAATACAACATCAATACACCATTAGTGCACCATTAATGTACCATCAATGCACCGTCAATGCATCATCAATACACCCTCAATATACCATCAATACACCATCAATGTATCATCAATACACCATCAATACACCATCAATGTACCATCAATGCACCATCAAGGCATCATCAATACAACATCAATACACCATCAATGCACCATTAATGTACCATCAATGCACCATCAAGGCATCATCAATACAACATCAATACACCATCAATGCACCATTAATGTACCATCAATGCACCGTCAATGCAGCATCAACACACCCTCAATATACCATCAATACACCACCAATGTATCATCAATACACCATCAATACACCATCAATGTACCATCAATACACCATCAATACACCATCAATACACTATCAATACAACCTCAATGTACCATCAATACACCTTCAATGTACCATCAATACACCATCAATACACCATCAATACACCATAAATACGCCGTCAATACACCATCAATGTACCATCAATACACCATCAATACACCATCAATACAACCTCAATGTACCATCAATACAACATCAATGTACCATCAATACACCATCAATACACTATCAATACAACCTCAATGTACCATCAATACACCATCAATGTACCATCAATACACCATCAATACACCATCAATACACTATCAATACAACCTCAATGTACCATCAATACACCTTCAATGTACCATCAATACACCATCAATACACCAACAATACACCATCAATGCACCATCAAAACACCATCAGTACACCATCAATACACCATTAATGTTCCATCAATGTGCCATCAATACACCATCAATGTACCATCAATACACCATCAATGTACCGTTAACATGCCATCAATCCACCATCAATACACCATCAATGTACCACCAATACACACAGTACACCATCAATACACCATTAATGTACCATCAATACATCATCAATGTACCAACCATCAATACACCATCAATACACCATCAATACACCATCAATACACCATAAATACGCCGTCAATACACCATCAATGTACCATCAATACACCATCAATACAACATCAATGCAGCATCAATACACCATCAATGTACCATCAATGCACTATCATGGCATCGTCAATACACCATCAATACACCATCCATACACCATCAATGTAGCATCAATGTGTCATCAATACACCATCAATACACCATCAATGTACCATCAATACACCATCAATGTATCATCAATACACCATCAATACACCATCAATACAACCTCAATGTACCATCAATACACCATCAATGTACCATCAATACACCATCAATACACTATCAATACAACCTCAATGTACCATCAATACACCATCAATGTACCATCAATACACCATCAATGTACCATCAATACACTATCAATGTACCATCAATACACGATCAATACACCATCAATACACCATCAATACACCATCAATACACCTACAATGTACCATCAATACACCATCAATACACCATCAATACACCATCAATGTACCATCAATGCACCATCAAGGCATCATCAATACAACATCAATACACCATCAATGCACCATTAATGTACCATCAATGCACCGTCAATGCATCATCAATACACCCTCAATATACCATCAATACACCATCAATGTATCATCAATACACTATCAATACAACCTCAATGTACCATCAATACACCATCAATGTACCATCAATACACCATCAATGTACCATCAATACACCATCAATACACCAGCAATACACCATCAATACACCATCAAAACACCATCAGTACACCATCAATACACCATCAATGTTCCATCAATGTGCCATCAATACACCATCAATACACCATCAATGTACCATCAATACACCATCAATGTACCGTCAACATACCATCAATCCACCATCAATACACCATCAATGTGCCACCAATACACACAGTACACCATCAATACACCATTAATGTACCATCAATACATCTTCAATGTACCATCAACCATCAATACACCATCAATACACCATCAATACACCAATACACCATAAATACGCCGTCAATACACCATCAATGTACCATCAATACAACCTCAATGTATCATCAAGACAACATCAATGTACCATCAATACACGATCAATACACCATCAATACACCATCAATACACCATCAATACACCATCAATACACCTACAATGTACCATCAATACACCATCAATACACCATCAATGTACCATCAATGCACCATCAAGGCATCATCAATACAACATCAATACACCATCAATGCACCATTAATGTACCATCAATGCACCGTCAATGCATCATCAATACACCCTCAATATACCATCAATACACCCTCAATATACCATCAATACACCATCAATGTATCATCAATACACTATCAATACAACCTCAATGTACCATCAATACACCATCAATGTACCATCAATACAACCTCAATGTATCATCAAGACACCATCAATGTACCATCAATACACCATCAATGTACCATCAATACACCATCAATACACCAGCAATACACCATCAATACACCATCAAAACACCATCAGTACACCATCAATACACCATCAATGTTCCATCAATGTGCCATCAATACACCATCAATACACCATCAATGTACCATCAATACACCATCAATGTTACGTCAACATACCATCAATCCACCATCAATACACCATCAATGTACCACCAATACACACAGTACACCATCAATACACCATTAATGTACCATCAATACATCTTCAATGTACCATCAACCATCAATACACCATCAATGCACCATCAATACACCAATACACCATAAATACGCCGTCAATACACCATCAATGTACCATCAATACACCATCAATACACCATCAATGCAGCATCAATACACCATCAATGTACCATCAATGCACTATCACGGCATCGTCAATACACCATCAATACACCATCCATACACCATCAATGTATCATCAATGTGTCATCAATACACCATCAATACACCATCAATGTACCATCAATACACCATCAATGTATCATCAATGTATCATATGTACACCATCAATACACCATCAATGTACCATCAATACACCATCAATACACCATCAATGTACCATCAATATGCCATCAATACGCCATCAATGTATCATCGATACACCATCAATACAACCTCAATGTACCATCAATACACCATCAATGTCCCATCAATATATCCTCAATGTACCATCAATACAACATCAATGTACCATCAATGTACCATCAATACACCATCAATACAGCATCAGTACACCATCAATACACCATCAATGTACCATCAATACACCATCAATGCACCATCAATACACCATCAATGTACCATCAATACACCATCAATAAACCATCAATACACCATCAATACACCATCAATACAACATCAATGTACCATCAATGTACCATCAATGTACCATCAATACATCATCAATGTACCATCAATGTACCAGCAATACACCATCAATATACCATCAATGTACCATCGATACACCAACAATACACCATCAATGCACCATCAAAACACCATCAGTACACCATCAATACACCATTAATGTTCCATCAATGTGCCATCAATACACCATCAATGTACCATCAATACACCATCAATGTACCGTCAACATGCCATCAATCCACCATCAATACACCATCAATGTACCACCAATACACACAGTACACCATCAATACACCATTAATGTACCATCAATACATCATCAATGTACCAACCATCAATACACCATCAATACACCATCAATACACCATCAATACACCATAAATACGCCATCAATACACCATCAATGTACCATCAATACACCATCAATACACCATCAATACAACCTCAATGTACCATCAATACACCATCAATGTACCATCAATACACCATCAATACACTATCAATACAACCTCAATGTACCATCAATACACCATCAATGTACCATCAATACACCATCAATACACCAACAATACACCATCAATGCACCATCAAA
Source organism: Pristiophorus japonicus (assembly GCF_044704955.1). Lineage (NCBI taxonomy): Eukaryota > Metazoa > Chordata > Chondrichthyes > Pristiophoridae > Pristiophorus > Pristiophorus japonicus. The sequence goes on from NC_091993.1 coordinate 81,429,114, forward strand.
ACACCATCAGTACACCATCAATACACCATTAATGTTCCATCAATGTGCCATCAATACACCATCAATGTACCATCAATACACCATCAATGTACCGTTAACATGCCATCAATCCACCATCAATACACCATCAATGTACCACCAATACACACAGTACACCATCAATACACCATTAATGTACCATCAATACATCATCAATGTACCAACCATCAATACACCATCAATACACCATCAATACACCATCAATACACCATAAATACGCCGTCAATACACCATCAATGTACCATCAATACACCATCAATACAACATCAATGCAGCATCAATACACCATCAATGTACCATCAATGCACTATCATGGCATCGTCAATACACCATCAATACACCATCCATACACCATCAATGTATCATCAATGTATCATCAATACACCATCAATACACCATCAATACAACCTCAGTGTACCATCAATACACCATCAATGTACCATCAATACACCATCAATACACTATCAATACAACCTCAATGTACCATCAATACACCATCAATGTACCATCAATACAACCTCAATGTATCATCAAGACACCATCAATGTACCATCAATACACCATCAATGTACCATCAATACACTATCAATGTACCATCAATACACGATCAATACACCATCAATACACCATCAATACACCATCAATACACCTACAATGTACCATCAATACACCATCAATACACCATCAATACACCATCAATGTACCATCAATGCACCATCAAGGCATCATCAATACAACATCAATACACCATCAATGCACCATTAATGTACCATCAATGCACCGTCAATGCATCATCAATACACCCTCAATATACCATCAATACATCATCAATGTATCATCAATACACTATCAATACAACCTCAATGTACCATCAATACACCATCAATACACCATCAATGCAGCATCAATACACCATCAATGTACCATCAATGCACTATCATGGCATCGTCAATACACCATCAATACACCATCCATACACCAGCAATACACCATCAATACACCATCAAAACACCATCAGTACACCATCAATACACCATCAATGTTCCATCAATGTGCCATCAATACACCATCAATACACCATCAATGTACCATCAATACACCATCAATGTACCGTCAACATACCATCAATCCACCATCAATACACCATCAATGTACCACCAATACACACAGTACACCATCAATACACCATTAATGTACCATCAATACATCTTCAATGTACCATCAACCATCAATACATCATCAATACACCATCAGAACACCAATACACCATAAATACACCATCAATACACCATCAATGTACCATCAATACACCATCAATACACCATCAATGCAGCATCAATACACCATCAATGTACCATCAATGCACTATCACGGCATCGTCAATACACCATCAATACACCATCCATACACCATCAATGTATCATCAATGTGTCATCAATACACCATCAATACACCATCAATGTACCATCAATACACCATCAATGTATCATCAATACACCATCAATACACCATCAATACAACCTCTATGTACCATCAATACACCATCAATGTACCATCAATACACCATCAATACACTATCAATACAACCTCAATGTACCATCAATACACCATCAATACACCATCAATGCAGCATCAATACACCATCAATGTACCATCAATGCACTATCACGGCATCGTCAATACACCATCAATACACCATCCATACACCATCAATGTATCATCAATGTGTCATCAATACACCATCAATACACCATCAATGTACCATCAATACACCATCAATGTATCATCAATACACCATCAATACACCATCAATACAACCTCAATGTACCATCAATACACCATCAATGTACCATCAATACACCATCAATACACTATCAATACAACCTCAATGTACCATCAATACACCATCAATACACCATCAATGTATCATCAATACACCATCAATACACCATCAATACAACCTCAATGTACCATCAATACACCATCAATACACGATCAATACACCATCAATACACCATCAATACACCATCAGTACACCATCAATACACCATCAATGTACCATCAATGTACCATCAATACACCATCAATACACCATCAATGTACCATCAATATACTATGAATGTACCATCAATGCACCATCAATACACCATCAATGTACCATCAATACACCATCAATGTGTCATCAATACACCATCAATACACCATCAATACACCATCAATGTACCATCAATACAACCTCAATGTACCATCAATACACCATCAATGTACCATCAATACACCATCAATACACCATCAATACACCATCAATACACCATCAATACACCATCAATACACCATCAATACACCATCAATGCAGCATCAATACACCATCAATGTACCATCAATACACTATCACGGCATCGTCAATACACCATCAATACACCATCCATACACCATCAATGTGTCATCAATACACCATCAATACACCATCAATACAACCTCAATGTACCATCAATACACCATCAATGTACCATCAATACACCATCAATACACTATCAATACACCATCAATGTACCATCAATACAACCTCAATGTACCATCAATACACCATCAATGTACCATCAATACACCATCAATACACCATCAATACACCATCAGTACACCATCAATACACCATCAATGTACCATCAATGTACCATCAATACTCCATCAATACACCATCAATGTACTATCAATGTACCATCAATACACCATCAATACACCATCAATGTACCATCAATATACTATGAATGTACCATCAATACACCATCAATACACCATCAATGTACCATCAATACACCATCAATGTGTCATCAATACACCATCAATACACCATCAATACACCATCAATGTACCATCAATACAACCTCAATGTACCATCAATACACCATCAATGTACCATCAATACACCATCTATACACCATCAATACACCATCAATACACCATCAATACACCATCAATACACCATCAATGCAGCATCAATACACCATCAATGTACCATCAATACACTATCACGGCATCGTCAATACACCATCAATACACCATCCATACACCATCAATGTGTCATCAATACACCATCAATACACCATCAATGTACCATCAATACACCATCAATGTACCGTCAACATGCCATCAATCCACCATCAATACACCATCAATGTACCACCAATACACACAGTACACCATCAATACACCATTAATGTACCATCAATACATCATCAATGTACCAACCATCAATACACCATCAATACACCATCAATACACCATCAATACACCATAAATACGCCATCAATACACCATCAATGTACCATCAATACACCATCAATACACCATCAATACAACCTCAATGTACCATCAATACACCATCAATGTACCATCAATACACCATCAATACACTATCAATACAACCTCAATGTACCATCAATACACCATCAATGTACCATCAATACACCATCAATACACCAACAATACACCATCAATGCACCATCAAAACACCATCAGTACACCATCAATACACCATTAATGTTCCATCAATGTGCCATCAATACACCATCAATGTACCATCAATACACCATCAATGTACCGTTAACATGCCATCAATCCACCATCAATACACCATCAATGTACCACCAATACACACAGTACACCATCAATACACCATTAATGTACCATCAATACATCATCAATGTACCAACCATCAATACACCATCAATACACCATCAATACACCATCAATACACCATAAATACGCCGTCAATACACCATCAATGTACCATCAATACACCATCAATACAACATCAATGCAGCATCAATACACCATCAATGTACCATCAATGCACTATCATGGCATCGTCAATACACCATCAATACACCATCCATACACCATCAATGTATCATCAATGTATCATCAATACACCATCAATACACCATCAATACAACCTCAGTGTACCATCAATACACCATCAATGTACCATCAATACACCATCAATACACTATCAATACAACCTCAATGTACCATCAATACACCATCAATGTACCATCAATACAACCTCAATGTATCATCAAGACACCATCAATGTACCATCAATACACCATCAATGTACCATCAATACACTATCAATGTACCATCAATACACGATCAATACACCATCAATACACCATCAATACACCATCAATACACCTACAATGTACCATCAATACACCATCAATACACCATCAATACACCATCAATGTACCATCAATGCACCATCAAGGCATCATCAATACAACATCAATACACCATCAATGCACCATTAATGTACCATCAATGCACCGTCAATGCATCATCAATACACCCTCAATATACCATCAATACATCATCAATGTATCATCAATACACTATCAATACAACCTCAATGTACCATCAATACACCATCAATACACCATCAATGCAGCATCAATACACCATCAATGTACCATCAATGCACTATCATGGCATCGTCAATACACCATCAATACACCATCCATACACCAGCAATACACCATCAATACACCATCAAAACACCATCAGTACACCATCAATACACCATCAATGTTCCATCAATGTGCCATCAATACACCATCAATACACCATCAATGTACCATCAATACACCATCAATGTACCGTCAACATACCATCAATCCACCATCAATACACCATCAATGTACCACCAATACACACAGTACACCATCAATACACCATTAATGTACCATCAATACATCTTCAATGTACCATCAACCATCAATACATCATCAATACACCATCAGAACACCAATACACCATAAATACACCATCAATACACCATCAATGTACCATCAATACACCATCAATACACCATCAATGCAGCATCAATACACCATCAATGTACCATCAATGCACTATCACGGCATCGTCAATACACCATCAATACACCATCCATACACCATCAATGTATCATCAATGTGTCATCAATACACCATCAATACACCATCAATGTACCATCAATACACCATCAATGTATCATCAATACACCATCAATACACCATCAATACAACCTCTATGTACCATCAATACACCATCAATGTACCATCAATACACCATCAATACACTATCAATACAACCTCAATGTACCATCAATACACCATCAATACACCATCAATGCAGCATCAATACACCATCAATGTACCATCAATGCACTATCACGGCATCGTCAATACACCATCAATACACCATCCATACACCATCAATGTATCATCAATGTGTCATCAATACACCATCAATACACCATCAATGTACCATCAATACACCATCAATGTATCATCAATACACCATCAATACACCATCAATACAACCTCAATGTACCATCAATACACCATCAATGTACCATCAATACACCATCAATACACTATCAATACAACCTCAATGTACCATCAATACACCATCAATACACCATCAATGTATCATCAATACACCATCAATACACCATCAATACAACCTCAATGTACCATCAATACACCATCAATACACGATCAATACACCATCAATACACCATCAATACACCATCAGTACACCATCAATACACCATCAATGTACCATCAATGTACCATCAATACACCATCAATACACCATCAATGTACCATCAATATACTATGAATGTACCATCAATGCACCATCAATACACCATCAATGTACCATCAATACACCATCAATGTGTCATCAATACACCATCAATACACCATCAATACACCATCAATGTACCATCAATACAACCTCAATGTACCATCAATACACCATCAATGTACCATCAATACACCATCAATACACCATCAATACACCATCAATACACCATCAATACACCATCAATACACCATCAATACACCATCAATGCAGCATCAATACACCATCAATGTACCATCAATACACTATCACGGCATCGTCAATACACCATCAATACACCATCCATACACCATCAATGTGTCATCAATACACCATCAATACACCATCAATACAACCTCAATGTACCATCAATACACCATCAATGTACCATCAATACACCATCAATACACTATCAATACACCATCAATGTACCATCAATACAACCTCAATGTACCATCAATACACCATCAATGTACCATCAATACACCATCAATACACCATCAATACACCATCAGTACACCATCAATACACCATCAATGTACCATCAATGTACCATCAATACTCCATCAATACACCATCAATGTACTATCAATGTACCATCAATACACCATCAATACACCATCAATGTACCATCAATATACTATGAATGTACCATCAATACACCATCAATACACCATCAATGTACCATCAATACACCATCAATGTGTCATCAATACACCATCAATACACCATCAATACACCATCAATGTACCATCAATACAACCTCAATGTACCATCAATACACCATCAATGTACCATCAATACACCATCAATACACCATCAATACACCATCAATACACCATCAATACACCATCAATACACCATCAATGCAGCATCAATACACCATCAATGTACCATCAATACACTATCACGGCATCGTCAATACACCATCAATACACCATCCATACACCATCAATGTGTCATCAATACACCATCAATACACCATCAATGTATCATCAATACACCATCAATACACCATCAATACAACCTCAATGTACCATCAATACACCATCAATGTACCATCAATACAACCTCAATGTACCATCAATACACCATCAATACACCATCAGTACACCATCAATACACCATCAATGTACCATCAATGTACCATCAATACACCATCAATACACCATCAATGTACCATCAATATACGATCAATGTACCATCAATACACCATCAATACACCATCAATGTACCATCAATACACCATCAACGTATCATTAATACACCATCAATACACCATCAATACACCATCAATATACCATCAATACAACCTCAATGTACCATCAATACAACATCAATACACCATCAATGCACCATTAATGTACCATCAATGCACCGTCAATGCATCATCAATACACCCTCAATATACCATCAATACACCATCAATGTATCATCAATACACTATCAATACAACCTCAATGTACCATCAATACACCATCAATGTACCATCAATACAACCTCAATGTATCATCAAGACACCATCAATGTACCATCAATACACCATCAATGTACCATCAAGACATCATCAATGTATCATCAATACACTATCAATACAACCTCAATGTACCATCAATACACCATCAATGTACCATCAATACAACCTCAATGTATCATCAAGACACCATCAATGTACCATCAATACACCATCAATGTACCATCAATACACCATCAATCCACCATCAATACACCATCAATACACCATCAAAACACCATCAGTACACCATCAATACACCATCAATGTACCATCAATACACCATCAATACACCATTAATGTACCATCAATACATCTTCAATGTACCATCAACCATCAATACACCATCAATACACCATCAATACACCAATACACCATAAATACACCGTCAATACACCATCAATGTACCATCAATACACCATCAATACACCATCAATGCAGCATCAATACACCATCAATGTACCATCAATGCACTATCACGGCATCGTCAATACACCATCAATACACCATCCATACACCATCAATGTATCATCAATGTGTCATCAATACACCATCAATACACCATCAATGTACCATCAATACACCATCAATGTATCATCAATACACCATCAATACACCATCAATACAACCTCAATGTACCATCAATACACCATCAATGTACCATCAATACACCATCAATACACTATCAATACAACCTCAATGTACCATCAATACACCATCAATACAACATCAATGCAGCATCAATACACCATCAATGTACCATCAATGCACTATCACGGCATCGTCAATACACCATCAATACACCATCCATACACCATCAATGTATCATCAATGTGTCATCAATACACCATCAATACACCATCAATGTACCATCAATACACCATCAATGTATCATCAATACACCATCAATACACCATCAATACAACCTCAATGTACCATCAATACACCATCAATGTACCATCAATACACCATCAATACACTATCAATACAACCTCAATGTACCATCAATACACCATCAATACACCATCAATGTATCATCAATACACCATCAATACACCATCAATACAACCTCAATGTACCATCAATACACCATCAATACACGATCAATACACCATCAATACACCATCAATACACCATCAGTACACCATCAATACACCATCAATGTACTATCAATGTACCATCAATACACCATCAATACACCATCAATGTACCATCAATATACTATGAATGTACCATCAATACATCATCAATACACCATCAATGTACCATCAATACACCATCAATGTGTCATCAATACACCATCAATACACCATCAATACACCATCAATGTACCATCAATACAACCTCAATGTACCATCAATACACCATCAATGTACCATCAATACACCATCAATACACCATCAATACACCATCAATACACCATCAGTACACCATCAATACACCATCAATGTACCATCAATGTACCATCAATACACCATCAATACACCATCAATGTACCATCAATGTACCATCAATACACCATCAATACACCATCAATGTACCATCAATGTACCATCAATACAACCTCAATGTACCATCAATACACCATCAATGTACCATCAATACACCATCAATACACCATCAGTACACCATCAATACACCATCAATACACCATCAATACACCATCAATACACCATCAATACACCATCAATGCAGCATTAATACACCATCAATGTACCATCAATACACTATCACGGCATCGTCAATACACCATCAATACACCATCCATACACCATCAATGTGTCATCAATACACCATCAATACACCATCAATGTACCATCAATACACCATCAATGTATCATCAATACACCATCAATACACCATCAATACAACCTCAATGTACCATCAATACACCATCAATGTACCATCAATACAACCTCAATGTACCATCAATACACCATCAATACACCATCAGTACACCATCAATACACCATCAATGTACCATCAATGTACCATCAATACACCATCAATACACCATCAATGTACCATCAATATACTATCAATGTACCATCAATACACCATCAATACACCATCAATGTACCATCAATACACCATCAATGTATCATTAATACACCATCAATACACCATCAATACACCATCAATATACCATCAATACAACCTCAATGTACCATCAATACAACATCAATACACCATCAATGCACCATTAATGTACCATCAATGCACCGTCAATGCATCATCAATACACCCTCAATATACCATCAATACACCATCAATGTATCATCAATACACTATCAATACAACCTCAATGTACCATCAATACACCATCAATGTACCATCAATACAACCTCAATGTATCATCAAGACACCATCAATGTACCATCAATACACCATCAATGTACCATCAATACACCATCAATACACCAGCAATACACCATCAATACACCATCAAAACACCATCAGTACACCATCAATACACCATCAATGTTCCATCAATGTGCCATCAATACACCATCAATACACCATCAATGTACCATCAATACACCATCAATGTACCGTCAACATACCATCAATCCACCATCAATACACCATCAATGTACCACCAATACACACAGTACACCATCAATACACCATTAATGTACCATCAATACATCTTCAATGTACCATCAACCATCAATACACCATCAATACACCATCAATACACCATCAATGTACCATCAATACACCATCAATACACCATCAATGCAGCATCAATACACCATCAATGTACCATCAATGCACTATCACGGAATCGTCAATACACCATCAATACACCATCCATACACCATCAATGTATCATAAATGTGTCATCAATACACCATCAATACACCATCAATGTACCATCAATACACCATCAATGTATCATCAATACACCATCAATACACCATCAATACAACCTCAATGTACCATCAATACACCATCAATGTACCATCAATACACCATCAATACACTATCAATACAACCTCAATGTACCATCAATACACCATCAATACACCATCAATGCAGCATCAATACACCATCAATGTACCATCAATGCACTATCATGGCATCGTCAATACACCATCAATACACCATCCATACACCAGCAATACACCATCAATACACCATCAAAACACCATCAGTACACCATCAATACACCATCAATGTTCCATCAATGTGCCATCAATACACCATCAATACACCATCAATGTACCATCAATACACCATCAATGTACCGTCAACATACCATCAATCCACCATCAATACACCATCAATGTACCACCAATACACACAGTACACCATCAATACACCATTAATGTACCATCAATACATCTTCAATGTACCATCAACCATCAATACACCATCAATACACCATCAATACACCAATACACCATAAATACACCGTCAATACACCATCAATGTACCATCAATACACCATCAATACACCATCAATGCAGCATCAATACACCATCAATGTACCATCAATGCACTATCACGGCATCGTCAATACACCATCAATACACCATCCATACACCATCAATGTATCATCAATGTGTCATCAATACACCATCAATACACCATCAATGTACCATCAATACACCATCAATGTATCATCAATACACCATCAATACACCATCAATACAACCTCAATGTACCATCAATACACCATCAATGTACCATCAATACACCATCAATACACTATCAATACAACCTCAATGTACCATCAATACACCATCAATACACCATCAATGCAGCATCAATACACCATCAATGTACCATCAATGCACTATCACGGCATCGTCAATACACCATCAATACACCATCCATACACCAGCAATACACCATCAATACACCATCAAAACACCATCAGTACACCATCAATACACCATCAATGTTCCATCAATGTGCCATCAATACACCATCAATACACCATCAATGTACCATCAATACACCATCAATGTACCGTCAACATACCATCAATCCACCATCAATACACCATCAATGTACCACCAATACACACAGTACACCATCAATACACCATTAATGTACCATCAATACATCTTCAATGTACCATCAACCATCAATACACCATCAATACACCATCAATACACCAATACACCATAAATACACCGTCAATACACCATCAATGTACCATCAATACACCATCAATACACCATCAATGCAGCATCAATACACCATCAATGTACCATCAATGCACTATCACGGCATCGTCAATACACCATCAATACACCATCCATACACCATCAATGTATCATCAATGTGTCATCAATACACCATCAATACACCATCAATGTACCATCAATACACCATCAATGTATCATCAATACACCATCAATACACCATCAATACAACCTCAATGTACCATCAATACACCATCAATGTACCATCAATACACCATCAATACACTATCAATACAACCTCAATGTACCATCAATACACCATCAATACACCATCAATGTATCATCAATACACCATCAATACACCATCAATACAACCTCAATGTACCATCAATACACCATCAATACACGATCAATACACCATCAATACACCATCAATACACCATCAGTACACCATCAATACACCATCAATGTACCATCAATGTACCATCAATACACCATCAATACACCATCAATGTACCATCAATATATTATGAATGTACCATCAATACACCATCAATACACCATCAATGTACCATCAATACACCATCAATGTGTCATCAATACACCATCAATACACCATCAATACACCATCAATGTACCATCAATACAACCTCAATGTACCATCAATACACCATCAATGTACCATCAATACACCATCAATACACCATCAATGTACCATCAATATACCATCAATGTAAAATCAATACACCATCACCACACCATCAATACACCATCAATACACCATCAGTACACCATAAATACGCCATCAATACACCATCAATGTACCATCAATACACCATCAATACACCATCAATGCAGCATCAATACACCATCAATGTACCATCAATACACTATCACGGCATCGTCAATACACCATCAATACACCATCCACACACCATCAATGTGTCATCAATACACCATCAATACACCATCAATGTACCATCAATACACCATCAATGTATCATCAATACACCATCAATACACCATCAATACAACCTCAATGTACCATCAATACACCATCAATGTACCATCAATACAACCTCAATGTACCATCAATACACCATCAATGTACCATCAATGTACCATCAATACACCATCAATACACCATCAATGTACCATCAATATACTATCAATGTACCATCAATACACCATCAATACACCATCAATGTACCATCAATACACCATCAATGTATCATTCATACACCATCAATACACCATCAATACATCATCAATATACCATCAATACAACCTCAATGTACCATCAATACAACATCAATACACCATCAATGCACCATTAATGTACCATCAATGCACCGTCAATGCATCATCAATACACCCTCAATATACCATCAATACACCATCAATGTATCATCAATACACTATCAATACAACCTCAATGTACCATCAATACACCATCAATGTACCATCAATACAACCTCAATGTATCATCAAGACACCATCAATGTACCATCAATACACCATCAATGTACCATCAATACACCATCAATACACCAGCAATACACCATCAATACACCATCCAAACACCATCAGTACACCATCAATACACCATCAATGTTCCATCAATGTGCCATCAATACACCATCAATACACCATCAATGTACCATCAATCCACCATCAATACACCATCAATGTACCACCAATACACACAGTACACCATCAATACACCATTAATGTACCATCAATACATCTTCAATGTACCATCAACCATCAATACACCATCAATACACCATCAATACACCAATACACCATAAATACACCGTCAATACACCATCAATGTACCATCAATACACCATCAATACACCATCAATGCAGCATCAATACACCATCAATGTACCATCAATGCACTATCACGGCATCGTCAATACACCATCAATACACCATCCATACCCCATCAATGTATCATCAATGTGTCATCAATACACCATCAATACACCATCAATGTACCATCAATACACCATCAATGTATCATCAATACACCATCAATACACCATCAATACAACCTCAATGTACCATCAATACACCATCAATGTACCATCAATACACCATCAATACACTATCAATACAACCTCAATGTACCATCAATACACCATCAATACACCATCAATGCAGCATCAATACACCATCAATGTACCATCAATGCACTATCACGGCATCGTCAATACACCATCAATACACCATCCATACACCATCAATGTATCATCAATGTGTCATCAATACACCATCAATACACCATCAATGTACCATCAATACACCATCAATACACCATCAATACAACCTCAATGTACCATCAATACACCATCAATGTACCATCAATACACCATCAATACACTATCAATACAACCTCAATGTACCATCAATACACCATCAATGTACCATCAATACAACCTCAATGTATCATCAAGACACCATCAATGTACCATCAATACACCATCAATGTACCATCAATACACTATCAATGTACCATCAATACACGATCAATACACCATCAATACACCATCAATACACCATCAATACACCTACAATGTACCATCAATACACCATCAATACACCATCAATACACCATCAATGTACCATCAATGCACCATCAATGCACCGTCAATGCATCATCAATACACCCTCAATATACCATCAATACACCATCAATGTATCATCAATACACTATCATACAACCTCAATGTACCATCAATACAACCTCAATGTATCATCAAGACACCATCAATGTACCATCAATACACCATCAATGTACCATCAATACACTATCAATGTACCATCAATACACGATCAATACACCATCAATACACCATCAATACACCATCAATACACCTACAATGTACCATCAATACACCATCAATACACCATCAATACACCATCAATGCACCATTAATGTACCATCAATGCACCGTCAATGCATCATCAATACACCCTCAATATACCATCAATACACCATCAATGTATCATCAATACACTATCAATACAACCTCAATGTACCATCAATACAACCTCAATGTATCATCAAGACACCATCAATGTACCATCAATACACCATCAATGTACCATCAATACACCATCAATACACCAGCAATACACCATCAATACACCATCAAAACACCATCAGTACACCATCAATACACCATCAATGTTCCATCAATGTGCCATCAATACACCATCAATACACCATCAATGTACCATCAATACACCATCAATGTACCGTCAACATACCATCAATCCACCATCAATACACCATCAATGTGCCACCAATACACACAGTACACCATCAATACACCATTAATGTACCATCAATACATCTTCAATGTACCATCAACCATCAATACACCATCAATACACCATCAATACACCAATACACCATAAATACGCCGTCAATACACCATCAATGTACCATCAATACAACCTCAATGTATCATCAAGATACCATCAATGTACCATCAATACACGATCAATACACCATCAATACACCATCAATACACCTACAATGTACCATCAATACACCATCAATACACCATCAATACACCATCAATGTACCATCAATGCACCATCAAGGCATCATCAATACAACATCAATACACCATCAATGCACCATTAATGTACCATCAATGCACCGTCAATGCTTCATCAATACACCCTCAATATACCATCAATACACCATCAATGTATCATCAATACACTATCAATACAACCTCAATGTACCATCAATACACCATCAATGTACCATCAATACAACCTCAATGTATCATCAAGACACCATCAATGTACCATCAATACACCATCAATGTACCATCAATACACCATCAATACACCAGCAATACACCATCAATACACCATCAAAACACCATCAGTACACCATCAACACACCATCAATGTTCCATCAATGTGCCATCAATACACCATCAATACACCATCAATGTACCATCAATACACCATCAATGTACCGTCAACATACCATCAATCCACCATCAATACACAATCAATGTACCACCAATACACACAGTACACCATCAATACACCATTAATGTACCATCAATACATCTTCAATGTACCATCAACCATCAATACACCATCAATACACCATCAATACACCAATACACCATAAATACGCCGTCAATACACCATCAATGTACCATCAATACACCATCAATACACCGTCAATGCAGCATCAATACACCATCAATGTACCATCAATGCACTATCACGGCATCGTCAATACACCATCAATACACCATCCATACACCATCAATGTATCATCAATGTGTCATCAATACACCATCAATACACCATCAATGTACCATCAATACACCATCAATGTATCATCAATGTATCATATGTACACCATCAATACACCATCAATGTACCATCAATACACCATCAATACACCATCAATGTACCATCAATATGCCATCAATACGCCATCAATGTATCATCGATACACCATCAATACAACCTCAATGTACCATCAATACACCATCAATGTCCCATCAATATATCCTCAATGTACCATCAATACAACATCAATGTACCATCAATGTACCATCAATACACCATCAATACAGCATCAGTACACCATCAATACACCATCAATGTACCATCAATACACCATCAATGCACCATCAATACACCATCAATGTACCATCAATACACCATCAATAAACCATCAATACACCATCAATACACCATCAATACAACATCAATGTACCATCAATGTACCATCAATGTACCATCAATACATCATCAATGTACCATCAATGTACCAGCAATACACCATCAATATACCATCAATGTACCATCGATACACCAACAATACACCATCAATGCACCATCAAAACACCATCAGTACACCATCAATACACGATTAATGTTCCATCAATGTGCCATCAATACACCATCAATGTACCATCAATACACCATCAATGTACCGTTAACATGCCATCAATCCACCATCAATACACCATCAATGTACCACCAATACACACAGTACACCATCAATACACCATTAATGTACCATCAATACATCATCAATGTACCAACCATCAATACACCATCAATACACCATCAATACACCATCAATACACCATAAATACGCCATCAATACACCATCAATGTACCATCAATACACCATCAATACACCATCAATACAACCTCAATGTACCATCAATACACCATCAATGTACCATCAATACACCATCAATACACTATCAATACAACCTCAATGTACCATCAATACACCATCAATGTACCATCAATACACCATCAATACACCATCAATACACTATCAATACAACCTCAATGCACCATCAAAACACCATCAGTACACCATGAATACACCATTAATGTTCCATCAATGTGCCATCAATACACCATCAATGTACCATCAATAAACCATCAATGTACCGTTAACATGCCATCAATCCACCATCAATACACCATCAATGTACCACCAATACACACAGTACACCATCAATACACCATTAATGTACCATCAATACATCATCAATGTACAAACCATCAATACACCATCAATACACCATCAATACACCATCAATACACCATAAATACGCCGTCAATACACCATCAATGTACCATCAATACACCATCAATACAACATCAATGCAGCATCAATACACCATCAATGTACCATCAATGCACTATCCTGGCATCGTCAATACACCATCAATACACCATCCATACACCATCAATGTATCATCAATGTGTCATCAATACACCATCAATACACCATCAATGTACCATCAATACACCATCAATGTATCATCAATACACCATCAATACACCATCAATACAACCTCAGTGTACCATCAATACACCATCAATGTACCATCAATACACCATCAATACACTATCAATACAACCTCAATGTACCATCAATACACCATCAATGTACCATCAATACAACCTCAATGTATCATCAAGACACCATCAATGTACCATCAATACACCATCAATGTACCATCAATACACTATCAATGTACCATCAATACACGATCAATACACCATCAATACACCATCAATACACCATCAATACACCTACAATGTACCATCAATACACCATCAATACACCATCAATACACCATCAATGTACCATCAATGCACCATCAAGGCATCATCAATACAACATCAATACACCATCAATGCACCATTAATGTACCATCAATGCACCGTCAATGCATCATCAATACACCCTCAATATACCATCAATACACCATCAATGTATCATCAATACACTATCAATACAACCTCAATGTACCATCAATACACCATCAATGTACCATCAATACAACCTCAATGTATCATCAAGACACCATCAATGTACCATCAATACACCATCAATGTACCATCAATACACCATCAATACACCAGCAATACACCATCAATACACCATCAAAACACCATCAGTACACCATCAATACACCATCAATGTTCCATCAATGTGCCATCAATACACCATCAATACACCATCAATGCACCATCAATACACCATCAATACACCATAAATACGCCGTCAACACACCATCAATGTACCATCAATACACCATCAATACAACATCAATGCAGCATCAATACACCATCAATACACCATCAATACAACCTCAATGTACCATCAATACACCATCAATGTACCATCAATACACCATCAATACACTATCAATACAACCTCAATGTACCATCAATACACCATCAATGTACCATCAATACAACCTCAATGTATCATCAAGACACCATCAATGTACCATCAATACACCATCAATGTACCATAAATACGCCGTCAACACACCATCAATGTACCATCAATACACCATCAATACAACATCAATGCAGCATCAATACACCATCAATGTACCATCAATGCACTATCATGGCATCGTCAATACACCATCAATACACCATCCATACACCATCAATGTATCATCAATGTGTCATCAATACACCATCAATACACCATCAATGTACCATCAATACACCATCAATGGATCATCAATACACCATCAATACACCATCAATACAACCTCAATGTACCATCAATACACCATCAATGTACCATCAATACACCATCAATACACTATCAATACAACCTCAATGTACCATCAATACACCATCAATGTACCATCAATACAACCTCAATGTATCATCAAGACACCATCAATGTACCATCAATACACCATCAATGTACCATCAATACACTATCAATGTACCATCAATACACGATCAATACACCATCAATACACCATCAATACACCATCAATACACCTACAATGTACCATCAATACACCATCAGTACACCATCAATACACCATCAATGTACCATCAATGCACCATCAAGGCATCATCAATACAACATCAATACACCATCAATGCACCATTAATGTACCATCAATGCACCGTCAATGCATCATCAATACACCCTCAATATACCAACAATACACCATCAATGTATCATCAATACACTATCAATACAACCTCAATGTACCATCAATACACCATCAATGTACCATCAATACAACCTCAATGTATCATCAAGACAACATCAATGTACCATCAATACACCATCAATGTACCATCAATACACCATCAATACACCAGCAATACACAATCAATACACCATCAAAACACCATCAGTACACCATCAATACACCATCAATGTTCCATCAATGTGCCATCAATACACCATCAATACACCATCAATGTACCATCAATACACCATCAATGTACCGTCAACATACCATCAATCCACCATCAATACACCATCAATGTACCACCAATACACACAGTACACCATCAATACACCATTAATGTACCATCAATACATCTTCAATGTACCATCAACCATCAATACACCATCAATACACCATCAATACACCAATACACCATAAATACACCGTCAATACACCATCAATGTACCATCAATACACCATCAATACACCATCAATGCAGCATCAATACACCATCAATGTACCATCAATGCACTATCACGGCATCGTCAATACACCATCAATACACCATCCATACCCCATCAATGTATCATCAATGTGTCATCAATACACCATCAATACACCATCAATGTACCATCAATACACCATCAATGTATCATCAATACACCATCAATACACCATCAATACACCATCAGTACACCTTCAATACGCCATCAATGTACCATCAACGTACCATCAATACACCATCAATACACCATCAATGTACCATCAATATACTATGAATGTACCATCAATACACCATCAATACACCATCAATGTACCATCAATACACCATCAATGTGTCATCAATACACCATCAATACACCATCAATACACCATCAATGTACCATCAATACAACCTCAATGTACCATCAATACACCATCAATGTACCATCAATACACCATCAATACACCATCAATACACCATCAATACACCATCAGTACACCATCAATACACCATCAATGTACCATCAATGTACCATCAATACACCATCAATACACCATCAATGTACCATCAATGTACCATCAATACACCATCAATACACCATCAATACACCATCAATACACCATCAGTACACCATCAATACACCATCAATACACCATCAATACACCATCAGTACACCATCAATACACCATCAATGTACCATCAATGTACCATCAATACACCATCAATACACCATCAATGTACCATCAATATACCATCAATGTACCATCAATACACCATCACCACACCATCAATACACCATCAATACACCATCAGTACACCATAAATACGCCATCAATACACCATCAATGTACCATCAATACACCATCAATACACCATCAATGCAGCATCAATACACCATCAATGTACCATCAATACACTATCACGGCATCGTCAATACACCATCAATACACCATCCATACACCATCAATGTGTCATCAATACACCATCAATACACCATCAATGTACCATCAATACAACCTCAATGTACCATCAATACACCATCAATACACCATCAGTACACCATCAATACACCATCAATGTACCATCAATGTACCATCAATACACCATCAATACACCATCAATGTACCATCAATATACTATCAATGTACCATCAATACACCATCAATACACCATCAATGTACCATCAATACACCATCAATGTATCATTAATACACCATCAATACACCATCAATACACCATCAATACACCATCAATATACCATCAATACAACCTCAATGTACCATCAATACAACATCAATACACCATCAATGCACCATTAATGTACCATCAATGCACCGTCAATGCATCATCAATACACCCTCAATATACCATCAATACACCATCAATGTATCATCAATACACTATCAATACAACCTCAATGTACCATCAATACACCATCAATGTACCATCAATACAACCTCAATGTATCATCAAGACACCATCAATGTACCATCAATACACCATCAATGTACCATCAATACACCATCAATACACCAGCAATACACCATCAATACACCATCAAAACACCATCAGTACACCATCAATACACCATCAATGTTCCATCAATGTGCCATCAATACACCATCAATACACCATCAATGTACCATCAATACACCATCAATGTACCGTCAACATACCATCAATCCACCATCAATACACCATCAATGTACCACCAATACACACAGTACACCATCAATACACCATTAATGTACCATCAATACATCTTCAATGCACCATCAACCATCAATACACCATCAATACACCATCAATACACCAATACACCATAAATACACCGTCAATACACCATCAATGTACCATCAATACACCATCAATACACCATCAATGCAGCATCAATACACCATCAATGTACCATCAATGCACTATCACGGCATCGTCAATACACCATCAATACACCATCCATACACCATCAATGTAACATCAATGTGTCATCAATACACCATCAATACACCATCAATGTACCATCAATACACCATCAATGTATCATCAATACACCATCAATACACCATCAATACAACCTCAATGTACCATCATTACACCATCAATGTACCATCAATACACCATTAATACACTATCAATACAACCTCAATGTACCATCAATACACCATCAATACACCATCAATGCAGCATCAATACACCATCAATACACCATCAATGCAGCATCAATACACCATCAATGTACCATCAATACACTATCACGGCATCGTCAATACACCATCAATACACCATCCATACACCATCAATGTGTCATCAATACACCATCAATACACCATCAATGTACCATCAATACAACCTCAATGTACCATCAATACACCATCAATACACCATCAGTACACCATCAATACACCATCAATGTACCATCAATGTACCATCAATACACCATCAATACACCATCAATGTACCATCAATATACTATCAATGTACCATCAATACACCATCAATACACCATCAATGTACCATCAATACACCATCAATGTATCATTAATACACCATCAATACACCATCAATACACCATCAATACACCATCAATATACCATCAATACAACCTCAATGTACCATCAATACAACATCAATACACCATCAATGCACCATTAATGTACCATCAATGCACCGTCAATGCATCATCAATACACCCTCAATATACCATCAATACACCATCAATGTATCATCAATACACTATCAATACAACCTCAATGTACCATCAATACACCATCAATGTACCATCAATACAACCTCAATGTATCATCAAGACACCATCAATGTACCATCAATACACCATCAATGTACCATCAATACACCATCAATACACCAGCAATACACCATCAATACACCATCAAAACACCATCAGTACACCATCAATACACCATCAATGTTCCATCAATGTGCCATCAATACACCATCAATACACCATCAATGTACCATCAATACACCATCAATGTACCGTCAACATACCATCAATCCACCATCAATACACCATCAATGTACCACCAATACACACAGTACACCATCAATACACCATTAATGTACCATCAATACATCTTCAATGCACCATCAACCATCAATACACCATCAATACACCATCAATACACCAATACACCATAAATACACCGTCAATACACCATCAATGTACCATCAATACACCATCAATACACCATCAATGCAGCATCAATACACCATCAATGTACCATCAATGCACTATCACGGCATCGTCAATACACCATCAATACACCATCCATACACCATCAATGTAACATCAATGTGTCATCAATACACCATCAATACACCATCAATGTACCATCAATACACCATCAATGTATCATCAATACACCATCAATACACCATCAATACAACCTCAATGTACCATCATTACACCATCAATGTACCATCAATACACCATTAATACACTATCAATACAACCTCAATGTACCATCAATACACCATCAATACACCATCAATGCAGCATCAATACACCATCAATGTACCATCAATGCACTATCATGGCATCGTCAATACACCATCAATACACCATCCATACACCATCAATGTATCATCAATGTGTCATCAATACACCATCAATACACCATCAATGTACCATCAATACACCATCAATGTATCATCAATACACCATCAATACACCATCAATGTACCATCAATACACCATCAATACACCATCAATGCAGCATCAATACACCATCAATGTACCATCAATGCACTATCACGGCATCGTCAATACACCATCAATACACCATCAATACACCTACAATGTACCATCAATACACCATCAATACACCATCAATACACCATCAATGTACCATCAATGCACCATCAAGGCATCATCAATACAACATCAATACACCATGAATGCACCATTAATGTACCATCAATGCACCGTCAATGCTTCATCAATACACCCTCAATATACCATCAATACACCATCAATGTATCATCAATACACTATCAATACAACCTCAATGTACCATCAATACACCATCAATGTACCATCAATACAACCTCAATGTATCATCAAGACACCATCAATGTACCATCAATACACCATCAATGTACCATCAATACACCATCAATACACCAGCAATACACCATCAATACACCATCAAAACACCATCAGTACACCATCAATACACCATCAATGTTCCATCAATGTGCCATCAATACACCATCAATACACCATCAATGTACCATCAATACACCATCAATGTACCGTCAACATACCATCAATCCACCATCAATACACCATCAATGTACCACCAATACACAGAGTACACCATCATATACACCATTAATGTACCATCAATACATCTTCAATGTACCATCAACCATCAATACACCATCAATACACCATCAATACACCAATACACCATAAATACGCCGTCAATACACCATCAATGTACCATCTATACACCATCAATACACCATCAATGCAGCATCAATACACCATCAATGTACCATCAATGCACTATCACGGCATCGTCAATACACCATCAATACACCATCCATACACCATCAATGTATCATCAATGTGTCATCAATACACCATCAATACACCATCAATGTACCATCAATACACCATCAATGTATCATCAATGTATCATATGTACACCATCAATACACCATCAATGTACCATCAATACACCATCAATACACCATCAATGTACCATCAATATGCCATCAATACGCCATCAATGTATCATCGATACACCATCAATACAACCTCAATGTACCATCAATGCACCATCAATGTCCCATCAATATATCCTCAATGTACCATCAATACAACATCAATGTACCATCAATGTACCATCAATACACCATCAATACAGCATCAGTACACCATCAATACACCATCAATGTACCATCAATACACCATCAATGCACCATCAATACACCATCAATGTACCATCAATACACCATCAATAAACCATCAATACACCATCAATACACCATCAATACAACATCAATGTACCATCAATGTACCATCAATGTACCATCAATACATCATCAATGTACCATCAATGTACCAGCAATACACCATCAATATACCATCAATGTACCATCGATACACCAACAATACACCATCAATGCACCATCAAAACACCATCAGTACACCATCAATACACCATTAATGTTCCATCAATGTGCCATCAATACACCATCAATGTACCATCAATACACCATCAATGTACCGTCAACATGCCATCAATCCACCATCAATACACCATCAATGTACCACCAATACACACAGTACACCATCAATACACCATTAATGTACCATCAATACATCATCAATGTACCAACCATCAATACACCATCAATACACCATCAATACACCATCAATACACCATAAATACGCCATCAATACACCATCAATGTACCATCAATACAACCTCAATGTATCATCAAGACACCATCAATGTACCATCAATACACCATCAATGTACCATCAATACACCATCAATACACCAGCAATACACCATCAATACACCATCAAAACACCATCAGTACACCATCAATACACCATCAATGTTCCATCAATGTGCCATCAATACACCATCAATACACCATCAATGTACCATCAATACACCATCAATGTACCGTCAACATACCATCAATCCACCATCAATACACCATCAATGTACCACCAATACACACAGTACACCATCAATACACCATTAATGTACCATCAATACATCTTCAATGCACCATCAACCATCAATACACCATCAATACACCATCAATACACCAATACACCATAAATACACCGTCAATACACCATCAATGTACCATCAATACACCATCAATACACCATCAATGCAGCATCAATACACCATCAATGTACCATCAATGCACTATCACGGCATCGTCAATACACCATCAATACACCATCCATACACCATCAATGTAACATCAATGTGTCATCAATACACCATCAATACACCATCAATGTACCATCAATACACCATCAATGTATCATCAATACACCATCAATACACCATCAATACAACCTCAATGTACCATCATTACACCATCAATGTACCATCAATACACCATTAATACACTATCAATACAACCTCAATGTACCATCAATACACCATCAATACACCATCAATGCAGCATCAATACACCATCAATGTACCATCAATGCACTATCATGGCATCGTCAATACACCATCAATACACCATCCATACACCATCAATGTATCATCAATGTGTCATCAATACACCATCAATACACCATCAATGTACCATCAATACACCATCAATGTATCATCAATACACCATCAATACACCATCAATGTACCATCAATACACCATCAATACACCATCAATGCAGCATCAATACACCATCAATGTACCATCAATGCACTATCACGGCATCGTCAA
The DNA here is from genome assembly GCF_044704955.1 of Pristiophorus japonicus. Classification (NCBI taxonomy): domain Eukaryota; kingdom Metazoa; phylum Chordata; class Chondrichthyes; family Pristiophoridae; genus Pristiophorus; species Pristiophorus japonicus. The sequence goes on from NC_091993.1 coordinate 81,454,953, forward strand.
TACACCATCAATACACCATCAATACACCTACAATGTACCATCAATACACCATCAATACACCATCAATACACCATCAATGTACCATCAATGCACCATCAAGGCATCATCAATACAACATCAATACACCATGAATGCACCATTAATGTACCATCAATGCACCGTCAATGCTTCATCAATACACCCTCAATATACCATCAATACACCATCAATGTATCATCAATACACTATCAATACAACCTCAATGTACCATCAATACACCATCAATGTACCATCAATACAACCTCAATGTATCATCAAGACACCATCAATGTACCATCAATACACCATCAATGTACCATCAATACACCATCAATACACCAGCAATACACCATCAATACACCATCAAAACACCATCAGTACACCATCAATACACCATCAATGTTCCATCAATGTGCCATCAATACACCATCAATACACCATCAATGTACCATCAATACACCATCAATGTACCGTCAACATACCATCAATCCACCATCAATACACCATCAATGTACCACCAATACACAGAGTACACCATCATATACACCATTAATGTACCATCAATACATCTTCAATGTACCATCAACCATCAATACACCATCAATACACCATCAATACACCAATACACCATAAATACGCCGTCAATACACCATCAATGTACCATCTATACACCATCAATACACCATCAATGCAGCATCAATACACCATCAATGTACCATCAATGCACTATCACGGCATCGTCAATACACCATCAATACACCATCCATACACCATCAATGTATCATCAATGTGTCATCAATACACCATCAATACACCATCAATGTACCATCAATACACCATCAATGTATCATCAATGTATCATATGTACACCATCAATACACCATCAATGTACCATCAATACACCATCAATACACCATCAATGTACCATCAATATGCCATCAATACGCCATCAATGTATCATCGATACACCATCAATACAACCTCAATGTACCATCAATGCACCATCAATGTCCCATCAATATATCCTCAATGTACCATCAATACAACATCAATGTACCATCAATGTACCATCAATACACCATCAATACAGCATCAGTACACCATCAATACACCATCAATGTACCATCAATACACCATCAATGCACCATCAATACACCATCAATGTACCATCAATACACCATCAATAAACCATCAATACACCATCAATACACCATCAATACAACATCAATGTACCATCAATGTACCATCAATGTACCATCAATACATCATCAATGTACCATCAATGTACCAGCAATACACCATCAATATACCATCAATGTACCATCGATACACCAACAATACACCATCAATGCACCATCAAAACACCATCAGTACACCATCAATACACCATTAATGTTCCATCAATGTGCCATCAATACACCATCAATGTACCATCAATACACCATCAATGTACCGTCAACATGCCATCAATCCACCATCAATACACCATCAATGTACCACCAATACACACAGTACACCATCAATACACCATTAATGTACCATCAATACATCATCAATGTACCAACCATCAATACACCATCAATACACCATCAATACACCATCAATACACCATAAATACGCCATCAATACACCATCAATGTACCATCAATACACCATCAATACACCATCAATACAACCTCAATGTACCATCAATACACCATCAATGTACCATCAATACACCATCAATACACTATCAATACAACCTCAATGTACCATCAATACACCATCAATGTACCATCAATACACCATCAATACACCATCAATACACTATCAATACAACCTCAATGTACCATCAATACACCTTCAATGTACCTTCAATGTACCATCAATACACCATCAATACACCAACAATACACCATCAATGCACCATCAAAACACCATCAGTACACCATCAATACACCATTAATGTTCCATCAATGTGCCATCAATACACCATCAATGTACCATCAATACACCATCAATGTACCGTTAACATGCCATCAATCCACCATCAATACACCATCAATGTACCACCAATACACACAGTACACCATCAATACACCATTAATGTACCATCAATACATCATCAATGTACCAACCATCAATACACCATCAATACACCATCAATACACCATCAATACACCATAAATACGCCGTCAATACACCATCAATGTACCATCAATACACCATCAATACAACATCAATGCAGCATCAATACACCATCAATGTACCATCAATGCACTATCATGGCATCATCAATACACCATCAATACACCATCCATACACCATCAATGTATCATCAATGTGTCATCAATACACCATCAATACACCATCAATGTACCATCAATACACCATCAATGTATCATCAATACACCATCAATGTACCATCAATACAACCTCAGTGTACCATCAATACACCATCAATGTACCATCAATACACCATCAATACACTATCAATACAACCTCAATGTACCATCAATACACCATCAATGTACCATCAATACAACCTCAATGTATCATCAAGACACCATCAATGTACCATCAATACACCATCAATGTACCATCAATACACTATCAATGTACCATCAATACACGATCAATACACCATCAATACACCATCAATACACCATCAATACACCTACAATGTACCATCAATACACCATCAATACACCATCAATACACCATCAATGTACCATCAATGCACCATCAAGGCATCATCAATACAACATCAATACACCATCAATGCACCATTAATGTACCATCAATGCACTGTCAATGCATCATCAATACACCCTCAATATACCATCAATACACCATCAATGTATCATCAATACACTATCAATACAACCTCAATGTACCATCAATACACCATCAATGTACCATCAATACAACCTCAATGTATCATCAAGACACCATCAATGTACCATCAATACACCATCAATGTACCATCAATACACCATCAATACACCAGCAATACACCATCAATACACCATCAAAACACCATCAGTACACCATCAATACACCATCAATGTTCCATCAATGTGCCATCAATACACCATCAATACACCATCAATGCACCATCAATACACCATCAATACAACATCAATGCAGCATCAATACACCATCAATGTACCATCAATGCACTATCATGGCATCGTCAATACACCATCAATACACCATCCATACACCATCAATGTATCATCAATGTGTCATCAATACACCATCAATACACCATCAATGTACCATCAATACACCATCAATGTATCATCAATACACCATCAATACACCATCAATACAACCTCAATGTACCATCAAAACACCATCAGTACACCATCAATACACCATCAATGTTCCATCAATGTGCCATCAATACACCATCAATACACCATCAATGTACCATCAATACACCATCAATGTACCGTCAACATACCATCAATCCACCATCAATACACCATCAATGTACCACCAATACACACAGTACACCATCATATACACCATTAATGTACCATCAATACATCTTCAATGTACCATCAACCATCAATACACCATCAATACACCATCAATACACCAATACACCATAAATACGCCGTCAATACACCATCAATGTACCATCAATACACTATCAATGTACCATCAATACACGATCAATACACCATCAATACACCATCAATACACCATCAATACACCTACAATGTACCATCAATACACCATCAATACACCATCAATACACCATCAATGTACCATCAATGCACCATCAAGGCATCATCAATACAACATCAATACACCATCAATGTATCATCAATGTATCATATGTACACCATCAATACACCATCAATGTACCATCAATACACCATCAATACACCATCAATGTACCATCAATATGCCATCAATACGCCATCAATGTATCATCGATACACCATCAATACAACCTCAATGTACCATCAATACACCATCAATGTCCCATCAATATATCCTCAATGTACCATCAATACAACATCAATGTACCATCAATGTACCATCAATACACCATCAATACAGCATCAGTACACCATCAATACACCATCAATGTACCATCAATACACCATCAATGCACCATCAATACACCATCAATGTACCATCAATACACCATCAATAAACCATCAATACACCATCAATACACCATCAATACAACATCAATGTACCATCAATGTACCATCAATGTACCATCAATACATCATCAATGTACCCAATGTACCAGCAATACACCATCAATATACCATCAATGTACCATCGATACACCAACAATACACCATCAATGCACCATCAAAACACCATCAGTACACCATCAATACACCATTAATGTTCCATCAATGTGCCATCAATACACCATCAATGTACCATCAATACACCATCAATGTACCGTCAACATGCCATCAATCCACCATCAATACACCATCAATGTACCACCAATACACACAGTACACCATCAATACACCATTAATGTACCATCAATACATCATCAATGTACCAACAATCAATACACCATCAATACACCATCAATACACCATCAATACACCATAAATACGCCATCAATACACCATCAATGTACCATCAATACACCATCAATACACCATCAATACAACCTCAATGTACCATCAATACACCATCAATGTACCATCAATACACCATCAATACACTATCAATACAACCTCAATGTACCATCAATACACCATCAATGTACCATCAATACACCATCAATACACCATCAATACACTATCAATACAACCTCAATGTACCATCAATACACCTTCAATGTACCATCAATACACCATCAATACACCAACAATACACCATCAATGCACCATCAAAACACCATCAGTACACCATCAATACACCATTAATGTTCCATCAATGTGCCATCAATACACCATCAATGTACCATCAATACACCATCAATGTACCGTTAACATGCCATCAATCCACCATCAATACACCATCAATGTACCACCAATACACACAGTACACCATCAATACACCATTAATGTACCATCAATACATCATCAATGTACCAACCATCAATACACCATCAATACACCATCAATACACCATCAATACACCATAAATACGCCGTCAATACACCATCAATGTACCATCAATACACCATCAATACAACATCAATGCAGCATCAATACACCATCAATGTACCATCAATGCACTATCATGGCATCATCAATACACCATCAATACACCATCCATACACCATCAATGTATCATCAATGTGTCATCAATACACCATCAATACACCATCAATGTACCATCAATACACCATCAATGTATCATCAATACACCATCAATACACCATCAATACAACCTCAGTGTACCATCAATACACCATCAATGTACCATCAATACACCATCAATACACTATCAATACAACCTCAATGTACCATCAATACACCATCAATGTACCATCAATACAACCTCAATGTATCATCAAGACACCATCAATGTACCATCAATACACCATCAATGTACCATCAATACACTATCAATGTACCATCAATACACGATCAATACACCATCAATACACCATCAATACACCATCAATACACCTACAATGTACCATCAATACACCATCAATACACCATCAATACACCATCAATGTACCATCAATGCACCATCAAGGCATCATCAATACAACATCAATACACCATCAATGCACCATTAATGTACCATCAATGCACTGTCAATGCATCATCAATACACCCTCAATATACCATCAATACACCATCAATGTATCATCAATACACTATCAATACAACCTCAATGTACCATCAATACACCATCAATGTACCATCAATACAACCTCAATGTATCATCAAGACACCATCAATGTACCATCAATACACCATCAATGTACCATCAATACACCATCAATACACCAGCAATACACCATCAATACACCATCAAAACACCATCAGTACACCATCAATACACCATCAATGTTCCATCAATGTGCCATCAATACACCATCAATACACCATCAATGCACCATCAATACACCATCAATACAACATCAATGCAGCATCAATACACCATCAATGTACCATCAATGCACTATCATGGCATCGTCAATACACCATCAATACACCATCCATACACCATCAATGTATCATCAATGTGTCATCAATACACCATCAATACACCATCAATGTACCATCAATACACCATCAATGTATCATCAATACACCATCAATACACCATCAATACAACCTCAATGTACCATCAATACACCATCAATGTACCATCAATACACCATCAATACACTATCAATACAACCTCAATGTACCATCAATACACCATCAATGTACCATCAATACAACCTCAATGTATCATCAAGACACCATCAATGTACCATCAATACACCATCAATGTACCATCAATACACTATCAATGTACCATCAATACACGATCAATACACCATCAATACACCATCAATACACCATCAATACACCTACAATGTACCATCAATACACCATCAATACACCATCAATACACCATCAATGTACCATCAATGCACCATCAAGGCATCATCAATACAACATCAATACACCATCAATGCACCATTAATGTACCATCAATGCACCGTCAATGCATCATCAATACACCCTCAATATACCATCAATACACCATCAATGTATCATCAATACACTATCAATACAACCTCAATGTACCATCAATACACCATCAATGTACCATCAATACAACCTCAATGTATCATCAAGACACCATCAATGTACCATCAATACACCATCAATGTACCATCAATACACCATCAATACACCAGCAATACACCATCAATACACCATCAAAACACCATCAGTACACCATCAATACACCATCAATGTTCCATCAATGTGCCATCAATACACCATCAATACACCATCAATGTACCATCAATACACCATCAATGTACCGTCAACATACCATCAATCCACCATCAATACACCATCAATGTACCACCAATACACACAGTACACCATCAATACACCATTAATGTACCATCAATACATCTTCAATGTACCATCAACCATCAATACACCATCAATACACCATCAATACACCAATACACCATAAATACACCGTCAATACACCATCAATGTACCATCAATACACCATCAATACACCATCAATTTACCATCAATACACCGTCAATGTACCATCAATACACCATCAAAACACCATCAGTACACCATCAATACACCATCAATGTTCCATCAATGTGCCATCAATACACCATCAATACAAAATCAATGTACCATCAATACACCATCAATGTACCGTCAACATACCATCAATCCACCATCAATACACCATCAATGTACCACCAATACACACAGTACACCATCAATACACCATTAATGTACCATCAATACATCTTCAATGTACCATCAACCATCAATACACCATCAATACACCATCAATACACCAATACACCATAAATACACCGTCAATACACCATCAATGTACCATCAATACACCATCAATACACCATCAATGCAGCATCAATACACCATCAATGTACCATCAATGCACTATCACGGCATCGTCAATACACCATCAATACACCATCCATACCCCATCAATGTATCATCAATGTGTCATCAATACACCATCAATACACCATCAATGTACCATCAATACACCATCAATGTATCATCAATACACCATCAATACACCATCAATACAACCTCAGTGTACCATCAATACACCATCAATGTACCATCAATACACCATCAATACACTATCAATACAACCTCAATGTACCATCAATACACCATCAATACACCATCAATGCAGCATCAATACACCATCAATGTACCATCAATGCACTATCACGGCATCGTCAATACACCATCAATACACCATCCATACACCATCAATGTATCATCAATGTGTCATCAATACACCATCAATACACCATCAATGTACCATCAATACACCATCAATGTATCATCAATACACCATCAATACACCATCAATACAACCTCAATGTACCATCAATACACCATCAATGTACCATCAATACACCATCAATACACTATCAATACAACCTCAATGTACCATCAATACACCATCAATACACCATCAATGTATCATCAATACACCATCAATACACCATCAATACAACCTCAATGTACCATCAATACACCATCAATACACGATCAATACACCATCAATACACCATCAATACACCATCAGTACACCATCAATACACCATCAATGTACCATCAACGTACCATCAATACACCATCAATACACCATCAATGTACCATCAATATACTATGAATGTACCATCAATACACCATCAATACACCATCAATGTACCATCAATACACCATCAATGTGTCATCAATACACCATCAATACACCATCAATACACCATCAATGTACCATCAATACAACCTCAATGTACCATCAATACACCATCAATGTACCATCAATGTACCATCAATACACCATCAATACACCATCAATACACCATCAGTACACCATCAATACACCATCAATGTACCATCAATGTACCATCAATACACCATCAATACACCATCAATGTACCATCAATATACCATCAATGTACCATCAATACACCATCACCACACCATCAATACACCATCAATACACCATCAGTACACCATAAATACGCCATCAATACACCATCAATGTACCATCAATACACCATCAATACACCATCAATGCAGCATCAATACACCATCAATGTACCATCAATACACTATCACGGCATCGTCAATACACCATCAATACACCATCCATACACCATCAATGTGTCATCAATACACCATCAATACACCATCAATGTACCATCAATACACCATCAATGTGTCATCAATACACCATCAATACACCATCAATACAACCTCAATGTACCATCAATACACCATCAATGTACCATCAATACAACCTCAATGTACCATCAATACACCATCAATACACCATCAGTACACCATCAATACACCATCAATGTACCATCAATGTACCATCAATACACCATCAATACACCATCAATGTACCATCAATATACTATCAATGTACCATCAATACACCATCAATACACCATCAATGTACCATCAATACACCATCAATGTATCATTAATACACCATCAATACACCATCAATACACCATCAATACACCATCAATGTACCATCAATACAACCTCAATGTACCATCAATACACCATCAATGTACCATCAATACACCATCAATACACCATCAATACACCATCAATACACCATCAGTACACCATCAATACACCATCAATGTACCATCAATGTACCATCAATATACCATCAATGTACCATCAATATACCATCAATATACCATCAATGCACCATCAGTGTACCATCAATATACCATCAATTCACCATCAATGCACCATAAATGCACCATCAATGTCCCATCAATGTCCCATCAATGCACCATCAATGCACCATCAATACACCATTAATACACCATCAATACACCATCAATGTACCATCAATACACCATCAGTGCATCATCTTGCATCCACTTGTATTCACTGAAGTTCAGAAGAATGAGAGGGGTTCTCATAGAAACATTTAAAATTCTGACGGGTTTAGACAGGTTAGATGCAGGAAGAATGTTCCCAATGTTGGGGAAGCCCAAAACCAGGGGTCACTAAGGATAAGGAGTAAGCCATTTAGGACCGAGATGAGGAGAAACTTCTTCACCCAGAGAGTGGTGAACCTGTGGAATTCTCTACCACAGAAAGTTGTTGATGCCAATTCACTAAATATATTCAAAAAGGAGTTAGATGTAGTCTGTACTACTCGGGGGATCAAGTGGTATGGCCAGAAAGCAGGAATGGGGTACTGAAGTTGTTTGTTCAGCCTTGAACTCATTGAATGGCAGTGCAGGCTCGAAGGGCCGAATGTCCTACTCCTGCACCTAGTTTCTATGTTTCTATGTTTCTAATACACCATCAAGGTTGGAAAGGTCGATGAGAACAATCGGAAACCAGTTGTTAAGGGATGCCAAGTTTTGACTTTAAATGTCCTATGGACTGTAGGAGGAAGGGAAGATCGAGTCACATAAAGATTTTCAAATAAAACACTTGAAAATTAAACCTTTGATATGTTCTCCTGATTGTACCCGAACGATTCAATAAATGGTAATGTTTTTCCCCTAGAAACGTGATTTAAATATATATATATAAATGCCTAGAATAATAATTGTGTCCCAGACCTTCTACAAGTTCAGTTGATGATTCCCTAAGACTAAAGCCAGGTTGTCCTGACAAGGAGAACCAGAGAGAGATAGATACACCTCGAGTCGTCTCCAGCAGCCAGTTATAGAAGCGCATTAACAGAGGTCTTCCAGAACCGTACACTTTACTCCCTAGAGAGGGTTTGTATAGGTCATCGCCACATCACTCCCATAAAAAGCCACTGTACCAATTGCTTGTCCAGGGGATGCAAGTTGCAATTTGCAAAGTTAACTGGGAAGTAATTTATTGTGTGAATTCCTTGTGACATTTTGGGCTAGAAATTGCATACCGCCCCGTTTGTGGCGATAACTTTTGAAGGAGTGCAAAAGTATTGGCGGGCAAAAATGATTTGCTACTCCCGGGAACTTCAGCTTTAGTGCTCCAAGAGGGAAGTGGAGTGCGGGGTTACTGACGGGGCGCGGCGATTTCACCGACGCCCGCGAATTTCCCTGGCGTTTTTTGCTGGCGCTAACATTTATCGCCTCGCTTTCTTGCATAGATCATGACATCATCCGGTGCGCAGTGCCCCGTTAGTGCCCTGGAGGTAATATTTGTTCCCGCCCCCTGCAGCATCGTCGGGCGACAACAACGGCAGCAGCAGGAGGCGTTGGCACCTGGGCTGGTCGCTTGGGGAGTGATATTTAAAGGTAGTGGTGCTCAGATAAGGCAAACTTTATTACTCTAATAAAGTTGACCACTTCCCTTAGAGCCTTACAGAGTGTGAGAGGCAATAACTGCAGTGCACTGAGCAATGTTCAGTGCAGTGCTGCCATTTTTAGAGGCTCCTTCCCACACTTAACCAGAAGGGCCAATGATAGGTTGAATGAATCTTACTGCTCTCTCTGTGGGACCACGGGACCTGCACTATGTGCATAACAGCCCCAAACACTCAGAGAATGAAAGACTGAGGAATCGCAGGGTCAAAATCAATCAGAGGATACCAGACTGGGGAGAGTAATAAAGTTTGCCCTATCTGAGCACCACTACCTTTAAATATCGCTCCCCAAGCGACCAGCCCAGGTGCCAACGCCTCCTGCTGGTGCCGTTGTTGTCGCCCAGCGATGCTGCAGGGGGCGGGAATGAATATTACATCCAGGGCACTAATGGGGCACTGTGCACCGGATGATGTCATGATCTATGCAAGAGAGCGAGGCGATAAATGTTAGCGCCAGCAAAAAACTGCCAGAGAAATTCGCGGATGTCGGTGAAATCGCCGCGCCCCGTCAGTAACCCCGCGCCTCGTTACCGCCCCCCGCAGGCACCAACAGGAGGCGCAAACCGGGCAAATTTCTCCCCCTTTGAATGTGGGGAGGAACGATATAAATTGGAAGAAGAGATTAGTAATGATATAACTACATTTATAATAAAAATAGGAGAGATGTTAAATAAACTAATAAAACTCAAAGAGAATAAAACCCTTGGTCGGGATGGATTGCATCCGCACATTTTAAAAGACTCTAGAGAAGAGATAGCAGAAGCATGCTCATATTTATTAATTCGTTAGAAAAAGGTGTAGTGCCAGAGGACTGGTGGATAGCTAACGTACCTATAATTAAGAAGGGATATAGAACATGTCCAGGGAACGATAGACCAGTCAGCTTAACATCGGTGGTAGGAAAAATAACGGAATCCCTATTAAAGGAGAAAATAGAAAAATATCTGGAAACCAAAAAAGCAGACAGTTGGGGTAAAGGGTAGCTATTCAGAGTGGAAGCAGGTGGAAAGTGGGCACCCACAAGGATCAGTGCTGGGATCATTGTTGTTCACAATTTATATTAACGATTTAGACTTTGGACTCAAAAGCACAATTTCTGAATTTGCGGATGACATCAAGTTGGGGGGATAGTCAATACCAATGTTCTCTCTAAGCTGCGTTCATCCGTGGCTGTGCAGTAATCTGCGAGGTACCGTGCAAGCCGCTCACAAGCTTTTCCACTGGAAATGCTGTGCATGTGCAGAAATTGAAAGGAACCACAAATTGAAACAGACAGGCAGCGCACACAAAGCACAGCTTCCAGGGAACATTGATCTTTCCCGAGGGGGACTGCTACAAATTACAAGAAGACATTAATAAACTTACAGAATGAGCATATAATTGGCAAATGAGTTGCAACACAGATAAGTGTGAGGTATTTTGGCAAGAAAGATTAGGAGGTCACATATTACTTACAAAATAAGAGTCTAAATTGGGTAGAGGAGCAAATGGATCTGGGAGTACAAATATACACATCACTAATAATAGCAATGCAGGTTATTAAGGCCATAAAAATGGCAAACCAGGCACTAGGGTTTATTTCTAGAGGGATGGAATTGATAAGTAGAGAAGTTATGCTAAACTTGCATCAAACCTTGGCCAGACCACACTTGGAGTACTGTGTACAGTTCTAGTTGCCATATTTTAAAAGATATAGGGACACTGGAGAGGGTGCAAAAATGATTTACAAGGATGATACCAGAATGCAACGTTATTCTATTGGGAAAGGTTGAACAGGCTGAGTCTTTTCTCTTGAACAGAGAAGGCTGAGGGGTGACCTAATAGAGGTCTTGATAGAGTAGACACTGAGAGACTGTATACACTTGTAGGGAAGAGCATAAATAGAGGCCGACAATATCAGATAGCCACCAAGAAATCAAACAGGGAATTCAGAAGAAGAGAGTGGTGAGGATGTGAAACTTGCTACCACAGTGAGTGGTTGAGGGGAATAATATAGATAAGCATCTGAGGGAGAAGGGAATAGAGGGTTATACGGAAAGGATTAGATGAGGAAGGATGGGAGGAGGCTGGAGTTGAGCATTATCGCTGGCATGGACTGGTTGGGCCGAATGGCCTGTTGCTGTGCTGTATATTCTATGTAAAAATACAAGTATTTTTATAAACTCACTGAGCCATCAGGACAGCATTACATTTCTATGTATGATTTTACAGAATTACATGATCTGGAGTATAGCGTACATTATTGCATAGGTTTACATGCAATTTGGAACATTTTATAAAGTAGTCCCATATCTCAAGTTTCAGGTGGTATACACAAATCACTGAAGCTTTTTTCTCTTTGGTTTATCAGTGTCTTGCATCTGATTAAGTGTATAATATATGCAGGCTATTCCGTTCCCTTTTATATATCTGATATTACTGTATATCAAATCACATGGTGTAAGTAGCACGCAATTAGCCTTGAAACCGCCATATTCCCACAGAGTGTCTGACTTCTCAGTCTCTCTATCTCCCTGTAGGGGGTGATTTGCAGAGTTTGTGCTCCTAGTGAGGAGCCCTGCCCTGTTGACAGCACATGGAAATCTGAGCGTGTGGTATCCACATTGTTCCAACCAAATGGACCGAAAATTGTGGGCAGCGCTGCTCGAATTGTCGATACACGCTGCCAGCGGGTGAGGCTCCCATTCGGAGGTAAATCAGAAAATTACCCTTATAACCACCATTCCCATTCACCACCAGGTATTTATCTAGTCTGGGTAGATATTGGTATGCATTACGCCCAGTTCTCGAGCATAAAACATATTTAGCAGTGGGACGGCCTGCACCCAATCTGCGCAGGCATTGGTGTGGTGTCCCTGCACCATACTACAAACTCACACGAGGCATGTACTGTAGACAGAGTCACTACGTGACCTTAACCTTTATTCCGAGGACCAAGGAATGCTGACCCTGGGTGGGACCTCCCCTTTTATACCTGGAAACCCAGGTGAGGAGTGTCTCCCACAAGTTCACCCCCTGTGGTCAGGGTGTGCATTTCTAGGGTATAAGTACAGTGTACAGGAGTTGCATGAAGGTTACGGTTACATGAAGATTACCATTGCATGATGGTTACATACATGACATCACCTCCCCCCTTACATCTTTTTGTGTCAAAGGTTAAATCTTTCAGGTGGTCGACGCTCTCTCATGGAGTGCTACAGTTGTGGCTCTGGTGGCTGAATCTCGGCATGCGTCTCTGTCACCTGAGGTGATTCCGGCCTGTCTGGGCTGGCCGCAGGGACTGTGCATGCTGTGGACTGTCCTTGTTGCTTCTCCACTGGCAGTGGTGTGGGTGATCTCATGCTCTTCTTCAGGTTCCTCTGTGTCTATGCTGAACCTTTTCTTTACTTAGTGCAAGTGTTTGCGGCATATCTGCCCATTGTTTAGTCTGACCACTATGACCCTATTCCCTTCTTTGCCAATTACTGTGCCCTCAAGACACTTGGGTCCCAAAGCATGGTTAAGAACAAATACCGGGCCATTCATTTCTATACACCTCCTCCTTGAGTTTCGATCGTGAAACTCGGTTTGGGACTGGTGCTTGCCCTCGACAACGTCTGCCAGGGCTGGGTGAATGAGGGACAGCTGCGTTTTAAGCGTGCGTTTCATGAGGAGTTCCGCTGGCGGGACTCCCGTGAGCGAGTGCGGGCGGGACCTGTAGGCCAGCAAGAGGCGTGATAGGCGGTACTGAAGGGAGGGTCCTTGGATGTATAGCATGCCCTGCTTTGTGACTTGGACCGCACGTTCCTCCTGGCCATTGGAAGCCGGCTTGAACGGCGCTGTCCGGACGTGTTTGATACCATTGCCCGACATAAACTCCTGGAATTCATGGCTGGTGAAACACGGGCCATTGTCACTGACCAGAATGTCCGGCAAGCCGTGGGTCGCGAAAACCGTATGCAGACTCTCCACGGTGATGGATATCGTGCACGAGTTTAATATGATGCACTCGATCCATTTTGAGTATGTATCGACAACGATCAGGAACATTTTTCCCATGAACGGCCCTGCATAGTCTACGTGAATACGTGACCATGGCCTGGTGGGCCAGGGCCACGGGCTGAGTGGGGCCTCCCTGTGGGCATTGCCCAGCTGGGCACACGTCGTGCACCTGCGAACCCAGTGTTCCAGGTCTGAGTCAATCACTGGCCACCATACATGTGACCGGGCAATGGCCTTCATTAACACGATGCCAGGGTGCTCGCTGTGGAGTTCGCTGATGAACGCTTCCCTGCCTTTCTGGGGCATGACTACCCGGCTGCCCCATAATTGGCAGTCGGCTTGGATTGAGAGCTCATCCATCCGTCTCTGAAACGATCTGACCTCCTCAGGGCACGCCCTGTGTGCGGGCACCCAATCCCCAGTCAGGACACATTTCTTTATCATGGATAGGAGGGAGTCTCTGTTGGTCCACAGTTTGATCTGGCGGGCTGTGATGGGGAGCCTGCAGTGTCAAAAGCCTAAACGGCCATGACAATCTCAGTGCTTTGCTCCGACGCCCCCTCGGTGGTGGCCAGTGGGAGCCTGCTGAGCGTGTCAGCGCAATTTTCGGTGCCTGGCCGGTGCCGTATGGTGTAGTCATACGCAGCCAGTGTGAGAGCCCATCACTGTATGCGAGCTGACGCATTGGCATTGACAGCCTTGCTGTCAGACAACAGGGATGTTAACGGCTTGTGGTCCGTCTCTAGCTCGAACCGTCTACCGAAAAGGTGCTGGTGCATCTTTTTCACACCGTAAACACAAACGAGTGCTTCCTTTTCGTTATGCCATATCCACACTCTGCCTGGGACAGTGACCCGGAGGCATAAGCCACGGTTGGAGTCGGCCGTCGTCATTACCCTGCTGCAACACACACCCAACCCCGTAGGACGATGCATCGCACGTTAAAACCAGTTTTTTACAGGGGTCATATAAAGTCAACAGTTTGTGAGAACACAGCAGGTTCCTCGCCTTACTGAAAGCCGTTCTTGACTGTTCCCCAAAGCCACTCACAACCTTTACGCAGGAGCATGTGTAACGGCTCCAACAATGTGCTTAAGTTTGGCAGAAAGTTCCCAAAATAGTTCAAAAGTCCCAGGGATGATCGCAACTCCGACGTGTTGCCGGGCCTGGGTACCGGCGGATCGCCTCCATTTTTGATTCAGTGGGCCGGATCCCATTTGCGGCAACCCTCCTGCCCAAAAACCCGACCTCTGGAGCCAAAAACACACACTTGGGCCTTTTTCAGCCGCAAGCCTACCCGGTCCAGTCGGCGTAGCACCTCCTCCAGGTTGTGGAGGTGTTCCTCGGTGTCTCGACCCGTTATAAGGATGTCGTCTTGGAAGACGATTGTTCCAGGAATGCATTTGAGCAAGCTTTCCATGTTCCGCTGAAAGATAGCGGCCGCCAAACGAATGCCAAATGGACACCTGTTGTAGATAAATAATCCCTTGTGCGTCGTGATGGTGGTCAGAAGCTTGGATTCTTTAACCAGTTCCTGAGTCGTGTAGGCCGAAGTGAGGTCCAGCTTCGTGAACAGCTTGCCACCTGCCAGCATGACAAAAAGGTCCTCCGCTCTCGGGAGCGGGTATTGGTCTTGCAGCGACACTCGGTTGATGGTGGCTTTGTCGTCGCCACAAATCCTGACCGAGCCATCTGCTTTAAGGACAGGAACGATGGGACTTGCCCAGTTGCTGAATTCAATGGCCGAAATTATGCCCTCTCTGAGCAGCCTGTCCAGTTCAATTTCAATTTTCTCTGGCTTTGTGGTGCACTGGTCTGGCATCTGGAGTGATACGTATCACTACTTTAGTACCCTTGAATGATCCGACACCGGGTTGAAACAGTGACCTGAATTTTTGTAGGACCTGTAAGTATGAACTTCGCTCCACAGATGAAATGGCATGCACATCCCCCCATTTCCAATTCATCTCGTCTAGCCAACTCCTCCCCAAGAGTGCGGGGCCATTCCCCGGGACGATCCAGAGTGGCAGCCGGTTCTGTGATCCATTATGTGTTACCACGAAGTTTGCACTGCCTAGCACTGGGATGATCTCTTTGGTGTATGTCCTTAGCTGCGTGTCAATGCGTTCCAGTTTGGGCCTGCTAGCTCTGTGTGGTGTAAGGGGTTCTCGGGGAGTGTTGTTGTGCCTTGGGTGTCTCTCTCTGGGCTTCTGCCCTCACAGCTTATGCCTGGCCTGTGAGGTACCCTGAGTGCTGCAAGAGCACCCCTGGAGAGACTGTGTCCACAGCTTATGAAGGGGGTTTTGAGACTCGTGCGTCCCCACAGCTTATGCCTAGCCTGTGAGGCACCTGTGAGTGTCAAACACTCCTAACCCCTTCTTCCCTAGCCTGTGACACACAGTTGAGCGTTTTCGAGGCGCTCCTAGCTTCCCTTACACTGTTCTGACATAAGACTCATGATCAGGAGATGTAATACAATAGAACTGAGACAAGGTGATTCCAAGAGGAACTTAGCCTTCCAATTTATTTGACAAGGTGTATCTCAACAAACAGCAATACACCAACAAAACAATCCCCCTAAATCCCACTAAAAGGACACAACGAAAATTTTTACACAAGTTTAGCAGTACAATGCCCAACCTCCCACCTTTCCTGGCCTAACTGAGTTGGGAGTTCTGGGGACCAGAGGCTATACTCACTACTGTGCCTTCTGCAGTCTGGTGGTTTGTTTCTTCTATCTTCGGTGTCTTCGGACACTGGTTTTCCTTCAGTGTCGAGAGGCTTGCTGGTTGTTGGATCACGAGAGCAGAAACATACACACACTGGGTCAGAAACCCCTTTTTATAGCCAGATATCCAGTCCGCCTCTCGTGCTGAAATCGATCCTTCCCATTGGTGGGCTTTGTGATTTTGAAAAATGCAGCAGTTTTAGATTATTGCGGGTTTTTTTCCACTGATGTTAACCTACTCAAGGTTTGAGTAGGTGTTGATTGGGTTGGCCTTCTGTAGTCATTGTGTAGGCCCTTGGGTTGTTTTGGGTTACTTGTTTACTGAAGGTCTGCATAATTTCCCTCCATAGTGTAAACATGGGGAAGACAATAGCCCGATAATGGCGATGAGTCAGTCCCACAGTTTTCGAGCAAGTGCTCTCCCATTGGCTTGAAAGCCCTGTGCTTCGGGCTGACTCTGTCCCACTATTGGCCCTCCAGTGTCCTCCCCCGTCCAATCACTGCTCTGCCAAGGTCAAATCGTCTTGGTTTCAATTCACATTGCAGCACAGACAGATCCCACAGCTCTTTTCCTTCTGGGCAAAATGAGGGGGTTTTCGTTCTCCCCTACATAATTTTCCCATCTGACACAGTCAGACACCACCCGAGTGTGTCAAAGTTCAGGGTGTGAGTAAACCCTAGGCCTCCCAAATTGCCCAACATTCCCCAGTTTAACTCTAAACTGATCCCGTCGATATATATCGTAATTCCTTTTAACGCGGTACAAAACACAGAATCCAACAGGTTACAATATACGACAGCAACATACATATTTGTACTTAAGGTTACAGCAGTAATTGTGCATTGAGTCGCATTTCAGTCTTAACCGTAAAACAAAGAAACCTGCCCTGCAAACTCCCCAGGGGCCATGTATGAAAACGCAGTCATCCCTGGGAATAACAAAAACCGCCTAAGTGTCGCGGTCAAGCTTTGTTTACACGCTTTGACTGTTTAGCAACGGCTCTCCTGTCTGTGTAGTAGCCTGAGGAACTGCTTTCTTTTTCTTTTTCTCCTGAGTTTACAGCTTGTAACTAGCAGATATGCTACAATCAGGAGTTGGCCGATTACTAAGGCATGCGATCCCACCCGGATCCACGCAGGTATGTCTGCCTGTATCCCCAAATCCCACCATGCTGGGGGTTTAATCTGGGCAATCTCCCCTGCTAGAATTTCAGTTTTCTGCTCCATGGTGTAAAAATGTTTTTGAGACAAATCCACTGCCTGGAGGAGGGCTGTAAGTTTCTCAGGTAGTGGGGCAATGGGATAGCCAAATTGGGCGACATATTGTTGTAGGTGGCTGAGGTTGTTTTGTACCATGAGGTGAATCATGGAAGGTTCAGGGATGGGTGTGATTCTGGTGTGTGCCACTTGAACCTCTGCCCTGAGTTTAAAGCAAAAGCTGCTGTACGGTATTGGACACCACCTTCCCGGTCCGTGTTCATACCGTTGGGCACTTGTGGTGACACAATATGTCCCACCGCCTACATATGCTACCTGTGGAGGCATGTGGTTAGGGGCCATTACCTCCATTGTGCAATTGATGGGCTCTGCCCCAGCAGTGCTGAACCCGCATTGTAGCCTTGCAAAATCGTTCAAGTGCTGGGGGCACAGGATTACCTGTGCTCCCCTGCTCCGACATTCCGAGAGGTCTGTACCTGTCACAGTGTGCTCCCACATTGTGACATAAGGTGGGACCTCTTGGAATCGAACATGCACCCCTCCACGAATGACTCCCACATTCTCCACTCGGTACAGGGGTGCTGGTCGTGGGGGCGCTGGTCATAGGGACGCCCCCATCACGGGCATCCTGACCACCACACCCATGATGGTATGGTTTGACTTTCCACAGTCCACCGGTACTGGGTAGGCTTCCGACGCTACACGAAGTTAGCAAGGACTCAAAACATTATGATAAGGGTGCAGGGCTGCTAAGTGCTGGTTGCTGATCCAGGAGGGGACCTGTCCCTGTCTCAGATCCTCGAGGTTACTCCGTCCCTCTCCCAGCAACCAGGCCCCATAGAGCACGCACACCTCATTTTGGGCAGCTTGATCGGAGGCGTTTCTATCCTCCCGAATCAAGGCGTTTGCCTCCAATTGAGAGATAATCTCCTTTAAGTGAACTGTCATTGCCACCTCTTCGTGGAGCGTGGATTCCACTACAGTATTCTCGTCCCCCAGGATTTTGCGCAGCTGATTCTTTAACCCATTTATCTGGAGGGCCAGCTGCATGTTATCCAAACTGTTTATGGCGGACGCCCCGGTGTTAAACTCCGTGAAAATGTCATTTAAAGTGCCACGCCTCTGCCTGCCCGGTTTGGCCCTATCCCACTGTTTATACAAGTCTGTCAATTTGACATCCCCGAAGTCCAGTTCATAGAACTTCCGGAACATCTCCCGCAGCAGAGCCTGGTATAACAACTCGGTTTCCCGGGGACACCACGTAGGTAGGCGAACTTCTGTCAGATTTAGCATCACTGATGCCACCGCGTAGTGTACCCACTGATAAAGTAGTTTCTCGGTAGGGACCAACACAAAACCATTCCCCGGCCCCCTGGTTGTTGTCGGGCACCCGTGTGGGACGGTGGGCTTGGCCGTGGGTGGGGGTTTTCTTTCCCGAACTAAAAGTTCGGTGGCGTTTACTGGTACCCGGCGATTGGGGGTCACACACGCCTCCCCGCTGCGATCCCATACCCCCCATTCTCGACATCCTGCCATCACCTATAGAAAGCAATGGAGACCCCCTCTGAACACTCGCGAGTGGATCCCCACATACACAAATAAATTGTTTGGTCGTACGACCACCATTTCTCCCAGCACACCGTGACCCAGCCAGATGACCCCATGATGGTTCGATAGGTATCATTATCCAGACGTTCCCAGTCCGAGTGTCGGTCTCCCACTTCCCGCTTGAGCTTTCTGAGCCACCACCACCGTCCCAGACGTATGTCCCCTTGGCAAGTTAGGCATACCTTCCTGCCTTCTGTCACTCTCACTCTGGAAGTGGCCACAGTGATCTCCGGGCAGGGGATGGAGGCCTCTCCGTAGGTAAAGTCCTTATGGTTGGAGTACTTGGTGGAGTTCGATCCCAACCACCCAGACCATCTCCCCTCGTGGGAGTAGGTGACCCGGCCATCCACCGCCGGAGTCCCTTCTCCTGTGGTCACTGTCGGCGCTCTGCCCCCGGAGCATCTGAAAACCAGGGAGTCCTCGGTATCACCTCGGTGCTCGGTGCAGATTCTTAGCGATACCAGCATCACTAACGTCCAGTAGGGAGGTGTTGACATCTGAAAGGCAAGAAGAACATGGCCTTGCCTTGAGAGACCTCTCCAGGCTCGGCCCGCGTAGCATGTTCCAAACACAAAAATGCTGTACCCAACCATCACTGCCTTACCTAAACACATATACACACAACACAAAGTAACAAAACAGGAAGGGAAAATATATACACCGCCACCCGTCCTCGGGTGGCCAGGCTATATCCTGTCACTGTACAGGCGTCGTCGACCACTCGGCTGACCGTACCCTGGGGACCAGGATGCCCTCCGCTGAGGGGCTCGTATAGTCCCGCTTAATGAGTCTTGTGCTGCCCTCCAAGGCCCTCCTGAGCCCCGGATAATCGGTGGGAGACCCTTGCTAGCGCAACAGAGCACCCTCCCTGTTGTCTTTCGCCTTCTCAGTCTGGGGCGGGGAGCTAATTAAACAGGGAACCACGGCGCCCTGGGCTGTGGCACTCTGTCACTCCTCCTTACTGTCGGTGCAGAGTCCCACATTATGGGCTGCAATGCTATCTCCTCCACCTCTTGGGCTAGCCCCAGCTGATCCACCATGGGAGGTTCAGCTTCCCCTTGGACCTTGCTAATGGTAGAGCCTTTCTCCCTACTTCTGTTAGTGGGCTGGGAACCTCTACCCAGTGGTGGGATAGCCTTACTGGAGCAGTGAACCATCCCTGGCTGTAGAGCTTCGGGGCCCGCTGCCTCCTCCGGAGCCTCCAAATCCACCGGGGCCTGTTCTTCCCCCAGTGCCCGATTCCCTTCCCTTGCTCATCCCCTCTGTTTTTACCTCTTTTGGGGTCAAACAATTTACACTGATTAATGTGATACCACTTCACCCGCCGAGGCAATTGAACCGCATAGACCATAGGGCTAGCCTTGTCGACTATGTTGTATGGTCCCATATACAGTGGTTCAAATACCCCGACCCGGGCGAAGCTTCTCACCATCACCTGGTCACCCACCTCCCAATCATGGTGACTGCGGGGTTCCCATGTTGTTGGCCGCCTGCCAGTAAATCTGTTGAAGCTGTTCAAACAGATTCCTGATGAAGCGGTCCCGGTTCACCTCTCGAAGCTGCCCTTCGGTGAGAACCGGCGCCAACACATGCACTGGGGTTCTCATGATCCGGCCAGTCATCAGCTCATGGGGTGAGTACCCTGTGCTCTTTGACTGACTGGCCCGGATTCCCATGAGGACCAGCGGTAAGACCTCCACCCACTTGTTCGGTGAGTCTCCCGTCACCTTGCGCAGCCTTTCCTTTAGGATCTGGTTCAGGCGTTCTACGGGGCCTGAGGACTGAGGGTTGTGGGCGACATGCCATTTGGCTCTTATCCCCAGCACCTTTAGGGTGGCCTGCATCACCTGGCCTGTGAAGTGGCTTCCCCGGTCGGACTCCACGATTTGAGGTAGACTCCACCGAGAGAACACCTCCCTGACTAGGATTTTTGCAATCCCCACCGCGGTAGCTGTTCGGCAAGGGAAGGCTTCCACTCACTTGGAAAACACATCCACCAGGACGAGGCAGTATTTATAACCTCCCTGGGCAGCCGGTAGGGGTCTGATGTAGTCGATCTGGATCGACTGCCATGGTCCCTCTACCCGCCTGACGTGTCCCATCGACACCTTCCTTTTCTGAGGGTCTGGGTTGTTTGCAGCGCAAACCAGACAGCTCGCACAGAAGTTGTGGACGTCTTCCCAGAGGCCTGGCCACCACCCTGCCTTTTCTACCCGTTGCCAGGTAGATAGCGGCCCGGGGTGTCTCGCACCTGGACCCTCATGGGCCAGCTGAAGGAATTCCCTCTGTTGTTGTGGCGGCACTACCCATTTGTCCCCTTTAAACAACATGCCTTCCCGCACAGCAATATCTGCAGCACTGTATGGGCCCTCCGCCTTTTCCCCCTTTTTGATAGCAGCCAAGGCAGCCTTCAGAATCGGATCCTGCATCTGGACTACTTTAAGGTCCGGGGCCGCAGCCGCCCCTACGCTCCCTTGTGTCCCTGGCTTGCTTCTTGCTGCTGCTATCCTGCCTGCCTCGTATGGGTCCCATGGGCGACCTGTACGAGCACCTTCCCTTGCCAGCAGGTCTGCCTGCTGGTTACCTTCCCCCCGTGGCTCAGTTTTGGAGTGGGCCTTTACCTGATGGATATATACATCCCCGGTTCCTCCCACTGCAGCCACGATCCGTTCTAGCAGGGGTTTGGTCACAAGGGACTTCCCATCCGCAGAGGTGTACCCCCGGCGTGACCAAATCGCCAGATACTCTGTACATGAATTGCAAGTGAACATGCTGTCCGAGCAAATCGTGTATGGGGTAGGGAATTCCTCGGGGTGTGTGACCACATACATCACTGCCGAGAGTTCCGCCTGCTGGGCGCTCAGGGTGCATGGGAGTTTAAGAGCCAAGGCAATTCCCGCCTTGGGATCCAAAACTCCGCAGCACGCAAATCTTGTACCCGCGGACACTGAACTGGAGCCATCAATGTAGATCTCGCGGCCTGTGGTGGTGTGTATCCCTGCCGAAATCCAAAGTTGATGTCCCATACCCGCTCCACAGAGCATCTATGCGGCTGCCCTGGATAGATTAAATTTGCTGCGAGCCTGGGCTCGCAGAGGCCCTTGACCTTTAAAGTAATTTGGGAGAGGAGGAGGGTCCAGTGAATGATTCTAGGACTGCTCACTGTCCCGTCCTTAATCCTCCTGTCCAACAGCATCTGCGTCGGGGTATGATGGGTGAGGAGTGTAATGGGGGATATTCTAGTAAAGATCTGAGCTCTCTTTACTGCCCAGTGGGTGGCAAGCAAGTGCCTCTCACAATTGGAGTATCCCTTTTCTATCTCCGTGAGGACCCTGGAGGAGTACACCACTGGTCTCAGCTGACCGTTTCGCTCCTGGAGCAACACTGCACTTAAGCTGTCGCCACTGGCTGCCACCTCCAGGAAGAATTCCTCTCCCCCACCGGGGCTGGTGCTACCTGCAGGTCTCTCTTAAGACGGACAAATGCTGCCTCACAGCCCTCGTCCCATTCCCACTCGACCCCCTTTGTAGGAGTCTGAGCAGAGGGGCGGCAGTGGCTGCATAGTCCTCGATGAAGTCCCTACAGTGGCCAGTGATTCCCAGGAAAGACCTTACCCCCGACACATCCCTAGGGACAGGGAGTTCCTGCACTGCCTTTCTTCTAGCCTCATCAATGGCTAGAAGAAAGGCCATTCTTCTGCCCTTATCGTCAGGCCCAGGAATTTTACTTCTCCTAGACCTATCTGGGCTTTCTTGGGGTTAACTTTAAAACCCCTTCCTTCAGTAAGACCAGCAGTTCGGCCAGCAGTGGACCATGTTCCTCACTGCTGTCTGTGAACAACAACAGGTCGTCCACATACTGGACCAGCTGGTGTGACTGGCTGAAGCCTTTTAAGCAGTTCGCCATGCATTGGTGAAAGATGCTGGGACTATTATGAAAGCCCTGTGGGAGGCAGCTCCATGTATACTGCTGTTCCCGGAAGGTGAAGGCAAACTTGTACTGGTTTTCCCTCCGTACAGGGATAGACCAGAACCCATTGGATATATCCAATACTGTGAACGTGGTTGCGGATGCAGGGATTTCCCCTATCAGATCCGCAATCGCCGCTACTGTGGGGGCACAAGCTGGGATGTTTTTATTGAGCACCCTATAATCCACCGTAGCCCTCCAAGAATTGTCCGGTTTCCTAACCGGCCAAAGCGGGGAGTTGACATGGGTGGCTATGGGTCTCAAAACACCCTGTTCGACAAGCGAGCTTAAAGCTGTCTCCAAGTTTGCTTCTGCCTCTTGGGGAAAGCCATACTGCTTTTGCGGGCAGGACATGGGATCCCCATCTATTCTAACCTCCATTCCTGTGACTCTCCCACAATCGTGTTTATGGGTGGCAAATGCTGCAAGATTTGCTTGCACATAGGCCCGGTACTCGGCCGGGGTGTTACCGACCAGAACCTCCAGGTCGTAACCCCCTTTTGGCTTCATTGTACACAGAGTCCCTTTTCCCTGTTTCTTATCAATAACCATGACTTCTCCCTCTGCTCCCGTGCCCACTATGTCCCATAGACAGTGATTCCTCAAGTCTACTAGGATCTGGCGAGCGATGATGAAATCGGCCCCCAAGATCCCTTTTCCCACCTGCTCCCAGTTTATCAGGATGCACTTCCATTGTGTTTGGAGTGCTCCTAAACGAACTGCAAGCGGGTCTGAGAAAAACCCAGCCTTCTCATTTCCTGTGAACCCAACTAGTTGATACAGCACCCCGTTTGATAGAGGTGAGGTTGCAGGGTCCTCCGAATGGACTATTGTGCTGGAAGCACCAGTGTCCAAAAGGTAAGTACCCAATACACCCTCAACCTCCATCTTTTCTAGTGGGCACAGGTATGCAAGCTGGGTCTGGGCTAGTCACGGCCTCTGTACTGGCAGGATTGCTGGTGCTTCCCTGCCTGTTGCCGTGGCTACCTTCCCAGTCCCCTCCAGCGCTGACCTTACTGCAGCTACTATCTCGTCAAGGGATGGTGAGGAGCTCTCTCCACTTTCCCCACTCTGGGCGGCTCCTGAAGGACTTCTCCCCCCATATCTCTTTACTGGGCTCCTGCAATCCCTTTTAAAATGCCCAGCTTTCCCGCACCCGTAGCACACTCCCTCCTTATCAGACGAGCGGCCACCCTCCTGGTGCCATTCCCTTTTGGGAATCGAGTTGGGTTTTACTTCATTTACCCGACCTTTAGAGTTTTTCTCCTCTTCCCCTCCTCCATTCCGTTGGACCAGTGCCAGTTGCCTGACCACTGCTTCCTCGGTGAGGTTGGGGTCCCGGGAATCGAACCACAGTTCTGCCCTGGCCTTGAGCCGGGGCAAGCAGTTTGCCACCAGCATCCTCAGCCAGCGGCCAGTCTGTACCGCGGAAAGATTCGCCCGGTCGAGGAGCTCCCCACAGGCTGCGTGGTATACCACCCACAGCCTGTCCGCAAACACTTGCGGGGTTTCCCCTGCGAGCTGCCTTGTCCTTTCGACCCGTTCGAAAGGACTGCCGTCATCGAAGCCCATAGCCTCAAGGACAGCCCTCTGGACCTCAGTAAATGTGCGCTGTCCCCTCCGGCATTCTGCCGGTAGGGCCTGGTACAATTTGCTGTCCAGAGAGAAGAACAGCAGCTTGGCTGTCTCTTCCTCATCGCACCCATTAATTTCCCCTGCCTACATCACCTCCATGAAGTGGATAGACGGGTCCCCGCTGCGAGTGAGTTTGGCCAAATGGGCCACCATGGCCCTGAGTGATTGAACTCTATGGGGAATAATAAAGTCGCTCTCCAGCGCTCCCCGACCTTGGCCACCTGCCTGTGGAGGACCGTACTTGCGCTGCCTGACCGGGCACATCCGCCCTGGTTCAGGATCTTTATGCGCTGGTCTCTCTACCTCCGGCTGTCCCACCATACCCGGTGCAGCAGACAGTGCCTGGTCGCCTGATCCAGCCCTTAACTGGCCCTCGGCGGGAGCCTCACATCCCTGCTGCCGAGCGGGACACATTGGTCCTGCCCCCAGCCCAGGGTATGCTACTACCTGCGCGCCCCGCTCCTCCAGGTACCTCACCGGACAAACCACCGGTGCCTCAGGAGGTGGTCGGGCGTCTCTTGCCTTTGGATTCTCCTCTACCCCCCAATACTCTCCTTTGTCCCCTGTGGACCCTCCAGGTCCTATCAGGGCGACCATCCCCTTTGCCTGGGATAGAGCGTGGGTGAGAGTTTTAATCCTCTCCTGGCAGGGACCGTGATCTGCAAACTCACTGCTACTGGCCACTTTATAGGCTGCCTGTACGTCTTTTAATTTATTCTCTAGTTCCCAAATTTTCTGGGTGTACCGAGAATTCTGTTCCCGGAGGGACCCCTCACTACCCTTGGCCTCAGTGACCTGACACTGAAGATAGTCCCGGCTATTTCGGAAGGTCTCCCCGAACTGTCTCTTCCCTTGCTGCTCCTCAGCTAATTCGGCCAGCAGGTTGTCCCCAACCGCAGCCTGGATAGCAGATAGCTCCTCTGATTTCTGAAGACTCTGTTTCAAGGCCTTCACCCGCTGGTTGAGCTTTCGTATTTGGCAGGTGAAGCAGATAAGCCAGATGGCCTTTTCCACCCTGCGGTTGTGGTCCTTCCCTGCTGTCCACTGAGCAGCAGCATCCACTGGGCGCTCAGCCCGTGTGAGGGCTTGCACCCAAGGTTTGGTGAGGTTCACCTTGCCAAAAATGTATGAGGAAATTCTCTCCTCCATTTTAGTTTCCTCTCTTATCACCTCATCTGTTATATTAACATCTCCTGTTTGCTTATGTCCTGCCGCGGTCACCATGTTCTGTAAGGGGTTCTCGGGGAGTGTTGTTGTGCCTTGGGTGTCTCTCTCTGGGCTTCTGCCCTCACAGCTTATGCCTGGCCTGTGAGGTACCCTGAGTGCTGCAAGAGCACCCCTGGAGAGACTGTGTCCACAGCTTATGAAGGGGGTTTTGAGACTCGTGCGTCCCCACAGCTTATGCCTAGCCTGTGAGGCACCTGTGAGTGTCAAACACTCCTAACCCCTTCTTCCCTAGCCTGTGACACACAGTTGAGCGTTTTCGAGGCGCTCCTAGCTTCCCTTACACTGTTCTGACTTAAGACTCATGATCAGGAGATGTAATACAATAGAACTGAGACAAGGTGATTCCAAGAGGAACTTAGCCTTCCAATTTATTTGACAAGGTGTATCTCAACAAACAGCAATACACCAACAAAACAATCCCCCTAAATCCCACTAAAAGGACACAACGAAAATTTTTACACAAGTTTAGCAGTACAATGCCCAACCTCCCACCTTTCCTGGCCTAACTGAGTTGGGAGTTCTGGGGACCAGAGGCTATACTCACTACTGTGCCTTCTGCAGTCTGGTGGTTTGTTTCTTCTATCTTCGGTGTCTTCGGACACTGGTTTTCCTTCAGTGTCGAGAGGCTTGCTGGTTGTTGGATCACGAGAGCAGAAACATACACACACTGGGTCAGAAACCCCTTTTTATAGCCAGATATCCAGTCCGCCTCTCGTGCTGAAATCGATCCTTCCCATTGGTGGGCTTTGTGATTTTGAAAAATGCAGCAGTTTTAGATTATTGCGGGTTTTTTTCCACTGATGTTAACCTACTCAAGGTTTGAGTAGGTGTTGATTGGGTTGGCCTTCTGTAGTCATTGTGTAGGCCCTTGGGTTGTTTTGGGTTACCTAGTTTTCTGAAGGTCTGCATAATTTCCCTCCATAGTGTAAACATGGGGAAGACAATAGCCCGATAATGGCGATGAGTCAGTCCCACAGTTTTCGAGCAAGTGCTCTCCCATTGGCTTGAAAGCCCCGTGCTTTGGGCTGACTCTGTCCTACCATTGGCCCTCCGGTGTCTTCCCCCATCCAATCACTGCTCTGCCAAGGTCAAACCGTCTCGGTTTCAATTCACATTGCAGCACAGACAGATCCCACAGCTCTTTTCCTTCTGGGCAAAATGAGGGGGTTTTCCTTCTCCCCTACAGTGGCCATAGTCTCTCAAATTGTTGGGCGCTCATAAGTGACTGGCTAGCTTCCGTATCCAGCTCCATGTGCACCGAGATGCCATTCAATAAAACTTTCATCATCATGGGTGGCATTTTAGTGTATGAGCGGTGGACATCAGCCACGTGAACCCGCTGAACTTCAGCATCCATGGCTTTTCCCCAGGCATCATCCTGCATTGCAGACCCCTCGTCTGGTTCATCTGCCTTGCAGATTAGCCTCGCCACAGCCTTTTTGCACATCCTGGCCAAGTGTCCACTGACGTTACAAATCCTACAGGTATATTGCTGGAACCTGCAGCTTTTCACAATATGTCTACCCCCGCATCTCCAGCATGAGCTAAGATTGTTGTTAACAAAGGGACTGTTACTAGGCATTCCTCTATGATTGCCCATTTGGTTGTTTCTAAGCACTCTGATGGTGGGTTTTAATGGTCCCATTGCGGGACATATTGTTCCTCGAGATGGCGTGAATTGCCAATCCCCTTTCCATTGTCCTTATTGCGGGCCCACCCTAGTGTCTGTTGCTGCCTGGGCGGTTTCGAAATGCCCTTGCCTGCCTGCAGGGTCCCTGGCTGCATTCACAATGTTAACTCCCTGGTCCATCGCCACGCTGGGACCAGGGCTGCGTGCGTAAATTAGCTCGGTCTCCTCTTCCCCTGCTATGAAGGTCTGAGCTATCAACGCCGCCCCTTCTAAAGTCAAGTCCTTGGCCTCTCTGAGCTTCCTGAAAATCCCGGCATGATTAATGCCCTCAATGAAAAAGTCCCTTAACATCTCCCCGCTGCAGGCGTCTGTGAACTTACAGAGACTGGCCGAGCACCGCAGGTCCGCAATCAAGTCCGAGATGCATTGTCCCTCCTGACGCCAGTGTGTATAGAACCGGTGCCGGGCCATGTGTATGCTACTTGCCGGCTTGAGATGCTCACTGATCAGCTGGCTGAGCTCTTCGAAGGACTTGTCCGCTGGCTTTTGGGGTGCGAGCAGGTCTTTCATCAGCGCATACGTCTGTGGACCACAGCTGGTCAGTAGATGCGCCCTCCGCTTGTCAGCCGCTGTCGCTCCCAGCCAGTCCTTCGTGACAAAACTCTTCTGGAGTCTTTCCACGAAGTCGTCCCAGTCCTCACCCACACAGTAACGTTCCTCTGTGCTACTGGTGGCCATCCTCATGGTTCAGTGATTTCCGTTTCTCGTCGCCAAATGTGGTATCCCTGCATCATACTACAAACTCACATGAGGCATGTAATGTAGACACAGTCACTATGTGACCTTAACCTTTATTTCCAGGACCAAGGAGTGCTGACCTCCCCTTTTATACCTGGAAACCCAGGTGAGGAGTGTCTCCCACAAGTTCACCCCCTGTGGTCAGGGTGTGCATTTCTAGGGTATAAGTACAGTGTACAGGAGTTGCATGAAGGTTACAGTTACATGAAGATTACTATTGCATGATGGTTACATACATGACAATTGGTCCCATGGCTAAATTTATGGGGCCCATTCTTCAAGCATCCCGGGCGGACATCTAAAACAGGCATTCGGCCCCTCAAATGTGTTAATTAGGGGCCTTATACCTGGTGAAGGGCCTCTTGCTGAAATTAGTCAGTGATGAGCAGAGAAGGTAAGTATTTAAATCTTTATTTAAAACAAAACACCTTCCTGTGGAGCGAGAAGGAGCAGGAGGCCCTAACCCCTCCGCACACACTGCCCTACCCCACCATACCCCGCTCCAATCCTCCCTCCTGGGACTGACCCGAGGGCCACTGATGGTGAGGCAGGCAGCTTAACATTAATGCATTCCCTCAGGCAAGCTGCCTGTTGAGGTCCAAGTATACGCCCAGACTCATTTTTACCCCCAAATCCCCAGTTAGACTAGAACTAAACCAACATATCCTTATGGGATTATCTTCAAATACCTCTGACTCCATATAATGGAAAAATGCAATGTTAAACCCCTATCTTTGTAACTCATCCCAAATTGGGAGAAGTAGTTCAGCTTTTCTGCATTATAGAGTAGATTTTCGATGGTCTGTGATGGCCTGTCCACTGAAATCAACGGAGGGGAAATTGTGGGTAGGGATTCGGAATTGTCCAGCCTCTGCACAGGTGAGGATTTGGAAAATCTACCCTTAAATTGTTTCAACAACAATGATGTGATTTAGTAATACAGCAGTGGTGCAGGTAGAGCATCGGTAAACCAATAGCGGAAATGTATCTGTTACCGTGCATTTAACTAAAGCAAAGTAAACTCTTGTCATTTCAATCAGAGTTTATGGTGCTTCAAAACTGTGGCCAAATCTATTGTTTTAATAGTTTCTCTGCTCTAGCTATCTGTAACACAACTGTTTCTGCCTGGGATATAGGATCAGGACCAATTTCTACCTCATTGTTTGTAAATTGTTTTGGGATGTTTCTGTGAGAACTGATAATGCACTACATAAACGCATTCTTTCTTGTGTTAACAAGGATACAAACTTAAATTATTATTAACTTAAGTATCACCCCACTATTGATAATAAAATGAGTACCAGTAGAACTGTACCCTAGTATGAGGTACTAGAGGCCAGCTAGTAACAGTGGAACTGTATCCCCTCAATGATGGAGGAGCCCAGCACACAAGTGCAAAAGACAAGGCTGACACGTTTGCAACCATCTTCAGCAAGGAGGGCCGAGTGGATGATCCATCTTGGCCTCCTCCTGATGGCCCCACCATCACAGAAGCCAGTCTTCAGCCAATTCGATTCACTCCACGTAATATCAAGAAACGGCTGAGCGCACTGGATATAGTAAAGGCTATGGGCCCCGACAACATCCCAGCTGTCGTGCTGAAGACTTGTGCTCCAGAACTAGCCGCATCTCTAGCCAAGCTGTTCCAGTACAGCTCCAACATTGGCATCTAGCTGACAATGTTGAAAACTGCCAAGGTATGCCCTGTTCACAAAAAGCAGGACAAATCTAATCTGGCCAATTTCAGTCTACTCTCAATCATCAGCAAAGTGATGGAAGGTGTCATTGACAGTGCTATCAAGCAGCACTTACTCACCAATCACCTGCTCACTGATGTTCAGTTTGGGTTCCACTAGGACCGCTCAGCTCCAGACCTCACGACAACCTTGGTCCAAGCATGGACAAAAGAGCTGATTCCAGAGGTGAGGAGGGGAGCTTGGAGGTGATGGTGTTCCCATGGGTCTGCAGCCCTTGTCCTTCTAGATGGTAGAGGTCATGGGTTTGGGCAGTGCTGCCGAAGAAGCCTTTCCAATTTGCTGCAGTGCATTTTGTAGATGGTACACACTGCAGCCATAGTGCACATGTGGTGGAGGGAGTGAATGTTTAAGATGGTGGATGAGGTGCCAATCAAAAGGGCTGCTTTGTCCTGGATAGTGTGCAGCATCTTGAGTGTTGTTGGAGCTGCACTCATCCAGGCAAGTGGAGAGTATTCCATCACACTCCTGACTTATGCCTTGTAGATGGTGAAAAGGCTTTGGGGAGTCAGGAGAAAAGTCACTCGCCACACAATAACCAGCCTCTGACCTGCTCTTGTGGCCACAATATTTATGTGGCTGGTTGAGTTAAGTTTCTGGTCAATGGTGACCCCCAGGAAATTGATGGTAGGGGATTCGACGATGGCAATACCGGTAAATGTCAAGGGGAGGTGGTTAGACTCTTGCTTGTTGGAGATAATCATTGCCTGACACTTGTGTGGTACGAATGTCATTTGCCACTTATCAGCCCAAGCCTGAATGTTGTCCAGGTCTTGTTGCATGCGGGCATGGACTGCTTCATTATATAAAGAATTGTAAACACTGAACAGAGGAACTGAACACTGTAATCATCAGCGAACATCCCCATGTTTGACCTTGTGATGGAGGGAAGGTCATTGATGAAGCAGCTGAAGATGGTTGGGCCTAGGACACTGCCCTGAGGAACTCCTGCAGTGATGGCTTGGGGCTGAGATGATTGACCTCCAACAACCACAACCATCTTTCTTTGTGCTAGGTGTGACTCCAGCCCGTGGAGATTTTACCCCCTGATTTGCAATGACTTCAATTTTACTCGGGCTCCTTGATGCCACACTCAGTCAAATGCTGCCTTAATGTCAAGGGCAGTCGCTTTCACTTCAAGTTACACACTATCCTGACTTGGAAATATATCGCCGTTACTTCATCGTCGCTGGGACAAAATCCTGGAACTCCTTACCTAACAGTGGGAGTACCTTCACCACATGGACTGCAATGGTTCAAGAAGGTGGCTCACCATCACTGTCTCAAGGACAATTAGGGATGGGCAATAAATGCTGGCCTTGCCAGTGATGCCCACATCCCAGGAACGAATAAAGAAAAAGTAGCTGGATTATTTCGGTGATAATTTTTTGGGTGTAATGTATGCTCACAGGTTTGTAGAGCTATTGCATTGTGAGTGGTTTAGCCAATCACGTAATGTACACAAGACTCAATAAAACTCCAGTCAGTTGGGTCTAGATCATCCACGATGAAGTGTGCAGTTGTGAGCCAAGTGGATGAACTGGGAATGTGTAGTGTGATTGTTAAACCTTTGTTAATAAACCAACTAGTTCTTAATAACAATGTGTTGCTATGAATTCTTAAGCAAAGAACCCATGAAGCAAGTACATTACAGTGTGCTACTTCAAACCAGACACACAAGGCAGCAGATGTAAATAACAACAAAACTTTTATTATTGCACAAGCTTTATTTTAACTTGTATCTGACCCTTGACGCTTCCAGGTCAAACAGGTGCTTCATCCGCCACATCACAAATTGCTATTTATTTCCAGCCACTAGAGGGCAATAACTCCTACCTAATTTTTCATATCACTACAATATAATTATGGTTGATTATTAGAATTCCTACAGCCAAGTTACTGATGACTTTTCAGACTTCAAAGCCCCAAAGGCGATGAACAAAATGGCATGTTTCTATCCAAAGTTCTTAACTTGAAAATCCAGCATAAAAAATTCACACTGCTGTTCAAATTCTAATCTAAGGCTTTCAGATTCTACCCATGCTCTCGACAAATAATACAGAGCCAATGAGGCTGCGATGCATCACATGCAGACTGATACACATTACAAGGTAACACACAGCGTGTGCTTCATTACGTGTAGTATAATACACAGATGTGCAGGATAACATGCATGTGATACAGGCAATACAACTTATAGGCTGTGGTGTGTGTTTTATGTCGGATCACCCTTAGACTGTAGGCTGCAGGGTAACACAGAAGCTGTGGCGAGTTACCTGTAGGTTAACACAGAGCTTTTGAGATGTTACTGAGCATTAATCCATTAGGAGTTTGGGAGGACATTATGAACCCCAAGCGCATAGCTTGAGTTTGATCACTGTCACCTGAACCCTTGGATCCACAAAGCATGCTCCAGCGCACTATTCTCTGCAACACATGGAACTGGAGTTTGCAGAGGTGTTTTTATTCTACGAGTCCCTTTAAGTAACATGGCAGACTGTAACAATGGCAACCCCCCCCCCCCGCCCCCATTGTGTGTGATTTGACGTGTAGCTATATCAGGTTCTGTTTCTTGTTCCACAAGGGATGTAGTGAAGGGACATCTAATGATGGCTATACACAACAATGGGAAGTGATGCAAAGTAACTTCGTGCACAGAGCTTTGAAGAAGAATGGCAAAAATGGCACCGCCCTAATCTGAGAAACCCAGACAAGATACCTGGAATTTCTGACACCAGCAGCTCTGCTCAGCTGAGCACAGACAATGATTCCCTAATGTAGCCAGTGACCTCTCAGCTTAACCACAATTATCAGTAGAGTGGAATTGTCCTTCAAAAGAAATTAGATCTGGGCTTTAGTTCCATAGCTGTCTTCCAGCATCACCTCCACCCACATTCCACCAGACCAAAGGGGCTGGGATACCATTTCCAGCAGTGCTGCAGTACAAATTGTTTTGGTTCGGCTCCAAAACACTGATGTCTTCCACTGGTGCAGGTACGTCAAGCCTCACTGTTTGCTGAGTCTCGCTGTTTCGGGGCGGGGGGCGGGGGGCGGGTGGTCTCACTTAATAGATCCAGAAACTCACTGATTTTATTTCAAACTTTACATTTTCATTTTAATCAGATCGTGAATCCACAGCTTTTTCTTAGAACTTTGTATTTTTTATCCAAGTTTTGTTTTTTTCTTAAATTTTAAAATTCAGCT
This sequence comes from Pristiophorus japonicus, assembly GCF_044704955.1. NCBI lineage: Eukaryota > Metazoa > Chordata > Chondrichthyes > Pristiophoridae > Pristiophorus > Pristiophorus japonicus. Next base: position 81,489,742 of record NC_091993.1, read on the forward strand.
GTTTCACTGTAGAAATTAGCCTCATTAAAGCTGGTTACAAGAATTCTCACCTCTCAAAGTGATACTGGGCTTGCTTCACTGCTGGAGTTACTTGAAATTCACCTCTGCTATCAAAATCGTTCTCAGTCTCAGTATTTGTGTGCGTGTGCATGTGAATGAGTATGTGTGTGAGTGTGTGTGAGTGTGCATGTGTGAGTGTGTGAGTATGCGTGTGTGAATGAGTGTGTGAATGTATGTGTTTGTGTGTGTGTGTATGTGTGTGTGAGTGTGTGAGTGTGTATGTGAGTGAGTCTGTGTGTGTGGGTGAGTGTCTGTGAATGAGTGTGTGTGAGTATGCGTGTTAGTGAGTGTGTGAGTGTGCATGTTCGTGCGGATATGTGTGAGTGTGTGTGTGAGTGAGTGTTCATGCGGGTGAGTGTGTGTGTGCGTGAGTATGCGTAAGTAAGTGTTCGTGAGTGTGTATGTGAGTGAGTGTGCATGTGAGTGTTTGTGAGTGTGTATGTGAGTGAGTGTAAGTGTGCGTGAGTGAGTGTGCATGAGTGAGTGTGTGTGAGTGTGTATGTGAGTGAGTGTGCGTGTGAGTGTGCGTGAGTGAGTGTTCGTGAGTGTGTATGTGAGTGAGTGTGCGCGTGAGTGTGCGTGAGTAAGTGTTCGTGAGTGAGTGCGAGTGTGTGCGTTTGAGTGCTTGTTTCTCTGGATTTGATTACTAACAAATACACAACCGCATAATTTTACTTCCAAAATATTCTTTGATGGGGGAGGGGGAGAGGGCTGAGCTGAGAAATCTCTGGCATGTGAATAGTACATTTATTTAAGGTATTAGTAAAACTGCAGTGGCTTGTGCAGCAGGGGAGATGGTGGGATAACTTGCAGGTTTGCACAAAGCAACAGGAACAGTAGATGAAATTAACCTCACAGGGGTGACTTGTCGCAGCAGATCAGCGGTGGAGAGGAATTAGAACACTTCCACTATTGTAAATGCTTAGATTGTGCAGCAAGTGTTAAAGGCTTCACGCCAGCAGTAAACATCTTCACCACAGCAACTCTTTCCCCGCGTTGGTAGAAAGCCCTCTATGTAAATATAGCAATATTTCACTGAGAGTGCAGACAGTTTTTGCCCTGATGAAGACATTGCCTGCTGGAAGGTGAGGTAGGCTGCAACCATTACACTTTGTTGTTGGCTTTAGATGATGATTTTATAAAAGATATTGTATATTATATGCACAGATTGAATCCTACTAGGAATATAGCTGTGCATGAAAGTGAAAGATTTTCTGATTATTTTTCTTTGCTCAAGGTAGGGATGTTGGTGCGGGGAATGGAACACTTTTATTAGCACCAAATGCTCCCAGGTCAGGTGTAGGACCCATTACCAGCACAGTAAGGCTTCCAGTGCTCTTCTACAACAATGTGATTCAGCCCCAACCTCCACGAAGAAATGCCAGTGTCCCAGGGCACTAGAAACTCTCTTCACAGGAATACATTTAGTTAGAAAATAACACTTGAAGCTGGAAATACACAAGTGCACCCGATTTTCACAGAAGTGGCCAAAGGGGCTTTTTAATGACCAAAGTTTGATTTACATTTTAGATTGAACTACAAACTACAAGAAATGTTCAACTGCACTAACGTAGGCTGATAGCCAGTCCGACATGTTGAAGGTCAGAATCTCAAATTAGTCCAATAAATTCGAACGACAGCCTTCATGAACTAATTCGCCTCCGAGTCAGAAGGTTGTGGGTTCAAGTCCCACTCCAGGGAATTGAGCACAAAAATCTAAGCTGACACTCCAGTGCAATGCTGAGGGAACACTGCACTGTCGGAGGTGCTGTCTTTCGGATGAGATATTAAATCGAGGTCCCGTCTGCTTTATCAGGTGGACATGGCTCTATTTCGTAGAAGAGAAGGAGAGTTATCCCCGGTGTCCTGGCCAATATTTATCCCTCAATCAACATAACAAAAACAGATTATCTGGTCATTTTCACATTGCTGTTTGTGGGAGCTTGCTTCTGCGCAAATTGGCTGCCGCGTTTCCCACATTACAAAAGTACTTCATTGGCTGTAAAGTGCTTTGAGATGTTCAGTGGTCGTGAAAGGCACTATATAAATGCAAGTCTTTCTTTAACTCAGGAACAGCAATGGCCAACCGTGCCCAACTGTTCTTTCCATTGATGTCAACTGAAAGAAAAAGAGAGTTGCATTTATATAGCACCTTTCATGACCTCAGGACATCCCAAAGCGCTTTGCAGCTGATGAGGTACTTTTGGCGTGTAGTCACTGTTGTCATTTGGGAAATTGAGTGGGGTGTATAATGATATTGCTTGTTCTATACCACCCCTGAAAGTTAAAATTACTCCCATTCCATCTTGCAGTCCACTACCTAGTGGAAACTACCTCAAACTGGTTGCTTAATAACTTTGATAGATCGTCAGATAAGGGAATGGCTCTAATTTACAAATTCAAACCAACATGAAGCACTCACAGTTACTGAAGCAGAAAAGAGTCTGTAAATGATCATATGATGCAGTAAATGCAGATGTCTCTCTTTTCTTCCCTCCCTTCCGTATTGTCTTATTTGAAACTGCTGGCCACTTTCAGTAGAACCGCTCTTTCCCCTTTCTTCCCCGCCCCCACCACGTATCATAATATCATGGTGTCTTGCTCTGGTGCTATCCCGAGGACTGCTGCCCACAGCTTCCTATCCTTCTGATGATGTGGCTAGCCAGAAATGCAGTGGTTCTGCTGGGGAGGGGGAGGGTGGTGAAAGGGAGATTTTACAACAAATATCTGTTCCCAGGCGGCTCTTTACAAGCACTTTTCCAGTGCACAACATGGGAACAAGGGATGACTGAGAGCCACAAATAAACGGACAGCTAATCTCCTTTTAGAACATTTAGGATTATGGCAATCAAGATGAATAAGGTTGCCTTTTAATCACATTCTGTCAGAGTTTAGATTTATCATGTTAGTTTTTGGGTTCCTAGAATAACATTTGAGCCCTGCAGTGCAGTTATACATCAGACTTGGAATTTACCATTAATAGTTTGTGACATTACCCTACAGCCTTGTAATCATGCCCGGTATCAATTTTCCTAGATGTATTTTTTTAATTACTGCAAAACCAAGGTGACGGTCAAAGGCCCATAGTGCAGGGCTCCACCTAGGTTGGAAAGAGAGAATAAAAGAAATCATAAAGTAGTGGTTAGATACCAAATTTTCATGGTAAAAGCCTGCAGATCATAGGGGACAGTCAATGTGAGGGAAGTTAGAGGCTCCACGGTTTTGAAGTCACGGGAAAGATTTAAAAAAAATGAATTCTCCAGATATGGGCATCGCTGGCAAGACCAGCATTTACTGCCCATCACTACTTGAGAAGGTGGTATAGTGGACCTTCTTTTTGAACCTCTGTGACTCATGTGCTGAAGGTACTCCCACAGTGCTGTTAGGTGGGGAGTTCCAGGGTTTTGACCCAGCAACAATGAAGGAACAGAGATATATGTTCAAATCAAGTTGGTATTTTACTTGGAGGGGAACCTGGAGGTGATGCAGTTCCTATGCATCTATTGCCCTTGTGCTTCTAGGTAGTGTAGGTTGTGGGTTTGGGAAGGGCTGTTGAAGAAGCCTTAGCGACTTCATCCTGTAGATAGTACATACTTCAGCCATGGTATGCCAGTGGTGGATGGAGTGGATGTTTAAGCTGGTGGATGGGGTGTCAATCAAGTGGATTATTTTGTCCAGGATAGTGTCAAGCTTCTTGACTGTTGTAGCTGCACCCTTCCGGGCAAGTGGGGGATTCGGCAATGGTAATACCACTGAATATCAAGGGGAGATGGTTAGGCTCTCTCTTGTTGGAGATGGTCATTGGCTGGCATTTGTGTGACGCGAATATTTCTTGACACTTATCAGTCCAAGCCTGAATGTTGTGCAGGTCTTACTAGATGTGGGCATGGACTGCAAATGGAACTGAACATTGTGCAATCATCAATGAACACTTCTGACATGATGCAGGGAAAGTCATTGATGAAGTAGCTGAAGGTAGTTGGGCCTAGGACACTGACCTGAGGAACTCCTACAATGATGTCCTGGGGATGGGAAGATTGTCTTCCTTTGTGCCAAGTATGATTGTAGTCACTGGACACTTTTCCCTCCCGATCCCCATTTACTTCAGTTTTATTAGCATTCCATGATGCCACACTTGGTCGAATGCTGCTTTGATATCAAGGGCAGTCACTCTCAACATATCTGAATGAGTGAGAATAGGAAATTGTGTGATTGAGTCTTGATTTGAACGCAACGAAAATGAGAGAGAAAAGTCTGTAGGTTGGCATATTTGGAGCTTGGGAAGAAAGAGAGGAACACTGATAAAATGGAGAAAGGCAGGATTATGCATTTTATAAACTGCCTGAAACTCTCAATTGGGTTAGCCTTGTAATCAATCCAAATATCCAAACAATCTGAACTACTCAATTAGATTACAGTCTAGTAGTCACTTCCATGCAGCTTATATTTTTCTCTGACCACTTAAGATACTATCAGTTAAAAAATGTACAGCATGCCATTTAATTAGCCTATATTTTGGATATATATCTATCCTCCCAAATGAAGATCACATTGTGCACATTATATTCTTTGATATTTAAATGCTTGAATTTTGACTCAACAAAAGTGAATGCAATATCTTCAATTTCTTATTCCAAACAATTGCTGAATGTACAGAAGGAGCAGGTAAAATAAATGCATTTCTCAGCAATCCATTCTTTATGCAATGGCCAGTTGATCTCTGTGTATAAACTTGACATTCGTTGCTGATACGGCATTGTGCGTGTTATAATTTGCCAATGCAATCTCTCCTTGATTGAAATTATCTTGTGCGTATCTAAAAAGTAGTTACATGTCTGTTTGAACGCTATAGATGGACTACATTTAGACTGGGAATGTGGTGTTGATCAGATTATGCAAACCAAAGATGCTGGATAAGAACCTTGCATAACTCAACAAAGCAAGCCAAGCTTTGAAAGTTACTGGCCTGGGATCAAACATTATAACTCCACAGATGAACTTGACACGATGCATTTCTGCTCCATGTCTCCCTCTTTCAAATTGCCAAAAGCATTGGCTTTTAATCTGTTTTAATTGGGGGATTAATCGAGTATTTTGTCACACATTAAGACATTTTAAGAGATGTTAATGCTTTCATTGAGCTTCAAAGGCTGGATTTTCAGATTAGGCTTATGCAGTGTTTACTTCTATTGGCCTCGTCCTTGTCACACTCTAATAAATATTTTGAGTACATTTGATTAAGGAAGATGGCTTTGTGTAAGTTCATTAAACAATGACTTTATTTGGTTTTTAATAAAAGGGCCCTATTCACAAAGCTTTGCAAATCTGTAAACTTTATTTTGTGCAGATTTTGACTTTATAGGCTTTTTGAGAATGGTAGAATTGCGAAAACCTGTCGTGTAACTATGGAACTATCACCAAACTTCTGTTTTATGTGTTACAAGATGGAAGTTTTATCTTTCAAATTGCCACTTTGTATAGATCCCAATTAAACACTCCTGTTCTGCCAGAGAAGACCCCATGAAAGGACCTTCTAGATAATGATAGGCTATAAAATCAATGTTGAATACATACTCATGGTAAGACAGTAGGGGTTAAATAAATAAGAAGTTGTACAGATATCTTAATGACATAGCTTGTGACAATAGGTGGGTGCCTTGACTGGCCTGCCTTATAGTTAGTACCAGTACATGAAGAAGTCTAACACACTGACCCTCAGTATTTTGAGGAAAGTTTCACTCAATACCAACTGTTTATTTACTGCTAGTTTAAATTATAAGGATGATATCTTGATTACTCCAAGACTAGTCACTATTCTCTACCAACTTTTGAATTACCTGTACTAGCTGACTCATTTCGTGTCTGGACCACACCCCAGATGTTTTATCACACATCTGCTGCTGCTGGGAGAGCAGCTGTTCTTGCTCTATGGACAACAATGACTGCTTCTTTGTGGCACAGTCATTGTGCCTTCGGTGCTATTTAGGTAAGGTGAAGCAAGCTACTTAATGATATTGCAGGTGGTCTCAATTCAATTGGTGCACCAGGTAACAATTGCTAGAAATGAGATGTTTTCTTAAATCCTGTTTGATGGCTTGTGTCCCTGATGCCTCTGGCTTGGCTGTAGCACACAGATCTTCAAGGAAACAAAAGAATGACTGAACAGATGGAAGTTATTTCAAAATGTACTTCTCCCACCCCCTTGATAAATAAAACTCTTACTTGCTCACGAGTGCTGGGACTCCAGAGCTTATCAACTACAATCTGTAGGTTGAGGTCTCTCGCACCATTGTGTTTATTTGACGCGATGTATTCCCTATGAAGGGTCTTCCTCTGGTACCACTTCTCTTTAGTGAGCTGCACCAAGTCTTCAGGACCTTTCAACTCAGGAGACGGTGTAAAGTTTAACAGTATCAGTGCCAGATGTGATCAAAAATGTGCTCCTGGCACTGGTTCCCCTGTGTGTGAGGACTGCTAGAGAAAAGCTTTAGCTGTTTATCCTTTCTAAATGTTCCTTATAAACTGGTATTACCTGACAAGCATGATCATCATACAACTACATGAAAGCACCACTCAAAACTGTCCAAAAGGACGTTTAATGTAAAATTGTCTCAGACTTAGTCTGTTTGCTTTCACCTCTCATATTGCTTACCGGCTGCTCTCTCAGCAGTAATAGCAACATGTATGGAGAATTTGTAAATATGAATTGACACATGATCTTCACCCCTTTAAGTACTCAAAGACCTTTTCAACTTTTGAACTGCAGTCTTTTCTTTCACATAACCCCTAGCAAATATGCTTTTTTAATACATACCAAATGCTGGGTATTATAAAGTAGAATTCATGAAATGTACAGAACTATCTTGATTCACAGTAATCATGGAATCACTTCAAAGCCATTTATAATTCCATTTTTGACTAGACTTCAACTGACTGGACGGTAATTGTGTGTATTTTCATGGCTGCCTTAAAGCCACTGTTTGTGCAGCATTGAGGTGCAAATTCGAAAACTTTAATGTTTTTTGTTTCCTTTTCTCTCTTCGACAGAATAACTGACAATGTGACCAAGATTGAGAACTCACTGTCTGGGGTGAGGAGAGGGGTTGGTGAAGTCATCTTTTGATGAAATATTTGATTTGGACAGAGAAGTACTTCTGCACTCCTCTTTAAATGATTAACCTGATTATTATTGCCTCTGGTTATAGGCTTTTCAGAAAATTTCCCTTAACTGCAGAACTCTAAGCTTTGATTTGCCTGCACTGTTCAACCACAGGTACTGTAACATCAGACTTAGATAAATGCTTCCACTTCATGTAAGGGCAGATCTCAGGCAACTGATCCAAGAACATTTCCTACAGTCTTATTATGTTTGAGCCAAGGCCGCAGCCAGGGATTTCCAGTAATACACATGAGATAACATTTTTGCTTGACATCAGTCAAATGTTTTGTCTAAGTCTTACTAATCAATTAAATGTGGGATTTGGGATAAGAGGAGACAAATCAGTGCACTCACATAAAATAATGAGTGGAGGAGATAAATCATTCAGCAGTTGAAAACACTGAAAGAAATGAAATAATTCATTTCCTGTCTACACAGGAAAGGCAAAGTAAGCTTGGCAATTAATGTGTGGAACTTGGACAGTAACAGGTCTGAATAGGTCAATAAATTGTTTGATTTATTGCAGAGTTTAATCCTATCTTGATGCCTGCAAAGTCGGGAGTTGTACTTCCACTTGGTTTGGATCCACAATGACTGAGGGAAGGGAGATTTGCTGGAGCTGGCAAAATATTGTTTGTTAGAATTGATGTCTAGGATCCTGTGAAAGAAAAGAACATGGATTCTGTTCTTCACCACCCACAGATTCATTTTGAAGTGCGCTCATTGTTGTTTCATAGGCAAATGTGGCAGCCAGTTTGTGCACAGCAAAGCTCCCACAAACTGCAATGAGATGAATGACCAGTTGATCTGTTTTGGCAATGTTGGTTGATGGAGGAAGGTTTGGCCAAGGCACTCCTTGCTCTCTTTGAAAATGAGCCATGAGATTTTTGTTTTAATGCTCGCCTGAACAGGCCGCTGGGCCCTCGGTTTAACATCCCATCTGAAAGGTTGCACCCGTGTTAATGCAGCACTCCTTCAGAACTACACTAAAATTACCAGACTAGATTATGTACTCAAATTCTGGAGTGGAAAACCCATAACCTTCTGCCACAGAAGGGATAACACTGAACCGAGCTGAAATGCTTAGTGCTGGAGATGGTAAACATTCACCCTCCTCCCACCCCCCACCCCCCTGTCTACCACATACCGCCACACAGAAGAGAGATCTTACCAAGAGGGAGCAAGTGGTCCTCGGATACACAGCTCTGAATACCTGATGTCACACCTGCATACTACTTAGTGTGGCAAATAGGAGATGTTGCCTGATGCAAATATACATCTACAGTAGTGGAAATATTTCTGTTATATATCTAAATAAAAATTGTCTTAATTTTGGTAAAAGCTATAGGTTAAGAAGTTATTGTAGCAGGTGTGATTAGGATATCGCTGCCTCAATGGTTGAGTCATTTTCCACCTTTCTGCTGGTAAATGAAACAATTCAATTTCATGCTTTTGCATCTTTAGTTAAAGATTAAAGAAAAACCGGTAATCCTTGGCAGATTATATTGTCGTACCTTCTTCCATGTCTCCCACTGATCCATGCCAAGTGACTTACTCCATACTCCAAAACTCCATATTCCAGGTCGGTGATTGGAGCGTGGGCAGGTACAGCAGGAGCAGTGAAGTCGGGGTGAAGGAGTGGCGAGAGATTGCAGAGTGATGTGATTGGGGCCCAGAAGAGGCGAAGGCCCAGGGGCAGCAAGGACCAACCCACACTGTGATATGTGTGCGCACTAGGCCCATGCAGCAGAGCAGGTCTTCAGTTGTCTTGGTTAATCCTTGCCACTGGACCAAGGCCGAGCTCTGTCAAGCCCATCTGGTGGCTGGTGTGCAACGGCCACCACACATTAAAAAAATCCATGCACAGGCACCTTCCACCCTTCAACATGCATTTCGGGACCTGGAATATGAGGTCCGTCATTGAAACACCTGTGAACTCATCATCCTTTTTTTGGCGTGGAAACAAGTCACCCTCGATACGAGGGATCGCCAAAGAAGTCTCCAAAACAGCTCATGCCTTTTCTAGTGCTGTGCACCTTCTTTCCCTCCACCTTTTGTTTCCACGGGCCCGACTGTGCCACCTGTTTGCACACATGTAGTACTAAAGCAGCATACTGTGGAGGCATTACTCTTCCTTCCCATCCCACCCACCAAGGGAACTGAAAAGACAAAATGTTAATGACGACAAAGGATTCAGGAGGGACAGTCAACTGGAGACTGTCTTCTGCTTTTTACTGATAAGATGGTCAAAATAAAAACTCTTCCAAGAACATGCTCTCGACTGAAAAACTCTTCATTATTCTCAATATTTTAACAGGATGCAGGGTGCATGCTTACCAGCTCCCTTCATTTCTTTAAGGAAAGCTTTTGGATGCAGTGGGGACATGAGAAAAAGGCAAGTGTGCCTCTTGTATGTGTTAGCTGTGCTTTCTTAACCTAATAAAAAGGAAGTCTTGCATTTTGATAGCGCCGTTCACAACCATGCCCCAAAGTGGTTTACAGTCAATGAAGAACTTTTGAAGTGTAGTCACCATTGTAATGTAGGAAACATGGTAGTCAATTTGAGTACAGCAAGCTCCCACAGTGAAATAAATGACCAGATAATCTGTTTTAGGTATTGGTTGAGGGTTAAATGTTGGCCCAGGACACAGGGGACAACCTCTCAGGTCTTCTTCAAATAGTGCCACGGGATCTTTTATGTCTATCTGAGAGGGCAGACAGAGCCTCGGTTTAACATCTCATCTGAAAGACGTCACCTCTGACAATGCAGCACTCTCTCAGCACTGTACAGAAGTGGCAGCCTAGATTTATGTGCTCAAGTCTCTGGAGTGGGGCTTGAACCAACAACCTCCTGACTCAGAGGTGAGAGTGCTGTCCACTGAGCCACTGACATCTTAATGTTTACTCACATGTGCTGTAATCATGTGTGATCAGGCCACTAATAAATTGTGGCTGATTCCATTGGCACGGACTTGGCCGGAAGTGTGCTTGAGCTAATGTGACACACTGCGTGGAAACCCTGTTGAGGTAAGGTGGCACCCTGTGTTAAACTCAATTTGCAAAGGACCAATATTAGCAGCATTCACTCAGACAGAATATGGGTAAAACCTGAGTTGGTTTGGTTCTCACGATAATGCCTACACTGCTAATGCCCATTCCAGGAACTTGATACTAATCGGTGTTCGTTTCTCTTAAAGGGACAGTGTAACCATCTTTGAGAGCCTTTCAGCCATGTTCAGCCTACTCCAATCACACCCTTAAGCACCCTTTTATTCGCCACTGGGGGAGGTTTTATTCTGCAGCAAGTCAACTGCGGCACCAATTTAATGTGTGACGGTGATATTTTAATTGTTGTTTTAGTATTTCCTGAAATTCCAGTAAAAATAAACAATTTGTAGCTGCAGACGCGGTGACATTAAAAAACATTATTCTTGGGATGTGGACGATGCTGGAAGGCTGCAATTACTGGCCTGAGAAGATGGTGGATTCTATTACATCAAAGAGTTACCAGTTGCATCATTTTGCATTCCTGTGTGCACAAATGTAATAAAGTGAAATTCCATACAGCTAGTTTAACAAATGCTGCTGAATAGTTCTTTAAGGGTTAAGTTAATGTATCTGATTCAGTTTCAATGCCAACTTAAGACAACAGAGTGCTGATTAGAATCTAGCCACAGGCCACTGCAAGTATAGAGACTGATAACCATCAGCACCACTCATCATATTGGGTCGTCTCTGACTACTGACAGCATGCTGCAGTTTCTATCGAACCCTATACCACTTTCAGGTGCAACCAATGCCAGTCGAGTGGCATCAGCTCCTGCTGCGAAGCGCCCCTTATCATCAGCATTATCAAACATCCGTAATACCTCGTGCTTGCATGATTTGGGGCAGCTATTTGCCATGTTCTGCCTTTTTAAGTCAGGTAAACATGAAACCCAAAACTTGAGGTAAAAGATTTTGTGGAGGCGAGACTTTGGAATGCATTATCCAGAAAAGTTTTATACCACATATTTTACTTCAGAGTTGAATCAACGTCCAGATTTCCTCTAGATTAAAATTTACGGGATTAACTTCTGAAATATGTTACAATCGAGCTGAAATTACCTAATCAGCAAAGCATTGCCTATATGATGTAACTCCTATAAATATACTCCTGTTATAGAACATTACTGTAACAAATCCGATGAGAATAGCTCCCTCCTACAATCGAGCTTTACTGCTGTAACAAACCTCGTAACAGTCCCTAGCTCCTGTAATGGCTTGTCACTGCTATCGCAGCTCCTGTAACAGTACATTACAGCTGTAAACATCTAGCTCCTGTAACAGTTGCTGTCACCGTGTATTTATTTGAACCTATCTCTCTAAAGCTGCACTTATAGCAGCAGATCACACTGAATTTGAATCAGAGTAATTTGAAACTGAATGCATTGGAGTATTTATACATGCTATTAACCTGAATTGGTTCATGTGTCAAGAGTGTTTTAAATGATCACTTCTGTATTTATGTTACTGTACCCATGTGTGAGATAAGTGTATTAAATTACCAGCCCCACCCCACTCTGCTGAATTCCTGCTCTCGATCCTGTCACTGTGAATTAGCCAGGCACATCCCCACAAGGAGGGAAAGAAAACAGGTGGGAAAGTCATCTTCAGGTTACTGTCAAACACTTTCAAATGGTAAATTCTGAGATTGGTGGATTCTTCGGAAGAGGTTGCATTCCTTCCCCTTGCGGCTGCTTTTGGTGAGGGGCCTGCAGGGACCAAGGGCACAAAGTGATGGGGGGGGGGGGGGGAGCGCGGGGGGCGCTGGATTTACCCTTTTAGTTACTAGCCCTGTGCATAAAGCTGTATTAAATTACCAACAAATCACCATTAATTAGCACTGAATTGTCAACTCATTCGGACAGGCTACGATGATGGTTGATGAGGGAAATAGAAAATTGGCACTGGTGTTATAATGGGTGCTCTTCTGAGGTCGAGGCTGAGGGAGATTTTAAGGGTTGGAGCAGAGGGAGCTTCACTCTATATCTGACTCTGGATGCCCTGACGAGGGATTGAACGATGCTGACAATGGTAACATAAAGGAGAAAAATGCTTTGATTATTTGCACTGTCCTTCCCTCAGCCTGCTAAGCACAACAATTACCAACCCTTTCCAAAACAGTTCACCAGTCTGATGGTTGCATTGAGCATTGCGTTGCTGCAGCAGATGATATGAGATTTGCAGTGACCAGACACATCAGCATGCATACAATTCTCTTGATTAGCAATTGAACTTTAGATGCAGTATCTAGAGGTGGGACCAGTGCTTTCAATGAGGATCTTGATAAATAAACAACACACTATATCTGGTTTGAATATACTGCACATTTGTTGGAAACTTCTATCTGTAGTGTAAATTCAGTTTTATTGTGATGCTTCTCCTGGAAAAATCAATAAGATAATTTCTTGATGGTGCTGGCTGATCTCAGCTGACCAATATATTTGGGAATATCTGGATCAATGGATTTGTGGTTGATGATGCACAGTCCTGCCTCAAAGGGACCCTTTCTTGCTCTGCAGCATATGGTCCCTAACTGATCGATCAGTAACGCATTGATTAAGCAAGCTAGGATCAAATCAGGCCTCACTCAAATGCTTTTCCCCCAACATTTAGCACAATAAAGAAACAGAGTGTGTTGTCGACTCAGGAGCTGTGCGCCATCATCCCTGATGGAAATCATTTGGTAATATCAACCATTTTCAGCAAGGCACAGATACGTGGTCCACCATTACAAAATCAACCTGCAAGGTAACAGTTTTGAAAAGACTATTTTAAAATCCCAAATAATGTTGTGTTATTTTAATTAATCACATTATAGTTATTATATATTTATTTTAAAAAGATAGTTAGTACAGTAACAGGAGTACCAGGCTGGAGATTCCCCTCTGTCAAGTCTGTTAAACTCAAAACCACTGATGGGGAAAATTGTGATTGATGTTGGGTGAACTTGATAAAAAAATTACAGAATTATTAAGATTTTTTTTTCCTTTGTCTCTCCTGCTCTGAATTTCATGTCCCCTCACCTCTTCCATTTTGTTCCATAGCCTCTCCTCATTTTGTTTTGTTTTGTACTTCCTTGCCTGAGTGGTCACTCTTTATGTGTGAGCATGGACAGTGAGTATCTGAAGGCTATTCCAACTTGGTGGGCTTCCCAGCTGAGCCTGGTCTTTCCTTACCTCACACACATACACACACACATATACACGCATACACGTATACACACACTGTGACGCACATATCCACGCACACACGTATACACACACATATCCACACACACACACGTATACACACATATATCCATGCATACATGTATACACACACATGTATACACACACGTATCCACACACACACGTATACACACACATATCTATGCACACATATCCACACACACGTATACATGCACATATCCACGCATACACATATACACGCACATATCCACACACACATGTACACATGCATATGCACATATCCATGTACACATATCTACACACGCACGTATACACACGCATATCCACGTACACATATCCATACACACACATATAAACCACACACACACATACACGCATTCACACATACACATACATGCATGCACACAGACATGCACACACACACACATACATGCACACATAAATAATCACTATAGCAGGTCCCTTTGATTACTCTGATTTATAATAATGCACCTCTTTAGATTAGCTCATCCAATACTATATATTTTTACTTAATCATAATTTATCATAAAATATACTGGAGCAGGGACTTGATGCTGTAATTTTCCTGTCCCAACTAATAGAATTGCAAAATGTAGCAGAATGTTCCCTTAATTGCAGCAGCCTCTAAAACAGAAACGTCAATTCTTTTCGGGCTTTCACTTTCCTGTCAAATATTAATATACCGCTTAACACCAGTGAGTTACTACTTTAACAGATATTAATGCAATGGTAAGTGACAGGAAGGCAATATGTGTGTGTATGTGTGTTTTAAGTTATAACCGATTATAAATAATTCTTTCCAGAAGCATTTCAAAATCTTGGAAAAAAATAAACATGTCTCTTTCTTCAAAGTTGCCCATTGTTTTAGTTTGTTGGCTGAAGAGTGAAAGATCCAAATGAAAGCTGGCGGGGTGGGGGGGAGCCACTGGTTCCCCTGCCCACCTAGACATCTCCCACAATGGGAATGGTGTGGGTCTGCCTGACCCTCTGGAGTGAGCCCCTATTTACCCCCCAAGTGCCAACTCCTCCCCTGTCTGAAGTGATTCACTGTCACGGTGACTTAACCCTGCGTGGGCTTGACATTTAACAGTTTAGCCGGGGGTGGGGTGGGGGGGACGAAAAAAAGGAATAATGTAGCTCTCGGATTTGGATTTGAGGGAAGAAGACAAAGTGGCGCTGCCACCGCGCCGACGAATGCGGGAATTCCGCCGCGGGAATGAACCTACAGTCAACTGTCCCCGGTGTGAATCCTCACACAATATAGTCGGACTTATTTAAATACTCGGCCTTTTCAAACCCAGGGAAATGTCGCCGCTCACTAATTGGGCAAAGCCGCTCGGCGGGCTGGCCTCATTTGAACTTTCAAACAACAAAAACAAATTTGCGAGTTCATTCGTGGCACTGTTTAATCTGAGTTTTGAATTGCTCGGTCGCTAGTTCAAGTTCTTAGTTTGATCGGGTAGGTGTTTATTAATAATATATATAGGAAAAAACCCATATAACTTGTACCGCTCCAGTCCAAAACTGTCTTTATTACCAATCTGTGCATTAAAATCCCTTTCTGTTGTGATTCTCTCACTTGCCCCTGACTGGCAGAACCTTCAGGTCCATTCATCGCTTGTTGGATTTGTGCATTTTCCAATGGCCGGGCGACATGATCCTGCCTTTATCGATCCATTGATTGCACATGGTCCTGCTCTGACCTCCTGATCCCAGAGAAGCCGTTTCCATGGAGACTGGAAGTCCTCCTCCAGCCCTTTTTTTCTCTCTCTCTCTCGAGCAGGAATTTCTTTGGGGCAGCAGCTGATTGTAAATTCCTGCAGAGACTGGAAGCATTGCGTGTGTCTCCCTCCTCCTCCCCCCCTCTGTGTGTTTTTTGAATTCAGTGTATGATCCACAGAGACTCACCCTCTCCATCTCTCATCCTCTTCTTTCTCTCCTTCCCCCCCCCCCCCCTCTCTCTGTTGTGTGTCTCTCTCTCCCCCCACCCCCTCCAGACCTTGTGTTCAAGCAATGAGCAGGACACAGCAGATCCTTCTGATCCCACAGAGGGCGATCTGACTGACGTGGGAAGGGCTCCGAACCGAGGTTCTTTTCAGCTCCATCAGGACCTCCAAGAGGAGAGAGAAGAAAAAAAATCGCGTCTCATCCCCTTCTCAGAAAGACCCCTCTGAAAATGCAGAGCAGAATGGGGGCTGTCCGACTGTCCGACTACTACTGTTTGCTGCTCATTCTCTTAAACCCACTCAGCACCGCGGGAAGCAAGGCGAACCAAGGTAAGGAAACCTTAAGAAATCTCTCTTCCCCCACCCCCTTCACTTGAAATATTTTTGTCCCCTTCTGTAAATCTGTTCAGTCTTGAGTTTCAGATCATGAAATGAGAGGGCTCAGAGGGGTCTGATTGTATAAGGGATTCGTCTGTATGTGTGTGAGTGTGAGACAGGGCATGTGTTTAAATAAGATCAACAATCCTACTGAGGGGGGGAGAGAAAAGAAAGGCAAACTGGGCAGGATAACAGTTTTTGCAATTTGGGTCTTAATTAAAAGACAATTTGTGAGTAACTTTTACATGTTTCAGTAACCTAGATTAATGTCTCATTTATTTACCTGGAAAAATGCTGACAATCTTTGAAGTATTTTAGCTATGGTCTCTATTTTCTGTTCTACTCATAAAAGCACTATCCTTCAAAAATGACATGTTCAGGATATCTTCTTTCTCACTACTGTTTGATAAAAGTTTGCCATCTGTGTATATTTTAGAACGTTGAACAGGCAAAGTCACAGGTCTTTGTGGGTCCACCAAACAATTATGACATGAAACGTGAATTATTTAATGAATTCTTAATAATTGTAGTACCCTTTAGGCAAACTGGTTACCCACAATAGCTATAATGGTAGATGTAAGAATCAGAACAGTATATAGGATATTTATATACAGTGTCACATATTCTTTAGCATTGGGTGAATTCAGTATTTAGTATTCTTCCCACATTCTGATGGGACCACAGAGGTGCCAATTAATTGCTTTATAATTGACTCATTGTCTTGCAAACTGTAAATCAGTAGAAAATGAAATAATCAATTGGCTTGCCACGGAACCAGCCAGCACAGACATGGTACAATACTTACAAACACACACTCAAATCTGGCTTTTCAGATCCTGTTTTACTTGTGTCTGCTGACATTGTGGCAATAACAAAACAAACACTGCAATGTGTTTTTAGTCTTTAGTTTATTAGCTGGGCGATTGACATATGTATTTGCTGAAAAATGTAATCTGAACAAGCTGGGACTTATTCAGCATGATGTTGACACATTACTGTGCAAAGTGCTGAGTGAACATTTAACCAAGAATTTGCACCACTTTGAGTACAGTTTAATGTAGCTGAATATACGGTTGTTACATTAGATCGAGCGAGTTTGATATCTGTGCTGTGACTAGCCAACAAAGCATTGCAAAAACTATGGAACGCTCAGCGAGAGCAGCCCCGAGATGTTTTTAGTTGTTTGAATAATTTCTAATAGGTGGACGGTAAGTTCGTGAGAAGCTGTGCGAATTTCCGTTTACTATTTTTCTCCTGTTCTATTCCGAAGACAATAATTATGGTTCCCCATGTGCTGACAGCTATCTGGTACCTCACACAAGCTGCCATTCTTCACACATAAATTTAGACACTAAGTGTCAGCAACTATTTAACTATGAGGGGCATCGTAGCCCAGTCGAATCCTATCCTTACCCAACATTTACAAACATCCAGCTTTACTCGGGAGTCATTGAGCAGTGACTAGGAAGAGGGATCATGGCTGATTTGCCTCTTTCCCTAACCCAAAGGCACTGAGGCCAATTCTGGTGCCCACACAACTGCCTAGCTTAGATTAGCTAAATAGGCATATACCTGGGATCGAACTTGGGGACATTCCAGGTCTGTATGGATCAGTCTCACTCAGGGGTGTGGCTCCTACTGAATTGTGATGAAGAGCTAATTTATTTTTTCTAACCGTATCGCATACTGTTTTTAATCACTTGATTTTGTCTCATGAATAAGCATCCCTGCTAGTACACGTGTCTTCTCGTCTCTTATTACCTATATATTCAGTTATTTAACAAAAAAAATGTTGGTGGAGGCAGCCCTCCATGGGACCAGTTAAAACTCCTTTCAAAGGGAATTAAATAAGTTCAGATCAGCACTATTCGAAATCTGACGACTTGTAATGTGAGAGTGGGGCTTTAACTGCTTGACATTTTTAGATTGTAAGAATGGGAGAAGTAAAGTACTAGAAGAAACAGAGTGGTTCTGCGCATTGTATACAGTAATATTGCATTTGGTACAGCAACTCAAGATCTAAATCTCCTGGATTTTTTAAAATAACGATTTTATTGTTTCCTGAACACTTCACAACAACTTTTGGAAATTTACTCAAGCAAAATTATCTTGTAGCCTGTTTCGGATTATTATCCAGTTCAACCTTGAGTTCTGACGTTCTTGGTGCAGAACAAAAGATGTTTCCCATTATAGACGCTCTGCATGTGTAAGCGAGACACCTCTCATTAAATGAGTGGGTTGTAGGTCATCCACACTTACTTAATAAATGGGGGGGATGATGTGGTATAATGTGTAGGGTTCTGTCTGTGCAATGACTGTGCTGGCTGCTTGATAATTTCTAACACTCATCGCACCCCATACGCTGCGATGCTGGCAATATCTTGAGTGCTTGGGGGCGTAGAGTTTCAAATCATCATGTTTAACAAATTATCATCACTCATTAGTGAATATTTTCTGCAAGAAATGTTTAATATAATTTCTCAGCTGTACAGTCAGTTCGTCCCTTTTATATACATTTGGTGAATAGCAGTGAAGAGTTAGATCCCAATGTCTGACCTCTGTAGTTTTCTTCATATTGCTTCTAAACACATGAAATTAATGTGTTTTCAGGCACAATATGAAGCTGTGGAGATTTAGCCATGATTTGTTAACCCTTTGCATTAACTCAGCTTATTTTAACAAGAGTCTAAAGATTATCTGCATACAATCTGTTTAATTTTAATTTCTTCCAGTTTATCCCTGGCTCTCTCAAAGGTAAAGATTTATGAAAGGATTTGGTTCCACGGGTGACAACAATGCTCTGGTACCTCATCCAAGTGGCCAATCTTTCATGTGTGAACCGAGACTGAAGAGTGTGCGTGGGGCGGTGGGTTTGGGGGGGTGGGAGCATCACAGCTGAGCTCCATACAGTGCTTATCCAACAGTGGTTATTGGATAATGACCAGAAGCAGAAACCCTGGCTGTTTCTCCCCCCCCCTCCTTTTATTAGCTCAGGGGTGCCAACGATGGTTGTGGTAGTTCTTCTCTCTGAGGTTAGAAAACTCAGTGCTCATAGGGGATTGAAGCTGAGACTTGTTTGACTCTGTACCACATTGGATGGTGCATTTACACACTGAGCCAGTGGGGCACTCAGCATTTAAATTTCCGATATTTAATATTATTAAAAAAAGAGAACACACATTGGGCAAAGATTATCTAAACAAAAACACATTTAGTGCTACCTCACACAAGCAATATGTGATTGCAGCTCTCTATCGAAATGACATGTTATATCTTAGTGCCTCTGGTTGTCAGTGCTGTGGGAATCACCCTGTTTATATTACAGGGAACATTTGACAGCAGTTGGAATAACTGCAGCCACGCAGTTACGATTTGTAACTTTGTTCATGGACAGTGCTACCTTAGTTACTGCAGCTTGGCAGCTGAATGATCCTAGCACACAAAACCCCTTCTGCTGAATTTCTGTATGTAATTGCCAATCTGGCCTTGCACTGCGTACCGCCCAATTTTTTAAATAAAATGTTAGTTCGGTTTATGTACTGTTACCCTGCAATAAAGTGATGTCAACCTGGTGCTATTGCTATTTGTTGCTGTGCCACTTCGCTGGCTGCTGACAAAAAGTGATTGCACCCAGAATCGAATGGAACCTCTCAAAGTAAGCTCCACGTGGCTCGTGAGAAGCATAAACACCGGCATAGACTTGTTGAGCCAAATGGCCTGTTTTTTTGCTGTAAAATTCTATGTAATATATAAAATAACAGTGGTTGGAGAGTGTTTCAGGTACTGCTGGGTGATAAGTGTTCATGATGTACCTGAGTCCATTATTTTTCTATATATATAATACTCTCAAGTGCATAAAAAAGTACTTCCAGCCCATGTATCTTCTTGCCTACATAGACTTGGTTTTCTGCCTGATTGTAGGTGGGGGGCCTGTTTGAGATGAGAATAAAACTGGGAAAATTAGGAGGTGATAAGAGTGACTCAGACAAATCTATTAATGTGGTTAAAATGAGTTTGTGATCAGCTGAAAACATTAAGTATATTGCAGTATATATTTGATTTTGCTTAGGGGGCAATAATCCTGGAAAAGGAGTGATTTGTGATGAATATCAATATAGGAGAAACATGAGTTAATTAAGGATCGCAGATGGGGATTGGCAAAGAATCTGAATGTTCTCTTCCTTCAAAGGGGATTGTCGACTGATGTCCAGTTTTCCTTCATTGTTGGCTCTCTTTCCAAGAGTGGAAGTGTCATTATTCAAAGCCACAGTAAATCCCATTGTGCACTAATACGTGCCCAAATTAGTGCTACTTATGCAAAAAGCTTCTCTAAAATAATGCACAGTAGGGCACAAATGGCAGGTTAAGGGGCATTCTCCACTACGTTCAAGCGATTGTTAGGAAGGCTGAAATCCTGGAACAGCTGGCTTCCAAAGCACAGCTCACAAGGTTTATTGTGGAGTAGGTTTGCTTTGGATTTCTGCATTGCAATTATTTTATTTTTGTGTGTGTTCGACGATTTTGGAGCTTTTGGTAAAGCTGTTCCAAGATTTTAGCCTGCCTGAAATCTCTCCAGTATGGCAACAATGCTTGTTTAAGATCAGAGTGCTGGAATTTGAAATATTCTTCAAGCTTAAAAGTTTTTTCTCTTCCCCTCTTTGGTTCCTCTGAGGGTGAGATTCTCTCCCCTTCCCCTTTCCTGGTCCTCTTGTGTCACGCACCCTGCCTGAGCTATGTGCAACGGGTTCCCAGCTAAAGTAGTTAATGCTCTGTTGATTAACGCCTTTTGACAAGAAGAGCTGGGTGAATATCTGGTTAGGAATAGGATTGAGTGTTATAAAGATAAATAACAGATAGGGATAATTGAGTTCTGTGTGGAACACGATTGCTCCTGAGCTGTTGGGACTATGGGAAACGTCATGGCAAAGGGAGGCAAATGGGATGAATAATGTACATGTAAGGTTAGCGGGTTATGCTGGGGAGTTTCGCTCGATTGACCTTTGGGAACGGGGCAGGGAAAGCTTTGCACAATCTTTCCTCGGGAGATTAAACAGGTTGCACTGATGACTGGCTAAAGTAAAACAAAAGCAACAAAAAAAACCTGCAAATGCTGGAAATTTGAAACAAGAACAGAAATGCACAGCTGGTCAGTCAGCATCAGTGGAGAGGGAAAGAAAGAGAAGTCAATGTATCAGGCAGAACCATTTTTCAAAACTGGAAAAGCAAATACATGATCAAGAAAGTTGTACAGGCTCAGCAAAAGGAACCAGGGTGTGAAGGACCATGATTTCTTATGTTATGAGAGGTCCTTTCCTTGTGTGGATGTACCTTGGCTTTGGCCTTAGTTTCACATAGTGACACAGTTGAGCTCACTGCATGGCGGATTGAATGGTGAACCTGTAGCTTTCCATTCTGGAACATTTCACTTCATTTCATTCCAGCTTTATTTCCCTTGTCGCTTTAACCTTTGTCTAACCTGGGTATCATGGGTGAAACTCGTAAAATAACATCACTTCATTTATGCCAACCAGACTATACTGGGTGTTTGGCTTCATCTAAAACTCAGAGCACCATTGCACATAGGCGAGCACTGAATCTGATTCTCTTTGTAGGTTCAAGTGCGGTGAAAATATTAAAAACTAATCTTGGGTATGTTATAAAATGCTGACCCTTTTCTCTTGGGTATTAGTTTGGTTGTCTAGCGGTAAATTAATACTAAAGAATACTTTTGATGCAATTTTGCTGAGAATATTTGTGCATTTCCTAAACTGCAAAATTTCAAAAGTTTCAAGTTTCAAGAGGAGATGGTTGCATGGTATTCGAGAACTGATCAACTCCGTACATTCTATCGTAATGTGATCTAAAATTGTTTTGAACTCTCTCTGCCATCCCCTCACTTCTCCAGATTCCAGGACCCAAAAACCTTTAAAGTCAGATATAATTTCCTCCCTACTCGAGTGATCTGTGACAGCCATATGTCCCAGCACACACACTCTGCTCCTTCAACTCTCTGTGTCCCCCTTTAACTGCACTGTACCATTGGTGGATGATTCCTCTGCCTCTTTGCCAAATGGAACTCTCCCTAACACACTTCACCTTGCCAGTCTTCTCACTTCTTTCAAAACCTCTTCAACATACTTTCGGTGCCCCCTTCAGTATCTCCCATCTCAGCTCAGTGCCTCTTTCTCCACATTAGTGAGTGTCGTGAGATGTTATGCTAAGTGTGGGACGCTACACAAATGTAAGCTGCTGTTTCCCTGTCCTATGTTCTCCATTTTCTGGGTTCCCTCTCCTGAAGGCACTGGCTCCAGCTAGAGGATTGGCAATGGGCCTCCATGCCTCAGTTAGAGGATTGGGCATCAGTGCTGCTCTTGAATTTTCTAAACCATTGTTCATCACTCTGCCCTGGTAGCTTGGTTGGGTTTGGAGAAAATGCCATGTTGGGAATCTGCTGCCCAGTGTGCCATCCGTACCACTTTGTCCGTGGTCTTTTACGTGTAAGCCTTTTGGCAGGTTCAGTTCACCTTAGAGCGGCTGGCTCCTCAAAATTCAACATCCGCTTTTCAACCACAGGATGTACTTGGACACAAACTGCATATGGCAAAATAATTTGCACATTATGGTTCTGCTGCTAACAATCTATCAAACGCCACCTGAAACTAAATGCAGAGTCGTGCTCTTGTGCCCGACAATGTGAGACGAGCTAAGGTGGCAACTTGTGGTAAAGACGTAATGATTTCACATAACTTTCTTTTGCTGAACCTGACACCAAGACATGATGGAGCCAGGCAACATCACCTGGGTTGAGCAGTGCTAATCAAACCTATTTTTAAAATCTCTTTCACTTAAAAAGAATTCTCTTGACATCTCCCTGCTGTAAAAATACACTGTCTGCCGTGGTTCTGAGTCATACAGATCATGAAGGTCCCAGGTTTAATTCTTGGCCTGCGTTAAGTTAGTGTTAATCTCAATGGTGGCCTGAGCATCCTACAGGGGCTGGGGTTGGGCGGAGAATCAGCCAGGCTTCCTTTTCTTATTGGCTACACAGTGACCCGCTACAATTATAGAACATTGACTGTCTGGTTAGGGATGCAGTTTGCCACAGTGTTTAACAATTGAGTTTCATGGTTTGAATCCAACTAGCCTGAGCACTCTGCGTGTCCACTAGTGACCTCAAACCAGTGAGACTCAGCCAGTGCATGTACTGAACGTCCAACTGATGTTTATGCATTGAAATTTATTTTTAAAGGAATGCTCTTATGAACCCCAAGAAAATGTGTTGCGTAGAGTTCAGTGAATGATTTTAACTTGGAATTCTTTCGGTACTTTTGATGAGACATAAGCTGGAATGTTACCAGCTCTGTGAATGTGTGTTTGGAGGTGGGCCCGCTATCAAAATGGCCGTGATTGACAGAAGGGCAGGATCTCGCTCTGAATCTGCCTCTGTTGTGTATCTGTAAAGAATGCACTCCCATGTTCCGCCACCAGGTAGCGCATTCCCTGAAGTCCCAAAGGATCCCAGCATCCCTTGGAAGCACTGTATATAAGCCGCCCCCAAGGCCTGTTCCTCACTCTGGAGTGTCTTAATAAAGATTGAGGTCACTGTTACTTTAACCTCCCTGTGTGCAGTCTCTTCTGTGTTAGGAACACAATAGCTGGCAACGAGTATATGAATCCAACGCAAAGATGGAGCAAACTGGGCATCCTGGAGAAGTTCTCGGAGGGTGAGGACTGGGAAGCCTATGTCGAACGGCTAGACCAGTACTTTGTAGCCAACGAGCTGGACGGAGAAGGAAGCGCTGCAAAAAGGAGAGCGGTCTTCCTCACGGTCTGCGGGGCTCCGACCTACAGCCTCATGAAGAATCTTCTGACTCCGGTGAAACCCACAGATAAGTCGTATGAGGAGCTGTGTACACTGGTTTGGGAGCATCTTAACCCGAGGGAAAGCATGCTGATGGCGAGGTATCAGTTCTGCACATGCCAGCGATCTGAAGGTCAGGAAGTGGTGAGCTACATCGCCAAGCTAAGGCGACTTGCAGGACAATGTGAGTTTTGATGGCTACCTGGAGCAGATGCTCAGAGACTTTTTTGTACTGGGCATTGGCCACAAGACCATGCTATGAAAACTTTTGACTGTAGAGACACCGACCCTCAGTAAGGCCATTGCGATAGCACAGGCATTTATGTCCACCAGTGATAACACCAAACAAGTCTCTCAGCACACAAGTGCTAGCAATGTTCATAAATTAACTGGAACTGTGTTTGCGAGCAGAAATGTACAGGGCAGAAACCACGAGTCTGCAACTGCTAGCAGGCCTCAGGTGACCCAGATGACTCAGAGTCCGCAACAAAGGATGAATGCAAGGCAATTCACACCTTGTTGGCGTTGTGGAGGCTTCCATTCAGCCTATTCATGCCGCATCAAAGGGTATGTTTGCAAGAGCTGTGGAACAATGGGGCACCTCCAACGAGCTTGCAGACGAGCTGCAAGCTCTGCAAAACCTGCTAACCACCACGTGGCAGAGGAAGATCGGTCCATGGTGGATCAAAGCAATTTCGAACCTGAGAGAGAGGAGGCAGATGCTGAAGTACATGGGGTGCACACATTTTTGATGAAATGTCCACCTATAATGCTAAATGTAAAATTGACTGGCTTACCCGTAACCATGGAACTGGACACTGGCGCTAGCCAATCCATCATGAGTAAAAAGATGTTTGAGAGACTGTGGTGCAACAAGGCACTCAGACCAGCCCTGAGCCCATCCACACGAAACTGAGAACGTACACCAAAGAGCTCATCACTGTCTTGGGCAGTGCCATGGTCAAGGTCACCTACGAGGGCACGGTGCATGAACTGCCACTATGGATTGTCCCGGGCGATGGCCCCACACTGCTTGGAAGAAGCTGGTTGGGCAAAATCCGTTGGAACTGGGATGACATCCGAGTGCTATCACATGTCGATGAGACCTCATGTACCCAGGTTCTTAACAAATTTCCTTCCCTTTTTGAGCCAGGCATTGGAAACTTTTCCGGGGCGAAGGTGCAGATCCATTTGTTCCCAGAGGCATGACCCATTCACCACAAGGCGCGAGCGGTACCTCACATGATGAGGGAGAGAGTGGAAATCAAGCTGGACAGGCTGCAACACAAGGGCAGCATCTCCCCAGTGAAATTCAGCGAGTGGGCAAGCCTGATTGTTCCAGTACTCAAAAGTGATGGCACGGTCAGGATTTGCGGCGATTATAAAGTAACTATTAATCGTTTCTCGCTACAGGACCAATACCCGCTGCCCAAGTCAGAAGACCTATTTGCGACGCTGGCAGGAGGCAAGACGTTCACCAAGCTTGACCTGACTTTGGCCTACATGACGCAGGAGCTGGAGGACTCTTCGAAGGGCCTCACCTGCATCAACACGCACAAGGGACTGTTCATCTACAACAGATGCCCATTTGGAATTCGGTCGGCTGCAGCGAGTTTCCAGAGAAACATGGAGAGCCTACTCAAGTCGGTACCACGCACGGTGGTTTTTCAGGACGACATATTGGTCACGGGTCAGGACACTGTCGAGCATCATCAAAACCTGGGGGAGGTCCTCCAGCGACTGGATCGCGTAGGGCTGCGGCTGAAGAGGTTGCAATGCGTCTTCATGGCAACAGAAGTGGAGTTTTTGGGGAGAAAGATTGCAGCGGACGGCATTCGGCCCACAGATGCCAAGACAGAGACTATCAGGAACGCGCCCAGGCCACAGAACGTCATGGAGCTGCGGTCGTTCCTGGGACTCCTCAACTATTTTGGTAACTTCCTACCGGGGTTAAGCACCCTCTTAGAGCCCCTACATGTGTTATTGCGTAAAGGTGAGAACTGGGTATGGGGAAAAAACCAAGTAATTGCTTTTGAGAAAGCTAGAAACATTTTATGCTCCAACAAGCTGCTTGTATTGTATAACCCGTGTAAAAGACTTGTGCTAGCATGTGATGCATCGTCGTACGGAGTCGGGTGTGTATTACAACAAGCTAACGTTGCGGGGAAGTTGCAACCTGTCGCATATGCCTCCAGGAGCTTGTCGAAGGCCGAGAAGGCCTACAGCATAATTGAGAAAGAGACATTAGCGTGTGTGTTCGGGGTAAAGAAAATGCATCAGTACCTGTTTGGCCTCAAATTTGAGCTGGAAACCGATCACAAGCCCCTCATATCCCTGTTCGCTGAAAACAAGGGGATAAATACTAATGCCTCAGCCCGTGTACAAAGATGGGCACTCACGCTATCAGCATATAACTATACCATCCGCCACAGGCCAGGCACCGAGAAGTGTGCGGATGCTCTCAGTCGGCTACCATTGCCCACCACGGGGGTGGAAATGGCGCAGCCTGCAAACTTGTTGATGGTGGCGCAGCCCGCAGACTTGTTGATGGTCATGGAAGCGTTTGAAAATGATAAATCACCTGTCATGGCCCGCCAGATTAGAACTTGGACCAGCCAAGATCCTCTGCTGTCCCTAGTAAAAAACTGTGCACTGCATGGGAGCTGGGCCAGCGTCCCTGTTGAAATGCAAGGGCTAATCAAGCCATTCCAGCGGCGAAAGGACGAGCTGTCCATTCAGGCAGACTGCCTGTTGTGGGGTAACCGCGTAGTGCTGCCCAAAAAGGGCAGGGAGACGTTCATCTCGGATCACCACAGCACACACCCGGGTATAGTAATGATGAAAGCGATAGCCAGATCCCACGTGTGGTGGCCCGGTATCGACTCTGACTTAGAGTCCTGTGTACGGCAATGCCGCGTGTGTGGTCAGTTGAGCAACGCGCCCAGAGAGGCACCACTAAGTTTGTGGTCCTGGCCCTCCAGACCATGGTCGAGGATCCATGTCGACTATTCGGGCCCGTTTCTCGCTAAAATGTTCCTGGTGGTGGTGGATGCTTTTTCAAAATGGATTGAATGTGAAATAATGTCAGAAAGCACCACCACCGCCACCATTGAAAGCCTGGGCCATGTTTGCCACCCACGACCTGCCTGACATACTGGTCAGTGACAACGGGCCATGTTTCACCAGTGCCGAATTTAAAGAATTCATGACCCGCAATAGGATTAAACATGTCACCTCGGCCCCGTTTAAACCAGCCTCCAATGGGCAGGCAGAGCGGGCAGTACAAACTATCAAACAGAGCCTTAAACGAGTAACAGAAGGCTCACTCCAAACCCGCCTGTCCCGAGTACTGCTCAGCTATCGTACAAGACCCCACTCGCTCACAGGGGTGCCCCGGCTGAGCTACTCATGAAAAGGACACTTAAAACCAGACTCTCGCTGGTCCACCCCAACCTGCATGATCAGGTAGAGAGCAGGCGGCAGCAACAAAATGTAAACGATGGTCGCGCCACTGTGTCACGGGAAATTGATCTGAATGACCCTGTGTATGTGCTAAACTATGGACATGGTCCCAAGTGGATCGCGGGCACAGTGATAGCTAAAGAATGGAGTAGGTGTTTGTAGTCAAACTAGATAATGGACAAACTTGCAGAAAGCACCTGGACCAAACGAGGCTGCGGTTCACAGACTGCCCTGAACAACCCACAGCAGACAGCACCTTTTTCGAGCCCACAACACACACCCAAAGGATCAACAACACCACCCCGGACCAGGAAATTTAACCCATCATGCCCAACAGTCCAGCAAGGCCAGGCTCACCCAGCAGCCCTTCAGGGCCAACAACATGCCAGCCCAGCGAGGGCACAGCCAACACACCAGAACAGAAATTTGTACCGAGGCGGTCCATCAGGGAAAGAAAGGCTCCCGGCTGCCTCACCTTGTAAATAGTTTTCACTTTGACTTTGGTGGGGGAATGATGTTGTGTATCTGTAAAGCATGCACTCCCATATTCCACCACCAGGGAGCGCATCCCCTGAAGTCCCAAGGGATCCCAGCATCCCATGGGAGCACTGTATATAAGCCGGCCCCTCAGACCTGTTGCTCAATCTGGAGTGTCTTAATAAAGACTGAGGTCACTGTTACTTTAACCTCCCTGTGTGCAGTTTCATCTGTGTTCGGAACACAATAGCCTCCTTGTCAGTTACCAAAGTGCCGGGTCTGGCTGCGGTTCACAGACCCGGCACCAAGCAGCAGGCCAGCCAATTAACATCATTAAGAGGTAGTTTGCCGGTATCTTAAAATAATTTTACCAGGTACTTACCATTTTTCCACGTTTTTCAGCAACTTCTCGTCGCTCGGGCGTCGCATCAGGTAACTGTGTCGGGTTCTAGTGACTCTCCTTTCCTTTCATTAGTTGACAACTGCAGAAGTGGTATAAATGCTACCCTTTCACAGCTGTTCACTTTCCAATCACAGCCTTTAGGGTTTGGAAGATACCTTTGAGCTGTATGCAATTTGAAAGTGTCTGCAGTGAACTCTCTACCCACTGTCACCTCCTTGGAGCAACCTCTCTCACCATTGACTTCTGTTGTCTCAACTTCAGCTGCCATCTATTCGATCAGCAAGGGTGCCCTTGAGAAATTTCACCTTGGTCCTCAGAATCCCACAACGATCAGCCCCCACATCAGCATCACTAAACACACCAGCATCACCAACAACACCACCAACCTTCTCCGCAATCACCTGATGCTGCACAGGACACAGGGCACCAGTACCTGACCTCATTGTTGCCCGGGAGGCCAGGGATAGCCTCACAATGCCCATATTTACTTCTTTTGATGCTGTACACCCTGGCTGCCACATGACGCGCCAGGTTGGTACCAACCCACACCAGTTCCATAAACCATCTCTGCAATGCCCATCCATTCTTTTCACACTCATTACCATTGCGGGGGATACGCCGTTATATCTCACCATTCACTGCAACTCACTAAGCCACTTCCAAAGATTCACACAAATCTGTCCAAGATCGCAAAGTGTTCAAAATAAAGACTTTGATGTTTGACAATACATTAGCAGAAATGCTACATGAACAGTGGCTAAAAGATCCAAGTGCCTACCCTTGTGTGTTGTTAGTTTGTACGATTGGACAAGGTTGAGGGTGAGTGTGAGGTGTGACTAGTGAGATGGGATGTGATAATGTAGATAGAAAGAAAGGGATGGGTGGAGGTGTAAGGTAAGTTAGTGTGAGTAAGGATGTGCAGGAGTAGGGTAGGGAAGGCAGAGTGATGGGGATGTGACGAGTGGCACAGCAGGATGAGGTTAAGTGTGGCTTTGCAGTCATCAGAGGCAGTCCCTCGAAATCGAGGAAGACTTGCTTCCACTCTAAAACTGAATTATCAGGTGACTGAACAGTCCAATAAAGGAATCGCAGTCTCTGTCACAGGTGGGAAAGGATGGGTGGGGAGTCTGGTTTAACGCACGCTCCTTCCGCTGTTTGCGTTTGTTTTCTGCATGCTCTCAGCGATGAGACTCGAGCTGCTCAGCGCCCTCCTGGATACTCTTCATTCACTTAGTGCGGTCTTTGGCAAGGGGTTCCCAGGTGTCGGTGGGGATGTTGCACTTTATCAAGGAGGCTTTAAGGGTGTCCATGAGGCTTTGCAGTAATGTTTTGTGATCTACTGAGATCATTGAAAGGTTTCCTCCTGACTACATCCCTGCTTGTGCCCTCCCATGCAATGTGCAACCAGGCTGCATTGGTGTCCTGTGGAGGTCTCTTCCATCCATTGGAAGGAAAGAGAACCTCCCTGCGTCCCGTGACTCCCTCCATAAGCATGTGGAGGGAGTCATTGGAGAGCTTGGGTGCAGCCGTGCACCTTTGTGCAGTGCTCGTCAGTGTTTACAACAGCTCAATGCTGTAGAACACTGACAGCATAACAGTCAAAATCAATGTGGCCATGGTCCCTTTAAGGAAACTGTCTGATGACCCGTCATCAAATGACGTCATCTGACCCACTTCCTTCAATTGGTCGGGAACTCACAGGGCGGGCTTAACAAGCCCCACCAACCGAAGATTCTTCACACAGTGTGGGCGGAAGCTATCGACCCTGGCCGCCCTGGTCTCGCCATGGTTGGCGAGATCGCGGCCATATTGTGGGGTATATTGATCAGAATTTTCTGATGGTTTTGACAATTGTTTTTAAGATGTACAGTGATACACTGCAATAGCATAGCATTTGTGTTCAAAATGATGAAGGGTTTTGATGGAGTAGATGGGGAGAAACTGTTTCCACTGGCAGGAGGGTCAGTACCCAAAGCACAGCGATTTAAGATAATTGGCAAAAGTATCAGAAGGGAGATGAGGAGAATTTTTTTTACAGAATGAGTTATTATGATCTGGAACACAGGGTGGTGGGAGCAGGTTCATTGGTAACTTCTAAAAGGGAATTGGATATATACTTGAAATGGAAGAATTTGCAGGGCTCTGGGGAAAGAGCGGGGGAGTGGGACTAATTGGACATAGAAACATAGAAACATAGAAAATAGGTGCAGGAGTAGGCCAAACAGCCCTTCGAGCCTGCACCGCCATTCAATGAGTTCATGGCTGAACATGCAACTTCAGTACCCCATTCCTGCTTTCTCGCCATACCCCTTGATCCCCCTAGTAGTAAGGACTACATCTAACTCCTTTTTGAATATATTTAGTGAATTGGCCTCAACAACTTCCTGTGGTAGAGAATTCCACAGGTTCACCACTCTCTGGGTGAAGAAGTTTCTCCTCATCTCGGTCCTAAATGGCTTACCCCTTATTCTTAGACTGTGACCCCTGGTCTTTTAAAGCTCTATTAAAGACCCAGCACAGGCACGCTGGGATGAATGGCCTCCTCCTGTGCTTAACATTTTATGAATTCTTGCTGTTTTTTTAAATATTGTCCTTTTTTTTCAGGAGTTTTCACTTTTCTAGTTTGCAGTTGGCACTGATTGTGGTTTGTGAAGGGGACGGAGCGAAGCACATCCTGATTATTTTGCCTTTTTAAGTTGTGATCGGACATGAGATTCTAAAATTCTTTGGCTATATTTTTGTTTTCACCAGCTGGCTGTTGATCTGGTGTGACGGATTGTCTGCCCTTTCCACAACCTGCCGCATTTTCATTCCATTGAAATCCCCTCTACCAGATTATTACCCAGGCGGTGAAGATAATGTTGTTCCCCAATGATGCTGGTTGCCGACTATTGCTGGTAGTATTGTATCCTTCCTCCCCCACTTCCTCCTGAAAGGATTGATTCCTTACTGGGATATGGATCGCAAGCATAATATTCCCGTGTGAGCTTTTGAGGGTTATGCTGTTAGGCTATTCAGCTGCAGAAGGCATCACAGCCATCATGTATCCTTTCTTTTACACACATGCACACACACACACACACACACACACACACACACACGTGGGAATCCTGGCTTTATTTTGCATTCATCACTCTGATGAAAGCCCCCATAGCCCAGACAAGGGATCAAAACTGGGACTCACTGGTCAGCTACTCACTGTATAACATTAGTAGATGTGTGAGAATCCAGTTTCTGTATATCATGTGATACAACCTCTCCTGGTCTCGGTGATTGTCTTGTAATGGGTGCTGGATGGAATGGGCGCTGCCATTCTTTAACGTAACATTACATCACTCACTGCAGAAATATGGCTAGACATATGAAAAGAGACTGTATTATGAACTCTATTTTCCAGTGTCTATGTTGAAAGAACACTGGTTTGACTGTAGTATCAACTACACCATAAATTTTGAGACGATGTCCTAGGACTCGAGGGGATCCATAAGGGAAACTCAAAAGGTCCATAAACTCATCAAATTTCCGCATTGGTTGATTTGCTAACAGATTATTCCTATTGCTGTCTACAGTTAAGACAGTTTCCGTAATCATACCATTGTTTTATTTTGGATGACTGACACTAAAATTAACATTGGGGTTTCCTGGGAGTGCATCAGTATTTGCAGGGGAGCCTCCACACACATTCAAACTTGAAAACCACTGCCCTGCATGTTTGGGCTGCCCCGCAGAATTTCATTGCCCTTTTACCCATGTCAGGCCAACTTTCCCACTCTCAGCGTCCTGTTACGAAACGGTAAGAAAACGGAAAAAAAAACACCAAGCCGTGAGATTTAGGTAGTAATTTAGCATCGAGGTTTTGCTGACATTCATGAACTACTCCAGCTTTTCTCTTGCGGTTTGTGTTGTCATCAGAACTCTTCAGTTAAATGCCTCCCTCGCAGCCTGCTGCCAACCATCTATTATCCTGCACTGATGATACTGGTGCAGAGATTGCCTGTGCTGTACTCCTGCACTGTGGTTTCAGTAATGGTAACGGCGGACTCAATTCCAGGGTTTTTCATGCACTTTCCGGTAAATGGTCCATAATTTTAGCTGAGAAAATAGTTGCGTCAGATTCATAATTGTGGCAAAAGAACTTTAGGTTTTGCTGTCTGTGATATAACCACTGGTAACTCTGCTATAAATGTAATCTATCAGCGAACGGTGGAGTCTAACGCCTTTGAGAAGTGAATGTCTGCAGCTCTGATTACACATTTCATTCTGTATTTTACTGATTATTTTCCTGTAGATCTTACTCTGTTTCTGTAGATGCATAAATAAGCATTGAGTGTGCATATTGCGGGGAATTAGTGTGGGACGTTTACCGCACACTACCTGAAAATTGTATAGGAGGCATTTAGTATTGGATGTACATTACAGGAAAATAGTGGTTTAAAAAAAATATATTTGTTGATTCTCTGTTTGCTCATGTGGATAAATGCACCATATGATGTGGTACTGAATCAGGGAGGCGACAGAGTCAGTCCCTGCTGAGTCTTTGCCAGGGAGACAGGAGGCGGGGGGGCAGTGAGAGGATTATAATTGGCTTCAGTGTCTTTGAGCTGGGTGTGGGAGGGAGTCAATGAGGTGTATTACTCTTGAACACTATCCAGTAACCTATTCTGGGAAGTGTACGTGTGTATTTTTGAGGATGACTATGATGCTCCCTCACAATTAAATAGTGTACCAACACCCGTAGAAATGGCCACTCAGGTGAGATACCAGAGGGACACTTGTGCTTGTCGAAATGGAGCCCAGCATGAATCACCACCTTTATGACAGAAGTGGAGGAAATCCTGCACTGTTACCTATTTTGTTCTCTATTATACTCTCATAGGAACATAAGAACATAAGAATTAGGAGCAGGAGTAGGCCACACAGCCCCTTGAGCCAGCTCCGTCATTCAATAAGATCATGGTTGACCTTCGAACTCAATTCCACTTTCCAACCCGATCCCCATATCTCTTGATTCCCCTAGAGTCCAAAAATCTATATATCTCGGCCTAGAATATACTCAACGACTCAGAATCTACAGCCCTCTGGGGTAGAGAATTCCAAAGATTCACAATCCTCTGAGAAGAAATTCCTCCTCATCTCTGTCTTAAATGGCCGACCCCTTATTCTGAGACTGTGCTCCCTAGTTCTAGACACTCCAGGCAGGGGAAACAACCACTCAGCATCTACCCTGTCAATCCCCCTCAGAATCTTATATGTTTCAATGAGATCACCTCTCGTTCTTCTATAGGCTCTCCCTATGTCATCTGCCGTTCCTGGGTGTGAGAATGGGCCAGAGATCTGATCCCAGGCCTCCAATGATTCAGTACTGTATCAGGCATGTGGCAGTGTACAAGAACAGCTCAGGGTGACTAGCACTCAGTTTCCTCTCCTCCATACTGACAGGCTACGGGGAGAGATTGGGCAGTGGGATTAGTTTAGATTGCTCTCGCAAAAAGCCAGCACAGACACGATAGGCCAAATGGCCTCCGACTGTGTTATAACCTGCCGTGCCATGACTGAGATCAGAAACTGACTACGTGACAATTGCCAGAGTGCCTGCTAATCTTACAGGTCCATGCCATGGCAAGTTGACATTTTACTGTGCTGTTTCACTGTGTCTCGATCCTTATCCTGCAACTACCATATTATCGTAAGGAAGAGGTGAGCTTTGAATGGGCAGGCAGTACATTGTAATTCTTAGACCAACAATGAATTTTAATGCAAAGTAGATCTCCTGCTAGGATATCATCTTCGACGGGGATAGGATTACAAAAGATAAGGACACATGAAGAAGGCCATTTGACCCATCGAGCTAAACCTTCCATAGGAACTGTTCACAACCTCGGCTATTTGACCCTGAGCTGAGCTTCTGATCCCATGTCCTCTCCATCATGAAGACCACCTATTTCTGCCTCTGTAATATTACTCGGCTTTGCTCCTGATTCAGCTTATTTGCTGCTGAAACCCTCATCCCTGCTTTTGCTTAAGACTTGATTATTCCAATGCTGTTCTGGCTGGCCACCCAAATTCCACCCTTCATAAACAAGCTAATCTAAAACTCTGCTGCCGTGGAACTTTTTACTACATTAAAGGTGCTACATTAATGCAAGTTACCCTACTGGCTGACCTGCATTGGTCCACCAATGACTCAATTTTACAATTGTAATCCTCTTGTTCAAATCCCTTCATGGCCTCGCCTATCTCTGTAACCTCCTCCAGTCCTACAACTCTCCAAGAACTCTGCATTCCTCTAACTTTGACCTCGTGCAGCTCTCACTCTCTTCACCCCATTGTTGGCGGCCGTGCCTTCAGCCATCTTGGCCCCAAGCTCTGGAATTCCCTCCCTAAACCTTTCCACCTCTCCTTTGAGCACCCCCTTAAAACCTACCTCTTTGGCCAACTTGTCCTAATAGCACCTTTTGCTCTTGCAATGTATTTGCTTCGAGGGTTCTTTGCTTAAGAATTCATAGCAACACATTGCCTTTAAGAACTATTTGGTTTATTAGTAAAGGTTTAACAATCACACTACACATTACCAGTCCATCCACCATGCTCACAACCACCTGCCTCATCGTGGATCCCCTGAACCCAACTGGCTGGGGTTTTATTGAGTCTTGTGAACATCACATGACTGGCTAAGCCACTCACAATGCTCTACAAACCTGTGAGCATCCTCACAGATGCATACATTACACTTCTGTGTCAATTTTGTTATGTTCATACTGTTGTGAAGTGCCTTGGGACATTTTCCTCCATTAAAGGTGTTATATAAATGCAAGTTGTTGTTGAACCTATGGTACTCAGCCCCTCCCCCCATTACAGCACCCATCTTCCTCTTCAATGATTCCATAGTGTTTGCCATCACTACCCTATCTAGAAATCCATTCTAGATATGAATCACTTGCTTTATTCCCACCCACCTGTATACTGACCCTGTTATATAGGCAGCCCATAATAGCTCACTATTAGTTCGGCACTCCAGCTGATCTGGAGGAGTTTGGGACCAATCGGGCTACAGGTTGCCAAAGTGAAATTTTGTGTTTAAGTAACTAATAAGTTCCAGAGATACAGTTATGTAATTTAGCCTTATTTTAAAATAAAACATACTGCTCCTTTTAATAGCAGTAATTATGTTATTAAATTTGCAACGAACTTGATGAAACTGTCTTTCTCTCATCAGCTCTGTCCTGCGATCTCAATAAATGTGGGAACTCATTAGGTTTCGATCCCACTTAAAACTGACTTCTGACCAGAGGCAGCAATTTGTTGACAAAAATAACATGGTGGACTGATCTACTTATGAATCTGTGATTAGTAATCCAACCCTTAACATGGCACCAAATTTGGTCAAATGTTTAACATTAGTGTTAAATTAAAAATGATTTTGTTGCATTAAAGTAGGAGAAACCGATATTGCAACAAAATCTGTATGTATTAATAAAAGTCTTCCATGTGGGGTGCAATTGTTGTTCACAGATCTTGCTTCCTACTGTCATGAATTTTGAGTAATTCTATAATGTCGGCATTTACTATGCAAAGTTGCTATGTAAACATTTGTGAATTCCTATGTAAGCAGTTTGCGGTCAAGGTGCAGTTGCAGGCCTCTTCCCCCACCCACTAGATGGTGCTAGTGCCCTGCCCTGTCACCCAGCTATTAATCACTTGGCCACAAATTAAAAATTTGGTGAGTGACAGCATCTCTGCTTTCCAAAGCAAATAAGTTTAAAGTTTCTTTCTCTTAGACTTCCTGTCTCTTGCTAACCTTCGTTTCTCTCTCTGGCAAGGAGTCCTTCTTCCTTTGGCTCCACTGAAATATCCTTCCCAGCACCAGCACCATCACCAGTCCTTTGCCTATCCACCTTCGGAGCTAATGAGTTATTTTGCCTATTCTGATTCCTGGGGTATTGAAGAGATCGGGCAGGGAGGGAGCGCGTCTGGCCAGCTGGATCCAGAACATGCTGAGATTTGGGGGGCGAGGTGAGGTGAGATGAGGGGGAGTGAGGGCGTTACTACAAGATCAGGCGGGGGAGGTGAGATGTCAGGGCAACAGATATAGGAAGATGGGATCTGAGAAGGGACGAGAGATAGGTGTAAAAGATCAAAGATTTGTTCATGCAGATATTACGCAATTGAGGAGAAATAGATGTGACGGAGATTGGCATAAAGATAGATGGTGGCTCCTGGAGTGGCAGAAAGTACAATATCTCGGACATGGGTGAAATTAAGACAGATGGAGAGATGGGGCTAATGCATGGGGAAACAGGCTGATAGGTACAAGGTATTGTAGAGAGGTGGTGGGAGAGAGATGAGGGAGAGAGATTGCGGCAGAGAGAACACGAAATTGGAGAGAGGAAAATTGTGTGGATAGTTCAAGGGACAGAAAGAGAGATGACTGCATGAGGGAGATATGGAGGACAGAATGCGAGAGAGTCATGGATAAAGAGAGCAGAAGGCTCTCAGTGAGCAATGTCATGGAGATCTACTAGTGTTTAAAAATCATTTCTCTTGACTTCTTGTGTTTATTTTGCTCTTTCTCCATTGTCTTCTGGATGATTTCCACAACCTTGCATAGAGCAGCTTCAGCAGCAAGTGGCGGACATTTCGGGAGCATGATTCACAGTTTTTCCTTTAAAAGAAAACGCTACAGTACGCAAAAAAAGGGCCTAACACTTTTACAGTTTCTCAGGAATACTCAAAGAAGCCAAACCTGGTGTTGCTTGTATGTTAAAAGAAAAATAATAGTTTAAAGTGATATCTGAGTCACTCTAGAAAGCTTCAGTGTGTTGCTGCCTTTGATTAGCGCAGAATTGGTGAAAAGAATCACATAATGTGATCAGCGCTGTCGTTCTTCATGTTTTAGTGGCCGGGTTTGTTAATGCAGGTCCTTATACTGATGGTGCTGACCTTCACTCTTTGCTCCCGATTTCCTATGGATCACAGTTAGGAATTTGCGACGAGGAGCTGAGGTCAGTTGCTTTGAAAGTATTGAAAGCAAATGCTCAAGATTTTCAGACTCTGAATCCCTGCTATTACAGAGTAAATA
This sequence comes from Pristiophorus japonicus, assembly GCF_044704955.1. NCBI lineage: Eukaryota > Metazoa > Chordata > Chondrichthyes > Pristiophoridae > Pristiophorus > Pristiophorus japonicus. The sequence goes on from NC_091993.1 coordinate 81,526,821, forward strand.
TCTAACCAGGTAATCATGTTTAGAACAATTTTAATGCCATGAAGGGGAAGAACAAAGAGAAAGAACACGACTGAAGTTTTTAATCTGTTTGTTGCTGGCAGGTTCAGAGAAACATTTATCTCCTGGGCTGACTGGCTTTGCTTGTTTTCAACAGGTTCACTATGATACAGAAATAAACATTAATATTGCGATAATAAAGATACTCAAACAGGGATCGTTCCATCCATAATATTAGCACAAATCTACCAAATGTGATTCAGTACCTAAAACACAATTTTATATAAAAATCAAACAATTTGTGCTCATTGTCAATCTTTGATCTCCTTCCTTTTAATTGTTTTTAAAATGGGTTCCTTCCTACCTATTCTAACTCTATTTCAATTCTAACACCTTGTCCAGCTTTAAGTTTAAAATGGTTTGCTTACCTTGCTTCTCTTCTCCTCTGGGCCCACTGCTTAATTACTACAGGTCAATGAAAGATTTTGAATGGTCGAATGCTAGTTTTCCTGTTAACAGAAAGCCTAGATTTGGGAAGGCTGATCATAGATGTAACCTGGTCAGACGTTGTTCTGAAAAACCAGGCTCGGTGGCCACTGACTCGGCGAGCTTTCAGCCCAATAGTGGACCCATGAAGAGGAGAGGAGCGTTTTGCTCAGACTCAGCAGGGAGGGAATTTGAGGGCAGATTATAAACAAAGGAAACAACATGATAAATATGAATTAAAGAGTAGCTTCTCCACACTTAAGGAGACAGCCTGTCCCCTGGATTCAGTTTCCATATTCAAAGGGACATTAAACAAAGCTGGGCACTAGGAAGATGAAATGGTCTGACGAGCTCCTCAAGCAAAATGGTGCCTTTGTTTGCTGTTTGCTTGAAGAATCTGTGTTCTCTTTGCTCGGTGAAAAGTAATGTATCTTCAACTATTTAAAATGTAATACCTGTAGCTCTCTTGTTAATTATATCAAGGAAGAACAAGAGTAAATATACTGGGTGTTGTGATTGGAGTTTGTCTTGGAATTCAGTCCTCTTAGAGTTCACCTGGGTGATGGCCGTCATTTATTAATAAACTATGATATTGCAATTAGTTAAGAATTGAACTTCATTTAGTTTTACATCGATGCCTTCCATGAATCAGTCAGAGTTGAGAAAATGAAAGGTGGAGTGAAACCGCGCAAGTGTGTTACTTTCCTGCCTATTCGCAGCAGAATGGAGCCTCGGCAATTTTAACTGCCAGGCCTCACTAACATGCTGTCAGCCGGCCGACTTCCTGCCCAGCACGGGCAGAAGGCAGTGTTGACCAATGGAGAATTCCGCTTCTCCTGGCCCCACAAAGGAAAGTAAAATAACTTAGCTTGGATGGGCTCTTCTGACAGGCCTACACCTGGTGGGCAAGCCCCTGCTCAGGCTACAGTTCAAACTGCAGCCGGGGCCCAATGATGTCTCGTATGAACTGTATAAAACACGAGTCAGGCCACAGGTAGAGTACTGCGTGCAGTTCTGGTCACCACATTACAGGAAAGATGTGATTACACGAAAGAGGGTACAGAGGAGATTTACGAGGATGTTGGCTGGACTGGAGAAATTTGGCTATGAGGAAAGATTGGATAGGCTGGGTTTGTTTTCTTTGGAACAGAGGAGGCTGAGGGGAGACCTTACTGAGGTGTATAAAATTATGAGGGGCCAGATAGAGTGGAAAGGAAGGATCTATTTCCCTGAGCAGAGGGGTCAATAACCAGGGGGCATAGATTTAAAGTAATTGGTAGGAGTTTGAGGGGATTTGATTGGAAATTTCTTCACCCTGAGGGTGGTGGGGGTCTGGAACTCACTGCCTGAAAGGGTGGTAGAGGCAGAAACTCTCACCACATTTAAAAGTACTTGGATGTGTGCTTGAAGAGCTATAACCTACAGGGCTATGGACCAAGAGCTGGAAAGTGGGATTAGGCTGGATAGCACTTTGCTGGCCGGCGCGGACATGATGGACCGAAATGACCTCCTTCCGTGCTGTAAATTTCAATGATTCTATGTCATCGGACCTTGAGCTGCATATTTAAAGAAGGACCCTGCCGGCTTTGGGTGAGGGGCTCAACTGCCTGTCCAGAATTGCTGGTAAAAGTCAGTAATGACAGGATCTGGGCAGGATATCAGTGGGTAAGCCATGTGGTGGATTTCAACTGCTAATGGTTTCTGCTGGGAGGGTGGGGTTAAAGTCCACCCCCATGTTCTTGCTCCCTAAAGGCTTACTTGAGAGTCAAAGGAAAAAGATCTAAAATCAACCTTACACGACATACCTCTCAATCCAACTAGACCCCTAACTAGAGTTTGTTTTGACTGTTGCTGTTAGCATTGTTAATGTATGCCTGAAGTTACACCGTAGGATGGATCTGAAGTAGATAGTGGTGATGAGGGCTTTTTATGTCTTGCACCATGATCTAGGATGTATTAAAACTGAGCTGGTCCAGAGTGGCTCTGGACTGCCAGGATGTGGGCAATGATTTAGAAATAAGTGCTTTTGACTGAATGAATGATGTAATAATGCTTTGCAGACAGAAATAAATCTCTCATTGTTTGATACTGCGGGAGACATTTAATAGTATAGATCACAAATAATATTGTAGAATTGAAACAGGCTGGGTAGCACAGTGGTTAGAACACTGTCCTTTCTGAAGGCCCTAGGTCTGATCCCAGTATGTGCTGAGTTTGATGAGCTTAGTCAAAACAGAAGTTGGGATGCTATGGAGGCTACATTTAACCTGATGGCTCCTGAGCTAGTGAGTGAGAGAGAAAAATCAACCAGGATTCCTACCGTCGACTGCTATCCAGTGACCCTTGCTGACAAGTATGTGTGTGGATATTGGGTGAGAGCAGTATTTGGTTTTTGGCTATAATTCGAATAACCATCAGACATTAATAATTGTCACAGCACAGAACTGCCTCAACTGCAACATTAATTGGCAGTTATTAGCAGTCTCTGTCAGGGAGGCTATTAAGGGTGGTGGTATGGGAAATGGGAACTTCACAGCTCAAACAGTGAAAAAACACAATGTAATTGGTGGTCCAGGTTTTGAACATTACTCAGTTACAGGTAGGGGCAAGATGACTTGATGCTAGTCAGCTCTTGTTTTATCAGCTGGAGGTTCTGTAAGAACAACGACTGAGACTATAATGATACAAAATATGGATCACTAGGGTGTTGGCCGTGGCCTTTAGATGAAAAGCATTGTAACAGCAGGTTCAGCATAAGAGCACTTCAACAGTAAAAGCTAATATAACCACAAATATTTCAGTAATCTTCACTTGCCCTGCCTATCTTAATTGCTACCAATTACAAGTTTGTTGTGAAGAACCTTTGACATCTGTATGCAAAGTATAACATTTTACCTAACCTAGTGCACTCATAAATGGCAGGTTCCGTTCAACTTGCTTTTCCAGGATCAAGTTCAGAGACAGACCTGGTAGTGAACTTGCCCCATTTATCTCTGTAATGTATCATTACAACAGTGGCTACACTCCAAAATTACTTCATTGGCTGTAAAGCGCTTCCTCCTGTGCCATATTGGAAATCAGGCACACTACCAATGTCCCTGACTACTATGAGTGTAGGAGTGTAGGAAGTCCAGCTGCAGCTCCTGACAGACCGCATTGCGGCACTGGAGCTGCGCATGGATTTACTCTGGAGCATCCGCGATGCTGAGGATGTCGTGAATAGCACGTTTAGTGAGTTGGTCACACCGCAGATAAAGGTTGCACAGCCAGATAGGGAATAGGTGACCATCAGGAAGAGCAAGAAAAGGCAGGTAGTGCAGGGGTCCCCTGTGGTCACCTCTCTCCAAAGCAGATACACCATTTTGGGTACTGTTGAGGGAGGTGGCTCATCAGGGGAAGGCTGCAGCAGCCAAGTCCATGGCACCAGGGATATCTCTGCTGCACAGGAGGGCAGGAAAAAGAGTGGGAGAGCTATAGTGATAGGGGATTCTATTGTAAGGGGAATAGATAGGCGTTTCTGCGGCTGCAAACGAGACTCCAGGATGGTATGTTGCCTCCCTGGTGCAAGGGTCAAGAATGTCTCGGAGTAGCTGCAGCATATTCTGAAGGGGGAGGGTGAACAACTAGCAGCATATAGGTACCAATGATATAGGTAAAAAGCGTGATGAGGTCTCCAAGCTGAATTTAGGGAGCTAGGAGTTAAATTAAAAAATAGGACCTCAAAGGTAGTAATCTCAGGATTGCTACTAGCCACATGCTAGTCAGAGAAGGAATCACAGGATAGCTCAGATGAATACGTGGCTTGAGGAATGGTGCAAGGGGGAGGGATTCAAATTCCTGGGACATTGGAACCGGTTCTGGGGGAGGTGGGACCAGTACAAACCGGATGGTCTGCACCTGGGCAGGACCGGAACGATGTCCTAGGCGGAATGTTTGCTGGTGCTGTTGGGGAGGGTTTAAACTAAAATGACAGGGGGATGGGAATCTATGCAGGGAGGCAGAGGGAAGTAAAAAGGGGGCAGAAGCAAAAGATAGGAAGGAGAAAAACAAGAGTGGAGAGCAGAGAAATCAAGGGCAAAAATCAAAAAGGGCCACATTACAACATAATTCTAAAAGGACAATGAGTGTTAAAAAAACAAGCCTGAAGACTCTGTGTCTCAATGCGAGGAGCATTCATAATAAAGTGGATGAATTAACTGCACAGATAGCTGTTAACGGATATGATGTAATTGGGATTACGGAGACGTGGCTCCAGGGTAACCAAGGCTGGGAACTCAACATCCAGGGATATTCAATATTCAGGAAGGATAGACAGGATGGAAAAGGAGGTGGGGTAGCATTACTGGTTAAAGAGGAGATTAACGCAATAGTAAGGAAGGACATTAGCGTGGATGATGTGGAATCTATATGGGTAGAGTTGCGAAACACCAAAGGACAGAAAACGTTAGTGGGAGTTGTGTATAGACCAGCAAACAGCAGTAGGGAGGTTAGGGACGGCATCAAACAGGAAATTAGGGACGCGTGCAATAATGGTACAGCAGTTATCATGGGTGATTTTAATCTACATATTGATTGGGCTAACCAAACTGGTAGCAATACTGTGGAGGAGGAGTTCCTGGAGTGTATAAGGGATGGTTTTCTAGACCAATATGTCGAGGAACCAACTAGAGAGCAGGCCATCCTTGACTGGGTCTTGTGTAACGAGAGAGGATTAATTAGCAATCTGGTCATGCGAAGCCCCTTGGGGAAGAGTGACCATAATATGGTAGAATTCTTCATTAAGATGGAAAGTGACACAGTTAATTCAGAGACTAGGGTCCTGAACTTAAAGAAAGGAAACTTCGACGGTATGAGACGTGAATTGGCTAGGATATACAGGTGAATGATACTTAAAGGGTTGATGGTGGATAGGCAATGGCAGACTTTTAAAGATCACATGGATGAACTACAACAATTGTACATCCCTGTGGAGCGTAAAAATAAAAAAGGGAAGGTGGCTCAACCGTGGCTAACAATGGAAATGAGGGAAAGTGTTAAATCCAAGGAAGAAGCATATAAATTGGCCAGAAAAAACAGCAAACCTGAAGACTGGGAGAAATTTAGAATTCAGCAGAGGAGGACTAAGGGTTTAATCAGGAGGGGGAAAATAGAGTATGAGAGTAAGCTTGCAGGGAACATAAAAACTTCTGTAGCTATGTGAAGAGAAAAAGATTAGTGAAAACTAATGTAGTCCCTTGCAGTCAGAATCAAGTGAATTCATAATGGGGAACAAGGAAATGACAGACCAATTGAACAAATACTTTGGTTCTGTCTTCACTAAGGAAGACACGAATAACTTCCCGAAAATACTAGGGGACCAAGGGTCTAGCGAGCTGGGGGAACTGAGGGAAATCCTTATTACTCAGGAAATGGTGTTAGGGAAATTGAAGGGACTGAAGGCCGATAAATCCCCAGGGCCTGATAGTCTGTATTCCAGAGTACTTAAGGACGTGGCCCTCGAAATAGTAGATGCATTGGTGGTCATTTTCCACCATTCCATGGACTCTGGATCAGTTCCTATGGATTGGAGGGGAGCTAATGTAACCACACCTTTTAAAAAAGGAGTGAGAGAGAAAACAGGGAATTAGCCTGACATCGGTGGTGGGGAAAATGCTGGAGTCAATTATTAAAGATGTAATAGCAGCGCATTTGGAAAGCAGTGACAGGATCGGTCCAAGTCAGCATGGATTTATGAAAGGGAAATCATGCTTGACAAACCTTCTAGAGTTTTTTGAGGATGTTAACTAGTAGAGTGGATAAGGGAGAACCAGTAGATGTGGTGTATTTTGACTTTCAAAAGGCTTTTGACAAGGTCCCACACAGGAGATTAGTGTACAAAATTAAGGCACATGGTATTGGGGGTAATGTATTGACATGGACAGAGAAATGGTTGGCAGACAGGAAGCAAAGAATGGGAATAAACGGGTCCTTTTCAGAATGGCAGGCAGTGACTAGTGGGGTGCCGCAGGGCTCAGTGCTGGGACCCCAGCTATTTACAATATACATTTATGATTTAGACGAAGGAATTGAATGTAATATCTCCAAGTTTGCAGATGACACTAAGCTGGGTGGCAGTGCAAGCTGCGAGGAGGATACTCAGAGGCTGCAGGGGGACTTGGACAGGTTAGGTGATTGGGCAAATGCATGGCAGATGCAGTATAATGTGGATAAATGTGAGGTTATCCACTTTGATGGCAAAAACAGGAAGGCAGATTATTATCTGAATGGTGACAGATTAGTAAAAGGGGAGGTGCAATGAGATCTGGGTGTCATGGTACATCAGTCATTGAAGATAGGCATGCAGGTACAGCAGGCAGTAAAGAAAGCAAATGGCATGCTGGCCTTCAAAGCGAGGGGATTTGAGTATAGGAGCAGGGAAGTCTTGCTACAGTTGTAAGGGCCTTGGTGAGACCACACCTCGAGTATTGTGTGCAATTTTGGTCTCCTAATCTGAGGAAGGACTTGCTTGCTATTGAGGGAGTGCAGCGAAGGGTTCACCAGACTGATTCCCGGGATGGCAGAACTGACATATGAGGAAAGGCTGGATCGACTAGGCTTATATTCACTGGAATTTAGAAGAATGAGAGGGGAACTCATAGAAACATATAAAATTCTGACGGGATTGGACAGGTTAGATGCAGGAAGAATGTTCCCGATGTTGGGGAAGTCCAGAACCAGGGGTCACAGTCTAAGGATAAGGGATAAACCATATAGGGCTGAGATGAGGAGAAACCTTTTCACCCAGGGAGTTGTGAACCTGTGGAATTCTCTGCCACAGAAAGTTGTTGAGTCCAGTTCGTTAGACATATTCAAAACGGAGTTAGATGTGGCCCTTACGGCTAAAGGGATCAGGGCGTATGGAGAGAAGTCTGGGGTGAGGTTGAATGATCAGCCATAATCATATTGAATGGCAGTGCAGGCTCGAAGGGCTGAATGGCCTGTTCCTGCACCTATTTTCTATGTTTCTTTGTTATGTTTCTATGAAAGGCGCTATTTAAATACAAGTCTTTCTTCATCATGAAGGAAAGGGAGGGGAATGGAGAGGAGGATAGAAGGGATGGGAGGAGCTTGCAGCATCCTATATTGATTCAATTGGAAGAGAGCAAGCCTGAAGGAGGACAAATGGCATTCCATTTATGATTTGAGATTATAGACTTGTTAATTGTTCATTCTCACCCATTAGCAGTGTAATATCTCTGTAAATTAATACAGGTTGAGCGTCCAAAATCCGGAGTTCCAAAATTCGGAATGTTCCGGAATCCGGACACCGGGCTGATCCGTGGCGGGGTTGTCCGGAAACCAGAAAATGTCCCGAAATTCGGACTGCCCCCGCCTCGGCGGCCTGACCTCACCCCGGCCTGACCTCGCCCCGGCCTGACCTCGCCCCGGCCCGCGGCGGCCCGATTTTGCCCGCCCCGATTTCGCCCGCCCCGACTTCACCCACCCGGCCCTCGGCGGCCCGACCTCCAACCCAACCTTGCCTCGGCTCTGGCTGCCCCCCTTCTCCCCTTTACTTCGGCGGGCCGATCTTGCCCCCTTACCTCGGCTGCCCGACCCCACCTACCTCGGCCCAGGCAAAGACGTTCCAAAATCCGGAAATACCCGGAATCCGGAACGACCTCAGTCCCAAGGTTTCCGGATTTTGGACGCTCAACCTGTACTTCTATTGCTAACTATTCTAACTTTGTAGGAGCGTGTCTTTAAGGTTTTCATTTCAAACCATTTCCAAAGGAATTGGTTGCAACAGTGCGGATCACCACAGGTGTGAGTGGCTTCAAGAAACACTTCAGTTTTCCACAATCCTTATAAAATCTCCTGAAGGTCTCCAGCTTTTCTTTTTATTTAAGAAACCTAAAGGCTAAGACTCATAATAGAATATACCACCAAAGTTTAAGGGCAAATATTTAACCAAAATTAATAATGAGACGATGCTGAGCTTGAAGTTTATATTGTGGGAGGAAGGGAAGAATGAGGGTTCCATGGTTTTGAGGTTCTGGGAAAGATTGAGTTCGGAGTTAGTGTAATGAACCTTGTTTGAACCCTTCACGTACTCAAAGTCCCATGCAGCAGTCAAAATCTTCCCACCATACGAGGATATCCGATGGCTATTGTTGTAATACCATATTTGTACAACAAACGGATCTAACTGCATGACACAAAAGTAACCATGTCCTCAGTATGTTGCATCTTGTCAGGTCAATGAGTTGCAATAATATGGTATTGTACCAGGAGCAATGGGTGTACAATTTATACAAAATCTCAGTACTTTTGTATGTGCATGTGTATATGGGGCTCAATTTTCCCCAAAGCTTTTTTTTGCCGTACTTGAAGAGTTACGCCCATTTTTTTGGGGCCCAAGTACACAAAAAAAAAATGCTCGAAGTTTCCCCGTTGGATTTCTTCATTTTTGTGCAGCCTAACCTGTCCTTTAGTTTTGGGGGTGGAGTTTTGATCTGTGCCAAAACATCTGGGTTGCCACGGTAACCAGGGACATAATGCGAGCTGAGGCTGCAAAGTGAAGCATACAGCCAGCTCCTAACACATTAAAACACATTGCATCAACTTAAAAACACATTAAAATATATTGCAGCAACTTATCTCCAATTATTAAAGCTGGTCCCGCTTTCCCACCCCTAGCCCTGGCTGAAGGGCTTGCCGATCTGCTTCCCTAGCCCACCCCGAGCCCCTTGCCAGTGCTGGTCCAGCTCCAGCACCCCCACACCTCCCCCACCCCCAGCCCCTAGTGCCTTGCCGGTCCTGGTCCCGGTCCCCCACCCCTAGCCCAGGCCAAATGACCTCCCGGTGCGCTCCCCCGCTCCTAGCCCAGTTGAAAAAAATGTGGCTATTTTAAAAATGGCAAAGGGTGTAGATGCTTAGAGGGGTTAATGGGTGTTGTTAATCTGGGCTGACACTAAAGTGAAACAGAGTAAACACAGTTTTCATGTCAATTCAGTTCTGAGCTTTATTTTCCCTCCATTGTAGACTGTTACTCTGCTGAACATTCAAAACATTTACATTTTGAGACGTTTCCCCAAGATCCTTTTGGCTCTTTTGCAACTTGCCATTGCACTGGAACAAAGCCCAAACAATAGGAGAGTCCTTGCTGGAGATGGTCCCCTGACTTTTGGCCTCGGTGTGATTAGCAGTTCGATCTGATTGTCACAGTGACTCAAGGGGGCGAACTTCGGGAGCGCCCCGTTTGGGGGCGGTAACCTTCGCAGGGCGGGACTTCCTGCGCCCGGCGCTGAACTCCCACCCCGGACCTAAATTGGGCGCTCCACTTCTCCTCGGAGCGTGCTTGGGGGCGCTACCCGGGTGAATGTCGGAGCGCTATGCAGGGCTATTGATGGGCCTCCACCAGGCTACCGGGGATGTGGGGTGGCGTGGCCACAGCCCGGCACCGAAACAGAGTGCCGGGCTGCGCGATCGTTGCATGCGCCCCACGGAAATGGACTCTGAGGCTGAATCGGTAAGTCGGAGGGCGGCGCAAAATGGCGGTGTGCACCTCCCCATTAAATTTTGCCCCGCGAGCGAAGTGCAGCCCGATTCGCGACCCGCGAGGTTGGCGATGAGATCACCCCCGGCAACCTCACAAGGCACTGCCCAATTTCTGCCGCGGGGCAAAAACAGGTCGCCACGAGGTGAAAAGGGGTCGCCGCGCATGGCAATGATGGCATCAGCGGAGGCGCTACTAGCAGGAGTGCACGCTAGCGGTTTTGCGCCTCCGCTAACTCCCGTACAATAGTGCCTCCCCCTCCCCCCACTTCCGCCCCAGGCAAAAACACTTTTGCGGCCCCCCCGGAGGCGCTAATGGGAGGAGCACACCAGGGGAATTTCACCCCCTTGAGTTGCACGAATGCTTCTGCATCAATGCAAAACTGCTTCATTGCACAACGTTCTAGATTGAGCCAACTAAAGGAGAGCGTGGCACAAGCTGGCCCTGTCATGAGGCAGGTTTTAAGATATCTCTATATTATGTCATTTCACATTTTAGCAAGAATGACAAATTTAAACTATTTTATGTTAACCGCTTTCTGAATTGATTCTCTTTTTTTTGTGTATGTTTTTAGGAGAGCAAGTGCACTATCCTTTCTAAAGTCACAACATGTTGAATTGCAACAGAAATGTTCTCTTGGTTGTTAATCCCTGGATGGCCCAGTTGCTTTCAAACTATAGCTAAGCAAATTATGGATCATTGGGAGGACGTGGATGACCTTATTTGTTGGGCAGGCATTGTAAAATACAAACTTCAGGATGTTGTCAATATCTCTAATAGCCAAGCTATGAAAATAAGCTTCATTTAACAAAAGCTGGCTGGGTGTGCGTGGTGACAGCATTAACAATTTGTAGCTAATGCAGACACTGGATGACACTGAATAGGGCTTTTTTTTGCAGGGTCTTTGAGTGCTTCAGTGTTGATTTTTTTGCGGCAGTGTTTCTGTTGCCCCCGGCATTTCGAGGCAACGTTGATGGAGATAAGAGCAGATTAGGTGGTGGTCAGTCCAGCAGTCGTTGGCAGCTGTCATGGTGCAGGTGTTACGGACGTCCTTGTGATCCCTCACTCAGACGATGACGTAGTCTCGCAGATGCCAGTGCTTGGAACGACGGTGTTGCCATGAGGCCTTGTACATGTCTCTATGATGAAACAAATTGTTGGTTATGATAAGACCATGTTCTAAGCATTTCATCAGGAGGCGGGTACTATTGGAGTTGGCTTTCCCAAATCCTTCCCTGCCATTCATGCCCCCCCATAGGTCTGTGTCCTTTCTGATATTTATGGTTTATCCTGAACATCCGTAAGACAAATGTTCTCTTCCAAAGCTGCCCCCGCCTCACTGGACTGGCCCCCGATTATCAAGATCCATGACGAAGCCATGGACAACGTGGACCACTTTCCACACCTTGGGAGCCTTCTGTCAGCGAGGGCAGACATCAATGACGAAATCCAACACCGCCTTCAGTGCAGCCTTCGGTCGCCTGAGGAAAAGAGTGTTTGAAGACCAAGATCTCAAACCCAGCACCAAGCTCATGGTCTACAGGGCAGAAATGATTCCCGCCCTCCTTTATGCTTCAGAGACGTGGACAACGTATAGTAGGCACCTCAAAGCACTGGAGAAGTACCACCAACATTGCCTCTGCAAACTTCTGCAAATCCATTTCAGTGTTCTCTCTCAGACCAACATCCCCAGCATCGAGGCATTAACTACGCTCGATCAGCTCCGATGGACGGGCCACATTGTCCGCATGCCTGATACAAGACTCCCGAAACAGGCACTCTACTCCGAGCTCCGTTACGGCAAGCGAGCCCCAGGAGGGGCAGAGAAAACACTTCAAGGATACCCTCAAAGCCTCCCTGAAAAAATGTAACATCCCCACCAATTCTTGGGAATCCCTGGCCCATGACTGCTCAAAGTGGAGGAGAAGTATTCGGGAAGGCGCCGAACACTTCGAGTTTCTTCGTCGGAGCACGTGGAAGTCAAGTACAAACAGTGGAAAGAGCATGCAACAACCCAAGCATCCCTCCCACCTGTCTCTTCAACCACTACCTGCTCCACCTGTGACAGAGTCTGTGGACTTATCAGCCACCTTAGAACTCATATTAGTGTGGAAGCAAGTCATCCTTGACTCTGAGGGACTGCCTAAGAAGAAGGATGATACTGTGTATTGACATAGAATGTGAGTATCTCTAGATCGACAGATCCAGGAACTCCTTTGACCAGGATACACACAGAAGGTCTTTAGAATATCTTTACTTATTTCAATGGTTTAACTTCATATCATAATGTTGCTACAGATCTCCGTGGAGCTAAGCGTGTATTTTAGAGTCATCTTAAGTCCGAGTAAAATAACTCCTAAGAATTTTGAATTGCTTTGCCAGTTTGGTCACAGTAAAGTTTCAGGTACCAGGGAAATATAAGAAATGTATTGCTCATTATCTGATGATTTATTTTGTTTCTGTACAAATATACATTTTGCAATAAATCCAATTTGTAATTTAGCTTAAAACATATGGGGCTGGATTTTCCTGTTTCCTACCCTCACGGTGCAGGAAGACCCGGGAGCACGGGTTTCAAAGCATGCTGTGGAGTTTTAACTCAGGACCAGGACGTCTCAGGACCAAGTAGGTGCTGGGCTCAGGATAGCGGGGGCGAATGTTCACCTCTGGGGGGGATGCGATCCCCGACTCTGGGGGTGCGGGCTGCTGGTGGGGGGACTTGGGGGGCCAAGAGGAAGCACTCCTGCTTCTCCTGGCCCACAAGTATTGCTCCCCAAAGCCGAGGTTGCTTCGTACCTACCCGAGCCCCGGGATCCCCAGCCACCCGCAGTAAAGCCTGCACAGCACATTAAAACACAGGCTTCAGGCCTTATTATCATATTTAAATTGCTAACCAGCCTCCTGGCAGCGGGCCCACTCATGCCCCCATCCCACCTGAGTAAAAGCTGAAAGTGGGCTGGTTGCGCTCAGGTTTTAGTTTTATACAACTTTCATTCCCCCCCTCTCCCCTCCCATCCCCCTCGCCTCCAACTCACCCGTTTTTTTCCTGTGAAAATTCCAGCCATGACAGGTCAGACGTATACAGTGGAGACCCTTTACTACCTGCAGCACAAGGATTGTTTGTTAACCCCGAGACATTCTAACCAGGTCACCTCACATTAACCACAAGATCATAAAGCAGTGGTCCTGGACGCCCTACAAAAGAAGGAGATGATGGATCCTGTCGGACGGTTCCCCGAGCAGACTGTGGAACTCGTTTGGCAGAATGTCTCATCGCCAGAGCATTCACACAAGCACCAAGACGTAGCTTAGTTGGCAAAGGAAGGGCCCTACCGTCAGATCCTTCATGCACAGCCGGGGTTTCAGAGACACGGCACTCTGCCCCCGAGTTGGCTGTGGTGCGGACGAGACTGTCATCCATCTCCTTTGAGATTGCCCCTTTGCAAGGCAGGTCTGGAAGGAGATGCAGTGGTTGCTGTCGAGGTTCATCCCAAGCAGCTCCGTAACACAGGACTCTGTGCTCTGCGGACTGTTTTCAGGGACGCACACCGAGACAGACATCATCTGCTGCTGGAGAGCCATCAACTCGGTGAAAGACGCACTTTGGTCTTCCCGAAACTTGCTGGTCTTCCAGAGCAAGGAGATATCCGCAGCCGAGCGTTGCAGACTGGCGCAATCCAAAGTCCAGGAGTATGTGCTGAGGGACGCACTAAAGATTGGAGCAGTCGCCGCAAAGGCATGATGGGAAAGAGCCACAGTTTAAGGCCCTTCCGCCACGGTAAACCCAGGGGATGGAATCAGACCCCCCTCGGGCTGTACTTGTTGATCTGCTTATATACTTAGAGCACCATGTACTGAAAAACACCTGTGTTGTGCCATGTATAATTGAAAGTCTCTGCACTGTTTAGTAACTTGTAAAGAAATGTAAATGTATTCTCATCCATTCAATGTACTGCTTTCATCTGCATAGTGCTACATGTAACGTGATCCGTGATCGGCATTGAAATGTATCCTGGAATGTAATGTAAACCTGTTCTCATCTGCTCCATGTAATACCCTTATTTGCACAGTACTACATGTAACGTGATTTACGGATTGTACTAAACTGTACCTTGAAATGAAATGCACGCTAGTGCATTGTATGGAACTGCTGTCAGCATCCAAACGAATTGTATGGAATTGCTAACCGCAAGGTACTGAATTATTTTCCAATGTATTGTGAAAATTTTATATGAATAAAGTATATTTTTGGAAAAAAAAAATCATTTCACAGAAGGGAGCTGTGGAAGCTGCCTTTTATGGTGAGTGTGGATAGAATGCATTGGGAAGGGCAAAATCGAGTGACTATGAACTAATTTTTATGCTGTAATTAAACATTGTAATGTCATTTATTGTTTTCCAATTCCTGAGGTAAAATGAAGCATGTAGTTAATATTATTGGTATATATACCCAGGGGGAAGAGTTGTATAAACAGTTGCCTCTGGTTGCTGCTACATTCCACTCCTGCCTCCTGAAACCTTCATCCATACTCTTGTTACCTCCAGACTCGACTATTCCAATGCTCTCTTGGCCGGCCTTCCATCTTCCACCTCCCGCAAACTTCAGATCATCCAACGCTGTTCACCCATCACTCTTGTGTTCGCTGGCTCCTGATCCAGCAACGCCTCAAATTTAAAATTCTTATCCTTGTGTTAAAGTCCCACCAAGGCCTTGTCTCGCTCCGTCTCCGTAACCTCCAACAGCCCTACAACCTTCCGAGATCTCTGCATTCCTCCAATTCTGGCCTTTTGTGCGTTCCTGATTTTCTTTACTCCACCATTGGCTGCCATGCTTTCAGCTGCCTGGGCCCTAAGCTCTGGAATTCCCTCCCTAAACCTCTCCGCCTCTAGAGCTCTCTTTCCTCCTTTAAGATGCCATTAAAACCTACCTCTTTGACCAAGCTTTAGGTCACCTGTCCATGTCAACTGTTGTCTGATAACGTGAAATGACTTAAGATGTTTTACTACATTAAAGGCGTTATACAAATGCAAGTTGTTGTATCATGGGGATAATATTCAGATGTTTCTGAGATACATAAAGCACTATCTATATAATGCAAGCCTGTAATAATTTAGATTATCTTTTTTTTCTTTTGTTCTCTTTCTCTCACACTCTCTCTTTCTCTTTCTCCTGAAAATGTAATGAAAAAAGTGAGTGTAGCAGGAAGCATTCTTTAGATCAAATGGCTGAAGTTTGTCATTATTCAAATAAAACAGAAGAGACTTGGGTAATAAAGCTACAAGTTGTAATAATTGCTGAGGAAAAGATATAATTTTGGAAGACCTTTTGAAGAAACACTGTGCTGAGATGATCATGCACGACTGGTATTCATGATGAAGCATACCCAAGATTTCAACCTATGCATTTGAAATGTGTAATCCCTTGCAGTCTGAGGGCAGACGATGGCATGAGAAAGTCGATCTGACATCGAGAAAAGTTGAGAGTGAATCAGCTTCAGAAAGACTCTGGGGATGATCATTTGGGAATTGGAACAGAATACATCTACTTCAGTCAGCACAGGAGGAAGATGAGAACTTCTGTAGCGATGAAAGAGATAGCAGCTAATCAGCAGCAGGTGCGGGTGTCAGGGGCAATTGAACAAATGTTTTGTGTTGGATCGTTTCCCGTTAGAATGGAAACACCTGAGAAGACTTAAGGATTATGTTGTGGGTAAGAGGAACATAATACCATGAGCTATATGCTTAGGTCGGCAAGAATGTGCAGCGGGGGAGGGGGAGTTCTCATCTCCTGAAGCTTTTGACTCATACTTCGGTATCCAATTCAAAGGATATAAGCAGCCCCCTGTACTGCCCCCAAGTGACCCTTCTTCATACATAAACAGAATTTCACCCCACCCACCCAACCGGAAACTTGATGGGATCGGGTGCAACGCTGCTTTGACAGTCTGCCCGATTTTACTCTGCATTGAAGTCCCAGAATATTAGACGGGGTTCCACTTGATTCTGTGGGCTTTCCCGTTCAGTTAAAATTACCCCCAAAGTGTTTGCAGGCTGCTTACCATGAAAGGCATAACATCCAAACCTATCTAGAACTAGGGGGCATAGATAAAGAATAAGGGTTCGCCCATTTAGACGAGGAGAAATTTATTCTCTCAGAAGGTCATAAATCAGTCAAATTATCTGCCTCAGAGAGCTGTGGAGGCTGGGTCATAGAATATATTTAAGGTGGAGATAGACAGATTTTTGAACGATAAGGGAGTGAAGGGTTATGGGGAGCGGGCAGAGAAGTGGAGCTGAGCCCAAGATAAGATCAGCTATGATCTTATTAAATGGCGGAGCAGGCTCGAAGGGCCAAATGGCCTATTCCTGCTCCTATTTCTTATGTTCTTATGTTTTTATTTCCATCCTTAATTGACAATCAAACACATGGACTGGATAGTGATGAGGAGTGGAGTCCTGTCTGACTTTCACTCCCTTTTCTGAAATTGTATACAAGTCAGATCAGTCAACTCTGCACAGACCAAGAACCGAATCCCATGCAGTTGTGATGCCTTATGCATCACATCAAGAAACTTTGTACCCTCATCCAGATCTGCCTGGTTCAATATTACATCAGGGCAGTGATCTTGCCCACTAAGCAACCAGAGAAGCTGAAGTAAGATATTCAAACTTCAGTGACCCATGATGGAATGATACACTTGGGACCTGTGAAAATGGAAAACTGTGATTAAATGTTCTAAACGTTCATTTAGTCTCTGTTTGAAATTTAGCATGTTAAGTGCAATATAAATGTACTTTGGTCTTTGGAAGACATTTGACCCCTGTTAATCCTTAGGGTGGCATGTTTTGGCACTTCCAAATAGCCCTGACCATTTTAAAGCATCTTCAAAACCTTTCATACAAGCCAAGAGTGACTGGATGAAATATTTTAAATCCAGTTTTAATCATGAATCAAAACTGAAACTGTCTATGATATCTGTGTCTGCCAGTGGACTTTAACTTATACAAACATACAAAAATATTTGTCAGGAAAAGACCACCTGGTTTATCTAGCCTGTCCCATGCAGTTGTGAAGCCTCATGCATCAAAACTCCTTGCTCCCTACTTGCCATGCAGCATCCTGGGAGAGGCAATCAAAAACCCAAGGTCAATTGGGGGGAAAAATATGAAAAATTCCTCTCCAATGCTTCTAGGTGATCAGAATTAGTCCAGGAGACCACATTATTATTTGGTCCCTAACTCATGATGCGATTTCCTCTCCAGTCAAGAACTGGTCCAGCTCTCTCTTGAAGGTATACAGTGAAGCAACACATGTCACACAAGCTAGCAACTTGTTCCATAGATCTACTATTTTTGAGGAAATGAGGAACCGTCCAACATCTAACCCCTTTCTTCCCTTGCATAATAAACCCTTGTTCCTCCCCAACCTATCCAAGTGAAATAATTTGTCAGCGTGCACACAATCTAGTCCCTACATTATTTTATAGATCTCAATCAAATTCCCCCTGAGCCTATGCTTCTCTAAAGTATATAACCCCAGCCTTTAATCCTATCTTGGTAGCTAAAATGTTTTAAAATGGGAATTTTTCATGGCCCTCCTCTGAACTTTTACCAAAGCCCCAATATCACCCACCACGTGAGGGGACCAACACTGAGCACAGTATTCTAAGTGATGCCTAACCAAGATCTTGTACAAGGACAAAATGGTAGGTTTATTTTTGTAAATGCAACCCAGTACCCAATTTGCTTTAGCTTCATGGCGTGGGGGAAGCTTGAAAATCCAACTTGAAATGAGCCAATTGCATTCTGGGTACTTTACAGTCCTATAATTATAAAAGCATACAGAAATATAGAAAACATTGTTTCCTGTTCATTTCTGAAACCCGTTGGAATTGATTTAGGAATGCAATGGACGAGAGTGATCTACCCTTTGTGTTATAAAAAAATCAGCCAATACTTTGAAAGCGGATGTGGTATTTTTTTTGGTGTAGATTAATGGATGCTTTTGATTAGGATACAGGACAGTTTTGACACAGATGCAAAGTGGAAATTGAATGTATGATTGGCTGCCTTTGTTGGCAAGGCCTTTAAAAACCTGAAAATAATAAGGTGAACAAACCTAGATAAAGCTGGACTGTTTGCTGTAGACAGTTTGCCGAACCTTCTGTTGCTCTGGAATTCCCTGCCTACACCTCTCTGCCTCTCTACCTCTCTCTCCTCCTTTAAGACACTCTTTAAAACCAACCTCGTTGACCAAGCTTTTTGTAACTTGCCCTAATTTCTCCTTATGTGGCTTGGTGTTGTAATGTATTTGCTTCATGGGTTCTTTGCTTAAGAATTAATAGCAATGTGAACTAGTTGGTTTATTAGCAAAAGGTTTAAGATTCACACTACACATTACCAGTTCATCTATCAGGCTCACAACCATCTGCCTCATCGTGGATCCCCCGAACCCAACTGGCTGGGGTTTTATTGAGTCTTGTGAATGTCATGTGACTGGCTAAGCCCCTCCCAACTCAACAACTCTACCAACCTGTGAGCATTCTCACAGATGCATACATTACAGGTGTCAACTTTTTTGTCTTCTAATACTCCTGTGAAGTGCCTTGGGAAGTTTTACTACGTTAAAGGTACTATATAAATACAAATTGTTGTTATTGTATTCTTTATGATTTCCCTGGGAGTTCTGACAAACAGGCTCTGTAACAGCTGTATTAATGAGCATTTCATGTTCCAGGAATATAACTTCTGAAAATGAATTCAATAAATCTGGTCATTTGTGGGCTGGTACCAAAAAAAACGATGTTGAAAGTTGCTGAATTGTTGTAAAAACCCAACTGGTTCACTGATGTCCTTCAGGGCAGAGATCAGTCACTGCTACCCAGTCTGCCCTATATGTGACTCCAGTCCCACTCTCTGTGGTTGACTATTAATGTCCTTGGGGCATCTAGGGATGGATGATAAATGCTGCCTTGCCAATGTTGTCCGCACCCTAAGAATAAATTTTTTAACAAACATCTAGATGAATCTTTTGGTCTCCAGGTGTGGTGATTACCAACAAAAAGATCCTTCATTTTGAAAGACCCAACACTTTATTTATTATTAAAGAATGAAAACTTTGTTGTATGTGGAAGTCCACTCTTTAGTTAGTTAGCAGCTGATATATTTGTCGCAATGTACCATTGAAGATTGCCAAATGGTCTAAGGCAAAGAAAGAAATCAGTAGATACAACTGACCTTGCCAGTACAATCAGAAGCAAGTAACACTACATCTACTAGATTTTTGGAGTCTAGGGGAATCAAGGGATATGGAGATCGGGCGGGAAAGTGGAGTTGAGGTCGATGATCAGCCATGATATTATTGAATCCGTCAATAAGGGGCCGTCTGACTAGATTTTGTTGGCCACATTTATAAAGACATGGAAGAACTGTTATGAACCATATATATGCAGTATATGTTGCTTGTAGCAAACTTCTGCTACTATAATTATTAATAAATATCCAAACTGCCAAATCTTTTGAACTTGAATATATTGAGCTTTTCAGGCTTTGGAATGTTGTAAAGGTGGAATGTTTAATCTTGTAGTTACAGATCATTTCACAAAGTATGTACAAGCAGTAGAGATCAAAAGGGTACTGCAGGTCCGAATTATGGTGGAATTTTATCCATAATTGTGGAATTACAGCTGGCATTCATTGCAACTAAGGAAGAATGTTTTGAACAAAAGCAAAATACAGCAGATGCTGGAAATCTGAAACAAAAATTGAGAATGCTGGAATCGCTCAGCAGTTCAGATAGTTTCTGTGGAGAGAGAGACAGAGTTACCATTTCAGGGCGATGACCTTTTGTCACAATTCTAATTCAAAAGAAATTGTGAAAGTATGCTGATTTGAGGCTTGCAGCTGATATATTTATCAGTCGAATAGAAAAAATCAGTACAACCCCACGGTATTCCCATGAGAAAGAAATATGGAACTGAAATGTAGGCCATGTGCCTTCCAGAATGAAAGTGGAACTGGACAAAATATTGTTGTTTTGGTTGGTTCTTGAGGTTATTTGTTACCCTCACTTACTCCCTCATAATCATTTTGTATCCATGTACCATTTGTTACTGTACCTCATATCTTTCCTGAGACTTCAAAACCGTGGAATTTGTCATCTCCTTCAATCTTCTTTTTCTCCTGCAATCTACAGGATTTACAAATGCAAGATGGCATTAACTAACCATTGCCCCTTGACCTCGCTCCTACTCCTTTTAACCTGGTTGGTGTCCTGCTCTATCAGTCCTGGCTTTTCTCAAAAAGAAAGTCCCCTACTTAGTGATCCCAGAAGTGAAAAGAAGATAGAAAGAGTATGGCTGTAAGAAAGAAAGAGAAGAAAGAAGAAAGACTTGCATTTCTATAGCACCTTTCACGACCTCAGGACATCACAAAGCACTTTACAACCAACAAAGTACTTTTTTGAAGTGCAGTCAGTGTTTTAAGATAGGAATTGTGGCAGCCACTTTGCACACAGCAAGGTCCCACAAACAGCAATGTGATAATGATCAGATAATCTGTCTTAGTGATGTTGGTTGAGGGATAAACATTGGCCAGGACACCGGAGAGAACTCCCCCGCTCTTACTCGAACATGCTGTGAGATCTACTATGTCCATCCAAGAGTGCAGGCGGGGCCCCGGTTCAATGCCTCCTTCACAAGATGGAAGTCATATTACAACAAAGCAATTAAATGCTGAGATTCAAAAATCAGTGAAACAAATATAAATTGGCAGATTAATTGAAACTAGTACCATGTAGTTATGAGGTTACCTAAAGTTCCTAGCATGAACATATGACAATGACGATCAGGAAAAGATCCACTGATTCATCTAACCTGTCCTGTCCCACCAGCTGTGGTGCCTAGTGCATTATAATATATACACTCCCGCCCCACCCGAAAGCCATGTGATCTCTTAGGGGAGGCACGAAAAATCTAAAACCCAGGAAAAAAATCTGGAAAATTCCTCTCCGACCTCTTTAGGTGATCAGAACTAGTCCAGGAGACCATTCCAGCCCTGATTAATGTTACACAGCACCTTTTATATGAACTCTCTTCTGCACAATTCACACCTGTAAATGCGTGACCAAGGGGCTTATCTTTCCCTTTTTAAAAAAATATATAATTTGAATTCACATTTACCGTGCTACTTTTAAATAAATTACACCCAAATAATTGTCTGCCAGTTTTTTGCAAAAATTCTTGAATATGATCCAGATCGAGCTGGCCTTTTATCGTTGGTTAATTTAATTTTTTTCTGATCTTTTCATCAAGATCCATGTTTACATCAAGAAAATGCTGATGAACCCGCTAAACAATGAAACATGAAGATTTATAGAGGTTTTTTATTGTTCTTATTGAAAATATATACATAGGTGTCGATATAGTATAGAGTTCCTATACAACCATATTCCTAACATAAGCTTGGAAGGACAGTTTGGAATTGACATAGTCCATGTCTTGTGATCATTGCCCTATTTTAACAAATTGAGCAAGTGGCCAGCGCTCACTGGTATCTCTTGCATCCTTGCCACTTTAGCCACGTCTTTCTTCCATGTAATAGTGCTACTTCTTTTATAGT
Organism: Pristiophorus japonicus; assembly: GCF_044704955.1. Taxonomy (NCBI): domain Eukaryota; kingdom Metazoa; phylum Chordata; class Chondrichthyes; family Pristiophoridae; genus Pristiophorus; species Pristiophorus japonicus. The sequence goes on from NC_091993.1 coordinate 81,548,458, forward strand.
GCACTCGGTACATTAAATTTTCTGCGTATGGCTTTATATTTTCGGCCTAATCTCAGGATTTCTCATGCAACGGTTTAAGGACATCTATGCCGGGCTTTCACTTGGAAATGTACTGTTAATAAAGTGACTGCCTGAGAACGCCACACCAATCCTTTAGACGTGACCTTCAGCCTCCTGCTGATGTTACCGTCAGAAAGAGTGGGTGCACGGGAGCTTCTGCACTGCGCTCATTTAAATCAGCGAGCAGCACCAAAATATTAGCGTTGCCTGCGCTCTTTTTGCAGGCGGCTGTTAACCTTGGCCCATGTGGCACCGCCATTTATGAGCTTAATCGCATTTCTAGGCCTTTTGAATTTATGCAATTTGTCATCAAAGTTACAAGTTTCACCTGGTAATATTACCAGAGTGATATTTGCTTGGGCAAGGCTGAATTTGTGTGATTTACATTCTGTTCCATATTACCTGGGGCAAATGAGAGCAAATCTGTCTGTCCGCAACATTAATGGAGGCAGAAAATAAATGGCTCCCCTAGTTGCATTAGATGTTACAAGGCAACCCATAATAGCCTGCCTTCAGTGATGTGAGCTTTTGGTTTACAACTAATAACAACTTGCGTTTTTAATGATAAGTCTGCTACTGTTTCATCAGTACCACAACGTTATAAAGATTGATTCCTCAATGCCAGTGTCCAGAGGTAAGAACCTTAAATGTTGCAGCTAATAGCTTTGACCTTCGGTATAATGGCGGAAACCAGGATTTTCCAGTGAGCTAGGAAATTTGGGCAGGAGTTATGGGTCAATCAGAAAGGTGACATCTAGGCAGAATGGACCTCTTCCAGACAGGTTTCAGTATAATAATTATACATCCCCAAAGATATGACCTTTTATGACATCTGCTGCATTTGTTAGAACACTGCACATAGTTGAGCCTGGCCAACTTGGTTTCCTTGAATACTGTGGACCTATTGACCTGAGTCAGCTCAGCTGTTTCCCCTTGCTGTGTCTTTCAGTATAGTTGGTGAAGAATTTAGTATATATTGTTACTATGTCAACACAACCAAATTTAGGGTGGAGAAAGAAACATTGCCTTTCTATCCATCCCCCACCCACTGCCACCAAACTGTAGAGAAAACATAGGGAAAAAATTATATTGGAGGAGGAATTTCAAGTTGCATGTGTTAGGACAACAGTCTGCATGGCACGTTTCTGTTGTGTCTGCTTGCCCAGTGTTTCCTATGTAAGCTTCTCATAAATGTAGTTTCTATCTGTATTCTTCTCATCCTCAGATGATACATACTTTGGCTACTTCACTACATTTTGCGCCGTAAAGATTAGTCTAGACATTCATTAATGGAGTATTGATCTTCATGTGGAAGAAACAACAGCTGACATTTTCAATTTTTTATGTTGAAAAATATCAACCTAACGTCTTGGGGATACTGTCTAGACTACTGTGAATTTCACTGGAGGGGTTGACAAATAGACCCAAGAGATGGGAACAACTAACATACATTGTTGACTTGGTAATGGAAGGGTCATCTGGAGTGAGTCATGCACTGTTTACATACCATGAGCTTCAGGTTCACTCAAAATCTCAACTGCAGTGATCACTGACAACATGGGAAGATTTTATTTCCTCTTGCGCCACTTTTCAAAATGGGATCCCTGGAGGGTCCACCAGGCAACCCCAGGGAGCCCTGAAGTCACCAGATTTCTATACCTTTATATGTATTTGATAATGTACTCGAGCTCGTTAACTTAGGAGCACATTATTTATGTTGCTGTGCACCAATAAATCAAGTTTTTGGATTGTTTTCTTTTGGGTAGTTGTTCTTAAGAAGTTAGGACAGAATGGGGGGGAGGGGTGGGGGTGGGGGTGCAGGGGTCCCAGGACTATATTTATATTTAAAGGGGGTAATCCACACAGAAAACTTGGAAAACTACTGCTCTATTTGTTATTAGTCAGTACACAAATTACTGAAATAATAGTTGCACTTTTTCAATGGAAAAAAAATTGACTGCAGAATTTGAAGATTTCAATCTTGATAATTAAAATAAATTTATAGATGAGGAATGGGATAAATACAGAGTGTCCGCGATGTGAATAATCTGACCCAATAGTCTTCTGATTGCCTGCTCCTTCCACCCCACATGTGCCTAAGGCAGTTGCACTATGCTACTCCAAGAATTCTGGCAATTATACTCCTGACAGGTCCAACAAAACACTTGCCAGCTGAGAGGTGGTGTGAGATCTGCTGTGGGCCTCATAAAGGCCCATCGTCCAAAAGCAGATTGATTTACAGCACCAAAAATGGCCACTGGCTGCGTTGGGAACATTTTAGAAATTTCTATCTATTTTTTCTTTGGCTCTTTTCATTTAACCCTTAAGTTGGGTACAGTTGAGGTACATTCCCACGACGGGGTAAGGTAGGACAACCAAAGTCAGAGCTCCCTCGATGACTAAAGAGATAGAGAGTAAATTGAAGCAGAAAAAGAGCGAGTATGACAGATGTCAGAGTGAGAATACAAGTGAGAACCGGGCTGAATATAGAGAGTTCAGAGGGGAAGTGAAAAAGGAAATAAGAGGGGCAAAGAGAGAGTATGAGAATAGGTTGGCAGCTAACATAACAAGAGAATTCAAAAGTCTTCTATAGCCATATAAATAGTAAATGGGTAATAAGAGGCAGGGTGGGGCCGATTAGGGACCAAAAAGGAGGTCTACGCATGGGGGCAGAGGGCATGGCTGAGGTACTAAACGAGTACTTTGCATCTGTCTTCACCAAGGAAGAAGATGCTGACAAAGTCATAGTGAAAGAAGAGGTAGTTTAGATACTGATGGGATAAAAAATTGATAAAGAGTAGGTAATAGAAAGGCTGGCTGTACTTAAAGTAGATAAGTCACCAGAACCGGATGGGATGCATTCTAGGATGCTGAAGGAAGACAAGGTGGAAATCGCAGAGGTACTGGCCATAATATTCCAATTCTCCTTAGAAATAGGAGTGGTGCCAGAGGACTGGAGAATTGCAAATGTTACGCATTATTCAAAAAAGACTGTAAGGATAAACCCAACAACTACAGGCCAGTCAGTTTAACCTTGGTAGTGGGGAAGCTTTTAGACATAATAATTAGGGACAACATTAATAACCACTTAGACAAGTGTGGATTAATTAAGGAAAGCCAGCACGCATTTGTTAAAGGCAAATCATGTTTAACTAACTTGATCGAGTTTTTTTGACGAGGTAACAGAGAGAGTTGACGTGGTGTACATGGACTTCCAAAAGGCATTCGACAAAGTGCCACATAATAGGCTTGCCAGCAAAGTTGAAGCCCAGGGAATAAAAGGGACTGTGGCAACATGGATTTGAAATTGGCAAAGTTACAGAAAACAGAGAGTAGTGGTGAACGGTTGTTTTTCAGACTGGGGAAAGGTACACAGTAGTGTTCCCCAGGGGTCAGTACCAGGACCACTGCTTTTCTTGACATATATTAATGCCTTGGACTTGGGTGTACAGGGCACAATTTCAAAATTTGCAGATGACACAAAACTTGGAAGTTTCGTGAACAATAAGGAGGCTAGTCTTCAAGAAGACATAGACAGGCTGGTGAAATGGGCGGACACGTGGCAGATGAAATTTAACACAGAAAAGTATGGTGATATATTTTGGTAGGAAGAATGAGGAGAGGAAATATAAACTAAAGGGTACAATCCTAAAGGGATGCATGAACAGAGAGACCTGGGGGTAAATCTGCATAAATTGTTGAAGGTGACAGGGCAGGTTGAGATAGCATACGGGATCCTGGGCTTCATAAGTAGAGGCAGAGAGTACAAAAGCAAGGAAGCTATGATGAATCTTTATAAAATATTGGTTCAGCTTCAACTGGAGTATTGTGTCCAATTCTGGGCACCGCACTTTAGGAAGGATGTGAAGGCCTTAGAGAAGGTGCAGAAAAGATTTACGAGAATGATTTCAGGGATGAGGGACTTCAGTTATGAGGATAGACTGGAGAAGCTGCAGTTGTGTTCCTTGGAGCAGAGGAGGTTGAGAGGAGATGTGATAGAGGTGTTCAGAATCATGAGGGGTCTAGACAGAGTGGAGAGAGAGAAACTGTAGGCAGAAGGGTCGAGAACCAGATTTAAGGTGATTGGCAAAAGAACCAAAGGCAACATAAGGAAAAACATTTTTACGTAGCGAGTGGTTAGGATCTGGAATGCACTGCCTGAAAGGGTGGTGGAGGCAGACTCCATCGTGGCTTTCCAAAGGGAATTGGATAAGTACCTGAAGGAAAAAAATTTGCAGGGCTATGGGGAAAGGGCGGGGGAGTGGGACTAGCTTAATTGCTCTTACAGAGAGCCGGCATGGGCTTGACGGGCTGAATGGCCTCCTTCAATGCTGTAACCATTCTTTGGTTCTATGATCCTTGGTATCATTCTTGTGAATCTATGCTGTATTCCCCCCAGGACTAGTATATCTTTCCTGAGGTTTGGTGTCTAAAACTGAACACGGTACCCTCGATGAGGTCTGAGCAAGGCGCTGTACAATTGAAGTATCATTACTTTCTCGCTTTTGAATTCGAATCCCCTTGAGTTAAAGGCTAACATTCCATTCGCTTTTTTGATTACTTTTTATACCTGTGCACAAGTTTTTAGTGATTTGTGTACCTGGACACCCAAATCACTTTGCTCCTCCGCAGCTCCTAGTCCCTCACCATGAAGAAAATATTCCGATTTGTCTTTCCTGGATCCAAAGTGGATGACCTCACACTTCCCCCACACTGAACTCCATCTGTCATAGTTTTGCCCACTCATTCAGTCTGTCTATGGCCCTTTGTAACTTCCTGCTCCCATCCAAACAACTTACTGTGGCTACTAACTTAGTGCCATCGCTAAACTTAGATATAAAGCTCTTTATCCAAGTCATAAATATACCTGGTGAAAAGCTGAGGCCCCAGTACAGATCCTCAGGGAACACCCCTTGTAACATCCCACCAATCAGAAAACAAATCCTTTATCCCTACTCTCTTCTACCTCCCAACCAATTAATAACCAGTATCACAAGGATACCTTAATTTTTGCTGATAATTTCTCGTGCAGAACCTTATCAACTGCCTTCAGGAATTCAGTATAGGCAACATCCATAGACACACTTCTATCGACCATAGGTAGTAACCACCTGAAAAAAATCAACTTGGTTATTCAAACATGATCTACCCGTTACAAATCCATGCTGACTCTCAACTGATCAACTGATACCTGTCCAAGTGCTGTATCTCTGATAACAGATTCCAGTAACTTCCCCACAATTGTTAAACTGACAGCTCTGTCGTTACTTGGGGGCTGAAATTGGTGGAGGTTGCGCCCGCAACCGTCGAGGTTCTGCCGGAAATATTTTTCTGGGCGATTCCTCCAGAACCACCCATCTGCCGTCCACTTTCCACCCGGCGGGAGATTGGTGGTGGAGGGTTCCGCCGGCATGACGTCATGCCGCCCGCCCATGCCGGATGCTGCAAATCGCCCACTTTGGTGAGGGATGCTGACCTCAGATCGACCTGCCGCCCGCCAGAAGGACCGCTCACAAAAAGCAGGTGTGAGCTGGCCGCGAGTCGGGCGGCAGGGAGAAGGGCTCCGAGTGCTGCAGCGCTGCACATCGCGGCTATGGTACAGATGCTGGACCAGCATGAGTGGACTGCTGGAAAAAAGTTAGCTGGATGTTGCTTTACTTTATTGCTGATGGTCATGTTTAATTTGGATGTAATAAAAGCGACTGAAATGTGTCTAGGCTGATGGAAACTTTTTTCTTTGACCTTCCTGAAAGACCTTCATTGAGAAGCCCAATGGCGAAGGCAAAATAATGATGAATAAGTGAAAAGTCTTCAGCAGGTCATATTTTGTCCAGCCAAGCTGATTAATTAATTCTGTGACACAGTCCTTCAAAGAAGTTCTCAGGGAAGCACGACATATAACATAGAGGGTGAGAGGGTTAGGGTTAGAAAGATCTATTGTAAGCCTGTGACTGCCGCACACTCTTGACAACATTTGTCTGGGAGGAAAAGGGTACAAAGTTGCAGCTATTCGACTTTAGGGGCAGCGTGATTACAGAGCAAACTGAGGAAGGGCTACGGTCAATAGAACATAGCAAGAGACAAGCGCCGCGGTGACTTAGTGGCCTACCGTTGAGGTCTCAACGACTAGACTGTCACTATCGCCTTGTTAATGTGTTTTTCTTTGTACTACAAGGAAACTACTTCAGAAAATCTGTTCTGATTCATCACAAAAGGCCTGTACCCAGCGTGCTTGCTGTGCTCACAGACATAAGTCTGTTCTGAGAGATGTAACAAATCTGACAGGTCGAATAATCCTCACAGCACATAAAGAGTAATGTGATGGACCTTAACCCGCACAGAAAGGGTTCAGATATGTTAGTCCATATGACTCCATTGAAGGGAAGGTGTGATGGACGAAGCGGCAATGAGTAGCGAAAGATGCTAAAGGCTCAGTGGAGATGCCCTCCAAGAGTTATGAGAGCATTTAATGCGGAACATATTTAGGTGCATATTGTGACTGCGCAGAGGGTATGGGATTATGTCAGGCTGAATAAGCGAGAGGTAGAAGATGTAAAGAAATGGCGGATCGCTGCAATTGATAGTCAGAAGACCATTACATGAGGTATGGAACACGGGAAAAGACATTTAATGTACTGCAATATAACTGATGACCATGTCATCTCAGGGGTGGCGCTCCACGATGTTTGGCCTCGGAAAAAGAGGGTTGAAGTGCAAGCCTTAAGTTCTGCCCTGCAAGTAACATAGAAACATAGAAAAATAGGTGCAGGTGTAGGCCATTCGGCCCTTCGAGCCTGCACTGCCATTCAATAAGATCATGGCTGATCATTCACCTCAGTACCCCTTTCCTGCTTTCTCTCCATATCCCTTGATCCCCTTAACCGTAAGGTCCATATCTAACTCTCTCTTGAATATATCCAGTGAACTGGCATCAACAACTCTCTGCGGCAGCGAAGTCCACAGGTTAACAACTCTCTGAGTGAAGAAGTTTCTTCTCATCTCAGTCCTAAATGTCCTGCCCTTTATCCTAAGACTATGTCCCCTGGTTCTGGACTTCCCCAACATCGGGAACATTCTTCCCGCATCTAACCTGTCCAGTCCCGTCACAATCTTATCTGTTTCTCTGAGATCCCCTCTCATCCTTCTAAACTCCAGTGAATAAAGGCCCAGTTGATCCAGTCTCTCCTCATATGACAGCCCAGCCATCCCTGGAATCAGTCTGGTGAACCTTCGCTGCACTCCCTCAATAGCAAGAACGTCCTTCCTCCGACTAGGAGACCAAAACTGAACACAATATTCCAGGTGAGGCCTCACTAAGGCCCTGTACAACTGCAGTAAGATCTCCCTGCTTCTATATTCAAATCTCCTAGCTATGAAGGCCAACATACCATTTGCCTTCTTCAACGCCTGCTGTACCTGCATGCCCACTTTCAGTGACTGATGAACCATGACACCCAAGTCTCGTTGCACCTCTCCTTTTCCTAATCTGCCGCCATTCAGGTAATATTCTGCCTTCGGGTTTTTGCCCCCAAAATGGATAACCTCACATTTATCCACATTATACTGCATCTGCCATGCATTTTCCCACTCACCCAACCTGTCCAAGTCACCCTGCAGCCTCTTAGCGTCCTCCTCACAGCTCACACCGCCACCCAGTTTAGTGTCATCTGCAAACTTGGAGATATTACACTCAATTCCTTCATCTAAATCAATAATGTATATTGTAAAGAGCTGGGGTCCCAGCACTGAGCCCTGCGGCACTCCACTAGACACTGCCTGCCATTCTGAAAAGAACCCGTTTATCCCGACTCTCTGCTTCCTGTCTGCCAACCAGTTTTCTATCCACATCAGTACATTACCCCCAATACCATGTGCTTTGACTTTTCACAACAATCTTTTGTGTGGTACCTTGTCAAAAGCCTTCTGAAAGTCCAAATACACCACATCCACTGGTTCTCCCTTGTCCACTCTGCTCGTTATATCCTCAAAAAATTCCAGAAAATTCTTCAAGCATGATTTCCCTTTCATAAATCCATGCTGACTTGATCTGATCCTGTCACTGCTTTCCAAATGCGCTGCTATTTCGTCCTTCATGATCGATTCCAACATTTTCCCCACTACTGATGTCAAGCTAGCCGGCCTATAATTACCCATTTTCTCTCTCCCTCCTTTTTTAAAAAGTGGTGTTACATTAGCTACCCTCCAGTCCATAGGAACTGATCCAGAGTCGATAGACTGTTGGAAAATGATCACCAATGCATCCACTATTTCTAGGGCCACTTCCTTGAGCACTCTGGGATGCAGACTATCAGGCCCCGGGGATTTATCGGCCTTCAATCCCATCAATTTCCCAAACACAATTTCCCGCCTAATAAGGATATCCTTCAGTTCCTCCTTCTCACTAGATCCTCGGTCCCATAGTACCTTCAGAAGGTTATTTATATCTTCCTTCGTGAAGACAGAACTGAAGTGTTGGTTCAATTGGTCTGCCATTTCTTTGTTCCCCATTATAATTTCACCTGAATCCAACTGCAAGGGACCTACGTTTGTCTTTACTAATCTTTTTCTCTTCACATATTTGTAGAAGCTTTTGCAGTCAGTTTTTATATTCCCTGCAAGCTTCCACTTGTACTCTATTTTCCCCCTCTTAATGAAACCCTTAGTCCTCCTCTGTTGAATTCTAAATTTCTCCCAGTCCTCAGGTTTGTTGCTTTTTCTGGCCAATTTATATGCCTCTTCCTTGGCTTTAACACTATCCTTAATTTCCTTTGTTAGCCATGGTTGAGCCACCTTCCCAGTTTTATTTTTACATTTGCTGAAGTTCATCCATGTGATTTTTAAATGTTTGCCATTGCCTATCCACTGTCAACCCTTTTAGTGTCGTTTGCCAGTCTATTCTAGTCAATTCACACCTCATACCGTCGAAGTTACCTTTCCTTAAGTTCAGGACCGTAGTTTCCGAATTAACTTTGTCACTCTCCATCTTAATAAGGAATTCGACCATATTATGGTCATTTTTCCCCAAGGGGCCTCGCACAACAAGATTGCTAATTAGTCCCTTCTCATTACACAATACCCAGTCTAGGATGGCCAGCTCCCTGGTTGGTTCCTCGACATATTGGTCTAGAAAACCGTCCGTAATACACTCTAGGAAATCCTCCTCCACCGCATTGCTACCAGTTAGGTTAGCCCTATCAATGTGTAGATTAAAGTCGCCCATGATTACTGCTGTACCTTTATTGCACACATCCCTTATTTCTTGCTTGATGCTGTCCCGAACCTCAATACTACTATTTGGTGGTCTATACACAACTCCCACTAGCGTTTTCAGCCCTTTGGTATTCCGCAGCTCCACCCATACCGATTCCACATCATCCAGGCTAATGTCCTTCCTTACAACTGCATTGATTTCATCTTTAACCAGCAATGGAACCCCGCCTCCTTTTCCTTTCTGTCTATCCTTCCTAAATGCTGAATACCCTTGGATGTTGAGTTCCCAGCCTTGGTCCCACTAGAGCCATGTCTCCGTGATGCCAATCACATCGTATCCGTTAACTGCTATCTGCGCAGTTAATTCATCCACCTTATTCCGAATACTCCTCGCATTGAGGCACAGAGCCTTCAGGGTCGTTTTTTTAACACACTTTGCCCCTTTAGAATTTTGCTGTAATGTGGCCCTTTTTGTTTTTTGCCTTGGGTTTCTCTGCCCTCCACTTTTACTATTCTCCTTTCTATATTTTGCTTCTGCCCCCTTTTTATTTCCCTCTGTCTCCCTGCATAGGTTCCCATCCCCCTGCCATATTAGTTTAACTCCTCCCCAACAGCACTAGCAAACACTCCCCCTAGGATATTGGTTCCGGTCCTGCCCAGGTGCAGGCCGTCCGGTTTGTACTCGTCCCACCTCCCCCAGAACCGGTTCCAATGTCCCAGGAATTTGAATCCCTCCCTTCTGCACCACTCCTCAAGCCACATACTCATCTGAGCTATCCTGCGATTCCTACTCTGACTAGCACGTGGCACTGGTAGCAATCCTGAGATTACTACTTTTGAGGTTACACTTTTTAATTTAGCTTCTAGCTCCCTAAATTCGCCTCGTAGGACCTCATCCCGTTTTTTACCTATATCATTGATACCTATATGCACCGCAACAACTGGCTGTTCACCCTCCCTTTTCAGAATGTCCTGCACCCGCTCTGAGACATCCTTGACTCTTGCACCAGGGAGGCAACATACCATTCTGGAGTCTCGGTTGCGGCTGCAGAAACGCCTATCTATTCCCCTTACAATTGAATCCCCTATCACTATCGCTTTCCTGCCATCCTGTGCAGCAGAGCCAGCTATGGTGCCATGAACTTGGCTGCTGCTGCTCTCCCCTGATGAGTCATCCCCCCAAAGTAGGTAAAGTGAGAGTAATTGAATGGCAGTCTTCCTGCATTGGTGACCCTTCCTTGTCGTGTTACGATGGCCTGATGACAGGATCCATTATACAGTGTAGTCATATGTGGATGGGAAGACATTCCTGATAAAGCAGATGACCTGAGGGACAGATGTGTATTTCTCAATTGGCACCACACATGACGTTAAAATCAGACACTCACCAAGAGAGGATCAACAATGTGAGTGTATTTATAAGTGCACAATAACAAAGATTACATAACATTATTACATTTACAAACATTTACACCACCAACACCCACCCCTCTACCCAGCACCACCACCTCTCTTCTCTCCTCCCCCCCCCCCCCTCGCCACCGCTTGAAGCAATGCCCAAGCTCCTCTTCCTCGTCCCGCCTACACCACGGCATGCCGCTCCCCAGCCCCTCTCTGCCTCTGGTTGACGAGGTTGTGCACGAGGGCAGCGGGATGTCTACAGACGTGTGCATCTTGGTGAGAAGGCAGGGGGCGTGACCGAAGGCGCAGGGATCTCCTGCTCCTCCGGATCTGTCTGCCTTGAGGGTGTGGGCTCGGGGCCTTGCACTACGCGGCCAGAAGCCATCTCTTGTCTCATCGTTTCAATGGCCTCGTTGTGTGCTCCAACACTGTAATGAGCTGGTCCATCCTGTCATCATGCTGTTGGGTGAAGTGGCGATGCTGCCAGCTATTCCAGCCATGGTCTGGAGCATATCATGACCTATCTGCACACTCGTCCGCGATAGCTGGACCATCTCCTGAATTGCAGAGAGCGGTGCTGTATCCTCAGGTAGTTGCTTGCTGCTGGTGGGCTCTGGCGCCTTGCTTGTCTTCGCGACACGGCCTCTGCGCTTGGTTGAGCTTGCCAATGTGGAGTCCATTCCAAACCCCAGGAACTCGGAGCCTGATGCCGAAGTTCTGCGGACAGCTGGCTCACATGGCAGGGGCTTCTGTCATCCTGTTCTGGCTCCTTGAGCTCAAGGGCCACAAAGACGGGCCTTCTCCCTTCTCTCTCTCCTCTTCTTCGTGGCTCTGGGAGGCGGAGGTGGGCGCAGTGGAAATGGATGATCTGGGGGGGAGGGGGGTGAGTGGAAGGGGGTGTGGAGGAAGGTTCCGCTGTCTTGGGCCGGGGCAACGTCAGGGTGGGAGACGTTAGTGTCTGACGGCTTCTCTGAAGGCCAGAGGTTGATGGTGTGCCTTGATCTGTGCTGTCCGAGTCATCATCTGCACTCTGGGGGTGGGGGTTGCGGGCACGGGGATGGTGCTGGTCAAGCTGAGATGTAAGCCGTGCCATCTCACATTCTGCCAGCAAGGAGTTCCATCTCTACAGGGGCACACCAATAATGGGCGACAAAGTGTGCGGTAAACCGCGAGTGCATTAACATTTGATGTCCTTTCATGCCGTGAGCGTCGTGCACACCGGAGATTAGTATAACCTTATCATGCTGTGGCATCTGATCTGCATTAACCTTTGTGGTTGCACGTTGGTGGTCACCCACCGATGCCAAATCACGCTCCTCCAGCCTGCTCAATTCGACCACCTCTGCTGGTCCCCCTCCAGTCGCACTCAGGCTTGCTGCCTTGGATGCTTTTTTCTTCTCCACAAAGAAACGTTGCAGCCTTTAGCCCCTTTGCTGATGCCCCCACACACACTCCCACATACACTCCCACACACACTCCCACACAGACACACACACACACACACACACATTCACACTCCCACACACCCCCACACACACTCCCACACACACACACACTCCCACACACACCCCCACACACACTCCCACACACACTCCCACACACACACACACACTCATACACACACACACTCCCACAGACACCCCCACACACACTCCCACACACACTCCCACACACACACACACACTCCCACACACACTCCCACACACACTCCCACACACGCACACACACTCCCACACACACACACACACTCCCACACACACTCCCACACACACCCCCACACACACTCCCACACACACTCCCACACACGCACACACACTCCCACACACACTCCCACACACACACACACACACACACACACACACACACTCCCACACACATACACACACTCCCACACACACCCCCACACGCACTCCCACACACACACACTCCCACACACACTCCCACACCCACTCCCACACACACACACACACACACACTCCCACACACACACACTCCCACACACACTCCCACACACACTCCCACACTCTCCCACACACACACACACCCACACCCACACACACACACTCCCACACACACCCCCACACACACTCCCATACACACACACACACACATTCCCACACACACACCCACACATACCCCCACACACACTCCCACACACACACACACGCACACACACACTCCCACACACACACACTCCCACACACACCCCCACACATACCCCCACACACACTCCCACACACACACACTCCCACACACACCCCCACACATACCCCCACACACACTCCCACACACACACACTCCCACACACACACCCCCACTCACTCCCACACACACACACACACATGTCTGGCACACAATCTTTTTGCCGTTGGACAGGAGAGGGTGAATAAATTTTTACTTACTCTTGCTGCCGCCACCAAATTGTTCCAACGTTTCTGGCATTGCCGCCACCCCGCTCAACGTTGCCCATTGCAGACACGATCTCACCGATTTTCCTCCAAATGCATCGGTATTGGGGTGGTGGAGGTTTGCCACAACCATCCTGGGTGAGGTTTTTGTACCTGCGCTCCACCTCCGTTACTAGCACCTCCAATTCCTCTTCATTAAACCAGGGAGTTCTGGGCCTGGTTTTGGCAGTTTTCATTGCTGATTTCTGGCCACTGATCATCAATGATGAAACAAATGGCTGCTCAAGAGTTTGCGGGTCTCAATTTCTCCAACTGCCCCCGCTGCAACTCAGACTGCCCCCTCTGCAACCTGCAAACTCTGTCCTCTCAAACCTCCAAACACTGTCCTCTCCAACCTCCAACTCTCTCCTCTCCAATTTTCACCTCAAACTCTCCCCTTTCACACTCACAGCTGGAAGAAAGTGGTATGCCTTTATGCGCATGCGCAGAAGACCCAGATGCTTCAAACATGGCCAAAATGACGTGACGTGGGATAAAAAAAAATGACACAAAATAATTGCCAAATCTCCCACATGTGCATTGGAGGCCCTCCGAAGATCCCTGAATGGAGAGGCCTGCAACTGCTGCACACTGATGATACCGGCCGCTCCCGCCCGCCGATTCCCGCTGCCGCTGTCGCCCACACAACGGAGCCGAAATTAGACCCAGCGCCAGCGGGTGGCAAAAAGGTAGGTGCGTGGACCGTGGACCTGCGAGAAATGGGCGGGCCTTACCGGCAACCAATTTTGGCCCCTTGGTTTCTCTCTCCCTCCTTAAATAATGGAATGATGTTTGCAATTTTCCAATCCAAAGGCACAGGCCGCGATTTCGCATACTTCGGTGAGTCCGGTGCGGCCAGGGTAGGTGGCGAGTCCCGACCTCACTTCTGGCTCCAGGCCGCTCCGTAGAAATGATTTTCTGTTAATTGGGCTTGTTAAGCCCGCCCAGCGCATTTCTCGGCCAATTGAAGGAAGCGGGTCTGATGACGTCATTTGATGATGTGTCATCATCCGGTTTCCTTAATGGGACCATGTCCAAATTGACTTTGATAGTTGTGATGTCGGTGTTCTACAGCACTGAGGTGCTGCAAACACAGACAATCACTGCACAGAGACGCACAGCTGCACCCAGACTCTCCCATGACTCCCTCCTTACGCTTATGGAGGAAGTCACAACACACAGGGAGGTTCTCTTCCCTTCCAATAGGTGGAAGAGACTTCTCCAGGAGACTAACGCAGCCTGGTTGCACATTGCACAGGAGGACCTGGCTGCAGTGGCGCAAACCTTTCAATCATCTCAGTGGATCATGAAACGTTACTGCAAAGCCACACTCAACCTCATCCTGCTGTGTCACGCATTACATCCCCATCACTCTGCCTTCCCTACCCTACTCCTGCACATCCTTACACCAACTTACCTTGCACCTCCACCCATCCCACTCTCTCTATTTACCGGACCGGACCCACTGATGTATGGGAAATCACGGCCTGTGCCCATCTCACTAGCCATCTTCACACTCACCCTCATCCTAGTCCAATCATACAAACTAACAACACGCAAGGGTAGCTACTGGGATGTTTTAGCCAATGTTCATGTAAAGTTTCTGTTAATGTGTTGTCAAACATTGAAACCTTTATTTTCAACACTTTCCGTTCTTGGGACAGATTTGTGTTCACCTTTGGAAATGGCTTAGTGAGTTGCAGTGAATGGTGAGACATAATGGTTCCCCCCGTAATGGTGATGAGTGTGAAAGAAATGGCTTGGGCATTGTAGGGATGCTTTATGGTGCTGGTGTGGGGTGGTATGGCACATCATGTGGCGTCCAGGGTGTACAGCATCAAGTGAAGTAAATCTGGCCATGGTGAAGCCATCCCTGGCCTCCCGAGCAACAATGTGGTTGGGTGCTGACACCCTGTGTCCTGTGTAGCATCAGTTGATTACGGAGAAGGTTGTTGTTGTTGTTGGTGCTGCCGGTGTGCCCAGTGCTGTTGGTGTTGGGGATGATTGTGGTGGGATTCTGAGGGCCAAGGTGAGATTGTTTCAAGGGCACCGATGCTGATGTAATAAATGGCAGGTGAACTTGAGATGACAGAAGCGATCGGTCAGTGGTGAGAGAGGTTGTTTCAGTGAGGTGAGAGAGATTGCTCCAAACACTTGCAACCTGCATAAAGCTCAATGTGCCTTCCAAATGCAGTAAGCAAGAGCTTTTGATCTTGGACAGTAAACAGCTGAGAGATGGAAGCATTTATACCACTGTTGCACCTGTCAGGTAACTAAATTAATTTATGGTCACACAAATCCCGACCTGCTTGTCTGACGTGATCCCCGAGCAGCGTGAACCTCGTGGAAAACCTAGTATAATGGTAGGTTCAGCTCAAAATTATTTTTAATAGGCTTTTAACAAGGTCATAATAACCTAAATTGCCACCCTCGCCGCTGCGTGTCATGTATGTTCAGTGTTGACAGACCTGGCCTCTGGGAAAGTAGCGTGGCGATGGGTTGACACTGGGGTCCCGACTTGCTGTCGATCATTTTAAATTTAACAGCTGACCCGCCAACGATCCCATCCTCTGTGTGCCGGTGAATTCCGGCCAGAGTCTCTGAATCTACAGAGGTTTGGAAAATCATGACTTATGCATCTGCAATTTCCTCATCTATTTCTTTTAATACCCTGAGGGAGACCGCCAGGTGCTGGAGATTGCTCTATTTTAAGTCCTTTTATTATTTCCATTACCGTTTTTTTAAACTTGTACTAAATCCACCAAGTTCCTCCCTTAACTTATTTTTTAGGTTTCCTTGTATTTGTATTTTGTCCTCTTTGTCCACTGTGAAAACAGATACAAAGTGCTCATTTAACAAGTATGTCATTTTCTTATTATTCATTATAATCTCACTTTCATCAGTCTTCAATCTCTACCTCTCTCGCTTTATCTTAATATACTTACTGAAAAAATTGCTGTTAGTTTTGATATCCCTTGCAAGTTTTTTTCTTTTTTTTGCACAACTTATTACTTTTTATGTCCCTTTATTACTTTTTATAGCTTTCTCAATCCACTGGATTTCCGTTTCTCCTTGCACTGTGTAAGTTTTCTTTTGATACTGTTTTTTAACACATTTGTTAACAAGTTTCTGCAGTTTGAAAATTGGTTAAAGTTGTGTCAGCAGAAGTATATTTATTTTCAGTGCTGTTTCCCCAACATAAGGATTTGCTATAAAATGGAGTTAGAAGGCAATATTGCGCCCCAATGTACAAACGAGGATAATGGCTGACTAATTTGTAATTTATTCATTTTGAGGAAGTAACTGAAAATGTAGAATTTTCTAACACAGAAGGAGGTGCTTTGACACATATAATGCTTGTGCTGGTTCTCTGAAAGAGCACTCCACAATCTCATTTTCCTGCCCTTTCGCAAAAGTATTTTTATTTTATTTTTCAAATGTTTATCCTCTGATCTCTCAAAAGCTATTGTGGATTCTGCTTCTGCTACTGGCCCTGTTGAGGCATTCCATGTCCTAACAATCTCTGTGTGCTTTTCTACTTTCTTCCATTGTTCTACAGTGATCATCTTAAATTTATGCCCTCTAGTTACCAACTCATCAACCAATAAAAATAGTTTGTCCTTATCCACCTCATCAAATTCCTTCATAATTTTGAGATCCACTATCAGATCTCCTCCCAACATTTTTTGGGGGGATGAGAAAAGAGTCCCAGTTTTTCCATTTTCTCCTAAAAACTAAAGCCTCTCATCTTGGCATCATCTTAGGGAATCTGTTTTTGTACCCTCTCCTTCCCTAAAGTAGGATGCCCAAACTGGACACAATCAGCATTGCTTCTTACTTTAAGTAGGTGGGACGTATTACTCTTGAAAATCTACTGGTATGATGACTTTATTAAGATTTACAGCAAAAATTATACACGGTGTTACTGCTAACGCTTTTAAACAGTTTTGCTCTTGATGGTTGTGCCAGGCTTAACCACAAGTTCGGCAGCGTCCCTTGTGATCAGATAGTGTGGGTGTTGGGTTGTGAAGCTCAGCGCTGGAACTCACGTAGGATTCCCATGGTATTTCATGCCTCTTGAAAGCTGGAAGGTAGCAGAGTTAGGACATGACTGGTACAAGCTGAAACAAGGCAGGGCTGCCAATCAATCACGATCAAAGAAACAATAGCACCGATGTGGTAATAAATCACAAACATATGGAGTGCATCGCATGGAATGCCAATGAAAAGGAAAACACATTGTCCGGAATCTATAAGCTTTACACATGTTAGCCAGCTATTATCAACACAAATTACAACTAAAAACGCATCTGTCTTTGACATTAGTTCAGGAACAAACTTTGTGTTAAAAGCTCCAAACACACACAATAGCTTGCTGAGGGTATCACGCAGCCAAGGAACGTTTGGTACCTTTCAAAGAGCCTCTACTGATTGTGTGAATTTCAGCAGCGGGGGTAACACCTCTTGAAGTATAGACATTTTTCTGAAAATGCAGAACCTAGCACCTAATCCAGTTAACTCTTGTCTGAACGTAGCTGCCTGAAAATAAACCAACACAAATTTCACCTGTTTCTGGAATAATTTGCTCCGACTGTATAGTAATTGGAAGATAACATTTACTGAAAGGGCTGCTGATTATCCTTACATAAAAAATATCTGTCGATTTCACTGTGTGCTGCAGGAACTTGCAGATATTTTATATGATTTAATGTCAATTTACAATTAGAAGAATTAAAACATTTTGCACAGCAGGATGTTGCACTACCACCCCAATCTGTGGTGCCATAGCAACGATGGAAAGCTGATTTTTAACAGCCCATAATACTGCGTTCACAATCTCTACTGCATTACAGTGGAAGTGGGGAGGAATGGTGGAGAGGAGCTGCTTCCTCTTGAGGGGGAGGGAACATCAGAGAGTTGTCCCTGTCTGCTCTCTCCCACCTTCTAGCAGTCAGCTCAGAATGAGGTTGGTGAAAACCTGGGGCAGGGTTTGTTTGCCCAGTGAGACACTGTTGGTGCATTCATTGCCTGGCAAACTAGTCCCACCCACCCTTTCCCTCAACGACTGTCTGTCCCACCTGTGACAGGGACTGTGGTTCTCGTATTGGACTGTTCAGTCACCTAAGAATTCATTTTTAGAGTGGAAGCAAGTCTTCTTCGATTTCCAGGGTCTGCCTATGATGATGATGATTCATTGCCTGAGGGATGAATATAAAAAAGGGAGTTAACCCTCAATTATAGGTGAGGAGGCAGAGGGAGGGGCGGGGGGGAGAAAATAAACTTGAGCACAGTTTGGAAAATTCAGTGCAGGAGGTAACACAAATCAGCTCATGGATTAGGGTTGGCTCAGTGAGCAAGTTCAACTTGTATGTGGTACTGAGCCATTAATGCAAAAACGATTCCAGATCCTGTTTGGATATTGGAGTGAAGCTGAGATTGGTCTGCACTGTGCCCCACAGTGGAATACCCTGGTGACTCAGTATGCTCCAAAGCCAAGTTTTGAAAATATAGGCGTCAGGGCACCGTTTTGCACTGCCAATAAGATTGTTGGCTTTACGTGTGCAGTGCTTTGGAAAGTTGGCTTCAGAACATCATGAACTCTGCACAACTACTAAGAGCACAATTGTATCCATGAGAAGAAAGCACTGAAAATTCACTTTCACACTGTAAGAATGGCCACTCAGGAAGTAGTGGAACCGTATTGAGTAAAAGCTGCTGCTTTCAAGAGAGGAGAGAGGAGGAGAAAATGGTGTTGGGAGGAAATAAAGATGTGTAATGTTCCACATTCTTCAATATTAACCTCACCTTAGTTTTTTGTCAGTATGTGCATGCTGTTTGTAGCCACCAGATGGTGGCATTGTTGGAGGCCACTGAGCAGCACGCACATGGTGCTGCTCTGCTATAAAAGGCCAGCCATTTTGTGAGTCAGGTACTTTGGGCCGTAATAAAGCAGAAGCAAGGTCATACCTTGTTTAGTTAAACAGTACTCAGTTTGTACCTTCATTGCATACATAGCATTTTTCATATCAAAAAGAGTCATATTTACAGAATTATTCCAGTGATATGTATAATTCTACCACAGGCCAATTCTGGTCTTCAGATCACTACAAAGTTTTGCTTGCAAGCCGCCAGTTACAATTGTTGGTTTATTTTGGGCAGTGTTGTGGAAACTTAGCTTCAAAGTGTCATCGCCTGATATTTGCACCCTTTGAGAACACAGTTATACCTGAAGCACACCTGTCTTGTTTTGGGCTGGTACTTCTCCCTTTTAAATCAGTTACAATTCATTTGAAACAGTTAGTTATCTGCAGACTCAAACCTATTTTGTAATGTATGTTGCCAGGTGTATTATTGCTTTCTCTCTGGCAAAAAGCTTGAGAGAAAGCCGAACAAGTTAAATATAAATTTCTAAGAAGTCTTAGCAAAAGATTGAAGGCTATTAAAACAAGTTGACAGACAACAGTCCAGTGGAGTTGAACAAACTGAGATAATTGATAGGTAAGTATATTTTAGCTAACTCCCGTGGATTGTAAGGAGAGAAGTCGGAGGAGAGTTGTGTATACGGGTTAGCATTTAGATTTGCGACCATTCTGTTATTTTACTTCAAGTATACTTACAGTAGTAATTTTAAATTTTCACAAAAAAGTTACATAAAGTCAAATTAAAGATGTGTTTCTTGGCCACGCCTCCTTCGAAATGCATGGTGATGCAAAGAAAAAATGTATGTGTTGAAAAACGATTGGCAGTACATCAGAGTCATGTCAGCAAGTTGTTGAGTGCAGATCTCCATACGATATGGTTTCGGTATCATCACAAGGAAATGCGGATTGAAGACCATGGGCTTTCCCAAAATAATGGAGGGAAAGTCACCTTAGATCACTCTCCCAGGTATGTTCCAAAACGCTTTAGGGCCGAAATTGCCCCTTTCCTTAAGGCCTGTTACCCATGCTGCAGAGTGCAATGGTCGCCGACTTCTTGTGTAATGGCCGCCATTTTAGAAATTCCGCTCCTGCGGTATCCCAACGTTGACCTGCTTGCCCCACTTTCGCTCTGCTGCTGCAGATCCATCCTAAGTGTGTCATCAGAGCGCGCACCGCCAATGTTCCCCCCCTCCCCTCCCCACCCGATGGCGAAATTCCGCTGAAAAAATCTTGCTCCTGCCGTGCGGTGCCACCAGCTGCTATTTCTGCCGGTGCACTGAGCTTGGAGTCCTTCTAAAATGCGATGCAGCTCCCATTAAAGGGGAGGACCTACTGCCACTGCCACCATGTTTTTTTTTGTCGGCCGACTGCCATGTCGGGCAGACAGTTATGCCCCCGGGTTCGGCCGAGCCGCCAACAGGTAGCCGTGAACCCCCTCTTGGGTGCCAGGCCGCTGGCCCGACCGAAACCCTCCCTGGTAGCCCAATAGACCGAACTTTAAGAATCGCGCAGGCTCTCCCCTTTCAGTGAAGGGGAGAGCCGTGGGTGATGCGACGACGTCATCAGTGCCACTACACCCGCCCCCAACTTCCGCCCCTCCAGAGTGCAAACTTCCGCTTACTGCCCCACATCCGCCCCCATTATGACCGACTTCCGGTCCACCGGGAAAAAAAGCCAAAGTGCGGAATTTCGCTCAAGAGGTTACCGCATCCACCGCACCGGTATAATCAACAGAGACACGGTAGATGCGCCCCGTTTCCAGCAGTGGGCAATTTCGGCTGCTTTATTTGTTAAAGCCTGAAAGGAATTCATAGGGGCTTGAACTTGGTCAAAGCCAAGACCTGCTCAGGAGCCGCCCAAAGGACAGCCGATGGCCGCCGAGAGACCGGCGGTACTTTGTCAAGAAGATACCTCTAAAAAAGGTGGCAGTACCGCCTGGTGGCAAAATAACGGCTTACTCCGTCAATCTGGGCAGCAGCGGGCAAGAGCTCCCAATCTCGGCGGCAAATGCGATCCTCCCCAAAGTGCCGCTGAGGATTGAGTCAGGCCCAGGCAGGGGAGAAGACCTAAAAATAAAAATCTTAAAAAAACACACTGGAACACATTCAGGGGACCCCATACAGTTAAATCGCTGGAAAAAATAGAATTAATGTTCACTAACCTTTTTTTGCAGGTTTTCTTACTTACCGTCGGGGTTAGACCTGCCTCCACACAACGGTCCTTCCCCCTGCTGCTGCCGACTCCCGCCCAGAGGAACCTGCCAGCTCGGCGGGAGGTCACTTACACGGCTTGGTCGCCAGCGGCCGTTAGCGGGCGCTTCCCGGCGCTCCCCTCCCACCAGCTGGAGACCTGGAGGACTCTGTGACCGAGGGGAGACCGCCCAAAAAAACTCGGCGGCAGCCGGCGGCACCAATTTCGGGCTCGTAGACTTTTAGCACCTACACAATCAACTTACACTTTTATACTGTACAAAGAAAACATCTCTGAGCACTTCACAAGGTGGTAAGAAAATGGTGTGCCTGAACAGAAGGAAAGAAGAGTTTAATGCAGTGCTGCAGGGAGGGGTCAAAGAAAAGGGTTTTTAGAAGACATTTGAGGGAAAAGCAGTTTCTGGCAAGGCAGTGAGATTTTGGGAGCGTGTGTAATAATTGAAAAAATGGCCAGTCAGGGTGGATTGGAGAAATTGGGAAGCTAGCAGTGTTGGGGGAGCAGGGTATTCACACAAGGATGTGTGCCTAGATCGGACAGGGTGAAGCAGTGATGGGGTTTGAAATGGAAGAGGAGATAGAGGCTTTGAAATCCATTCTCTGGATATGGAGCTGTGGCTGCTTAGCAAAGAACGGGTATCACATTGCATGGAGAATTCTCAAGATGTTTGAAAGGCCATTGCAAACCATTGAGATCAGTTGAGCTTGAGAGGTGTTAGTCTATCACACTTGAGAAACAAATGGTATTAAATGCCACAAAAAAACATGCTTAGCTTAACTGCTACCAACGTCTTTGTACGATGATGTTTGTTATATTTCATATGATCGACAGTTTAAACTCGGTCATCATTCAGAACCAGCTTCTTCAGTGAGTAAGCTTGACAGTGAGGTATAGTTTTGAATGCGACCAGGCTGAGTTGAAGTATCCAGTTCTTGTCCAAATGAGTTGAGGACAGACCTATATAGGGAGTGATCCATAAATCTCTACCTCTTCCACTTGCCACCGGCCATTGATATAGCTGTGAAGAACAACAATGTTGTATCATACAGCTCTTGTGTTGGAAATTAAGCTTTTATGGCTCTCCCTGCTGATGTGGCTGCTGCAGCTGTTGTGGTTTCTATACCCGATATGAGTCTTCCAACTCCTACTGCTCTTCCGGCTGATGCTGTTCATGTGGTTCTTGTGGTTCTTGCGGCTCTTGCAGCCAATGTGGCTTTTGCTGCTTTAATGACTCTTGGGTCCACAGATTTTATTTGAACGGGGTTGGTTCGTTATCCACACAGCAAGTTCCTGATCTTAGCTGAACTTCAAGGGACGTTGCAGAGCAGTGACCAGGTGCTTTCCAAACAGGGGAATAGAAGATCCGTACATAAGTTTCTCTTGGTTGTGCTTGTCCCAAACCCGGCAAAGGCAGAAGCTTGAGGATAGACCACCTGCTTGCTCTTTTTTCATTTGGCAAGGGAAATGAAAATTAATTTACAAATGGAAGAAAAACAGTAGAGGGGGCAAAAAAGCTGATTTACCAGCAAAGTTTCATTATGTTACAGGGCTAACAGTTGTTGTTGCATCTGGAACTCCATGATGAAACAAGCTGCTTCTGGGGCCCAGGCAGCTATCACATTTTACAGCTTCAAGGAGGGATATGGGGTGGCGGTGACTGAGAGACTGTCAGGAAAGTAGTCCCAGTCCGTACAGATGAAAAATTAGGACCTTGTGACCTCACAGCTCTCAAACCACACGTGTGTTATCACTTCGAATACAAGAAAAAAAGAAATAAGAACTGAGAAAAATAATGAAAGAAAAGGGGAAAACACAAATGTATAGAACCAGCCTATTAAAATAAGGTGAAAAAAAATCAGGAAATATGAGCTGAGGGATGAGAAACAAATGGAAATAAAAAAATTAACACATATCTCCGAGGTCATGTATTACAGTGTGACGATTCTAAGTATCCAATATTGGCACTAATTCTTGCCCAGGTATTGGTACCAGTTCTTGCCCAGGTATTGGCACTAGTTCTTCCCCAGATATTGGTATCAGTTCTTGCATGGGCATTTCAAGTCCAAATTAATATCAGCTTTTTTGAATTAATATGTTTTTATAACGAGGATTAATTTCAGAATCTTTTACCAGTTATGAAATTCTGTTTAGACGGCAGTATTTTGAGCTATGATATCTGTTTAGGAGGAGGATTGAGGACTATAGAGATATTAATGGCACTGTTTTCTTTAAGGGGAAGTGGGGCGGGGGTTGGGGAATCAACAGCTTATAGAGGGGACGGGGAAACCCATGACAGAATATATATATATACACGAGCTGGAATGGATTAGGTTTGATCCATGAAATGGTGGTTTCTTGCTCCAGACTTGGGTACTATGTTGTCAATCACATAGTCACTTGATAGAGTTTACAAAAGCAAAATATTGCTGTAGTGTCTCTGCACCTTGTTACAAACTCACACGAGGCATGTATATATCAGACACGGTCACTCTGTGACCTTCACTTTATTGCCAGGACCAAGGAGTGCTGGCCCTGGGTGGGACCTCCCCTTTTATACCTGGAAATCTGGATGAGGAGTGTCTCCCGCAAGCTCACCCCCTGTGGTCAGGGTGTGCATTTCAGGGGTACAGGTACAGTGCGCATGAGTTACAGTTACATAACTATTGTCATTGCAAGATGGTGAAATACATGATATCACCTCCCCCCTTAAGTCTTTTAGTTTCAGAGGTTAAATCTATCGGGTGGTCGACGCTCTCTCGTGGAGCGCCGCAGTTGTGACTCTGGTGGCTGAGCTTCAGCACGCGTCTCTGACACTTGAGGTGATTCCGGCCTGCCCGGGCTGGCCGCCGGGACTGTGCATGCTGAGGGCTGTCTTTGTTGCTCGTACGCTGGCAGTGGTGTGGGTGCTATCTCATCATGCTCTTCTTCCGGTTCCTCTGTGTCTATGCTGAACCTTGTCTTTACTTGGTCCAAGTGTTTGTGGCATATCTGCCCATTGTTTAGTCTGACCACCATGACCCTGTTTCCTTCTTTGCCAATTACGGTGCCCTCAAGCCATTTGGGTGCCAAAGCATGGTTAAGAACAAATACCGGGTCATCTATTTCTATACACTTCCCCCTTGACCCTCGATCATGGAGCTCAGTTTGGGACTGGCGCTTGCCCTCAACAATGTCTGCCAGGGCTGGGTGAATGAGGGACAGCCGCATCTTGAGCGTGCGTTTCATGAGGAGTTCCACTGGCGGGACTCCCGTGAGCGAGTGCGGGCGGGACCTGTAGGCCAGCAGGAGGCACGATAGGTGGTACTGAAGGGAGGGTCCTTGGATGCATAGCATGCCCTGCTTTATGACTTGGATCGCCCGTTCTGCCTGGCCATTGGAAGCCGGCTTGAGCGGCGCTGTCCGGACATGCTGGATCCCATTGCCCGACATAAACTCCTGGAATTCATGGCTGGTAAAACACGGGCCATTGTCACTGACCAGGATGTCCGGCAAGCCGTGGGTCGCGAAAACCGTACGCAGACTCTCCACAGTGATGGATGTCGTGCACGAGTTCAATATGATGCACTTGATCCACTTCGAGTATGCATCGACAACGATCAGGAACATTTTCCCCATGAATGGGCCCGCATAGTCTACGTGAATACGTGACCATGGTCTGGTGAGCCAGAGCCACGGGCTGAGTGGGGCCTCCCTGGGGGCATTGCCCAGCTGGGCACATGTCGTGCACCTGCGAACCCAGTGTTCCAGGTCTGAGTCAATCCATACATGTGACCGGGCAATGGCCTTCATTAACACGATGCCAGGGTGCTCGCTGTTGTGTTCCCTGATGAACGCTTCCCTTCATTCCTGGGGCATGACTACCCGGCTGCCCCATAACAGGCAGTCAGCTTGGATGGAAAGTTCATCCATCCGTCTCTGAAACGGCCTGACTTCCTCGGGGCACGGCCTGTGTGTGGGCACCCAATTCCCAGTCAGGACACATTTCTTTATCATGGATAGGAGCGGGTCCCTGTTGGTCCAGAGTTTGATCTGTCGGGCTGTGATGGGAGAGCCCGCAGTGTCAAAAGCCTCAACGGCCATGACCATCTCGGCGCTCTGCTCCGACGCCCCCTCGGTGGTGGCCAGTGGGAGTCTGCTGAGTGTGTCAGCGCAATTTTCGGTGCCTGGCTGGTGTTTTATGGTGTAGTCATACGCAGCCAGCATGAGGGCCCGTCGCTGTATGCGAGCTGACACGTTAGCGTTGACAGCCTTGCTGTCGGACAACAGGGATGTTAATGGCTTGTGGTCCGTCTCTAGCTCGAACTGTCTACCGAAAAGGTACTGGTGCATCTTTTTCACACTGTACACACACGCGAGTGCCTCCTTCTCGACCATGCTGTATCCACGCTCTGCCTGGGACAGTGACCTGGAGGCATAAGCCACCGGTTGGGGTTGGCCGTCATCGTTACCCTGCTGCAACACACACCCAACCCCTTAGGATGACGCATCGCATGTTAAAACCAGTTTTTTACAGGGGTCATACAAAGTCAACAGTTTGTTAGAACACAGCAGGTTCCTCGACTTATTGAAAGCCCGTTCTTGACAATCCCCCCAAAACCATTCACACCCTTTATGGAGGAGCATGTGTAATGGCTCCAACAATGTGCTTAAGTTCGGCAGAAAGTTCCCAAAATAGTTCAAAAGTCCCAGGAATGATCGCAACTCCGACGTGTTGCCGGGCCTGGGCGCCCGGTGGATCGCCTCCGTTTTTGAATCAGTGGGCCGGATCCCGTCTGCGGCAACCCTCCTGCCCAAAAACTCGACCTCTGGAGCCAAAAACACACACTTGGCCTTTTTCAGCCGCAAGCCCACCCGGTCCAGTCAGCGTAGCACCTCCTCCAGGTTGCGGAGGTGTGCCTCGGTGTCTTGACCCGTTATAAGGATGTCGTCTTGGAATACGACCATTCCAGGTATGGACTTGAGCAAGCTTTCAATGTTTCGCTGAAAGATAGCCGCTGCTGAACGAATGTCAAACGGACACCTGTTGTAGATAAATAATCCCTTGTGCGTCGTGATGGTGGACAGAAGCTTGGAATCTTCAGCCAGTTCCTGAGTCATGTAGGCTGAAGTGAGGTCCAACTTCGTGAACAGCTTGCCACCTGCCAGCGTGGCAAAGAGGTCCTCCGCTCTCGGAAGCGGGTATTGGTCTTGCAACGACACTCGGTTGATGGTGGCTTTGTAGTCGCCACAAATCCTAACCGAGCCATCTGCTTTGAGGACGGGAACGATGGGACTTGCCCAGTCGCTGAATTCAACGGCCGAAATTATGCTCTCTCTGAGCAGCCTGTCCAGTTCACTTTCTATTTTCTCACGCATCATGTACGGCACCGCTCTGGCTTTGTGGTGCACTGGTCTGGCGTTCGGAGTGATGCGTATCACTACTTTAGTACCCTTGAACGTTCCGACACCGGGTTGAAAGAGTGACGGGAATTTTTGCAATACCTGCGAGCATGAACTTCACTCCACGGATGAAATGGCATGCACATCCTCCCATTTCCAATTCATCCCAGCTCGTCAACTCCTCCCCAAAAGCGCGGGGCCATTTCCCGGAACAATCCAGAGTGGCAGCCGATTCTGTAATCCATTATGCGTTACCACCAAGTTTGCACTGCCCAGCACTGGGATTATCTCTTTGGTGTACGTACGTAGCTGCATATCAATGCGTTCCAGTTTGGGCCTGCTAGCTCTGTGTGGCCATAGTCTCTCAAATTGTTGGGCACTCATGAGGGACTGGCTAGCTCCTGTATCCAGCTCCATGTGCACCGGGATGCCATTCTGTAAGACTTTCATCATCATGGGTGGCGTTTTAGTGTATGAGCTGTGGACGTCAGCCACATGAACTCTCTGAACTTCAGCATCCATGGTTGTTCCCCAGGCCCCATCCTGCATTGCAGATCCCTCGTCTGGTTCCTCTGTCTCGCAGACTTGCCTCGCTACTGCCTTTTTGTACATCCTGGCCAAGTGTCCACTGACATTACAAATCCTACAGGTATAAAGCTGGAACCTGCAGCTTTTGGCAGTGTGTCTACCCCCACACCTCCAGCATGAGCTGAGATTGCTGTTAACAAAAGGATTATTCCCAGGCATTCCTCTCTGATGACCCGTTTGGCTGTTGCTAAGCACTCTGATGGAGGGTGTTAATGGTCCCATCACGGGATGCATTGTTTCTCGTGATGGCATGAATTGCCGATCCCCTTTCCATTGTCTCTGTTGCGGGCCCACCCTGGAGCTTGTTGCTGCCTGGGCGGTGTCGAATTGCCCTTGCCTGCTTGCCTGCCTGGGCGGTGTCGAATTGCCCTTGCCTGCCTGCGGGGTTGTGTATCACTTTTACAACATTAACTCCCTGGTTCATCGCAACATTAAAACCAGGGCTGCTTGCGTAAATTAGCTTGGTCTCCTCTTCCCCTGCCATAAAGGTCTGAGCTATCAACGCCGCCCCTTCTAAAGTCAAGTCCTTAGTCTTTATGAGCTTCCTGAAAATGCCGGCATGATTAATGCCCTCGATGAAAAAGTCCCTTAACATTTCCCCCCTGCAGGCATCGGAGAACTTACAGAGACTGGCCAAACGCCGCAGTTCCACCACGAAGTCCGAGACGTTTTGACCCTCCCGACGCCGGTGAGAGTAGAACCGGTGCCGGGCCATGTGTACACTACTTGCCGGCTTGAGATGCTCATTGATCAGCTGGCTGAGCTCTTCGAAGGACTTGTCCGCTGGCTTTTGGGGTGCGAGCAGGTCTTTCATCAGCGCAAACATCTGTGGACCACAGCTGGTCAGTAGATGCGCCCTCCACTTGTCAGCCGCTGTCTCTTCCAGCCAGTCCTTTGTGACAAAGCTCTGCTGGAGTCTTTCCACAAAGTCGTCCCAGTCCTCACCCACACAGTGGCATTCCTCTGTGCCACCGTTGGCCATTCTTGTGGTTCGATGATTCCTGTTTCTCGTCGCCAAATGTAGTGTCTCTGCACCTTGTTACAAACTCACACGAGGCATGTATATATCAGACACGGTCACTCTGTGACCTTCACTTTATTCCCAGGACCAAGGAGTGCTGACCCTGGGTGGGACCTCCCCTTTTATACCTGGAAACCCAGGTGAGGAATGTCTCCCGCAAGCTCACCCCCTGTGGTCAGGGTATGCATTTCAAGGGTACAGGTATAGTGTGCATGAGTTACAGTTACATAACTATTGTCATTGCAAGATGGTGAAATACATGACAATTGCGGATATGGAATCTGAAATAAAAACAGAAAATGCTGGAAATACTCAGCAGGTCAGGCAGCATCTGTGGAGAGAGAAACAGGTCATCTGGTGAAGGGTCATCGACCCGAAACGTTAACTCTGTTTCTCTCTCCGCAGATGCAGCCTGACCTGCTGAGTATTTCCAGCATTTTCTGTTTTTATACTTGATCTAGTTTGTCTCAGAGTGTATCTGCCCATACCTATTAAACCTGAGGGCAGGGGTGGGGGACACATCTGATAATAATGGCACCAGAATTCACTTCAACTCCTAAGTTCCACCTTTACCCTCCTGTCAGTGAGCATTTGAGTCTCTCATGGTCTGGTTGTATACCAGGTCTGGTACAGACTCTCATGGTCTGTTTGTTTATCTGTACAACTAATATTCACATATATAGATATATAGATTCACAGATACGATGGTAAGTACTGCAGGGAATTGATGTTGCCAGGCTGATCTCCTGGACTAGTTTCGATCGCCTGGATGGGTCGGAGAGAAATTTACCAGATTTTTTTTCCCCAATTGGCCTGGGTTTTTATCTGTTTTTTGCCTCTTCCAGGAGATCACATGGCTCCAGTTGGGGTGGAGTGTAGAATGTTTTAGTGTAAGGGGTGTCGCAGTTGTGTGGAGCGGATTGGTTGGGCTGGGTGCTCTTTACCTTTCTGCCATTGTTCATTGTCCATAGGTTTATATGTAACCTTTAGGGCTACTGACCGAGGGCCATGCGGCTCTTTGTCGGCCGGTGCAGACACGACGGGCCGAAGTGGCCTCCTTCTGCGCTGTAAATTTCTATGTTTCTATGTTTCTATAGTAATATACATTTATAGTACGATGGATTGGTTTTCAATCTTATTCTTGTGACCAGTGCTACATGGCCATTCTTCCAGAATAGGTCAATAAATAGTTACAGTGAAGCTGCATTAAAGGCTGAGGAAGATTTGAGGCAACGAGTCAAAGTATCCAGAGCACATTTCCTTCCAGCGTTGGAGTGAGGAGAAAAAAGATGGAAATCCAATTCACCGTGGAGATTTTTCTGATTCCAAAAAGCAATTGTCAACGTAAATTTATATTACAGATACGGTTCTCAAATCTCATCACAATAAATATAGCTGGAGAAAAATGGAATTGTGACCCTTAAACTTTTAGTTAGTCACTTTGAAAACACTTTTTATCCTGATCACTGTAATGGCAATCACTTTACATACATAGGTTTTAAATTTGGAAATTACTCTCTGCAGGTATGCCTGTGCCTGAACACATGGGCACAATGTAGAGTATAAAATAATTCTTGTTATTAAGACATGCACTCTACTGAAACTATAAAAATAACTTTACTGAAAACCTATTGCAACATCCTAGCAACCTGCAAAACAATAGTGAACATTAGTATTCTATATAGATGAATGGATGCAACTGAATCCACAGCAGGGAGCCCAGGATGTTCAAGAACCTTCCTGAGCCACAACAGATGTAACAGATGGCCTTGACCATCCCAGATTTCCCATCTTTAGCTAGGTAGCTCCTCTATTTCCTGCTCTGAATATTGACTCAGTTTTACTCCAAGTACGTTGGTTGGAGGGTTGGAAAATATGTCCTTGACTTGGACCAACCTCCATAGAAAGTGTCCTGTAAAGTGAGTCAGGATGATTTTCAACTGCTGGCTGCCCTGCTTTTGAGTGTAAATGGTGGCAGGTGAACATTGGAAAAAGAAATCACCCACCCATTGGTCACCTGATGTAATTTTCAGGAGGGCCTTCAAATAGGTGGCCAGCACGCCTGCCTCAAAGAGCCAAGGAGCCTAATTTTCTCTGCAAATTGGGAATCTATGCTGCTTGTAAGATCCTATTTGAAATTCCCAGTTCTAATAGGCAGAGTATGGCTTGTACACATTTTGTCAGTGATACCAGGCATGGAATGACCTAACCTCAAAGATAAATTTCAGGTGTTAAAGTGATTAATGGCTCTCCTGGCCCCCGACAAATGGATTCCTGTAATGTCTAATCCTCTGCAGCCCATCCTGGGAAGGACTCCCTTCCCGCTCCAACACCCCCTGCCTGCACCAGCCGGGCTCCACACTGCAGCTGCAGGATTTGCTCCCTTTGCCAATCGGTGAGCTGATAATATGGGAATGAGGCTGACCACGATAAGCGGTCAGGGATCTCATTGTAGCCTTTGGGATACTCGCTGTCATGTTTGTAACCTTCACATAACTGTAACCAATTTGTAACAACACTGTACACTGTATACAACTGTGAAATACACACCTTGACCACAGGGGGTGAACTTATGGGAGACATTCCTTACCTGGTCAGCCAGGTACTTAAAGAGAGGTTCCACGCAGGCTTAGCACTCCTTGGTCCGGTGAATAAAGGTGCAGGTCATGAGTGACCTTGTCTGCAGTATATGCCTCGTGTGAATATGTTCTAGAGTTGAGGATTCTACACCCGGCTGACTTCAAGCCTCTTTTAGACAAAAGTTCAAAATCACCCTTAGTGTGTCATGATGGTATCTGAAGTGAGGTTGGAAATACTGGGACCACCGACAGAAAATCAAATTTGTTCTATTCTCCAGAGTTAGCCTGGATAGGATGGATGGCATTGACTGGAAATTATGACCATCAGAAGATGTAATAGAAAGAGGATGCCAATAAATACGAAGATTGATCAGACCAAAATATTAGGCTCCAATTTAACCACTATTTTAGCAGTTGAAGTTGAATGATCCTCGCAGACGCTCTCATTCCTTTACCACTGGCTCTTTCAGTCAAGTAACCTGTAACACTCCATATATGGCTTCTCATTGGCACTAAGATTTATTTTTGTTGTCCTTTTCCATCACCATTGTTAATGCCACTGGATGGACATTATTGTGCATTAATGACATGGAAACTACTAGAACTTTACATTTGGCGCTGATATCCATTGTGGTGACAACATTGCCATGTGAAATGAATAGTGGATATATTATGGATAAAAACAGATATCTAGAAATAACTTTAATGCAGTAAATCAATCTTGTGATTCAGATGAAAGAAAGAAAGACTTGGATTTATATAGCACTTTTCACGACCACTGGACTTCTCAAAGCGCTTTACAGCCAATGAAGTATTTTTGGAGCATAGTCACTGTTGTAATGTGGGAAACAGTTCTAACGGGCTCCAGCTTTACTCCCACATATCACCCGAATACCTCGATTATAACACTTCCAGCTATCAATTATTGTCTTTACAAATTAGAGAGGAAGCACAAATAATTAGTATTATTATGCTGGAGGTTATGATATCTATGTGTTGCAATAGTGAATCTAAGTTGATCCAAGAATACCCCTTGCCATAGGCTATATAGGCTAATAGTAGACTCAACACCTTGATTTGCTGAATCAAGCAACGCTTCACATTATGAACTCGGATCCCAATGTGTTTCTCATAATCTTGGAGTTTGTTCTTTCACCCCCTTTCCGCCCTCTAGCCCTTCTCCTTGCAGTCAGCCCAAAGTGTAGCCAGCACCCATGGCCAGACAAGATGATCAGCCAAAGTTAGTGATGCCCGTGGGGAGCCTGCAGTTCCCACTGTAAGGATCTGCTGAGTGTGTGTTAGAGTCCTGCATCCTGAGCAGCAGAAAAACAGCTGTGTGTATCGGGAGAATGGTGGTCTGGTAACCAGAGTTAGCGGGAGTTCAAAGCAATGCGCAGCTAATGTGTTTGCTTTTTTTCCCCGTTGAGAAGCATTGGATGGAAACGCTCTGTTTTGTTTACACAGAGACCTGTTACAGTAATCCTGGTTTTGTACACAAATCTGTGCCTGTGGGTTGACTGGAACGACGTTATTTATATTGTTGGCTTGCAACGTGGCAACTCTGTAGCCACAATAACTTGTTGTTTTGTAAATTATATGTGTAACTGTATTTCAATATTTCAATATTCAATAATCACCTGAGCCATACTGACCATTGCTGACCAAAAGCTGAATTGCACCAGTCATATCAATATCATTGGTACTTGAGAAGGGTAGTGGCTGGATGCTTTGTGACTAGTGACTCACCTCCTGACCCCTCAAAGCCTCTTCGCCATCTGTAATGCTTAGATAGGTGTGTGATGGGATACTCATCATTCACCTGGACAGGTGCAGCTACAACAATACTGAAAAGGCTCGACTCCATCCAGGGTAGATCAGTCCACTTGATTGGTGCCCCTGCCACTTGGCTTAGTAACTATCTCATCTACCAATGGCTACTGTGGCTGCAGCATGCACTATACACTGCAGCAACTTGCCAATATTACTTGGACAGCACCTGCCCACGACCTCTACTGCCAAGAAGGACAAGAGCAGTAATGCTCTGGGAGCACTATCACCTCCAAATTTCCTTCCAAGTCACACACCATCCTGACTTAGATATATACGAGCCTTGCGAGCTGGTTGAATAACCTGCAATTCCCACTGCGGGAGCAGTATCACAAGGATTTCAGCAGTTTGAGAAGGTCTACCACCACCAATAGGGATCAGCAATAAACATGACCTTGCCAGCACTGTCCATATCTTGATGACAAATACAAGAAAAACAATACCTAGTTTTAAATTTACAAACGACAATCATTCTGTTGGTGTCTGTACTTTCTCCAAAGGCTGGGGAGAGTTGATAGGTCGAGTGATAGAACTTGGCTTCAGCCATGCTGTTCAACCACCTCTGCTGCCAGAGAAGGATTGAGTTTGCTCCTGCAGTCGCTGCTTGGTTTGGAAGTGCAGCTGAAAACCAGACTTTGCTGATGTGCCCTGCCTGCTGACAAAGGGAACATTGCTCCGTTTAGTTTGGAGATAAACCAACAACAAGCTGTTGAGGTAACTGCGTTCTCAGGTAAGTAATGGAAGGCAGGGCTTTGAAAAGATTTACGTGAAACCAGAACCCTGTACATTAAAATCCATAGAAGTGAGTTTGAATATATGGGAGTGTGAATAAAATATGTTGTTTGATGGGACTGTGCTTAACCAATAAGGATACTCTCTGTAACACAGTGTGGAGATGAAATAGGTCTACAAATTAAAAAAAAGATTGAGCTGGTGACTACAAGCCTTCCACACCCAAACATGTGCCACCCCAGTTACAGTTAAACAAGCACTGACAAACAGTCCCATTTCAAGTTGAAGCTAGTTTTCAATTTCTCTTCTGAGCAAAAGGTGCTATCTGCTCAGACCTGGCCACAGTTTAATTACACTCGTTTATCTTTTGTTAGGGTATCAGCAGAATTCATTAACATTGCTTTGTTAGACTGAGGACATTAATGTTTGCAATGCTGTGTTCTCCACCAAACGGGTTTAATTATTGAGTGGACTTTTATTCCAGAGTGGGCACTGTGCTCTCCTGCGTTGAACTATTGAGGAGTCACGACACGTTAAAAAAATTCACGCGCAGGCATCTTCCACCCCCTCAATTGGAGTTCAGGACTCGAATATCAGGTCCTTCATTGAAACATCTGTGAATTCTTGTGGAAGCAAGTCATCCTCGTTCGAGGGACCACCTATGATGATTGGGGAGTCTATAGTCTACTGTAGCTGGTAGGCTAATTAACAAACGGAAGGTGGCAGTAAAACAAGATTCTCCTGCCCCTCCACAGAGACAGAACTCAATGGCGATAACTGTTTGTTCTCTCTTTTCTAATGTGTTGCCAGATGCCAGACAGCAATAATATCTCTATTCTGAGATAAGTAACACTGGAGGGATTCCTTTGACTCAACTTTCTGGTATTAATAGAGAGTGTCCGTTAGGAGTACAGGCGTACAGTCCTGCATTTTAAAACATTAAACAGTCATAAATTACTTCACCCCTTTCTTCTCTCTCCCTCTCCACCACATGTTCATCCAGTGATCTGGCAGGTGATCAACGGACAAGTCCAAAGCAGAAATTCAAAGTGGTGCAGTAATGATGTCCTGGCTCTAGATGTTGCTAGTGAACAGAACTGCTATAGACTTCGGCCCACTGCTAATTCCCCCAACCATCCACCCTTATTTCCCAAGGATGGGATCATTTGCAAATCCAAGGGGGGGGGGGGGGGCGCCTGCGTCCGTAGCAACAGGAGCGGCGGACTTGGGACGCAGTAGATCTTTGAACGGCGCCCTGCAAATCCAAGAGGGGGAATCCACAGCCCAGATCAGGCTGAAGACAAAGGGCAGTAAAATATTGCCCAGCTTCTGCCCTAAAATACAGGGAAGCTCATCAGTGGTAGTCGATCTCTCTGGGGTTGATTCCTGTTTCACCCCTTGTGTGGTGAAGTCTTCACCAGGCCCAGAACTGAACCTACACCAGCTCTCAGTGGGCCTATTTGGGTGCTTATGGCAACATTTATAGGGAACACTGAAAATTCTGAGGCAATTCAATTGGGGTAGCGTAAGAAACTGCTGCCCCTCTCACCTCCCAACGCAGTTTCCTTTTCTGTGGGTCATACTGCCAACCCCTCCCCCCACCGCCGCCACCGCCCCCCCCCCCCCCCCCGTTCTTGGGGTAGATTTTCACTGTTGGGATTTTCACAATTTCTGGGTTACTCTGTACTCAATGTATTTGTGGTATCGAGCGGGAAGAGGAAACTTCTGCAGCAGTTTATTTTAATGTTTATTACATTGACTGGCTGCCTGGTTCGAACAGCTTGGATTCTTTCTAAAGTGTTGGATTGGAATGCCGACTGTCCATTTGATGATTGGAGATATGACCGAGATCAATCACTGCTTTCAGGCACTCGGCCATTACTGGCTGGAGAATGTGAAAACTTAAAGGGGAAAGTCTTAAGACCGTTTACAAACAACACAATTGATGCATAAATTCAGGCCACCCCATTAGGAACTTATCTGATGAAAAAAAGTTCCACTCGATGGAGCTGTCCTGTTTAATTGAAGCCGAAGTCAGGCCTCAATAAAAAAAAAGATAAAAGGTTCATTATTACTTAGAGCGTGTCCAAGCAACAGCTGCAACTATTTTAGTTCTTTATAAATTAATCCAGATTGAATTTGCGCAGAGTTCCTCATTCCTTTTTAACTTTGACGTGAAGTGATGAAGAGCTGGCTGGGTGCTTCTGTTTCTCATTGACAGCTATTGCTGTTCACTTCTTGGACCTGCACAAACTCAGCGGCAGCATATAAAGTGTCTAACTGTCTCCAAGTACTGGATACGTTTCCCACTGGTGCAGAGGACAGCTTTGCTGCTCCTGTATTCCAAAATGTTCCTGGGATAAAATGTCAGCGCAAAGTTGCAACGGGGTTAGATTTTTGTTCATTGCTGTTCAGTTATTTTCTGAGCTTGCTCCACAGTTTGTCTCTCTAGATCTCCCTGTACCAAATACAGTACTCCTGCCGAGTGGACGCACAAACGAGTGGCTCAGGAGCCTCGGTCAGTGCCACACTAGCAACCAGGCCTTGGTGACTTGTCTTTGCAATGATTCGTCCCTCCATGTGGAGATGTGACTATATGACTCCTGTGCACCTCCTCGGACATCTGCAGCTCATCATGTCGGGGACCGTGGAGGCAAACCCATGTCTCATAACTAATTTATTTCGCTTGAGATTCTTTTTAAAAAGCACGCTAGACTTGCTCGATAGTAGGGCAATTATGGGGACTATTCTAAGCAACCCTTATACATTTTGTTTATATAGTGCCCGTCTTATAGAATGTCTTCGAGCACTTGAAGAGGAAGAAGATGGTGCTGAGGAAGAGCTAGGTACATTAAGGGGTTGGGAGGGACTGAAAGTATGGTCGATAAGAGAGCTTTTTCAAGTGGCATTGAAAGAAGTTGGAGAGGAGCATGGGAAAGTGGTTTTGGAAGAGAACAGGGGCTTAATAGGCTCCAAGGGAATCAGCTTAGTTCAATTCATTCAAAAGCAAAATACTGCGGATACTGGAATCTAAAATAAAAATAGAAAATGCTGGAAATCTCAGAGGGTCAGGCAGGATCTGTGGAGAGAAACAGAGTTAACGTTTCAGGTCGATGACCTGTTCTACATCCTTCACAGTCTTTAATCGCTGTCTTCTCTATACCTGATGAATGCAATAAACATCTTATTTCTAAGATTTATTTGCATTCCACTGGTAAATTCTCTGGTACTGCACACCACCGGCCAGCAGTGAGGGTAGATGGATGATTTTCTCGCCAGTCCCTGGCAGCGTTACTTTGGAATTGGTTCCTAAATGGTGTGCAACTCACTCTCCCGCTGTACCTTGTTGCCGTGGGAAAGCACTGGGGCTCCATTCATTGACTGCCCCAGTGACCGAGAGACCAGGCACAATTGTGGGGACTGTTAAGCACCTTGGGATGTTTTGGCTA
This sequence comes from Pristiophorus japonicus, assembly GCF_044704955.1. Taxonomy (NCBI): domain Eukaryota; kingdom Metazoa; phylum Chordata; class Chondrichthyes; family Pristiophoridae; genus Pristiophorus; species Pristiophorus japonicus. The sequence continues at coordinate 81,585,280 of NC_091993.1, forward strand.
CTTTACATGCAGGCTGTTGATGTTATTGTGCAAACCTATCTCCTACTATTTCGTGGCACCGCACATTGGTGCATCAAGGCACTGTGGCAACACATCACTCTCCCTCACAACTTCTTGGTAGTTTAAGAAAACTGTGGCTGTGTTTGCATTGATCCTATTGTTTCATCAGTCCTGTTATATTACATCAGAGACTGAGATTCAGAAATAGCAATTGAAGATACTATGGCAATCTTTCATGCGACCTGTTCCTAAACACTGTTCTTGTGGCTCGAGAAGGCATTGGAATCTGGAAAGCAGCTCTGAGTAAAAATAAAACGGGGAAGGTGGCTCAACCGTGGCTAACAAGGGAAATTAAGGATAGTGTTAAATCCAAGGAAGAGGCATATAAATTGGCCAGAAAAAACAGCAAACCTGAGGACTGGGATAAATTTAAAATTCAGCAGAGGAGGACAAAGGGTTTAATTAGGAGGGGGAAAATAGAGTATGAGAGGAAGCTTGCCGGGAACATAAAAACTGACTGCAAAAGCTTCCAAAGATATGTGAAGAGAAAAAGATTAGTGAAGACAAACGTAGGTGCCTTGCAGTCAGATTCAGGTGAATTTATAATGGAGAACAAGGAAATGGCAGACCAGTTGAACAAATACTTTGGTTCTATCTTCACGAAGGAAGACACAAATAACCTTCCGGAAGTACTAGGGGACCGAGGGTCTAGTGAGAAGGAGGGACTGAAGGATATCCTTATTAGGCGGGAAATTGTGTTAGGCAAATTGATGGGATTGAAGGCCGATAAATCCCCGGGGCCTGATAGTCTGCATCCCAGAGTACTTAAAGAAGTGGCCCTAGAAATAGTGGATACATTGGTGATCATTTTCCAACAGTCTATCGACTCTGGATCAGTTCCTATGGACTGGAGGGTAGCTAATGTAACACCACTTTTTAAAAAAGGAGGGAGAGAGAAAACAGGTAATTATAGACCGGTTAGCCTGACATCAGTAGTGGGGAAAATGTTGGAATCAATTATTAAAGATGAAATAACAGCGCATTTGGAAAGCAGTGACAGGATCGGTCCAAGTCAACATGGATTTATGAAAGGGAAATCATGCTTGACAAATCTTCTGGAATTTTTTAAGGATGTAACTAGTTGAGTGGATAAGGGAGAACCAGTGGATGTGGTGTATTTGGACTTGCAAAAGGCTTTTGACAAGATCCCACACAAGAGATTGATGTGCAAAATCAAAGCACATGGTATTGGGGGTAATATACTGATGTAGATAGAGAACTGGTTGGCAGACAGGAAGCAGAGAGTCAGGATAACCGGGTCCTTTTCAGAACGGCAGGCAGTGACTAGTGGGATGCCGCAGGGCTCAGTGCTGGGACCCCAGCTCTTTACAATATACATTATTGATTTAGATGAAGGAATTGAGTGTAATATCTCCAAGTTTGCAGATGACACTAAACTGGGTGGCGGTGTGAGCTGTGAGGAGGACGCTAAGAGGCTGCAGGGTGACTTGGACAGGTTAGGTGAGTGGGCAAATGCATGGCAGATGTAGTATAATGTGGATAAATGTGAGGTTTTCCATTTTGGGGGCAAAAACACGAAGGCAGAATATTATCTGATTGGCGGCAGATTAGGAAAAGGGGAGGTATAAAGAGACTTGGGTGTCATGGTACAAAAGTCATTGAAAGTTGGCATGCAGGTACAGCAGGCAGTGAAGAAGGCAAATGGTATGTTGGCCTTCATAGCTCGGGGTTTTGAGTATAGGAGCAGGGTTGTCTTACTGTAGTTGTACAGGGCCTTGGTGAGGCCTCACCTGGAATATTGTGTTCAGTTTTGGTCTCCTAATCTGAGGAAGGACGTTCGTGCTATTGAGGGAGTGCAGCGAAGGTTCACCAAACTGATTCCCAGGATGCCTGGACTGACATATGAGGAGAGACTGGATCGACTGGGCCTTTATTCACTGGAGTTTAGAAGGATGAGAGGGGATCTCATAGAAACATATAAGATTCTGACGGGACTGGACAGGTTATATGCAGGAAGAATGTTCCCGATGTTGGGGAAGTCCAGAACCAGGGGACACAGTCTAAGGATAAGGGGTAAACCATTTAGGACTGAAATGAGGAGAAACTTCTTCACTCAGATTTGTTAACCTGTGGAATTCCCTGCCACAGAGAGTTGTTGATGCCAGTTCGTTGGATATATTCAAGATGGAGTTAGATTTGGCCCTTATGGCTAAAGGGATCAAGGGGTATGGAGAGAAAGCAGGAAAGGGGTACTGAGGTGAATGATCAGCCATGATCTTACTGAATGGTGGTGCAGGCTCGAAGGGCCGAATAGCCTACTCCTGCACCTATTTTCAATGTTTCTATGACATAGGGCAGAATGATCCAGGACCCTTTCAGGGATATATCTATGAGCTCAGACACAGTATTGGCAGAAGCTTGGGAGCAGATCTCCTTCCACCTGCTCAGTCAGGGTACAGTGTATGGCATGGGCAGAGCATAGTGTGTGGTGTGGGCAGAGCATAGTGTGTGGCATGGGCAGAGTATAGTGTGTGGTGTGGGCAGAGTATAGTTTGTGGTGTGGGCAGAGCATAGTGTGTGGCGTGGGCAGAGCATATTGTGTGGTGTGGGCAGAGCATAGTGTGTGGCGTGGGAAGAGCATAGTGTGTGGTGTGGGCAGAGCATAGTGTGTGGTGTGGGCAGAGCATAGTGTGTGGTGTGGGCAGAGCATCGTCTGTGGCATGGGCAGAGCATAGTTTGTGGTGTGGGAGCTCTAAAGAAAAGAAGTACATCTATTACATACTGAATTTGTATGCAGGGAGTACGTGTCATTGAAAACTTAGAAATATCTGCAGCACGTATTATTCCAGTTGGTGGCCCAGTGATGGGTAGTTTTTAATGTAAAAGGATACCTAATAGTTGCTCTTATACTCAGTAATGTCCAAAGTAAAGTGTAAGCATTTTTTTTTTTAATTCAAATGTTTAAATTTATCCATTGAATTGTGTCAAGTTAATGTCGTCATCAAAGTTTTTACTTGAAGGTCTCTGTCTCTCCCAAAAGTCTGGGCTAAGGCTAGATATTTCCTTGATATTTCTTGATATTTCTTGCCAGAGCTGTAATTGGGATTATGCCGTCTGAGATGTGCAGTGTACCTAATTCCCCAAGAAGCATTAGCATTCAGTCAGCTGTACTTGCTGGGATATATTTCTTTGCCTCCTACATTACAACAGTGACTACACTCCAAAAGTAATTTAAAGTAATTTACCAAAATTCCCTGGATTCTGGGGAGGTCCCAGCAGATTGGAAAATTGCAAATGTAATGCCCCTATTTAAAAAAGGAGGCAGACAAAATGTAGAAAAATATAGATCAGTTAGCCTAACATCTGTGGTTGTGAAAATGTTGGAGTCCATTATTAAAGAAGCAGTAGCAAGACATTTGGAAAAGTATAATTCGGTCAGGCAGAGTCAGCATGGATTTATGAAAGGGAAGTCATGTTTGAAAAATTTGCTGGAATTCTTTGAGGATGTAACGAACAGGGCTGATAAAGGGAAACCGGTGAATATGGTGTATTTGGATTTTCAGAAGGCATTTGACAAGGTGCCACATAAAAGGTTACTGCACAAGATAAAAGTTCACGGGGTTGGGGGTAATATATTAGCATGGATAGAGGATTGGCTAACTAACAGAAAACAGGGAGTCGGGATAAATGGTTCATTCTCGGGTTGGTAATCAGTAACTAGTGGGGTGCTGCAGTGCTGGGATCCCAACTATTTACAATCTATATTAACGACTTGGATGAAGGGACTGAGTGTAACGTAGCCAAGTTTGCTGACGATACAAAGATGGGAGGAAAAGCAATGTGTGAGGAGGACACAAAAACTTGCAAAAGGACATAGACAGGCTAAGTGAGAGGGCAAAAATTTAGCAGATGGAGTATAATGTTAGAAAGTGTGAGGTTATGCACTTTGGCAGAAAAAACTCAAAGAGCAGGTTATTATTTAAATGGAGAAAGATTGCAAAGTGCTGCAGTACAGCGGGACCTGGAGATCCTGGTGCATGAAACACAAAAGGTTAGTATGCAGGTACAGCACGTGATCAGGACGGCCAATGGTATCTTGACCTTTATTGCTAAGGTGATGGAATATAAAAGCAGGAAAGTCTTGCTACAGTTATACAGGGTATTGGTGAGGCCACACCTGGAATACTGCGTGCAGTTTTTGTCATGTATCTCACACTACTGTACATAACTGTATCTTACCATGCTATACATGACTGTAACCAGAGATGACCTGTAACCACAAGCTTACCTTACCACCAGGGGTGCACTTGCAGGAGACACTGGATACCTGTCCCACACAGGTATATAAGGACAGGTCTCAGGTAAGTGTGGCATTCGAGAACTGTGTAATAAAGGTGCAGGTCCTGAGTGACCTTGACTTCAGTATGTGCCTCGTGTGAATCTGTACTGCGGGGACAGGACTTTACAGTGGCGACGAGTTACGGGATTACAGAATCCACAGAATGGCGAACAACGGCTCAGATGAAAAATACAATGCTGGAGATAATTGGGAGGACTTTATAGAAAGGCTCCAGCAAAGCTTTGTAACCAAAGACTGGTTAGGCAATGACAAGGCAGACAAGAGAAGAGCCCATCTCTTGACCAGCTGTGACTCGAAAACATACGCTTTAATGAAGGACCTGCTGGCACCCGAGAAACCAGCAAGCAAGTCGTTTGAAGAGTTGAGCACACTGGTAAGAGACCACCTGAAGCCAGCGAGCAGCCTACACATGGCCAGACACAGGTTCTACAACTACAGACGCTGTGTGGGCCAGAGCATACCCGACTTCGTGGCGGAACTTTGGAGGTTGGCTAGCTTATGTGAGTTCTCCGATGAACTAAGGAGAGAAGTACTGAGAGACTTTTTTATTGAAGGAATAGGCCACGCAGGCATATTCCAAAAACTCATAGAAACCAAGAACTTGAACCTAGAGGCAGCAGCACTGGTTGCACAGACATTCTTGGCAGGAGAAGAAGAAACAAGGTTGATCTACACTGCGGGTACGACAATTAACGAAACATCGGAACAAGGGGTTCACAGAGTGAAACAAGCTGCTATCCCCACACACATACAAAGGCAGGAGAGCAGGCCCTCAACAGCAGGCAGTGGTGCCAGAAGCCATCAAGGGCCACATGAACAGCCGTTCACACCTCATCAATCCACAATGCGAGCAATCAACCACAAACTGAGAGAAGCTCAAGAGAGATCAGCCAGATGCAGCTCATTCTTTGGAAACAATGGAAGTGGTCTGTGCTGGAGATGTGGGGGTAAGGCACTCATCAAGGGGATGTCGATTTCAGCACGCTGTTTGCAGAAGCTGTGACTATACAGGGCATCTGGCCCGCATGTGCAGAAAAACGGCAGTGCGGCTGGTATACGAATTGGAAGGGTCGGAAAGCGGACCAGAAGACGGTGGGGACAGTACCCGGGACACCGATGTACAGCGGGTCAACACGATCAATGGCCACTGCTCCTACAACAAGACGCCTCCAATAATGATGAGGGTCCTACTCAACAGGATACCCGTCAACATGGAGCTGGATACAGGAGCGAGTCAATCTCTCATGAGCGCTCAACAATTTGAACAGCTGTAGCCGCACAAAAGAGACAGACCAAAACTCACAAGGATTGACACCAAACTAAGGACCTATACCAAAGAAATCGTACCACTCCTCGGCAGCGCCATGCTCTCAGTCACACACAAAGGGACACTGAACCGACTTCCCCCGTGGATTATCTCCGGAGATCTCCCAGCATTGCTGGGGAGAAGCTGGCTGGCAAAACTAAACTGGAAATGGGATGATGTTCACGCCATGTCGTCAGAGGAACGGACCTCCTGCTCAACAGTTCTAAAGTGATTTGAACATCTCTTTCAGCCAGGTGTGGGCACCTTCAAGGGGGCTAAAGTCAAAATCTACATCACACGGGATGCTAGACCGGTCCATCACAAGGCTAGAGCTGTGCCTTATGTGATGAGAGAAAAGATTGAACATGAACTGGACAGGCTTCTGCGGGAAGGCATTATCTCACCCGTGGAATTTAGCGACTGGGTAAGTCCCATCATCCCAGTCATGAAGCCTGATGGATCCGTATGAATCTGTGGGGACTACAAATCTACCATAAACAGAGTCTCTCGACAGGACCAATACCCGCTGCCCAGAGCGGAGGACTTATTTGCCACATTGGCTGGAGGAAAACTTTTCTCAAAACTAGATCTCACATCTGTGTATATGACGCAAGAATTGACCGATGAGTCCAAGCTACTCACCACCATCAACACACATCGAGGCCTTTTCATGTACAATCGATGCCCATTCGGCATCAGGTTGGCAGCTGCCATATTCCAGCGCAACATGGAAAGTCTGTTCGTCCATCCTGGGGACGATTGTATTTCAAGACGACATACTTATCACGGGCAGGGACACCGACTCCCACCTCCACAATTTGGAGGAAGTACTAAAGCGGTTGGATCGGGTAGGCCTAAGAGTTAAGAAATCCAAGTGCCTGTTTCTCGCGCCCGAGGTTGAAGTTTTGGGCAGAAGGATTGCCGCTGATGGAATCCGCCCAACAGAGTCCAAAACAGAAGCAATTCGCCTGGCACCCAGCCCCCGGAATGTCTCAGAACTGTGCGCCTTTCTTGGGCTACTCAATTACTTTGGGAACTTTATGCAGAATTTAAGCACGCTGCTGGAGCCTCTCCATGTGCTACTCAGGAAGGGGTGCGATTGGTTTTGGGGGGACGCCCAAGAATGCGCCTTCAATAAGGCACGCAACCTTCTGTGTTCCAACAGTGTTTTGGCTTTCTTTGATCCAGGTAAAAAGCTAGTTCTTACATGTGATGCGTCAGCGTACAGGGTCAGGTGCGTTTTACAACATGTCAATAGTGCGGGTAAATTACAACCCATAGCTTATGCCTCCAGGTCACTTTCGCGGGCAGAGCACGGGTACGGAATTGTGGAGAAGGAGGCGCTCGCGTGTGTGTACGGTGTCAAAAAGATGCACCAATACCTTTTCGGGGCCAAGTTCGCGTTAGAAACCGACCACAAGCCCCTCACGTCCCTACTTTCCGAAAGCAAGGCAATAAACGCCAACACCTCGACGCGCATTCAATGGTGGGCACTCATGCTGGCGTCTTACGATTACACCATAAGGCACAGACCAGGCACAGACAACTGTGAAGGGTCTGATGAACAGGACTGTGAGATAGTCATGGCAATCAATGCCTTTGAGTCCACAGGTTCGCCCATGACGGCTCGCCAAATCAGAGCCTGGACGACCAGCGACCCCACATTATCCCTAGTAAAAGGATGTGTCCTAACTGGTGACTGGGCAGAGGCTCGCGATGTCTGCCCCGAGGAGATCAAACCTTTCCATAGGCGCATGCATGAGCTGTCACTTCAAGCAGACTGCCTGATGTGGGGCAGCCGAGTATTTATGCTTCTGCGAGGCAAAGAGGCATTTGTCTGGGAGCTCCACCGCAAGCACCCGGGGATCGTTCTCATGAAGGCCATAGCCAGATCCCACGTCTGGTGGCCTGGCATTGACGCGGACTTGGAGCTCTGTGTCCAACAGTGTACCATTTCTGCCCAACTCAGTAATGCCCCCAGGGAGGCCCCCCTGAGCCCCTGGCCCTGCCCACCAAACTGTGGTCACGGGTGCACGTAGACTATGCGGGCCTATTCATGGGCTAAATGTTCCTCGTAGTTGTAGATGCATTTTTTAAGTGGATCGAATGCACCATTTTAAACTCGAGCACCACCTCCACCACTGTGGAGAGCCTTGGAACCATGTTCGCAGCGCACGGCATTCCTGACATATTGGTCAGTGATAATGGTCCGTGCTTCACCAGCGCAGAATTCTAAGATTTTATAAGTGACCACGGCATAAATCACATTAAGACAGCACCGTTCAAGCCGGCCTCCAACGACCAGGCGGAGCGAGCAGTGCAGATCATTAAACAAGGCATGCTCAAAATCCAAGGTCCCACGCTGCAGGGCCACCTGTCGCGACTGCTGCTGGCATACAGATCTCGTCCGCATTAATTGACTGGAGTTCCCCCCGCGCAACTATTAATGAAACGGACCTTAATGACAAGGCTCTCATTAGTCCTCCCAGACATGCATGAAATCGTTGAGGCAAAGCGCCGTAAGCTAACCGAGTACCATGACCGAAATTCGAGGGGGAGGTGGAATGAGCTAGGGGACAAAGTGTTTGTGCTAAACTATGGCAGGGGTCCCAAATGGCTTGCAGGGACAGTAACAGGCAAGGAAGGAAACAAGCTACTGGTGGTACAAATAGACAATGGCCAAACCTGCCGGAGGCATGTAGACCAAGTCAAAAGTAGATTTACCAACAACACTGCTGAACCAGAGGCAGACTACAATGTGGAACTCACACCACACCTGGTGGACAGACAGAGAGAACAACCTGAGGAAAGGGCAATCCCAACAGACAGCCCAGACGCGACACCAACAATCACACTGAATGAAACAGACAGCCCAGGCGAGATACCAGCAATCACTCCGAAAGAACAACAGGCACCAAGGCAAACAACTGAACCACAACTAAGACGATCCACGCGAGAGCGTAGACCACCTGAGAGACTGAACCTATAAAGACAATAAGACCTTGGGGGAGGGTGATGTCATGTATCTCACACTACTGTACATAACTGTATCTTACCATGCTATACATGACTGTAACCAGAGATGACCTGTAATCACAAGCTTAACTTATCATCAGGGGTGCACTTGCAGGAGACACTGGATACCTGACCCAGACAGGTATATAAGGACAGGTCTCAGGCAAGTGTGGCATTCGAGAGTTGTGTAATAAAGGTGCAGGTCCTGAGTGACCTTGACTTCAGTATGTGCCTCGTGTGAATCTGTACTGCGGGGACAGGACTTTACAGTTTTGGTTTCCATATTTAAGAAAATATATACGTGATTTGGAGGCAGTTCAGAGAAGGTTCACTAGGTTGATTCCGGAGATGAAGGGGTTGGCTCATGAGGAAAGTTGAGCAGGTTGGGCCTCTACTCATTGGAATTCAGAAGAATGAGAGGTGATCTTATCGAAACGTATAAGGTTATGAGGGGGCTGGACAAGGTGGATGCAGAGAGGATGTTTCCACTGATAAGGGAGACTAGAACTAGAGGGCATGATCTTAGAATAAGGGGCTGTCCATTTAAAACTGAAATGAGGAGGAATTTCTTCTCTCAGAGGGTTGTAAATCTGTGGAATTCGCTACCTCAGAAAGCTGTGGAAGCTGGGTCATTGAATAAATTTAAGACCGAGATGGACAGTTTCTTAACTGATAAGGGAATAAGGGGTTACGGGGAGCAGGCAGGGAAGTGGAGCTGAGTCCATGATCGGATCAGCCATGATCGTATTAAATGGTGGAGCAGGTTCGAGGGGCCGTATGGCCTACTCCTGCTCCTATTTCTTATGTTCTTATGTTCTTATTTGCTTCATTGGCTGTAAAGCGCTTTGTGACGTCTGCTGGTCGTGAAAGGTGCTATATAAATCCAAGCCTTTCTTTCTTTTTCCTAACACTTTCTGCCCAATAGCTTCAAATAAGTTTGCAAAATGAAAAAGACAAATTTCAAAAGATTTACTGAGATAAGATTTATAAGTGTGTATGTGAAAGCAAGAAGAAACAGAAGTATTTTGCTTACACACCTATTGTAATATTTGTTCTGTGCCGATAAACTTTAAAAAGTTGATTAAGCTAAGGGAGAGAGAGAGTTATCAGAGGAAGAGATTTCTTCAGTTAATGTTGCTTCAGTTTTCAATAAAAACATCAGTTGAATTATCTCCACCAGAGATTTGGCAGAAAAGACCAAAGCTAATTGAGTACATCAGCGAAACAGTGATTCTAATTTCTAGCACCCATGAGATGGAAAGAGAAATAGAGACAAACAATCAAATAGAGACAGACAGTTTTATTTTACTCCCAATTTGATTTTTATTTTGAGTATCGTGATGAGTTTTGAAAGCAAAGCAAAGAACCTCATTAAAGAAAGCAGATAGGAAGAGAAGGGAGAGATTGAGGGAGAGGGGGCCTCTGACCTCAGTACCAACCCTTCGGGGAGCAAATGGGTCTGGGGGAGCGAATGGGTCTGGGGGAGAGTGGATCAAGGGTTAAGGTTGAGGTGAGTGACGGTGCAGTAAGAGGGAGGGAAAGATATAGGGGTTCAATGGATCATTCAAAAGGGTAGAGGCGATGGAGTGAGGAGGTGGTGAAAGAATGGGAGAGGATGGGAAGGGAACTGCTAAGGACTGCATTTTCCCCGTAACCCCCACCCTAAATATAGCCTGCAGCCATTAGTAACTCCTGGCCACCACCTCCCACCAGAAAGGAAAGAAGAAGACAGAGAGAAGCAAAAAGAAGTGTTTAGAGGAGAGAAGCAGTAAAGAGAAACAGACAGGGAGAAATCAGCAACATAAAGACATCAGAGATGGGCAAGACAGTGACCACATTCTCTTAATTACGGTGTGCAATTCCATAGGAGATTGATTATTAAATGATAATTTAATATGCAACAAATTATATCGCCTTTAAGATCATTCTCCATTCATCTCTAGCGCATTACATGTCTGATTATAGCAAGCTGTTTGGTTGACGGTTTATAAACAAACATTTCTTTCTCTCCAGCTGCTGTGTGGTGAGGGAGATGTCCTCCAACCCTTTTGTCCTGCAGCCCTCCACACCATCAGGGTTCCTGGGCTGCTTTTACACTCTTGATTCTTGTATGAACTCACATCCTAAGAATGTAAGCTGGTTGCATTCTGTACCTGATTGAAGTTTTGTAAAAATCCATCAGAGATTCTTCCATTGAAGGGAAGCAGACATGGAACCAGGCAAGCATTGTGTGTTCAGGCCCAAACACTCTAGAAATGCATTTATTTTCTGCAATTTATTTAACTTCCTCCCTTTTTCCTTCGTGGATACTGCTGTGTCACACTCATTCCCTGGCTTCGAGGAGATACCTAGATCTTGGCCAGGGCTAGTGTATAATCAACATATAGAAGCTGTGACAAGGCTCTGGGCCAACTGATGCCTATTTCTGCCTTTCCCCCACCCGTCCAGGTGGCGGAATGCCTGGCCTCTGTTCGGCACATTCCTGCGGTGACACATGAGATCTGAAATTCTTCATTTGTGGAATTGCAAGCGTTGGCCCTGTTTCCTATCACTCCATGCTGCTGGAACTCAGGCTAACCATGCCACCATGATTGCATTTTCAAATTGTTTTGCTCTAGTTATATTTAGATTATTCTTTATAAAGTCCAGCCCAGTGCCACACTCGATTGTCTAGTATGAGGGCAGGCTGGTGATTTCACGGGGCGCTGACAGCATTGCCATTACCAGTCTCTGAAATTGACGGGCAGGAAGTGACCAGCTGGTCCATCAACTCTGCTCTATTTGTGAGTAGGAATTCTTTACAGCAGGCCCTCCTGCAGTGTGGTTCCCTTCGTACTCGGTCAGATCTCATCCAATGTGTTGGAGTTCTGGGTGGTGTGTAATGTGCTGTCCTCCTGCACTTTCACTCTAAGCTCCATCATTCTTCTCTAATGCTGAAGGTTGGAACAGTCTTGAAGCACAGTGAAGATGCTGAAAATCAAGTTATTATGGAATGTGCTGCGGCTCTCTTTTGGCGCGTCCACTATGTCTTTGCAGGTGTTCCCACTGAACTTTGCGACTCTTTCCCTCTTCCACCCCGCCACCAACAAAAGACAAGATTGGGCAGCAACCACACTGCCTAAGAAATGGTTAGTGCCAAATACGTGACGGGGCCCAATTTCTCCATTTCCTTTTGATCAGCCGGGTGGCTGACATACAGAAGACCCATCATCATCTTTAAAAGTCTATAAGGTGGAACTGCTGACAAATCTACACAGGCAGGAGTTTCTGGTTGCCTGATATAAAGTGCACAGCCTCTTCCATTTGGGTCACACCCAACTAGGTCAAGAGAGCTTGGGTGCAGGTTGGCCTATCGAAGCTTGGGGATCCCCGGGCAAGCAGACATGCACTGCTGGAGTTTAAACAGTTAGTACCATGCCGTCTACCACCACAGAGCACGATTAATCTTTCTGATGTTCGTCCACCTCTCATCACTCTACCCATTTGAGCATTGGCTTGCAGGATTCCCTGGAGCTGAGTGGGACCGATCTCAACCTCCAGTAACAGGTCTATTGCAGCTTTCATTAGTGAGTTGGGGAGATTTTCTCCTTGCTGGGTGCTGAGGGATATGACCACAGTAAACAACAAACCTGGTTAAGTATTTATTGCCTGTAGAATTTTCAATTAGAAAGAACATAAAATGCAAAATAAGAAACCACCATTTGGCCCATCAAACCTGATTCTTCCATATGCCATATATGATCTACTTTCTCATTGACTCTGCCCCACCATTTAATCTCCAGATGTAATGTTCCCTTATTCCTAAAGGTGATTTAAAATATTTACCTATCCCCACATCTTCTGTATTTACCCATGGCTTGCTGTCCTCCAGACAACATATGATAAGAAAGGAGGAAATGACGATGAGGCCCACCCGTGCTCACTCTGCCCAAATCACCAATAATGCTAAATGCTGGCAGAGGCAAAAAGAGGGGGGAAACGTTTCTGGAAAACTCAGCCGAATGAAGAACTTCACAATCCAGCAATCTTGAGGAGACTAAAGTTGCTCATGATACAACAGTAGAAATTTATCCCTCTCCAACTTCATATATCCCAAATTCCTTCAGAACATAGGTCCACTCAGCCATCCAGCCTATTCCAAAGGTCACGTCCTACCCCTCTTTTTCCCTCTGATAGCCTTAAATAACTATATCAACTAAAATGTTATCTATTACTTTCATAAAATGTATAATCTCCTCCATTGCCTTCCAGGTAAGAAAGATCTTAGCGTTACGTACTATACTGCTTTTCACACATTAAAGACATTCCAAAGTGTTTCATATCCGAGGAAATACTTTTGAAATGTATTCACTGTTGCAATGTTGGGAAATACAGTAGCCAATTTGCATACAGCAAAATCCACAAATAACGATGAGATTACTGACCAGATAGTGAGGTTGAGTGATAAATATTGGCCAGGACACCATCAGAACCAACCTACTCTTTTTCAAATAGTGTCATGGGATGTTTTACGTCCACCAGAGGGTAGACAGAGCTTTGGTTTAACATCTCATTCAAAGATGGCACCTCTGACAGTGCAGCACTCCCTCAGTACTGCCCTGAAATGTCCAACCTAGATTATGCACTGAAGTCACTTATCTCTTAACTGTATTCACATATTTCCATAATAAGTTTGAATCCGTGTCCCCTTATCCCAGAGCTTGTTTTATTACAAAACATCATTCCAGGATCCAGTTTATCTATTTTCTTCAACACTTTAAGGTTTCCTCTGAGGTGCTGTTTTTCCAATGTAACCTTCCCTCGCACTCTTTGGGGTGGAAATTCGGTCGCCCCTCTGTTGCGGCGTTTATCCAGGCGGAGCGGTAAATTATGCGCCGGGAAATGGTTTGCGTCTCCAGCTGCAAAATTCACCTGCCGGGCCCCGAGTGTGGGGCGGAGCGCTAAGGGAGGTGTTTCACACTTCTCTTAGGGCGCTAGGCCGGCCGAGCAACTGAAAATCCCGAGCCGGCCTCGGAGCGCCCTAAGAGAGGCTTCCGTGCAAAAAAACAAATCTGAAAAAAACCTACCAAAAACATTCCTAATACCTTACTGACGCCACATCCACATGAATTGCAAAAATAAAAAAATAAATAACAATCACACCTACCTCAGGTAGACATTCCTTCTCTCACTGCGGCCGGTACAGCTCGGACCGCCAGCTTTCCCAGGCGCTCCCACTAGGGTGCGCTGTGGGGCGCTGCCGATCGGGCACAAAACAAATTTTGAAACGGTGTCGTAACCAGGGACGTTGCACACCGGCTCGCCTCTCCCGGACGGTACTGCACCGCACCCCCGTAAACCCGGCACCGAATGTCCCGGCGGGGTGCTAGAAGCTGGCGCCCGCCTGGAAATGCTTTCCGCCACCATTACCTCCCCTCTGGGGTGAAAACAGAGGCAGCAATGAAACAGAAATCCAGCCCTTAGTCTTTCTTTACAGCTCATTTATCATTTCCTCCATTTATTAACCTCGTTGTCGTTCTTCATACTCCCTCCAAGGTAGGGATGTCCTTTTGTGGTATGTAGCTCAGCGCTGTACACAATACTCTCAATATCCCCCAGCCTCAGCAGCTCAAAAACCAGTTTGCCCTATTTGATCACATTTCTCCATAGCTTGCCCTGGAGATTCTAGCTTTGTACCGCGACAGGTATTTATCTAGCTGATTTTTGAAAGAGTTAATGCAGCATCAACAGCTTTCTGAGAATCTGTTTCATGTTTGCACTACTCTGCAAAGAAAAAGGTATTTCTAAACTGGATCACATCTTTGAAACTGTTGAAAAATGACATGACTAGAATGATCACATGACCATTTCTCTCTACCCCCCCGCCCCCCCTCCCCATTGGACACTCTAAAGATTCATTTGCAAAACTTACTGAAGCCATAACTGAAGCCATATTCCAGCGAGTCTACCCCTGTTTGCAATGGCACTTAAGCATTATTTAATTAGTATCTGACAGAGAAACCTAAATAAAATTGCAGCTGCCTATTAGTTTTGGCTCCAGTTTACTTGTTGCAGTGCGAGGTTAATGTGATCCAGGCTTACACCCAACCATCGCAGGAATTCCCACTGGCATTGCTTAGTTCATCCTTAGGAACTACTTGCTTGGAATCTTTGAGTTAGTGCAGGAAAAAAATGACGTATGGAATATTTATGCCGACATTAGGGTCAGTTGTGTATTATTTTTTAAGGGAATTGCGGCCAATGCTGCAAGGCATCACATGTCACGGGACAACAAGATGTAGTTATGTGCCGTGATTTTCCACATGATGAGTTGTGGTCCCACTGGTCACAATATACTGACTGGAGGCAAGTTGTTTTACTGTCTCCCACTGAGAGAGGTGAAATCAGCAGAGTCACTCAGAGCTTCTGTCATGCATCTCCTATTGGCCTGTTGCAGTGTTTTGTTTTTCCATCGGAGGAACACTTACCTTTTGTCTTCATTTATGGTGGTGATTCTATTTAGATTCTTTCTTTAAAACATGCAACTTTGATGATTGCGTTCCTCAATTTGACCTACTTTCCTGAGAGCAGTGTCTCATGTTGGGATGTAGTTTCCAGGTGTTGGCAGCTCTCTGCTACCTTACCCTGCTGACCAAAACCTCGTCTGTGAGCCTGGTCAGCGAGTGTTGGATGAGTGTTTGACCACGAGGGGCTGAAAGAGGCAGAATGTTGCCACTGTAAAAACATGATGATGATTAAAACTGAAGTGCCAGTAAGTTGAGGGGGAAGAATGTACCAGAGGGTGAAAATTGTGGGATATTGTACCATGATACTCACTTGCCATATTCAAGATCAGTGCAGTGAAATGGCTCATAATGAAAGGTGTACAATCCACATTCCGTGGTCCAAACTCTCCAAACTACTATAGCAGTACAAATGACAAGTGTGGGGGCAACTTATCCATTTGATTTTCTGCTGTACCTGTGCTTCCCTTGACAGGACAGGTGACATCATCCCCCTCCCATGTGGGAAATCATGGCTTCAAAGCTGTGCCCTTCCTCTTCATTGCTGAATGAATCCAGTATGCTACTGGATACGGATGCCAATTGCATCTTACTTGCAGCCTATAGATATAGAAGAAAAATAAAAACTTGTATATCTATAGTGCCTTTCACGTCCTTAGGACACCCTAAAGTGCCTTACAGCTAATAAAGCACTTTTTGAAGTGTAGTCACTGTTGTAATATAGGCAAAGCGGCAGGCAATTTGCAAACAGCAAGATCCCATGAACAGCAATGTGATAATAACAGGATAATCTGTTGTTGTGATTTAGGTTGAGGGATAAATGTGGTCAAGACATTTGGGAGGACTACCATGCTCTTCTTCGAAATAGTGCCTTGGGATCCTTGTTCACCTGAGAGGGCAAACAGGGTTTAACGTATCATCTGCAAGATGGCACCTGTGATACTGCACTCCCTCAGTACTGCATTGGAGTGTTAACCTAGGTTTTGTGCTCATGTCTCTTGAGTGGGACTTTAAGCCACAACTTCCTGAATCAGAGGCGAGAGTGCTATTCCTGAGCAAAGGCCGACACCAACGGAATTCTCCAACGGATACTTCTTAGTAATACGATCTTTTGTGTGCTAGATTCTAACAACTTCCATTTATATAGCGCCTTTTACAATAAAAATGAGTTAAGGCTGGGGTCCAGGCGGGTGCGATTGGAGGTGGGTCAGGAGGAAAATTTGAGAAACTTTGGGGCGGGTTGGGAACGCGCCGTCATCCCACTCCCATGCGCCTTTCCCTCGGGCGCACAGCAGCGACCCAAATGGCAGAGGCGGCCGAGGTAATTGAGATTATTAAGAGGTACTTGTCAGACCCTTAACCGTCTTTTTAATCTTACGTTTCAAATTTTCCTGGATGAGCATGGGAATCACACAGCTCGGGAACCACGGCTGTGGACCTGAGGCAGAAGGTGAATGGCCATTGATCCAGCTCATTAGTGCACAGCATGAACAGGACAATGAAAATTCCACCTGACACCTGTTCTCTTTCCTAAGCCAAATGCTGTTGCTGACTGCATTGTCAGTGCAGATTTAGCTTTCTAGTGGTTGCAAGTGTTTCCTGCAGAGTTGGGATTCACTGTCACCTCATTGGTAGAACCCATCACACCATTGGCAGATTGCTTCTGTCATCTCTACTTGACCTGCCATCTATTACATCAGCATGGGTGCCGTTTATACGGTCTCACCTTGATCCTCAGAATCGGACCATGATGAGCCCCAACACCAGCAGCACCAACAACAACACCACCAACCTTCTCCTCAACCACCTTGATGCTCCACAGGATAGAGGGCACCAGTGCAGGGTTGCACCGGGCCGGAGGCGATACCCCCAACACAGGGTATATAGGCAGGGGATGAGCTTCCTCAACATGATTGAGCAGCAGTGCCAAAGGAGGCTCAGACTATCGCACCAGGTCATCGCAGACATTTGCACATTGCTGGAGGAAGCCCAGAGGAGCGAGTGGCCAAGCCTTACCAGTGGCTGTCAAAGTCACCAGCGCCCTCAACTCCTTCACCTCGGCTCCTTCCAGGGATCTGCAGCAGACATTTGCGGCATCTCGCAGTCAGCCGCCCACAGGTCACTGATGGCCTCTTTGACAAGTCAGCCAATTATATCAACTTTGTCGTTGATGAAGCCAGTTACTGAGCAAGCGCTCGGCTTTGCGGCTCTGGCTGACTTCCCAAAGGTGCAGGGCATCATCGACTGCACACATGTGGCTATCAGGGCACCCAATCATCACCCAGGAGTGTTTGTCAACCGCAAGTGCTTTCACTCCCTCAATGAGCAGCTCATCTGCAACCATAGGAGGATCACCATGCATGTGTGCGTAAAATTCCCTGGCAGCTACCATGACTCTTTTGTCCTGCATGAGTCCATCCTCCCTCAACTCTTCGCTTGTTCAAATACACTTCGTCAGGCTGCTTGCAGACGAGGGCTATCCAATGAAAATGTGGCTCATGACACCCTTGAGGAGGCCATGCAATGAGGCTGAGGAGTGCGATAATAAAAGCCATACGCAAGCTGAAAATGTGCTTCAGATGCCTTGACCAATCTGGAGGAGCCCTTCAGTACGCCCCAGCCAGTATCGTTGTTGTACCTCATAATGATTTAAATTAGCTCACCCGCCTCTGCCATTAGGTCACTGCCACGCTGGAAAACACGCAGGGCAGGATAATGCCGGGTTCCAGACCCCCTGCAAGATATTTCAAATTTCCCACCCGACCCGTCTCCGATCGTGCCCGCACGGGCCTCAGAAAATTCCAGCCTGCGGGTCTCAGTAAGGATTCTTCAATGTAATTGTTGGAAGAGATACGCTGTTGCTTGCTCTGTTCGTGCATGCCACAGATCCCCTTGAGAGGGAGCCTGGCTGAACTGGATCTCTAATTACCATGTTTCCCCTCAAGAGCTCACAAAAACTCTGTGGGCAGCTGTAAGTGTGATGAACAGCACCAACCACAGACTCCGGATTCTCACTGGTGTAACCTTTTTAAATGCCTCCAGTAAAATGGCAACAGAGGAATGTGTTAAGCATTTGTACACTATTATCAAAAATGGTCATTTCTAGGCTAAGTACTATAAAAATACATGGTGCAAGCAGAGTAATGAATGTGCGATATTATAAATGCTTCCACTTGTGAGTTGACCTTCATTCGCTTGTGGAAAGAATTGTGCCATGTCATCATCATCATAGGTAGTCCCTCGAATCGAGGATGACTTGCTTCCACGTCAATAACCAGTCCTTCGTTACCACCATATAAATAAGTTATTGATTGGTCTCTGAGATTAGCATATGAATAGAACCCTCAGTCCCCCTGGGTGCAGTAATTAACCGGTATCAGGGTGTTATTAGTTTTACCCTCCACACACTAATCTACTAATTTGGACCCTTAGTGTAATCCTGCTAATCCTTTTATTCCTCTCATACACCATGTATTTCATTTGCTTTTTATTACAGTTTAAATTCACCTGTTCTGTTATGGTTAGCATGGAAGAGTCTAGTTTCACCCTGACTGGTTCCTGCTGATGTAGAAACCACTTAGTTTGCATTCCAGCACAGATTTTAACAGTAGTCAGATTAACTTTTAAAAACTGCTCTGCATGCGCAGTTGTTTTAAAGTTTCCAAAGTTTCCATATGTGGGTGTCCTCGCACTATAGAAGAGTGGGTGTCTCCCTCTGTCTCCAGCACTCAGGCCCAGGTTCCAGGAATCGATTGCATTCTATGTGGACTACTGTATAAATATGGAACTCAGAAAGCCCAGTTTGAGTAGAGTTAGGAGAGCGACACATGGACATTGCATTGAAGCTGGCCGCGGCTGCCAGGGATGCCTGAAAAATGGCCTTACCCAATTTGGGTCAGACCTCCTTGGGATATAGGAAGTTGGTCCCCGAAACTGGGCCTTATTGCACCCAATTTACACACATAGAACAGGCACAATGAGGTCCTTTCGACCCCCATTTTTCCACCTGAATATAGTTTAGAGACAGCTCCTCAACTGCTCAGCTGGCTGAAAGCTATGTTTCTTCATGTTTATGTCGGATAATGATGTGGTACTGAGATCAGATATTGGAGGTGTGGCTGAAAAGCACCTATTTCCAATGGCAGCAATGCCACTGCATTTACATGAGATTGCCATTAATGCAGTCAGTGCAGTTAGTGGCAACCAAAACAAATGGGGTGCACGAGCAGTGAAGTATGTTGGCGAAAGACATGTGATAGATTGGAGGGATACAAGTTTGATCTCAGCTGGATTTGATTTCTCAGCTCCACAGCTCAACCTGGTGGGGGACTGGAAAGAAAGTGTGTGTGGGTTGTGGGGGGGGGGAGTGAATCTGAAAATGTTGTCCCCAAGTTGCTCAAAATACCATTGGTGGAAGCTTATGAATGAGGGTGTGGCCATAATTGCCATTTGGTTGGGGCAGACCAAGGGCACTAAATCTGGGAACTTGTATTGTTGGAAAAAATTGCAATAAATTGAGATTCTCACAGTGAAAATTCCCACGTAGTCATGATGAATTATGATTAAGTTTTGTTTCTGATTAGTGTTGTTTAAGTATTAAGCTCTGATATGTCGAATGGAAGAATTTAGTTGGAGAGGGCAGTAAGCTGGTGATGTGAGGGAGCTGTAATTATACACAACAGCTGAAATCAACAGTGACTGCAGGCTGATTACTAACAATTGGCTAATGTATACATATCCTCTTACGTGCCGTTGAAGGAGGAATTAAACTTTGTTAAACTAGCTTTTTAAATATGTTTGGATTTCTGCATTTATTTTGGGAAATGCCTCAAAACATGAGGACACTTTTCACCTGAATGGGTGCTATGTCCAATTTTGTGTGTGGGGGGGGGGAGGGGGGGTGGGTGTTGAGACTTTAACTCGATATTGCTGTTCGTAATATGCCTCGATCCTCTGGGAAGTGTATCCGCCTCCAGCTCCTGACGGACCGCATTGCGGAACTGGAGCTGCGGGTGGATTCACTCTGGAGCATGCACAATGCTGAGAATGATGTGAATAGCACATTTAGTGAGTTGGTCTTATCACAGGGAAAGGGTCCACAACCAGATAGGGAATGGAAGACCAATAGGAAGAGCAGTGCGAGGAAGGTAGTGCAGGGATCTCCTGCGGTCATCCCCCTGCAAAACAGATACACCACTTTGAGTACTGTTGAGGGGGATGACTCAGCAGCAGGGGAAAGCAGCAGCAGCCAAGTTCATGGCACCATGGGTGGCTCTGCTGCACAGGAGGGCAGGAAAAAGAGTGGGAGAGCGATAGTGAGAGAGGATTCAATTATAAGGGGAATAGGTAGGCGTTTCTGCAGCCGCAACCGAGACTGCAGGATGGTATGTTGCCTCCCTGGTGCAAGGGTCAAGGATGTCTCGGAGCGGGTGCAGGACATTCTGAAAGGGGAGGGTGAACAGCCAGTTGTCATGGTACATATAGGTACCAACGATATAGGTAAAAAACGGGATGAGGTCCTACGAGATGAATTTAGGGAGCTAGGAGTTAAATTAAAAAGTAGGACCTCAAAAGTAGTAATCTCAGGATTGCTACCAGTGCCATGTGCTAGTCAGAGTAGGAATCGCAGAATAGCTCAGATGAATACGTGGCTTGAGCAGTGGTGCAGAAGGGAGGGATTCAAATTCCTGGGGCATTGGAACCGGTTCTGGGGGAGGTGGGACCAGTACAAACCGGACGGTCTGCACCTGGGCAGGACCGGAACCAATGTCCTAGGGGGAGTGTTTGCTAGTGCAGTTGGGGAGGAGTTAAACTAATATGGCAGGGGGATGAGAACCTATGCAAGGAGACAGAGGGAAATAAAATGGAATCAGAAGCACAAGATAGAAAGGAGAATAGTAAAAGTGGAGGGCAGAGAAACCCAAGGCAAAAAACAAAAAGGGCCACATTACAGCAAAATTCTAAAGGGGCAAAGTGTGTTAAAAAGAGCCTGAAGGCTCCGTGCCTCAATGCGAGGAGTATTCGGAATAAGGTGGACGAATTAACTGCGCAGATAGCAGTTAACGGGTATGATGTCATTGGCATCACGGAGACATGGCTCCAGGGTGACCAAGGCAGGGAACTCAACATCCAAGGGTATTCAGCATTTAGGAAGGATAGACAGAAAGGAAAAGGAGGCGGAGTGGCGTTGCTGGTTAAAGAGGAAATTAATGCAATAGTAAGGAGGGACATTAGCCTGGATGATGTGGAATCGGTATGGGTGGAGCTGCGGAATTCCAAAGGGCAGAAAACGCTAGTGGGAGTTGTGTACAGACCACCAAACAGTAGTACTGAGGTTGGGGACAGCATCAACAAGAAATAAGGGATGTATGCAATAAAGGTACAGCAGTTATCATGGGCGACTTTAATCTACATATTGATTGGGATAACCTAACTGGTAGCAATGCGGTGGAGGAGGATTTCCTGGAGTATATTAGGGATGGTTTTCTAGACCAATATGTCGAGGAACCAACTAGAGAGCTGGCCATCCTAGACTGGGTGATGTGTAATGAGAAGGGACTAATTAGCAATCTTGTTGTGCGAGGCCCCTTGGGGAAGAGTGACCATATTTTGGTAGAATTCTTTATTAAGATGGAGAGTGACACAGTTAATTCGGAAACTAGGGCCCTAAACTTAAGGAAAGGTAACTTTGACGGTATGAGGCGTGAATTGGCTAGAATAGACTGGCAAAGGATTCTTAAAGGGTTGACGGTGGATAAGCAATGGCAAACATTTCAGCAATTGTACATCCCTGTCTGGAGTAAAAATAAAATGGGGAAAGTGGCTCAACCACGGCTAACAAGGGAAATTAAGGATAGTGTTAAAGCCAAGGAAGAGGCATATAATTTGGCTAGAAAAAGCAACAAACCTGAGGACTGGGAGAAATTTAGAATTCAACAGAGGAAGACTAAGGGTTTAATTAAGAGGGGGAAAATAGAGTTCGAGAGGAAGCTTGCAGGGAACATAAAAACTGACTGCAAAAGCTTCTATAAATATGTGAAGAGAAAAAGATTAGTGAAGACAAACGTAGGTCCCTTGCAGTCAGATTCAGGTGAATTTATAATGGGGAATAATGAAATGACAGACCAATTGAACAAATACTTCGGTTCTGTCTTCACGAAGGAAGACATAAATAACCTTCCGATTCAACTAGGGGATAGTAGGTCTAGTGAGAAGGAGGAACTGAAGGATATCCTTATTAAGCGGGAAATTGTGTTAGGGAAATTGATGGGATTGAAGGCCGATAAATCCCCGGGGCCTGATAGTCTGCATCCCAGAGTACTTAAGGAAGTGGCCCTAGAAATAGTGGATGCATTGGTGATCATTTTCCAACAATCTATCGACTCTGGATCAGTTCCTATGGACTGAAGGGTAGCTAATGTAACACCACTTTTTAAAAAAGGAGGGAGAGAGAAAACGGGTAATTATAGACCGGTTAGCCTGACATCAGTAGTGGGGAAAATGTTGGAATCGATTATTAAGGATGAAATAGCAGCGCATTTGGAAAGCAGTGACAGGATCGGACCAGGTCAGCATGGATTTATGAAAGGGAAATCATGCTTGATGAATCTTCTGGAATTTTTTGAGGATGTAACTAGCAGAGTGGACAAGGGAGAATCAGTGGATGTGGTATATTTGGACTTTCAAAAGGCTTTTGACAAGGTCCCGCACAAGAGATTGGTGTGCAAAATAAAAGCGCATGGTATTGGGGGTAATGTACTGACGTGGATAGAGCACTGGTTGGCAGACAGGAAGCAGAGAGTCAGGATAAACGGGTCCTTTTCAGAATGGCAGGCAGTGACTAGTGGAGTGCCGCAGGGCTCAGTGCTGGGACCTCAGCTCTTTACAATATACATTAATGATTTAGATGAAGGAATTGAGTGTAATATCTTCAAGTTTGCAGATGACACTAAACTGGGTGGCGATGTGAGCTGTGAGGAGGACGCTAAGAGGCTGCAGGGTGACTTGGACAGGTTAGGTGAGTGGGCAAATGCATGGCAGATGCAGTATAATGTGGATAAATGTGAGGTTATCCATTTTGGGGGCAAAAACATGAAGGCAGAATATTATCTGGATGGCGGCAGATTAGGAAAAGGGGAGGTGTAATGAGACCTGGGTGTCATGGTTCATCAGTCACTGAAAGTTTGCATGCAGGTACAGCAGGCGATGAAGAAGGCAAATGGTATGTTGGCCTTCATAGCTAGGGGATTTGAGTATAGTAGCAGGGAGGTCTTACTGCAGTTGTACAGGGCCTTAGTGAGGCCTCACCTGGAATATTGTGTTCAGTTTTGGTCTCCTAATCTGAGGAAGGATGTTTTTGCTATTGAGGGAGTGCAGCGAAGGTTCACCAAACTGATTCCAGGGATGGTTGGACTGTCATATGAGGAGAGACGGGAACAACTGGGCCTTTATTCACTGGAGTTTAGAAGGATGAGAGGGGATCTCATAGAAACGTATAAGATTCTGACGGGACTGGACAGGTTATATGCGGGAAGAATGTTCCCGATATTGGGGACATAGTCTTAGGATAAGGGGTAGGCCATTTAGGACTGAGATGAGGAGAAGCTTCTTCACTCAGAGAGTTGTTAACCTATGGAATTCCCTGTCGCAGAGAGTTGTTGATGCCAGATCATTGGATATATTCAAGAGGGAGTTAGATATGGCCCTTACGGCTAAAGGGATCAAGAGGTATGGCGAGAAAGCAGGAAAGGGGTACTGAGGGAATGATCAGCCATGATCTTATTGAATGGTGGTGCAGGCTCGAAGGGCCGAATGGCCTACTCCTGCACCTATTTTCTATGTTTCTATGTTAACAAACATTTTGATCCTTTCCCACATATTGACTTTGAAAAGATGCCTTTTGTGCTTGCTTGATCCACCACAGCATTTGCGTCTGCGCACATTCAGAGGCTGAACTCCAACTCATAGTCAGCATCTTCACCAAGGCGTACGAAAGTGTTGGCCTTACACTAAACATCCATAAGACAAAGGTCCTCCACCAACCTGACCCCGCCACACAGCACTGCCCTCCAGTCATCAAGGTTCACGATGCGGCCCTGGATAACGTGGACCACTTTCCATACCTCGGGAGCCTATTATCAGCAAGGGCAGACATCGACAACGAGATTCAACACCGCCTCCAGTGCGCCAGCGCAGCCTTCGGCCGCCTGAGGAAGAGAGTGTTCGAAGACCAGGCCCTCAAATCTGCCACCAAACTCATGGTCTACAGGGCTGTAGTGATATCTGCCCTCCTGTATGGCTCAGAGGCGTGGACCATATGCAGTAGACACCTCAAATTGCTGGAGAAATACCACTAACGATGTCTCCGCAAGATCGTCCAAATCCCCTGGGAGGACAGATGCACCAATGTTAGCGTCCTCGAGCAGGCCAACAACCCCAGCATTTAAGCACTGACCACACTCGACCAGCTCCGTTGGGCGGGTCACATTGTTCGCATGTCTGACACAAGACTCCCAAAGCAAGCGCTCTACTCGGAACTCCTACACGGCAAGCGAGCCTCAGGTGGGCAGAGGAAATGCTTCAAGGACACCCTCAAAATCTCCTTGATAAAATGCAACATCTCCACCAATACCTGAGAGTTCCTGGCCAAAGTCCGCCCTAAGTGGAGGAAGAGCATCCGGGATGGCGCCGAGCACCTTGAGTCTCGTCACCAAGAGCATGCAGAAAACAAGCGCAGGCAGCGGAAGGAGCGTGTGGCAAACCAGTCTCACCCACCCTTTCCTTCAACCTGTGACAGGGACTGTAATTCCCGTATTGGACTGTTCAGTCATCTAAGAACTCACTTTTAGAGTGGAAGCAGGTCTTCCTCAATTTCGAGAGACTGCCGATGATGATGACAGCAGGGGTATAATTTGGAAAACCACTGAATACTCTGGAAAATAACCGTTGTGTCGAACTTAGCAAATAGTGTAATGTGCAACTGAAACTTGCACAATAATGGCTGAACAGGAAGGAACATTTCAAATAGGTCCCTTTGTCTAAATCCTGACATGGGTATAATCCTGCCAATATTTACAGGGTTTGTTTGGATTCTGTGATGCGACACTACGATGTCCCAGCAGCTTGTATGGATAGTGCTTCATTATCACCTGAAGCTTTTGTTTTTCTCTTCACATGACAGGTGTGTCGGTATGTGGTGTGAGTTAGTGCTGTAAACAAAGGACGTGTTTTGGTTATATATCTATTGCCTTAGGCACAGAGATTTTAGAAATAGATACAGTGTATTTTCATGTTTTTTTTTCTTAATCATTCGGGTAAAGCCAATCCACTTAACAGAATATCATATAATGTTTATTACAATTTAACAGAAATCCAATTTTATTTTGGCACCAAGACCAGTTCATGTATTATTTGTGTCAAGCATGATCCAGAATATCTTTGTGATGCCTTGTTTATATTGTGGCACATAGCGTGCGTCTGGCAAAACAGTATTTCTTCAGTATGAAATGCATCTACGTGTAAAATCAGATGAAAGGGATCTTTGCATTATTCCACAGTGAATATTGGATATCCTGGCCCTGATCTATTCCTCAACTTATACTGAGGGTTAAGTGGATGTGAAACCAAGACAGAGACAGATTTGGTCCCGTGGTTATACAGAGCCAGACTGAGGGGTGTGGTTTCTTTATTACAGATGGAGCAAGAGCAATGCATGTTATTTATGATTGTGGTCAGACAGTGTTGTGTTGAATGGTTGCTCTGAGTCAATGCAAACATTGCGATGTGCATTAGTCAAAAAATATCAGTATTACATCACTGTGGAGTTATTCTTTTCAGTTATATTATCAGGTCATTTGCTATTTTTTATTCTTTCTCTTCCACTTGCCCCAGTTTTCTCTCTGTCATGTATTCAATCAGCATTGTAACCCATGTATAAATTGATTTAAGTTGTACATTGAGAACAATGACCATTAGGTGGTGAACTTGTGGGAGATACTCCTAACCTAGACCTTCAGATATAAAAGGGGAAGCTCCACCCACTTCCTGCACTTGAGTGCTATGAAATAAAGGACAGGTCACAGACTAACCTTCTCTCAAGCATGGGCCTCGTGTGCATTTATACTGTATAGTAAGGACGTATCACTCCCCTCATTTGAGCATCTTGTGGGTAGTGGCTCAGTGGGTAGCACTCTTGCCTCTGAGTCAGACGGTTGTGGGTTCAAGTCCCACTCCAGGGACTTCAGCATAAAAAAATTTAGGCTGACACTCCAGTGCAGTGCTGAGGGAGTGCTGCACTGTTGGAGGTGCTGTCTTTCGAATGAGACCTTAAACCAAGGCCCCATCTGCTCTCTCAGGTGGATGTAAAAGATCCCATGGCACTATTTCGAAAAGCAGGGGAGTTATCCCCGGTGTCCTGACCAATATTTATCCCTCAATCAAAACAAAAACAGAGAATCTGGTCATTATCACATTGCTGTTTGTGGGAGCTTGCTTGTGCACAAATTGGCTGCCATGTTTCCCACATTACAATGGTGACTACACCAAAAGTATGTCATTAGCTGTAAAAGGCTTTGAGACCTCCAGTGGCAGGATCCTGCAAATCCCCTGGGAGGACAGACGCACAAACGTTAGCGTCCTCGTCCAGGCCAACATCCCCAGCATTGAAGCACTGACCATACTTGGTCAGCTCCGCTGGGCAGGCCACGTTGTTCACATGTCAGACACGAGACTCCCAAAGTAAGCGCTCTACTCGGAACTCGTCCATGGCAAATGAGCCAAAGGTGGGCAGAGGAAGCGTTACAAGGACACCCTCAAAGCCTCCTGATAAAGTGCGACATCCCCACTGACACCTGGGAGTCCCTGGCCATAGACCACCCTAAGTGGAGGAAGTGCATTCGGAAGGGCGCTGAGCTCCTCGAGTATCATCGCCGAGAGCAAGCAGAAATTAAGCGCGGGCAGCGGAAGGAACATGCGGCAAACCAGGTTCCCTGCCCACCCTTTCCCTCAACGACTATGTCCCACCTGTGACAGAAACTGTGGTTCTCTTATTGGACTATACAGCTACCTGAGAACTCATGCTAAGAGTGTAAGCAAGTCTTCCTCGATTCCGAGGGACTGCCAATGAGCTCTGAGGTCATGAAAGTCTCTATATAAATCCAAATCTTTCTTTCTTTCAAGCCACCATCAATCCCACTCCTGGCCAACTACAGGAGTCTGGTGCATCTCCATCTGATTCCCTCTCCCCTTACCTTTTTGAGATTGGGAAATAAATGCGAAAGGGAGATGAAGGGGATTTTGAGCCTATATCCCATGTGCACCATACCAACAGCCTTTAAAAAAAAAATTCTCTCAAATTTCTCCCTTCTGAAGGCTTGCACTCCCTCACTGGAGATTGGTTCCAAGTCACTCTCGAGTACCTTGCCCAAATGGTTGTCATTCATGAATGAGCTTTGATGATGAATAACAGTAGGTTATCTGGCTTGTGTAGGACATCACATGAGCCCGAGTCTGTCTTTACTTACCATCCAGAAATGCCTTGTATCATGATTCGTGGTATAGTGATCCGGAGAAGAAATACTGGCTCCTCTTCCTTTTCTTTCTCTTCCTGTCTCTTCTATCTGCCTCCTTCTTGCCCTGTGCCTCTCCCTCCTCTTCCATTGCTAGCTGGGGAATAACGCCCAATTGTAATGTACTATTCCTGTCCTGACTGAACTCAGCTGGCAGACCTAAGATTAAACTTAGGACCTTCCTGGATGCTGATGTGGTTCAGTGGTGGATACTTTGGCTCTGATATTTTTTACTGCCGTGGGTTTTGTGAGGGGGGTGCGGGGGGGATTAGTTTTGGTCACTCTATAGCTTTAGCGTCACAGCATCATCAACATCATAGGCAGTCCCTCGGAATTGAGGAAGACTTGCTTCCACTTTTAAAATGAGTCCTTAGGTGGCTGAACAGTCCAATACGAGAACCACAATCCCTGTCACAGCTGGGACAGATAGTAGTCGTTGAGGGAAAGGGTGGGTGGGACTGGTTTGCCGCACGCTCTTTCCGCTGCCTGCGCTTGATTTCTGCATGCTCTCAGAGATGAGACTCGAGGTGCTCAGCGCCCTCCGGAAGCACTTCCTCCACTTAAGGCGGTCTTTGGCCAGGGACTCCTAGGTGTCAGTGGGGATGTCGCACTTTATCAGGGAGGCTTTGAGGGTGTCCTTGTAATATTTCCGCTGCCCACCTTTGGCTCGTTTGCCGTGAGGGAACTCCACGTAGAGCACTTGCTTAGGGACTCTCGTGTCTGGCATGCGGACTATGTGGCCTGCCCAGCGGAGCTGATCAAGTGTGGTCAGTGCTTCAATGCTGGGGATGTTGGCCTGGACGAGGACGCTAACATTGGTGCGTCTGTCCTCCCAGGGGATTTGTAGGATCTTGCGGAGACATCAACACAGCATACACCCTTTCTTTCAACAAGTTCCCTGCCTGGAAGCCAGCCTGATTGACAGGTTTGGCTCCCTGTCGGGCGGGGAATGTTCCGGAGGAGGCTGCAGGTCAGGAGCGGGTAGTGAGCCCGCGGCTGGGTTAGTGGGAGCACTCCTGCTCCTCCTGGCCCACAAGCAGTGCTGTAAAGGCACTTACCTTTTACACGGTGCAAACCTCACCTCCCTTTAGCTGCCAGATTTCCAGAGGCCCAGGAAACCCATCCAGCCAGGGTTAAATCTGGAATATAGGTTAAAGCTGAGGCCCGCAGCCTCATTATAATATTTAAATAACCAAACTCGCCTCCTGGGTTGGTTGCCCACTTCCCGTCCCGCCTCTGGGTGGGTTAGGGGAACATTTGAGGTTTTAAAAATTTGCACATCTCACCCGACCCAAACCCATCCATTTTAGGGGGTTTCAGGTCAATGACTTACCGATGAAGGGTCATCGACCTGAAATGTTAATTCTGTTTCTCTCTCCACAGATGCTGCCTCACCTGCTGAGTGTTTTCCAGAATTTTCTGTTCCCTTTGTGGGATCCAGGTTGAATAATTAAGAAAACCAGTGGTCCAGATTTCAGTCAACAGTCTAGCTGGAAGAGAATCTTAGAATAATACAGCACAGAAGGAGGCCATTCAGCCCATTGTACCAGTGCTGGCCCTTTGAAAGAGCTGTCCAATTAGTCCCACTCCCCTGCGCTTTCCCTATAATCCAGCAAATTTTTCCAATTTAAATATTTGTCCAATTCTCTTTTGAAAGTTATTATTGAATCTACTTCCACTGCCCTTTCAAGCAGTGCATTCCAGATCATGGCAACTCGCTGCGTCATTTTTTCCCCTCATGTCACCCCGGTTCTTTGCCAGTGACCTTAAATCTGTGTCTTTTGGTTACCAGCCCTTCTGCTGCTGGAAACGGTTTCTCCTTATTTACCCTATCAAACCCCTTCAAGATTTTGAACACCTCTGTCAAATCTCCCTTTCTCTTCTCTGAGGAGAACAACTCCAGGCTCTCTATTCTCTCCACATAACTAAAGTCGTTCATCCCTGGTACCATTTGCAGTCAATCACCTCTCTAAGGCCGTGACATCCTTCCTAAAGCGCGGTGCCCAGAATTGGACACAATACTCCAGTTGGGGTCTAACTATTGTTTTATAAAGGTTCAGCATAGCTTCCTTGCATCAGTTTATAAAGCCAAGGATCCCGTATGGCTTTTCAACAGCCTTCTCAACTTGGCTTGCCACCTTCAAAGGTTTGTGCACATACACCCTCAGGTACTGCACCTCCTTTCAAATTACATAATTTAGTTTATATTGCCTCTGCTCATTTTTCCTACCAAAATGAATCACTTAACACTTTGTTGCATTAAATTTCATCTGCCATGTGTCTATCCATTTTACCAGTCTGTCAATGTCCTGAAGTCTGTTACTAGCCTCTTCAGTGTTTACTACATTTCTGAGTTTCCGGTCATCTGCAAACTTTGAAATGATGCCCTGTATACCCGAGTCCGGGTCATTAATATATATCAGAAAGAGCCGTGATTCTACTACCTGCCACTGCTGCACACTTCCCTCCAGTCTGAAAAACAATCTTTTACCATTACTCTCTGCTTTCTGTCCCCTAGCCAATTTTATTTCCACGCACCCACTGCCCCTCTAAACCCATGGGCTTCAAATTACTAACCAGTCTGTTATGTGGTACTTTATCAAATGCTTTATGAAAGTTCATCAACTGCACGACCCTCATCCACTCTCTCTGTTACTTCATCAAAGAACTCAATCAAGTTAGTCAAACATGATTTGCCTTTAACAAATCCGGCTGGCTTTCATTTATTAACCCATATTTTTCCAAGTACCAATTCATTTTATCCCGGATTAATGTCTCTAAATGTTTCCGCGACACCAACGTTAGGTTGATTGGCCTGCAGTTTCCAGGTTTATCCCTCTCTCCTCGTGTTACTGGTTTCACAAGAACAGGGCGGACGCCGCTTAACTCCCTGGATCGTTATTGTGTACTTTGTTTCTGTGTTCTGATATATTTTCATCCTTTTTTACTGTTAACATCTAACTTTCACCACTTTTCCTTTTAGATTTCTTTGATGCCTTGAATAGCCCCTTGCTGGTGGGGTGAGTGTGGGACCTGCACACTGCTCTTTACAATGTATAGTTGGATGTTAAGATAGGAGAGTTAGGGTGTTGGTGCAGTGAGCTTCCATAAACTGAACGGCCTCTTCTTCTTCTTGACTTTTCTTACATTCTGATGCTCTTGAGGTTGTTGTTAATTTTTTAATTCTCATAGATTGATTAACTTATGTCAGTATCCCTTCTTTCCTAATGGCATCACCAAGATAAGGAACGCTATGTAGGGAATGGTGGGTACAAAGCGACGTTCTACTGCTCCTGGGCTACATTTGCCTTGTCCGTAGGTTTCCAGGTTCCCCCTGCTGTTCCACTGCCCGACTGGTTGCAATTCTCGCCACTTCTTGCTTGTTGTCTGAACCCTGCACTTGGTTTCCTAGGCTCCACTTTGCTTCCCCACCACTTTCCTAAAGCAGCTGCTCCCTCGCTGGTCTCCTGGTCCATACTTGGCTCCTCCGCTAGCTATTGAACTGTTCCCCTCTCACCCGATGGCTCCTGGCTTGATTGTTGCTTCTCTGCTGGCTGCCGAACTGGTTTTCACTGCCGCTTTGATCCTTCACTCCGCCTGCTGGCATCCATAACGGACTGAAACCTGAAGGCTTCTTGAGCACATCATGTCGGCTGACAGTTCAGGGCAGTATTGAGGGAGTGCTGCACTGTCAGCAGCTCCATCTTTCAGATTAAACATTAAACTGATGCACTCTCTGCCCGCTCAGGTTTTGTAAAGGATCCCACGGCACTGTTTCGAAGGAGAGCAAGGGAATTCTAATGATGTCCTGGTCAACATTTATCTCTCAACCAACACCACCAAAACATTATCTTGCCATTTAGCACATTTTTTTTGTGGGACCTTGCTCTGTGCATATGGGCTGCTATGTTTGCCTACATTATAACAGTGACTGCTTCAAGAGTACATCATTGGCCACGAAACACTCTGGGCTGTCCTGAGGATGTGAAAGGCGCTATATATGGTGGCCCTGGGAAGCAGAGATAAGTGGATTGGATGGGAGGGAACTCCTCCAGACACCTGGGCCCCACCATCCCCTTTGCCACCATTGGTGGGTGGGTAAGTAGTGACCAGTGTCGTTCCCCTGGACCGGGGGTGGAGAAAAATCTCTGTTGGGCAGTAATGTGATGATAGGCTGAATTTTTCCTCAGTCTCTTGATTTGGAGGTCCAAAGTGTAATAACATCCCTAACCTTAACAAGCAAAAAAATTCAACTTCAACAGAACAACTTGTAATTATATAGCACCTTTAACATAAAAAACATCCCAGGACTCTTCACAGTGACGATAGGTAGGGGAACGGATCCAAGCCATGGCGGGAGAGATTGGGAAGAACAACACAAGGCTTGGCTCAAAAGCTCACCCCAAAAAAGGTTAGCAATGCAGTGTAAAGAAAGAAAGAAAGACTTGGATTTATATAGCGCCTTTCATGCCCACCGGACGTGTCAAAGCACTTTAAAGCCAATGAAGTACTTTTGGAGTGTAGTCACTGTTGTAATGTGGGAAACACGGCAGCCAATTTGCACACAGCAAGCTCCTACAAACAGCAACATGATAATGACCAGATAATCTGTTTTTGCTATGTTGATTGAGGGATAACTTCCTTGCTTTTCTTCTAAATAGTGCCATGGAATCTTTTACATCCACTTGAGAGAGCAGACTGCGCCTCGGTTTAATGTCTCATCTGAAAGACAGCACCTCCAACACTGCAGCGCTCCCCTGGAGTTGAACTTGCACCTACAACCTTCTGACCCAGAGGCGAGTGTGCTATCCACTGAGCCACAACTGACACAAATAAATGTTCTGCATATTGTACACCAGAGTGAAAGGTTATACTTTTAAAAAGTCTGTAAATAAATTTTTACTTTTGTAATGTTTTTAAACTATATCCATCCTTCCATTTCATGTCAGTGTTTGAGGCTTTGGGTTCTTCATACCAATGTTGGGTTGGAGGTTTGTTTGATTAGACTGGACGATACCCGAGTACTATAATATTATTAAAGTTGTTGGATGGATGGAGTGAGCTGACTTCGGTGGGGTTGTGTGGGCATATACTCACATTTAAAGAGAGGAGAGGGTGGGATTTGCAAGGTGAGGCTCCTGGTCAGACAGGCAGTGTGGATTGGAGAATCATAATTGTTTGCCTCCACGCTTGACTCTCTGATCCTATTGAACAAGACTCTGCACCGGAAGTCTTGCTTTGTCAAATGTACTCAAATGTTCTTTCTTATTAGGTTTATGTGAGCTGTCAAAGATCAAACTCATGTTCATAGTTCTTAAGATGTCTTTCTAAACACACCCAGAAAATGGGGCGTAAGCTAATAGTACTATAATAGCAATTTGAGTTCAAAGATATTCCACTTAATACAGGTATCCATTTCCAGCTTTGAGAGTGTAATGTATGCCCCTGTGAGAACGCTCACAGGTTGGTAGAGCTGTTGAGTTGTGAGTGGCTTAGCCAGTCATGTGATGTTTACAAGACTCAATAAAACCCCAGCCAGTTGGGTTCAGGGGATCCATGATGAGTGGTTGTGAGCCTGGTGGATGGACTGGTAATGTGTAGTGTGATTGTTAAACCTTTGCTAATAAACCAACTAGTTATTAATAGCAATGTGTTGCTGTGAATTCTTAAGCAAAGAACCCATGAAGCAAATACATTACAGGTAATGTCTGAAGAAGCTCCAGTGTCTTCCTTGGAAAGATGAGCGGCGAGAGACTCAATGCTACTCTTTGGTTGATGCTCCGGCAGAGGTCATTGAGTGGTGCAGGAAGGGCCTTCTCCTTCCCCCAGCCCCTCCAGGTAATTTGGATACATTTTGTGAAATTGACCATGCAAATGAACAATAAGTGTAAGTGTCTGTCAGGGCTGAGCCCCAGTACCTTTATCTTTAGTACGTATCTGTGCATTTATCTTGGTAGAAATGGATCTGTATCACACTTCATTACCACATTTGTTCTTTGCACTCTGCCAGTTTGGAATGAACGTTCTCGATTGGCATTTAATAATGAGGGATTTGGGTGAAATTTTGGGACAGTGATCTTTTTCTTAAAGCATTATGTTTGCACGCTGAGACTTGGAGGAATCCAAAATGTTTCTGAATTAAAACAGAGTCTGTGCACACACATTGCGTCTTTCATTACAGACGGCCAAAGAGTTTCATCATGAAATGGCTATAATTTCTGAATCGTTTTTTTTTCCTTGAGTCTTGTATTTTATTTAATTGAGTACTTGCCGAAGGGTGTGCACAGTTGAATAACTACTCTTTATGTTCCTTATAACGGACATCCACTTCTGTAGTTTAGTTTTGCCAAGACCGTTTGTTGGTGACTGATGAATGCGATGTGCTCCAGACACAGAAATTACTATAGAGATGTTAATGTTTTCTTGGCACAATGATGTACCCTTCTCATTTCGCCAGATAATTTTCTCCAGTTAAAAAAGACAGCTGTTTAAAGAGGCCTTGCCCTCTGGATTGCAGGCTAGATTTTCCCAATTGCAAGCTTGTAAACAACTGGACAATTTTAACAATTCAAGATAGCTGTCCTGTTGTTAGTTGCTACAATCATTACAACAGTTTCTGAAAGTTCAGATCGGTAAACTTTGTAGAGAAGAAAATATTCTTCTTAAACATAGGCTGGAATGTTCCCCAAAAAAAACGGGTGGGTTTGGAGCGTGGAGGCAGTGAAAGTGTTAAATATGGGATTCCCGACCTGATCCTGCCTCCAACCGGCCCAAGTCCGGGTTTACCGGCGGCGGGATGGGGGTGGGGCGGGAGTGGCGGCGGGAGGGAGGGGGGCGAAGTGGGTGGGTCAGGGGGCGTGGAGTGGGGCTGTGGGGGGAGTGGGGGAGGGAGGGGTTGGGATGGGGTGGTGGTGGAGGGTGGGGTGGGGCTGGCGGGAGGAGGGAGGGAGGGGCACGGGGAGGTGGGGGGGTTGCAGGGGGAGGGAGGTGGGGGGGTGGGGCAGGGGGCGGGGGGTGAGGGATGGGCTGGCGGGGGGAGGGAGGGGGGGCGGGGGCCAGTAATCAACCCGCTCCCAGGGGGCTTTAGCTCAACTTAAATATTATAATGAGGTTGGAAGTCCCTTTTTTCCCCTTCATTCTGTGTTTTAACTGCATATGGCTGGATTTCACACAATTCCTGAAACCCAGCAGTTAAACAGAGGTGGGGACTGCTGCATCCAGGAGGAAAGTGGCTTTATACCTAACTCCTGGATCCAGGGCCCCGACCATACCCACCGGAGGCCCCCCAACAAGGTCTCCGAAACTCCGGTGGTCGCCTCTGATCTTCTCTTTCACACCACACCCCTGCGCTCCCTGACCCCTGCCGATACTCTCTCCCCCCTCCCGATCACCAACCTCTACCGATTGCCGATCCTCCTCCGGCGATCCCTTCCTGCACCGGCCTCTCGCTTCTGAGGCCTAGCCGCCCGTAGCCAGCCAGCCTCTCAATCTGGCTGGCTGCGGGCAGGAATCCAAGGCCTCGCGTTCAAATCAGGCCCTGCCATTAAAGTTGGCCCAAGTACGTCCCAAAAAATGTTCTAAGTTTCCCCGTTTGATTTCTTCATTTTGGCGCAGCCTAACCTGTCCTTTAGTTTTGGGGGTGGAGCCTTGATCTACACCAAAAAGATCGGGTTGCCACGGTAACCAGGGACACAATGTGGGCTGAGGCTGCAAAGTGATACATACAGACAGCTCGCAACATATTAAAATACATGGCAGCAACTTACCTATAATTATTAAAGTCCCCCCGCCCTCCTCCTGATGCCAGTGCCGATCCCCGCCCCTATCCTAGGCCAAAGTGCCTCCTGTTCTGCCTGCCCGCCCGCCCCAGCCCTGGCTGAGTGACCTGCCGGTTCGCTCCCCACCTCCCCCAACCAAGTGACCTGCCGGTCCGCTTCCCGGCCCCTAGCCCTGGCCGAAGGGCCTCCCAGTCCGCTCCCCTGCCTGCCCCTAGCCCTGGCCGAGTGGCCTCCCAGTTCGCTCCCCGCCCCTAGCCCAGGCCAAAGGGCCTCCTCCCTCCCGGTTCCCGCACCTAACTACATCCGAAAGGCTTCCCCCCTCACCCCCTCGTCCCTCTCTCTTACCTCTCCTGCTGCTGCTGGTCCGGACATTTGCTGCACTTACCTGTGCCGATTTCCATACCTGTGCCAATTTCCTTAACTCTCCAGAAGGTTTTTCTGCAGAGGCCACATACGCTGGCCTAAGAAGAACTGGAGTAACTCTCAGCTGGCCAGAAATTGCCTAAATGGCCAGAATTGGCGTAGGTGGCAGGTTACGCTCCCTTTGGCTGAAAAAAACTTACCTAAAAAAAAATCATAACTAACTGAGTTACGCTGGTACAAATTGATTGGGGAGACTGTGTTTCTTTTAACTTAGGCCAAAAAAATCAGCCTGCTCCAAAAAGAAGGCGCAAATCACTGTGGAAAATTGAGCCCATTGTCTTGTCAATTTTCCTCTGCCAGTTTTTTACTTTCCTTTCCTCTCCTGAAAGGGACGTCTTGCTCTGGTACCTCAGATCATCATGTGTAATCCTTGATAGTGCTCGCAAACTACTTGGCTGTTTGGGGAAGGAGTAGGGGCTGGGCAACACATTGAGCCCAGTTGTGTGCTCACCCAATGTTCATGCAAGTGTGCTTTCCTGCAGGAGTCATTGGATAGTGTCCAGGAGCAGGAACCCTGGATGATTTTGCCTTTCGTAATCCAGGGGCACTGAGGCCAATTATTGTCATTGACTTACCACTTCCCTGGTTGAGTTCTGTTAGCTCAGCACGGTTGGGAAATTAAATATACTTGGTCTGAATAACTTGCTGAATTGTCTTGGGGCACATCATTTTGTTTTGAGATGATCCTTGCATTGATTTCATGAATTATCAGGAAACTCTTTGAATAGAGTTGGTGGATGAAGATGCCATCTTAATTAGTTTTTTTCAGCCTTAAACTTGTGTCGAATACAAACACTTGAAAAGCAAAGAAACTTTTGTTCTACTTCAGAACCAAAAACCAATGAAGTTCTGCTGAAGTGACCTGGCTGTCGTGTTCAGAAGTTGGCCATGCTGTTCCCTGTCGCTCTTTGATTCACAAATATCCCGAGCAGTGGCAGATATCATCACACTCTGCCGAATAGCATGTTAGAAAGTGAAGTTCCCAAAACTAACCTCATTACTGGACTAATGGTGGTCCATCAAATCAAACCCAACA
Organism: Pristiophorus japonicus; assembly: GCF_044704955.1. NCBI lineage: Eukaryota > Metazoa > Chordata > Chondrichthyes > Pristiophoridae > Pristiophorus > Pristiophorus japonicus. The sequence continues at coordinate 81,622,288 of NC_091993.1, forward strand.
CCAGGTGCATACCACTGCAACTGTTGAGTTGGATTGGAAGTATTACAGGCAAACATCTGAAGCAGGGCTTCACAAATACCTGCTCCTCCCAGAGAAGCACTCATCATCATCATCAACATAGCCGGTCCCTCGAACGAGGATGACTTGCTTCCACATGAGTTCACAGATGTTTCAATGAAGGACCTGATGTTCCAGTCCTGAACTCCAATTGAAGGGGTGGACCAAGCTAGGCCCTTATCCAGTGGCAAGGGTTAACCAGAACAACTGGAGACCTGCTCTGCTGCACAGACCTAGTGTGCACACATATCGCAGTGTGGGCTGGCCCATACTGCCCCTGGGCCCTTGGCTCTTCTGGGCCCCGTATCCTCATTTGCCACACCTCTGCCACGATCTCTTGCCACTCCTCTGCCACAAACATTCGCCGCACCTCCGCCACAAACACTGGTGGAGAAGTGGATACGGAGCATGACCTGCACTAACCGCTTCAAAAGAAAACCAAGCTGTAACGTATGATTTAAGATTGTTTCAACACATCCTGATTTATTTGTCTAGCGCTAGTGTTAGGAGCATCAATATTATTTGAGTTTTCATTGATTCAAATTGATTTTATTTATTTATTTTTTACTAATGACCTCCACGAGTTCCAAAAAGTGAAGGGACAGTGTGCTTTTGGGACCTAGATTTGAATCCAACCCATACTGAAGGAAGAAATAGGGTTGTGGGGTATGTGGTGGAAGGAAATCACACTGGCCCAAAAAGAGATGGGTTTCAGGAAAACAGAAAACAGCAAAGGGGTGGTTGGTAACCCACTGTACATCCCCCCCTGCCGCTTTCTATTTTTTTGAATAGTTAAGTACTAATTTGAAGTCGGTAGTTCTAGAAGCAATAAATCTTTGAATGAAATGTGTTGAACAGAAAAATAAACTGATGCGTGGAAGGCAGAGCCAACTGGTTGCAGAAAACCTGAGAATAGAGCAGGGTTGATTCTCAGAATTGTGCCCAGCCAATGGACAGCTAAGGTTCTAACTAGGTAATATAGAAAGGATTCCAGCTATTAATAAAGTTGATGTACTATTGATAGAGTCTATAAGATGGCACCAGCAGTTTTTGTAAATACCTACAAATCATGCACCTACAAAATACTATAGAGCACAACATCATTATTGCATCAATTTGTTCTCTTCATTTTGACTTTGGATTAATAATTGGTTCGCCAAACTAATTAGATCTGAGGATTTGAACAGGCTCCTATTTTCAGAATCTCAGGCGTAGACACTAGGAGAGAGTAAAATTGTGTTCTTGCTGGTTGTAATGCGATGATTGTACAAGTTGGAGGATAGAGTCCTGATTTTAACTCGGATCGAAGGTATGGTGTGAGTGTGGTGGGGTGAGCGTTGAACCATTTTAAAACCTGCACATCACTTCCATATCCCAGGTGAGTCACTCGCCCAATTCTGGCAGGAATCAGTACATGGTCGGCGGGCTGGAGCAGAATTTCAGGCAGCAGGAGGCCACTGCTGGAATCCTGCAGGGACAGTTGGGGAATGTGGGTTGGGGGAGGGTCCGGTGGCAGTCGTGGGAGGAGGGCATAGCCCAGGGCAGGGGATGGCCAAGGTTTCTCTGCTCATCTTGGCCCACACTGAAATGATAAAAACAAATGTTTTTAAGTTACCTTCTGGGCCATAGAAACAGAGAAATCTACAATGCAGAAGGAGGCCATTTCGGCCCATCATGTCCTTGCCGGCCGACAATGAGCCGCACGGCCCTAGGTCAGCACTCTGGGTCTTCGCCAGCCTACCTCAGGGTTTCTGTGGCGATCTGGTTGTGGGCCGCACAATGTGCATTACAGTCATGTCACAGTCCTATTTAGGTCATAGGACTCTAACTATTGCGTATTTATGAGGTTCTCGCCTGTTGATGGTGAGGGCTTTGCACTTCCCGAATCGTGCCAGTTAAACAGACGGTGGGCAGGCCTGTGGCGCCAACCTGGAGGTGAGGACGCCGCCTCTAGTTTAATTCCCTGCACCCTCCATTGGCGTCGGATGCAAGAATGGGGAGTTAAATTTGGCCCTTGGGACAAGCTATTAAAGGGAGAAGAATTTGTTTGTTCAGAATCGAATCACAACCTTAGTTGCCAAATGTGAAAAACATACATATTACCAAGCGAATTTAGCAAAAGAAAACCCTGAATAAACTACTTACTGCTTGATTACATTAAGTGTTTTCATGCATAAGACTGTTATGTATCAGATGGCAGGCTGATAGGAAAACTGTCTGTGTGCTGACAAAGCAGTACTAGATCCAAGACTAATGGATTTTTCACATTCCACAGTAGATTATTATGGTTAACACACTACATCGTAATGATCCTTTTCTAACATCTCATTTTTGCTGTTTCAGATGTTGATGAATGTGTTGAAGGAACAGATAATTGTCATATTGATGCTATCTGTCAGAACACTCCCAAGTCATACAAATGCATCTGCAAGTCTGGGTACACAGGAGATGGAAAACAGTGTGAAGGTAGTATAATCATCAGCTATCTTAGAAAGTTCATAACACATTGTCATCTAATGAACAAAGTTTTGGCTTTGCTTTTTTTTTGTCTTACATTGACACCAATGTCAGTCTAGCCCTGCTATATGTTTATACATTCCTGTTGTGCGCACTTCCTGTACTGGGAGTAGCCAAGACCAAAATTGTGGAGAACGTGTTTGTCACACTATGACACGTCAACTGGAAATTCTTGAAACAGAAAGTTCCTGTTTGAATTATATGACCACAGTACCATAGCCTTTTGAAAAGTGAGTGAATAACACTGATATTTCCTGTACCTGCGTCATTGCACACAAAAGCGACCATTTCTTTTTGCGAAATTGTGGTTGAAGCAAGCTTCTGTTCAGTAGTTTGCTGTTTTGGGATTGTTGACTCATTTCTGCTTTTTAAATGTCTCCATATTTTTAATTGAAATATATGTTTTCTGATTTGTAAATTCTCCAACATCAACATGAAGGATGCCAAATATTTGGAAGCTTCAGTAAGGTGCTGTCATGGGAGAATTCATTGTTAACATAATTAAATCTAAAACAGTAAGAAGCATTGTACTTCAAAGACAAGGTTGCCATATTAACCCACTCATCACTTCCCTTGCAATTATATTGAATTACTGTTCACGTGCTGCTTAATTATTAACCCCTTGCTTCACAATTATTATACATGAATATTTTCCCATATCTTTTGTAAGTGATGGCCCAGAATTTGCGGTCAGCAGTGAAGCAATGGCATTCGCCACTGGTCCCAAAGAAAGCTGCCCACAGAGATCTCGCAATCTCATAAGAGATTTCAGTGCCATATAATACGGAATCCCTAATGCGATCTGCTGTGATGTCAACAAGCTGTCTAAGCAGCCAATCACATGACAGAATTCTCGCAGGCAGGGAAGCAGGAAATAAGAACCTGGTTTTATCCGGACTTTTAAAAAATGTTACTGACATGGGGATAAGCTAGAACCTGAAATAATCATGAATAAACTTAAAAAAAAAAAGTTTTCAAGTTTCTTAAAAATGTAATTTTTATCATAAGGGATAAATTTGACACTCCACAAAATTAAAATTACTTTTCCAGGGCCGTAACATTTGTTTAGCAGTCACTACGCTGTTAAAACCCCAGTTACACCTAATCCAACAAGGCTTAACATTTAATGGGGTATTTAAGAGCGCTATTACCGTGGAAAAATCCAAGTTTTCGGCAGTTTCACTGGTTTCACCGATGACACTGATTGCCGGCTATGGGGGGCTAGGGGGCCACGGCGCAGCCTGTGTCAGAGCAATGAGTAACTGACCGCAACTTCAGGATATCCGCATTTAGATGCGCATGCACAGCATCCTGAAGCTGCGATCAGTTTCAAAGAGGTAATGACGGTGAACGCTGTTAGTTTGCCATTATTACCTACCACAAATTCTGGGGCAATGAGTTATTTTGTAAATAGTAGGCATGATAGTTATTCTTGCTGTGAAGGGAGTTGAACACCTTCTTCCCAAACAGATGATCATAACGTTGAATCTCTTGAACTATAATGCTGTCAGTTAGCAATAATAGATCTCTTAATTTCAGTTACTTAACATCATTTTGGAGCTGCACCTGAAGCCAAGTTTTGATTGTCCTCATGATGAGATACTATTCACACTGTAAATACAATTGGTAATTTGAAGGTTTTAGTAGAGAAGCTATTGCTTGACCAGGCACACAATTGACACAAGAGTATCGTTCTATAATTAGAGAGGAATATCATACTGTCGGTACAAAGGTTCCCATTCAGCTGGAGGATTGGAGTGTGCATGTGTTTCTACCTCAGGGTTCAGTTGACCCTGCAGAGTGGCACCGCCACAATCCATCTAAGCATAATAAGTTAAATGCCTATAAGCATATTATAACGCTGTGAAACACATTTGAAAATGCTGTTGGGTATAAATTCGCAAGCTTGTACATTTGAAATTCTAATTGAGTTTAATCAGTGTCCTGAATTGAGCAAATCGCTACAAATACCAATCTTTCTCCTAGTGTATTCATTTTTTTAAATCAAATTATATGACATTCATTTGCTGATTCCAATCTGTTGCATTTAGTGACATTCCACTGATTTGCAGATAAGTAACAAAAATGTATTCCTGTTCATGCACTCTCTAAACATTCTATATGCAAATCCTGTCAGTTGTTGCTCTGTTGTGCTAATATAGGCAGCATTCGACTTTCATAGAATTGGACATGTCTGAGATTAAGAATGGAATGATCTGCATAGTTGATGCATATATAGGATACAATGTAGAATATTGTTGGCCAGTTGTCTGCCTCTAGTAATCACCGGTGAGGACTTTTATTAGTTCTACTCATGACCATTGGAGGACAACCCGCAATGATGAGACATTGTTGATGAGCCCTCATGTAAATGCGATTGTTTTAGGCCCATCATGAGTATCACTAATGATGGCCACGTAACTCTCTTGGTGAGGATGGGCGTATGACAGCAGCTACTATGAGATAAATTAAATGGAGAAGGTAGAAAGTGAAAGAAATGAATAAACACCAACCAAGAGAATTAAGATATCTTCCTATGTTGCTCCTGCTTGAGTTAAATTGACTGTCCCTATGTTTATGGTTGACTTACTCTGAGATTAATTGTCTTCCAGATATCGATGAATGTGACAATGAGTACAACGGAGGCTGTGTCCATGAATGCATCAATATCCCAGGGAATTACCGCTGCACGTGTTATGACGGTTTCAAGTTAGCACATGATGGCCATAACTGTCTTGGTAAGCACTTAAGTCCAGTATTTACTGTCATCCACCATACAAGAAATATTCATTCTTTTAGTCCATTCTCCGAGATTCTCTACTGTGGACTCAACCCAACAAATATCTGCAACTCGAACGAAAGAATGAAAAGTTTCATTTGAGAAAGTAATCACAGTTAGCCCAGACGGTTGTAGTATTAGACAAGGTATGTGATTATTATGATGAACACACATGATATGTCAGTGCCATGATCACTGAAACCTATGTATTATTCTTAAGCATGGTGTTTCTTCACTATATAAGTGTTTATGCACTTATATAGTGAAGAAACACCATGCTTACGAATAATGTAGAAGCTCTATTAGAAGGCTTTGTTGTCCATTGTACTGTCTGGTACTTCCTTCTTTGAAAAGTCTAAGGTGTTTACAGCTGGAATGGCACTACCAGAACTGGAATCATCTCTTCAAACACTACTTCTGAGGATTTAATGGTGTGATCTTCATAAGATACTACCTGAAGATCCTGCTGTTTAATTGCAAGTTTTTGTTGAATTTTTGTTTGCTTATTGAGGGGAATGGTGCCAATGTCAGTTGAGTGGAATACGAGAACAAGAAAAGGCTTTTCAGTTCAATAAAGTACCCTCATTTCAAGTACAGCATAGATCTGAAGCTATGTAGTACTTCATCTAAACCTTAACTTTGTCCATAGAATGGCAATCCCTGCTGCACCTGTGCAACATTTCCAATTTCTACACCAGCCATCCGCGTGATAACCTGATTGAGACAGGCAATGTGACGTAAATTTAATTGCAAATTATAGTCTGAGTTGTGTTGTGAACTTGCTGTGACTAGGGACTAAGTTGAAATTCTTGTACACTAATTTTGCACAGACCGTTAAAACCAGTAGAGAAAGGTGACTTGCATCCTCTCAGTCTGGGCTGGATTTGAACCTAGGTCCCAGAGTTTGAAGCACCTGTCACACTTTAAAGCTCTTGAAAGTGTGCCACAGACTTCCAGATCTATGTCATCTTGAATAGTACTGAAGGCAAAGTTTTGTTGCACACAGGGCTATCTGACATTTAAGCCAGAAGTTTCTCACAATACCACTTTTAATTAATAGAGATATTAAAAATGAGATGTCTTTTGCTATTGTGAAAGAATGAACCCATTTCCCCACAAATTATTTTGTTCACCATTTAGCTCCTGTCCCAGACTACAAACAAATATTTTACAAGTGATCCATTCCCAGATCTTTACCAATGCTCTGCATTGGCGGATAAAATATATATGAGAATGGCCTGGTGAACACACTCCATCCAGTTGCTTCCCCAATCCCCTATGCCTTGCCTCCCCAACAGCTATGTGTCTGAGATATATAGAACTCAGCAATGTAAGCATTGTAGGTATGAACCATGTCCCATCATGAGCATTGGTCAAAATGAATGAATTTTGCATAGTAAAACTTGTACAGGGGTTCTGGAAGAAAGATTGGAGATGCACAAATCACAGAACCCGTATGTGAGATTGATTTAATTTTTGTGAAGTTGGCATGAGTACAAAACAGGGTTTCTCTTTTTTGTGTTGGATGAAATTCACCTCTCAAGGGTATCTTAAATATTTGGGTATGGTGATGGCCTTGCAGATATTTGGGATGTGGTGAGGGCTCTTCAGATATCTGAGATCCCTCTGTAGAGCTTTTGGAATGTGATAATGGTGTTCACTTCACACTGCAAAATATATATCCACACTCATTACACTAGAGTGCTACAAGGAGCAAACAGCAAATGGCCATCCAATGTCTCAGGCTTTGATGGTTAACATAAGAACATAAGAAATAGGAGCAGGAGTAGGCCATTTGGCCCCTTGAGCCTGCTCCACCATCCAATAAGATCATGGCTGATCTGATCGTGGACTCAGCTCCACTTCCCCGCCCGTTCCCCATAAGCCTTCAACCTGAGAGGTTAAAAATTAAACATAAAACACCGCAAAAGCAATAGGAATTAATCACTTCTCTATTGAGTATGGACATTCTCCATTTATCCACCTCTCAAAGAACAGTATAAATAGGCTCCAATTAGAGATCTAGCTCAATGGAGCTTCTTGAGAGCATTAGCTACTGTGCCAGACCAAGAAGAGCCTGTTTGGTCAATCTTTGGAATTGTGGCGTCTTGGCTTAGTTTGACTGACCTTAATTACCAGCGATGGTTGGAAGGTGAGCTGCAGGACACAGGACTCATTTTAATGTGACTCATTTGAAGCTTGCCACAGTGCATCTGATACAGTCTGCTGTCTGTTTGGGTCATGCTGCAATGGAAATGTTCCTGTTGATTCAGTCTGTTGAACAGAACAGAGACCAGACACAGCTCTGTCTCATGCCTAGGTCAGTTTCAAACCAATTAAATCGCTTTTCTTGGCCACATAAAGGGAAAAACTTCACAGAAGAAATATTTGTTGTGTCATGGTTATTTCGGGTAATGTCACTATCCAGCCCAAAGAATGACCATAAAAGGTTTGATTTCAGTATGAGGTTGTGTTACTCAGAGAACATAAGAACATAAGAAATAGGAACAGGAATAGGCCATACGGCCCGTCGAGCCTGCTCCACCATTCAATAAGATCATGGCTGATCCAATCATGGACTCAGCTCCACTTCCCTGCCCATTTCCCATAACCCCATATCCCCTTATTGTTTAAGAAAATGTCTATTTCTGTCTTAAATTGATTCAATGTCCCAGCTTCCACAGCTCCCTAAGGCAGTGAATTCCACAGATTTACAACCCTCTGAGAGAAGAAATTTCTCCTCATCTCTGTTTTAAATGGGCGTCCCCTTATTCTAAGATCATGCCCTCTAGTTCTAGTCTCCCCCATCAATGGAAACATCCTCTCTGCATCCACCTTGTCAAGCCCCCTCATAATATTATATGTTTCGATGAGATCACCTCTCATTCTTCTGAATTCCAATGAATAGAGGCCCAACCTACTCAACCTTTCCTCATAAGTAAACCCCGTCATCCCCAGAATCAACCTGGTGAACCTTTTCTGAACTGCCTCCAAAGCAAGTATATCCTTTCAGAAACCAAAACTGCACGCAGTATTCCAGGTGTGGTCTCACCAATACCTCATATAGCTGTAGCAAGACTTCCCTGCTTTTATACTCCATCCCCTTTGCAATAAAGGCCAAGATACCATTGGCCTTCTTGATCACTTGCTGCACCTGCATACTATCCTTTTGTGTTTCATGCACAAGTACCCCCAGGTTCGGCTGTACTGCGGCACTTTGAAATCTTTCTCCATTTAAATAATAACTTGCTCTGTGATTTTTTTTCTGCCAAAGTGCATGACCTCACATTTTCCAACATTATACTCCATCTGCCAAATTTTTGGCCACTCACTTAGCCTGTCTATGTCCTTTTGCAGATTTTTTGTGTCCTCCTCACGCATTGCTTTTCCTCCCATCTTTGTACCGTCAGTAAATTTGGCTACATTACACTCAATCCCTTCTTCCAAGTTGTTAATATAGATTGTAAATAGTTGGGGTCCCAGCACTGATCCCTGCGGCACCCCACTAGTTACTGGTTGCCAACCAGAGAATGAACCATTTATCCTGACTCTCTGTTCTCTGCTGGTTAGCCAATCCTCTATCCATGTTAATAGATTACCCCCAACCCCGTGAACTTTTATCTTGTGCAGTAACCTTTTATGTGGCACCTTGTCAAATGCCTTCTGGAAGTCCAAATACACCACATCCACTGGTTCCCCTTTATCCACCCTGTTCGTTACATCCTCAAAGAACTCCAGCAAATTTGTCAAACATGACTTCCCCTTCATAAATCCACGTTGACTCTGCCTGACTGAATTTTGCTTTTCCAAATGTCCTGCTACTACTTCTTTAATAATGGACTCCAACATTTCCCCAACCGCAGATGTTAGGCTAACTGGACTATAGTTTCAAGGAAGTCATTGCCAAGTAAGATGCTCACTTTTCTGAGTGTGCCCATACTGATTCCGTTGCATTTCTAAGTGCAAATACAAGGATCTAATTAGTGTTCCCAAACTATTATGAATATTATAGAGGAAAAAGCGATAAGTGGGAATTGATCTCACTATGTTAGTGTTTTAAAATGTTTTTAATAAAATTCATTTGGGATCGAGTGGGGCACTTAACCACCAGTATTTTATGTTTGAAGCCTAGGTTCAAATACACCCCAGGCTGATGAGATGTATAATCGCCTGTCTGTTGGCAGTAAGGGCCCAATGTGAAATGAGCTATGGCTGTCTCAATCCACATCTGATTGGGGTTGGGACCCTGCTTGGTGTTATATCGGCAACCTTTCTCAGAAAGTTGCGTGGGCAATGGAAAAAAGTTACACTGGCTTTGGCTTTGTTGCGTGAATCAGGCCCAGCACGTTGGCAGTAGAGAAATCCAAGTGCAAGTCTCCCTTTATAACATCTTTTTCTATTGCTAAGAGGGGAAGGGATTTAAATTCAGACAGGCTGCTTTGTGTTACCCAATTTTTTTTTTCATTAAAATAAATTTATTACGTGGTCCTGAAATTGTAATCAGTCTTGCCTGCTCCATTATCACAAAGCTGCTCATCAGTTTGAGCAAAATGCTTGCTAGATGGTAGAAACCTATCTATGGGCGGTGTTTCTACTGAGTTTACAGAAGTAAAACTTTTCACGATGAAAATAATATGTAAAGCAGATCCAATTCATAAAATATTTCAACATTCTAAAACATAATTAAGTGCTGCCCATTAGTTAAAGTGCCAGTGATGCTCAAACTCGGTTATTCTCAGTGGGCACGCACGTTCTATTGGTCTTAGACACATTTCCAGTTGAGGGACTTCATGGAGTGGTGCAACTTTGGGAGAGAAAACCTTGAGTCTATTGTAGACAACACCAAATTCATAGCTTGAAGACTTAATTCACTGGAGGCTTTTGGATGCAGTAATTAGATTCTTATTTTCAAAATGACTTTAAGCAGTTTATGATCACTTTTCATTATAATTTCCTTTTCAAATTTGAATTTCTCCAAACCAAAAACAGCGACTAAAAATTATTTTTCAATCTGAATATACATTCGGCTGAAATTTCAGTACTAGCGGAACTTCCTACACTAGGCGCAGAAGTCCCGTCCCGCGAGCTATATTGGGCTCACTGCCCCCTGAGAGAAAGTGGAGTGCAAAATCTCGTGCTCCATTTCCTCTCGGGGCGGGGCACAAAGGGGCGCGGAGGGACACGTAGCGCTGGCGGGAAGACAGGGCCTGCCCTTTCCATTATAGGGGCAGGCCAAACTGCTGACAGTGCAGGAGGGAGAAGGGGTCATTGCTAGACCACCAGGGAACGAGGTGCCGTGGCAGCAGCCTGGCACACAAGCCGAGTGCTGGGCTGTAAGACTGCAGCACGGACCCCGCGACCTGCAGTGAAGAAGGCCAGTAAGTCGGCCATTTAAACATTTTTTGCCCCGCGACTGGCCTACAGCCCGGTACTCGGCCCCCAACGCTGTCATGGACATCGCTTGCGGTAGCTTCACGGAATGCTAACGAATTTTCGCTCCAGGGCAAAAACGGGTCGCTGCTCTGCCATCATCAGCGCAGTGGCCCGGGGAGTTACCGGTTAGTGCCGCCGCTAAACTCACGCGGAATTTCGCGAGAGTCAGTAGCGGTGTCGCGCCCAGGTGAAAAGTTGTTTAAGCCCCGTTGGCGTCCCCCGGGGCAAACGACCCAAATTTTTCCCCCCTTAACTCTGTTTCACTTGGCATTAAGCCTCAGGTTGATCTTCTTGCAAGAGACATGCTTTTAGTCCCAGTTTATAAAGGTGACTCATGTTACATACAACTACATAGAATCTAAGCACAGAAATGGGCCTTTCGACCCAACCAGTCTGTGCTGGTGTTTGTACTCTAGACAGGTCACCCACTCTAATGACCCCTTCCCACCCTGCCCCCATTACCCTCAATGTAAACAAATTCCTTCTAAATTCTTTATTCGTTTGATTAGAGGCTATGTTATATTTTTAACTCCTTGTTCTGGATTCAACCACAGTGGAAATAGTTTTTCCACATCTACCCTATTGAACCCCTTTATTCTTCTGAAGACCTCTATCAGACCTTCTCTTAGTCCAGAGAAAAGAGCGCCAACCTGCTCAATCTTTCCTGATAGTTGCATGTGGAACTACATTATTTTGATGTCAAATTTTTTTAGCATTGATGCTTGAGGGGTGACCTTCATGACTCACCTCTCATGGTGACAGTCCCACAGAAAATCAACTTTTTTTCAGTAGTCCAGAAGAGGAGCAGTTACCTTTGATTACCTTGGAGCAAACTGAGGTTGACATTTCGTGATTTCAAGAATTCTCTAAGAACGTAAAAAATAGGAGCAGGAGTAGGCCACCTGGCCCCTTGAGCCTGCTCTGCCATTTAAGCCTGCAAATCTCCTGGGAGGACAGGCGCACCAACATCAGTGTCCTCGCCCAGGCTAACATCTTCAGCATTGAAGCACTGACCACACTCAATCAGCTTCGCTGGGCAGGCCACATAGTTCACATGCCAGACATGAGACTCCCAAAGCAAGTGCTCTACTCGGAGCTTCTTCACGGCAAACAAGCCAAAGGTGGGCAGTGGAAACATTACAAAGACACACTCAAAGCCTCCCTGGTGAAGTGCAACATCACCACTGACACCTGGGAGTCCCTGGCCGAAGACCACCCTAAGGAGAGGAAGTGCATCCGAGAGGGCGTTGAGCTCCTCGAATCTCAACGCCACGAGCGTGAAGAGGTCAGGCGCAGACAACGGAATGAGCGTGTGGTAAATCAGTGCCATCCCACAACCTTCCCCCGACGAATGTCTGTCCCACCTGTGACAGGGTCTGTGGCTCTCGTATTGGACTGTTCAGCCACCAAAGAACTCGCTTTCGTTTTCCTCGATTCGGAGGGACTGCCTATGATGATGATGATGATGGGTGATCTGATCTGGACTCAGCTCCACTTCCCTGCCCGCTCTCCATAACCCTTTATTCCCTTATCACTCAAAAATCTGTCTATCTCCGCCTTAAATATATTCAATGACCACAGCTCTCTGAGCCAGAGAATTCCATAGATTTACAACCCTCTGACAGAAGAAATTCCTCCTCATTTCAATTTTAAATGGGCAGCCCCTTATTCTGAGACTATGCGCCCTAGTTTTAGTTTCCCCTATGAGTGGAAATATCTTCTCTGCATCCAGCTTGTTGAGCCCCCTCATTATCTTATATATTTCGATAAGATCACCTCTCGTTCTTCTGAACTCCAATGTGTACAGGCTCAACCTACTCAACCTACCTTCATAAGTCAACCCCCTCATCTCCAGAATCAATCTGTGAACCTTCTCTGAACAGTCTCCAATGCAAGTATATCCTTCCTTAAATACGGAGACCAAAACTGTATGCAGTACTCCAGGTGTGGCCTCACCAATACCCTGTACAGTTGTAGCAGGACTTCTTTGCTTTTATACTCCATCCCCCTTGCAATAAAGGCCAACATTCCAAGCATACACAATTTTTGTGTTTCATGCACAAGGACCCCCAAGTCTCTCTGTACTGCAGCACTTTGCAATTTTTCTCCATTTAAATTAGAATTTGCTTTTCTATTTTTTCTGCCAAAGTGGATAACCTCACATTTTCCCACATTATACTCCATCTGCCAAATTTTTGCCCACTCACTTAGCCTGTCTATATTCCTTTGCAGATTTTTTGTGTCCTCCTCACAATTTGCTTTCCCACCCATTTTTGTATCATCAGCAAACTTGGCAACATCACACTCGGTCCCTTCATCCGAGTCATTAATATAGATTGTAAATAGCTGAGGCCCCAGCACCGATCCCTGCGGCATCCCACTAGTTGCTGTTTACCAACCGGAAAATGACCCATTTATCCCGACTCTCTGCTTTCTGTTAGTTAGCCAATCCTTTATCCATGCTAATATATTACCCCCAACCCTGTGAACATTTATCTTGTTCGGTAACCTTTTATGTGGCGCCTTATCGAATGCCTTCTAGAAATCCAAATACACCACATCCACTGGTTTCCCCCTTATCCACCCTACTCGTTACATCCTCAAAGAACTCCAGCAAATTTGTCAAACATGATTTCCCTTTCATAAAACAATGCTGACTCTGTTTAATTGAATTATGCTTTTCCAAATGTCCCGCTACTGCTTCCTTAATAATGGACTCCAGCATTTTCCCAACAACAGATGTTAGGCTAACTGATGTATAGTTTCCTGCTTTTTGTCTGCCTCCTTTTTTAAATAGTGGCGTTAATTTGCGATTTTCCAATCCGCTGGGACCGCCATAGAATCCAGGGAATTTTGGAAGATCACAACCAATGCATCCACTATCTCTGCAACCACTTCTTTTAAGACCCCAGGATGTAAGCCATCAGATCCAGGGGACTTGTCCGCCTTTAGTCCCATTATTTTACCAAGTACTACTTCTTTCGTGATAGTGATTGTATTAAACTCCTCCCTACCCCCTTGATTATCCACGATTGGGATGTTTTTAATGTCTTCTAGGTACATGTTTGTCTATGGGAGAAGGTTGCTTCAACTTTACCAGGATGTGGATTTCAGAGTTAATGACTAACATATTTTACTTCTCATTCATTGAAGTTCATTTTACTCTGCCTCAGTTTAATACTCCGTTTGGTTGGCATCAATCTTATCATTCCCTTTCACATCACCACTGTTGAAGAGACCTCGTCAATCAGGATACTGGTGAAAGAACTTTCCTTTTAACAAGCTAATGAGTGTGCCTCTTGACAATTCCTTGAACTAGTTACTGGATGGCAACTGTGTAGGTAGGATCTGGGGATCAACGTGAAGTTGTTGAATGCCTTCTAACTTCATATCTGCTTTGAATAAGTCCTGGCACTTGGCCACAACTTGTTATATTGTTTTCATGAACCATTCATCATCATAATCATAATGTTCTTATGATTCATTGTCACAAGTTGCATATATTGTAAGACTCCAGCACCAACAGGCTTATACCCATTTGGCACTTAAAAAAAATCCTTGCTATAACTCTTGTTCTTGGCAGTTTTAACGCTGAATATTATATTGTCTTCATTTCTGTTTTATTGTATATTTAAAATGGTGTGGGATTTTTGTGGCACTGCACCTGTAGGTGGCGATGTCATGTTATGTGACTCATGAATAAGTGTTATTATACCTAAAGTGATAAGACTGTCATTCAACTGATTTTAAGTCTGTCCCATGAAATTTTAGTGCTTTTCCTAACTGTGCCACTGGGTGGTGCTATAGCAATCTTTTCCATGGAGAACAGCGGATAAGGTGAGTAGAAGAAAGTTCACTCAGGTTCCTTGAGGCACAAGTATCATTTCAAGCACATCGGACCGGGGTATCGCACACCATGGACTGCAAAAAAGGCAAAGTCATCACCCTGGGGATTACTTTGAAGTAACAGAGGCCAGAACAGCTGATGGTCTTCCCAATGGCTGTTGTGTGCTGCTGCCATGTGAGATGACATCAAACTTAGTGCAATAACTAAGTTCCAGAGGCACTGTGGGCAAATGAGATTTGAGAAACCAAACGGTCACACTGTAATGTGATGCAGAGAAAAATCATTTTTGATGTCTAACTCGATCTGTGGACCAATGGCCATTGGAAACCGTAAGAAATGGCTGCCCATGGTTGAATGGCCAATGTGCTCCTCTGAAATTTTGGGAAAACTTCCAGCTCCCTTCACACACCCCCTTCCCAACCCTGTAACTAGAGCTTAGAGGAGACCTCGAAACTACTGCCCACCACCCTCTGAGCAGATAAAGTGAGGCTGCAAAACAAAAATATATCCCCCCCTTCATTAAGCAGAGATGTCATGACTGGACCAAATACATTCATCCCATAACCAAATTCTAGCATAAAACCACTAATCTCTCATTTCTTCCACCCTCATTGAGCCCCACCTCAAATCCCCCCCACCACCCACACCCCCCCACCCATCCCACCACCCCCACCCCCACCCCCCCACCACCTCCCACCCCCGCTCCCATGAGCACAGATATGAGGAAGGAACCCCGCAACCTGTATTTGCAATTCACTGAGCAGTACCTAGGCGGTTATCATTGTGCTAATTGCGGCCCACATACCTCACCTGAGAAATATCTCCCCCTCCACCCTGCCTTGTCCCACTGAGCAGTACTTAGTGAAATCAACCTCTTAGAGTTCCTTCCCTGTCTTCCTCCATCTCTCCCTCTCTCCTTCCTCTCCCTCTTCCCACCATTCTCTTTACCACTCTGTTTCTTCCACCCCTTTCCCATCTTCCTCTTTTCCCCTCTCCCAACTCATTCCTCTCTCTCTTCCCCCTCCCTCTCACTTCAATCCCTCTTCCTTGTCCCTCTGTTCTACTTTCCTCCCCTCTTCTCCCTATCTAATCCTCCCACAATTCCCTCTCGTTCTTCTCCCTCTCGTCCCCTCTCCCCCTCCCTCCCGCCTTTTTTCCCTTCTCTCTCTCCTGTCCTGTCTTCTCCGAAAAAGACTTGCATTTATAAAGCACCTTTCATGACCTCAGGATCTTCCAAAGCATTTTACAGTCAATGAAGCACTTTTGAAGTGTAGTCACTATTGTAATGTAGCAAATATGGCACTCAATATGGACACCACAAGCTCCCCAAAACAACAATATGATGATGACCAGATATTCAGTTTTTTTAGTTTTCTTGGTTGAATATTAGCCAGGACACCGGGTAAAACTTCCCTGCTCTTCTTCCAAATAGGATCTTTTACATCCGTCTGAGAAGGCATACAGGGCCTCGGTTTAATGTCTCAATCGAAAGTCGGCATCTCTGACAGTGGAGCACTCCCTCAGTACCACAGTAAAATATCTTCCTAGATTATGTGCTCAATTCTCTGGAGTAAGACTTGTTTGCACAACCTTCTGATTCAGTGGCGAGAGTGCTACCAACTGAGCCACACTGACACACACCTCAATCTCGTCCTTTCTCACTGCTCCCTCTCTTTTTTTCCATCTAATTCCCTCCCTCTCATCCTTTCTCCCGCTTATCCATCACTGTTGGTCCCTCTTACCATTCCCTCTCTTGCCTTCCATCCCTCCGTCCATGTGACCTCCTCCCCTCCCTCTCTTCCCTCTATGTATTACACCGCTGATCCCATGCAGGACAGTCTTTATTTTTGGCTGATGTTTCCTGTAGTATTTTGGGCTGGATCTTCCGGTGCTGTCCGCCTCTGTTTTTGCCCCCGAGGGGCAACAATGGTGTCTGTGAGCTCTTCCAGCGCCCTGCCGGGGTTTTCGGAGCCGGTCTCGGCAGGGTGCAGAGCATTACCGCCTGGAAGAGGCGAGCCGGTGTGCAATGCCCCTGGTTGTGACACCGGCTCAACCTTTGAGTCTCGCCCGACCACTAGCGCCACGTAACTCGCCCTACTGGAATCGCCTGTGAAAATGGGTGGTCTGACCTATACCGGCCGCATTGAGGTAAGTAATGTCCATCTCAGGTCAGTTTTTTTGTTTGCGATTTATGTTGTGGTGGCGTGGGCTATGTATTGGGAATGTTTTTGGTGGTGGCGGGGGGGGGGGTGGTTTCTCCCCAGGCCTCCCTCAGAGCGCTCCCGGGCCGGCTGTTGAGCTCGGAATTTCGCTTGCTCAGCCGGGCTATCGCCCTAAGAGAGGTGTCAACGCCTCCCGTAGCGCTCCACCTCACATTCAGCACCCAGCTGCCCAATTTTGTTGACTGAGGCGCAAACTATTCGCGAACACAAACTTTACCGCCCCGACGCCATTACCGCCCCGAAACGAGCAAAGCCAAATATCCAGCCCTTGGAGTCTATTCCAGGATCTTTCCAAAATGACTTGAGCTGAGAGTTGTTTACTCCTGTTCTCTTGCTAAATATTGCAGTTTTTTTCTGGGTACTTGTTTTTTTCATTGATTTTGCAGTCTATTCACTAGCTTTACACATGAGTGTGAGCTTTCAATGTTTCATTTGCTTCTTGTAAAATGCTCTTCCGTTATGGTTATTCTGTGTCCCAGTAACTATTCTGTGTCTCATTAGGCATCCCTCTAGAGCCTTATAGTTGCATATCTGGCAAAGGTGTGCAGGCTCACTATATGTGAATCTCTCATTTCACTAAGATCTCAGTTCCAATTGTTCCTATTCTATTCTCCAACGCAGAACTTCCCATCTAAGAACAACTTCTATACTGGGCTTGTCTTCGTCTGTTTGATTTAAATAACTTTGACTGTAGCAGTCACATAGAGCAAGATACAATCAAATAAAAATAATGTAGAATCTATATTTGGTAAGTTTGCAGTAAGTAAACTGCTTAGCTGAAAAGCGCAGGGAGTTGCAGGAAGCTGGCTTTTAACCAAGGGCTAGAAATTCCCCAGCCTGTCGCTATGTGATAAATAATGTCATTTTAATGAATTAATTAGAATAAAAATGTCACCATTTTTTAAGGGGGTAAATTTGGCCTCAAATACGCCTGTCCTTAAAAAACGGCGTTGCACGACTATTCGCGTTAAAAACTGCGATCTCACCAATTTAGTCCGAGGTCTATCAACGCCAAAAATACAGGCCCTGGGCGAGGAGAAAACACAAAAACAAAATTGCAAAAAACAAAAAATTCAAAATCACAAAACATTTACAAGACCCTTAACTAAGTAATTGCTGCAAAAGAATTAAAAAAATAAAAACTTTAACTTACCTTTTTTGCAGGTCTTCCTACTTACCGACATTTCTGAGGCTGCAACACCTGCTTTACTCGTGCGTTTTTTTTCCGCATTGCACCACGGCAATCCGCTTTTTGTCGATATTTTCAAAACACCATTCTTAAGGTTTGGGGAACTTTGTGCACTTCATTTTAAGAACAAAAAAGCAATTTTAACGTGAAAAAATCACATTAAAACTTGCGTTAGGCTGGGGAAATTCTAGCCCCCAAATGTTTTTTAATTTCTTCTGTATCGCTTTTTTATTAAATCTCTGGTAGATTCAGAGTGAATTACTTCCAATTCTGAGAACAGGTGATGTTGATAAAAGGTCAGCTGGTATCAAATTAGAAAAGACTGCGGAGATTAAAAAATATGCTACTTAATCTTCAGCCATTTTTATCAACCTCATGTAGCTGTCAATCTTACAGAAACTTGCACTTCACAGGCATTAGTCAGGAAACTTCCCATGCTTGGCTAAGGATCCAAAGCTATACCAATATTGATACAGTGGTGCAAGGGGTGCCCGAACCCTCTGCCATCCAGCTCTGTGCGAATCATGTATTTTAAATTGATTCACTATTGCAGCAGGTGGTTTGAATGTTAATGTGATTTAGAAACATAGAAACATAGAAAATAGGTGCAGGAGCAGGCCATTTGGCCCTTCGAGCTGCACTGCCATTCAATATGATTATGGCTGATCATGCAACTTCAGTACCCCACTCCTGCCTTCTCTCCATGCCCTGATCCCTTTAGCCAAAAGGGCCACATCTAACTCCCTTTTGAATATATCCAACAAACTGGACTCAACAAATTTCTGTGGTAGAGAATTCCACAGGTTCACAATTCTCTGGGTGAAAAAGTTTTTCCTCATCTCAGCCCTATATGGCTTACCCCTTACCCTTAGACTGTGACCTCTGGTTCTGGACTTCCCCAACATCAGGAACATTCTTCCTGCATCTAACCTATTCAATCCTGTCAGAATTTTATAAGTTTCTATGAGATCCCCTCTCATTCTTCTAAATTCCAGTGAATATAAGCCTAGTCGATCCAGTCTTTCTTCATATGTCAGTCCTGCCATCCTGGGAATCAGTCTGGTGAACCCTCGCTGCACTCCCTCAATAGCAAGAATGTCCTTCCTCAGATTAGAAGATCAAAACTGAACACAATACTCAAGGTGTGGTCTCACCAAGGCTCTGTACAGCTCCAGCAAGACCTCCCTGCTCCTATACTCAATTCCTCTCGCTATGAAGGCCAACATAGCGAGGGTTTGATCGAGGGTTTCATTTTGATCGATTGTACAGGGGAGATAGCATAGTTGCCATATGTTATGGAGTGGCTCCAGCCACTACAGTCTGTTCAACTCTACTTTATTTGGCAGAAATTGAGTAAATCTTATCATCATCGTGCTTTAATCCAAAGACAACTTCATGCCTTCCTAGATCATTGTTGAAAGAGACATGTCTGGTGTCATGGAACCCATTGGGAGAATGTTGGTCAAACTGCAGCTGCTGCTGCAAGTATCAGCTTTAGTTCCTTCTCCATTGTAAATGTGTGGTGATGTAGAAGCTCGAATTCAAATAACACATTGGGTCTTGGGTTCAAGCCATTGATTTTTTTTCTACCAACTTCTCAGTATGTCCACAATCACAAAACACATATTTACAAAACTGATCTTTGTCGACAGTGAGCATTACAAATTGGATGAAAATTCCACAAGATCCAGGTCGAGGAACCACTTTATTGTTAAAATACTGTGTGACATGTGGAGGACATTGAATTGTGGTAATATGAATTTCCTGCCACTAAAGAGATCTGCATTTTTGATATAGCTTGCTGAGGACACCTGGGGGGAGAAATTGGCCTCATTTGCACCTCCCATTAGTGCCTCTGGGGGGCGATAATGAGGCACAAATGGGTTTGCGACCGGGCACGGCGAGATCAGCGACTCCCGCTAAATTCGGAGATTGTGACGTCTTCGCCATGCGCATTGCCCTGGTAGCGTCCCGGACCCGAACTTGCATTCCACCCTCTGCAGCATCGCTGGGCGACAACACCAACAGCTGCAGGAGGCGTCCATCGGGAGGCCGGGCGCTTTGGGGGGGGCGACCATGCTTAAAGGCGAGGGCGCCGAGGTAGGTAAAGAAAAATATCATATTTCAGTTTTGAATTTTTGATCTGGTTTTCTGTCTGCGATCGAGCAGCCCGGCACTCTGCTGCAGTGCATCGGGCTGATCGAGCCAGATTGCGGCAGTTGTCACGGTCCATGTAAGTCTTCATTTGCAGAGCCTGCAGCGATGGCCTTTAAGAGAGGGAAGGAGCCTCCGAATGGGGCAAAGCTGCATGGCCCAATGTGCAGTGCTGCAGCTACCACCCCACCTGCTTCCTCCTGCGCTCCACTTCCTTCCTGGAGCACAAACACCGAATTTTATAAAGTTTGAAAACATTAGCGCCTGCCACTAATTTTTTTAACTTTTAAAAGTTAACATACGATTATGAAGTTGATGTCCTTTTCGTATTTTAGCTCGCTCCTAAAACCTAGGGGCTTCAATTGAGTGACTCGGGTGTGCCACATGAGGGTCAGGTTGTTTGTATCTGAACCCTATAGTTGTTCTGTTGTGGACATAACATCCCATATAAAAGCCTACAATATGGTGTGGGAAGGACAAACTGTTTCTTTAATTAGAGTTTGGATAAATGCAAGGGAATGCTTTCCCAACACAACGCAGTGGATGCGAAAAGTCCTGTGCCGATCGCTGCTTCTACAGAGCCTGTATTGTCTACACTATCATGGACTCAACTCCACACACTTCATCTCCTGAGGGAAAGTTTTGCATAAATACTCCCTCATCCCCAAAGGTAGTTGAGCAAAATACAGGAATATTAACAACCACTGTTCAACCCCCATAGCCTGGCACTCTCCAGACTGCATTGCCTCACCTCCCCTCTCAGGAGTATACAAATCATTGTGTCCTTAGGAATACAGTCTCCCCTGTTTACATAGGATTACATTACATGGGATATACGGCACAGAAACAGGCTATTCGGCCCAACCAGTCCATGCCGGCATTTATGCCCCACTCGAGCCTCCTCCCGTCTTTCCTCATCTAACTCTCTCAGCATAACCCTCTATTCCCTTCTCACTCATATGCTTGTCTAGTCTCCCCTTAAATGCATCCATACTATTCGCTTCAACCACTCCCTGTGGTAGTGAGTTGCACATTCTCACCATCTTTGGGTAAAGAATTTTCTTCTTATGTGTAACGTAATTATAAATCCATTGTAAAAAGGGGTTAAGCATTTTGTGACACGTGCTGGAGTGGAGGAATTAATCAGTGGTCCATATGTCACAGTTTTACTTTCTGCCTTCTTCATGTCACAGTATAGTGATGGCCACCTGCTGCCAGTCCCCCATATTTTACAGCCTTGGCTAAGAGTCTGCGGCTACATCTGAGATACCTCATTATCTCGCTTTTGGATTGCCCTATAAAGTCTCCTGCACAGCCCCCCAGTCATCAAGATCCACGGCGCGGCCCTGGACACCGTGGATCACTTCCCATATTTCGGAAGCCTCCTATCAACAAGAGCAGGCATCGACGATGTGATCCAACACTGCCTCCAGTGCGCCAGTGCAGCCTTCAGCCGCCTGAGGAAAAGAGTGTTTGAAGACCAGGCCCTCAAAACTGCCACAAAGGTCATGGTCTACAGGGCTGTAGTAATATCTGCCTTCCTGTATGGCTCAGAGACGTGGACCATGGACTATTGAGCAGACACCTCAAGTTTCTGGAGAAATATCACCAACGATGTCTCCGCAAGATCCTACAAATCCCCTGGGAGGACAGGCGCACCAACATCAGGGTCCTCATCCAGGCTAACAGCCCCAGCATTGAAGCACTGACCACACTCGATCAGCTCCGCTGGGCAGGCCACATGGTTCGCATGCCAGGCACGAGACTCCCAAAGCAAGTGCTCTATTCGGAGCTCCTTCATGGCAAACGAGCCAAAGGTGGGCAGCGGAAACGCTACAAGGACACCCTCAAATCCTCCCTTATAAACTGCGACATCCCCACTGACACCTGGGAGTCCCTGGCCCAAGACCACCCTAAGTGGAGGAAGTGCATCCGAGAGGGCGCTGAGCACCTCGAGTCTCAACGCCGAGAGCATGCAGAAATCAAGCGCAGGCAGCGGAAAGAGCGTGCGGCAAACCAGTCCCATCCACTCCTTCCCTCAGTGACTATCTGTCCCACCTGTGACAGAATCTGTGGCTTTCGTATTGGACTGTACAGCCAGCAAAGAACTCACTTCAGGAGTGGAAGCAAGTCTTCCTCGATTCCGAGGGACTGGCTATGATGATGATGGTGATTAACGTCTCATTATTCGCCGGTGCACATTCTTTTTACCATGAGGATCAATTTCTCTTCAAATTCTCATCAGTGAGATTTTATTTTTCAAAACAAAGTCACCAAAACAGTCACTCTTTCCTTTGTATCTTGACAAATGTATTTCTCCCCATTGCTACCCCAAGCACCATTAATTTACTAGACATCTTTTGCTGTCTAGGGCATGGGTTAACTAAACTGCAACATTTGTTGATGCCCAGATAAAATATATGTTCCAAATCATTTACTGAGCACAGATTTCGAACTTAATCCTTTGTTTTTCCTGACACTAACAGTTACCTAAATCAAGTCGAATCCCATCTGCTTGCCTCAAGGTAACAGCTGTGAAGCACTTTTGTGCTCATCTTGTCTTTACTTTGTAGTCTTGCATTAATGAAACTGGCTGCAATACTTCAAAAGTGGTGTAGCAGAGGTCTCGGTGCCACTGGAGGAGATGGGTGGAAAACATACATGATTACACACCAATAAAAGCAGGTGCTCCTTGCTCATGCCCTGAAGCAACCTTGCACAATCTACAAAGCCATCTGTGAGGTGCTAGTCACTGGGTTCACTTATGGCATGAGAACAAACCAAGTACCATAGAGCTTAAATATATGGAGATTCCATCTAGTCGTGATTTAATTGTGGGCCATTGCCCTGCCCTCTCTCCCCCACCACACACTTAATATCTCAGCTCTCACTGACCATTCTATGCTAATAATCAACAATTTAACAGAACTGTGCTTGCAGATCTTTCTAAGACTGTTTTGGGGAATGAGATTGTGTAAAGAGAGAGACTACTCTAAGAGTGAAACAATTATTATACGCTGTCTATTGATATATCTTGGAATGATCCAGTGAGGGACGGCGTACTTTGAAATGTAAACACTCAAGCACATGATGCTTAGGTTTGTGATTGCATATGGTGTCACTGTTACCTTATGTAAATAACAGGTATGCAGATCCGCTTGTCCTGCACACTGCTGAGTTACAGGACAAGACCCCACACATTCACAGGGGTCTCGCCTGCTGAACTCATGATGAAAAGAGGTCTTATGACCATCAGCGGGCCCCGGGGCCATTGGAGGGAGCAGTGTGCGGTGGCCCGGCCCGGAAATCGGCGCGGTCCCAGCCTGCAAGACCATCAGCAGGCTGGGCCATTGGAGGGAGCAGCGCGTGCTGCTGCAGGAGGGCGACGGCTACGAAGCCAGGTCGCTGATTGCAGTGCGGGCAGGCACAGCAGGAGGGGTGAAGGAGCGGCAAGAGTCCGTAGAGGGAAATGACCGGAGCCCAGAAGAGGCTTGTATCTGGGGCAGAGAAGAGGTGAGGGCCCAGGAGCAGTACAGGCCAGCCCACACTGCGATATGTGCACGTACTCGGTCTGTGCAGCAGAGCTGGTCTCCAGTTAGTCTTGGGTAATCCTTGCCGCTGGACCAAGACTTGGCTCTGTCAAGCCCGTGTGGTGGCTGGTGTGCAACGGCCACCAAACGTTAAAAAAATCCTCACACAGGCATCTTCCACCCTTCACTATCTAGTTCAGAATCTGGAATATTAGGTCCTTCATTGAAACACCTGTGAACTCATCCCTTTTTGGCGTGGAAGCAAGTCATCCTCGCTTTGAGGGACTGCCTATGATGATGTTGATGATGACTGTTACCTTCAAATAGTCTGTAAATAAGAACAGTCAGTACGATATGAATCAAAATGTGAACATGTAAGTTAGTGATGTCATCCATCCATAACAAATGCATATGGATCTTTCTGGAATGTAAACGATGTTGAACTAACTCTGGCTAGTGCTGGTCCGCTGGCAGGCATTCCCTTCTGATGTTTAAATTGGGTAACAGACTGTTGACGTACGGCTTCTTCAGGTGAGAGGGTTTCACTCGAAGACACTTCGATGAGTGTAACCAGAGAATGTGGAGTTGGTGATGTTCACTGGAGGTTTCCCCAGTCAATTTAAGGACCAAAAAATAATAAATGAAGAATGAGCCTTCCAGCAATGGTTCTTTATCTAAAGTTATTTGACCCACAAAGCTGCGCCAACATCACAACTGGAGAAGTTCACAGTCCTGTGGCAGTGGCAGCGAGCAGCTAAATGAATGACATAGAAGAGGAAATTTGTAAGTGAGAAAATAATTTTTTTTTCAGGCACGAAGATTTTCTAAAAAAGCAAAGATGTAAAGGCAAAAATGCTTTTTGGCCAAGGGAACCTGTGCTGAAATATGACTTGCTTTGTCTTTGGTTTGCTGCAGAGACAGTAAATAAGAACAGATGAGTATTTTTACCAGTCTGAAAGATGTTAACATTTGGTGTGAAGGAACTGTAACAAATGCAGTGTACTGTGACACTCTTAACATGTGTCTGCAATCAGTGTGAATAAATGTATATTTTTCAATGGGACTAACAAATTTATAAGGTAAGCAGTAAGACTGCCATTTAAAACATTACCTCATGTGATAAACATGCTCTCAGGGGTTTCATTATATTGAAAATCTGAGAGCTGTGGTGTCGTTTCATATTTTCAATGTGAAATGTTTGTCTTTTGTGGTCCATCAAGGCTATGGAGCTGTTCATGACTTCTGGCATAATGTAAAACTGTTCTTTTATCTCAATCCAAATGTATTTAAATACTGTTCTGTATTGGCATATTTTTTTTGTCACCTCCGGACATCGAGATGTTGAATTATTTCGCATTGATTTACGTTGGGATTGCCTTTCTCTTTTGAAGCTCAGGTTGCGAGAGGTTCACGTGCATGGTGTTAACAGATGGCTGTTAGATTAATGAACCAGCGTTATAAATTCATCTTGTGGATCATGAGAGGATTTTGCTAATAAATCACATGTATAAAGGGAGCAAATAGGCAGCAGTTTAATATGGATATTTGGGAGGGGAATGGAGTTTAAAGGAGTAATATAGTGAAGGGGACCATTGATGCCATTATGTTCAAGCATGAAAACCAAGGAGCTTGTGCACATTATGTGATGCCCCCACCCTGTTATGTCTTTAGATGCTCTGATAATGACTCCACGAGGCAATGTATTGTACTTGAACTGTAGTGACCTTAGTCCATTTAATGTAACTCCAGAGTAAGGATCACACATGGTGGCCTGCCTTTTATACTAGGCCTGGCACACCTGTACAGGTAACCTACAAGTCTCCCACTGCAGTGCCCTCTGGTGGCACACCTTAGTGACCATACAGCTGGTGTACAAGTTTCCCATAGTAGTGCCCTCTGGTGGCACATCATATGTAATAGTACAAGCAGTAAACATGTTTGGATACATGACACACCCCACCTGACCTCACGTCAAATGATTACATTGAATTTACAGCACAGAAACAGGCCATTTGGCTCAACTGGTCTGTGCTGGTGTTTATGCTCCACACGAGCCTCCTCCCACCGTACTTCATCTAACTCTGTCAGTATTTCCTTCTATTCCTTTCTCCCTCATGTATTTAGCTAGCTTCCTCTTAAAAGCATCTATGCTATTGGCCTGAACTACTCCATGTGATAGTGAATTCTATATTCTAACCATTTCTAGGTGAAACAAATTCTCCTGAATTCGTGACTGGATTTATTAGTGACTATCTTATATTTATGGCCCCTAGTTTTGGACTCCCTCACAGATAGAAACATCTTCACTATGTCTAATTGTGTTACTGCTCCTGAAACGTACAGGTTGGAAAAGACCATTAGGGTTCACGTGGTCAATCCCAGATGCTTTACAATTCTGTCAACTCAATCCTTCCAAACTTTTTTTCTATCTTGCATGCAAAGTTTTGATATTTAGTAATGAAGGTAGAGAATTGTATTCAAAATTGATTTTGATCTCTGTGGATTGACCTCACTTTGCGTGCTTGTTACAAATATTATGACATATGGTATAGATCATGTGATTGGGACATCATGTGATTGGTAGAAGGATGCCAGATGTAACTTCTTTGAACAAGATTCCTGTTTATTCGTAATGGTGGAATGCTGCGTTTGGATCTTACATTTGCTTATATCTGGTAATGTGTTTATCTGACTGAGGATTGGTTCCATCTAATTTGGGAATACAGATTTCAGTATTACTATATTTAAATTACACAACATGGTTACATTTCATCTAAATTCTACACTTACAATAACAACTTACATTTATATAATGCCATTAATGTAGAAAAACATCCAAAGGCAATTCACAGTGGCATAATCAGACAAAAATGGTGCTGATCCAGTGAAGGAAATATTAGGCAGGGTGACCAAAAGCTTGGTGCAAGAAAATCTGGAGCCGAAAATTCCCCCCGACTAAGAGTAGGCGCATTCACAGTTATTGAAGATTTTTCTCCACCCCAATCGAGCGATATTCAGGTCTTGGTATTTCTTTTGTCGGGTCATTAGCGGGGCGGAAGTGCCATTGGATCGGGTCGGTCGTCGAAGTAACACACAGTTCTCGGAGGGTTGTAGAGCTGAAGGAGGTGACAGGGATAGGGATATATGAGACCATGAGGGATGAGAATTTTAAATGTAAAGAGTTGGTGGACCAGGGGACAATGTGGGTGAACAAGTAGAGGGCTGATGGATGAGTGGGACGGTGCAAGATTGCCTATGGGCAACAGAGTTTTAGATTAGCTGAAGTTTAGAACTTGCAGGATGGGAGGCCAGCCAGGAATAATTCAGTGTAGAGGTGACTATGGCTTGGATGGGGGGGGTTTCAGCAGCAGGTGGTGCTGAGGCAGGAGCAGAGTTAAGTGGTGTTACTTAAGTGGAAGTAGATGACTTTTGTGATGGAGACGATATTGGCCGGAAACTCAGCTCAGGGTCAAATAGGAAGTCTACATTGGGAACATTCTGGGTCAACCTGAGATGGTGGCTACAGAAGGGGATGGAATTGATGGTAAGGGTACAGAGTTTATGGTGAGTGATGAAGAAAATAGCTTCCATCTTCCCAATGTTTAACTGGAGGAAATTGTAGCTCATCCAAGACAGGATGTTGGATGAGCAGGCTGACAGCACTAAGACAGTTGAGGGATTGAGAGATGGTAGACAGGTGAAGTAGGGTGTTGTTAATGTGAAGTGATGTTGCCAAGGGGCAGCATGTAGATAAGGAAAAGGAAGGGCCAACTATAGATCCTTCGGATACTTCAGAGTTAAGTCTGCAGGTACAGAAAGAGAAAGCAATGCTGGGGAAACTCTGGCTACGATTGGATAGTTAAATATGGGAACAAGTGACGGCTGTCACACTGACCTGGTCAACAAAGGAGAGATGATGTGGTCAACCATGTGAAAAGCTGCAGAGAGATCAAGGAAAGAAAGAAAGACTTGCATTTATATAGCACCTTTCATGGCCACTGGACGTCTCAAAGCGCTTTACAGCCAATTAAGTACTTTTGGAGTGTAGTCACTGTTGTAATGTGGGAAACGCGGCAGCCAATTTGCGCACAGCAATGTGATAATGACCAGATAATCTGTTTTTGTTATGTTGATTGAGGGATAAATATTGGTCAGGACTCCTGGGATAACTCCCCTGCTCTTCTTTGAAATAGTGCCGTGGGATCTTTTACGTCCACCTGAGAGAACTTGGTTTAACGTCTCGTTTGAAAGATGGCACCTCCGACAGTGCAGCGCTCCCTCAGCACTGCACTGTCGTGTCAGCCTAGATTTATGTGCTTAAGTCGCTGGAGTGGGACTTGAACCCACAACTTTCTGATGTCATTTGTGACTTTGATTTAAAGCTATTTCAGTGCTGTGGCTGGGGCATAAACCTGATTGGAGAGGTTCAACCATGGAGTTGCAGAAAACATGGGCACGGATTTGTTGGGCAACAACTGATGCACGTAGTGTGCAAATAAGGAAATGGCGACAGGCTTGCCTGATACTCACAAATTTAGCTAGTGAGTAACTGAGCTATACACATGAGGAGTGTTCTAGATTTGATTGTCAGTCTGTGATGAGTTGGGTGATCTTAGCTGGGCAGTGGTCAGGATGTAACAGTTCTCAGAAACCAGGGTTGGTGTGGGGGGTGCGTGGGGAAGGAAGTTGACCAGAGTTGCAGCTCCCTATTGACTGTTGAAAGTGCATATGTGTGGATGTTGAGTGAGGGCAGGATCGGGCTTGGCTGCGATCCTTTCTGCAGTTATAGAGCCTGTTGGCATTGTGTGGGTGAAGTACCAGAGGGTACCTAATGGCCGTGACACAGCACCCAACCCAGCACCTTCAGGAAAACAGGAAGGGAGGAAAAAAATTGAATGGGAAAAATTGGCAACTTGAAGGAGCGATGGGCAAGAATATTTCTATTTCATATCAGGAATGAAATGATGAGCCAGTGAAATTCCTGAATCAGGAGGTCCACTCGGTCTCGACTCTGGAGGCAGCCCAGTCTGGTTAGATCAAAGTCGTCTGCCTCTGAAAGTTGGAAAAAAAACCTAAATGAAATACATGTGGGTGAATGAGAATTCAAAGTTTAAAACTCTGATTTTTTTTTGTAATTGACAGGCTTAGTGAAGAGAAGTCATATGAATACACGATATGAAAAATTGAAATCAATATGCTTAATAAATAATGGGCCGAAATTGCCCCGCGCTTGGTTTGGGGCGATAACTTTGAATAAACCAAAGTTTTATCGCCTGGCGCCGGGAAGACACATGAGCCCCAGAATTGGGCTCTTAGAACGGAAGGAATCCTATTGTCGCTCTCAGGTGCTCTCGAGGAACACAGGGGGCAGGTGGGAGGCATGAGCGTGGCGCTGCGAGTCCCTTAAAGGGGAGGGACGCTGCGAGGTCTAGCGTGGGCTTCGTGGCACCGACTGGGCCACCAGGGAGGGTTTCAGCCTTGCCAGCGACTCGTCACCCAAAAGGGAGTGCCGGGCTATCGTGGTGGCCCAGCCAAACCAGCAGCCGCCATTATCGGGCCCACTCTAGAGTTGGCGGAAATTAAAATAAGATGGTGGTCGCAGTGCTAGGCCCTCCCCTTTAAGGGCGGCCGCAGCTATCACAGCTTTGTGACCCGCAAAACTGTCAGTGGCAACGCCCAGCACCGACTGCATTCCTGCGGGGCAATAAGGGATCGGCGTGCACGTCGATGACATCATCGCTGTGTGTGCCAACGCTTGGGGTGCCAACAGCGGGTCACACATCTCGTGGACAATTCCGGCTGTATCGCTCCCGACGCAAGCCATCTATCGTCCCGTTAGTGCCGGCCGGAGGTGCTAATGGGCTTTTCAAAAGGGCCAGTTTAGGCCCCAATGATGTTAAGGTAAAATAATCGATGCTGAAATTCTGAATTAAAAACAGAAAATATTTAACAAGTTAATCAGCAATTGGAAGAGTAATCTAATTAACAATACAAATGTAATAACCCATCATCATAACCCACAGTCATCTCTTGTGCTCTGAAGATCTAACCCATCTTTCCCTTTTGGATTGAGCTGCTGTGACTTTGTAGTATTTGTGGTTTTCATCACAGTAGTAATTTTTTCCTGACTGGGGTAACTGGATTGTTTCCCCAATCCGAAGTCTCAACTACCAATGAAAATCTGTGAAACGGTTCGAAGATGCAAACAGGCTGTTGTAATTACTTGGTTCAGTAAATTGTCTACAGACCACAAACGGAGTGTCTCCATGAGCCTTAACTAAAGGTATTTATTCAAAAACACTATGTTTATGCATTTTTAGAGAGAGATTGGGATAGCACATTGTACAGAATGAGAAGGGGGGGGGATGGGTCAGGTGAGGGAAAATGTAGATATTTAAAGGTCAATGCAGTAGAGCAGTGCAGTGATTTGGGTAACAATAAGCAGAATGTGACAGGGAGGGTCAGAGAGTTTAATGGTAGCAGTGCAACGGAAAATAAGGTGAAAGCAGGGAATAATGGTAAAAAAAATTAAGGCTCTTTATCTGAATGCACGAAGCATTCATAACAAACTAGACAAACTAGTGGTACAAATAGAGATAAATGGGTTTGATTTAATAGCCATTACAGAGACATGATGGTTGTAAGGTGACCAAGGTTGGGAACTAAATGTTCTAGGTTACTTGATGTTTTGAAAAGACCACCAGAATGGTAAAGGAGGGGGCGGGGGGGAGGGGAGGTTAGCCCTGATAAAAAAGGATGACCTGATGACAGTAGAGAGAAAGAATCTCGGCTCGGAAGATCAGGAAGTAGAATCAGTATGGGTGGAGATAAGGAATAACAAGGGGAGAAAACACTGGTGGGAGTAGTATATAGGCCCCCTAACAGTAGCTATACAGCTGGACAGAATATTAATCAAGAAATAGTAGGAGCCTGTAACAAAGGTAATGCAATAATTGTGAGGACCTTAATCTTCATATAGACTGGACAAATCAAATTGGCAAAGGTAGTCTGGAGGACAAGTTCATCAAATGCATTCAGGGCAGTTTCCTAGAACAATACATCATGGAACCAACCAGGGAACAGGCTATTTTAGATCTTGTATTGTGTAATGAGACAGGTTTAGCAATCTTATAGTAAAGGACCCTCTGGGGTAGAGTGATCGTAATACGATAGAATTTTAATTGAGAGTTACTTGCCTAAGTCCGAAACTAGAGTCTTAAACTTAAATGAAGCCAATTACATAGGTATGAAGGGCAAGTTGACTAAGGTAGATTGGAAAAATAGATTACAAGGAATGGGAGTAGATAAGCCGTGGCTAGCATTTAAAGAAATATTTCATAATTCTCAAAAAAAATACATTCCATTGAGAAACAAAAACTACACTGGAAAAGTGATCCATCCATGGCTAACTAAAGAAGTTAAGGATAGCATTAGATTGAAAGAAGAAGCTTATAATGTTGCGAAGAATAGTAGTAAGCCTAAGGATTGGGAGAGTTTCAGAAACCAGCAAAGGATGACCAAAAAATTGATAAAAAGGGAAAAAATATGCTGAGAGAAAACTAGCAAGAAATATAACAACAGGTTGTAAGAGCTTCTACAAGTATGTAAAAAGGAAGAGAGTAGCAAAAGTAAACATTGGTCCCTTAGAGACTGAGGCATGAGAAATTATTATGGGGATTAAGGAAATGGCAGAAACATTAAACTTGATCTGTCCTCACAGAAGACACAAAAAGCATACCGAAAATGGTGTGGAACCAAGTGTCTGATGAGGATGAAGAACTTATTGTAAATAACATAAGTAGAGAAAAAGTAGTAGAGAAACTAATGGAACTAAAAACCGACAGATCCCTGGACCTGACGGCCTACAATCCGAGGGTTCTAAAAGAGGTGACTGCAGAGATAGTGGATGTATTGATTGTGATCTTCCAAAATTCCCTAGATTCTAGAACGGTCCCAGTGGATTAGAAGGTAGAAAATGTAACACCGCTATTCAAGAATGGAGGGAGAAAGAAAACAGGGAACTACAGGCCAGTTAGCCTGACATCAGTCGTCGGGAAAATGCTGGAATCCATTGTTAAGGAAATGGTATCAGGGCACTTAGAAAATCATAACCTGATTAGGCAGAGTCAACATGGTTTTATGAAAAGGAAATAGTATTTGACAAATTTATTAAAGTTTCTGGAGGATGTAACTAGCAGGGTAGATAAAGGGGAACCAGTGGATGTAATATATTTGGATTTCAAAATGCATTCGATAAGGTGTCACATAAAAGGTTATTACGCAAAATAAGGAATGATGGAATTGGAGGTAATGTATTAGCATGGATAGAAGATTGGTTAATGGACAGAAAACAGAGAGTAGGGATAAATGGGTCTTTTTCAGGTTGGCAGGCTCAAACTAGTGGGGTGCCGCAAGGATCAGTGCTGGGGCCTCAGCTATTTACAATCTATATTAATGACCTAGATGAAGGGACCGAGTTTGCTGACGATACAAAGCTAGGTGGGACAGTAAGCTGTGAGGAGAATACAAAGTGTCTGCAAAGGAATATAGATAGACTAAGTGAGTGGGCAGTAAGGTGGCAGATGGAGTATAATGTGGGGAAATGTGAGATTATTCACTTTGTTAGGAAGAATAGAAAAACAGAACATTTTTTAAATGGTGAGAAACTTTTAAATGTTGGTGTTCAGAGAGATTTGGGTGTCCTTGTGTAAGAAACACAGAAAGCTAACATGCAGGTACAGCAAGCAATAAGGAGGGCAAATGGCATGTTGTCCTTTATTGTAAGGGAATATAAGAGTAAAGAAGTCTTGCTACAATTGTACAGGGCCTTGGTGAGACCACACCTGGAGTACTGTGCACAGTTTTGGTCTCCATTTCTAAGGATGGATATATTTGCCTTGGAGGCAGTGCAACAAAGGTCCACTAGATTGATTCCTGGATGAGAGAGCTGTCTTATGATGAGAGATTGTGTAGAATGGGCCTATACTCTCTCGAGTTTAGAAGAATGAGAGGTGATCTCATTGAAACATACAAGATTCTGGAGGGGATTGACAGGGTAAATGCTGAGAGGTTGTTTCCCCTGGCGGAGTGTCTAGAACTAGGTGGCACAGTCTCAAAATAAGGGGCAGGACATTTAAGACTGAGATGAAGAGGAATTTCTTCACTCTTATGGTTGTGAATCTTGAAATTCTCTGCCCCAGAGAGCTGTGGATGCTGTATCTCTGAATATATTCAAGACTGAGATATGTAGATTTCTGGAGACTAAGGGAATCAAGGGATATGGAGACTGGGCGGGAAAGTGAAGTTGAGGTCGATGATCATCCATGATCTTATTGAATGGCGGAGCAGTCTTGAGGGGCCTAGTCCAGCTCCAATTTCTCATGTTCTTATGTTCTTAAGGAGCTCAGAGTTATGATGTGACATGTTTGAGAAATTTCCACTTCGTGGATGTTTGTGCTCATCAAGGGGCTGGCTCTCTGTTCTAGGGAATGGAACACTTTTATACATTGAGGAGACAATGTTAGCATCAACACTCCCAGGTCCGGTGTAGCATAGCTTCTTTAACACCACCTCCCAAACCCGCGACCTCTACCATCTAGAAGGACAAGGCAGCAGGCGCATGAGAACACCAACACCTCCAAGTTCCCCTTCAAGTTACACACCATCCTGCATTGGAAATATATCACCGTTTCTTCATCGTTACTGGGTCAAAATCCTGAAACTCCCTACCTAACAACACTATGGGAGTTCCTTCACCACATGGATTGCACCGATTCTAGAAGGTGGCTCATCACTACCTTCTCAAGAGCAATTGGGGTAATAAATGCTGGCCTTGTCATCAACACCCACATCCCACGAATGAATAAAAAAAATAGTCTATATTGTTATGTACCTAATCTCAACAAATGTTGTATAATCTAAATTTACATAGGATTACATAGGATATACGGCACAGAAACAAGCCATTCGGCCCAACCAGTCCATGCTGGCATTTATGCTCCACTCGAGCCATCTCTTGTCTTTCCTCATCTAAATCTATCAGCAAAACCCTATGTTCCCTTCTCCCTCATATGTTTGTCCAGCCTCCCCTTAAATGCATCTATACTATTCGCTTCAACCACTCCCTGTGGTAGCGAGTTCCACATTCTCACCACTCTTTTTTCTGAATTCCCTATTGGATTTCTTGTTGACTATCTTACATTGATGGCCTCTTGTTATGCTCTTCCCCACAAGTGGAAACAATCTCTCTATATCCACGCTATCAAAACCTTTCATGATTTTAACGACCTCTATTAGGTCACCCCTCAGTCGCCTTCTTTCAAGAGAATAGAGATCCAGCCTGTTCATCCTTTCCTGATATGTACACCCTCGCATTTCTGGTATTATCCTTGTAAATCCTCTCTGCACCCTCTCCAGTACCTCTATATCCTTTTTATAATACGGCGACCAGAACTATACGCAATACTCTCTATGGCCCCAAGTTTCCACACGCGGCAAAACAGGCGCCCCTCCGAGCTGGGCGCCCGTTTTTCGCGTCGAAAATGCCGCCTGAAAAAAAACGCGCTCTTCTCGAGCGCTTTGCAGCTCGATGTCTGCTTGGTGCGGCGCACAGGGGGCGGAGCCTACCACTCGCGGCGATTTTGTAAGTAGGAGGGGGCGGGTACAATTTAAATGAGTTTTTTTCGTGCCGGCAACCCTGCGCGTGCGCGTTGGAGCGTTCGCGCACGCGCAGTCTGAAGTAACCATTGGCACTCGGCCATTTTAAAAAGTGCTGCAGAAAAAATAAAAATTTGTTTATTGAACCCTTGCAAAGGCTTGCATTTAAATTTTCTTGATATTTCTGTGTGTGAGGGTGAGGGAGTGCATTCTGTAATTAAAGATAAACGGGACACATGCACTTGTTTGAGACTATTCAAATTCTTTGTAGCTGTTCAATTTTTAACATTTTTTAATAAAACCACATTGCCCTTCCATGATCAGCACTGAGGCTTCTTGCAGCTTTCTCCCTCCCTCCTCCTGCCGTCCGTCAGGCCCGACGGCAAACGGCTGCCTCAAACACTGAGGCTTCTTGCAGCTTTCTCCCTCCCTCCTCCCCCCCTGCTGTCGGTCGGTCCCGACGGCAAACAGCTGCCTGAAAGGCCTGCCTGAAGCACTTTCACACAGGTAGGAACATGGTTTATTTAATCTTTTCTTTGCTTATAAATTTTTATTCAGGTTGGATTTATTTGTATAATATTTGTATAAGTATAACTAAGGATTTATTGTAGAATTTAATGACTTCCCTCCCCCCCCTCCCCCCCACCTCGTTCCTGACGCCTAATTTGTAACCTGCGCCTGATTTTTTACTGTGTAGACAAGATTTTTTCAAGCCTACAAAAATCTTCACTTGCTCCATTCTAAGTTAGTTTGGAGTACGTTTTCACTGTGGAAACTTTCAAATCAGGCGTCAGTGGCCGGATACGCCCCCTTTTGAAAAAAAAATTCTGTTCAAAAATGAAACTGTTCTACCTGACTAGAACTGCAGTAAACTTAAATGTGGAGAATTCCGATTTCTAAGATACTCCGTTCTCCACCAGTTGCTCCTAAAAATCAGGAGCAAATCATGTGGAAACTTGGGGCCTAAATGTGGTCTAACCAAGGTTCGATACAGGTACATAACTTCCCTACTTTTCAATTTTATACCTCTAGAAATAAACCCTAGTGCTGTGTTTGCTTTTTTTATGGCCTTGCTAACCTGTGTCGCAACTTTTAGTGATTTGTGTGTTTGTACTCCGAGATCCCTTTGTTCCTCTCCTCCACCTAGACTCGCACCGGTAATAAGTGATCTCCCTATTTTTCCTACCAAAATGTAATACCTCACATTTACCTGTGTTGAACTTCATTTGCCAATTATATGCCCATTTTGCAAGTTTATTAAAGTCCTCCTGTAATTTGTTACAGTCCTCCTCAGTATTGACTATTGCCCCCAATTTGGTGCCATCTGCAAATTTAGAAATTGTGTTTCTGATTCCAAAGTCTAAATCATGAATATAAATTGTGAACAACAGTGGTCCCAGCACTGATCCTTGTGGAACACCACTACCCACCTTCTGCCAATGAGAATAGCTACCCTTAACCCCTACTCTCTGCTTTCTGTCTTGAAGCCAGCTAGCAATCCATTCTGCTACTTGTCCCCTGACTCCGCATTCTCTGACCTTATTCATTAGTTTATTATGGGTTACCTTATCGAAGGCCTTTTGAAAATCTAGATAAATTATATCTATAGTATTACCATTGTCTACTCTCTCTGTTGCCTCTTCAAAAAATTCAATGAGGTTGGTCAAACATGACTTTCCCTTATGGAATCCATGCTGACTATTCATTATTATATTTTTGGTTTCTAGGTGTTCTTCTATTTTCTCCTTTAGTTGGGATTCCATTATTTTTCCTACCACTGATGTTAAGCTGACTGGTCTATAATTCCCTGGACATGTTCGATCCCCCTTCTTAAATCTAGGTATTACGTTAGCTATCCGTCAATCCTCTGGCACTACACCTTATGAATTATTAAATATGTTTAGTAATGCTTCTGCTATCTCTTTCCTAGATTATTTTCAAATGCATGCAGCCCTAATAAAACAGAAGTAATGCCAGCATTTAACCAATTCAAAAGAGTAGTCTTTAAAAAGTGTTTGTTGGAAGTTCCTGACCATGGTTTTATAGGTTGTGACAGATTATTGGATTGCTTTTTGAGATCCATTGTTTTATTGGACCTCATAGTACAATGTAGTCACAACCGTCAACTTCCTGAGAGGCAAGGGGTTACTAATCAGCACAGTCCTCTACTAGGTGTATGCAAGCCAATCAGAGCAGGTCTTCCCTGGAAGTTGCTTTGTAGTTTCCAATCCAAGTGCTTTATAGCTAAGAACTTGGGACCAAAATCAACAGCTCTCCGACCATTTTCTTACTTAACAATACTGTCATTCTAATCATCGGTTTCAGTTGGCCTTGTAAACAGTGACAGCTTCACGTCCTGTTTTCCCAAAGTCTTTTATCGTGTAATCTGTAAATTGTCTTAACCCACACATGTCTGTTTTAGTGTGGTTGTGAGTCATCTTCTGTACACAGTTAAATGAAATATGTTATTACTTTAGAAATGTCAAAAGCTTTAATTATCTTTCCGGTTGCTGAGCTTTTCAAAGCTGGATTCCATGGGATAGCATTTTTCGATTAATACTGTCTCGTGATACGAACAGAGTTGCTGCAGAAAACAAATCTCCAAACTTCTTATTGCCCAGCAATATTCAAAAAAGCTGTGCATCCAATTGGACTTCAAATAAAATTCAGAGCCACTTCTTAGCACACTGCTGCTACTGCTACAGAACCTCCTCACTCTTTTAATCACTTGCCAATAATGTGACCTTTCTTGGTTTTCAGCCAGGATACAAAGACGTGGCATGATGCTCTATTTTAGGGGAGTGAGAAAAATGATCTCCATGCTGCAGGAACATTGATTCTGTCAGCATTATGTTGAATGGCAGTGGACATGGGAAAGTTACTGGTTATGAAGCTTTATTAAACGAGAGATTATTTTTTTTTTTAAAGTTGATAACTCATCCCTCCTCCTTGCTGTTGTGCTTCCCTCCAAACCAACTGAAATGATGGACACAATGGTGAGCCTGCACAAGGTACTTCAAATTGAAATGGGGCCAGGCTGCCGGTGGTCAGTTCCCGTCTTCAGAGCGTGTCAGTGCAAACAATGCTCTGCTTCAAATATTTATTTTTAAAGGCATGGAGGTGAAATAATCCATGGAAAGGACATAAAAAACTGGCACTTACTCCGTAGGTCAGGCAGTATCTGGGTCAGCTCTGTGGAAGGGTCTTTAGACCTGAAACGTCACCTGACTGACTTCTCTTTCTCCACAGGTACTGCCTGACCTTTTTGCTGTCTGATTTCCAGCCTCAGCAGTATTTCTGTTGTGTCCTTAGATGCTCGAATAATGACTCCACGAGGCAATGTGTTGTACTTGAAATGTAGTGACCTTAGTCCTTTATTGATAACTCCAGAGTGAGGATCACACCTGGTGGCCTGCCTTTTATACTCAGCCAGGTACACCTGTACAGGTTAATATGTCCTTACTATACAGTATAAATGCACACGAGGCCCATACTTGAGAGAAAGTCACTCTGTGACCAGTAACCTTTATTAGCCAGCACTGAAGTGAAGAAGGTGGGTGGAGCTTCCCCTTTTATACCTGAAAGTCCAGATTAGGAGTGTCTCCCACAAGTTCACCACCTAGTGGTCAGTGTTCTCACGGTGTACAACTTAGGTCAGTTTATACATGGGTTACAATGACAGATGAATACATGACATCACCTCCCTCCCAAAATCTTATTGGGATCACAGGTTAAGTCTCTCTGGTGGTTTACGCTCCCTTGTAGAGCGCCTGAGTTGGGGCTCCGGTTGTTGGGCATTGGCCTGAGTGTCTGCTGTTTGTGGTGCCTCAGGCCTGTCCGGACTGCCCACAGTGACTGGGCTCTCCTCCACTTGGTTCCGGTGTTCGGTCACCTGTGGTGGAGTAAACTCTACATCGTGTTCTTCTTCTGCTTCTTCTATTGGGTTGCTGAACCTCCTTTTAGTTTGATCCACATGTTTGCGGCAGATTTGTCCATTGGTAAGTTTAACTACCAGAATCCTATTCCCCTCTTTGGCAATCAGAGTGCCTGCGAGCCTTTTGGGCCCTGCAGCGTAGTTGAGGACAAAGACAGGGTCATTGACATCAATACATCGTGCCCTCGCATTCCCATCATGGTAGTCACATTGTGACCGGTGCCTGCTCTCAACAATTTCTTTCATGGTGGGGTGTCTAAGGGATAACCTGGTTTTGAGTGTCCTTTTCATTAGCAATTATGCGGGTGGAACCCCTGTGAGCGAGTGTGGTCGGGATCTATTGGCCAACAGGAGGCTTGACAAGCGGCTTTGTAGGGAACCCCCTTGGATTCTGAGCATCCCCTGTTTGATTATCTGCACTGCTCGTTCCACCTTGCCCTTTGAGGCCGGCTTGAACGATGCCATTCTGACATGGTTGATACCATTTCCTGCCATGAAGTCCTGGAATTCAATGCTTGGAAAGCACGGGCCATTGTCGCTGACCAAGACGTCAGGTAGACCATGGACGGCGAACATTGCCCGTAGACTTTCTACCGTGGCAGAGGATGTGCTTGAATTAAGAATGTCACACTCGATGCATTTGGAGTAGGCGTCTACTACAACCAAAAACATTTTTCCCATGAAAGGACCTGCGTAGTCCACATGGATGCATGACCATGGCTTGGCGGGCCAGGACCAGGGGCTAAGGGGGGCTTCCCTGGGCGCATTGCCCAGCTGGGCACACGTGTTGCACCTGCGAACACAAAGTTCCAGGTCTGCATCTATCCCTGGCCACCAAACGTGTGACCTGGCAATTGCCTTCATCGGCACAATGCCGGATGCTCATTGTGGAGTTCTCTGATGAACACCTCTCTGCCCATCTGGGGCATGACTACTCGGTTTCCCCATAGGAGGCAATCGGCCTGAATCGAGAGTTCATCCCTGCGCCTGTGAAATGGTTTAAATTCCTCGGGGCATGCCCCTTACGTGGCTGCCCAGTCCCCATTCAGAACACATTTCTTGACGAAAGACAGCAGCAGGTCTCTATTTGTTCAGACTTTGATCTGACGGGCTATCACGGGTGAGCCTTCACTTTCGAAAGCTTCAACAGCCATGACCATCTCAGCAGCATGCTCGGTTGCCCCCTCGGTGGTGGCTAGTGGGAGCCTGCTGAGTGCATCGACGCAGTTTTCAGTGCCCGGTCTGTGCCGAATTGTATAGTCATAGGTGGCTAACGTGAGTGCCCGCCTCTTTATGCGGGCTGACGCATTTGCATTTATGGCCTTGTTGTCGGCCAAAAGGGACGTTAGGGGTTTGTGATCTATCTCCAGCTCAAATTTCCTGCCAAACAGGTATTGATGCATTTTTTTTTACTGCATATACACATGCCAGCGCTTCCTTTTCTACCATCCCGTAGCCCCTTTCTGCCTGGGACAGACTTCTGGAGGCATAAGCTACCGGCTGTAACTGACCCTTGGCATTAACATGCTGCAACACACACCCGACCCCATAGGACGACGCATCGCACGTTAAAACAAGTTTCTTACATGGGTCATATAGTGTTAAAAGATTGTTGGAGCATAAAAAATTGCGTGCTCTATCAAAAGCCCTTTCCTGGCTGTCCCCCCAGACCCATTCGTGACCTTTGCATAGGAGCACGTGTAGCGGCTCCAACAACGTGCTCAATTTGGGAAGAAAGTTACTAAAATAGTTCAGGAGCCCCAGGAACGACCGCAGCTCCGTCGTGTTACGGAGTCTGGGTGCTCTCTGGATCGCTTCCGTTTTGGACGCAGTAGGTCTGATCCCGTCTACTGCTACCCTCATCCCCAGGAATTCTACCTCTGGAGCTAGGAAGACGCACTTCGCCTTTTTCAGTCGCAGACCTACCCGGTCCGGTCTGCGTAGAACCTCCTCCAGGTTGCGGAGGTGTTCTTCAGTATCGCAACCCGTGATGAGGATGTCATCTTGAAAAACCACCGTCCTTGGAATCGACTTGAGGAGGCTTTCCATATTTCGTTGAAAGATCACAGCGGCCGAGCGAATCCCGAACGGACATCTGTTATACTCAAACAACCTCTTGTGTATTGTGATGGTGGTCAGCTTCTTTGACTCACTTGCCAGCTCCTGGGTCATGTAAGCTGAGGTCAGGTCCAATTTTTTTTAAAGTTTGCCACCGGATAGCGTCGCAAAGAGGTCCTCCACTCTCGGTAGCGGGTACTGGTCTTGGAGTGACACCCGATTGATGGTGGCCTTGTAATCACCACATATCCTGACCAACCCATCCGCCTTGAGCACCGGCACAATCGGGCTCGCCCAGTCACTGAATTTGACTGGCGAGATGATGCCTTCCCTCAGCAGGCGGTCCAATTCGCCTTCTATCTTTTCCCGCATCACGTACGGCACCGCTCTGGCCTTGTGGTGTACTGGCCTGCCGTCCGGGTTTATGTGAATCACTATCTTGGTCCCCATGAAAGTGCCAATGCCGGGTTGAAATAGTGAGTCAAATTTGTCCAGGACCTGTGAGCATGATATTCGCTCCACAGAAAAAACTGCATTGACATCGCCCCATTTCCAGTTCATGACAGCCAGCCAACTCCTCCACAGCAATGCGGGACCGTCCCCCGGGACAATCCAGAGTGGCAACCTGTTCTCCGAATCTTTGTGGGTCACGACTACCGTGGCGCTGCCTAGCACCGGAATGATCTCCTTTGTATATGTCCGTAGCTGTGCGTCAATCGGCAATAATTTTGGCCTCCTAGCCTTGGACGCCCACAACTTGTCGAACTGTTTGATACTCATCAGGGTCTGGCTGACCCCTGTGTCTAGCTCCATTGATACTGGGATGCCGTTGAGGAGCACTTTCATCATTATCGGTGGCGTCCTGGTGTATGAACTATATATGTGCTCCACATGAACTCGCTGAACTTCAGCTTCCAGCGATTTCACCCAGTGTCCATTTGGCCTCGTAGGGCTTACATCGGGCCCGTCCTCCTCCTGCACATACGCGCCAAGTGACCGCTGACATTGCAGTTACTGCAGGTATATTGCTGATACCTGCAAACTCTGGCTGTGTGTTTGCTTCCACACCTCCAACGTGAGCTGTTGTTGGAAACAAAAGGTCCATTACCAGTCGATCGTCTCTGACTGTCTCTGTAACTGTCCTTAAGCGCACCATTAACAGGTGTTGATGGCCCCATTACTGGCCGCATTGTCCATTGCGATGGCATGAATCGCCGTTCAGCTAGCCATTGTCTCGGTTGAATTCCCCCTTTGGGCTTGACTACATGCTTGGGCATGTCCGATTGCCCTTGTCTGCCTGGAGAACTGCGTGCCGCATTAATAATGTTAACTCCCTGTCCATTTGCTGCATTTAAACCAAGATTTTTGTCAAACATCATTCTGGTCTCTTCCTCCCCTGAGATGAATGTCTGGGCCATCAAAGCCGCCGTTTCCAGGGTCAAGTCTTTGGTCTCAATCAGTTTCCTGAAAACCCCAGCATGCCCGATGCCCTCAATAAAAAAGTCTCACAGCATCTCCGCTCTGCCTGCATCTGGGAACTTACATAGGCTCGCCAGTCGCCGGAGGTCTGCCACGAAGTCTGGAACGCTTTGCCCTTCTCGCCGCCGGTGCGTGTAAAACCGGTATCACGCCATGTGCATGCTGCTCGCCGGTTTAAAGTGTTCCCCGATCAACTTACTGAGCTCTTCAAAAGTCTTGTCCGCCAGCTTCTCTGGCGCTAGAAAGTCCTTCATCAGGGATTATGTCCTGGATCCACAAACCGTCAGGCGATGAGCCCTGCGTTTGTCGGCCGAATCCTGTTTCAGCCATTCCTTCGTGATGAAAATTTGCTGTAGTCTCTCAATAAAATCGTCCCAATCATCACCAACACAGTACCTCTCGTCTGTGCTGCTAGTGGCCATGCTCACGTGGTTTAAATCCCAGTTTCACGTCGCCAATGATATGTCCTTACTATACAGTATAAATGCACACGAGGCCCATACTTGAGAGAAGGTCACTCTGTGACCAGTTACCTTTATTAGCCAGCACTGAAGTGAAGAAGGTGGGTGGAGCTTCCCCTTTTATACCTGAAAGTCCAGGTTAGAAGTGTCTCCCACAAGTTCACCACCTAGTGGTCAGTATTCTCACCGTGTACAACTTATGTCAGTTTATACATGGGTTACAATGACAGTTGAATACATGACACAGGTAATCTACAAGTCTCCCATTGCTGTACCCTGTGGTGACACACCTTGTGATAGTACCAACAGTAGCC
Organism: Pristiophorus japonicus; assembly: GCF_044704955.1. Taxonomy (NCBI): domain Eukaryota; kingdom Metazoa; phylum Chordata; class Chondrichthyes; family Pristiophoridae; genus Pristiophorus; species Pristiophorus japonicus. The sequence goes on from NC_091993.1 coordinate 81,664,918, forward strand.
ATGTAGGATACATGACATCACTTTCCCCGAAACCTTTAGTGCAAATCACCTCTGCATTGATTATGCTCTGGGCTTAGCTCTATCTGATTGACCCTTGGCAGGGCGTTTCAATCTTGGGTGAGTGGTTGGTGCAGTAGAGTGCTAGTGGTTGCTGTTTGTGTGCGTCCCTGACCACTCCATTCTCCGCGCCCCCCGCCCCCACCCCGCCCCACACGTATAGATTATGCTGGAGGCTCATTGCATTCATATACATTCAAGATAAGAAAAACAAGGTTGCATTACATTTGTGGTTCCATTGTGAGACAAGTACGTTAGACTGGTGAGATACATTATCGATGCGGTGACTGATGAGTAAGGTCAGACTAGTTCCAAAACTGCTGGATGGTGTCCCTGCGGTCTGGCAGCGCGGTGCCAAATGCTGGCAATGGGAACCCGGTTGGCTCAAGTTACCTGCTCTTGGGGATGTTGCTGTGGCTGCTAGCATCAGGCAGGTTCACAGATGCTTGTGACCTCCCTGTCCTTTCTTTGTGCCCTGGGTCACTGCTGCACCCTGGGGATCTGTCGTCTAGCAGTGCACAGGGAACTGCTGACTCACTGGCCTGGGCTTTGTTTGGTTTGGGATCCTGGCTGGTCCCAGTCCCTTTTGGGGGGACTGCAGCAGGTGTCCCTACGTTTACGGGTATGGCCTTGGTGGTGATGGGGTCTGGGGACTGCGCCTTAGCACAATCTGCTCTTGCAGGCTCGTGGCAGTTGGTGCCATTGGGTACTTGAGAGGTGGAGCTGATCAGGGGCAGGGTATCGTTACCGTTGCCCTGCTGAGGTCGTTTGCTCTGCAGCTCATGTGTGTTGGCTGCTTGTGGCCACACTCCATGGGGCATAATTCTGGTCCCCGGGACGCAGGCTACAGCATGGGTAGCTCGCTGGACCTGTGTGCACCCGATCGGTGTCTGCCCACTGCATTGGCTGCGTGCAGTTGAAATCCTACTTTGCGCAACTTTTCATTACTTATGATGGATACTCTGAAGTTCCGATTGTGATCGCACGACTTTTCCTCGCTGGTTCCATGTACACAATTCACATCATCAATTACGTATTTTATATGATCGCGCGACTTTTCCTGGCTTATTGCATGTACACAACTCTGATCATCACCCACACACCTTATCTCTAACTTACAGTTGCTATTACATTGCTTGAGTGCGTGAAACCGTCCCCTCAATTGCAGTGGGCTACAGGACTCCTTTAAGAGAGCCTTGCTTTCTTTACCCCAAACCTCTTCTCCGTTTGGTGCCATGTGTTGCTCCATCAGCGCTGCACCTCGTGGTCTGGCCGCGGCCATCTTTTTCTTAAGCGCCTCACCTCGTGATTTGGGCGCCATCTTTCCTCCATCCACAATGTCGACTGCGGTGATCCTCTTCTCCCTGGGTTCTGCCACCGAAGCTGGGAAGTCGCCTCTGGATTTGCTTCCTCCAGAGTCCTACCACTGGAGCCTGGAAGGTGCGTTCGGGTTGTCTCAGTTGGATCATCTCCACGCAGTCGTGCTGAGCGGTCTGTGTCTTGGTTGCTGTGCTGGTCTGCTCTCTGGTGCCGAGTCCACCCTCAAGTGAGGGCTTGCTGTGCCTCCGAACGCGGAGGACGTCGATCGCTGGAGAGTTGAAGTCTTCCCACTTCCAATGGATCCTCTCCATCCACTTTCTGCCAAACAGCGTTGGTCCATCACCTGCAACAAACCACAGAGGTACCCTGTGCACCGCGCCATCATGGAGTACCTTTACATTCGCACTACCAACGACTGGGATGATTTCATTGGTGTAGGTGCGCAGTTTTGCCTGAACCGGGATCAACTTGAGTTGTTCAGCTTGATTGTCCCATAGCCTCTCAAAGGCTTCTTGATTCTTTACTGACTGGCTCGCCCCCGTGTCCACTTCCATGAAGACTGGAACGCCATCTATCTCTACTTCCATCTTCAGCGGGGAACACTCGGTGGTGCAAGTAAACATGCTATATACCTCATCGTGGGGCTGAGCTGCCTCATTGCCTATCGTTTCATTATCCGCGCTGGATTCATGGCCATCTGCAAACTCTTCATGACACAGTGAGTCGTATTTCTCTTACACATTTGCTGGAGGTGGCCCTTTGTGCTGCAGCCTTTGCATATGTAGTCTTTAAAACAGCACTGGTGAGCCCTGTGATTCCCTCCACAACGCCAGCATGGAGCTACTCAATTAGCCCCCCTCGGCGGACTCTGAGCTAAAGGACTCGGGGGCCTGTTCTCTCTTCCCTGAAAGGGTTCGCGCTCTATAGTCCAGCCTCTAAATGGTGCCACTCTGTGCACAGTACCTGAGGGTGAGTCATCTGCCTAGAGCCGCAGGTCGAGGTCATGAATGCCTGGCTCACAGAGATGGCCTTCTGCAGTGTGACTGTGGTATCCGCCGACAGTAGCTTGTGAAGAAGGCCCTCATGGCCAATTCCAATGACAAAAATGTCCCGCAGCACTTCGTTGAGGTGGGTGCCGAACTCACACGGTGTCGCCAGCCTCCTGAGGTCTGCAGCATATTTCGCGATTTCCTCGCCTTCGGGCTGTCAGTGGGAGTAGAACCAGTATCTGGCTGTGAGGATGCTCTCCTTGGACTTGAGTTGCTCATGGATCAGGGTTACGAGTTCCTTGTACGCCTTGGTCGTTGTCTTCGCTGATGCGAGCAAGTCCTTGACAAGGCCATAGAGGGTGGGCCCACAACTGGTTAGCAAGGTAGCTCTGCGTTTATCAGCTAGTGTGGCCAGGTCGTCTCCTACCAGGCCGTTTGCTGTGAAGAAATGGTCGAGCCTCTCCACAAAGGCGTCCCAATCATCACCATCGGTAAACTGCTGCAATGTACCAAGGATAGCCATTTTTGCGTGAAAGTTCGTAATCTCGTCGCCAATTGTTGTGTCCTTAGATGCTCTAATAATGACTCCACGAGGCAATGTGTTATATTTGAACTGTAGTGACCTTAGTCCTTTATTTTCTAACTCCAGAGTGAGGATCACCTCTGGTGGCCTGCCTTTTATACTAAGCCAGGCATACCTGTACAGGTAACCTACAAACCTCCCACTGCTATGCTCTCTGGTGGCACACCTTGTACCAACAGTAGCCATGTAGGATACATGACAATTTTGTCTTTTGTTCATGGAAAGGAAATGTCTTTCTAATGTGAAGGGATGTGGGAGGAGGTGAAGGAAAACCGACAGTTTATATCTGAGGTTAAGGAGACAATTGAGCCTTTTGCGAGTATTGAATTTTAATGGTTACTTGGAATTCATCAGTTGTTCTTTGGAAGGTCTTCAACTTTTCACTTTGAAAGAACTGAGCAGTTTGTGTGGTGCTATCAGTTATAAAGGGCAGGAAGCTTCAATATTGACAATGTGCCCTCTGAAATTTGATGCACGTGTGGAACTCCAGCACCTCAACTTGTGACATTTACTGAGTAAGTCTGGATAAGCAGTTCAATATATTTTAGTTGACTGGGTGTCTGATATACTCAGGAACACATCACCATGCTGAAGAGTCTTAAGGTCATTGTCTCAGAATAAGGCCTTGGCCATTTAGGACCGAGATGAGGAGAACTTTCTTCACTCAGAAGGTGATGAATCTTTGGAATTCTCTACCCCAGAGATCCGTGTAAGCTCAGCCATTGAGTATATTCAAGATGAGATCAATAGATTTTTGGATATTAAGGCAATCCAGGGATATGGGGACAGTGCAGGAAAGGGGAGTTGAGGTAGAAGATCAGCCACGGTCTCATTGAATGACGGAGCAGGCTCGAGGGGCCGAATGGCCTACTCCTGCTACTATTTCTTATGTTCTAAATCAAACTACTGAAAACGGTAGAGGTTGGTATTTGTGGTGGGGATCCTCTGGCGGAGCACCCTGCCGTCGGGGCACTCTCTGGCGGGGCACCCTGTTGTCGGGGCACCCTCTGGCGGAGCACCCTGCTGTCGGAGCACCTGCTGTCGGGGCACCCTGCTGTCGGGCTACCCTGCTGTCGGGGCACCCTCTGGCGGAGCACCCTGCTGTCGGGGCACCCTGCTGTCGGGGCACCCTGCTGTCGGAGCACCTGCTGTCGGGGCACCCTGCTGTCGGGGCACCCTGCTGTCGGGGCATCCTGCTGTCGGGGCACCCTCTGTCGGAGCACCCTCGGAAGGGGCATCCTGCTGTCGGGCCACCCTGCTGTCGGGGCATCCTGCTATCGGGGCATCCTCTGGTGAAGCACCCTCTGGCGGAGCACCCTGCTGTCTGAGCACCCTGCTGTCGGGGCACCCTGCTGTCAGGGCACCCTCGGACGGGGCACCCTGCTGTCGGAGCACCCTGCTGTCGGGGCACCCTGCTGGTGGAGCAGTGGTGTCAGCCTGCTGTTTTTTCACTCCTGGTTAGTTGGGGCCTGTTCTGGTTTTCATGTTTCTATTTCTACCTGCCTTACCTCCCACTCCCACCATCGGTTGACCTATTCACACATTCTCTGTGTCTCTTAAACATCTTTTATTTCTCTCAGTACGCTGTTCGCTGCTTCTTGTCTCGTGCGAACATCATTTCAGCTATTTAACCTGTTGGTTCATTCGAGCACTTTACAGGCCATTTAACTGTTTGTGCTTGTTTATCACTTTCCCCCTTCTCCTTGGTTTGTTCCTTTTAAAGTAATGTTGGTCTGTAATTTTTCAAGTTTTGAAGGGTCCACATCTGATGCATGTTCTTACCACACACACTGACTGTTCGCAGAATCTTCTGTTCTTGTTTTTGAGTTTGTGTTTGTCTGATATGGAGTGAACATTTTCTCCACGGAGACATGTCTCACTTTACCTGGGCCCAGAGAGATTAACCTGGCAACGTGCCAAACTGTGCATCAAAACAGAGTAAGGCACGGGGGCGGGGGGGGCTTTTTCACATTCAAACAGGGGCAGGAATAGGCAGTAGACGATTGGCTGCCTGTTAGAAATCCCACCCGAAGATTAGGCGGAATGTCCATTCCCACCAATTTTACTCCGCTGAATGTGAAAATTACCCCACAGTCCGTTGGGGTTCCCATGAAACCGAGCATTCTGACCCCAGATTACTGTGCCAGACTGCACACAACTGAGCTGAAACTTAAATCCATAACATTACCTCTGGTTCACTGCATTCAGTTTTTATGTGAAATTCCAAGATCAGTGTATAGTACACGTACAATTGGAATCAAAGTGTCTTAGACTGGAACTGTTTCAGTTGTCTTATCCTTTTCCCAATTAAAACCGGATGGGGTGCTGCTGCATTGGGCAGTTATCAGACAGAGGTCCCGGCAACAACCAGCAAACATGTGGTTTAAATGCAGCCACATTGGACATCTGGGAACATTTGTTTTCAGCAGATTATCGATGTGCTGCAGCATGAACTGTTGTAATTTAATTTTCATTTTTGGAATTTTTTTTACATTGGAATTTAAGCAAACAAAGAAGTCTAATGGGGCAAAATCGCTCGTCGCCTCGATTGGGGACAGTACCCTTCCGCGGCCGGGACTTTTATTGCCCAGCCCGGTAGTCCCGCCTGAGACCCGGCATTGAGCATACCGCCCCTGAAACGAAGTGGGGAGGCTGTCTGTCTCCAGCGCTCCGCTTCCTTTGAGGGGCACTCCCGGAAAGTCCAGCGCTACGCGGAGCAGGCCAGCGCTACATGGATGCTCCACGCGCTACAACGCCCCTCCACTTCTATTAAAGGGGAAGGCCGCTGCACACTCTGCAGGCCCTTTGGTGGCTGCCATTAGGCCACCAGGGACACGTGAGGCCGGGTGAGCAGCTCGGCACCCAAAATGGAGTGCCGGGCTGCACGATGGCGGCCCGGTCCATGCTAGGGCCGCCATGGTCGTGCCAACCCAAGAGTCGACTGACCAACAAAGATGGAGGCCCGGGACGCTAAAGGCATCCCCTTTAAATAATGCCCCGGGAGCAGATGTCCGCCAGTTTAGCGATCCGTGGGGTCATTTCCCCTGAGGGGCGGTCAGAGATCGGTGCAGGGCGGTGAGGGGTCGGTGTGCCTGGCGATGACTTCATCACCAGTTGCGTGCTGGCCTGGGGCGCTAACCGTGGAGTACGTCGCTGCCAGGACAGCGCTCCCTTCCCCCGAGCAAAAACTGCATTACGCCCCGTTAGCGTTCCCCCCCCCCCCAGAGGCAAAAAAGAGGCAATTTCGTCCGCTAAATGTTTTAGTGGGAGAGTCAGTGGGGCAGAAACTGCCCTCCACCGGAAACGGGGCGCACCCTCCGTTTTTTAAAGTTTTTCTCCACCACAACCCATGCGGCGGAGATGCCGTCGATATTCGGCACTTTTGAAGTTTTTTTTTTGATCGGGGCAGATGTTGTGGCGCCTGAGGGGCAGAAGTGCCCTTGCAGCGGGTCTGCTGTCCCGACTAGTCATCAGCGCCGTGCTGCGAGGGGGTGCCAGGCTGCCTGCCCGGCTGAACCCGGGGCATAATTTTCAGGCCGGCCTGGCAGTCGGCCCACAGTGAAAAATAAAATGGTGTCGCCGGCAGCGCCTCCCATTTAAGGGCGGCCGCGCCGCTGACCATCAAGAGTGCACCAACAGGAAAAAGCTGTCCGTGGCGCTGACCGGCGGCAGCGCGGCTCCCGCGAGCCAATTCCACAAAAGGGCAAATTCCTGCAGGGCGATTTCGGCAAGTGGTCGCCGCCGCTCGGTTAGGGGTCAGCGCATGCACGTCATGGCGGGAAAATGGGCAGAGCGGTCCCCTACACCATTCCGACCCTCAGGAAGGGCAATTTCAAAAATGGGGGCCCCTCCGCGGCCATTCCACACCGACCCGTGGCAGTCACGGACCTTATAGAAAGGGACAATTTCGGCCCCAGTAAGTGTCGCTGTGTCATTATCATATCTTCAATCATATTATCTTTCTTTTTCCCACAAATGACTTTAAGATAATTTATCACTGCAGCAAGCTGCTTTAACACTACAAAGAGCAAGAAAAAGAAAAATTTAGCGAGAATTTTTTGCTCAGTTTTAGTTTGCCTTGTGAAAAGTTCCATCTCGAGCCTGACACCTGTCTACCAATGACCGAGCAGTGTTGACATCTGACATGATGAAGTTCAAAACCAAAGTCACACTCCCTCCCTGAAGTTATGTAACTGCAAGTGGCTTCTATTATGTAGGCAAAAGGACACAGAGGGCTGGACTCTGCGGGGTTCAGCGGGCACGATCGGTGGTGGGTCGGGTGGGAACATGTATTTTCCCCTAACGGGTCGGGACCCTGCTGTGAACCTGTCACCATGCGCCTTTACCAAATGTCGCGTCACCGTTGAGCAGACCAATTGCAGCGGCGGGGGAGGCAATTAAAATCATTAGTGACTTGTTTACAACCACATATCCATGGTTTTTCCCCAGCTGTTTGGTGACTCAATAACTAGAGGGCATAGAGTTATAATCACTACTCCGCTAATCTTCCCCTATGCAACAGAAAACCTCCAACTCACCGTAAGGGATACTACGGGAGACCCGTTATATTGCAAACACATTACTGCATGCATTTTGTCTTGTCCAATCCACTGCCTATGGATACTTAAGTGTAACACTGGCTTATGCAAGTCCCTATGCCATGCAGTCACCTGATTATCTCGAATTTCACAATCAGAAAACAAGAACAAATCAGAACTTTGTATCAATGAGCAATGATGAAAGTGCACTAAGAAAAAACACACAGAAACTGAACCAAGTCACTGAAATATTTTTCAAAAACCTTTTGTTGCCAGATTTTACCCCTGGTTAGACGGTAATTATGACTTTGCGTTTTCTTCCAAGTGATTTCAATGCAGGCTGCAGCATTAACTTTAAAATGTTTTAGAGTTAAGCTTTGGCACAAAAATTACATTTAATTGCTTATTTTGTTATTTCTGATACAGTGGCTGAGAGAAAGAGAGAGCGTGAGATAGCGATACAGGCACACACACATGGGTTTGGAAAGCACAAATCGATCTAAACAAACTTGCTTTCACTCAATATGGCTAAATATCTTACAACAACTCATCAAATATTTTCACATGAGTTGTGCACTTCTCCCCTATCTCGATACCTCAGCATCCACCGCGCCGTCCTGAATGTGCAATCGCTGACTCACAATGAGCAATGCCATGGGAGATCTGCCGCGCCTGTGTGCACATTTCCTATTCATATTACACTTCCTGTACAACACTTAATAACAGGGAAAGTTATACTATCAAAAGGCCCAGCGGGAGATCGAGAGCCAGCGGCAGTTGGTGAGAGGGGAGCAGCCTATAAAAAGCCCAGCGGGAGATCGAGAGCCAGCGGCAGTGGGTGAGAGGGGAGCAGCCTATAAAAGGCCCAGCGGGAGATCGAGAGCCAGTGGCAGTTGGTGAGACGCGGGAGCGACCTATAAAAGGCCCAGCGGGAGATCGAGAGCCAGCGGCAGTTGGTGAGAGGGGAGCGACCTATAAAAGGCCCAGCGGGAGATCGAGAGCCAGTGGCAGTTGGTGAGAGGGGAGCGAGCTATAAAAGGCCCAGCGGAAGATCGAGAGCCAGCGGCAGTTGGTGAGAGGGGAGCGACCTATAAAAGGCCCAGCGGGAGATTGAGAGCCAGCGGCAGTTGGTGAGACGCGGGAGCGGCCTATAAAAGGCCCAGCGGGAGATCGAGAGCCAGCAGCAGTTGGTGAGACGCGGGAGCGGCCTATAAAAGGCCCAGCGGGAGATCGAGAGCCAGTGGCAGTTGGTGAGAGGGGAGCGACCTATAAAAGGCCCAGCGGGAGATCGCGAGCCAGCGGCAGTTGGTGAGACGCGGGAGCGGCCTATAAAAGGCCCAGCGGGAGATCGAGAGCCAGTGGCAGTTGGTGAGAGGGGAGCGACCTATAAAAGGCCCAGCGGGAGATCGCGAGCCAGCGGCAGTTGGTGAGACGCGGGAGCGGCCTATAAAAGGCCCAGCGGGAGATCGAGAGCCAGCAGCAGTTGGTGAGACGCGGGAGCGGCCTATAAAAGGCCCAGCGGGAGATCGAGAGCCAGTGGCAGTTGGTGAGAGGGGAGCGACCTATAAAAGGCCCAGCGGGAGATCGCGAGCCAGCGGCAGTTGGTGAGACGCGGGAGCGGCCTATAAAAGGCCCAGCGGGAGATCGAGAGCCAGCGGCAGTTGGTGAGACGCGGGAGCAGCCTATCAAAAGACAGCTACAGCGGGAGAGAAAGCAAAATAGAAGTAGAAAGGAATCAAAAAGTGACGTCACAGCCAATGGGGTAAGTGATTGGCTGGTGATTGGTGAGTAGCTTTTCTTTTATTTTTTATATCAGTAAGTGAACTGTAACATTGTTATTACCAATTTAAGGGTATCTAAGGTTAAGACATGGCAGGAGAGCTCGGCCATGTGATATGCTCCTCCTGTACCATGTGGGAACTCGGGGACACTTCCGGTGTCCCTGGGCACTACGTGTGTGGGAAGTGTATCCGCCTCGAGCTCTTGATGGTCCGCGTTGCGGAATTGGAGCTGAGGGTGGATTCACTCTGGAGCATCCACGATGCTGAGAATGACGTGAGTATCACGTGTAGTGAGTTGGTCTTACCGCAGGAGAAGGGTCCACAGCCAGATAGGGAATGGAAGACCAGCAGGAAGAGCAGTGCAAGAAAGATAGTGCAGGGGTCCCCTGTGGTCATCCCCCTGCAAAACAGATACACTGCTTTGAGTACTGTTGGGGAGGATGACTCATCAGGGGAGGGCAGCAGCAGCCAAGTTCATGGCACCGTAGGTGGCTCTGCTGCAAAGGAGGGCAGGAAAAAGATTGGGAGCGCGATAGTGATAGGGGATTCGATGGTGAGGGGAATAGATACGCATTTCTGCGGACGCAACCGAGACTCCAGGATGGTATGTTGCCTCCCTGGTGCAAGGGTCAAGGATGTCTCGGAGCGGGTGCAGGACATTCTGAAATGGGAGGGAGAACAGCCAGTTGTCGTGGTGCACATTGGTACCAACGACATAGGTAAAAAAAGGGATGAGGTCCTACGAAAAGAATTTAAGGAGCTAGGAGCTAAATTAAAAAGTAGGACCTCAAAAGTAGTAATCTCGGGATTGCTACCAGTGCCATGTGCTAGTCAGAGTAGGAATCGCAGGATAGCGCAGATGAATACATGGCTTGAGCAGTGGTGCAGCAGGGAGGGATTCAAATTCTTGGGGCATTGGAACCGGTTCTGGGGGAGGTGGGACCAGTACAAACCGGACGGTCTGCATCTGGGCAGGACCGGAACCAATGTCCTAGGGGGAGTGTTTGCTAGTGCTGTTGGGGAGGAGTTAAACTAATATTGCAGGGGGATGGGAACCTATGCAGGGAGACAGAGGGAGACAAAAATGAGGCAAAAGCAAAAGACAGAAAGGAGATGAGGAAAAGTGGAGGGCAGAGAAACCCAAGGCAAAGAACAAAAAGGGCCACTGTACAGCAAAATTCTAAAAGGACAAAGGGTGTTAAAAAAGCAAGCCTGAAGGCTTTGTGTCTTAATGCAAGGAGTATCCGCAATAAGGTGGATGAATTAACTGTGCAAATAGATGTTAACAAATATGATGTGATTGGGATTACGGAGACGTGGCTCCACGATGATCAGGGCTGGGAACTCAACATCCAGGGGTATTCAACATTCAGGAAGGATAGAATAAAAGGAAAAGGAGGTGGGGTAGCATTGCTGGTTAAAGAGGAGATTAATGCAATAGTTAGGAAAGACATTAGCTTGGATGATGTGGAATCTATATGGGTAGAGCTGCAGAACACTAAAGGGCAAAAATCGTTAGTGGGCGTTGTGTACAGACCTCCAAACAGTAGTAGTGATGTTGGGGAGGGCATCAAACAGGAAATTAGGAGTGCATGCAATAAAGGTGCAGCAGTTATAATGGGTGACTTTAATATGCACATAGATTGGGCCAGCCAAACTGGAAGCAATACGGTGGAGGAGGATTTCCTGGAGTGCATAAGGGATGGTTTTCTAGACCAATATGTCGAGGAACCAACTAGGGGGGAGGCCATCTTAGACTGGGTGTTGTGTAATGAGAGAGGATTAATTAGCAATCTCATTGTGCGAGGCCCCTTGGGGAAGAGTGACCATAATATGGTGGAATTCTGCATTAGGATGGAGAATGAAACAGTTAATTCAGAGACCATGGTCCAGAACTTAAAGAAGGGTAACTTTGAAGGTATGAGGCATGAATTGGCTAAGATAGATTGGCTAATGATACTTAAGGGGTTGACTGTGGATGGGCAATGGCAGACATTTAGAGACCGCATGGATGAATTACAACAATTGTACATTCCTGTCTGGCGTAAAAATAAAAAAGGGAAGGTGGCTCAACCGTGGCTATCTAGGGAAATCAGGGATAGTATTAAAGCCAAGGAAATGGCATACAAATTGGCCAGAAATAGCAGCGAACCTGGGGACTGGGAGAAATTTAGAACTCAGCAGAGGAGGACAAAGGGTTTGATTAGGGCAGGGAAAATGGAGTACGAGAAGAAGCTTGCAGGGAACATTAAGGCAGATTGCAAAAGTTTCTATAGGTATGTAAAGAGAAAAAGGTTAGTAAAGACAAACGTAGGTCCCCTGCAGTCAGAATCAGGGGAAGTCATAACGGGGAACAAAGAAATGGCAGACCAATTGAACAAGTACTTTGGTTCAGTATTCACTAAGGAGGACACAAACAACCTTCCGGATATAAAAGTGGTCAGAGGGTCTAGTAAGGAGGAGGAACTGAGGGAAATCTTTATTAGTCGGGAAATTGTGTTGGGGAAATTGATGGGATTGAAGGCCGATAAATCCCCAGGGCCTGATGGACTGCATCCCAGAGTACTTAAGGAGGTGGCCTTGGAAATAGCGGATGCATTGACAGTCATTTTCCAACATTCCATTGACTCTGGATCAGTTCCTATCGAGTGGAGGGTAGCCAATGTAACCCCACTTTTTAAAAAAGGAGGGAGAGAGAAAGCAGGGAATTATAGGCCGGTCAGCCTGACTTCAGTAGTGGGTAAAATGATGGAATCAATTATTAAGGATGTCATAGCAGCGCATTTGGAAAATGGTGACATGATAGGTCCAAGTCAGCATGGATTTGTGAAAGGGAGATCATGCTTGACAAATCTTCTGGAATTTTTTGAGGATGTTTCCAATAAAGTGGACAAAGGAGTACCAGTTGATGTGGTATATTTGGACTTTCAGAAGGCTTTCGACAAGGTCCCACACAAGAGATTAATGTGCAAAGTTAAAGCACATGGGATTGGGGGTAGTGTGCTGACGTGGATTGAGAACTGGTTGTCAGACAGGAAGCAAAGAGTAGGAGTAAATGGGTACTTTTCGGAATGGCAGGCAGTGACTAGTGGGGTACCGCAGGGTTCTGTGCTGGGGCCCCAGTTGTTTACATTGTACATTAATGATTTAGACGAGGGGATTAAATGTAGTATCTCCAAATTTGCGGATGACACTAAGTTGGGTGGCAGTGTGAGCTGCGAGGAGGATGCTATGAGGCTGCAGAGTGACTTGGATAGGTTAGGTGAGTGGGCAAATGCGTGGCAGATGAAGTATAATGTGGATAAATGTGAGGTTATCCACTTTGGTGGTAAAAACAGAGAGACAGACTATTATCTGAATGGTGACAGATTAGGAAAAGGGAAGGTGCAACGAGACCTGGGTGTCATGGTACATCAGTCATTGAAGGTTGGCATGCAGGTACAGCAGGCGGTTAAGAAAGCAAATGGCATGTTGGCCTTCATAGCGAGGGGATTTGAGTACAGGGGCAGGGAGGTGTTGCTACAGTTGTACAGGGCCTTGGTGAGGCCACACCTGGAGTATTGTGTACAGTTTTGGTCTCCTAACTTGAGGAAGGACATTCTTGCTATTGAGGGAGTGCAGCGAAGATTCACCAGACTGATTCCCGGGATGGCGGGACTGACCTATCAAGAAAGACTGGATCAACTGGGCTTGTATTCACTGGAGTTCAGAAGAGTGAGAGGGGACCTCATAGAAACGTTTAAAATTCTGACGGGTTTGGACAGGTTGGATGCAGGAAGAATGTTCCCAATGTTGGGGAAGTCCAGAACCAGGGGTCACAGTCTAAGGATAAGGGGTAAGCCATTTAGGACCGAGATAAGGAGAAACTTCTTCACCCAGAGAGTGGTGAACCTGTGGAATTCTCTACCACAGAAAGTAGTTGAGGCCAATTCACTAAATATATTCAAAAGGGAGTTAGATGAAGTCCTTACTACTCGGGGGATCAAGGGGTATGGCGTGAAAGCAGGAAGCGGGTACTGAAGTTTCATGTTCAGCCATGAACTTATTGAATGGCGGTGCAGGCTAGAAGGGCTGAATGGCCTGCTCCTGCACCTATTTTCTATGTTTTCTATGTTTTAAGCATACTTCTTGCTGCTGATTGGCTTAAATAGGTATTCCTTCCAACAATTTTTTTAGAAAAGAAAAGTCAGTTAATTGAAATGTACAGAGAAATTGCCCCTGCCAATAGAAAATATTTTATTAACACAAGTATTGCAAGGTCTCTACCCTATAGCTTCAAACATAAGCTTAGGAATCACATTTTTTAGAAAAGAGAAAGAAAGCCAGATATTTCATTGTACTACTTGAAAAGCAATTAAACTCTGACTGACCTTACTCTGCACATTTCTCTCACCAAACATTGAAGCACTGATTAAACTCAGGCTTTCTTCATTTAGCAACAATTAAACTTTGTGGCCTTGAAGGCACACAGCTAAATCTTATCAGCAGAACAAAACTATTTTGAATTACACGGTACAACACTCACAAGGCAGATACAGATGAGCAATCTGTTAGTTCATCCAGATAGAAAACTCCAACTGACCCCTCATCATGGCATCTAAATGCTTCTTAAATGATTCCAGGATTTTCATTTTAAAATACCCTACTCCAAAGACCATTCCATATGATGATCTCTTTTTATATAAAGACGAGCCTCTTGACATTAGTCCTAACTCAAACTTTTATTTGTTTGGAACTGTGCTCCCTTGTACTTGAAATAGTAATTGAGATTTAGGGGTGAAATTGCCCCGCTCCCTGTTTGGGGCGCACAATTCGAATTAAATAAAAATGTATTGCCTGGCGAAAGCGGAACCAAAATTACCTGGAATTGGGGTTTTGGTGCATGAAAAAACATCTGGGCGGTATCGGAGATGCTTTGTGCCTCTGCGGGACGGTAGCGGGGCGAGAGAGGGGCGGAAACGCGGCGATGTCACTCAGTGCCAGCGGCTGCCATTGTTATGCCGAATACAACGTCGGCTGGAGAAAAAAAAGATGCCGGCCGCGGCACAAGCCCCTCCCCTTTAAGGGCGGACGGCGCGCCCCCAGTCTACACAGCTTTGTGACCCGCAAAGCTGTCGGTGGCATTGCTCCGTGCCAACCTCACTCCCACAGGGTAATTCCTCTCGTGGGGCGTAAAGGGGTCAGCATGGGGTGATAAGGAGTCGACGTGCACGGCGTGAAAACCATGCTCCGTGGCGCAAAGCCGTTTTTGCCGCCACTATCTTGGGGGTAATTCCGGGCGGGTCGCTTACACCCACTTCCTCCGGGCGGGAAATCCTCATTGCCTTGGAGGCGCTAACAGGCCTTTCGGAAAGGGGCAGTTTCGGCCCTTTACTGTTTCTACACTGATTACTTTCCTATTAGTCGATCCCCTGTGATATTTCACACAGGGAGTCAAACCAAATGTAGTCTACAGGTGAGGCAGGATTGGAGGGTCGTGAGAATTGGATCAGACTATCCAGACATACAAAAGTCCCCCTTTTAAAGGCATCCATAGGTATTGTTTTGAATCCATATTGACTAGTGTTACACTGTTATCAAGTTTATTCTTGATAATATATTACATTAGTTTACACAGGACTGTCTTTATAAACCTAACATGAGCAATGCCACAGGGGATTTGCAGCTAATATATTAAAATTGGGAATTCAGCACAAATAATACACTCTAGACAACACATACAATAGAATCTGAAAATTGGGGGGGGGGGGTCTCTGAGCTGCATCCTGAAACTGAGAAACCCATTCCAATTTGCAAAGTTCCCTCACCAACAACACAAACTCTGAGTGACCTCAGGCTGTGCAATTAGAACAATTTAAAATTGTGGCTTCTGTGGGACAAACACACCTTAGCGACACATTAGCAGCAGAAAAGTACATTGTGTGTTAATCGATAGAATGCTCCTGTCCTTATCTCCTAAAATCTGATTTATCGTGAGCAATGCCACAGGAGATTTGCTGAAGGACATTAAGGAGTTGAAATTCGTTATGGCCATTTTTGAGGCGGTGTCACCGCCTGAGTGCTGATTTTACCGCCAGGCGTTAGGTGCACGCTTCAAATGCCAAATTCAGTTTTTATGCCCAAAGATGAGAGAACATAAGAACATAAGAACATAAGAATTTGGAACAGGAGTAGGCCATCGAGCCCCTCGAGCCTGCTCCGCCATTCAAAAAGATCATGGCTGATCTGGCCGTGGACTCAGCTCCACTTACCCGCCCGCTCCCCATAACCCTTAATTCCCTTATTGATTAAAAATTTATCTATCTGTGATTTGAATACATTCAATGAGCTAGCCTCAACTGCTTCCCTGGGCAGAGAATTCCACAGATTCACAACCCTCTGGGAGAAGAAATTCCTTCTCAACTCGGTTTTAAATTGGCTCCCCCGTATTTTGAGGCTGTGCCCCCTAGTTTTAGTCTCCCCGACTAGTGGAAACAACCTCTCTGCCTCAATCTTGTCTATCCCTTTCATTATTTTAAATGTTTCTATAAGATCACCCCTCATCCTTCTGAACTCCAACGAGTAAAGACCCAGTCTACTCAATCTATCATCATAAGGTAACCCCCTCATCTCCGGAATCAGCTTAGTGAATCGTCTCTGTACCCCCTCCAAGGCTAATATATCCTTTCTTAAGTAAGGTGACCAAAACTGCACGCAGTACTCCAGGTGCAGCCTCACCAATACCCTGTACAGTTGCAGCAGGACCTCCCTGCTTTTATACTCCATCCCTCTTGCAATGAAGGCCAACATTCCATTCGCCTTCCTGATTACCTGCTGTACCTGCAAACTAACTTTTTGGGATTCATGCACAAGGACCCCCAGGTCTCTCTGCACCGCAGCATGTTGTAATTTCTCCCCATTCAAATAATATTCCCTTTTACTGTTTTTTTTTCCAAGGTGGATGACCTCACATTTTCCGACATTGAATTCCATCTGCCAAACCTTAGCCCATTTGCTTAACCTATCTAAATCTCTTTGCAGCCTTTCTGTGTCCTCTACACAACCCGCTTCCTCACTAATCTTTGTGTCATTTGCAAATTTTGTTACACTGCACTCTGTCCCCTCCTCCAGGTCATCTATGTATATTGTAAACAGTTGTGGTCCCAGCACCGATCCCTGTGGCACACCACTAACCACCGATTTCCAACCTGAAAAGGACCCATTTATCCCAACTCTCTGCTTTCTGTTAGCCAGCCAATTCTCTATCCATGCTAATACATTTCCGCTGACTCCGCGTACCTTTATCTTCTGCAGTAACCTTTTGTGTGGCACCTTATCGAATGCCTTTTGGAAATCTAAATACACCACATCCATCGGTACACCTCTATCCACCATGCTCGTTATATCCTCAAAGAATTCCAGTAAATTAGTTAAACATGATTTCTCCTTCATGAATCCATGTTGCGTCTGCTTGATTGCACTATTCCTATCTAGATGTCCCACTATTTCTTCCTTAATGATAGCTTCAAGCATTTTCCCCACTACAGATGTTAAACTAACCAGCCTATAGTTACCTGCCTTTTGTCTGCCCCCTCTTTTAAACAGAGGCATTACATTAGCTACTTTCCAATCCGCTGGTACCTCCCCAGAGTCCAGAGAGCAGCACTAAAAGTGGTGTTGCACACTGAGCGTCGGGCGGGAGCGCAGGATGCCGACTGAATTTTGCAACGGGAACCATGCTAGCTGGAAAATGGGAAGAAAAGGGAAAAAAGAAAAAAAAATACAAACTTCCTCGACCCAAACACAAACTTCCCCAACCCGCACACAAACTTCCCCGACTCGCACACAGACTTCCCCGACCCACACACAAACTTCCCCACTGTTACAACTAATCAAAATATGAAGAAATAAAAGAAAAATCACTTCCCTTGCTCTCTGGGCGATTCTGCCCAAATTCTGCTACCTTCACACCACTTTTTCTGGGCTGTAAGAATGCCTGGCGGTATGGCAGCCATACAAGTAGCATGTAAGGTTCATTTATGTAAATATTGCGATAGAAGCGCCAAGGGGACATTGCACGCTGGATGACATCACAATGTGGGTGGCGTTAGCCAGCGCAGCGTTGCCTCTTGGCGCCTCCACCAAAGAGCCAACAAAATTTCTCCGGAGCCATGGGCGCCGCTTAACACCGACGGTGGGCCTTTACCGCCCGTTAACCGCCGAGCACCGGTGCTAATGGGCGGCGTTATAAAGGGAATTTCGACCCCTAAGTGTTATATTATTTTGACAAAATGTCCAATTTGGACAGCTTGAGTCTTTCATATGATAATTAGAATATCAACTTCAACTGGGCGATTGGGAAGTATGGATGACACCTAAGACTATTCACAGATGTGAAAAAGAGGTGGTCACATCCTTAATAATCCTGGTGGCGATACTGCATATCCAAGTATTTGGGAGAAAGCACAAGGAATGGAAGTATGCATTCAATGGAAGAGTACTGGCGTGTATGGAGGAACAGGAGTTCAAATGCTTAATTCCATGGAAATGTGAATACAGATGGATAAAGTGATCAAAAGGGCAATAGCATTTGGCTTTTATAGTTATGGGCATGGTTTACAAAGAGGTTATGATAATGTTTTGCAAGATAACGGTTACAGCAGAGTTAGAGCAGGCAGTTTTGGGCAGACTATTATAGAAAGGACATGAAAGCCACACAACATAGAGTCATCAGGATGATACCTGCGATGAGCAACAATAGCTGTGAAGAGATTTGAGAGACTGGAACTTCAACTGGAGCAGAGAAGGCTGAGGAGATTTAATTGTGTTTTTTTTTAATTATGATGGATTTTGATGGGGGTAAATAGGAAATGACTATTCAAGTTAGGGAATCAATGACAAGGTATCATCGATTTAAACTGGTCAGTCAGAGTAAGGTTAGGAGAAATTTCTTTACAGTTGTTACAGCGTGGGATGCTTTGGCACAGGGAGTAGTTGAGGCACAGACAATTACATCTTTTAAGGGCTGAGTAGATAAACATTTGAAGAAGAGGAAGATACTGGGTTATGGAGCCAAAGCAGAGCAGTGGCATTAGTTTTGAGTTGACAGAGGACTGAGGGGGCTCCCTCTGTGCTGTAAACTTCCATGGTCAACTTCTATGGTTTTACTGTCTTGTTTTAAATGAAATAAGTGGCTGGTTTGTTCTTCCTATTTCTTTATTTAAAATATGGCACCCTGACCTCTTTGTATTCCGGGTCCTGGTCAGGCATCTGTGCTCTACTTTCTAAGCAGTAAGGTAAGTGGTGACATCATGAGGATTCAGAAAATGGCAGGTTAGTTACCATGAATGATGAGAATAGACCAACTCCAAATCCAATCAAATGATAACTACAACATTGGCAGTGATCAGCAAAGCATATGTTAAAAAATAATTGAAATAATTAAATGCCCTGAGGATACATCCCAGAATCCTCAAGGAATTAAGTAAGGAACATAGCAAAGTTCAGGTTTAATTTTTAGGAGTTCCATAACATAAGAACATAAGAAATAGGAGCAGGAGTAGGCCATATGGCCCATCGAGCTTGCTCCGCCATTTAATACGATAGGCTGATCTGATCATGGACTCAGCTCCACTTCCCCGCCCGCTCCCCATAATCCCTTATCCCCTTATCGTTTAAGAAACTGTCCATTTCTGTCTTAAATTTATTCCATGTCCCAGCTTCCACAGCCCTCTGAGGCAGCGAATTCCACAGATTAACAACCCTCTGAGAGAAGAAATTTCTCCTCATCTCTGTTTTAAATGGCGGCCCCTTATTCTAAGATCGTGCCCTCTAGTTCTAGTCTCCCCCATCCTCTCTGCATCCACCTTGTCAAGCCCCCTCATAATCTTATACATTTCGATAAGATCACCTCTCATTCTTCTGAATTCCAATGAGTAGAGGCCCAACCTACTCAACCTTTCCTCATAAGTCAACCCCCTCATCCCCGGAATCAACCGAGTGAACCTTCTCTGAACTGCCTCCAAACAAGTATATCGTTTCGTAAATATGGAAACCAAAACTGCACGCGGTATTCCAGGTGTGGCCTCACCAATATCCTGTACAACTGTAGCAAGACTTCCCTGCTTTTATACTCCATCCCCTTTGCAATAAAGGCCAAGATACCATTGGCCTTCCTGATCACTTGCTGTACCTGCATACTATCCTTTTGTGTTTCATGCACCCAGGTCCCGCTGTGCTGCGGCACTTTGCAATCTTTCTCCATTTAAATAATAACTTGCTCTTTGATTTTTTTTCTGCCAAAGTGCATGACCTCACATTTTCCAACATTATACTCCATCTGCCAAATTTTTGCCTGTCTACGTCCTTTTGCAGATTTTTTGTGTCCTTCTCATACATTGCTTTTCCTCCCATCTTTGTATCGTCAGCAAACTTGGCTATGTTACACTCAGTCCCTTCTTCCAAGTCGTTAATATAGATTGTAAATAGTTGGCGTCCCAGCACTGATCCCTGCAGCACCCCACCAGTTACTGGTTGCCAACCAGAGAATGAACCATTTATCCCAACTCTCTGTTTTCTGTTAGTTAGCCAATCTTCTATCCATGCTAATATATTACCCCCAACCCCATGAACTTTTATCTTGTGCAGTAATCTTTTATGTGGCACCTTGTCAAATGCCTTCTGGAAGTCCAAATACACCACATCCACTGGTTCCCTTTCATCCACCCTGTTCGTTACATCTTCAAAGAACTCAAGCAAATTTGTCAAACATGACTTCCCTTTCAGTTCCTCCTTCTCACTAGACCCACTGTCCCCTAGTACATTCGGAAGGTTATTTGTGTCTTCCTTCGTGAAGACAGAACCGAAGTATTTGTTCAATTAGTCTGCCATTTCTTTGGATGAGGAGGACACAAAAAATCTGCAAAGGACGTATACAGGCAAAAATTTGGCAGATGGAGTACAATGTTGGAAAGTGTGAGGTCATGCACTTTGGCAGAAAAAAATCAAACAGCAAGTTATTATTTAAATGGAGAAAGATTGCAAACAGTGCCACGTGCTAGTCAGAGTAGGAATCACAGGATAGCTCAGATGAATACGTGGATTGAGGATTGTTGCAAGAGGGAGGGGTTCAAATTCCTGGGACATTGGAACTGGTTCTGGAGGAGGTGGGACCAGTACAAACCGGATGGTCTGCACCTGGGCAGGACCGGAACCAATGTCCTAGGGGGAGTGTTTGCTCGTGCTGTTGGGGAGGAGTTAAACTAACATGGCAGGAGGATGGGAACCTATGCAGGGAGACAGAGGGAAATAAAATGGAGGCAGAAGCAAAAAATAGAAAGAAGAATAGTAAAAGTGGAGGGCAGAGAAACCCAAGGCAAAAAACAAAAGGGCTACATTACAGAAAAATTCTAAAGGGGCAAAGTGTGTTAAAAAGACAAGCCTGAAGGCTCTGTGCCTCAATGCGAGGAGTATTCGGAATAGGGTGGACGAATTAACTGCGCAGACAGCAGTTAACGGATATGATGTAATTGACATCACGGAGATATGGCTCCAGGGTGACCAAGGCTGGGAATTCAACATCCAGGGGTATTCAACGTTTAGGAAAGATAGGCAGAGAGAAAAAGGAGGTGGGGTGGCATTGCTGGTTAAAGAGGAAATTAATGCAATAGTAAGGAGGGACATTAGCCTGGATGATGTGGAATCGGTATGGGTGGAGCTGCGGAATTCCAAAGGGCAGAAAACGCTAGTGGGAGTTGTGTACAGACCACCAAACAGTAGTACTGAGGTTGGGGACAGCATCAAACAAGAAATAAGGGATGTGTGCAATAAAGGTACAGCAGTTATCATGGGCGACTTTAATCTACATATTGATTGGGGTAACCAAACTGGTAGCAATGCGGTGGAGGAGGATTTCCTGGCGTGTATTAGAGATGGATTTCTAGACCAATATGTCGAGGAACCAACTCGAGAGCTGGCCATCCTGGACTGGGTGATGTGTAATGAGAAGGGACTAATTAGCAATCTTGTTGTGCGAGGGCCCTTGGGGAAGAGTGACCATAATATGGTAGAATTCTTTATTAAGATGGAGAGTGACACAGTTAATTCGGAAACTAGGGTCCTGAATTTAAGGAAAGGTAACTTCGACGGTATGAGGCGTGAATTGGCTAGAATAGACTGGCAAAGGATACTTAAATGGTTGACGGTGGATAAGCAATGGCAAACATTTAAAGATCACATGGATGAACTTCAGCAATTGTACATCCCTGTCTGGAGTAAAAATAAAACAGGGAAGGTGGCTCAACCATGGTTAAGAAGGGAAATTAAGGGTAGTGTTAAAGCCAAGGAAGCGGCATATAAATTGGCTAGAAAAAGCAACAAACCTGAGGACTAGGAGAAATTTAGTATTCAACAGAGGAGGACTAAGGGTTTAATTAAGAGGGGGGAAATAGAGTACGAGAGGAAGCTTGCAGGGAACATAAAAACTGACTGCAAAAGCTTCTATAAATATGTGAAGAGAAAAAGATTAGTGAAGACAAACATAGGTCCCTTGCAGTCGCTTTCAGGTGAATTTATAATGAGGAACAAAGAAATGGCAGACCAGTTGAACAAATACTTCGGTTCTGTCTTCACGAAGGACACAAATAACCTTCCGAATGTACTAGGGGACAGTGGGTCTAGTGAGAAGGAGGAACTGAAGGATATCCTTATTTAGCGGGAAATTGTGCTAGGGAAATTGATGGGATTGAAGGCCGATAAATCCCCGGGGCCTGATAGTCTGCATCCCAGAGTACTTAAGGAAGTGGCCCTAGAAATAGTGGATGCATTGGTGATCATTTTCCCAACAGTGTATCGACTCTGGATCAGTTCCTATGGACTGGAGGGTAGCTAATGTAACACCACTTTTTAAAAAAGGAGGGAGAGAGAAAACAGGTAATTATAGACCGGTTAGCCGGACATCAGTAGTGGGGAAAATGTTGGAATCAATCATTAAGGATGAAATAGCAGCGCATTGGGAAAGCAATGACAGGATCAGACCAAGTCAGCATGGATTTATGAAAGGGAAATCATGCTTGACAAATCTTCTGGAATGTTTTGAGGATGTAACTAGCAGAGTGGACAGGGGAGAACCAGTGAATGTGGTGTATTTGGACTTTCAAAAGGCTTTTGACAAGGTCCCGCACAAGAGATTGGTGTGCAAAATCAAAGCGCATGGTATTGGTGGTAATGTACTGAAGTGGATAGAGAACTGGTTGGTAGACAGGAAGCAGAGAGTCGGAATAAACGGGTCCTTTTCAGACTGGCAGGCAGTGACTAGTGGAGTGCCGCAAGGCTCAGTGCTGGGACCCCAGCTCTTTACAATATACATTAACGATTTAGATGAAGGAATTGAGTGTAATATCTCCAAGTTTGCGGATGACACTAAACTGGATGGCGTGTAAGCTGTGAGGAGGACGCTAAGAGGCTGCAGGGTGACTTGGACAGATTAGGTGAGTGGGCAAATGCATGGCAGATGCAGTATAATGTGGATAAATGTGAGTTTATCCATTTTGGGGCCAAAAACATGAAGGCAGAATATTATCTCAATGGCGGCTGATTAGGAAAAGGGGAGGTGCAACGAGACCTGGGTGTCATCAGTCACTGAAATTGGGCATGCAGGTACAGCAGGTGGTAAAGAAGGCAAATGGTATGTTGGCCTTCATAGCTAGGGGATTTGAGTATAGGAGCAGGGAGGTCTTATTGCAGTTGTACAGACCTTCAGTGAGGCCTCACCTGGAATATTGTGTTAATTTTGGTCTCCTAATCTGAGGAAGGACGTTCTTGCTATTGAGGGAGTGCAGCGAAGGTTCTCCAGACTGATTCCAGGGATGGCTGGACTGTCATATGAGGAGAGACTGGATCAACTGGGCCTTTATTCACTGGAGTTTAGAAGGATGAGAGGGGATCTCATAGAAACGTATAAGATTCTGACAGGACTGGACAGGTTATATGCGGGAAGAATGTTCCCGATGTTGGGGAAGTCTAAAACCAGGGGACATAGTCTTAGGATAAAGGGTAGGCCATTTAGGACTGAGATGAGGAGAAACTTCTTCACTCAGAGAGTTGTTAACCTATGGAATTCCCTACCGCAGAGAGTTGTTGATGCCAGTTCATTGGATATATTCAAGAGGGAGTTAGATATGGGTCTTACGGCTAAGGGGATCAAGGGGTATGGAGAGAAAGCAGGAAAGGAGTACTGAGGGAATGCTCAGCCATGATCTTATTGAATGGTGGTGCAGGCTCGAAGGGCTGAATGGCCTACTCCTGCACCTATTTTCTATGTTTCTATATTTCATAAATCCATGCTGACTCTGCCTGACCAAATTTTGCTTTTCCAAATATCCTGCTACTGCTTTTTTAATAATGAACTCCAACATTTTCCCAACCACAGATGTTAGGCTAACTGGTCTATAGTTATCTGCTTTTTGTCTGCCTCCTTTTTTAAATAGGGGCATTACATTTGCAGTTTTCCAATCTGCTGGGACCTCCCCAGAAGTCAGGGAATTTTGGTAAATTACAACCAATGCATCCACAATCCCTGCCGCTACTTCTCCTAAGACCCTAGGATGCAAGCCATCTGGTCCAGGGGATTTATCAGCCTTGAGTCCCATTATCTTACTGAGTGCCACCTCCTTAGGGATTGTGATTGTGTTAAGTTGCTCCCCTCCTATTAGCCCCGAGACTATCCACTGACAGAATATTATTAGTGTCCTCTACCGTAAATACTGATACAAAATATTTGTTCAGAGTTTCTGCCATCTCCATGTTCCTCATTAATAATTCCCCAGTCTCATCCTCTAAGGGACCAACATTTACTTTAGCCACCCTTTTCCTTTTTATATACTTATAGAAACTCTTGCTATCTGTTTTTATATTTTGTGCTAGTTTACTTTCA
Organism: Pristiophorus japonicus; assembly: GCF_044704955.1. Classification (NCBI taxonomy): domain Eukaryota; kingdom Metazoa; phylum Chordata; class Chondrichthyes; family Pristiophoridae; genus Pristiophorus; species Pristiophorus japonicus. The sequence goes on from NC_091993.1 coordinate 81,689,097, forward strand.
TAGTCTATCTTCCCTTTCTTAATAATTTTTTTTGTCATTCTTTGCTAGCTTTTAAGCGCTTCCCAATCTTCTGTCCTCCTACTAATTTTGGCCATTTTGTATGCCCTTGTTTTTAATTGGATAACGTCCATTAATTCTTTAGTTAGCCACGGATGGCTATCTTTTCTTTTACACCCTTTTCTATTCACTGGAATATATTTTTCTTGAGAGTTGCGAAATATCCCCTTAAATGTACACCACTGTTCATCAACCGTCCTACACTTTAATCTATTTTCCCGTCCAACTCTGCCCTCATACCTTCATAGTCTCATTTATTTAAGTTTAGTACGCTGGTTAGAGATCCAACTTTCTCACGCTCCATCTGAATTTGAAATTCAATCATGCTATGATCACTCATTCTGAGGGGATCCTTTACTAAGAGGCTGTTTATTAATCCTGTCTCATTACACAGGAACAGATCTAAGATAGCTTGTCCCCTGGTTGGTTCTGTTACATACTGCTCAAGGAACCTGTCCCTATGCACTCTTTAGGAAATGTGTCTAAAGTCTGAATAATAGCAGTTGATAAAATCCTGATTTTCAAAAAACTGATTAAAACTTGAATCAGAGAATAATAGACGAGCCAGTCGAACATTTAGATAAAAAAATGGCGTAGAACCTTATACAGAATGGATACAATGTTCATTTAAAGAGCACCAAAGAAATTAGGGGCAGTAGTAAAGCACTGAAAACTACAGGTTATGTCTCACAAACCTACTTTAGGCCAGTAAGTTAATGGGCGATGGTTATCTGGTGGATTTTATACATTTGGATTTCGATAATATTTAATGCAATTTTGCTGGCTGGATTGAAAACATGCTTGAAGAAAGCAGAAAGTGAGGATCACTGGATAGGACCCAACTAGGGACTTGTGAAGTTTATTGGCAGCCAGTTCTGGGTCCACCACTTTTTATACACAGTTTAAAATTATACGGTGGAGAGTACTTAACAGTGTTCTCAAAATTGCTGATAAAACAATGCTAGATGATAAGCTCTCCAACTCCCTTACACATCAAAAGGGATGTGGTCAAATTAAGTCGATGAGATAAAACATGTCAAATGGAGATTATTGTGGACAAATATAAGTTAATGTTCACTGTAACAAAAAGACCAAACAAGTACTGAGATGTATTTCAAAGGCATTTGATTGCAAGCTATACAGATTACTTTGTTCCAACAGACCCATTTTGAATATTGGGCACCGTTTTAAACATTGTACCTTCAAAAGAACATTGATGCAATGGAGAAAATTCTAAGACTGAGAAGTGCAATACCCGGACTTAAAACAAGTTGTGATAAAATTGTCATCTTTGAAGGGGCACAATTCAGACCGTTGATGATATAGATGTAAGAAGGCCATTAACATGGATGTGATGGAGGACATGAACACAAAATGGCAAGCTGCAAGAATGACAAAAGATTAGAAGAATCTTCCCCCCTCACGGATGTGGACTCACCTCCCATCAAAAGCAATTCTTATTGCATTAATACGTTTAATAAAAGGGTGAGACTGAAGGCTATGAGGATTAGTTATAGATGCAAATTAGCAAAAACGGTGTGGAGTACTCGGGTTCCTGTCCTGCTGCATGTAAATACTATGTGTAGAATACAATCGATCAGGATTGAGTAAAGTAGATTGTAAATTTAAATTGATATTATGCAGTTCTGACTTTTAAATTTTAGGAGCTGGATAGAAATTTCTTTAAATGTTTCTCATTAGTAGTTTTCTAGCCAGTTTTCCTCATTTTGGATTAACGTGATCTTTCATCTGTAAATTTCTATCTTCAGTTGTCATTTTCTGCTGTTTTACGTTGGGGCAATCAACAGTGTGTGATGGTCAAAGTCTGATGTTACAGGGAGTGTGTATTGCACAACAAGAAAGATGTGCAGAAGCAATACTTTTTGAGTTCTCATGGCATTGCGCTAGAACAAGAGTAGAGTTTAGGTGAAGCATGGTTAGTGGGTGGGATTAATTGGACCAAGGTGCGTAGATGTCAATTAGTCCCCATCTTAACTTCATACACTCCGTCCTTATTCTTATGCAATGCTTTGACTTGGTAATTATAAATAACAAAACTTGTGGCAATATGGGAAACAGAGAAGTAGAACTGATTGGAGTTTAGATGTTTCTGTCCAGTAAAGGCTGAGGAATTGGGAAATGCAATACAGGTTGAACCTCTCTCATCCAGAACTCCCTCGTCCGAAACCATTCCTGGCCACCGGGTGGCGCATGCGCAGAACTTTGACATGAACAAATTGAAGTCCTTCCTTGCTGCCGATTCCCGCAATCGCTGGTCTAACCCCGTGATCCACCGCCCCCTGCCCCACCACCGCCCCCCCCCCACCCCCCATGTTCTCTCTGCCGCACTCCTAGCCCGAAGCCAGCCAGTCCCGATATCCCCTTGCTCAGTACCTGTCCCATCCAAGTTAACGTGACCACCCCTCGTCCGGAAAAATCCCTTATCCAGAACAGGCCAGGTCCCGAGGGTTCCGGATAAGGGAGATTCAATCTGTACTGGTGAGAGTGGTAAATACAGTGTGGTAAGTTCAAACGGGCAGTTCCCATTAAAATGTGAAAAAAGTTGACACAGAAGTGACAAAAAGGTAACAATGGGAAGTAATGTTTATATAACAATATACGTATCGGATCTCCTAGAGTTGGAGGATACACTAACTTATAGCAATGGGGATGATATTTAACACAGTGTATTATTAATTTACAGTGACTGATTAAGTCAAAACTGTGTTATTACATGGTATTCAATTCTGTGCCGTTTTCTATCTCAATGGTTCTTAAACAGGCCGTTACTTATGTCCTCAAGTTTTACCTCTTGCCTTTTTTAAAACCCAGGCAAATATCTGGCATTTACCAACATTGGGGAATGGGGTTGGGGGTGGGGTTAGCCACACTGGGGACCAGGACAAGGGGTTGCCTCTGGGGTTTGACAGAACTGGGGCAACAGGTCCTGAAGTTCAGCAGCAATTTGAATTGTGGTCCTGTTGTTCGGAAGCACCAGGGTAGATGCAGGGAGGTAGTAAGCATGGGGAAGAGGAATTTGAGCTTTAGCCAAAATGAAGGTTTAGCCTCATTGGAAGCAGGGGTAATGCTAGGGATTGACAACGCTGAGCAGGAGTGTGGGAGGAGGGTTGGGGGGGCGGAGGGGGGTAGTCCCCAAGGTGCGGTGACATGGGGAGTGGAATCTGTAAGTTTGGCAGCACTTGAATGGACCCTTGAGTCTGGCAGAAATGGGGCTGTGTGTCCCAGTGTCTCACTGACTGAGAGAAAGGTTTTCGGGTTCTGGCAGCACTGATGGGGATTCCCAGCCTCTAGGAACACTTGGGAAGGATAATTTCTGGACGGAATGTCGTGGGTCAAGTGGAATTGGGTAAGACTACCAGCCCTGAAGAGGGTTCACAAGATCTCAGTGACATTGGAGGAGAGTTTCAAGTTTCGCAGCTTGGGGACAGGAGGCGTTCATGAGAACTGGCTGCTATAGGGGGTGTGTTTAGGCTCCAAAGTCTAGGATAGTCTGAGAACCACTATCCCCAGCCTATAGTCTCTCCCACTGACCCTGCTCTCAACCACACAAAGCCCATTGGCAACTTAGAGCCAGATATGAACAGGGAGAATGAGGGATACTTATAGGTCGAAATTGCCCTGCTCTGCACCTCCTCAGGGCGCAAAACCGTTTTTGCCCGGGGCGGGCTGGGGGGTGGTGTTACCAGCTCCCATGAAATGAGGTCCCTTGGCGGAAATTGCCAAGCGTGGTTCGCAGCAACTTCACGGGTCGTGAACCAGGCCAACCTCTGCTCACAGGGTGGAAGTTAAAGGGGAGGTGCGCTGCGCTGTGCGCCGCCATTTTTTTCTTTGGCTGACTCACCGGTCAGTCCGTGCTCCAGTGAGGTTGCGTGTTCTGGGCCGCAATCGTGCAGCCCGGCACTCGGTTTGGGTGCTGGGCTGCAGCCACGGCACCACGCAGTCCTGGTGGCCCAGTGGAGGCCATCAAAGGGCCTGCAGAGTTTGCAGTGACCCTCCCCTTTAACAGAAGGGGAGGGGCATTGAAATGCGTCAGCACTACGTGGAGAGCCACATAGCGCTGAGGATCACACCCACGTAACGCCCCGGCCACTTCCCCAACAGGAAGTGGAGTGCGCGACATTGCGCTCCACTTCCTGTAAGGTGTGGTCCAAACGGGACGTAACCCAATTTTGCCCCCTTAGATTTACAAAGCATGCTTAAAAAAACATTGTTGTGGAAAGCCATCACTGCATGAGCCTATGTTTGCTTTGACTCTGCAATATTTTACTATCAAATTCCGAAAATAAGCATTTTTGTAAGATTTCATTAATATAAATTCATAAAATGAACGATCTACTTTGTGTTCTGTTGTTTCTTGGGAATGAGTTACATTTGTCCAAGTAAGCAAGACACAAGTTGTGTTTATCACGTTTCAGACAGTCCCTTGTCTGTGGGTGTATTCTCCAAATACAAACCAGTTCAAAGAATGAAACACAGCAAAAACTGGTTTTATGCAAGCAACTTTGCCGGAAGCTGAAAGGAAGGAAGGAAAGAAGACCACAAGAGAAGAACAGCAACCGAGGGCTAAAAGAAATCAAGCTGAACCAGTAAATAGTAGAGCTGCAGATGGCAGCTTGAAATGGAAATGTGAGAGATCTAACCTTTCACATAGTTCACGATTGTCTTTAGCCTTGCTTTGCCGTTCGCCTCCATCAATGCCTAACTCACAACACCAGAGTCATTCTTGGTAACTGTTAACCAATGATTACTAATTCAGTAAACTGTAATTGTGCCGTGTGAAACTTAACACCGTGCTGAGTCACTGGAGGATCCTGCCATATAAATATTCTCACTTTATTCAGCTGTAGGGTCCTGTGGATGTGTCTCTCCACCATCACAGGATTTAATACACATGTATCCTGCATGACATACAATCATAATTCCCGTTATACACTTTAGCATAATGCGGCTTTAAAGTTTAGACAGCTGGACGCAGAGAAGAAGGGAACTTAAAGCTCCTTTTTCTTTTTTTTAAGTGATTAGGGCTGGAATAGGAAATAATTTACTGTAGTACAACTGTGATGTTTAAATAGCCCCAAAACAGTATAGGGGCAAATGGTGCAACTGCAGTATAGAAGCTGGAAGTGGTTACGTGTTTATATAAATGTCTGTACGTAGACAGATGCATCTGTGATGAATTGGGTTTCCACCTTGTTCATTACTTCAGCGCCTTCAATTTTAAAAAAAATCCCCCAGGGCATTTTGATTCGGTCTTCAGCGTTTCATTCAGTTTGAATAGAATTGCATGATTCGCTGTTGATTTTTGTTGTTTCCAGCTGCGCACGTGCATAACTATGAAGATGAAATTACCTTGTTAGGATAAATGGACATGCTAAGTATGTATAAGTGCCTAATAATATGGTGCAGTGACATCAATTGCTCATAAGCACTTTTTGCCCAAGGTCCCCAAAGTTCTCCCAGAAACAAACCAGATTAACAAAGGTTAACTCGTGGATCCTGCGTAAAAATTAGCTTTTTTCTGGCTTGTTGAGTACTGTAATGTATGCACCTGTAAGGATGCTCACAGGTTGGTAGAGCTGTTGAGTGGGAGTGGCTTAGCCAATCACGTGATGTTCACAAGACTCAATAAAACCCAGCCAGTTGGGTTTGGGGAATCCACGATCAGGCAGGTGGTTGTGAGCCTGGTGGATGAACTTGTAATGTGTAGTGTGATTGTTAAGATCATAAGATCATAAGAAGCAGAAGCAGAAGCAGGAGCAGGAGCAGGAGCAGGAGCAGGCCATACGGCCTCTCGAGCCTGCTCCACCATTCAATACGATCATGGCTGATCTGATCATGGACTCAGGTCCACTTCCCTGCCCGCTCCCCATAATCACTTAATCCCTCATCATTTAAGAAACTGTCTATTTCTGTCTTAAATTTATTCAATGTTCCAGCTTCCACAGCTCTCTGAGGCAGCGAATTCCACAGATTTACAGCCCTCTGAGAGAAGAAATTTCTCCTCATCTCAGTTTTAAATGGGCAGCCCCTTATTCTAAGATTATGCCCTCTAGTTCTAGTCTTCCCTATCAGTGGAAACATCCTCTCTGCATCCACCTTGTCAAGTCCCCTCATAATCTTATACGTTTCAATAAGCACCACTCATTCTTCTGAATTACAATGAGTAGAGGCTCAACCTATTCAACCTTTCCTCTTAAATCAACCCATCATCTCCAGAATCAACCTTGTGAACCTTCGCTGAACTGCCTCCAAAGCAAGTATATCGTTTCGTAAATATGGAAACCAAAACTGCACACAGTATTCCAGGTGTGGCCTCACCAATACCCTATATAACTGTAGCAAGACTTCCCTGCTTTTATACTCCATCCCCTTTGCAATAAAGGCCAAGATTCCATTGGCCTTCCTGATCACTTGCTGTACCTGCATACTAACCTTTTGTGTTTCATGCACAATTACCCCCAGTTCACGCTGTACTCCAGCACTTTGCAATCTTTCTCCATTTAAATAATAACTTGCTCTGTGATTTTTTTTCTGCCAAAGTACATGACCTCACACATTCTAACATTATACTCCATCTGTCAAATTTTTGCCCACTCACTTAGCCTGTCTATGTCCTTTTGCAGATTTTTTGTGTCCTCCTCACACATTGCTTTTCCTCCCATCTTTGTATCGTCAGCAAACTTGGCTACGTTACACTCGATCCCTTCATACTAGATTGTAAATAGTTGGGGTCCTAGCACTACGGTGCCCCACTAGTTACTGATTGCCAACCTGAGAATGAACCATTTATCCCAACTCTCTGTTTTCTGTTAGTTAATCAATCCTCTATCCATGCTAATATATTACTCCCAACCCGTGAACTTTTATCTTGTGCAATAACCTTTAATGTGGTACCTTGTCAAATGCCTTCTGGAAGTCCAAATACACCACATCAACTGGTTCCCCTATTTGTTACATCCTCAAAGAATTCCAGCAAATTTGTCAAACATGACTTCCCCTTCATAAATCCATGCTGACTCTACCTGACCACATTTTGCTTTTCCAAATGTCCTGCTACTGCTTCTTTAATAATGGACTCCAACATTTTCCCAACCACAGATGTTAGGCTAACTGGTCTATAGTTTCCTGCTTTTTGTCTGCCTCTTTTTTTAAATAGGGGCATTACATTTGCAGTTTTCCAATCTGCTGGGACCTCCCCAGAGTCCAGGGAATTTTGATAAATTACAACCAATGCATCCACAATCCCTGCCGCTACTTCTCTTAAGACCCTAGGATGCAAGCCATCAGGTCCAGGGGATTTATCAGCCTTTAGTCTTAAACCTTTGCTAATAAACCAACTAGTTCTTAGTAGCAATGTGTTGCTGTAAATTCTTAAGTAAAGAACCCATGAAGCAAATACTTTACATGTACCAATTAAAGGTCCGTGTGCAATTTTACTCATGCTTGCCCTTCCAGTTAACTTTATGTGAGTGATGCTTGGTATGAAAGTAGAGTTAAGGCAGCAGGGAGGGTGCCAGAGGTCTAGTGCAGAGCAGAAGCCAATGTCAAGTAGTGGCTATGTTGCTTCAGTCTGCTCAGCAGCAGAAGTGGATCAGCAAGTCTCACTTTGCTGGACAGGTAGTGAGAGGAGGAATAAAAAAGGCGCGCCAAAGAAATTCAAGTCCATAAGAGGAGATCCACCAGCTTCCACTACTAAGGCACTGTGTCTTTCACCTGTAACTAAGCTCCCTCAATCTCACTAAGAAGCAAGGTATGAGGAGGCTAGGCCTCAGCTTGAAAACTCGACATGAATGACCTCTAACCCAAGGAGCAATATCAGTGACAGTAGTAAAAGTAACGATGGCACTCAACTATTTTGCGACAGACTATTACCAGACAACAGCAAGGGTGAGTCAGTTTTCAATTCCATTACCCAGGATACACATGCCATATTTAATGTACTGGTGAATACATTAAAACCAGCAGCAGTGACAGGAGGGACTGAAAGCCTTTTAATGTCATCCAGTACGCCCATGTGGCCATTCACGCATCTATACAGTAAACAATGGAATTCATCATCAGAAATTATTATTGCTCAACTGCATGTAAATGCACAGTTTCTGCAATGCTCATAATCCCCTTATCTTAAGAGAATCATGAACTCTGCAACTGTTTTCAGGTGAAGACACCTGATTACCCAAAATATGGCTTCTGACACCACAACGCGGTCCCATACTGGGTATCTGAGAGCCTCCAAAGATGCATATTTGAGAGACCAGTACATCAGTTTGCATGCTCAGATAGTTCTGAAGTTTGACTTTAATTGCTCCATAGCATGGCCTGGAGTAACCTGGCAGAATGCTGAATGGTGATGTGCTGCATGCTGCACAACATAACTGTCGAAAAAGGCAAAGGATAGTCTCCGCTATCGCACAGGAGGAGGAGGAAGGAGCAGCTGGTGATGCTAAAGAGCTAGCAGACACTCAGCAGCCATTTCAGGAACAGCATGGATTCACTCGGCTCTGATGGACCAGCATTCTTCACACAACATTGACGAAATTTTTTATATTTTAATGACCATTCCTCAAGTTGTGCTATTTATTGATTTCCGAAGTGAACCATCATTCTAAAGATCGGGGCCAAAATTGCGTCTTTCTATAAGAGAGGCGGCCACGGGTCGGTAAGGACTCACCACTCAGGCGGTGCGGAGGGGCCGCCATTTCGAAAATTGCCCTCCTTTATTTTTAGAGCGGTGTACGGGACCGCCCCGGCCATCTTCCCGCCCTGTCAGGCACGCGCCGACCTCTTACCGACCGGCGCTGACCCCCTTTCCGCCCCGCCTGGGAAATTGCCCTGCGGGAGTGGAGCGGCCGCTGCTCGGTTCCCCCGATAGCTTTCCCCGCGGGAAGCTTCTTGTGGCTGGATGACGCGTCTGCCCTTAAACGGGAGGGCGCACTGCCGCGGCCACCATTTCATTTAAATAGTCGGCCGACTGTCAGGTCGGCCCAACAATGGTGGACACCGGTTCAGCCGGGCTGGCAGTCCGGCAACCCCTCTTGGGTGCAAGGCCACTGGCCCAGTTGAAACTCTCACTGGTGGCCCAGTGTTTGCCACTAAAGCCTCCCTGATAAAGTGCAACATCCCCACCGACACCTGGGAGTCCCTGGCCCAAGACCGCCCTAAGTGGAGGAACTGCATCCGGGAGGGCGCTGAGCTCTTCGAGTCTCATTGCCGAGAGCATGCAGAAATCAAACGCAGGCAGCGGAAAGAGCGTGCGGCAAAACAGTCCCACCCACCCTTTCCCTCAACGACTATCTGTCCCACCTGTGACAGGAACTGTGATATTGGGCTGTTCAGCCACCTAAGGACTCATTGTTGGAGTGGAAGCAAGTTTCCTCAATTCCGAGGGACTGCCTATGATGATGATAACTGCAGAGTTTGCAGCGGTCCTCCCCTTTAACTGAAGGGGAGGGACGCTGTGACGCGTCAGCGTGGCACTGATGACTCAGAGCGACGGCCGCTCTGACCTGCCCGGACATCCGCCTCGCTGACGACCCCACATCCGCCCTGCTCCAAAAAAACCCAAAGAGCTGAATTTCCCCGGATTGTCCGCCCCATAGGTGTGCCCTGTTTGGGGCGGAGAGCAATTTCAGCCCCTATGTGTTGTATCATTATTTAAAATAATAGTGAACATGTAGCATGTGTTTAATGTGATCTGCTGCTGAGGAAAGTGTGAATGCTTTCTCAGAGGACTTGTGTGAACCTGGTTGTAATTCTGCTTAGCTTGAGGTGGTGCTGCCTGCATGTTAAGAGTAGACTGTACTGTTCCAGATGTGTGGCTTGCGTGCTATGTTTTGTCGCTTGTCCAGAGACACGTATAGGCAAGGGATCGGTGCCAATCCAAGTATGAAGTTGCAGGGCCTTGCTGGAGCTTGAGTCATGACGTTGGCCACTGCCCTGTTCAAGCACAGCGTACTTCACTGCCATGAGATTTCACTGCCGATGATTCTCTGGCGTCTGTTCCCAAGCACGCTGTCGATGGCCGTTGTTGAATCATGGATCTAAACATCTTGACATTTTAATGGGGGAATTCCTGAAGGATGCTCCAACTGTGCTCGCTACTTTTGTGCCTGTGACTCTCCTGTTGATGCCATTGACGGAAGTGCATCCGGGAGGGCGCTGAGCACCTCGAGTCTTGTTGCCGAGAGCATGCAGAAAGCAAGCACAGGCAGTGGAAGGAGCGTGCGGCAAACCCGTCCCACCCAACCCTTTACTCAACGATTGTCTGTCCCATCTGTGACAGACACTGTAATTCCCGTATTGGATTTTCAGTCACCTAAGAACTCATTTTTAGAGTGGAAGCAAGTCTTCCTCGATTTCGAGGGACTGCCTATGATGATGATGATGATGCTGCTGTGTAATGACAGTTCTCAGAGCAGTTGACTTTTTCTTCATCATCATCTACAACTGGCTGGCAGAATCGACAAGAGTGACAAACCTAATTTGTGAGGTGGTCTGCAAGGAGACAAGTGATTGATGCAACGGTTTGTTCAGGGGCTGCCTGGAGTGCAGTTCCTGATCCTTGGTCCCGTAACAGCTTAAACATGAATGTATTGCATATGTAATAAAGCAAATGTTCTGAAGCGATATGTTGCATGGCTGACATGATCTAAAATATAGTACTGATGCTGAAGGATAGAGGTTTCACAAATACAATATTTGTAATTCTATTTACCAACCACTTTACAAACCTTCCTTATGACACAAATAATAATGTTCTTGTCCTCCCCAAACCTCTAATTCTCAGCTGTTTGCAATTGTACAATTGTTAACCCTGCATCTCTAGGTGGGTTTACAGTATTTGCTTAATCTGCAAGTACACTTATTTATTCCCCTTCTAAATATTTTTCTTAGTTATTTACATTTTATGACTATTTTCTTCCTCCCCTTGTTTCCCACAGTGGGTCTGTAGTTCTTTCCGAGCTGGGTTCGTGCGACACCATGGACTATTCTTTCCTACCTTGGAGTGTCTAATGAGCAGCATTAATGAACAATGGTCCTGGTGTGACTGGACCTATGGCTGAGACTGGAGTGTCTGAGCTCAGCATCAAACCACCTTATAAACATGCCCCTCTGGCCCTGGAAACATCAGTCTCCCTCCACAACACATAAAAAACACCGAATCCAGAAACAACACCTTTAGCTCAGAATTTTTATGTAACACTTTTAACTGCTATACACTGCTGAAAAAAAATGCAATCAGTGTCAGCTTTGGCTCAGTGGGTAGCACTCTCACCTCTGAGTTAGAAGGTTATGGATTCAAGTCCCATTCCAGGGACTTGAGCACAAAAATCTAGGCTGACACTCCACTGCAGTGCTGAGGGAGTGCTGCACTGTCGGCGCTGTCTTTCAGATGAGACGTTAAACTGAGGCCCCGTCTGCTCTCTCAGGTGGACGTAAAAAATCCTGTGGTACTATTTCAAAGAAGTGCAGGGGAGTTATCCCTGGTGTCCTGGCCAATATTTCCCTCAACACTGGTCATTATCACATTGCTAGTTGTGGGAACTTGCTTGTGTGCAAGTTGGCTGCCGTGTTTTCCACATTACAACAGTGACTACATCCAAAAGTACTTAATTGGCTGTGAGATGTCCGGTGGTCGTGAAAGACGCTATATAAATCCAAGTCTTTCTTTTTTATATTTTGCGTTTTGCCATCTGTGTTTCACGATTGTTGTTTACAAATTTTCTGCCGGGCTGTCATGTGACAGTGCACGCAGAGAGGCATGAAATCTCGAACTCCCAAGGTACATCTCTCTCGCACACAAACTGGATTGAACAGGAGCAGGAACACTGGGGAGAAAAAAAACACCTTTTTCGTTTTGATGCTTGCTTTCGCGGTTCGCACCTCGCAACTGTTTGTACATTTTCTGCTTGGCTGTCATGTGACCTGGATTCTTGCCGTGCACTTCAGAGAGGGTGAAAATTTCAAATCCTATGAGACATCAAACACGCACGCACATACAATTTGTCAAGGGACAACACCGCAGCCCCCCACCCCCCATTGAAGAATGAATGCAAGCTTCGGAACAGAACCCAACCGAAGCCCCAAGCCAAACAGAGCTTTATGGATAAGTGTAGTTGGGGATTTCTGTCAGATCGTCGTCACCTCACCAGCTGCTGCCTCGACTGAGATCAGATAAGTGAATAATTGAGCCCGGGACTTTCCTGTGCTGCAAGGCTCAGTTCCACGGTGAGGCTTCAGGGGAGTGAGATCCGAGATTCATTAATATTGATGGGGATGGTGGGTGCGGGGGAGGAAGATATGAGTGAATTCATTCTAACACGTTACATGGTGTGAAACAAGTCTGAGCTTTTTTGGAATTTTCCAACCAATGACTTCAATAAACTCAGAATAATAAAAATCTTTTGGAAGCCAAGAATTACATATTTAGACTTCAAATGTGACAAAACATTTATTTTCCAGGAATTTTGGTTTCTATTAAATAGTGTTTCTTTTGAGGTATGTTGCTTTCCCCCTATTCTTTGCCAGATACAGTATAAAGGCCTGTCTGGCAACTTGCTATTAAATACTATTTCTGTATCTCTTGAAGGAGCCTAATTGGAGCTGTGGTTTTCCCAGTGAAGTCACATGTCCAGATGAATGAATCAGGATTCCATTTCGTTCCAATTTACCTTGGCTTTCTCTCAGTCTGCTTTGTGCTTGGCCTTAGCAGTCCTTTTGGTTGTTTCCCTGATTTAATATTGCTGTGAGAATGCTTGTAGATGGAACTTGATCTGGTGCCTCGGTCCTTACTGTGTAAATAGAAAGCAAATTGATTTCAGATGAGTGCGTATTCACTCTCCAGTGTCAACAGCCAAAAGCTTGAGGCTGGAAATGAATGTCAGCATGCACGTGCAAACCCACCCCCATATCAATCTGAAATATGCTTTGAGTTTAAGGATATGGTGCAAAGGCGGGTAAATGGAGTTGAGATACAGACCTGCCATGATATAATTAAAAGGAGCAACAGGCTCGAGGGGCTGAATGGCCCACTCCTCTTCCTATGAGTTGAGCTTTCAGATAAGAAAAGCTAATTCTACATTGGTGAAATGTGAAGGATAGAACAAAAAAGGGTTTCCTCAGACTATCAAGCCTACTTCTTCCAGAGATCTTGTCCCATAATGTATACTACTTCACTTATTTGACATCCTGAAGAAAAGTTTGGCAGAATGTCTCCTTGATTCTCAGAGCAAAATTCAATTTTTTCAATTTACAATTTCCTCTTCATTCTTCAAGCCCGGCTGGTTGTTTTCCACAATGACATTTCCATGGTTCATGCAGCACAAGAATAACCATACACCTGGAGTCTATAGTTATCTGTATCAACTTCATTCCTAACCAAGCAAACACGTCCCCCTGTGTGTGCACATGAGCATGAGGTGGTGGTGGGGGAGGGGAAATTAGGAACTAACATCACTAGTAATTTGAATTTTAGGTTTTTTTGGTGCAGTCTTAAGAAATCCTGTAAATGACAATGGTTTCTTTATCCAGATTCAAATGAGGATAACAGGAATGTATACAAACACATTAAATGGTCGTACATGAACTTGGCCGATTGGAAGTTCTACCCTTGAGTAACCAAGGTGGAAAAGGATTTCCTTCCCTAGCACTAAAATCCGTTACCTGGATGAGAATGAACTTACCAGAACATTTTAAAGGAACGTTTCTGCCACAAGTCTCGACATGTGTTTGTACAAAAACATATCACCTCGGCAACGTTTAAAAACCCCACCAGATTTTAACCAAGATTCATGTTTGCAAAGTTGACAAAGGGCTCACTGTCACCAGTCTCTTCTGACTTAGATTGAACCTGGGCCTTCTGGAAATTGTAGATATCCAGAACTACAGCAATGCTACAAGCTGATCACTTCTCCAGCAGGTCCACTGCTTTATTGTTAAACAAACAAAACTGGCCATAAATCTGTCTCCCTCAACTAGGTTAACCCTCAAAGGACTGCTGGAATAAGCTCCTGTCGCTTTTATACAGCCAAAGAAAAAGTGAATTAGACATGTATTGTAATGCTAGATTTTGTAGTGGTGAATACTGCTTTTTGGAAGGATAACTTTAAAAATTATTAAATAATTGCAGATTTCAGGCTATGTTTATTTTTCAACTTGTTTAATTTCTTCATTGCTGCCTCCAGTTTGCAAAATCTACTGCGGTTTGCCTCGCTGAACAAAACTGAGTGACTTTGCCTAATCGAGCGGCAGTTTTCAGCGAACGTTGTGGTTGGGCTTTGTAATTTTCTGAAGAATGATCCGGCCGCTATCCAGATGCATTTTATGTTTAAGTTTTAGGCACATCTTTGAATCCAAAATGATTTAACAGAGTTCTCTTCATGCTCAGTTGCTTTACTACAGTTTATGTACCCCTTTGTGACCTCCTCCACAATCACTTGTTCGTGGATTACTGCTTTTCTAAGAATACCAAATTGAGTGATCATCAAGGGGAGGGCCCATTCTCTCTTCAGAAAGCTGCAGTAAGATAAAACTGAAATCAATGTGCATGTGCAGGATTTTAGAGTTGGTCTAAATGCTAAATGAAGGATGCTGTACAGGGAAGTGACTTGCCTGGAGTGATTGATGCATGTGATGAGTGATTGATGACAATAAAGTGTTTTATGTTTATCATCATTTTCTCAAAATCTCCAGTGATAATGTTTCGTCCTAAAACCATACATGAATTAACTTGTAATACTAAACTATGGCGTGGTTTGTATGTAAAAGGCATCTTGAACTGCTAGCCCTATAATTACTGGTATGAGTGAAAGTCTTCGATGTATGAGTCATCCACAGAGAGATAGCGTTGGAAAGAATGGTTTAAAGGGACAATGTGGATTCGGAAGTGATTATTTACCATTCACTAAATGTATTCAGTTAATGTGAAGCTGGTGTCATCGAGGCTAATCATTTACTGGAAGACATTTAATTGTGCTAAAACAAGTTATTGTAACCTTAAATAGCTCTTCATGCAGTTACATTAGTGCAGTGGAAAGTGTCCAGCGAAGAACGACTGGAACATTTCTGGCTTTGGGGTATACATTCCAAGGAGAAACTCACAGAACTTTGTATTCATATAATCATAGAAATTTACAGCACGGAAGGAGGCCATTTTGGTCCATCGTGTCAGCACCGGCCGACCAAGAGCTATCCAGCCTAATCCCACTTTCCAGCTCTTGGTCCGTTGCCCTGTAGGTTACGGCACTTTAAGTGCACATCCAAGTATTTTTTAAATGTGGTGAGGCTTTCTGCCTCTACCACCCTTTCAGGCAGTGAGTTACAGACCCCCACCATCCTCTGAGTAATGAAATTTCCCCTCATAGCTCCTCTATACCTCCCCCCAATTACTTTAAATCTATGCCACCTGGTTTTTGACCCCTCTGCCAAGGGAACCGGTCCTTTTTATTCACTCTATCCAGGCCCCTCATAATTTTATACACCTCAATCAGGTCTCCCCTCAGCCTCCTCTGTTCCAAAGAAAACAGACCCAACATTTCCAATCTTTCCTCATAGTCAAAACTCTCCAGTCCAGGCAACATTCTTGTAAATCTCCTCTGCACCCTTTCCAGTGCAATCACATCTTTCCTGTAATGTGGTGACCAGAACTGCACACAGTACTCCAGCTGTGGCCTAACTAGTGTTTTCTGCAGTTCAAGCATAACGTCCTTGCTCTTGTATTCCATGCCTTGATTAATAAAGGCAAGTATTCCATATGCCTTCTTAACCATCTTATCCACCTGGCCTGCTCCCTTTAGGGATCTGTGGACCTGCACTCCAAGATCCCTTTGTTCCTCTACACTTTTCAATGTCGTACCATTTAATGTGTATTTCCTTGCCTTGTTAGACCTCCCCAAATGCATTACCTCATATTTATCTGGATTAAATTCCATTTGCCACTGTTCCTTCCACCTGACCAGTACATTGATATCTTTCTGCAGTCCACAGCTTTCTTCTTCATTATCAACCACACAGCCTATTTTAGTGTCATCTGCAAACTTCTTAATCATACCCCCGACATTCAAGTCCAAGTCATTGATATATACCACAAAACGCAAGGGACCCAGCACTGAGCCCTGCGGAACCCCACTGGATACAGCCTCCCAGTCACAAAAACACCCATCAACCATTATCCTTTGCTTCCTGCCTCTGAGCCAATTTTGGATCCAACTTGCCTCTTTGCCCTGGATCTCATGGGCTTTTAATTTTGTGACCAGTCTGCCATGTAGGACCTTCTCAAAAACTTTGCTAAAATGCATATACACTACATCATATGCACTGCCCTCATCGACCCTCCTAGTTCCCTCCTCGAAAAATTCAATCAAGTTAGTCAGACACGACCTTCCCTTAACAAATCTATGCTGACCTTGATTAATCCATGTCTTTCCAAATTAAGATTTATCCTGTCCCTCAGGATTTTTTCCAATGATTTTCCCACCACTGAGTTTAGGCTGACTGGCCTGTAATTACATGTCTATCCCTTTCTCCCTTTTTAAACAAAGGTACAACATTAGAAGTCCTCCAGTCCTCTGACATCACACCTGTAGCCAGAGAGGATTGGAAAATGAGCCTCAGCTATTTCCTCTTTTGCTTCTTTTAACAGCCTGGAATACATTTCATCCGGGTCTGGGGATTTATCCACTTTCAAAGCTGCTAAGCCCCTAAATACTTCCTATCTCACTATGTTTATCTCGTCTAATATTTCACACACCTCCTCCTTCATTGCAAAGTCTGCATCACCTCTCTCTTTTGTGAAAACAGATGTAAAATATTCATTAAGAATCATACCCACATCTTCTGCCTCCACACACAGATTTTCTTTATGGTCTCTAATAGGCCCTACACTTTCTCTAGTTATCCTCTTGCTCTTAACGTATTTATAAAACATCTTTGAGTTTTCCCTGATTTTACTTGCTAACATTCTTTACTTTCCTGATATCTTTTTTAATTGCAGCCCTGCTCCTCTAGTATTGAGTTCTCTGAATCTGATATAAGCTTCCCTTTTTTTCTTTATCTTACCCTTGACATCCAGGGGGCTCGAGATTTATTCACGCCACCCTTTTTCTTTAAGGCTCTGTACCCTCAGGATCTCCTCCTTGAATGCCTCCCACTGCTCTGACACTGATTTACCATCAAGTAGCCATTTCCAGTCCATGTTGGTCAAATCCCATCTCAGCTCAGCAAAATTGGCTTTACCCCAATTGAGATTTTTTTTTCTTGGTCCACCTTTGTCCTTTTCTATAACTACCCTAAATCTTACTGAATTATGATTACTAACACCAAAATGCTCTCCCACTGATACCCTTTCCACCTGCCCTTCATTTACAAAACCAAGTCCAGAACCGCGCCTTCCTTTGTTGGGCTTGTTACATACTGGCTAAAGAAATTCTCCTGAATGCATTTTAGGAATTCCGCACCTTCTGTACCATTCACACTACTTTTTTCACAGTTAATATCAGGGTAGTTGAAATCCCCCACTATTACAGCTCTATAGTTTTTGCACTTTGCATCAATTTGCCCACATATTTTGGATTGGATAAGCTGGGTTTGTTCTCATTGGAACAGAGGAGATTGAAAGGAGACCTCATTGAGGTGTACAAAATATTGAGGGGCACAAAATATTGAGGGGCCTGGACAAAGTGGATAGTAAGGATCTATTTCCATTGGTGATGGGGTCTATTACGAGGGGGCATAGTTTTAAGGTGGTTGGTGGAAGGTTTAGAGGGGATTTTAGGGAGGTCTTCTTTATGCAGAGGGTTGTGGGGATCTGGAACTCACTGCCGAGAAGAGTGGTGGATGCAGAAACCCTCACCACTTTTAAGAGATGTTTGGATGGGCACTTGAAGTTTGGTAACCTGCAGGGTTACAGACCTAGAGCTGGTAATTGGGATTAGACTGGATGACCTTTTGTTGGACGGCGCAGATATAATGGTAAGTACTGCAGGGAATAGAATACAACCAGGGTGATCTCCTGAACTAGTTTCGATCGCCTGGATGGGTTGGAGAGGAATTTTCCCAGATTTTTTTCTCCCTAAATTGGCCTGGGTTTTTATCTGGTTTTTGCCTCTCCCAGGAGATCACATGGCTCCAGTTGGGGTGGAGTGTAGAATGTTTCAGTATAAGGGGTGTCGCAGTTGTGTGAGGCGGACTGGTTTGGCTGGGTTCTCTTTGCCTTTCTGTCATTGTTCATAGGTTTATATGTAACCTTTAGGGCTGCTGACCAAGGTCCGTGCGGCTCTTTGTCGGCCGGCGCGGACACAATGGGCCGGAATGGCCTCCTTCTGCGCTGTAAATTTGGGGGTCTATAATACACTCCCGGTAGTGTGATTGCCCCTTTTGTGCTTCAATACAATCCATATGGCCTCATTTGATGATCCCTTTAACATATCATTCCTTCTCACAACTGTAATTGTTTCTTTAATTAATACTGCGACCCTCCCCCCTCCTTTTTTACCCCCCTCTCTATCCCGTCCGAAAACCGTGGAACCAGGAATGTTGAGCTGCCATAACGGCCCTTCTTTCAGCCATTTCTCAGTAATAGCTATAATATCGTACTCCCAAGTGTATATTTGTGCTCGCAGCTCATCTGCCTTATTCCCTATACTCCTTGCATTGAAGTATATACCATATAGTGGTGCCAAACTCCCTTGTGGTCTATTTTCCAGCCCTTGTTTCCTCTGTCTTCCAAATTCACTTTTGACTTTTCTGCTGCCTAATTCCAGCTTTGTTTCGCTCACCACTGAATCTATTCTCTGGTTCCCATCCCCCTGCCCAGCTAGTTTAAACCCTCCCCAACAGCACTGGCAAATCCTCCCGTGAGGATACTGTTCCCAGCTCTGTTGAGGTGCAACCCATCTGGCTTGTACAGGTCCCACCTTCCCCAGAAACAGCCCCAATGCCTCAGGAATCGAAAGCCCTCCCACCTGTACCATCTCTCCAACCACGCATTCATCTTCTCTATCCTCCTATTTCAGTACGCACAAGCACGTGGCACTGGCAGTAACCTGGAGATAACTACCTTTGAGGTCCTGCTTTTTAATTTCTCTCTTTGCTCCCTAAACTCTGCCTGCAGGACCTCATCCCTCTTTCTACCTATGCCATTGGTACCGATATGGACCATGACCTCTGGCTGTTCTCCCTCACCCTCCCCAGAATGTCTTGCAGCCGCTCGGTGACATTCTTGACCCTGGCACCAGGGAGGCAACCTACCATCCTGGAGTCATGTCTGCAGCCGCAGAAACACCTGTCTGCTCCCCTGACTATTGAATCCACTACCACTATTGCTCTTCCAACCGTCTTCCTCCTCCCCTGTGCAGCTGAGCCACCCGTGGTGCTGTGGACTTGGCTCGGGCTGCACTCCCCAGAGGCACCAGCGCTCTCACCAGTACTCAGAACAGAATGCTGAGCAAGATGGACTCAGGGGGCTCCTGCACTACCTGCCTATTGCAGGATCAGTGACTGAGGAGACATTATCCATGTTTTTGTAATCCTGTGAAGAATGGTTAATGTAGGTATGAGCTGGTTGGACTATGAATATGGAATTAGGGGACATGTATATCTATTAATAGGTCTCAAGCAAGACTTGAGATCAGGAATGGGAGACCGGGATATATTTTCTCACACCCTAGTTCAGGGGCACGCAGGCTAATGGTAGGCCAATGAGGCTGCTGCTGCCCCAGATGAAATCAGCTAACTCAGGGGACACAAAAGATTAAACCTGGGACCTTCCCGCTGTATCTGGCTTGGAGCACCCTGGCAAGGAAGGGTTTGCATTTAGCCATTAGAGCAGCCATTCCATACTCATGTCCCTTCAGTCGAGGGGTCTCAGCAATACTCATGAATAAGATGACATCTTAGCTCCGCCTCTGCCATATTGGTTGCCATGGAATGTTTGTGTCACAAAGGCCCATAGTACATGATGCTGGGTAGGTGGAAAAGCATTGGATAAGAGACAGTTCAGTCAAGAATTAGTGGTTAGATAACACCAAGATTGTATTTTAAAAGCTTTTAGATTGTATGAGGAAGGAAAGACTGAGGGACAGTATTTACATCCTGGAAAAGAGTGACGGTGCAATTAGTTCAACACAGTGAGCCTGTAGGAGAAGGCGCCATGATAAAAATAGATTGTTTTAAACTTAGGAACAAGAGAGGAATGTTCAGAGGAGAAAGGACTATAACAGCATTGATAAAATAGAGTGTGAGGAATGGTTGTGAGATGAAGAGATTTTTCGTATATGTTTATTAATTGGTTAAAAAAAAATTAACAAATATTTGACCCTGCAGCTGTTCACAAATTAACTAGTAATGCTTACAGGTAAACCATTATACTTCAGCTCCCTCTTACTATTGACCTCAATGGAGAGGAGCATCAGGCGGGTGTATAACAGGGGCCAAACCCACTATCATGTTTTCTGCCATCGCTGAAAGTGATCGACTTCATTCAATCCCATTCCATCTCACTGTTAATGGTTTTTATTAAAGAAATGATCATGAAAAGAACGGAGGAGGCTGAAAGAAGAGAAAGGCATTGCGGCAGATCCTTTAGTTAGGGCCCGACTGGAGTGTTATGGTCTCCCTGCTGCTTTTGCAAAAAATAATTTACTAATTGTTACTGATCCCTTTACGACAAGACTTTATCAGGAATAGTCCATTTTTGAAGGGTTGTTGTGTATACAGCTAGAGCTGTTGTCTCATGGTGCGTGATTACTGCGCTGTCTTGTAATGAATGAAGTATTTACAAGGTGTCTGAATATTTTTTAATGTATTTTAAATGAAAAGTATTTTCTGCTTGCCCCAGAAAGGCCCTGGTGGCTTACATTTTTGTTAAAATGTTGCCCTTTGACCTTTCAGCTCGTGGAGCAAACAGCCTCCGACTTTCTTGTCTACCACAGGAGGCCATTTCCTTGCTCCATGTGCTGAAGGCAATGCAAAAGTGAGCTGGAAGTACATTTAACTGATCGTCATTTATATTTATTGATCAGAATTGCATGAGGTGTCACATCTTTGAATAAATTGAATTAATCCTTGTTTGGAATGGGCTTTGTAAGCGGTGCTAGAGATGATCTCAAAAGTTTTTCCTCGCAATCAGTAAATCTTGACAACATCTTTCCACTCTAAATTAAAGGGAAGTTTGTTTTAGTAACATCAAAATCTGTATCTGCAGTGACATGTCCTGTTTATTACTACTTTCTGCTGCCTTTCTTGACTTATCCTTAATTTCCTGGCAATGGTTTTTTTCCTCCACTCCTCTGACTACCCTCTTGGCTGCTTCTACTAATGATCCCGAAATTGCGGTCGGAGGCTTCCCGCGGGCGGATGCCTCCAACCTCAAAAATATTTACGAATGTACCTGGTGGTCCCAGAGGAGCGAACACTTGCGCTATGAGGCCTCCATGCGCAGCCCAGCGTAGGGCCCCATGTATTCCAGGAGCGTATGTGCAGCTTGGGATCACATGGGCCGGACCAACCAATGAAAATGGCGTATCCCCATTTGCTCCATTTGTACGGCGATCACCATTTCTCTGAATGGGGATACCCCCAAAAACACACAAACATTTTAAAGAAATAAGAAAAACACTTCACATATTTAAAATTAATTGTAATTGAATGTTTTAGACAAAAATGTATTTTTTTGACAGTTTTTTAATATGTTTTAATAGGGCTAAAAATAAATATGCCTTAATGGACATTTTTAATATAAAATTATTGATAACATTTTATTTTTCTATCTTTTAAAACCCTTACGCTGGTAAAAGCAGGCCTTACTCCTGCTTTTACCAGGTGTAAGAGTTTGAAGGACATTCGCTGGGCAAATAACCCAAATCTGCGCCCGCGAAGGCCCTTCTCCTGGGGATATTTTGGAACTGTCAAAAGACATTTTGACAGTTTGCAAGTGCCGGATTTCGGACAGAGCTCAAAAATTTCCAGTTTGTGCCAAATTCACAAGATACATGCAGATTAGGAAGGCCATTCAGCTATCTCAGATCATTCATCAGGCAAGAAAAAACTGATGGTCCCTTCATCAGAACATCCAACTCGCTTTACCTGCATCACCCTATCTGTGATTCAGTCCCATGTACAGACCACTCATTGTGGGAATTTGTAATAACCGTCTACATTTACTGTTAACCAGTTTGAACCTTTGCAGCCTTGTCCCAATTATGATTTACCCTGAACTAGTGTTCTGATTCTACTTTTTCCATACCATTCAGTATCTTTACAAATGTTGCAGAGCTGGTCTCCAGTCGTCTTGGTTAATCCTTGCCACTGGATCCAGACCTAGCTCTGTCAAGCCCGTGTGGTGGCTGGTGTGCAATGGCCACCACACGTTAAAAAAATCCACTCACAGGCATCTTCCACCCTTCAGGATGTAATTCGGGATCTGGAATATTAGGTCCTTCATTGAAACACCTGTGAACTCATCCCTTTTCGGTGTGGAAGCAAGTCATCCTCGTTTCGAGAGACTGCCTATGATGATGAAATGTTTATACGGCAACTTTATTATCACTGCAAAGCAGGTTCTACCTCATCTAGGCGTTGCAGTATAGCTCCAGAGGTGTTTCCCAATTTGACTGTGGAGGAAGTAGTCTTGTATCAGGTTTGACATATCATGCACTACAACTCTGGTGTATTGTCAAACTTAATTGGTAAAGTGCTGAGGGGATCCATCAGCACTGTCAAAACATTAGTATTTTTATGGGCGGGAGTAAACAGGTATCAACAGACATCTTTCCCAGGCAGGAGAACCACAGTTGACATTTTACTAATGAGTTCAGGATAGTAATAACTCTCATTTCCAGATTCTTCGATCCATGGACACTCCCGACATGTTTCTGAGCTTCCTGCATTCCTCCCAGTGGATTCCCCACATTTTTCTCGCTACTGGTTTTATAGAGTTAATTTCTCTTTCTCATTTCATTTCGGATCTTTATCCATTTAATGTTATGCTAGGATAGCTATTTTTGCTGGTCCTTGGTACAGATTTATTCTGAAAGCACTTCAGAATTTTTCTGAAGTTATTCCATTTGTCCTCAATGAATAAACAATTCCCCCCACCACCATCCCACCCCCCTCCCCCCAGCCAATCTGTTTCAACTCCTTGAAGGTGGACCTCTTAAAATTATACACCTGATTATTGATGATTGGCATAGCTGATGATTTCAAATTGAATGTCAGCCAGGAGTACTACGACTTCCCTTAACTCGATGCTGTCAAGGTCATTCATTACCAAGTTGATCAGAGGGCTACTTTTTGGGACTTTCTTTATGCAATGGACCATGAAAGAATTCTGTATTATATCTACTGACTGAGGCTCGAAACCACACGCTGCCAGGCCGTGCTGCACTCAGATCTTTTCACATAAATGAGGTCGCTGTGCCAAGCACAAGGCTCAATATCCTCAAAGAATGTGAAGTTTATCGACCAAGGTTAGAAAAGGTCCAATACTTCAGTTTGCAATGACTGTGATGGATGAGGATACAGCCTTTTTTTAAAAAAAAGGAACACTGGAGGGCATACTTAAAAACTTTATTTGAACCTCTCAGTCACAGAAAGAAAAAAGGCAACTGTGCTCGAGGGCAGATAACACAAGATTAATCAAAATGACAAGATCAAGAGGTAAGAGAATTAAATGGCAACCACATCAAAAGTGACATTTCATCTCACAAAGGGTCTGTCGGCAGGCCAACTCTGGGGGAGTCTACACTTTAAAATGCCATTAAGGACAGAAAGATCTTTTGTCTAAAATTGCCTGCAATCAGTGGGCATAGGATGGATTCTGTGCTGACTGTTGTGTGTAGAGGAACTATTGCTTCCCCAAATCACCGTGCACCGCAGTGTCTGTAGTTCTCAGTTTCTTATCTTCGCCGTTGATTTCACTAAATGAGAGATGTTAGACTTGAGGATGCCTCCGAACCACAAGGAAAGTAAACACCTACCTGGTACCTCCGGAGCTTTGAAGACTGGCGTTCCTGGAGCTCTACATGTCGTCATCATCATCATCATAGGCAGTCCCTCGGAATCGAGGAAGACTTGCTTTCACTCCCAAAGTGAGTCCTTTGGTGGCTGAACAGTCCAACACGAGAGCCACAGACCCGTCACAGGTGGGACAGACATTTGTCGGGGGAAGGAGGGACGGGATTGGTTTGTCGCACGCTCCTTCCGCTGCCTGCGCCTGACCTCTTCACGCTCATGGCGTTGAGATTCGAAGAGCTCAATGCCCTCCTGGATGCACTTCCTCCATCTAGGGCGGTCTTCGGCCAGGGACTCCCAGGTATCAGTGGGGATGTCGCGCTTTATTAGGGAGGCTTTGAGGGTGTCCTTGTAACGTTTCCGCTGCCCACCTTTGGCTCGTTTGCCATGAAGGAGCTCCGCATAGAGCGATTGCTTAGGGAGCCTTATGTCTGGCATGCGAGCTATGTGGCCTGCCCAGCGGAGCTGATCAAGTGTGGTCAGTTCTTCAATGCTGGGGATGTTAGCCTGGGCGAGTACACTGATGTTGGTGCACCTGTCCTCCCAGGGGATTTGCAGGATGTGTACACCTGTGTAAAGACCCACGTATCCCAGGAGCACATGCAGTTTGCCAGCGCCCCTGGGATCACGTGGGCCAGCCCAACCAATCACAAGTGGGGATTCCCATTATGCTTATGGGGATTCCATTATATACGGAGTCCCCATAAGCATAATAGGATCCCCTAAAAAACACTTTTTCATCCCACTTAAATAAAAATAAATCATCACATGTTCAAAATTAATTCAAATACAATTGAATTAAACATTTAAAATAAAAATGTAATTAATAAAAAATAAATGTAAACATTTTTAAAGGGGCCAAAAATAAACAAAACTAATTTTAAAGGCTTTTGAATGTTTAAATCATTTAAAAAGTTTTATTTTAACCTTTACTTAAAGCGTTATCCTGGTAGAAGAAGCCTTACACCTGCTTTTACCAGGCGTAAGGGTTTCGTGGGTGTTCGCTGGTCAGTAGTTGGACAAATAGCCCGACACTCCATTTCCTGTCCATTTGTACGATCTGTCAAGCTGAAACTAGATAGATCGCAAGTTCCAGGTTTTTCACAAATGCACATCGCATGTGGAAAGCTGGAACATACGGGCCTCTGATGGGCCTGGAAAATCTGTTGTTTTTCTGACATAGTGCACTCATTTTAATTCTTTTGAGAGTAAATGATTTTGGGAAGGTAAGCTGGCTTAGTTTGTTAATCTTCTGTGCTCAGAATGATAGTCTGAAGATTCATACAAGGTCCCCAGTTGGTGAGCTATCCAGTCTTAGTCGTGGTCTAGTGCGGAGGTGTTGAGAGGAGGGCGGACTCCACCACACCGAGCAGCGGGCAAGGATCTTTTATTGGATGTACTGAGTCATTGGGGGAAGCCTAGGAATGGGTCCTTTGGCAAGGGGGTGGGTGGGGGGAGGGGAGGAAGTCTATCGTACAGGACGATTTTAGGGGGAAATATGGACGTGCCTCACAAACCAACTTTAAAAATAAATGCTTCACCTGTAAGTTCAGTGTCCTGGCAGCATGTTAAAAGGTGAAAAAGGCACATAGGGTACAAAGATTCCTTCATTTTGCGAGGAAAAGTATGTTTCAGGTCAGTGCAGGAAGGAAAGTGTCAAATTGGTCAAATCAACCTAGTTTGGAGCTCATGTTTTCAGCCTCTTTCCAAAATGTTTCTTCATCTTCGCCTTGTGCTTCCAGAAGAAATAATACCTCGAGTTATATTGGGCCCAAGTTTCGAGCCGCGCCTTGAACGGCGCAGTCCCGACCTGGACGCCCGTTTATCGCGCCACAAAGTGCGCCTAAAAAAAACCTCCAGATTCTCCACCTCCCTGCAGGTCCTCTGGCCCTCGGCGCAGCGCAGCACGAGCTGTAGGGGGCGGAGCCAGGTCCCTGCGCTGAAATCAGTGCCGGGACCTCTGCACATGCACGATACAGTGGGCGCGCATGTGCAGTAGCTCCAGGCGCCCGAAACTGTGTGGGAGGGGCCCGAAGCACGCAGCCTCTAGCCCTGGCCGAATGGCCTCACTGGGGCTGCGTGAATAAGGCTCCTCCCACGGCCAGCTCCTGCTTCCTCCCGACCCGACTCGACTCCCACTTCCCGCCCCCCCCGCCTCCAGACCGCGCCCAACACCGACCCGACTCCCGCTTCCCCCCCACCCCCGCCCCCGGACCGGACCCGACTCCCGCTCCCCCCCGCCTCCGGACCCGACCCGACCCGAATCCCGCTTCTCCCCCCCCCGCCCCTGACCCGACCCGACTCCCGCTTCCCCCTCCCCCCCACCCCCGGACTGGATCCGACCTGACCTCCCTCTCCCCGACCTGACCTCCCTCTCCCTCCCTCCCCCCGACCCGCGCTCCCCCCGACCCGACCCAACGCCACCTACCTGTAAAGGCCCTGCCCGAAGTCTCGGGCCCAGCCCGTTCAGCCTCCCTCCCCCTTCTCCTTTCCCCCCCCTTCTCCTTTCCCCCCCCATCTCCTTTTCCCCCCATCTCCTTTTCCCCCCATCTCCTTTCTCCCCCCCATCTCCTTTTCTCCCCCATCTCCTTTCCGCCCCATCTCCTTCCCCCCCCATCTCCTTCCCCCCCATCTCCTTTCCCCCCCATCTCCTTTCCCCCCCATCTCCTTTCCCCCCATCTCCTTTCCCCCCATCTCCTTTCCCCCCCATCTCCTTTCTCCCCCTTCTCCCCTCCTCCCCCTTCTCCCCCCTCCCTCTTCTCCACCCCCTCCCCCTTCTCCCCCCCTCCCCCTTCTCCCCCGCTCCCCCTTCTGCCCCATCCCTCCCCCTTCTCCCCCTTCCCTCCCTCTGCTCCTCGCCTCTCTCCCTCTACCCCCCTCCTCCCCCTTCCCTCGCTGTCAGAAACACAGACTGACAGACAGAGAATGAGAGACACACACAGACAGACACTGACAGAGACACTCTGGGGGGGGGCATCCCAGCACGCTGTTGGAGGGCTCTCAGTGCTGCAGTCGGTAAGTAGAAAATGTTTTATTTATTAATTTTTTGTGATTGATTTATTGGTTGATTTATTGATGTTTTTATTATTGATGATGGCTCTTTATTTGTAAAACTGAAGTGTTTAATGTTTGTAAACTTCCCTTTAAACCCCCCCCCCTCATTCCCTACGCCTGATTTGTAACCTACGCCTGATTTTCTAAAGTGTAGACAAGGTTTTTTCGAGCGTACAAAAATCTTCACTTACTCCATTCTAAGTTAGTTTGGAGTAAGTTTTCACTGACGAAAGTTTGAAAACAGTCGTAAGTGGCCGGACACACCCCCTTTAAAAAAAAAAAATTCTGTTCCAAAGTGAAACTGTTCTAACTGACTAGAACTGGAGCAAACTAAATGACGAGATTTCCGATTTCTAAGATACTCCGTTCTACACCAGTTGCTCCTAAAAATCAGGAGCAAATCATGTGGAAACTTGGGGCCATTATGTCTATCACTCCAATGACATAGCGGGTAGGTTAAATGTTTGGGATGTATTTAGTGGATTATGTTTCTTCATTATTTAGCTAATTCTTGCTAGCAATAGGTTTCAGTTATGTACATACAGGGAATCTCACAAGGAAAATAGTCACAGACATTTAGGAAAATACAAGGGATAGCTGCAAAGTCTACATGGATAACACACTCGGCTCTAGTCATCTAAAAGAAGAGATAGCGTTTATTTTGTAGTACAAATCACATTTTTATGCAAAATGCTACTTAATATTTGCAGTTATAAGAATTTGAGTTCTTATGACTGAAGAGTACAGTATATCGCATTCGTACTGGCTTCACTCTGGTTTGTAGATTAATAAGGAGCTGGTTGTTGGTGAGAACGTGGTCAGGATCCGTAGATCTATTCCTTTGAAAAAAAACTTGCCTTTATTATTGTACATTTAATGTTAATCACTGAACCAAGCCTCATAGGAACAGGAGTAGGCCATGCAGCCCCTTGAGCCTCAATTAGATCATGGCTGATCTGTATCTTAATTCCATCTACTTGCCTTGGTTCCGGAACCCTTAATACCCTTGCCGAACAAAAATCCATTGTCAAAATCTAACAGTTGTTGCGTCCTTTATTAAAGCCCAGTGCTGAGAGCCCTGAGTGTGTGCTGCAAATGTAATAACATATGTTGTTCCTCTCTCTTCACTGGATGGTGTCTTAGGTTGAACAGATAATGAGCAGGGTGTCTGAAATGTAGCTCACTGAAGACAGGGGAACAATATAAATTTGATAATGGAATCTAAAGTGCATTATTTGAACTTCTTATTCTGATCACTTCACTGAAAGATCCATTATTTTTCAGATTTCCATTCATAATATAAATCCCTAACCCAAATTATAACTCCAGATTCTCAAGTAAATGAATAACAGAATAATGGTCTTTTAAAGTAGATCTGTAATATTAATGTGCCCCAAGATTCATTGCTCAATATTTAGCTTAAGAACATTCTAAAAGCAGGACCCAATTTTTACGTAAACTTCTGAATCATCATTTTCTTTTATTTTAAATAGGTTACTGCAGTGCTGCAAGTACCTGATGGGAAAGTCTGTTTGTTTGTGGTCCTAATTGGCGGCCGCGAATATGTTGGAGATTAGAACTTGCGTTGATGTAGCACCTTTCATACCCTTGGGACAGCCAATTAATTACTTTGAAGGGCAGCCATTGTTGTTATGTTGGCAAATGTGACACCTCATTTCTGCACAGCAGGATCCCACAAACAGCAGTGCGATAAATGACCAGTTAATCTGTTTTGGTGCTATTGGTCGAGAATGAATGTTGATCTCTTTGGGAGAACTCACCAACTCTTCTTCGAATAGTGCCAGGGAATCTTTTACATGAACCTATACAGGAATGTTATCCTCAATTTAACGTCCCATCTGAAAGTCCTAGACTCAGACTTGAACCTGCAACAATCTGTCCCAGAGGTGGAGAGTGCTATCACTGTGCCGAGCTAACATTAAAAAGAGCAATAATCTGTATACATTATACTAAAACATTGTGAATGCGTGAATTTCCTTTCTGCATACTTCACTTCCTGTTGTCACAAATTTTGGTCAACATTGAACATCGAAAATGATGATGCAATTGGTTATAAGGGGAATTCCCTATGTACACAGGTCCTGATGGCATTGTAGCTGTAGGCAACAGTCAATAAATGTAATCTGTACAATTCCCCCCTGCGCCCCATTCACACCGTCCATGCTTATCATGGGCAGCCACCTATGTCGGACAAATGTCACTAACCATTGGAGTCAATTACAAAGGTGCTGTTTATTTCGGGCAGTTCAATAAGTACCTACCCTTTACTGTCCGATAGAAAAGGCTGTGCTGATTTCATGCAGTTGGTCTTCAGTCTATTTCAATCAGCTGCTCGCACCTCGTTAAAGTGCAACTACCTCAGTGATGAAATTCTGGATACAACTACAAACAATTAGATGAGCAAGTTGCTAAGTGAGATTTCCTGCTTTTTTTGTTTAACCATCCACTGCGTATAACGGGCAAATCGTGTGTAACATCACTGCGTATAACGGGCAAATCGTGTGTAACATCACTGCGTATAACGGGCAAATCGTGTGTAACATCACTGCGTATAGCGGTTAAACCATATATAACATCACTGCATATAACGGCAAATCGTATATAACATTACTGCGTATAACGGGCAAATCGTGTGTAACATCACTGTGTATAACGGGAAAATCGTGTGTAACATCACTGCGCCCCTATAAACCGTGGAGCTGTACCACCAAAGCCTCTGACACACCGTAAGCAATGTCACAGTTTATCTATTGGTGGTATTAAAAATATAGTTGCTGCAAGTACACAGCTGGTTTGGCACCATGGGGGTAATTTTAACCTAAAAAAAACAGGTGTGTTTGGAGCTTGGGGGTGGAGCTTGTGGGACCTGATCCTGCCTCCAACCCATCCACTTCTGGTTTTAACGGAGGCGGGAGGGGGTGGGTGACATAATGAGGCTGGAAGCCTCTTTTTTTATCCTCCATTTTGTTTTTAACTGCATGGTACAGCAGGGTGGGGACTGCTGCATCCAGCAGGTAAGTGCCTTTACACCTACCTCCTGGATCCAGGGTCCCTACCTACCTCACCCACCGCAATCGGAGAGGCCCCCCCCCCCCCCCACCCCCACCATGGGCAAGGCCTCACGTGCAAATCAGGCCCTGCCGTTAAAGTTGGCAAAGCCTGTGGGAAACCCGGTTTCCCGACCACATTGGAGCCCACCATCCCCCCTTGCCCCCAACCCACGGTCCTCCAGATAATTCCGGCCCATGTGACAGGGAATGATTGACAAGGGTGTTGACTAGAAACATTATCCTGTGTTTCTGTTCTACATCATAAGTGTTAAGTCTTTAATACGCTTATGAATGACTCCATGAGGTCTAGTATTGTATTTGAGCTATTGTGACCTTAGTCCCATTTATTGTAACTCCAGAGTGAGGCACAAGCATGGTGGGCAACCTTTTATACTAGGCCCTGCACACCTATGCAGGTGCCCCTTAGGTCTCACACCGCAGTGCCCTCTGGTGGCACACCTTATGTGACGATACAGTTAGTATACATGGTCTACATACATGACAGTAAGTATTTCTACCATTGTATGTTTTTACTTCAGATTTCCGTCGTTCACTTTTTTTCTTGCCTTTTTACCCCAGGCACATTTTAGTTTCTTGTTAAAAATGCTGTAACTTGGGTTTGGATACCAATTATTCAGGCAACACTTAGACATTAAATCACTGGAACGTTTAATAATGTTTAATTATGCCTTTAGGTTCCTTTAAAGACATGCAGTTCTCCATAGGTGTACAGTTAATGGAGTAAATGGACTGGGGAAAATAAATTCAATGATTTGTAGCTGACAGCTGGCCTCAGATTTAATCCATAGTAAAGGAGCAAACTGTTCCTAACTGAGAACTCTGAGCTGCAACGTTCAGTCTTTAAAATGTTCCCTTCACTTCTCTTCTAATAGTTCCCCATATCTATTCCACAGTTCTTGAATTTAAAATCAAAGTTCCAATTCATCTTTGAATTTGTCCAGAATAGTAATCCAGAGTTGGTGATTTCTATTTGTGCTCTCCCTGTGATTGTATGGCTTACCGATTTTATTCCTCTGTGCTCCAATCTCCACATCTTCACCTTCTAAACACAGGTTCGTTTAGATTGAAGTAATTTGATGCAAAAAGTACTTAAAGGCAAAAATCAGAGCCAGTTGGTGTTATTTTGTACTAAAGCAAACTGTAGTTTGTCGCTTTACTTGAAGGTATGTTTTGTTTGACCTGAATAGTTCAAATGGATTTTATTACCCCTGGGAGTATGAAATATATTCCCACTGAGTTGCTGAGTTATTGATTTCCCCCAATTTTACAACTTTATTTTTAATGTCTAACTTCAGATTTCTCTCTTCCAAGGACTTTTTGTTAACCCAGAGGAAGGACAGATGGCGTGTGCTGTGACTTCTGCCAGTACATGCCTTGAATTGACAACTTGAGGCTGTACACTCGTGGCTTGAGGTGAATTGACCTCCAGTTTTGTCATTTTGTGCCTCCCTATCCTGTTGGTAACCACATGGCCTCTCTTCATTGATGGAAAGGCTGAGACAAATTTGGCCAGGAGTTGCTCCGTTTTTTTTGGAGCAACTTGATTTTTCTGGAGTATCTTAAAAATCCCCATTCTGCACATTTAATTTGCGCCAGTGTAAGTGAGTTAGTTAGGATTTTTTTTAGTTTTGTTTTTTTTTCAAAAGGGGGCGTTACCAGCTGTTTTGGCCATTTAAGCCAGTTTGGACAGCTAATTGTTGCTCCAAACTAAATTAGGCCAGCGTATGTGGCCACTTAGCTCTACTTCATTTGTGTTCTAACTAATGATATACACTTTGTTGCAAACCAATAACATACTGTTACTTTTCCCCACAGAAGGTGACAAAGGAGATGGTGAAAGCCCTTTGTCTTTGCAAATGTCTAGTCTTCAAATATGACGGTTTTCTTAATTTATTGTCAAGTACTATTTCTGTTGCTTCCATTCGCATTCCCAAAATGTGTTGCTCGTGGGAATGTGATCCGAAATGGAAGGTTTTTGTTGAGGCCAGTAATCTCTGGTACAGTGGAATATCATGTTTTTTTAATAATATCTCTGTGTTCCCTTTCATTAGATGTGGATGAATGTGGAGATAGCAATGGTGGATGCCAGCAGATTTGTGTGAATATGATGGGGAGCTACGAGTGCCGATGTCGGGAAGGATTCTTCCTCAGTGACAACCAGCACACCTGCATCCTGCGGCCTGAAGGTTAGACTCCATCATCCTTTAACATTAATGGTATCTGATTGGATAAATCGTAGCGGTTTCACTAGAGTTTTACGTTACCGTTATCTCCTCTTCTCATAGTTCCCTCATCACAGCACTGATCCCCATGTAAAGAATCTGCTAGCCCTTGAATCTGACTGAGGGATTGACTATTGGCATCAGCACTGGTGCATTGGCCAAAGTGTTGTCCAGTTACTTCAGGGACAGTTATAGATCAATAGAGGTCTCACTTTTCTGTAGAAGCAATCTGAGAGTAGGCAGCAAAAGGCTTCCACAGGGCCTCTACAACCAGACCCTCATGGGGTGAAACTGCAAGTGGTACGCTTGTGGCCAGTGTGAAGAGGCTGTCTATAGTTTTTCACTTTTGGTTGAGTACATAAGGAGAAATTGTTTCCACCAGCAGGTGAGTCGGTAACCAGAGGACACAGATTTAAGATCATTGGAAAAAGAACATGAGGGGAGACGAGGAGCATTTTTTTTTACGCTCAAGTTATTATAATCTGGAAGCAGATTCAATAGTAACTTTCAAAAGGAAGTTGGATATATACTTGAAAAGGAAAAAAAAATCCAGGACTATGGGGAAATAGCGGGGGAGTGGGACTCATTGGATAGCTCTTTCAATGAGCCGGCACAGGCACAATGAACCGAATGGCCTTCTCTACTGTAAGAATCTTGAGCTACAGAAGCAACCTACAGAAATGATACAATTTAAAAAAATCTTTGACTATGAACTTCCTGTAACTTCTTAGCCAATGGTGTCAACTGTAGGTCTGTTTGAGAGGAGGACAGCAGCTCGTTCTGTGGCAGGAAGCAAGCACCTATGGATTAGGTACACTGAGCTTCAGTTTGTATTCACTGCTCACAGTGCAGTTTCATCTACATCCGGGCGACCAAACGCAGATTGGGTGATCGCTTTGTGGAACACCTGCATTCAGTCTACAAGCGTGACCCCGAGCTTCCTGGCGCCTGTCACTTTAATTCTCCACCCCACTCTCACTCTGACCTCTCTGTCCTCAGCTTCTTGCACTGTTCCAACAAAGCTCAACATAAGCTCGAGCAACAGCACCTCATCTTTCAATTAGGCACTTTACAGACTTCTGGACTCAACATCGAGTTGAGCAATTTCAGATTATAACCTCTGTCCCTATTGTTTTGGACAGCAGCTGTTGCTGATGATTCCGCTATTCCCATTTTCACCTCCTTTCGACCCAACTTTTGTTTCTTTTATTGTCCCATAACCATCCACTTCTGTCTTGCACCATCATCCCTTTTGTCATTTAATCCTTCCTGCCTTCCACTCTATCACGGACCTTCCCTTTTGTTCTTTCCTTCCCTCCCCCTTTCCCTGCCTTTGTACTTCCCTGACTCTGTACGCAGCGTGGAGGCCCCGACCTGCGGGAGGACACCAGCGGCAGGTCAGGGCAATAAAAGGAGTGGCGAGCGAGGGCCCAGGAGCAGCGTGGAGGCATACCACTTCAGGGAGCAGCACGAGCTGCAACGGCAGCGAAGAGTGACGTTATCAAGGTCCAGGTCGGTGATTGGAGCGTGGGCAGATACAGCAGGAGCGGCGAGGTCGAGATGAAAGAGCAGCGAGAGACTGTAGAGCGACGTGATTGGGGCCCACGGCCCAGGGGCAGCACGGGCCAGCCCACACTGTGTGCGCGTTAGGTCCATGCAGCAGAGCAGGTCTCCAGTCGTCTTGGGTAATCCTTGCCACTGGACCAGGACCTAGCTCTGTCAAGCCCGTGTGGTGGCTGGTGTGCAACGGTCACCACACATTAAAAAAATTCCATGCACAGGCATCTTCCACCCTTCAGGAAGTAGTTCAGGACCTGGAACTTTAGATCCTTCATTGGAATACCTGTGAACTTATCCTTTTTTGGCGTGGAAGCAAGCCATCCTCATTTCGAGGGACCACCTATGATGACGATGACCTGCTGTTACATCTCTAACTGTCCAGTCTGATGAAAGTTCATCGACCTGAAGCGTTATCTCTGTTTCTCTCAACACAGATGCTGCCTGACTTGCTGAGCATTTCCAGCATTTTCTGTTTATATTTTAGTTTATATTTGTGTTGGATTGTCCTCCTAATTATTTATTTATGAGCTGATAATGCTTTAGCAAGCGAGCGTTAGTTAGTTGAACGGTGGAATACCAGCAGACTGGGTTACACATTACTGTCACTTCTTCCTATACTGTGTTTACTGCTAATGGTTTATAGATGAGCCCCTCTTGATCAGCCTGTTGTTTTAAGTGGTTCCACAATTAAAGCCCCAGCTACAAATAACTAATCCTTTGCAGATGTCAGAGTTTACACAATATTTATTTTGTTATTTTAAAAGTGATAAACTCATATTATTGCTGAGCGAATCACCTGAAGACTCTCCAAACATTCAATTGGAACTATTTCTCCTCAAACCTATCATAAATCTAACATAACATGAGGAGACCCGTGTGGAGCATAAACATCGGCACAGACCTGTTGGGCTGAATGCCCTGTTCCTGTGCTGTAAATTTTACGTCATATTCTGCTGCAAGACAGCAGTCTTACTTCACTTGCTGGCTGCCACGTGGAAATCAGACTCCAAGAGTAGATTCTCTTGCACAATCACTTCTGGTAAATTTGGAAGGATATTTATTAACAGGAAATACCGAAGACGATGAAAATGCTAGAAACACACAATGGGCCCACCATCATCTGTAAAGAGGACACACTGGTTAATGTTCCATGTGTAAACCCTTCAGCTGAATTGGTAACTGGAAGATCCCGGTCTGCCACCCCAAAACATTTACTTGTCGGGGCCGAAATTGCCCCTTTTTTTAAGAGCAGTTATCACATTTGAGGTGATAACGTGGCGGTAATGAGTTTCCGTCCAGTCGGGGCAGACTGTCTGATGATCGGGACATTGCCCTCTTGATTTTATGAGGCGCAGAACCTGACCACCCCGCTCCTATGTGATTGGCGGTAGTGAGGTCATAAGAGCGGGTGCCGTCTGGTCCCCGCCCAGCAGTGACATTGCCCTCAAAATTTTGTTCCACCGCTTGTCGGTGCCCCCGACAGCTTCGCGCCAGTGTCTGGGCAGCGCGTCCATCCTTAAAGGGGAGGGCACACCGCCACGGCCGCCATTTTAATTTAATTGTCGGCTGACTCTGCAATTGGCCGACAATGGCATCCAAGGGTTCGGCCGGGCGGCCAACAGGCAACCCGGCACCCCCTCGTGGGTGCCGGACTGCTGGCCCAGCCAAAGCCCTCCCTGGTGGCCCACTGGGCGCCAAGTAGGCCTCGCAGCGTCCCTCCCCTTTAAGTGAAGGGGAGGGACGTAGCTAAGCATCAGCGAGGCACTGATGATACCTTCTGCCTCGCTCCCGACTCCCTTCCACCCTGCTCCCGACTGCCTTCTGCCCCGCTCCCGCCTCCCTTCCGCCCAGCTCCCGACTCCCTTCCGCCCCGCTCCCGACTCCCTTCCACCCTGCTCCCGACTCCCTTCCACCCTGCTCCCGACTGCCTTCTGCCCCACTCCCGACTGCCTTCTGCCCCGCTCCCGCCTCCCTTCCGCCCCGCTCCTGACTCCCTTCCGCCCCTCTGCCGCCCAAACACTACCCCAAGGATTTTTCACAAGAAAAGAGGGAAATTTTTCTCTATTTGGTAATTCACTAAACTATTTTAATTATCCGCCCCAAATGGGGCGGAAGGCAATTTCGGCCCCTTATTCTCTTTCAGATGCTGATGGACCTACTGTGTGTTTCCAGCATTCCCTGTTTTTCCTTTAGAAAGCCATTTAACTGTTTTGTCTTCAAATTAAATCACTGTGTTTGATATTTATTCGAGATCCTTGATTCTCTGGTACAAGAAGCCATGTACCATAATTTTTCTCTGCCCGCGCGGTCTGTCCAGGAGCAATTTAGGTGGAGCTCGCTGAGTATGCTCTCCACAGGGACCATGACCACGCCACCAAAATCCTGTTGCACCTAATTTAAGTGATCCTGGCACTCTATTGGGCACAGGAAATCTGGGCACTTCCTGGGCCTTAAAGGCAACAGGCATCTGACAGGGATAGGTAGGAGAAAAACACCAAACTAAAGCAAAATACTGCAGAAGGTGGAAATCTGAAATAAAAACAGAAAATGCTGGAAAACAGTCAGCAGGCCGCATCAGTGGAGGCAGAAACAGAGTTAACTTTCAGGTCGATGACCTTTCATTAGAACTGCTCAAAAATCAATTCCGCGGATTTTGAAGTCATACGGAACAGTGAATTTTACAGCTGTCAACTGCTGATGAATATTAATGTTTGGAGTTCCATTTTAATCATCCTGAAGCCAAAAGGTTTTCATTTATGTACTCTTTTTTTTATCATCGACTTAAATTTAACAAGCCCTATCAACTTGTGCATGCTGCTGTGTTATAGCTGAGTTAGCAGCACTCCGAGCAGCAGGCTGGGCATCCATGCTGTCTTCCTTGGAGGGAGTTGGTAAAGGCGGCAAGACTGTTGTGAAGAGCATTAGATGGGTGCAATGTATGCACCTGTGAGTAAGCTCACAGATAGAGCTGTTGATGTTAAAAGTTTAATTTGATTACATTTGTCAGATTTTAATGCCCCTTTAATAAGGGGGCACTTGATTTATAGTTCAAACAAAAAAATAGTTGTAGAGCTGTTGAGTTGGGAGTGGCTTAGCCAGTCACGTGATGGTCACAAGACTCAATAAAACCCCAGCCAGTTGGGTTCAGGGGATCCACAAGGAGGCAGGTGGTTGTGAGCCTGGTGGATGAACTGATAATGTGTAGTGTGATTGTTAAACCTTTGCCAATAAACCAGCTAGTTCTTAATAGCCATGAGTTGCTCTGAATTCGCAAGCAAAGAACCCATGAAGCAAATACATTACAGCGGAGGAACAGGGTGTGATGAATGAAGAATATTGTGGCAATCGGAGGGTTGTGCTGGTTTGACTGAGTGGCTTCTCTTTTTATTCAAGGTGGCATAGCGTACTTGTACGGTCAAGGGAGGGGATGGTTCTTGCTCTTGGGCAGGGCAACAATTGTTAGTGGATCAGGAAAGGGTCACGCACATTTCCTCAGCAGCTGTCAAGGGGGCTTGCAGTTGTTTCCCATTGTCTTCCTTCGAAGAAACCATATTGCAAAAAGGTGGTTGGCACAGGGCTGAACACTGCCTCCATCTCTAAGCGCATGAGACCAGTAGCATTCAGCGACAAGTTTTGAGGCAGCAAAACCCATTTTTTATGCAAAACACCAAATATAAAGCCGTTTCTTGACAATACCAGCCTGTTACTTTGATGCTGAAAGCGCCTAAGTGGCAGCTCCGGAAGCAGTTAGGTCCAGGTGTTTATGTGGCTGTCTGCCCCAGATTTGCACCTGTGTGCAGAGCCCTTTGATACCCGTTTGTATGTAATTCACGTGTTTGCGCCCTCTTCAGGTGCAGTGTGGCACAGACACCCGAAAAGCCTCAGAGAATTTTCAACTGCAGAATGGGCAAAAAGATTAATGCCCATTTTTCCTCTGCGCGCCACTTATTGGTCAGCAGAGCCCAAACTTTCTCCAGCTTTATCGGGAAGAATGAAGCCATTATCATGCCTTAGCCCCTGATTCTATCCACCCTCCCTGGCTGTTTATTCAGACTGAATCTGATGGAGCACAAGTCTGGGGTTCAGTTTTATCCTGAGCTGAGTTTCTTGGCCATCCACAAGACTGTCCGTTTCCATCTCCAAATATCGCCTACCGACGCCATTGCCTCACTCCTACTGCTGCTGAAACCCTCATCCACATCACCTTGATTACTTGAACATTCTCCTCCGCAGCCTCCCAGCTTTCGTCTTTCATAAACTCGCATCCTATTGCATGCTATGCTCCACAACCCCATCACTGTGCCCTCACTCACCTCCATTGGCTTCCCATCTCTCAACACATTGAAGTCAAAATCCTTATCTTTATCCACAAGTCTTTCCACGGCTGCACAACGCAGATATCTCTGAAATCTCCTCCAATCCTGCACACTTGTGTGCCCTCTGCTTTTCTGACTCTGATCTGCCTCGTATTCCTCCTCCACCCTTCCTTCTGCTCACTTTTGCTTTCAGAGCCTTCATCCAGCTCAGGCCCACACTCTGGAACACTCTCCCTGCCCTCCTTCAAACCTAGCTCTGTATCTGTGCCTTCAGTCACTTCCTTTAACCCTTCTTCCATCACTGCTCAGTGTCTGATGGTTGCCCCTGTATTAGGACATTTCAATTACCCTCTGAGTCTACAATAATTCTCACAAAAACGAATGTTTGTTGAAAATATTACCAGTTGTTTGGTGTTTTTAATCCACTCATCTGTAATACAAGCCAAATTACTGACCAACATCAGTGGGCTACCAGCTGATCCTAATCCAAACTGTCTCAAGTCACAAGTGAGTCAGCATATAGTACCTTCATGGAATAAACTGCGGGTTTCACCAGTGGGAAGATGATGTATTGAATCCTTTCCTGTTTTAAAGAGGCAGCATTAAAACAAAATTCCCTCAACATTATATTAATCCAGTGTCAAACTTGCAGAAATTTCCAATTGAAGTAGCCCTAAACTCCTGGGATTAACCCAATGTTTAATGCCTTTAATTGAGG
This sequence comes from Pristiophorus japonicus, assembly GCF_044704955.1. Classification (NCBI taxonomy): domain Eukaryota; kingdom Metazoa; phylum Chordata; class Chondrichthyes; family Pristiophoridae; genus Pristiophorus; species Pristiophorus japonicus. The sequence goes on from NC_091993.1 coordinate 81,728,143, forward strand.
CAGAGCAGTAGCTTGTCAAGAACAGTGCGATACTTCTGGTAGCCATTACAGAACAGTAAAACGGCAAAACCTGTAGATGTGAGTTGAAGAAATGAAGGGAGGCTATTCAGACGGAGTGAATGTCTTGTGGAGTTGCAATCGGATCTTCCCCTCGCCACTGCCCCAGAAAGTCTAGCGAGTCAGCATCTTTCTACCTTTGGGCAGTTCAGCTGTTTGGACAGCTCATTATATGTAAAATTTAGTGACACAAAATGAATAGGGCCTTATACTTTAATGAAACCTCAAATTCCTAATGGTTTTTACAGCCTCTTGTAATGATATGTTCTGGGAAACTGTGGATGATTTATGCACCACTATAAAAACCACCTGCATAATGACTGCATAGTAGCAGAGCAGAATGTGGGAACATTATTTTTTTTATTCTTGGAAGTTAATAAAATACTGAGCTTCTGCTTATGGTTTTCAAGTAATTTGCTGTGACTATATTTAAGAGTAAGTTCCACAATCTCTGTTCAGGAGTAAGTTTGATGTTTGGATTTTCCTGCTGTTAATTGCTCTGGTATTAAATTCCTATTAGGGACAAGTTGTTTTACTTATAAACACATTGTACATTAGCTGTAGTACAGCCATTAACCTGAGATACCCTTACACCTTTCCGTCCTGTAGTCTGCAGCTTTAATTAGCTGTTTAAACACCGGTGATATAAGCCTCCAAGGGGTTTAGTTTCCTCTATTTAATGCATTCACTTCAATTCCTATTTTAATGTAGTTGTTAAGCTAATGAAAGAATTTTACACAAGCACGTTAACCTGTACATTACCAAAGGAAATTAAACCCTAGCCTGTTCCTAAATGACAGGAACAGGCAATATGTCCTCTTTAACACTGCAGTTAAATTTAAGATACTTGTATTCAGATATGTCCATTTGTTTTGGCTTACAAGAGGTCATTTTGTGTTTTAAAGGTAATTAAAATGTACGCAGCATTTATTGCCATGGTGCAAAGATGGTCACAGGTTCAAGTCCATGCGGTTCTAGATGTGCATCATGTTGAGTGGGGAGTTTCCAAACTGTGGCTGTGGCAGCTATAGGTATCATTGATAAAAGAAAGACTTGCATTTATATAGCATCTTTCATAACCACCGGATGTCTCAAAGTATTGTAATGTAGGAAACACAGCAGCCAATTTGCACACAGCAACTCCCACAAATAGCAGTGTGATAATGACCAAATAAATTGTTTTTGTTATGTTGATTGAGGGATAAATATTGGCCAGGACACTGAGGATAACTCCCCTGTTCTTCTTCGAAATAGTGCCATGGGATCTTTTACGTCCACCTGAGAGAGCAGACAGGTTTAATGTCTCATCTGAAAGGCAGCACCTCCGACAGTGCAGCACTCCCTCAGCGCTGCACTGGAGTGTCAGCCTAGATTTATGTGCTCAAGTCCCTAGAGTGAAACTTGAACCCACAATCTTCTGACTCAGTGGCGAGTGTGCTACCCACTGAGCCACAGCTGACATGATGGGTAGGGAACAGGCCTTGCACATATGTAGAGAAGATGTTTCCACTTGTGGGAGAGTCCAAAACTAGGGTCTATAAATATAAGATAGTCACCAATAAATCTAAAAAGAAATTCAGGAGAAACTTCTTTACTCAGAGAGTGGTTAGAATGTGGAACCTACTACCACAGGGAGTAGCATAGATACATTTGAGGGGACACTAGTTAAGTACACGAGGAAGAAAGGAACTGAAGGATATGTTGATATGGTGAGATTAATTAAAGTGGGAGGAGGCTCATGTGGAGGACAAACACCAGCGTAGACCTGTTGGGCTGAATGTTTTGTGCTGTAAATTCTATGTACTTCTATGTAATACACTATTAGCTACAGGCATCAGACAGGTAGATGAAGAATGGGGAGGTACAAATACAAAAACTGAATGGGAACTTACCTGAACGTGTTCATTGTAGTCAAGTGTTTGTGGACCTGGGTTTGAATCCAACTCATAATGATGGGATTATAAACTCTTGGAGCTGACTATAAGGACTCGACTTCTCCACTTTGTGACAGATTTTAGTTTTGAAAAAAATTAAGATCATGGTTGCCTGCTAGAGAATAGTCAAACTTAGCTCGATTCAAACCTAGGCCTCATTGCTGAAAGGACATTGGAAGTCCATTAACCCACACATTCCCTGTGCCACATAAATATACAGACCCTCAAGTACCAAGAACAAATGTAAGATAACAACATTTTATGAGTCTTAACGTTGCTGAAGAAGTCCAAAGACAGTTGGTAGCACTCTGGTCCCTGAGTCAGAAGGCTGTGTGCCCATTCCAGAGACTTGAGCACAAAAATCTAGGCTTATCCTCAGTATAGCATTGAGGGAGTGAAAACCAACAATGTCAATAGCTGCGATTTTACGTATCTCAGCGGGTCCGTGGTGGGCGATGTCAGTGGTGGGTCGCGGTCTCACTGCTGGCTCCGTCCCGCTGTGTAAAATGACTTTCCGCTTGTTAAGCCCGCCCAGCACGTTTGCCAGGCCAATTAGAGGAAGTGGGTCTGGTGACATCATTCATGATGCGTCATCAGTCGGCTTCCTTAAAGGGACCACGGCCACATTTATCTTGACATTTCTGCTGTTGGTGTTCTACAGCATTGAGGTGCTGCAAACACTGACAATGAGTGCACAAAGGCACAGGGCTGCACCCAGGCTCTCCCATGACTCCCTCCAAAAGCATATGAAGGGAGTCAAAGCACACAGGGAGGTCCTCTTCCCTTCCCATGGGCATAAGGGACTCCCCAGGAGATCAAAGTAGCCTGGTAGGAGGAATGTCATCAGGAGGACCTGACTGCAGTTTCAATGATCTCAATAGATCACAAAATGTTAGTAAAAAACCACATCCTGATGTGTCTGTCATCACATCCCCATCACTCTGTCTTCCCCACCCTACTCCTGCACATCCTTACTCACACCAACTTACCTTACATCTCCACCCATCCCTCTCTATCTATATTATCACACCCCCTCACACTCACCCTCATCCTAATGCAATCATACCAACTAACACACAAGGGCAAGCACTTGGGTGTTTTATGCAATGCCCATGTAAAGTTTCTGTTAATATGTTGTCATATATTGAAATCTTTATTTTCAACATTTTGTGTTCTTGGACAGATTTGTGTGCACCTTTGGAAGTGGCTTAGTGCGTTGCAGTGAATGATGAGATATAACGGTACCCCCCACAATGGTGATGAGTGTGAAAGGAATGGCTTGGGCATTGTAGGGATGCTTTATGGTGTTGGTGTGGGGTGGTGCCAACCTGACGCATCATGTAGCAGCCAGCATGTACAGTGTCAAGTGATGTAAATCTGGCCATGGTGAGGCCATCCCTAGACTCCCGGGCAGCAATGTGCTCGGGTGCTGATGCTCTCTGTCCTGTGCAGCATCAGATGATTGTGAAGAAGTTTTGTGTTGTTGGTGATGCTGGTATGCCTGGTGCTGCTGGTGTTGGGGCTGATCATGGTGGGGTTCTGAGTATCAAGGTGAGAGAGTATAAAGGACACCCATGTTGATGGAATAGATGACAGGTGAAGTAGAGATGACAGAAGTGATCTGACAATGGTGAGAGAGGTTGTTCCAATGAGGTGAGAGTGGTTGGAGAGTGGAAAGTGGAAAGCATGCAGAATCTGTGCTGGAAATGGAATGAGAAACACCTTTTGGCTGAGAAAAGTGATGATCTGTCAGGTGGAATCTTTTATTGTACATTTGAAGTTGTCACGTATTCAGCTGGAGCAATGGCCACTGAACTCATGCCTCAGCTTGACAACCGAGGTCTGCGTACAGCGGGGGTTCCGTGGTCATGATGTTAAATACAAAAGCTAAGTGAAAAAAGGCTGTTAAGCATATGGCAACTAGATGCTAATCATTTTCATTAGATTCAGCCGCCCCCCCCCCACCCTGTGCCGGTCCGGTCCGCTCAGCGTTGACAGACCCGACATTGGGGAAGGCGCATACGTGCAATTTGACAGTGGGTTCCCTGACCCAACACCGATCCCATCCGCTGAGCACCAGCAAAATTCTGGCCAATGTTGCTGAAGTAATCCAAGCACAATTGGAACCTCTCAAGTGGACATAAAGAATCCCATGGCACTATTTCGAAGAAGAGCAATGAATTTCTCCCTGCTGTCCTGGCCAATGTTTATCCCCCAACCAACAACACTGAAACAGATTATTTGGTCAGTATCACATTGCTGTTTGTGGGAGCTTGCTGTGCACAAATTGGCTATCGCATTTCCCATATTACAACAATGACTACAAAAATACTTAATTGGCTTTTGGATGTCTTGCGGTTGCAAAAGATGCAATATAAATACAAGTCTTTCTTTATATACTGGGTGAAGCAGAATAATATTTTCAAGTTCTGAAGGCAGCTGGGTTCTTGTTGACATTGTAGTGTTACTGAAGTCTTCCAGATGCCTGAACTGTCCCAGGTGACTGAACAACAGGTAATTATTAGCTAACGCTTCTACAAGTGGCGTTTCCTATCAGTGTTTAAATTATCATGTTGAACGTAGTTTCACATTCACAGATCCACCAACTGACCCAAGAGTCTTGCCACAGCCGCACATTTCAATGCTGCAGTGTTTAGCAGTTGCTGTAAAATATATTTTTCCTGTTGTATCTGTAGGAGGGTAATGGATCAGGAACAGGAGAGTAAGAATGGAGCTCTGCAGTGCAAGGAGACAAACTACTCTTATAGATGGGAGCTAGGGAAGTCTAAATGACTGCAAGAAACCCAGGAATAAAGATGGGAGGCCAAAACAAACAGAATATCTTTGTAATATCTTTGGCAGTGTCAGAAGGTTGTGGGTTCAAGTCCCACTCCAGGTACTTGAGCACAATAAAATCTGGGCTGACGCTCCAGTGCAGTGCTGAGGGAGTGCTGCGCTGTTGGAGGTGCCGTCTTTCGAATGAGATGTTAAACCGAGGTCCCATCTGCTCTCTCAGGTGGATGTGAAAGATTCCATGGCACTATTTCAAAGAAGAGCAGGGGAGTTATCCCTGGTGTCCTGGCCAATATTTATCCCTCAATTAACATAATAAAAACAGATTATCTGGTCATTATCATATTGCTGTTTCTAGGAGCTTGCTGTGTGCAAATTGGCTGCCGCGTTTCCCACATTACAACAGTGACTACACTCCAAAAGTACTTCATTGGCTGTAAAGCACTTTGAGACGTCCAGTAGTCGTGAAAGGTGCTATATAAATACAAGTCTTTCTTTTCTTTAATGAATGACACTATAAAGGAAACCTCGTTAACAAAGAAGTGACTTTGGGCTGATTTTGGGCAACTCCAACACAGTTATATCGGGCACTCCTTGCTGTTTGTTCTTTAGAATCTTTATTACAGCCTCCTTGGCAGTGCACAGCTTCCCTGCAGTTCTGCATGTACTTTTGTGTTCTCTTGCCGGTATCCGAAAACTCAAGTCAGTACAATATTCTACCGAGTAAACACTTACATACACCCAAGTGAGTGCTGAGTGAGTGCAGTAAAAAGTGAAACTGAAGCATTTATTGTGGCCTGGATACAGGGTGGATAAGTGTTTACATCTGGGAACCCACATGGATCCTGTTTATACAGCTCTGTTGGTCAAGTGGCTGAGATCATTGTGTCTTTTTCTCTCTCTTTCTTTGCCCCTTGTAGATCGCAGTCACTCCCTTCTGATGTTGCATTTCCTCCTCCAGCATCAGCCCACAACCTGCTCACAGAAGGTAGAATCATAGAATCATCGAATGATTCAGCACAGAAGGCAGCCATTTGGCCCATTGTGTCTGTGGCAGCTCTTTGAAAGAGCTATCCAATTAGTCTCCCTCCCCCGCTCTTTCCCCATAGCCCTGCTTTTTTTCCCCTTCAAGTATTTATCCAATTTCCTTTTGAAATTTACTATTGAATCTGTTTCTACCATCCTTTCAGACAATGCATTCCAGGTCATAACAACTCACTGCGTAATTTTTTTCCCCTCCTGTCACCTCTAGTTCTTTTGCCAATTACCTCCGATCTATTTCCTCTGGTTACTGACCCTGCTGCTACTGGAAACGGTTGCTCCTTATTTACTCTAACAAAACCTTTCATTATTCTGAACATCTATCAAATCTCCCCCTAACCTTCTAAGAAGAACAGCCGCAGCTTCTTCAGTCTCCCCACATAACTGAAGTCTTTCATCCCTGGTACCACTCAAGTAAATCTCCTCTGCACCCTCTCGAAAGCCTAAACATCCTTCCTAAAGTGTGGTGCCCAGAATTGAACACAATTCTCCAGCTGGGCCCAACCAGTGTTTTATGAAGGTTTAAAATAACTTCCTTGCTTTATAAAGCCAAGGATCCCATACGGCTTTTTAACAGCCTTCTCAACTTGTGCTGCCATATTCAATGATTTGTACACCCTCAGGTCTCGCTGTTCCTGCACCCCATGTAAAATTGTACCATTTAGTTTATATTGCCTTTCTTCATTCTTCCTACCAAAATGAATCACTTCACACTTCTCTGCATTAAATTTCACCTGCCATGTGTCTGCCCATTTCACTGATCTGTCTATGTCCTCATGAAGTCTGTTATTATTCCCCGCACTGTTTACTACAATTCTGAGTTTTGAATCATCTGCCAACTTTGAATTGATGTCCTGCATACCCCAGTCCAGGTCATTAATATATATCAAAAAGAGTAGTGGTCCCAACACTGACCCCTGGGGGTCACCAATGCAACACTTCCCTCCAGTCCCACTACCCTCTGCTTTCTGTCCCTTAGCCAATTTTGTATTGCCCAATAATCCCATAGGCTTCAATTTTGCTAACAAGTCTATTATGCGCTACTTTATCAAACGTCTTTTGAAAGACCACATACACATCAATCGCATTACCCTCATCAATTTTCTCCGTTACTTCATCAAAGAACTCAATCAAGTTAGTCAAACACAATTTGCTTTTAATAAATCCATGCTGGCATTTTTTTTTTAATTAACCCATATTTAATAAATCCATGCTGGCTTTTTTTAAATTAACCCATATTTTCCAAGGAGCAATTCATTTTGTCCCAGATTATTGTCTCTAAAAGTTTCCCTACCATGGACGTTAGGCTGACTGGCCTGTAGCTGTCGGACTTATCCGACTCCCCATTTTTGAACACTTGCAATCTCTGGCGCGCGTCCCATACCTGTATCTGGAGGAGTGGAAGATTATGACCAGAACCTCCACAATTTCCACCTTTCCCTCAGCAACCTAGGATGCATCCCATCTGAACCGGGTGACTTTTCTACTTTGAGCCCTGCCAACCTATTGCGTATCTCCTCTTTATCTCTTTACCTGCATTGCGTAATCACCCTGCTACGATTTTCCTTCAAAACAGCTTATCTAGTTGACCTCTAGTCACCAACCTGTGTTACACCTCCCAGTATAAGGCACAGAGTCCCTGGCCAAAGACCACCCTAAGTGGAAGAAGTGCATCCGGGAGGGCGCTGAGCACCTCGAGTCTCATCGGCGAGAGCATGCAGAAATCAAGCGCAGGCAACGGAAAGAGCGTGCGGCAAACCTGTCCCACACCCCCCTCCCTCAACGACTGTCTGTCCCCTTGTGACAGGGACTGTGGTTCTAACATTGGACTGTTCAGCCACCTAAGAATTCATGTTAAGAGTGGAAGCAAGTCTTCCTCGATTCCGAGGGACTGCCTATGATGATGATGATAAGGCACGTGAAGAAAAAAAGGAAATACAATTCGGTGGTATTAAATTAAAGTGTCTATTGACACTACTGTGTCAGCCAATGGGTTGGAGGTGGGCGGGATTTATGGCGGTACTTGATGTAGTCCATTTTACAGCAAACAAAGTCTATTTACAGAGTCTATTTAAAGAGTCTCCATGAACTGCAACAAACAGCTCATGACCGAAACCAGAGCAACTTCACTCGATAAAAGCAGAATCATTTCTCCAGCAAAATGCAGTCAGTGGGGGATAGTTACATAACACAAATTATGTGCACAAAATCAATCCCAGTCACTTACGCCAGTGTGGTCTTCAGGCCTAATTTATAGGAAAAATTACCCTGTAATTTGCCCCATCAAATCCAGAGCAGGACTCCATCTCACGGAGTAATCTCTGAACCAGAGCAGGACACATTCTGTCCGGGAATAGTGGTGTGCCTGTAAACAGCTATTTTAAAAGCATTTTGCAGTATATGTGCTGGGTGTAGCGAGACTCCTTTTTGACCAGCCGAACGTTGCCAATCCTAATGAAATCATTATCTCATTTACAATCAGAAAATGATTACTCCCGCCATGCACGGGCCATAGCTTATGAGGATGAGGGATGGCAGGTAAAATATCAGGAAGAGACTCTCTGGATTGTGTTCCAGGAAACCAGGCAGTTATCCCAACACTAGGAGAGGGGGCTAAAAAAAACCTCTCAAATGGACTGATCCTGCCCTACTCTAACAGGAGCTTATGGCAAATACCAGACCAACTATTACAAATAACCAAAGAATTGAGTATTTTTTTAAACATTATTATTCAAGGATTAAATTCCAGAATACTTCTAAAAATTGTATTTGAAACTCCAGGAGAGTTGTGCTATGTGCAAAGAAGATGCATGCTGTCAATTATTAGGGTGATAGACCATCGAAAACTGGATTATCCCAGGTTAATGCAAGGCGAAAGCAAGCTATTTACCCTCAGTGATGGGACACTGTTCTTGTTCAGATATTAATCTGAGGAATGGGTGCTGTTCCGAGTCAGACTGAGAGACCGTAACCTGCTCTGGATCTGGGATTGCTCCCAGGGACAGTGTCCTGAGGGACAAGGTGCTGCACTGGTTCAGAGATGGACACAATTGCAATATTTTGTTCGGTATCTTCTCTGTTGTGACCTGTTCAATTGCGACTTGTTAATGTTGACGGTGAAGGTGTGTTTGTGGAAGACTAGTTTTACTCTGTACTCCCTAACACTAAAACAATAGTAATAGGGAATGGGCCAGATAGATTATAAATCTTTAGGAGATTTTGAATAGGCTGCACACTAACAACAGCCAGAAACCAACTCTTCTATAATTCAGTTGATACCATGTCAGATACGATAGTGCGTACACCACTATATACTTGTTACAGCACAAACCTAAGCAGCATTTCTGGGGCGGGTTGGTTAGTAATTTTTCTCATCCCAATCCATAAATTTGGCCCATGGACATTATCCCAGTTCAGTGACACCATTTCTGATGTCTCCTTGTCATCAGCAGTGTCATTGTGCACAGCTTATTGTCTTTTGCCAAACAGATCGCCACACAGTTGTTCCCTTTTCCCTCCCCCTTGAGGAATTTGCCTTCAACTTGCCCCAATGGCGGGATCTGTCAGGGTTTGATTGACTGGGGCAAATCCAAACTATACATCAGAAGCAAACGGTTAAGTCTGACCTGCAGTATCCCTGATAATGGTAGCTGGCAGAACGCGACAGGTCCTTCAAAAGAACATGGGACACATCTAAGACTGTGGCTCTATCTCTTTTGTAGTGACGAGGGTGGAATGTAATGCAAAATGTTCTCCGAACCAGTGTTTTTGAACCTCTCGGAGCTTGCTTTATATTAATAATCTGAAGGTTGTGCACTTCCTGTTCGTTGTGTTGTTCATTTGACAGTGCTTTTTATCAAAGTCTGAGGGCAGGAAGCTGAAGATAAATGTTGTCTGACCTTATTTAATGTAAGAGATCATTTCATTGTGTTTTTACTGGATGTGTGCAATTGCATTTGTTGTTAATTAGTGGCATGGACAATAATGCAAATTGGTGACAGATGTGAGACTGACAAATGCCAATTATGACGAAGCCTGGAGGATTGACATTTCTTTGAACCTTGCAGAACAGGGATATATTTTCCATAATCTAGTGTTTATAACAATGATAACTTTCATAAAATAAAATGCTGGAGCAGACGGCAATAAACTAAGTAAAAAATAACAATGTCGCCTTTGGAAAACTTGAACTACCATATTACATTTTTGATCCGTGGACAGCAAAAATGAGGCACAGGCCATTGATGTGTCGAAGTGTATCTGTACAGGAGATGCTACTGATAATTTGGCACTTCCAAAGTATCAAATTAGAGCATCATTTCAAGTATTTTTATGCACAATTTAAAGTGATTGGAACAATGGTCAGGTGAGGGAAGAGCTTATACAACTTAATTTTCAGTATCTTTTGCAGCACATTTCATGAGTGGTACCAGGGTGATTAGCACAGGCCTGTTGGGGGCTCAGGCTCCAGGCTGAATGATTAATATCGCCAGGCTTCACAACTGTACTTGTCAAGTTATGAAAGCTGCTGTTAACTCTAAAATTATCTGTCGCTTTGAAAATTGAAGCCTAATCCATGATGGCCAGTATAGTTTACTGCAAGGTCATTTCATTATTGGTGACCTTTCTCATGTTACACACCTTTCGAATACCATTCTTGCACAAGTCTCTGTTCCTGACTCATTTTCCTTTCTTGTTGAACTACCTGTGCTGTGGTGGATAGCCCATCCTTTAAATTTTTGCATCAATTCAAGGGGTTCCCAGTGCTCTGTCTTCCCACCCTTTCTGTTTGTTTTCTACATCAACAACAACTGGCATTTATACATTTAGAAATGTCATGAGGCACTTCACAGAAGCTTAATCTGACAAAAATAGACGCTGAGCCAAAGGAGATAATAGGAGGCATGATTAAAAACTTGGTCAAGAAGGTGGATTTTAAAGGGGGTCTTAAAGGAGGTGGGGAGGTGGAGAAGTTTAACGAGGGAATTTGAGAGCATCGGGCCCAGGGAACTGATTGCATGGTTGCCAATGGTGGGGCGAAGAGAGTGGGGGATGCAAAGAGGCCAAGTCAAAGGGTTGCACAGTTCTCGTAGGATTGTATGATTGGACGATGTGGCAGAGATAGGAAGGAGTGATGCCATGAAGGGATTTAAATATAAGGATGAGAATTTTAAATATAATGCTTTGGTGGACCAGGATTCTGTATAGGGCGTGATGAATGACTTAGGGTGGGATAGGATAGGGGCAGCAGAGTTTTGGATGAGTTGTAGTTTATGGAGGGCGCAGGATGGGAGGATGGTTAGGAGAGCATTGGAATAGTCGAGTCTGGAGGTGACAAAGGCATGAATGAGGGTTTCAGCAGCAGACGTGCTGAGGCAGGGGTGGAGATGGGTGCTGTTGTGGAGGTGGAAGTCGGCGGTCTTTGGGAGGGAGAAGGTATGAAGCCGGAAGCTCTGCTCGGGGTAAAAATGGATGCTGAAGTTGCAAACGGTCTGGTTCAACCTGAGACAGTGGCCTGGGAGGGATATGGAATGGGCAGCAAGGGTACGGAGTTTGTGGCAGGGGGTTGAAGATGAATCAGTCTTCCCATTGTTTAAGTGTTAATTACAAGTATCAATGACTTCCTCCATGTATTATCCTAGCCTATCCTTTCTTTAACTGATGATTACAGTCTCCACTCATTAAGTTCCTTCAGATTACACTTCCTCCATGCACGCAGCCTCATTACCCTCACCGTGACTGAACCACAGCATCTTGATCCTTCCCGTATCCTTTGGTGCAAAGAAAATGTTGTTTCTTTCAATTTTTACATAAATTACATCGAATTTTAGGCACAGAAATAGACCATTCCATCCAGCTGGTCAGTGTAGGTGTTGTTGCTCTACATGAGCCAATACAATTTCTTTATGTTTCTTGGTAGCCTAACCAACAAGTTGGTTTGTTTGATGGCTCCACAGTCCTCCATCTAGTGGCATTCTTTACTGATATCTGCCGGGTGAAAGTGTCTCAAGGTAAGTGAGTTTGAAGTTCCAGGCAAAAAGCTGTCAATAATTCTGTAATGAATTGGCAATGTCATTAGTGAGGCACAAGCATAGCTTGTGTTAGGTATTGGAAATCATACTGATGCAGTGGGATGAATCATGTTATTAAAGCAGTAGCAAGAGAAACATTACTGTGCATTCGTACCTTCATGGTGGAAGGAGAGGATAGAAAATGGTTGTGCATAACCTATTTTAAATGAACTGGAATTTCCCTTAAAGAAGAGAATAGCTGAGGTAAGAGGTAAAAGTTGGATACTCACCACATGAGTTAGCATTTGCAGATATTCACATTAGGGCATGGACAGACAGCTCCCAAGTGGGAATTAAAACATATATAATTTAAGGGCCAATATAATCATCTCAGTAAGAGATTCTGGCCTGGAAGCTATGGTTGGAGGCTGCCGTCAGCATACGCCTCTGAACCGAAAAAAACATAGGGCCCGAAATTGATGGCCTTACCGCCCACTGCCGCCTTCATTCTTCTTTGGGTACCACCCAGTGCCACTTTCCATTGGGTGTGGAGTGGGCGGGTTGGGGAGAACCGCCGGGAATCACCCGCTGACGTCAGCGGACGGCCGAGAGGCACAACTGACCTCCCGCCCGCTGAGATGCCAGATTGGTGCGGGCGGGAGTCAGCGCCAGAACAGGGAAGGACCACGGTGAGTATGACGAGCTGAAAAAAAAGGTTAGTAAACATTTTTAAAGTTTTTCTTTACAGCGACTTACCTGGATGGGGTCCCCTGAAGGTGTTCCGATGTTTTTTTTTGATGATTTTCCTTTTCAGGTCTTCGACCCTCCGTGGGCCGACTCCATCCTCGGCGGCACTTGGGCGGCAAGCACCTTTGCCGCCGAGATTGGGAGCTCTCGCCGGCTGCCGCCAAGATTGGCAGCGTAAAACCCTCTTTTGCCGCCTGCTGCTCTTTCAAGGACCTTTTTGACGAATACCCCGCCCAAAGTAAAGTCAGGTACCTCGGGTCTATCAGCGTTCTTTGGGCGACACTTGGGCAGGGGGAGGCCTTCACCAATTTTGGCTCCTTACAAACTTACCTGGTGTCTCTGGAGCTTCGGAATCTTCCGGTCCTGGGCCTGCAGGCATACGCATTTAAAAACGGGCCAAAATTTGACTAAACTCATTAAAAAAAAATGTTAACCTTTATTTGAACCTTTACGCTGGTAAAATAAGGCCTTACCAGGCGTTAGGGTTTCGTGGCCATTTGCTGGGCAGTAGTTGGGCAACTCTCCACCAGCGAAAATAATTTTGTAGCAGATGCGGTGAATCTGTCGAGGAGAAACTTGGCAGATCGCAAGTTCTGAGTTTTTACGCTACACGCAGCGCATGCGGAAACCAGGAGCTGGCAGCGCCATTCTGTAGGCTGTCGGAAGCACCGTAAGATCAAGGCCTCGCTCTTTTTTTTGAGAAAGCAGCCTCAGCTTCTAGGTGAAAACAAATCATTAAGTTCAAATGTTTTTTGCTGTTTATACATTGCGATTATTTACAGCTCCCGTCATTTGTTTTCTGAACCCTCTATGTTGAATTATAAATGAAGAATCTTAGTCACTGCGACTTTAACACACAACATACGTTGAAAAGAGTTTACAACGTTTCTCTGTAGCTGATGTATCTGACTCTGGCTGCTATTCTGTGACTGGTGGGTGTCCTGGAGTGTGCAGATGGCTAAAAAACTACCTGATTACTAAATCATTTTAATATGAATTTATTACGTGGCTGTTGCATTTCAAATTCAATTCAACCAATGCCAAGTGCTGGACTCATAAAAAGAAGATGTGTTTTTAGTTAAAGTTGCCCCAATAGGGATTTTATATCCTGTGCTAATTGCTGGCCGTTCATTTTTATATGTATGCAATATTACTTTCATTAAAAATGTCCTTTGAACTGAATTCAAAGCATTTTTGTTACAATTGTGGTTAAAATATAGCAGAGCATTTTAATGTCCAATTTTATGTCTTGCTGCTGCATACACTTAACTGATTGAAAGTAGTGGCTTTATGTTTAGTTGAATAAGATAAGCGTGAGTACCCTTGATAGAAATAGTTCATTCTATCTAATTATGAAAGGTTTTGATAGAATGGATACAGAGAGAATGTTTCCACTCGTGGGGTAGAGTATAACTAGAGGCCATCAATATAAGACAGTCACTAAGAAATCCAATAGGGAATTCAGAAGAAAATTCTTTACCCAGAGAGTGGCGAGAATGTGGAACTCGCTACCACAGGTAGTGGTTGAAGCGAATAGTATAGATGCATTTAAAGGGAGGCTAGACAAGCATATGAGGGGGAAGGGAATAAAGGGTTATGCTGATAGAGTTAGATGAGGAAAGACGGAAGGAGGCTCGAATAGAGCATAAACGCTGGCATGGATTAGTTGGGCCGAATGGCCTGTTTCTGTGCCGTATATCCTTTGTAATCTCTATGTATCTCTAGGCAATGTAAAAGTAAGGATATTGGAGGTATTTACGTTTTCATTTTGCTTTTTATTTCCTCCTTAACCAATGATGGGGCAAAGGAAATCGGGGATGCGCAAGAGCGCAGAGATTTCAAGAGGTTGTAGGAACAACAATTCAGTAGGAACAACAAATCACTATTTTTATTTAAAGCTTATCAAGTTTCTCCTAAATCTAATTTGGTGGACTTGTGTCTTTCTTAAAGTGTTGACGTGTGAAATTGTACACTGCGTTTCAGAGAGGGTAGTCTAGACATACTGACGCTGTGCAATACGTCTGTAGGCCACATCTGGAGATCTCTATTGTTTTGATCGTTACAACATTTGATTTCATCGTTCCAAAGGGCCAACCCCATCATCTCCTCATCAACACAGTCCAGCTGTTGACTACTCGGGACATCGCTACAACATTGGTCCTCGAGACAGTGCCGAGAAGAACACCAAGACTAGTGCCTGGGGTTAGAGAGATGGAAAACAGTGTTGTAAGTTGGGGCTCTTCAACCTTGAAAAGAGACATCTTGAGGGGGCGCTAACAGGATAGAGAAAGGAAACCTCGGGCAAATACACCAGGGTAGCAGGAAAGGAGGGCACAGGTTCACAGTTGTGACGGCAAATTTAGGGCAGAACTCCTGAGTAATCAACAGCTGGAATGTGTTGCCAGGAACGGTGGTTGAAGCCCAAGACATTGGACTCACTTAAGAAGCTAAATGCTATAATGAAGAGATGATAGGGTTGGCCTTTTGGAAGGATTAATTCAAATGGGCTTTCTACATCTGAACATCTTGTGATGTAGTGTGACGGGTTTGTAAGGCTGCAGCATTACTTTAGAATTGCACAAGGGTTTAAGGTTAGGCTTGTAACTTCAATCACTTGGGACTTTAAAAAAAACCTTTGATTCGTTTTCTTGTCTTTCTCCCTATACCTGAAGACACTGACTTATGCTGGGGAGAAGTTCAACAGGTGCTGGCTGCCTTACCCAAGTGCCATTCTTATCATAAACAATCATAAGAAGAATCATAAAATCTTATGGCACGGAACAAGGTCATTTGGCCCGTCATGCCTGTTCCGGCTCTTTGAAAGAGTTATCCAATTTAGTTTCCCCCCCGCCCCCCCGCCCCCCAGCTCTTTCCCCACAACACTGCAAATTTGTTGTCTTCAAGTACATGTCCAATTGCCTTTTGAAACTTCCTCTGGAATCTGATTCCTCCCCCCTTTCAGGTCATGAATTCCAGATCTTAACAACCCTCGGTGTGAAAAAGATGTCTCCTCATTTCATCTCTCGTTCTTTTCACAATTATTTTAAATCTATGACCTCTGGTTACCAATCCACTTGCCAGAGGAAACAGTTCCTCCCTACATGCTCTATCAAAACCCCTCATAAATTTGAGGTTCTGAAACGTAAAAACAGGAAGTGACTGAGCGATGTTGGTCAGTGCACGGAACTCCCTCTATAGGACTACCGGGATATGTGAGCCGAGGTAGTCAGTGTCAGCAAGCTATTCAACCAAGAAGGACACTACATCCTGACCTGAACATGACCTCACCCAGTATCCACACACGTGCACTTTCCAACAGGGATGACTGCATAGTGATGAGTGGCATGGCTGATTTTTCCCTTCCCTAGACCTGGAAACTATGGAATCACTTGCTTGTATACAACATTTCAACAGAGAATTTTTGCATTACCTTTAACAACTGCTGTGGCTGGACTGCAGTCCATCTTTGGAACACTGCTTTGGGTTGAGGAACTGTGCGAGTAGTTTCCTGCAGTTAAAGGCAGGACAGCTGTTTTCTAGTATTTCTCTATCAATGGTGAAGTTATAATTGATGTATGGTACCGCAGAGTGTTTCTAATGAGGCTTTGCGTTACAGAGGGATGATTTATTTGGTTTCTCTAGAGCCTTTTCTGCAATCCCAGCAAATGTACCGTTAGGACCACTTCACACACACATTGCGGCACACTGAGGAGCTGGGCTTGCGGCATTTTGTGAGCCCAACTCATGAATCTCATTTAAACACTTTGGGGGAGAAATTCAGTCGCGGTGTTAATCCAGGCAGAACGCTACTTTTAGCGCCTTGAAAAAGTTTGCGCCTCCCGCCCAGAAATTCATCAGAATCGGTCAAAGAGCTGACAGGGGTGATAAATCAGCCATTGCACACCATAGCTGGGGAGGCCATAATGAAAGTTTGGTCGGTACATTTTGCAGACCCATTGCGCATGCGCTGAACTCCGAATTAGATCCGGGAAAAGCAGAGTCTTAAAGGCACGGCATAGTAATGCACACATTAAAGTTTTCAAAATTACTTGTTTTCAATCTATACTGTTATGTGTGTCCACCGCTGCAAACTCGGAGGTTCTGTGTAAACGTTGCACTGACTGTGACCTCTGAGGGAAGCGCTTCATCATCCCTTTAAGTAGCCACCAGTTAACGACTCTGTAAGCCTGTACTGACTGTTTTTCCAGACGTTGTTATTGGCGGTCGCTCAGTGAGGTGCATGCACCAAATTTACCAACCGGGGCGCAAGCGTGGGCTTTGCACCAGGAGTGCATCATGATCGGACTGATCATCAGTAGCCAGGCACTACGGGTTTGCGCCCCCAGTGAGCCTCTAATGAATTTTCCATCGGGTGCTAAAAGCTGCGTGCCCAGTCGCTAAGCTCTAACACTCGCATTAACGCCCCCTCTGGCCGCTAACTGAGGTTATAGACAACCGAAACTCCAGTCCTTAAACTCTGCCTCCCAGGGCTTAGTGCAGGGCGCAAGTCTAACAGAGAATTGGGGATAGCGGGTGAATCACATGCTCTTTCAGCCCCTAAAAGCTTCAGTTCAAATTTAACAGTAAGCAGCTGTATGGGAGCAAAAATTCTTTTAAGTCTTTTGAAAGACTTAAAATTGATTTTTTTAAGTTTTCAGTTTTTGCAAAGGCTGTTTGAAGGAGGGGAACAAAGTGATGGACAGGAATGAAAGATTCACAAACACAATGCACAACCACAAAAAGGACAAGTGGTGGGAACAGAGCTGCACCTCACCATGTTTGGCTGGCAAAATAGATGTACTATTGGATGAGGTGGGTTTGACACTCTCGGACACCTCCCAGGAGATAACTGTGCATCATGCTTGCAGGAGGCAGTAGCCAGGCTCAGTTGTATCTACCGGACCTGGGGGAGAGATGCAGGAGAAATCAGCAGATTTTAAAGAATGAGGCAGGACAAGACAACCCAAGACAACCAGGTAAAGGGCCTAGGATCCATGGCACCAAGTGTTGCACATCAACCTGTTCCACATTTCCTGCCTGTCCATACCAAGCACTCACATAACGTTACAACTCTTTCATTGCATTTTGTTCATGCCTGCACCACTGCAGAGCCTACATTCATGCTGCAGTGTCTTCCAATGGTTCATACAACAATCATTAGCACAAACATGGTCACTTACGGGTACCCAGCGTGGGTTCAGCATGGCCGCATAGCTTAAACAGTGACACCCCCCCCCCCCCCGCCCCCCCCATATACTCCCACTACTTTGGGAAATGCAGCAGTGCAGTGACATTGGGCAGCGGTGCCATGGTATTCAGTGGGAAAGGAGATGAAAGTGCAGGTCATAGCGACCAATACATTGGGCACCTGTTTGGTACATGTGCAGATAGCTGGGAATGAGCTGTAGGTATAACAGTTAAGGGCCATGGTGACCTTGTCTGCCACTGGCAGTGCTATTCCTATTTTGTAGCTTAGCTACACATAGCCTTGATAAGGCTCTTGCCCTCTGTCATTGGCAGGTAGCTGAGCCAAAATCTGCCGACTTGGGCTGGCGCCTGTGATCTCCTTGGCCTCCCTTCTTTCATCTTGTACAACTTTGACCATGAAATTCTGTACACCAGGCCATCAAAAGCAAACTGACCACAAAGAGTCAATAAAAGTTGGCCCCAACAAATAATTGCTACAATACATGTCAATAAAAAAGTTCAGAAATATTGAAAATCTCTGTTAAACACTATAGCATGCTTAAAAAGATACTGCAGCAAGTAAACCATACACAACTTGTGGAATTGTGAGACCCTTTGCGTATCGAGCTTCTCTTGCTTTCATTCAAAATGTGTGCAGAAGGGAAAAGGAGCAGTCTGTGGACCGACCCATTGCTAAGCTAACACAGATAGCATCATCGCCTCAAAAATGGCGTGAATAGCTAAAGATGGCCGTTTATGGCATTTCAACAACAACAGTTTGCATTTATATAGCGCCTTTAACATGGTAACATTTCCAAGGTGCTTCACAGGAGCGTTATCAGTCAAAATTTGACTCCGAGGCAAATAACCACGAGAGGTAGGTTTTAAGGAGCGTCTTAAAGGGGGAAAAAGGCGGAGAGGTTTAGGGCAGGAATTCCAGAGCTCAGGGCCTCAGCCGCCCATTTAAAATGGAGATGAGGAGGAATTTCTTCTCTCAGAGGGTCGGGGATCTTTGGAATTCTCTACCCAGAGAGCTGTGGAGACTGGGTCATTGAATATATTTAAGATGGAGATAGTCGATAAGGGAGTCAAGAGTTATGGGGAGCGGGCAGGGAAGTGGAATTGAGGTCAAGATCAGATCAGCCATGATCTAATTGAATGGCGGAGCAGGTTCGAGGGGCCAAATGCTCCTATTTCTTATGTTATGTTCTGATGACAGCTGAAGGCACGGCCACCAATGGTGGGGCAAAGGCGATCGGCGAGGCACAAGAAGGCGGAATTGGAGGAATGCAGAGCTCCTGGAGAATGTAGGGCTGGAGGAGGTCACAGAGACAGGGACGGGCTTTGAAGGAATTTGACCAAAAAGATGAGAATTTTAAATTGGCCGGGAGCCAATGGAGGTCAGCGAGCAAAGAGTTGCTGGGTGAGCGGGACTCGGTGCGAGTTATGGACAGCGGAGGTTTCAGGTCATGTTTATGGTGGACGGAAGCTGGAAGATTTTTCCAGGTTTTCTTCCTATCTTCTGCCAAAGTTCCAGCAGGAGATCAGGACAACCCAGTGGAAATTATTGTATATAGGGCACTTTTGTTACTAATTTGTTACTATTTGAGGTAACCGGTCACTCTCTGTTGTTGAGGTTCTGATGCCATAAAGGCTCACTCTCTGAATTTACTGTGGGCTGTTGGAGCTGTCACAAGATTGGATTCCAGGACCAATACTTTTATGTTGTTTTGATGTTTGATTGTTCTCCAAGTCACAGTTCTCCTAAATTCTACTTTATTACGTATTCATCAATCATTTCACAAACTGGCATTTGCTGACTTGAGATATTATGGCAATTGGTCTCCATTTGAGACAGCGTTGTTCCAGTAAATCACCGCTCCTTTACTCAAAGGAGCTGCATTAATGAATCTGGATTTCTACAGATCCTTTGCCTGCTCAAGACAAACTGTTCCAAGTTCTGCACCTGGTGGGAGGAAGCCTGGAGGGGCCTGTGTTGAAGTCATGATACATTTTAAAAGTCAGAAAGGAAAGCAGACAAGCGGCACTCACATCAGAACACGGTGCTTGTGAAGCTCAGCTGGTTGTCTTGTATGTCTGCGGTACTGACGAGTCTCAACCAGCCTGATCACCTTGGAAGCACACTCCGAGAATCAACTTCAACTGCTCTGGCCGGGAATCGAGAACGCGGGGACATAATTTAAAATTAGAGCCAGGTCGTGCAGGAGTGAAATCAGGCAGCACTCTTTCACACAAAGAGCAGTGGAAGTCCAAAACCCTCTCCCCAAAAAGCTGTGGATACTGGGTCAATCGGAGCTTTAAAGACTGAGATCGATAGATTTTTGTTAGGTAAAGGTATCAAGGGACGTAGAGCTAGGCATGATCTGATTGAATGGTGGAGCAGGCTCGAGGGGCTGAATGGCCGACTCCTGTTCCTATGTTCAAGTTCTGCTTTGTGTCTCCTGCCAGAGCATTCTCCTACTGGAGAAAAGTTGAAATGGGAATTTAGTTGAACACTGACTGTTGCACTCAGTGCTCCAATGCTATTAGGATCTGACAGCAGAGAGTGAGTTCAGAATCATTTTAACTCAGTCTGATACGTTGACCGATGATGTTAAGTTCATAGGGATGATATCCTCCATTTACTCATATTCATCATATTGGGAAAGGTGCAATGGAAAGAAATAGTCACATTGTGAACTTTTCATCAATCAAAAAGAGAATTTTTTTCCTATAATTACATGAGGCTGTGAAAAAAGTACAAGTAATTAATTGAGGAATGCAAGCGAGCAGTGTAGAAAACGTGTGGGTGTTATGCATATGGGTATTGGGGTATTTTACTATGTGTATGTAGGTTGGTTTGCAGGAGGATATCTGTGCCCAGAATATTTTTTTTTAAACTAAAGTTTATTTATCTTTTGCACGGAGCAGCTTGGTTCAGCTGAAAATTAATTTCCAGATTCCTGTCGAGAGACCTTGACCGAGGTAATGAGGGGGAGAAAATTACACACCCAGTGAAATCTTCATATAAACTCTTGGTTTGCAGATGAAAGTACATGCATCGTGGTATTTGATGCTTGACCATCCCATTCAACATTTGATACAGGCTATTTGCAAAAGCAATTGGAGAGAAGGTGAGAGCAAATGTCTGATTGGCCTTAGAACTGGATAGTAAGTCTTGTAGCCTTTCACCCCAAAACTTACACTCACCTGCCATAACTCATCTGCCATGTTGAAGGGGGAGCCCACCCTCAAGTACTCTCAACTAAATAATGGGGGGGGGGCGTTCAGGTGAGCGGAAATTTAAAAAGTCAAAGAGCAAGGAGAAGGTAACAGCAGGGTAGCGTGGGGGAAATGATAACCAGAGTGCGACAGGTAGGGACAGAATGTATAAACATAAGAGTGTATCAGAAAGTAGGGTCAAAGCAGGGAAAAATGGTAAAAAGAAAAAATTAAAAGCTCTTTATCTGAATGCATGCAGCATTTGCAACAAGATAGATGAGTTGACGGCACAAAGAGATATAAATAGGTATGATCTGATAGCTAGTACAGAAACGTGGTTGCAAGATGACCAAGACTAGGAACTGAATATTCAGGGGTATTTGACAATTCGGAAGGATAGACAGAAAGGAAAAGGAAGTGGGGTAGCTCTGTTAATTAAGAATGAGATCAGTGTTGTAGTGAGGAATGATATCGGCTCAGAAGATCAAAATGTAGAATCAGTTTGGGTGGAGATAAGAAATAATAAGGGGAAAAAGTCACTGGTGGGCATAGTCTATGGCCCCCTAACAGTAGCTACACTGTTGGTCGGAGCATAAACAAGGAACTAGTGGAGGCTTGTAAAAAGGGAACAGCAATAATCAAGGGTGATTTTAACCTCCATATTGATTGGACAAATCAAATTGGTCAAGGTAGCCTTGAGGAAGAGTTCATAGAGTGCATAAGGGACGGGTTCCTTGAGCAGTATGTAATGGAACCAACCAGGGGACAGGCTATCTTAGATCTGGTCCTGTGTAATGAGACAGGATTAATAAACAATCTCCTAGTAAAGGATCCCTTGGAATGAGTGATCATAGCATGATGAATTTCAAATTCAGATGGAGGGTGAGAAAGTTGGATCTCTAACCAGCGTACTAAGCTTAAATAAAGGAGACTATGAAGGTGTGAGTGCAGAGTTGGCTAAAGTGGACTGGGAAAATAGATTAAAGTGTAGGACAGTGGTGTACATTTAAGGAGATATTTCACAACTCTCAAGAAAAATATATTCCAGTGAGGATGAAAGGGTGTAAGAGAAAAGATAGCCATCCGTGGCTAACTAAAGAAATAAAGGATGGTATCCAATTAAAAACAAGGGCGTACAATCTGGCCAAAACTAGTGGGAGGACAGAAGATTGGGAAGCTTTTAAAAGCCAACAAAGGATGATTTAAAAAATTATTAAGAAAGGGAAGATAGACTATGGGCTAGTTTTCCCACTTTTTTTGCATGCTTAACGCCCACTTAACGTTCATTTTACCTCTGAAATGGTGTATAATGCCCTTCTATCGCCCATTTAGCCACGAAATGGAAACTGACGGGCATTTTTCGGAAAATTATCGCCGAGCGTTACTTTCCCCATGTGCGTACTGCCGGGAGAAAATAATGCCGCCCGCCCACTTTTTTGGGGCGGAATCATCAGAATGGGCAAAATCAACGCCCATAATATCGGCCAGCATTAGTTTCCGCACGGAATTAACGCCGAAATCCAATAATACTGACCGCCCACTTTTTTTTGTCGTAAAGATCATATTTGCCGAAACTAACGGCCAGGAGATCGTCCAGCTTCACTTTCACCACCTCGCACACATATCGTCCACAATATCGCTCGCCCAGAAAACCACCCGGAAAAAATGGAACTAACCGGAACTAATCACAGCATTATGGACGCCATGTACTACATCACATGTCGCATCATTTAAAAGGCTGCTCTGCTTCAAGCTTGGGAGAGTTCGGATGTACTCTGGAGGTCTTTGGAGGTGATGTGAACATCTGTACAAACATCTTTATCATACTGTGAACAATTGGAATTTAATGGGTGCCTTCGTCGGGACATTCATTCTTTGTGACCAATCGGTGGAAAACAGAGAGCTATTGCAATGGGGCTTGTCCTTTCTCACCCTCCCTTGAAGACCAATTACATGCTGCAGACTCGAGATGGCCAAAGGTACGCTCCACAGCATTATGTGCCCAATGTAAGACGTGCAGACTGATGAGTTGGACCAGAGCAAGTACAGGGAGAAGCGGTCTGACCTCGACTTGCCCAACACCACCTGCCTTCGGAGATTGCGCTTCCACAAAGAGGTTATCACTGAGGTATGCCAGCTCATAAGGGGAGATCTGCAGCCTGCCAGCACCATCAGAACTGCACCGTCCGTCGAGGTCAAAGTCACCGCAGCACTGTCGTTCTATGTGTCGGGTTCTTTTCAGGCCTCAACTGGCGACATTTGCGGTCTGTCTCAGCGTGCCACACATTGCTGCATTAGACAGGTCACTGAAGCCCTGTACACATGCAGGAGGGACTTGATCAGCTTCCCTATGACCAGGGAGGCACAGGATTGTACATTTCCCCAAGGTGCAGGGAGCAATAGACTGTACGCACATCGCGATGCGGGCGCCTTTTCAGGATGCAGAGGTTTTCGGGAACCGCAAGGGATTCCACGCCCTGAATGTCCAACTCGTTGCCGACAACCAGCAAATTATACTGGCAGTGAATGCAAAATTTCCGGGCAGCATCCATGATGCTCACATCCTGCGTGAGAGCACTGTATCTGACTTGTTTAACAATCAGCCACAAGGTCAATGCTGGATGCTTGGTGACAAAGGATATGGCCTCACCCCCTGCGTGACACCCATACCGAATCCGAGACGTGATACAAGAACCACAGAGCCATTCGCAATATCGTGGAGAAAACCATTGGAGTGCTTAAGCAGCATTTTAGATGCCTGGACCACTCAGGAGGTGAGCTCCAATACCACCCTGAGCTCAATTTGTGGTGGTGTGCTCCATGCTGCACAACTTGGCTATCAGGAGGAGACAAGAATTGCCTGAAGAGTCTGACAGTCCATCTCACCAGAGAGAGGAAGAGGAGGATGAGAAGGTGGACGCTGACATCGGCCCAGACAATCAGGCTGACACTGAAGCCATGTCCCCACCCCCTTGTAGACCACATGAAAGGGCCCGTGGTGGCATGATAGCTGCAAGAGCCTTACATCAGGAGCTCATCAATGAGCGCTTTGCCTCAAAGAACGTTGGTGGTATTTACAAAGCTGACACACTGCTGGGTGTGCAGCTCATACATCAATGGTGGACATCACCTTGGTGACAGTTAAAGTTTAAGTTGATTCAAGTTAAGTGTAATTATACCCTTTGATGTTAAGGAATCACCAGCATGTACCGGTGCAGCTATCTGAGACAATGCGCAACAAGGTTTTGTTCAATAAAAAACATTTAAACCGAACATTTGTCTGAAATCATGAGTATTTCTGTAAAAACCAACTCTTCCCCTCGCCCCCCACTTCTCCTCCCCACCTCTACCCCTTCCCCTTCCCCTCCTGACTCCAAGCCGCCTGGCTGAGGAGCTCCTCAGGTGATGCTTCATTGGGGGGGGGGGTGGAGGGATGGGGGGAAGACAGCCGAACCGCTGCTTGGATGGATACGGGAGAGGACTGTCCGGAGGTGGGAACATGCTCCAAGCCAGAATCAAGATGTTGCTCCTGGCTCTGATGTGTCGTTGGCAATGGGGGTGCGGCACCTTGGGGTGCAGTGCCGTGCTCTGGGACAACTGGGAGCCCTCTGCCACCAGTGTTCCTGGCTACCAGCTCCATGGCCTCCTCCATCCCTTCCATGTTATAGCTTATGTATTGGACAAAAGCTCGGTGTCAACTATGTTCTTGGTGCTTAGTAGGCTTTTTGCTGCTGGTGATTCTCCCTCGTGCCTCCCACAACAGCCAAACAAGCACACACCTCAGCCACGACATGCTTTCAGTCCCTCTCAGCTCCCTCCCTCTCTGTCTCCTCTTCTGCGCATGTCATGATGACCCTTGACCTCCTGAATCACAGGAATCGAGCATTGCCATGCCGCTGCTAAGGACGACGACACTTTACGGCAGAAGGTCAGAGAGATTTAACGCTACCGCCCCTTTCATATCGCTCGCAGTTATCCCAATTTCAAAAATGGAGATTAGGTGTTTTGAAAATGGGTGAGAAGCCGGTGATCTGAAAACTCATTTTTACCGCCCACGCTGGAAATAATGCCCATTTTTGGGTGATCTGCACAAAAGTGTAAAATCTAGCCCTAAGAAAGTAAACTAGCACAAAATAGATAAACAGATAGCAAGAGTTTCGATAAGTATATAAAAAGGAAAAGAGTGGCTAAAGTAAATGTTGGTCCCTTAGAGGACGAGACCGGGGAATTAGTAATGGGGAACATGGAGATGGCAGAAACACTGAACAAATATTTTGTATCAGTCTTTACGGTAGAGGACACTAACAATATCCCAACAGTGGATAGTCAAGGGGCTATAGGGTGGGGGGAGGAATTTAACACAATCGCAATCACTAAGGAGGTGGTACTCAGTAAGATAATGGGACTAAAAGCGGATAAATCCCCTCGACCTGATGGCTTGCATCCTAGGGTTTTAAGAAAAGTAACGGCAGGGATAGTGGATGCATTGATTGTAATTTACCAAAATTCCCTGCATTCTGGGGAGGTCCCAGCAGATAGAAAAACTGCAAATGTAACGCCCCTATTTAAAAAAGGAAGCAGACAAAAAGCAGGAAACTGTACACCAGTTAGCCTAACATCTGTGGTTGGGAAAATGTTGAGTTCATTATTAAAGAAGCAGTAGCAGGACTTTTGAAAAAGCATAATTCAGTCAAGCAGAGTCAGCAGGGATTTATGAAAGGGAAGTCATGTTTGACAAATTTGTTGGAATTCTTTGATGATGTAACGAACAGGGTGGATAAAGGGGAACCAGTGGATGTGGTGTATTTGGACTTCCAGAAGGCATTTGACAAGGTGCCACATAAAAGGTTACTGCACAAGATAAAAGTTCACAGGGTTGGGGGTAATATCTTAGCATGGATAGAGGATTGGCTAACTAACAGAAAACAGTGAGTCGGGATAAGTGATTCATTCTCGGGTTGGCAATCAGTAAATAGTGAGGTGCCGCAGGGATCAGTGCTGGGACCCCAACTATTTACAATCTATATAAACGACTTGGAGGAAGGGACTGAGTGTAACGTAGCCAAGTTTTCTGATGATACAAAGATGGGAGGAAAAGCAATGTGTGAGGAGGACACAAAAAATCTGCAAAAGGTCATAGACAGGCTAAGTGAGTGGGCAAAAATGTGGCAGATGGAGTATAATGTTGGAAAGTGGGAGGTCATGCACTTTGGCAGAAAAAATTCAAAGAGCAAGTTATTATTTAAATGGAGAAAAATTGCAAAGTGCTGCAGTACAGTGGGACCTGGGGGTACTTGTGCATGAAACACAAAAGGATAGTATGCAGGTACAGCAAGTGATCAGGAAGGCCAATGGAATCTTGGCCTTTATTGCAAAGGGGATGGAGTATAAAAGCAACGAAGTCTTGCTACAGTTGTACAGGGTATTGGTGAGGCCACATCTGGAATACTGCGTGCAGTTTTGGTTTCCATATTTACGAAAGGATATACTTGCTTTGGAGGCAATTCCGAGAAGGTTCACTTGGTTGATTCCGGAGATGAGAGGGTTGACTTATGAGGAAAGGTTGAGTAGGTTGGGCCTCCACTCATTGGAATTCAGAAGATTGAGAGGTGATCTTATCGAAACGTATAAGATTATGAGGGGGCTTGACAAAGTGGATGCAGAGAGGATGTTTCCACTGATAGGGGAGACTAGAACTAGAGGGCATAATCTTAGAATAAGGGGCGACCCATTTAAAACTGAGATGAGAAATTTCTTCTCTCAGAGGATTGTAAATCTGTGGAATTCGCTGCCTCAGAGAGCTGTGGAAGCTGGGACATTGAATAAATTTACGACAGAAATAGACAGTTTCTTAAATGAAGAGGGAGTAAGGGGTTATGGGGAGTGGGCAGGGATATGGACCTGAGTCCATGATCGGATCAGGCATGATCATATTAAATGGCGGAGCAGGCTCGAGGGGCCGTATGGCCTACTCCTGCTCCTTTTTCTTATATTCTTATGTTCTTAAATAATAGCGGCTTGGGAGAAAGGTCGGGCAATAATCATGGGCGATTTTAATCTTCATATTGATTGGACAAATCAAATTGGCCATGGTAGCCTTAAGGAAAAGTTCAAAGAGTGTATTCAAAATGGTTTCCTTGAACAGTTCGTTGTGGAACCAACCAGGGAGCAGGCTAGCTTGGATCTGGTGCTGTGTAATGAGACAGGATTAATAAACAATCTCATAGTAAAGAATCCTCTAGGAAAGAGTGATCATAGCATGGTTGAATTTGAAATTCAGTTGGAGGGTAATCTCAAACCAGTGTCCTGATCTTAAAAAAGGCGATTACAAAGGCATGAAGGCAGAGTTGGCTAAAGTGGACTGAGAAAATAGATTAAAGTGTAAGACTGTTGATAATCAGTGGCAGACAATTAAGGAGATATTTCATAACTCTCAACAAAAATATATTCCAGTGAACTGGGCCAATGGAAGGGGTATTGGATGGAGAGCATTTAGGGTTAAAAGGGAACAGCAATAATCATGGGTGATTTTAATCTCCATATTGATTGGACAAATCAAATTAGTCAGGGTAGCCTTGAGGAAGAGTTCATAGACTGCATAAGGGACGGGTTCCTTGAGCAGTATGTAACGGAACCAACCAGGGGACAGGCTATCTTAGATCTGGTCCTGTGTAATGAGACAGGATTAATAAACAATCTCCTAATAAAGGATCCCTTGGAATGAGTAATCATAGCATGATGAATTTCAAATTCAGATGGAGGGTGAGAAAGTTGGATCTCTAACCAGCGTACTAAGCTTAAATAAAGGAGACTATGAAGGTGTGAGTGCAGAGTTGGCTAAAGTAGACTGGGAACATAGATTAAAGTGTAGGACAGTTGATGAACAGTGGTGTACATTTAAGGAGATATTTCACAACTCTCAAGAAAAATATATTCCAGTGAGGATGAAAGGGTGTAAGAGAAAAGATAGCCATCCGTGGCTAACAAAAGAAATAAAGGATGGTATCCAATTAAAAACAAGGGCATACAATGTGGCCAAAACTAGTGGGAGGATTGGGAAGCTTTAAAAAGGCAGCAAAGAATGACTAAAAAAATGATTAAAAAAGGGAAGATAAACTATGAAAGTAAATGAGCACAAAATATAAAAACAGATAGCAAGAGTTTCTATAGGTATATAAAAAGGAAAAGAGTGGCTAAAGTAAATGTTGGTCCCATAGAGGACGAGACCGGGGAATTAGTAATGGGGAACATGGAAATGGCAGAAATTCTGAACAAATATTTTGTATCAGTCTTTACGGTAGAGGACACTAACAATATTCCAACAGTGGATAGTCAAGGGGGAGGAGGAACTTAACACAATCACAATCACTAAGGAGGTGGTACTCAGTAAGATAATGGGACTAAAGGTGGAAAATCCCCTGGACCTGATGGCTTGCATCCTAGGGTCTTTAGAGAAGTAGCGGCAGGGATAGTGGATGCATTGGTTGTAATTTACCAAAATTCCCTGGATTCTGGGGCGGTCCCAGCAGATTGGAAAATTGCAAATGTAGCACCCCTATTTAAAAAAGGAAGCAGACAAAAATCAGGAAACTATACACCAGTTAGCCTAACATCTGTGGGTGGGGAAATGTTGAATTCATTATTAAAGAAGCAGTAGCAGGACTTTTGAAAAATCATAATTCGGTCAGGCAGAGTCAGCAGGGATTTATGAAGGGGAAGTCATGTTTGACAAATTTGTTGGAATTCTTTGATGATGTAACAAACAGGGTGGATAAAGGGGAACCAGTGGATGTGGTGTATTTGGATTTTCAGAAGGCATTTGACAAGGTGCCACAGAAAAGGTTACTGCACAAGATAAAAGTTCATGGGGTTGGGGGTAATATATTAGGATGGATAGAGGATTGGCTAACTAACAGAAAACATTGAGTCGGGATAAATGGTTCATTCTCGGGCTGGCAATCAGTAACTAGTGGGGTGCCGCAGGGATTTTTTGAGGATGTAACTAGTCGAGTGGACAAGGGAGAACCAGTGGATGTTGTGTATTTGGACTTTCAAAAGGCTTTTGACAAGGTCCCACACAAAAGATTGGTGTGCAAAATAAAAGCACATGGTATTGGGGGTAATGTACTGGCATGGATAGAGAACTGGTTGGCAGACATGAAGCAGAGAGTCGGGATAAACGGGTCCTTTTCAGAATGGCAGGCAGTGACTAGTGGAGTGTCGCAAGGCTCAGTGCTGGGACCCCAGCTCTTTACAATATACATCAATGATTTAGATGAAGGAATTGAGTGTAATATCTTCAAGTTTGCGGATGACACTAAACTGGGTGGCAGTGTGAGCTATGAAGGGGACGCTAAGAGGCTGCAGGGTGACTTGGACAGGTTAGATGAGTGGGCAAATGCATGGCAGATGCAGTATAATGTGGATAAATGTGAAGTTATCCACTTTGGGGGCAAAAACGCGAAGACAGAATATTATCTGAATGGCGGCAGATTAAGAAAAGGTGAGGTGCAATGAGTACTGGGTGTCATGGTTCATCAGTCACTGAAAGTTTGCATGCAGGTACAGCAGGCGGTGAAGAAGGCAAATGGTATGTTGGCCTTCATAGCTAGGGGATTTGAGTATAGGAGCAGGGAGGTCTTACTGCAGTTGTACAGGGCCTTGGTAAGGCCTCACCTAAATATTATGTTCAGTTTTGGTCTCCTAATCTGAGGAAGGACGTTCTTGCTATTGAGGGAGTGCAGCGAAGGTTCACCAGACTGATTCCCGGGATGGCTGGACTGACATATGAGGAGAGACTGGATCAACTGGGCCTTTATACATTGGAGTTTAGGAGGATGAGAGGGGATCTCATAGAAACATACAAGATTCTGACGGGACAGGACAGGTTAGATGCTGGTAGAATGTTCCCGATGTTGGGGAAATCCAGAACCAGGGGACATAGTCTTAGGATAAGGGGTAAGCCATTTAGGACTGAGATGAGGAGAAACGTCTTCACTCAGAGAGTTGTTAACCTGTGGAATTCCCTGCCGCAGAGAGTTGTTGATGCCAGTTCATTGGATATATTCAAGAGGGAGTTAGATATGACCCTTACGTCTAAGGAGATCAAGGGATATGGAGAGAAAGCAGGAAAGGGGTACCGAGGGAATGATCAGCCATGATCTTATTGAATGATGGTGCAGGCTCGAAGGGCCAAATGGCCTACTCCTCCAGCTATTTTCTTTGTTTCTATGTTTCTATGATCAGTGCTGGGACCCCAACTATTTATAATCTATGTTAACGACTTGTAAGAAAGGACCGAGTGTAACGTAGCCAAGTTTGCTGATGATACAAAGACAGGAGGAAGAGCAATGTGTGAGGAGGACACAAACAATCTGCAAAAGGACATAGACAGGCTAAGTGAGTGGACAAAAATTTGACAGATGGAGTATAATGTTGAAAAGTGTGAGGTCATGCACTTTGGCAGAAAAAAAATCAAAGAGCAAGTTATTATTTAAATGGAGAAAAATTGCAAAGTGCTGCAGTACAGCGGGACCTGAGGATACTTGTGCATGAAACACAAAAGGATAGTATGCAGGTACAGCAAGTGATCAGGAAGGCCAATGGAATCTTGGCCTTTATTGCAATGGGGATGGAGTATAAAAGCAGGGAAGTCTTGCTACAATTATACAGGTTATTGGTGAGGCCACACCTGGAATTGTGCGCACAATTTTGGTTTCCATATTTACGAAACGATATACTTGCTTTGGAGGCAGTTTAGAGAAGGTTGACTTCTCTAGGTTGATTCCGGAGATGACGGGGTTGACTTATGAGGAAAGGTTGAGTAGGTTGGACCTCTACTCATTGGAATTCAGAAGAATGAGAGGTGATCTTATTGAAACGTATAAGATTATGAGGGGGCTTGACAAGGTGTATGCAGAGAGGAAGGATGTTTCCACTGATAGGGGAGACTAGAACTAGGGGGCATAATCTTCAAATAAGGGGCCACCCATTTAAAACTGAGATGAGGAGAAATTTCTTCTCTCAGAGGGTTGTAAATCTGTGGAATCCGCTACCTCAGAGAGCTGTGGAAGCTGGGACATTGAATGGATTTAAGACAGAGATAGACAGTTTCTTAACCGATAAGAGAGTAAGGGGTTATGGGGAGCGGGCAGGGAAGTGGACCTGACCTCAGAAAGTACCTCCCCTCCCCCATCACCAACTTTCTCCTCTTCTAAAGGCTCAGACTCACTGATCCACAAGTATTCCCTGTTCTTCAGTAGAATCATGGAAATTTACAGCAGGGAAGGAGGCCATTGCGTCCCATCGTGTCCATGCCAGCCGACCAAGAGCTATCCAGCCTAATCCCACCTTCCAGCTCTGTAGGTTACGGCACTTTAAATGCACATCCAAGTATTTTTTAAATGTGGTGAGGCTTTCTTCCTCTACCACCCTTTCAGGCAGTGAATTCCAGACCCCCACCACCCTCTGGGTGAAGAAATTTCCCCTCATATCTCCTCTAAACCTCCACCCAATTACTTTAAATCTATGCCCCTGGTTGTTGACCCCTCTGCCAAGGGAAACCGGTCCTTCCTATCCACTCTATCTAGATGCGTCATAATTTTATACACCTCAATCAGGTCTCCCCTCAGCCTCCTCTGTTCCAAAGAAAACAGACCCAGCATCTCCAATCTTTCCTCATAGCCAAAATTCTCCACTCCAGGCAACATTCTTGTAAATCTCCTCTGCACCCTTTCCGAGTGCAATCTTGTAATGTCGTGACCAGACCCGCACACAGTACTCCAGCTGTGGCCGAACCAGTGTTTTCTATAGTTCAAGCATAACGTCCTTGCTCTTATATTCCATGCCTCAACTAATAAAGGCAAGTATTCCATATGCCTTCTTAACCACCTTATCTATCTAGCCTGCTACCTTCGGGGATTTGTGGACCTGCACTCCAAGGTCCCTTTGTTCCTCTTCACTTTTCAGTGTCGTACCATTTAATGTGTATTCCCTTTCCTTGTTAAACCTCCCCAAATGCATTACCTCACACTTATCGGGATTGAATACTGCAACTTTGTGAGCCGCCTTCCTCTGTGAGCCAAGACAGTGTGTGTCAGCAGGTTGTTTACCATGAGGGATATCACTGCAGAAACAGATCTATCTTCTCTCATTGTCCATGCCCAAGCAATCAGGAGCAGGAACCCTGGCTAATTTTTCTTTTCCCTTCCCACCTCCCAATTGTGACACCATTACTGCCATCCCAGTTGAGATCAACTAACACATCATAGACTAGGGATTGAATCTGAGACCATCTTGGTCCATATGGCTCAGTTCCGTGCTGGGCAGCATCTTAAGCATTGGGGGAGTGACCAAAAGTATATTTTAACAGTGAAGGAGGCCGCCTTAATTTCATTGATCTGTGTAACAAGTAGTCAGTTGACAATTACAACTTCAGCCAGAGAGAACAACAAAATATTCTAAAATATGCATTATTCAATTAAGATATCTATACTCTATTAAATATAAATAATAGATGTAATTTAACTTTGCTTTTCAGCTGATGCCAGGGCTGATATTAATTGTAATTATACTGTGGTTGGATTGTATTGCCATTACCAACACCCGACAACTCCCAGTCGGGAGTGGAGAGAAGCATTGTCACTCATACTGAGAGGAGGGAAGGGAGTTGTCAGGGTCGGTGTTTTGGGGGGGAAAGGGAATGATCATCTCAGCAGTGAAGCACAACAGTGTCAGTGAGATGCTTCTTGAGAATCTAATGCTACCAGAGATGCAGAGAATATAGTCCTGGCAAAATTACAATAATTGGCAACTGCATTGGACTGTGAATCGAACCGCAATTATAGTACAGGAAAAGAGAAGCAGTATATCAGAAAAGCCTGATACACATCTCCATCTTGTAATATGTTAACGCACAGATTTACAGCCTGTTTCTACACAATGCGAGACGCAGAGTGGTGACTTGTTGGAAGTAAATCTTAGAGTAATGTCAGACAGAATGGCTTACAACCTAGTGTGAATGCATCATAGGTGCAGACCTAAAATGCAGCACAGTTTCACCCCATATTAACCCCAAACCACCATTATTCAAGCAGTTATATGGAACAGAAATCAGTAAAATGGAGTTGTGTGTGAGCCGCCTTGCTACAGTCGTCAACCATGAGTCCTGAAGCTTTCTTGTTTGGAGATTCTATGATGCCATTGGGTGTCATTTAGTGGGTGCAGGTGTTTTGCTGACAGTGCTGCCTGTTTGATGGTAGATGGTGTAATTCTTAACAATTTGTTATGATTGTCCAACTTATTTTTAGGGAACTGAACTAATGGGAGAGAGATTCTTGTGTGGTTACCTGTGATTCGCATGGCATGCAATTCCCTGTGATTCGTTTAATGTGGTCATACTGAGAGGTGATCTCATTGAAACGTATAGGATTCTGAGGGGAATTTACAGATATTAGATGCTGAGAGGTTGTTTCCCCTGGCTGGAGAGTCGAGAACTAGGGGGCACAGTCTCAGGATAAGAGGTAGCCCATTTAAGACTGAGATGAGATGGAATTTCTTCACTCAGAGGATTGTGAATCTTTGAATTCTCTACCCCAGAGGGCTGTGGATGCTGAATCGTTGAGTATATTCAAGGCTGAGATCGATAGCTTTTTGGACTCTAGGATAATCAAGGGATTTGGAGATCGAGCAAGACAGTAAAGTGGAGGTTGAAGTTCAGCTGCGATTTTATTGAATGGCACAGCAGGCTCGAGGGACCGTATGGCCTACTCCTGCTCCTATTTCTTATGTTCTTACTGGGAGGCTCAAGGTGCTGTGAAGTAGGGTAGAGACAAAAATAAAAAAGGATTTATCAGAAAATTAGATTACATGGGCTGATGAGCCTGCTTCATCCAAACCTATTGTGTGGTCGGAACCTATCACTGCCAATTTACCAAAACAAAAGTGGTGCTTGTGAGTAACCAGCAGATAACCTTTTGGAGGTGTACAGTACAAGATACTTAACTGTATCAAGAAATTACATTCCACTCAAGGGTGCAGATTCAGAATTACGAAGGGCATATTTGGGATCGTGGTTGGGAAGTATTTCTTTTCACATAAGGTGATCAACAGCTGGAATGGGTTGGCAGGACGATTGTTTGAGGCCAGGACACTGGACGGTCAGATGCTGTGAAGAGAAGGTGGTAGAGTTGCTACTCTGAGGGCTGTGATCACATGAGCAGGTGGGCTGCTTTCTTCATCCAACCCCATTGTGTGATCACGACCTTTCCTTTCCAGTTTACAAAACGGACCTAAAAGGAATAGTATTGTGTTCCTAACACAGATGAGACTGCACACAGGGAGGTTAAAGTAACAGTGACCTCAGTCTTTAATAAGACACTCCAGAGTGAGGAACAGGCCTTAAGGACCGGCTTATATACAGTGCTCCCAAGGGATGTTGGGATCCCTTGGGACTTCAGGGGATGAACTCCCTGGTGGCGGAACATGGGAGTGCATGCTTTACAGATACACAACATCACTCCCCCACCAAAGTCAAGGTGAAAACTATTTACAAGGTAAGGCGGTCGGGAGCCTTTCTTTCCCTGGTGGACCGCCTCGGTACAAATGTCTGTTCTGGTGTGTTGGCTGTGCCCTCGCTGGGCTGGCGTGTTATTGGCCCTGCAGGGCTGCAAGGTGAGCCTGGCCTTGCTGGGCTGATGGGTTTGATTTCCTGGTCCGGCGTGGTGCCGTTGATCCTTTGGGTGTGTGTTGTGGGCTCGAAAAAGGTGGTGTCTGCTGTGGGTTGTTCACGGCAGTCTGTGCACCGCAGCCTCATTTGGTCCAGGTGCTTTCTGCAAATTTGTCCATTGTCCAGTTTGACTACAAACACCCTATTCCCTTCTTTAGCTATCACTGTGCCCGCGAACCACTTGGGACCATGTCCATAGTTTAGCACATACACAGGGTCATTCAGATCAATTTCCCGTGACACAGTGGCGTGACCATCGTTTACATTTTGTTGCTGCCGCCTGCTCTCTACCTGATCACGCAGGTTGGGGTGAACTAGCAAGAGTCTGGTTTTAAGTGTCCTTTTCATGAGTAGCTGAGCCGGGGACACCCCTGTGAGCGAGTGGAGTCTCGTGCGGTAGCTGAGCAGTACTCGGGACAGGCGGGTTTGGAGTGAGCCTTCTGTGACTCATTTAAGGCTCTTTTTGATGGTTTGTACTGCCCGCTCTGCCTGCCCATTGGAGGCTGGTTTAAACGGGACTGAGGTGACATGTTTGATTCCATCGCGGGTCATGAATTCTTTAAATTCAGCACTGGTGAAACATGGCCCGTTGTCACTGACCAGTATGTCAGGCAGGCCGTGGGTGGCAAACATGGCCCTCAGGCTTTCAATGGTGGCGGTGGCGGTGCTTCCTGACATTATTTCACATTCAATCCATTTTGAAAAAGCATCCACCACCACCAGGAACATTTTACCGTGAAATGGGCCCGCATAGTCGACATGGGATCCTCGACCATGGTCTGGTGGGCCAGGACCACAAACTTAGTGGTGCCTCTCTAGGCGCGTTGCTCAATTGAGCACATACGCTGCATTGCCATACACAGGACTCTAAGTCAGAGTCGATACCGGGCCACCACACGTGGGATCTGGCTATCGCTTTTATCATTACTATATCCGGGTGTGTGCTGTGGAGATCTAAGATGAACATCTCCCTGCCCTTTTTTGGTAGCACTACGCGGTTACCCCACAACAGGCAGTCTGCCTGAATGGACAGCTCGTCCTTTCGCCGCTGGAACGGCTTGATTGGCTCTTGCATTTCAATGGGGATGCTGGCCCAGCTCCCATGCAGTACACAGTTTTTTACTAGGGAGAGCAGAGGATCTTGGCTGGTCCAAGTCCTAATCTGGCAGGCCATGACAGATGATTTATCATTTTCAAACGCTTCCATGACCATCAACAAGTCTGCGGGCTGCGCCACCATAAACAAGTTTGCAGGCTGCGCCATTTCCACCCCCATGGTGGGCAATGGTAGCCGACTGAGAGCATCTGCACAGTTCTCGGTGCCTGGCCTGTGGCAGATGGTATAGTTATACGCTAATAGTGCGAGTGCCCATCTTTGTACGCGGGCTGAGGCATTAGTATTTATCCCCTTGTTTTCAGCGAACAGGGATATGAGGGGCTTGTGATCGGTTTCCAGCTCAAATCTGAGGCCAAACAGGTACTGATGCATTTTCTTTACCCCGAACACACACGCTAATGTCTCTTTCTCAATCATGCTGTAGGCCCTCTCAGCCTTAGACAAGCTCCTGGAGGCATATGCGACAAGTTGCAACTTCCCCGCAACGTTAGCTTGTTGTAATACACACCCGACTCCATACGACGACGCGTCACATGCTAGAACAAGTCTTTTACACGGGTTATACAATACGAGCAGCTTGTTGGAGCATAAAATGTTTCTGGCTTTCTCAAAAGCAATTTGTTGTTTTTTTTCCCCATACCTAGTTCTCACCTTTGCACAATAACACGTGTAGGGGCTCTAAAAGGGTGCTTAATCCTGGTAGGAAGTTACCAAAATAGTTGAGGAGCCCCAGGAATGACCGCAGCTCCGTGACGTTCTGTGGCCTGGGCGCATTCCTGATAGCCTCTGTCTTGGCGTCTGTGGATCGAATGCCATCCGCCGCGATCTTTCTCCCCAAAAAGTCCACTTCTGTTGCCATGAAGACGCATTTCGACCTCTTCAGCCGCAGCCCTATGCGATCCAGTCGCTGGAGGACCTCCTCCAGGTTTTGTAGGTGCTCGGCGGTGTCCCGACCCGTGACCAATATGTCGTCCTGAAAGACCACCGTGTGTGGTACCGACTTAAGTAGGCTCTCCATGTTTCTCTAGAAGATCACTGCAGCCGACTGAATTCCAAACGGGCATCTGTTGTAGATGAACAGTCCCTTGTGCGTATTGATGCAGGTGAGGCCCTTCGAAGACTCCTCCAGCTCCTGCATCATGTAGGCTGAAGTCAGATCGAGCTTGGTGAACGTCTTGCCTTCGGCCAGCGTCGCAAATAGGTTGTCTGCCTTAGGTAGCGGGTATTGGTCCTGTAACGAGAAACGATTAATAGTTACTTTATAATCGCCGCAAATCCGTGCCATCACTTTTGAGTACTGTAACAATCGGGCTGGCCCACTCGCTGAATTCCACTGGGGAGATGATGCCCTCGTGTTGCAGCCTGTCCAGCTCGATTTCCACTCTCTCCCTCATCATGTGAGGTACCGCACGTGCCTTGTGGTGAATGGGTCATGTCTCTGAGACCAAGTGGATCCACACCTTCGCCCCGGAAAAGTTTCCAATGCCTGGCTCAAAAAGGGAAGGAAATTTGTTAAGAACCTGGGTACATGAGGCCTCATCGACATGTGATAGCACTCGGATGTCATCCCAGTTCCAGCGGATTTTGCCCAGCCAGCTCCTTCCAAGCAGTGTGGAGCCATCGCCCGGGACAATCCAGAGTGGCAGTTCGTGCACCGTGCCCTCGTAGGTGACCTTGACCATGGCGCTGCCCAGGACAGTGATGAGCTCTTTGGTGTACGTTCTCAGTTTCATGTGGATGGGGCTCAGGGCTGGATTGAGTGCCTTGTTGCACCACAGTCTCTCAAACATCTTTTTATTCATGATGGATTGGCTAGCGCCAGTGTCCAGTTCCATGGCTATGGGTAAGCCATTCAATTTTACGTTTAGCATTATAGGTGGACATTTCGTCGAAAATGTGTGCACCCCGTGTACTTCAGCATCGGCCTCCTCTCTGAGGCTCAAAATTGCTTTGATCCACCATGGACCGATCTTCCTCTGCCACATGGTGGTTAGCAGGTTTTGCAGAGCTTACAGCTTGTTTGCAAGCTCATTGGAGGTGCCCCATTGTTCCACAGCTCTTGCAAACATACCCTTTGAAGCGGCATGAATAGGCTGAATTGAAGTCTCCACAACGCCAACAAGGTGTGAATTGCCTTGCATTCATCCTTTGTTGGAGACTCTGAGTCATCTGGGTCACCTGAGGCCTGCTGGCAGTTGCAGACACATGGGTTCTGCCCTGTACATTTCTGCTCGCAAACACAGTTCCAGTTAATTTATGAACATTGCTAGCACTTGTCTGCTGAAAGATTTGTTTGTTGTTAATACTGGTGGACATAAACGCCTGTGCTATCGCAATGGCCTTACTCGGGGTCGGTGTCTCTACAGTCAAAAGTTTTCGTAGGATGGTCTCATGGCCAATGCCCAGTAAAAAAAGTCTCTGAGCACTTGCTCCAGGTAGCCATCAAACTCACATTGTCCTGCAAGTCGCCTTAGCTCGGCGACGTAGCTCGCCACTCCTGACCTTCAGATCGCTGGCACATGTAGAACTGATACCTCACCATCAGCACGCTCTCCCTCGGGTTAAGATGCTCCCGAACCAGTGTACACAGCTCCTCGTACAACTTATCTGTGGGTTTCACCAGAGCCAGAAGATTCCTCATGAGGCTGTAGGTCGGTGCCCCGCAGACTGTGAGGAGGACCGCTCTCCTTTTTACAGCGCTTCCTTCTCCGTCCAGCTCGTTGGCTACAAAGTACTGGTCTAGCCGTTCGACATAGGCTTCCCGGTCCTCACCCTCCGAGAACTTCTCCAGGATGCCCACAGTTTGCTGCATCTTTGCGTTGGATTCGTATTCTCGTCGCCAGTTATTGTGTTCCTAACACAGATGAGGCTGCACACAGGGAGATTAACGTAACAGTGACCTCAGTCTTTAATAAGACACTCCAGAGTGAGGAACAGGCCTTAGGGGCCGGCTTATATACAGTGCTCTCAAGGGATGCTGGGATCCCTTGGGACTTCAGGGGATGAGCTCCATGGTGGCGGAACATGGGAGTGCATGCTTTGCAGATACACAACAAATAGTAATTGAAATTTAAATGTATAAAGTACAATATTAATATGTACTTCTGGTCACCTTTTTTATGATAAATTCCTCTGTGCACATTTATAAATAGGCATTGATGGAGAACAAGAGTTTTCCAATGGAAAGAAAGATGTGCATTTATATAGTGCCTTTCACAACCTCAGGATGACCCAAAGCACTTTACAGCCATTGAAGTATTCTTGAAGTGCAGTCACTGTTGTAATGTTCTTTCTTTTCCAATAGGAAGAGAGGGAATGTTGAGAGGGTGAACCACCTGGGATGTTCTCACAAACGTTACCGTGACTGGTTGATGAGTACTGAGGGCCTAGGAGCAGATTGCTCACTTATCTCTTTGTTGGAAATGAAAACCTGACAAAAAGGGAAATAAAGAAACATTTCCTTTCCACTCCCGCTCACCAAAAAAATAAAGAAACTGACTATGAATTTATTTAAATTTGTATTTGCACAAAAATAGCAAGGCCAGGGCCGTATAGCTATACCTGAACAGCCAAGGTGTCCCGCCAACTGGAAGCTCCATCTAAGGTTCAGTTCAGCTCTTATTGTCTGGCCACAGTGAGCCTGAGCGAGGCTATGGAGATGCTTCCAATTATGTGCAATATTCTGAGCCATGATAAAGGGCCAACAGTCCAGGGTGGACTGCTCCATTGAAGTCGAGGGAAAAGAAAGTCAGGCAGAGTGTAAAAATGGGTGACTAATTTGCTAGCGCCCGCTTTGCACTACTGCCCAAAGCGAATATCAACCCCCTTTTATTTAACCCCACACACAAAGGTGGCAGGGTGGGGCGGGGGGGGGTGGTCGGTGGGGGGCAGGGAGGTGTCAGAGGTAACCAATGATTATATATATATATATATATATATGTTGATCAGCCTGTTGGCAAACAAGTAATGGGGAGGAAGTCGGAGTCACAGGCCTCCCCATGGCTGGCATCACAGAGTGAAAAGGACACAGGGATGCGTGGTCAGTCAGGCTTTAAGTGAGCTGTAGGTTGGGGCCCCGAGCTGGAAGCTAAAATGCAATCGGACAATTTTTTTTCAGTTATTCGTTGTATAACGGGAAAGGTCATGCCAAAAACAAGTAAGTCTGCCCACAAAAGGGACATGGAGTATAGTTTATTTGTTCTCATTTTATGAGGAGAAAAGTAAGATTGAATGGAGTTTGCGTTGATTGTTGCTCTGTATGTTCATTTGTTGTCTGTAAAATAAAGCAGCTTAATGTTTCGTATCTGTCTTTGTTTCACCGTGTTTCAGTCTGCCTTCGAACAGATTGGAGAGGCGCATGGGAGGGCACCTGTGAAAAACACAGATTCAGATCACAAGAAGGTCCTATTGTTACACCAGTGGTTTACAACAATTGTATAATTAGAGAGTGGACAGTACTGACACACTCCTAAATGTAAGACACTCAGACCTCTTCAGAGACTGACCAGCACCACAGTGCCTGAAAGAATATCTAAGGCAGACCCAAAACTTGTAATAGGTTGCTACAACTGGTTTAAGGAGGATAGAAATCAGCTAATCGGTGTTCTTCCTTTGTAATTTTCTTTAAATGTATCCCTCTCCATCCATCTGTCCTGTTTATCCTCAATCCAACACACGTACATCTCCACTCGTGCCACGAGTCCTGCTGCTTCGTGACCAGTGTACCTTTGAACAGGACATCCCAGAGTTCCCTTCTCTCAGACATCCCAGCCGAAACTATCAGAACTGGTTTACTCGCGAGGAGTAATCGGGACTGGCAGACAAGACCAGGTTTTAAACCAGAGTCCCATTTGAGAGTCTGGTACTCAGCACCGTTGCTGGCTCTACACAATTCTCTACACAAACCACTAAACACAAGAACTCGTCTTCTTGGAGGAAATGATAATTTCAGTCATAATGACTGTCTTTAGGAAAGCAGCCATGAGAAATTTTTACTGGAAACAGTTAGCGTTTGTTGAAGTTAATTTATATTGAAACCTTTATTGCAATTGTGGTTCAGCGTGTAAACCAATCATTACTGAGGGTTGCTTTGCCTGAAAATGGTCAGCGGAGTTTTGGTCAAAATGTTGCAGGAAACATATTGCTCTTTTTCCTAATGTGGTGTTTGTATATGTTTTGGTTTCACATTTGAATGATAAACAGCAATCTCTGCTTATCCAAGCATGTGAAGCATCTGAACTACTGGAGCTGGTATTTAGGGGGGACTTACCCAGGGAGAGGTCTCATTTTAACTCCCTCATTGCCTACAATTAACTTCTTTAATTTTGCTACCTTGCTCAAGTGGCCAGATTTCATGTGTGAACCCAGAGAGTAGGCTATTTGACTGTAGGGGGTATCACAGCCAAGTCCAATCCTATCCAATGACTCATACATTTTCCAGCAGGGATTACTGGATAGGATAAAGCATCTGAGACACCGTCCTGCACGTGAGGAGTTGCTATTTAAATGCAAGTAGTTGTCATGTAATACTATAAACATCGCCCTCCAGAAGAGTGTCATTTGAAGTTTCTACAAAGCAGTACATACCTAAAAAAAACTTTCCAAACCATGGAAAACTTTGAGGAGCACTCAGCCAAGTGCCAATGGGGTTTGGTGCTGAGTGTTCAGGGACTTCTTTAGCCCTCAAACCTATGGGTGGGCACAACTTTCCATTTATTCAGTTTGATACAATGACCCGATATTGGCTGGGGCGGGTTTTGTGAGTGGTGAGTTGGGGGTGGGGGAGTTGGGGGGAGAGCAGTTTTGGTCAGAGGACAGGGTCTCCCCGCACACAGTGTAATTTTCACGTCACGGCGTGCGTCTGTTTCCCAGCAGGCACCCCGCCCGGAAGCCAGTCTGATTGACAGGCTTGGCTCCCTGTCGGGCGGTGAACACTCCGGAGAAGGCTACAGTCCAGGAGCAGGTAGGGAGCATGCAGCTGGGTTAGTGGGAGCGCGGTGGTGGTGGGGAGGGGGATGGGATGGGGAGGGGGGGCACGGAGTCCGATCCCGTGGAGGGGGGGGCACGGGGTCCAATCCTGGGGGGAGAGGGCACGGGGTCCGATCCCGGGGGGGGGGACATGGGGTCTAATCCCGGGGAGGGGGCACGGGGTCAGATCTTGGGGGGGTGGTGGGGGTGGAGGGGGGGCATGGGGTTTGATCCCGGTGGGGGGGGGGGGAGGGGCGGGGATTGATGTTGTCAGCATAGTGAAATGGAACAATTTTCTACTTAGGATGCGCCATATTGAGTACTCTTAACTCTTTTGAGTTTACCTGCAAAACATAAAAACATTAAACGGTGCCACCCGACCTGGGTGACACTCCAGACATTTACAAGGCCCTTTTTTTTCCCCCCCCCCTTTTTTTTTTTTTGTGTTTTTCTTTTTTGGTTTCTTTTTTTTGGGGACTAAAATCACAATTTTCCCCAGTGCCCCCTATAAAAGGGAAGGGGGACACTAAAAGCACCGGCAATTAAGACAAATTAAACTTAAAAAACGTAAAATCAAATTAAAATTTGGTTGCCGGGCGTGATGATGCACTCCAGTCCCTCCGGTGCCCACCTCTCGCGGAAGGCCGCGAGCATACCGGTGGACACCGCGTGCTCCATCTCCAAGGACACCCTGGACCGGATGTAAGAGCGGAAGAGAGGCAGGCAGTCAGGTTGTATTGAGTACTCTTAGGTCAGCTATAACATAGCCAGCTGGGCTGGATTTCCGGCTTTGATGTTTTTGGGGCGATAATGGTGGCAGAGCAGGAAAGTTAGTGCCCGGGAATCTTTGGGCAGCTGGGCCCTGCCTCAGGGGGTGCAGTGCTAAGGGAGGTGTTGTACACCTCTCTTAGGGTGTTAGGATTAGAAACTCCTGAGCTAAAGAGCCGAGCCGGGAATGCTCTGAGAGACGCCTGGCGGTCAGCGTGAGGCGCGCTTTGCGGCATATGGGTCGGGCAAGAATCAAAACTCACGCCGGTGTCGCAACCAGGGACGTTGCACACTGGGCGATGCTCTGCCGGGCAGTGCTGCTCTGCGCTCTCGCAAAACCCGATCCGAGGATCGCTGCGGGATGCTGGAGGCTGACTGCCCGGCAAAAACATCTCACCGCCGCCATTGCCGCCTCTCCAGGGCAAAAAATGGAGTGGAGAATAGCCGAAAATTCAGCCCAAAGCATCCTCTAATTTGCCCCATAGTATATCTTCTCAAAGGAAAAGCATCCCTTATTGGACCAGCGTGAATTTTTCCCCACTCTCTGCACCGGCTCCCTCGGTGAGCTTTCTGAATGTGTGGCAAATTGTAGCAGGTTTGTGCTCTGGACTCGCAGCGACTAGGAACTCAGTTGAGACGGTCCCAAACATATAGGAGCTGGCAGGGAGCGGAGACCTTCCTCCCAACAGTTCTCAGCCAGTAGTGCCGAAGCGGTCAAGTGACGGCTATTTCTCATTGCAAGGAAGTAGCTAGTCAGAGTCTCAGAGTCACAGCTGAAGATGGCTACACCTGTGTGTATACCCATATCCTACTATCTTGTGGTACAAAGCCAACATGGCTGTAAACCCATAGCCTACCACCCTGTGTTACAGATAACACCATGGCTGTAAACCCTTAGCACATCCACCACCCTGTGCCTGCTGTCCTTCAATACACTATGCCTCTGCGCTACCTTGTTGTGCAAAGAAATCTGACTCAAGTATTTTCTGTTCAGTCGCCGATGCTCAGAGCTTCATGCAAGGCAGGGGATTTTAATCAGAAATGACTGGAACTTCTGGTTCACCTCCCTATGACTCCACGTTCAATCCCTCACTGGTTTTACTGAGTACAGGTTAAATTCAGAGCACACAGATATTGTTTTGTGTTTCTTAGCAACAAAACTATTTTGTTTAAAAATAAAACTCTGGTCCATTAGACATGGGACATTAATATCAGTGCAAGTAAATCTTGTACATAATTCTATCTTAAAATCACTGTTTAAAGGGACAACATCCCATTTTCCATAAGCTACTCAGGCTGTATTCAAAAATAATCACAAGCAAAATCAACTCGACATACTTCTTCAGAAGTTCAGCAAGCATTTTTAGTCAAGTCTGAAATAACTGCTTCACTGCTGGTGTGTGTGTGTATATATGTAGTTGCCGTAGACTATTTGTATCAGTCAGTTTATCACTTATTTGAACGCAATGGAAAATCAGGCACAATGTCTGAAATCTGGCAACCTTGGGGCTGAGTCCGTGCCGGTTTTCTGGTTTTGCCAGAGTTTGGACCTCGCTGTTGGCGCTCCTCGCCGCCCACCTATCCACCGATCCTTGCCGAGTCTCACCAATCCTCGACTCCTGCCGATCCACTGATCCTCACCGATTCCTGCTGATCCACCGGTTCTCGCCACCCCTCGCCACGTGCAGATTCTCACCGCCCGTGGCCCCCTGGCGCTGCGTTTTTTACCGGCTTCCTCCTCCCTCGCCGCCTGATGTCGCCATCTTGGCCGCCTCAAAAATGTCCAGTTTTCGGACAATTCCAGTTTTTGGAATCCCGGACTCGGGACATTGTACCTGTATATCAGTGATTGACAGAAGGCCCAAAGTACTCTGAACGTGCTGTCATACTATTTAGGCTACTTATTGTTTTTTGTTGAAGGACTAGATGAGTAATGTTTGTTGAGGGGGAGTGGGGATTGGGATTTGGAATGTATCATCACTGACGCTCATCTTCTGTCGAAGATTGTGTATATAGGAGAGATCGCCTTGCATCAGAATCTGCTGCCATTCATGTGGTGTGAGGGTTGAGTGATATCAGAGTCTGATAGTCTGTGTTTGAGGGGAGAAGTTGGATTAACTTGTCGTTGATA
This sequence comes from Pristiophorus japonicus, assembly GCF_044704955.1. Lineage (NCBI taxonomy): Eukaryota > Metazoa > Chordata > Chondrichthyes > Pristiophoridae > Pristiophorus > Pristiophorus japonicus. Next base: position 81,772,844 of record NC_091993.1, read on the forward strand.
TTCAGCAGTAACTCACTCAATAGATTGTCATGCTCTTAACATGCAGCCTCAAAAAATTCTAACAAAGAAATGGTATCTAGTTTTCAAGTTGCAGTCAACTTCCCTCTTCCTGAGCAATCTTTTTTTTATTCATTCATGGGATGTGGGCATCGCTGGCAAGGCCAGTATTTATTGCCCATCCCTAATTGCCCTTGAGACGGTGGTGGTAAGCCGCCTTCTTGAGCCACTGCAGTCTGTGTGGTGAAGGTACTCCCATAGTGCTGTTAGGGAGGGAGCTCCAGGAGTTTGACCCAGCGACGATGAAGGAACGGTGATGAATTGAGACTCCATACAGCTAACACAACATTCGGTGACTGAGATCAGATCCCCAACAATCAGTACAACCCACCATTACACGCCATGAATCAGATTCCATCCTGTCCCCACGAGACACCAACAATCAGTCTAGTGTCACAAGTTTAAAACATAAACCTTTTGTACAGTTGTTGCTATAGCTTGAACACTGAGCGGTTGCTGGGCTCCATGGAATTTGCTCAGTGCACCGCATGGCCCATTCTCATTTCATGCTCTTGTATGTTGTTATTTATGATGGGGTAGATTGTACTTGGGCTGTAGAGGGAGCACACTTGATTGGCCAGGTAGCCTTTCCTTGTTCTTGTGTTTCTTACATTCTCGTGCTCTGAGGAAATCTTTTTTTCAGTTTATTACCAGAGCATTCAGGGCTTTTCAGATTGATTGCTGCTCTGTTGCACATTTAGGATCTTTATGGAAATACTTTGACAGAGAGCCCTGAGTGGAGGTACAGCCATTAACCCAGGGTCACATCAGCGATTGTGTTGTTTTAATTATGAGTTCATTCAGCTCCCGTGCACTGTCTGGCTCGATTTCTCCTCCAACCCAATTCTCATGGTAATCTCAACAATACTCACTGTTTAAGGGAGAAAAAAACCTCAAGAACAACACAGATGGACAGAGGAGAAAAAAAGGATGTTAAAGTTAATAATCTTTGTAAATGGTTTTTAAAAGGGTCCTGATGGGCAGACCTGCTGTTTAAAAGCCTGTTATTTTACTGGGTTTTGTGAGGTCATTAAGAGGTGAAAGATTTTAAATTATAAATGGCAGCTCCAAGCAATGGAGGTTATACACTTTGCTCCAACCTAATAATGTCCAACGTTAGATAAATATTTATCTGAGACATCCCTTCTGCAAGCTATCTTCAGGAAACAGTGTTCTTTCAATGGGTCTGTTTAAAAAGTAAATGAACTTGGGCAAGATTCCCTTTCACACTCTCAGCTTTATAATGTGCATCATGGGATTTAAACAAAGCAAAAGGGATAAGGATGCGAAAGGTCTAAAAAAACGTACGCCCGTGTTATAATTCATTTTTAGATAAACTGAGGCTGTTATGTGATCAATTGGTAGAAAACCCTTCCCCTTTAACGGGATTGTTACAATACAATGATTGTAGAAAATGCCTCTCTTTTTTTTTCACAAGAACCTCTCATCAGATAGGTACACGTGTAATTTGTAACACATACGTCAACAACAACAACAATTTGAAATGTGGAACTCGCTACCACAGGGAGTGGTTGAAGCGAATAGTATAGATGCATTTAAGGGGAGGCTAGACAAATATATGAGAGAGAAGGGAATAGAGGATAATGCTGATAGTGAGATGAGGAAAGCCGGGAGGAGGCTCGAGTGAAGCATAAATGACGGCATGGCCTGTTTCTGTGCCATATATCCTATGTAATTTCTATAGTGCCATGAAATATAAAAACATCCCACATTGCTTCACAGCAGTGTAATCAGACAAATGATGCTAAGCCAAAGGAGATAGTAGGAGGGATGTGCAAAAACTTGGTCAAAGCGATGGCTTTTAAGGAGGTCTTAAGTCGGGGAAGGAGGTGGGGAGGCAGAGAACACCACCAGATGATGAAGATTGGAGTTGAACTTCTCCTGTACAATCCTCAAATAAAATGCCTCTCCCTGTGCACACTAGTATACACCAGTGACTGGACAAGGAGTCAAAGTTTGAAAATTAAGCCGGAGTACATAGAAACATAGAAACATAGAAAATAGGTGCAGGACTAGGCCAATCGGCCCTTCGAGCCTGCACCACCATTCAATAAGATCATGGCTGATCATTCCCTCAGGACCCCTTTCCTGCTTTCGCTCCATACCCTTTGATCCCCTTAGCCATAAGGGCCATATCTAACTCCCTCTTGAATATATCCAATGAACTGGCATCAACAACTCTCTGCGGCAGGGAATTCCATAGGTTAACAACTCTCTGAGTGAAGAAGTTTCTCCTCATCTCAGTCCTAAATGGCCTACCCCTTATCCTAAGACTATGTCCCCTGGTCCTGGACTTCCCCAACATCGGGAACATTCTACCCACATCTAACCTGTCCCGTCCCATCAAAATCTTATATGTTTCTATGAGATCCTCTCTCATCCTTCTAAACTCCAATGTATAAAGGCCCTTCTAACCTCCAATGTATAAAGGCCCAGTTGATCCAGTCTCTCCTCATATGTCAGTCCAGCCATACAGTTTTAAATACCTAGCAGGCATGTCTAAAGTGAAAGCAGATCTTCCCGCAAGATACTAGCTGCACAGCATATCCCACTTAGTGTGTAGCGATGAGGAACAGCAAATGGTGGTTTGCATATGCAGTGGTGCCCCTTATACTTTGCACATGTGCATGGCCATTTTATTTATTTCTTCCAATTTTCTTTCTCCCCAACACCCAAAGGTGCTGACTACCTGCCGGTTGTGGTTCCCTGGGTGCCAGGTGCTCTCCTGTACTTTGCCCATGTGGCCATTTATCACTCACGAGCTTAAAATGGTGAGTGTTGGTAGCTCTTTGACTTTAAGTGGCATCACAACTTGATCCTTTCCTCACCCAACATCCACATATATGGAATTCTAGTAGGGGCTGTTCGATTGTAATCAAACTTGGGAACCCGGTAAATCCGCGTTCCCCAACTCAGGGCATTGAAGCCAATTATAATTCTTCTACAGTTGTCCCAGATGAGATCAAGTAACTCAACAAGGACATGGATTAAACCTGAGACCAACTTGATCTGTGTAGATTAACTGCTCACTGAGCCAGGGGAAAATCATCCATTTCATTTCGAGGGACAGGCTGATCTGGATTCAGTTTGGCCAATTTCCGAATTTTCACAATGAGTCCAAAAGCGTCCAATTTATACCCATTTAGATTCTAATTTTCTTGCTTGGCTTTCCTTGGGAATGTGAACCGAGACAGAGTAATTTATGTCTTGACGTCTGCAATTGCATTTTAAGGCTCATTCCACATTTTCACAAGAGTACATCAAGCAATTCAACCAATGCTTTACAAAGGAGTATTTATATAAGAGTAGTCAGCCTTTTATTTTAATCAATAAAAGTATGTTCTTTCACCTCTTTAAAAAAACACAATTGTGTAAATGTCCTCCATTTACTAATGTGGTCGATGAAAGTTTAAAACAGATTTCTTCTATTTTGCATTCAGCTCAGTTTTTTCACTGACATTAGTGAATAAAGCTAAAGTAAAATCTGAAACCTTCAAAGTATTGAAATGTTAAAAGGCTTCTTGTGGGGAGAGGCATGTTACACACCCACCCGATTTTCATTGCACATTTAAGGCCATTGACGAGAGTTATAATTACCCCATTGTCTTGGTAACATTTTCACAAATCGCACTGAGTATGTTCAATTCCCCATGGCTATTATTGTATTAGTTTTGCTAGCTGCAGCTACAGTTGCCGCTGTAGCTGTCTCTGATTGTGTCGACTGCTGATTGTGAGTTCGGGTGTGCAAGACAACAGATCATCACAGTGAGCCATATATCTTGCTGGGGCAACTGAGATTGAGCTCAGAAGTGTGTGTGTGTGTGTGAGGTGGACACAGGATGTTGAATAAACCCACATCTTGCTGCAATGGGGATGAGGGTTGCATCGAAGAAATTACCATGAGTTTGAAAGATTTGGTGGCCTAAACATTTTGTGGTATGCCTTCATACCATGTATTGGTGTGGTAGAATAGTGCCCAGTATGAAGTCTCCCAGTATGGTTGCTGCTGACGACCACACTCACCTGTTTTCAGTTTGCTGGCACGATTGCTCGGACATTCTGTTGCGAATTATTTGAAACTGACTCCCTTAATAATTACCACAATGACTTGGAACATTCTGCTTTTTTGAATTAGGTTTATTACTGGAACTCACTGCAGGTAGCATCAATCACTATTTTAAAAGCAGCTTCCTGTGTTGTGACATCCTGTCTCATGGCACACTCTACTCCTTTCAGTTATGTGTTACAAGGAGAGTAGATTACGAGAAAGAACTTGTGATGGAGTCAGCACAGCAACAGGCCAGCATGAGGGCAACATCAGGAAATGCAGGAGTAAGAAGCTGCTAGAGTTTGAGGTGCCACTAAGTTCAAGGGCAGGACTTAATTACTTGCCAGCGAAATATTAAACTGAATATCATTCATTTCTGTCTGGCCACAACGCCTTTATAACTTTCACTAAAGTTTCATCTTATTGTTACACATTGTTTCAGGCTGAATTTTTCAGGATACCCAAGCAGAGTGTCTCAAGCTGTGGTGTATGAAATGATACAATGAACTCCGTACTGTGAGCCAGTGACCAGGTGTAACCTGGTCAGTCTTTAGTGGCCTCCAGAAGTGAAGATACAAAGGTGAAGTTCAGGTTATCTACCAGCACGAGTGTACCTATGACCCGAGGACCTCCGATGGTAGTGCCCACTGGTGGTGGGCAGACCTTATATACTTACATTGCACAAGCCCTCAGCATCTGAGCACACATCCCTATCTTCTAGCTCACGGGCCATATTAATAATGCACCCAGAGCAATCGTAAAGTGTATCCTCCATCTCACTCTGAACATACAAACGTTGAACTCAATTAATCTGCTGAGCCACAGCCTCCATTTTAAAATAAATTCATTTATGTAACTTTTAGGCACATTTGATTCTGTGGTTGTATTTCCATACATCTGGAATGTACGGACCTTACAAAGGTGGTGAAAATGACCAAAATGTTGGACACAGCCCTTATTATACTATGTATATCGTAATAAACTTAAAAAGCTAACAGTGGAGCTCAATCTTTAACAGATGTCCCTGTACTTACATTTTCAAGTAGGGAGCTGGACCACTTCTGTTACTCAGTGTAAGTGTTGAGCCTTCAAGGGTCAGTTATAGGGTAGGCCACTCTCTGCCCTGCCCAGTACGACTTGGTTCCAAACTCAAAAGAGTGCGCCCTACTGCGCAATGTGAATTTGTCCTTTTCCCACATCTGTAATTCTAACCAACCCTGAGATTGCACTGTCACATACAGGTACCTGAGATTGCACTGGGAGATACAGGTACCTGAGATTGAACTGTCAGACACAGGTACCTGAGATTGCACTGTGAGATAGAGTACCTGAGAATGCACTGTGAGATACAGGTACCTGAGATTGCACTGTCAGATACAGGTACCTGAGATTGCACTGTGAGATACAGGTACCTGAGATTGCACTGTCAGATACAGGTACCTGAGATTGCACTGTGAGATACAGGTACCTGAGATTGCACTGTGATATACAGGTACCTGAGATTGCACTGTCACATACAGGTACCTGAGATTGCACTGTGCAATACAGGTACCTGAGATTGCACTGTGAGATACAGGTACCTGAGATTGCATTGTGAAATACAGGTACCTGAGATTGCACTGTCAGATACAGGTACCTGAGATTGAACTGTGAGATACAGGTACCTGAGATTGCATTGTGAAATACAGGAACCTGAGATTGCACTGTCAGATACAGGAACCAGCATTCGTCTGGATTGCTGTCTGCTAGCTCAACGGAGGCACTATTTGTTTAAAATAAATGCTTTACCCGCTCTGCTGACATAAGCAGAGGGAGGCATTCAGACAAGCACATTAAGCTTTCGCCAGTATTCCACTGTGTAATTTCAGGATAGTGGCGTCTGAACAAAATTGCCAATTTCTGCAGATTAATGCGTAGTTTTGAGCTGTTGGGTTGGCCTATGCTTGCGAAGAACGAGGACAACACAGCCCAAATTAATCTCATATGAGGTCCTGACATGTACCTGAGATTGAACTGTGAGATACAGATACCTGAGATTGCACTGTGAGATACAGGTACCTGAGATTGCACTTTGAGATAGAGGTACCTGAGATTGCACTGTGAGATACATTTACCTGAGATTGCACTGTGAGACACAGGTACCTGAGATTGCACTGAGATACAGGTACCTGAGATTGCACTGTGAAATACTGGTACCTGAGATTGAACTGTGAGATACAGGTAGCTCAGATTTCACTGTGAAATATAGGTACTTGAGATTGCACTGTGAGACACAGGTACCTGAGATTGCACTGTGAGACACAGGTACCTGAGATTGCACTGTGAGATACAGGTACCTGAGATTGCACTGTGAAACACTGGTACCTGAGATTGAACTGTGAGATACAGGTACCTGAGATTGCACTGTGAAATACAGGTACCTGAGAATGCACTGTGAGATACAGGTCCCTGAGATTGCACTGTGAGATAGAGGTACCTGAGATTGCACTGTGAGACACAGGTACCTGAGAGTGCACTGTCAGACACAGGTACCTGAGATTGCACTGTGAAATACAGGTCCCTGAGATTGCATTGTGAAATACTGGTACCTGAGATTGCACTGTGAGATACAGTTACCTGAGATTGCACTGTGAGATACAGGTACCTGAGATTGCACTGTGAAATACAGGTACCTGAGATTGCACTGTGAGATACAGGTACCTGAAATTGAACTGTGAGAGACAGGTACCTGAGATTACACTGTGAGATACAGGTCACTGAGATTGCACTGTGAGATACAGGTACCTGAGATTGAACTATCAGATACAGGTACCTGAGATTGCACTGTGAGACACAGGTACCTGAGATTGCACTGTGCAATACAGGTACCTGAGATTGCACTGTGAGATACAGGTACCTGAGATTGCACAGTCACATACAGGTACCTGAGATTGCACTGTCACATACAGTGCCTGAGATTGCACTGTGCAATACAGGTACCTGAGATTGCACTGTGAGATACAGGTACCTGAGATTGCATTGTGAAATACAGGTACCTGAGATTGCACTGTCAGATACAGGTACCTGAGATTGCACTGTCAGATACAGGTACCTGAGATTGAACTGTGAGATACAGGTACCTGAGATTGCATTGTGAAATACAGGAACCTGAGATTGCACTGTCAGATACAGGAACCAGCATTCATCTGGATTGCTGTCTGCTAGCTCAACGGAGGCACTATTTGTTTAAAATAAATGCTTTCCCCGCTCTGCTGACATAAGCAGAGGGAGGCATTCAGACAAGCACATTAAGCTTTCGCCAGTATTCCACTGCGTAATTTCAGGATAGTGGCGTCTGAACAAAATTGCCAATTTGTGCAGATTAATGCGTAGTTTTGAGCTGTTGGGTTGGCCTATGCTTGCGAAGAACTAGGACAACACAGCCCAAATTAATCTCATATGAGGTCCTGACATGTACCTGAGATTGAACTGTGAGATACAGATACCTGAGATTGCACTGTGAGATACAGGCCCTGAGATTGCACTGTGAGACAGAGGTACCTGAGATTGCACTGTCACATACAGGTACCTGAGATTGCACTGTGAAATACAGGTACCTGAGATTGCACTGTGAGATACAGGTACCTGCGATTGCACTGTGAGATAGAGGTACCTGAGATTGCACTGTGAGATACATTTACCTGAGATTGCACTGTGAGACACAGGTACCTGAGATTGCACTGATATACAGGTACCTGAGATTGCACTGTGAAATACTGGTACCCGAGATTGAACTGTGAGATACAGGTAGCTCAGATTTCACTGTGAAATATAGGTACTTGAGATTGCACTGTGAGATACAGGTACCTGAGATTGCACTGTGAGACACAGGTACCTGAGATTGCACTGTGAGATACAGGTACCTGAGATTGCACTGTGAAACACTGGTACCTGAGATTGAACTGTGAGATACAGGTACCTGAGATTGCACTGTGAAATACAGGTACCTGAGAATGCACTGTGAGATACAGGTCCCTGAGATTGCACTGTGAGATAGAGGTACCTGAGATTGCACTTTGAGATACATTTACCTGAGATTGCACTGTGAGACACTGGTACCTGAGATTGCACTGAGATACAGGTACCTGAGATTGCACTGTGAGATATAGGTACCTGAAATTGAACTGTGAGAGACAGGTACCTGAGATTACACTGTGAGATACAGGTCACTGAGATTGCACTGTGAGATACAGGTACCTGAGATTCAACTGTCAGATACAGGTACCTGAGATTCAACTGTCAGACACAGGTACCTCAGATTGCACTGTGAGATACAGGTACCTGAGATTGCACTGTGAGATACAGGCCCTGAGATTGCACTGTGAGATAGAGGTACCTGAGATTGCACTGTCACATACAGGGACCTGAGATTGCACTGTGAGACACAGGTACCTGAGATTGCACTGTGCAATACAGGTACCTGAGATTGCACTGTGAGATACATGTACCTGAGATTGCACTGTGAGATACAGGTACCTGAGATTGCACAGTCACATACAGGTACCTGAGATTGCACTGTCACATACAGGTACCTGAGATTGCACTGTGCAATATAGGTACCTGAGATTGCACTGTGAGATACAGGTACCTGAGATTGCATTGTGAAATACAGGTACCTGAGATTGAACTGTGAGATACAGGTACCTGAGATTGCATTGTGAAATACAGGAACCTGAGATTGCACTGTCAGATACAGGAACCAGCATTCATCTGGATTGCTGTCTGCTAGCTCAACGGAGGCACTATTTGTTTAAAATAAATGCTTTCCCCGCTCTGCTGACATAAGCAGAGGGAGGCATTCAGACAAGCACATTAAGCTTTCGCCAGTATTCCACTGCGTAATTTCAGGATAGTGGCGTCTGAACAAAATTGCCAATTTGTGCAGATTAATGCGTAGTTTTGAGCTGTTGGGTTGGCCTATGCTTGCGAAGAACTAGGACAACACAGCCCAAATTAATCTCATATGAGGTCCTGACATGTACCTGAGATTGAACTATCACATACAGGTACCTGAGATTGCACTGTGAAATACAGGTACCTGAGGTTGCACTGTGGGATACAGGTACCTGAGATTGCACTTTGAGATAGAGGTACCTGAGATTGCACTGTGAGATACATTTACCTGAGATTGCACTGTGAGACACAGGTACCTGAGATTGCACTGAGATACAGGTACCTGAGATTGCACTGTGAAATACTGCTACCCGAGATTGAACTGTTAGATACTGGTAGCTCAGATTTCACTGTGAAATATAGGTACTTGAGATTGCACTGTGAGACACAGGTACCTGAGATTGCACTGTGAGACACAGGTACCTGAGATTGCACTGTGAGATACAGGTACCTGAGATTGCACTGTGAAACACTGGTACCTGAGATTGAACTGTGAGATACAGGTACCTGAGATTGCACTGTGAAATACAGGTACCTGAGAATGCACTGTGAGATACAGGTCCCTGAGATTGCACTGTGAGGTAGAGGTACCTGAGATTGCACTGTGAGACACAGGTACCTGAGAGTGCACTGTGAAATACAGGTCCCTGAGATTGCATTGTGAAATACTGGTACCTGAGATTGCACTGTGAGATACAGTTACCTGAGATTGCACTGTGAGATACAGGTACCTGAGATTGCACTGTGAGATACAGGTACCTGAGATTGCACTGTCAGACACAGGTACCTGAGAGTGCACTGTGAGATACAGGTACCTGAGATTGCACTGTCAGATACAGGTACTGCTAGCTCAGCGGAGGTACCATTTGTTTAAAATAAATGAGTTACTCCCTCTGCTGACATAAGCAGAGGGAGGGATTCAGACAAGCACATTAAGCTTTCGCCAGTATTCCACTGTGTAATTTCAGGATAGTGGCGTCTGAACAAAATTGCCAATTTGTTCAGATTAATGGGTAGTTTTGTGCTATTGGATTGGCCTATTCTTGCTAAGAACTAGGATAACACAGCCCAAATTAATCTCATATGAGGTCCTGACAGGTGCCTGAGATTGAACTGTGAAATACAGGTACCTGAGATTGCACTGTGAAATACAGGTACCTGAGATTGCACTGTGAGATACAGGTACCTGAAATTGAACTGTGAGAGACAGGTACCTGAGATTACACTGTGAGATACAGGTCACTGAGATTGCACTGTGAGATACAGGTACCTGAGATTGAACTGTCAGATACAGGTACCTGAGATTGAACTGTCAGACACAGGTACCTGAGATTGCACTGTGAAATACAGGTACCTGAGATTGCACTGTGAGATACAGGCCCTGAGATTGCACTGTGAGATAGAGGTACCTGAGATTGCACTGTCACATACAGGTACCTGAGATTGCACTGTGAGACACAGGTACCTGAGATTGCACTGTCACATACAGGTACCTGAGATTGCACTGTGAGATACAGGTACCTGAGATTGCACTGTGAGATACAGGTACCTGAGATTGCACAGTCACATACAGGTACCTGAGATTGCACTGTGAGATACAGGTACCTGAGATTGCACTGTGAGATACAGGCCCTGAGATTGCACTGTGAGATAGAGGTACCTGAGATTGCACTGTGAGATACAGGTCCCTCAGATTGCATTGTGAAATACAGGCACCTGAGATTGCATTGTGAAATACAGGAACCTGAGATTGCACTGAGAGACACGGGTACCTGAGATTGCACAGTCAGATACAGGAACCAGCATTCGTCTGAATTGCTGTCTGCTAACTCAGCAAAGGCATCATTAGTTCAAAATCAATGAGTTACCCGCTCTGCTGACATAAGCAGAGGGAGGCATTCAGACAAACACATTAAGCTTTCGCCAGTATTCCAATGTGTAATTTCAGGATAGTGGCGTCTGAACAAAATTGCCAATTTGTGCAGATTAATGCGTAGTTTTGAGCTGTTGGGTTGGCCTATGCTTGCGAAGAACTAGGATAACACAGCCCAAATTAATCTCATATGAGGTCCTGACAGGTGCCTGAGATTGAACTGTGAAATACAGGTCCCTGAGATTGCACTGTGAAATACAGATACCTGAGATTGCACTGTGAGATACAGGTACCTGAGATTGCACTGTGAGATACAGGTACCTGAGATTGAACGGTCACATACAGGTACCTGAGATTGCACTGTCACATACAGGTACCTGAGATTGCACTGTGCAATACAGGTACCTGAGATTGCACTGTGAGATACAGGTACCTGAGATTGCATTGTGAAATACACGTACCTGAGATTGCACTGTCAGATACAGGTACCTGAGATTGCATTGTGAAATACAGGTACCTGAGATTGCACTGTCAGATACAGGTACCTGAGATTGCACTGTCAGATACAGGAACCAGCATTCATCTGGATTGCTGTCTGCTAGCTCAACGGAGGCACTATTTGTTTAAAATAAATGCTTTACCTACTCTGCTGACATAAGCAGAGGGAGGCATTCAGACAAGCACATTAAGCTTTCGCCAGTATTCCACTGCGTTATTTCAGGATAGTGGCGTCTGAACAAAATTGCCAATTTGTGCAGATTAATGCGTAGTTTTGAACTGTTGGGTTGGCCTATGCTTGCGAAGAACTAGGACAACACAGCCCAAATTAATCTCATATGAGGTCCTGACATGTACCTGAGATTGAACTGTGAGATACAGATACCTGAGATTGCACTGTGAGATACAGGCCCTGAGATTGCACTGTGAGACAGAGGTACCTGAGATTGCACTGTCACATACAGGTACCTGAGATTGCACTGTGAAATACAGGTACCTGAGATTGCACTGTGAGATACAGGTACCTGCGATTGCACTGTGAGATAGAGGTACCTGAGATTGCACTGTGAGATACAGGTCCCTCAGATTGCATTGTGAAATACAGGCACCTGAGATTGCATTGTGAAATACAGGAACCTGAGATTGCACTGAGAGACACGGGTACCTGAGATTGCACAGTCAGATACAGGAACCAGCATTCGTCTGAATTGCTGTCTGCTAACTCAGCAGAGGCATCATTAGTTCAAAATCAATGAGTTACCCCCCTCTGCTGACATAAGCAGAGGGAGATATTCAGACAAGCACATTAAGCTTTCGCCAGTATTCCAATGTGTAATTTCAGGATAGTGGCGTCTGAACAAAATTGCCAATTTGTGCAGATTAATGCGTAGTTTTGAGCTGTTGGGTTGGCCTATGCTTGCGAAGAACTAGGATAACACAGCCCAAATTAATCTCATATGAGGTCCTGACAGGTGCCTCAGATTGAACTGTGAAATACAGGTCCCTCAGATTGCACTGTGAAATACAGATACCTGAGATTGCACTGTGAGATACAGGTACCTGAGATTGCACTGTGAGATACAGGTACCTGAGATTGCACGGTCACATACAGGTACCTGAGATTGCACTGTCACATACAGGTACCTGAGATTGCACTGTGCAATACAGGTACCTGAAATTGCACTGTGAGATACAGGTTCCTGAGATTGCATTGTGAAATACAGGTACCTGAGATTGCACTGTCAGATACAGGTACCTGAGATTGCATTGTGAAATGCAGGAACCAGCATTCATCTGGATTGCTGTCTGCTAGCTCAACGGAGGCACTATTTGTTTAAAATAAATGCTTTACCCGCTCTGCTGACATAAGCAGAGGGAGGCATTCAGACAAACACATTAAGCTTTCGCCAGTATTCCACTGTGTAATTTCAGGATAGTGGCGTCTGAACAAAATTGCCAATTTGTGCAGATTAATGCGTAGTTTTGAGCTGTTGGGTTGGCCTATGCTTGCGAAGAACTAGGACAACACAGCCCAAATTAATCTCATATGAGGTCCTGACATGTACCTGAGATTGAACTGTCACATACAGGTACCTGAGATTGCACTGTGAAATACAGGTACCTGAGGTTGCACTGTGAGATACAGGTACCTGAGATTGCACTTTGAGATAGAGGTACCTGAGATTGCACTGTGAGATACATTGACCTGAGATTGCACTGTGAGACACAGGTACCTGAGATTGCACTGACATACAGGTACCTGAGATTGCACTGTGAAATACTGCTACCCGAGATTGAACTGTGAGATACAGGTAGCTCCGATTTCACTGTGAAATATAGGTACTTGAGATTGCACTGTGAGACACAGGTATCTGAGATTGCACTGTGAGACACAGGTCCCTGAGATTGCACTGTGAGATACAGGTACCTGAGATTGCACTGTGAAATACAGGTACCTGAGATTGCACTGTGAGATACAGGTACCTGAGATTGCACTGTGAGATAGAGGTACCCTAGATTGCACTGTCACATACAGGTACCTGAGATTGCACTGTGAGACACAGGTACCTGAGATTGCACTGTCACATACAGGTACCTGAGATTGCACTGTGAGATACAGGTACCTGAGATTGCACTGTGAGATACAGGTACCTGAGATTGCACAGTCACATACAGGTACCTGAGATTGCACTGTGAGATACAGGTACCTGAGATTGCACTGTGAGATACAGGCCCTGAGATTGCACTGTGAGATAGAGGTACCTGAGATTGCACTGTGAGATACAGGTCCCTCAGATTGAATTGTGAAATACAGGCACCTGAGATTGCATTGTGAAATACAGGAACCTGAGATTGCACTGAGAGACACGGGTACCTGAGATTGCACGGTCAGATACAGGAACCAGCATTCGTCTGAATTGCTGTCTGCTAACTCAGCAGAGGCATCATTAGTTCAAAATAAATGAGTTACCCCCTCTGCTGACATAAGCAGAGGGAGACATTCAGACAAGCACATTAAGCTTTCGCCAGTATTCCAATGTGTAATTTCAGGATAGTGGCGTCTGAACAAAATTGCCAATTTGTGCAGATTAATGGGTAATTTTGAGCTGTTGGGTTGGCCTATTCTTGCTAAGAACTAGGATAAGACTGCCCAAATTAATCTCATATGAGGTCCTGACAGGTGCCTGAGATTGAACTGTGAGATACAGGTCCCTGAAATTGCACTGTGAAATACAGATACCTGAGATTGCACTGTGAGATACAGGTCCCTGAGATTGCACTGAGACACAGGTGCCTGAGAGTGCACTGTGAGAAACAGGTACCTGAGATTGCACTGTGAAATACAGATACCTGCGATTGAACTGTCAGACACAGGTACCTGAGATTGCACAGTCACATACAGGTACCTCAGATTGCATTGTGAAATACAGGTACCTGAGATTGCACTGTGAGATACAGGTCCCTGAGATTGCACTGTGAGATACAGGTACCTGAGATTGCTCTGTGAGAAACAGGTACCTGAGATTGCACTGTGAAATACAGATACCTGAGATTGAACTGTCACATACAGATAACTGAGATTGCACTGTGAGATACAGGTCCCTGAGATTGCACTGTGAAATACAGATACCTGAGATTGCACTGTGAGATACAGGTCCCTGAGATTGCACTGTGAGATACAGGTACCTGAGATTGCACTGTGAGAAACAGGTACCTGAGATTGCACTGTCAGATACAGCTACCTGAGATTGCACTGTGAAATACAGATACCTGAGATTGAACTGTCAGACACAGGTACCTGAGATTGCACTGTGAGATACAGGTACCTGAGATTGCACTGTGAAATACAGGTACCTGAGATTGAACTGTGCGACACAGGTACCTGAGATTGCATTGTCAGATAGAGGTACCTGAGATTGCACTGTGAGATACAGGTACCTGAGATTGCACTGTGAGATACAGGTACCTGAGATTGCACTGTGAGATACAGGTACCTGAGATTGCACTGTGAAATACTGGTACCTGAGATTGAACTGTGAGATACAGGTAGCTCAGATTTCACTGTGAAATATAGGTACTTGAGATTGCACTGTGAGACACAGGTACCTGAGATTGCACTGTGAGACACAGGTACCTGAGATTGCACTGTGAGACACAGGTACCTGAGATTGCACTGTGAGATACAGGAACCAGCATTCGTCTGGATTGCTGTCTGCTAGCTCAACGGAGGCACTATTTGTTTAAAATAAATGCTTTACCCGCTCTGCTGACATAAGCAGAGGGAGGCATTCAGACAAGCACATTAAGCTTTCGCCAGTATTCCACTGTGTAATTTCAGGATAGTGGCGTCTGAACAAAATTGCCAATTTGTGCAGATTAATGCGTAGTTTTGAGCTGTTGGGTTGGCCTATGCTTGCGAAGAACTAGGACAACACAGCCCAAATTAATCTCATATGAGGTCCTGACAGGTACCTGAGAATGCACTGTGAGATACAGGCCCTGAGATTGCACTGTGAGACAGAGGTCCCTGAGATTGTACTGTGAGATAGAGGTACCTGAGATTGCACAGTCACATACAGGTATCTTAGATTGCACTGTGAAATACAGGTATCTGAGATTGCACTGTGAGTTCAGGTCCCTGAGATTGCACTGTGAGATACAGGTCCCTGAGATTGCACTGTGAGATACAGGCCCTGAGATTGCACTGTGAGATAGAGGTACCTGAGATTGCACTGTCACATACAGGTACCTGAGATTGCACTGTGAGATACAGGTCCCTGAGATTGAACTGTGAGAAACAGGTACCTGAGATTGCATTGTCACATACAGGTATCTGAGATTGAACTGTCAGACACAGGTACCTGAGATGGCACTGTGAAATACAGGTACCTGAGATTGCACTGTGAGATACAGGTCCCTGAGATTTCATTGTCACATACAGGTATCTGAGATTGAACTGTCAGACACAGGTACCTGAGATAGCACTGTGAGATAGAGTACCTGAGATTGCACTGTGAGATACAGGTACCTGAGATTGCATTGTGAAATACAGGAACCTGAGATCGCACTGAGAGACACGGGTACCTGAGATTGCACTGTGAAATACAGATACCTGAGATTGAACTGTCAGACACAGGTACCTGAGATTGCACAGTCACATACAGGTACCTCAGATTGCACTGTCAGACACAGGTATCTGAGATTGAACTGTCAGATACAGGTACCTGAGATTGCACTGTGAAATACAGGTACCTGAGATTGCACTGTGAGATACAGGTCCCTGAGATTGCACTGTGAGATACAGGTACCTGAGATTGCACTGTGAGAAACAGGTACCTGAGATTGCACTGTGAAATACAGGTACCTGAGTTTGCACGGTCAGATACAGGAACCAGCATTCGTCTGGATTGCTGTCTGCTAGCTCAACGGAGGCACTATTTGTTTAAAATAAATGCTTTACCCGCTCTGCTGACATAAGCAGAGGGAGGCATTCAGACAAGCACATTAAGCTTTCGCCAGTATTCCACTGTGTAATTTCAGGATAGTGGCGTCTGAACAAAATTGCCAATTTGTGCAGATTAATGGGTAGTTTTGAGCTGTTGGGTTGGCCTATGCTTTCTCAGGACTCGGATAACACAGCCCAAATTAATCTCATATGAGGTCCTGACAGGTACCTGAGATTGAACTGTGAGATACAGATACCTGAGAGTGCACTGTCATATACAGGTACCTGAGATTGCACTGTGAAATACAGGTACCTGAGATTGCACTGTGAGATAGAGTACCTGAGATTGCACTGTGAGATACAGGTACCTGATATTGCACTGTCACCGACAGGTATCTGAGATTGAACTGTCAGACACAGGTACCTGAGATTGCACAGTCAGATACAGGTAGCTCAGATTTCACTGTGAAATATAGGTACTTGAGATTGCACTGTGAGACACAGGTACCTGAGATTGCACTGTGAGACACAGGTACCTGAGATTGCACTGTGAGATACAGGTGCCTGAGATTGCACTGTGAAACACTGGTACCTGAGATTGAACTGTGAGATACAGGTACCTGAGATTGCACTGTGAAATACCGGTACCTGAGATTGCACTGTGAGATACAGGTCCCTGAGATTGCACTGTGAGATAGAGGTACCTGAGATTGCATTGTGAGACACAGGTACCTGAGAGTGCACTGTCAGAAACAGGTACCTGAGATTGCACTGTGAGATACAGGTACCTGAGAGTGCACTGTGAGATACAGGTACCTGAGATCGCACTGAGAGACACGGGTACCTGAGATTGCACTGTCAGATACAGGCACCAGCATTCGTCTGGATTGCTGTCTGCTAGCTCAGCGGAGGCACCATTTGTTTAAAATAAATGAGTTACCCGCTCTGCTGACATAAGCAGAGGGAGGCATTCAGACAAACACATTAAGCTTTCGCCAGTATTCCACTGTGTAATTTCAGGATAGTGGCGTCTGAACAAAATTGCCAATTTGTGCAGATTAATGCGTAGTTTTGAGCTGTTGGGTTGGCCTATGCTTGCGAAGAACTAGGACAACACAGCCCAAATTAATCTCATATGAGGTCCTGACAGGTACCTGAGAATGCACTGTGAGATACAGGCCCTGAGATTGCACTGTGAGACAGAGGTCCCTGAGATTGCACTGTGAGATAGAGGTACCTGAGATTGCACAGTCACATACAGGTATCTTAGATTGCACTGTGAAATACAGGTATCTGAGATTGCACTGTGAGTTCAGGTCCCTGAGATTGCACTGTGAGATACAGGTCCCTGAGATTGCACTGTGAGATACAGGCCCTGAGATTGCACTGTGAGATAGAGGTACCTGAGATTGCACTGTCACATACAGGTACCTGAGATTGCACTGTGAGATACAGGTCCCTGAGATTGAACTGTGAGAAACAGGTACCTGAGATTGCATTGTCACATACAGGTATCTGAGATTGAACTGTCAGACACAGGTACCTGAGATGGCACTGTGAAATACAGGTACCTGAGATTGCACTGTGAGATACAGGTCCCTGAGATTTCATTGTCACATACAGGTATCTGAGATTGAACTGTCAGACACAGGTACCTGAGATAGCACTGTGAGATAGAGTACCTGAGATTGCACTGTGAGATACAGGTACCTGAGATTGCATTGTGAAATACAGGAACCTGAGATCGCACTGAGAGACACGGGTACCTGAGATTGCACTGTGAAATACAGATACCTGAGATTGAACTGTCAGACACAGGTACCTGAGATTGCACAGTCACATACAGGTACCTCAGATTGCACTGTCAGACACAGGTATCTGAGATTGAACTGTCAGATACAGGTACCTGAGATTGCACTGTGAAATACAGGTACCTGAGATTGCACTGTGAGATACAGGTCCCTGAGATTGCACTGTGAGATACAGGTACCTGAGATTGCACTGTGAGAAACAGGTACCTGAGATTGCACTGTGAAATACAGGTACCTGAGTTTGCACGGTCAGATACAGGAACCAGCATTCGTCTGGATTGCTGACTGCTAGCTCAACGGAGGCACTATTTGTTTAAAATAAATGCTTTACCCGCTCTGCTGACATAAGCAGAGGGAGGCATTCAGACAAGCACATTAAGCTTTCGCCAGTATTCCACTGTGTAATTTCAGGATAGTGGCGTCTGAACAAAATTGCCAATTTGTGCAGATTAATGGGTAGTTTTGAGCTGTTGGGTTGGCCTATGCTTTCTCAGGACTCGGATAACACAGCCCAAATTAATCTCATATGAGGTCCTGACAGGTACCTGAGATTGAACTGTGAGATACAGATACCTGAGAGTGCACTGTCATATACAGGTACCTGAGATTGCACTGTGAAATACAGGTACCTGAGATTGCACTGTGAGATAGAGTACCTGAGATTGCACTGTGAGATACAGGTACCTGATATTGCACTGTCACCGACAGGTATCTGAGATTGAACTGTCAGACACAGGTACCTGAGATTGCACAGTCAGATACAGGTAGCTCAGATTTCACTGTGAAATATAGGTACTTGAGATTGCACTGTGAGACACAGGTACCTGAGATTGCACTGTGAGACACAGGTACCTGAGATTGCACTGTGAGATACAGGTGCCTGAGATTGCACTGTGAAACACTGGTACCTGAGATTGAACTGTGAGATACAGGTACCTGAGATTGCACTGTGAAATACCGGTACCTGAGATTGCACTGTGAGATACAGGTCCCTGAGATTGCACTGTGAGATAGAGGTACCTGAGATTGCATTGTGAGACACAGGTACCTGAGAGTGCACTGTCAGAAACAGGTACCTGAGATTGCACTGTGAGATACAGGTACCTGAGAGTGCACTGTGAGATACAGGTACCTGAGATCGCACTGAGAGACACGGGTACCTGAGATTGCACTGTCAGATACAGGCACCAGCATTCGTCTGGATTGCTGTCTGCTAGCTCAGCGGAGGCACCATTTGTTTAAAATAAATGAGTTACCCGCTCTGCTGACATAAGCAGAGGGAGGCATTCAGACAAACACATTAAGCTTTCGCCAGTATTCCACTGTGTAATTTCAGGATAGTGGCGTCTGAACAAAATTGCCAGTTTGTGCAGATTAATGGATAGTTTTGTGCGATAGGATTGGCCTATTCTTGCTAAGAACTAGGATAACACAGCCCAAATTAATCTCATATGAGGTCCTGACAGGTGCCTGAGATTGAACTGTGAAATACAGGTACCTGAGATTGCACTGTCACATACAGGTACCTGAGATTGCACTGTGAGACACAGGTGCCTGAGATTACACTGTGAGATACAGGTCACGGAGATTGCACTGTGAGATACAGGTACCTGAGATTGAACTGTCAGACACAGGTACCTGAGATTGCACTGTCACATACAGGTACCTGAGATTGCACTGTGAGATACAGGTACCTGAGATTGCACTGTGAGAAACAGGTACCTGAGATTGCACTGTAAAATACAGATACCTGAGATTGAACTGTCACATACAGGTACCTGAGATTGCACTGTCACATACAGGTACCTGAGATTGCACTGTGAGATACAGGTACCTGAGATTGCACTGTGAGAAACAGGTACCTGAGATTGCACTGTAAAATACAGATACCTGAGATTGAACTGTCACATACAGGTACCTGAGATTGCACTGTGAGATACAGGTACCTGAAATTGAACTGTGAGATACAGGTACCTGAGATTGCACTGTGAGATACAGGTACCTGAGATTGCACTGTGAGAAACAGGTACCTGAGATTGCACTGTGAGATACAGATACCTGAGATTGAACTGTCACATACAGGTACCTGAGATTGCACTGTGAGATACAGGTACCTGAAATTGAACTGTGTGATACAGGTACCTGAGATTGCACTGTGAAATACAGGTACCTGAGATTGCACTGTGAGACACAGGTGCCTGAGATTACACTGTGAGATACAGGTCACGGAGATTGCACTGTGAGATGCAGGTACCTGAGATTGAACTGTCAGACACAGGTACCTGAGATTGCACTGTCACATACAGGTACCTGAGATTGCACTGTGAGATACAGGTATCTGAGATTGCACTGTGAGAAACAGGTACCTGAGATTGCACTGTCAAATACAGATACCTGAGATTGAACTGTCACATACAGGTACCTGAGATTGCACTGTGAGATACAGGTACCTGAGATTGCACTGTGAGAAACAGGTACCTGAGATTGCACTGTGAGATACAGATACCTGAGATTGAACTGTCACATACAGGTACCTGAGATTGCACTGTGAGATACAGGTACCTGAAATTGAACTGTGTGATACAGGTACCTGAGATTGCACTGTGAAATACAGGTACCTGAGATTGCACTGTGAGACACAGGTGCCTGAGATTACACTGTGAGATACAGGTCACGGAGATTGTACTGTGAGATGCAGGTACCTGAGATTGAACTGTCAGACACAGGTACCTGAGATTGCACTGTGAGATACAGGTATCTGAGATTGCACTGTGAGAAACAGGTACCTGAGATTGCACTGTAAAATACAGATACCTGAGATTGAACTGTCACATACAGGTCCCTGAGATTGCACTGTGAGATACAGGTCCCTGAGATTGCATTGTCACATACAGGTATCTGAGATTGAACTGTCAGACACAGGTACCTGAGATTGCACTGTGAAATACAGGTACCTGAGATTGCACTGTGAGATACAGGTCCCTGAGATTGCATTGTCACATACAGGTATCTGAGATTGAACTGTCAGACACAGGTACCTGAGATTGCACTGTGAGATAGAGTACCTGAGATTGCACTGTGAGATACAGGTACCTGAGATTGCATTGTGAAATACAGGAACCTGAGATCGCACTTAGAGACACGGGTACCTGAGATTGCACTGTGAAATACAGATACCTGAGATTGAACTGTCAGACACAGGTACCTGAGATTGCACAGTCACATACAGGTACCTCAGATTGCACTGTGAAATACAGGTACCTGAGATTGAACTGTCAGACACAGGTATCTGAGATTGAACTGTCAGATACAGGTACCTGAGATTGCACTGTGAAATACAGGTACCTGAGATTGCACTGTGAGATACAGGTCCCTGAGATTGCACTGTGAGAAACAGGTACCTGAGATTGCACTGTGAAATACAGGTACCTGAGTTTGCACGGTCAGATACAGGAACCAGCATTCGTCTGGATTGCTGTCTGCTAGCTCAACAGAGGCACTATTTGTTTAAAATAAATGCTTTACCCGCTCTGCTGACATAAGCAGAGGGAGGCATTCAGACAAGCACATTAAGCTTTCGCCAGTATTCCACTGTGTAATTTCAGGATAGTGGCGTCTGAACAAAATTGCCAATTTGTGCAGATTAATGGGTAGTTTTGAGCTGTTGGGTTGGCCTATGCTTTCTAAGGACTCGGATAACACAGCCCAAATTAATCTCATATGAGGTCGTGACAGGTACCTGAGATTGAACTGTGAGATACAGATGCCTGAGAGTGCACTGTCATATGCAGATACCTGAGATTGCACTGTCAAATACAGGTACCTGAGATTGAACTGTCAGACACAGGTACCTGAGATTGCACTGTCAGATACAGGTAGCTCAGATTTCACTGTGAAATATAGGTACTTGAGATTGCACTGTGAGACACAGGTACCTGAGATTGCACTGTGAGACACAGGTACCTGAGATTGCACTGTGAAATACAGGTACCTGAGATTGCACTGTGAAACACTGGTACCTGAGAATGAACTGTGAGATGCAGGAACCTGAGATTGCACTGTGAAATACCGGTACCTGAGATTGCACTGTGAGATACAGGTCCCTGAGATTGCACTGTGAGATAGAGGTACCTGAGATTGCACTGTGAGACACAGGTACCTGAGAGTGCACTGTCAGATACAGGTACCTGAGATTGCACTGTGAGATACAGGTACCTGAGATTGCACTGTGAGATGCAGGTACCTGAGATTGAACTGTGAGATACAGGTATCTGAGATTGCACTGTCACATACAGGTACCTGAGATTGCACTGTGAAATACAGGTACCTGAGATTGCACGGTCAGATACAGGAACCAGCATTCGTCTGGATTGCTGTCTGCTAGCTCAACGGAGGCACTATTTGTTTAAAATAATTGCTTTACCCGCTCTGCTGACATAAGCAGAGGGAGGCATTCAGACAAGCACATTAAGCTTTCGCCAGTATTCCACTGTGTAATTTCAGGATAGTGGCGTCTGAACAAAATTGCCAATTTGTGCAGATTAATGGGTAGTTTTGAGCTGTTGGGTTGGCCTATGCTTTCTAAAGACTAGGATAACACAGCCCAAATTAATCCCATATGAGGTCCTGACAGGTACCTGAGATTGAACTGTGAGATACAGATACCTGAGATTGCACTGTGAGATAGAGGTACCTGAGATTGCACTGTGAAATAATGGTACCTGATATTGAACTGTGAGATACAGGTACCTGAGAGTGCACTGTGAGATACAGGTACCTGAGATTGCACTGTCAGATACAGGCACCTGAGGTTGCACTGTCAGACACAGGTACATGAGATTGCATTGTGAAATACAGGTACCTGAGATTGCACTGTGAGATACAGGTACCTGAGATTGCACTGTGAAATACAGGTACCTGAGATTGAACTGTGCGACACAGGTACCTGAGATTGCACTGTGAGATACAGGTATATGAGATTGCACAGTGAAATACAGGTCCCTGAGATTGCACTGTGAGACACAGGTGCCTGAGATTGCACTGTGAGATACAGGTACCTGAGATTGCACTGTGAGGTCCAGGTACCTGAGATTGAACTGTGAGATACAGGTACCTGAGATTGCATTGTGAAATACAGGTACCTGAGATTGCACTGTCAGATACAGGAACCAGCATTCGTCTGGATTGCTGTCTGCTAGCTCAACGGAGGCACTATTTGTTTAAAATAAATGCTTTACCCGCTCTGCTGACATAAGCAGAGGGAGGCATTCAGACAAACACATTAAGCTTTCGCCAGTATTCCACTGTGTAATTTCAGGATAGTGGCGTCTGAACAAAATTGCCAATTTGTGCAGATTAATGCGTAGTTTTGAGCTGTTGGGTTGGCCTATGCTTGCGAAGAACTAGGACAACACAGCCCAAATTAATCTCATATGAGGTCCTGACAGGTACCTGAGATTGAACTGTGAGATACAGATACCTGAGATTGCACTGTGAGATACAGGCCCTGAGATTGCACTGTGAGACAGAGGTCCCTGAGATTGTACTGTGAGATAGAGGTACCTGAGATTGCACAGTCACATACAGGTACCTGAGATTGCACTGTGAAATACAGGTATCTGAGATTGCACTGTGAGATACAGGTCCCTGAGATTGCACTGTGAGACACAGGTACCTGAGATTGCACTGTCAGATACAGGTACCTGAGATTGCACTGTGAAATACAGATACCTGAGATTGAACTGTCAGACACAGGTACCTGAGATTGCACAGTCACATACAGGTACCTCAGATTGCACTGTGAAATACAGATACCTGAGATTGAACTGTGAGATACAGGTCCCTGAGATTGCACTGTGAGATACAGGTCCCTGAGATTGCACTGTGAGATACAGGTACCTGAGATTGCACTGTGAGAAACAGGTACCTGAGATTGCACTGTGTAATACAGATACCTGAGATCGAACTGTCACATACAGGTACCTGAGATTGCACTGTGAGATACAGGTCCCTGAGATTGCACTGTGAGAAACAGGTACCCGAGATTGCACTGTGAGATACAGGTACCTGAGATTGCACTGTGAAATACAGATACCTGAGATTGAACTGTCACATACAGGTACCTGAGATTGCACTGTGAGAAATAGGTACCTGAGATTGCATTGTCACATACAGGTATCTGAGATTGAACTGTCAGACAAAGGTACCTGAGATTGCACTGTGAAATACAGGTACCTGAGATTGCACTGTGAGATACAGGTCCCTGAGATTGCATTGTCACATACAGGTATCTGAGATTGAACTGTCAGACACAGGTACCTGAGATTGCACTGTGTGATAGAGTACCTGAGATTGCACTGTGAGATACAGGTCCCTGAGATTGCACTGTGAGAAACAGGTACCTGAGATTGCATTGTCACATACAGGTATCTGAGATTGAACTGTCAGACACAGGTCCCTGAGATTGCATTGTCACATACAGGTATCTGAGATTGAACTGTCAGACACAGGTACCTGAGATTGCACTGTGAGATAGAGTACCTGAGATTGCACTGTGAGATACAGGTACCTGAGATTGCATTGTCAGATACAGGTACCTGAGGTTGCACTGTGAGATATAGTTACCTGAGATTGCATTGTGAAATACAAGAACCTGAGATCGCACTGAGAGACACGGGTACCTGAGATTGCACTGTCAGATACAGGAACCAGCATTCGTCTGAATTGCTGTCTGCTAGCTCAGCGGAGGCATCATTTGTTTAAAATAAATGAGCTACCCCCTCTGCTGACATAAGCAGAGGGAGGCATTCAGACAAGCACATTAAGCTTTCGACAGTATTCCACTGTGTAATTTCAGGATAGTGGCGTCTGAACAAAATTGCCAATTTGTGCAGATTAATGGGTAGTTTGGGTTGGCATATGCTTTCTAAGGACTAGGATAACACAGCCCAAATTAATCTCATATGAGGTCCTGACAGGTACCTGAGATTGCACTGTGAGATACAGGTACCTGAGATTGAACTGTGCGACACAGGTACCTGAGATTGCACTGTGAGATACAGGTATATGAGATTGCACAGTGAAATACAGGTCCCTGAGATTGCACTGTGAGACACAGGTGCCTGAGATTGCACTGTGAGATACAGGTACCTGAGATTGCACTGTGAGGTCCAGGTACCTGAGATTGAACTGTGAGATACAGGTACCTGAGATTGCATTGTGAAATACAGGTACCTGAGATTGCACTGTCAGATACAGGAACCAGCATTCGTCTGGATTGCTGTCTGCTAGCTCAACGGAGGCACTATTTGTTTAAAATAAATGCTTTACCCGCTCTGCTGACATAAGCAGAGGGAGGCATTCAGACAAACACATTAAGCTTTCGCCAGTATTCCACTGTGTAATTTCAGGATAGTGGCGTCTGAACAAAATTGCCAATTTGTGCAGATTAATGCGTAGTTTTGAGCTGTTGGGTTGGCCTATGCTTGCGAAGAACTAGGACAACACAGCCCAAATTAATCTCATATGAGGTCCTGACAGGTACCTGAGATTGAACTGTGAGATACAGATACCTGAGATTGCACTGTGAGATACAGGCCCTGAGATTGCACTGTGAGACAGAGGTCCCTGAGATTGTACTGTGAGATAGAGGTACCTGAGATTGCACAGTCACATACAGGTACCTGAGATTGCACTGTGAAATACAGGTATCTGAGATTGCACTGTGAGATACAGGTCCCTGAGATTGCACTGTGAGACACAGGTACCTGAGATTGCACTGTCAGATACAGGTACCTGAGATTGCACTGTGAAATACAGATACCTGAGATTGAACTGTCAGACACAGGTACCTGAGATTGCACAGTCACATACAGGTACCTCAGATTGCACTGTGAAATACAGGTACCTGAGATTGAACTGTGAGATACAGGTCCCTGAGATTGCACTGTGAGATACAGGTCCCTGAGATTGCACTGTGAGATACAGGTACCTGAGATTGAACTGTGAGATACAGGTCCCTGAGATTGCACTGTGAGATACAGGTCCCTGAGATTGCATTGTGAAATACAGGAACCTGAGATCGCACTGAGAGACACGGGTACCTGAGATTGCACTGTCAGATACAGGAACCAGCATTCGTCTGAATTGCTGTCTGCTAGCTCAGCGGAGGCATCATTTGTTTAAAATAAATGATCTACCCCCTCTGCTGACATAAGCAGAGGGTGGCATTCAGACAAGCACATTAAGCTTTCGACAGTATTCCACTGTGTAATTTCAGGATAGTGGCGTCTGAACAAAATTGCCAATTTGTGCAGATTAATGGGTAGTTTTGAGCTGTTGGGTTGGCCTATGCTTTCTAAGGACGAGGATAACACAGCCCAAATTAATCTCATATGAGGTCCTGACAGGTACCTGAGATTGAAATGTGAGATACAGATACCTGAGATTGCACTGTGAGATAGAGGTACCTGAGATTGAACTGTGCGACACAGGTACATGAGATTACATTGTGAAATACAGGTACCTGAGATTGCACTGTGAGACAGAGGTACCTGAGATTGCACTGTGATACAGAGGTACCTGAGATTGCACTGTCACATACAGATACCTGAGATTGCACTGTGAAATACTAGTACCTGAGATTGAACTGTGAGATATAGATACCTGAGATTGAACTGTGAGATACAGGTACCTGAGATTGCACTGTCACATACAGGTACCTGAGATTGCACTTTGAGACACAGGTACCTGAGATTGCATTGTGAAATACAGGTACCTGAGATTGAACTGTGCGACACAGGTACCTGAGATTGAACTGTGAAATACTGGTACCTGAGATTGAACTGTGAGATACAGGTACCTGAGATTGCACTGTGAGACACAGGTACCTGAGATTGCACTGTGAGATACAGGTACCTGAGATTGCACTGTGAGATACAGGTCCCTGAGATTGCACTGTGAGATACAGGTCCCTGAGATTGCACTGTGAGACACAGGTACCTGAGATTGCATTGTGAAATACAGGTACCTGAGATTGAACTGTGCGACACAGGTACCTGAAATTGCACTGTCACATACAGGTTCCTGAGATTGCACTATGAGATAGATGTTTCAGAAATTGCACTGTCACATACAGGTATCTGAGATTGAACTGTGAAATACAGGTACCTGAGATTGCACTGTGAGATACAGGTACCTGAGATTGCACTGTGAGATACAGGAACCAGCATTTGTCTGAATTGCTGTCTGCTAGCTCAGCGGAGGCACCATTTGTTTAAAATAAATGAGTTACCCCCTCTGCTGACATAAGCAAAGGGAGGGATTCAGACAAGCACATTAAGCGTTCGCCAGTATTTCACTGTGTAATTGCAGGATAGTGGAGTCTGAACAAAATTGCCAATTTGTGCAGATTAATGGGTAGTTTTGAGCTGTTGGGAATGGCCTATTCTTGCTAAGAACTAGGATAACACAGCCCAAATTAATCTCATATGAGGTCCTGACAGGTGCCTGAGATTGAACTGTGAGATACAGGTCCCTGAGATTGCACTGTGAGATACAGGTCCCTGAGATTGCAATGTGAGATACAGGTACCTGAGATTACACTGTGAGATACAGGTCCCTGAGATTGCACTGTGAAATACAGGTACCTGAGATTGCACTGTGAAATACAGGTACCTGAGATTGCACTGTGAGATACAGGTCCCTGAGATTGCACTGTGAGATAGAAGTACCTGAGACTGCACTGCGAGATACAGGTACCTGAGATTGCACTGTGAAATACAGGTACTTGAGATTGAACTGTGAAATACAGGTACCTGAGATTGAACTGTCAGATATAGGTACCTGAGATTGCACTGTGAGATACAGGTCCCTGAGATTGCACTGTGAGATACAGGTACCTGAGATTGCACTGTGAAATACAGGTACCTGAGATTGCACTGTGAGATACAGGTCCCTGAGATTGCACTATGAGATAGAAGTACCTGAGACTGCACTGTGAGATACAGGTACCTGAGATTGCACTGTGAAATACAGGTACCTGAGATTGCACTGTCAGATACAGGTCCCTGAGATTGCACTGTCAGATAGAGGTACCTGAGATTGCACTGTGAGATACAGGTACCTGAGATTGAACTGTCAGATACAGGAACCTGAGATTGCACTGTGAAATACAGGTGCCTGAGATTGAACTGTCAGATACAGGAACCTGAGATTGCACTGTGAGATACAGGTACCTGAGATTGAACTGTGAGACACAGGTACCTGAGATTGCACTGTGAGACACAGGTACCTGAGATTGAACTGTGAGACACAGGTACCTGAGATTGCACTGTGAGACACAGGTACCTGAGATTGAACTGTCAGATACAGGTACCTGAGATTGCACTGTGTGATACAGGAACCTGGGATTGCACTGTGAAATACAGGTACCTGAGATTGAACTGTGAGACACAGGTACCTGAGATTGCACTGTGAGATAGAGGTACCTGAGATTGCACTGTGAAATACTGGTACCTGAGATTGAACTGTGAGATGCAGGTACCTGAGATTGAACTGTGAGATACAGGTATCTGAGATTGCACTGTCACATACAGGTACCTGAGATTGCACTGTGAAATACAGGTACCTGAGATTGCACTGTGAGATACAGGTTCCTGAGATTGAACTGTCAGATACAGGAACCTGAGATTGCACTGTGAAATACAGTTACCTGAGATTGCACAGTGAGATACAGGTACCTGAGATTGCACTGTGAGATACAGGTCCCTGAGATTGCACTGTGAGATAGAGGTACCTGAGATTGCACTGTGAGATACAGGTCCCTGAGATTGCACTGTGAGATAGAGGTACCTGAGATTGCACTGTGAGATACAGGTAGCTGAGATTGCACTGTGAGATAGAGGTACCTGAGATTGCACTGTGAAATACAGGTAGCTGAGATTGCACTGTGAGATACAGGTCCCTGAGATTGCACTGTGAGATAGAGGTACCTGAGACTGCACTGTGAGATACAGGTAGCTGAGATTGCACTGTGAGATAGAGGTACCTGAGACTGCACTGTGAGATACAGGTAGCTGAGATTGCACTGTGAGATAGAGGTACCTGAGACTGCACTGTGAGATACAGGTAGCTGAGATTGCACTGTGAGATAGAGGTACCCGAGATTGCACTGTGAAATACAGGTAGCTGAGATTGCACTGTGAGATACAGGTCCCTGAGATTGCACTGTGAAATACAGGTACCTGAGATTGCACTGTGAGATACAGGTCCCTGAGATTGCACTATGAGATAGAAGTACCTGAGACTGCACTGTGAGATACAGGTAGCTGAGATTGGACTGTGAGATACAGGTACCTGCGATTGCACTGTCAGATACAGGTACCAGCATTCGTCTGAATTGCTGTCTGCTCGCTCAGCGGAGGCACCATTTGTTTAAAATAAATGAGTTACCCGCTCTGCTGACATAAGCAGAGGAAGGCATTTCAGACAAACACATTAAGTTTTCACCAGTATTCCACTGTGTAATTTCAGGATAGTGGCGTCTGAACAAAATTGCCAATTTGTGCAGATTAATGGGTAGTTTTGGGCTGTTGGCCTATGCTTGCTAAGAACTAGGATGACACAGCCCAAATTAATCTCATATGAGTTCCTGACAGCCAACAGAAGATACTTTCATCTGATCAGTCCAAGCCAGGTTGGAGCCCAGGTCCAATAGCGAAAGCAAGGACAGCAAACAAATCTCCTTCTCCACCCACTCCTTTCATCACATGACCTCTGCTTTAAGTTTTATTAATTGGAGAATAGTTGCTGGTATCCAAAATTGACAATGAAATGAAGGTTATAATAACCAGAGTAACATAACAATAATTTACATTTGCATAGCGCCTTTAATCTGGAAAAGCATCCAAGGCGCTTCACAGAGGTATAATCGGACAAAAATGGACATTAAGCCAAAGCAGGTGTTACGAGGGGTGACCAAAAGTTTTTTCAAATAGCTGGTTCTTATTGAAGGTCGTAATAGAGGAGGCGGAGTGGAGGGTGGTTGCAGTATGGGGAGGGAACACCAGAGCTTTGGGCCTAGATAATTGAAAGCACAGCTGCCAATGGTAGGGTGAAGGAGGGGATGCACAAGGGGCCAGGTGGAAGAATGCAGAGTTCTGGGAGGGAGGTTGTAGGACTGGAGGAGGTTACGAGGTTGAGCTTGAATAGGATGCCAACGGCTTATTTCAACCAGCAACAGTAGCTAGAGACAGGAACGGAATTAGTGGCAAGCGTACAGAGTTTGTGGTGGGGCAGAAGACAACGGCTTTGGTCTTGCCAACGTTTAACTGTAGGAAGTTGCATTCATCCAAGTTTGGATGTCGCACAAGCAGCCTGATAACACCGAGACAGTGGAGAGGTGGAGAGAGCTGGAGGAGAGGTCGGGCTGGGTGTTCACAGCGAACACGTGGAACCCAACCTCATGTCTTCAGATGATGTAGTCAAGGGGAAGCATGTCAATGAAGAGGGGGAAAGGTTAAATCCTTTGAGGACTGCAGAGTTAATGATGTGGAACTGGGAAGAGAAGCCATTGCTGGACGTGCTCTTGCTACAAATATAGTAAGTTGATATGATTCTAGTCTTCAAAACTGACACTGAAATACTTTAGTCACACAAAACATGACGAGGTCC
This sequence comes from Pristiophorus japonicus, assembly GCF_044704955.1. Lineage (NCBI taxonomy): Eukaryota > Metazoa > Chordata > Chondrichthyes > Pristiophoridae > Pristiophorus > Pristiophorus japonicus. The sequence goes on from NC_091993.1 coordinate 81,803,701, forward strand.
CACATGGCAGGCTGATCAAAATGGTAAAAGCCCATGGGATCCAAGGGAGAGTGGCAAATTGGATCCAAAATGGGCTCAGTGCCAGGAAGCAGAGGGTAATGGTTGATGGGTGTTTTTGCGACTGGAAGGCTGTTTCCAGTGGGGTTCCATGGGGTTCAGTACTAGAACCCTTGCTTTTTGTGGTATATATTAATGGTTTAGACTTGGATGTAGGGGGCATGATAAAGAAATTTGCAGATGATACAAAAATTGGCCGTGTGGTTGACAGTGAGGAGGGAAGCTTTAGACTGCAGGAAGATATCAATGGACTGGTCATTTGAGCAGGGAAGTGGAAAATGGAATACAATCCAGAAAGGTGTGAGAAGATCATGCATCTGAGGAGGGGCAACAAGGCAAGGGAATACACAATAAATGGGAGGACACTGAGAGGTGTGGAGGAACAGAAGGAACTTGCAGTTTATGGCCACAGATCCTCAAAGATAGCAGGACAGGTTGATAATGTAGTTAAAAAGACATACAGAATGCTTTCCTTTAGTAGCCAAGGCATAGAATACAAGAGCAGTGAAGTTATGCTTGAACTGTATACAACATTAGTTAGACCACGATTTGAGTACTGCATCCAATTCTGGTCACCACATTACAGGAAGGATGTGATTGCACTAGAGAGGGTGCAGAGGAGATTTACGAGGTTGTTGCCAGGACTGGAACATTTTAGCTATGAGGAAAGATTGGATAGGCTGGGGCTGTTTTCCTTGGAACAGAGGAGGCTGAGGGGAGATTTAATTGAGGTGTATAAAATTATGAGGGGCCTAGACTGAGTGGATAGGAAGGATCTATTTCCCTTAGCAGAGGGGTCAACAACCAGGGGGCATAGATGTAATATTCGTTGGTAGAAGGATTAGAGGGGAGATAAGGGCGGGAAAAAAAATCACCCACAGGGTGGTGGGGGTCTGGAACTCTCTACCTGAAAGGGTGGTAGAGACAGAAACCCTCATCACATTTAAAAAGTACTTGGATATACACTTAAAGAGCCATAACCTAGAGGGCTACTGACCTAGTGCTGGAAGGTGGGATTAGGCTGGGTAGCTCTTTTTCGACCGGCACAGACACGATGGGCTGAATGGCCTCCTTCTGTGTTGTAATTTTCTATGATTCTCTGAAAACAAATGAAGTGCTTCAATTGGTTGTATTAAAAGATAAGATTTTCCTATTTAAGTTGATTTGCTGTGAGCAAAGTGGTCTATATTGAATCAATGAAAGAATTTTAAAATTATAAATAATTGCACTGCATTATGTAAGATTGCTTTTAATGTTTGGCGATAGATGCAATTTTGATAGGTTAGTGGCAAAGGGTTTTAAAAAGAAATGATCCCAACAAAATACCCCATTGTATTGCTGCTCCTTTTTATTGCCCTCATGGGGCGTGTAATGTCTTTCCTGGCCCTCTTCCAGGGGTTTTCCATTTGATGGATGCATTGCCTAAAAAGAACTCTACAGTTGTAGGTCTTTGGAATTCATACTCTTTCCTTGAGCTGCTTTGTTAGAAATAATTTCAGATGCTGATTGCTTGGAGCTGATTTGATAATACAACTATGTTCGGGCAGATCAACCAGAAGGGTCAGCAGCAGCATTACTGGAGCTGCTGTGTAAATCAGGCCTCTGGCTCAGCTACTGAGCTCAGCAGTGCGATCTGGAGCCATTGGTGCTGGCTGGGCGAGACAAACCAGAGGCTGAACCTGTTCTTGTACACCTTCCTGTGAGCTACTGTGGTGGTACATAGGTGGCAGAAGGTGCCCGCCCTCCCTCTGAGCCAAGGTGTGGTACGTGCCACAAGGAAACCTAACAGAAGGGACGGGCAGAAGCTAAAAGTAACTTGTATCTTTAATAAAAAGTCCTTGATCGAGGTCATCCAAAACCCGGCTGCCTATGTCTTAACTCGCACCAAGTCCCGTTCACCCATCACCCCTGTGCTCGCTGACCTACTTTGGCTCCCAGTTAAGCAACACTTCGATTTTAAAATTCTCATCCTTAAAATTCAAATCCCTCCATGGCCTCGTTCCTCCCTACCTCTAATCTCCTTCAACCCCTCTGCAATACCTGCGCTCCTCTAATTCTGCCCTCTTGAGTATCCCTGATTATAATCACTCCACCTTCAGCTGCCTAGGCCCTGAGCTCTGGAATTCCCTCCCAACACCTCTCTGCCTCTCTACCTCTCTTTCCTCTAAGCTGCTCCTTAAAACCAATCTCTTTGATCAAGCTTTTGGTCATCTGCCCTAACATATCCTTTTGTGGCTCGGTGTCAGTTTTTATAACACTTCTGTGAAGTGCCTTGTGGTGTTTTACTATATAAATACCAGTTGTTGTTGTTGTTGCTGTTAATGGCTCATGAGGGTATGTTGTCTGCATTTGGAAGTAGATAATTCAACCAATCAGAATCCACTTCAACCAAGAAAGCTGCAAGTTTGGATAGTACGTCTCAAAACCTTGGACTAATCTGATATTGTTTCTGGTAAATACAATAAAATATGGCAGATTTAAAATAGCGCCCTTAATTCCAGTTCTATGTCTTTGATCGGGCAGTTGCTCACAAGTTGCTCACAGTTTATATCATAAAGCCTGCTTACATTGATGCCGTTCAGCATTTTAAAGACCTGGATCATTTCCCCTGTCTCTCCCAAACTTCTACCCTCCAGTGAAAACCAGTTCAGTTTTTGTATCAGCCAAATAGGGAAGTTTGAGAATGATACTCTCTTTTAGGCAGACTTCATTCTGGTAAAAGAAAGATTTAAAATGTGACTATGAGAGATGTAGGATTCTTTTGATGGATCAGTCCTTATGTTCCAGAACTACATTGTAAAATTCAATCTAATAGATGGACAGGAGTATAGCAGGTTAATGAACTTAATCAGTAGCAGGGGAATAAAAATGACTTTCTTTTCCTTCCTAAGTGTACTCATCTTGAATCAATGAGCTCTATACTGTAATAACTGAGACACCAGGTATTTTTTTTTCACCATCTGTTTCTAAAAAGACAGCTTAAACCAAACAAGCTGGAATAATTTGCGAGATGAATCACTAACCCAATACCACAGAACTCCTTGAAAAGTTAAAAACAACATGCAAACACCCTCCTCCCCCTCCCCACACCTCCTAACACAACATATATAGGAAGTGAAAATCTGCCAAGAACAACTCTTCAACCATTAATAAAAACACACACATCAAATACCGTTCCGAAAATGTCTTTTATGTAAAGAAACGCGTTAGAATTTCTACACCCCAATGCAGCGTAACAGAAATATTAAAGTGGAATTGTAGAAAGCTCTTTTGGTGTTACTTAAAATGAATTGGTGTTGGCTCCATGTGAACCAATGGAAGAGCTTGATGTTACGACGTGCTGGATGGCTCGGACAGCAACTGCACCATCTCTACAAGATCGCTGCTGTCCTCCCCTTGCCTTTGATCTGTCTTCACAAGTTCCTTGGGCTCCTGGACAGGACGCTTTAGGAACTTAGAGATGTTACCAGGAGCTGCATGAAGTTGGGCCAGCTCTCCAGCGTGTGTAGAAGGCCCTGACACTAAGGCCCTGGCACTTTGAGTCATCTTTGGGAGAGAAAGCAGGCATGTTTTAAAAAAATATATATATAAGGTTACAGAGACGTGATTTCCCCCCACATACAGAATAGTGCCTCAATATTTATTTTTAACTTTTTTTATTAAATGACTCATTCCTTTTGAGAAAATGTAGGCCTGGACTGCCAGCTTTCGCCGTCATTCCACCTTTGAAACTGACAAAAACGTCAGGATTTAGCGCAAGCGCAGCCTAGTGCGTAAATCGGTCAGTCATTTACTGCTCCTCCACATGCTGTGCACCCCGCCCCCCCCCCCCCCCCCCCGTCCACCCACAGAGCCGGCAATCAGCGGAATCTCTCAAATCAGGGAAACTGACAAAAACATCGGCTTTTTTGCTGTTAAATTCCCCACTAAAAGTTAGAGCCAAAGGGATTAGGTGTATCTGGAGTTTTAACAGCGTATTGACTGCTGAGCAAAGGTTATGGGCCTGAAAAATTAATTTTAATTTTGTGCATTGTCAAATTTATCCATTTTAATAAAAATTAAAACATTTTAAAAGCGTAATTTTTTTTTTAAGTTTGTTCATTCTTATTTCAGGCCTGCCTTTTCCCCATGTGAGCGCCCCAATCTTTGTTTTGCACTCTCTAACACTTTTTGAAAGTTAGAATTTTAGGAGCTTACCCACTTCCTGGTTCGCTGTCTCTGAGAATTCTGCGTTTTGATTGGCTGCTTCGGCAGCTTGTTGACGTCACGGCAGCTCAGATGAGGGGATTCCCTCTATATTCCGTTGATTTCAATTACGTGTCGAAATTCTTGGCAAAGAAATTGCGAGATCTTTGTGTGAAGCTTACTTCGGGTGTTAGCGGTGAACGCCTTTGCTTCGCCGCTGACCCCAACTTCCGGGTCACAGTGCTGCATGAATAACAATGGAATTACATGAGAGATGACCAAAATAAAGTACAAATGCTGGAAATTTGCAATAAAACCACAATGCTGGAAATACAGAGCAGCTCCAAGCATCTGAACAGACAGGTTGAGGTTTTGGGTGGAGATCGTCTATCAAAACGGGTACCTCCTGAATGAAATTAGTACATGCTGATTGCTTATTCCTGTTACATCATTAAATAATTCAAGAATGGTATTTTGAATATTCTGAATGTTTAAGGCCAGCCTTAAAGCAGGAATATGAGCTTCCTGATAGCTCTATCAGTAGATGCATTGCACTGAGCCAAATAGATCAGGAAGTCCCCATTTTGATTGTTAATCTGTGCAGGGTTAGCTGATTCATTGGCTCAGACTCCCCTGGTTTAGGGAGAGGTCCCTGCTCCTGATTTCTAACCTTTAATGACCACCATTTACATTATATAGTTCCCTTAATGTGGAAAGTGGCCCAAAGTGCTTCACAGAGGTGAATTTTCTTTTAATGGATTCCAGGGTAAAGAAGGAGCTATTGGGAGAGGTGCTCAAAAGCTTGGTCAAAGGTAGAATTTACAGAGGGTATTAAAAGAAGAGAGGGAGATGGAGGGGAATTAAGGAGGAAATTGTTGTATATGCTGACTATGGATGTACTCTATGTGTAGTCACTGTGAGATTGTATAAGATGGAGACTTGTTTACCTGATGTATTATCAATAAGGTTCACACTGTATACATACATGCTGGCACCACTAGAGGGTGCAACTGGTGGAGACCGGGAGTTTCCTGCCCTGGTGGCAGGGCCCTGTATAAAAGGCTGCACACCATGCTTGCACAGCACTCTGGAGTTTGGAATAAAGGACCAAGGTCACTACAGTTCAAGTACAACACATTGCCTTGTGGAGTCATTCATAAGTACACTATAGACGTAACAGAAATATTACTGGAAAATGCACGTGCATGGACGTTGAACACTCTATGATCAAATATCCTGCCAATGCCCACTGTCTTCATTGAAGTACAAGAGAGCTGATGTTGCCAGTGGAACTATACATCCGCATGAGTCGGCATCCTGAGGGAAGGAGGTGAAAACTTATGGAAAAATAAAACCAGGGCAACCAAAACCATTACAAAGGACATTTTCCTAATTGGTAATATTCTAGACAGCCATTGAATTCTCTCTGGTGAAACGCCAACTACCAGAAGACACTGGAACTTTCAGAGGGAAAGCATTAATTTTCTGCAATGTTTGTTATTGTGTGCCATTCCGTGACATGTGACAAAGACTACAAAGCAAGTGTGCTTTTTGCTGTGCACCTATCTTAATCCTGCACTGAAGCCATCCGGCATTCAAACAGCTTCCTGGTCAGAGGGGGCAATCTGGGAGCTTCCTGTACCTCACTGTTGATACAAAGTTTTAATTCAATAGCGATAAACATTCTATTCCCCGCTCTGATGACTGAGCATTAGTAGATAGATGAAATAAAAGGACAATTCAGTTGACAGACAGTGGATATCAATGTGAGATAAAAGCTTGCATTCCTACAGTGATTGCGATCACCTATTAATTATAAGGAACATTTCAACATGGTTTATGCTGGAATAGGGGACTATGAGCTGATTGAAGAACAAGACATCCAGTCACCTCCCAGCCCTCATTCCAAGAATAAGCAGGCTCGAATGTTAATTATTTATTTCCTGATTGTACAATCCATGTGTTTCAAAACCAAGGTTTGCCTGCTGGCCATCGACAGATTTTCATGTTATGTTTCCCGTGCGCCTTCTTTCACCCCAGTACTGAATATGATGTAAACATTTAGGGGCCGAAATGGCCCCTTTTTTAAAGAGCCATTACCGGTGACGGTGCGGAAAGCACCCACCGCTCGGTTGGCACAGCATTGCCAACAATTGCGACATTGCTCTCATTTTTTCGGGGGGCGATGGACGTTCCCGCCCCGTCGGCCCCTAACCGCCCCGTCGACCCCTTACTGCCCCTTCGACCCCTTACCGTCCCGTCGACCCCTTACCGTCCCGTCGACCCCTAACCGCCCCGTCGGCCCCTAACCGCCCCGTCGACCCCTAACCGTCCCGTCGACCCCTAACCGCCCCGTCGACCCCTAACCGCCCCTTCGACCCCTAACCGCCCCTTCGACCCCTTACCGTCCCGTCGACCCCTTACCGCCCCGTCGACCCCTAACCGCCCCGTCGACCCCTTACCGTCCCGTCGACCCCTAACCGCCCCGTCGACCCCTTACCGTCCCGTCGACCCCTAACCGTCCCGTCGACCCCTAACCGTCCCGTCGACCCCTAACCGCCCCGTCGACCCCTAACCGCCCCTTCGACCCCTTACCGTCCCGTCGACCCCTTACCGCCCCGTCGACCCCTAACCGCCCCGTCGACCCCTTACCGTCCCGTCGACCCCTTACTGCCCCTTCGACCCCTTACCGCCCCTTCGACCCCTTACCGTCCCGTCGACCCCTAACCGCCCCGTCGACCCCTTACCGCCCCGTCGACCCCTAACCGCCCCGTCGACCCCTAACCGTCCCGTCGACCCCTAACCGCCCCGTCGACCCCTAACCGCCCATCGACCCCTAACCGCCCCGTCGACCCCTAACCGCCCATCGGCCCCTAACCGCCCCGTCGGCCCCTAACCGTCCCGTCGACCCCTAACCGCCCCGTCGACCCCTAACCGCCCCGTCGACCCCTAACCGCCCCTTCGACCCCTAACCGCCCCGTCGGCCCCTAACCGCCCCGTCGGCCCCTAACCGCCCCGTCGGCCCCTAACCGCCCCGTCGACCCCTAACCGCCCCTTCGACCCCTAACCGTCCCGTCGACCCCTAACCGCCCGTCGGCCCCTAACCGCCCCGTCGACCCCTAACCGCCCCGTCGACCCCTAACCGCCCCGTCGACCCCTAACCGCCCCGTCGACCCCTAACCGCCCCTTCGACCCCTAACCGCCCCATCGGCCCCTAACCGCCCGTCGGCCCCTAACCGCCCCTTCGACCCCTAACCGCCCCGTCGGCCCCTAACCGCCCCGTCGGCCCCTAACCGCCCCTTCGACCCCTAACCGCCCCGTCGGCCCCTTATCGCCCCGTTGGCCCCTAACCGCCCCGTCGGCCCCTAACCGCCCCTTCGACCCCTAACCGCCCCGTCGGCCCCTTATCGCCCCGTCGGCCCCTAACCGCCCCGTCGGCCCCTAACCGACGGGCCCCTTATCGCCCCGTCGGCCCCTAACCGCCCCGTCGGCCCCTAACCGCCCCGTCGGCCCCTAACCGACCAGTGGCAACCCCCTTTCCGCCCACAACAAAAATAGTACAGACAGCTGAATTTTACTCTACTCTCCGCCCCATGGAATGGGGCAGAGAAAGATCTTCAAGATCGGTGAGTGCGCCCCCTTTCGGTCGGGGGGCAATTTCGGCCCCTTTACTTTTTTCTATACTTGCAAGAAATTTTAATCAAAATTTTCAAAGAGATTCTTCCTTTTTTCCCCCCAAGCTCACTCAGCTGCAAGTGTATGCACATATTGGCAGGCAGCTCTAGACATCATGGAGCACTGCAGTAGCATTATGCCAAGAACGTATCATGCGACCGAACGCAGGAAATGGGTCTGTCTTTGTGAATTCCTGGTATCAGCCGTGCTGATTATGTAAAGTGACTATACCTAAAGAAAGTAATTCATTGGCTATGAAGTACTTTGGGATGTTCTCAGGATGTGAAAAGCACTATATAAATGCAAGCTCTTTCCTTCTTTTCATTCAGTTTGGGAAGAACTAAGGAAAGGGGCAGCAATACAAAGTACGTTACAAAAAAAATGGGACCTAGGAAAGTAAAGGAGTTATCATAATACAAAATAAAATGAATTGAATCTGGCATTCAGTGTCAATAATGCTTTGCCACACAGCGGGTTTACTTCGAGGCAACCCCGAATGTATAAAACTCAGAGCTGGCTTATTGAATGCAGTGTCACTGAAGAATCCTCCCAGTCTGTTGATGCAAATGTAACCATAGAAACATAGAAACATAGAAAATAGGTGCAGGAGTAGGCTATTCGGCCCTTCGAGCCTGCACCACCATTCAGTATGATCATGCAACTTCAGTACCCCATTCCTGCTTTCTCTCTATACCCCTTGATCCCTTTAGCCGTAAGGTCCACATCTAACTCCCTTTGGAATATATCTAATGAGCTAGCCTCAACAACTTTCTGTGGTAGAGAATTCCACAGGTTCACAATTCTCTGAGTGAAGAAGTTTCTCCTCATCTCGGTCCGAAAAGCTTTACCCCTTATCCTTAGACTGTGACCCCTGGTTCTGGACTTCCCCAACATCGGGAACATTCCTTCTGCATCTAACCTGTCCTATCCCATCAGAATTTTATATGTTTCTATGAGATCCCCTCTCATTCTTCTAAATTCCAGTGAATATAAGCCAAGTCGATCCAGTCTTTCTTCATATGTCAGTCCTGCCATCCCAGGAATCAGTCTGGTGAACCTTCGCTGCACTCCCTCAATAGCAAGAATGTCCTTCCTCAGATTAGGAGACCAAAACTGTACACAATATTCAAGGTGTGGCCTCACCAAGGCCCTGTACAACTGTAGTAAGACCTCCCTGCTCCTATACTCGAATTCTCTCGCTATGAAGGCCAACATGCCATTTGCCTTCTCCACCGCCTGCTAAACCTGCATGTCAAACTTCAATGACTGATGTACCATGATACTCAGGTCTCGTTGCACCTCCCCTTTTCCTAATCTGTCACCATTCAGATAATATTTTGTCTTCCTGTTTTTGCCACCAAAGTGGATAACCTCACATTTATCCACATTATACTGCATCTGCCATGCATTTGCCCACTCACCTAACCTGTTCAAGTCACCCTGCAGCCTCTTAGTATCCTCCTCACAGCTCATACTGTCACCCAGCTTAGTGTCATCTGCAAACTTGGAGATATTACATTCAATTCCTTCGTCTAAATCATTAATGTATATTGTAAATAGCTGGGATCCCAGCACTGAACCTTGCGGTACCCCACTAGTCACTGCCTGACATTCTGAAAAGGACCCGCTTATTCCGACTCTCTGCTTCTTGTCTGCCAACCAGTTCTCTATCCACGTCAATACATTACCCCCAGTACCATGTGCTTCAATTTTGCACACCAATCTCTTGTGTGGGACCTTGTCAAAAGCCTTTTGAAAGTCCAAATACACCACATCCACTGGTTCTCCCTTGTCCACTCTACTAGTTACAGCCTCAAAAAAATGTATGACTAACAAGGAATGACTTTTCCAATTGCCATAAGTTAACAGTAACAACATTCAGTTGCATGTGTAATCGCTGCAGTGTTGGTTGAATGCAAGGCTTGAAAGCTGTACCTGTAAAAAAAATATTGTTTTAATTGTGTAGCAAGGTTTAACCATATTTATAATAGAAATTAAAGTAATATTATTGTACCTCTGCTGTTTAATGTGTTTATTAAGTAGTAAAAGCTGACATTTAAACTCTAATTTTGAGATTCTGGAAAAAAAAGGCTTCATCTTGCCTATGGCACACGTATATCAATGCCATCGAGCATAATAGAGCTTCACTGAGACAGGTGACTTTGTTAAGCAAGCGAAGCTGCTGTTTGCTCAGGTCCCCACTCCATTAGGTTCAGACAGTGGCTAGGTCCACTAGATGAGGGTGGCACTGGTGGGTGATACTGATGCATATGGTACTGATGTACACAAGTACTTATTGAGTTCGGGCAACGGCAGGTGTGTGGGTGGACTTATTCTTTATAAAAAGAAAGACCTGCATTTCTATAGCGCCTTTAATGTCTACCAGATGTCTCAAAGTGCTTTACAGCCAATTAAGTGCTTAAGTGTAGTCACTGTTGTAATGTAGGAAATGTGGCAGCCAATTTGCAAACAGCAAGCTCTCACAAACAGCAATGTGATAATGACCAGATAATCTGTTTATTGAGGGTTAAGTATTAGCCAGGATACCGGAGATAATTCCCCTGTTCTGCTTCCATATAGTGCCATAGGTTCTTTTACATCCACCTGAGAGGGAAGACAGGGCCTCAGTTTAACGTTTCATCTGAAAGACAGCACCTTCAACAGTGCAGCACTCCCTCAGTACTGCACTGGAGTGTCAGCCTAAATTGTTGTGCTCAAGTCTCTGGAGTGGGACTTGAACCCACAACCTTCTGACTCAGAGAGGTGAGAGTGCTACCCACTGAGCCACAGCTGACAAGAAGATTGTTTGTGAAACAGAAGCAATAAAGAGAGCTCAGTTGTTTAGATAAAGTCTGTCGCCATCACCAATTATTGTTGATATTGGAGCAAGGTAAACAGCAATGGCTCACACATGAAGAAAAATGAGCACTCGGACAAGGTAGTGGGATGGGCACAATACCCATGGCACTTCCGCGTCACTCAGCCTTACACAGTGTGGGCGTGGAAATTGGAGCTAACAAAACGCAGCAACAAGGAATACCCAGTAGTTGCAGGGTTAACTCAGAGAGTGCAGTACTCGCAGGGTTAACTCAGCATGCAGTATTCACGGGATTAACAGTGTGTGCAGCATATGCAGGGGTTCCATCAGTGTGCAGTACTTTCAGGGTTAAATCAGGGAGCGCAGTACCTACAGAATCAGTAGTGCCTACAGCACTCAGAGGGTTAAATCCAAGTGCAGTACTTTGCAGCTTACATCAGAGAAGGTTTTGACAAAGGGTTCCAGCAAAGTATTAGCCTGACTCTTCACTCCACAAATGCTGACTGACTCGTTGTACGTTTTCAGCATTTTCTGTTAATGTTTCAGATTTCTAATACTTGCAGTTTCTTTCTCTTATTTAAAATCGGAGGGACTGCTGAATTCCTGCATCTTTTTCCACTGAAATCCTACACCACGGATAGAATAGTGCTATTAGTATTATCTGTACAAGGAAAAATATAGAAGATTGGCATTATGTTGAATTATTCATTTGAACTTTTAACTATGAAGGAGATGTATGTCAACTTATGTAAATCGTTTTCATGTGTGTATTATGTAACGTGACCTTGTCGTGGAAACTGAGTTTGAAATGCTGAAGTAAATTAGCTTTTAAGGCCTAAAATAACATTGTCAAATGTTTTAAAAGGGGACTCTACCCTTTCAAAAAAAAATGACTGTTTTATTCATGCGTATCTGTTCAGAACTATGTGTAGTTGTGATATGGAGGAAAACAGCATTAGAAGTTAGGTTTTTATCACTGCCTGTTCTTCACTTTATGGCAGAAAGGACTGGTGTCCTGTTAGTAGAATTGAAGGTTTCTGCTTCTCTTGCTCACTCAGTTTTAGGGGCCAAAAGCGCCACCTCTGACTGCAGTACAGGTGGCATATTGCTGCCGTATAAAATACATGATCAAAACATCATCATTGCACCTCCCTCTTGGGTGGAAACATTCTTTGGGGCATCATGTGAAGCTAATTCTATTCTATTAAATGCTGAAATGAGCTCTAGAAATATATGACGTTAATATTTATATGAGGATGTTGAGAAGTGAAACAGCTGATTCCGAGTGCTACGTCATCATCATAGGCAGTCCCTCGGAATCGAGGAAGACTTGCATGCTCTCGGCGATGAGAAATGAGTCCTTATGTGGCTGAACAGTCCAATGTGGGAATTATAGTCCCTGTCATAGGTGGGACAGATAGTCATTGAGGGAAAGGGGGAGTGGGACTGGTTTGCCGCACGCTCTTTCCGCTGCCTGCGCTTGATTTCTGCATGCTCTCGGTGATGAGATTCGAGATGCTCAGCACCCTCCCGGATGCACTTCCTCCACTTAGAGCGGTCTTTGGCCAGGGACTCACAGGTGTCAGTGGGGATGTTGCACTTTATCAGAGAGGCTTTGAGGGTGTCCTTGTAACGTTTCCTCTGTCCACCTTTGACTCGTTTGCCGTGAAGGAGTTCCGAGTAGAGTGCTTGCTTTGGGAGTCTCGTGTCTAGCATGCGAACAGTGTGGCCTGCCCAGCGGAACTGATCAAGTGTGGTCAGTGCTTCAGTGCTACATCACACTGGCACACAATACCTGCCAGGGGTGCTGGCACAGGAAGAGCTCAGAGAACCCATGCCTATGTCTATGCAGAGAGCCCGTGTCAAGGCTGCTGACATTAATCCATAAAATCCAGCACCTGAATGTTTTTAAATTTTACTTGTTCTCGGGATGTGGGGTAGGCCAACGAGGTTGCATTTATTGCCCATCCCTAGTTGCCCTGGGTGTCCCTTCTCCTGAACCATTGCACCATTGTAGTCCTTGTGGTGATGGTTCTCTCACTGGTGTTAGGTGAGGAATTCCAGGATTTTGAGTCTGCAACATTGAAGGACTGGTGGTATATATCCAAGTCAGGATGGTGTGTGACTTGGAGAGAACTTTAAGATGATGGTGTTCCCATGATCTTCCTGCTCTTCTCCTTGGTGGTAGAAGTTGCAGTGGAGGGAGATGCTGTCAAAGTAAGCTTGGCAAGTTGCTGCATCATGTCCTGTAGATTGTACATACTGCGCCATAGTGTACCACTGATGGAGGCCTGGATATTGAGTCCAGTAACAGGGACACCAGTTAGGCAGACTGCTCTGTCCTGAGTGACGCTGAGCTTCGTGAGTGCTGTTGCAGCTGTACCTATCCAGGCAAATGGTGAGTATCCCATCACACTCCTGACTGGAGCCTTGTAGATAGTGGAGAGATTTTGAGGGTTGAGGAGGTGAGCCACTTGTCATGGCCTCTGCCCTGCTCTTGTAGCTATGATGTTGATGTGACTGGTCCAGTTAAGGTTTTGATCAGTGGTGTCGCCAAAGACTTGGCAATACTGGTGCTGTTGAACATCAGGGGGATGGTCATTACCTTGTACTTATATGGTGTCAATTCTACCTGTCACTTGTCAGCCCAAGCCTCGATGTTGTCCAGGTACTGCTGTAGGCTGGCATGAATTTTCTATCATCCGAGAAGTTGTGAATGGAGCTGAACACTATGGAATCGTTAACCCAACCCCTGACCTTATGATGAAGAGAAGGTCATTGATGAAACAACTGAAGATGGTTGGGTCAAAGGCATTGCCCTGAGGAACTCCTGCAATCATGTCCTAAGGTTATGATGGTTGATCTGCAAGAACCACAAACATTTTCTTTTGTGTTAGGTATTACTCCAGCCACTGGAAGGTTTTCCGCTTGACTCCCATTTTTGTTAGGGCTCCTTGGTGCCAAAGGGTTGAATGCTGCCTTGATGTCAAGGGACTCTATTCTGGCATTCAAGCATCAAGGCTGTGATGAGGTCTGGAGCCAACTGGTTCTGGTGAGCACTGTTGAACAGGTTATTGGTGAGTCGGTGTCGCTTGCTGGCACTATTGATGACTCCTTCCATCATTTTACTGATGATTGCTGGGTTAGATTTGTGGATAGGCCATATTTGGGCAATTTTGCACATTGTCAGGTAGATATCTGTGTCGTATCTGCACTGTAATATTTTGTGCAGGGGTGTAGCTCGTTCTGGTGTGCAGGTCTTCAGCACTATAGTCGCAATGTTGCCAGGGCCCATTGCCTTGGCTGTGTCCAGTGCACTTAGCCACATTTAATGTCATGTAGAGTGAACCAAATTTGCTGGACACTGGCATCTTTGATGGTGGGGATTTTGTGGGGGTGGCAACGGGCACTTGCAAAAACTTCAGCCTTGTCTCTTGCACACATTCTGGGCTTCTTCATAGTTGAGGATGGGAATGTCCATGGAAGCTCCTTCTCCTGTTAGTTGCCCGATTGTCCACCACCATTCTTGACTGGATATTTTAGGGCCACTTAGCTATGTTTTTATCCTGCTACTTTGATATTTAATATGCAGATAGAACTATATAGTTGCTTCACTAGGTTCATACCTCATTTTGGTGCTGTTCCTGACATACCCTTCTACTTATTCAACCACGGTTGGTCTTGTGGCTTGATTGGGATGAAGGAGTGAGCGGTACACTGGGTCATGAGGTTAAAGCTTGTGGTGATATACAATTCTGCTGCTATTGAAGACTCATCCCTCCTCACGGATACACAGTTTTTGGGGCTACTAGATTTGTCCTTAGATTTGTCCTTAGTCTGCCCTGCTTAGCATGACAGTTGTGCTACTTTGTCTTCGCAAGGACTGTGCAGTGACCACTCCTACCAGTATTAGTGTCAGTAGCAGGTAGGTTAGTGAGGATGAGGTCAAGTAGGTTATTCCCTCACATTCCTTTTCCACCTGACCCAGACCCATTCTGATAGCTAGATACTAAAAGACTTGGCAACCTTGGTTAGTGGTGGTACCATCAAACCACATTTTATGGTAGATATTGAAGCCAGCACCCAAGGTACATTTTGTTCCATTATTTCCATCAGTGTTTCCTCCAAATGGTGCTCAAGGAGGTGTACTGATTTAGTTGAGTACAGGCAGTAGGTGATAACCAGCAGGAAGTTTCCTTGGCCTTGCTTTATCTGAAGCTGTGAGCCATCAAAGGGTGTGGCATTAATGTTGAGTACTCCCAGGGACAAGGCCACCCAACCATTATACGACTGTCCTCCCATCTGTGGTTGGTCAATCTTGCTGGTGGGACAGGACATACGCAGGGATGGTGATGGAGTCTGGGACATTGAGTCATAGGTATGACTTTGTGAGTATTGTATCAGGCTGTTACTTGACTAGTCTGAGGCTTAGCTCTTCCATCTTGGCACAAATCCTCAGATGTTAGTGAGAATGACTTTGCAGAGTTAGGATTGAATTAGTCTTGTGACCCAATGCCTGGGTCATTGCCAATGGGTCCGTTTAATTCTTCTGTCATGATTGTTTTATAACCGAGTAGCTTCCAGTGCCACTATGAAGTTAAGAGTTAACCACATATTATGGGACTGTTGTCATATTTAGGCCAGACGTCAGACACGTATGCTGGGGTGTTGACATTGTAAGAGCTGCAGAACCCATCCTGTGAGTATACAGATTCTAAGCCTTGATCAGTTATTGAAAAGTTTTACTTCAGCTCCTCACACAATGTGAACTTGTCTTTTTTTTCCATTGGTTGGTATTGATTTTGTTCAGGTGACTAGAGGTGTTGAAGAAAATCACTCATACGGCCACTAAATTTTCCATGTTTTGAGAGGAGTCTTTACTTTCTGATAGCATAAAGACACTGCAGTAAGTCGAGTATAAAGTACCTAGGTGGAGCATTTTGCAATCCGAGCTTTATGAGGGAAACTAGGTGGTGCAGTGGGTAAGGAAGTAGCCTTTCACTTCTGGGGCCTGGGTCCAAAAGTGATGGGATGAATTTCTCCTGTGTCAGAGAGGCCGCAGGATGGCTGATGTGGGAAATGGAAACAATGGACCTGAAATTCGGGTCGGAGGCTTCCTTCGGACGAACGCCTCCGACCCGAGAATTTTAACAAATGTACCTGGTGGTCCCGGATGTGCCTGCGATTGCGGTGAGGAGGCCTTCCCTTCCCGTGCTTCGGAGCACGTTCCCTTCCTCGAGGTTCGGACTGCATGCGAGACTGCACAACCAATCAAGTACAGGATTCTCATTAATAGCAATGAGAATTCTGTATCTACGAGTTCTTATTGCTATTACTGAGAAAAAAAACCCAAGCACACTAAACACAACATAAAAACTAAAAAACACAGCTCACATATTTAACATTAATTTAAATTAAAATTAATAAATGTGTTAGAAAAATATATTTTTCCTATTTATTTTTAAAGTTTTGTAATTAGGGTTTACAATAAACTTACCTTAGTAGGCAGGTTTTTAACATAAAAATGTGTTTTTAAATGTTATTTTTATATGTTTTTTATATCCTTTAAAATGTAAAAGTATGCTATGCACCTGCAAGAGCTTTAAAGACATTCGCTGGGCAAGAGATGGGCAAATACAGCAATATTGCCGATGCCAATGTCCTGGCTGTGGGGATACGGAGGATCTGTCAAGCCAGAACTTGACAGATCGGAAAAAACAGTTTTTGGCGCATGCGCATTGCGTGCCAAAAACCGGCTTTTGCGATGCCTTCCCGGGTCTGTACACACTCCGTACGGACACGGGGAGGCCAGGATTTCAGGCCCAATGTCACTCGACAGGTGCAGTTGGGGTTGGTCTTCTGAGGTTGGACTGATGCATGTTGTTGGGCAGATTAGAGGGAGCTTTACATTACAGCTGACATTGATTTCCCAGCACTAACATCCCTCATTTTGATGGTGATTACAAGAAGCTACCATAAAAACTGAAGCAGTGTGAAACAGCCTCCACGATTGATTGTGGCTTCAGTATGTTCTGGAGTCATGGGATTCATGGTTTTCGGGATAGGTGTAGACCAAGATGATGAAGTACAGATGGGATTTCTGTGCTTTGGAGCTGGAATGTTTGTCTGGAGGGTAATGGGCCAGCGCAGAACACTGGAGATGTGGATTCATATTCTGGAGTTCCGCTTAATTATCTTTGGACATCATGAAGTTTTTAATGGAAAAAGGATTAAATGTATGTGGTAGAATCCATGATAGACTGTGAATGGGGTGTGAAAGGAGCAGGTTTGGGCTGAGATGGATGGCTGATTTTATTCTAGGCTTAATTGTATTCTTAATAAAACTACTTCAAGGAAAACGTGAGGGTGGGTGGAGGGGAGTGTTTTCCTCAAAGTGGGAGGGTGGGGTGGGGGTGGGTGTGGAGGAGAGAGGACGAGCCCCCATGCTTACACTAATGGCAGACACTTTACAATGGCCCATCCCCAGAGAATGGACACTCTCTGTTTGTTTTCACTGTGCAACAGTGCCTTTCGAACGGTAAAACAGGCTCTTCTCCATGGACACCAGCGGAAGGCTGGCTGAGTCAGTCCTCGCTTTTAGTTAGGGAGAAGCCTAGAGTCATTTTTAAAACTTTAAAGGTTTTATGGATTAGCAGCAGGATTTCTCCAGCAGTGACAGCTGTATTTGAGTGCTTATATTCAGCCGCCTCCCCCGCCCCTCCCGTCCCTCACCTTTTTCTGATTCGATTAAAATGCTTGTTCACCTTTTAGTCTGCATTCTAAAGAAGCGTCCAAGACGTTAGCCTGTGGTTTTTGCTCTACAGCTGCTGACTGACCTGCTGTGTGTTTCCAGCATTGTTGCTCTCAGTCTAACTCTGTGTGGAGTGTTTGGGCTGCATTTTCGGCTTGTTGCCGCTTCGGTTTTTGCCCTGGAGGGGCGGCAGTATCGGTGGTAAGCAGTTCTGGGCAGATGGCCAGCTTCCAGCGTCCCGCCAGGACTGTCGGGGCCGGTTTCGATGGGGCGTGGAGCATTACCGGCTCCATATTTGGCTGCCGTAAATTGTTCCCTGGCGCAAACTTTACCACCCCGCCGCCATTACCGCCCCAAAATGAGCAGAACTGAAAATCCATTGCTTTCAGATCAATGTGGGAGCACGGGTTCCGCTCATACACAGCAGGTTGATCAACATGTGAAAGATAAGGATTCATATTCTGGATGTGATTCTTTATCGGTACTTGGAATCTATCTTTTGCTTACAGAAATGCTGCCTTACCTTCCTCTGTTCGAAATGTTCATTGATATGCTGTGCATTCCCAACATTTTCTGCTTTCAGTTCAGCTGTGGGGAAAGAGCAGGAGAGAGGGACTAAATGGATCGATAATCTTTCAAAGAAAGAGCCTGTTTCTTGCCATTTCTTTTAGTGGCTAACAAGAGAAGTTACAGATAGTATTAGATCAAAGGAAGAGGCTTATAATATTGTCAAAAAGAGCAGCAAGCCTGAGGATTGGAAGGATTTTATAATTCAGCAAAGGAGAACCAAGAAATTGATAAAGAAAGGGAAACTAGAATATGAGAGTAAACTAGCGAGAGACATAAAAACAGACTATAAAAGCTTCTATAGGGATGTAAAAAGGAAAGGATTAGCAATGGTAAATGTGGATTCCCCACAGGCTGAGACAGGAGAAATTATAATGGGGAGTAAGGAAATGACAGAGGAATTAAACAAATACTTTGTGTCTGTCTTCATAGAAGAAGGCACGATAAACCTCCCGGAAATAATGGAGTACCAAGGGTCTAGCAGGAATGAGGAACTAAAAGAAATTAGTATTAGTAAAAAAATAGTACTGCAAGAATTAATGGGACTGAAAGCCAATATATTCCCTGGACCTGATGGCCTACATCCTAGAGTTTTAAAGAGGTGGCTATAGAGATGGTGGATGCATTGGTTGTCATCTTCCAAAATTCCATAGATTCTAGAACGGTTCCCGCAGATTGGAAGGTAGCAACTGTAACCCCACTATTTAAGAAAAGAGGGAGAGAGAAAACGGGGAACTACAGACCAGTTAGCCTGACATCAGTAGTATGGAAAATACTAGAATCTATTATTAAGGACGTGCTTACAGGGCATTTAGAAAATAATAATAGGATTGGGCAGAGTTAACATGGATTATGAAAGGGAAATCCTGTTTGACAAATCTGTTAGAGTTTTTTGAGGTTGCAACTAGCAGAATAAATAAGGGGGAACCAGTGGATGTGGTGTATTTGGATTTTCAGAAGGCATTCGATAAGGTGCGACACAAGAGGTTATTGAACAAAATTAGGGGTCATGGGATTGGGGGTAATATACAAGCATGGATTGAAGATTGGTTAATGGATAGAAAACAGAGAGTAGGAATAAATGAGCATTTTCAGGTTGGCAGCCTGTAACTAGTAGAGTACCGCATGGATTGGTGCTTGGGCCCCGGCTATTCACAATCTATATCAATGATTTGGATGAGAGAACCAAATGTAATATATCCAAGTTTGCTGATGATACAAAACTACGTGGGGATTTAAGTTGTGAGGAAGATGTAAAGAGACTTTAAGGGAATATAGACAGGCTAAGTGAACAAGAAATTAAGAAAGCAAATGGAATGTTGGCCTTTATTACAAAAGGATTTGAGTACAAGAGTAAAGACATTATAGAGGGCCCTGGAGAAACCGCACCTGGAGTATTGTGTACAGTTTTGGTCTCCTTATCCAAGGTAGGATATACTTGCAATTGAGGGAGTGCAATGAAGGTTCATCAGACTGATTCCTGATGGGGTGATTATCCTATGAGGAGAGATTGAGTAGACTAGGCCTATATTCTCTAGAGTTTAGAAGAATGAGAGGTGATGTCGTTGAAACATGCAAAATTCTTACAGGGCTTGACAGGGTAGATGCAGGGAGGATGTTTCCTCTGGCTGGGGAGTCTAGAACCAGGGGTCACCATCTCAGAATAAGAGGAAAGTGGAGTTGAGGTAGACGATCAGCCATTGACTGGCGGAGCAGGCTTGAGGGCCAAATGGCCCACTCCTGCTCATAATTCTTATGTTCTTATGTTCTGTGCTGTATGATTTCCTAGCTTTGCAGTTTTCTTATTAATCCTACATCATTTAATACAATCCTGATTGCTTTTAAAAGTGAGGTCTACATTTTAGGGATAGGAAATAAAAGGGAATGTGTTTTAAAACACACATGCTATGGATATTGCATCTTTGATGGAAGCCCCTTTGATGTCTGTGTGTTTAGATAACTGGAGAGCAGAAGTTAGCAGCAATGGCCCAGAGAAATGCCTTGAGGTTGAAAAATTACATTAAGACTGGAGTGTTTATTACTGTAACCCTCTGGGTCTGTGGAAGCAGATCTGCACCAGCTGCCCATACACCCAGCTGAAGTTTATCCGAAGAATTCTTTAAGACTGAGATTTTATCAGATCCTAAAAAAATATTAGAGGACAAGACAACTCTGCCAGGATCACAACCGATCGCTTTCTACCTACAGAGTTGGACAACAAAGCCTTACATTTAAGCAGCAGCTTTCATGTAGTAAACTATCCGTAGAAAATAATGGAGGAAGAAGGATTAAGGATGGTGACTGAAAGCAAGATTGATAGGTTTTGAGGAGGCTTTTCAAAGGATGGCAGAAAGAGAGAGAGATAGCAAGGCAGAAAGGCTTAGGTAGAATGTTCCAGAGGGTAGGGACAAATTGGCTGAATGCTATGCAGCTGAAAGTGGAACCAATCGAAGGGAGGATGTACAAAAGACCAAAGGCTGCACAGCTAAGGAATGTCAGCCTGAATGAGGTAGAGGTGGTGGGGAGAGATGGGGCCATGGAGGGATCTGCAGATGAGGAATTTGGAATTTAAGCAGATAGAGATCCAGTAAAGGTTGCCAAGCACAAGGACAATAGTGGAATGGTGCGCAATCGGAGTTGGGTGGAGGAGCTTTGGACAAGTTGAAATGTATACAGTTTAGAACCTAAGAGGCTAACAAGGAGAACATTTGAGTAATTGGGTCTGGAGGTGGCAAAGTGTTTGGGCGGCAATGGGAGTGATGTACACATAGAGGCAATGTTGTGGTGGTGGAAAAAGATGGTCTTGATGGTGGCTTCAAACCCTCATTCATGCCCAAGTCAAAATCAACTGGGACACCTGAATCTGCACACTCTCAGTACGGAGCACTAACCCACCAAGCTGCTCCCAGTACCGTCACTGACAAGCACCTAAAGATAGAGTTCTTGCCTGCACCATCATTGCTAGGCAATGACTTATATCCTGCAGGTCTCTGCCTATGTAGGGTGCCTTTCTGTGCTTCAGAGGAAGTTGGATTGCCCCATACGTGAGTTCAATGTAACCTAGCCTGATTGAGGCACACTGAATAATGTTCCTGTATGAAGTGGTAGATAAATGAAGGATTCTAACCTTGTACTGCCTGTTAAGGGGAACTGTAGCCATAATTTCTTTCCCACTATAAAAGAGAGTTATATCTCTCTCCTCCTCCCATTATGTTACAACGGCAAAGACCCCTGCTCTCCCATCCAATCTTCGTGGTTTCTTTGCGAGAATCTTCACACTGTAGATTAGAAACTGATCCTTATAATGGACATCAGGACAAATTTAAAATAACATTAATTGTGCTTTTTTTGTCTTTTTCCTTTCTTATAAGAGCATTTTAACAAATGATTTTAAAGAAAAATATATATCTATAATCATTTCATCTCAACATTATATCTGAGCCATTTCCTTCTCTCTCTCTTTACGAAGCTCCATGTCTTTGTGAGGCACAGAGGGGTCACCTTGTCATATTGAACTATGCCTTTTAATTAAGGCTGCAGAGGCCCACAAGGGGAAACGTTTAACCATGAAAAAAGTTCCAAAAGTTGTATTCTTTTTTACTTTACTTTGGAATTAACTGTTCTCAGGTTTTTGATTTTTATTGTTTAAAGTTTCTCTTCTCAACACACTGATGTCATGTTAACAATTTTTTATATAAAGGGCCCAATGTTAAACAGATTCTCAACTAGATTAAAAATAAAACAGGATAATATTAAATACTCATCAACAGAAACCTAGAGGGTGTTTTTGGTGCAGCTACAGGACAGCAAAATGGAGAATAAGGTAAACTAGCAGAGCCCCGCAAAACATTGCAATCAAAGTAGTATCTTTATTGTAACAGTACTTGTTTAGACTGTTATCATCTTCTTCGTCTATAGAATCAACGCTGATGTCCTCCCTCCCTCTCACCCTCCCTCCTCCCCCTCTCTCATCCTCCCTCCCTCCCTCTCTCTCTCTCTCTCCCTCACTCCCTCTCTCCCTCACCCTCCCTCTCTCCCTCTCTCTCTCTCTCTCTCTCCCTCCCTCTCTCCCTCTCTCCCTCACCCTCCCTCCCTCTCTCCCTCACCCTCCCTCCCTCTCTCTCTCTCTCCCTCATCCTCCCTCCCTCTCTCTCTCTCTCCCTCCCTCCCTCTCCCTCCCTCTCTCTCTCTCTCCCTCCCTCCCTCCCTCTCTCTCTCTCTCTCTCTCCCTCCCTCTCTCACCCTCTCTCCCTCTCTCCCTCACCCTCCCTCCCTCCCTCACCCTCCCTCCCTCCCTCTCTCCCTCCCTCCCTCCCTCTCTCCCTCTCTCTCTCTCTCTCTCTCTCTCTCCCTCCCTCCCTCCCTCTCCCTCCCTCCCTCTCTCCCTCACCCTCCCTCCCTCCCTCTCCCTCTCTCCCTCACCCTCCCTCCCTCCCTCTCTCTCCCTCTCTTCCTCTCCCTCTTATTCTAGATAAGAGAGAACCAGGACCTTTCACCTTATATTGCAATATAACAGAAAATTATTGGCGTTTAATGCCAGCACCCAATATTATTTCAATTTTTTCTTAATGCAATGTTACACATTTTTTAAGATTCTACCTTCAGGGAGCTGTGTTTGTTACTGGTACAACATGATGTTATGAATCTGCAGCTGACAGTTTTTGAAATATTAATTTATTTATCTTTGTAGTTTTTTTTCAAAAACCGTTTGATCCCTGCTACCTTCCAGGGTTGTCATTATTTCAGTGCGACAGGACTGCAGTTACTTGTTTGCATCCCTTCTACATCTTGGTTGTGTTTCTCGGAGAGTGTGGTATGTGATAGAGTGAGGCCCACGATAGGTTCACCTTGACGGGGGCGATAAATGAAGCCGAGTGGTTAATTCATTTCTTAAGCCTTAAAATAAAAAATTAACTCCGTCACACTGAACAAGAGCTCAACAAAATCATTTTTGTTTGCATAAATTGTACATATTGGGCTCGGTAATGGCTCAACAAGTTTATCAAAGAGTACTTGAGCCAATCAGACTAGGAAGCTGTCCTGCGTTAGCTGACCTGAGCTGATGTGGCTGCAGAGTTGCCTCCAGGTCAGTGCGGGTGGGTAGAGGGCGGGCGGAGAATCATTCAGGGTTCCTGCTCCTGATTATTACCATCAAACTCTGCTGGAAGTGTGCATGTGGCTCTTGGGAGAGGAGAGAAATTAGCTGGACTGTGATAACTGTATGCACATGTATACGTACACGTTTCCCACATTACAACAGTGACTACACTTCAAAAATTACTTTATTGGATGTAAAGTGCTTTGAGACGTCCGGTGGTCGTGAAAGGCGCTATATAAATCCAAGTATTTCTTTCTTTTTATACACATGCGCACATAAACGCACACAAAATTGAATAGCCCGCTGATGCTCGCTGTCAAAGCTCACACATAAAGAATGCCCACTTGGACGCGGCACTGAGGTGCGTCTGACACTCATGGAACTCTGTCACAGCAAGACTCAGTGCCTTCAGGGGAAGGGGTGATTGGGGGAAAAACACTGGTAAGAAAAAGACAAAAAAATGTGCCACAAATGAAATCTAAGTAATTTGTGCATTGAGTGCTATCGGACTATAGTCTTCATGATAGCTATGCTCAGTTTTGATTTCTAGATCTAAAGACCTCTATGCTGTACTGTATTGGTTGACTGCTATTTAATGTACTCTTTCTCTTATTGATGGTTCTTTGCAGAAGGAATGAACTGTATGAATAAAAATCATGGATGCGCACACATCTGTCGGGAAACTCCAAAGGGAGGAATTGCCTGTGAGTGTCGGCCCGGATTTGAACTCACAAAGAACCAGCGGGATTGCAAGTGTAAGTCTCAACATGTACACCATTGTCTTGCTATCTGTGTATCCTTTGTGTGATTTGTATTTATTTGATTGTACCCGACCTGGTAACATGAGGAATGAGGCTCTGCCAGTGACAAATTGCCTCACGAGTGGTATTAAAAATATATCTGAAGGCTCTTCCAATGGGTCAGTCGGTCGGCGTTTTAAGCAACATGGTCCCAGGGTTGATCTCAGCAGAGGGGGTTGGAAGGGTGAGGGTGGAGGTAAGGGCAGAGGGAGCAGTGGTTCTATAATTGAAATTGCTACTGGTGATAAATAATCAAACAAGATTCGCACTTATCACTGCATTCCAACCAATTCTGCTGGACTGGAAATGAGTGTGTGTGTGTGTGTGTGTGTATGTGTGTGTGTGTGTGTGTGTTAAGGGCTGGTAAAGATCAGACTCTGTTATGATGCTTTTAGCCGTTCAATAGTCTGTTAACACTCTGATTAGGCTCATGTATGAATAATGAACATTTGGTCAATGTTTCAGCTCCTTCAAAGGAGGTGAGGAGAAAACTGTGGTGGGGGAATAAATGTAATGATTTCGGGGAGGGGGGGAAGCATATACTGGACGGGGCTGTGTTGAATACTCCACCTATCAAGATTTCTGGAAAATAAATCTGAGTCTTGGAAAGCTCGGAAACCATTCTAGTTTGTGGTGCTGTACAAATAGGATCGCAGCACAGAGACACCAGAATAATACCAGGCCTTAAAGGGTAAAGTTATGAGGACAGGTTGCATAAACTTAGCTTGTATCCCCTTGAGTTTAGAAGGTTCAGGGGTGATCTAATTGAGGTGTTTAAAATGATTGAGGGATTCGATGGAGTAGATACTGGTGGCGGAATGCAGAAGGAAAGGGCAGAATCTTAAAATCAGAGCTGGGCCGTTTAGGAGCGAATTCGAGAAGCACTTTTTCACACGAAGGATAGTAGAAATCTGGAAATCTCTTCCCTAAAAGGCTGTGGATGCTGGGGGTTAATTGAAATTTCCAAGACTGAGATGATAGAGCCCAATTCTGGTGCATCCCCGATTTTAATTGCTCTACCATTAGCGGCCGTGCCTTCAACTGCTGTGGCTCTAAACTCTGGAATTCGCTCACTAAATCTCTCTTCCTCTCTAACTCTCTCTTCTCCTTTAAGACGCTCCTTTAAACTTGCCTCTTTGACCAAGCTTTTGGTCATCTGCCCAAATATCTCCTTATGTGGTTTGATGTCAGATTTTGATTGATAAGTGCTCCTGTGAGCATCTTGGGATGTTTTACTACATTAAAGGCACTATATAAATGCAAATTATTATTATGATAGATTCTTATTTGGTATGGGCAGATAAATGGAGTTGAGATACAAATCAGCCATGATCTAATTCAGTGGCTCGACGGGATGAATGGTTACTCCTGTTCCTGTGTCAAATCTTTCCACCATTACTAACCAACTCATATTCGGTTTGTTAAGAATTCTTTTTGTAACATCGTCCATTTTGACTGGCGTTTTGCATCATTGTTGTTAAAGTGAATAAAAAATATGAAATAAGAAAAGAAAAATCTGCCAATGTCGGGACTGAACTAAGGACAGCAGGTCCATCAGCATCTGTGCAGAGAAACGATTTGACAAAGGTTAATGTGTATCGGTCCCATCTTCACCAATGGCGACGGATCTGCTGTACATTCCAACATTTTCGTTCTTTTTTTAATTGAAATCATCTGGTAGTTATTTACAAAGATAACATCTGTTCCCCCCATGGCCAATCTGTATTATACAAAATAGCCGACAGTCTTAATTACTGGCAGTCATCTGGGATTGTGGCAGATGGGTGGGGAATGGAGTCTTTTTCTAAATTACCATATGGTCTTACCAGCACGTGCTCTGAACCTGCCGTCTAGTATTACTATATTGTTATTGGCTGAGCAAAGCGAGATGATCCAGGGTTATAACGGACAGGAGCCGTCAGTATCAAAAAGCACAAATACTGCGTGCACTCACAACCTTAGGATTCTCTTTTGTAAGCAAAATCCTGCATCCAATAGTGGAACAGTAGAGGAATGGGAGTGGGGGATCAGGAGTGATAATCCGTAAATGCCAGTGTAGGTTCAGAAGCGCACGCTGAGGAGTTTAGAGATGTACTGATATTGTAGGGGCAAACCATGGTTTCAGGTTCCAAACAAGAAACAGATCACTGCTGTACCACACATGGTTCTTTTTTGGGAGAAGTAGATCACTATCCCATAAGACAATACTGTTTTTCCCACAGATTTTTCTTCCCCCTCACAATTCCTTTCCAATACCAAGCTCCTCCTTCATTGCGATTGGGATGGGGAGGGCATTGCTCTCAAAACTCTACCAATGCCTCTCACATCAACATGCATGCTAAATCAGTACGGATTCCCCACCCGATCTCTTCCCTCTCCTCTGTGGGCAGTACCTGGCCTTTTCTTAACGTCTCCCTAGAGGGTTGCAGCTGGAGATCAACAGATTGTCCAAAAGCCCCTCCACGGCCTCAGCCTCAGTTCAAGCTTGACATCACCTAACCGGTATTATTGATTTGTCTCACCTTATTGCCAACTCATCTCAGTTCGGCCTTTGGGCTCCCAGTAAAAAAAAATTAAAGTTGTATTTTCTGAAAAACCCTTTGCAGAAACTTAAACATTAAAAAAAATATATGTAAGGTTATGCTTTGAAGGAAGAAGACGTTCATAAAGATACAACTGTGAGATGTCACAATGGAGAGCCATGTGTTGATCCCAGGAGCCCCTTCCAGTACTGGGGTGGTATGAGGGGGGCGGAGAGGGGAGGGGGGGCGGGGGGGATGGCGGAGGCGGGGCAGTCAGCAGAAGCCAGTTCCCTTTGGGCTGTGGGATGTTGCACAGTTCAGGCAGTGACGATAAGGAAAAGGGTGAAACTTGATTCAAATTTGGGGCTTTAAAAGCCTGGGTAACATGCTGCTGAATTGTGATGTCGCCCGAACCGCAGAGTGAGGATAAAGTAATATATTAAAGGATGGTGCTGCTCTCGGGTAATTCAGCATTCCAAAAATTAGCCTCTGACAGAAGTTCATTGGACGGTTTCTCTTTTAATTGATAGAAAATGTGGTCCTGATTATATCACATTTTTTTATAACTAGTAGCATTTTTTTTGGAAAACAAAATAAACCAACAAATGAAACATTCTCGAGATAGTTCACTTACCAACTATAAACGGCGATAGTTCCAGCTGTGGTCAGATAAGATCTCAAAACATGTTCTTTGACACATTTGTGAGGCTGGGGGTCAGTTAATGTTGCCCTATAGCATTTATCGAGACTTGATATGTATTCTCTCTCTGCAGTGACGTGTAACTATGGAAACGGAGGATGCCAGCACACGTGCGACGACACTGATCAAGGCCCGAAGTGCGGATGCCATCTGAAATTTGCCCTCCACTCAGACGGGAAAACATGTGTTGGTGAGTGGCTGGCTCAAATCGAGGTACCACAAACAACTACAAGGAACGGGAACTTGGAGTTGAGCACTCTGATGTAATCAGTCAAGGAAATAGCTTGGATTTACAATTTCATACACCATTTCCTCATATAATGGGAAACAGAGATGGTCACTGAAGCCTGCCAGAAATCCGAAGGCTGGATGGATTCACAGATGTCAGAAGGCTTTGAGGGTGGAGGGTTGTGGGGAGGGGGCGATCTAAAAGGGTGAATTGATCTCAAAGGTTTTTGGTTGCCAGGAATTAAGTGCATTAAATACTGAGCCGATTTCTTTCCAAAGGGTAGTCAGACAGACAGCAGTCGTAAAGTGTTCATTCTTACAAGAAGAAAAGAAAATGTTGATTAAGAAGTGAATTGTAGAAGAGAGTTCTGGGACTGCAGGTGCAAACCCATATCCCATTCGTCCACAGTGCATCATGTAGAGCACAGGGAGAGACTCAATGTCCTGGCTCCTCCATTCTCACCCTCGGAGAGCTCTGCTGCCATGAAATGCTCTACTTGCCTGACTGAAATCTGGCAAAAATGAAGGTGACAAAGTCTCCCTCTTTTTTTCTCATTTGCAGCAAGAAAACGGAAGGCAGCAAAAGGTCCACTGGGGTGAGCACTAATCCTGTTGTGTCAGGTTCAGTGTGTTCCCAATGGTAGACTTGTGTTGCATTCAATATCACAAGGATGAATCATTTGAAACACCCAACCAAGCCCATCCTGATACTGTAGAACTGCTCCAATAACTGATGCATGTGTTTCAGAGGGTGAATCTCTGGGTCCATCCGATACAGTGTCATTGGCTTCCACCTCCATTAACTTCAGGCCTAGCCCTATGGCAACCCTTTATCAGTGTAGCATCACACATTCCCTCATACTATTGTATTGTATGGTCTTTTACTATGAAAATCTTTGCTGGTGCTGTTTAATAGCAGCATGATTAATCTGTAAGCCTGTTATATACATAGAAATGTTCCGTTTATCGTAACCTACTACATGGGAGATGATGGTCCTCTGCTCAGTTCCCAATCTGTGCCGAATTAGTTATGCTCAGCTGGAGCAGTGATAGAAGCTCTATAATTGGCCTCAGCATTCCTCAAGCAGAAAAGGAATAATAAAAAGTGCAGCTATAGTCCCCACTTCTATTAACCAGTCAGTTACATCTTACTGGAACCTGCTCAAGTGGAGAAAAGATCTGGCTTGGCTGGGATGCTCATTGTGTTAAATAGCCTGTCGACGCTTGGGTGAGATACCAGAGAACTGACATCCTACGGAACTGCACCTCAGTAGGAGTCATAAGTGTAGTGTATGCAGCACACAAATCACTGACTCCACACGGTCTGGTGTTAGTCTAACTGCTGTGACCTTCGTCCTTTATTGAACAGCCTCAGAGTGACTCTCAGGTGTGGTGGTCAGCCTTTTATACTGCCTCTTGCAGGTACTTTCAGGTTTCCCACCACAGCGCCCTCTGTGGTGTACCATTGTGCTTATTATACATTTAAGGTACCAGGACAATACACACATCAATACATAACAATAAGCTCTGGAATTCCCTCCCTAAACCTCTCCACCTCTTTCTCTCCTCCTTTAAGACCTAACTCTCTGGCTAAACTTTTGGTCACCTGTCATAGAAACATAGAAACATAGAAAATAGGTGCAGGAGCAGGCCATTCAGCCCTTCTAGCCTGCACCGCCATTCAATGAGTTCATGGCTGAACATGAAACTTCAGTACCCCCTTCCTGCTTTCTCGCCATAACCCTTGATCCCCCGAGTCGTAAGGACTTCATCTAACTCCCTTTTGAATATATTTAGTGAATTGGCCTCAACTACTTTCTGTGGTAGAGAATTCCACAGGTTCACCACTCTCTGGGTGAAGAAGTTTCTCCTCATCTCGGTCCTAAATGGCTTACCCCTTATCTTCAGACTGTGACCCCTGGTTCTGGACTTCCCCAACATTGGGAACATTCTTCCTGCATCTAACCTGTCTAAACCCGTCAGAATTTTAAACGTTTCCATGAGGTCCCCTCTCATTCTTCTGAACTCCAGTGAATACAAGCCCAGTTGATCCAGTCTTTCTTGATAGGTCAGTCCCGCCATCCCGGGAATCAGTCTGGTGAATCTTCGCTGCACTCCCTCAATAGCAAGAATGTCCTTCCTCAAGTTAGGAGACCAAAACTGTACACAATACTCCAGGTGTGGCCTCATCAAGGCCCTGTACAACTGTAGCAACACCTCCCTGCCCCTGTATTCAAATCCCCTCGCTATGAAGGCCAACATGCCATTTGCTTTCTTAACCGCCTGCTGTACCTGCATGCTAACCTTCAATGACTGATGTACCATGACACCCAGGTCTCGTTGCACCTTCCCTTTTCCTAATCTGTCACCATTCAGATAATAGTCTGTCTCTCTGTTTTTACCACCAAAGTGGATAACCTCACATTTATCCACATTATACTTCATCTGCCATGCATTTGCCCACTCACCTAACCTATCCAAGTCACTCTGCAGCCTAATAGCATCCTCCTCGCAGCTCACACTGCCACCCAACTTAGTGTCATCCGCAAATTTGGAGATACTGCATTTAATCCCCTCGTCTAAATCATTAATGTACAATGTAAACAGCTGGGGCCCCAGCACAGAACCTTGCGGCACCCCACTAGTCACTGCCTGCCATTCTGAAAAGTACCCGTTTACTCCTACTCTTTTCTTCCTGTCTGACAACCAGTTCTCAATCCACGTCAGCACACTACCCCCAATCCCATGTGCTTTAACTTTGCACATTAATCTCTTGTGTGGGACCTTGTCGAAAGCCTTCTGAAAGTCCAAATATACCACATCAACTGGTTCTCCTTTGTCCACTTTACTGGAAACATCCTCAAAAAATTCCAGAAGATTTGTCAAGCATGATTTCCCTTTCACAAATCCATGCTGACTTGGACCTATCATGTCACCATTTTCCAGATGCACTGCTATGACATCCTTAATAATTGATTCCATCATTTTACCCACTACTGAGATCAGGCTGACCGGCCTATAATTCCCTGTTTTCTCTCTCCCGCCTTTTTTAAAAAGTGGGGTTACATTGGCTACCCTCCACTCCATAGGAACTGATCCAGAGTCAATGGAATGTTGGAAAATGACTGTCAATGCATCCGCTATTTCCAAGGCCACAGTCTTAAGTACTCTGGGATGCAGTCCATCAGGCCCTGGGGATTTATCGGCCTTCAATCCCATCAATTTCCCCAACACAATTTCCCGACTAATAAAGATTTCCCTCAGTTCCCCCTCCTTACTAGACCCTCTGACCCCTTTTATATCCGGAAGGTTGTTTGTATCCTCCTGAGTGAATACCGAACCAAAGTACTTGTCCTAATATATTCTTTTGTAGCTCGGTGTCAACATTTTGTTTGATAATATCTCTGTGAAGCGCATTGGTATATTTTGCTGCTTTAAGGGCACCATATAAATCCAAGTTGTTGTTGTCATCACCTTCAGGAGAGGAAAAATTGGAGTATTTTTTTCTAATGTTCAACTCTACTTTCCATCATTGAATTGGTAATAGTTTGAAAATATAAATACGTTTGTAAATTTACAAAGAGTAATGATTTTTGCATATTTGTCTTGGTTTTGTTTCATTGACTATTTTTGTTTAAATTGCTAATAATAAGGGAATATGTGCAGGCTTCCAGAAAGGGGAATGATCCCCCACATTTACCCAAATCATCCCCAATTAGGGAACATAAGAAATAGGAGCAGGAGCCGACCATTTGGCCCCTCGAGCCAGCTCTGCCATTCAATAAGATTATGGTTGATCTGATCTTGGCCTTGACTCCACTTCCCTGCCCACTCCCCATAACCCTTGATTCCCTTATCGTTCAAAAATCCATCTATCTCCACCCAGCCTCCATAGCTCTCTGGGGTAGATTCACGTACTCTGAGAGAAGAAATTCCTCCTCATCTCCGTTTTATCTGGGCGGCCCCTTATTCTGAAACTATGTCCCCTAGTTCTTGATTCCCCCATAAGGGGAAACATCCTCTCTGCATCTACCAGGTCAAGCCCCCTCAGTATCTTATATGTTTCAATAAGATCACCTCTCATTCTTCTAAACTCCAATGAGTAGAGGCCAAACTTGCTCAACCTTTCCTCATAAGACAACCCCATCATCCTAGCAATCGACCTAGCGAAACTTTTCTGAACTGCCTCCAATGCAAGTATATCCCTTCTTAAATAAGGAGACCCAAACTGTATGCAGTACTCTAGGTGTGGCCTCACCAATACCCTATAGAGTTGTAGCAAGACTTCCCTACTTTTATACTTCATCCCGCTTGCAATAAAGGCCAACATTCCATTTGCCTTCCTAATTACTTGCTGTACCTTCATGCTAACTTTTTGTGTTTCATGCACAAGGACCCCCAGATCGCTCTGTACTGCAACATTTTGTAATCTTTCTCCATTTAAATAATAATTTGCTTTTTTATTTTTCCGACCAAAGTGGATAACCTCACATTTTCCCACATTATATTCCATCTGCCAAATTTTTGCCCACTCACTTAAGAAGTCTGGAACAGTCAGAAAGCTGGCAACAGCCCCCGTGCAAAATCCCACAAAGGGTAATGAATCAACCCAACAAGACTATCAACCCACTTAAGTAGGGCCCTTTATATCCCTCTGTCGAACTCCAGGGACAATCATCAAATTATCTAGGCCATAAAGAGTGCGCTGTCTCGAGACTGTACATAACCGTATAACAAACATTATCTACTATAGTACTGGGTGACACAGTTACTTCACGGAGCCTATGGAACGTTTTGAAAGAAAATAAAAATAGAAAGTGAAGTGGTGAAGATAAGACAGATTTTTGAACGGAGTCAAGGGTTATGAGAAGTGGAGTTGAGACCAAGATCAGATTAGCCATGATCTTATTGAATGGCGGAGCAGGTTCAAAGAGCCAAATGGCCTACTCCTGCTCCTATTTCTTGTGTTCTTATGAAGAAGTATGACTGAGTTAAATGGGAGTCCCACACTTCTGGCCAAGGGTTGAAATTGGTGAGCTGAATTGAGAGAGAACAAAAAAGAACTGAAAGCATTTTGAATCTGTTGACTCAGCAGAGCACAATTCCCCTGCAACAATTGTCAGATCTCAGAATTAGTTAGGCTTAAAACAAAACATCAAATAAGAAACAGTGTGTTTTTGTTTGGAAAGAATTAACACATTTTACATTTGTTCAATTGGAATTAATTCTCTAATGGCTGCACATTACATAGTTTGCAATGTTTATGTTGGCTGCTGGCACTCAAGTGGGAATCATTGCTGGCTTTTTGATTGTACTCCCGTGGCTCGTAGGACGCAGCCGAGCCAACAGAAAACTTTAAAAGTTTGTCATGGATGACAGGACCAAGAGTATTTGAATTTATGCTGTTTCCCCCCACTCTGTTGAAATATTTCATACGTAGAATTGAATGTGCTTTTGATGAAGGTCAATAGTTGAGGCTTCACTGGCGTGTGTTCACTGTCAGCAAACCGTGCCCAACGATACAGGATCTGCACCAATTAATAACTAACTAATTACAGCATTAGAGACAAATGTTGTTAATCATCTCCCTTACCCTCACCACCACCTCTGCCCATCTCTCCCTCCCTCCACAGAATGAAAGAAATACAACTGCGTAAAGCCAAGGGCTCATGATTAAAGGATTGTTAGGATTTCAGGGCTTTATATGACTGTTTTCTCTCTTTACAATTCTAGTTCTTGCTGGAAGCAAATATTGCGTTCTTTCATCTGAAAATTATGGTGGTAATTTTAACCACAAAAAATGGGTGGGTTGGAGTCGGGTTGGATGATACATGATAAAATGGCATGCTTTGCGGAAAAGGTAAGTGTCTTTACTGCATTGCTTGTGGGCCAGGAGTAGTAGGAGTGTTTCCCTCCGCTTCCCAAACTAACCTGCTTCCCTGCTCGCAGTCGGAACCTCAAGATCCAAAGACCACCCAGCGTGATCGGAATTCCCCCCGGGATCAGAGGTCGGAATCTTCGCGCCCCCACCCCCCACCTCCCGAAGATCAGAGATTGGACCCCCCCTCCCCCCCAGGGATCGACCATCACCCTCCCCAGCCCCACGCACCCACTAACCCAGCTGCAGGCTCTCTACCTGCTCCTGGCCTATGGCCTCCTCCAGAGTGTTCACCACCCAACAGGGAGCCAAGCCAATCAGGCTGGCTTCTGGGCAGGAATCTGCTGAAACAAAAGATGCACACGGATGGGGAAACCCACCTGAACAAAACGTTGCTCACAAAACCCGCCCCAGTCAAGATTGGGGCTTATATTTTTTATAGAATCTTTTCTTGGAGAATTGTGTGACTCGAGGGTTTAACAATTACCCTTGCTTGCAATATTGCACTTATTGGATTAAATGTAGTCTTGTGCTACACTATTATACTTGCTTTGGTATGGCGAATATTAAACTCAGGCAGAGTAATGGGGCTAATATATTTATTTATAATTACATAGAGATACAACAACAATAACTTGCATCTATTTAGTGCCTTTAATGCAGAAAAATGTCTCAACGCGCTTCACAGAAGTGACAAAACTTGAAGCTGAGCCGAAGAGGGAAATATTAGGAAGGGTGCCTAAAAACTTGGTCAGTGGGGTGGGTTTAAGGAGGATCTTGAGGGCAGAGAGGGAAATGGAGAAACTTAGGGAATGAATTTCAGAGCGTAGGGCGGCAGGTGAAGGACAGCCACCAATGGTGGGGTGAAGGGAGTGGGGGATACACAAGGAACCAGAGTGTAAAACAGTTGACAATATACTGGCAGAAGAATACAAATATGAATCTAAAGAGGAACACCTGTGATGAGTTAGTTGCCTTTTATATTTCTAAAGTCGTTTGGGCTTTTAAAACTAAAATGCTGGCTACTCAAAGCCTTCTGGGTTTTGGTGTTTCTTAAATTGAAGTGTCTTCCTCAAGCAAGAAGTTAAAAGTGTGCTTTCCATTTAACGGAGAACGGATTAGATCAAAAGAGGAATCAATGAGAAGAGGCTGTTTGACTCATCAAAGCCCAGCCTCTCGTATTCGTTCTCAGGCTCGCAATCCAACAGCATTTTCAGTGCTCCTAAAATCTGCACATTTACCAGCCCGCTTGCCTTCTAATCCTACTAGCTTTCTTTAAAGATTGACATTATGAAATATTTTCTCTATTCAACAAGCACCCCCGCTTCCCATAACTGTTTGCTTTGTGTCAGCTGTGGCTCAATTGGCAGCACCCTTGCCTCTGAGTCACAAGGTTGTGGGTTCAAGTCCCACTCCAGAGACTATGAGCACATAAATCTAGGCTGACACTCCAGTGCTGTGCTGAGGGAGTGCTGCACTGTCGGAGGTACTGTCTTTGGGATGAGATGCTAAACCGAGGCCCTGTCTGCTCTCTGTTAGGTGGATGTGAAAGATCCCATGGCACTATTTCAAAAAAGGTCAGGGGAGTTATCCCTGGTGTCCTGGCCAATATTTATCACTAAAACAGAGGATCTGGTCACTATCACAGTGCAGTTTGTGGGAGCTTGCTGTGCGCAAATTGGCTGCCGCGTTTGCCACATTACAACAGTGACTACACTCCAAAAGGACGTAATTGGCTGTAAAGTGTTTTTGGGACATCCGGTGTTCGTGAAAGGTGTTATATAAATCCACGTCTTTTTTAACCTTTGTTCATTGCTCACCCCTTATGCACTTCGGACCAATTTTGTTCTTTGCTCCTTCTCGATGCTTGCACAGCTCTTTTGTAGGCAACCAGGACTGCACGCACATTCCAAGTATGATCACACCAAGTTATCAACACCACTGCCCTTCTGTACCGTAAGCATTGGTTACACCATCTTGATGGAAAGTGTAAGTGACAGCAGTGGGATAATGTGCTGCAGCAGCATATGGTTCAATGATGGAGTCTTTAAAAAATATAGTAATTCCACCTACTTGTAGACTCATGGGTTTAATGTGGGAAAGCAGTTCTACATTTAACTGGTTTGCCAAGAGATTTAGAGAGGATCTGTTTAGATTCAGTGTCATGTGATGTTTATATAAGACATGTGGAGCTGATCAATTGACATTAATTAGATTGTGTTATCATATGACACCAAGTCATTTACTTTTATTTTGCTGCAGGCAGATTTCCAGGAAGCTCAGCACATTGCAAATCACTTTTATTCAGGGTAATCTGCACAGTCTCTGATCTGCAGAGTTATTATTACTTTTGATTTTTACCTCCGGAAACCCAAATTCAAATCTCAATTTCGCTTTACATTCAGCCTCGGGCCTGTGCTTGTTCCCTGAGCTTGACCAGCCTCTGCCAGCCCTCTGGAAGAAGGGGGAGGCCTGGCTCTGGGGTAAGAGGGGGCGACCTGGCTCTGGGATAAGAGGGGGCAGTCTGGCTCTGGGGTAAGAGGGGGCGGCCTGGGTCTGGGATAAGAGGGGGTAGCCTGGCTCTGGGGTAGGAGAAACATAGAAACATAGAAAATAGGTGCAGGAGTAGGCCATCTGACCCTTCGAGCCTGCACCATCATTCAATAAGATCATGGCTGATCATTCCCTCAGTACCCCTTTCCTGCTTTCTCTCCATACCCCTTGATCCCTTTAGCCGCCAAGGCCATATCTAACTCCCTCTTGAATATATCCAAGGAACTGGCATCAACAACTCTCTGCGGTAGGGAATTCCATAGGTTAACAACTCTCTGAGTGAAGAAGTTCCTCCTCATCTCAGTCCTAAATGGCTTACCCCTTATCCTATGACTATGTCCCCTGGTTCTGGACTTCCCCAACATCAGGAACATTCTTCCTGCATCTAACCTGTCCTGTCCCGTCAGAATCTTATATGTTTCTATGAGATCCCCCCTCATCCTTCTAAACGCCAGTGAATAAAGGCCCAATTGATCCAATCTCTCCTCATATGACAGCCCAGCCATCCCTGGAATCAGTCTGGTGAACCTTCGCTGCACTCCCTCAGTAGCAAGAACGTCCTTCCTCAGATTAGGAGAGCAAAACTGAACACAATATTCCAGGTGGGGCCTCACCAAGGCCCTGTACAACTGCAATAAGACTTCCCTGCTCCTATACTCAAATCCCCTTGCTATGCAGACCAACATACCATTTGCCTTCTTCACCGCCTGCTGTACCTGCATGCCAACTTTCAATGACTGATGAATCATGACACCCAGGTCTCGCTGCACCTCCCCTTTTTCTAATCTGCCACCATTCAGATAATATTCTGCCTTCGTGTTTTTGCCCCCAAAGTGGATAACCTCACATTTATCCACATTATACTGCATCTGCCATGTATTTGCCCACTCGCCTAACCTGTCCAAGTCACCCTGCAGCCTCTTAGCGTCCTCTTCACAGCTCACACTGCCACCCAGTTTAGTGTCATCTGCAAACTTGGAGATATTACACTCAATTCCATCATCCAAATCATTAATATATATTGTAAAGAGCTGGGGTCCCAGCACGGAGCACTAGTCACTGCCTGCCATTCTGAAAAGGACCCGTTAATCCCGACTCTCTGCTTCCTGTCTGCCAACCAGTTCTCTATCCACGTCAGTACATTACCCCCAATACCATGTGCTTTGATTTTGCACACCAATCTCTTGTGTGGGATCTTGTCAAAAGCCTTTTGAAAGTCCAAATACACCACATCCACTGGTTCTCCCCTGTCCATTCTACTAGTTACATCCTCAAAAATTCCAGAAGATTTGTCAAGCATGATTTCCCCTTCATAAATCCATGCTGACTTGGACCAATCCTATCACTGCTTTCCAAGTGTGCTGCTATTTCATCCTTAATAATTGATTCCAACATTTTCCTCACTACTAATGTCAGGCTAACTGGTCTATAATTACCCGTTTTCTCTCTCCCTCCTTTTTTAAAAAGCGGTGTTACATTAGCAACCCTCCAGTCCATAGGAACTGATCCAGAGTCGATAGACTGTAGAAAATGATCACCAATGCATCCACTATTTCTAGGGCCACTTCCTTAAGTACTCTGGGATGTAGACTATCAGGTCCTGGGGATTTATCGGCCTTCAATCCCGTCAATTTCCCTAACACAATTTTCCACCTAATAAGGATATCCTTCAGTTCCTCCTTCTCACTAGACCTTCGGACTCCTAGTACATCGGGAAGGTTATTTGTGTCTTTTGTGAAGACAGAACCAAAGTACTTGTTCAATTGGTCTGCCATTTCTTTGTTCCTCATTATAAATTCACCCGAATCCGACTGCAAGGGACCAACGTTTGTCTTCGCTAATCTTTTTCTCTTCACATATCTATAGAAGCTTTTGCAGTCAGTTTTTATGTTTCCAGCAAGCTCCCTCTCGTACTCTATTTTCCCCCTCTTAATTAAACCCTTTGTCCTCCTCTGCTGTATTCTAAATTTCTCCCAGTCCTCCGGCTTGCTACTTTTTCTGGCTAATTTGTATGCCTCTTCCTTGGATTTAGCACTATCCTTAATTTCCCTTGTTAGCCACGGTTGAGCCACCTCCCCCGTTTTATTTTTACTCCAGACAGGGATGTATAATTGAGGGGGAGGCCTGGCTCTTGGTTAGGAGGGGGAGGCCTGGCTCTGGGGTAGGAGGGGGAGGCCTGGCTCTGGGGTACGAGGGGGAGGCCTGGCTCTGGGGTAGGAGGGGGAGGCCTGGCTCCGGGGTGATGGAGCGGAGAGCAGAACAAGGTACCGCCCATGGGCATGTCCCACCAGAGACACAATACCGTGCACATGCTGGAGACGGGCAGGAACCAGAAAAATAAATGGTAGAAATTTAGTTAAAGCAGGTCTCTTCAACCTTTCTGCTCCCATACTAAGACCCTGTCAGATTGAAGTGTCAGATTGGGCCTTTTGATATCCAGGTTTTAACTGAATTCAGGCTAAAAAAAATCAGGTGAAATCACCCTGGTCTAGGTTCGGGCATGAAGATTGGCAACTTCAACAAGGTACTAGGGGCGATCAGTTCCATGGAATTATACCCTAGAAAGACGCAACACTTTGAGGGGAGAAGATTCGAAGGTGGGGGAGAAAGGCCTGTGTAATTGGTATAAGTCATTGCCAAACTTCCACCTCCTCCTCAGTGCTCTGACCAAAAGAAAAAGCCACTGGTTCCATTTCTATTCAACTCCAGACTGATGGGTGTTTCTGTGCAGAAAGCTCCGATGTCCCTAATGTGCATTGGGAAGCTGACCTATAGTAGGTATTTAATCTCACGCAGTTTCGATCTGTACCCATTCTGTTTTCCTTTCCACAGAGACCTGCGCTGTGAACAATGGAGGCTGTGACAGCACGTGTCAGGACGCTGCCACGGGTGTCCGCTGCAGTTGCCCGGTTGGATTCACATTGCAGCCTGACAGGAAGACATGCAAAGGTTAGTTCTTGCCTTCATCTCCCACAAAAATACATTTACTACTTTCAGTGTTAATCACCCAGTTTAGCAAAATGTTAGGATAAATTACAGTTTGCTCACTCATTTAACTAAGTATTTGAATTAATATCGATATGCCTGGTCAGAGTTTACACTAACCAGGCATATTGATATTAATTCTGTTTGAGCCATGATTGGAGATTTTGATATCCTTAAACAACTTTAACGGCAATATTTATAATCATGCTCGTATGATTGGACAGTTTAGAGTTAAACCTTTCAATAAAATGGAGCCAAGAATCCACTTGTCTGATTTAGATAATTTGAATTTCCCCAAATTCATGAGGTTTTGGGAGGCAACTTACCTTAAACTCAGATTGGTCACAGTCATTAAACAGATGGCCATAACCTGAGAAATGTCACAATGGCAGCCAGTGTTCCATGTTAGTTGTGGGGTTTCCAACCCTCTGGTGTGTGCTCTGCATACAATGGAGTATTTGAGGATTCTGCTAAAACCTGACAGAGCTCCCCAATTATGCTGCATCAGAAAATATAAACGTATTAGGATAGTGGCAGTGGTTGGAATGGAGGGTGTAAGACATGATACAAGTTTCATAGTCATGAGAATTGGCTGGCTGGGGTATGGCAATGGGAGGAGGCCGAATAACTGGCAAGAGATGACAGGAAATATAGGGGAGGGAAGGAAATGGAGGGGAATTGTGAGGAATGAATGAGTGAAGAAAAACAACACCAAGAGTAATGGATAAGCAATGAGCCTGAGAAAAGAAAAAAGGACCAAAGGGAGAGCAATAGTGTAGCAACAGCGTAAATTCATCCAAAAAGATGTTTACAATGCCACTATTCATCTTCCTCCAAGCTTAGTAAATAGAATGAAACCATCATAGCTGTAAAATAAAACCATCCAGATGAAATAATAAGGCTTAATAAGCAGCTGAAATGTCTCATACCTACATAATGCAGTAATCAAGGCTGTACGGCCCCTGGGGTACAAGCATGAATTATGGAAATTAAAGACTAATTAACTTAAAGGTTAAGAGCTTGTGCTTGACTATGATTGACAGGTGAGTGTGTTTCATGACTGCATTAATTTAGAACTAGATATAGGAGGAATTCTTCGAGGAGGTATATATTCTGATTTGAATGGGCCAGTTACACTGTCATTGCTGCAGTGACATGACATTTTTCACATCTGTTTAACGGTATTCCTCAAGTACATCCTGCCCCTTGGCGACGATATTCAGCTCTGCCCCTGTTACCTTCCTTGACTCCATGACCACCACTCTGCTGTCTGACTGCTTGTTGTTCCTCCAGATCAAAGCCGTTCAGTTCAGCTGCTGCCAAAAACTCTGCACCCTGGACTGCCCACTCCAACCTGTCCCACTGCCTACACCCTGTCCTTTATTAAATCCTGCTTTGCTATTTTAACTCAATTATCATTCTTGTCTGTGCCATTAACCGCACCCCCCCCCCCCCCACTTCAATATAATGAATTCAGAGCTCGTTTTGGTTTACAAATCACCACCCCCCCCAGCTTCACCTGACCTTGATCCTGGACTTCAGCCCTACGCCCAGCACACATCCTCCACTCCAATGACACTGGCCTCCTCTGGCTCCGGGAGGGAGGGAGGGCTTCAGCATTGATTCTATAGATAAAGAAGATAACAGTCTAAGCAAGTACCTTTGCAGTAAAGATACTAATTTGACCGCAAATGTTTTGTGGGTCTCTGCTAGTTTAAAGTAAATCAATTGCATAAGTTAATAGAGCAGATACAGAACCTCTGAAAGGTTTATACCAGAACCCACCATCATTATTGATGCTGACCTGAGCTTCTGGGCCAAGAGAGAGGCCAAGAAACCAAACTCAGATCAGTGGTTAAACTAGTTCGAGGTATAGTTTTACCCTAACTTGATCGTAAATTTTAAATTGTCTGTAAAATGTTCAGGATTTCTGATGGATTGCATACATTTTCTGACTGACTCACATTCTGCTATTTGTTTATGAACTCTTGAGAAGACTTCAGTATATATTGTCCGCCATTAGCTATTTACTTGTTCACTGATATTAAGCTCCAGATTTGGTTTCTCTGCATGCTATTATCCAATATTCAGTTGTCTCAACAGTTCGGTGAGTAACGGCATTGACTGGTGTGGCATTGAGCCAAACAGATCAGGAAGGTTCAACCCCTGTCTCTGTTACAGGGCAGCAGTGTGTTCTAGACTGATCTCAATGCTCATGGCCTAGGATGGCGGGGGCGGTCAGGGAAACCCACCCTGGCTCCCGATCCAGATTGCTTTCCTGTGACGCCTGTCAGAAACTACCCCTATTATGTTGGGTGCAGCTGGAATCAGGTCCAGTTGCAATACCCTCCACAGCTGAATACATTGCTGAGCCTCATAACCTGCAGATCTCCAGTGCAGCAAGAGTTAGCACCATCAGAAGGGAGAGGAAAAATACTGCCTTTCATTTTCTGCAACAACAGTGTTTTTCTATGGACAAGATGATCCTGTGATAAGTAATACAGTATATCTTCTATATATTTTTGCAAATAG
Organism: Pristiophorus japonicus; assembly: GCF_044704955.1. Classification (NCBI taxonomy): domain Eukaryota; kingdom Metazoa; phylum Chordata; class Chondrichthyes; family Pristiophoridae; genus Pristiophorus; species Pristiophorus japonicus. The sequence goes on from NC_091993.1 coordinate 81,845,050, forward strand.
TGTGTGTCAAACTTTAAATCTGCCCATAGATCAAAAAAATCTGTTGCACTTTTTTGATTACCTGCAATTTCACAAGAACCAATCAAAAAATGCTTACATTACTTTCTCTGGGTACATCTCTCACAAATCATTTTCAAATCTTTTTGTTGTGTATGCAATAACTCAATAGACTGAATACTGTAAACTCCAAACAGGTACAAACCTGGCTCTACTTTATTCGGGCCCAAAGTGATCACATTACAAGATGACTGGCCTTTTATACCTGGGCCACACACACGTGCGCACAATGAACTCCGACAGTGACGCCACCTGGTGGCTAGTAAACCCAAGCATACATACCTGACACTTTTCAGCGGGCAGATTGTTTTCTCACCCACCCCCTACAAATACAATTTATAATGGAACACCTTAAATAAACAATTCAACCCTCTCACAGCAAACAACAAAACGTACCATATCTCTCGCCCAACTAATTTTCCGACATGTCATACAACTTTCACCCTTAGCGGCCTGGGCTCCCTTGGGCCAAAGACTTGCCTTCTCCCTCTTTCTTATGATTTTTATAATTTTCCTGGGCTTCCCTCCCGATCTTTTTAGGACTCCACACATGAACTGTCTGATTTCCCCCCACCTCCCCACCCTCTCCTGACCTGACTGTCCTCTGCCTGGACACATCACGGAGTGAGATGATCATCATCATCATAGGCAGTCCCTCGGAATCGAGGAAGACTTGCTTCCACTCTTAACATGAGTCCTTAGGTGACTGAACAGTCCAATATGAGAACCACAGTCTGTGTCACAAGTGGGACAGATAGTCGTTGAGGGAAAGGGTGGGTGGAACTGGTTTTCGGCACGCTCTTTCCGCTGCCTGCGCATGATTTCTGCATGCTCTCAGCAACGAGACTTGAGGTGCTCAGCGCCCTCCCGGATGCCTCCACTTGGGGCAGTCTTTGGCCAGGGACTCCCAGGTGTCAGTGGGGATGTTGCACTTTATCAGGGAGGCTTTGAGGGTTCTACTCGGAACTCCTTCACGACAAACAAGCCAAAGGTGGGCAGAGGAAACATTACAAGGACTGAGTGAGTTTTGTACCTGCTATTAATCTTCTTCATTGTAACTCCAGTGGATGTGATGTTTGCCATTTTGTTCTGGGGCCTCAACTCTTCACCAAATTTATTAATGACTTGGATGAAGGAATAGCAAGTTTTATATACAGGTTTTCAGATGGCACTGAATTAGTAGGGACAGCAAGTAGTGCAGATGGGAGCAGGAAGTTGCAAAAGGGACATAGACAGATTAAGTGAGTGGGAAAAACTATGGCAGATGGAGTTTATGTTGGCCAAGTGTGAGGTCATCCACATCGAACCTAAGAAAGATAAATTGGAGTATTTTCTAAATGGATACGAGGAACTTTAGAGAAATAAAGACCTAAAAATTGGCATCCTTAGCACCTCCTTGGGGGAGATAACATGGCGCTGACGACTTACCGCTCGGATGCAGTGAGATGAACAACTCCCGCTAACTTCAGTGGGAGGTTTGCGGCGGCAGTAAGATGTTGCGTCCCGATCTCCTTCGCCTGGAGATGGCGACATCATTGTCCTGCGCGCCACACAGTGCCCTGAACCCGAACTTCGGTTCCATCCCCTGCAGCATTGCTGGGCAAAAACACTGACCGCTGCATGTGGCATTGATGGATCAGGCCGGCACTCTGCTGGAGTGCATGGGGCTGATGGGGCCGGATCGTGGCTGCCGTCGGGGACCAGCTCACTGGTCCCAATGTTGAGCCTGCAGCGATGGCCCTTCCCTTTAAGGGAGGGAAGTAGCCTCGGATCATGGCAGCGCTATACCACTCCCACCCCACCTGCGTCCTGTCACGCTCCAGGACAGAAGAGTAACACTTGATTTAATGCTGCACTTCCTTCCAGGAGTTTTTAAAAGCTGAAAAACCTTCGCGCCTGACGCTAATATTTTCAACTTCCAAAGTTAGCACCCCAAAGAGATTTTGGAGTCCAAATACACAAACCATTTAAAGCTATTGGATAGGTACACAAAGCCATCAATAAGTCTAATGGAAAGTTGGCCTTTATCACAAGGGGGATGTAATACCAAGGAGAGGAAGTTGTGCTTCAGTTGTATAGCGCCTTGGTCAGACCCTATCTGGAGTACTACATTCAGTTATGGGCAATGCATCTCATGGAGGATTATATTGGCCTTGGAGGGGATGCAGTGCAGATTCACCAGAATGATACTGTTATGTATGCAATAAAGGTACAAACTGAGTACTGTTTAACTGAACAAGGTACAACCTTGGCTCTGCTTTATTATGGCCCAAAGTGCCTGACTCACAAAAAGGCTGGCCTTTTATACCAGAGCAGCACCATGTACATGCTGCTCAGTGGCCTCCAACAATGGCACCATCTGGTGGCTACAAACAGCATGTTCATACATGACAATACCCTCCTCTGAGATCTTATCACAGTCTTTTACAGGTTGAGACGGTCCAGTGCTTTACACTCCCCGGTTGACCGTCTCAGTTCGATTCTGGCCTTGGATGAATGTTCGGAGTCTGTTGTGGCTGGTGGCTGGATGGCTGACTTGTTAAACATAGAAAATAGAAACATAGAATGGCAGGAGTAGGCCATTCAGCCCTTCGAGCCTGCACCGCTCGGGTGGCAATGGCCATGTTAGGAATTGCAAGTCCATTTTTATTGAACAAGTCCGTGATGGAAATTCCGGGTTCACTGATGACCCTTTAGTCCACTGAAAGCTGCTGATAGGTTGGTTGGTCGTCGACGGTTTCTTTGTTCGACTGCTCTGGCTCATCTGTGTGCCTCAGCTTTGTTTGATCCACGTATTTCCTGCAAGTTTGCCCATTCTTGAGCTTAATAACAAATACTCTGTTGCCCTCCTTGGCCATGACTGTACCAGCAATCCATTTGGGACTCTGACCATAATTCAATACATATACAGGATCATTAACAGAAATCTCACGTGACACAGTTGCGCAATTGTGGTACCCTTAGAAACATAGAAACATAGCAAATAGGTGCCGGAGTAGGCCATCCGGCCCTTCGAGCCTGCACCACCATTCAATAAGATAATAGCTGATCATTCCTTCAGTATCCCGTTCCCGCTTTCTCTCCATACCCCTTGATCCCTTTAGCCCCAAGGGCCATATCTAACTCCCTCTTGAATTTATCCAATGAACTGGCATCAACAACTCTCTGCGGTAGGGAATTCCATTGGTTTACAACTCTCTGAGTAAAGAAGTTCCTTCTCATCTCAGTCCTAAATGGCTTACCCCTTATCCTAAGACTATGTCCCCTGGTTCTGGACTTCCCCAACATCGGGAACGTTCTTCCTGCATCTAACTTGTTGACTCTGCCTTCTGTATTCAACATGATTACTTAAATCCAGGTGTACAAGAGATAACTTGGTCTTAAGACCTCTTTTAATCATGAGTTCAGCAGGCGAGACCCCTGTCAATGTGTGGGGTCTTGTCCTGTAACTCAGCAGTATGCAAGACAAGCGGGTCTGCAGTGATCCTTGGGTTACTCTCCTCATGCTTTGCTTAATAATTTGTACTGCACATTCTGCTTGCCCGTTGGACGCAGGCTTGAACGGTGCTGACCTTACATGCTTTATGCCGTTAAGTTGTACAAACTCCTGAAACTCCTGACTGGTGAAGCACAACCCATTGTCGCTCACCACTATGTCAGGCAGACCATGTGTCGCGAACATGACATTGAGATTCTCTATGGTTGCCGTCGATGTACTGGATGACATGATTATGCATTCTATCCACTTCGAATAAGCATCCACCACCACTAAAAACATCTTGCCCAGGAAGGGACCTGCAAAATCTACATGGATCCTGGACCAAGGTTTGGATGACCATGACCACAGATTCCGCGGCGATTCCGCTGGTGCTTTGCTGAGCTGCGTGCAGGTGTTGCACTGATGCACACATGCTTCCAGCTCAATCAATTCGTGGGACCTGGCGATGGCCTTCATCATCACCAAAGCAGGATAAGGGCTGTGTAACTCACGCACAAACTTCTCTCCCCCTTTCTTAGGCCTTACAACTCGATTGCCCCACAATATGCAATCTGCTTGAATAGACAGTTCATCCTTGCGACGACTGTATGGTTTGGCCTTCTCGCACATTTGCTTAGATATGACAGACCAATCCCCTTTGAGGATTCAACCCTTTACCACTGATAATATTGGGTCCTGGCTGTCCAGGTCTTAATTTATTGAGCCGTGACAGGGGTACCTTCGCTCTCAAAAAATCCATGGTTAACATTAAATATGCCGGTTGTGGCATTTCCACCTCCGGTGTGGGCAACAGCAACTGGCTCAAAGCATGGGCACAATTCTCTGTGCCAGGTCTGTGGCGAAAGACATAATCATAGGCAGATAATTTCAGCGCCCACCTTTGGATGCGGGATGAAGCGTTGGTATTGATACCTTTGCTCTTGGAAAGCAATGAAATGAGCGGCTTGTGATCGGTCTCTAATTCAAACCTCAGACCGAACAGGTATTGATGCATCTTTTTAATACCGTACACACACACTAAAGCTTCTTTTTCTACCATACTGTAGGCTCTTTCTGCTTTAGACAAACTTTTGGACGCATACGTGACAGATTGAAGTTTTCCCGATTCGTTGGCTTGTTGTAACACGCAACCAGTTCCATATGACGATGCGTCACAGGCCAAAACTAAACGTTTACATGGGTCATAATGTACCAGCAGCTTATTCGAGCAAAGCAGATTGGTGGCTTTCTTGAAAGCTCTGTCTTGCAATGTGCCCCACACTCAGTTGTTGCCTTTTCTCAATAGCATGTGCAGTGGTTCAAGTAAGGTGCTCAATTTAGGTAGGAAGTTACTGAAGTAGTCGAGTAAACCAGGAACAAATGCAGCTCCATCACGTTCTGCGGCTTGAGTGCATTCTTGATGGCTTTGGTTAACACGTCAGTAGATCTGATGCCATCAGCGGCGATTTTCCTCCCGAGGAATTCGACCTCCGGTGCCGTGAAGACACACTTCGAGTGTTTAAGTCTGAGTCCCACTCTGTCCAAACGCAGTAGAACCTATTCCAGGTTGTTCAGATGTTCCTTGGAGTCACGACCGGCGATCTGGATGTCATCTTGGAACATGACGGTTCTGGGAACGGACTTCAGTAGACTTTCCATATTCCTCTGGAATATTGCTGCAGCCGAGCGAATTCCAAACGGGCACCTGTGGTAAATAAACAATCCTTTGCACGTGTTAATGCATGTAAGTCGCTTCGACGTCTCGACCAACTCTTGCATCATATAGGCCAACATCAAGTCCAGTTTTGTGAACGACTTCCCTCCGGCTAGCGTCGCAAACAAGTCATCAGCCTTCGGTAACGGGTACCGATCTTGTTTCAAAACCCTGTTGATCGTAGCCTTGTAGTCTCCACAGATTCTGACTGTTCCATCACTTTTCAGCACAGGAACAATGGGGCTGGCCCATTCATTACATTCAACCGGTGATATGATCCCTTCACGCTGGAGTCTGTCCAGTTCAATTTCGACCTTCTCCCTCATCATATACGGAACTGCCCGAGCTTTATGATGGACGGGTCTTGCATCTGAGTCCACGTGGATCTGCACCTTGGCTCCCGTGAAGTTGCCGATACCCGGTTTGAACAGCGAGGGGAACTTGCTCAATACTTGGGCATATGTATCTTCCTCCGACGACAACGCCTTTATGTCGTTCCAGTCGCATCTGATTTTCTCCAACCAGCTCCTGCCGAGCAGCGTTGGGCCATTGCCTGGAACAATCCACAGCGGTAACTCGTGAACCACACCGTTATATGACACATTAATTTGTGCACTGCCAATCACCTTTATCAGTTCTTTGGTGTACGTGCGCAGCTTGGCGTTAACAGGGCTCAGCCTGGGCTTCACAGTCTTAGTATCCCACAGCTTATTAAATACCCTCTCGTTCATGATCGATTGACTCGCCCCTGTGTCCAGTTTCATCGATACCGGTATCCCGTTAAACTTCACATTAATCAAAATTGGTTTATTCTTGGTTATGAAAGAGTACAGTCCATACACTTCTTCCTCTGGCATCTCGGATGCGTATCCGGATCTGCGCTAGTCTGACTCTCATCCTCCATGTGGTGTGTTGCAGTTCGCTTACTCATCTGCTGACACTTGTGCTGAAGATGCCCCACTCTCAGACAGCCTTTGTAATTATATTGCTTAAATCGGCACTGCTGGTGCTGATGATTTCCCCACAACATCAACACGGAGAAGTCGGATACATTCCCGCTGGCGGACTTTGGGCAGCCACAGGTTTCACGAACACAGCTGGATAGGCCCTGCCATGTGCCGTTCTGCCGAACGCCGAATCAATCGCATTTACAGTACTTGCCAAAGTTCGGTTCTTCACCGATATTTGCTTTAGACTCCTGTCCGTCATCATACATGATTGAGCGATCTGGATGGCCCTTTTTAAATCCAACTCTGCCACCACCAGAAGTTTGCGCAGGATCACCCCGTGGTTGATACCGATAACGAAGAAGTCCCGCAGCATGTCTGCCAACACTGTCCCGAACTTGCACGGTCCCACTCGACGTCTCAGGTCAGCAACAAATTCCGCCGCGCTCTGGCCCTCTGATCGAACATATCTATAAAACCTGTATCTCCTGATGATGATGCCGTCATCTGGCTTGAGGTGCTCCCGTACCAATGTACACAGCTCCTCGTACCTTTTCTCTGTTGGATCACTCGGCATGAGTAGATTCTTTATCAGACTCTTTGAACCGCACACAGTGAGGAACACGGCCCGGCGCCGATCTGCATCGGCGACCCCCTTCATTTTGTTGGCCACGAAATACTGGTTCAAACAGCTCACAAAGCCTTCCCAATCTTCTCCCTCCACGAATCGTTCTAAAAATCCAATCGTGCTCATTTTGCAAACAAAGGTTCTTGTATTCTTGTCGCCAAATGTTACGTATGCAATAAAGGTTCAAACTGAGTACTGTTTAACTGAACAAGGTACACCCTTGGTTCTGTTTTATTATGGCCCAAAGTGCCTGACTCACAAAAAGGCTGGCCTTTTATACCAGAGCAGCACCATGTGCGTGCTGCTTAGTGGCCTCCAACAATGACATACATAACAGATACCAAGGCTTAGAGGGTTAAATTATGAGGACGGAGGGAGTGGGGAAGAAATGGAGAAAAAGGGAAAGAAAAATAAATACAAAAACATTTTGTGGAGAGCTTCTATACAGTTAAAAAATAATCTTCCTATTTAAACTTCAGATACTTGTAGCAGTCACGCGTTACTGCATCAGTAGCAAGAGTTGTGTTTACGAACTCAATAAAATGGACTCAGTTCAAAAAAAAGATACTCCCAAGATATGATTTAACACTACTCAAGCGTGATGCAGATGGCTATCATACCCCTTGTGCTCTTTGATGTTTCTTCACGCAGATATCTCAGCCCTGTTTGAGCGTGTACAAGATCTCCCTCACTTCATCAGTGCAAAGGTTCAGCTGTGAATTTCTCCCAGCGCTGGGACAGGATCTGTTTGCTCCCAGAGTAAATATTGAAGTGTCCACCTTGATGTCAAAATGCAAGCTGTTCGGGCTGTACCGTGGTCCCAGAGCTGACACTTGCATTTGCCAGTGATTTCTAAGCAAATGGTACACTCAAAGATGTCTGTATCCAACAGGATCATACAAACTAACTGACGTAGTGAAAGCACACCTCCATAGTTCTCAGTTGTTGGGAGAGAAGTAAAAAGCAACATTTGCATTTATATAGCGCCTTTCATGTTCCAAGGATGTCCCAAAGCCATTTGCAGCCAATGAATTACTTTTGAAGTGCAGTCACTGTTACATTGTAGCCAAATGAAGTAAGCGATTTGTGCACAGTAAGACCCCACACACAGCTGAGATGAATGACCAGAGAATCTGTTTTGGTGGTGTTGGTTGAGGATGGAATGTTGGGCAGGAAACCAGAAGAACTCTCCTAGTCTTTGAATCATCCCATGGGATCTTTTACATCCACCTGAGAGGGCAGAAAGGCCTTAGTTTAACATCTCATTAGAAAAACAGCACCTCCTGACAATTCTCAGTAATGCGCTGAGGTATCAGCCTAGATTTTGCGCTATGTCCTGGAGTGAGTCTTGAACCCCAAACTTTCAGTCCGAGGAAAGAGTGCTGCCACTGAGCCAAGCTGGCACTTAGCTTCTTGCATAAATGTCAAGGCTGCCAATATCAACTTTGATCATTGCAGTGTGCTCACCAGTCAGGGTCGAACTCAAAACCATGGTGTAGAAATGATAGTCTGCTGACTCACTAAATCAGCAGCTCACACTAGTTTTGCATTCTAATATTGATATTTCTTTGTAGATCCTTGTGATGTAGATCCCTGTTAACCTGTGTAATGCTGTCTGACACTGCAACTACAGTGTGTTTATTGCCTACATACAATTTGAAGCATATAAACAAATGTACTACATATGAGTCAATTCACAGTTTGAATATGGTTTATTTTGGTGTACAGGTTAAACAACTATAGGAGATCCAAGGGAAGAATGGTCATCAATTCCCCACATTGCATTCACTCCAAAAGTACTTCATTGGCTGTAAAGCGCTTTGAGATGTCCGGTGGTCATGAAAGGCACCAAATAAATGCTGTCTTTCTTTCAATTGTAAAAGCCATAAATTATCACTATCGAAACACGGTTAAAGTATTGCAAATGGACATTTTCTAGATGCAGTTTTTAATAGTCATAAAATCTGTCTTTTGTATATGTACAAAGGGACATAACTGCCATATTAAACGCTGCATGAAGCTGGAGTTATCCAGTCCCCTCGTGCAGCCCATTATCCTTCATCAAGTGAAATACAAACTGCCAATAAATCCGCTCCTTAGGGTGTTTCAGAACTCATAGCTCAGTCATTAACAAGTGCATAAATCACCTGGTGACGGCGGGTTCACACAACACTCCAACTCACTGCCGTGTGGAAGCAAATATTCCTTCATATGATCCACTGAATTATTAAATGTTTCATTGCCATCTGGATAATACAATTCTTGATGGGGAGCTGTCCTGAAGAAGTAAGAAAGAAAGGTTCAGGCATGGGAGAATTTTCAAAGTTCTGGTGCAGCCCAGAAATATTTGGGAAGCTTTGACTCCTATATCAGTCTGTCACAAGCAAAACGCCAAAACTCTCCATACATTTTAACATTGGTTACTGCCCTGTAATACAGGCCATTGGTTACTGCCCTGTAATAGGGGCCATTGGTTACTGCCCTGTAATAGGGACTATTGGTTACTGCCCTGTAATAGGGGCTATTAGTTACTGCCCTGTAATAGGAGCCATTGGTTACTGCCCTGTAATAGGGACTTTGATTACTGCCCTGTAATAGGGACTATTGGTTATGTTATGTATGTAAACATTGTAAGACTTGCCACCAGAGGGCACAACTGTTGGAGGCCTAAGGGTCACCTGCACACCTCGTGCAAGGGAGTATAAAAGGTTGTCTGCCATGCTGCTCAGGCACTCTGGAGTTGTATTAAAGAGACTAAGGTCACATCAGTTTTAGCTCACAGTACTCAGTCTTGTGGAGTTCCTCCATACTTAACAATTGGCGACGAGTAACAGATTACGAACTTTCACGCGGTCATGGCTGCCGTTGGTATTTTAGAGAGATTTGTTGAGGCTGATGATTGGGAAGCCTTCGTTGAGCGTCTCGACCAGTACTTCGTGGCCAACGAGCTGGATGGGGACGATACAGCGATCAAGCGCAGGGCAATTCTCCTCACCGTGTGTGGGTCCACAATATACTGCCTCATCAAGAATCTGCTAGCACCGGAGAAACCAATGGAGAAGACATATACAGAGTTGTGTATGCTGGTTCGGGTACTTGGGCACATGTATCCTCCTCTGACGACAACGCCTTGATGTTGTTCCAGTCGCATCTGATTTTTACAGGTTAGTTCCTGCCGAACAGCGTTGGGCCATTGCCTGGGACAATCCATAGCGGTAACTCGTGCACCGCAACGTCATACGACACTTTAATTGTGGCACTGCCAATCACCGTTATGAGTTCTTTGGTGTATGTGCGCAACTTGGCATTGATTCGACTCAGCCTGGGCCTCACCGCCTTAGTATCCCACAACTTGTTAAATGCCCTCTGGCTCATTATCGATTGACTCGCCCCTGTGTCCAGTTCTATCGATACTGGCACCCCATTAAATTTCACGTTGATTATTATCGGTTTGCTCTTAGTTAGGAACGAGTACAGTCCACACACTTCCTCCTCTGGTATCTCGGATTGCGTATCCGGATCTGCGCTAGTTTGACCATCATCCTCCACGTGGTGTGTCGCAGCACGCGTGCTCATCTGCGGACCTGGCGCTGGAGATGCCCCATTCTCAGGCAGCCTTTGCAACTATATTGCTTAAATCGGCACTGCTGATGTCGGTGATTTCCCCACAATGCTAACACGGAGAAATCAGATGCATTCCCGCTGGCGGACTTTGGACAGGCACAGGTTTCGCGTACGCAGTGGGGTAGGCCCTGCCATGTGCCCCTCTGCCGAACGCCTAATCAATCATATTTACAGTACTTGCCGAGTTTCGATTTTTCACTGATATCTGCTTTAGACTTCTATCCGTCGTCATGCATGACAGAGCGATCGTGATGGCCCTGTTCAAGTCCAACGTTTCCACCGCCAGTAGTTTACGCAGGATCACCTCGTGGTTGATGCCAATTACAAAGAAGTCCCGCAGCATGTCTGCCAACACAGCCCCCGAACTTACACGGTCCCGCTAGACGTCTCAGGTCGGCAACGAATTCCGCCGCATTCTGGCCCTCTGAGCGAACATGCGTGTAAAATCTGTATCTTCATTTGGCTTAAGGTGGTCCTGTACCAGTGTACACAATTCTTCATACGTCTTCTCTGTTGGACTCACAGGCAGGAGTAGATTCTTTATCAGACCATAAATTTTTGGATCGCAAACCGCGAGGAACACCACCCGGCGCCAATCTGCATCGCCGACCTCCTCCATTTTGCTGACCACGAAGAACTGGCTCAAACGGCTCACAAAGTCTGCCCAATCTTTTCCTTCCACAAATCGCTCCAATAATCCAATTGTGCTCATTTTTGCATACAAAGGTTCTTGTTGCCTCATCGCCAAATGTTGTGTATGCAATAACTGTTAGACTGAGTACTGTTTAACTCCAAGAGGTATAATCTTGGCTCTGCTTTATTAAGGCCCAAAGTGACTAATATACAAAATGGCTGGCCTTTTATACTTGGGCTGCACACACGTGCGTGCAGCCCAATGGCCTCCAACAGTGACGCCATCTAGTGGCTAGTGATCCCAAAAGTACATACTCTCTTAGTTCTGATATTGTCATGTATCAGGAAAGACTGAACAGGCTGGGACTCTTTTCTCCAGAGAAGAGAAGATTGAGAGGTGACCTGATTGTGGCCTTTAAAATGATGAAGAGGTTCGATAGGGTAGACAAGATGTTTACACTTGTGGGAGAGTCCACAACTAGGGGCCATTAATATAAGATAGTCACTAATAAATAAAATAAGGAATTCAGGAAAAAACATCTTGGCTCAGAGAGAGGTTAGACTGTGGAACTCACTACCACAGGGAGTGGTTGAGTGGCGAATAGCATAAGGGGAAGTTAAATGAATACACGAGGGTGAAAGGAATCAAAGGATATGGTGCTAGTGAGATGCAGTAAGGTGGGAGGAGGCTCGTGTGCAGCATTAACACCGGCACAGACCTGTCGGGCTGAATGGCCGGTTTCTGTGCTGTAAATCCGATGTAATCTTTTAATATCATCTCCTCTTCTCTGACGAGCCTCTTGTTGTTGCAGCATGTTATTTACGAATACCCGGTCAAGACCTGCCCTGCCACTTGTGCCTTCTCCTGCACACTGAGCCATGAAGCAGCGATGCATAACATTTACCAACTTGCGAGGCCAAAATTGCCCCTTTCTGAAAGGCCCGTTATCGTCTCCGGGAGATGCTAACGGAGCAATAGGGACCTTTCGCCCGGGGGCAGGTGGCGACCCGTCCGGAATTGCCCCGGGATGGCAGTGCTGAAACCGGCTTTGTGCCACGCACCGTAGTTTTGGCCCTGGGTGATGGTGCAATCGCCGTGCACACCGACCCCTTATCGCCCCCTGCTGACCCCTTTACATCCGGCGGGAGAATTCGTCCGGCGGCAGCGAGGTTGGCATGAGGCGATGCCACGGATAGCTTCGCGGCTCATAAAGCTGTGGAGGCTGGGGCGCCCCGTCCGCCCTTAAAGGGGAGGGCCTTGCGCCGCGGCCGTCATCTTTGTTTTTGTCGGCCGACTGCAGTCAGCATGACAATGGCGGCCGCTGGTTAGGCCGGGCCGCCAACAGGCATCCCCTCTTGGGTGCTGGCCCGGCCAAAACCCTCCCTGGTGGCCCAATGGGCTCCAGGAAAGCGGCTGCAGAGTTCGCACCGCCCCTCCCCTTTAAAGGAAGGGGAGGGTCGTTGTGACGCCTTCAATACCGCCCCGCAGATTGCTTTCATTCAAAGGTGACGGGTGCTAAATTTTCATTTAATTCAAATTGTGTGCCCCAAACGGGGGTAGGGTAATTTCGTCCCCTTGGAATCTAAACCAATTGGACTTTCCCAATTGATAACTGACTAATTGAAGTCTCTGATTAACATAACATGCCTGTTCTCACACACCCTTCTTGTCTCTTCATATAGAATCCTTCTCGTGTAGACCTGGTGGTTTGTAGCTACCCTTTAATGTCAGCTTGGATTAACCACATTAGAGATTTCTAACTGGATTAATTCTTTCTGTGGCTTACCCCTTTCATGGCAAATATAGGGAATCTTCCTGATGTACTGAAGACTAGAGGAAATTTTCCCCTTACGTGTGGTGGCTCTTTGTTCAATCAATTTTTATATTTTTGCCCAAGAGTATAATGAGTAGCTGTATCTGAAGGTTTATAAGCTCGAATCTGTGCCTTCGATACACTGGGTTAAAGTCCTGCCAATCCCTTCACTGTAAGCAAGCGCACAAAAGTGGTGTGCAGTTTTTGACTCCGGACCAAGATGGTGTTGCAATATTCAAGCTGGAAATCTTTGTAATATCGTGAAGCTGTCACCAAAAGCAAAAATATATTGTAATAAATGAAGGAATGACTTGGGAGAGTTTCTAACACATTTCTTTTTTATTGAGAAATCCGTGGGAAGAGGGCCAAGGAGACCATCAAAGATGGAAAGAGTTGGGGAGAAGATTGAATAAATCAGGAAGCAGAGAGTAGACAATCAGAAGATAGGTTTTAAAAACAAATTCGTTTTAAGAAGAGAAGTCTTTTAGTACCACAGATTTTAAGGTCCGAGGAAGAATTATTTAAAGTAACAGTGAGTCTTGACTGCAACAGAGTAAAAATCAGGGACGAGCAAGGACGTGATGAATGTTGTATTTAGAGCCGACAGAGAAAAATTCAGAGGAATAGTGGCCACAGTAGTATCAATTTTGCCCATGACTTGCTCCAATTTTTTTTGAGTAAGTTGTTTTTTCTGGTGTAAGTTAAAAAAAACGCCATTTTCCCCAATAAACTTACTCCAGAGTAACTCAGTTAGGTACGATTTTTTTTGGTTGAGTTTTTTTTTCAAAAGGGGGCATTCCCAGCCACTTACCCCAGTTTTGGCCATGTATGCCACTTTGGCCAGCTAAAACTTACTCCAAATCCACTTAGGTCAGCGTATGTGGCCAGCTCTGAAAAACATTGCAGCAGTTAAGAATTCGGTGCAGGTTAGTACATTTAAAGCACCAAGACTTACAAAGCACAAAAATAAGCATTCAATAACAAATAAAAAATACCAGGAAGCTGAGGACCTACACCAAGACTTGTAAAAGCACTAAACAAACCACAAAAAGTAATAAGCAATCAACCAATAACAAATAAAAAATAGAAGTCCTACCTTTGTGCCAGAAACAAGTTTTTTTTTAAGTTCCTTCCCCCCGCCATCAAAAATCTCTCCTCCTCCCCACCCCCCCCAATCAAAACTCTCCTCACTAAACAAAGCACAACCATCAATAAATCAAAAATAAAACTCAAGTCCTACCTCGGCCTGGTAAGTCAGCGGGCAGTCCGGCCGGTGCGGGAGGCCACTCGGCCAGGGATATGGGCTGTGAGCATCGGGTCCTGCTCACAGCCCGCAGGACATGCTGGGAGGGCAGGAGCATGCGCGCAGACTCCACTGCGCATGCGCGCAGCTGCCAGCAGTGTTTTCTGCGCTGGTCTGTTGCTCCAGCCCCCACTGCACTATGTACGCCACACTGGGACATCGGAGACTTGGCAGGGCGGGCAGGATGGGCCCACTTTTTTTTGCCGCTGTTTCCAGTGCGTGAAGTCAGCGCATTTAGGGTAAGTGCGCCGAAAAAAAGGGTCGGGGAAAATTGGGTCCAATAACATGGAGAAAAATAAGAAAAATTGGGAAAAAGGGAGAGATGAGAGGTGAGAGAAGTGTTGCTGGAACCAATGGATGCAGTGTATTTGGATTTCCAGAAAGCATTCGATAGGGTGTCACATAAAAGGTTACTGCACAAGATAAAAGCTCACGCGATTCGGGGTAATATATTACCATGGATAGCGGATTGGCTAACTAACAGAAAACAGATTTTTCTTGTATCCTCTCCAGGAGTGTGATCATGATCAGGGCTGGAGCAAGAACAGGCACCCATGTTATTTCAGTGATATTTTTATGTACTTTGAATGTGTGACTGTTCATTGAATTGTCTTGAAGCTGGTACTAACACTCTGCAATTGTTCACTCTGCTCTTCTCTCTCTCTGCCTCTGTTTATATCTCTGTCTGTACATATATGCTTCTCTATCTGCCTCTCTCTACTCTCTGTTCGCCTCTCTCTGTGTCTCTATGCCCCTCTCTCTTTGTCTCTCTTTCACTATGTGCCCCTTTCTCACTCTGTATGCCGCTCTCTCTCTCTCTCTGTCTCTATGCCCCTCTATTTGCCTCTCTTTCTCTATGTCTCTCTATGCCCCTCTCTCTGTCTCTCTCTCACTGTGCCCCTCTCTCTCTGTCTCTGTGCCTCTCTCCCTATGTCTCTCTCTATGTCTCTCTCGCTCTGTGCCTCTCTCCCTATGTCTCTCTCTATGTCTCTCTCGCTCTGTGCCTCTCCCCTTATGCAGATATTGATGAATGCCGCTTACACAATGGTGGCTGTGACCATGTCTGCAGGAACACCATTGGAAGCTTTGAGTGCAGCTGCAAAAAAGGCTACAAACTACTGACCAATGAAAGGACTTGTCAAGGTGAGTCAACATTCGCAAGTTATTGTTTCTAAGTTTATGGTGCAGCCACTGCAATCTCACCTTTATTTGCAATTTTCAGTTTACTTCCTTGAGCTGGGATGTTGGAGATGGTTTTCTCTGCATTAAAACAGAATGCAGCTGCTGCAGTGTGGTAACTTACCAACTACCCCTTGGATGGACATGGTGTGTTTGGTGCTTCTGCTGTGGCAATATTATCTGCCGCAGTTTTATCTGTTGTCTGTTAAAACCAGGAAGATTAGATTTTAGATGTGGCCGTTAATTTTCTCTGACAGACTTGAAGGATAGAGATATTTTGGGGATGAACGTAATTGTATATAAATCATTTGTGTAGATATCATAAACCTCACCAGTGTTTGATTCTGTTTGTGAGGGAGGGCAGGCAATGGAGTGTGAGAACATACTTCACAAAGTGTTACTGTGTCACCCGATTAGGATCAGAGTTTTATTCTTGCTGGATATGATATCCATTTCACAAACAGGTCTGGCCAGGAATATTTACAATGTATAGGATCTCCACTTTCCACGTACTAAAGTTACTAAGTTGTGAAGTAATTTTTTAATCTAGATGACAGTGCTACAATCCAAAAATAAAATTTCTCAAGGGATGAAAATTCCATTGGCCCAGCATTTCTCTGAGGGTCAGGACCCTCACAATCCATGAGAGTAAAGTCACTTTGACCTGTGACCGAGGATTGTTGGATCGCTGCAGTCCCACTTTATGGCCACTGGAGGGAGAGCAACTATTTCCACAGGTCACTGGGGTCCTCTGGTGGTGGAAGCTGGGTATTGCGGCTTTGCGCTCTTGTAGCTTGTGTACACTGACAGAGTGAGGCCCTGGACTGGACTGGCAAGGCCACAAAATCATCTAGTACACCGGTTGTATAGAAACAATGCCTCAGACTTGCAGTCATTATTCTAGCTTTTTATTTCCATTGAGTTGCATTATTTATTATCTGGTTCCAGTAAGCTATTTTCTGTTTCTCTCCCTTTGCCTTTTAAAAAAAAATCTTTCTGCACTATGTGGCAGCCCTTGCAAAAATGTCAGCCAGGCCTTGATCCCGGCCCTTTGCCAATTCTTCGCTACCCCCAGGTTCCAGGAGGAATGTGAGAACCTCCTGAGATGATCGATACTCAAATCTTTCCTCCCTTTCAGTTGGAAATTGTCTATTTTCCGCACAACATTTTCCGTTAATTAAGAAAATACATCGGGAACTCATTGCATGGTAAATTATGGATCTGAAATTGCCAAAGTGGGGGCTGTTTTGTTCTGCAGGCTCACACGCATTGGAAGTAGGATTGACATTGCCCAGTCTCATCAATAGAATCCTTACAGGCAGCAGAGGGCAGAGATGTTCATCCTATCAGCAAGGGCTGGATTTGAGCCAAGTTGCCAGAGCTGAAAGGCCAGTGTGTTAATCCACTCTAGCACCCCACTTTCTGACAATTAGAGAACTTAAAATTGAGTTTACACATGAAATAAAAAGGGAAACTACATTAGGGTTAGGACTGGAGATCTGAAATAAAAACAGAAGACGTTAGAAACATACAGCAGGTCAGTTAGCATTTGTAAAAAGAAAAGGCAGATTAGACATTTCAGGTGTCTACTCTTTATCTGAATGACGTTTTTCCTTTACAGATGCTGACTGACCTGTGCATAACCAGCATTTTCTGTTTTTATTCATTTACAAATCTGCATTTAGTTCATCTCGAAAGTTTTGTTAGGACATAATAAATTATCATGATTAAATATATAACTAATATAGATATTTTAATTCGACATTTAAAATTCAAATATAATGAAACCTGGAAAGACATAGAGACGGAGCTCAATCTACAGGTGAATCATCATCATAGGCAGTCCCTCGAAATCGAGACTTGCTTCCATTCTACAAATGAGTTCTTAAGTGACTGAACAGTCCAGTATGAGAGTTACAGTCACTGTCACAGGTCGGACAGACAGTGGTTGAAGGAAAGGGTGGGTGGGACTGGTTTGCCGCACGCTCCTTCCGCTGCCTGTGCTTGTTTGCTGCATGCTCTCGGCGACGAGACACGAGGTGCTCAGCGCCTTCCCGGATGCTCTTCCTCCACTTAGGGCGGTCTTTGGCCAGGGACTCCCAGGTGTCGATGGGGATGTTGCATTTTATCAAGGAGGCTTTGAGGGTGTCCTTGAAACCTTTCCTCTGTCCACCTGGGGATCGCTTGCCATGTAGAAGTTCCGAGTAGAGCGCTTGCTTTGGGAATCTTGTGTCAGGCATGCAGGCAATGTGGCCTGTCCAACGGAGCTGGTCGAGTGTGGTCAGTGCTTCGATGCTGGGGATGTTGGCCTGGTCGAGGGCGCTGACGTTGATGCGTCTGTCCTCCCAGGGAATTTGCAGGATCTTGCGGAGACATCGTTGGTGGTATTCCTCCAATGATTTGAGTTAGCTGCTGTATATGGTCCACATCTCTGAGCCATACATAACTGTGTGGTGATGTGTTGTGTATTGGGAGAGGGAGGGAGCTGCTGTCTGCACAGAGTTTCACTGACACTCTCAAGATGCTTGCATCATCCATTCACATCCATACAAAGATTCCTTGTGCCACAGAGCCAAAGCCTAGGTAACCTTCCAAAACTATTCTTTCCCTACAACCCCGCTATCCATAGCTGCTCTCAGATCACGTGAAACAACATTAGATGATAAACCACATAGCCCTATAATTCTAAGCTAGACAGCAATGAACCTTGTTACATGTGGGTTATTGGTGTTCTAGTCACAAGTGATCATTCGGTTGGTACATAAACCTCCACAATTATATTATTCGAATTATCACAGTTGATATCAGAAAGTGCCCCCTCACTATAAAGAGTATCGTTTCTTACAGATAGTAAAATTAATATAAGTCCTATTTTTCAACCAGACCACTATTTTTAAAATTCCAAACTGTGTTTTTCTGTATTTTGAGTTCCGACTCCTTCCTAGATTGCTGAATGTTTGCTTGATGCTATAAGAAGCGATGCAGCCCATTCATTGTATGATAGCTACAGAGAAATTGTTCACTGTGGCAAAGGCTTCAAATATCAATGTCTGCAAGTTGAAACTCAGGAATAGGAAGGTAAGTTAGGTGGGACATTTTCACACCGGGGGAATAGATTGTGGAGACAATATAAATGAGATGCATTTTGTACAGAAGGAAATATGCAAGAAGGCAGATAGGGATTGAGATTAGTTAAAAAGGGACGTACTTATTTTCACCAACTTGCAGCACCTTTAATATCATAAACTTTTACAAAATATTTCACAGAGGAAAGAGGATTTAGGATAGGGATGTAGAGAGGATTTAGGAGAGATAGGCAGAGGGTTTAGAAAGAAAGACTTGCATTTATAGAGCACCTTTCACAACCACCGGACGTCTCAAAGCGCTTTATAGTCAATGAAGTACTTTTGGAGTATAGTCACTGTTGTAATGTGGGAAACGTGGCAGCCAATTTGCGCACAGCAAGCTCCCACAAACAGCAATGTGATAATGACCAGATAATCTGTTTTTGTTATGTTGCTTGAGGGATAAATATTGGCTAGGACACCGGGGATAACTCCCCTGCTCTTCTTCGAAATCGTGCCATGGGATCTTTTACATCCAATTGAGAGAGCAGATGGGGCCTCGGTTTATCGTCTCATCTGAAAGATGGCACCTCCGACAGTATAGCACTCCCTCAGTATTGTACTGGAATGTCAGCCTAGACTTTTGCGCTCAAGTCTCTGGAGTGGGATTTGAACACACAACCTTCTGATGCAGAGGCGAGAGTGCTACCCACTGAACCACAGCTGACAGTCAATAAAACAGGTTTTTAGAGGGCGGCACGCAGCAAAACAAAAGGGCTTTGGGAGGGAGTGCAGTGCTCAGCTCCGACAACCCACACTGCCGTCGGGACGTTTATTGCACAGAAACAAATGGGGTTTGTACCAAGGGGTCAGGTACTTGGCTTGCACAGAGTATTTTTACAGTAGCAGGTAATCTTATCACAGTGCCGTCACATCTTGGTACTCATCAAACACGCCACTGCTGTAATCGCTACAGGCTGACAGTCACGTATACACGTTGCAATACCCCTGTGGCTAAAGCCTTTTGGGGAGAAGCCAATGTCGGTGAGGGGTGGCCAGAGATTATCAGCGAGTCGCGTTCCTGATGCATTCAATGATTTAGAATGATGTTTTTGTTCGTCACAGAAACAAGAAATCAGGAGCGTGTCAGATAAAGGCTAGGGGTGAGTGCAGCTTGGAGCTGGCTCTTTAAAGGTGTGTCCTCCCCTGAGGAGGGATGAGAAGGATCTCATCTGGGATACCATTATAAACATACACAAAACCAAAATACCACGGATGCTGGAAATCTGAAAAATAAACAGAAAATGCTGGACATGCTCAGCAGGTCCGGCAGCGTCTGTGGAGAGAGAAACTTACTCCTCCGACCCTACCCCCTCCGACCCTACCCCCTCCGACCCTACCCCCTCCGACCCTACCCCCTCCGACCCTACCCCCTCAGACCCTACCCCCTCCGACCCTACCCCCTCCGACCCTACCCCCTCCGACCCTACCCCCTCAGACCCTAGTCAAAGGGCAGGAGAGTTATTCTGTGCCTTCAAATCTATCTCTCTTTCTCCCTTTCTCTCTTTTGTTCTATCTCTTTCTCTCCTTTCTTTCTTTCTTTCTCTCTTTCTCTCTTTCTCTGTCTCTTTCTATCTCTGTGGATTTTGGCCCCTTACAGATAGTAAGCAGTCTCCAGAGCTCACTGGCTCCAGGGTCACGCTCCTAACATCAGAGAAAGACTCATATTCCGCAAGGTTTGAACCAGCAACATGTTTCAGTATTTAACCATGTGACTTTGGTGTAAAAGCCGTCCTTCTAAGATCAGGCGGGTAATATTCTCCAGAAGCTAACTAACCTGGCGCTCGCCTGTTTTTCTGCCGCAACCTGTGGTGCTTCCAACGGCTTGTCCATTTTACATCTTTTGACAGTCCCTGCACTGAATTCAAACACCTGAGGAGAAATCTACTTTACAGCCCAGTATCCGAGATACTTTTAATTCATTTTTCAAGAATAAGCAGCAGTGCCCAATCAACACCGACTCGTTTAGATTATTGTTTATACAAAGAAATAGCAATGCTGAAATATAGAATCAGACCAGAAGTCAGGAATGAGCCAGTAACACAATCAAAGTGAGGAGCTCATGGCCCCACTCCAAGACACGAGCACATAATCCAGGTTGACACCTCGGTGCAGTGCTGAGGGAGCTCTGCAGTATCAGAGGGGCAGTACTGAGAGAGCTCTGCAGTATCAGAGGGGCAGTACTGAGGGAGCTCTGCAGTATCAGAGCGGCAGTACTGAGGGAGCGCTGCAGTATCAGAGGGGCAGTACTGAGGGAGTGCTGCAGTATCAGAGGGGCAGTACTGAGGGAGCTCTACAGTATCAGAGGGGCAGTACTGAGGGAGCTCTGCAGTATCAGAGGGGCAGTGCTGAGGGAGCTCTGCAGTATCAGAGGGGCAGTACTGAGGGAGCTCTGCAGTATCAGAGGGGCAGTGCTGAGGGAGCTCTGCAGTATCAGAGGGGCAGTACTGAGGGAGCTCTGCAGTATCAGAGGGGCAGTACTGAGGGAGCTCTGCAGTATCAGAGGGGCAGTACTGAGGGAGCGCTGCAATATCAGAGGGGCAGTACTGAGGGAGCTCTGCAGTATCAGAGGGACAGTGCTGAGGGAGCTCTGCAGTATCAGAGGGGCAGTGCTGAGGGAGCGCTGAAGTGTCAGAGGGGCAGTGCTGAGGGAGCGCTGAAGTGTCAGAGGGGCAGTGCTGAGGGAGCGCTGAAGTGTCAGAGGGACAGTACTGAGGGAGCGCTGAAGTTTCAGAGGGGCAGTACTGAGGGAGCGCTGAAGTGTCAGAGGGGCAGTGCTGAGGGAGCTCTGTAGTATCAGAGGGGCAGTACTGAGGGAGCTCTGCAGTATCAGAGGGGCAGTACTGAGGGAGCTCTGCAGTATCAGAGGGGCAGTACTGAGGGAGCTCTGCAGTATCAGAGGGGCAGTACTGAGGGAGCTCTGCAGTATCAGAGGGGCAGTACTGAGGGAGCTCTGCAGTATCAGAGGGGCAGTACTGAGGGAGCGCTGCAGTATCAGAGGGGCCGTACTGAGGGAGCTCTGCAGTATCAGAGGGGCAGTACTGAGGGAGCTCTGCAGTATCAGAGGGGCAGTACTGAGGGAGCTCTGCAGTATCAGAGGGGCAGTACTGAGGGAGCGGTGCAGTATCAGAGGGGCAGTACTGAGGGAGCGCTGCAGTATCAGAGGGGCAGTACTGAGGGAGCGCTGCAGTATCAGAGGGGCAGTACTGAGGGAGCTCTGCAGTATCAGAGGGGCAGTACTGAGGGAGCTCTGCAGTATCAGAGGGGCAGTACTGAGGGAGCGCTGCAATATCAGAGGGGCAGTACTGAGGGAGCTCTGCAATATCAGAGGGACAGTGCTGAGGGAGCTCTGCAGTATCAGAGGGGCAGTACTGAGAGAGCTCTGCAGTATCAGAGGGGCAGTACTGAGGGAGCTCTGCAGTATCAGAGGGGCAGTACTGAGGGAGCGCTGCAGTATCAGAGGGGCAGTACTGAGGGAGCTCTGCAGTATCAGAGGGGCAGTACTGAGGGAGCGCTGCAATATCAGAGGGGCAGTACTGAGGGAGCTCTGCAGTATCAGAGGGACAGTGCTGAGGGAGCTCTGCAGTATCAGAGGGGCAGTGCTGAGGGAGCGCTGAAGTGTCAGAGGGGCAGTGCTGAGGGAGCGCTGAAGTGTCAGAGGGGCAGTGCTGAGGGAGCGCTGAAGTGTCAGAGGGGCAGTGCTGAGGGAGCGCTGAAGTGTCAGAGGGACAGTACTGAGGGAGCGCTGAAGTTTCAGAGGGGCAGTGCTGAGGGAGCGCTGAAGTGTCAGAGGGGCAGTGCTGAGGGAGCTCTGTAGTATCAGAGGGGCAGTGCTGAGGGAGCGCTGAAGTGTCAGAGGGACAGTACTGAGGGGACGCTGCACTGTTGGAGGGGCAGTGCTGTTGGAGCGCTGCACTGTCGGAGGGGCAATGCTGAGGGAGTGCTGCACTGTCAGAGAGGCAGTGCTGAGGATAATATTCAAGATCACCAGAGCAAAGTTTCAGTATTGCTTCTTTGTCCGAATCACCTGTTCGACAACAGTTGGAGTACTGTGGGCAGTTCTGGCCACTCCGTTCCTGGAAGGATAATCAGGCCATGCGGCTTCACTGACATTAATAGTTGGGCCTTTGAAAGATTCACTAGAGTGATGCCAGGAATCAGAGGCTATAATTGGGAAGAATTGCTGCTTTTTTCACAAACAGGGAAAGTTAAGGGGGGCCTATTGGAGGTTTTTTAAATTCTGAATTGTTTTGAGAGCGATTGATGAATCAGTGAGAAAGAAAATTAGACTCAGACAATTATTAATAACGGAACAAAGAGGGAAGTCAAAGAACATTTTTTGGAGTCATTGCAACAGGGAATATTTTGCCAAAAGTGGTTATTGAGGCAGAGAGAGTGCATCATTTAAAACGGAACTGAACAATGTATTGGAAAAGGCAGAATATAAAAGGATGAAAATACAAGGATATGGAATTAGAACAAATAGCTCAGTGGAAGAGCTGAGTGCAGTAAAGATGCAGTGAGCCTCTGGGCTTTATTTACTGCCACAGTTATGACTGTGTATCTGAACACTTGTCCTTTAAATGGTTTGGATCCCACACAGATTGATATAATCCCTGATATCTGTAGAGTTCCTGTCAAATCAAGTCACAACTGATTTCTTCGTCAGTGCAAGTCGACAATATAAAACTTCCCATAGTTTGGAATAATTGGCACTTTCACTCGTGCCCTGGATATCCTGATTACTGGAAGTCAAGAGTGTTCCAAACTAGCCCACAGGATGTAACCATTGCTGTTCCAGAATAAAGAGGGTGACATAGAGGCATCAAGGATGGCTGCTACACTGATGGAAAATTAGCGTTGGCACTTCAGTAGAGCAAAGTAGCAGGAGCTTCAGTCTCTACCTTACTGATTGGCCAAAGCTGTGTTTGTCTGCCTGTCTGTCAATCTGTCTTGCTCGCTGTCTCTCCATATCTTTCTTTCTTTCTCTCTCCCTTTTTCTTTTACATTCTTTTCTTTTTTTTGTCTCGCTTTCTGTGGATTTTGGCACCTTACGGATAGTGAGCAGTCTCCAGGCTGTTACCAGCTCACTGGCTCTGAGACTATACCCACTACTTTTAGTTTTCCCTATGACATCGTTAACTAAAACTAGGGGGTATATTCTCAGAATAAGGGGCTGCCCATTTAAAATTGAGATGAGGAGGTATTTCTTCTCTCAGAGGGTTGTAAATCTGTGGAATTTTCTGCCCCAGAGAGCTGTGGAGGCTGGGTTATTGAATATATTTAAGGCGGAGATAGTCAGATTTTTGAGCGATAAGGGAATAAAGGGGTTATGGGGAGTGGGCAGGGAAGTGAATCCATGATCAGATCAGCCATGATCTTATTAAATGGCGGAGCAGGCACGAGGGGCCACATGGCCACATGGCCTATTCATGTTCTTATTTCATATTTCATAATGGATACAGCATCAGATACAGCATCGATCAATGGGTCAGATACAGCTTCGATCAATGGGTCAGATACAGCATCGATCAATGGGTCAGGTACAGCATCGATCAATGGGTCAGATACAGCATCGATCAATGTGTCAGATACAGCATCGATCAATGGGTCAGATGCAGCATCGATCAATGGGTCAGATACAGCATCGATCAATGGGTCAGGTACAGCATCGATCAATGGGTCAGATACAGCATCGATCAATGGGTCAGATACAGCATCGATCGATGGGTCAGATACAGCATCGATCAATGGGTGAGGTACAGCATCGATCAATGGGTCAGGTACAGCATCGATCAATGGGTGAGGTACAGCATCGATCAATGGGTCAGGTACAGCATCGATCAATGGGTCAGATACAGCATCGATCAATGGGTGAGGTACAGCATCGATCAATGGGTCAGATACAGCATCGATCAATGGGTCAGATACAGCATCGATCAATGAGTCAGATACAATATCGATCAATGGGTCAGATACAGCATCGATCAATGGGTCAGATACAGCATCGATCAATGGGTCAGATACATCATCGATCAATGGGTCAGGTACAGCATCGATCAATGGGTCAGGTACAGCATCGATCAATGGGTCAGGTACAGCATCGATCAATGGGTCAGGTACAGCATCGATCAATGGGTCAGATACAGCATCGATCAATCGGTCAGGTACAGCATCGATCAATGGGTCAGCTACAGCATCGATCAATGGGTCAGATACAGCATCGATCAATGGGTCAGATACAGCATCGATCAATGGGTCAGATACAGCATCGATCAATGGGTCAGATACAGCATCGATCAATGAGTCAGATACAACATCGATCAATGGGTCAGGTACAGCATCGATCAATGGGTCAGATACAGCATCGATCAATGGGTCAGGTACAGCATCGATCAATGGGTCAGCTACAGCATCGATCAATGGGTCAGGTACAGCATCGATCAATGGGTCAGATACAGCATCGATCAATGGGTCAGATACAGCATCGATCAATGGGTCAGGTACAGCATCGATCAATGGGTCAGATACAGCATCGATCAATGGGTCAGATACAGCATCGATCAATGGGTCAGATACAGCATCGATCAATGGGTCAGATACAGCATCGATCAATGAGTCAGATACAACATCGATCAATGGGTCAGGTACAGCATCGATCAATGGGTCAGATACAGCATCGATCAATGGGTCAGATACAGCATCGATCAATGGGTCAGCTACAGCATCGATCAATGGGTCAGATACAGCATCGATCAATGGGTCAGATACAGCATCGATCAATGGGTCAGATACAGCATCGATCAATGGGTCAGGTACAGCATCGATCAATGGGTCAGATACAGCATCGATCAATGGGTCAGATACAGCATCGATCAATGGGTCAAGTACAGCATCGATCAATGGGTCAGAGACAGCATCGATCAATGGGTCAGATACAACATCGATCAATGGGTCAGATACAGCATCGATCAATGGGTCAGATACAGCATCGATCAATGGGTCAGATACAGCATCGATCAATGGGTCAGATACAGCATCGATCAATGGGTCAGGTACAGCATCGATCAATGGGTGAGGTACAGCATCGATCAATGGGTCAGATACAGCATCGATCAATGGGTCAGATACAGCATCGATCAATGGGTCAGGTACAGCATCGACCAATGGGTCAGATACAGCATCGATCAATGGGTGAGGTACAGCATCGATCAATGGGATAGATACAGCATCGATCAATGGGTCAGGTACAGCATCGATCAATGGGTTAGATACAGCATCGATCAATGGGTGAGGTACAAAATCGATCAATGGGTGAGGTACAGCACCGATCAATGGGTCAGATACAGCATCGATCAATGGGTCAGATACAGCATCGATCAATGGGTCAGATACAGCATCGAGCAATGGGTCAGATACAGCATCGGTCAATGGGTCAGGTACAGCATCGATCAATGGGTCAGATACAGCATCGATCAATGGGTGAGGTACAGCATCAATCAATGGGTCAGATACAGCATCGATCAATGGGTCAGATACAGCATCGATCAATGGGTCAGGTACACCATCGATCAATGGGTCAGGTACAGCATCGATCAATGGGTCAGGTACAGCATCGATCAATGGGTCAGGTACAGCATCGATCAATGGGTCAGATACAGCATCGATCAATGGGTCAGATACAGCATCGATCAATGGGTGAGGTACAGCATCGATCAATGGGTCAGATACAGCATCGATCAATGGGTCAGATACAGCATCGATCAATGGGTCAGATACAGCATCGATCAATGGGTCAGATACAGCATCGATCAATGGGTCAGCTACAGCATCGATCAAGATACAGCATCGATCAATGGGTCAGATACAGCATCGATCAATGGGTCAAGTACAGCATCGATCAATGGGTCAGAGACAGCATCGATCAATGGGTC
Source organism: Pristiophorus japonicus (assembly GCF_044704955.1). NCBI lineage: Eukaryota > Metazoa > Chordata > Chondrichthyes > Pristiophoridae > Pristiophorus > Pristiophorus japonicus. The sequence continues at coordinate 81,871,486 of NC_091993.1, forward strand.
AGATACAACATCGATCAATGGGTCAGATACAGCATCGATCAATGGGTCAGATACAGCATCGATCAATGGGTCAGATACAGCATCGATCAATGGGTCAGATACAGCATCGATCAATGGGTCAGGTACAGCATCGATCAATGGGTGAGGTACAGCATCGACCAATGGGTCAGATACAGCATCGATCAATGGGTGAGGTACAGCATCGATCAATGGGATAGATACAGCATCGATCAATGGGTCAGGTACAGCATCGATCAATGGGTTAGATACAGCATCGATCAATGGGTGAGGTACAAAATCGATCAATGGGTGAGGTACAGCACCGATCAATGGGTCAGATACAGCATCGATCAATGGGTCAGATACAGCATCGATCAATGGGTCAGATACAGCATCGAGCAATGGGTCAGATACAGCATCGGTCAATGGGTCAGGTACAGCATCGATCAATGGGTCAGATACAGCATCGATCAATGGGTGAGGTACAGCATCAATCAATGGGTCAGATACAGCATCGATCAATTGGTCAGATACAGCATCGATCAATGGGTCAGGTACACCATCGATCAATGGGTCAGGTACAGCATCGATCAATGGGTCAGGTACAGCATCGATCAATGGGTCAGATACAGCATCGATCAATGGATGAGGTACAGCATCAATCAATGGGTGAGGTACAGCACCGATCAATGGGTCAGATACAGCATCGATCAATGGGTCAGATACAGCATCGATCAATGGGTCAGATACAGCATCGAGCAATGGGTCAGATACAACATCGATCAATGGATGAGGTACAGCATCGATCAATGGGTCAGGTACAGCATCGATCAATGGGTGAGGTACAGCATCAATCAATGGGTCAGGTACAGCATCGATCAATGGGTCAGATACAGCATCGATCAATGGGTGAGGTACAGCATCGATCAATGGGTCAGATACAGCATCGATCAATCGGTCAGGTACAGCATCGATCAATGGGTGAGGTACAGCATCGATCAATGGGTCAGATACAGCATCGATCAATGGGTCAGATACAGCATCGATCAATGGGTCAGATACAGCATCGATCAATGAGTCAGATACAACATCGATCAATGGGTCAGATACAGCATCGATCAATGGGTCAGATACAGCATCGATCAATGGGTCAGATACATCATCGATCAATGGGTCAGGTACAGCATCGATCAATGGGTCAGGTACAGCATCGATCAATGGGTCAGGTACAGCATCGATCAATGAGTCAGGTACAGCATCAATCAATTGGTCAGATACAGCATCGATCAATGGGTGAGGTACAGCATTGATCAATGGGTCAGATACAGCATCGATCAATGGGTCAGATACAGCATCGATCAATGGGTCAGATACAGCATCGATCAATGGGTGAGGTACAGCATCGATCAATGGGTCAGGTACAGCATCGATCAATGGGTGAGGTACAGCATCGATCAATGGGTCAGGTACAGCATCGATCAATGGGTCAGATACAGCATCGATCAATGGGTCAGATACAGCATCGATCAATGGGTCAGCTACAGCATCGATCAATCGGTCAGGTACAGCATCGATCAATGGGTCAGCTACAGCATCGATCAATGGGTCAGATACAGCATCGATCAATGGGTCAGAAACAGCATCGATCAATGGGTCAGATACAGCATCGATCAATGGGTCAGATACAGCATCGATCAATGAGTCAGATACAACATCGATCAATGGGTCAGATACAGCATCGATCAATGGGTCAGATACAGCATCGATCAATGGGTCAGATACATCATCGATCAATGGGTCAGGTACAGCATCGATCAATGGGTCAGGTACAGCATCGATCAATGGGTCAGGTACAGCATCGATCAATGGGTCAGATACAGCATCGATCAATGGGTCAGGTACAGCATCGATCAATGGGTCAGGTACAGCATCGATCAATTGGTCAGATACAGCATCGATCAATGGGTGAGGTACAGCATCGATCAATGGGTCAGATACAGCATCGATCAATTGGTCAGAGACAGCATCGATCAATGGGTCAGATACAACATCGATCAATGGGTCAGATACAGCATCGATCAATGGGTCAGATACAGCATCGATCAATGGGTCAGATACAGCATCGATCAATGGGTCAGGTACAGCATCGATCAATGGGTCAGGTACAGCATCGATCAATGGGTGAGTTACAGCATCGATCAATGGGTCAGATACAGCATCGATCAATGGGTCAGATACAGCATCGATCAATGGGTCAGATACAGCATCGATCAATGGGTCAGATACAACATCGATCAATGGGTCAGATACAACATCGATCAATGGGTCAGATACAGCATCGATCAATGGGTCAGTTACAGCATCGATCAATGGGTCAGATACAGCATCGATCAATGGGTCAGGTACAGCATCGATCAATGGGTGAGGTACAGCATCGATCAATGGGTCAGATACAACATCGATCAATGGGTCAGATACAGCATCGATCAATGGGTCAGAAACAGCATCGGTCAATAGGTCAGGTACAGCATCGGTCAATAGGTCAGGTACAGCAGCGATCAATTGGTCAGATACAGCATCGATCAATGGATCAGATACTGCATCGATCAATGGGTGAGGTACAGCATCGATCAATGGATCAGATACCGCATCGATCAATCGGTCAATTACAGCATCGATCAATGGGTGAGGTACAGCATCGATCAATGGGTCAGATACAGCATCGATCAATGGGTCAGATACAGCATCGATCAATGCGTCAGATTCAGCATCGATCAATGGGTGACGTACAGCATCGATCAATGGGTCAGATACAGCATCGATCAATGGGTCAGATACAGCATCGATCAATGGGTCAGGTACAGCATCGATCAATGGGTCAGATACAGCATCGATCAATGGGTCAGATACAGCATCGATCAATGGGTGAGGTACAGCATCGATCAATGGGTCAGATACAGCATCGATCAATTGGTCAGATACAGCATCGATCAATGGGTGAGGTACAGCATCGATCAATGGGTCAGATACAGCATCGATCAATGGGTGAGGTACAGGATCGATCAATGGGTCAGATACAGCATCGATCAATGGGTCAGCTACAGCATCGATCAATGGGTCAGGTACAGCATCGATCAATGGGTCAGCTACAGCTTCGATCAATGGGTCAGATACAGCATCGATCAATGGATGAGGTACAGTATCGATCAATGGGTGAGGTACAGCATCGATCAATGGGTCAGATACAGCATCGATCAATGGGTCAGATACAGCATCGATCAATGGATGAGGTACAGCATCGATCAATGGGTCAGGTACAGCATCGATCAATGGGTCAGGTACAGCATCGATCAATGGGTCAAGTACAGCATCGATCAATGGGTCAGATACAGCATCGATCAATGGGTCAAGTATAGCATCGATCAATGGGTCAGATACAGCATCGATCAATGGGTCAGATACAGCATCGATCAATGGGTCAAGTACAGCATCGATCAATGGGTCAGATATAGCATCGATCAATGGGTCAGATACAGCATCGATCGATGGGTCAGATACAGCATCGATCAATGGGTCAGATACAGCATCGATCAATTGGTCAGATACAGCATCGATCAATGGGTGAGGTACAGCATCGATCAATGCGTCAGATACAGCATCGATCAATGGGTGAGGTACAGCATCGATCAATGGGTCAGATACAGCATCGATCAATGGGTCAGATACAGCATCGATCAATGGGTCAGGTACAGCATTGTTCAATGGGTCAGATACAGCATCGATCAATGGGTCAGATACAGCATCGATCAATGGGTCAGATACAGCATCGATCAATGGGTCAGATACAGCATCGATCAATGGGTGAGGTACAGCATCGATCAATGGGTCAGATACAGCATCGATCAATGGGTCAGATACAGCATCGATCAATGGGTCAGGTACAGCATTGTTCAATGGGTCAGATACAGCATCGATCAATGGGTCAGATACAGCATCGATCAATGGGTCAGATACAGCATCGATCAATGGGTCAGATACAGCATCGATCAATGGGTCAGATACAGCATCGATCAATGGGTCAGATACAGCATCGATCAATGGGTCAGATACAGCATCGATCAATGGTTCAGGTACAGCATCGATCAATGGGTCAGGTACAGCATCGATCAATGGGTCAGATGCAGCATCGATCAATGGGTCAGGTACAGCATCGATCAATGGGTCAGATGCAGCATCGATCAATGGGTGAGGTACAGCATCGATCAATGGGTCAGGTACAGCATCGATCAATGGGTCAGACGCAGCATCGATCAATGGGTCAGATACAGCATCGATCAATGGGTCAGATACAGCATCGATCAATGGGTCAGGTACAGCATCGATCAATGGGTCAGATACAGCATCGATCAATGGGTCAGATACAGCATCGATCGATGGGTCAGATACAGCATCATTCAATGGGTCAGATACAGCATCGATCAATGGGTCAGATACAGCATCGATCAATAGGTCAGATACAGCTTCGATCAATGGGTCAGATACAGCATCGATCAATGGGTCAGATACAAAATCGAACAATGGGTCAGATACAGCCTCGATCAATGGGTCAGGTATAGCATCGATCAATGGGTCAGGTACAGCATCGATCAATGGGTCAGATACAGCATCGATCGGTAGGCCAGGAACAATATCAATCAGGTTCGTTAACATCTGGAGTACATTAACTGCGTGATCTTTCAAGGACGGCTTTTACACCGAAGTCACAGCGTTAAATATGAGTGGAAATATCCTCTCTGCATCCACCTTGTCGAGCCCCCTCAGTATCTTATATGTTTCAATAAGATCACCTTTCATTCTTCTGAACTCCAATGTGTATAGGCCCAACCTACTCAACCTGTCTTCATAAGTCAACCCCCTCATCTCCGGAATCAACCCAGTGAACCTTCTCTGAGCAGCCTCCAATGCAAGTATATCCTTCCTTCAATACGGAGACCAAAACTGTAAGCAGTACTCTTGGTGTGGCCTTACCAACACCCTGTACAGTTGTAGCAGGACTTCTCTGCTTTTATACTCTATCCCCCTTGCAATAATGGCCAACATTCCATTTGCCTTCCTGATTACTTGCTGTACCTGCATACTATGTTTTTGTGTTTCATGCACAATGCTGTATCTGACCCATTGACCGATGCTGTACCTGACTAGACACAAAAGACTGAAAGATGATCCATACCCTGAATGCCCATCTGTCACTAACAGGAACATAAAATTAACTTTTGAAAAGAAGACATGAGCCCACATGCTTACAGTTGGGTTTCTTGCGGTACAGGGAAGAAACGTTTGTGGGGGAGACGTGGGTTGGCTGTGTGGGGCAAAGGGGAGTTAGAAGATGCCAAGAGTTGACAGGATGATGCACTTTGACACAGTTTGTCATTGCATTGTATATCAGCAAATAAAGATTTGATAATACATATTTTCTTCAAGATGCCACCCCATTCAAAACAAGGGAGTGTTACCCTCATATAAATGAACCTGTGGTGTTCCTCACAGTCAGCAGCAGCAGAGATATGTGAACCGCAGACAAGTCAGCAAAGGATCGTGACGCCATGTTTGGAGTCGGGTATGTCAGTGGTTCGTCACTCTCACCTAAGTTTAACCTTACTGTAATCTCATTTTTGTTGCAGTAGAGGCGAGATCTCTTGAGGATTACACCTTGATAAAATATTGTTGCTTCATTGTGCATTCAAGCAGGTAGATCAGGTGGGACTGTGTAAACAGTTCAAGACTCAACAAAGAGGCTTCATCAGAAAAGCTGGCAGAGAGGAATGTCTGGGTGCTCTAATTAAATAGTGATTTGTGACAGGCTCACTGGACTGTGGCCATGTTTCGCTCAAGGAAGGCTGAACAGCTCAGAATTAAACCATTCTTATTGACGCACAACTTCTTTGATGTGGTCCCTGTGAAGTTGCCTCATTTTCTTCTGGGAATTTGAAGTTGCCGTATTTTCAGTAATTTACCTGGCACAGTGTGCAGTATAGCTGGGGAGTTCATTGCTTGAGCACTACGACATGAAGTGAACTTTGTTACAATGGTTGTTACAGAACAATCTCAATCAAATCTGCTTCTTCACAGTTTCTAAATACTGGACTGACTTATAGGGGGGTGGTTCTGCTTTTTCTAAATTCTCCCCCCAGCCCTGATTGGTCCTGTGGGGCCATTGCAGAGGGACTTGCTGTTACCCTGGTCCAGCAAGCGCACAGAGGAAATTGCACCCCCCCACCCAACCTGATAATGCACACGCCTTTCAACAGAGCTCACTGGATAGTGATCATAGATCGTGACTCGTTTCCCCCTTTCCCAGCTCAGGGCGATTGAGGCCTTTTGCAATCCCCAAACTGTTGGCTGAAACCAGCTAAATCAACTCAGACCTGTGATCGAGCCAACATCACCTGCTCAGGGGCACAGCACGCTGCCAATTTACCCATTAAGCCATTAGGGGAGTTCCCGCCTGTGTGTGTTTTAAATGATTTTTCTATGCTTTACATAGTGTCATCTGTGGCTCAGTGGGTAGCACACCCGCCTCTGAGTCAGAAGGTTGTGGGTTCAGGTCCCACCCCAGAGACTTGAGCGCACAAGTCTACGCTGACACTCCAGTGCAGTGTTGAGGGAGCGCTGCACTGTCAGAGGTGCTGTCTTTCGGGCGAGATGTTAAACAGAGGCCCCATCTGCCCCCTCTGGTGGATGTAAAAGATCCCATGGCACTATGTCGAAGAAGAGCAGCGGAGTTATCCCCGGTGTCCTGGCCAATATTTACCTCTCAATCAATATAACGAAAACAGATTATCTGGTCACTATCACATTGCTGCTTGCTATGTGCAAATTGGCTGTGCGTTTCCTACATTACAACAGTGACTACACTTCAAAAAGTACTTCATTGGCTGTAAAGTCCAGTGGTTGTGAAAGGCATTATATAAATGCAAGTCTTTTTTTAATCCAATCGAATAATTAAAGCACCAAAATGAGTTAGCGTCAGTCTGTCTGCGCAGCCTCGATTGCATAGGCCCATATATTGATACGCAGTTCTATAATACCTTGTGAGCAGCAGCCTTTAAGAATCCCGTTACTCCTAATCGCAGGGAGTGAGAACAGATGTTCTTGTAGTGAAGGGTGACACTCGTCTCTGTTTGCCATGAGTCGAAACAGAACAGATTATTAACCTCATATTATCCCCTCGTACTAACCCGCCCAAACTATTCGATGTACTGGCAGTGTTTGCACGATGCAAAGTCCTTTTTTACACAGTAGGCAGCCCAATTTAGGATTTCACGCGTCTAAATTGAAGAGAGGGCAAATTTCAATGTTTATTTTGATAATGTTCAATATTCAGGAAAGGTCTGCGCCTTTCTGTAATTTAACTTTGCGGTTGTTAATGTATAAAGATCTGGAATGGGGAGGGCCTGTAATAGACACATGTAAGTGAGCTGTTGCTGGTTTCCACACGGGACTTCCACATTCATTCACTGCGTGAAAAATTCCTGCTCTTAAGCTTTTGGGAGAAGACGGTGAGTAAAAGGGAGGGGTTTCCCTGGGATAACCCAGCCTGCTCCCACTTACCAAGCCTGTCCGGACCAATATTTATCACTTAACCTTCAACTCTTAAAAACAGATTATATCCGGTCTTTATCACTTTGCTGTTTGTGGGAGCTTGCTGTGCACAAATCTGCTGCCGGGTTTCTGACATTGTAACAGAGAGTACACTTCAGAAAGTACTTCATTTGCTTCGGGACTTCCCGAGGTCGTGAAGGCATAATATAAATGCAAGAGTTTTGTCTTTCTTCTTAAGGCTAGGATTTCTTGTAGGATTTCACGGTGAAGTTGGGGCAAAAATAAAATGTTGTAAGGTTGGAGTTGGGGGGGGGGGGGGGAGGGAGGGGGCGGGGGTGGCGTTGGGGAGGGAGGGAAAAGTTAAAGTTTGAATTTGCACAAAGCCCAAGGCCATAATGCTGGATTGTACGATTCCTGATTTCGAATTTCAGTTTTAACTAACCTATGAACTTGAGCATTGCTATGGCGACTGGTCATGTTCCGGTTGGAGAGGGTTGGATAAGTCGTCAGGCACAGGGGAGGGGGGGATTCCTTCCTGCACTAATCCTGTCCCTTCTGCTCAATTGACCTCGCTACCATCTATGCTGATGCTATCATTGTACCATCCATCCCCTTCCCACTGAACAGCGCGGGGTGCATACAGGGTAGATGGGGAGGTGGGGGGAGGGGGGGAGAAAATGCAGGGGGGGGAAATGAACCGCCTTTTGAGAGGAAATGCAGAAAATCATTTTTGCTGCTCTCCGAGCGCAGGAAGGATTTAGAGTTTTAAAAACTACAAAGGCCATTGAGTGCTTGACTGGTTCACATTAATAAGGAGCTCAATGAAGTACGGTCTGTTGTATCGCAGTTAATACTTGTCATCACACAGAGCAGTCAAGCAGCACACGAGCTCATTCCGCACACTCCATGCCCCGAGTTATTTAATTGTGTGCTTGTTGTAAATACTTATGTGGGAGATATATGGGCTTCACGGGGAAACAGACATTATCTCAAACTGTAATCAAACCAGAATGTATTACTCTGTTCTCTGACTCTACTTTGTCTACTGATATAGTTGAGATATAGTTTCCTTATCTCATAAAAACACCAAACACTAACTCTGCAACTCAGTTTACTTGGGCGAGCTGGAATTAATTTAAGGCGATATGTTCCAAACTGTGTTCATCCTATTCTTCAAAGTGCCACCTTTTTGAGAATGATTTGTTCTTCAACTTCCTTTGCTGTTTTTAGTATCAGTCATGTGAGTCCTACAATTAAAATAGAAGACATTAATGTGACAATCGGTATGGGGTGCCATCTCCTGACATCCTCACACATGTGCTCTCCAATAGCTGTAGCAATCGGGGATGGGAATACTGGCTGGTTTATTGGGGCTTCCCTGGAGGTATTGAGGATCTCTGTAGTGCTCCTGTTGAGATCCGCATGTCCTCCTTTCTCCATTTTTCACCCTTTTTTAAAATCTTTTCCCCTCGCCCATACTTCTCTTTCTGTTTGTCCCTCCTCTAATTGTAGCCCACCTAACTATGGGGTTTGAGAGTCTATTCTCCTTCAGCCAAGTAGGCACAGCAGTAATGAAATCTTGTGGCCTGGTGTTTAAATAAGAACATAAGATTAGGAGCAGGAGTAGGCCATTCGGCTCCTCGAGCCTTCTCCGTCATTCAATTTATCGACAAAGTGGATGCAGGGAGGATATTTTCACTCATAGGGGAAACTAAAACTAGGGGACATAGTCTTAGAATAAGGGGCCACCCATTTTAACATTGAGATGAGGAGAAATTTCTTCTCTCAGGGTTGTAAATCTATTGAATTCTCTGCCCCAGAGAGCTGTGTAGGCTGGGTCATTGAATACATTTAAGGCGAAGGTAGACAGAATTTTGAGTGATAAGGGAATAAAGTGTTATGGGGAGTGGGCAGGGTTGTGGAGCTCAGTCCGTGATCAGATCAGCCATGATCTTATTGAACGATGGAGCAGGCTCGAGGGGCCAAATGGCCTACTCCTGCTCCTATTTCTTATGTTCTTATGTTCTTAATGAGATCATGGCTGATCTTCATCCTCAACTCCACTTTCCTGCCCTATCCCCATATCCCTTCATAAGGAAATAGCGAACTTTCACCGGCTTGTTGGGATAGTCCGACTTCCATAGTATTTTCCAGCATTCTCGCACTGCCTATTGAGAGAAAGCAAGAGAATATATAGGGCCCTGGTGGGACCACAGCTGGAGTATTGTGTACAGTTTTTGGGCTGGATTTTAGGCTTTTCTGTTTTCGGGGCGAAAATGGAGGTGGGGCGGGAAAGTTACCGGCCGGGAATAGCTTGCGCTTTAGTGTGGAAGTTTGGGCATCTAGGCCCTGTGTCAGGAGGTGCAGCGCTAAGGGAAGCGTTGTACACTTTTCGTGGCTCAAGGATGGGAAACCCGCGAACTATAGAGCCAGGCATTCTGCACTCCGAGAGAGGCCTGGGGGGGCGGGGCGGGGGGGGGTGGGGGGGGTGGCCTTTAAAAAAACACACAAATTTTCCCAAAACATTGCCCACGCCACCACAATACAAATCGCAAGAAAAAAAATCAAAGGAACAAACACTCACACTTACCTTCAGAGTACTTTATCTTCCTCACTGCCGGCGGCTATGTTGGACCACTCTGATTTCCCGGGCAGTCACTGCGGGCACACTCCCGGACGGACAGATCGGGCAAAAGTCAAAACTCCTGCCAGTGTCGCAACCAAAGGTGTCGCACACCTGGCGCAGCTCTTCCCGGCAGTGCTGCTCAGCACCGGCGCAAAACGGAACCAGAGGATCGCAAGGGGGCGCAAGAGACCCCAACGTCGCCTTTCACGCCGCTCTGGAGCGAAACGCAGAGCGCAAAGGACTGGAAAATCCAGCCTTTGGTCTCCATACCTAAGGAAGGATATACTTGTCACAGAGGGAGTGCAACGAAGGTTCAGCAGACTGATTCCTGGGGGGTGGCGGGGGTGGTGATTGTCCTATGAGGTGAGATTGAGTAGACTAGGTCTATATTCTCTAGAGTTTAGAAGAATGAGAGGTGATCTCATTGAAACATACAAAATTTTTACAGGGCTTGACAGGGTAGATGCAGGGAGGATGTTTCCCCTGGCTGAGGAGTCTAGAACCAGGGGTCACAGTCTCAGAATAAGGGGTTGGCCATTTAGGACTAAGATGAAGAGAAATCTCTTCACAGAGGGTGGGGAACCTCTGGAATTCGGTACCCCAGAGGGCTGTGGAGGCTCAGTCGTTGAGTATAATCAAGACCGAGATCGATAGATTTTTGAATATTAAGGAAATCAAGGGATATAGGGATAGTGCAGGAAAGTGGAGTTGAGGTAGAAGATCAGCCATGATCTTATTGACTGGTGGAGCAGGCTCGAGGGGCCGAATGGCCTACTCCTGCTCCTAATTCTTATGTTCTTATTAAGAGAAATATCAGGAAATATTGGCACAATACACACAGCCTGAGGCCATGATCCCTCAGCAAGAGTTTGTAGGTCTGGCTATTTGAGCCTGGGATTGTGGTGGCACACACTGAAATAATTGACTCATTTTTTCAAACGTTTTTAAAGTGTGCTGCACTTGGGACTTTGATATAATTATAATAAACCTTTTATTTCCTTGGTGGGATAGGAATTTATTTTTTTTAATTAATTCAAATCTTTACCTCAGTGAGCTTGCCTCCTCACATTCTCTCTCTTCAGCCCCATGCCTAAAAAACTCATTCGCCTTCTACAGAGTGGATTCACAAGAGCTGCCCCATCCCCCAATCTACGAGAGTCCTGAGATGCTTAAAGTGACCATTTCAAATCTATTCTCTCTCCATTCAGATCCATGGCTTGCTCGAGACACCTGCTCAGCGAGGTTTATGGGTGCTGTGTTGTATTTAACTCAAGCCAGTAGTTCCAGAAAAAAAAAGTCATGAATTTTCTGAGCTGTTTAATGGTTAATAAGTGGCAAATGTTGCAGAATTCCACACATTTCAGCCACTGTACCCTTGCCCTGTGGAATTCTCCCAAACCCATTTGCTTTGCTAACCTCTATACCTCCTTTCAAAAATGCCCTAAGAACCGTTCCCTTTGACCATGCATTTGGCTCCTTGTCCCTTCCCCCACTTCCCCACCAAATTTCCAACTTTTGTTGTTCATTGTCCACCACTGCACTCCTTGCTAAGGGATATGGGGAAGGTGGAATTGAGGTCGAAGATCAGCCATGATCTTATTCAATGGCAGAGCAGGCTCGAGGGGCCGCATGGCCGACTCATGTTCCTATTTCTTTTGTTCTTATAAGAGCGCTCCTCATTGAAATGTTTCTTTACGTGAAAAACATTGTACAAATCTAGGTTATTACTGCATGCTGTTCCCCGTGCTGGGATTCTAACTGCAATGACCAAATATATCATGGCTTCTTTTTTCCAGTGCGGACAGAGTTTGTTGGTTTTGCAGCAGCATGGCATTTTTGTGGTTAGCCAGCTTTTAATGGAAAGTTCCATTCTGCCAACAAGGAAGTAAAAGATTTATTATAATTGCATCAAAGTTTTGAATGCAGCACACATTTAAGGGGAAAAAAAATTGGAAAAAAAATAATTAAATCCATGCTGAAAATGTCAGCAGTGACATTTCATTAAAATCAGCTCCCTCTGATCATTCTGTGGTTCTCATTAACATAGATGGTCATTATACTTCCACAACATAATACATCATAACATTATTTTATATAGGAAAGCAGATGGATTAAATGAAAGCCAGTGCCCAGTTGTAATGTGAGTATATGCTGAGGGACAGAACGCATGCTCTACTCCTTTAAAGCTAGGGAGGGTGTTTCAAACTCAAATCCAAACTTGGATCAAACTTATATGAGTGAAATATCTTTACAAGAGAAGGTGGCAGCAGATTTACCGCTGTTCGACCTGGGAGAAAATTGGCTACAAGCCAAAAGTGGGTATTAAGCGAGAAATGAAGCGCTATATATGTATATATATATATAGATGTATACAATGTATAGGCACCCACTATCAGCATCAAGCACTCCTAAGTTAGGTACAGCTCAGCCATTTGCAGAATTAAGTCTTCTCCACTCTGCTCCAACAATGTGCTTCAGGCCCCGCCGAGTCATATCCTTTACTTCTGCTGTGGGAATTTTTTCACTTTCCATAGCAGTTAACATTGTGGTCTTTCTGCCAAGTTATGGGCACTTCTGCATCACCATTCACACCCACTAGGAACTAGATTTAGACTGTCTTAAATCCATTGCACTTCAACATTTTTTAGGCACTAGGGAGAGGAAACCTTGATATCATTTTGACCTGGATTTGAACACAGGTCTCTGAGGTAAAGGACAGTTTACTATCTGAGCATTTGCTTTTTACTGATATGTCCGCTCAGGATTTTGCATGTTATGGTAGATGATTTGCTCAAGGTCTGCTATCGAATAAGTGGACAAAATTCGAGTGTTTTCCACTTTGCATGTGCATACATACATGTACCCACATACACGTAGCCGCACACAGGCACACATTCACATACACTCATACGCACACACACATACATATACATACACACACTCACATACCCGCACTCTCACACACACACATACATATACATACACGCACACACGTACACACACACAGGTACAATCTATAACATTAATGGTAATCCAACTGAAGTTCTGGCAGAAACGTTTCTTCAGCTTTTGTTCCTGTTGCCATCAGTAGTAATACTGAGAGGGAGAGAGGAAACTGGCAGATGATCACCAATTTGTTCACCCGCTTTAGTAGGAGGCCCGTACCAGCTGTACTTGAAGAAAGGAGAATTGTGAAATTAAACATTGGTCCCTTAGAGGCTGAGACAGGATGAATTATAATGGTCAACAAGGAAATGGCAGAGGCTTTAAACAAATATTTTGGGCTGGATTTTCAGTTCATTGCCGCTTCTGTTTTCACCCTGGAGGGGCGGTAATGGCGGCGGAAGGCATTTCCGGCCAGCTTCCAGCGCTCCGCCGGGACATTCGGTGCCAGGTTTGCAGGGACATGGTGCAATACCGCCTGGGAGAGGCGAGCCGGTGTGCAACGCCCCTGGTTGCAACACCGTAGCGCACCCTAGTGGGACCGCCTGGCAGTCCGAGCTGTACCGGCTGCAGTGAGGGAAGGAATGTCTACCTGAGGTAGGTGTGATTGTTTTTTATTTTTTTTATTTTTGTGGTTTATGTAGCTGTGGCATCAGTAATGTATTGGGAATGTTTTTGATGGGTTTTTTTCAGGTTTTTCCCCCCCCCCCAGGCCTCTCTTAGGGCGCTCCGAGGCCAGCTGTTTAGCTCGGGAGTTTCAGTTGCTCAGCCGGCCTAGTGCCCTAAGAGAGGTGTGGAATGCCTTCCCTTGCACTCCGCCCACACTCAGGGCCCAGCTGGTGAATTTTGCGGCTCAAGATGCAAACCATTTCCCGGCGCAAAATTTACTGCTCCGCCTGGATATAACGCCGCAACAGAGGGGCGGCCGAATTTCCACCCCTTGGTATCTGTCTTGAAAGTAAAAGACACATAAAGCATACCGAAAATAGCGGGGTACCGAGGGGCTAATGAGAGTGAAGAACTTAAAGTGATTAATATCAGTAGAGAAAAAGTATTTGAGAAACTAATGGGACTAAGAGCTGACAAATTCCCTGGAACTGATGGCCTACATCCTAGGGGTCTAAGAGGTAGCTGCAGAGATAGTGGATGCATTGGTTGTGATCTTCCAAAATTCGCTCCATTCAGGAAAGGTCCTGGCGGATCGGAAGGTAGCAAATGTAACCCCGCTATTCAAGAAAGGATGGAGAGAGAAAACCGTGAACTGTAGGCCTGTGAGCCTGACATCAGTCATCTAGAAAATGCTGGAATCCATTATTAAAGAAATGGTAATGGGGCACTTAGAAAATCGTAATATGATTAGGCAGAATCAACATGGTTTTATGAAAGGGAAATCGTATTGGACAAATTAGAGTTTTTTGAGGATGAAACTAGCAGGGTAGATAAAGGGGAAATAGTGGATGTAGTATATTTGGATTTCCAAAAGATATTCGACAAGTTGCCACATAAAAGGTTGTTGAGCAAGATAAGGGCACATGGGGTTGGGGGTAAGGTTTTGCATGAATGGAGGATTGGTTAACTGACAGAAAACAGAGAGTAGGGATAAACGGTCATTTTCAGATTTTCAGTGGTGTGCTGCAAGGATCAGTGCTTGGGCCTCAGCTATTTACAATCTATACTAATGACTTAGATGAAGGGACCGAATGCAACGTATCCAAGTTTGCTGATGATACAAAGCTAGGTGGAAAAGTAAGGTATGAAGAGAAAGCAAAGAGCCTATAGACAGGCTCAGTGAGTGGGCAGTAAAATGGCAGATGGAGTATAATATGGGAAAATGTGAGGCTATTCACTTTGGTAGGAAGAGTAGAAAAAACAGGATATTTTTTAAATGGTGAGAAACCATTAAATGTTGGTGCTCAGAGAGATTTGGGTGTCCTCATACAAGAAACACATTGCCCGAATTTGGTCAACTTACCGTCGGCTGCTGATGAATTTTCTCAGCAGTCTCAATGGTTTCTGGGCGCTGTCCCCAATGAGCGAGTTTTGTCAGGTCCTCATGCTGGCGGGGAGAGAAGACCGCTGGTGTGCGCCAGCATGCAATGCCCACAAGAGTCCTCCCGCCCGCTGCGTTCCCAGTTTGGTCTGGGCGGTCCTCCGCTCCAGCAGGGGAAAAGACCGCCTCATGGAGGCAGGTCTTACCTGAGCGGTAAGTATGAAGACCTGCAAGGATTTAGGTGGATGGGGTCCCCTGAAGGATTTCTGGTGTTTTTTTTTATATTGGTTTGAAAACTTTCTATTTTATCAGTTCCCACCCTCCCTGGGCCCGACTCTATCCTCGGCGGCACTTTGCCAGGGATCACATTTGCCGCCCAGAATGGGAGCTACTGCCCACTGCCGCCCAGAATCGGCGTGTAAGGCCCATTTTTGCCGCCGGGCGGTCTTTCCCGCATTGTTTCATGAAACTTCCGCCCAAAGTTCCGTCAGGATCTTATCAGTCCTTTGGATGGTATTTGGGTGGAACTTATGTTTCACCAAACTCGGGCCCACAGAGAGTTAGCATGCAGGTACAGCAAGAAATTAGGAAGGCAAATGGCATGTCGGCCTTTATTGCAAAGGGTTGGAGTATAAGAATAAGGGAATCTTACTACAATTGTACAGGGATTTGGTGAGACCACACCTGGAATACTGTGCACAGTTTTGGTCTCCTTATTTAAGGAAGGATATACTTGCCTTAGAGGCAGCTTAACAAATGTTCACTAGATTGATTCCTGGGATGAGAGGGTTGTCCGATGAGGAGAGATTGAGTAGATTGGGCCTATACTCTCTGGAGTTTAGAAGAATGAGAGGTGATCTCATTGAAACATTTAAGATTCTGACGGGGATTGACAGGGTAGATGCTGAGAGGTTGTTTCCCCTGGCTGGAGAGTCTAGAACTAGGCGGCACAGTCTTAGGATAAGGGGTCGGCCTTTTAAGAGTGAGATGAGGAGGAATTTATTCACTCAAGGGATTGTGAATCTTTGGAATTCTCAGCCCCAAAGTGTTGTGGATGCTGAGTTGTTGAGTATATTCAAGACTGGGATTGATAGATTTTTGGATTCCAGAGGAATTAAGGGATATGGGAATAGGGCAAGAAAGTGGAGTTGAGGTCGAAGAACAGCCATTGTCTTATTCAATAGTGGAGCAGGCTAGAGGGGCTGTATGGCCTACTCCTGCTCCTAATTCTTATGTTCTTGAATTCTAAATAGAAGTGTGCTATTCCTGCCATTGACAGCAAAAGTCAAGCTGTGGTAATACCAGTCCTGCCAACTGCTGGTGGGTTAAGAAATGCACCCCTTATACTGGAATCCCATTACATTCTCACAGCCAACCTGTGACCACTGACTGTGACCACTGACTCAGAGTATATTTACAAGCTGTGACGTCCTGATCCAGTCGACACATCTGCCCACCTTTACTCATAAAGATCAGTGGCTTGGCAGTATTAAATGTTTGTACTATAATAAACTCCCACAGAGTGATAGGATCAAGATTCATGCCAACAGAACCTCGAGCAGTGAGACCAAAGGTATCCTTCAAGGGTAACGGCATGTGCAGAGTTTGGGCACTTATCCACAATGAAGAAGAATTGGGCAGCAAGTTAATCTCAGCCACTCTAGCTCAACCACAGCGTCAATACGGGTCAGTGATTAGATCATTGATTCTCCTTGATTGCGAAATGTCGTGGGGTGCAGGGAGGAAAAAAATAAGAGATAAAAATAAATAAATGGGAGGACAAAAACTCCTGTAAGCAACCCACATCCAAATTCCCACAAGGCTAGTGGTGGTGGTGGTGGTATAGAACAATCCTTTACAGTCTGTGTTGTGGAGCTCAGCCCAGTGCTAGATGACTCTACGCTGGATTCAATAGCTTTTGTACGCACCAACAGAAACCCAGCCCAACCCATACCTGGAGGCAGATTGATTTCCAGAGAAACAAAAATTGTTTATGGCTAGTGTTTGAAAAGGAGCTTTGAAAGGAGTTCATCTTGGGTTAATGGAACTTTCATAACCCCCTCAAGTTTTGACGTTTTTATTACATTAACGTTATAAAAGAAAGAATGAACTTATATTTATATAAGTGTCAGCTGCGGCTCAGTGGGTAGCACACTCGCCACTGAGTCACAAGGTTGTGGGTTCAAGTCCCATTCCAGGAACTTGAGCACATAAATCTAGGCTGACACTCCAGTGCAGTGCTGAGGGAGTGCTGCGCTATCGGAAGTGCCGTCTTTCAGATGAGAAGTCTGCTCTCTCAGGTGGACGTAAAAGGCTCTGTTTAAAAGAAGAGCAGGGGAGTTATCCCCGGTGTCCTGACCAATATTTACCCCTCAATCAGTATAACAAAACCAGATTATCTGGTCATTATCACATTGCTGTTTGTGGAAGCTTGCTGTGCGCAAATTGGCTGTCGTCTTTCCTACATTACAACAGTGACTACACTCCAAAAGTATTTCATTGGCTGTAAAGCACTTTGAGATGTCCGGTGGTCGTGAAAGGCGCTATATAAATGTAAGTCTTTCTTTTCTTTCTTTCTAGCACCATTCACAACCTCTGGGCGTCCCAAAGAGTTTCATGGCCACTGATATACATTTTTTAAGTGTAGTCACTGTTTGTAATGTAGGGATTCTCAGCGGCCATTTTGCGCATGGCAAGGTCCCAAAAACAGCAATGAGATTATTGACCAAACAATCTGTTTTAGTGATGTTGGCCAGGACACTGGGGGAACTCCCCTGCTCTTCTTCAAAATAGTGCCATGGGATCTTTTGCATTCACTGGAGAAGGCGGACAAGACCTCAATTTAATCTCATTTGAAAGAAGGCATCTCTGACAGTGTAGCACTCCCTCAGTACTGCACTGAAGTTTGAGCATTATGTGCTCAAGTCTCTAGCGTGGAGCTTGAATCCATGACCTTCTGACCCAGAGGTAAGAGTGTAGCCACTGAGCCAAGGCTAGCTACCTTTTTATATCAGAACATGAGATTAGGTAGTACCTGGCCAGCATGGATAGAAACATTTAGTTGTGGTGTCGGAATGATTACTTCAGCAGTTGTATTATGCTTCACAAAGCCAAGACTTTAATGAGAATTGGTCTCAAGTACTCAATCCATCCACATTGATCTGACCATGTGCCAGGTGTGGTCCACTAAGCAGCTGAGACAGGCTGCTGTCTTAACCAGGTCCTATCTTCTAGAATGGGCATCAAACAATGGCCATTTCCCCAGCTCCCATGAGCATTTTCGTTTCCTATCATCTAGATTCAAGATACGTAACTAGAAAAGAACAGATCGGAGTGTGACATCCTGTGGCAGCACTATTCCAGTCTGGAAAGCATGGACTTTCCATTGTTCCTGGCTTCAGGAAGATCAACTAATATATGTACAACCTTATCAGCAACTTTTCATAAATCTCTGAAAGGGATCAACTAATAAGGGAGCGAGTAAGACCAATTCAAAGAGCTTTTTATAACGTTGTGGGAAATTCACTATTCACCTTTTGGTTCAGAAAATAACAGGAAAAAAAATAAGTTAAATGCTTCTTATTTCTCTAAAGTTTGTTTTTCTTTAGTGGCAAGATATTTTGGAAGGCTATGTTTTGTCACCTCCTGTAAGATACGGTACTTGTGCCCATAAGACTGCTTCTCACATCACTGACACTTAACGGGCGAAATCCCCCTGTTGTGCGCCTCCCGTTAACTCCTCTGGGGGCGCTAACTGGGTGCGAAAATGTTTTCGCCCGGGGGTGGGGGGAGAGGCTACCGGCTCCCGCAAAACTACGCGGGAGTTAGCAGACGCGCGAATGCAGTGGCGCCGCGCCCCACTGGTAGCGCCCCAGGCCACTGCGCCTCTGGCGATGATGTCATTGCCGTGCGCGGCTACCCCTTTACGCCCCGGGGTGGCGCCGGGCGCAGAATGTCTGACCTTGGCAAAGTTATCGCCCTCAACCGGGGCGATAGCCGCTTTCCGCCCCTGAGCGCGTTCTGGGAATGCTGCTCTTTGAGGTTCAGGTGGAGATGTGGGAGCTGCATTGTGAGAAGTTGTTTGAAGGATGACTCTTGGCCATTGGTTAGTTTTCGATTCTTTGGCTCCAATCTTCCCTGTGTATGCACTCGCACGTGGAAAACGTGGGCCCAGAGAGTGGAGCATAAGTGGGCCAGTATCTGTCCTTGTGTTAAAACAGCATTGTCCCACCGGCTGACTAGCAGGTGTAGGTGAGCACCTCAATACATGTTTTAGGAGTTGCACGCAATAAAAATGAGGTTTCGGTCTCTATTTTTGTGACCTGTTCTATCCACTGCAGCACCCTGCCCCACTTTCATTTCTTTCTTCTAGGAGAAAATGGTCGGTTGAGCACCTTTTAAATAAATAGTGTCTCCTATCTGCGACACAAGGTTCTAAATATATTCTATATTTAGTGCGCATGTCTGTGACATGTTTGTGATTCTTCTTCATGCAGACTATCACAGTCTGTGGTCCTTATTTTTTGAGATGATTTGGGATATTCAGTGTACGAAATGAGCCCAATGTGCCTAAGAATGTTCAGTTCTGTGATTAATTTCCCTTTTCGTTTTTAGATATTGATGAATGCTCCTTTGACAGAACATGTGATCACATCTGTGTGAACTCCCCTGGAAGCTTTGAATGCTTTTGCCACAAGGGTTACACATTATATGGCCTGACGCACTGTGGAGGTAGGTGGATGCTCTAAATTCTCATTGTGTTTTAAGAAGGGCTGGAATGAACACTCAGTAATGCAGGAAAATGAGGGTGAGTGAAGTTGAACGAATGGTATTTTGTTAAATCTGAACCATCCGATGTGGCTGCTTATATAAGGGGGTACCATGGGACAAATTCTGTTAATTTGTGGCATTGTTAAATAGTCCATTATTTTGATTCTGATTCTATCCCCAATAAAACCCACAGCACACAGGATGTCTGTGCTCTGATGCCATCGCTGCGAGACTATAAAAACAAACCATATCTTGAGAAGTGCATTGCCCGGCCAACTGAACTCAGTGTTCCATGTGCTGGAGGCACGCAGTTGACACCATTCCATCGTATGGCACTATGAGCTGGATGAAAGGAGACCTGTTTCTCTACTGGGAAGGAGTCTGAGGTGGCGCCTGAGCCATGTCAACACTTTCTGTCATTTAAGGCTGTGTAACGGAGCACTGTCTGTGTACCTAGCACTTGATTTTTATCCCCTTTCCAATTTGCTCTTGTCCCCCGTCATTCCAAGGCTGAAAGGGCTGGGCAGATGGTCGGTTTATTTGCCCCTGATACTGACACCCTTGACCCCACTTAAGGTGCGTGACGGTGGCCTGGGTGGCTCGGTCATCGAACTGTTTTGGGGATTTTTCCTATTCCTTTGAGTAAGAGCCTGGTTTCTCCTCAGCACCTTCTGATGACACTGAGCCATGCTGTTATGGGTATTGCGTTCCATGGCTACAAGTTTGTAATCCAGCCTATCGGACAGGGCACTGATGGAGCACGCCACCCAACAATCTCTGATCACAATTCTGAATGGGGAACAATACAGAGTGGATTCAAAAAAAGGTGGTCATGTAAGCAGATTCAATAGCATCTTTCAAAAGGGAATTGGATATATACTTGAAAAAGAAAAATTTGCAAGGCTGTGGAGAAAAAAGCAGGGAAGTGGGACAAATTGGAAACTCTTTCAGAGCCAGCAGAGTCATGATGGGCTGAATGGCCTCCTTCTGTGCTGTGTGATTCTATGATGGCCCTTTCAGCCTGATACAAGCTCAGGAATAGGCCATTCTGTCGATCCAGCTCACTCCGTTATCAGGTTTTCAGTATTCATCATGGAATGTTTTATTCCATGTATAATCCTATCCTATTATTCACTTCCCACTGACCTTTTGTCTATTCCGATATTGAAAAGATATGAAAGCAGGCTGCATGATATTAGACAGCTTGTTCTTCCATTTTGATATGTGTTGTGATGAGCTCAGATCTTCACTTTCTAACTTGTTTAAAAAAATAACTGGAATTTATATTGACTCTGAGGTGTCTGGCACAAATATAAAATGTTTAGGCAGCAATTGTTACAAGTGCTTAGAATGTCTTTTGTATAGTAGTGACCATGTTACTAAAATGCTGTTACTCACTTCAAAATGCCAAGATGTCCAGATAGCTGCCTGAAAGATCCCCCCCTGTATAATACAGAAAAACAATTCTGTAGGTTTGTATATGTTCAGTTTCAACAGGACAAATTGTAATGAGTAATATAATGGAAAATGTTCTTTAAAAGTTGTGGCAAGGATTTAACGCTGAAAGGTCCCAGCAGACCATTACTGTACACATTGGAGCCAAATCTTTCTGCTTGTTTATGCTTCTAATAACGCAATAAATAAAAAATGTGTTTGGTAATATCTGATAACGCCAGCATTTCTGAACTTGTGGCTTTAAGATTAAAACGCTCGTTTAGTGTTGCCACTTCAAAAGGTGAGTTGAAATGCAGTTTGAAACTTGTAGAGGGAATTTTCTCATCACTGGCAGCTAAAATGCTTCACAAGAAGGCGTGTTGTGTTTCTGCATTAGCTGTGAGATAAGAAGAGGGGTTCTGAAAATGCTGCCATGAGGAACTTGAACAAAGATCAAAATACATATTAACCACAGTAATGCACATTAAAGCAACAGTAGCCTTTTGATGCCTGATAAGTTACATCTGATATTCATACGAATCCCTTGTCATGTACCTCGGCTCAGCCACAAAATTCCAAACTTATAACCCTTTAAGGACTAAAGACCATGCATTTTCTGAGAAACTCATTGTTCATTATTTACCTTAATAAAATAAAGTTGAATATTATTGAACTGATGGAACAGAATCCAGACATATTGTTCATGTAAAGAATTATTTCCATTTCATCCCCTTAACAGTATTAGTGCCATAATCCAGGGCTCTAAACGTGTTGAGTAGCATGTCATTCCATGCTTACGTTTACACGGTGATTTATTGGAGCATAGAATGTCTTTCGACAGGGAGTGGTTGATCCAGCAACCATCACATCATATAAGGAAAAAATGGGGAAATGGTTGAAACAAAGGAAGTTACAGAGCTAGAGAGAAGGAGCAGGGTAGTTTGGATTGTAACAGAGCCCGTATAGATTTGATGGGCCGAATGGCCTCCTTTTTTGCTGCAACCCCTCCCCCTCCCCCACTGTTAGAATTTCCCTGATAATAAATGGATAAATGTGATAATTGGTGGAGGATGGAGTCGTACAGACCAGGAAGGTCCCGAGTTCAACCTCTGTGCTGAGTTAGCTCATCTCAGGTGGTCAGCTGCCACAATTGGCCTCAGTGCCCCAGGTCAGGGAGGGGAAATTCGGCCTAGGTTCCAACTCCTGATCACTCCTGACTCAGTAACCACAGTCTCTTCTCAGCCTTCTGAACTCAACTCCCTCTTGGTATCTGCGTTGATTTTTAAAAGCCTCTCTCACAGCCTCCACAGATCAAAAAAAAAATTTCCAACACCCAAGTTAGTGAATTTGCCATTTTCTGGGTGTCCAGGAGAACTTCCTGTCACGGATTGTAGTCATCTGCTCACTGATCAAAAGCTCAGCATAGTGCTGCCTTGGGATGTCAAATGGTATAAGGTACAGAGAGATCGTGCCTTTAGCTGCTGAGATCCCAAGCTCTGGATTTCACTCGCTAAGTCTCTCCTCTCTACTTCTCTTTCCTCCTTTAAGATTCTCCTTAAAACCTACCTCTTCAACCAAGATTTTGATCATCAGCATTAACATCTTATATGGCACGGTGTCAAATTTTGTTTTTTGTTTGTTAACATTCCCTGTTTTTTGCCCAAAACCCCCAAAACCCGAAAATCCAACCCTGTTTCTTTAATAATATGCTGTGGGGTGAATGACAGCTCAGAAATCCTGTACTGGCCATCGCAACAATTTTCAGAAGGCAAGGCCAGCTCAGAGCATGTGATAAAAGTGCTGTAATTGTGATCGAAGTGCTAGGCTGTATCTCATCATTGTTGGAAAGGCCTAGGGACACAGAAAAATAATTGACTGACTTACAATCTGCAGAGTTCTGTACATCAGAGACTGAAAACGACTATTGCGTAGGGTTAATAGACTGGGCACAATGACATTTAAGAGCACTTTTAATCCAGTATCCCATAAAGTGTTGACATACTGAAGTAACTAAGACTAATGGGATGTGCTTTAGGAATGCTGACTGAATTTCTGGTTTAAGCCTTTCACTGTCCTGAACAAATTGAGATTTTGCCTTAAACAGTTCCATATTGCAGAAGGAGCTCATTTACAGTCAGTACGTTAAAAGCTTATTACTACTTTTTTTACACCGCAGACCGCCTGTGATACAGTGGAAACAATGTCTTATACCCAGGGCAAAGTATTTCTTTGAGATTCGGCAGTTGCTACAGCAGATACTGTGACTAGGACTTTGTACGTCAAAATCTATTTCTGTGGTGGGGTCTGCTTTGCAAGTGTCTGTGAGTACAGCCATGTAATCATAGAACCTACAGAAATCTCATTATAATTCCATAGCATTACTTGTTATATGCCTGCCTCTGTAAAAAATGCAATGTAATTACAGCTGTAGTCAAGGAATGACAATGAGTTGCTGTAAAAAGGTATGACTAACGTTATAATTACAGTCTTAAATTACTTTATAATGGATACAAGATAGGGAATACCCTGGGGAAATATATTGCATCATTTTTAAACAAAAAATATTTGTCCCCTTCCATAATTTATTTCTATTAGAGAATATCCTTGTGAATGACCTCACCCCAGATCAATTATCCTGTGAGAGTTCATCTTCACACACATAATCTGAGAATGTATCCCCATATTGATGATTGATCTGTCTGGTGGTGAACTTGATTTGCTTACTATAAAGACTGGTCTATAGCTTTCAGCTAAGCTTTGGAAGTGCAGGGACCATTCAATTTAACACCACACTAATTGTGTCTTTGAACCTTCCTTATCCATAACTGTCAATTACATTCTCCTGCTCACCATTTATTGCAGGGTGTCCGTGGTGGAAGGCAGTATGGTTTATTCAATTGTAGATGGAACAGGATTACCCTGTACTTTGAGATGGGTCATGGCCCTTTAAGACGCCGAGAGGCATCGACAATACAGATGTAAGCAATTTGACCTAAACGGCGAACGCAGAAGTTGCATGCCCACAAGTGAGACTACAGATTAGAAGGAAACTATTTTCCCAGCAACAGTTTACATTTCTGTCACTCTCCACATGTACAGAGAGACGTCTCGGTATGCTTCGCGGGGTGACAAACAAAGAGTGGATATCAAGCAAGGGGAGAAAGGGAGAAGAGAAGTTGTAGGGCAAAAGCTCAATCAGACAGAAGGGTCTTTGGGAGGCTTTTGAAAGCAGCAAAATAAAGTGACAATGCAGAGAAGTTGCATTAGGGAGCTCCAAAGGGTGGGCCACTGACGGAGTGGGGGGAGTGGGAGACAAGGAGCAAGTCAGTGTTTGAGAGGCACACGGTATGTAGAAGAATGTCGAGCTAGAAATGAGGGTGTGGAGCAAGGCTGTAGAAAGATTTGAAGAGGATGAGGAGCTTGGGGCATGAAGAGTCTGTGATGGGGGTATGGGCCTTGGTGCAGGACATGACATTTTAGATGAGTTACTGTCTGTAAAGAATGGAAGCAAGAAGAGCTGTGGGAATATTGAGTCCCAAGGTGATAACGACATGGATTAGGGTTTCGGCAGCTGAGGGGGGTGGGAGTACGAAAGTAGTAGCGGAGCCAGGTGGTGTTTTGGAGGTGAAAGAACATGTTCCTGATTATGATATGGGGAAGAATCATAGAATCATAGAAATTTACAGCACGGAAGGAGGCCATTTCGGCCCATCGTGTCCAGGCCGGCCGACAAAGAGCTATCCAGCCTAATCCCACTTTCCAGCTCTTGGTCCGTAGCCTTGTAGGTTACGGCACTTCAAGTGCATATCCAAGTATTTTTTAAATGTGGTGAGAGTTTCTGCCTCTACCACCCTTTCAGGCAGTGAGCTACAGACCCCCACCATCCTCTGGGTGAAAATATTTCCCCTCAAATACCCTCCAAACCTCCTACCAATTACTTTAAATCTATGCCCCCTGGTTGTTGACCCCTCTGCTAAGGGAAATAGGTCCTTCCTATCCACTCTATCCAGACCGCTCATAATTATATACACCTCAATAAGATCTCCCCTCAGCCTCCTCTGTTCCAAAGAAAACAACCCCAGCCAGTCTTTCCTCGTAGCTAAAATTCTCCAGTCCAGGCAACATTCTCGTAAATCTCCTCTGTACCCTCTCTAATGCAATCACATCTTTCCTACAATGTGGTGACCAGAACTGCACACAGTACTCTAGCTGCGGCCTAACTAATGTTTTATACAGTTCAAGCATAACCTCCCTGCTCTTGTATTCCATGCCTTGACTAATGAAGGCAAGTATTCCACATGCATTTTTAACCACCTTATCTACCTGGCCTGTTACTTTCAGGGATCTGTGGACATGCACTCCAAGGTCCCTTTGTTCTTCTGCACTTCTCAGTGTCGTATTATTTATTGTGTCTTGTGTACTGTGAAGAAACAGAGTCAATTAGTATGCCACAGCTCCACTCCTCTGGGCTTAGTCTGAGGTAGCAGCCGGTGTGGGGGGAAGGTTGATTCATTTGAGGTTATAGATAAGTCGATTTTTAAGGGAACTGAACAGGGTGATTCAGTTTTATCAACATTAAACTAGAGGATGTTTCTCTTAATGTTGGCTAGGCAATAGCCTTGGAGTTGATGGACCAAAGGAGGAGAGCTGAGCGACATTGGCATACATGTGGAAGCTGGCCCCATGCTTCCAGATGAAATGACAAAAGGGTAGCATATAAATGATGAGGAGAGGGGGAAACCAAGGTTGGAGTCCTGGGACAGAGGTGACCATGCGGGCAAAAATACAAAAGTCGCAGCCCGTTGATGTAATCAGTGCTGCAACATGATTTTAACCTTCAGTCCGGGGAGTCCCACACTGCGTGCACCCCAACAGCCGAAGCACGGCAGGAGGTGCCCTGTGATCAGGATAGGCCACTTTGAGTGCTACTAAATGATTTGTGTGAGAGCCCCTTGTGGGTCAGGAGGAACAGGAGTGCTCCTCCTCAGGCCCCGCAGGGAATCCTTGGGCCTCCTCTGATCATGGTGGAACCGACCCCTGATCCCCGAATGCATCTAGAACACCCCCTCCAATTGCATCTGCAAGATCCCCCCCTCCCGATTGCATTTTCAAGACCTCCTCCCAATTTCGTCTACAAACCCACCCCAAGTTATGTCTACAAGAGCCCTCCTCCCCCCGATTGCAACTACAACACCTCCTTCCTCCGATTTCATCTACAAGACAACCCCCGATTGCCACTGTGCCCCCGCCCCCAATCATCAATCAAGGTGAAAGCCCCCCCCACCATCGCTTCCTGACCCCTGACCCCCACTAACTGCTGGGGGCCAGTCCTATGCCTCCTGCCACCAAATACCTGCTCCTACCCACCAGCCAGGTCGTGGGTCTGGCCGGGGTGGGACAGGGCTTTGGGAACATTTACAGAAATGAGGCGCAGTCGTTACTTAGAATTTACAGCAGAGAAACACACCATTCCACCCAACTGGTGTCTATGCTCCAAACGCGCCTCCTCTCACCTTGCTTCATCTCACCCCACCCTATCAGCATATTTTTCTATTCCTTTCTCCCTCATGTGCTTATCTAGCTTCCCTTTAAATATACCTATGTTGCTTGCCTCAACCACTCCATGTGATAGCATGTTCCACACTGTAAGCACTCTCTGGAGAAAGAAATTTCTCCTGAATTCCTTATTGGATTCATCCGCCTAATATTTATGACCCCTAGTTTCGGACTGTTCCGATCAGCTGGGCCTCCACATCCCCAGACTCGCCAAGTGTGCCGCCTGCTTTGGGGCTCGTCTGGAGGCACCGTGCCTCCTCAGCTGTCAATGTGAGGGATGTTCATGCTGGTGAATGGAACCCTTTCCACTTCAGGCACCCAGTTCCAGTCAGCATCAAGCACTCCTAGGCCAGATATAGCACAGCCTGATGTAGTACAACGGTCCATGCACTCTGTGCCAACAGGTTTAACCAAGATCTCTTCAATTTATTGGGAAATTGGGTCATGGAATTATCTTGCATCAGCGTTCAGAATAGTGGAAACGCCAGCTTCCAAGTGTTTGAGCAAAGTCCTTCTCTATCCTGTCCTTTTGTACTCCCATCAGTTGAAGTGTGTGTGAGGGTAGATTATGAACAGAAATGCTTTATTAAAGAATAAGGAAAGAGTAATAATATTTTGATTGATATATAAAGAGTTATTATATTAAGAAAATTAACATGATGGGTGTGAAATTCGGCTTGAAGGTGGGGACGCAAAGCAAGGGGTATTACATCTTCCATCAGTTATACGTCATGCCCAATATTGAAGTCAATGGATGTGAATATTAAGCGGGACGTATAAAGATGGCAGAAGCGATAACACCCACGTGCCTCCCCGCCCAAGCCGAATTCCCCCACCGCCCGCCCCCCCCCCCCCCATCTGATGCCTCTTTGCATGGCTTTTTATGAGACGTTAAAAGTAAAAATGTAATAGTGGACCTGTATTTCAACAGTAAGCTGCACTCATGGTTGAAAAAGCTTGTTTAAAATTCCTGAAATAGATAAAGATCTCGAGCTGGGTGCAAGCGCATGTGCAGTATATGAAGCTTTCACCCCCAAGCAACCATATAAAAACACACAGGCAAAGGCAACTCACTGGGGAGTAACTCATCATAAAGATGAGGCCATACTTTTAATCAGACAGATGGAGATGGTTATTTTAAGTAAACTCCCCTAGAGCGGCTGTTTATTGCTTTCATACGTTGTTCGAGATGTGGTTGTCGAGGTAGGGATGACCATTTAGACAGCGAAGCATTTTCTGCCCTTATCTAACGGCAATGTTATCCGCATTGCCTGCAGTGAATGGTTTTGCTGTATCACCGAGCAACAGGATCACCAACAGCATCAATAATATGTTGTTTTAAAAAATGTTTTTATTTTGCTTGCTGATAATTCTCATGAGAGATCTGTCGCAGCCAAGGCTGCCTTTGGGTCGTACTTAGGCCCCTATTTCCCCCAGCATTAGGCACCGATTGTTTGGCGCCTGGCGACTTTTCTGGCATGGACGGGCAGTTCTAAGTTTCCCCGATGTTTTGGCGCCAGCGCCGACTATCAGCGGCAGAATTTTTGGCGCCATATATTCTGGCGCTGATGTACATTAAAAAGATGATTACACACCGTTTCTGGCCATTAAGGCCATTTTCCCCACCACTGTTTTTTTTTAAACCGCGCACAGAGACATTGAAGACCGTTTCTAAAAACCTTACCTTCACTTTATGAAATCGGCGCTGGCCCCTCCTATCCCTGGCCGAAGGTCCTCCACGCTTTGCGGAGGTTAAAAGTAAACGAGCCGAATAACTGGAGGTTAAAAGTAAACCAGCCGAAATAAAACTTATAGTTAAGCCTCTTCCATGGGTGAGGAAACTGCAGGCAAATTTAAAACAAATCTTCCCGAGCAGCCTTTTCCCTCGAAGGCACATCACATAAAATGCAAAATAGCCTCTTCTCCCAAACTGCAGGCAACGCACCACATCAAGAAGAGCCTTTCTTCAGAAAGCATTCAGGGTAGCCTTTTCCTTCGGAGAGAAACTTTTCAATGTAGCCGACCCGACCCTCAGGCTGATAGTCCTCTATGCACGCTGCCCTCTGCTATCCTTGGCCAATGGTCCTCTATGCACGCTGCCCTCTGCTATCCCTGGCCAATGGTCCTCTATGCTCGCTGCCTGCTGCTATCCCTGGCCAATGGTCCTCCATGCTCGCTGCCCTCTGCTATCCCTGGCCAATGGTCCTCTATGCACGCTGCCTGCTGCTATCCCTGGCCAATGGTCCTCTATGCACGCTGCCTGCTGCTATCCCTGGCCAATGGTCCTCTATGCACGCTGCCTGCTGCTATCCCTGGCCAATGGTCCTCTATGCACGCTGCCTGCTGCTATCCCTGGCCAATGGTCCTCTATGCACGCTGCCTGCTGCTATCCCTGGCAATGGTCCTCCATGCTCACTGCCCGCTGCTATCCCTGGCCAATGGTCCTCCACACACGCCCGCTGCTATCCCTGGCCAATGGTCCTCCATGCTCGCTGCCCTCTGCTATCCCTGGCCAATGGTCCTCCATGCTCGCTGCCCTCTGCTATCCCTGGCCAATGGTCCTCCACACATGCTGCCTGCTGCTATCCCTGGCCAATGGTCCTCCACACACGCTGCCCGCTGCTATCCCTGGCCAATGGTCCTCTACACAAGACAGTGCAACACACTCCAGGCACATTGGAAAGGATCACTGCATTATATAAAGGACTAGACATTGATTTTTGTTTTTAAATAGTCTCCCTTAAATTTTCAAAGTTTAAAGACAGTGTTGCAATGCGTAGGTTGACCTGAATAAACAATAATATAAATTAGGGATATTTTATTTGCGTAAAGATGTTATTATCCAGTAGAATACAGTCTGAACAACAACATAAGTATGTTTACTACCTTGTATTGAAGCTGCCTAATAACAACTTGATTCCCAATCAGATGTTCTTACCAATTAAAATTAATAATTGATTGATTGGTGTAGACCTTATTAGAATCTCTAAAATGTCAGGACTCTCTGTAGTAGTTATTGCAAGGAGCCTGGTCAAGTATGAATTAAGCATAATACTTGTGCGCTAAATTGAATCCCACTTAAATGGGTCTGTTGGTGCCACCAGGCTCCTACCATTGAGGCTCCTACTGCCTCAAATTGGGTTATATTTGAAAATCCTGGCTTTACAAGATTACATACTAGTACCGAGGTGTTCATGGATCTTGACTTGTTCAGGGTCACTGATACATGTACCATGGTCCTGCGTTGTGTGTATCAGTGACCCTGAACAAGTCAGGATCCATGAACACCTTAGTACTGGACCCTGCATTTAAACATTATTGGTTACTAGGAAGGAGGCCATTTGGCCTGTCGAATCTGTGACATAATCTGAAAATATTTTCTAGTGCTGGATAAAGAAAATAATGTACAGGATTCAGGTTAAATGTCCAAAATAAATATGCTTATTAAACATTTGTCCAGTACAGTTGTACTTGGCTTAACTTATCTTTTAACTTTAATAACTTTAATAAATTTTGTGTCAAACTTTTCAATGAACAAACAAACAAACAAGCTATCTCTCCTCCTTAGTGCTCCTGCCCCTGTTGATGCCGCTACTCCTGCGCGTGCTCGTTGTTGCAGACTTCTGCTTCCTCGCCCTGCCGACCCCAAGGTTTTTTCTGGTTTTTTTGCGATGGAGTATTTCTTGTTGCTGGGTTGCGACTGGGACAGAGCTAACATGTGTCATTGTGGAAGGCCCGGGTTCCTCTTCAGAATCATCCTCAGCCTGTGGATCAATCCCTGACTTTAGTCTGGGGGTTACAATGTTAGTGGCAGCAATGACAACCTGGGTATGCCCCCTTATTGCTGCTACTACCTCTGTCATCTGTCCCAACAGTCTTGCCACCTCTAATGACAGTCCTGCAATTTCTCCCTTCACCTCACCCATTCCTCCAGCCAGTGTTGCTACTTCTTCTTTCAGTCCCGCTAATTCTACCCTCACCCCACTGAAGGTTTCCAGGAGTGATCTCCTTAGTTGGATGCTCTCCCCACTCATCCCCACGAGATGTCCTATGTTCACTGTGTTTCTGGTTTCTGGTTTCTGGTTCAGCTCTCTCTTCCACACTCCTCTGCCGTCTCGCAGGTGTGGCTTGCTGCGACACACTGGGACCCGCAGCCTCAGACGGTACTCCTTGAAATGTCGCGTCAGTTGATTCGCACAGGAAAGGGCTTGGAATCCTCGAGGGGTTCACCATCTCCAATTCCAGTGTAACCTTCTCGGTATCAGAGTCTTCCTGCTGCCCTTCATTCTCCTGATGTAGAATATCTGGACTGACGGTTTCCTGAACATGCGCTGCTTCTACTTCAGGTGCACCTTCTGTCTCTTCCTGATGCGCAACATCTGCAAAACATAACAGGGATGCTTGGTTAGCAGCAGGGGAGGAAGGGGAAGCGTAGCCAGCAAACGCAGTACTTAACATTTAGCCAACCCAGACTGTGAAATTTGCAGGGCTTACCCTCTTTTGGGAAACTGGGCCCAGCTTCCGCATTGGTGGTTGATCTTCTCCTGTGAGATTTAATCATATCAGCGACCCTCTGTTCCACAGCTGTTAGCTGCAGCTTACATGCCGGACCTCCTCCAGTTTGTGACCATTCTCGCTTGATCTGTGACACCATCTTCTGCAAAGATGAAAATAGAACTTTTTAAGAGAGGGTCCTTCTACACACACACACACACACACACACACATTTACAGATGTTATTGCAGTGCATAAATATAAATATAAATGTAAAAGTAAATAAAATTAAATAAAAATATTACTTACAGTCACTACTTGTCCGAGGTCCTGCCATTTCTTTTTGAATTCAGGGTGAGGGACATTCCATTAAACTCTACTGCAACCTTGTCCCAAACTTTTGCAAGTACAGGGGGTTTAAGTTTCTTTTTACTGAAGCTCCCATTGTTTTCAAAAACTTCCAATCTACTCTCAATTATGTCTACCAGGGGCTCAATTTCTTCCGCAAGTAATCTCTTGGCCCTGACTGCTTCCCCTTCTCTGTCTCCGTCTCTGACCCCTTCACCTTCTCTGCACCCTTCCCTTGCATCCATCTTTTGATTGAAGCTGTAATTCCTATCTGCAAATCCACCTCTGCCACCAATGGCTTCTCACAGGTGATCCAGACCAGGCAGACCCGACATGTACTGAAATTGTTTTTTTTTTAAAGCGCATTTGCAGAGAATTATTTTAAAAGCACATGCGCAGTGAATTTTCGCCGCACACTTGTAAGCTCCGCCCCCTGAAATGGACTCTGGTAACACGCGCTAACAATAGCTTTCAGTTTGGGGAAACTGCCGGGTTTCTTTTGGCACTAAGGTTGCTGAGAAAAGCGTTCGTAAAGGTCAGCGGACGCCAGAAATCTTTATTGGGGAAAATAGGGGTCTTAGACAGGAGTGCAATTGGCCATCCAAACAGAGATCCAGCCATGGGTCACTGTATTATCTAACCAAACTTCATCTTTCTAATTCCAGTCTCCCTGCATCTATGCATAGGTGAAAACACTGTGGTGAACAAGTCACATTTGTAAAAGTTTCCTTCTGTGCTGCTTACAGGTGCGTTTATTCTGTTGCCCTGTAGTGAACTTGTATCTGTGCTTGTGAGCATGGGTAAAAACCATCGCCATGCAGAAATCATTCAGTGCCACAGCTGCATTGACCGGACCAGACCAGACTGAACCTTACCTTTGAGGAGTACAAAGCAAAGCTGGATGTGCCATAATAGCAGAGGTTTAAGGGCGGGGCTAGGCAGTCAATATTCAGCATATTGCTCACAACCACGCATCCTTCTGTTAGGAAGACAGCACCCCATACATCATGGACTCCACATCTGTAACCAGTGGCTATCTGTAGTTGTCAGACTGAAAGCACAAATCATACCGAGAGAGATAACATTTTCCTTAGACACTCCCTTCGTATCAAATGGCTCACTTTCCATGTCGCATTTCATTGAATAACCTGGATGGCAAGTTTTGGATAAACTAAACGGGCTGAAATTGCCTCTTCCGTTAAGGTCTGTTACCACCGGAAATAGGTGGCCATGCTGCTGAGTGCAATGACCGCTGATCTTTCATGTAATGGCCGCCATTTTGAAAATACCGCTCCTGCGGTATCCCGGCGGTGACCAGCTCGCCCCGCTACCTCCCCGCTGCTGCCGATCTGCCCTAACTGCGTCATCAAAGCATGCAGCGCCAATGTTCCCCCCCACCCGCCGCTCGGTGCCATCAGCAGCTTTTTCTGCCTGTGCATTGTGTTTACAATGCTTCTAAAATGGCGGTGCGGCTTCCATTAAAGGGAAGGACCTACTGCCGCTGCCACCGTGGGTTTCTTTTTGCCATGTCGGGCCGACAATTATGCCCCCGGGTTCGGCCAGGCCACCAACAGGCAGCCTGGCACCCCCTCTTGGGTGCTAGGCCACTGGCCTGGCCGAAACCCTCCCTGATGATCCTGTGGGCCGAACTGAAACAATCGCGCAGGCTCTCCCCTTTCAGTGCAGGGGCGAGCCATGGTGATGCAGCGCTGTGATGACATCATCAACGCTACGCTGATGACTGACATCAGCGGACACTCTGCCCGTCCCCCGACTTCCACCCCTCGAGTGCGAACTTCCACTTACTGCCGCACATCCGCCCCCATTATGACCGACTTCCAGTCTGCTGAAAAAAAAGCCAAAGAGAAGAATTTCGCTCAAGAGGCCACCGCATCCACTGCGCTGGTAAAAACAGCAGAAACAGGATAGGTGCACCCCGTTTCCAGCAGTGGGCATGTTCGGCTCCCAAGTTTCAGCAAACCCACTCTGAGATTTGAATTATTAATCTGGATGGGAAAATCACATGCTAACTGGACAAGAGTTAACTTCCTTTTATTAAATAAAACTCTCTTCCTTTTTCAGCTCACCCAGGCCACGCACCATCTTTAGGTGACAGCCAACCCGTTGAGTTGGCTCCTGGGTGAATTTTGAGTCACCTCTGATAACTCCCCTTTGGATTACACTTCCTTGGAAGCTGCTTGCAGGGTAAATTTTGCAGGGTAAATTTTGGGAGGCTCCATACCACACAGAGCTCCCCACTCACAACCAATATGCACTGGCTGTGTGTGAACTCCCGCCTGCAGCATAGAGCCTCAGTGAATTTACCCTTGCATGTCCTAAAATCAAGAGTGAGAATAGGAGCTTGTTATGTAGATAACTGTTGTATTTAACACTCCATAGCACAGTCCATCATGGAGTCATCCAGGTTGTCCGTTCAAATCCCATGCTTGGGTTGTCCGAAACCTGGTCTCGTTCAGGATGAGTTTCATCACAAGAAGTGAATCGTGGAACAGGAACATTCTGTCCCAAAGACGTCTTAAAGGAAAACTGTAATATGGGCTGCACCTCACACTGCGTAACCTGAGTCTTCATCCTGCCAATTTCCAGTGGGCAGGGACTGCAGTGTTGGAGTGTTGTGTGTGTCTCAGTCTTTTATGGAAACATGTTAATAAACAAACTACCCAGAGTTTGCAAATTGTGGAGGTTGGATCTTTTACTTCATGATTCTCTAAAATTGGTTTAATCCTGTTCTCTCTGGGTATATATTTAAGTAACTCCTGTGGATTACTGATTGACTTGCCTATTCATGTACAATGAATCTCTGGGAATTACACAAATGACAAATGAGGGACAGCACTATCTCTATAACAGTTCCCTTGACCCCACAACATCCTCCCTACTGTCAGACTGGCTCTCCGAAATCAAGTTATGGACTTCCTTCAAGTGAACGGAAGACTGAAGCCATTTACACCCCCACCCTAACTTGCATTCCCTTGCCACTGATTCCCTTCCCTCTCACCCACTCACTCTGGCTGAAACAGACCTGAAACCTTGCCATCCTGTTTGACCAGGCACTGAGCTTTAAACCCCAAATTCAAACCATCACCAAGACCACTTAAACTTCAACCTCGACAATACTGCCTGCCGCTGCCACACCCGCCATGTGTCCACGTTTTTGTCACCTTCAGACTCAATTTCTACAATGCCCAACTTGTTCAGCTTCCATCCTCCAAAAACTCCAAAACACGGCTGCCTGTATTCCTTCCCATTTGTTGATAAACCCTATCCTTGCTGATCGAGATAAGCTGACGGGCTCCAATGTGTTGAATTTAAATGATCATACTTGTCTTCAAATCCCTCCTTGGCCTCACCCCATTGTGTTACTGCAACCCACTCCAGTATCACAGGCCCTCCCCTTCCTTCATCTGTCAGACGCTGGTGTTTGTGCATCCCTGCCTACAATTCTCCATCAGTGTCTTCAACCACTTTGGCTCCAGTTTATGAACTTCCCTCCTTAGGCCCCCTACACTTCTCCAATTCCCTGTCTGCCTTTAACACCTTATCAAAACCCATCTTTTCAGCCAAGCTTTCGGCCACATCTTCTGAGTCTCAGAGGCTGAAATTGCCCCTTCCCTTCAGGCCTCTCACACCAGAAAACGGCGGCCACGCTGTGGAATGCAATGGCCGCCGACTTTTCGTGTAATGGCCGCCAATATCAAAATTCCGCCCCTGTGTTATCCCGGCAATGACTCACTCCCCTCCCCCCCACCCCACCGCTCCGCTGCTGCCGATCCGTGCTAAGTGCATCATCACAGTATGCACGCCAATCTAACCCCCAACGATGGCCTGCCCGGCGGTGCCAAAACAAGCGTCCAGTGAGGCTGAGGCCTTCTGCAATGGCAGCGCAGGCTCCCCTTAAAGGGGAGGACCCACTGCCACTGCTGCCATGGTTTGTTTTACAATTACGCCCCCGGGTTCGGCCAGGCCACCAACAGGCAGTCTGACACCTCTTGGACACCTCTGGCCCGGCCGGAACACTCCCTGGTGGCCCAGTGGACCGAAGTTTAAAGATAGTGCAGGCTCTCCCCTTTAAGTGAAGGGGAGATCCGTGGTGACACGGCGCCGTGATGAGGTCATCGCCGCGGCCACTCTGCACCGCCCCCAACTTCCGCCCCTCTAGTGGTGTCACTGCTGCATATCTGCACACATTAAGAGCGACTTCTGGATCAGAGTGAAAAAAAAACAAAGAGCGGAATTTTGCTCCAGAGGCTACCTCAACCACCGCGGAGGTAAAAACCATAGAAACGGGGCGCGTGCATGCGCCCGCTTCGGGCGGGGGGGTGGGGGCAATTTCGGCCCCTTGGTGTCTTCATTTTATGTTTTCTTCGCATAGTCCTCTCACTGTAAAGCAACTTGGGATATTTTCAATGCTAGAGGTGTTATAAAGGTACAAGTTGTTTTTCCACAATTTTGGTATGAGTGTATTTGGCTACGAATACAATATTGCACATTATAGATTGTAGGTATGTAGGTATTTGCAATGTGGTTGAGTTTTGTAGGGGAAAATGAGACTTTGTATCTGTGTGAATTCTAGGGCTGGGAGAGAGGGAGAGTATTGGCTGAATACAGTTTGAAATGTAGAGATTATGTCAGGATTCTGAACACATCAATAGATAAAGCACGCATCTGCATCGGAATACACACACTTTTAGCACACACACTCATTTAACGTATGCTGTATCTTATCAGTTCAGTCCACTCAGAACATGGCCACTGCAGAGGGTCATCATGCATCTTTAACTGTGTATTGGTTGAACTTGGGAACATTTTGCAATTCTCATTAATATATATTGACAAAAGGAAAAGCATGTTGATGCCTGATGGAATTCAGCATTCAGAGGGTTAATCCAAACTCCGAAGCAAGCAGCCTGTGAATGTGAGTTTCCTTTCCACGAATTATTCCCGTGAGCAGGAGGAACATGAAAAACAACAATTAGCTGAGATGTGATAGTAATCCTGTGTAAACAACTTAAACTGTGGTTTTACTTGCAACAAAATGTTGTGAAAAACCAAATGAGCCCAACAACATTTTTACATTATGCCATTCACTCAGCTTGAAACTCAAAAACATTCCCAAACATAAGCTGACTGTATCTCCCAGTTTGGCCAGAACAATCCCGGTAAAGGCAGGACTGCCCTGTTGGTTTATTTTCAGGTAAGGTTTGTATCCTGGTTTAAATTATCCATCCCATATTACCTTCAAAAGTGTTTTTTTATAAAAGTGGATTTATAACCATTCGCGCAGTGATTGAAGCTGAAGATGGAGAATTGCCCTGCAGTTTGTAGTTTAATAATCATCCACAAACTGCCCTTCTACAAAATACAATTATATGTTTTAAACTATTTAATAAAACAGAAAGAAATTACCGTGTGTTGCACTTGTAAAGTGTGCTAAAGAAGTGACAGTCATCACCCATCCTCATCGAGAAACTCACCCTCTACCCTCTATCCTTGCTACATAATGCACCATCCAACAAGCATTCTTTCCTCTCTCTAAAGTCTTTGAACATGTTATCATCCCCCAAATCCATGCCCATCTTTTAGCAACTCCCGGTCTGAATATCGCCAATTTGACTTCCGCTTCTGCCACAGCACTGAAACGGCCCGTGCAAAAGTCACGAATTACATCCTCCGTGACTGGCCAGGTACATTACCCTTCCACATCCTCCTCGACCTCTCTGCAGCCTCCAATGCATTCGACCACACCATCCTCCTCCAATATCTGCACTGTCGTACAGCTCAGTGGACTGCCCACCCTTAGTTCCATTTGTACCTCTCTGATCATAGTCAGAGCATCTGCAGAAATGGCCTCACGTCCCACCCCCTCTCTCACCATCACCATGGATCATTCTTGGTCTGCCCTCCTCTTCCTCATCTATATACTGCCCCTTGGAGAAATCATCCACAGACATAGGGTCAACCTTCACATATACACTGATGACATACACAACACCTTCTCCACAGTCTTTATGCTGGCAGACTGCTTGTCCAATATCCAGTCTTGGCCGTTCCTTAACTTCCTTCAGCTAAATGTTGGGTGGAATGAAGCAATCATAGAATCTTATGGCCATTCGGGCCATCGTGCCTGTGCCGGCTTTTTGAAAGATTATCTTCCAAATAATCTCACTCCCCCACTGTTTCCCCAGAGTGCTGCCAATTTTTCCTTTTCAAGTATATATCCAATTACCTTTTGAAAGTTACTGTTGCATCTGCTTCCTCCACCCTTTCAGGCAGTGCATTCTCGGTGTGATGGTGGAAGTTACTGAGATATACAGATGAAGAAAATAGCACAGTAGACAAAATGAAGAAGAAGAAGTACATAGGGGAAGAGAAAGGGCGAATGCTATTGACTAAATAAATGTATGAAGACAGTCACGCCTGTTACTTGACTATACCTGGGTTAGGGGGTCAATGAAAAAATTGAATAATTAGATTTACGAAAGCCACAGTCTGTGCACCAATTGCAATTATTTTGAAAAAATCCAAATGTTCGCTGACAATTATTAAGCTGTGAGTTCTGCCTTGACATGAGTGACTACCTTGTAGTTCCAATTTAAAAACACTCCAGGGAAGATGGTACCAGGTATTGAATAGAGGAGAACCAAGCAATCTCTGAGATAGTGGTATAAGGATTTGGACCGCCCCAGTGTGGGTGATGGTAATCCTAATTAGCAATATCTGGGGTCTCAGAACAAGATTTGATGAACCGTGATAATGTCAGACCAAAAGTTGAAGAATTTGGGGCAGAACTAAGCGGTATTGACCAGCAATCTCTCAATACTGTACTTCCTCACAGGAACAGATTGTGTAATAAAAACACTGTACAATGATACAGGGTCCAACATTGTATAGCAGGTGCTCTTCTTCTTCAGTCTTCTGTTTTCCGCAGAGACGTGTTGCAAGTCATTTAGCCTCATTAATTACCTTAGCTTCGTCAGCCCGTGCTCCCCATATACATGCATGGCCTATGACCCCACCATTATAACCTCCAGCTATCTTCTTATGTTTGAGCTAACAATAGTTGAAATTAGACTTTGTATTCAGTTGAGGTATGGCTGAATGTACATCCATTATACATTTAACACTCTTTAGTCTAATGGAGGTTGCATTGATATTTTTGATTTGTCTAGATCCAGCACTAGAAAGTCTTGGATTTTGAACTAGAGGAATTTTCAACTCTGTGCAAGTGGCAATATGCATCATGTTAACTTTTGTGATTCATTTGGGGTCTAATATATGTTGAAGTAGAAGAAGGTGGGAATGGGCTTCAGGGACTTTCCGTCTGGGATTTGTAGCCAATAATTTCCCTCAAACAGATCAACGACCTATCTGGATTTCTTGGTTGCTTTGGCTCCACCAGAAACCCCAACATCTCCATGCTTGTCCACCCATTTACTCCAAAGGGCAATCAGATTCAGAAAGTTATACAGAGCATTGATTTTTCCAACTAAGCATGTAATAATAGTTTGTATATATTATGATACCAATGGCAGAATACAGACTTTAGGGCTCAATTCACCTGACACAGAAGTAAGTGTCTTCTGTGAACTATCTGTGACACCAGAAATACCACACAAAGCCACACTTGGTTTATTTTCCACAAATGATGATGTTTGCATTTTCCTTCTTTCGTAGTAGCAAAGCAAATCAAATGTCAACATCTAAGTTGGATGTCCAGGTCAAAGCTTCCAATGTAACAGCGTGGATATCTTGTCGGCTGCCTGTAAATTTCCTCTGAGGGCAGTGCTCGATGATGTGCTCCAGGGTCTGATTAGGAGCTCCACAGTCACATGATGGGGATGCTTTAATCTTCCACCTATGGAGAAGGTGGCAGCATCGACCATGACCGGTTCTGAGGCGGTTGATGGTTGTCCACTGTTTGCGAGGAAGGTTTGACCCTACAGGTTGTACTGTGGGGTCCGCTATAAGGAATCCATTCCGTATGTCGCAGTTCTTCCAAGCATTTCGTCATCGGTCATCAAGGCTGAGGGGAGATCGCTGAAGGGCTTCGGCAATGGTCCAAAATGGCCTTCTAGATTTGAGACGGGTTGGTGGTAGGTTGTTCAAGTCGGCCTGGATCGGCATGTCTTTGCTGGTGTAGCGGTTGTATTCTCTGGAGACTGCATATTCGCGGCGTGGGTGTGATGATGCGATGTTTGCAAGCACGGGGAACCAAGGGGTTGGTGTCGATAAAAGCATACCGGTGATAATTCTTGTGGTAGAATTCAGTTGAACATCAACGGATTTGACATGTGGACTTGATAGCCATGCCGGAGAGCAGTACTCCGCTGCAGAGTACATCAGGGCGAGTGCTGCCATACGGAGGGTTTGAGCGTCTGTTCCCCATGTGGATCCGGTGAGTTTCTGGATCAAGTTGGCCCTGCTCTTTAGTTTCTTCCCAAGGTTCTGGAGATGTTGTCTATATGACAACGTGGGTTCAAGGGTGACTCCTAAATAGGTTTACCTCTGTGCCGCAAAAGGAGACTTTCAAAGCTTGGTTTGCTTGATGGTGTTGAGGTGGAATGTCGAGGTGACGGTCTTTTGTGGGTTTGGCTGAAGTCGCCATCGGTGGATGTTTGCATTGATTCACTTTATTGGAACTGCATTTTCTATTAACCAAACAATAACAAACGCATTGACAATGGTTGAGAATATCAGTGAACCAGACAGTGCTGCCTTCCCAGCAGGAGGCAGTATTCATAATCCATGCAGACACAATAGAATAAAATATAGGAAGAAACTAAAAGGAAAGCAAAGCAATTTCCATGCTGGATAATTATCTTGGACCAGTGTCATTCCTTGGGCCCGAGTTTGGTGAAACCTAAGTTCCACCCAAATACCATCGAAAGGTCTGCTAAGATCCTGACAGTACTTTGGACGGATGTTTGGTGAAAAAATGTGGGGAAAACCGCCCGGCGGAAAAAATAGGCCTTACACGCCGATTCTGGGTGGCAGCGGGTGGTAGGGTGCATTCTGGGCAGCAAATGCTATCCTCGGCAAAGTAACCCCGAGGATGGAGTCGGGCCCAGGAAGGGGGGAACGGGAAAAATAAAAACATTTCAAAACATTTTTAAAAACTATCAGAAATCCTTTAGAAGACCCCATCGTCCAAAATTGCTGCAAAAGAAATGAAGAAAACCAGTGCACTAACCATTTCTTGCAGGTCTTCACACTCACCGTTCAGGTAAGACCTGCCTCCACACGGAGGTCTCTTCTACTGCTGGAGCGGAGGACCACCCGGACCAATTTGGGGAGGGAGCGGGCGGGAGGACATTTGTCGGCGTTGCACGCCGGCGCACGCCAGCGGATGCTCCCCAGCGATCTTCTCTCCCCGCCGGCGTGAGGACCTCACCAAACTCGCTCAGAGGGGAGAGCGCCGACGGTAAGTTGACCAAACTCGGGGCCCCTTGTTTCTCTCCTTTCCTGAGCCTTCTGGAGCTAATTTGGCATTATTGAGAAATTGGTCATTTAACAATCTCTTGTACTATTCTATTCTGGTAAGACACTCGAGGTAATGGCCGGGTGAGGACTGGAGAAACGACTCACATTTATCAGAAGATGGAAGTGTTAGTTCCATTGGGACTCAAAACCATGAGTAGCTTCAAGAAGCAGGTCCGCCAGAGCTTGTGAACTGCTGCTCCACAGGATGGCTCTGCTTATAATCGATCCATGATTGGTAATAATTAATTCTGTAGATTTATACAACTCTGCCAGACAGTGAGGTATCTGTTGTTGATGCTTAATAATTAAAGTACCACACAGTAATCATGCACTTAGTAGTTCTGAAGCAATTCGCTAATACTTTCATGTATCCTTTGATAGAAGTAAAAGGTTAG
The DNA here is from genome assembly GCF_044704955.1 of Pristiophorus japonicus. Lineage (NCBI taxonomy): Eukaryota > Metazoa > Chordata > Chondrichthyes > Pristiophoridae > Pristiophorus > Pristiophorus japonicus. Next base: position 81,913,145 of record NC_091993.1, read on the forward strand.
GTGGTTCATGTGACATTTATGAATGTCAAGGCCTAAAAATGTGGGATGCTGGGTCTCTTCAGTGTTGGATATTTTCCCACAGCTTTAAGCAACTAAGTAGCGACATATTTAGCATTGACACAGTGACTTGCGCCTAATAAACATTCAGTATCACCGTATTTACATAAAATTTTAAACTTGATATATTTGAATTAAGCAACTTTCTCAGATGATTGGTCTGGGAAAGAACGGTAAATAATCTCAAAATGCCTCATTTTCAAAGACAACACTGTTGATGTTGTCCTGTCAATAGAATCATGATGATTAATCCACTGCTGCTTGTTATGGCAAGTCGCTGGAGAAATACCACCAACGATGTCTCCGCAAGATCCTGCAAATCCCCTGGGAGAACAGATGCACCAACATTAGTGTTCTCGATCAGGCCAACATCCCCAGCATCAAAGCACTGACTACACTCGACCAGCTCCGTTGGGCGGGCCACATTGTTCGCATGCCAGACGTGAGACTCCCAAAACAATCGCTCTACTCGGAACTCCTTCACGGCAAGCGAGCCCCAGGCGGGCAAAGGAAACGTTTCAAGGACACCCTCAAAGCCTCCCTGATAAAGTGCAACATTCCCACTGACACCTGGAAATTCCTGGCCAAAGACCGCCCTAAGTGGAGGAAGAGCATCCGGGAGGGCGCCGAGCACCTCGAGTCTCGTTGCCGAGAGCATGCAGAAAACAATCACAGGCAGCGGAAGGAGCGTGCGGCAAACCAGTCCCACCCTCCCTTTCCTTCAACGACTGTCTGTCCCACCTGTGACAAAAACTGTAATTCCTGTATTGGACTGTTCAGTCACCTGAGAACTCACTTTTGGAGTGGAAGCAAGTCTTCCTCAATTTTGAGCGACTGCCTATGATGAGGATGATGCATGTAATGGACGGTTGAGTAGTGCAGATATTACTGCCATTGTGGTTTAGACAGATGAATTTCATGGAACGTTTGCAGCATTGACCATAGAGATTTAATGGGAAAAGTCTATGGGCGAGAAGTTGGGTGCATTTGCACCTCCCATCAGTGTCCCCGGGCACTGACAACAACTCCTGCCATATTGGGCATTGCCCTGTTAGCGCCCCAGACCCGGAATTTACTTTCTCCCCGCAGCAGGGCTGGACGAAAACTCCAATGGCTGCAAGAGGCATAGATCAAGCGGCCGGCTGCTACCGGGGCGATGATTAAAGGTGAGGTGGCTGAGGTAAGTAAAAAATAACTTACCTTTGCTGCTGACGTTTTCTTCGTGGGGTCCTGCCCGCGATCGTCAGCCCAGCATTCTGCTTGCATATCAGGCTGATCGCATGGGTCCACCGCTTTCTTGGTGGTCCAGGTAGGCGCAGGTGCTTTAGTGCTCCACTTCCTTCCTGGAGCGCTAAAGCCAATTTTTTGAGAGTAGAGAAACATTAGCGCCTGGTGCTAAGTTTCCCGCCTCTTAAAAGTTACTGTCCCCAAACGGGGCGATGATCAATTTCTTCCCCCTAGGCTCTGTTGTGGTGATCCATCATAGTTGATCATTATTCTGCCCTCTGATCAAAGAAGCCGTTTGTAATGTATTTGCTTCATGGGTTCTTTGCTTACAAATTCATAGCAACACATTTCTATTCAGAAATAGTTGGTTTATTAACAAAAGTTTAACAATCACACTACATATTACCAGTTCATCCACTAGATTCACAACTGCATAACTCAACGTGGATGACCTAGACCCAACTGGCTGGGGTTTTATTGAGTCTTGTGAACATCACGTGACTGGCTAAGCCACTCTCAATGCAACAGCTCAACAATTATTTTAATTATAACTTTAAACCAAGTGCCCCCTTTTGTAAGGGCACCAAAAGCCACAAATGAACAAATCAAAATTAAAAGGAACCTTGACAAATCAAATTAAAATTCTGTTCCCTGTTGGAATGATGCACTCCAGTCCCTCCGGCGCCCACCTCTCATGGAAGGCCGCGAGCGTACCAGTGGACACCATCTCCAGGGACACCCTGGCGCGCAAAACAGCTCTACAGTCTTTTGTAGAAAACAAAATTAAACATTTAATCAAGTGCCCCCTAATCTGGGGGACACTCGAAACATTTTTCCAGGTCTTTTTTTGTTTTTTTTTGGGGGGGGGGGTTTGTGGGGTTTTTTTGGCTCTAAAACCATAATTTTACAAGTGCCCCCTATAAAAGGGAAGGGCGACACTAAAACCAGTAATAAAACAAATTAAACTTTAAAACATGTAAAATCAAATTAAAATTTGGTTGCCGGGGGTGACAATGCACTCCAGTCCCTCCGGCGCCCACCTCTCACGGAAGGCCGCGAGCGTACCGATGGACACCGCGTGCTCCATCTCCAGGGACACGCTGTCGCACAAAACAGCTCTACAACTCTTTTAGTTGAAAAACAAAATAAACAGTTAGATCGAGTACCCCCCAATCTGGGGGACACTCCAACACTTTTCACGTGCCCTTTTTTTGTGTTTTTTTTAGGGGTTTTTTGGGTGATTTTTGTGGGGTTTTTTGTGCAGTAAAACCATAAATTTTACAAGTGCCCCCTACAAAAGGGGAGGGGGACACTAAAACCCGGCAATTACAACAAATTAAACTTTAAAACATATAAAATCAAATTAAAATTTGGTTGCTGGGGGTGATGATGCACTCCAGTCCCTCCGGCGCCCACCTCTCACGGAAGGCCGCGAGCGTACCGGTGGACACCGCATGCTCCATCTCTAAGAACACCCTGGCACACAAAACAGCTCTACAAACCTGTGAGCATATTCACAGGTGCATACATTACACCGTTAAAGCTTGAAACCAATCCAAATTGGACTCACAGGTCTATCCACCTCCATTTACATTGCAGCTGTTTACCGTTTCAGTAGAGCTGAGTAACGTGTCATCATCATCATCATAGGCAGTCCCTCGGAATCGAGGAAGACTTGCTTGCACTCCTGAAGTGAGTTCTTTGGTGGCAGAACAGTCCAATACGAGAGCCACAGACTCTGTCACAGGTGGGACAGATAGTCGTTGAGGGAATGGGTGGGTGGGACTGGTTTGCCGCACGCTCTTTCCGCTGCCTGCGCTTGATTTCTGCGTGCTCTCGGCATTGAGACTCAAGGTGCTCAGCGCCCTCTCGGCTGCACTTAGGGCAGTCTTGGGCCAGGGACTCCCAGGTGTCAGTGGGGATGCCACACTTTATCAGGGAGGCTTTGAGGGTGTCCTTGTAGCATTTCTGCTGCCCACCTTTGGCTTGTTTGCAGTGAAGGAGCTCCGAGTAGAGCGCTTGCTTTGGGAGTCTCGTGTCAGGCATCGGACTATGTGGCCTGCCCAGCGGAGCTGATCAAGTGTGGTCAGTGCTTCAATGATGGGGATGTTAGCCTGAATGAGGATTGATGTTGGTGCGCCTGTCCTCCCAGGGGATTTGTAGGATCATTGGGTCAACCTTAACATATTGGTATTTAACTTGCTTGTAAACAAACTCTGTGTCAAGTATCTGTTTACATTGCTGCAAGCGTGGGATGTACAACCACAGGCAAAGTAGTCGCGTCGCTTTGGTTGAATGTGTTTACGTAGAAAAAGCAGATGTGATCTTTTAAGAGGGGCAGATGCTCTTTGTACAGTTCACACAGTGTTATTAATTATACCATAATTGGAGGGAAATCTCTGAAAGGCTATTATTAATTGAATGGAATATCATAAAAGCTTTACATCTAGGTAGTGGAAACCATTTGTTTTCTCAATTTCGATCGAGTAATGCAGTGTGTTAGGCAGCAAAGATGGTAGTAGATTGCGCAAATTCATCCCAGTTTTTGGAGTAAGGCTCCATCACTTTAAATATAATCTTTTTCCTTCCCTTTGTACCTGGCTGAGTGAGCAGCCTGAACTTGGGCCTTTGCTAATGTTGCTCTGTCACCCGTTACTAGGGGGTTTGTCAGAGCAAAGGTTTCCTGTTCATCATCGTGGGCTGGCTATCAGAAACATACCTGCTATCAGGGCCAGTGAACATACGCTCGAGCTAAGACTCGCCCTATGGGAGTAATCTAAAATGCAGAAGCCGAAGTATCTTGTTTTCATTCATCCTCGGGATGTGGGCCTTGCTGACGAGGTCGGCTGTTATTGCCCATCTGTCGTTGCCCTTGACGAGATGGTAGTGAGCCGCCTTCTTGAACCGCAGCTGTCTGTGTGTTGAAGGTGCTCCCACAGTGTTGTCAGGTCGGGTGTTCCAGGATTTTGACCCAGTGACGATGAAGGAACAGCAGTATATGTCCTGAGATTAAAAAGGTGGGAATAGACCCAAAAACCTAACATCCTCTATATTTCAATGTACCAGGATACAGATTTTAAGTAACATATGGGGCCGAAATTCCCCACTGCCCTAAACGAGGCGCACCTACCGGTTTCGCTGTGTTCTGGCCGGCCCGTGCATTGGGGCAGCCTAACCGTCGACAGTCAGCAGGTCGGGAATTTTTTGGGGGGCGGAAGCGGGGGTGGGGTGGAGTGGCCATCACGAGCGGGGTGGAGGTGAGTGCGGGGCGGAGTATCCCAGGCTGTCGGTCATCAGCGCCGGCGCATTACAATGTCTCTCCCCTTCAGTTAAAGGGGAGGGCCGCTGCGAACTCTGCAGCCACTTTAGTGGCAAACACTGGGCCACCGGGGAGGGTTTTGGCGGGCCAGCGGCCTGGTACCCAAGAGGGGATGCCAGGTTGCCTGCTGATGGCCCGGCTGAACCTGCGGCCATGATTGTTGGACTTACCTGGCAGTCGGCCAATAAAAAAAAATAACATGGCGGCTACAGCAGTGTGCCCTCCCCTTTAAGGGCGGCCCCGGGCCGCCATGCCAAAGAGAGCGTTCTGACAGCAAAAGCTGTCGGGGGCACCGATCGCCGGCGGGGCCGCTCCCGTGGGGCATTACCGGGAAAGTGGCAATTTCCCAAGGAGTAATTTCGCGAGGGGGTTCCCGCCATTGGTAAGGGGTCAGCGCGTGCACACCACGGTGGGGAAACGAGTGGAGCGGTCTGGGGCACCGCTCCAAAACTGAGGAAGGGCAAATTCCAAAATGGTGGCCCCTCTGCGGTGAGTCGGCTTCCAATCCACACCATTCCATGGCCACTGCTTTCAGGCAGCCAGAGGCCTTATAGGAAAGGGGCAATTTCAGCCCCATGATCTTCAGAAATATTAATGTTGTGGAGATCTTTAACTTTCTCAATGAGACTGAAGCTGAGCCTGGTCCCTCCATTCTGTTGTGTCAGAGTTGCTAAAGCATAATTTAGTTGGACTGACAGACATCAGACAGATGCAATGCTGTTTATCGCTGCCTTACAAGCAGCTTCTTTGACTGGGCAGGTAGCAGGTGGGTGTGAAGCACGGCTACAATCTGCTCCGTTACTCCAACATTTAAAACGGTGAAATTTAAACAGAATGCTGGAAACAGGTCAGGCAGCATCTGTAGAGAGAGGCAGGTGTCAGCTTAACGTTTCAGATCCATGGCCTTCCGTCAGGGCCCAGTGGAATGAGTCGGAGCCAGAGACAGTTGCTGAGATATGAGATGCTGTGAAAGCGAGTTTTAGCAAACACACAATGAAACATAAGAACAGAAACTGATGGCAATGAAGGTGAGCAGGGTAAAAGAGACAAACGGAAATCACATCGAAGAGAAGAACAGACCTGGGTGCTGATACACTGTTAACTATGTCTTCTCTCTGTCTTTTGGATGAGACATTAAACTGATGTCTGCCCTCTTAGATGGATGTAAAAAAAATCCCATTGGAACTATTTCGAAGAAGAGCAGGGGAGCTGTCCCTGGTGTCCAGGCCAAAATTTATCCCTCAATCAACATCACTAAAACAGATTATCTGGCCATCATCACATTGCGGCTTGTGGGAGCTTGCTGTTTGTATATTGACTGCATACATTACAACAGTGACTACACTTCAAAAGTAATTTATTGGCTGTAAAGCTATTTGGGACATTCTGAGGTTGTGTAAGATGCCTTATTAATGCAAATCTTTCTTTCTCACAAAGGCTGCCTGAATTGCTGAGTGTTTCCAGCATTTTTCTGTTTGTATTTCAGCTTTCCAGCATTTACAGTATTTTACGTTTTGATCTAAAATAATGATCTGGAGCGGCAGAAATGCCGTGAAAAGCAGCTTTTTAAAATGGCATTTTCAATTGCAGATTGACAAGATCAAAATGCTTTATTAGCAACTGTGCTCTGGGTGTTGATTGAAGAGATAGGAGCAGCTCCCCACTGGCCCATGGGATAACTGTTCCAGCCACTGTAATACGAAGCCATACCACTCAGGATGTTCGATTAGAAATCTGTGTTCAGGATATAATGACAGGCTCGCTTGGGAAAAGGACAGAACAGCCAGGGCTGCTGTTCCTGTGTGTGTGGGGACAGGTATTGGCTGTGTGTGTGTGTGTGTGTGTGTGTGTGTGGACAGGTGTTGGTCGTAATGTGTGTGTGTGTGTGTGTGTGTGGACAGGTATTGCAGGTATTGGCCGTGTGTGTGTGTGTGTGTGTACAGGTATTGGCCGTGTGTATGTGTGTGTGTGGGGACAGGTATTGGCCGTATGTGTGTGTGTGGGGACAGGTATTGGCCGTGTGTGCGTGGACAGGTATTGGCCGTGTGTGTGTGTGTGTGTGGGGACAGGTATTGGCCGTGTGTGTGTGGACAGGTATTGGCCGTGTGTGTGTGGGGACAGGTATTGGCCATGTGTGTGTGTGTGTGTGTGGGGACAGGTATTGGCCGTGTGTGTGTGTGTGTGTGTGTGTGTGGACAGGTTTTGGCCGTGTGTATGTGTGTGTGGGGACAGGTTTTGGCCGTGTGTGTGTGTGTGTGTGTGTGTGTGTGTGTACAGGTTTTGGCCATGTGTGAGTGTGTGTGGGGACAGGTATTGGCCGTGTTTGTGTGTGTGTGGGGACAGGTATTGGCCGTGTGTGTGTGTGTGTGTATGTGTGGACAGGTATTGGTCGTGTGTGTGTATGTGTGTGTGTGTGTGGACAGATATTGGTCGCGCGTGTGTGTGTGTGTGTGTGTGTGGACAGATATTGGTGGAGTGTATGTGTGGACAGGTATTGGTCGTGTGTGTGTATGTGTGTGTGTGTGGACAGATATTGGTCGCGTGTGTGTGTGTGGGGACAGGTATTGGCCGTGTGTGTGTGGGCAGGTATTGGCCGTGTGTGTGTGTGTGGACAGGTATTGGCCGTGTGTGTGTGTATGTGTGGACAGGTATTGGTCGTGTGTGTGTGTGTGGACAGGTATTGGCCGTGTGTGTGTGTGTGTGTGTGTGTGTGTATGTGTGGACAGGTATTGGCCGTGATGCCGCCTATGAATTAAAGTATCAGTGAGCACTCGGAGGTGTTTTCCAGCTGCCTGTTTGGACGGAAATAAATGGAAAAGTGTTTGAGTTGGAACTGTCACTCTCCTGGGTACACAGCTGTGGACCCTCCTGGATTCTGACTGTGCTCACTGATAATGCAAACCGAATATTAGTGCAGCGGAGCCGAGGGAAATCTCTACCTGAGGCTCGAGGCTGAAAACCATCCACATTATTTCTTCCTTGCACCTTAATCACACAATGATTATGATTGTGGCTGTGACTTTTCTCTGAAAAACCATCTTCCAGTTTTTGTTCTCAGTTGGACTACTTTCCTCCTATAGTTAAACACACGAGTGGTGGTTTATGTTTGTGGATGTGAGTGTTCTCCCTCCCCCACCCATCCCCTGCCGCTCCTGTGTCATTTAGCTCAACCTGATTGAGAGGATAGTTAGCCCTCTGTCAGTACTGCTGTATGCCCGCCGCAGGGGCTGTTAGTGTGGCCTCCTTCCTTGATTTCCTCTCTTAACCTTCTCGTGAAGCAGTTGATCTCCATTCTCTGTGCTTCCCCCCCCCCCCCCATCCCAAAGGTTCCGCTGAGTTGTGAAATCTACCATACCTCCCATCCTGTCGCTCTATACCACAAGCACTGGTGCTGTACACATTGCCTTAGAGTGCTTTTAAAAGCTCACAAAATCGATGGTTGGAATTATAATACAACACCATGGACCCTTTGGTTGGGGGAGGGGGGGGGGGGAAGAGTTTTTTTTAAAAGTTAGTGGGGGTGGGGGGGGCGGGCCAGAAGAGGTCCATCAGAGGCCAGGTGTTTGCCCACAGGCAGGGAATGAGGCAAGATGGGAATCTGTGCCGTGTTTCTGTATCTGCTCGAGCCAGGTGTCTGGGCGTAGGCCTGTCTGTCATGTTATCCAGGGAATGGTGTGTGGCCCATGGGAGAACACAACTAATGAAACTGGGAGGGATGTTAATTAAAATGGGATAGTATTGAATTACCAAGCATCAGGCACCAACTGAGTAAGTGTGCAGGGGTGAAAAAACCCTTTGTATCCATTCTTTGCCTTTTTTTTGTTGTTGGGTGGGTTTTAAGATTAAGGCCAAGTGCAGCCATGTGATACGGTTATTGGGAGGTAAGGCGAGATGAGGCAGTGTATCGGACTCACACAGTGCGAGAGAGTGTTGTGGCCAAGTTTGACTCTCGACACGGAGAGTTCCAATTCTAAGCACTTCGGATCACTTTACTGTGTGAAAGGTTCTATATAAATGCAAGTTGTTCGTGTTCTGGACTTGCATTGATGCCATCAGGGAGCTGCTTATCCACCGACTTTTCCTCGAACGGTGTGAACTATGTGGATAAAGTAAAGACGAAAGGGGAAAAAAACACCTTAAAATCTCTCATTTATCTGTGTTGAACTTCATTAGCCAATTATTTGCCATTCTGCAAGTTTATTAATGTCCTCCTGTGTATTGACTATAACTTGTTGTAATGTAGAAAATATGACAGCCAATTTGCACACAAGGTCCCACAAACAGCAATGTGATGATGACCAGATAATTGTTGGTTGTGGGATAAATATTACCAAGGACACCGGGGATAACTCCCCTGCTCTTCTTTGAAATAGTGCCATGGGATCTTTTACATCAACCTGAGAGAGCAGACTGGGCCTCGATTTAACGTCTCATCCGAAAGACGGATGTTTTATTAATAATTAAGATTTGCTTTTATATTTGTGGAGTTGGTTACTTTCCACTTTTCTGCCTTTCATCCTTTCCATGTTGAACAGTAGACCCAGGTTGAGAGTACGGCTAGTCCAGCCTAGAGGCTGATTGGTTCAGTTTGGTCGTCACCCCATAATTATTTGCTGCAAAACCAGTGAATAGAGGTACAGAGTACAAATCGAGGTATTATGATGAACCTGTATAAAACACTGCTTCGGCCTCAATTGGAGTGTTATGTCCAATTCTGGGAACCGCACTTTAGGAAGGCTGCAGAAAAGATTTCCAAAAATAATTCCAGGGATGAGGGACTTCAGTTACATTGATGGACTGGAGAAGCTGGGGTTGTTCTCCTTGGAGCAGAGACGATTGAGAGGAGACTTGATAGAGGTGCTCAAAATCATGAGGGGTCTGGACGGAGTAGATAGAGAGAAACTGTTCCCATTGGCAGTCGGGAGGAAAACCAAATGACACAGATTTAAGGTGATTTGCAAAAGAACCAAAAGCGACATGAGGGAAAACATTTTTATGCAGCGAGTGGTTAGGATCTGGAATGCACTGCCTGAAAGGGTGGTGGAGGCAGACTCAATCACTGCTTTCAAAAGGGAATTGGATAAGTACCTGAAGGAAAATAAAATTCAGGGCTACGGGGAAAGAATTGGGACAAGCTGAAGTGCTCTTGCAGAGAGCTGGCACGGGCTCGACGGGCCGAATGGCCGCCTTCCGTGTTATAACCATCTATGATTCTATGATTCACTGTGCCCACAGTCAGCGAGCAACAAACCAATAGGGTGACCAAAAGTAATGCTATGTTTTAACAAAAATAACACAGCCCCACAAACTAAAACCCAAACTGAGCATAGCATTTCTAAAGCACCCATTTATTAAACATCAACTAGCAGGCAAGCGTCTCATGGGCCATCTCGGGCACTTCAGGAGCTGTGCGATGAGAACAACAACAACTTGCATATATATATATGGCGCCTTCAATGTAGCAGAATGTCCCAAGGCACTTCACAGGAGCCTTATCAAACAAACTTTGTTTGAGCAATGTTAGAGTTCAGTAATAAATGCAGAGACTATATCACAGACTGCAGAATAAAAACATCTTCCAGATCAGAAGTGATGAACTCTTGTATTCCTTTCCCCAACTTCCCACCCCCCCCACACGCCCCCCCCCCAAAAAAAAAACAGCCCAACGGAGATGAAGCTCAGCATCGTATTGTGCTGCAGGCTGCACTGAGCTGGGAGACATCGCCCTGTTATGTGGTGGGTCAGACTCATTATATTCATGTAACTGCAGACTTGATGGCCCACTGCCAGTAGCCTCGAGTTTGGAGTACATTAACTTCCATTTAACAGCTTCTAATCTTTCAATTAAAGTTGACATTGGATTTTATTAATGAAATGTTGCATTCTTTTTTTTAATTTATTTTTTAAAATCCTTTAATTTTTCCCTTCCCTGCAGTCTTTTTTTCCCCTTTAAGTTCTTCATTCTTTGAACCTTTCCCTATTTGTTTAGTTTGATAATACCTTTCTTTATTTTATTATTACTAAGTATTCATTTCCTTTTCTTTCATTTTTTTTTCCATCATTGCACCCTCCTTTCATCTCCATATTCCTCAAAGCGCCGAGGTAGAAACCATTTTGAAGCTGTTGCTATGGATACGCACTTACTGAAGGGAATTATTTTTAGACCCAAAATCGAGCAAATATCAGAAAATGACCCTTATTATTACGCACTTAATAGAAACCGGCCTGAATAGTGAGTCGGCAGAATTGGCACTCTTCTGATCCTGGGTCGTTGGGTTGTTGCCTAGAAACCACAGCAAGACATTAGTAAATTGCTTTGAGTAATACAAGTTGTGCGTGGCAGCTGTAGTCAGCCAGTGGTGTTAACTGCACAATAGCTGTTGGTTATTTTGGTGAGGGAAATTGTTTCAAAAGGGTATTTGGTCCTGACATTATTCTAGAACCCTGCTCTCTGCTCCAATACCCTTGCTGCTTTGTAACCAGTTGTCAGGCACCTGTGAAGACTTGCCCTCCTATTTTTTACTGGCTTCCCTTCGGCATAGTGCCCAGTGCGCCACTTGCCGACTTCCTCCCCCGACGACCCAGCTGAGATCGGGAGTTGATGCCCCACTGCCACGGGAGACAAACTGTACCATCTGTGGTCGGACGCACAAGTGCGCCAACCTGCTTCTGGCATTCGCACATCACTGTGTTTAAAACCGCTTGACATGGTTCTGCTTCAGAGCACGTTCATTCGGGAGATGGAAGTGAGCCCTCTATATCGGCAACTGTGCGGCAAATCAGTGAGAGGAGCCGCTTCTTATTGGGACAGTTTATGTAAACCTAAGTGTAAGTATATGTTGTTGAAGGGGTTAAAGGGGCACTGACTTGATGGTGTTTGGCAAAGCAGCTTTTGTCTGCGGGGAGAAAAGAGGCAGAAGATTTGTGCATCATTTTCATCACATCTCACATATCAGGTGTCAGGATGATGTACAATGCAGCTTACATCAACACATTGGATTTTCATGAATACAGTGCTCCTTTAAGAAGAGATGCTCTCCTCAGGAGCTCACATTTCCAGGATTAGTTCGGAGCCATACCAGTGTACAGAGTATCTAGAGTAGCATACAGCATAAGGAACAAAAGGAAGACTTGGATTTCTACAGTGCATTCCACAACCTCAGGTCGTCCCAAAGCACTTTACAGCCAATGAAGTACTGCGTTAGGGTTTTAGGTTTTAATTTTTACCATGAAGTAATGCAGCAAACTTGGCAAATCTAAGGAATCTTATGTCAGGTACAGACAGTTTGGTTGCTGTAACCCCTCCATCCCCCCCGCAGACCTCGACTTGTCCTCTGAGGGCTGTGGTACTTCAGCAAATGCAATGATGATGCACAGCCCTGGTCCCCAATACATTCAGCTTAGAACTGGTCACACCCAAGTTTGCATCACCCTACTCTGAGCTATTGATCGGAACTGTGCTGTTGGGGGAACTAAGTGGAAGAGTTACCCAGGGCCGCTGTCATGCCAGTGTGGCAAAAGCTGAGATCTGGGACTGGATGACCTAGGAACCAGAGAAAAAGGCAAACAACAAGGTTGTGTCAGAATAGGGCTTGTTTAATAGAAGCCAATTCACTTGCTGTTTGTCTGTGTCTCTTTCAGATATCGATGAGTGCAGCATGAACCATGGTGGCTGCAAGCACGGCTGTGTTAATACTCTGGGAGGCTATCAATGCTCCTGTCCGAATAGCGGCTACAGACTGCACTGGAACAAGAAAGACTGTGTTGGTATGTGAAGTACTCTGATCTCTGGCACCCTCTCGTGGCACTAATGGAAGCAGCAATCCTGTAACATCGCCTTATTTAGAAGCACTTCTTCCTCAAAAGACGTTACAATTATAGGCCATCTTATGTGTCTCAGAAACATCCCCAACGCGTCACATACAATGCATTACTTTGAGGTGTGATTGCTGTTGTTATGCTGATCATTTTAAAAATTAATTTGAACAGGAAGCAGTATATTTTCCTGTTGGAAGACAGAAATGTTTAGTGGGGCTCGAAACCTTGAAACAGCTGAGAGTAAGATTGCAGTGGGACCGCCTGCTCCCTGAGCCAGGGATGACATTTGACACAAGTAGGTCTGGTTGGGATAGGGTAGACAATCATGGTCCAACGAAGGAGGGAAGCTTATCCGCATCCTGCTGTTTGAGGACACCACGCACAGCGGCTGGCGTGTGAAATGTGACGGTCTCATTAAAATCCCGATATGGTCACTTTACTCGGGGCACCAAGCTCATGGTGATACCCGCCCTCCTATATGGCTCAGAGACATGGACTATGTTCAGCAAGCACCTCAAAACACTGGAGTAATACCACCAACGCTGCCTCCACAAGATCCTGCAAATCCATTGGCAGGATAGGCGCACCAACATCAGTGTTCTCGCTCAGGCCAACATCCCCAGCACTGACCACGCTCGATCAGCTCCGCAGGCCCGACACAAGACTCCCAAAGCAAGTGCTCCTCTCGGAACTCCTACACAGCCAACGAGCCCCAGGTGAGCAGCGGAAACGTTTCAAGGACATCCTCAAAGCCTCCCTGAAAAAATGTAACATCCCCACTGACACCTGGGAATCCCTGGCCCAAGACCGCCCAAATTGGAGGAAAAGCATCCAGGAAGGCGCTGAACACCTCAAGTCTCTTCGCCGGGAGCAAGCTGAAGCCAAGCGTCGACAACGGAAGGAGCGTGTGGCAAACAGGGCCCCCCACCCACCCGTTCCTTCAACCACCGTCTGCCCCACCTATGACAGAGGCTGTAGATCCCGCATTGGACTCTTCAGTCACCTGAGAACTCACTTCTAGTGTGGAAGCAAGTCATCCTCGACTCAGGGGGACTGCCTAAGATGATATTAAATGTGTTTCCTGTTGCACAACAACAGTGACAACATGTACTTATATAGTACTTTAATGCAGTAAAATGTCCCAAGGCACTTCACGGGAGCTTTATCAGACAAAGTTTGGCACTGGGCCATGTAAGGAGATATTAGGACAGGCAAAGAGATGGGTTTTAAGGAGCATCTTGCACGAATAGAGAGGCGGAGAGATTTAGGAAACTCAGATAAGTCTCCGGATGTATTAGATTTGCTCCTCACAGCTAGTAGAGTTTGGGGTCCATTCGTATACTTAAGGTCGCTGTCTGTCCAGTTTTGAACCAGACATTTTTCAAATCATTTGTCCAGAGGTATCTAAGATACAAAATGGGCAGCAATAGTTCAATTATTTTATTTGTAAAAGGAGTCCATTTTCCTATTTCCCTCTGTGTCCATTACATGAGGCATTCGTTATTGAGAATATTCAGGTTCAATAGTAAAGCAAATGTCAAAGTTAAAGCCACAGATGTGGTAACAGCCGATAGCCCTGTATGTACGATTTTAATAGCTCTAATCATGTGGCTGGGAAGTTTAAGGAAAATTAATCACAAATGGCGTGCATGCTGCCAATGTGTGGCACTGATTGTTCATGAATTGTGCAGCAATGAAGTGCGGGCACTTCCCACCTAGCTGTTATTTTCCAATCGGAAATGTTCCCGAGAATATTCGATCCCCCAACACTCGTTCCTTTTGGTCTGTTCCCTCTCAGAGAGATTTCACTTTCGAGTGTGTTATTGTTAAAAGGCCTCGCTGTTTATACAACTCAAGGAACCTAGCTGTCAATCACTGTGATGGTGTCAAAGAGCTACCCATGGGGGAGGGAGGACAGAGCTGTTTCCACTGCCTGCGAGATCATTTATTACACAGGTCACCTGCACACGGTCACATTCTGCTTTGTATCAACATTTTCTGCTGTAATTTCAGTCCAGGGTTATTTGAGGTCTTCATGCCCCGCATCTCATTGTACAGTGGCTTGCTAACGTCTGCAAGTTAAGACTTTGACACCTCCTCCCTTGGGGAATTTGGGATGGAGTACCTTTTAGTGCCAAAGCTACCTCCAGTTTGTGTTGTAAATACTCTTGCAGTGTGATATTTATAAAGCCACAACACGCTGAGGCAAAACCCAGCCATTGCCGAGCCTTTCCTTTCAGCAGTCAATGTCAGCACAAGGTCCTGGCCACTTAAGGCTGGCGAGCTCGTCTCCTCTGGCTTTCGTGGAATTTATTTTCCAAGTGTTTCTCGAATCCATTTTCGAAATGCCTTTGTATCCAGTGTGTTCACTAAGGTCTGGAAATTCATTTCAGGAAACTCAGAGCAACGCTTCAAGCAAGCTGCCCATTCATGTAGAATCATAGAACGGCTACAGCACGGAAGAAGGCCATTCGGCCCATTGAGCCCGTGCCGGCATAGAGTTGTCAAAAAAAACTTTATAAATATATTAAAGCAAAAGGGCACTGGCCCTACAGCAAGAGCCCTGCCTCTGCAGCTCTCAGTAAAGTTTAGATTGAACTTTTGAGTTTATTTCTGAAAAATAGAAACCCAGGGATTAGGGCGTGCTAGATTCATTTGCTCTCTGCCCAAAAATTGTGCTGAGCTAAATTTGTTGAACCCATTCATAGAATCATAGAAATTTACAGCACGAAAGGAGGCCATTTCAGCCCATCGTGTCCGCGCCGGCCAACAAAGAGCTATCCAGCCGAATCCCACTTTCCAGCTCTAGGTTACGGCACTTCAAGCGCACATTCAAGTATTTTTTAAATGTGAGAGTTTCTGCCTCTACTACTTTTTTAGGCAGTGAGTTCCAGACCCCCACCACCCTCTGGGTGAAAAGAATTCCCCTCAAATCCTCACTCCAATTACTTTAAATCTATGTCCACTGGTTGTTAACCCCTCTGCTAAGGGAAATACGCTCTTCCTATCCACACTATCTGGGCCCCTCATAATTTTATACATCTCAATAAAGTCTCCCCTCAGCCTCCTCTGCTCCACAGAAAACAAACCCAGCCTATCCAATCTGTCCTCATAGTTAAAATTCTCCAGTCCAGGCAACATCCTTGTACAACTCCTCTGTACCCTCTCTTGTGCAATCACATCCTTCCTGTATTGCGGTGACCAGAACTGCACGCAGTACTCTCGCTGTGGCCTAACTAATGTTTTATACAGTTCAAGCATAATCACCCTGCTCTTGTATTCTATGCCTCGGCTAATAAAGGCAAGTATTCCATATGCCTTCTTAACCACCTTATCTACCTGGCTCCTGCTACCTTCAGGAATCTGTGGACATGCACTCCAAGGCTCCTTTGTTCCTTTGCACTTCTCAGTGTCCTACCATTTCATGTGTATTCCCTTGCCTTGTTAGCTCTCCCCAAATGCATTACCTCACACTTCTCCAGATTGAATTCCATTTGCCGCTGTTCTACCCACCTGACCAGTTGATTGATATCTTCCTACAGTCTACAGCTTTCTTCTTCATTATCAACCAAACAGCCGATTTTTGTATCATCTGCAAACTTCTTAATCATACCCCCTACATTCAAGTCTAAATCATTGATATATACCAATGACCTAGCACTGAGCCCTGCGGAATCCCACTGGAAACAGCCTTCCAGTCACAAAAACACCCATCAACCATTACCCTTTACTTCCTGTCTCTGAGCCAATTTTGGATCCAACTTGCCACTTTGCCTTGGATCCCGTGGGCTTTTACTTTCGTGACCAGTTTTCCATGTGGGACCTTATCAAAAGCCTTGCTAAAATCCATATGCACTACATCAAATGCACTACCCTCATCGACCCTCCTTGTTACCTCCTCAAAAAATTTAATCAAGTTAGTCAGACACGAGCTTTCCTTAACAAATCCATGCTGACTGTCCTTGATTAATCCGTGTCTTTTTAAATAAAGATTTATCCTATCCCTCAGAATTTTTTCCAATAATTTCCCCAGCACCGAGGTTAGGCTGACTGGCCTGTAATTACTCGGTCTATCCCTTTCTCACTTCTTAAACAAAGGTATCACATTAGCAGTCCTCCAGTCCTCTGGTACCATACCTGAAGCCGGAGAGGATTGGAAAATGATGGTCAGAGCCTCTGCTATTTCCTCTTTTGCTTCTCTTAATATTGGATCCGCTCAAATTAGAAATGGGCTCAATTTGCTGCTCTGTTCTGACCCGAACAATGCATTAAAAATCATATTCACATTTCAATGAGGTCATTTAAACCTCACCCGCCCGGCGGGAGACTGACAGGATCGGACCAGCTGCCCGTTTTACACCCCATCCAATTTCACCTTCCATTGACTTCAGTCCTGTCAGTTTAAGTTAAAATTACCCCCTTAGGTTTTCTTTTTAAATCCTCTCCTTTTGTTTCACTCAGCTTTTCAGGATGTGTGAAATCCATTTCTTTTAATTTTCAGAGCCAACAAAGTGCCTGCTGGGTTCCAACCCTCCTCGAGCACAACTTTCCTGCATCAAGAGCGGGAAGAGGGAGACCTGCTCCCTCAGCTGCGCCTCCAAGGCTCACTTCCAGGCAGGTAGGCATCATTGGAAGTCACGAGAAATCCTGTAAACCCACAAGCCTGTTCAGCATCGCAGCATCGGCATGAGGAACATTTGATGTCCTTGCTGGTTGTTGAGGGAAGTAGGGTTGTCAATCTCCAGGACATTGCTGAGAGCAATCCATGAGAAAAACCATAGAGGCGTTAACAAATTCTGTTTTAAAAAAAAACAATGTCCTTGAACGCTTTTGTTTATTAAAAGAAATTGGACATTGGGAAAACAGGCTGTTTGAGTGACCGTCAAGAATCATCCAATCAGGTAATGAAGAGTCTAGTTGCTTTCCGATTGGCGCGGGAAGGCGGGGCACTGTGAGAATGGACTCGTTGGGCGACCAATAGCAGGAGTGTGGGGGCGGGTGGTTGGAGACAGGAGGTCATGTGTTGACACGGCAAGAATATGTCCAACTAGAGTTGCAGCCCTACAGGGAGGAGGGGTTCCATCTTGGGATTTATTTCAATAAAGTTATGTTGATATTTTGTAACCTAAGTTCAAATTTTTCAGAACAAGCACTTTTTAACAAACCCGTTTACCAGTGAACATTTGTTTTTTTATCTGTTTGTGGAATAAAGATTTGTCAAAAAAGCTGTTTCAGTATCAAATTTTGAATGTTTTAATTTCTGTGTATTAACGACATCGTAAATACAGCCAGCAAATTTTCTCTGTTCCCTGTGTTAGCGACATCCTGAACCCACATTGAGATTCCCTCTGGTCACTGGGTGTGTTAGTGGGAACCTGTTCAACCTTCGCCAGCTCCAGGCCAGGTCCAAGACCACCCCAACCTCTGTTGTCGAGCTACAGTAAGCGTCTGTGCACACACAAAGGCTGAACTCCAGGACATAGTCGACATATTTACTGAGGCATACGAAAGCATGGGCCTTAAGCTAAACATCAGTAAGACAAAGGTCCTCCACCAGCCTGTCCTCACCGCACAGCACTGCCCCCCCAGGCATCAGGCATCAAGATCCACGGCGCGGCCCTGGACAACGTGGACCACTTCCCTTATCTCGGGAGCCACCTATCAACAAGAGCAGACATTGACGACGAGATCCAACACCGCCTCCAGTGTGCCAGGGCAGCCTTCGGCCACCTGAAGAAAAGAGTATTTGAAGACCTGACCCTCAAAACTGTCACCAAGCTCATGGTCTACAGGGCTCTAGTAATACCCACCCTCCTGTATAGCTCCGAGACATGGACCATGTACAGTAGACACATCAAGTCGCTGGAGAAATACCACCAGCAATGTCTCTGCAAGATCCTGCAAATCCCCTAGGAGGACAGACACACCAACGTTAGCGTTCTCATCCAGGCCAACATCCCCAGCATTGAAGCATTGACCACACTTGATCAGCTCCGCTGGGCAGGCCACATAGGTCGCATGCCAGACACGAGACTCCCAAAGCAAACGCTCTACTCGGAACTCGTCTTCGGCAAACAAGCCAAAGGCGGGCAGAGGAAACGTTACAAGGACACCCTCAAAGCCTCCCTGATAAAGTGCGACATCCCCACTGACACCTAGGAGTCCCTGGCCAAAGACTGCCCTCAGTGGAGGAAGTGCATCCGGGAGGGCGCTGAGCACCTCGAGTCTCGTCGCCGAGAGCATGCAGAAATCCAGCGCAGGCAGCGGAAGGAGCGTGCGGCAAACCAGACTCCCCGCCAAGCCTTTCCTTCAACCACTGTCTGTCCCACCTGTGACAGAGACTCTGGTTCTCATATTTGACTGTACAGCCACCTAAGAACTCATGCTAAGAGTGGAAGCAAGTCTTCCTCGATTATGAGGGACTGCCTATGATGATGATAGTGACATTGTAAACACAGCGCAAAGATTCCCTCTGGTCTCTGTGTGTGTTAGAGACACTGTAAAACACAGCAGGAAGAATCCTTCTGGTCACTTTTTCTAGAAAAAGAATAAATATGCTTTTTCAGAACATTTCTACAACTTTGCTAAAAATAGTGACGGTAAGAAATCTTCCTGCTGTGTTTACAATATTGCTAACATAAAACAGTCGGAGGCAATTTCCTCCCTTGCCCTGTCATGAACCCCAAATCCTATCGTTCAGTATCTGTTGATTAATTTAGCAAACATTTTCTATGAATTGTTTGGTAACCAATAAGTGGAGCAAGAGAAACTGATTGGATGTTGCAGATTCCCTCAAGTAAACAAGAAGTTTAGTGGGGAATGGAGGGGCGGGGGAATTGCTTAGCGTCCTGTTTGGGGGCAGTAACAGCCACGGGGCAGGAATTCCTGCACCAGGCACGATAGTCCCACCCCATTCGCGATATTGGGGTTACTGCCCCCCCAGAGCAAGTGGAGCACAAAATAACAGGTTCCACTTGCTCTGTGGGGCCCGAGCGGGTGGAAGCAAAAAGAGAGGGGTGCTAACAGGAGGCACAAACGACCCGAATTTCTCCCCTTCTTTCAAATGGACTTTGCTTAGTTGGGGGTAGAGTGGGGATATGGTGGCGTTAGTGTGAAGATAAGTTTGTTCACTTTAGTTGAGGCAGTGGTCGGGGTCCTATATTCACATTAGCACCTTTGGTTGCAGAGGGAGTAAAATCAGCCGGACTTCCCACTCCGGAATGCCATCCAGTGACTCCTGCTGGAATGTGCATGCGAGCGGACTCTGTGAGACTCCAATTATTTCACATTAATGAGACTGGAGGCGATGCGAGTGTCAGTTTTTGTTGTGATGTGGAGTCAGGTATTAAAACAAACAAATTGGTTGAAATCAAGTTTACTATCCCCTCTCCTCTGATCTGTAAGAAAATCCGTCTAAACATTGTAAGAATGATTTAACCCTGTAACTAGTCAGGAAGAGGGTTTTCAGGGTTCAGCTTCGGAATGAGGATCACAACTACTGCACAACGATTACTCTCGGGCTCAGGTTGCACTGCCAACCTGTGAAACTGAGCTGCACATGCCAAGGGTTTGATTCCCAACCTGGACTGAGTTACTTGATTTCAGCTGGGCAGCTTCTGGGTCAGGGCAGTTGTCCTCAGAGTCCGCATGGGGCGAGGGGGAGTGGGCGGAAAGTCAGCTGGGGTTCCGCACCCGATCATCGCGATCAGGTCAGGGGTGGGCTTGGCTGCTGATGCCTATCAAGGTCGAAACTCGCTGTTTAACTTTGCACATGATCGCCTGGGTGTGGTACCCGAGGTTATTCAGTGTCGGGGAACCCTGCCATCAGCATCAGTCACCGCCTTTAGGAGGGAAGGAGAGATCAGTGGAGGGTGAGAATAATAACTATTGCTCAGAGTAGTATCCTGCGCATTTTACCACCCCAATGGTTCCAGCAGTGATTCGGTATCAATAAACACGCATCCATTCCTCTGTCTCTTAATACTGTTCTCATTTCTGCCAGGTTCTGATAACAGTTATACTGTGAGCTGTGGGGCTCCTATACGCAGGGCTGGTGCCCAGCAGCGACTGAACACCAGCATCACAGGCTGTGTAGGTAAGCCCCTGACAAAATGCTGCCCTGCTGTTGTAAGTATTGCTGAAATCTGTCGTGGTTTTAAGGCGTTTCGGTCAGAGCTACAACGTTTAGAGTCAATCTCTTTCTTTGCCCGATTCCAATTGTGAAGCTACGGTGCAGCACTCGCTGACCCACAGCACTCCATGGGGGAGATTTTCTCCATCAGCATTCCTGGCACAGAGCTGTGCAAAACAGGAGCGCATCTTGGGAATGTGCTCACAGAGGTCAGCACAAGGTTGTGCAGCACTCACTGACCCAGTAAGCACTCCCAGCATGCAAAGCTGTGCGCCGGGAGTGCCAATTCATAATAGCCCCCCCTATATCTGCGCCCTGCCTTGTGTCCCTAATATGAAGTGTACACAGTGAACCGTGCAGTCACAATAACGGAATGAAAGGCCATTCACTTTTTCTTTTAAATGCTGCTTTAAGATCTCTTTAAATGCTCTTGTTTCCTTTTAGAGACTTTAGCTCCCCCGGTCAAACAAAGAGCTTCCTTCAAGATTAAAGATGCCAAGTGTCACCTCCATCCTCGCATTAAGGGAAAGCAGGACAGTGGGCGGCCAATTATCACAGGTACAAAACAGTGGTCACCAGCCTCTAGCTTGGCTTTATAGTTTTTCCAATTTATTCTCCTTTTTCTTTAGGCCTTCAGCCCCTGCTTCAGTTAGAATGTTGTTATAGCTTTTAGTAATTGCTCTGCATCCCTGCTCTGGGTCTCCTTGTACTCAGTGGTGTAATTGGTCAGGGTCTACTTGTGTTTGTGTCAAAGGCCTTTGTAAGGTCGTGTATAAGGGCTGGCGCTGTTCCCTGCATTTTTCCTGCAGCAGTCCTGCATTTTTCCTCACATTCAACAAGCATCCCGCTGGAGTGGAACTAAGCTACAGAACCAGTGGGAACCTGTTCAACCTTCGCCAGCTCCAGGCTAGATCCAAGACCACCCCAACCTCTGTCATCGAGCTACAGTATGCGGACGACGCCTGCGTCTGCATACACACAGAGGCTGAACTCCAGGACATAGTCTACATATTTACTGAAGCATACGAAAGCATGGGCCTTATGCTAAACATCAGTAAGACAAAGGTCCTCCACCAGCCTGTCCTCACCACACAGCACTGCCCCCTAGTCATCAAGATCCACGGCACGGCCCTGGACAACGTGGACCACTTTCCTTATCGCGAGAGCCTCCTATCAACAAGAACAGGCATTGACGACGAGATCCAACACCACCTCCAGTGCACCAGTGCAGCCTTCGGCCACCTGAGGAAAAGAGTGTTCGAAGACCAGGCCCTCAAAACTGTCACCAAGCTCATGGTCTACAGGGCTGTAGTAATACCCGCCCTCCTGTATGGCTCAGAAACATGGGCCATGTACAGCAGACACCTCAAGTCGCTGGAGAAATACCACCAACGATGTCTCTGTAAGATCCTACAAATCTCCTGGGAGGACAGACGAACCAAAGTTAGCGTCCTCAACCAGGCCAACACCCACAGCATTGAAGCACTGATTACACTTGATCATCTCTGCTGGGCAGGCCACATAGTTCGCATGCCAGACACGAGACTCCCAAAGCAAGCGCTCTACTCGGAACTCCTTCACGGCAAACGAGCCAAAGGTGGGCAGCGGAAACATTACATGGACACCCTCAAAGCCTCCCTGATAAAGTGCAACATCCCCACTGACACCTGGGAGTCCCTGGCCAAAGACCGCCCTAAGTGGAGGAAGTGCATCCGGGAGAGCACTGGGCACCTCAAGTCTCATCGTCGAGAGCATGCAGAAACCAAGTGCAGGCAGAGGAAAGAGCGTGCGGCAAACCAGTCCCACCCACCCCTTCCCTCAACGACTATCTGTCCCACCTGTGACAGGGACTGTGGTTCTCATATTGGACTGTTCAGCCACCTAAGAACTCATGTTAAGAGTGGAAGCAAGTCTTCCTCGATTCCAAGGGACTGCCTATGGTGACTTGTGCTTGGTGCAGTCCCAGCATCGAGTGGTGTAATTGGTCGAGGTCAGCTGTGGCTCAGTGGGTAGCACACTCGCCTCCGAGTCAGAAGGTTGTGGGTTTAAGTCCCACTTCAGTGACTTGAGCACATAAATCTAGGCTGACAGTGCAGTGTTGAGGGAGTGCTGCACTGTCGGAGGTGCCCTCTTTCGGATGAGACTTTAAACCGAGGCCCAGTCTGCCCTCAGGTGGATGTAAAAGATCCCATGGCACGATCCCTGGTGTCCTGGCCAATATTTATCCCTCAATCAACATAACAAAAAACAGGTTGTCTGGTCATTATCACATTGCTGTTTGTGGGAGCTTGCTGTGCACAAATTGGCTGCCACATTTCCTACATTACACAGTGACTATGCTCCAAAAGTACTTCATTGGCTGTGGAGCACATTGAGGTGTCTGGTGGTCATGAAAGGCGCTATATGAATGCCTTTCTTTCTCCTTGTGCTCGGTACAATCCCAGCCTCAGATGTTGTAATGAACCACTGAACCACTGAGTTGCCGATTTTCTGTACTGTTGACAATTTTGTTCCCACCAACATCTCATGTATAAAGTTATCCCTTCTGTATCTGTGTCAGAGCCAAAAGTCTTGGAGTGGTGTATTATTGAACCATTATTGAAAGTTTGAAAAACTGAATTTTTGGGGGTAAATTATTAATTTAAATTCTAAGTCTTCATGTGGTAGTAATAAGGGTCACAGAGGTATGCAGTACTGGTACTTTATTAAATTAAGACAGCTAAGTGAAGAGTCAAGGTCGAAACGAGTAGAAGAGAAGGCGAGAAAATCGAAGTGTAGTGCTGGCAGACTTGGGTTTGAAAAGCCCAGAGATCATAGAAGAAAAGAAAGAGTGAGGGAGGTAAGAGAGTTCAACAGTTTGAGACCCTAAGATGGAATGAGTTAAAGTGGGAAATGAAATAAAGAAAGACTTGCATTTATATAGCACCTTCATGACCACCGGATGTCCCAAAGTGCTTTACAGTTAATTAAGTACTTTTGGAGTGTAGTCACTGTTGTAATGTAGGAAACGCGGCAGCCATTTGTGCACAGCAAGCTCCCACAAACAGCAATAAGATAATGACCAGATAATCTTTTTTCATGATGTTGGTTGAGGGATAAATATTGTCCAGGACACCGGGGAGAACCAGAGAGAATAATTTTCTTTTTGTTGTTGAGGTGTCTACAGTGGCTGCTGACATCACTCACTGTGCTTGCTTTGTTCCATTGCCTTGTTATGAAGGAGGCGCTTTCCCTTGTACAGACAACTGCCAAGTTACCTTTGTGAACCTAAAATGCGATTCTTCCAAGAAAGCAAAAGGCCGACGGACCCGCAACCCCCCGGGCAAAGAGGTGACCCGCATAACACTGGACTTTGAAGCGGAGATAAGAAAAGAAGATATAACAGGTGAATGAAGATTTTGTTTTTGTTTTTGCAATTTAAAATAAAAAGCAGGGGGACTCCCGCTGAAGAGAGCTTATCCGGTGAATAGCTGAGATGTACGATTGAGGGAGGTCACAGGTTGGATTCTGTTCGGTGTTGGGCTAGCCAGCCTCAGCCAGGGTGGCAGCAAGCCTGGTACCATTGGCCTCTGGGTTAGGGAGGAGAAAGTCAGCTAGGATTCCCCTGTCCTCTGCTGAAAGTGGGCAGGGTCAATGAGGCCGGGTTGGGCTCGGCATTCATCGCTCCGGCAATCGAGCAGCCTGACAGCTCTCACCGTCCAGGCTCACTGCTAAACACTGGCCACCTGAGCACGATCCTGCGGGCTGCCTGAATCCCGTGGATCTAGAGAATCCCACTAGGATTCAGGAGGAGAGATCACTGGCAACAACAAAAAAGATTGTTCACGTCCTGTGCAACATAAATTTCACAGGTGGCCTAGAAACATAGAAACATAGAAAATAGGTGCAGGAGTAGGCCCTTCGAGCCTGCACCACCATTCAATAAGATCATGGCTGATCATTCCTTCAGTACCCCTTTCCTGCTTTCTCTCCATACCCCTTGATCCCCTTAACCGTAAGGGCCACATCTAACTCCCTCTTGAATATATCCAATGAACTGGTATCAACAACTCTCTGTGGCAGGGAATTCCACAGGTTAACAACTCTCTGAGTGAAGAAGTTTCTCCTCATCTCAGTCCTAAATGGCCTACCCCTTATCCTAAGACTATGTCCCCTGGTTCTGGACTTTCCCAACATCGAGAACATTCTTCCCGCATCTAACCTGTCCAGTCCCGTCAAAATTATGTTTCTATGAGATCCCCTCTCATCCTTCTAAACACCATGAATAAAGGCCCAGTTGATCCAATCTCTCCTCATATGACAGCCCAGCCATCGCTGGAATCAGTATGGTGAACCTTCGCTGCACTCCCTCAATAGCAAGAACGTCCTTCCTCAGACTAGAAGACCAAAACTGAACACAATATTCCAGGTGAGGCCTCACTAAGGCCCTGTACAACTGCAGTAAGACCTCCCTGCTCCTATATTCAAATCCCCTAGCTATGAAGGCCAACATACCATTTGCCTTCTTTACCGCCTGCTGTACCTGCGTGCCCACTTTCAGTGACTGATGAACAATGATACCCAGGTCTCGTTGCACCTCCCCTTTTTCTAGTCTGCCGCCATTCAGATAATATTCTGCCTTCGTGTTTTTGCCCCCAAAATGGATAACCTCACATTTATCCACATTATACTGCATCTGCCATGTATTTGCCCACTCACCTAATCTGTCCAAGTCACCCTACAGTCTCTTAGCGTCCTCCTCACAGATCACACCGCCACCCAGTTTAGTGTCATCCGCAAACTTGGAGATATTACACTCTATTCCTAGGGTTTTATCTTTCGCAGAAAAAGCTGGAAACATACAGGTGATCGGTGTAATGTGTGCACCTCACGGGTTTGTAAAGCTGTTGAGTTGGGAGTGGCTAAGCCAATCACGTGATGTTCACAAGACTCAATAAAACCCCAGCCAGTTGGGTTTGGGGGATCCATGAGTAGGCTGGTGGATGTACTGGTAATGTGTAGTGTGATTGTTAAACCTTTTACTAAGTTCATAATAGTAATGTGTTGCTATGAATTCTAGAGTACTGCGTGCAATTTTGGTCTCCATATTTAAGAAAGGATATACTTGCATTGGAAGCTGTTCAGAGAAGGTTCACTAGGTTGATTCTGGAGATGAGTAGGTTGGGCCTATACTCATTGAAATTCAGAAGAATGAGAGGTGATCTTATCATAACATATAAAATAATGAGGGGGCTGGACAAGGTGGATGCAGAGAGGATATTTCCACTCATAGGGGAAACTAAAACTAGGGGACTAAAGGCCCGAAATTGATGAAGGCCAAGGCCTGCCCAAGTGCCACCCAAAGTACCGCCAATGGCCGCCAAGAGACCGGTCGGTACTTTGCCAGGAAGATTCCTCTAAAAGAGGTGGCGCTACTGACCGGCGGCAAAATAACAGCTTATGCCGTCAATCTGGAGGGAAGCGGGCGGGAGCCCTCAATCTCGGCAGCAAAGGCTTTTGCTGCCCAAGTGCCGCCGAGGATGGAGTTGAGCGCAGGAAGGGTGGAAGAGCTGAAAATAAAAAGCATTACAAAAGAAAAAACAACGCAACAACTTTAGGGGGCCCCATCCAGGTAAGTCGCTGTGAAAATAACATTTTAAAGATGTTCACTAACCTTTTTTTATGGTCTTCATACCTACCGTCGGGGTAAGAACAGCCTCCATGCAGCGGTCCTTCCCCCTGCTGGCACCGACTCCCACCTGCACCAACTGGCATCTCGGCGTGCGGGAGGCCACTTACACTACTTGGCTACCAGAGGACGTCAGCGGGCGGTTCCCGGCGGTGCTCCCCTACCGCCCACTCCAGCCCAAGTGGAAACTGGGAGAGAGGGGAAACCAGAGGCAAAACTCAGCGGCAGTGGGCGGTAAGGCCACCAATATCAGGCCCATAGTCTCAGAATAAAGGGCCGCCCATTCAAAACTGAGATGAGGCGGAATTTCTTCTCTGAGAGTTGCAAATCTATGGCATTCTCTGCCCCAGAGAGCTGTGGAGGCTGGGTCATTGAATATATTTAAGGCGGAGATAGACAGATTTTTGAGTGACAAGGGAGTAAAGGGTGATGGGGAGCGGGCAGGGAAGTGGAGTTGAGTCCATGATCAGATCAGCCATGATCTTATTAATTAGCGGAACAAGCTCAAGGGACCAAATGGCCTAATCCTGCTCCTAATTCTTATGTTCTTAAGCAAAGAACCCATGAAGCAAATACATTACAGTCGGTGAGCGTCTGTGGAAAGAACAGTCGATGTTTCAAACTCTGATGAAGGGAGTGAGCCCAAAATGTCGACTGCCTATTCTCCACACAAGTGCTAATTGATCTGCTGTGTTTCCTGATCTTTCTATTTTTATTTCAGATTTCCAGTATTTAGCTTTTTATTTCCTGGCCTATACACAATGTGAAGCATGAGTCTGGTTTGCTGAGTTAATGGTCCAGAAATCCAAATAGTATATGGTTTCCTCCACTCCCTTGTGTAGCAAAGCTGCTTTGTAGATTATAAAACAGTTTCAAGATCAGAAATACAGTTGAGGAGGAATTCACATCCCAGGATAGTTCGCATCAGCTGGAATATTTTTGACATGTATTTGACATGACATATAACTGTTGTTGTGTAGGAAAACACGGCAGCAAGACAAATCCCACAGGCCACAAATGAGAGGAATGACCAGCTAATCTGCTTTTTGGCAACGCTGGTTGAAGGTGGAACGTCGGCCACGACACAGAGCACTCTGTGCTCTTTGAATAGAGTTTTATATTATGTCTACTTGAATAGGTAGACAGGGTCACAGCTTAACGCCTCATCGAAAAGATGGCATCTCTGACAGTGTAACACTCCCTCAATTATGCACTGAAGTATAAACTTATGAATTATATGCTCAAAGCTGGCAATGGGACTTGAGCCCACAACCTTCTGACTCAACGGCAAGAATCGAGGCAAACTTGCAACTAATGCCATTTATACTTGTGCACTACATTCTCTTTAATGGAGACAACGTGCTTCATAATAGACTACCAACACTAAAGATTCTGGGTATGAGTAAACCCTCAAGGACTCAGCCTAGTTAAATAATACGGTTGTGGCCAACCTGACCATAGCTTGTGCAAATCAAATTATTGCTGGATTTTACTATCAAAATCTGTTCTTGTGTGTATCGAGCATATACAGTGATATTGTAATTCCTTTAGCCTACTCAAATTTATATATAGGACTGAAGTTAATGTCCTGTGGATAGTTTTTTTTTAACTTATTGGTTCACGGGATGTGGGCATCGCCAGCAAGTCCAGCATTTGTTGCCTATCCCTAATTGCCCTCGAGAAGATGGCGGTGAGCCGCCTTATACAACTGAGTGGCTGTTGAGAGTCACCCACATTGCTGTGGGTCTGGAGTCACATATAGGCCAGATCGGGTAAGGGCGGCAGATTTTCTTCTCGAAAGGACATTAGTGAACCAGATGGGTTTTTACAACAATCCGGTCACTAATACTAGCTTTTTATTCCAGATTTATTTAATTAACTGAATGTAAATTCCCCAGCTGCCGTGGGGGATTTTAAAACTCACATCTCTGGATCATTAGTCCAGGCCTCTGGATTACTAGTCCAGTAACATAACCATTATGCTACCGTATCCTGTGGATAGTATTAACCTACCTGTAGGTTTGAAAGTTTGTCGGTCACAAAATATGTGAGCAAGAAGTGATCATTGTTCCAAGGGCATTAGCAGAGTGTACAGAGTGCAGTGGATGGATTAACATGCTACAGTCCTCAGAAAAGCCATAAATTCTTGCACGTTAACTGCGGTCAACTGTAGGAGGGAATAGTGGCAGTCATTTTTGATCATGATTTTAAGTAATTTCAAAGATTTGATGCAGAATGCTACTTTGAAACTGTTCAAAATGGTAACTGGAAAATATAGGGCAGATTTGATATCTCCCCAACTGACCTCTGTTTACATGAGATAATCAACACTATCCCTCTAAATTTGTCATTTAATCATGGTGTCTTGCAGTTAAAGCATCTTGTTCCCAATTTATGCTCCTTCAAAATTTTTAAAGATTGCATGAATTGCCATCATTCTTTGTAAATTAGCACCTAAATCAAATTCTTGCCCCAGTAAAATTGAGAAGCATTGTAATATTCTAGTACTGGACAATGAAGCATTAATGACCTTGCTGCTGTATCTGCACCACACCTCCATTATGCAAAGATGCACTGCAGAAACTCGCCAAGGCTTCTTCGGCAGCATCTCCCAAACCCGCAATCTCTATCACCTAGAAGGACAAGGGCAGCAGGTGCATGGGAGCACCATCATCTACAAGTTCCCCTCCACGTTACACACCATCCTGACTTGGAAATATATCGCCATTCCTTCATCGTCACTGGGTCAAAACCTTGGAACTCCCTCCCTAACAGCACTGTGGGAGTACCTTCACCACACGGACTGCAGCGGTTCAAGAAGGCGGCTCACCACCACATTCCCAAGGGCAGTTAGGGATGAGCAAAAAAAGCCGGCCTTGCCAGCAACACCCACATCCCATGAATGAATGAAAAGAAGCTTGGATCAGCTGTATTTGGTAATAATTGTGATTCGCTTAAAATTGTTACTAATTCATTCTACCAATCTGGAAAATCCAGGGAGTCATAAAAAGGTTTTGTGTACTGATATTTCATTCACTTTAGCAGATATTCATTAAAGAGGGCTTCAGTGTAGTAGATTCTCATCTATGGCAGGTGTTTGAATACACATGCACGGACGGACTGCTTTGTAATCACCATTCTCTCAGACACCAGCAAGGGCCTGTAATGTTATAAATAGATTTAAGTAAAAATAAAGGGGCAGGAAAATTCTGCCATTTATTTTTAATTCTATTTTAAAGCATTTTTCTAAAATAGAAAAAGCTGAACTTGTTGCGAGAACTTTAAAAACAATGGATCACATTGTTTCTGTGCAGAAGAGAACTGCTAACTTTCAATTGTATATAAACCTTGACAGACATTTTATTTCTTCTTATTTACAAAGTAAAAGCCAACATTGTGTAACTGTGTTGTCAAAAGCTGAGGAAAATATCCTCCCAGAGACTGAACACGAGGTACTGCATGAATATAGTGCAAAATTATGCCCCGTGATCTACATTGCAATAGCTCACTTTAACTTTGTTTAGTTAGTGCTATGGAATTATGCACTTTCTATTTCAGGCAAATCGTGCCATCATCAAGTACTCCTATATTAAGTGTAGCATTAGTTACTTGCACAGAAAAGTCCCTCAGGAGCAACGCACAGTGCACCAGAAGTAACACGTTTTGTCCATTTTGCACACAAGCCATTCCGTGATCTTGATTTATGGGCAGCTTAAATCCACTAGGAGCTAGATTAGGATTGCCTCAGCTCATTCACTCCAGCTCCTGCCCCAGCTCATTCACTCCAACTCACTTTAACAAAATGAAAACCATTCCTTGCAGGCAGCTGCAACATTAACTGTCTGAGGCAGAAGATGGAGAAGAAACTGAAATCTGCGATTAAAACTTTGAAAAAATCCATCAACCAGCAGCGCTTCCACATTCGCTTCTCTGGGACAGAGTACGAAGTGGCAAAAAAGTTGGCAAAAGTCCCTGAGAAACAGGAGGCATGCAACATCGGGCAGGAGTGGATGGACGGGAGATGTGGTAAGTGTGTGGTATGAGTGAGGTGGCAGCTAGTTATGAATCTTGGTTCACTGTATGAAGTAAGGAAATACATCGAATGAATTGTATGTGTAATTTTCTGAACTAAAATTGAACAAAATACCTACATTAGTGAAGTCGCTGCAGAGCTTTATCATGCTGTAGTTGCAGGAGTACACAAACATGAGAGTTAGCAACACGTGAAAATAAACAACTATGTAAAGCACAAGACAGATGGCTGCATGTGTGACATTCGGGTATTTCATCCTCTTTGCGACACTCGTTCCACCCCTTCATTGTTGACCATTAGAACTTGGTCGGACTTCCAATCTGACGTCCTAAGTAGACCAATAACGTTATGTTTCAATCAGCCTGAGGTCTGCTGTTCCACAATAGATCTTTTGTATCCCTGTCCTTCAGTCATTACCTTGACTACGTAGTACCATATCTGATTCTTCAAATAGCTTCTTAAAATATGGGATCCTATTTAGGATCAGTTTCTCTCAAATAGTTAATCAAATGCCGGTACAGGCACAATTGGCTGAATGGTCTCCTTCTGTGCTGTATCATTCTATGATTCTATGAAATTTATTGCCCTTGAATACAGGATCTAGTATTTTTGTAAATTATACCCGAGAAGAAATGTGAAATGTAGTTGATGCATTAACAAAGTAAAAGAGACAGTTTCCTTATTAATCAGAGTAGGTGGATATGGGCTTGGTACCAAGGCACGAGACAGATGAAATTGGACATATGCTTCCTGCAAAGGGCTCAACAGGTTTTACAACAAGTAGCTGAGCCATACAGGTCCCTGATTTGGACCCAGTTGGTCATTAATTGATGTTAGCTGGACAATTATCAATACCCTGAGCACTCTTGGGTTGGGAAGTGGAGGATTCCGAGGTGTCTGCTGCTGATGACTCCCCAGTGACACCTTGCTGGAGGTGTATGGACAT
Source organism: Pristiophorus japonicus (assembly GCF_044704955.1). Lineage (NCBI taxonomy): Eukaryota > Metazoa > Chordata > Chondrichthyes > Pristiophoridae > Pristiophorus > Pristiophorus japonicus. The sequence goes on from NC_091993.1 coordinate 81,944,344, forward strand.
GGGGAGAAGACAGAGTTGGGCTCAGCCTTCTCTGGTCTAATAACCCGGCTTACAAGTAAATAATGGCCATTTAAGCAAGGTACTGGAGGATGACTGACATCCTCAGCCTGTAACCCAGCGGATCAACACTTTCAGGAGACAAGAGATAAGAAGTGAAGACAATTATTGAACAAGACAGCTGTAAAATACAGAGAGCGGGGGAGCTTGATGGGTTAATTGGCCTTTTCTCATTTGAACTCATTCATTATACAAGGCCATAAACTACCTTGTGTGCATTTTGAATACAAAGGGAAAGGACTTTGTATACTTGAGAGGCACCAAATGTCTTTTTGTAAGGAAAGGGGGCATTGAAAGGGAGAGAAGAGAGACATGACTGGCGATTCCAGCCACAAGGTTACTAGCAGTGGTCTGGGAGCGTGTTGCCCATTTCCCCTCTTAGCAGCAGAGGTGTTTGGTCTGGATGGACTGAAGATGGGAGAATAATTTAGAAGATAAATACATTAAATAAAACCACAGCAATTGGAAACAAAACCAATCATACTTAGTTAAAATAGCATTGGTGTATTTTATAAATAGAACTCAAAATCTGAAGTCAGGCATACAAATAAGCATATGTTGCACTGCTGAAAGTGCGGACACACAGTTTGCCTTTGCTTTCTTTTAGCATATGTTGGCAGGCTGAATAGAGAAGGATCTCCTACTGCATTTACTAATGGAGTGTCCCTACTAAACCTCGGAGTGTCACACTGCCCCAAAGGGATTAGATGTTATTATGTCACAGAAATTATTGACGGAATTTATAAATATTTTAACAAGAAAAGAAATGTTTCAAATATTTTTGGCCGTAATAGGAATAAAAAGGAATTTTGGTGAATTGCGCTTTTGTTCCTCAGTTAGCTGCTCATCGGGATCTTTCTACCATGGACAGCAGGAGAAATGCATTCCGTGTCCTGCCGGCACCTACCAGGAGAAGGATGGACAGTTGTCATGTGACTTGTGTCCTGGAACCGATGGACATGGTCCAACTGGAGCACGTAACATAACTGTATGCACAGGTAACTGAGCTATGTGTTTATCGGTGAATCTGTGTGTGACTAGATTCCAGTATGTTTGGTGCAGGTGCTAGTGAGTGTGGTTGTATAAGTATGTATTTGTGTAATTTGTCCTCTTTCTGTCTATTTAGATGTGGTGTTTGTGTGTATATTTTGATCTATGTTTAGGTATTGGGTATTCCTCAGAAAAACATTATCTACAGTGCTGTAAATGGAACATGCTTTCACATTTATACTTAGTGACAATACCAAGTTCTTCCAGGTCAGGCATGGGAACCAACTAATGCAACACAAAACTTCATTGCATTCTCTCTGCATCTTAACTTTTTTTTCCGTAAGGGGCCCTCCAGCACTCAAGAACGTACTTTCTGTTGCAGCACCTTGAGTGAGTCCACACATTTAGAAACATAGAAACATAGAAAATAGGTGCAGGAGTAGGCCATTCGGCCCTTCGAGCCTGCACCGCCATTCAATGAGTTCATGGCTGAACATGCAGCTTCAATACCCCATTCCTGCTTTCTCGCCATACCCCATGATCCCCCGAGTAGTAAGGACTACATCTAACTCCTTTTAAAATATATTTAGTGAATTGGCCTCAACAACTTTCTGTGGTAGAGAATTCCACAGGTTCACCACTCTCTGGGTGAAGAAGTTTCTCCTCATCTCGGTCCTAAATGGCTTACCCCTTATCCTTAGACTGTGACCCCTGGTTCTGGACTTCCCCAACATTGGGAACATTCTTCCTGCATCTAACCTGTTTAAACCCATCAGAATTTTATACGTTTCTATGAGATCCCCTCTCATTCTTCTGAACTCCAGTGAATACAAGCCCAGTTGATCCAGTCTTTCTTGATAGGTCAGTCCCGCCATCCCGGGAATCAGCCTGGTGAACCTTCGCTGCACTCCCTCAATAGCAAGAATGTCCTTCCTCAAGTTAGGAGACCAAAACTGTACACAATACTCCAGGTGTGGCCTCACCAAGGCCCTGTACAACTGTAGTAACCCCTGCCCCTGTACTCAAATCCCCTCGCTATGAAGGCCAACATGCCATTTGCTTTCTTAACCGCCTGCTGTACCTGCATGCCAACCTTCAATGACTGATGTACCATGACACCCAGGTCTCGTTGCACCTCCCCTTTTCCTAATCTGTCACCATTCAGATTATAGTCTGTCTCTCTGTTTTTATCACCAAAGTGGATAACCTCACATTTATCCACATTATACTTCATCTGCCATGCATTTGTCCACTCACCTAACCTATCCAAGTCACTCTGCAGCCTCATAGCATCCTCCTCGCAGCTGACACTGCCACCCAACTTAGTGTCATCTGCAAATTTGGAGATACTACATTTAATCCCCTTGTCTAAATCATTAATGTACAATGTAAACAGCTAGGGCCCCAGCACAGAACCTTGCGGTACACCACTAATCACTGCCTGCCATTCTGAAAAGTACCCATTTACTCCTAGTCTTTGCTTCCTGTCTGCCAACCAGTTCTCAATCCACGTCAGCACACTATCCCCAATCCCATGTGCTTTAACTTTGCACATTAATCTCTTGTGTGGGACCTTGTCGAAAGCCTTCTGAAAGTCCAAATACACTACATCAACTGGTTCTCCCTTGTCCACTCTACTAGAAACATCCTCAAAAAATTCCAGAAGATTTGTCAAGCATGATTTCCCTTTCACAAATCCATGCTGACTTGGACCTATCATGTCACCTCTTTCCAAATGTTCTGCTATGACATCCTTAATAATTGATTCCAACATTTTACCCACTACTGATGTCAGGCTGACCGGTCTATAATTCCCTGTTTTCTCTCTCCCTTCTTTTTTAAAAAGTGGGGTTACATTGGCTATCCTCCACTCCATAGGAACTGATCCAGAGTCGATGGAATGTTGGAAAATGACTGTCAATGCATCCGCTATTTCCAAGGCCACCTCCTTAAGTACTCTGGGATGCAGTCCATCAGGCCCTGGGGATTTGTTGGCCTTCAATCCCATCAATTTCCCCAACACAATTTCCCGACTAATAAGGATTTCCCTCAGTTCCTCCTTCTTACTAGACCCTCTGACCCCTTTTATATCCGGAAGGTTGTTTGTGTGCTCCTTAGTGAATACCGAACCAAAGTACTTGTTCAATTGGTCTGCCATTTCTTTGTTCCCCGTTATGACTTCCCCTGATTCTGACTGCAGGGGACCTACATTTGTCTTTACTAACCTTTTTCTCTTTACATATCTATAGAAACTTTTGCAGTCAGTCTTAATGTTCCCTGCAAGCTTCTTCTCGCACTCTATTTTCCTTGCTCCAATCAAACCATTTGTCCTCCTCTGCTGAGTTCTAAATTTCTCCCAGTCCCCGGGTTCACTGCTATTTCTGGCCAATTTGTATGCCACTTCCTTGGCTTTAATACTATCCCTGATTTCCCTTGATAGCCACGGTTGAGCCACCTTCCCTTTTTTATTTTTAAGCCAGACAGGGATGAACAATTGTTGCAGTTCATCCACGTGGTCTCTAAATGTCTGCCATTGCCCATCCACAGTCAACCCCTTTAGTATCATTCGCCTATGTATCCTTGCCAATTCACGCCTCATACCTTCAAAGTTACCCTTCTTTAAGTTCTGGACCATGGTCTCTGAATTAACTGTTTCATTCTCCATCCTAATGCAGATTTCTGATGATGAAGACTGTAATTTACAGATACATATATCAGGGAACAGTCAATGGGCTGCTTTACCTTTGTGCACACTAGGGTCCAGCACAAACTGGCCAATGTTGGCTCAAGAGCGGTGGTAGGCCCGAACACCTCAACAATACTTTCTTTAACTAAAATAACTGAAGCCAAACAAAGCCAGTCTCAATGTAGATCTGCTTCCATGCAGGACTATAAAGTGCTCAGCCCCAGATGAGTAAGGCCTGTAGCTTTGGATTATGTTCACCGGGAAAAGGATTGAGATTGTCTAAATACATTTTAATTAGTGTTCTTAACCAATACCACAACGGAAACTGTCATTCCATTTGTCCAAGCTGAATTCAAACGCAGATCCTGGAGGTTGAAAGGGCGACACATCACCCATTTCATCACTCAGTCCCAGAGCTTATTTTATAAACATTGTCTTTGGTCCAGAGCATTTTGATTTATGTTGTTTATTTTAAGCAATGACTGGTCATCTCATTTAAAGCCCCTGTTGTTACTGTTGATGTAGGTCAGTGCAGTCCAGGACATTATTCGTCAGATGGGTTTCAGCCATGCCATTTATGCAGCCGCGGCACATACCAGGCGGAGCCAGGCCGGACACTGTGTTTCCAATGTGGAGGAGGATTGATGACAAAACACGAAGGAGCTTCATCCTTCCAAGACTGTGACACGAAAGGTGAGTGGGGAAAGCTGTTAAACAGGAAGCTTCTTTTAAGAACGTAAGAAAAAGGAGCAGGAGTAGGCCATTTGGCCCCTCGAGCCTGCTCCGCCATTCAATACGATCATGGCAGATCTGATCTTGGCCTCGCCTTAAGGTTTGTATTAACAGAAAATAAATGTCCATGTACTCCATAGAAATCTTATATTATTCTCTGACACCAGGGCACAAATTCTACAAGTCCTGTATTTAACTTGCATCATAGATATCTTGAAACATTGTAAATATAAAACTTTTTGACCCAAGGGTTTTTTTGCCTTGCCAATTTTCTCTCCTGAAGTCAGTCCTCAGTACCTCACTCACTCAATGACAGTTTCTCATACATGAACCCAGAGAGCGAGCATCAGCTTTCCAGCGGGAGTCACTGAATACCTATTGGAAGCCTTGCTGATTTTCTTCTCCCTAGCCCAGGATTACTGAAGCCAATGGCGGTGGGTTTATCACTAACTCACTGAGATCAGCAAACTCAACATAGGCCAAGAATAGAACGTGGAACCCTCTTGTTCAATGAGGCTCAGCTATTAGAAAGCTGCCATTTCTAAGTAATTTTATTTTTAAACCTCTATTTTAAGGTCCCCAGCACACCGTTTCCCAGCTGAGAGAATAGATGGCAATCTGTTTCAGGCCTCTGACACTGGTGCTCTCACATCTCCAATCTGAAAGTGGCCCAGGGCTGTCTATCAAGGTTCCACCGCCCCCCCCCCCCCCCCCCCCCCCCACTCAGCAAGGAAGTGGCCAATCTCCACATGCATTCTTTTCATTATGTTCTTAAAACCATTTAATTTTACAATGTGAATAGACCACAGTATTGATAGAGTTATGTTCTTTTCTAAACTCTTTGGCCAGTTTTTAGCTAAAGTGTGTGCATGTTGCTGTATCTACCTGACATCTGTGGGAGCTCGGATAACATTTGGAGTCCTCTCATGTTCATATAGCACAAGTTCAAAGAATGAACTATAAAGTTGAAAAAGATGAATACACATAGGGCAGTCCCCTTTTAAATACAAATTGTATGGGTCTTGGAGATTGATTTTTGCCTTTACTACAGGAATGTACCTTGTGAGTGAGAGAAGGAGGAGCAAGTCTCCAAAGCCCATAATTTAAAGGAAATTATTAAATCAAGTAATAACAGTGAGTGACTGTAACAGGTGTGGCTTTAGTGATTGAATGTTCTGGATGTGACATTGATGAACGAGTATTCCCAACAAAAATTATAATACAAATTGGATTTCTCCACAGCATAGCTGAAAATGAGTCAAACATAATTTCTTGTATTTGTGGATAACTATTAACTATTAAAATGAGTCGTCTTTTTTTAAAGTTCAGGGTGAATTCCCTTGGTAAACAAATGTGGGACATGGTCCGAATAAAATTCTCTGCAGTCAGGAACAGTCACGGAATCCTGACTGAAGCCAAGGTCTTTTTTTTTGTTGGTCTAACTTTATTGAGATTCTTCGGCTCTGAACGATGAATAGATTCAATGTTGGTGTGCCGTTGACACTTGCGTTCGTTGTTGTGACACTGTTTTCAAACTCCCACAGTTCAGTGCTCTCCAGGCCATTATTACAACACAACAGTTCACCGGTGCATACGATGTGCCTTGGGCACCTACCAACCAGAGTTTCGACAGAATTACTGCATCGCATGTCCTGGCAACACCACGACTGACTTTGATGGGTCAACTACAGTTAGACAGTGCAAAAGTAAGAATCCACTTGTATTTTGAGAGCTACAAGAAAAAGCCCACCTGATAGCGCCTCCATCCCTGACACCATAGGATCACGTAAGAGTTACAAAAGCAACTGCAGCTTCAGAGAACCTTCTTAATGTCTCTTAGTTTGAATGTCTCCTTGACGTCAATACAGGTAGTATGTGGATTGGAATGTGTAGAGTATTTTCGGTAGCAAGTCTGAAGTATAAATGTTGAAGTGCTGATTGCTCACACAAGATTAGGTTATAGGCCAATGCTGGTTCCAAGTCAAAACTGAGTTTTATTTGGAATTACTTTGGATCTGAATTTGCCCAGTTCACTTCATTCTATATATAAATATAGTAATTTGAGAGAATCCATGATGTGACCATCAGTCTTCAGACATTGGATTTTCAATTAGTTGGAAAACTGAGCCTAACATTGTTTTTCAGCCAATGAAAACCAGGGGTGGGGGAAATTGCCTCCCTCTTTAACTTACATTACCACCTCAAATGCGCGGCAGGAATAGGTTTCCGCCGCATGACGTGTTTCCGCCCCGCCCAGCACACCTACTCCTTACCGTCTGGTGACCCCTTATCGCCTCGCGGAAGTGTAGTCGCCACCAGTCAGTGCCCCCGACAGTTTTGCACGGCGGGAAGCTGCCTTTGGCTGGGCGGTGCGGCCGCCATTTCGGCCCGACAATGACTGTCGCTGGTTCGGCCAGGCTGCCAATAGGCAGTCTGGCACCCCCTCTTTGGTGCTGGGCCACTGGCCCAGCCGAACCCCTCCCTGGTGGCCCAGTGGGCTCCACATCGGCCTCGCAGCGTCCTTCCCCTTTAACTAAAGGAGAGGGATGTTGCGACGTGTCAGCACAGCACGTCTGCGTCGCGTTAACATCATCTCCGCTGCGCTGACGGACACCACCCCGCTCCCTCGCAAATCTTCCCCTACACTGCCTCAAACAATGCTCCAAAGCGCTGGGAGACAGTGCCAGAGTTAAATAGCCCAATTTTCCAGCTCTTCCCTCTGACTCCCGTCGGGCAGTAAATTTCCGGTTAATTCAAAGTGCTCTCCCCAATTTCCCGATGTGGGCAATTTAGGCCACGAAGTATTGTCGAGTTGCTTCTGTCTCCAAGCTATGGGAGACAGGAGTAAGAATACAGGCAATAACATGTTATTAAAGAAACTATTAGAATTGACAAAGAGCTAGAATATATAACTTAGGCAAGATTAGAGCAGAATTGAAGTATTTTAAATTTTAATTGTGTAGTTTAGGGCTGATATTACAGTAATAAAGCAAATTATTGCTTCTTCAATGGTTCGATTGGTTAAGGCAGTGAATAGCTGAGACACATACATCAGGAAGATCTCGTGTTTGATCTCCAATCTGTTGCCGAGTTAGCTGACCTCATGTATACAACCATTACAATTGGCTTTGGCACTCCCAGGTTAGAGGGATGAAAATCAGCTATGATCTCTGGTCTGTGCTGAGTTAGTTAATCTGAACTGCAATTAGCCTTACTACCCAAGGCTAGCGGGGGAATATTAGCTCGGCTCCTGCCTTGAAAGCTATCCAGTGAGGGATTGGTGGGAGAAGATGGAGGAAGAAAAAGAGTGATTAGTATTGTTATAATAGTGTCTGTTTCAGTATCAGTGTGCGATATGAAAAGTTAAGAAATCCTAACCCAAGGAGATTGAGATGTCCCTGGGCCGGTCAACAATCTAAGGGTTCAGCATATGTTGCTTCTGAGACTCTAGTCCATCTTCAGATCAATTCATCATTCCGCATGTCTCCTTCCTACAGATCGTCAGTGCGGCGGGGAACTTGGGGAATACACGGGTTACATCGAATCCCCCAACTATCCCGGGAACTACCCAGCAAATGTGGAGTGCACCTGGAATATTAACCCACCTCCGAAACGCAAAATCCTGATAGTGGTTCCTGAAATCTTCTTACCAATCGAGGATGATTGTGGAGATGTTTTGGTCATGAGGAAAAACTGTGAGTTTCCCAACTGCTTTATACTGGATGCACCCCTCCACCCCCCTCCCCCTCCTCCTATTTCTTTCATCCCACCCTTAGTGGCAGAGGTTTCATCTGCCTGGGCTCTAATCTCTAGAAGCCCCTCCCTAAATCCCTCTACCTCTCCTCTTCCCTCTACACCTTTAAAAACATTCTCCAACCTTTTTGACTTTCACTTTTCCTAATCTCTCCTTCCGTGGCTCAGCGGCGGTCCCCTTATGAACTATTTTTTTTCTTCACACTTTGTAAAGCACCGTTTATATGCTAAGGGAGTTATAGAATTGCTAGTTGTTGCTGAATGAGTGAGCTGAGACCAGCACCGATCTAGTGTCAGTGGCACTGTAACATTTATCAGAAATTTCAACTGGACTGATTTAATCTCTGTGTTTGTTTTGAATAGCAGAGGATACTTTTTCTCCCCTCCACTTCTGGCTATGTACTGTTTTATGACTGTTGGCAATTAAAGTACCTCACCCGTTGGCCATTATTCACATGCGAGCTTCAACAGTGAGTGAGAGCAGGCTATTTAATTACAGAGATCATTATAGCTGAATCTGAACCAATACTCAATCAACATCCTTGTGTGTGCACTTTAGCAGGGAGGCACCGGGTAACGATCAGGATTGTTTTTTCTTTCCTTAACTCCGGGGTGCTGAGGCCAACTGTTGCACCTGTTCTGCTGTCTGTCAGAATTCGGCTAACTCCACACAGACCCAGGACCGAAGCTGGGATATTTCTGGTCTGTATAGTTTAGCTATTCACTGGATAAATGAATAAATGGAGCCACTACATGTTCCCAGGCTAGAGAAACAAAATCAAATTGTCCAGTGACCTCGGATCGGAAAGGATGTGTGTGTACCTGGCGGGTGAGGAGAAAATGGATGTCGTCATACAGCCTGCCGGCACTCACAGTATGGGCTAACGAGAATGACTACTTAGTAGAGTACTGAAGGAGCTATCACCATTTGTAGAAACTTGCTACTTGAACTGGGGCCTTCAGGAGAGGTAGGGGGAACAATGGGAGTAAAATCATGAAAACAAAGTGTCGGTTTTTACCCTGTCTACTTTTTCCTGTATCATTTTAAAGGGGAGCATTTATAAAATTGGAACGTGCTTTCAATGGAACTTTTTTTCTGTATTCTGAAATTTTATTAATAGCTTTGCCTACTTCAATCACAACATATGAAACCTGCCAGACCTACGAGCGGCCAATAGCCTTCACTGCCAGGTCCCGCAAGCTGTGGGTCAACTTCAAAACTAATGAAGCAAACAGTGCCAAAGGGTTCCAGATACCTTACGTCACCTACGATGGTGAGTGAGCCTTGTGACGTGCTTTATTACAGATAGCTGTCATGATTGGTGCTGTGCACATAGCCAGGATCTTAGGGGCCGAAATTCGGTACTGCTGTTTTTGAGCCAGTGACACCGCTTGAAGGGTGATTTTACCGACAGGCGGTAATCACCGCCGCAAATTGCCAACTTCAGTATTTTTTCCCAAAGGTGAGAGTGCGGCACTAAAAGAGACGTTGCACACTCATCCTCGGGCACCAATGGAGCAGTAGCTCAGGAGGCCGACTCAATTTCCTACCGGTCGGCTGCTGGCATCCTAGCAGATAAAAGTGAAAAATAAAAGTTTATGAAAATGTCTTTCACCCAAACCCATACTTCCCCACTGGTGCCATTAATAAATATAGGCTGAAAACATGTAAGTTAACAACTTACCTTGATCTCTGGGCAGTACCGCCCTGGGATCCCTGATGTACCGACAGCTTTTCCAGTCGGTACAAACGCCTGCCGGTGAAGCTGCCGAACCTACCAAATATCGCAGCCGCGGCACCAAGGGGGTGTGGCATGCGTGATGACATCACCACGTGGGTGGCAGTAGAGCACGCAGTGGTACCTCTTGGCGCCGCCCCCACCGCCCAACTAAATTTCTCGCGAGGAACCTGGCTTGCTGCGACGGTAAGTCCTTAGCTGCCCATTAGCCGCCCCTTTCCTGCGCTAATGGCTGGTGTTACAAACCAAATTTCGACTCCTCACAAAGCACTTTTTGCAATGATGCGATTGCGTCACAAAGGCAAAAATCTGATAACTCCATTGTAAACATCCTTACCCAGTACTTGCAGTATCTCAGTGAGTCACAAAAGGAAGATAAAATGGGGGAGATTCTGGAACAAGGACTGGGAACAGGGCAGGGGCCTGGAAGAAAAATATATATAAACGATTAGAAAAGAGGAAAAAATGTACACAGGAAGATTTGTTTAAAACATTAATTGAGATTAGTACAAGCAATGCTGTATCATTATTAGGAATTGCAATATCTGCGTCAACAGCTTGGAATCCAGGCCCAGCTGGTTCCCTTGTTTACTGACCTTTGACCCAGGAAGTCAGAAGTATTTTTTAATCCCTTTCTGTTGTACAGTGTTAAATTTATAACTGTGCAGAGGAACAAATATTGGAAGCTTCTCTATCATGTTTGACTGACTTTTACATTTCTTTTCTAGAGGACTATGAGCAGCTTGTCGAAGACATTGTCCGAGATGGTAGATTATATGCTTCAGAAAACCATCAAGAAATTTTAAAGGTAAGTGATTTAATTATTTGAAGTGACTGTATGTGACCCACAAAACGGTCATCATCATCATCATCATAGGCAGTCCCTTGGGATCGAGGAAGACTTGCTTCAAGTCTTAGCATGAGTTCTTAGGTGGCTGTACAGTCCAATACAAGAATCACAGTCTCTGTCACGGGTGGGACAGATAGTCGTTGAGGGAAAGGGTAGGCAGGGAGCCTCGTTTACCGCACGCTCCTTCCGCTGCCTGCACTTGATTTCTGCATGCTCTTGGCGACGATACTCGAGGAACTCAGCGCCCTCCCAAGTGCACTTCTCATCTGTTGCATCGAGTGTTGGGGCATAAGCAGTGATGACTGTGGCGCACTGGTTCTGGGATAGGGTAAGTCGAAGCAACATGAGGCGTTCGTTAGTCCCGCAGGGGGAGTCTTTGAGGGGGTCGACCAGCTCGTTTTTGATGGCGAAGTCAACTTCGTGGTGGCGGCGTTCTGCCTCTGGTTTCCTTTTCCAGAAGGTGGTGTAGCCTCCACCTTGTTCCTTGAACTGGCCTTCCCCTGCCCGCCAGGTCTCGCTTAGAGATGCGATGTCGATATCAAAGCGTCTAAGTTCCTGGGCAATTATGGCGGTGCGGCATTCCGGTCTGTCGCTGTTGGGGTTGTCCATGAGGGTCCTGACGTCCCAGTCCCGAACTTTATGTTGGAGGAGTGGAAGATGCCTGTGTGTGATTTCCTATAACGTGGGGTGATCGTTGCACGCTGGCACTCGACGTGACCTGGACCTCCTGGCTGGACCTCCTGCAGCAGCTGGACGACTTGACGCGACCTGGACCTCCCGGCTGGACCTCCTGCGGTGACTGGACCTGGCTAACCAGGCCTTCACCTCCTCCCCCTGGACCTCTCCTTCCCTACTGAAGGCCTGGCCTCCTCTCCTCCTCCAGCACGTGGTGAATACAATGGCTGTGATCCCCCTGCCCCCCCATTCTGAACCCCAGTGCACTGCTGGCCCCCCCAATGCCTGCCCCCAAACAAACCTTGGACCACCCACCACCAAGGACGCTACCCAGCACCAAGCCTGCGGCCAACGCCTCGCCGTAGGCAATTAGGCCCATATAGCAGTGCCTGGTCTCCAGTCGTCCTGGACCCTCTTGCCACTGGACCAAGACCTCGCTCAGCTAAGCCCATGTGGTAGCCGCTGCCCACAGTGATGGACGTCGGGGTAGCAGCTCCCTAGGGAGCTCCCCTGCTAAACAGCTCCTCGGCCCTCAACCTCCCCCCTCCCACTGTCTAAACATCCCCAAGCCCCAGACTTAGTCCTAATATACCCCAATAGGGGGTCCTAAAGACAAATCCCCACTCTAACCCCAACCCCGCGAATCCCAAAAGTTCGGGCCTACCTCGGGCCTTCCGCCACACCGTACATCGGCGACTCCCGGCTGGACCTCCTGCAGCAACTCTACGTGACTTGGGCCTCCCGGCTGGACCTCCTGCAGCGGCTGGACAACTTGACGCGACCTGGACCTCCCGGCTGGACCTCCACAAAACGGTATCAATACAGTTACACACGTACTGGAAACACTGGCTGTGTAACTGACAGTGAGATCTTACTAAACTTAGTAGATCTTCCATATTGTTATACCTGGTAAGTCACTCAAGCTTGTCTCTGTTGTCTTCCTGTTACTATATGTCTCTCTATCTCTCTTCCTGCTTCTATCTTTTCCCTTCCCCCAATTCGTCCTCCTTTTTTCTCTTGGGTGGGAAGTGATGGTGTGGTATGGTGAGGAAAAGAGCCATCAATCACTGCATCAATCCTATCTTTCAATCTCTTTCTCCTCCCATCTCCCATCCCCTCCCTCCCTCCCAACCCCTCTCCATGATCCTCTCTCCTCATCTCTTCACCTGTTTCTCCCGCCCTCCCCTTTATCTCCCCCATCTCTCTCCCTCCTTTTCTCTCCCCTTTCACTCTCCCCCTCGTTCCCCTTTCTCTCTCCCCTTCGCTCTCCCTTCCTTCCTCGGTTCCCCAGTACTGTCTTTTACTCCCCTTCCTCCATTCCTTCTGGGGGCCAGCAGCTCAGCATCGTTGGAGGGAGAATAGTGGCAGTATTTCCATGGCTGACATTCGGTGCGTTTGGTAGTGCCGAGTTTTTGCATGCCACTGGGTCATGGTTGAGGAACTTAAGCTGTGAGCAGCCCATCACAGTTGTCTTGCGGATTGTTGGATGGAGATCAGGAACAGTTAACAACAAACCTTAGGCTGCGGGCGAAGTGTGTTGGGTTAGTGACATGGGGAGAAGCTTCAGCAAGATTTAATTGGTGTTGATGGAATTAAAGGGATAGAAATTGGCCAGCCCTGCGCCCATTTTTACAGCGATAGTTCGCCTTTTTTGATGGAAAAAGGTGTTCACCTAAATTGGCCAAAGTTGTGCACCGGCGGTTTTGAAATACCGCTGAAAAGCGGACCGCCGACGTGCAAGACGAAAAAAAGCGATATCGCTTTAAATTGCCCATTCGGCACACCTGTATTCTGGGGTGAAAAATAACATCCGAGAAAAGCCTGCGTTGCAGCCTCAGAGAGCAGTAAGTATGAAGACCTGCAAAAAAGGTAAGTTAAAGTTTTTATTTTTTAATTCTTTTTCAGCAATTCGCTAGGTAAGTGTATTGTGAATGTTTTGTGATTTCTTTTTTGTTTTTTGCAATTTCTTTTGTGTGTTTTCCCCTCTCCCTGGGCTTGTCTTTTTAGCAATAATCGGCCTTGAGCTAAAATTGGCGAGTTCCACCACAAATCCTCATTCAACACTGATTTTTACCATCGGGCACATTTTTTTGCCAATTTTAGGCCTTATAAAAAATAGTGGTATTTTTGGCGGAAAAATGCCAAAAAATACCGTTATCAAGAAAAGACCAATTTCTAGCCCAAATAGTTTATTATGAGGTTCATAAATAGTTTTTTTGGCCAGGATAGAAGTATGTTTGAGACAGTGTAAAAAAAACTAGTCCCCTTTACCAAGACGTCTACCATGCTTCATCAAATAGATTGGTACAGCACCCTCCAGTGACAAGTGTTAGGAATTACATTGACGGTTCAAGAAAAGGACTTCATAACAGTTGATTGTCACATAATATTAGGTGGAATTCTGCTTAAGTTATTCAGTCATGTAACGTGATGCTCAGCACCAACTACAAGCACATTACCAGTTGGGTTCAACCTGACCTATCCATTTAAGGTGACTGCTCAGTTACTTTCTGTGGGGAAGTAAGCTAGTCAAATCCAAGTAATAAAATAAGAAATATTAGAAATAGGAGCAGGGTAGGCCATACGGCCCCTCAAGCCTGCTGTGCCATTCAATAGATCATGGCTGATCTCCTACCCCAACTCTATTTTCCCGCCATATCCCCATATCCCTTGATTCCTTTAATGTCCAAAAATATATCTATCTCACTCTTGAATATACTCAACGACTGAGCATTCACAGCCCTTTGGGTATAGAATTCCAAAGATTCACAACCCTTTGAGTGAAGAAATTTCTCTTCATCTTAGTCCTAAATGGTCAACCCTTTATCCTGAGACTGTGACCCCTGGTTCTAGACACTCTAGCCAGGGAAAACAACTTCTCAGCACCTACCCTGTCAAGCCTTCTAAGAATTTTACACAATTCAATGAGATCACCTTGCATTCTTCTAAACTCCAGAGAATAAAGGCCCATTTTACTCAATCTCTCTTCATAGGACAACCCTCTCATCCCAGGAATCAATCTAGTGAACCTTTGTTGTTCCTCACCACGGCCCCCAACCCCCTACCCTACCATCCTAAGCCAAATATGTATTTCCTTAGGTAAGGAGACCAAAACTGTGTACAGTACTCCCAAGAGTGGTCTCACCAACGCCATATATAATTGCAGCAAGACTTCCTAACTCCTGTACTCCAACCCTCTTGCAATAAAGGCTGACAGACCATTGCTTGCTGTACTTGCATGTTAATTTTCTGTGATTCATGTACAAGGACACCCAAATCCCTCTGAATACCAATATTTACTAGTCTCTATAAAATATTCTGCCTTTCTATTCTTCCTGCCAAGGTGAATGATTTCACATAATAAACTGCTTCTCAACTCCTCTGTGGTCAATAAGAAGTAAATTATAGCTGCTTGTAAATGTCTAGCTTCAGATTAGAAGAACCCAGCATGAAATGACTGTCTGTCTATCTTTTTTAAGCCTATTTTGCATGAGTAACGAAGTGTGATATTTTGAAGTGTGGTATCTGGAGAGTGATAAGGCATGTAATAGATTTGAGTCTTGCATAATGTGTGTATAATATTAAACACAGAGTGATATAACAATGTGATTTTTTTAAAAATCTTGCAGGACAAGAAGCTGATTAAAGCTCTCTTTGATGTACTGGCACATCCACAAAATTACTTCAAGTACACAGCACAGGAGTCCAATGAGATGCTACCGAGATCTTTTATCAAACTGCTTCGCTCCAAAGTTTCCAGCTTTCTAAGGCCCTACAAATAGCTTGACAGGACAAAGGCAATAAAATGACCGACTGAATTTTATTTTTACAGCTTTGTAACCGTAATATTTCACTATGCTGACTTTTTTTGTGGCTTTCTTCAAAAGGATCCCAGTTCATACTTCACTGTACGTTATTTATAGCTCTCAGTCCATCATAACGAAGACTGTTCATTCCTTATATTTATGTGTACGCTGGTATATATGACTGCTGGGAGCGCATCCAAAGCCTGCTCCGTATGCAAGCATACTTTATGCACTAGGACTTTCTGTCTGCATTGTGTGTTTTTTTTCCCTGTATAAGAAAAGAAAGTGCAATGATTTCTTTCTCCTGTTGGATGTTTGAATGGAAGTTTTTTTCTATAGAAAGACGACAATATTTATATCTGCAAGGAAGCCTTTTCCGTCTCCACTGCAGTGTAACTTGACACCACCCGCAAATCACATCATCATGAGAAGTGACAGAATTGCAATATTGCGCATTAATAATTTTGGAATTTATTTGCACTTGAGAATTGTATTTGAACATGTACAAAAGTTTGGATTTTGTATTGTCATTTTTTTTTAATTGAATTGAGATATTCACAGTTTGTGTTGTTTTTTTTTCTTTTTTTAAATGCTAGTTTGTCCCAATTTCTTCTGATGCTCAGGCTTGTATCAAACAGTACAACTGGGACACAACCATTTGTTTAACACAAAGGGGCTTAAGAATCTCCAAGAATTTTGAATTACAAGTATAGTTATGATGCAAACACTCGCTCTTTCGGCCCCACCTTGGGCTGGCGGACGATATATTATCATTTTTAGTGCAATTTTGATCATTTTTTTCCAATATATGAAATATAGTTCATGTTTTTCAGACAATTTATTTGTTCACCTCATCGTCTATATTGAGGTGCAGGTGGGTATTGGGGACACTACAATACAAAACTTAATTTCAAAATCCTGAAATAAAACATGTATCATGCATTAAAAATAGTGCATATAATGCATCCTCAGTAAATGTGTAAATGTTTATAGTTATTGAAAGAAATGCATTTTAATGTGTAAAACAGAAGGCCACAATGTAAAATAATCAATCAGTAGAGGCTCCATAATGGGAGCGCAGTAGAGGGCCTTCATTACATTAGAATATTAGCAGTACTGTTAAGTAAGTATCCAGGACCACTGAGAGGAGACATATGGTGAAGGACATATGTCCTGGGCCCAATAGTGCAGGGGCCCAGCATGTATGACATGTATATATCCCATGGTGAGGAAGGCAAATCTGGCATTGTTTTTGAAAGCATCAAGTAGTATTTTTAATTCTCCAAATTTGCTTTTTCCTCACCAATAACTACAATTTGAATTTTAGCCAAAGGTGTAGATTCCTAATGAGGAGCAAAATGTGACCTTTAATCTGGGCAAGGTGCTAGTTGCTGAGGGAGTCACAGCACAACACAACAAATCTTATGGAGCAAAAAGGCAGGGAAGGAAAACAAAGGTTTTTATGCGGGGGGGGGGGGTAGTTTTTTGTGGGCCGACAATTCTGCAGTTGGAATAAGGGAGACAGTTTTGGGAAGCTAGATCCAGCAAGCTGACACGCCAATGTCAGTTTCCTGTAATCTGACCTAGACAACTGCTAACCGTAAACTGCACCTGGTGTTATTTGGAAGCCGGCAAACTGCTTTGTTTTTAGCTTGAACAAAGCTGGAAAGTAATCTGCCCCAAGCTTATTGATCAATTGGATTTTCCAGCCTACTGGAGATGGGGAATTAGATTGCTTTGTCCCTGAAGACTTCTTTTCTGTAACTTCATTTCCCAAGTAGTTGCCAAATTGGATTCTTCAATGATTAAAGTTTTGTATCTGAATAATGGTCTTGCTTTAGTTACCTTCATCCCTGGAGTTTAGCGAACATCTTCTCCCCCCGCCCCACCACCCTGCCTACTAACCAATTAGAGTCAATTAGGTAAAACATTAGATTTGTTAATTTTAAATAAATCTGAACCAAAAAAAAATCTAAATTACTGCATAGCACAAGCTAAATGTAATTTGATATTCAAATTACAAGAAAAACCCTTCAAAATACACGTGTAGAATTATTAATCCTTGAACAAATTTTATATTAATTGCCATTTTGTTAAACCTAAAACCTGAGTTGCAGTAAAGCTGACTGATTCTGCAAACATTGCTACCAGGAAATCATTCTGCTGTCCTGAAAAACAGTTTTTTTTAAATTGCTTCCTTTTGACATTAAAAATATTTTAATTTTGCCATTGGCGAAATATGAACACTCAATGTGCTCATATCAAATTCTCTCTTGCTATTTTAATGAGGTATTAAGAAATTAAGATTAACAGTAATTTCTACTTTTTAATGTCTACACAATCTCCATTAATATGTATTCTACATTTCTCTTCGATTACAGGTCTAAATTAGAAAACGAATTCTATTAAATTCTATAAGAACGTTTTAGTTTGCCATTTGTGATCAGGGAGCAACTTCATGTTGTGGTCTGATGCCCTGTGGGAATTGAATTGAGTCGCTGAAATGGACCCAAAATAGCCATTGGAAACAGAGAATGAGAAAGTCAAACTTTCAACCAGTTTATTTGGGTCGGATTAGAACACAGGTGCCCAAAGTTAAAGGACAGTGTATCTTACTGTACTGAGCCACTGACTGGAGTGTCAAATACTTCATTCTATTGTAGTGATTCAACATTTCTTTTACTTCATCGTGACTGGTGTAGCTTATGTTTGCACAAGGATATGAATAATACTATACCACTATAAAGCAGATGTTTTATAAGGATAGTAACTATTAGCGGGGTTCTGTATATTTTTCTGTTACGTTGTAGTGATTTTCGAATACACTAAAACCATGTTTAATTTGTAAAGTTCATTCTATAGTGAGCCCAGCTGTTGTTCCAAATCTAGAATGAACTTTGTTTATTTAAACACTGCAGGAGGCAATGTGGAAGCTCCACTCTTCCGCTGCAAGTTTTAGGCCGACGTGACTTCAGCATCCTGAGAGGGTTAATGGCATCTCAGCATCGCTCTTAAACTTCTGTCCTTTTGTTTGCTTGGCAACACAGATGCAAACAAGAAGGGTGTCAAGTGTGACAGTCGTCACCGTTGCCTTGGCATCCATCCACAAACGCAGCAACTGGAAGTTCAGTACCTGTCTGTGCCAGCAGAGCTGGCCCACTGCGGGCACAGCGTGTGTGGAGAGCTGCAGACTGTCTGAATTTGTACCAAACAGTCCAGATTTTGAAATGGGGTGTGTGAAAAGTTCCAAAATGTAAACTGGAAAAGTCTGATTTGTAAAATAGAAGTCTTTTCCATTATATCTTACAATGTAAAAACATTAGTTTTAAGATTACTAATGTTTTCTACTAAATTCCATCTGCGGCATAGCAAACATTAAAACTCGAGCCGCCATCTTAGCACCCGCGCCCACCCCCCGCCCCGCATTCCTATTCTGTTCTCTGTCTGGCTTTAGACTTTACAAAAGACGGCAATGCTAAGAGTAAGTGATAGGGAGGAGGGAGCATCTAGGAACGGTTTCTGCTTTCCTATCTGTAAACCATGCTGCTTCATTCTATCCTGGACAGAAGTGTAAAAGGGACTTTTTTTAAGTATTTGATTTCAAGGCACTTAGGGGGGAAATTTAACTACTGCTTGCTTCAAATGGCTCTGTAAATGAAAAGGAAAAACACAAATGTTAGGCTGTTGGTGACAACCGGACTGCAGTGGGTCAAGTGCACATATTGTTTGAGCAGGAAGTGGCTATTTCTCATTGTGATCATTACTTCCAGTATCTGATGTGTGTACAAGTACGGTTCACACAGTGTAAATGGTAACACTTACATATGCATCAGAGATATATCAATGCCATCTTTTCTGTTACACCCATAATTTTCATACCATCAGCTCAAGGAGCACTCCTGATGGGTTGGTGGGTAAATCCACCATGTGGTGGTACTGAGCCATCCGACCAGAAGCTCGAGTTCACCCCCAGTCTACACTGAGTTCGCTGATTACAGCTGGGCCAGAAACTGAGGGTGGACAAATCAGCCCCTGGACTGGTCCCTGCTGGGGAGTCTGCGTGTTGGGTGAGGACATAGTTGGGCTCAGTGATGCCGTAACAGCCAAATAGCCTGATGCATTTATTGCCCGGGCTTACCAGAGGTTTGCTGTTAGTCGTTGGAAATGTACCCCAGCAGGAGGCAAGAAAATTGGATTCTTTTTAAAAAATGAGTTCCCTTGGCATGTTGGATAAATAGTGTAGGTGCTGCATTTATAGGAGCTGACACTGAAACCTACACAGGTTATACACTGCCAGCTGTGAGAGTCGTTGCCCTTTACGCTGTGTGGACTGTAACTTCTCCAGGAGATCCAAAGTTGCATTTTGTAATACTTTGAATAAAAGTAGTTTTATAAATGTACTCTTTTTTAAAAAAAAAAGCAGTGTTAAAAATTACAAAAGATTTTGTTTCTGTTTCATGTTGGCACAATAAAAATTCCATTACTCAAATTACTTAACAAATGATGGTTGAGTGAGAGCAGGTTGAGTTTTACTGATACTCTGAAACTTGGAACTGAGTAGTATCCATATTTGAATCTAGTCCTTGTGTATTGGGACGCAGGTCACTGCATAGAGTTATAGTTTGCCTGACCTCCATCACACATCATCATCAGCAACAAAGAAATGACACTTTCAATATGTATGAGTATTCTGTTGATGATACAATACCTGATTCCAGGGGTTGGAATTTCCTGTAGGGGTGTAATCAGGAAGTTACTCTCGAAATTATGCCCATTTTGGCACCCATTTTGCCGATGTCTATTTACACCCAAATTTCCTGCAATTCTCATTAGTATATTCCAGAACATAAAAAATGGACATAAATCAATCGGTGGTCTGAGGAAAGTGCTAGACTTGCCCCATATATTTCTTTTTTAAGTATAAAAATGAAAAGTTTCAAGCGATCTAACTATCACTCATGCACATCAGCCACAGCATGTTTTAGAACATGCAATAAAGAAAAAAAGACTTGGATTTATATAGCGCCTTTCACGACCACCGGACATCTCAAAGCGCTTTGCAGCCAATGAAGTGCTTTTTGGAGTGTAGTCACTGTTGTAATATGGGAAACGCGGCAGTCAATTTGTGCACAGCAAGCTCCCACAAACAGCAATGTGATATTGACTAGATAATCCGTTTTTGTTATGCTGATTAAGGGATAAATATTGGCCAGGACACCAAGGATAACTCCCCTGCTCTTCTTCAAAATAGTACCATAGGATCTTTTACGTCCACATGAGAGTGCAGACTGGACCTGAGTTTAACGTCTCGTCTGAAAGACGGCACCTCTGACAGTGCAACGCTCTGCACAAATATTGAAATTGTGGAAGTACTTCAATTTTTTTT
The DNA here is from genome assembly GCF_044704955.1 of Pristiophorus japonicus. NCBI lineage: Eukaryota > Metazoa > Chordata > Chondrichthyes > Pristiophoridae > Pristiophorus > Pristiophorus japonicus. The sequence goes on from NC_091993.1 coordinate 81,965,018, forward strand.
ATGCAACTTATATTGATGCCATAAAAATGCATTCAAAGAAACAGAAAATACAGAGCAGGTCTCAGTGAGCATAATGCTTTTTAATTGCTTAAAACAATCACAATAAAACTCCAGAAAAATAATTTTGTTTTCTGCTGCATCTAACACTCACTTAGTTTTAACCCCGTTTTGAAGCAGCGTAATTGCATGTACATGTACAGTGCTTTAGCCTGGGGACGCAGACGTTATATTGAGCCAAGATGGGTTCAGACGCAGGGTTTGATAGACGGTCAGGAAAGAGCGAGGAAATTTGAGTGTAGCATAATTACATGCGTAAAACACTTGAGCTCAAGTTTTATCGATCTTTTGTGCCAGGTACTTGCTTTATGACCTAATTACAAGTGCCTCTGTGCGCAAATAAGCAGGAAATTTCACCCCCCTAAATATTTTAACAATCTCACTATCTGTCTAATCTTTTTGAATGTGATTAAAAGAGATATAACATAATTTAGCTTAGTTTGCTGAAATAACAAAGCCAATCATACCTTGCTCGAATACTACACTCTTGAAATAGTTGGACCATGTAAAATAAGATTTTGTGACTAAAGGTTGCCTACAATTATTTTTTCTTCAAGCTCCTTAAAGTCTTAAATTGTATCACCACCTATGGATGGGCAATAAATGTCAGCTTTGCCAGCAACACCCATAACTTGAGAATGAATAATAAATGTTGACAGGTGAAGGAAATCCTGCATCAATAGAGTGCTAGAACCTCTGGAGCCCATGGCTGCAATGAAGCATAGTATCACACTGATTTCTTCATAAAGAGGCTGCAATAAATGACCCCTGCAGTCAAAGCTTCGAAGGGAACGTTTGTAGGAATAGAGACGAGAATAGAAAATGAAAGATAGGATTGTCATTGACTCAGGGAATCCCTGGCCCAAGACCGCCCTAAGTGAGGAAGAGCATCCGGGAGAACATTGAGCATCTAGAGTCTAGTCACCAGGAGCATGCAGAAAATAAATGCAGACAGCGGAAGGTGCATGTGGCAAACCAGACTCCCTGCCACCTTTTCCTTCAACCACTGTCTGTCCCCACCTGTGACAGACTGTCATTCCCATATTGGACTGTACAGTCACCTGAGAACTCACTTTTAAAGTGGAAGAAAGTCTTCCTCGATTTTGAGGGGCTGCCTATGGATGAATAAATGATAGTACCTCTGCATCAGAGGGTCACAAGTTCATTTCCCACTCCAGAACTTGGAGCACATAATCTCAGCTGATACTTAAATGCAGTAATGAAGGAGTGCTATCTTTTGGACGAAACATTAAACCGAGGCCTATCTACCTGTTCAGGTGGATGTAAAAGATCGCATGGTACTATTTGAAGAAGTGCAGGGGAGTTCTCCAGTGTCTCGCTAATATATATCCCTGAACCAATACTATTAAACATAGGTTAACTGATCATTCATCTCACTTACTGTTTGTGGGGTGCTGCTGTGCATTCAGTAGCTGCACATTTGCCATTGGCTGTAAAGTGCATTTGGAAACACTGGGGATGTAAAAAGTGCTACATAAATGCAAGTTCTTTCTTTAGGATCTTGGTGAGTGAAAGCTAAAAAGTGTTAGTGGAAAAGCCGCGTAAGCAGGACAAGGTCATTGCTTCCTTGGTTTAAAAAATGAAAATAAATCGAAGAAACAACATTTGTATTGTGGGTCTGCTGGTGAACACTGAAGTAAATGATACCTTGCAGTCCAATCACACCTCCGTCAGGTGCTCAGGTTAGATAGGCTGTGCTCCTAATAGCTTCACTTTCCTGATCAGATCAGTATCTCCATTTGGGAATGGTCAGATTGTTCCATTATTCAGGAGAAATAAATAATTCCAAAAGTTAGAGAGACAAATGTGCTAATAAGACAGGCCTGTTTGAAAGTCTGGTTTTGCACTAACGTTTGGGCCCAATTGCTGATTACCATAATTGGAACTTGCCGAGGTGCTGAAACAGACACCGACAGGTTTACCACTCAAGTGCTGATTAGAGGCAATTTTCATGGAGCAGTATATGTGGGCACCACGCACGCATTTCTACTGAAGGTGTGGAGTACACTGGCTGACACACAGCAGCAGATTTCAGGATGGCTCAGGGACCGAGCACACAGTGTGCGAACACGGCACTGGAGGTCCTGGTAGAGGAGGGATGTCCTGTACCTGCAGGGAGGGTGAAGGTGGCCACCTCACCCTCCTGCAGCAGCCAATGCTGCTCTGCCTGGCCTCATGTCCTCCTCCCAATTCTCCTGCAGACCAAGGGGGATCCCTAGCAAGATGCTCATGACCAAGCGCTATCTTTCTCCTGGTGCTACTTATAAGATAGAGTAGCACAACACTTACTCTTTTTTTAGGTAAAGACCTCAGAGGATGTTGATAGAACGTTGGTGAAGTCGTATCAGACTGTCCCAGAAAGCATCCCGGTGCGTTTCAAAGGTCCTCTTTATACCTCAAGCAGCAAGTGAACAGTAAAAGGTGATATGCCTTTAAGTAGCGCTGGAAATCCTCAGCAACTTGTTTTCTCACAATCAACTGGTCGACGTTAGGAGAGGGCGTTAGGTCAAGCGCTACGCACCAAAATGCCATGGAGCCTCGTTAATGAGAGCTAGCAGGCAATTTAAGTGGCAATTGCCTCTTGACAATCATCCGGGCAGCCGTTCCAAGCCTTTGCTTCTTGCACTAAAGGTGGTTTTATAGGGGGCACTTGTAAAATATATGGTTTTAATGCCCCCCCCAAAAAAATCACAAAAAAAAACAAAAAACATTTAAAAAAAAAATAAAAGTGTCTGGAGTGTCCCCCAGATCTAATGTTTATTTTGTTTCCCCCCCCCAAAAGAGTTGCACTAAAGGTGGGCTAAACCAGCATTTCAGCTCAAGACTTCATCTTGGCCACCTCGAAGGCACTTTAGCGCCTAAAGGAGCCGACAAAAATTGCCCCCAAAGACACTTTGAACTGAAATAGAATTGAAGACAACTAACAGCAGAAGAGAAAATGTACTTCAGTCGAAGAAAAGTGGGCAGCTAGTTCACTCCACAAAGCTCTAGTCAATTAAGTTTTGGATCATGATCACCAGCAGGCATTGTTTTTTTTTGATTAAGCGAAGAGCTTCTAGATAGAGAATTTATCAATCAGCATACTTTATCAAATTGATTGAGGCCATGTCCCACTTCATTGTGGAAGGCTTTTCTGCTCACCCAATTTCCAGCTTCATCTGCAACCTGTCAGACTGGGTGTGGGGGAAGGCAAGGCAAATCCCACTTGATTCAAAGTTAAGTAAGGGCTCCTTGTTGAAATTAAAAATTGACAATTCATTCCAGTCAGACCTGTCAAGAAAGCAGACAAATGTTCCATGTAACATAATGGTGATTGTGCTGCTGGAACCATGGAAATGTCATTTGTAAAATGTCAAGACATAAATTGTGGAAGTATAGGTGTAGATTGGTGTTAGTCAGTGGCGTTCTGTCAAGGGTCTGAAATTCTAGTGGTCAAAGTTCATGTATATCTGCTTGGTGCACTTGTATTAGATGTCTGTAAATGTATGCACTATTTTACTCAAGGGCCTCTTAGCAATGCTGCACCATGGAATGGTGGGTTGCAGCTCTTCACACAGCGAGCTGCTAGTTTCAATTACACCAATTGGAACAAACCCTGCTTCCTAATAGCAGTCCTTTGTCTCTTTTGTGCTGGAAAGTAAGAAGAGTGGGAACTACACCGGATTCCAGCTCAGTCAACATCCCACAGCTGGGCAGGCCATGCAGATAGTTCCAGAGATGCATTGAAACTGCAGCTCTGCTGAAGACAAGAAAAGGGATACGACTATGCTAAATATATGGCAGGCTAAATTAGGTCATGTAGTGCCTATTTTTCTTAAAGCTCTATGTGGCCACATAAGACTCAAAACTAGAGCCCGAGATGCGGACGCACTCTTCCGACGAGAAGCGCACAGGACGCCATCTTGGTAAACTTGAAGACAGCTTGAAGACAGCAAGATGATAATGCAAATGAGAGTGCAACACTGATTTGAAGCCACTGCTGCCATTTTCCAATTCCCCATTCCAACCAATGCCTTGTCTTAACCTCGCGCACAGCTGAACACAACAATTAACGGAATCAAGGACCAGCAATATTTAAAGGGATCATGAAGTACTCCACGGGTTAGTTGTTGGATTATTTCTTCTAGCTACTGGTGCAATTCTAAGGGGGAGAAATAAGGGTTGTTTGCACCCCCGGGGGGCGCTAATGGGATGCAAATGACTTTTCGCCCAGGCGCGTCGCTGCTAACGACTCCTGCTAAATTCCACAGGAGTTTAGTAGTGGTGGTAACCGGTAGCGCCCTGCTCTGTTGCACTGGTGATGACATCATGCACAGCAACCCGTTTTCACCCGGATCAAAAATTCGGGAGCGTCCCCTGCAGCTGCGTGGAGTGGTGACTGGTACATGGCAGCTGGCCATTCGCAGGCTGATTGTACAGCGCCCCGCTCCCTGGTGGTCCAGATAAGGCCCCGCAGAGTCTGCAGCATAGCCCCCCCTTTTTAATGAAGAGGAGGGCCCCTTCTACGTGTCAATGATATATGCCCAGCGAGTAGCGCGGCGGCCCTCTTTTGTGCTCCACCTCCTCTTGGGGGCGCTAACCCCAATATCACGAGTGGGGCGGTACTTCCAAGCCTGGCACAGGAACTCCCGCTTTGTGGCTGTTACCGCCCCTGAACGTAGCGATATGCAATTTCTCCCCTAAGTGTTTTTGGAGGATTTGTATACTTGAATACTCTGCAGGGAGTGGTCTGACTGTCCTTTCTGGTTCACCAAGCATTTGCTTATGTACACCCATCAGCCTGTTCCATCAGAATCCTCATCTGACTCCTCTGCAGCAGAACTAGTGTGCGATCTCGCCCTCCAGCGAGCTGGCACCTGTGCTATATTTTCTCCTAGCCCTGGCTCCTGCACACTTGTGACCAGTGTCTCACCACAAGTAGATCCCTCCTCCAACCTAGCCTGTAAAATACGTGCAGTGTCAGTCTCTGAGCTGGTGGCTGTGAGTGTAAGATCGAGTGACGGTGTCTTTTCATCTTCACTGTCGTCTTCCTCTTCCTCCACTGACTGGGAAGGCTCCAGTTCTTGAATATCTGAAATGGAAAATGGACAAGTGGGGTTGTGATGTGGGGAAAGGAGAAAGTAAGAAGTGCATCCTCGCACCATCTGCAGCTTGTGAGTCAGAAGACATTGTGGGATGAGGGAGAATTGCGAAGAGAGAAGGAGGATTAGGTATGTAGGTACCCTCATCTTTGATCCCTTCAGTGCTGCCAGTGGCCATGGCCTCAGCGATGCCCCTTCTTATGATGGTCAGTACTGTCTCTTCCATGTGGGTTAAAACATGCTGGCGTGCCTGTCCTCCTTCAATCCTTTCCTGCTGCCTCCTGTTATACGCAAGAAAGAGGGAGATGTGTCAGTAAGTGTCTTGCAATATGTTTGGGTGGTGTGGTTGTCATGGATGAATTGTTGCCAGCATATGCAAACCATGAGGCTTGCAACGTTTGTTACGGTGAGGTAAACGATTTAAATTGAAGGGTTCAGTACGGATTGAATGGGATTGTTTGAAGGTGATAGGGGTGTAGTGAATTGAGCATTGTAAGAGGCTAGCGGTGCAGTTGGTAGGATATGCCATTTGAAGATTGAACTCACTCACCTTGACAATTGGTGTTAATTCATTAAACTTCTTCCTGCATCGCATCCATGTTCTTGGAGCAACACGCCGGACATTGACCGCCACTGCCTCCTGACCATATGTCCCGAGAGCCTCCTGCCCCCATAAGGATACAGGATGTCTCTCCTTCTCTCCATATTTTGCACTAAGGCCTCCAGTGCATTATCAGAAAACCTTGGTGCACGTGCTCTCACAGATTGAGCCATTTTAACAAAAATCTTCAAAATTAATTAACTTCTTTGCACCACTTCCAGCAGCCACAAGGCATCTCCCTTTTAAGAGGTGCAGAGTAGCTTTAAGCAGCTGTAGCTACTCAGGATATTGGGCCCCCTGCTGATGCATGGGGGGCCAATGAACAACACTGGCTGCATGCAGCAATAATGAAAAACAACAGGCAGGACAAATTTATCGTCCTGCCTGCAGTGCAATGAACGTGTGCAGATTAATCGCGGACCGTATTTACAGCCCCCATTTTCGGGTCTGATCCAATTCAACCCCTTATGTATCGGGGAGTGAAGCCAGTTAGGTTTGGTTAGTTCTCCTTGCTCCGATTCATTTTTGATGGTGGAGGAGGGAAGCTGATAATAAACATGTGTCCCAAATTCTAAATAACAACGTGGAAAGACTTTGGCTGTATGCTATTTATAGTAAAATCATTAGCAGAGATATAAAGAATACGTTTATGACTTTGAAAGAGTGCATTTTTTGGATGCCTTTCGTAACCTTAGGATGTCCCAAAGAGCTTTATAGCTGATAAATTAATTTTGAATTGTAGTCATTGTTTTAATGTAGGCAAACAGGGCAGATAATTTGCAACAAATACTGAACAATTTTTTTCTATTGCATTACGTTTTTCTATATATATGTACGCTTACCTACGATTTTAATCACTCCACCATTGGTGGCTGTGACCTCAGGTGCCAAGGTCCTAAGCTCTGGAATTCCCTCCGTAAACCTCTCTGCCTCTCTTTCCTCATTTTAAGACGCTCCTTAAAACCTACCTCTTTGACTAAGCTTTTGCTCACCTGCCATAATATCTCCTAAAGTGGCTTGGTGTCAAATGTTGTTTTATAACGCTCCTGTGAAGTGCCTTGGGAGGTTTTACTACGTTAAAGGCGTTATGTAAATACAAGTTGTAGTTGTTGCTTTTACAGGTACTGCACTTGAAAAGTGAAGCACTTGGCAGATGTTTTGACACGATACTGAACATCGCCATGGTCAATTCATAGATCTGTCGGGTTTTGAGTGATGCATCAGGAAATTTCTAATCGCGTTAATATCACCACATATAGCAGGCAAATCGTGTTACCATCACCGTATATAGCCAGCAAATCACATTAATATCACCGTATATAGCCAGCAAATCACATTAATATCACCGTGTATAGCAGGCAAATAGTGTTAATGTCACCATGAATAGCAGGCAAATAGTGTTAATATCACCGTGTATAGTGGGCAAATCACATTTATATCGCCGTATATATCAGGCAAATCATTGAGTATTTCCAGCACTTTCTATTTTTATTTCAGGTTTGTGGCATCTGCAGTATTTTGTTTTTGTTTTAGCTGCAATTCAATCTAGCGAAAAAAGTTTATGCTCTGGATGTTTATCTGATTTCCCTTAGAAAGCCAGGTTTTGTTGAGCATGGTGAGAAACAATAGCGATAAACCTGATCAAAACACATTTTCGATACTGCTCTTCGAGCAAAATCAGTTTCATATTGGCCTGGTCGATTTGCAGCTTATTCCCCAGCTCAGGTTCCGCCATCTTTCCATGTTACACAAACTGTATCTAAAAGCAAACAGATGTATGTGTAGGCTCAGAGAGGTCTTCATAAATATAGATAATAAAGGAGAGGATGACAAAAGGGAATATGGAGTTAGGAAAGAAATCAAAAAAACAATTAGGATTGCAAAGAGGAACCACAAAATTAAATTATCAAGGAATATAAAAGCAAACTGTAAAGCATTCTACAGACACGTAGGCTGGAATTTTCCGGGAAGTCGGTGGGTGGGATCGGTGGCGGTTCGGGTGGGAAAGTGTCTTTTGTTTGACAGCGGGTCGGGACCCTGCTGTCAACCTGTCATCATGCGCCTTTCCCAATGTCGGGTCTGTCAGCGCTGACCAGACCAGATAGGCCACGGTGGGGGACCCAATTAATCTCATTATCATCTAGTTGACAGATCATGAATGGGATTTTTTTTTTACTTACCTTTTCACTTTAACTTCATGGCCATGGGAACCATACTGTTCGGGGACCATGGCTCTCAACCTAAGGCGGGAGTTCAGTGGCCATTGCTCCAGCTCATTACTTGACGCTTCAAATGTACAGTAAAAGCTCCCATCTGACAGATCATCACTATCCTCAGCCACAAGCTGTATCTCAGTCCATTTTCAGCACAGATTCTCCAGGCTTTCAACTCTCCATCCAGTATCACCTCATTGGAAGAACTCTCTCACCATTGACAGATTGCTTCTGTCATCTCAACTTCACCTGCCATCTATTCCATCAACATGGATGCCCTTTATACTGCCTCACCTTGGACCCCAGAATCCAACAACAATAAGCCCCAACACCAGCAGCACCAGGCACACCAACAACAATACCAACCTTTACCGCAATCACCTGATGCTGCACAGGACAAAGGGCAATTGCACCGGAGCACTTTGCTGTCTGGGAGGGCAGGGATGGCCTCACCATGGCCAGATTTACTTTGCTCGATGCTGTACACCCTGGCTGCCACATGATGCGCCAGGTTGGCACCACCCCACACCAACATCATAAAGCATCCCTACAATGTCCAAGCTGTTCCTTGGCCAATAAGTGATGCACAAGATAAACTCACAGGTAATGACAGTGAAATGGTAGGAATATTGAATAATTACTGCTTCAGTATTTACCAGGGAGACTAACAAGGTGGACATGACATTAGAAGAAGAGTTCAAAAAAAGATATAAAAACATTTAAGATAGAAAGGGAGGAGATAATTGATAAATCAATCAAACTGAGAGAGGATAAAACCCCTGGTCCGAATAGATTGCATCTGAGCATATTAAAAGAAATTAGGGAAGCAATAACGGAGACATATATATAGAAAAATTCATTAGTAAAGGGAATAGTGCCAGAGGAATGGCAGCCAGTTAATACTATTCCTACATTTAAAAAATGAATTAGAACAAGTCCAGGGAACTATTGATCAGTTAGCTTAATATCGGTGATAGGAAAGATAATGGAATCTTTACTCAATGATGAAATAAACATCTAGAAACTGAAAATATAATAAAGAATAGTCAGCACGGATTTCAAAAGGGAAGGTCATGCTTAACCAACCTCATTGAATTCTTTGAAGAAGTAACAGAAAGAGGAGACAAGGGTAATGCAGTAGATGTAATATATTTACATTTTCAAAAGGCCTTGTGACTAAGGTCTGAGCATGTGGAGTCAGGCGCCAAAAGTAGCAGAATAGATAGCAAGCTGGCTACAAAACAGAAAACAGAGAGTAAGGGTTAAAGTTAGTTACTCAGATTGATAAAAGGTGGGAGGTGATATTCCACAGGGATTGGTGCTGGGACCACTGTTCATCATTTATATAAACGATTTGGACTTGGGAATCTGAAGGACAATTTCTAAATTTGTGGATGACACCAAATTGTGGGGTATAGGTAATACTGAGGAGGACTGTGACAAAATAAAATACATTAATAAACTTGCTGAATGGATGTGCAATTGGCAAATTAATTTAAATATAGGTAAGTGTGAGGTGGTGCATTTTGGTAGGAAGAGTAGGAAAATAAGAATCTAAATAGGGTAGAGGACAAAGGGATCTAGGGGTACATAAATCACTAAAAGTAGTGCTGCAGGTTAATAAGGCCATAAAATAAGCAAAGCACTGGGATTGATTTCTATAGGGATTGAATTGAAAAGTAGAGAAATTATGTAAAACTTGCATAGAACCTTGTTAGACCACACTTAGAGTACTGTGCACAGTCTTCTCTTCATATTATATAAAGGATACAGAGGCACTGGAGAAGGTGCAATAAAGATTTACAAGGATACTATCAGAATTGAGAGGTTATAGCTATCAGGAAGGATTGAAAAGGGTGGGGTTCTATTCTTTGAAAAAGAGAAGGCTGAGACAGACCTGATGGAGGTATTTTAAGATAATGAAAAGGGTAGACGAATAGGGTAGACATAGAGAAGATGTTTCCACTTGTAGGGGGAGATGAAAATTAGGGAGCATAAATATAAGATAGTCACTAATAAATCTTAGCAGGAATTCAGTAAAAACATATTTTTGCAGATAGTGGTTAGAATGTGGAACTTGCTACCACAAGAAGTAGTTGAGGCATTTATGGGTAAGCTAAACACGTGGGAGAACAGTATAGGTTATGCTGACAGAGTTAGATGAAGAGGGGTGGGAGGAGACTCGTGTGGAGCATAAACACCAGCATGGACCAGTTGGGCCAAATGGCCTGTTTCTGTCCTGTACATTGTTTGTAATTCATTACAAGCAGATTGTGGCGTGAAAAACAATGTGAGCTTGGGTTTGATGTCAAGCGTTTCTGTTTCTTTAGCGTCTTTTTGTTTCTGTGCAAAAGGGTACGGTTGTCTCATGCAGTTTCTGCTTAACCCTCCATCAGCAGAAAGGAGTGTAGCGTAAATGGGCCGATTATCGCCGTTACATGTGGTTTAAAAGAGTAATCAATTCCATTTATTTTGATGGTATGCGCCTTCATGTGACAGTCAAGAGCAAAAGCAAACCAAAGCATCTTCACTGAGTCGGCTAACGGGGCAAATTATATTGCATTCAAATAAGTTGCTGCTGAAGGTGTAAAGCCACTAATAAAAAAAGACTTGGATTTCTATAGCGTCTTTCACGACCACTGGACGTCTCAAAGTGCTTTACAGACAATGAAGTACTTTTGGAGTGTAGTCACTGTTGTAATGTGGGAAACATGGCAGCCAATTTGCGCACAGCAAGCTCCCACAAACAGCAATGTGATAATGACCAGATAAACTGTTTTTGTTATGTTGTTTGAGGGATAAATATTGGCCAGGACACCAGGGATAACTCCTCTGCTCTTCTTCGAAATAGTGCCATGGGATCTTTTACGTCCACCTGAGAGGGCAGACGGTGCCTCGGTTTAACGTCTCATCCAAAAGACGGCACCTCCGACAATGCAGCACTCCCTCAGCACTGCACTGGAGTGTCAGCCTAGATTTATTGTGCTCAAGTCCCTGGAGTGGGACTTGAACCCACAACCTTCTGACTCAGAGGCAAGGCTGCTACCCACTGAGCCACAGCTGACACAGAAAGGTGCCGAGCAAAGGGCGTTCAGCAATAGTGGAACAGAATCCAGAGCAGGATGGGGACCAGCAGAAACCAGCAGATCAGATCTAACTCAGGAGAGAGTAAACAATTCCTGAAGAGGAGCAGAATTCTGAAAATGCAGCATGTTAAACACTACAACAACAACTTGCATTTAGATAGCACCTTTAATGTAGTAAAACATCCTCGGGTGCTTTACAGGAACATAAATCAAGCAAAAATTGACAGAGCCAAAGAAGGGCAGGTGACCAACGCTTGGTCAAAGAGGTAGGGTTTAAGCAGCGTCTTAAAGGAGGAGAAAGAGGCAAAGAGGTTTGGGGAGGGACTTGCAGAGTTTAGGGCCTCGATGGCTTAAGGCACGGACACTAATGGTGAAGCGAAGGAAATGGGGAAGGACAAGAGGCCAGAGTTGGAGGAACGTTGCGTTCTCGTAATGTTGTAGGGTGGAGTAGGTGACAGAGACAGGAAGGAGCGAGGCCACGGACGGATTTGAACACGAGGGTGAAAATGTTGAAATCAAGGCATTGTTGGACCGCGAGCTAGTGTACGTCAGTGAGCACAGGGGTCATGCGTGAACAGGACTTGGTACGAGTTAAAAATGCGGGCAGCAAGATTTTGGATGAGCTCAAGTGTATGGAAGGTGGAAGATAGGAGTTGTTGTTAGTTCACAGAGAGGTAATTACTGTATAGAATCGAGATGGCCTGGCACAGAAGTCTCGATAGTGCCAATCCTGGAGACTCTTTACATGGTGCTCACCCACCCACCCCTGCCTCTGCTCCAATTTCTCAGGAAGTTGAGTTTACATTTGGGATGAATGTTCAGTTTCACAGAAACCCACTCCCCCCATTCACTGGTGCCCTCCCAATTCCCCCCATTCACTGGTGCCCTCCCAATTCCCCCATTCATTGGTGTCCTGCCTCCCCAATCCCCCCATTCACTGGTGCCCTCCCCAATCCCCCTATTCACTGGTGCCCTCCCCAATCCCCCCATTCTCTGGTATCCTCCTAATCCCCCCATGTACTGGATCCTTCCCCAATCCCCCATTTACTGCTGCTCTCCTCATGAGAGATATTTAATTTTAATTTCTTTTCGGATTTAGGAGAAACTATATTGCCGTTTCCCACCCTAGTTGAAAGGCCAGTTGGTGTCCTGTCCTCCGCTTTGCCATTGTTGAACATTTATTGTGAACAACACAGATTGAAGTTTAAATTTCCAGTAATATAACACAGGCTCCACAATCCACCAGAGCACCGTTAATGGTGGACCAGCCAGAGTGGTTCATCAGTGGGATCTGGCGAAAAGGTCTTGGCACAAGGGGGTGAGTTCCTCCCCAGTGGACTCCAGAAAACCCTACAATCAGTGCCATAATGAGTCGGATGGTCCTACCTCATTAAGCAGCAGGAAACTGTGTGTTGCTCTGTAAACTGGCACTGGGCAAGCAGAGAATGTACCAAACATCTGGCAAACTGGGCAACCAGAGAGGGTATCAAACATCTGGTTTAATGATCGCTAAAAGTTTATAAACAAATAAAGTGTTATGTTCATAATAAAGTGGTGTAACTGAATACTGTAGACGTGAGTAAGTGTGACCTTAGTTCCTTTATTCTAACCCCAGAGTGTTGGTACAGCATGGGAAGCCTGCTTATATACAGTGCTCCCAAGGGATGCTGGGATCCCTTGGGACTCCAACAGATACTCCCTCTGGTGGCGGTAGGATACTGGTTACATAGAGTTGCATACATAACATCACACCTTCCCAAAGTCAATAGAACACATTTACATGGTGAGACGATCTGGGGCCTTTCGCTCCCGAGTCGATCGTCTCGATACAAATGCAGGTGTATGTGGGTGGGTTGGTTCTTCGCTGGGCTGCTGCGCAGCTGGCCTTGCTGGGCTGCTGGGAATGGTGAGTTCAGCTTCGTGGTCAACTGTGATGTCGGTTGCCACTTATGTGTGTGTGGGAGGGTCGAAGTTGGTGGTGTCCTCTTCGGGTTGCTCGTGGCTGTCTGTGAATCACAGTTTGGTTTGGTCCAAATGCTTTCTGCAAGTTAGTCCATTTGCGAGTTTGACCTGAAACACCCCACTCCCTTCTTTGGCTGTGACAGTGCCAGCAAGCCATTTGGGACCATGTCCGTAGTTCAGTATAAATACAGGGTCATTGACTTCAGTATCGCGTGACAAATTTGCGCGATCATGGTACATGCTTTGTTGATGCCGCCTGCCCTCGACATGATCATGTAGATCAGGGTGGACGAGAGAGAGCCTGAGAAACATAGAAAACATAGAAAATAGGTGCAGGAGTAGGCCCTTTGAGCCTGCACCACCATTCAATAAGATCATGGCTGATCATTCCCTCAGTACCCCTTTCCTGCTTTCTCTCCATACCCCTTGATCCCCTTAGCCGTAAGGGCCATATCTAATTCCCTCTTGAATATATCCAATGAACTGGCATCAACAACTCTCTGCGGCAGGGAATTCCACAGGTTAACAACTCTCTGAGTGAAGAAGTTTCTCCTCGCCTCAGTCCTAAATGGCCTACCCCTTATCCTAAGACTGTGTCCCCTGGTTCTGGACTTCCCCAACATCGGGAACAATCTATCCGCATCTAACCTGTCCTGTCCCGTCAAAATCTTCTATGTTTCTATGAGATCCCCTCTCATCCTTCTAAACGCCAATGTATAAAGGCCCAGTTGATCCAGTCTCTCCTCATATGTCAGTGCAGCCATCCTGGGAATCAGTCTGGTGACCCATCGCTGCACTCCCTCAATAGCAAGAACATCCTTCCTCAGATTAGGAGACCAAAACTGAACACAATATTCCAGGTGAGGCCTCACCAAGGCCCTGTACAACTGCAGTAAGACCTCCCTGCTCCTATACTCAAATCCCCTAGCTATGAAGGCCAGCATACCATTTGCCTTCTTTATCGCCTGTACCTGTATGGCAACTTTCAATGACTGATGAACCACAACACCCAGGTCTCGTTACACCTCCCCTTTTCCTAATCTGCCACCATTCAGATAATATTCTGTCTTTGCGTTTTTGCCCCCAAAATGGATAACCTCACATTTATCCACATTATACTGCATCTGCCATGCATTTGCCCACACACCTAACCTGTCTAAGTCACCCTGCAGCCTCTTTGCGTCCCCCTCACAGCTCACACTGCCACCCAGTTTAGTGTCATCTGCAAACTTGGAGATATTACACTCAATTCCTTCATCCAAATCATTGATGTATATTGTAAAGAACTGGGGTCCCAGCACTGAGCCCTGCGGCACCCCACTAGTCACTGCCTGCCATTCTGAAAAGGACCCGTTTATCCTGACTTTCTGCTTCCTGTCTGCCAACCAGTTCTCTATCCACATCAGTACATTACACCCAATACCATGTGCTTTGATTTTGCACACCAATCTCTTGTATGGGACCTTGTCAAAAGCCTTTTGAAAGTCCAAATACACCACATCCACTGGTTCTCCCTTGTCCACTCTGCTAGTTACATCCTCAAAAAATTCCAGAAGATTTGTCAAGCATGATTTCCCTTTCATAAATCCATGCTGACTTGGACCAATCCTGTCACTGCTTTCCAAATGCGCTGCTATTTCATCCTTAATAATTGATTCCAACATTTTCCCCACCACTGATGTCAGGCTAACTGGTCTATAATTACCCGCTCTCTCTCTGCCACCCTTTTTAAAAAGTAGTATTACATTAGCTATCCCCCAGTCCATAGGAACTGATCCCGAGTCGATAGACTGTTGGAAAATGATCACCAATGCATCCACTATTTCTAGGGCCACTTCCTTAAGTACTCTGGGATGCAGACTATCAGGCCCCAGGGATTTATCGGCCTTCAATCCTATCAATTTCCCAAACACAATTTCCCGCCTAATGAGATCCTTCAGTTCCTCCTTCTCACTAGACCATCGGTCCCCTAGTACTTCCGGAAGGTTATTTGTGTCTTCCTTCGTGAAGACAGAACAAAAGTATTTGTTCAATTGGTCTGCCATTTCTTTGTTCCCCATTATAAATTCACCTGAATCCAACTGCAAGGGACCTACATTTGTCTTCACTAATCTTTTTCTCTTCACATATCTATAGAAGCTTTTGCAGTCAGTTTTTATGTTCCCGGCAAGCTTCTTCTCGTACTCTATTTTCCCCCTCTTAATTAAACCCTTTGTCCTCCTCTGCTGAATTCTAAATTTCTCCCAGTCCTCAAGTTTGTTGCTTTTTCTGGCCAATTTATATGCCTCTTCCTTGGATTTAACACTATCCTTAATTTCCCTTGTTAGCCATGGTTGAGCCACCTTCCCCGTTTTATTTTTACTCCAGACATGGATGTACAATTGCTGGAGTTCATTCATGTGATCTTTAA
This sequence comes from Pristiophorus japonicus, assembly GCF_044704955.1. NCBI lineage: Eukaryota > Metazoa > Chordata > Chondrichthyes > Pristiophoridae > Pristiophorus > Pristiophorus japonicus. The sequence continues at coordinate 81,980,449 of NC_091993.1, forward strand.
ATGTTTGACATTGCCTATCCACCGTCAACCCTTTAAGTATCATTTGCCCGTCTATTCTAGCCAATTCACGCCTCAAACCATCGAAGTTACCTTTCCTTAAGTTCAGGACCCTAATTTCTGAATTAACTGTGTCTCTCTCCATCCGAATAAAGAATTCTACCATATTATGGTCACTCTTCCTCAAGGGGTCTCGCACAACAAGATTGCTAATCGTCCTTTCTCATTACAATCACCCAGTCCAGGATGGCCAGCTCCCTGGTTGGTTCCTCAACATATTGGTCTAGAAAACCATCCCTAATACACTCCAGGATATCCTCCTCCACCGCATTGCTACCAGTTTGGTTAGCCCAGTCAATATGTAGATTAAAGTCACCCATGGTAACTGCTGTACCTTTATTGCATGCATCCCTAATTTCTTGTTTGATGCTGTCTCCAGCCTTACTGCTACTGTTTGGTGGTCTGTACACAACTCACACTAGCGTTTTCTGCCCCTTGGAATTCCGCAGCTCCACCCATACTGATTCCACATCATCCAATTGCATTATTATCATTACTATTGCATTAATTTCCTCCTTAACCAGCAATGCCACCCCGCCTCCTTTTCCTTTCTGTCTATCGTTCCTAAATGTTGAATACCCCTGGATGTTGAGTTCCCAGCCTTGGTCACCCTGGAGCCATGTCTCCGTGATGCCAATTACATCATACCCATTAACTGCTATCTGCGCAGTTAATTCGTCCACCTTATTCCGAATACTCCTTGCATTGAGGCACAGAGCTTTCAGGCTTGTCTTTCTAACACACTTTGCCCCTTTAGAGTTTTGCTGCAATGTGGCCCTTTTTGCTTTTTGCCGTAGGATTCTCTGCCCTCCATTTTTACTTTTCTTCTTTCTATCTTTTGCTTCTGCCCCCATTCTACTTCCCTCTGTCTCCCTGCATAGGTTCCCACCCCCCTGCCATATTAGTTTAACTCCTCCCCAACAGCACTAGCAAACACTCCCCCAGGACATTGGTTCCGGTCCTGCCCAGGTGCAGACCGTCCGGTTTGTAATGGTCCTACCTCCCTCATAACCGGTTCCAATGTCCCAGGAATTTGAATCCCTCCTTGCTGCACCACTCCTCAAGCCACGTATTCATCTGAGCTACCCTGCGATTCCTACTCTGACTAGCACGTGGCACCAGTAGCAATCCTGAGATTACTACTTTTGAGGTCCTACTTTTTAATTTAGCTCCTTGCTCCCTAAATTCGTCTTGTAGGACCTCATCCCTTTTTTTACCTATATCGTTGGTACCTATATGCACCACGACAACTGGCTGTTCACCCTCCCTTTTCAGAATGCCCTGCACCCGCTCCGAGACATCCTTGACCCTTGCACCAGGGAGGCAACATACCATCCTGGAGTCTCGGTTGCAGCCGCAGAAACGTCTATCTATTCCCCATACAATTGAATCCCCTATCACTATAGCTCTCCCACTCTTTTTCCTGCCCTCCTGAGCAGCAGAGCCACTCACGGTGCCATGAACTTGGTTGCTGCTGCCCTTCCCTGATGAGTCATCCCCCTCAACAGTACCCAAAGCAGCGTATCTTTTTTGCAGGGGGATGACCGCAGGGGACCCCCTGCACTATCTTCCTTGCACTGCTCTTCCTGTTGGTCATCCATTCCCTATCTGACTGTGTACCCTTTTCCTGCGGTAAGACCAACTCACTAAACGTGCTATTCACGTCATTCTCAGCATCGTGCATGCTCCAGAGTGAATCCACCCGCAGCTCCAGCACCGGAATGCGGTCCGTCAGGAGCTGCAGCCGGACACACTTCCGCACACGTAGTCGTCAACGACACTGGAAGCGTCCCTGACTTCCCAAATAATACAGGAGGAGCATAACGCATGTCCGAGCTCTCCTGTCATGACTTAACCCCTAGATAAACTTAATTTGGCAACAACAATGCTAAAAGGTTACTTATTGATAAAGAAAAGAAAAACAAAACCTACTTACCAATAACTTACCCCCTTGGCTGTGACGTCACCTTTCGATTTCTTTCTACTTCTTTTTTGCCTTCTCACCCTGCAGCAGCTGCACCGGCTGGCCTCTCCGATGCGTTGGGCCTTTTGTCGGCCTCTGACGTCCCCGGCCTCCCTGCTGCTCGCACTCCTGCCTCTCCGACGCGTTGGACCTTTTGTAGGCCTCCAAAGTCCCCAGCCTCCCTGCTGCTCGCACTCCCGCCTCTCCGACGCGTTGGGCCTTTTGTAGGCCTCCGACATCCCCGGACTCCCTGATGCTCCCCTTGTTTTGAGTGCCCTTTTCATGAGCAGCTCGGCTGGGAGATCCCCGGTGAGCGAGTGGAGTCTGGTGCGTTGTTGAGCAGGACTTGGGACAGGCGGGTCTGCAGGGAGCCTTCCGACACGCGTTTCAAGCTTTGCTTGATGGTTTGGACTGCCCGTTCTGCCTGGCCGTTGGATGCGGGCTTAAACGGGGCAGATGTGACGTGCTTGATCCCATTGCGGGACATGAATTCCTTGAATTCAGCACTGGTGAAGCACAGATCTTTGTCGCTGACAAGGACACCAGGCAGGCCATGCGTGGCAAACATGGCTCGTAGGCTTTCGATGGTGGCAGTGGACGTGCTTACAGACATTATTACACACTCAATCCAATTTGAATAAGCATCCACAACAACCAAAAACATTTTGCCTAGAAACAGGCCAGCAAGGTCAACGTGGATCCTAGACCACGGTTTGGAGGGCCATGACCACAAACTTAGCGGTGCCTCCTTGGGTGCATTGCTCAGTTGAGAGCAAGTGTTGCATTGGCACACGCAAGATTCCAAATTTGAGTCGATGCCGGCCACCACACATGGGATCTGGCTATAGCTTTCATTATTACTATGCCTGGGTGGGTACTGTGTAGGTCGCGTATGAAAGTTTCCCTGCCTTTCTTAGGCAAAACCATGCGATTACCCCACAAAAGACAGCCTGTATGAACATTTCGTTTTTGCGCCGCTGGAACAGCTTGATCTCTTCATGCATTACCGCTGGGACGCTGTACCAGCTCCCATGGAGGACACAGTTTTTTACAAGGGACTGTAGGGGATCCTGGCTGGTTCAGGTCCTGATCTGGCAGGCTGTATCAGGTGACTTTTCGTTTTCAAATCCATCCATCACCAAGAGCAAGTCTGCAAGCTGTGCCATTTCCACCCCGGTGGTAGGCAATGGTAGCCGACTCAGTGCATTAGTGCAGTTCTTTGTGCCTGGTCTGTGGCGGATTACATAGTTATATGCCGACAGTGTGAGCACCCATATTTGGATGCGAGCAGAGGCATTGGTATTAATCCCTTTGCTCTCTGAGAATAGCAATATGAGCGGCTTATGGTCAGTTTCTAACTCAAACTTAAGACCAAACAGATACTGGTGCATTTTTTTCACCCCGTAAACGCATGCCAGAGCTTCTTTTTCAATCATGCTGTAGGCCCTTTCATTCTTGGACAAACTTCTGGCGACCAGTTGCAATGTTCCCAATTCGTTTGCTTGTTGTAACTGTGGAAATGTATTTTTTAAAGCTGCAGTACACTGTTTTTTGTACCCTTTTTGACATAAAACCTAATGGAGTCCTGGTCCTTCCAGAAACTTCCGCAACAAACAGTCTGTTTGCATAAACATGCTAACCGGGATTGAAACTGCTGATAGCTGATTAATATCCACCAGACAACATTAAGCTGTCCTGCTGAGACAAGTACCACCCATTGTGCTCCCCTGTATTATCCATGCAGCACCAATTCACCCCACTAAGAGATAATCAAATTACCAGCCATTATCTCTTGTACAGAACTCATTTATAATATGCAAGAAACCAAGTACCCAATCAACCACTATGGAAATCATGGGCCCAAATAACTGACCAGGAAACTGGACAATCCTGACACAATGCAAGGCTGGTAATAGCACATTATCACACCCTAATCGAGTAATAGCTGACTGGCCCACCAATAACTCTGGAAACAATGTCAAGACAAGGATATGGTAATTAACTCTTTATCTGTACTCACTGACTGTAAAGGCAGAACCAATACACAGGATGGGCCCATAACTTGGTTTTAACTGTATAAATTCCTCGTGAAACTGTACCATATTGGAGGTCTTCACTTAGCCTTTGACTGAGTGAGACTCTTCCCTTGCTGCAAGTAAAAATTAAAAGAACATCTGCCGGAGCTGAAGGTGTCAGAGTCGTATATTGTGAGTCGAGATTTCGACAGTTACTTCTTGGAGGTTCCACCAAGATCGCTTACTCTCTACCCTGTGAGTGAACAGATGCCGGCATAGTGCCTCTTCAGTGAAGGGCTTCACTGGCCAGAATAAGGTGAGCCTTTTGCTCACAAGAGGTCTCTTTACTGTTGAATCGCATATGTAATCTGTTGTCCACAGCGAAGGTACTGCGCTTTACGAGACTCGATATTTAAAAGCTAATGTTATTTTTTGTAATCATTTCCTTCTCAGCTTGTAGGCAGAAGGGATCTGATCCTGAAAATATCTTGAAACAGCCCGGGGAGATTTTCATTCGGAAAAGGTAAAAAGAGCACTATCGATCGACGGTTCTTATGTGATAAGATCAGGGTCCTTGTGCGATAGGACCATAAGTTAAGGTGATTCTTGTGAGAATCAGAGTCCTTATGCGATAGGACCATAAGTTAAAATGATTCTTGTGAGGATCAGAGTCCTTGTGTGATCGGACCATAAATTTTATTAATGTATGCTAAGGACTCGGTCTGTAGTGGCGTACAACGCAGACTGAGAATTGACTATTTGTTTAGATAGAGTTTAAGGTTATGATTTGTATACTCGCGTGAATGTTATTTGTCCTAGTTGTCTTTGTTATACTATTGTGTTCAATACTTTTGTGCGACATTGCAATTAGAGAAACGGGAAGAGTCACTAGGGAAAATTGTGATTCGGGAAAACAAGGATTGATTGAGAAAAGAAGCAGTAACTGATTGATCAACTACGATTGGTTCATGTCAACACCTCTCACACACCCAGACTGAGCCCGAATTAAGAGCCTTTTTGGGCCACGTGACGGCCAGGAGAAGTGGGTTGACCGAAAGGATTGTGAGATCAGAAACTGTGAAAAATCTTAATCATCCAGAATGGGTGCCGGAGCAAATAAACCACCACCAAAGGGCACACCAGCCTATTTTATGCTCCAGAATTGTGGTCGGTCTTCAATTGACCACCCAAAAAAAAAAGTGGGTAAAATGGACTAAGGGTGAAAACAGGCCATTTCCACCGGATGGTTCATTTAATTTAGAGAGAATAACATGTCTAGAGGAGTGCCTTATAGACAGAGACCCAGGTAGAAGAGGTAAAAAAAAGAAAGTAATAGAAAAGGCCTGGGTTCCGATTCTTCGAGCCCAAGTAAAATTAACAGAAGTAAATCAATATGTAAGAAAAGGGGGAAAAAAAGACCCTGATAGTGACTATCTAAAGTGACGTCTGGATCCAAAAATAGAGCTGGCCAAACAATTAGCTTTGTTGAATGCAGAGAGACTTTTGTGAATGTCTGTCTTTGAATGAGAGTGCTTGTGTGATTTTTGACTGCGGAATATTTGAGATGGGAATGAATGAATTTTTCATATATCTGAAAGCCTGTTTCAGAAAGTGGTTTTAGCTCCACCCACTTTTTCAAACAGGGTGAAGGTTCTTTTAACCCTTCGTAGTGTTGTCCTGTATATGGGAAGTTTTAAGAAAGTGTGAATCTAGAATTGAATTACATTTTAAGTTAGAAACGCAGGTGTGGATTTGTTCGGATGATAAGTTATGGAACTAGGAAATGCACAAAGGATAGGTTTGTTGAGCAATAGATTAAAAAATGCGAGGTCCTGTTAGTTTAAAAAAAATGTTTTGACACGCTCAAAAGAAAACACACAATCATTGATTACATCGGGTTGAAAGACAATAAAGTTAGTCTAGGAATGAGATAAAGAATGTAGAAGGGAAGTCGTAATGCCTTTTTAAAAAAAGCCTGTGTGGGTCTCTTGAGGCTGGGGAAGGACAGCCCCCATTTTCCTTTGTGCAAAACCTTGACACGAAAGCTTCTAGCTCAGTAAAAAGAGTTTTAAATAAAAGATTGGCAGTACAATATTTGAATTGGGACTTTGAGCTATTTCAGGTGATTCTCCTTGATAAACATTTTGGTTGTATTGGAAAGTCTTGGGTTTGGAAGCCTTTTTAATAAAATTACACAACTGCTGCGTCAGAAGCTGAAGCTTAAAAAGATGTAATTTATGAGACACTGTATCATAAAATTGAAGTTACAGAGCAAAAGATTGGAGTTTTTGATGTTCAGCTTCTAAAACAGAAGTTGGGCACACAATTATAAAACAAGTACTTTGCATTCTGTGATCTGTGAATCACTATAAGCATAAATGAGAAGTCCGTGTAACACACCGATTTTTCTGGTTCAGAAGCCCAATAGTGACAAATGGAGGTTTGTCCAAGACCTACGAGCTATGAATGAATCTACTATATTTTCACAATGCTCAAAGAAGGATCTGGAAGATGTAATTTTACCAGCAGGTTCTACATTCGTACAGTATGTTGATGACTTACTGCTCGCCTCACCCTCCAAATTAGCCTGCGAAACAGATTCTCTTGTGTTATTAAAAGCTTTGGCCTCGAAAGGACACAAAGTGTCAAAGGCGAAGTAAGGCGAAGTTACAATTTGTCTCAGAAAGGGTTCAGTATCTAGGACACGAATTGGTCAGAGATACGAGACAATTGACACAAGACAGAATAAAAGCAATCTGCTCTGCTCCACTACCAGTAACCAAGAGAGAAATGAAACATTTCCTCGGCATGTCAGGATATGGCAGGCAATGGATTATGAGTTATTCCGAGATCGTTGGATTATTGTTAGACATGTCCATGCCCTCACTACTAGAAAAGTTGATTTGGAATGAAGTATCCTGGAATGCTTTCCAGAATCTTAAGCAGTCCTTCACTTCAGCACCAGCCTTGGGATTACCAGATTACACTAAGCCATTCAACTTATTTGTTCATCACAAGTCGGGTTTTGCACAATCTGTTTTGACTCAGTTACATGGGGACAGGCAGCGACCGATAGCGTATTTCAGTGCCCAACTAGACCCAGTGGCACGCGGACTACCAGGATGTCTTCCTTTTTTGGCAGCAGCTTATTACACTGTACAACTGGCTCAGACAATAACTCTAAATCATCAAATCGTTTTATATATCCCACACTCTGTCGAGATTTTACTTACTAAATGTGCCACTCAACACCTAGCTTCTACAAGAACCACTAAATATGAAGTAGAACTGTTATCAAATCCAAACCTTATCATTAAAAGATGTACTACTTTAAATCCAGCAACTCTACTCCCCACGGAAGACGACGGCGAACCCCATTCATGTGAAATGGTAACCGAATTAGTGACTAAATCACGTATCAATTTAACAGATGTACCAATATGTAACTCTGATCTAGTGTACTATGTTGACAGATCAGCCTTACAAAATGATAGGGGCCAACCTAAACTGGCTTATTCAATTGTAACCCAGTTTAAAGTTGTTGAAACAGCCTCTCTTCCAGACTCCTTTTCAGCCCAACAAGTCGAATTGTTTGCGTTAACTCGAGCCTGTATTCTGGCTGAAGGACAAACCGTTAATATCTACACTGACTCCAGGTGTGCTTTTGAAGTAACACATGACTATGGACAAATTTGGAAAATTCACGGGTACCTGACTTCTTCAGGAACCACTATCAAGAATGCAGAACAAGTAAAAAATCTTCTGCGAGCCATTCAATGCTCCTTAAAACTTTCCATTATCAAAATGCCAAGCACACACAGGCCAGTACGGAGGAGGTGTTGACCTGGATGAAGAATCAATATTATAAAAATCCAGAAGGAATATGGGTTCACCATGACAGCCGCATGGTGGCACCCAAATCCTTACTTCCATGGATTGCCCAATGTGTTCATACATTTACACATGTGGGCAATGGGGGGATGGCAGATTATATTTTAGCAACGCGGCAATTGCAAAACAAATCTGTGAAAATTGTGTTACCTGTCAGACAATGAATCCGGGTAAGACAGAAAAAGTAGAATCTGCCTCCCACCCAAATCCTATGGGGCCTTTTATACATTTACAAATGGATTTTATTGAATTACCTATGTGTATGCGATTCAAGTATGTGTTAGTTATTGTAGATGTGTTCTCTAGATGGATTGAAGCCTTTCCATGTAAAAAGGCCGATGCCAGTACTGTTGCTAAATTTTTGTTAAAAGAAATCGGAACGCGCTTCGGAATCCCTGCTAAGCTTTCTAGTGACAATGGGTCACATTTCACGGGAACTGTTATAAAAGAAATGTGTAAAGCTTTACAGATTAACCAACGTTTTCATTGCAGTTATCACCCACAATGAGCTGGACTCATTGAAAGATATAATGGAATGCTTAAAAATAAGCTGGCAAAATTATGCAATGACACTGGACTAAAATGGATAGAACTGTTGCCCTTAGCCTTGATGGTAATGCAATCTGCAACCAATAGAACAACAGGCCTGTCACCGCATGAGATAGTTATGGGACGTCCCCAACGACTACCTTTTACAGTACCATTTACTGCAAAACAAATGGACATCCACAAAATGGAAGAAAATATGTTGAATTATTGTATTGTACTAACCAAATGTATTTCCAGCTTTTATTCGCAGGTAAAAGAAGCTCAAGTCAAGCCAGCGGAAGGGAAGTGTCATAACCTGGAGCCAGGGGAATTCGTTTACATCAAAATCTTTAAAAGAAAAAGCAGTTTACAACCAAGATTTAAAGGACCATACCAGGTCTTGCTGGCGACTAATACTGCAATCAAGGTAAAGGAAAGAACAACATGGATCCATGCGTCCCATTGCAAAAGGGCACCCGACCAGGAGGAAGGGAAGAAGGGACCAGAAGAACAGAAAAAGACTGAATAAGGAACCGTACGGACTGTGGGGACTGATGGTGCTGTGCTTGACAGGGTTTTGCTTTGCGTTATTGATAATACCAGGGGTACAGAAACGCGAACGAAGGGAACTGCAGGTAAACGTATTTATGGCGCTGAGTCATAAGTATGCTCAAGAAAGAAACTTGTCTAGTTGTTGGATATGTTCCCATGTACCTGTCCACTCCAAAGGGGGTATTCCCCTAAGATCCGTCTTCTTTAACGAATCAGAAATGGTAGAATGATAATGCAAAATAGGACAAACCTAACCAAGGTGTCAGAAATGAAGGATCTAACAAAATGGAGGTCAGCAGGGTATAAACTTACAACCTTCCAGGGATGGTACCAGCCAAATTATAATAATAACCGTCAGCCACCCTTCCTAAGTATTACTCCCGGAATAGGAAATCCTGAAGGTATAATATGTCCAGTGAGTAATGAGACTAAAGGACCAGAAATGGAACGCAGCAAGTGTTCCCAAATGACTAAATGGCAAGCCACAACAAATCTCACTGACGGGAGAAAGATAGCAACCGTTAACTGGACGATGGTCCATAATAAAGCCTCAGGTGAAGGGTGGAATGGTGAGACCACTCGAATATGGATGGCACGAAAGGACCAGGAGCTGACGTCCTATAATTGCACCTACTTTATTTGTGGCCATAAAGCCTACCCATGGTTACCAGCCAACTGGACAGGGTCCTGTTACTTAGGATATGTGGTACCCTTTATTAGGTCAACAAAGACTCTAAGGGATGCCTATAGAAGTCATAGACTTAAACGGGATTTGACATGGCTAAATGGAATATTCAAGGTAATGATACCACCCTATGGAATAGCATCAAACGAATGGCAATTACGGGAACTGGCTGATTTAGTAGAATCAGTAGCCAACGCAACTTCCCAAGCCTTCAAAGGGGGGAATGATGAAATGGTAGCCATTCGAACAGTGGCTCTCCAAAATCGTACGGCCTCAGACTATCTCCTAGCCAAAGAAGGAGGGACATGCGCGTTAATAGGTGGGGAATGCTGTACGTATATCCCGGATAAGTCAGAAGTAATCAGCAGTCTAGCTGAGTACATTAGGAAAAAGGTAATAGAGTACAAACAGACTATTGGCCAGGACGGTACCACCCTGTGGGATTGGGCATTGGGATGGTTGGGATCCCTAGGGAGATCTTTGGTACAGGGTTTGATTATATTCTTGCTGATAGTCTTCGCCCTATATCTTTTGTTTGTCTTAATTAAGTGTTGCTGTGCCAGGTTGGGAAAAACAGTGTTACTAACCGAGACCACAGCTAGGGTTATGGTAGCAACAACTACTGAAGGTTCTTGTGTGGAAATGGAAATAGAGAGACTGTGCAAGATCAGAATGGATTAAGTTGTCCTTGTGAAGGACAAAAGGGGGAATGTGGAAATGTATTTTTTAAAGCTGCAGTACACTGTTTTTTGACATAAAACAAAATGGAGTCCTGGTCCTTCCAGAAACTTCTGCAACAGACCGTCTGTTTGCATAAACATGCTAACCTGGATTGAAACTGCTGATAGCTGATTAATAGCCACCAGCCCACATTAAACTGTCCGGCTGAGACAAGTACCACCCATTGTGCTCCCCTGTATTATGCATGCAGTACCAATTCACCCCATTAAGAGATAATCAAATTACCAGCCATTATCTCTTGTACAGAACTCATTTATAATATACAAGAAGCCAAGTACCCAATCAACCACTATGGAAATCATTGTCCCAAATAACTGACCAGGAAACTGGACAACCCTGACACAATGCAAGGCCGGTAATAGCACATTATCACATCCTAATCGAGTAATGGCTAACTGGCCCACCAATAACTCTGACAAAGGAGACATTTGGAAACAATGTCAAGCAAGAATGTGGTAATTAACTCTTTATCTGTATTCGCTGACTGTAAAGGCAGAACCAATACACAGGATGGGACCATAACTTGTTTTTTACTGTATAAATACTGTATAAATGAAACTGTACCATATTGGAGGTCTTCGCTTAGCCTTTGACTGAGTGAGACTCTTCCCTTGCTGCAAGTAAAAATTAAAAGAACATCTGCTGGAGCTGAAGGTGTCAGAGTCGTATATTGTGAGTCGAGATTTCGACATAACACACACCCAACCCCGTACGAAGACACATCGCAAGCTAGCACTAAACGGTTACATGGGTTATAAAGAACAAGCAGTTTGTTGGAAAATAACAGATTTCTGGCTTTCTCAAAAGCAGCCTCTTGTGATTTCCCCCATACCCAGTCATCTCCCTTGCGTAGCAACACATGTAGGGGTTCTAGCAAGGTGCTTAACCCGGGTAGGAAATTACCAAAATAATTGAGGAGTCCCAGGAACGACCGCAGCTCCGTCACGTTCTGTGGTCTCGGCGCGTTCTTGATGGCCTCCGTCTTGGCCTCGGTGGGTCTGATGCCGTCGGCCGCGATTCTTCTCCCTAAGAACTCGACCTCTGGCGCCAGGAAAACATACTTTGAGTGTTTCAACCTGAGTCCCACATGATCTAGCCGACTTAGAATCTCTTCCAGGTTCTTCAAGTGTTCGATGGTGTCCTGACCTGTGATCAATATGTCGTCCTGGAAAACCACGGTGCTCGGAACCAACTTTAGCAGGCTCTCCATGTTCCTTTGAAAAATAGCCGCGACCGATCGAATCCCAAACGGGCATCTATTGTTGATGAACAGATCTTTGTGCGTGTTGATGCAGGTGAGCCCTTTCGAAGATTCCGCCAGCTCCTGCGACATGCAGGCTGAGGTCAGGTCCAACTTAGTGAACGTCTTTCCTCCTGAAAGGGTCGCAAATAGGTCATCTGCCTTGGGTAGTGGGTACTGGTCCTTCAGCGAAAAATGGTTAATCATTACTTTGTAGTCCCCACAAATCTGACCGTGGTGGTTTGCAGGGTTTGCAGCTCCTCTGCACATTCGCTGGAGGTGTCCCATTGTTCCACAGCCTTTGCACGCATAGTGTTTGAAGCGGCATTGATGGGCTCGATGATCACCTCCACAGCGCCAACAAGCTGTTAACTGCCTCGCATTAACGTTTGATGGCGGACTCTGGGTCATCTGAGGTCATGCAGCTGTAGGTGTGTACGTTCTGTCATATGCATTCCTGCCTGAAATCGATGTTACTTTGTGTATAGTACTTGCCAAAACCTCTTTATGCTGCAAAATTTGTTTGGTGTTATTGCTGGTGGACGTAAATGTCTGGGCTATCGTTATGGTTTTGCTCAGGTTCAGTGTTTCAACAGTCAATATTTTGCGAAGGATAACCTCATGGCCAATGCCAAGCACAAAAAAGTCTCTTAGCATTTGCTCCAGGAATCCATCGAATTCGCAATGTCCTGCAAGGCACCTTAGTTCAGCGATGTAGCTCGGCACTTCCTAGCCTTCAGACCGTTGACACGTGTAAAATCGATACCATGCCATCAGAACATTCTCCTTCGGATTTAGGTGCTCCCGGACCAGCGTACACAGTTCTTATGATTTGGTTGTTGGTTTCACCAGAGCAAGAAGATTCTTCATGGGGCCATAGGTTGTTGCCCCGCAGACAGTGAGGAGGATCGCCCTTCGTTTGGCAGCGTTCTCATCCCCTTCCAGCTCGTTGGCCACGAAGTATGGGTCAAATCGCTCCACGAAGGCCTCCCAATCATCTCCTTCTGAGAATTTCTCCAGGATACCAACAGTTCTCTGCATTTTCGCGTGATGGTTTGTTATCTCGTCACCAGTTGTTATGTTCATAATAAAGTGGTGTAACTGAATACTGTAGACATGAGTAAGTGTGACCTTAGTTCCTTTATTCTAACTCCAGAGTGTTGGTACAGCATGGGAGGCCTGCTTATATACAGTGCTCCCTTGGGACTCCAACAGGTATGCCCTCTGGTGGCGGTATGATACTGGTTACATAGGGTTGCATACATAACATAAAGTGTAAGCAGTTTGCTATGGAAACATTTGGGCCTATTGAGGACCCAAAGGGAAATTTTCATTTAGAGGCAGAGGACATGGCTAAGGTATGAAATGAGAACTTTGCATCTGTCTTCACAAAGGAAGCGGACGATGTGAGGCTTACACTAAAAGAGGGGAGGGAGGTTATGGACAGGATAATGATAGAGAAGACATACTAAAAGATTAGCATTAGTGAAAGTTGGTAAGTCACCTTGTCTAGATGGAATGCATCATAGGTTGCTGAAAGAAGTAAACGAAGAAATAGCAGAGGCATTTGTCACAATCTTTCAATTCTCATTGGATCCAAGAGTAGTGCCGGAGGACTGGAGGGTTGCTAATGTGATACAGGTACCACTATTTAAGAAAGGGAAGAGATTTAAACCAGGAAACTACCGGTCAGTCAGTCTAACATCAGTGGTGGGAAAGTTATTGGAAACTATTATCAGGAACAAAATAAACTTTCATTTGGAAAGACACAGGTTAATCAAAGAGAGCCAGCATGGAGTTGTTAAATGTAAATCGTGTCTGACTAACTTAATTGAATTTTTTGATGAGGTAACAGAGAAGGTTGATCAAGGTAGTGCAGATGTATATATGGACTTTCAGAAGGCATTTGGCAAAGTGCCACACAGGAGGCAGAAGATGAAAGCCCATGGAATTAAGGGGAAAATATGGATACAAAATTGGCTCAGTGACAGGAAGCAAAGGGTGATGGCGTGTGGATGTTTTTCAGACTTAGAGATGGTTTGCAGTAGTGTTCTCCAAGGGACTGTTTTGTGTCCATTACTCTTTGTAATTTTTATAAAAACCTAGATTCAAGTGTAGGGAGCCGCATTATAAAGTTTAAAGATGAGGCGAAATTTGGCAAAGTACTAGATCATGATGAGGATAGTTAAAGGCTTCAGGATGACGGACAGGATGGTAAAATGGCAGAAGCATGGCAGATGGAGTTCAATGCAGAGAAGTGTGAAGCACTTTGTGAAGACTAATATGGAAAGACAATATACTATAAATGGGACAATTTTAAAAAGTGCAGATAAGCAGAGAGACCTTGGTGTACATATACACAAATCCTTAAACATGGCAGGGCAAGGTGATATGGTCGTTAAAAAAGGATATGGGTTAACTGGGTTGAAAGTCATCATCATCATCATCATCATAGGCAGTTCCTCGGGATCGAGGAAGACTTGCTTCCACTCCTGAAGTGAGTTCTTTGGTGGCTGAACAGTCCAATACGAGAGCCACAGACTCTGTCACAGGTGGGGCAGATAGTCGTTGAGGGAAAGGTGGGTGGGACAGGTTTGCCGCACGCTCTTTCCGTTGCCTGCACTTGATTTCTGCATGCTCTCGCTATTGAGACTTGAGGTGCTCAGCGCCCTCTCGGATGCTTTCTCCATTTAGGGTGATCTTGGGCCAGGGTCTCCCAAATGTCAGTGGCGATGTCCCACTTTATCAGGAAGGCTTTGAGGGTGTCCTTGTAGCGTTTCCGCTGCCCACCTTTGGCTCGTTTGCCGTGAAGGAGTTCAGAATAGAGCACTTGGTTTGGGAGTCTCATGTCTGATACGTGGACTATGTGGCCTGCCCAGTGGAGCTGATCGAGTGTGGTCAGTGCTTCAATGCTGGGGATGTTAGTCTGAATGAGGATGCTGATGTTGGTGCGCCTGTCCTCCCAGGGGATTTGTAGGATCTTGCGGAAACATCATTGGATCTTGCGGAGACATCGTAGGATCTTGCGGAGACATCGTACAGGAATAGTAAATAACAGCAAAGAGATCATGCTAAAACTTTATAAATCACTGGTTAGGCCTCAGCTCGAGTATTGTGGACAATTCTGGGCACCACACTTGAGAAAAGATGTAAAGGCCTTAGAAAGGGTACAGAGGAGGTTTACCAGGATGTTACCAGGGATGAGGGACTTCAGTTATGAGGCGAAGTTGGAAAAGCTAGGACTGTTCTCCTTGGACCAGAGAAGGTTAAGAGGTGACCTAACAGGTTTTCAAGATGATGAAAGGTTTTGACAGAGTAAATAAGGAAAAATGATTCCCTCTGGCGAGTGGGTCAATAACTAGAGGTCAAAGTTTTAAAATCATTGGCAAAAGATCTAGAGGTTAGATGAGGTGACATTTTTTCACTCAAAAGTGTTGTCAGGATCCAGAATGCTATATCTGAAAAGGTGGTGGAAGCTGATTCCATAAATAATTTTAACAGTGAGCTGGGCAGGTACTTGAGGAGGAACTTACAGGGCTAGGGACGAAAAACAGGGGTCTGGAACTCAGCACTACTGTTCGTTCAAAGGGCCAGCACAGGCACGACAAGCAAATTGGCCTCCTTCTGTGCTGCAAGTTTCTACGATTCTAAGATTGATGTACAACAATGGTTAAATTTATCACTGGTTTTGCTTGGGCCACCTTGCAACTGCACAGTTCGCAGTCCTCGCACTTAATTTTCCAACAATACAACAGTAACTACCCTTCGAAAGGCCTTCACTGGTTGTAAAGAAAGCACTTTGGGACAAGCTGAGGTTGTGAAAGGCGCTGTAGAAATGCAAGTTCCTTTTTTTCTGTGTCTTAGGCTGTGGAGAGATTATGATTGATGTTAAATCCAGCCATTTCCCACATGTCTTTTAGTAGCTGACAGTTAAGATGCTGCACTGTACTCAGGGCTCAGCTGCTCAGGAGTTTCACAAACTACCAGTATATTGACTGCCCCTTCACTGGGCCTTTATTGTATTTTATACCTGTTCCGGGGTCCGCAGATGACCACTCGGCAAATGTACCATTGTCCCAGCCCAATCGCGCATTTCATTCACTTTTTAATCCTCCTTCAGGGAGAATCTGCTCTACCCCGGCCTCTGATTACCAGGCCGAAAATAAACCCTCACGAGCGTGGTACTGATTTATCTACACAGGTTCATGGGCGGCGGTGTATTTCATACCTGGGGCTTTGTGGCGGCTTGCGGACCCAGGGCCCTGAATACGTCCAATCGCCAGCGCCGCCACAGCGCCTGGATGGTTTATGAAATGCTGGTTGGGGGGCAAAGCGGCTGCGAGTGTGGGGGCCCGGGACCATGAATGTTGCCTCGCTTTGCTCGCAGCGCAGCCAACGGTCGCTTCACGCGCGCTTGGATGGGTGGGAGGAGGGGCAGAGCCCAGGACTCTGAATACTCATGCTCTCCGGCATTGCCGCAGCGTAGGCTGACAGTCGCCCATACAGTTTCGGGGGCGGCGATTCCCGCCACAGCGCTTCCTGCCCTGGTGCATGGCGGTCGCACGGAGGAATTGTTGGAAAAAAAGGTTAGTAAAATTTTTTTTTCCCAGTCTGCGTTGCAGCAGCCGCCGCCGACTCGATGAGACGTCCGAATGAAAGGCGCGGCGGGACGGGCCTGGTTCACTCCCCCCCCACACACACACCTTCCCCATGCCTTCTATTCCCAAACCGCGGGCTGATCTCGGCCTACCGCAGGCTTTTAGTTTGACGGTCTCCCACCACCGCGCCGCGCCCCCCCAACCTCGCCCCGTGCTCTTGCGCGGATGGATGAAATCTTCCAAGATGTCCGTCCCGTCACCTCCTTCCTTCACTCCGCCTGCCGCACAGCGAGTAAACTGTGTCAGTAAGCCTGGGTCAGAGAATATATATATATATAGAAACAGATTCCCGCAGTGTCCTGAAGCCGCACTGAGCTATAGGGGGACACGCTGGAGATCTGAGACACACACATACACAGCGAGTGCTGGTAATCGTGTCATCCTAGGCAGTCCCCAGGAATCGAGGAAGGCTTACTTCCACTCTAAAAGTGAGTTCCCAGGTGGCTGAACAGTCCAATGTGGGACCTACAGTCTCTGTCACAAGTGGGGCAGGCAGTGCTTGAAGGAAAGGATGGGTGGAGAGCCTGTATTACCGCATGCTCCTTCCGCTGCCTGCGCTTGGTTTCCGCACGCTCTCGGTGACAAGACTCCGACTTGAGGTGTTCAGCGCCCTCTCGGATGCTCTTCCACCATTTGGGCGGTTTTGGGCCAGGGATTCCCAGGTGCCCGGTGGGGAGGTTGCGCTTTTTATCAAGGAGGCTTTGAGGGTGGTCGGGTCGCTCAGCAGCTGTTGAGAAGGGGGCGCCTCAATGTTTGGTGGGTGCAGCCTGCACCTGGTTCACAGGGTGGGTGGCCTCCAAACCTTAACCGTTCTTTCAGATGCTTATGTATTTTCCGCACTCTGCTTGGTTTTTAAAATCCACCCACGACACTCCCTGATACCAATGAAATAAGCGTTTAAATAGAGGTTATTGTATATAATCATCAAAAATACATAACATATTTCAGCCAAACTGATTTGATTGTTGTGAGATTTGCGTCGTAATCTCTTTAACATTCAAAATGCACACTTGTTTGTTGATGTGGTTATTTGTAGCGGGTAAAGAGGTGTTTTTATGGTGCTGATCCACTTTTTGGAGTTGGTTTGGGATATTGCAATGTGCCAATTTTGCACCATCGCAGACATTTTATGTTTATTTCTCCATTTCACCCCTCTGCTTTAATCTTTATTTTGGTATTTTGCTCAGACTTAGTTTAGGTTTCTTGGCCCGCTGTAAGAGGCTAGAATTTGAACAAAGAGTCGGGATAAATGGTTCATTCTCTGGTTGGCAACCAGTAACTAGTGGGCTGCTGCAGGGATCAGTGTAACGTAGCCAAGTTTGCTGACGATACAAAGATGGGAAGAAAAGCAATGTGTGAGGACACAAAAAATCTGCAAAAGGACATAGGCTAAGTGAGTAGGCAAAAATTTGGCAGATGGAGTATAATGTTGGAAAGTGTGAGGTCATGCACTTTGGCAGAAAAAAATCAAAGAGCAAGTTATTATTTAAATGGAGTAAGATTGCAAAGTGCTGCAGTACAGCGGGACCTGGGGGTACTTGTGCATGAAACACAAAAGGATACTATGCAGGTACAACAAGTGATCAGGAAGGCCACTAGTTACTGGTTGCCAACCAGAGAATGAACCATTTATCCTGACTCTTTGTTCGTTAGCCAATCCTCTATCCATGCTAATATATTACCCCCAATCCCGTGAACTTTTATCTTGTGCAGTAACCTTTTATGTGGCACCTTGTCAAATGCCTTCTGGAAGTCCAAATACACCACATCAACTGGTTCCCCTTTATCCACCCTGTTTGTTACATCATCAAAGAACTCCAGCAAATTTGTCAAACATGACTTCCCCGTCATAAATCCATGCTGACTCTGCCTGACCAAATTTTGCTTTTCCAAATGTTCTGCTACTGCTTTAATAATGGACTCCAACATTTATTGCAAAGGGAATGGAGTATAAAAGCAGGGAAGTCTTGCTACAGCTATATAAGGTATTGGTGAGGCCACACCTGGAATACTGCGTGCAGTTTTGGCTTCCATATTTACGAAAGGATATGCTTGCTTTGGAGGCAGTTCAGAGAAGGTTCACTAGGTTGATTCCGGGAATGAGGGGGTTGACTTATTTGGAAAGGTTGAGTAGGTAGGGCCTCTACTCATTGGAATTCGGAAGAATGAGAAGTGATCTTATCGAGACGTATAAGATTATGAGGGGGCTTGATAAAGTGGATGCAGAGAGGATGTTTCCACTGATTGGGGAGACTAGAACTAGAGGGCCGTCCATTTAAAACAGATGAGAAATTTCTTCTCAGAGGGTTGTAAATCTGGAATTCGCTGCCTCAGAGAGCTGTGGAAGCTGGGACATTGATTACATTTAAGACAGAAATAGACAGTTTCTTAAACGATAAGGGGTTATGGGGAGCAGGCGGGAAAGTGGAGCTGAGTCCATGATCAGATCGGCCATGAACTTATTGAATGGCGGAGCAGGCTCGAGGGGCCATATGGCATACTCCTGTTCCTATTTCTTATGTTCTTATGTAAAATTGTTCATTTCCATAATTAGAAGATCTAGTGATTTTCTTCCGTTGGTGTACATGATTGCTAAAATATATCTCTTGCTGCTATTTAAAAAAAAAAATGACACTTGCTTTCCTTTAGTAAAACAAATGATGTCAAAGAGCCAGGACCTTGCAAATAAATTGTTAGAACCATCTTTCAGGAGATGAGGGGGTTGACTTATGAAGGTAGGTTGGGCCTATACTCATTAGAGTTCAGAAGAATGAGAGGTGATCTTATCAAAACATACTGAGGAGGCTTGACAAGGTGGATGCAGAGAGGATATTTCCACTCAGGAGAAGCTAAAACTAGGGGACATAGTCTCAGAATAAGGGGCTGCCCATTTAAAACTGAGATGAGGAGGAATTTCTTTGAGAGTTGTAAATCAATGGAATTCTCTGCCCCAGAGAGCTGTGGAGGCTGGGTCATTGAATATATTTAAGGCGGAGATCGACAGATTTTTGAGTGAGAGGGGAATAAAGGGTTATGGGGAGTGGGCAGAGAAGTGGAGCTGAGTCCATGGATCAGATCAGCCATGACCTTATTGAATGGCGGAGCAGGCTCGAGGGGCCGGGTGGCCTACTGCTCCTATTTCTTATGTTTTTATCTGTCATGCCAATTTATAAACATTGCACCTGAATACAGCATTTCAGGAAGAATGTTTTATCACAATAGCAGAGAAGCCAAGAGGCCTTTAAATCATGGCTCAGTCCCAGACATTAAAATCCAAGCCAATGGTTAGTGATGAACTGTTACAAAGCAGTAACACACAACTGTAGGCTTGTATATACACTACAAGAGAGGCTTTAACAAACTAGAAAAGTGAACTTTTGGTCGTCTATATAAGTCACCTCTGGGGAGGCGTGATCGTTAGAGAGGGGGTCGAGAAAACCAACTCCAGCGGTACCCTGCTCCTGACAAAATGCCGAGAACACGACTTTGTCATCACTAACACCTTGTTCCGCCAGAGGGACAAGTACAAAGCATCGTGGCAACACCCTCACTCCAAACACTGGCATCTGCTCGACTATGTCATAGTTCGAGCCAATGACCGCAAAGATGTGCACATCACCTGCGCCGTGACAGGAGTTGACCACCAATGACCCAAACACCCAAGGCCCCACCCCACTACTGGCCAAGAATGGGGAGACACTCATCAAGGACACCAAGGCAGTCGGGACTCTGCCTTTGACTCGAGTGTCTTCGACTCCATCCCGCAGCATGCTACCCGCCACCATCTCAGCAAAACGCCAGCCCTACACAAGGTAGAAAAGGCCTTCTGTTAGCTCAAGAACAGCAAGGCAACGGGAGCGGATGGAATACCCGCTGAGGTACTAAAATATGGCGGAGAGGCATTATTGGCACAAATACATGACCTCATCTCATCTGGAAGGAGGACAGCATCTCCAAGCTGCAGCAATCGTGACCATCTTTAAAAAAGGGGACAAGTCCGACTGCGGCAACTACAGAGGAATCTCCCTGTTATCAGCCACTGGGAAATTCATCGCTAGAATCCTCCTCAACCGTCTTCTCCCTGTGGCTGAGGAACTCCTCCCGGAGTCAGAGTGCGGATTTCGTCCACTACAGGGTACAACGGACACGATCTTTACGTCCCGACAGCTGCAAGAAAAATGCAAGGAACAACGCCAACCCTTGTACATGGCCTTCCTTAACCTTACAAAAGGGCTTTGACACTGTCAACCTCGAGGGACTATGGCGCGTCCTCCTCTGTTTTGGCTTCCCCCAAAAGTAAGTCACCATCCTCCGCCTGCTCCACGACGACATGCAAGCCGTGATCCTGACAACAGATCCACCACAGACCCAATCCGGATCGGGGTCAAGCAGAGCTGCGTCATCGTGCCAATCCTTTTCTCAATCTTCCTCGCTGCAATGCTCCACCTCACACTCAACAAGCTCCCCGCTGGAGTGGAACTACAGTAGGAACCTGTTCAACATTCGTCGTCTCCAGGCCAGATCCAAGACCGTTCAAACCTCTGTCCTCGAACTGCAGTACATGGACAAAGCTTGCGTCTGCGCACATTCAAAGACTGAACTCCAAGTCATAGTCATCATCTTCACTGAGGCGTACGAAAGCATGGGCCTTACAATAAGACAAAGATCCTCCACCAACCTAACCCCGCCACACAGCACTGCCCCCAGTCATCAAGATCCACGGGGCGGCCCTGGACAACATGGACCACTTTCCATACCTCGGGAGCCTATTATCAGCAAGAACAGACATCGACGACGAGGTTCAACAACGCCTCCAGTGCGCCAGTGCAGCCTTCGGAAGAGAGTGTTCGAAGATCAGGCCCTCAAATCTGCAACCAAGCTCATGGTCAACAGGGCTGTAGTGATACCCGCCCTCCTGTATGGCTCAGAGACGTGGACCATGTACAGCAGGCACCTCACGTCGCTGGACAAATACCACCAACGATGACTCCGCAAGATCCTGCAAATCCCCTGGGAGGACAGACATACCAACGTTAGTGTCCTCGATCAGGCCAACATCCCCAGCATGGAAGCACTGACTACACTCGACCAGCTCTATTGGGCGGGCCACATTGTTCGCATGCCTGACACAAGACTCCCAAAGCAAACGCTCTACTCGGAACTCCTACACCGGCACCTGGAGTCCCTGGCAAAAGACCACCCTAAGTGGAGGAAGAGCATCCAGCAGGGCGCTGAGCACTTCGAGTCTCATTGCCGAGAGCATGCAGAAACCAAGCGGAAGGAGTGTGCGGCAAACCAGTCCCACCCACTCTTTCCCTCAACGACTGTCTGTTCCAACTGTGACAGAGACTGTAACTCCCGTATTGGACTGTTCAGTCACCTCAGAAACTCACTTTTAGAGTGGAAACAAGTATTCCTCGATTTCGAGGGACTGCCTATGATGATGATGGGTTAATTTTACAGCCATTGCATTATGGAACATAGACCCTGCAGTCTTTTGAGCCTATTCTGACAATTAGATCATGGCTGTTCTGTACCTCAACTCCATTTACTTGCATTTGATCCATATCCCTTCATACCCTTACTTAGTAAAAATGTCGATCTTAGTTTTAGACATTTCATTTGGGCCAGTATCTATCACATTTTGGGGAAGAGAATTCCACATTTCTACTGTTCTTTGTGTGAAAAAGTGCTTCTTAATTTCACTCCTGAATGGCCTTGCTCTAATTTTAAGGTTGTGCCTCCTTGTTCTGGAGCTTCTCTGTATCTACTGGATCATTTTAATCATTTAAATCCCACAAACAGATCAACCCATCAACCTTCTATACTCGAAAGAATACAACCCAAGTCTATGCATCCTGCCCTCATAATGTAACCCTGGTATCAGTTCGGTAAATCTGCGCTCTACCCCCTCTAAGGCCAATATCTCCTTCCTGAGGTGTGGTGCCCAGAATTGAATGCAATACTCCAGATGGGGACTGACCAATGCTCTGTCATCATCATCACGGGCAGTCCCTTGAAATCGAGGAAGACTTGCTTCCACTCTAAAAGTGAGTTTTCAGGTGACTACAGTCCAATACGGGAATTACAGTCTCTGTCACAGGTGGGACAGACAGTGGTTGAAGGAAAGGGTGGGTGGGGAGTCTGGTTTTCCGCACGCTCCTTCCGCTGACTGCGCTTGATTTCTGCATGCTCTCGGCAACGAGACTCGAAGTGCTCAACGCCCTCCTGGATGCTCTTCCTCCACTTAGGGCGGTCTTGGACCAGGGATTCCCAGGTGCCGGTGGAGATGTTGCACTTTATCAAGGAGGCTTTGAAATGTTTCCTCTGCCCACCTGAGGCTGACTTACATGTCGGAGTTCTGAGTAGAGAGCTTGCTTTGGGAGTCTCGTGTCGGGCATGTGGATGATGTGGCCTGCCCAACGAAACTGGTCGAGTGTGGTCAGTGCTTCGATGCTGGGGGTGTTGGCCTGATCAAGAACACTGATGTTGGTGCGTCTATCCTCCCAATGAATTTGCAGAATCTTGCGGAGGCAGCGCTGGTGGTACTTCTCCAGCGCTTTGAGGTGTCTACTGGATCATCCTCTGTCATTGAACTACAGTACGCGGACGACGCTTGCATCTGCGCACATTCAGAGCCGAACTCCAAGCCATCGTCATCATCTTCACCGAGGCGTATGGAAGCATGGGCACTAAACATCCGTAAGACAAAATTCATGGCGCGACGTTGGACAACGTGGACCATTTTCCATACTTCGGGAGCCTACTATCAGCAAGTGCAGACATCGACGACGAGGTCCAACACCGCCTCCAGTGCGCCAGCAAAGCCTTCACCTGCCTGATAAAGAGAGTGTTTTAAGACCAGGACCTCAAATCTGGTACCAAGCTTATGGTCAACAGGGCAGTAGTGATATCCGCCCTCCTAATGCTCTATACAACTAAAGCATAACTTACTCCTCTTGCCAGTGTTAGCTGTGACTCAGTGGGTAGCACTCTAGCTTCTGAGTCAGACGGTTGTGGGTTTAAGTCCCATTCCAGGTTCTTGAGCACAATAAAATCTGGGCTGACACTCCAGTGCAGTGCTGAGGGAGCATTGCACTGTCGGCGGTGCTGTCTTTCGGATGAGACGTTAAGCTCAGGCCTCGTCTGCTCTCTCAAGTGGACATAAAAGATCGCATGGCACTATTTCGAAGACGAGCAGGGGAGTTATCCCTGGTGTCCTGGGGAATATTTATCCCTCAATCAACATCTCTCAAAAAAACATTATCTGATCATCATCACATTGCTGTTTGTAGGAGCTTGCTGTACGCAAATTGGCTGCCACGTTTCCTACATTACGATAGTGACTACATTTCAAAAAAGTACTTCATTGGCTGTAAAGCGCTTTGAGATGTCTGGTAGTCATGAAAGGCGCTACATCAATGCAAGTCTTTCTTTCTCTTTGTATTCAAACCCTCTTGAGATAAAGGCCAATAACCCATTAGTCTTTTTGAGTGCTTCTTGTATCCATGTGCTAACTATGATTTGAAAGAAATACATACAGAATTTTGCTTTTTTAATTTTGAGTTTTCCAGTACATATTTGTATCACGTTGCCACACTTGGTTTTTATTACCCTGAGCAGCCATTGTAATGGTTGCTGAGTTTTGGTTTCTGGCTGCTTGCCACCGACAGGACTTTTAACTAGAAAATAAAATGTGTAGTCTTGACAGGCAGGAACAGCTTTACCGAAAAATAATAGATTGTGTTTTACGATCTTCCTTTGCATAAAGTATGTGGAGAATAAATGGTAAATGTGTTACAAGGCTATAACATTCAAACGTGTTTGGCCAGGAGACTGGGCAACAAGAACAACAAAGATGTAGTGGAGGTGGAGATATAGAGGCAGTTGGGAAAAGAGAGGAGGGAGAGATAGTTGTTCACTAATTATGATTCAGTAACTGTTTTCTCGGATGTGTTGGGTCTTGTGTTCCAATCGGAGGAGGTGAACACAAGCAATGGAAAGTGAGTTGATAGTAAAAATGTTCCATCAAAAACAGCCACACGTGTTCATAAATAATAGTATATAAATTAGAATGTGAGAAAATATTTCCTTAATACCTGCATCTAGCTTGTTTTGTGCATGGGTGTAATTATTTCCCTGTTGGGACATTATACCAGTAATAATACAGATCTGTTTTCCACTTGATTGGTATATAGCTGACTGAAGAAGTGCACCTGATCATTGTAATTCTAGTCCAAAGCAGAGATCCAGTGTTTCAGATGATCCAATGTTTCAGATGGTTGAAAGCAAGATGAGAAATATTATAATGGGCCTGAATTTGCCCATAGTTAGACATGTCTCTGCACGTTAGTTAAAAAAAAAAACATTTCGCATGGCAAGTTGGGAAACGGGACTAGGGCATCTGAGACCTGAGTGAACAGGACAAGCAACTGCGTAACTCTTTAACCAATCAGAATGAAGGATTCTGAAAGTAACAGCGCAAGGACTGAGAAGGATGTATAAATTAGACTGGGTGAATTCAATGTCAAATCAGGTACAGAAAGCGAAATAAAGAGGGAAACAAAGATTGGATTAAGAGAGAAAGAAAAAGTAAACATTTAAGCATTGTTTTTTTACATTTTAAATATCCCTAAACAATTACTACCTGAAGGAATGAGACTCCAAACTTGTAATAGTTAATTTTCATGCGTCAGAGAAGTTGATTGGCAGTGTCAGCTGTGGCTCAGTGGATAGCATTCTCGCCTCCGAGTCTGAAGATTGTAGGTTCAAGTCCCACTCCAGGGACTTGAGCATGAAAAATCTAGGCTGACACACCATTGCAGTACTGAGGGAGCGCTGCATTGTCGGAGGTGCCATCTTTTGGATGAGAAACCGAGGTCCCGTCTGCTCTCTCAAGTGGACATAAAAGATCCCATGGCACTATTTTGAAGAAGAGCAGGGAAGTTGTGCCCGGTGTCCTGGCCAATATTTATCCCTCAATCAACATAACAAAAACAGATTATTTGGTCATTATCACATTGCTGTTTGTGGGACCTTGCTGTGTACAAATTGGCTGCTGCATTTCCCACATTACAACAGTGACTATACTCCAAAATTACTTCATTGGCTGTAAAGCGCTTTGAGACGTCCGGTGGTCGTGAAAGGCGCTATATAAATGCAAGTCTTTTTTCTTAATAAATATTTATCATGGGTTCAAAAGCAAAATATTGCAGATGCTGGAAGTTGGAAATAAAATCAGAGAATGCTGGAAATACTCAGCAGGTCTGACGGTGTTAAAAGGGTGTGTAAACATGAAATGACAAGGCTGAACAGCGAGACGCCGTTTTCGCAAAGCCAGCAGCTCAGCAGCGCAACTTGGACAGCAATTCCTTGCCTGAAGTTGCTGTACCGTTTGTGTGCCATTAGCCTCACTGTTATTTTGAGAGCAAAATCTGGCCCAATCAATGAAAGGAAGGTATTGGAAAAGTTAGTTGAGATAAAGGAGGACAAAGTGCCTGGGCCTAATGGGATCCATCCTTGGATCTTGCGAAAAAAGGGGAAGAAATAGTGGATGCCCTAGAAATTAAATTTCAGTGTTCTATTGACAGTGAACCTCGGCTGGAAGATTGGAGAGTGGCCAATGTAATACCCATTTTCAAAAAAGGAGACAAAAGGAAGCAATAGATATGGTGGCTGGGGTAATTGCAGTGGATGTGGTGTGCATGGACTTTCAGAAAGCATTTGACAAGGTACCACAGTGGAAACTATTGGAGGAGATTAAGGGGTATGGAATTAGGATAAGGGTAGCAGGTTAGATTAAAAACTCCTTAGATGCAAGGAAACAGTGTCGGAGTCAAGGGCAGTTTCTCAAGGCCCAAATTTGGCCCTCCATTTTTTTCGGCGCACTTGGGTGAAGTGCGGCGACTTTCTGCTCTCAAAACGGCACCGAAAATATATCGCCGTATTCTCCCTGCTCTGTGGTGCTTGGCGTGACGTGGCAATTACAGTGAGGGACAGAGCTAGGGCCGTGCGGCTGAAAGAGTGCCGGCGGGGGGGGGCGGGAGTAGGGCCCAGCGTGTGTAACAGTGCCGGCAGCGTTGCGCATGCGCATTGGAGTGTTCGCGCATGCGCAATCGGCCATTTTTAAAGGGACAGGCTTCTGATTGATTTTTGGTGCCTGAAGGAGTGCTGTGGAAGAAATCAGCTGCTGGAATCTAAGTGTTTTGTGTTGCTGCTAAAGTTCCAGAAGGCGTGCTGCACAGGTGAAAATCATTGCTGCATGCAAAATAAGGACTTTGTGTTTTGAAAAATCACTGAGTGTCAATTCAATACAGCAATGCAACAACGTGCACCAAGAACGAAGAATTTCTTGCATGACTAGTTAATGTCATTGAGAACAGATGACAGGAGCTGGATACCAGCAACAGCGGTCGCACAAAAGTGCCACCCAAAGAAATGAAGAAACGCTGGAACCAAGTTGCAGAAGATTACTGCGCAGTGGTGAATACCACGAGATCTGGAAGCCAGTGTAAAAAGAAATGGCATGACCTTGGTCAACTAGTTAGTGTAAGTAATATTTTTATTTATTCAATGCAATTGCAATTGTAAATGTGACCAGCTGTATATGTCCCACCCAGCAGAAAGACACCCGCTCTAAAAAGTTGCATTTTCATCTTTGCAGAAGAAATTGTCCCACAACAAAAGGGAAAGAACTCGAACAGGAGGAGGCCCACCAAATCTGCACCAACTGACACCCTTAGAAGAGCGGGCCGCTGCTTTGATGGGTCCTGCCTGGAGAAAAACAATCAGTACAGCACAAGCTGGGTCCACTCGTGAGGGAGAGGGTAAGTGCTGAAAATTCATCGTGGCCCTTCAAATCAACCTGCTGCCTGGCCTGCTACATGTGAGCCTACTCATGCCACCCATCCTGCCCCCTCCTGTGCTGCTAACCACTTGACTGTTCTGTTATATTTTGCAGAATCTAATGCTAATCCTGAAGATCCAGAAGAAGATTCAGACGCGTACGAGCCAGACCAACTTGGGGGGGCGGGCATGGAGATGTATGAAGGGGAGAATGTTGAAATTAATATGGTTGAAGCCACAGTACAGGACTTTGCGTTGCCAAACACTTCCATGAGTTCTGGTGCGACATTCTATGGTTTCAGCCCGTCCCCGTCCATGTTTAGTGCTTTAAGTTCTGATGTGACATTCCATGGTTTCCCAAGTTTTGAGGTTGCGGGTCCCAGTGCTGGTGGGATGCAGCATGGAACACCCAGGGCCACACCGTCCCAGCCTGCGCCTCCCACTGGGGGGGGTGTTGCCACGACACAGATCCAGGGTAAGGGGAAGGAGAAATTGACCACACTCTCCTGAGATGCAGGATGCAACAGATGTGGTTCAGATGATGGCATTGGGTATGGAGACCAATGACCTTACCCGATCACTCGTGCACACCATCAGTGGAGTGGATGATGAGGTAACGGGACTGTCGGGAGAAATAGCAGTAATGACACGGGAAATGAAGGAGGTAATTTCAGAGGCAGTGGGAACGACGGCACAGGCCATCAGGGAGGGAACATGTGAGGTAGCTGCTGCAATAAGGGAACACAGCCAGGCCAATCAACTGCCACTCCCACTGCAATCTCTGTAGAGACCCAAGCCGGGCCCTCCACATTAATACCTGCCCCCCCGCCCCGCCCCCCCCCCCCCCCATGAAGAAGTGCACATTCACCGAGATGTGGATGAGAGATGGGTGCAGCCTTTCTTTGCTGTTGTTGTCGTTGTTGATATGTTGTAACTGTTTTCAAATTGAAAGTTTTTTGTAAGTTATGTAAATTTACAACTAAAAAGTGATCTTAAAGTTTTTAAGTGATCTTAGAGTGTAAGTTTTTTCAAATTGAAATTTTTTTTGTAAGTTTTGTAACTTTACAAGTTTATAAGTGATCTTAAAATTTTTAAGTGATCATAAAGAGTCATATTAAAGTAAAGTTTGATACAAGAATTATTTTATTACACTAAAGTGAAGTACATTGCAAACTTCAATAAAATGTATTTTACATTAAAACTGAATCATGTTCCATTAACGCAACATAACATTTAGGAACAACTGCAAAAAATAAAACATGTCCATGCGGAATAGTTGTCGCTGAGCCCTCAGGCATCAGTAAAGCGTTCACGGATGAGCTGCTGGCGCAAGGCTCGTGCAATCGTTCCTGATCGTTGTCGTCGTCATCCTCCTTCACCACCTCCTGCTCGTCACCTGCATCTTCCAAATCATTATCATCAGCCACCCTCATCGCAGGTGGCTCTTCTTCCACTACCAGCTGCTGCTGCCTCATGATGGCTAAGTTATGCAGCATGCAGCACACAACAGTGAACTGACCGATAATCTCAGGGGAATATTGCAAGTAGCCTCCAGAATGGTCCAGGCATCGCAAACGCTATTTCAAGATGCCAATGGTCCTCTCTGATGCTGCATGTCGTAATGTGCGACATGTTGTATTGATGGTCAGCTTCCGTCCGGGTTACGTGTAAGGGTGTCATGAGCCAGGTGGCCAGGCTGTACCCTTTGTCTCCCAGTAGCCAGCTCTGCCCTTCTGGCTGCTGCTCAAACATGTCAGATATAACACTCGCGTAGGGTGAACGCATCATGGGTGCTGCCAGGGTAACTTGCATCGACTGACATGATGCGATGCATGTCGTCACACACGAGCTGCACATTAATGGAGTGGAAGCCTTTTCTATTCCTGAACTGCTTGGCATCCACCACAGGTGCTCGCAAGGCGATGTGGGTACAATCAATGCAGCCCTGTACCTTTGGGAAACCAGCAATCCTTGAGAACCTCACAGCCCTGTCAAGGATTACTTGGGTGGTCATTGGGAATTTGATGAAGTCATTCCTCCGCATATACAGTGCAGCCCTGACCTGGTGAATGGAGACATGTATTCCACGTTGAGAGATGGTGCACACATCTCTAGTTGCAGCTTGAAACGATCCCGAGGCATAGAAGGAAAGTGCAGCTGTAACCTTCACTTCAGCAGACAAGGCAGACGGCGTTCTGCTTCTCGGCTGTAAATCTGGTCTCAGCAACTCACAGATCTCACGGAAAACTTCTCTGCGGAAATGCAGCCTTCTGACATAATCTGCCTTACTCAGGTCCAGGTACGAACGTCTGACTCAAAATTGCCGAGGTGGGTAAGGCCTCCTGCCCAGCAGCCTACGGGCTCTGATGTTCCTGATGTGATGAGCTCTAATCAATTCTCTCCTACGTAGCACAATAATGCCGAACCATTGCACCCGGGCGTCCTACCCACCCGCACCTATCCCAGGCTGAGTGGCCTTTCGCACCGGCAGGCCAGCTGGCTCCTGCAGCCTGTGTGTTCCCAGCCCCCCTTTAAGTTCCCTCATGCAGCCTCCGTTTTCTGCGAGCCCAGCGTCTTGTGTGTGGCCAGTTCACTGCTCTCCCACCCGGGCTTCCTACCCACCGCACCTATCCCCGGCCAAGTGGCCTTTCGCACCGGCAGGCCCGCTGACTTCCCAAGCAGAGTATGAAGGTAGGACTTAGTTTTTATTTATTTACTATTGATGGTGTTTATGCTTCATGAATGTTGTTGAGAAGGTGTTTCGTGCTTTGTAAGGTCCTCTCCACTTCTCTTCCCCACCCCCATCCCCCCCACCAAATCTCTGGCTACCTGCGCTGATTTCTTAACTCTCCGCAAGGGTTTTCTGTGCGGCCACAAGTGGCCACATACGCTGGCCTAAGTTAGTTTGGAGAAACTATTATCTGTCCAAACTGGCTTAAATGACCAAAACAGGCGTAGGTGGCAGGTAACGCCCCGTTTTGAGAAAAAAAACGAAACTAAATAAAATCCTAACTAACTCACTTACATTGGCGCAAATTAAATGTGCAGAATGGGGATTTTTAAGATACTCCAGAAAAATCAAGTTGCTCCAAAAAAAAAACGGAGCAACTCCTGGCCAAATTTGGGCCCTCAGAGTGGTTGGAGGTGATTAGCAATGTCTCAGGACATGTTCATTGTTCTGTGCGTCCTGTTTCTTTTAAGGCACAGTCCCTTTAAATTTCTGCACCTGCATGGTATTTACACTGGGAAAGCTGGTGGCTGGCCTGTGCGGGACCTTTCCCATCACTGCACAACCGCGCGGCTTAGAGGGAACGTTGCTCAGGAGGTTCTGTTATTTGACTGCTTCTGTTTCACTGTGTTAATACGATTCTTTTTCCCTCAATTTGTTTCAGCGAATACACTGACACGAACACCAAAGCAGCTTATAACAAAGCAGTCTTTATTATTTGTTTCACCGGCCGGGACTTATCAGAACAAAGGAACGCTCTCCCTTCAGAGTGCGCTCACTTCCCTCAGACAAGCCCCGTTACAATGTAGGGGCGCAACGGTTATACACTTTCGGTACATAATACAATTGAGGGACATTCAGTTCACTCTATCCTTTGTGATCCCTCCTTCCCTTTGTCCACTCATGAGCCGATACCTGACCTTCCTTGCCCAATTAGATACGGGCAAATGGTTATAGCAACTGTTTTGCACAAAGAGCTTTTTACCCATTGCTTGTAAATGTTACAATTTTACTGGCGTGACTAGTAACCAAGACCTTGAGCAAGTCTGCTATTTGTGCCAATGTTGTAACATTTGCAGTCTGACATTCTTTTGGTTATCCTTCCATGATCCCTTTGTTCACTTCACTGTCTCCATTGCTATACATTTTCACACATTTTCATTCCTTCCTTTGTTCACTTCACTATCTCCATTGCTATATGTTTTCACACATTCTCATTCCCCCCTTTTATCATTCCATGATAACACTGGTGACTATTCCAGGAGTATTGCATTCAGCCGTTCGCACTCTCTTTCCTGATCCTCCTTGTCGAGTAGGTCTTTAGTTTGCTGGATCATAACCCGGGAGCCCATGGCCACAAGAGGGTTTGCTAACCTTGCCATCATGACTTTACAACAAAGGTTAAAGCAACCAATAATAAAGCAACAGGTAATTATTACTACGATGAGAATAATTGCTCCATGCATTAGATACGATCCCCAGGATTCACCTAACAGCCAATCAAACCAGCCTACTCCTCCTGCAGGGGTGGATAACTTCTTTACCTCCCTCCTTATGTGATCAGCGAGATTGGTTATGTTTTCTGAACTATCGGGGATGTAAGTGCAACATTCAGATCCTATCAGGGCACACGTTCCCCCTTTCTCAGCTAACAGATAATCGAGGGCCATTCGGTTTTGTAATGCCACGGTCCGTATTGCTATCATTTCGGCTGTGATGTCCTCCAGAGCTTCAGCAGTATAGTTAGCTATCTGTTCCAATACCCTCTCTAGGTTCTGTACTTCATCCATGGTGCGTCCTATCCCGAATGGGAACATCATGACCCCAAAGAACCTTTCGGCGGGGGTGAGGGCTCGCCTGTGTCGGCTGGAGGCATGTGCTTCCGCCAGGGTACGTGTTTGCCGCACAAATGGCACCACATATCCCAAATAGCAGGACCCTGTCCATCGCCTAGGTAACCAGGGATATGCCCTATGCCCGCACACAAAATACGTGCTGTTATACGCTGCTTTTTTATATATTGTGTTGGGGTCCCAAGACTGGGCCCACAGACGTCCACCTGTTTTATTCGGAAGGTGAGAGAGGATAGTGACTCGTGCACCTGTTGTAATGTTGAGGTTGTGTGGGCAATCGCTGTACCCTATGATATGTCCCTTTCTGCTGGTGTCATTTCGGGTTAAACATATGGTCCCGGTTGGCCTCCCGATCCCCGAGGTATTGGTCAGGACTAAGAATGGGGGTTCCTTTTTATGGTCATAGGGTGGTTGGTACCATCCCTGGAACGTTTGACTAATGGGGTACCCAGCACTCTCCCACTCGGTGACGTCCCCGTGGTTGTCCACACGGTAACGGTATGATGCTCCTCCTGCCCTCCGTGATCCCTCTCTTAACCCGCCTTTCATCTTTCGTATTTGCATTGGCCCCCCTCCTCTTATGCTAGTCTGGCTCAGAAGCCACTTGACAGTCTTAGTTAGGGTCAGTGGAACGGGGCGCAAAGGAATTCCCCCTTTGGAATGTATAGGGATATGTGAGCACACCCAGCAACTAGAAAAGTTCCCATTTCGCGCATAAACACAAGACGTATACAAAAAGGTGTTTACATGGAGCTCTCGCTTCAGTCTCCCCTCCCATGCGCCGCACACCAACGCTACTATACAGACTGTGGCACACAGACACAGTTTCATCTTATCGCTCTAGGTTAACAATTACTCGAGAACAAAATGTTTCTTGTAGCGTCTCTATGGACAAGGATAAATAGTCCGAATATTTTGCTGATTCAAAGAGTTCGGTTTTCTCACCTCTCTTCTCAGGTCACCGTCGGTGTAGCTGGTTGTCTATCACTACGGGCAGCGATTCAAACTGTTCTCCTCGGGACCCACTCGGTTAGTCGGGACGCTCCTAGGAATGACCTTATTCAGCTATGGAGAAGAGGAAGTCTGGAACAGAAACAGGGGTTAGGACAACCAGTAAAATAGGTTTGTTATGGGATGACAAGTTTACAGTGGTGCAGGTGAACCCAGGCGCTCCTCCCCTTAACCTTGGCGGCGGTGGGGGTGGTAAGCAACACCTGAAAAGGCCCCTCTCATCGTGGCTCTAATCCCTTTCGAATCCATTTCTTAATCAGGACATACTTCCCTGGTGCCATGAGAGAGGATTCAGGTAAGACTGGGAGGTCGAGGTGAGCATCTCAAACCTGGTTGTGGGCTATTCGCAGAGCCTGAGTCAGGGAAAGAACATAGGTAGTCATTTCCTCAGTCATGTGGTGGAATTGGACAGTGGAGGGGACATTCTGATTCCATGGGGTCCTAAGGGGCCTACCATAAATGACCTCCGCGGGGGTCAGTCTAGCCTTGCCAGTGGGAGTAGTTCGGATCTGGAATAGGGCTATGGGAAGGAGTTTGAGCCAATTGAGTCCGGTTGATGCTACCAGTTTTGCAAGCTTGGTTTTAAGAGTTTGATTAGCCCGCTCAACTAGTCCCGCAGCTTGGGGTCGGTATGCACAATGCAGCAGCTGGTTAATGCGCATCTGGGAACAGAATTCTTTGTTAACTTGGCCAATAAAGTGAGGGCCATTATCGGAACTCAGTCAAGCTGGGATACCATATCTAGGAACAATTTCCCTCATTAACACTTTAACAACAGTTTGAGTCTTATTGTCCAGGTTGGAGTAAGCTTCGATCCATTTGCTAAACACATCCACTATTACTAACACACATTTGTAACACTGAACTCTTTGCAACTCAATGTAGTCCAACTGCAAGGTCTCAAAGGGACCTTCTGGTAGGGGCGTCTTACCCCAATCACAGGGGACTCCCTTCCCTCGATTATGCTGTTGGCAAACAAGGCAGCAACTACCGATGTTCTGGGTCAGCGCCTGGAGTCTAGGGTGCCACCAAGTGGCTAAAAGCGTGTCACTTCTTGTCCTTGCTCCACAATGAGTAGCAAAGTGCATACATTCAATAACCCATAGGGCCAACTCGTCAGACATGCAAGTCTGTTCCGCGGGAGTGGTCCAGAGTTTAGAGACATTGTCATAAGTACATCCATAATCTTTCCACAACAGTTTATCTTTTTCAGGAGCGTCCTCCTGTGCTTTAATGACATCTTGGATGGTTGGCATTGGTTTTTCCGAGGCTAACTTATCCTTTGCAGGATTTTTAGTTTGACTCATCATTCTGGGCACCACCATTTGTTGTCCACGAGAGGCCTGTTTGGCCTCTTGGTCAGCACAGCGGTTTCCTATGTCAACCGGAGATTTTCCGGTAGTGTGGGCGGTACACTTGACAATGGCAATGCGCTTGGGGAGCATGAGGGCTTGCAACAAGTTGGATATTAGCTGCTTATGGGATATCTCATTCCCATTTGAGGTTAGGAATCCCCTATTTTTCCATAATTGTCCGAAATCATGGGCTACCCTAAAGGCATACTTAGAGTCGGTATAGATATTGACCTTGAGGTCTTTAGCCAAGATACAGGCTCGGGTGAGGGCGAATAGTTCAGCTTGTTGGGCGGAATAGGCGGTCTCAAAGGCGCTAGATTCCAGGACCTGATTCTCCTGGTTTACTATGGCGTATCCCGAAATTCGTCCGCCTTCTGGGTCAATGGAAGAGCTTCCATCAACATACATAATACAGTCAGGGTCCTCCATTGGTACATCAACTAAATCTTCCCTGACCGAGGTAGTTTCTTGAATTAAAGATAAACAGTCATGACTCGGTTCTTCCTCATCTTGGGGTGGCTCGGTAAGAAAACAGGCTGGATTAATGGCAGTACAGTGCCGAAAGGTCAGCCTCGGATTATTTAGTAGGTAGATCTCATATCTACTCTGCCTGGCCATGGTAAGATGTTGAGTCTGCAGTTGACCCAAGAGGGCAGCTACGGAGTGAGGTATATACAACAATATCCTGCTGGAGGGTAAGGTTGGCGGCAGATTGAAGGCTATTGTAGATGGCAGTTAATATTTGAGTACATACAGGGTGCCCCAAGGCAACAGGGTCTATTTTAGAAGAGTAGTAGGCAACAGGCCTATGCTTATCCCCCTGTTTCTGAGTTAAGACAGCGGTAGCACAATCTTTCAGGATCGTACAATACAGTTGAAAGGGCCGGTCGTAGAGGGGCCGGCCCAAAGCCGGAGCTTGCAGCAGGGCTGTCTTTAGTTCCTTAAAGGCTTGGACGTCTGCGGTTTCTATTTCAAAGCTGCCTTCCTTGGTTGTGTACGGTGTGAGGTGCTTGGTCATCAGGGCAACATTAGGGATCCAGGATCTACAGTAATTGATCATCCCCAACCACTGCCGCATTTGTTTAGCCGTGCTAGGGACTGGAAACTGGCAGATGGGTTCAACTCGGCTAGCCTCCAAGGCTCGGTGGGTGCCTGATAAAATGACCCCAAGAAATTTGGTTTGAGACTGGCCAATTTTGACCTTTGATGGGGAAACTATGTATCCCAGGGAGGACAAGTAATTCAGTAACTGATTAGCATCCTCCCGATTACTTGGTTCATCTGCGCTGGCTACCATTAAATCGTCCACATACTGAATCAAAGTGGATCCCTTAGTCAGCGTGAGGGACTGTAACTGTTCCTGCAGGCACCTTGAGAATAAGGTCGGGGAGTGGATGAACCCTTGGGGAAGTCTAGTCCATGTATATTGCTGTCCCTGGTAAGTGAAGGCGAACAGGTACTGACTCGCCTGGGCTAGCGGCAAAGCGAAGAAGGCGTGTTGGAGGTCTATTATTGCGAAGATCTTGGCGTTTGCTGGGATTAACGACAGTATCTGTGCTGGGTTGGGAACCAGAGCGTGTAGGGGCTGGACGATAGCATTGATGGCTCGAAGGCTCTTGGACCAAACGGAACTGATTTGTTTTGCCTGGCTTAGGGGCTGCCAGTATTGGTGTATTACACGGGGACTGACATTGAACCAAAATCCCCTGTTCCACTAGTCCCTTGATCAATCGGTGGATACTTGGTATTGCCTGTGGTTTCAGTGGGTACTGACAGATGGAGGGCCAGTCCACATTGTCCTGTACTAGGATCTCAATTGGATCGATTGGAGTATAGCCCACTTAGGAGGGATCCTCTGCCCATATGTGAGGATCCACGTAATCGGGTGTATTGGTACCGGTATGGTGGCATAGTACCGTCAGGACCTTCTCGGGATCCCTGTGAAATTGGACCGTCCGGCCATGTCCCACAATCTGCAAATCCGGGCTGGTAGGGTCAGCCTCGTCTATAGCTTGGCGCACCATAATTCCTAAGTCTCTGGCATGGTGGGGAGGTAATACTTCGCGAGTGACGTGGGGTGCCACCGTTGGGGGCTGCCGACACAACTTTCTATTCATTTCCACGAAATCTGCTTTCCCCTCCGGTCCAGACACTCTGGCTCTTAGGAGGATTTCCCACTCCTCTCCCACCTGATCCTGGTAGAGATTCTGGAGATCCTGATTCTTACCACTAGGATCATAGGCTAGGGTCACATGATGGGGCGCTTGAGGCAAATCCAGGGACCACCATTGAGGGGTCCGGGTAGTGTAGCACTGCCGTTCAAAGATTCCTTGCTTTACAACGATCCCATCATCCCCGCATTCCAGATGTAACTGAAATTTACAGAGGAGATCCCGAGCTATCAAGTTACAGTCCAAATTGGTGGTAATAACAAACCGATGTTCCACAGATTCTTCCTTGTAATTTACTTTAACTGGTTCTGACACTAGGAATGTTGAGACTTGTCCCAGGAACCCTGACAGTCCCTGTGTCTCGGTGGAGGCGGGGAGTTTGAGCTTCGACTGCACAGAGGACATGGAAGCTCCTGTATCTATTAAGAAGGGTTGCCACTCATTTTGAATTTTTAGCGATATCATTGGTTCCTCATCCGAGGAAGGTCCTCGTACAGTCAAGCTGCGTGGTCAGTATTGATATTCGGGTGACAGTTGGGCAAAGGGGTTGTTCTGGGAGAAGTTAGTATAAGATCTCCGTCCTCTTTCCCCCCCCTTGCCCCCTTCCTTTTCCTCCTCTTCCTTTTTCGTGCCGATGGGAGGGGCATTCCCTGCTCCAATGTCCTTCCTGTCCACAATTAAAGCATTGTCCGCTCCTTCCCCAGCCCTGGCCGCCTCCCATACCTGATCGAGGGCCATTTGGGGGTCCATAGTTTGCGGGGCCTGGGGTGTTGGGTATACCCATATCCTTGGTTATCCACCCATCCCCTTACACAGTACTGTTGTTCCATTTGATATCCCCTTGGGGCAGGTTCCGGTCTTTCCCCTCGAGGAGGCTCTTTCTTTCTAATCACGTATTCAGTCTTGACCCGGGTTGGGGGCGCACCTCCCCCCTCTCCTTTCTTTTCCTGCCAATAATATTTCACTGCTCTCTCCATCTGGGCCTGACTGTTATCTGCCCAATTCATATTATTGGTCCGGATAGCATGAGCAATCGAATGCAGTAGGCACTGAAGTAGAATAGCGCAGAATTGAGGTGAATTATCCCCCGCCCGGAAGGCATTATCTCCAGATTGACCTCCGTATATTTCAATGAATCTTTCCATGAATTCGTCGGCAGTTTCGTCTCGCTTGGGTTTAGTTTCTAATACTGCGGCCATACTGATGAGCTTCTGAAGGGTCGTGCCGAGGGCGGTGAAAACAGCGTTTAGGTGGTCCTGGGCGTTATTAGGATGTGCAGCCAACAATGCGTCATGGGTTGCACGTCTTAGGTGGACTAGAAATCGGGAGTGCTCAGTTGGGCTCAGGGTCTGCTGTACCAGGGCCCACAGGTCCCTTGATTCTGCATTATAAACTGCAATGGTAGTTCGAAGATGATCTATAAACTTGACAGGTTCCCTTTTCCGATCTGGCATGGTGGCCAGAATGGCCATAATTTCGCTCGGTTTCCAAGGCACATAGACATCTATGGTGGGGTGGTCTGCAGCTTGTTGTGCATCAGGGTTTGGCATTGGTCGAACCGGGAGCTGCCGCCGGGGCTTAGGGGTGGGGGTGTCAATCTCGGAAGACGTTTCTGGGTCAGAGGGTGGCTCGGAGCCGTCTGACTGCACAGCACCTCCGCGCCCCGATCGGCGGGAGGGTCTGTTTTGCCTTTCGCGACTGGCATTCTGACTAGCGGATTCACGGGACTGCCTGTTCCTTCGAGATATAGATCTGCCCTTCCGGGTGTGAGATCTGGTCCTCTCGGCTACATGGCTCGTGAGCTGGGGATTTGAGTCGCTATCAGAGGATGAAGGGTCCGTCTGGGCTTGTTGGTTCGTTGGTGTGGGGTTATGGTTATCATTACCTCCTACCGCCGGAGTGTAAGGTGGAGGTTGGCAGGAAGTGGACTGTGGTAAGGGGCCAGGGGCTGCGGGAGGCGCCGTTGGGCGCTGAGTCAGTGACTATTCATCAATTTCATCATCAGCCTCGGTCAATGCAAGGCCAATCATTTGACTACATAGTCTATCAATACCCTTTTCAGAGGTCCGAGTGGAGCTCTTGGTACGTTTTTCGTGCGCGCACTCTTTTTTTAAGACGTCTACGGTTTTAACATGTCCTCCTTCTGTCAATGAGAATCCTAATTTAGTGGCGTTTTCCTGCCAACTTGACAGAAGTGATTCATCTTTTCAAACTGCAGTGGAACTTTCTTATAATTTAAAATCATTGTCAATGGAGAGTGTCTTTTACCTCTTCCAAAATTTTTTCAATTAAGCCAATATCTTTTTCACGGCAAATATCAGCTAGTATTTAGTAAGTTATGTCCTTTTCCATCTCAGAACACACTTTTTCCCCTTTCAGTAACTATTTAGTACGTTACGTTTTTTTTTAAGATCTCCTTTCTTCAAATTAGGTTTTGTATTTGTTTTCTTTCAAGGTTGCGTCTTTTTTTCCCGTCTTTTCCATAACTAGAGGGAAGTCTGGCACGTAGGCTGAGAGGGCTGCTTTTCGTTATCTCAATTGTTCCAGTTTCAAGGTCGTTACCATGTCTCTTCGAAACTGCTAAAGCTTGCTGTTTTTAACATTTTTCAAAAGTCCCTTTTACACCTTCACAAATAGCTCACCACTCGCCCAGGAGTTTGACCTGATCCCTGAAGGTAATTCTAGATTGTTTCCAAACTTTTTAGTTTTATATCTCCTATTTTCTTTAAGAGATCAGATTTAATATAATAATTTTTTTTTTGAATCCACCTCAGTATTTTGCTGTGCCTTCTCTTAATATCTCAAAATCCCAATTCAAATTTTGTAATTTCAATCTTTATTTAAAACTTTTTTTTTGAGCTTAGAAGCTTTTTTAAAAGGCATTCCTAATCTCATTCCGAGACTAAATTTATGTAATCAATCATTGCATGTTTTCTTTCGACAAGTAAGTGAGCGTGTCAAATAAATTATTTTTTTTTCAACCATCGGGACCATGTATTTTTTTAAATCTTTTACTCAACAACCTATCCTTTGTGCATTTCCTAGCTCCGTAACATATCACCTGAATATATCCACACCTGCGTTCCTAACTTAAAATATAATTCAATAAGGTTCACACTCTTAAACTTCCCACATACAGGACAACACTACGAAGGGTTAAAAAAAACTTTCACTCTGTTTGAAAAAGTGGGTGGAGCTAAAACAAACCACAACTCCCCGGTTTCCCAAACAGGCTTTCATTCTGCAGTCAAAATCACACAAGTACTTCTCATTCAAAACAGACGTTCACAAAAGTCTCTCTCCTTTCCTATTAATTGTTTTGGCCGGCTCTATTTTTGGATCCATGATCTTTCAGGGAATTCAGTTAGTTTTATCTAAATTACCCATCCTCGCCCCGCGTAGAATCAGGGTCCTAATTAATCCCGATTGTCCCCGCGTCGCGCCGCGGTGGAATAAATTATCTTATCCAGAGCCTAGGCGGACCAAGTGATATACAAGATCGAGGCCGTACCTGGCATAAGTACAATTTTAAATTTACACAGTCCCGCGTCGCCCCGCGGCTTAATTTTACCTAATTCCCTGTCCTCCACGTTGCCGCGTGGTTTTTCTATCCCTCCGCGTCGTCGCGCGATTTCCCTAATTCCCTATCTTCCGCGTCGCCGCGCAATTTCCCTAATTCCCTATCCTCCGCGTCGCCGCGCGATTTAAATCCAATCAGTGCCTAAACGGGCCAAGTGATATACAAGGTCGACGTCACACCTGACTTGGACACTTATTTCCTAAGTTTAGACGGTATTCGCCAGATTGACCTGGATCTTGTTCAGACGCTACCTGAGAACCAGCGAGTGGCCAAACTTTCCTCAGACTTTTGGAACTGAAGGAAACTGAAGTGGTATTTTAAAGGGTACTCACTCCAGTGGCCACTTTCCTCCCGTCTCGTCCAATGCTAGTCTGGCTCTTAATTCGCAAGTTTTCGGCAGTCGTCTGTTGAGATCCCACTTCTGACACCAAATGTTAATACGGATTCTTTTTCCCTCAATCTGTTTCAGCGAATACACTGACACAAACACCAAAGCAGCTTATAACAAAGCAGTCTTTATTATTTGTTTCACCGGCCGGGACTTATCAGAACAAAGGAACGCTCTCCCTTCAGAGTGCGCTCACTTCCCTCGGACAAGCCCCGTTACAATGTAGGGGCGCAACGGTTATACACTTTCAGTACGTAATACAATTGAGGGACATTCAGTTCACCCTATCCTTTGTGATCCCTCCTTCCCTTTGTCCACTCATGAGCCGATACCTGGCCTTCCTTGCCCAATTAGATACGGGCAAGTGGTTATAGCAACTGTTTTGCACAAAGAGCTTTTTACCCATTGCTTGTAAATGTTACAATTTTACTGGCGTGACTAGTAACCAAGACCTTGAGCAAGTCTGCTCTTTGTGCCAATGTTGTAAACTTTGCAGTCTGACATTCTTTTGGTTATCCTTCCATGATTCCTTTGTTCACTTCACTGTCTCCATTGCTATATGTTTTCACACATTCTCAACTGTACATCAATGATTTGCTGTAGGGTTAGAGAGCGCGGTGTCCAAGTTTGCAGATACTGCTAAAATAAGAGGCATAATAACTATTTCTGTGGAATATTGATAAGTGGCTAATATGGACAATAAATGGCAGATGGAATTCAATGTTAGTAAATGTGAAGTGGCATATTTTTGTAAAAGTAAATAATTATACTTTGAGCAAAAGCTGGGTGATGTGGAAGAAAAGGTAAACTTGGGGTCAGGTTCACAAGACCTTTAAAAGCAGAACATCATGTGGTTAAGGCCATAAAGAAAGCTAATGGAATACTGGGTTTCATAGCAAGAGATATAGAATATAAAAGGCGAGATGTAATGGTGAACTATATAAAACCTTAGTAAGACCACAGTTGGTATACTGTGTGCAGTTTTGGGCTCCACACTATAGGAAGGATGTTGAGGCAATAGAGAAGGTATAGGTGCAGATTCATTCGGACGTTGCCTGGTACCCTGTTTGAGAAAATACAAATACAAAGGAAGACTTGAACAATTTGGGCTGTTTTAATTCGAACAAAGGATATTAATGGCGATATAATAGGGGTGCTTAAAGATATTAAGGGATGGAGCAGAGTTTTGATTAGACTATCCAAGTTCGACTTCTTGATTTGCTTAATGTACAATTGGATTCACAAAAAGGGAGAATGTTCAAAGTAAACTAGTCGCAACCAACCTAAAGCAAGTGTTTTGCCACAGGCACACATCACTGAAATGAAAAGCCGCAGATTAACCCTTTTGAGTGCTGAATGTTTTTTGGAATCTGCACGTTTTGTTAACTGCCAAAAATGTTTTTTCTGTTTACAGTGATTTTGAGGGATCTAGAAATGAGGGGAGATAGATATGGGATTAAATCTAAGAGTTAGGACAGAGAGCAGGAGAAGTTTCTTTACACAGAGGATTGTGAAATTACCGGAAGTAGTGATTGAACCAGAGACCATGTCACCATTTAAAAATAGGCTCGATAGGTGGTTGAAGTGATATGAGACAGGGCAGGCATATGGAATTAGGACCACTGCTCACTTAGAGGATAAACAATACGGACTGGTTGGGTCAAAGAGTCTGTTTCCATGCTGTAGTTGTGTTGTGAGACATGTTGAAGTATAATGGAACATGCCAGTGAGTTACCCACACTTTGCTCTGATGTGAGTGGATTGCTTGCATGTGTCTATGGAGCAGCCTTTAACTGCTGGACATTTTTCAATGATAGATTGTCTTTCAATCCTGTTGATGTGGAATACATGGAGTTGTCAATTTACATTAAACGTACACACCCTGTTTCCCAAACTGATGCAAAACTCTTGCGGTGGGTGGGGTGGGGGGAGGAGGAAACATAGAAACATAGAAAATAGGTGCAGGAGCAGGCCATTCAGCCCTTCTAGCCTGCACCGCCATTCAATGAGTTCATGGCTGAACATGAAACTTCAGTACCCCATTCCTGCTTTCTCGCCATACCCCTTGATCCCCCGAGTAGTAAGGACTTCATCTAACTCCCTTTTGAATATATTTAGTGAATTGGCCTCAACTACTTTCTGTGGTAGAGAATTCCACAGGCTCACCACTCTCTGGGTGAAGAAGTTTCTCCTCATTTCGGTCCTAAATGGCTTACCCCTTATCCTTAGACTGTGACCCCTGGTTCTGGACTTCTCCAACATTGGGAACAATCTTCCTGCATCTAACCTGTCTAAACCCGTCAGAATTTTAAACGTTTCCATGAGGTCCCCTCTCATTCTTCTGTACTCCAGTGAATACAAGCCCACTTGATCCAGTCTTTCTTGATAGATCAGTCCCACCATCCCGGGAATCAGTTTGGTGAATCTTCGCTGCACTCCCTCAATAGCAAGAATGTCCTTCCTCAAGTTAGGAGACCAAAACTGTACACAATACTCCAGGTGTGGCCTCACCAAGGCCCTGTACAACTGTAGCAACACCTCCCTGCCCCGTACTCAAATCTCCTCGCTATGAAGGCCAACATGCCATTTGCTTTCTTAACCGCCTGCTGTACCTGCATGCCAACCTTCAATGACTGATGTACCATGACACCCAGGTCTCGTTGCACCTTCCCTTTTCCTAATCTG
This sequence comes from Pristiophorus japonicus, assembly GCF_044704955.1. Lineage (NCBI taxonomy): Eukaryota > Metazoa > Chordata > Chondrichthyes > Pristiophoridae > Pristiophorus > Pristiophorus japonicus. Next base: position 82,023,395 of record NC_091993.1, read on the forward strand.
TCACCATTCAGATAATAGTCTGTCTCTCTGTTTTTACCACCAAAGTGGATAACCTCACATTTATCCACATTATACTTCATCTGCCATTCATTTGCCCACTCACCTAACCTATCCAAGTCACTCTGCAGCCTAATAGCATCCTCCTCGCAGCTGACACTGCCACCCAACTTAGTGTCATCCGCAAATTTGAAGATACTACATTTAATCCCCTCGTCTAAATCATTAATGTACAATGTAAACAGCTGGGGCCCCAGCACAGAACCTTGCGGTACCCCACGAGTCACTGCCTGCCATTCTGAAAAGTACCCATTTACTCCTACTCTTTGCTTCCTGTCTGACAACCAGTTCTCAATCCACGTCAACACACTACCCCCAATCCCATGTGCTTTAACTTTGCACATTAATCTCTTGTGTGGGACCTTGTCGAAAGCCTTCTGAAAGTCCAAATATACCACATCAACTGGTTCTCCTTTGTCCACTTTACTGGAAACATCCTCAAATAATTCCAGAAGATTTGTCAAGCATGATTTCCCTTTCACAAATCCATGCTGACTTGGACCTATCATGTCACCATTTTCCAAATGCGCTGCTATGACATCCTTAATAATTGATTCCATCATTTTACCCACTACTGAGGTCAGGCTGACCGGTCTATAACTCCCTGTGTTCTCTCTCCCTCCTTTTTTAAAAAGTGGGGTTACATTGGCTACCTTCCACTCGATAGGAACTGATCCAGAGTCAATGGAATGTTGGAAAATGACTGTCAATGCATCCGCTATTTCCAAGGCCACCTCCTTAAGTACTCTGGGATGCAGTCCATCAGGCCCTGGGGATTTATCGGCCTTCAATTCCATCAATTTCCCCAACACAATTTCCCGACTAATAAAGATTTCCCTCAGTTCCTCCTTCTTACTAGACCCTCTGACCCCTTTTATATCCGGAAGGTTGTTTGTGTGCTCCTTAGTGAATACCGAACCAAAGTACTTGTTCAATTGGTCTGCCATTTCTTTGTTCCCCGTTATGACTTCCCCTGATTCTGACTGCAGGGGACCTACGCTTGTCTTTACTAACCTTTTTCTCTTTACATACCTATAGAAACTTTTGCAATCCGCCTTAATGTTCCCTGCAAGCTTCTTCTCGTACTCCATTTTCCCTGCCCATATCAAACCCTTTGTCCTTCTCTGCTGAGTTCTAAATTTCTCCCAGTCCCTGGATTCGCTGCTATTTCTGGCCAATTTGTATGCCACTTCCTTGGCTTTAATACTATCCCTGATTTCCCTTAATAGCCACGGTTGAGCCACCTTCCCTTTTTTATTTTTACGCCAGACAGGAATGTACAATTGTTGTAATTCATCCATGCGGTCTCTAAATGTCTGCCATTGCCCATCCACAGTCAACCCCTTAAGTATAATTCGCCAATCTATCCTAGCCAATTCACGCCTCATACCTTCAAAGTTACCCTTCTTTAAGTTCTGGACCATGGTCTCTGAATTAACTGTTTCATTCTCCATCCTAATGCAGAATTCCACCATATTATGGTCACTCTTCCCCAAGAAGCCTCGCACAATGAGATTGCTAATTAATCCTCTCTCATTGCACAACACCCAGTCTAAGATGGCATCCCCCCTAGTTGGTTCCTCGACATATTGGTCTAGAAAACCATCCCTTATGCACTCCAGGAAATCCTCCTCCACCGTATTGCTTCCAGTTTGGCTAGCCCAATCTATGTGCATATTAAAGTCACCCATTATAACTGCTGCACCTTTATTGCATGCACCCCTAATTTCCTGTTTGATGCCCTCCCCAACATCACTACTACTGTTTGGAGGTCTGTACACAACTCCCACTAACGTTTTTTGCCCTTTGGTGTTCTGCAGCTCTACCCATATAGATTCCACATCATCCAAGCTAATGTCTTTCCTAACTATTGCATTAATCTCCTCTTTAACCAGCAATGCTACCCCACCTCCTTTTCCTTTTATTCTATCCTTCCTGAATGTTGAATACCCCTGGATGTTGAGTTCCCAGCCCTGATCATCCTGGAGCCACGTCTCCGTAATCCCAATCACATCATATTTGTTAACATCTATTTGTACAGTTAATTCATCCACCTTATTGCGGATACTCCTTGCATTAAGACACAAAGCCTTCAGGCTTGTTTTTTTAACACCCTTTGTCCTTTTAGAATTTTGCTGTACAGTGGCCCTTTTTGTTCTTTGCCTTGGGTTTCTCTGCCCTCCACTTTTCCTCATCTCCTTTCTGTCTTTTGCTTTTGCCTCCTTTTTGTCTCCCTCTGTCTCCCTGCATTGGTTCCCATCCCCCTGCCATATTAGTTTAACTCCTCCCCAACAGCACTAGCAAACACTCCCCCTCGGAGGAGAAGAAGAATCAGTCATTTGTAAAATAAAACACATGGTCATTTCTGATCTTTTGACGAGCAGCCCTTACCGCTGTGCCCATTTTCATTACAAAGTATTAAAAGACTATTATGGCCCATAATTTGCAGCCTGTACCTGAAGTGCTGCACAAGTTCTGGGTTTTAATGGGCAAAGCGCGCGCGTGACAAAACCCGGAACTTGCAATCTGTCAAGTATCTGACAGATCCAATGCATCCCCGGGAAAAGCGCAAAGCCTGCTTTTACCAGCATAAGAATTTTAAAAAACATTAAAATGTTTTTTCAATCATTTATACATGAATAAAACTTATGCAATAAAGTAAGTTTATTTTTAGCTCTTTTAAAACATTTATATTTATTTTTCAAAAAAAGTAATTTTTGTTTTAAATGTCATTTTAATTCATTATTAATATAATGTTTTTTTCTCATTTATTTGATGTGTATAGGTAATTTTAGGGTATTCCCATTCATGCTTATGGGTATTCCATACATACTTTCCTTTCTGTCATGCGTTGGGCTGGCCCATGTGATCCCAGAGGCGCTTGCGAACTGCGTGCCTAGGGTCTGCTTTCATCAGCGTAAGGGTATATATATGAGCCTTAAATTAAACATTTAAATATCATCATCATAATCATGGGAAGTCCCTCGGAGTCGAGGATAAGAACATCAGAGCATAAGAAATAGGAACACGAGTAGGCCATATGGCTCCTCGAGCCTGCTCCACCATTCAATAAGATCATGGCTGATCTAATCTTGGACTCAGCTCCACTTCCCTGCCCGCTCCCCATAACCCCTTATCCCCTTATCATTTAAGAAACTGTCTATTTCTGCCTTAAATTTATTCAATGTCCCAACTTCCGCAGCTCTCTGAGGTCGCGAATTTCACAGATTTATAACCCTCTGAGAGAAGAAATTTCTCTTCATCTCAATTTTAAATGGGCGGCCCCTTATTCTAAGATCATGCCCTCTAGTTCTAGTCTCCCCATCAGTGGAAACATCCTTTTTACATCCACCTTGTCAAGCCCCCTCATAATCTTATACATTTCGATAAAATCACCTCTCATTCTTCTGAATTCCAATGAGTTGAGGTCCAACCTACTCAACCTTTCCTCATAAGTCAACTCCCTCATTTCCGGAATCAACCTAGTGAACCTTCTCTGAACTGCCTCCAAAGCAAGTTTATCCTTTCGTAAATATGGAAACCAAAACTGCACGCAGTATTCCAGATGTGGCCTCACCAATACCCCTGCAAGACTTCCCTGCTTTTATACTTCTTCCCCTTTGCAACAAAGGCCAAGATTCCATTGGCCTTCCTGATCACTTGCTGTACCTGCATACTAACCTTTTATGTTTCATGCACAAGTACCCCAGGTCCCGCTGAACTGCGGCACTTTGCAATCTTTCTCCATTTAAATAATAACTTGCTCTTTGATTTTTTTTCTGCCAAAGTGTATGATCTCACACTTTCCAACATTATACTCCATCTGCCAAATTTTTGCCCACTTAGCCTGTCTATGTCCTTTTGCAGATTTTTTGTGTCCTCCTCACACATTGCTTTTCCTCCCATCTTTGCATTGTCAGCAAACTTGGCTATGTTGCACTCAATCCTTTCTTCCAAGTCGTTAATATGGATTGTAAATAGCTGGTGTCCCAGCACTGATCCCTGCGGCACCCCACTGGTTACTGGTTGCCAACCAGAGAATGAACTATTTTTCTCGACTCTCTAGCGCTGCCTCCAGCAAGAATGACTTGCTTCCACTCTAAAAAGTGTGTTCTCAGGTGACTGAGGAGTCCAATGCAGGACCTACGGTTTCTATCACAGGTGGGGCAGACAGAGGTTGGAGGAAAGGATGGGCAGGGAGCCTGGGTTGACGCATGTTACTTCCACTGTCTCCACTTGATTTCTGCTTGTTCTTGGTGAAGCGACTTGAGGTGCTCAGCGCCCTCCCGGATGCTCTTCCTCCACTTTGGGCTGTGGTGGGCTAGGGATATTCCCAGGTGTCGGTGGGGATGTTGCACTTTATCAAGGAGGCTTTAAAGGTGTCCTTGAAGCGTTTCCTCTGCCCACCTGGAGCTTGTTTGCTGTGTCGAAGCTCCACATAGGGCGCTTGCTTTGGGAGTCTCGTGTCGGGCATGCGAACGATGTGGTCCTCCCAACGGAGGTGATCGAGCCTGGTCAATGCTTCGATGCTGGGGATATTGGCCTGAGCGAGAACACTGACGTTGGTGCGTCTATTTTGCCAATGCATTTGCAGGATCTTGCGGAGGAAGCACTGATGGTACTGCTCCAGTGTTTTGAGGTATCTGCTGTATATAGCCCACGTTTCTGAGTCATATAGGAGGGCAGGTATCACTACTAACATAGAAACATAGAAATTAGGTGCAGGAGCAGGCCATTCGGCCCTTCGAGCCTGCACCGCCATTCAATAAGATCATGGCTGATCATTCAACCTCAGTACCCCTTTCCTGCTTTCTCTCCATACCCCTTGATCCCTTTGGCCATAAGGGCCATATCTAACTCCCTTTTGAATATATCTAACGAACTGGCCTCAACAACTTTTTGTGGTAGAGAATTCCACAGGTTAACCATTCTCTGAGTGAAGAAACTTCTCCTCATCTCAGTCCTAAATGGCTTACCCCTTATTCTTAGACTGTGACCCCTGGTTCTGGAACTCCCCAGCAACAGGAATATTTTTCCTGCCTCTAACCTGTCCAATCCCATTAGAATTTTATATGTTTCTATGAGATTTCCTCTCATTCTTCTAAACTCCAGTGGATACAAGCCCAGTTGATCCAGTCTCTCCTCACATGTCAGTCCTGCCATCCCGGGAATCAATCTGGTGAATCGTCGCTGTACTCCCTCAATAGCAAGAACGTCCTTCCTCAGATTAGGGGCCAAAACTGAACACAATATTCCAAGTATGGCCTCACCAAAGCTCTGTACAACTGCAGTAAGACCTCCCTGCTCCTATACTCAAATCCTCTAGCTATGAAGGCCAACAGACAAAACTGCCCTGAAGATCGTAAGCTTGGTGCCGGATTTGAGTTCCTGGTCTTCAAACACACTCTTCCTCACACTCGCCTTCAGTGCGCCAGCACAGCCTTCGGTGTTGGACCTCGTCGTCAATGTCTGCTTTTGCTGACCGTAGACTCCCAAGGTATGGAAAATGGTCCACGTTGTCCAAGGCCTCGTCGTGGATTTTGATAATCAGGGGGGCAGTGCTGTGTGACAGGATCAGGTTGTCTTACGGATGTTTAGCGTAAGGCCCATGCTCTCTTATGCCTCGGTGAAGGTGTTGATGATGGCTTGGAGTTCCCCCTCCGTGTGTGCGCAGATGCAAGCGTTGTCTGCGTACTGTAGTTCGATGACAGAGGATGGGATGACTTTGAATCTGGCCTCCTGGCGGTGGAGGTTGAACAGATTCCCATCTGTTCTATAATTTAGCTTCACTTCAGCAGGGAGCTTGCTAAGGGTGAGATGTAACATTGCAGCAAGGAAGATCGAAAAGAGCATTGGTGCGATGACGTAGCCTTGCTTGATCCTGGTCCAGACCTGGATTGGGTCCATTGGTCAGGATCACAGTTTGCATGTCATCGTGGAGCAGACAGAGGATGGTGACAAACTTTTGAGGGCAGCCGAAACGGATGAGGATGCTCCATAATCCCTCACGGCTGACAGTGTCAAAGGCCTTTGTGAGGTCAAAGAAGGCCATGTTACAAGGGTTGGTGCTGTTCCCTGCATTTCTCTTGTAGTTGTCATGCGGTGAAGATCATGTCCGTTGTACCACTTAGTGGATGGAATCTGCATTGTGACTCAGAGAGGAGCTCTTCAGCCACGGAGTAGATGATTGAAGAGGATTCTTGTAATGAATTTCCCTGTGGCCGACAGCAGGGAGATTCTTCTGTAGTTACCGCAGTCGGACTTATCCCCTTTTTTGAAGATGGTCACGATTACAGCGTCCCTGAGATCTCCTGGCATGCTCTCCTCCTTCCAGATAAGAGAAATGAGGTGATGTATTCGCGCCAATAGTGCTTCTCTGGCATGCTTTAATTCTTCGGCAGGAATTCCATCTGCTCCTGTTGCCTTGTTATTCTTCAGTTGACGGATGGCCTTTTCTACCTCGTGCCGGGCCGGGGTTGTGCTGAGATGATGGCAGATAGCATGCTGCGGGATGGAGTTGAGGACACTCGCGTCAAAGACAGAGTCTCGGTTAAGGTGATCTTTGAAATGCTCCTTCCAACAGGCACTGACTGCCTCTCTGTCCTTGATGAGTACCTCACCCTTCTTGGTGAGTTAGGGCCTTGGGTGCTTGGGCCGTAGGTGGTCTTGACTGCGCTGAAGAATCCTCGCACGTCCTGGTTGTCGGCTAACTGCTGGATCTCCTGTGCTTTCTCCATCTACCATCTGTTTTTAGGTTGCGGATTTTTTTGTTGGACCTCGACCTTCAGCCGTCTGTAGAGCTGCTTTTTGCTCTCGTGTTGGGTTGCTGTTTTAAGTTCAGAAATGCACTGCGCTTGCGGTTAATTAGCTCCTGGATCTCCTGGTCGTTCTCGTCAAATCAGTCTTGGTCTTTCCTGGTCGAGTGACCGAGTGTCTTTTTGCAGCTGCTGATTATGGAGGCCTTGAGGGCAGTCCAGGTGCTGTGGGCACTCTGCATCAAAATTACATTTAAATATAACAAATGATGCACATACACTTTACATTCATTTGTGCAAATATTGGCCCAATTAAGATGTTTAAAATTATTTCTCAAAAAATTACATTTTTATTGAGGTTGGTCAAATAAAAGGACTCGTGAATAAATTTGGAATTCAGTACATTTATATTTATTCGGTGTGTAAATTGTATAATTATTTGGGGAATCCATTGCATCTCATTCGTGGATTCCCTTCGGAAATGATTGCAATGGAATCCTCCTTTGTGAGTGGAGGATCAGGCCTACGTGATCCCAGGGAAGCTTCCGGACCGTCTGCGTCCGTGGGGCTTTACGCTGATGTCCGCCTGAAGGCCCGAGACCGGAACGCTCCGCGGCCTTGGACGCCTGGAGGTGGGTTTGGATTTGTTTCATGGGTCGGACAACATTGCAATCAAACGATGCAAAATTGCATTTGTTGTATTGCATTGTTGGAATTTTAAGTGAGAGCAATTATGACATTGGCAAAAAGATGAATATTATGGATTTTAAAGATTTTTATTTCATAAGAATTGCTAACTACCTGCGATGTGAGTGAGAATGATGTGCTCTGTAAAACAACTTGTATTGTCTCAGCTCTGCTCGTATTGGACTGTTCAGTCACCTGAGAACTCATTTTTAGAGTGGAAGCAAGTCTTCCTCGATTCCGAGGGACTGCCTATGATGATGATAATGATTTTCACAGCTTCTTTGTCTTTTTTTTGTTACTCTATAGGGGCAGAGAATAACATATCAATAGTTTTTTTTGTTGGTTTTGTAGGCAATCGAGAAAGTCTCTGATAATTGGCTCATTTTACTCATCAAAAATACGGTAATTTTAAACGGGTATATCCTTTTAATCATTGCGTTTAATGGGAGCTTGGCAGCCAGAGTTTCAGCACGGAAGCCTGTTACAAGAGCGGTGCTTCATGTAAATACCCTGTGGCATTGGAGCAAAATTAACAGTAGAGAGAAATAGGTTTTTATCCAGAGCTTCACTAGCATTGCTGCAGTTTTTCAAATCCATTTACTGGATGCATTATCATTGTAAACAATCCCGTTTCATCGTCACTCTGATCTTTTCAATACCCATTCAATTGGAAGGGTTTAAACCATGTGATTTTTCTAGTAAAGCTTATTTTTGAATGTTCAGATAAAACGCGATTGAGAAATTGGTGGTGAATATTATTAGTTGTAAAATTGGTGTGAAGCGCCTTGGGACATTTTACAACGTCAAAGGCGCTATATAAATAAAAGTTATTATTATGTTAGTGTACTGCAATTCCACCCACTTTTGCTTATAATAAGAATTGGTGTTCTACAAAATGGACAAACAGTATAGAAAGCCACCAATTGATTCTCTGGCTTCTGAATTTTTGAAATATTCTGTTTGAATATGCAGTATTCCTTTTTAAATAAAACCCTATATCTAGGGGACTAACATCTTTTTAAAATTCATTCAAAACCGTGCCTTGTGCATTGATCAGTATTCAAGAGTATTGCGTTTTAACTATATTCAGGGTGACAAACACGGTTAGTGTGACTCCCAACAGAGTACCATGCTCTAGGCATAGAAGTCATTTGCAAAATCTCATTTGTCCTTGGGAACAGGAACAGGTACTATGAAGCATTTTTATCCCAATTAAATTCTCCCTCTTCCCAGTTACAACTGCAGTCACATCAGATGCACAGAACATTTAATAACTGACGGAATAGTCGCCATCTCAAGCCACAGGCAAGCCGGTCTCTACTACAGTACTCTTGATTACATTGTGTTGCAATCTTCAGGTAGTTATTTAATTTGTTGTTTGATTATTCACACAATAATTTTGCTAGCTATTTTTTTCAAATATCTTTTACACAGAGGGTGGTTAGAAGGTGGAACTCTGCCACAAGCTGCTGTTAAAGCAGAGACAGTAGATTCTTTTAAAAGGGATTTGGAGAATTGCCTGAAAAGGATAAATGTTAAAGGGTATAGGACGTGAGATTAGACAGATGGCTCATGTGGAGCTGAACATCAGTGCAGACCTGATGGACCAAATGGCCTGTTCCGCCGACTTTGCGACCAGGTTTCGCCGCGATTTGACCCTCTGTGGCGAAAACCCGGTTGGCGGGACCTTCGGGCACCTGCTTGCGGCGACACATCCATGTACTCTCTCTCGCTCTGCTCTGCTCTCGCTCGCTCGCTCTGCCCCGCTCTCGCTCGATCGCTCGCTCTGCCCCGCTCTCGTTCGATCGCTCTCTCTGCCCCGCTCTCGCTCGATCGCTCGCTCTGCCCCGCTCTCGCTCGATCGCTCGCTCTGCCCCGCTCTCGCTCGATCGCTCGCTCTGCCCCGCTCTCGCTCGATCGCTCGCTCGCTCTCGCTCTCGCTCGATCGCTCGCTCTGCCCCGCTCTCGCTCGATCGCTCGCTCTGCCCCGCTCTCGCTCGCTCTGCCCCGCTCTCGCTCGATCGCTCGCTCGCTCTCGCTCTCGCTCGATCGCTCGCTCTGCCCCGCTCTCGCTCGATCGCTCGCTCTGCCCCGCTCTCGCTCGCTCTACCCCGCTCTCGCTCGATCGCTCGCTCTGCCCCGCTCTCGCTCGATCGCTCGCTCTGCCCCGCTCTCGCTCGATCGCTCGCTCTGCCCCGCTCTCGCTCGATCGCTCGCTCTGCCCCGCTCTCGCTCGATCGCTCGCTCTGCCCCGCTCTCGCTCGCTCGCTCTGCCCCGCCCCGCGCTCGCTCTGCACCGTCTCGCACTCGCTCGCTCTGCCCTGCTCTCGCTCGATCGCTCGCTCTGCCCCGCTCTCACTCAATCTCTCGCTCTGCCCCGCTCTCGCTCAATCGCTCGCTCTGTCCCGCTCCTGCTCGCTCGCTCTGCCCCGCTCTCGATCGCTCGCTCTGCCCCGCTCTCGCTCAATCGCTCGCTCTGTCCCGCTCTTGCTCGCTCGCTCTGCCCCGCTCTTGCTCGCTCGCTCTGCCCCGCTCTTGCTCGCTCGCTCGCTCTGCCCCGCTCTTGCTCGATCGCTTGCTCTGCCCCACTCTCGCTCGCTCTGCCCTGCCCCGTGCTCGCTCGCTCGCTCTGCCCCGCTCTCGCTCGATCGCTCGCTCTGCCCCGCTCTCGCTCGATCGCTCGCTCTGCCCCGCTCTCGCTCGATCGCTCGCTCTGCCCCGCTCTCGCTCGATCGCTCGCTCTGCCCCGCTCTCGCTCGCTCTGCCCCGCTCTCGCTCGCTCTGCCCCGCTCTCGCTCGCTCTGCCCCGCTCTCGCTCGATCGCTCGCTCTGCCCCGCTCTCGCTCGCTCTACCCCGCTCTCGCTCGATCGCTCGCTCTGCCCCGCTCTCGCTCGATCGCTCGCTCTGCCCCGCTCTCGTTCGCTCTGCCCCGCTCTCGCTCGCTCTGCCCCGCTCTCGCTCGATCGCTCGCTCTGCCCCGCTCTCGCTCGATCGCTCGCTCTGCCCCGCTCTCGTTCGCTCTGCCCCGCTCTCGCTCGCTCTGCCCCGCTCTCGCTCGATCGCTCGCTCTGCCCCGCTCTCGCTCGATCGCTCGCTCTGCCCCGCTCTCGCTCGATCGCTCGCTCTGCCCCGCTCTCGCTCGATCGCTCGCTCTGCCCCGCTCTCGCTCGATCGCTCGCTCTGCCCCGCTCTCGCTCGCTCTGCCCCGCTCTCGCTCGCTCTGCCCCGCTCTCGCTCGCTCTGCCCCGCTCTCGCTCGCTCTCGCTGCCCCGCTCTCGCTCGATCGCTCGCTCGCTCTGCCCCGCTCTCGCTCGATCGCTCGCTCTCTCTGCCCCGCTCTCGCTCGATCGCTCGCTCTCTCTGCCCCGCTCTCGCTCGATCGCTCGCTCGCTCTGCCCCGCTCTCGCTCGATCGCTCGCTCGCTCTGCCCCGCTCTCGCTCGATCGCTCGCTCGCTCTGCCCCGCTCTCGCTCGATCGCTCGCTCGCTCTGCCCCGCTCTCGATCGCTCGCTCGCTCTGCCCCGCTCTCGCTCGATCGCTCGCTCTGCCCTGCCCCGTGCTCGCTCTGCCCCGCTCTCGCTCGATCGCTCGCTCTGCCCCGCTCTCGCTCGATCGCTCGCTCTGCCCCGTCTCGCACTCGCTCGCTCTGCCCTGCTCTCGCTCGATCGCTCGCTCTGCCCCGCTCTCACTCAATCGCTCGCTCTGCCCCGCTCTCGCTCAATCGCTCGCTCTGTCCCGCTCTTGCTCGCTCGCTCTGCCCCGCTCTCGATCGCTCGCTCTGCCCCGCTCTCGCTCGATCGCTCGCTCTGCCCCGCTCTCGCTCGATCGCTCGCTCTGCCCCGCTCTTGCTCGCTCGCTCTGCCCCGCCCCGCGCTCGCTCTGCCCCGTCTCGCACTCGCTCGCTCTGCCCTGCTCTCGCTCGATCGCTCGCTCTGCCCCGCTCTCACTCAATCGCTCGCTCTGCCCCGCTCTCGCTCAATCGCTCGCTCTGTCCCGCTCTTGCTCGCTCGCTCTGCCCCGCTCTCGATCGCTCGCTCTGCCCCGCTCTCGCTCAATCGCTCGCTCTGTCCCGCTCTTGCTCGCTCGCTCTGCCCCGCTCTTGCTCGCTCGCTCTGCCCCGCTCTTGCTCGCTCGCTCGCTCTGCCCCGCTCTTGCTCGATCGCTTGCTCTGCCCCACTCTCGCTCGCTCTGCCCTGCCCCGTGCTCGCTCGCTCGCTCTGCCCAGCTCTCGCTCGATCGCTCGCTCTGCCCAGCTCTCGCTCGATCGCTCGCTCTGCCCCGCTCTCGCTCGATCGCTCGCTCTGCCCCGCTCTCGCTCGATCGCTCGCTCTGCCCCGCTCTCGCTCGATCGCTCGCTCTGCCCCGCTCTCGCTCGATCGCTCGCTCTGCCCCGCTCTCGCTCGCTCTGCCCCGCTCTCGCTCGCTCTGCCCAGCTCTCGCTCGATCGCTCGCTCTGCCCCGCTCTCGCTCGATCGCTCGCTCTGCCCCGCTCTCGCTCGCTCTGCCCCGCTCTCGCTCGATCGCTCGCTCTGCCCCGCTCTCGCTCGATCGCTCGCTCTGCCCCGCTCTCGCTCGATCGCTCGCTCTGCCCCGCTCTCGCTCGCTCTGCCCCGCTCTCGCTCGCTCTGCCCCGCTCTCGCTCGCTCTGCCCCGCTCTCGCTCGCTCTGCCCCGCTCTCGCTCGATCGCTCGCTCTGCCCCGCTCTCGCTCGATCGCTCGCTCTGCCCCGCTCTCGCTCGCTCTGCCCCGCTCTCGCTCGATCGCTCGCTCTGCCCCGCTCTCGCTCGATCGCTCGCTCTGCCCCGCTCTCGCTCGATCGCTCGCTCTGCCCCGCTCTCGCTCGCTCTGCCCCGCTCTCGCTCGCTCTGCCCCGCTCTCGCTCGCTCTGCCCCGCTCTCGCTCGATCGCTCGCTCTGCCCCGCTCTCGCTCGATCGCTCGCTCTGCCCCGCTCTCGCTCGATCGCTCGCTCTGCCCCGCTCTCGCTCGATCGCTCGCTCTGCCCCGCTCTCGCTCGATCGCTCGCTCTGCCCCGCTCTCGCTCGATCGCTCGCCCTGCCCCGTGCTCGCTCTGCCCTGCTCTCGCTCGATCGCTCGCTCTGCCCCGCTCTCGCTCGATCGCTCGCTCGGCCCCACTCTCTCAAAAGGCCGCAAAAATGTTTGTGTAGGTAATCACAGCGATATTCTAGGAAGAAGTCCTAGAGGCTCCTTTAATTAGGTCATCCCCTGCCTTCGCTTTGATAGTCATTGATTTTCAAAAGATAACCAAAAGCCCAAGTAGCAGGCTCAGGCTCAAGCAGCAATGGCAGCAGCTCCAGGCTCGGCAACATTGTTCGGCCCCACTGCCGGCTTCCTCATATATCGTACTGCGCATGCGCAACCAGATTCAGCGGGCATATGTGAAAATGGGCGGGGTCAACCGCGCCCATGCGCAGTTTATGCAGATAATCACTTCGTTAACTATACCTTTCAATTTGGTGTCATCTGCAAATTTTGAACAGTACTGACTAGCATTGCTTTAGGACCTGTTCTTACTCTACAAAAGGAAATATTAATGTCAGCTGAATTTCTCAGACTTTTTCTAGCTGGGCCCTTTTCTATTTTCTTATTTCCTTTCTTCTCTATAAAGGTGTTGACTCATGCTGGGATTTGGTTCCATGAACATTGAAAGTCATTCAGTAGATTGCCTTAATGACCCTTCACGTGCGACTTGGGCAGGTGAGGGGGTTTGCAGTATAGGCGAACCCAATCCTGTCTTCACCTGGCTTACACATCATCATAGGCGGTCCCTCGAACGAGAATGACTTGCTTCCACAAGAGTTCACAGATGTTCCAGTCCTGAACTCCAGTTGAGGGGGTGGAAGATGCCTGTGCGTGGATTTTTTTTAACGTGTGGTGACTGTTCCATATGGGCTTGACAGAGCTAGGCCTTTATCCAGTGGCAAGGATTAACCAGGACGACTGGAGACCTGCTCTGATGCACGGACCTAGTGCGCACACATATTGCAGTGTGGGCAGGTCCGTGCTGCCCCTGGGCCCTCGGCTCTTCTGGGCCCCGTACTCTCATTCGCCACATCTCCGCCATGATGTTCCAGGGCCCGGCCCTCCAGCTCTATTTATAACCTCGACCTGCGGTGGTGTTCTCACACAGGTTGGGGCAGCCCAAGATGTTCATACATACGTGTACACACACACACACACACACACACACGCGCGCACGCACACACACTTTCCAGCAGGGGTCACCAGCTATCAGTCAACAATGGGAACTTTGAGCCCCCCTTAGCCTGGGGACCAACAAAAGGCCAACAGTACTGTCCCCACTGTTATCTTTGGTTAGATCAGTTTTTTGTCATTACAGATTGAGGATTGAACCTTTAACCTTCTTGGGCTGTGTGGCTTAGTGTCACGCTAGCTGGTACATTTACCCGCACAGCCTTTGTGTTTGCTGCCGAGCACAGGGAAATTCCAGTCTTGCCGGGTCTTTACAAAAAAAATTACAGCTCACAAACTATGATATTTAAACAATAAAGGTATAGCTTTATTACTGTAATAACTTTATGCGACTAAATTAAAAAAAATTTTTTAAATTGAAATGCTTTAATTCAATTTACCCTGATTTCTATTTTTGTTAGAAATTGTTTCAGCATTTTGTTTCCTTAATAGTTTTTCCAGTCTTTTATTTAATGTTTCCTGGGCCCCCCTGGCCATTTTGAAAAGGGAAAAAAAAGTTCAGCCTCTGTTTAACTGAAAACATGCTCTGGAGAGGTTTTTTCCCCCAATCATTTGAGACCTAAAGCTCTGCAGATGGACATTATCTAATGATAAACATGACCAGATCAATCGTTGATATGATTTTCTAACATTAAATGGAGACCTACTGTTGCAAGATGAGTTGTCTCGTCTGCAAAGCTGGCAGCCAGTTATGTCTGGACACGATCATTTGTCTGAGGCACAAGAAGATTTAATAGATTGAATCATCTCTATTAATATTTATAATATGCTCTTTCATAGATTTGAGATTTCCTCCTTGCATGTTCACTTCAAATATCACATGCCACATCTAGACTAGTTTTGTGCTTCATGTTTTCAAGTGGAGCTTTGTATTTTTTTTAAATGTGTTTGTAGTTTACTTAAACCCAGGTTTTACAGAGTTTCAATAGATGCTGCTACAACAGTGTGAACCTGCAGATATATTGTCCTTGCCTAGGACCTGTAATAGTTAAAACATAATTAGTAGTTTTGACTTTAGTATCCTGGCCAATATTTATCCCTCAACCAACATAACAAAAGCAAATTATCTGGTCATTATCACATTGCTGTTGTGGGAGCTTGCTGTGTGCAAATTGGCTGCCGTGTTTCCCACATTACAACAGTGAATACATTTATTTTTTAAAGTACTTCATTGGCTGTAAAGCGCTTTGAGACGTCTGGTGGTCGTGAAAGGTGCTATATGAATCCAAGTCTTTCATTCTTTACTGTACACTTTCAAATAATGGGTTCAGGTGTTTAAAACCTGCAAGGGGCATTTTATGTACATGGAATTTAACTCTTCAATTATATTTTTTCCCTTTACGAGATGAACAGAAGTATCGTTTAATGTTACTGAGATAGTTTGTTTAAATAACAGTGAACAGCATGTGAAGAATGTTTAATATCTGAGGAAAATAGAAGATGCACAGCTCAAATTGCTCCTCGATATTGTTCAGAAACATTACTCGTACATCTGCATTTTCACATTCTGTGCATTCACTTATGTACCATATAACATATTAGTGATGTCATTTCTAGCAGAGTAGAATGCATAATAATGAACAATGAGGCAAAAATACATAATTGATATGATTTTAATAATACAGTAGTGTTTTACAAGCTCTTTGAAGCAGAGTTTTTCTTTTTGAATGTCAGCAGAAGTTGGCCCACTTTGAGATTTGTATAGCTTAAAAATGACTGATATTAGAGTGAATGCTTAACACATTCAGATTCAGGACATTCCTTTCCTGCTGTCAAGTGTTAAAATAAATGGGTTGATGCCGATATTAAAATAACCGAGGAGTGTTATATGACCCTATTAAGCAAATATCACAAACAGTAATTTCTAGGCTAATATGTTACGGTTTGAAAGATTTATATAGCATCTGTCATCACACACCGATAAGATCAATCCTGTTATTGTTATTTGCCTTCTGTTTCCACATCAGTAATTTAGGTTAGCAATTGTCAGTTTTCACTCAAACCACTGTAATATTCTTACTATTAGCAATACTTGAATAATAACAGCTCAGAGCACTTGTATTATACAAACTTCAATTAGGTAATCAATTGCAAACCAGGACAAAACATTGGAAGATGTTTATATATGAATATTAATTGTAAGTTGTTGAAATACACTGAGTGCTGGTTCTATAACAGCGCTGTTCTGGGGGTGGGAGGAGCTGGGTTCATAACTTCACACACCCAAGCCAGACCTACAGGATAAAGGATGTGAAAAGTCCTCATTGAAACACACTTCACAGTTTTAATCGAGTTATTAGGGAAATATAAAGAAAGAAAGACTTGGATTTATATAGCGCTTTTCACGGCCACCGGACATCTCAAAGTGCTTTACAACCAATGACCTACTTTTGTGGTGTGGTCACTGTTGTAATATAGGAAATATGGCAGCCAATTTGTGCACAAGCAAGCTCCCACAAACAACAATGTGATAATGACCAGATAATCTGTTTTTTGTTATGTTGGTTGAGGGATAAATATTGACCAGGACACCGGGGATAAGTCCCCTCTTCCTCTTCGAAATAGTGCCATGGGATCTATTATGTCCACTTGAGAGAGCAGACGGGGCCAAGGTTTAACATTTCATCCGAAAGACGGCACCTCCGACGGTGCAACACTCCCTCAGTGTTACACTGGAGTGTCAGCCTAGATTTTTTGGTAAATCAACAGTACAGCACTTAAGTTGCTGATGTAGCTGATGGTGTATGGCAAATGTAATCATTCTAATATTACAACGGAGAGTTTTAACAATAAAAATGGGAATTGTCCAGATAAATAAAATATTTCATTAACGGGGAAGCGTTGTAAAGCACAGTTTTGGGACCGTGTGCATTGGCATCTGTTTGATCATTTCTTGGGCTGAACGCCACATCTTGTCAAAGCTTAACCTGACAGTAGTTGTGTGGAAATGTAATTGTCCAATTGGCTCTGTAAATCTAAACTGACTTGTTGGATGTTGTCGGGTGGGGAAAGAATTTCAGGGCAGGAAAGATTGGCAGCTCCGGTCAACCCACAGAAAACTAATGTCAACCAATCATGGACAGCAGTGACAGCAGCAATTAAGTCTTCAGTTCTGATCTCATTGTTGTCCCATGACCCCAGGAGGAGGCATAGCAGCTGGAGTGAAGAGTGAAAGACCTAATGGGGAAAATTGAAAGATTCCAACTGCGGTGCTTTTTAGAGGGGGTGTAGGATTGGTATTGCTTGCAAAATGTTGTGCATTTTCCTCTGCTTTGAATTGTAAACCTCCATGAATATAAAAGGAGTTTAATAGCTGACATTTTTTTATTGACAAGGACACTGGTTTGCAATGAAGTCATATTCTATTTTTAACTCCTTGGGATGCCAACATTCTTACTGGGGTTTTGGAGATTGTGTTCTGTAATTTTGTTTTGTGAAAAAGGAAAACCAGGAACTCTGCCTGCAATATATATCGGTGTTACTATTCCTACTGAACTGACATCCTAGATTAAATAAAAACAGAAAATACTGGAAATCTCAGTGGGTCAGGCAGCATCTGTGGAGAGAGAAACAGAGTTAATGTTTCAGGTCAATGACCCGACATCCTAGATTATTGTTTAAAGAAGAGATTGAAGAGCTTTTTATAGCAGTTCTATTGAAAGCAGGGTCCAATATCCCTCCCAGAGAAATCTGTACAAATGAATTGAATGTAGGGGCTGAATGGATCATGCACAAGTTGGCAATATTTTCACCAGCCCTTTCTCAGCCAGAGTATGGTCTCGTGAGGTGAAAGCGAGAATATATAAAATAAAATAACATACCAAAACATTATCTGCAAGACTACATGTAACCATGGGCAGATTTGTAAGTATTGAAGCAGCAATGACTATGGAGTTCACCATAACTTTTCATGATAATGATGAAACAATTTCAAAGGTGTATCCTTTAGAATCCAGCATGTTTGAAACTATTCAAAAAGCAGATTGTAAGAATGATAACAGAGTACTATACCACTGACAGGCCAGACACTCTAGAATCGCACTGGAGTTTCACGTCTTAATTCCAAACAACGCTTCTTCTCTATTTCTTTATACCACTGGCACATTGGAAAGCTTAAAAACTGGGCCCCAATTGCTTTTCACAAATAAAGCTGCCAGTGTGCCAGTGTATCAGTGTTCAGTGCAGCCTCATTACAGCCTTGGTCCAAACATGGACAAAAGAGCTGAATTCCAGAGGGGAGAGCATTTAACCGAGTGTGGCATCAAGGAGCCCTAATAAAACTGAAGTAAATGGGAAGCGGGGGGGAAAACTCTCCACGGGCTGGAGTCATACCTAACACAAAGGAAGATAGTTGTGATGGTTGGAGGTCAATCATCACAGTCCCAGGAAATCGCTGCAGGAGTTCCTCAGGGCAGTGTTCTGGGGCCAACCATCTTCAGCTGCTTCATTAATGACCTTCCCTCTATCAGAAGGTCAGAAGTGGGGATGTTCGCTGAAGACTGCACAATGTTCAGTGCCATTCGCAACTCCTCAGATAATGGAGCAGTCCATGCCTGCATGCAGCAAGACCTGAACGATATTCAGGCTTGTGCTGATAAGTGTCAGGCAATAACTATCTCCAACAAGCGAGAGTCTAACCACCGCCCCATGACATTCAGCAGCATTACCATCGCCGAATACCCTACCATTAATATCCTAGGGGGTCACCATTGACCACAAACTTAAATGGACCAGCCATATAAATACTGTGGCAACAAGAGCAGGTCAGAGGCTGGGTATTCTGTGGTGAGTGTCTCACCTACTGACTCCACAAAGCCTTTCCACCATCTACAAGCACAAGTCAGGAGTGTGATGGAATACTCTGCACTTGCTTGGATGAGTGCAGTTCCAACAACACTGAAGAAACTCGACACCAACCAGGACAAAGCAGCCAGCTTGATTGGCACCCCATCCACCACCTTAAACATTCACTCCCTCCACCACCAGTACTGTATGGCTGCAGTGAGTACCATCTACACGATGCACTGCAGCAACTTGTCTAGGCTTCTTCAGCAGCACCTTCCAAACCCGCGACCTCTACCACCTAGAAGGGCAAATGTGCATGGGAACACCATCACCTCCTAGTTCCCCTCCAAGTTACACACCATCCTGAAATATATCGCCGTTCCTTCATTGTCGCTGGGTCAAAATTCTAGAACTCCCTCCCTAACAGCACTGTGGGAACACCTTAACCATACGGACTGCAACGGTTCAAGAAGGCGACTGACCATCATCTTGAGGGCAATTAGGGATGGACAATAAATGCTGACCGTGCCAGCGACACCCACATCCCATGAACGAATTTTTTTTTTAAAAGTCCTTTACACCATATTTAAATGTTCGGTGCCATTTTTATTTAGCATTCATTGCACTAAATGTATTGTACGTGTGAAATATAAATGTTCACCAAGGCGTATGAAAGCATGGGCCTTACACTAAACATCTAAGACAAAGGTCCTCCACCAACCTGACCCCGCCACACAGCACTGCCCCCCGGTCATCAAAATCTACGGCGCGGCCTTGGACAACGTGGACCATTTTCCATACCTTGGAACCTATCAGCAGCAAGGGTAGACATCAACGCCGAGGTCCAACACCGCCTCCAGTGCGCCAGCACAGCCTTCGGTCGCCTGAGGAACAGCATGTTCGAAGACCAGGCCCTCAAATCTGGCACCAAGCTTATGGTCTACAGGGCTGTAGTGATACCCTCCCTCCTGTATGGCTCAGAGACGTGGACCATATACAGTAGACACTTCAAATCGCTGGAGAAATACCACCAACGATGTCTCCACAAGATCCTGCAAATCCCCTGGGAGGATAGATGCACCAACGTCAGTATTGTCGATCAGGCCAGCATCGAAGCATTGACCACACTCGACCAGCTCCATTGGGTTGGCCACATTGTCCGCATGCCCAACACAAGTCACCCAAAGCAAGCGCTCTACTCGGAACTCTTACGCGGCAAGCGAGCCCCAGATGGGCAGAGGAAACGTTTCAAGGACACCTTCAAAGCCTCCTTGATAAAGTGCAACATCCCCATCGACACCTGGGAATCCCTGGCCAAAAATTACCCTAAGTGGAGGAAGCGTATCCGGGAGGGCGTTGAGCATCTCGAGTCTTGTCGCCGAGAGCATGCAGAAAACAAGCGCAGGCAGCGGAAGGAGCTTGCGGCAAACCAGACTCCCCACCCACCCTCTCCTTCAATGATTGTCTGTCCCACCTATGACAGGCTGTAATTCCCGTATTGGATTGTACAGTCACCTGAGAACTCACTTTTAGCTTGGAAGCAAGTCTTCCTCAATTTCGAGGGACTGCCTATGATGTGTGAAATATAAATGCATGTTATTCTTGCAGTACCGTATCTAGAATATGAACATCTAGAGGGATGACAAGCAGATCCTCAACACTAGATGTCCATCATAACCAGCATTACATTTCCGATTCCTATATTTTGTCCATATGTATTGTTTTATATAGTTTAACTGCCTTGACTACTTTCTCATGGTGGTGTAGTGTGAAATCTTGGGATGATTTGTTATGCTAAAGACACGATATACATGTAACTTGTTCACATTCAGTAGTAATTGATTACTCGTGTTTTGTCATTGTTGTAGATTACACTAGATGATGGAGAGTCTGAGCTTGCAGGCAGTGACCCTTACAGATGGCTCGACAGCCTACATCCAACATACACTGAAAGGTGAGCACCCACTGATGAATTAAATTACAGCAGTCAAACATGTAGCACTATGATGTATTGGGATGGACATTCGATTTCTCACTCACCTAAATTGTTAATATCAGTCCTTCGTGGAAGGCACTGAGCAGAGAACCAGGTATCTCTCCAGAGCGGAGTGAATCAGATGGGGATTCATCCCCGGCTAAAGAGTGTGATAGATAGAGATCAGAAATGGCTTAACCATTCATAAGATGCGCATGGCCAAGGTAGCCAAACCGGGGTGGAGGTGTGAAAAATATTGGGGAATCAACATTCATATACTGGATATATATTTTCCAAAGTGCATATGTTGATTACATTTAAGTTGTGCCATTTCTTCTGAAGAAAAATAAACCGATGAAAATGGGGAAATTAGTCAAATGTCCTTTAATTAAAATCTTAGAAACATAGAAACATAGAAAATAGGTGCAGGAGTAGGCTATTCGGCCTTCTAGCCTGCACCGCCATTCAATGAGTTCATGGCTGAACATGCAACTTCAGTACCCCATTCCTGCTTTCTCGCCATACCCCTTGATCCCCCTAGTAGTAAGGACTACATCTAACTCCTTTTTGAATATATTTAGTGAATTCTTCTACCTGTATGCGTGCCCATCCACATGAAAAGTCTAATTCTAATATGAAAGGAACAGTCCCATCCCAACATTTAAACAGAGTTGTTATAGCAAGTAGCATGACTTAAACAAAAAATCATCTTCTGCAGCTCCTTTATTTGAATCCTGCTCTCCTACAGTAAGTACGGGATCACATTTTGCAAGATCTGCCATGTTGAATGCTGTAGAATGGGTGAAGAGGTGGACTGGAGTCATCACACTGCCACACTGTTGATTCAGTTAATTACATCTCCCAGCAGCACACACTGAGTTCCAACATCTGCAGCTATTGTTTAATAATGTATTTATTGTTTATTAAATGTAATAACATTTACATACTTTTAGTTTCCATGGTAACTGGGATGTAGAAAATGATTAAACCAAAAGAAAATTCTGTAATCAATCTCTCAGAATAAGAGAAAATAAACATATTATTGGCTGGAATGTTTCCACATACCTTTTCCCTATTGTATCTTCTATGAGACAGTACTTCTTTGCAACTTTTAATGTAAAATGTGTCTCATTATTTTAAAATTTGCATTAGATTGGGGAATGTAAGCTGAAATTGATGGATTTTTAAAATATTTTGTCCAGTGCCATGATAAATTAGACTTTTAACGATGAGGTCAAATTAATTCCTGCTATAAACTAATTATTAACATTAAATATGTTTGTTGTGTAGGGAATTCTTGTATCCCCAGATCTGTTGTATGCAATTCTGATTTGGAAGCCACTATTTTGTCCATTCTGGTGAATTGCAAATTCCAAATTCCACTTTTAGTATAACAAAATACTGTTGCCCTGTAGCATAATCTTTGCTTAAATCCATACAGATGAAAAACTTACAGGATTGTTATGCTTATTTCATATTACATGGATTTGGAGTTAGATCCTGGAGGTAGACATCAAACCAAAAAATCAAATCAAATGACCACAGTCCAATATATGTCATAGTGTGTATGTAATCTGTAATATATTCGATACACTTTTAGGAGTAAAAATTGCACTGTGCAATATTAACAATAAATGTATTAACACAGCCATATCAAATGATTTCACCTTTTTAAAAAAAAAATAGATGTTAACCCATTTCTTAAAATAGCAGGCAGAGCAAGTTTATATGAACATGTTTAGCATGAATATTGCATAATCCAATTTCAATACATTAGTGTTTACGATGAATGTGTTATAAGTGCATTATTTCTCTTTTTTAATCCTTACAATGTGTTGATTTCTGAATATATTTAACAGATGCAAAGTTGGTTGAGGGACAAACTATTCAGCTGGAAGATGGTACGACAGCCTACATCCAACAAGTTACAGTGCAAAAAGGTAACTGGTAATTATAGACAGAACTTCCATTTATGCTAAACGTATGTCCACTGGGTGAGAGTCAGCCTGATATGGAAGAGTACAGTTGTATTTTCTACACAGTAAAGGCTACCTTATTAGGCACCTTTGTGTTTTCAGTGGGATTGTATCAATCTGTCATTGTCCTCCTTCTGCCTGAAGTAATTGCTAATATGTTTCCATTGCTTTTAATAAGTTACTGAGATCAGGTTTTTATTCTGGAGCCTAATAGTGTTTGACGCAACAGAGAGAGGTCAACCAAGATTATCCCCACAAAATGGGACTGCTTTTATATATAAGTAGCACATTGATGAAACCTCCTGAAAGGGTAGTGTGTTACAAAAGAAGTACAAAGATGAAGATATTTGAAGTATCAATAAACAATGTGATGCAAGCAGGCATGTATGTATGATCTCCTATGCTGCTGAATTTTAATCCCAGCCACTTTGTTATAGGGAGGTGCTGACTAGAGAGCAGACACCTCACTATAGAAAGGGTAAGACCTAGGGAGAGCAATCTGAGAGACTGTATTGCAGCTCCTACCAGCTGGCTATAGAATTCCATTGACAAGAGGCGTTGTAATCAGCATCCGTTCAACCCACCCTTTTGTCCGTGGGTGTTGTACGGTAAGGAAAGACCTGTGGACAAATCTGAAGAAAATGTTTTTTTTAAACAAAAGTCACAAAACTTAACTAGATTTAATCTGCAGTTCCAATAAAGTGCGATGGTGAGATAATAAAAAAATTAAACCTCAAGTCCTTGAATTTTAACAGCAGCATTACACATATCTTGCTGAATACACAGAAGCACCATACAGTTAATGCTAGAGTTGTCGTAATTAGGACTTTTTTTTAGCAAGCAGATGGTGTATTATATTGGGGATGGTGTAAAGCAAGAAAAACAAACTTATTATTTTTATACACCCTATCACATCTCTCCATTCGTCCTAAGTGTATTTAAATCCTGCTATGGTGTATATCCAGGGCACCATCACATTGGTCTGCTCTTACGCCACCAAGCTTTAACAGATAAGCAATATAATAATAAATTTTATTAATATAGCACCTTTAATGTAGTAAAACGTCCCAAGGCGCTTTATAACAGTGTTACAGATAAATTTGATACTGAACCACAGAAGAAATTAAGGCAGATGATCAAAAGTTTGTTGAAAGAGGTAGGTTTTAACGAGCGTCTTAAAGGAGGAAAGAGAGGTAGAGAGGCGTAGAGGTTTAGGGAGGGAGTTCCAGAGCTTAAGGCCCAGTTGACTGAAGGCACGTCCACCAATGGTTGAGCAGTTATAATAGGGATGTTATAATAAGAGGCCAGAATTTGAGGAGTGCAGACATCTTGTGGGATTGTGTGGCTGAAAACAGATTACAGAGATGGGGAGGGGCAAGGCCACGGAGTGATTTGTAAACAAGGATGAGAGTTTTGAAATCGAGGCGTTGTTAAACTGGGAGCCAGCGTAGGTCAGAAAGCACAGGGGTGATGGGTGATCGTGACTTGGTGCGGGTTAGTACACGGGCTGCTGAGTTTTGGATGACTTCAAGTTTACGTCATGTGGAATGTGGAAGGCCGGCCAGGAGTGAGTTGGATTCGTCAAGTCTAGAGGTAACAAAGGCATGAATGAAGGTTTCAGCAGTAGAAGAGCTGAGGCGGGGCGGAGGCAGGCAATGTTACAGAGGTGGAAAAAGCCGGTTTTAGTTATGCCGCGGATATGTGGCTGGAAACTCATTTCAGGGTCAAATATGACGCCTAGGTTGCGAACAGTCTTGTTCACCCTCAGATTGATGCTAGCGAGAGAGATGGAGTCAGTGGTTAGGGAACACAGTTTGTGGCGGGGATCAAAGATAATGGCTTCGGTCTTCCCAATATTTAATTGGAGAAAATTTCTACACATCTAGTACTGGATGTCGGACAAGCAATCTGACAATTTAGATACGAAGCAGGGGGCGACAGAATTGATGGAGAGGTAGAGCTGGGTGTCGTCTGCATACACGTGGAAACTGATTCCGTGTTTTCGGATATCGTCAAGGGGCAGCATATAGATGAGAAATAAGAGGGGGCCAAGGACAGATCCTTGGTGGACACCAGAGGTAATGATGCGGGAGTGGGAAGAGAAGCCATTGCTGGAGATTTTCAGGCTACGATTAGATAGATAAGAATGAACCATGTGAGTGCAGTCCCACCTGGCTGGACATTGGTGGAGAGACGTTGGAAAAGGATGGGGCCCAAGTTTTGGGCCGCGCCTAAAACGGCACAGCCCGGACCTGGACGCCCGTTTTTTGCGCCACAAAGTGTGGCTAAAAAAAACTCACCTATTCTCTGGCTTCCTGCAGGTCCTCTGGAGCTGGGCGCGGCGCAGCATGAGCTGTGGGGGTGCGGAGCCACGTCCCTGCGCTGAAAACAGTGCCGGAACCTCTGCACATGCGCGCCACAGTGGGCGCGCATGTGCAGTAGCTCCAGGCGCCCAAAACTGTGGGAGGGGCCCGAAGCACGCAGCCCCTAGCCCTAGCCGAATGGCCTCACCCGACCCGACTTGACTCCCGCTCCCCGGACCGGACTGGACCGACCCCCGCTCTCCCTACCCCGTCCCGGCGACCCGACCTCCGCTCCCTCAACTCGCTCCCGCAACTCTCCCCCACCACCCCCCTGGCGACTCGACCTCCGCTCCCCCCCCCACCGGCGACCCGACATCCGTTTTCCCCCCCCCCCCCGGCGACCCGATCTCCGCTCCCCCTCTCTTTCCCCCCCCCCCCCCCCCCCCCCCCGGCGACCCGACCTCCGCTCCCCCCCGGCGACCCATCCTCCGCGACTCTCTCCCCCCTCTGACCTCCGCGACTCTTTCACCCCCCCGATCTCTGCGACCACCCCCCCGATCTCTGCGACCCCCCCCCGATCTCTGCGACCCCCCCCCCGATCTCTGCGACCCCCCCCCCCGATCTCTGCGACCACCCCCCCCCCCGATCTCCACGACCCCCCCCCGCGATCTCCGCGACCCCCCCCTGATCTCAGCAACCCCCCCCGATCTCCGCGACCCCCCCCCCCGGGACCCTAGACCCGACGCCACCTACCTGTAAATCCAGCCCGAAGTCTTGGGCCCGGCCATTCAGCCTCCTTCTCTCCCTCCCCTCTTCTTCCTTCCTCCCTCCCCTCTTCTTCCTTCCTTCCTCCCCTCTTCTTTCTTCCTCCCCTCTTCTTCCTTCCTCCCCTCTCCCCTCTTCCCCTCCCCTCCCCTCCCCCTTCCCCTCCCCTCCCCCTTCTCCTCTCCCCCTCCCCCTCTCTCCCCTCTCCCCTCCCCCTCTCCCCTCCCCTCCCCTCTCCCCTCCCCCTCTCCCCTCCCCCCCTCCCCTCCCCCTCTCCGCTCCCTCTCTCCCCTCCCTCTCTCCCCCTCCCTCTCCTCCTCCCTCCCTCCTCCCTCCCTCTCCTCCTCCCTCCCTCTCCTCTTCCCTCCCGCTCCTCCTCCTCCCTCCTCTTCCTCCCTCCCCCTCTCCTCCCTCCCCCTCCCCTCTCCTCCCCCCTCCCCCTCCCCTCTCCTCCCCCCTCCCCCTCCCCGTCCCCCCTCCTCCCTCCCCCTCCCCTCTCCTCCTCCTCCCTCCACCTCCCCTCTCTTCCTCCTCCCTCCTCCTCCCCCCCTCTACCACCCTCCTCCTCCTCCCCCCCTCCACCCCTCTACCTCCCTCCTCCTCCCACCCCACCCCCCTCTACCTCCTTCCTCCTTCCTCCCTCCCCACCCCCCTTCTCCCCACCCCCCTTCTCCCCACCCCCCTTCTCCCATGTTCAGCCATGAACTCATTGAATGGCGGTGCAGGATAGAAGGGCCGAATGGCCTACTCCTGCACCTATTTTCTATGTTTCTATGTTTCCCCCTCCCCTCGCTGTCAGAAACACAGACACTGACAGACAGAGAGTGAGAGACACACACACAGACAGAGAGATAGAGACACTGACAGAGACACACTGGGGGGCCGTCCCAGCACGCTGTTGGAGGACTCCCGGTCCTGCAGTCGGTAAGTAGAAAATGTTTTATTTATTGATTTTTTTATTTTTTTTATTTTTTATTAATTTTTTTTGATTGATTTATTGGTTGATTTATTGATGTATTTGTCATTTATTATTGATGATGGCTCTGTATTTGTAAAACTGAAGTGTTTAATGTTTGTAAACTTCCCTTTAAACCCCCCCCATTCCCTACGCCTGATTTGTAACCTACGCCTGATTTTCTAAGTGTAGACAAGGTTTTTCTGAGCGTACAAAAATCTACACTTACTCCATTCTAAGTTAGTTTGCCTAAACTTTCAAAACGGGCGCAAGTGGCCGGACACGCCCCCTTTTGAAAAAAAAAATCTGTTCCAAACTGAAACTGTTCTAACTGACTAGAACTGGAGCAACCGAAATGCAGAGAATTGCAATTTCTAAGATACTCCATTCTAAACCAGTTGCTTCAAAAAAACAGGAGCAACTCAGGCCGAAACTTGGCCCCATGGAGTGGTCAGCTGTGTCAAAGGCTACAGACAAGTCCAGGAGGACGAGGAGGGATAGTTACCTTTGTCACAGTCACAAAGGATGTCATTTGTGACTTTGATGAGAGCAATTTCAGTATTGTGGCAGGGGCGAAAGCCAGATTGAAGGGATTCAAACATTGAATTCATGGAAAGATGATCACGGATTTGGGAGGCAACAACACGTTCAAGTACTTTTGACAGGAAAGGGAGGTTGGAGATGGGGCAATAGCTAGCAAGCAAAGTGGGGTCAAAGGTTGTTTTTTTGAGGAGAGTGGTGATGACAGCAGATTTGAAGGAGAGGGGAACAGTACCTGAGGACAGAGAGCCGTTAACAATGTTGGCTAACATGGGAGCCAAAAAAGGAAGTTGGGTGGTCAGTAGTTTAGTGGGAATAAGGTCAAGAGAGCAGGAAGTAGGTCTCATGGATTAACATGAGTTTGGAGAGATTAAGAGGGGAGATCAAAGAGTAAGTGGAAAAAGATATGCGTTTAGGGCTAGGGCAGGTGAGAGCCTCAGATGAAGTTTGGCCCTGTGGGCTAGGGGAAGGAAGGAAACTCACAGAGGCAGCTGATCGGATGGTCTCAATCTTTGAGACAAAGAAGTCTATGAGCTCCTCACACTTGTTTTTGGAGGTGAGTGTGGTGGAGACAGGGGAGAGGGGTTAAAGGAGACGGTTAGCAATAGAGAATAGTAGCCTGGGGTTATTTTTGAAATCCAAAATGATCCTGCAATAGTGAGCAGTTTTTGTAGACAAGAGTAAGAACCAATAGTGTTTTATGTGTTCGAACCAGATCTGGCGTTGAATGGCTAAACCAGTTATCTGCCACATCCGTTCAAGTCTATGCCCTTTTGACTTGAGAGAGCGGAGATGAGGGCTATACCAGGGTGAATGGTAAGGGTGGGAGAGAGTAATCATTTTAATAGGGACTAGGGCATCAAAATGTATCTCCTGATTAGTTAGTCAGTTGAACAGTGGCCACCCTAAATAGAGGGAAGGATAATCAATAGCTAAATGTGCTTGACTGCTTTTGTGATTCACTTAGTTGTTTGTTCCAGAACATCACTGGAAAAACTGGAGGGAACTAGCTATTTGCCCAATCTTTCAGTGGCGGGGCTGGGGGAGGAGGAGAATCTCGGGGGAGAAAACCACTTTAATGAGGTTAGAAAAAACTTGAAAGTGCTTAGTGTGCACTTTTGAAACTAAGCTTCAAGTCCTTATTTTGTTCCTGCATTTCAAACATTGTCATGTATTTAAATCTACAGGTGACTCGCTGCCTTTTGAAGATGGCCAGGCAGTACAGCTTGAAGATGGCAGCACTGCATATATCCATCACACACCTAAAGGTAGCTGGGACTCTCATAATGTGCATTTTCAAATCTTATTTCTATGCAGGACAGCATCAAGCTGGAGCTGGAGCAGAAGCAGATATCCAGTATCAATTATGTAATGACAGAATTGGAGACTTTAATGGATGGATTTAATGACATCCTATTGTAGTTAATAATCAGCACTTATTTCAGTTACATTAGATAAATAATTGAAGGTTCTCTATTTGGTCTATTATTTCTCAGAGTGAAACACTAAGCACTGAAAGATTGATTCATTAAGTACTGCATTGAGATTGTTTTCTGTTGTTTTGGCATTTCATTCATGAAAAATTATTTGCTGTGCTCTGCTGTGCTGTCCTATCATATCTGACATTAGACAGGATTTTGATCATTTAGTTTAGGAAATCAAACAAGCATGATACAACAAAAATAAAAACAGAAAATGCTGGAGAAAAGTTAGCAGGTCAGGCAGCATCTGTGGATAGAGAAACGGTGTTAATGTTTCAGTTCGATGACCTTTCATCAGAACTGGTAGGTTTGGTCAATATAAAGGTGAATATTTTATGCATATTAAATAGTTTTTGCATCTTGCTGTAATTATATTTACAGAGAAAGAAATGGTGAAAAGGCTGATTTAATTGCTGTAATTACAACTCTCTTAACAGATCCTTTTCACCAGAATATTCAGCATGATCTCGGGTGTCATTGTGGAGCTGGTGCTCGGTATGTCACATGCTGCTGTGTGATAATGCTCACCTTGGAGAAATAACACTTGGAAAATTAACGCACCAAACTTTTCACCTAATCTATAGTTAATTGTTTGGGAAATAAAACTATTAGTTTATATATAATAGAATTGTTTCATCCATTAAATTACACTTTGCTGGATCATTAGCAGAGGTGTGATCTTATAACGATAAGGCCATTTTCTGTGAGGCCTGAAAGTTCTAACTGGCCCTGAATATATATCACTTGTCTCCAATAGTCCCAAGCACCTTCTGTACTTAGTAATCAGCTATACCTATTCCCTTAGGTGGCAGCTGTGGCTCAGTGGGTAGCACTCTTACCTCTTGAGTCAGAAGGTGTGGGTTCAAGTCCCACTCCAGGGACTTGAGCACATATATGTAGGCTGACACTCCAGTGCAGTACTGAGGGAGTGCTGCATTGTCGGAGGTGTCATCTTTCAGTTGAGACATGAAACTGAGGCCCCGTCTGCTCGCTCAAGTGGATGTAAAAGATCCCATGGCACTATTCCAAAGAAGAGCAGAGGACTTATTCCTGATGACCTGTCCAATATTTATCCTTCGATCAACATAACAAAAAAAACAGATTATCTGGTGATTATCACATTGCTGTTTGGGAGCTTGCTTGTGTGCAAATTGGCTGCCGTGTTTCCCACATTATAACAGTGACTACATTCCAAAAGTACTTAATTGACTGTAAAGCGCTTTGAGACGTCCGGTGGTCATGAAAGGCGCAATATAAATCCAAGTCTTTCTTTACTTCCCATATCACAATTTTTGAGTTGCGCTTGTTATGTTAACATTTATGACAGAAAAATCTTGTGTCAACATTTTGTGACGGCTATGTCATCATTTGGCTGTAATTGCAGGCCTCCTGCCACTAGGTGGTACAGCGCATGGTCTGCCCAACTCTACCCACCATTTTGTTTATTTAACACAATTTTTAAATTCTCCCCACTAATATTCAAGGCAGTCAGGTTTTGCTCCCCATACCTGCCCAAACCCATATGCAGCTACTCAATTTTGATTTCAGGCTGCAGCCTACCCACTCGGTTTCCTTTCTATTCATGGGTTGGTCTTGGGCTCACTTGCCCCAACCTGATTCTAGCATTCTGATTGGCGTTTGGGCTCCTTCCTGCATCTTGGTTTCATATTCTCGTTAGTCATGGTACAGGCTCGAGCCTACCAACCTGGGCTCCGAACCCTACACCTTCCTACAACCTGCCCTCTTACCAGCACCCTCTTTTCCAACTGGAGCTCACTTAATGCAACTACAAATGCTGTCCAAGTATCTGGTATTAACTCATCAGTGTCTTAACAAAGAGCTCGTTCTAACTTCAGTAATCCTAAGCAGACTTTCATTGCTTTTTAAGTTACTTTTCACATAGTTGTGGGTGGCAACAAATTCTACCATGGAAGGAAACTGTATGCTTAAAATGATTATACTGTTCAAATATATAAGTTATCCTGAAGTCAGTGAGAAACCAGGATGTCCTCTGAAAGCAATTAAAACAGTTTGATTGATAGATTTTGCAGCGCTTGTTTATTGGTTGTTTCCCTATATTACGACAGTGCCTACAATTCAAAAGCACTTAATTGGCAGTGAAGTACTGAGACATTCTGAGCTCGTGAAATGCACTATATAAATGTGCGTTCTTTATGTTTGAAGCAATCAGTGCCATTCATTTAATAATATTCGTTTTTAACGAATATGATATTTGAGACTTTGCTCTTTCATATGATGGTCTCTTTCCCATA
The DNA here is from genome assembly GCF_044704955.1 of Pristiophorus japonicus. NCBI lineage: Eukaryota > Metazoa > Chordata > Chondrichthyes > Pristiophoridae > Pristiophorus > Pristiophorus japonicus. The sequence goes on from NC_091993.1 coordinate 82,054,180, forward strand.
TGTGCTGATGCAAGAACTTTAAGTAGATAGATTGATTCCAGTTATAGTGTTGGTGGCAGTAACTCTTAATGTGGCATTACAGCAGCAACTGTGATTGAGGTAATGTGCATGTTTCTATGTTGATTTCATTTTGAAAGAATATATTTCTCACACTTGCTGAAGCAGCACAAATGAAATCATGTGCACGGAAGTGAAAGTACACAACTGCAGAGACTTGTCGGTAAACAGAAAGGCAGGATTGTCAACCCTGGAGGAAGAATTTTTTTGGTTACGATGTGTAGTGACATTGCAAACACAATGGCCTCAAAATCTGCAGTCTTTCAGGCACATTCTGGCCCTCAGTCCGGCGGAACTCTGCCGGTAAGGTGCAAAGTTAGATGGGGTCAAATCTGCTGGGCCCCAGCCTCAAGTCGGGGATTCTAGGTTGTTCTAGTAAGGGTGGGGTGTCCACCTACCACTACAAGGACCTGTTGGGGGGTGGGGGCGAAGGGAAGAGACTCTGGGAGGCTGGGGCTTCCACACCCTGGTACTCAATCAAGACCTGATCTAGCTTCGGTAGAGATAATCCTGGCAGAAGTGGGACCCAGCTGGGGTGGCAGACCAGGGTTGAGGCTTGGACCTCCGAAGTGGTGAGCTCAAATTCTTTAAATATTTTACAGCAGCCCCTTTACAAAGGGATAAGTGTTATTTTTGTTTCTGGGGGGCAAGAGGGGGGCATCACCCCTTCCTCCGCCCTTTTCCAGATCAACCATTTACATTATATGTGGCATTTGCTGCTGGGGGTTGCCCCAACTCTGCGCTCCCTTCCAGCGGTGACCCCAGATAAGTACACCTTGGCACTTAAGTCGGAGAGCGGACACCAAATGGTTTTTCAGAGCCAATCTTTTAAAATATATTCAGTGTATGTGGAACCCCCACAGGCTTCGTATCATTGATGGATGCTGGTTTCTCATTTAGAACAATAGAAACCTTGAATTACACCTGCATGTCAACATATTGATGTTTCACTCTTGACATTTGAGAGTTTAAATGCTACTTGAGGGTCAGTCCTGTTGAAGAAAGGAAGACTCACAACTTGTATAGGACCTTTGTGGACAGGGAGGCATTGCAGCACTTCACGAGGTAGCGGACACTGAGTAGATACTGAGCAGGAAGGAGAGTGTGGTTAGGCGGGAGCAATAGAGGAAGAGAAAGAGCTTTTAGGAAGCTTTTGAAGGTGGGGAGGCTGCTGATGAGGCACTAATGCTGAGGGAAGAAGTTGCAGAGTATGGCAGCATAGTGGCTAAAGGACTAGCTGCTGATAGTGGAGTGGAGGGCATGCAGGACAAGACATAAGCTGATGTCAGGGGAGTGGATGGTGAGCCTAGGGACATGTATCTTGTGAAACCCTCTGAACCTTTGGGGTAACACCATATGCCAAATTATATGTCAATCCCAAGCCTGTTAGTGCTGAAGTTGGGAAATTATCCAAATAATTGGACTGAGATTGCTACATCATCATTTACTTGCGACTCTAAATAAAAAATAGCCATCAATAATGGACTTTGCTAGAAATTGTTTAGGCTTGCCATGTTTCCATGCAGTCTTGTGGTGCAGTTGCTATAGTTGTACAAAAATAATCCTGCAAAGCTGGCTATTATTTTACCTTGACAGTGACACCTGTTGAATTTTTTCCCCCAGATGACTTTGATCCAGATGCAGTACAAGCTGTACAACTGGAGGATGGTACGACAGCTTATATTCACCACCCAGTCTCCATGCAGGGTTCCAACACTATCCTGGCTGTGCAGACAGAAGCAGGCTTGGAAGCACTACATGCGACAACTGATGGCACTGTTGACCATGAGACCATTAGTGCTCTTGAGCATTATGCCAACAAGGTAAACTTTCGTCCGTGATCTGGGACAATCTTCAGCTCATTCAATTAAAAAATTGCTCCTACAGCCTTAAAGTAATTCGCAATTCAGACATGCAAAGGTGTTTCTGAAGCTGGGAGATTTACAGTGCTGTTTTAAAAAAAAACCTAGAACAGAAATATTTATTATAGTGCGTTAGTTTTGCATCAGCCTGCACCTCAGCTGATACTGCAAAGAAATTCCTAATGTAACAACCATCTCTAATGCTCTACTTCCTAGACTGAGGCAAACGTTGTCAAAATATATAAAAATAAATACATGACTTTAAAATGAGAATTGAATCTGCATGCACTGGTCCAATTATTCCCTGCCCTCTAACTCCCATACACCTGTAGACTACACTCTGTCTTCAGTCCCTGTATGCAGCACCACAGGTTATCAATTATTATTACATTACAAATCTTATATCTGCATATATTTCCTGTCTACAAACCTTACTTCATGTGGTCACGTTTTTGGTCAAATCTTATCTCACTTTTCCCATTGTAAATTTCTAGGTTCACATTTCCCATTCAATTTCCTATGTCAACTTTCACTGTCACAGTTTGTTGATGATCCAACCGAATTAATCAAAATGCTTTTTTAATAAAAAACATCATCTGCCATCTTTTTCTCTAACTGAAATTTCTAACACCCAAAATATGGTTTCAAGCAAAATTTAAAAAATCAAAAACATGATTAAATTTAGCAGTTAGATCGTTCCTGTGTCTTGTAAATACCTACATTTAAAGTATTTCCTTGAAGGCCTCAAACTCTTTCAAAAGTCTGTGCTTGGACTTGGTTTTTGCTTATAACTGTGACTCTAGTTGAGGGAAGGTTCTGCATTCTGAGGATATGCAGTATACACAATTTCTCAAGATCCATCAGTAGTATTTAAGCTAATCAAATGAATAATCAAAAGAATGCTTTTCTCTCAGTCACCAGCAAAATTTATTTGGTTGTTTTTCAAAATTATTTGAAGAAAAACTCGAAGGCATTGCAAAAGCTTTATTGAGATAAAATTTGTGTTTAATTTTTTTTAACTGAGTGAGAGAGAAAGAGAAAAAACATGATAGACTACTAATAACCAATTATAGATTGAGTTGGTGTTCGAATTATACTTGAGAAACTTCAGAAAGGATATTAAACAGAGTCAGCTGCTTAGGCCCTATGCTCTGGGAATCCCTCTAAACCTCTCCACATCTCTCTCTATCCTCCTCCAAGCTGCTGCTTAAAATCTGCCTCTTCGTCTAAGCTGTTAATCATTTGTCCTACTATATCTTTTTGGTTCGGTGTCAAATTTTGTTCGATAATACTTCTGTGAAGTGCCTTGGGACGTTTTTAACTACATTAAAGGCACTATATAAATGCAAGTTGTTGTTGAGAGAGAGAAAGATAAGCACAGACAGCTTGTCTTTCCTCATCATAATTGGAGTTTTTTTAAACAAAAAGAAATACAAATAAATGTCAAAATCAAACCGCCTCAGATTTGTGTATCACCTGTCTTTCGTTGATAGTTAGAAAATACAAACATTCTGATTGTTGATGCCTATGAGACAAAGGGAGAGAAACAGATAGACATGAGAGACAGTTTCTTTCCTCGGCCTAATTTGATTTCTTAAAAATAAATGTGTTGAATTTTGGAAGCAAATAGAAAGCTGCTAATTATCTCTGAATATCACCTGTGTTTTGTTGATCATTCAAAAATGCAAACATTCTAAATACTGTAAGATCTACAGGGCAAAGTGGAGAGAAAAAGAGACCAGATAGACACATACATTTCTAAGAACTAATCACAAATGCCAAATTTAATGTTTGCAGAGATCTCTGTTCCAAGTCATTGCTGGCATAACTAGGATGCCCTCCCGTCATTGCTGACAGATACCAGGACTTCACCAGTAAGTCATACCGCACCTTCCACACCCTCTGCCTTCATGGTGATGTCAAACCCAAGAATCCTCCAGACTGCCAACCCTCCGCAATTCCACCGCAGCGCTGCCAAGCTGCAGGAACACCAAAGCCCATGATCAACCTCAGTGCTACCAAAGTGCAAGATAGCCAAATTTTAGCTAGTCCCCATCCCTCTACCCAGTGTTGCTACATATCAGATATCCATTTCCACCAACACACTATTTTGCTGTGTATTCTCAGCTTTAAAAGTGATAAGCGATGAAAATTAAATACATAGCTAAAGGTGTGAATAAATAAAGACCATTCATTTATGCTTTTCGCAAACAATTCAATCCAAAGTACCAGTAAATATCCCCCAAGATATGATTTAAAAAAAATTTAATTTATCCAATAGTCAATGGTACCCCAAATGGCATAAAACAACGTATCCTCTGACTCGTTGAACAACGCCACAGGAGATCAGCAAAGTATTTTTCAAATATATGCAAATTGAGATAAAAATGATATTTGTACCATTTGGTTTTAAAATAATTGAATTAAGGCATTTTTCCATGAAATGGCAGTAGTTGTATGCATTTGTTTTTTCAGGTGTCTGAGGAGGATGAAGGGGTCAGCAGCACTACCGTACTGCCCACGGATATAAGCAAGGACAAGCCTATGCAGGTATCCCTTTATTCTGTTCTTAATTTCATAACAACACAGGATCAGTGTGAGACTCCTTGGGTTATACAAAAAGTCCCTGGGATGTGGTGAATTTGGCACACATTTCCTGATCATTTGTGGCAACGGTGGCATTTTGCAATTGATTTTACAGCATGTGATTAAAAGTTAATGAGGTGCTTGTTACTGTTGATGGAACTATTCCAATGTCCAGCATTGCTGACTGTCCATTATCTGATTTGTATCATTTCACTTATCTTTTTGTGTGCAGTTCAGAAGTCAGTTTGCTTTATGGTAGTAATATATAAAAATGTACTATATTTAATGTCAGATTTTCTATCTTTTTACCTAAACTAGTTTTGCTTAGCTGCCAGATGTGTATTTGAAACGTAAGGGGCAGATCACCATTCCAGTTTGCGTCCCACTGGCGACTTGTCCCATCTGAGCGCTGTCCTGAGTCCAGAAGTTTACCCTCGGACTGAAGCTGAGGAGTGAATATTATCTGAAGCAGGAATGTTATCTGAGGCATACCCGATACACAGTAACGTGCAGTGCCACTCAACTTGCTCTGGTTAACATATTAAAATATTTTTCCCCTCTCTTGTTCGTATATAGCTGGTGATTGACGGTGAAGTGCGAGTCAGTGCGAAGGGCCAGCAGATCGGGGAAAAGGCATTCCGCTGTGGGTTCGAGGGCTGTGGCCGGCTGTATACCACTGCACATCATTTAAAAGTAAATAACTGAATTGACACGGTTTTGTGTTTCATGTTGGTGCTTTGGGCACTTGAGTGTTTAGCCTTCACTCCATTAACTTACATACATGTTGTTTCAATTTGAAAAATAAAGTATAGGAGACTAGATCAGTACATTGTCCTTTGACCTCTGGGACCTGAATTTGATTCCTGATGGGATCCAGCGTGAAATAATTCTGGGCAATCTCAGCCTTGCTCCTACTTGTCCATGGAACTGTCCATAATTTGACACTAATTAGCAGTTTTATTCAGAAGGGCCATAAGAATGGCTAGCATGAGGAATGGAAATGTCACTCTGTTGCAGTAGAGTGTGGGATTCTGAGTTTGGTGTTGAGGCTTATTGCTGAGCAGAGTAGAAGGAGTGTTGCTATTTCTGATAAGTGCTAATTGCCAGCACTATGTGCAATTAAAAAGTGAAACAGTATTCCATTCCGCACTTTCATGAGCACAGAAAAACTCGTACTGTGCAAAATCTATTGCAGCATTCCTTCTCTCTAAATCTCCATGGGCTGCAGCGAAACATTACTGTGTTCACATAACACACCTCACTGTCCTTCTGCAATTGGAAATTGTTTATAAGAAATAATACTGCCCTCGGATAGGATTCAAACTCTTCAAATGGAGTTGCTATGAATATGCAGCTATCTGAAAGTCTGATTGTAACATCATCTGTCCCCTCTCTCCTTTCCTTTAGCTATTTCCTTGATTCACTGGTGTGCTCAGTAATTCTTTATCTGAGATGAGGAGCAATTTATTTGGCATTCTCTACCCCTGAGAGCTGTGGAGGCTCAGTTGTTGAGTATAATTATGACAGAGATCAATAGATTTTTGGATATTAAGGGAATCCAGGGATATGGGGACAGTGCAGGCAAGTGGAGTTGAGTTAGAAAACTAGCCATGTTCTTATTGAATGGAGGAGCAGGCTCGAGGGACCAAATGGCCTACTCCTGTTCCCAGCTCATATGTTCTTGTGTGGTATCATCCTATTATCTCCTTGTTTTTCTTTTTACTGAAAATGCAATAAAATAATACAAAAGACTGCAGCCTAAATAGGGTAAACTCTGTATAGATTTATATACTTCAAAATTTAGTTTTTAATTCACAGCAGTGCATATTTTAAGATCAAATTTGATAGAAATTCTAACAATGTTTGATGTGTGTAGTTTTCTTCAAGTCTTCCTAATAGATCGCAACCTCTCAGAGACTCCTGAGACCCAAAGGATGTTCCCATCTCCACCCTTTTGCCTGTGTCTCGCTCTTGCACTCATTCTTGAACTTCACATTTTCTTGCCCCTCCTTTCTTTTGCCTCTTCAGTTCTTTCCAAATTTCTCTCTTTTTCTTCGATTCATTTTTTTTTTAAGTCTGCCTGTCCCTGATTTTGGCAATACTGTTGTAACTTGTCCAGCTACATGAAACTTTGGTTATACGACAAAAACAGAAATTGCTGGAAACACTCAGCAGGTCAGACAGCATCTGTGGGGAGAGAAACAGAGTTGACAGTTCAGGTAAATGACCCTTCATCAGAACTGGAAAAAGTTAGAGATATAACAGGTTGTAAGGGCGGGAAAAGTGGGGAGGGGAGGCAAGAACAGAAGGGGAGATCTGTGATAGGGTGGATGGCAGGAGTGATTAAAAGACAAAAGAAATGATCGGGGGGAGGCTGGAAGGCAGGAAATCTTTGGGGAGGAGCCAGTAACGGGTCGGAGTATTTTTATAGCCCTCGTGGCCTTACAAAAACAAAATAACATTTTTGGGGCTGTATTTGGTGTGGCTTGCAAGGGTCCCTTAAACATAAGAATTAGGAACAGAAGTAGGCCATCTAGCCCCTCGAGCCTGCTCCGCCATTCAACAAGATCATGGCTGATCTGGCCGTGGACTCAGCTCCACTTACCCGCCCGCTCCCCGTAACCCTTAATTCCCTTATTGGTTAAAAATCTATCTATCCGTGACTTGAATACATTCAATGAGCTAGCCTCAACTGCTTCCTTGGGCAGAGAATTTCACAGATTCACAACCCTCTGGGAGAAGAAATTCCTTCTCAACTCGGTTTTAAATTGGCTCCCCCGTATTTTGAGGCTGTGCCCCCTAGTTCTAGTCTCCCCGACCAGTGGAAACAACCTCTCTGCCTCTATCTTGTCTATCCCTTTCATTATTTTAAATGTTTCTATAAGATCACCCTCATCCTTCTGAACTCCAGACCCAGTCTAGTCAATCTATCATCATAAGGTAACCCCCTCATTTCCGGAATCAGCCTAGTGAATCGTCTCTATACTCTCTCCAAAGCTAGTATATCCTTCCTTAAGTAAGGTGACCAAAACTGCACGCAGTACTCCAGGTGCAGCCTCACCAAGACCCTATACAGTTGCAGCAGGACCTCCCTGCTTTTGTACTCCATCCCTCTCGCAATGAAGGCCAACATTCCATTCGCATTCCTGATTACCTGCTGCACCTGCAAACTAACTTTTTGGGATTCATGCACAAGGACCCCCAGGTCCCTCTGCACCGCAGCATGTTGTACTTTCTCCCCATTCAAATAATATTCCCTTTTACTGTTTTTTTTCCAAGGTGGATGACCTCACACTTTCCGACATTGTATTCCATCTGCCAAACCTTAGCCCATTCGCTTAACCTATCTAAATTCTTTGCAACCTCTCTGTGTTCTCTACACAACCCGCTTTCCCACTAATCTTTGTGTCATCTGCAAATTTTGTTACACTACACTCTGTCCCCTCTTCCAGGTCATCTATGTATATTGTAAACAGTTGTGGTCCCAGCACCGATCCCTGTGGCACACCACTAACCACCGATTTCCAACCCGAAAAGGACCCATTTATCCCGACTTTCTGCTTTCTGTTAGCCAGCCAATTCTTTATCCATGCTAATACATTTCCTCTGACTCCGCGTACCTTTATCTTCTGCAGTAACCTTTTGTGTGGCACCTTATCGAATGCCTTTTGGAAATCTAAAAACACCACATTCCATTGGTACACCTCTATCCACCATGCTCGTTATATCCTCAAAGAATTCCAGTAAATTAGTCAAACATGATTTCCCCCTCATGAATCCATGTTGTGTCTGCTTGATTTTACTATTCCTATCTAGATGTCCCGCTATTTCTTCCTTAATAATAGCTTCAAGCATTTTCCCCACTACAGATGTTAAACTAACCAGCCTATAGTTACCTGCCTTTTGTCTGCCCCCTTTTTTAAACAGAGGCGTTACATTAGCTGCTTTCCAATCCGCTAGTACCTCCCCACGTCCAGAGAATTTTGGTAGATTATAACGAATGCATCTGCTATAACTTCCGCCATCTCTTTTAATACCCTGGGATGCATTTCATCAGGACCAGGGGACTTGTCTACCTTGAGTCCCATTAGCCTGTCCAGCACTACCCTCCTAGTGATAGTGATTGTCTCAAGGTCCGCCTTTCCCACATTCCTGTGACCAGCAATTTTTGGCATGGTTTTTGTGTCTTCTATTGTGAAGACCGAAGCAAAATAATTGTTTAAGGTCTCAGCCATTTCCACATTTCCCATTATTAAATCCCCCTTCTCATCTTCTAAGGGACCAACATTTACATGAGTCACACTTTTCCGTTTTATATATCTGTAAAAGCTTTTACTATCTGTTTTTATGTTTTGCGCAAGTTTACTTTCGTAATCTATCTTTCCTTTCTTTATTGCTTTCTTAGTCATTCTTTGCTGTCATTTAAAATTTTCCCAATCTTCTAGTTTCCCACTAACCATGGCCACCTTATGCGCATTGGTTTTTAATTTGATACTCTCCTTTATTTCCTTGGTTATCCACGGCTGGTTATCCCTTCTCTTACCGCCCTTCTTTTTCACTGGAATATATTTTTGTTGAGCACTATGAAAGAGCTCCTTAAAAGTCCTCCACTGTTCCTCAATTGTGCCACCGTTTAGTATGTGTTTCCAGTCTACTTTAGCAAACCCTGCCCTCATCCCACTGTAGTCCCCTTTGTTTAAGCATAGTATGCTCGTTTGAGACACTACTTCCTCACCCTCAATCTGTATTACAAATTCAACCATACTGTGATCACTCATTCTGAGAGGATCTTTTACTAGGAGGGCAAAGGGTATGCACGGAGCGTCCTTCGCTCACTGGTCCACAAAAGCTGTGTTGGGTTTAACGAGACCTAGGACCCCGATTTATGCATTTAACTAAGGCTCGTGCCTGTTTTAGGGCTTGCTCAAAAATTGTCAGGCGGGCCACGGGTGGCCAATGGCCGGGTCTTTTTTTTTCAAATTTCCATTTGTCTACTGCCCCATTTTCCAGCGTATACAGGACAGTGGGAATATGAAAATCATCCTCCAGTCGGCTAGAATAGCAGCATGTAACTGAAGCAGAACTGTGTTTGTACTTGTGCTTTGCTTGAGTTGTGCCACAAGAGCACCTAATAGGTAGTTGTTACCATCTAGTGGCAGCAGTAGGTACTGTAATTGTACTGTGCGGACGGATACAATTTTTAGCAGTTTTCTTTTTTGTTTAAAATTGTTAAAGGAATGACCAGTTTCCTTTTAAAGATCATACCCCTCCAATAACAAAAAAACACATTAAAATTTAATATGAAAAGTTTTACCCATGACTTGTTTCCTAATCACAGCCATCAGGGATGTCGGGAAGCACTTCTTCACACAAAGGATGGTGGAAATCTGGAACTCTCTTTTCCCCCCCTCCCCCCAAAAAAAAAACTATTGGCTGGGAGTCAATTGAAAATTTCAAAACTGAGATTGCTCGATTTTTTTTAGGTAAGGGTATCAGGGGATATGGAACCAAAGTGGGTAGATGGAATTACGATACAGATCAGCCATGATCGAACTGAATGGCAGAACAGACTCGAGCGGCTGAATGGCCTACTCCTGTTCCAATGGGCCCAAATTTCCCCAGGAGTTGCTCTTTTTTTTTGGAGCAACTTGATTTTTTTGGACTATCTTTTTAGTTGCAATTCTGGCCATTTAATTTGCGCCATTGTAAATGAGTTAGTTAGGTTTTTTTAGGTTTATTTTCAAAAGGGGGCGTTCCCAGCCACTTAATCCTGTTTCGGGCGTTTGGCCAGCAAATAGTTGCTCCCAACTAACTTAGGCCAGTATATGTTGTCACTTCTGTCCGCACAGAAAAGCCTTACCTAGAGTTAAGGAATCGGCGCAAGTAACTACACTTAAAGCACCACCAAGCACCAAACAAAGTACAAAAAGTGATAAGCAATGAATTAACAAATAAAAAATAGAAGGAACCCTGTACCTAAAGCACCAAGACCAAAGTAATAAGCAATCAATCAATCAGTAAATAACAAACAAAAAATCGAAGTCCTACCTTAGGGACCGCAGCGGGTCGCCAATGAGGGAGCCCAATCGGCCAGGGCTAGGGGCAGCATGCTTCGGGCCCCTCCAACACAGCCTGCAGCACGTGTTTACAGATACGGCCTGCCAGGAGCTACTGCACATGCGCGCGCCGACTCTAGCGTGCATGTGCAGAGGTCCCGGCACTGTTTTCAGCGCCGGGACCTGGCTCTGCCCCCAATCCACTGGGCTACACTACGCCACGACCAAGGAGAGGCTGGGGAGTGGCCGGAATCCGGAGGAAGATTTTTGGCACGCTTGGAGGTGGACAAAAGCGGCGCACCTCAAGTGAGGGTGCCAGAAAAAGAGGTTAGGGAAAATCTAGCCCTGTGTTCCTATCAATTTTGCACTTTTACACTGAACCGCTGGAGTTGATGCTGCACTGTCTAGCCAGCCACACTCAATCCGCACCCCCTTTATATCTGCATTTTATATGGAGCATCTCTCAGCAAGAACAGCTATATTATACATATAATATCGATCATGAATAAGTTAAATTGCTGCGTTCCTTGATGACTAAGTGCATAAGTGGAGAGTCTTGTGTGGTGCAGTCTATGAAGGATGCAGCTTCAATTCTAGTTGTGTGCTGAGTTGGCTAATCTCAACTAATACAGTGAGTTGTTGCAGCTGAACTTGGTGTCCATGTGGGAAAAAACAATTAAGGTTCCTACTTCCGATTATTATCCAGCAGCCCATGCTATCTGTGAATATATTTGGAGACAAAATTAGACCTTGTGATCACAGCTCATGCCAGCAGTACAGTGGGAGCACCTTCACCACACAGACTGCAGTTGTTCAAGAAGAAGGCCCACCACCACCTTCTCAGGTCAACTAAGAATGGGCAATAAATGCCGGTCTTGCCTGCGAAGCCCACATTCCAAGAAGTTTTTCTTTTAAGAAGGTGATCACTTGGGTCAAGTTTTGGATAGCGACACTGCCTGTGGAACAATATCTGGGCTAAAGTTCCCCCCCCCCCCCCCCGCCAATTTTCCAGTTTTGCTCCTCTTCTAAGGGCAATGACTTATGTTGCAGTGTGGTGTCGTGGGCAACTGCTACCCTACCTACTCTATTCAAGCAGCCATTCATCCCATGAGAGCCAGGGAGTGCCGAGTGGTCAGATTAAACCTGTGACCCTTTTATTCTGTAAGGCTTAGCCCCACACCAGCTCGAACATTTACTCAGGGGGGCTGGCATCATCATTTTTAAGGAGTCTGTACTATCGTGATTTAAAATCATTCCAGAATTCGTTTTTTTGCGCCCCTGTTTCCATATGCCAGTCCTCGCACCCTAAAAACCAAACATTGAACTTTTGTATTGTTACTGGATATCACGCAGACTTTCACCGCACTCCATGTTGATCACACCTGACACCTGACAAGAAGCTAGAGGGAGTAAAATTGGTCAACGGAAAAGAGAATCGGGCAGGGTGTAGAAAGGGCTCTCAACTCACTCTCTCACTCCAGACTAATTGCCCCCCCCCCCCCCCACCAAAGTATTCAACGGATTTATTCACAAGCAGTGAAAATGAGGTATTGAAATCGATCCAAAAAAATCAGTAGCTTCGAGCCAGTTCATGAAAAATTAAATAGACAAACCAGATATTAAATTAAGTAGACAGATAAGGTCCTTTAAAAGCTTCCTTGCAGAACCTGGGAATAAAAAACTTTTTTCCCATAGAGAGATAATAGACTGATTCTATATTCTTTACAGGGTTTATGTAGGCATGTACCCACGGAGTTGTGTTTCGTCTCAACGCCTCATCCCAGAGACATATGAAATATATTGCTTCTAAGCAGAAAACTATAGACCAGTTAGCCTAACATCTGTGGTTGGGAAAATGTTGGAGTCCATTATTAAAGAAGCAGTAACAGGACATTTGGAAAAGCAAAATTTGGTCAGGCAAAGTCAGCATGGATATATGAAGGAGAAGTCCTGTTTGACAAATTTGCTGGAATTCTTTGAGGATATAACAAACAGGATGGATAAAGGGGAACCAGTGTATGTGGTGTATTTGGACTTCCAGAAGGCACTTGACAAGGTGCCACACAAAAGATTACTACACAAGATAAAAGTTCACAGGGCTGGGGGTAATATATTAGCATGGATAGAAGATTGGCTGACAAACAGAAACACAGAGTCGGGATAAATGGTTCTCTGGTTGGCAATCAGTAACGAGTGGGGTGCCGCAGGGATCAGTGTTGGGACCCCAACTGTTAATAATCTATATTAACGGCTTGGAAGAGGGGACTGAGTGTAACATAGTCAAGTTTGCTGACGATACAAAGATGGGAGTAAGGGCAATGTGTGAGGAGGACATAAAGAGGCTGCAGGAGGACATAGACAGGCTAAGTGAGTGGGCAAGAATTTGGCAGATGGAGTATAATGTTGGAAAGTGTGAGGTCATGCACTTTGGTAGAAAAAAATCAAAGAACAAGTTATTATTAAAATGGTGAAAGATTGCAAAGTGCTGCAGTACAGCGGGACCTGGGGGTATTTGTGCATGAAACACAAAAGGATAGTATGCATGTACAGCAAGTGATCAGGAAGGCCAATGGAACCTTGCCCTTTATTGCAAAGGGGATGGAGTATAAAAGCAGGGAAGTCTTGTTACAGCTGTACAGGATATTGATGAGGCCACACCTGGAATACTGCGTGTAGTTTTGGTTTCCATATTTATGAAGGATATACTTGCTTTGTAGGCAGTTCAGAGAAAGTTCACTAGGTTGATTCCGGGGATGAGAGGGTTTACTTATGAGGAAAGGTTGAGTAGGTTGGGCCACTACTCTTTGGAATTCAGAAGAATGAGAGGTGATCTTACAGAAACGTATAAGATTATGAGCGGGCTTGACAAGGTGGATGCAGAGAGGATGTTTCCACTGGTGGGGGAAACTAGAACTAGAGGGCACGATCTTAGAATAAGGGGCCGCCCATTTAAAACTGCGATGAGGAGAAATTTCTTCTCTGAGGGTTGTAAATATGTGGAATTCGCTGCCTCAGAGAGCTGTGGAAATTGGGACATTGAATAAATTTAAGGCAGAAATGGACAGTTTCTTAAAAGATAAGGGGTTATGGGGAACGGGCGGGGAAGTGGAGCTGAGTCCATGATCAGATCAGCCATGATCTTATTGAATGGCGGAGGGGCCTTATGGCCTACTCCTGTTCCTATTTCTTATGTTCTTATGTTTATGTTCTATATGTTTGTGTATGACTTTAAAGGTCAATGTGCAGGACAAAGGTAATTGCTACACAATACCTACAATCTTCATCACCAATAAGCAGAAAGGGCCCAAAGGTGCCAGCCTGTGCAGTTTGATAAGAATTGTAAAAAAGATTGTCTATAGTTAGGCCATTGATGCGTTCTTCTGACACCTAGTTCAAAACAAGTGGCATTCCTGATTAGTTATTACTGCTTCTAATGGTACAGGCAGGCACTCTTAATGACTTTTCAGTCAAAATATTAGCATATTAGGAAACATTGTTCCCAGGAGAGAGTTTCTGTAGCCATTTGCCTATTATTTTTTTAAATTAATGCACAGCAACTATGTTGAGAGTGGCTCAACTATTTTATATTCAGAAAGCCAGTAGAGAATAATCAAAATCCATGGACAAAATATTCCACATTTTTGTCACACCCACAATGGGGATTTGGTATAATTACATTGGAATTCAGAAGAATGAGAGGTGATCTTATTGAAATGTATAAGATTATGAGGGGGCTTGATGAGGTGAATGCAGAGAGGATGTTTCCACTGATAGGGGAGACTAAAACTACAGGGCATAATCTTAGAATAAGGGGCTGTCCATTTAAAACTGAGATGAGGAGGAATTTCTTCTCTTAGAGGGTTGTAAATCTGTGGAATTTGCTGCCTCAGAGCGCTGTGGAAGATGGTTATCGAATAAATTTAAGACAGAGATAGACAGTTTCTTAACGAATAAGGGGTTATGGGGAGCGGGCGGGAAAGTGGACCTGAGTCCATGATCATATCAGCCATGATCGTATTAAATGACGGAGCAGGCTCGAGGGGCCGTATGGCCTACTCCTCCTCCTATTTCTTAAGTTCTTATTATCCTCCAATTTCTGCAGTGAATTTGACTTAACTTGATGCTTTGCTTGGAGTGGGAGGGCAGGAGAACCAGTACTGCAGTTTGAACATGGGGTAAAACTTAAATCTTGTGATTGTACTGGAAACCAATAATAATGTATGCATAATGTGCAATAACTAGACCCATTTCTCCATTGTCTTAGTGAGTGGGTGAGCCATTCAAACCTGGGAGCTCCCAGGTTCCATCTCTAGTCTGTGTTGCTTATCAATTCTCAGCAAATGGCCCTAGGTTGGGGAGGAGCAAAATATCAGCCATTCCAGATTGCTGCCTAATAAACTCTGATGGAAATGCGTACTTGTGGATGTTGGTTGTTGAGTGAGAATAGGACTGGGATCAGCTGTGATGCCCTCTGAGCTTCATCAGCCACTGACACTTGCTGTCAAGGTCTACACATGAATGATGCCATTTAAGCAAGGTAGTGACAAGCGCCAATGGAACCCAGGAAGGAGAAAACACCTTTGGGAGAAGAGGCAAGAATATTAAGAGGAACTTAAAAAAAAATACAGTAACTTAGATTAAGCTTAACACAGTGGTATAATTTTAGGGTTCAAATAATGCACATAAATGGTGACAGGTATGTTGTAATCTGATTGGATCCTGTGTAGTTGAGAATAGTGCATAACCAAAAAATAGTCAGATAAGGGCATTTAATATTAATTTGGAGCAATACTGATGGTCTGTAATACAAAAAAAACCAAAAAGGCTCGAGAGAGGGAGGAAAAACACGCCGTGTGTGAGGAAAGGAGGATATAAAAAAAACACACATTCCCAGGAAAAGAGAGAGAACGCGAGCGCCATGGAAGCCGCGCAGCAGCCCCAGCCCCAGCCCGAGGAGGCGGGACTGAACGATTTCTTGAAAGCTTGTGATGGACTATGGTTTTAAAGGTAACAGACTCCCAAGTTATGTCATGATTGGAAGGTTCCTGGGTGGAGCTACACATGAAAAACAGCAGGAATGGGAACGATAATGGCACTGGACGAAATGGAGGATTGGAGCACGTGCCATCATCCTCCTCCATCCACGATGGAGACATGGAAAAAAATTATTTTGGATGCTCAGCATGAATCGGGTCAGAGCAGTTCTCGGGGAAGCTCCCACTCTGACAGCCAATCTCGTCCACAGACACCTCAGATGGCTCAGGCAATCTTCGAAGTAGAGCTGCATGGCAGCAGAGACAACAGTTCTCAGTCTGAAGATGATGGTTTGGAGAGAGACCCAGAGGTGGAAATTATAATGAAGAGAAGTGCTGACTGGATTTCTGACTGGTCGAGTAGACCTGAAAACATTTCTCCAAAGGAGTTTCACTTCAAACATCCTAAGCGTTCAGTCACTCTCAGTATGAGAAAAACTGGAGCAATGAAGAAAGGTGGCGTATTTTCTGCTGAATTTCTGAAGATCTTCTCTTCCTCCCTGCTTCTATCTCATATTTTGGCTCTTGGCCTGGGGATCTACATTGGAAAAAGACTTGGATTTAAACATGACCTGTGAAATTGTTTTTGAATTGGACGAAAAGAAACCCATCACAAGCACACGACATCCCATCCCATTACATTTTCCCATTTGAAGGATATGCTTGGCCAGCCTTAGCACTAACTGGGCTCATCTCTGTTGCCGTCAACTTTGACTTGTTAAGCAGGATGTGTAGCACGCGACAGCAGCCTAATCTGTTTTAGTTAATGGTTTTCTTAGGTGTGAAATAGATTCACCCCATACCTCTGGAAAACACTCTCATTTGGGGAGCAGTCCCACTGCATCTTTTAGTGCTGCCATTTAGATTAGATTATAAAATTGCAACATCTATGCAAACACAAGGCACCAATGGGGATGGGCAAGGAAAGGATTGGCGCATGGCAGCATTGAAGCAGTAATGCTGTAGTGGGCGATTCAGTCTCCTGTTTTGAGATCTGCATTCTCTTAGGTAGCAGTTAAACACTTGAACTGATCAATTGACAGCAACACAAGCTGAAATATTGCATTGCTGTTTGGAGCTATTCCAGATTTTGATTGTAGCGATTGGCATTACATTTCTCTTAATCTTTTTTTTAAACATTATATTCTCCGACCTTAACCAAAAATCACAGCTTTCTTCCCATCCTCTGATGTCACATGCTCGGTGCTAGCTAGGAGGACAGCCATGCAGCTTGGCTCTGACTACGCTTCTCGGGAGCAAAATTCTTTGTCTTTGGTTTCTAATGCTTCACTGGGACAATTGCCGGAATTCTAAAGTTAGTGCCGAGTGTTTTTTTTTACTAATTTTTACTTTTGACAATTGATTGCAGCCCTCTTGCTTCTCAAGTCAGCAGGCTTTCTGACCATCGTGTGTATTGCAGCTGAACTCCATCCTGCTCTCACCAGACATTTCCCAGCAGGGGTCATCAGGAAGGTCATGAGCTGATTTCCTCCCTTCCCCGATCCCCTTGCTCATAACTGCTGAGGCCAGTTGCAGCCTCCCAGCTAAGAGTTGGTAACTTGGCCCAGACTGGTGATTGTCCCTGTAATGTATTTGCTTCATGGGTTCTTTGCTTAAGAATTCACAGCAACACATTGCTATTAAGAACTAGTTGGTTTATTTGCAAAAGGTTTAACAATCACACTACAAATTACCAGTTCATCCACCAGGCTCACAACCACCTGCCTCATCGTGGATCCCCCAAACCCAACTGGCTGGGGTTTTATTGAGTCTTGTGACGATCACGTGACTGGCTAAGCCGCTCCCAACTCAACAGCTCCATCAACCTGTGAGCCTACTCGCAGGCGCATATATTACAGTACCTGAAAATGAAAAATCCTCATTCTGAGTGTCGGAGCAGGGGGAGGTCGTGCTGTAGTTGTGCAGGGCCTTGCTGAGGCCTCACCTAGGGTATTGTTCAGTTTTGGTCTCCTGGTTTGAGGGGGACATTCTTGCTGTTGGGGGAGTGCAGCGGGGGTTCACCAGACTAATTCCGGGGATGGCTGGACTGGCATGTGGGGAGAGACTGGATCGACTGGGGTTTGGAGGGATGGGAGGGGATCTCATGGAAACATATAGAATTCTGACGGGACTGGACAGGTTAGATACGATGTTGGGGGGGGGGGGGGGTCCAGAGCCAGGGGACACAGTCTGGGGATAGGGGGTGGGCCATTTGGGACTCAGGGGGTTGTTGGTCTGTGGAATTCCCTACCGCAGAGAGTTGTTGATGTCAGTTTGTTGGATGTGTTCGGGAGGGGGTTGGGTGTGGCCCTTGCGGCTGAAGGGATCGAGGGGTTGGGAGGGGGAGCAGGAAGGGGATACTGAGGTGAATGATCAGCCATGATCTTATTGAATGGCGGTGCAGGCTCGAAGGGCCGAATGGCCTACTCCTGCACCTATTTTCTATGTTTCTATAAATAGTTTATTTTTTTATAACCTAGTGACAGATGGTAAGTTTTAAGCACTGTTTCTTTGTGCTACATTGCAGGTTCATGAACGAGCCCATACAGGAGATCGGCCGTACCGGTGTGAACAGCCAGGCTGTGGAAAAGCATTTGCTACAGGTAATGGCAGAAGCATTTACTATATAGAAAGTCAGGTTTATATTACAGAAAAAGTAAAACAAATACACTAGGAAAATTGTGTCAGATTAGTTGAGTTGTAAATTGTATTTTTCAGTATTGAAAATAAGAAGTTTGGGACATATATGGTGTGGATCTTAATCTCCAGTTAAAATGAGATGGTTTTAATGGCCCCCGTGCCTCCTCAGCAGGTTTATCCAGTGAGCAGTCGAGTCATGTAGATGAAGCAGATCGCAGGTTCGATCACTGGTTTGTGCTGAGTTAGCTCATCTCAACAGGGAGATGGTAGGGGTACTGCAAGTGGTCTCAGTGCTCTGGAGTGGAAAGGGACAAGTCATCCACGTTCCCATGTTCGATGACTACTAGGTGACTGACCCCTGCTGGGATTGTCCTTGTGTGGACGTTGGGTGAGGACTGGGTCAGACTCTTATGTTCCTGTGATTCAATAGCCACGGGATTCTCACTGTCAAGGCTCACACATGATCATTGTTGGCCTTTATTGCAAGGGGGATGGAGTATAAAAGTTCTGCTCCAACTGTACAGGGGGTTGGTGAGACCACACCTGGAGTACTGCGTACAGTTCTCATCTCCTTATTTAAGGAGGGATATACTTGTGTTGGAGGCAGTTCAGAGAAAGTTCACGCGATTGATTCCTGAGATGAAGGAGTTGGGTAATGAAGAAAGGTTGGCCTATACTCATCGGAGTTTAGAAGAATTAGAGACGATCTTATTGAAACATATAAGATTCTGAGGGGGCTTGACAGGGTAGATGCAGAAAGGATGTTTCCCCTGGTGGGGAATCTAGAACTAGGGGGCATAATTTCAAAATAAGGGGTCACCCATTTAAAACGGAAATGAGGAGGAATTTCTTCTTCTCAGGGTCGTGAATCTTTGGAATTCTCTTCCCCGGAGAGCTGTGGAGGCTAGGTCATTGAATATATTTAAGGTGGAGATAGACAGAATTTTGAATGATAAGGGAGCAGGCAGGGAAGTGGAGTTGAGGCCAGGATCAGATCAGCCATGTTCTTATTGAAGGCTCGAGGGGCCAAATGGCCTTCTCCTGCGCCTATTTCTTATGATGGCCAGTTGAATGAGATATTGGAGATGTATCAGTGTCCGTTGAAGTCTGCGCCATTGTGGTGGGATAGGAGGGTAAATCGGAAAGAAACAAATTGATGTGGGGTTTTAAGATGTTTACATTTTTCCCCATCCATTGCTTAAATTATATAGCTTCCCCTGTCACCAGGGATGCTGAAGAAAGGCCTATTCTTGCGCTCCGAGTTCTTTGTCTCCCTCCCTCCCTTCCTATCAGCAAGTGCCTTTTCTCCACTTGTCATCTCCTCTGACATCTTGGCATATATGGATAATTTGTGATGAATTTCAATTTCTGCACCCCAACATTCTGGACAAATGTGGTTAGTACAGTAGGTCACTGGACTACCTGAGACTTTTAAAAATGATTTGTAAGAATATAAATCACCCTGAACCTCTTGGAGCTTTAGGAGAAGAGACGGCCTTGCTTGCTTTTCTTCTTTGGGTTCAGCACTGTTGCATTCCTTCTTTTGGACATATTCTCATCTCCATTTATACTCTTCCTTTATCTCCTCCTGTCTTACTTCCATGATCCCACCTGTGGTGTTACACTATTGGTCACTTTGTGTGATACATTCTATATGTTCTGATGGTACTTAATTTTTAGTTCAGGGGAGAGAAATATTTCAGTGAAATTTAAACTTGGTGTGTGATTTTTGTTCAATTCCAGGTTATGGGTTGAAAAGTCACACCAGAACACACACAGGAGAAAAGCCATACAAATGCCCCGAAGACACGTGTAATAAAGCATTCAAAACGTCAGGAGACTTACAGAAACATATTCGAACTCACACAGGTAGGGTACTGGCTCCAAAGCACCTACATAGACCATTATACTTTCAATATATGGATTATAATGTGTCAGACTTTTTATTTGTATTTATAGCTTTGACTTGATTTAGAATAGATCATATAATTTGTCATCATCATTTGTTACAATTGGCATTGCTGTGCCTAGGCTGGGCAGGGCTCACTCCTGATCACTTCCCAGTGACTTTGTGTTGAAAAGTCTAAGTGTGGACATCAGGTGAGATCAGGATCCAGATTGACGGTGAAGCTCCCACAGTTGAATTGCCTGCCAACACTCATTGCGCAGCTTCACGTGTACAGAATGAGCAGTTACTTGGAGGCACTGGAAGGCTGCGGGCAGGCACAGAATCATACCACCACATCAATCATCACCTTCTGAAAAAGGGGAAAGAAAATGTGAGAATATTTTTATGGGATATGAAATGTTAAGAATTAAAAGGAGACATTTGATAAGAGAAATGGCTTTGATACTGTACTGGAGTTTTGCTGTAAGCCATCTCTTTGTTTAGACACCGATCAGCAAACAGCTTACACAACTTCTTGAGCAGACTATCTATAAATGGTGGCCAAGTGCCCAGTGTTAATAACGTTCACATTTCTTACTGGTATTAATTAAGATGCAGTGCTGAAAGATGGTGCGAATGATTGCTTTATTTGACATTATTTATTATTATTTGGAGTTGGATCCTGATTCACCCAATGCCAAGAGATGTTATCCTTGGATCACCATTTGTATAAATTGAAGATAAAATATAACCAATTTGTAAATCCTTGTATTGCAGCTCCTTTAATTATTTATTCAACCATTCAATATAAACAAAAATAACTCTCCGCGCTAACAAAAGCCAATATTCTACTTAAAAGCAATTGCACTTCTAAAATGTGCTGCTGCCATAACTTTATTGAAAACCATTAATGTGCTGGCCATTGAAAATATAAATACTGGAGGAATATTCTTTACCTGGATTAGGAACTCTGCAGATATATTTTCTCACTTTTCCACCTTTTACTTGCATTACAACAGTGACTACACTTTGAAAGTATATCCTTGGCTGCAAAGCACTTTGGGACAGCTAGAGGTTGCAAAAGGCGCTATATAAATGGAAGTTGGTCTTCAGGTCCTGCTGAGTCCATACACTGGACTTGAACATTGAACACAGGCAGGAAGGCAGCCTGTGGTTATGTCACTGAGATCTGCACAAAAGCAACAAATAGTGACTTATCC
Organism: Pristiophorus japonicus; assembly: GCF_044704955.1. Classification (NCBI taxonomy): domain Eukaryota; kingdom Metazoa; phylum Chordata; class Chondrichthyes; family Pristiophoridae; genus Pristiophorus; species Pristiophorus japonicus. Next base: position 82,075,522 of record NC_091993.1, read on the forward strand.
TTTCTTCATTCCCACCCTCAACCCAGCTCCTGCACTGCATCTCCTTATAGCGGCAGTAAACTCACTATATTGGAAATCGTTGGGGTTATAATTATAAGTACATATTCTATAATTCTGTAATATGCAGAGTCAGGAATTCTAAACTGTTGGGAAAGAATGCGAAGGTATAAGAACATAAGAAATAAGAGCAGGAGTAGGCCATACGGCCCCTCGAGCTTGCTCCGCCATTCAATGAGATCATGGCTGATCTGATCATGGACTCAGTTCCACTTCCCTGCCTGCTCCCCATGACCCCTTATCCCCTTATCGTTTAAGAAACTGTCTATTTCTGTCTTAAATGTATTCAATGCCTCAGCTTCCACAGCTCCCTAATGCAGCGAATTCCACGGATTTACAACCCTCTGAGAGAAGAAATTTCTCCTCATCTTAGTTTTAAATGGGCGGCCCCTTATTCTAAGACCATGCCCTCTAGTTCTAGTCTACGCCATCAGTGGAAACATCCTCTCTGCATTCACCTTGTCAAGCCCCCTCGTAATCTTATACATTTCGATAAGATCACCTCTAACTCTTCTGAATTCCAATGAGTAGAGGCCCAACCTACTCAACCTTTCCTCATAAGGCAACCTCCTTATCTCCGGAATCAACCTAGTGAACCTTCTCTGAACTGCCTCCAAAGCAAGTATATCCTTTCGTAAATATGGAAACCAAAACTGCACGCAGTATTCCAGGTGTGGCCTCACCAATACCCTGTATAGCTGTAGCAAGACTTCCCTGCTTTTATACTCCATTCCCTTTGCAATAAAGGCCAAGATTCCATTGACCTTCCTGATCACTTGCTGTACTTGCATACTATCCTTTTGTGTTTCATGCACAAGTACCCCCAGGTCCCACTGTACTGCAGAACTTTGCAATCTTTCTCCATTTAAATAATAACTTGCTCTTTGATTTTTTTCTGACAAAGTGCATGGGTAGGTTCCATCCCGTTGCACTTTAGTGACTGAATATGGTTCAGTATTTGAAGCCCTATATCCTGTCACAATTAACAATGGTACAATATAGCTAGAAGTGCATCTCGTTTGTTTTTTTAATTTAGCTTTACCCCGTCCTAGCTGATTCCCATGCCCCAAAAGATTAAGCATGCCTTGTCAAAGCAGTCATTCTACATATGTGAATCTGGAGATTTGACGATTGGCTGCGTGACCGTGGTGGAGGGAGGTGGGGTTCACAACCAAGCCCAGTCATTCACTCACCTAATTCTTCAAAAGTCACACTGCATGGTGGTCAGGAGTAAAAACCTTGCTTGATCTTCTCTATTCCTACTCTGGAGTCATTGAGGCCAAGTGCAGAACCCCCTCCATTATCAACTAATTCGAGGATCAAACCTGGGACCCTGTATGAATCCATACCACAGCGTACTGTGCATTTAATCTCTAAACCTTCAGGGTGCCCTGAGTAAGTCACCAAAATGGCTGCTGCATACTTAATTTGGCAGTAAATTTAAAAATCTAGGTTTAGTTTTTTTCCCCCATGTAATATTGTCTGCTTTTTCTAACAGGCGAACGACCTTTCAAGTGTCCATTTGAGGGCTGTGGCCGCTCTTTTACCACTTCCAATATACGTAAAGTTCACATCAGAACGCATACAGGAGAGAGACCGTACATCTGTTGTGAACCGGGCTGTGGTCGAGGGTTTGCCAGTGCAACTAACTACAAGAACCACATGAGAATTCACACAGGTAAATTGCAGTGTTGAAAGCAGTAAAGCTAAAATCATTTATACAGCCAACTCTGAAGGAGCATATAGCAGATTGAATTGAGTGAATAGATATCGAGATTCTCATGAGATTGTATTTTCGATTAAACTGTTATGGTAAGGGTTGAAATTGCAATGTGCGACAGCGCACAATTGCATTAATGCATTTTTGTATGAAATTCCATTGCTGCTTCAATGGAATAATTTAATGGAATCTGTTTTAAATGAATTATCATCTTTGCTGGATCAAGAGACAGGAATTTCAAATGAGTGTGTTAACACATTGGTATGTTAATGTTGCACAATGCAATTTCGCTGGATTTTGAAAGCTTTTGTGGCGTGTTTGAACTCTGCTTGTTTCACATGAAAAGGCTGTGCATTTTGATTTTGAGTCAGATTCTACAAAACATTGCAAACCTGATGTTTACATCAGGTTGTGGGTTCAAGTTCCACTCCAGAGACTTGAGCACCAAAATCTAGGCTGACACTTCAGTGCAGCACTGAGGGAGTGCTGCACTGTCAGAGGTGCCGCTTTTCAGATGAGACGTTTAACCAAACCTGCTCTCTCGGGTGGATGTAAAAAAAAAATCCCATGGCACTATTTTTAAGAAGAGCAGGGGAGTTATCCCCGGTGTGCTGGCCAATATTTATTCTTCGAACAACATCACTAAAACATTGCTGTTTGTGGGAGCTTGCTGTGCGCAAATTGGCTACATTACACAGTGACTAGACTCCAAGAAGTACTTCGTTGGCTGTAAAGCTCTTTGGAACCTCCGGTGGTCGTGAAAAGTGCTATATAAATGCAAGCATTCTTTTAATAAAGAATTTAAGGAATACAGTATTTATGCTTTTAGAGACATTAAAGATACTTCCCACCCGGATAACTATTGTGCCCTCGGCCATGCTGGCTTAACAACAAAAGTGTCAATGAGCATCCTTTTGTTTGTATAACTGAAGCTTTATTGTGCAATATCTGGAAAATGTTGGTTGCCGGCTTGGGTTTTAGATGTTCATAGCTGGTTTGATAAAAACATGGACAGACCATATAAAATTTGGTGTTGATTGACTAAACGCTTTTAAATATGATGGCATTTTAATGAGCCATTAGAAGTTTTTATTACAGTACCGAGAGCAAATGACCCACACATAAACATTATTCCAGTTTCGAGCAAATGCTGTTGCAGATTGTCAGGTTTCTGCCAATTGAGACATACTCTGGCCTCTCCATTCTCAATCTGCTTTAGAATCAGACATAAAGTGCTTGTGTTTGATAGTTGAAAGAGGCATTCATTGCCCAATGTATTAGAAGTTGAGTGTAATGAAGGCACCATCTGGTGGAGCACTAAGCTATACACTCCAAAAGATCCCAGGTTTCACATCCCAGTGTGAGTTGTGTTAGTTGATCTCAACTGAGGCACAAGCATTGGGTCAGCACTTGTGGGGGGAGGGAGGGAGAATCAGCCAGCGTTCCAGCTTCTGGCTGCTATTGAACAACTCTTGCTGCAAGGGGTACATATATGCACATATTTCGGCTCCGAGCACCTGTGGAACCACAACCCAGCAACAGTCGGGTTCTCCAGGCGAGGAGGACAGGAAACTGGGGTGAAGAAAGGTGAGTTGAGGTTGGAGGGGATTAGCAGTGAGCATGAAACATTTTTTTCAAAATTAGGATTGTGCTGCGCAGTTTGTTTTTATTCTTCAACTTCAATGAGCTTGAGTGATTTATAAGCAATTTGACACATTGCAATCTGTGACAAATAAAATATGTTAATTGTTAAAAAGACAAGCAATAAAGACTCTTGTGTTTTGATTGTGGTTGAAAAGTTTAGATCTTGCCTGATTGACTTTACTTACCCCCAGGAGAGAAGCCCTATGTTTGTACAGTACCAGGCTGCTTGAAACGTTTCACAGAATACTCCAGCCTGTATAAGCACCATGTGGTCCACACGCATTCCAAGCCATATAACTGCAACCACTGTGGAAAGACGTACCGGCAGACTTCCACGTTAGCAACGCACAAACGCACTGCACATGGTGACATGGAAGCAACAGAGGAAAGTGAGCAGGCCTTGTTCGAACAGCAACAACACCAGCAAGGTAAGTAGCTTAAGTATAGTCAGTGCCGTCTGTCTGGTAGTGTTTTTATGGTTTAAAGAATCTACCCATGAAGAGTGATAACTACAACTGAAGTGGTCCATTAACTCTAATGATGGAGTGTTTACACACTTGGTAAATCACTGGACAGATCTCATGGACAAGAAAATAATCCACAGTTATTGCAGTTAGCTGTGACTCCTGTAGTTGACACTGTAAAAGGACTTTCGATGTTACTAGTGTTGCACCAGTTAGCCTAACATCTGTCGTTGGGAAAATGCTGGAGTCCATTATTAACGAAGCAGCAGCGGGACATTTGGAAAAGCATGATTCAATCAAGCAGAGTCAGCATGGTTTTATGAAAGAGAAATCATGTTTGACAAATTTGCTGGAGTTCGTTGCAGATGTTATGAGCAGGGTGGATAAGGGGGAACCAGTGGATGTGATATATTTGGACTTCCAGAAGGCATTCGATAAGGTGCCACATAAGTTACTACACAAGATAAAAGCTCACGGGGTTCGGAGTAATATATTAGCATGGATAGAGGATTGGCTAACTAACAGAAAATAGAGAGTCGGGATAAATGGGTCATTTTCCGGTTGGCAAACAGTGACTAGTGGGGTGCCACAGGGATCGGTGCTGGGTCCTCAACTATTTACAATCTATATTAATGACTTGGATGAAGGGATCGAGTGTGATATAGCCAAGTTTGCTGACGATACAAAGATGGTTGGAAAGCAAATTTTGAGCAGGACACAAATAATCTGCAAAGGAATATAGACAGGCTAAGTGAGTGGGCAAAAATCTGGCAGATGGAGTATAATGTGGGAAAATGTGAAGTTATCCACTTTGGCAGAAATAATAGAAAAGCAAATTATAATTTAAATAGAGAAAAATTGCAAGGTGCTGCAGTACAGAGAGACCTGGGGGTCCTTGTGCATGAAACACAAAAAGTTAGTATGCAGGTACAGCAAGTAATCAGGAAGATAAATGGCATTTTGGCCTTTATTGCAAGGGGGATACAGTATAAAAGCAGCGAAGTCCTGCTACAACTGTACAAGGTGTTGGTAAGGCCACACCTAGAGTACTGCGTGCAGTTTTGGTCTCCGTATTTGCATTGGAGGCTATTCAGAGAAGGTTCACTATGTTGATTCTGGAGATGAGGGGGTTGACTTATGAAGATAGGTTGGGCCTGTACACATTGGAGTTCAGATGAATGAGAGGTGATCTTATTGGAACATATAAGATAATGAGGGGCATCGACAAGATGGATGTAGAGAGGATATTTCCACTCATAGAGGAAATTAACACTAGGACACAATGGGCCCAAATTTCCCCAACCCTTCTTTCTGAGATGTGCCGACTTTGTGCACTGGAAACGGCGCTGAAAAACTTACTCGCGATTCTGGCCGCTCTGCATGTGTGCCCCGGGTCCTGGCGCGGCGCTCCTTGTGGAGTGGGGGGCGGAGCTACAGCCCTGTGTCGAAAACAGTGCCGGCAGCTGCGTGCGTGCGCAGTAGAGCAGTCGCGCATGCACAGTAGCTCGATCCCATGATAGTGATGATGCCTGTAGAATGCGTCCAGCCCCTATCCGCACAGGCCGGCCGATGAGGGCTGCAAGAAACAGGTTTGTGCGACTGAGTTTTGATCGGGACGAGAGGGAGGGGGGAGAGGTTGGTCGTCTTTGGCTGCAGTCTAGTGATTTGGACCGAGGATAGCTTGTCGTGTAGCGCATCGCTTGCCATGCTGGGCTGGCTTTGCGTTCGTTTGGTTGGGTGGTGGTCTTGTCATGTTAAAGAAGCACATATACAGTGACAGCCATGTGCTTCACCTACATCCCATCCTGTGTATCAATAAATAACCAGCAACATGCAATTATATTACAAATAATTTATGTGTGAAGCTCTTTGAAGATGTCAGTGTGCAAAAAGGGAAAATGGGCAAAAAGGGAAAAGATTCCAGCCCGAAAAGGGTTGAAAGTCGGTGGGGTGGCAGCCGCGTTCTCCCTCTCCTATCCCAGGCCGAAGGTAGGATTTACTTCAGCTCTTTATTTGTTAATTTTGTTAATTTAATTATTTACTTCAGTTCTTTAATTTTTATTGAATGGTTATTACTGCTTGTGCTTTGTTTGGTGCTTGGTGGTGCTTGAAATATTGTTTAGATGCAGGGTTCCTTCTATTTTTTTATTTGTTATTTATTGATTGCTTATTACTTTGGTCTTGGTGCTTTAGGTGCATTGTTGCTTCTATTTTATTTGTTAATTATTTGCTTATTACTTTTTGTGCTGTGCTTGGTGGTGCTTTAAATGTAGTTACTTGCGCCAATTCCTTAATTATAAGGTTTTTCTATGCGGACAAAAGTGGACACATACACTGTTAGTTTAGTACAACTTTTTTCTGGCCAAATTGGCACAAATGGTGAAAGTGACTGGGAACGCCCCCTTTTGGGAAAAAAAAACTGACCTAACAAAAAACCTAACTAACTCACTTACACTGGTGCAAATTAAATGGCCATATTTGCAACTTAAAAGATACTCCAGAAAAATCAAGTTACACCAAAAAAAACGTTGCAAATCATGGGGAAATTTGGGTTTATGGTCTCAGAATAAGGGGCCGCCCATTTAGAACTGAGATGAGGAGAAATTTCTTCTCTGAGGGCTGTGAATCTATGGAATTCTCTGCCCCAGAGAGCTGTGGAGGCTGGGTATTGAATATATTTAAGGCGCAGATGGACAGATTTTTGAGCGATAATGGAGTAAAGGGTTATGGGGAGCAGGCAAGGAAGTGGAGCTGAGTCCATGATCAGCTCAGCCATGATCTTATTGAATGGCGGTGTAGGCTCGAGGGGCCAAATGGCCTACTCCTGCTCCTATTTCTTATGTTCTTATCCACCTTGCTTGTCACATAATGCTCACTTTTCTATAGTGTGGCCTGCAAGGTTAATAAAAAAATTGCTTTGAGTCTAACTGCAGTTGTAGGCTTGAACCACAAGGCGATGCTTCAGATGAATTCCGCCCCCAATACTAATGGAGTCCCACAGGGATCTGTGCTCGGACCACTGCTCTTCACGATCTATAATGTAGATGAAAGTGACATGAAGATTTGTGCTATTGTTCGGACCCTTAATGAGAAAGAGAGTCTAGAACCTGATCTAGATGCAATGGGGAAAGAGGCCCACGTCTGGCGGATGTCATTTAATGTAGATAAATGTAATGTCATGCATATGGGTAGAACTAATGCCAAGCAGGTATACACCATGCTGGGTAAGTATGTGGAGTGGGAAAGGGTCCTAGGAGTTACAGTACATGAGTGTCTGAAGGTGCACAAGAGGGTATTGTGAAGGCAAGTGGAGTACCAGGATGTATAGTGAGGACAATTTATTATAAAATAAAATAACCAAATGTCCCTTGTACTGGACCCTGGATTAAGCCTAATTTGAGATAATGAGCCCAGGTATTTGTCCCCTCACATGGTGGGTAATATAGAGGACCTTTAGAATGAACCCTAGTTTAATAGCCCTTAGTTATCACAATAGGCTTAGAGAGCTGGGGCTTTTTACACTAGAAATGATTAGACTTCGGCGAGATTTAATTGAACTGTTTAAAATGTTGAAGGAACTAGGCTGTGTCAGTGTGGACAGACCATTTGAACTAGACAGGATAGGGAAAACAAGTGGTCATGCGTATAAGTTATGTAAGCATAGTACGAAGTTAGATGTTGGGGTTTTTTTCTTTTGGTAGAAGGCTATTGACACTTGGAGTAAGTTACCGGTTTGTGTGGCGAGTGTGGATTTGCTGCAACAGTTCAAAAAGAAGCCAGACAAGTTCCCTGATGTGGATAATATATCACTGCATGCAAAGGGTAGGTAGGGTCTGTACCTCATGGTCACTGGCCTCCTGAACTCATTTTGATTGCCTTATGGAGTTAGAGAGGGATTTCCCAGATTTTTTTCTTTTAATTGGCTGAGAGTTTTTAACAATCTTTCTTTGCCTCTCCCAGGAGATTACATGGCTGCTGGTGGGAGCGAACATTGAGGGTTATGGTACTTACTGTTTGGGACAGGCTTGATGGACAGTATTTTGTATGTAGCTTGGGGTGACCGAGAGAGTATGGAGAGGTAAATGTGTCGACAGTGAGTGAAAGATCAAGTGACAGACAGAGATATCGCCATCAGGAGAGATTCAGACCATTGCGGGAAAGTGAGATTTGTGAGACAAAAGACAGTGCGAGGAGGGAAGAAAGAGACACTGACTCAAAGAAGGCACCGTGACAGAATCAGCAATTCGTAAAGATCAAATGAGGAAAGGATTCAATGAAAGCAATGCAGTGGGAGACCCACTACTATGTGTTCTCGCATTACAACAGTGACTACACTCCAAAAAGTACTTCATTGGCTTTGAGACGTCCAGTGGTCGTGAAAGGCGCTATATAAATCCAAGTCTTTCTTTAATATGTATTTATATTGCAGGCTATTGTGTACTAAAAATGGTAAGTGGTCTCTGGATCCTAAAAATATTGCACCAGTAAGTGGTTCTGTAAAGATAACATTACGTGACTTATTAATTATTAATGCGGCTAGACCTACAGTCTGCTGAGAACCCCTAACTAAAGACAAAGGAATTGGAATCATTAGCCTTAAATCTTAATAAATACACAAAGATATTATAGATCCCAGTACCTCCATCAGCTGCTGCATAGTTCCATACTTTCTGCCCCGAGGGCTGTGGCCACAGTCTCGGCTTCTGATGCAGCCACCCTTCCAGATCGACGTCATATAAATGAAAGTTGACCAAGAAAGTGCCAAAAACAGACAATTAAAGCACACAAGTAGGACTCTGTCAAGGTACAGCAGTTTTAAATGAGTTAGTTTATTTTTATAATGCTTCGCATGATTTTTCTTTTTATCACAAAATATTTTCTCTTTGTTGAGCGAAGATAATTGAAAATGAAGTCAAATTTACCTGCTAAGATCATTGAGAACTTTCCCCGTTAACGGTTTTCCTTATTGTTCAGATCCTTCTTACTAGGATTATTATTTCACTGACATGTACATCCACTTGGGTCAAATTCTCTGTCTAATTGACGTGAATGGAAATGGTACACTGGGATTCTGTGGTCGGATCTTGAATTTAAAAAATCAACAAAATTAACATCTTGTAGTCACCAGATTTAACTGCAACTTTACATTTTCTGAATGTATGTGCTCATGATGTGCTTTTTTTGTAGCTGTGTTTAATCAGGTCTCTCTAATCCCATATATTTCATTCCTTCTTAGCCACAGTAATTGAACCTGTATTGAAAAGGCCACGCATCACATACCTCTCGGGGGTTGACGGTGATGGCGGAATTCCTACCCAGGTTACCATGGTAACCCAAGATGGGCTGGGATCTCAGGTTGCACTTATATCACAGGATGGCACTCAGCAGGTATGAATAAAGCCTGGGTGGTTGGGCTATATGGTGATTTATTTTCACCTCTAATATCAATTCAGTGTGTTTAAGATACCAGGTGAAAAGTGAATACAAAATAATATATATATATTTTTTTACAAACTTTCTTCCCCCTCCTCTCCTTAAAGTTATGCCCATTTAGGGGGGTATGTTTCTAGTCGTGCTGCCTGTCCTCTGGTACCTTGCTCAAGTAGCCATCTGTCATCTGTGAGCCCTGACAGGGTATTTGGTCATAGAGGGCACCGCTGCCAAATCCGAGTTCTGTTTTGTGCCAGCACACTTGGACTTTCCACCAAATGTCATTTAATAGCAATCAAGAGCAGGAAAGCTGGCTGATGTTTTGCTCCTTAATCCGGCAGTCTGAGACCAATTGTGCCCAGCAGCTTCTCCAGCTGACATCACCAACTTAGCAGAGACTGGGGGTCGACACTGAGACCTGCTCTGTGTAGCTCACTACCACAGCAGGTGGTGGCTATACCCACTAAGCCATTTAAGGAGAAAAATAAAACATTTTTAAGATTGTTTGCTCACTTAGACATTTGGAGGTGTGCTATTGCAGCCTTGCAAATATTACAGGTTAAACCTCCCTTATCTGGAACCCTCGGGACCTGGCCTGTTCTGAATAAGGGATTTTTCCGGCCGAGGGGTGGTCACGTTAAATTGGATGGTATAGGTACTGAGCAAGGGGATATCGGGACTGGCTGGCTTGGGGCTGGGAGTGCAGCAGAGAGATCATGGGGGGGAGGGGGGTGGGGGGGCAGTGGATCGCGGGGTCAGGCCAGCGTTAGCGAGGAAGGACTTCAATTTGTTCATGTCGGAGTTCTGCGCACGTGCCATCCGGTGGCCGGGAATGGTTCTGGATGAGGGGTGGTTCCGGATGAGAGAGTTCTGGATAAGGGAGGTTCAACCTGTAGTAGCAAAACTGCATAGCGGATTCAGGTTGTAAAATCATTATTGAAATACCAGGCAAAGGGATTTAAAAATACCTATCTTTTGGTGGCAGTACAAAATAGACTATTGTATTAAGCCGTGAAAGTTAAACCCTTCTTCCACATAGAATCATAGAAATTTATAGCACAGAAGGAGGCCATTCAGCCCATCATGGCTGTTGCAGCTGAAAAAGAGCTATCTAGCCTAATCCCACTCTTCAGCTACTGGTCCGTAGCCCTGTAGGTTTCAGCACTTCAAGTGCTTTTTAAATGTGACGAGGGTTTCTGCCTCTCCCACCCTTTCAGGCAGTGAGTTCCAGACCCCCACCATCCTCTGGGTGGAAAAAAAATCTCTTCAAATCCCCTCTAACCCTTCTACCAATTACTTTAATCAACAACTTGATAGCAAGTACCTACTGATTAACCATTAACACTACTGGGTAGAGCCAGTATGGAAATGTTTGTGTAAGTTTGAAATGTTTATTATCACTTAGCAGTAACCAACCAACCCTGGATGTTCCTAAAAGAATAATGTTGTTAATTGCAGGTTAGTCTATCGCATGAAGACTTGCAGGCTCTGGGAACAGCTATCACCATGGTAACCCAGGATGGTACTACAATTGCTGTACCCACACATGAGGGTGACCTCACAGGGTCACCGGGTGCACATACAGTTACCATGGTGACGGCGGATGGTACAGAAGCACAGCAGGTATGTCATGGCTTGCATCATCACTATCGTTAATTGAGAATGCAGATAATCAAAAATGTTCCAAATATGTATTGTAATTCATTTCTAATCCTTCTTATCAATTTTATCTTTTAAGAAATCTTTTGAATTAATTTTTTAATGGAGCCACATAAAGGAAAAACACTAATAGTTATAAAAAAAACTTTTTAAGGAAAGCAGTATGAAAAGAGTGAATGCCACTAACATCGGTCTTAGTAAGAGCTTGACTTTCCAGAATCAAAAGAAATAATTGCTAAACATTTATTAAAAAATTTAGCAATGTATTTCAGATTTTCTAAAGTGTGATTTGAGTTATTTGATGTCCAATATGTTGCATGACATTTAAAATTCCAAAGAATTAGGGAATAGGTGGGTTGGTGGAAAAGAACTCTTCCCATTCTCCTCAGCGAATTGGATTTAATTCCACCTCAGGCTATTGAGAAGAAAGACTACCCTTACTGCCATATTTACAGTAAGTCTGGGATATCTCAACCCAGTCTTTAGTTCATAGCACAAAAGTAACCCCAGTTCAGTGGTAAATTGACAGTTGTATTTAGATTATAGGATGCCTGGCATGAGATGTGAAATGAAAGGTCCACACAGTTAATGCAGTGCAGTGGGACCTTTACTTTGCAGCTAACATCGGAACAGCAGTCATCCATTTTGGTGTGCGCAATTGGTCCTGCCTTTAGTAGGTGGGTTTCAACTATGTCAACTTGGAATGGTGGGAAGGGGTAGCTGCATTGAGGGGGTGCCTTTCTTCTACTGCTCAGATGCATCTCCTGTTGGGTTCTGACAGCCTTCATGCAGATGCTCATGGGTGTGGAATCCCCTCAACCAAAAAGAGTTATGTATATGGAGGGTGGGGACAGGCGAGGGGGTGGGGCGCGGGGAACTAGGACAATGTCACGAGCCAAAACAACACATTCCTTTTGTTCGTGTTAGCAGTTTATTTTCTAATATATTTTTAATTTCTGTATGCACAACTTGTACAAGCAGTTTCTATAAAATGGAATGAAACTAATGGATTGATATAGTTTATACATTGGACAGGCTGTACTTTCCTTCAATTGTGAATCTTATTTTTCCAGGTTGCTATAGTGACATCCGACGGGATGGTAACTGGGGACTCGGCTTTAGCAGCTCTTCATGCAGCAGAGGTGGTGCAGCATCATCAGCAAGTAGCACTGTTAGCAACTGCGAATGGTACACAGATAGCAGTACAGGTGGGTAAGTGTGATGCTTTAACCGGATAATGATTCTGTATCCAAGACTGCAATACCATATAAAAAAAAAACAGCACAGACATAATAACTATTAAACAATTGAAGTCTATTTCATCAAATGAATCCACTCGAAGAGACCAGGGGTCCTAAATTGCCCCCTTTTTGAATGCCCGTTACCGCCTCTTAGGGGCTGTAGGCCTTACAGACCGGGGGCAGGCGGAGGGTGCGACCCATCCACAATTGCCCCGGGGGCGGCGGAAACAGGTTTCTGCCGTGCCTCGGCTTTCCGCCCTGCCCGGCGCTCCGACCCCTTACTGTCCCACGAGAGCGCAGCCACTGCCGGTCGGTCCACCCGACTGCTTCGCAAAGCGGGAAGCTGCCAGTGGCTGGGCGGTGTAGCCGCCCTTAAAGGGGAGGACGCACCGCTGCGGCCGCCATTTTGTTTTAATCATCAGCCAAGTCTGCCATCAGCCCGACAATGGCGGCCGCTGGCCTGGTCGAACCCCTCCCTGGTGGCCCAGTGGGCGCCAAGGAGGCCTCACTAGGCCGTGCAGCGTCCTTCCCCTTTTAGAGATGGGGAGGGACATTGCTACATGTTAGTGCGACGCGGATGTGCCATGTCGCGCTGACGCCATCACCACCATGCTGACCTGCTCAGCAAGGTGCTGATGGACACTGCCCCGCTCCATGCAAACCTGGCCCCTATACCGCTTCAAACAGCGCCATAAAGCGCTGGGAGGCGGTGACAAAGTTAAAGTGCCGAATTTTCCGCCTTTTCCCTCCAACTCCCGCTGGGCGGTGATAACTCAAATTATCCGCCCCAAACAGGGTGGAGGGCAATTTTCAGCATCGTGTATGATAGCACTGCCATGGTATCTCCCTAACTTCCTTTTAATCTCCTGAAGGATGTGTACAAGCACAGGCGCCAGCTCCAAGAAAAGGTTGTTCCTTGACCCCAAGGGAATTTGAACAATAAAAGACAAAAAACTCAACTTAACATTCCACAGAGGCAATCCCCATGGTTACAGGACTGGGTCTTCTGCAGAGTTAACATAATTTGAGGAACAGAATAAATCAAACTACTACATGAGAGTACCATTTATGGGAATATTAACATGCTACATGGGAATCTGTAAATTTTACCATATTGTAATATCTTGTTGGGTAACAGTTGCTAAATGCTTATTTTTTTTTTTACTGGTGGGGCACATTTACACAACAGAAAGTTTAAAAAAAAATACTGGTCGTCATCTTACTCATCTGTTTGGTGCACTGAATGACCATGGTTAAGGTATGGGAATCTGACTATTCATGATGTTAGTGGCAGTAAGCCAGGTTTCTGGGGGCAAACTCATTAGCAAATGACATTCTGTGTGACTGGTAAACTATCACTCCTCATTCTTCTTGATCTATCTGCAACCTTCGACACAGTTGATCACTCCATCCACCTCCAACGAGGCTCCTCCATCGTCCAGCTGTGTGGAACTGCACTCGCCTGGTTCCATTCTTATCTATCGAATCGTAGCCAGTGAATCACCTGCATAGGCTTCTCTTCCCACTCTTGCATCGTTACCTCTGGTGTACCCCAAGGATCTATCCTTCTATTTCTCAACTACACGCTGCCCCTTGGCGATATCATCCAAAAACACGACGTCAGGTTCCACATGTACGCTGACAACACTCAGTTTTATTTCACCACCACCTCTCTTGACCGCTCCACTGTCTTCGATTTGTCATACTGCTTGTCCGACATCCAGTATTGGATGAGCTGAAATTTCCTCCCATCTAAATATTAGGAAGACTGAAGCCCTCCACAAACTTCATTCACTGGCCACCATTTCCATCCCTCTCCGTGGCATCTGTCTGAAGCTGAGCCAAATCATTCGCAACCTTGATGTTGTGTTTGACCCCGACATGAGCTTCCAACCATATATACTCTCCATCACCAAGACTGCCGACTTCCACCTCCGTAACATCGCCCAACACTGAACTTGCCTCAGCTCATCTGCTGCTGAAACCCTCATTCATGCCTTTGTTACCTCTAGACTTGACTATTCCAATGCTCTCCTGGCCTCCCATCTTCCACCCTACATAAATGTGTGCTGATCCAAAACTCTGCTGTCTGTATCTTAACTCACAGCAAGTCCCGTTCACCCATCACCCCTATGTTTGCTGACCTACAATGGCTCCCGGTCCAACAATGCCTCAATTTTCAAATCTCTCCATGGCCTTGCCCCTCCTTATCTTTCTAACTTCCTCCAGCCTTACAAGCCTTGGAGATATCTGCGCTCCTCCTATTCTGGCATCTTGGGCAACCTCGATTTTAACCGCTCCACCGTTGGCATCCGTGCCTTCAGCTGCTTTGGCCTTAAGCCCTGGAATTCCCTCCCTAAATCCCTCTACCTCTCTGGGAGATGGACTGAACCCAAATATTATTTGATGCTAGAATTACTCCTACAAAAAATATTACATTTGCAGTAAGAGTTCACAGATCATGCTTTGACCTTTTCTGTAAACTGAGTACTTTTTCCGCTCTCTTTTTCCTTCCTGATTTACTTGTGAACATGCAAGTGGGAATGTCCCAAGCAAAATATTAAACAAGCGATTACTATATTTTGATCCAGAGTTGTATTTAACCAGAAAGAATCATCAAGGAAGTAGAGCGAATAAGTTTGTACAGAAGAAGCAAATTGTGTGCAATACTTTGAATTTGTTTTGCACTCTTTTGTTTGTTGGTTGCCTTTTCTCCTGCTTTTCTCTCCATGTGTCTGTCCCTGGAGTGGGACTGAGTTTCTCTGTCGGTGCTGTCATGCTGTTTCTTGTGTTGCTGTTACTTCTCTTGCTGCTCTTCACTATCTGCTGCTGTTTCTTCAGCTTCTATATATTTCTTTGTCATGTGCTCTCCAGACCCATTCTGGTACTTGCTGTAACGTCTGGAGGTGGGAGCAGTAATTATCATGACCTCAGTTTTGAAAAGAAGGTAGCACAGATCAGCAAGGTTTGGTATGACCATACCGATAATCACAGCTCCCGTTAAATGTGGAAATCCTGATAGATCTGGGAATGTCGTATCTTTTCTCGTGATTAGTTGCAAAAAAGTTAATCTTGAAACATGTGAAAAACAGGATGTCATTCTGGGACGTGTACCCCTGTAACTTCACTTCCTTATTACATTTTTGGGCTGGAAAGTTAAAGTAACATAAAGGGACTTTGTAGAATTTTTCTTACTTACAGTGAATCCCTATTACACTAGGGCTGCCAGTCTTTTGTATCTGTAATGTATAGTTCAAAATATGTGTAAATGAGAACATTTATTTTAATGAATATGAAAGAATGATATATGAAAGATTGCCTTTGATTCTTGAGTTTGCTGTTTTAATATTGTTTCAAAGCATTCTTCAGTCTATCAAATAAATAAGTGTACAGCAGCTGGTTGAGATGATGAGCTGTTACATTAGTATATTTAATAATAGAAATGGAAATGTTTGAGGAACAGCTTGTTTGTTCATAAATCAAAGTATACATTCCAATTAGGATAAAGGAGAGTTTAATGCAATTCCCCCCTTGGTATCACTTTCTCGATTTATGTGTGGGAGCCACTCACTGGGACCAATGTGTTCCTTAACCCCAAGGAAGGTGAGCTTATAGGTGGTGAACTGCCTTCTGATTATCGATAGCCACACAGACTTCACTGACTGCTATGTGAAGAACTTGGACAAGTGAATTTGAGCACACGGGTTGATTCTACAATAACTAAAGTAAATATTGTCACAGGCAGGTGGAGGGTATATTTTACCCCTGGGATAATGATAACCCTGTTCAGAAAAGATTGCGACCTTGTACTGCTGCAGGGAAGGTTCCTGCATGGTATCCAAACCGAAAGGGAGGAATTTCAGTAACAGGCTTTTAAAAAAAAATAATGGTTTTGGTTGATTAATTGATCAGATTGATCGGAGCAGGTAAACTTTTTAGAAAGCTATATACAGCCTGTTACAGCCATTAAAGCTATTACACAGCATTGAATCCAATAGCTTCAATAATAATAATTGGGTATAAGGTCATTATTTTTAATCTCTTGAATAATGAATTTTAGAGCCAGGGAAGATGATCTGATACCATAATAGTCGATACCGTAGCACCTGCATATTACTTAATCAGATCCACAGGCTGTCGCAGAGTGCTTCACATCTCATGAATGACCTTTGAAGTGCAGTCATTGTCATTTGTGCACAGCAAGGTCGCTCAAACAGTAAATCAGATCAATGGCCAATTGGTTGAGGGAAGAACATTTGGCCAGGACAGATTGCCACAGTAGTGGCATAAAGCCTCTCTTATAAAATAATTTGTACAGTTTAGAAAGATTAACCACAAGTGTATTGTGTAAATCACCAGAAACCCAGTGCCTCACCACACATGCTGATTTTGTGACCCCCCTTTTCATCATTTGTCTCTTTAGTTGGAGGAACAGCAGACGTTGGAGGAAGCTATTGGCATGGCAACAGCAGCAATTCAGCATGAAGGAATGACACAGGATACCGTTATGACAGACAATGGCCAATGAAAATAGGGACCAGGAAACAAGTGTACTGTCCAATAAAATCCTGGGAACCAAACATAAACTACTCACAGACTAAATCAGTCTATTCTCAGGACTAATAATTTACTGTGTGTATGTTGATCTCAACTCAGGTGATTTTACACAATATGGTAAAGGTTTTATGATCAAAAGGAGTTTTAGAGCTGCTGTGCTGATCGATAGACTTGAGGATTTACTTGTACAGTATAAGATATAGTTTTATTGAAATTTCCATAGTTTTGCTTTTTATTGAAGATGAAATGTTTACTGAGACTGGTGTAGGGTTGGTTTCTGTGCAGAGTTGGAACAAGCATCAGGCTGGGCATTTTAATGGCAATCAGTGACGAGCTTTCAGAATGTGTACGCTGCATTTTGAAGTCCAGGACTTGATGCTTTATGAACCTGTATATGTATATATGAAAATAAATTTTGAAAACTGTGCTTAGTTGTTGAGCTTTGTGCCGATTTCTGAGTTGCCTTTTAACAATGTGTTCGGCCGTATTTGGTGATGTGTTACTGGGAGTAGGGCATTGGGAGGGTTACTGTTGGCTCTGATCAGACATCTATTACTAAGCCCTCACACATATTTATTAAAAATTGAGGCCAGATTCTCCTGCCTGCAGTAATGTTACTGCTCATACCAGTATGCTAATTCTGGCGGTGTAATCTTGCTTTTGATGTCATTAAAAGTTTACAATCTTTGCATTGAATTAAATGCAGCCATACTGGATTGCCACAGAATCAGGGAAATAACAATTAAACCACCAAGTAAGGGTAGACTAGGCTGAGGTAAGTCAAGCTTCCATTTCCCGTGATTGTTCTGCATACTTAAAACGTGTAGGGGTGTTAATCTCGACTGTTTTTAGACCAATACTGAGTCACAAATCTTCTGGTTTATAGAGCTATAGGAACTTGTTAACATCGACTGTAATAACACAGGCATTTCTGTTTTTTTTGAAACTACAACAACTACTTGTATTTATATAGTGCCTTTAAGGTAGTGAACTGTCCCAAGGTGTTTCACAGGAGTATTATGTGATTAAAAATTTGACATCGAGCCGTATGTAGAAATTAGTGCAGGTGACCAAAAACTTGGTCAAAGAGGTATGTTTTAAGGAGCATCCTGAAGGAGGAAATAGAGGTGGAGAGATTTAGGCAAGGAGTTCCAGAGCCTGGGGCCTAGGCAACAGAAGGCACGGCCACCAATGAGTGATTATAATCAGGGATGCTCAGGAGGGCAGAATTAGAGGTGTGCAAACATCTCCGGGGGGGGGGGGGGGGGCGGGGTGAGGTGTGGTTGAAGGGCTGGGGGAGATTACAGAGATAGGGAGGGGTGAAGCCATGGAGGGATTTGAAAATAAGGATAAGAATTTTGAAATCGAGGCTTAGCTTAACTGGAAGCCAATGTAGGTCAGCGAGCATGAGTGATGGGTGATCGTGACTTGGTGCGAGTTAGGACACGGGCAGCCGAGTCTTGGATCACCTCTAGTTTACGCAGGGTAGAATGGGCAGCCCTTTGTCTTTTGTGAAGCGGGTCGGTGAAGGATCCTGCAAGTGTGGCTTTCTCTCCCATGTTTTGTTTGTTATTGTCTATGTTGCATTACATGAATTCCATCTGGCCTTTCCGAGTGCAAGTGGTATCTGCCTCCCCCACTTCTCGTTTTCATCCTTTGTCTTCTGAGACAAGATAAGGGCTCTTTTTAAAAGCAATGCGCCATGGATAAAAATGTAAATCAATTAACTGCAAAGATACGAACATTTGATTTATGAGCATGTAACTTTAGACCATTGCAAAGTTTTCACTTATTTTGGGAAAAGACTGCTGTTTTGATTCTGAACTCTGCTTTTGCATATAAAACTTTCTGCAGTGCAGACAAAAAGAACATTATTACAGGTACAACAGTGTGGTGATTATGGTACCACCAGAAGTAGTGAGTTCAAATCCTACCATGGCAAGTTGTGAAATCGAATTCAATAAATCTGGTCATTTGTGGACTAGCACCAGAAAGATGGAAGTTTGTGGATTGTTCTAAGAACCCAGCTGGTTCACTAATGTCCTTCGGGGAAGGGAACTGCCACCTCTACCTGGCCTACATGTGACCACAATCCCACACTACATTGTTGACTTTTAATGCCTTTGACTTGCTAAGCCGCATCAAATTAGTTAGAAAGCTTTCTAGGATTCGGCAATAATTGTGGCCTTCACAGTTTCGCCCACATTTCAAGAACAGATTAAAAAGTTAAATAGTTTTTTATGTGCTGTATATTGGTACCCATTTACATTAGTTTAGAATATATATAGTCAGTATTTTCAAACTATTGAGTGACACAATATAATGAATAATATTAAAAACAGCTTGGTAGAATCAGTGGTATCTATCGCCAAACTTACAGCCACCAACCCCTCCAAAAACTTCATGGAAAGGAAATCCTGGCGTGGAATCCTTACTGGATTTTGGGCGGGTTACAGAGTTTGTGGTACTTCCAGCCTTGTGCAGACTTCTCCTTGGCCGTCTTCTTGATGTTCATGGAATTTATTTTCTAACATATTGTACCATGTTCCTCCGCACTTCTTTCAGACTCTGGGGTTTAAGGATTGATAGTGATCTCAGGAATAGGGATCTGCTTTCTTTAGCATCTATTCCAAAATCAATTTGACCCCCCTGTGTATAGATCTTGACTTCTTGAGCTATTTGGATAGGTGCCATTTTACTCAATAGTAAACCTTCATTCATACCTAATGGTAACATAGGAGGCCTAATTTCCCATTAATTATCTTGATTAAATTATATTGGTATTGGAAACATGAAGTTGCAGAGCCAAGGAAGCTTTGTGTACAATGAAAACAGTAAGGTTACTAAAACTCTTTGCATTAATTGTATGTTAATTCAGCTCAGTAACTTGACCCAGTCAGTATCCTGAAAAAGTAATGTGCAAAAGTTAACAAGAAATCAGCAAAAAAATATACACCATAACTCCTTTGTGACTTCGAAAGCTACAATGGCGATACCTGATCTTTATGGGCTTAGATAGTGAGATTTATCAGAGATAGTACCCACTTTTTAACTGATTTAATTTTCCATCCATTTTCTCCCTTTTCTGAAGGCAGTGGCTTACGCTGGGAAGGTACAGTGGGTGTTTGGGCACCTCACCCAAATGACCATTCTTTGAGTGAGCCGAAACCATGAATGTCAACAGCTTATTCTTTTCAACCATGGAAGGTATTACAGCTGAGCCAACCCTGTCCTCCCTCAATGTCCACACATAGACACTCTTGAGCACTTTTAAAGGTGATTGGCAAAAGAACCAAAGGCAACAAGAAAAAACTATTTTACGCAGCGAGTGGTTAAAATCTAAAATGCACTGCCTGAAAGGGTGGTGGAGGCAGATTCAATGTTATCTTTCAAAAGGGAGTTGGATAAGTATTTGAAGGAAAAAGATTTGCAGGGCTACGGGGAAAGGGCAGGGGAGTGGGACTAGCTGAGAGTCGTCGGCACGGGCTCGATGTGCTGAATGGCCTCTGTGCTGTAACCATTCTATAAGCAGGAGTCACTGGACAGCTAGCAGGGCAGGATCCCCGGTGAGTTTTAAACTCACCACTCTCGCCCCAGCTCTCAGACACTGAAGCCATTTGTCCTGTCCCCACTACCATCGCAGTTAGCATTAGCTAACTTGGCTATGATCAAGAGTTGAACTTGGGATATTCTTGATCATTATAGCTGAGCGCTAGACTGGGTGGTACATTTAACCAGCAGCCAATCGGGGGAGCCGAGATCCCATTTTAGTACATTGTGTGCTCATTTTGATTTTTATGGGGCTCTTTCATGCAATTTATTGGAGTGACAATCTTTTAAATCAGAACATGATTGGAGTTGGGAAAATTTAAAATAGAATGAGTCAACCCATGTACTGCCATTTTTGTCACAGCCAACATTACAAAGAAAATGTATAAAGAAATTATGCTTCCCTCCATACTGCTGCTTTCGGTCCTCTAGGTGAGTGAAAATTGAACTTTAATTTGCTCTTGGGATGTCAATCGACTCAAGATCCACCACCGATGCGCTGTGGTATGTATGATCTATTGGATGCACTGCAGCAACTCACCAAGGTTACCACACCAACATCTTCCTTCCCTCCCACCCCTTACCACTGAGAAAGACAAGAGCAGCAATGTTCTGGGAACACCATCACTTCCATTTGGATTGGAAAAATCACAAAGGTCACCCCATTATTTAATGCAGGAGGGAGGGAGAAACCGGGAAACTACAGGCTCGTTAGTTGTGGGGAAGCTACTGAAATGTATCATCAGGGAAGAGTGACTTGAGTATTTGAACAAGTATGAGCTGATCAACAGGAGTCAGTATGGACTAGTGAGGTGTATGTCATGCCTGACTAGTGGAATTTTTTGATGAAGCCACATGGGGGACGGGGGAGTGTCTATGGATGTATATATGGACTTCCAGAGGCATTTGGTAAAGATCTGTACAAGAGATTATTAGCAAAAGCAGATGGAATTGGGGGTAACCTTATGACATGAATTGGTGATTGGTTGGGAGGTAGGAGACAGAGAGTAGGGGTAAAGGGAATGCACTGTGATTGGCAGAATGTGACAAGTGGTATTTCCCAGGGATCTGTACTGGAGCCTCAGCATTTCACCATATATATAAATGACTTGGATGAAGGAATAGAGAGTTGTATATCTAAGTTTGCAGATGACACTATGTTAGGAGGCAGAGTAAGTTATGTAGATGGGAGCAGGAAGCTACAAAGGGCAAAATAGATTAAGTGAATGGATAAAACTATGGCAGGTGGATCTCTGTGGGGAAGTATGGGGTCATCCTCTGGATCCAAAAAAACAAGTTGGGATATTTTTTTAATGGCAAGAGACTAGGAACTAAAGGGAACTCATGCCAAGTTTATGCACTACCTCAGGAAGAATATATTGGTCTTGGAGCGGGTACTGCACAGTATTGCCTGAATGATACCAGGGACTAAAGGGTTACATTATGACAACAGGTTGCATAAACTTGACTTGTATTCTCTTGAGTTTAAAAGATTGAGGGGTGATCTGATTGAGATGTTTAAAATGATAAAAGAATTAGATGGAGTAGACACAGGTATTTCCAGAACAAGGGGGCACAATCTTAAAAGGAGTGAAATTAGGATACAGTTTTTCACCCATTGGTTAATGGAAATGTTGAATTCTCCCTAAAGGGATTGAATGCAGGTTCAATTGAAATTTTCAAGACTGAGATTGAAAGATTTTTGTAGGTATTGGCATCAAGGAACATGGATCAAAGGTGGGTAAATGGAGTTGAGACACGGATCACCCATGATCTAATTGAATGGTGGAACAGGCTTGAGGGGCTGGATGGCCCACTGCTGGTGCTATATTCCAAGTTTGCTCCAAGCCACATACCATCCTTAATTGGACATGTCTCACCATTCCTTCATTGTCACTGGGTCATTATCCTGGAATTCGCTACCTAACACCATTGTGGGAGCACCATCAACCGAAGGACTGCAGCAGTTCAAGGGGAAGGCCCACCACCATTTTCTCAAAGAAACAAAGGATTGTCAATACATATGGCCTTGCCACGTCCTGAAAATATATATTTTAATGTGGTTGATCGCATTTACTGTTCATCCCTAAGAATTGAGAGATATCACCACATATTGTGGGGCTGGAGTCACATGTAGGCCAGACCAGGTAGGGGTGGCATGTCCCATTCCTTGAAGGACATTAGTGAACACTTAAATAGGTGCAGTTATATTTTCAGAATAGTGAGAGGGGATAGTATCAAGCTCTGTGAGGCCACTGCTTAATACAGATGTACAATTTGAAAAAAACATTTGTTTTAATGTTAGCAAGGTGCTGACTGGATCACCTTTGATTTTAAAGTGCTGCTTTTCCACCTTGCACCCTCTGTAAATTTAAGGTCACACAAAACTCTCCTGTCCGTATACTAACTCTCACCAAGTCCCATTCACCCATCACCCCAGTGCTCGCTGGCAATGGACGCAGTCCAGCAACATCTCAGTTTTAAAATTCCCATTGTGCTTTCGAATCCTTCTGTTCCCCTCCCTATCTCTGTAACCTCCTCCAGCCCTGCAGCCCTCCGTGATCTCTGGCCTCTCACGCATCCCTATTTTTTTATCGCTGCACCATTGGTGGCTGTGCCTTCAGCTGCTTGGGCCCTAAGCTCTGAATTCCCTCCCATAATCTCGCCACCGTTCTACCCCCCTCTCCTCCTTTAAGATGCTACTTGAAGCCTACTTTAACCAAGTTTTTGGTCACTTGTCCTAATATCTCCTTATGTAGCTCGGTGTTAAATTTTGTTTAATAATGCTCCTTTGCAGTGACTTGGGATATTTTAAATGCAAGTTATTGTTAGAGGAGCAAGGGAAAGAAATCTTGGATGTGTAGTTCTATCAATAGTCCACCAGGTGGTGCACAAGTAGTGGTATTTATCATCATAGGCAGACCCTTAAACGAGGATGACTTGCTTCCACACCAAAAAGGGATGAGTTCACAGGTGTTTCAATGAAGGACCTAATATTCCAGGTCCCGAACTACATCCTGAAGGGTGGAAGATGCCTGTGCGTGGATTTTTTTAACGTGTGGTGGTCGTTGCATACCAGCCACCACACGGGCTTGACCGAGCTAGGTCTTGGTCTAGTGGCAAGGATTAACCAAGATGACTGGAGACCAGCTCTGCTGCACAGACCTAGTGTGCACACATATCGCAGTGTGGGCTGGCCCGTGCTGCCCCTGAGCCCTCGTCTCTTCTGGGCCCCGAACTCACGCCTCTCCTGAGCCCCAATCACGTCCCTCTACGAATTCTCGCCACTCCTCCCGATCTGGGCCTGTAGGTGACTCCTATCCCACCCCGTCATTAGACTCTGCACCTACATCATAACACCTGGACTCCGCCTAAAAGTAAAGACAATATAAACTTACTATAATCACACAATTTATTTGTGTAAAAAGAAAGTTGGATTAAATTTGGTGTGGTCGATATTTTTTATTTTACACCACATGAAAATATAGTTTGGAATGTAACTTTTATTTTCTGTTTGCAAGTTGAATTTCTTTGGGATTGAGTTGGTTACAAGATGATGTCCCTGACATGGGACATTGGAACTGTCATCCCTCTGTGTCAGACACGGTAACCCAACATCTGAGCCAGTCATATTCACAGTACTTCGGGGCACTGTTGATAATTGACTAGTCAGCAGATTAAAGAGATCTGAGCAGGTAGGGTTCGGGATTCTTCTCACTAAGCTCCAGACACCGAACTGTAAGCCAATACACACCGGGTAAGGTGGCCCTAGCTAGACAAGCAGTCGGAAGCTGATCAATGTTCTGTGCTGGTAAGCTATACGGATTTAGCCAGCAGAATCTCAACACACCTCAACATATGTTGAGAGGTCCCTTAACCTTGTCCCTTGCCAACCTGTACCTATGTTTCGGGGCTTAGGTAATGACAACAACTTGCATTTATATAACACCTTTAATGTAGTAAAATGTCCCAAGTCACTTCACAGGAGTGTAATCAGACAACAAATTACCTCTAGCCAAAGGTATTGGGACAAGTTGGTTAGAGGTAGGTTTTAAGAAGCGTCTTAAAGGAGAAGAGAGTGGTAGAGAGGCAGAGTGGTTTAGAGAGGGAATTCGAGAGCTGAAGGCACAGCTGCCAATGTTGGGGCGAAGGAAGGGAGAAATACACAGGAGGCCAGAATTGGAAGAATGCAGAGTTCTCAGAGGGCTGCAGGAGTAGGTTACAGAGATAGGGAAGCTCGAGGCCAATGGAGGGATTTGAACACGATGAGGTTTTTAAAATAAACCCAGGAGGGAACATAGGAACAGGAGTAGACCATTCAGCCCCTCAAGCCTGTGCCACCATTTAATTAGATCATAGCTGATCTGTACCTCAACTCCATCTATCCACCTTGATTCCGTAACCCTTAAAACTCTATCAGTTTTGACATTTTCAATTAACCTCAACAACTTTTTGGGGGAAGAGAGAGTTCCAGATTTCCACTACCCGTTGTGTGAAGAGGGGCTTCCTGGCATCACACCGCAGGCCAAGCTCTGATTTTAAGGTCATGCCCCCACCAGAGGAAAAAGTTTCTCTCTATCTACCCTATCTACTCCATTAATTGTCTTAAAACCTCAATTAGATTACCCCACAATCTTCGAGGGAACACAAGCCTAATCTATGCAAACTCCTCATCATTTGGCCCTTTTATTTGCATAGCCCCCCCTCCTCCCCACTCCAAGGACATTATATCCTCCCTGAGGTGTGGTGTGCAGGACCAGACGCAGTACTCTAACTGGTATCTAACTAGAGCTTTGAATAACTCTCCCATAACTTCATCCCCTTTGTATTCCAGCCCCTTTAAGATAAAGTCTTAAATAAGAGTAACTGAATGCTCATTGTCAAGCGAATATTAGTTTCTCAGTAGTTTAGTTTGGAGACTTAAGAATGGTGATGGGTTTTCACAAGTGTCAGATAACTGGTTAACTAGAAACTTGATTTGAGGCAACTGTTAATTGAATTTCCCACCAACAACGCTGTTCACTAATCCTGTTTTACCTACTGGTATTATGGTGCATGATGTAAATGTACAGAAAAGCCCTTTTCTGCTATATAATAAAATGTATGTTTTGAAGATTGCACAGGATTTCCACAACTCACAATTGCTGCACATTATTTTTTAAGACCCCAGTATACGCAGATTCACTTTGCTCATGGATGCGATCCCAGGACTACAAAAAGACGCAGAGAGAAGTTGGCAAGCGGCAAATCAACATTTCCCAAGGCCTAATGCATGCATGAGCTTCTGTGAGTGATGTTTGGCCCTGCTTTTGAACTTTTGTGTGCCAAGTACAGATTTCCAGGGGATAAATCTGTCTGTAATAGAGGTCCAGTGGCAGGAGAAGTGGTGCATGAAACACACCAGCATTGATTTGATTTGGATCTGGTCCCTGCTGAGTTACTCACTGTCATTGGTAGACTTGAATCCTGAACGACGCAGACTCCTGTAGAAAATAATCACCTTAAAGCAAATATTATGAAACTTTTTGTAATGTATTTGCTTCATGGGCTCTTTGCTTAAGAATTCATAGCAACACATTGCTGTTAAGAACTTATTGGTTTATTAGCAAAGTTTAACAATCACACTACACATTACCAGTTCATCCACCAGGCTCACAACCACCTGCCTCATCGTAGATCCTCTGAACCCAACTAGCTGGGGTTTTATTGAGTCTGTGAACATCACATGACTGGCTAAGCCACTCACAACTCAACAGCTCTACAACTATTTTAAGCAAAACTATAAATCAAGTGCCTCCCTTAAAAGGGGCACTAGAACTGACAAATTAACAATTAAACTGTGGACATTAAATGAATCAAATTAAAATTTGGTTGCCGGGGATGATGATGCACTCAGTCCCTGGTGGATACCGCGTGTTCCATCTCCAGGGATGCCCTGGTGTGAATGTAACCGCAGAAGAGAGGCAGGCAGTTGGGCTGAATGACCGCCCGCTGCCTGGACCGGTTAATGGTCACCTTGGCCATGCCCAGCAGCAGTCCTACGAGGAGGCCTTCCGACCTACCCGCTCCCCTCCGCACAGGATGCCCAAAGATCAGGAGCGTGGGACTGAAGTACACCCAAAATTTGAGGAGCAGCCCCTTCAAATAATGGAATAGGGGCTGCAAACTCATACATTCAATATAAACATGGAACACAGACTCTTCCAAACCCCAGAAATTACAGGCAGCCTGGGAGTCTGTGAACCGACTTATAAACCTATTGCACGAGACTGCCCCATGCAACACCCTCCAGGCCAAATCCCCAATAAACAAAGGGAGGACTCCTGCATAGAGAACACACCATTGGGGACCCCCGTCTCCTCCGAATGGCAAGATGGTGCGCCATGGCGTGTCCGGAAGGCAGACGACGATGGCAAAGTGGAGGATGTACAAGAGCAGCTCATACAGGAATCCCTTCCGTGCAGAACTGAAAGGCACGGAGGTAATTTCCCAAGGAGGCTCAAGTTGTGAAGTGCCGGCACCCGAGGGAGGTTTCCAACAGCGCCACAAACCTGTGAGCCTACTCACAGATGCATATATTACATAAGACTTTCTGCAAAGATATTTTCTTCAGGAAATAAACCTCATTAGCATTTTGTCCTTCCTTTTGCAAGTGGTTTTATTCAAATTTTGATTTCACTTCAATGTACACGGATATAACTACATGGTGCTTATTATACGATGATGATGCCCCTCTGAAATGCTAGGTTCCGTCTGTAGTTATCTGAGCTGGGAGCTTGCTGGTGATCTGGAGATGTTCCGTGTTGCTTTAAGAACATAAGAAGTAGGAGCAGGAGTAGGCCATTCGGCCCCTCGAGCCTGCTCCACCATTCAATATCATCATGGCTTCCAGCTCAGCGGTGAGAGAACTGAAGGAAACAAACAAAACGAGGAAAGACAATACATAGCTCGGGCAATTAGGGATGGGCAATAACCGCTGGCCTTGCTGACCACACCCACATCACAGGAAAGAATAAATAAAAAAGCTCAAGTGGAAAAGAGAGGGTTTGAACAGAAACGGAGAGGTAGAATGCACAAAGGGAAAGTAAGCATCAGAGAGGAAGAGTACAAGAGAGAAATTGGAAAGTTTTCCAATCCTTGTCAGTTTATCAAAATAAAGTACTGTCCTGGTATATGGGCTGCATTAGGCTCTCCAGAGATCTGATATGTGAGCTGGAAGTTAAAAAATATATATTTTATTCCCCTCTTTCCCGCCATCATTAATTTATGACGGTACAAAGGCTTTCAGTTCAACACCACGCTCGGGTTAATGTGAAGCTACTTCAGAAGTTTTATCTTTGTCATAAATTTGGTAAAATTGTGATATTGTGTCTTTTGTATATTTCCATTCAGAGTGTCAGACTCAAGCTAATGTGAAAGAGGTAACACCACAACAAACAGCAGGATCAGTGTTGTCCTGAGGATATCATGTTCAAGCAAAAGCGTTTCGGCTGATGGAAGGCCTAAACTGAATGTGATTAAACATAAAGAGGAGATGTATTCTAATGAATGGCCTCATAATTCCTAACTGTTGTGAGGACAGATATCTGTCACTCCTTTGGTAGACAGGCTGTGTGTAAACCCCCATATATGACATGAATTGCTGTTCCTATCACATTGTGAATGGAAGCTACAGACAACCTTCTCCATTCATGATACATTAAGGAGTATTCTAGACAACACGTTTGCTCTCGGGCTGCTTCTAGTCAACTGCAACCACAGAGATAAAGGCCTGGACCCTTGTATCCAGGCAGAAATGTGGTGCGACAGGAGGGAAAAGAGGCAGTCAGGGGAAGTGCCTGTGCAAAATTATTTTTCTTGGTGGACTCTGTGCATAGCATGGACTCCAGGCCCAACTGGCTGCCCAGCATCTAAGGGAACAGGACAAATGGATGGAAGCAAAGCAGATGCACATGCCTGCCCATCTGTGATGCCATTTAATTCCGCGGGGGGAAGGGAAGGGGAGACACGGCAGAGTGAAGCCCAATCGCTCTTCTGATCCCATCCGCTCCAGATCAACTGGGAAACTGGTGGGACAGGTTTGCAAATTCGGGGCCACAGCACATATATTGTTATATATGTATACTTGTATTTACTCTGTACAGCCACCAGAGGGCTCATCCCCTGGAGTCCCAAGGGATCTCATAATCCCTTGGGAGCACAGGTATTTAAGGAGGCTTCACAGGTTGGAGAGGCACTCTGGAGACCTGCAATAAAAGACTACGGTCACACTTTACTTTGAGCTCACAGTGTTCAGTCTGACTCTTTCTCCACACACAACAACTGGCGACGAGATACAGATAGCTAACCCAAAGGCGCAGAGAACAGTGGGCATCCCGGAGAAATTCTCGGAGGGGATGATTGGGAAACTTTTGTGGAGCGACTCAACCAATACTTCGTGGCCAACGAACTAGATGGGGAAGAGACCGCTGCCAAACGAAAGGCGAACCTCTTCACCGTCTGTGGGGTACCAACGTATGGCCTCATAAAGAATCTGCTCACTCCAGTGAAACCCACGGAGAAATCGTACGACAATTTATGCACACTGGTCTGAGAGCATTTGAACCCGAAGGAAAGCGTTCTGATGGCGAGGTATTGGTTCTACACCTACAAAAGGTCTGAAGGCCAGGAAGTGGTGAGTTATGTCGCCGAGCTAAGACGCCTTGCAGGACATTGCAAATTTGAAGGACATTTGGAGCACATGCTCAGGGACTTTTTCGTACTTGGCATTGGCCACGAAACCATACTTCGCAAACTTTTGACTGTAGAGACCCCAACCTTGAGTAAGGCCATAGTGATAGCCCAGTGACAATACGAAGCAAATCTCTCAACACACAAGTGCTGCTACAGGTATTGTGAATAAAGTGATGTTGTTTTCAAATCGTAACGTACAGGGCAGGTCACACATACCTGCAACTACACGTCCGCAGATGTGTCAGAGTCCACCATCAAGGGTGATGAATGCAAGGCCATTAACACCTTGTTGGTGCTGCGGGAGTGATCATCGTTTCCATTCATGCTGATTCAAAGAGTACGTTTGCAAGGGAGGTGAAACAATGGGACACCTCCAACGAGTGCGCAAGCGAGCTGCTAAGCCTGTTAAACCTGCAAACCATCGTGTTGCAGAGGAGGACAGATCCACGGAGGGTCGCTACAAACCAGAGCCTCAGATAGAGGAGGCAGAGGTACATAGGATACACACATTCACCACAAATTGTCCCCCGATAATGCTGAATGTTGAACTAAATGGACTCCCGGTGTCTATGGAGCTGGACACGGGCGCGAGCCAGTCCATCATGGGCAAAAAGACTTTCAAAAGGTTGTGGTGCAACAAGGCCTCAAGGCCAGTCTTAACTTCAGTTCACACGAAACTAAGAACTTGCACAAAAGAGCTGATTCCTGTAATCGGCAGTGCTACCATAAAGGTCTCCTATGATGGAGCGGTGCACAAGCTACCACTCTGGGTGGTACCGGGCGATGGTCCCACACTGCTCAACAGGAGCTGGCTGGGAAAGATACGCTGGAACTGGGACTACGTCCGAGCGCTATCGCCCGCTGATGACACTTTGTGTGCCCAGGTCTTAAACAAATTTCCTTCTCTGTTCAAACCAGGCATCGGGAAATTCCAAGGAGCAAAAGTGCAGATCCACCTAATTCCGGGGTCGCGACCCATCCATCACAAGGCGAGAGCAGTACCGTACATGATGAGAGAAAGGGTAGAGATCGAGTTAGACCGGCTGCAAAGAGAGGGCATCATTTCACCAATCGAGTTCAACGAGTGGGCCAGTCCTATCATCCCAGTCCTCAAGGGAGATGGCACCATCAGAATCTGTGTCGATTACAAAGTAACTATCAATCGTTTCTCTCTGCAGGACCAATACCCACTACCAAAGGCCAACGATCTCTTTGCAACGCTGGCAGGAGGAAAGATGTTCACGAAGCTGGATCTGACTTCAGCCTACATGACGCAGGAACTGGAGGAAGCATCGAAGGCCCTCACCTGCATCAACACGTACAAAGGTCTTTTTGTTTATACAGATGCCCCTTTGGAATTTGATCAGCGGCGGCGATATTCCAGAGAAACACGGAAAGCTTACTGAAGTCGGTCCCGCACACCATGCACTTCCAGGACGATATCTTGGTCACAGGTCGGAACACAGTCGAGCATCTGTAGAACCTGGAAAAGAGCTTCTTAGTCAATTCAACCACGTGGGGCTCAGGTTAAAACGCTCGAAGTGCATTTTCCTGGCGCCTGAAGTGAAGCTCCTGGGAAGGAGGATGGCGGCGGACGGCATCAGGCCCACCAACGCGAAGACGGAGGCAATCGAGAACGCACCGAGGCCACAGAATGTGACGGTGCTGCGGTCGTTTCTGGGACTCCTGAACTACTTTGGTAACTTCTTACTGGGTCTCAGCACACTGTTAGAACCACTGCATGTCTTACTATGAAAAGGGGACGAATGGGTTTGGGGCAAAAGCCAAGAAAGTGCCTTTGTAAAAGCGAGAAAATTGTTATGCTCAAACAAATTGCTTGTGTTGTATGATCCATGTAAGCGTTTGGTACTACATGTGATGCATCGTCATATGGCGTTGGGTGTGTATTGCAACAAGCTAATGATTTTGGGAAACTGCAATTGGTTGCTTATGCATCCAGGAGTCTGTCTAAGGCTGAGAGAGCCGACATACAGCATGATTGAGAAAGAAGCGTTAGCGTGTGCCTACGGGGTAAAGAAAATGATTCAATACCTGTTTGGGCTAAAATTCGAATTGGAAACTGACCATAAGCCACTTATATCCCTGTTCTCCGAGAGTAAAGGGATAAATACCAGCTCATCGGCCCGCATCCAGAGATGGGCGCTCACGTTGTCCACATACAACTATGCCATCCGCCACAGGCCAAGCACAGAAAACTGCGTCGATGCTCTCAGTAGGCTGCCATTGCCCACCACTGGGGTGGAAATGGCGCAGCCCGCAGATCTAGCCATGGTTAAGGAAGCATTTGAGAGTGGGCAATCACCCGTCACTGCCTGGCAGATTAAAAAACCTGGACAAGCCAGGACCCCTTATTATCTCTAGTCGAAAGCTGTGTGCTTCACGGGAGCTGGTCCACTGTCCCAGTGGAAATGCAGGAAGAGATAAAGCCGTTCCAGCGGCGCAAAGATGAAATGTCTATACAGGCAGACTGCCTTCTGTGGGGCAATCGAGTAGTGGTCCCCAAGAAGGGCAGAGACACCTTCATCAATGACCTCAATAGTACCCATCCAGGCATCGTAATGATGAAAGCGATAGCCAGATCCCACGGGAGGTGGCCCGATATCGATGCGGACTTAGAGTCCTATGTTCACAGATGTAATACATGCTCGCAGTTAAGCAATGTACCCAGGAAGGCGCCACTAAGTTTATGGTCTTGGCCCTCCAAACCGTGGTCTAGGGTACACGTCGATTATGCAGGCCCGTTCTTGGGTAAAATGCTCCTTCTGGTTCTAGACACGTACTCCAAGTGGATTGAATGTGAGATAATGTCAGCTAGCACGTCCGCTGCCACTACTGAAAGCCTGTGGGCCATGTCTGCCACACGGCCTACCCGATGTCCTGGTGAGCGACAACGGACCATGTTTTACCAGTGCTGAGTTCAAAGAATTCATGACCTGTAATGGGATCAAACATGTCACATCTGCCCCATTTAAACCAGCGTCCAATGGTCAGGCAGAGAGAGTAGTGCAAACCATCAAGCAAGGCTTGAAGAGAGTAACTGAAGCCTCACTGCAGACTCACTCACTGGGATCTCACCTGCTGAACTGCTCATGAAAAGAGCACTTAAGACAAGGCTCTCATTAGTTCACCCTGATCTACATGAACAGGTAGAGAGCAGGCGGCTTCAACAAAGTGCATACCATGACAGCGCAAATGTGTCACGCGAGATTTAAATAAATTATCCTGTATTTGTATTAAATTATGGACAATGTCCCAAGTGGCTTCCCAGCACTGTCATGGCCAAAGAGGGGAGCAGGGTGTTTCGAGTCAAATTTTCAAATGGACTCATTCACCGGAAACACTTGGACCAAATCAAACTCAGATTCACGGACTATCCTGAGCAACCCACCTTGGACCCTACCTTTTTTGATCCCCCAACATACACACCAGTGGCAACCGGCACCACGGTTGACCACGAAGCAGAACCCATCATCCACAGCAGCCCTGCAGGGCCCAACACACCAGGCAGCCCAGCAAGGCCAGCTGCACAGCAGCCCAGCGAGGGCCCAACAAGTGATTCAACAACATCAGCTTTCACACCGAGATGATCAATCAGGGCAAGAAGGGCCCCAGATCGACTCACATTGTAAATAGTTACACTATTGACTTTGGGGGGGAATGTTGTTATATATGTATACTTGTATTTACTCTGGATAGCCACCAGAGGGCTCATCCCCTGGAGTTCCAAGCGATCCCATAATCCCTTGGGAGCACAGGTGTTTAAGGAGGTTTCACAGGATGGAGAGGCACTCTGGAGACCTGTGATAAAAGACTACGGTCACACTTTACTTGGAGCTCACAATGTTCAGTCTGACTCTTTCTCCATACACAACATATACTATACAGGAAATGTATACTTTTTACAACATTTAGAAGTCATACAGCAGTTCAAAAGATTATGCACCCCCACCCCCCTTTCATCAGTAGACTGTTCCGTGTCTGAGTTAAGGGAAGTAAGAGAGGATTATTCTGTTTATTGAACTTGCCTCTAGCTGGTTAACCCAGTGTGCCATTGGAAATCTTTACAAGCTAGATGGAGAAGCAGTAATCCTTCTCCAAGGCTGGTTTCTGGCTCCCACAAGTCATAGGTACCAAAGAATAATGGCAGTGCTTACAAGGTGTCTGAATCCAAAATGAGACTTCTAATTTGTGTGTCTATCATTTTTTATAACACACAGTGAGGTTTGTTGGGACAACATTATGGCCCTGAATTTGCGGTCAGAGGCATACCTCCTGAATACGCCTCCAACCTGTGAAATAGTTCTGTACTTACCTCCTGGCTCCACGGCTACGGAGAGTTCCCTTCTCGGGCCTGCGGGCCTGTGTAAAGGCCCACAGATCCCAGGGACGCACACAGTTCGCAAGTATCCCTGGGATCACGTGGGCCAGGCCCCCCAATCAAAAAGGGGGATTCCTATGAAGCTATGAGGATTCTATTTACGTATGAATCCCCATAGGCATATTAGAAATCTCCAAATAAATAAGAATTGACACCACTTAAATAAAAATAAATGTCCCCATGTCCAAAATTACTTAAACGACCCTTTCATTAAGCATTTACAATAAAAATTACATGTGTTGAAAAATAAATGTAAACATTTTAAAAAGGGCCAAAATTTACCTGAACTAATTTTAAATGTATGTGTATGTTTTAATTAATTATTAACTTTTATATCAACATTTATTTGAATCCTTACACTGGTAAAAGAAGGCCTTGTGCCTGCTGTTACCAGGCATGAGGGTTTCGTGGGCATTCGCTGGGCAGTAGTTGAGCAAATAGCCCAAATCTCCGGCAGCGTAAGTGATTTTGCAGCGGATATGTACGATCTGTCAATGCAAACTTGACAGATTGGAAGTTCCGGGTTTTTGCACATTCGGAAACCCGGAACTTGCGGGGCCTTTCAGAAGGTTTCTGATAGCGTACGCTGTACATAAGCTGTGCGTACCCTGTCGAAACCACCGTCATTTCAAGCTCATGATGTTTTTGGCCTTTGTCTCTGTCAAAGCATTAAGTGCCTGCCAGCATTCTTTGTAAAGTTGGTACATCCAGACAGTTATCCTGAAGGGTTATAGTTGCAATATATTCGCTGAAGGTTTATCAAGTGTATTGTGTTCCTAACACAGATGAAACTGCACACAGGGAGGTTAACGTAACAATGACCTCAGTCTTTATTAAGACACTCCAGAGTGAGGAACAGGCCTTAGGGGCCAGTTTATATACAGTGCTCCCAAGGGAAACTGGGATCCTTTGGGACTTCAGGGGATGCGCTCCCTGGTGGCGGAACATGGGAGTGCATGCTTTACAGATACACAACATCACTCCCCCGCAAAGTCAAAGTGAAAACTATTTACAAGGTGAGGCAGTCGGGAGCCTTTCTTTCCCTAGTGGACTGCCTCGGTACAAATGTCTGTTCTGGTGTATTGGCTGTGCCCTCGCTGGGCTGGCGCATTGTTGGCCCTGCAGGGCTGCTGGGTGAGCCTGGCCTTGCTGGGCGAGCCTGGCCTTGCTGGGCTGTTGGGCGTGATGGGTTCAATTTCCTGGTCCGGGGTGGTGTCGTTGATCCTTTGGGTATGTATTGTGGGCTCGAAAAAAGTGGTGTCTACTGTAGGTTGTTCAGGGCAGTCTATGAACCGCAGCCTCGTTTGGTCCAGGTGCTTTCTGCAAATTTGTCCATTGTCCAGTTTGACTACAAACATGCTACTCCCTTCTTTAGCTATCACCGTGCCCGCGATCCACTTGGGACTATGTCCATAGTTTAGCATGTACACAGGGTCATTCAGATCAATTTCCCATGACACAGTGGCGCGACCATCGTTTACATTTTATTGTTGCCGCCTGCTCTCTACCTGATCATGCAAGTTGGGGTGAACCAGCGAGAGTCTGGTTTTAAGTGTCCTTTTCATGAGTAGCTCAGCCGGGGGCACCTCTGTGAGCGAGTGGGGTCTCGTGCGGTAACTGAGCAGTACTCGGGACAGGCGAGTTTGGAGTGAGCCTTCTGTGACTCGTTTAAGGCTCTGTTTGATTGTTTGGACTGCCTGCTCTGCCTGCCCATTGGAGGCTGGTTTAAACGGGGCCGAGGTGATATGTTTGATCCCATTGCGGGTCATGAATTCTTTAAATTCGGCACTGGTGAAACATGGCCCGTTGTCACTAACCAGTATGTCAGGCAGGCCGTGGGTGGCAAACATGGCCCTCAGGCTTTCAATGGTGGCGGTGGCGGTGCTTCCTGACATTATTTCACATCCATTTTGAAAAAGCATCCACCACCACCAGGAACATTTTACCGAGAAACGGGCCCACATAGTCGACATGGATCCTCGACCATGGTCTGGAGGGCCAGGACCACAAACTTAGTGGTGCCTCTCTGGGCGCGTTGCTCAACTGAGCACACACGCTGCATTGCCATACACAGGACTCTTAAGTCAGAGTCAATACCGGGCCACCACACGTGGGATCTGTCTATCGCTTTCATCATTACTATATCCGGGTGTGTGCTGTAGAGATCCGAGATGAACGTCTCCCTGCCCTTTTTGGGTAGCATTACGCGGTTACCCCACAACAGGCAGTCTACCTGAATGGACAGCTCGTCCTTTCGCCGCTGGAACGACTTGATTAGCTCTTGCATTTCAATGCGGATGCTGGCCCAGCTCCCATGCAATACAGAGTTTTTTACTAGGGACAGCAGAGTATCTTGGCTGGTCCAAGTCCTAATCTGGCGGGCCGTGACGGGTGATTTATCATTTTCAAACGCTTCCATGACCATCAACAAGTCTGCGGGCTGCGTCACCATCAACGAGTTTGCAGGCTGCGCCATTTCCACCCCCATGCTGGGCAATGGTAGCGGACTGAGAGCATCCGCACAGTTCTCGGTGCCTGGCCTGTGGCGGATGGTATAGTTATACGCTGATAGCGCGAGTGCCCACCTTTGTATGCGGGCTGAGGCATTAGTATTTATCCCCTTGTTTTCAGCGAACAGGGATATGAGGGGCTTGTGATCGGTTTCCAGCTCAAATTTGAGGCCAAACAGGTACTGATGCATTTTCTTTACCCCGAACACACATGCTAATGCCTCTTTCTCAATCATGCTGTAGGCCCTCACAGCCTCAGACAAGCTCCTGGAGGCATAGGCGACAGGTTGCAACTTCCCCGCAACATTAGCTTGTTGTAATACACACCCGACTCCGTACGACGACGCATCACATGCTAGCACAAGTCTTTTACACGGGTTATACAATACAAGCAGCTTGTTGGAGCATAAAATGTTTCTGGCTTTCTCAAAAGCAATAACTTATTTTTTTCCCCATACCCAGTTCTCACCTTTACACAATAACACATGTAGGGGCTCTAAGAGGGTGCTTAACCCCGGTAGGAAGTTACCAAAATAGTTGAGGAGTCCCAGGAACGACCGCAGCTCCATGATGTTCTGTGGCCTGGGCGCATTCCTGATAGCCTCTGTCTTGGCGTCTGTGGGCCGAATGCCATCCGCCGCGATTTTTCTCCCCCAAAACTCCACTTCTGTTGCCATGAAGACGCATTTCGACCTCTTCAGCTGCAGCCCTATGCGATCCAGTCGCTGGAGGACCTCCTCCAGGTTTTGTAGGTGATCGACGGTGTCCCGACCTGTGACCAATATGTCGTCCTGAAAAACCACCGTGCGTGGTACCAACTTGAGTAGGCTCTCCATGTTTCTCTGGAAGATCGCTGCAGTCGACCGAATTCCAAAAGGACATCTGTTTTAGATGAACAGTCCCTTGTGCGTGTTGATGCAGGTGAGGCCCTTCGAAGACTCCTCCAGCTCCTGCATCATGTAGGCCGAAGTCAGGTCGAGCTTGCTGAATGTCTTGCCTCCTGCCAGCGTCGCGAATAGGTCATCTGCCTTAGGTAGCGGGTATTGGTCCTGTAGTGAGAAATGATTAATAGTTACTTTATAATCGCTGCAAATCCTGACCGTGCCATCACTTTTGAGTACTGGAACAATCAGGCTGGCCCACTCGCTGAATTCCACTGGGGAGATGATGCCCTCACATTGCAGCCTGTCCAGCTCGATTTCCACTCTCTCCCTCATCATGTGAGGTACCGCTCATGCCTTGTGGTGAATGGGCCGTGCCTCTGGGACCAAGTGGATGCGCACCTTCGCCCTGGAAAAGTTTCCAATGCCTGGCTCAAAAAGGGAAGGAAATTTGTTAAGAACCTGGGTACATGAGGCCTCATTGACATGTGATAGCGCTCAGATGTCATCCCAGTTCCAGCGGATTTTGCCCAGCCAGCTCCTTCCAAGCAGTGTGGGGCCATCGCCCGGTACAATCCAGAGTGGCAGTTCATGCACCGTGCCCTCATAGGTGACCTTGACCATGGCGCTGCCCAGGACGGTGATGAGCTCTTTGGTGTATGTTCTCAGTTTCATATGGATGGGGCTCAGGGCTGGTCTGAGTGCCTTGTTGCACCACAGTCTCTCAGACATCTTTTTACTCATGATGGATTGGCTAGCACCAGTGTCCAGTTCCATGGCTATGGGTAAGCCATTCAATTTTACATTTAGCATTATAGGTGGACATTTCGTCGAAAATGTGTGCACCCCATGTACTTCAGCATCTGCCTCCTCTCTCTGAGGCTCGAAATTGCTTTGATCCACCATGGACCGATCTTCCTCTGCCACATGGTGGTTAGCAGGTTTTGCAGAGCTTGCAGCTCATCTGCAAGCTCATTGGTGGTGTCCCATTGTTCCACAGCTCTTGCAAACATACCCTTTGAAGCAGCATGAATACGCTGAATGGAAGCCTCCACAACACCAACAAGGTGTGAATTGCCTTGCATTCATCCTTTGTTGCGGACTCTGAGTCATCTGGGTCACCTGAGGCCTGCTAGCAGTTGCAGACTCATGGTTTCTGCCCTGTACATTTCTGCTCGCAAACACAGTTCCAGTTAATTTATGAACATTGCTAGCACTTGTGTGCTGAACGATTTGTTTGGTGTTATCACTGGTGGACATAAACGCCTGCGCTATTGCAATGGCCTTACTGAGGATCGGTGTCTCTACAGTCAAAAGTTTTCGTAGGATGGTCTCGTGGCCAATGTCCAGTCCAAAAAAGTCTCTGAGCATCTGCTCCAGGTAGCCATCAAACTCACATTGTCCTGCAAGTCGCCTTAGCTCGGCGACATAGCTCGCCACTTCCTGACCTTCAGATCGCTGGCACGTGTAGAACCGATACCTCACCATCAGCACGCTCTCCCTTGGGTTAAGATGCTCCTGAACCAGTGTATACAGCTCCTCATATGACTTATCGGTGGGTTTCACCGGAGCTAGACGATTCTTCATGAGGCTGTAGGTCGGTGCCCCGCAGACCGTGAGGAGGACCGCTCTCCTTTTTGCAGCACTTCCTTCTCCGTTCAGCTCGTTGGCTACAAAGTACTGGTCTAGCCATTCGACATAGGCTTCCCAGTCCTCACCCTCCGAGAACTTCTCCAGGTTGCGTTGGATTCGTATACTCGTCGCCAGTTATTGTGTTCCTAATACAGATGAGACTGCACACAGGGAGGTTAAAGTGACAGTGACCTCAGTCTTTATTCAGACACTCCAGAGTGAGTAACAGGCTTATATACAGTGCTCCCAAGGGATGCTGGGATCAAAAGTGAAGGTCAAAAGCCAAAGCATTATCCTGTATTTTCTCTTTTCAGATGCTGGCGGAGCTGCTGTGCATTTTCTCTTTTTATTTAGGATTTCCAGCATTTATAGTTTTTTTTCTCTCTTCTATTTTTTTCTTTACCTCTTCACCCTCGCCCACCAAACACAATCGGCTGCGTAGGGTGACATGACTATTCCCAGCCACAATGGTGATGATTGTGTGATTCCCCAGTCAAACACACCTGGAAGTGACTGAGATTGGTTTTACGCATTGTGTAACTAGCCTCCACTCACTGTCTTTTGCTGGAGAAATAACCCTGCTATTATCAGGAGACTTTGCTGTGGTTTTGGTCATGAGTTCTGTTTGCTGTGGTTCGTAGACACTCCTTTTAAATAGACTCTTTGCTGAGTAAATAGACTGTTTGCTGTAAAATAGTCTGCTTTAAGTCCTGCCGCAAGTCTTGTCCTGGCTCTAACTCATTATCTGACACATGTCAATATTCATTTCAAATAAAATATCTTTGCTCCAGCATTTCCCAGACTATTCACCTTCTTGACAAAAGAATGGCATGGAGGTAGAACGATAGGATAAGGGATGGGTGGTCACATTTTTATTTGTTTTCATTGCAAAGTCTGGCATTTCCACTAGTATTTCTGACTAAAATGCTGGACATACTCAGCAGGTCAGGCAGCATCTGTGGAGACAGAAGCAGAGTTAACGTTTCAGGTCGATGACCTTTCGTCCGAACTTTCGACAAATTTCTGATTCTCTAGATCAGACCATCATTTGTACACAAGAATTCCTCACTTGCAGGTTAGAAATTCCAGATTAGATCTCGAACTTAAAAATAAATGTTCTAGCACAAACTAGATAAGCAAGAGAACACAATCCTGGGTAATATGATGGTAACAGGGGAAGAACTTTTGACCTGAGGACAATGTTTTGAGGGTGAACACTGAGCCAAGTGCTGAAAATGTAACGTGAAGCCAATTTGGGTCAGTTTTTGGTTGTGAGCAACTTTGGGCTGATACAAGCTCTCTAAGTCAGAAGGTCTTGGGTTCAAGCCCCACTCCAGAGATTTGAGCACATAATCCAGGCTGAGTGCAGTATTGAGGGAGTGCTGCACTGTCGGGAGTTTCGTCTTTTGGATGAGATGTTAAACCAAGACCCTGTCTGCCCTCTCAGGTGAATGTAAAAGATCCCACGGCACTATTCTGAAGAAGAGCAGAGGAGTTCAAGTCTGTCTCCTCGCTAATTTTTATTCAACCAACACCTTAAAAAAATGTATCTGGTCATTTATTTCATTGCTGTTTGTGGGAGCTTGCAGTGTGCAGATTGGCTGCCTATTATTACAACAGCGATTACAGTGTTGTAATGTATTTAATTGGCTGTAAAGCACTTTTCAATATTGAAAAGACTGAAGCCATTGTCGTTGGTCCCCGCCACAAACCCCGTTCCCTAGCCACCAACTCCATCCCTCTCCCTGGCAACTGTGTGAGGCAGAACCAGACTGTTGGCAATCTTGATGTCATATTTGACTCTGAGATGAGTTTCGGACCACATATCCGTAGTATTGCTGAGATCACCTACTTCTACCTCCGTAGCATCGCCCAACTTCTGCCCCTGCCACAGCTCGTCTGCTGCTTAAACCCTCATCCATGCCTTCAACCCTCCATAAACATGAGGTTATCCAAAACTCTGCTGCCCATGTACTAACTCGCATTAAGTCCCGCTCACCCATCACCCATGTGCTCGCTGACCCACATTGGGTCCCAGTTGAGCAACGCCTCAATTTTAAAATTCTCATCCTCATTTTCAAATCCCAGCATGGCCTCGCCCCTCCTTATCTCTGTCACCTTCTCCAGCCCTCCAACCCTCTGAGATCACTTCACGCCTCTAATTCTGGCCTCTTGCGCATCCCTGATTGTAATCGCTCCACCATTGGTGGCCGTGCCTTCAGTTGCCTAGGCCCTAAACTCTGGAATTCCCTCCCGAAACCTCTCTGACTCTCTGCCTCTCTTTCTTCTTTTAAGATGCTCCTTAAAACCTACTTCTTTGACCATCTGCCCTAATATTACCTTATGTGACTCGGTGTCAAATTTTGTTTGATAATGCTCCTGTGAAGCGCCTTGGGATATATTACCAAGTTAAAGGCACTATATAAACGCAAGTTGCTGTTGTTTGAAAGAAAGACTTGGATTTATATAGCGCCTTTCACGACTACCGGACATCTCAAAGCGCTTTACAGCTACGGAAGTATTTTTGGAGTGTAGTCACTGTTGTAATGTTTGGTAGATCCTGAGACCCTGAAGGCTGCTATATAAATGGAAGTTTGATGAAAGGTCGGATGTCTCACCACCTCTCCTGAAGGCACTGCTCAGCGCCAAACTTACGCCTCGCATCCCACCATAGGCAACTAGGCCCATACAGTAGAGCCTGGTCTCCAGTCGTCTCGGACCCGTTTGCCACTGAACCAAGACCTTGCTCTGCTAAGCCCGTGTGGTAGCCGGTGTGCAACGGCCACCCCACGTTAAAAGAACTCACGCACAGGCATCTTCCACCCCTTGAAAATGAAGTTCGGGATCTGGAACGGCAGGACCCTCATGGACAACTCCAACAGCGACAGACCGGATCGCTGCACGGCTAACGTTATCCGGGCACTTAGACTCTTCGATGTCGATGTCGACGTCGCCGCCCTAAGCAAGACCCGGCAGGCAGGGGAAGGCCAGCTCAAAGAACAAGGTGGAGGTTACACTTTCTTCTGGAAAAGCAAACCAGAAGAAGAACGCCGCCTCCATGGAGTTAGTTTCGGCATCAAGAACCTGCTGGTCGACCGCCTCAGAGACTCCCCCTGCGGGATTAGCGAACGTCTCATGACTTTCCAGCTATTTCTATCCCAGAACTAGTGCGCCACAGTTATCAGTGCGTACGCCCCGACACTCGATGCAACAGATGAGGCCAAAGTGGAATTCTACTCCAGCCTTGAACAATCCTGAGTCCCTACGGACGACAAACTGATCCTCCTTCGAGACTTCAACGCCAGAGTCGGTAAGGACACAGACCTCTGGGAAGGCGTGATTGGCAGAGAGGGGGGTAGGGAAAACCAACTCCAGCGGTACCCTGCTTCTCACAAAATGCCAAGAACATCACCTTGTCATCACCAACACCTTGTTCCGCCAGAGGGATAAGCACAAGGCATCATGGCAACACCCTCGCTCCAAGCACCGGCACCTGCTCGACTACGCCATAGTTCGAGCGAGGGACCGCAAGGACGTGCGCATCACCCGCGCCATGACAGGAACCGATGACTGCTGGACGGACCACCACCTAATCCATTCGGTCGTCAACATTAATATAGCCCCAAAGCGGCGACGGCAACAGAAGCAATGTCATATAAAATTCAACGTCGGGGCACTCAAAGACCCAGCTAAGAGAGCCCTATACAGCCAGCGCCTCACTGTCAACCTGCCAACCCTCGATGACCCCACGACGCAGTGTGCCCACTGCCCTCAAGGCCACCATAACCAGTGCCTGCGAAGAGACGCTCGGTCATTCAACCAGTAAACACCAAGACTGCTTTGATGAGAATGACCAGGAGATCCAGGAGCTAATAAACCACAAGCGCAGTGCATTTCTGAACTTAAAGCAGCAACCCAACTCGGGAGTAGCAAAGCAGTTCTACAGATGGCTGGAGGCCGACGTCCAACAAAAAACCCACGACCTAAAGTGTCATGTATGTACTTTTGGGGTCACTAGCCACTAGATGGCGTCATTGTTGGAAGCCATTGGGCTGCACGCACGTGTGTGCAGCCCAAGTATAAAAGGCCAGCCATTTTGTATATTAGTCACTTTGGGCCTTAATAAAGCAGAGCTAAGGTTATATCTCTTGAAGTTAAACAGTACTCAGTCTAACAGTTATCGCATACACAACATTTGGCAACGAGGCAATAAGAACCTTTGCATGCAAAAATGAGCACAATTGGATTGTTGGAGCGATTTGTGGAAGGAGAAGATTGGGCAGAGTTGGTGAGCCGTTTGAGCCAGTTCTTCATGGCAAACAAAATAAAGGAGGTCGGTGATGCAGATCGGTGTCGGGTGATGTTCCTCACGGTTTGCGGTCCAAAAATTTATGGTCTGATAAAGAATCTACTCCTGCCTGTGAGTCCAACAGAGAAAACGTATGAAGAATTGTGTACACTGGTACAGGCCCACCTTAAGCCAGACGAAGGCATCATCATCTCGAGATACAGATTTTATACGCACGTTCGCTCAGAGGGCCAGAATGCGGTGGAATTCATTGCCGACCTGAGACGTCTAGTGGGACTGTGTAAGTTTGGGGCTGTGTTGGCAGCCATGCTGCAGGACTTCTTTGTAATCAGCATCAACCACGAGGTGATCCTGTGTAAACTACTGGCGGTGGAGACGTTGGACTTGAACAGGGCCGTCACGATCGCTCAGTCATGCATGACGATCGGTGAAAAATCAAAACTCGGAAAGTACTGTAAATATGATTCATTCGGCATTCAGCAGAGAGGCACATGGCAGGGGCTACCTGACTGCATATGCGAAAGCTGTGGCTGCCCAAAGTCCGCCAGTGAGAATGCATCCGATTTCTCCATGTTGGCCTTGTGGGGGAAATCACCGGCACTAGCAGTGCCGATTTAAGCAATATAGTTGCAAAGGCTGTCTGAGAGTGGGGCATCTCCAGCGCAAGTGTCCACAGATGAGCAAGCGTGCTGCGACACACCACGTAGTGGATGATGGTCAGACTAGCGTGGATCCGGATACGCAATCCGAGATACCAGAGGAGGAAGTGTGTGGACTGTACTCGTTCCTAACTAAAAGCAAACCGATAATGATCAACGTGAAATTTAATGGGGTGCCAGTATCGATGGAACTGGACACAGGGGCGAGTCAATCGATAATGAGCCAGAGAGCATTTGACAAGCTGTGGGATACTAAGGCTGTGAGGCCCAGGTCGAGTCGAGTCAATGCCAAGTTGCGCACGTACACCAAAGAACTCATAACGGTGATTAGCAGTGCCACAATTAAAGTGTCGTATGATAGTGTGGTTCACGAGGCACTGCTATGGATTGTCCCAGGCAATGGCCCAACGTTGTTCGGCAGGAACTGGCTTGAAAAAAATCAGATGCGACTGGAACAACATCAAGGCATTGTCGTCGGAGGAAGATATATGTGCCCAAGTAATGAGCAAATTCCCCTCGCTGTTCGAACCCGGCATCAGCAACTTCACGGGAGCCAAGGTGCAGATCCATGTGGACTCGGATGCAAGACCTACCCATCATAAAGCTCGGGCAGTTCCGTATATGATGAGGGAGAAGGTCGAAATCGAACTGGACAGACGCCAGCGTGAAGGGATCATATCACTGGTTGAATTTAATGAATGCGCCAGCTCCATTGTTCCTGTGCTGAAAAGTGATGGCACAGTTAGAATCTGTGGAGACTACAAGGCTACAATTAACTGCGTTTTGAAACAGGATCAGTACCCATTACCGAAGGCTGATGAATTGTTTGCAACCGCTAGCTGAGCAGAAGTCGTTCACCAAACTGGACTTGACGTTGGCCTACATGACACAGGAGCTGGTAGAGACATCGGAGAGACTTACATGCATTAACACGCATAAAGGACTGTTTATTTATCACAGGTGCCCTTTTGGAATTCACTCAGCTGCAGCAATATTTCAGAGGAACTGGAGAGTCTACTGAAGTCCATTCCCAGAACCATCGTGTTCCAAGATGACATCCTGATCACAGATTGTGATTTTGAGGAACATCTGAACAATGTGGAAGAGGTTCTACATCGTCTGGACAAAGTGGGACTCAGACTGAAACCCTTGAAGTGCGTCTTCATGGCACCAGAGGTCGATTTCCTGGGGAGGAAAATTGCTACTGATGGCATCAGACCCACGGATGTGAAAACCAAGGCCATCAAGAATGCATCCAAGCCGCAGAATGTGAGGGAGCTGTGTTCGTTCCTGGGTCTACTCAACTACATCGGTAACTTCCTACCTAAATTGAACACCTTATTAGAACCGCTGCACATGCTGCTAAGAAAAGGCGACAACTGGGTGTGGGGTGCGTCTCAAGACAGAGCTTTTGAGAAAGCCACTAATCTGCTTTGCTCTAACAAGCTGCTGGTACATTA
The DNA here is from genome assembly GCF_044704955.1 of Pristiophorus japonicus. NCBI lineage: Eukaryota > Metazoa > Chordata > Chondrichthyes > Pristiophoridae > Pristiophorus > Pristiophorus japonicus. The sequence continues at coordinate 82,120,426 of NC_091993.1, forward strand.
TGACCCATGTAAACATTTAGTATTGGCCTGTGATGCTTCGTCATATGGAATTGGTTGCGTACTCCAACAAGCTAATGAGTCGGGTAAACTTCAACCAGTCGCATATGCTTCAAAAAGTTTGTCTAAAGCAGAAAGAGCCTACAGCATGGTAGAGAAAGAAGTTCTAGCCTGTGTGTATCGGGTTAAAAAGATGCATCAGTACCTGTTTGGTCTTCGATTTGAACTGGAGACAGATCAGAAGCCGCTCATTTCACTGTTCTCTGAAAACAAAGGAATCAATACCAATGCTTCATCCCGCATCCAGAGGTGGGCGCTGACATTATCCGCTTATGATTATGTCATTCGCCATAGACCTGGCACCAAGAATTGTGCCGATGCTTTGAGCCATCTGCCGTTGCCTACACCGGAGGTGGAAACGCCACAACCGGCGGACCTATTGTTAGTTATGGATGCTTTTGAGAGTGAAGGAACCCCTGTCACGGCTCAACAAGTTAAGACCTGGACCAGTCAGGACCCGATTTTATCAGTGGGGAAGAGTTGCATCCTCAAAGGTGATTGGTCTGCTATACCCAAGCAAATGTGAGAGGAGACCAAACCTTACATTTGCCGCAAAGTGTCTATTCAGTCGGATTGTATACTGTGGGGCAATTGTGTTGTTATGCCCAAGAAAGGGAGCGAGAAATTTGTACGTAGCTACATAGCACACATCCCGGCATTGTATTGATGAAAGCCATCGGCAGGTCTCATGTATGGTGGCCGGGAATTGATTCTAAGCTGGAATCATGTGTGCATCAGTGCAACACTTGCATGCAGCTCAGCAAAGCACCAGCGGAATCACCGCTGAGTCTGTGGTCGTGGCCGTCGAAACCATGGTCCAGGATCCACATAGACTTTGCAGGTCCCTTCCTGGGGAAGATATTTTTAGTTGTGATGGATGCATATTCGAAGTGGATAGAGTGTATAATCATGTCATCCAGCACATCCACAGCTACCATTGAGGATCTCAGTGTCATGTTCGCGACACATGGTCTGCCTGACATCGTTGTTAGCGACAACGGATCATGCTTCACCAGTCAGGAGTTTCAAGAGTTCATGAAACTCAATGGTATAGAAACATAGAAACATAGAAACATAGAAAATAGGTGCAGGAGTAGGCCATTCGGCCCTTCGAGCCTGCACCACCATTCAATGAGTTCATGGCTGAACATGCAACTTCAGTACCCCATTCCTGCTTTCTCACCATACCCCTTGATCCCCCTAGTAGTAAGGACTACATCCAACTCCTTTTTGAATATATTTAGTGAATTGGCCTCAACAATTTCCTGTGGTAGAGAATTCCACAGGTTCACCACTCTCTGGGTGAAGAAGTTTCTCCTCATCTCGGTCCTAAATGGCTTACCCCTTATCCTTAGACTGTGACCCCTGGTTCTGGACTTCCCCAACATTGGGAACATTCTTCCTGCATCTAACCTGTCTAAATCCGTCAGAATTTTAAACATTTCTATGAGATCCCTTCTCATTCTTCTGAACTCCAGTGAATACAAGCCCAATTGATCCAGTCTTTCTTGATATGTCAGTCCCGCCATCCCGGGAATCAGTCTGGTGAACCTTCGCTGCACTCCCTCAATAGCAAGAATGTTTTTCCTCAAGTTAGGAGACCAAAACTGTACACAATACTCCAGGTGTGGCCTCACCAAGGCCCTGTACAACTGTAGTAACACCTCCCTGCCCCTGTACTCAAATCCGCTCGCTATGAAGGCCAACATGCCATTTGCTTTCTTAACCGCCTGCTGTACCTGCATGTCAACCTTCAATGACTGATGTACCATGACACCCAGGTCTCATTGCACCTTCCCTTTTCCTAATCTGTCACCATTCATATAATAGTCTGTCTCTCTGTTTTTACCACCAAAGTGGATAACCTTACATTTATCCACATTATACTTCATCTGCCATGCATTTGCCCACTCACCTAACCTATCCAAGTCACTCTGCAGCCTCATAGCATCCTCCTCGCAGCTCACACTGCCATCCAACTTAGTGTCATCCGCAAATTTGGAGATACTACATGTAAGGTCAGCACTGTTCAAACCTGCATCCAATGGGCAAGCAGAACGTGGTGTCCAAATCATAAAGCAGAGTATGAATATGAAGCAAGTCATCATCATCATAGACAGTCCCTTGGAATCGAGGAAGACTTGCTTCCACTCTTAGCATGAGTTCTTAGGTGGCTGTACAGTCCAATATGAGAACCACAGTCTCTGTCACAGGTGGGACAGATAGTCATTGAGGGAAAGGGTGGGCAGGGAGCCTGGTTTGCCGCATGCTCTTTCCGCTGCCTGTGCTTGATTTCTGCATGCTCTCGGCGACGATACTCGAGGAGCTCAGCGCCCTCCCGAATGCACTTCCTCCACTTAGGGCGGTCTATGGCCAAGGACTCCCAGGTGTCAGTGGGGATGTCGCACTTTATCAGAGAGGCTTTGAGAATGTCCTTGTAACGTTTCCTCTGCCCGCCTTTGGCTCGTTTGTCGTGGGCGAGTTTCGAGTAGAGCGCTTGCTTTGGGAGTCTCGTGTCTGGCATGCGAACTATGTGGCCTGCCCATCGGAGCTGATTGAGTGTGGTCAGTGCTGGGGATGTTGTCCTGGATGAGGACGCTAATGTTTGTGCGTCATTCCTCCCAGGGGATTTGCAGGATCTTGCGGCGACATCGCTGGTGGTATTTCTCCAGCGACTTGAGGTATCTACTGTACATGATCCATGATGTGCGCGGATTCTTCACCGCAGTCAAGGCCACATACGGACCATGAAGCGAGTAACCCAAGGGTCACTGCAGACCCGCCTGTCATGCATACTGCTTAGTTACAGGACAAGACCACACACGCTTACTGTGGTCTCGCCTGCTGAATTAATGATGAAGAGAGGTCTTAAGACCAAGCTATCTCTTGTACACCCTGACTTGAATAATCATGTTGAATATAGAAGACAAAGTTAGCAAGGGTATCGCAATCGTGCAGTTGTGTCACGCGATATTTCTGTAAATGATCCTGTATATGTTCTGAATTATGGTCAGTGTCCCAAGTGGATCACTGGTACTGTCATGGCCAAGGAGGGCAACAGAGTATTTATTGTCAAGCTCAAAAATGGGCAAACATGCAGGAAACATGGATCAGACAAAGCTGCGGCACACAGACGAACCGGAACAGTCGGAGGAAGGGACAATCGACAACCAACCTACCCCCAGTCATCAGAGGACTCAGTGGTCATCAGTGAATCGGGACTTTAAATCACTGACATGTTCAAGGAAAATGGACTTTCAATCCCTGACATGGCCACTGCCACTCCCACCAGGTCAGCCACCCAGCCACCAGTCACAACAGACTCTGAACACTCACCCAAGGCTGGAGTTGAACTGGGATGGTCAACCCGGGAGCGTAAAACACCGGACCATCTCAATTTGTCAAAGACTGTGTTAATATCTCAAAGGGGGGTATTGTCATGTATGTACTTTTGGGATCACTAGCCACCAGATGGCATCACTGTTGGAGGCCATTGGGCTGCACGCACATTTGTGTAGCCCAAGTATAAAAGGCCAGCCATTTTGTATATTAGTCACTTTGGGCCTTAATAAAGCAGAGCCAAGGTTATACCTCTTGGAGTTAAACAGTACTCAGTCTAACAGTTATTTCATACACAACATAAAGACTAGATGGTGGGTGTAGAAAGTACAGGAGATTCAGCAGCTGGCCAACAGCCATGACGTGTGAGGATTCTTCACCGCCCAAGCACCCAAGGCTCCATCCCACTGCTGGCCAAGAATGGGGAGACACTCATTTAGGACACCGAGGCAGTCAGGGCCTACTGGAAGGAGTACTTCAAAGATCTCCTTAATTGAGACTCTGCCTTTGACACGAGTGTCCTCGACTCCATCCCGCAGCATGCTACCCGCCACCATCTCAGCAAAACCCCTGCCCTGCACGAGGTAGTAAAGGCGATCCATCAGCTCAAGAACAACAAGGCATTGGAAGCAGATGGAATCCTCACCGAGGCACTAAAGTATGGCGGAGAAGCACGATTAGCACGAATGCATGACCTCATCTCTCTTATCTGGAAGGAGGAGAGCATGCCGGGAGATCTCAGAGATGCCGTAATCATGACCATCTTCAAAAAAGGGGACAAGTCCGACTGCGGCAACTACAGAGGAATCTCCCTGCTGTCGGATACTGGGAAAGTAATCGCTAGAATCCTCCTCAACCGTCTTCTCCCTGTGGGTGAAGAGCTCCTCCTAGATTCACAATGCAGATTCCGTCCACTAAGGGGTACAACAGACATGATCTTCACCGCACGACATCTACAAGAGAAATGCAGGGAACAGCACCAATCCTTGTTACATGGCCTTCTTTGACCTCACAAAGGCCTTTGACACTGTCAACCATGAGGGACTATGGAGCGTCCTCCTCCATTTCGGCTGCCCCCAAAAGTTTGTCACCATCCTCCGCCTGCTCCACGACGACATGCAAGCTGTGATCCCGACCAATGGATCCACCACAGACCCAATCCAAGTCTGGACCGGGGTCAAGCAGGGCTATGTCATCGTGCTAACGCTTTTCTCAATCTTCCTCGCTGCAATGCTCCATCTCCGTCTCAACAAGCTCCCCACTGGAGTGGAACTAAACTACAGAACTAATGGGAACCTGTTCAGCCTTCGTCATCTACAGGCTAGATCCAAGGTCGTTTGGAAAGCAGTGACAGCATCGGTCCAAGTCAGCATGGATTTATGAAAGGGAAATCATGCTTGACAAATCTGGAATTTTTTGAGGATGTAACTAGCAGAGTGGACAAGGGAGAACCAGTGGATGTGGTGTATTTGGACTTTCAAAAGGCCTTTGACAAGGTCCCACACAAGAGATTGTTGTGCAAAATCAAAGCACATGGTATTGGGGGTAATATACTGCTGCGGATAGAGAACTGGTTGGCAGACAGGAAGCAGAGAGTCGGGATAAACGGGTCCTTTTCAGAGTGGGGCAGGCAGTGACTAGTGGAGTGCCGCAGGGCTCAGTGCTGGGACTCCAGCTCTTTACAATATACATCAATGATTTGGATGAAGGAATTGAGTGTAATATCTCCAAGTTTGCAGATGACACTAAATTTGGTGGCGGTGTGAGCTGTGAGAGGGACGCTCGGAGGCTGCAGGGTGACTTGGACAGGTTAGCTGAGTGGGCAAATGCATGGCAGATGCAGTATAATGTGGATATATATGAGGTTATCCACTTTGGGTGCAAAAACACGAAGACAGAATATTATCTGAATGGTGGCAGATTAGGAAAAGGGGAGGTGCAACGAGACCTGGGTGTCACGGTTCATCAGTCATTGAAAGTTGGCATACAGGTGCAGCAGGCGGTAAAGAAGGCAAATGGTATGTTGGCCTTCATAGTTAGGGGATTGGAGTATAGGAGCAGGGAGGTCTTACTGCAGTTGTACAGGGCCTTGGTGAGGCCTCACCTGGAATATTGTGTTCAATTTTGGTCTCCTAATCTGAGGAAGGACGTTCTTGCTATTGAGGAAGTGCAGCGAAGGTTCACCAGACTGATTCCCGGGATGGCCGGACTGACATATGAGGAGAGACTGGATCAACTGGGCCTTTATACCTTGGAGTTTAGAAGGATGAGAGGGGATCTCGTAGAAACATACAAGATTCTGATGGTACGGGACAGGTTAGATGCGGGTAGATTGTTCCCGATGTTGGGGAAGTCCAGAACCAGGGGACACAGTCTTCTTCACTCAGAGAGTTGTTAACCTGTGGAATTCCCTGCCGCAGAGAGTTGTTGATGCCAGTTCATTGGATATATTCAAGAGGGAGTTAGATATGGCCCTTATGGCTAAAGGGATCAAGGGGTATGGAGGGAATGATCAGTCATGATCTTATCGAATGGTGGTGCAGGCTCGAAGGGCTGAATGGCCTACTGCTGCACCTATTTTCTATGTTTCTATGTTTCTATGTCGTCCCGTCCTCTGTCATCGAACTACAGTATGCGGACGACGCTTGCACATTCAGAGGCCAAACTCTAAGCAATCGTCAACACCTTCACCGAGGCCTTACGCTAAACATCCGTAGTCCCCTTAGTGGCTGAAATCTTCCAGCAACCTCACCCTGCCACACAGCACTGCCCCCCCGGTCATCAAAATCCATGGCACGGCCTTGGACAACGTGGACCATTTTCCATACTTCGGGAGCCTACTATCAGCAAGGGCAGACATCGACAACGAGGTCCAAAACTGCCTCCAGTGTGCCAGCGCAGCCTTCAGTCGCCCGAGGAAGAGAGTGCTTGAAGACCAGGAACTCAAATCTGGCATCAAGCTTATGGTCGACACGGCTGTAGTGATACCCGCCCTCCTATATGGCTCAGAGACGTGTACCATATACAGTAGACATCTCAAAGCACTGGAGAAGTACCACCAGCGCTGCCTCCGCAAGATCCTGCAAGACCCCTGGGAGGATAGACGTACCAACGTCAGTGTTCTCGATCAGGCCAACATCCCCAGCATCGAAGCACTGACCACACTCGACCAGTTCTGTTGGGCGGGTCACATCGTCCGCATGCCCGACACGAGACTCCCAAAGCAAGCGCTCTACTCAGAACTCCTATATGGCAAGCGAGCCACAGGTGGGCCGAGGAAACGTTTCAAGGACACCCTCAAAGCCCCCCTTGATAAAGTGCAACATCCCCACTGGCACCTGGGAGTCCCTGTCCCAAGACCACCCTAAGTGGAGGAAGTGTATCCAGGAGGGCGCTGAGCATCTCGTGTCTCATCGCCGAGAGCTAGCAGAAACAAAACGCAGGCAGTGGAAGAGCGTGCAACAAACCAAACTTCCCACCCACCCTTTCCTTCAACAACTGTCTGTCCCACCTATAACAGAGACTAATTCCTATATTGGACTGTACAGCCACCTGAGAACTCACTTTTAGAGTGGAAGCAAGTCTTCCTTGATTTCGGGACTGGCTGTAATGATGATGAAATGGAAATTCGATGAAAGGTCATGTCTCGGAAATTTGCTGACCTGCTGAGTGTTTGCCGCATTTTCTGTTTTTATTGGGCATTTTCAGCATGCACAGTGATAATTGCTTTGGTGTGTAAATAGAAGTCTTTTGTTTTTGGTCCTTCTGATTGATGCTAAATATACCAGCAATCAGTGTGCATATATATATGTATATATAGAGAGAGAGGGCGGGTAACTGTGTGTGTGTGAGCTGGAAAGTCTGCAGCTGAGTGGACTGGGCAGTGGGAGTGGCACAGAGAGAGTTACAGTCTGCCTTTGAGCCTTGGCTGGAGGTGGGTGGCGGGCGCGCGCCTGAGCCTGGCAGTGAGCGCGGTCCCGGGGACGCTGACGTCAGGTTGGGCTCGCCCCCGTGCCGTGCCCGCGCCTCCCTCCCGCAGTCGGTGCAGCGATGGAGTTGCGGAGCGAGCTGCTGAAGTCCATCTGGTACGCGTTCACAGCGCTGGACGTGGAGAAAAGTGGCAAAGTCTCCAAATCGCAGCTGAAGGTAAAGCGCCCGGCGCTCTGTCACCCCGGCCAGCAACTCTATCAAACTCGGAGCCTTGTAGCGGGCGCTCGGGGAGGGAGGTGCTGGGGATATGACACTCTATCAACTCAATCAGCAACAACCCGACTGCTGGATACCTTTGTGTTTATGTATTTGTGTGTGTGTGTGTGTTTTAAATCTTACTCTCAGCACCTTTCCATTGCAGTTTAAGTGGCAGGAAGTCATTCAACACGTCTACAGTGTGCAGAGGGTGTGAGGGCTGTTGTTTTAAACTGTAAACGTGTCCGATTGCTCTGTGTTTTATTGTTATTGATGGATTAGTATTTATGTTTAGTGTTCTGGACAAAGTAAAGCAGCTCTTCCCTGTGTGTGTGTGTTTTAAGCCACAGACTTGCCTTGGCTCCAGTGCAGTAAATATGTCACTTGTGACTTCTACAGGCATAAAGTGGTCAAGTTTAGGCTCAAACCGGGACCATTTTATATGAAAAGTCTCGAAATGTAAATTTGCCACTGCCACATATGTTCATATGTGCAAGAGACGCGCACACAGGAAATACACGGCAGCATCGACACAGAAGTGGTTAGAATTTTTCTGCAGTGCAGAAGCAATCGTGACTCACGGGTTCTTTAAAATTAATATCCCATAATCATGTGTGAATAGTGCAAAGATTTACCTGATCATATACCAGTTACCATATACATTTCACTGATACATTACACTGATATGTAACTGTAACTGGGTGGCCTAAAACGTTAATGCAGCATGTGAGATCAAAAGCGGGTTGTTGGAAAGTGACAGCGTGAGATAAAAGATACAGCTGACGTTTTGACATCCTTTGTATATGCTGATGGAGAACATTGGCCTCTTAATATGTTTAGTTACATTCATTTTATTGGGCACTTGATCATTTTATCAGCAAAAAGTGGATCTTGACAGTTTCATTGTGTACAGGTTTAAACTACATGCGGAACAACATTTGAAAGATTAATGTTATCAAAGCTGATATGCTTTTTCAATAGCCTCTGAATGCTAAGCCACTTTTTAAAGTTTAAAAATAGATGAGAGGGTAGTGCAGAGGAAGTCCTGTTGGTGCTGGTGCAGCCCACAGCCCGATTGGCTCAGAAGAATATACATACATGATCAGAAAGATAGAACTGTCTGTGGGGCGCATGAACAATTGTTAATAACTTCCTGAAGATTTGTGGAAGGAGCTCAATTTGCATGTTTTTTGCAGTCTGAGAAGAAAGTGACATTTCAAACGTAGTTTGATTCTGACTAATCGGCAGTGGAAATAGCAATCAGAAAATTAGTACTTCACCAGCTATGTAAGGGGATCTTTATAAAATAGATGATACTGTTTGCAGCTTCTCTGTTTAGCTGTGTGTTACAGTTAAAGCTGTATTATACCAGGGTGTTTTACATAAGAACATAAGAATTAGGAACAGGAGTAGGCCATCTAGCCCCTCGAGCCTGCCCCGCCATTCAATAAGATCATGGCTGATCTGGTCGTGGACTCAGCTCCACTTACCCGCCCTCTCCCCGTAACCCTTAATTCCCTTATTGGTTAAAAATCTATCTATCTTTGACTTGAAAACATTCAATGAGCTAGCCTCAACTGCTTCCTTGGGCAGAGAATTCCACAGATTCACAACCCTCTGGGAGAAGAAATTTTTTCTCAACTCGGTTTTAAATTGGCTCCTCCGTATTTTGAGGCTGTGCCCCCTAGTTCTAGTCTCCCCCACCAATGGAAACAACCTCTCTGCCTCTATCTTGTCTATCCCTTTCATGATTTTAAATGTTTCTATAAGATCACCCCTCATCCTTCTGAACTCCAAGGAGTAAAGACCCAGTCTACTCAATCTATCATCATAAGGTAACCCCCTCATTTCTGGAATCAGCCTAGTGAATCGTCTCTGTACCCCTTCCAAAACTAGTATATCCTTCCTTAAGTAAGGTGACCAAAACTGCACGCAGTACTCCAGGTGCGGGCTTACCAATACCTTATACAGTTGCAGCAAGACCTCCCTGCTTTTGTACTCCATCCCTTTCGCAATGAAGACCAATATTCCATTTGCTTTTCTGATTACCTGCTGCACCTGCAAACTAACCTTTTGGGATTCATGCACAAGGACCCCCAGGTCCCTTTGCACCACAGCATGTTGTAATTTCTCCCCATTCAAATAATATTCCCTTTTACTGTTTTTTTCCCCAAGATGGATGACCTCACACTTTCCGACATTGTATTCCATCTACCAAACCTTAGCCCATTCGCTTAACCTATCCAAATCTCCTTGCAGTCTCTCTGAGTCCTCTACACAACCCGCTTTCCCACTAATCTTAGTGTCATCTGCAAATTTTGTTGCACTACACTCTGTCCCCTCTTCTAGGTCATCGATGTATATTGTAAACAGTTGTGGTCCCAGCACTGATCCCTGTGGCACACCACTAACCACTGATTTCCAACCGGAAAAGGACCCATTTATCCCGACTCTCTGCTTTCTGTTCGCCAGCCAATTCTCTATCCATGCTAATACATTTCCTCTGACTCCGCGTACCTTTATCTTCTGTAATAACCTTTTGTGTGGCACCTTATCGAATGCCTTTTGGAAATCTAAATACACCACATCCATCGGTACATCTCTATCCACCATGCTCGTTATATCCTCAAAGAATTCCAGTAAGTTAGTTAAACATGATTTCCCTTTCATGAATCCATGCTGCGTCTGCTTGATTGCACTATTCCTATCCAGATGTCCCGCTATTTCTTCCTTAATGATAGTTTCAAGCATTTTCCCCACTACAGATGTTAAACTAACCGGCCTATAGTTACCTCCTTTTGCCTGCCCCCTTTTTAAAACAGAGGCATTACATTAGCTGCTCTCCAATCCGCTGGTACCTCCCCAGAGTCCAGAGAATTTTGGTAGATTATAACGAATGCTATAACTTCAGCCATCTCTTTTAATACCCTGGGATGTATTTCATCAGGACCAGGGGACTTGTCTACCTTCAGTCCCATTAGCCTGTCCAGCACTACTCCCCTAGTGATAGTGATTGTCTCAAGGTCCTCCCTTCCCACATTCCTGTGGCCTGCAAATTTTGGCATTGTTTTTGTGTCTTCCATTGTGAAGACGGAAGCAAAATAATTGTTTAAGGTCTCAGCCATTTCCACATTTCCCATTATTAAATCTCCCTTCTCATCTTCTAAGGGACCAACATTTACTTTAGTCACTCTCTTCCGTTTTATATATCGGTAAAAGCTTTTACTATCTGTTTTTATGTTTTGCGCCAGTTTACTTTTGTAATCTATCTTTCCTTTCTTTATTGCTTTCTTAGTCATTCTTTGCTGTCGTTTAAAATTTTCCCAATCTTCTAGTTTCCCACTAACCTTGGCCACCTTATACGCATTGGTTTTTAATTTGATACTCTCCTTTATTTCCTTGGTTATCCACGGCTGGTTATCACTTCTCTTGCCGCCCTTCTTTTTCACTGGAATATTTTTTTTTTGCGCACTATGAAAGAGCTCCTTAAAAGTCCTCCACTGTTTCTCAATTGTGCCACCGTTTAGTCCTTGTTTCCAGTCTACTTTAGCCAACTCTGTCCTCATCCCACTGTAGTCCCCTTTGTTTAAGCATAGTACCCTCGTTTCTGATACAACTTCCTCATCCTCAATCTGTATTACAAATTCAACCATATTGTGATCACTCATTCTGAGAGGATCTTTTACGAGGAGATCGTTTATTTTTCCTGTCTCATGACACAGGACCAGATCCAAGATGGCTTGCTCCCTTGTAGGCTCTGTTACATACTGTTCTAAGAAACAGTCCCGTATGCATTCTATGAATTCCTCCTCCAGGCTACCCCCTGCGATTTGATTTGACCAATCGATATGTAGGTTAAAATCTCCCATGACTACTGTCGTTCCTTTTTCACATGCCTCCATTATTCCCCTGATTATTGCCCGCCCCACCATGAAGTTATTATTTGGGGGCCTATAAACTACGCCGACCAGTGACTTTTCCCCCTTACTATCTCTAATCTCCACCCACAATGATTCAACATTTTGTTCATTGGAGCCAATATCATCCCTCACAACTGCCCTGATATCATCCTTTATTAACAGAGCTACCCCACCTCCTTTCCCTTCTTGCCTATCTTTCTGAATCGTTAAGATACCCCTGTATGTTTAATTCCCAATCTTGGCCACCTTGCAACCATGTTTCTGTAATGGCCACCAAATCATACCCATTTGTCATGATTTGTGCCGTCAACTCATTTACTTTATTTCGAATGCTGCGTGCATTTTGTAAGGTGTAGTTTGCCTACATAGACAACAGTCACTGAACTTCATTTGTATGTGAAGCGTTTTGAGATGTTGCTGAAATCTGTGATCAGGAACTCTATAAATATGTCTTTCTAGTGTTATTACATTGCTCCGAATGATGGTGTAAAGACCCAAAAGATTTTGCCTTTCATAAGTGCTATTGGGAGGTAGTTCATTAGTACCTGTTTTCAAGATTGAACTGTTCAGAAGGAACTACATTAAGAGTTTCTCCCATGTGTAAAATTTCAAATTTTAAGAAGCCAGCCCTGGTCCGCGGAGCTTCGAGGTAACGTTGGTCATAACCGCATGTAGAAAGGCCCATGATCTTCCGTTACCCCCATACCCCCCATTTTCTCCCCCAGCATTCCTGGAAATGCTGACTCTTGTTATGAGGTTTAGTTCTGTGGGCTCCTCTGGTACCTTACCGAACAATCCCACAAACATTTTGAGCTTAGGAATGACCTCAGAAAGCACTTTTTCACATAAATGGTAGTGAAAATCTGGAGATCTCGCCTGCAAAAGGATGTGGGTTCTGGGTCAATTGAATTTTCACTGCTGAGATCGAGAGATTTTTATTAGGTAAGGATATCGAGGGATATGGGGCAAAGACAGGTAAATAGAGTTGAGGTGCAGATCAGCCATGATATGATTGAATGGCGGAACAGGCTCAAGGGGCTGAATGGCCTACTCCTGTTAGTATGTTCCAATTGGCTATTGTTCTTGTGTAATCCCAGATAATGAGAGTTAGTAGACTTTTCAGTCTCATTAAGACTTCAGTCAAGCTCAATCTTGTCCTCATCTGAAGTTCACCCACATGCATTTTCAAGTAGGGGGTCAGTCGATAGTATTCAGGAGTGAGGACCCAGCCTGATTATTTTTCCCCCATCTCCTTATCCAGCAATGCCATTTAATTTTAGGGAGGCTTGAAAAGATTCCTGTGAAAGATTCATCTGTCTGTATCACTGTTTCTGTAATACTTACAAATCTCTTGAATGTAATATTTAAAGAGTACATTTCTACCTCTACACACGATGTACAATATTAGCAGTGGGAGCAGCCTGGAGCTGCAACAATACCATAGTATTGATTGCTGGTGAACCAGTTCAAGGTCTGTAGGAGGTATCAATGAAGCTGACAGAGACTAGCTTCATCAAGGACTGCTGCTCATACAGCTTGTCGATATGTTGGGTAATCTTCTGACTGATGGCAGTCTCAAGGTGCTTCACAGAAGCATTAACAAACAAAATTTGACATCGAACCACATAATGGGATTTTAGGGCAGGTGACCAAAAGCTTGGTCGTAGAGGTAGGTTTTAGATGGCATCTTAAAGGAGGGGAGAGAACTGGAGAGGCGGAGAGGTTTATGGAGGGAATTCCAGAGCTTAGGGCCTAGGCAGTTGAAAGCATGGCCACCAATGGTGGAGCACTGAAAATCAGGGACGCGCCCGAGACCAGAAATGGGGGAGCGCAGAGATCTCGGAGGGTTGTAGGGCTGGAGGAGGTTACAGAGATAGGGAGGGACGAGGCCATGGTGGAATTTGAAAACAAAGATGTGAATTTTAAAATAGAGGCATTGCCGGACTGGGAGTTAATATAGGTCAGCGAGCACAGGGATGATGGGGGGGAACGGGACTTGGTGCGAGTTAGGATATGGGCAGCAGAGGATGAGCTCAAGTTTATGGAGGGTGCAAGTTGGGAGGTCAGCCAGAAGTAGTGGTAACAAAGGCATGGATGAGGGTTTCAGTAGCAGGTGAGCTGAGGCAGGGGCGGAGTCGGGCGATGTTAAGGAGGTAGAAGTAGGCAGTCTGGATGATGGAGAGGGTATGTGGTCGGAAACTCAGCTTGGTCAAATAGGATGCCAAGATTGTGAGTGGTCTGGTTCAGCCTGAGACAATGGCCAGGGAGAGGGATGGAGTCGGTGGCTAGGGAACGGACTTTGTGGTGGGGACCGAAGACCATGACTTCGGCCTTCTCAATATTTAATTCTGCTCATCCAGTACTGGATGTTGAACAAACAGAGTCAGGAAATTACCACGAGCATTTTGTTTGTTTCTATTCTCACCAATTCTTGACATTCAATGGTTCCCTGTGCGTTAAGGGCTATGGAAAACACTCAGTGGGATGTTTGGCAAACTATTCATTATTGTTCAGAGAATTATATTTGTATTTTGACAGGAAAATGTCTCAGTATAGGGGTTGCAGAATTACACTCTAGTCATACTGCAGGTTTGACACCATTACCTGCTTTGAGAGTATTGTGAGTGGGCAGCAGTGAATTCCACTGGTGTACTCAAGTAAAATGGAGCTTTGTACATATGCACTTAAAGATATAGGCAGAGCTCCACATACTAATGCTAGTGAAATTATTTTTTTCCCCTCCAGTATACTCCCCTCCTTTACTGAAGGATCCAGTTGTTGTACAGTTTCATGGCCACATCTAGTTCTCTATCATGTTGTCGAAAGCACATTCTTCATGCATGGGCCTAGGCAGTGAATGTTGGCAGGCTATTTGACCAAGAAGGGCGTCACGGCCAATATTGAACCAATTGCCACCTGATGACACATACAAGGGATCACTCTGTTAAGCAATGAGGAGTGGGAACTGTTGCCCTCTCTGGAGCTCAGGGGTGCCATGGCCAGTTGCAGCATCCAAATTGCTGTCCTGGCTAATGACACGCAACTCGGCACAGAATCGAACCTGCCACCACCTGCTGTGCATGGCTTAACTGGGGACAGTTCCAAAGTGAAAAGGATTCGTTCTTTCCTAATGGAAACTTAAAGGGGTCGTTCATCAGACCACCTGGTACTTTAAAAGGGTAGTCCATCAGATATTAAATCAAATCGCTTTAGAAAGGAGATCATAACTGAGTGAAATCTAGTACTGACAGTGGATTTTGAAGGTTTTCCTGGAATTTCATGCTCCTAGCTTTCGCCTCCGTTTTACTAACATTTGTTGTGGGATATTGTTAGTGACTATTGTAGCTTGGCTTGCAGTTGGGCAATTTTAATGATCAAATTCTTAGATGCTACAGAAGTTGAAATTGTGTGTGTTAAATGATAGTCTAATGTGCCCTCAATTATTTTAAATAATTCTGGGTTTTATTCAAATCCATCCAAAATTCCAAGTTCTGCCCCCCCCCCACCAGCTCCCCTGCAGTGATGGGCAGGACTGGGAGCGTAGCGGAGATGAAAGGAGGAAAACTACATGTTGAAAAGCTGAAATGAAAACAGAAAATTCCGGAAGCTAATCCAGCTAATCTGTCAGCAGTTACAAAAAGAAAGAAAATGGGTTAACCTTTTTTGCATGTAGATCCTTTGTCAGAACTGGATGCTGTAAGATAGGCCTGAACAAAATGAACGACGGAGATGGAGGCATCAGGGGACGCAGACAAGCCCACATGAATGTCAAGAGGCAAAGGTTTGTAAACTCGTATCACAAAGAGGCAGTGAATGGGTTTAATAACCTGCAAACAGGTACTTTCTGGAAAGACGTGATGGAAGATATACAAAAATTAATCTACGCCAAGTAAAGATATTAAAGAACTTCACAGTATGAAAACGGCTCAGCAAAACAGTAAAAAGAAAAAAGACTTGCATTTATATAGCGCCTTTCACAACCACCGGACGTCTCAAAGCACTTTACAGCCAATGACGTAATGTGGGAAATGCGGCAGCCAATTTGCACACAGCAAGCTCCCACAAACAGCAATGCGATAATGACCAGATAATCTGTTTTTGTTATGTTGATTGAGGGATAAATATTGGCCAGGACACCGGTGATAACTCCCCTGCTTTTCTTCGAAATAGTGCCACATCCACCTGAGAGAGCAAACGGGGCGTCGGTTTAATGTCTCATCTGAAAGACGGCACCTCTGACAGTGCAGCACTCCCTCAGCACTGCACTGGAGTGTCGGCCTGGATTTATTAGCTAACGAAAGACAAAGCGGGGGTGAAGACCACTGCAAAGTGGGAGGGATATGAGAGAAACAGACAGGAAAATTGGGTAGACATCTACGGTCTGAGGTTCTTGTAGTCTGTGTTTAGACCAGGGGATTATAGCGTTCCCAGGAAGTAGATGAGATACGGTTCTAGAAGTTTATATTGAGCTTGGTTGAAAAGGTGTTGGAAGCAAAGGCAAACACAGGGTGTATCTGTCAGTTTATCACATGGTGCCTGAGAACTGGGTCACATGCACAGGAATGTGCAGCTGCAATGTGCTCAACCACCGGCAGGCAATATGGCCACCCTGGTCCAGTAGCAAAAGTGTTATAATTAAACTTGTATTTTTTTTTTAATTGCTTGCCAAATTAGTGATGAAATTACTGTATTAAATGTTCCAAGTACCAAACTAATGCGAATACTTCTCAAATATCTCATGACACACCTGCTTCAACTAGATTCTGCACAAGTCCTCAAAAGGCATGTTTTACACGCAGGGTTTCTCACCTTTTAATCAATCTAACTAAATACAATATTGAATTAAAAAAAATATGTAATGAGTGATTAATTTCTGAAATATTTTAATGAAGTTGAGGTGGGATAATGGCAGTGGCTGCTAGTAATAATTCGCTGAATGTTTCTGGGGAAGTATGGTATCACCTCCCCGCCTTACCCAAACCAATCTAATTTTCCCTCTCTCCATCAGATTACCGCTGAAAGCCCAGCTTTCACCGATCCCGATAAAGCCAGGCCCATAGTATTTATTCAGTATGATAATAAGTTCACTGATTTGGCAGCACTGCTTGAAATGAAGTCAGATTAATATGCAATAAATGTCGACTGTCAAAACTTTTCTGTTAACACCGTGTTTCTCAAAGTACTGAAAACTGTCAAAGTGATTGTGGTTTCCCTGTCTTAAAAAAAATTGGACAGTGCTTAAACTAAGAAAATAGCATTGAGTAGAGCCAGTGTAAAATGACATAAAATTGAGATGGAATGGTTAAGCTGAACAGTTAAGAGTTCTGAGAATTTATTGCATAAACTAGTAGGCCAAAGGACACGCCATTTTATAACAATAATTCTCCCTCTGGTGCAATAGGGCAGATTGCAATAGGAAGTAAGATGACATGGGAGGTGTACACGTTACCCAAGACTTTCAGTATATTATAGATGTTATTTTTGATTAATGAGTGAGAACAGAAAATGTAAGATTAACATGATTCTATGTTGTAATTTGAAGGTACACAGTGTTTGATGTGAGGGAGGTAGTAATTGACAGACATTGGGCTGGAATTTGCCTGATCTAAATTTCACGGTAGTTTCCACACCAATCTACCTTACTTGGCAATTTACTCCAAAATTTCCTCATGATTTCAGTAGAATGTGCCGGCACATAGAAATTGGTGTAAAACAAACCGAGAAAAGAGCTTCCTCTCTGATTTCCCCCAATCATGCTCTGTTCCCTCTCCCTACCACCCAGCCATAGTTATAGCAGGATTAGGTCAATCGGCCCATCGAGTCTGCTATGCCATTTAATAAGATCATGGCTGATCTGATCATGGACTTAGTTCCACTTCCCTGCCCGCTCCCCATAACCCTTAACTCCCTTATCGCTCAAAAATCTGTCTATCTCCGCCTTAAAAATATTCAATGACCCAGCCTCCACAGCACTCTGGGGCAGAGAATTCCAGATTTACAATCCTCTGTTAGAAGAAATTCCTCCTCATCTCAGTTTTAAATGGGCAGCCCCTTATTCTAAGACTATGCCCCCTAGTTTTAGTTTCCCCTATTAGTGGAAATATCCTTTCTGCATCCAGCTTCTTGAGCCCCCTCATTAACTTATATGTTTTGATAAGATCATCTCTCATTTTTCTGAACTCCAATGTGTATAGGCCCAACCTACTCACCTATTTTCATACGTCAACCCCCTCATCTCCGGAATCAACATAGTGAACCTTCTTAGAACAGCCTCCAATTCAAGTATATCCTTCCTTAAATACAGAGACCAAAACTGTATGCAGTATTCTAGGTGTGGCCTTACCAATATCCTGTACAATTGTAGCAAGCCTTCTCTGCTTTTATACTGTATCCCCCTTGCAATAAAGGCCAACATTTCATTTGCGTTCCTGATTACTTGCTGTACTTGCATACTAACTTTTTGTGTTTCATGCACAAGGACTTCCAGGTCCCTCTGTACTGTACAATTTTTCTCCATTTCAATTGTAATTTTCTTTTTTATTTTTACTGCCAAAGTGGATAACTTCACATTTTCCCACATTATATTCCATCTGCCAGATTTTTGCCTATTCACTTAGCCTGTCTATATCCCTCTGCAGATTTGGTGTGTCCTAGTTGTAACAGATACTTGTATCAACTTAGGAACATGTCTAGACTTATACATGAAGAATGTCCAAGTCATGAGGTACTGTAGGTCAGTCAGTGACTGTGTAACAGTACTGCAGCATTTGTCAGTCAGTGCCAGGGGAACAGTACTGCAGCATTGGTCAGTCAGTGCCTGGGGAACAGTACTGCAGCATTGGTCAGTCAGTGCCTGGGGAACAGTACTGCAGCATTGGTCAGTCAGTGCCTGGGGAACAGTACTGCAGCATTGGTCAGTCAGTGCCTGGGGAACAGTACTGCAGCATTGGTCAGTCAGTGCCAGGGGAACAGTACTGCAGCATTGGTCAGTCAGTGCCTGGGGAACAGTACTGCAGCATTGGTCAGTCAGTGCCTTCAAGAGATGAGGGGAGAAAATTGGGCATTTCTTTTTGTCATTCACCTTCTGGGACATTCTACCACACTATTAGTTATATTGCAGCAGTCTATGTATGTTGTCATGTGAAGTATTACTTTGATCTTAATTAAGGTCAGAGATTTTGCACAGTGCAACATGCCTCAACAATCCCTGTGATGTTCTTTACTTTGCATGTGCTGTGGGATTTACTGTGCAAATACCACAATTTTGCATGAAAATTCCTAAACAGTGAATTGGCTGTTTTTTTAAGCAAATTTGAGTAACAAGTGGCCTTTTGCCATAAATCACAGCCCTAATCATATTCTGACAAACCAGTGAACTAAACATTTCGCTCTGCTTGATGAAAACAACAGGTATTATTTTCAGTCCCTCTTCCTCTGACATGCAGATTCTTGATGCAAGGTTTGAAAACAATTAAAGTTTTGACCTAAAATCGTTGATATTGGAGTTTGATATGGAGGAATAGAAAGGTCAGTTTTCTTGTCAATCCAATCATTGATCCCAAAGAGATTTTATCCAAAGGATGATTGGCTTAAAATCTTAAAAGAAAAGACATTTTATGACTCTTTTATGTCATTTGTTTACAGGCATATGACATGATAAACCAAATAGTATTGTTTGCATATGATGCTGTTGTGTTGAGGACGATGCATTGATTTTCTGGGTTCTGCTTGCCACACCTTCCTGAGCTTCCCTGGTAGTCTAGTGGATCACTGCACTGTCTTATTTGGTGCTAATCTATACAGATGGGGAAGACAGACCAGAATGCTTGTTCCATGCTGATCTATACAGATGGGGAAGACAGACCAGAATGTTAAACGGGGCAGCAGTAAGGGTGCTGGTGTTGACCTTGGCATCCCGAGCTAGGGAGGGGAAAATTCAACCAGACACCCTGCTCATGGTCAATCTCCAGCAAGATCTCCTGGAAGATACATGTTAGGCTGGGAAAGGATTGGGCTTGGTCATAATTGTGCCCACAGTTAGCTTGTCAAAAACCATCATTTAGTGCCAGGGTAAGGTGTCTCTGGCATTCACACTAACCTTTTTAAAAAATAATTGGATTCTGGATTGGCAATACCTTTTGAAAAGATTGGACGCTGGGCTGATGGTTTAATGTTCTCCAGCACTCTAAATAGACAATACAGCTTAGAACCCATTTATATATTACTGGGTTAGATTTGCCCATGGATAAATATTATGTGCAGTAATTTGCTTTCTTTGTTTGTTTGTACTATGAATGAAAATAGCACAAATGCAAATAATATATCTCGGAGCTAAGAATGGGCCATCAATAAACAGTAACAAAAGCAGGTAGACTTACTGTGATCTACATTGATGCAAGTCATTAGCAATGCCATTATATCATAGAAGTTGTGACATCTTCTGAAAGTGTACTTTTAAATACAGCAGTATCTCCATCATTATCATGGTTATGACTACAGCAGCCATTTAATTGAATGGGTTACAGCTTCCCCTATTGCCTAGCTTAGTGTAACACCAAGCTATACAGTCTAGGGAGGTTCCAGGGTCGAGCCAGCTGCTCCGCGCCAAGTTAGTTTATCTCGGTCAACAAATAAATCAGGGTCCTACAATTGCCTCAGCATCCCTGAGCTGGGAAGGAAAAACTTCCTGCTCCTGATCGCGGTCCAGTGCCTTCTGTTGGAAAAAGTGAGTGTGAACATTGAATGAGTTTGGAAAGGTGCTCAGCGCAGTTACCATCACAGTCAAATAGCCTGCTGATACTTGCCTTTCTTGGCTCACACACACACAATGGCCATCTAGATGCGGTACAGGTGAGTGACTGGTGTGTGTGGAACAGTAATCTAGCACGTGTCAACACCTTTTGGAGGGGTGGGGGTGGAAGGGGGGTGCAGGGCGGAACTGGTAGAAAAATAAGGAGAAAGAAATTCTTTTGCAAATAACAAAATTTGCTTGATTTAAGTCATTTGTTTATGGGTGGCAATGTGGTTTGGTGGGAAAATATCTCTTTTTAGTGCAGGATTATCTACTGATATGAAAGGAAAATAGTAATTGAACATTATAAATTTAGCTAGGCTGGTATAAGAACTTGAAATTATTGTATGTCAGCCTTGGCTCAGTGGTAATGCACTCGCCTCTAAGTTAGAAAGTTATAGGTTCAAGTCCCACTCCAGTACGTTTAGGGGGGGGATTCTGACTTAGAGGCGTTCAGTCATAATCCCACAAATGGTCGCTTTGCACCATTGGCTCCTCAGCCAAGCACATACACCAAATGTCTGAACCTGCGGTTCCTCTTGTACTTGAGGGACAAAATCTAGGCTGAGGGAATACTTTCAGATGTGACGTTAAACAGAGGTCGGCTGGACGTAAAAGATCTCCCGCGCTATTCGAAGAAGATCAGGGAAGTTTTCGCCGAGTTTCTGGTGAATATTTATCCCCCAACCAATGACCAGAATATTTATCTGGTCATTATCACATTGCTGTTTGTGAGATTTTTCTGTGGACAAATTGGCTGCCCCATTTCTTGCATTACAACAGTGACTATTCTTTAAAAAGTTCTTCATTGGCTGTAAAGCGCTTTGGGATGTCATGAGGTTGTAAAAGGTGCTATATAAATGCAAGTTCTTTATTTAATAGTTCTATAAAAATTGTATCTTACAGACTGAGCAATGCAGCCTGTAAAAAGGAGATTTCATAGGGGTCCTGGTCTGATACATTGAAAGAATGACTGGAACCACACACAACTCAGTCCACATGTTGTTACACCGCAGAGGGTAGTGGTTTGGTATAACTCTGGTTTGTTGGGCCACTTCGGAGGGCAATGATGAATAAACCAGGTTGGTGTGGGACTGGAGTTACTCACAGACAGGCTAGACTGGCTAAGGACAATGTGTTTCCTTCTCTAAAGGACATTAGTGAACCAGTTGGGTTTTTCTGGCAACACGGCAGCTTCGTGGTCACTTTTAAATGAAAAAAGTGGTTCCACACTGCCACAGGGGCCCCACCCATTGCATTTGCTCTTTCAAAGAACTGACACAAGCATGGTGGGGAGAATGGCCTCCTGTGCTGTATCATAAGATTCTAAACAGAATCCTTCCCTACAAATAGGACGGGACTTGGCGAGACAGAATATTCCATGGCATATCCTGCAAATTTCTAGAGTTACCGGGTGCAGCACAATACCCGATGACCACAATATGTATACATGTCCCAAAGTCAGTGAAATGCCAGATTTCCTACATAGCAACAATGACTCTAAAAATAATGAGTTGGTTGTGAAGCGCTTTTTGACATCCTGACGGCATGAAAGGTGTTGTATAATTCAAATTTTTTTTTTCTATCAAAGCAATAGCACCTATGAAACGTGTGGGTGTGTGAGTGACTGTGTCCACCATTTACCACCGAGCAGCTCCAGCCCAGAACAATCCTTTCCTTGATCGCGGTTCGCACCGACATTTGTTGAGGTAATTGTGTCTTTTGTACTCCGTTGTTGACAGCTGCTGTAAATGAGGCTTGGATCATTTCAAAATGGAGTTACAAATATCAACTTTGTGAAAGAAGTGTTGTCGAGATCTCCTTCAGAGGCATGGACTGTGTGTGTTGCTTTTGGTACTGAGGTGACTGGACTCCTGCTATCGGACTACAGAAGAAAAAAACTGCTCATTTGCTGAACAGGCCTAGAAACCTTTGATCATGTGAGGGTCTCGGGGCCCAGATTACAATACAATTTCTGCACATAAACCCTTGTCTTTTCTTAGAATGCATAATTTAAGAAGAAATTAATTTATGTTTTTAAACTGAATGTCTGCATTGACTCTGCCCATATTTTTTTTACACAAATGTTGGTGCTGAGGAGTAACAGGGCTCTGGCTCCGTGCAGGACCTGTGGATTTATACACACCCCACAGTGCTGTTATGCCGATAGATGCTGAAGCTCATTTTAAACTCACAGAACGTTGGTCTTTAATTATGCAGCTATTAAAACGTCCTCTCTGACTGATCATTGCCATGTGACCACATGTACAGGAACTGACTGCAGTCTTTAGTAAGTTTAAAACATTTTTTTGTGAGAAGTGCAGCTTTACCGATGGCTCTTGTTGATAACTACATTTCCCAATCTGAAACTGAGCCATTCAGAGCAGGAAAGTCCTAGGTCCGACACCTGGACTGTGTTGAGTTAGCTCACTTCAGATTGGCCAGACTAGAATCAGCCTCTGGGAGGGTGAAAGGAGCCACTGTGGTTTCTGCTCCTGATCGCTGTTGAGTTTTGGAACATGATTGTATATGGAGTATGTCTCTGTGAAGCGCCTAGGGATGTTTTACTATGTTAAAGATGCTATATAAATCTAAGTTATTGTTGTTGGTGTGTTGGCTGAGAAAAGATTGAGGTCATGTGTTGCGTCCGGTGGTTGTATAGTCTGTCGAAACCCAGCATGAAGGATGGCCACTGGGGCAAGGTACCAGAATCGGACAGCGTCTGTCGAACCATACGTGTGAGGCAGCACTTTCGAGAGGGTAGGGTAGAACAGTTGTGTCTTTGTTCTGTGGTGAGTACAGTTTTTGTCCACACAGGCAGCTCAGTCCCCACCAGAAAGTCATGAGGTTACAATCGAGTTGAGCAGTGCCCCCATATCTTGAACAGGTTTTTCCTGTGAACAGCACATTTCTATTTGTTAGTTCTCTTATACACCAGTGAGTGTAACCACAGTAAGAAATAGTATGGAAACACTGAAATGGCTCTCATGTATGTGCATAGATAGCATGGGAAATTGTAAAGCATTATATGTGACATTTCTTACCTTCGTCTGTTTTCTTTTCATATCAGTCTAATGGCATTTATTTGTTATTTCTTGTTGTTTCTGTGTTTGTCACAGCTCACAGCCCCATTCTGCATTAGGGTTAGGGTTTTATCACTAGTTCCACTATTCCCAAGTTTATACCTACCAGGATCTCGGGATAAGAATCCGAGCAGTTACTGCAACAAAACGTCCAACTGGATACTCAAAATAAATCATTGTGTTTGCTCCAAGAATGTTGGCTGCCATTTGCGTACTAGTCATGGATGTTTGAGAATCTGTCGAAATGGCCCTCTTTGCTCATACTTGGTTTTCACTCAGGATTTCCGAGTGATTCTGGAGTCTCTGTAGAGCTAAGACCTTCTGATGCCTGTCACTCAGGCTCATTTATCATGGGTGGGTGATTGTTAATTGTTGGATATGCTTTTAGATAGAATGGCATACGGGAGTGAACTGTTCACCCTCCAGGTGAGGGGTTGCGGCACAAGATGCCTGTCCTTTGTGTCACACGTCTTGTTGGGTGTTGTAGCCTTTGCTGCCGTGGTTACAAGCTGCAGCGCAGACCTTGCTGTCTCTGCTTCCTGGAAGAAAACATTGGGAAAGTGGGAAGAATATTAAATTTAGTTTATATAATCTCGTATTGTTTTGCAGAGGGTGGATTAAGGAAAATCTGAGCATTTTGAAGGAAATGCTGAAATAAAGTCTGTCTGAACTGTGCACGATGGGCTGTTATCACACAGTATGCAGCTTCAACTGTAATGAATCTTGGCTTCCCTTTCATATTGCTGAGTAATGGGGAAGTGTATTTGAAATCTAGTCACTGCTGTGTCTTTTGTTGTTTTCCCTCATTGTCATGTAAAGCTCCGCCTCATTATGACTTGTTCAACGGGAGCTCATTATTTTGCAAGTTTAAGCAAACCGTTGGAAATCCTAGCCTAGAATATAATTCTAAACAATCAGGGACCAAGTAGCCTTGTAAAAGAGATATTGACAGCTGACCAGGTAAAGTCTAAACTGGCCTTTAATTCCCACAGTAGCCATTGATTTTCAAAGTTGGCAAATGTGTGATTTCCAAATGCACACCAAGGATGAAAAAACTTGCCTTTTATGTCCTCAGTACATACCAAAGTGCTTCACAGACAACAAAGTACTCTTGAAATGTAGTCACTCTTTCGTATTGCTTTCCCTCAAGCAGCACCGTTGGGCAGGCCACATTGTCTGCATGCCTGACACAAGACTCCCAAAGCAAGCGCTCTACTAGGAATTCCTACACGGCAAGCGAGCCCCAGATGGGCAGAGGACACCCTCAAAGCCTCCTTGATAAAATGCAACATCCCCACCGACTCCTGGGAGTCACTGGCCCAAGTGGAGGAAGAGCATCCGGGAGGGTGCTGAGCACCTCGAGTCTCATCGCCGAGAGCAGGCAGAAACCAAGGGCAGGCAGCGGAAGGAGCGTGTGGCAAACCAGTCCCACCCATCCTTTCCTTCAACGACTATCTATCCCACCTGTGACAGAGACTGTAATTCCCATATTGGACTGCACAGTCATCTAAGAACTCACTTTTGGAGTGGAAGCAAGACTTCCTCGATTTCGAGGGAATCCCTATGCTGATGATGACTCTTGTAATGCGGGGAAACATAGCAGCCAATTTACACAAAGCAAGGTCCCACAATGAGCAATGAGAAAAATGACCAGATGCTCTGTTTTAGTGCTGTAGGTTGAGGGAAAATGTTGGTCAGGACCTCAAGAGAAATGACTTGTTCTTGAAACCCTGCTGCCAGTATCCAAACAAGTCCCATTCGCCCATCACCCCTATGCTCACTGACCTAAATTGGCTGCCAGTCTGGCAACACTGTGATTTTAAAATTCCCATCCCTGTTTTCAAATCCCTCCATGGCTTCGCTCCTTCCTTTCCCTGTAATCTTCTCCAGAACTACAACTTTCCGAGATCTCTGTGCTCCTCCAATTCTGGCCTCTTGTACATCTCTGATTTTAATCACTCCACTATTGGCTGCCATGCCTTTAGCTGCCTGAGATTCTCTCCCTAAACCCCTCTGCCACTCTACACCTCTCTTCTCCTTTTAAGACACTCTTTAAAACCTACCTCTGCATCTGTCCCAACATCTCCTTGTGCGGCTTGGTGTCAAATTTTGATTGATAACCCTCCCGTGAAGTGCCTTGAGACACCAAACAACATTAAAAGTGCTATATAAATGCAATTTGTTGTTGTTGTGCCATGGAATCTTTTACCTCCACCTGAGATGTGTATATAAGGCCTCGGTTCAACATCTAATTCTGAAAGACTGTACCTCTGACTGTGCAGTACTCCCTCCGTATTTCATTGAAGTGTTAGCCTAGATTACGTGCTCAAGTCTTGTAGAGTGAGGGTTAGAATGAACTTCTGACCCAGAGGTGACGGCACTAGCACTGAGCAAAGGCTGGCTCAGTGCAAAGAGTTGAAATGTCTCTATAATGCTTATAGCTTTACCTGTGCTACTCCTTACCAATTATTTTTCATTAAAATTCATTGGACGTAACATTATACCAAAATTATCGATAAGTGATCACTCTCAAACATTGACTTGTACTGTGCTGGCTTGCTTCATTACTGGGCTTACATTTGCGCGCTATTAATGTAACCAATTCAAATTAAAAATGAGAAAAAATTCCAATCAAAGTTATGAAGAGCGAGACACAACACATACACAGTTTACTATTTGCCCTTTGCCTTTGTGTTTGGGGAATTTTCTCACCATTTTAATTCTGTTGTGGACACACTTTGTGGTTCTAGTATTAGAACATTATCCCTTTTAGTAGATGTTGCTGCCAGCAGCAACTCAAAAGGCCAGTGTTAATTTGACTACTCTCCTGTTCATAGTCACAGCCAGGTTGTTTCCTTTAGGAGCTCATTCAACAGGATATCCCACAATAGGTCTACACATCCAGCCAGAATGAAGTAATGGCCGGGCACTCCCCAAACACACTGGTGTCATTGCCTACTGATGAACTGCAGTCCTGATTTAGCCTCTTGTGAGTTGCAGTTATGTAGGAGGAATATTTTTATATTACCCTGAACTGGTACAACCAAGGGTTAGCATTGAAACGGACATCAGGCTTTTGGATGAGTGAGCTTATCACATTTTAGCCTGCTTTTAACTGCTCTATTGCTAACTGACATAACATGAAAATACATAACCCGCATTGCAAGATTTAATACTACCCCACCCTTGCCCGCCCACCCACCCAAACGAAGTCCAGTATTTTGCTTCAGTAGATACTCCAGAGCCCAGCATGAAGTCCAGCTTCCAGGTTCCCTCATATCCCCCAAGGTTCCCCTTCTACTTAGTTGTCCGTTTCCATGCAATGAGGCGCATCCGGTTCTAACCTCATCGTTATTACCCAAAGACCCTCCTGTATATCTTTTCTCTCCAATGGCACCCACAATCAACACCCCCCCCCCCCCAAAATCTCATCATCATCTTACTTCCTATAGCTCTCATATATCTCATATATCCCCTTAGTTCTCAAACATGCAAACCCTGTCTTGTTCCTCACTAAAAATGAAAAACTTGCATTTATACAGTGCCTTTCATGACCGGATATTTCAGTGCACTTTACAGCCAATGAAGTACTTTTGGAATGTAGTCACTGTTGCAATGTGGGAAACGCGGCAGCCAACTTCTGCACAGCAAGCTCCCACAACCAGCAATGTGATAATGATCAGATAATCTGTTTCAGTGATGTTGATTGAGGGATAAATATTGGCCAGGACACCAGGGATAACTCCCCTGCTCTTCTTCGAAATAGTGCCATGGGATCTTTTACGTCCACTTGAGAGAACAGACGGGGCCTCAGTTTAACGTCTCATCTGAAAGACGGCACCTCCGACAATGCAGCACTCCCTCAGCACTGCACTGGAGTATCAACCTAGATTTATGTGCTCAAGTCCCTGGAGTGGGACTCGAACCCACAACCTTCTGACTCAGGCGAGAGTGCTACCCACTGAGCCACAGCTGACACTGATGCCTAAAACAGTGACCACATGCATTTCCTCCATGTCCAGTCTTCCCAGAGGGCATTTTAGGAGATTGTCACTGATAAAACTTTTTGAAAGATTGAAATGTTATTAATATAAATGGAGTAAACATTTTCATTTGACAAGAACCATACTTGGGAGCTTAATCTATATTTTGCAAAGTTAATTAGAATAAGCTTATTTTCGTCAGCTCAGCGTTTGTGCCTGGATTTGCGCTCATGCACCAGTGCACAAACATTCATGTGAGTCTGCATTACGCTCTGTCTGCTGTGAAATCACAACCGAGTGTTTTCAACTACTTTTAATTGACCTCACTTCAGAGGATCACAAGCCTTTTTTTTTTAAGGGTCTTTCTTTGAATAAGCAAAAATGTATTCTTGTTTCTTTTGCTGCCAAAATGTCACAGGTCTTTGGAAAAAAAATTAACTGATGCAACAACAAAGTTGACATTTAAATATATTCTCTCATTTTTCAGTTCTGGTGTGATGCTCAAAGCTGCATTCTGTTTGGTGCAGTGAGCATTCAAACATTCTCCCCGTGAATTATCAAAAATAATACAAAGAACATTCATATCTCTATTTTCACAGTCATCTTTAATGAAGGAACATGTAATTATTTTTGCAAAGCAGTGAGGATAAAACTAACATCAGTGCTCCAAAGACATTGTAAACATTTTAAATATGGCACGGGCAGAGTGAGGGAACAGTCTAGCTCCTCCACAGCGAATTTTACACATTAAGGGGGTAAAGCTCCAAGTATGCACTGGCGCATGGAAGCTCGTGAGTGCATATGGGAATATTGTGGGCTCTAATTTTCCCTTGCCCCTAATTCGCCCTTCCTAAACCTCTCCGCCTCTCTATCTCTCTCTTCTCCATTAAGGCGCTCCATAAAACCTACCTCTTTCATCTGCTATAATTTCTTCTTATGTGGCTCAGTGTCAAATTTATTTGTTTTGTCTTATAACACTGCTGTGAAGCGCCTTGGGACGTTTTACTACGTTGAAGGTGCTATATAAATATAAGTTGTTGTTGTGTTCCACGCTGCTAGTGTGTACTCAAAGTTACCCCTAATTGTCTGTATTAAACATTCTGCATTATCATCATCATCATCATCATAGGCAGTCCCTCGGAATCAAGGAAGACTTGCTTCCACTCTTAAAATGAGTCATTAGGTAGCTGAACAGTCCAATACGAGAACCACAGTCCCTGTCACAGGTGGGGCAGACAGTCATTGAGGGAAAGGGTGGGTGGGGCAGGTTTGCCGCATGCTCTTTCCACTGCCTGCGCTTGATTTCTGCGATGAGACTCGAGGTGCTCAGCGCCCTCCCGGATGCACTTCCTCCACTTAGGGCGGTCTATGGCCAGGGTCTCCCAGGTGTTAGTGGGGATGTTGCACTTTTTCAGGGAGGCTTTGAGGGTGTCCCTGTAACGCTTCCTCTGCCTATCTTTGGCTCGTTTGCCGTGAAGGAGTTCCGAGTAGAGCGCTTGCTTTGGGAGTCTCATGTCTGGTATGCGAACGGTGTGGCCTGCCCAGCGGAGCTGATCAAGTGTGGTCAGTGCTTCAATGCTGGGGATGTTGGTCTGGTCGAGGACGCTAATGTTGGTGTGTCTGTCCTCCCAAGGGACATTACTGATTTACTGGCTCCATCAACGGGAACCTGCACACTCACATCCACTTTCTTCCCACACCCTGCCTTGATACCTATCAAAACATCGGTTTTATTTTTAAAAGTGCAGAACTTAAGTAAATTAAATTCACTGCACAATATAGCACTGAGACATACCGATGAGTAAGGTCACTGATCTCAACTGGAGTGATAGCAGGGTTATTGCATCTCGACTTATTGCTCACGGACCAGGGAAAAAATCCACCCGTATTTACTACTACTCATCACTAGCCAGAGATTCCTGCTCTTAGCTGAAAAGTGCACACAATTGGATCTCAGTTGCGGACAGAATAAGGCTCATCCATGATCCCCTCCAGAGTTGAATAGCGGTGCGACACTGAGATTCTAAGGCTGCCCGGTGTGGTGGGACCAGATGAAAGCATGGACCAATACATTCAGGACAGGCACAGAAACTTTGGAGGGATTTCTGCAAAAATGAAGAACATGTGGGTCCTTGTGTAACATAGCTCTGGAGATTCCATGTCCTATCAAATGCTTCTATTCATTCAAATAAAAATAATCCTCGGTCCACACTCATAATGATGTGAGCATCCTCTCACCTGTATAATCTTTGATTACTTGATTTATCACATTGATAAATATTCTGGCATTCTAATTGGTTGCTTACTATCCATTTATACCCTCATGTAAATCAGTTATTCAGCTGCCTTTTCAATTCTATTGCCTCAATATTAACCTATCCCCTCGATGGGTGGGGGCAAGGTCAGGTGAGGGGGGTAAAACTCTAAAAGCACGGAGAATGCATCCCCAACACAGCACGTAAGCACCTGTTGGCGTTTTTACGGTGGCGAGATGTGAGGCGTGCGTGTGGCCCTATCATCGAGAAGCGGGACATTTAATTATCATATTTAAATCAGGCTCCCACAGTGTAATTGGGAGCCTGATTATATTTTAACTGCTATCAGCCGGGTTTCCCGGGCTCGGGGAAACCCGGCAGCGAAATGGAGAAGAGGGCTGTCGGCTCCAGAAGCATTCTATATGGGCCAGGAGCAGCAGGAGTGTTTCCCCCACCCACACCCCACCCCTGGCCACTCAAGCACATCTTTGGCCTCCCTTCTGAATGCTAGAGTGCAATTGAAAAGGTGGCTCGATAATTTCCGGGTTAAATTAGGCCGATTGCAATCCCTCTCTTTCCCCCCCTCCTCCCGTGCCCCCCGCCCCCCGAACTGATGCCTGACCCATGATTGCGAATACTGGGGACCGTCTTGCTGGGTTTCCCCTGCTGTCTCCCCTGCACCCTCTGTTTTCCTATGGGGCCAATTTTCCACACAGCCGACTTTTGGCGCAGTTGTGGAGGTATGTCTGATTTTTTTTTAAGTGGCCGACTACACCAAAAAAAAGTTGCAAGTTTCGCCGGAATAACCTTTCACTTTGGAGCGGCGCAGATTGTCCTTAAGCTCTGTGGCTGGAGCTTAAGGTCTGCGCTGAAAAACTGAGGTTGCCAGGTTAACGAGGGAGGCTGAATTTATCCTATAGTGTCATTGCTGATTTTTCTCTCCCCAAGAACTTCTATTTTCATAACAGGTGTAAGCATTCCAAGAGCCTAACTTTTAAAAATTGATTTGTCCCTTTGTAAACTCAACCATGACCCCGTGATGCCACCCCCCCGCCCCCAGTGCCTGTTGTTTCTATCCCGGACCGAAAGGCCCCCCACCCCTGGTGCTGTGTCTTCAGCTCCACTAAGACAATGGCGTCTTCTCTGCGCCGATTTTCTTAAGTGCAGCTAAGATTTTTCAGAACGGTGCACTGTGCCGTTTTTGAAAAAATTCCACTTGGCCAAACTCGTTTAAATGGCCAGAAATGGGGCAGCTGGCACCCTCAGTGACGTCAAAAAATCGAGCACTAAAAAAAATTGCCCGTAAGTAGTTTAGGAATGGCGCAGAAACTTTGGCGAAACTTGCAGATTTTATCTGCTCCAAAAAAAAACAGCGTAGGCTAAAAAAATGGCGCAGAATAGTGGTGAAAATTCCACCCGATATGTCAGCAACATGGTGAAAAAAATCTAAATGACCCATTTAGTTTCAACATTACACAGTAATTTAAATGCAGTGTTAACAGTAGCAGCAGAAGCAAGACTTGCTATTGAATATCTCGAGCTTGGGCTGCCACAGTAAAATGGAAAAAAAAAGATGAATCATTTATCAGGTCACCTTCACGCTTTGAAAGATATGGATCCTCCAAACGTCAAAGGAGTGTAGCCTAACTTGATGCTTTCTGGGAATTAACAATATTATCATGACACATGTGATCACCACTGCTGCATGTCTATTACTCATACTACTCTAGGCTTGTACAAAGTTCCACGACCTGTGCCATTGGACCAATTCTTTTGACCTTTAAGTAAACTGAAACTAAGTAATCACTTAAACCCAACTAACCCAAAAACGACATCCTGCTAGGGTCTTGAATATAGGATCAGATCATGATGTGCGAAGAATTTATATCTCAAAAAGCATAAAGAACACCCTATAAAGTGTGTTTTTTTTTCCTTTTGCTCAATTCTCTGCACACTACTTACCAAAGAAGCACAAATTTAGGAGGGCAGGACCCTGCAAAAAAGCCATTGTCTGTGAAAGGTGCTGGAATCAAATCCAGACAGTAATGTATAGTAATTGTGTAAAGATTACTGTATGTGGGAGCCTTCCATATACAATCAATTGGAATCTGACTGAAAGATACACAGGAAGCAGCTGTGGACTGGGTGGAATGAGCCTTAACTACTCCGAGCTTCTGCCTCGCAAGATCACAGCAGCGCAACATGCACTCAACCATTCATTGGGTTTCCACTGCTTAATCACCAGTTTTCCTTGGATTGTTGAGCAGAAGGAAGCAAATGACTGTCTGTCTATGTGTGTGACATAATTTAAGGGTCTCGCATCAAGTCCTGCTCACCCATCACCCCTGTGCTTTCTGACCTACATTGGCTCCCGGTTAAGCAACGCCTCACTTTCAAAATTTTTATCCTTGTTTTTAAATCTCTCCATGGCCTCGCCCCTTCCTATCTCTATAATCTCCTTCAGCCGCGCCCCCCCCTCCCGGAGATATCTATGTTCCTCAAATTCTGCTGGCTTGAACCTTCCTGATTATAATCGCTCAGCCATTGGTGGCCATGCCTTCAGCTGCCTGGGCCCTAAACTCTAGATCTCCCTCCCTAAACCTCCCCTCCTCTACCTCTCTTTCCTCCTTGACGACGCCCCTTAAAACCTATCTCTTTGACCAAGCTTTTGATTATCTGCCCTAATTTCTCCTTGTGTGGCTCGGTGTCAAATTTTGGTCTTGTTACACTGTGAAGTGTCTTGGGATGTTTTACTATGTTAAAGGCGCTATATAAATACAAGTTGTTCTAGAAGTATCTACATATTGGGAATGATGTTTCAGTTACGGCAGCTAATAAAACAATGGGACAACTCCCTTTTGACCAAGTGAAATTGGGAAGTGACTCCAGTTTAAAAACTCCAGATGTGTCCTAAATACTGCCCTGAGAGGGTGTCAAATCAAATACGGATTATTTACAATATTTACAAACCATTAATTCTATAACTGAGCACTAACAAAGCATGTAAGAAATGTAAATGTACATATTTAAACAAATTTGAATGGTGGTTACATTCAATAGCAGGAAAAGGAGAGAATGACCTCTCTCCTTGAACTGGAACATGGGAGCTGATTGTTTTTTTGGAGAGGGAAATTGATCTATTTCTGGATTGACCGAACACTTGGCAAAATAGTTTGAACACTCTTGGGGTAGATCTTCCACGTATGAGGGTAAACGGTGAAATCTCTGACAGAATCTGCCATTCTGTTGTTGAACGCTTCAGCTAAAAGTTAAGCTGAGAAAGTAACTGTGTCCTAGATACCACCAACGTACTATCAAGATTTCATCTTGACAAAGGAAGTGAAATGAGCTTGCCTCCCTCCCCCACTTGTTGATGTAGCAGAATGTCGCAGTGTTGCCTCACCATGTACACACCAGCTTTTACCTTGTATGCTGGTCCAGAATTGACATTACTGGTATTATTGACTTATCAGTTTCTTAAACGATAAGGGGAGTGGGCGGGGAAGTGGAGCTGAGTCCATGATCAGATCAGCTATGATCTTATTGAATGGCGGAGCAGGCTCGAGGGGCCGTATGGCCTATTCCTGTTCTTATGTTCTTACTTGGCAATGGCAGAGAGTTGCTGCATTACTGGTGCATTATATGGCATTACACACAAGTCATTAATGTTCAAGTTTCAATACAGTCAGAAATCAAGTAAAACAAACAATTATGCGTCAAACGCCAAGCGTGATTTCTGCAGCATCACTAAGCAGCTGGCCTCAGCTGAACAAAGGCCAAACTAACAAGTGGAAGAATGGCTGGGGTTCTGCCTCGGGTCACACACCTGTACTGACCGGTGGAGACCACAAAGTTGTCTACTTTGCTTGTCTGCTACTGTAACAGAGATCCAGGGTCAGAGAGGCTGTGAAAAAGGTGGTTGGCTAACCTCTCGGTTAAATCCATGGCAGCAAATAGAAATGATTTTTATGAAGGCTTGGTGGGGTTGTTGCATAAGGGTATCAGTCAATTTCAAGTAGATAGTAGACAACCATTTAGAATTCCAGAAGCTTTACTGATGAGATAGAATATTTGATTATTCTTCACGTTGAAGAGACTGAGGGGACTCGCCTGATGGCTCAGTGAGACTGTACAGAGAGTAGCTGAGCCATACAGATCAGGAAGATGCCAGTTTTGATCACCAATCTGTGCTGAGTCAGAATAGAAGAACCTAAGTATTAGCAGGAGTAGGCCTTGTGTCTCCTCAAGCCTGCTCCACTATTCACTGAGATCATGGCTGATCTTTGACCTCAACTCCATTTTCCCGCCCAATCCCCATAATCCCTTGATTCCCCTAGAGTCCAAAAATCTATTTCTCTTAGCCTTGAGCATCCACAGCCCTCTGGGGTAGTGAATTCCAAAGATTCACAACCCTCGGAGTGAAGAAATTTCTCCTCATCTCAGTCTCAAATGGCCGATCCCTTATCCTGAGACTGTGCCCCCTCTTTCTAGACTCTCCACCCAGGGAAACAACCTCTTGGTATCTACTCACCAAGCTCTCTCAGAAACTTGTATATTTCAATGAGTTAGCTAGTCACATTTAGACTGGCAGTCGGAGCACTGTAATTTTCATCAGCACCTCCGGGTTACAGAGGAGAATATTATCTCGGTCTCAACTCCTGATCACTATTGGATGATCCCTGCTGTACGGACACACATAACATCAATTTTAGATGAAGACAGGATTCAGCTCAACTATGATGCCCACCACAGTTGAAAGTTCTCCTGGCCATTCTCAAGGCCCACTCATGAGTAGTTGCACCTTTGGGTGATATCGGGGGCTCATTGAATTGTATCCCAGAAAGGAGTCAGCACCTTGAAGAGAGGGAGGGGAGAAAATTTTTGCAGTGAAAATAAAGAAACTCAAAATAAAAAGAGATTTGGGCAATGTGGCCAAGGAAAGAGGAAATATGTCGTGCTTAGCAGAATTCCATACCTGCTTACAATGGGCTCTTGTGGCACAAAATTCCACTGCCTCCAGAGTTTTTGGATTTTGTTTTTGATTTGTAATATAGCTCGAAATACGCACATTCTGTTAAAAGTTCCACTACCAGCCTGGTGTGGTTTTGCACAGCAAAAGACTTATGTGGTATGGCAAAAGAAAATCATCAGGAAGAAGGTCTGATGAACTAATCTAATTGTAGCTTTGGATAAAAAGGAATTAAGAACATAAGAATTAGGAGCAGGAGTCGGCCATTCGGCTCCTCGAGCCTGCTCTGCCATTCAATAAGTTCATGGCTGATCTTCGACCTCAACTCCACTTTCCTGCACTATCACCATATCCCTTGATTCCCTTAATATTCAAAAATCTATCGATCTCTGTCTTAAATATTCTCAACGACTGAGCATCCACAGCCCTCTGGGGTAGAGAATTCCAAAGAATCACCACCCTTCGAGTGAAGAAATTTCTCCTCATCTCGGTCCTAAATGGCCGACCCCCTTATTCTGAGATTGTGATCCCTGGTTCTAGACTCCTCAGCCAGGGGAAACATCCTCCCTGCATCTACCCCGTCAAGCCCTGTAAGAATTTAGTATGTTTCAATGAGATCACCTCTCATTCTTCTAAACTCTAGAGAATATAGGCCTAGTCTACTCAATCTCACCTCGTAGACCAATCAAAGAAGTAGAAGCTGAACAAAAATACAAAGAG
This sequence comes from Pristiophorus japonicus, assembly GCF_044704955.1. Classification (NCBI taxonomy): domain Eukaryota; kingdom Metazoa; phylum Chordata; class Chondrichthyes; family Pristiophoridae; genus Pristiophorus; species Pristiophorus japonicus. Next base: position 82,155,728 of record NC_091993.1, read on the forward strand.
GGGCGACGATAATATCTTTTCACTGAGTTGTCAGGATCTGGACTGTTCTACCTGAAAAGATGGTGGGAGCTGATTCCATAAATGAGTTGGGCAAGTACTTGAGAACGAGGAACTTACAGGGTCAAGGACAAGAAGCAGAGGGACTAAGCAAGACTGCTCTTACACAAAGAGCCACGACGGGCCAAATGGCCGCCTTCTGCACTGTAAATTTCTATGATTCTATGAAGTTGTCTTAAGAGTTGGAAAGATTTTGGGGGTTTAACATTTTATAAAATTAAATTGCTGTAAAATCCAGAGCATACTGGGCAGGATCTGTAAACCTGGGGGGTGCAACTTATACATTAGTATATTTTGTCATTTGCTGGCAGGAGTGATCTGAAAAATGTGCACAATTCACAGACAATAGAAGCCTTTGTAATGATGTCAGTTGTGTAACCTGTACATGTTACACTGCCATTCAAATCCACAAGTGTGACAAATTTGTTTAGATAAATTCCAGAAGACGTACTGTATATTATCTTTCAGAAGATGTACTCAATATATGTTACAGATAGATATATTGAAACATGAGCCCCCCATGAGAGATGGGTGTCATTTTCGTCAGGGCAGTAAGGGGACTCGAGTGATATTATGCCTGGTGTTACTGGTAAATCTGCAACGTAGGTTAGCTTATGATTTTCACTCATTTACAAGTGCTGGCGGTAGATAGCTGTTTGCACACAGTGAAAGGGAAACTTTGATTGAGAGTGGATTGATGATACTGCTGCCAGATTTTCCAAACTTTGCTGGTAACAATACTACCAGGGAGATAGCAAGCTGGACAGAGACTGGTCTCTTATCCACTGTCACCTCTTGCTAATGTAGACATAGCCTTCGTGAGACAGAAGTCTAGTTGTAAGCAGCATAATTTAACAGCCATTAAAATGAATTGTGGAAATATATGAAGAGAGAGGGCAGAAAATTGTCATCCCAGTGGGCAATTGGAACAAAAAGCAATTTTTAACCTTATAGTAGAAGATTTAGATGATGTATGCAGCAATTTAGTGCTGCCAAAAATAGTTTTTTATTGCATGTTTTAAGACCATACAGTGCATACTTACCTATCAGGACTCATTATTGTAAACTCTGTTTTATATCTCTTACTCTGATATTTTACTTTGCTTCTAACTGAAGGTTGCTTAAAAGCAAAACATCTCAAAGTTGAAGCCCAGTAAAAATTGGGGCTTTAGCCCCAATGGAATGTAGTTGCAATTTATGGCACATCAGGAGGGAAACCTTCACTTTGTTTTTCCTCCTCTGAAATCAGCCATGGCTCAGTCAGTAACACTCTCGCCTCAGAATCAGAGGCGTGTGGCTTCAAATGCTATTCCAGAGACCTGAGCACAAAATCTAGGTCGACACTCTAGTGCAGTATTGAGGGGGTGCTGCACTGTTAGAGGTGCCGTCTTTTAAGATAAGATGTTAAACTGAGGCTCCTTCTGCCCTGTCAGATGGACTTAAAAGATCCCATGGTACATCTTAGAAGAAGAGCAGAAAAATTCGTCCCCTGGCCAACATTTATCCCTGAACTGCCATCACTAAAACAGATTATCTGGTCATTATCTCATTGCTGTTTGTGGAAGCCTGCTGTGCGCAAATTGGCTGCTGGGTTTCTTACATTACAACAGTCACTACACTTCAAAAGCACTTCATTAGTTGCAAAGCGCTTTGGGATGTCCTGAGGTCGTGAAAGGTGCTATAGAAATACAGATCTTTTATCTTTGGTTTACCAATGAAAAATACTTAATCAGGATTTAGTTGTGTGATGGTCACGCATTAAGAAGCAAAACTTTTACATTTTTTAAACCATGCCTAATTTGGTCAAAGGTTTGTTGTAAGGGAGAGATAGATCTACTATTTATTGCTTTGAACTGTTGGTAGGTTTATTTTTTGAAGTGTTTAGCTTTTATTAAAGTTTAACAGAATAATCTAGAGGGGATGTTAGATCTTTAGTTTTAACAATCCTTCCACATGACAAGTGTGTTGTAAGTTAAGACTGATACAAACCTCGCTCGAAGTTTCAAAAAGATGGAGGAAACTGACAGCTATGTCACCATCCCTGTAACCATAACAGCTAATATGTTGCAGAGGAAGTGCAGCACAGGAAATTAGCTACATCTTTTTGGTCACTTTGTTGGTTAAGAAATGTAACATTGGCTCATTTTTATACTTTGCATTAGCACAAGAAATAGAATTTAAAAATTCTCGACACTTTCTCATTCAGGGCGTCTAGTATCTGGGATGATACTTAATGAGCAAAGTGTGCAGCATAATCTGTGTGACTTGCACACAATTGAGTACAGCATTTGTGTTTGTTCCTACACGACCTAGAGATCTTATCATGAATTTCCTGTAATTTCTGATGAAGTGCACAAGATGCAAAAAAAAATGGCAGCCCAGCTTCTCTGTTCCCAGAAGCTGTACTGTTTTAAAGATTCATTTAAAGAAGCTATTTAAGAAATCTAGGTCATTTTCCCAAATTTAAAAAACAACCAGGGTATGAGGGCCAAACCAAGACATTATAAAAGCATGGACAAGTCTAGGAAAGGGATTCTCCTCAGCTATTTTTTATTCAGCTTAATTTAGACCTGAAAGGATGTTTCACAAATGCACTCCTGTTTGTATATCGCTGTGTCTGTCACAGTTCGTATATTAAAAGTTTGTGTGGCCTAGAAATCTTTCGAGTGTGACAGAGATCCCTGACCACTTTAAACTGACCAACATACTGTACCGACCAATGGTGCATGGCTGACTGCATTACTGAGGGCTATGGGTACCTCTCAAATATCTTTGTTAGTTAACAGACCCTCGGTACCACTGTGTACGTCAAGCTATGCAGATCCAGTATTCAGATGGTCATTTCTTACGTACATAAAAGACTAACTTTTTATTCTTCCACAAACTATAGTATAGCAGTAGTGCTAGGGGCAGTAGTCGTTGGTGCAGTGCCATGGCGGCAGGAGTTATTGGGTCAATGCATGTGCGTCTGTGTAGTAGATTATCAACCCTCCAGGAATGTCCTGCACTCTCCAGGTATTGAACATTAATCTTCAGGACATTGCGAGCAATCCAGGAGAAAAATCACAGGGGCATTTAAAAAAAATCTGTTTTTAAATTTTCTTTGAAAATGTTCATTTATTAGTTGTAAAATTATTGGAGCTGGGAAGGCTGTATGACTAACAGTCAAGATTAAAAGAAAGGAGAAGGCTGAGGGGTGACATAACTGAGGTCTTTAAAATGATAGGTTTTGATGGAGTAGACACAGAATAAGTGTTCCCACTTGTGGGTAAGAGCAAAACCAGAGGCCATCAATACAAGCTAGTCACCAAGAAATCAAATGGGGAATTCAGAAGGAGCTTCTTTACCCAAAGAATGTTGAGAATGTGGAACTCGCTACCACAGGGAGTGGTTGAAGCAAATAGTATAGATGCATTTAAGGGGAGGCTAGACAAGCATATGAGGGAGAAGGGAATAGAGGGTTATGCTGATAGATTTAGATGAGGAAAGATGGGAGGAGACTCGAGTGGAGCATAAACACCGGCATGCACTGGTTGGGCCGAATGGCCTGTTTCTGTGCTGTACATTCTATCTAATTCTTTGTAAAATGATCAATCCAATTGAGTAACGAATAGTGTGTTCGCTTTCCGATTAGCGTGGGAAGGTGGTGCAACGTGAAGATGGCAGGTATATGGGGGGGGCGGGACGGTTTGAGGTGGGAGGTCATGTGATGAAACCCCCAGGAATACACCCAACCCGAGTTGACAACCCGAGGTGGAGTACAAAACGGAATGCCCTGGCTTTTCTGTTGGGATAATTTTCATGGATGGAAAACCGCTGGTTGTTTGGCCACGATTTCCTGGAAGTCGCTCCCTAAGAGCTCCACTGGGACTTTCAGATCGCAGGATCAACCCTTCATCAAAGAATGGCAATTTCATTTTTTTTCAATATTACATATTAAGATGTTGAAAAGAGAAACCCGAGTCAAGGTAAGTACGAACTTTCCCACGAGCGTATGAGGTACGAGGCCAGCAGCAGCCATGTTTTGTTCTCACTGGGTACTTTGCTGAGCAGCCGAAGTATAATTGGAGGCGGCAGCCACACACTTCATCTCGGCCATCATTTATAATTCCCATTTGTGACTATAAATATGCTGCGTCAAAGTGGATGACAGAGGTGGAATGCTACAGAGATGAGCTTTAGTGGGTTGAAGGGCCTCTTCTCATAGTTAACTTGTTCTTAAAATACTTCCTTTTTGAGAGGTGGACGAAAGTGAGAGTGTAAATAGAACATAGCGACACATCTCTCTGGTTAATTCTGGCCTCTTGTGCATCCCCGGTTTTCTTTACTCATAATTAGTGGCCGTGACCTCAGCTGCCTGGGCCCTAAGCTCTGGAACTCCCTCCTAAACCTCTCTGCCTCGCTACCTCTCTCTCCTCTAAGAAGCTCCTTAAAACCTACCTCCTCGTCGGTCCTAATATCTCCTTATGTGGTTCGGTGTCACATTTTGTCTGATTGCCCTCCTGTGAAGCACCTTTGTATATTTAACTACTTTAAAGGCGCTATATAAATGCAAGTTGTTAATCCCAAATATTTCTTCTGTGTTTGTAAGCTGATTGTGAAAGAGCCCGGCTCTAGATTTCTGCTTATGTTTGGCTCAGTAACGTCTGGATGGTTTTCTGAAATAGCGAAAGACAAAAGAAGAAGCCGAAGACTATAGAGCTGATCATATTGCATTGTAGAAGTTTAAAGTTTAGAAAGAGGGTCTCTCTTTTAAAAAAAAACAAATAGGAAATGACTCGAGTCCCTGTCTTCTGGTATAAGGTTGGTGAACCGTTTTCCTTTTTCTAGAATGACTAGCTACTGGGTTTGACGGACTGAGTGCCACTGTGACAGTGCACTCAAGTGTTGGGCCAAGGCTTGCATAACACTCAAACATTAACATTACATTGCTGCACGTTGCTGATTTCACACAAGACCAGCATGCCGTCAGTGGGAAAGGAACAAGGAATAGCAATGTTAGCAAGTCGCTGAACCTTGCAGCCCTTGCAATGTTTCAGCAGTTGCATGGCATAGTAATATTTTGCAAAAAAAAATCCATACATGAAGCTCTTGTATGTATGTGTCATAAATACACATTTGCCATGTTAAATAGAGACATAAATATTGTGAACAGAAGATTTTTCATTTTTGGGGGGAAAAAAGAAAGAAAAATGTATTTGACAGTTTCTATATTGTGTTAATAGAAGCTTGGGGGCCAAATTCGCCCCTTGCCCCGATTGGGGGCGGTCACCTTCTGGGAGCGGGACTTTTATCGCCTGGCTCGGAAGTCCCGGCCCCGACGCTGATTTGGGCCTTCTGCCTCGCAAAGGAAATGGAGCGCTGTCTCTGACGCTCCGTTTTGTTTGAGGGGATGCTCCTGGCGCAGTAGTGCGGCGCTGAGGCGCTACAAAGCCCCTCCCCTTGGATCGCTGCACACTCTGCACGGCCCTTTGGTGGCCACCACTGGAGACTGCGCTAGCAGCCCGGCACCCAAAACAGAGTGCCAAGGCTGCACGACGCGGCCCGCTCCACCCTTGGGCCGCCATGGTCGGGCCGACCCAAGAGTCGGCTGGCAAATAAAGATGGCAGCCTGGGGCACTGCAGGCCCTCTCCTTTAAGCAGCGCACGACAGCCAATTTTCGTTGGTGTTGACATCTGCCTGCACCAGCCTCGCGGGGCAATTTCCCCCGCGGGGTGTTAAGGAGTTGTCACGGGGCGGTGAAGGGTCACCATGCATGGCGATGATGTCATCGCCGGTTGCGCGGTGGGGTGGGGCGCGGAATTGCCAAGACAGCGCTTCCCAAACTTGTCTCCAGTGCAGTGTACTGAAGATGGCACTCCTATCAATCCTTTGGCTTACATGAACAGAAAGAGTTTCCATTTAATGTTCAGTTGGCATCTTTATATACGTCAATAGCCAATATCTAGGAACCAGCCATGATGCCTTTATTGTTTGGCACTCCATGATTCTTGGGTTTTTTGAAGCAGAGGAAACACTGTGTGGTAGCTCTTGGGAGACCATGGTTAACCTCTGCATCCATGGCTGCTGATCCGACGGAGAAAACCACGACTAGTGGAGGAGACTGGAAACGTAGGCATTTATTTGCTGTTCTTTGACCACCAGATCTACCTGCAAGAATGCTTTGTCTTCCAGCTTTCGCACAGTGGGAGAGTCGTCATCATCATTGCCAGTCCCTCGGAATTGAGGAAGACTTGCTTCCACTCTAAAAATGAGTCCTTAGGTGGCTGTAAAGTCCAATACGAGAACCACAGTCTCTGTCATAGGTGGGGCAGTTAGTCATTGAGGGAAGGGGTGGGTGGGAATGGTTTGCCGCGCGCTCTTTCCGCTGCCTGCGCTTGATTTCTGCACGCTTTCGGCAACGAGACTCAAGGTGCTCAGCACCCTCCCAGATGCGTTTCCTCCGCTTAGGGCGGTCTTTGGCTAGGGACTCCCAGGTGTCAGTGGGGATGTTGCATTTTATCAGGGATGCTTTGAGGGTGTCCTTGTAACATTTCGGCTGCCCACCTTTGGCTCGTTTGCTGTGAAGGAGTTCCGAGTAGAGCACTTGCTTTGGGATTCTTGTGTCAGGCATGCTGACAATGTGGCCTGTCCAACGGAGCTGATCGAATGTGGTCAGTGCTTCGATGCTGGGGATGTTGGCCTGGACGAGGACACTAATGTCGGTGCACCTGTCCTCCCAGGGGATTTGTAGGATCTTGTGGAGACATCGTTGGTGGTATTTCTCCAGCTAAAGGGTAATAGTTGTGTACTGTGCTTGAAATAATACCTCCCAGAGGGTGTGGGAGTTCCCAACTTAGATTTGTGGCATGCTCAACGGACCCCCAAAAGAAATGTAGGTAAAAGTCAAGAGTTTTCTTGCCCTCACCTTCCTCCTGGTGCCAACAAACGTCTTCCTTATCTACAGCCAGTTCCGGTGGATCGCACTAACTCGGTCACTGACTTCCTTCAATGAAGCTGGCACCTGTCCTTGTGCTGGAGGGCGGACTTCAGCCGCAAATAGGGCCACCCTCCTTTAATGCATCCCTGCAGCAGGACCTCGAACTCCCAGCTTTAAAGAGAGTGGTGTTGTCCACATCTCTCCACTTAGCTGCTGTGAACAATTCGTCTGCGTTAAGCCAAGTTCCAGTCTGTGTTTTCTCGGGGTTCAACCACGATTTGACAATCAGAATGGAGGTCTCTCCGTGTCTTGGCTAAAATTCCCCTCTCAAGCAACATTCGCAGAAACAGATTGACCGATCATTTATCTTGTTGCTGTTTTGTGGGATCTTCTTGTGCACAAAATGGCCACCACATGTGCCTACATAACAGTTTTTGTACTGCAAAGTAATTAATTGTAGCTGAAGCATTGAAAGGTTTCTGATATGTGTGATAATGAATTAAATAAATGCAATCTTTCCAATCAAATTTATGGATTGAGGGGAAAAAAGTGGAGCTTTTGATTGGCCAATCTGCACTTAACCTCTTTTTAAGTCAAAAATCTGTAAAATATGCCTGATAAACGGAGGTCATATTATTGTCTAGTAGATAGTTACAGGGGTTGGACAGCCACACTGTTGGGGATAATAGTTTATTTTGGGATTTGGGAATGTGTGCAGTACACATGGTTGAACATTTCTGATAACAATCTAATCAAATTCACTCAGATTAGTGTATTGTTTTTGGACATGTTGCTGAAATGCTGTCAGATTTGATCTATTCAGATGTCTGGCCTGGCTGGATTTGTAAGGAATGCCGATTTTTAATCTAATTTTTAAAATGTTCTCAGTTAACTAAACCTCGGTGTTCAAATCCCACCTCCTGTCACAGTGCTATGCTAGGTTGTGTTGTGTCTTTACCAACTTACTGTGCCTTGAATGTTGGCTGTCCAAGAACCTGCTCGGTACTATCCAGTGTGTGTTAAAGTAACTTCCAATGATCAAGGTATCCTTAGAGAGAAACTCTTCCCATTGGCAGAAGGGTTGAGAACCAGAGGAGACAGATTTAAGGTGATTGGCAGAAGAACCAAAGGCGACATGAGGAAAAACGTTTTTACGCAGCGAGTGGTTAGGATCTGAAAGGGTGGTGTATGCAGACTCAATCACGGCTTTCAAAAGGGCGTTGGATAAGTACCTGAAGGAAAAAATTTGCAGGGCTACGGGGAAATTGCGGGGCAGTGGGACTAGTTGAAGTGCTCTTGCAGAGAGCCGGCACGGGTTTGATGGGCCGAATGGCCACCTTTTGTGCTGTAACCGTTCAATGATTCTATGTCTATGTAATGCAGGAGGACTCCCTCCTCTGCCTGTTTATAGTTGGAGAGTTATCCTGGGAACACCATTGAGAGGCTAGACTATTCCACCTCCCACTCACTGAAACTGGTGCAGTAACCACAGTAAGCAAGCATGTGCCTCCCGCACAGCTGTTTCCTAGTATGTTCGCACTCCAATACACTGTATCAAGGCACCCAAAAATACATTGGGAAATGATTAGCCACCATTAACAGCAAGTGCTGGAGAGAAACAGTCCAAAAATAACCCAAGATATCCAGAAATAGGTAGGATGCCGAGTTAATCTATAACCCACTCACGATCTTGTTGCACATAAGTGGATAGTACTGTCTGTGCTGGAAAAAACCACAGTCTGACATTGTTAGGATTGCTGAACCAATAATGAAGAAAGGTGACTATGCAGAGCCCTAAAAGCCTGCCTTCACTTAGGCTAATAAGCAGTATGCTTTGCAATTTCTTGTAAAACTTGAGAGTAAATTAAAGTCTTGAAATCTTTTTTGGTAATGTTTAAAAGAAAACTATTAAATGGAGATCTATTCTGTGAGCACTGTGACCAAAGTATGTTGTTCAGGTTTTGTAACTAAATAGACTTATTGCAGCGTGTATGTGTTGCAACTTTTTGCCTTTCATTTTCTGTAACTTTCTAATGACATTGCCTTATTAACAGAGGAGCGGCGGTGTGGTGAGTGCAGTACCTGAGAACATAAGAAATAGGAACAGGAGTAGGCCATTTGGCCCCTTGAGCCTGCTCCTCCATTTAATAAGATCATGGCTGATCTGATCATGGAACCTGAGAAGGTTGCTCTTGCCCCTACCAATACCATGCAACATACTCCACCTCCCATTTGGGCATTAATACTCAGCTTTGCTGTGACTTTTCTTTTTCTCGGGGTATCCTCCACCTTTAAATATTTTTTCCTCATTGCTCCCGTGTATCTCATTGACATTTGGATCTGACCCTTCATTGGAGCCTTGAGCTGCGGTTCGATGCAGAGCTTGACTTGAAATATTAGCTTACAATTCTCTTTCAGATGCTGACTGACCCGTTTTTATTCTGTAACTTTTTTTTAGATTTTCCAACTGTACTCTGTTCACCAAATTCCTTTCCATTATAACTCTGGAAGATCTGGGTTTTCTTGAGATGTTCTAGCACTGCTTTCAAATTGAATATTACAGGTGGATTCGGTAAATCTCCTCTGCCTTTCTCTTTATTTTTTTCCCTCTTCATATTCCATTTGAATGTTGTCACTGAGGTCAGGAAATCTCCTTCTTAGCTTGGGGTGATTAGCAGCATTGTTTATTAATATTGAAATGTATTGCTATTGAACAGTCAATGTTATTCTCTCTGATGTATTGACTTATTGCAGTCAGTTACTCCATCTCTCCAAATCATTCTTAATAGTTATGATGATCACAGCAGATACCTGTAGTTTAGAGATAAAATCCCCAAATATTTGATGTTTACAGCAAAACAGTGTTCCTCCCGATTATGTCATGAGTTAAGGCCACTGACTGTGCTGGGACCTAGACAGCAACTGTATATCATCTACATACAGGCACAATCTTTGCTTTGCTTCCACCCAACAGTAGTAAAGAAGATTGATGGCGGTGTAAAACACGGATGATTTGCTATTGACCACATGGTTTTCATTTCAAATAGGAGGGTTTTGTAAATTGTTGAGCCATTGTGTGTGCTAGCTGCAATTGACAGTTCAAGGACTTCAGGCCCAATGTTCACATTGCACAATTAATGGCACTGATGTTTTTCCAGCAAATTTATCGCTATCTTGTGATTAATTGCTTAAGGAAATAATGTATTATAGGATTGCACTCTTCATTTCCAGATACACAAGGCGGATACCGCCAAAGACCAATTTCACCCGGTTAGTTTCTGATTAAATGTCAGATTAAATGTGGAAGAGATGGGATCTGGGCACCACAAAAGCCATGTTTAATCACTGATGAAATCTTGGTGCCCTCTTGCATAAGCATGCTACAATTTATTGTAACTTGCATTGTGGCATTGGATTAAACAGCAGTTTTACGACAGGGCATCACTACGCTAGATTATGATTACGGTCCTAATGAGGCATGGCAATTGAGCCCTTTTTTGGTTATTTTATTGTTTCACTGATGTCAGCCTTGATTCAGTGGGAGCACTCTCACCTCTGAGCCACAAGGTTGTGGGTTCAAGCTCCAATTCAGAGTCTTGATCACATAATCTTGGCCGTCACTTCAGTGTACAGGTTGAGCGTCCGAAATCCGGAGTTCCAAAATTTGGAATATTCCGGAATCCGGACACCGGGCCGATCCGTGGCGGGGTCGTCCGGAAACCGGAAAATGTTCCGAAATCCAGACTCCCCCGCCATGGCGGCCCGACGTCGCCTGACCCGACTTTGCCGCGACTTCGCCCAGACCGGCCCAACTTCGGCAGCCCGACCTTGCCCTGACCCTCAGCGGCCCGACCTTGCCCTGACCCTCAGCGGCCCGACCTCGCCACAGCCGGACCTCTCCCTGGTCCTCGGCGGCCCGACCTCACCCTGACCCTCAGCGGCCCGACCTTGCCCTGACCCTCAGCGGCCCGACCTCGCCGCGGCCGGACCTCTCCCCAGCCCGACCTCACCCTGACCCTCAGCGGCCTGACCTCGCCGCGGCCCTATCTCACCCTGACCCTCAGCGGCCCGACCTCACCCTGACCCTGGGCGGCCCGACCTCACCCTGACCCTCAGCGGCCTGACCGCGCCGCGGCCCACAGCGGCCCTCAGCGGCCCGATCTCACCCTGACCCTCAGCGGCCCGACCTCACCCTGACCCTGGGCGGCCCGACCTCACCCTGACCCTCAGCGGCCCGACCTCGCCGCGGCCCTCAGCGGCCCGACCTCGCCGCGGCCCTCAGCGGCCCGATCTCACCCTGACCCTCAGCGGCCTAACCTTGCCCTGACCCTCAGCGGCCCGACCTCCCCCGGCCTGACCTCGCCTCCCCCCACCCTCCCCCTTACCTCAGTGGACCGATCCCACCTATCTCGGTCCAGGCAAAGACGTTCCAAAATCCGTAAATACCCGGAATCCGGAACGGCCTCGGTCCCGATATTTCCGGATTTCGGACACTCAACCTGTACTCAGGGAGCGCTGCACTTTCGGAGGTGCCGTCTTGAGGCGGCAACCTTGAAGTTGTGGCCTCATCTGCCCTGTCAGGCGGGCGGAAGTATCCCCTGGCACTATTTGAAAAAAGGCTGGGAGTTCTGTTGTCTTAGCCAACATTTATCACTCAGCTGATATCACTTTTAAGAAAACCTAGATTATCTGGTCATTCAACTCATTGCTGTTTCGCAACCTAGCTCTGCGCACATTAGCTGGTGCGTTTTCCTACATTACAAACCGTGACTACACTTCAAAAGTACTTCATTGGCTGCAAAGTACTTTGGAACACCCTGAGCTCATGATAGGCGCTATATAAATGGAAGTTTATTCTTTTCACACTCTGTAGGTAGCAACACAATTTCATTTGTCAATGTCTCTATCAATTATGTTAATGTGCAAATTATGGGTTTAATGCTGTTTCCCTGCGCAGACCATCACAAGCTGCTCACTGAAACATCCTGAGTACTGTAAAGGTGGAATAGTGGGTGCATGGGAATTACTATGAGATAGAAATTGTAGCTAGCTGGAAAAAAAACAACTGCAGCCCATTCGATTTTCATTTTAAATAGAGGGGTTTGTAAATTCTTGTCATTGTGTGTGCCAACTGCAATTGTCAGTTTAAGTACTTAGGCCCAAATGCCACATTGCCAAATTAATGATACTGATGTCTTTCTAGCAAATTTATTGCTAAGTAGTTTGTAGTTGATTCCTAGAAAATCTGTGTAATACCTGGTGGAATTGCTAGTTAATATTTATCTTGTGATTAATACCTCACGGAAAAAGTATTGCTGTCTTAAATTTCAGATTTACAAGAATGATGCCAGAACTAAGGGGTCATAACTATCAGGGAAGACTGAATAGACTGGGGCTCTTTTCTCTCAATGAGAAGGCTGACTCTAATAGATGATTAAAATTGTGAAGGGGATTGATGGGTAGAAGTAAAGAAGATGTTTCCACATGTGGGAAGTCTAAAGCTAGGGGTTATAAGTATAAGATAGTCACTAATAAATCCAATAAGGAATTCTAGAGAAACGTCTTTGCCCAGAGAGTGGTGAAATGTAGAACTTGCTACTACAAGGAGTAGTTCAGGCGAATGGCATAAATGCATTTAAGGGAAAGCTACATAAACACATGAGGGGGAAAGGAATAAAAGGATACACTAATAGGGTGATATGAACTAGAGTGTGGAACATAAACACTGGCACTGGGCTGAATGGCTCGTTTCTGTGCAGTAAATTCTCTAACGAGACTGTTTCATGTTTAGTTTTCATTCATATAAAATTTGACAGGTTCTTGTGTGGATTTTTTTTTAACTCCTCAACTCTGAAGGAGACAGAAGAGTAGGAGTATAAGAGAAAGTAGTTCAATTTGACTCAAACAGGATATACATCCATGGACATGTAATGCGGCAATATTATATTTACAATATTTGCTATTTCTTCTTCAACATGCAGTTGAAAAAAACCCAACCTCACTGTAGTTGAACTCATGTGGTACAATAATCACAGTGACTCACCTCGCATCAGTGTTTGTCATAGCATCAACTGCTTGCCAAACAAAGATATGCAACTATAATATTGGATGAGAGGTTAAACCAGATCTCTGGCCAACTTGCCTCTGTTGTGATTCTCTGACTGCAATTCGATGATGATGATGATGATGATGATGCACCATCATCATCATAGGTAGTCCCTCGAAGCGAGGATGACTTGCTTCCACACCAAAAAGGGATGAGTTCACAGGTGTTTCAATGAAGGACCTAATATTCCAGATCCCGAACTACATCTTGAAGGGTGGAAGATGCCTGTGCTTGGAATTTTTAACGTGTGGTGGCCTTTGCACACCAGCCACCAGAGGGGCTTGACAGAGCTAGGTCTTGGTCCAGTGGCAAGGATTACCCAAGACTAACTGGAGACCTGCTCTGCTGCACGGACCGAGCGCGCACACATATCGCAGTGTGGGCTGACCCGTGCTGCCCCTGGGCCCTCCCTCGCCTCGACGGTGCAGAAAGTTTGTGGATGCATATAAATCAGTGTGTAATGACTTGACGATGTCATTCACTCAATTAACCATCCTTTACAGCAATCTCACGTTGTCTAATTTGTATCCCCTCTTCCCACACGCACGCACATTATATTTATATAACTGGCCATTCAGGGTTCCTAGGCACTGAGCTCGATGTAGAAATTTCAAAAGACCAGTAGTGAGATTTTAACATTATCAAGCAAGCTTTAAAGCTTTTCTAGTTTATTTTTTCCCCTGTTGACAGTAAGGAGCTTTTGTGGTTATTTTGTGATCTTGCCTTCTACACCTGCTGCCATCGTTCCACAATGGGTTTTCCACTGTGAAACCCCGCAATATCTTTGCTGTGCTTTCGGGAGGAAGACCAATGGAATGATGATGAGCTGGTCAGCCTACACTTGAGAGTTTCATCCACACACCAGTACTCCCGCGCTATAATGTACCTGTAGAGATGCATGTAACTCCACAGGTCCAAGGAGCAGTGCTTGCGGAGACTTTGGTTCACCAGGGTCCCATGCTGTGTGCAGACCTGCCACACTAGTGGCTGTAACACTCACCAAACTGAATCTTTATGGGATGTGGTCTTTTAAAATTGCCACTGGGGTTTGTGTGACTATCAGCTGTGCATAGATACATGAAGCAAATCACAGTTACATTATTTCCTCAAGTATCACAGCTCCGCTTCCTCACCATGAGCAACCGATAATAGCACGAGAGTGTCGGGCTTTCAAAGGTGCAGAGGATTACAGCGTGTGCTCGTGGCCCTCGGTGCACAATGACATGAACAACATAAATCAGAAAGGATTGAAATCTCAACGTTTCACTCGCCTGCTGCCATCAGCATCGCATTATGCAAGTAAATGCTTGACTCCCGCTGCCGCTGTCCCAACACTTTCGTTTTAAGGCAGCCCAATGTCCCACCAAATTGTGAAAAATAAACATCAGGGTGGCTCCTTGGAGAAATCAGGACTACTTTCTGCAGCTGTGGCACATGCTACCTCTGTGGTATCCAGGCCGCCAGCTGAACACCGATGTAGCGAAGTACGTACCTCGACCACAGTGATCATCGAGCAACCTGAAGCAGTGCTTCGTGTGCCTGGATCGATTCGGAGACATCCGACAACACTGCCTGTGAAAGTTTCAAGGGTTGGTGCTGTGTGCTGTAAGACACAAAACGTTGGCCATGGAGGAAAGAGGCCCACAGTACAGCAGGGAACCCCAAAAGCAGCATGAAGAGACAATGGAAGCAAACCATTTGCCAGCTGAGAGAAATTTATGCAACTACCTACATCCTCTTTCAATACAACTCATGACCCTACCATTAAAACCATATGATGAAAGCTCCTACCATAGTGCATGTTAAACGCATTTATCGTTTTCTACCACAGTGCTTCCCCTTGGTGGCCTTGTGTGAACATTGTCCTCTTAACCCTAATCTGGTGCTTCACATAATGCTTCCTCAGCAGCATTAGTCATTGAAGTGGCTGGCTGCTGTGTAGCACTAGATTCTCTTGGAATTGTGTTGTTCTTCATCATGTAGCAGCTGAGTCCTGAGGATGGACCTGCTACATGCAGTGGCACATCTGCTGCTGTGTGCACACCCTGGCCGTCTGAGCTGTCTGGCAGCGGTTCAGGCATCGGAAGAGGCATCCTGAGAAACAGCATCATCATCTGTGGCCATTTCAGCCACGTTGCGACTACTAGGCACTGCCTTACCATAGCAACTGATTGGTGTGATTGCAGACCTAATGGCATCTCGGGGCTCTCAAACTGACTGTTGATCCTTTTGAGATGGAAGCAATAGGTGCATTCCACTCTGGATCTCCTGGCTTGTATTGCAACAGCCTGAGCATCCACGATGGAAGACAATTGCCTCTGGTATGGAGGCCGCACTGCAGCTCTCAGTGCTAGAGAAAGCCTCCCTCCTTGGCCTCACTTCTTCCAAAAAAATCTCTACTGCTCCATCAGAGAAGATTTCTGAGCAGCTCTGTGGCCTACGCAACTGCTTCCAAATGAGGCCCCTTGGGAAAGAATGACCATAATATGATAGAATTCTTTATTAAGATGGAGAGTGACACAGTTAATTCAGAGAATAGGGTCCTGAACTTAAGGAAAGGTAATTTCGATGATGTGAGATGTGAATTAACTAGAATAGACTGGCGAATGATACTTAAAGGGTTGACGGTGGATAGGCAATGGATAACATTTAAAGATCACATGGATGAACTTCAACAATTGTACATCCCTGTATGGAGTAAAAATAAAACGGAGAAGGTGGCTCAACCGTGGCTAACAAGGGAAATTAAGGATAGTATTAAATCCAAGGAAGAGGCATATAAATTGGCCAGAAAAAGCAGCAAATCTGAGGACTGGGAGAAATTTAGAATTCAGCAGAGGAGGACAAAGGGTTTAATTAGGAGGGGGGAAATAGAGTACGAGAAGAAGCTTGCTGGGAACAAAAAAAATGACTGCAAAAGCTTCTATAGATATGTGAAGAGAAAAAGATTAGTGAAGACAAACGTAGGTCCCTTGAAGTCAGAATCAAGTGAATTTATAATGGGGAACAAAGAAATGGCAGACCAGTTGAACAAATACTTTGTTTCTGTCTTCACGAAGGAAGACACAAATAACCTTCCGGAAATACTAGGGGACGGAGGGTCTAGTGAGAAGGAGGAACTGAGGGAAATCCTTATTAGGCGGGAAATTGTGTTAGGGAAATTGATGGGATTGAAGGCCGATAAATCCCCGGGGCCTGATAGTCTGCATCCCAGAGTACTTAAGGAAGTGGCCCTGGAAATAGTGGATGCATTGGTG
The DNA here is from genome assembly GCF_044704955.1 of Pristiophorus japonicus. Lineage (NCBI taxonomy): Eukaryota > Metazoa > Chordata > Chondrichthyes > Pristiophoridae > Pristiophorus > Pristiophorus japonicus. The sequence continues at coordinate 82,172,068 of NC_091993.1, forward strand.
ATAATTTTCCAACAGTCTATCGACTCTGGATCAGTTCCTATGGACTGGAGGGTAGCTAATGTAACACCACTTTTTAAAAAGGGAGGGAGAGAGAAATCGGGTCATTATAGACCGGTTAGCCTGACATCAGTAGTGGGGAAAAAGTTGGAATCAATTATTAAGGATGAAATAGCAGTGCATTTGGAAAGCAGTGACAGGATCGGTCCAAGTCAGCATGGATTTATGAAAGGGAAATCATGCTTGACAAATCTTCTAGAATTTTTTGAGGATATAACTAATAGAGTGGACAAGGGAGAACCAGTGGATGTGGTGTATTTGGACTTTCAAAAGGCTTTTGACAAGGCCCCACACAAGAGATTGTTGTGCAAAATTAAGGCACATGGTATTGGGGGTAATGTACTGACGTGGATAGAGAACTGGTTGGCAGACAGGAAGCATAGAGTCAGGATAAATGGCTCCTTTTCAGAATGGCAGGCAGTGACTAGTGCGGTGCCGCAGGGCTCAGTGCTGGGAACCCAGCTATTTACAATGTACATCAATGATCTAGATGAAGGAACTGAGTGTAATATCTCCAAATTTGCAGATGACACTAAGCTGGGTGGTGGTGTGAGCTGTGAGGAGGATGCTAAGAGGCTGCAGGATGACTTGCACAGGTTAGCTGAGTGGGCAAATGCATGGCAGATGCAGCATAATGTGGATAAATGTGAGGTTATCCACTTTGGTGGCAAAAACATGAAGGCAGAATATTATCTGGATGGCGACAGATTAGGAAAAGGGGAGGTGCAACGAGACCTGGGTGTCATGGTACATCAGTCATTGAAAGTTGGCATGCAGGTACAGCAAGCAGTGAAGAAGGCAAATGGTATGTCGGCCTTCATAGCTAGGGGATTTGAGTATAGGAGCAGGGGGTCTTACTGCAGTTGTACAGGGCCTTGGTGAGGCCTCACCTGGAATATTGTGTTCAGTTTTGGTCTCCTAATCTGAGGAAGGACGTTCTTGCTATTGAGGGAGTGCAGTGAAGGTTCACCAGACTGATTCCCGGGATGGCAGGATTGACATATGAGAAGAGACTGGATCGACTAGGCCTATATTCACTAGAGTTTAGAAGGATGAGAGGGGATCTCATAGAAACATATAAAATTCTGACGGGACTGGACAGGTTAGATGCAGGAAGAATGTTCCCGATGTTGGGGACGTTCAGAACCAGGGGACACAGTCTTAAGAATAAGGGGTAAGCCATTTAGGACTGAGATGAGGAGAAATTTCTTCACTCAGAGAGTTGTTAACCTGTGGAATTCTCTACCCCATAGAGTTGTTGATGCCAGTTCATTGGATATATTCAAGAGGGATTTAGATATGGCCCTTACGGCTAAAGGGATCAAGGGGTATGGAGAGAAAGCAGAAAAGGGGTACTGAGGTGAATGATCAGCCATGATCTTATTGAATGGTGATGCAGGCTCAAAGAGTCGAATGGCCTACTCCTGCACCTATTTTCTATGTTTCTATGTTTCAAACAAACCTCAAGTGCTAGTTTCTTTCACCAGCTGGAAATGTCCCAATGGACAGGCACCCACTGAGAGTCATTGCTACTGCCTGCAGCTTATTGCTATATTATGATCAGACTGCGTCAGTACAGTACGGGTCGGGCACCTGTGAATCGTGTACTGCCCAAGTACCAGTCAAGCTTACGCTAGTTCGGAAAATCTAGGCCGTTTAAGAGATGCATCTTGAGGTCCAGATTATGTTGATTCCCTTTTGCATTTCTGTATCCTCTCAACCCCTTGATGCAATATCGCATACGGTCCAGCTTGGATGTTGTTCCACATGTACTCGTGACTCTCAACCTTTGAGTAGGGAACAAGCAAGTAATTGGTTAGCACTCATCACAAAAATTGTAAATTTGCACACTCCGACAATGTGTTAGCAAGGTTGTAGGTGAATGATATGATGCAGCAGTATGGAATGGAGATTGCAACAGAGGAACAGAAACTAGTTGAAGTACAAAACCATTAATAACTTAGTGCAGCGTGAGGTAATTTTGTATTTAGTACATACAACTCATATGTTCTGCATTTTATTTTTGGTAAGATTTTTAATTTGTTTCTGGAATGCTCATTTTTTTCTTCTTTCCTTTGACAATCAGACCAGCAGATTTCATTCTTGGAATGTGGCAATGAGGGTTCCTTATGTTGATGGTTTAAGATTTGGAGTGTGGATCACCCCTGATATGGTATTTAAAGCTTGGTCCCTTGTTTATATGAGTCAACTGATCTCGAGACAAGCCAGTGGTGAGAGCCACACTGCCTCTGGGCTTGGGAGGGGGCGAGATATTAGTCACCGCTCAGGCTCCTGGCCTCTACCCAGTGATACCTGCTGAGAGCAGATAAGATAGATAGATTATTGGAGTCGAAGGGAATCAAGGGATATGGAGATCGGGCGGGAAAGTGGAGTTGAGGTCGATGATCAGCCATGATCTTACTGAATGGCAGAGCAGGCTCGAGGGGTCGTATGGCCTACTCCTGCTATGTCTTATGTTCTTAAGTTCTAAATTACATACCTGTCTAGGCTGACACCTCAAGAATGACTATGTGGGAAAGATTTTCAACTTGCCGCCTGGATGTAAAACTGGCTTTGCTGTTTGCCCACACATTATAGAAGCCAAGCCATTTTAACTTCCATTGATTTCAGTGGGCTGCCAATCCGAAACACCGCATGGCTTATTTCATCTCTATTTCATCTCTTTGATACCCGACATCTGATGCCCCTCATCCTTCTGATGCTTTCCAATAGGGCAACTATTCCTCTCCCAATTAATCTGCCTTTAAGTTCTCCTGCTGCATGTGCTATCCACCTCCCAACCTCTTCTCCTGCTGACCTAACCTTCGCATCTCCTATCCAGCTTGCTTCCTGCCATCTACCATCCAGTTTGGTTTCTCTCTCAGCAGTGTGTGCATTTCAAAGAAAGAAAGAGGAAAGAATTTGCATTTATATAGCACCTTTCATGACCGCGGGACGTCCCAAGGCATTTTACAGCCAATATAGAACTTTTGAAGTGCAATGTAGGGACATGCAGCAGCCAATTTGTGCACAGCAAGATCCTATAAATAGTAATGAGATAAATGACCAGATAATCTGTGTCAATTATGTTGGTTGAGGGATAAATATTGGCCAGGATACCGAGAGAAATCAACTGCTCCTCTTCGAATAGAAACAGTTTGGATTATGTGCTGAGAGTAACTCTTGAACCCAGAATCTTCTGACTCAGGTGGGAGTGCTACCATTGAGCCAAGACAGACCCCACGTTTCACTATGAATTATGGAAAGCAGTACATAGATTCCGACTTGTGGGAGAGAAGCCTCCCAGCTGTACTGTAACTGAAATAGTGCTGACCCTAAGGGCCTGTTCTACTGCTCATCATTGCACACATTTTGAGGATTGTTTGCAGGTTAGTAATGTGGCGCAATTGGAATGGGTGTGGAGAACATGTGCATACTGCAAGTTTATAACTGTGTCGAACAGTATTTCACTGTGGCTGGCTGACAGGACTTGTGAGGAAATGGATGCAGAACTTGACAGAGCCTCATTGAGTATGCGGAGTATGATTTGAGATTTTGAAAGGAAGTTAATAACTTTGTTCTTGTTACTGTTCTCTAGGTCTTGTCTCATAATCTGTGTACAGTCTTGCACATCCCGCATGACCCAGTGGCGCTTGAAGAGCATTTCCGAGATGACGACGATGGGCCTGTCTCCAGCCAGGGCTACATGCCATATCTCAATAAATACATCCTTGATAAGGTAATCCTTACTTAGCTATATGCTGTATGCGTGTCTTCGTTTTCTCTGTGTTTAGCATTATGATTTTGGGTTCTTTTAATGCCCTGAATCAGGAGGATGGTAAACCAAGTCTGTGAACTTGCGGGGCCCAAATTTCCCCATTTTTTTTGAGCAACTTGATTTTTCTGGAGTATCTTTTTAGTTGCAATTCTGGCCATTTAATTTGCGTCAGTGTAAGTGAGTTAGGTTTTTTTTTTAGTTTCGTTTTTTTTTCAAAAGGGGGTGTTACCAGCCACTTACGTCTGTTTTGGCCACTTAAGCAAGTTTAGCCAGCCAAAAGTTACTCCAAATTAACTTAGGCCAGCGTAAGTGGGCACTCTTGTATGTTCAGAAAAGCCTTGCGGTGACTTAAGAAATTAGTGCAGGCAGCCAGAGAGGGCGGGGGCGGCGGGGGATGGGGACCTTACAAGGCACTAAACACCTTCACAACAACATTAAAGAAGCATAAATACATTTAAAGCACTAAACAAAGCAGTACATTTGCACCAAGCACAAAAAGTACAAAGCAATTAATGAACAAATAAAAAATAGAAGGCACCCTGTACCTAAAGCACCAAGACCAATGTAATAAGCAATCAATCAATCAGTAAATAAAAAATAGAAGTCCTACCTTAGGGAACGCAGCGGGTCGCCGATGAGGGAGCCCATTCAGCCAGGGCAAGGGCAGCATGCTTCTGGGCCCTCCCACATAGCCTGCAGCGAGTAATCACAGATTCGGCCTGCCAGAAGCTACTGCACATGTGCGCAGACCCTAGTGCGCATGTGCAGAGGTTCCGGAGAGGAGAGGCCGGGGAACAGCCAGAATCGGGAGGAAGATTTTCAGCGTGTTTGGAGGCGGACAAAAGCGGCACAAAAAGGGGTTGGGTAAATTTGAGCCCATAGTGTCACTGTGCTTATATAGTGCGATTGAGCAATGCAGGAGAGGATCCTTCTGTGACCAGCATTCTTGGGTGACATGGCCAACACTAGCACACTCGCTGCCTAGGGAAGCCCGGATATCAGTCCAGCCTTAATGGTGATCTCTGGGCTTCTAATAAATATTTTCCCCCACTCCCTGGGCTATGTATTTAAATTGCCTCCATATAATTGTGGGCTATATATAACTCAGATTTCTACTGTTACTATAATAGCGCTTTTTTGTTGCATTTAGTGTTATACAGCTGCATTTGGAAAAATGGAGGCAAGGAGGAAATGTGCAGGCATGTTTGATAATTTGCCTACCCAATACTCTCAATACTTAACCATCTTTTGACGAGACAGTGGTTTTCAATAGCCCATCTCAAACAGTTCACCTTATGTCTTCATTTGAATAGTGTATTGATGATGGGGTAGAAATGCAGACTTTATTACACTGTAGTGGTCGAGTGATGGTGAGGCAGAGTGTTTACTGATGGATGATGGTCCCAACAATCTAACCCACTCTGCACTTTTCATCAACTCTTGGCAAGAGCATTGCAAAACCTGATGGTTACCTGTCTAATTTACATTAACCACTTTAGACCTTGTACTTCGATGAATGACTGTGGTTAGCATTTGCATAATACTCTTCAGGAAGATGTCTGAGCATTTTATAATAGGGAGAGACAGGATATGGTGGACACTAAGCACGAGAGTAGGGAAAATAAGTGGAGAGGCTAGAATGGGAACTGAAGCAAAGTCAAAGATGAGGAATTTGAAAGCAGGGAAGGAGATGACTCAGCTTGAAATGGAAGCTGGTAAGGTTGACTGAGTTGAATCTGGAGCCATTGACATTTGGACAGGATTCTGAGAGGATGGTCTTGATTTTGGCAACATTCAACTGAAGGAAATCTTGGCTTATCAGATATGCAGTTTGATATGATTCTAGATCCAAGAGGCAGAGGAACAGTATTTTAACCTATTCGGGTCAGCTCTTTCAGGTCTGATGCACTTCCTGAGCTATCATCATCATAGGCAGTCCCTCGGGGTTGAGGATGATTTGCTTCCACACTAAAAATTAGTACTCAAGTGACTGATTAACTAATTTTAAACGGTGGAAGATGCCTGTGCCTGAATTCTTTTAATGTGGGGTGGCCGTTGCATCCTGAGCTATGCACTTGCAGTGGATGACATCATCGGAATTTCTTGACTGAATGTGTTGTTGACCCGAAACAAGTGCCTACTTGTATTGCATTCTATATCTGATGCTCTCTTAACTTTGCGAGGCTGGAATCTCCTTTGCCACTTTTCAAACAAGTATAGGTTGTTAGTTTAAGGTATTCAATATTATAAGCTGGGTTCTGAGCATGATATGTGTGTGGCTTGAATTTTTCCCAGCTCCTTCAATGGAGTTCATTCTGCAGAAATATTTGAACCTTACATCGAGTTGCATCGAATTTACAGCACAGAAACAGGTCATTGGCCCAACTGGTCTATGCCAGTGTTTATGCTCTGCACGAGACTCCTTCCACTCCACTTCCTCTGACCCTATCAGCATAACCTTCTGTTCCTCTCTCCCTCATGTGCTTATCTAACTTCCCCTTAAATGCATCTATGCTGTTTGCCTCCACGACTCCCTGTGGTAGTGTGTTCCACATTCTTACCACTCTTTGGGTCAAGAAGTTTCTCCTGAATTCTCAATTGGATTTATTAGTAACTATCTTATATCAATGATCTCTAGTTTTGGACTGCCCCACAAGTGGAAATATTTTCTCTTCATCAAACGCTTTCATTATCTTAAAAACCTCTATCAGTTCACCCCTCAGCTTTCTCTTTTCGAGAGAAAAGAGCCCCAGCCTTTCCTGATAAGTATATTGTTATAATTACTCCTTCAATAGAGTTCATTGTGCAGAAATATTTGAACTTTGAGGAAGGTAATTGAAGCAGACTCTGTATGAGGCAAAATCTGGACAACTGACAGAACCAGAGTATTTCTTTAGTATCCTCAGGTCTCCTTTTTATATTTTGGTACTGATATATTTTGCCATAGAATGGAACAACATGGCTTCATGTCTACAATTTCCCTGCATGGTACATCATGTAAATATTTAATGTTATCGGGAAGATGAAGCCAGAATATTACTTCAAGGTAAGTGAGGTCAGTCAGACCAGAGGACACAAATTTAAATTACAAAATAAATTTAAACAGCTATTAGAAAACTTTTCTTTACTCAAAAGATGAAAAAAGTTTGTAATCTCCCAGGTTACGGTAGTTGAATTAACGATATTAAAGACAAATGAAATACAGTTGGATGTTAGGCCAGGTGGGTTGTGTGCACCACATGAGCCAAATAGTTTTTTACACATCCTTGACTTTATCTAATATTCTTATGAATCCTGCGCACACTCATTCTGGGGAAACATAGAGTGGAGGCTAGAGTGTAGAAATTAGTATGTGTTGTGCCTGTTTTCCAGGTTAAAATGAGCATACCAATTTAGCAGTGGCACAGCCTGCACCCAATCTCTATGGTTGTTGGTCCCACTGCTAAATTTGTGGGGCCCATTTACACCTAAAACAGGCAATGGGCCCCTTGAATATGTCAATCAGGGCTCTAACACACTCCAGGGTGCTAATATTCAAGATTCAAAACACTAAAAAAAAACTTTTTCGGTGGAACTTTTTCTGATTGCCCACCGGTAACCGGTTCCAACTTCCCTCTTGGGACCTGTCCGAAGGCTAGTAATGTGGCCTGGAATTGAAATCTTACCTTGGGCAAGATAGCCGGTGGAGCCGCGATCAACACCAGCCGCTCGTCCCCAGTGTGAAGAGAAGGCCAATTTTCAGCAATCCTTGGGCCTTTTGGTTCGATCGCGCACTGCTCACACAGTGCTGAGTCTGACCAAAAACAGGCTCAGATGAAAATCTGCCCCTAGATGTCATTCAAAGTGATTTTAATCAGTTTTAAATTGAATCGATTCAAAAGTTGGTGTCAGAAACTATATGCAAGAGAACAAATTATGAGGGGTCGAGATAGAGTGGACAGGAAGAACCTATTTCCCTTAGCAGAGGGTTCAATAACCAGGGGGCATAGATTTAAAGTAGTTGGTAGAAGGATTAGAGGAGAGTTGAGGAAATATTTCTTCACCCAGAGGGTGGTGGGAGCCTGGAACTCACCACCTGAAAGGGTGGTAGAGGCAGAAATCCTCATCACATTTAAAAGGTACTTGGATGTGCACTTAAAGTGCCGTAACCTACAGGGCTACAGACCTAGTGCTGGAAGATGGGATTAGGCTGGGTAGCTCTTTTTCGATCGGCAGACACAATGGGCCAAATGGCCTCCTTCTGTTTCGTAATTTTCTATGACGTTATATAGCTTTCCCCCCCACTTCAGCACAATACTCTTGGAGTTCCTTTGCATAATTTCCGTGGACACATAAGGAGGTCTGTTGTCATTTTGAAAACATTTTTCCTAAAGCACATCTTGTTTGCAATTGTGTTTGAACGTAACAAAGTTGCAAAATTCCTCTCTTGGATATTTCTAAAAGAGGAAGAGATGCGAAGTAGCTTCAGTGTATCAGTCTTACACCTGTTATCAGGATCAACCTTGCGTTCTCCCTGTGTCCAGAGCACTAATTGAGCTGCAGTTTCTGATGCCAGCAGCTCAGACACTAATGGTAAGGGACCTGCTAGAATCATAGAATGATTACAGCACAGAAGGAGGCCATTTAGTCCGTCGAGCCTGTGACAGCTCTCTGCAAGAGCACTTCAGCTATTCCCACTCCCCCGCCCTTTCCCCATAGCCTGCATTTTTTTTTCCTTCAGGTACTTATCCAATTCCCTTTTGAATGCTACATTTGAATCTGCCTCTACCATCCTTTCAGGCAGTGCATTCCAGATTCTAACCACTCACTGCGTAAACATAAGTTTTTCCTCATCTCGCCTTTGGTTCTTCTGCCAATCGCCTTAAATCTGTGTCCTCTGGTTCTCGACCCTTCCACCAATGGGAACAGTTTCTCTCTATTTACTCTGTTCAGACCCCTCATGATTTTGAACACCTCGATCAAATCTCCTCTCAATCTTCTCTGCTCTAAGGAGAACAACCGCAGCTTCTCCAGTCTATCCACGTAACTGAAGTCCCTCATCCCTGGAACCATTCTTGTAAATCTTTTCTGCACCCTCTCTAAGGTATTCGCATCCTTCCTAAAGTGTGGTGCCCAGAATTGGATAAAAGGCCAGAGGTAATTCTGAAAGATTTACTGGCAAGGAACCTTGCTCAGGAGAGACATCAAGAACAGGTCATCCACCAGTTGTTCCCCCTTCCAAACAGTTCTATATCCAGTGCTGTACTCATTTTAGATATCTCTTGAACCATTGAGTTATCCAAGTTAATTGAAGAGAAGGGGGTAAGTGTTTACCATTCCTCCAATTGCTAATTCTAACAGTAATACATTTTATTCATCATTATTAAGTTAATTAGTCTTTTAAGCCTTTCAAAATTGCAGTTGGCATTTTCTCCCCTTTCTCCCCTTTCTCCCCACCCTTGATTATTTTATTTACTTTTTCTCTCTTTTAAGTTTATTCTGGCCATGGACCATTACCTATTATCCCAGGACATCTGCTACTGATTTTCTAATGAGATGTACAGGCTTCTATGGAATTAAAATATTTTGAAAAGATCTTTTTTTGGATTGGGATTAAAGTTTCTCTTTGTGAACAGGATTGGTTGAACACAGCTTGATGAGTTTCTTAACCTAGTTACCCAATGGCTACGTAAAACAATACAAAACTGGATAGATTTTGAAATAATCTGGACTTAAACTAATAACCTCACCGAGAAAAGCTGGCCAGGGAAGTGTAAACGTTCACACTTGTATTGTAATATGTGTTGTTCCAGGATTAGAATTCAGGCATAATGGTGAGGCTTAATATAGGGAACTCCACACAGCATCTGGTTACAACATATCCAATGCACGAGTGCTGGATGCTGATCTTAGATGGCTAAAAAAAAAATGTTAACGTGCATTCCTCACATTGACATCCCTCAGATCAAGGTGCACAAAAATTCACTTAAACTATGAGTTTTAAACAATAGATAACTAATAGCTGCCATTCCCTTACCATTTCCTAATCATAGAAACATAGAAAATAGGTGCAGGAGTAGGCCATTCGGCCCTTCGAGAGGCAAAATGAAAATGAGTGAGTGAAAACTCGAGGGGAAAAAAACATTTTTCAAAACGGGTGCAATTTGTACTGGAATCACCAATTGTGCGCAAAACAAAGCACTGCCCCAAGGTATATTATTGCCCTCATGTCTGTTGTCCTTGGTAACTGACTGGGAGGTTTATTTGCTTCCTGTCTTTGTTTTGTTTCTCTTGCCCTCCTGCTCCTTTCCTGGTGGTAGGGTAATTTGCTTTCCTTATTTTTACTATTTACTTTTGGGGTGTGAAGGATTGACCTTTGACTGGCTAACGTGTGCTGGTCACACAAGGATTCCCAGTTGGATGGAGTTGATTGTGTAAGGTGTCATCTTCACCCAGCTGAATGTTGAATAGTCTCCTGTGGTTGCAGCATCAGCATTGGGCTTGGTTGCTTTTGGTGTCAGGAGTTTGACTATAATCTCTTTTATTTAAAAAAAAATGGGGTCCCTGGATGTCCACAACTGAAGTTATAGGATAGAGGATAATACTTATTTGTTCATGTAGTGTTCCTGCCATCAGTCATCACCTTGCTTGTTTTTCTGGCTACATAATGCACTGAAGAATTTGTTGATCGCTTTTATTTTTGCTATAACACCTTCAATCCTTGAAGACCAGGCCCATTCGGATCATCTTCCTCTTTCCCATTCAGGGAGAGTCTGTGTTCTTAAATGTATGTACTTCTCAGGCTTCTCTATTTGTTCCAAATGTTGCCAGTATGCAGAACCACATTTAATATCCAGACATCACAGTTTATGTGGGATGGCAGGTATTCACTGATTCGATCCAGTGGGGGCTGCACACCCTTACTCTTTGTTACTGGGCAGCTCAGCTTCAATCTGTTGTCAGTGGTGCTCCCTCTTCGGACATACATCCCTGGACAGAGGTGCAGCAGGTTTCCTCACATACTCTGTCTCTCATACCCTCTATGGCGTGTATTATACTCCCTATCTCTGCAAGGTCACACCCTATAGGCAAACACAGTCATGCATTTTTGGCGGGGCATCTGCCAGTACTTCCATTTTACATGGGGTCAACCCACTTGCTCTCTTTGTGGGAGAACCCAGAGATTTTCTCTGTTGCAACAGCAAGGCAGTTTTCATAGATGGTATGCGGTAGGTCTTGCATAGCTTGTACCTGGTGCAAGGGAATCTGTTTGCTCCTACATTCCCTATCTCTTGATCACTCCAAATCTGTTATTTCTTGTCAACAACAAAGGTCTCCCTTCAGGCATTTTTAGACATGTCAACTTTGGAGTCATTTTTAGCCAATTTCTTTTGTGAGAGTGATTTGGTGCTCAGCTTGTTTCAACAGTATGAGCCATGTTGGGGAAGAGGGTGAAATAGATGTTGAAATCTTGGACGAGAAATGGGAGGCCATTTTATCGAACCATAGATTCACACAGCACTGGAGGCCATTCAGCCCATCGTGCCTGTGCCGGCTCTTTTAAGAGCTATCCAATTAGTCCCACTCCCCTGCTCTTTCCCCATAGCAGTGTAAATGATTCCCCTTCCAGTATTTACCCAATTCCCTATGAAAGTTATATTGAATCTGCTTCCACCACTCATTCAGGCAGTGCATTCCAGATCATAACTATCGCTGTGTACTTTTTTTTCCTCATGTCGTCTCTGGTTCTTTTGCCAATCACCTTAACTCTGTGTCCCCTGATTATCGACCTTTCTGCCACCGGAAACAGTTTCTCTTCATTTACTCAATACCATTCATGATTTTGAACACCTCTATCAAATCTGCCCTTAATCTCTCTACTCCAAGGAGAACAACCCCAGTCTCTCCTCATAACTGAAGTTATTCATCCCTGATAGCATTCTAGTAATTCTCCTCCGCACCGTCTCTAAGGACTTGACATCCTTCCTAAAGCTGGGGCATAACTAGTATTTTATAAATGTTTAAAATAGCTTCCTTGCTTTTGTAGTCTATGCCTCTATTTATAAAGCCAAGGATCCGTTGTGTCTTTTTAACAGCCTTCTTAACTTGTCTTGCCACCTTCAAAGACTTGTGTACATAGACCCCAGGTCTCGCTGCTCCTACACATCCTTTAAAACTGTGTAATCTAGTTTATAGTGCCTCTCCTCATTCCTCCTACCAAACTGAATCACTTCACACTTCTCTGCGTTAAATTTCATCTGCCATGAGTCTGCCCATTTCACTGGTCTGTCTATGTCCTCCTGGAGTCTGTTCCTCCTCTCTTTAGTACATTTCCGAGTTTCGTGCCATTTGCAAACTTTGAAACTATGCCTTGTATACCCAAGTCCAGGTCATTCATATATATCACAGAGAGCAATGGTCCCAACACTGACCCCTGGGGGAAATCACTGCACATGTGCGCCCCCCAGTCTGAAAAACAACATTCACCACTATTCTCTGCTTTCTGTCCCTTAGCCAATTTCATAAAAATGCAGCCACTGCCCCTTTAATCCCATGTGCTTCAGTTTTGTTAATAAGTCTATTACGTGGTACTTTATAAAACACCTTTTGAAAGTCCATATACATAACATCAATCTTACTAACCTCATCAACCCTCTCTGTTACTTCATCAAAGAACTCAATCAAGTTAGTCGAACATGATTTGCCTTTAACAAATCTGTACTGGCTTTCATTTATTGTCCCATATTTTTCCAAATGCCAAATAATTTTGTCCCAAAAACCACAAACTTAACTCACCTGGAGAAGGGCCAATTAATTCTGCATGAACGTATTCCATGCTAGCAAGAATCTGTCTTATTTCCCACATTGGTTGAATGGGCTTTATGTTTAGCCCTGTTGGTTCATTATTTAGAGTCAGGTGCTCTCCTCAAGTCCATGGAATGAGCTCCAATGACATTAGTGAAATATCTTTGACAGCAAATCCTGGGCTATTATTTCTAAGTAACGGTGAGGCTAATGACGTTCACTGTTATTTAAGTGTAAATGGTACAGCAACTTCAGGCAAGGGGCAGATCTGCGGTTCAATGCCAAAACCTAAAAGTTGTTGTCCACGTTGTGCACTTCAGCCGTTAGCTTTGCGAAAAGAGCATCTCGCTGTCTGCCTCACCATTGAAATGCATTGAATGATGTGAATTTCCTGTATTTGTGCAATAGGTATGAACTAAACGCGCCACGGAAAGTTAAGTCTTGTCATTACAAGCGCAAGTTTCCTTTTAACAGTGTCATAACTGTTAATTAACCTCTCTGGCACTGAAAATTAACCATTAAAAGTATGGAGTCTCATTCCTTCAGATATTAATTGTTGGAGATTTTTAAAATGTCAAATTTAAAATGACTTTTTTTTCTTTTTCCTTTGTGTCTTTGGACTCTTAATCCAATCTTTCTTTCCCTCTCTTTCTCTACCTGATTTGATATTGAATTCATGCACTCTAATTTACATTTCCTTTTCTGTCATTCCTCTGTTTATTTCCCAATCCTTCAATCTGATTGGTTATGGGGAGACGCAATTACTTGCTCTGATCACTCTGGTCCTAGATGCCCTGTTTCCCTCGCTGCCACACTTTCAGCAACTAGTCACATGGAAAGTGCATGGGCAGGTCTAACTAACTGCAAACACTGTTAGATGCCTTGCTACAGCAGGAATTAATATATATTTTTTAAAAGCTGGGCTAATATGGAAGAGACATAGGGATCGAAATTCACATGCACCAGAAAGCTGCCACACCTATGATTTATCCTTGGTATGGTAGTTAGAGCCATTTTCCGGACTTTGACATTTTTTCAAAGTCCCACAAGAAATGACTCGTAATGGGGGCGGGCCTTAGACTGAAAGCCAGGCTGACCGACAGAAAATGGGTTGGTCGGGGCTTCCGCCACAGTCAGTCAACGGTGAAGTCATGGTGATGTCACAGCGCGTGTGCGTCACCACGCTCTCTCCTCCGTTAAAGGGGAGAGATTCTATCATTTTTTATCTTTGGCCACTGGACCACCAGGGAGGGTTTCGGCCGGGCCGTCAAAAATGTTTCCAATGCGGCCACGGCAGTGGGCCCTCCCCTTTAAGGGCTGCCATGGTGCCGGGCCGCACTTAGCGCGGAGATGGTGCACCGGCAGAAAGACCTGCTGGGGGCACCGCGCGGCGGGGGATCGATGAGCTCAGCTGAATACCGGGAGGTGAATATTTTTACTGATTAAAATTGGCAGTGCAACCACTCGGGCAGGATGGGGTCCAGGGCGAAAAATCCCCAACCTGAATTTAGGTCGGGCCAGCCGGTTGACCCCAAAGCCACGGCCATTTGATTTTTACGAATGGCCGCCACAAACAGGCATTAACGGGTCCCTTTGTGACCCTGAATTTCGGCCCCATAGCTTGGTGGTCCAGTAATATAGGCAATAGAGCACATTTCCTCCCAATCTGATTGTAACAGGTTCCATTCTCAAAGTTATCTACAACAGTTGAAAGAGGGTTCACCAGTTCTCAATCGGGCTAGGTATCTTACCATGCACGGCAGATCAAGTAGATATAGTCTACTTGATCTGCCAGACACCGAATGCTTGGTGAGATGCCGAGTCTGGTTAAGAACTGTTGAACCTTCTCTACTTACACCTGTTACAAGTTGATCTTCTGTTAGTTTTTCACAGATACTGTGGTTGTGAAGAAGTTTCTTTTTCAGACTGTGCATTCGTTCAGGCTGCATTTAGCAGCTGGTGGCTGCTGTGGAGAAGTAAAGGAAGTTTGTGTTGACCAGAGTGCATGGTTACTCCAAAATATGATTTAGAATGTCTTCTCTATCATCCGGTTAAAGGAATTCAGTTCTGATTGTATGTTATTTTTAAGGTGAAAATGCGTATTATAATACCAAATTCAAATAATAGACCCACTTTATTCCACTTTCTTTACAGGAAAGTGATTTTGGTTTATATTGGTATGAGCGGAATTAAATTAGTTAAAAAAAAAGACAGAATGACCTATTTGGGTAAAAATATATCAGTGCAATGGTTTAGTGCTGTTACCACCTGCAACAAACCGAAAAGATTAAAATGACAACTTTAAGATCTGAAAATAGCATTTTACATTAAATCCTGAAATTAAAATATGAAAGAACAAAAATAGAATCTTATTATTAAGCTGGGATGTGATTGGTGGAAGATATATTTCAAGGATTTATGGTGTATAGAAATTAAACCAGTGAGCAGTGGCAGGCACATAACTCGCTAGGCCAAGCATGAGGTTATCCACTTTGGAACTAAGAAGGATAGTACTTTCTAAATGGTGAAAAGCTAGAAGCAGTGGAGGTGCAAAGAGACTTAAGTGTCCATGTACATAGATCATTAAAATATCGGGCACGTACAAAAAAATAATCAAAATGGCTACTGGAATGCTGGCCTTTATATCTAGAAGACTAGAATACAATGGTTAGAAGTCATACTACAGCTATACAAAGCCCTGGTTAGACCACACGTGGAGGACAGTGAGCCGCTCTTAGGAAGGATTTATTGGCCTTGGAGGGAGTGCAGCGTAGGTTTATTAGAATGATACCTGGGCTCCAAGGGTTAAATTACCTGGAACTTAGAAAATGAAGGGGTGATTTGATCGAAGTTTTCAAGATATTAAGGGGAACTGATGGGTAAATAGAGAGTAACTATTTCCGCTGGCTGGGGAATCTTGGACCAGTGTACATAGCCCAAAGATTAGAGCCAGGCCTTTCAGAAGTGAAGTGAGGAAACACTTCTACTTGCAAAGGGTAGCAGAAGTTTGGAACTGTCTTGCGCAAACAGCAGTTGATATTGGGTCAACTGTTCATTTTAAATCTGAGCTTGATAGACTTCTGTTGACCAGAGGTAGTAAGGGATATGGGGCAAAGAGTTATGTCACAGATCAGCCTCGATCTCATTGAATGGCGGAACAGTCTCGAGGGGCTAAATGACCTTTGCCTGTTCCTATGTTCCTGGTATCACAGATGTTATGTTGCTAACATGAGTGGGTGAATACTATGATTCATTTAAAATTAAGGGTACTTTTCTTTTTGTTTAGTAGGGTTCGGTGTAAAATGGGCAATGTCGAATTGGCCAGCCATTATATGTCCCACGTGATTATCCCTCCTTTGACTTCTATGGAAAGGAAAATCGTGCGTGGTGTATAATGGGTGGCTAATTAGATATCGCCCGTGTTACACCATCACCCAACGTTAAAATGATCTCCGTTGAGTCTTTGAGATATCTTTCCCTCTAGCCGTCTTGAGCACGTTATGTCATCATATTTCAGCTGCGATTTGAGTTAGCTTTCCCATAACGAACACATTTTCTGGCTGCATAACCTCAGATACAGCATTTAAAAACAAAGCTTCCAGTGGTCACTTGTGGGAAGCACAAAGCAACAGAGCCCTGAGGTTCCTCTGGCTGTAATCCTGATGGTGCCCTTCATGCTGACCCCGCTGGAGTTAGCGGTGCCAACAGGAGGGCACCTGCTTCAATGGGGCATGTGGACTCGGTGCCATTTTGGGCACATCTCTGGCACCCGCCTGGCCAAGCCTGCCAGAAACTCTGGCGCCCACCTGGCCAAGTCTGCCAGAAACTCTGGTGCCCACCTGGCCAAGCCTGCCAGAAACTCTGGTGCCCACCTGGCCAAACCTGCCAGAAACTCTGGCGCCCACCTGGCCAAGCCTGCCAGAAACTCTGGTGCCCACCTGGCCAAGCCTGCCAGAAACTCTGGCGCCCACCTGGCCAAACCTGCCAGAAACTCTGGCGCCCACCTGCGAGTGGCGAGGCAATTGCCCAAGCCCAACACTCAACCCATCTCATTTATATCATTAAAAAATTCAGGATCTTTGGGGGTTCCAGACTGGCCAGGAGCAGGACCACAATGGGGCCCAAGCACACCCTTGTGAAGGCCAGTATGCATCCACTCTGTCAGTGCACTGGCCCAGTCAAAAGCCAGGTCCTAACTGTAAGGCAGGTGTGGGAACTCCCAGATTATGGAGTTCCTGTTCCATCATTTGCATTGTAAAGGATGTACAACAACAACGGCACAACTTGCATTTATATAACGCTTTTAATGTAGTAAAACATCTCAAAGCGCTTCACAGGAGCATTATCAAACAAAATTTGACAACGAGCCACATAAGGAGATATAGAGCAGATGACCAAAAGCTTAGTCAAAGAGGTAGATTTTAAGGAGCGTCTAAAAGGAGGAAAGAGAGGGTAGAGAGGCGAAGTGATTTAGGGAGGGAGTTCCAGAGTTTAGGGACTCGGCAGCTGAAGGCACAGCCGCCAAATTAAAATCGGGATGCACAAGAGGCCAGAATTGGAGAAGGGTTGTAGGGCTGGAGGAGGTCAGAAAGATAGGAAGGGGCGAGGCCATGGGGGGATTTGAAAGCAAGGATGAGTATTTTAAAATCGAGGCGTTGCTTAACAGTGAGCCAATATAGATCAGCTAGCACAGGGTGAGGGGTGAACAGGACTTGGTGCCAGTTAGAATATGTGCAGCAGGGTTTTGGATGACCTTAAGTTTATGGAGGGTGGCAGATGGGAGGCCGGCCAGGAGAGCGTTGGAATAGTCGAGTCTAGAAGTAACAAAGGCATGGATGAGGGTTTCAGCAGCAGATGTGCTGAGGCAGTGGCGGCTTCGGGCGATGTTACGGAGGTAGAAACAGGCAATCTTAGTGATGGCACGGATATATGGCTGGAAAGTCATCTCTGGGGCAAATACGACAACAAGGACAGAAGTTTTGCCCCTTAGAAGTCTATGAGGAAACTTTTTCTCTCAAATGAGCACTGGAAGTTTTTTAAATGACCCATCATGCAGTCAAGTAGCCAGAATCATGGCTGCAAAATGTGTCTCAAAATTTGCTACCAACTTCAATCACCATTATTTGCACTTAACATTCCGATTCAGTCAGGATGTTTGAAATCTGGTAGTACTTTTATTTTTGAAATAGTAAATAAAATTCTGGAAAAATAATCCAGAAGAAAGATAATATATTATTGAATTTAAAATATACAGATAATAGAATGTAATCTTTTGGTGGGTCACGTGTGCCAGTCCTGACCAAGTCTAAACGTATGTGGGTTAAAGAACTGGCTGAGGAGGCAGAGGACTTGACTTTCCCTTTGTGAATATTGTGTGAAAAGAAATTTGGTTTCAAAATGTGTGTCTGGTTATAGCCACTCGATGTAAACACTGAGTACCTGTCTTACTCAGGTTGAGGAAGGTGCCTTTATCAAAGAAAACTTTGATGAACTCTGCTGGACTTTAACTGCTAAGAAGAACTACAAACATGACAAGAATGGAAACTGCACTATTTCTGACCACGTCGCCTTCCGGCTATGGTGCCTCTTCAACTTTCTGTCTGAGGACAAGTATCCATTGGTGATGATTCCTGATGAGGTGAGAATTTTATAGAAATTGTTTTCAGTTGAATTGGTTGCAAAGAAATGGATTTACTTGAATTGAAAGCTGTGGATGTGGCTGCTGCTTTTCTTTGTTTTGCATTCGTGGATAATATTTTTTTTGTCTGTTGGCACTTTTACATTGATGAGAGTGCCATTGACAGCTCGGTTGTTCTACCATCTCCTTTTGCTCCCTAATATAGATTCAGTGGACTCCTCACTGCTGCTGGAACACATCTGGCCTCCGCACAGGCCAAGATGTGGAATTCAGCAAAGTGGGTGATGGATCCTCTGTCTACGGTGGAACATTAGTGCCATGTAGCTACCCTTTTCATTGTGTTCTTTGCTGTTTCTAATTTGCCTGGAAGACTAGCCCTTGCTTTAGGTGTGTTGGATGCTGGGACACCTGGTTTCATGTGCACATTCAACTGTCTGTTATTCTAGAATTAGGCAACAATGTAAAATTACTTGTCATTTTTTTTTAAAGTAGAATTGCTTGATTGTCCACTGAACCATCAAACTAGATAATGCTTGTAAGCTGGAATTTAGTGGAAAATTCAATTGATTTGGCTGGAACACATACATTCGGAAAATTAAGTAACACAAGCCCATTTCTGATTCACACGTGCTCAGAGTGTACTACAACATTATTAAATGTCATTCCTGATTGGTAGGGGTGCTGTACTCATTTCTAAATGGATCCAGTAGTGGGCAGATTTTAAATTGCTCACTTGTCTGCACATGTTGTAGTTGTTTTATGTGTTTTTTGAAGGGAATTCTTGTTGTAGCTGGCCCAGATATTACTTTGTCAAAAATATGTGAAATGCAAATACAAAAATGTGGTTAAAATTTTAATACATGTTCACGAATTGGACAAAGTCTGACTAAAGTAGGCGGCAACACTGGATGTGCTTCAAGATAAGTTTACTGTGTAATTGTTTATGATGGCACCTGTCTGCACATTAGAAACCCCATACTGAAACACCCAATGCCTTGCTGTAGAAAGTTTGTGAAATTGGAAAGAAGCAGAAATAATTCAATCAAAGTAACAGAAAATTGTAATTGGATTGTGGCCCTGGCGAAATATGTCTTTGTGGTGATGGCAGGTGCCTGGCTAAAGGTTTAAGTCAGAGTGCTCCCAGATGACAGAATGATTCAGTCACAAAATATGAAGTTATCTGTTAGTCCTTGGTAGAGCTGCTCGATGAAAATTATGTTAGGCCTTCTGTTCACTCATCAGCCCAGTTCGACGAGATTCCATGATTCCTGGTGCATTGCAGTAACTCCAGTCTTGGTGGTAAATTGATTGTCCACCTGTACTATAGTCGTCATCTGGGCCATGTTAGATCAGAAATTAAATGATGGTCAAGAGCTCAAATTCAAAGTCGTTAAGGTTTGTGGTGATGCTGTCCATTGAGCACTAACATGCCGTGTCACAGAACCAAGGTTTGAACATCCAGTCGAATGGGTTCCTGATTTTAACTGTGCCACATGGGGAATTGTAAGGAAAAGTAAAATTGGAGGATATGTCTCCATTGGTTTGGTGCCATGCACCTCCTGATGGCCAGCTAAGTGTGGTGGTCTTCAACAGGCTATTTACACTGTCGGGGAGGTATGTGACCTGGGGTGGGGGAGCCAAGAGCCTAAACATATCTTTAGTGGTGAAGAAAGGCTGGACAGGATCTCAGTACAGGATAATATAAATAGTTTTCCCCTCTTTTTCTCTCCATATTCCTGGGACATTTCGTCTTTTTTCAATTGCACCTACTTCTGCTAACTCTCGCTGTCGAACCCCTCCAATCCAGCTCCTGCCTGCCCAGAGGACTGAAACTGCACGCATCCAAATCACAGCGGCAGCCCATGACTGTGACCACGTATCACAGTTTCTTTCCATCCTCACTTACTTATCCAGTGCCTTTGACACAATCATTCCATCCTCCTTCAACGTGTCCCCTCTAACAGTCCATCTCCATGGCTTGGCTGTCTCTTGCTTCTGTTCCTAACTGTTACAACAATGGTCAATTCGATGCCTCCAATGACTGATGACCCCAATGCTACCTCGTCTATCAATCTAAAAGCCGCTGCTACATTCTCCAGCTGCTTGTTTGACATCAAGAAAGAAAGACTTGCATTTATATAGCGTCTTTCACGACCACCAGACATCTCAAAGCGCTTTACAGCCAATTAAGTACTTTTGGAGTGTAGTCACTGTTGTAATGTAGCAAACACGGCAGTCAATTTATGCACAGCAAACTCCCACAAACAGCAATGTGATAATGACCATATAATCTGTTTTTTGTTATGTTGATTGAGGAATAAATATTGGCCAGTTCATTGGGGGTAACTCCCCTGCTCTTCTTCGAAATAGTGCCATGGGATCGTTTACTTCCACTTGAGAGAGCAGAGGGGGCCTTGGTTTAACGTCTCACCCGAAAGATGGCACCTCCGACAGTGCACTGGAGTGTCAGCCTAGATTTTTGTTCTTGAACCCATAGCCTTCTGACTCAGAGGTGAGAGTGCTACCCACTGAGGCACAGCTGACAAGACCTGAATGAGCCCAAATTTACATTTGTTTCCTGTCAGCAATAATGTAACCATTCTCTTAAGCTGCCGCCAATAGCCATATCCCTCTGGATCTCACGCCGTCACACTCCCTGATTGACAGCTCCAGCTGAGTTGAGAGGTGCGGAACCTTGGCATACTGTTCAACTGCTGGGTTTTCTCCCCCGCATACGATTCGTTACCAGGACCGCTTGTTCTGGAGATGCAATAAGCATTATACTGCCCACATTCCTGAATCCTGCCATGTTACCGTACTGACTCATCCCTTCTATGTTGGCCAAAGATCATTGCCCAGCCCTTTTGAGTTAATTGGTACAGCTAAATGAGGTCTGAGGTTTTGAGATTCCTTGAAGCTCAGCCACCTGGCCAACATTACACACATTCAAATGTCATCATGGGTGCTGTTGGACGTCATGTGGATTATGCTAATATATTTAAATTAGTTTGGCTTACCAGTAACCAACAAAATTGTGGTTTAATAACACTTTGAAATATGCTGCTTTAAGGTGCAAGTCTCTGCAGCAGACACCGGGTTAAATGCAATGCGCTTAGTTGTGGTGGAAGAGAATGTGATGCAATAAACCACATCGTCATTTATGTTGAAGTCAAAAATAGGGGAGGAAAGAAAGTCAAGTTAAAATAAAGTAGAAGTGAGAATAAGTGGAACTTTTTTGCAACATCTTAACCTGACCTGCATTCAGTGGACGCTGCTCATTTAGTACATTGGACTTTCCGTGATTAGGTGTGTATATCGTCTGATACTTTGGTCTTTTTTTTGTTGCACTCATTGTGATACGATTAGCAATGTTGAGAAATTAATCAGTCCCATCCCCATTCTCCAAGGTTTAGCTGATAAGCAATGGTGTTCACAGTAATGACAGGTTGGTGTGGCATTGCTCCAGCAGCACAGCCTTCGAACCTGCACCTCTTGCCTCAGTTTGTAAAACTGTGGGATGCGAGTTACTAAATCGAGTCATACTGTTAACTCATCTGGGATTTGCTGAAATAAACAGAACTTGTTTGAGGGTGGATCTGGCTTAGCTCGAAAAGAAGGGTGTGTCTTACTAAATTTGCTGGAACTGTTTTGAATAAGTTACTCGGTTAGTGGATGAGGGTATCCCAGTAGACATTGGGCCAAAAATTGCGGTTGGAGGCTTCTGACGAAAATATTTTTAACAAAATATCTGGTGGTCCCGGAGGAATGAACACTTGCGCTCCAAAGCCTAAATGTACAGCCCAGCGCAGAGGCCCATGTATTCTAGGGGCATGAGTGCTTCCTGGGATGGCATGGGCCTGGCCCACCAATCACAATGTAATATTCTCATTCATGGTAATGGGAGCTCTGAGCCCATATTGCTATCAATGAGAATACCCCTAAAATCATTTAAACACAAACATAAATCAAAACACTTCACCACCTTTTAAAAATTCATAGAAATTGCATTAAATTAAATGTTTTAGAGAAAAATTTATTTTCTTGAAACTTAAATTAAAAAAAAATAAACTTACCTTCACAGACAGGGTTTTTAATATAAAAATAATTAATAACATTTATTTTTTTCCATCTATTAAAACTCTTGCGCTGGTAAAAGCAGGCCTTACGCCTTACCCCTGCTTTTACCAAGAGTTTGAAGGACATTTGCTGGACAAGAATTGGGTAAATGACCCAAATCTCCACTCATGAAGGCCCTTCTCCCGGGGATGCGTGCGATCTGTCAAAAGATCGCAAGTACCGGGTTCAGGTGCCTGCGCTTAGCGCGTCTAAACCCCAAACTTGCAGGGCCTCTTCGGGCAATTTCAGCGCCATTGTCTACTTGGATTTTCAGAAAGCCTTTCATAAGGTACCGCACGACCGATTACAATGCTGGGGAATCGGTGGGAGGTTGCGGCAATAGATTAAGAGTTGGCTACATTCCCGTTGGCAGAAAGTTCTTATTACTGGCTGTAGATGGGTTTGGAGGCCAGTTGCTAGTGCTGTTCCGCAGGGATCGGTGTTATTTTATTATATTCATACATGACTTGGATATAAATGTTGGTGGAATGATTCGCAAGTTCACTGGTGTTACGGAAATGAGTGCATGTATTAGGACTGTGAAGGAGAACAATTCTCTACAAGCAGATTTAGATGCACTGGGAGAATTGACTAACGATACTTAATCCCAAACGATACTTAATCCCAATGAGTGCAGTGTTAAGCTTTTAGGCGGCTGCCACACCAAGTATACTGAACACTTATACGGAACCTACCTGAAATCGATTGAGAGAGAAAAGGACCTTGATGTTAAAGTTCCTAATTCTCTAAAGGTTCACGGCCATTGCCGAGAAGCCATAACCAAAGTAATAGACTGTATTAATAGGACTATTCAATGTACAGGTTAGTAGAAAGCACACCATTTTGTCCTTGTACCAGACCTTGGTCAGACGATATTTAGAATACTGTGCCCAGTTTTGGTCCCTCACATGGTGCGCGATGTAGGGGTTTTGGAAAAGATCCAGAGAAGGGCCACATGACTGATGCCCAGCTTTAAAAACTTTGTTACACAGAGTTGCAGACATCGGGGGCAAAGAACCTATAAACAGATTTCTGAAGTAGAGTTGGGGTGGAGTGTCTTATTTGTTTATTTCTCTATGGCAATGAGGATCCCAGGGCTCAAGAGCACTTCTAAATGGAATTTATGCTGCACCAAAGGAAAACAACATTTTTTTTTAACTGCACAAAACATTTTTAACTAAGGAGTATTGAAATTGTTATGTATGCAATAAAGGTTCAAACTGAGTACTGTTTAGCTAAGCAAGGTACAACCTTGGCTCTGCTTTATTTAGACGTAAAGTTCCTGACTCTCAAAATGGCTGGCCTTTTATACCAGAGCAGCACCACGTACGTGCTGCTCAGTGGCCTCCAACAATGACGCCATCTGGTGGCTACAACAGATTGTACATACATGACAGAAATACTGGTAAGCTGGAATTGTTTGCAGGGGTGCCTGGGTTTTGGAGACAGCAGAGTGGGGAGTCGGCCTGCGAGAGTCGCAGGGAGTGCTACAACTCCATCAATGGAGAAAATACGACTTGCAGGCATTAACCGTTAGTGCGTTTCTACCAGCACCTCTCTGTGGCTCCCTCAACCCGAATAACCTTGTTGCACCCCCCAGAGGGACATGTCCCCCCAGTTTGGGAAACTCTGCCACAGAGAAACACTGAATACTATTTGGGATATTTAAATCTAGATGTCATAAGCCTGGATTTGTTAACAATAGTTAGGGAGTAAGTATGGCAGATTATTTTGATATATATAATAAAATCATTCGTGGATCGCTTATGGAATTGCTCATAGTAAGTTTGAGGATGTGCTGTTTATTCTTGCAATTAGTTATAGTTCAGACTGGTCTTTTTGTGTTTTACATGTCTAAAGTCAATTAAAGTCTAATTGTTAAGTAAAAAAATTGCTAAGTTAAAGTTGAGTTGTTGTTTGGCCAGGTACTTCTGTGGATTGGAAAGTGCCAGTCAGAGGCAGCCAGCATTTAAACCTCTGGTTCGTTTCCTCTTAATATCTTTAAGATGCATGTGAGCATAGTTTTTAGGAGAGAATGTGCTGTTTTGTTACTCACAGTAAGCTACAGAACGTTCCGTTTTATAAGAACAACAAACATTGCACCATGTTAAACATAATTTATTATTCATGTTGGTGTAGTTGAGTTTCCCTTTAGAAGGTATACTTACTCTGTGTTGGTGAAATGAATGGTCAGCTCAGTTATCGGGTTAAAACCCTGGCTTCATTTGTGGGAAGGTCAGTTACACTGCAGGCATGCCTCCAGTTTTTAAGTGAAATACAGAACTTTGCATTAAACCATGAGAGTTAGTGTACTGGTTTAATGCAAGTTTTATATCCGTGTTTGTTTATGTCTGAGTTAAAGGTGCGTAGAGTTACAAAAGGGAAGGAAATCTAGGGGACGTACTTTTGGTTCAAACCAATTCCCTTTTACAGGAAATAAGTCTCACCGCAAATTTCTTGGTGATTTTAAAAATGGACATTTTAATATCAGCACGGGAACCCTTGAGCAGGGTCTGGCCTTTAGTTAGACTACTACAAACTGGGCTTGATAAAGATTTGATTTTGAACTGCTTGTTGTGTTCTATTATATTAAACTTGGAAAGTGTCATGTATGTACTTTTGGGATCACTAGCCACTAGACGGCGTCACTGCTGGAGGCCATTGGGCTGCACGCACGTGTGTGCAGCCCAAGTATAAAAGGCCAGCCATTTTGTATATTAGTCACTTTGTGCCTTAATAAAGCAGAGCCAAGGTCATACCTCTTAGAGTTAAAAGTACTCAGTCTAACAGTTATTGCATACATGACAGAAAGAACAAATTTGCATTTATATAGCGGCTTTCACCGCCACAGGACATCCCAATTAGCATTACAGCCAATGAATTGCTTTTTGAAGGCATATTTTGAAAATGTTTAATATACCAGAAAATGTAAAGCAGTTCTGTTACGCTCATAATAAAGGAAGAAACTGAGTACTGTAAGGAATGAGCAAGTGTGACCTTAGCTCCTTTAATTAGACGCCAGAGTGCCGGTACCGCGTGGGTGGCCTGCTTATATACAGTGCTCCCAAGGGATGCTGGGATCCCTTGGGACTCCAACAGATATGCCCTCTGGTGGTGGTGTGATACAGGTTGCCAAGGGCTAAATACATAACATCCCTCCCTCGTAAAGTCAATAGTACACTTATTTAAAGGATGAGACGATATGGGGCTTTTCGCTCCCTTGTCGATCATCTCGGTACAAATGCAGCCCAGTGAAGAACCAACCAACTCAGCCTTGCCGGGCTGCTGGGGATGGTGAGTTCGGCTTTGTGGTCAACCATGATGTCGGTTGCCACTTGTGTGTGTATTGGAGGGTCGAAGTTGGTGGTGTCCTCTTCGGGTTGCTTGTAGCTTTTAGTGAACCGCAATTTGATTTGGTCCAAATGCTTTCTGCACGTTAGTCCATTGGTCAATCTGACCTGAAAAACCCTACTCCCTTCTTTGGCTATGACCGTGCCAGCGAGCCATTTGGGACCATGTCCATAATTGAGTACAAACACAGGATCATTGACCTCAATATCGCGTGACAAATTTGCGCGATCATGGTACATACTTTGTTGATGCCGCCTGTCCTCAACGTGATTATGATGATCAGGGTGGACAAGAGAGAGCCTTGTTTTGAGCGCCTTTTTCACGAGCAGCTCTTCTAGGGGAACCCCGGTGAGCGAGTGGGGTCTGGTGAGGTAGCTGAGCAGAACCCGGGACAGTCGTGTCTGCAGTGAGCCTTCCGACACACGTTTCAGCTTTGCTTGCTGGTCTGAACTGTCCGTTCTGCCTGGCCATTGGATGCGGACTTGAACGGGACAGATGAGACGTGCTTGATCCCATTGCGGGTCATGAATTCCTTGAATTCAACACTGGTGAAACACGGCCCATTGTCGCTGACTAGGACATCAGGCAGGCCATATGTGGCAAATGTGGCTTGTAGGCGTTCGATGGTGGCGGTGGATGTGCTTACAGACTTTATTACACATTAAATCCATTTTGAATAAGCATCCACGACAACCAAGAACATTTTGCCTAGAAATGGGCCCACAACGCGGATCCTAGACCACGATTTGGAGGGCCATGACCACAAACTTGCCGGTGCCTCTCTGGGCATTGCTCAGTTGAGAGTGTTGCACTGGTGCACGCATGACTCTAAATCTGAGTCGATGCCGGGCCACCACACATGGGGTCTAGCTATGGCTTTCATCATTACAATGCCTGGGTGGGGGCTGTGTAGGTCACGAATGAACATTTCTCTGCCTTTCTTGGGCAAGACCACGCGATTACCCCACAAAAGACAGTCCGCCTGTATGGACATTTCGTCTTTGCGCCTGTGGAACACTTAATCACGTCCTGCATCTCCGCTGGGACGCTGGACCAGCTCCCATGGAGGACACAGTTTTTTTTGCCAAGGACAGTAAAGGATCCTGGCTGGTCCAGGTTCTGATCTGGCGTGCCGTGATGGGTGGCTTTTCGTTTTCGAATGCATCTCATTACCAAGAGCAAGTCTGCAGGCTGTGCCATTTCCACCCCGGTGGTGGGCATTGGTAGCCGACTGAGAGCATCAGCGCAGTTCTCTGTGCCCGGTCTGTGGCAGATTACATAGTCGTATGCCGACAGCATGAGCGCCCATCTTTGGATGCGGGCAGTGGCATTGGTGTTAATCCCTTTGCTCTCTGAGAATAGCGATATGAGCGGCTTATGGTCAGTTTCAAGCTCAAACTTGAGACCAAACAAGTACTGGTGCATTTTTTTCACCCCGTAAACGCACGCCAGAGCTTCTTTTTCAATCATGCTGTAGGCCCTTTCAGCCTTGGACAGACTTCTGGATGCATAAGCGACCGGTTACAAAATCCCCGATTCATTAGCCTGTTGTAACACACACCCGACCCCGTATGACGACGCATCACAAGCTAGTACTAATCGTTTACATGGGTTATAGAGAACAAGCAGTTTGTTTGAACATAACAGATTTCTGGCTTTCTCAAAGGCAACCTCTTGTGAATTTCCCCATATCCAGTTGTCTCCCTTGCGTAGTGGCACATGTAGGGGTTCTAGCAAGGTGCTTAACCCGGGTAGGAAATTACCGAAATAGTTGAGGAGTCCCAGGAACGACCACAGCTCTGTCTATGGTTTCGGCGTGTCCTTGATGGCCTCCGTCTTGGTGTCGGTGGGTCTGATGCCGTCTGCAGTGATTCTTCTTCCCAAGAACTCGACCTCTGGCGCCAGGAAAACACACTTCGAGCGTTTCAACCTGAGTCCCACGCGATCTAGCCGACTTAGAACCTCTTCCAGATTCTTCAAGTGTTTGATGGTGTCCCAACTTGTAACCAATATGTCGTCCTGGAAAACCACGGTGCGAGGAACCAACTTTAGCAGGCGCTCCATGTTTCATTGGAAAATTGCCGCGGCCGACCGAATCCCGAACGGGCATCTGTTATAGATGAACAGACCTTTGTGCATGTTGTTGCAGGTGAGGCCTTTCGACGATTCCTCCAGCTTCTGCGTCATGTAGGCAGAGGTCAGTTCCAACTTGGTGAACATCTTTCCTCCAGCCAGGGTTGCAAATAGCTTGTCTGCCTTGGGTAGTGGGTTGGTCCTGTAGTGAAAAACGGTTAATCATTACTTTATAGTCCCCACAAATTCTGACCGTGCCGTCCCCTTTAAGTACCGGGACAATCGGACTGGCCCACTCGTTGAATTCCACCGGCGCGATGATGCCTTCTCGCCGCAGCCTGTTCAGCTCAATTTCCACTTTCTCTCACATCATATACGGTACCGCCCGTGCCTTGTGATGGATGGGTCGTGTACCGGGAACCAAATGGATCTGCACTTTCGCCCGCGAGAAGCTTCCAATGCCTGGCTCGAACAATGATGGAAAACTGCTCAGAACCTGGGCACATGAGGCGTCGTCGATGGACGAAAGCGCTCAGATGTCGTCCCAGTTCCAGCGGATTTTTCCCAGCCAGCTTCTGCCGAACAGTGTCGGGCCATCCCCTGGCATGATCCAAAATGGGAGTTCGTGCACTGCTCCATCATAAGAGACTTTGACTTCTGCACTGCCAATTACAGGGATCAGTTCTTTGGTGTGAATGGGGCTGAGCTGTTGCACCACAGCCCGTCAAAGACCTTTTTGCTCATTATGGACTGACTCGCACCTGTATCCAGTTCCATGGATACTGGAATTCCATTCAGTTCAACTTTTAACATTATTGGTGGACATTTCGTAGTGAAGGTGTGTACCCTGTACAGTTCTGCCTCTTCGGTTCGAGTCTCTCGTTCAGCCTGATCCACCGTGGATTGATCTTCCTCTGCAACGTGGTGGTTTGCAGCTCGCCTGCACATTTGCTGGAGGTGTCCCATTGTTCTGCAGCCATTGCACGCATAGTGATTGAAGCGGCATTGATGGGCCCGATGATCACTTCCACAACGCCAGCAAGGTGTTAACTGCCTCACATTAACGATTGATGGCGGACTCTGGGTCATCTGAGGTCGTGCAATAGCCGGCATGTACATTCTGTCATGTATATTCCTGCTCAAAAACAACGTTACTTTGTGCACAATACTGGCCGAAACCTCTTTATGCTGCAAAATTTGTTTGGTGTTATTGGTTGACATATATGCCTGGGCTATCGTTATGGCTTTGCTCAGATTCGGTGTTTCAACAGTCAATAGTTTGCGAAGGATTACCTCATGGCCAATGCCGAGCACAAAAAAGTCTCTCAGCATTTATTATAGGAATCCATAGAATCCTCAATGTCATGTGAGGCGCCTTAATTCGGCGACGTAACTTGCCACTTCCTGGCCCTCCGACCGTTGACACGAGTAGAACCGATATCTCGCCATCAAAACGCTTTCCTTAGGATTTAGGTGCTCCTGGACCAGTATATACAATTCTTCATAGGATTTGGTTGTTGGTTTGACCGGAGCTAGAAGATTCTTCATGAGGCCATAGGTTGTTGCCTCACAGACGGTGAGGAGGATCGCCCTTCGTTTGGCAGCATTCTCGTCCCCTTCCAGCTCATTGACCACGAAGTATTGGTCGAGTCTCTCCACGAAGGCCTCTCAATCATCCCCTTCTGAGAACTTCTGCAGGATACCCACTGTTCTTTGCATTTTCGCGCGGTTGTTTATTATCTCGTCGCCAATTGTTACGCTCATAATAAAGGATGAAACTGAGTACTGTAAGCAATGAGTAAGTGTGACCTTAGCAATCTTTAATTAGACTCCAGAGTGCAGGTACCGCCTGGGTGTCCTGTTTATATACAGTGCTCCCAAGGGATGCTGGGATCCCTTGGGACTCCCAACAGGTAGGCCCTCTGGTGGTGGTGTGATACAGGTTACCAAGGGTTAAATACAGAACAAGTTCAAAATCAAGTCTTTATCAAACTCAGTTTAGTATGGCCTAACTAAAGGTCCAACCATCTTCAGCTGCTTCATCAATGACCTTCCCTCCATCATAAGATCAGAAGTGGGATGTTCGCTGATGAATGCACAGTGTTCAGTTCCATTCGCAACTCGTCAGATAATGGAGCAGTCCATGTCCACATGTAGCAAGACCTGGGCAACATTCAGGCTTGGGCTGATAAGTGGCAAGTAACATTTGTGCCACACAAATGCCAGACAATGACCATCTCCAAAAAGAGAGAATCTAAGCACCTCCCCATGATATTCAACGGCATTACCATCGCCGAATCCTCCACCATCAACATACTGTGGATTACCATTGACAAGAAACTTAACTGGACCGGCCACATAAATTCTGTGGCCACAAGAGCGGGTCAGAGGCTAGGTATTCTACGGTGAGTGACTCACCTCACTCCCCAAAGCCTTTCCATCACCAACAAGGTATAAGTCAGGAGTGTGAACACACTCCACATGCCTGGATGAGTGCAGCACCAACAACACTCGAGAAATTCGACACCATCCAGGACAAAGCAGCCCGCTTGATCAGCATCATCTTAAACATTCACTCCCTCCACCACCGGTGCACCGTGGCTGCAGCGTGTACAATCTACAAGATGCACTGCAGCAACTCGCCAAGCTCCTTCGGCAGCACCTCCCAAACCCGCCACCTCTACCACCTAGATGGAGGGAAGCAGGTGCATGGGAGCACCATCACCTCCAAGCTTCCCTCCCAGTCACACACCATCCTAACATGGAAATATATAGTCACTCCATCATCATCGTTAGGTCAAAATCCTGGAACTTCCTACCGAACAGCACTGTGGGAGTATCTACACCACACGGACTGCAGCGGTTCAGGAAAGCGGCTCACCACCACCTTCTCAAAGGGCAATCAGGGATGGGCAATAAATCCTGGCTTTGCCAGCAATGCTCACATCTCGTGAATGAATAAAAAAATACTATCATTTTCCAACTGTCAGTTCTGCTCCTAGACCATTAAACAAGTTCAGACAAATTATGAATTGAGCATTAATTCGCTGACTTGTTGGCAGCTGTGGTACTTTCCTATGTGAACAAATCACTCAATAAGCTGGTCACATTGGATTTCGAACAAATAGCTGCAACTTTTAACTCACTTTACTGCTGTTCCCTGAAGGCAGGGGATAGGATTTTACTTGTGTTGCAGCATTCAGTATAAAACACGTTTTTTGGTTTCTGGTAATGCCAGCAGATAAACCTCTCCTTGTAATTTTTGGAATTTGTTGACTTAAGCATGCCAAGTGCTGTTAGCGTCTAGTTGAAAAGGTAGGCTAGATTGGACAACATGATCAATGAGGAGAGTGTTGAAAGCAGAGAGCGAGGTGATAGGCCAGAGGTGTTTAATGGGGTTCCACAGGACAGGTTCATACAGTGAAAGCAATGCACTCACCACTCTGTGGCCTTCTATTTTCCTGGGCGGTTCTAGAAACATAGAAACATAGAAACATAGAAACATAGAAAATAGGTGCAGGAGTAGGCCATTCGGCCCTTCGAGCCTGCACCGCCATTCAATGAGTTCATGGCTGAACATGCAACTTCAGTACCCCATTCCTGCTTTCTCGCCATACCCCTTGATCTCCCTAATAGTAAGGACTACATCTAACTCCTTTTTGAATATATTTAGTGAATTGGCCTCAACAACTTTCTGTGGTAGAGAATTCCACAGGTTCACCACTCTCTGGGTGAAGAAGTTTCTCCTCATCTCGGTCCTAAATGGCTTACCCCTTATCCTTAGACTGTGACCCCTGGTTCTGGACTTCCCCAACATTGGAAACATTCTTCCTGCATCTAACCTGTCTAAACCCTTCAGAATTTTAAACGTTTCTATGAGATCCCCTCTCATTCTTCTGAACTCCAGTGAATACAAGCCCAGTTGATCCAGTCTTTCTTGATAGGTCAGTCCTGTCATCCCCGGAATCAGTCTGGTAAACCTTCGCTGCACTCCCTCAATAGCAAGAATGTCCTTCCTCAAGTTAGGAGACCAAAACTGTACACAATACTCCAGGTGTGGCCTCACCAAGGCCCTGTACAACTGTAGCAACACCTCCCTGCCCCTGTACTCAAATCCCCTCGCTATGAAGGCCAACATGCCATTTGCTTTCTTAACCGCCTGCTGTACCTGCATGCCAACCTTCAATGACTGATGTACCATGACACCCAGGTCTCGTTGCACCTCCCCTTTTCCTAATCTGTCACCATTCAGATAATAGTCTGTCTCTCTGTTTTTACCACCAAAGTGGATAACCTCACATTTATCCACATTATACTTCATCTGCTATGCATTTGCCCACTCACCTAACCTATCCAAGTCACTCTGCAGCCTCATAGCATCCTCCTCGCAGCTCACACTGCCACCCAACTTAGTGTCATCTGCAAATTTGGAGATACTACATTTAATCCCCTCGTCCAAATCATTCTGCACCTGCCTCTCAAATATATGCGAATTAGGATCCTATCACTTGGATCCGACCCCAGGACCATTTTAATGGGCGGAGTAGACACTCCGGTCATTAGAAACCATCGGAGCAGAAATGGAGGCTCCAAACGGTAAATACAAAACGTATCTTCGAGGGGCCGGGAGGAGCAGCAGTGCTTCTCTGGGCCCTTCAAATAAATTTTGGGCCCCCACCCCCACCTCCCTGGCCCCCCGCCTCCACCCCCACCTCCCCCTGGGGCCCCCACCCCCACTTCCCCCTGGGGCCACCACCATTCAATAAAATCATGGCTGATCTTCGACCTCAACACTGTCCCGCCCAATCCCCAGATTCCTTGATTCCCCTAGAGTCCAAAAATCTATTGATCTCAGCCTTGAATGTACTCAACGACTCAGAATCCACAGCCCTCTGGGGCAGAGAATTCCAAAGATTCACAATCCTCTGAGTGAAGAAATTCCTCCTCCATCTCTGTCTTTAATGACCGACCCCTGAACCTGAGACTGTGACTCCCGAGACTCTCCAGCCAGTGGAAAGTCTCGGCTTCTGTCCTGTCAATTCCCCCAGAATCTTGTATGTTTCAATGAGATCACCTCTCGTTCTTCTAAACTCCAGACATTCTAGGCCCAATCTACTCAATTGTTGAAGTCATTGACAGGTGTGAGGGAGTTAGGATTTTTCAACTTCCATATCGTTGGTTACTCTGGTATGGGAGTCGCAATTCCCTGTGGCCTTCACTAGCCTTAGTAATCAGTCACACCAATTAGATTAATTAATTCAAATTTGATCCGTGGTCAGGGACAGGAGGGGGTGTCACTACAAATGAGGACCCGAGAGGTAGTAATGGAGGAGCCTCGGCCCTTGCTCTTGTCCAACAGGTTCGAGGCTCTTACTCCCTGTGTGGACAAGGGCAGGGACTGCAGGGAGGATGAGCAAACTGACCACAGCACTGTGGTACAGAGGGTCATTCAAGTTGGAAGAGTAAAAAGAAACGTTGTACTGGTAGGAAACAGTATAGTTAGGGGGATAGATAAGGTTCCCTGCAGCCAAGAGCGTGAGTCCCGAAGGCTGTGTTGCCTACCCGGTGCCATGGTTAAGGACATCTCCTCTGGGCTGGAGAGGAACTTGGGGCTCAATTTTGGCCAGGAGTTGCTTCGTTTTTTTTGGAGTAACTTGGTTTTTCTGGCGTAACTTAAAAATCCCCACTTTCTCCAATCAATTTGCACCAGAGTAACTGAGTTAGTTACGATTTTTTTAGTTTTGTCTTTTTTTCAAAAGAGGGCGTTACCAGACACCTATGCCAGTTCTGCCCATTTAGGCAACTTTGGCCAACTAATAGTTACTCCAAATTTACTTAGGCCAGCAAATGTGGCCACTTCAAAACCCTTGCGGAGAGTTAAGAAATCGGCGCAGGTAAGTACATTCGGCCTGGGATAGGGGCGGGAAGGGAAGTGGAGAGGACCTGTACCTAAAGCACCAAGCCTTACAAACCACCAAACCTTGCAAACAAAAAGGTTCTAAGAATTAAATAATAAATAAAAAATTGAAGTAAGTCCTACCTTCATCTTAAAACTCGGCCCGGGAAGGCAACGGGCTGGCCCTTGCGGGAGGCCACTCGGCCTGGGCTAGGGGCAGGAGTGACTGGCAATGGGATTCAACGCGGCATCTGTATTCCACGGGAGAGAGAGAGAGAGAGAGAGAGGCTGGGCTGCAAATGAACGGGGTGGGGGGGCAGGGAGGAGGAGAGTGAGTGAACGCGGCATCTGTAGGGAGAGAGCGAGAGGCTGGGCCAATTGCCAAATTTCGGCACTGCTGCGCATGCGCGGACATTGCGACCTGACTACAATGAGCATGTGTAGATGTCCCAGCACTGCTTTCAGCATAGGACGCTGGCTCCACCCCCGACTCGACTGGCCACGCTGCGCGACGACAGCAGCCAAAGTGGGACGAGATTTTTCGGTGCACTTGGCAACGGAGAAAACGAGTGCGCCGAAAACGGCATGGGCCAAAATTGAGCCCTTGGAGTGGGAGGGGGAAGATTCAGTTGCCGTGGTCCACATAGGTACCAATGACATAGGTAGGACAAACAATGAGGTTCTACTGAGGGAGTATGAGCAGCTAGGGACCAAATTAAAAAGGTAATAATCTCTGGATTACTACCTGAGCCATGAGCAAATTTGCATAGGGTAAATAAGATCAGAGAGTTAAACACGTGGCTCAAAGACTGGTGTGGGAGTAATGGGTTTGTGATTCGTGGGACACTGGCACTAGTACTGGGGTAAGAGGGAGCTGTTCCATTCAGACGAACTCCACTTAGACCGTGCTGGGACTAGGGTTCTGGCGAATCAAATAACTCGGGCTGCAGAGAGGGCTTTAAACTAATTAATGGGAAGGAGGGTTCAGGTGAGCGAAAATGTAAAAAGTCAAAGAATAAGGAGAAGGCAATAGAGCAGGGTAGCACGGGGGGGAAAATGAAAACCAGAACGTGACAGGAAGGGACAGAATGTATAAACATAAAAGTGAATCAGAAAGTGGGGCCAAAGCAGGAAAAAAACAAATTTAAAAGCTCTTTATCTGAATGCATGCAGCGTTCGTAACAAAATAGAAGAATTGATGGCACATATAGATACAAATAGGAATGATCTGATAGCTATTAGAGGCTGGGTACTAAATATTCAGGGTATTTGACAATTCAGAAGGACAGACAGAAAGGAAAAGGAGGTAGGATAGCACTGTTAATAAAGGATGAGATCAGTGCGTTAATGAGAAACGATATTGGCTCAAAAGATCAAGATGTTGAATCAGTTTGGGTGGATAAGGAATAATAAGGGGAAAAAGTCACTGGTGGGGGTTGTCTATAGGCCCCTTAACAGTAGCTACACTGTTGGACGGAGTATAAATTAAGAAATAATGGAGGCTTGTAATAAAGGAACGGCAGTAATCATGGGCGAGTTTAACCTTCATATTGATTGGACAAATCAAATTGGCCAGGGTAGCCTCGAGGAAGAGTTCATAGAGTGTATCCGGGATAGTTTCCTTGAGCAGTACGGTGCAGAACCAACCAAGGATCTGGTACTGTGTAATGAGACAGGATTAATAAATGATCTCCTAGCAAAGGATCCTCTAGGAATGAGTGACCATAACATGGTTGAATTTCAAATTTAGTTGGAGGGTGAGAAAGTTGGATCTCAAACCAGGTCCTAAGCTTAAATAAAGGAGATTACAAAGTTATGAAGGCAGAGTTGGCTAAAGTGGACTGGGAAAATAGATTAAAGTGGGACGGTTGATGAGCAATGGCAGACATTTAAGGAGATATTTCATAACTCAACAAAAATATATTCCAATGAGAAGGAAAGACTGTAAGAGAAGGGATAACCATCCGCGGCTAACTAAGGGAGTAAGGGGCCGCCCATTTAAAACTGAGATGAGGAGGAATTTCTTCTCTCGAAGGGTTGTAAATCTGTGGAATTCTCTGCTCCAGAGAGCCGTGGAGGCTGGGTCATTGAATATATTTAAGGCAAATATAGACAGATTTTTGAGTGATAAGGGAGTAAAGGGTTATTTGGAGCGGGCAGGGAAGTGGAGCCGAGTCCATGATCAGATCAGCCATGATCTTATTAAATGGCGGAGCAGGCTCGAGGGGCCAAATGGTCTACTCCTGCTCCTATTTTTTATGTTCTTATGTAATGTGCCCAGGATAAAGAACAGAAAATCCTTTCTTTCATTACTTTAGGCTCCACAGGATCTTTCTCCCATACACGAAAAGTAGCAGAGCAACAAAACTTCAGACCTGTTTTTGGACTTTACAGAATTATTTCAGAGTAGATAAACTGTAATATGACACATTTGTATTCACAGCAAAAATTATACTGTCTGGTTTCTCAAAAAGAAAATAAATGTTTACAATCTCTATACTAAATTATTATTATTCTGAATTAACATTTTATCTATACGGTGATTCTATTCCTATCTTTCTCTGCTGTGGGAGCTGCACTGGTCTCGCCCAAAACATGAAGTTAAAAGCTGATTCTCTCTGATTCGAACAATTCAACTATTTTGAAATATCTCTGAAACTGTTGGCAGGGATCCTTAGATTTCAGTACCTGACAATTCAATTTATAAAGGAGCAGTTAATCATATACATAACTGAACCAATCACATAGCCTGTTTATGTTTGAATTATGTGATGTAATTCCCAAGTCTGTAACCTTGTTGACAAATTAACAAGACCTTGTAACATTTGTATCAATTTAGGCTGGAGACATGTATTTTATCAACTGCTGGCGTTAACTCCCACCCATATATTGGAATTGGATTTAAAGGGACAACTATACAAAAAATACATTTATTTTATCACTGACAGAATGCAAAGATTAAATATGAATAACTATTTTGCATCATTGTTTGATTACCTGTGATGATTAATGAGTGTTTTGAACCAATTTTTCTCTTGTGAGATTAACATTCTTTGTGTCTGCTGATTTTTTAACTAGAAATAGCATGTAAGGAGTTAAAACACAGGGTATTTCTCAAAGGTAAATCGATTAGTTTAGTTCCCCGGCCGCAAGATGCTAATTGATGAGGCTAAAGACAATGGAAGCTTCAGTGTGTCCTTTGGCCACATTCAATGAAAGGCAACTCGTGCCATTGTCAAAGTCTGCCTGATGTTAATAATGACAAATGGTTGCTTGAACTAATATAATTATGAGAGAACAAAAAACAGAAAATGCTGGAAATACTCGGTGGGTCAGGCAGCATCCGTCAGAACAGCCAAATTTTTTCACATTGAAAGGTTATCGACCTGAAACATTAATTCTGTTTCTCTCTCCACTGATGCTGCCTGACCTGCTGAGTATTTCCAGCATCTTCTGTTTTTATTTCAGATTTTCAGCATCCGCAGTAATTTGCTTTTGCATAATTATTCGGGGTGCAGTCATCTACTGCTTTTGGTCAGGATGTAGTGGGGTTAATTCCATGGCACCTAGACACAGATTATAGGAGAGTTCCCGGCCTGGGGTGGTGGCTTTGATTGACAGCTCTGGCTGTGACCTTTGAGAAGAGGACTGGATAATCAATAGGCTGGAGTCCTTGTTGACAGACAGCATGAGGGCGAGAGACCTCCTGGTGTTTGGAGCCAATCTCGACCAGTGGTCAGTGAGTGTTGCCGCAAACAGCCTGTCATGTTTGTAACCTTCACATAACTGTAACCTTTATGTAACAACACTGTACACTGTATACACCTGAATAATGCACACCTTGACCACAGGGGGTGAACTTGTGGGAGACACTCCTCACCTGGTCATCCAGGTATATAAAGGGAGGTTCCATGCAGGGTCAGCACTTCTTGGTCTTGGGAATAAAGGTTCAGGTCACGCAGTGACCTTGTTTGCCTCATGTGATTCTATAGTAAGGTGTAAGGACACTACATTTGGCGACGAGAAACGGGAATCAATGACCCACGAGGATGGCCACCGGTAGCACAGAGGAATGGTACTGTGTTGGTGAGGACTGGGACGATTTCATTGAGGGGCTCCAGCAGAGCTTTGTCATGAAGGACTGGCTGGGAGAGGAAACGGTTGGCAAACGGAGGGCGCATCTACTGACCAGCTGTGGATCCAAGACGTATGTGCTGATGAAAGACCTGCTCGCACCCGAGAAGCCGGCAGACAAGTCCTTTGAAGAGCTCAGCACCCTGATTGGTGAGCACCTCAAACCGGCGAGCAGTATACGCATGGCTCGGCACTGGTTCTATACACACCGGCGTCGGAAGGGACAAAGCATATCGGACTTCGTTGCGGACCTTCGACGTTTGGCCAGCCTCTGTAAGTTCACAGACGCCTGCAGGGGGGAGATGTTAAGGGATTTCTTCATTGAGGGCATTGGTTATGTCGGGATTTTCAGGAAGCTTATTGAGACCAAGGACTTGACTTTGGAAAGGGCAACGCTGATAGCTCAGACCTTCATGGCAGGGGAAGAGGAGACCAAGATAATTTACGCGCGCAACCCTGGTTCCAACGTGGCGATGGACCAGGGAGTTAACATTGTAAACGAGACACAGAACCCCGCAGGCAGACAAGAGCAATTCAACACCACCCAGGCAGCAACAGGCTCTAGGGTGGGCCAGCAACAGAGACAATTGCAGGGGGATCGGCAATTCACGCCATCACAAGGGACAATGTGTCCCGGGATGGGACCATTGACACTCAGCAACAGGGTGCTCAGGAGTAATCAAAGAGACAATCAGAGAGGAATGCCTGTTAACAGTTCCTTTGATCACAACAATCTCAGCTCGTGCTGGAGGTGTGGTGGCAGACATGCTACGAAAACCTGTAGGTTTCAACAGTTTATCTGTAGAAACTGTAACTTCAGTGGACATCTGGCCAGAATGTGCAGAAAGCCCGCAACGAGGCTAGTTTACGAGGTGGACGAACCAGACGAGGGGTCTGCAAGGCAGGTGATGCTTGGGCAAAGCTATGGACGCTGAAGTGCAGCGGGTTCATGTGGCAGAAGTCCACAGCTCGTACACCAAAACGCCACCTATGATGATGAAAGTTCTATTAAATGGCATCCCGGTATGTATGGAGCTGGACACAGGAGCCAGCCAGTCACTTATGAGTGCCCAACAATTTGAAAAACTATGGCCGCTCAAAGCTAACAGGCCCAAACTGGAACGCATTGACATGCAGCTACGGACGTACACCAGAGAGATCATCCCAGTACTAGGCAGTGCAAACTTGGTGGTCACCACAATGGATCGGAGAACCGGCTGCCACTCTGGATTGTCCCGGGGAATGGTCCCGCGCTCTTGGTGAGGAGCTGGCTAGCTGAGATGAACTGGAAATGGGGGGGATGTGCACGCCATTTCATCTGTGGAGCGAAGTTCATGCTCACAGGTCCTACAGAAATTCGAGCCACTTTTTCAACCAGGTGTCGGGACCTTTAAGGGCACTAAAGTAGTGATACGCATCACCTCGGATGCCAGACCAGTG
This sequence comes from Pristiophorus japonicus, assembly GCF_044704955.1. Taxonomy (NCBI): domain Eukaryota; kingdom Metazoa; phylum Chordata; class Chondrichthyes; family Pristiophoridae; genus Pristiophorus; species Pristiophorus japonicus. Next base: position 82,211,335 of record NC_091993.1, read on the forward strand.
CACCACAAAGTCAGAGCCGTGCCGTATGTGATGCGTGAGAGAATTGAGAGTGAGTTGGACAGGCTGCTAAGAGAGGGCATAATTTCGCCTGTTGAATTCAGTGACTGGGCAAGCCCCATCGTTCCTGTCCTTAAAGCGGATGGCTCTGTCAGGATTTGTGGCGACTACAAGGCCACCATCAACCGAGTGTCACCACAGGACCAATACCCGCTTCCGAGAGCGGAGGATCTTTTTGCCATGCTGGCAGGTGGCAAGCTGTTCACCAAGTTGGACCTCACTTCAGCCTACATGACTCAGGAACTGGCTGAAGAATCCAAGCTTCTGACCACCATCACAACGCACAAGGGGCTATTCGTTTACAAGTGTCTGTTTGGCATTCGTTCAGCAGCCGCTATCTTCCAGAGGAACATGGAAAGCTTGCTTAAATTCATCCCTGGAACAATTGTATTCCAAGATGACATCCTTATCACGGGTCGAGACACCGAGGAACACCTCCACAACCTGGAGGAGGTGCTACGCCGACTGGACCGGGTAGGCTTGCGACTAAAGAAGTCCAAGTGTGTGTTTTTGGCTCCAGAGGTCGAGTTTTTGGGCAGGAGGGTTGCCGCAGATGGGATCCGGCCTACCGAATCCAAAACGGAGGCGATCCGTCGTGCGCCCAGGCCCGGCAACACATCGGAGTTGCGGTCATTTCTGGGACTATTGAACGACTTCGGGAACTTTCTGCCGAACTTAAGCACATTGTTGGAGCCGCTGCACGTGCTCCTGCGTAAGGGTTGTGAATGGTTTTTGGGGGGACTGTCAAGAACGGGCTTTCAATCGGGCGCGGAATCTGCTTTGTTCTAACAAGCTGTTGACCTTGTACAACCCCTGTAAGAAACTGGTTTTAACGTGTGATGCATCATCCTATGGGATTGGGTGCGTGTTGCAGCAGAGTAATGATGAGGGCCAACTCCAACATGTGGCTTATGCCTCCAGGTCGCTCTCCCAGGCAGAACAGGGATATGGGATGGTTGAAAAGGAAGCACTCGCATGTTTCTACGGGGTGAAAAAGATGCACCGGTACCTTTTCGGCAGAAGGTTCGAGTTAGAAACAGACCACAAGCCGTTAACATCCCTGTTGTCCGACAGCAAGGCTGTCAATGCCAATGCGTCAGCTCGCATACAGCGGTGGGCCCTCACGCTGGCTGCGTATGACTACATCATACGGCACCGGCCAGGCACTGAAAATTGCGCTGACGCGCTCAGCAGGCTCCCACTGGCGACCACCGAGGGGGCGTCGGAACAAAGCGCGGAGATGGTCATGGCCATTGAGGCTTTCAACACTGCAGGCTCCCCCATCACAGCCCGCCAGATCAAAATCTGGACCAACAGAGATCCCCTCCTATCCCTGATAAAGAAATGTGTCCTGACTGGGGATTGGGCGCCCGTACACGGAGCATGCCCTGAGGAGGTCAGACCGTTTCACAGACGGATGGATGAGCTCTCCATCCAAGCCGACTGCCTGCTATGGGGCAGCTGGGTAGTCATGCCCCAGAAAGGAAGGGAAGCATTCATCAGGGAACTCCACAGCAAGCACTCAAGCATCGTGCTAATGAAGGCCATTGCCCGGTCACATATATGATGGCTGGGAATTGACTCAGACCTGGAACACTGGGTTCGCAGGTGCACGATGTGTTCTCAGCTGGGAAATGCCCCCAGGGAGGCCCCACTCAGCCCATGGCCCTGGCCCACCAGGCCATGATAACGTATTCACGTAGACTACGCGGGCCCGTTCATGAGAAAAATGTTCCTGATTGTTGTCGATGCATACTCGAAATGGATCGAGTGCATCATATTGAATTTGTGCACGACATCCACCGTGGAAAGTCTGTGTACGGTCTTTGCGACCGACGGCTTGCCGGACATCCTGGTTAGCGATAATGGCCCGTGTTTCACTAGCTATGAATTCCAGGAGTTTATGTCAGGTAATGGTATCAAACACGTCAGGACAGCATCGTTCAAGCCGGCTTCCAATGGCCAGATGGAACGTGCGGTTCAAATCATAAAACAGGGCATGCTCCGGATTCAAGGACCCTCCCTTCAGTACCGCCTATTGCGCCTCCTGCTGGCCTATAGGTCCCGCCCGCATTCACTCACGGGAGTCCCGCCCGCGGAACTACTCATGAAACGCACGCTTAAAACGCGGCTGTCCCTCATTCATCCAGACCTGTCAGACATTGTTGAGGGCAAGCGCCAGTCCCAAATCGAGTGCCATGATCGCAACTCAGTGGGGAGATGCATAGAAAGTGATGCCCTATATTTGTTCTCAATCGTGCTTTGGGACCCAAGTGGCTTGAGGGTACTGTAATTGGCAAAGAGGGGAATAGGGTCATAGTAGTCAGACTTAACAATGGGCAGATATACCGCAAACATCTGGACCAAGTAAAGAAAAGGTTGAGCATGGACACTGAGGAACCTGAGGAAGATCATGAGATGTCACCCACACCACTGCCAGTGAACGAGCAACAAGGACATTCACCAGCATGCACAGTCCCTGCGGCCAGCCCGGACAGGCAGAATCACCTCAGGCGACAGAGACGCATGCCAAGGCTCAGCCACCAGAGCCCCAACTGCGGCGCTCCACGAGAGAGCGTCGACCGCCTGAAAGACTCAATCTTTGACCCAAAGACGTTGGGGGGAGGTGATGTCTTGTTTGTAACCTTCACATAACTGTAACCTTTATGAACAACACTGTACACTGTATGCACCTGAGTAATGCACACTTGACCACAGGGGGTGAACTTGTGGGAGACACTCCTCACCTGGTCATCCAAGTGTATAAAGGGAAGTCCCACGCAGGGTCAGCACTTCTTGGTCCTGGGAATAAAGGTTCAGGTCATGCAGTGACCTTGTCTGCAGTACATGCCTCGTATGATTCTATAGTAAGGTGTAAGGACACTACACAGCCAACAGCAATGTTCCCTCTAAACTCATGGGAAAAGTCTCGCGCAGGCTGCTCACCGGCTTCTCCATTGTAAATACTGCACAGGCCCGGAAATTTAAAGGGACCACACATTAAAAGAAACAGTCCGCGCAGCACAAAACACAGCTTACTGGGAACATTGGCCAATGGCCTAAGTTTTTGCATTGTAAGGGCAAGCCAACAGGATAGCTGAGCTAGATTTCAAACAGCAGCCTGTTCTACAGGGTATGAAGTGAGTATATTTCAGTCTATGCTTACAGATAAAGTGAGTGGCATCTTTATTCTATGTATTGAGGAAGGTATAGAAGTGTACATAATTCACACTTATTGTTTCACTATTTTTTAATGTTATTTCATTTGTCTTGTAGAAATAAAGCAATTTATTGGCCCAAAGCCTGCATCTTGATTTGGTAAGAGTATTGCCAATCTGCTTTCAAAGAGAAGAGAATCACCTGACCTAATCCAGTAACCCAGCATACCGAGAAAGGGTTCTCTGTTGTGATCCCCAGGTCTTGCTAACGTTTACTTAGATATTGGACAGGAAAAATGGTTCGATGGGATATGAGATTCACTTATGGGAGTAATAAGTGACATCGACCCAATAAAATAACTAGCGTACAAACCTGAAAATTTGGAATTGCATGGCACAAACACAAGTATTTTTTGAGAGAGAGAGGAGACTTGTATTCCATCAGTCTGGGTTGGATAATGATCCAGGTTCCCAGTGTACAAAAACAAAAAACTGCGGGTGCTGGAATCTGAAATAAAAACAGAAAATGCTGGAAATCTCAGCAGGTCAGGCAGCATCTGTGGAGAGAGAAATAAAGTTAACTGTGTACTGCCGAAGCCCCCATTTATTTACGACATTTATAATATAATAGTATAATTATGACTTTAATGTAATTAGCTTAATCTTTTGTCGAACTGTATACAATGTTGCTGTAGTTTTACTGTGCAAAGTTCAATAATCTTAATTGAAAGAATGACAAATGACTCTAATATTTATGGGAGACTACTTTCTATATTCACTGATGCAAAATTACTCCTTAAGCTAAAAACAGTTTTTCTGTGCTTTTGTTATTGATCGATAGATCATTTGTCAGCAAAACTTACCCAACTATTCCTCGAATCAACCGTACCTGTTACTTCTGCTGCCTGTGCCATTTTATACCAGCGCAGTAATTTTAAAAATCACAGCTGACTGGGCTGTTGATCCAATCCAGAGCCCTTTCCTCCCAGCCCAAGACTTGTGCGTTTAATGTTCTAGCAACATCCACTCATCCCAGTCAGCAAGGCCGGTGGAGTGTTACAGCTGACTGATTAGCAGTTCAGTCATCTACGATATTGCAAACTGCTGTGTTGGTTTAAAACGGAAAAGGCAGCAGAAGTGATGGAAGCACAGAACAGGAAAGGATCACAAATAGAATTTGCTGATTCAGCTCAACTGCAGATGGGAACTTTTTAAATTCGCTTCAAGCGAGCTATCCAGTTCACTAACAAATGAGAAAAGAACTTATGTACTGAGATTTCGGTTGACTTTGCTTAGTAATTGCAATGAGAACTGGGTGAAAAGGTGAAGAGCAAACATGATGATGCAATACTAGATTGTAGCAAACCATAGTCACTCTTTATTAAAAAAAAATCTGCTTGACTGTGAATGTAAGGAATCAAAACAAAGTTCCCCTTTTTACACCCTGCAACTTTAAATTGGTTCATGGGGATTTAGTTGAAAATCTGTAAAGCAATGACACATCTGAATAGGATCAGCAGCTTTATTGGCCCCTATTTTCGTCACGATTGTGCGCCGTTATTTGGCGTCCAAATGTTTTTTGGTGTGAAACCCTCACTTTCCGACTTTCGGCAACGTTTGGACGCCGGCACCAACCATATGCGGCAGTTTAAAATTTTTTGCCGCAGACACGAGTCAAAACGGGATCGGTTGCCATTTTTCTGGACTTAATCGATCTTGACTGTCCATGATTTTTTTTCAGCACGGCACACACTGCCCAAAAGCCCTGCAAAAAAAACCCCCATATGTTAACTTAAGGAATCAGCGCATGACACAAGAGGACAGGAGCGAGACATTAAGAATACATGATAAAATGCCTTTTTTTTCCACAGGGAACTCTTTTTGGAGCAAGGGAAGATTTCCAGGCCGAAAAGACTGCTCCCCACTGGCTGGACCCTCTGCAATCCCGGGCCGAATGGCCACCCCACTCAGTCCCGCTCCTCCTGTGAGTTGAAGTTCGGGATTCAGCCAGGGATTGCAGTGGGTCCAGCCGTGGGGGTGAGGGGGGGGTGGCGGGGAGCGGTGACAGCAGATCCACCCGGAGGGGTGCGGTGGCCGCGGGTCCAGCCGGAGGGAGAGGTCCTTTGTGGGCCTTTCGGCAGCGATGGGCTAGCTGTCCTTTCGGGGGAGCGAGCTTCAGCGTCTCTGGTTGCCCTGGCATCTTCAGCTTTTCGCACATGCCCAGAGAGTTTTTAGCGCAGACTTGAAACTCCACGCCCCCAGACTAACTTCGGAGAGCGCTGTGCCAAATTCAAATATTTCTTTGGCAAAAGTCCCAATTTTTTTTTCCTTGTGCAAATGTACACAAAGAAAATCATATGTTAACATGCGCAGGTGCCAAAAATCCAGCAAGTGGAAAATAGGGGCCATTATGTCTGTGGTTGTGAGTTCCTTTGCTTTCCAACTTGTTTATGTAGAGTCTTTCTAGGATATTACAAACTCAATATTAATGTTTAACTCCTGCGTTCCAATTTGTTTGAGTAGAGTTTCTCGAGGATATTACAGTACTAAATCAATATTAATGTTTAACTCAGCACACCATAAGGCTATTACCAATGTTCCTGCTCATTTGTTTTTGGATGCATGGCCCCTTTAGCGGGCTGCACGGCCCATTCTAATTGCAGCGCATGCACAGTTTTTCCCATTTAAAAGCCGCTGAGTGCCTGCACAGACCTCCAGACCGCTGAAGGGGAACAATAGGGAAGGAAGTAAAGCAGAAAGTGGATAGCAAGAATTTAGAAAGCAAATCTGTAAGACAGAGGAAACGAGGGTTAGTAAGTAGTAATCAAGGAGGTCTTCCTGTGCTGAATGGTATATACTTTAATGCAAGGAGTATAGCGAATAAGACGGATGAGCTAAGAGCACAGGTAGACACTTGGGAGTATGACATTATAGCCATTACAGACACATGGCTGAAAGAGAGGCAGGTTTGGCAGATCAATATTCCTGGTTACAGAATTTTTAGACAAGACAGAGAGGGGGGTAAAAAGCAGGGGGTGCAGTATTGATTAATGAAACTATTATAGCGGTGAGGAGGGATGATATGTTAGAGGGATCATCAAATGAGGCCATATGGGTCAAATTGAAAAATAAAAAAGGGGCGATCACACTGCTGGGCATGTATTATAGACCCCCAAACAGTGGGAGGAAGATAGAGGAGCAAATATATGTAGGCAAATTGCTGTGAAATCCAAAAACCATAGGGGAGTAATAATAGGGGATTTTAACCGTTCCCCCTGCTATCCCACCGCGGCCGAAAGGGCCAAAAAGGACCTCCCGCCCCCCACTGGACCCGTGCCCACCGAACCCCCCCGGCCACTGCAACCCCCCCCTCCCCCCCCCCGGCTGGACCTGCTGCAATCCTGGGCCGAAAGGACTGCTTCCCACCAGCTGGACCCAAGGAATATCCTAATATTGATTGGGACAAGTATAGTGTGAAGGGTATAGAGGGTGCAGAATTCTTAAAATGCATTCCAGAGAACTTTTTTAGACAGTATGTAATAAGCCCAACACGAGAGGGGGCGGTTTTGCATTTTGTTTTGGGGAATGAAGCTGGGCAGGTTGAAGGGGTATTAGTGAAAGAGCACTTGGGTGTCAGTAACCATAATTCAGTCAGCTTCAAGTTGGTTATGGATAAGGACAAGGATAGACCTGGAATAAAAGTCCCAAATTGGGGAAAAGCTAACTTTGCTAAGTTGAAGAGTGATTTGGCCATGGGGGACTGGAAACAGCTACTTGTGGGTAAATCAGTGTTGGAACAGTCGAAGGCATTCAAGGAGGAGATCCGGAGGGCTCAGGCCAAACATGTGCCCTTAAAGAAAAAGGTGGTACTAACAATTCTAGAGCCCCTGGATGTCTAGGGACTTACAGGGGAGGATAAAGAAAAAAAAGGAAGTTTATGTCATATATCAACGGCTAAATACTATAGAATCTTTGGAGGAATATAGAAAGTTAAGAGGTAGAATTAAAAAGGATATTAGGACTGCTAAGAGAGAGCATGAAAAATTTTTTGCTAGTAAAATTAAGGAAAACCCTTTGATGTTCTATAAATATATTAAGAGCAAGAGGGTAACTAAAGAAAGGGTAGGGCCTATTTGAGACCATGAGAGTAATCTTTATGTGGAGGCAGAAGATGTTGGTATGATTCTTAATGAATATTTTGCATCTGTTTTCACAAAGGAAAGGGGCAATGCAGATACTGCTATCAAGGAGGAGTGTGAAATTCTGGATGAAATAAACATAGTGAGAGAGGAGGTATTAAGGGGTTTAGCAGCTTTGAAAGTAGATAAGCTCCCAGGCCCAGATGAAATGCATCCCAGGCTTTTGAGCGAAGTAAAAGAGGAAATAGCAGAGGCCTTGACCAATCTTTTTCTAGTCCTCTTTGGATTTGTGCATGGTGCCGGAGGACTGGAGGACTGCTAATGTGGTACCCTTGATTAAGAAGGGAGAAAGGGTTAGGCCGAGTAATTACAGGCCTGTCAGCCTAACCTCAGTGGTGGGAAAATTATTGGAAAAAATCTTGAAAGACAGGATAAATCTACATTTGGAAAGGCAAGGATTAATTAGGGACAGTTAGCACGGATTGGTTAAGGGAAGATCGTGTCTGACTAACCTGATTGAATTTTTTGAGGAGGTAACCAAGAGGGTCGATGAGGGTAGTGCATACGATGTAGTGTATATGGACTTTAGCAAAGCTTTTGATAAGGTCCCACATGGTAGACTGATCACGAAGGCTAAAGCCCATGGGATCCAGGGCAAAGTGGCAAGTTGGATCCAAAATTGTCTTGGAGGTAGGAAGCAAAGGGTAATGATTGATGGATGTTTTTGTGACTGGATGGATGTTTCCAGTGAGGTACTGTGGGGCTCAGTACTGGGTCCCTTGTTTTTTGTGGTATATATCAACGGTTTAGATTTGAATATAGGGATTAAGAAGTTGCAGATGGCACTAAAATTAGCTGTGTGGTTGATAATGAAGAGAAAAGTCATGGACTGCAGGAGGATATCAATCTACTGGTCAGGTGGGCAGAGCAGTGGCAAATAGAATTTAATTTGGAGAAGTGTGAGGTAATGCACTTTGGGAGGGCTAATAAGGAAAGGGTATACACATTAAGCGGTAGAGCACTTAATAATGTAGATGAATAAAGGGACCTTGGAGTGCTCGTCCACAGATCCCTGAAAGTAGCAGGCCAGGTGAATAAGGGGGTTAAGAAGGCATACGGAATGCTTGCCTTTTTTGGCCGAGGCATAGAATACAAGAGCAGGGAGGTTATGCTTAAATTATATAATACTCTGGTTTGGCCACAGCGGGGTACTGATCGCCATATTACAGGAAGGACATGATTGCACTAGAGAGGGTGCAGAGAGATTTACTAGGATGCTGCCTAGAATGGAGAATCTTAGCTATGAGGACAGATTGGATAGGCTGGGTTTGTTCTCATTGGAACAGAGGAGGTTGAGAGGAGACCTCATTGAGGTGTACAAAATTTTGAGGGGCTTGGATATAGTGGATAGCAAGGGCCTATTTCCATTGGTGGAGGGGTCAATTATGAGGGGGCATAGTTTTAAGGTGGTTGGTGGAAAGTTCAGAGGTGGCTTCTTCACGCAGAGGGTTGTGGGGGGTCTGGAACTCACTGCCTAGAAGGGTGGTAGATGCAGAAAGCCTCACCACATTTAAAAGGTGCTTGGATGGGCACTTAACGTGCCGTAATCTGCAGGGTTACGGGCCTAGAACTGGTAAGTGGGATTAGACTGGATAACCTCTTGTTGGCTGACACGGGTACGATGGTAAGTACTGCAGGGAATCGAATACGGCCAAGGTAATCTCCTGGACTAGTTTCAATCGCCTGGATGGGTCTGAGAGGAATTTTCCCAGATTTTTTTCCCCCAATTGGCCTGGGTTTTTATCTGGTTTTTGCTTCTCCCAGGAGATCACATGGCTCCGGTTGGGGTGGAGTGTAGAATGTTGCGGTGTAAGGGATGTCACAGTTGTATGGGGCGGACTGGTTGGGCTTGGGTGCTCTTTACCTTTCTGCCATTGTTCATTGTTCATAGGTTTATATGTAACCTTCAGGGCTGCTGACCGAGGTCCGTGCGGCACTTTGTCGGCCGGCACGGACACGATGGGCCGAAATGGCCTCCTTCTGCGCTGTAAATTTCTGTTTTTATTCGTTATTCCGGCTGATTAATTTTCTTGAATTTGATGTTATTTTTAATCAAGCTTGTTTTTTTAAACTTCTTTGTTCGATAACGTTCCTATGAAGCACCTTAGGACGTTTTACTACGTTAAAGGCACTATATAAATACAAGTTGTTGTTGTTGATCTTGCTTCTGTCTCCTGTGCTCTTCATTTCTAGACTGACGCACAGTCATAATCGGGGGTGGGGGCGGCGGGGGAAGCTCGCGTGCCATTTACAGGGAAATCAAAACATTTGTGCAGCCAGGTGCATGGAACTCCCCATCTGAGCAAATAAATGGAAAGGTTTGAAAGGCCACAAAATGACTAACCAACGATTGCTATTTTGATTAAACTTCAGAAAGGTGGCCAAATGAATGCTAGCCGTGTGGTTGTTGCTGCAAATGTATAAAGTTCCCGAGCTTCAAAACCAGACTCTGAAGTACTGAATGCTCTTTACTAATGAAAGTGATTTAAGCTGCTATTTGTGGGCCCAAGTTTCGGCCTCAGTTGCTCCTGATTTTTTTGGAGCAACTGGTGTAGAATGGAGTATCTTAGAAATTCAAATTCTCGGCATTTAGTTTGCTCCAGTTCTAGTCAGTTAGAACAGTTTCACTTTGGAACAGAATTTTTTTTTCCAAAAGGGGGCGTGTCCGGCCACTTACGCCTGTTTTCAAAGTTTCAGCAGTGAAAACTTACTCCGAGCTAACTTAGAATGGAGTAAGTGAAGATTTTTGTACGCTCGAAAAAACCTTGTCTACACTTTAGAAAATCAGGCGTAGAGAATGGGGGGCGGTTTAAAGGGAAGTTTACAAACATTAAACACTTCAGTTTTACAAATAAAGAGCCATCATCAATAATAAATTATAAAAACATCAATAAATCAACCAATAAATCAATCAAAAAAAATTAATAAGAAATAATTTTTTTTTAAAAAATCAATAAATAAAACATTTTCTACTTACCGACTGCAGCACTGGGAGCCCTCCAACAGCGTGCTGGGATGCCCCCCCCCCCCAACCCAGTGTGTCTCTGTCAGTGTCTCTATCTCTCTGTCTGTCTGTCTGTCTGTCTGTGTCTCTCACTCTCCGTCTGTCAGTGTCTGTGTTTCTGACAGCGAGGAGGGGGGTAGAGGGAGAGAGAGGGGGAAGGGGGAGGGATGGGGAGGGAGGGAGGGGGAGAGGGAAGGGGGAGGGGGGGAGAGGAGAGGAGAGGGGGGGAGAGGAGAAGGGGGAGGAAGGAGAAGGAGGGGGGGAAGGAGAAGGGATGGGCGGGGGAGGCTGAACAGGCCGGGCCCGGCCGGGCCCAAGACTTCGGGCAGGGCCCATCCCCAGCACCAGATTTACAGGTAGGTGGCTTTGGGTCGGGTCGGGGGGAGCGCGGGTCGGGTCGGGGGGGCGGAGGGAGGTCGGTTCAGTTCGGGTCGGAGGGAGGGAGAGGGAGGTCAGGTCGGGTGGGGGGGGGGGGGCGAGCGCGGGTCGGGTTGGACCGGGTCGGGTCCGGTCTGGGTGGGTGGGGGGGGGGGTCGGGAGGTCGGGTCGGGGGGGTGGTGGTGGGAGGGAGGTCGGGTCGGGGGGGGAGGGAGGGAGAGGGAGGTCAGGTCGGGTGGTTGGGGGGGGGGGGCAGCACGGGTCGGGTCCGGTCAGGTCCGGTGAGGGGGCGGGCGGGGGGGTAAGGGCGGGGAAGCGGGAGTCGAGTCGGGTCGGGAGAAAGCAGGATCTGGGCGTGGGAGGCAGCCTTATGCACGGAGCCCCAGTGAGGCCATTCGGCCAGGGCTAGGGGCTGCGTGCTTCGGGCCCCTCCCACACAGTTTTGGGCGCCTGGAGCTACTGCACATGCGAGCCCATTGTAGCGCGCATGTGCAGAGGTCCCGGCACTGTTTTCAGCGCAGGGACCTAGCTCCACCCCCTACAGCTCGTGCTGCGCCGCGCCTGACTCAAGAGGACCAGCAGGGAGCTGGAGAATCTGTAAGTATTTTTTAGGCGCACTTTGTGGCGCGAAAAACGGACGTCCAGGTCGGGGCTGCGCCGTTCTAGGCGCGGCCCGAAACTTGGGCCCATATTGTGCTAAGATCCACCCTCGTGGCACCTTTTCCCCCCCCCCCGGATCTCAGTTATGACTCAATCGTAAACTTGCCAGGATTCACGAAGAGCAGCAATTTTGCTGCTGGATGCAGCTAGCTGCTCAATCAAGATCTGCACTTCGGAAGCCAAGACCACGCGCTTCAGCTTTTGCTCTTTAAAGGGAAGCAGTGCCATTTAAATACATTTTTTTTTGTTCTAATAGACTTGCTCTTAATTACTTAGTCTTCATTTAGTAAGAAGTTTGTTTTTGAATTGACCTATTTCAAGATTAGTTCAAAGATGTTTGCATCAAATTGCAAGCACCAATGAAGAAAAGTTACATTTTTAAAACACATTTCTGTGCAAGTCCTACTAGTCTTTTTCAAACAATGGAAACGTAATTCAAAGTATTTTTTTATGGCGCCCTAATAGTTCAGCATGCCTTGTTGTAGTTCAGCAGCCTTGTTTGTGTTAGCAGTACGTTCAAAGGTTATTGGAGGAGAATGCTGCAAGTCATCAGTCAATACATTTCCATATTTTAAAAAAAAATTAATTTGGCATCAACACAGGAAACACACAGACAAGTGGCCTCGATTTTTGACCTCTTCAGATTAGTGTTTGTTTCTTCCAGAGGATGACAGCTGCTGCATGCAGGGGTTCCCACAGGTTCCAGGTCAGAATATTAATGATGCTATTGATGGTTCTTGCAGATAAGAGAGGTGTTCCAAATGTTATCGTAATGTTGTCTCTAGACAGGAAATCAATTTAATTCTGTTTAATTCGCGTAGCTGCAACCTTTGTTGGATTGAATATACAGCACACAGAAAACGTGTATTGGCTGGCGTGATGTATTGTGCGCCATAGGCAAGTTAAGTTTATTCAGATGATTTCATGAGTGCCATAGTTACAACTGCTGGAACTGTTTGAACTGGAGTTACAGCCTTGTATTTAAGTCATTAATATTGTTGTAAACAGGAACTAACATTCTCCATGCTCCTTTGTATTTTATTAAATTGCTTTGGGAGGAGTGGTATGCATGTGAAACACGTCAAATTATGCTTTCACCATGTCATCTGTGGCTAGACTTCATGCATTCTGCGCACATATTCTGTGATACTTGTATTGTTACCTTGTTTCTCTTGCCAGAAGTCAATAAACTCTTGAAATTCTCTTTGTGGTTTGCTGCTGCTTCAAGCATGAATTTTTTCTCACCCAGCCTAGGGTTAGAGGAATATTTACTGCATCCCTTCGAAACATTGTCTGAAATGAGCTTTCTGGATTGGGCATGTGCAGAAAGCCTCCTTCACATCAACAACGAACTTGTTGATGGCCTTGAATTCTTTTTGTAAATGTCACCAGAAAGTTCCAATGTGTGTGGGCAGTGCACATTATGTGCATTAAGATTGTGAGGTTTTGAGCTCCATGTTTTGGACATGTAACTTGCAAAATCAGTCTCAAACACTGAGACCTTTAGTAGATTTTTGAATGTTGTCGATCACCACTCGCTGTTTGAAAGGCAAGAACAAAGCAAGTACATGTCAGTTTATTGTCTGTTTTGCAGCTTTCTTCAAACATTGTTCTCTGAAAAGTATATCAGTTGACTTGTAAGAATGCTCTCTATGTATCGGGTTTGGTATTTGGCTGTTTTATTTGGCATCGTCACAGAACTGTTAAAAGATTGCAATACTTTCCTCAGACGCATAATGTGTACTGTATATGAACTTAAGGTCGTGAGAGCTGACTCAACAACATCTTAGTAATGTAAGTCTTCGCTCTACCAGACCTATATGTGAAATAAATGTCCTCTCCCAACCCAGATACTAGACCCAAAACAGCTACTACTTCATCACAAGTCGGGTTTCTGCCTGGGAAAGACAATGAAAGAAGAAAGAACGACTTGCATTTATATAGTGCCTTTCACAACCACAAGACATCTCAAAGCACTTTACAGCCAATGAAGTACATTTGGAGAGTAGTAATTTTGTAATGTGGGAAACGCGGCAGCCAACTTGCGCACAGCAAGCTCCCACAAACAGCAATGTGATAATGATCAGATAATCTGTTTTTGTAATGTGATTGAGGAATAAATATTGGTCAGGACACTGGGGATAACTCCCCTGCTCTTCTTCGAAATAGTGCCATGGGATCTTTTACGTCCACTTGAGAGAGTAGACGGGGCCTTGGTTTAACATCTCATCTGAAAGACGGCACCTCCAACAGCGCAGCACTCCCTCAGCACTGCAACTGGAGTGTCAGCCTAGATTTATGTGCTCAAGATCCTGGAGTGGGACTTGAACCCACAACCTTGTGACTCAGGTGAGTGTGCTACCCACTGAGCCACAGCTGACACTGAGAATGAAGGATATGGGAAATGAAAGTGTTTTCACACACAGTAAAGGATACTCTGATGTATGTTGTTTCGGGCAGATTAAAGGGAACTGGCTATATTGTATCCATAATGCAACATGTGAAGACAAAACAGACCCAACACAACTTGTGGCTAACCTAGGAGGCTGACCTATTTGTGGGTGGGTTTATTTGCCTATGGTGCAGCTAACATCTCGTTGGCTTAATGAGGGGGCTCAACAAGGTGTGGCGGAGGAGCGGCGATAGATTGTAGCAGAGGTACGGCAAATGAGGGTATGGGGCCCAGAAGAGCCGAAGGCCCAGGGGCAGCACGGGCCTGCCCACACTGCGATATGTGTGCGCACTAGGTTCGTGCAGCAGAGTTGGTCTCCAGTTGTCCTGGTTAACCCTTGCCACTGGATAAAGGCCTAGCTCTGCCAAGCCCGTGGTGGCTGATGTGCAACGGTCACCACACGTTAAAAAAATCCACGCATAGGCATCTTCCAACCAATTCAATTGGAATTCAGGACTGAAATATCGGGTCCTCCATTGAAACATCTGTGAACCCATGTGGAAGCAAGTCATTCTCATTCAAGGGTTTCCTATGATCTGACTTGGGAGTCCTTGTTACAGCACTGCATGTCCTAACTTGGAAAGTGTTCCATTCCCCAACACTGTCAACACAAAAAACCTACCATGCATTTATATAGGCTTTTACCATTTGGTAAAGGATACTGTCCCAATCCCGATACTTCCAAGAAACATATTTGGATTCTTTGACTTTTATAACTTATATCTGTCAATTTCAAGTCGGCTTCCTTAGTTCAAATGGAGCACTATATTGGAGCTGCCTTAGAAATGAGGCAGGCCACAGGGCAGCTTCATTGTTTTTAAACAACAACAATTGAGGATTGGATCTCAACCAGAAGGTTATGATTTTGATTCCCAATCTTCAGAGATGAAAGCTCTTGTGTCTATCATTGGAGAAATGCCAGCAGCTCCTGCTCTGGGTGCATTCTGTGATGGGGCATTGCTGAGTGGCAGAGTGCCCCATCTCACTGCAGAGAAGAAGCTAGCAGGGCAAGCCCTCTCCTGCAAAAATGCACACCCTTCTACCTACCTGCCGTGTGGTGCTGAAGACAGCTGCGAAACGGCTTGTGACTCTAAACCTTATCCTCTAGCTGAAGAAACATGTGTTGGTAGAGTGACGGCACTTGGGGGGAATGTGGAAAGTTATTGTGGTTGATGTAAACTGGTGCTGAAGCAAACAAATGGCTGAGCACCGAGAGAACTGAAAAAAATCACGCTGACCTCCGTCACAAACCTGTAGCAGTACAGAATATTTTACCCCATTTCATGTACCAACAGGATGTGTTGTTTAGATGTCAATCTGCTAAAGATGACATTACTTTGGGATACTTAAAGCTCTGAAAACTCATTTCAGGGAATGGAAGAGAAATGTACTTTATTTCCCATTATATGAAGAAATTGTAATACAGGGTACATTGTAACATTGTTATGTGTAACATTGTTATATTGTAATACAATATACATACATCAGGCGATCAAATAGACAAATAAATATCATTTGTCTGATGATTGAAATTACTAAAGTATTGGAGATATTATGGAATAAGCAGTATTCAGATACAAACCCTAATGCCATGGCATGCAGCATTGTCCCAAATATATTAACTGGCAGATTTGCTGCATTTAGAAATGGCAATACAGGAATTTGTTTCACTTATTTAAAAAAAATACTGCCTATAAGCTGAAGCAGAGTAAGAGTTTTATTTATTTTGCAGTGCAGCCGCTAATTTATTTATTCGGTGC
The DNA here is from genome assembly GCF_044704955.1 of Pristiophorus japonicus. Classification (NCBI taxonomy): domain Eukaryota; kingdom Metazoa; phylum Chordata; class Chondrichthyes; family Pristiophoridae; genus Pristiophorus; species Pristiophorus japonicus. The sequence continues at coordinate 82,227,003 of NC_091993.1, forward strand.
CAGAAAGTATTGCAAACCAACATGGTTTACTACTGCGAACACTTCCCTAACTACACCAACTTGAATAGGGATTGCTCAGACACTTTGAGATTTTAAATACATTGGTGTCACCAACGTCATTGACTCTACAAAATGCAAACTCCTTTGGGACGCTACAGTTTTACATCTTTCAGAATGAACTTAAAAGTAACGAAAGAGAAAACAGAATTTCATGGGCAAGTGTTTGTTATTAAGGTTCATGCTTTTTTATGACACATGGGATGGGATTTACAAGTATGATTCAATCAAGCAGGGTCAACATGGTTTTATGAAAGGGAAATCATGTTTGACAAATTTGTTGGAGTTCTTTGAGGATGTAATGAGAAGGTAGATAAGGGGGAACCAGTGGATGTGGTGTATTTGGATTTCCAGAAGGCATTTGATAAGGTGCCACATAAGAGGTTACTACACAAGATAAAAGTTCATGGGGTATTATATTAGCATGGATAGAAAATTGGCTAACTAACTGAAAACAGAGAGTCGGGATAAATGGGTCATTTTCCGGTTGGCAAATAGTAACTATTGGGGTGCTGCAGGGATCGGTGCTGGGTCCTCAACTATTTACAATTTATATTAATGACTTGGATGAATGGACCGAGTGTAATGTAGCCAAGATTGCTGATGATATAAAGATGGGTGGGAAAGAAAATTGTGAGGAGGACACAAAAAATCTGCAAAGGGATATAGACAGGCTGAGTGAGCGGGCAAAAATTTGGTAGATTTAATAGAAAAATTTAATAGAAAAGCAAATTATAATTTAAATGGAGAAAAATTGCAAAGTGCTGCAGTACATAGCGACCTGGGGGTCCTTGTGCATGAAAAAAACAAAGTTGAGTATGCAGGTACAGAAAGTAATCAGGAAGGCAAATTAAATGTTGGCCTTTATTGCAAGGGGGATGGAGTATAAAAACAGAGAAGTCCTGCTATAACTGTACAGAGTATTGGTGAGGCCACACCTGGAGTACTGCGTACAGTTTTGGTCACCGTATTTAAGGAAGGATATACTTGCATTGGAGGCTGTTCAGGGAAGGTTCACTCGGTTGATTCTGGAGATGAGGGGATTGACTTATGAGGATAGGTTGAGTAGGTTGGGTCTATACACATTGGAGTTCAGAAGAATGAGAGGTGCTCTTATTGAAACTTTATAAGATAATGAGGGGGCTCCTCCAGGTGGATGCAAAGAGGATATTTTCACTCATAGGGGAAACTAAAATTAGGGGACATAGTCTCAGAATAAGGGGCCGTCCATTTAAAACTGAGATGAGGAGAAATTTCTTCTCAGAGGGTTGTAAATCTATAGAATTCTCTGCCCCAGAGAGTTGTGGAGGCTGGGTCATTGTCATTGAACATATTTTAGGTGGAGATAGACAGATATTTGAGCGATAAGGGAGTAAAGGGTTATGGGGAGCGGCAGGGAAGTGGAGCTGAACCCATGATCAGATCAGCCATGACCTTATTGAATGCCGGAGCAGGCTCAAGGGGCCAAATGGCCTACTCCTGCTCCTATTTCTTATGTTCTTACACTGTGCACAAAGTGTAACAAAATGATCAATCTGTGGTTTATAACTGCGTTTGCAATTTTGTTAGGCGCAGCTCACTGTTGAAAGCTTCACCAGTGGACTCATGTTCCATACTACCTCCCTGCAGACCTGGCACTCCGTTAAAGGTGCTATATAAATGCAAGTTGTTGAGTAGAGGGTGCACGCACATAAACAATGTGGGAGGAGATCATTCGGGTAGGGTGGGTAAGGAACTGGAAAGCGAACAAGGTCTAGCAAGTGAGCGTGAGAATCTTGAATTCAGGTTGCAGTGGCTCAGGCAGCTGCTGGCGATTGGCGACAGCAGGGATGGCGGGGCTGCACGTGAGGCCGCGGGTGGCAAGGTTTTGTGGAGGGTTGGCGGGACCAACGAGGGGAGTGTTAGAGGAGTTGAGCTGGGTGTGGTAAAAGCACAGATTATGGTTTTGACAGTGGTGTGGGGAGGTGAGCGATGCTGTGGGGGTGGAAGAAAGGACAGGACACTGTGTCGAAGAAAGCTCCGTTTGGAGTCCAGCATTACACTGTGGTTCCCACACCCACTATTTAGCTGAATATGGGCTGAGAGAGGTTATTGAAGTCAACATTAGAGACACAGGAGACATAGAGGCCATCATTTAGCTGGAAGATACTTTAGCTTTATCCACGTCTTAAGGAATACGTATTTATAGTAAACTCTCCTCTAAACAGTGCATTAGGACGCATGTTGCCTGCAGAGGATTTTGGAATGTATTGTGACCAGTTGTAGTTCTTTATCAACTGCTACATATTTTACTAGTTCCCAACATACAAGTGTGTGTTGAATCAATGTCACCTGCTGCACCAGACCACATGAACCCAGATACTGCAACAAGAGGTGATGTTCTGCATGACTGGGACTGTGTCAGGGTGTTGAGGTATAGAGTAAGCTGCATTATCAGAAATAGGACGATACTAGAATTAAATCTGGATGTTAAAACAAAAGCAATCCTGTTAAGTAAAAACGGATGAAGACCTTTGTTGTGCAACCCGACAGTAATATAATTTCTTTATAAAAGAGAATGGCATTGTTCTGCTTCTAATATCTGGGATATTTTATTCTCTCAGGCCTGAGAATACTTTGTGGTTTTGATTCTTTAAAGCTAACATTTATTACAAATATACACTTGGGAGCAGTGGTTTACGCAAAATAAGCCACAATATCGTGAATGCTATAGCTCCCTTGTGCTTACACAGTTCCTCTGTTACATGTCTGGAGTCACTCAGTTGTTTGCAGTTGCCGCCAATTCTCGTGGTGTTCTTAGTCATATTTTAGAGATTAATATATCTGAACATTTTCACTAATTAAATTTGATTTTGAGATTTGATTTATATGATTTCCATTACATTCATTCATTCTTGGTAAATTGGGTGGCGGAGGTTCCAAGTATCACAGGTATCAGCCGTACACTGTAAAACATCCCGGACAAGTCATGACAGGTCACTGTGTGGGATTCATGTCTGAGCTTTTGTGTTTGTTCCTGGGAGTGGCAGATTTCAGAGTCAGTGCGAGTTTGAGCTTATATGCTGACATGATTAAAATGCATACTTCTGCCTCGGGAGCATCGTCCACTTTGACCCGTCCTCTCCCCACCACCGTTACATCCCTAATCCTCAACTCTCAGGAACTCTCTCCCAAAACCACTTCTCCTCACTACCACCTTCAAAAGCCTCTAAAAGTTCCCACTTCAACCGTTCCTTTGCTCCCCATGCCCCTCCCTCAAGATCTTCATTTTCTTGCTTGATGCCCATCTTTCGCTTTGTAAAGCACTGAGACGCACAAATGTAAACTGTTCACATGGGGTGCAGAGTCATAAGCTATTACAGCACTGGCTCAGGACACATTTTTAGATTGAAACGAGACTGAAGGATAGGATGAGAAGGAAGAGAGTAAGAGTGATTTTTTTTTAAAAGGACAGGATTGTTTGGGTTAAATGACCTTTCATAGAATCTTACAACACAGAAAGAGGCCATTGTGCCGTGCCAGCTCTTTTGACATGTTCCTACAAATTCGTATGTTATATTTACTGCTGAAACAATTAGAGCACTGAAATTGTTGTAAACTCTGATATGCTCATAAATTTGGACTATTAGTTATTCAGAACATGTGTTTGTACACAAATTTCTCATTCCTATCACATGTTTTTTTAATACATTATTTCCAGTCTTATATCATCTTACGACAATAACCAGCTATAAGACATGCATCTAAAGTCACTCCATGTACTGTTTATTACTCTGCTTTGCCCTACATCAAAACAATTACTTCATAGTTGTATGTGCTCTTATGTTCATGATTGTTTAATCAGCTCCACAAATATATAGTTATATAATAAATAATAGAGGTGAATTCACTTGCGAAATGTTCCTAACTGTTGTGGGCACGAGTGCGTATCATTCAAAATTGACGTCAGCGCCAATTAACACATCCCTATAGCTATAAACCACCATCATTTGGGAGGTATTCAAAGCATCCAGGCTCAGTGGTAACACTCTCATCTCGACGTCAGAAGGTCGTGGGTTCAATTCCAGAGACTTGAGCACATAATCTAGGCTGGCACCTCAGTGCATACTGAGGGAGTGATGGACTGTTGGAGGTGCTGCCTTTCAGATGAGACGTTAAACCGAGGCCCCAACTGGATTTTCAGGTGAACGTAAAAGATCTCACAGCACGATTCAAAAAAGAGCAAGGGAGTTATTCCGGTGTCCTGCATTATTTATTCCTCAATCAACATCTAAAACTGATTATTTATATATTGCTGCATATGGAAACTTACTGTGCACATATTGTCTGTCGCTTTTCTCACATTTCAACATGACGTAATACTTCCTGGCCTCCTACATTGCAACAGTGACTACACTTCAAAATAACTTCTTGGTTGTAAAATGATTGGGATATTCTAAGATCGTGAAAGGCTCTCTATAAATGCAAGACTTTCTTTCAACTCTCTCTGTCTGTATCCAAACACTCTCTCCAAATCTCTCTTGATGATGTTCATATTTTCCTGTGGTGGCATGCTGATATTGGGTGTTCAGTTTGTGGGAAAACCGCTATTAGCCCACATGCTACCACTGCACATTACAGCTTGCCATGGAGTTACCCAGGGTTATCTATCCCACAAGGAGAATTAGAGGAATAAACACTTTTGAATTATGTTCATGTAAAATGGCCTGGGAGCAGGACTCTTGGTCTCCCTATTGTAGGCATATTTGTACATGTCTTGGACTTTGCATTAACCAGAACAAGCAAACTAAAATATAATACAGCACATTAATTTCTAGGAAAAACAGCCATTTTTAAATTCATTGTCTAGTGTTAAGGGTAGTGAGAACTAATCTTGTTTTTAAGAAGCTATGACATTACGAAGTTTAATCAAATTATGACAGTTAGGGTGGTGCATATGGAATTATTTCCAATTTTGTTTCTGTCTCCAGCAGAGTCGGCATGGTTTTATGAAAGGGAAATCATGTTTGACAAATTTGCTGGAGTTCTTTGAGGATGTAACGAACAGGGTGGATAAGGGGGAATCTGTGGATGTGGCGTATTTGGATTTCAAGAAGGCATTCGATAAGGTGCCACATAAAAGGTTACTGCACAAGATAAAAGCTCACAGGGTTGGGGGTAATATACTAGATTACCTTGGATAGAAGATTGGCTAACTAACAGAAAATAGAGAGTCGGGATAATTCTCAGTTCATTCTCGGGTTGGCAAACGGTAACTAGTGGGGTGCTGCAGGGATCGGTGCTGGGGCCTCAACTATTTCCAATCTATATTAATGACTTGGATGAAGGGACCGAGTGTAATGTAGCCAAGTTTGCTGATGATACAAAGATGGGTGGGAAAGCAAATTCTGAGGAGGACACAAAAAATCTGCGAAGAGATATAGACAGGCTAAGTGAGGGGGCAAACATTTGGCAGATGGAGTATAATGTGGGGAAGTGTGAGGTTATTCACTTTGGCAGGAAAAATAAAATAAAAAGCAAATTATTTAAATGGAGAGAGGTTACAAAATGCTGTAATACAGAGGGACCTGGAGGTCCTTGTGCATGAAACACCAAAGTTAGTATGCAGGTACAGCAAGTAATCAGGAAAGCAAATGGAATGTTGGCCTTTATTGCAAGGGGGATGGAATAGAAAAGTAGGGAAGTCCTGCTACAACTGTATAGGGTATTGTTGAGACCACACCTGGAGTACTGCGTTCAGTTTTGGTCTCCTTATTTAAGGAGGTATATACTTGCATTGGAGGCAGTTCAGAGAAGGTTCACTAAGTTGATTCCTGAGATGAAGGGGTTGACTTATGAAGAAAGGTTGAGCAGGTTGGACCTATACTCATTGGAGTTTAAAAGAACGAGAGATGATCATATTGAAACATGATACTGAGGGGGCTCAACACGATAAATGCTGAGAGGATGTTTCCCCTTGTGACGGAATCTAGAACTAGGGGGTACAGTTTCAGAATAAGGGGTCACCCATTTAGAACTGAGATGAGGAGGAATTTCTTATCAGAGGGTCGTAAATCTGTGGAATTATCTGCCCCAGAGAACAGTGGAGACTGGGTCATTGAATATATTTAAGGTGGAGATAGACAGCTTTTTGAGCGATAAGGGAATGAAGGGTTTGGAAAGCAGTGACAGGATCAGTCCAAGTCAGCATGGATTTATGAAAGGGAAATCATGCTTGATGAATCTTCTGGAATTTTTTGAGGATGTAACTAGCAGAGTGGACAAGGGAGAACCAGTGGATGTGGTGTATTTGGACTTTCAAAAGGCTTTTGACAAGGTCCCACACAAGAGATTGATGTGAAAAATCAAAGCACATGGTATTGGGGGTAATGTACTGACGTGATTAGAGAACTGGTTGGCAGACAGGAAGCAGAGAGTGGGGATAAACGGGTCCTTTTCAGAATGGCAGGCAGTGACTAGTGGAGTGCCACAAGGCTCAGTGCTGGGACCCCAGCTCTTTACAATATACATTAACGATTTAGATGAAGGAATTAAGTGTAATATCTCCAAGTTTGCAGATGACACTAAATTGGGTGGTGGTGTGAGCTGTGAGGAGGATGCTAAGAGGCTGCAGGGTGACTTGGATAGGTTAGGTGATTGGGCAAATGCATGGCAGATGCAGTATAATGTGGATAATTGTGAGGTTATCCATTTTGGGGGCAAAAGCACGAAGGCAGAATATTATCTGAATGGCGGCAGATTAGGAAAAGGGGAGGTGCAACGAGACCTGGGTGTCATGGTTTATCAGTCACTGAAAGTGGGCATGCAGGTACAGCAGGCGGTGAAGAAGGCAAATGATATGTTGGCCTTCATAGCTAGGGGATTTGAGTATAGGAGCAGGGAGGTCTTACTGCAGTTGTACAGGGCCTTGGTGAGGCCCCACCTGGAATATTGTGTACAGTTTTGGTCTCCTAATCTGAGGAAGGACGTTCTTGCTATTGAGGGAGTGCAGCGAAGGTTCACCAGACTGATTCCAGAGATGGCTGGGCTGTCATATGAGGAGAGACTGGATCAACTGGGCCTTTATTCACTGGCGTTTAGAAGGATGAGAGGGGATCTCATAGAAACATATAAGATTCTGACGGGACTGGACAGGTTAGATGCGGGAAGAATATTCTCAATGTTGGGGAAGTCCAGAACCAGGGGACATAGTCTTAGGATAAGGGGTAGGCCATTTGGGACTGAGATGAGGAGAAACTTCTTCACTCAGAGAGTTGTTGACCTGTGGAATTCCCTGCCGCAGAGAGTTGTTGATGTCAGTTCATTGGATATATTCAAGAGGGAGTTAGATATGGCCCTTATGGTTAAGGGGATCAAGGGGTATGGAGAGAAAGCAGGAAAGGGGTACTGAAGGAATGATCAGCCATGATCTTATTGAATGGCGGTGCAGGCACGAAGGGCCGAATGGCCTACTCCTGCACCTATTTTCTATGTTTCTATGTTTCTATGGAGCCAGGGGCATCTGTGAACAGGGAAAGCAACAGTGATGCTCTTCAACCAATCAGATTGCAGTATCCTCACTGAGATGCACAGAGTCCAAACCAGGAAATATAAATTAGATTTAAATGATATACAGAAAGCAAAATAAAGATTGGGAAAGAAAGATCGGATTAAGAAAGAGATATAAAAAGACAGACGGAAAACATTTTTTTTTAACTCTCCAACACTAATTAAATTCTGAAGGAGTGAGACTCCACACTTCTAAAATCAAGTTTTCTGGGGAAAAGAGATTATTTAGCAGTAATTATGACTGATCATGCCATTAAAAATTCACTTACACCTGAACGCACCAGCCCTAACTTTTTCTGGCGTCTTTAGTGGGTAACTAGTGAGTAGGTACATCAACGTCACGCCCTTGCGTTGATTTAAATGGCAAGGCTATCAGCGACGTACTGGTGTAGTGCAGCCTGTGGAGGAGCAGGGAAAATCAAACTGCAACTTCTAGATTTCGGTGTTTAACTGTGCAGGTCCACGTGCCAGAAGTTGCTGTCAGATTTACTCCCTAATAACAGTGAGTGCTGTTAACCTCACCATTATTCTCAATGCAAAATTGGGGCCATTATCTCTACATTTCTTCTCCTTTTCTGTATATTGGAATATGTGATGGAAAAGAGCTTGTTGACCAGCTGTGGCATTTGTAACCACTGTCTGTAGTTCTGCGGTACTAGAAAAGTGATCACAATGCTGAGGATGTTGACCTTTCCACCAAGTAAATTAGATGGCTGATTCCCTGCTGACACAGTAAGGGTGTACAGAATTATCTAACTTATTGGAAGTGGGCTCACTTGTAAGCAAACAAAAGATACATGTGTTCTGCATCTCAAAACTTAGAGCATATAACATCTATAGGACAAATCAAACAAGGCTACGATGTCATTTTTATCCCCACCCAAAATAGAGCTTTTTAATCGAGTAATGCCGCAACAAAACTGAATTTAGAATGAATTTTGTGCAAAAAAAACCCTGTATAATTTGATTTTATATCACTTGTAAAGAATACCATCTGTTTGAAAGTAAATAAAATTGCCATTATCCCCGACTGTTGATGTGAACACCAAGCTCGAGACTTTCTTCATAACTAAATGAACTCATTGCTCCTGAAGGGCTTCAGAAAGAAATTATTGCCCATCGTGCAACAGGGCATTGGCACCAGCACTTGTTGGGACATGTAGAATGCTAGGTTTCTTGTGCATCCTTCCATTCCTTTGACCCACCATTGGCAACGGTGTCTTCAGTCACCTAGGCCTCACACTCTGGACATCCTTTCCTAAACCCCAACCCCTCTCCACATCCCTCTCTCCTTTCTTTAAGACCCTCCTTAAAATCCACCTCTTTGAATAAGCTTTTAGTAATCCCTTCTAATATCTCCTTCTTTGGCTCCATTTTTGTCTGATTGTGCATCTGTAAGGTACACTGGGATGTTTTTCTACATTAAAGGTGGTATATAACTGCAAGTTGCTGTTGTTAATTAGGTTTTCCTCAGTGAAACTAGAAATACTTTATTTTTTAAACTGTATTTGCCTTACTCCTTGCAGCCTATACATGTTCCCATTGCAGTTTGGAGTACTGGGACACATCTCGTACATCAACATCTTGTCCAGGACCTGCTCTTATTGATGTGCTTTACCTTCTTGAGTCTTTGCAAACTTTCGTACAGCCAAGACTAATTAACCTCTGCACAGGGTGCTGCATGACGGCTTGCTCCCGTTCCGCCAACCCAGAGAACATGCAGTCCTACCTCATTATGGCTTCACTCACACATCATTTCTTCCAATATATTGATATGACTGACAGATCTCCTGTGTGCTCCTCCCAGCAGGTCAGAGGATACTCTGCTATACAACAGAAGCATTGTGCCATGTCACAGTGACATGCTAGCAACATGCAACCATGTGCAACTTAGTGCGTCCTTTTTAGACACAAGTGTAATTACTGGGTGTGTTAGAAGGTTCTTTGACAGATTCTCGGGTCAATTAAAGATCAGACTGGCTTTCTTTTCTTTATACTTTTTTTACGCGTTACTCCTGAAGTTAATTAGAAGGTATTTTCTGAAGAACTTTCCTCTAAATCGGAAAAGACTGTTTTTTCTCTCTCTCTTTAATAACTTTATTTTTTAAGTGTGATCGAGAAATTTAAGCAGGTGGCATTGGCATACCTGCACTTTGGGCACATCTCCGAATGTATATATGTGTTCCTGTAACACTTCCATCATGCTATTTTTGTCAAGTGCACCTGTAAAGCTTAAACTCACCTCTGATTTGAGTCTTCCTAGCTCCGCTCCCAAGACAGGGGTGCTGTGGCATGCTATTTTCCAGCACTCGACATGCCTGAAGCCTCTGCAAATTGGGCCTACTTACTGCCTGATGCTCTTTTTTGCTGCCCTCCCACTGCCCTGACCCCAGAGGTGATCTTTGCTGCCACCCAACTGATTCTCTCATGTAGGCACTCAGTGGCCCTTCACCCTCACCATTTGTTACTGCTGCCGGCTAGGGTTCGCAACCCTCCGCTTTGGGCAGGTGTCTTTTGGAGTGGTCGCTGATTGCATTGCGGGCAGTTACAGCAGGGGGAATGAAGGAGTGGCAAGTGTTTGTAGAAGGAAGTGACCGGATCCAGGAGAGGCGTGAGTCTGCGATCCAGAAGAGGCGAGGGCCCAGGGGCAGCACGGGCCAGCCCACACTGCGATATGTGTGGGCACTAGGTCCGTGCAGCAGAGCAGGTCTCCAGTTAGTCTTGGGTAATCCTTGCCACTGGACCAAAACCTAGCTCTGTCGAGCCCGTGTGGTGGCTGGTGTGCAACGGCCACCACACGTTAAAAAATCCAAGCACAGGCATCTTCCACCCTCCAAGATGTAGTTTGGGATCTGGAATATTAGGTCCTTCATTGAAACACCTGTGAACTCACTCCTTTTTAGCATGGAAGCAATTGATCCTCGCTTCGTGGGACCGCCTATGATGATGATGATTGGAGTGGGTGATTGGTCTCCCAGCTGCTGCTGCTGGTGACGCGGGTGTAAAGTATTTGTTCATGGGTTTCTTTGCTTAAAAATTCATAGCAACACATTGCTATTAATAACTAGTTGGTTTATTTGCAAAGGTTTAACAATCACACTCCACATTACCAGTTCATCCATCAGGCTCACAACCATCTGCCTCATTGTGGATCCCCTGAACCCAACTGGCTGGGGTTTTATTGAGTTTTGTGAACATCACGTGACTGGCTAAGCCACTCACAACTCATCAGCTCTACAAACCTGTGAGCATCCTCACAGGGGCATACATTACATCGGGAGATACAGTCCTTGTATATGCGCAGTTTATGCATGTACAGTACTCTGGCTGTCGTGGCTCGCAACCAAACCCCGCTGTCTGGGTCCTGCTGGTCAGACCGCTGTTCAGAACTTACCATTTCATTACCGTTTGTGAGGATGGCAGCATTGTGGCCAACAAAAGTCACCCGGAAACTCCAAGTCCTGAGAAAGCAACTGGGGGAGGGAGGGAGAGAGGGGGAGGGAGGGAGAGAGAGAGAGAGAGAGAGAGAGAGAGAGAGAAACACAAATGGGGAGAGAGAGTGAAGCAAAAAACTGGGGAGAGAAACAAACTGGTGGGGGGGAGGGGAAAGAGAGAGAAACATGAAGTGGGGGGGGGAGGGGAGGAAAGAGGCAAAAACTGGGGTTAGAGGGAGAAAGACAAACTGGGGGAGAGGGACAGAAACACAATCTGGTGTGAGAGATGGTTGGTCGGCCTGTGATGTGTGCTGTTGCATAATGTGTTTTGTTCTGGGAGTCGGGCAGCTTTGGTGCTTCTCTCTGAGGACTGAACCTCACCTTCCTGATGCTGGGCTTCAGCAGTGATGTGTGGGTGTCAGTGAATTGAATTAGGTTTTGTTGTGTCCATAAGCATTTTAGTAATGACTCCACGCAGCAAGGCATTGTACTTGAACTGTGGTGACCTTAGTCCATTTATTACAGCTCCTGAGTGAGGGTACAGTATGGTGAGCTCCCTTTTATACCTGGTTACCTGTCGTGTACAGGTGACCCCTAGGTCTCCACCAGTTGCACCCTCTGGTGGTACAAGCACAGTGTATATAGTGTGAAGATACATCCAGTAGTCTTATGTAACTGTACATTGAGTGTACAGGGTATATACTTATGTTATACATACACAACATCACTCTCCCCTAAGTTTTGCACCACTGGCCTTTGCATTGCATGCTCTGGTCCTAGACTTGAGTGCCCAAAGCCCTTGCACCTTGTCTATGCTTTGGCTTGGCTCTCTCCCTGTTGACCCCTAAGTCCTTATTGCCACAACATTGGGAAATTGTCAGCAATGGACAGTTAGAGGTTGCAGTGGAGGTTGAGTGGGTTCTGGGTGTGATCCATGTGTGTCCATGACTACATACATCCATCCCCCCCCCCCCATAAATAGACCATGTGTGTGGCTCAAAACCTGCATGTGAATACATGTTCAGAAAGAAAGAACAAAAAAAACATAGGATTAATTACATCACTGTTTAGTTTCTGCAGTAGTGGAACAAGTACATTTTATAGGTAAGGTACACACGTGGTATCACAGTCTTGCCCCTGGATTGTGTAGGTGCAGGTGGGTGAGGACGCTAGTTCCAGAGTAACCAGACTGTGTCTAGGTTGTCTGATGGCGACGCTGCGCCCCCTGCCAGCTGGGTGGGCTCGGATCGCTCACCTGGTTGAGTCTCAGGGCCTTTGCCGTTGCCTAGTGGTGGGAAGAGCCACAGGAGTGTGTGGCATCCCTGTCCTCCTTTGAGGTCTGCAGTGTCTCCCTGCTGCCCTTCAGTAATAGTGGGAGCCTGGTCATCCCAGGTCCCGTTCGGAGGGCTGGAGGGTGCTAGCCTCTTGCTCCCGGTACTGGCCCTGGTGGCCAGAGAGATAGAGCCGATCTGGGGCAGGGTACCAAAAGTTGTGCCTTTGCCGTCCACTGATTGTTGGCCCTGCAGCTGGTATGCTCCCTCTGTGTGTGGCCGTGCTCCCTGGGGCATCACATTGGTCCCGGAGGCGCAGGCTACATGACCGGGTAGCCCGCTGGACCTGGGTGCTTCTGACGGGAGGTTGTCCTTGGTTTTGTCGGCGTACATGTAGAACCCGGCATCGCACATCATTATTTCATTTACTGTTATAATACATTGGCTCCGACCGCAATCGCCCGACTCAACACGGTTAGTTACATTTACATACTTGCATTTGTCAATTACATCCTTTACATGTGTATTACCGGCATCGCTGTACAAAGAGTGGAACTGTCCCTTTAATTGTGATGGGTTGCCGGTCTCCTTTAAGAGGGCCTTGCAATCTTTACCCCAATCCGGTTCGCTGCTCGGCATCACATGTTACTCCATCAACGCTGTCCCTCGTGGTCTGGCCGCCGCCATCTTCACTTCAGGCGCTTCACCTCGTGGTGCGGGCGCCATCTTCTTTCTCTCCACGAGGTAGACTGCGGTGATCCTTTTTTCCCCAAGTTCTGCCACGGAAGCAGGGAAGTTACCTTCTGCACCAATTTTCTTTCTCCGGAGTCCTGCCATTGGAGCCCGGAAGGTGAAGTCGGGTACTTTGGGCTGGATCATCTCACTGTTGGGTTGAGCGGTCTGTGTCGTCTCCACGCAGTCGAGTTGAGCAGCTGGTTTCTCAGGTGTCGTGCTGGATCCAAATTCGGGGCCACGTAGGACGTCGATCGCTGGAGGCTGGAGGTTTTCCCAGCTCCAACGGATTTGTTTCATCCATCTTCTGCCTAGCAGTGTTGGATCATCACCAGCAACGATCCACAAAGGTAACTTGTGCATCGCGCCGCCATGGGACACCTGGACATCCATGCTGTCAACGACTGGGATGGTGTCATTTGTGTAAGTGAGCAGCTTCACTTGGATCGGGATAATTTTAGGTCGTTCAACTGGATTGTCCCACAGTTTCTCAAAGGCTGTCTGATTCATCAGCAATTGGCTCGCCCCTGTGTCCACCTCCATCGTGACTGGAACACCGTTGATTTCAACTTCCATTTTCAATGGAGAACTCTCGGTGGAGCAGGTAAACACTCCGTACACCTCAACGAGGGGCTGAGCTGCCTCATGGACTCTCTCTTCATCGTCGCTGGAGTCCGGATGAGCGGCCATCTCTTCATCGACTCGGTGAGTACAATTTCTCTTACACATTTGCTGGAGGTGGCCCTTCGTGTTACAGCCTTTGCAAGTATAGTCTTTGTAGCGGCACTGGTGGGCCCTGTGATTTCCTCCACAGTGCCAGCATGGGGTTAGCCGGTTGGCCTCATGTGGCGGACTCAGGGTTGCAGGACTCGGGGTTCTGTTCTCTCTACCCTGAAACAGACTACAAGCAGCAGCCTTGCCTCTAAAAGGCACCAGTCGGTTCACAGTACTTGCCAGGTTAGAGTCCTGAGGGCGAGTCATCCGCTTGGAATCGCAGGACGAGGCCATGAACGTCTGGCTCACGTTAATTGCCTTCTGCAGGGTGACCGTGGTGTCCGCAGAAAGCAACCTGTGGAGAAGGCCCTCATGGCCGATTTCAATAACGAAGATGTTCCGCAGCGCTTCGGTGATCGTCAAAATCACACGGTGCAGCCAATCATCTGAGGTTTGCAGCATATTTTGCGATTTCTTGGCCTTCGGGCCACTGCTGGGTGTAGAACCGGTGTCTGGCTGTGAGGATGCTCTCTTTAGGTTTGACCTGTTCCTGTATCATCGTTAGGCGCTCCGCATATGTTTTGGTTGTTGTCTTCGCTGGGGCTAGCAAGTCCCTGATGAGGTCATAGACGGTGGGCCCACAACTGCTGAGCAGGAGAGCACTGCACTTATAAGTCAGCGAGGTCAGGGTGTCTCCCACCAGGTCGTTCGCAATGAAAAAATGTTTGAGCCTTTCCACAAAGGCCTCCCAATCTTCCCTTACGGCGAATTGTTGAAAGGTGCCAAGGTTTGCCATTTTTCGCGTGGAAATTCGTAATCTCATCGCAAGTTGCTGTGTCCGTAAGCACTCTAGTAATGACTCCACAAGGCAATGTATTGTACTTGACCTGTGGTGACCTTAGTCCATTTATTACAGCTCCTGAGTGAGGGTACAGCATGGTGAGCTCCCTTTTATACCTGGTTACCTGTCGTGTACAGGTGACCCCTAGGTCTCCACCAGTTGCACCCTCTGGTGGTACAAACATAGTGTATACAGTGTAAAGATACATCCAGGGTGTGTACAGGGTATATACTTATGTTATGCATACACAACAGGTTTGGATTTATTAATTTTATAACTTGCTGTGCATTGTAAAAAGTCATAAAATTATACAAAACTTTAGTTACAAGTTACTGGTATCGATGTTTTTGTTGAATCAGTGATATTTACTTTCTCATTGCAGAAACTTCACAAGTAGTTTTTATTTAAACATTACTTATCTTTAAATCTTTCTGTTTTGTATTCTTTCTTTGATTTATAAATTATGTTATTCATCTCACTATAAAACACGAAGTCTAATTTTATTTGGAGCTTGGTGATATTAAGACACTTCGACACTTCGAACGTAACAACATTCCGTGGACAAATGTCACGTGATCAAACCTCATACAATTAAGCATCACACGAGCTGTGTCATGTGATCAAATGCCATGTGATCAAATGTCACATGAGCAAACCTCCAGGAATACGGCAAATCAGAGTAGGCAACCCTACTGCCAGCTGACCTGGTCATCTATCTGCCCACTTGTCCATTTCATTCCCATCCTGGCATCGAGTAAATGCAAAAAAGCAACAGGGAACTTGGCATTAAGTTGTTTGAGTTCATACTGTGCTTTTGTACTAAAAGTATGCCACATGCTGAAATAATGCCGTGGCCGGGATCGCAGTTTTTGGAGTTTTCTGTGATGGTGTGGAAGTGGAATTCCCAAAGTGACTTCCTTCTGACCCCTGAGTTCAGCAACCTTTTATTCAAAGTGCATTGTGTAATTCTGCTGTAATTGCCAACGTACAGATGGTAATCACATTATGACCACAGCACGCACTCTTGCAAAAGCCCTTTTGTAAAGCTACTGGGGATGAGGGGAATTCCAGCTTTCATGTCACCTCCGAATCTCTCCCTTCACACACTCCGCCCCTCGTAAGTACTCATGTCTTCCCAAACCCCTCCGCCCCCTCCCAACTCCTTCCGAATGCTTGCGCTCTACGTAACCAACTGCTGACCCACCTCTGGGGAAAACTTCCACATTTCACAGCGTTACTTTCTTGAAGAACATTTACTGCACTTTTACCAAGATAGCACTTTAAACAGTTCATAGCCACTTACGTAGGTCATTGCTATGAACTGGGCTTAAGTTATTTTCTCACTCTCACCACCGTTGCTCGCCCCAACCTCCCATCAGCAATCCTATTTCAATTGGCACTGTCTGTTGGGAGAATATTGTTGATTCTCAGCCAGACATAAGACGCAAAATTATCACAGCAACCTTTACGCCCTGTTGAGCATCAATTTGGAGCAGAATTGACACTAGCTGTGAAGAATCTTAAAGCACAGTGCCCTTGTAGAAGGATGGCAGAGAAGAGCAAAGGATTGAAATAGCATTAAAATTACATACACATTACTGGGTGTTCAAAGATGAATTACAGATTTGAGCCCAGCCCTAAGTTGATCTTGCCCACTCAAATGCCAAAACCAGACACAGAGACTCTGGTCATGACATTGCTATTTTGCACATGTGTGAGGCAGTACTTAATCTTTGATATCCATTTAATAAAATGGCAAATATGATTCAAGTTGAGGTGACTGTGGGTGAGCAATCCAATGATGGTGATTGTACATTATGTCACAGAAATTGCCCCACATTCAACATCTGTGGACAGACCTGGAACAACAATCTGCACCTTCTGGAACACAGTTTTCAGTTAATATTGGAAAGGGTGACAAATTGTCTCTGTGTAATTGTCTCTCAGAAAGGAATATATATTGTGGATTACTGAGCAGAATAATAACCTATGATTGGGACTGTATGTTCGCAACTGTTTCTTATTTTAGGCTAAATCTGTGAGAGGCGTGTCTCCTGCTCCCAGTGCAGAGGTGTCATGTTCCTTAATGCACTGTTGCCAAATAAGAGCTGAGCATGCTTTGCTTAGAATGCCTTCACTGAAAAATTCTTCAGTGGCAGAATAGATAACATTTAATGTTTAATTTGCATACTGAATACGTAGGTGCATCAGTTTATCCTTTAATAAATCATCATTGGCACCTTGTTAAAATAATTCTGAAAAACAATTTAGTTTTGAGTATTTTCCTCCTTACGTAACATTCTCGGTTTGTACATACTTGTGGTTTCCTGTACTGCTTGAAAAAAATAATACACATTCCTTTCTGCGTGGTCTCTGATGACAAAAACAGAGGGACTCGCGAGCTGCCAAGGTAAACATGTTTCTCCCCACCCACCCTCTCCTCACCTGTGCTGGGGTACGCCTCCACACAGGTGCCAGGTACCCACTACTGCCTCACCCAAGTCACCGTTCTGAATGTGTGAACCCTGAGTGCTGGTAGCCCATTAGTTTGTAGATGGGGGTGTGAAGGGGTATCGCAGCCCAGCCTGAACCTCCTTTCACCCGACAGCAGATGTGCGCACATTTACCAGCAATGGTCACTGGAGAGCAGTCAGGGGTGGGACCTCTGGCTGGTTACCTCTGTTCCCTCATAGCCCAAGGGCAGCGACCAAAGTGGGGTCATTTTCCAAGTTCATTGGTTCGTTGGGGGAGCCTCACCCGCCAGCTGAGCTTATCGGGAGATCGTGGATGTGACCCGCAGGCTGCAGTATGGACTCAGAAAATCAGTCTGCATATCTGAACAACACATTGACTTTACCAACAGAGCCACGGAGGTAAAGTTGAGTTAACAGTATATGACAGGAAGGAAAGAAGATGTTCAGTGTGATATAGTCTTACGACATCACTAACAAACACACTACACAAGTTGGCTCCAACACAGAAACTGTCATCATGTGACCTTGCCACATGACCCTTTATTATTTACATCGCTAGTTGCAGTACATCAGTAGTCCACTAGGTGGAGCAGTAGTCCACTAGGGGAGCTCTATTACATTCAGCCTAATTAGCTCCGCCCAGACGCTCACCCTGTCATTTAATTCAAACCCAAGTGGATGTTCTTTATCTCCCTGTCTTATTCCTATAGTTATTGAGTCACAAATATACTGTAGTGTTGCTTAAACTGAATAATTCTTCATCTGTTTTTCAATACCGTATATTGCATGTTTTAGAGAACAAAATTTTTGTCTGGTGGAATATCCAGATCAAGACATTTATACACTTGTCTACAAATCATTTTCAAAACTCACTTTGAAATCAAAAGTAATTTTGAAAGTTGAGAAAATAAATTCCTGTTTAAACAGCTTCTCTGTTTAATTATGACATGGGCACAAGATTGTTATTGAGGTGCCAAGTCCTGTATAACCCTCTGCTTTGGATTTGAACCAGCGATGCATTTTTTAAACCAGGTATGTGTGGAAACTGGTGCAGTTGTAACCAGCTGATACACGGGGTTGGGCAGTTACTCTGAAACCACACTTCCTGTAGCATTTAAGGCACTTAATTTGCTGCTGAGCAGCGCTTAAAAACTTTAATCCAGCCGTCATTACAGTGCTTAATGTACGTGCACATGCAGTGCGCATTTAATTGAAGTTTTAACATTTGAAGTTGCATGCAGTCATGTTAAACTGTCATCATTTTGACTGATGCTTCAGAAAGTCATGCTGTTTTGGTGAGGTCTTTTTAAAAGGGGGTAAAGGAAGAAATTCAACTTGCTTCTTGTGCGCTCTTCATCGAAACACATTATTTCAATAGGTAGCAATGAGTAATACATTTCATTATTCATTATAAAACTAGACTATGTAATGGGCTCTGTGCTTAAGACCATATTTCTGTCGAACTGAAAGATTGGGGAGGATTAAGCTGTTCATTTTCAAGAACAAAGGAGTGGAGACAACTTTATTGAAAATAGTTCACACAGCATCTGTGCTGGTACCTGGTGGAATGATCCATAGATGAAAACTTTACATCATCATCATAGGCAGTCCCTCGAAGTGAGGATGACTTGCTTCCACGCCAAAAAGGAATGAGTTCACAGGTGTTTCCATAATATTCCAGATCCCGAACTACATCTTGGAGGGTGGAAGATGCCTGTGCGTGGATTTTTTTAATGTGTGATGGCCGTTGCACACCAGCCACCACACGGGCTTGACGGAGCTAGGTCTTGGTCCAGTGGCAAGGGTTAACCAAGACGACTGGAGACCAGCTCTGCTGCACGGACTGAGCGCGCACACATATAGCAGTGTGGGCTGGCCCATGCTGCCCTTGGGCCCCTCACCTCTTCTGGGCCACAGACTCACGCATCTCCTGGGCCCCGGTCACTTCCTTCTACAAACTCTTGCCGCTCCTTCGTCCCTCCTGCTGTGCCTGCCCGCACTGCAATCAGCGACCTGACTTTGCAGCCGTCGCCCTCCTGCAGTGGTATGCTGCCACACGCTGCTCCCTCTGATGGGCCCGGCCTGCTGATGATCTTACAGGCTGGGTCCGAGCTGCACGCTGCTCCCTCTACTGCAGCCTTTCAATCACAGTAAATCCTCTTCAATTCACATAGATGTGAATTTTACATAGATGTGCTCATTATATCCTATAGAAATGTTTGAGTCTTTGAGTTCCTTCACCCTCCTGCCTTCAATTTTTTCCCCTCATTTACTGAAAGTGCTCCGTTACGTTGAGCTTCCACGAATGCTGGCTGCACTTTGATGTCTTGCCCGAAGATCTTGCCCGATAGCCACACGAGCATACTTTCCAAGGGGAATTACTGGATAGCAAATCACAAGCTGGAGTCCTGGCTCATTTTTTCCTTCTAAGAATGCTAAGTGCACCTGTAGCTCCCGTACCACGACCCAGACTGAAATCCGCTCACACTGCACAGTTTTATGGATCAGATCTGGGTCCTGTATGACAGTCCTGCACTGTCTGCGCTTACCAACTGACTCACTGGGGGAGCTATTTATTCTGATTTCAATTACAGGAGTAATTTCAATGTACTGATGTATTATAATAGACAGAAAATATTTGATTTAGCTGTTGTATAGTAGCTATTTTATTTATGAAGTGTGGGTGTGCCAGACCAGTGTGTGGTTGTTTTGCTCCTCACCTTTGTTTTTTATATTTGCTTCAGTCATTGCTCATGTTTGTAAACCATAAAAATATACCGAGTATTCAAGCTAAATGGAAAAATGTGAAATTATTTATCCTTAACACAAGTGATTTGAACGTGGTCCCCATGCTTGTATGAATGTCGTGTGTACATTCTGAAGATAATATGTATATTATAAACTGAATATACCATTATAAGCAGCAGGTGTATATTATAAACTATGGGGTCAGTGCTGACGTTTGTCAGGTGTCCATTCCCTGGAAAATCGGATGCAGAGGCCTGAGGCCTGCACCGTACCCATGGCAACCAGAACGTCCTAATGTGGGCAGCCAGCGTGAGTGGCACTGTGCGCAAGTCTCATTAGGCTCCTTAAAGATAGTAACACTCCGGGGGCCACCCCATTATGCATCAGGCACACCTGAGCAGTGATACAGTCCCTCAGCGCACCTTTAGAACAGGAACTGAAGGGGACACGCCAATTAAAAAGAAAACCCTCTATCCGTCCTGCCTGGTGCCCACCTCCAACATCCCAGGCATGGTGCCAACTCTGCCCAGTGCTCTGGGAAACCAGCAGCCCTTCACGGGGCCCCTGCAGCTCGATATTCTGCCCGTGGCGCTCCCAGCATGTCATGAACGGTGTGCCTGGACCGCCAGAAAAGTATTCAAATGATCCAGCATTATCGGGCAGGGTCAGCTCATTCCTGCTCAGTCACTCGGTGCCTAAACCGTGCTAGCACTGCTTGCGGGTCCATTCACTCAGCTTTAGTAGGAATATTTTCATAGAGTACAATAGCCCAAGAAGGAAAGTTTGCCCTTCTTAGTACATAATTGCATTCTGCTGAAGTCAATTTTCTGTTAGTTGGTTCCCTGTGTCCCTGGTTGATGTCACGATGCTGAAATTCCTGATCCGTCCATTTCCAATTGCAGCCCCCTCACTGTATTGAATGATTATATGATATACAGGAAATATTTTACATAACTCCATAAGGTTGTACAGCTAAAACACTCCCAGAAGGATTAAGACATCCCACTTTTTTTCAGCAGTTGGAAAGTGCACTCAACAACTGCTGTTGTTAATTGTATTTACATAGTTATAAATCAAACTGACCTTCATTTAGTGGGTTTTCATGGGCACCACCAGATTAAACATGCTCATGGTATTCCAACAACACCTTTGTGGTTGGATATCAAATAATACTGCCTGGCAGGAGTCCTGGAAAGAATCATGGGCTAGAATTTCCAACGGCTTACCGCCTGGTTTCTGGGCAGTATTGGCCATCGTGGGCGATAATCAGGTGAGCGAAAATTTCCCTTCCTGAGTAACGCCGTCGGTTTCGAGGTACCACTGGGAGTGGACCACCGGCGTGCACTGCCCACAGATCGCCATGATGCAATATTTGGCTCAGCTGTGACCCCCAGGTAAGTTTTTTTTAAACGCCTACGAGGATCAGCGGAGCTGGGCGGGAGGTGAGTAGCTCTGCAAGAAAAAGGGTAGTTGTTGGTTTTTTAATTATTATTTTAAAATTCTGTTGTGATTTAGTTTAATAGGGTCTTGAGAATGTTTTTATGATTTTTTTTATCCGTTCATGGGATGCGGGTGTCGCTGGCAAGGCCAGCATTTATTTATTGCCCATCCCTAATTGGCCTTGTGAGCCGCCTCCTTGAACCGCTGCAGTCTGTGAGGTGAAGGTACTCCCCAGTGCTGTTGGGGAGGGAGACCCAGTGACAATGAAGGAACGGCGATATATTTTCATGTCTGGATGGTGTGTAACTTGGAAGGGGGATGTGCAGCTGTTTGAAACGCAGTGTTTTGCTTGCGAGCTCTATATCTGAATTGCATTATTCTTTGTTGTCCCTGTAGGTGGAATATCTGCTGAAGAAAATCTGCACAGAAATGAATGTGGAGTGGAGCGCAGGGGAGCTGGATGAGTTCTTCACCCAGGAGCCCTTGCAGCAGAATGGAATCACAATCTGGGTGTTTTTGGAGTGGGTGAATTCTGGGAGATTTACCAGGGGAATTGAAAGAGAGACGGTCACAATGGCAGTGGAGGAGGTGTATCAAGAAATTATTGAAGATGTGCTTAAACAGGCATGTATTTTCAAGTAAATAGTCTGGAATTTTTGATTCATATCACAACTCTTCGCACCTTTGTCTCCGAGACACAAGCACAGGAAGATGGATTTACATTCCTGCTTGACTCTAGTTAAAGATGCCTTTGTTGTTATTATGCATGCAAGGTAGCTCATGCCATTGAGTGAAGGGCTGAGCAGGATATGGGTAAAATATTATTTTATCCTAGTTCCCTAGCTGAAAATTAGTTCAAGCCTTCGCAGTTTTGTAAATGAAACCATAAATGAAAATACATCATTATATATAAAAGATGTTATTCTAAACTCCATCCACTAGGGTTCAAACCCTTGCACTACACAACTGTAAGGAGCGTTACTGTAGGATCCGTGGTCCGTGGAACAGAGCTGGTCTCCAGTCGTCTTGGTTAACCCTTGCCACTGGACCAAGACCTAACTCTGTCAAGCCCGTGTGGTGGCTGATGTGCAACGGCCACCACATGTTAAAAAAATCCACGCACAGCCATCTTCCACCCTTCAAGATGTAGTTCGGGATCTGGAATATTAGTTCGGGATCTGGAACATTGAAACACCTGTGAACTCATCCCTTTTTGGCGTGGAAGCAAGTCATCCTCGCTTCGAGGGACTGCCTATGATGATGAGGATCCGTGCTTTTCCATGGGGTTCTTAGTCGCTTTTAGTATTGAATTTTCAAGAGTTTACATTCAGTTACATATTTTAATAAACAAATATATATTCAGATTGCTTAGTGTTAGCAAGAATTACTTTGCGTGGTTGTGCATAAGTTGCATTTTAAATTAATTATTTTGATTCATTTTTAATTTAAATTAAATTTTTGTGATCCAAAGCTGCTAAGGTAATTTTTTCCACCTCCTTACTCGAGATAAGTTTGACACATTAATGGAGTATTTCCCAAAGGCCCTCATCAGATCTGCTTTATGATTTCCATGCAATAATAACGATACATTGGTGTAAAGCTCAATTCTTGATTGATGCCCAGGATGTAGATACATTTCAGAAATGCTGAAGAGCATTTGGTATAGATGGGATATTGTGGAACCAAGTTTTGTGCCCATTATGCTTTGAGTGTAACCCGTTCATGGAGTGTAACAGACTTGCAAAATGTAAATGTTATCGGGGGAGCATTCCCTCCTCAAAATGTAGCTAGCAGTGGGCATGGAGTGCAGTTGCCATTTGGCAGGGCTGTGCGGAATTGTAAACTTGCTACCTATACCTCTGGAAATAGGTGCATAGTCATAGGTTTGTTGCAAGTCCAAATTCATTCCACTACAACATATCAAAACTTTCACCATTAAAGCTGGCTGGTAATTTTGATCGATTTTGAGACTATCGCATGTTATCTTACTTGATCGGAGCAGGCAGATTGAAGAATCGGTGTGAAGATCACTATTTATGGTGCTCCTAATTTTCTGATTTAATGCTCGGAAAATCAGGAGTGCTAACCTCTGCACCCAATTCTCTAATCTGCACTCCCATTGAACATAGAAACATAGAAACATAGAAAATAGATGCAGGAGTAGGCCATTCAGCCCTTCGAGCCTGCACCACCATTCGATAAGATCATGGCTTATCATTCCCTCAATACCCCTTTCCTGCTTTCTCTCCATACCCCTTGATCCCTTTAGCCTTAAGGGCCATATCTAACTCCCTCTTGAATATATCCAATGAACTGGCATCAACAATTCTCGGCGGCAGGGAATTCCACAGGTTAACAACTCTCTGAGTGAAGACGTTTCTCCTCATCTCAGTCCTAAATGGTCTACCCCTTATCCTAAGACTGTCCGCCCTGGTTCTGGACTTCCCCAACATCGGGAACAATCTACCCGCATCTAACCTGTCCCGTCCCCTCAGAATCTTGTATGTTTCTATGAGATCCCCTCTCATCCTTCTAAACTTCAATGTATAAAGGCCCAGTCGATCCAGTCTCTCCTCATATGTCAGTCCGGCCATCCTGGGAATCAGTCTGGTGAACCTTCGCTACACTCCCTCAATAGCAAGAACGGCCTTCCTCAGATTAGGAGACCAAAATTGAACACAATATTCCAGGTGAGGCCTCACCAAGGCCCTGTACAACTGCAGTAAGACCTCCCTGCTCCCATACTCAAATCCCCTAGCTATGAAGGCCAACATACCATTTGCCTTCTTCACCGCCTGCTGTACCTGCATGCAAACTTTCAATGACTGATGAACCATGACACTCAAGGCTCATTGCAGCTCCCCTTTTCCTAATCTGCCACCATTCAGATAATATTCTGTCTTCGCGTTTTTGCCCCAAAGTGGATAACCTCACATTTATCCATATTATACTGCACCTGCCATGCATTTGCCCACTCACCTAACCTGTCTAAGTCACCCTACAGCCTCTTAGCATCCCCCTCACAGCTCACACCACCACCCAGTTTAGTGTCATCTGCAAACTTGGAGATATTACACTCAATTCCTTCATCCAAATCATTGATGTATATTGTAAAGAGCTGGGGTCCCAGCACTGAGCCCTGTGGCACCCCACTACTCACTGCCTGCCATTCTGAAAAGGACCCGTTTATCCCGACTCTCTGCTTCCTGCCTGCCAACCAGTTCTCTATCCACATCAGTATATTATCCCCAATATCATGTGCTTTGATTTTGCACACCAATCTCTTGTGTGGGACCTTGTCAAAAGCCTACATTGTCTCTACATTGTGAGCAGGGTCTTGCAATAAGTCTGTAATACCTTTAAAAAGTACTGAGTAAAATTTGAATAAAAGATATTCATGGAAGAGCAATTGAGATAAGTGTGACCTTTTGCTTCATAAGCTATTGAAGCAAAGGAAACTGGGTGATGGTATATTTATAGAAATTGTCAGTGTGTGTGGGAAGGTGTCGATTCTCCTTCCATTTCTGCTCAGACTTCAATCCTTGGCTTCAAATTGGAAAATAATTGAATCACCATATTAAACGAACCCAAAGCAGGATAATGGCAGTTATAAGCTACATAGCCCGAATTAATCAGTTCATGCTCCTTATCTGCTGCTCTTAATAACAGAATGCACAATTATTAATAGCATTTACTAACCGAACAGCTTTTGCCTCTATCATTTGTTTTCTGTGTGCTGGTATATTTAATTTACATTGCCTGTAATGTTATTTATACCATAAATAACTATTGTCAAGACTGAAGATATAGCTGATTGGCTCTCATCTCCGTGTTGTGGCAGGGCTACTTGTGGAAGAAGGGCCAGTTGAGGCGCAACTGGACTGAGCGCTGGTTCATCCTCAAACCAAGTATCCTCTGCTACTTTGTGAGTGAAGATCGGAAGGAGAGGAAAGGCAGCATCCCCCTGGACAGGAACTGCTGTGTGGAGGTAGACATGGTTAACCAATGAACCGATTACCACTATTTCATGGGTCGCAACTTTTGTGAAATATGCCAATAAAATTCTTGTCATCAACTGACAGGAATTCGACTACAGATTCGTAATTCAAATATATATCTTTATTAAACTTGTATTTGATTTTTAGATTCTATCGGACCGAGATGGGAAGAGGTGTATGTTCTGTGTAAAG
Source organism: Pristiophorus japonicus (assembly GCF_044704955.1). Taxonomy (NCBI): domain Eukaryota; kingdom Metazoa; phylum Chordata; class Chondrichthyes; family Pristiophoridae; genus Pristiophorus; species Pristiophorus japonicus. Next base: position 82,252,452 of record NC_091993.1, read on the forward strand.
ACACCATCAAGAACCTATGAGATGAGTGCATCGGACACAAAGCAGCGACAGGAGTGGACAACAGGTAACGCACTTAGCCTAAGATGAATTGCCTGTGCTCTGGGTGCACCTTACAGTGCAAAGATTATATTTAGCTAATTTTGTCAGATTTTTTATTCGGGTTTCCCTGCCCTCTCCCCCTCCCCCCCCCCCCCCACCCCAGGCCTCTATTACAATGCTCCGAGATCGGCTATTTAGCTCGGGATTTTCACATGCTCGGCCGGCCTAGCACCCTAAGAGTGTTGTACAACGCCTCCCTTAGTGCTCCGCCCCACACTCGGCCCAGCTGATTAATTTTTCTGACTGAGGCGCAAACTGTTCCTGGGCGCAAACTTTACCGCCCCACTGCCATTACCGCCCCGAAATCAGCAGAACCGAAAATCCTGCCCCAAGTGTTATCTGATAACCCTTGGGAGCTGAATGCTAAACATGCACAAATTTGCAGCTCCGGAGAATAATTATTTATACAGCATGCCCCTCCTCTCTCAAAACACTCATTCTTACCTAAACAAAAGCTTGTATCCGAGGAAGCATTGCGCTCCATGTCCAAGGCCAGAGAGCAAGTCAGAATTAGCCAAGATTCGCATTCTTCTTTGCTATTGATTGTTAGCAAGTGGGCATGTGTGTGAACATCAAGTGAAGACAGCCGTTGGCTTGGCACTGAACTTCACCTCTCCTTACTGCCCATCAATAGTTGAATAGTGTTATATATGCAGACTATAGATATACTCTCTATGTAGTTACTGTATAGTTGCATAAGATGGATACTTGTTACCTGATATACTATCAATAAGGTTTACACTGTATATACTATACTGGCACCACTAGAGGGTGCAACTGGTGGAGACCAGGGTTTCCTTCCCCTGTGGCAGAGGCTGTCCACCAGAGGGCACTGCGGTGGGAGACCCGAGGCTCACCTCCATGGGTGTGCAGGGCCCAGTATAAAAGGCTGCCCACCATGCTTGTGCCTCATTCTGGAGTTACGAATAAAGGACCAAGGTCACTACAGTTTGAGTACAACACATTGCCTTGTGGAGTCATTCATAAGTGCATTAAAGACATAACAAATAGACCATCACAATCATTGTTGAGACTCGCCCATGAGGAATGTGCAGTGAGGGAAGGCTGCTGGTTATGTGACCTCACATGGGACAATAGGGGAGGAAATGGGAAAGGACTGGGGAGAAGGATTTGGTTTCATTTCCTTTTGATTTCTGCCTTCAGCCATTCAGACAGCAATACGGCTACAGGCAGAGGGGAAGAAATCTTTGCACAAGGATTTAAAACAGAAAAGACATGATCAACGAGAGCTTCGGGACAAACAGAAAGCAGCAAAAGAGGAAGAACTTCAGAGACTCAAGCAGCTCCAGGAGGAGAAGGAAAGGAAACTGCAGGAACTGGAACTACTTAAAGAGGTAATAGTGGTCAGCAGAGGGTAATGGGAATGGCATCTTGTAATGAACAGCAAGAGGAAGCCTGGTTAAATGATTTTGCAAGTATGATTTCAGGCCACGGTTGACACTCCAGCCACAGTGCCTTACCAATATGTGGGGGAAACCCCTAAAGATAAATCATTCAATGTAGTCACATCCTGTCGGAAACATGTGATGGTGCAATGGGACCTCACTGGATTGAACTCCTCACTACTAAGATCAAGATTTATTGACTCACCCTCCTCATCATTCTATTGAAGCCATGCAAAGAATGCTGCACTGAGTTTAAATGGTTTCTGTATTGGTGAGAGAACACAAACAATGCTTATGATATTTGATGTGTCTGCACATCTAGTGAGGCCCTCTTTAATTAGCAAAAGCAAAGGTAAAATGTTACTTTAATTGATATCTCTAACCATAAAGAGTCATTAGTCCCTATTTGCCTTTATTTTAATATCTGTTAACCTACTGACAGTTTATCAGCATTCCTGCTCTGTTTTGGGATCACATTTTGTGGTGATATGCAAACAAATGGACTGATGTGGGAGGCTAAAAAGTTTGGTTAAAAAGTGATATAATACAGCAAATTACTTTTGCTCAGAGAATGAACTTACATCCAGCAGTTGGCTGTTTGTAAACGGTCTGTTTCTGTATTTAATCATTATTTGGACGTATGCTAGTGATGTAAAATAGCCCGCAACTACAATTTGTTTTGCAAGTCAATTTGTAATGGCACCTGAATTGGTGACATTTCTAGTTTTATTTTAACGATTCCTGAAATTCTAATGATCTTAACAGGTAAAAATGTCATCCATAAGGGTGATATTCTAGCTGCTATCTGACTCCATTACAGATACGATAGATGGTTGGATGGATGGACAGCAAAATAGTGATAGAGTATCCTTTCACACCTTCATTAAGCAGAATGCCATTTAAAGGGCAGTGAAGTCTATATTATAACAACTTGGCAGACTGAATGGACTTTGGTGACGGTGTGATTACTCAGCTCAAGACTAAACTGTTTATGTTACTGTGATCTTTCAACTCGGGCACATTTGGACTTTTTTTCCTAGATTTTCTCAATAAGTACCAACTCTGTGGTGCTCAAGTAACTGTTTAAGAGCTTCCCAATGGCTGTGAGTTTTTCCAATGAGTAGTTGGGCCATACAGACCAGGAAAGGATCAGTTTGGTTGCCCTGTCTGTGCTGAATGAGCGGATCTCAGTACCAGTGCAACAAATGGCCACTGGATTCGAGGAAGGAAAATCAGTTACGAGCCCCCAGCAAACGACTCCTGCTGGAAGTGTACACACAGTTGGACACTGGATGAGGTCCAACTGTGTTGCTTCCATGCATGTATAGCCTCCCAACTATCACTGCCAGTCTCACAAATGAAGCTATTTGAGTGAAATACTGGAAGACATCTGGTACTCTCAGATTTGTATACAGAAAATGTCTTCAGGAGAGTTGGAGAGAAAATTCAAAGAATCATAGAATGGTTACAGCACAGAAGAAGGCCATTAGGCCCATCGAGCCTGTGCCGATACTCAGCTAGTATCACTCCCCTTTCCCTGTAGGGCTGCAATTTTTTTTCCTTCAGATATTTTTCCAACTCCCCTTTGAAAGATAAGATTGAGTCTGCCTCCACCACCCTTTTCTTGCAGTGCATTTCAGATCCCAACCACTCGCTACGTAAAAAAGTTTTTCCTTACATTGCCTTTGGTTGTTTAGCCAATCACCTTAAATCTGTGTCGACTGGTTCTCGACCCTTCTGCCAATGGGAACAATTTCTCCCTATCTACTCTGTCCAGAGCCCTCATGATTTTGAATACCTCATTGGTGAACATCAAATTGACGAGGGGGAAAAGATAACAGGCCAAAAATTGCAGTCGGAGGCTTCCCGTGGGCAGATGCCCCCGACCAAATTTTTTTTTAGCTAATGGTAATCCCGGATGAATGAACACTTCAACTCCAAGCGCTTCCTGGGATCATGTGGGCCTGCAGCACCAATCACAGTGCAGAACAGGATATTCTCATTCATAGTAATAGGAGCTACGAGTTCTCGTTATTATCAATGAGAATACCCCTAAAAACAAAAAAGTGTACACAAATAAAAAGAACACCACTTTTTTAAAACCAATAGAAATTAAATTAAATTCCATGTTTTATAAAAAACAGTACTTTTTGGAAATCAATTTTTTTTTATAATAGTGTTAAACATAAACTTACCTACATGGCAGGATTTTTAATATAAAGTAAGTAATAACATTTATCTATTTCTGTATTTTAAAACTCTTACGCTGATAAAAGCAGACCTTACGCCTTATGCTTGATTTTACCATTAAGAGTTTGAAGGACATTTGCTGGGCAAGAGTTGGGCAAATAACCCAAATCTCAGTCCGCAAAGGCCCTTCTCCTGAGGAGGCGCACAATCTCAAAAGTTGACAGATCGCAAGTGCTGGGTTTAGGCACATGCGCTTCATGCACCTAAACCCGAAACTTGCGGGGCCCCTTCGGGTGGTGGGCACATTGTGCCTGGAGAGGCCGCAATTTATGGCCAAACTTTTACTGATTAGATCTCCTTGAATGAATGGGGGAGAGGGGGGGCGGAATTAGGGAGGCAGTTAATCCTATCTTCAGTTAAGGGGGCGGAATTAGGGAGGCAGTTAATCCTATCTTCAGTTAAGAACATTTTGAAACTGTTCAATAGAAAAGTCATTCACCCCATTGTGTTTGTTCCATCAAGTAGCTTTAATCACAGTAAGCCCCTATTTCAGAGTCATCTGTAACATACATTTCAAAACATCTAAAGCTCTGCTTTGGCTCGTATCTGGCCTTCTCTCTAGTTTCAAAAAAATATTGTCTGAAGACACTGCAACGATTCTTTAAGGCCCGAGAGTGATTTCTCATAAGCGAATGTTTTTGTGAAAGCATTTCTTTCTCCTTCTCTAGCCCCTCCCCAGTATGACCCTTGCCTCTCACGACTGGATTTGGTCATTGACACATGGAACAGCAGGTCTCCTGAAGGCTACATGCCGACCAGGGCTCTTGCAGTACAAGTGGGGCTGTATTACGGGTACTAGTGCCTTATGCTAAGAAGCTTGAGTTGAAAATAGAAAGTACCAAAAGATCAAGATCATTATGTGTTCAGGAGCATTTTAGTGAGGTTTACTATATTTCATCTTTAAATGATTGAAGCTAATGTTCTGAAATATTCGGTTTTTCTCCCCCTTCACTTCAGGCCCAACGCCAAGCAGAAACACTTCTAAAGGAAGAGGAGCAGCGACGGAAACAGCAGCATGAGGAGATGCAGAGGGCACTGGAAATACAGCTTCAACAAGCTGAACAGGTCAGAGGCCAAATAGATGAGCTGAGGTTCATGAATTGGTAACTGAGGAAGCTATAGCTGATAGAAGGTTCTTTAGTGAATGTCAGGGGAAAGGGAGAAAAAGTAAGAACATAAGAACATGAGCAGGAGTAGGCCATACGGCCCCTCGAGCCTGCTCCGCCATTTAATAAGATCATGGCTGATCTGATCATGGACTCAGCTCCACTTCCCTGCCTGCTCCCCATAACCCCTTATTCCCTTATCATTTAAGAAACTGTCTATTTCTGTCTTAAATTTATTCAATGTCCCAGCTTCCACAGCTCTCTGAGGCAGTGAATTCCACAGATTTACAACCCTCTGAGAGAAGAAATTTCTCCTCATCTCTATTTTAAATGGGCAGCCCCTTATTCTAAGATCATGAGCTCTAGTTCTAGTCTCACCCGTCAGTGGAAACATCCTCTCTGCATCCACCTTGTCAAGCCCCCTCATAATTTTATACATTTCGATAAGATCACCTCTCATTCTTCTGAATTCCAATTAGAGGCCCAACCTACTCAACCTTTCCTCATAAGGCAACCCCCTCATCTCTAGAATCAACCTAGTGAACCTTCTCTGAACTGCCTCCAAAGCATGTATATCCTTTTGTAAATATGGAAACTAAAACTGCACGCAGTATTCCAGGTGTGGCCTCATCAATACCCTGTATAACTGTAGCAAGATTTTCCTGCTTTTATACTCCATCCCCTTTGCAATAAAGGCCAAGATTCCATTGGCCTTCCTGATCACTTGCTGTACCTGCATAGTATCCTTTTGTGTTTCATGCACAAATACCCCCAGGTCCCGTTGTACTCCAGCACTTTGCAATCTTTCTCCATTTAAATAATAACTTGCTCTTTGATTTTTTTTCTGCCAAAGTGCATGACCTCACACTTTCTAACATTATACTCCATCTGCCAAATTTTAGGCCACTCACTTAGCCTGTCTATGTCCTTTTGCAGATTTTTTGTGTCCTCCTCACACATTGCTTTTCCTCCCATCTTTGTATCGTCAGCAAACTTGGCTACGTTACACTCAATCCCTTCTTCCAAGTCGTTAATATATATTGTAAATAGTTGGGGTCCCAGCACTGATCCCTGCGGCACCCCACTAGTTACTGATTGCCAACCAGAGAATGAACCATTTATCCTGACTCTCTGTTTTCTGTTAGTTAGCCAATCCTCTATCCATGCGAATATATCACCCCCAACCCCGTGAACTTTTATTTTGTGCAATAACCTTTTATGTGGCACCTTGTCAAATGCCTTCTGAAAGTCCAAATACACCATTTCCATTGGATTCCCCTTTATCCACCCTGTTCATTACATCCTCAAAGAATTCCAGCAAATTTGTTAAACATGACTTTCCTTCCATAAATCCATGTTGACTCTGCCTGACTGAGTATTGCTTTTCCAAAGTCCTTTACTCAGCTCCAAGTCCTGATTTTGCAGTGTGGATCCTAGTCAGTCATCTACTATACATAACCACTATGGTTATTTTAGGTCAACTATTTTTTGTTGTACTTTTTTTCTGCTGACATACATTTGTATTCTTAGATTGTTCCTGTTTTGTTCTGCTTTTTATTAGGAGTTTTGTTTTACTTCCTTGAAAAGTTAGAAATTTCAGTTATTTTCAATGAGGGGTTCTTCCAATCTTTCAAGTCTTTTTGACCCTCTCTCCATTCTAATCAGTCTTGTGTTTCAATTCAAGTAATGAATATTTTTTTAAAACAATAGTTTGCATTCATATAATGTCTTTAATGTGGAAAATTGGAGTACTGTGAATAGTTCTGGTCTCCATATTATAAAAAAGATATAGAGGGACAGGAGAGGATGCAAAAAAAGATCTACTAGAATGATGCCAGAACTGAGAGGTTATACTTAGCAGGAAAGATTGAATAGGCTGGGACTCTTTTCTCTAGAAACGAGAAGATGGAGGTCTTCAAGATTATGAAAGGGTTTGGTAGGGTAGAAGCAGAGTAGATGTTTCCAATTGCAGACAAGACCAGAACGAGGGGGTATAAATATAAGATAGTCACGAATAAATCCAAAAGGGAATTCAGCCAAAACTTCTTTACCCAGAAAGTGGAATTCGCGACCACAGGGAGAAGTTGAGGTGAATAGCATAGATGCATTCAAGGGCAATTTAGGTAAGCACTTGAGGGAGAAGGGAATAGAAGGATGTGTTGTTATTGATGGAAGAGGGGTGGGAGGCTGGTGTGGAATGTAAACACTGGCATGAACCTGTTCTGCCAAATGGTCTGTTTCTATACTGTAAATACTTTCTAATACTTTGTAAAATGACTTAAGGTACATCATATGGATAAAACAGCTGTCTGGCAGTAGTGAGAAAGTTGGGAGCGGCAATCGATAGCATGATCAAATAGTTAGATTTTAAGAAGTCTTTTCAAGATAGGGGGAGAGGTAGCGAGGCAGAGGCATTTAACTTGGGCATTCCAGAGAGAAGGGCTCACAAGGCTGAAGACTCTCATCAATGGTGGAACAGAGGGAGGAGGGGATGCACGGGAATCCAGAGTCAGAAGAAGGAAGGGCATAGGATGGGATCCGTGGCTAAAGGAGGTTGCAGAGGTAGGGTGTGATGAGGCTATGGAGGGATTTACAGACAAGGATGGGAATTTTTCATTCAATGTGTGGGGACAGGGAACCATTGGAAGTCAGCAATAGTGATGAGTGATCCCAATTTAGTGTGGAACAGAATGCGGGCAGAGGAATTGTGGATGATTTGAGATTTATGGAGAGTGGAGCTTGGGGGAGCAGGACACCAAGGAGAAGGTGAGTCTAGAGGTAACCAAAGTGTCTATGAGGCCTTTGGTGCTAGTGGGAGTGAGGTAGTGACTGATCTTGGGTAGGATATGAGATTTGATAATTGGCTTAGGGTCAAATAGGACATCAGGATTACACATCATCTGATTCAGCTGGAGCGAGCAGTGGGAACAGAGGGAATTGCTGGCAAAGATGTAGAGTTTTTGGTGGGAGCCAGATAAAATGGATTCAATCTTCGTGTTCATTTGGCGGATATTCTGAGTTAGCCATGACTTGATTTTGAATAGCGGTCTGGCAAAATAATGCTAGACATGTAAATGAAAGAAGTGGTGGAGAAGCAGAACTGGGTGCCAACAGTTTACATTTGGAAATTGATCCTATACCAAAAAAGGGGTAGCATGTAAATAAGGAAAAGAAGGGCACCAATGTTGGAGTTTTGGAATACACCAGAGGTGACTCTGCAAGGGGCAGGAGGAAAATCATTGCTGGAGATACACTGGAGTTTAATTCGGGTAAGTATTTATTGATTGTATTTTTGATTTTGTGTTCATCAGGATGAGAGATCTTAGTTGCGGGGAATGCAACAGCTTTTTTCATGTACCCAATGTCAACATCATACTTAAGTGTAGCACGTTTTGGTGTAGAATACAATTCCCTCCATAATGTTACTCAGCCCCAATCTCAGGCAAGTTACCCATGTGATATTTTTCCAGTTCCTGCATGAGCAGCCTGTGGTCCGGTTGTGCTCAATTAGCGATGGATTTGTACTGCTAGGCAGGTGTGCATTAGGAACGGGATTGAGACTGTCCACAAAGGACCATTGCAGTCAGCAGATAGAGGAGACTTTCATCCCATCAGTTGGGGACAAGATTTCAGACCAGGTCTCAGACGAAAGACCACGATCTGTCCCAATGATCAAGAGCTTCAGTACTTTGAATAGATGGGTCAAACCAAACTTAAGGCTATAGGTCACTGATGGGCATAGATTGCAGTCTCATTTGGTAACTAGGCTTTCTCTTCAGGCTCGAGCCAGTATGGAAGCAGAGATGGTATTGAAGGAGGCAGAGGCAGATCGGCAGAAAAAACGGATTCGTGAACTGGAGGATATGCAGAAACAGCTAGAGGAAGCTCTTCATGCTGAGGTAACTGCTCGACGAGAAGAGGAAGCAAAGAGATACGCACAGACCAGGTATGAGGAAAATACGAATCTATTTAATAGTGAATGTGAGCTGGCAGGGCAGTGACATACTGTATGATGTCCCAATGGGGAGTACCGTGGGTGGGGCAGTACATTGCCATACTGTATGGAGTCCCAATGGCCAGTACATGGGTAGGGCAGTACATTGCCATAATGTATGGAGTTCCAATGGGCTGTACTATGCGTGGGTGGGGCAGTACATTCACATACTGGCCCTGAATTTACCATCGGCGGCATAGCTAAGGAGTATGCCACTGACTTCTCAATGAAATCCGCACTTGCCTCATGCAAACCCCCCCTTCGTGAAGTTGCTTTCAGATGCTGCAGAGTTGCATGCAGCATGATAGTTCACGGACCCAGGGACGCATTGTTGTACGTGTGCAAAGCTGGGATCAAGTGGGACGGTGCTCCTTTCATTTCCTCACTCTTAGCCAACCAGGAAACATCGAGATTTCTGCCAGGACAGCATTAAGCTGTGCAGAAAATCCCTCTAAGAAGCTGACCTTGTTTTATTTTTACTATTCACACTACAATTTCCAAAAAAATGCTGAAGCATTTTTCTTCAGTTCGCATCCGTTTTCATATATTAAACAATTTCATGTCAAGCTTTGGCTTTTAAATTATGCACTACTTAAAAAAATCTTTAAAATAATTTAGCAGCCATAAATGCTATTTTATTAATAAATTAATATAATTTCAATCATATTTTATACACAAACCCAAGATTTCAACAGAGAGAGCATGAAATAATATTGGCAAGTAAAATCAGGGAAAACCCAAAGATGTTTTATAAATATATTAAAAGCAAGAGGATAACTAGACAAAGAGTGGAGCATATTAGAGACCATAAAGGAAATCTGTGTGTGTGGAGGCAGAAGACGTGGGTATGATTCTTAATGAATACTTTGCATCTGTTTTCAAAAAATAGAGTGGCAATGCAGCCTTTGCAATGAGGGAGGAGAAGTGTGAAATATTAGACAAGATAAACATAGGAGAGAGGAAGTATTAAGGGGCGATGCAGCTTTGAAAGTGGATAAATCCCCAGGCCCAAATGAAATGAATCCCAGGCTGTTAAGAGAAGCAAAAGAGGAAATAGCAGAGGCTCTGACCATCATTTTCCAATCCTCTCTGGCTACAGATTAGGTGCCAGTGGACTGGAGGACTGCTAGTGTTGTACCTTTGTTTAATAAGGGAGAAAGGGATAGACCGAGTAATCACAGGCCAGTCAGCCTAACCTCAGTAGTGGGAAAATTATTGGGAAAAAATCCTGAGGGACAGGATAAATCTTCATTTGGAAAGACATGGATTAATCAAGGACAGTCACCATAGATTTGTTCAGAGAAGGTCCTGTCTGACTAACTTGATTGAATTTTTTGAGGAGGTAACAAGGAGGGTCAATGAGGGTAGTATGTTTGATGTAGTTTTTATGGATTTTAGCAAGGCTTTTGATAAGGTCCCAAATGGCAAACTGGTCATGAAAATAAAAGCCCGTGGGATTCAAGGCAAAGTGGAAAGTTGGATCCGAAATTGGCTCAGAGGCAGGAAGCAAAGGGTAATGGCTTATGGGTGTTTTTGTGACTGGAAGGCTGTTTCCAGTGGGGTTCCGCAGGACTCAGTATTAGATTCCTTGCTTTTTTTGGTATATATCAATGATTTAGACTTGAATGTAGGGGGTATGATTAAGAAGTTTGCAGATGATACAAAAATCAGCGGTGTGTTTGATAATGAAGAAGAAAGCTGAAGACTGTAGGAAGATATCAATGAACTAGTCAGGTGGGCAGAAGAGTGGCAAATGGAATTCAATCCAGAGACGTATGAGGTAATGCATTTGGGGAGGGTTAACAAAGCAAGGGAATACACATTAAATGGTAGGTCACTGAGAAGTGTAGAGGAACAAAGGGACCTTGGAGTGCATGTCCATAGATCCCTGCAGGTAGCAGGCCAAGTAGATAAGGTGGTTAAAAAGGCATATGGAATACTTGCCTTTATTAGCCGAGGCATAGAATACAAGAGCAGGGAGGTTATGCTTGAACTGTATAAAACACTAGTTAGGCTGCAGCTGGAGTATTGCGTGCAGTTCTGGTCACCACATTACAGGAAATATGTGATTGCACTGGAAAGTGTGCAGAGGAGATTTACAAGAATGTTGCCTGGACTGGAGAGTTTTGGCTATGAGGAAAGATTGGCGGTGCTAGGTCTTTTTAGTTAGGAACAGAGGAGGCTGAGGGGAGACCTGATCAAGGCGTATAAAATTATGAGGGGCCTGGATAGAATGGATAAGAAGGATCGGTTTCCCTTGGCAGAGGGGTCAACATGCAGGAGGCATAGATTTAAAGTAATTAGGGGGAGATATGAGGGGAAATGTCTTCACCCAGAGGGTGGTGAGGGTCTAGAACTCACTGCCTGGAAGGGTGGTAGAGGCAGAAACCCTCACCACATTTAAAAAGTACTCAGATTTGCACTTAAAGTGCCGTAACCTACAGGGCTACAGACCAAGAGCTGGAAAGTGGGATTAGGCTGGATAGCACTTGGTTGGTCAGCGCAGACATGATGGGCCGAAATAGCCTCCTTCAGTGCTGTAAATTTCTATGATTCTAATACAACTCAATCAAACACTGAAAAGTCTTGAGATACTTTTTACTGAAAGTTTCCATAAAACCATAAAACTCGATTAGGCTCCTGCGCCTGTTTGCACCAGCTGTAAAACTTTTAGGGTGATTAATGCACAGTATGTGGGCAATTTGCCCAACTTTTCGCCAGCACGTTGATTTCAATGGGTGGGCGAAAGATGTAGAGAAGCGGATGCTGAGTTGGAACTTGACAGATCGCAAATTCGGGATTTGGCGTGTGCGCTTGCATACTCAGAGTATGCCGTCATACGGACCGCAAATTCAGGGCCACTGTATGGAGTTCCAATGGGCAGAACCATGGCTGGGCAATACATTGATCAGACTTTCACCAGCCTGCACACCACTGCGCTCCAAATTTAAGTCATGTTGCTGTGAGGAAGGAATATATCCACGGGAAAATCAGAGGGAGAGTCTTTGCTTGTCTGCTGTCATGCACCTCCTACTGCTCAGTAATTGTACCAGTTTCCATTGTTGCCCAATCTTCCCTGTTTAAATATGTGGAGCAGAAGTAGTAACAGTGGGAAATGTAGCAGTTTGGTGGATCTGGCGAAGAACCTTCCCCACTGTCAGGGGAAAGACTTGTATTGTTCAGCGATTGTGAAAGCACATTGCTGGCCTGTACAGACAGGAAATATTAACCTGACACTAAGTGCTGTTGGCAGTACATGTTTATATTTGGTGGCGGTGGCACTTTCGGTGAAGGCCAGAGAGTAAAACACCCACTGAATAAAGTTTGTGTATCACCAGCACTGCATCAGTTATGTGTTGAGTTGCCTATGACAGCATTGTTGCTGTTGGACGCAACCCTGTAGAAAAAAAGGGCATATGAAGGGGAAGGAAAGAAGAATTTTGCACTGTCGGAGAACAAGTGTTGACAGCAATTCTGCTGCCTACGGTTTCTGTTCAGCAACTAGCTGTGTCGCCAAAGCAGTTTCCCCCCAACCTCTTCATCCATGGGATAAACCAAACATTTATACCTGTACCACTAAGGCAGTATTTCAATTCTGCAAATAACATCATTGAGTCTTGTTACTGTTATGTGAGGACCTTCTGTAAACTAGGATATGATGACTTGCACTAAAACAGGCTCTCCCTGACCTATCCGATGCTGTGCTATCCTTGGACTGCAGTCTAATCAGAGGTTTTCATGACCATTCGCATGCTCCAGATCTTTCTATGTAATTTCCACTGAGGTGATCAGGTTCTTCTTCACTGAGTACATACTCTACTAGATTCCCATTCTCAACAGGAGATTTCCTAAGCATTCCCCTTTGACCAACTATCGTTTGTGTACTCGACATACATTCATACAGCAGCTAAATATCAAGAACCCTAACGATTCTTGCAATACCTCTTGTCAACATTTGATCCAAATCATGTGGACGCTGCTGAGTGTAGGTCTCTTAGCATTGGCGGTGGGTCCCATTAAACCTTCAACTGTTCACTCATCTGAAAGCTGGTATGAAGTGATGCTAAGTTGTTTGATGTGACACTACTTACACAGCTGTGTGATTGACTGGGACATAAAATTCATACTGTGATCTGGCAAAATTCTTTCTGGGAACCTGACCTGTGAAAGCACCTCAGCTTTGGCTGGTCTGAGAGCTGCCACATCTGGATACTTAGATGCATTATCCATCATTGTCAATACATGGTGTTTCTCAGATTTAATTCCGCTGTGCAGCTGCCCGCTCTTTTTTAAAGGTATTGTTAGTAATGGACTGTTACTTAATTTGGGTTCAATCTCCCATATACCCATTTTGACATTATTGTGTTCCTAACACAGATGAGGCTGCACACAGGGAGGTTAAGGTAACAGTGAACTCAGTCTTTATTAAGACACTCCAGAGTGAGGAACAGGCCTTAGGGGCCGGCTTATATACTATGCTCCCAAGGGATGCTGGGATCCCTTGGGACTTCAGGGGATGCACTCCTTGGTGACGGAACATGGGAGTGCATGCTTTACAGATACACAACATCACTCCCCCCCCAAAGTCAAAGTGAAAACTATTTACAAGGTGAGGCGATCGGGAGCCTTTCTTTCCCTGGTGGACCGCCTCGGTCTGTTCTGGTGTGTTGGCTGTGCCCTCGCTGGGCTAGTGTGTTGGCCCAGCAGGGCTGCTGGGTGAGCCTGGCCTTGCTGGGCTGTTGGGCATGATGGGTTCAATTTCCTGTTCCGGGGTGGTGTCGTTGATCCTTTGGGTGTGTGTTGTGGGCTCGAAAAAGGTGGTGTCTGCTGTGGGTTGTTCAGGGCAGTCTGTGCACCGCAGCCTCGTTTGGTCCAGGTGCTTTCTGCAAATTTGTCCGTTGTCTAGTTTGACTACGAACACCCTACTCCCTTCTTTAGCTATCACCGTGCCCGCGATCCACTTGGGACCATGTCCATAGTTTAGCACATACACAGGGTCATTCAGATCAATTTCCCGTGACACAGTGGCGCGACCATCGTTTACATTTTGTTGCTGCCGCCTGCTCTCTACCTGATCATGCAGGTTGGGGTGAGAGTCTGGTTTTAAATGTCCTTTTCATGAGTAGCTCAGCCGGGAGCACCTCTGTGAGCGAGTGGGGTCTCGTGCGGTAGCTGAGCAGTACTCGGGACAGGCGGGTTTGGAGTGAGCCTTCTGTGACTCGTTTAAGGCTCTGTTTGATTGTTTGTACTGCCCGCTCTGCCTGCCCATTGGAGGCTGGTTTAAACGGGGCCGAGGTGACATGTTTGATCCCATTGCGGGTCATAAATTATTTAAATTCGGCACTGGTGAAACATGGCCTGTTGTTACTGACCAGTATGTCAGGCAGGCCATGGATGGCAAACATGGCCCTCAGGCTTTCAATGGTGGCGGTGGCGGTGCTTCCCGATATTATTTCACATTCAATCCATTTTGAAAAAGTATCCACCACCACCAGGAACACTTTACCGAGAAACGGGCCCGCATAGTCGACATGGGATCCTTGACCGTGGTCTGGAGGGCCAGGACCACAAACTTAGTGGTGCCTCTCTGGGTGCGTTGTTCAACTGAGCACACACACTGCATTGCCGTACACATGAGACGAAGTCAGAGTCGATACCGGGCCACCACACGTGGGATCTGGCTATCGCTTTCATCATTACTATACCCGGGTGTATGCTGTGGAGATCCGAGATGAATGTCTCCCTGCCCTATTTTGGTAACACTACGCGGTTACCCCACAACAGGCAGTCTGACTGAATGGACAGCTCGTCCTTTCGCCGCTGGAACGGCTTGATTAGCTCTTGCATTTCAACGGGGATGCTGGCCCAGCTCCCATGCAGTACACAGTTTTTTACTAGGGACAACAGAGGATCTTGGCTGTTCCAAGTCCTAATCTGGCGGGCCGTGACAGGTGATTTATCATTTTCAATCGCTTCCATGACCATCAACAAGTCTGCGGGCTGCGCCACCATCAAGTTTGCAGGCTGCGTCATTTCCACCCCCATGCTGGGCAATGATAGCGGACTGAGAGCATCCGCACAGTTCTCGGTGCCTGGCCTGTGGCGGATGGTATAGTTATACGCTGATAGCGCGAGTGCCCACCTTTGTATGCGGGCTGAGGCATTAGTATTTATCCCCTTGTTTTCAGCGAACAGGGATATGAGGGGCTTGTGATCGGTTTCCAGCTCAAATTTGAGGCCAAACAGGTACTGATGCATTTTCTTTACCCCGAACACACATGCTAATGCCTCTTTCTCAATCATGCTGTAGGCCCTCACAGCCTCAGACAAGCTCCTGGAGGCATATGCGACAGGTTGTAACTTCCCCGCAACGTTAGCTTGTTGTAATACACACCCGACTCCGTACGACGATGCATCACATGCTAGCACAAGTCTTTTACACGGGTTATACAATACAAGCAGCTTGTTGGAGCATAAAATGTTTCTGGCTTTCTCAAAAGCAATTTGTTGGTTTTTTCCCAATACCCAGTTCTCAGCTTTAAGCTTAACCCGGCAGGAAGTTACCAAAATAATTGAGGAGTCTCAGGAAAGACCGCAGCTCTGTGACGTTCTGTGGCCTGGGCGCGTTCCTGATAGCCTCTGTCTTGGCATCTGTGGGCCGAATGCCGTCCTCCGCGATCTTTCTTCCCAAAAACTCCACTTCTGTTGTCGTGAAGACGCATTTTGACCTCTTCAGCCGTAGCCCTACGTGATCTAGTCGCTGGAGGACCTCCTCCAGGTTTTGTAGGTGCTCGACAGTGTACTGACCCATGACCAATATGTCGTCCTGAAAAACCACCGTGCATGGTACCAACTTGAGTAGGCTCTCCATGTTTCTCTGGAAGATCGCTGCAGCCGACCGAATTCCAAACGGGCATCTGTTGTAGATGAACAGTCCCTGCGTGTTGATGCAGGTGAGGCCCTTCGAAGACTCCTCCAGCTCCTGCTTCATGTAGGCCGAAGTCAGGTTGAGCTTGGTGAACGTCTGCCTTAGGTAACGGGTATTGGTCCTATAGCGAGAAACGATAAATAGTTACTTTATAATTGCCACAAATCCTGACCGTGCCATCACTTTTGAGTACTGGAACAATCGGGCTGGCCCACTCGCTGAATTCCACTGGGGAGATGATGCCCTCGCATTGCAGCCTGTCCAGCTCGATTTCCACTCTCTCCCTCATCATGTGAGGTACCGCTCGCGCCTTGTGGTGAATGGGTCGTGCCTCTGGGATCAAGTGGATCCGCACCTTTGCCCCGGAAAAGTTTCCAATGCCTGGCTCAAAAAGGGAAGGAAATTTGTTAAGAACCTGGGTACATAAAGCCTCATCGACATGTGATAGCGCTCGGATGTCATCCCAGTTCCAGCGGATTTTGCCCAGCCAGTTCCTTGCAAGCAGTGTGGGACCATCGCCCGGGACAATCCGGAGTGGCAGTTCATGCACCGTGCTCTCGTAGGTGACCTTGACCATGGCGCTGCCCAGGACAGTGATAAGCTCTTTGGTGTACGTTCCCAGTTTCGTGTGGATAGGGCTCACGGCTGGTTTGAGTGTCTTGTTGCACCACAGTCTCTCAAACATCTTTTTACTCATGATGGATTGGCTAGCGCCAGTGTCCAGTTCCATGGCTACGGGTAAGCATTCAATTTTACATTTAGCATTATAGGTGGACATTTCGTCGAAAATGTGTGCACCCCGTGTACTTCAGCATCTGCCTCCTCTCTATGAGGCTCGAAATTGTTTTGATCCACCATGGACCGATCTTCCTCTGCCACGTGGTGGTTAGCAGGTTTTGCAGAGCTTGCAGCTCATCTGCAAGCTCGTTGGAGGTGCCCCATTGTTCCACAGCTCTTGCAAACATACCCTTTGAAGCGGCATGAATAGGCTGAATGGAAGCCTCCACAAAGCCAACAAGGTGTGAATTAACTTGCATTCATCCTTTGTTGCGGACTCTGAGTCATCTGGGTCACCTGAGGCCTGCTGGCAGTTGCAGACTCATGGTTTCTGCCTTGTACATTTCTGCTCGCAAACACTGTTCCAGTTAATTTATGAACATTGCTGGCACTTGTGTGCTGAGAGATTTGTTTGGTGTTATCACTGGTGTACATAAACGCCTGTGCTATCGCAATGACCTTACTGAGGGCTGGTGTCTCTACAGTCAAAAGTTTTCGTAGGATGGTCTTGTGGCCAATGCCCAGTACAAAAAAGTCTCTGAACATTTACTCCAGGTAGCCATCAAACTCACATTGTCCTGCAAGTCGACTTAGCTCGGCGACATAGCTCGCCATTTCCTGATCTTCAGATCGCTGGTACATGTAGAACCAATACCTCGCCATCAGCATGCTCTCCCTTGGGTTAAGATGCTCCTGAACCAGTGTACACAGTTCCTTATAGGACTTATTTGTGGGTTTCACCGGAGCCAGAAGATTCTTCATGAGGCTGTAGGTCGGTGCCCCGCAGACCGTGAGGAGGACCGCTCTCCTTTTTGCAGCGCTTCCTTCTCCGTCCAGCTCGTTGGCTACAATGTACTGGTCTAGCCGTTCGACATAGGCTTCCCAGTCCTCACCCTCCAGGATGCCCACAGTTTGCTGCATCTTTGCGTTGGATTTGTATACTCGTCGCCAGTTATTGTGTTCCTTACACAGATGAGGCTGCACACAGGGAGGTTAAAGTAACAGTGACCTCAGTCTTTATTAAGACACTCCAGAGTGAGGAACAGGCCTTAGGGGCCGGCTTATATACAGTGCTCACAAGGGATGCTGGGATCTCTTGGGACTTAAGGGGATGCACTCCCTGGTGGCGGAACATGGGAGTGCATGCTTTACAGATACACAACAGACATGTTTTACAATAATGTGTCACATTCTTGATGCTCACGTCCACATTTGGATAAGCATTTCCTCATAGGTCTCTGCAATGCTCGGCTTGTACAGCTAGCCGATGTAAGGTTGAGCAATCTGTAAATTATTTGGAACAGTTTCCAGAAACTAATCCTTTAAGACCAGTTCACTGATTTCATCAAAATTGTTGTGTATTCAGAGGGAGGGAAATTGTGATTGGTTGAATTGCTGCTATCCATGCTGATTGGCCGTAGATATGCCATTGACTAAATGCAAACCAATCGAAAACAAATGCAGTTTGCTTGATGGGCGGGAAAAGGTAAAAATCGACAACCACCAAAAATAAACAAAACAATTAAATGTTCATGTCTTTTGTTGTTTCCTCCAACCTACCTGCATAAATGTAAAAATTACATTTATATCATAATAAATACATTAAAAATTTAACAATTCTGAAAAAGGAACACTAAATTCATCCAAGAAATTAGCCAATAAGTGTTGGGAATACATCAAAGAGGTTCCCCACGCACAGGCCTGCCTCTATATCTGCAGTGTGATAGTTCTGCCCTGTTCCCAGAGCTTTGTGCCTTCAGTTGGGTTGGGGAGCTGTAGCTCCTGTTTGACAAATTCTGCAAATGTGCAAAAGAGAGATGCACTGTGGTGGTTGCCATTTTCAGGCCTCTCCTGTAGAACTACAATATCCAGAACGCACAGTGACAAGCCGTATAATATAATGACCAGAAAGAAAATGAGATAAGTGAGGTGACATGAGCTGAAATAAATGTTTCAGTTTTCTGCACCTTTCTCCCCACCACCATGGAATGGTTACAGCACAGAAGGAGGCCATTTGGCCTGTCAAACCCGTGCTAGTCAGCTTGTCCCTTTCCCCATAGTCCTGCAATTCTTTTTGCTGCAGGTACTTATCCAATTCCCTTTTGAAAGACACGATTGAATCTGCCTGCACCACCCTTTCAGGCAGTGCATAGTCACTTCCTTGCAATTAGAGTACATAAGACAGTAGAATCTGATTGTGTCTTAACCAGCTGGCCCTTGCATGCCTTTACTAGCATGGAGACAGAAGTGGGGAACCATTGCTGATTTATTTTCCTCCTCCGTCGTGCGGGTAAATGGAGTTGAGGTACAGATCAGTCATAATCTAAATGGATGGCAGAACAGGCCCGAGGGGTTACATAAGAAATAGGAGCAGGAGTAGGTCATTTGGCCCCTCGAGCCTGCTCCTCTATTCAATAAG
The DNA here is from genome assembly GCF_044704955.1 of Pristiophorus japonicus. Taxonomy (NCBI): domain Eukaryota; kingdom Metazoa; phylum Chordata; class Chondrichthyes; family Pristiophoridae; genus Pristiophorus; species Pristiophorus japonicus. Next base: position 82,271,431 of record NC_091993.1, read on the forward strand.
ATCATGGCCGATCTGATCCTGGCCTCAACTCCATTTCCCTGCCCACTCCCCATATCCCTTGACTCCCTTATTGTTCAAAAATCTGTCTATCTCCGCCTTAAATATATTCAATGACCCAGCCTCCACAGCTCTCTGGGGTAGAGAATTCCAAAGATTCACGACCCTCTGAGAGCAGGTTGAATGGCCTGCTTCTGTTCCTGATAGTCTACGATGCTGAGACCAATTGTAGTGCCTCCCATCACTGGCCCAGCTGAGATCAGCTAACTGAGCACAGATCAGGGACAGAATCGGGATCCTTTGGGTCTGTATGGCCAAAGATCACATGATGTGGTACATTTACCCAAAGTTATCAGGGGAACCATTTGGTTGAGCATTTGTTTGGAAAATATAAGTGCAAGTGCCAGCAGACTGTGTGTAAATCAACAGCAGCCTGGCTGGTGAATATTTTCCTCCATCTTTTACATTTTTAAAGACATTCATATTAACATGAACTACATCCGGAGGCAGAGCGCATAGAAAGCATTTCAGGTGCGATCGGCTCTCGAGGCAGACGAGCTAGTGCTGACCTTGTTTTGCATTGGTCTCACATTCACTTTCAAGTCTGTCATAGATCGCAGTAGTAGGAAAAAATTAAATCCTCATCTCCTCCCTTTGAAGCTTGAATCTCGCTTTTGTAAGAATAACTGTTGTTGCTTCACCTGGTCAGGGCGACAAACAGGAGCTCAATCAAACTAAACCACCATACTACTTCCATACAAACCGGAGCCTAATCAAACTAAATCACCATACTACTTCAAACAAACAATTGCAGGATTCTCACTGAGTTATGTAAATAATGTGGGTGTAGCTCCTCTGAGGGCTGAGGAGCTCGGGGCAATGGGGGAGCTTGGGGGAGTGAGGGGTCTGTTCGGGGCAGTGGGGGGCTCGGGGCAGTGAGGGACTGCTCGAGGCAGTGAGGAGCTGCTCGGGGCAGTGGGGAGTGAGGGGCTGCTCGGAGCTTGGGGCAATATCGATCAAGAAGATCCCCCTTTTTGATCCCTGGTCTATCCTGTCAATTGAAGTCATGGAGTAACCAGACAGACAGACAGACAATATCCAAATTGCTTCTCTGAGAATGTTGTTGGTGTTCTATTGTATTTCCGTGCTAAAGGAGTTATGAACTCCCGCAAGGCACAGAGTAGCTGACCCATAAGCACCGAGTAGATTACACTGTGAAGAAAGATGATTTCATAGAATCATAGAATTGTACAGCACAGAAGGAGGCCATTCGGCCCATCGAGTCTGCGCCAGATCTTTCGAAGAGCAATCCTGTTAGTCCCACTGCCCCACTCTTTCCCTATATCCCTGCAATTTAGACTTGGGCAAAGGTGGAAATGATGAGATCTCTTGAACAGAAAATGCTGTGGACATTTAGCCTGTGGTGTGATCGGAATTGCTAAACAATGGAATTGCTAAAGAGTGAAATGATTATATATGCAGGGGATGTAGAATTGCGATTGTAACACCTTCAGTCCTCAGTCTGTGCTGCGCTAGCAGATCTCCGCTGGGGCAGTGGTGACACTGCTGCAGCTAACCTCAGTGCCTCTGCGGTCAGGGAGGGAAAAATTGGCCAGGATTCCTTCTCCTGAACGTTGCCCACAATTTCCTGCTGCAAGTACACAGGTATGGACATTGGATGAGGGCAGAATCTTGCTCAGTTGTGATGTCCTCCAATTATCAAATAGACTGTCAACACTCTTTATCAAGTTCACCCATTGGCAATGCCACTTGGGTGAAGTATGAGAATGCGACTTGTACCTGTTATAATTTATTGTACGCTGTACAATTGCTGTGGCTCGGTATTTAATCTATGATGAGTGGTTTTCTTTTATTTGTTCCGGGATGTGGGCGTCGCTGGCAAGGCCAGCATTCATTGCCGATCCCTAATTGCCCATGAGAAGGTGGTGGTGAGCCGTCTTCTTGAACCGCTGCAGTCCTTGTGGGGAGGGAGGGAGTTCCAGGATTTTGACCCAGTGACGATAAAAGAACAGCGATATATTTCCAAGTCAGCATGGTGTGTAACTTGGAGGGGAATTTGCAGGTGATGGTATTCCCATGCGCCTGCTGCCCTAGGTGGTAAAGGTCACTGCCGAATAAGCCGTGGCGAGCTAGCTGCACTGCATCTTGTAGATGTTACACACTGCAGCCACGGTGTGCTGGTGGTGGAGGGAGTGAATATTGAAGGTGGTGGACGGGGTGCTAATCAAGCGATCTGCTTTATCCTGGATGGTGTCGAGCTTCTTGAGTGTTGTTGGAGTTGCGCTCATCCAGGCAAGTGGAGAGTATTCCATCACACTCATGATTTGTGCCTTGTAGATGGTGGAAAGGTTTTGGGGAGTCAGGAGGTGAGACACTCACCGCAGAATACCTAGCCTCTGACCTGCTCTTGTTGCCATAGTATTGATGTGGCTGGTCCAGTTAAGTTTCTGGTCAATGGTGACCACCAGGATGTTGATAGTGGAGGATTCGGCGATGGTAATACTGTTGAATATCAAGGGGAGGTGGTTAGACTCTCACTTGTTGCAGATGGTCATTGCCTGGCACTTGTGTGGTGCAAATGGTACTTGTCACTTACCAGCCCAAGCCTGAATGTTGTCCAGGTCTTGCTGTATGCGAAAATGGACTGCTCCATTTTCTGAGGAGTTGCGACTGGAACTGAAAACTGTTATGTATGTAATAACTCAATAGACTGAATACTGTAAACTAACACAGGTACAAACCTGGCTCTACTTTATTAGGGCCCAAAGTGATCACATTACATGATGGCTTGCCTTTTATACCTGGGCCGCACACACGTGCGCACACCCAATGACCTCCGACAGTTGCGCCACCTGGTGGCTAGTAACCCCAAATATACATACATGACAATATCCCCCTTTAAGATATTAGTAACAGTCTTTTTACAAATTGAGACGGTCCGGGCTTTCCGCTCCCGAGTTGATCGTCTCAGTTCAACTCCAGCCTTGGGCGAGCGTTCTAAGTCTGTTATGACTGGGGGCTGAGTAGCCGATCTCTTGGGAGTGACGATGACCATGTCAGGGATTTAAAGTCCAGATTCATTGATGACAGCAGAGTCCTCTGATGACTGAGGGGAGGTTGATTGGTCACTGATTGTGTCTTCCTCAGACTGTTCCAGTTCATCCGTGTGCCGCAGCTTTGTCTGATCAATATGTTTCCTGCATGTTTGCCCATTTTTTGAGCTTGACGATAAACACTCTGTTACCTTCTTTGGCCGTAACAGTACCGGTGATCCACTTGGGACCTTGACCATAATTTAGTACATACACAGGAGCGATAACAGAAATGTCACATGACACAGCAGCACGATCATGATACCACTGCTGACTTTGACATCTGTATTCAACATGATCGTTCAAGTCAGGGTGGACAAGAGAGAGCTTGGTCATGAGACCTCTGCTCATCAATAGTTGAGCAGGGGAGACCCGGTAAGCATGTGGGGTCTTGTCCTGTAACTAAGCAATATGCATGACAAACGAGTCTGCAGTGAACCTTGAGTTACACATTTCATAATCTGCTTGATGGTTTGGACAGCATGCTCTGCTTGACCATTAGATGCGGGCTTGAATGGTGCTGACCTCACATGTTTGATACTGGGCCTGTATTCACTGGAGTTTAGAAGGATGAGAGGGGATCTCATAGAAACATATAAGATTCTCACGGGACTGGACAGGTTAGATGCAGGAAGAATGTTCCCGATGTTGGGGAAGTCCAGAACCAGGGGACATAGTCTAAGGATAAGGGGTAAGCCATTTAGGACTGCGATGAGGAGAAACTTCTTCAATCAGAGAGTTGTTTACCTGTAGAATTCCCTACTGCAGGGAATTGTTGATGCCGGTTCATTGGATATATTCAAGAGGGAGTTAGATATGGCCCTTACTGCTAAAGGGATCAAGGGGTATGGAGAGAAAGCAGGAAAGGGGTACTGAGGTGAATAATCAGCCATGATCTTATTGAATGGTGGTGCAGGCTCAAAGGGCCGAATGGCCTACTTCTACACATATTTTCTATGTTTCTATGAGTCTGAAACTCCAGGCTAGTGAAGCAAGGTCCATTGTCACTTACAACGATGTCGGGCAGACCATGAGTGGCAAACATGACATGAAGACTCTCAATGGTAGCTGTGGATGTGCTGGATGACATGATTATACACTCGATCCACTTGGAATATGCATCCACCACAATTAAAAACATTTTTCCCAGGAAGGGACCTGCAAAGTCAATGTGGATCCTGGACCATGATTTAGATGGCCACGACCACAGACTCAGCGGCGATTCCGCTGGTGCTTTACTTAGCTGCATGCAAGTGTTGCACTGATGCACATATGATTCCAGATCTGAGTCAATTCTAGGCCACCATACATGAGACCTGGCAATGGCTTTCATCATGACAATACCGGGATGTGTGCTATGTAGATCATGTACAAATTTCTCACTGCCTTTCTTAGGCATAACAACACGATTACCCCACAGTAAACAATCTGACTGAATGGATAGTTTGTCTTTGCAACGGTTGTAAGGTTTGGTCTCATTACCCATTTGCTTGGGTATGGCAGACCAATCACCACTAAGGACACAACATTTCACAACCGATAATATCGGGTCCTGGCTGGTCCAGGTCTTAACTTGTTGAGCCGTGACAGGGTTCCCTCACTTTCAAAAGCATCCATAACTAACAGTAGGTCTACAGGTTGTGGCGTCTCCACCTCCGGTGTGGGCAACGGCAGACGGCTCAGTGCATCGGCACAATACTCGGTGCCAGGTCTGTGGTGAATGACATAATCATTGGCAGATAATGTCAGCGCCCACCTCTGGATGCGGGACGATGCATTGGTATTGATACCTTTGTTTTCCGAAAACAATGAAATGAGTGGCTTATGATCTGTTTCCCGTTCAAACCGAAGACCAAGCAGGTACTGATGCATCTTTTTAACGCCATACACACAGGCTAATGCTTCTTTTTCTACCATGCAGTAGACTCTTTCCGCCTTTGACAAACTTTTAGAAGCATACGCAACAGGTTATAGTTTACCCGACTCATTAGCTTGATGGAGCACACAACCAACTCCATATGATGAAGCATCACAGGCCAATACTAGATGCTTATACGGATCATAATGTACCAGCAACTTGTTAGAGCAAAACAGATTAGTAGCTTTCTCAAAAGCTCTATCTTGAGACTCACCCTCAACCCAGTTGTCACCTTTTCTTAGCAGCATGTGCAGTGGCTCTAATGAAGTGCTCAATCTAGGTAGGAAATTACCGAAGTAGTTGAGTAGACCAAGGAACGAACGCAGCTCCATCACATTCTGAGGCTTGGGTGCATTTTTGATGGCCTTAGTTTTCGAGTCCATAGGCCTGATGCCGTCAGCAGCAACTTTCCTCCCCAGGAATTCGACTTCCGCTACCATGAAGACGTACTTCGAACGTTTCAGTTTAAGTCCCACTTTGTCCAGACGATGTAGAACCTCTTCCAGGTTGTTCAGATATTCGGCGGTATCATGATCTGTGACCAGGATGTCATCTTGGAACACGACGGTCTAGGGATGGACTTCAGTAGTCTCTCCATGTTCCTCTGAAATATGGCTGCAGCCGAGCGAATTCCGAAAGGACACCTGTTGTAGATAAACTGTCCTTTATGAGTGTTGATGCACGTAAGTTTCTTCAACGTCTTGACCAGCTCCTGTGTCATGTAGGCCGACGTCAGATCCAGTTGTGAACGACTTCCCCCCGGCTAGCGTTGAAAACCGATCATCAGCCTTCGGTAACGGGTATTGATCCTGTTTCGAAACTCTGTTGATCGTAACCTTGTAGTCTCCACAAATCCTGACCGTGCCATCACTCTTCAACACAGGAACAATGGGGCTGGCCCATTCGTTAAATTCGACAGGTGATATGACCCTTTCACGCTGGAGTCTGTCCAGTTCGATTTCGAACTACTCCCTCATCATGTACGGAACCACCCGAGCTTTATAATGGACAGGTCTTGCATCCGAGTCCACGTGGATCTGCACCTTGGCTCCCGTGAAATTGCCGATGGCTGGTTCAAACAGCGAGGGGAACTTGCTCAGCACTTGACATCATTCCAATTCAATTTGATTTTTTTCTAGCCAATTCCTGACGAGCAGCGTTGGACCATTGCCTGGAACAATCCATAATGGTAAATCATGAACCGCACCATCATACAACACCTTGACTACTGTACTGCCAATCACCATTATGAGTTCTTTAGTGTACATATGCAACTTGGCATAGACTGGATTCAGCTTAGGCTTCACAGCCTTAGTATCCCACAGCTTGTCGAATGTCCTCTGGCTCATTATTGATTGACTCGCACCTGTGTCCAATTCCATCGGTACCAGCACACCGTTAAGTTTCACATTAATCATTATCGGTTGGCTCTTTGTTAGGAACGAATACAGTCCATACACTTCCTCCTCTGGTATCTCTGATTGCATATCCAGATCTGCGCTATACTGGTCATCATCCTCCACGTGGTGTGTCGCAGCACACTTGCTCAGTTGCGGACACATGCGCTGGAGATGCCCCAGTCTCGAACAACCTTTACAAATGTACTGTTTAATCCGACACTGATGAGGCTGATGATTGCCCCCACAACGCTAACATGGTGAAATCGGATTCATTCCCATTGGCGTACTTTAGGCAGCCACAGGTTTCACATACAGTAGTCGAGTAGGCCCTGCCATATGCAGCTCTGCCAAACGACGATACAATCTTGTTTACAATACTTGCCAAGTTCTAATTCTTCGATGATATCTGCTTTAAGTTTTTGTCCATCGTCATACATGCCTGGGCAGTCGTGATGGCCTTGCTCAAATCCAGCATCTCCGCCATCAGTAGCTTGCGCAGGATCACCTCGTGGTTGATGCCGATTACAAAGTAGTCCCGCAGCATGTCTCCCAACAAGTTTTTGAACTTACACGGTCCAGCTAGACGTCTTAAGTCGGCAACGAATTCCGACACGTCCCGGCCCTCAGAACGAGCGTGCTTGTGGAATTGATATCGTGAGATGATGATGCCGCCTTCTGGTTTGAGCTGGTCATGTACTATAGCACACAATTCTTCATAGTCCTTGTCCGTTGGACTTGCAGATGAAAGAAGATTCTTTGAGTCCATAGATTTTGGGACTGCAAATGGTGAGGAAGACCACCTTGCGCCTAACTGCGTCAGTGGGTTCCTCCATTTTGTTGGCCACAAAGTACTGGTCCAGGCGAGCTACAAAATCTGTCCAATCCTCTCCCTCCACGAATTGCTTCAGAATTCCAATTGTGCTCATTTTTGCATGCGAAGGTTCTTGAGTTACCTCGTCGCCAAATGTTATGTATGTAATAACTCGATAGACTGAATACTGTAAACTAACACCGCTACAAACCTGGCTCTGCTTTATTAGGGCCCAAAGTGATCACATTACATGATGGCTTGCCTTTTATACCTGGGCAGCGCACAGGTGCGTACAGCCCAATAGCCTCCGGCAGTGGCGCCACCTGGTGGCTAGTAACTCCAAGCATACATACATGACAAAAACTATGCAATCATCAGCAAACATCCCCACTTCCTTATGATGGAGGGAAGGTCATTGTTGAAGCAGCTGAAGACGGTTGGGCCTAGGACACTTCCCTGAGGAACTCCTGCAGTGATGTCCTGTAGCTGTGATGATTGACCTCCAACAACCACAACCATCTTACTTTGTTTCAGCAAATACTGCAAATTACATTTCTATACTTTAAAAAAAAACTTGTATTTTGTGAAAATAAATAAGTCACGAAGATAGATGTAGTAATACAGAAAGGGAATCACAGTTCCCCAGCTGTTAGCTGACTTGCATCGAATCCTTTTCCTTTACTGCTCTTGTACCAGATTCTGGGAGAAGTGTCCAAGTACACAGGGTGACTTGACTTCTGATTGTCCCCTCCTCCTGGGCTTTTAGCTTTTGCCCAGCACCTCTTGTGATAACGTTGCTATCAAGAACCTGTGGTGTGGGAAATTGTGAATGCAAACTGGGACGCCAATTCCGTGCAAGTTGTATAGGAGCATCTATGAACTGTCCCATTTATATTGTCCCTTATTTAGCTTGCCTTCAGTGTTGAAATGGAGAGTTTGTTGAATTTAACTTAAAGCAATCACTGCTTATTTTTGTGCTGATACATCCTCTCTTGTCAATTCCAATATTAATGTACTTCATATTGTGGAATAGAATTGATATTCGGTTAATTTATTATTCCTTTGTAATGACCAACATGCTAATTATGAACTTCAGTCTTGGAGGGAAAAAAACATAAGGAAATAATCTTTTCAACCAGAATGACCTCCCTCAGTCTTTCCTTCCTCCCATAATCTTCAGGTTTACAAAACTCGAGCTTGCATTGCCTAATCAATACTTCCTCATTTACTTCATCTTTAAAAAAAAATTCAACCCTAATGGTGTCCTGGCCCCTCACCTTGGATTTTCATTATAACATATATCTCGTTAAAAAAACATGTTGATCATTTTTTTAATGTTTGATGATTTTAGTAATATTAATTGTAGGGGAATGTAGTGGAGAACACAGAGGGCCCTTTTGGAACATTTTTAATTCACTCTTCCCCTGCAAACGTGTGAGCTTCTGTTTAGTGCAGTGAAACTGTCTGGATCAGTTACATTTTGTTGACATCGTCTCACATGCAATGACTTGTTGGCAGTGGTGTTATAGTATGCCTCTGTTTTTTTTTATAATTCCAATGTCAGGTGATCATAGCACTAGTAGGAAACTCATCAAACCAAAGTTATAGAGCCTGATGCAAAATTGATCATTTCATTGTATATTTACATATTGATTCTTCATATAGCTTTAATTGTACCTCGACGCTATTATGACGTTCAATACAAATGAGACCCATGAAGGTTCAAACCAGCATGGCCCCACCTTTGTTAATCTTTCTATTATTCACTCTTGTTCGAAGTCATTGAAAGTTGGCATGCAGGTACAGCAGGTGGTGAAGAAGGCAAATGGTATGTTGGCCTTCATAGCAAGGGGATTTGAGTATAGGAGCAGGGAAGTCTTGCTGCAGTTGTACAGGGCGTTGGTGAGGCCCCACCTGGAATATTGTGTTCCGTTTTGGTTGTCTAATCTGAGGAAGGACGTTCTTGCTATTGAAGGAATGCAGCGAAGGTTCACCAGACTGATTCCCGGGATGGCTGGACTGACATATGAGGAGAGACTGGATCAACTGGGCCTTTATACACTGGAGTTTAGAAGGATGAGAGGGGATCTCATAGAAACATATAAGATTCTGACTGGACTGGACAGGCTAGATGCAGGAGGAATGTTCCCGGTGTTGGGGAAGTCCAGAACCAGGGGACACAGTCTAAGGATAAGGGGCAGGCCGTTTAGGACTGAGATGAGAAGAAACTTCTTCACTCAGAGTGTTGGTAACCTGTGAAATTCTCTGCTGCAGAGAGTTGTTGATGCCAGTTCATTGGATACATTCAAGAGGGAGTTAGATATGGCCCTTACGGCTAAAGGGATCAAGGGGCATGGAGAGAAAGCAGAAAAGAGGTACTGAAGGAATGATCAGCCATGATCTTGTTGAATGGTGGTGCAGGCTCGAAGGGCCGAATGGCTTACTCCTGCACCTATTTTCTATGTTTCTATGAAGCATATAGACGCCATGAAACTTGCAGTATATCAGTATCACTGTTTGATTGAATAGAACCTCCAGATACATTGAAAACATGCACCAGCCAAATCTGTATTATTTACCTTGACCTGGTTTGAGCCATGGGCATTATTAAACTGACCCATACACTTTTTCAGATCTCCTACACCCTCGTGAAAAGTAATTGAAGCGGCATTTATGCCCAAGAGGCAGAGGGCAGATTCGATCCAATGATTGTTTGTGCCATTGCCTGGACTGGTCTGCACTATAATTGTCCGCTGCCATCACATTTTGTTTGCTATGCTGCCCCCTCCACTTCCCTGCCCTTTATGCAGTTATATTTCTCAAACTGCAGGGCTGGCTACTTGAATTTCATGTGTCCACACAAACCAAGTAGATTATGTTCAGCAGCACTAAAATCATCATCATCATCATCATCATCATCATCATCATCATTTCAATACATTTCAAGAATGTTGATAAATGTTTGCAAATAGAATATTGAAGATACAAATTTAATAAAAATACAAAAGCAGCAATCAGCTTAGAAAAGGACCATGAAATGTAAGAACTTATTGCCAAAATAATTCATGTATTTGGTTCTCAAACATATGTATAAAAAAGAATCTTATTAATATAAATTGCTGCAAACTGCTTCCAGTAAGGTTTTTTTTTAAGTGCAGTAAGTGACATAAAATAATATGTAGAGTTCTTTTTAAAACCATTTTTTTAATAATCGAAAGTTTCATTTCTAAACAAAATCATGCCTTGAATGTGGTGTGTTGCATTGTAACTGTTGAAATGGAGGTCTGTGAGACTCCATGGAACACAGCTAAGTGCTCCACTGAGACACACTGTTTGGGCACACCCAGTGTAATATTCCTCACATGGAACTGTTCCTCACATGCAGCTGTTTTAGGACCTGGCTGTTTTTATGAATACAACTGATTTAAACAAAATATAAACGACGTGGGTGAATGTACTTTTAACCCCATCAATACGTGACATGTGTATATGTTTATAAACAGAACTGATGCGTGATAAAAAGTCACTAAGTTAGCTAAGACATTAATAATAACTAGTCCCTTCTCTCGGAATCAAAAAATGTCAATGCATTGAATAGTTAACAAATTGCAGATTCCCAATGGTAGGAAGTAGACCACCTAAACACGTTCTACCAACTGATGTAAATTATGTGTACATTGCTCCTCCCATTCAATGTTTTCAGCATTTTCTTGAAGTTCAACATCAGGTGGAAGAAGTCCAACACTTCCACAAGTACCAAACAAATGGCCAGATTGTGTCCCAATAGCATCATATTTTTTGTAAATGCTATAAAAACATTTTTGAACCCTGACTCAAACCCTGTTGTGTCCCACTGTGTTCTAACCACTACAAAGTTCTGTCTGAAGTCCATTTCTTAATTTACAAGTCCACAGGTATCCAAATGAGTGAAAAAGATTGCAGAGAAAGTTTGACAACGTGTTTTGTGTTTCTCAAGTCAGCAAGAACATGTGTTTCCAAAGTGAAGACACCTATGTGATGCATGTTGTATCTGTTTTGTTATTAGATTGCTGTCTGAGGAGGAAGACAAAATGAAAGAACTGATGCAGTTGAAGGAAGAGCAGGAGGAGCTAATTATAAAAACCCAAAGAGAGAAGCAGGAATTAAGGCAAGAGATGGACAACAAGTCCAAGATTTTGGAGGAGGCTCAAAAACAGCTGGAGGAAGTGCGGGTGAACAGACAGCGAGCTGACCAGGATGTGATGGTAAGTGTCTGCACCAACCAACCCAGCAAACTATTTCAGCACTGAAACTATGGTCACATTTACATCAGATCAGCAAGCGAGTTAATCTGCCAGTGACTAGTCTATTGTCTAAATCACAACATGTTGCCAGGTAACATCACAGGCAAAAGCAATACTTTCTGAACATTAGATGATGCAAGTGGATAGTTCGTCAAAATAATGAGGGTAGAAATTAATTTAGGTGATGTTTATCGCAGCATTAATGTGTTCATTCCAAGTTCCCCTCTGCAATTTTAACAGCGGGGTTAACCCATTTATTTCAAATTGTGTTAACATTTAAACAGAATGCTTTAATCATGATGCATTTGACTTGGGGAAAGTCCAAATGTGACGTTGAATGAAGAGCCATAAGCAATCAGTGGCCCGCATTGTGTTCATGAAGAATACAAAGATCAGTAGAAAGGTTTGCACTTGATACTGCACTTGGTTAAAACCTGTTTTATCTCTAAGTTAGGGGGCTAATAGCGAGGCCAACGTTTCAGATCGATGACCTTTCATCAGAACTGACACAAGGTCATCAACCTGAAACATTAACTCTATTCCACTGCCACAGATACTGTCTGACCTGCTGGGTTTTTCCACTGGGGGAGCTCGGGGCTGGGGCCAGCATTGGGGGAGCTCGGGATTGAGGATTGGGGCCCAGGATTAGGGGAGGTCGGGACTGGGGCCCAGCATTTGGGGAGCTCGGGACTGGGGATTGGGGCCAGTATTGGAGGAGCTCTGGACTGGGGATTGGGGCCCAGCATTGGGGGAAGCTGGGGATTGGGGATTGGGGCCCAGCATTGGGGGAGCTGGGGACTGGGGCCAGAATTGGGGGAGCTCGGGATTGGGGATTGGGGCCCAGCATTGGGGGAGCTGTGGATTAGGGCCAGTATTGGGGGAGCTCTGGACTGGGGATTGGGGCCCAGCATTGGGGGAGCTCTGGACTGGGGATTGGGGGTTGGGGCCCAGCATTGAGGGAGCTGGGGATTGGGGCCAGTATTGGGGGAGCTCGGGACTGGGGATTGGGGCCCAGCATTGGGGGAGCTGGGGATTGGGGCCAGTATTGGGGGAGCTCGAGACTGGGGATTGGGGATTGGGGCCCAGCATTGGGGGAGCTGGGGATTGGGGCCAGTATTGGGGGAGCTCGGGACTGGGGACTGGGGCCCAGCATTGGGGGAGCTTGGGACTGGGGATTGGGGCCCAGCATTGGGGGAGCTCGGGACTGGGGATTGGGGCCCAGCATTGGGGGAGCTCAGGACTGGGAGCAGCATTGGAGGAGCTCGGGACTGGGGATTGGGCCCAGCATTGGGGGGGGGTTCGGGACTGGGGACTGGGCCCAGGATTGGGGGAGGTCGGGACTGGGACCCAGGATTGGGGGAGGTCGGGATCTGGGCCCAGGATTTGGGGAGCTGGGGACTAGGCCCAGTATTGGGGGAGGCCAGGGCTGGTGCCAGCATTGGGCGAGATCGGGACTGGGGACTGGGGCCCAGCATTGGGGGTGGTCGGGGCTGGGGCCAGCTATGGGGGAGTTCAGGACTGGGGGCAGCATTGGGGGAGGTTGGGACTCTGGATTCAGGCGCAGCATTGGGGGAGCTCGAGACTCAGGGCCAGTTTTGGGGGAGGTCGGGACTCGGGCCAGTATTGGGGGAGGTCGGGACTGAGGACTGGGGCCAGCATTAGGGGAGCTCGGGACTGGGGCCAGCATTGGGGGAGGTCAGGACTGGGGACTCGGGCCAATATTGGGGGAGGTTGGGACTGTGGACTCGGACCCAGCATTGGGGGAGGTCGGGACTCTGGGCCCAGCATTAGGGGAGCTCGGGACTGGGGACTTGGGACCAGCATTGGGGGAGCTCGGGAATCGGGGCCAGTTTTGGGGAGCACCTGGAGGCCAGGGCCAGGATCGGGGGGGGGGGAGATCAGAGAGAGCCTGGGGATCGGAAGGGGGAGTGAAGTCAGAGGTGTTAATGGTAAATACCCACGGCCATTAGTAAAGCCCCAATGGCCAAAGTGCAAGCGGCTGGAGAGAGAGCCGGAAAAGTGCAGCAGAACCTGCGAATGGAGAACAGCGAGCTAAAGCTGCAGCCGGGGGTTCCCAGGGTACAGTGTCAGTATATTATGGATAAACTCACAAGCTGTTCCAAGGTTAATATGCTCACCTACTCTACGATCGCTAAGAACCAGGGAAAGGGGACCTGAGGGAGGGAGGGATGGGGTGCGTGTGTGTGGTGTGTGTGTTGTGTGTGTGTGTGTGTTTGTGTGTGTGTGTGTGTGTGTGCTAGGCCCATGCAGCAGAGCCTGGTCTCCAATCGTCTTGGGCCCCCTTGCCATTGGACCAAGACCTTGCTCTGTCAAGTTCGTGTGGAAACTCATGTGCAATGGTCACCCAACGTTAAAAGAATTCATGCATAGGCATCTTCCACCCTTTAAAATGAAGTTCGGGACCTGGAACATCAGGACCCTCATGGACAACCCCAACAGTGATAGACCTGAACGTCGCACTACTATTATTGCCCGGGAACTCAGACGCTTCAACATCGCAGCCCTGAGCAAACACGACGGGCAGGAGAATGCGAGCTCAAGGAACAAGGTACTGGATATACCTTTTGGAAAGGCAAACCAGAAGGAGAGCGCCGTTTCCATGAAGTTGGTTTGCGTCTTAGAGATTCCCCTTGTGGGATAAGGGAACGTTTCCTGACTCTTTGGCTTACTCTAACCTGAAACCAGTAAGCTAAGATCATCAGTGTGTACGCCCCAACCCTGAAAGCTATGGACAAGGCCAAAAAGGAATTCTACTCCAGCCTTGAACAATCCCTGTCCGGAGTTCCAATTGGTGACAAGCTGATTCTCCTTAGGCGATTTTAATGCCAGAGCTGGAAAGGTTCAGACCTCTGGAGAGGTGTGATTGGCAGGGAAATTTTTTTTTTAAATTTTTTTTTTTGATTGGCAGGGAAGAAGTAGGGAAAAGCAACTCCAATGGTATCCTCATCCTGATGAAATGCTTCGAACATGGTCTTATCATAACCAACACCTTGTTTCGTCAGGGAGACATGGCAACACCCTCACTCCAGGCATTGGCATCTGCTAGACTACGTCCGAGCGAGGGACTGCAAGGACGTCCACATCACCCGGGCCATGGCAGGAGCAGACCACTACCTAATCCACTCTGTTATTTCCATCAACGTAGCCTCAAAGAGGTGGAGGCAACGGAAACACTGCCGCAGAAAAATCAACGTTGAAGCACTGCAAAGACCCTGCAAAGAAAGCCCTATTCAATCAATGCCTCACAGCCAACCTGATGACTCTCAGTGAACAAACAACAAGGCTTCCAGAGCAGATGGAATCCCCGCTGAAGTACTAAAGCATGGCGGAGAAGTACTCTTGGCACTAATCCATGACCTCATCTCCCTTATCTGGAAGGAGAGAGCATGCCAGGGGATTTTCGAGACGCCGTAATCATGACCATCTTCAAAAAAGAGGACAAGTCCGATTGCGATAATTAGAGGAGTTTCCCTGCTGTCGACCCCAGGGAAAGTTATCACAAGAATCCTCCCAGTGGCTGAAGAGCTTCTCCCAGAGTCGCAATACGGATTCTGCCCACTAAAAGACACAACAGACATGATTTTCACTGTGCGAAAAATTCAAGAAAAATGTAGGGAGCAGCATGGCTATTTTTTGACCTCACAAAGGCCTTTGACTCTGATATGTCCTTACTATACAGTATAAATGCACACGAGGCCCATACTTGAGACAAGGTCACTCTGTGACCAGTTACCTTCATTACCAAGACCTCAAGTGATGAAGGTGGGTGGAGCTTCCCCTTTTATACCTGAAAGTCCAGGTTAGGAGTGTCTCCCACAAGTTCACCCGCTTGTGGTCAATGTTCTCAAGGTGTACAACTTAGGTCAGCTTATACATGGGTTACAATGATTGTTGAATACATGACATCACCTCCCCCCAAAGTCTTATTGGGATCACAGGTTAAGTCTCTCTGGTGGTTTACACTCCCTTGTAGAGCGCCTGAGTTGGGGCTCCAGTTGTTGGGCGCTGGCCTGAGTGTGTGCTGTTTGCGGTGCCTCAGGGCCTGTCCGGACTGCCCACAGTGACTGGGCTCTCTTCCACTTGGTTCCGGTGTTCAGTCATCTGTGGTGGAGTAAACTCTACGTCGTGTTCTTCCTCTGCTTCTTCTATGGGGTTGCTGAACCTCCTTTTAGTTTGATCCACGTGTTTGCGGCAATCGCGGTGCCTGTAAGCCATTTGGGCCCTGCAGCATAATTAAGGACAAAAACAGGGTCATTGATATCAATACATCACGCCCTCGCATTCCTGTCATGGTAGTCACATTGTGACTGACGCCTGCTCTCAACAATTTCTTTCATAGTAGGGTGTACAAGGGATAACCTGGTTTTGAGCGTCCTTTTCATTAGCAGCTCTGCGGGTGGAACTCCTGTGAGCGAGTGTGGTCAGGATCTATTGGCCAACAGGAGGCGTGATAAGCGGCTTTGGAGGGAACCCCCTTGGATTCTGAGCATCCCCTGTTTGATTATCTGCACTGCTCGTTCCGCCTGGCGGTTTGAGGCCGACTTGAACGGTGCCATTCTGACATGGTTGATTCATTGCCTGCCATGAAGTCCTGGAATTCAGTGCTTGTGAAGCACAGGCCATTGTCGCTGACCAAGACATCCGGTAGACCATGGGCGGTGAACATTGCCCGTAGACTTTCTACCGTGGCAGAGGATGTACTTTAATTTAAAATGGCACACTCAATCCATTTGGAGTAGGCATCTACTACAACCAAAAATATTTTTCCCATGAAAGGACCTGCGTAGTCCACATGGATGCGTGACCATGGCTTGGTCGGCCGGGACCAGGGGCTAAGGGGGGCTTCCCTGGGTGCGTTGCCCAGCTGAGCACACGTGTTGCACCTGCGAACACAAAGTTCCAGGTCTGCATCTATTCCTGGCCACCAAACGTGTGACCTGGCAATTGCCTTTATCATGACAATGCCCGGGTGCTCATTGTGAAGTTCTCTGTTAAACTCCTCTCTGCCCCTCTGGGGCATGACTACTCAGTTTCCCCACAGTAGGCAATCAGCCTGAATCGAGAGTTCATCCTTGCACCTATGAAGCGGTTTAAATTCCTCAGGGCATGCCCCGTACGTGGCTGCCCAGTCCCCATTCAGGACACATTTCTTAACTAAAGACAGTAGCGGGTCTTTATTTGTCCAGACTTTAATCTGACGTGCTGTCACAGGTGAGCCTTCGCTTTTGAAAGCTTCAACAGCCATGACCATCTCAGCATCATGCTCAGTTGCCCCCTCAGTGGTGGCTAGTGGGAGCCTGCTGAGTGCATCGGCGCAGTTTTTAGTGCCCGGTCTGTGCCGAATTGTGTAGTCATAGGCGGCTAACGTAAGTGTCCACCTCGGTATGCGGGCCGATGCATTCGCATTTATGGCCTTGTTGTCGGCCAAAAGGGACGTTTAAGGTTTGTGATCTGTCTCCAGCTCAAATTTCCTGCCAAACAGGTACTGGTGCATTTTTTTTTACTGCATATACACATGCTAGTGCTTCCTTTTCTACCATCCTGTAGCCCCTTTCTGCCTGGGACAGACTTCTGGGTGGATAGCTCTTTTATCGGTCGGCACAGTCATGATGGGCCAAATGGCCTCCTTGTGTGCTGTAAATTTCTATGATTCTTCAATGATAAGCTACCGGCTGTAACTGACCATTGGCATTCACATGCTGCAACACACACCCGACCCTAAAGGACGACGCATCGCACGTTAGAACAAGTTTCTTACACGGGTCATATAACGTTAACAGTTAGTTAGAGCACGCAACTTGTTATGCTCCATCAAAAGCCCTTTCCTGGCTGTCCACCCAGACCCAATCGCGACCTTTGCGTAGGAGCACGTGTAGCGGCTCTAACAGCATGCTCAATTTGGGAAGAAAGTTACCAAAATAGTTCAGGAGCCCCAGGAACAAACACAGCTCCGTCGTGTTACGGGGTCTGGGTGCTCTCTGGATCGCTTCCGTTTTGGACGCAGTGGGTCTGATCCCGTCTGCTGCTACCCTCCTCCCCAGGAATTCTACCTCTGGAGCTAAGAAGACGAACTTCGCCTTTTTCAGTCGCAGACCTACCCGGTCCAGTCTGCATAGTGCCTCCTCCAGGTTGTGGAGGTGTTCTTCAGTATCGCGACTCGTAATGAGGATGTCGTCTTGAAAAACCACCGTCCTTGGAATCGACTTGAGGAGGCTTTCCATATTTCGCTGAAAGATCGCGACGGCCAAACGAATCCCGAACGGACATCTGTTATACTCAAACAACCCCTTGTGTGTCGTGATGGTGGTCAGCTCCTGGGTCATGTAAGCTGAGGTCAGGTCCAATTTTGAAAAAAGTTTGCCACTGGATAGCGTCGCAAAGAGATCCTCCGCTCTCGGTAGCAGGTACTGGTCTTGGACCGATTGATGGTGGCTTTGTAATCGCCACATATCCTGACAGACCCATCCGCCTTGAGCACCGGCACGATCGGGCTCGCCCAGTCACTGAATTCGACTAGCGAGATGATACCTTCCCTCAGCAGGCGGTCCAATTCGCATTCTATCTTTTCCCGCATCACGTACGGCACCGCTCTGGCCTTGTGGTGTACTGGCCTGGCATCCGGGTTTATGTGAATCACTACCTTGGCCCCCATGAAAGTGCCGATGCCGGGTTGAAATAATGAGTCAAATTTGTCCAGGACCTGTGAGCATGATACTCGCTCCTAGAAGAAATTGCATTGACATCGCCCCATTTCCAGTTCATGACAGCAAGCCAACTCCTCCCCAGTAGTGCAGGACCATCCCCCAGGACAATCCAGAGTGGTAACCTGTTCTCCGAATCTTTGTGGATCACGACTACCGTGGCGCTGCCTAGCACCGGAATGATCTCCTTTGTATATGTCTGTAGCTGTGCGTTAATTGGCAATAATTTTGGCCTCCTGGCCTTGGAAACCCACAACCTTTCGAACTGTTTGATACTCATCAGGGACTGGCTGGCCCCCGTGTCTAGCTCCATTAATACTGGGATGCCATTGAGGAGCACTTTCATCATTATCGGTGGCGTCCTGGTATATTAACTGTACATGTGCTCCACATGAACTCGCTGAACTTCAGCTTCCAGCGATTTCCCCCACTATTCATTTGGCCTCGTAGGGCTTACATCGAGCTTGTCCTCCTCGTACATCAACCTGGCTGCAGGCTTCCTGCACATATGTGCCAAGTGACTGCTGACTTTGCAGTTTCTGCAGGTATATTGCTGATACCTGCAATCTCTGGCTGGGTGTTTGCCTCCACACCTCCAGCATGAACTGGAGGCCCCGTTGTTGGAAACAAAATGTCCATTACCAGTCGATCGTCTCTGTCTCTGTAACTGTCCTTAAGCACACCATTTACAGGTGTTGATGGCCGCATTGTCCATTGCGATGGCATGAATCGCCGTTCAGCTAGCCATTGTCTCTGTTGAATTGCCCCTTTGGGTTCGACTACATGCTGGGGCATGTCCGATTGCCCTTGTTTTCCTAGAGAACTGCGTGCCGCATTAACAATGTTGACTCCCTGGTCGTTTGCCGCATTTGAGCCAAGATTTTTGTCATACATCATTCTGATCTCTTCCTCCCCTGAGATAAATGTCTGGGCTATCAGAGCCGTTGCTTCCAAGGTCAAGTCTTTGGTCTCAATCAGTTTCCTGAAAACCCCAGCGTGCCCGATGCCCTCAATAAAAAGAAGTCTCGCAGCATCTCCGCTCTGCATGCATCTGTGAACTTACAAAGGCTCGCCAGTCGCCGGAGATCTGCCATAAAGTCAGGAACACTTTGCCCTTCTCGCTGCCGGTGCGTGTAAAACTGGTATCTCACCATGTGCATGCTGCTCGCTGGTTTAAGGTGTTCCCCGATCAACTTACTGAGCTCTTCGAACATCTTGTCCACTGGCTTCTCTGGCGCTAGAAGGTCCATCAGGGAGTACGTTCTGGATCCACAAACCGTCAGGAGGTGAGCCCTGCGTTTGTCGGCAGAACCCTGTCCCAACCATTCCTTGGTAACAAAACTTTGCTGTAGTCTCTCAATAAAGTCGTCCCAATCATCACCAATACAGTACCTCTCTTCTGTGCTGCTAGTGGCCATGCTCGCATGGTTTAAATCCCAGTTTCTCGTCGCCAATGATATGTCCTTTCTATACAGTATAAGTGCACACAAGGCCCAAACTTGAGAGAAGGTCACTCTGTGACCAGTTATCTTTATTACCAAGACCAGTCCAGGTTAGGAGTGTCTCCCACAAGTTCATCCCCTTGTGGTCAATGTTCTCAAGGTGTACAACTTAGGTCAGCTTATACATGGGTTACGATGATAGTTGAATACATTGCAGACTCTGTCAACCGTGAGGGATTATGGAGCGTCCTTCTCAAATTCGGCTGTTCTCCAAAATTTGTCACCATCCTCCGCCTGCTTCACGATGACATGCAAACTGTGATCCTTACCAATGGATCCACCACAGACCCAATACAAGTGCAGGCCAGGGTCAAGCAAGGCTGTGTCATTGCACCAACGCGCTTCTCAATCTTCCTCACTGCAATACTTCATCTCACCTTTAACAAGCTCCCCGCTAGAGTAGAAATCTACTGGACGAACGGGAGGTTGTTCAATCTCCGTCGCCTCTAGTCCAGAACCAAGATATTCCAACCTCTGTCATTGAATGACAGTATGCAGACGACACTTGCATTTGTGCACACTCGGAGGCCGAACTCCAAACCTTTGTTGACACCTTCATTGAAGTGTACAAGAGACTGGGCCTTACATTAAACATCCGTAAGACAAAGGTTCTCTACCAACCTGCCCTCGCCGCACAGTACTGTCCCTCAATCATCAAGATCCATGACGAGGCCTTGGACAACGTGGACCACTTTCCATAACTTGGGAGACCCTGTCAGCGAGGGCAGACATCGATGACGAAATCCAACACCATCTTCAATGTGCCGGTGCAGTCTTCGATCGCCTGAGGAAAAGAGTGTTTGAAGAACAAGATCTCAAACCCGGCACCAAGCTCATGGTCTACAGAGCATCAGTAATAGCCGCCCTCCTATATGATTCGGAGACATGGACAACGTACAGTAAGTACCTGAAAGCACTGGAAAAGTACCACGAACACTGCCTCTGCAAAATCCTGCAAATGTATCGGCAGGATAGGCGTACCACGTAAGTGTTCTCTCTCAGGCCAACACCCCCAGCATTGAGGAATTGACCACGCTCAATCAGCACCGATGAAGCGCAGAGAAAATGCTTCAAGGATGCCTTCAAAGCCTCCTTGAAAAAATATAATATCCCCAACGGAATCCCTGGCCCAAGCCCACTCAAAGTGGACGAGAAGCATCCAAGAAGGCGCCGAACACTTTGAGTTTCTTTGTCGGGAGCACGCGGAAGCAAAGTACAAACAGCGGAAGGAGCGTATGACAAAGCAAGCACCCCACCCACCCGTCCCTTCAACCAGCACAATCCCTACCTGTGACAGAGACTGTAGATCCCGCATTGGTCTCATCAGTCACCTTAGAACTCATAGTGTGGAAGCAAATCATCCTCGACTCCGGGGGACTGCCTGTGAGGAAGATGATTTCCAATATTTTCGGGTTTTATTTCAGCTTTCCTGCATCCACAGTATTTTGCTTTTGTTTGGTTATGTTTAGAATTGTCAAAAACTCCATTTGAATCCAGATGCTGATTGGAAAATCAAAGTCCATGTCTAAAGATTATGTCACCTCGCTTGGAACAGAATTAGATACTGGGACTCTACTATTAATGGATAATATGCGGAGATTAGTCACCAGTTTGGAACTAACCATTTCAGCTGATAAATAATTCAAAAGCAAAATATTGCTGGAAATCTGAAATAAAAACAGAAAATGCTGGAAATACTCAGCAGGTCAGGCAGCATCTGTGGAGAGAGACGCAGAGTTTACGCTTCAGGTCGATGACCCTTCGTCAGTTCTGATATTAACCCGCCACCCCCCGCCCCCCCCCCCCCCCCACCCCTGGTGACGGATGAGAGAGGGTCGGAGATGGGGTTAAAAGCAAAACTCGACCTAACCCACCGTATATACGCCCGTTGCCGTTTTTATGGTGGTGGGTTTTGTAACAACCAAGTGTCCTAGCGCCGTGGAGAGGCAGGGCGCTTCATTAAGTTGGCTCCCAAAGTGCAATTGGGTGCCTGATTTAAAATTAATTTCTGCACGGGATTTCCTGGGTAGGGAAACTAGGCCGTGAAAGGGAAACGGGAGCTGCCAGTTCCACAAGGTAAGTGCCTTTTACAGCACTCCCTGTGGGCCAGGAGGAGCAGGATTGCTATACCCCTCCCCCTCTCCCCAACTCCTCACGGAAGCCTTCGGCCTCCTCTCTGCCATTCACGGCCTCTCCCACCCTCAGTCACTGACCACCCCTCCTCCCACAATGGCCTCTCCCCACCTCCCCCTCCCCAACCCACAATCACGGCTGACCCCGTTAAATTCAGCAGGTCCTCCGTGTCCCCGACCATGCCGTTTTCAGCCTCCCCAACTCCCCCTCACTAAGAAGTTAAATTGACCAATTCACATCTATATCAGCTCTTGCAACATGAAGCTCCTCTCTGTAAAAGACAATGAAAGCCCCCTGGTTTTGATGTGGTGTAGCCTGTTGCTGAATAGAGCATTGCTTACACCTTGGCCTCTTTCTATTTAAGGTAGTTTCTGAATCCCATTGGGGCAAGAGATTGGTGTCTTGTAGAAATTTAAAATAGAGCTCCTGTTTTATTGACCGACAAGGAAGTTTGTGCCTATAGATGCAGAACTCGAGTTTTAAGACATCTTGTGAAGTGCCTTTTGTTTCATACAGAATAATAATTTTGTACCCCATATTACAAAACAATGAATAGATAATTGGCTTGGCTCTTTATGTACATTCAATGTTGCTGTTAACAGGAAAGTAAAGTTTATCATTGTTTTTTAAAATGTTATCACTACATGGGCCTGTTTTAATTGGACCTTCACTAAGGAAGGTAAGTGGAAGAAAAGGAAATAATGTGAACACATGGAAGCCTGGCCATTAGCTTGTGGTATTTGTGGCAGATGATGTGTCAGGTTTAAGGTCAAAGTAACATCACACTGGTTAAAGTTGACACCATCATGAAGTGTTTATTGGGACTTTGTACTAATCATTTTGAAATTCATAGAAATATTACAATTGATGATGGTTTCTGCTTCCTGTGGGCCACTGCTGGCGCTGCTTTCAAATAACTGCGACAAAGCAGCCAGAATCCATGGTGTAATGCTAACAATTAGAGCTCAAAAAGCAATGCTTTAGAAATATCAGTTCCAGTTGACAATAGGAACCCAAACTGCCAACTGCACAAATATGGAAATCATACTACTGAGCAAGTCATGTCTTGAGCTTGTCATGGGTTGAGGGAGTGATTTTTCACTTTAACCTGTGGACAGCAGGTTGGCGGCCCGTTTTACACCTCGCTCAATTTTCGTATCCAACGGAAACTAAAAAATCAGGTGATCAATCCGATACCTCCCGTTTTCCGCCCAGTGGTAAAAGTGAGAACTCCGCCCAATCACTGCAGGCCGTCAGGGGTGCAAATATGTATACTGAGTGATTGTTTTATTTGATCAATTCTTAAATAATCTGATTTAAAGTATGCAGCAGTTTATGTTTTGCAGCAGCAATCTTCAGAATTAGTGAGGGGACTTCTGCAACACGTGTCTGGTAATAAGTAGTTTTTACCTGCAGTGAGTTCTCTGTGCCCACACCGTGCTATGTCCAGAGCATGTGATGGAGATTAATGCTGTGGAGGCATAGCAACAGAATAATTATATCAGCTATGTCACTGCTAATCTAAGGAGTGCAACTCTTGCAATTAAACTGGTCACTTCTGCTCGGACATATTGAGAGGATTTCTTTTCATCATGAAGTACTTAACTAATTAGTTAATTGTACACCAGGCTGTGACTGAATACAGCCTGCTCCTGATAATGCATTCATTTTTATGCTAAAATTTGATTATTCAATAATTTGAATCAAGAGGAATCGAATGTACAGTACATGGTGACTTGGTGCTTCATAAATATGAAGCATTGATTCCCTTTCTTTCAGTTTTGGTGAAATTTGGTGCTAGTTTGTCAGTTGTCGCTGCTTTCACAAGTGACTTTTTGTTTCACTGTATTGCAGTACCCAGGCCAAGACTGAATGGATGCAATCTCCTTAAATGAGGGATTTTTGAAATCAGTCTTTATAATATATTATAATATAATCTTCGCATGTGTAATACTGTGACAAGTTGCCTGTGTTGTTTAACTCTGGATTTGCAGCAACAGAATCTGCTAACAACTAGAGTGTGCCCTTCCTTTAATGAAACATTCGTTACTTTCTTCTCCTCACATGATGATGGAATGATAAACTTATCTCACCAAAATAAAAGTATCTTAACCTCCTGCTGAGAATCTGTACAGTTAACACTAAGCAATGTCCCGTTTGTTGGTCAGTGGAGTCTGTGCAGGATTTTATTTGCTGACAATTTTCCCCCTTCATATTACAGGCTGCACAGAGAAAGTTACGCCAAGCGAGCTCGCACGTTAAGCACTGGAATGTTCAGATGAACAGGCTAATGCATCCGATTGGACCAGGAGGTAACCTGCAACATTGAAGTAAATTACGTATTTGTTTAATAATTTACCTCGGAAAATATAAATCCAGAATTTTTATATCACTTTGACTGTCTTTGTGCTACAACAAAGATCTGCATCTCAGAGTTGTAATCAGATTATAATCCCAAAGTTTAGAGCCCTGTGCACAGACCATAATCACAATGGAGCTGTGTTTCTGTAGGCGGTCTCCTGATTATCCACTCCGATGTCGGCGTTTAGCCATCTATCTGAGGTTTCTGTCGATCCTTTGCCGAAGTTATGGTGGGTGATTCAGCGAATGCCCGCAGAAATTCCAGGCTATTGACCTTAAAGTGGGCAGGGTCAGCCCAAGGTGTTTATACTGCTGTGGCAATGAAGAACTGGAGGCCGGGTGTTGCATCACACCGTCACTCAGCCACAGACTCTTTCATGACTCCACATTGCTTTTCCAGTCATTTTATTTTAGTCGGGCACTTCTTTCTCTTCCACTCCTCCTCCCATCCAGCCTTGGAAAGGTTGACACATATTTCATATCCATTTTGAATCTTTAGAAAGGCTGAAGCAATAATTGGCCCAATATACAGTCACTTCTCTTGGTGCGTGGATAAATCTCTTTAAAATTTCAGTGAGTATTTTTTCTGCTTTTATCTGTTTATATGGATGTGGTGTATTTGGATTTCCAGAAGGCATTTGACAAGGTGCCACATAATAGGTTGCTGCACAAGATAAAAGTTCACGGGGTTAGGAGTAATATATTAGCATGGATAGGGGATTGGCTAACGAACAGAAACAGAGTCGGGATAAATGGTTCATTGGGGTTGGCAATCAGTAACCAGTGGGGTGCCGCAGGGATCAGTGCTGGGACCCCAACTGTTAATAATCTATATTAACGGCTTGGAAGAGGGGACTGAGTGTAACATAGTCAAGTTTGCTGACGATACAAAGATGGGAGGAAGGGCAATGTGTGAGGAGGACATAAAGAGGCTGCAGGAGGACATAGACAGGCTAAGTGAGTGGGCAAGAATTTGGCAGATGGAGTATAATGTTGGAAAGTGTGAGGTCATGCACTTTGGCAGAAAAAAATCAAAGAGCAAGTTATTATTTAAATGGAGAAAGATTGCAAAGTGCTGCAGTACAATGGGACCTGGGGATACTTGTGCATGAAACACAAAAGGATAGTATGCAGGTACAGCAAGTTCAGGAAGGCCATTGGAATCTTGGCCTTTATTGCAATGGGGATGGAGTATAAAAGCAGGGAAGTCTTGCTACAGTTGTACAGGGTATTAGTGAGGCCACACCTGGAATACTGCTTGCAGTTTTGGTTTCCATATTTACGAAAGGATATACTTGCTTTGGAGGCAGTTCAGGGAAGGTTCACAAGGTTGATTCCGGAGATGAGGGGGTTGACTTATGAAGAAAGGTTGAGTAGGTTGGGCCTCTACTCATTGGAATTCAGAAGAATGAGAGGTTATCTTATCGAAACGTATAAGATTATGAGAGGGCTTGACAAGGTGGATGCAGAGAGGACGTTTCCACTGATAGGGGAGACTAGAACTAGAGGGCATAATCTTAGAAAAAGGGGCCGCCCATTTAAAACTGAGATGAGGAGAAATTTCTTCTGAGGGTTGTGGATCTGTGGAATTCGCTGGCTCAGAGAGCTGTGGAAGCTGGGACATTGAATAAATTTAAGACAGAAATAGACAGTTTCTTAAATGATAAGGGAATAAGGGGTTATGGAGAGCGGGCAAGAAATTGGGCCTGAGTCCATGATCGGATCAGCCATGATCATATTAACTGGCGGAGCAGGCTCGAGGGGCTGTATGGCCTACTCCTGCTCCTATTTCTTATGTTCTTATGTTCTTTTTTTTTTAATCACTGCGGTGCTTGTCCACAGATCCCTGAAAGTAGCAGGTCAGGTTGATAAGGTGGTTAAGAAGGCATACGGAATGCTTGCCTTTATTGGCCGAGGCATAGAATATAAGAGCAGGGAGGTTATGCTTAAATTGTATAATACTTTGGTTATGCCACAGCTGGAGTACTACGTGCAGTTCTGGTCACCGTATTATAGGAAGGACGTGATTGCACTAGAGAGGGTGCAGAGGAGAGTTATAAGGATGCTGCCTGGAATGGAGAATCTTAGTTATGAGGGGACAGATTGGATAGGCTGGGTTTGTTCTCATTGGAACAGAGGAGGTTGAGAGGAGACCTCGTTGAGGTGTACAAAATATTTGAGGGGCTTGGACATAGTGGATAGTAAGGGCCTATTTCCATTGGTGGAGGGGTCAATTACGAGGGGGCATAGTTTTAAGGTGGTTGGTAGAAGGTTTAGAGGGGATTTGAGGGGGGGCTTCTTTACGCAGAGGGTTGTGGGGATCTGGAACTCACGACCTGGAAGAGTGCTGGATGCAGAAACCCTCACAATTTAAAGTGCCGTAACCTGCAGGGTTAGAGACCTAGAGCTGGTAATTTGGGATTAGACTGGATAACCTCTTGTTGGCCAGCGCAGATATGATGGTAAGCACTGCAGGGAATTGAATACGGCCAGGGTGATCTCCTGGACTAGTTTCGATCGCCTGGATGGGTCGGAGAGGACTTTTCCCAGATTTTTTTCCCTAAATTGGCCTGGGTTTTTATCTGGTTTTTGCCTCTCCCAGGAGATCACATGGCTCCGGTTGGGTGGGAGTGTAGAATGTTTCAGTATAAGGGGTGTCGCAGTAGTGTGGGGCGGACTGGTTGGGCTGGGTGCTCTTTACCTTTCCATCATTGTTCATTGTTCATAGGTTTATATGTAACCTTCTATGTTTCTATCATCTGCTTTTTTTTACAAAAAAAAATGAATGTTTGCTCTAGCCTCTGTATTTATCCATGGGACCCCAGCCTTATGATATGCCCTCATTACTTTTAGTCCCAATATATTTAACCTCTGCCTCATTCCCCCCACTACTGGCCCACTGTTTGATCGGACAATTTTTATTCCTACCAATTATCCCCTTCAATCTATTGACCTTTAAATATAAAGCATATAATATGAGAAATGCTGTACATGAACACCACAATAAAATTATAGGGTTTTAGGGGTACAACAAGGTGAGTAAACTGTTGACTCTGAAGAATTGGTTTACAAGTAATACTTGCTTTTACACCTCTAAAGTTTCAGTTGTCTAGTTTGTGGTTGAGCTGCATATCATACATTGGCAGTTTCCTGTTATTACTTACTTGATAGCTATCACAGCACCAGCTTATTGCGCCTTCAGATAAACGCAGTAGAAATAACTGACTGCATGCAGAGTGTGACAGTTTGTGTCATTCAGTAGCAGTAAATGAAGGAATTCAAAATTCAGTGAACGGAAACCTACTTTATGTTGCCTTAGCAACAACTGCATTACATTCTGAACTGTAAAATCTGTGTCAAATAATGGAATATCAGTTAACATGTTGAAGTGCAAGTGCAAAGCAACAGGGACTGCCTTCAAGAGACCAACACCATTATGTTGATTGTCTTAAAAGCACAGTGTGTTCTGCAAATTTAAGGTGTGGTTTTAAATGTTCATATCTCATATTCCCCTAGTTCACTTCAGTCTTTGGCTGTGGACGTATTAGATATACCAAACTAACGAAGAAAATAAAATAGAAAATATGCCTGTGTGCCATTGATAATCTTATTAATATTTCATGGTTTGTTTTATGGTGACCACATGAATTTTTAAAATCTAATGTAACCAAAGCCAAGCTATGCCCTACCTCTTTAAACTTAAGATGTCTGCTAGCTCTAGCCTACCTGGATTTGCAGTATGGAAATCAGGGAGATTTGAAATGCTCATTGATCCATCCAGCTGCCAGCAACTGTGCTGAATGTATTCCAGCAGTCATGAGGATCTTCTGCATTTGATGCTGTGTGTGAAAGGTGACTAGGTGTGGCATTAGACGTTCGGGAAAATCTGATCAATAATGCCTTTGTGTTGGGCAGCACCTGAGCAAACTGCATTCAGACATAAAGGGCTCAATTTTCCCCAAAGCATTTTTTTGCCGTACTTGAAGAGTTACGCCCGATTTTTGGGGGCCTAAGTACTGCAAAAAAAAATTCCAAGTTTTCCCCATTGGATTTCTTCATTTTTGGCATGGCGTAACCCGACCTTTAGTTTTGGGGGTGGAGCCTTGATCTACGCCCCAAAGATCGGGCTGCCATGGTAACCAGAGACACAATGCGAGCTGAGGCTGAAAAGTGAAGCATACAGCCAGCTCCCAACACATTAAAAGAATTGAAAAACAGGTAGCAGCAACTTACCTCCAACCATGCCTGAAGGGCTTGCCGCTCCGGTCCCATTCTCAGTTCCCGGTTGGTTCGTTCTCTCTCTCACTCGTGTGTGAGTGAACCGGGGACTGAGAATGGGACCGGACAGCTTCTCGTGTGTGTGAGTGAACCGGGGACCAAGAATGGGACCGGACAGCCTCTCGTGCGTGTGAGTGAACCGGGGACTGAGAATGGAACCGGACAGCTTCTCGCGTGCGTGTGAGTGAACCGGGGACCAAGAATGGGACCGGACAGCCTCTCATGCGTGTGAGTGAACCGGGGACTGAGAATGGGACCGGACAGCCTCTCGTGTGTGTGAGTGAACTGGGGACTGAGAATG
The DNA here is from genome assembly GCF_044704955.1 of Pristiophorus japonicus. NCBI lineage: Eukaryota > Metazoa > Chordata > Chondrichthyes > Pristiophoridae > Pristiophorus > Pristiophorus japonicus. The sequence goes on from NC_091993.1 coordinate 82,300,250, forward strand.
GAACCGGACAGCTTCTCGTGCGTGTGAGTGAACCGGGGACTGAGAATGGGACCGGACAGCTTCTCGTGTGCGTGAGTGAACCGGGGACTGAGAATGGAACCGGACAGCTTCTCGTGTGCGTGAGTGAACCGGAGACTGAGAATGGAACCGGACAGCTTCTCGTGTGCGTGAGTGAACCGGGGACTGAGAATGGGACCGGACAGCTTCTCGTGTGTGTGAGTGAACCGGGGACTGAGAATGGAACCGGACAGCTTCTCGTGTGCGTGAGTGAACCGGGGACTGAGAATGGGACCGGACAGCTTCTCGTGTGTGTGAGTGAACCGGGGACTGAGAATGGAACCGGACAGCTTCTCGTGTGCGTGAGTGAACCGGGGACTGAGAATGGGACCGGACAGCCTTCGGGTGGGGTTGGGGGTAAGTTGCTGCTATGTATTTTTCAATTCTTTTAGTGTCCGGGCATCTGCTGCATCGATTTCCTTACCTGTGCAATTTCCTTAACTCTCCAAGGTTTTTTTGGAGAGGCCACAGACGCTGGCCTAAGCAGAAATGGAGTAACTATCAGTTGGCCAAACTTCCCTAAATGGCCAGAATTGGCTTAGGTGACTGGTTACGCCCTCTTTGGCTGGAAAAAAAACGACCTAAACAAAATCGTAACTAACTGAATTACACTGGTGCAAATTGATTGGGGAAACTGTGGTTTTTCAACTTAGGTCAAAAAGAGCAGCCTGCTCCAAAAAAATGGCGCAAATCACCGGGGAAAATTGAGCCCAAAGGTACTGACTTTAACCTCACCCACCCATCGGGGAACTGATGGGATTGGGTGCAATAGAGAGTAACATTGGGTGGGGTGTAAAACCAGTGTTACTTCCGATCGCGAGGGTTTCCCACCCGGCAAGTTAAGTTAAAATTACTCCTAAAGTGTGCTTTAGATGTGTGGAAGTGCTTTGTGCTATATCAATGAATGTTTAGTATGTGTGTGAGTTTCCTGGAGCTAATATCCGAATGTTTTGGCTGATCACCCACCTTTGTATAAATTACATTGATGAATCTTAATATTGTCAGAATAACAGGAAGCTTCTTTGTTTGCATTAATTTGTAAATAGTTTAGCTAAATTTTAGGCCGTAAAGCTGTAATCCAAGTTTTGATATTCCCGTCCTGAGCTGCGTGTGGTACGAGTCTCGGTAAAGTCCAGCACGCAAACTAGGGTTAGCTCCAGATCAAACACCATGACAAAGTAGATAGCATAAAACTACAGCATCCAGTTTTGGAGAGACATCGGGGGTAATTTTAACCCCCAACAACAGGTGGGTTGAGGTTGGGTGGGAAGGTAAAATATTTAAAATTTCAAGCCCGAACTCAACCCGCCTTGAACCAGCCCACGTCTGGTTTTAACGAGATGGGACGATGGTCGGGCAACCAATTCGCTCTCTGGAGGCAGGTCGGTCGTTCAAATCTTTTAAGGAGGCTGCTTGTTTCCATTTTAACATGATTTCTATTTTTAACTCCTGTCAGCCAGGTTTTCCTGGCCTCAGGAAACCCGGCAGGTAAAAGGAGGTGGCAGGGCTGGATCCATGGGGTAAGTGCCTTTACAGCACTGCTGTGGGCCAGCATGAGTGTTTCATCATGGCCCAACAAGCTAACCCGGTAAAACCACCCCCCGCCACTCCAACTCCACAATTTCTCCCCGCCGTTCCCCCCCCCCCCCCCGCGATCAACCCCCCCCCCAACCATCTCCCACACCAGGGATCTAACCCTCCATCTGTCAGCTTCAGCCTCCCCAACGCCTGCGATCCCCAGATCTGTCTTCTTCCCTGATGCCTCCTGCGATCACCAACCCCGCTCTATGTCCCCCGTCAATCAGGCTGGTTGTTGGGCAGGAAACCTGGGGGGAAAAAATCAAACACTCCCTGTAGTTAAAACTGCAGGCCAATTGGGGAAACCCGGACTTCTGGGCTTCCTGTTCATAAATCCTCCCTCCCGCCGCTCCGAAAGCACGCCCAAGTAAATATCAGGGCCATCGTCTGGTCACATGAAAGTCTTTGAAACCATTGAAAGTGAGACCCTGAATTATAACATTTGTAGTTTTTGTTCTTTCCATCTTTACTTCCCCATCACGTTTTCCCCGTGATACTGTGACCTACCTTTAAGCAGCTACCAATACTATCCACCAAACAGTGTACATGTGGCTTACCTGTTTTCTTTCTTCATCTATAAAATCTTGCACAATTTCCTTTTACAGCACTTTTAACTCACTCTCCCAAGGTACAAAAATTAAAGATACACACTTCACTAATGTACTAATAATATTAAATCTGAACGAGCATCTGTACTGTAATTCTTATAATGGTTCATAGATCATTATGAGAACACCTCTGCATGTACCACAGTGCAGTGATACAAGAACTATTAAACTGTGAACCTTTAAAGTTGACAACTGGATATGGAAATCAAAGGGGAAGAAATTCAACCTGCTTTTCCAGCGTTAAACCTCGGAATTTCACGTTGTGATCTGCCACGCCACAGTGGCTCAGGTGAATTTCACATGTCCGTGGCGTCTGCATGAAGCAGGTCTATGGCTCCTTGAATTTTGCATTTGGTATCCTATGCCCTTTGTAGAACCTTAATGCAAAATTCATGGACAAATGAATGGAGCTTGCGTTGTGCATAGCTAGTTGGACCTGGCGTTGAGCGGCCGAACCAACGTTCCTTAAAGGGACCAGCAGCGGCTGCTCAGAAAAAAAGTCTTGAGATGTTCTGTTTTTCTTCCCCGGCAGTGTTTCCAGCCTCCTCCATTCTCCCCTCCCGCACCCCCACCCTCTCAGACCCGACCTGCCAGCTCGTTCTGCGTGACAGGCAGCCGGTTTCCTGCTCTCCCCAACCGGCAAGCCGCAGTGGTGGCCACCTTGTGCCCGCAGTTCACCAGTGGCATTTAAATGAGGCCCGATGTCGAATTTGGCTCAGGCCTCAGACTGGCATGGACCAGCGCCAGGCACCATCACTCCGCCAACTTCTTTTGGACACAAATCTAGTGTCCCCCCATGACGTCTTCCATAATTGAACCACCTATAACAAATAGATGCAATGGTTTCCTGAACTCTAGCGATCCCAGCCCAATTACTCATGTTACCCAGCTCTTTACACTCATTTTCAAAAGCAGTCTGTGTTACATGGTTCTACATGCTTTCGAATCATAAGTTATTTACATAGGAATAATGCTTTTTTAAGTGACATTTTGCATACCAGATGTTGAAGTATATCTTCTCCAACTGGTAGAAAACAAGTTAAAAGTAGCTAAATTCAAAGTGACCAGCCATATCTCATAAATGGATATTAAAAATCAATTTTCCTCTTGATTTCAATTGTGACAGAGCCTCTAGTCACCACAATCTATTAGTAGGCCTCTGAACATTTCAATACGTGAGAGAAGATTAAAGGCGCAGGAAATACTAATTGAAGGATGAGAAAATGGGACCTTTAAAAATCATTGAATCATAGAATGTTTACAGCACAGAAGGAAGCCATTCGGCCCATTGAGCCCGTGCCGGTTTTCTGCAATAGCACGTCAGCTAGTCCCCCCCACCCCCGCCCTTTCCCCATAGCCCTGCAAATCTTTTTCCTTCAGGTACTTATCCAATTCCCTTTGAAATCCACCACCCTTTCAGGCAGTGCATTCCAGATCCTAACCACTCGCTGTGTAAAAATAAGTTTTCCCTCATGTCGCCTTTGGTTCTTCAACCAATCACCTTAAATCTGTGTCCTCTGGTTCTCAACCCCTCCGCAAATGGGAACAGTTTCTCTCTTCTGTCCAGACCCCTCATGATTTTAAACACCTCTATCAAATCTCCTCCCAACTTTCTCTGCTCTAAAGAGAACATAAGAACATAAGAAATAGGAGCAGGAGTAACCCATACTGCCCCTCGAGCCTGCTCCGCCATTTAATAAGATCATGACTCAGCTCCATTTCCCCGCCCGCTCCCCATAACCCCTTATCCCCTTATCATTTAAGAAACTGTCTATTTCTGTCTTAAATTTATTCAATGTCCCAGCTTCTACAGCTCTCCGAGGCAGCGAATTCCACAGATTAACAACCCTCTGAGAGAAGAAATTTCTCCTCATCTCAGTTTTAAATGGGCAGCCCATTATTCTAAGATCATGCCCTCTAGTTCTAGTCTCCCCCATCAGTGGAAATAGCCTCTCTGCATCCACCTTGTCAAGCCCCCTCATAATCTTATACGTTTCGATAAGATCACCTCTCATTCTTCTGAATTCCAATGAGTAGAGGCCCAACCTACTCAACCTTTCCTCAAAAGTCAACCCCCTCATCCCCAGAATCAAGCTAGTGAACCTTCTCTGAACTGCCTCCAAAGCATGTATATCCTTTCGTATATATGGAAACCAAAGCTGCATGCAGTATTCCAGGTGTGGCCTCACCAATACCTTATATAGCTGTAGCTGTTCCCTGCTTTTATACTCCATCCCCTTTGCAATAAAGGCCAAGATACCATTGGCCTTCCTGATCTCTTGCTGTACCTGCATACTATCCTTTTGTGTTTCATGCACAAGTACCCCCAGGTCCCACTGTACTGTGGCACTTTGCAATCTTTCTCCATTTGAATAATAACTTGCTCTTTGATTTTTTTTTCTGCCAAAGTGCATGACCTCACACTTCCAATATTATATTCCACTCACTTAGCCTGAACAACCCCAGCACCTCCAGTCTATCCACATAACTGAATTCCGTCATCCCTGGAACCATTCTTGTAAATCTTTTCTGCACCTTCTGTAAGGTCGTCACATCCTTCCTAAAGTGCAGTGCCCAGAATTGGACACAATACTCCAGTTGAGGCCAAACCAGTATTTTATACAGGTTTATCATAACTGCCTTGCTTTTGTACTCTATTCCTCTGATTATAAACCCCCAGGATCCCGTATGCTTTTTTAACCGCTTTCTCAACCTGACCTGCCACCTTCAACGATTTATGCAGCTATACCCCCAGGTCTCTCTGTTCTTGCCCCTTTAGAATTGTACCCTTTAGTTTAAATTGTGTCTCCTCATTCTTCCGACCAAAATGTATCACTTCACACTTTTCTAACTTTCACCTGCCACGTGTCCGCCCATTCCACCAGCCTATGTCCTCTTGAAGACTATCCCTATCCTCCTCACTGTTCACTATACTTTCAAGTTTTGTGTCATCTGCAAATTTTGAAATTGTGCCTTGTACACCCAAGTCCTAGTCATTAATATATATCAAGAAAAGCAGTGGTCCTAGTACCGACCCCTGGGGAACACCACTGTGTACCTTCCTCCAGTCAAAAAAACAACCGTTCACCACTGCTCTGTTTCCTGTCATTTAGCCAATTTCGTATCCATACTGCTACTGTCCTTTCTATTCCATGGGCTTCAACTTTGCTGGCAAGCCTATTATGTGGCACTTTACTGACACTTGCTCCACTTGACCCACCTCGTTCCCAAGAACCAGGTCCAGCAATGCCCCCTTCCTTGTTGGGCCGGACCATACTGATCAAGAAAGTTCTCCTGAACACACTTCAGAAATTCTTCTTTGCCCTTTACACTATTACTATCACTATCCCAGAGTATATTAGGATAACTGAAGTCCCACATTATCACTGCTCTATAGTTCTTGCACCTCTCTGTAATTTCCCTGAAAATGTGCTCCTCTATATCCTTCCCACTAGTTGGCGGCCTATAGAATGCACCAAGTAGTGTAATGGCATCTTGATTGTTTCTTAACTCGAACCAAATATATTCTGTCCTTGACTCCTCCAGGACATTCTGCCTCTCTAGTAATGTTCTCCTTAATCAATACTGTCACCCCACCAACTTTCTTTCCTTCCCTATCTTTCCTGAACACTTTATATCAAGGAATATTTAGTATCCAATCCTGTCCTTTTTTAAGCCAGGTCTCTTTTATCGCCACAACATCATATTCCTATGAGTCTATTTTTGCCTGCAGCTCACCACACCGCGTACATTTACACACATGCACTGTAAACCTATCTTAGACCTTCCTGTATTCCCTCTTAGTCTGACCCTACATATTTTTTACTCTAGTGCTATCCGTCTCTCCCAATCCTTTGTTCACCTTGTTTCTCCTTTCTAATGCTACATCCAGGTGCCCATCCCTCTACCAAATTAGTTTAAACCCTCCCCAACAGCACTAGCAAACCTCCCCTCCGCGCCTCCCCCCACCCGCGAGGACATTGGTTCCGGCTCTGTTGAAGTGCAACCCATCCGGATGCTAAGAGGCTGCAGGGTGACTTGGACAGGTTAGGTGAGTGGGAAAATGCATGGCAGATACAGTATAATGTGGATAAATGTGAGGTTAACCACTTTGTTGGCAAAAACAAAAAGGAAGATTATTATCTGAATGGTGGCAGATTAGTAGAGGTGCAAGGGGAGGTGCAACGAGACCTGGGTGTCATGGTACATCAGTCATTGAAAGTTGCATGCAGGTACAGCAGGCAGTAAAGAAAGCAAATGGCATGTTGGCCTTCATAGCAAGAGGATTTGAGTATAGGAGCAGGGAGGCCTTACTGCAGTTGTACAGGGCCTTGGTGAGGCCACACCTTGAGTATTGTGTGCAGTTTTGGTCTCCTAATCTGAGGAAGGACATTCTTGCTATTGAGGGAGTGCAGCGAAGGTTCACCAGACTGATTCCCAGGATGGCAGGACTGACATATGAAGAAAGACTGGATCGACTAGGCTTATATTCACTGGAATTTAAAAGAATGCGAGGGGATCTCATAGAAGCATATAAAATTCTGACGGGATTGGACAGGTTAGTTGCAGAAAGAATGTTCCCGATGTTGGGGAAGCCCAGAATCAGGGGACACAGTCTAAGGATAAGGGGTAAGCCATTGAGGACCGAGATGAGGAGAAACTTTTTCACTCAGAGTTGTGAACCTATGGAATTCTCTACCACAGAAAGTTGTTGATGCCAGTTCGTTAGGTATATTCAAAAGGGAGTTAGATGTGGCCCTTATGGCTAAAGGGATCAGAGGGATGGAGAGAAGGCAGGAGTGGGGTACTGAAGTTGCATGATCATATTGAATGGTGGTGCGGGCTCGAAGGGCTGAATGGCCTACTCCTGCATCTATTTCCTATGTTTCTATACTGGTCCCAGGAATCTAAAGCCCTCCCTCCAGAGATGCTGCAGGAGGGAGGGTTTTAGATTCCACACATTCATTTTCTCAATCCTCCTATTTCAATACTCACTAGCTCGTGGCACAAGGAGCAATCTGGAGATTACTACTTTTGAGGTCCTGCTTATTAATCTCTTTCCTAGCTCCCTAAAATCTACCTGCAGGACCTCATCCCTCTTTCTACCTATGTCGTTGATTCCGATATGGACCTCAACTTCTGGCTGTTCACCCTCCCCCCTCAGAATGTTCTACAGCTGCTCAGTGATATCTTTGCCCCTGGCACCAGAGAGACAACATACCAGCCTGGAATTACATCTGCGACCGCAGAAATGCATGTCTGTTCCCCTAACTATTGAATCCCCTATCACTATTGCTTTCCCGATCTCCGATCTTCCTTTCCCCCCCCCCCCCCCCGCCCCGGCAGGCACAGCTGATCACCTGTGGTGCTGTGGACTTGGCTCTGGCTGTACTCCCCAGAGGAACCATGCACTCAGGGGACTCCTGCACTAACTGCCTGGTCCTCCTTTTCTGCCTGGCATTCACCCATTCCCCCTCTGCCTGCGGACTCCTTAGCCTTGGGGTGATGACTTCCTTAGCTCTCAGCCTCGCGGATGCACCTCAGTGACGCCTGCTGCTGCTCGAGCTCTGAAACCCGGAGCTCGAGTTCCTCCAGCTGGTGACACTTCCTGCACATGTGGCTGTCCAGGACACAGGAAGCGTCCTGGAGTTCCCGCATGGTACAAGATGTGCATTCCACGGGACTGAGGTGCCCCGCCATGCCTCTAGTTAATAGACGCTCGCACTCCCTCTGCGCTCTCCGGCCTACCTTTATCTCCAGCCGCTCCTCTCCTCCTTCCCCCTTCTGCTCCGAATTCACTCCCTCTCCAAATTCCCAACTTTAGCTCTCGGTTTAGAATCACTCCGTTTGAGATCACTCTGTGCAGATATAAAATAAAAATAATTGGGATTAAAATTTCATAAAACTGCTACTGAGTAACCATCTGTTTGCGTGGGAGTCGGCAGGGAATTCCCTTTTCGGTCCTGTTTTTCATGAAACCCCCAAGCAGCAGTTCAGTGGTTAGTGCCCTTCCATTCCCCCCCACCCCCACACACACATACACACACACAGGAGTGCAAAGGTATCAGCAATAAGCAGAAACGGCTGCCATTGCTGAAGTGTATGGCTGCAGTGTGCTGGGTTTTTTTCTCTGACAGTGGGTGGGCTGAGTTTGCAGCCTGCTCCCACAGACCAATAATTCAGTTTCTGCACTTCTGGCCTGTACGGACCTTTCCCCATATATGTGGTTATTCAGGAGATTAAACAAATTGAAAAGAGCTCCTGCTAGTACAGCTTGTAAATGATCCAATGGCAAAAGCAGGCTGCATAGACAATGTTTTTTTTTAATCATTTCACACTCGCTTATGCATGTAGACATTCTCAAAATGTTGCTTATATTGCTGCAGATAAACGGCCGACGTCAGGAAGTATCATTAAGCCCACATTTCAAGGAGCAGTAGGAGGACAGAAGGATGGAGGAGTCAAATTATCGGCAAGAGCTGAAGGAAAAGAAAACACAACTGCCGATGAGTGTGGAAAAGAGAATCTCCATCGATCGTTGTCAAACTGTCCTTCAAACGCAAGCTCAGTTGTGGAAATGGAGACCACGGCTTTAAATGGACAGTTGAAAAGAAATTCAGTGGAAATGAGAAACCCGGTTCAAAGGTCGCCCACAGAAGATCCAGAGCATACTCCGACAGAGGAACTTGTGCGGTAGTTTGGATGAGCAGCAGGAGGCATTCCATTGCTTCACATGGGACAGTGAACATCACATCACCAAGAGCAGTCCAACAAAGTTCAGAGTCACCAACGAAAAGAATGAAAGATAGACGGCAAGAAAGAAGTCGGCCATTATCTTGAATTTCTTCCACAGGGATAACTAAAGTCATTTCTTAAATTGCCTGAAGCCATCAGTTATTGTTTGCATACAGTAGAGAGCAATGCTTAATGTATCCTGGGGAGGAGAATAGACTGATGAACGAAAACTTGAATTTAAGATTAGAACTTTATCACGTTCCTACACCTGCCATAGCACAGTTTGAGGATTTTTAAAAAATCTTGTCATTGGCAAAAACATCTATTAAAAATGGATTCCATCTTCCAGTTTTGAATGAGCTGTCTGGAAATGGCTTAAATATCCCGGACAACCAAAGTCTGCTTTTAAAATCGAAGTACATTTTTTCCGATTTGTTCACATGTCTTATAATATGGAAGCATTACTTATTAATGCTATTAAAGTTTTTCAATTCATTTTTATTAGCAACAAAGCAGTCCGCAGAACTTAAGCCCTTACTCATCTCTAACTGTGCTCACTATCAGATTTTGGTTTGAGAAGTCTCAAGCCGCACTTGCTTAAACTTGCCAGTGTGTGTCATCCAAAGTCAGAATGGACTTGTCAAGCGCAGCTTAAATCAAACAGTTCCGATCCATTGTAAACTGGTTTGGAGCTCCGGGTTCATAGGACTTCCATCTCCACGGTGTTAGAAACGTGAATGTGAGGGATGTACACATCAACTGTTTCTTCAGTGGCATTGTACAAATTTTGGTTTGACTCTAATTTTCTACAGGAAGTTTAAGTGTGGGATACAGGATAAAAGGAGCTTCTGCAATTCGTAAATAAAGACCAGCCTCATTTCTGCTATATGTTTTCAAATGAACGTGTCCTTTATTTTGGGATACAGTCAAAAGAATTTCAAATCATCTCAATGTTGCTTTTATTTTTATGCATCAATTTTGTAAAATATATATCTCGTTATTTTTAATAAACATGTAGTTCAAATACTGCCACTGTTTTTTTTAAGTAAAGGCAAGGGATTGGCTAAGTATCTGTTGAAAAAGGTAGGTTACGGTTTGATACAGACTGGGATTTGTAAACACAAAAGATGTGTTTGTGTACAGTTTGTTGACAGATACAGCCTGCCTTTACAAAGAATAACCAATGCAATGCCATCATTTAAATACTGTTATTTAATCCACAGCCAGACCTAGTTCGGATGCTGTCAAATTTCAGTTAATCAATTGACTGAGGGTCAGAATTGCCTATTTGTTACAGCTGTAGCCGAATTATTACTGTTACATAAACGTTCCTTTTAAATCATCTAAATGTTGCAGTAATTCAGAAAAGCCTGTACAGTATTTGTTACAATTCTACTGTAATAAATCGTTTTCTTAAGATGTGTGGTTCAATGTTTATATGTTTCTGTACAAAGTTGCAGAACTGAAGGGTCATCTGATTATTGTCCTGTCGGTTTGTTAATCACATCTCCAAAAATTCCAAAACACCGAATGATTTTCTATCCATTTTTACATAATTCATCTCATTTAACTTCAAAATATTCTCTTGAGAAAGGTGGAGGGGGGGGGGAGCAACTGCTGAACAGTGTTAAAGCTGACCCTCCGATTCAGATGGTTGTGGCTGCCTCTGTCAGGGCAGGCTCTCTCGTGAAACATATTGTCCAGCAGCCTGCCTGTCCTGTGCAGCCAGTTAAATGATCTGATTCAGACTTGCGGGGAACCACCCCCATCGAACAGCACAGCTCTGTGGGCTCTGCTAAATTTGAGTCGGCTAATTCAACTGACTGCAAACTTGGACAAGCCATGAGGTGCCTATCAATGCTTCGGCAACAAGTCTTTCTTGAAAAGCTTTTCCACGAAGGACAGGTGCTGAGGCACGGTCCAACTGGTTGGAGCCTTCCGCGGCAGCCTGGCCAGACCCATCCTTCGCAACACCGGGGACAGATAGAATCTCAGCACGTACTGACACTTGGTGTTTGCGTACGAAGGGTCTATGCACAGCTTGATGCAGCCGCACACAAAGGTGGCCATCAGGATGAGGGCCATGTTCGGAACGTCCTGTCCCCCCTTGTCCAGAGATTTGTACATCGTATCTCTGCGGACACGGTCCATTTTCGATCTCCAGATGAAATGGAAGACGGCTCGGGTGACTGCCACAGCACAGGAACGGGTATGGGCCAGACCTGCGCCACGTACAACAACACTGAGAGCACCTCACTCCTGATGACCAATGGAGAGTGAGCGCAGCTTCCACCATCCCAGTTTATGTTTGGCTTTAGCGATATGCTCCTTCCAGTTTTTGACACACGCCCCGTCCGCTCCGAGCCATATTCCCAACAGCTTCAGGTAATCTGACTTCACGGTGAAGGGAATAAAGGATCGGTTGGACCAGCTTCCAAAGAACATGGCCTCGCTTTTGCTGCGATTTACCTTCGCCCCCGAGGCCAGTTCAAACTGGTCACAGATTGTGAGCAATCCGCGGACCGACTGTGGATTCGAGCAAAAGACGGTGACGTCGTCCATGTACAGGGAGGTCTTGACCCGAGCGCCTCCGCTGCCTGGGATTGTCATCCCCCTAATGCCCGCATCCTTCCTGATGGACTCGGCAAAAGGCTTGATACAGCACACAAACAAGACAGAGGAAATGGTAAAACCTTGCCTGACTCCAGATCTGATTGGAAAGCTTTCAGTTTCCCATCCCTTGATTAGAACTGTGTTACTGCTGTCTGTGTAGAGCAGTTGGATCCAATTGCGGATACCCTCCCCAAACCCCATCTTGGAGAGCACGTCCATCAAGTACGTGTGCGATATCCTGTCAAAGGCCTTCTCCTGGTCCAAGCTGATTAAACAGGTGTCCACCCTCCTGTCCCGCACGTATATGATCGTATCCCTGAGTAGCACGAGGCTATCCGAGATCTTCCTGCCGGGGACAGTGCAGGTTTGGTCCGGGTGGATCACCAGCTCCAGAGTAGACTTGACCCTGTTTGCGATGACCTTCGACAGGATCTTGTAGTCCACATTGAGCAGCGAAATGGGTCGCCAGTTTTTGATTTCCTCCCTCTCCCCCTTCTGCTTGTAGATGAGGGTGATAATGCCTTTCCTCATTGATTCTGACATGCTGCCGGCCAGAAGCATACCCCCGTACACTTCCAGCAGGTCTGGGCCTATCCAGTCCCACAGAGCTGAATACAACTCGACCAGTAAGCCGTCGCTTCTGGGAATTTTACTTGTCGCGAGGGACTGGACGGCCTTTGTCAGCTCGTCCAGAGCTAGCGGGTGGTCCAGACTCTCCCGCTCATAACCACTGCTCCCATTTGTTCAGACAGCAGTTATTGCTAATAATTCTGATATTCCCATTTACGCATCCTCTAGATTTCTTTTGTTCCTTTACTTAAAAACATAAGAAATAGGAGCAGGAGTAGGCCATTTGGCCCCTCGAGCCTGCTCCACCATTCAATAAGATCATGGCTGATCTGATCATGGACTCAGCTCCACTTCCCTGCCCGCTCCCCATAACCCTTTATTCCCTTATCTCAAAAATCTGTCTATTTCCACTTTAAATATATTCAATGACTCAGCCGCCACAGCTCTCTAAGGCAGAGAATTCCTCCACATCTCAGTTTTAAATGGGCGGCCTCTTAATCTAAGACTATGTCCCCTAGTTTTTGTTTCCCCTATGAGTGGAAATATCCTCTCTGCATCCACCTTGTCGAGCCCCCTCATTATTTTATAAGTTTCAATAAGATCATCTCTCATTCTTCTGAACTCCAATGTGTATAGGCCCAACCTACTCAACCTATCCTCATAAGTCAACCCCCTCATCTCTGGAATCAACCTAGTGAACTTCTCTGAATAGTCTCCAATGCAAGTATATCCTTCCTTAAATATGGAGACCAAAACTGTACACAGTACTTCAGGTGTGGCCTCACCAATACCCTGTGCAGTTGTAGCAGGACTTCTCTGCTCTTATACTCTATCCCCCTTGCAATAAAGGCCAACATTCTATTTGCCTTCCTAATTACTTGCTGTACCTGCATACTAACATTTTGTGTTTCATGCACAAGGACCACCAGGTCCCTCTGTACTGCAGCACTTTGCAATTTTTCTCCATTTAAATTATAATCTGCTTTTCTGTTATTTCTGCCAAAGTGGATAACCTCACATTTTTCTACATTATGCTCCATCTGCCAAATTTTTGCCCACTCACTGAGCCTGTCTATACTCCTTTGCAGATTTTTTGTGTTCTCCTCACAATTTGCTTTCCCTCCCATCTTTGTATCATCAGCAAACTTGGCTACATTGCACTGATCCCTGCAGCACCTCACTAGTCACTGTTTGCCAACCAGAGAATGACCTATTGACCCCATCCCATTACCTCGCACCATCATCCCTTGTCATTTAATCTCTCCTGCCTGCCACGTAATCATAACCCATTTGTTCTTTCCTCCCCTTCCTCTTTTCCTGCCTCTGTGCTTGCTTAAAATCTGTTACATCTCCAACTTTTTCCCAGTACTGCTGAAAGGTCATCGACCTGAAATATTAACTTTGTTGTTCCCTTCACAGATACTGCCTGACCTGCTGAGTATTTCCAGCATTTTCTCTCTTTATTTCAGATTTCCAGCATTTCCAGCAAAAGCAGTATTTTGCTTTTGTCTATACATGATGCTTGATGTAAAATAGTTTTTTTTTCCGGAATAGAGACCTAGAGCAAATATTTATCAGTATGGGTGGAATTATGAAAGGCAGTGCAAGATATATAAAGTAAGTTATTGATTTATATTTAGTCATTGATCTATTGGATGCACTTGGATATGTGGACAAATGATTATTAGGAAAGGTTCAACAGAACTTATTTTTCTCCTATTGGCAAAGTGGTTGACATCGCAGTCTGGAAGTGTCAAATGCTGCCCAGCACCCAACAATGAAGAAATGCATTTGTGGATATGGAGTACCTGGAAAGAATTGTTTTTCGTGAAAAAAGGGAAAGCAAGATTTCTATGCCATGGATAAGTGCGGGGTGTAGTAAAGGAATAGAATAGCAGGATATCTGCGCAATTGTAAAATAATTTGCAATGGGTGATCGGAAATATGGTCGGATGGGGCACCCTGATTGCTCAGTGAATTTATTCACTGAATAGCTGATCCATGCAGACCTACATTAGATTGCAGGTCTGTGCGGAGTTTGCGGATCTCGTTAGATTCAGCACCTCTGGGTTTGGGAAGAGGAAGATGTCAGAGTACATTTGTGGTCATTGGGTGGGAACTGGATCAAAGTAGGCTGTGATTCTCTTTCTCCGCCCCCCCCCCCCCACACTTGCTACAAAAGTAGCTGCCGACAATTGCCAAAGTTTATACACAAATAATGACCACTTGGCCAAGGTACCAGAGTGTGTCTACCAACTTTGGTGCCGCAGGAACGAGTCAATACCCTCTGGCTAGGAAGGATGGAGAGATAAAAATAAACAATGGAGAAAAAGAAGCATTGGCAGATAATCTGTTTACGGATTTGTGAAATGGAAAAGGAAGGATTCCCAATCCTAATCACTGTACAATGATCCCAGTTGGAAATCACGCGTGATTGAAAATCAGATGGAAACAGGATCAAGATCCATGATCATAGGAACAGGAGAGGGCCATTCAGCTCCTCGAGTATGTTCCGCCATTTAAATTAGATCATGGCCGATCTGTGCCTCAACTCGACTGTCCTGCAGACATTTACTATCTCGGTTCAAGCATGAAGATTGACCACTTGAACGACATTCGGGAAGAAAGGGAAGATCATTGACTGTCGGGAGGCGGGAACCCCAGAACCCCCTTAAAATGTTATAGATGTTAAAATGCCAGCTTTACATATTCTAGTTATTAACGATTGAACATCAGTTTCCTTTTATTTCAGTTAATGAACCATCTTGGTTCAAGTATAGGAGTGAATTTTCACTTCGACTGGCAGGGGTATAAATCGGGGGGGGGTTGTAAATCGGGGGGGGGGGTATATTGGGGGCGGGGTGTAAATCAGGCAGGTGTAAAATAGCGGGGTGTAAATCGGGGGGATGTAAATCGGGGGGGTAAATCTTGCAGGGTGTAAATTGGGGTGTAAATCGGGCAGGTGTAAATCGGGGGAGTGTATATCGGGGGGGTGTATATCGGGGGCGGGGTGTAAATCAGGCGTGTGTAAAATAGCGGGTATAAATCAGGGGGGTGTAAATCAGTTGGGTGTAAAACCAGCGATCGATCCACTGCTACCCATTTTCTGCCTGGTCGTAAAAGTGACAATTTACCTCATGGTGTCGTCTTACAGCGCCATCTAGGGGTAAATACATGTCAGCAGTTGTACAAACTGGTTTGAATCAAATATGGAATAGTAATGTTCATTCGTTTAGATAATTTATTTGAATCATTGGATTGAATTAATGAAAAAAATAATTACCGGAATTAACTCGTTAATTGGATATTTGTGGCAAATTTGGGCCAAATATAACACCAATGGCTTCTTCTCCCACACTCAAAAGCTAAACCGCAGGACTCCATCTTTGAATAACTCCTCATCGTGTTTTCTAATCTGTAATTTGATGGAATCATACAGAAGCACGGAGTCAACTTCCATATCGACATGAATGACGCCCAGCTCTGCCTCACCGCCTGCTCCATTAGTCCTACACTGTAACTGCCTGTTCAACATTGAGACCTGGAAGAGGCATAATTTCTTCCAGCTAAATGTTGAAAGAACCGAAATAATTCTCTTTGGCTCCTGCCAGCACCTTATGTGCCCACCAAATTTGGCTCTGTCAATCTCCCCGGCTGCCACCTAAGGCTAAATCCAGAGATGCAGCCCTGAGTATATTGCTGCACCCGGGGCTCAACTTCCTTACCCATTCTGATCCATTACCAAGACAGTTTAATTTCTTCTACAAAACATTAGTGGCTTCAGCCTATTTCTCCAGTACTATTGTCAAAACCCATTCCAGTCCATTCCTTTACCACCTCACGGTTTGGCTTTTCCAATGATCTCCTTGTTGATTTCCATCCCTGGGTAACTTCAACTTATTCACAGCACCAGGGTCCACATTCTCACCCACACAAAATCCCGTCGTCCAACCCCTCCGTGTCTCAGGGAATTGATTTCAAATCCTCATCTTTGCCTTCAACTCATTCCATAGCTGCACTCTACCTGTCATGTATGTAACCACAATGTAACACCACTGTATTACTGTATACACTCAACCTAGATGCACACCTTGACCACAAGGGGTGAACTTGTGGGAGACACTCCTTACCTGATCACTCAGGTATAAAAAGGGAGGTTCCACGCAGGGTCATCGTATTTGGAGTCCTATAAATAAAGAGAGCAGGTCACAGAGTGACCTTGTCCCCAGAATGTGCCTCGTGTGGTTTCATGCTGTAGAGTAAGGACTTTACATTGGCGAAGAGAAACGGAAATTCACGGCCCACAAGAATGGCCACCGGTAGCTCAGAGGAACGGTACTGTGTTGGGGAAGACTGGGACGATTTTGTCGAGGGGCTTCAGCAAAGCTTTGGTACAAAGAATGGCTGGGGGATGCAGCGGCCGACAAGCGAAGGGCTCATCTTTTGACCAACTGCGGACCAAAGCGCTCATGAAGGACTTACTAGCATCCAAAAAGCCGGCGGACAAAACCTTTGAAGAACTTAGCAAATTGATCGGGGAGCACCTCAAACCGGCGAGTAGCATACATATGGCCCGACAGAGATTCTACACTCACCGATGTCGTGAAGGACAGAGCATACCGGACTTCGTAGCGGACCTCCAGCGTTTGGCCAGCCTCTGTAAGTTCACAGACGCCTGCAGGGAGGAGATGCTAAGGGACTTCTTTATCGAGAGCATCGGTCATGTGGGAATTTTCCGCAAATTAATTGAGACCAAGGATTTGACCTTGGAAGCGACGGCATTGATGGCTCAAACTTTCATGGCGGGGGAGGAAGAGACGAAAATAATATACGTGCGCAATTTTGCCTCTAACGCAGCGATGGATCAGGGAGTCAACATCATCAATGCGACTCAGAGCCCCGCAGTCAGGCAGGGGCAGTCCGACACTCCCCAGGCAGCAATAGACCCCAGAGTAGGACTTCAACAGAGACAATGGCAGGCTGAACGGACATTCACGCCATCACAGTGGACAATGCGGCCCGGGATGGGGCCATTGACACCCACTAATAGGGTACTTAAGAGCAGTCAAAGGGACAGTCAGCGCGGAATGCCTGGCCACAATCCTTTTGTTCCCAACAATGGAAACTTTAACTCATGCTGGAGGTGTGGGAGAAAACACTCAGCTAGATCTTGCAGATTTCAACAGTTTGTCTGCAGGAACTGAAATCTCAGTGGCCATTTAGCTCGAATGTGCAGGAAGCCTGCAACCAGACTAATATATGAGGTGGATGGACCAGAAGAGGGTTCTTTGAGGCAGGATGACTTTTGGGGCAAATCGATGGACGCCGAGGTTCAGCGGGTCCATGTGCCAAATATTCACAGTTCATACACCAGAACACCACCAATGATGATGAGGGTTTTATTAAACGGCATCCCTGTACACATGGAGCTGGACACTGGGGCCAGCCAGTCACTCATGGGAGTTCAGCAATTTGAGAAGCTATGGCCATTTAAAGCCAGTAGACCCAAATTAGCACGTATCAAGACACAATTACGGACTTACACTAAAGAAATCATTCCGGTGCTAGGCAATGCAATGTTGGCTGTCACACACAATGGGATAGTGAATCGGCTGCTGCTCTGGATTGTCCCGGGCAATGGGCCCGCATTGTTGGGGAGGAGCTGGTTAGCCGAGATGAACTGGAAATGGGGGGATGTTCACGCAATGTCATCTGTGGAGCGAAGTCCATGCTCACAAGTCCTACAACAATTCGATTCATTATTCCAACCTGGCATTGGGACTTTCAAAGGCACTAAGGTAGTGATACACTTCACCCCGGACGCCAGGCCAGTGCCCCACAAAGCCAGAGTGGTGCCGTATGTGATGCGGGAAAAGATCGAGAGCAAATTGGACCGGCTGTTGAGAGAGGGCATCATCTCGCCCATTGAATTCAGCGACTGGGCGAGCTCCATCGTTCCTGTCCTAAAAGCGGATGGCTCTGTCAGGATCTGTGGCGACGACAAGGCCACCATCAATCGGGTGTCCCTACAAGATCAATACCCGTTCCCGAGAGCGGAGGATCTCTTCGCCATGCTGGCAGACGGCAAGCTGTTCACCAAGTTGGACCTCACTTCAGCCTACATGACCCAGGAACTGGCCGACGAATCTAAACTACTGACCACCATCACCACGCACAAGGGACTGTTCATTTATAACAGGTTCCCGTTTGGCATTCGACCAGCGAATTTTTCAATGAAACATGGAAAGCCTGCTTAAATCCATTCCTGGAACGATCGTATTCCAGGACGACATCCTCATCACGGTCGAGACACCGAGGAACACCTCCACAACCTGGAGGAGGTGCTACGCCGACTGGACCAGGTAGGCCTGCATCTCAAGAAATCTAAATGTGTGTTCTTAGCTCCTGAGGTTGAGTTTCTGGGCAGGAGGGTTGCTGCAGATGGGATTCGGCCCACCGAATCCAAAACAGAGGCGATTCGACGAGCACCCAGACCCTGCAACACATTGGAGTTGCGTTCATTCCTGGTACTGTTGAACTATTTCGGGAACTTTCTGCCGAACTTGAGCACGTTGTTGAAGCCGCTACACCTGCTCCTGTGTAAGGGTTGCGATTGGTTTTGGGGGGACTGTCCGGAACGGGCTTTTGATTGGGCACGAAACCTACTTTGTTCAAATAAGTTGTTGACACTGTACGACCCCTGTAAAAAATTGGTTCTGACATGTGATGCATCGTCCTATGGGGTTGGGTGCGTGTTGCAGCAGGGCAATGCTGAGGGTCAACTACAACCTGTGGCTTATGCCTCCAGGTCGCGCTCTCAAGCAGAACTGGGATATGGGATAGTTGAGAAAGAAGCGCTTGGCATGGCTATGGTGTAAAAAAAATGCATCAGTGCCTCTTTGGTAGGAAGTTTGAATTAGAGACGGACCACAAGCCATTAACATCCCTGTTGTCAGACAACAAGGCCATCAATGCCAATGCATCAGCTCGCATACAGCGATGGGCTCTCATGCTGGCTGCTTATGACTACTCTATCCGGCACCGGCCCGGCACTGAAAATTGCGCTAACGCGCTCAGCAGGCTTCCAGTGGCTACCACTGAGGGGGCAGCGGAGCAAAGCGCCGAGATGGTCATGGCTGTCGATGCCTTTGACAGCGCAGGCTCCCCCATCACAGCCCGCTAGATCAAAATCTGGACAAACAGATATCCGCTCCTATTAAGAAATGTGTCCTGACTGGGGATTGGGCGCCCACACACGGAGCATGCCCTGAGGAGGTCAGACTGTTTCACAGACGGATGGATGAGCTCTCCATCCAAGCCGACTGCCTACTATGGGGCAGCCGGGTAGTTATGCCCCAGAAGGGCAGGGAGGTATTCATCAGGGAACTCCACAGCGAGCACCCAGGCATTGTGCTGATGAAGGCCATTGCCCTGTCACACGTTTGGTGGCCTGGAATTGATTCAGACCTGGAACACTGTGTTCTCAGGTGCCCGACGTGTGCCCAGCTGGGCAATGCCCCCAGGGAGGTCCCGCTCAGCCCGTGGCCGTGACCCACCAGGCCATGGTCACGCATTCATGTTGACTACGTGGGCCCGTTCATGGGTAAGATGTTCCTTATTGTGGTAGATGCGTCTTCGAAATGGATCGAGTGCATCATTCTGAATTCATGCACGCCATCTACTGCCGTGGAAAGCCTACATGCGATCTTTGCAACGCATGGCTTGCCGGACATCCTGGTTAGTGATAATGGCCCATGTTTCACAAGCTACGAATTCCGAGAGTTTATGTCGGGCAATGGCATCAACCACGTCAGGACTGCGCCGTTCAAGCCAGTCTCCAATGGCCAGGCGGAACGTGCAGTCCAAATCATTAAGCAAGGGTTGCTCAGGGTTCAAGGACCCTCCCTACAATGCCGCCTGTCGCGCCTCCTGCTGGCCTATAGATCCCGACCGCACTCGCTCACGAGGGTCCCGCCCGCAGAGCTACTAATGAAACGGACACTCAAAACTCAGTTGTCCCTCATTCACCCAGTCCTGACCAACATAGTTGAGGGCAAGCGCAAGTCACAAAACGAGCACCATCACCGTAATTCGAGGGGGAGGTGTATAGAAATAAATGATCCTGTATTCGTCCTCAATCACGCCATGGGGCCCAAATGGCTTGAGGGCACTGTAACTGACAAAGAGAGGAATAGGTTCATTGTGGTAAAACTCAACAATGGTCAGATATACCATAAGCATCTGGACCAAGTAAACAAAAGGTTCAGCACCGACACGGAGGAACCTGAAGAAGACCATGAGATGGAGCTCACCACACCGCCAGTGAACGAGCAACAAGAGCAATCAGAAGAATGCACAGTCCCTGCGGTCAGCCCGGACAGGCCAGAATCACCACAGGTGACAGACACTCACGTCAGTGTCCAACAACCAGAGCCCCAACTGTGGCGCTCCACAAGGGAGCGTAGACCACCTGAAAGACTAAACCTATGATCCCAATAAGACTTTGGGGGGGGCGGGGTGGGGGGGAAGGTGATGCCATGTGTGTAACCACAATGTAACACCACTGTATTACTGTATACACTCAACCTAAATGCACACCTTGACCACAAGGGATGAACTTGTGGGAGACACTCCTTACCTGATCACACAGGTATAAAAAGGGAGGTCCCATGAAGGGTCATCGCCTTTGGAGTCCTGTAAATAAAGAGAGCAGGTCACAGAGTGACCTCATCCCCAGAATGTGCCTCGTGTGGTTTCATGCTGTAGAGTAAGGACTTTACACTACCCAATCTCGGTCCTCTCCAGCTATACGTCTATTCTGCACCTTCCACTCCTCTGACACTGACTCCCCACTCCCACCACTTCATCACTAGTGGCGGGTCTTTCAACCACTATCCCTTTCCTCTATGGAACTCCCATCTAACACCCCTCTGACAAGCCACCTCCCTCTTGGCTCTTCCTTTGGCTATACTCTTGTTGTCTCTCACTCCACCCCTCCATCTCCTGAGCTTTCTTGTTACGTTCTCCCTCCTGCCTGCTGTTTATCTTTCACCAATTTTTCTGTATGTGAAAAGTACTATAAAAATATAAGTGTTTAGCACAAGCTCATATTTCAGCTTATATTAATAAAGGTATCACGCACTGAGGGTGGTCTTAGAGTTTTCGAATAAAGCCATAATATGGCATGATTCCCAGGCTGAAGTAACTGTCTTTGGATCAAGGTATAGCCAACTAAGGACAACTGGGAAAAGAGAAGTAGCGAACAGGGAGTAAGGGAGTACTAACGATCCTGTGTGACTCAAACAATCACTACTTGGATCAGTTTGAGGGAGAGACCTTGGGTCAGTCATAACCATCTGCTTTATTGTGGTTGACATCTGCTGAATATGCTACACAGCACTTTTTTAAAAACAGTACAGCTTCTGTTTTTTTTAAAGAAATGTTGCAAAGGGCAATTCGAAGACTTGCTATTTCCAATGGTGAATCAAATCAAGCAGTCCTATTCTTTTACTGGTGTTCTGACTTGTCAACCTCCCAACTGATAACCCCACTGATATAAAAGCCTATAGTTGCATGGAGACAATAATAGCAAATAAATAGGTTCAAAGAAGATACATCCAAGACACACCCTTCAGTCATCACAGACGTAGACTCTAGAATTTCTTCCTAAACTTTCCTATATCTCTCCTCACATTGGAGAACTTATGCACTGTGGGAGTGCCTTCACCACATGGACTGCAGCGGTTCAACAGGAAGGTTCACCACCACCTTCTCAAGGGTAACGAGGGAAGAGTAATAAATGTTGGCCTCATTAGCGATGCCCATATCCTGAGAATGAGTATTAAAGAAAACATTCTAAATGCAAGCTCTTTGACCTGTGGTCACCTCCCCTAATTCTCCAGCTAGATGTTTCTCTCCCTCCTTTGTGAAACTTCTTGGGGTGTTAAACGTGCTAGATAATTACATGTTGCTGCTTCTGGTGTTGATTAGAGCAGTTGAGCCAAATTGTAATAAACAAAATAACTTACACCTGCTTCAGTTATGTAAAGGCAGGTCAGCAAAGACGGTGTGAAAAATTAACGCTAACGACAGATTTTTCACTCTGAAATTTACCGAACTAAAAAAGCTGGATTCAGAAATTCAATGCAACGCCGTCAGATCTGCAGAGGATGCCAAACCAGGAAGGGCAGGTCAGAAATTACAGAATGCATTGGACAAGATATGGAAGTGAGCAGGACAGTGGGAGGTGAAATTTAATGCAGGTAAATGTAAAGGGCTGCACATCAGAAGAGAAATGGATGACATCCATACTCCCCGACTGGTGTTCAAATAACAAACGATCAAGCTGAAAGAGACTTAGGGGCTTTAGTAGACTTGGCGCTAAACATGTCCAACCAATTCCGAACAACAATCAACAAAATGTTAGCCAAAACGGGAGTTTTCCCAGTGTCCTGGCTAACATTTATCGCTCAACCAACACCACCAAAGACATTACCTGGTCATTTATCTCATTGCTGTTTGTAGGACATTGCTGAGCGCAAATTGTCTGCTTCATTTCTCTACATTACAACCGCGAGTATACTTTTTTTTAAAAGTGCTTCATGGATTGTGAAACCCTTTGGGACATCCAGGAATAGTGAAAAGCATTCTAGAAATGCCAAAACAATAGGATATAAGTTAGAGTAGGTAATGATTAAACTGTCAGATGCACCTTAAATACTGTATCCAGTTCAAGTCACAAAGAAATAGTGGTGGAGGTAGAGCAAGAAAGTGCCACCATAATAACCTGTGTCAGGGGCCTGAAAACCTTTGCTTTTCAGCCTGGAAAGGAGGCGTCTAACACGTGATCTTGCAGAGGATTTTTAAAATTCATTCACGGAATATGGGTGTCGCTGGCAAGGGCAGCATTTATTGCCCATCCCTAATTGCCCTTGAGAAGGTGATGGTGAGCCCCCTTTTTGAACCGCTGCAGTCCGTGTGGTGAAGGTACTCTCACAGTGCTGTTAGTTCTAGGACTTTGACCCAGTGACGATAAAGGAACGGCAGTACATTTCCAAATCAGGAGGGTGTGTGACTTGGAGGAGAAATTGCAGGTGGTGGTGTTCCCATGCACCTGCTGCCCTTGTCCTTCTAGGTGGTAGAGGTCACGTGTTTGGGATGTGCTGTCAAAGAAGCCTTGGCAAGTTGCTCCAGTGCATCTTGTAGATGGTACACACTGCAGCCACGGTGCGCCGGTGGTGGAGGGAGTGAATGTTTAAGGTGGTGGATGGAATGCCAATCAAGCGAGTTGCTTCGTCCTGGATGGTATTGAGCTTCTTAAGTGTTGTTGGAGCTGCACTCATCCAGGCAAGTGGAGAGTATTCCAGCTTGTGCCTTGTAGATGTTGGAAAGACTTTGGAGAGTCAGGAGGTGAGTCACTTGCCACAGAATACCCAGCCTCTGAGATGATTGGTGTCCAACAACCATCTTCTTTTGTGCTAGGTATGATGGCAGCCAGTACATAAGATAGTTCAGGGTACAGAAAAAGTTAACCCTGAATATTACTTTAAATTAAATTGTGAACTAGGGGATACTTGTTCAAAAAGGAGAAGGGTACATTTAGGATGGGTATCATGAATTTCTTCACACAACGAATGATCAATAAGTGGAATAAAATTTTAGATAGGTTAAGTAGAGTCAAAAACCCTGGAATCATTTAAGAAACAATTTTCTACAATGGTCGAGGATTGTTAGGATTTCTCAGAATAGATAAATTAATTGGGCTGAAAAGCCTCTGTTATCTTGAGATCCTGTGAAGGTCACTTCTTTACTGTATGTTGTGGGGGATTTCCTACTCCGTGACATGACAATTCCTTTTCTTATGGACAAGAAAAGAAAAAAAGAACTTGCAATTATACAGTGCCTTTCACCAGCTCCCAAAGGGCTTTACAGCTAATTAGCAGACAGCAAGATCCCTCCAACAGCAATGAAATAATGACCAAATCATTTGTTTTAATGATGTTGATTGAGGGATAAGTATTTGCCAGGACATCAGGAAGAACTCCCCTGATCTTCTTTGAAATAATGCCATGTCATTTATATCCAACTGAGAGGGCAGACAAGGCCTCATTTTAACATCTTATCTGAAGGATAGCACCTCTGTAAGCACAGGACCCCCTCAGCACTGCACAGATTTTGTGCTCAAGATTCTGGAGTGCAGCTTGAACCCACAATCTTCTGACTCCAAGTCAAGCATACTACCCACTGCGCCACAGCAGACACCTTTGTAAAGCAGCAAAAATGGAGAATGAGATTATTTATAGGAAAGTAGATGCAGGCACTGGGTGCCCAGTGATAGAAGAATCTTAGAAATTTACAGCACGGAAGGTGGCCATTTCGGCCCATCGTGTCCGCACTGGCCAACCAAGAGGCTATCCAGCCTAATCCCACTTTCCAGCTCTCGGTCTGTAGCCCTGTAGGTTACGGCACTTTAAGTGCACATCCAAGTATGTTTTTAATGTGATGACGGTTTCTGTCTCTACCACCCTTTTAGGCAATGAGTTCCAGAACCACACCACTTTCTGGGTGAAGAAATTTCCCCTCATATCTCCTTTAAACCTTCCCCCAATTACTTTAAATCAATGCCCCCTGGTTGTTGACCTCCCCCCCCCCCCCCACCCGCAAAGAGAAACAGGTCCTTCCTATCCACTCTATCCAGACCCCTCATTATTTTATACATCTCAATCAGTTCTCCCCTCAACCTCCTCTGTTCCAAAGAAAACAGACCCAGCATTCCAATCTTTCCTCATAGTCAAAATTCTCCAGCCCAGGCAACACTCTTGGAAATCTCCTATGCACCCTTTCCAGTGCAATCACATCTTTCCTGTAATGTGGTGACTAGAACTGCACGCAGTACTCCAGCTGCGGCCTAACCAATGTTCTATACAGTTCAAGTATTCCATTTTTTTAAATTTCAAAATATACTTTATTCATAAAAAAATCTGTACAGTACATTCAATGGCATTTCAGTACATTTCGCTGCGGACAGCAATCCCATACAATACATCTGGGTGCTGACGGCAGTTCCGTTCGTTACATTTCTTGTTTTTCAGTTCAAGTGCGATTCGGTACATTAAACGGTATACATTGTGGTACATTCACACAAATTACATTTCATGTGTTACAATACAGTGCCCGGAATGGGTGATGGTACATTTACATTTTTCTTTTCAAACATGCATTTCGTAACACACCTTGCATTGTACATGGCACGACATTGGTGTTTACAGATTTGGTGCTCTATGTACACAAAGAGTAAATTACAAATACAGCCCGAGGGAGGTTTGTGCTGATTCCTGCCCCGGGTTTTCCGTGGCAGAAGGGCTCTAAACTGTGGCCCTTCCCCACCATGCCTTTGCGGCGACTGCACCAATTTTTAGTGCGTCCCTCAGCACGTATTCCTGGATCTTGGATTGCGCCAGTCTGCAACATGCAGACGTGGTCATCTCCTTGTTCTGGAAGACCAGCAAGTTTCGGCAAGACCAAAGAGCGTCTTTGACCGAGTTGATGGCCCTCCAGCAGCAGGTGATGTCTGTCTCGGTGTGTGTCCCTGGGAACAGCCCGTAGAGCACAGAGTCCTGAGTTACGGAGCTGCTTGGGATGAACCTCGACAGCAACCACTGCATCTCTTTCCAGACCTGCGCTGCAAAGGCGCAATCCTGAAGGAGATGGGTGACAGTCTCGTCCGCCCCACAGCTGGCCCGGGGGCACCGTGCCGTGCTGCTGAGGCGTCGGCTGTGCATGAACACTCTGACGGGTAGGGCCCTCCTCACCGCCAACCAAGCTACGTCTTGGTGCTTGTGTGTAAGCTCTGGCGATGAGACGTTCTGCCAAACAAGTTCGACAGTCTGCTCAGGGAACCACCCGACAGGGTCCACCGTCTCCTTCTTTCATAGGGCGTCCAGGACCTTACGTGCTGACCACTGTTTGATGGCCTTGTGGTCAAAGGGGTTTCTTTTGAAAAACTTTTCCACGAAGGACAGGTGGACAGGCATGGTCCAACTGGTGGGGGCGTTTCGTGGCAGCGTGGCCAGACCCATCCTTCTCAACAATGGGGACAGGTAGAACCTCAGCACGTAGTGACATTTGGTGTTTGCGTACTGGGGGGCTGTGCATAGCTTGATGCAGCCGCACACAAAGGTGGCCATCAGGATGAGGGCCACATTCGGAACGTCCTTTCCTCCACTGTCCAGAGATTTGTACATCGTGTCTCTGCGGACACGGTCCATTTTGGACCTCCAGACAAAGTGGAAGACGGCCCGGGTGACTGCCGCAACACAGGAGCGAGGGATGGACCAGACCTGTGCCACTTACAACAACACCGAGAGCACCTCACTCCTGATGACCAGGTTCTTGCCTGTGATGGAAAGGGAGCGCTGCTCCCAAAATGCCAGTTTCTGTTTGACCTTGGCAATGCGCTCGTCCCAGTTTTTGGCGCACGCCCGTCCGCTCCGAACCATATTCCCAGCACCTTCAGGAAATCTGGCTTGACGGTGAAGGGAATGGAGGCTCGGTTGGTCCAGTGACCAAAGGGCATGGCCTCGCTCTTGGTGCGATTGACCTTTGCTCCCGAGGCCAGTTCAAACTGGTCGCAGATTGCGAGCAACCTGCGAACCGACTGCGGATCCGAGCAAAAGACGGCGACGTCGTCCATGTACAGGGAGGTCTTGACCTGAGTGCCTCCGCTGCCTGGGATCGTCACCCCTCTAATGCCCGCATCCTTCCTGATGGACTCGGCAAAGGGCTCGATACAACACACAAACAAGACAGACGAGAGAGGACAGCCTTGCCTGACTCCAGATCTGATTGGAAAGCTTTGAGTTTCCCATCCGTTGATTAGAACTGCACTACTGATATCTGTGTAGAGCAGTTTGACCCAATTGCGGATATCCTCCCCAAACCCCATTTTGGAGAGCACGTCCATCAGGTACGTGTGCGATATCCTGTCAAAGACTTTCTTCTGGTCTAAGCTGATTAAGCAGGTGTCCACCCTCCTGTCCCACACGTAGGCGATCGTATCTCTGAGTAGCGCGAGGCTATCAGAGATCTTCCTGCCGTGGACAGCGCAGGTCTGGTCCGGGTGAATCACCAGCTCAAGAGCAGACTTGACCCTGTTGGCGATGACCTTTGACAGGATCTTGTAGTCCACATTGAGCAGCGAAATGGGCCGCCAGTTTTTGATTTCCTCCCTCTCCCCCTTCTGCTTGTAGATGAGGGTGATGATGCCTTTCCTCATCGATTCCTCCATACACTTCCAGCAGGTCTGGGCCTATCCAGTCCCACAGAGCCGAGTACAACTCGACCGGTAAGCCGTCGCTTCCGGAAGTTTTATTCGTCTCGAAGGACCAGACGGCCTTTGTCAGCTCGTCCAGAGTTAGCGGGTGGTCCAGACTCTCTCGCTTGCCGTCGTCTAAGACCTCCGAAATAGACGACAGGAAAGACTGGGAGGCCGCGCGGTCTGTGGGCTTGACGTCGTACAGCCTGGCATAGAAGGATTTGCTGATCCTCAGCATGTCAGGCTGCGAGGACGTCACAGAACCGTCTTCTTCCTTTAGGCTGGTGATCACAGAGCTCCCCCTGTGTACCTTTTGGAAGAAAAAGCGCGAACACGTCTCATCCTGCTCGACGGAGCGGACTCTGGAGCGGAAGATGATCTTGGAGGACTCCGAGGCAAAGAGCAAGGCTTGCTGGCCCTTCACCTCTTTGAGTTCCTCCGCGACATCGACCCCCATCGACTGCAGCAGGAGCAGGTTTTGCATATTCGTCTGGAGTTGGGACAATTCCCTCTGTCTCCCTCTCGCCTCCTGAACACCTTTGAGGATGAAGAACCTGTTGATGTTTGTCTTGATTGTTTCCCACCAGTGTATCGGGGAATCGCAGAGGGGTTTTAAGGTTCTCCAACCTTTGTAATCCCTCTTGAGTTCCTCAACGTTTTCCGGAGTCAACAGTTTCACGTTCAGCTTCCATATCCCTCTGCCAACTTTCTGGTTTTCCTGTGGGCGACAGTCGGCCAGTAGGAGGCAGTGGTCAGAGAAGAACACCGGCGTGACGTCGGTGGATCTGACCTTGAGCGCGTGGGACACAAACAGGAAGTCTATTCTGGAACGGACGGACCCGTCTGGTCTCGACCAGGTGTATCTGCGCGGTGCTCTGTCTGCAGGGTTGCTGAAGACGTCGCACAGCTTGGCATCTTTTACCGCATCCATCAGGAGTTTGGACGTGGCGTCCAGTTTGCTGTCGGCTCTGCTGGATCGTCCAGCCGCATCGATGATGCAGTTGAAGTCACCGCCCAAAATGACCGGCCTGGACGTTGCCAGTAGCAGTGGGAGCTGCTGGAAGAGGGCCAGCCTCTCGTTCTTCACAGCTGGGGCGTAAACATTAATTAACCTGAGAGGGGAGTTTTTGTACATTACGTCTGCTTCGGTGATGGTGAAGTGGCCTCCCCACAGCAGAATGCCCAGGCCGGAAGCCCGGCTGTCGTTGCCCCCTGACCATATGGATGGTCCATGGGCCCACCATCGTGACCACTGCCGGTAACTGCTGAAGTGCGGCAGACCGCACTCCTGCAAGAACAGCAGGTCCGCTTTGACCTTGGCGAGGTACCCCAAGGTGGAAACACATTGCGTAGTCGATTTTACGCTACGCACGTTAATACTAGCAATTTTTAAATCCATTTTAAATCTATTTTTTACATTTACAGACATTGCAGTTCAGATGCATCGTTTTCAATTTCAGGTAAATCGTTTTCAAGTTCCCTATAACTCACAATGGCGATTTCCAGCATGTGTAAGTTATTACTATCAACATCAATATCAACATTTACTACACCTGGGGTGGCGTGGTCGTCGTCGTCCTCTGCTGTGGGGATGTTTTGACCAGGGGACTGCCGCAGTTTTGTGATTAAGTCCGCAATGTTCTCTGCATAGTCCTCGCCTGGTGTTGGTGGTTCCCTCTTTTCCTCAGTCGCGGCGGTGTCGAGCTGGTGTGCGTCGATCACTGCGTCGCTCCCGGTATTCCGGAGGTGGGGTGTGCTGGGCACTTCGCTGCTCCCGTTATCCCGGGGCTGGTCTGCGTTGGTTACTCCTTCGCTCTCGGTGTCCCGGAGCTCGTGTGCGCTGGGCCTTTCGTTGCTCGCAGGTTCCTGGGGCAGGGCTGTGTTGGTCGCTTCACTGCTCCCGGTTTCCTGTGGCCGTGGGGTGGCGCATTGCCTCTTCTTTAGGCGGTGGCGCTTTTCCTCATCAGACAAGCTGCCGTCGCTGGTTTCTGCCGAGCTTGGTGGTCGCCTCTTCGCCTTGCGCCCGCGGGGCTTTTTCCTTACTGTCTGCCATTCCGCTTCATCGTCTGATTTCTGCTCGTTTCTGGACTCGGTGCTCTGGGGTCAAGGTTCGCTGCTGGCTGCTGGTGGCTCGCAGCTCACGGTAGCAGTGTTCTCTTCCTCGCCGTCTTGTCCCGAGTCCACGGTGGCGTTGGTCGGGGGGGAGGGTGTGGCTCTCCTCTGGAGCGTTGTGTTCGTCAGCTTCCACCTCCTCTGGTGCAATGTTCTTTGCTGCCTGCGCATAGCTGAAATTGCGTTTGGGGCAGTTTTTGTAAAGGTACCCAGCCAGACCACAGAGGTTGCAGCACTTGGTCTCCTTACAGTCTTTTGTCTGGTGGCCCTCGTTCTTGCAGTTTCGGCAGATGACAGTCTTGCAGCTTGCCGTCACATGGCCTGCCTTCCCGCAGGTGCGGCACACGTTGGGTTGGCCAGCGTACACCATGTAGCCCCGACTTCCTCCGATGGAAAAGCTGGAGGGGGGTTGCAGGATGGTTCCGCTGGCGTCTACCTTCATGGTGACCTGGATCTGGTGCTTGCTGGTCCATATTCCGTGCCCGTCTTTCAAGTCACTGCTGTTTCCTGCCCCATCGACAAACCTGTTGAGGAAAGTCAGCACATCAATGACGGGGATGTGGTGGTTGTACATTTGCACTGTGATAGTGCGTCTTCTCTGCGACGGGAGGGTGAACAGTGGCTCCCAAGTTAGCACTGAGTGCACTGGTTCACTCGCCTCCTTCAAACCCTTCAGGAACTTCAGGCAGAGGGTGACGGTTCTGAAGGTCACATCGAAGTAACCTCTCTTCGGGAGGTCCTGCAAGGCGAAGACGTCGTCGACTTTCATGCCACATGTTCCCAGCAGGATTTTCTTCACGAAAAGGTCCCGGTTGATCATTGTCTGTCCTTCCACTTTCTTTACCATCACTCGGATGGTGTTTCGGACTCCCTGGTTCGCCGCTCGGTTGGCCACCATCTGGGTTGCAGATTCCTCCTTTCGCTGTGAGTTTTGGCCGAAGCCCGCAATCTCTCGTCGCCCCAGTCCGGGGCTTGGGCGGCCCCTTGACGGGCCCAAAGGCCCGTCGAATCATCGGTCGACATGCAGATTTTGTCTCTTCTCTCCAATTGGCGCCTGGCTCAAGCCAAAGGCCAGAGCCAGCAAAACTGGAAAAACGAGTTTCTGCAGTCACTCAATTTGCATATGAATGCCCAATCAACAGGTACTACACTTGATCTTAGCCAAAAGGCCGAGAAGTATTCCATGCTCTTGTATTGCATGCCTCAACTAATAAAGGCAAGGATTCCATATGTCTTCTTAACCACCTTATCTACCTGGCCTGCTACCTTCAGGGATCTGTGGCCCTGTTCCCCAAGGTCCCTTTGTTCCTCTATACTTTTCAGTGTCGTACCATGTAATGTGTATTCCCTTGTCTTGTTAAACCTCCCCAAATGAATTACCTCACACTTATCCGGATTGAATTCCATTTGCCACTGTTCTGCCCACCTGACCAGTACATTGATATCTTCCTGCAGTCCGCAGCTTTCTTCTTTATTATCAACCACACAGCCTATTTTAGTGTCATCTGCAAACTTCTTAATCACACCCACAACATTCAAGCCCAGGTCATTGATATATACCACAAAAAGCAAGGGACCCAGAACTGAGCCCTGCGGAACCCTGTTGGATACAGCCTTCCAGTCACAAAAACACCCATCAACCATTACCCTTTGTTTCCTGTCACTGAGCCAATTTTGGATCCAATTTCACTTTGCGCTGGATCCCATGGGCTTTTACTTTTTGACCAATCTGCCATGTGGGATCTTATCAAAAGTTTTGCTAAAATCCATTTACACTACATCATATACACTGCCCTCATCGATCCTCCTGGTTACTTCCTCAAAAAATTCAATCACGTTAGTCAGACATGACTTTCTCTTAACAAATCCATGCCCACTGTCCTTGATTAATCCGTGTCTTTCTAAATAAAGAGTTATCTTGTCCCTCACGATTTTTTCCAATAATTTTCCCACCACCGAGAGATTTGGCTGACTGGCCTGTAATTATTAGATCTATCCCTTTCTCCCTTTTTAAACAAAGGTACAACATTAGCAGTCCTCCAGTCCTCTGGCACCACATCTGTAGCCAGAGAGGACTGGAAAATGATGCTCAAAGCCTCTGCTATTTCCTCTTTTGCTTCTCTTAACAGCCTGGGATACATTTCCTCTGGGCCTGAGGATTTATCGACTTTCAACACTGATAAGCCTCTTAATACTTCCTCTCTCACTATGTTTATCTCGTCTGATATTTTACACTCCTCCTCCCTCATTGCAAAGTCTGCATCACCCCTCTCTTTTGTGAAAACAGATGTAAAGTATTCATTAAGAATCATACCCATGTCTTCTGCCTCCATACACAGATTTCCTTTGTGGTCACTAATAGGCCCCACTCTTTCTCTAGTTATCCTCTTACTCTTAATGTATTTGTAAAATATCTTTGGGATTTCCCTTATTTTACTTGCCAACATTCTTTCATGCTCTTTCTTTGCTTTCCTGATATTTTTTTTAATTGCACCCCGCTCTACTCCTCGAGTGCTTCTACAATATCGAGTTCTCGGTATCTGTCATATGCTTCCTTTTTTTCTTTTTCTTACCCTGAATATCCCTTGACATCCAGGGGACTCTAGATTTGTTAGCCACACACTTATTTTTTGAGGGAACATATTTGCTCTGTACCCTCAGGATCTCCTCCTTGAATGCCTCCCACTGCTCTGTGACACTGATTTACCATCAAGTAGCCGTTTTCAGTCCACTTTGGCCAAATCCCATATCAGCTCAGCAAAATTTGCTTTACCCCAATTGAGAACCTTTATTCCTGGTCCACCTATGTCCTTTTCCATAACTACCCTACATTTTACTGAATTATGATCACTAACACCAAAAATGGTTTTCCACTGATACCCCTTCCACCTGCCCCTCTTCATGCCCCAAAACCAAGTCCAGAACCGCCCCCTCCCTTGTGGGGCTGGTTACATACTGGCTAAAGAAGTTCTCCTGAATGCATTTTAGGAATTACGCTTCCTCTGTACCATTTACACTGCTTTTTCCCCAATTAATATTAGGGTAGTTGAAATCCCCCACTATTACAGCTCTGTAGTTTTTGCTCCGCAGCAATTTGCCCATATATTTGTTCTTCTATCTCCCTCTGACTGTTTGGGGATCTATAGTATACTCCCAGTAGTGTGATCACCCCTTTTTTGTTCTTCACTTCAACCCATTTTGCCTTGTTTGATGACCCCCTCTAACATTAACAGCTGTAAATGTTTCTTTAATTAATACTGCGAGCCACCCCCCCTCCTTTTTTACCCCGCTCACTATCCTGTCTGAAAACCCTGTAACCAGGAATGTTGAGCTGCCATACCTGCCCTTCTTTTAGCCATCTCTCAGTAATAGCTAATAACTAACTTCGGTGGTGGAAAACTAACTTCGACCTCCCCCAAAATATCTTACCTACCTCTAAAACCCCCATCCCCCATCTCCCAACCTCGGCTTAACTTCCAGGTCGACCTCCATGCTGCCAAGTCCCTTCAACTGGACCCTCGCTTCTCGCTCCCCACTGGCCGACTTAGCTATAACATCGTACTGCCTGTTATGTATGCAACCCTATGTAACCTGTATCATACCACCACCAGAGGGCATACCTGTTGGAGTCCCAAGGGTTACCAGCATCCCTTGGGAGCACTGTATATAAGCAGGCGTCCCATGCTGTACCAACACTCTGGAGTTTGAATAAAGGAGCTAAGGTCACACTTACTCATGTCGACAGTACTCAGTTACATTACTTTATTATGAACATAACAACTGGCGACGAGATAACGAACAATCACGTGAAAATGCAGAGGACTGTTGGTATCCTGGAGAAGTTCTCAGAAGGGGACGATTGGGAGGCCTTCGTGGAGCAACTCGACCAATACTTCGTGGCCAACGAGCTGGAAGGGGATCAGAACGCTGCCAAACGAAGGGCGATCCTCCTCGCCGTCTGTGGGGCAACAACCTATGGCCTTATGAAGAATTTTCTAGCTCCGGTGAAACCAACAACTAAATCCTATGAAGAACTGTGTACGCTGGTCCGGGAGCACCTAAATCCGAAGGAGAGCGTTCTGATGGCAAGGTATCGATTTTACACGTGTCAATGGTCTGAAGGCCAGGAAGTGGCGAGCTACGTCGCCGAACTAAGGCGCCTTGCAGGACATTGCAAATTTGATGGATTCCTTGAGCAAATGCTAAGAGACCTCTTTGTGCTTGGCATTGGCCATGAGGTTATCCTTAACTATTGACTGTTGAAACACCGAACCTGAGCAAAGCCATAACGATAGCCCAGGCATTTATGTCCACAAGCGATAACACCAAACAAATTTTGCAGCATAAAGAGGTTTCGGCAAGTACTGTACACAAAGTACTGTACACAAAGCAGGAATACATATGGCAGAACGTACATGCCTGCAGCTGCATGACCTCAGATGACCCAGAGTCCGCCATCAAACGTTAATGCGAGGCAGTTAACACCTTGTTGGCGCTGCGGAGGTGATCATCGAGCCCATCAATGCCACTTCAAACACTATGTGTGCAAAGGCTGTGGAACAATGGGACACCTCCAGCGAACGTGCAGACGAGCTGCAAACCCTGCAAACCACCACGTTGCAGAGGAGGATCGATCCATGGTGGATCAGGCTGAACTAAAGACTCGAACCAAGGAGGCAGAAGTGTACAGGGTACATACCTTCACCACAAAATGTCCACCGATCATGCTAAAAGTCGACTGGATGGAATTCCAGTATCCATGGAACTGGACAAGGGTGCGAGTCAATCTATCATGAGCAAAAAGGCCGTCGACAGGCTGTGGTGCAACAAGGCACACAGGCCAAGCTTAGCCCCCATTCATACCAAGCTAAGAACTTACACTAAAGAGCTGATCCCTGTAATTGGCAATGCAACAGTAAAAGTATCCTATGATGAAGCAGTGCACGAACTCCCACTATGGATTGTACCAGGAGATGGCCCCACACTGTTCAGCAGAAGCTGGCTAGGAAAAATCCACTGGAACTGGGATGACATCCGAGCGCTTTCATCCGTCGACGACGCCTCATGTGCCCAGGTTCTGAGCAAGTTCCCGTCGTTGTTTGAGCCAGGCATTGGAAATTTCTCGGGGGCGAAGGTGCAGCTCCACTTGGTTCCCGGTTCACGGCCCATCCACCACAAGGCACGGGCGGTGCCATATATGATGCGAGAGAAAGTGGAAATTGAGCTAGACAGGCTGCAGCGTGAAGGCATCATCATGCCAGTGGAGTTCACCGAGTGGGCCAGTCCGATTGTTCCGGTCCTCAAAGGCGATGGCACGGTCAGAATTGGTGGGGACTATAAAGTAACGATAAACTGTTTTTCGCTACAGGACCCGTAACTGCTACCCAAGGCAGGCGACCTATTTGCGACCCTGACTGGAGGAAAGACGTTCACCAAGTTGGACCTGACCTCGGCCTACATGACGCAGGAGCTGATGGAATCTTCGAAAGGCCTCACCTGCATCAACACGCACAAAGGTCTGTTCATCTATAATAGATGCCCGTTTGGGATTCGATTGGCCGTGGCAATTTTTCAAAGGAACATGGAGAGCCTGCTAAAGTCAATTCCGCGCACAGTGGTTTTCCAGGACTGGTCACAGGTCGGGACACCATCGAACACTTGAAGAACCTGGAAGAGGTTCTAAGTCGGCTAGATCGCGTGGGACTCAGGTTGAAATGCTCGAAGTGTGTTTTCCTGGCGCCAGAGATCAAGTTATTAGGTAGAAGAATCGCGGCAGATGGCATCAGACCCACTGACGCCAAGTCGGAGGCCATCAAGAACGCGCCGAGACCACAGAACGTGACGGTGCTGCAGTCGTTCCTAGGATTCCTCAACTATTTTGGAAATTTCCTACTCGGGTTAAGCACCTTGCTAGAACCCCTACATGTGCTACTGCGCAAGGGAGATGACTGGGTATGGGGGAAATCACAAGAGGCTGCTTTTGAGAAAGCCAGAAATCTGTTATGTTCAACAAACTGTTTGTTCTGTATAACCCATGTAAACATTTAGTGCTATCTTGTGATGCGTCTTCGTACAGGGTCGGGTGTGTGTTACAACAAGCAAACGAATCGGAAACATTGCAACCGGTCGCCTATGCATCCAGGAGTTTATCCAAGTCCGAAAGGGCTGACAGCATGATTGAAAAGGAAGCTCTGGCATGCGTTTATGGGGTGAAAAACATGCACCAGTATCAGTTTGGTCTCAAGTTTGAGTTAGAAACTGACCATAAGCCGCTCATATCGCTATTCTCAGAGAGCAAAGGGATGAATACCAATGCTTCTGCCCGCATCCAGAGATGGGTGTGTACACTGTCTGCATATAACTATGTAATCCGCCACAGACCAGGCACAGAGAACTGGACTGATGCTCTCAGTCGGCTACCATTGCCCACCACCAGGGTGGAAATGGCACAGCCTGCAGACTTGCTCTTGGTGATGGATGCATTTGAAAACGAAATGTCACCCATTAAGGCTCGCCAGATCAGGTCCTGGACCAGCCAGGATCCTTTACTCTCCCTTGTAAAATACTGTGTCCTCCATGGGAGCTGGTCCAGCGTCCCAGCGGAGATGCATGAAGAGATCAAGCTGTTCCAGTGACGCAAAGACAAAATGTCCAGACAGGTGGACTGTCTTTTGTGGGGTAATCACGTGGTTTTGCCTAAGAAAGACAGGGAAACGTTCATACGCGACCTATTTAGGACCCACCCAGGCATAGTAATGATGAAAGCTATAGCCAGATCCCATGTATAGTGGCCCGGCATTGACTCAGATTTGTAGTCATGCATGCACCAATGCAACACTTGCTCTCAACGGAACAATGCATCCAGGGAGGCACCACTAAGTTTGTGGTCATGGCCCTCCAAACCGTGGTCTAGGATCCACGTTGACTTTGCGGGCCTGTTTCTTGGCAAAATATTTTTGGTTGTTGTGGATACTTATTCAAAATGGATTGAGTGTGTAATAATGTCTGTAAGCACGTCCACTGCCACCATTGAAAGTCTACGAGCCATGTTTGCCATGCATGGCCTGCCTGATGTCCTTGTTAGCGACAATGGGTCGTTCTTCACCAGTGCTGAATTCAAGGAATTCATGACCCGCAATAGGATCAAGCACATCACATCTGCCCCGTTCAAGCCCGCATCCAACGGCCAGGCAGAACGGGTAGTCCAAACCATCAAGCAAAGCTTGAAATATGTTTTGGAAGGCTCCCTGCAGACCCGCCTGTCCCGTGTCCTGCTCAGCTACCGCACCAGACCCCATTTGCTCACCGGGGTTCCTCCAGCCGAGCTGCTCATGAAAAGGGCACTCAAAACAAGGCTCTCTCTTGTCCACCCTCATCTCCATGATCACGTCCAGGGCAGGCAGCATCAACAAAGCATGTACCATGATCGCGCAAACTTGTCACGCAATATTGTAGTCAATGACCCTGTATTTGTACTCAACTATGGACATGGTCCCAAATGGCTTTCTGGCACTGTCATAGCCAAAGAAGGGAGTAGGGTGTTTCAGGTCAAACTTGCTAGTGGACTAACTTGCAGAAAGTATTTGGACCAAACCAAACTGCGATTCACAGACAGCCAAGAGCAACCCGAAGAGGACACCACCAACTTTGACCCTCCAACATACACACAAGTGGCAATCAACATCACGATCGACCACGAAGTTGAACTCACCATCCCCAGCAAGGCCAGCTGCCCAGCAGCCCAGCGAAGAACCAACCAACTCACCCACATCTGCATTTGTACCGAGACGATCGACAAGAGAGCGAAAAGCCCCAGATTGTCTCACCTTGTAAATAAGTGTACTATTGACTTTGGGAGGGAATGCTGTTATTTATGCAACCCTATGTAACCTGCATCATTCCGCCACCAGAGGGCATACCTGTTGGAGTCCCAACGGATCCCAACATCCCTTGGGAGCACTGTATATAAGCAGGCCTCCCATGCTGTACCAATATTCTGGAGTTTGAATAAAAGAGCTAAGGTCACACTTACTCATGTCTATAGTACTCAGTTACATTACTTTATTATGAACGTAACACTGCCAAGTGTCGATCTGTGCTCTCAGCTCATCTGCCTTATTCCATTGAAGTATATACCATATAGTGGTGCCAAACTCCCTTGTTGCCTATTTCCCAGCCCTTGGTTCCTTTGTCTTCCAAATTCACTTTTTACTTTTCTGCTGCCTAATTCCAGCTTTGCTTCTCTCCCTGCTGAATCTATTCTCCGGTTCCCATCCCCCTGCCCAGCTAGTTTAAACCCTCCCCAATAGCACTAGCAAACCCTCCCATGAGGATATTGGTCCTGGCTCTGTTGAGGTGCAACCTGTCCAGCTTGTACAAGTCCCACCTCCCCCAGAAACAGTCCCAATGCCTCAGGAATCTAAAGCCTGCCACCCCCCCCATTCCCGCCTGCACCATCTCTCCAGCCATGCATTCATCTGCTCTATCCTCCTATTCCTGTATTCACTAGCACATGGCACTGGCAATAACCTGGAGATTACTACCTTTGAGGTCCTGCTTTTTAATTTCTCTCCTAGCTCCCTAAACTCTACCTGCAGGACCTCAGCTCTCTTTCTACCTATGTCATTGGTACCGATATGGACCACGAACTCTGGTTGTTCACCCTCCCCCCCACCCCCCCAGAATGTCTTGCAGCTGCTCGGTGACATCCTTGACCCTGGCACCAGGGAGACAACATACCATTCTGGAGTCATGTCTGCAGCCTATTTGTTCTTATTCTCTATTTTTTAAAAATTTAATCTTTAAGCAATGTCAGATGAAAACCTCAAAGGACATTTTCTTTTATTTTGGACTGGG
Organism: Pristiophorus japonicus; assembly: GCF_044704955.1. NCBI lineage: Eukaryota > Metazoa > Chordata > Chondrichthyes > Pristiophoridae > Pristiophorus > Pristiophorus japonicus. The sequence continues at coordinate 82,338,692 of NC_091993.1, forward strand.
AGAATATTACAGCAACTGGGGCAGTACAGAGGAACCATTCAGTCCTTAATGCCTGGAGCTGGAGGTATCAGTTTATTCTGAAGAATTAAATATAGCCTCATTATTCTGTGTTTTTAAAGCAACAAAACTTGAATCACAGGAAATATTAAAATCGTAAGTGGTAGTCCCAGTATTTTACAGGCTGCCAATTTTCCAGAGTTAGAAGTAAAAATATTTGAAAAAGTATGAGTTTCCCTAGTTTAACAGGGACACAGAGGAGTGCGTTGGGTGGTATTTTTTTTATTCATTCACGGGATGCGGGCATCGCTGGCAAGGCCAACATTTATTGCCCATCCCGAAATGCCCTCGAGAAGATAGTGATGAGCCGCCTTCTTAAACCGCTGCAATCCTTGGAGTGAATTGTTTGACCATACAAGATCAAATATAATTGTAAAATGCCATCTAAAACCTGATATAGGATGTGTAAGGGTGTAGAGCTGAAGCAACTGTGGAATTTGTACTTGGGGTTGTTAATTTGCAAAGTATGGCAGAAAGTGGTGCCCTTTTGTGTAATTTTACAGATGGATTTAATTTAGCAAGAGAAGATGTATTGTTTGATTCTTTAGTTGGATTTACAACAGATGGTTTTTCAAAGAGATTGCTTGCCGACCACACAATGACATGAGATTTATGGTGGAATGAATGCTGGTTTGAGATGGGCGTATGCACAGATAATGTGGTGGTACAAAATATTGTGAGATTTTTCCATGATTATATTATATTGGATGTTAAAAAAGTAAAAAGGGAAAGATATTGAGGAACTGGAATGTGAGATTGTAAATCAAATCTTTCTCTGTAGAAATAGTCAAGCATGATTGTGTGCCAATGTTTTGTCATTGTGAAATGAACTAAATTATTTTTTCTTAATGAATAGATAGTAGCCTAGAAATTACTTTGTGATAGTATTAGCATTAAAATGTTTTATCATGTTCATGTAAAGTCCTTACACAATACCACAAATCCACACGAGGCACATTCTATGGACAAGGTCACTCCATGACCTGAACCTTTATTCACAGGACCAAGAAGTGATGACCCTGCATGGGACCTCCCTTTATATACCTGGATGACTAGGTGAGGAGTGTCTCCCACAAGTTCAACCCCTGTGGTAAAGGTGTGCATTTCTTACGTATATACAGTATTGCAGTGTTGTTACATAAAGGTTACATACATGACAGTTCATATAATGTTTGCTTATTTACTTTCAAGGAAGCATAATTTGAAAACAATTTAACAGGTCATTCACCTCATTTACTGTTTGTCCAACCTTGCTGTGCCCAAAATGGCTGCCATCTTTGGCTACATAACAGTTACTGCATTTCAAAGTAATGAATTGTATGTGAAGTGCTTTCAGACATTTTTGAGAGACATAGTAAGGAGATAAATACATGTCTGCCTTTCTTTCTCCCTTTGTAGAAGTTACGGTTTGCTTGGTTTTGGTTTTCCTGTTTCACTTTTTGACGATATAATATGTCCTCTGACATGATGTCTTTGGTCCATGAAACAAGGCACGGTGTCAGAATTCCGATTGCAGAACTGTGATAAAAAATACAGCAGTTGAAAACACTTGAACCGTTGAACCTGGAAGGCAATGAGGGAACATTGGTGATGTTGGAAGCACCGTTTCCACCTCTACCTGACTGCTGCTGGAGTGGAAGGTAGGTGGAAAACTGCAGTCGTTCCTCTTCCCTCATGTCATTGGAGAAGATGCTTTAGAAGTTTACAAATGTTTACACTTAAACTTATCCTTCATTCCTTGTTAAGAGGAAAAAATACATCAAATGCTGGAAATTAAAATCCGAAGGTATTGGCACATATCTGTAGAGAAGGGTTTCTCCCCAGTGTAACTTCAGATAGAAAGAAAAGAACTATTTGTATTTATATAGCACCTTACACAGCCTCAGAATGTTCCAAAGTGTTTTACAGCCAATTAAGTATTTTTTGAAGTGTAGTCACTGCAGTAATGCAGGAAATGTGACAGCAAGCTCCCACAAAGAGCACTGATGTAATGACCAGATAATCTACTTTTTTAGTGCTGTTGGTTGAGGGATAAATATTGGCCAGAACACTGGGGAGAACTGCCCTACTTTTCTTCAAATATAGTGCCATGGGATCTTTTATATCTACCTGAGAGTGCTGGACTCCCTCAGTACTACACTGGAGTGTCAGCCTAGATTTTGTGCTCAAGTCACTGGTAGTGGGACTATGAACCCACAAACTTCTGATTCAGAAGCAAGGGTGCTACCTCTGAGCCAAGGCTGAAAGCATCATAGCATGTTGCATGTGCTTCCATTTGCCCACAAACAACACTATCCCCAATGATAGCCAATATAACAAGGTAGTCGAGACTAAGAGAATCCAGAAGAAGGAGCAGTATGCCAAAGCTCTGCCCTGGGTATCAACCGGTAACTAAAATTATTTGGAGAAAAGAAATGCATTTGGTCAACTTATATCCAGTCCTGAGGCTTGGACCTATGACGTAATCATGGAGGCCTTGTATACATATGTGATGATGATGTGGAAAGTGCTACAGCATAGACTACCGACAGCCAGCATGATAATGAATCACTTTTTATGAATTCAAAACAAATTGCTGAGTCAAAACCTGCTGCAGTTCAACAGCTACTCCTAATGGTGGGACTGAAAGTCACCACCACGACATCAAGTAATAAGGAAACCAGATAGAATTATTGGATTGAACAGTATAATGTTGACTTTATATATTTTTTTAACTAATTAAAAAATGAGATACCATTTGTAGTTTGTTGTTTATTAATTTTTAGGACTGTTGAGTTTAACGTGTATTAATTCTGATATTGTATAACTTTAGTTTGATCTACATGTAATTTCAGTACCAAGCTTCAGATGTTAATGTAATGTTGTCTATTAGGCCGTCAGCATGTCACATGCCGACAGGTCAAAGTCACTTTTAACCTGACAAATCCAGGTGTAGCAGGGTTGGTCTCCTGGAATACGTCATTGGATTTGTAAGTAACGTCTGCACCGGAACGACTCACTGAAACAGGGAGGTTTAATGGGCAGGAGTTGGCTGTTGGAGACAAGCCACAAGCTAAATGTCTATTTTGAATTATGACTACAATGCGAAAACTTGGTTTCTGAAGCAGTGTCTGCATGTTGTCGCACCTGTTCTGTACAAATGCAGCCAGATACTGAACCCTTTTTTGTGGTAAAGATTCTGTCGTGTTTTTAGATCATACCGCAATGCAGTTATAAAAGGAAATTTGTATTTAGTTTGAAAGCTCAAGCTTCTCAGCGTCCAAAGTGTTCATAGAAACATTAGAATGATACAGCACAGAACGAGGCCTGTGCTGGCCCTTTGGTAAAGCTATCCACTTAATCCTACTCCCTGCTCTTTCCCCATAGCCCTGTACTTTTTTTCCCTTCAAGTATTTATCCAATTCTGTTTTGAATGTTACTATTAAATCTGTTTCAGGCGGTGCATTCCAGATCACAACAACTCACTGTGTAAAAAAAAATGTTTCCTCATGTCGCCTCTGGTTCCTTTGCCAATCTCCTCAAATCTGTGTCCTCTGGTTACCAACCCTTCTGCCACAGTAAACAGTTTCTCCTTATTTACGCTATCCAAACCATTCATGATTTTGAACACCTCTATCAAATCTTCTATTAAACTTCTCTGCTCTAAAGAGAACAACCCCAGCTTCGTCAATCTCTCCACATAGCTGAAGTCCCTCATCCCTGGCACCATTCTAGTAAATCTCTTCTCCACCGTCTCTAAGGCCTTGACATCCTTTCTAAAGTGTGGTGCTCAGAATTGAACATAATACCCCAGCTGAGGTCTAACTAATGTTTTATAAAGGTTTAGCATAATTTCTTTGCTTTTGGATTCTATTCCTCTATTAATAAAGCTAAGGATCCCATATGCATTTTTAACAGCCATTCTAATTTGTCCTGCCACCTGCAAATATTTGTGTACATACACCCCTTTAAAATTGTATCATTTAGTTCATATTGCCGCTCCTCATTCTTCCTACCAAAATGCATCACTTCACACTTCCCTGTGTTAAATTTCATCTGCCACATGTTTGTCCATTTTACCAGTCTGTCTATGTCCTCCTGAAGTCTGTTGCTATCCTCTTCATTGTTTACTACATTTCCGAGTTTCATATCTTCGGCAAACTTTGAAATTATGCCCTGTATGCCCAAGTCCAGGTCATTAATATATATCAAAAAGAACAGTGGTCCTAATACCGACCGTTGGGGAATGCCATTGTCAGCTGTGGCTCAGTGGGTAGCATTCTCACCTCTGAGTCAGAAGGTCGTGGGTTCAAGTCCCATTCCAGGGACTTAAGCATGAAAAAAATCTAGGCTGACACTGTTGGAGATGCCGTCTTTCAAATGAGATGTTAATCCGAGGCCCTGTCTGCTCTCTCAAGTGGACGTAAAAGATCCATGGAATTATTTTGAAGAAGAGCAGTGGAGTTATCCCCAGTGTCCTGGCCAATATTTATCCTTCAATCAACATAACAAAAAAAACAGATTATCTGGTCATTATCACATTGCTGTTTGTGGGAGCTTGTTTGTGCGCAAATTGGCTGCTGCATTTCCTACATTACAACAGTGACTACACTCCAAAAGTACTTCATTGGCTGTAAAGCACTTTGAGATGCCCGGTGGTCGTGAAAGGCGCTATATAAATGCAAGTCTATCTTTTTATACCTCCCTCCAGTCTGAAAAACAATTGTTCGCCACAACTCTCTGCTTTCTGCCCCTTCGCCAATTTGATATCCATGCTGCCACTGTTGGCAGTTAACAGCAGTTTGTAGCTATGATGCTTTGACTACATCTGCCTGTGGTCATTTGCCTGGCCATATGCATTGACGTTAAGTACCACACTCTACTGTTGCACTCCATTCTGTTATTTTGCATAAAAAACAGAAAATATTGGAAATCCACAGCAGGTCAACCAGCTTCTGAAAAGATTGGGCAGCACAGATCTGGTGAAGTGCCGCACCTCACTAACATGTCTTCTACTATCAGTGGCTAACTGTCCTCTTTTTCATTTCCAGCATTTTCTGGTTTGATTTCAGATTTCTAAACATTTGTAAAAGTTTCTTTTTACTTTTGATGTTGTCTATTTCTTAACTTTCAAATGGACGTGGATTTATTCAGGTCACAGACATAACACCAACAGAATCTCAACAAACACTTCATTCTGCCCATTCACAATGCTCTCAGTGTTTAGCTGTTGGAATCTCCAATAAAGGATTAGTGATTGCTGCTCGAGTCCAAACTGTAGGAAGGAAAAATAAACAGACTATTGTTAACCATTAAACACGTTTCAGTTGGTGAGTAATCAGGAATCGAAAACAGACTTGTTTGGGATAACTTGGTTTTGAATGTAAGTCCTAAGAGGCTCTTTAGAAGCTAACTCTACTTCCGTTATACAAGTGTTACATTGTTAGAAATGATGATTATCTCATTTAAAACTTACTCATGGAATACGGCTCTGTTAGTTTACAAGAAAAAACACACACACGCCATTCAATCTTCTGAATATCAACAATGATCTGTTAGGGACTGATTCATGTCGAGTCAGGGAAACATTCAATTCTCAAAAGGAAGTAGAGCACGATGAGTTCAGAATGACCTCCCACTCAGAAGCGTTTCAGATCTCAATGCAGGTTAAGCTCAGAGTCACCATCACAAGGCTGGTTGAGAAATGCTTGGACGATCACTCTGGGGATAATAACATCTGCACTGTGCAATGCTGATTCAACAGATGTAGCAAATACCTTCTGTATTTCAGGGTTATTGCGAACATACAAACAATGTCAGACAGGAAAAGACCTTCTGGTCCATCGAGCCTGTCCCACACAATAGCTGTGACTATTTTAAACCCTTTCAAAGAAACAATGGTTCAACAACAAATTGTATTTATCTAGTCCCTCTAATGTAGACAAACATCCCAAGGCACGTCACAAAGGCGTAATCAGACTAAAATGGGCACTGAGATATTAGGGGGGGGATGACCAAATGCTAGGTCAGAGTTTTTAGCTAAGATGGGGTTGGAGGGGCCTTTTGAAGGCGCAGAGAGAGGTGCAGGGACAGAGAGATTTTGAAGGGAGCTAAAAACGTAGGTCCGAGGCAGCTGAATGTTCTGACACCACTGGTGGGGATAGGGGAAGGGAGATGGGGAGGGTGGGGAGATTGCACAGAAGGCTGGAGTCAGAGGAACAGAACATTTAGGATAATTTCCAGTTCATTGAAAAAGTCTCACTTACAGGCCAGCTTGAGAACAGGCCAGCTTTTGCGAGGGTAGTCATGTAACTAGTGTTCGAGACTAGATCAATCAGGATGAAGAGGAGTTTTGGTAGATGGATGGCTGAGAACCATTATATGCCTGGTTTCCCTGGAACTCACGGCCTTCGATGTGATCCAGTGACATAAATTACAAACTCCCACACCCCCGCAGTATTTAAAATAAACGTTACATAAACCTATATCTCAATCAACTGTTGACTTTGGGTTTATCTGGCTTTGGTTTGCACCAAAACAATTGGGGTGCGAGCAACACATTGCAAACCTGCGACTGCTGGCTCACTCAAGCTTAGTGCGGAAATGGATTAGCAGTATGTTCTGACGCGTGGGTGAACATGGCAAGCTTGAGGAGGCTTGATCTTCCTTGTAGTCAGAGTCAGATAGCTCTTGCTTCCTGTATCGTACCACTACACGCAAGACTTTACTGAGCTCATACTGCGCCTCAACTACAGCAACTGATACATTTTAAGATGATTGGCAGGTCGTCAAATGTCACATTCTGCCGCTCCATTGGCCCTATCAGCCATGCAACTGCATAAAACTCAAGCAGACAGCAGAGAAGATTGTTACAGCATTGTTGCGTATTTTTGTTACAACTAAAAAGAAGAGGAGTACTGTGTAAAAATACCCATCTACTAATATCCCCCCAACACACACACACACTCTCACGCACAGGTACTGAACCTCACAGATACAGACCGAATAAATCTCCTGCATAATACAGATGTGAGAAATGATAAACTTACAAAAGAAAACATGCATCTAGTGGCGCGCAATTTACTAAAAGGTTTCAGTTAGGAAACGTTCCACATCATCATCATAGGCAGTCCCTCGGAATCGAGGAGGACTTGCTTCCACTCCCAAAGTGAGTTCTTTGATGGCTGCACAGTCTGATATGAGAGCCACAGACCCTGTTACAGGTGGGACAGAAATTCATCGAGGGAAGGGGTCAGTGGGGCTGGTTTGCCGCGCGCTCCTTCCGCTGCCTGCGCTTGGCCTCTCCATGCTCTTTGCGTAGAGACTCAAAGAGCTCAACACCCTCCTGGATGGACTTTCTCCATCTCGGGCGGTCTGCGGCCAGGGTCTCCCAGGTGTCAGTAGTGATGTCGCACTTTACCAGGGAGGCTTTGAGGGTGTCCTTATAACGTTTCGGCTGTCCTCCTTTGGCTCGTTTAGCTAGAAAGAGCTCCGCATAAAGCATTTGCTTTGGGAGTCTCGTATCTGGCATGCGTACTATGTGGCCTGCCCAGCGAAGCTGATCGAGTGTGGTCAGTGCTTCAATACTGGGGATGTTAGCCTGGTCGAGGACACTGATGTTGGTGCGCCTGTCCTCCCAGGGGATTTGCAGGATCTTGCGGAGGCATCGTTGGTGATATATCTCCAGCGACTTGAGGTGCCTTCTATACATCGTCCATGCCTCAGATCCATACAGGAGGACGGGTATTACTACAGCCCTGTAGGCCATGAGTTTGGTGGTAGATTTGAGGGCCTGGTCTTCAAACACTCTTTTCCTCAGACGGCCGAAGGCTGCGCTGGCCCACTGGAGGCAATGCTGAATCTCCACATCAATGTCTGCCTTTGTTGATAAGAGGCTCCCAAAATATAGGAAATGGTCCACATTGTCGAGGGTCACGCCGTGGATCTTGATGATTGGAGGGCAGTGGTGTGCGGCGGTGACAGGCTGGTGGAGACCTTTGTCTTACGGATGTTAAGCGTAAGGCCCATGCTTTCATATGCCTCATTGACTACATTGAATACATTGACTTTATCCTGGAGTTCAACCTCTGAATGTGCACAGACGCTTGCGTCGTCCGCATACTGCAGCTCCACAGAGAGTACATTCTCAATACTTAGCAGATGGAAAATAGAGAAATATATACAGCTAAATATAGAATTATTGAAGATTATTTATTTTTTGAAATGTCACTCCACCAACAGAAGCAGTCTTCCTTTGCACAAAATGATCTTTAGAAAACCAATTGTGTAGGCAAAAACTGTACTTGTGTGAAATGAAGTGTCAGCAGTAATCATTAATTCTAGGGTTAGTCCGTGATACAGGCAGCACCACTTCAGATTTGAATTCGGTGATAACGTTGTACTATAAAGTACTTGTCTCTACAACTACTCTCTTCTCAACTATCCTGTACAAGATTATCAGAGTGTCCTCTGCTGGCCCAGGTGGCATTACATTCATTCATCCTGACAACTTATTGCCAAATTAGGCGTTGAAGTGAACAGGGCTTGTGCTTTGAATCTGTTTTTACTGACACCAGCACTGTAGCCATCCTTGTTATATTAGGGCATCAGTCGCATCATATTTCAACCTCCTGCAGTGTTGCGGCCAGTTTACTCTTTGGTTTCCATTGAATCACCTCCACTGTGCTCAGCATGCCTGCAACGTAATAAGAAAAGATAAATTATACTTGATTTTTTAAAAATGTGCTATTTCCTTCATAAATATATAAAATAACAATTTTTTGGTAGTGAGTTTAAGGCAGTGTTTCAATTTTGAGGTTCTCCTGATACTGATGTATCCTCACACCTGTGATTTATGACATTACTGGAATCACCCCCACAAAGTGGTGCCTTATAATTCGCCACCTGCCAGCAAGTCGAGTGATCATAACTTTGGTGCGCTACATAAGACTTTGGCCCAGAATACGCTGAAAAAATTACAGCATCTCAACGATGCATGCTGCTATTAACGCAAATTGGCCAGCAAACTTGTGGCGAGGAAGAGATACCCCGCGAATTGCGAATCGCCACAAGTTGTTAACCGTTTCGTACCGCTCCGCCATTAGCTTTGCAAAAAACGTATCTCGCCCCTTAACCTCCGAGAGTTTCAGGAAGTTGCTGCATTTGTACATTAAGCTCATCACAGATTGTTAAGTCTAGTAACTAACAACCCTTTTAACAATGTGATAATTGTTAATGACTGCCAATCAACTTCTTTTGCCCAGAAAGTGAACAATTAAAATTGTGGAGTCTCATTCTTTCAGGTTGTGAATTGTTTTAGGAGATTTTTAAAATGTTCACTTTAAATTTAATTTTTTTTCCCTAAATTTTCCTTTCTGTCTCTTTTTTTCTCTCTTTCTCAATTCAATCTTTATTTTCCTCTTTTTAATTCTCTTTCTGATTTGACATTGAATTCATCCACTCTAATTTAGGGTGCTTTCCTGGTCCACCCGTTGACCCGCTGTTCACCAAGGTCCCAGATGTCCTGTTGCCATCGCTGCGCTGTGATCAGCTCTTTGTGGGCAAAAAGTTTTAAAACCTAACCATGTACAAAAAAGTAACAGAGCACACCGCAAGCCCACTCCAGCAAAATCTGGCCCAATATTTTTTGATTGAATATATATCCAACAGAGGGAGCTGCTCCTCAAGATAACTTATCATCACTGATATAGGGAGCTCTTAGTTGGGATGTTGAGGATCAACAATAGTAGACATGCATACCTGATGAAAGAGTGATCTGAGTAGAAATTAACATACTATCGCCATTCATCACCTGGGTATTACTTTTTTATTTTAAAGAACAGGGTGACTTCTAGAACATGTGACCACGGGGGAAAAAATGCTTTTCTTCAACAGATTATGATGGATGAAATTATATATTTGTAGCTTTTCCACTTTGTGTTTATATCTTTCCTGTAGACTTTCCTGTCGGTCTCCTATAAAAGGCATGTATTCATGACACTTTTTTCTGTGTGTTCTCCTGCATAACACAGACACACATACAAGTGGGAACACACCAAGATAAGTGTGGAAACGTTTAAATGATGGGTATATTTTAATCCAATCTGTGTGCATGGATAAATTTGGAAAGGGAAGAGTAAAAAATAGGCAGTGTTTTACCTATTTTCCCCTTTGTTTCACGTATCTGTTTTTCTCTCTCTTGCGTTTTACTTCCTTCAGTTTTCATTGTTGATTTTCTGTCTGTGCTGCATCTTTCCCTGCCTGCCTTTTGCACCTGCTGGGATGGGCAGCACAAATAGTAGCTGTGATCCTCAAGAACTATGGTCGCAATTTTGAAAGCATGGAGGAAAAGATAGCGTGGAAACCCCATGAAACATGTTATGTGTTCTGCCTACATCTATAAGGAATGACCATATCATAGAAGGATTCCAATGGTGTCAAAGGTCACAAAAGTGAACCTGGAATCAGCTTAGAACCATTAACTGACTCCTACAACGAGATTAGTGATTTGCACACAAACATATCAAAGAAGGTTGAAGAAATACCATCAGCTCCAACAAGACGCCTTGAGTCAATGGTCCAATTCGTTACCCAGTCCATCCACCTCCTAACCATGCTATCTTCAGGGAGAGGCAAAAAAAGAGAAAGTAAATACTGTCGTCAATTGAGAAAGATTGTTCTCCGATTGCTTAAGGAAATTAAGTCAACTTCAGAAACTGGTGGTAGCCCATAAGAGCTCATAATCACAACTAACGAGCATCGTATCTCTATAACTGCGAATGTCCATTCTCAGGAACTTGTCAAGTTCCCCTTTATAGGACTGTAGTGACTCCTTACCCACCTCATGTTTCAACCGTTTAATCCAGAAGATGGTGCCTGCGAAAAGCAATACTTCCTGGCACCCCACATTGCAACAGTGACTGCACTTCCAAAGAACTTCAGTGGCTGTAAAGTGCTTTGGGACGTCGTGAAGTTGCTTTAGAAATCCAAGGCCGCTATATTGGTGGCCTTACCGGCCACTGCCTCCTGTTGCTGCCGACTGCTACCGAGCTTCCCTGACATTTTCCTCTCCTCCACATTTCCCTCTTGGGCTGGAGCGGGCGGGAGGGGAGCATTGCCAGGAACCGCCCGCTGAATACTCTGGCGGCCAAGTCGCGCAAGTGTCCTCCCGCTAGCCGAGATGCCAGATTGGTGCGGGCGGGAGTCAGCGCCAGCAGGGGGAAGGACCGCTGCGTGGAGGCTGGTCTTACCCTGACAGTGGGTATGAAGACCTGCAAAAGAAGGTTAGTGAACATCTTTTACATTTTTTTTTACAGCGACTTACCTGGATGGGGTCCCCTAAAGGTGCTCCGGTGATTTTTCTTTTTGTGATGTTTTTACTTTTCCGGTCTTCCACCCTCCCTGGGCCCGACTCCATCCTCGGCAGCACTTGGGTGGCAAGCTCCATTGCCGCCGTGGTTGAGAGCTCCCGCCCGCTGCCGCCCAGATTGACGGAGTAAGCCGTTATTTTGCCACCGGGCAGTACTGCCACCTCTTTCAGAGGAATCTTTCAGGCAAAGTACCGCCCGGTCTCTCGGCAGCCATTGGCGGTCCTTTGGGCGGCAAGTGGGCGGGCTTGCAGCTCATGAAAACCGGGGCCCAAGTCTTTCTTTTTTCCTTCTTATCTAACATTCATTATCTCTAGTTCTACCATCCTCCATCCATTTCAAATAACCTATCGGACCGGACTAAATCCAATCCATTTATCATTTTAAAAACTTCAATCTTGTCCCCTTTAAGTCTGCATTTCTCCAAATAACTTTAATTCTTGATGATGCCAAGTTGAAGAACTTGGTGAAACAGATGGGAAACGTCAGGCCCAAGCTGGAACAAATGACATAGTGATATGATCAGAAGTCTTCTCGAGGGAATTTAAGGAGTGAGGCACCAGATTGAAAAATTAGACCTCAAGAGTTTATAATCTTTGGATTGCTCTCTGTGCATTGTATGAACAGACTAAGGAAAGGAAGATAAAGATGGTCAATGTGTGGTTGCAACGCTGATGCAGAAGGGAAGGGGCCCACCTTCTTAGGACATTGGAGTGAGTTTTGGAACAAGGGAAGTCTAGACCAAAGGGTCAGCCTTCACCTGAATTAAATTGGCACCAATATCTCAGTAGAGCGTGCAACTAAAGCAGTGGGGCAGATTTAAACTAATATAGTAGGGGTCGGGATAGTCAAGGCTTGGGACTAGAGAGGGAGAGTGGGATTAATAAAGTTGTTGGAATAGAACTGAGAAGACTTTGCTGAAATAAACAGTGAGAAAATATCACCAGAAGAGAAAGGGGAAAAAAAGAAACTTTGAGATAGTGAGAAATCAATGCACTGTTGAATGTCAACAAATTAAATAAAGAAACCATGAAAAGTAATAGTGGTCAGCATTCCAAAAAAGGAGTGAGGATTGATTGGTATGTACGTGAATGCACAAAGCATTCTAAACACTGGAGAATGAGAACTATTAATAACTATGAAAGCGTATAATTTAGTTGCTATAATGGAGTTGTGGCTGAGGTTTGGGAAGGGCAGGATACTTAACATTCCTGGTTATAATATTTTCAGGAGAAATAGAGAAGGAAAAACAGGGGCGGACAGGAATGTTAATAAATAATTTCATCACAGTGCTTGAATGTCAGGATGCTTCAGAGGATTGTGTTGTACAAAATCTGTTCAATGCAGTCAAGGAAAGGGATAGGAAATGGCACAATTCTCCGTGTGCATTACCGGCCACCAAACAGTGGAGATGAGGCAGGGCAATATTGGCCCTGAATTTGCTTTCAAAAATAACAGCGTCTGAACAATGCACGCCTGTATTAATGTGCAAATTGGCCAGCAACTTGTGACGAGGTAGAGATATCCCATGAATTGCAAATCGCCACAGGCTGCTGGCCAATTTCATAAAAATGGTATCTCGTCCTTAACCTTCCTGTGAGTTTCATGAAGTTGCTGCATTTGCACATTAATTGCCCATTAAACTCGCCACAGAAAGTTGTCTAATTTATCAGCGTAAGTACCCTTTTAACGATATGGTAATTGTTAATGATTGTTCACTTTCTGGGTCAGAGAGGTTGATTGGCAATTAAAAGTGTGGGAGTCTCATTTCTTCAGGTTGTGAATTGTTTTAGGAGATTTTAAAAACGTCAAATTTTACATATTTACATTTTTTTTCTTAATTTTCCTTTTTGTTTCTTTTTACCTCTCTCTTAATCCAATCTCCCTTTCCCTCTCTTTATTTCTCTTTCTGTACATGATTTGACATTGAATTCACCCACTCTAAATCATCCTCCTTCTCAGTGCTTCCTCTATTTATATCTTAATCCTTTAATCCCATTGGTTAAGAATATACAGCCTTTGTCTCATTGTTCAGCAAGGTGTCAGATGCCCTGTTGCTCTCGTTGTGCTGTTATCAGCTCGCACTTCTAGCAACTTCGTGAGCAAACATTTTAAAACCTAACCATGCGCGAACAAGTCTAACAGGGCACCGCGCAAGAGGCTCCACGGAAGCAAAATCTGGGCCAATAATTCAATTTAAGCCCCTCTCTAAATCAGTAATGGAGATGATGATCAGCAATGGTCCTGATACAGAGCCTTGTGGAACTCCACTAATGACCAGTCAGATCCACTCCCATTAATAACAACTCTCTGCAAACATGATTTTAACCAGTTACCTATTTCATGTAACAGTTATCCTGCAATCCCATGAGAGCATTCTAATACCTCTTTATGTGATATTTTATTGAATATGTTTTGGAAGTCAAGGTATACAACATTAATTGGAGTATCTTCATTCACTACTTTGGTCACTTCCTAGAAGAACACAGTCAGGTTAGTGAGGCAGAATCTACTTTTCCTAAAGCAATGCTGGAAATACCTAATATGTCATCATATTATACTTCCTGTGCAATGCTTTCTAACAAGTAAAGAAAGAAAGACTTGCATTTGGAAAGTGTCTTTCACTACCACCGGACATCTCAAAGCGCTTTACAACCAATGAAGTGCTTTTGGAGTGTAGTCACTGTTGTAATGTGGGAAAAAGTTCCCAAGAACCAATGTCGTACTCAAAAGCCTGTATTTACCACAGTCTGATTTCATTCATTTTCTATATAACCACATGAGTCTCCCTCCAATCCATGACAACCAACCCAGACCACAATGAGTCCTTGAATACATGAGCCTGTGACTCATACAACCTCCCTTAGCACGCTGGGGAAATGACATTGCATGGAAACGCATGGGGAAACTATCAGCTTTAAGAGTTAAAGCCATTTCTGCAATTGCTTCTTATTGAAACAATTTTAGCTAAACTCCTATCCTGTAATACTGGGACTGTGGAACTGAAAACCGAGCAAAATGTCTGCTTAGCTCATTAGCAATATCTTTAGCTTCAGACCAGATCCGCCCTGATAAATTCCTCAAAGGATCAATATGATTTGTAATCATTTTCTAACTTCTTACATAAAAACACCTTGCCATTATCACTGCAATTGTCCACTCTTCTTTTTTTCTAATTCCCTTTTTGGTATTCCTAATACTGGTTATCCTAAGTTGTATGTTTTTTTTATACAAACTTGGCCCCACTTTACACAGAACACAAATCATCATTTTACACAGAATTTACAGCACAGAAACAGGCCATTTGGCCCAACAGATCTATGTAGGTGTGTAATGACTCAAGAGCCTGGTTACTGTAAACTCACTCAGGTGCAACCTGATCAATCTTTATTCCAGCTCAAGAGTGCCAGCGTGACAAAGACACCCAGCTTATATACAGGTGACCAAGCACACATGTCACATGCGTACAGCCCGATGACTTCCGACCACGCGCCCTCTGGTGTCTGGTGACCCCCAAGCATTAATACATAACAACATCCCCCTTTTAAAATCTTAACAACAGTCTTTTTACAAATTAAGACAGTCTGGGGATTTCCTCTCACAAGATGATCGTCTCAGTTCAACTTTGACTCTGGTCCGTTGAGACTGAGGGCTGATCTGATGGGGGTGGTCATGACCACATCAGAGATTGAAGGTTCAGAGTCAGTAATGTCAGGCAGAGTCCTCTGATGAGTGAACAATGGTTGGTTGGTCACTGACTGCATCTTCCTCACTCAGTTCCAGTTCATCCGTGTGCCACAGTTTAACCTGGTCAAGGTGTTTCCTGCATGTTTGCCCATTCTTGAGCGCGACAATAAACACTCTGTTACCCTCCTTGGCTGTAACAGTACCGGCGATCCACTTTGGACCTTGACCATAGTTCAGTACATAAACGGGATCGTTGACCAAGATGTCACGTGACGCGGCAACACAATCATGACACCATTGCTGACTTTGATGTCTGTTTTCAATACGATCATTCAAATCAGGATGAACAAGAGAAAGCCTGGTCTTGAAATTTCTCTTCATCAGTAGTTCAGCAGGAGGAACCCCACTAAGCGTATGAAGTCTTGACCTGTAACTGAGCAATATATATGATAACCTTCTCTGCAGTGAGCCACGTTTCATACTTTGCTTGATTGTTTGAACGGCACGCTCTGCTTGACCATTAGAAGCAGGCTTGAATGCTGCCGATCTCACATGTCTGATGCCATTGAGTTTCATGAACTCGTGGAACTCAAGACTTGTTAAGCAAGATCCGTTGTCGCTCACAACAATGTCAGGCAAATCATGGTAGCAAACATTATACGAAGGCTCTCAATGGTAGCTGTAGATGTGCTGGATGACATAATAACACACTCTATCCACTTAGAATATGCATCTACTATGACAAAAAACATCTTTCCTAGGAATGGGCCCGCAAAATCAATGTGGATCCTTGACCATGGTTTGGATGGCCATGACCAAAGACTCAGCGGAGATTCCGCTGGTACTTTACTTAGCTGCATGCAAGTATTGCACTGGTGCACACATGATTCCAGATCAGAGTTAATTCTGGCCGAACATCATTACCTGGGACGATCCATAATGGTAGCTCGTGAATCACACCGTCATATGACACCTCGATTGCGGCACTACCGAGCCACATGGTATAAACATTCTTTGTATGGTATGAGTTCCTTAGTGCAAGTACACAATCTGGCATTGACTGGACTCAGCTTTGGTTTCGCAGCCTTAGTGTCCCACAGCTTGTTGAATGTCCTTTGGCTCGTTATCGACTGGCTCGCACCCATGTCCAGCTCCATTGATACAGGCACACCATTCAGCTTCACATTAATGACTATTGGCTGGCTCTTGCTCAGGAACGAATACAGTCCATTCACTTCCTCCTCGGGTTGCGTATCCGGGCCATCACTGAACTGTTCCTCATCAACCACGTGGTGAGCCGCACCACGCTTGCTCCGTTGTGGACACATCCTGTGAAGATGCCCCACTTTCGAACATCCATTGCACGAGTATTGTCTAAACCGACACTAATGAGGCCAATGATTGCCCCCATAACGCCAACAGGCTGAAATCTGGATTGAACCAGTTGGTGGGCTCTGAGCAGCGGCAGGTTTTGCATAAGTAGCTCTGCCCGAAGATGACACCATCTTGTTTACAGTACTTGCCATGGAACTCCGACTCGTCGATGATATCTGCCTCAAATTATCATCCGTCGTCATGCATGCCTGGGCAGTTGCGATGGCCTTTTTCAAATCCAGCATCTCTGCAGCCAACAGCTTCCTGAGGATCGCATCATGGCTGATGCCTATCATGAAGACATCACGCAGCATGTCTTCCACCATGTTCCCGAACTTACACGACTCAGCAAGATGTCGCAGGTCAGCGACAAATCCCGACACGTCCTGGCCCTCAGCATGAACATGTGTGTAGAAACGGCAGTGTGATATGATGATCCCCTCTTGTGGCTTCAGATGGTTACCCACCAACGTACACAATTCCTCGTACCCTTTTTCCGCCGGACGTAC
Source organism: Pristiophorus japonicus (assembly GCF_044704955.1). Lineage (NCBI taxonomy): Eukaryota > Metazoa > Chordata > Chondrichthyes > Pristiophoridae > Pristiophorus > Pristiophorus japonicus. The sequence goes on from NC_091993.1 coordinate 82,355,664, forward strand.
AGGCGAGAGAAGATTCTTCATGAGGCCGTAAATTTTTGGACCACAAACGGTGAAGAAAACTGTCCTGCACTTAACTGCCTCCATGCCGTTGGCCACAAAATACTGATCCAGGCGGTCGACAAAATCCGCCCAATCCTCGCCCTCCATGAATCTCTCCAGGATTCCAATCATCCCCATTGTGCATGCGAAGGTTCTTAAATACCTCATCGCCAATTGTAATGACTCGAGAGTCTGGTTACTGTAATCTCACTCAGGTGCAACCTGATCTATCTTTATTCCAGCCCAAGAGTGCCAGCGTGACAAAGACACCCAGCTTATATACAGGTGACCAAGCACACATGCCACATGCGTACAGCCCAATGACCTCTGACCGCATCGCCCTCTGGTGGCTGGTGACCCCCAAGCATTAATACATAATATGGTGTTTATGCTCCACACGAGCCTCCTCCCACCCTACTTCATCTCACCCCATCAGCATATTCCTTTCCCCCTCATGTACTTATCTAGATTCCCCTTAAATGCATCTATGTGATTCACCACAACTACTCCGTGCTGAAGCAAGTTCCACATTCTAACCATCATTTACATAATCAATTTAACATGGCTGATATCAATCATGACAACCACAATCCTAAAACACACCAAAATCTTATTAAATTCTAGGATATCTACTGCAGCAATCTGCATGGTAAGTCAGAGCATATGAAGTTCAATAATGATAAGAATGTTTATACCATGTAGGAGATAACAGCGGGGCCGCTGATTTACATTAACGAGTTAGGATATAGATCAGCCACGATCTCATTGAATGATGGACCATACCCGTGGGGCTGAATAGCCTACTCCTGGTCCTATGTTCTTACTTTCCTGATGATTTATGCAATGATTTCTTTTAGGTTAATTTATCTACAAATATTCCTATTTAGCCACTAAGACTTCACTTTACCCTGATCCTTCCTTTTAACCTCATAATACACAAAACCCCATTTGTCCTTCAGCATGGATTCCTTCTGTAGTGCTGGTATTCTTACCCAACAGCACTCCCCAAAGTACCTTCTCCACAGCATTCCCATAACAGAAAATCTAACCCTCCTTTGATGTCTCACATATAAAAATGTAGCATCATCATCATAGGCAGTCCCTCGAAATCGAGGAAGACTTGCTTCCACTCTAAAAGTGAGTTCTTAGGTGACTGAACAGTCCAATATGGGAATTACAGTCTCTGCCACAGGTGGGACAGATAGTCGTTGAGGGAAAGGGTGGGTGGAACTGGTTTGCCGCATGCTCCTTCTGCTCCCTGCGTTTGGTTTCTGCATGCTCTCGGCAACGAGACTCAAGGTGCTCAGCGCCCTCCCGGATGTACTTCCTCCACTTAGGGCGGTCTTTGGCCAGGGACTCCCAGGTGTCGGTGGGGATGTTGCATTTTATCAAGGAGCCTTCGAGGGTGTCCTTGAAACGTTTCCTCTGCCCACCTTGGGCTCGCTTGCCGTGTAGGAGTTCAGAGTAGAACGCTTGATTTGGGAGTCTTGTGTCAGGCATGCGTACAAAGTTGCCAGCATCGAAAAATGTAGCACCTAGCACAGATCCAATGGCCCCACTTTACACAGAATACAGATCATCATTTTACACAGAATGTACAGCACAGAAACAGGCCATTTGGCCCAACAGGTCTATGCAGGTGTTTATGCTCCACACGAGCCTCCTCCCACCCTACTGCATCTCACCCCATCAGCATATTTCTTTCCCCTTCATGTACTTATCTAAATTCCCCTTAAATGCATCTATGTGATTCACGATAACTACTCCATGCTGTAGCAAGTTCCACATTCTAACCATCATTTACATCAGCATTGGACAACCAATCACGGTACAGTATTCTCATTGATAGCAATGGGAACTTCGTAACTCCGAGTTCTCATTGCTATCAATGAGAAAAACAGCCAAACACAACACAACAAACAAAAAAATCCTCACAACTTCAAAACCAATTGAAATGAAAGTTAATCAAATGATTTGTAAAAAAATATATATATTTTGTATTTCTTTTTTATGTCTTTTAGTAGTGTCCAAAATAAACTTACCTTAATGGACAGGGCCCCCACTCTAAAAATGCATGTTTAAATTTTATTTTTATGTGTTTTAAAACTCTTATGCTGGTAAAAGTAGGAAATGTGCCTGGTTTTACCAGGTGTAAGAGTTTTAAGGACATTCGTTGGGCAGGAAATGGGCAAATAGCCCAATCTCACCCGCGCGAATGTCCTGGCTGCGAAGATGTGGAGAATCTGTCAAGAAAAATCTTGACAGATCGGAAAAGCCGGTTTTCAGTGCATGTGCATTGCGCACCAAAAACCGGCTTTTGCCAGACCGGAATTTTAGCCGCAATCTTAAAAATAGCGAAGCCAGTTGCTTAAGGCAACGTATTACGATTCAAGCTCACACTTAATTGCTTTTCTTGTGTCAGTGCCAACAGTCTACACCCTATGAACTGAAGCCTGCTCTTATGCATGAGGTTATCTGGGATAGCATGCCCTGGGCAATCAATGAATACTTTTATGGCTACTGCATAACTTGTGGGAATGAAACTATGGGCTGGAAATTCATCAGCTTTCCGCCTATTTTACCACCGGTTTACCACCGGAAAATTAGTTACCACTGAAATACCGCCGAAATCATAAATTACCGGCAAAATACCGCAGAAATACCACCGGTAGTAAATTCATCAGTGATTATCTGCCAGTGGTAAAAAATACTGCCCGCCCAGTTTTTTCAATGTTATTATGACGTAAATCAGTGTACAACGCCGAAATACTGCCGAAAAATATTGCTGGTGGTAAATTCATCAATACCACCATTTTTACCACCGGACTAAAACACCACCGTGAAAACTGTAGTCTTACCTGCTCAGACCCAGCGGTAACGATGCCCTTTATAGGAATTACAGTCTCTGTCACAGGTGGAATGGATAGTCATTGAAGGAAAGGGTGGGTGGGGAGCCTGGTGTGCCGCAGGCTCCTTCCGCTGCCTGCGCTTGTTTTCTGCATGCTCTCGGTGACGAGACTCGAGGTGCTCAGCACCCTCCCAGATGCTCTTCCTCCACTTAGGGCTGTCTTTGGCCAGGGACTCCCAGTTGTCGGTGGGGATGTTGCATTTTTATTAAGGAGGCTTTGAGGGTGTCCTTGAAAGGTTTCCTCTGCCCACCTGGGGCTCGTTTGCCATGTAGGAGTTCCCAGTAGAGCGCTTGCGTTGGGAGTCTTGTGTCAGGCATGCAAACAATGTGGCCCGCCCAACGGAGCTAGTTGAGTGTGGTCAGTGCTTCGATGCTGGGGATGTCGCCCTAATCGAGGACACTAACATTGGTGTGTCTGTGCTCCAGGGGATTTGCAGGATCTTGCAGAGACAGCGTTGGTGGTATTTCTCCAGTGATTTGAGGTGTCTACTGTATATGGCTCTGAGCCATACAGGAGGGCGGGTATCACTACAGCCCTGTAGACCATAAGCTTGGTGGCAGATTTGAGGGCCTGATCTTCGAACACTCTCTTTGTCAGGCGGCTGAAGGCTGCGCTGGTGCACTGGAGGCGGTGTTGAACCTCGTCGTCGATGTCTGCCCTTGCTGATAATAGGCTCCCAAGGTATAACAATACAACAACAACAATAGCAGCAACAACATCAACAGCAACCAATCAGCCAACACCCCCCATCCTGCACCTATTTTAACAGTGTCCACCACTCCCACCACCTCTCCCCCCCTCCCCCCGATCTTTACCCCCAAATGCTTCCTCCCGCCACCCCTACCCCTACCCGTGTTGGGACCAGGAAGTTGTACAGCAAGGCATCCAGAGCGCTGCTGTTGTCGGGAAATAGATGTTGGCGACGCCATGTGTGGATCCACTGGAGAAGCTCAGTGTATGGAAGACCCGGCTTCTGAGTCGAAAGGCAGTTCTGCCTCCCCACCCACAGGTGCTGTGGGTCTGGGTGGTATGACACGGGGGGCTGCAGTGCCAAAAGCCGAGATCATCAATTGTCACAGGGCATTGTAAGATCTCTAAATCTCTGGCATTAAATTGACAGTGAGACTGATTCTTTTAAAACAATTCAGAACAGTTTATTAAGCACACACACATGCACATCTATCAGCAGTCGTCAGTTACCCTACGGATCGACTTACTTACAACAGATACAATGTTACAATAATGATTTATAAAAAGGTATACGTCACTTTCCTCTGGCTGGCTGGCTGAACACACGGCTTACTGTTTCGGCTGGTCTTCAGCAGGAAGTCTGCTGTGTGCTCAGAGAGAAGGAAAAGAGAGAAAAAAATCTTTGGCTTGAGTTCTTATACCTTTCAAAGCCATTGTTCCTCAGAAAGCCCCAGGATTGGATCTTGGTCCCAGGCAGTTCCTTATTGGCTCTCCTCACCCATGTGTCCATCTGGAGGCATTCCTTGAAAAGGTTAATGGCTTTCCAATTAACACAATACACAAACACCACGCTGGGAGTCTGTGAACTTCCATTCTGTCAAAACTGTCTTATCGTATAATCTCATTTTTTTAACATTTATACATACTCAGAATCAATCTTATTACTGAACACTTTTATTCTTACAGCATTGACAGACTTGGTGTTTTCACGCATCGCCGCAATCAGCTGCGACATGTCCGCAGATTGTCTGGCAAATTGTGTGGCGATGTTGCTGGAAGTTCCACCCAGGGCCTGGAGGAGCTCTCGTTCGACACTCTCCCTTGACAGTCCCACCAAGTCCAGGTTTGCACCTGCCTGTCTGTGAGCATACCAACTTTGCCAACGCAACCTCCGTAGAGGTGGCATACGGGGTTCTACACTCAGGGTGCGTTGCCACACACTACTTGATCCCGCTGCCTCGGAGGCTGGGAACCCGTGAAAAGTGGATCCCTCCGAGGGAGTTGTGGCTGCAGCTAAAAAATGTGCTGACTCGTCCAACCCCACCATCCCCACCTCTCCCTCCACCAACAATTCCTCCTCCACCTCTACCCCCCACTGACTCCAACAATGATCCCCCCCCCCCCCACAATGGATGTTCCCTCCATAGGGTCCTCTTGGAGCCTGTCATCAGACTCTTCCTCATCCTCCTCATTCTCCTCGGTGACCCAAGTGCGCATATATGAACTGGAGGTGGAGCTTGTGTGGTGGGATGGCAGCCATGCAACTACTCATCTGGAAATAGAAAACAACATACGAATGGTTAGCAGCAGGGGAGGGTGACATGAGTATGGTCACATAGCGCAGACTTGTTTGAAGGACCAACCGCTACTGCATTATATGTCATCGAGAGACACTACATGAAATTACCCTAACCCGAGTCCACAGACACTACATGACATTACATTACATTACATGACTCCAACATTACATTACATGGCCCGGGGATTTTGCAGGACTTACCCTCAGCTGAAGTTGTCGGATCCACACCCCCACGGGTAGCCGCTCTGTTGTGCGCACCCACCAGGGCTGCCACATGTTCCTCCACCTCTGTTAGTGTTTGGATGCTGAGTGCACCATCCCCCTCCCCCCCAACCCCCCACCCCGTGTGATGCTGTACGGCACAATTGTGAGCCAGTTTCTTCTGCAAAAATGACCTAGCAATGCTTAACCGAACTGCCCTTCTGCTCTTGTGACACACATAGATAGCCATCGAAGCACATGAAACATACTGTGTGCATTTAATGCAGTCCTTTAATACAGTCCTTTGTTTAATGTCCCATTAAGCTGCATGTGGTTGATGAGGAAGACATCGAAGTGCAGAAACCTCTTTTAAGATCTCAGAAAGCAATCTTAATAAGATCACTCATGGCAAAAAAGGTGCACACTAAGCCTATCTACATCAACATGTGTAAGATTTACGTTGTAAGTAATCAAGGAGTGTATAAATAAAAATATTACTTACTCTCGCAGATGCGCAAAGGTCATTTCACCTCTTCCTGCACTGCTGGGGGCCCCAGTGGATTTGATCTGCCAAGGACATCTCCTCTGATATGGCAGTCCATATTCTCCAGCCTACAGCTGAGGGGGGGGTGGTAGGGGGCTCGTCATCCACCCATGAACAATTGTCCCCATCTGCCAACAGTGCCTCTTGGGCATCCAGGCTGAACTTCCGAGCCCTCTGCCCCCCCAATTCTGCTGGCTGTATTTTTATCCTTTTTCTTTATTATTCTAATTATTAATTCTCTCTCTGTTATTATTTTGCTCTCTATTTCCCTATTATGTCTGCTATTATTCAATTTTAACTGCTTTTATCGCTCTGAATCTCCTGTACGTTTATCTCCTCTATCTCCTCTGATGAACTCCGATGAACTGCTCTCTCTCTCTCTCCAAAATGGTGCTCTGCGCATCCGTGGGTGACCCCTGACACCTGACCAGAATCACGGGGGAAAAAATCGGGGGGAAAAAATCGCGCATGCGCAGAAGGTCCATTCCTTTTCTGCGCCAAAAAAAACAGTCTTGCATGACTAAAAATACCGCTACGGCTACCACCAGTCAACTTTTGACCAAACTAGCGGCCTTCACTCATAGAGGTATTTCAATGGTTAAAAAAAACCTTGATCTGCAATTACCCGGGAATATCGCCGAAAAACCGGCGGTAGCGCTATTTGACGAAATTCCAGCCCTATGTCTCACATCACTTCAGAAGGAGGATAATATAACTCACATCAGACACTTTTGTAACATTCTTACAAAAGGTTATTCAAACAGGATTATTCATGAACAATCGGGAGCTATTTGCAGAAGCAATCAGTAAAAGTGATAGTGGGAATCAATCCAAAATAACAGCATCAATCCAGTTCATATAGGGTTAAACAGACAGCCCAGTCTGACATAATCTTTAAAAACTTTGTAACTTCGTAATAAAACTTGGCATAAAACAAATGCTCATCAGAGAGAGAGAAAGAGTTAACATTCTGATTCATTAACAGACCACAGAACAGTCTATGCAGAATGTATATAGTTGCACACCAATGCCCTGTGTCCCATCACTGGGCCTCACAGCTAGACCAGAACCACACAAAGTAATAGTTGGCATTGACACCCAGGATTCCTTTTTCACTTAACAGCAGTTTCCTTTTAGTTAATTCTCAGTAATCTATCCTGATAGATTCACAAGAATATACATTTACACAACAGTTCAGCAGGGTAATGAGTTAAAAATCTATAACAATGGAACATCATCTTTCAATAGCTTTGCAATTAAAATATTTGTACATTAAAGTTGCTTTGTCATTTAAAAATATTACCAGTTTCTCCAGCCATTAGAGATTTTGCCCTAGATTTTCCTTAGGGTGTGCACCACTAGTCACTCTTATTCGCAGACCTCGAGTTCCCTATAATCCACGATGTGTGTTTACTGGTCAATATCTAATTAAACAATACCTGGGGTTCATAACATAACATTCTGATTGGTTGTACTGACTATTGTAATCTCCGACGTTCCACCATGTGCCTTTCCTGCCTTAATAAAGAACTCTTATTAGATGAGGCGTGATTGTCAACCAATAAACTGCTTTATTTCACATAAGATATCTGAATGAACAGAATAGAGTTTTCATAGTAAGGAGGGGATGGAAGAGAAAAGAGGAGAGGAAGGAGGAGAAGAGGGTAGAGAGAGGAAAGGGAAAGGGTGGGGAAAGAAGTTGGAGTCGAGTGGAGAGGAGTGGGAAGAAGAACAGAGAGGAAGGGGTAATAGGGGACAGGGTGAGGAGGGGTGGGATGGTGTGGATGGGGGAAATCGAGGGATAAGGAGAGAATGTCGGAATGGTGAAGGAGGGTTGATAGGAAAGGAGGGTTTGGATGGAAAAAAAGGAGGTGTAGGATGTAGGAGAGAGAATGGGTGAAGAGGAGGGAAGGAGTGGGGGGCAGTGAGAGGTGGACCAGAACAAGGGCACAGGGAATGGAGGGGAAGAACGGGGAAGAGGTGAAGAAACAAGAGGAGAAGAGGTGGGGGGGTGGGGGTGCAGAGGCTACGGGAGAGGAGAAGGGCAGGTGGAATGGGGGTTGAGGAGCAACAGGGGTGGAACAGGAGGACTGGGAGAGAAGGGAGAAGGAACAGAGGAGAGGAGTGAGAAGATGGTGGAATAAGGTGAGGAGAGAGGAGAATGGGTGGAGAGGAGAGGCTGTATTGAAGGGAGGGGAGCGCATGAGTAGGGGGGTGGGTGAAGTAATAGGAAGGGTGAAATGGGGACAGCAGAAGAGAGAAGTACAAGGTGAGAGGAGGAGAGGAACAAGGAGGAGAAGCAGAAATGGGGGAGAGAAGGATGAGGAGAGGAATGGTGAAATGGGAGAAGGGAAAGAGTTTGCAGTATCAGAGGAGCAAAGGGGAGGGTGGAGGGAGGGAGAGGATGAGGAGGGAGGGGGGGCAAGTGCATGGGGAAAGAGACAAAGGAAGGGGAGATGACAAGGTGGAGATCGCTCACCATTTTCAATATCTAATAGATGAATGCTGTAGAATGTTTATATCAATTTTACTTTATTTGTAGTACTTTTTGCTAACATTTGATGTCATCCCAGATGTTGCCAGCCAAGATGCTGAAAACAGCCAATGCCTGATTAATGACTGAACTGTTATTACATAATAATCCTCAGTGACGCACCTGGAAATACTTTGGTATAAAAACAGGAAATGCTGGAAATACTCAGCAGGTCAGGCAGCACCTGTGGAGAGAGAAACAGAGTTAACATTTTGTGTCGTCAGGACTGGCAAAAGTTGGAGATGTAACAGGTTTTAAGCAAGCACAGAGGCAGGTGTATGTATATAGTCCACCTCTTGGCCTAAGCTCTGATTTCCTTTTTTTTTTGGCTGGCTAAAAACTAGCTTCTAAAATGTTGCTTGCTCCATATGAACAAAATTAATCATTAAGTTAGAGCATGAGCCATTTTTTTGCACTGTCTGGAGATGAGCAGGAATTGGAATTGTAAATATATATATAAAATGTTCCATCAAGAGGGGAAACTAAAATGCAGTGTGCAAACTATTTCCTTCCCGTGTGGCATTACATAAGCAAGATGCTAATTATAGATGCCAGACAAACAGAAGGACAGCAGAATGCACAAAACATGGCCATTACAAGATCAGTAATACGATGCTATTCAAGTACAACTGAATAGCAACCAGAATTTATGACAATGATTGGAGCTTGTCCATCATCATAATTGACCAGAAAAGTTAGTAAGTTGCTTCATTAATTATTAATTCTCAATGAAACTTTAATGATCTTATAATCAGCCATGATCTTATTAAATGGCGGAGCAGGCTCGAGAGGCCAAATAGCCTACTCCTGTTCCTATGTCTTATGTTCTTATGAGTGTTCCTGCATCAGAAGTTTTTACAATTTACTTTTTTGGGGGTCTAAGGCCCAGATATTGGTGGCCTTACCGCCCACTGCCGCCTGCTGCTGCCGACTGCCACCGAGTTTTCCTGCCGTTTTCCTCTCCTCGCTATATTCCTCTTGGGCTGGAGCGGCGAGAGGGGAGCACCGCCGGGAACCGCCCGCTGACGTCCTCTGGCGGCCAAGTCGTGTAAGTGGCCTCCCGCCCGCCGAGATGCCAGATTGGTGCGGGCGGGAGTCGGCGCCAGCAGGGGGAAGGACCGCTGCATGGAGGCTGTTCTTACCCCGACGGTAGGTATTAAGACCTCCAAAAGAAGGTTAGTGAACACCTTTAAAAAAAAAATGTTTATAGCGACTTACCTGGATAGGGTCCCCTGAAGGTCGTCCGGTGATTTTGTTTTGGTGATATTTTTACTTTTCAGGTGTTCCGCCCTCCCTGGGCCCAACTCCATCCTCGGCGGCAATGGGTGGCCATCTCCTTTGCCATCGAGATTGAGAGCTCCCGCCCACTGCTGCCCAGATTGACAGCGTAAGCCTTTATTTTGCTGTCGGGCGATACTGCCACCTCTTTTAGAGGAATCTTTCAGGCAACGTACCGCCCGGCCTTATTTTCTAACTCACAAAGTAGTATTATTTTTGCAGAAACAGTAATATTTTGTCCTAATTTCCTCCCCAACACTCAGAATGGAAGCAAATAAGAATCAAAACTTGGTCAAATCCATTAATTAAAAATCTAAACACTCCTGGCACATTCTAACTTTGAAAAGTTCCAATATATATGAATCCTAATACAATTGGTTATATTTTGTTAAGACTTGAATCAGGGTTATACTCAGTGCAGGATTTCTCCGAACTTCAGGCCTTTCTATCGTACTGTCATTATTCATTCAACAAATCAATCTAAACAGGAAAATAAAATATAAGAAAAAAGTATTTACTTATTCAAAGTGCCATTGTTTCTTTGTGAAATTTTAATGGATTAACTATAATTGTGGAAATCAGCTCTAAAAACTGGACAATCTTCATGAAATGCCAACTAATTATAAGAAAAAGCACAAGAAATGCTGGACATACACAGCAGACTGTCAGCATCTGAATAAAGAAATCGTTCTCCAACTCAACATGGGGAAGCCCACAATCACTTTTCATGCATCCTTTTCTACCTGCATACCCACCACTTAGCTAATCACACAACCAGTGTTTTATAAATGTTTTTTATGTCTTTAATTTCTATTATTAGGTGACAGCTGTAGCTCAATGGTAGCATTCTTGCCTCTGAGTCAGAAGGTTGTGGGTTCAAGTCCTACTTCAAAGACTAAATTGTCTAAGCGACAGGAAACAGAGAGAAGTGGTGAACGGTTGTTTTTCCACTGGAGGAAGGTACACAGTGGTGTTCCCCAGGGGTCGGTACTAGGACCACTGCTTTTCTTGATATATATTAATGACTTGCACTTGGATGTATAGGGCACAATTTCTAAATTTGCAGATGACACAAAACTTGGAAGTTTAGTGAACAGTGAGGAGAGTGATAGACTTCAAGAAGACATAGACAGGCTGGTGAAATGGGCAGACATTTGGCAGATTAAATTTAACACAGAAAAATGTGAAGTGATACATTTTGGTAGGAAGAACAAGGAGAGGCAATATAAACTAAAGGGTACAATCCCAAAGAGGGTGTAGGAATAGAGATACCTTGGGATATATGTGCACAAATCGTTGAAAGTGGCAGGGCATTTTTTTTTTTAATTCATTCCTGGGATGTGGGAATCTCTAATTGCCCTTGGGAAGGTGCCTTGTGAAGGTGGTGGTGAGCCGCCTTCTTGAACCGCTGCAGTCCGTGTGGTGGAGGTTCTCGTATAGTGCTGTTAGGGAGGGAGTTCCAGGATTTTGAACCAGCGAGTATGAAGCAACGCCGATGTACTTCCAAGTCAGGATGGTGCGTGATTTGGAGGGGAACTTGGAGGCGATGGTGTTCCAATGCACCTGCTGCCCTTATCCTTCTAGGTGGTAGGTGTCGTGGGTTTGGGAGGTGCTGTGGAAGAACCCTTGGCGATGAAGTGTTAAACCCTCTCAGGTAGATATAAAGAACCCCTGACACCATTCAATAAAGGTGTCCTGGCCAATATTTAATCCTCAACCAACACCTAAAAGAAGATGATCTGGTCATTTATTTCATTGCTGTCTGTGGGACCTTGCTGTGTGCAGATTGGCTGCTGCATTTCCTACATTGCAATAGTGGCTACACTATTGGCCGTAAAGCACTTTGGGATGTCATGAGGTTGTGAAAGGCACTATATAAATGCAATTTCTGTCTTTCTCGATTATGCTTCCTTTTATCTCATGTTAAAATAACTTCAGCCATTTAACCATCACTTATTTTTCATTTAAGCACTTCACAGGTCATTCTACTTCCTCTTTTGTGTGTATCTGTGTTCCCCTCCCTCTTCCCTTTGTTCTGTTCTTTATTAAATGCTGTTCACCTGCAGTTCTGATGAAGGGTCCACATGTTAAACATTATTGCAGCTGTTCTCTCCACAGATGCTGGCTGACCTGCTGAGTGTTTCCAGCACTTTCAGCATGTGATAGCAACTCAGTTAAAAGAGAAACAGAATAGTGGTTGATGGAATATTTTCGGACTGAAGGATGTAAACAGTGGTGTCCTCCAGGAGTCAGTATTGGGACCATTGCTGTTCTGTGCGTATATATGTGTCCATATGACTATCAGCGACTTCAGGAGAACACAAAGGGTTAGTATCTTGGGCACATAGATGTCAGATGAAATTTACTGCAGAGAAATACAAGGTGATACATTTTTGGAGGAAGAATAAGTAGATGGTATGCAGACTAAATGGTAAAACTTTAAAAGAAGTAGAGGAGCGCCGAGACTTAGGGTTTCAGATGCACAAAGCTTTATAAGTGTAAGGAAAAGTTGATCAAGCTGTAAAATAAAAGCATGTGGAATCTTTGGTTTTATAAATAGGGGTATAGAGTACAAAAGTAAAGAGGTAATGATAAGCCTATATAAATCATTGGTTGGGCTGCTGATAGAATATTGTATCCAGTTTTGAGTAAATTACCTGAGGTGAGGGGTCAAGACCCTGGAGAGGGTGCAGAAGAGATTTGACTAAGATGATTCCAGTCATGAGAGGCGTTAGATATTAGACTAGAGAAACTGCATCTCTTTTCATTAGAACAAAGTATATTAAGGAATGAGAGAGGTGTTCAAAATGATTAAGGGTTTTGATAAAGTAGATCAGAGCAAAGTATTTCCACAGTTTGGTGAGTCAATGACTGGAGGATAGAAATTTAGATCACTACCAAAGAACAATTCAACAATGGGGATATTTGTAGAATTTTTTTATGCAGAGGAGTAGCTAGGACATGGAAGTAGATGCCATAATAGCTTTTTAAATGATAGTGGATAAATCATAGAATCATAGTATGATACAGCACAGGATGCTCAATCGGTGCATCGTACCTGTGCTGGCTCTTTGGTAGAGCTATCCAACTAGTCTCCTGCTCTTTCCCCATAGCCCTACAAATGTTTTCCCTGCAAGCATTTAGCCAATTCGCTTTTGGAAGTTACTACTGATTCTGTTTCCTTTCAAGCAGTGCATTCCAGATCACAATAACTCGCTGTGTAAAAAAATGTTTCCTCATGTCGCCTCTGGTTCTTTTGCCAATCTCCTTAGATCTGTGTCCTCTGGTTACCAATCCTTCTGCCACTGTAAACAGTTTCTCCTTATTTACACTATCGAAACCATTCATGATTTTGAACACCTCGATAAAATCGTCTCTTAACCTTATCTGCTCTAAAGGGAACACTGTCATGTATGTACTTTTGGGATCACTAGCCACTAGATGGCGTCACTGCTGGAGGCCATTGGGCTGCACGCACGTGTGTGCAGCCCAAGTATAAAAGGCCAGCCATTTTGTATATTAGTCACTTTGGGCCTTAATAAAGCAGAGCCAAGGTTATACCTCTTGAAGTTAAACAGTACTCAGTCTAACAGTTATCGCATACACAACATTTGGCGACGAGGCAACAAGAACCTTTGAATGCAAAAAGGGGCACAATTGGATTATTGGAGCGATTTGTGGAAGCAGAAGATTGGACAGACTTTGTGAGCCGTTTGAGCCAGTTCTTCGTGACCAACAAAATGGAGGAGGTCGGTGACGCAGATTGGCGCCGGGCGGTGTTCCTCAAGGTTTGCGGTCCAAAAATTTATGGTCTGATAAAGAATCTACTCCTGCCTGTGAGTCCAACAGAGAAGATGTATGAAGAATTGTGTACACTGGTACAGGACCACCTTAAGCCAGACAAAGGCATCATCATCTCGAGATACAGAATATACACGCACGTTCGCTCAGAGGGCCAGAATGCGGCAGAATTCGTTGCCGACCTGAGACGTCTAGCGGGATTGTGTAAGTTCGGGGCTGTGTTGGCAGACATGCTGCGGGACTTCTTTGTAATCGGCATCAACCACGAGGTGATCCTGCGCAAACTACTGGCGGTGGAGACGTTGGACTTGAACAGGGCCATCACGATCGCTCAGTCATGCATGACGACGGATAGAAGTCCAAAGCAGATATCAGTGAAAAATCGAAACTCGGCAAGTACTGTAAATGTGATTGATTCGGTGTTCGGCAGAGCAGCACATGGCAGGGCCTACCCGACTGCGTATGTGAAACCTGTGGCTGCCCAAAGTCCGCCAGCGGGAATGTATCCGATTTCTCCATGTTAGCATTGTGGGGGAAATCACCGGCACCAGCAGTGCCGATTTAAGCAATATAGTTGCAAAGGCTGTCTGAGAGTGGAGCATCTCCAGTGCAAGTGTCCGTAGATGAGCAAGTGTGCTGCAACACACCATGTGGAGGATGATGGTCAGACTAGCGTGGATCGGATACACAATCCAAGATACCAGAGGAGGAAGTGTATGGACTGTACTCGTTCCTTACTAAGAGCAAACCGATAATGATCAAAGTGAAATTTAATGAAGTGCCAGTATCGATGGAACTGGACACAGGGGCGAGTCAATCGATAATGAGCCAGAGGACATTCAACAAGCTGTGGGATACTAAGGCTGGGAGGCCCAGGCTGAGTCCAGTCAATGCAAGTTGCGCACATACACCAAAGAACTCATAACGGTGATTGGCAGTGCCACAATTAAAGCGTCGTATGACGGTGTGGTTCACGAGTTACCGCTATGGATTGTCCCAGGCAATGGCCCAATGCTGTTCAGCAGGAACTAGCTTGAAAAAATCAGATGCGATTGGAATGACATCAAGGTGCTATCGTCGGAGAAAGATACATGTACCCAAGCACTGAGCAAGTTCCTTTCACTGTTCGAACCAGGCATCGGCAACTTCACGGGAGCCAAGGTGCAGATCCACATGGACTCGGATGCAAGACCCGTCCATCATAAAGCTCGGACAGTTCCGTATATGATGAGGGAGAAGGTCGAAATTGAACTGGACAGACTCCAGTGTGAAGGGATCATATCACTGGTTGAATTTAATGAATGGGCCAGCCCCATTGATCCTGCTGAAAAGTGATGCACAGTTAGAATCTGTGGAGACTACAAGGTTACGATTAACAGGGTTTTGAAACAGGATTAGTACCCGTTACCGAAGGCCGATGACTTGTTTGCAACGCTAGCCGGGGGGAAGTCGTTCCCCAAACTGGACTTGACGTCGGCCTACATGACACAGGAGCTGGTCGAGACATCGAAGAGACTTATGTGCATTAACACGCATAAAGGACTGTTTATTTATCACAGGTGCCCTTTTGGAATTCGCTCGGCTGCAGCAATATTTAAGAGGAACATGGAGAGTCTACTGAAGTCTGTTCCCAGAACCGCCATGTTCCAAGATGACATCCTGATCACAGGTTGTGACTCCGAGGAACATCTGAACAACCTGGAAGAGGTTCAGTCAAGGAGGCGGGAGCTCGGAGCAGCGCGAGTCCGGGGTTGTCGGAGAGGCCTTTAAAGATCAGCGGGAGTCGAGCAGTTCGAGCAGTCAGTCGAGGAGATGGGAGCTCGGAGCAGCGCGAGTCCGGGGATACGGAGAGGCCAGCCAGTGCAGCTGCATCAGGAAGGAAAGGCAAAAAGAAGTAGAAAGAAATCGAAAAGTGATGTCACAGCCAAGGGGGTAAGTGATTGGCTGGTGATTGGTGAGTAGCTTTTCTTTTTTCTTTTCTATATCAGTAAGTAACCTTTAGCATTGTTGTTGCCAGATTAAGTTTGTCTAAGTGTTAAGTCAATGGCAGGAGAGCTCGGACACGTGTTATGCTCCTCCTGTACTATGTAGGAAGTCAGGGACGCTTCCGGTGTCCCTGACGACTATGTGTGCGGGAAGTGTATCCGTCTCCAGCTCCTGACGGACCGCATTGCGAAACTGGAGCTGCGGGTGGATGAACTCTGGAGCATCCACGATGCTGAGAATGACGTGAATAGCATGTTTAGTGAGTTGGTCTTACCGCAGGAGAAGGGTACACAGCCAGATAGGGAATGGAAGACCAACAGGAAGAGCTGTGCAAGGAAGGTAGTGCAGGGGTCCCCTGCGGTCATCCCCTTGCAAAACAGATACACCGCTTTGGGTACTGTTGAGGGGGCTGACTTATCAGGGGAGAGCAGCAGCAGCCAAGTCCATGGCACTGTGGGTAGCTCTGCTGCACAGGAGGGCAGGAAAAAGAGTGTGAGAGCTATAGTGATAGGGGATTCAATTGTAAGGGGAGTAGACAGGCGTTGCTGTGGCCGCAACCGAGACTCCAGGATGGTATGTTGTCTCCCTGGTGCAAGGGTCAAGATGTCTCGGAGCGGGTGCAGGACATTCTGAAAGAGGAGGGTGAACAGCCAGTTGTCGTGGTACATATAGGTACCAACGATATAGGTAAAAAAACGGGATGAGGTCCTACGAGACGAATTTAGGGAGCTAGGAGTTAAATTAAAAAGCAGGACCTCAAAGGTAGCAATCTGATTGCTACCAGTGCCACGTGCTAGTCAGAGTAGGAATTTCAGGATAACTCAGATGAATACGTGGCTTGAGCAGTGGTGCAGAAGGGAGAGATTCAAATTCCTGGGGCATTGGAACCGGTTCGGGGGAAGTGGGACCAGTACAAACCGAATGGTCTGCACCTGGGCAGGACCGGAACCAATGCCCTAGGGGGAGTGTTTGCTCATGCTGTTTGGGAGGAGTTAAACTAATATGGCAGGGGGATGGGAACCTATGCAGGGAGACAGAGGGAAATAAAATGGAGACAGAAGCAAACGCTAGAAAGGAGAATAGTAAAAGTGGAGGGCAGAGATACCCAAGCCAAAAGACAAAAAGGGCCACTTTACAGCAAAATTCTAAAGAGTCAAAGTGTGTTAAAAAGACAAGCCTGAAGGCTGTGTGCCTCAATGCGAGGAGTATTCGGAATAAGGTGGATGACTTAACTGCGCAGATAGCAGTTAACGGATACGATGTGATTGGCATCACGGAGACATGGCTCCAGGGTGACCAAGGCTGGGAACTCAACATACAAGGATATTCAGCATTTAGCAAGTACAGACAGAAAGGAAAAGGAGGTGGGGTGGTGTTGCTGGTTAAAGAGGAAATTAATACAATTGTAAGGAAGGACATTAGCTTGGATGATGTGGAATCGGTATGGGTGGAGCTACGGAATACCAAAGGGCAGAAAACGCTAGTGGGAGTTGTGTACAGGCCACCAAATAGTAGTCGGGAGGTTGGGGACAGCATCAAACAAGAAATATGGGATGTGTGCAATAAAGGTACAGCAGTAATCATGGACGACTTTAATCTAATTATTGATTGGGCTAACCTAACTGGCAGCAATGCAGTGGAGGAGGATTTCCTGGAGTGTATTAGGGATGGTTTTCTAGACCAATATGTCTAGGAACCAACCAGAGAGCTGGCCATCCTAGACTGGGTGATGTGTAATGAGAAGGAACTAATTAGCAATCTTGTTGTGCGAGGCCCCTTGGGGAAGAATGACCATAATATGGTAGAATTCCTCATTAAGATGCAGAGTGACAAAGTTAATTCAGAAACTAGGGTCCTGAACTTAAGGAAAGGTAACTTTGATGGTATGAGGTGCGAATTGGCTAGATTAGACTGGCAAATGATACTTAAAGGGTTGCCGGTGGATAGGCAATGGCAAACCTTTAAAGATCATATGGACGAACTTCAGCAATTGTACATCCCTGTCTGGAGTAAAATTAAAACGGGGAAGGTGGCTCAACTGTGGCTAACAAAGGAAATTAAGTGTAGTATTAATTTCAAGGAAGAGGCATACAAATTAGCTAGAAAAAGCAGCAAACCGGAGGACTGGGAGAATTTTAAAATTCAGCTGAGGAGGACAAAGGGTTTAATTAAGAGGGGGAAAATAGAGTATGAGAGGAAGCTTGCCGGAAACATAAAAACTGACTGCAAAAGCTTCTATAAATATGTGAAGATAAAAAGATTAGTGAAGACAAACATAGGTCCCTTGCAATTGGATTCGGGTGAATTTATAATGGGAACAAAGAAATGGCAGACCAATTGAACACATACTTTGGTTCTGTCTTCACAAAGGAAGACACAAATAACCTTCCAGATGTACTAGGGGACCGAGGGTCTAGTGAGAAGGAGGAACTGAAGGATATCCTTATTATGCGGGAAATTGTGTTAGGGAAATTGACGGGATTGAAGGCCGATAAATCCCCAGGGCCTGATAGTCTACATCCCAGAGTACTTAAGGAAGTGGCCCTAGAAATAGTGGATGCATTAGTGATAATTTTCCAACAGTCTGTCGACTCTGGATCAGTTCCTATGGACTGGAAGGTTGCTAATGTAACACCACTTTTAAAAAAGGAGGGAGAGAGAAAATGGGTAATTATAGACCAGTTAGCCTGACATCGATGGTGGGGAAAATGTTGGAATCAATCATTAAGGATGAAATAGAAGCGCATTTGGAGAGCAGTGACAGGATCGATCCAAGTCAGCATGGATTTATGAAAGGGAAATCATGCTTGACAAATCTTCTAGAATTTTTTGAGGATGTAACTAGTAGAGTGGACAAGGGAGAAGCAGTGGATGTGGTGTATTTGGACTTTCAAAAGGCTTTTGACAAGGTCCCACACAAGAGATTGGTGTTCAAAATTAAAGCACATGGTACTGGGGGTAATGTATTGATGTGGATAGAGAACTGGTTGGCAGACAGGAAGCAGAGAGTCGGGATAAACGGGTCCTTTTCAGAATGGCAGGCAGTGACGAGTGGGGTGCCACAGGGTTCAGTGCTGGGACCCCAGCTATTTATAATATACATCAATGATTTAGATGAAGGAATTGATTGTAATATCTCCAAGTTTGCAGATAACACTAAGCTGGGTGGTGGTTTGAGCTGTGAGGAGGATGCTAAGAGGCTGCAGGGTGACTTGGACAGGTTAGGTGAGTGGGCAAATGCATGGCAGATGCAGTATAATGAGGATAAATGTGAGGTTATCCACTTTGGTGGCAAAAACATGAAGGCAGAATATTATCTGAATGATGGCAGATTAGGAAAAGGGGAGGTGCAACGAGACCTGGATGTCATGATACATCAGTCATTGAAAGTTGGCATGCATGTACAGCAAGCGGTGAAGAAGGCAAATGGTATGTTGGTCTTCATAGCTAGGGGATTCGAGTACAAGAGCATGGAGGTCTTACTGCAGTTGTATAGGGCCTTGGTGAGGCCTCACCTGGAATATTGTGTTTGGTTTTGGTCTCCTAATCTGAGGAAAGACATTCTTGCTATTGAGGGAGTGCAGTGAAGGTTCACCAGACTGATTCTCAGGATGGGGGGGACTGACATATCAAGAAAGACTGGATCAACTGGGCTTGTATTCACTGGAGTTACATAGAAACATAGAAACATAGAAAATAGGTGCAGGAGCAGGCCATTCAGCCCTTCTAGCCTGCACCGCCATTCAATGAGTTCATGGCTGAACATGAAACTTCAGTACCCCCTTCCTGCTTTCTCGCCATAACCCTTGATCC
Organism: Pristiophorus japonicus; assembly: GCF_044704955.1. Taxonomy (NCBI): domain Eukaryota; kingdom Metazoa; phylum Chordata; class Chondrichthyes; family Pristiophoridae; genus Pristiophorus; species Pristiophorus japonicus. Next base: position 82,375,037 of record NC_091993.1, read on the forward strand.
CCCGAGTAGTAAGGACTTCATCTAACTCCCTTTTGAATATATTTAGTGAATTGGCCTCAACTACTTTCTGTGGTAGAGAATTCCACAGGTTCACCACTCTCTGGGTGAAGAAGTTTCTCCTCATCTCGGTCCTAAATGGCTTACCCCTTATCCTCAGACTGTGACCCCTGGTTCTGGACCTCCCCAACATTGGGAACATTCTTTCTGCATCTAACCTGTCTAAACCCGTCAGAATTTTAAACGTTTCTATGAGGTCCCCTCTCATTCTTCTGAACTCCAGTGAATACAAGCCCAATTGATCCAATCTTTCTTGATAGGTCAGTCCCGCCATCCCGGGAATCAGTCTGGTGAACCTTCGCTGCACTCCCTCAATAGCAAGAATGTCCTTCCTCAAGTTAGGAGACCAAAACTGTACACAATACTCCAGGTGTGGCCTCACCAAGGCCCTGTACAACTGTAGCAACACCTCCCTGCCCCTGTATTCAAATCCCCTCGCTATGAAGGCCAACATGCCATTTGCTTTCTTAACCGCCTGCTGTACCTGCATGCCAACCTTCAATGACTGATGTACCATGACACCCAGGTCTCGTTGCACCTTCCCTTTTCCTAATCTGTCACCATTCAGATAATAGTCTGTCTCTCTGTTTTTACCACCAAAGTGGATAACCTCACATTTATCCACATTATACTTCATCTGCCATGCATTTGCCCACTCACCTAACCTATCCAAGTCACTCTGCAGCCTAATAGCATCCTCCTCGCAGCTCACACTGCCACCCAACTTAGTATCATCCGCAAATTTGGAGATACTGCATTTAATCCCCTCGTCTAAATCATTAATGTACAATGTAAACAGCTGGGGCCCCAGCACAGAACCTTGCGGCACTCCACTAGTCACTGCCTGCCATTCTGAAAAGTACCCGTTTACTCCTACTCTTTGCTTCCTGTCTGACAACCAGTTCTCAATCCACGTCAGCACACTACCCCCAATCCCATGTGCTTTAACTTTGCACATTAATCTCTTGTGTGGGACCTTGTCGAAAGCCTTCTGAAAGTCCAAATATACCACATCAACTGGTTCTCCTTTGTCCACTTTACTGGAAACATCCTCAAAAAATTCCAGAAGATTTGTCAAGCATGATTTCCCTTTCACAAATCCATGCTGACTTCGACCTATCATGTCACCATTTTCCAGATGCACTGCTATGACATCCTTAATAATTGATTCCATCATTTTACCCACTACTGAGGTCAGGCTGACCGGTCTATAATTCCCTGTTTTCTCTCTCCCTCCTTTTTTAAAAAGTGGGGTTACATTGGCTACCCTCCACTCGATAGGAACTGATCCAGAGTCAATGGAATGTTGGAAAATGACTGTCAATGCATCCGCTATTTCCAAGGCCACCTCCTTAAGTACTCTAGGATGCAGGCCATCAGGCCCTGGGGATTTATCGGCCTTCAATCCCATCAATTTCCCCAACACAATTTCCCGACTAATAAAGATTTCCCTCAGTTCCTCTTCCTTACTAGACCCTCTGACCCCTTTTATATCCGGAAGGTTGTTTGTATCCTCCTTAGTGAATACCGAACCAAAGTACTTGTTCAATTGATCCGCCATTTCTTTGTTCCCCGTTATGACTTCCCCTGATTCTGACTGCAGGGGACCTACGTTTGTCTTCACCAACCTTTTTCTCTTTACATACCTATAGAAACTTTTGCAATCCGCCTTAATGTTCCCTGCAAGCTTCTTCTCGTACTCCATTTTCCCTGTCCTAATCAAACCCTTTGTCCTCCTCTGCTGAGTTCTAAATTTCTCCCAGTCCCCAGGTTCGCTGCTATTTCTGGCCAATTTGTATGCCACTTCCTTGGCTTTAATACTATCCCTGATTTCCCTAGATAGCCACGGTTGAGCCACCTTCCCCTTTTTATTTTTACGCCAGACAGGAATGTACAATTGTTGTACTTCATCCATGCGGTCTCTAAATGTCTGCCATTGCCCATCCACAGTCAACCCCCTAAGTATCATTCGCCAATCTATCCTAGCCAATTCACGCCTCATACCTTCAAAGTTACCCTTCTTTAAGTTCTGGACCATGGTCTCTGAAATTACTGTTTCATTCTCCATCCTAATGCAGAATTCCACCATATTATGGTCACTCTTCCCCAAGGGGCCTCACACAATGTTTAGAAGAATGAGAGAGGATCTCATAGAAACGTTTAAAATTCTGATGGGTTTAGACAGGTTAGATGCAGGAAGAATGTCCCAATGTTGGGAAAGTCCAGAACTAGGGGTCACAGTCTAAGGATAAGGGGTAAGCCATTTAGGACCGAGATGCGGAGGAACTTCTTCACCCAGAGAGTGGTGAACCTGTGGAATTCTCTACCACAGAAAGTTGTTGAGGCCAATTCACTAAATATATTCAAAAAGGAGTTAGATGTAGTCCTTACTACTAGGGGGATCAAGGGGTATGGCGAGAAAGCAGGAATGGGGTACTGAAGTTGCATGTTCAGCCATGAACTCATTGAATGATGGTGCAGGCTTGAAGAGCCAAATGGCCTACTCCTGCACCTATTTTCTATGGCCCCAAGTTTCGGGCCGCGCCGAAAACGGCGCAGCCCGAGCTGGACGCCTGTTCTTCGTACCGGAGCTCGAACTCAGCTTGGCGCGGCGCGCACATCACAGCGGGGGGGCAGAGCCAGACACTCGCGCCGATTCTCTAAGCAGTGGGGGTGCGGGTCTAATTCAAATGAGCCAACGTCATGCCGGCAACCCTGCGCATGCGCGTTGGTGCGTGCGCGCACGCGCAGTGTGAAACAAACATTGGCACTTGGCCATTTTTAAAGGGACTGGAGAAAAAGTGAAGATTTGTCTCTTGGACCCCTGGAAAGGCTTGTAATTTAATTTTTGTGATATTTTTGTGTGTGAGGGAGTGCTTTTAGCAGCACTGTTGAATAAATCACCTGCTGAAATCAGTGAGTTCAGCTTTTCACTGCTAAACTTGCAGAACAGGTGCTGCATTGGTGCATGCAAATTAAGCACTGTGTGTTTTGAGAAATAAGAGTGCCAATTCAACTTTGCAATGGATCAACGTCCACCAAGAACAAAGAATTTCTTGCATGAGGAAGTAGAGATATTAGTCAACGTAATTGAGCAGAGATGGCAGGAGCTAGATACCAGCAACAGAGCTCGCATAAAAGCGCCACCAAAAGAAATGAAGAAACGGTGGAACCAAGTTGCAGAAGATTACAGCGCAGTGGTGCATACCATGAGATCTGGAAGCCAGTGTAAAAAGAAATGGCACGACCTTGGTCAAGTAGTTAGTGTAAGTAATATTTCCCATTTTTAATTTAATCGTAATTGTAACCTGGCTATCTGTATGACCCATCTTGCAGACTGACGCACTCTGTAAAAAGTTATATTTTACTCTTTGCAGAAGAAATTGGCCCACAACAAAAGGGAGGCAACTCGGACAGGAGGAGGCGTGCCCAATCTGCATCCACTGACACCCTTGGAACAGAGGGTAGCTGCTATGATGAGTCATACATGGAGAAAAGCAATCAGTACAGCACAAGCTGGGCCCGCACGCGAGGAAGAGGGTTAGTCCTGAAAATGCATCGTGGCTCTTTAAATCAACCTGCTGCCTAACCTGCTATGTGTGAGAGTACTCATGCCACCCATCCGGCCCCCTCCCTTGCTGTTAAACATTTGACTGTTCTGCTGTATTTTGCGATGTTGCGGGTCCCAGTGGTGCTGCTGGTATAATGCAGCATTCTACTGTCAGTGCACTACTGTCCGAGCCTGCGCCTCGTTCTCGCATAGGTTCTGGTTCCACCTATTATGGTTTTGATTCCGACGCTGCGGGTCCCAGTGCTGCTGCTGATATCATGGAGCAGTTTACACCCATTCGTCCAACATCCCAGCCCATGGCTTGCACTCGAGTGCTGTCGTCTGGAACACCGAGCGCCCCACCATCCCAGCCCGAGCCTCTCTCTCTAGTACTGCCGTCTGCAACACAGAGCGTCCTACCGTTCCAGCCCGAGCCTCTCCCTCTAGTTCTGCCGTCTGCAACACAGAGCATCCCACCGTTCCAGCCCGAGCCTCTCCCTCCAGTTCTGCCGTCTGGAACACAGAGCATCCCACCGTTCCAGCCTGAGCCTCTCCCTCTAGTTCTGCCGTCTGGAACACAGAGCGTCCCACAGTCCCAGCCAGCGCCTCCCTGTGTAGTGGTGCCGCTTGCAACACCGAGCGTCCCACCGTCCGTGCCCGCGCCTCCCAGTGTAGTGGTGCCACGAGGCAGACCCAGGCAGAGGAGGAGATTTGGAGACACGCTCTCCTGAGATGCAGCGTGCAACAGATGCGGCTCAGGTTGTGGCATTGGGTATGGAGACCAATGAGCTTACCCGATCACTCATTGGTGATGTCAGTGCAGTGGGTGAAGAGTTGACGGTCCTGACGGGAGAAATAGCAGTAATGACACGGGAACTTAGGGAGGGAATGTCCGAGGAAGTGCAATCGACGGCACAGGCGGTCAGGGAGGGCATGCAAATGACGGCACAGGCCGTCAGGGAGGGCCTGGTTGAGGTAGCTGCTGCAATAAGGGCACACAGCCCGGCCAATCAAATGACACCCCCATGAGGAAGTGAACATTCACTGAGATACGGATGAGACATGATTGCAGCCTTTCTTTGCTCCTTTTGTTCTTGTTCTTGATGTAGCTGTAGTAGCGTTTTTCAAATTGAAATTGTTTTGTAAGTTTTGTAACTTTACAACTTATAAGTGATCTTATGGTTTTTAAGTGATCTTATACTGTAAATGCTCTCACATTTTTTTGTATCTTATTTAATTTTGCACCTAAAAAGTGATCCTGAAATTTAAATGTTCTTCAGAGTGTAAGATTTTTCACATTGAAACTGTTTTGTAAGTTTTGTAACTTTACAACTTATAAGTGATCTCAGGGTTTTCAAGTGATCTTATAGTGTAAATGCTCTCACATTCTGTAACTTATTTAATTTAGCATCTAAAAAGTGATCTTGAAGTTTAAGTGATCTTAAGAGTGTAAGATTTTTCACGTTGCAATTGTTTTGTAACTTTTGTAACTTTACACGTTTATAAGTGATCTTAAAGTTTTTAAGTGATCTCCAAGAGTCATATTAAAAAGTATAGTTTGATACAACAAATATTTTATTACAGTGACGTTAATTTTTCAATAAAATAGTTTTTCATTAAAACTGTTTCGTGTTCCGTTAACACAACACAACATAGAAACAACTGCAAAGACTAAACATGTCCATGCGCAACAGTGGTCGCAGAGCCCTCAGGCATCAGCGAGTTCATGTAGAACACGTATACAGTTCTTACGCCAGGACGCCACCGATAATGATGAAAGTGCTCCTCAATGGCATCCCAGTATCAATGGAGTTAGACACGGGTGCCAGCCAGTCCCTGATGGGTATAAAACAGTTCGAAAAGTTGTGGGAATCCAAGGCCAGGAGGCCAAAATTATCGCCGATTGACGCACAGCTACGGACTTACACAAAGCAGATCATTCCGGTGCTAGGCAGCGCCACGGTAGTCATGACCCACAAAGATTCGGAGAACAGGTTGCCACTCTGGATTGTCCCAGGGGACGGTCCCGCACTACTGGGGAGGAGTTGGCTTGCTGTCATGAACTGGAAATGGGGCGATGTCAATGCAATTTCCTCTGTGGAGCGAGTATCATGCTCACAGGTCCTGGACAAATTTGACTCATTATTTCAACCCGGCATTGGCACTTTCATGGGGGCCAAGGTAGTGATTCACATAAACCCGGACGCCAGACCAGTACACCACAAGGCCAGAGCGGTGCCGTACGTGATGCAGGAAAAGATAGAAGGCGAATTGGACCGCCTGTTGAGAGAAGGAATCATCTCGCCAGTCGAATTCAGTGACTGGGCGAGCCCGATTGTGCTCAAGGCGGATGGGTCAGTCAGGATATGTGGCGATTACAAGGCCACCATCAATCGGGTGTCACTCCAAGACCAGTACCCGCTACCGAGAGCGGAGGACCTCTTTGCGACGCTATCCGGTGGCAAGCTTTTTTCAAAATTGGACCTGACCTCAGCTTACATGACCCAGGAGCTGGCGAGTGAGTCGAAGAAGCTGACCACCATAACGACACATGAGGGGTTGTTTGAGTACAACAGATGTCCATTCGGGATTCGCTCGGCCGCCGCGATCTTCCAATGAAATGTGGAAAGCCTCCTCAAGTCGATTCCAGGGACGGTGGTTTTTCAGGACGACATCCTCATTACGGGTTACGATACTGAAGAACACCTCCACAACCTGGAGGAGGTGCTACGCAGACTGGACCGGGTAGGTCTGCGACTGAAAAAGGCGAAGTGCGTCTTCCTAGCTCCAGAAGTAGAATTCCTGGGGATGAGGGTAGCAGCAGACGGGATCAGCCCTACTGCATCCAAGACGGAAGTGATCCAGAGAGCACCCAGACCCCGTAACACGACGGAGCTGCGTTCGTTCCTGGGGCTCCTGAACTATTTTGGTAACTTTCTTCCCAAATTGAGCACGCTGCTAGAGCTGCTACACGTGCTCCTACGCAAAGGTCGCGAATGGGTCTGGGGTGACAGCCAGGAAAGGGCTTTTAATAGAGCACGCAATTTGTTATGTTCCAACAATCTGTTAATACTATATGACCCATGTAAGAAACTTGTGTTAACGTGCGATGCGTCGTCCTATGGTGTCGGGTGTGTGTTGCAGCATGTCAATGCCAAGGGTCAGTTACAGCCGGTAGCTTATGCCTCCAGGAGTCTGTCCCAGGCAGAAAGGGGCTACGGGATGGTAGAAAAGGAAGCGCTCGCATGTGTATATGCGGTAAAGAAAATGCACCAGTACCTGTTTGGCAGGAAATTTGAGCTGGAGACAGATCACAAACCCCTAACGTCCCTTTTGGCCAACAACAAAGCCATAAATGCAAACGCATCGGCCCGCATACAGAGGTGGGCACTCACGTTAGCTGCCTATGACTACGCAATTCGGCACAGACCGGGCACCGAAAACTGCGCCGATGCACTCAGCAGGCTCCCACTAGCCACCACTGAGGGGGCTACCGAGCATGGTGCTGAGATGGTCATGGCTGTTGAAGCTTTCGGAAGCGAAGGCTCACCCGTGACAGCCCGCCAGATTAAAGTCTGGACAAATAGAGACCTGCTATTGTCTCTAGTCAAGAAATGTGTCCTGAATGGGGACTGGGCAGCCACGTACAGGGCATGCCCTGAGAAATTTAAACCATTTCACAGGCGCAAGGATGAACTCTCGATTCAGGCCGATTGCCTACTGTGGGGAAACCGCGTAGTCATGCCCCAGATGGGCAGAGAGGTGTTCATCAGAGAACTCCACAATGGGCACCCGGTCATTGTGCCGATGAAGGCAATTGCCAGGTCACACGTTTGGTGGCCAGGGATAGAAGCAGACCTGGAACTTTGTGTTCGCAGGTGCAACACGTGTGCCCAGCTGGGCCATGCGCCCAGGGAAGCCCCCCCTTAGCCCCTGGCCATGGCCCGCCAAGCCTTGGTCACGCATCCATGTGGACTACGCAGGTCCTTTGATGGGGAAAATGTTTTTGGTTGTAGTAGATGCCTACTCCAAATGGATTGAGTGTGACATTTTTAATTCAAGCACATCTTCTGCCACGGTAGAAAGTCTACGGGCAATGTTCGCCGCCCACGGTATACCGGACATCTTGGTGAGCGACAATGGCCCGTGCTTCACAAGCACTGAATTCCAGGACTTCATGGCAGGCAATGGAATTAACCATGTTAGAACGGCACCGTTCAAGCCGGCCTCAAACGGCCAGGCAGAACGAGCAGTGCAGATAATCAAACAGGGGATGCTCAGATTCCAAGGGGGTTCCCTACAAAGCCGCTTATCACGCCTCCTGTTGGCCTATAGATCCCGACCACACTCGCTCACAGGGGTTCCACCCACAGAGCTACTAATGAAAAGGACGCTCAAAACCCGATTATCCCTTACATACCCCACCATGAAAGAAATTGTCGAGAGCAGGCGCCAGTCACAATATCACTACCATGACAGGAATGCGAGGGCGCGATGTATTGATGTAAATGATCCTGTTTTTGTCCTCAACTACGCTGCAGGGCCCAAATGGCTCGCAGGCACTGTGGTTGCCAAAGAGGGAAATAGGATTCTGGTAGTTAAACTTACCAATGGACAAATCTGCCGCAAACATGTGGATCAAACAAAAAGGAGGTTCAGCAACCTCATAGAAGAAGCAGAGGAAGAACACGATATAGAGTTCACTCCACCACAGGTGACCGAACACCGGAACCAAAGGGAGGAGAGCCCAGTCACTGTGGGCAGTCCGGACAGGCCTGAGGCACTGCAAACAGCAGACACTCAGGCCAGCGCCCAACAACCGGAGCCCCAACTCAGGCGCTCTACAAGGGAGCGTACACCACCAGAGAGACTCAACCTGTGATCCCAATAAGACTTTGGGGGGGGAGGTGATGTCATGTATTCAACCAGCATTGTAACCCATGTATAAACTGACCTAAGTTGTACACCATGAGAACACTGACCACTAGGTGGGAGACACTCCTAACCTGGACCTTCAGGTATAAAAGGGGAAGCTCCACCCACCTTCATCACTTGAGTGCTAAGGAATAAAGGACAGGTCACAGACTGACCTTCTCTCAAGCATGGGCCTCGTGTGCATTTATACTGTGTAGTAAGGACGTATCAGGCAAGGAGGGCAACAGAGTATTTATTGTCAAGCTCAAAAATGGGCAAACATTCAGGAAACATATGGATCAGACAAAGCTGCGGCACACAGATGAACCGGAACAGTTGGAGGAAGAAACAATCGACGACCAACCATCAGAGGACTCAGTGGTCATCAGTGAATCAGGACTTTCAATCCCTGACATGTTCAATGAAAATGGACTTTCAATCCCTGACATGGCCATTGCCACTCCCACCAGGTCAGCCACCCAGTCACCAGCCACAACAGACTCTGTACACTCACCCAAGGCTGGAGTTGAACTGAGACGGTCAACCCGGGAGCGTGAAACACCGGACCGTCTGAATTTGTAAAAGACTGCGTTAATATCTCAGAGCGGGATATTGTCATGTAATGTACTTTTGGGATCACTAGCCACTAGATGGCGTCACGTGTGTGCAGCCCAAGTATAAAAGACCAGTCATTTTGTATGTTAGTCACTTTGGGCCTTGATAAAGCAGAGCAAAGATCATACCTCTTGGAGTTAAACAGTACTCAGTCTAACAGTTATTGCATACACAACAAACACCAGCTTCTCGAATCTCTCCACATAACTGAAGTCCCTCATCCCTGATACCATTCTAGTAAATCTCTTCTGCACGTTCTCTAAAGCATTGACAGTCTTCCTAAAGTGTAGTGTCCAGAATTGAACGCAAAACGTCATTGAGGCCTAACCAGTGTTTTATTAAAGTTTAGCATAACTTCCTTGCTTTTGTACTGTATGCCTCTATTAATAAAGGAAGAAGAAAGTAGAAAGACTTGCATTTATATAGAGCCTTTCAGGACCATTGGATGTGTCAAAGCACTTTACAGCCAATTAAGTACTTTTTGAAGTGTAGTTACTGTTGTAATGTAGGAATTTGCACACAGCAAGCTCCCACAAACAGCAATGTGATAATAACCAGATAATTTGCATTAGTGATGTTGGTTGAGGGATAAATATTGGCCAGGACACTGGAGATAACTCCCAATGCTCTTCTTCGAAATAATGTCATGTGAGGGGGAAGACAGAACCTTGGTTTAACGTCTCATCTGAAAGACGGCACCTCTGACAGTGCAGTACTCCTTCAATACTGCACTGGAGTGTCAGCCTAGATTTTTGCGCTCAAGTGAGACTTGAACCTTCTGACTCAGAGGCGATGGAGATACCAACTTAGCCACTGACTGATGAAAGTCAAGGATCCCATATTCATTTTAACAATCTTACCAACTTGTCCTGCCGCCTTCAAATACATCCCCAGGTCTCTCTGTTCCTGCACCCCCTTTAAAATTGTACCATTTCGTTCATATTGCCTTCCTCATTCTTCCTATAAAAGGTGATATAAAAACATAGAAAATAGGTGCAGGAGTAGGCCATTCGGCCCTTCGAGCCTGCACCACCATTCAATAAGATCATGGCTGATCATTCACCTTAGTACCCCTTCACACGTCTGCCATGTGTCTACCCATTTCACCAGTCTGTCTATATCCATCTGAAGTCTGTTAATATCCTCTCATTGTTTACTACATTTCCGAGTTTTGTGTCATTTGCAAACTTTGAAACTATGCCCTGTATTCCCAATTCCGGGTCATTAATATACATCAAAAATAGCAGTGGTTCCAATCCTAATCCCCGGGGAATACCACTGTACACTTCCCACCAGTTTAAAAAAGAACTGTTCCTCACTACTCTCTGCTTTTTGTCCCTTAGCCAATTTCGTATCCACTGTCACTATTCCTTTAATTCTGCATATGCACAACATAACATCAATCGTACTACCCTCATCAACATTCTTCCTTACATTATCAAATAATTCAATCATGATTTACAAAATTTGTGCTGACTTTCATGGATTAGCGCATACTTTTCCAAATGCCAATTAATTTTGTCCTAGATTATTGTCTCTAAAAGTTCCCCCACCACCAACATTAAGCTGACTGGCCTGCAGTTGCCAGGTTTATCCCTTTCCCCTTTTTTGAACAAGGTGTAACGTTTGCAATCCTCCAGTCCTTTGGCACCACCCCTGTATTTAAGGAGGACTGGATGATTGTGGCCAGAGCCTCTGCAATTTCAACCCTTACTTCCCTCAGCAACCTAGAATGCATCTCATTCGGACCGGGTGACTTTTTTACGTTGAGGACTGTCAACCTTTTAAGTACCTCTTCTTTAACTATTAGATAAAAGAAAAGAATTATAAGGAAATAAAAACAGAAAATGCTGGAAATACTCAACAGGTCAGGCCGCATCTGTGGAGAGAGAAACAAAGAATTAAAAGAGTTTGGGGTAAAGCAGAAATTAAGTATTTTAAAAGAATCTACGGAAGCGATAGCAGAGGACTATTACACATATTTAAGAATTCGTTAGAAAAAGGTGTAGTATCAGAGGGTTGGTGGATAGCTAACGTAATACCTATATTTAAGAAGGGAGATAGAACACGTTCCGAACATAGGACCAGTCAGCTTAACATCGGTGGTAGGAAAAATACTAAAGGAAAAAAATGGAAGAACATCTAGAAACCAAAAATATAATGAATTGTCAGCATGGATATCAAAAGGGAAAGTCTTACTTGACCAACCTCATTGAATTCTTTGAAGAGATAACAGAGAGTAGACAAGGGTAATGCAGTCGTGTCATTTATCTACATTTCCGAAAGGCCTTCGATAAGGCACCACATAATCGACTAATTGGCTGCTGCGTTTCGTACATTACAACAGTGATTGTAAAGGGCTTTGAGACGTCTGGAGATCATGAAAAGCGCTATATAAAACCAAATCTTTATTTCTTTTTAATAAACAAGGTCAGAGATTGCAGAGTCGGGACAAGTAGCAGAATGGATGGCTTCAAGTCAAAAGCAGAGGGATAAAGGGTAAATATTCTGAGTGGCAGAAGGTAGAAAGTGGGGTTCCACAAGGATCAGTGCTGGAACCAATGTTGTTCACAATTTATATTAATGATTTAGACTTTGGAATCAAAATCATCATTTCTAAATTTGGGGATGACACCAAATTTGGGGTGGAGGTGGGGGCCATCAATATATGATAGTCACCAAGAAATCAAATAGGGAATTCAGAAGAGACTTCTTTACCTAGGGATTGGTGAGAATGTGGAACTCGCTACCACAGAGAATGGTTGAAGCCGAATAGTAGAGATGCATGTAAGGGGAGGCTAGATAACCATATGATTGTGTTAGCTGAGGAAAGACAGGAGGAAGCTCGAGTGGAGCATAAACGCGGCGTGGACTGGTTGGGCTAATGTCCTGTTTCTCCGCGGTATATCCTATGTAATCGATTAAGTGATGAACTCTTTCTAAGAGCCTGTACAGGTGTGATGGGCCGAATGGCCTCCCACTGTGCTGATATGTCCTATGATTCTCAATGAACGAAGGAGAGTCACCCTATTTTGAGAAAGGAAAGTACAGATCAGAAACAGCAGGGGCAGGGGGTGGGAGCGCAGCAGTAGGTTCCCAGGGAGTAACTCAGCGATTTGAAACTGCCGCGCTTTCTTGCGAACGTAATCGCGCGGCATGGCGCGCGCAGCCAGTGACGTAACACCAGGGCCCCGCCCCCCCCGTGCCGGCTTTGGGCCGCCCGCTTCGGGTGACGTCACGACGCGTGGAAAGTCGCGCGAGGTTGTCACGCCGCATGACGTCAGCGGCGCTGTCACCGCTTGGGCTGCCGCGCACGTAAACATTACGGCAGCGAGAGAGCGAGAGAGAACTTTGAGCCGCTTTAAAAGTGAGCGAGCAACGACGGGCGCGAGAGTTTCGGAGCCGGCGGCTACACCTCAGTGAGTAAGATGACGCGAGTGAGTCCCGTCAATTAGGTTTTTTTTTTAATCTTCTTGATTTAAAAATAGATTCTTATTGAACAAAATGCAGGAAGGATGATTGAAAAGCCTCACAGGACAGCCGCGCTGACGCTGCGCGAGCACCGGAGCTGGCGCCGGACGTCCCGCCTCCGGCTCGCTGTGATTGGCTGGCTGGGCAGATTGGGAGCGTCTGATTGGTGGTTTGCGCTGCCAGTTTGGAATGTGGCGTCTGTGGACCGCAGCAGGTTGGGCTGCTGGTGGATTGTTGGTGATGATGGGAGGAGGAGCGAGGTGGGTTTACTGTCGAAGCTAAAGCGGGGCGTGGGAGGGGAGGGTGAGTGGCCCATAGGCGAGGTCTGAAAAAACAAGGCCTGACGTCTCTCACCCCCTCCACACCCTCTGATTTGCCTTACTTGCTCCAAGCTCCAGCTGTTGGGCGGCTTCCTCGCCACTGGAGAACTTTCCAACTCTCTGAAAGTTTGCCGCTGCCAGCATCCCGCTCGGGCACTTTGTGGCGGGGAGCTGGGATGCCTGGCCAGGTGTGAGCCTGAGGGACAAGGGGGAAAGGTCAGCCGTCCTTTCACAGCACCGCCTTCAACCCGCAGCCTTTTCACTCTCTCTCTCCTTCCCTTATTGCTGGGGTCTGCTTCATGAGTGCCGCTCACTCTGGGATACCGTGCACTGACAGCTGGGACTTCTCTCACTTGTTATGGAATGAGCTTTATCTTTGAGAGGTCCGAATCGCAGCCGATGCGGTTATAATTGAACTCCAGACGAGAATCGAGTGTGTACGTCTGGCTTGGGGTAGCAGCTTGTTTTACACCTCTTTGGATACTTGTATTGTTCCCCTGACAGTAGAAGGATGGGTAGCCTTGTTCGAGGTATTTACCAGTGTTGCTCTATAACTTACTGCGAATAGCATAACAGCAACCATAGTTGGGAATGTGGGGAATCTCAGGCAGAAACTCATGCCTACTGTCCTGCATGGCACTTTAGAAAAACTACGGTTGCGAAGCTAACCAATAGCATTCTACAACCTAAAAGTTCACATTTTTCCATAAATTGGCGGCACTGGGAAACTTAGTACTATGCCATCCCAAGTGATTTTGTGCAGGTTGGCATTGATCTGTTGTGCATTCCTCTGAGCTACTTATACTGGGTCACATGCTGGGCTGCCATGTAGTTTGTTGTAATTTTGTTCTGAGAATTGGACTTGCTGCAAACTTTGTAATATTAGAATCTGTGGGGGCTGATGGAAGAATATATTGTGAAACAACAAACTTTTAACCAAGGTTATACAATGATTAGAATGCATATGGTTGTTACGACAATTCAGATGTTTGCTAATCTTTATATGTATAGTGAGTAACAAAGTTTTATAATTAAATGGGTTTTTTGGTATAGTATTTCCAGGAAAGCAAATAACCCCAGAACATAGAGACCATTTTCTTCTCCTGTTGTGGGGGTACTATTTTTCTTAAAACAACCTTGGTACAGTTTTACTTGTGAGTACTTATTCTAATTATGTATAATGTATGTAATGTTAAGGAGGATATTGTGTTATGAAAGTGGAGATAGGGGTGCTATAAGCATCACCTACAATTCATCAGATGCTAAAGCGTTAGCATAAGTGCCACCGTTATACTTTCTCGATCTCAGTGTATTGTAGAGCTTTTGCTGTGGTAAATAGGAAGGCAAATACTTTTTTGCTAGAATGCAAACAAAACACTTATCCCACTGATATGAAATTGAGCTTAAAATGTGGTAAATTGAATAATGCCTGTAAAATCCCTATTTGCACAAAAAATGTATGAAATTGTTACTTTTATTAATTGGCGTTTTGCTGAGACAGCAATGGTTTACAAGTATAGTTATGTAGTTATTAATATAGTTGTGTGTAATTAAAATACACTGGAATTGGAAAAGGCACCGACCAATCAAAAAGTGGAGATAAGAGATTGTTGCATGGGGAGTGGGGCAACACTTCATTCAGAGAATCCATTAAATATATGTATGAAGCTGTAATTTGAATGCGTGTAGGCATGTTTGACTTTGGAAACCTGCCATTTTGACAGTCCATTCATTGCAATAAGGTGAATTACTAAAAGCTGGACTGGAACAGAATAAAAGTCCAAATGGAATTAGAATCTCGTTTTACTTTAAATCGTTTAAAAATACTGATACTTGCCATACTTTAATAAAAATAATGGAGTGATACAAACACTAGACAGCGAAACCTATATTTATGGCAATTACATTGATTGCTTCTCTTTCCTCCTCCATTCCCCCACCTCCTGACCTGTCTCTGAAAAATGTTTTCATTTCCTTTTGCCCCAAAATGGTACAATTAGTGCATAACATGCAAACGTGATCATTTGGAGCAGGCAGGTATTGGACTTTCTCTTCAGAGATATAAATTTGAACCCTGGCTCCCACAGAGAAAAAGTTTGCCAATTTGTGTTAGACCATCTGCAGCCAGAAGAACTTTGAGAGGGGAATCCTTTCGCACAATGTTCAAGTGTTCAGGATTAAATAAGACCTTTGCAGTAGTGATATAAATCAGCATACGAGTATTCAAAAAGAGACTATAGGGATTAAAAATAATGTAATGCTATTCAATATGCATTTATCTTGAATGCTAGGAAAATGGAAGTGAGGTCATTGCAAGAGGTTCTAGGTCTCTAATTTATAGAATGTTGATAAGATATTAGTTTTGCTAGAGTGGATTAAATTCTAAGTAAACAGAATGAATAATGTCCCTTTACAGGAACTGTGGACAGTGTAATCATATTTATACTGGAACAAAAACACCTATTGTTTCACTCAGTGGTTGCTGTAAATGAAACATGCTTGGGAGATAAAAGTATAATAATTGCTGCCAGTGCTTGTATAATTGGATATGTATTACTGATTTGTGGAAGTAATTACATTATAGGTTGCTCTTTTGTGTTGATACAAATGGCTACTATGCAGAAAGTGGAAACGGGGGTTCTGCTCCATTCAGCATTATGTCCCAGCCTTATGAATGCTTTGGTGGCTGAAATCGTATCTGACTAGGTCAAATGTGAAGCTCGATCCGACTTCAGCATGTTATATGGCTCTTGAACTGAGTCCAGAAGCTATATTCACACAGCAATTCAAATTATATTCCTTTTCCAAAGGTCTTTCGTAAGCTTGAGTGTACAGAGATCATTGGACTGTGACTTTGTGAAATTGACCTGAAACTGTTGACCTGGGAAATCCTGCTGTAGTTTAAGCAGAAATAAACAAACACTGTTTCAAAAGCTGACACTGAAGAGGCATTTCAGACTAGCATTATAATTTATTGCAGCATACTTGAGTGTCAAAATATTTATGCAACTCATTGTATTAAATTGCTAAATGTAGTACCTGTAGTACATGGCCAAATATTAATATATGACTTAAGTTTTGAATTTTTTTCCTTTTATCTGAGATGGAAGTGAGCTGAAATCTGATAAAAAATTTCCATTATGATATGTAATTGCCATTATCTTTTGTGTAACGTCAAGTGGAATTTACATGGAAAGTGTTGCACAGCATAAGACCAGTGTGCCAGTCCGAGTCTGTTGGATCACTTTATCCAGAGCAGAGCACATGCTTTCTAATTGTTTAGATTAGAAGAATTAATTCCTCAGTAGTCCTGTAGGACTAGACAGGATGTTCTCTTATTTACTAAACCAACACACTGCTGCACCTAATCGACCATGCGAAAAGTGAAATCTAAATAGATTTGGCACACAGTAAGCTCCAGAATATACATAAGAACATAAAAAATAGGAACAGAAGTAGACCATACGGCCCTTCGAGCCTGCTCCGCCATTCAATAAGATCATGGCTGATCTGATCATGGACTCCGCTCCACTTCCCCACCCGCTCCCCATAACCCCTTATCCCCTTATTGTTCAAGAAAATGTATTTCTGTCTTAAATTTATTCAATGTCCCAGCTTCCACAGCTCTCTGAAGCAGCAAATTCCACAGATTTATAACCGTCAGAGAAGAAATTCCTCCTCATCTGTTTTAAATGGGCGGCCCCTTATTCTAAGATCATGCCCTCTAGTTCTAGTCTCCCCTATCAGTGGAAACATCCTCTCTGCATCCACCTTGTCAAGCCCCCTCATTATCTTATACGTTTCGATAAGATCACCTCTCATTTTTCTGAATTCCAATGAGCAGAGGCCCAACCTACTCAACCTTTCCTCATAAGTCAACCCTCTCATCCCCAGAATCAACCTACTAAACTTTCTCTGAACTGCTTCCAAAGCAAGTATATCCTTTTGTAAATATTGGAAACCAAAACTGCACACAGTATTTCAGGTGTGGCCTCACCAATACCTTGAATAGCTGTAGCAAGACCGCCGCTTTTATACTCCATCCCCTTTGCAATAAAGACCAAGATACCATTGGCCTTCCTGATCACTTGCTGTACCTGCATACTAACCTTTTGTGTTTCATGCACAAGTACCCCCAGGTCCTGCTGTACTGTGGCACTTTACAATCTTTCTCCATTTAAATAATAACTTGCTTTTTGATTTTTTTCTGCCAAAGTGCATGACCTCACACTTTCCAACATTATACTCCATCTGCCAAATTTTTGCCCACTCACTTAGCCTTTTGCAGATTTTTGTGTCCTCTTCACACATTGCTTTTCCTCCCATCTTTGTATTGTCATATGCATGAATGTTCACTATAAAGCTGCAGTTATACTGCAGCAGGTGTGAAGCTGAAGCAGCACAAGTCCAACTTCTGCACGTGGTCTTTCACCTTGTGCTTCAATGTGATTTTGCACATGAATTACATTACATGGTTAGATTTAATTAAATTCTTCAGTGTTCTGCATCAGGCAACCTGTAATGTAAGTGGCTTAGAAGTTGATTATTCACTATGATGTGACCTTTTATACAATTTTAGGTTGTTATTACCACTGAGAACATATATTTGACCTACAGAACAAGTGCATTTAGGCATCCTGAGCTCAATTGAGGTGTGCAGCACCACGTTTCCTTTGTAGTCCTTTTTAACATTTCTATGTGGCACGTAAAGTGATCATTTATTGCTAGTGAACATGTACAATTTATGGTCCTCCAAGGCTTATTGCTGAGATCTCACTACAGATTGAAAGTGTTTATAGGCCTTGTATAAGTGATCTATCATTCGAATATGAAGTCATGTAAATAGACTCTGCAATGCTTTTGCCAAATCACATGTGCTAACTAAATTTGAAGCAACAAGTGTTTCAGCTAGTGTTGAGTGTGGTTTGATTGCTTAATAACTAAATACGCCATGAGGTTATTAGACTTTGAATCTTACTCTCCCAGCTGGAAGAGGGTGCAAGAGGTTCTTGTAAGAGAGAAAAAGAAAATGGGCATAAAAAGGAAGTTTAAAAAAATGCAAAAGACACTACCTTGATGGATTAGAAATAAAGTATCTGCCTCTGAACCCAACTGAATAGGGAGTTCCCAGGTTCAATCTCAGCCTGTGGCGAGTTGGCTGATGACCACGCCATGGTAGAGATGCTATTGTTGGCTACAGCATCGCTCTGTCAGAAGAGGTCAATTTGTCCAGGCTTGCCCAACCTGACCGGTAGTCAATAAACTATAGCAGGTAAAGGTAGGATTGTGTTTGACTGTGATGTCATCCACAGTTGAATAGTCTGACAGTCACTGTCGAGACTCATGAATAATGGACACTTTTGGTGAGCTACTGGAGGACAACTGATGCCTGTGAAACTGCATGCCAGTGACGAAATTAGAGCCTTGGGGAAGAGAGGGAGGAAAAATGCACAGGGTAGTAGGGTAAGGCAGAAATGCACACTAACAGTGGGGAGTCTTATCTGCTAGTCATGTATGTTGGGAATGTGTGGGTGTGCATTAGTAAATCTATGAACATACAGAATCGACAGGCAGGAAAAGACAGGCTGGTCCATAAAAGCCTGTCCTACACCATTTTGGCCAGAGCATCATACCTAACGCCCCGCCACCCCCCCACCCATGGCGCCAGCTTCTAGGAGAGGCAAAAAAAGAGAAAAAACCTAGAGCCAATAAGGGGGGGAAAAAAACTCCTGGAAAATTCCTCTGCTACTTCCACTGGTGATCAAAACCAGTCCAGGAGATCACGTGAATCGAATATTACCTATAAAGACACTTATCTTGCATATGAACCGGTCCAACTTCCTGATGAAGGCAGAGGGTCAGCTGGCAGTGTATTCCAGAGGCTCACTACTCTCTGGGAAAAGAAGAACCACCGAACATCCAGTCAATTCCTACTCTTGCATAGTTTAAATTCGCGTCCCGTGGTCCCCTCTAATCTGTTCAACTGGAATAATCTATTAATAAGCCCGCTATCAAGCTCTTTAATTATTTTATAGACCTCTATCAAGTCACCTCTAAGTCTACATTGCTCTGAAGTAAATAGACCAAGGTCCTTGAGTCTATCTGCTGGTTGAGATTCTTTAAGCTAGGAATAATTCTTGTAGCTTCTCCTTGTTCCAAGGCCACTACACCCATCATTTGGGGGGGACCAAACTGGGTACAGTACTCCAGATGTGGTCTAATCAGTGACATGGACAGTGAAATTGGCCTTTGTCAAAAAAATATAAGAATCTTTTATTTAAAACTAATATGAACTAAGGTGAAGGGCTGTGAAGGTGTGGCATATATATAATCTCTCCTCAATAAAGATTGTTGCGCTCAATAGTTAATTTGTAATTAAGCATTTCTCTGTATAATCAAGTGGTAAATTAACTAATTGATTTACATGCAACTAAAATTCCTTCCCAGGACCTTCCATAATGGAGATATTAATGTTTTTGTAGTGAAGTGATTTTGTAAAACAATGGGGTTGGGGGTAATATATTAGCATGGATAGAGGATTGGTTAACTAACAAAACAGAGTCAGGATAAATGGGTCATTTTCCGGTTGGCAAACAGTGACTAATGGGGTGCCTTGGGATTGGTGCTGGGTCCTCAACTATTTGCAATCTATATTAATGACTTGGATGAAGTTTGCTGATGATACAAAGGTGGGTGGGAAAGCAAATTGTGAGGAGGACACACACAATCTGCAAAGGGATATAGACAGGCTAAGTGAGTGGGCAAACATTTGGCAGATGGAGTATAATGTAGAAAAATGTGAGGTTATCCACTTTGGCAGAAATAATGGAAAAGCAAATTATAACTTAAATGGAGAAAAATTGCAAAGTGCTGCAGTAGAGAGGGGTCTGGGGGTCCTTGTGCATGAAACACAAAGTTAGTATGCAGGTACAGCAAGTAATCAGGAAGGCAAATGGAATGTTGGCCTTTATTGCAACGGGGGATAGAGTATAAAAGCAGAGAAGTCCTACTACAACTGCACAGGGTATTGGTGAGGCCACACCTGGAGTACTGCGTAGAGTTTTGGTCTCCGTATTTAAGAAGGATATACTTGCATTGGAGGCTATTCAGAGAAGGTTCACTTGGTTGATTCCGGAGATGAGGGGGTTGACTTATGAAGACAGGTTGGGCCTATACACATTGGAGTTCAGAAGAATGAGAGGTGATCTTATTGAAACATATAAGATAATGAGGGAGCTTGACAAGGTGGATGCAGAGAGGATATTTCCACTCATAAGGGAAACTAAAACTAGGGGACATAATCTTAGAATAAGGGGCTGCCCATTTAAAATTAAGATGAGAAATTGTTTCTTCTCGGAGGGTTGTAAATCTGTGGAATTCTCTGCCCCAGAGAGCTATGGAGGCTGGGTCATTGAATATATTTAAGCTGCAGATAGACAGATTTTTGAGCGATAATGGACCAAAGGGTTATGGGGAACGGGCAGGGAAGTGAAGCTGAGTCCATGATCAAATCAGCCATGATCTTATTGAATGGTGGAGCAGGCTCGATGGGCCAAATAGCCTACTCCTATTTCTTAAATTCTTATGTAAATGTGCATGGTAATGCTCCTTCCGTGGCTTAAAGGAGAAATCACTGGAGGAGATGCAGTTGACACTGAGGCATACAGATTGTAGGTCTTAAATACTAGTGCATGCCAATCTTTGTTGGGAAGACTATAGGGTACTACAGTTGCATACTTGGGTTAGGCAGAGAAAAATCATTCACTGTGCCTACTTCTGACTATTATTCGTTGATGCTACATGTGTTGATGTCAGGTGAGAGCAGGTTTGGTCTTTATGACGCTTGCCACAGTTGAATAGAACATAACATAAGAATCTGGAGCAGTAGCTATTCGGTCCCTCAATGAGATCATGGCTGATCTTCTACCTCAACACCACTTTCCTGCACTTTCTGCATATCCCTTCATTCCCTTAACATTCAAATATCTATCTATCTCTGTCTTGTATATACACTAAGACTGAGCCTCTACAGCTCTCTGGTGTAGAGAGTTCCAAAGATTCACCATCCTCTGAATGAAGAAGTTTCTCCTCATCTCAGTCCTAAATGGCTGACCCCTTATTCTGAGACTGTGACCCCTGGTTCTAGACTTCTCCGACAGAGGAAACATCCTCCCTGCATCTACCCTGTCAAGTTTTGTAAGAATTTTGTCTGTTTCAATGAGATCACCTCTCATCTAAACGCTAGAGAATATAGGCCTAGTCTGCTCAATCTCTTCTCATTGGACAGTTTCCCCCGCCCCGCCCCCAATCCTAGGAATCAATCGGATGAACCTTTGTTGCACTCCCTCAATGGCAAGTATATCCTTCCTTAGGTAAGGAGACCAAAATTGTACACAATACTTCAGGTATGCTCTCACCAGGGCCCTCTATAATTGCAGTAATATGTCTTTACTCTTGTACTCAAATCCTCTTGCAATAAAGGCCAACATATCATTTGCTTTCTTAATTGCTTGCTGTACCTGCATGTTAACTTTCAGTGACTTATGTACAAGGTCACCCAGGTCCCTCTGAACACCAACATTTCCGAATCTCTCACCATTTAAAAAGTACTCTGCTTTTCTATTTTTCCTGCCAAAGTGGATAATTTCACATTTGTCCACATTATATTCAATTTGCCATGTTCTTGCCCACTCACTTAGCCTGTCTATATCCCCTTGTGCTCTCACTGCATCATCCTCCTCCTCAACTTACATCCCCACGTAGTTTTGTATCATCAGCAAACTTGGATATATTACATTTGGTTGCCTCATCCAAATTATTGATATAGATTGTGAATAGCTGGGACCCAAGCACTGATCCTTGCGGCACCCCACTCGTTACAGCCTGCCAACCCGAAAATGACCTGTTTATTCCTATTCTGTTTTCTGTCCGTTAACCAATCCTCAATCCATGCTAGTATATTGTCCCCAATCCCATGAACCCTAATTTTGTTTAATAACCTCTTGTGTGGCACCTTATCGAATGCCTTCTGAAAATCCAAATACACCACATCCACTGGTCCCTCCCCTTATCTATTATGTTATTTACAACCTCAACAGATTTTTCAAACATGATTTGCCTTTCATATATCCGTGTTGAATCTACCCAATCCTATTAGTATTTTATAAGTGTTGTTACCACGTCCTTAATAATAGATTCTAGCATTTTCTCTGCTAATGTCAGGCTAACTGGTCTGTAGCTCCGTTTTCTCTCTCCCTCCTTAAATAGTGGGGTTAAATTAGCTTCCTTCCAATCTGCGGGAACTGTTCTAGAATCTATGGAATTTAGGAAGATGACAACCAATGCATCCGTTATCTCTATAGCCACCTCTTTCAAAACCCTCGGATCTAGGCAATCAGGTCCAGAGGGTTTATTGGCTTTCAGTCCCATTAATTTCTCCAGTACAGTACAATTTTTTTTTAGCAATACTAATTTCTTTCCCACTAGACCCTTGGTATTCCACTATTAGCGGGAGGTTGTTCATGTCTTGTTCAGTGAAGACAGACACAAAGTATTTGTTTACTTTCTCTGCCATTTCCTTATTCCTCATTTTAATTTCTCCTGTCTTCGCCTGCTGGCATTCACTGTCTAGGCACACACATGAAAAGTGGCTTCTTGCCATTCTGGAGCTATACTCTAGCATGAGTCTTCTGCCTTTAGGGGAGATAATTTGGGGGGGTGGGGGAGAAATAAAGGAATGTGTGCCGTGGAATTGATATTTGGTCTTCAATCTGGGTTCTTGCTAATCGCCCAGCCAGGTCCCATAGAGATCATTACTCAGAAGTATGTTCGTGAAATTGACTTCTCCCTTAGGCAACTGAACTTCCTCATAATGGCTCTTACAGAAATAAATTTTATTTCTTAATAGTTTCTTGTATCTCTACCCTGTATATCAGGAAAAAAAAAACTCTGGCTTGCAGATTTTTACTTGTTTTCTTCCTAATGATCTGCCATTTGGATTGAGAACCAGAAGTCCTTTTGGAGAAAGCTCTGATCATGAACCTTGCTTATAGTTGTCATTGGGGTAGTACTCTGAGTTTCTTGATACGTGCAGTAATCTAGAGTCTGAACCAGAACATGCATGATCATTAATGCAAAAAAATCTGAAGCATCTGTGACGAGCAAGAGTGAAGATTATCTAGTTATCTTATTTGAACTTCGTTCTGTGGAACCAGTTGAAATTTTCCTCCAGGTCACCCCTATATTTAAATCAAGATCCAAAAACATTGGGCTACATTTAATTGCACTGCTAACTTTATTTTGTTATTGAATTGTCATACAATAGCTTCATAAAAAGTAAGTAACAGGAATAAACATTTGAGGCATTGTAAACTTTGACCTGTATTACATTCTGACAGTATTGTATAATCACAGGTAGTGGTTAACACTGACGGCCTGTCTACATTTGCTTGGGTATTTTCTTGTAGATCTAAATCCCTTTCCCTTGGGGTGGGAGGAGCCACAACTCTACCTTCCAAAAACTCAGTTCCTCAGGATCATAGAATCATAGAAAATTACAACACAGAAGGAGGCCATTCGGCTCATTGGGCCCAAGTTTCCACAAGAAAAAAAACGGGCGCCCCTCCGAGCTGGGCACCCGTTTTTCGCATCTAAAACGGCGCCTAAAAAAATCCTCGGTATTCTCCACCTACTTACAGGTCCTCTGGCCCTCGGCACAGCCAGCACGAGCTGTGGGGGGGGGAGCCAGGTCCCTGCGCTGAAAACAGTGCCGGGACCTCTGCACATGCACGCTACAGTCGGCACGCAAGTGCAGTAGCTCCAGGCGCCGAACTGTGTGGGAGGGGCCCGAAGCACGCAGCCCCTAGCCCTGGCTGAATGGCCTCACTGGGGCTGCGTGAATAAGGCTCCTCCCACGGCCAGCTCCTGCCCCCCCCCCCCCCCCCCCCCCGCCGACCAGACCCGACCCAACACCGGCTCCTCCCACGGCCAGCTCCTGCCCCCCCCCCCCCCCCCCCGCCGACCAGACCCGACCCAACACCCGCTCCTCCTCCCCCCCACCCCCGACCCGACACCCGCTCTCCCCCTCCCCCTCTCTCTCTCTCTCCCTCCCCATCTCTCTCTCTCTCTCTCTCTCTCTCTCTCTCTCCCCCTCCCTCCCGCTCAGCGACACGAACGGCTTTCTCCCCCCCTCCCCTCCCCTCCCCTCCCCTCCCGCTCAGCGGCACGAATGGCTGCAGAATTCTCCCTGGCTGAAGCACTTTCACACAGGTAGGAAGATGGTTTATTTAATCTTTTCTTGGCTTATAAATGTTTATTCAGGTTGGATTTATTTGTATAATATTTGTAGAAGTATAAATAAGGATTTATTGTCGAATTTAATGAGTTCCCTCCCCCCCACCTCGTTCTGGACGCCTAATTTGTAACCTGCGCCTGATTTTTTAATGTGTAGAACAGGTTTTTTCAGTTTTACAAAAATCTTCACTGGCTCCATTCTACTTTAGTTTGGAGTACATTTTCACTGTGGAAACTTTCAAATCAGGCGTCAGTGGCCGGACACGCCCCCTTTTGAAGAAAAAATTCTGTTCTAAAGTAGAACTGTTCTACCTGACTAGAACTGCAGAAAAAAAAATGTGGAGAATTGCGATTTCTAAAATAGTCCGTTCTCCACCAGTTGCTCCTAAAAAATCAGGCGCGAATCATGTGGAAACTTGGGCCCATATTGTCTGCCGGTCGAAAGAGTTACCCAGCCTAATCCCACCTTCCAGCACTAGGTCCATAGCCCTGTAGGCTATGGCTCTTTAAGTGCACATCCAAGTTCTTTTAAATGTGATGATCAGGGTTTCTACCTCTACCACCTTTTCAGGCAGTGAGTTCCAGACGCTCAACACCCTTTGGGTGAAGAAATGTTTCCTTATCTCCCCTCTAATCCTTCCATCAACTACTTTAAATCTATGCCCCCTGGTTATTGACCCCTCTGCTAAGGGAAATAGGTCCGTCCTATCTACTCTATCTAGGCCCCTCATAATTTTATGCACCTCAATTAAATCTCCCCTCAGCCTCTTCCGTGCCAAATAAAACTACCCCAGCCTATCCAATCTTTCCCCATAGCTAAAGTTTTCCAGTCCTGGTAACCACCTCGTAAATCTCCTCTAGTGCAATCACATCCTTCCTGTAATTTAGTGACCAGAACTGCACACAGTTCTCGAGATGTGGCCTAACTAGTGTTGTATACAGTTCTAGCATAACTTCCCTGCTCTTGTATTCTAGGCCTCAGCTAATAAAGTATTTTCCGTATGCCTTTTTTAATTACCTTATCAACCTGTCGTGCTACCTTTAAGGATCTATGGACATATACTCCAAGGTCCCTCTGTTCCTCCACACCTCTCAGTATCCTCCCATATATTATGTATTCCATTGCCTTGTTGCCCCTCCCAAAATGCATTACCTCACACTTTTCCGGATTGAATTCTGTTTGCTACTTTTCAGCCCAACAGACCAGTTCATCGATATCTTCCTGCAGTCTAAAGCATTCCTCCTCACTGTCAACCACACGGCCAATTTTTGTATCATCTGCAAATTTCTTTATCATGCCCCCTACATTTAAGTCTAAGTCATTAATATATACTACAAAAAGTAAGGGACCGAGTACTAAGCCCTGTGGAACTCCATTGGATACAGCCTTCCAGTCACAAAAGCTCCTCTCAACCAAATACCCTTTGCTTTCTGCCACTGAGCCAATTTTGGATCCAATTTTCCACTCACCCTTGCATCCCATGAGCTTTTACTATTTTGATTAGCCTACCATGTGGGACCTTGTCAAACATATTGCTAAAATCCATGTAAACTACATCAAACGCACTGCTCTCATCAGCCCTCCTTGTTACTTCCTCCAACTCAATCAAGTTAGTCAGACATGATCTTCCCTTAACAAATCCACGCTGACTGACCTTGATTAATCTGTGTCTTTCTAAGGATTATACTGTCCCTCAGAATTGATTCCAGTAATTTTCTCAGCACTGAGATTAAACTAACTGGCTTGTAATTACTTGGTTTATCCTTCCTCCCCTTTTAAACAATGGTACAATGTCGGCAGTTCTCCAATCCCCTGGCACAACTCCTGTAGCCAGGGAGGATTGAAAAATGATGGTCAGAGCCTCCATAATTTTCTCCCATGTTTCTTTTAATAGCCCTGGATATATTTCATCTGGTCCTGGCAATTTATCTACTTTCAAGGATGCTAAACCCCTTAAAACTTCCTCTCTTACTATGTTTATCCCATCCAATATTTCACTCTCTTTCTCCTGAACTTCAACATCAGCATCGTCCCCCTCTTTTGTGAAGACAGCTGCAAAGTATTCATTTAGTACCTTACCCACATCCTCTACACACATCATCATTTTGGTCCCTAATAGGTCCTACTCTTTCCTTCGTTATCCTCT
Source organism: Pristiophorus japonicus (assembly GCF_044704955.1). NCBI lineage: Eukaryota > Metazoa > Chordata > Chondrichthyes > Pristiophoridae > Pristiophorus > Pristiophorus japonicus. The sequence goes on from NC_091993.1 coordinate 82,401,403, forward strand.
TGCTCTTTATGTAATTGTAAAACATCTTTGGGTTTTTTTTTATTCTACTTGCCAGTATTTTTTCATGCCCTCTTTTTGCTTTCCTAATTTCCTTCTTAATTTCACCCCTGCACTATCTATACTCTTCTAGGCTTTCTGTAGGAGCTCACGATATTTGATATAGGGTTCCTTTTTTGCCTTATCTTACCTGTGTGCACATTGTCATCTAGGGGGCTCTACCTTTGGCAGTTCTACCCTTTTTCTTTGTGGGAACATGTTTACCATGAACTCCATGTACCTCCCTCTTGAATGCCTCCCATTGCTCTGGTATTTACGTTCAAGTAACTGTTGCTAAATCACTTCTCAGCCTCGTAAAATTGGCCTTTCCCAATTTAGAACCCTTATTCCTGTTTTTTTTGTCCTTATCCTTAAATGCTACAACTAAATGAATTATGATCACTACCACAAAATGCTCTCCCACTGCTACTCCTTCCACCTACCTAGCTTCATTCCCTAACATTAAATCCAAAACTGCCCCGCCTCTTGTTGGGCTTGTTATGTATTGGCTAAAAAAGTTCAGATTAGGAACTCTGTGCCCTCTTTACCTTTTACAATGATTGTTTCCCAGTTAATATTAGGGTAATTGAAATCCCCCACTATTACTGCCCTATTATTTTTGCACTTGTCAGTAATTTGCCTAAAATTTGCACTTCTATCTCCCTTGGACTGTTTGGGGGTCTACAGTACACTCCCAGCAGTGTAATTGCCCCTTTTTTGTTCTTTAGTTCCACTCATATAGCCTCATTTGATTATCCTTCTAACCTATCATCATCCCTCATCACAGCTGTAATTGTTTCTTTAATACTGCGACTCCCCCCTTCCTTTTTTAACCCCCTCTCTATCTTGCCTGAAAACTCTGTAACCAGGAAATGTTGAGCTGCCCTTTCAGTAATGGCTATAATATCATAGTCTATCTGTGCCCTTAGCTCATCTACCTTATTTCCCAGATTCTTTGCAATTAAAGTATCATCATCGTCATAGGTGGTCCCTCGTATCGAGGATGACTTGCTTCCACACCAAAAAGGGATGAGTTCACAGGTGTCTCAATGAAGGACCTAATGTTCCTGGTTCCGAACTACATGTTGAAGGGTGGAAGATGCATGTGTGGATTTTTTTAATGTGTGGTGGCCGTTGCACACCAGCCACCACACGGGCTTGACAAAGCTAGGTCTTGGTCCAGTGGCAAGGATTAACCAAGATGACTGGAGACCAGCTTTGCTGCATGGACCTAGTGCGCACACACATTGCAGTGTGGGCTGGCCCGTGCTGCTCCGGGCCCTCGACTCTTCTGGGCCCTGAACTCGTGCCTCTCCTGGGCCCCGATTATATCGCTCCATGATCACTCGCTGCTCCTGCGCCCAACCTCGCCGTTCCTGCTGTACCTGCCCACGCTCCAATCATCGACCTGGACCTTGGTGACGTCCAATCCAGTTTTCTTCACAGCCGTCTCTCTCTAGCATGCGCATTAAAGTATATACCATTTAGCACTGTTGTCCATTATCTAGCCTTTGTTTCCTCTGCCTTCCAAACTCGCTTACTAATTTTCTACCTTACATTTCCAGCTTGGCTTCTCTCCCCTCTGACAATGTTCTCAGGTTCCCATTCCCCTGCCAAGCTAGTTTAAACCCTCCCCAACAGCACGGGCAACCCCCCCCCCCCCCCCCGCAAGGATATTGGTCTCAGCTCTGCTGAGGTGCAGCCCGTTCTCGTTCCATTATTAAGATCATGGAACAACTCTCCTCTTTATCCCCCCATGTCTTTCTCCATGCATACTTGTGGCACACACCTTTCCCTGGTTGAGTGGAGGGTTGGTAATACCTGCTCAATAGTCCAACTGTGAAGAGCAAGAAAGCCAAAGTGGATAACCTCACATTTTCCCACATTATACTCCATCTGCCAAATTTTTGCCAAAAAATCTCCTGCGATTACTTCTCTTCCCACTCCTGTATTGTTACGTCTGGTGTCCCCCAAGGATCTATCCTTGCCCCCCCCCCCAGCCCATACTATTTCTCATCTATATACTGCTCCTTGGCGAAACCATTCGAAAACACAATCGGTTTCCACATGTATGCTGATGACACCCAGCTCTACCTCTCCACCACTTCTCTTGACCCCTCAATGGTCTCTAAATTGTCAGACTGCTTGTCCGACATCCAGAGCAGAAATTTACTTCAATTAAATATTGGGAAGACCGAAGCCATTGTCTTTGGTCTCTGCCACAAACTGCGTTCTTTAGCCACTGACTCCATCTGTCCCTATCATCTATCTGAGGCTAAACCAGACTGTTAGCAACCTAGGCATCATATTTGACCTTGAAATGAGCTTCCGGCCGCATCCGTTGCATAACTAAAACTACCTATTTCCATCTCCGTAACATTGCCCGCCTCCGCCCCTGCTTCAGTTCATCTGCTGAAACCCTCATCCATGCTTTGTTACCTCTAAACTTGACCATTCCAACGCACTTCTGGCTGGCCTCCCACATTCTACCCTATGTAAACTTGAGGTTATCCAATACTTGACTGCCCATGTCCTAACTCGCACCAAGTCTCGATCACCCATCACCCCTGTACTTGCTGACCTACATTGACTCCCGGTTAAGTAACTCCTCTATTCTCATCCTTGTTTACAAATCCCTCCATGGCCTCACCCATCCCTATCTCTGTAATCTCTTTCAGCCTCACAACCCCACAAGATGTCTGTGCTTCTCAAATTCTGCCCTATTGAGCATCCCTGATTATAACTGCTCAACCATCGGTGGCTGTGCTTTCAGCTGCCTGAGCCCTAAGCTCTGGAACTCCCTCCCCACCTCTCTACACCTCTCTCCTCCTTTAAGACTCTTCTTAAAACCTGCCTCTTTGACCAAGCTTTTGGTTATCTGCCGTAATTTCTTCTGTGTGGCTCGGTGTCAAATATATTTGTTTTGTCTTATCACACTGCTGTGAAGCGTGTTGGGACGTTTTACTATGTTAAAGGTGCTATATAAATAAAAGTTGTTGTTGTGCTGTTTAGGTACTTGAGTGTTGACATCCATGGAACTGTACTACAGTATGAATAGCTGCCTACTGAGGAATTCCTTTGCTAGACATGTTTCAGTACTTTGATGCCCAGTGTCCCTATGTCCTCAATCTATCCTCTGCCACAAATTTATTATTTTTCTATCCGGGCCTCTTTTCACACAAGTAAATGTTGATTTATAATAAAGTTCCTCATTGATTTACTGTTGTTCCAGAATCTCTTATTCGAGTATTGAACTTGTGAAGACCTAATACATTTATAATTTTTTTTTTTAAAGTTAGTTAATTAACAGCAGCTTTATTTGTGTAGAGCTGGCTGTCTGTATGCTCGATGTTTCATTTGACGACTTTAGCGGTGTTCTCATTTCTCAGCTTAGCTTCAACTACAGAAGCACACAGACGCATTTTGTCGCACCACATATGGAGCCCACAGTTTCCTCCAACAAGATTTGCTGATGTGGAAGATACCTGTATGGTTTGGAAGCCTAGTGTAGCAAATTTACTGCTACTGTTCAATTCAGTAAAACAACAATTTGTACCTTAGTGTAAAACAACGTCCCAAGGTGCTTCACAGATGCATAATCAAGGCTCTAAGCCAAAGGTGGCGATGTTAGGAAGGTTGACCTAAAGCTTGGTGAAAGAGGTATGTTTTACGCGGGGTCTTAAACAAGGAGAGGGAGGTAGGGAGGTAGAGAGGCAGAGACATTTAGGGAGAAAATTCCACACCATGTGGTTTAGGTGATTGAAGGCTACGAATGATGGGGATGGGGGAGGGGGGAATGCACAAGGCCAGAGTCTGAATGTTTGGGCGTGGGGGGAGAAAGAGGGGGGGAATGCACGAGACCAGAGTCCGAATGTTTGGGGGGAAGGGGGGAAATGTACGAGGCCAGAGTCAGTGTGTTTTTTGGGGGGGGGGGTTATTGGACTGGGGGCTGCTGGAGATGACCGGTTGAGGCCATGAAGGGATTTAAACATGAGGATGAGAATTTTAAATTGGAGGCGTTAAGGGACTAGTGAGGACAGGTGTGATGGCGAGCACAACGGTGCAGATTTGATGGGAAGAAGAGTTTTTTTTTTTTTATGAGCTGAGGTTTCAAATTCCTAACTCCTGGTCATCTATTTACCATGATACCTCTACAGCTGTCTATTTGCGCATGCATTCCTTTATATCTACCCTTGGTCTTGTCCTGAGCAAAACCTTTACTGTCTCCTGGTATGGCCTCTTTATTTGTTTCCTCAAACCCAAAAGGACATAGACTTCAACTTATCTGGCATACAGTTGACTTAGCTATCCATCATCGGATCTAGCTGGACCATATCAAGCTTTACCAGGCCTCACACTCTTCTGCCCCCATGCTAGCTGATATGGTAAATGGTTTCCTCTCTGCTGGGATTCCCTCTCAAAACCATCATCACACCCCTCAAAAAAATATATATCCTCAGCCCCTCTGTCCTTGCAAACTATTGCCCCCTCTCCAAAGTCTCTTTCCTCACCAAAGTGTTCAAACATGCAGTTGACTCCTAAATCCAGTCCCAGTTTTCTGGCAACTCTCCAATCAGGTTTCCACCCTGCCACAGTACCAAAACGGTCCTAACTGAAGTCACTATTGAAATTTTCTGTGACTGACACTGGTATATTATTGGCTTTCATTTCTCTCGCCCTCGTGCAGCCTTTGACGCAGTCAACCACACCATCCTTCTCCAACACCACTCCTTCTCTCACTTGTTTACATTCATAACTATCAGATTGTAACCAGAGCATCTCTGGAAATGGTTTCTCTTCCAATCTTTCTAACTTTTTACCTCCTGAGGTCCACCAAGGATCTTTTCTTTTCTCCTTCCTTTTTCTCGTCTACCTGCTGCCTTTTGGCGACCATAATCTGTAATCTGTAGCAGCTTCCACATATAAGCTGATGACAGCTAACTCTACCTCTTCAGTACCTCTCTCTCATCCTCCACTGCTTCTGTGCATTCCGACTGGAGGCCATACTAGGAGACAGTAAAGGTTTTGCTCAGGACAAGGCCAAGGGTAGATATAAGGGAATGCATGAGCAAATTGACAGCTGTAGAGGTATCATGGTAAATAGATGACCAGGAGTTAGCAGTCTTGGTTGAGCTGCAGTTTCCTCCAGTTAAACATTGTGAAAACTAAAGCCACATCTTCGACCCCACCCTGCCACAACCTCCCTAACTTTGGTACTGACTCCATCCCCCTCTCCAGCCACTGTCTCAGGCTGAACCAGACTGCTCATAAGTTTTGCGACCCCCACGAAGATCTTCCAACCCCATATTGTGTCCATCACAGAGAGCTGCCGACTTTCACCTCTAACATCCTTGATACCCGTCTTTCTGAGATACTCCTCCTATGCCTTTTTCACCTTCTAGATTCAACTATTAAAATACATTCTTCAACCTTTAGGTCTCCTTTTTAATGATATGTCTGATTAGAGGGCTTAATAGGTTTGGGTTGGTTCCTGAACTCCTGGAGTGATCAGTGGTCTTTTTGCAGACTTCATGGTTTAAATAAACTTTGGTTTCCATTTTTGTAGTGGTTACATTTTTGTAAATTTACGGTTGACTATATTTTGTCATTGGAAATATAAGTTGATACTCATAATTGCTGTTGCATTTTGCCTGTATTTATGTTAGTGTCATGCTTCATTCTGGTATTTACTACATATGATTTGATAGTTTGTATTTGTATATTTTTTGAAGTGATTTTTTTTGAGCTTGTTTAAAATTCTGAACAAAAATAGAGAAGACCCCAGGTTTGATTGAGTGATAAATGGACTACAGTTGGTCTCGGCTCCCCTGGGAAAGGTAGGCAAAAATTGTCGAGTTCTGCTTTTGTTCTGTGTCCCAAGACCAGTGCTATAAATGTGGATGATGGGTGATGCTAGCTCCCTGTGGTTGGATGGCCTGCCATTGCAAATAGTCAAGTTCAGAAATTAAGAATGGTCTCTTGGGCAAAGCACCAGAGGCAATGGCCACAGAACTGTACTGCAGCAAGGAGTCAACGTTTTCAGCAGAGGAGGGGAGAAATTCCTCTTGATTTGTGTTCCCCAAATTGGGTGTCAAACACAGGGGTTGTCTAAAGTAAAACAGAGGTATTGTAAACCTAATAAAATTCTTTAATTTGTTTCATGTGTGTCTTCAATCCTTTATATATACACACACAAACACACTTGTACTTGAAAGTCTTCGTGCAGACCAATATTCATTCCATCAGCAGAAATTTTTATTTCACTTTCACCATTTTTTGTTTGTGCCAAATCAGACATCATGCAACATCTTTAGTTAAATGGCTGACCCCAAAGCAGCCAGTACAGAACTACAGGCATATCGGTCTCTGCACAACAAAAACTGTTACACATAATTGTTTGTGATTGATAAAATCATAATCTGATGCAGGTACCAACTGTTTAAAAGAAAAGTATGTTGTAAACTTTAAAAATGTATATTGCTTGTCTTTATCTGTCCAGAGTTTTTTTAAAGAGCCATATTCAGTGTCATGACATGTTGAATCTGTTGCTGCTTCTGAAACTAGATAATGCATAGCTGTGTGAGAGCATGTGCGTGCAACACAGCAGCAGTTTCACATTGTGGTGTGAAGAAGTCACGGGAATGGGCCTCTTTAATAAAAAATGATGCATACGCATGTGCCTGTAGGTTAATTTGCCACACGACAGGCTAAGTGAGTGGGCAAAAATTTGGCAGATGGAGTATAATGTTGGAAAGTGTGAGTTCATGCACTTTGGCAGAAAAAAAATCAAAGAGCAAGTTATTGTTTAAACGGAGAAAGATTTCAAAGTGCCGCAGCGCAGCGGGACCTGGGGGTACTTGTGCATGAAACACAAGTTAGTATGCAGGTACAGCAAGTGATCAGGAAGGCCAATGGTATCTTCGCCTTTATTGTAAAGGGGATGGAGTATAAAAGCAGGGAAGTCTTGTTACAGTTATACAGGGTATTGGTGAGGCCACACCTGGAGTACTGTGTACAGTTTGGTTTCCATATTTACGAAAGGATATACTTTATAGTTTAGAGAAGGTTCACTCGATTGATTCTGGAGATGAGGGGGTTGACTTGTGAGGAAAGGTTGAGTAGGTTGGGCCTCTACTCATTGGAATTCAGAAGAATGAGAGGTGATCTTATCGAAATGTATAAGATTATGAGGGGGCTTGGAAGGTGGATGCAGAGAGGGAAGATGTTTCCACTGATGGGGGAGACTAGAACTAGTGGGCATAATCTTAGAATAAGGGACCGCCCGTTTAAAACTGATGAGGAGGAATTTCTTCTCTGAGGGTTGTAAATCTAGAATTCCCTACCTTGGAGAGCTGTGGAAGCTGGGACATTGAATAACTTTAAGACAGAGATAGACAGTTTCTTAACCGATAAGGGAATAAGGGGTTATGGGGAGTAGGCAAAGAAGTGGACCTGAGTCCATGATCGGATCAGCCATGATCGTATTAACTGGCGGAACAGGCAGTATGGCCTACTCCTACTCCTCCTATTTCTTATGTTATGTTCTTAACATCTCAAATCCGGCTGTCCGAAAACCAGATATTTTTGAGAAAATCCCATTTGATATTCAAATGGGGCTGGACTAGTTATCCGCTTCGCTGCTATGTTTTAAATGGTGTGCAATCGGTCCGAGCCTTGCCGAATGACCCTCGACCCGACCTGACCCACGCCACCATTAATACTTTCTGTCTCGGTAGCATACGTACGCTCTTGATTTTCTTGTCCGAAATCTGGAAATCAGCACGGTCTTGTTCCCGAGTTTGCTAGAGTTGAGACGTTGGGCCCAAGTTTCCACACGATAAAAAACGGGCGCCCCTCCGAGCTGGGCGGCCGTTTTTCACGCCGGAATAAAAACGCACGATTCTGGAGCACCCTGCAGTTCCATGTCTGCTTGGCGCGGCGCCCAGAGGGGCGGAGCATACCACTCGCACCGATTTTGTAAGTGGGAGGGGGCGGGTACCATTTAAATTAGTTTTTTTCCTGCCGGCAACCCTGCGTGTTGGAGCGTTCGCGCACGCGCAGTGTGAAGGAAACATTGGCACTCGGCCATTTTTGTAGTTCTTTGTAGCTGTTTAATTTTTGAACATTTTTTAATAAAAGCACATTGCCCTTCTATGATCAGCACTGAGGCTTCTTGCAGCAGTGAGAAGGCTGCAGGAAGCCTCAGAAGTTGAGGCAGCCGTTTCCCGACGGGCTTCCCCCCCCATGGCTGCTCAACTTGTGAGGCTTCCTGCAGCCTTCTCACTGTCTCCTTCCCCCCCCGCCCGCCGTCGGGAACGGCTTCCTCCCCCCCCACCCCCTGCGTACGGTCGGTCGGGCCCGCACTCACTCACTCCCTCCCGCCCGCCCACCGTCTGGAATGGCTCTTCCCCCCACCCCCCCCGGCGGTCGGTCGGGCCCGCACTCCCTCCCTCCCACCGGCCGTCTGGAACGGCTTCCTCCCCTCCCACCCCACTGCGTTCGGTCGGTCGGGCCCGCACTCACTCCCTCCTGCCGGCCGTCTGGAACAGCTTCCTCCCCCCCCCCCCACCCCACTGCGTTTGGTCGGTCGGGCCCGCACTCACTCCCTCCCGCCGGCCGTCCGGAACGGCTTCCTCCCCTCCACCCCCACCCCACTGCGTTCGGTCGGTCGGGCCCGCACTCACTCCCTCCCTCCCGCCCGCCCACCGTCTGGCTTCCTCCCCCCACCCCCGCTGTGTTCGGTCGGTCGGGCCCGCACTCCCTCACTCCCTCGCCCGCCCGCCGTCGGGAACGACTTCCTCCTCCCCCCCGCCCCTGCCGTCGAGCAAACGGCTGCCTCAACTTGTGCCTGAAGCACTTTCACACAGGTAGGAAGATGGTTTATTTAATCTTTTCTTGGCTTATAAATTTTTATTCAGGTTGGATTTATTTGTATAAGTATAAATAAGGATTTATTATAGAATTTAATGACTTCCCTCCCCCCACCTCGTTCTGGACGCCTAATTTGTAACCTGCGCCTGATTTTTTAATCTGTAGACAAGGTTTTTTCAGTTCTACAAAAATCTTCACTTGCTCCATTCTAAGTTAGTTTGGAGTACATTTTCACTGTGGAAACTTTGAAATCCGGCGTCAGTGGCTGGACACGCCCCCTTTTGAAGAAAAAATTCTGTTCCAAAGTGAAACTGTTCTAACTGACTCGAACTGCAGAAAAAAAAATGTGGAGAATTGCGATTTCTAAGATAGTCCGTTCTCCACCAGTTGCTCCTAAAAATCAGGTGCAAATCATGTGGAAACTTGGGCCCGTTGTATCTGTATTATAAATAGTGATAGAAAAGATAATAGTTCTATCACAAACAGATGTACAAAGAAGAAGAAGTCATTATGTCTCATTAAAGGATCAGTTCATGGCCCAAACCCAGCTTCAGTGACATTTATTTGCTGCAGGGAAACGTGTTCTAAAATTGTTTTTGTATCTCATCAGGTCTGTGAATGTTTCGTATCGGGGCTTTGACCAGTTTGAGCTCGTGCCAGCAATGCACACGTCAAGGATATGACTCAAGAGTCAGATTGCTGAGGAAGTGGGTAGTAGGTCATGGAAAAGCTACAGGATGCGTCATCAGATTCTAAGGAGGAGGGGGATGATGGGATAGATTCAAAGACCACAGAATATGAAACTCTGGGACCAGATACTGAATTAGCTTCCAGTAGTCAAACAGGTAATGAAATAATGTTGCATTGCTTTTTTAAAAACAAATTAAGTGTTATAGTTATTGTATCATTTATTAGCAGTGCTCTAACTTTGAGAGTAACTAAGGGTAAGTAGCATTTAGTAGCATTCCCTGAGGTTGAATTTACATAAATCATGTAAATAAAAATAACTATAGTACAGTTTTCTTGTAGCTAGTTTAGAGTATTGTTCTTTGATTCTGCTCCCCCAGGAATATGGCCTGTACTGGTGTCCTGTTTATATGTAGCTATCTATCAAACGAGGATGACTTGCTTCCACAAGAGTTTGCAGATGTTTCAATGAAGGCCCCGATGTTCCAGTCCTGAACTCCAATTGAGAGGGTGCAAGATGCCTGTGCGTGGATTTTTTTCACGTGTGGTGACCGTTGCACATGAGCTACCACACGGGCTTGACAGAGCTAGGCCTTTATCCAATGGCAAAGGTTGAACCAGGACGACTGGAGACCTGCTCTGCTGCACGGACCTAGTGCGTGCACATATCGCAGTGTGGGCTGGCCCGTGCTGCCCCAGGCCCTTGGCCTTATTCGCCGCACTTTCGCCCACGATGTTCCAGAGCCCGACGCTGCAGCTCTATTTATAGCCCCGACCTGTGGAAGTGTTCTCACACAGGTCGGGGCGGCCCATGATGTTCCAGGGCCTGGCACTCCAGCTCTATTTATAGCCCTGACCTGCGGTGGTGTTCTCACACAGGTCGGGTGGCCTACGACGCTATCTAAACTAAGATAATGGAACCGCATTAACTTTGGAATAACTTTATTGTGGTTATAAAAATAATTTTTGAATGTTAACTCTGAAATGATTTAATGGGGCACTGAGATATCGCTCTAACTTCACTTTTGGATTCTGGACTCAAACATAGCTCACGTTAATTGGTTGAAAAACTGGTTGTTCTGCAAACTGCAAGTGTCCTTCGTGGCATCAGATTGGGCAGTGTCAAAACCATTTCCTGGTAGAGCAGAATATTGTTAAAATGTGGCACCAATTGCATGCCTCACATAGAGAACGACAAAGATGATAGCAGGCCAAGTAGAAAAATTGCAACTGGTGTAACAAGAGGTTGTCCTGATGGCTCAAAGGTTGAGTCTCCATCTCAGCTGTACATACCAGAAATGTCTAAGTTCAGTTCCTGGTTTCGGCTGAGTTAACTGACTTCATCCAGAATCCTAGTTGCCACAACACTTTTTGAAGGTAAAAATCAGCCAGTGTTTCTACTCCTGATCACTGTACAGCAACCCCTTACTGGAAGTCTGCATGTGTGGATGTTGAGTGAAGTCAAGATTGGGCTCAGCTGTAATGTTCTCAATAATTGGATAGCTTGCTGGCACTCACTGATGAGGCTGATGCGTGAATAAAGGCTACTTGAATAAGGTACTGTGAAACCGTACTCCACAGTGAGGAGAGATAATTGTTGCTGAGACAGTAGACAGAGCGATACTGGCTGCTCTGTATCTGGCCTGGATAGCAGAGCTTAATTCTGACAAAGTGCCAAAAGTGGTAAAGGATTCCATTTTCCTTTATGGTCTTGATATCACTCCTCAAAATAAGCCAAAAAGTAACACCAAGAAAATGTATAATTTAAATAATGGTTTTGTATAACTCCACCAAATGTAATCATTTTGTTTTCCTTTTTAAAATTCAAAAAAGAAAAACTTGCATTTATATAGTGCCTTTCACGACCTTGGGACCTCCCAGAGCACCTTACAGCCAATTACATACTTTTGAAGTGTAAACGCTGTTGTTGGAAATGTGGCAGCCAATTTGCGTACAGCCAACTCCCACCAACAGCAAATGATAATGACCAGATAACCTGCTTTAGTGATGTTGATTGGGGGATAAATATTGGCCACGACTTTGGGGATAACTCCCTTGCTCTTCTTCGAAGTTGTGCCATGGGATCTTTTACGCCCACTTTGGAAAGCAGATGGGGCCTCGGTTTAATGTCTCATCCGAAAGACAACACCGCCTCAGTACTGCACTGGAATATCAGCTTAGATTTTTGTGCTGAAGCCTCTGGAGTGGGATGTAAACCCACAGCCTTCTGACTCCGAGACGAGAGTGCTACCCACTGAGCATGACTGACACTTTGGTTTGGTCTTGCAGAAGATAAAACAATGGCATTATTTGTTTTAAATTAAGAATCAAACCAAATAACTACATAACAGCTTTACAACTGTTAAGTTCCCTAAACAAGATGGAAGAAACTGTAATTACAAGGGAATTTCTGACACTAAAATTGACTCTAAACACACCATAGTAAGCCACATCCCAAAGAGGTTGCTAGCCAGCATCTTCTCATTCCAAGGTCTCTCTCAGTACAGTTCAGCTTTGGGCAGTAATGTGTTTACATGAATCCCTTTGATTTCCAGTCCCCCGCCCCTTTCCCTCCTTGTGTCGAAGCACCTTACTCTGCAACTATAACAGCTTTTAGAAAACAAAATAGTTTAAAATTAAAACTCTGTGGTTTACGAATTCAGTTCAATTAATAAGAAAGCTTTTTTTCTGTGAGGGTATAAATCCATTTAATATTTGACTTAATCCCTCTATTTAGTCAGGACTTCTCTTACTCTCCTCTTAACATGCTCTTGTAGCAGTTTTCAGCAGAGACTTGAAAGCAGTTTGCTTTCCCAGCATCTTACTCTAATGTCATTCTAACCCTAGCTGAGAGAGATTATAAAATGTAGGGGGAAATAACTGAAAATGTGGTTAAGAATTAATTGTGGTTTATGGATGCTGAACTGAATTGTGTCTGACATACTCCATATAACAGTTTTACATTTTTTGAACATTTCTTTTTGTTGTAACTAGTGTATTTCCTTTCTCAGATGTAATGGAAGCTGCAAGTCCATCAGGTGTACAATCCAAAGTTGCCAATGAGGAGGCCACCACCTCTGGAGTGAATGTTGAATGCCGAATATGTGGTGATAAGGCTTCGGGCTTCCATTATGGCGTACATGCATGTGAGGGTTGTAAGGTACTGTGCGTTATGACCTTAACATATAACAAAATGCAACTACCCTTTAATAACAACAACTTATAATTATATTCCACACTGATATATTTTATTGTGGTATTATATTTGCATTTAACACTTGTAGTACAGGCTAACCTTAATTCAGAATTGCATAATTCGACTGATTTAAATTATTTTTTTATCTGAATCTTTGACTTTGTTGTTATCTATATTGCTTAATTGAAATTACGGATTACTTTCACTTCTAACTCAAAAAAAGATTCTGAATTGTGAGACATTTTCAAAATTGGAAATTATATAAGTTTAAATCCTAACTTTTTTTAGATATCCTATTAGCAAAGCTTCAGTAAGTATTCTACATTGTTTCATTTCAATTTCACATCATCCAGCATGGCATTTTATATCTCATTCTGCTAGCTCAGTCTCTAAATTGTAAAATTCATGTGCAACATTTGAGTATGTTTAGGATTTCCTACACGGCGAGTTCTCAGTCTTGGCCTTACCTGCAGTGAAGGATAGCAGGCCCATTACTCCATATAGACACGGAGTCAGGGGACAAGTTATCCCAGCATATTATTCATACACCACCTTGTAATGAACTCAAATACCAATGGCAGAGATTGGGAGCAAGTCAAGGAATGAAACTGTGACATCTGTAAGCAAGGGAAATAAATGGAAGTGTCCTCACTTGAACAAAAAACTAAATTAATACAAAATTAATTTGAATATTGTGGACACATAGTTAGAGATTGTATTGAGCAGAATGGTGTAAAACTTTATATACTGTATTAGAAAGTGGAATTGTAAAGTTAAAACATTTCAGTGTACAGTCATTGCTTAATATGAGGTTATTCATAGCCATACATCTTGGTTAAGTAACATTTAAACTTAGATCAAACATCGAATGTTCTCCCTCTCTTAAAAGGAACAGCAATCCTTGTGCCCAGGTGTTATTGCAAGGGAGAAATTATTTATTTGACGCCCACTGCAGCTTCCAGTGGCCATGCCAAAAGTGGCATTGGCAGAGGGCTGGGAGGGGGGTCCTCTCGGGGGGCACTTTACATGGAGATGGGACTAAAGCTAACCCCAATCCTGCCATTGTATTATTTAAAAATTAAAGATGTAGGTGTGATGAGCACCATGGACAATGTCCCAAAGCTGATGCTTAAAAACATGTTGGGTTATCTTTATCCATAGAATGTGCTCTTCAATTAGATACTGGGTTTTGTCTTGCCTATTGGAGTTTTATTTGAAGAATGTTTTGGAAGGATATTTTTTGGGGAGATGGGTCCCACAATCAGTTAAACTTACGGAGATCTGAATGTTTCAGAAAATACTGGGAGAACTGATGTAAGAAACAGGATATCTTTGTTGCTCCAAAAAATAAAAGTGACTTGGGGGAATGCAGCTCAATTTCTGCCAGCCCATTGACTCAATCCCTATTCTTCCATGTTAATTATTTTGAGAAGTACTTTAGAATGAAATAAAGCAACTGGGGGACACTGCAGTTGTGCGGTGCCTTGAGCAACCTGTTTGCTTTGAAAATGCTGACTTGACTTTGCCGCCTTTGTCTGCTTTTAATTTAATCTCCGTGTCATACTTTCTACTTAGTTCAGTCAACCGGCCCTTGATATAGTAAATTCCTGACAAACACAAAAGGTAATTATAAGCGTTATACTGTACAAATAGGTTGAAAGCTCCAGCTGTCGGCAATTTGAGCAACCTGTAGACCAGGAAAGTTCCAGGTTTGATCCCCAGTCTTGGCTGAATTTCCTGGTCTCAGCTGGAGCAGAAGTTGGGACATTGCAGTTTGGTTAGGGAGGGGAAGATCAACTAGAATTCCCATTCCTGATCTCCATCTATTGGCGCTTACTGGCACATATGCACTTGTAAACATCGGGTGAGCACAGAATCAGACTCTGCTGTGATGCCATCCATAGTTGAGTAGCTTGCTGAAATTCCCTTTCCAAGCTCTCACGTTAACAGTGGCCACTTTGGCTAGCAACTGGAAGGTTATCAGCACCCATGGAACTGTATTCCAACAAGGAGTCAACAGCTTCAGGCGAAGAGGGGAGGGAATAAATCTTGCAAGAGTAAATAGGCTATAGAATCTAAATGCATTTTATCTGCTTTAACTCTGGAATTCTTTGAAATTCCTCTGCCGCTCCACTGTCCATTCTTCCTTTAAGACTCTCCTCAAAACCTACTTCCGTCAAGTTTTTTGCGCTGACCTTTTGAGTATTTCCAGCATTTTCTGTTTCCAGCATCTGCAGTATTTTGCTTTTGCATTCTAATAAATCCTTTGGTTTGGGGTCTGTTTTCCTCATGTCTGTGTGAAGCATGTGGCGATGTATGAAATAAATGCAAATTCTGTGATGATGAGGATCTGGTGGACATACTTGTGAATTTCCTATTTTGTCAGTCTTTTTCTCTTAGTGTCCCTCAATTGATTTTTTTTATCTTGGTTGTTTAACAATCTAAATTGCAAAATGTTTTTTTCATAGAGTTGGGTTTGATAGTACAGGCGGCTTAGAAATGAATATTTACATATTGGAGAATGATCAGTTTGATTTAAGTGTCCATTTACAGGATTTACTTTAGTTAAAAACAGAAAATACTCAGCAGGTCAGGCAGCATCTGTGGAGAGAGAAACATTTTGGGGCGATATCCTTTCGTCCGAACAGGATTTACTTTATTTAAGTCTGACTTCTATTAGCAGCCAATGCTATTAGCTATATCTCACAGTAAAATTCATTTCAGTAGTTAATGATGTCTGTAATCATATAACTACTAAGTGAACCAGTAGTTTATTCAAATGATCATATAACAGGTGCCCAATATATGCTCATTTTAGAATGTAAAATCTTTAGTTTTAGTTTCTATTTCACTCTAGACAAGTTTCAGACTGATGTCTGGGTATAACTTTAATTTGACTGTTAACAGAGCAGATTTTTATCAGAAGTAAATAAGTATATTCGTAAGAGGTGAAAGGAGGATCAATAGCAAGACCACAAGAGATGAAGGAGGTCAAAAATACCCCAAACAACCAAATAGAAATATAATCTTGCAGAGCCATCTGCTCTAATTTGCTTTCATGACTCCAATTCCTCGCTACAAATACTAAAAACAGCAAGGACTTGGAGATCCATAAAAGTGAATTTGAGCATATTGCTCAGCAAGGGTTATCTAGTGAGGACTGGAGATGTACAGGTTAGGAAGATTTGATCCCGGGTCGTCTTACTGAGTTAGAGGAGCTCAGTTGCACTGGCGATTAAGTGTGCTTCAATTGGCTTCGCCGCCTCTGGTAAGGAAGAGGAAAATCAGGCTGGGTTCCCATTATTGATCATTTTCCAGTCATCCCTCCTGGAAGTGGTCATTGGATCTAGCCAGTATTGAATTAATTGTGATGCCCCTGTTATCAAATAGCTTGCTGATACTCACTGTCGAGGCTGAAGAATAAATAAAGGTCCCTTTGGGAGATCCCAGTGGGGAACTGATTGTGAAATGACACCCCAGCAGGGAGTCAGTTCCCAGAGGAGAGGGGAGAATCGGGTGAGGGATTTTTTAAAAACAAATTAAATCAATTAAATACAATTAAAAGGAGTATTAGAAGAAGTAAGAGAACAGTAGAAAGATGGATTATAGATAGCAGCAAAAGGGATCTAAACGTTTTCAGTCCTGGAAGGTAGCAGAGAATATGTTCGATTAGATTGATTCCTTCAGGAATAGGTTGTTTAAAAATACTATACAAAAAATGAGAGATACATTAAGTAACTTTTTTCTCTAAATCTTCACAAATAAAGACTGTAGGTAAATTCCAGATCTGGTCATTTTGTCTTGGGACTCTAGCACATGGTCACTAAAGAATGAGTCCTAAAGTAACCCCAGGAATTAAATATCTACAGGGTGGCTGAACCAGATACAGTATAGCATTCTCAAGGAAATAAATAAAGATCTGATTAATATATTTTAAGGTTCCTGAAATACATAGAGAATATGGGCCTAGTATTCAAATTAATCTATAAATCATAAACAAATTGGTTTCATGTCAGTAGTGAGGAAAATATGAGAATTTTTGGGGATGCCATCCATGTTCATTTCAAGAGTACATAAGTTGTGGGTATAGGGAACGTGTTCTTTAGCCCATGGATTCTTCCTTCTGGTATACTGGAATTTTTGAGGAAGTTGCTAAGTTAGTGGATGAGGCTATCTAGTGGAAATAACTTGTTTTGATTTTTAGTTTAGGCTGCATACAGCCATTCACCATGACTTTGTCATTTAACTAAAATATAAAATGTTTCACTCTGATTATTCCAGTATGAAACCATTTTATTCAAAGTGCTATAGTAATTGAGAAAAACAGAAGGAACTCTCAGCGACTTCAAGTGTTGAAACTTTAGGAGGGGGACCAAAAAGGAAATCTTGTGGAGGCTGAAGACATGACTGAGGTACTGAATGAGTACTTTGCATCTGTCTTCACAAAAGAAGAGGGAGTTAATGTCAGCATAGAGGAGTTGAGCTATTGGATACGATAAAAATAGATAGACAGAAAAGAGGTACTAAGTAGGTTGCCGTTACTCAGCAAGTCATCCGGTCCAGATGGGATGCTGAGGGAAGCTAGGATGGAGATAGCAGAAGCTCTGACAACAATCTTTCAATCCTCCATGGATATTGGAGTGGTGCCCAAGGACTGGAGGATTGCAAATGTTACACCTCTGTTCAAAAACGGAGAGAGGGATAAACCTGGTAACTACAGGCCAATCAGTCTAATGCCAGTGGTGGAAAACTACTACAAAATTAATTTTCACTTGGAGGCAAGCATGGTTAATAAGGGACAGCCAGCACAAATTTGCTAAAGGCAAATCATGACTGACCAACCTGATTGAGTTATTTGATCGAGTAACATAGAGGGTTGATAAAGGTAGTGCAGTTGATGTTGTATATGTGGACTTTCAAAAAACATTTGATAAAGTACCTCAACACTTATTCAGAAATTAGAAGCACATGGTATTAAAGAGACAGTGGTAACTAGCAGATTGAGGGGTGATATAATAGAGGTGTTGAAGAAGATTAAAGTATTTGAGAGGGTTATCATAGGAGAGTTTGACTAGACCTGGCCTATATTCTCTAGAATTTAGAAGAATGAGATGTGATCTCCTTGAAACGTATAAAATTCTTAGGGGACTTGATGGGTAGATGCTGAGAGGCTGTTTCCCCTGGCTGGAGAGTCTAAAACTAGGGGCAATAGTCTCAGGATAAAGGGTCATCCATTTAGGACTGAGATGTGGAGAAATTTCTCTACTTGGAGGGTTGTGAACTTTGGAATTCTCCAGAGGGTTGTGGATGCTCAGCCAGCCATTATACAAGACTGATATCTATAGATTTTTGGACCACTAAGGAAATCACGGGATATGGGTATAGGGCAGGAAAGTGGAGTTGAGGTAGAAGATCAGCCATAATACTGAATGGTGGAGCAGGCTTGAGGGGCCATATGTCCTGCACATGCTCCTAAGGTTCTTATGGCATAGCTGACAGCAAAATAATAGAATCTATAGAACAGAAGGAGGCCATTCGGCCTGTCACACCTGTGTCGGCTATTTGAAAGAGCTGTCCAGTTTAGTCCCACAACCAAGCCTTTTTCCCAATAACCCTGCAAATTAGTCCTCTTCAAGTGCATGTTCAATTGCACTTTAAAAGTCAAATGGAATCTGAGTCCACCACCTTTCAGGTAGTGCATTCTGGATTTTAATAACCTTCCTGAAGAAATTTCTCTTCCTGGAAAGATGCCAAGAAACAGAGGAAAAAATAACTATTGGGTCACCAGAGGTTGTTCTCTTACATCTCCTGCCACTAGATTTTGCAACAGTGGAGGCCTGGGATCACTTGCCCATTCACCCAGTTTTCTGGTCAATGGTTGGCGTGGGTGCAATACTTCCTTTTGACCAAAAACAACTTTTATATCTGCTTACTCATTTACTATAACTGCTTATTGATCAAGAACTCTCATGTTTTGATCCACATATATGATTAGATCATTGGAATTGGAATAAAAATGCACAGAGGTGGCAATAAATACTGACTTTACCTTGTTGGCTGTGAAATCTGGTTAATTTACATAGTAATTACAGGAAATTGGAAAGTCTTGTCACTTGATTCTTTAAAAAAGAAACTAAGATGTATTACAGAACCATGCATAGACGATACCAATGTTTTAAGACTAGGCTAGATAGATGATTCAAGGAAAGGGGAATAAAGGGATATGGAAGTGAACACGTGGCATTCGGACTACTGCTCTTGTGAAGGATAAACACCAATATGGACAGGCTGGGTTGAACGGTTTGTTTCTATCTTGTAATTCTATGTTCAGTTTTACCAATTGTCTTGTGCTGTTTCATTAGGGAATACAGTATGATATGAAAATAAAGTAACAGTTTATCGAAATCAATTTTATGTTGTCCATATACTGCACTTGCTGGCAGAAGTACAATATCACGCTGCTGGCTTCTATTAAAACCAGTGAAAAACCTCCCTTTTAATTAACTTAAAAATGTGCTTCTCAATGGCTCAGTTGGTAAGTGTGCTGCCTAAACTGAGCTGTATTAACTAGGAAGGGCCCACTTTGATTCAGACTCTGAACTGAATTAACTAATCCGAGCCAGGGCGGTGATAAGGTTGCTACAATTGGTATCGCTGAGCTACTGAAGTGAAAAATTAGCCACTTTATCACTCCTCATAGAGTGACTCCTGCTGGAAATCTTTGAATGGATGCCTGACTTGGCCATGATGACACCCACAGTCAAGTAGCCTGCTGATGCTTATTGTCTAGACTTGCACATGATGAATGGCCAATTGTGAGGTTATACCGCAGCATGAATCAGAACCCTTATCTATTCTCAGTTGGTAGAAGCTGACTGAAGTTTGAACCCAATGAACAACACTCAATGCAGGTATTTGAGTGCTTCTGCTTAAAATTCTGTTATTTTCCCCACTCCACGCCAGCAGTATAAACTAGAATTCTGTGCTTGCCGCACGTATGGAGTACCCCAGCTGTGCTTAATTGAAATTCCTTTTGCAGATTTTGGGCTACTCCAGGAAGTTGTTGGTTGATTTCCAATCAGTTGAAATTCCAATGTCCTTTCTATGTCATTGGCCTTGTACACTGTTCCAACAAAGATTAACGAAAGCTTCAACAACAGTATTTCATATTTCTCGTAGGCATGTGCAACCCTCTGATCTGAACATTTAATTTAATAACTTCAGACTTTAACTGCATCTTCATTTTCAAATGTGTTTTAATTTAATACCTGATCCTCTAGTTTTCCATCTCATTTCATTGTATTTCCCTAGGCCTCTCTCAGCCTTAGCTATTTATAACAAAAACAGAAAATGCTGAAAACTCAGCAGGTCAGTCAGTGCCTGTAGAGGGAACAAAACCAGTTTGTGTTAGGTGGCAGACCTTTATTCAGAATGGTTACGTTAACTTTAATTGAGTAGTGCAGCCTCACTGGAAAAGAGCTCCCCACCCATGAGGCCACAAATGAAAGAATTACATTAATTGCAACTTATGCTTCAATCACTTTCATTCATCAGGAAAATTCCAAAGTTTAGCCTCAGTCAGTGCAGTTTCCTGCATAGAAATGATCAGAAGTTTTATTCAGACTGTTCCGAAAGTCACAACTCTGACATTCAAAACTTGCTTTTGTGTCTGTTCACTGAATTTCTCCTATGTCACGTGGAAGACACTAAAACCATCCCCATAATGGATAATCAAGGGGCTATAGGGAGGGAGGAACTTAATACAATCACTATCACGAATGAAATAGTACTCAGTAAAATAATGGGACTAAAGGCGGGCAAGTCCCCTGGACCTGATGGCTTACATCCTAGGGTCTTAAAAGAGGTGACTGCAGAGCTTGTGGATGCAATGGTTGTAATCTACCAAAATTCCCTGGATTCTGGGGCGGTCCCAGCGGATTGGAAAACCGCAAATGTAACGCCCCTATTTTTTTTTTTTTATAAAGGAGGCAGGCATAAAGCAGGAAACTATAGACCAGTTAGCCTAACATCTGTCGTTGGGAAAATGCTGGAGTCCATTATTAAGGACGCAGTAACGGGACAGTTGGAAAAGCATAATTCAATCAAGCAGAGTCCGCATGGTTTTATGAAAGGGAAATCATGTTTGACAAAGTTGCTGGAGTTCTTTGAGGATGTAACGAGCAAGGTGCATAAGGGGGAATCAGTGGAGGTGTATTTGGATTTCCAGAAGGCATTCGATAAGGCGCCACATAAAAGGTTACTGCATAAGGTAAAAGCTCATGGGGTTGGGGGTAATATATTAGCATGGATAGAGGATTGGCTAACGAACAGAAAACAGTCGGGATAAATGGCTCATTTTACGGTTGGCAAACAATGACTAGTGGGGTGCCGCAGGGATTGGTGCTGGGTCCTCAACTATTTACAATCTATATTAATGACTTGGATGAAGGGACTGAGTGTAATGTAGCCAAGTTTGCTGATGATACAAAGATGGTTGGGAAAGCAAATTGTGAGGAGGACACACACATTCTGCAAAGGGATATAGACAGACTAAGCGAGTGGGCAATAATTTGGCAGATGGAGTATAATGTGGGAAAATATGAGGTTATCTACTTTGGCAGAAAAAATAGAAAAGCAAATTATAATTTAAATGGATAAAAATTGCAAAGTGCTGCAGTACAGAGGGACCTGGGGGTCCTTGTGCATGAAACATAAAGTTAGTATGCAGGTACAGCAAATGATCAGGAAGGCCAATGGAATCTTGGCCTTTATTGCAAGGGGGATAGAATATAAAAGTAGAGAAGTCCTGCTACAACCGTACCTGGAGTGTGTACAGTTTTGGTCTCCGTATTTAAGGAAGGATATACTTGCATTGGAGGTTCAGAGAAGGTTCACTAGGTTGAATCTGGAGATGAGGGGGTTGACTTATGAAGGTAGGTTAGGCCTATACACATTAGAGCTCAGAAGAATGAGGTGATCTTATTGAAACATATAAGATAATGAGGGGGGCTCGACAAGGTGGATGCAGAGAGGATATTTCCACTCATAGGGGAAACTAAAACTAGGGGACATAGTCTCAGAATAAAGGGCGGCCCATTTAAAACAGATGATGAATTTCTTCTCGGAGGGTTGTAAATCTGTGGAATTCTTTGTCTGTGAGCTATGGAGGCTGGGTCAATGAATATATTTACGGTGGAGATAGACAGATTTTTGAACGATAAGGGAATAAAGGATTATGGGGAGCGGTCAGGGAGATGGAGCTGCGCCAATGATCAGATCAGCCATGATCTTATTAAATGGCGGAGCAGGCTCGAAGGGGCAGGTGGTCTACTCCTTTTCCTATTTCTTATGTTCTTATAATGTAGACATTGCCAGACACTCATACAGAGGAACATACACACACACAGATCAGGGTCATTATAGTGAAGGTTAAGGTACAGTTAATAGTTTTGATTCTTTTGAGAATCCAGTTTTTTTCAATGTCAGCTCATGTGAGGTTTATGGTAGTGAAGCAATCTATGCCATATTTGCCCCCCCCCCCCCCCCAAAAAAAACCCCACTTGGTTCCTCTGACTCTAGCCTTTTGTGCAATTCCCCTTCCTTCCGCTCACTATTGGTGACAGAACCGTCAACTGCTTGAGTCCTACATTCTGGAATTCCTTCCCTAAACCTCTCTCTTCCAATAAAGGCCCTCTCAGCCAAGCTTTGTCACTGCTCTGAACCTTTCCCTTCCTGGCTCAGCATAATATCTATTTGTGAAGTACCTTGGAATGTTAGAGATGCTATATAATTGCAAGTTTTTATTCTTTTCACTTTCTAGACATATAGAAAATAGTTTCCAGAGCAGTGATCTGGTGAAATCTGCATAATTTAAATGGGTACTGCTGCGTTTTTATTAAAATAATCAATTTCCCCAGGGCACTGCAAGGGTAGCACTTTTAAGGAACCTCCTCAAGCATCATGTCCCCCTGGTATGATCTTGAGTCACAAGCATCCTCCACCTCGCCCCAGTCACAAAGCAGTGTTGCTGGTAGTTGGCATAAAGTACTTTTGGAGCTTTGTTGTGGAGTGGATCAGCAGTAAGGTGTGTGGAAAGACATGGGGGCTCAACTAGGGGCTGGAAACAAGGAATGGGGTAAGGCAGGACAGAGTTGGGAGCAAGGAATGAGATGGGAACGGTAAGGGGCACAGGAGGAAGCACTAAGGAGCGGAAGGCATTGGTATGTAAGGCATAGAATGGGTGTGGATATAGGAAGCCGGAGAGGGGAAGGTAACGGGCTGCAGGAAGGTGGGGGGGCGGGGAGGAAGTAATGGGCTTCAGGGAGGAGAGGGTGGAAAAGACCCACGTGGCTTGGCAGATGGAATAGGGTGAAGGAGAATCCTTCTCCCTACCCAGGCTTGAAAAAGCAATGCCAAGCTCAGAAGCTTCTATTATTAGTATTATTATATGGCAAACTGAAACTTTAAAAAATATATAATTGAAGTCACCTTGAAGCTGGATCTTGCTTATGGCAGGAACACGGCTTTTCTTTAGCATGAATATCAGGGTTTGGATTGGACTGGCAACTGGAATGGCCCATTGGGGCTTTGGGTCAAGTAGAGATGTAGCAGCAACAAGGTGGGAAAGGGGGCTGGTATAAAGCAAGCTTCCGTAGGTCCTAGGTGAGTGGCTGGAGATGGGAGCTAGGAGAACTCAACAAAGTAAGATTAGATAGGTGTACTGTGGACATGACTGGAAAGTTACAAGAAATAATTGATAGTTCGAGGGAGTGCATGCATACTTTTAATATATACAGATCAATTTTTAATTCATCCTTGTTTGCTCTCTCGAGTTTCAAAATGAAACTGTTCTGGCTTACTCTACATGTAATAACTTATAAATAACCCAACAACTTGGTAAGACAAGGAGTAAAATATTGTCCAAGTTAGCATTTTATTTAATCAGAAATTTATCAGAGCCTTGTATGCCGATTTGAAATCCCAGTTCTGTCTGACTTCATAGTTAAAATCTAAACTAAAATTTTGCTTCCAGGGTTTCTTCCGAAGAACAATTCGGATGAAGCTGAAGTATGAGAAATGTGATCGTAACTGTAAGATCCAGAAAAAGAACAGGAATAAGTGCCAGTATTGCCGCTTCCAGAAGTGTCTGGCATTGGGGATGTCACATAATGGTCAGTAAATGTTGCCAAAATGAGCAAACGAAAATTTAAGACATGATAAGTTGATAGGTTTAACAGCTTTTCAAATCGAGAATTGAATGATTTTATAAAATATTTGTATTAACACACCTTGTTTTATATTTAAGTTGTGCTTTATAAGCATCTAACATGGCAGAAAATCTGTTGGTTGATTGTTCAACTTCATTGTCGACTCCTAATTCAATTAGGAATTAGTCCAGTCTTTAACAATGATTGTGCCTATTATGTCGTCTGTGCCAGGAATGCCCCAGGTTTAGCCTTGACCTCTTGTATGTTAACTGTTCCTGGCTGTTGTGGCAGTTTTGCAGTAAGTTGGCTTCGCTGTGCCCAAAAAAGAAAGACATGGATTTTCACGTGCTTTTCACGACCCCCGGATGTCTCGAAGCGCTTTACAGCCAGTGGAGTGTAGTCACTGTTGTAATGTAGGAAAAGTGGAAGCCAATTTGTGCACAAGCAAGCTCCCACAAACAGCAATGTGATAATGACCAGATAATCTGTTTTTGTTATGTTGATTGAGGGATAAATATTGGCCAAGACACCGGGGATAACTCCCCTGCTCTTTGAAATAGTGGAGTGGGATCTTTTACGTCCACCTGAGAGAGTAGACGGGGCCTCGGTTTAACGTCCCATCCGAAAGACTGCACTTTTGAAAGTGCAGTACTCGCTGGAGTATCAACCTAGATTTTTTTTGTGCTCAAGTCCCTGGAGTGGGACTTGAACCCACAACCTTCTGACTCAGAGACAAGAGTGCTACCCACAGAGCCACAGCTGACCCAAGCCATGGAGGTAGGAAAATCAGCCAGTGTATCTGCTCCTGATCACGAGGAAGGGAAAGAAATGCAAAAAAAAATCAACCAGGCAAGTATGGTTTTAAAAAAAAAAAAAATCATTTTAATGTATTGAAAATGCGCAACCTCATTTGACTGTAAACTCCTTGAGCGTTGCTCTTGTCTTTTGGGTAATTCTTTAAACCAAGGCCCTGCTTGCCTATTCAGGTGGATGTAACAGATTTATGGTATTTTTTATGAAGAAGAGCAGTGTTCCCACAATGTGCTGGTCAATATTCACCCCTCAACTAATGCCACCACAGACATTTTAACTGCTCATTCACCTCATTGCTTATTATGGGGCCTTTTCAGAATGGCAGGCAGTGACTAGTAGGGTACCGCAACGTTCAATGTTGGAACCCCAGCTATTTACAATATACATTAATGATTTAGACGAAGGAATTGAATGTAATATCTCCAAGTTTGCAGATGACACGAAGCCGGATGATAGTGTGAGCTGTGAGGAGGATGCTAAGAGGCTGCGGGGTGACTTGGACAGGTTAGGTGAGTGGGCAAATACATGGCAGATGCGATATAATGTAGGTAAATGTGAGGTTATCCACTTTGGTGGTAAAAACAGGAAGGCAGATTAGTATCTGAATGGTGACAGATTAGTAAAAGGGGAGGTGCAACGAGACCTGGTGTCATGGTGTATCAGTCATTGAAACTCTTTTAGAAAGTTGGCTTATAGGTACAGCAGGTGGTGAAGGCGAGAGGATTTCAGTATAGGAGCAGGGAGGTCTTACTACAGTTGTACAGGGCCTTGGTGAGGCCACACCTTGAATATTATGTTCAGTTTTGGTCTCCTAATCTGAGGAAGGAAATTCTTGCTATTGAGCGAGTGCAGCGAAGGTTCACCAGACTGATTCTCGGGATGACAGGACTGACATATGAAGAAAGACTGGATCGACTAGGCTTATATTCAATGGAATTTAGAAGAATGAGAGGGGATCTCATAGAATCATAAAATTCTGACTGGATTGGACAGGTTAGAGGCAGGAAGAATGTTCCCGATGTTGGGGAAGTCCAGAACCAGGGGTCACAGTCTAAGGATAAGGGGTAAGCCATTTAGGACCGAGATGAGGAGAAACTTCTTCACTCAGAGTTGTGAACCTGTGGAATTCTCTACCGCAGAAAGTTGTTGAAGCCAGTTCATTAGATATATTCGAAAGGGAGTTAGATGTGGCCCTTACAGCTAAAGGGATCTGGGGATGGAGAGAAAGCAGGAATGGGGTACTGAAGTGCATGATCAGCCATGATAGTGAATGGTGGTGCAGGCTGAAGGGCAGAATAGCCTACTCCTGCACCTATTTTCTATGTTTCTATGGGGTCTTGCTGTACCCAAATTGGCTACAAATGTTTTTCTACAAAAAGGAGTGAAAGGTGCGATGTTAATCCTTATCTGTCTGTTCTTCCTTGTCCTCTAAGCCCCTCAATTTGTGTTCCATCTTTGTAATACACTCACCGCTATTGTTCTCTGTCGTTCTTGATTAATCTTGGGTGTTATCTTGAGTTGTCGGGACAATAGCTGTGAAGAACAGTATGATCGCTGGTCCCTGCGAGAAGGTTAAGGTTAAAGTGAAAAGGATACTGTGTTACAATTATTACCAGTGTGGAGCACTGCCTGGTTTCAATTTGTGCTAACGACCTTGTGTTGAAACCTCCTATAGCAGTACAGCCTGTGATGATTGGTACTTGTTGAAAACAGACTTGCTATTCACTGTCCAGCCTAATAATAAATAAATTGAATCCAAGCCAATTTTATACTTAACCAAAACAAACTGAATTCTTTGCCAAATCTAATTTTGTTTTTCTCTGGTAACAGCCATCCGTTTTGGCCGAATGCCTGAAGCAGAGAAGAAAAAGCTAGTTGCAGGACTTCTAGCTGGTGAATCAACAGTTCAAAATCCACAAATAGCCGATTTGAAATCATTGGCGAAACATGTTTACGATGCATATCTAAAGAACTTCAATATGACTAAGAAAAAAGCACGAGATATCCTAAGCGGAAAAGCTACCAAGGACCCTGTAAGTAAAGGGAGAGAAACCTTGTTGACCCTGGCCTGAATTTTGTGATCAGAATAGGTGCCCTTTATCACTAGCTAACCGCAACTGCTTGGTTTTCCCAGCATTGGTTGCACTCAAAGAAACAAGAACAAAACAACTTGTTGTTATATAGTGCATTCGTGTCCTCCGGACATCGCAAAGTGCTTCACAGGCAGTGAAGCGCCAACAACATATTGCATTTATGTAGTTCCTTTTTAATGTAGAAAAATGTCCCAAGGTGCTACACAGAAGCTGAATCAGACCAAGATAAACAGCGAGCCAAAGAAGGTAGCACTCGGTAAAATAATGGGACTAAAGGCAGACAAGTCCCCTGGACCTGATGGCTTACATCCTAGGGTCTTAAAAGAGGTGGCTGCAGAGATAGTGGATGCATTGGTTGTAACCTCCCAAAATTCCCTGAATTCTGGGGCGGTCCCAGCGGATTGGAAAACCGCAAATGTAATGCCTCTTTTTTTTTTTAAAAAAAGGAGGAAACTATAGACCAGTTAGCCAACATCTGTTGTTGGGAAAATGCTGGAGTCCATTATTAAGGAAGCAGTAGTGGGACAGTTGGAAAAGCATAATTCAATCGAGCAGAGTCAGCATGATTTTATGAAAGGGAAATCATGTTTGACAAATTTGCTGGAGTTCTTTGAGGATATAACAAGTAGGGTAGATAAGGGGGAACCAGTGGATGTGGTGTGTTTGGATTTCCAGAAGGCATTCGATAAGGCGCCACATAAAAGGTTACGGCACAAGACAACAGTTCATAGGGTTGGGGATAATATATTAGCATGGCTAGAGGATCGGCTAACTAACAGAAAACAGAGTGTCGGGATAAATTGGTCATTTTCCGGTTGGCAAATAGTGACTAGTGGGGTGCTGCAGGGATCGGTGCTGGGTCCTTAACTATTTACAATCTATATTAATGATTTGGATGAAAGGACCCAGTGTAATGTAGCCAAGTTTGCTGATGATACAAAGATGGGTGGGAAAGCAAATTGTGAGGAGGACACAAAATCTGCAGAGGGATATAGACAGGCTAAGTGTGCAAAAATCTGACAGATGTATAATGGGGGAAAATGTGAGGTTACCCACTTTGGCAGAAAAGCAAATTACTGTTTGAATGGAGAAAAATTGCAAAGTGTTGTAGTACAGAGGGGATCCTTGAGCATGAAACACAAGAAGTTAGTATGCAGGTACAGCAAGTAATCAGGAAGGCAATGGAATGTTGGCCTTTATTGCAAGGGGATGGAGTATAAAAGCAGAGAAGTCCTGCTACAACTGTACAGGATATTGGTGAGGCCACACCTGGAGTAGTGCATACAGTTTTGGTCTCCGTATTTAAGGAAGGATATACTTACTTTAGAGGCTGTTCAGAGAAGGTTCACTAGATTGATTCTGGAGATGAGGGGGGTTGACTTATGAAGATACTTCGAGTAGGTTGGGCCTATACACATTAGCGTTCAGAAGAATGAGAGGTGATCTTATAAGATAATGGGCCTCGACAAGGTAGATGCAGAAAGGATGGGCCCAATTTTGCCCATGACTTGCATCAATTTTTTTGGAGTAAGTTTTTTCTGGCGTAAGTTTAAAAAATGCCATTTCCCCCAAAAGATTTGCTCCAGAGTAAGTAAATTAGATACGATTTTTTTGTAGTTTTTTTTTTTAAAAGGGGACGTTCCCAGACACTTACCCCAGTTTTGGTCATTTATGCCACTTTGGCCAGCTAAAACTTCTTCTTATTCCAAATCGACTTAGATCAGCGTATGTGGCCAGCTCTGAAAAACATTGCGGGCAGTTAAGAATTCGGCGCAGGTTAAAGCACCAAGACTTACAAAGCACTAAACAAAGCACAAAAAGTAATAAGCAATCAATCCATAACAAATAAAAAATAGAAGTCCTACCTTTATGCCAGAATCAAGTTGGTTTTTTTTTTAAGTCTCTTTCCCCCTTGCCATCAAAACACTCTTCTCTTCCCCCTGCCCCCACCCCCCCAACCCCCCATCAAAACTCCCCTCACTGAACAATGCACAACCATCAATAAATAAAAAATAAAACTGAAGTCCTACCTCGACCCGGGAAGTTAGCGGGCTGGCCGGCCGGTACGGGAGGCCACTTGGCCGGGGATAGGGTGTCCCTTCGGCCGGGGATAGGGCTGCGAGCATCTGGTCCAACTTGCAGCCCGCAGGACACGCTGGGAGGGCAAGGAGCATGCGCGCAGACTTCACTGTGCATGTGCGCAGCTGCCGGCAGTGTTTTCTGCGTGGCCTGCTGCTCCGCCCCCCCCCACTTCACTATCTACGCCACGCTGGGAGACTCTGCAGATCGGGCAGGATGGGGCCCCCTTTTTTTTGCCGCTGTTTCCAGCGCGCAAAGTTGGCGCATTTAAGTTAAGTGCACCGATAAAAGGGGTTGGAGAAAATTGGGCCCGATATTTCCACATGGAAAACTAAAACTAGGGGACATAGTCTCAGAATAAGGGGCCGCCCATTTAGAACTGAGATGAGGAGGAATTTCTTCTGAGGATTGTAAATCTATGGAATTTTCTGCCCCAGAGAGCTGTGAAGGCTGGGTCATTGAATATATTTAAGGCGGAAATAGACAGATTTTTGAGCGATAAGGGAGTAAAGGGTTATGGGGAGTGGGTAGGGTAGTGGAACTGAGTCCATATCAGATCAACCATGATATTGAATGGCGGAGCAGGCTCGATGGGCCAAATGGCCTAATCCTGCTTCTATTTCTTATGTAAGGTGATATTAGAAGGGTGCTTGGCCAAAGAGATGGCTTTTAAAGAGGATCTTAAAGGAGGTGATGGAGGTGGAAAGGCAGAGAGCTATAGGGAGAGAATTTCAGAGCATAGGCCCTAGATGGCTGAAGGAACGGCTACCTACAATGAAGCACAAGAGGCCAGACTCCATGGCACACGAGTTCTGTGATGGGGTGGGGTGGGGTGGGGGGCGGTTGGCAGATTGGATTGTAGGGCTAGAAGAGCTTAGAGATGGGGAGGGATGAGGCCATAAAGGGATTTAACCATGATGAGCATTTTGAATGAGGGCTGAGAGCCAATATAGGTCACTAAGGACAGGGGTGATGGGTTGGTACATGATGGGATATGGGTCAGCAGAGTTTTGGATAAACTGAATTTTATGTAGGGTGGAGGAATAGAATCTGGCCAGTAAAGCATTGGAATAGTCAAGTCTGGGGGTGACGAGGGAGGAGGTGGGGGCGGAGGATGTTCGTCTTGAAGGGGAAGCAGCAGAGGCAGCTGAACGGATGGTCTGAATTTTAGTGACAAAGTCCACGAGCTCCCCGTACGTGTTTGGAGGGGGCAAGGCAGAGGAGACCGTTAGTGGAGAAAAGAAGCTAGTTTGTCTGAAATGCAGACCCTGTTACAATAAGTAAACATAACTGAGTTGACCTGCTTTATTACAGAGGCCTGGTTTTTTTCGTAGGTGTCCGGATCTTTGTTCAGAACAATGATCTCCTCTGGTTTGTTCACTGCACCAGCTATTGTGTTTCAACATTACATCATGATACAAACACCCTGAGGCACTCCACCTGTGCCGTTTGATTCCCTAGTCCACCTACTACATGCAATTGCATCATAACACAGCAATCCCAGGCCCACTCCCAGAATGACTCACTCACTGACTTGCACAGAGACCCATACAAGGCAGCTGTATAAACAGAGAAATGCATGGAGGTTGATCTCCAACATGGAATGAAAAAAAAGGTAAGTGTAGACATAATTCAAACTGTACACACCCACTGGGAGGAAGTTATACTTGCAGAAACAAGTTTAAATAGGCAGTTTCCATTATAATTGTGTATACTGTACAGGAATTTGTGATGGGAAAAAGTGTCTGAAGATGTAGGTTGTATAATATATATATATGGTTATTACTTTCAGATAGAAATGGAGGGGGTACTTTGAATAGAGATTACTCTTCCTAGACTTTGCTTTCACTTTAAATTCAGAGAAGGAACTGCTCTCTTTTGAAATTCAATGGGGAACTCTTTTAAAAAGCACAGGAAAAGTAGGCTGCAACCTCCTATATGGTGTCAACTGCCAAATAATGGCTTCTGAGTCTTATTCAATCAGTTCAATGCAAAATTGTGACATGGCAGCAAAGATGCTTCTTGTGTTGTAGGAAGTTAATTTTAACCCAGAATGAAAATGAGACAAGAATTATTTATTACGTCATTAGCAGTCCCAATTGAGTGACGTTAGATCTGTAATGATGCATTACTCATATTGTGATGTCATGTTTATGCTGAACTGTAATCTGGCTTGGCATTCGATATTTGTGTTTCCTGATTTAGTCCAGTTCCCAGAAGTATAAATGAGGCACTTCTGTTGAAACTGGAGATGCACCTGAAGAACAGAAGGTGAATTATTTGAAGTTCATTCATCTGCAAGTTGCATGCCACAAAGACTGGAATGGTGGCAAACAGTTGGGCTTGGTAGATGCATCACCCCTCTGTCCCAAGCTAACCAAACAAATTTTGGATTAGAACATCTGGTTATTGATTAAAAAGGGAGAATTTTCTGCTGTTTCTGAAAAAATAAAGGAGGGAAAATTGCAGTCGGAGGCTTCCTTCGTACGAATGCCTCCGACCCGAAACAAAATCTGCAAATCTACCTGTTGGTCCTGGAGAAATGTAAGATCTCGGTCGGAAGCCTAGATTCGCTGCGCAGCGCATGGGGACCTGTCTTTGAAGTACGTGCCAATCACTACGCAGTATTCTCATTGCTAAAAATGGGAGCTCTACTTGTACGGGCTCCCATTACCATCAATGGGGAAACCTCCTAAAACACCGAAACACAGCAAAATAAATAAATAAAACACCTCATATTTAAAATTAATTGAAATTAAATGTTTTAGAAAAAAATAATTTTTTGGAATTTTTTTTAATGTGTTTTGATAGTGTTAAATAAACTTGCCTTAATAGACAAGGTTTTTAATATAAAAATGAGTGTTTTTATATGTTTTAAAACTCTTATGCTGGTAAAAGTAAGCTATGTGCCTGCTTTTTACAGGACTTTGGGTATGAGTTGGGCAAATAGCCTAATCTCTGCTGCGCAAATGTCTTTCCCGGGGATGCAGAGAGTCTGTTAAGAGAAATCTTGACTGGAAAAAACGGTTTTCGGCACGTGCGCAATGCGCCTCTCAAATCGGCTTTTGCCAGGCCTCGCTGGGTCCGTGCGCACTTCGTACGGACCCGGCGAGGCCGGAATTTTCAGCCCAAAGTGCAAGATTTTTCCAGAATCAAGCTTTTGGATTGAGAGGAAAAACATTTGCTTACATTTATATTGCATCTTCTATCTTTCAGAAATGTCTCCAATGCTTCATGTGCACTTCATTACTTTGAAATGCATGGACTGTTACTATTTAAGCAATGGTGCCATTTTGTGCACAGCCAAGATTTCATAAGCAGCAGTGGGATGAATGATCAATTGAGCTGTTATGGTGGTGTTGTTTGAAGGAGGCCTGATGGGGAGCACTCCTTGCTTGGCTGCTAATCGTATCATTGGGTCTTCAGCATCCATCCAAACACAATCAAATGGGACGTCAGTTTGTCATCTCAAAGCACAGCCCCTCTGACAACTGAATCATTCCCTCACTACAACACTGAATTGTGAGCTGAAGTGAGTCTTCCCTCTCAGTCAGAAGGTTGTGGAGTCAAGACATATATTTTAATATCCAAATATAGAGCTCAATTTTCCCCAGTTATTTGCGCCGTTGTTTTGGTGTGTGCTGTTTTTTGGCCTAAATTTAAAATATCCACATTTCCTTAAAGATTGTATGTCAATGTAACTCAGTTAGTTACAATTCTTTTACGTTTGTTTTTTTTTTACTTCATTGGGGGCGTAACCTACCACCCGTGCCAATTCTAGGTATTTAAGCAAGTTTGGCCAGCTCCGATTTACTCCAATTTTTCTTAGGATGGTGTATGTGACCTCTGGAAAAACCTTCTGGGTAGTTAAGAAAATCAGCGCAGGTAAGGAAATCAGCGCAGCAGATGCAGTTCCACGGCCCGAACAACAGCAGCAGCAGAGAGGGGAAAGAGTGTGGGAGGTGCGGGGTGGGGAGATCTTTCGGCCAGGGATAGTAGCGGGTACTGGGAGGGAGGAGGCCCTTCGG
Organism: Pristiophorus japonicus; assembly: GCF_044704955.1. Taxonomy (NCBI): domain Eukaryota; kingdom Metazoa; phylum Chordata; class Chondrichthyes; family Pristiophoridae; genus Pristiophorus; species Pristiophorus japonicus. The sequence continues at coordinate 82,434,413 of NC_091993.1, forward strand.
CCAGGGATAGTAGCGGGTACTGGGAGGGAGGAGGCCCTTCGGCCAGGGTTAGTAGCGGGTACTGGGAGGGAGGAGGCCCTTCAGTCAGGGATAATAGTGGGTACTGGGAGGAAGGAGGCCCATCGGCCAGGGATAGTAGCGGGTACTGGCATTGGGAGGCTCTTCAGCCAGGGATAGTAGTGGGTACTGGTTTTGGGGAGGGGGGGGGGCATAAGACTTTTGGCATAAATACTTCAATAATTTAATAAGTTGTTACAATGTGTAAGGTGCTTGTGAAGGTTGCTGTGAGCTGGCCAGAATGTGTTGCATGTTTCACTTTCCAACCTTGGCCCACAGTGTCCCTAGTTACCCTGGCAACCTAATCTTTTTGGTGCAGATCTTAGGCTCCACCCCCAAAGCTAAAGGACAGACTAGGCGGTGCCAAAATCAACAATTCAAACGGAGAAACTTGGATGATTTTTTTTGGCATAGTTGGACCCCGAAAAAACGGGTGTTTAAAAAAAAACAGCTTTGGGGAAAATTGAGCCCATAGATTCCAACACACATTATTTTTCTGAAGTCAAAGTTGAGGCTACATTTCAGAACATTTAGTATTGGAGCTAAACCATGCCCAATAGAGAAGCACTTAGTACAGTAATTAAATTCTGTCCTTCAACAATGTCAGCATCCTTGCCATGAGCTCAAACAGTTAAAGATGCAGAGCCTGGTTACATGTTTGTATGAATGTGTCAATGTTGTAAACAGCCTTGTGGTATAATAATTGTATCCTGTGCAATAGTTCGGCGTGGTATTGAGAATCCTGCATAGAGGTTAGCATGCTTTTCTGTTACAAATAATTTTTTGGAGCATACTGGCCTAGAAATCCCGGTCGAGGTCTTCCTGTGGGCGAACGACAGAAAAAGATAAAGATGCGCACCGACCTTATCCTGCTGTGCCCACCAGGATCCACTCACTGCGCATCGGAGCTCATGCACGTCTGGACGTCCGTAAACCTAGCTGGAATCACATGGCTCTGGGCAGCCAATCCAGGTACAGTATTTTCTCATTCATAATAATTGGAACTCCTTAAGTAGGAGTTCTCATTATGATTGAGAAACATCGATTTCCCCCCCCCCCCCCCCCCACCAACACCAAAACAAAAATAAAAAATAGAAAAAAATACACCACATTTATTAATTTAAATTAAAGTTATTAATGTCTTTAAAAAAATATATATTGCGATTTTTTTTTTAATAAAGTTTTTTAAATTATGGTTTAAAATAAACTTGCCTTAGTGGGCATGGTTTTAACAATAAAATGTGTTAAAATTATATTTTACTATGTTTTGTATGTTTTAAAACTCATACACCTGTAAAAATAGGCTATGTGCCTGCTTTTATCAGGCACAAGAGTTTTCAGGACATCTGCTGGGCAAGGTATGGGCAAATATAGCAATCTTGCCCATGCGAATGTCCTGGCTGTGGAGATACGGAGGATCTGTCAAGCCAGCTTTTGTGATACCTTCCCGGGTCCGTACACACTCGGTCTTATAAGGGATTTCTAGGCCTTTATTTTGCACTGGAGTGTGTGAGTGTGTATATGCATTTTGGGGGAGAGGAGAAGGGGATGACCAGTAAAACTCAAAATGGTACAAATCAGAACCATCCTGTGATGAGAACTGTGGTCTGTACATGTTGTTTTTGTTTTGCTGAAACTGGCAGTGTAGTACCTGAGTGGTTAGTCTCGTGTCCATTGCTGAACAAATTCTAGCATGATATTGGACACAATGCACGCATTCATATTTTTTTCTCTTATCCTGACTTGGCAATAGCCCATTATAATTCTGTGCTAGAGGTAATGGGTGGAATAGAATACTTTATAAAAAAAAAAACTGACACATGATCCTTAGTGGGCTTCCAAAAATATGTTATTCTACTTGCAGTTTAAAAAGATTGAATTTCAATAGTAAAGCTAGACCAAATATAATGATTTGGCAAATGTTTGGCAATTTTTTTTCCATTTCCCATCTATTTGCGAATAGAAATTATGTTTTCAATGCACTACCATTCAGAAATATGTACCTAAAATATTGGTCCTGCATTTGCGGTCAGCAGCAAAGTGAAGGTGTTCACTGGACCCGAAGTAAGCTTCGCACAAAGATCTTGCGATCTCGGTGTCGAAGTTCGGGTATTCCGACGTGCAATTCAAATCTATAGTATAGTGGGGACCCTTGTGCGAGCTGCTGTGACATCATCAAGTTGTCTTAGTAGCCAATCAAAACACTGAATTCTCAGACTGTGAACAAGGAAGTGAGTAAACTCTTAAAATTCTAACTCTTTAAAAATGCTAGAGAGAGCAAAACAAAGATTGAGGCTCTTGCATGGGGAAAAGGCACACCTGAAAAAGATGAACAAACTTTAAAATAAAATTAAAATGATGACAAACATTGCCAATTTGTCATCAAGAGGACTGCAAATTTCAGGTCGTTGTGTTGTGTTTTTGCACATTTACAACAGATGTATAATGGAGACATCTGGTGGCTGTGGACGGTACTGTGCAAACCTCTTCCTAACTCATTGTGAAAAGGGAGTTAAGGCACTGGATTATCAGACTCTCTGGATTTTATCTAGTAATTGTGCCCAGAGTTCTAATATTTAGTGAAAGTGTAATTCTTGGTTCTTGAGTCATTCTTCCTCCTCCTCCCCACTCTTTCCCCCCCCTCCCCCCCCCCCACCAACCAACACATGCACGTGCTGTCTCAGTATCACAAGCCTTCTGTGTCACACTGCTTACTCTCTGTCTTACATTCATTCATGCATGCTCTGTCTCTCTCAATTTAATGGGAACGGTAGCATAGTGGTAAATTTACAGGACTAGTAATCCAGAGGCCTGGACGAATAATCTGGGGACATGAGTTCAAATCCTGCTCAGGCAGCTGGGGAATCTTAATTCAGTTAATTAAATAAATCTGGAATAAAAAGCTAATGTCAGTAATGGTGACCATGAAACTACCGGATTGTCGTAAAAACCCATCTGGTTCACTAACTACCCTAAGGGAAGGAAATCTGCCGCCCTTACCCGGTCTAGCCTATATGTAACTCCAGACCCACAGCAATGTGGTTGACTCTTAACTGCCCTCTGAAATGGCCTAACAAATCGTTGTAAGAAACAATAAGAATAATAAAACCAGACGGACCACCCGGCATTGACCTCTGCACCGGCTTCGGACATGACAATGGCGCACCCAGCCCAGTCGACCTGCAAAGTCCTCCTCACTAACATCTGCCAAAATTGGGAGAGCTGTCCCACAGACTAGTCAAACAACAGCCTGACATGATCATACACTCAGAATCATTCCTTTCAGCATATATCCCAAACTCCTCCATCACCATCCCTGGGTATGTACTGCTGGTGGGACAGGACATACCCACTCGAGGTGGTGGCATGGTGGTGTATACAGTCAGGAAGGAGTGGCTCTGGGAGTCCTAACATTGACACAGGACCACATGAAGTCCCAAAGCATAAGCAAGGAAATCTGCTGAGTACCACCTACTGCACTCCCTCAGCTGATAAATCAGTACTCATCCATGTTGAACACCACTTGGAAGAAGCACTGATGGTAGCAAGGGCACAGAATGTACTCTGGGTGGGTGACTTCAATGTCCATTACCAAGAGTGGCTCGGTAGAACCACTACTGATCGAGCTGGCCGAGTCCTGAAGGACATAGCTGCCAGACTGGGCTTGCGGCAGGTGGTGAGAGAACCAACACCAGTACAAAACTTACTTGACCTCGTCCTCGCCAATCTACCTGTCGCAGATGCATCTGTCCATGACCGAATTGGTAGCAGTGACCACCGCACGGTCCGTGTGGAGACGAAATCCTGTCTTCACACTGAGGACACCCTCCAAAATGTTGTGTGGCACTACCACTGTGCTAAATGGGATAGATTCAGATCTAGCAGCTCAAAACTGGGCATCCATGAGACGATCTGGGCCATCAGCAGCAGCAGCAGAATTGTATTGCACCACAATCTGTAACCTCATGGCCTAGCATAGCCCTCACTCTACCATTACCATCATGCAAGGAGACTAACTTTTGGTTTAGTGAGGAATGCAGAAGAGCATTCTGGGAACAGCACCAGGCATACCTAAAAATGAGGTACCAACCTGGGGAAGCTACAACACAGGACTATATGCATGCTAAACAGCGGAAGCAGCATGCTATAAACAGAGCTAAGCGATTCCACATTCAGAGGATCAGATCAAAGCTCTGCAGTCCTGCCACATCCAGTCGTGAATGGTGGTGGACAATTAAACAACTAATGGGAGTTTGAGGCTCTGTGACCCTCCCCCTCAGTGATGGCGGAGCCCAGCATGTGAGTACAAAAGACAAGGCTGAAGCATTTGCAACCATCTTCAGCCAGAAGTGGATGATCCGTATCGGCCTCCTCCTGAGGTCCCTACCATCACAGAAGCCAGTCTACAGCCAATTCAATTCACTCCATGTGATATCAAGAAATGGCTGAGTGCACTGGGGACAGCAAAGGCTATGGCCCTGATAACATCCCAGCTGTCGTGCTGAAGACGTGCTCCAAAACTAGACGTGTCTCTAGCCAAGCTGTTCCAGTACAGCTACACCACTGGCATCTATCTGATGATGTGGAAAACTGCCCAGGTATGTTCTGTCCATTAAAAGCAGGACAAATCCAATCCAACCAATTACCATCCCATCAGTCTACTCTCAATCATCAGTAAAGTGATTGAAGGTGCCGTCAACAGCGCTATCATGCGGCACTTACTCACCAATAACCTGCTCACCGATGCTTAGTTTGGGTTTCCCCAGGACCACTCGGCTCCAGACCTCATTACAGCCTTGGTCCAAACATGGACAAAAGAGCTGAATTCCAGAGGTGAGGTGAGAGTGACTTCTCTTGACATCAAGGTAGCATTTGGCCGAGTGTGGCTTCAAGGTGCCCTAGTAAAATTGAAGTCAATAGGAATCGGTTAGTAGGGGGGGAAACTCGCCACTGGCTGGAGTCATACCTAGCACAGAGGAAGGTGGTTGTTGGATGTCAATCATCCCAGCCCGAGGACATCGCTGCAGGAGTTCCTCGGGCAGTGTTCTAGGCCCAACCATCTTCATTTGCTTCATCAATGACCTTCCCTCCATCATAAAGTCAGAAGTGGGGATGTTTGCCGATGATTGCAGTGTTCAGTTTAATTCGCAACTCCTCAGAAAATGAAGCAGTCCATGCCTGCATGCAGCAAGACCTGGATAACGTTCAGGCTTGGGCTGATAAGTGGCAAGTAACATTCATGCCACACAAGTGCCAGGCAATGGACATCTCCAACAAGCGAGAGTCTAACCATCTCCACTTGATATTCAATGGTATTACCATTGCTGAATCCCCTACTATCAACATCCTGGAGGTCACCATTGACCAGAAACTTAACTGGACCAGCCACATAAATACTGTGGCAACAAGAGCGGGTCAGAGGCTGGGTATTCTGCGGCGCAAGTGTCTTTCCACCATCTACAAGGCACAAGTCAGGAGTGTGATGGAATACTCTCCACTTGCCTGGATGAGTGCAGCTCCAACACAAGAAACTCAACACCATCCAGGACAAAGCAGCTCGCTTGATTGCCACCCTATCCACCACCTTCAACATTCACAACTTCAACATTCACTCCCTCCACCACTGTCGCACTGTACCATCTATAAGATGCACTGCAGCTTGCCACGAATTCTACGGCAGCACCTCCCAAACCCATGACCTCTACCGCCTAGAAGGACAAGGGCAGCAGGCGCATGGGAGCACCATCACCATCCTGACTTGGAAATATATTGCCATTCCTTCATCGTCGCTGGGTCAAAATCCTAGAACTCCCTCCCTAGCAGCACTGTGGGAGTAACTTCACCACGAGGACTGTAGCAGTTCAAGAAGGCGACTCACCACCACTTTCTCAAAGCCAATTAGGGATGAGCAATAAATACTAGCTTTGCCAGCGACGCCCACATCCCGGAACGAATTTTTAAAAAATTTAGAAGAATTGTGCATACTTGGTCACATGCTTGCATGCCTTCTGAGTCACTCATGCTCTGCTTATATCTATTTTCTCTGTCTCTGTCTAATTTCCACTTTCTCTCTCACAACTAGTTTCAATTTATATAATATATTTTGTGTTTTTTTAAAGACTAGGGTGCTTCCCAGATTTGCTTATGGAAAACAGACATGGAGAGCTGACCAAAAGCTTAGTCAAAGAGCTTGGTTGAGAGGAGGTTTTTAAGAGGGAGGTGGCGAAGCAGAGGGTATTACAAAAGGAATTTGAGAGCGGAACCCAGACTAGTGGCAGGGTCTGCTATAAGTCGTGTGACTTGGGGGTAGGGGTTGTACATGAAGCTGGAGGCTAGAATGGGGAGATCGGTGGGGATGTGTAGCTTGAGAAAATTGTAGAGGTACTGTGGGATGAGGCATCAAAGGAATTTTAGTACAAGGACAAAGATTTTAAACTTACATTGGAGCTCTGTCCCCCAACTCATTACAGAGGTCCAACAAAAAAACCCAGGACCTAAAGGTGGATGGAGAAAGCACGGGAGATACAGCAGCTGGCCGACAGCCATGATGTGCGAGGATTCTTCATCGCAGTCAAGGCCACATACGGACCAAACTCCCAAGACCCCGCCCCGCTGCTGGCCAAGAACGGGGAAACACTCATCAGGGCCCACTGGAAGGAGCACTTCGAAGATCTCCTCAATCGAGACTCTGCCTTTGACTCAAGTGTTCTCGACTCCATTCTGCAACATGTTACCTGCCACCACCTCAGTGAGACCCCAACACTGCACGAGGTAGAAAAAGCCATACGACAGCTTAAAAAACAACAAGGCTATGGGTGCGGATGGAATCCCTGCTGAGGCACTGAAGTATGGTGGAGAGGCACTGCTGGCGAAAATACATGACCTCATCTCTGTCATCTAGAGGGTGGCGAGCATGCCGGGAGATCTTGGAGATGCTGATCGTGATCATCTTTAAAAAAGGGGTCAAGTCCGAATGGCAACTACAGAGGAATCTCCCTGCTATCAGCCACTGGGAAAGTCATCGCTAGAATCCTCCAACAGTCTTCTCCCCGTGGCCGTGGAGCTCCTCAGAGTCACAGAGCACAACGAACATGATTTTTGCAGCATGACAGCTGCAGGGAATAGCGCCAGCCCTTATACATGGCCGCCTTCGATCTTACAAAGGCCTTTGATACTGTCAACCGCGAGGGTCTATGGAGCGTCGTCCTCCGTTTCAGATGCCCCCAAAAATACGTCACTATCTTCCGCCTGCTCCACGACGACATTCAGGCTGTGATCCTTACCAACGGATCCATTATAGACCCAATCCATGTCCGGACCGGGGTCAAGCAGGTGCTTCACCTCACAGTTGACAAACTCCCCGCTGGAGTGGAATTAAATTACAGAACCAGTGGGAAGCTGTTGAACCGTCGCCGTCTCCAGGCCAGGTCCAAGACCACCCCAACCTCTGTCATCGAGCTATAGTACGCGGACGACGCCTGCATCTCTGCACACACAGAAGCTGAACTCCAGGACATAGTCGATGTATTTACTGAAGCGTGCAAAAGCATGGGCCTTATGCTAAACATCAGTAACACAAAGGTCCTCCACCAGCCTGTCCTCGCCGCACGGCACTGCCCCCACCCCGCCCCCCAGACATCAAGATCCACGGTGCGGCCCTGGACAACTAGGAACACTTCCCTTATCTCGGGAGCCTCCTATCAACAAGAGCAGGCATTGACGACGAGATCCAAAACCGCCTTCAGTGTGCCAATGAAGCCCTCGGCCGCCTGAGGAAAAGAGAGTGTTTGAAGACCAGGCCCTCAACTGTCACCAAGCTCATGGTCTACAGGGCCATAGTAATACCCGCCCTCCTGTATGGCTGAGACATGGACCACGTACAGTAGACACCTCCAAGTCGCTGGAGAAATACCACCAACGATGTCTCCGCAAGATCCTACAAATCCCCTGGGAGGACAGACGCACCAACATTACCGTCCTCGTCCAGGCCAACATCCCCAGCATTGAAGCACTGACCACACTTGATCAGCTCCGCTGGGCAGGCCATATAGTTTGCATGCCAGACACGAGACTCCCAAAGCAAGCACTCTACTCAGAATTTGTCCACGGCAAACAAGCCAAAGGTGGGAGTCCCTGGCCAAAGACTGCCCTAAGTGAAGGAAGTGCATCTGGGAGGACGCTGAGCTCCTCGAGTCTCATCGCCGAGAGCATGCAGAAATCAAGCGCAGGCAGCGGAAAGAGCGTGCAGCAAACCAGACTCTCCACCCATCCTTTCCTTCAACCACTGTCTGTCCTATGTGTGACAGAGACTGTGGTTCTTGTATTGGTCTGTACAGCCACCTAAGAACTCATGCTAAGAGTGGAAGCAAGTCTTCCTCGATTCCGAGGGGCTGCCTATGATGATGATGTGAGTGAGGACTGGGGAGATTGGCAAATGGGACAGGATACATGCAGCAAAGTTTTGGACAAATTGAATTTTATGGAGGATTGTAAGATCAGAAAGATGATGATTGGAGTAGTTGACTCTGGGGATGACGGTAGTGGTTTCAGCAGCAGAGAAACTCCAGTAGGAGCAGAGACAGGCATTGTTGCAGAGTTGGAAGTCAGCATCTGGTGGACAATATGTTGGGTCTGAAGCTCAGCTTGGGGTTAGATAGGACACTGAGATGGTAAAGATGGCGCAGGTTCAGCATGAGACACTGGCTGCCAATGAGGGTGGGATTAGTGGCCGTGGGAGGGAGGTAAATCAGCATGACGTTCTGTATATGTGGAAGCTGATCAGATGTCTGCAGATGACATTGTCAAGGGACAAGCATGTAAATAAGGAAGCGAACGGCCAGCAGTAAATCCTTGGGGAATTTTGGAGGTCATGCAGAGGTGAGAAGAAAAGCCATTGCTGGAGCTGCTCCTGGATGGGTTTGGAAAAGTAGGACTGGAAACATGCAAGTGCAGTCCCATGTGGCTGGACAATGGAGGCGAGGTGTTTGAGGAAAATGGCGTGGTTAACCATGGAATGCTGCGGAGGTGTCGAGGAAGGATAAAGCACCAAAGTCAAATTCACAGAGAAACTGCATTGTGTTTTCTTTCTCTCTTCCCTTCCCGATACCAGTAATATGCGACTGATTTGTGAAATTCTATGGACTACTCCCTCCCCCAGTACTCCTAAATGTTTTTCTTGGAGAATTTGAACATATCTTCAAACTGGTGAATCCTGATTTTCTTATGAAATTCGATCACTGTATGCATGCCAAATTATCATTTAAACAAATTGAAATAATCACTGCAGAAAAATCCCTACTTCTTTAATTTCATTCTTTTTTACCTATTTTATCTTTTCAGATCCTCCGTTCATTCCTTAACCTCTTCACTCTCTTGTATATCTGATCAGCGGAGTGGGGAACCAGGAAAAAAACCCTACCAGTTCTGTTAGTCCAGGTCAATATTCAGTTCTATAATCAAGTTACTGGGCAAATACTCAATTTTACTTCCCCCCCCCCCGCCCCACACCAAGTGCTTTATGGCATAATCACATTCTCAGTTCCACATCAATGCAATGTGGCTTTGGGTGCACGTCATCCCATCAATTTGAGCTTGTATCTAGTGCTGTGTAACGCCAGCCTTACTCATTTTGCCTGTGGCATTGTCCCTCTGTCCCCTGATGTACCTCTACTTTTTCCCATCAGTAATTTTAAATATTGACAAAAATTAAGAGTAAATTTGAAAGTCTTGATCGTGTTTGTACTGGCCAGTAGATATTTTTGTCACTCACTTCTGGCTAGCTAAATAAAATGAGACATTATTATTTACAGTATTTAATTTTTGCATTCCTAGCTTCCTATTAAAGGATTGTTGATTTAAAAAAAAAAAAGTTTTGGAGCTATAGACAATCTCACATTTGATTGTGCTTTCAATTATATCCCGACATTTTAAAAAGTTGTCATTTTTCTAACTGTTTTGCTATAGGGTAGAACACGCAAATATGATTCTCCAAGCAAATTCTAATTTACAATTTTCTCTCCTGAATGCAGCCTTTTGTTATTCATGACATGGAGACCCTTTGGCAGGCTGAGAAAAACCTAGTTTGGAAACAATCAGTAAATGGAATTCCGAACAAAGAGATTGCAGTTCATGTCTTTCATCGTTGCCAGTGTACAACTGTTGAAACAGTACGGGAACTCACTGAATTTGCCAAGAGCATCCCTGAATTCTTAAACCTGTACCTGAATGACCAGGTGACATTACTAAAATACGGTGTGCATGAAGCCATTTTTGCCATGTTGGCATCAATTATGAATAAGGATGGTCTTCTTGTGGCTAATGGAAATGGATTTGTAACTCGAGAATTCCTGAGGAGTCTGCGCAAGCCATTCAGCGAAATTATGGAACCCAAGTTTGAGTTTGCAGTGAAGTTCAATGCCTTGGAGCTGGATGATAGTGACTTGGCTCTTTTTGTGGCCGCCATTATTCTATGTGGAGGTAAGAAAATTACCATCTTTATATCTGCAAGTGCTGACTCCCTTCACATCATAGAATCATAGACTAGTACAGCACAGAAGGGAGACCATTTGGCCCATCGTGTCTATGCTAACTCTTTCAAAGAGAATCCAGTTAGTCTCACCTCTCCACTTTTCTTCCATATCCCTGTATTTTTTTACTCCTCCCTGTAATTTTTTTCTCCTTCCTAGTATTTCTCCAATTCCCTTTTGAAGGCTACTATTCATTCTGTATCCACCACCCTATCAGGTAGTGCATTCTAAATCCTAACCACTTGTTGCATTAAAAAGTGTTTCCTCCTTTCGCCTCTGGTTCCTTTGCCAATCACCTTAAATCTGTTCCCTCTGGTTATCGACCCTTCAGTCATTGGAAACCGTTTCTCAAGAACATAAACGGGAACAGGAGTAGGTTATCTGGCCCCTTGAGCCTGCTCTGCCATTCAGTAAGATCATAGCTGAACTTCTACATCACTTTCCTGCCCTATCCCCATATCCCTGGATTCCCTTAGTGCCTAAAAATCTATCGATCTCAGTCTTCAATATACTCTGACTGAGAATCCACAGCACTCTGGGGTAGAGAATTCCAAAGATTCACAACCCTCTGAGTGAAGAAATTTCTCCTCATCTCAGTCCTAGATGGCTGACCCCCTTCTCCTGAGACTATGACCCTGGTTCTAGATTCTCTCGTCAGTGGAAACAGCCTCTCGGCATCTATCCTGTCTAGTCCTGTAAGAATTTTATATGTTTCAATGAGATTTATTTACTCTCTCTAAACTCTTCATGATTTTAAACACCTCTATCTATCAAATCTCCACTTGGCCCTCTCTGCTCTAAGGAGAACATCCCCAGCTTCTCCTCCAGTCTATCCACGTAATATTTCTGGAATCATTCTAGTATATCTCTTCTGTAACTTCTCAAGCCTTTATGTCCTTCCCAAAGTGTGGTGCCCAGAATTGGACACACTACTGCTGCTGGGGCCGAACTAGTGTTTTATATAGGATTAGCACAACTGCCTGGCTTTTGTATTCTATGCATCTATTTATAAAGTCCAAGATCCCATGTACTTTATTAACTGTTGCCACCTGCATGCATTGACTCCCTTCACATCACTGCCTCCATCTGCACACACCGATTCCCTTCACATGGCTGCTACCACTTGCAAATTGCCTATTTTATTTTTCTCTCGATTGTCCTGTCAATTATTTCAACTCTTGTTCTGGATGGGGTACATTCCACAGCCACTGATAGACTGTTGGGTACCTCACCTATGTGGTCATACTTCATGTGTAACCCTAGACAGTGAATGTGAGAAGACTATACAACTATGGAAGGCATCACAGCCAAGTCTGATGCTATCCTTGCCTTCAGCAGGGTCATGGGTTATCCATTGGGACCGGGAAATCTGGCCAGTTTTCACCCTTCCTAAATCAAGGCACTGAGATCACTTGTAACGTTCTCTTCCTATTTCATGGAACAGTAATCCTGGGGGAAATCCTGGCTGGTTATTCTTTTCCTACCCATAAGGAACCCAGAGACCAATTGTACTACACTGGTTTAGATCAATTATATTAGCTGACCAGGAAATGAACCTGGGACCATCTAAGGCTGTATGTGGAGGTACCATCAAATGCAAGTTTTACTTTTAACTGCAGTACATGGTGAATTTACCCTTGAGCCATGAGCCATGAGCTGGTCACAAAGCTTGACTTTAAATGTTACATTTTATTTAACTATCATAGTGGATATCAGCCACAAGCTGTTTGACTTGTGAAATGTCACTATTTTGCAAGTTTGTAAGGGGAAAATGTTAATCTCATGTTTTGCAAATGTAATTTTCACCAACTTCATAGAAAAACTTGAGTTAATCTTCTGATATTAGTCCATGAGGAGGAGCCAAGCCTATTTGTTTCAAATGCAAGTCCCATTTGCCAAGTGAGAAATTGAATGCAAATAGTTGAAGACACAAGGGAAGGAGGAAGGGGGGGGGGGGGGATGGGACGGGGGGGGGGGGGGGGGGGGGGGGATGGGACGGGGGGGCGCCACACGAGTGAAGGGAGCGAGCGGGGGGGGGGGGACGACGAGTGAAGGGAGCGAGCGGCGGAGGGAGGGAGGGAGACGAGTGAAGGGCGTGAGGGGAAGAGAGACGAGTGAAGGGAGCGAGCGAGCGGTGGGGGGGGGGGAAGGAGAGGAGAGAGATGCGAGTGAAGGGAGCGAGGGGAGGGGGGGCGGGCGCGCGAGTGAGTGAAGGGAGCGGGGGGGGGGAAGGGTTGGCGGCGCGCGAGTGAAGGGAGGAGCGGTGGGGGGGGGTGGCGGAGAGGCGCGAGTGAAGGGGGGGCAGTGAAGGGAGGGGCGGAGCGCGAGTGAGTGACGGGGGAGCACGAGCGTGCGCGAGTGAAGGGGGGGGCGCGCATGAAGGGAGCGAGCAGTGGGGGTGGGCGGCGAACAAAGCAAGCGGGAATGGGGGGGGTGGGGGTGGCGAGCGAAGGGAGTCGAGGGGATGGGGGGCGTCGAGCGAGGGGAGCGTGCGCGTGGAGGGAGCGAGGGGGGTGGGGCAAGTAAAGGGAGCGAGTGGGGGTGGGCAGCGAGCAAAGCAAGCGGGAATGGGGGGGCAGCGAAGGAAGCGAGCAGGTGGGGGGGGCGGCGAGCAAAGGGTATGGAGGGGGAGAGAAAGGGCGCGAGCGAGGGAAGGGGGGGCGAGAGGGGGGAAGGGGGGCAGAAGTAAGGAGCGGAGGGGGGCGCCGAGGCATGGAGGTGGTGCAAAGGAAGGAGCAGCGGGCCAAGGTAAAGCGTGAGAGAGGTCGGCGGTGGGGTGGGCCGGATTCTAGACAACCCCGCCACGGATCGTCCCGGATTCCATAACTCTGGATTCTCAACGCTGTACCTGCATTAGTAATAAAATAGTACTGGACAAATTAATGGGACTCAAAGCCAATAAATCTCCTGGATGATGGCCTACATCCTTGGGTTTTGAAAGAGATGGCTATAGAAAATAGTGGGTGCATTGGTTGTCATCTATCAAAGTTCTAGATTCTAGAACTGTTCGCACGGATTGGAAGGTAGCAAATGTAACCCCATTATTTAAAAAAGGAGCGAGAGAGAAAACAGGGAACTGCCGACCAGTTAGCCTGACATCAGTAGTAGGGAAAATGCTAGAATCTATTATTAAGGAATTGGTAATAGGGCACTTAGAAAATAAGATTTATTTATCAACACGGATTTATGAAAGGGAAATCATGTTTAACAAATCTGTTTGTTTTTTTTGAGGTTGTAAGTAGCAGTATAGATAAGGGGAGGGACAGTGGATGTGGTGAATTTTGATTTTCAGAAGGCATTCGATAAGGTGCCACACAAGAGGTTATTAAACACAATTAGAGATCATGGGATTGAGGGTAATATACGAGCATGGATTGAGGATTGGTTAACGGACAGAAAATAGAGAGTAGGAATAAACGGGTCATTTTTGGGTTGGCAGGCTGTAACTGGTGGGGTATTGCAAAGATTGGTGCTTAGGCCTCAGCTATTCACTATATATCAATGATTTAGATGAGGGGACCAAGTTTGCTGATCATACAAAGCTAGGTGGGAATGTAACCACAACAACAACTTTTATTTATACAGGCAGAACGTCCGAAATCCGGAGTTTTAAATACCAGACTTTTCCAAAAATCGGACATTGTGCAGATTGCTAGAGTTGTTGTCCGGAATCTGTAAATATTTACCGAAAACTGGACTTTTAAGCTGTACATACCTTTTTCCAAACATGAATCCAAAAAAATACGCACATCAGCCTGGCCCGGCCTCGAGGTTGCCAGATTCGGGTCGTCTCATGTAATGCTCCGGCATCCGGAAATTTATTCTCTGAAATCGGAAAAACTGGAATGGCCTCGGTCCTGAGGTTTCCGGACATTATACCTGTATAGCGCCTTTAACGCAGTAAAACGTCCCAAGGCGCTTCACAGCAGTGTTGTAAGACAAAACAGATTTGACAGCGAGCCACATAAGAAGAAATTACGGCAGATGACCGAAAGCTTGGTCAAAGAGGTAGGTTTTAAGGAGCGTCTTGCAGGAGGCTGGAGAGGTTTAGAGAGGGAGTTCCAGTGCTTGGGGCCCAAGCAGCTGAAGGCACGGCCACCAATGGTTGAACAGTTATAATCAGGGATGCTCGAGCGCATAATTTGAGGAGCACAGACATCTCTTGGGGTTGTGAGGCTGAAAGAGATTAGAAATAGGGAGGGGTGAGACCACGGAGGGATTTGTAAACTAGGATCAGAATTTTGAATCAAGGTGTTGCTTAACAGGGAGCCAATGTAGGTCAGCGAACACAGGGGTGATGGGTGATTGGGACTTGGTGCAAGTTAGGACACGGGCTGCCGAGTTTTGTATGACCTCAACTTTACGTAGGGTAGAATGTGGGAGGCCAGCCAGGGGTGTGTTGGAATAGTCAAGTCTAGAGGTAGCAAAGGACATGGATGAGGGTTTCAGCAGCAGATGAGCTGAGGCAGTGGCGGAGGTGGGCAATGTTATGCAGGTGGAAATAGGCGGTTTTAGTTATGCAGCGGATATGTGGCCGGTAGCTCATTTCAGGGTCAAATATGACACCTAGGTTGTGAACAGTCTGGTTCAGCCTCAAATAGACGCTACGGAGAGGGATGGAGTCAGATGGAACACAGTTTTTGGCAGGGACCAATGACAATGGCTTTGGTCTTCCCAATATTGGAGAAAATTTCTGCTCATCCAGTACTGGATGTCAGACAAGCAGTCTGACAATTCAGAGACTACGGAGGGGTCGAGAGGTATAAGTTGTGAGGAGAATGCAAAGCAGCTTCAAGGGAATATAGACAGGCTTAGTGAGTGGACGTGAACATGGCCAATTGAATATAATGTGGAGAAATGTGAAGTTAGCTACTTTGGTAGGAAAAATAGAAAAGCAGCATATTTTTTAAATGGTGAGAGATTGGGAAGTGTTGCTATTCAGAGAGTCCTTGTACACGAATCACTGAAAGTTAACATGCAGCTATAGCAAGCAATTAAGAAAGAAAATGATATGTTGGCCGTTATTACAAGAGGATTTGAGTATAAGAGTAACGACATCTTACTACAATTATATAGGGCCCTAGTGAGCCCACACCTGGAGTATTGTGTATAGTTTTGGTCTCCTTATCTAAATAAGAATATACTTGCATAAAGGGAGTGCAACAAAGGTTCACAAAACTGATTCTTGGGATGGGGGGATTGTCCTATAAGGAGAGATTGAGTAGACTAGGCTCTCGAGTTTAGAAGAATGAGAGGTGATCTCATTGAAACATACAAAATTCTTACAGGGCTTGACAGGGTAGATGCAGGTAGGATGTTCCCCCTGGCTGGCGAGTCTAGAACCAGGGGTCACAGTCTCAGAATAAGGGGTCGGCCATTTAGGACTGAGAAGAGGAGAAATTTCTTCACTTAGGGTTGTGAATCTACACCAGAGAGTTGTAGAAGCTGAGTCATTGAGTATATTCAAGATAGAGAGCGATAGATTTTTAGATATTAAGGGAATCAAGGGATATGGGGATAGTGCAGGAAAGTGGAGTTGAGGTAGAAGATCAGCCATGATCTCATTGAATGGTGGAGCAGGCTCGAGGGGCCAAATGGCCTACTCCTGCTCCTATTATGTTCTTATGAGACAGGGTTAATTAGTAATCTCGTAGTAAAGAATCCTCTGGGGAAGAATGAACATAACATGATAACATTTCACATTGGGTTTGAGAATGAAATTATTGGGTTGAGTTGGCTAAGGTAGATTGGGAAATTAGATTAAAAGGTATGACTGTACGTAAGCAGTGGCAAACATTTAAAGAAATATTGCAAAATTCTCAACGAATATAAATTCCATCGAGAAATAAAAACTCCACGGGAAAAGTGATCCATCTGTGGCTAACTGAAGAGGTTTAGGACAGTATTAGATTAAAAGAAAAGGCTTTATAAAGTTGTGAAGAATAGAAGTAAGCCTGAAGCTTTAGAACCTCGCAAAGTATGACCCGAAATATTTTTTAAAATTGCAAGAGCTTCTAAAAGTACGTAAAAAGCAAGTGAGTAGCAAAAGTAAGGATTGGTCCCCTAAAAGCTGAAACGGGAGAAATTATATTGGGGAACTAGGAAATGGCAGAGGCTTTAAACAATTATTTTGTATCTTCACAGTAGAAAACACTAAAAGTATACCAAAAACAGTAGGAAACCAAGGGGCTACAGAGAGCAAGAAACTTAAAGTTGTTATGTCCTTGGATGCTCTGATAATGATTCCACGAGGCAATGTGTTGTACTTGAACTGTGGTGACCGTAGTCCTTTATTGATCACTCCAGAGTGAGGATCACACCTGGTGGCCTGCCTTTTATACTAGGCTAGACACACCTGTACAGGTAAACAAGTTTCCCACTGCTGTGCCCTCTGATGGCACACCTTGTGATAGTACAAACAGTAGCCATGTAAGATACATGACATCACTCTCCCCCAAGCTTTTAGTGCAATCGTCTCTGCATTGACTATATTTTGGGCTTAGCTCTATCTGGTTGACCCTTGGCGGGTCGTTTCAATCTTGGGTGAGTGGTTGGTGTTTTGTTGGCAGTAGAGTGCTGTTGGTGCGTGTCCCTGACCACTCCATTCTCTTTCTCCACCCCACCCCACCCCACATATAGATTGTGCCGGAGGCTCATTTCATTCTCTATACATTCAAGTCCAGAAAAACAAGTTTGCATTACATTTGTGGTTCAGTTGTGAGACAAGTACATTGGACTGGTGAGATACATTATCGATGCATACTGGGGATCGGTAACCGGTGCGTAAGGACAAGCTAGTGCCAGAACTGCTGGATGGTGTCCAGGCAATCTGGTGGCGGCATGGTGCCCAGTGCTGCAGTGGGAACCCGGTTGGCTCAAGTTGCCTGCTCTCGGGGCTGTTGCCGTTGCTCCTAGCGTCTGACAGGTTCACAGATGCCTGTGACCTCCCTGTCCTTTCTTTGAGCCCTGGGTCGCTGCTGCTCCCTGAGGTGCTGACGTCTGAATGCACAGGAAACTGCTGACTCGCTAGCCTGAGCGTTGTTTGGTTTGAGATCCTTGTCCCGGTCCCCTTTTTGAGAACTGTTGTGGGTGACCCTTCGTTCCCAGGTCTGGCCTTGGTGTCTGGGGGCTGCGTCTTAGCACAGTTTGCTCTTTCAGGCTTGTGGCGGTTAGTTGCCTGAGAGGCGAAGCCAATCGGGCAGGGTATCGATATCGGTGCCGTTGGCTTCTTGAGATCGCTTGCTCTGCAGCTTGTGTATATTGGCTGCATGTGGCCACACTCCATGGTGCATAACTCTGGTCCCAGGGACGCAGGGTACAGCGTTGGGTCGCTCGCTGGACCTGTGTGCTCCCGATGGGTGTTTGCCCGCTGCATTGGCAGTGTGCAGTTGAAATCCTACATCACACAACGTTTCATTACTTATTCTGAATACCCTGTAGCTCCGATCGCGATCGCGTGACTTTTCCTTGCTTATTGCATGAACACAACTCTGATCATCAGTTACACATTTTATCTCTATGTCTCAGTTGCTATTACATTGCTTGAGTGTGTAGAACTGTCCCTTTTAAGTGTGGTGGGTTGCAGGCCTCCTTTAAGAGAGCCTTGCTATCTTTACCCCATTCCTCTTCTCCGTTTGGTGCCACGTGTTGCTCCATCAGCGCTGCACCTCGTGGTCTGGTCGCTGCCATCTTTTTCTGCAGCGCATCACCTCGTGGTTTGGGCGCCATCTTTCCTCCATCCACGATGTCGACTGCGGTGATCCTCTTCTCCCCAGATTCTGCCACCGAAGCTGGGGAGGAGTCTTTGGATCTGATTTTCTTCCTCCGGATTCCTGCCACTGGAGCCTTGAAGGTGCGCTTGGGTGGTCTGTGCCTCGGGTGCTGTGCTGGTCTGCTCTCTAGTGCCGGATCCAACCTCAGGTGAGGGCTTGCTTTGCCTCTGAGCGCAGAGGACGTTGATCGTTGGAGGGGTGAAGTCTTCCCACTTCCAATGGATCTTCTCCATCCACCTCCTTCCGACTAGCATTGGTCTATCACCTGCAACAACCCACAGAGGTAACCTGTGCACCGCCCCATCATGGAGTACCTTTACATCCGCACCACCAATGACTAGGATAAGTTCATCGGTGTAGGTGCGTAGCTTTGCCTGAACCAGGACCAACTTGGGTCGTTCAGTTTGATTGTCTCGTAGCCTCTCAAAGGCTTCTTGATTCATTACTGACTGGCTCACCCCTGTGTCCACTTCCATGAAGACTGGAACGCCATCTATCTCGACTTCCATCCTCAACGGGGAACACTTGATGGTGCAGGTAAACATGCTATATACCTCGTCGTGGGGCCTCTCTGCCTCTCTGCCTATCGTTTCATAATCCGCGCTGGATTCATGGCCATCAGCAGACTCTTCATCGACACAGTGAGTCATATTTCACTTGCACTATTGCTGGAGGTGGCCCTTTGTGCTGCAGCCTTTGCATACATAGTTTTTAAAACGGCACTGGTGAGCCCTGTGATTCCCTCCACAATGCCCGCTTGGGGCTACTCGGTTAGCCCCCCTCGGCAGACTCTTGAGTTAAGGGACTCGGGGGGGGGGGGGCCTGTTCTCTCTTTCCTGAGAAGGTTCACGCTCTACAGTCCAGCCTCTAAAAGGTGCCACTCTGTGCACAGTACCTGCCGGGTTTGAGTCCTGTGGATGAGTCATCTGCCTAGAGTCGCAGGTCAAGATCATGAATGCCTGGTTCACAGAGATGGCCTTCTGCAGTGTGACTGTGGTATCCGCCGACAGTAGCTTATGAAGAAGGCCCTCATGGCCGATTCGAATGACAAAAATGTCCCGCAGTGATTCGGTGAGATGGTCACCGAAATCACACGGTGCCGCCAGCCTCCTGAGGTCTGCAGCATATTTCGCGATTTCCTGGCCTTCGGACAGTCGGTGGGTGTAGAACTGGTGTCTGGCTGTGAGGATGCTCTCCTTGGGCTTGAGTTGCTCATGGATCAGTGTTACGAGCTCCTCGTATGTCTTGGTCGTTGTCTTCGCTGATGCCAGCAAGTCCCTGACGAGGCCATAGACGGTGAGCCCACAACTGGTTAGCAGGATAGCTCTGCGCTTGCCAGCCAGTGTGGCCGGGTTGTCTCCTGCCAGGTCATTTGCTGTGAAGAAATGGTCGAGCCTCTCCACTAAGGGGTCCCAATCATCACCACCGCCGAACTGCTGCAACATAGAAACATAGAAATTAGGTGCAGGAGTAGGCCATTCAGCCCTTCGAGCCTGCACCACCATTCAATAAGATCATGACTGATCATTCAACCTCGGTACCCCTTTCCTGCTTTCTCTCCATACCCCTTGATCCCTTTAGCCGTAAGGGCCATATCTAACTCCCTTTTGAATATATCCAACGACTGGCCTCAACAACTTTCTGCGGTAGAGAATTCCACAGGTTAACAACTCTGAGTGAAGAAGTTTCTCCTCATCTTGATCGTAAATGGCTTACCCCTTATATTAGACTGTGACCCCTGGTTCTGGACTTCCCCAGCATTGGGAACATTCTTCCTGCCTCTAACCTGTCCAATCCCGTCAGAATTTTATATGTTTCTATGAAATCCCCTCTCATTCTTCTAAACTCCAGTGAATACAAGCCCAGTCGATTCAGTCTCTCCTCATGTCAGTTCCGCCATCCCGGGAATCAGTCTGGTGAACCTTCGCTGAACTCCCTCAATAGCAAGAACGAACTTCCTCAGATTAGGAGATTAAAACTGCACACAATATTCCAGGTATGGCCTCACCAAGGCCCTGTACAACTGCAATAAGATCTCCCTGCTCATATACTCAAATCCTCTAGCTATGAAGGCCAACATGGCATTTGCCGCCTTCACCGCCTGCTGTACCTGCTTGCCAACTTTCAATGACTGATGTCCCATGACACCCAGGTCTCGTTGCACCTCCCCTTTTCCTAATCTGTCACCATTCAGATAATCTGCCTTCCAGTTTTTGCCACCAAAGTGGATAACCTCACATTTATTCACATTATACTGCATCTGACATGCATTTGCCCACTCACCTAACCTGTCCAAAATCACCTTGCAGCCTTTTAGCACCCTCCGCTCAGTTCACACCGCCACCCAGCTTAGTGTCAGCTGCAAATATTACATTCAATTCTTTCTTCTAAATCATTAATGTACATTGTGAATAGCTGGTGTCCCAGTACTGAATCCTACGGCACCCATTAGTCATTGCCTGCCATTCTGAAAAGGACCCGTTTATCCCGACACTCTGCTTCCTGTCTGCCAACCAGTTCTCTATCCACTTCAATACATTACCCCCAATACCATACCCCTAATGTACCAAGTGTAGCCATTTTCGCGTGAAAGTCCGTAATCTCGTCGCCAATTGTTATGTCCTTGGATGCTCTGATAATGACTCCACGAGACAATGTGTTGCACTTGAACTGTAGTGACCTTAGTCCTTTATTGATAACGCCAGAGTGAGGATCATACCTGATGGCCTGCCTTTTATACTAGGCCAGGCACACCTGTACAAGTAACCTACAAGTCTCCCACTGCTGTGCCCTCTGGTGGCACACCTTGTGATAGTACAAACAGTAGCCATGTAGGATACATGACAAAAGTAATTAATATCAATCGAGAAAAAGTACTTGAGAAACTAATGGGACTAAAAGCTGACAAATCCCCTGGACCTGATGACCTGCATCCTAGGGTTCTAAAAGAGGAGGCTGCAGAGATAGTGGATGCATTGGTTGTGATCTTCCAAAATACCTAAATTCTAGAACCGTCCCAGCGGATCGGGAGGTAGCAAATGTAACCCCGCTATTCAAGAAAGGAGGGAGAGAGAAAACTGGGAACTGCAGGCCAGTTAGCCTGACATCAGTTGTCGGGAAAAATGTTGGAATCCATTATTAAGGAAGTGGCAACCGGGCACTTAGAAAATCATAATATGATTAGAGAGAGTCAACATGGTTTTATGAAAGGGAAATTATGTTTAACAAACTTATTAAAGTTTTTTGAGGATGTAATTTGAGGGATGGATAAAAGGAAACCAGTGGATGTAGTATATTTGGATTTGCAAAAGGCGTTCGATAAGATGCCACGTAAAAGGTTGCTACGCAAGATATGTACTCATGGAGTTGGGATTAATATATTAGTATGGATAGAGGATTGGTTAACAGATCGAAAGCAGAGAGTTGGGATAAACTGGTAATTTTCCAATTGTCAGGCTGTAACTAGTGGGATCAGTGCTGGGGCCTCATGGGCAGATGGAGTATAAAGTGGGAAAATGTGAGGTTATTCACTTTGGTAGGAAGGATAGAAAAACAGAATATTTTTTAAATGATAAACTACTAAATATTCGTGTTCAGAGAGATTTAGATGTCTTTGTACAGAAACGTTAGCATGTAGGTACAGCAAGCAATTAGGAAGGCAAATGGCATGTTGGCCTTTAATGCAAGGGGTTGGAATACAAGAGTAAAGAAGTCTTACGACAATTGTACAGAGTTTTGGTGAGTCCACACCTGGAGTACTATGCACAGTTTTGGTCTCCTTATCTGAGAAAGGACATGCAAGCCTTGGAGGCAGTGCAATGAAGATTCACTAAATTAATTCCTGGGATGAGAGGGTTGCCCTATGAGGAGAAATTGGGCCTATACTCTGGAGTTTAGAAGAATGAGAGGTGATCTCATTTAAACATACAAGATTCTGAGTGGGATTGATGGGGTAGATGCTGAGAAGTTGTTTCCCCTGGTTGGAGAGCCTGGAACTAGGGGACATAGTCTCAGGATAAGGGGTCGTCCATTTAAGACTAAGATGAGGAGGAATTTCTTCACTCAGGGTTGTGAATCTTTGGAATTCTCTGCTTTAGAGAGCTGTGGATGCTGAGTCTATGATGATCAGTATATTCAAGGCTGGGATAGATAGCTTTTTGGACTCTCTGGGAGTCAAGGGATATGGGGATCGGCAGGAAAGTGGAGTTGAGGCCGAAAATCAGCGATGATCTTATTGAACGGCGGAGCAGGCTCGGTGGCCTACTACTCCTAATTTCTATGTTCTTGTGGCACATGTGAATTACCAGAAGACTGACTGTGCCTGTGGAACTCTAACTGCTTTATATATTTTTTAATTTGGACACCCCAGTGTCCGTGAGATCAACTGGATCTTACGGGTCTGACACCAGGTTACAGAAAATGTATTCAGCAAAATACTGTGACCCGGATCCTGCCTGCCAATTTCTCAATTGGGATTAGGAGTTTAAAACTATCATGAATTTGCCAGTCAGGGCCTCCCTCAGTAGAGGGCAAAAAATAAAAATTATATTGTTTGTCTCGACAGGCAATCTGAGGGTCAGCCCACTCATAATCTGTAAAAATGGCAGCTCTCAGCATGCAGCAACACCATTGGCTGTGGTTTACATTCACCTTCTGGCATAATTCTGAGCTCCTCCAATGGAACTAGCCCCATCTCTTTTATATTGCAGCGCTGCCATCAAATGCAAGGACTATATTATGTAAAATACAGTCCGTTTGTGCCTCCAACATCTCCAGTTCCTGTCCAGGATGCTTTAACTTCCAGCTTCAGGAGGTTGTGCTCAACATCAGGTTTATAGTCCCTTTGGCTCTGCTACCCTTTTCTGAATTTAGGTGAATGTTTGCCCGAGAGGAAGATGTGGGAAGGGAAGGAGAGTAATAGAGCTAGGAATAAAGTGAAAAATATTCTATTCTTGAGCATCACTGTCTCAGCTGAGACAATCAGTTAGTTTTTTTTTTAAATCTGAACAAATTAGCCCTTAACGATTTTTCTTTTCTGTTAATGTAGACCGTCCTGGGCTGATGAGTGTGAAGCAGATTGAAGAGATGCAGGACAGTATTCTCCAAGCTTTGAGCCTACATTTGCAAACCAACCATCCAGACTCTCAATACCTCTTCCCAAAGCTCCTCCAGAAAATGGCTGACCTGCGCCAGCTAGTGACTGAGCACGCGCAACTTGTCCAGAAGATTAAGAAGACCGAAGCAGACACTTCACTACATCCACTGCTACAGGAGATCTACAAGGACATGTATTGATAAACATTGCACATTCATTATACAGCTTAATCTCTTTCTCCCCCCTTCCCACCCCAACATGGCTCCATTGAATTCTCATCAATATAGATCTGTGCGAGGATACATAATAGATTTGTAACTAGGCACTCCTCTTCTGAATTTTCTGTTCTTCAGTTAGCTGGTTGCAGCTGACTCATTTGAAGTCAGCAGAACAGAACTATAATGATTAAAGCTGAAGAATGTAGGAAAGCATACATATTTACAACACTACTGATGTACTGCAATAAATAATTTTTGTGTTGTAAATTATGATCTTAGTTACAGTACTAAAACCTCCGCTTGGTAGATGCAACCTTGGTCAGAAGCAAATTTCGCATAACTATCCAAAGGTACTGAGCATGCTGAGCCCAACAGTATACATCCATTCTGCCGGTCTTCATTTTGATATAACTAGAGGGTATGGAAATAATTATTATAAAATGCTGCAACAAATGTAGCTTATACTGTATAACAATCTGTAGAAAAGAACTTGCTCCAAGAAGTACTTAGTTAAGTGTGCATAAATTTACAGGGCTAGCCATCAATTCTTTCTGATGTAGCATTTTTGGAGATAATTTACCGTCTTTCAAAAGGACTTTGTGCGAGGCTGTGTGAAGTTTCTCAAATGTGATGAGGTGCTTGGATAAATGCAATTCTGTCTTTAATGATGAAGAATTTCATTCAAGTTCTTCAAGTCACTTTTTTCACACTTCTGTATCTGACAGTTGTACCTGCTTACCAAACTCTATTGAGGGCAAGTTTGTAAATTCCCTGTCGGGTCTTGAAATGTAGGATTGGGAGAAACTGACCCCTTACCTAACTTGTGTCTCAGACTATGTTTACATTTGTTCTAAGGGTATCTGCAGTAGGCTTACAGTCTTGGACCTTTCACAGGAGCATTCCTTCCTTGGGGTGGTAAAATGCACCCATAGTCTAGGCTCACCAGGAGGAACCTTTAATGCAGCTCTCTATTTACATCATGAAGACCTTTTGGGGGGAAATAATATAGCCATAAACTCTATTAAAGAGTGAAATATTACCATATATGGAAGCAATTAAATTGTTCTAATATTTTTCTAATTAGAAATAAAATATCTGGTTTAAAACTGGTAAAATTGCCAATCTGTATTTGCATTGAAAATTGCTAATTTAGGTATGGCCTGGTACACTCCCATGGGGAATTGACATGTCCTGTCAGTTCTGCTTTATGTGCTGTGTTGTACACCTCAATGGCAGGTAGGATACATCCATTTTTATTATTTTCCTCTTTCTATTTCTATGTTGTAGCAACTTCTAAAGAGCTTTTGTGTCTGTATACGCTATTTCCTGATGAGTACTGAATTCCTATAGATAGGAAAATGCTGCAATTTAATTCTCTAGGAGCCATTTTAACAAGGAATGCTTCAATAATCTGGTAGCACAGGTAGAACAAAAACAGTAGTGCAATGTCTCCAAGCTATTTTTTTTTGGCTGGCTGACGGACTCCAACATCAGCTACTGCACTAATAAATATATATCAATACAAAACTGATATATTCAGAAACAAATAATATTGGAAATACATAGATCAGCATTTGAAAAGAGAAAAAAGGATCAGATTCCAGTCGTCGGCCCTTTGAAATGTTACCGTCTATTTTTCAGATCCTGATGAACCTGCTTAGTATTTCCAACACTTTCTGATTTTATTTAAGATTTCTAGCATTCAGGTTTTTGTTTTCTATCTGCATGATACCAGAAAGGTTTACGCTGCTAAGTTTGTTCCAAAGTAGAGCCCATAGTAAATTTAGTTCAGTGCAAATTTGACACGAGTCCTGGATAGTCCATGCATCAGCCAATAAGTAATGTAGGTTAAGCCATAAGTGGAAATTTTTCCAGAAGTCCACAAAATAACGTGCAGTATTACAGTTTTACCATGTTTGTATTTTATGTTCAGTTGCAGTTTTGACTTAGCTGCTGCAATTTTAGAATTATTTTATTGCTAAGTCTCTCGCAGAGGAGAGGATTCTGATGTGTCCTGGTGGTGCTTTCAGAGTTGGGATCCTATTGGAATTGCCTGTCAGTTCAGTCGTTATGCAGCATAGATTGAGCAGGAGCTGATTGATTGATTGACCAATGGAGCATGTTGCAGGACATAATGAAGACTGAAAAGAAGTACCAGTTCTGGAGCTCAAAACTGGGAAGAAGGGCAGTTACAGGGGACTTTGTAATAGTGACACGTGATTAAATCATGGAACCTGAATCCAGAAATGAGTTTTGCTGCTGTTTGTTTCAAATAGCTATAATCTTTGTTTATTTTTTACATTTTTAGTCATTTTAAAAGAATCAATTTTTCTCCTAATGCTGTGTGATTTTGTTTTAAATGTTTCCTTCCTTTGTCAGTGTTCCCCTTCTGGTCCTCTCCTAGAGGTGTTCACTCCTTGCTTGGGGTACTGCTCCAAGAGCACTAGGTGCCCTCCACTACCTTGTACAATTTTCCCGTTATTTCATTTTTCATATGTGAGCCTTGACGGCAAAGATTTGACCGCAGAGGAAGCATCGAAGCGGAGACCAATCCTGTCCTAACTCAACGTCCACATGTGAACCTCCATCGGGGGTGTTGGATAGAGAAAAGTGGCTAACTTTATCTCTCGCTATAACCTGGGGTTGCTGAGGCCAGTTGCCAATCCACTCCACTTGAGATCGGCTAACTCTGCACTTAAGATTATTGAACCTGGTGTTTCCTGATCTGCAAGGTTCAGCTATTCACTATATAAACCAGAGATGTAGGGGAAGTGTCCTTTATGATGATTTATATTATGTGGGGCCAACGTCACAGTGAGCAGTAAAATGGGTGGAAGGAGGGAATGGGCAACAAATATCTATACTTGAACCACTGTCCACGACATTTGCAGGAAGGCCCAAGTAGTGTGCAAAAATGTAGTAATGGATTTCTCCGGTCAAGACAGGACTGGACTGCTGTTTGACATTTTCCAGTAGACCCTGGCCAGATATAATCGAGGGTTGTAGACACTATACTTACTTTACACCAGTTGATGCCCAGATGCTGCTCACACAGCAAACTATTTTGAGAGCTTTATCCCAAAACATTGATGATTCATATTCAACATAAAGACAAATTCTGCTGGGAGATTGCTGGAAAATCTGAATGCAGATTCTCATTGGTAAAATAATTGCTGTGTGAATACAGGTAGAAGGTTTTTTTAATTATCTGTATATCCTGACTGACATTCAGGTTTTTTTTTAAATCACTAATTAGTTTACTTTGTAAGTCAGTATTGAGTAATACCAGCACTTGTAAACAGGGAAGAGTTTCCTGTCCATGAGCTGAAGAAGGATAGTGCAAGGATTGATGGTTGGTAGAAATTAGGAAACCTACATGATGAATAAACTATAAAGACCATTAATGTGACAGCTATACTCTCAAACCTTTATATACACTTTCTCTGAAGGGATTACATCTAATTAAATTCACAAGGAAATACCAAATACATTTGTGGTTTCTTGAGCTATATCTACTCAAATTTTAAACTGGAAATATTTAGCTTGCGATGATAACCCTGGTAGATTCCAGATGAGATGTTCTGTCTAAAGAAACCCAGGGTGATTTAATCGTGTGATACTGATAATTTACCATCCCAATATCACATTTTGTGTGGCTATTGCAATACAAAGGCTTCCTTTAAGATGTCAAGCATATTTGCTGAATATCACTTGTTGGCAATGAGTAACTGCAACTGACAGTAAGACAGGAGAAACGTGAGGAATAATGAAAAACAGAACAAAAAGTCTGAAATTGATTTATGCACTTTTTGACCATTTGCTTCAGACTCTAAATGTGCACTAATGGTGTTATTAGTGCGTTAGTGCCCTCCAGATGCATTACCAACTGTATTTATCTTTGAATTGACTGTTACGTTCTTAAACCGAAAGAGCTCTTCCACCAACTGTCTTGTATTATTTCTACATATGTAATGAGCCTAATGCAATGATTGCAAAAGGCACCTGGGAAATGGATTTAAGTTTTTAGTCTAATAGACTCTAATACTAATTTAAATATAAATATCAGTTTAATTAGTTTATGAACCAAATCGTTATAACCTTTTTTAAATCATTTTTGTTTAGTATTATTAGGGTATTATGTCTGGGAGATGCAATAAATATGCTTTATCATGTATGTTTTGCTAAACTAACGTATGTAGTTTTTCAGGCTATGCGTCTCATGTTAAAAAATTGTCTCTTTTCATCACTTAGACAGAAGGCCTTTGTTTGGTTAATGTGTTTTTTGTTAGTAAAATGATTTCCTTTCATTACTTTTGTTGTATAGGGCTATGCACTACCTGGTAAATGTGGTTCTAACATTGTGCTGTTTGCACTGATAGTATTTTTGTACTAAAAGAGCTTCTTAAAAACTCCAGTGTAAGGATGTGTTTTTATGTTGGAACCCGGAAATGTTAAAACTGTCAGTAACCAATGCAGCTTTCTCCTGGTGGAGTTGGTGGAAGATGAACTAAAATCACACTTACCAATGTAGTCAGATATTGTCCGCAGCTCTACTGTCTTACTCGCAGCAGAACATATACATTATTTTGTCAGAGATAAGGGGACCTAGCCATTGCCCTCTATGTAATAATAAAACTGAACCAGAGTTACCTCCTTCAATCATTTTTGCGCACCAGGAATTTCCTGGTGTAGTCACTATATTCTCCTGGCTGGCTAGGTCTGCCATTGAAATACGATAAAACGGGAATATATTTCTGGCCATGGAGCTGGAAATGCTTCACATGCCCTTAATTCAAATTTTCCAAAACCAACAGATAGGGTTTCAGATGCAGGTGCACACAAAACAGTTTTACACTTTAAATAGCTGGCCTATTATGTCACAATGGACGTCAACATTTGTATTTCCATCTCTTTACGGTTTGATCTTAAACAGAGTACTAGGCATAACAAATTCTACTTGTCCCATGGACAGGTGATCATACACTTGCACTTTTCCCTGTTTTAAATCTGCCTGGACATGTGAATAGGGGGGACTATTTCACTCACCGTGTCTTCAATACAGTACCTACATGAAACTCGGACACCAGTGTCTACTCAGGACTTTAAAGCACTGTGCCATTTATTTGAAATATTTCAATACCATAATTTGATTTGTTTTGCTTATTTTAACAAGCTTCCTTGTTTACATAGTTGCTGTGACCATATCAGTTGCAAGGTATGTATATTCTATGTTTAGAGGTTAGACTCTGATTTAGCTGTTACCTCCATAGGAAAGGATTCCATTATGGTTGAACAGAGTAAATTAGGGTTGGTGCCTAGACATGGAAGGTATGTTAGTCATCCATTCATGTTCTAGTTCATTATACTGATGTCTCAAAGTAGTCATGGGCACTATTTTTATTTCACATCTCAGGAGTCTCAGGACAGTAAGATTTTTTGATACTGTATTTAGGTTGTGCATTATGTCAAGAAGTATGCAATTAAATTTCAAAGTAAAAGTTGGAAAAATTAAACACATGATAACTGCATATTTTTATTTTGAAACATGGTATGTTTGTGATGTCATTCATGACTTCCATAAAGCATTCAGTGGCATATATGTTACTAAAAATTGCTATTAAGGACTGCCAGTGTGTAATGCCCTTGCTGAAATTCTGCAGATATCAATCATTAGGGGCCAATTCTCCTAAGGTTTGTTACATTGTCCCATGGAGTACATTTTTCACTCAGCTGTATTAACCAATTTCACCAAGCGTTTTTTTTCCTCCCAAAAGTTGTTCCTTATAGACTGAGATTTCTATTGAAAATTAAATCTTTGAAGTGAATCTTAGCCAATATAAATCAATAGTTCAGGTTTAATGGGGCCAAAATAACCTATTTTAGAAACTCGTGAAAAATACAAGAAGGCTTTATGTAATATGTGAAAATAATAAATGGCGCTGTGACTTGTGGATAAATTGGCTTCTCTTGTCCTGTACCTAATGTTAAAGATCATTTTTGAAGCCTCTTACCTCAAAAGACCAGGCAATTGAAATAAAAATTAATCCACAATAAAACACAAGTGCTTGGAAGTTTCTGTGGTTGTTTGAACTGATGCAAATTATTTTACTTGCAAGAGAGAAATCTCTCTAAAGCTGTACAGGACCCAAGTTATTAATATGTGCTATTAATGAGAATAAAGTCCAGCTGACACTTCTGTATGATACTGAGAGTTGCACCATGCAGAAGGCCTAAAAACAAAGCCAGGATACTTTTTCAACATGTGCAAGGTGGATGTCATAAAACAGAGAATCGATTTCCAACATTGAAGAAAGGGTGGCCGCTGTACAGCAACAGAGCATGTCACAATGAGAAAATTGTCAGGAGAATACCAAAATGGCTGAAAATCAGTACAATGGGAAATGAATGGAACGGGGCCAAATTGGCAGAAAACCTTGTGCAAGACCTAAGCTAACTGAAAGACCTTAATGGAAAAGTAATAAGCAAACAAGCAGAGGTCAAGAATTCAAATTGCAAACTGCATCTATGGCCAGCCTAGTTATGGAGACAAACAAAAACAAAGTAAAACCAAATATGTTGGAATCACATGGTACATTCAGCAAAATATGTAGAGAAAAGATAAATTTTAATGTTCAGGAGCATTTGTTTTGAGGGGGCCCTGTACAAAAGTTTGATTTGGAGCCCCAACATTTTACTAGACAATGATACTAAATACTAGCTGCTTAATCTGATGTCAAAGATTGCGAAAAGGCATGTTTGCAATAGTTAATGTAAAAATAGCTGACAAAATAGTAATTGCTAGACGTAAAAATACCACAGTCCATCTAGTATGTCTTTTACCATCCTAGTAGTCGCATGGTACAACAATAATGGAGCTGTTGACTAGTCATGGCAATCGATCTCTATCAATTAGTCTACAACAGACCAGACATGAAGTGAGGAAATTGACAGTAGTGGAAAGCTTTGGGAACCATGAGTCAAAGTCACCTGTTCCCGTTGAGCATGCTACACTTAAGTCATGTCTCACTTTACTCAGAAACTGTACCCAAAGAATTATTTTCTGAAAAATCTATCCAGTTTTCATTTGAATGAATACTATCTGCTGCTTTCATTGCCCAAGGGAGCCGGTTCCATAGATGTACCACTCGCTGACTGAAATTATGTTTCTGAAGATTAGTTTTGAATTTATCCCTTTTTAAACGCAGGCGATGATCTCTGGTTCTACTGTTCTGGATAAGATGAAACAGCTTGTCATGATCTATATTTAATCCCTTCAGAATCTCCAAAACAGCAATCATATCACCCCTCAATCTTTTTTTTAGTGAGAACAGCCCCATTTACAAAATTGCTCCTCGTAATCTAATCCCTCCATCCTCTCAATCATCCTGGTTGCTCTCTTCGGTACTCTTTCAATAGCTGCAATATCCCTTTAGTACTGTAGGGAGCAGAACTGTACACTATTCTAAGTGCAGTTGCACCAATGATTTATAAAGTGGCATATACTTTGGATTAATATTGACCTTTTAATACAACCCAACATCTAATTTGCTTTACTTACTGCCACCGAGTATCATTACGTTAGCTTTAATTTATTGTCAATCAGGACCCGTAAATGTATTACATTTTACATTACATAGAATGCACAGCACAGAAGGCCATTCGGTCCAACTGGTCCATGACGGTGTTTATGCTCTCCTCCCACCCCTCTTCATCTAACCCCATCAATATATCCTATTTCTTTCTGCCTCAATGTTGGAAAGTGTGAGGTCATCCACCTGTGGGGGGGGGGGGAAACAGTAAAAGGGAATATTATTTGAATGGGGAGAAATTACAACATGCTGCGGTGCAGAGGGACCTGGGGGTCCTTGTGCATGAATCCCAAAAAGTTAGTTTGCAGGTGCAGCAGGTAATCAGGAAGGCGAATGGAATGTTGGCCTTCATTGCGTGAGGGATGGAGTACAAAAGCAGGGAGGTCCTGTTGCAACTGTATAGGGTATTGGTGAGGCTGCACCTGGAGTACTGCGTGCAGTTTTGGTCACCTTACTTAAGGAAGGATATACTAGCTTTGGAGGGGTTACAGAGACTATTTACTAGGTTGATTCCGGAGATGAGGGGGTTACCTTATGATGATAGATTGAGTAGACTGGGTCTTTACTCGTTGGAGTTCAGAAGGATGAGGGGTGATCTTATAGAAACATTTAAAATAATGAAAGGGATAGACAAGATAGAGGCAGAGAGGTTGTTTCCACTGATCGGGGAGACTAGAACTAGGGGGCACAGCCTCAAAATACGGGGGTGCCAATTTAAAACCGAGTTGAGAAGGAATTTCTTCTCCCAGAGGGTTGTGAATCTGTGGAATTCTCTGCCCAAGGAAGCAGTTGAGGCTAGCTCATTGAATGTATTCAAGTCACAGATAGATTTTTAACCAATAAGGGAATTGAGGGTTACGGGGAGCGGGCGGGTAAGTAGAGCTGAGTCCACGGCCAGATCAGCCATGATCTTGTTGAATGGTGGAGGAGGCTCGAGGGGCTAGATGGCCTACTCCTGTTCCTAATTCTTATGTTCTTATGCTCATGATTTTGTTTAGCTTCCCCTTGAATGTATCTATGCTATTCGCTTCAACTACTCCATGTGGTAGCGAGTTACACATTCTAACCACTCTCTTGGTAAATAAGTTTCTCCTGAATACCCTATTGGATTTATTAATGACTATCTTAAATTTATGGTCCCTAGTTCTGGTCTTGCCCACAAGTGGAAACAGCTTTTTTACATCTACCCTATCAAACCCTTTCATAACCTTGATGACTTCGATCAGGTAATTTAGAGAAAAAAGCCTCAGCTTGGTTAATCTTTCCTGAAAGGTATACCTCTCAGTTCTTGTATCATTCCAGTAAATCTTTTTTGCATCTTCTCCATTGACTCTATATCCTTTTTTATAATATGGAGACCAGAACTGTTCACAGTACTCCAAATGTGGTTATATAAGTTTTAACATAACTTATCTGCTCTTCCATTCTCTCCCTCTAGAATTGAACCCCAGTCCTTTGTTTGCTTTTTTTATGGCCTTATTAACCTGCAGCACTATTTTTAGAATCATCTCCGAGAAGATACTCTATAGTTCCACCACTCTCCTAGCCATATTCAAACCTTCCAGGCTCACTCTGCCAAGACTTCTCAAGCAGATAAAGTTGGTCCTCTTTAAAATTTGTCAATTTTATTTAGGTTTTGTAATGTCAAATGTGATCATATTATGATCACTGGTACTTAAAACCTCACCCACTTTTGTGTTGAAGATTTGATCTTTCGCGTTGAAGATTTGATTGTCCTATCAGAAAAGACTGAATATGGTGGGGCCCTTTTCTCTAGAAAAGAAAAGGCTGAGTGGTGACCTAATAGAGGTCTTCAAAATTATGAAAGAATTTGATCGAGTAGATGTAGAGAAGGTGTTTCCACTGGTGGGGGAGTCCAAAACTAGGGGCCATAAATATAAGACAGTCACTAATAAATCCATAAAATAATTCAGGAGCAACAACAACTTGTATTTATATAGCGCTTTTAAAGTAGTGAAACGTCCCAAGGCACTTCACTGGACTATTATGAGATTAAAAAATTGACACCGAGCTGCATAGATAACCAAAAGCTTGGTCAAAGAGGTATGTTTTAAGGAAGTGTCTTGAGAGAGGTGGAGAGATTTAGGCGGGGAGTTCCAGAGCTTGGGGCCTAGGCAACAGAAGGCACGGCCACCAATGGTTGAGCGATTATAATCAGAGATGCTCAAGAGGGCAGAATTAGAGGAGCTATTTATCCAGAGAGTGATTAGAGTGATTAGTTGTGGCAAATAGCATAGATGGATATGCAGATAGGGTTAGATGAAGTGGGGTGGGAGGAGGCTTGTGTGCAGCATAAACACCAGCATAGACCAGTTGGGCCAAATAACCTATTTCTGTGCTGTAAATTCTATGTTTTTTAAAAATTCATTCATGGGATGTTGGTGTTGCTGACAAGGCCAGCATTTATTGCCCATCCCTAATTGCCCTTGAGAAGATGGTGATGAGTCACCTTCTTAATCAATGTAATTCTATTAATCATATTAAAATCCAAGATGTTTTTTCCTGTGTTTGGCCCTTTTACAAACTAACATACAATTTTTAATCAGGGATCAGCTATTACCATTGCATAGGTGTACTTTTACTGGATCCACTCAGGGCCACTGACTGGCTTGGGGCCCTGTGTATTTGTGTGGGTTGCATAGCCCTGTTATTTAAGGTGTAGATCAATTCCTCAGAAGATAGATCCAGTAATTTCTGTTTTTATTTCAGATTTCTGCTGCTTATGAAACTTAACTGGGTAGTTATAATCAGCAACTCAATCACCATCGCATATTGGCTGATTTTATAAAACATTCAAAGACTTGCATTTATATGGCGCCTTTCACAACCATCGGACATGTCAAAGCGCTTTGCAGCCAATGAAGTACTTTTGGAGTGTAGTCACTGTTGTAATATGGGAAACGCGGCAGCCAATTTGCACACAGCAAACTCCCAGAAACAGCAATGCAATAATGACCAGATAATCTGTTTTTGTTATGTTGATTGAGGGATAAATATTGGCCAGAACACCGGGGATAACTCCCCTGCTCTTTTTCAAAATAGTGCCAGAGGAGCTTTTTATGTCCACCCAAGAGGGCAGATGGGGCCTTGGATTAATGTCTCATCTGAAAGACAGCACCTCCAACAGTGCAGCACTCCCTCAGCACTGTACTGGAGTATCAACTTAGATTTTTGTGTTCAAGTTCCTGGAGTGGGACTTCTGACTCTCAGATGATTGTGCAACCCACTGAGCTACAGATGACACTTATTCAGCATTGCACCCTTCCCATCATCATCATCATCATCATTATCATAGGCAGTCCCTCAGAATCAAGGAAGACTTGCTTCCACTCTTAACATGAGTTCTTAGGTGACTGAACAGTCCGATACGAGAACCATAGTCTCTGTCACAGGTGGGACAAATAGTCGTTGAAGGAAGGGGTGGGTGGGACTGGTTTGCCGCACGCTCTTTCCGCTGCCTGTGCTTGATTTCTGCATACTCGACTGTTATGTATTCAACTATCATTGTAACCCATGTATAAGCTGACCTAAGTTGTACACGTTGAACATTGACCACAAGGGGTGCACTTGTAGGAGACACTCCTAACCTGGACTTTCAGGTATAAAAGGGGAAGCTCCACCCATCTTCATCACTTGAAGTCTTGGTAATAAAGGTAACTGGTCACAGAGTGACCTTCTCTCAAGTATGGGCCTCATGTGCATTTATACTGTATAGTAAGGTCATATCATTGGTGACGGGAAACTGGGATTTAAACCACGCGAGCATGGCACAGAAGAGAGGTACTGTATCGGTAATGATTGGGACGACTTTATTGAGAGACTACAGCAAAGTTTTGTCACTAAGGAATGGTTGGGACAGGATTCGGCCACCAAATGCAGGGCTCATCTCCTGACGGTTTGTGAATCCAGAACGTACTCCCTGATGAACGACCTTCTAGCGCCAGAGAAGCCGGCGGACAAGACGTTCGAAGAGCTCAGTAAGTTGATTGGGGAACACCTTAAACCGGTGAGCAGCATGCATATGGCAAGACACCGGTTTTACACGCACCGGCGGCAAGAAGGGCAAAGCGTTCCAGACTTCGTGGCAGATCTCCGGCGACTGGCGAGCCTATGTAAGTTCCCAGATGCATGCAGAGCGGAGATGCTGCAAGACTTTTCTTTGAGGGCATCGGGCACGCTGGGGTTTCCAGGAAACTGATTGGGACCAAAGACTTGACCTTGGAAGCGGCGGTTCTGATAGTCCAGACATTTATCTCAGGGAAGGAAGAGACCAGAATGATGTATGACAAAATTCTTGGTTCAAATGCGGCAAACGACCAGGGAATCAACATTGTTAACGCGGCACACAGTTCTCTAGGCAGACAAGGGCAATCGGACATGCCCTAGCATGTAGTCGAACCCAAAGGGGGAATTCAACAGAGACAATGGCTAGCTGAACGGTGATTCAGACCATCGCAATGGACAATGCGGCCAGTAATGGGGCCATCAACACCTGTTAATGGTGCGCTTAAGGACAGTCACAGAGACACTCAGAGATGATCGACTGGACCTTTTGTTTCCAACAATGGGGCCTCCAGTTCATGCTGGATGTGTGGAGGCAAACACCCAGCCAAAGCTTGCAGGTATCAGCAATATACCTGCAGAAACTGCAACGTCAGCGGTCACTTGGCACATATGTGCAGGAAGCCTGCAGCCAGGTTGATGTACGAGGAGGACGGGCCCGATGTAAGCCCTACGAGGCCAAATAAATACTGGGGGAAATCGCTGGAAGCTGAAGTTCAGCGAGTTCATGTGGAGCACGTATACAGTTCATACACCAGGACGCCACCGATAATGATGAAAGTGCTTCTCAATGGCATTCCAGTATTACTGGAGCTAGACACGGGGGCCAGCCAGTCCCTGATGAGTATCAAACAGTTCGAAAGGTTGTGAATCTCCAAGGCCAGGTGGCCAAAATTATTGCTGATTGACGCACTGCTGCGGACATATACAAAGGAGATCATTCCGGTGCTAGGCTGCGCCACGGTAGTCGTGACCCACAAAGATTCGGAGAACAGTTGCCACTCTGGATTGTTCCGGGGGACGGTCCCGCACTACTGGGGAGGAGTTGGCTTGCTGTCGTGAACTGGAAATGGGGCGATGTCAATGCAATTTCTTCTGTGGAGCGAGTATCATGCTCACAGGTCCTGGACAAATTTGACTCATTATTTCAACCCGGCATCGGTACTTTCATGGGGGCCATGGTCGTGACCCACATTAACCCGGACGCCAGGCCAGTACACCACAAGGCCAGAGCGGTGCCGTACGTGATGCGGGAAAAGATAGAATGCGAATTGGACCACCTGCTGAGGGAAGGCATCATCTCGCCAGTCGAATTCAGTGACTGGACGAGCCCGATCGTGCCGGTGCTCAAGGCGGATGGGTCGGTCAAGATAAGTGGCGATTACAAGGCCACCATCAATCGGGTATCACTGCAAGACCAGTACCCGCTACCGAGAGCGAAGGAATTCTTTGCGACGCTGTCCGGTGGCAAACTTTTTTCAAAATTGTACCTGACCTCAGCTTACATGACCCAGGAGCTGGCGAGTGAGTCGAAGAAGCTGACCACCATCACGACACACAAGGGGTTGTTTGAGTATAACAGATGTCCATTCGGGATTCGTTCGGCTGCCGCGATCTTTCAATGAAATATGGAAAGCCTCAAGTCAATTCCAAGGACGGTGGTTTTTCAAGACGACATCCTCATCACGGGTCGCGATACTGAAGAACACCTCCACAACCTGGAGGAGGCACTATGCAGACTGGACCGGGTAGGGCTGCGACTGAAAAAGGCGAAGTGCGTCTTCTTAGCTCCGGAGGTAGAATTCCTGGGGAGGAGGGTAGCAGCAGACGGGATCCGACCTACTGCGTCCAAAACGGAAGCGATCCAGAGAGCATCCAGACCCCGTAACACGACGGAGCTGTGTTCGTTCCTGGGGCTCCTGAATTATTTTGGTAACTTTCTTCCCAAAATGAGCACGCTGTTAGAGGCGTTACACGTGCTCCTACGCAAAGGTCGTGATTGGGTCTGGGGGGACAGCCAGGAAAGGGCTTTTGATAGAGCACGCAATTTGTTATGCTCCAACAAACTATTAACGTTATATGGCCTGTGTAAGAAACTAGTTTTAACATGCGATGCGTCGTCCTATGGGGTCGGGTGTGTGTCGCAGTATGTGAATGCCAATAGTCAGTTACAGCCGGTAGCTTATGCCTCCAGAAGTCTGTCCCAGGCAGAAAGGGGCTACAGGATGGTCGAAAAGGAAGCGCCAGCATGTGTATATGCAGTAAAATAAAAATGCACCAGTACCTGTTTGGCAGGAAATTTGAGCTGGAGACAGATCACAAACCCCGAACGTCCATTTTGGCCGACAACAAGGCCATAAATGCGAATGCATCGACCCACATATAGAGGTGGCCACTTACGTTAGCCGCCTATGACTACACAATTCGGCACAGACCGGGCACTGAAAACTGCGTCGATGCACTCAGCAGGCTCCCACTAGCCACCACTGAGGGGGCAACTGAGCATGATGCTGAGATGGTCATGGCTGTTGAAGCTTTCGAAAGCGAAGGCTCACCTGTGACAGCCCGTCAGATTAAAGTCTGGACAAATAAAGACCCCTACTGCCTTTAGTTAAGAAACGTGTCCTGAATGGGGACTGGGCAGCCACCGATGGGGCATTAAATTAAACCGTTTCATAGGCGCATGGATGAACTCTCGATTCAGGCTGATTGCCTACTGTGGGGAAACCAAGTAGTCATGCCCCAGATGGGCAGAGAGGTGTTTATCAGAGAACTTCAAATGAGCACCTGGGCATTGTCATGATGAAGGCAATTGCCAGGTCACACGTTTGGTGGCCAGGGATAGATGCAGACCTGGAACTTTGTGTTCGCAGGTGCAACACGTGTGCTCAGCTGGGCAACGCACCCAGAGAAGCCCCCCTTAGCCCCTGGTCCTGGCCCGCCAAGCCATGGTCACACATCGATGAGGAATATGCAGGTCCTTTCATGGGAAAAATGTTTTTGGTTGTAGTAGACGCCTACTCCAAATGGATTGAGTGTGCCATTTTAAATTCAAGCACAACCTCTGCCACGGTAGAAAGTCTACGGGCAATATTCGCCACCCATGGTCTACCGGATGTCTTGGTCAGCTTCACAAGCACTGAATTCCAGGACTTCGTGGCAGGCAATGGAATCAACCATGTCAGAACGGCACCATTCAAGCCAGTCTCAAACGGCCAGGCGGAACGAGCAGTGCAGATAATCAAACAGGGGATGCTCAGAATCCAAGGGGGTTCCCTACAAAGCCACTTATCACGCCTCCTGTTGGCCAATAGATCCTGACCACACTCGCTCACAGGGGTTCCACCCGCAGAGCTGCTAATGAAAAGGA
Source organism: Pristiophorus japonicus (assembly GCF_044704955.1). NCBI lineage: Eukaryota > Metazoa > Chordata > Chondrichthyes > Pristiophoridae > Pristiophorus > Pristiophorus japonicus. Next base: position 82,473,123 of record NC_091993.1, read on the forward strand.
CGCTCAAAATCAGGTTATCCCTTATACACCCTACTATGAAAGAAATTGTTGAGAGCAGGCGTCAGTCACAATGTGACTACCACGATAGGAATGCGAGGACGTGATGTATTGATGTCAATGACCCTGTTTTTGTCCTTAATTACGCTGCAGGGCCCAAATGGCTTACAGGCACCGCAATTGCCGCAAACACGTGGATCAAACTAAAAGGAGGTTCAGCAACCCCATAGAAGAAGCAGAGGAAGAACACGACGTAGAGTTTACTCCACCACAGATGACCGAACACCGAAACCAAGTGGAGGAGAGCCCAGTCACTGTGGGCAGTCCGGACAGGCCTGAGGCACCGCAAACAGCAGACACTCAGGCCAGCGCCCAACAACCGGAGTCCCAACTCAGGCGCTCTACAAGGGAGCGTAAACTACCAGAGACTTAACCTGTGATCCCAATAAGACTTTGGGGGGAGGTGATGTAATGTATTCAACTATCATTGTAACCCATGTATAAGCTGACCTAAGTTGTACACCTTGAGAACATTGATTATAAGGGGGTGAACTTGTGGGAGACACTCCTAACCTGGACTTTCAGGTATAAAAAGGGAAGCTCTACCCACCTTCATCACTTGAGGTCTTGGTAATAAAGGTAACTGGTCACAGAGCGACCTTCTCTCAAATATGGGCCTCGTGTGCATTTATACTGTATAGTAAGGACATATCATCATCGACGACGACACTCGAGGAGCTCAGCGCCCTCCCGGATGCACTTCCTCCACTTAGGGCGGTCTTTGGCCAGGGACTCCCAGGTGTCAGTGGGGAGGTTGCACTTTATCAGAGAGGCTTTGATGGTGCCCTTTTAACGTTTCCACTGCCCACCTTTGGCTCGTTTGCCATGAAGGAGTTCCGAGTAGAGCGCTTGCTTTGGGAGTCTCGTGACTGGCATGCGAACTATGTGGCCTGCCCAGCAGAGCTGATTAAGTGTGGCCAGTGCTTCAATGTTGGGGATGTTAGCCTGGACGAGGACGTTAACGTTGGTGCGTCTGTCCCCCCAGGGGATTTGTAGAATTTTGCGGAGACATCATTGGTGGTATTTCTCCAGCGACTTGAGGTGTCTGCTGTACATGATCCATGTTTCACCCTTCCACAGGTGAATCAATAGTGGTTCCTTGATGCAAAGCAACTCTTCGCGCACAATCACCATTTCAATCTGGCGGGGTCTTGGCATCATCGTCGAGATTCACTCTGATTGGCTGATGTGTGAACCTATTAAAAGCGCGAAGGCGGTAAATTGGGTGATAGTCGCAGCTGATTGGTGAATTATAAAAGATCACACGGAGGAGGGGGTCTGTCATGTAGTGATAAGTGGCTCTTGGCGAAGTAAGTCGGCTCGGGCCTTGGGCCTGGGAGTGGGGCCACGGGACGCTGACTAACAAAGTGGAAAGGAAGAGGAGAAAGAAACGGCAGAATGGCGGAGGGATGGTCAGAAAGTGTTCCGCGTCGAAGGCGCATTTTGTGCAGGTGAGGTGAGGGAAGCTCCGACGCTTATCTCCCCACGAGCGAGGCGAAAGGAGGGGGGAAAACTTTTTTAAAAATCCTTCCGTTGGCTGAAGTAATGGCCGGAGCGCGCCTCCCCCTCCTCCTGGGCTGCCTGCGGGTATGCGGGCGCCCTTTGTGCTGGGGTCCCGGTGCAGTGGGAGGGCCAGGGCAGCTCGGACGCCTTTTCTTTCACTTGCTGCTGCACTTTTTAAGTCATAGTAGGCGGGCGGGGGATTAGCCGCTTTTTTTTTTCAGTCGGAGCTCTATTGTCCTTGATGCCCATTGCCCAACAACCCGGACCAGAAGTTGTTTACTCCATCTTGTGTTGTGTAATGTCCAGCGCTGTTTTGTGCTTATCTGTGTTTTGAAGGGGGCGTTTTTTTTTTAAAGTTCGCACTACAGACTCTTGTTTTAATCCTGTTTTTTTTTGTTGCGGGGAAAGAGAAACTCTGAATATCTTCACCTTGTGATTGTGTCAGCTGTGGCTCAGTGGGGAGCATCCTCGCCTCTGAGTCAGAAGGTCGTGGGATCAATTGCTGCTCCAGAGCCTTGAGCACAAAAATCAAGGCTGACGCTCGGGGCAGTGCTGAGGGAATACTGCACTGTTGGAGGTGCCTTTTCGGAGAAGTGTGAGGTAATATATTTGGGGCAGGCTAGCCAGGGAATCATCATCATCACAGGCAGTCCCTGGAAATCGAGGAAGACTTGCTTCCACTCTTAAAATTAGTTCTTAGGTGGTTGAACAGTCCAATACGAGAACCACAGTCCCTGTCACAGTTGGGACAGATAGTCGTTGAGGGAAGTGGTGGGTGGGACAGGTTTGCCGCATGCTCTTTCCACTGCCTGTGCTTGATTTCTGCATGCTCTCGGCGATGAGACTCTAGGTGCTCAGCGCCCTTCCGGATGCTCTTCCTCCACTTAGGGTGGTCTTTGGCCAGGGACTCCCAGGTGTCACTTAAATCCTTACTCTAAACCCAACTCTGCAAATCCCACAAGTTTGGGCCTACCTCAAGCTTCCCACCACAACACCCATCGGTGATGACTCGTGGACCTATCGATCGGGCTTCCACTTCCCTCCTCCAGCCAGGGAATACACATTAAATGGTAAGACATTGAAATGTAGAGGAATAAAGGGACTTGGAGTGCATGTCTACAGATCCCTGAAGGTAGCAGGCCAGGTGGTTAAGAAGGCATGCGGAATACTCTGCTCTCTTGGGTGGATGTAAAAATCCCATGGCACTATTTTGAAGCAAAGTAGGGGAATTACCCCAGTGTCTTGGCCCATATTTATCCCTCAATCAACATCACCAAAATAGGTTATGTGGCCATTATCACATTGTTGTTTATGGGACTTTGCTATGTGCAAATTGGCTGCTGTTTCCTACATTACAACAGTACAACTACCCTTCAAAAAAAAGTACTTAATTGACTGGTAAACACTTTGGGAAGTCTGGTGGTCGTGAATGGCACTATATAAATGCAAGTCTTTTTTTAACAACCCAAAGAATAACCAAGCGATGAGACTCTCTGTACCTCGTCGTTTGTTTCCACTGCAGAAAGGCTTCTGAGGCAAAAAGCACATTTCCTTGGAGCTGCACATTCATTTTGCCACTTATTGTGCTGGATGGTGTATTTTCCTTCGAACTAAGTAGTTTGAAGTTTAATGTCTGTTTGTTACGGGTTAGTTGGGATCAGGCTTCAGTGTTGCAACTACACTTGCAACACTACTCTCGAAGGTGGCTTTTCCCTATGCCTTTTCTTCTGTTTACAGACCACCGGTACTAAAAATTATAATTGAGGCAGTTTAAAAAAAAAAAAGTTATGCAGGTGTGATTTGAACAGATGAATTGTATCTGCACATACAATTAATTTAGACATCTGTTGCTTCTAGTTAAGCCTAGAAAGTATGTTTCATATTTCTGCCTAAGAAGTTAAATTTATGTAGTTGCAGATGTCATACAGCAGCTAAAATTACTATTTTGGTTGAGCATTCCAGGATAAGGTTCTGTAATGTCTCTTTGGTAATCAAAGTCCTATTGTGGCAAAAATTGATTTGTCATTTTTGTAACAAAAACTCATTTGAATTGTTAGAAACTGCATAGAAGGAATTATATAATCATAGAAATTTACAGCACAGAAGGAGGCCATTTCGACCCATGTCCGTGCCGGCCAACAAGAGGCCTACTCTGACTTTCCAGCTCTAGGTCCGTAGCCTTGCAGGTTACAGCACTTCAAGTGCATGTCCAAGTACTTTTTAATTGTGGTGAGGGTTTCTGCCTCAACCACTCTTTCAGGTAGTGAGTTCCAGACCCCCTCAACCCTCTGGGTGAAGATATTTCCCCTAAAAATCCCTTCGAAACCTTCTACCAATTACTTTAAATTTATGCCCTCTGGTTGTTGACCCCTCTGCTAAAGGAAATGGGCCTTTTCTATCCACTATATCTAGGCTCCTCCTCATTTTTACACGCCTCAATAAGGTCTCCCCTCTGTTCCAAGGAAAACAAACCCAGCCTATCCAATCTGTCCTCATAGCTAAGATTCTCCACTCCTGGCAACATCCTCGTAAATCTCCTCTGCACCCTCTCCAATGCAATCAAATCCTTCCTGTAATGCGGTGACCAGAACTGCACGCAGTACTCTAGCTGTGACCTAATTAGTGTTTTATACCGTTCAAGCATAACCCTCCCCTGCTCTTGTATTCTATTCCTCGGCTAATAAAGGCAAGCATTCTGTATCCCTTCTTAACCACCTTATCTACCTGGCCTGCTACCGTCAATAATCTGTGGGCATGCACTCCAAGGTCCCTTTGTTCCCCCTCCAGTTCTCAGTGTCTTACTATTTAATGTGTGTTCCCTTGTCTTGTTAGCCCTCCCCAAATGCATTACGTCTCACTTCTCTGGATTGAATAGCATTTGCCACTGTTCTGCCCACCTGACCAATTGATTGATATCTTCCTGCAGTCTGCAGCTTTCTTCATTATCAACAACAGCTGATTTTAGTATCATATGGAAACTTCTTAATCCTACCCCCTATATAAGTCTAGATCATTGATGTATACCACAAAAAGCAAGGGACCTAATACTGAGCCCTGCGGAACCCTACTGGAAACAGCCTTCCAGTCACATAATCAACCATTACCCTCTGCTTCCTGCCTTTGAGCCAATTTTGGATCCAACTTGCTACTTTGCCCTGGATCCCATGGGCTTTTACAGTCTGCCATGTGGAACCTTATCAAAAGCCTTGCTAAAATCTATATACACTACATCAAATGCACTACCCTCCTTGGTACCTGATCAAAAAATTCAATCAAGTTGGTCAGACATGACCTTCCCTTAACAGCAAATCCATGCTGGCTGTCCTTGATTGATCTGTCTTTTTCTAAATGCAGATTTATCCTGTCCTTCTTCAGAATGTTTTCAAATAATTTTCGCACCACCGAGGTTGGGCTGGCCTGTAATTACTCGGCCTACCCCTTTCTCCCTTCTTAAACAAAGGTACCACATTAGCAATCCTCTGGCACCACACCTGAAACCAGAGTGGATTGGAACATGATGGTCAGAACCTCTGCTATTTCCTCTTTTGCTTCTCTTAACAGCCTGGGATATATTTCATCCAGGCTTGGGGACTTATCCACTTTCAAAGCTGCTAAACCTCTGAATACCTCCCCTCTCACTATGCTTATTGCATCTAATATTTCAAACTTCTCCCTGATAGCAGTGTCTGCCTCGCCCCTCTCTTGTGAAAACAGAAGCAAAGTATTCATTAAGGACCCTACCCACTTCTCCGACCTCCACACACACATTACCCTCATGGTCTCTAATAGGCCCTATCCTTTCTTTAATTATCCTCTTGCTCTTAATATATTTATAAAACATCTTTTGGTTATCCTTGATTTTACTTGCCAAGAATTTTTCATGCTCTTTGCTTTCCTAATACCTGTTTTTAATTTCACCCCTGCACTTCCTATACTCTAGATTCTGCAGTATTTAGCCCTTGGTATCTGTCATAAGCCTCCCTTTTTTTTCTTTATCCTACCCTAGACATCCAGGATGCTCTAGATTTGTTAATCCCACCCTTTTTCTTTAAGGGCACATATTTGGTCTGAACCCTCTGGATCTCCTCCTTGAATGCCTCCTGCTCTGACACTGACTTATTTTCAGGTAGCTGTTTCCAGTCCACTGGCTAAATCACCTCTCAGCTTGGCAAGATTGGCTTTTCCCCAATCTAGAACTTTTATTCCTGGTCTATCCTTGTCTTTTTCCATAACTACCTTAAATCTAACTGAATTATGGGGCTCAAGTATTGGCCTGAGTTGCTCTTTTTTTTTTTTTGGAGCAGCTAGTTTAGAATGGAGCATCTTACAAATTGCAATTCTCGGCATTTAGTTTGTTTTTTCATAAGGGGGCGTGTCCAGTCACTTACACCTATTTTGCAAATTTAGGCAGCGAAAAATTACTCCAAACTAACTTAGAATGGAGTACGTGTAGATTTTTATACGCTCAGAAAAACCTTGCTTACACTTATAAATCAGGCATCGGGTACGAGAGATGGGGGGGTGGGGAGGGAAGTTTACAAACATTGAATACTTCACTTTTACACACAGCCATGAGGAGTGGGGGGGGAAGGGGTGTGAAGAGCGGCTGAACGGGCCGCTGCCGACGACACTTCGGGCGGGACCCACCCCCAGCGAGATGCCGGGCGGGTGGGCCCTGCTGATGACATGGAGAAGAGGGAGGGATCTTCGCCCGGGGGGCCCATTTGGCCAGGGCTAGGGCTGGCGTGCTTCGGGCCCCTCCCACGCAGGCTCGGGGGCGAGGAGCTAGTATGTGTGCGCATGTGCAAAGGTCCCGGCACTGTTTTCCGTGCCTGGACCTGGCTCTGCCCCGACCCCTTGTGCTGCGCCACGCCGAGCACGAAGATGTCCTGAGGAGACTGGAGAATCACAAGGTAAGTTTTCGGCGCCCTTTTTATTCCAGAAAGTCGGCGCACCTTATGGAGGTGCGCCAATTATACAGAGGGTGGAAACTTGGGCCCATGGTCACTCGCACCTAAATGCTCTTCCACTGATGCCCCTTCTATCTGCTCAGCTTCATTCCCTAAAACTAAATCCAGAACTGCCCTCTCCCATGTTGGGCTTGCTACATACTGGCTAAAGTTCTCATGAATGCATTTTAGGAATCCCGCACCCTCTATAGCCTTCACACTAATTAATGCACAAAGCAGTTTGACTGCTACAAAAGCAAAATACTGGGGAGGCTGGAATCCGGAATAAAAACTGAAAATGCTGGAAATCTCAGCGGATTGGGCAGCATCTGGAGAGAAAGCAGTTAACGTTTTGGGTCAGCAGCCCTTCATCAGAAAAAAGAAAAGGCTCGGGTGGCGGGAGGTAAGAGAAAAGAGCCAAATATTGGCAGCGGTTACGATCTGAAATTGTTGAACTCGATGTTGAGTCCAGAAGGCTGTCAACTGCCTAAACGAAAGATGAGGTACTGTTCCTTGAGCTTCGTTGGAACAGTGTAGGAGTGAGAGTGGCGTGAAGAATTAGTGTCACACTTCCGGACTGAACGGAGGTGCTCAGCAAAGCGGTCACCCAATCTATGCTTGGTCTCCCCAATGTAGAGGAGACTACATTGTGAGCAGCAAATACAGTATACTAAATTGAAAATACAAGTAAATTGTTGTTTCACCTGGAAGGAGTATTTGGGGCCCTGGACATTGGGAAGGGAGGAGGTAAAAGGTCAAGTGTTGTATCTCTTGCGATTGCATGGAAAGATGCTAAGGGGATGGGATGCTGTGGGTGACTGCAGAATGGACCAGGGTGTCGTGGAGGGAGCGGTCCCTTCGGAATGCGGGGAGGGGAGAGGACGATGTGGTGGTTGGTAGGATCACGCTGAAGGTGGCAGAAATGGCGGAGGCTCACCTGTTAAATGTGGAGGCTGGTGGGGTGAAAGATGAGGACAAGGGGAACCCTGTCATGGTTGAGGGAAGGGAAAAGGTGAGAGCAGAGGTGCGGAAAATGGAAGACACGGTCAAGGGTCAAGTTAACGATGGTGCAGTTGACTGAGTCGGAAGGTTGTGGGTTCAAGTCCCACTCCAGCGACTTGAACACAAATCTAGGCTAACATTCCAGTGCATAGGGTTGGGGGCGTAATATATTGGCACGGATAGAGGATTAGCTATCTAACAGAAAACGGAGTCGGGAAAGTGGGTCACTTTCCAGTTGGCAAATATTAACTAGTGGGGTGCTGCAGGAATCTGTGCTGGGGCCTCAACTATTTATTTACAATCTACATTAATGACTTGGATGAAGGGACCGAGTGTAATGTAGCCAAGTTTGCTGATGATACAAAGATGGATGGGAAGGCAAATTGTGAGGAGGACACACAAAATCTGTAAAGGGATATAGACAGGCTAACTGGTCCAAAGTTGGCAAATGGAGTATAATGTGGGAAAATGTGAGGTTATCCACTTTGACAAAGATTAGAAAAGCAAATTATTTTTTAAATGCCCTCCTGCTGCACAGGAGGGCAGGAAAAAGAGTGGGAGAGCGATAGTGATAGGGGATTCAATGGTAAGGGGAATTGATAGGCGTTTCTGCGGCCGCAACCGAGACTCCAGGAGGGTATGTTGCCTCCCTGGTGCAAGGGTCAAGGATGTCTCGGAGCGGGTGCAGGACATTCTGAAAAGGGAGGGTGAACAGCCAGTTCTCGTGGTGCACATTGGTACCAACGATATAGGTTTTTAAAAAAAAAGGGATGAGGTCCTACGAGATGAATTTAAGGAGCTAAATTAAAACGTAGGACCTCAAAAGTAGTAATCTCAGGATTGCTACCAGTGCCATGAGCTAGTCAGAGTAGGAATCGCAGGATAGCTCAGATGAATACATGGCTTGAGCAGTGGTGCAGCAGGGAGGGATTCAAATTCCTGGGGCATTGCAACTGGTTCTGGGGGAGGTGGGACCAGTACAGACCGGACGGTCTGTACCTGGGCAGGACCGGAACCAATGTCCTAGGGGGAGTGTTTGCTAGTGCTGTTGGGGAGGAGTTAAACCAATATGGCAGGGGGATGGGAACCAATGCAGGGAGACAAAAGCAAAAGACAGAAAGGAGATGAGTAAAAGTGGAGGGCAGAGAAACCCAAAGCAAAAAAAAAAGGGCCACTGTACAGCAAAATTCTAAAGGGTCAAAGTGTAATTAAAAAGGCAAGCATGAAAGCTCGGTGCCTCAATGCAAGGAGTATTCGGAACCCAGGAGAGGGCTCTGAGCTAGTTGGTGGGTGAGAGCTCAGATGAACAGGACCCCCAAGAAAGAATGCAAAAGGCAGGAGGTAACAGAGCAGAGTAGCACTGGGGTAAGTGTAAACCACAAGGTGATAGGAAAGGACAATATGTATGAAATATAAAGGGGCTGCAGGAGGGGTTAAAACTAAAAATCATGGTTTAAAAACTAGTATTAAAACACTCCACCTAAACGCACGCAGCATTCGAAATAAAGTAAATGAGTTGATGGCACAAATCATTACAAATGGGTATGATTTTGTGGCCATTACAGAAACGTGGTTGCAGGGGGGGCCAAGACTGGGAATTAAACATACAGGGGTATCTGACAATTCGGAAAGATAGACAAGAAGGGAAAGGAGATGGGGTAGCTCTGTTAATAAAGGATGATATCCGGGCAGTTGGTGAGAGATGATATTGGCTCTAATGAACAAAATGTTGAATCATTGTGGGTGGAGATTTGAGATAGTAAGGGGAAAAAGTCACCGGTGGGCATAGTTTATAGGCCCCCAAATAATAACTTCACGGTGGGGCAGACAATAATCAAGGGAATAATGGAGGCATGTGAAAAAGGAATGGCAGTAATCATGGGGGATTTTAACCTACATATCGATTGGTCAGATCAAATCGCACAGGGTAGCCTTGAGGAAGAATTCATAGAATGCATGTGGGATTGTTTCTTAGAACAGTATGTTACAGAACCTACAAGGGAGCAAGCTATCTTAGATCTGGTCCTGTGTAATGAGACAGGAATAATAAACGATCTCCTAGTAAAAGATCCTCTCGGAATGAGTGATCACAGTATGGTTGAATTTGTAATACAGATTGAGGGTGAGGAAGTAGTGTCTCAAATGAGTGTACTATGCTTAAACAAAGGGGACTACAGTGGAATGAGAGCAGAGTTGGCTAAAATAGACTGGAAACACAGACTAAATGGTGGCACAATTAAGGAACAGTGGAGGACTTTTAAGGAGTTCTTTCATAGTGCTCAACAAAAATATATTCCAGTGAAAAAGAAGGGCGGTAAGAGAAGTGATAACCAGCCATGGATAACCAAGGAAATAAAAGAGTATCAAATTAAAAACCAATGCATACAAGGTGGCCAAGGTTCGTGGGGAAACTAGAAGATTGGGAAAATTTTAAACAACAGCAAAGAATGACTAAGAAAGGAAAGATAGATTACGAAAGTAAAGTTGTGCAAAACATAAAAACAGATAGTAAAAGCTTTTATCGATATATATAAAATGGAAAAGTATGACTAAAGTAAATGTTGGTCCCTTAGAAGATGAGAAGGGGGATTTAATAATGGGAAATGGCTGAGACCTTAAACAATTATTTTGCTTCGGTCTTCAGTGGAAGTCACAAAAAACATGCCAAAAATTGCTGGTCACAGGAATGTGGGAAGGGAGGACCTTGAGACAATCACTATCACTAGGGGGGTAGTGCTGGATAGGCTAATGGGACTCGAGGTAGAAAAGTCCCCAAGTCCCGATGAAATGCATCCCAGGATATTAAGAGATGGCGGAAGTTATAGCAGATGCATTCGTTATAATCTACCAAAATTCTCTGGACTCTAGGGAGCTACCAGCGGATTGGAAAGCAGCTAATGTAAAGCCTCTTTTTTTTTAAAAAAAGGGGGCAGACAAAAGGCAGGTAACTATAGGCCGGTTAGTTTAACATCTGTAGTGGGGAAAATGCTTCAAAATACGGGGGAGCCAATTTGAAACCGAGTTGAGAAGGAATAATTTCTTTGAGGCGTTTTGAATCTGTGGAATTCTCTGCCCAATGAAGCAGTTGAGGCTAGCTCATTGAATGTATTCAAATCACAGATAGATTTTTAACCAATAAGGGAATTAAGGGTTACGGGGAGCGGACGGGTAAGTGGAGCTGAGTCCACGGCCAGATCAGTCATGATCTTGTTGAATGGCGGAGCAGGCTCGAGGGGCTAGATGGCCTACTCCTGTTCCTAATTCTTATATTATGTTCTTATGTAAATAAAAAAAATGCTGCAGTACAGGGGGACCTGGGTGTCCTTGTGCATGAAACACGGTTATTATGCAGGTACAGCAAGTAATCAGGAAGGTAAATGGAATGTTGGCCTTTATTGCAAGGGGGCTGGAGTATAAAAGCAGCGTCCTGCTACAACAGTACAGGGTATTGGTGAGGCCGTACCTAGTGTACTGCGTACAATTTTGGTCTCTGTATTTAAGGAAGGATATACTTGCATTGGTGGCAGTTCACCTAGGTTGATTCTGGAGATGAGTGGGTTGACTTATGAAGATAGGTTGGGCCTCTATTCATTGGAGTTCAGGAGAATGAGGGGTGATCTTATTGAAACATATATAATGAGAGATGATCTCATTGAGATATATAAGATAATGAAGTGGCTTGACAAGGTGGATGAAGTGAGGATATTTCTACTTGTGGGGGAAACTAGAATGGGGGAGGGGGGGCATAGTCTCAGATTAAGGGGCTGCCCACTTCAAACTGAGTTGAGGAGGAATTTCTTACGGTTGTAAATCTATGGAATTCTCTGTCCCAGAGAGCTGTGGAGGCTGGGGACATTGAATATATTTAAGGCGGAAATGGTCAGATTTGAGCGATAAAGGTTATGGGGAATGGACAGGGAAGTGGGGGGCAGGGGTTGCAGAACTGATTAAAGAAAATATTAGTGGTGAGGAGGGATGATATGTTAGTGATCATCAAATGAGGCCTTGTGGGTCGAATTGAAAAATAAAAAAGGGGCGATCACACTACTGGGCGTGTATTATAGACCCCCAAACAGTGGGAGGGAGGTAGAGGAGCAAATATGTAGGTAAATTGCTGTGAAGTCCAAAAACCATAGGGTAGTAATAGGGGATTTTAACTATCCAAATATTGATCGGGACAAATTTAGTGTGAAGGGTATAGAGGGTGCGGAATTCTTGAGATGCATTCAAGAGCACTTTTTAGTCAGTATGTAGCAAGCCCAACACGAGAGGGGGCGGTCTTGGATTTAGTTTTGGGGAATGAAGTTGGGTAGGCTGATGGGGGTATTAGTGGGAAAGCACTTGGGTGCCAGTAACCATAACTCAGTCAGATTCAAGTTGGTTATGGATAAGGACAAGGATAGACCTGGAATAAAAGTTCCGAATTGAGGAAAAGCTAATTTTGCTAGTTTTGAGGAGTGATTTGGCCATGGTGGACTGGAAACAGCTACTTGTGGGTAAATCACTGTCGGAACAGTGGGAAGCATTTAAGGAGAAGATCCGGAAGGCTCAGGCTAAACATGTGCCCTTAAAGAAAAAGACTGGGAAAAATAATAGAACCCCCTGGATGTCTAGGGACTTGCTGGGGAGGATTAAGGAAAAAAAGGATGCTTATGTCATATATCAATGGCTAAATACTATAGAATTTTTAGAGGAATATAGAAAGTTAAGAGGCAAAATTAAAAAGGATATTAGGAATGCTAAGACAGAGCATGAGAGATTCTTGGCCAGTAAAATTAAGGGAAACCCCAAGATGTTCTATAAATATATTAAGAGCAAGAGGGTAACTAAAGAAAGGGTAGGGTCTGTTAGAGACCATGAGGGTAATCTTTGTGTGGAGGTGGAAGATGTTGGGAGGGTTCTTAACCAATACTTTGCATCTGTTTTCACAAAGGAAAGGGGCAATGCAAATACTGTTATTGAGGAGGAATGTGATATTCTGGATGAAATAAATAGAGAGAGGAAGTATTAAGGAGCTTAGCAGCTTTGAAAGTAGATAAGTCCCCAGGCCTGGATGAAATGCATCCCAGGCTGTTGAGTGAAGTAAAAGAGGAAATAGCAGAGGCCTTGACCATCATTTTCCAGTCCTCTTTGGATCTGGGCATGGTGCTGGAGGACTGCTAATGTAATACCCTTGTTTAAGAAGGGAGAAAGGGATAGGCTGAGTAATTACAGGCCTGTCAGCCTAACTTCAGTGGTGGGAAAATTATTGGAAAAAAATCCTGAAAGACAGGATAAATCTGCATTTGGAAAGGCAAGGATTAATTGAGAACAATTAGGGATTTGTTAAGGGAAAATCGTGTCTGACTAACCTGTGGAGGTAACCAAGAGGGTCGATGAGAGTAGTGCGTACAATGTAGTATATATGGACTTTAGCAAAGCTTTTGATAAGGTCTCGCATGGTAGACTGGTCATGAAGATTAAAGCCCATAGGATACAGGGCAAAGTGTCAAGTTGGATCCAAAATTGGCTTGGAGGTAGGAAGCAAAGGATAATGATTGATGGATGTTTTTGTGACTGGAAGGATGTTTTCAGTGGGGTTCTGCAGGGCTCAGTACTGGGACCCTTGCTTATTGTGGTATATATCAATGATTTGGATTTGAATATAGGGACTATGATTAAGAAGTTTGCAGATGACATTTAAAATTGGCTGTGTGGTATGAGGAGGAAAGTCATGGGCTGCAGGAGGATTTTAATCTACTGGTTAGGTGTGCAGAGCAGCGGCAAATGGAATTTAATTCGGAGAAGTGAGAGTTGATGCACTTTGGGAAGGCTAATAAGGAAAGGGTATACACATTAAGCGGTGGGCCACTTAATAGTGTAGATGAACAAAGGGACCTTGGAGTGCTTGTCCACAGATCCCTGAAAGTAGCAGGCCAGGTGGTTAAGAAGGCATACGGAATGCTTGCCTTTATTGGCCGAGGCTTAGAATATAAGAGCAGGGAGGTTATGCTTAAATTGTATAATACTTTGGTTAGGCCACAGCTGGAGTTCTGGTCGCTGGGTTGCACTAGAGGGTGCAGAGTAGATTTACTAGGATGCTGCCTGGAATGGCTGGGTTTGTTCTCATTGAAACAGAGGAGGTTGAGAGGAGACCTCATTGAGGTGTACAAAATATTGAGGTGCCTGGAGATAGTGGATAGTAAGGGCCTATTTCCATTGGTGGAGGGATCTATTATGAGGGGGGGGGGGTATAGTTTTAAAGTGGTTGGTGGAAGGTTTTGAGGTGGGGGCTTCATGCAGAGGGTTGTGGGGATCTGGAACTTGCTGACTGGAAGAGTGGTGGATGCAGAAACCCTCACCACTTAAGAGATGGTTGGATGGGCACTTAAAGTGCAGCAGCCTGCAGGGTTACAGACCTAGACCTAGAACTGGTAATTGGGATTAGACTGGATGTCCTTTTGTTGGATGGAGCAGATATAATAAGTACTGCAGAGAAAGAATATGGCCAGCGTGATCTCCTGGACTAGTTTCAATCGCCTGGATGGGTCAGAGAAGAATTTTCCCAGATTTTTTCTCCATAAATTGGCCTGGATTTTTATCTGTTTTTTTGCCTCTTCCAGGAGACCACATCATATAGAATGTTTTAGTATAAGGGGTGTTGCTATTGTGGTCAGGCAGATTGGTTGGGCTGGGTGCTCTTTGCCTTTCTGTCATTGTACATGGGTTTGTATGTAATCTTTAGGGCTGCTAACCAAGGGCTGTGTGGCTCTTTGTCGGCCGGCGCAGACACGATGGGCTGGAATGGTCTGCAAATTTCTGTGTTTTTATGGAGTTGAATCCGATTAAAAGGCGGAGCAGCCTTGAGGAGCCAAATAGTCTCCTGCTTTGAGTTCTTGTGTTATGTGCTGAGGGAGCGCTGCACTGTTGGAGGTGTTGTCTTTGGGATGAGATATTTAAGCGAGACCTATCTGCTTTCTTGGTGGATGTAAACGATCCCATGGCATTGAAGAGCAGGGGAGTTATCCCCAGTGTCCTGGCCAATACTTATCCCTCAACCTACATCACTAAAACAGATTAGCTGGTCATTATCACATTGCTGTTTGTGGGAGCCTGTGTGAATGTATGTGGCAGAATCATGAAAGGGTTAATAAAATGGTTCTAGGAATCAATAAGAAAATAAGAATAGACAGACTTGGTTTCCTGTGAGAAAGTAGTGGACAAAGTAGCTTGTGTGACCATCACTGATAAACAAGGGTTTATGGCCATGACTTGATAAGGTGCACATTTGCTTCGTGTGATTTAAGCCAAGCTATCCTAACACGTAGGAGGTTTTGGTGTCCCTGAGCAATTCTGCTTGTTGCAATTCCGCTCGTAAAAGCATAAAGTGTTCTAAAGATAAACAGGCTGTCAATTCATGAAGCCCTAGTAACACACTGTGATTGATGAAGCAGGCCATACCTCCTTCGGTTTGTAAGAATAAAAGGGATGCGTCTGTGAGGATAGGCAGACCTTTTGTCTGCCTGCCCCGGAATCTGTAGACTCTGTGCTGGCAGTTTGGTAGCCGGTCCGAAGCTGCTTCAATAAAGACGTAAAGATTGAAGGTATCTGACTCGATTATTGTCGAATGCAGCTGACCACCCGAACTAGGACTTAACATTTGGTGTCAGAAGTGGGATCCCAAAAACTCTCGATTGGAAGTGGCTGAATCATTGATATCCTACAGACGGGACGCGGCAGAGGAAATGGGCCCCAAAGTGAGTATATTTAGTTAAATTGCCACTTTGTTTTCCTCCTGTCGTAAGTTCTGGTCGCGGATCTTTCACCACTGTTCAATTAATTGTTGACGGGATCGCCCGTGGTCAGTTGTCAGATTACCCCAGGAAAAGATAGATTTGGAATTGTCCACGATGGTGGTCCATTAAAGTTACGAAGGAATAGATTTGGAATTTTCCATGATGGTGGTCCGTTAAAATGACGAAGGAGTAGGTTGATCTGGAAATTGTCTACCACAAGTAGTCTGTCAAATGTTAAAACAGTAAGGAATAAAGAGAAAAGGAAGTTGTGGGTGCACATCACGGTGGTGGGTTAAAAGATAACTGATTTGAAATTGTCTCACTTAATGAGTCCGTCAAAACATTGAATACCTAGGTTACGATAAGTTATATCATGGGTAATATACTTGATACAACGACAGGCTCAAGTAGCGTTTTACAGAGGTTGTGTGATAAACACCCAGATAAAAACGAGCAACTCAGACAATTGTCGGGAGGTTTGAATCAGAAATTAGGTTCAGACATATGGCCATTAGGGGGTTCAAGTGATTTAGAAACAATTAAACATGCCCAAGAATTAATTTGGAAAAGGGGAATCGGGAAAAAGAGTAAGAAATTGATTGAAATTTGGCGCCAACATTGTCAGGATGAAAAAGATAAGAATATTCTGGCGAGTTGGCAGGAGAATGCTCTAGGCAGGAATTAAATTAACCGATGCGGGAATCCCTAAGTCATTGGAAATTTAAAGAAAGGAATGTGCACAGGAAAAGAGAAATAGAACAAACAAGGAATCTTTAACTGAACTACGTAGTTCAATGGCTGGTCTTGGCATGCAAGGGGCTGACGAGGACAATGAATGGGATAATTGGAATATGACTCCAGGGGCTCCCCTGCCTCGTCCGATGGCACAACCTGATAATGCCTTGGCTGACGCGGCTGTGGCAGTAAATGTGCCGGTGCCAAATTTACAGACGAACGGAGTTCTACCACCCCGTTACCCCGGTCCTAATGTCCCAACACCGGGCGCCACTGCTGCTGCAACACTCATTTATCCCAGTTTAGACAATGTGTCTAATATAGAACGACAGTCTCGGGGAACTAAGTCTGACTATGAGGTTTTCTGTCGATCCGTTGCAGAGGGGATTAGAAGCCAGGTTCAAAGACGGCGTCAACTTGAATAGGAAATAGGGAGATTACAACAGCTTGAAAGAAATCAACGACGTAGTGGTAAAGGGGAAATCAACCCCTTCGGATGAGGATGATGTGATAGTGTCAGGGTCAGATACTGGGACAGATTAACCAGCGCCCCGAATAAAAATTACCTGTCCTCAACAGTTCATTGAATTTTTGTCACGAACCATCAGAGTCTATCAAGCAGACTCAAGGGACCTTTGGTCTCTGGTACAACAGGTACTTACTGGTCCTGAATGGACTAGATTTAAGGAAGCCTTAACACATCAAACTCACGAAGCCTTAGAAGCAGCGAAGGAGATTTCACGCTGTCACCAGAGGCGACAGATGCCTTCCAACAGTTAAGGCTTTGCCTTACACAAGCACCAGCCTTGGGAAGACCCCTCTACGATCGCCCGTTCCAGTTATATTGTACTGTTCTCCAAGAATGCGCTACTTCGGTTCTGACTCGGAAGCATGGAGATAGACACCGACCAGTTGCATATTTTTCCTCAAAATTAGACCCTGTCACCCTTGGATATCCCCACTGTACACTGATTCTGGCTGCCATTTATGATAGCTTGCAATCCGCTGCTAATATGACTCTGCAGCAAGAGATTGTGGTCTATAGCTCCCACGCCATAGTAGCCTTGCTCGGCCAACTTCAAACTCAGCACTTGACCTCAGCCCAACAGAACAGATATGAGATCTACCTCCTTAATAATCCACACCACACCTCACCTTCAGACACTGTACCACGCTAAACCTGGCAACTTTCATTGAAAGTCCACCTCTTGTTATTGAGAAGCCGGATCATGACTGTCTGCACTCAGTCCTCGAGGACACGAGCCCTCGCTCAGACCTTTCAGATACCCCTCTGTTAAACCCTGATCTTGTTATGTTCACTGATGGCAGTTCCTCCATCAACAAAGAAGGAACGACTCTCGAGTCTGGAGCCTTCCAGGTCCCCCTTTCCGCTCAGCAAACAGAACTTTTTGCCCTCACCGTGCGTGTATTTTAGGAGAGGATCTCCGAGTCAATATCTACACTGACTCCCATTACGCCTTTGGGGTTGTCCACGACTTCGGCCAGCTCTGGAAAAACTGAGGATTCCTAACTTCAACCGGTATGCCAATCTCGAACCAAGTGCTTGTGTCTGACCTATTACTTGCTCTTCTGCTCCCTCGATAAATCGCTGTTATTAAATGTTCCGCTCATACTGCCGGTTCCTCTCCAATTGACATCGGAAACCGCCGTGCTGACGAGGCGGCTAAGTGTGCTGCAAGGAGTCAGCAGATTGTTGTGCCCCGAATGATGAGGCAGACGTCCAGCTCTAAACCGAGCTTGTCGGCCCCTGAAAAGCCAATGCCAACCATCGAAGAAGTACTTCGCCTACAGGAGAACGCTCCTGCTGTACAAAAACAACTTTGGAACGATCATGATTGTAAATATGATACTGCCTCCGGGTTGTGGATCACACCTGCTGGTCAAATTTGTATGTCTGATGAATTAGCCCTTTGGGTAATTGAATGTGTTCATTATGCCACGCATTGTGGAGCAAAAGCCACTAGTGACCTGCTCCTCCAGACATGGTGGCATCCTAGCCTCCAAATGTTTGCGCAGAATATTATTTCTCGTTGTCTTACATGCCAACACCATAATCCTGGAGGGGGGGGTACCATGTTTATTAGGTAAAACACCCTTGCCAGCCGGACCCTTCGAGACTTTGCAGATGGACTATATAGAATTGCCACGCTGTCAGTGTTATAAATATGTGTTGGTTATTGTTGTTTTTAGTAAATGGATTGAAGCTTATCCTACTCCGGATAATAGAGCCTGTACTGTTGTTAAGATATTGCTGAAGGAAATTATCCCTCGCTTTGGGGTTCCCGGTCGTCTTGGCTCAGATAACGGACCCCATTTCATTGCAGCTGTAAACAAGGAATTGTGCCAACAGTTAGGGATACATCAACAACTCTATTGTGCCTATCGCCCCCAGGCGGCAGGTCTGATCGAGCGAACCAACCAGACTCTTAAAACCAAGTTAGCTAAATTGACACCTCAAACAGGGTCGACTTGGTTAAAATTGTTACCTGTAGCTCTTTTTCAGATTCGCTCCACCCCCGCAGGGTCGACGCGTCTCACCCCGGCCGAGATTGTGTACGGCAGACCTCTTGGGACCACCATTCCCCAGTTGCCGTCCACTTTCATCACATGACTGAGGAGATGACTGCCTATGTGTTAGCCCTAACTAAGGCATTGCGAGCCTCTCATTCACAGGTTCGCGCCGCTTATGATGACCGTCCCTCTTCTCACGGATCATCCCCTATCGAGCCCGGATCCTTCGTCCTCATCAAAAATTGGACGCGACGTCATCTCCAGCCCCGATGGGATGGTCCATTTCAGGTCTTACTCCCCACCCCCACCGCTGTAAAGGTGGAAGGTAGAGACGCGTGAGTGCACATGCATCATTGCAAATTGATTACCGGCGGTAATCAAAAGGGGGGAGTGGAGATAGACGTGGACTAATAATTGAAGTGCCATAATACGTTCGTTCCTGTCGTTCCGTAACCGTTTTAGCCATAATTTTAAGCCATAATTTTAATTAATTATCATATGATTGTTCTGCTTTTAGGTATTTAGACATAACATGAGTCCTTGGTAGCCACGATAGTAACATGACGGTTTGCAAGCCCCTTTGTCTTTCAGGATTGAAAGAATGCACGGAACCCTGCTGCTAGGAGTCGTGATCCTGCTGATAACAGTAACAAAAACAGGGGGACGACTACTCAGCTGCCCAACCGACGGCTCACGAGAGCAAATTCTCTGCCTCTGTACGGAAGATATCGTACAATGTGGAACCAGGACACCAGACAATTTCGAATCATGGACCATGACTAAAATAAAATCCCGTACGGGTATACTCTCACAGGTTGATCGACAGGTGACTCTACAGGGCAAAGACCGATGGAATTTGCCATGCCGGTTCAGGGAATGTGAGATGGACTTTGTTTGCCCTGACCAACCTGAAGATGACTTAGTTGATTCAAAGGACCAATCCCTGGAATCAGTAACAAGGCAAAGGAGGAAAAGGAATGTGCAAGGGCAACTGGGGAACGATCATAATATATTCCTGAGGACTCATAAGATCTTATTCGTGCCAGAGTCGGTTGTATGCTACCCTGTTATGTCGGTCACCGAATTGTTTACCCCAACCCCGGTTATGGATCCCAGTCTTTACATACGAGGATACAATGATACCCCGCCCGCCGAAAACATTACCTTCACATATTCCGATGGCTGAGGCACCCCAGCCACCTGCCTAAACACCACAGGGTCTGGGAAGGATGGGTACCAAGAGTGTTGGAATGGTACAGGATTCGGGTGCGCAAAAGTGGACGTGCCCATTAACCAGATTTGTCTTACAAAGCAGTCCAATTATTCATGTCTTCACGACTCAAACATGGGCATCACCTCTTGCCAGAGTGTGGATACCTGTGTAGAAGTAAGACAAGGGACCCAAATGACCTGCAGTGCCCTATACCACAGCCAAACTTTTGCTTTACGCCACTACGACCTGTCATGATTGGGCAAGCGCATATCACCCATCCCACATCTAACCGAAGTATTACGAGAGTTGAGGCTCAGTGGGTCAATCCGTAAAGCTCTACCACCAACTGCAAACTAAAATCAAAGTACTGGAAGAAGATATCGATGTAGACTTACAAAGTCAGAGTTGCTGGAGAAAGGTCTGGGATTGGGGAATAAATGTGAACATCCATCCTTGGATTCGTATAATTTCACACATACTGGTCGGGACAAAATTGATCTTGGCAATAACATGGGGCATAATTTGATCTAGGCAACCGGGACTCCTGAAACCACATGACTAGCCAGCACGTTGAGGCAGGGAGTACCGGGCCGTGCACAAAATTGAGAGTAAAGATTTATGAATGAGAATTTATCATGAAATGATAAAAGGGGGGAATGTGAATGTATGTGGAAGAATCATGAAAGGGTTAATAAAATGGTTCTAGGAATCAATAAGAAAATAACAGACAGACTTGGTTTTCCGTGAGAAAGTAGTGGACAAAGTAGCTTGTGTGACCATCACTGATAAACAAGGGTTTATGGCCATGACTTGATAAGGTGCACATTTGCTTCGCGTGATTAAGCCAAGCTATCCTAACACGTAGGAGGTTTTGGTGTCCCTGAGCAATTCTGCTTGTTGCAATTCCGCTCGTAAAAGCATAGTGTTCTAAAGATAAACAGGCTGTCAATTCATGAAGCCCTAGTAACACACTGTGATTGATGAAGCAGGCCATACCTCCTTCGGTTTGTAAGAATAAAAGGGATGCGTCTGTGAGGATAGGCAGACCTTTTGTCTGCCTGCCCCGGAATCTGTAGACTCTGCTGGCAGTTTGGTAACCGGTCCGAAGCTGCTTCAATAAAGACGTAAAGATTGAAGGTATCTGACTCGATTATTGTCGAATGCAGCTGACCACCCGAACTAGGACTTAACACCTGCTGTGTGAAAATTGGCTGTTGCATTTCCTACATTACAACACTGTCTCCAAAAAAGTACTTAATTTATTGTAAAGTGCTTTGGGACGTCTGGTGGTTGTGAAAGGCACTAATATATATTATTTTTGAATATACCGGTCAATAACTGCTGATCTGAAGTGATTGAGATGCAATTACCTTTGCTTCTGTTTCAGGGTAGCTTTAAGGGTGGTTGCAAATCTCCTGAACACATGCCAAAGAATAAGCCATGGCCTGGGATAGGGACATTGCTGTTTGAGACATTCAAAGAAGTTGGCTGGTGCCCTCTGACAGACAAAGACTACATCTTTCAAGAATTATATGGGTTGCACCTCTTTAGTCCAGAAACATCACTGGTCTGGCATCAGTGCAGGTGGTGTCCATTGAAAAAAAAAATGTGTGCACGTGTTAAATGTACTTGTGATGCATTTTGGATGACAAATCTTGACAGCCTTGCCCTGGCCAGCTGGAGGTTTTACACACTGGCTGATGCTGTGGTTTGACATGCATTCCTCGCTGCCGAGGCCACCTCTCCTTGCCCGATTGGTGGCAGGCGCATATGCTCTGAAGGCTGCAGTGCCGGGCTGAGCTGACATTTCCCCCCTCTTTTCCCCCACCCCCCCTGGATGAGGGGGTTGATGTGTATCTCGGTGCGAGGAAGCTGCTACTTCCACCAATCTGGCTCTGTTAGTGGCTTATACATGAACTGGCGCGAGGAGTAGGATCGTGGGTGAGGATTGGCATCTCCTTGATTTATCCTCCATTTTATCTCTGATCACTAGCTGCTTTTTTGTATGTATTTGGTTTTTTAAAGTGCTGGTGTTCATTGAGGTAAGCGGGCCGGGGAAGGGCAGGCAGCTGACTGAGGTGCCGAAGTTGGGCCTGAGTATTTTTTTTAAAACTGAGTGATTCTAGGCGACGAAATGTTGTGCAGTAGGTTTCTGCGCAGTGCATTTGCAGAATGCGTCCAGGTCGTTGGCAACTGGCGACAACGCTGCTGACCTCCAGTGGTTTGGAAAATTCTCTGATCCAGCACCAGTCAGGTTCCAAGGGTGCCGGACCAGAGAGGTCCAACCTGTATTGGAAATTCCTGTCCAGATTTAAGACCGCAAATGTTTTTGTAAAGTTTCCATGCTAGCCAATTGAGGGAAGTTGGACTAGATTGAGGTTATAGCAAGTAATTTGTTTTAATATTGATGTTTAGTGAGAAATTGAGTTGGGTGTCTCATATATATTTGAGGAACCGAGTAATACTATTTTCCTGTTTTATTATTTGCTTTTCTTATCTTGTTGGTCTGTGTCTCGATTTGGTAAGTGTACACACCCAGCCTGCTCTCGAGAGGAGTATCAAGTCATGGCTGTAAAACCTTTATTCTGTACATCAGCTATAGGAATGTGATGTGTTCCTGTGGCTAATGAATGGGTTTTTGTATGATCCTTGGGCCATATCATTTTCTTGGCAGGAGTGGTTCCCTTCCAGATCATGGGGGACATAAGTCTGCTGACAGCCTGCCTATTATGACCCAAATTAGTAGTTAAGGAGCAGATAAGAACATAAGAAATAGGAGCAGGAGTAGGTCATATGGCCTCTTGAGCCTGCTCTGCCATTTAATATGATCATGGCTGATCCGATCATGGACTCTGGTCCACTTCCCTGCCCGCTCCCCATAACTCCTTATCTCCTTACTGTTTAAGAAACTGTCTATTTCTGTCTTAAATTTATTCAATGTCCCAGCTTCCACAGCTCTCTGAGGCAGCGAATTCCACAGATTAACAACCCTCTGAGAATAAATTTCTCCTCATCTCAGTTTTAAATGGGCGGCCCCTTATTCTAAGATTGTGCCCTCTAGTTTCCCCCATCAGTGGAACCATCCTCTCTGCATTCACCTTGTCAAGTCCCCTCAATCTTATACATTTTGATTAAGATCACCCCTCATTCTTCTGAATTCCAATGAGTAGAGACCCAACCTACTCAACCTTTCTTCATAAGTCAACCCCCTCATCTCTGGTATCAACCTAGTGAACCTTCTCTGAACTGCCTCCAAAGCAAGTATATCCTTTCGTAAATATGGAAACCAAAACTGCACGCAGTGTTCCAGGTGTGGCAAAAACAGGAAGGCAGAATATTATCTGAATAGTGACAGATTAGGAAAAGGGGAGGTGCAACGAGACCTGGGTGTCATGGTGCATCAGTTATTGAAAGTTGGCATGCAGGTACAGCAGGCAGTGAAGAAGCCAAATGGCATGAAGGCCTTCATAGTGAGGATTTGCATATAGGAGCAGGGAGGTCTTGCTGCAGTTGTACAGGGCCTTGGTGAGGCCACACCATGAATATTGTACAATTTTGGTCTCCCAATCTGAGGAAGGACATTCTTGCTATTGAGGGAGTGTAACGAAGGTTCACCAGACTGATTCCCAGGATGGCAGAACTGACGTGACAGACTGGATTGACTGTAATTTAGGAGGAGAGGGGATCTCATAGAAACATGTACAATTCTGACGGGATTGGACAGGTTAGATGCAGGAAGAATGTTCCCAATGTTGAACTCCAGTACCAGGGGTCACAGTCTAAGGATAAGGGGTAAGCCATATAGGACCGAGATGAGGAGAAACTTCACCCAGAGAATTGTGAACCTGTGGAATTCTCTACCACAAAGTTGTTGAGGCCAATTCATTCGATATATTCAAAAGGGAGTTAGATGTGACCCTTGTGGCTAAAGTGATCAAGGGGAATGGAGAGAAATCCGGAACGGGGTACTGAAGTTGCATGATTAGCCATGATCATCTTGAATGGTGGTACAGGCTTGAATGGCCTACTCCTGCACCTATTTTCTATGGGCTCAAGTTTCGGCCTGAGTTGCTCCTATTTTTTTTTTTTTTTTGGAGCAATTAGTTTAGAATGGAGCATCTGAGAAATTGTAATTCTCGGCATTTAGTTTGCTCCAGTTCTAGTGAGTTAGAATAGTTTCATTTTAGAACAGTTTTTTTTCCAAAAGGGGGCATGTCCGGCCACTTATGCCTGTTTTGCAAGTTTAGGCAGTGAAAACTTGCTCCAAACTAAAACTAAGTGTAGATTTTTGTATGCTCAGAAAAACCTTGTCTACACTTGAGAAATTAGACGCAGGGAACGAAAGGGTGTGGGGGGGCGGTGGGGTGGGGGAGGGGGGGAGGGGAAGAGTTTACAAGCATTAAACACTTCACTTTTACAAATAGAGCTGCCATCAATAATAAATGATCAATAAATCAATCATGTTTTGAAAATGATTACACTCCCACACCATAACTATTTTTTGACTTAGTAAATTGGCTAATTAACTTGACTATCTCAGCCAGTTCCTCTGAATGTGCATGTTGGATTACAAGCTTACTGCTTCATGCATTGCAAAATCAGGCTGCCCCTCCTTTACCATATTGATTGCTTTTACAGAATCCTAGGTAAACTAACCAACATCTACATGCAACAGGTACGTGGAGATAAAAACTGAATAAAATACTTTTTAAAACATCCAATAACACAGCATCTTTATACCCTCAAGTGATTTTTGTATAGTTTATCAAATTATTTGAAGCTGTCTGCACAACAATGTATTTTTAGCTTTGTCATTGTAAAGCCCCAAATGGCTGAGCCACTGAGAAAGCTCATTGTAATTGCTGCTTCAGAAATTAATGCAAAAACACACAACTCCATGGGGTGGGGGAAAACAGACACAAGCCCATCCCTTTTTAAATAATCTCAACCCCAGAAACCCAGCTTTTCCCCATACCCTTCAATCATTTTCTCTCTAGAAACTTACCTTAAACTAATTTATTCCAGACTTTGTTCTTTATAGTACTCCCGGCTGAATGCGGCAGGCACTGTTTCCACAGGTCACGGCGGGGAGCCCATTCGGCCAGGGCTAGGGCCGACATTCTTCGGGTCCCTCCCACACAGCCTGCACAGATTTGGGCTGTGAGGAGCTACTGCACATGCGCACACCCTCTAGCGCGCATGTGCAGAGGTCCTGGCACTGTTTTCAGCGCCGGGTTCTGGCTCCGCCCCTGCCCTTGTGCTGCGCTATACCGAGGGCCTTCATCGTTCCAGCTGCGGGGAGAATAGTAAGGTAACTTAAGCGCAGTTTTTGTTCTTAAAAAGTCGGCGCAGCTCACGGAGATGTGCCGTTCTAAGCGTGGCGCAAACCTGGGCCCGATGTTTCACCAATACCCTGTATAACTAGCAAGACGTCCCTGCTTTTATACTCTATCCCCTTTGCAATAAAGACCAAGATTCCATTGGCTTTCCTGATCACTAGCTGTACCTGCATACTATCCTTTTGTGTTTCATGCACAAGTACCTCCAGGTCCTGCTGTACTGCAGCACTTTGCAATCTTCATTTAAATAATAACTTGCTCTTTGATTTTTTTTCTGCCAAAGTGCATGACCTCACACTTTCCAACATTATACTCAATCTGCCAAATTTTGGCCACTCACTTAGCCTGTCGATGTCCTTTTGCATGACGAGTTTTTAGGTACAGACTTGACTGGTAGTTTAAGACAGACTTGACTGATGATGAGCTCTTTAGAACCATAGAGCACGCATTGTTACCTGGTCTCAATAGCATTTTCATAAAATCTACCAGAAAAGGCCCATCAAACCCCCTCTATCTTGAGCCACATGAATCCACCGTGGATCTCCCTCGCTTCTGTTTCTATATGGCTACTATCTTAATTTTTATTAGTTCAAGGGCAGCTCTTACTAACCTTCCCTAATTGCCCAGGAGAAGGTGGTGGTGAGCTGCCCTTGAACTGATAGTCTGTGGTGAAGGTACCTGTACTCCCAGTGTTGTTCGGAAGGGATTTGCTTCTTTGTAGAGGTTTTGATACAACTGAGTAGCTTGCTAGGCCATTTCAGAGGGCTTAAAGGACATTAGTGAACCAAGTGGGTTTTTATGACCACTTTTTAAATTCCAGATTTATTTAATTAACTGCATTTAAATTCCCCAGCTGCCATGGTGGGATTTGAACTTGTGTGTCCAGATAGTTAATCCAGGCCTCTGGGTTACTCGTCCAGTAACGTAACCACTATGCTACGGTACCTGTTGATGGGATTATAAGCCTACTAACAGCTATCCTTTGGGTATCTCTGGTATGCTGATTTGAAGCATTGAAAAAACATTGTAATGTCTGTTTTCCAGGAACTTCGCCCTTGGAGCTTGCAAATGGGGACATAGCTGCTATTACTCACATGATCTGACTATGCAGAAGTCGTCCCAGATCTGTAGGCACTTTTCAAATGGATTTTGCTTCTATGGAAACCATTGCAGGTTTGTATTTGGGAAATTGTAGGAATTTATAATATGAATGCTTCTTTTTGGACTTTACATTTGTTAGAACGAATATTTGCATTTCTACAGCACCTTATTGCACCATTTGAAATACTTTGAAGTGTTTCACATAGGAAGTATTAATTTTTCTTTAGTTATTAGGTCGCAAGCCTTCCATGCTAGCAGAAAGCTTTTAAAAGGGATCATCACAGCACAGACTAACGGGCCTTTTCGTTTGTGTTGCAGTGTTATGTATTAACTACATTGTAGAAACAATCCAGCGCGATTGAGACAAAGCTGGTTTTTTTTCCTGCACAGGAATTATAACCATTCCCTTTTTTTTAAACATCTTTAGGATATCCTCCTTGTCTTTGATTTTATAAACTCTGCAGTATTCTCTTCAAACTTTTTTGGGGGGTGTGTTGCTGGGGTGAGGGGAGAAGCAGAGGATGTCGTGATGTCCTGAGGTAGTGAGAGAAGGGGCGGGGGGGTGGTGTTGTGGGGAAGTTGCATTCTCCAGCATGGATATAATTGCCACCCAAGTGTATTGGAATGGGTTGCTGGGTTCAATACAAGGGTGGTTAGCTAGGCTGGTTTATATATGTAGTTTCATAGCAATCTAGGACTTGATACCCAAGTTAATTTTCTGAAGACTTTTGTATGAGGTTGAATTAAAATGTATTAATGGACAATGTCTAAAAATATCATGCCAGATATCAACACATCAGTCCGACTGTGCGATGGTCATCCAGGAGCAGACGTGGTTCTGCTCCTGCGCTTCAGTTGACGACCGCAGAATCATCCCGGAGTTACCATGGTGTTGAATCTAGTGACCGCACTGGAGGAGGAAACAGACGTAGCTCTGCTCCTGCTATTCAGCGAATGCCGGCAGGATTTTCTCAGCCTTCCCATGCTGTAGGATGTACTGTCCACTCAACTACTGCAAAGGCTACTTGGGGTCGACGTGGTTCTGAACCTGCTGTCTCGAGTTTCCCTCACTTTGGTAGAAATACTGAGCGTTTTGGCATGCACCTGGAGGAGGAGGTCGCAGAAGATAAAGAGAATGAAACTCCTTCTAAATGCTCTGAGAGATGGGAACTTGATGCGGAATTTATGCCTCAACAGTTTCAAGAGCATGGTAGGTAATAGTGACCTTCAATAAAATGGGAGTGTTATAAATTTATTGGAACTTGCATCTCTCAAACAATAGTTGAGTTTGAATAATGCAATATTACGTATTGGTTGTTAGTATTCCATACCGCAAAACTTTATAATTACTTGGGTTGGGGGGAGTGAAGTAAGGTGGAGGAGAGAGATTTTGTTTCGTGGAAAGGAGTATTCTGTTCAAATTAGCATCCCAAGTTATTTTGTTGACTCCCTTTCTGAAATGAATCCGGAAATAAATGCTGCTTTTAAACACACTGCAAAGAAGCTTTGCAAGTATGTTGGTGGAAATTAAATCTAAAGTGCTGTATCAGTAAAACCACAGAAGAGGTGCCAATGGATTGGAAACTAGCCATATGAGTACTGTCCTTCAAAAAAAAAAATAATAGAAGCTTGGGTAACTGCAAGCATATAGTGTTGCAACAGCAAAACTGTAGAATGTATCAACAACAAATTTGAAGGAAGGGATCTGAGCTGGCACCTAAAATGACAAACCTGGTTTCAGAGGAAGCGGATAGTGCTTAACCAACCTTAATTTTTGAGGACTTGCCATTCTAAGTGGGTGTTCGAAATTCCTATGATGGTACTTTATCTGGACGTCAGAAAGCCTTTAATCAAGTTGCACATGAAAGGATGTTGCACAAGCTTAAAGCAGTGAAAGTTTGAGGTGTATAAGAAATTGATTGAAAGAAAGCAATCAGTGAGCTTGCCATGGGAACAATGTCAGTCTACAGAGACGTGGAGTGTCCCAGGGATCTGCACTGGGACCTTTGATCTTTTGTGAGATAAAATGTTCAATTACATGATGCATTGAAACCTATAAATTAATACTCCTTCATGACTGACATCTTGCAGTTGTCCTTGTTTTAAAAATGGTCATTGTCTGTATTGTAAAGTTTTCAGTAGAATCCACAGCAGCAGCAAAACCGTTCTCCCTGGAATAGAGCCATGCAAGCATTCAATCCGAGATAGAGCAGTTTCTCTGCTGCAGTGCATGCTGGGTAAAGAGATCCACATTCCACAAAAGCAGTTTCTTTCACATAACCTGCTGTGCCTCATGCTGACTGGCAAACACTGACATGAGTATTTGGGGGTAGAAAGGAAGCAAGCTGAAGGGGAAATGATGGAGCAGGCTCGAAGGGCCGAATAGCCTACTTTGGCTGCTATTTTTTGTGTTCTTATGGCAGTGTCAGTGATCCCGACTCAAAGTTCCAGATACAGCAGCTTTGCCACAGGCTGTGTCCTGTGCTTTAAGTAATAAAAGGGCTTTGTGCATTGAAGGCAGTTTGTAATTTGCAAGAATTTGTGGTTTCATTGTGCCACTTCTATATTTTACCATGCAAGTT
Organism: Pristiophorus japonicus; assembly: GCF_044704955.1. Taxonomy (NCBI): domain Eukaryota; kingdom Metazoa; phylum Chordata; class Chondrichthyes; family Pristiophoridae; genus Pristiophorus; species Pristiophorus japonicus. Next base: position 82,501,911 of record NC_091993.1, read on the forward strand.
ATTTGAGGGTCTTAGTAAGTGGCTGTTTTTTGAGAGTGTCTGTTTATACAGGTTTCACTGTGTATATTGTATTTGAATTCCCAGTAGGTAGGTAATCAGTATGAGTATCTGGTAAATCTTTCCTCCTTCACTTCCCTCTTCATTTTCAAGTATGTATGCCTTGGTGAATTGGATTGGAATTTACAGTTCATCTAATGTGTATAAGATGTCTAAATTGAATCATCTTGAATAACCCAATCCAAATTTTGTATTTGGTTTACAATACAGCTGCAGTACAGTGAAGTGGAATTAGTTCCTACTTGCTGCAATTAATTTTTATTTATATAGTGCCTTTTAATATAGTAAAATGTCCCAAGGCGCTTCACAACCGTGTTACAAGACACAGATAAATTTGACACCAAGCTGCTGAAGAAATTAAGGCAGATATCAAGAGCTTGTTTAGAGAGGTTTTAAGGAGTTCTTAAGAGGAGGAGAGGTTTAGGGAGGGAGTTCGAGTTTAGGATCCAGGCAGCGGAAGGCACGCCCACCGATGGTTGAGCAGTTATAATGAGGGATGTTCAAGAGGCCAGAATTTGAGGAACGCAGACATCTTGTGGGGTTGTGAGGCTGAAAAAGATTAGAGATAGGGAGGGGAAAGTCCATGGAGTGATTTTGAAAAGGAGGCGTTGTTTAACTGGGAGCCAGTGTCGGTCAAAGCACAGGGGTGATGGGTGATCGTGATTTGGTGCGGGTTAATACACTGGCTGCTGAGTTTTGGATGATTTCAAGTTTACGTAGTGTGGAATGTGGAAGGCTGGCCAGGAATGAGTTGGAGTAGTCAAGTCGAGAGGTAACAAAGGCATGAATGAGGGTTTCAGCAGCAGAAGAGCTGAAGCAGGGGCAAAGGTGGAAAAAGGTGGTTTTAGTTACGCTGCAGATATGTGGCTGGAAACTCATTTCCGGGTCAAATATGCCACCTAGGTTGCGAACAGTCTTGTTCAATCTCAGATTGATGCTAGGAAGAGGGATGGAATCGGTGGTTAGGGATTGCAGTTTGTGGTGGGGACCAAAGATAATGGCTTCGGTCTTCTCAATATTTAATTGGAGAATTTCTGCTCATCCAGTACTGGATGTCGGATAAGCAACCTGACAATTTTAGATACCAAGCAGGGGTTAATTGGATGAACATAAGCCATCTAGCCCCTCGAGCCTGCTCTGCCATTCAACAAGATCATGGCTGATCAGGCCGTGGACTCTGCTCCACTTACCCTCCTGTTCCCCATAACCCTTAATTCCCTTATTGGTTAAAAATCTATCTAACTGTGATTTGAATACATTCAATGAGCTAGCCTCAACTGCTTCCTTGGGCAGAGAATTCCACAGATTCACAACCCTCTGGGAGAAGAAATTCCTTCTCAACTCGGTTTTAAATTGGCTCCCCCGTATTTTGAGGCTGTGCCCCCTAGTTCTAGTCTCCCCGACCAGTGGAAACAACCTCTCTGCCTCTACCTTGTCTATCCCTTCCATTATTTTAAATGTTTCTATAAGATCACCCCTCATCCTTCTGAACTCCAACGAGTAAAGACCCAGTCTGCTCAATCTATCATTTCCGGAATCAGCCTAGTGAATCGTCTCTGTACCCCCTTCCAAAGCTAGTATATCCTTAAGTAAGGTGACCAAAACTGCACTCAGTACTCCAGGTGCGGCCTCACCAATACCCTATACAGTTGCAGCAGGACCTCCCTGCTTTTGTACTCCATCCCTCGCAATAAAGGCCAACATTCCATTCGTCTTCCTGATTACCTGCTGCACCTGCAAACTAACTTTTTGGGATTCATGTCCAAAAGAGTTTCATGCACAAGGACCCCCAGGTCCCTCCCTCTGCACCGCAGCATGTTGTAATTTCTCCCCATTCAAATAATATTCCCTTTTACTGTGTTTTTTTTCCCAAGGCGGATGACCTCACATTTTCTGACATTGTATGCCATCTGCCAAACCTTAGCCCATTCGCTTAACCTATCTAAATCTCTTTGCAGCCTCTGTGTCCTCTACACAAACTGCTTTCCCACTAATCTTTGTCATCTGCAAACTTTGTTACACTACACTCTGTCCCCTCTTCCAGGTCATCTATGTATATTGTAAACAGTTGTGGTCCCAGCACCGATCCCTGTGGCACACCACTAACCACCGATTTCTAACCCGAAAAGGACCCATTTATCCCGACACTCTGCTTTCTGTTAGCCAGCCAATTCTCGATCCATGCTAATACATTTCCTCTGATCCGTGTACCTTTATCTTCTGCAGTAACCTTTTGTGTGGCACCTTATCGAATGCCTTTTGGAAATCTAAAAACACCACATTCCATCGGTACACCTCTATATCCACCATGCTCGTTATATCCTCAAAGAATTCCATTAAATTAGTTCCCCTTCATGAATTCATGTTGCGTCTGCTTGATTACACTATTCCTATCTAGATGTCCTGCTATTTCTTCCTTAATGATAGTTTCAAGCATTTTCCCCACTACAGATGTTAAACTAACCGGCCTATAGTTACCTGCCTTTTGTCTGCCACCTTTTTTTTTTTAAACAGAGGTGTTACATTAGCTGCTTTCCAATCCACTGGTACCTCCCCAGAGTCCAGAGAATTTTGGTAGATTATAACGAATGCATCTGCTATAATTTCCGCCATCTCTTTTAATACCCTGGGATGCATTTCATCAGGACCAGGGGACTTGTCTACCATGAGTCCCATTAGCCTGTCCAGCACTACCTCCCCTAGTGATAGTGATTATCTCAAGGTCCTCCCTTCCCACATTCCCGTAACCAGCAATTTTTGGCATGGTTTTTGTGTCTTCCACTGAAGACGGAAGCAAAATAATTGTTTAAGGTCTCAGCCATTTCCACATTTCCCATTATTAAATCCCCCTTCTCATCTTCTAAGGGACCAACATTTACTTTAGTCACTCTTTTCCGTTTTATATATCGATAAAAGCTTTTACTATCTATTTTTATGTTTTGCGCAAGTTTACTTTCGTAATCTATGTTTCCTTTCTTTATTGCTTTCTTAGTCATTCTTTGCTGTTTACAATTTTCCCAATCTTCTAGTTTCCCACTAACCTTGGCCACCTTATACGCATTGGTTTTTAATTTGATACACTCCTTTATTTCCTTGGTTATCCCTTCTCTTGCCGCCCTTTTTCACTGGAATATATTTTTGTTGAGCACTATGAAAGAGCTCATTAAAAGTCTTCCACTGTTCCTCAATTGTGCCACTGTTTAGTCTGTGTTCCCAGTCTACTTTAGCCAACTCTGCTCTCATTCCACTGTAGTCCCCTTTGTTTAAGCATAGTACGCTTGTTTGAGATACTACTTCCTCACCCTCAATCTGTATTACAAATTCAACCATACTGTGATCACTCATTCCGAGAGGATCTTTTACTAGGAAATCGTTTATTATTCCTGTCTCATTACACAGGACCAGATCTAAGATAGCTTGCTCCCTTGTAGGCTCTGCAACATACTGTTCTAAGAAACAATCCCGTATGCATTCTATGAATTCCTCCTCGAGGCTACCCCGTGCGATTTGATTTGACTGATCGATATGTAGGTTAAAATCCCCCATGATTACTGCCGTTCCTTTTTCACATGCCTCCATTATTCCCTTGATTATTGTCTGCCCCACCGTGAAGTTATTATTTGGGGGCCTAAAAACTATGCCCACCAGTGACTTTTTTCCCCTTACTATCTCTAATCTCCACCCACAGTGATTCAACATTTTGTTCATTAGAGCCAATATTGTGTCTCTCAACTGCACTGACATCATCCTTTATTAATAAAGCTACCCCACCTCCTTTCCCTTGTCTATCTTTCCGAATTGTCAGATACCCCTGTATCCCAGTCTTGGCCACCCTGCAACCACGTTTCTGTAATGGCCATCAAATCATACCCATTTGTAATGATTTGTGCCGTCCACTCATTTACTTTATTTCGAATGCTGCGTGCGTTTAGGTAGAGTGTTTTAATACAAGTTTTTAAACCATGATTTTTAGTTTTGACCCCTCCTGCAGCCCCTTTATATTCATACATATTGTCCCTTCCTATCACATTGTGGTTTGCCCTTACTCCAGTGCTACTCTGCTCTGTTGCCTCCTGCCTTTTGCATTCTTTCTTGGGGTCCTGTTCATCTGAGCTCTCACCCATTCTAACTAGCTCTGCGCCCTCTCCTGGGTTCTGAATACTCCTTGCATTGAGGCACAGAGCTTTCAGGCTTGCCTTTTTATTACACTTTGACCCTTTAGAATTTTGCTGTACAGTGGCCCTTTTTTTTTGCCTTGGGTTTCTCTGCCCTCCACTTTTACTCATCATCTTTCTGTCTTTTGCTTCTGTCTCCATTTTGTTTCCCTCTGTCTCCCTGCATTGGTTCCCATCCCCCTGCCATATTAGTTTAACTCCTCCCCAACAGCACGAGCAAACACTCCCTCTAGGACATTGGTTCTGGTCCTGCTTAGGTGCAGACCGTCAGGTTTGTACTGGTCCCACCTCCCCCAGAACCGGTTCCAATGCCCCAGGAATTTGAATCCCTCCCTGCTGCACCACTGCTCAAGCCACGTATTCATCTGAGCTATCCTGCGATTTCCTACTCTGACTAGCAGGTGGCACTGGTAGCAATCCTGAGATTACTACTTTTGAGGTCCTACTTTTTAATTTAGCTCCTTAAATTCGTCTCTTAGGTCCTCATCATTTTTTTTTTAAACCGATATCGTTGGTACCAATGTGCACCACGACAATTGGCTGTTCACCCTCCCTTTTCAGAATGTCCCGCACCTGTTCTGAGACATCCTTGACCCTTGCACCAGGGAGGCAACATACCATCCTGGAGTCTCAGTTGTGGCCGCAGAAACACCTATCCATTCCCCTTACAATTGAATCCCCTATCACTACCGCGCTCTCTCCTTTTTTCCTGCCCTCCTGTGCAGCAGAGCCAGCCACGGTGCCATGACCTTGGCTGCTGCTGCTGCCCTCCCCTGATGAGTCATCTCCCTCAACAGTACTCAAAAGCGGTGTATCTGTTTTGCAGGGGGATGACCGCAGGGGACCCTTGCACTATCTTCCTGCTAGCCTTCCATTCCCTATCTGGCTGTGGACCCTTCACCTGCGGTAAGACCAACTCGCTACACGTGCTACTCACATCATTCTCAGCATCATGGATGCTCCAGAGTGAATCCACCCTCCGCTCCAATTCCGCAACGCAGTTTGTCAGGAGCTGGAGGTGGATACACTTCCCGCACACGTAGTCGTCAGGGACACCGGAAGTGTCCGAGTTCCCACATGGTACAGGAGGAGCATATCACGTGACTGAGCTCTCCTGCCATGACATAACCTTTAAATACACTTAATTTGGTGACAACACTTAACAGGTTACTTACTGATATAAAAAATAAAAATAAAAGCTACTCACCAATCACTTGCCCCTTTGGCTGTGACGTCACCTTTTGATTTCTTTCTACTTTTTTGCTTTTTCTCCTGGCTGGAGCTGTACAATCACGCCTTTATAGGCCTCTCCACGCACCCCGGACTCGCGCTGCTTGAACTGCCACTCCTCCGATGTTGGGCCTTTGTAGGCCTCTCCACGCACCCCGGACTCGCGCTGCTTGAACTGCCACTCCTCCTCAGACGTTGGGCCTTTATAGGCCTCGCCACGCACCCAGGACTCGCGCTGCTCGAACTGCCGCTCCTCCTCTGACGTTGGGCTTTTATAGGCCTCTCCACGCACCCCGGACTCGCGCTGCTCGAACTGCCACTCCTCCTCAGATGTTGGGCCTTTATAGGCCTCTCCACGCACCCCGGACCCGCGCTGCTTGAACTGCCACTCCTCCTCAGACGTTGGGCTTTTATAGGCCTCTCCACGCACCACGGACTCGTGCTGCTCGAACTCAAAGATAAGATTGCATTAAATAACACTTTTATTTACCCACATCTTTTGTTAACACAATTAACAATTATTAAATGTATTTAATTTAAAAAAAATCTTCAATGAGACTCCACACTTGTAAAAGTTAGTCATTGAGTATATAGAATTCTATTAATCGACTGTCAAGATCATCATAGGTTATTTAAGTATAAAACGGTATCTTAACTGAGATTAGCTTCTTGAGTTTTGCTCATTGACCAGGATTACAATATTGATTTACCAAGGCTCACATTCACTGTATTGGTACATTTGCAATATTGAAATAGTTAGCCTCAACCTACAACCTCAGTCTTTAGTGGGTGCAGTTCCAAGAACTTGAGAAATAGGAGCAGGAATAGGACACTTGGTCCCTCGAGGCTGATCTGATCCTGGCCTCAACTCCACCTCTGCCTGCTCCCCATAACTCTTGACTTCCTTATCATTCAAAAATCTGTATCTCCACCTTTTTAAATATATTCAAAAACCCAGCCTCCATACTCTCTCGGGTAGAGAATTCCAAAGATTTACAACCCTCAGAAGAAATTCCCCATTTCTGTTTTAAATGGGCAACACCTTTATTCTGAAACTATACCCCCTAGTTCTAAATTCCCTCATGAGGGGAAACTTCCTCTCTGCATCTACCCTGTCAAGCCCCCTCAGAATCTTGTATGTTTCAATAAGACCACCTCTCATTCTTCTAAACTCAGAGTATAGACCCAACCTGCTGAACCTTTCTTCATATGACAATCCCTTCATCTCAGGAATCAACCTTGTGAACCTTCTCTGAACTGCCTCCAGTTAGAATCATAGATATTTACAGAATGGAAGGAGGCCATTTTGACCCATCGTGTCAGTGCCGGCCAGCAAGAGACTATCCAGCCTAATCCCACTTTCCAGCTCTATGTCCATAGCCGTGCAGGTTGCAGCACTTCAAGTGCACATCCAAATACTTTTTAATTGTGGTGAGGGTTTCTGAATCTACCACCCTTTCAGGCAGTGAGTTCCAGAACCCCACAACCTTCCGGGTGAAGACATTTCCCTCAAAATCCCCTCTAAACCTTCTACCAATTACTTTAAATTTATGCCCCCTGGTTGTTGACTCCTCTACTCAGGGAAATAGGCCCCTCATAATTTTATACACCTCAATGAGGTCTCCCCTCAGCCTCCTCTGTTCCAAGGAAAACAAATCCAGCATATCCAATCTGTCCTCATAGCTAAGATTCTCCACTCCTGGCAACATCCTCGTAGATCTCCTCTGTATGCTCTCCAGTGCAATCCCATCCTTCCTGTATTGCGGTGACCAGAATTGCACACAGTACTCTAGCTGTGGCTGAATTAGTGTTTCATACAGTTCAAGCATAACCCCCTGCTCTTGTATTCTGTGCCTTGGCTAATAAAGGCAAGCTTTCCATTTGCCGCCTTAATCACCTTGTCTACCTGGGCATGCTAACTTCAGGGATCAGTAGAAATGCACTCAAGTCCCTTTGTTCCTCTACACTTTTTTTTGGTGTCCTACCATTTAGTGTGTGTTCCTTTCTGTTAGCCCTCTCCAAATGTATTATATCTCACTTCTCCAGATTGAATTCCATTTGCCACTGTTCTGCCGACCTGACCAGTTGATATCTTCCTGCAGTCTACAGCTTTTTTTCTCATTATCAACCACACAGCTGATTTTAGTATCATCTGCAAACTTCTTAATCATACCCCCTATATTCAAGTCTAGATCATTGCTTCCTGCCTTTGAGCCAATTTTGGATCCAACTTGTCACTTTGCCCTGCTTTTACTTTTGTGACCAGTTTGCCATGTGGGACCTTGTCAAAAGTCTTGCTAAAATCCATGTACCCTACATCAAACTCACTACCCTCATCGACCCACCTTGTTTCCACCTCCAAAAAATTTAATCAAGTTAGTCAGACACGACCTTCCCTTAACAAATCTTCCCTTGACTGTTCTTGATTGATCCCTTTCTTTCTAAATGAAGATTTATCCTGTCCTTCAGAATTCTTTCCAATAATTATTCCACCACTGAGGTTAGACTGACTGGCCTGTAATTACTTGGTCTATCCCTTTCTCCCTTCTTTAGCAGTCCTCCAGTCCTCTGGCACGACACCGGAAACCAGAGGATTGGAAAATGATGGTCAGAGCCTTTGCTATTTTGTCTTTTGCTTTGCTTAACAGCCTGGGATACATTTCATCTGGGCCTGGGGACTTATCCACTTTCAAACCTGCTAAACCCCTTTAATACCTCCTCTCTTGCTATGCTTATTTAATCTAATATTTCTCACACACCTCCTTCCCGATAGCGATGTCTGCATCGCCCCTCTCATGAAAACGGACGTTAAGTATTCATTAAGAGCCATACCCACATCTCCTGCCTCCAAATACAGATTGCCCTCATGGTCTCTAATAGGCCCTACCCTTTATTTATCCTCTTGCTCTTAATAATAGATTTATAAAACATCTTTGGATTTTACTTGCCAAGAATTTTTCATGCTCTCTGCTTTCCTGATATTTTTTAATTTCACCCCTGCACTTTCTATACTCGAGATTCTGCAGTATTTAGCCCTCAATATCTGTCATAAGCCTCCCTTTTTTTCTTTGTCCCTAGGCATCCAAGGAGCTCTAGATTTGTTAGTCTGGACTTTTTCTTTAAGGGCACATATTTGGTCTGAACCTTCTGGATCTCCTCCTTGAAAGCCTCCTGACACTGATTTACCTTCAAGTAGCTGTTTCCAGTCCACTGGCTAAATCACCTCAACTTAACAAAATTGGCTTTTCCCCCAATTTAGAATTTTTATTCCTGGTCTATCCTTGACCTTTCCCATAACTACCTTAAATCTAACTGCTCTCCCATTGATGTCCCTTCCACATGCCCACTTGTTGCAAATACCAGTTGATACTCTTACAGGTTTTAACTGTTAAAACTCAATGGTGTAGAATTTCCATGAGGGTTCTTCACCATAGTAAACTGAGATTGGATTCAAGAAACTATGGCAATGTATGAGCTAACATCAGAAAACCATAGAAGACTGCTGGATTGTTTAAAAACCCAACTGGTTCTCTAATGACTTCTAGGGAAAGGAATTTGCTACTGCTATCCAGTTGGGTCCACATGTGACTCCAATTCCACTATGTGGTTGATTCTAAATGTCCTCCGGACACATGGGAATGGCAAATAAATACTGCCTTGCCGATGTTGCCTTCCTCCAAGAACAAAGAAGGATTTACGTTTAGGGTCTATAGTCTTTTTCTAGTGCCTAAACCAAAACAGGAAGATACCTCCTTTTTGATACCTGGGATAGTGTAGGTATTTGCTTGCTTGTACTACTGGTGTCTGCCCAAGTGCATATTCGTCTGGTCTACAATCTTGACTGATCTAGTTCCATCTGGCATTCGATTAGGAACATCTGCTGAAACTAATATTCGACTTTGTCTCAGCGTTCCCAATGTTCAAGTATTAACTCTTTGCTATGCCAGAACTCTACTAGTGTGTCTTAGTGGACCATCTTCCTACACGTTCAAATTTCTATAAACTACTTGGATTCAAAAACATCCAAGTTGGTCAAATTCATGATGGTATTAAATTAGGGATCAATTGAGTCTGATGAAGGAAGTGAGCAGATCTATGGCAATACAAATGAGCAGGAAGTGTTGCATATTGGTTAAAACAATTGGGACATAAGGTTCACCAGACTGATTCCCGGGATGGCGGGACTGACCTATCAAGAAAGACTGGATCAACTGGGCTTGTATTCACTGGAGTTCAGAAGAATGAGAGGGGACCTCATAGAAACATTTAAAATTCTGACTGGGTTAGACAGGTTAGATGCAGGAAGAGTGTTCCCAATGTTGGGGAAGTCCAGAACCAGAGGTCACAGTCTAAGGATAAGGGGTAAGCCATTTAGGACCGAGATGCGGAGGAACTTCTTCACCCAGAGAGTGGTGAACCTGTGGAATTCTCTACCACAGAAAGTTGTTGAGGCCAATTCACTAAATATATTCAAAAAGGAGTTAGATGAGGTCCTTACTACTAGGGGGATCAAGGGGTATGGCGAGAAAGCAGGAATGGGGTACTGAAGTTTCATGTTCAGCCATGAACTCATTGAATGGCGGTGCAGGCTAGAAGGGCCGAATGGCCTACTCCTGCACCTATTTTCTATGTTTCTATGTTTCTATGTCTTGTTCTCTTGCCCACTCGCTCCACGGTGACTTAAAATTGCAATAAAGTACTGACTCTGCATAAGTCCATGGCTGAAAACTGGATGACCTGGTTATGTATGTACCAAGTCTATTGAAATGCTTTGTACAAATCAGTGCTTTTGGGCCTGGGTTTCCTATAAAAATGATCATAACCTCCTGCATTCCTCTAGCTAAGGATGCTAATACTGATAAATCTGAAATTAATTGGGCAAATTCAGCTGGGTAGCTTAGGGTAGTACAATTGTTGTCTCTGTCTCGTGATTCCTTGGTAGGAAAAATAGAAAAGCAGAATATTTTTTAAATGGTGAGAGATTTGGAAATGTGGGTGTTCAAAGGGACCTGGGTGTCCTTGTACACATCACAGTTAACATACAGATACAGCAAGCAGTTAAAGCAAATGGTATGTTGGCCTTTATTATAAGAGGATTTGAGTATGAATAAAGATGCCTTATTGCAATTATTATAGGCCCCTGGTCTCCTTACCTAAGGAAGGATACTTGCCATAGAGGGAGTGCAATGAAGGTTCACCAGACTGATTCCTGGGATAGGAGGATTGTCCTATGAGGAGAGATTGTGTACGCTAAACCTATATTAGAAACCTAGAAAATAGGTGCAGGAGCAGGCCATTCGGCCCTTCGAGACTGCACCACCATTCAATAATCATGGCTGATCATGTAACTTTAATACCCCATTCCTGCTTTCTCTCCATACCCCTTGATCCCTTTAGCCGCAAGGGCCACATCTAACTCCCTTTTAATATATCTAACGAACTGGCGTCAACAACTTTTGTGTTGGAGAATTCCACAGGTTCACAATTCTGAGTGAAGAAGTTTCTCCTCATCTGTCCTAAATGGCTTGCCCCTTACCCTTAGACTGTGACCCCTGGTTCTGGACTCTTTTCTCCCTCCCCCACCACCCCCGCCCCAACATCAGGAACATTCATCCTGCATCTAGCCTGTCCAATCCCGTCAGAATTTTATGTTTCTATGAGATCCCCTCTCATTCATCTAAATTCCAGTGAAAATAAGCCTAGTCAATCCAGTCTTTCTTTCTTGTGTCATTACTGCCATCCTGGGAATCAGTCTGGTGAACCTTTGCTGCACTCAATAGCAAGAATGTCGTTCCTTAGATTAGGAGACCAAAACTATACACAATATTCAAGGTGTGGCCTCACCAAGGCCCTGTACAACTGCAGCAAGACCTCCCTGCTCCTATCCTCAAATCCTCTCTCTATGAAGGCCAATATGCCATTTTGCCGCCTTCGTTGCTTGCTGTACCTGCATGCCAACTTTCAATGACGACTGTACCATGACACCCAGGTCTTGTTGCACCTCCCCTTTTCCTAATCTGTCACCACTCAGATAATCTGCCTTCCTGTTTTTGCCACAAGTGGATAACCTCACATTTATCTACATTATACTGCATCTGCCATGCATTTGCCCACTCATCTAACTTGTCCAAGTCACACCCTGCAGCCTCTTGGCATCCTCCTCACAGCTCACACTGCCACCCAGCTTAGTGTCATCTGCAAACTTGGAGATATTGCATTCAATTCCTTCGTCTAAATCATTAATGTATATTGTAAGTAGCTGGGGTCCCAGCACGGAACCTTGCGGTACCCCACTAGTCACTGCCTGCCATTCTGAAAACGACCTGTTTATTCCTACTTTGCCAACCAGTTCTCTATCCACATCAATACATTACCCCCAATACCATATGCTTTAATTTTGCACACTAATCTCTTTTGTGTGGGATCTTGTCAAAAGCCTTTTGACAGTCCAAATACACCACATCCAGTGGTTCTCCCATGTCCACTCTAGTTACATCCTCAAATTCTAGAAGATTTGTCAAGCATGATTTCCCTTTCATAAATCCATGCTGACTTGGATCGATCCTGTCACTGCTTTCCAAATGTGCTGCTTTTACATCTTTAATAATTGATTCCAGCATTTTCCCCACCACCGATGTCAGGCTAACTGGTCTATAATTCCATTTTTTTTTCTCTCTCTTTTTTTAAAAAGTGGGGTTACATTAGCTACCCTCCAATCCATAGGAACTAATCCATATTCTCGAGTTTAGAAGAATGAAAGATGATCTCATTGAAGCATACACAGTTCTGACGGGGCTTGACCGGGTAGATGCATGGCGGATGTTTCCTCTGGCGGGGGAGTCTAGAACCCGGGGTCGCAATCTCAAAATAAGAGTTCAGCCATTTAGGACCAAGAGGAGGAGAAACTTCTTCTCTCAGAGGGGGTAATGAATCTTTGGAATTCTCTACCCCAGAGAGCTGTGGAGGCTCAGTCTTTGAGTATATTCATGACAGATCGATAGATTTTTGAATATTAAGGGAATCAAGGAATATGGGGACAGTGCAGGAAAGTTGAGTTAGAAGATCAGCCATGATATTAAATGGAGGAGCAGGATCGAGGGATGAATGGCCTACTCCTGCTCCTAATTCTTAGGAGTGAAAAAAATAATATTTCTAATTAGAGTGTGGACCTAGATGACCTGCCATCATGTTGGAAGAAGGGCCACTTGGGTGACTGGGCTCCGAGCAGTACCTGTAGTAGAACCACAGCTTTAATCATCACCTTCAGAAGAAGTGGACAAAAGTAAAGGCCAAATTGAAAACAAATGTATTTTGAAGTTAGCATATTTGCTGTTTTATGGTTTGCAAAATTCAACACAATCCTGAAATCTACTGTTGGAGAATTCAATTTTTGGAAAATCTAGGTCTTGTGCAATCCTTTTCATTGTAGCAAGATGTAAAATATTCATACCCCCTCGGACAAATTAAAAGTGCAAATTGTGACTTTCTTGTATACATGTCGAGTTTACTTGTGTGCTGCATGTACACTGTTTGTTTAGTTTCAGTGCTGACAACAGAAAATATTTTTGGTGTCCTTCTGCACATACTCTACAATTAATCGGGTATTCGTGTTGAATTGTTTGCACATTTCAGATTGTGCACCAACCTCACGGGCAGCAGATCCTTTCCATTTTATGTCCAGGGAAGCGTGCAGTTGTGTCAACAGCATACCTCAAACTGACTTCGAGAGAGCCTCTTCAGCTTCTCAATCTGCTACAAAGGTATGTGGTTTCAGCTTTTACAAAGGAATCCACCCACCTGCTTGTCACTGAGATTTAATAACTGCATTTTTAGAATTTTCTTTTCTTTTTCTCCCCCATCCCCCAAAGTACTTGTACTTTGCTAAGGCTTTATTGTCCTGAGCATTTTTGATCATTCTTTGGGGTATCTCTGGTGGCAATGAAGGAAAATTTATTGTCTCTTGGAGCATTGCAAAGTACAATTCAAGTCAATAAAGATTCCAAAACCAGCAGGTTCCTTGGTTAGTAAGGGCAGCTGTCACATGATAGCATCGATGGAGATTGAAGGGACATTAACTTTTAGTTTTAAAAAAAAAACACTTGATTCTTCCCTTTCCTTGTACACCTCAAGGCAGCACATCTTGGCATCTCTGCCATGATTAGAATTTGCTGAGTTATAGATGACTATTGAGTAGCTGCTATTGCTAACTTGCCGAACAGCTTTGGCAGTATAACTGGTGTAAAGCAGTGAGAAAAGGAATTCAAAGCCAGGTATGAGTAAGCACTGATTTAGTAACACTTTTTTTTTAATTTTAGAAAAAGTGGACTGAAAACCTGGCTGTTGAAATGAGTAAAGATGTAATTTGTGGAATCTGCATGGACACAGTCTATGAAAAAACACCAGCTAAAGACCGTTGCTTTGCAATTCTTCCTGGCTGCAACCATGCTTTCTGTGTGACCTGTATCAAGAAATGGCGAAACAGCAAGGGGTTCACCAGTAATATAATAAAGTAAGTAAATATCACCAAATGAAACAACTTCTGTAGTGGAGCCATTAGTAATATCACTATTCTAATTACCTTGTTGACTGTTAACTGTTGAAATGCCTAAAGAATATAAATCTTGATGAATATGTAGGTTAGGGCTTCTCTCAATGGCTCAACAAATTTATCTAGTGAGAGCTGAGCTGGACAGCCTAGATCCAATCACCAGGCGTGTTGATGTGCTCAAACTTAGCCTATCCCCAGAAATGGAGATAAAAGTCACAGATGGACCATGTGAAGGTGAGGAAAGGGTGGAAATTGGAAGCCTCTACAATGGGGAGACCAAACACCGATTGGGTGACTGATTTGCGAAACACCTCCTTCAGTCCCCAAGCATGAACCCGAGCTTCTGGTCGCCTGTCATTTTAATTCTCTGCTCCACTCCCACTGTGCCCTCAGTCCTTGGCCTCTTGAAAGCTCAATGTAAGCTCTAGGAACAGCACCTCATTGTTCAATTAGGCACTTTACAGCCTTCTGGACTCAACATCAAGTTCAACAATTTCAGACCATAACCTCGGTCCCTATTTTTTCAGATAGTTGTTGATTCTGCTATTCCCATTTACACCTCTTCTCGACCCATCTTTTGTTTCTTCTCTTGTCCCATTACCATCTCCTTTTGCTTTGTACCATCATACCTTTTTTGTCATTTAATCTCTCCTGCCTATCACAGACCTTCTCCTTTGTTCTTTCTCCAATCTCCCCCCGCCCCCCCTCTTTCCCTGTCTCTGCACGTGCTTAAAATCTGTTACATTAACTTTTTCCAGTACTGACAAAAGGTTATCCAACTGAAACGTTAACTTTGTTTCTCTCTCCACAGATGCTGCCTGACTTGAGTATTTCCATCATTTTCTGGTTAATTCAGATTTCCAGCATGTGCAGTAATTTGCTTTTGTATTAGCTTGGTTTTCCAGTACAGCACAAAATGGCCTCGATGACTTTTTTTCAGGAGCAATTTGAAAAACACAATTTTTAAAGAATACTGTTGAATGCTTGAAAGTATTTCTGGTAGCCTTGTAGGAAAGGGAAAATAAATGTTTACTATCTGAAAGCAATTTAAGCTGGTGGCTGAGAATATGACCATCTCAAATTGGAACATTTTGCTTGTAAATGTCTGGATAAGTAAAGCTTAATACTGTATGATCTGGCTGGAAAGTTGTATTCATTGGGTGCAGCTGATAGCATTTGTGACAGTCTGGCCCAGACAGTCTTGTAGACTGGAAGGGGTTGTGGTGAAAATATTTTTTTCTTTGAATGTATGCAAGGGAAAATTTAAGAACTTCAAAGATCTCCTTTGTTTGCAGGGCATGTCCTGAATGTAGAGTAGTGTCCAGTTACTTCATACCACACAGGTACTGGGTAGTTGATGAACAGAAACAGAAGCTCATTGACAAGTTTAAAGCTGAAAAGAGGTATGTTTGCATATAACTACTGCAATATCCCAATGAAAAAAGTATTTTAATCTGTTCCTTAATTCTGAATATACTACAGACCTGCACTGTGTTCCTTAAGATCAAATACTTGATCTTTTTAATTCCACTTTTTGTATTTTAACAATCTTAAACTGATTAAATTTGCAATGCAGAATTGGTTGTGAATGTACTTTCAAAATGACCTGGCAGATATATACACTTTCTTCGTATACATTGCATTTACTGATAGTATATGTGCTGATAAATAGTTATAACACATTCAGTTGCATGTGTATCTGAACGGAACAGCCGTGACATTGCACTCAATTTTGCTTGAACTGTCTTTGCTGCATTCTTTACTTATGCTTAACACTATGTAGTGTTTGATGTATAGCTGGTAAAACCATACTGTGCCTCTCAAAAGGACATGGAGCCAGAACCCATAGCTCCAAATACTGAATTCGGTATGGCTATTCTCTTTGCTTGTTTAGTTTCTCCTTCCTGCTGCTGTCTTCATTGGCAATGTGGCTTATTACCCTTTGGAAGTAATCCCTAAACAAATCTTAATTTTATTAAGCTTGAGGAGCACTTTGTCCTCCTGCAAAAAAAAAACCCTAGAAAAGGGGGTTGAACATAAAAGGATGGCTCCTACTCGAGGACAAAACTGAGGAGAAACCCTCAAGGTGGTTTAAGTGGACGTTAAGGATCTTGTGGCACTATTTGAAGAGCAGGGAGACCCCATCTCCTCATCCATTTGGTGACTCATCCAAAGACATGGTGCCAGGTTCTATAAGTTTTTTGCTCTGATGACACCATTTCTGCACCCCCCCCCCCCCCCCCTCCACTGCCTGTCATCAGCCTGCTTGTCTTGACATCGAATCCTGGATGAGTTGCAGCTTTCTCCAGTGACATATATTGGGAAGACCAGAGCCATAGTCTTCAGCTCCTGCCATAACCTCTGTACCCTCGCCACTAATTCCATCATCCTCCCCGGCTGCTGTCTCTGGTTGAGCCAGGCTGTTTGTCATTTTGGTGTCTTATTTGTCACCAAGCTTGCTATGTCTAACAATGCCTGCCTCAAGACATCTGGCTAAAATCCTAATCTATACCTTTTTTTTTTTTGTCCTGTCTTTCTTCTCTTCTCTCCCCCTTCTCCCTCCTTTCCCCCCCCCCCCCCCCTCCAGACTTGCCTATTCTGATGCTCTCCTAGCTGGCCCATTTTGGCTCATTCAAAACAGCTGCCTGTATCCTCTTATCTTCAAGTTCTGCTCACCCCATATTGGCTCCTGGTCCCTAAACTCATATTTTAAAATTCACATACATACAAACAAACTGACTGGCAGGTAAAGACCCTCTGGTCCATCCAGCCTGTCCCACGCAATTGATATCTTGTGTATCACTATATATACTCTCCAGTGCACCCAAAAGTACGATCTGCTGGGAGAGGTGAAAAACCAGGCCAATTTGGAGGGGATAAAATCCTGGAAAATTCTTCTCTGACCCATCTAGGCAGATGCGACTAGTCCAGGAGATCACCCTGCGGTCCCTATCTTTTTGGAAGAGGTGATCTCCGCCCCAGCCAGGAATGCGTCCAGCTCTTGAAGAAATTCAGCAAATCAGCGTCTACCGCATAAGATGCCTGTCTGTTCCAGAGGTGCACTATTCTCTGGGGGAGGGAGGAGGAGAGAAACACTTCCTGACATCTAATCTAGATCTGGCCTTGTACATTTTAAAATTGTGACCCCTGGCTCCTCCCTAAATCTATTTAATGGAACAAACTGTCAACTGGAATACAATCTATTGCCGCCTTCATAAATCTCAATCAGATAACCTCCAAGTCTACACTTCTAAGTGTAGAGTTCCCTCTGAGCCTACCTTGATGATTAAGATGCTTTTTACTGAGAATTAATCTAGTGGCTCTCCTCTTTACCCTTTTGGAAAGCCTCAATGCCACTTGCCATGTGAGGAGACCAAAACTGGACACTGTGTATTCCAAGACCTTGTACAAGGACAAAATATCATACTTTGCCTTTTCTTTGCAATTGTCCTATGGATGCACTCCAACACCAAATCGCTCTTGCTATCACTTTACAGCATTGCTCATGTGCCTTTTTTTATAGATGTATGCACTAGAATGCCCAGATCTCTCTCTCATGCTTTCCCCTGAAGGTTTGTTCAGCATTTGCCCTGCTCACATGCATAATACTGCACTTTTCCAAATTAAACATCATTTCCCAATAATGTGCCCAATTTTCCAGCACATCAAGATCTGTCTGAAGCAGTGAAGCATAGTCTACATTTCTAATACTTGTACAGATCTTTGCAACATCTGCAGATTTCCAGATCGTGCCCCCAACACCTGCATCTAGAATTATAGAATGATACAGCACAGAATGAGGCCATTCGGCCTATTGTACTTGTGCCAGCTCTTTGGCACAATTAATCCCACTCCCCTGCTCTTTCCCCACAGCACTAACTTTTTCCCTTCCCTTCCCTTCCAACTATTGTTTTTCTTTTGAATGTTGCTATTGAATCTGCTTCCACTAACCCTTCAGGCAGTGCATTCCAGATCACCACAATTCTCAAGTTTCCTCAGTCGCCTGTTTCTTTTGCCAATCCCCTTAAATCTGTGTCCTCTGGTTACTGACCCTTCTGCCACTGATGGAAACAATTGTTCCTTAGTTTGTTATTTACTCTATCCAAACTATTCATGGATTAAGAACACCTCCAATCTCAATCTTTGTTCTAAGGAGAACAACCCAGCTTCTCCAGTCAGCACATAACTGAAGTCCCTCATCCCTGGTAACATTCTAGTAAATCTCTTCTGCACCCTCTCCTAGACCTTGACATCTTAAAGTGTGGTCAGGATTGAAACAATACTCCAGCCGAAGGCTAACCAGTGTTTTATAAAGAAGTTAGCATAAATTTCCTTCCTCTACTCTCTTCTTCTAAGGATCTAGATCATAAAAATAAAGAGCACTGATCCCTGCAGGACACTGCTTGTGACTGTTCTCCAAACAGATCCAAATCCATCTTTAACTACTTTCTGCCTACACACTACCAGCCAGTTCTCAATCCAGCTCAATATATTACTGCTAACATGGCTTTGCCCCTCCCTAACTCTCTGTTTCTAGCCTCCTCTGCATATCACCCATTTTCTTTGCGCCATCATTGGCGACCATGCCTTCGACCATCTCGGCCTTGAGCTCTGGCATCTATTCTCCAAATTCTCCGCCGGCCTACCTCTCCGTCTTCCCTTTTAAGACTCTCCATAAAACCCATCTCTCTTTACTAAGCTTTTAGTTACCTCCTAATTTCTTTGGCTTGGTGTTGACTTTGGCCTGTTTGAAGCATCTTGGGGCATTTCTTTTCTGTTCGTGGTGCTTGCGTAAGTGCAAATAGTAAATGTAAAATGTGCTCTGAATTTAATGCTCTGGTTGAGTAAGGGCCAATAAAGCAGTGCAGGCCTCCGTCTGAGTTCAAGAAAATGGCTTATGTTCTTGATTCCATTAATGTTAACTTGGCCAGGAAGGCCTCATTTTAGATGTTGTGAACAACCATTTGTGAATTATTCCTCCTGGAAAGGGGACTCTGTGGAAACATTAAACTAATGTACATTCCAGATGTTTGTGTAGTGCAGCGATTTATAGATTGAAAAGATCTGGTAGTTTTTGCTGTCGGTGTACATAAGCTTGTGCTGTTGTGTAGGGGCACTTTAATTTCTGATCTAATTAATTCAGAATCCAAGCTGAGCTTGAATGTCATGTATTGAAAATGCTGTAGTGTAGAATGGCTTTGAAGTAAAATCAATATGCACTATTACCTAGGATAAGGGTTCTTAAATGGCTTGAGCTATTTGTAAGGGTAGAAAATCACAGGACTCTGGTTCAGGGGTGCATGAGATCCACTTGATGGACAAGTAATGGGACCATTGCATTTCAGAATGGTGCATTTAAAATACTTTGTAGTTGCATTGCACAGATGGCAACAAATTTGCCACATGTTCTTTGTACTCTGAAGTTCAAATGCAAAGTTGATAACTACTTGTTTGAATTAGGGTTCTTGGGGCATTCATTGTTGTGGGGTATTTGTTGTCAGTTGATGCTCTTGTATGTAGTAGTTTTCTAAAAATTTGTTTTCCTCCAAGCAACTGCCCAAGTCAAACTCCGATCTGTCCTCATTAGTTGTTTCTGGCTACAGCCTGTTAGATATAATATTGACTGACCTTGAGTGACTTCTCTTGGACAAGTTGTGGTATGATGTAATACGGTTAAAAAGGTGGTGCATGTAGGATTGAGCAGGCTCTCTGGTCATGTAGCCTGCTGAAACATGCTATCTAGGTGGCACATGAATTGTTGTTCAGGCAAAGTATGAGGGTGGTTGGCACTTCAGAACTTACCACAGCAAAGAAAGAGCAAGTGAAGTTGAGAAAATTGGTGGAAGAGAAATTTTTAAAAATCCTATCCTAGCCACAGTTGATTCACATCTATAATGACATTCTTTTCACAGAAAAATACGATGCAAGTTTTTTCTACGAAGTAATGGCAGATGTCCTTTTAAATCTGAATGCATATACTTACATGAGTTTCCAGAGGGCTATCGGCCCACACAGCATAAGCCAAGGAGGCGAAGCAATCCAGTAAGGAAATACTATATATTGTGACAGAAGTAACTGATGTGCTCTTTTCACAGGCTGTTTAATGACAGGCCAACTTAGTAAATCGTCTAACCTTTGCCTTATCTCCAGTCAAATTAAACTGCAAGTCTTCCTTTTTAAATAAGTTGAGCCTTCCTTCAGCAGCTGTCAATTTTACGCTCCTTTCCAAAATTAAAACGCTTAAAAGAATGGAGCAAAATTTCAAATTTTTTGATTTGTGTAAGCTTTCTTCTAAGTGAAACTAGTGACTGGTGTGTTTACATGCTGAAGCCTGTTATTTGAGTGAGCTAAATATACCCAAATTCAACAACATTTTGCACTCTTATCTGGTGCAACTTAACAACACAAAGGTAGAAATCCTGTTCATAACCTTCATGGCAATTTAATCCTGTATTGAACCACTTCCATCCCATGTTTATAATGCAGACCAGATTTGGTAATGTTCAAGATATTTGCAGTCAGTGCCAAGTCATGTTTTCTGGAAATTTGGCTCAACGACTCTTTGGAAGGGTGTATTAAAAGGAGGGGAGAGCAGGTATTTGAGCTTCACGCCTCTGCTTGGTACCTTTTTTTTAATAGCCCAGTATCAGTAACTTGTCAGGAAGACCATCTTTTGCCAACCCTTGTATGAAATTGGGGGCCCAATGTACAGTTATTGACTATTTGCTTCAGTAACTGCTTCTTGGTCCACTGACCATGCAAATCTGTTTATTTAAAAAAAAACTAATTCACTAGTTTTGCCCAATAAACTTGCCTATTTAGACATGTTTTTGCCTGCAATCAAAAACTGAAAACAGTAATCTTTTATAGCCATTTATAAAGCTGTTAAAGCATATGGGATCCTTGACTTTATAAATCGGGAGTACAAAAGCAAGGAGATTGTGCCAAACTGTTTGTCACTACTTAGGCCACAGCTGGAGTGTTGTGTCCTATTCTGGGCACCATAGCTTTTTAGGAAGGGGATCTCAGCCTTTGAGTAGATGCAGAGGAGATTTTCCAGAATTGTACCAAGGATGAGGGGCTTTGATTAAGAGGAAAGATTAGAGAACTTTAGAGCAGAGAAGGTTAAGGAGAGATTTGAGTTCAAAATTATTAGGGGTTTTGTAGTAAATAAGGAGACACTTTCCATTGGCAGGAAGGTTGGTAACCAGAGGACATGCATTTAAAATAATTGGCAAAGAACCAGAGGGCTGCTGGGGTGGTTCTTCGCAGTGAGTTGTGATCTGTAATGCACTACCTGGTGGGAACAGATTCAACAGTTACTTTCAAAGGAGAATTGGACATATACTTGGATAAATTTGATGGGCTATGGGGAAAAGAGTGGATTCAATAGCTTTCAAAGGAGGCAAGGTGTGCTGTAAGATTCTAAGTTAGCTTGAACTCTTGACTAGGAAGGAACAAGGAAAGCTTTTACCTGAGTTTTATTACCAATTGCTTGCTGATGTCTCATTTGATACTCTTTATTGCTGTAAAGTATTGCTCTCTCATTACTTGGGAATATACTGCATGTAATGTAATGTGTGTATTTTATTGTGATATGCCACATTTGACCTTGACTGGTATTGGCAGACTACAGAGTGTGGGAGGAGGAATGATTTGCTGACTTAGCATGTTCTGTATGTGTACAGGGGTTGCTGGATAGAAAAGTTTTCCCATCCACCCTGCAACCTCGACTAAATATAGTACTCTTGCTGCCAACCTGGCTGGAATAACCCCCAGATTGGGACCAAGTCCGTGTACCTCAGTCAATTGGATGTACTTGCTGTGCCAGCAAGGATCTGCTGTTTTAAGTGGTTCAACTTTGGCAATGCTGCGAATGATGGGATGCATTTTATTTTTCAATGGTAAACAACAAGGTTTCCCATTTCCCTACAAAAACATAATAGGAGCAGGAATAGGCCATTTGGTCCCTTGAGCCTGCTGTACCTTTCAGTAGTAAAATCATGGTTAAACATTTTAAAGCAGTGATTGGAGCAGCTTGCTGGCACTGCAGGGCAGCAGCTGCAGTGGACTGATGGGCTGGCTGTTTGCTTTCTCCAGGGTGGCCAACAAGGAAATTTAAAAAATATATACTTGACTGCTGTTTGACTTTAGGTTGAACCTTATCAGAAGCATTGCACAACTGACTCTTTAAATCTTAAGAGGATTTAATGTCTTGTATTTCCCACAGCCTCCGTTGGGAATTATGTGGGAAGACTATGATGACGATGACGATGAGGATGACGACTATGACCATACCCTTCGCCTTCTTGGTATTCTTTCCCTCGATGATTCCTTTTTAGAGAACTTGGTGCAATTTCAGTATGAACTTTTTGATTCCGATCTATCTGATTTTAATCCAGATTGTGATGATTCTGATGATTAAGATGGCTTTGATTGTGCCATGAAAGTCTTGTGTGGAGCAGTGCTACTGCATGCAGCAGGTGGAATATTGATAGCAATTGTTTATCCTACATTTTGGCAGTGCTGTTGTAGATAGCAGGCTAAGCCATACAGTTAGGCATTTGTAACTAAAGTCTGTTTACACTGATGATGTAAGTAGTGAAGTTGAGAGAATTTTTTCTTGGACTAGTTATACTGTGACATTCTATGGACCTATTTTATTTGCTAAAACCTGTAGTTGTAGCCACTCAGCAATTCAAGCCCTTTTAGGTTGGAGAAGATGTATTACACTTGCAAAGAGTGAGTGGCACATGCAATACATCTGAATGAACAATTCATATTGTGGTGATTTGATGTTGGATTTCGGGGATTGATTGCTGAATTCCATGCTCATTGCTGGGATTATCATTCAATTGTTCACTGGGGCATTGGCTGTTTCACCAAACCTTGTAGATGTATGACTGAAGGTAAATTGACCTATGGTATTATAGTGATGCTGAGTTACTACACCAAAGGTAGAATAGCTGAATAATGTAGATTCAGTATAACTGCAATATCCAGTTTGCTGCTTCCTTCCATCAATTAATAGGGATAAATGGGTATTTAACTTGGATCAATGGCATTTTATAACCTGATCAATGATGAGCTACTATTGATAAAATCAGTGGGAATCTTTTTTTAAAAATGTGTGTGCTAACAATGTCAATAAAACATTTTGTAAATAGTTTTGTGTTCAATTCTTGCACTCTCTTTTGGGCACCTATGGTGTAGGATGTGTGCTTTAAGCACCTAGGGCATGCATGCTTTTGACAAGTTATCCACAAAGTTCATGTTTTAATAAAATGACAGCTTCAAATACCTTTATTAAAAACATAATTTCTTTGCTACATCTTATTTCAGCTGCTGAGGCCCAAAGCTCTAGAATTCCATCCCTAAACCTCTTTCTTCCTAGGGATGTTTTCCTATGTTAAATATGCTATATAAATGCTGCTTGTAGGATTGTAGTGTTACTGAGCCTTGAGTAATGGCTTTCATACCTGGGTGTTGCTGGCAAGGCAAGCATTTCATGCCCATTTCTAGTTGCCCTTGAGTAGGTGGTGGGAACCACTGCAGTCCATGTGGTGAAGGTGCTCCCGCAGTGCTTTTGGGTAAGGGAATTTCAGGATTTTGACTTAGCAGCAATGAAGGAACAGTGATCTGTCCAAGTCACGATGGTGTGACCTTAGAGAGGAACTTGGAGCTGGTGTGGCGATGCACTTGTTGCCCTTGTCGTTCTGCGTAATGGTGGACATAGATTTGGGAGGTGTTGCTGAAGTCTGCCTGCTGATCAGTGAGGATGGAATTGACTGCTGGAATAGACTTGCCGGAGGCTGCTGTTTTTGTAGGATCGCACCATATCCCAGGCATCTGTCCTTCTCCTCCAGCCTCCACCACCCACCCCCAAGATCAACTTGGACTGCCTAAGCTGCAACCAGCAGCATCTGCCATGTGAGGGAGGCCACCTCTGCCTCAGGAGCAATCAACAACTTCTCAATACTTGCCCTTTATTACACCTAGGAAAAGCACCAAAATAAATAAAGGAAAGGCATATTTAGACACCAGGGCAAACAGGAGGTTGGCATCTAGTCACTCTGGAGTTTATTAAAGGAGAATCTGCATTGTGCTCAGAATAAGCCATCTGATTATATGCAGGCGATCTCCACAGTAATGATGGGTAAAGTGGCAAACACCTAGACCCCACCTATGAAATAACCCAGTCCTTTTTTGAAGTTGAGTATCATAACCTGAAGCTATGCTGGGCTGTGATTAAAGGTTGTGTAAGAGTTCACATGGTTCCCCTATTCAGAAAACACTTGCCATTTATACAGCTCCTTTTTAACATAGCTCAGTGCTTCATGGGAGTGTTCAGACAAAATTTGACACGTGCCAGTTTGATCAAAGGGAGGTAGGGTTTAAGGAGTGGTTTAGGGAGGGAATTCCAGGGCTTGAGCAACTAAAGGAAATCATGATTGCTGCTCTTATTTACAAGCCACAACAGACATGGGTCCCAAAAATGGTGTTGAATTTTGGATCCAGGGGTTTTTTTTTTGCAGCTGATCATAGAAAACCCTTCCAATTCACAAGTGTTTACTGCAAGAAAGGTAATAGTGACAGCATACCTGGATCATTACCTAAAAGTGCTTAGCTGCCCAAGTTGCTAGTATCTAGTGGTGGCTTCTAATCTTATCAATCCTTTTTGTTAGTTAGCTACCATGACTTTTCATTTTATCTTCTCTCTGGCTAGTTCCCTTTGATACCAAGAATTCTCCACCACTATCTCTGTCCCAGTTGTGATCAACTACTCCTGTACAGACCAGGAATTGAACCTAATGTTCAGGCCTGTATGGTCATCTAATATCAGACTCATTGGCCCACAATTTGCTGAGGTTGGACATCTCAGAGCTTGCTCCTAGTTTGATTTTATTTTTTCCCTAGCAAGATTTTTATGCTTAAAATGACAACTATGGTCTACTGCCTTAACCAGTGTAATTTTGAGGAAAAACTGGAACAAGGTGAATACAAGTCAAACTAGACAAAGATTGGAATGAGAAAGGAAAAGTAAGTTTTTATTAAAAAAAAAACCTCAATTTACTACCTTCAGGATGAGACACCATAGTCTCAATTGTCCCTTTTGAGCCTGAGGAAGTTGTATTAAAAGGAACATTGTCATTCAAAGGGTCCTTCCATTTAAATACCAGCTATGTGGCAAGTTTAATTTGTTTTAACAAGCTCATGACTGACTTGACCTCACCTTCCCACACAATCCCCATAATTCCCTTGGTATTCAAAAGTTTAGCAATCTGTCTTGAATATACTGAGTATTCAGCTCTCTGGGGAAGAGAATTCCAAAAATTCACACCACTGAAGAAATTTCTCCTCATCTCAGTCCTAAATGGTCAACCCCTTAGTCTGAGACTCTGCCTGCCCAGCAAAGGGCAGCATCCACTCATATCTCCTGTTTGGACAATACTCTCATCTAGTGAACCTTTGTTGTACCCCCTCCAAGGCAAGTATATATACTTTCTTGGGTAAGGAGACCAAAACTAACAGCACCATTGTTTTCCCAGCAGATTGTGGGACAATGTCAACAGAAAGCTACTTTCCCTTAATGCATTAGTATAGGGATCTGCAGTACCATGAGGTGGTGGGAAAGTGTAACTGCAGATATCATGGACTAGTAATACTCATACCTGCACTGCAAATATATTTATTTTATATATGACACACAATAGTCAATCCTTAACTTAAACCAAACAGTTATGTTTAAATTATATTAATAACCAGACTTCACCTATTCCAATTGTTGCTGTGGTTGTTAGGGAACTGAAGAATGTAGTCTACCCTCTCAATGTCCCACAATTGTTTCCTCAGTTCTTGATAACCAGAAAAAGTACTTCACATTGTAACAACGTGCTTTAGTGCTGCTTGCATTGACTTCTTCAGAAACGTCATGTGTAATGTCAAGGCACAGGACAATGTGTTCTTGTGAGTGGACGATATCTAGAAAGAGCAGTAACAAAAAAAATTGTTTTTGTAATTTCTTCAATTGATTTTCTATTAACTTTCCTTATGCCTGAAGGCATCTGTGCCATTCTACAGGTTCTGTGTCTTGACCATGATGGGGGTGGAAGGGAGCCCTTCACAGCCAAACCTAATCCTGTTCTCACCCGACTGGTGCACTTTCCAAATGGGGTCACTGGATAGTAATTGGAAGCAAGGACCATGGGGCTCATCCCTACTCAGACATTGAACCCTGGAACTTTGTCATATGGCACAGTTGTAACACTGCCTTCGTTACATGAGCTTTCAGCAATCCTCCCAATTTTAAGAAAATTGCAGATAAAGCACAAATCAGGTCCTGCTCTCATCTGCCAACATTGCTCACTATTCCAGAATAATTCTGGAATGCAAAGATAAACCCTGGCTTCTATTCTCTCCTCCACCCTCAACTCCGACGAACGTGAGGAGCTCTATCTCGCTGATTGAGACCCTTCCTCGAGCCCACTGATCCATACTTCCTGCGGTTCCCCCTTGAACTCGCCTCTTCAGTTTCTCTCCAGTCTCCCCTCATGATCTTTCCCCCACTTATCATCTCCCTGAGACTCACATCCTGCTCCCTATTCCCATCAAACTGCTGACCACCTAACTTTCTTTTCTGGCTCCCATGTTAGCTGACTAGTTCTCTCTCCTCCAGTACGGTCCCCCTCTCCCATAAATCTGCTGTTATCACCCCGCTCAAAAAACCTTTAACCCCCTCCATCCTTGCAAACTACCACCCCATCTCCACCCTCCCTTTCCTCTCAAGTCCTTGAACATATTGTCGCCTCCAAAATGCGTGCCCATCTTTCCCGCAACTCCATGTTTGAATCCCTCCAATCAAATTTCCACCCCTACCACAGTACCGAAACAGCTCTCACTAAAGTCACAAATGACATCCTTTGTGACTGAAAAAGGTAAACTATGCCTCCTGGTCCTTATCTCCAGCCTTTGACACGGTTGACCACTCCGTCCACCTCCAACATCTCTTCACCGTTGTCCAGCTGGGTGGGACTGCACTCACCTGGTTCCATTCTTAGAGAATCACCTGCAATGGCTTCTCTTCCCGCTCCCACATCAGGCTGCTGGCATGGGCCGTTAGCACAATCTACAGACTGTTATGCCGGCCATCATGTATTAACGGGCAAACTGAGTTCACACAAATGGGCCAATTTAAGCAGTGGGGACTGTATATTGAAATCCTCATTGGTGAAGTAACTAATACCTATTGGCTGAGGCCATCACTCCATTAGTGAAGAAAATAAAGAGGACGTTAACTAAATGCCTACTCAGGTAGACTCCATATAGTAGTCAAGAGCCGAGTGAAAAATAATCTATTACAATGCAATTAACCCCTTTTCCTTAAATTTTCTAAACATTTAGAAAAAAAGTTATACTGCACCACTTCAGCACTTAACCTGCACAATTATCTGATCTGAGTACTTGAGTCCATCGGTTACAATAGTAAGAATGTTTCATTCTGTTGCAATGTGACCATCTAATTGTACTGTTAAATTAATGCAGTACATTAGACACAAGAGTCAACATTTTCTGCTTTGGCAGAATTGAGCCACATCTTCGGAGTGCCCAGAGGTACCTCCTCCCCCCCGGCTGATTTTCTGGCCTTGAGGTCAACTGCATAATTTTGGCAGGCATCAGAGACGGTGTATAATCCCCCAAAATAAAAAGGAAATGACAGAAGCCAATGCATTCGATCACCAGATTCAAAAACGTTTACATTTTGAACGGGACCCATACTGTCCACCTCAGTCAGTAATGAACAGGCATCCCTTGTATCCTGCATTATGAGGATGCAAACAACAGACATAAGTTCGATGAGCATTTCTTTTTGCACATTATTCCATTACATCTGAGTACTTGAGTCCATCATATTGTCGCCCATCCACGCCCCCCTTGCTCCACTTTTGGCAGGAAGGCTTTGGGGATGAGGGGGAGTGAGCAGGGAGCTAGCTGTTACACTCCAGTTCCTCCCCCCACCCCCGCAGCTCTGTTGAAAAATAAGTTAAGATCTCAGCCTGAGTTTTTCCTCAAAGCCCAGCTGTAATACTCACATAGATCTGGTACTTTGTGAGTGTAGCTAGGACCATCTTGGCATATTTCACAGATTTGTTGAATCTCACAGCCTGCTGACTTAGCTTTTGAACAAACTGCTCAAACAGTTCAGATGTTAATTCAACCTATTAAGAAAAATAGAATGGTAACTGTTCAAATAGCAGACTAAGTTCCTGGCTAACATTCCTCGCTCAACCATCACCATGAAAATCAATTATCTGGTCCTTTATTAATATGCTGTTTGTAAGACATTGCTATGCGACTGTTGGTGAATTGCAATGGTGGTGCCATTTGGAAGCAGAGTACGGTGTCTTTCAGCGCCGGCTGTCACGAGCCATGGTGGCAGTGGCTGCAGCAGACTCGGTCCAGTGGCTCTCAGTGATCCAACCTAATGGAGCTACCAACTGAGATCGGGGCTTCGGCCTAATCAAGAGAAAATGAGCTAATTACATATCTGCGCTTGTCAAATTTTTTTAGCACATTATACTCCTGAAAAGCACCTTGGGACATTCCACTATGTTAAAGGCACTACATAAATACAAGTTGTTGTTGCATTTGTTACATAACATTAAAAAAATAAGTAACCTATCATTTGTAAAGCAATTTGGGACGCCCTAGTAAAAATGATAAGGGACTTCATAAACACAAGTTCTATATTTCTTTCGATTATGAGCTATTTCAGAGGGGCCAATACTGGATTTTAAATCCACACAGTGAATAGTACACAAATTCCTATCGACACTGTTCCATTTTCTTTCTTTGAAATATTATCTCCATCACCTGACCTTTCTACTTCTAGGTTGTGAAGGAAAGAATAGAAATTAGTGATTCCTATTATTAATGAAGACGGTCACAGAGTATAGAACCAAGGTGTAAGCAGGACTTGGGAGGCAAGCCTGCAATAGCTGACTGGGAGGAGAGCATTGTATTAAGTATACATATTACACAGGAGGGACATTTAGACACACACAGTAATTCAGAATATGTGTACCTATTATAATAATTTACTCAGCCAAGAAAAAGAGCAGCTCCATTAACTAAGATAGCATACGAATGGAAACAGTTCCAAGTCTGTACTTTCAAACAAAAATGACATAATCCTGAAAGTGCTTGGTTACTCTCTGAAATGAATGGGAAGTACAGTTTTATACTTTGCAGCAACTTCTCTCTTTCTCCCCCCCTTCCCCCCCAATCCTCTCTCCTCTTGCTGGGGTAGTTCCACTGTGCCAGCAGCCCTCTGGCACCTTGCCCAAGAACAGTACAGATTTAGTTATGAATTTGATGTAAATCACAAATATAGATGATACTTTATATGTTGGCAGATTTATTTTAGATCAACAGGTTGGTTTTGCTGTTGTATGTTATTGTCAAATTTATCTGTTTATTTGCAACACTGCTATGAAGCACCTTGAGAAGTTTTACTACATTAAAAGCACAATATAAATAAAAAGTTATTATTGTAAAAACTTGCTCAATGAAACAATAGTGTCTTGTGGTGCCACCAACTTGCAGTTACTTTTTTTTATTTCTCACCTTCCTCTCAAGCAGTGTAAGGACCACAGAAAGTATTTCTTCACTCCATGTGATGGACAAGACGTGTCTGTAAGTATATCACAATAATTAGCAGGAATGGCCAACGCACTTAAAAGAAAATCCTAATAGATGGTCTTTTATAAAAGACACTGCAGCCATTGTTCATCCTCATGGTTCAACTCTCCCTATTCTTTTCTTGCCTGCATTAGGACTTTCCACAGACCACATTCTTCCTATGCCTGCTGTGTACTATTATGTGGAGTCCCTTCAACTTTCCTTGCCTGATAAAGGCGGCAGGTGAACTCATCCCAAGACTCTGTCTGCCACTGGAAATCAAGTTGTCCTACATACATTGCTGGGGTCACTTGTCCACCAATTTAGCTCAGTGTTTAAACTCTAACCTCTGTGGGTTCAAGCCTCACCAGGACTTGAGCACATAATGTAGGCTGACACTTCAGTGCTGCATTGTCAGAGGTCCGGACTTTTGGATGCAACATTAAATAAAGCCCCTGTCTGCCTGTTTGGGTGAATGTAAAATATGTCATGGTCCTCTTTCCACATGAATGCTCTTGGTTTCCTGGTCTAACACTCATCCTTCAACCAAAACCACCAAAAACAGATTAACTGGTCATTCACCTCAATGATGTTAATGGAGCTTCACTGTTTGCAAAGTGGTTTCCACATTTGCTTACAATACAAGTGGCTACACTTTAAAAGTGATTTTACAGTATGCTTGATTTACCAATTGAACTGGATTCAGTCAGAGCTAAAAACAAACCAGTGAAAGTTGCAGAGCTCTAGCTTAAACTAATTTTTCTCACCATTTAATCCTGTGAACATTGTCATAAGCACGCTAAGGTCTGTGCTGAAAGTAGAGATCATCTCTCAGTCAGCAGAGCTTTTGCAAATGGTGCAAGGTCCCCAAATCTGTAACCACATCTGCGCAAGAGTCAGTTCTTAATGTTTATGTTTGGTAACCTTTAGTTGAAGTTGCCAAGGGCGCTCACAAGGATTCCTTCTGCAGCTGTGCTTTCAACACTTTGCACAAAAGTAGTTCCTACTCTTCCTTTCTTCATTACTGATTAAAAGGGAAATAAAATCTCGGAGTGCGTTTTGTTGAAAATATTCTCCCCTTTGATGGAGGTGGATGATACTCGTACCTTAAATTCATTTTTAAAACATCAATTTTGTGGTCATCATAAAGACACACAGGTAGGCCATACGGCCCTTCGAGCCTGCTCCGCCATTCAAGAAGTTCGTGGCTGATCTTTGACCTCAACTCCACTTTCCTGCCTTATCCTCATATCTCTCAATTCCCCTAGAGTCCAAAAATGTATCTATCTCAGTCTTGAGTATACTCAACGACTCAGCATCCACAGGACTTTGGGGCAGAAAATTGTAAAGATTCACAACACTCAGTGAAGAAATTCCTCCTCGTCTCAGTCCTAAATAGCTGAGCCCTTATACTGAGACTATTGCTCCAGGTTCTAAACTCTCCAGCCAGGGAAAACAGACTCTCAGAATCTTGTGTTTCATGGAGATCACCTCTCATTCCTCTAAGCTCCAGAGATGATAGGCCCAATCTACTCAATCTCTCCTCATAGGACAACCCTCTCATCCCAAGTCAACCAACATCAAGTGGCTGCGTTACAAACTGGCCTGACCCCACAAAACCCCACTACAGGCTGGGAATTCAGCTCCACAATGGCCTGATGGCTCTTCTGCAGTCACTGCCCTCTTGTTTGCAATGAAGCAGCTCGAGGAGCAGAGGCATCCTGGATTGAATGCCACCAGAAAAGCAGCCCCGCCAAGAGGGGCACACACACAGTCTTAATGGTGGCGCCAAAAAAAAGTGAATTTTTTCTTCCTTTTAACCATATGAATCGATACTTTCAATACATTTGTCTGAGGGAGGAACAGTACAAAATATACACGCGATGTAAACTTTAATTATCAATAGAATAAATCAACCCAAATATCACTGTTAGATGCTCTGGTTCGAGGCAGTCTTCTGTAAGTCTGCAGATCAGCTCCACTTGAGCAGTTCCTGTAAAGAATCCAGAAACATTGATGCTCCCATTAAATTGCAGACAAAAGCATTTTAACAGTTACAGCCTATTTAAGTCAAATCTGCTATACAAAAAAATGACTTTATAGTTATGGATCAGATGATCGAGATTCAAATTTGCCGTAATGCATTGTTATAGAGCGTGGAAAGATGCAGATACATGCCCACATCAAGGGCTCTTCACCTCAGTTGGACAATTGGCTGAGCCTTAAAAAGAAAGTATCAGAGAGAGAGAATGAAAGATTCCATGATGGGGGAAGAGGCACTCTGGTCATTAGCTGCAGTGACATTGCAAATGCAATCTTTTTGATGGGATTTAGTGTCGATGCAAATAGTGACGAGAGGAACCCAACCCTCAGAGTACACTTTAGCACCTCCTCGCAGATGGTGTAAGAGCAGGATCATCAGAGCACAAGGAGGTTGTTGCTGCAGCAGTTCATGTTTGTAACTAGAAACAAAGATGTTAGAGATTGCAACTTACAGAATTACATTTCATTAGATTATGAAAGAAAGAAAAGACTTGCATTTATAAAGCGCATTTTTGTAAGATTCTCAGGGGGCTTGACAACGTCGACGCAGAGAGGATTCTTTTCATTAAATGGAAGAAAAAATCTTTTTTTTTTGCCCCACCATTAAGACTCACTTCGTGTGTCCCCCTGCTGGGCGATTTTTCTGGTGGAATTCAATCCAGGATGCTTCTGTGCGGGGAATTCTCATGGGGGAATCTAGAACGAGGGGACAGTTTCAGAATAAGGGGTTGCCCATTTAAAACAGAAATGAGTAGGAATTTCTTCTCTCAGTCTCTGAGGGTTGTAAATCTATAGAATTCTCTGCCCCAGAGAGCTGTGGAGACTGGGTCATTGAATAAATTTAAGGTGGAGAGAGACCGATTTTTGTAAGATTAAAGAAGTAGAGGGTTATGTGGAGTGGGCAGGGAAGTGGAGTTGAGGCCAAGATCAGATCAACCATGATCTTATTGAATGGCGGAGCAGGCTCGAGGGGCCAAATGGCCTACGCCTGTTCCTATTTCTTATGTTCTTATGCATTGTAACACTAAGTGGAAGGGCACAGATTCATATTCATAATTTTGCATACAGCGAGATGCTGATCGCTGCAGTGATGAACTGGCGCGTCTCCTCCCAATGGGGAGAATTAAAGACAAAATACTGGGGGGGTGGGTGGGAAGAGAGGGGGGTGCTGGAAATCTCAAATTTAAGGCTTAGTGCTCAGTTAAAAAGGGCAAGGAAAGAGAGTAAAAACAACTGTGCACAGATTACCAGTTCATGTCTGACTATAGTGAGGAATGTTCTAGTCATTTAGTTAGACAGCGATAACAGTGGTTATCAGTGCATCTCCCACAGCTTTTCAAACCTGACCGTACCCATGTCTGGCGTCTGAAGGAGCGGCCCGATCAGAGCACTGCAGGATGGACGTGCATACTTCTTGCAAAATGAGGTGATGGCGGCCGTTAGAAAGCGTGACGCAGGCTCCGTCAGAGAGAGTACCTGAAAATATACAGAATCCACTTATTTATGGATCATTTTCCCCCTGCTCGACTGAAGGCCATATTCCTTTTGGGGACATAGTTCTACAGGCACTTCCCCGTGCCTCGTCTAGGTGGCCTTTCTTCATGTGTCAGTCCAGAAAATTAGTATTAACGTGCTATTTGACTATAGGAGATATCACATCCAAGGCTGATCGTCTCCTTGTTGCACTTTCAGCAGGGGGGTCACTGGATAGTAATGAACATGTCTAAGCTAAGCTGATTGCAATCAACTAATTCAGACATACTATTAACCAAACCTAGGAAACTGCTGATCCTTAAGGTTCAGTTACACGCTGCTTTACCAACTGAGCCATTAGAAGAGCTACAGATCATTATCAGGCTGTATACCCATAAATAGAAATGTTAACTGGCTCTGCATAGGCTAACAACAATGTGTATTTATATAGCGCCTTTAACGTAGTGAAACATCCCAAGGCGCTTCACAGGAGTATTACGAGATAAAATTTGACACCAAGCCGTACAAGTAGAAATTAGCGCAGGCTTGGTCGAAGAGGTAGGTTTTAAGGAATGTCTTGAAGGAGGAAAGAGAGGTAGCGGTGAGGAGAGGTTTAGGAAGGGAGTTCCTGAGCTTGGGGCCTAGGCAACATAAGGAACGGCCACCAATGGTTGAGCGATTATAATCAGGGATGCACAAGAGGGCAGAATTAGAGGGGCGCAGATACTTTGGGGGGGGGGGGGGGGGCAGGGGGGTAGTGGAGGTGTTGTGCGGCTAGAGGAGAAAACAGAGATAAGGAGGGGTGAGGCCATGGAGGGATTTGAAAATAAGGATGAGAATTTTGAAATCGAGGAGTTGTTTAACCGGAAGCCTATGTAGGTCAGCGAGCATAGGGGTGACGGGTGAGTGGAGCTTGGTGCGAGTTAGGACACAGGCTGCCGAGTTTTGGATCACCTCTATTTTATGTGGGTAGAATATGGGAGGCCAGCCAGGAGTGCACTGGAATAGTCAAGCCTAGAGGTAACAAAGGCATGGATGAGGTCTTCAGCAGCAGATGAGCTGAGGCAAGGGCGGAGACAGGCGATGTTAGAGGTAAAAATAGGCAGTCTTAATTATGCAGCGGATATGAGGTCGAAAGCTCTTTTCAGGCTCAAATATGACACCAAGGTTGTGAACAGTCTGGTTCAGCCTCAGACAGAAGTTGGGGAGAGGGATGGAGTCAGCGGCTAGAGAACGGAGTTTGTGACGGGGACCAAAAACAATGGCTTCAAAGTATCCTCCAAAGTATCAGATCCAAACACCATTCAACACTCAACTGATAGTAGGCTCCTGTGGTATGGAAACTGTCAACAGGGCAGATATCGATGACGCAGTCCAACACCGCCTTCAGTATGCCAATGCAGCCTTCAGTCGCCTGAGGAGGAGTGTGTTTGAAGCCAGGACATCAAACCCGGCACCAAGCTCATGGTCTAGAGCAGCAGGGATACCGGCCCTCCTATATGCTTCAGAGACATGGACTATGTACAGCAGGCACCTCAAAGCACTGGAGAAGTACCACCAACGCTGCCTCCGCAAGATCCTGCAAATCCATTGGCAGGATAGGCGCACCAACGTCAGTATTCTCGCTCAGGGCAACATCCCCAGCATCGAAGCATTGACTACGCTCGATCAGCTTCGATGGACGGGCCACATCGTCCATGTGCCCGATACGAGACTCCCAAAACAAGCACGCTACTACTCAGAACTCCGACATGGCAAGCAAGCCCCAGGTAGGCAGAGGAAAAGCTGCAAGCACATAGAAAATAGGTGCAGGAGTAGGCCATTTGGCCCTTCGAGCCTGCACCACCATTCAATATGATCATGGCTGATCATGCAACTTCAGTACCCCACTCCTGCCTTCTCTCCATACCCCTGATCCCTTTTGCCGCAAGGACCACATCTAACTCTGTTTTGAATATATCCAACGAACTGGTATCAACAACTTTCTGTAGAGAATTCCACAGGTTCACAACTCTGAGTGAAAACGTTTCTCCTCATCTCAATCCTAAATGGCTTACCCCTTATCCTTAGACTGTGACCCCTGGTTCTGGACTTCCCCAACATCAGGAACATTCTTCCTGCATCTAACCTGTCCAATCCTGTCAGAATTTTATATGCTTCTATGAGATCCCCTCTCATTCTTCTAAATTCCAGTGAATATAAGCCTAGTCGATCCAGTCTTTCTTCATATGTTAGTCCTGTCATCCCAGGAATCAGTCTGGTGAACCTTCGCTGCATTCCCTCAATAGCAAGAATGTCCTTCCTCAGATTAGGAGACCAAAACTGCACACAATATTCAAGGTGAGGTCTCACCAAGGCAACACCTCCCTGCTCCAATACTCAAATCCTCTCGCTATGAAGGCCAACATGCCATTTGCTTTCTTAACTGCCTGCTGTACCTGCATACCTACTTTCAATGACTGATACACCATGACACCAGGTCTCGTTGCACCTCCCCTTTTACTAATCTGTCACCATTCAGATAATAATCTGCATTCCTGTTTTTGCCACCAAAGTGGATAACCTCATACTTATCCACATTATACTGCATCTGCCATGCATTTGCCCACTCACCTAACCTGTCCAAGTCACCCTGCAGCCTCTTAGCATCCTCCTCACAGCTCACACTAGCACCCAGCTTAGTGTCATCTGCAAACTTGGAGATATTACATTCAATTCCTTAGTCTAAATCATTATTGTATATTGTAAATAGCTAGGGTCGGAGCACTGAACCTTGCAGTACACCACTAGTCACTGCCTGCCATTCTGAAAAGGACCCATTTTTATTCCCACTCTTTGCTTCCTGCCTGCCAACCAGTTCTCTATCCACGTCAATACATTACCCACAGTCCCATGTGCCTTAATTTTGCACACTAATTTCTTGTGTGGGACTTTGTCAAAAGCCTTTTGAAAGTCCAAATACACCACATCCACTTGTTCTCCCTTATCCACTCTACTAGTTACATCCTCAAAAAATTCTAGAAGATTTGTCAAGCATGATTTCCCTTTCATAAATCCATGCTGACTTGGACCGATCCTCTCACTGCTTTCCAAATGCGCTGCTATTACATCTTTAATAATTGATTCCAACATTTTCCCCACTACTGATGTCAGGCTAACTGGTCTATAATTCCGTTTTCTCTCTCCTTTTTTAAAAAGTGGGGTTACATTAGCTACCTTTCAATCCATAGGAACCGATCCAGAGTCCATGGAATGTTGGAAAATGACCACCAAAGCATCTACTATTTCTAGGGCACTTCCTTAAGTACTCTGAGATGCAGACTATCAGGCCCCGGGGATTTATTGGCCTTCAATCCAATCCATTTCCCTAACACTATTTCCTGACTAATAAGGATTTCCTTCAGTTCCTCCTTCCCGCTAGACCCTCGGTCCCCACCTACATCTGGGAGTCCCTGGCCCAAGACCGCTCAAAGTGGAGAAGCATCCGGGAAAGTGCCGAACACCTCGAGTCTCTTCACCGGGAGGCCAAGCGCAAACAGTGGAAGGAACGCTCAACAACCCAAGCACCCTACCCACTCGTCTCTTCAACCACCATCTGCCCCACCTGTGACAGAGACTGTAGGTCCCGCATCGGACTCATCATCCACCTGAGAACTCATTTTTAGTGTGGAAGCAAGTCATCCTAGACTCCGAGGGACTGCCTAAGAAGATGCAGCAGTACTCCAATCTTGCTGTGAAGCATATACAAATACAATGTAGTGTCACAGGTAGCAGAAATCAAATACTGAAAATACCCCCCCCCCCCCCGCATTACAAATAAATTGCAACTAG
The DNA here is from genome assembly GCF_044704955.1 of Pristiophorus japonicus. Taxonomy (NCBI): domain Eukaryota; kingdom Metazoa; phylum Chordata; class Chondrichthyes; family Pristiophoridae; genus Pristiophorus; species Pristiophorus japonicus. The sequence goes on from NC_091993.1 coordinate 82,538,946, forward strand.
ATTTTCTGTTTGAGGTACTCCAGCCCCGACGTGACTAGGATGGACAAGGTGTCATCTTCTTCGGGAACCACTACTCCCCTGGCTCACCACTTGCTCCCTCCAATTCCAGGATTTCCTGCTGGAAGTGACATGGGACCTACAATATGTCTGCCATATATGGCTGGGCATGCCGTAATGCTATGGAAGCACATCATCCAACGTATTTTCTGTTATTTGTGCCACAGCAATCCCTGGTGTCCAGCGTTGCTGTGGGCGGAAGAGGAGCCCATTCAAATTTCAATGGCTGAAAAGCCTATGCAATCAATCACAGAGTGGAAGAGCTGGAAAAGAAAAAACAAAAGGGGAATTGTAGATTTATACCACACAGATGATCATACCCTCGTCAAGAAGAGGTTACGAGCAAGCACAGTCGCATTACTGTAACTGAGATCAGATGACAGCGCGATCAGTCTGTTGCAGGCCAAGGGCAGAAGGTGCTCCGGGAGTTCAGACAGCCGCAACATTAAACAGAGTGTCTCCAGCTACAGGTACAAGAAATGCAATGTGAAAATTAATTATTGAAAACACTATGAACAAAACTAATGATTCACAGGCACAATGCTGGAAGGATATACAAGGTACCTAATTATGTGGACTATGATATTTTACTGTGCCAAACAGATACTGTAATCTGGAAATGGAATTTGCTAACATGCTCAGTCCAGCTAAGGCTGCACAACTGCAATTCTGAAACTCATTTTGTGTTTTCTGTTGACTTGCTTACATGGTAGTGAAAAAAGGAGGTGCAATATAGGAAACTGCATCCTTCCCAGCTCTGAAATGAGTCAAGAGTTGAATGATATCCCTACCAACGCAGTTCTTTACTCATATTGATAGGCCATACCCAAGGCCTTTAAGTGGAGTTGGTTTCTGTAGGATGTTTACAGGGCCAAATCAATTATCACAATACACTACAAGATGGAAAATTAAAGCCTGATCAATTTTCTATATATGTTAAGCACTTAAAAAACAATGGTACTTGACATGAGTGAGATTCTGAGAACCCACATAGTGGTCCCATCCTGATAATTGTCTGTAGATTTGGAGTGGGTGGGGCCTAAAATGAGCTGGGGGACACGTTCCACTCCCTTCCCCTTTTCCAAAGAGTCCTGGTAGCACAAAATGTGTGTTCCCCATGTCCTGAGCGAATACTGAATTCAAGGGTTGCCATCAAGGGCCCAGTTGCCAGCGTTCTCAGATCAACAGCGGGGTGCAATGGAAGGGGCCCGTACAAACGCTCTGAGCACAGGCATCCCGTCCCAGCAGCACAAACAAATTCCATTTTCTTTACAAAGTTCTAGTGGCATGCTTCCTTCCCCCACTGCAACGGCCCCGAGGGGTTTGGCAACAAGCCTCCAGCCCAGGTCTGTTGTGACTACCCAGCAGAGACTGGGAGCCTCCCTCTCTCATGCAAATTACCCTGGGGGTTGGAAATAAAGCTGGGATCAGGGGAGCGTATCCTGGGTAGGGAGAAGTCCAATCCCACCAGGGGTGCCCCCAAACGGAAGGTCTAGGCCAGTGATACTGAGGCAGAATGGGGCGCCACCTTAAAGACAATCTGAAATAAAAGCAGCAAATGCTGGAAATCTCAGCAGGTCAGGCAGCATCTGTGGAGAGGAGACAGAGTTAACGTTTTGGGACAGTGACCCTTCGTCAGAACTAAAGAGTGTGTTTTTTTTAAGCACCAAACAGGGTGCGGTGCCAAAAAAAACACACACTCTGGTCCTACCTGGCTTGGATCGCACTCATTCAGGATATTTAGTTCTTGAGATGTTTCAGACTTCTGAAAGGAGAAAAAAAAGACTTAACAAAAACGGTTTGCAGATAGATGCAACAGCAGATTGAGTCTATTTGTAACTGTCACAATCACAAACTAATACAAAGACACAGCCTTAGCTGGACTACAATAAACATTATAGCAGAATTCAGTTTCCAGGGCCAATCACAATGGAACTTTCACAGGTAGAGAAGCAAAATAAAAATGTGAGGAAAGCAAGCTATGTAGTTCTGTATCTGCCGAGCAGCCTGTTGTAACGCTGTACCTTCAACACCTCACTCTCCCCCACTAATAACAAAACTTCAGATAATTACAGTACTTAACTCGTATCATCAACTTTGTTCCCATTATTAGGTTTCCCACAAGTCACATTGCCCTTCTCTCCCAATTATTACGCTAAATGCAACCGAGCTAAGGCTGTGTTACTGTCATTCTGGAACCAAGTGTATTGCAATAACCCACTGCCAAAGGCACTCATCCGCTGGTTCTAGGAGAAATGCACGAGCTGCATGTGAGGGCTCTTCTCAATCATCGGATCCAGGAAGACACAGCAGTGTTCCGAGCTCACTGATTTGGTTTAATTTGAAAAACTAAATATGCTGTACATCGCTGGTGCTGGATGGCACTAATAATGAACTAAATTTTGTCTAAATATGAATGATATGAATTAAATTAGTAAAAGTTATTTTCTGCCCAATACTAATCTAGTGGATGAGCACGCTTTACTCCCTGGGGACTAAAAACATGGCTGAAAATAGCAATAAAATGTAAGATATATGAACATTTTGTTTTGTGTGGATCAAAAACACTTAAAAGAACACTTACCTCTGAATCTGCTTCAAACAGATCCCTCAGTCTGGATACTGAAGACTGTTAAAGAAAAACATAATTCAACAGATTTAGAAACTAGGAAGTTTATGCAATCAGCAAGGCTCGCTGGTCCAGACACTCTGGTCCATTCTGTAGTCACCCTCAGCCCCCCTCCCATTCCCACGGCACCTTTCTGTGCAAGCGCAGGAGATGCAACACCTGCCCTTTTACCTCCTCTCTTCCCACTATCCAGGTCAAACCGATTTACTTGTACTTCTTTCAATTTAGTATACTGTATTCGCTGCTCACGATGTGGTTTCCCCTACATTAGGGAGACCAAGCGTAGATTGGGTGACCGCTTTGCGAAACGCCTCCGTTCAGTCCGCAAGTGTGACCCCGAGCTTTCGGTCGCCTGTCACTTTAATTCTCCACTCCACCCCCAATCTGACCTCTCCGTCCTCTGTCTCCTACACTGTTCTGATGGAGCTCAATGCAAGCTCGAGTTACAGCACCTCATCTTTAGTTTAGGCACTTTACAGTCTTCTGGACTCAACATCGAGTTCAATAATTTCAGAGTGTAACCGCTGCCAATCTTTGGCTCCCTTCCCCGCCCCCGAAGCGTTTTTTTCCCCCTCCTTGACTCCAATGGTAGCTGGTCATTATTCTGCCATTCACACCCTATCTTGACTAATGTTTTTCTAACTCCTGGCATTACCATTTCAATTCAGTCCATCATCCCTTTTGTCTTTCTAATCTCTCCTGCCTTCCACCCAATCACAGACCTTCCCTTTTGTTCTTTCTTCCCCTCCCCCTTTCACTGCTTGTTAAAAATCTGTTCTTTTCAAATACTCTCCAGTTCTGACGAAGGGTCATCGACCCGAAATGTTAACTCTATTTCTCTGCTGCCTGACCCACTGAGATTTCCAACTTTTTCTGTTTTTATTCCAGATTTCAGCATCCGCAGTGTTTTGCTTTTGTATTAGTTAACAAATCCGTGCTGACTTCCCTTAATTAATTCATACACTTGTCCAAGCGACTGTTAATTTTGTCCTGGATTATAGTTTGTAAAAGCTTCCCCATCACTGAGGTTAAGCTGACTGGCCTGCAGTTGCTGGGTTTATCCTTGCACCTTTTTTTGAACAAGGCAATTTTTCAGTCCTCTGACACCAGCACATATCCAAATATTACACCAAGGTTGCGAACAGTCTGGTTCAGCCTCAGACAGCTGCCAGGGAGAGAGAGGGATGGAGTCGGTGGCTAGTGAATGGAGTTTGTAGCAAGGACCAAAGACAATGGCTTTGGTTTTCCCAATATTTAGTTGGAAGAAATTTTTGCTCATCCAATACTGGATGTCGGACAAGCAGTCTGACAATTTAGAGACAGTCGAGGGGTCTGTTATGTCTTGAATAAAGAATCTGACCAGATACTGTAAGCTCAAAGTAACATGTGACCGTAGTCCTTTATTACAGGTCTCCAAAGTGCCTCTCCAGCCTGTGAGGCCTCCTTATGTACAGGTGCTCCCAAGGGATTCCGGGATCCCTTGGGACTCCAGGAGATGAGCCCTCTGGTGGTTAAACAAGGTATTTACAGGTTTACATATATAACACTCACCCACCCCACCCCCTCAAAGTCAATAGTGTAACTATTAACAATGTGAGTCGATCTGGGGCCTTCCTTTCCCTGGTTGATCGTTTCGGTGAAAATGCTGGTTTTGGTGAGTCGTTTGTTGGGCCCTCGTAGGGCTGCTGTGCAGCTGGCCTTGCCGGGCTGCTGGGTGTGGCGAGTCCTGCTGGGCTGCTGCAGGTGATGGGTTCTGCTTCGTGGTCAACTGCTGGGTCGGTTACCACTTGTGTGTATGTTGGAGGGTAAAAAAAGGTAGAGTCTATTGTGGGTTGTTCTGGATAGTCTGTGAATCTGAGTTTGGTTTGGTCCAAGTGTTTATTGCAGGTGAATCCATTTGAAAGTTTGACCAGAAACACCCTGCACCCCTCTTTGGCCACGACAGTGCCGGGAAGTCACTTGGGACCTTGTCCATAATTCAACACAAATACAGGATCATTAATCTCGATTTCGCGTGACACATTTGCGCGATCATATGTATTCTGTTGAAGCCGCCTGCTCTCTACCCGTTCGTATAGATCAGGGTGGACTAACGAGAGCCTTGTCTTAAGTGCCCTTTTCATGAGCAGTTCAGCAGGGGGGCGGGGGGAACCCCAGTGAGCAAGCGGGGTCTTGTGCGGTAACTAAGCAGGACTCGGGATAGGCGAGTCTGCAGTGAGCCTTCGGTTACCCTCTTCAAGCTCTGCTTGATTATTTGCACTGCTCGCTCTGCCTGACCATTGGACGTTGGTTTAAACATGTTTGATCCCATTGCGGGTTATGAACTCGGCACTGGTGAAGCACGGCCCATTGTCACTCATAAGGACATCAGGCAGGCCGTGCGTGGCAAACCTGGCCCGCAGGCTTTCAATGGTGGCAGCGGACATGCTTGCCGACATTATCTCACATTCAATTCATTTGGAGTACGCATCTACAACCACAAGGAACATTTTTCCCCAAGAATGTGCCTGCATAGTCGACATGGACCCTGGACCATGGTTTGGAGGGCCAGGACCATTAACTTAGTGGCGCTACCCTGGGTGCATTGCTTAACTGTGAACATGTGTTACATTTGTGCACGCAGGACTCTTAAGTCTGCATCGATACTGGGCCACCACACGTGGGATCTGGCTATCGCTTTCATCATTACAATGCCTGGGTGGGTACTGTGGAGGTAATTAATGAAAGTGTCCCTGCCATTTTTTGGCACCACTACCCGATTACCCCATAGGAGGCAGTCTGCCTGTATGGATATTTCATCTCTGCGCCGCTGGTACGGCTTTAGTTCTTCCTGCATCTCTAACGGGACAGACCAACTCCCGTGGAGCACAGTTTTCTTTTCTAAGGACAGTAAGGGATTCTGGCTCGTTCAGGTTCTAATCTGTCAGGCGGCAACAGGTGATTGCTCATTCGAATGCTCCCATTACCATAACTAAATCTGCGGGCTGTGCCATCTCCACCCGTGGTGGGCAATGGCAGCCTACTGAGAGCATCGGCACAGTTTTCTGTGCCTGGCCTGTGGCGGATGGCGTAGTTGTATGCAGACAACGCGAGCACCCATCTCTGAATGCGGGCTGATGCATTTGTATTTATCCCCTTACTTTCCGAAAAGAGGGATATAAGTGGCTTATGGTCGGTTTCCAATTCAAATTTGAGCCCAAACAGATATTGATGCTAACGCTTCTTTTTCGATCATGCTGTAGGCCCTCTCGGCCTTAGACAGACCTCTGGATGCATAAGCAACCGGTTGCAATTTCCCAGATTCATTAGCTTGTTGCAATACACACCTGATACCGTATGACGATGCATCACATGCTAGTACCAAACGCTTACATGGATCATACAACACAAGTAATTTGTTTGAGCATAACAGTTTCTTAGCTTTCTCAAAGGCATTTTCTTGGCTTTTACCCCATACCCATTTATCTCCTTTCCGCAGTAAAGAGTGCAGTGGTTCTAACAGTGTGCCAAGACCCGGTAAGAAGTTATCAAAGTAGTTCAGGAGTCCTAGAAATGACCGCAGCTCCATCACGTTCTGTGGTCTCGGTACGTTCTTGAATGCCTCCGTCTTCGAATCGGTGGGCCTGATGCCGTCTGCCGCGATTCTTCTCCCCAGGAACTCCACTTCAGGCGCCAGGAAAACGCACTTCGAGAGTTTTAACCTGAGCCCCACACTATTAAGCCAACTAAGAACCTTCTCCAGGTTCTGCAGGTGCTCGACGGCATCCCGACCTGTAACCAAGATGTCGTTGTGGAAAACCACGGTGCGCGGGACCGACTTCAGCAAGCTTTCCATGTTCTTCTGGAATATTGCCGCGGCTGATCGAATCCCAAACGGGCATCTGTTGTAAATGAAGAGACCTTTGTGCGTGTTGATGCAGGTGAGGTCCTTCGATGATTCCTCCAGCTCCTGTGTCATATAGGCCGAGGTCAAGTCCAGCGTCGTGAACGTTTTTCCTCCCGCCAGCGTCGCAAATAGGTCGTCTGCCTTTGGTAGCGGGTATTGATCCTGCAGGGAGAAACGATTGATAGTTACTTTGTAATCACCACAGATTCTGACGGTGCCGTCTTCCTTGAGGACGGGAATAATCAGACTGGCCCACTCGTTGAATTCGATCGGCGAAATGATGCCCTTTCGTTGCAGCCGGTTCAGCTCGATCTCCAAACTCACTCGCCTTGTGATGGATGGGTCACGCCCCCGGAATCAAGTGGATCTGCACTTTTGCTCCTTGGAACTTCCCGATGCCTGGTTCGAACAGCGAGGAGAACTTGTTTAGGACCTGGGCACATGGAGTGTCGTCGACGGACGAGAGCGCTCGGACTTTGTCCCAGTTCCAGCGCATCTTTCCCAGCCAGCTCCTGCCGAACTGCGTGGGGCCATCGCCCGGTACCACCCAGAGTGGTAAATTGTGCACCGCTCCATCATAGGAGACCTTTACGATAGCACTGCCGATTACGGGAATCAGTTCCTTTGTATACGTTCTCAGTTTAGTACGAATGGGAGTCAGGGCTAGTCTTGAGGCCTTGCTGCACCACAATTTATCGAAAGTCTTTTTGCTCATTATGGACTGGCTCGCGCCTGTGTCCAGCTCCATTGACACCGGGTGTCCATTTAATTCAACCTTCAGTATTATCGGGGGACACTTTCTGGTAAATGTGTGCACTCCATATACCTGCCTCCTCAGTCTGAGGCTCTGGTTCGTCGTGATCCACCATGGATCTGTTCTCCTCTGCAACATGGTGGTTTGCAGGATTAGCAGGGTTTGCAGCTCGCCTGCACATGCGTTGGAGGTGTCCCATTGTTCCACAGCCCTTGCCAACGTATCCTTTGAAGCAGCACGAATGGAAACGATGATCACCTCCGCAGCGCCAACAAGGTGTTAATGGCCTTGCATTCACCACCCTTGATGGTGGACTCAGACATCTGCAGACGTGTAGCTGCAGGCATGGGAGTCCTGCCCTGTACGTTACGATTCGAAAACAACATCACTTTGTTCACAGTACTTGCAGCAACACTCATGTGCTGAGAGATCTGTTTGGTATTGTCACTGGTGGCGATGAACGCCTGGGCTATCGCTATGGCTTTATTCAAAGTTGGGGTCTCTACAGTCAAAAGTTTGCGAAGTATTACTTCCTGGCCAATGCCAAGTACAAAGAAGTCCCTGAGCATGTACTCCAAATGTCCTTCAAATTCGCAATGTCCTGCAAGGTGTCTTAGCTCGGCAATGTAGCTCGCCACTTCCTGGCCTTCAGACCTCTTGTACGTGTAGAACTGGTACCTCGCCATCAGAACACTTTAATTCGGGTTTAGATGCTCCCGGACCAGTGTGCACAAATCATCGTACGACTTCTCTGTGGGTTTCGCTGGAGAGAGCAGATTTTTCATGAGGCCATATGTTGGTGACCCGCAAACGGGAGGAGGATCGCCCTTTGTTTGGCAGCGTTCACTTCTTTTTCCAATTCGTTGGCCATGAAGTATTGGTCAAATCGCTCCACGAAGGTTTCCCAATCATCTCCCTCAGAAAATTTCTCCAGGATGCCCATGGTTCTCTGCATTGTTGCGGTGGGGTTCGTCTTCTGTATCTTGTCGCCAGTTGTTATGTCTTGAATAAAGAATCTGACCAGATACTGTAAACTCAAAGTAATGTGCGACCGTAGTCCTTTATTACAGGTTTCCAGAGTTCCTCTCCAGCCTGTGAGGCTTCCTTATGTACAGGTGCTCCCAAGGAATTCCGGGATCCCTTGGGACTCCAGGGGATGAGCCCTCTGGTGGTTAAACAAGGTATTTACAGGTTTACATATATAACAGGGTCAAGAGAAGTGGTGGGGAGGTAGAGCTGGGTATCATCAGCGTACACGTGGAAACTGACGCTGTGTTTTTGGATGATGTCCCCGAGGGGCAGCATGTAGATGAGAAATAGGAGGGGGCCAAGAATAGATTCTTCGGGGACACCAGAGGCAACGATGCGGGAGCAGAAAGAGAAGGTGATTCCCTGGCTACGATTAGCTAGATAAGAGGTGAACCAGGCGAGTAGTCTCGCCAAGCTGGACGATGGTGAAGCAGCGTTGGAGGAGGATGGTGTGGTCAACCATGTCAAAGGCTGCAGACATGTTGCAAAGGACAAGGAGGGATAGTTTACCTTTGTCACAGTCACATAGGATGTCATTTGTGACTTTGATAAGCGTCATTTCAGGCGGGGGCGGAAACCTGATTGGAGGGATTCAAACATGGAGTTGCGGGAAAGATGGGCAGGGATTTGGGAGGTGACAACATGTTCAAGGACAACAAGTTCAAGTAACATGGAGAAAGTATGTTAGACTAAGGCAAGATCTGAAGGAGTCCCCCACAGCACATCAGGCAGAAGAATATGTTAAAATGTGTAACCGAGTGAGAGTGGGCTTGGTGAAATGAACCAGGTTTCAGTCAGATTCAGGGTGACAATGCACTCATCCTGGATAAGACCAAATAGGAGGATCTTGTAAGAACGTAACAAATAGGAGGAATAGGCCATTCAGCCCTTCGTGCCTGCTCTGTCATTCAATAAGCTCACAGCTGATCTTCTACCTCAACTCCACTTTCCTGCACTATCCTCATATCCCATGATTCCCTTGGTATTCAAAAAACTATTTGATCTCTGTCTTGAATATACTCAATGTCTGAGCATCCACAGCCCTCTGGGGTAAAGAATTCCAAAGAGTCACATCCCTTTGAGTGAAAAAATGTCTCTTCATCTCAGTTCTAAATGGCCGACCCCTTATTCGGAGACTGTGACCCCTGGTTCCAGACTCCTCAGCCAGGGGGAAACATCCTCACTGCATCTACCCTGTCAAGCCCTGTAAGAATGTTGTATGTTTCAATGAGATCACCTCTCATTCTTCTAAACTCTAGAGAATATAGGCCTAGTCTACTCAATCTCTCCTTATAGGACAATCCCCCCATCCCAGCAATCAGTCTGGTTAACCTTCGTTGCGCTTGCTCTATAGCAAGTATATCCTGTTAAGCCCCATAAGATTTTTATAAGTTTCAATTAGATCACCTAACATTCTTCTAAACACTAGGGAATAGAGGCCTAATCTACTCATAGGACAATCCTCCCTCAACCCAAGAATCAGTCAAGTGAACCTTTGATGCACTCCCTCTATGGCAAATATATCCTTCCTTAGGTAAGGAGATCAAAACTGTACACAGTGCACCAGGTGTGGTCTCACCAAGGCCCTATATAAATGCAGTAAGACTTCCTTACTCTTACACTCCAATTCTTTTGTACTAAAGGCTAACATACCATTTGCTTTCCTAATTGCTCACTGTACCTGCATGTGATTCGTGTGCAAGGACACCTCTGAATACCAACATTTCCCAGTCTCACCATTAAAGAAAATTTCTGCTTTTCTATTTTTCCTACTGAAGTAGATAACTTCACATTTCTCCGCACTATATTCCATGTGCCATGTTCTTGCCCACTCACTTAACCTGGCTATATCCCTTGCAGTTCTTGGCATCCTCCTCACAACTTACTTTCCCACCTAGCTTTGTATCCAAGTTTGCTGACGATACATTACACTTGTTCAAGAGAGAGGACAAATATTTTGCAGGACTTGCAAAGTTTATTGCCAGCTTGAGGCTTGTTGGGATGGGAGTTGGAAGGAGGTATTGGGACCGGGAATCAGAAGGGGCACGAGATGGAAAGAATACTGGGAAGGACGGAGAGTGTGGGAGAAGTGGCACCGAGGTACTGCAGGTGACAGGGTAAGCACTGGGAAAGCGACAGGAGAGGATGCTGAGAGAGCCAGCACCTTGTGCCCAACAACCCAAGTAAGAGTAGGGGTAGGCTGTGGGCCTGTTCAGAAGGGAAAAGGCTGTGGGACATGACAGAAACATAGTGATGGGTGGGATAGGAGACTGGCACAGGGACGATGCAGTACATCAGGGAGTGAGGCCAGGAGACGAGATACGGAGTAAGGCAGGACAAAGATGAAGAAAGAAAGAGCATTAATATTGAACCTTTCACATCCTCAGGATGCCCTGAAGCACATCACAGCAAAGTAATGATTAACTAGAACACACTGAACGCCCTGCTCCTCTTTGAATTGTGCCATGAGATCCTTTATATTGAGAGATTGGGCCTCAGCTTACCATTTCAGTCAAAAGACAGCACCCCCTCAGTACTGCACTGAAGTGTCAGCTTAGATGTGCTCAAGTGCTGGAGTAGGGCATGAATGCACAGTCTTCTGACTCAATTGGGAGTGCTACCACTGCAATTAACTGATACCACAAAACAGAGGAGCTAGATAGAAGGGAAGCTTGTGTCCAGAGCTGTTTTACTCCTCTATCTGCCTCACTCCATCCTGCATTAATCTCCTGCCCTTCCTCCCTATTGCAGTGCATCATCGTAATAACTATGGTTCACCCTCAGAGAGCAAATCATTCACAATCCTTTGTACTTCTGTCTGAAAAATATAGTATTTCCAGAATGTTAATACCTGTACACCAGAATTTAATAAACGAATCTCACAAGCTACGGGAGAGATAATGTGCACGATACTGGATGAAGTAAATTACTCAAACTACGGCCAAAACTGATGATAAACAATTCCTGTCAAACATCCTCTACATACATTTGAATAAATGTTACTCATACCTTGACATGTTCTGGCAAATCAAGTCTTTTCTCTGTGTTTGGAGGGGCTTTCTGTTCCACCTCAACAATGTCCAACTTGTTATGCTCCTGTGTATGGATAAGTTGCAAGGTTTCCGAGTTCCCAAGCACTGGGGTGACATCTTGCTTCTCGCTGCCAATAAAAGGCTCCAAACAGACCACCTCTTGTGCCAGTTTTATTTTCTTTGGTGCATTTTGCTCGTCATCGTCCAAAGCAGCTGCACCTTTACCAGAGTTCTTCCGTTTTTTGGAGTTGTGTGTTAATACTGACCTGACTTCTGTATCATCAGAGCCTTCATTACCGCTGCTCTTCTGTTGTTGACTGAAGTACCAGCCTAACCTTTTCTCAGAAGTGGAATGGTCTTCAGAAATCCCCATTAACTTCTGACGGAGACATTTCAATTGCTGCCGAGTTCGGTCTGTATGAGAGACAGGCGTCGAATGACATAGTCCCCCTTCCAAGTCCTGTTCCAGGACATCAACTAATTTCTGTGTCCAGAGATCAGCATCAGGGTTTTGCCTCAGCTGTAGGATGAGATGACGCAGACAGTCTTTAGGTACAACGGCGTTGCCCAAGTGAAGGAAAGATAAGAGGTTTCTTTTGACCATCACTGGCAAAAGATAAAACAATGGTTTTCTAAGAGAGAGCAAACAACAAAACTGTTAGTAAATAGCTGAGACAGAATATTTTGTTACCACAGCTTATCACAAATCCTGCAACCTTATAAACACTTACTCCAGTGTGACTTGCTGCCTGAGTAACACAATTTTGCAGAGGCAGTGGAAATGCCAGAGGATCTCAGTGATAACAAATCACTAGCCCTACATACATGTAACTGCCCAATGAATAGTTGATGAAAGAAAAATGAGAGACTTGCATTTATATAGCGCCTTTCATGACCACTGGACGTCCCAAAGCGTTTATAGCCAATGAAATACTTTTGAAGTGTAATCACTGTTGTAATGTAGGAAATACAGCAGCCAATTTGTGCACATCAAGCTCCCACAAATAGCAATGTGATAATGACCGGATAATTTAAAAAGAAATGTTGATTGAGGGATAAATATTGGCGGTGACACTGTGGATAACTCCCCTGCTCGTCTTCGAGATAGTATGCTCGAATTACATACCTGTACCACGGAAATATAATGAGTGGAGGCACTTTCATTTCTAGGACTCGAGTTCAAATGCAAACCACACTGATAAGTTGAAAGCCTGCTATATCTGCTGGCTGCAAGGGTCCTACATAAAATGAACGTTGAGTGTCTCAATCCAGTTTCTAATGATGGTGGGCTCATAGGAACAGGAGTAGGCCATTCAGCCCCTCGAGCCTGTTCCGACTTTCAATGAGACCATGGCTGATCTGTGACCTAACTCCATACATTCGCTGTTGCCCCATGTCCCCTTAATACCTTTGGTTCACAAAAATCTATCAATCTCAGATTTAGAATTAACAATTGGCCTAGCATCAATTACCTACTGTGGAAGAGTGTTCCAAACTCCTTGCATCCTTTACATGTAGAAGTGTTTTCTAACTTCACTCCTGAAAGGCCTGGCTCTAATTTTTAGACTATGCCCCATATCCTAGGCTCCCCTACCCTATCAGTTCCCCTTAATATCTTGAAAACTTGGAACAAATCCCTCTTGTGTAAATCCATATCAATTTTTATCACTGTATAACAGAGTAATTTAAGAAACTGCATTGTGGTTTATTTGCAGAGAAAGTGAAACAACTGGAATAACAGCCAATTAGTGTAATACCAGGCCTACTAGGTTAAAGGCTCCTTTAACTGGATTCACCCAAAGGCTTTATAAGTACTAAGCCATACAGAACAAGGAAGCCCCAGGTTATATTCCTGGTCTGAGCGGAGTTATCTGATATCAGCTGAAGCAGTGGTAGGATTGTACAATTTGTAGGATTGTATGCCACTGAGTCAGAAGGTTGTGGGTTCAAATCCCACTCCAGGGACTTGAACATAAAAAAAATCTAAGCTGACATTCCAGTGCAATGCTGAGAGAGCGCTGCACTGTCAGAAGTGCCGTCTTTCAGATGAGACTTTAAACTGAACCCCCATCTGCCCTCTCAAATGGACGTAAAAGATCCCATGGCACTATTTCAAAGATGCAGGGGAGTACTGGCCAATATTTATCCCTCAATCCACAAACAAAAAATGCAGATTATCTGGTCATCACATTGCTGTTTGTGGGAGCTTGCTTGTCTGCAAATTGGCTGCCGCATTTCCTACATTACAACAGTGTCTACATGGCAAAAAAGTACTGAACTGGCTGTATAGTGCTTTGAGCCATCTGGTGGTTGTATATAAATCTAAGTTCTTCTCGTTTTCTTTTACAACAATTCTCAGCATCTCCAGGCTGAGGGCATAGGGGGAGAACCCCATCAGGGTACCTACTTCTGATTCAGTGAAGCCTGCTGGATGTACATTGATATCAATCATATGCAAGGGTGGGATTGGGCTCAGGTGGCGAGTTTGCTGGCACTCACTGTCCAAGTTCAAACCTGAAGAGCCAATTGGAGACAGCACCAGAAGGTGGCCACCAACAATGAAACTGTATTCCAAGTCACCACCATAAGGGGCAGAACTTCTAAAACTCATTCGGCACTGGGTTTCTTGTTGGCCACAATTAACCATGTAGGCTTTGTACAATATGGCAAAAGAGTGCATTGATATTGCAGTCCACTCTGCTACGAATGGCGAGAGGGGATGGTTTTCATGATATTCACATACAGCAATTTAATTTCTATAGTGCTCCTCACAAAGAAAACATTTGAGTCCATAATAAGGCAAAAAACAATGGACATTAAATAGGGACAAGAATTGAGGTCGGGGAAGCCAAAAACACAGGCAACGGCTCCTATGGAAAGTCACCAAGGAATCACTGACAAGAAGACAGGTGCTTCCAACTCAAGGAGAAAAAACATCACATTTTCATGCATCTCCTCATAGTTGGATCAACAGCAGGTGCCCAAGAGCAAGTCAATACGTCTTGCAAACATGTGGCAAGTGGTTGAGAGAAAAATAAATAAACAAAAACATATGATCATCAAATCAAGAGGTTAAAAAAAGAACTTGCATTATATACCCCCTCTTCAGGACATCCCAAAGCACTTAAGGAAATTGAAACACTTTTCAAGTATAATCACTGTCGTAATGTCGGCAAACTGAGCAGCCAATTTGTGCACAGCAAGGTTTCAAAAACAGCAATGAGATAAATATGTTGAGTGGTGTTGGTTGAAGGATACATATTAGCCAGGACCCCTGCTCTTTGAATAATGCCACAGAATATTTTACATTCATCTGAGAGGTTAGATAAGACCCTGGTTTGAAGTGTCATCTGAAAGGTAGCATCTCAAACAGTGCACGTCCTCAGTGCTGAAGGGTGAGCCTAGATTATGTCAAGTCTTTGGAGTGAGCCCCACTCCTGTGACCCGTGCACAGAACCGTGACTTCAAAGTGTGCAGTAAAATGAATTCAAAAGCAAAATACTTCGGATGCTGGAACCTGAAATAAAAACTGAGCGGGTCAGGCAGCAACGTGTGGAATTGCAGCATTCCCAATACAATGAACTTATTGCAGTGTTTCCCACACTTGGTGCAGCCCGAGGATCGGGGACAGTGAGCGGGCCTTACAGAATCAGCCTCTGCTCCTCGCCGTCCAACAGCGGCTCCGGCCGGCACAGTGTGTCGGTGAAGGCCCCCCAGGGGAGCGGCTGCTGTGCTTGGAGCCGCGGCAGGAGATGAAAGGCGGCGGCGGCTCCCGATGGGCCCACGGCCAGTGTGTGCAGCAGGATCGGGAACGGCTTCTCAAACTGTGCCAGCAGCGCCTTGTGGGCCTCCATACCCCTCGCGACAAATCACAAGATAGAAGGCAGCCTGGATTGAAATGATGCTGTCACCTCGGGACCAGCACCGACTCGCCTCCTTTCTGGGCTTTTTCTTCAGTTGCCGCCGACGGTTTGAACTATCTGTCGTCACTTCCGTTGTGTTTGGCGGTCTGCGCCGCGCGGTTTCCGGGCCTCTTGGCGGGAGATCCCGCGGGTTGTGTGTGAAATCAGGGCATGCACAGACTGGTGCAATGGGTGTGTTTACACCAACACACACACCTGGTCCCCATTCGCCTAATGTTTTGACTTTATAATGATTGGTTGGCAGACAGGAAGCAGAGAGTCGGGATAAACGGGTCCTTTTCAGAATGGCAGTCTGTGACTAGTGGGGTGCTGCAGGGCTCAGTGCTGGGACCCCAGCTATTTACAATATACATTAACAATTTAGATGAGGGAATTGAGTGTAATATCCCCAAGTTTGCAGATTACACTAAACTGGGTGGCAGTATGAGCTGTGAGGAGGATGCAAAGAGGCTGCAGAGTGACTTGGAGAGGTTAGGTGAGTGGGCAAATGCATGGCCGATGCAGTATAATGTGAATAAATGTGAGGTTATCCACTTTGGTAGCAAAAGCACAAAGGCAAGATATTATCTGAATGGCAGCAGATTAGGAAAAGGGGAGGTGCAACAAGACCTGGGTGTCATGGTATATCAGTCATTGAAAGTTGGCAGGCGGTGAAGGCAGCAAATGGTATGTTGGCTTTCATAGCTAGGGGATTTGAGTGTAGGAGCAGGGAGGTCTTACTGCAGTTGTACAGGGCTTGGTGAGGCCTCACTGGGAATATTGTGTTCAGTTTTGGTCTCCTAATCTGAGGAAGGATGTTCTTGCTATTAAGGGAGTGCAACAAAGGTTCACCAGACTGATTCCTGGGATGGCAGGATTGACATATGAGGAGAGACTGGATTGACTGGGCCTGTATTCAATAGAGTTTAGAAGAATGAGAGGGGGATCTCAAAAACATATAAAATTCTGATGGGACTGGATAGGTTAGATGCAGAAAGAATGTTCCCGAGTTGGGGAAGTCCAGAACCAGGGGACACAGTCTAAGGATAAGGGGTAAGCCATTTAGGACTGAGATGAGGAGAAACTTCTTCACTCAGAGAGTTGTTAATCTGTGGAATTCTCTGCCGCAGAGAGTTGTTGATGCCAGTTCATTGGATATATTCAAGAGGGAGTTAGATATGGCCCTTATGGCTAAAGGGATCAAGGGGTATGGAGAGAAAGCAGGAAAGGGGTACTGAGGTGAATGATCAGCCATGATCTTATTGAATGGTGGTGCAGGCTCGAAGGGCCGAATGGCCTACTCCTGCACCTAGTTTCTATGTTTCTACTGTAAACATAAATTCTAGGTTTAACAGGCTGATTATAGCACTCCCATTTTGTGGTGCCAATAACAAACAGAACTGGGTGTTTACGACAGAAATTGATGTGTTTTGCGTACAAAGTAACGACTATGGAGTTGCTATCTGAGATTTGACAGTCAATTCCACTTTGTAATATGTAGGTCATGCCCTCGGGTTTGCGGTCTATCATCATCATCGGCAGTCCCTCGAAATCGAGGAAGACTTGCTTCCAACTCTAAAAAAGTGAGTTCTCAGGTGACTGAACAGTCCAATATGGGAATTACAGTCTCTGTCAGAGGTGGGACAGACAGACAGTCATTGAAGGAAAGGGAGGGTGGGTGGGAAGCCGGTTTTGCCGCACGCTCCTTTCGCTGCTTGGTTTCTGCATGCTCTCGGCGATGAGACTCGGTGCTCAGCACCCTCCCAGATGCTCTTCCTCTACTTAGGTTGCTCTTTGGCGGTGGGAATGTTGTATTTTATCAAGAAGGCTTTGAGGGTGTCCTTGAAACCTTTCCTCTGCCCACCTGGGGCTCACTTGCCGTGTAGGAGTTCAGAGTAGAGCGTTTGCTTTGGGACTCGTGTGGGGCATGTGGACAGCCCAACGGACCTGATCGAGCGTGGTCAGTACTTCAATACTGGGGACGTTGGTGCGTCTGTCCTCCCAGTGAATTTGCAGGATCTTGTGGAGACATCGTTGGTGGTATTTCTCCAGAGATTTGAGGTGTCAACGGTATATGGTCCACATCTCAGCCATACAGGAGGGCCTGTAGAGCATAAGCTTGGTGCCAGATTTGAGGGCCTGGTCTTTGAACACACACTTCCTCAGGTAGCCGAAGGCTGCTCTGGCACACTGGAAACGGTGTTGGACCTCGTCGTCGATGTCTGCCCTTGCTAATAGTAGGCTCCTGAGGTAAGGAAAGTGGTCCATGTTGTCCAAGGCCGTGCCGTAGATTTTGCAGTCTATGCAATGCAGAGCACACTCAAAGCTGACGTGCAGAGTCGGTAAAAATTCATTTTAACTAAGCTTTTACTAATGCACAATTTTCCTGCAGGTTCTCTGAGATTCAGTCAGTTCTAAAGTTTCAAATGAAACAAATCTGGATCATTGCAGAATTTAGCATTTTTATCTGGTTCGGCCTCAACTAGAGTATTGTGTCCTCTGGGCACCGCACTTTAGGAAGGAGGTGAAGGCCTTAGAGAGGGTGCAGAAAAGATTTACGAGAATTATTCCAGGGAATAAGGGACTTCAGTTATGTGGATAGACTGGATAAGCCACTGTGCTTTCACAAGCATGGGTTTAACCCAGGACATCATTTGTATTGGCTTATACATGAATGGTGGTTTGGAGGAGGTTAGCTTACCCGATTATGTGCAACCAGTATAAGCTAGCGAAGTCTCCCCTCAATGGGGCACAGCTGACCAGTAAAGCATTGTAATATGGTTTATTTCAGTGATACATGGGAGCGAGGTGAAAGATGAAACTGAGCTGCAGACCAGGAAAGAGTGAGCCGGTGCTGAGGTGTGTCTTTGGGGCCAGGGGCAGCATGGGCCAGCCCACTGCAATATGTGTGCACAATAGGTCAGTGCAGCAGAGCAGGTCTCCAGTTGTCTTGGTTAATCCTTGCTACTGGACCAAGACCTGGCTCTGTCAAGCCAATGTGGTGGCTGGTGTGCAATAGCCACCACGTTAAAAAAATCCACGCACAGGCATCTTCCACCCTTCAGGATATAGTTCAGGTCCTGGAATTTTAGGTCCTTCATTGGAACACCTGTGAACTTAATCCTTTTTTGGCGTGGAAGCAAGTCATCCTCGTTTCAAGGGACCGCCTATGATGATGACGACAGCATTCTCATTAATAGCAATGAGAACTCCGTATCTAAAGTTCTTATTGCTATTAATGAGAAAAAAAACCCAAACACACTAAAAACATAAAAAATAAAAAACACACCTCACATTAAGATTAATTGAAACTAAAGTTCATTAAATGTTTTAGAAAAAATATATAGTTTTTGGATTTTTGTTTAGTGTTTTAATAGGGTTTAAAATAAACTTACCTTAGTGAACAGGGTTTTTAAACAATAAAAATTAAACACATTTTTATGTGTTTTAAAACTCTTACACTGGTAAAAACAGGCTATGTACCTGCTTTTACCAGGCGCATGAATTTTAAGGATATTCGCTGGGCAAGAGATGGGCAAATAGCCCAATCTCTCCCGCGTGGATGTCTTGGCTGCGGGGATGCGTTCGATCTGTCAAGCCAAAACTTGACAGATCGGAAAAGACGGTTTTCGGCGCATGCGCATTGCACGCCAAAAACCGGCTTTTGCAGGGCCTCGCCAGGTTCGTACATATTCCGTATGGACCCGGCGAGGCTGGAATTTTAGCCCCTATGTGTTCATAAACAAATGCATACAATCTTGTAGTCTTTGCTCCTGTACTATATGCTAAGCTAGTCTTAATATCCCATCAATCTCTACCTCTTCCTTCTCCATGTTTCAAAATGTCCCAACACCATAAAAATAGAAAAAATAATTTAATAAATCTTAGCTGGCCTGGTGCTCCAGTTGTATAGCACTGAATGATGCCACGGACCTGGGAGGATGCAGCGGTCGTCCTGATATCAATTTGCTGATCTCAGAAGGACCGCTGAGCAGAGGGAAAATCTAGAGAAGGTCTACATTGCTGGGAAAAATATCTTCCTTGCAGCTGGCTCCAAAGTGACATTGGAACTTTTTGGGTGGGGGGTTCCACAAGAGCCTATTAGTAATTTCTTAACACATCCCTGAAAAGAGAGGATTTCTTAAAGTACTGGATAGATACAGTTTGAGAAGAGATCCTCCTCCCCGAACACAAGGCCCAGGTGATAATGATGGTCCCTCGCACCCGCCCTTACATGATATCCTCCACTTGCTGTGACCTCGTGACCCCATATAGCAATAACCAGGTCAATAATGCAATAATACTTAATGATAAGTACAGTTAATACCCCTTTGAGCAAAGCATTTGAGAGACAGGGCAATAATGAAACCAGTTCAGATGAATTTGTTTTGTCATTGAGTTTTATCATTGTGCATTGCTTCCAGACTCCTCAGGCTTAAGGGCATTCCAGACAAAAATGATAGACCTGCAGAATAAATCATGAGTATTCAAGTATATACATAAGGGAACTTAGAACCGGCAGATCAGCTGATGGAGCAGATGTTCCTCACAGGGAAGTGTTTTTTTTGAGGGCACTAAACACACATTATACAACTGCTCCCTGGCTAAAAGGGGAGGGGTGGCACCAAACCCGACACAATAAACAAATTAAACTTTGGCAGTAACTTATATCAAATCAAAATTTGGTTGCCGGGGGCGATGATGCACTCCAGTCCCTCCGGCGCCCACCTCTCGCGGAAGGCCGCGAGCGTACCGGTGGACACTCCCGTGCTCCATCTCCAGGGACACCCTGGCTCGGATGTAACCGCGGAAGAGAGGCAGGCAGTTGGGTCGAACAACCCCCTGGATCTGCTGATGGCCCCCTTGGCCATGCCCAGGAGCAATCCTACGAGGAGGCCTTCCGACCTGCTCGCTCCCCTCCGCACAGGGTGCCCAAAGATCAGGAGTGTGGGACCAAAGTGCAACCAGAATTTGAGGGGGCAGCCCCTTCAAATATTGGAAGAGGGGCTGCAACCTTGCACATTCAATACATACATGGAACATGGACTCCTCTAGACCACAGAAATTACAGGCGGCCTGGAAGCCCGTGAACCGACTTAAAAACTTATTGCATGGGACTGATCTGTGCAACACCCTCCAAGCCAAGTCCCCAATAAATAAGGGGAGGACTCCCACGTAGAGAGCACTCCATTGGGGACTCCCACCTCCTCCGGACGGCAAGATGGTGCGCCATCTCACAGGGGAGTGTAGCAGGGATTCCATGAGCAGGTGCAGCACCAATATCTACTCTTTAGGCTCCGCAGCTACACTGATATCTCCAATTTCAGTTTAGAAATCTGTGATTAACCTTATATAGTGTCAGCCGTGGCTCTGTGGTAGCGCTCTCACCCAGGTGGTGATCGAATCGAGCCCCATTCCAGAGACTTGAGCATGTGATTATAGGCAGGGGAGTGCGTGCGCGTCTGCCCTCTTGGGTGGACGCAAAAAAAATCACATGGCACCGTTCGAAGAGTGTCTTGGCCAACATTTATCCCTTAACCATTACCACCGTAACAGATTATTCGATAATTTATTTCTTTGCTGTTTATGGGACCTTGCTATGCTGTGTTTGTCTACATTACAGCAGTGACTAAATGGCTTTTAGAACCCAGTGGGAATGTGCTCAATCCACACATCTTACAGTTATAGCCTGATTTAATCAGTTGGGTGCGGTACAAAAATAAATTCCTTCCACTAACATCTAATGACATCATATGACATTTAAACAATGGAAAATTAAGAGACCGTAAGCCTGAAATTAGACATAGGAACTTATGAGTGGTGCAGTGAAGATTTAGTGAATTTAGTAGAGGACAATGACATACCGAAGATGATGTGATGATACAATAAAGTGTGATTTTTCCCTCCTAATTTACTTCTCTTCTGATCTTCTCCCACTCTACATCTTTGTCCAACTGGAATGGTGCCTGGGTTATCCGCCTTTCTGTGACTAAGACTGCTTCTGATTAGGGGACACATAATGCAAACATGAGGTAAAACAGTAGCATGTCTTGCCTTCATCCCGGGCACACTGCCTTGCTTCCAGTCAGTATCTGAGGTGGACGGTGAAGTAACGAGCAGCATTATGGCCCCAAGGTTCCTAAACAAGATCAAGTTTCGAGAATACAGCAGCTCCATCTAATTAATCCTTAATTAATTTCACTATGATATCAAATAGTCACTTTCTCCAAATGTCACACAACTCCAGTTACCTTAATTACACTCAACATTCACTCCTTATTTACTCCCATCCACCTTAAATTCTTGACAAACAGAAAATGCTGGAAATCTCAGTGGGTCAGGCAGCATCTGTGGAGAAAAAAAAACAAGAGTTAACGCTTCACAGGTCGATGACCCTTCATCCTGAAACGTTGACTCTGTTTCTCTCCACAGATGCTGCCTGACCCGCTGAGAATTCCAGCATTTTGTTTTTAATTTCAGATTCCAGCATCCGCAGGATTTTGCTTTTGTATTAAATTCTTGATTTCCCCGCCGTGGATAATGATCAGAATTGCCAATTGGTACGTGACAAACCCATGTCACGAACCAGAGACTGCTCACATAATTTACGTGATCAGATTTCGATACTATAGAAAACCAGTATCCAGAATGTAATAATTTGATCAGACATTTGGTCAGTAAACTCAGGTGGTTAGCATTAATTACTCTAATTCAGCTCAAACCCCAAAACAAAGGAAATCAATATCTCAAAATATCATTTACATATATACACATATTCAACAAAAGTAAAGACAGCACATGCTTACAAATACCCAGTAATTACAAGTTACCTTTTTTTCTTCAGCAAGCCTTGTGGATAATTATAAATCTACTGAATATAACTAAGGAAAAATGAGCTCTTCCTGTTAAAAGATTGAAATGTAAAACATTTCTAAATCTTAATGTTAACTAAACGAAGGCTTACAAAAGGTTAACATTGCAAACAAGAGGGGCGGAGCCAGCAGCTCTGCAAAGCTGTTTCACATTGATTTTTTAAAGACAGTACACTAAAAAAATTAATCCTGTAGCCTTTTAATTTATGCTTTTTCTCATTTCAATTTTATCTTTCAATTTCTGATGTTTTCTGCACTTGCTAGTAGTAATCAAGGGTTCTTTATGTAACTACATTACAGCCTTTGTCTGCTGTGAAAGAGTTGCCATGAACACAGACAGTACAGGGGGAAGAGAATGCTGGGGAACCAGTGAAGCGTGCAGTCTTAATCAATTCACCTTCCAAAAACACTATGAATGCCTCTCTTCCTACC
This sequence comes from Pristiophorus japonicus, assembly GCF_044704955.1. NCBI lineage: Eukaryota > Metazoa > Chordata > Chondrichthyes > Pristiophoridae > Pristiophorus > Pristiophorus japonicus. Next base: position 82,561,539 of record NC_091993.1, read on the forward strand.
AGTCCCATATCCTGTAACATACTTTGGGTAAATAAACCTTTTCACTCTGCCACTTCCTTTCCCAATTCCTCAAGATTGTGTTTCAGCTCCTTGCATCCCTTTCCTTGGGCACTGATTAGGATCTCTCCATAATTTATACTGTGTTGCCCTCTTTTGTTGCTGGATTCTTTTAATGGTTCAGATTCCTTCAGGCATTGGCCAGTCTGACTGGATGCTTCATTCTCTGCCTCGAACTCGGTTACCTGATTCTTCAATGCCTCATTCTCAGTTGAGACAGCCCCTTTCTACAGAAACATAAGCAGAGCTTGTGAACAAGCTATTCCAATCATTCGCTGTTCAACTATTTTGCCTTTGAGCTCCTGTATTTCACTCTTCTGCAGCTGTTTAACATAAGAAATGGGAGCAGGAGCATGGTATCCTTTCCCACCCTATCCCCTTTTCCCTTAGTGTCCAAAAATCTATCAATCTCCGCCTTGAATATACTCAGCATCCAGAGCCCTCTGGGGTAGAAAATTCCAAACATTCACAACCCTCAGTGAAGAAATTTCTCATCTGTCCTAAATGGCCATCCTTATGCTCTCTACAGTTTTTAAAGTTCAGTTTCTTTTGTCAGATGATCATTTTCTTGCTAACACTCCTGCAGCGCTAATAGACTGTAATCAACTGTATTCCTGTAGACAATAGACCCTTGGATCACACGGTCATGTTCCTCACTGTTCAATGGAGTTCTTCCCTTTTTTAAACTGGTGTTGTTCACAAATCTGTCCCCTATCTGTACTGTGTCAGCACATTCTCCATTATACTTCTGTATCCTTGCTTAACATTTACATTTTATACACTCCAAAATTCTCATTTAAGGGTCTATTTGTCTACAGGAATACAGTTGATTCTTACACCAGCTGTCTTATCTTGCTTATTCTGTAAATAGATGCTTTAGACACATGCTGTACCCTCTATACTAGTTAATCCAAGATGCTTTCTGTGCAGGTCAAGTTATGCTAACATCATTTTTCTATTACCCCTAAAACCTACAGGGGTTACTACAATTGCTGATGCTCAACTTTAAAAGGTATCCTTTCTCCAAGTTTTCTAGTTACTAATCCCTTTGACAAGCAGTACAATTCTTTGTTGCACTCCTGTCAGTATCTTTTACATCTGCCCAACTGTTGGAAGAGATCAGACTACTCGGCAATCTGGTTGTGTTACTGCCTCATTTGCAGTTGGAACAGAGTTAATGATGTAGAGCAGCAGATGGCTTCTGGTAATTGAGAAGAGATTCCAGTATCTCTGCACGGTGTAGAATGTTTCAAATTGAATTTAGCTTTTGATTCAACAGTTATGGTAAAATGTCCTCTAATGGATAGAGCTAGTAATGCTAACCAAATCCTGGTCTTCTGCAACAGTACTAAAATATTTTAGTACACGTTAGCTGCTTTCATCAAAATGGCCTCAGCTGAGCCAAGACATTCCAGATTTTGCAAGTGTACACAATCGTTTTTATTTGGCTAAACAAATATTCACTGAACCTTTGCACAGGTAATTAATTTGACTCCAGTTCCTGGCAGTGCTCCCTCTGCAAAATGTAATCTATTTCCTGGAAGATTTAGCGTGCCAGTCAAAGCTGAATTATCTCTAATTAAGGGATCCCAGTGAGACCTTCAGTAGGTAAATGCAGCTGCTAGATGTTCAGACTGTGAACCACATCACCAATATAGTGAATTAAGACTCAGTACAGCAGTGGGGAGAAACCACTGACAAGACCACTCATTACTTCAAGAAACAGGCATAAGCACTATTTGACTGTCCTTTAAACATCAATATTTCTAGTTTGTATTCCAGACAAAACTCTTGATTGCATCTTATATCTTCAAAGCAGTTTCCCCTCACTTTTAGGTGTCAACAAAAGCTGAATGAATGTACTTACCAAAGAAACCATTAAAAAAAACCTGCTCCAAGACAAAAGTTGTTGAATAAAGGGTAGCATCGCTAGATTTTACATAAAATACGGGACTAATGAACTGGACTCATGTTCATGCACAAAAATAGCTCAAACTTGGCGAGATACATAATCATAAACCAAGCAAGCTCAAGATGATAACTCATCACAATTGAGCTCCATTATGAAGGAATTGCAAAACATATGCCCAAGAGGTTTACTACATTCATGGAGTTTTTCCAGGTGTCATTTCAGCAGCAAAAGAGAATTTCAAACTATATCTCAAAAGGATTTATTGATCAGGCATAAGGTGCAATACTAACAAAGTTGGTCATTAAGTATTTTTTTTAAATCATGTACAGAAAGTTTCACCTAAACAGGGGCTCTAGTGCAGCTTCTCAGAATAAAGACCTTTGTTGGAAATGAGCAAGATGCAATATCCAGGTGCAGCCTCACATATTTACTATGCTGAAAACAAATCCAATTCTTCTCCACATTAATTTCCTCTCCCCAAAAAGAAAATTGGAAGTTGCAGCCTCAGCCAATACAATCTCAAACTCACTTGTAAATCAACTTCAGTCTCCCTTTGCTCACTTTTTCCTCTCCTGAATATGTCAACTCCTGGTTAGGATAAAGTGTCACAGGTTCAATTGCACCCCCCCCCCTCCCATTTTGCCCAAGTGGCCTTTCTAAACACGTGAACTATGAATGAATTTCAGAAGGCTATTTGACCAAGGGAGGGAGGATGGAAGGAAGGAAACAGGGCATCACAGATGAGCCAGATTCTATCCTCTCTGGACATCTATACACATCCAATTATTCCTCCTGGAAATAAATCAGGAGTGTAAAACTTAGCTAATGTCCTCTTCCTTAATAGCCTAGGGTGGTGAGGCCAATTTAAGAGTTTCTGGCAATGTACCAAGCTGAAACAAGCCAATCAAAAGGATCAAACCCACTACTTGTCTAACTCACCCTCATTGTTGCCCATTTATGGTAGTAATTTCTGGTAACCTGGACTATACAATCCCTTCTAAAATTTACAAATGACAGAAGTTCATAAATGCTATGAACCCTCTGTGCTCTGGTGTTCCTTCAATCCAGCCTTTATGGGTCTGTCATGTCAGAGTCCTACTTCACTACAGGACATCTCCTTCCCACTCACTCTGGCTGTTACACATTTACTTTTTTTGCACCCCTACAACATGCCTCGACTGAATGCAGAATAGTTTATGAAGTGCTCAAAATGTTGTTTTAACATAATCAGATTATTCTTTACTGCCCATGTTCAGCTTTTTTTTTTAAATGTTGAAGTTTAAGACCCAAGTCATCACAATACATAAAATTGATCACCAAAAGAATTTTATTTGCATTCTGTGCCATACACATTTGTATTTCAAAAACAATCAGGATCAGAGTGATCACCACAATTTACTGAAAGAATCTTCAGGACAAATCCCAAGATTTATTATTCCATTATACTTCAATTAATGATTGAAGTATCTGATTTTTGTGTCATGCCAACCATTTGTATTGTACTAAAACAGCTACACTGTACCAGGTTGTGGCAAAGTACAATTTGTGGGGCAAATATTTTATTCTTACTGGAGAGGCTTCTGATATGGCACAGTTTCTCCAACTGAACAACTGGATGCTCAGATCCACAAAAGCCAAGTTCAGTTTACAGTTGCACATAATGTAAGTAAGCAAACATTACAGCTGCAGTAAACTAGATCAAACATGCAGCAGTGCAGACTTAGATACAAACTCTTCAGAGTATTCACTGATCAAAACCTCCAAGCAAATGATCTAAAACAGTCACTTAAGGCACGAGTACTTCAGTTAGAATTACTACGTGTTCACTGTGGAAACATGAGAAGACTGAGTCAGACACAGACATGGCTATTTATAACTTGCAGGGACGCTATAAAACATTAAAGCAAGATGTTGTGCCAAGCCTGCTGAATGGGAAGGTTTCAAGTATTCAGACTAACATCAATTACTGCTATCGAACTACATCCAGACAGCATTGCATTGACTGCAAATCCCATTAATATTGTCCCCATGTTTGGTATTTGCATTTTTTTTTTATAACTTTTTGGTGAACTTGCATCTTATCAAAGTAAAAGCCAACAATATGCCCTAACGCAACTTCAAAACAGCACCCCTTAATGCATGTGGGAATTTTTCCAAAACGCCATCCAGATGGCCTTTAAGCAAGATTACCAGTTAGGTGTAGTATTGTACTACGGGCCCAGACTAGTTTCACTCAAAAAAACTTGGTGCCAGAGGCGGCTTTGGGACCTAGAGGAGAAAGTAGTGCGCTAATTTATTATACCACCTAGTCCCACACCCTTGGCATGCACAAGAAAAAGGCCGAAAGGTTTAAAATGATTTAATTGCATATCCTGGATTCTGCACTATTTGGTCACTGATGGTAGCATGTGAGGAGCACTGACTTACACACATTCTTCAGTGCCAGTGGTAGAACAGTGTGTGAAAGTGCAAATAAAAACAACATTTTAAGGCTGCAGAATTGAAAAGTCCAACATATCCAGCAACACGTTTCCCCTGTCCTCCGGATTGCTTTTTAGACTTGGACAGTTTCACTGTGCAATTTGACATCCAAAAAATTTCCAGTAGAACAAGATACATGAAGCTTTAAATGCAAACATTGATGACATGCACACTAAACATGAAGTTCTCAACTCTCTGCTTTTCAAACAGATTAACCTATAGTACAGTCTATAACACATTATACATGTATTTGAATATGTACAATACACACTCGATATGAAGTATTAAATGTAACCTGCATACAAATCAGCTTATTTTGTTTTAATATCAGTAAGGCGAACACACCATGAAGTGCAAATATTTCCATTTTGTTTGTGTATCACTTCCCCCTTTTCCCAAACCCAAATATGGGAACCATGACAGTTAGTAAGCAAAGCGTATTCCTTGTACATATCCGAGTTTGTCCAAGTTGGGATTGCATGCAAACTGAATCATGGGAGGCGGGCCACACATGAGAATCAAGACGTCCTCACCAGGTGCTGGCAGATGTTCCTTCATCATATCAGAATTTATAAAACCTTCACTGTAATCCCAGCCTAAAATACAAAAATAATTGACATCAAACAGACCCATTTTGGATAATTCCATAAAACCTATTTGTGCCTCAAGAATTGGTCTCCAGTACTACCTCGGGTCAATGCGAAGGACACACACACACACACATTTGAAGCATTAGGTGGAAACACATTTACCACTCAGGACATTGTTGAAAAAAATGCAAGACCAAATGGTTTGTGCTTGATGGATCAGTTTGTTTAGTTACTAATCAGGCTCATAGATACATACCAAATAGAAGTAATTAGACAAGATATTCACAGGCAGGGAAAAAGAACAACTGAAGTGAACTCATCCAAATTAATTGTTGCTCGTCACTGGCTAGAACTCATCATTGTGGAAGAAATCTGTTATGCAATCTATCTCTGGCTTCTAGCTAGACAGCAAAAATCAATTCGTCTGAGACAATAATTTCAATTATTAAAAAATAAGTTGGGTCTTGGTGAGTAAATACATTACTCAATGTGAACCAAACCAGGAAGAGTTCAGGTTCTATAGAAATTTTAGCACTGGAGGCCACTCAGCCCATGCTAGAACTCTAATCCCATTTTTTGTTTTCCCCCTCTCTTCAATTGTTTATCTAATTGTCACTTAAATGCTGTATTCAATATTCCAATGAATTTCTGCACAAACATTAATTCTAATGGCCCTCCTTATACTTTTAGTACTAACCCTTGTTCCCCATACACTGACCAACAGAAATATTCTTTCATAATCCCTACTCTATTTGGATCCCTGTTAATTAGTTGATCCCAGCCAGTGCACTTCATTTAGCCTCTGCTCCTGGGGTTTTGGAGAGAGAGAGATTTTCTGGGAAGTACACGTTTTGATGTAGCCGAGGACAGGTTCACACTCAATGAGCCCTGTGGATGACAGCCTGCTGACACTTAGGGGCCAAAATTCACCCACACCGGAAATGGGGCGCCCCTACTGTTTATGTTGTTTTTTGGTCACCACAATGGATGCAGCAACCCACCCAGCGAAATTAAGCTCTCTTTTTTTCTCGAGCGGGACGGAAGTCGGTCAGAATGGAAGCAGAAGTGGAGGTGGGACAGAGTGACCGTCACTAGCGGGGCGGAAGTGGGGGCGGGAACGGTGTCTCCGTCGCCGGGCCGATGACGTCATCGCGCTGGCGCGTAACCACATCTCTTCCCTTCAGTTAAAGGGGAGGGCCACTGCAAACACTGCAATTAGTTTAATTAGACCACCACGGAGGGTTTCGGCTGGGCCAGCGGCCTGGCACTCAAGAGGGGGGTGCCAGGCTGCCTGTCGGGGGCATAATCATCGAGCCGACCTGGCAGTATACCGACAAAAAATAAGATGGCGACCGCGGCAGTGCACCCTTCCTTTTAATGGCGGCCACACCGCCATTTTACACACCGTGCACTGACAGAAAAAGTTGTTGGGGCACTGGCCGCAAGACTTTTCCAGCTGAATTGCACTTCTGGAGCGGGACATCGGTGGTGCGCGCTCTGATGACGCACTTAGGCTTCAACAGCAGCGGGGTGAATATGGTCACCGCTGGAAAAAAATGAGAAGAATTCTGTGAGCGTCGGCCAGTCCCCCGCAAGTCGGCAGCCATTCGACAATCCTCTGTGGGCGCCACTTTGTTGGCCAGAGCCTCACCGGGAGGCTGAATTCCGGCTCACAAAGAATGTCAACTTTGACCAGTGCAATTGTACCTTCTATTTTAAGAGCCAATGTATTAAAAATGTACAATGGAAGAGGCTATGAAATGAATTAATAAGAAACTGCAATAATTCACCTACAGCAAGAAAATACTTAATATTGAGATGTGTGAGGTTTATAAATGGAGCTCGACAACTCAAGTTGAAGATTAACTTTAAAGTCTCAGAAACTTGCTCATTAGCAAAGAAATCTATTACAGGATTTTATTAAGCACCTCACCTACAGTAACTTATTTATACAATTAACATGGTCAAAGCTTTTCTAATGTAATGCTTTATTAATGGAAATTAGCCCCTGTAATCAACTACACAAATTTTACATTAAAAGATTGTAAAGACTACTTCTGTTTGGCCTTTTTATTTTGTTCTCATTTTCTAATCTATTTTAACCTTTCTTCAACTCCCATTTTACATTAAAACCCACTTATTTTGTTCTTTCAACCGTCACACATCCAATCACCAATACTGGACCAAAAAATTACTCTGGGGAAAAATGTATTTGATTAATTGAAAACAAAAATGGCCATTAGAGTTGAATTTTGGTCACTCAACTACACAGACATAGGCAGTCTCTGGTGTGGAAAAATGCAGCCAATCTGGAAGGGATAGTCAAATGAGTGGCCCCTAAACGAACAAATCTACATCCCGGTTAATTAGTTGATCTCAGCCAGGGCATTTCATTTAGCATTGCAGATTAAGAACAAACGTAATTCTCTGGCTCCAATTCTAATCTACAGTAAAATTAAGAATCTAAGCTTGAACCTGAATGAAAAGACCACCAGAAGCCAATACTAAAGGAATTCATTGTAAATTTGTTTTAATGAACTGTATTGAAGAAAAACCTAGTCTACCTTCAGGAGCTTTGTCCACAGTATACCACAGCCTAAAGCGATCAGCATATTCAGCTTGAAGTTCCTCCAAGTCATCACGTAGCAGAATGTCCTTTTCAGTCTAAGACAAAACAAAACATTTTGAATTAACCGACACACAAAACTGTTTTCTACTGCTTTGAAAGAGACCGGCTGCCAGCCAGTGTATTCCCATAACTAGAGTCAAATCCAAGAGAAATGGAGAAAAAAAAAAGTAAAAACCAAAAGAAAGTAGCCCATGAGCTCTAGCCTATGTAAACACTTTCAAAAGGTTCCTTTCCTACTTCTTGAACTGTGAAAATTTCAGTAAAATGGTAATTATCTGCTTTAAATAGGTACAAACTCAAATCTTGTTTCAACTATGGGTACGGTTATGAACTTTAGAATCACCACAATACAGGAGCTAGCAAGATAAATTCAAAGACAAGGAAGAGATCAAATATGTGGGGATTCCTTTTGTCCCAATTAAGGGCATGCCTTCTCAGTGAACCTATCTTCCACCCTTCATAAAAGCGAGCTTATCCAAAACTCTGCTATCCTTTTCTTAATGCACACCATGTCCAGTTCACCCATCACCCCATGCGCTCGCTGACCTACATTGGCTCTCGGTCCACAAACGCCTCAAATTTAAAATTCCTATCCTAGTGTTCAAATCCCTCCATTGTCTTGACACCGCATCACCGTAACCTGCTTCAGCCCTACAACCCTGAGAAGTCGGTGTTCCTCCAACTCTGGCCTCGTGCATTCCCGACTTCCTTTATCCCACCACTGGTGGCCGTGCCTCCATTGTCTATGCCCAAATCTCAAATTCCCTCCTAAACTGCTATACCTCTCCTCCTACAAGTTGCTCCTTAAAACCTACCACCTGTCCCTAATGGCTCCTCCTCTGGCTTCGTGCAATTTTTTCTAATTACGCTACTACAAAGCAGCGTGACATTTTACTACCTTAAAGGCGCTATGAAAAACGCAAGTTGTCATTGAACAGTTGACTAAATGGCCAGTTTGATTTGGCCTTAAATAGGACGACTGGATACAAGTTTCATAAACATCTTTGGCACTGTATTGTTGCGGTCTTGATGCTACTAGATTTGAGAGATGTAAAGTGAATTCTCTGGGTTATTCACCTAGAGTAGGTGTTAGTTCAAGGCTAGCCCTGAATACACAGTTGCCATGACATGGTTGCAAGCAATGTTCCTGCTAAGCTGCGCAGCCGCTGGTGGACCTGTGCAGGCTGCTCACTGGCTTTACAATGGAAATAACCGTGCATGTGCAAGAAATTGCATGGGCCACACAGACAGTTAAAGGCGCACAAAAAAAATTACAGGGAATATTGGTTGCAACTGATAAATTTTAGATATTAACAAAGGATCACATCCCTTACCTTTCTTTACCACACCCAAATATAATAAATGTATGCCATTTTCAAGTCTTTCACCAACCAAATTACAGATTCAAAGTGGGATAAAGTAGCACCAGTATAGTCAATGGTCAGATTTGCTTTTGTTTGAAAACTATTCTAAACACAGAAGAATCTTACATTCTTGTGGAACTAGAAGCTGGAAGTGTTTTTTTCCATTTATTCCAGGTGCATCAGAATCTTAAATACCAACGATTGTAGAGTTTGGGGCAATTTTGCCTAGGCAGCATGCCACAATGCTTCCAATCAATATAACCCACATTTTAGAATTCTTTTCATATTAAGATCAGTGGTAGCACTCTCACCCGAGTCAGAGGGCAGTGGGTTCAAGCCCCAAATCCAGGCTGACACATTGGTGCAGTACTAAAGGAGTGCTGCACCGAAGTGCCATTTTTCTCGAGACATTAAACTGCCCCCTCGGGTGGATGTAAAAGACCCCACTGCAGCATTTGAAGAAAAGCAGGGAAATTCTCCTGGTATCCGGGCCACTATTTACCCCTCAACCATCACCAAAATAAATTATGCAGTCATTTATCCCATTGCTGTTTGTGGGACCTTGCACAACATGGCAACCTCGTTTCCCTACTTTATAACTGCGTTAAGACTTCAGGATATCCTGAGGTTGTGAAAGGTGGTATATAAATAAATTCTATTTTATATACCTCCACAATAGCTTTAATTAATTAGTCCCATTTAGATTGCCTCAACACAATGAGTCCACTCACTTGATTTGCAAAAAGTAAATAGCACATAGTTGGGTCTTCAGGATCCTTCATGATCTCACGGATCAACTGCAGCATTGGAGTGATACCTACAGAATAAGGCAGCAATCAGTAAAGAGCATCCAAACAAACAGCGGGATGCAAATTTATGTAGTCAATTGTGATTTTACTCAGTTTGGCAACACAATTGTTCTGTAGGTTTGTGTCCCTTGAATTCCATGTAATATATTCTATTTCCCAACTTCGAACATTTAAAAGGAAAATAAAAGTCTTAATTTCTTCTTGGTCATCTTCCTCCTTATGCAATAAAATACCGGCTTGAAAACAATGCATGGCTGTGTCTGTAAATGCCCTGTGTGTGGAACTAAGCCATATAGACAAGGATTCCAAGTACAATTACCAGTGTGCTGAGTTAGCTCTCCTCCACAATGGCTGTGAAGAAAGTCCGACAGGGAATGAAAATCAGGTGAGGATTTCAACTCCTGATTTACTATCTGGTGATGTATGCTGGAAGTGAGTGTGGATAGATGATGTCTCTCTTTCCTCTCCTCCCCCTCCCCCCCCCCCCCCCCAATATGTGGGCACCCTTCGCATGCTCACTATCTATACCTACACATTGCCAACCACTTGGGCAAGTTATCAGAGGGACGCAGTTTTCATGGAACCCCATTTGACACCGTACAAATATTTAGAAACAATTGACAACTATCACAAGTTATTCAACAGATCCACATTAAATCTGCATGTTTGTATTCAAACCAAGTCACAACTGTAATGGTGTTCTCAACTTATTACCTACCAGATCCACCTGCTATCATGCCAAGTTTTTTTGCAAATTTGGCTTCTGGTGGTGATTTCTTGTCAGACTGGATACTGAATTTGCCTAGAAAAAAAATAATAAATGATGCAAATATTCCTCTCCATCCACAAGAGTTATGATACAGTCAAAGTTTGTCATCTTAAACTCGTGCTAGAGTACAAAATAAGCAATGCTGCACAATATGCTTAGTGATTGTCAACTGCATGTGAAATGTGAAGCAGAATTTGCCTTTCACCTTTTCTTTGGTTCTCAGGTTCAGGAGGCAAATGTTTGACCTTTGCCTGCTCCTTTGGAGTGATATATTTTTTTTTTTTAAAAAGTGTGTCCCCCACGTTGCTGAGCTAATCCATACAGATGAAAGGAAAACAACAAACAGTACATTGATGGGTAGCTTCTGTGGAAATTTTTTATCTAAGCTGATACATGGTATTTTTGTGCCCTTTTTAATATATAACAAAATGGAGTCCTGGTCCTTCCAGAAATTTCTGCATAAAGCAGTCGGCTTGCATAAACAGCTAAACCTGGCTTGAAAGGGTTGATTGCCACCAGACAGCTAGGAGGCAAGTCCTGCTGAGACAAGTACCCCCCCCCCCCCCCCCCCCCAATAGTGCTTCTCCTATTGTCTATACAACACCAGTTCCATGCCACCCCACCCTTTTCGAAGTACTCAAACCACCAGCCATTATCTCTTGTAGAGACCTCATCCATTTGATGCAAAAAGATAACTGACTAGGAAACTGGACAATCCTGACACAATGCAAGGCAGGTAATAGCTCATTACCACACTCCCATCGAGTAATGGCCGGCCGGCCAACTAATAACCCTGACAAAAGGAAATATCTTGGAACCATATCAGGACAAGGATGTAGTAATTAACTATCTGTATTCACTGACTGCGAGACAGAGCCAATACACAGGGAGAGGCCATAACTTGGGTTTTACTGTATAAATATCTCGTGAAACTGTACCATTTCGGAGGTGTTCACTTAGCCATTGACTGAGTGTGACCTTTCCCTTGCTAGCAAGTAAATTAAATAAATTTCTGCCGGAGCTGAAGGTGTGAGTCATTTATCGGAGGTCGACATTTCGACACTTCACAAGGCTAATCTTATGCCTCTCCTGTCTAAGCGCAGTTGCTCACTCTTTCTTGAGTGTGAGGCACAGAAGAGGCTAGTTCTCTCCCTTGAAAGCCAAATAAACACAAGAAATTTAGACACTTCATGCTGCCAGTTACTCCTATACTGTTCAGTGAAACCCATCCTAAACTGAATCATGCCATAGCAGTCTGATTCAATAAATGCCCTTAATGGGCCCAAGTTTCCGATATCCGCTAGAACGGCGCACCTCTGAGAGGCCCACCTATTTTGTGGAATGAAAAGCGCGCCAAAAACTTATCTCGCGATTCTCCAAGTACAGCAGGCCTGTTCAGCAGTCAGCGCGACATAGCACAACAGCAGAGGGCGGAGCTACAGCCCTAGACCAAAGAGAGTGCCGGCAGCTGCGCGCGTGCGCAGTGGAGTCTGGCCCCCAGATTCTGTGCGCGTGTGCTGCTGGCCGAATGGGCTCCTGGAACGGGCAGATTGCCGAGTTCCAGCCTGCAGCACGCAGCCCCTAGCCCTGGCCGGGCTCCCGAACGGGTAGGTGAGGTAGGAACTTTTTATTTATTTATTTATTGATTTATCTATCATCTATTATTGATGGTTATTTTTAAAAAGTGAAGTGTTTAATGCTTTGGAAAATCTTCTAACTTCCCTCCCCCCCCCCCCCCCCCAAATCTCTGGCTACCTGTGCCTAATTCTAAATAGTATGCAAGGTTTTTCTGAGCGTACAAAAGTCGACACTTACTCCGTTCGAAGTTAGTTTGGAGTAACTTTTCAGTGCCTAAACTTGCAAAACAGGCGTAAGTAGCTGGTAACACCCCCTTTTGAAAAATGATCTAAAACAAAACTAAACTAACTCACTAGAACTGGAGCAAACTAAATGCTGAGAATTGCGATTTCTAAGATACTTCAAACTAAACTAGTTGCTCCAAAAAAATAGGAGCAACTCCACCCGAAACTTGGGCCCAAAATGTCCCCTAAGTCCACATACAGGAGTAAATTATGTTCCTGATGTTGCAGTTCATACAGTCTTCTGTACTTGATGCATGCCTATACCCCAATATGAAATGAACCAGGCAAGTAAAAACACTACCGTACCACAATTTTGACAATTGCTCAGACATGCCATTCGCACAACATAAACCTCCAAATTGCAAAATGACACTCCACACAAGTGACTGCAGCTCAACAAAACTTCTGAAAGGGATTTATTCCTCATAGTTCATTCTAAAATGCAATTATTACATGTATGGGGGAAGAAGCAGAAAGTACAGATCTGGCATGCAATCTAGAAAGGGCATTACAGCTTTCAAAGCACATTACATGTCTCACCACACTGCAGTACAAATATATATTCCAGATTTAACCACGTCACCCATAAATTTTACAAATAAAGTTTAAGACTGAAAATTCACAGTGAACCTCCCTTGGGAGTCCTCAGTATTGATTCCACCTCCACGGTCTTGGCTTCAGAGTACACAAGAGCAATAAAAACTTACTGATCAGCAGCTGGTGAAATCAGTACTCCATGTTGAGCATCACTTGGAAGCAGCTGAGGGAAGGACACAAAATATACTTTGGATGGGAGAATTCAAGGTCCACAAAGAGATGCTCAGAAATACCATCACTTACCGAGCTCTCAACATAGCTGCCAGGCTAGGCCAGTTAAGTGATGAGGGAACCAACAAGAGGTAAACACATTGGTTCACGACAGCAATGGTAGAAGTGAGCATTGCACAGTCCGTGTGAAGTCAAAGTCTTGTCTCCACCGGGAGGAAATCTTCCATTGGGTACCATGGCACTACACCATGCTAAGCGGGGATGAGGCGGGGATAATGCTGAAACTATGCATTGATAAGTGCTATGGATCATCAGCCATAGCAGAACTGTATACCACTATAAGCTGTAACATCTTGGCCTGGACACATCCCATAGTCCATCACCATCACCCCAGGAGACCAACCCAGGTTCAAAGGAGAGTGTAGAAGGGGAGATTTAGGTGTTCATATTTACAGTTCACTAAAATGTAGTGTTCAAGCATTAAAAAAATCAAAAAGGCTAATGGAATATTTTGTTATAGCTATACATAGCCCTGGTTAGACCACATCAGGAGTACCGTGTACAGTTTTGGATACCACACCTTAGGATAAATTGGCCTTGGAAGGAGGGCCGCGTAAATTCATCAGAATATTACAAGGGCTCAAAGGATTAAATTATGAGATTACATAAACTAGGTTTGCATTCCCTGGAATATAGAAAGTTAAGGGGAAATTTGATGAGGTTTTTAGGATTTTAAACAGAATTGATAGAAGCTTTTTCTGCTGGTGGGAGCATCTAGGACAAGAGGAAATAACCTTAAAATCAGAGCCAGGGTATTCATGAAATTAGGAAACACCTCCACACAAAGGGTGGTAGAAGTGTGGTACTCTCCCACAAAAAAACAGTAGATGCCAGCTCAATTAATAATTATAAATCTGAGATAGATTTTTGCTAACCATGTGTATTAAGGGATATAGAACCATGGCAGGTGAATGGAGTTAGGATATAGATCAGCCATGATCTCACTGAATGGCAGAACAGACTCGAGGGCTGAATGGCATACTCCTATGCCAAAGACAACACTGGTCATACCTTAGAATGGAGGTATGAGCCCAGTGAAAACTACCCAGGACTACCTGTCTGCTAAATACCAAAAGCAGTAGGCTATACAAAGCCAAGTGGTTCCAAAAACAGATCAGAGTAAGATACCTCATTCAGTCAAGGATGGTGGTGGACAAACAGGAGGAGGCAGCTCAGAACATCCCCATCCACAACCATGGTAGAGCTAACACATGTGCAAGAAAAAAAGCTGAATTATTGAGTGGATGATCCTTAGCTCCCTCATCAATAGTGGAACCAATAATCTGCTCACCGATGCTCAGTTCAGGTTCTGGCAGAAACACTCCGTTCTAGAACTCCACAGCCGTGATCCCGACATGGACACAAGAGTTGAATGCCGGAGGGGAGGTGAGAGTAGTTGCCCTCGACATCAAGGCAGCATTCCACCGGGTATGGCACCAAGGAGCCAAGTCGTTTAAAAAAAATCGAGTGGCTCAAGTCATATGCATCATAGAAGTTATTGAGGTCAGTCATCAAAGCCCAGGATATCACTGGAGAAGTTACTCAGGAAAGTGTCTTTGGACCAACTATCTTTAACTGCTTCATCATTGACGTTCCCTGTCACAAGGTCAAGTGGGGCTGTTCTGACAATTCCACTGTTCAGCTCCATTTACAACTCCTTGAATAATGAAGCAGCCCATGCTAGCCTACAGCAGGACCTGGATAAGAAAGGTTTGGGCCTCTAAGTGGCAGGTAAAGTCAGTATCATGACAGGTAATGAAGAAAAAGTCATGTTACCTTCCCTTGACCTCCAATAGCACCACCATTGTTGAGTCACGCACCAACATCTTGCCTGGGGGTCACCAGTGACCAGAAGCTGAACTAGACCTACCATATCAACACTGTGGCGACAAGAGCAGGGGAGAGACTGGGCGCTCTGCAAGGAGTGGCTCACCTGACGCCTCAGTCTTTCCACCATCTACAACAGGAGTGTGATGGAATACTCACTCAGCTGGGTGGGTGCAGCTTCAACAACACTCAAGCTCACAACCACCGAGGCCAGTTCGCTTGATCACTGTCCCTGCTACTGGATTAGATATTGACCATCTCCATCCTTGGTTCACTGCGGCTGCAGTATTTACAATCTACTGCAGCAAATCACCAAGCTTGCATCGAAAGCTGCTGCCTCCCCTCCAACCTCTACCATGGAGAAGGACAAAAGCAGCAATGTTGTGCAAACACAGTCACCTTCAGGTTCACAAAGTCATGCTCCATCCCGACTTAGACAAATAGTGCCATTCCTTCATCACAGTCATATCCTGGAATTCCTGACCCAATAGCTTTCTAGGAGCACCATAAGGACTTCAGCAATTAAAGATGTCATCCCACAACCACCTTCTCAGAGCCTTCAGGGATGGGAAATAAACACAAACCTACCAAGGTTACCCATATCCAGAGAGAAAAATAATCAAGGAAAGATTGGTCCAAAATTACACTGCTTTTGTTAAACAATGAAACTAAGTAGGAAGATCCAGTAGGCTACAGATTTCCTTAAAATCTAACTTTCTATAGTCCCAACAGTTCCAGATCAAGTAATGCTAGCTGCAGTGCCGTGAAATAGCTTGACGATGATCAGCCATTACATGCATAGCATAAGGCTTGTTTATGTAATTTGTAAAATGCGGAGGTTGTAAGCAGAGCACCTACTGTGGTACATCATTATTCTTCCAAATAAGTCTGAACATTAGCATGGTCAGATTGGCTGGGCTTCCAAGCCCCAAACATTCCTTTTGTGGAAGCCAATTGTTTGGCACAAAAAATGCTTTCTTCTTGAGAATATGGCAAATTCCTGCCATCTTTTGTTCCCCATGCAGGAGACCAGGAGCACATGCTGATGTGTGCAAAGTCCATTTATCATCACTTTAGGAAGGATGTGAAGGCCTTAGAGAAGATTTATGAGAATGATTCCAGGGACGAGGGACTTCAGTTACATGGATAGACTGGTTGTTCTCCTTAGAGCAGAGAAGATTGAGAGGAGATTTGATAGAGGTGTTCATAATCATGAGGGATCTGGACAGAGTAGAGAGAGAGAAACTGTTCCCATTGGCAGAAGGGTTGAGAACCAGAGGCCACAAATTTAAGTTGATTGACAAAAGAACCAAAGGTTATATAAAACACAGCGAGTGGTTAGGATCTAGAATGCACTGCCTGAAAGGATGGTGGAGGCAGATTCAAATCACAGCTTTCAAAAGGAAGTTGGATAAATAGCTGAAAGAAAAAAAGAAAATTGCAGGGCTACAGGGAAAGGGAGTGAGACTAGCTGAGGTGCTCTTGCAAAGAGGCAGCACAGGCTCGACGGGCCGAATGGCCTTTTCCCGGCCATAACCATTCTATGATTGAACACGAGCTGGAGAGCCCCAGATGTCTCAAAAAAGCCATCAGTTGGCTGTCGGAAACCACATCAGCAGAACTGGTGCCATCACTGTTCACTGCCTATTCTCAGAAACGGCAGAGTCCAGCGTGCTCGGGTTTATTAATAACCCAGTCACTGTTTTAATGTCTACAGCAACGAAAAGCAGACACTGCACCAGTTTAGAATTTGAATCATGAGCAGACACTGCAGACAGAAGTGATGATCCAAGGCCTTTTTCTGGCTGATAGTTACAATGCACCCAAGTACACATCACAGGTTTCACTTGTATTAATGCAACAGCTTTTGTGATCATGAACAACATTCATTGCACAAGTCAGAAGTTACTTTTAGGATCGTGTTCAGAGTCACTTTATGGCATGAAATATGATGACTAAGATGTATAAGCGGGGGAGAAGAAGAAATTGATGGTCAGCGATTTTGAAGTGCTAACATTGCCTGGGCACTAATTGTAGCACCGCACGATATTTAGCGCCGGTGGTAGCGATATTGATTTTTAGCACCCCAAGAGTGGAGTGGAGTGTAAGGGAAACGTTCCACAATTCTCTTGGGGCGCCAAGCTGGTAGCGCTACTGAAGTTCTGGCGCTCTAATACTGCTCAAAGTGGAGGTCAACTGGACCACCTGAAGAGTAAAAATAAATGCCAAGGAAGCGAGTGGAACATTTTGAAACATCGGACAAAGTGAAACAAAGCTAAATAAAGTGCAAGTAAATGAAAAAACCTCACCTTCTAACCACTCACCTGATGATCTGTTTCAGTAGCGCCCCGGGAACTTCTGGTACGCCTGCCTTCACTGTCGCAATGAGCACCAGACACTTAGGCAGGCGAACCCACTGAAGTTCCCGACCGTGGCGTTCTATGTGCATTGACATCAAGTGGGTGCCACTAGAGTGCGCAGCGCTAAGTGGTAGCGCCATTAACACTCCAATCAAGTTCTCGGGATGTGGCGGTCCGGCAGTAAGCACCCTGTTAGCAGCGCTCTTCAGCGCCAACTGGTGCCGCTGTTCCATTCAATCTTTTGCTAGTGGTGTTTAAAATTAGCATGCCTTCAGCACTTCAAAAGTTATTGATAAGAACCTGTACAATGAGTTCAATTTGATGGCCACACTGAACTCTAATGCGGTTGTTAATCCACGGAAATCATGCTAACAGGACATTACACTATTACACACCCAAATACAGCTGACCTTCTGAAAGTCTTTGTTCAAGATTATGTCGTAACAATTGTTACATTTCAAAGTCTCCATAACTTGGCATTGCCTAGGCACTTTTAGTGCCACAGACATCACACTCTGCAATACTGTAGAATAAATTTAGTACAAAGGGTACACTGTACAGATGAACAGTTATAGGTTGTTTCTCCTCCACACGCTCCTCCTCCCCCCACCCCCATACATACATTTATGAATGTAGGTGATCCTTATCAAATCTGAGATTAGGGTAATGACAGTGATAAAATGTGATTAGTGCCTTCGAGTGGATTGCAAACTCAAACTTCACCTTTGCCTTGATAAGTGAGTAATCCACTTGGCCCTCTGAAGTGAATGGTATCCCCAAGGTTCATATCTTCCAGGTATTGAGACATCTTGCCACCTTCAGGAAACTTGGGGTGTACCCCTTTAAAATAGATCTGCAAAGAGACAATATCAAGCAGAGTTTCTATGATGAAGCTAAAAAAGGAATTAAAATCAGCATCAACTCCAGCAGAAAAGCAAAGTAAATAGGATTGAATGGTTATTTATTCCCAAATGTAAAGCTATATAAAAGTAAAACAATATTTGCATTAATATAGCACCTTTCACGACCACCAGATGTCTGAAAGTGCTTTACAGCCAATGAAGTATAGTCATTGTTGTAATATAGGAAACACGGCAGCCAATTTTTGACAGCAAGCTCCCACAAACAGCAATGTGATATTGACCAGATAATGTGTTTTGTTATGTTGATTGAGGGATAAATATTGGCCAGGACAACAGGGATAACTCCCCTGCTCTTCTTCAAACTAGTGCCATGGGATCTTTTACGTTCACCCGAGAGCAGACGGGGCCTCGGTTTAACGTCTCATCCGAAAGACGGCACCTCAGACAGTGCAGCACTCCCTCAGCACTGCACTGTCAGCCTAGATTTAGGTTTTAAGTCCCTGGAGTGGGACTTGAGCCCACAACCTTCTGACTCCGAGGCGAGTGTGCTACAAACTGAGCCAAAGCTGACACGGTTTATCGTATAACAAGTGTTTGAAGTACACAGGTACAAATACTGAAGTGTGTGAACTATAGAAGATGCTACAGTAGAAACATAGAATTTAATCATGAACATCGATCTTCCAGACATAGCAGAAAATTAAGCAAGAGTGCTTAACTGGACTAGCATATGCCAGTGACATTGGCTACTGCACTGTGTGCGCACACAAATGTGTGCGCAGCTTTTTTGAACAAGCTGTCTAAGAGACCAGCTAAATTAGCTGAAGTTGCCAAGTTTGATGCAGACCAATTATTTTCATCTACTGATTACCCAGCCGTCCTGAATTCTTAATTCCGAGTGCTGTGTAAGTTAATCAGTTTCTGACTTTTAATGCAATAAATCATTAACCTGGATAACTTTACATATTTATGCATAGCCAACTAAACTACAAAGATAAGGTTAATCTGACAATGATTAGTACTATTGAGTTCACAAGGAACAGTTCTTTAGGGCACCATGTGTTATTTCTTGTAATTTATATTAAGATATTGAAATTAAGTTAACTTCAACTCAGCAGATGCTAAATTCATAATTGTCTGGTGACGCAGATTAAGATTCAACACAAGAAATTAGACCCAGTGGAAGCATCTACCCAGGATGGTATTTCACACACACTACATCAATTTGACAATGAGATGTGTTAACACATCCAGCGGGGAGATTGGATGAGTATGTTGGTAGGGCAGTCATCATGAGCCCAGAAGGGAGTAGTGCTAGGGACCCTCGCATCTTGGGGAAGGGGGAAAAGAAATGGGGCAATCAGTTTGATCGACAGCTCATCTGGATAATCCACAAGCAGAGCATCGAGGAGGGTTAGAGGTCAAGCAGTTGGCTCTCTGTTCTGCCAAATGCACAGTCTGCGAGAACTGAAAAGGAAGTGGAGAGCTCTCAAGCTTACTGCTGACCTGTTTTGGGGAGATTACTGGTCAGAAAAGGGACAGTGTAGTGTGCATTATTTTCTAATTGTTACTGTTCGTTCATATATAATGAAAAATAAATCAGTTTTGCCTCGTTTCTGATAGGAGAAACTGCGAGGTTACAGTAAGGCCTTTTCATTCGTACCACTCCCAATATTACTAGAAATCATGCAACTCATTAAGCAGATCCTATGTCCCCTATATATAAAAAAAAAAAGAGTCCAGTAACACTGAAAATACAGACCCGAAATTTGTAACAGGCACTCGTGACAAAAATAACCAAGCATAACATGACATTTTAAAGAGGTGAGCTGGACACTGACAAATAATGAACGGCACGGTGTTGTATCTACACTGCTTCATTTTTATTTTATGGTGAAAAGATTCTTCATTGTCCTGCACAGGGTTAGCTACTTTCTAGTTTTAAATTCCACTGTTATATTCACAGAATCCATCATATTTAAAAATACATTAAGTTACATTCTTGTTGGTGAATAATGAAACAAGTGTTACCTTGACAACAAGATCCACATAGCCTTTTTCATCATCACTGGAAACTGGAGTATATGGTCGCACAACAAGACTTCCATCAATTCTTGCTGAGAGATAGACATGTTGTCCTGAATTGAAAGATCCAAGTCAAACAACTGGTGTTTAAGCATAAAACTAGTAACAGCAGAAGTAATACAATTTTAACTGTACTAGCAGCTGTCCCAGGGCAATGCTTGCAGACAGAGGATGAGATGGGGCTGTGTGTCTGGTGGGGCCATACGCACATAATTTCTTTTTCTAGTCGGGTGCATTTCCCAGAATGAGTTGAGCAGGGAGTGAGCACTGCCTCACAGACAAATAAGCAGAGAGTGGAGTCTAGGTAGAGCAGTGGGTAGGGTGTGTGAGGAAGGCATAGCTGGAGCACAGACAAACTTAGGAGGGGACAATGTGGGGTCCAGTATCCTTAAATCTTATCTAGGATTTGGTTTTCCATTACTTTGCTGCAAATATAGGAACACATGCGGATTGCTAACATTTAAAGCAACACTATCAAAAGTTTTCCTCTCAATCTGCACCTGGGTGGATTAGTTTTTTTCCTGCATCGTGGCTCTACACAAGGGTTTTGTGTAATACGATTGGTGAGCAACTGAAGCAAAAAAACAAACAAGAAAATCATAGACCTAGCCAATCTAGAAAAACAAAAGATGCTGGTAATGATGCACAGAGCAGACAATAATTGTATCAATGAATAGCACACACTGGAACAAGTGACACAGCATGCTGGTGTACTAATATGTGGCCCAAATTGGGCCAGTACAGATTTCTGGCACACTCACCAGAAGTGCGCCGCTTTTGTAGAACTCCAAGGGTGCCAAAAATCTTCCGGACGAGTTTGGCCGCTCCCCAGCCCCTCCTCGATGGTGGCGTAGCATGGTAACTGAATTCGGGGGTGGAGTCAGAGTGCCGGGACTTCTGCACATGCGCGCTAGAGTGTGCGCGCATGTGCAGTAGCTCCTCTCCCCCAGAATCTGTGTGCGCGCTGCAGGCTGTGTGGACGGGGCTGAAGCTTGCTGCCCCTATCCCTGGCCGAATGGTCTCCCTCATCGGTGGCCCGCTGCTTTCCTCGGCCGTGTTTTGGTAGGACTTCTATTTTTTTTTTTAATTTGTTATTGATTGATTGATTGCTTATTACTTTTTGTGCTTTGTAAGTCTTGGTGCAGGGCCTCCCAGCTTCTTTGTATTTTTTTGTTAGTTATTGAATGCTTATTTTTGTGCTTTAGAATGTACTTACCAGCGCTGATTTCTTAACTCTCCGCAAGGGTTTTCTGTGCGGCCACAAGTGGTCACATACACTGCCCTAAGTTAGTTTGGAGCAACTATTAGCTGTCCAAACTGGCTTAAATGGCCAAAACAGACGTAGGTGGCTGGTAACACCCCTTTTTGAAATAAAAACTAAAAATCCTAACTCACTTACACTGGCGCAAATTAAATGTACTGAATGGGGATTTTTAAGATACTCCAGAAAAATCAAGTTGCTCCAAAAAAAAAAAGAGAGCAACTCCTGGCCAAATTTGGGCCCATAATGTGCTAAGATCCCAGTCTCAGCTCGGCCATCAGGAGAAAGATATTTTTCTCCACAAGGGAAGAAATTGCAGTGTCAGAGCAAGTCAATCTAAACTGTTCTTGTGTAGCCCTTGGCCAACAAAGCTGGTCAGGATGAAAGTAACTTACCAACAGGCAAACCAAGAATGTGATCGGCTGACGGAAGAGCAAAGCGAAACCGCCTGGTGTCGTGATTCACAACCTGTTTAAAAAGCATAACAAACAGCAACAGTATTTTCACATTAGTAATTTTTGAAAGACTGAATACTTAAAAAAAAAAACAAAGTAGTCATAATTACCTCCTTATCTATTAGTCGCAGTGGGTACTTCTCATTGGGATCTTGCAATGTGATTTTAGATTTCTTTTTTCTGGACAATACATAGTGTCCCACAACAACTCCAATGGTCGTCAACAGAACCGCTCCAAACGCAAAAAGCACTCCCGAGGTCTGCAACACACAACAATACTTCATGGCAACACCATGCACAGATACATTATTTCAAGAACTACAGTATGCTTTCATTCATTAAAGAAAGTTAAAAGATCTTTAGCATGAAGTAGTTCAGGGGTTACTTAATAGTGTGGCAGAATTAATCCAAAGGTATTAGCCAGAATTTGAAATGGAGACTAGGACTAGTATAACAAAAGTCACTCACTTTAAAGAATACTAGTACATGAACACAGTGTTAGATTTTGTTCTTAGCCATTTTGACTGATGTCTCAACTAGTTTTTAAATATAAAAATAAAACTGGTTAAAATAAAATAAAAATAGCATAGCAATTTCACGTGAACACCGGTGAATATGCACCATGATGGCACAGTATAATTTCAAGAAAACTTATTTTGTGGTGAGGGAAGAGAGGAGGAGCATATGCATTTATTTTTGCACAGAATTCTATCAAAACAGTTCAGCAAAGAGCTTGGGCAGGAACCAAGCACAAGCAAATATGGACTCACATTTCACCAATCTTTACAATAGCTGCATTTTGTGAATCACTAGTGGAATAGTTTTAATTTAGGGTTGTATATTACCTTACATGGTAATGCATCACTGCCACAGAAATAAGCACCCAGTGAGACTAAAATTATTGAGCCAGAATTTACTGTCAGTGGCAACTGAACAGCACCTGCTATTAGTTAGACTTGGCTGTTTAATTTCCATGAGCTTTCGCACAGCAAGCTGTTAGTGGGAGACTGAAACAGCACAGCACTGTCTACAGGGCATCTGGGGTCTGTGTGAACAGAGAAAGCAACTGTACATCTCCTTACCCAGATTCACTGAACAGTGCATCTCAGACAGCAACTTTCGGATGTGCGTGTTTAACTGCGCGTCGGTCTCCTCTGAAGTTGCTGTCTGATTTGCGCATAAACGGTGAGCTTGTTAGCCTCACGGTCATTTACACAGTAAATTCTGGCCCATTGTATAGATTGAAAGTCACTCCACAACACAAGAGTACTATGCAAATTTGAGTAGTTCAGTACCAAAACATATTAAACTCAACTTAGCTATAGTCAAGCAGCCCACAAAGCTCCACAATAAATCCAATATGTAATTGGATATTAATCCAGTGCAGCAGAGCACATGGGGAGAGAGGAGCATTTAAACAGCACAGCGGGAGAGCGGATACAAAAACAAAATAAGGAGTGACATCACAGGACCGCAGGTAGGTGATTGAGGATTAATGTTTTTTCTCTAAGCTAGAACAGTGGTTTAAAGTAAGAGCAGGAAACTATATTGTACTTTATGAAATTAAAAACAAAATAAATAAATTAATATAACTAAAAATAATAACTGAATAAAGTTTTAAGCAAATTAAACAAATAACACTAGACTAAGATATGGCACAGCATTGTGTGTTTGGGCTGCAGTGAGACTGTACCGAGCAAACATCTGCAGGTGGTGTCTCCATCTCGAATCTCTCCGGCTCAGAGTCATTGAGCTGGAGGGGGTGGAATTTCTGGGCAGTTTTCCTGTCCAACAGGTACAATGTACTCGCTACCCGTGAGGACAAGGAGGAAGACATCAGGGAAGCCAGCCACAATACAGACGAAGGCGCCTTGGCTCAGAAGGCTATCTGGGTGGTGGGGTGGGGGGGGGGGGGGAAAGAGAAAGAGAGAATAGAAATGTGTTAGTGATAGGGGATAGAGGGGGATAGATAGCGTCCTCTGCAGGCACAAATGTGAATCCCGACGGGTGTGTTGCTAGGGTAAGGGATATCTTACCACGGTTGGAAAGGAACTTGGAAAGGGAACGGTAAATCCAGTTGTCGTGGCCCATTTTGGAACAAATGACATAGGTAGGAACAGGGAGGAGGTCCTGCTGAAAGAGGATCTGGAGATAGGCTCCAAATTAAAAAGCAGGACCTCGAGGGTAATAATCTCTGGATTATTGCCCAAGCCACGTGCAAATTGGTATAGAAGCAAACAGATCAGGAGAATTAACATGCAGCTAAAGGGCTGGTGTGGAAAAGATGGGTTCCTTTTCATGGGACACTGGCACCAGTTCTGGGACTGGAAGGAGCTGTACCAATGGGATGGGCTCCACCTGAACTGGGATGGGACCCGTACCCTAGCAGAAAGGGTAAATAGGGAGGCTTTAAATTAGTAATATGGGGGCGGGGGGGGAGAATGGATCCGTAACCAGCCTAAATTTAAACAAAACAGGGAAAGAGCATGGAAAGAATAAAGGGAGAACATTAATGGCAAGCATAGAAAAGATGGTTAAACGTGAGGGAATCTTATTAAAAATATATGAGTTAAACTGTACAGCAATGCACACAGTGTAATAAAACAGGGAAGCTGGAGGCAATCATGCATTGAGGAATCAGACATAGTAGGGATTACGGAGACATGGCTACAGAAAAATCAGGCCTGGGAATTAAACATTGCAGGGTATAACATTTAGAAAAAGGTGGAGCTGAAGTAGCTGTACTTATTAGGGATAACAATGGCAGTAGAAAAAAAAGTGATGCAGCTATCAGCAAAACAAAAATAGAATCCATATGGATAGCGATAAAGGATAATAATGAATCGATCACACTAATAGGTGTAGTCGACAGAACACCCAATAGTGGAAGGGAGGTGGAAGAAGAAATATGCAGACAAATTAGGGAAATGAGTAAAAATAAATCATGGGGGGATTTCAACTATCCTGATATTAATTGGACAGGTAAAGGGGATAAGGGAATGGAGTTCCTGTGTACAGGGCTCCTTTTTAACCCAATATGTAAAAATCCCAAGGGAGGATTCTCTATTGGACCTAGTCATGAGGAATGAACCAGAGCAGATAAGAAAAGTAAAAGTAGGGGGAACATCTAGGCAATAGTGACCATAATATACACTATGATAATTGGGAAGGACATAAGTATGACGAAAACTAGGGTAATAGATTGAAGAAAAGCTGATTGAGGGGCTGAGAACAGAACTTGGGAAAATAAAAAGGGCAACAATATTGGCAAACAATGATGTAGAACAGCAATGGGAAACATTTAAAACGGTATTCAACAGAGTGCAGGAATATATCCCGTTGAAAGAAAAACTAAACACTAATGAGACGCCATGGATGAGTAAAGCCATAAGAGATCAATTGGAGAGCAAGGAAAGAGGCATACATTAAGTACATAGACAACAGGGAAGTGCATGATAAGGAAGAATACAAAGAGATTAGGAGAGATGTCAAAAAAACAATTGGGAAGGTAAAGAGGAACTATGAAATTAAATCAACAAAACAAAATAGTAAAATATTTTAAAGGCACATCAATAAAAAAAGGATGGCTGGGCTGGAAATAGGACCATTAAAAGATAGACAGGATAATGCCACAGGTAACAATAGAGAGATGGCAGAAATATTAAATAATTATTTTGCTTCAGTATTTACCAGGGAGATAGAACAGATAGACAGGACATTGGATGATATCAGTAATGAGAAGTGCATTTAAAATAAAAAAAAGAGGGGATACATTAAATAAACTAATCAAGCTCAAAGAGGATAAAACCCCTGGTCTGGATGGATTGCATCCACGCATTGGAAAAAAAATCTAGGAGAGAGATAGCAGAGGCATTACTACACATATTTAATAATACATTAGAAAAAAGTGTAGTGGCAGAGGACTTGCGGATAGCTAACGTAATACCTATATTTAAGAAAGGGGATAGAACATGTCCAGGGAATTATAGACCAGCTTAACATCGGTGGTAGGAAAAATAATGGAATCCCTACTAAAGGAGAAAATAGAACATCTAGAAATCAAAAATAATAATAATGAATAGTCAGCATGGATTTCAAAGAGAAAGTCTTACTTGACCAACCTCACTGAATTTTTTGGAGGTAAGAGTAGACAATGGTAATGCAGTAGATGAAATTTACCTACATTTTCAAAAGGCCTTTGATAAGGTACCCCATAATAGACTGATGAACAGGGTCAGAGAATGCAGAGTCAGGGGACAAGTAGCAGAATGGATAGCTAGCTGGCTTCAAGACAGAAAACAGAGTATGGGTAAAAGGTAACTTATTCTCAGTGGCAGAAGATAGGTAGTGGTGTTCCACAAGGATCAGTGCTGAGGCCACTGTTGTTCACAATTTATATTAACGATTTAGATCTTGGAATCAAAAACACAATTTCTAAATTTGCAGACGACACCGAATTGGGGTGGAATAGTCAATACTGAGGAGGATTGCAACAAATTACAGGAGGACATTAATAAGCTAGGTAGGAAGAAGAGAGGTCACATTACTTGGAAGGTGCGAGTCCAGGTGGGGTAGAGAAACAAAGGGATCAGAGTAGACACACAAATCACAAAGTTGCGACAGGTTAGCAAGGCCATAAAAAAAGCACTAGGGTTTATTTCTAGAGGTATAGAATTGAAAAGTAGGGAAGTTATGCTAAACCTGTATCGAACCCTGGTTAGACCACACGGTACTGCGTACAGTTCTGGTTGCCAGATTATAAAAAGGATATAAAGGCACTCGAGGGGGTGTAGAGAAGATTTATAAGCATGATACCAGAAATGCAAGGGTATACCTATCAAGAAAGGATAAACAGGCTGGGTCTCTTCTCTTGAAAAAGAGAAAAATGTGACCTAATAGAGGTCTTTAAAATTATGAAAGGTTTTGATAGCGGATAGAGGGAGAATGTTTCCACTTGTGGGGAAAAGCATAACTAGAGGCCATCACTATAAGATAGTCACCAAGAAATCAATAGGGAATTCAGAAGAAACTTATTTACCCAAAGATGGTGAGAATGTGGAACACTACCACAGGGAGTGGTTGAAGCAAATAGTATAGAAACATTTAAGGGGAGGCTAGAAGGGAATAGAGGGTTATGCTGATCGATTTAGATGAGGAAAGATGGGAGGAGGCTCGACTGGAGCATAAATGGACTGGTTGGGCCGAATGACCGCTTTCTGTGCCGTATATCCTATGTAATGTAATCCTATGTAATTTTTAAAAATAAAAGTATAATACACTTGAACCTCAACTTTCTAAAGTAGGTCACAACTGAAATAGCCCAGTGAGCACAGCAGCCAAATTACATGCAGCATTAGTAAGGCAAATGAGCCAGTGGCAAATGGTCAAACATTTTGTAGGCACATAACTGACCTAAAAAAAAAGTGATTAAATGGACAATCAAGAACACTGAAAAAGAAACTGGCTTACAGTTTCGCGCATTTAAAGAATGCTACAACAGTACAAGTATGCAGAGAAGTCATCTGTCAGTGTTACATCATGGACACATGCAATTAAAACCTGCAAGGTCAAGTTAATTAAATATTCAGTTTAAAAACAAAGATTGCTGACCCCTCAGCCTAGAACTTATTCTAAATAATGCTTAGGACCAGAACATGTAGACAACAGGATGGAATGGTAAACTGGAATCCCATCACTTTCTACTGGAGTTTATCCAAACTCAGTTGAGTAACCTTTTAAATTCACTATAAATGTTTTCCACTCTGACCTGACTATACCAATATCTTAATTATCTGCAATAGACATTTGTCCTCTCTTACCATTTAATGTCTACACAGCTATGACTAGGAATAAAATGGAAGAGTACACAAGAATATCAGGTTCCATTTTTGCACCAAACTTGGCTACAGCTTATAAAATGTATGTGCCAGAATATGTCAGGTTGTTTCCATGGGTCAGGACTGGTAGCCAGTTATTCCCACTGACATTTAAAGAAAGTCACTGAACACTGACACAGCAAAGCAGGCCACTTACTTTGTCAATGTTTAAACATCTAACTGGTGGTAGGAAATGGAAACCTGTCAGCAGCTAGAGTTGCTGGTGCATTTCAGTCGAGCAACTTAAAGTAAAGTTGCCAATTTACACCAAATAAACACTCAGTAATGTGATCAATGTAACAGAATGCGAGGTAGCACCAGTGAATTGCCAACAATATCCTGCTAATGGTACGTGTTCTTGCATGACCTTGTTTCCATTATGCTATCAGCTTACACTTCTCTTGTATGGAATGGGATCAGTTTCCTCCATTTTTTCCTAAGCTGCACCCTTGCTTTCACCACTCAATCCAACTTGTGTTTTATCTCAAGTGGAACAGCATTTTCTTTAATTGTTGAGATCTTGGCCAATATAGGTGCTGCATTGTCAATAAATTGACTCCAAATATTACATTCGGTCAAAGTCTAGGACCTTAACATCTTCATACATGAATTTCAAACTGTTCATTCTTATTTACCAGCAGGGAATGCAGATTTTAATACAGTATCAATATGGTCAAAAGATCTGAATTTACAAGCAATGTGCCACTCCCAATTACTCACTGGAAAATGTGAAGTTTTTGAACCCTAGGCCAATAATTAAATGCAAGCACTGCAGAGCTTGTCTTGTTGGAACAAGGGCATTATCTGCTGCCTAATGCCAAAAATATCAGGGACAGCAGGATGTGTCACTTTTCACTTGAAGCTGACAAGTGTAAACTCTCCCAGCTAACTTGTGCAAAGGATTGTGACACTCAAGTTATGTGAAGGTTTGCTAGTGATGCCCAAGAACTTGATTACAAATTTCTGCCCCTTCTGGCTATGTCACTACAACAACAACAACTTGTATTTATATAGCATCTTTAACAATGAAACATCCCAAGGCGCTTCACAAGATAAAAATTTGACACTGAGCCGCACAAGTAAAAATTAGAGCAGATGACCAAAAGCTTGGTCAAAGATGTGTTTTAAGGAGCATCTTGAAAGAGGAGAGAGAGGTAGAGAAATGGAGGGGTTTAGGTAGGGAGTTCCAGAGCTTGGGGCCTAGGCAACAGAAGGCACGGCCACCAATGGTTGAGCGATTATAATCAGGGATGCTCAAGAGGGCAGGCTTAGAGGAGCGGACATCTCGGGGGGGGATTGTGGGGCTGGAGAAGGAGGGGTGAGGCCACCCTAGTATTGAACAATTCTTAATTGGGTTGAAATCACAGATTTGAGCAATGCAAAATAAACTTGCACTAAACAGCTAAATAAAGTTTTAAAAGCTTATACGTAAAAAGTAGCAACACAACAGTAGTAGTGATAACAGCATACACATGCTGAGCACCTCGAGTCTCAACGCAGAGAGCATGCAGAAATCAAGCGCAGACAGTGGAAAGAGCGTGCGGCAAACCAGTCACACCCACCCTTTCCCTCAACGACTATCTGTCCCACCTGAGAGAGTCTGTGGATCTCGTATTGGACTGTTCAGCCACCAAAGAACTCACTTCAGGAGTGGAAGCAAGTCTTCCTCGATTCCGAGGGACTGCCTATGATAACACATGTTGACTATTGAGCAGGAGAGGACAGCACGTGAATAGACAGAAAGTTGTGCAAAAATAAGAAATGAGAAAACGGAGGTAAAACACAAAAGGCAGAAGAACAATTCTTCACTGAGTTACCATTTGCAGCTATACTATCATTGGGAAGGGCCTGGCATATCTCCAAAGGGATAATTACAGTAGTGAACTCATATTTTGGGGCACTTTTCCAAGCCCAGCCCAAAGAACAAGTTACCCAATGTCAAATCCTCAATAAAGATAAAATTCAACCAGATATTGAACATGTAAGACTGGAACTGGACTGCAAAAGGGCCATTTTGTTTACTATGTAGGCAATTACACATTTGCAATTCTGGATGTCGCAGTGCTCAAAGTAATTTTTAAATATAATTTGTCATTGCTGTAGAACAGAGTGTACTATAGCCCACAGGTCAGACAACAGCAAATATTAGTTAGCACAAAGAAAATCAGACAGGAGTGCAGTTGCAAGACAACTTTGCAATTGCTCGCAGGGTAAAGCAATATAGTTCTGCTTATATTTTCAGAAACCCGATCAGGAGTGGTTCAGTGCACCAATGATCCTAGGAAGGGAGATGGTTAAGCTGAGTAAAGCAATAAAGGCAGTTCAATGCCAAACGTATGCTTAACATATTGTTACGCCACAAGTACTTTGTGTTTGCTTTGCACATTACCCGAAACATACACCCTCGTATTTAAAGGTGTAAGTTTATGGGCTGGATTTGCGGCGACATTGCAACAGGCCGGTGGAATCCTCGGGCATCTCTTTGCGGCAGCGCTTCCACGTACTGCCGTGGAGAGGTGCGCCGAAGTGAAACGACATGCAACGCGACACATTGCATTAGTCGTACTTCCAGCACTCTCCCGACCCTTACGCCACGCCCAGAATACCGACAGGGTCAAACTTGTCGGTGCAGCCCTGCCAGCAGCGGTAAGTATGAAGACAATTTAGTAGGTAAGGGTCGTGAATTATTTCCCTCCCCTCCCAAGGCCTCTCTCACAGCGCTACCAGCCCCAGACAAAAATTGATGAAACTCGCGGTTTGCGCTGCGAATCTTCGTGCAATGCCAATTTTACAGAGATGCAAAGGCCGAAAGTTAGGCCTAAAACAGTAGCGCAGCAAAAACGGTAATTTTGGCATAAAATTACCGTATAGAAACATAGAAAATAGGTGCAGGAGTAGACCATTCGGCCTTTCGAGCCTGCACCACCAATGAGTTCATGGCTGAACATGCAACTTCAGTACCCCATTCCTGCTTTCTCACCATACCCCTTGATCCCCCTAGTAGTAAGGACTACATCTAACTCCTTTTTGAATATATTTAGTGAATTGGCCTCAACAACTTTCTGTGGTAGAGAATTCCACAGGTTCACCCCTCTCTGGGTGAAGAAGTTTCTCCTCATCTCGGTCCTAAATGGCTTACCCCTTATCCTTAGACTGTGACCCCTGGTTCTGGACTTCCAACATTGGGAACATTCTTCCTGCATCTATCCTGTCTAAACCCGTCAGAATTTTAAACGTTTCTATGAGATCCCCTCTCATTCATCTGAACTCGTGATTACAAGCCCAGTTGATCCAGTCTTTGATACGTCAGTCCCGCCATCCCGGGAATCAGTCTGGTGAACCTTCGCTGCACTCCCTCAATAGCAAGAACATCCTTCCTCAAGTTAGGAGACCAAAACTGTACACAACACTCCAGGTGTGGCCTCACCAAGGCCCTGTACAATTGTAGTAACACCTCCCTGCCCCTGTACTCAAATCCCCTCGCTATAAAGGCCAACATGCCATTTGCTTTCTTAACCGCCTGCTGTACCTGTATGCCAACCTTCAATGACTGATGTACCATGACACCCAGGTCTCGTTGCACCTCTCCTTTTCCTAATCTGTCACCATTCAGATAATAGTCTGTCTCTCTGTTTTTACCACCAAAGTGGATAACCTCACATTTATCCACATTATACTTCATCTGCCATGCATTTGCCCACTCACCTAACCTATCCAAGTCACTCTGCAGCCTCATAGCATCCTCCTCGCAGCTCTCACTGCCACCCAACTTAGTGTCATCTGCAAATTTGGAGATACTATATTTAATCCCCTCATCCAAATCATTAATGTACAATGTAAACAGCTGGGGCCCCAGCACAGAACCTTGCGGTACCCCACTAGTCACTGCCTGCCATTCTGAAAAGTACCCATTTACTCCGACTCTTTGCTTCCTGTCTGCCAACCAGTTCTCAATCCACGTCAGCACACTACCCCCAATCCCACGTGCTTTAACTTTGCACATTAATCTCTTGTGTGGGACCTTGTCGAAAGCCTTCTGAAAGTCCATATACACCACATCAACTGGTTCCCCCTTGTCCACTCTACTGGAAACATCCTCAAAAAATTCCAGAAGATTTGTCAAGCATGATTTCCCTTTCACAAATCCATGCTGACTTGGACCTATCATGTCACCTCTTTCCAAATGCGCTGCTATGACATCCTTAATAATTGATTCCATCATTTTACCCACTACCGATGTCAGGCTGACCGGTCTATAATTCCCTGTTTTCTCTCTCCCTCCTTTTTTTTTTTAAAAAAAGAGTGGGGTTACATTGGCTACCCTCCACTCCAAAAGGAACTGATCCAGAGTCTATGGAATGTTGGAAAATGACTGTCAATGCATCCGCTATTTCCAAGGCCACCTCCTTAAGTTCTCTGGGATGCAGACCATCAGGCCCTGGGGATTTATCGGCCTTCAATCCCATCAATTTCCCCAACACAATTTCCCGACTAATAAGGATTTCCCTCAGTTCCTCCTTCTTACTAGACCCTCTGACCCCTTTTATATCCAGAAGGTTGTTTGTGTCCTCCTTAGTGAATACTGAACCAAAGTACTTGTTCAATTGGTCTGCCATTTCTTTGTTCCTAGTTATGACCTCCCCTGATTCTGACTGCAGGGGACCTAAGTTTGTCTTTACTAACCTTTTTCTTACATATCTATAGAAGCTTTTGCAGTCCATTTTAATGTTCCCTGCAAGCTTCCTCTCATACTCTATTTTCCCTGCCCTAATCAAACCCTTTGACCTCCTCTGCTGGGTTCTAAATTTCTCCCAGTCCCTGAGTTCGCTGCTATTTCTGGCCAGTTTATATGCCACTTCCTTGGCTTTATTATCCCTGATTTCCCTTGATAGCCACGGTTGAGCCACCTTCCCTTTTTTATTTTTACGCCAGACAGGGATGTACAATTGTTGTAGTTCATCTATGCGGTCTCTAAATGTCTGCCATTGCCCATCCACTGTCAACCCCTTAAGCATCATTCGCCAATCTATCCTAGCCAATTCACGCCTCATACCTTTAAAGTTACCCTTCTTTAAGTTCTGGACCATGGTCTCTGAAATAACTGTTTCATTCTCCATCCTAATGTAGAATTCCACCATATTATGGTCACTCTTCCCCAAGGGGCCTCGCACAACGAGATTGCAAATTAATCCTCTCTCATTACACAACACCCAGTCTAAGATGGCCTCCCCCCTAGTTGGTTCCTCGACATATTGGTCGAGAAAACCATCCCTTATGCACTCCAGGAAATCCTCCTCCACCGTATTTGTTTCCAGTTTGGTTAACCCAATCTATATGCATATTAAAGTCACCCATGATAACTGCTGCACCTTTATTGCATGCACTCCTAATTTCCTGTTTGATGCCCTCCCCAACATCACTACTACTGTTTGGAGGTCTGTACACAACTCCCACTAGCGTTTTCTGCCCTTTGGTATTCCGTAGCTCCACCCATACCGATTCCACACCATCCAAGCTAATGTCTTTCCTTACAATTGCATTAATTTCCTCTTTAACCAGCAACGCCACCCCACCTCCTTTTCCTTTCTGTCTATCCTTCCTAAATGTTGAATACCCTTGGATGTTGAGTTCCCAGCCTTGGTCACCCTGGAGACATGTCTCCATGATGCCAACCACATCGTATCCGGTAACTGCTATCTGCACAGTTAATTCATCCACCTTATTCCGAATACTCCTCGCATTGAGGCACAGAGCCTTCAGGCTTGCCTTTTTAACACACTTAGACCCTTTAGAATTTTACTGCAAAGTGGCCCTTTTTGTTTTTTTGCCTTGGGTTTCGCTGCCCTCCACTTTTACTCATCTCCTTTCTGTCTTTTGCTTCTGTCTCCATTTTGTTTCCCTCTGTCTCCCTGCATTGGTTCCCATCCCCCTGCCATATTAGTTTAACTCCTCCCCAACAGCACTAGCAAACATTCCTCCTAGGACATTGGTTCCGGTCCTGCCTAGGTGCAGACCGTCCGTTTTGTACTGGTCCCACCTCCCCCAGAACCGGTTCCAATGCCCCAGTAATTTGAATCCCTCCCTGCTGCACCACTGCTCAAGCCACGTATTCTTCTGAGCTATCCTGCGATTCCTACTCTGACTAGCACGTGGCACTGGTAGCAATCCTGAGATTACTACTTTTGAGGTCCTACTTTTTAAATTTAGCTCCTAAAATTCGTCTCGTAGGACCTCATCCTGTTTTTTTTTTACCTATATCGTTGGTACCAATGTGCACAACAACAACTGGCTGTTCACCCTCCCTTTTCAGAATGTCCTGCACCCGCTCCGAGACAGCCATGACCCTTGCACCAGGGAGGCAACATATCATCCTGGAGTCTCGGTTGCAGCTGCAGAATCGCCTATCTATTCCCCTTACAATTGAATCACATGTTGGCTAGTTCCCGATAAAAGCAGAAAATGCTCGAAGTGGACAACGGTCCAATCGTCTGAAGGGTTGGTTTTCTGGGTGGAGCTGCTCCATCCAGTTCGAACGAGGTTGCTACCCGAACTACAAATCTATAAGTTCAGATGGCAGAACATCTTTGATTCCAGTTTTTTTTTTAAATCTCCATTTCCCATTTGGCTCAACTCCAGTTGATGTAATCTGGCTACTTCTCTGGGGGAAAAAAGTGTCACAATTTTTTTTAAAAATAGTAGTTTAACAAGCTGCCACTGATGGAAAACATTTGCAGAAAACCCAACAATGGCTCATTTGCAAATCACTGGCACAGCTCTGCACAAGTCTTAACATAGGCGGTCCCTCGAACGAGGATTACTTGCTTCCACGAGTTCAGATGTTTCAATGAAGGACCCGATATTCCAGTCCTAAACTCCAATTGAAAGGGTGGAAGATGCCTGTGTGGGGATTTTTTTTTAAAAACCGTGTGGTAACCGTCGCACATCAGCCACCACACGGACTTGACAGAGCTAGGCTTTTTAATCCAGTGGCAAGGGTTAACCAGGACACCTGAAGACCTGCTCTTATAATCTACTAGAGAAAGCAGCCTCACTTTACTTAAGCTAGCACACATGGCGTGGTTTATTTTATCTCATAGGCTGACTAATGCAACCCCTGATGCATGAAGCAAGTTGTTCAGGTCTATTGTCTCCATATATGGGCACAGTAGAGTGTTTTCATTCCTTAGACTAAACCGTTTACCTCCCAAGTAAATGCTGGGAAGTCATACAGCACTCCAACACTTCCCAGCAACTACACCTCAAATACAGCAGATTCCCACTGATCAATTACAACACAGTACCTACAGCCATATCAACATCGAAAGCACCATTTCTTTTAACTGCTTTGAAGACTTCATGCCTTCCAACGTCTCTATGGCTGCCATCTTCACGTATGCTTTACTTTTTATTTAAATCGTCTTGATGGGATTTTATTTCTGTTTTCATTCATGGTAAACAGAATGCACAACAGGGATATTTATCCAGGAAGTTAACACAATTCAATAAAAATCACAAACACTCTTGCTTTGCAATGGATACCCAAGAAAGGACAATCGCCATAAACTAGTTCAGCAGTTGTCTCTTTTACATTAAGTGGTAGACATTTCAGTCATTTTAAACCTTATGTACTGTCTTCCTGGTCGGTTTGAGCTGCACGCCATTCAATTATTTAGGCAGTCATTTTTTTTGAAAGGAGAACCACACCTGGGATTTTGTCAAACAATGCATGTAGTTAAAAACACAGTAATTTGCCACTCTTAAAAAAAAAAAAAATTGACAAGCAAAAATAGTAAATATCTACACTCTTAAATCTAACAAGAAATGGGCTGAAAGTGGATTTTTTGGTGCCGCAGCAGTTGGAAGCAAAGCGAGTCTGGGTAGTCTTAAAGCACAGCACTAAATAGTTCAGGAATAAATTGGTTCCATCACTCAAAGATGACTGGATTTTTGAGGAATTTAGAGCATGTCCAACAGTAAATATCTATTTAAACAAAAGCACAATTTGGGAAATGGAAATAACCCACAATGCTTTTCTGAACTTAGGCTAAATTACTTTGGAGGAAGCTTCCCATTGTATTTAACTGAAGTTACACCAAAATTTAAAAAAAATGAAAAGCATTCTCCAACAATGTTCGCAAGAACCACAAGTTAAGAATACACCACGCTGCAGAGAGATTTTCGAACAGAATATAGATAGGACTAATGTAATGTTAATTCTCTTAACATGCCCCTCCCCCTTGGTTGAATTCCTTCTCACCACTTCGATTAATCTTCACTTTGCACAGCAGTTACTGCCAATTAATTCTAAAGAGGTTTAATCAAAATGGCAGTCAGCCATTGTGCCAGCCTTTTTCCCCACCAAACATATCATAGAATCATACAAATTTATAGCGTGGAAGGCAGCCATTTCGGTCCATTGTGTCCGCGCCGGCCGGCCAAGAGCTATCCAGCCTAATCTCACTTTCCACTCTTGGTCCATAGTCTTGTAGATTAAGGCACTTCAAGTGCACTTCCAAGTACTTTTTAAATGCTATGAGGGTTTCTGCCTCTACCACCCTTTCAGGCAGTGAATTCCAGACCCCCACCACCCTGTGGGTGAAACATTTCCCCTCTAAACCTCCGACCAAATTACTTTAAATCTATGCCCCCTAGTTGTTGACCCCTCTGCTAAGGGACATAGGTCCTTCCTATCCACTCTATCCAGGCTCCTCAATTAGGTCTTCCTTCAGCCTCCTCTGTTCTAAAGAAAACAAACCCAGTCTATCCATTCTTTCCTCATAGCTAAAATTCTCCAGTCTAGGCAACATCCTCATAAATCTCCTCTGTATCCTCTTGTGCAATCACATCTTTCCTGTAATGTGGTGACCAGAACTCCCCGCAGTACTCTAGCTGTAGCCTAACTAATGTTTTATACAGTTCAAGCATAACCCCCTGCTCTTGTATTCTAAACCTCAGCTAATAAAGGCAAGTATTCTGTATTCCTTTTTAACCACCTTATCTACCTAGCCTGCTACCTTGAGATCTGTGGACATGCACTCCAAGGTCCCCTTGTTCCTCTACACTTCTGTGTCCTATTTAATATGCATTCCCTTGCCTTGTTAGCCCGCCTCAAATGCATCACCTCACACTGCTCCAGATTAAATTCCATTTGCCACTATTCTGCCCACCTGACCAGTTCATTGATATCTTCCTACAGTCTGCAGCTTTCTTCATTATCAACCACACAGCTAATTTTTGTATCATATGCAAACTTCTTAATCTTACCCCCTACATTCAAGTCTAAATCTTTGTTAAAACCACAAAAGGCAAGGGACCGAGTACTGAGCCCTGCAGGTCCTCCCTCGAAACAGCCTTCCAGTCACAAAAACACCCATCAAACATTACCTTTTGCTTCCTGCCTCTGAGCCAATTTTGGATCCAACTTGCCACTTTGCCTTGGATCCCATGGGCTTTTACTTGCATGACCAGTCTGCCATGTGGGACCTTATCAAAAGTCTTGCTAAAATCCATATACACAACATCAAACGTACTACCCTCATCAACCCTCTGTTACCTCCTCAAAAAATTCAATCAAGTTAGTCACACGATCTACCCTTAACAAATCCATGCTGACTGGCCTGGATTAATCCATGTCTTTTCAAATTAAGATTTATTCTGTCCCTTAGAATTTTTTCAAATAATTTTTCCACCACCAAGGTTAGGCTGACTGGCCTGTAATTACCCGGTCTATCTCTTTCTCCCTCTTTAAACAAAGGTCACATGTTAGCAGTCCTCCAGCACCACTCCTATAGCCGGAGAGGATTGGAAAATAATGGTCAGTGCCTCTGCTACTTCCTCTTGCTTCTCTCAACAGCCTGGGATACATTTCATCCGGGCCTGGGGATTTATCCACTTTCAAAGTGGCTAAACTCCTGAATACTTTCTCTCACTGTTTGTTTCATCTAATATTTCACACTCCTCCTTGATTGCAATGTCTGCATTACCCCTCTCTTGTGAAAACAAACACAAAATATTCATTAAGATCCATACCCACTTCTTCTGCCTCCACACACAGATCATTATGGTCTCTAATATGCCATTACTCTTTCTTTAGTTATTCTCTTGAACTTAATGTATTTATAAAACATCTTTGGGTTTTCCTTGATTTTACTTGCCAAAATATTTTCATGCTCTCTTTGCTTTCTGAATTTCCTTTTTAAAATCATCCTTGTACTTTCTATACTACTCTCAGGTTTCTACAGTATTGAGCCCTCAGTTTCAGTCATAAGCCTCCCTTTTTTTCTTTATCCTACCCTATATGCCCCTCAACATTCAGGGGGCTCGTCCTCCTTGAATGCCTCCCACTACTGACACAGGTTTACCTTCAAGTAGCTATTTCCAGTCCACTTTGGCTAAATCACATCTCAGCTTAGTAAAATTGGATTTTTAGAAGTTTTATTTCTGGTTTATCTTTGTCCTTTTCCATAACTACCCTAAATCTAATTGAATGATGATCATGATCACCAAAATGCTCTCCCACTGATACCCCTTCCAACTGCCCAGCTTCATTCCCTAAAACTAAGTCCTTAACCGCACACTCTCTTGTTGGGCTTGCTACATACTGGCTAAAAAGTTCTCCTGGATGCATTTTAGGAATTCTGCACCCTCTATACCTACTACAAAAAAAAATGTAATGGTGTAGAATGCTTTAATTTGAGCTTAAATTGAAAGCAAGATATTGATTTCCATTAATAGCATGTATTTCTTCAGCAATCTTAAGTCAATAAAACATCTTGAGCAAGTTATTGTAGTGCAACACTAAATGCTTGATGGTAAAGTCCAATGGTTTCAAGTTATTTAACATTAACTAAAATCCTTACTAAATACAAGCAATGCTATTCCTTTAACAGGCAAGCTAACTTTCAAAACTAGTTTCAAGGACATGCTGCCAGATGAATATATTAAGACCCTGCGGCATTTTGGCAGTGTTCTCCATTTTTATGATCCACCCACTAGTCAAATATTCCACCGTACGTTCCAGGTATATTTGTACAAATGCAGGGAGAATTCCACCTCCCTCCTCGCCCGCCCCAAAACACAGTATCACACCCCCAGAACAGCCACAAAGGTTTTTTTGTACTCAACATGGCAATTATTTTCCAGTGCAGTGAGCTCAACCGGAAGCAAAAATGCAATAACACAAAATAATTAAACACAGGATGAACATTATAGTATCAGGTCTTACAAACCTAAGTGGCTATAAACAACACAGCAATGGAAGAAAGCTATTTTACACAAAAAGCAGCTGGTTTATACATTGCCTGTGTGCACATGGTCTTTTACTTTCTGACAACTGTGTAGTTAAACAGCCCCTGCACCAGCACAAGCTCCACCTTCCCTCCCCTCCCCACAGCCCGACACACCCCGCCCCTGGCGGTGCTGCCGTCAGCCCAGCGCTTGCTGAGAGACTCCCCCGAATGACAGAGACCCCCCCCCCCCGACAGGTACACTGCTTTCCCTCACTCACTTACCAGCGCATATCCCATGGCGGGGCCGGCACTCAGGCTGTGGCCTCTGATACTCGGACACTTGCACTTACGGCTGTTGCCCGCCCTTCACTCTCCCAGAAACACCCGCGCCCGCCACGCATGCGCGCTCCGACCGACAGAGTGACCAGCGCCCCCCAGCGGCCAGGAGACTCACTGCTGTCTCGGGGCGGTGACCCTGGGAGAGGTGATCAGCTGGAGCACGCACCCACAACGTGCATTTACATAGCGCCTTCACTGCAGATTAAAAACATCCGTAGGCCCTTCACCATGCTGCAACACACCAAATTAAACAGCTTCTACCCACTGTCGACGCATACTGGGAGGGTGGGAACTGGGAAGATTGAGTAGATTGGGCCTGTATTCTCTTGAGTTTAGAAGAATGAGAGGTGATCTTATTGAAACATACAAGATTCTGAGAGGGATTGCCAGGGTAGATGCTGAGAGGTTGTTTCACCTGGCTGGAGTGTCTAGAACTCATCAACATAGGCAGTCCCTCAGAATCAAGGAAGACTTGCTTCCACTCTTAGCATGAGTTCTTAGGTGGCTGTACACTCCAATACGAGAACCAGAGTCTGTCACAGGTGGGACAGATAGTCGTTGAGGGAAAGGGTGGGCAGGGAGCCTGATTTGCCGCACGCTCCTTCCGCTGCCTGCGCTTGATTTCTGCATGCTCTTCGCGACAATACTCGAGGAGCTCAGCGCCCTCCCGAATGCACATCCTTCACTTAGGGCAGTCTATGGCCAGGGACTCCCAGATGGGAATGTCGCACTTTATCAGGGATGCTTTGAGGGTGCCCTTGTAACATTTCCTCTGCCCGCCTTTGGCTCGTTTGCCGTGGACGAGTTCCGAGTAGAGCGCTTGCTTTGGGAGTCTCGTGTCTGGCATGTGAATTACGTAGCCTGCCCAGCGGAGCTGATCAAGTGTGGTCAGTGCTTCAATGCTGGGGATGTTGGCCTGGATGAGGACGCAAACGTTTGCGCGTCTGTCCTCCCAGGGGATTTGCAGGATCTTGCGGAGATATCGCTGGTGGTATTTCTCCAGCGACTTGAGGTGTCTACTGTACATGGTCCACGTCTTTGAGCCATACAGGAGGGCGGGTATTACTACGGCCCTGTAGACCATGAGCTTGGTGACAGTTTTGTAGGACTGGTCTTCAAACACTCTTTTCCTCAGGCGGCCAAAGGCTGCATTGGCGCACTGGAGGTGGTGTTGGATCTCGTCGTCAATGCCTGCTCTTGTTGATAGGAGGCTCCTGAGATAGGGGAAGTGGCCCACGTTATTCTCAATCTTCCTGTTTAGAACTAGGGGCGCAGTCTCAGGATAAGGGGTATTTAAGACTGGGATGAGGAGGAATTTCTTCACTCAGAGGGTTGTGAATCTTTGGCATTCTCTGCTCAAAAGGGCTGCAGATGCTGAGCCATTGAGTATATTCAAGATGGCGATCGATACATTTCTGGACTCTATGGGAATCAAGGGATATGCAGATCGGGCAGGAAAGTGAAGTTGAGGTCGAAGATCAGCCGTGACCTTATTGAATGGCGGAGCAGGTGTTGTGTATGGAGAAAGAGTCAGACTGAACACTGTGAGCTCAAAGTAAAGTGTGACCTTAGTTTTTTATTGCAGGTCTCCAGAGTGCCTCTCCAACCTGTGAAGCCTTCTTAAATACCTGTGCTCCCAAGGGATTATGGGATCCTTTGGGACTCCAGGGAATGAGCCCTCTGGTGGCTGTACAGAGTAAATACAAGTCCACATATATAACAACATTCCCCCCCCCCAAAGTCAATCGTGTAACTATTTACAATGTGAGTCGATCTGGGGCCCTTCTTGCCCTGGTTGTTCATCTCGGTGTGAAAGCTGGTGTTGTTGAATCATTTGTTGGGCCCTTGCTGGGCTGCTGGGTGGATGATGGGTTCTGCTTTGTGGTCAACCGTGGTGTCGGTTGCCACTGGTGTGTGTTTTGGGGGATCAAAAAAGGTAGGGTCCAAGGTGGGTTGCTCAGGGTAGTCCGTGAATCTGAGTTTGATTTGGTCCAAGTGTTTGTGGTGAATGAGTCCATTTGAAAGTTTGACCCGAAACACCCTGGTCCCCTCTTTAGCCACGACAATGCTGGGAAACCACTTGGGACCTTGTCCATAATTTAATACAAAGACAGGATCATTGACTTCAATCTCGCGTGACACACTTGCGCTATCATGGTATGTACTTTGTTGAAGCCATCTGCTCTCTACCTGTTCATGTAGATCAGGGTGAACTAACGAGAGCCTTGTCTTAAGTGCTCTTTTCATGAGTAGTTCAGCAGGTGGGATCCCAGTGAGTGAGTGTAGTCTCGTGCGGTAGCTAAGCAGGACTCGGGATAGGCGAGTCTGCAGTGAGCCTTCAGTTACCCTCTTCAAGCCTTGCTTGATGGTTTGCACTGCTCTCTCTGCCTGACCATTGGACGCTGGTTTAAATGGGCCAGATGTGACATGTTTGATCCCGTTACGGGTCATGAATTCTTTGAACTCAGCACTGGTAAAATATGGCCCATTGTCGCTCACCAGGACATCAGAAAGCCATGTGTGGCAAACATGGCCCGCAGGCTTTCAGTAGTGGCAGCGGACGTGCTAGCCGACATTATCTCACATTCAATCCACTTGGAGTACGTATCTACAACCACAAGGAACATTTTACCCAAGAACGGGCCTGCATAGTCGACGTGCCCCTAGACCACGGTTTGGAGGGCCAAGATCATAAACCTAGCGGCGCTTCCCTGGGTACATTGCTTAACTGCGAGCATGTATTACATCTATGAATGCAGGGCTCTAAATCCGCATCGATACTGGGTCACCGCACGTGGGATCTGGCTATCGCTTTCATCATTACGATACCTGGGTGGGTACTATGGAGGTCATTGATGAAGGTGTCTCTGCCCTTCTTGGGGACCACTACTCGATTGCCCCATAGGAGGCAGTCTGCCTGTATAGACATTTCATCTTTGCGCCGCTGGAACGGCTTTATCTCTTCCTGCATTTCCACTGGGACACTGGACCAGCTCCCGTGAAGCACACAGCTTTTGACTAGTGTTGTAGGAGGTAGACACCTTTAGAATATACCAGAATACTAGGCATTAGGCACCTGCTAGATATATCTAAACGCATATAAGTTTAAAGTGGCCACACATAAAATGGCTGCCCAGGCATGATGGGAAATCAGGTAGTCAAGCTGTGAACTGTTGAATGTTCAATGACCGAGCAATAACCCTGTGAGGCCTACTATAGGAATGCCTTGGATGCAGGATAAGAATAATGAGGAGAGAACCCATCTCCCGTATTCAAGGCCATAAACCAATTAATT
The DNA here is from genome assembly GCF_044704955.1 of Pristiophorus japonicus. NCBI lineage: Eukaryota > Metazoa > Chordata > Chondrichthyes > Pristiophoridae > Pristiophorus > Pristiophorus japonicus. The sequence goes on from NC_091993.1 coordinate 82,604,429, forward strand.
CCCCAGGAAGAAAGAACTAGTGAGAGAACCTATATCAATCAGCCCAAGCTGACAAGAGACGAACACATGGTTCCTGAGACATAAGGGGAATTCTATTGGGTTAAAAGAACCTATATGTAATCTATAATCGTTGTGATTGGCTTGTGTCCAGCCGTGATGGGCTGTGTAACTGTAGTAAACTGTTTGTAACTGTTGTGAAACATATAAAAGTGAATGTAACCCTTTGTTCTGTGGAGAGAAGCCTGGACTCAGTCTTGTGATTTCCTCCCCGCTAAGCGTAATAAAGGCCGCATCAGCATTGGAACCGACTCTGAGTGTTGTGTGATTCTTCTGAGAAAACACTAACGCTAACAGTGGCGTAGTCGACGGGATTTCCCGGAGTCGCTGGACGCCCTTGGAAAAACCCGGGTGAGTATAAAAAAAAAACGATTTTTAAGTATAAAGGGTGCGGAAGGTGGAAGCTGGTTGATCGACACGAGGAGACAGTCTAATATCTCAAACGCCTAGCCTGAGCCTGAATTAAGAGGACTTTTGTCCCACGTGACGGCCAGGAACCAAGTAGGCGTAGGGAACACACTTAGACCGTGGGATCGTGATACCGAGAGACATCTTCCGGACCCAGTAGTGTAATTTGAAATACCCCGGGGTAGAACCAAGCGGTGTACAGCGGCTAACGGAATCCAAACCTGTGAACAGGGTCGGACCAACGGGCCGAGCGGTGGTAGGTAGTCGTTAAGGATACGTAGAGCACTGCGGGAATTGCTTAAACGCGTTTTTAAGAATTGTATAAATTTGTGTAACAGCAGAACTTGTGACCTGACAGTAGCCAAGAGACAGTTTACTACAAGTCGCGCTAGAAAGAAAGCGGACCGCTGAGAGTAGATTCCTAACGGTACTAGTCCTACCCAGGAATGGCCATGAAAACAAGTAAACTCGAGTGGGGACCAGAAGGGTCGCTTACCCGCCACCTGGCGGAAAAACAAAAGAAGCTAATCGAAAAAATGATTAAAGCAGGGTGGAATCCTCAGGAACTAGTTATGTGAGGAATTATTTAGATAAAACTACGAATTCCCTGAAAGGTCATGGATCCAAAAATAGAGCCAGCCAAAACAAGAAGAGAGACTGTTGTAAATGTCTGGTCGTTGAGTGAGAAGTGTCTGTGTGATTTTTGACTGCAGAATGAATTTTTTTATGTTTTCATGTTCCGAAAGCCTGGTTGGAAGAGGAATGCAAGTGTCTGTTTATTTTAGAAACAGAGTGAAAGTCTTTTTTTAACCCTTTGTAGTGTTGTCCTGTATGTGGGAAGTTTTAAGACATTTAAGTTAGAAACGCAGGTGTGGAATTATTCGGATGATAAGTTACGGAGCTAGGAAAGTAAACAAATAAAGGATAGGTTTGTTGAGCAAAAGATTTATTTGACATGCTCACTTACTTGCCGAAAGAAAACATGCAATGATTGATTGGGTTGAAAGACATAAATTTAGTCTCGGAATGAGATAAAGAATGCTTTAAAAAAAAAAGAGCTTCTAGCAAAAAAAAAGTTTTAAATAAAGATTGAAATTACAAAGTTTGAATTGGGATTTTGAGATATTCAGAGAAGGCACAGAAAATACTGAGGTGGATTCAAAAAAAAAAAAATTATTAAATTAAATCTGATCAGGTCAAACTTCTGGGCGAGTGGCGAGTTATCTGCGAAGGTGTAAAAGGGACTTTTGGAAAATGTTAAAAACAGCAAACTTTAGTAACGACTTTGAAACTGGAGCATTTTGAGATAACGAAAGGCAGCCCTCAAACTCTCAAAGCTGGACTCCATTCCAGTTATGGAGAAAAAGAAAAAGATAAAGACGCCACTTTGAAAGTAAACAATTGATTTTAAATTAGCAACTTTATGGAGTTACGAACCCTCCGTGTAAAATACAAAACCTAATTTGAAGAAAGAAAAAAATAGATGTAACGGACTAAATGGAAAAAGACATAACTTACTAAATACTAGTTGATGTTTGCTGTGAAAAAGATATTGGTTTAATTAGAAGGAAAAAAAATTGGAATAGGTAAAAAACACTCCACATGGATTCGAATTTTAAATTATGAAAAAGTTTCAATGCAGTTTGAAAAGATTTCCAAAATGGACAGTGTTTATCAAAAATGTCCCGAACAGTCTAAACAAGCAGGAGGGTTTTGAAGATAATGAGGAGAAAGAGAGAAATAAAAAAAAACAGAATTGAATTTCAGTAAACAAAATTGCTATTGTATGTGTGGTCTTGTTTTAAAACAATTTAAAAAACAATTTCTTTGGCAAGTACTTGAATTAGAAGTTAAGAAAACATTGGAGTTTACTCTAATGATTTATGCTGTTTAACGGATTCCTAATTTCGAAGCCAGTTTTGAAGGCACAAAGACTTTTTTTCAGATGATTACGTGAAGTCACGTAATGACATCAGGTCTTCTTACAAACCTGGAAAGGAGTTAACCCTTTCCATTGACAGCCGTTTTATACTGAACATTATTAATTTGGATTTCTTAATAGGAAAAAAAAAGACTCACCTAACAGAGGAAACAAAAATAAAAACAGAACTAGCTTATGTAATAATACTTGCCTGATACAATAAAGAAATAGATACTCAATAAAACAAATTGAAGAGTTAAAAGCTAAGATAAACAGGCTGGAAGAGATAACGGGACTAGACGGATAGTGCAGTGCGCAGCCATAGCACCATCACCTACGGCAGTAGAGCCAATGTACCCCACGGTGGGTAGGTGTAGTCCACAAACCCAACCTAACGGTAAAGCAGACAGCGATGTTTGGAGGAATAGCTTTGGCCTTGGTCATAATAGGAGTTTGGGTAATATTTAAGTGGGTAAAGACACGGGCACACGCCCTACAGATTCAGCTCGAAATGGTTCGATTATAACCTTGTGCTTCTGATTTTGCAGGGTGACAGGGACACTCGTAGAGCAAAAAACTTAACCCCTGGTGACGACCAGGCCGTCTGTTTAAAATTACAGATAATACTTACCGGAATGGGAATACGAATGGCGCTACTCGTAATATGGATAGCCCTGCGACATGCACGTACCCTGGGCAACACCGACGGACAGCAGAGCACGCTGGAAATAAACAACTACATGAACTATGGAGTCTTGTTTAATTTAACGGACGGAATGTGCATCCCAGCAGCCAAGGACTGGAGCAAGGACAGGACTTATTTTAATGCATGGTTACAAGTGAATCCTAATAAGAATCCTAATAAGAATAAGAGTATGTGTACAGTGCTCCACGGGTATAAGGAGCAGATGCATTAAACGGAGGGTTGTCAAAGGGCCCGATGAATGTACTTTCGGCATAATTTGCGCGCCTCCGGGACAATCCCAGCAATCGGTCATCCGCAAGAAGGGAATGGGGCTGTGTGGGTATTACGAGGAGGCGGGGGTGGCTGCAATATCATTGTATGTATGTTTCTCACCCCCTCCAACACCGCACCCCATAAGAACCACTACATTGCCCGAGAAACTGCCTTGTCCCATAACTACTAAGGGACCAGAGAATGGGATTGTAATATACAACGAAGGGGAACTGTTGTATGATAATGTTAAACATGAAATTGTGCCTGTTCTGATCAATATTTCAGGCATCCAGATGCCGGAATACTGTACCGAACAGTCAAGGAAAATGTACAATGTATTAAGTAAAGTTGTAATGCAGCAGGCTGCCGATGCAATGGGTGCCAGTAGGTTCCGGGGACAGGGGTTAGCCCCCAGGATGAAGAGGGAAATAGTTAATGATGTTGCTACCGTTTTCAATACAGGGACTCCGTAGTGAACTCGATAGATATACAAGGATTAAATGAGAGGGTGGAACAGCTTAGAGGGGTGATGAAGGGGTTATTGGAGAGGGTGGAGCAAAACCAGGAAGACCAAGCCAACCTAGGAAAGGAGGGTGCCAAAATCCAACTGGATGGCATCTCAGTCCTGGAAGCTCACGCCAGAACCATCAATCACCTCATTGATAGAGAACAGGAAGATACAGGGAAAGCAAAGACAGGGGCAACTCTGTCACGCTTATGGTCTGTGGATGGTGGGACAGATCCGCCACAATCTCGACCAGATCCAACGCGGGGAAGTACCCGATTGGATAGACAGTTCACATTTAGCTCAGTTGGCTAACCAAAGGGGGACACTGGATAATTGTACTCTGAAGGGACTGACCAGAGTATACCAAGCAATTCCAGATTGCCAGATGGGTAGGACTACCGGGATAGGGATAGTCCTGATGATCCCTATAGCCACGCCGGACTCAGGGCCGTTCCCCCTATACCAACGAGAGAATATCGGAATAATACGGGAAAATGTCTCCATACGCTACTACCTGACCACCACCTCTGCCGTTCGTCGAAACAACATACTTACCGGGATTTCCCTAGCAGATTGCAAGCAAAAGGGGGAAATCACAGTATGCCCTCACCCGGTGGGCAGAGGGGAGCTAGACGAGTGCGGGTTTAACCGAACCGACGGGTGTGTACTAGAAATAGTGCCCGCACACATGCACTTCGCGAGGGCAGGCTACGGAGGGAAGGGAAGGTACTGCGTCTCTACTACTGAGCGTTCATTCCAGTATAATGACCTGCAGTGCCCTATACCACAGCCAAACTTTTGCTTTACACCACTACGACCTGTCGCGATCGGGCAAGCGCATATCACCCAGGTTAGGCGCCAGAAGTCCGAAGTTATTGAGGTAACCGATCAGCTCCATGATCATTTACAGGATTATGACGAACCAGATCAGGTCCTTATCCCACATCTAACCGAAGTATTACGAGAGTTGAGGCTCAGAGTGGGTCAATCCGTAAAGCTCTACCACCAACTACAAACTAAAATCAAAGTACTGGAAGAAGATACCGAGGTAGACTTACAAAGTCAGAGTTGGTGGAGAAAGGTCTGGGACTGGGGAATAAATGTGAACATCCACCCATGGATTCGAATAATTTCACATGTACTGGTCGGGATACAATTGATCTTAGCAATAACATGGGGCGTAATGGCCTGCCAGGCATGCAGACACCACGCACAACGAAGACGGACAAATCACCATTCCCCGGATACTAAACAAGCCTGTTTTATAAGGGGGCAGGAGGATTTGGCCTTTGTCAATTCGATTTAAGCAACTGGGACTCCTGAAACCGCGTGACTGGCCAGCACGTTGAGGCAGGGAGTACCGGGCCGTGCACAAAATCTAATAAAGGTCGAATGGTCGGTTAAAAGGGGACTAGGACTAGTCCCTTTACCGAAAGGGGGAGTTGTTGTAGGAGATAGGCACCTTTAGAATATACCAGAATACTAGGCATTAGGCACCTGCTAGGTATATCTAAACGCATATAAGTTTAAAGTGGCCACACATAAAATGGCTGCCCAGGCATGATGGGAAATCAGGTAGTCAAGCTGTGAACTGTTGAATGTTCAATGACCGAGCAATAACCCTGTGAGGCCCACTATAGGAATGCCTTGGATGCAGGATAAGAATAATGAGGAGAGAACCCATCTCCCGTATTCAAGGCCATAAACCAATTAATTCCCCAGGAAGAAAGAACTAGTGAGAGAACCTATATCAATCAGCCCAAGCTGACAAGAGACGAACACATGGTTCCTGAGACATAAGGGGAATTCTATTGGGTTAAAAGAACCTATATATAATCTATAATCGTTGTGATTGGCTTGTGTCCAGCCGTGATGGGCTGTGTAACTGTAGTAAACTGTTTGTAACTGTTGTGAACCATATAAAAGTGAATGTAACCCTTTGTTCTGTGGAGAGAAGCCTGGACTCAGTCTTGTGATTTCCTCCCCGCTAAGCGTAATAAAGGCCGCATCAGCATTGGAACCGACTCTGAGTGTTGAGTGATTCTTCTGAGAAAACACTAACGCTAACACTAGAGATAATCAGGGATCCTGGCTTGTCCAGGTTTTGATCTGTCAAGCAGTGACGGGTGATTGCTCACTCTCAAATGCTCCCATAACCATGGCTAGATCTGCTGCCTGCACCATTTCCACCCCTGTGGTGGGCAATGGCAGCCTACTGAGAGCATCGGTGCAGTTTTCTGTGCCTGGCCTGTGACGGATGGTGTAGTTGTATGCGGACAACGTGAGCGCCCATCTCTGGATGCGGGCCGATGTGTTGGTATTTATCCCTTTACTCTCGGAATACAGGGATATAAGTGGCTTATGGTCAGTTTCCAAATTGAATTTTAGCCCAAACAGGTATTGATGTATTTTCTTTACCCCATAGACACACGCTAACGCTTCGTTTTCAATCATGCTGTAGGCTCTCTCGGCCTTAGACAGATCCTGGATGCATAAGCAACTGGTTGCAGTTTCCCGAAATCATTAGCTTGTTGCAATATACACCTGACACCATATGACAACGCATCATATGCTAGTACCAAACGCTTACATGGATCATACAACACAAGCAATTTGTTTGAGCATAACAATTTTCTCACTTTTACAAAGGCATTTTCTTGGCTTTTGCCCCAAATCCATTTGCCCCCTTTTCGTAGTAAGACATGTAGTGGTTCTAGCAGGGTGCTGAGACCTGGTAAGAAGTTACCAAAGTAGTTCAAGTATCTCAGAAACAACCGCAGCTCCATCACATTTTGTGGCCTTGGTGCGTTCTCGATTGCCTCCGTCTTTGCGTTGGTGGGCCTGATGCCGTCCGCCGCAATCCTCCTTCCCAGGAACTCCACTTCAGGCGCCAGGAAAACGCACTTCGAGCGTTTTAACCTGAGCCCCACGCGGTTGAGTCGACTAAGAATCTCCTCCAGGTTCTGCAGGTGCTCGACTGTGCTCCGACCTGTGACCAAGATGTCGCCCTGGAAGACCACGGGGTGCGGGACCGACTTCAGTAAACTTTCCATGTTTCTCTGGGATATCGCCGCCGCTGATCGGATTCTAAACGGGCATCTGTTATAAATAAAAAGATCTTTGTGCGAGTTGATGCAGGTGAGGGTCTTCGAGGATTCCTTCAGTTCCTGCGTCATGTAGGCTGAATTCAGATCCAGCTTCGTGAATGTCTTTCCTCCCGCCAGCGTTGCAAAGAGGTCGTCGGCTTTTGGTAGTGGGTATGTGGGTATTGGTCCTGCAGGGAGAAACGATTGATAGTTACTTTGTAATCGCCACAGATTCTTATGGTGCCGTCTCCCTTGAGGACTGGGACAATAGGACTGGCCCACTCGCTGAACTCGATCGGTGAAATTATGCCCGCTCGTTGCAGCTGGTCTAGTTTGATCACTACCCTTTCTCTCATCATGTACGGTACTACTGCCACCTTGTGATGGATGGGTCGCGCCCCCGGAATTAGGTGGATCTTCACTTTTGCTCCTTGGAATTTCCCGATGCATGGTTCGAACAGCAAAGGAAATTTGTTTAAGACCTGGGCAAACGAAGTGTCGTCAGCAGCCGATAGCGCTCAGACATCGTCCCAGTTCCAGCGTATCTTTCCCAGCCAGCTCCTGCCGAGCAGCATGGGACCATCGCCCGTTACCACCCAGAGTGCTAGCTTGTGCACCGCTCCATCGTAGGAGACCTTTACAGCAGCACTGCCAATTACAGGAATCAGTTTTTTGGTGTAAGTTCTTAGTCTCATACGAACTGGAGTTAAGACTGGCCTTGAGGCCTTGTTGCACCACAACCTTTTGAAAGTCTTTTTGCCCATGATGGACTGGCTCGCGCCCATGTCCAGCTCCATTGACACCGGGAGTCTAGTTAGTTCAACATTCAGCATTATCGGGGGAAAATTCGTGGTGAATGTGTGCACCCCATGTACTTCTGCCTCCTCTATCTGAGGCTGTGGTTCGTAGTGATCCTCCGTGGATCTATTCTCCTCTGCAATGTGGTGGTTTGCAGGCTTAACAGGCTTAGCAGCTCGCCTGCTCACTCGTTGGAGGTGTCCCATTGTTCCACAGCCCTTGCAAATGTATCCTTTGAATCGGCATGAATAGAAATGATGATCATTCCCGCAGTGCCAACAAGGTGTTAATGGCTTTGCATTCATCACCCTTGATGGTAGACTCTGAGACATCTGCGGGCGTGTAGGTGCAGGTATATGTGACCTGCACTGTACGTTACGATTCGAAAACAACATCACTTTGTTCAAAGTGCTTGTAGCAGCACTTGTGTGCTGAGAGATTTGCTTAGTATTGTCACAGGTGGCAATGAACGCCTGGGCTATCGCTATGGCCTTACTCAAGGTTGGGGTCTCTACAGTCAAAAGCTTGTGAAGTATGGTTTCGTGGCCAATGCCATGTATGTAAAAGTCTCTGAGCATGTGCTCCAAATGTCCTTCAAATTTGCAATGTCCTGCAAGGCGTCTTAGCTTCCTGGCCTTCAGACCTTTTGTAGGTGTAGAACCGATACCTCGCCATCTGCACCTGGGCAGGACCGGAACCAATGTCCGAGGGGGAGTGTTTGCTAGTGCTGCTGGGGAGGAGTTAAACCAATATGGCAGGGGGATGGGAACCTAGCAGGGAGACAGAGGGAAGTAGAATGGGGACAGAAGCAAAAGATAGAAAGAAGAAAATTAAAAGTGGAGGGCAGAGAAACCTAAGGCAAAAAGCAAAAAGGGCCACATTACACCAAAATTCTAAAAGGCCAAAGTGTGTTAGAAAGTCAAGCCTGAAGGCTCTGTGCCTCAATGTGACGAGTATTGGGAATAAGGTGGACAAATTAACTGCGCAGATAGCAGTTAGCGGGTATGATGTAACTGACATCATGGAGACATGGCTCCAGGGTGACCAAGGCTGGGAACTCAACATCCAGGGGTATTCAACATTTAGGAAGGATAGATAGAAAGGAAAAGGAGACAGGGGGTGGCATTGCTGGTTAGAGGAAATTAATGCAATAGTAAGAAAGGACATTAGCTTGGATGATGTGGAATCGGTCTGGGTGGAGCTACGGAATACCAAGGGGCAGAAAACGGTAGTGGGAGTTGTGTACAGAACAGCAAACAGTAGTAGTAAGGTTGGGGACAGCATTAAACAAGAAATTAGGGATGCATGCAACAAAGGTACAGCAGTTATCATGGGTGACTTTAATCTACATGTTGATTGGGCTAACCAAACTGGTAGCAATGCGGTGGAGGAGGATTTCCTGGAGTGTATTAGGGATGGTTTTCTAGACCAATATGTCGAGGAACCAACTAGGGAGCTGGCCATCTTAGACTGGGTGGTGTAATGAGAAAGGACTATTAGCAATCTTGTTGTGCTAGGCCCCTTGGGGAAGAGTGACCAGAACATGGTAGAATTATTTATTAAGATGGAGAGTGACACAGTTAATTCAGAAACTAGGGTACTGAACTTAAGGAAAGGTAACTTCGATGGTTTGAGTCGTGAATTGGCTAGAATAGACTGGCAAATGATATTTAAAGGATTGACGGTGGCTAGGCAATGGCAAACATTTAAAGATCACGTGGATGAACTTCAGCAATTGTACATCCCTGTCTGGAGTAAAAATAAAACGGGGAAGGTGGCTAACAAGGGAAATTAAGGATAGTGTTAAATCCAAGGAAAAGACATATAAATTGGCCAGAAAAAGCAACAAGCCTGAGGACTGGGAGGAAGACAAAAGGTTTCATCAAGAGGGGGAAATAGAGTACGAGAAGAAGCTTGCTGGGAATATAAAAACTGACTGCAAAAGCTTCTATAGATATGTGAAGAGAAAAAGATTAGTGAAGACAAACGTAGGTACCTTGCAGTCAGATTCAGGTGAATTTATAATGGGGAACAAAGAAATGGCAGACCAATTGAACAAATACTTCGGTTCTGTCTTTATGAAGGAAGACACAAATAACCTTCTGGAAGTACTAGGGGACCGAGTGTCTAGTGAGAAGGAGGAACTGAAGGATATCCTTATTAGGCGGGAAATTGTGTTAGGGAAAATGATGGGATTGAAGGCCGATAAATCCCCGGGGCCTGATAGTTTGCATCCCAAAGTGCTTAAGGAAGTGGCCCTAGAAATAGTGGATGCATTGGTGATCATTTTCCAACAGTCTATCGACTCTGGATCAGTTTCTCTGGACTGGAGGATAGCTAATGTAACACCACTTTTTAAAAAGGGAGGAAGAGAGAAAGCAGGTAATTATAGACCGGTTAGCCTGACATCAGTAGTGGGGAAAATGTTGGAATCAAGCATTAAGGATGAAATAGCAGCGCATTTGTAAAGCAGTGACAGGATAGGTCCAAGTCAGCATGGATTTATGAAAGAGAAATCATGCTTGACAAATCTTCTAGAATTTTTTGAGAATGTAACTAGTACACTGGACAAGGGAGAACCAGTGGATGTGGTATATTTGAACTTTCAAAAAGCTTTTGACAAGGTCCCACACAAGAGATTGGTGTACATAATTAAAGCACATGATATTGGGGGTAATGACTTGGACAGGTTAGATGAGTGGGCAAATGCATGGCAGATGCAGTATAATGTGGATAAATGTGAGGTTATCCACTTTGGTGGCAAAAACGCAAAGGCAGAATATTATCTGAATGGCGGCAGATTAGAAAAAGGGGAGGTGCAACGAGACCTGGGTGTCATGGTTCATCAGTCATTGAAAGTTGGCATACAGGTACAGCAGGCGGTGAAGAAGGCAAATGGTATGTTGGCCTTCATAGCTAGGGGATTTGAGTATAGGAGCAGGGAGGTCTTACTGCAGTTGTACAGGGCCTTTGTGAGGCCTCACCTGGAATATTGTGTTCAGTTTTGGTCTCCTAATCTGAGGAAGGACGTTCTTGCTATTGAGTGCAGCGAAGGTTCACCAGACTGATTCCCGGGATGGCAGGACTGACATATGAAGAGAGACTGGATCAACTGGGCCTTTATACATTGGAGTTCAGAAGGATGAGAGGGGATCTCCTAGAAACATATAAGATTCTGACGGGACGGGACAGATTAGATGCGGGTATAATGTTCCCGATGTTGGGGAAGTCCAGAACCAGGGGACACAGTCTTAGAATAAGGGTTAGGCCATTTAGGACTGAGATAAGGAAAAACTTCTTCACTCAGAGAGTTGTTAACTTGTGGAATTCCCTGCCGCAGAGAGTTGTTGATGCCAGTTCATTGGCTATATTCAAGAGGGAGTTAGATATAGCCCTTAGGGCTAAGGGGATCAAGGGGTATGGAGAGATAGCAGGAAAGGGGTACTGAGGGAATGATCAGCCATGATCTTATTGAATGGTGGTGCAGGCTCGAAGGGCCAAATGGCCTACTCCTGCACCTATTTTCTATGTTTCTATGTAACAGGTCTATGCCAGTATTTATGTTCCCCATGACCTTCATCCCACCTTACTTTATCTCACCCTATCAATAGTTCCTTCTATTGCTTTCTCCGTCACGTACTTATTTAGCTTCCGCTTAAATGCATCTATGCTAATCACCTCAACCACTCCATGCGGTAGCAAGTTCCATATTCTAACCACTCTCTGGATAAAAATGTTTCTCCCTCTTGGCCCCTATGCAGGTTGAGATTTTTCATGGCTCCTTTTCCTCAGGTACTATTATTTTCCAATTCAAAGCCATCATCATCACCTGCTCCTTAAAAAACACAAGTTGACTCATCCTCTTCAATTACTGCCCCTATCTAACCTCCCTCACCTCCAAAAGGTTTTCAAGTGTGTCATCAGCACCTAGGTCTTTGCTGATCTTTTCCAAAATGTTGTGTTCAAATTATTTCAGTCCAATTTTCACCCTTCTCACTACACCAAGACTGCCAAAGTAATGACTAACATCCTCTGTTCTCATAACAGCAATGCATTATCTCTCCTTATCCACCTCAATCTCTCTGTATCATTTCATACAGTTAACTACACAGTCATTATCATAGGCAGTCCCTCGAATCGAGGGTGACTTGCTTCCACGTCAGAAAGTTCACAGGTGTTTCAATGAAGGACCTAAGATTACAGGTCCCGAACTAAATCTTGAAGGGTGGAAGATGCCTGTGCGTGGATTTTTTTAACATGTGGTGACCGTTGCACACCAGCCACCACACGGGCTTGACAGAGCTAGGTCTTGGTCCAGTGGCAAGGATTAACCAAGACGACTGGAGACCAGCTCAGCTGCATGGACCTAGTGCACGCATATCACAGTGTGGGCTGACCTGTGCTGCCCCTCGGCCCCTGGCCCCGAACTCACACCTCTCCTGGGCCCCGATCATGTCGCTCTGCAATCGCTCGGCGCTCCTTCGCCCTGACCTCGCCACTCCTGCAGTACCTGCCCACGCTCCAATCACCGACCTGGACCTTGGTGACGTCCCTCTTCACTGCCGTTGCTCTCCTGCTCCAGCACGTGCTGCTCCCTGGAGTGGTATGCTGCCACGCTGCTCCTTCCGCTCCCCGGCCTGCTCTGTTCTTCAGCACTGAGGGCGTAATGTGACACCTCTCCACCACATCTCTTGACCACTGGTTAGACCACCTGCTCAATATTAAGACATGAATGAGTTAAAACACCACCCCAAAATGAACACCAGGAAAACCAAAGGCATGGTTTTCAGTCCCTGTTGTAAACTTCACTCCCTTGCCACCAATTCTATAACCCCTTTAGCCATTCGCTCAGACCAAACTAAACCATCCGGTACCTTGATGTCCTCTTCAACCCAGAACTGAGCTTCAGACCCCCATGTATCCATCACCAATACTGCTTATTTCCACTTGCACATTACCACCAAAACCTATTTCAGTGGTTTTGTCACCTCTAAACTTGAATACTCCGTGCCCTGGTAGCTTCCCATCCTACCCCTCCAGAAATTGTATGAAGTTCAGCCAGCTATATCCTGTTCCACACTACATCCGAATTGTTCATCAACCATTGATTCCAAACACTGCATTGATTTTAAAATCATCGTCTTTGTCATGTATGTAACCACAATGTAACACCACTGTATGACTGCATAGATGCACACCTTGACCACAAGGGGCGAACTTGTGGGAGACACTCCTTACCTGATCACATAGGTATAAAAAGGGAGGTCTCATGCAGGGTCATCGTCTTTGGAGTCCTGTGAATAAAGAGTTAAGGTCACAGAGTGACCTTGTCCCCAGAATGTGCTTCGTGTGGTTTCATACTGTAGAGTCAGGACTTTACATTGGCGACGAGAAACGGGAATTCACGACCCACGAGAATGGCCACCGGTAGCACAGAGGAATGGTACTGTGCTGGGGAAGACTGGGACGATTTTGTCGAGAGGTTTCAGCAAAGCTTCTTAACTGTTAGATCTCTTAATTTTCAATGAAATGCGAAATCTGGTTGTAGATTTAAAGTAATTTTATTCCAACAGCAGCAACAAGCTCTGGCTGATTGCCAACCCTTTGTCCTTTTGATAACACATGGCAAAAATGGCTGTTCTTAACCTGGATCAATTTACAGAAATGAACTCGCCTCCTTTGACCTTATTGGCTCAATTGACATATTGTTAACTCCTAATTGGCTCGCTGCCAAAAGTCCTGAAATGTCAAGTTGATTGATGACTTAATACAATGTGCTCATTCTCACGTAGGCATGGGGTCTGTGTTTTCTCAACTTTGCAGCCTGTTTGAATTCTCTATCAATCTTTGATTCTTTCACAAACTGAATCATAAAGCATCAGGTATCACTGGTTAAACATTCTACAAAATAATTTTATACATGTTAATAGAGTTTCCTTCTAAAATTTGTTGATGTGTTTCGCCACATATCCGGACTAGTAGTTCCACACAAATTTACATCAACCCGAATTCTATCGTCGCCACAATGGAAGTCTGGTTTTAGTAGGTTAATTAACCTCATTCCAATTTAATCCAAATCAATATCTTAATTCAACCAGTAAACAACCTTCCCTTAAGCATAACATACCACTTTGCCACGTACAGACGGTCTGCTAGGACCTGCAAGGTGTCTCACCTGCGGGACAGCAGTTACAGCCGCCTGGTTGCAACAACATTTAATCAACATAAACAAACAATATAAAAGTAAAATAATTACAACAAATAGAATTAAACCTTCCACCAATGAAGTTCCTATTGAACCTAGCCATTCAGTGGCTCCGCTCCACAAAGTGAATGATGGGGGTTGCTTAAGTTTTTCTACCTCCTTTTGGATATGCTCCCCTAAGTGGGTAATTTCTTTGGAGCTATCTGGGATATATGTGCAACACTCAGAAGAGTTACCGACAAGGCATAAGCGCTTGTGGCGCGACTGGCTTGTCGGTAACTCTTTGTCTCCAGACGCCATCTTCGCATAGCTTAATTTCTGCCTCAATCCATGTCCATTTTTCCTCTCGGGAGCACTCGCCTTGCATTGTTTGAAGGTCTTGTGTCAGAGTCCTGAGTGCTTTCAATCTGCACATCTGTGTTGGTTCTTCTGGGGGAGCGCCCTGTGAGGCGGCATCTTTAGCTGCCTGGTCGGCTAGGGCATTTCCCTGTGCTTCCGTGGTATTTTCCTTGGTATGGGCCTTACACTTCAGGATGGACACTTCCTGAGGTAATTGTATGGCCTCTAGTAAGTCTCGGACTTCTTTTCCATTTCAGATAGGTGTATCAGCAGCAGTGAGGAATCCACTTTTCCGCCATAACAGACCAAAGTCGTGAGCGACTCCAAAAGCATAACGCGAATCTGTGTAGACATTAGCTGTCTGTCCTTCTGCTATTCGGCATGCTTCTGACAGGGCCCGTAACTCGGTCTGTTGTGCTGACGTTCCTGAGGGTAAACATCCTTTTGCCATTACCTCATATAAGTTTGTAACTGTCCATCCTGCTTTTCTGGTACCATTGTCAACAAAGGAGGAACCATCTGTAAACAGGATGAGGTCTGGGTTGTGAAGAGGCTCCTCTGCTGCTAAGGCTGCTTCTTCTGTTTCTTTTAAAATCTCCACGCAGTCATGCTCTTCACATTCTCCCCCCTCTTGCTCCCTCGATTCTGACATCGGGAGTATAGTTGCGGGATTAACCGGGCTGGCCCGGATGATATGGAGATTAGGAGCTTCCAAAACTGCTGTCCAGCGGGTCCATCTAGCTGCTGTCACCTGAGACATTCTATTCATAGACAGCAAAGCATGTACGGTGTGGGGACACTTGACAATCAGCTTTTGGTCGAGGACTAGACCCCCAGTGATCATTACCACTCGACATGTAGCTTCCATGGCCCTTAGGCAACTTCCCCATCCGAGGGCTACCGCATCCAGTTTTGCCGAATAATAGCCAATAGGTCTTTGCCGATCCCCATGTTCTTGTGTCAGTATAGCTGTCATGTATCCTTCTTTCTCATGGACAGACAGGGTAAATGGCTTGCCACTGTCGGGGATTCCCAGAGCTGGTACCGAACACAAAGCCTTTTTCAAATTCAGGAAGGCCTCTTGCTGTTCCTTAGTGAGGGTGATGGCTTCTTTAGAGGCACGTTTCCCCTTTAAGATATCATTCAGTGGCTGAGCAAGCTGAGTGAAGGAGTCAATCCAATTTCTGTTAAAGTTACACAATCCCAAAAAATACCTTAGTTCCTGAATAGTGGTGGGTTTTTTAGCAGCCTGAATGACTGCAGTTCTATCCTGGGTAAGTTCTCTCTTTCCTTGTGAAATCTTTTGTCCCAGGTATATAACCTCTTCTTGGGATATTTGTGCTTTGTCGATGCTGGCTTTATGTCCTTTCAGCCAAAGGTGGTCCAGCAAAGCTCGTAAATCTTGTTCATGCTGTTCTTCCGTGTTTGAAGCTAGCAGGATATCATCTACATATTGGATGACTGTGGATGACAGGGGAGGTAATTCTCGCAAATGGCTTTGTAAAGCCATGTGGAATACCGTAGGGCTGTTGTGGAAACCCTGCGGTAACCGGGTCCAAGTATACTGTTATCCTTGGACAGTGAAAGCAAACCACTGTCGAACCTCCGGTGCCAGAGGCACCGACCAAAATCCGTTGGCCATATCTATAACTGAGAAATATTTATGTTCCAGCTTGAGGGCATTAAAAATGGTGGAGGGATCTGCGACCAAAGGAGCTTTTTGATCAATACACTATAATCGACAGTCAAACGCCAAGTCTCATTAGATTTCTGTACCGCCACAAGGGGCTATTGGAGGAGCTATGCGTTTTAATAAGCACCCTTTGTTTCTCCAATTGCTGAATAACCGGTAAGTTTCCCGCGATGGCAGTTGGACTGATGGGATACTGTTTAATGCATGGAGGCTTGGTCCCGGTAAATGATGCAGGCTCCATCTGGAGTAGGCCACAATCGTTCTTATCTTTAGCCCATATCGGGTGTTCCTTCAATTCTTCTTTCTTCAAAGTTCAAATTGACCATGTCAACCGACCATCCTCGAAATGCAACGATGAATCTACTTGGATTAAGAACATAAGAACATAAGAATTAGGAACAGGAGTAGGCCATCTAGCCCCTCGAGCCTGCTCCGCCATTCAATAAGATCATGGCTGATCTGGCCGTGGACTCAGGTCCACTTACCCGCCCTCTCCCCGTAACCCTTAATTCCCTTATTGGTTAAAAATCTATCTATCTGTGACTTGAATACATTCAATGAGCTAGCCTCAACTGCTTCCTTGGGCAGAGAATTCCACAGATTCACAACCCTCTGGGAGAAGAAATTCCTTCTCAACTCGGTTTTAAATTGGCTCCCCCGTATTTTGAGGCTGTGCCCCCTAGTTCTAGTCTCCCTTACCAGTGGAAACAACCTCTCTGCCTCTATCTTGTCTATCCCTTTCATGATTTTAAATGTTTCTATAAGATCACCCCTCATCCTTCTGAACTCCAACGAGTAAAGACCCAGTCTACTCAATCTATCATCATAAGGTAACCCCCTCATCATCGGAATCAGCCTAGTGAATCGTCTCTGTACCCCCTCCAAAGCCAGTATATCCTTCCTTAAGTAAGGTGACCAAAACTACACGCAGTACTCCAGGTGTAGCCTTACCAATACCCTATACAGTTGCAGCAGGACCTCCCTGCTTTTGTACTCCATCCCTCTCGCAGTGAAGGCCAACATTCCATTCGCCTTCCTGATCACCTGCTGCACCTGCAAACTAACTTTTTGGGATTCATGCACAAGGACCCCCAGGTCCCTCTGCACCTCAGCATGTTGTAATTTCTCCCCATTCAAATAATATTCCCTTTTACTGTTTTTTTTCCCCAAGGTGGATGACCTCACACTTTCTGACATTGTATTCCATCTGCCAAACCTTAGCCCATTCGCTTAACCCATCCAAATCTCTTTGCAGCTTCTCTGTGTCCTCTACACAACCCACTTTCCCACTAATCTTAATGTCATCTGCAAATTTTGTTACACTACACTCTGTCCCCTCTTCCAGGTCATTTATGTATATTGTAAACAATTGTGATCCCAGCACCGATCCCTGTGGCACACCACTAACCACCGATTTTCAACCCGAAAAGGACCCATTTATCCCGACTGTCTGCTTTCTGTTCGCCAGCCAATTCTCTATCCGTGCTAATACATTTCCTCTGACTCCGCGTACCTTTATCTTCTGCAGTAACCTTTTGTGTGGCACCTTATCGAATGCCTTTTGGAAATCTAAATACACCACATCCATCGGTACACCTCTATCCACCATGTTCGTTATATCTTCAAAGGATTAGAACGTCTATTCCCAAAAGGGGTTGATCTACTGGGCCTATCCAGACCGGCATGGTTAGTTCATGTGGACCCAGCCCTATAAGTACCGGTGTTGTCCTTTTAATTTCCATTTTATTGCCCCCAACTCCATAGGCTGTACGTGCCCTACCATCCAACGGCAAAGAGTCTCCATATTGTAGGGGTAAGCATGTTAATTCCGCCCCTGTATCTAAAAGACAGTCCACATCCTTATCTCCCACCCTCACAGTTATATATAGCCCATTTCCCCTCTGTTGTATTAGTGCGAGGAGGGGGGCCAGGTCGGGCTCTAATCGTTTTTTGCTATCCCAAGTAACTCCTTCTTTTGTTGTATTGTCAGTCACTTAAATGCTACTATGAGGTCATTATCTTGTGGCAAACCTGGTTTGTTGGCTGAATTGTATCCCTGGCTGCATCATCTTCCCCGGCCGTGACCTTGCTGTTTCGCCCTGCACGTCTTGGCCCAGTGACCTTCTTTCCCACAATAATGCCATTTTCCGGGTAATTTTCCTAATGACTGTTTATCGGAATCCTGGGATATCCATCCCATAGCCTGCACAGCTCGGACTTTAGCTCCCATACCCCTGTCTAATTGGTTACATCGATCCTCCAACACTGCAAAGGTAGTTCCTCTACCTTCCCAGTCCGGTAACACTACTTTAAGCATTTTGGACAGTTCTGGCTTTAGACCTGCCATGAAAGCTGCTTTCAGGGGTCCAAATACTTGTTCATCCATTTCCTCATCCATATTATTCATACCCGAATGTTCTAGCCACGTGCATCTAAACCGCTCATCATACTCCAAGACCTCCTCTGTTCCTTTCTGTTGGCAGGTTGCAATTTTTCCCCAGTCTGTCTTAGCTGGACTGAAGGCTTTCAGCCAGTGTTTAATCGCATCCCACCCTGTGTCTAATTCTTGCTTATCCAGCCCCAAAGCTTCTTTTACCTTGTCGTACAATTTTCTTCCTCGTGTTTTTGGCACCATTATGGTCAAAATTTGCACTCCGTCCCAGGGATGAAGTTAATATATATTTCTTAAGCGGTCCAATTGGTCCCACGTTTTCACTCCCCCTTTCTTTGGATTGGGAAACTACTTGGACCATTTATCAATTTTCTCTGGGTCTGCCGGATCATGAAATAAGTATTCTGCATACACCCTTTTCTTCGTTTTTTTTGGTTCCGTCCTCATCCGCAGTCTCTTCTGATTTGACTACAACTCGTTTTTTTTTAAATGGGGCAAAGCGCACCCCTAATTCTTCATCCTCCGACCCTGTATCTTTGGAGGACTCAGAATCCGTATCTATTCCTTGGTCGTGTCTTCGGGTTTGCGCTTTTAATTTATCCAAACATGGGTACCCTGGGAATTGACCGATACATTTTCCTTTTCCTATTACTGTCTCTTGACCTTTTTCCATGATTTTTTCCATTCTTTAATTTCACCTTTAAGATCTTTAACTTCCACTTCCAACTTTTCAAGTCCAAGTTTTTTCTGTCTCATTTGTTTACAAACCGCTTGCAATTGGTCCTTTGTACTGGTCAGGTCCCTATTATGTTGGGAGCATGTTATAATTTCATTCTGCTGTCGGATCTGTCCCATAATGGCTAAGGACCATCTGGTTCGTTCTTTATTTTTCATACGGGTTGTTTTTCCCCAGACCCTTTTGATCTCGTCCAAGGACCATTGTCCTTTGGAGGTACCGTATTTTCGTTCGATCTTAATGCAGGTTTTAGATAAGTCGAATTGTTGTTCTATGTATTCTTTCAACTGTTCGAGGATTTCATCTATCCAAACCTCAGATGGTGCCTGCCCACCTTTAATATTTGTAGGCAATTCTTTGCTCTTATCTTCTGCTGCCATAGTACTGATTTCTTTACTGGGATCTCGAGTTGTAGGCTTTCCAGCCGATCAGTGGGTCGGTGATGAATTAATTAACACGCCACCGAAGTTTAGAAGTCTATGGGAGCTGGAGCCGACTACCAACCGGAGGGTTCGAAAACCGGAGGCTTTCGGAAGCGCGTAGAAGGAGAGGCGAATTTAGACAATTGACCGAGGACTTTTATAAAGAGGAGTCCTTACCTCAGTATGTAGGTCCGATGTCCAAAATTCAGTTTCTTCCCTCGGCGATCCTGTTCATGACGCCAAAATTGTTAGATCTCTTAATTCTCAATGAACTGTGAAATCCGTTTGTAGATTTAAAGTAATTTTATTCCAGCAGCAGCAACAAGCTCTGGCTGATTGCCACCCCTTTGTCCTTCTGAGAACACATGGCAAAAATGGCTGTTTTTATCCTGGATCAATTTACAGAAATTGGCTCAATTGATATGTTGTTACCCCCAAATTGGCTCGCAGCAAAAAGTCCTGAAATGTCAAGTTGATTGATGACTTAATGCAATGTGCTCATTCTCACGTAGGCATGGGGTCTGTGTTTTCTCAACTTTGCAGCCTATTTGAATTCTCTATCAGTTACGAAAGAATGGCTGGGGGATGAAGCGGCCGAAAAGTGAAGGGCTCATCTTTTGACCAGCTGCGGACCAAAGACTTACGTGCTCATGAAGGACTTACTAGCACCCGAAAAGCCGGCAGACAAAACCTTTGAAGAACTAAGCAAATTGATCGGAGAGCACCTCAAACCGATGAGTAGCATACATATGGCCCGACACAGATTCTACAATCACCGACGTCGTGAAGGACAGAGCATACAGGACTTCATAGCGGACCTCCGGCGTTTGGCCAGCCTCTGTAAGTTCACAGATGCCTGCAGGGGGGAGATGCTAAGGGACTTCTTTATCGAGGGCATTGGTCATGCGGGTATTTTCTGCAAATTACTTGAGACCAAGGATTTGACCTTGGAAGCGGCGGCGTTGATAGCTCAAACTTTCACGGCGGGGGAGGAAGAGACAAAAATAATATACACGCGCAATTCTACCTCTAACGCGGCAATGGATCAGGGAGTCAATATCATCAATGCGACTCAGAGCCCCGCAGTCAGGCAGGGGCAGTCCGACACTCCCCAGGCAGCAATAGACCCCAGAGTAGGACTTCAACAGAGACAATGGCAGGCTGAACGGACATTCACGCCATCACAGTGGACAATGCGGCCCGGGATGGGGCCATTGACACTCAGTAATAGGGTACTTAAGAGCAGTCAAAGGGACAGTCAGCGTGAAATGCCTGGCTATAGTCCCTTTGTTCCCAACAATGGAAACTTTAACTCATGCTGGAGGTGTGGGGGAAAACACTCAGCTAGATCTTGCAAATTTCAACAGTTTATCTGCAGGAACTGCAATCTCAGTGGCCACTTAGCTCGAATATGCAGGAAGTCTGCAACCAGACTAATATATGAGGCGGATGGACCAGAAGAGGGTTCTTTGAGGCAGGATGACTTTTGGGGCAAATCGATGGACGCTGAGGTTCAGCGGGTCCATGTCGCGAATACTCACAGTTCATACACCAAAACCCCATTAATGATGATGAGAGTTTTATTAAATGGTATCCCAGTACGCATGGAGCTGGACACAGGGGCCAGCCAGTCACTCATGGGCGTTCAGCAGTTTGAGAAGCTATGGCCACTTAAAGCCAGTAGACCACAATTAGCACGTATCGAGACACAATTATGGACTTACACTAAAGAAATCATTTCGGTGCTAGGCAGTGCAATGTTGGCTGTCATACACAATGGGTTAGTGAATCGACTGCCGCTCTGGATTGTCCCGGGCAATGGTCCGCACTGTTGGGGAGGAGCTGGTTAGCCGAGATGAATTGGAAATGGGGGGATGTTTACGCAATGTCATCTGTGGAGCGAAGTTCATGCTCACAAGTCCCACAACAATTTGATTCACTATTCCAACCTGGCGTCGGGACTTTCAAAGGCACTAAAGTAGTGATACACATTACCCCGGACGCCAGGCCAGTGCACCACAAAGCCAGAGCGGTGCCGTATGTGATGCGGGAAAAGATCGAGAGCGAATTGGACTGGCTGTTGAGAGAGAGCATCATCTCGCCTGTTGAATTCAGTGACTGGGCAAGCCCCATCGTTCCCGTCCTAAAAGTGGATGGCTGTGTCAGGATCTGTGGCGACTACAAGGCCACCATCAATCGGGTGTCCCTACAAGATCAATACCCGCTCCCAAGAGCGGAGGACCTCTTCGCCACGCTGGCAGGCGGCAAGCTGTTCACCAAGTTGGACCTCACTTCAACCTATATGACCCAGGAACTGGCCGACGAATCTAAATTACTGACCACCATCACCACGCACAAGGGACTGTTCGTTTATAACAGGTGCCCGTTTGGCATTCGATCAGCGGCCGCAATTTTTCAACGAAACATGGAAAGCCTGCTTAAATCCATTCCTGGAACGATCGTATTCCAGGACGACATTCTCATCACGGGTCGAGACACCGAGGAACACCTCCACAACCTGGAGGAGGTGCTATGCCGACTGGACCATGTAGGCCTGCGACTCAAGAAGTCTAAATGTGTGTTCTTAGCTCCTGAGGTTGGAGGGTTGCTGCAGATGGGCTTCGGCCCACCAAATCCAAAACAGAGGCGATTCGACGAGCACCCAGGCCCTGCAACACATCGGAGTTGCGTTCATTCCTGGGACTGTTGAACTATTTCGGGAACTTTCTGCCGAACTTGAGCACATTGTTGGTGCCGCTACACGTGCTCCTGCGTAAGGGTTGTGATTGGTTTTGGGGGGACTATCAGGAATGGGCTTTTGATCGGGCGCGAAACCTACTTTGTTCAAACAAGTTGTTGACCCTGTACGACCGCTGTAAAAAATTGGTTCTGACATGTGATGCATTGTCTTATGGGGTTAGGTGCGTGTTGCAGCAGGGCAATGCTGAAGGTCAACTACAACCTGTGGCTTATGCCTCCAGATCGCTCTCTCAAGCAGAACAGGGATATGGGATGGTCGAGAAGGAAGCACTTGCATGTGTCTATGGTGTAAAAAAAATGCATCAGTACCTCTTTGGTAGGAAGTTTGAACTAGAGACAGACCACAAGCCATTAACATCCTTGTTGTCAGACAACAAGGCTATCAATGCCAACGCATCAGCTCGCATACAGCGATGGACTCTCACGCTGGCTGCTTATAACTACTCCATCGGGCACCGGCCCTGCACTGAAAATTGCGCTGATGCGCTCAGCAGGCTTCCACTGGCCACCATTGAGGGGGCAGCGGAGCAAAGCGCCGAGATGGTTATGGCTGTCGATGCCTTTGACAGCGCAGGCTCCCCCATCACAGCCCACCAGATCAAAATCTGGACAAACAGAGATCCCCTCCTATCCCTGATTAAGAAATGTGTCCTGACTGGGGATTGGGCGCCCGCACACGGAGCATGCCCTGACGAGGTCAGACCGTTCCACAGGTGGATGGATGAGTTCTCCATCCAAGCCGACTGCCTACTAATGGGCAGCCGGGTAGTTATGCCCCATAAGGGCAGGGAGACATTCATCAGGGAACTCCACAGCGAGCACCCAGGCATTGTGCTGATGAAGGCCATTGCCCGGTCACACGTTTGGCGGCCTGGAATTGATTCAGACCTGGAACACTGTGTTCGCAGGTGCACGACGTGTGCCCAGCTGGGTAATGTCCCCAGGGAGGCCCCGCTTAGCACGTGGCCCTGGCCCACCAGGCCATGGTCACGCATTCATGTTGACTACGCAGGCCCGTTTATGGGTAAGATGTTCCTTACTGTGGTCGATGCGTACTCGAAATGGATCGAGTGCATCATTCTGAATTCATGCACATCATCCACCACCGTGGAAAGCCTACGTGCGATCTTTGCAACGCATGGCTTGCCGGACATCCTAGTTAGTGATAATGGCCCATGTTTCACAAGCTATGAATTCCGAGAGTTTATGTCGGGCAATGGCATCAACCACGTCAGGACTGCGCCGTTCAAGCCGGCCTCCAATGGCCAGGCGGAACGTGCGGTCCAAATCATTAAGCAAGGTATGCTCAGGATTCAAGGACCCTCCCTACAATGCCACCTATCGCGTCTCCTGCTGGCCTATAGATCCCGACCACACTCGCTCACGGGGGTCCCGCCCGCAGAGCTACTTATGAAACGGACACTCAAAACGCGGTTGTCCCTCATTCACCCAGTCCTGACCGACATAGATGAGGGCAAGCGCAAGTCACAAAATGAGTACCATGACCGTAATTCAAGGGGGAGATGTATTGAAATAAATGATCCTGTATTCGTCCTCAATCACGCCATGGGGCCCAAATGGCTTGAGGGCACTGTAATTGACAAAGAGGGGAATAGGGTCATCGTGGTAAAACTCAACAATGGTCAGATATGCCGTAAGCATCTGGACCAAGTAAAAAAAAAGGTTCAGCATCGACACGGAGGAACCTGAAGAAGACTATGAGATGGAGCTCACACTACCACCAGTGAACGAGCAACAAGAGCAATCAGAAGAATGCACAGTCCCTAGGGTCAGCCCGGACAGGCCGGAATCACCATAGGTGACAGACACTCACATCAATGTCCATCAACCAGAGCCCCAACTGCGGCGTTCCACGAGGGAGCGTAGACCACCTGAAAGACTAAACCTATGATCCCAATAAGACTTTGGGTGGCGGGGGGGGGCGGGGGGAGGTGATGTCATGTATGTAACCACAATGTAACACCACTGTATTACTGCATACACTCAACCACTCAACCTAGATGCACAGCTTGACCACAAGGGGTGAACTTGTGGGAGACACACCTTACCTGATCACACAGGTATAAAAAGGGAGGTCCCACACTGTGTCATTATCTTTGGAGTCCTGTGAATAAAGAGTTAAGGTCACAGAGTGACCTTGTCCCCAGAATGTGCCTCGTGTGGTTTCATACTGTAGAGTAAGGACTTTACAGTCTTTATCTTCAAATCCCTCCATGGCCTAACAACCTATCTCTGCAACTTTCTCCAGCTTTACATCCTTTCTCTTACCCTTCCGTCCTCTGTCTTCATCCCACTATTCATGCAGAGCTTTCAGCACACTGGCTCTACTTTCTGGTGCTCCCTTCTTGAACCCCTTTATCTCTCCATGTCTTTCTCCACTTTTAAAATGTTTAAACTCCTACCTTTCAAACAAGTTTTTGGTCACCTTTGCTAATTGCTCTCCCATGCCTTAGCATCCATTCCTTTATCTATTTCTATTTATCTTTCATCATGCACCGTGAAGTCCCTTGGGATGCTTTCTATAAGGCGCTATATAAATGCAAGTTGTTGTTGATTCAAGAGTTGTTAAAATTGGCATGCAGCTCAGCCACATAGGACAACATATCCCAAGCTGACTCGAAAATTGTGAGAATATTGGCGTCCTCGGCTGGTCCTCCAGCCCATGTTCCTAGTGACTGAGACTCTGTGCTAGGATTACCCTACCGTCGGGCACTGGTAAGAATGTTTTTCCAGCTATGATACCGGGGAAAAGTGGGTATAGTTATGAAGGAAGCTTGAAAAACTTGACAATTAAAGGAAAGAAACTAAAAGCATGTGTGGGCAGGACAACTAAATAAGGCATTCAAAGAGCCACATTTCAGCCACATAAGAGTCCTTTACAGCTTGCAAGATGCCAGTTGGCTGTCCCTACACTATAACAATGAAGTTCCCTCTCACATCAGAAAACACAGTTCTGCGTTTGGAAGACTGAAGAAGTATGTCTGGAGCACACATGGGATCCAGATCATAACAAATCTGAAAGCATGAAGGGCTATTGGCATTCCTACGTCTTTCTGTTATCAGATTTGGTTGTTTGACAAATTTCACCCCCAAAACCTGACATTAATCATTCACATCAAATGGCAGGAAAAAATGACCACTGCAAGATTCTTGAGTGCAGCAAGACAGCTGGCACTGAGGCCATGCTTATCATAAGGTATCTGTATGGAAAACTCCAGAATGCTAAAAAAAGATGCTACTCAGTGAGCAGAAACAGACTAAGTGGAAGAAAGTCAGGCAGTGAGAGGTCACACATAACCTCAAACCATACAAAATGAATTGTAAATATCTCACAGCTGCTGGCATGAACTGGTGAGCAGTGAAACATAACAGTGTCGGTCAGTATGGGCGCCACAGTGCTGATTGCTGAAGAAGCAGCAATGATAGAACATGAACAGCAGCCATCTGTCATTCCCCCTAATTAGATCTTTGGGTCTGTCAAACTTGTGGGAGAGCTTGTCTCTCCTGTATTGGCCTTAACAGTCATGGGTGCAGCCCTCCAAACTGTTTCTCTTTCCAACAAGGGTCACCACCACCTGAAAATTGTCCTAATGGTCATTAATCCAGCATACTTCAGCACCATATCAGGGGAGAACTTGGGTCCATTTGCGCCTCCCGTTATTGCCCCCGGAGGGCGCTAACGGGGCACAAATTATTTTGTGACCAAGCCCGGCGCTGCTAATGACTCCCGCTAAATTGGGCAGGAGTTTAGCGGCGGCGCTACAGTTTTGCGCCCCGATCTCCTGCGCCTAGAGATCGTGACGTCATTGCCGTGCGTATCGCCCCGTTAGCTCCCCGGCCCCTAAATTGGATTTCACCCCCTAAAGATGCGCCGGGCGATGACAGCGACAGCTTGAGGGGACACGCATCGACCGGCCACTCCGGGGCGAAAGTTAAAGGGGAGGTGCTGAAAAAAATCTGCCATTTTACTTCCTGCTCTGGTCGCGCTTTGGTCACGGGGTCGGTGCCACGATCACTCTGCTTAAATGTCGGGCTGATCGCGTGGCACCTTCGTTCCCATCCAGGTTCCTATTATGCAGAGTATGCAGCTTGGGCCCTTCCCTTTAATTCAGGAAAGAGCACCTCGTACGTGGCAGTGCAACGCCGCCCAGTGAGTAGTGCTGCTGAACCGTGCACCCCGCTCCCGTCCCAGGAAGGAAGTGGAGCACTTGATTTAACCCCAATTTCTCGCGTGGGGCGAGACTTCTGTGCCTGGCCCCCAAACGGGCTGATACCCAATTTCTAGGCATTACCTCAGCTGTGAATGTCAGTTAAACCCTATAACACCATAAGACTCAGTTCCCTGGTGATAACTTCAGCAACTCTCTGTCCTCCCTTGCTAAAATAAAATTAGTTTAAAAAAAATCAGAACCGAACACTAACTATAATGCCCAGCAGCTGCAGTTTATCCTTTGAGCATTAGATGTCACCGCTCAGCTGTTTATTAACCTCTGATGCCTATTTCTCAAAAGACCCTATGGCACACTCTCAAACAGATACTAATAGATAAGGCAAGTGATTCATTACAGAATGTTACTTCTTACCATTCGAATCCTCACAATACCTTCGGGAATTTTTATGCCAAATTACAGAATTAATGCTCTTAAAAGAGATCGGGCTGCTGGCCCTAGGTTTCTCAAAGAAATAGGGGCTATGCTGTGTGAACAGCTTACTCGTATATTTAACTGTTTGCCGTTATTCTCGTGGCCTGGAACGAGGCCCATGCGGTAGCTATATTTAAAAAGGTCAATAAGTCTGTTCCAGAAAATTATAGGCCTATGAGTTTGACTTCAGTTATAGGCAAGTTGCTATAAAAAGGATTATGAGAGATGCACTGTGTCATTACCTTAAAGGAACATGTTATTAGTGAATCTCACCATGACTTCTAGAAAAGAAGGACTTATATCACTAACTTGGTTGAAATTCGGGAAGAAGTTATAAAGATGGAAGCCCAGTAAATACCTTGACTTTAAAAAAGCCTATGATTTAAGTGCAGCAATAAAGGGTACCAAGTAAGGTAGGATTGGTGAGCAGATTTTAGGTTGAATAAGGAACTGGTTGCATTCTCTGAGTCCAAACATGGACAAAAGAGCTGAATTCCAGAGGTGAGGTGAGAGTGACTGCCCTTGACATCTAGGCAGCATTTGACCGAGTGTGGCATCAAGGAGCCCTAGTAAAACTGAAATCAATGGGAATCATGGGGAAAACTGCACTGGCTCGAGTCACACCTAGCACAAAGGAAGGTGGTTGTGGTTGTTGGAGGTCAATCATCTCAGCCCCAGGACATTGCTGCAGGAGTTCCTCAGGGCAGTGTCCTAGACCCAACCATCTTCAGTTGCTTCATTAATGACCTTCCCTCCATTAGCAGGTCAGAGTGGGGATGCTTGCTGATGATTACACAGTATTCAGTTCCATTTGCAACTCCTCAGATAATGAAGCAGTTCTTGACTGTGTGCAGCAAGACCTGGATGACATTCAGGCTTGGGTTGATAAGATTCGTGTCACACAAATTCCAGGCAATGACCATCTCCAACAAAAGAGAGTCTAACCAGCTGCCCTTGACATTCAATGGCATTACCATCACAAAATTCCCCACCATCAACATCCTGGGTGTCACCATTGACCACAAACTTAACTGGACCAGTCACATAAATACTGTGTTAACAGGAGCAGATCAGAAGTTGGGTATTGTGTGACTCACCTCCTGACTCCCCAAGGCCTTTTCACCATCTATAAGGCACAAGTCAGGAGTGTGATGAAATACTCTCCACTTGCCTGGGTGAGTGCAGCTCCAGCAACACTCAAGAAGCTCGACACCATCCAGGACAAAGCATTCTGTTTGATTGG
Organism: Pristiophorus japonicus; assembly: GCF_044704955.1. Taxonomy (NCBI): domain Eukaryota; kingdom Metazoa; phylum Chordata; class Chondrichthyes; family Pristiophoridae; genus Pristiophorus; species Pristiophorus japonicus. The sequence continues at coordinate 82,632,619 of NC_091993.1, forward strand.
CACCCCATCCACCACCTTAAACATTCACTCCCTCTACTGTGGCTGCAGTGTGTACTATCTGCAACAGGCGTTCTCAACCTTTTTGTTTCTGAGGCCCTCTCCTGTGTTATAAAAATGTCATGGGCCGCTATAACTCAACACAAGTATTTTTTCTGTATGAAAATTAGTTCTACAATTAAACATATATATTTATTATTACTTTTGTTTTACTTATATCCTGGAGCATCCCCTGTATTACATACAGGTTCAGTACATTCTCTGGGGTTCTTGACATGTTGGTACATGTCAAGTTGTCAGTACATGTTGGTATTCAGAGCGACCTGGGTGTCCATGTACACATAACACTGAAAGTTAACATGCAGGTACAGCAAGCAATTTAGAAAGCAAATGGTATGTTGGCCTTTATTACAGGAGGATTTGAGTTTAAGAATAAATGTATCTTACTGCAATTATACAGAGCCCTGGTGAGACCACACCTGGTTTCCCTATCTAAGGAAGGATATGCTTGCCATTGAGGGAGTACAACAAAGGTTCATCAGACTGATTGCTGGGATGGGGGGATTGTCCTATTGGAGATTGAGCAGACTAGGCCTATATTCTTTCAAGTTTAGAAGAATGAGAGGTGATCTCATTGAAACATACAAAATTCTTACAGGGCTTGACAGGGTAGATGCAGGGAGGATGTTTCCTCTGGCTGAAGAGTCTAGAACCAGGTGTCACAGTCTCAGAATGAAGGGTCGGCCATTTAGGACTGAGATGAGGAGAAACTTCTTCACTCAGGGGGTGGTGAATCTTTGGAATTCTCTACCCCAGAGGGTTATGGAAGCTCAGTCTTTGAGCATATTCAAGACGGAGATCGATAAATTTTTGAATATTAAGGGAATCAAGGAATATGGGCACAGTGCAGGAAAGTGGAGTTGAGGTAGATCAGCCATGATCTATTGAATGGCGGAGCAGATTCGAGGGGCCGAATGGCATATTCCTTCTCCTAATTCTTATGTTCTTATACCCCTGGGGTTTTTATCGCGGACCATCCCCTGAATCATAACTCGGTTCAGCACATTCCCCAGGATCTGATGCTGACAATAATCTGCCCTCTGTGTTCCTGTCGGTGCTGGTTAAATAAACTAAATGGCCTCCCGTGAAACTGAAAGTGAATGATTGTAGAGCCTGGAACAGGATTATAGATGTTAAAATCGGGCTAATGAGTGAACATTGAAGGGACAGACGGCTTCAATCTCTGCCCTGCAGAGCTTGGTCCCGCTCTCTGCTAAGTTACAAACTGTACTGTTAGATTTTAAAGTCACTCCCTGTTTGATGTAAAATATTTGAGCTGAACACCCATGCTGTCAGTGCTGTGCCCTGAATAGAGCGGAGTTCACTCCGTAACGGATCTCTGTAACCCGGGGAATAATCCTGTTTCTTACTGTCACGCACAGATCGGCCTGCGCTGCCCAACACAAGGCAAACTAATTCGCCACTGGGGATCACGGGATTAATGGCAGGGAGCAACACTGTTTTTCCTGTTATCATCTAAGACTTATTTTTTCCAGACCCCTTGAAACCTTCTTGCAGAAACCTAGGGTGCCACTGTCAATGGTTGAGAACCTGTAATCTACAAGATACACTGCAGCAACTCGCCAAGGCTTCTTCGACAGCACCTCCCAAACCTGTGAACTTTACCGCCTAGAAGGACAAGGGCAGCAGGCACATGGGAACACCATCACCTCCGCGTTCCCCTCCAAGTCACACACCATCCTGACTTGGAAATATATCGCCGTTCCTTCATTGTCACTGGGTTAAAATCCTGGAACTCCCTCCCTAACAGCTCTTTGGAAGTACCTTCACCATACGGACTGCAGCGGTTCAAGAATTTGAGCAATTAAGGATGGACAATAAATGCTGGCCTTGCCAGCAACGCTCTCATTCCAAGAATGAATTTTTAAAAAGGTGGGACATCAAATAGAGGACACAGATTTAAGATAATTGGCAAAATAACCAGAGATGAGATGAATAGAATCTTTTACACAGTGAATTGTTATGATCTGGAATGCACTGCCTGAAATAGTAACTTTCAAATTTGTTATACAGCTATTACTCGATGAAGGAATGTAAGTTTTTCTTTATTCTTGAGGAATGAGCTAAGATGGGCTTTACTGGCCTTCCTCATCTGTATTTATTTTGTGATATTGCACAGAACAGCTAGACACAGACAACAAGAAATTCCTGGAATCTAGATCGGAGTCAAGGAACATGAGGAGAGAATCCCAGAAATCCTGAAAGACTTTTGGGATGGTTGACAGGTTATAAATCAAACAAAAAATGCAGTAATATTTGACAAGTAAAGCATGAACTCGTTTGAAAAGAACCACTTGGTAGTGTTGGGTCTTTTCTGGTTCACGATATTTGCATAAACAGGATCCATCAGCCTTAGGAATTATTAGGAGACATTCCTTTGTCTACTATTTTTTCACTGGCATTAATTTATTTGGAATGGGTTCAATCCTCCACTTTATGAGCCAACAAAGGAATATCACATGAATTTGTTGCATTAATATTGATAAAAGCAAATTAGAGGCTCTGTAAGAATGTCACCTTCATGAATAACGGGCAAACTCTGGAGGGTTAGGTCTTCAGGCCATTGTGAGTGTAGATTATTCAAGCAGTTGTTAACATTGATGATAAAGAGAACAGCAGCCTTGATATACTGAAGTTACTAGCTGCAATAGTTTATTTTGAGATTCTGATATTCATGCACAAGGAATGGGACATACGAGGTAGGACTTTCCTCTATTTTACTGCCAGTTTTCTGATGATGGTGGGCTATAAAGGTGGAGAAATTAGGCAGGGATTCATTACATTGGCATCCATTTATGCATCCAATCAGGATTTCCAACATCACTTCTGCAGATGCCAAAAGCACTTGGCCAAATATGGACAGACGCATTTAAATGAGGCAAATCATGACCATGTGATGTCATACATTTCCCTCATTACCACCTCAGTAACTCTAGAAGTTACTTCTGTCTGTACACAACAGGCATCCGGTGTTGCTAAACAATGTGGAACATAAGAACATAAGAAATAGGAGCAGGAGTAGGCCATTTGGCCCTCTGCCATTCAATAAGATCATGGCTGATCTTCGACCTTAACTTCATCTTCCCGCACTATCCTCATATCCTTTATATCTACTCAACGACTGAGCACCTGCCGCTCTCTAGGGTGGAGAATACCAAACAATCACAATCCTCTGTGAACTAGTAAAACAAATCAAATTTTTGTGGCAGAAAGTCAAATCAATAGAGTGACTATAGATTTACAACACTGCTGTTTTATTGAATCTCGATTGGACGCAGCAACATCAGTTTATTCTTGAGGCTGCCCGGCCCTTTGAGCTGCTGCCGATGTCTAAACTCCGCAGCAGCAACCCTTTATTGGCTACATTTGGCAGGCGGAAAGCGCGGCCTACCAAACTTAAACTTCACATCACGCCAGCCACAATGTCTGAAACACACCGTAAAACTCAAATAAAAGGCATCTGGATTTGATCCTTCCGATGAAAGGTCACGTCAAAAACCTGAACCAATCATTTCTTTCGGATGTTGATTGAGCTGCTGTGCATTCCCTGCATTTTTGGTGCTTTATTTTAAATCATTTTACATTAACCTCTGACAGTGGGGGTAACTTTAACTCTTGCCGATCGTGTAAAATGAGCAATATTGGATCGGATTGGAAATCAAGATCGGGCGAGGTAATGGGTGGCTGGTCTGATATCGTTTGTATTACACTATCGCCAAATGTTACAATTAGCCCCAGTGAGTCTAAACTCCAACCTCACTTAATTAACTCTATTTGAATGACTGCGACTTAATAGGGGGCCATTTTAAATTTGCCCACCAGGGTGGTAACCTGGTGAAACCTGTTGTAGAAACTACCACGAACCAGGGTGTCCCTGGAGATGGAGCACGCGGTGTCCACCGGTACGCTCGCGGCCTTCTGCGAGAGGTGGGACTGGAGTGCATCATCACCCCCGGAAACCAAATTTTAATTTGGTTTATGTTTCAGGTTAAAAGTTAATTGGTTTAATTGTCGGTTTTAGTGCCCCCCCATTAATAAGGGGGCACTTGATTTATGGTTTTAGACAAAATAGTTGCAGAAACTACCACACTCCACCCTGCCACTCCGATTCTCACCTCTTGATTTCACAGGATGAGAATTGGACAGGTTCTACAATGGGCAGCTGATCCACTTCACAGGATCCACCCAGGCACTGACATGGAAGATTACCCCCAGTGTATATGACTTTTATACACAGCTATAATTCATCACCTGGTCCTTTCAGAGATCTAAACCAGGGTAAATAATGTACTCGGCGCATTAAAAATACGCCAAAGTGCCAATCCATGTGGTTCTTCCTGGGAAAAGACTGAGATGGTAATCTTAGAATTGTCACTGCAGGGAAACTGAAGGTAAAGCGCAGGCTCAGGAAGCTGTCTTTCTGGCTCAGTTAATAAAAGAACTGCTGCGTGTGCAATGAATTACATTGCTATCGTGCGCTGAACCATGGCAGCTCAGTGCTGTGGAGTCGCTCGGAATTGGGTTATCCCGAAATCGCTTCGCATGCAATTCTTCACAGCTGTCAGACAGCGGCCAATTTCATCCAGTTTGTGACGAGACGAATACCGCGAATGCTGGAAATCTGAAATAAAAAGAGAAAATGCTGGGCATGCACAACTGGTCGGTCAGCATCTGAAAGGGAAAAAGAACAGGTTACGGTTGTAAGCTGGTAACCCTTTGCAACAACTCAGATTCTGGGGTTTTGCTCCTGAAACATCGACCCGAAATCTGGAACTCTCCCTCCCCAAAAAGCTAGGTCAATTGAATATTTCAAAACTGTGATTAAGAGAGTTTTGTTAGGCAAAGAGTATTAAGGGTTACAGAACCAAGGTGGGTAAATGGAGTTAAGACACAGAACACTTATGATCTAAATGAATGGTGTCAGCCAATGGCTCAGAAGGTTGTGGGTTTGTCCACTCCAGGGACTTGAGAGGCTGATATTCCAGAGCAGTGCTGAGGGAGTGCTGCACTGCTGTCTTTCAGATGAGACATTAAACGGAGGTCTTGTCTGCTCTCAGGAGGACATAAAAAGATCCCACGGCACTATTTCGAAGAAGAGCAGTGGTGTTATCCCCAGGGTCCTGGCCAATAGTTCTCCCTCTATCAACATCACTAAAAAACAGATTATCTGGTCATTATCACATTGCTGTTTGTGGGAGCTTGCTGCACGCAAATTGGCTGCCGCGATTCCCACATTACAACAGTGACTACACTCCAAAAAGTACTTAGTTGGCTGTAAAGCGCTTTGAGTCATCTGGTAAAAGGCGCTTATATAAATGCAAGTCTTTCTTTTTAGGCTGAATGGCCTACTCCTGTTCCTAACCCATCTTTTCTCTTTTCAACTGCTGATGGGGCTTGCTCTGTATTTCTGGAATTTGTATGTTTTAGTCCCTCAAGTTTGTACTAGGCTGTATCGTAGCTCAGGGTCAAGAGGTATCAGGACAGCAATAATAATAATAATAATAAGGCACTGCGGTGAATCGTATTGGGCTTTATAAAGTGAACCTGGTGTAATATCACAACTTAGGATTCCGCAGTCATTTCTTTGAGGTTGAAATTGTACTGAATCATTTCCTGTGTCACGTGCCTTTCCCACTGTCCCAGCAGCAAGCAGGCCAAACAAATCTATTTTATGGCACTGCTTATTTCCCAGATGCGGTTGGAGCCAGTTATGGCACAGATGAGCTCGAGCATTGGTGCAACCTTCAGGCAAATCGGGAGGCGCCAAAAGAAGTCGGACGTGCTGCAAGGGTCTGCGTTCAACAGGGCCAGCTGGGCAGGTGAGCTGTCTTTGTGTTATTCTCAGTTGCAAGCTGTTGATTGACTGTGCGTGTTTGCTAACTTTAAACTAGTTGCTGTGGCTGAACGGGAAGCCTGCTGCTGTGGGACACGTGAGGCAGCTTGTGAAAGCTAACAAAAGCTTCTCATAGGCATCTCCTCGAGACATTTCCTTCTGTCGGGATAACACAGTACAGATGTTTCAGTACAACTTACTTAAATACTGCAATCTAAGCCTTTATTCTTCTATTACAACAGTGTCTGCACTCCAAAAGTACTTCATTGGCTGTAACGCGTTTTAAGACGTCTGGTGGTCGTGAAATGCGCTATATAAATGCAAGTCTTTCTTTTAAATCTGTTTCTATATATGTGTGCCCTAATGCAATGCTAAACAATTCAAACTCCAGTCACTTTACTTTTTTACATCGTTAGATTAAACGTGTTCAACTCCGACGGTTTGCACAGTTTCAAACCAAGATCCCAGAGGTGAAAGAACAATGTTTTAAAGTAAGCTTCTTGCAGGCTGAGAACAATAATGAAATAAATGTTAAAGGGACTGCGTTGTGAGGATGATCAGGCGTGAAATAAGATTTGCTGTGGGCCATACTCACATCGTTCCATTCTCATCAGGTTCCACTGGCTTCTGTACCCCAGATCCTCCCGACTTCACCTTCAAATCACTCCATGTCCTCACCCCCCTCCCTACATCTGCAACCTCCTCCAGCTGTATAGAATCTTAGCGCACAGAGGAAGCCATTTGACCCATCGTGCCTATGCCGGATCTTTCATACCTTTCATGCACGTTCTGCACCTCCGACAGACTCTTATTGCTCATTCCCCATTCCCTCTGGGCTCCATTGGCAGTGCTCCTTCAGCCCTCTGGAGCAGCCTCCTTTATCTTTTGCTTTGTCACTTTCACCCCTGCTTTCATCAGTCACTTAAAAAATAAATCTCTTCAACCGTGCCCCCTCCCGACCCCTCTTTGCCTGCGTGTATTTGTTGTCCACAGCTCTCAGACATCTCCATGTATGCAAGGAGTGCTATAGAAATGCAAGTTGCAACTGTTAATGATGAGTTTTGATTAAGCGCTCCACCTGAAATGTTAACCATTCTATTTGAGATATTGACTAACCTACTGGGTCAGAATTTGCTGTCAAAATAACGGCGAGGCTAATGGCACTCATTGTTGACGCATAAATGGTACGGCAACTTTAGGGAGGAGCAGATGCGCAGTTGAATGTGGATATCTAAAGTGGTGCCGCTCCCCCATTAGCTTTGCTAAAATAGCAGTTCATTGTCTGCCTCTCCATTGATGCATTGAATGTCGTAAATGTTGCTGTATCTGTGCGGTAGATACAGTCTAAAGCCACTGCAGACATTTAGGGCTCATAGTTGGTAGTGTAAGTACACTTTTAATGATGATAATTGTTAATTACTGCTAATCAACCTCTCTGGCACTGAAAATTAACTATTACACGTCTCATTCCTTCAGGTTTTGAATTTTTGGGGGAGATTTTAAAAATGTCAAATTTAAAATTTAATTTTGTTTTTACTTTTCCTTTCCTGTTTTTTCTCTCTCTCTCTTAATCTAAACTTTTTTTCCCTCTCTACTTTTCTTTCTGTACCTGATTTGACATTGAATTCACCCACTCTAATTTACACTTGCTTCTCAGTCCTTGCGCTGTTTATTTCACAATCCTTCACTCTGATTGGTTAAGGAGATACACAGTCGCTTGTCCTGCTCACTCAGGTCCCAGATGCCCAGTTTCCCTCACTGCGATGTTATCAGCTCGCACTTTCAGCAACTTTGTGGTTAAAAATATTTTGAGCTGAAGAGTGCAAGAGCATCTAACTAACGACAGATGCACTGCTGCAGCAAAATCTCCAGCATTTTCTATTTTTATTTCAGATTTACAGTAATTGTTTATTTAATCCATTTTGCCTTTTATTTATTAACATTAAATGCCTTTCTTTGGCCACTAGATGTCATCAGCCCATTGTCCACACAGTTTCTACATTGTGTAGTAACAGCTCCAGGCAGCTAGGTGTCACTGCACTGAGGGGGTTTGTGAGCAAAAGTCTCTTTCAATGGGCAACTTGCTTCAGCAGTCGAACGATACAATACAGAAATACGGATTTAGCAGTATCTTTCGCATTACATCAGAAAACCTCCTCCTCCTCCTTATTTACATGCTGTACCTCAGTGACAGCATCCGCAGGCAGGGGTCAGCTCTCACATGCATGCTTATGAGACCCAGCTCTACCTTTCCATTACCTCTCTCCGTCCCTCGACTGTTGGACTGCTTGTTCGACATCCAGTGTTGGTTGAGCCACAATTTCCTCCAGCTCAACATTAGGGAGACTGAAGCCATTGTCTTTAGCCCCTCAGCCACAAATCCTGCTCCCATGCCACCCTCAAAGCCTCCTTGATAAAATGCAACATCCCCACTGACACCTGGGAATCCCTGACCAAAGACCGCCCTAAGTGGAGGAAGAGCATCCGGGAGGGCGCTGAGCTCCTCGTGTCTCGTCGCCGAGAGCATGCAGAAAGCAAACACAGGCAGCGGAAGGAGCGTGCAGCAAACCAGGCTCCCCATCCACCCTTTCTTTCAACGACTGTCTGTCCCACCTGTGACAGGAACTGTAATTCCCGTATTGGACTGTTCAGTCACCTAAGAACTCACTTTTCGAGTGGAAGCAAGTCTCAATTTCGAGGGACTACCTATGATGATGATCCCATGCTACTGATTCCATCCCCCTCTGAGCCACTGTCTCAGGCTGAACTGGATTCTTTGCAACTTGGTGGCCTGTCAGGTCTGAGCTGAGCTTTAAACCCCATATCCTCTCTAGCACATCCTTCCATCTCTGCAACATCACCCGCCACTGCCTCGACTTCAACCCCACTATCACTGAAACCCTTGTATGTTCCTTTGTCATCTCCAGACATGACTTCTCCAACACTGTCTGCACTGGCCTCCAATCCACCACTCTCCATAAAACTCTGCTGCACATTCCATTCAACCACTGCCCATGTTGTTCCTGACATACCTGGGTCCATCAATTCAATTTAAGATCCCCATCCTTGACTTTAAATTGCTCCATGGCCTTGCCCCACTTTATCTCTGCAATCTCCTCCAGCTCTATATCCCCTTCTCAAACATTCATTTTCTCTCAGCGGCCTTTGGTACGTTCCTCTCGCTTTGTCCCAACATTGGCACAGCTGCTTGGATCCAACTCTCTGGGCTTCCTTTCCTGAACCTCGCTGGCTTTCCATCTCTCTCTCCTTCTTTAAAAACTTGCTCAAAACCATTTCCTCGACCAAGCTTTCACTCACCAGTCCTAGTCTCTCTTTCTGGCTGGACATCCATTTTCCTCATCTGTGAAGCCCCGTGAGACATTTTTTAGGTTGAAAGGTGCAATATAAATGCGAGTAACTGTTGTGAGGGTGAGGTAGCAACTCATCTTTGTTAAATTAAAGACCAGGAACTGGGTTGAGATTAGGCAAAAGTGCTTCATGAAGGACTTGATAGCTGTGAGAGAAGGGAAAGTTTGTACCCCAGGATGCATGTTTAAGATGTCTGTTCGAATGCCTGCAGGAACCAGTAAATGTTGATGTGCAAGTAGCAAAACATTGCAAATTTATTGTCCTTTCTGAACAGTGGGGAAAGGAGGGTTGTGTGGGCGAAGGGAGTGGCGATGATGTTATTGTGCTAATATCTTTAAGTGCCAACATCATTTTCTTTTGTGTAGATATCCACACTGAAAGGCCCCTGTTACAAGGAGTAATTTAGCAAACTATGCAATTTGGTGCTAAAATGTGCTTCTCCTGCCATATCATTTCAAAACTATTTCCTGTCTGACTATTTTGTATGCAATTCTAAAATAGTTACAGATGTTGAAGTGGATGCCAGATCTTCCAGTCTTGTGATGAGAAATGTATACGCTTTGGAAACTCTTCGGGGAGAGTAAAAACATTCTCAAGGGAAGTGTTCATAATGTTCACTGGCAAGCATTCAGAACACTTTCGGCAAGAAAGTTACTTCTCATTATAAACTGCTCTTAATGTGCTCCTTCTTACCTTTGAAAACAAAAACGGTCACCATAACAGTGTAATATTTACACAAATGCACAGCCAGTACACGCAATTAAGATCATTTCTGTGATCAAATAAATGCTGTTTTTTTAAACTGATTATTCTTCAGTCATGGGATTGGCCTAGTAACGGATTTTGGGCTACCTCAGTTTTTCACAAAAATTACAACTGTTTTGTGAACTGAGGGGTGGGACTGAGAGAGCTCTGATCACCATGTGTAGCAAGATTGTAAATGTGTTCATAAAGAACATGTTTGCAAAGCCACTGAGAGCCTCATAGATTAATAGATTGTTGAGTTAAATCTAAGATTTTGATTTTCCAACCACTTCTTGGCAGATATTTTGATTTAAGAGTATTTCTAAGTGAGTAAGCAGTCAGCTTGTACAAGTATCTTTGAACAAAAATGTCTGGCTGAATAAATCCAGAACAGATTTTCGCTGAACCGTTAACTTCATTGTATGACAGAGGACACATGACGGTTAAATTGAGCCGAATAGCTCCATTTTTAGGTGCTACCAGGCCATAAACACAACAACTTGTATTTATATAGCGCTTTTAATATAGCAAACCCTCCCACAGGAGCATTATCAAACCAAGCCACATAAATGAGATATTAGAACTGATGACTAAAAGCTTGGTCAAAGAGGTAGGTTTTAAGTAGCGTCTTAAAAGGAAGAAAGAGGGGTAGAGAGACAAAGTGGTTTAGGGAGGGAATTCCAGAGCTTAGGGCCTAAGCAGATGAAGGCATGGCCGCCAATGGTAGAGCGATTAAAATTGGGAATATGCAAGAGGCCAGAATTTGAGGAACGCAGAGATCTTGGTGGGTTGTAGGGCTGGAGGAGGTTACAGAGATAGGGAGGGGTGAGGCCATGAAGGGACTTGAAAACAAGGATAAGAATTTTAAAATTGTGGCGTTGTAGGACAGGGAGCCAATGTAGGTCAGCGAGCACAGGGGTGATGGGTGAATTGGGACTTGGTGCGAGTTAGGATACGGGCAATATAGTTTGTAATGAGCGCACGTTTATGGAGGGTGGAAGATGGGAGGTTGGCCAGATGAGCTTTGGTCTCAAGTCTAGAGATAACAAAGGCATGGATGAGGGTTTCAGCAGTAGATGAGCTGAGGCAGGGGTGGAGACGGGCAATGTAATGGAGGTGGAAGTAAGTGGTCTTGGTGATAGCATGGATATGTGGTCGGAAGTTCATCTCGGGGTCAAATATGAACTCCAAAGTTGCGAACGGTCTGGTTCAGCCTTAAACAGTTGCCAGGGAGAGGTATCGGAGTTTATGGTGGGGACCGAAGACAATGGCTTTGGTCTTCCCAATATTTAGTTGTAGGAAATTTCTGCTCATCCAGCACTGGGTGTCGGACAAGCAGTCTGAGAATTTAGAGACAGTGGAGGGGTCAAGAGAGGTGATGGTGAGGTAGAAATAAAAACAGAAAATGCTACAAATACTCAGCCGGTGGTGAGGTAGCGCCTGCTGTCATCAGCGTAGATGAGGAACCTGACGTTGGGTTTTCGGATGATGTCGCCAAGGGGCAGCATCTAGATGAGAAATAGGAGGGGGCCAATGATAGATCCTAGGGGGCACCAGAGGTAGTGACACGGGAGTGGGAAGAGAAGCCGTTGCAGGTGATTCTCTGGCTACGACTGGATAGATAAGAATGGAACCAGGCGAGCCCCACCCAGCTGGATGCGGAGGAGTGGTGTTGGAGGAGGATGGAGTGGTCAACCATGTCAAAAGCTGCTGACATGTTGAGAAAGACGAGGAGGGATAGTTTACCAATGTCACAGACAAGTAGGATGTCATTTGTGACTTTGAATGGGCCGTTTCAGCACAGTGACAGGGGTGGAAACCTGTTTGGAGGGATTCAAATATGAAGCTTCGGGAAAGATGGGCATGGATTTGGGAGGTGACAGCGCTTGCAAGATCTTGGAAAGGAAAGGGATGACTGAAGGCACCAAAATGGCGGGCAGGAACCGTCTGTGGTCTTCCGACCAGAAGCGCGCCGCCCGTACTGTTGGGAAAAAAGACCTATTTGGCTCAGCGGTAACCCGTAGTTAGGTAGAAAAAAAACTGCCCGGGAAAAACCTGCATTGGAACAGCGGTAAGTATGAAGACCTGAAAAAAGTTAAGTTAAAGTTTTTATTTTTTAATTCTTTTTCAGCAATTCACTAGTCTTGTGAATGTTTTGTGATTTTTTAAAAAATATTTTGCTTTTTGCAATTCTTTTTTTTGTGTTTTCCCCCCTCCCAAGGCCCAACTCGCAGCAGTAATCGGCCTCGGAGTAAAGTTGGCAAGCACCGACTGCGGTTACCGCTGATTTTTACTGCTGGGCCTTTAAAAAACAGCGGAGTGATTCGCGGTATTATTGGCGCTAAATTCCAAAAAAATACTGCTATAGCTGTTTTAAAAGCTGTCCGGATTTCGGATGATCCCTCCACAGATCAGCGCGATGTCTGGATTTCGGAACATTCCGGAGTTTGGAACTCCGGATTTGGGAGGTCGAACCTGTACATTAAGACAAAGAGAGTGGGAAAGGGCAATTTTGGCTCATTAAAGATGGAAGCAGCAAGACTATAATGGACAATAAGAAAATGACATACTTCTTAAATGAATAGTTTGTAACCATTTTCAGAGTACATAAGAACATAAGAATTAGGAACAGGAGTAGGCTATCTAGCCTATCGAGCCTGCTCCGCCATTCAACAAGATCATGGCTGATCTGGCCGTGGACTCAGCTCCACTTACCCACCCGCTCCCCATAACCCTTAATTCTCTTATTGGTTAAAAATCTATCTATCTGTGATTTGAATACATTCAATGAGCTAGCCTCAACTTCTTCCCTGGGCAGAGAATTCCACAGATTCACAACCCTCTGGGAGAAGAAATTCCTTCTCAACTCGGTTTTAAATTGGCTCCCCCCGTATTTTGAGGCTGTGCCCCCTATTCTAGTCTCCCTGCCAAGTGGAAACAACCTCTCTGCCTCTATCTTGTCTATCCCTTTCATTATTTTAAATGTTTCTATAAGATCACCCCTCATTCTGAACTCCAACGAGTAAAGACCCAGTCTACTCAATCTATCATCATAAGGTAACCCCCTCATCTCCGGAATCAGCCCAGTGAATCGTCTCTGTACCCCCTCCAAAGCTAGTATATCCTTAAGTAAGGTGACCAAAACTGCACGCAGTACTCCAGGTGTGTCCTCATCAATACCCTGTATAGTTGCAGCAGGACCTCCCTGCTTTTGTACTCCATCCCTCTCGCAATGAAGGCCAACATTCTATTCGCCTTCCTGAGTAGGCAAAGAGGATAAAATAGCAGTGGTCCAAGGGAACCTAAAAATAAGTCTATAGGAAGAACATAATGGATTTAATAGCAGTAAATAAAAAACTAATAGAGAAACTGACGGGACTTAAGATAGACAACTCTCCAGGACCCAATGGTGTCCATCCCAGTGTTTTTAGAGAAATAGGTGAGGAAATTACAGATGTGATAGTCATCATTTTCCAAAGCTCTCTAGCTGAATTGGAAAATTGCAAATGTCACTCCATTATTTAAGAAGGGAGGAAATGAGAAACCAGTTAAATACAGACCTGTCAGTTGTGGGGAAATTACTGGACTGAGGGGAGAATTTTAACCTGGAGGAGTGTGTGGATTGGGAGCGGGTGGGGGGTTAAAGCCAATGATATCGACAGTGCATTGGGAAGCCAAACCGTTGAATTCCAGGTTTCACTCCAGCGAATTAGGCTGCAGGTGAGCACCACCTCGGGAGATGCGGCTTGCCAATTAACATTGGTTAATCACTCAATTAGAGCGATATTGACACAGATTTTTGAGCTTACCGTGGGTTTCCCGGCCTTCCTGAAAGTGAGGTGAATACACAGCAGCAATTGAAGGGATCAATACATCTCCGGGGAATGTGGTGCATACTCAGTACTCACAGCTGCTTTCTTACCTGCTCGTGGGAAAGGTATTCACAGTACCTTTGCTGAGAGATGACTTTCTTCACTTTGGAGGTTTCTTCCACACTTTGGAGGTTTGATCTATCAGATCAGGATTATGCAGCATTAGGTTGGACCTCAGATGACAACCAAGATGACCAGCAGCAGCACCCGCAGCAGCCTACTGCTCACAGACCGGTAGCTGTACAAGGGAAAGGGAAGTAGCAGAGGGGGGGTGTCAGTACAAGAGTGGGGGGGCAGTAGAAGAGGGGGGGGCAGTACAAGAGGGGGGGCAGTATAAGAGGGGGAGCAGTACAGAGGGGGGGCAGTACAGAGGGGGGGCAGTACAGAGGGGGGCAGTACAGAGGGGGGGCAATACAGAGGGGGGGCAATACAGAGGGGGGGCAGTACAGAGGGGGGGCAGTACAGAGGGGGGGCAGTACAGAGGGGGGCAGTACAGAGGGGGGCAGTACAGAGGGGGGGCAGTACAGAGAGGGGCAGTACAGAGAGGGGCAGTACAGAGGGGGCAGTACAGAGAGGGGCAGTACAGAGGGGGGCAATACAGAGGGGGGCAATACAGAGGGGGGCAATACAGAGGGGGGCAATACAGAGGGGGGCAATACAGAGGGGGGGCAGTACAGAGGGGGGGCAGTACAGAGGGGGGGCAGTACAGAGAGGGGCAGTACAGAGGGGGGCAGTACAGAGGGGGGCAATACAGAGGGGGGGGCAGTACAGAGGGGGGGGCAGTACAGAGGGGGAGGCAGTACAGAGGGGGGCAATACAGAGAGGGGCAGTACAGAGGGGGCCAGTACAGAGGGGGGCAGTACAGAGAGGGGCAGTACAGAGAGGGGCAGTACAGAGGGGGGCAATACAGAGGGGGGGGTAATACAGAGAGGGGGCAGTACAGAGAGGGGGCAGTACAGAGAGGGGGCAGTACAGAGGGGGGCAGTACAGAGAGGGGCAATACAGAGGGGGGCAATACAGAGGGGGGCAATACAGAGGGGGGGCAGTACAGAGGGGGGAAGTACAGAGAGGGGCAGTACAGAGAGGGGCAATACAGAGGGGGGCAATACAGAGGGGGGCAGTACAGAGGGGGGCAGTACAGAGGGGGGCAGTACAGAGGGGGGCAGTACAGAGGGGGGCAGTACAGAGGGGGGCAGTACAGAGAGGAACAGGGCAGGGAGCAGCTCTCTGGGGACCATGTCTGCCACACAAGGTCTACAGGCAGAGGTTCAGCTTCCTCGACATGTCGGAACAGCGGTGTCTCAGGTGACTCCAGTTATTGCGAGAGGTGGTGGCTGGAATCTACTGTCTGCTAGAAGGCCACCTGCTACCAGCTGGCCTGCTGGCCATGCTTCACCAGTGGTTGTCAAAGACACCACCGCCCTCAATGGTTTTGCCTCTGGATCCTTCCAGGACTTTGCTGGAGACATTTGCAGGATCTCCCAGTCGGCAGTGCACAAATGGGTTGGTTGCCAGGGCCACCGATGATGTCAACTTTCCCTGCGATGACGCCAGTCAGAGTGAGTGGGCGTCGGGTTTGTGGCTTTGGCTGGCTTCCCATTTGGGCATGGCGTCATCGACTGCACACACGTGACAATCGGGGCAGGCACAGATCATCCAGGATTATTTGTCAACAGCTTGGGTATCCACTCCATCAATGTATAGCTGATGTGCAACCACAAAAAGATCTTTTTGCAGGTGTGGGCAAAATTTCTGGGCTGCAGCCATACTGCTTTCATCCTGCGACAGTCCACCCCCCCCTCCCCCAGACGTCTTCGCACCTGGAAGCAAAGTTAACAGGTAGCTGCCAGGAGACAAGGGATACCCACTTAAAGCGTGGCCGATGACACCGCTCAGAAACCCGAGGATTGCCGCCCAAGATCGTGACAATCAATGCCATATCATCAACAGATGTGTCACCGAACAAGCCATCGGCATGCTGAAGGTGCGTTTCAGATGCCTTGACAGATCTGGAGGTGGCCTGCAGTACACACCAGCCAAGATGCCCAGAATAGTCATGGTGTGCTGTGCTCTGCACAACATTGTGCAGCAGCGAGGTTTGGACCTGCAGGAGGACCAAGGCGAAGGGTGACATAGAAACATAGAAAATAGGTGCAGGAGTAGGCCATTCGGCCCTTCTAGCCTGCACCGCCATTCAATGAGTTCATGGCTGAACATGCAACTTCAGTACCCCATTCCTGCTTTCTCACCATACCCCTTGATTCCCCTAGTAGTAAGGACTTCATCTAACTCCTTTTTGAATATATTTAGTGAATTGGCCTCAACAACATTCTCTGGTAGAGAATTCCACAGGTTCACCACTCTCTGGGTGAAGAAATTCCTCCTCATCTCGGTCCTAAATGGCTTCCCCCTTATCCTTAGACTGTGTCCCCTGGTTCTGGACTTCTCCAACATTGGGAACATTCTTCCTGCATCTAACCTGTCTAAACCCGTCAGAATTTTAAACGTTTCTATGAGGTCCCCTCTCATTCTTCTGAACTCCAGTGAATACAAGCCCAGTTGATCCAATCTTTCTTGATAGGTCAGTCCCGCCATCCCGGGAATCAGTCTGGTGAACCTTCGCTGCACTCCCTCAATAGCAAGAATGTCCTTCCTCAGGTTAGGAGACCAAAACTGTACACAATACTCCAGGTGTGGCCTCACCAAGGCCCTGTACAATTGTAGCAACACCTCCCTGCCCTTGTACTCAAATCCCCTCGCTATGAAGGCCAACATGCCATTTGCTTTCTTAACCGCCTGCTGTACCTGCATGCCAACCTTCAATGACTGATGTACCATGACACCCAGGTCTCTTTGCACCTCCCCTTTTCCTAATCTGTCACCATTCAGATAATAGTCTGTGTCTCTGTTTTTACCACCAAAGTGGATAACCTCACATTTATCCACATTATACTTCATCTGCCATGCATTTGCCCACTCACCTAACCTATCCAAGTCGCTCTGCAGCCTCATAGAATCCTCCTTGCAGCTCACACTGCCACCCAACTTAGTGTCATCCGCAAATTTGGAGATACTACATTTAATCCCCTCGTCTAAATCATTAATGTACAGTGTAAACAACTGGGGCCCCAGCACAGAACCTTGCGGTACCCCACTAGTCACTGCCTGCCATTCTGAAAAGTCCCCATTTACTCCTACTCTTTGCTTCCTGTCTGACAACCAGTTCTCAATCCATGTCAGCACACTACCCCCAATCCCATGTGCTTTAACTTTGCACATTAATCTCTTGTGTGGGACCTTGTCGAAAGCCTTCTGAAAGTCCAAATATACCACATCAACTGGTTCTCCCTTGTCCATTCTACTGGAAACATCCTCAAAAAATTCCAGAAGATTTGTCAAGCATGATTTCCCTTTCACAAATCCATGCTGACTTGGACCTATCATATTACCTCTTTCCAAATGCACTGCTATGACATCCTTAATAATTGATTCCATCATTTTACCCACTACCGATGTCAGGCTGACCGGTCTATAATTCCCTGTTTTCTCTCTCCCTCCTTTTTTAAAAAGTGGGGTTACATTGGCTACCCTCCACTCCATAGGAACTGATCCAGAGTCAATGGAATGTTGGAAAATGACTGTCAATGCATCCACTATTTCCAAGGCCACCTCCTTAAGTACTCTGGGATGTAGTCCATCAGGCCCTGGGGATTTATCGGCCTTCAATCCCATCAATTTCCCCAACACAATTTCCCGACTAATAAGGGATTTCCCTCAGTTCCTCCTCCTTACTAGACCCTCCGACCCCTTTTATATCCAGAAGGTTGTTTGTGTCCTCCTCAGTGAATACCGAACCAAAGTACTTGTTCAATTGGTCCGCCATTTCTTTGTTCCCCGTTATGACTTCCCCTGATTCTGACTGCAGGGGACCTACGTTTGTCTTTACTAACCTTTTTCTTTTTACATATCTATAGAAACTTTTGCAATCCGTCTTAATGTTCCCTGCAAGTTTCTTCTCGTACTCCATTTTCCCTGCCCTAATCAAACCCTTTGTCCTCCTCTGCTGAGTTCTAAATTTCTCCCGGGTTCGCTGCTATTTCTGGCCAATTTGTATGCCACTTCCTTGGCTTTAATGCTATCCCTGATTTCCCTTGATAGCCACGGTTGAGCCACCTTCCCTTTTTTATTTTTACGACAGACAGGAATGTACAATTGTTGTAGTTCATCCATGCGGTCTCTAAATGTCTGCCATTGCCCATCCACAGTCAACCCCTTCAGTATCATTCGCCAATCTATCCTAGCCAATTCACGCCTCATACCTTCAAAGTTACCCTTCTTTAAGTTCTGGACCATGGTCTCTGAATTAACTATTTCATTCTTCATCCTAATGCAGAATTCCACCATGTTATGGTCACTCTTCCCCAAGGGGCCTCGCACAACGAGATTGCTAATTAATCCTCTCTCATTACACAACACCCAGTCTAAGATGGCCTCCCCCTAGTTGGTTCCTCGACATATTGGTCTAAAACACCATCCCTTATGCACTCCAGGAAATCCTCCTCTACCGTATTGCTTCCAGTTTGGTTAACCCAATCTATGTGCATATTAAAGTCACCCATTATAACTGCTGCACCTTTATTGCATGCACCCCTAATTTCATGTTTGATGCCCTCCCCAACATCACTACTACTGTTTGGAGGTCTGTACACAACTCCCACTAACGTTTTTTGTCCTTTGGTATTCTGCAGCTCTACCCATATAGATTCCACATCATCCAAGCTAATGTCCTTCCGAACTATTGCCTTAATTTGCTCCTTAACCAGCAATGCTACCCACCTCCTTTTCCTTTTATTCTATCTTTCCTGAATGTTGAATACCCCTGGATGTTGAGTTCCCAGCCCTGATCATCCTGGAGCCACGTCTCCGTAATCCCAATCACATCATATTTGTTAACATCTATTTGCACAGTTAATTCATCCCCTTTATTGCGGATACTCCTTGCATTAAGACACAAAGCCTTCAGGCTTGTTCTTTTAACACCCTTTGTCCTATTAGAATTTTGCTGTACAGTGGCCCTTTTTGTTCTTTGCCTTGGGTTTCTCTGCCCTCCACTTTTCCTCATCTCCTTTCTGTCTTTTGCTTTTGCCTCCTTTTTGTTTCCCTCTGTCTTCCTGCATTGGTTCCCATCCCCCTGCCATATCAGTTTAAATCCTCCCCAACAGCACTAGCAAACACTCCCCCTAGGACATTGGTTCTGGTCCTGCCCAGGTGCAGACCATCCGGTTTGTACTGGTCCCACCTCCCCCAGAACCGGTTCCAATGCCCCAGGAATTTGAATCCCTCCCTGTTGCACCACTGCTCAAGCCACGTATTCATCTGCGCTATCCTGCGATTCCTACTCTGACTATCACGTGGCACTGGTAGCAATCCCGAGATTACTACTTTTGAGGTCCTACTTTTTAATTTAGCTCCTAGCTCCTTAAATTCGTTTCGTAGGACCTCATCCCTTTTTTTACCTATGTCGTTGGTACCAATGTGCACTACGACAACTGGCTGTTCTCCCTCCCTTTTTAGAATGTCCTGCACCCGCTCCGAGACATCCTTGACCCTTGCACCAGGGAGGCAACATACCATCCTGGAGTCTCGGTTGCGGCCGCAGAAACGCCTATCTATTCCCCTCACCATTGAATCCCCAATCACTATTGCTCTCCCACTCTTTTTCCTGCCCTCCTGTGCAGCAGAGCCAGCCATGGTGCCATGAACTTGGCTGCTGCTGCCCTCCCCTGATGAGTCATCCCCCTCAACAGTACCCAAAGCAGTGTATCTGTTTTGCAGGGGGATGACCACAGGGGACTCCTGCACTACCTTCCTTGTACTGCTCTTCCTGTTGGTCTTCCATTCTCTATCTGGCTGTGGACCCTTTCCCTCCGTGACGATCCTCTTCGGAGGATTCCAAGGAGGAGCAAGACGAGGAGGAGGAGGAAGATTAGGAGGAAGAGGAAGATTAGGAGGAGGAACAACAGGAGGAGGGCATTGGACCAGCAGTTGCACACAATGCTGCCTGCGATGCCCTGATGATTGCGAGATTCACTTCGGTTCCATCAGTGGACCCATTTACAGCCACATACAACAGCCACTTTTCTGCTATCCCACCCCAATGCCACTCACACAAAGCAGTCCCGGTGCAACCCTGTGGCTTGAGCAGAGGAAGCAGCAGGCTGCTCAGATCCTGCTCTGACAGTTGAGATGCTCCTGGCCGACATCCTCTGTGTTTTGGAGCCTGTGAGGGTTCCACCATACACTGCTCCATCTCCACCTGTGCAGGGGCAGACTCAGCCGTCAGGCCGCGAGACAGCATGTCGGGTACTGATTGGGAGGGTGGGGCGGGGGCGTTGCGCCCCGATGCCCTGCGCCCGGAGATAGTGATGTCATCGCCGTGCGCATCGCCCCGTTAGTGCCCCGGACCCGAGATTCACTTCTGTCCCCTGCCGCAGTGCCAGGCAAAAACACCGGCAGCAGCAGGTGGTGTGGATCAGGTGGCCGGCCGCTATTGGTGCGATGATTAAAGGAGAGGTGACCGAGATAAGTAAAAAAAAACCTTACCTTTGTTGTGGACGTTTTCTTCGCGGGTTGCTCCTGCTGGAGTGCTGGGCTGATCCCTCGTGATCGCCCCTGCCTTGGTGGTCCAGGTAGGCAACTTTTAAATTGCAGAGCCTGCAGCGATGGCCCTTAGCTTTAAGGGAGGGATGGGCCCTTTGAACGTGACAGCGCTGCACGGCCCAATCTCCACCCCACCTGCGTCCTTTAGCGCTCCAAGAAGGAAGTAGAGAGCCTGATTTAGTGTTCCAATTCCTTCCTGGAGTGCTAAAGCCAAGTTTTTGAAAGGTGGGAAACAGTAGCGCCCGGCACTGTTTCCCAGCTTTCAAAAGTTACCGCCCCCAAATGATCATGAATTTCACCCCCATAGAATCATAGAATGGTATCAGCTCGGAAGAAGGCCATTCGCCCCTTCGAGCCTGTACCAGCTCTCTGCAAGAGCACCCCAGCTAGTCCCACTCCCTCGTCCTTTCCCCGTAGCCCTGCAATTTTTTTTCCTTCAAATACTTTTCCAATTCCCTTTTGAAAGCAGTGATTGAGTCTGCCTCCACCACCCTTTCAGGCCGTGAATTCCAGATCCTAACCACTCTACGTAAAAAAATGTTTTTTCTTATGTCGCTTTTAATTTTTTTGCCAATCACCTTAAGTCTGTGTCCTTTGGTCCTCGGCCCTTCCGCCAATGGGAACAGTTTCTCTCTATTTACTCTGTCCAGACCCCTCATGATTTTGAACACCTCTATCAAATCTCTTCTCAATCTTCTCTGCTCCAAGGAGAAGAACCCCAGCTTCTCCAGTCTATTTCAGTAATTGAAGTCCCTCATCCCTGGAATCATTCTTGTAAATCTTTTCTGCACCCTCTCTAAGGCCTTCACATCCTTCCTAAAGTGCAGTGCCCAGAATTGGACACAGGTCTCCAGTTGAGGTCGAACCAGTGTTTTATACAGGTAGCATCATCATTTCCTTGCTTTTGGACTCTATGCCTCTATTTATGAAGCCCAGGATCTCGTATGCTTTTTTAACCGCTTTCTCAACCTTCCCTGCCACTTTCAACAGTTTGTGCACATATACCCTTAGTTCTCCCTGTTCTTGCACCTCCTTTAGGATTGTACCCTTTAGTTTATATTTCCTCTCCTCATTCTTTCTGCCAAAATGTATCACTTCACACTTTTCTGCATTAACCTTGATCTGCCACGTGTCCACCTGTTCCTTCAGCCTGTCTATGTCCTCTTGAAGTCTATCATTATTCTCCTCACGGGTCACTATACTGCCAAGTTTTGTGTCATCTGCAAATTTTGAAATTGTGCCCAGTAAACCCACATCCAAGTCATTAATATATGTCAACAATCGACCCCTGGGGAGCACCACTGTATACCTTCCTCCAGTCCAAAAAACAACCGTTCACCGCTACTCTCTCTCTGTTCCTGTCACTTAGCCAATTGTTAGAAATCGCCTGTTAAGGCTATCTCTGCTCACCTCATTAATCAGGTTCGAGTGCAAATAAATCTGGTGGATATATTATGTTTATTCAGAGTTTAGGACGGAATATAACACATGGGTTATACAGCAAAAGCATATGACCATGACAAATATTTCTTCGGCTTATGGCAGCTCTTCTTTTCATCTAGAACTCCAACAGTGATTGACTTCAATGAGCGGGGTCTATTCTCGAAAGAGCGTTCAACCAGCTCACCCCTTGTGTGGTTCTCCTTCCTCGATCTGTCTGAATGAACCCTAGTGTTTCTTTTATCCTCTTTTTAGGGGTGGGCCTGGGATCGAATTATTGACAGTACTATTCAATCTATGGAGGCTCCCTTAAAAAATCATTTCCCAATAATATTTCTAGTTCTTTGTCTCAACTTGTCGATGAAGACCCACCCTGAGGGACGGGTCTTTATAACCATTACACATCTTTCTTGTTTATAGTTTTGAAGGCCAATCCATCCATCTGGACCCCCCATATCTCATCAAGCCCGGTTCCCTCATAGCTATGTGGGGCCAAAATTCAGCCTCCCGAAAATGGCTCTTATTGTCGTAAAGTGGCGGCCACATGGCGGAGTCGATTGGCCGCCACTCTGGGGTCGAATGGTCACCGTTGGCGAAATTTTCCTAGGTGTTTTTTCCGGTGGTCCCCACTTCAGCCCCGCTGCTGCTGACCCCCCCCCCCCTAACTGCATCATCAAAGCGTGCACCACCGATCTGCACCTCCATCGAAATTCAGGGCAAAATATCTTCGGGCCGCTGAGCGGTGCCCCCGACAGCTTTTTCTGTTGGTGCACTGTGTTCAAAGCGTGTACGACATGGCTGTGCGACAGTTATTAAAGGGGAGGGCGCAATGCCGCGGCCGCCATTTAAAAAAAAAAAATCGGTCGATTGTCAGGTTGAGCCGACAATTATGCCCCGGGTTTGGCCGGGCTGCCATCAGGCAACCTGGCATCCCCTCTTGGGTGCCAGACCACTGGCCTGGCCGAAACCCTCCCTGGTAGCCCAGTGGACCTAATTAAAATAACTGCGGCGCTCGCAGCAGCTCTCCCCTTTAAGTGAAGGAGAGAGACGTGGTGACATGACATCATCAAGGCCAGGATGATGGCTGACAGTGGTGGAGACTTCGTCCCGCCTCCACTTCTGCCCCTCTAGAGTATTTACTGCCTCACTATCTCCCCCATTATAAAGGACTTACGGTCCGCTCGAATAAAAATGACAAAGAACTGAATATCACCAAGAGGCCACCTCATCCACAGTGGCGGTGAAAACACGTCAACAGCGGTAGGTGCGACCCGTTTCGGGTGGTGCTGAATTTCTACCCCATAGTCTCTTATCGCATCGTGTCTTATCCTCCCTGCTCCAACCGGTGCATGTCTTAGGGCAACCTTGGGCCATTAAATCAGAGGCCCAGGCTAGAACTATCTCACTTCAGCCAGTCGTCATGGATACCCTAACTCCCATTCCTTCTATTCTATGTTTTTCATACTAATTAACTTTTAATTATATTTGCAAGCAGTTCTGTTAAACAACCTCCAAATTCTACCCTGGCATTATAATTGGTTATTAGTAATAATGGAAGAAACGTTAGGTTGGGCCTCCATTGGCCAAATTAATGACTAATTCAGAATGTTATGCATTCCCTAATCTAACTCATTAAAAACACGATCTCGGAAAAGTGAAAGGTAAGCATTCTCGGCTAAAACATAGCTTATACATTTACCCTTTACTTGTCTCGAGCAGAAACACGCAATCATATAAACACAGTATCATTTTCAGGTAATGTTCATTTCTAACAATTTCATTTCCATACGGCCACTGTCCCTTTTATTCCATGGGCTTCAACTTTGCTGGCAAGCCTATTATATGGCACTTTGACGAACGCCTTTCGGAAATCCATGTACACTACATCAACTCTATTGCCCTCATCAACCCTGTCTGTTGCCTCATGAAACAACTCGATCAAGTTGGTTAAACACAATTTGCCTTTAACAAATCCATGTTGGCTTTCCTTAATTAATCCACACTTGTCCAAGTGACTGTTAATTTTGTCCCTGAATCTTGTTTCTAAAAGCTTCCCCTGTACCGAGGTTAAACTGACTGGCCTATAGTTGCTGGGTTTATCTTTACACACTTTTTTTAACAAGGGTGTAACATTTGCAATTCTCCAGTCCTCTGGTACCACTCCTGTGTCTAAAGAGGATTGGAAGATTATGGCCAGTACCTCCGCGATTTCCTCGTTCACTTCCCTCAGCATTCTAGGATGCATCCCATCCGGTCCTGGTGACTTATCTACTTTAAGTACACCCAGCCTTTCCAGTATCTCGTCTTTATCAATTCTTATCCCATCCAGTATCTCCTCTACCTCCTCCTTTACTATATCTATGGCTGAATCTTCTTCTTTGGTAAAGACAGATACAAAGTATTCATTTCGTATCTCAGCCATACCCTCTGCCTCTATGCGTCTGTCTCATTTTTGATCCCTAATTGGCACCCCCTTCTCTTACTACTCGTTTACTATTTATATGCCTATAGAAGACTTTTAGATTAGCTTTTATGTTAGCTGCCATTCTATTCTCATACCCTCTGTTTGACCTTCTTATTTTCTTTTTTACTTCTCCTCTGAACTTGTTATATTTAGCCTGATTCTCAGATGTATTCTCGACCTGACATCTGTTATACTCAGTTTTCTGCTTCATCTTACTCTCTATCTCTTTCGTCAGCCAGGGAGCTCTGACTTTAATTCCACTACCTTTCCCCCAAGTGGGAATGTACCTCGACTGTACCCAAACTATTTCCCCTTTAAAGGCAGCCATTGTTCCAGTATAGTTTTTCCTGCCAATCTTGGATTCCAATTTACCCGGGCCAGATCTGTTCTCATCCCATTGAAATTTGCCTTCCTCCAATTAAGTATTTTTATGCGAGATTGCTCCCTGTCCTTTTCCATAGCTAATCTGTTCACTGGAATTTAGAAGAATGAGAGAGGATCTCATAGAAACATATAAAATTATGACGGGATTGGACAGGTTAGATGCAGGAAGAATGTTCCCGATGTTGGGGAAGTCCAGAACCAGGGGTCACAGATTAAGGATAAGGGGTAAGCCATTTAGGACCGAGATGAGGAGAAACTTCTTCACTCAGAGAGTTGTGAACCTGTGGAATTCTCTACCACAGAAAGTTGTTGAGGCCAGTTCGTTATATATATCCAAAAGGGAGTTAGATGTGGCCCTTACGGCTAAAGGGATCAAGGGGTATGGAGAGAAATCAGGAATGGGGTACTGAAGTTGCATGATCATATTGAATGGTGGTGCAGGCTCGAAGGGCTGAATGGCCGACTCCTGCACCTATTTTCTATGTTTCTAAACCCTATGATCACAGTTCCCTAAATATTCACCTACTGACACCTGCTCCACTTGGAACATAAGAAAATAAGAATTAGGAGCAGGAGTAGGCCATTTGGCCCCTCAAGCCTGCTCCGCCATTCAATGAGATCATGGCTTATCTTCTATCTCAACTCCACTTTCCTGCACTATCCCCCTGTCCCCTGATTCCCTTAATATCCACAAATCTATCGATCTCTGTCCTGAATATACTCAAAGACTGAGCCTCTACAGCCCTCTAAGGTAGAGAATTCCAAAGATTCACCATTCTCTGAGTGAAAAAGTTTCTCCTCATCTCAGTCCTAAATGGCTGATCCCTTATTCTAAGACTGGGACTTGACCGGTGCCAGAACAGAGAATTTCCCGAACCACGGGAGGTCTCGCTTACCAGTACCGGTGGACAGTGCCGGGCTCCTGTGAGTGCGTTGCTGGCAGCCTGAGAGTGGCTCCCTCAGCACCTGCACACACACACTCACTGACTGACAGCTGCTTCCAACTGATCGCCGAACACACTGATGGCAGTCATTGCAGCCGCTGAAAACGTTAAAAAAAATAAACCCTGCATTCCCTCCGGCCCAACTAATGTTTCCGGATGAAAGCGTCCCGGACTGGAGAGGTACAACCTGTATTATTTTCTAAGTGCCCTGTTACCATGTCCTTTATAATAGATTGTAGCATTTTCTGATGTCAGGCTAACTGGCCTGTAGTTCCCCATTTTCTCTCTCCCTCTTTCTTAAATAGCAGAGTTACATTAGCTACCTTCCATTCTGCGGGAATCGTTCTAGAATCTCTGGAATTTTGGAAGATGACAACCAATGCATCCACTATGTCTATAGCTACCTCTTTCAAATCCCGAGGATGTAGGCCATCAGGTCCAGGGGATTTATCGGCTTTCAGTCCCATTAATTTCCCCAGTACTATTTTTTTACTAATACTAATTTATTTCAGTTCCTCATTCTCACTAGATCCTTGGTACTCCACCATTTTTAGGAGGTTTTTCAGGTCATTTTCCGTGAAGACAGACACAAAGTGTTAAGTATCGAATAACTCCACGAGGCTAAGTACGGTGAGCTAGTTCAGGCATGACCTTACTGCAGTTTATTTATTCTCAAAGTGAGGATTCAACATGGCTGCCAACATTATATACACGGCTTGCCCGTGTCTGCCAGTGACCATTAGGACTCCGACAGTTGCGCCCTTTGGTGGCAGGCAAAACCCAGTTAACATACATAACACAAAGTATTTGTTTAATTTCTCTGCC
Organism: Pristiophorus japonicus; assembly: GCF_044704955.1. Taxonomy (NCBI): domain Eukaryota; kingdom Metazoa; phylum Chordata; class Chondrichthyes; family Pristiophoridae; genus Pristiophorus; species Pristiophorus japonicus. The sequence goes on from NC_091993.1 coordinate 82,659,232, forward strand.
AGTTCCTTATATCCCATTATAATTTCTCCTGTCTCAGCCTGTGGGTGATCCACATTTACTTTTGCTAATCTTTTCCTTTTTACATACCTATAGAAGCTTTTACAGTCTTTTTTTGGGCCTGAACTTGGTCAAAGCCAAGGCCCGCCCAAGTACCGCCCAAAGACCGCCGATGGCCGCTGAGAGACTGGGTGGTACTTTGCCAGGAATATCTCTCTGAAAGAGTTGGCAGTACCGCCCGACGGCAAAGTAATGGCTTACGCGTTAATCTGGGCGGCAGCGGGCAGGAGCTTTCAATCTCGGCGGCAAATGCGATCATCGCCAAAGTGCCGCTAAGGATTGAGTCGGGTCCAGGGATGGGGGGGGGGGAAACTGAAAAATAAAAATCTTCACAAAAGAACCCCACCAGACCCCATACAGGTAAAGATGTTCACTAATCTTTTTTTGCAGGTCTTCTTACTTACCGTCGGGGTTAGACCTGCCTCCACGCAGCGATCCTTCCCCCTGCTGCCGCCGACTCCCGCCCGCACCAATATGGCAGCTCGGCCGGCGGGAGGTCTCTTACACGACTTGGCCGTCAGTGGGCGGCTCCCGGCAGTATTCCCCTCCCGCTGGCAGCAGACTAAGGAATCTGTAACCGAGGGGAGACTGCTGAAAAAACTCGGCGGCAGTCAGCGGCAGTGGGTGGTAAGGCCACCAATTTTGGGCCCTATGTCTCTTGCTAGTTTACTCTCATATTCTATTTTCCCTTTCTTTATCAATTTCTTGGTCCTCCTTTGCTGAATTATAAAATCTGCCCAATCCTCAGGCTTACTGCTCTTTTTGGCAATATTATAAACCTCATCCTTTGATCGAATAATATCTTTAACTTCTCTTGTTAGCCATGGTTGGACCACTTTACCTGTGGGGTTTTTGTGCCTTAAAGGAATGTATATTTGTTGTAAATTATGTATTAATTCTTTAAATGCTAGCCATTGCTTGTCTACCGTCATACATTTTAATGTAGTTTCCCAATCTACCTTAGCCAACACTCCCCTCATATCTACATAGTTTCCTTTGTTTAGATTTAAGACCCTAGTTTCGGATTTAATGAAATCACTTTCAAACAATGTAAAATTCTATAATATTATGGTCACTCTTCCCTTTACTGCAAGGTCATTAACCTTGATCTACCTCATTCCCCAGGTCCAGATCCAGCAATGCCTTCTTCCTCATTGGCTGGAAACATACTGATGAAAAAGTTCTCTTGAACACAGCAGAAATTCTTCCCCCCCTCTCTGCCCTTTACACTATTATTATCCCAGTCCATATTGGGATAGTTGAAGTCCCTGATTATCACTGCACTATAGTTCCTGCATCTCTCTGTAATTTCCCTGCAAATTTGCTCCTCTATATTTTCCTGGTCTAGTTCATGGTCTAGTAGTCTAATGGCACCTCTATTATTTCTTAACTCTAACCTAATAGATTCTGTGCTTGACCCCTCCAGGACATCCTCTCTTTCCACCACTGTAACATTCTCCTCAACCAATACTGCCTTACCACCTCCTATCTTTCCTTGCTTATCTTTCCTGACCACCCTATATCCAGCAATATTTAATACCGAATTCTGCCCTTTTTGAGCCAAGTGTCCATTATCACCACAACATCATATTCCCACGGCTATTTGCACCTGCAGCTCACCAACCTTGTTTACTATGTTTCATGCATTCACTTACATACACTGTAAACCTTTCTTAGACCCTCCTGTGTTCTCTTATTCTGTCCCCACATAATACCTTACTATTTCTTGCTTTAGTTCTATCCATCTCTCCTAATCCTTTGTACCCATTGTTTCTCCTTTCTAATGCTGCATCCTGGTGCTCATCCCCCGCTAACTTAGTTTAAACCCTCCCCAATGGCACTAGCAAACCTCACCGCGAGTGTTATGTCTGTAATGCACTTATGAATGACTCCACGAGACAATCTGTTGCACTCAGACCATAGTGACCTTGGTCCTTTATTCGTAACTCCAGAGTGAGGCACAAGCATGGTGGGCAGCCTTTTATACTGGGCCCTGCACACCTATGCAGGTGACCCTCAGGTCTCCCACCGCAGTGCCCTCTGGTGGACAGCCTCTGCCACAGGGGCAGGAAACCTCGGTCTCCACCAGTTGCACCCTCTAGTGGTGCCAGCATAGTATATACACAGTGTAAACCTTATTAATAGTGTATCAGGTAACAAGTCTCCATCTTATGCAACTATACAGTGACTGCACAGAGACTATATCTATAGTCTGCATATATAACATCATTCTCCCCCAAAGTCCTTTGTGCCGATTACCTTTGCACTATGTGCTCTGGCTTAGCTCTCCCCACACTTAAGTGCCAATAGCCCTTACACCTTGGCTGTGCTTTGGCTTGGCTCTCTCCCTGTTAACCCTCAAGTCCTTTTGCCACAACATTGGGTAGTGGTTACCAGTTTGGATGGTTCGCTGATTCAGTGGAGGTTCCAGTAGGTTCTGGGTCTGATCTATGTGTGTGTCCATGGCTACATACATCCATTCCCGCACCCGCACCCCCCCCACCCCGCAGCAAGATCATGCAGCAGGCCCGTTACATTAACATACAGGATCAGACACAGTGCAATTACAAAGAAATGAATTTACAGTTTGTATCGTGACACCTTGATTCAGTGACTTACGTTCGTTACGTTTTGCGGTGGTGCGCCAGGATTGGGTCGATTGCATTCATGGTGCAGTCATGGTAAGTACTGAGGTAGCAGTACAGGTATGTGAGGGCGCAGGTTCCAGAGCAACCGGACGGGGTCCTAGTCGTCTGATAGAAGCACTATGCCCCCTGCTAGCGGGGTGGGCTTGGTTCGCTCACCTTGCCAGGACTCAGGGCCTTTGCCGTTGCCTAGTGGTGGGCAGAGCCACAGATGTGTGTGGCCTCCCTGTCCTCCTTTGAGGGCTGCAGAGTCTTCTGCCTGCTCTCTAACAGTGTTGGGAACCTGGCTGTTCCAGGTCCCGTTTGGGGAACTCGTTGGTTCTGACATTTCACTCCCGGACATGGCCGAGGTAGCGACTGGGTCTGGGGGCTGCGCTGTCTCCACCCGGGTGGTGGGTAACGGCGGCCGACTGCACGTATTGGCGCCGTTTTCGTTTCCAAGTCCGTGGTGAATAGTGCCATCGGGTGCCTGCAGCGTGGGATAGACCTGGGGCAGGATATCAGGATCAGTGCCTTCACCCTCCTGAGGTCGCCGGCCTATGACTTGTGGGGGTACCTGGGGCAGGGTATCAGGATCAGGGCCTTTACCCTCCCGAATTTGCTTGCTTGCTACTTTTGGGGACACTCTATTCCCGACATCTCGCAACAACATTTTGTTCTTTACATTTGGAATAGTACCGACATCTCGCAACAACATTTTGTTCACAATTTTAATTGGTTTGTTACATTGATTGCCATGCATACAATGTCTCTTTAAGTTCAGTTGGTTGCAGGTCTCCTTTAACAGAACCCTGCTGGCTTTACCCCAATCAAATCCTTTGTTAGACACCACGTGTTGGCCCCTCAGCGTTGCACCTCGTGATATGGCCATGGCCATCTTTTTTTTCAGCCACACTGCACCTCGCTGCAGCAGGGATGCCATCTTGCCTCTGTCCTCGAGGTCAACTGCTTTGATCGTTCTCTCCTGCGATTCTGCCACAAAAGCTGGAAGAGTGTCTATGAATTCGATCTTCCTCCCCAGGAGTCCTGCCACTGGAGCCGCGAAGGTACTTTCAGGTCGTTCTGGTCGGATCATTGCCATGCAGTCGTGATGAATGGTCTGTGTCTCAGGTGCTGCTCTGGTCTGTTCTATGGTGCCTGGCTCAAGCGAAGGTGAGGTTTTGCTCTGCCTCTGAGCACGGGGGACATCGATTGCTGGAGTGAAGAGGTCTTCCCATTTCCACTGGATCTTCCCCATCCACCTTCTTCCGAGTAGCATTGGGCCATCACCTGCAACAATCCACAGAGGTAACTTGTGCACCACGCCATTATGGATTGCACTTACATCCGCACTACCAGGGACGGGGATCAGCTCCTTGGTGTAGGTGTGCAACTTTTCCTGCACTGGAACCAGCTCGGGTCGTTTTTCATTCCATAGCCTCTGAAAGGCATCCTGGCTCATCATTGACTGGCTCGCTCCCGTGACCACTTCCATGAAGACTGGAACGCCGTTTATCTCGACTTCCATCTTCACTGGAGGACAATTGGTGGTGCAGGTATACACTCCATACACTTCTTCTTGGGGCTGAGCTGCCTTTCTGGCTAAATCATCATACTCCCCGCTGGATTCAAAGTCATCTACCGACTCCTCTGCTATACGGTGAGTCGTATTTCTTTTACACATATGCCGGAGGTGGCCTTTCGTGTTACCAGCTTTGCATACGTACTCAGCAGACCCTATGGTTTCCTCCGCAATGCTAGCATGGTGCTACTCGATTAGCACCCCTCGGCGGACTCTGAGTTTTGGAACCCTGAGGTCTGTCCTCTCTGCCCTGGGCAGAGCCACGTTCTACAGTCTTGCCTGTGAAAGGCACTATTCTGTGTACTGTACTTGCCGGGTTTGAGTCCACAGAATGAATAATTTGCTTGGTGCTGCAGGTCGAGGTCATGAATGCCTGACTGATGCTGATGGCCTTCTGCAGGTTGACTGTGATGTTGGCAGATAATAGCTTGTGAAAGAGGCCCTCGTGGCCAATTCCCATAACAAAGATATCTCGCAATGCTTTGTTGAGGTGCGTGTCAAAATCACATGGTGCTGCAAGTCTCCCAGGGTCGGCACGATATTTTGCAATCTCCTGGCCCTCAGGTCTGCGGTGAGTGTAGAATCTGTGCCTGGCCGTGAGGATGCTGTGTTTTGGTTTTAGTTGGTCATGAATTAGTTCAGTCAGCTCATCGTATGTCTTATCCCTGGCCTTTGTGGGTGCCTGCAAGTCCCTGACGAGGCGGTAGACCTCGGGTCAGCAGTCTAGCCTTGCGCTTCTCCGCTGATGCGTCCGTCTCCCCTGCCAGGTCGTTTGCCACGAAATATAGCTCGAGCCTTTCCGTGAAGGCATCCCAATCATCACCCTCTGCAAAGTCTTTCAGTGTGCCAAAGGTAGCCATAATCACATGAAAGTCCTTATTCTCGTCGCCAGTTGTTATGACTGTGATGCACTTATGAATGACTCCACGAGGCAATGTACTCAAACTGTAGTGACCTTGGTCCTTTATTCGTGATTCCAGATTGAGGCATAAGCATGGTGGGCAGCCTTTTATACTGGACCCTGCACACCTATGCAGGTGACTCTCAGGTCTCCCACCGCAGTGCCCTCTGGTGGACAGCCTCTGCCACAGGGGCAGGAAACCCCGGTCTCCACCAGTTGCACCCTCTAGTGGTGCCAGCATAGTATATACATAGTGTAAACCTTATGATAGTACATCAGGGAACAAGTCTCCATCTTATGCAACTATACAGTGACTACACAGAGAGTATATCTGTAGTCTGCATCTATAACAGTGAGGATATTGTTCCGGCCCTGTTGAGATGCAACCTGTCCAGCATGTACAGGTCCCACCTCCCCCAGAATTAGCCCCAATGCCTCAGGAATCTTCAGCCTTCCCTCCTGCACCATTTCTCCAGCCATGCATTCACCTGCTCTATTCTCCTATTTCTATAGTTACTCGCGTGTGGCATGGGGAGTAATCCAGAGATTATTATCTTTTGAGGTCCTGCTTTTTAATCTCTTACCTAAAATCTGCCTGCAGGACCTCATCCCTCTTTCGACATATGTCGTCGGTACCAATCTGGACTACGACCCCTGGCTGTTCACCTTCCCCCCTCAGAATGTTCTGCAGTGGGTCAGTAACAACCTTAACCCTGGCACCGGGGAGGCAACACACCATCCCGGAGTCACGTCTGCGGCCGCAGAAACACCTGTCTGCTTCCCTAACTACCACTACTGCTTTCCCTGTTTTCCTCCTCCCCGCTGTACAGCTCGGACACCCGTGGTGCCATGGATTTGGCCATGGCTGTACTTCCCAGAGGAACCATCGCCCTCACCAATACTCAGAACAGAATACTGGATGGAGAGGGAGATGTACTCAGGGGACTCTTGAAGTAATTCATTGGCTGTAAAGTGCTTTGGTTGTCTTGAGGATGTGAATGGTGCTGCATGAGTGCTAATTATTTCTGTATAGGTATTAGTGGATAATGCAGACCCTTCTTTTGTATCCATATTTTAAACATGAGCTGTTTCCTTTTGACTGTTTCTTAATAGAATTTTATTTTTTGCATGTTTTCTGTTGCCTGTTAAACAATTTAGGTTATTCTCAAACCAAAATGTCTGCCAAGAATAAATGGCACCAGCCAGCCAACTGCAATACACTAATCTGTTTCACAGAACAACTGAAGTTTGTGTGACACAATCAAGATGGTCCAAAAATACTATCAGTTCCCAGATTGAACAAAATCAATCCCATAGGTGAAGATTAATCAGTTTAGAAGTACAGCAGACGTTTGATTAAAGAAATGATTCCGATTACATGTGCATCGAGTTAATGGTTGTGTAATTGCCTAAACATTACACTGTACTGTTGACGTTGTGTTCTACCAAAGGTCGGAGCAGACTACGAGAACGTTGTGGCAGCAGTTTTCATCGCCAATGTGCTCTGAATGTTTGCCAGTGGACGTTATGAACACTTCCCTTGAGAATGCCTTTACCCTTTCTCATACATTTCACGCATGGTTATAGCAACAATGCAAAACAGCCTAAGTTGTCACCATAGCAACTGCATCAGCTTAGCATAAGTAAATACAGCCATGGAATGCGAGTCTGATTGCTTTTCACAACCAAGATTTGCAGAGGTGCATTTTCTTCCCCAATGTTGTTGTAATGTATGTAACCCTAGGCAACCTGTATCATACTTCCACCAGAGGGCATACCTGTTGGAGACCCAAGGGCTCCCAGCATCCCTATGGGAGCACTGTATATAAGCAGGCCTCCCATGCTGTACGAGCACTCTGGAGTTTAAATAAAGGAACTAAGGTCGCACTTGCTCATTGTCTACAGTACTCAGTTGCATTAATTTATTATGAGCATAACAACTGGCGATGTGATAATGAACAAGCACGCGAAAATGCAAAGAACTGTTGGTATCCTGGAGAAATTCTCAGAAGGGGATGATTGGGAGGCCTTCGTGGAGCGACTCGACCAATACTTCGTGGCCAATGAGCTGGAAAAGGACAAGAATGCTGCCAAACGAAGGGCGATCCTCCTTACCATCTGTGAGGCAACAATCTATGGCCTCATGAAGAATCTTCTAGCTCCGGTGAAACCAACAACCAAATCCTATGAAGAACTGTGTACGCTGGTCCGGGAGCACCCAAATCCGAAGGAAAGCGTTTTGATGGCAAGGTATCGATTCTATATGTGTCAACGGTCTGATGGCCAGGAAGTGGCAAGCTACGTCGCCGAACTAAGGCGCCTTGCAGGACATTGCGAATTCGATGGATTCCTTGAGCAAATGCTAAGAGACTTTTTTGTGCTTGGCATTAACCATGAAGTTATCCTTCACAAACTATTGACTATTGAAACACCGAATCTGAGCAAAACCATAACGATAGCCCAGACATTTATGTCCACCAACGATAACACCAAGCAAATTTCGCAGCATAAAGATGTTTCGGTTTGTACTGTACACAAAGTAACGTCGTTTTCAGGCAGGAATGCATAGGGCAGAACGTACACGTCGGCAGCTGCACGACCTCAGATGACCCAGAGTCCGCCATCAAACGTTAATGCGAGGCAGTTAACACTTTGTTGGCGCTGTGGCGGTGATCATCGAGCCCATCAATGCCACTTCAAACACTATGTGTGCAAAAGCTGTGGAACAATGGGACACCTCCAGCGAATGTGCAGAAAAGCTGCAAACCCTGCAAACCACCACGTTGCAGAGGAGGATCGATCCATGGTGGATCAGGCTGAACGAGAGACTCGAACCGAAGAAGTGTACGGGGTACACACCTTCACCACAAAATGTCCACCGATCATGTTAAAAGTTGAACTGAACAGAATTCCAGTATCCATGGAACTGGACATGGGTGCGATTCAGTCTATCTTGAGCAAAAAGGCCTTCGACAGGATGTGGTGCAAGAAGGCACACAGGCCCAAGCTTAACGCCATTCATACCAAGCTAAGAACTTACACCAAAGAGCTGATCCCTGTTATTGGCAATGCAGAAGTAAAAGTCTCCTATGATGGAGCAGTACACGAACTTCCACTATGGATTGTCCCAGGAGATGGCCCCACACTGTTCGGCAGAAGCTGGCTGGGAAAAATCCGCTGGCACTGGGACGACATCCGAGCGTTCTTGTCCGTCGACGAGGCCTCATGTTCCCATGTTCTGAGCAAGTTCCCATCGTTGTTTGAGCCAGGCATTGGAAATTTCTCGGGGGCGAAGGTGCAGCTCCACTTGGTTCCCAGTACACAACCCATCCACCACAAGGCACGGGCAGTGCCATATATGATGCGAGAGAAAGTGAAAATTGATCTGGACAGGCTGCAGCGAGAAGGCATTATCACACCGGTGGAGTTCAACGAGTGGGCCAGTCCGATTGTCCCGGTTCTCAAAGGCGATGGCACGATCAGAATTTGCGGTGACTATAAAGTAACGATTAACTGTTTTTCGCTACAGGACCAGTACCCGCTACCCGAGGCAGATGACCTATTTGCAACCTTGGCTGGAGGAAAGACATTCACCAAGTTGGACTTGACCTCGGCCTACACGATGCAGGAGCTGGAGAAATCTTCGCAAGGCCTCACCTGCATCAACACACACAAAGGTCTGTTCATCTACAATAGATGCCCATTTGGGATTCGATCGGCACGTGGCAATTTTCCAAAGGAACATGGAGAGCCTGCTAAAGTCGGTTCCGCGCACCGTGGTTTTCCAGGACGACATACTGGTCACAGGTCGGGACACCATTGAACACTTGTAGAACCGGGAAGAGGTTCTAAGTTGGCTAGATCGCGTGGGACTCAGGTTGAAACGCTCGAAGTGTGTTTTCCTGGTGCCAGAGGTCGAGTTCTTAGGGAGAAGAATTGCCGGAGACGGCATCAGACCCACCGACGCCAAGACGGAGGCCATCAAGAATGCACCGAGACCACAGAACATGATGGAGCTGCGGTCGTTCCTGGACTCCTCAACTATTTTGGTAAATTCCTACCCGGGTTAAGCACCTTGCTAGAACCCTTACATGTGCTACTACGCAAGGGAGACAACTGGGTATGGGGGAAATCACAAGAGGCTGCTTTTGAGAAAGCCAGAAATCTGTTATGTTCCAACAAACTGCTTATTCTGTATAACCCATGTAAACAATTAGTGCTAGCTTGCGATGCGTCTTCATACGGGGTCGGGTGTGTGTTACAACAAACTAATGAATCGGGAACATTGCAACCGGTCACTTATGTGTCCAGGAATTTGTCCAAAGCCGAAAGTGCTTACAGCATGATTGAAAAAGAAGCTCTGGTATGCATTTACGGGGTGAAAAAAATACACCAGTATCTGTTTGGTCTCAAGTTTGAGCTAGAAACTGACCATAAGCCACTCATATTGCTATTCTCAGAGAGCAAAGGGATTAACACCAATGCCTCTGCCCGCATCCAAAGATGGGTGCTCACGCTGTCTGCATGCAACTATGTAATCCGCCACAGACCAGGCACAGAGAACTGCGCTGATGCTCTCATTCAACTACCATTGCCCACCACCGGGGTGGAAATGGCACAGCCTACAGATTTACTCTTGGTGATGGATGCATTCGAAAACGAAAAGTCACCTGTTACGGCCTGCCAGATCAGGGCCTGGACCAGCCAGGATCCTTTACTGTCCGTAAAAAAAACTGTGTCCTGCATGGGAGCTGGTCCAGCGTCCCAGCAGAGATGCATGAAGAGATCAAGCTGTTCCAGCAGCGCAAAGACAAAATGTCCAGACAGGCGGACTGTCTTTTGTGGGGTAATTGTGTGGTTTTGCCTAAGAAAGCCAGGGAAACGTTCATACGCGGCCTACACAGTACCCACCCAGGCATAGTAATGATGAAAGCTATAGCCAGATCCCATGTGTGGTGGCCCAGCATCGACTCAGACTTAGAGTCATGCATGCACAAATGCAACACTTGCTCTCAACTGAGCAATGCACCCAGAGAGGCACCGCTAAGTTTGTGGTCATGGCCCTCCAAACTTTGGTATAGGATCCACGTTGACTTTGCGGGTCCATTTCTAGGCAGAATGTTTTTGGTTGTTGTGGATGCTTATTCAAAATGGATTGAATGTGTAATAATTTCTGTACGCACGTCCACTGCCACCATCGAAAGCCTACGAGCCATGTTTGCCACACACGGCCTGCCTGATATCCTTGTCTGCAACAATGGGCCGTGCGTCACCAGTGCTGAATTCAAGGAATTCATGACCCGCAATGGGATCAAGCACGTCACATCTGCCCTGTTCAAGCCCGCATCCAACGGCCAGGCAGAATGGGCAGTCCAAACTGTTATGTATGCATGTTAATGTATGTACTGTAACACTAGACCACTGAATATACCTTCACCCTGTACACACAATACCTGTACACCAGAGGGTGCTGCTGCTGGAGACCTAAGGGTCACCTGTACACTACAGGTAACCAAGTATAAAAGGGAGCTCACCTCTTGGTGTCCTCACTCTAGGAGCTGCAATAAAGGACTAAGGTCAACACAGTTCAAGTACTATACCCTTACCTCGTGGAGTCGTTACTACAGAGTGCTTGCATACACAATACAAACCATCAAGCAAAGCTTGAAACATGTGTCGGAAGGCTCCCTGCAGACCCGCCTGTCCCGAGTCCTGTTCAGCTACCGCACCAGCCCCCACTCGCTCACTGGGGTACCCCAGCCGAGCTGCTCATGAAAAGGGCACTCAAAACAAGGCTCTATCTTGTCCACCCTGATCTCCAGGATCATGTCGAGGGCAGGCAGCATCAACAAAGCATGTACCATGATCGCGCAAACTTGTCACGCGATATTGAAGTCAATGACCCTGTATTTGTACTCAATTATGGACATGGTCCCAAATGACTTGCTGGCACTGTCATAGCCAAAGAAGGGAGTAGGGTGTTTCAGGTCAAACTTGCCAATGGACTAACTTGCAGAAAGCATTTGGACCAAACCAAACTGCGATTCACAAACAGCCACGAGCAACCTGAAGAGGACACCACCAACTTCAACCCTCCAACACACTCACAAGTGGCAACCGACATCACGGTTGACCACGAAGTTGAACTCACCATCCCCAGAAGCCCGGCAAGGCCAGCCGCCCAGCAGCCCAGTGAAGACCCAACCAACTCACCCATACCTTTGAACCGAGACGATCGACAAGGGAGCGAAAAGCCCCAGATCGTCTCACCCTGTAAATAAGTACTATTGACTTTGGGAGGGAGTGATGTTATGTATGTAACCCTTGGCAACCTGTATCATACTGCCACCAGAGGGCCTATCTGTTGGAGTCCCAAGGGATCCCAGCATCCCTTGGGAGCACTGTATATAAGCAGGCCTCCCATGCTGTACGAGCACACTGGATTTAAATAAAGGAGCTAAGGTCACACTTACTCATTGTCTACAGTACTTTGTTACATTAATTTATTATGAACATAACAGTTCTTGCCTCTTCCCTCCTCTCCTGAAGCATTGATTCATGCTGGGGTATGGCTCTTATGTCGCCTGGTTCCTTTCAAGATCTTACTCAAGTGACTACTATTCATGTATGAGCTTGGACAGTGATTGTTGTCTATGTATTTGAGAATGGGGCATCCACTCCGCACCTGGGAGTAGAATTTCTGTGGGAGTTATCCTCATCTCCTACCATAACTTCAGTGGGAGATTGGTGGAAACCCCAAAGAAACGGCAGAAACTAGGGTTTCTGTCGGTCGTCTGTTGAAGCAATGGCAGAAGATTGGGAAATACCACCGCTGATATCTCCAAATGTACACTTTTCGGCAGTAATCACTAGATGGTGATAAAGAGCTGTTAACTTGGCTCATTTGGTTAAGTGGCATCTTGCAGCACTCTGGGCTCTGGGTCAACTCCTGTGTCAACCACACCCTACTGCTGACCATTCAACTACTGTTCCCTAGCCCAGTGTTCAGCAAAACTGTTAATAGCTTCCTCTGTCCAGGCAGAACCACCATCATCACATCCCTCCTCAAAAAGGCCAACCTTGGTCTGTCTGTCTCTTCTAACTACTTTCGAATCCCTAAACTCCCCTTGTTGTTCAAGGTTCTTGAATGTGTCATTGCCTCCGAGCTGTGTGCTCAGATCTTCCACAATGCACTGTTCGAACCATTTACTCCTGTTTGCACTCTGCCCACAGCACTGAGACCACCCTGGCCAAAGTCACCAACGATATGCTCTGTGGCTGTAACAAAGGCACTTTATTCTCTCTTGTGCTCCAAGCCCTTTCTGCCACATTAAACATGGATGACCATGACATCTTCCTCCATTGCCTCTCCCCTGTGGTCCACATCAATGGGATTGCCCTTGCATGCTTCCACTCATTACATCTCTTGTGATGACTTCTCCTCCATATCCTTCACGGTCTCCTCTCAAGTTCCCCAAAGATCCATTCTTGGCACCTTCTTTTTCCTCATCTACATGTTGTCCTCTGTAACATTATTCATAGACATGGGGTCAACTTCCACATGTATGCCAACAACACCCAACTCAATCTCTCCACCACTAACTTTGATCCAGTGACCATCTCTTGGGACATTTTACTACATCAAAGGCACTATATAAATAAAAGTTGTTTTTGTTGTTATCTACCATTAAGATTTCCATCAGCCAGATGTTTCTATCACAATTTTCCACCCTCGATCTCAACATTCTGTTTGACCGAGAATTGAACATCTATGCACCCCACATGCTATCTAGTAGTGAGACTGCTTGCTTCCACTTTCGCAATATTGCTCCCCACCACTCCTATGTTACCCCCACTGCTGCTAAAACCATTATTTATGCCTTCGGCAGCTCTAGCCTCAACTTCTCCAATGCCCTCCTTGCATATCTCCAGCAGAAATTAACTTAAAATCATCAAAAACTCTATCTTCACTGTAAGTCCCATCACCTCCATCCTCGCTGATCTACATTGGCTCCCCATCACTACTTGTGTCCTCTGATCTTCTGTCTCTGGCCTGATGCATTCTCCCTTCCTTCCGTTCCTGATTCACTGGCAGAATCTTCAATCAGTGATGATGTCTTTTGGATAGGATGTTAATCTGAGCCTCCTGGTCTACCTGTTTAGGTGTACATTAGCAAGCTGCAATGTGAAGACAGTAGGGTTGGTCTACTGGAAATATGAGCTCATGTGGACTGAAGAGCCCTTTTCATCACTTACAGGGTGGGGAGGCCCTGTGCAGTGGTCCTACTGCTATTTTGATTGTAAGCAGGCTGATTCACAGGCAGGGCATCAAGGCTTCCAATCATGGCATCCATTTGCCACTGTAAATAAGACATTAGAATGTCTTGATTCTGAATGCAGTCTACTTGCTCTGTCAAACGACAGCCTAGTTAACATCTTGCTGTGCTTTCCAGCAGCAAATGTATTGAAATATATGGTGGCTGGTGTGCAACGGCCACCACAAGTTAAAAAAAATCCAAGCACAGGCATCTTCCATGCTTCAGGATGTAGTTCGGGATCTGGAATAGTAGGTCCTTCATTGAAACACCTGTGAACTCATCCCTTTTTGCTGTGGAAGCAAATCATCCTCACTTCGAGGGACTGCCTATGGTGATGATATTGAAATATCTCAATCAAAAATCCATAACATTATCAGTTCCTGTCTTTTGTCACTTCCCTGGGGCTGATTGAGCCCCCTGTTGCCAATAAGATGGGCTGAATGGATGTGGGAATAACTCTCCCACGACAGCGACATAGTTTGAAATGTGTGCAGCGACATGCGCTTCATGAAGCAAATGCACAGTACAGTAATAATCATGTGAAGATGGTCTCCACAAGGACTGCGGTCACTCCTACCAATGCTGTCATGGACAGATACATCTGTGACAGGCAGATTGATGAGTGCTCGGGCTTGGAACCCCCTCACCATCCTGGGCCCAGCATCAACTTAGTCATGCAGCCTCCTGGTCCACGTTTCCTGCACGACTGGAAACCAGCCTGTCAATCAGGTTGATGTTTCTTTACGCCACACACAAGCTGTGGATAACTTCACAGCGTGCCGGCAAACCTGAGCTTCCGAGTTTCCCGCCGTCTCCCAGGTCCCCCCGCACCGTGCGCGTGGGGAACGGGAAAATCCAGCCCTCAGACTGTCCTGGTGGGATTTGAATTCAGGTTCCCTGGATTATTAGCCCAGCCCTCTAGAATACAGCTGCAGAGATTTTACTCTCCTTCTCTAGTCCCATATATAATCTGGGTCATTCCATTTTTTGTGCTTATTGTAATAATACAATTGTGAAAAATAAAGCAACATTTTGGTGGTATTTCTCTCGTCTACAGAACGGTTCTAAGACACTTTCTGGAAATGTAAAAACTGCGGAGAAATCACAGAGATGGAAACAGTTCTTGGCCAACTATAAATTTTGCGCATTTGTTTTTACTGCAGCACGAAAGACACATTAGTAAGATGTTTATTTTTACAAAAACAAATAATGATTGAACTTCAACAGAGCTTCAACATCATAGGTTTCGAGCAAATTGCAGAATCTGCGGCATAATCTTGCTGGAAATCATCATAACAGTACACAGGTAAACAAAGTGCCTCCTTTATATTATGGAACCACTTCAAGCAGAAGCAGGTTCTGCCCTAAACAGACTCATGTGGAACATAATCACCAGCATGGACCTGTTGGGCCAAATAGCCTGTTTCTGTGCTGTAAAATTCGACATAATTCTATATATCCTAGACTAAAGAATCAGTCAGTGGGTTGATTGAGCTTCAACAATTACTGTGACCGGGCTATACCACCATGGGACACATTTTCATTGATCTTCATCCTGTCTTCGTCCAATATTTAAAAACAGGTATTTTAAAAAAGGGTCATTGGATGACAATCAGGATGGGATCTCCTGAACCTATGGGATCTAAAACCATTTATATCACCCCTTGCTCTGCCCTGGCTAAGGTCAACTAACTCAGGACTGGAGCTATTCTGCATCTACAGCTGTTTGAAAAATGTTCTATTTGATTTCTGGCTGCTGGATCTTGATGTGACAGAGGTCTGTACTGATCAGAGATACCAATTATTGTGTCAGTGTCAGCCAAGAATTGATATGTGGTACAGGAAAAAGTTTAGGGACACTTACAACAAATGTCTATGTGTGGAGTGTGTGTTGTGTGTCTGTATTGTGTATTGTGTGTGTGATATCAAATCTGTCATAATTAGCTCAGAGCCAACAAAAAACATGTTACCTCTATCCACTTACTTCACCTCATCTTTCACAAACCTGCTAACGTCATGGAAGACCCACTAGTCGCTGTTTAAAATGAGAGTATGTACCATTCTGCATGCTGCGTGCAGTTCTGGCCACCACATACAGGAAATATGTGATTACACTAGAGAGGGTACAGAGGAGATTTACGAGGTTGTTGTCTGGACTGGATAATTTTAGCTATGAGGAAAGATTGGATAGGCTGGGGTTGTTTTCTTTGGAACAGAGAAGGCTGAGGGGAGACCTGATTGAGGTGTATAAAACTATGAGGGGCCTGGATAGAGTGGATAGGAAGGACCTATGTCCCTTAGCAGAGGGGTCAACAACCAGGGGGCATAGATTTAAAGTAAGTGGTAGGAGTTTGAGGGGATTTGAGGGGACATTTTTGCACCCACAGGGTGGTGGGGGTCTAGAACTCACTGCCTGAAAGGGTGGCAGAGGCAGAAACCCTCACATCATTTGAAAAGTACTTGGATATACACTTGAATTGCCGTAACCTATAAGGCTATGGATCATGAACTGGAAAGTGGGTTTAGGCTGGATAGCTCTTTGTCGGCTGGCAAAGAACACAATGGGCCGAAATGGGCTCCTTCTTTGCTGTAGATTTCTGTGATTCATTCTAAATGGCTAAGTCACGTAATCTGGTGAGTAACTAAAGCATTCAGATCAGGAAGCTTCCAGGTTCTATTGCTGAATTAGTTGACCTTAGCCAGGGCAGGGCAAGGGGTAATATAAATGGTTCTAGATCCCATCGGTTAGGGAGATCCCATCCTGATTGTCATCCAAAGACCCTCATTTAAAATACCTGTTTTTAGATGTTGGATGAAGACAGGATGAAGATCAGTGGTAATGTCTCCCATGATGGTATAGCCCACTAACACTCATCGTTGAGGCTCAAACACCACACACACACACATGGGTATCTGAGCATGATGGAGCCCTGTGATGGGAGGACCATATCCCAGTGAGCAATCAACGCCTCCCTGTGAGGTGAAAAAATAAAATTGCAAATCAAAAATACTGTACAAGAAAATATTACTGTTTCTCTGTTCCTCCTGTTCTCATTGAACTGCCCCACAGATGATGTCGCGAACTGAATCTCAGGGATATTATACTTTTTGTTCCGTTCACAGTAAAGTTCATTGGAATATATCACATTAAAGAGAGATGGCAACATCACGTGCAATACAATTCGAGTTTTGAAGTTAACTTTGGATTTTAATGCACAAATCATTGACGGTCAGAACTTAAGTATGTTGTATATTCAGAAAATTACATTAAAAATAACTTTGGCTTTTGTCTCTAACTCTTGGACACAATTTAGAAATTTGTACTTCTTGATGTGGGAAATGTAGGACACAACAGACAGAATTATTATTCCCGCTTCACTCCAAGAAACTGATAACTGGTTGAACGTCCCCAACAGAGGCTGGGGAATTTATGGTGACAGATAATCCTGGGACTCATCCAACAGAGACAGGGGAATGTATGAGCATAAGAAATAGGAGCAGGAGTAGGCCATCTGGCCCCTCAAGCCTGATCATGGCATATCTTTTACCTCAATTTCACTTTCCAGCCCTTTCCTCATATCCCATAGTGTCCAAAATTTAGAGTGGCAGATAGCCTTGGGACTCATCTAAGAGGGGAGGTCTGAAACCTGCCCACCTTAAGTGGATGAGTGCAAGTGACCGGCAATCTGTAGAAACATAGAAACATAGAAAATAGGTGCAGGAGCAGGCCATTCGGCCCTTCAAGCCTGCACCGCCATTCAATATGATCATGGCTGATCATGCAACTTCAGTACCCCACTCCTGCCTTCTCTCCATACCCCCTGATCCCTTTAGCTGTAAGGGCCACATCTAACTCCCTTTTGAATATATCCAACGAACTGGACTCAACAACTTTCTGTGGTTGAGAATTCCATAGGTTCACAATTCTCTGGGTGAAAAAGTTTCTCCTCATCTCAGTCCTATATGGCTTACCCCTTATCCTTAGACTGTCAACTACTTAAAGTACATGAAACTTTCTTCTAACTATTTTTGACACAGTAGAAACATTCTGACTTTGCGGTAGTTTGGACAGAGTCCTGAACACAGGTCGGCTGCAGTACCATAAATATAACTTTACAGCGATCTGCTTCAAAGATCGTTCTTACAGAACTCGTGTATATTTTGCCAAAATAAACAGAGCAAACAGGAAAATATCATTAAACATGCTTCGAAGCTGGTGCCCAAAACCGGCAAAGCTCGCCAAGATTTTCCATTGCACAGAATATACTGTGCACACAGGAGCAGCAACTGCTACACGACATGTCTCTGAAAGTGTGTGTGATATACACTTCTGACAATTACTGAGCTACCAGGTTAGTGAGGCCATTTTGATACTTGTACTAATTAATTACGGTTATGAGCTGTGAAAGGGTAGCTGCCCGTTTACAGGGTTTGTAGTATTGCTTCTCTCCTTGCTGGTGACCAGATTAATCTAGCTATTGCGGAGCGGAGCCGAGTTAGAATGAAATTCTTCATGCACATTCCTTGACTTTTTATAGGCCCGTAATGAAATTTTCAGAAACATGAAGCTTGCGTGACCCCACTCACGATTACCAGCTTTTATCAACTCCAATCTGACAGAGCACAAGGACAGAATGTGACTTCGAATTTTTTTTTGGGGGAACAAAATTGTATGAAGGAAAATGATTTCAACTATTGTGTGGGCTCAACATTCAACTGCTACATTACAACAGTGACTGCAAAAGTACTTTGCTGGCTGTAAAATGCTTTGAGACCTCCTGAGGTTGTGAAAGGTGCGATATAAATGCAAAGTCTTGGTTTGTTTACAGGGGCTACACGTATTTCAGTGTTGCTCCTCTCCTTGCTGGTGGTGCTGACCTATATTTGAGGTCCTACTGGTTTGTAGCAGAAACAGTTCAAATCTGTCTGATTTTTCTATTTTATTGTAAACCCCTCAATACTAGATTGTTAAAAAATCCACTGAAAACCTTCCAATAAATTGACCTAAGCTTAGAAAACCAGACTTTATCAGCTCTGTTTCACATTAAAATGTAAAATAAAAATCCGATAGCTGGCTCATAGTGTCCAGCTGAAAACCAGAGAGGCAGAAACCTCACAATCACTGTTACATTTGATAATCTCAAGAGAGCTCATTAAAGTTATCAGTTCTTAAACATTTTTCAAAAATAATGCAATATTTCTGTGTGTTAAGCCAATGTGTGAGAAAGTTGAGGAGTGTGTGATAATGGAATTGGCCATGCAATGACTGATTCGTTAAGTCACAGACTGTCTGACACCACACATGCTTATTGCCTTTTTTGTTTCAATAAAATCTAGAGACTTGAGCAAAAAATCTAGGCTGACACTCCAGTACAGCACTGAAGCAGTGCTGCACTGTCAGAGGTGCCGTCTTTCAGATGAGATGATAGATGAGGTCCCGTCTGCTCTTAGGTGGATGTAAAAGATGGCATTATTTCAAGGGAGAGCAGAGGAGTTATAGCCGGTGTCCTGGCCAATATTTATCCCTCAAACAACATCACAAAACAGATTATCTGGTCATTATCACATTGCTGTTTGTGGGACTTTGCTGTGCACAACTTGGCTGCCGCGTTTCCCACATTACAACAGTGACTACACTCCAAAAGTTATTTCATTGGCTGTAAAGTGCTTTGGGGTGTCCTGAGGTCTGAAAGGTGCTATAGAAATGCAAGTCTTTCGTTTCTTTCTTTTAGGATAACATATGAAAATTTGAGTTTTAAATTTTTATACTGCTACAGATAGAGACGCTATCAGATTTTGGTAAAATTCTCTGCCCAATTTCCACAACATTTAAATTTCAGTAGGAATGGTTTTACTCTGGTCTTGTCTTGATAGTGAAAAGGTGGTTTCTAAACGCATTTATTTTCACCATTCATGGCGAGAACATAAGAAAACAAGAACATAAGAAATAGGAGCAGGAGGAGGCCATTTGGCACCTTGAGCCTGCTCTGCCATTCAATAAGATCATGGCTGATCTGATCATGGACTCAGCTTCACTTCCCTGTCCGCTCCACATAACCCTTTATTCCCTTATCGCTCAAAAATCTGTTTATCTCCGCCTTCCTTTTGAATATATCTAACGATCTGGCCTCAACAACTTTCTGTGGTAGAGAATTCCACATGCTAACAACTCTCGGAGTGAAGAAGTTTCTCCTCATCTCGGTCCTAAATGGCTTATCCTTAGACTGTGACCCCTGGATCTGGACTTCCCCAACATCGGGAATATTCTTCCTGCATCTAACCTGTCCAATCCCATCAGAATTTTATATGTTTCTATGAGATCCCCTCTCATTCACCGCACTAGTCACTGTTTGCCAACCGGAAAATGAACCATTTATCCCGACTCGCTGATTTCTGTTAATTAGCCAATCCTCTATCCAAGCTAATATAACAAGATACTCCCGTATGTTGGGAGTATCTTGTGCAGTAACCTCTTATGTGGCACCTTATCGAATGAGTTCTGGAAATCCAAATATACCACATCCACTGATTCGCCCTTATCCACCCTGGTCATTACATCCTCAAAGAACTCCAGAAAATTTGTCAAACATGATTTCCCTTTCATAAAACCATGCTGATTCTGCTTGATTGAATCATGCTTTTCCAAATGTCCCACTACTGCTTCCTTAATAATGGACTCCAGCATTTTCCCAACGATGGATGTTAGGCTAACTGGTCTATAGTTTCCTGTTTTTTGTCTGCCTCCTTTTTAAAGCAGAAATAAAAGAAAGACTTACATTTATATAGCGTCTTTCACAGCCACAAAACGTCTAAAATCGTTTTACAGCCAATGAAATCATTTTGGAGTGTAGTCACTGATGTAATGTGGGAAACGCGGCAGCCAATTTGCGCACAGCAAGGTCCCACAACCAGCAATGTGATAATGGCCAGATAATCTAATTTAGTGATGTTGATTGAGGGATAAATATTGGCCAGTACACCATGGATAACACCCCAGCTATTCTTATAAATAGTGCCATGGGATCTTTTATGTCCACGTGAGAGAGCAGACAGGACCTCAGTTTAACGTTTCATCTGAAAGACGATACCTCCAACAGTGCAGCACTCCCCCAGCACTGCACTGAAGTGTCAACCTAGATTTCTGAGCTCAAGTCCCTGCAGTGGGACTTAAACCCGCAACCTTCTGACTCAGAGGCAAGAGTGCTACGCACTGAGCCGCGGCTGATCTCTCACACAGCTTGGTATGCAACGGTACATTTGATGCACTACAGGCACCATGGAATCATTATTAGTCCCATTGTCTAACATGTGGTTCACTAGAACTTGTGCTCATAACCCTGCGCACGGCAACAATGATGCTACAAAGGTGAGCCCAGTAGCTTCAACATTTTACTGAAATACTCATTTGTTTTTGGAGTCTCATCATTTTAGCTGGAAATAATTGGTAAAATTGCTAAAATTCTGGTTTTGGGGAATGTTTTGCAGCTTCAATTTACATATTTAATAACTTCTAGCATGTTTCTTGAAATGAGGCACATTATAATGCAAAGAGAAAGAGAACCATACAGTCTCTCACAGCTTTGGTATCACCACTGAGTAAGAAGGGTTTCTAGGATGTGATCGAGAATTGCCTCTTACAATTTCTTCAGAAATATATTTATTTTTTAATGAAAACCCAGGCAGATGGAACTGCTCCCAAGCAGGACTTAACATAATGGGTGTCCAGTAGGATGTGCTGTTACATAGAAAAGTGGAATATTTTGCCTCACTGGCAGGAGCAATTGGACAAACTGCACCAAGAGCATGAATACACGACACCCCAACAAATCAATCCATGGGGAGGTAATATTTACTCTGGACATGGGGGGGTAAGCTGACATAAGAACAGAAAATGCTGGAAATGCTCAGCAGGTCAGGCAGCATCTGTGGAGAGAGAAACAGAGATAATGTTTCAGGTCGATGAACTTTCATCAGTGAGCTGACAGTTGGAAATCGGCTGCCCATTATACATCCCACCTGATTTTGCTTTCCATTGACTTTTATACTGTTTGAAGTATCGCTTGTTGTCCAGACTGAAGGCAAACGATGATTACAGTAAAAGTTTACAACAGCCTTACCACAGTAATGGCATTACTGGCTGTCGCCAGGCGATTCACCCACACTTCACCCTGGCCCAGGATCAAAATTTCAGTGCCTAGTTAATTAATCTCCTGAGGGAAAATTTCAAAACATAAAACTGTGTGAACTTTCTCCAACACTCGCTAAAGAAATCTAGCAAAACTTCAGACCATCCGTCTAACAGTGCAGGTTACGTTATTCAACCCTATCCAGCTGTATTTACAGATGAATTTTCGATCATGGGAACCATTGTGTTCCTTAGAGTATTTGTTCATTTATGTTCATGCTTGTTATAACTTTCCGTCCTGAACTTAAATATTTTCTCCTTTTTTACAGGAATTAATTGACGTAGCATTAAATATGTTTATAAGCAATCTATCCAATATGTATACCGATTTTTAAAATGGCTTCTAATCTCTCATTTTGCTTGAGGTTTTCTTAATTCTGTACCCAGCCCTTCTAGGTGTGCAATCACCAACTTTAATCCACAGTATTCACATTTCCCGGCATTCCAAACATTCAGTTCATGTAAGCTCCAAATCATTCCTCTTCAATGGAAACCAATTCAGCTTCAATGAGTCCAGCTGACACATGAGGAAAGACTGGATCGACTAGGCTTATATTCACTGGAATTTAGAAGAATGAGAGGGGATCTCATAGAAACGTATAAAATTCTGACGGGACTGGATAGGTTAGATGCAGGAAGAATGTTCCCGATGTTGGGGAAGTCCAGAACCAGGGGTCACAGTCTAAAGATAAGGGGTAAGCCATATAGGACCGAGATGAGGAGAAACTTTTTCACCCAGAGAATTGTGAACCTGTGGAATTCCCTACCATAGAAAGTTGTTGAGTCCAGTTCATTGGACATTTTCAAAAGGGAGTTAGATGTGGCCCTTACGGCTAAAGGGATCAGGCGGTATAGAGAGAAGGCAGGGGTGGGGTACTGAGGCTGCATGATCAGCCATGATCATATTGACTAGCGGTGCAGGCTCGAAGGGCCGAATGGTCTGCTCCTGCACCTATTTTCTATGTTTTCTATGTTTCTATGAGTCATCCTCTTTGCTTCTTTCTGAAAGCTCTGTAATACAAAATCTGGAAATGTTAGAATATTACGAGAAGCACTCTCCTCCACATTTCTTATGAGTAACATAGAGGGCAAGTGCTTGGGCTCTTTTTTAAAGAATACACCAAAAAATACATAAAAATGAAACAATGCTGAAATGTCAAAGTATCAAGCTCCACTTGTCACACCTGTAACATATTGAACTCGACAACCCTTTGAGGATAATAACTTACATTGAGTTCCTGTTAAAGTTACCTCAGATAAAGTTTCAAAGTTAATGCTTTTACATTTCTTTGTTTTTTTTTAACAACCGAGACTAAAACCAAATTACTTTAACTGTTTCTAATGATGTCTTTGTAACAGAAGCAGGTCTCCACCATGCCTCACATAATAAAAAATATGTACTGTATCTTTTTAAGATAAAAGTGTGTTTTAAAATTCACTGCAGTATTAAAATAGTTTTTTGTCTTTATACAGAGAAGTAAGACAATACTTACATCTGTCTAGGGGTTAGTTTTGAGAGGAGGTAGCAATCATAGAATCATAGAAATTTACAGCACAGAAGGAGGCCATTCGGCCCATTGTGTCTGTGCTGGTCAATAAAGAGCTATCCAGCCTAATCCCACTTTCCAGCTCTTGGCCTGTAGCCTTGCAAGTTACGGCAATTCAAGTACACATCCAAGTACTTTTTAAATGCTATGAGGGTTTCTGCCTCTACCACCATTTCAGACAGTGAGTTCCAGACCCCCACCACCCTCTGGGTGAATAGAATTTTCCTCAAGCCCCCTCTACCAATTACTTTAAATCTATGCCCCATGGTTATTGACCCCTCTGCTAAGGGAAATAGGTCCTTCCTATCCACTTTATCTAGGCCCCTCATAATTTTATCCATCTCCATTAGGTCTCCCCTCAGCCTCCTCTCTTCTAAAGAAAACAACTTACCTCAATATATCGTCAGGTATCCAATCTTTCCTCACTGCTAAAATTCTCCAGTCCAGGCAACATCCTTGTAAATCTCCTCCCCACCCTCTCTAGTACAATCACATCTTTCCTGTAATGTGGTGACCAGAACTGCACGCAGTACTCTAGCTGTGGCCTAACTAGTGTTTTATACAGTTCAAGCATAACCTCATTGCTATTGCATTATATGCCTCCGCTAATAAAGGTAAGTATTCTGAATGCCTTTTTAACCACCTTATCTACCTGGCCTGCTATCTTCAGGGATCTGTGGACATGAACTCCAATGTCCCTCTGTTCCTCTACACTTCTCAGTATCCTACCATTTATTGTGTATTCCCTTGTCTTGTTAGCCCTCCCCAAATGCATTACCTCACACTTCTCTGGATTAAATTCCATTTGCCACTGTTCTGCCCACCTGACCAGTCCATTGATATCTTCCTGCAGTCTACAGCTTTCGTCATTGTTAACCACACAGCCAATTTTTGTATCTTCTGCAAACTTCTTAATCATACCCCGTTCATTCAAGTCTAAATCATTGATATATACCACAAAAAGCCCTACGGCATCCCACTGGAAACAGCCTTCCAGTCACAAAAACACCCATCGCCCATTACCCTTTGCTTCCTGCCTCTGAGCCAATCAAGGTCTCACTGTACTGTTGATTGCTTATACTTGCTAGCTAATTGCATCTGCAATTCCTTCACCTTTTGGCAATGTTTAAAATGTGCACGGACCTTGCGGAAAACGATTGAATACTTTAGCATTCTTCTCGGAAGCAAGGTATTTGATATGCAAATGAAATATCAAAGATAAACAAAGCCAGCATTCTTCAAACACATTACTACAATTATAAATAAAAACAAAATTGCTGGAAATACTCAGCAGGTCAGGCAGCATCTGTGGAGAGAGAAACAGAGTTAACGTTTCAGGTCGATGAACCTTCGTCAGAACTGGAAATAGTTAGAGATGTAACAGGGTTTTACACAAGTGAAGGGGGTGGGGAAGGGGGGGGGGGAAGGAAAGAACAAATGGGAAGGTCTGTGATAGGATGGAAGGCAGAAGAGGTTAAGAGACAAAAGGGATGATGGTGCAAAGCAAAAAGAGATGATAATGGGACAAGTTAAGAAACAGAAGAAGAGTCTAGATAGGGTGTGAATGGGAATGGCAGAATCATCAACAGCTGCTGTGGGAAAGAGAGAAAAATACTGAAAAAAAAATATCAGGCAGGGGTTACGGTCTGAAATTGCTGAACTCGATGTTGAGTCCAGAAAGCTGTAAAGTGCCTAAACGAAAGACGAAACATTACTACAATTGCTTAACATAATGATGTTGTGTTCTACATAGAGGCCCATTGGAATGGTGTGATCGGTGTGGGGTTTCCTGTTTCATTAGTTTTCAGTGGTGTGTGAGGTGACCGCTACACTCTGTGCAGCAATGCAGGACTGTAGCCTCACTCACATAAAAACATCGCCTGTGGAGGTCTACGAAAGTCGGCATCCTCCAAAAATCTTGCAGATTATCAGATTGCATAAGAAATATGTTTTCAAGAAGATATTTAAACTCTTTGTGGACTGATTCAATCTCTGCTGTTTTATGAATGTTTGCACTGCCAGTTTGTTTGTGTTTAATTATAATTCTTGTAAATTAATTTGACTTAGAGTTGCACCCTGAATGATGTTTGATAGTATGGTGTTTTGAAGTAGACTGGATTGTAGGGTGGGCAGTACTTCTTAATGCTACTGGATACTACTCCCATGCACAACAAGACTAGTGACTCAATTTTCCCCAGTTATCTGCGCCGTGTTTTTGGCATGCTGCTGTTTTTGACCTAAATTAAAATATATAAGTTTCTCCAAAGTTGTGTGCCAGCGTAACTCAGTTAGGATTTAGTTAGGTTAGGTTTTTTTTGCATCATAGGGGGCGTAACCTAATGTCTGCACCAGTTTTTCAGATTTATGCAAGTTTGGCCAACTTACATTTCTCCGAGGTGATGCGTATGTGATCACTCCTAAAAAACTTCTGGGCAATTAAGAAAAACCAGTGCACATTAAAAAATCGGTGCAGAAAGACATCCTTGTTTTTATGCAAAGTTTTGGAGAGAGTCTAGGACACATTAAATATGTATCATGGAGCTTAATTTTTTCAAACTTAAAATGCAGAAAATGGAAGTCTAATGCAATTCTTTAATTTAGGATTTTTTTCAAAGTGCCATGCCACCACCGAATGTCTCCAAATCGGGTTCGAGGGTCGGAGTGTCGGCTGGCAGAATTACTCCCTCACCCGGATACAGAGGCTTAGGATTCGGCTTCAAAAGACGCCCGGAGGGGTGGGGGGGGAGGTGGGGGGGTGTGGAAGCCGAACTGAAGGAATGACAACCCTTACACTATGCAGCAGCATCAAAAGAAGCCTGTGGAAGTGGATGTTTGCCGAGCCCGTGTCCGGGCGAGGGAGCCCCGATTCTCCCGGCCGACCCTCGAGCCCAGTGAGGAGACGTTCGGTCGGTGGTGGGTGGTACAGAAAAAAATCTAAAATTAAAGAATTGCATTAGACTAGATTGCGCATGTACAGACCTGGGTGTAGTCCATACTAGAGAGTCAACCTTGGGGGAGAGAGAACAAAGAAGTTTTAACTTCTGTCCTGCTGTTTTGAGCTTTTGGAAAGGTACAATTTAATCATGGGGGCAATACTGACAATGCCACGCCTCGTGCAAGGCTTCTGCATGATGGTGCTACGGAGGAGACAATTGATTCGATGTCATTGCATGAGGAATCTCAGAGCACGTAGGATGATGGGCAGGAGGCCTTACCCATGTCGGGTATATCGAGACAGGCGTTCATACCTGCACCTGAGGGATGCAGACTGTGTGAGAAGGCTGCGTTTCCACAAAGAAGTTGTAACCGAGATCTGTGAGTTAGTAAAAGCAGACCTGCACCCTAGAAGTGTCAGGGGGACTGCTTTGTCAGTTAAAGTGAAGGTTACAGCTGCACTTTCATTCTATGCATTTGGATCATTCCAGGCCACAACTGGGGATGTGTGCGCTGTTTTTCAACATGCAACACATATCTGCATTCGGCAGGTGACTGCTGCACTATATGCCTGGAGGAATGACTACATAAGGTTCCCCATGACCACCCAGGCACTGCGTGAAAGAGCTGTGGGCTTCTCCAGGATTGCTGGCTTCCCCAAGGTACAGGGCTGCATTGATTGTACCCACATCGCCTTGCGAGCACCTTTGGAGGATTCCGAGATGTACAGGGACAGAAAAGGCTTCTACTCCATTAATGTGTAGCTCTTGTGTGATGACATGCATTGCATCATGTCAGTTGATGCGAGATACCCTGGAAGCACCCATGATGCGTTCATCCTACGCGAGAGCGCTATATCTGCCATGTTTCAGCAGCAGCCAGAAGGGCAGAGCTGGCTGCTGGGAGACAAAGGGTACGGCCTCGCCACCTGGCTCATGATGCCCCTACGTGTAACCCAGACGGAAGCTGACCAGGAATACAACATGTCGCATATTGCAACGCGCAGCATAATTGGCATCTTGAAACAACGTTTCCGATGCCTGGGCCTTAGAGGCTACTTGCAATACTCCCCTGAGATTTTTGGTAGGTTCACTGTTGTGTGCTGCATGCTACATACCTTAGCCATCATGAGGCAGCAGCAGCTGGTAGTAGAAGACCCACCTGAAGTAAGAATGGCTGATGGTGAGGAGGAAGATGCAGATGATGAGGAGGAGGAGGAGGAGGATGAGAACGAGGAAGCCATGCAAGTACCTGAATCCGGAGCATGACGGCGGAGGAGGGCGGGCCATCGTGCCCCTTTAACAATTGCTCGAGCCTTGCATCAGCAGCTCATCCGTGAACACTTTGCTGCCTGAAGGCTCAGCGGCAACTATTCAAAATGGACCATGTTTACTGTGTGGACCTGTTCCATAATGTTGTGTTGTGTTAATGGAACAAATAATGGAAATGACTCAGTTATAATTTAAAATATATTTTATTCAAATTTTAAGAAACACTTGTTTATACTTAACTTTAATAAAAATATTCGTGTATCAAACTTTAAAGTTTTCAGTTAAGCTCACTTACAAACTTTAAGATCACTTACAAACTCTAAGATAACTTAAAAACTTTAAGATCACTTACAAACTTTTAAACTTGTAAATTTATATTAAAAAACTTTTAATTTGAGAACAGTTACAACAGTAACAACAATAATAATAAGAACAACAGCAGCAAAGAAAGGCTGCACCCATCCCTCCTCCATCTTATTCGAAGACCGCCCGCTGCGCTTGGTCTTGGTGACTCCACCCCTGCCCGCAGGTGTTGGTGAAGCGTTTCTCGTGTTGGTACCAAGCTTATTCTCTCGAACATCTTGGGTAATGCGCACCTCTTGATGGGGGACGGGGGGGTGTGGGCAGGCGGTAATGTGGAGGGCTTGGCTTGGATCTCTTCAGAGGCTGGTATGGGGATTGGAGAGGGAGTGGCAGTTAATTCTGTCAGTGGGCGCGGGGTCTGGGCGTGTTCCCTTATTGCAGCAGCTAACTCCAACATTCCCTCCCTCATGTGCTTTGACAGTGTCTCAACTACCTCCAATATTCCCTCTCTTATGTTCGCCGACCATGTATCAGTTACCTGTGACATTCCCTCTCTCATGTGCCCGGACAGTGTTCCCATTTCTCGTGAGAGTGTTGTTACTTCTCCCAACAGTCCGGATACCTCATCACCCACCCCACTGATGGTGTCCAGGAGTGATCGGGTAAGGTCAATGCTCTCCGCACTCATTGCCATCATTTGAACCACATCTGTTAGATCCTGTACCTCAGGAGAGCACTGTCGAGCTCTCTTTCCCCTCCTCACCCTGCATCCCACTGGGACCCACAGCCTGAGACAGTGGGGCCCAGGGTGTGCCTCGCTGCACCCACTGCAACCTGCAGCCTCGGACTGTGTGAAACCATGGGATGTCCCAACACTCGTACCACTCAGGGAAGGGCCTGCTACCTCAATGGACATCACCTGCAGTTCCTCCAAAGTGAGTATAACAGTGGAGGCTGTATCCATCATCTCCCCCTCCTCCTCACCCCCATGCTCTTGGTCTGGAAGGTGGGATTGGAAGATGTTCTCCTCTTCAGGCTCGTCCGCATCTGAATCCTCTTCTGCATCGTCAGGGTGGGCCTCAAGTTCTGCAAAATATAACGGAACAGACAAATGGTTAGCAGCAGAGGAGGGGGCAGTGTGGGTGGCATGAGTAGGCTCACACAGCGCAGGCAGCAGGCTCATTTTCAGGACCACGATGAATGCTAGCACATTGCATCAACCGAAGCGTGGCTGACGGAGACATCCCCATGAACCGAAGCATGGCTGACGGAGACATCCCCATGAACCGAAGCGTGGCTGACGGAGACATCCCCATGAACCGAAGCATGGCTGGCCCGCGCAGTATTTAACATTTAGCAAAGCCAGACTGTGGAATTTGCAGGATTTACCATCTCACTCGAATGTGGGTCCAGCTTGTGCAGTGGTGGTTGCTTTATCCAGGCAGGACCCATCAAAGCAGCGACCCTCTCGTCCAAGGGTGTCAGTGGGTGCAGATTTGCTGGGTCTCCTCCTGTTTGAGTTCTTTCCCTTTTGTTGTGTGCCACTTCCTCTGCAAAGATGAAAATATAACTTTTTAGAGAGGGTGTCTTTCTGCTGGGTGCAACATATATAGATGGTCATATTTACAATTGCAATTCCATTGAATAAATGAAAATATTACTTACACTAATTACATAGAAACATAGAAAACATAGAAAATAGGTGCAGGAGTGGGCCATATGGCCCTTTGAACCTGCACCACCATTCAATAAGATCATGGATGATCGTTCACCTCTGTACCCCTTTTCTGCTTTCTCTCCATACCCCTTGATCCCTTTAGCCGTAAGGGCCATATCCAACTCCCTCTTGAATATATCTAACGAACTGGCATCAACAACTCTCTGCAGAAGAGAATTCCACAGGTTAACAACTCTCTGAGTGAAGAAGTTTCTCCTCCTCTTGGTCCTAAATGGCTTACTCCTTATCCTTAAACTGTGACCCCTGGCTCTGGGCTCCCCCAACATTGGGAACATTCTTCCTGCATCTTGACCAAGGTCCTGCCACTTCTTTTTGTACTGGTCTCCAGACCTCGGGGTAGTCACCATTGCACAGTAACCTTCTGCAAGTTGGTTCCAGTATTTCTTCATTTCTTTCGGTGAAACTTTTATGTGACGTTTGCTTGTGTCCAGATCGTGCTATCTGGCCTCAATTATAGTAACCAGTGCCTCCACTTCATCCTGTAAGAAATTCTTGATCCTTGAGCCATGTTGCATATTATATTGCAGCTTTGATTTTTCCAATGAGAATTACATTTCTCGTATACATACAACTGTCTCTTTAAAAATGGCCGATTGCCAACCCGGAGCTGTACTGCGCATGCGCATGCGCATCCATTGAAATAACGTCCTTTTTTTTGCACATGTGCAGAAAGGTGGGTCATCGTTTTTTCGGTGCAGACATTAGGCTTCACCCCCCAAAGCTAAAGGACAGGCTGCGCAGTGCCAATTTCAAAAAATAGTTATTTTTTTGGAGCAGTCGAGGCCAAAACAGGTGTAACTCTTGCAATGCGCCAAAAAACGGCATTGGGGAAAATTGAACCCTAGGATAGTAAATGTCAGATCATAGGATACATGGATCTGTTTATGAAAAGCGTCTTTACCTGTGATATGGCCTGAATTGTAACAGGATCTCTCCCAACTCACAAGTCCTTTTATATTGAAGGACAACAAACGGAAAGGGATAGCGCTTTCAAACAGAAAATCCTGGCATGCTCCGTAAGCAGTCAGTCTTGTTATCAATCATAAGATATTTCTGGGAGCTGTGAGTGTGGATGCTTCCTGGGAATTGTAACTTACGACTTTGTTGATTTTCCTCAGTGATTGCTCTGGGAAGCCCATTTAACACAAGCTCTCGGTTTCCAGGATTGCCATAGACCTCTGATGAAAAATGTTGTTAGATATATTTTAAACACAGCAAAGGCTATTGTGTAGATACGGTTAATCACGTTCTTATAAATGTGGTAATTTTCAATGTACTTATTATGTTAAAGAAAGACTTAGGGGGAGAAATTGGATCCTTTTGCGCATCCCGTTAGTGCTCCCGGAGGCGCTAATGGGGTGCAAATAACTTTGTGACCGCGTGCGTTGCCGCTAACGACTCACATTAAATTCGCCGGGAGTTTAGGGATGGCATTACGACGCTGCGCCCCGATCTCCTGTGCCCAGAGATCGTGACATTATCGCCATGGGTATCGCCCCTTAGCTCCCGGTCCCGAAATTGGGTTTCGGTCCTTGAGACTGTGCCGGGCGATAACACCGACAGTTTGAGGGGATGAGTACCGGGCGGCCGGCCACTATCGGGGCAAAATTTAAAGGGAGTTGGCCGGCTGCTGCAAAAAAATGTCTGCCGGTTTTGTTGCTGTTCTGGTCGCGGTTTCTTGGTGGGGTCCGTGTTGCGATCGCTCAGACCGGCACTCTGCTTGAGAGTTGGGCTGATCACGCGACTGCCCTGGCCCCCCCAGTGCTCCAGGTAGGTGGGTTCCTCTTACGCACAGTATGCAGCTTGGGCACTTCTCTTTAACTGAGGGAAGAGCCCCTCGTAGATGGCAGCGCTACGTGGCCTAATGCGGAGTGTTGCTGAAATGGGCGCCCCGTTACTGCCCCAGGAAGATTAGCGCTCCATTTCCTTCCGGGACAGTAACTCAAATTTTGCGAGTGGGGTTGGACTTCTGCGCCTGACGCAAAATGTCCCGCCTCCCGGGTGTTCCTGCCCCATATGGGGCGATAATGAATTTCTAGCCCTTAGATTTATATACAGGGTGTATAAGGGCTGGCGCTGTTCCCTGCATTTTTCCTGCAGCTGTCGTGCTGCAAAGATCATGTCCGTTGTGCCCCGCAGGGGACGAAATACGCACTGTGACTCCGGGAGGAGCTCCTTGGCCACAGGGAGAAGGCGGTTGAGGAGGACTCTAGCAACCACTTTCCCAGTGGCTGATAGCAGGGAGATTCCTCTGTAGCTGCCGCATTCGGACTTGTCCCCTTTTTTAAAGATGGTCACGATCACTGCATCTCTGAGATCTCCCGGCATGCTCTCCTCCCTCTAGATGAGAGAGATGAGGTCATGTATCCGTGCCAACAGCACCTCTCCGCCATACTTCAGTGTCTCAGCAGGGATTCGATCCGCTCCCGTAGCCTTGTTGTTCTTGAGCTGACTTATGGCTTTTCGTACCTCATGCCGTGTTGGGGTTTCACTGAGGTGGTGGCGGGTCGCATGCTGCGGGATGGAGTCGAGAACACTCGAGTCAAAGGCAGAGTCTCGATTGAGGAGATCTTCAAAGTGCTCCTTCCAGCGGGCCCTGACTGCCTCAGTGTCCTTGATGAGTGTTTCCCCGTTCTTGGCCAGCAGTGGGGTGGGGCCTTGGGAGCTTGGACCGTAGGTGACCTTGACTGCCATGAAGAATCCTCGCACATAATGGCTGTCGGCCAGTTGTTGTATCTCCTGTGCTTTTCACGACCACCAGAAGTCCCAAAGTGATTTACAGCCAATGAATAATTTTGAAGTGTAGTCACTGTTGTAATGTTGCTAACCTTATATCTAGTGGTCAGTCTGTAACTTAGTGGAGATAATCAGATGGCAGCTGCAAGGAGTTTTAAAAAGAACTTGCGGCGATTTTATTATTTTACAGTAATCTGTGTGAAATTTGAGCCAATTAGGTTCAAGTGTGACACTGATATTTTTCCGAGAGAGAAGGGGCATGTTTGTAATGAGATGTGAAGTTAATACGCGAGCGAGAAATCTAATTATGATGGTAGATAGCTAGATATAGAGATAAAGTGGCTCTAAATGTATTCTTAAACATTTCTTATACTGACCTTAATAACTAAAACAAGAATCATTAAAATTTCTTGTCTCAGCTCTGTCTCACTCTAATATCAGCAATATAAATATAGAAGGAGAAGTACCTTTGCTAGACTTGGAGCTGGAAACTTTACATTCGATTGGTCAGACACAGGACATTTGTTCTTTGCATGGCTGGTGTGTTGAATTTCACACAATTATATTTTGGCTGCAGAGAGATATGGGAATAGGGAGTGATCCCATTGGAGTCTCTGTCCAAGCATGTCCTTTTGGACAATGTGATTAATATTGACAAGGAGGTAGTCCAGAGGTGGTGCTAGAACAGAGTGAGTTTTGTTCTTGTTGGGCTCACAGGGTTTTGTAAGCAGATCTGATGCTGGGTGTTTGGAAATTGCACGTACTGTCAATACAAATTAAAAATTCTACAAGGCTGAGAACATGGGGAGAAAAAGAGAAACAGAAAACCTAAGGGGGTTACTTTTTGTTCACCTCTTCCCTCCCCCATCTCCATTTTATGAAGTAAAATGACGTACTCAGCTGAATTTTGTTTCACATTTTGCTTGAAAAAAATTCTTATCGGCACGGAGATCTGAGTTGCGTTTTTCTCCAGTCTGGCTGCTACAGTAACGTCATCGGTACAGAGTATTCCTTTGTGTCCCACGGTGGTTCATTACAACAACAACACCTTGTATTTATATAGCGCCTTTAACATAGTGAAACGTCCCAAGGCGCTCCACAGGAGTATTATGAGATAAAAAGTTTGACTCCGGTCCACATAAGGAGAAATCAAGGCAGGTGACCAAAAGCTTGGTCAAAGAGGTAGGTTTTAAGGAGCACCTTGAAGGAAGAAAGAGAGGTAAAGAGGCAGAAAGATTTAGGTAGGGAATTCCAGAGCTCAGGGCCTAGGCAACAGGAGGCACGGCCACCAATACTTGAGCTGTTGTGTATGGAGAAAGAGTCAGACTGAACACTATGAGCTCAAAGTAAAGTGTGACCGTAGTCTTTTATTGCAGATCTCCAGAGTGCCTCTCCAACCTGTGAAGCCTTCTTAAATACCTGTGCTCCCGAGGGATTATGGAATCCCTTGGGACTCCAGGGAATGAGCCCTCTGGTGGCTGTACAGAGTAAATACAAGTCCACATATATAACAACATTCCCCCTAAAGTCAATAGTGTAACTGTTTACAATGTGAGTCAATCTGGGGCCCTTTTTGCCCTGGTTGATCGTCTCGATGTGAAAGCTGGTGTTGTTGAATCATTTGTTGGGCCCTTGCTGGGCTGCTGTGCAGCTGGCCTTGCTGGGCTGCCTGGTGTGTTGGGCCCTGCAGGGCTGCTGTGGATGATGGGTTCTGCTTCGTGGTCAACCGTGGTGTTGGTTTCCACTGGTGTGTGTGTTGGGGGATCAAAAAAGGTAGGGTCCAAGGTGGGTTGCTCAGGATAGTCCGTGAATCTGAGTTTGATTTGGTCCAAGTGTTTCCGGTGAATGAGTCCATTTGAAAGTTTGGCCCGAAACACCCTGCTCCCCTCTTTGGCCACGACAGTTTCGGGAAGCCACTTGGGACCTTGTCCATAGTTTAATATAAATACAGGATCATTGACTTCAATCTCGCATGACACATTTGCGCTATCATGGTATGCATTTTGTTGAAGTCTCCTGCCCTCTACCTGTTCATGTAGATCAGGGTGAACTAACGAGAGCCTTGTCTTAAGTACTCTTTTCATGAGCAGTTCAGCAGGTGGGATCCCAGTGAACGAGTGGGGTCTCGTGCGGTAGCTAAGCAGGACTCGGGATAGGCGAGTCTGCAGTGAGCCTTCAGATACCCTCTTCAAGCCTTGCTTGATGGTTTGCACTGCTCTCTCTGCCTGACCATTGGACACTGGTTTAAACGGGACAGATGTGACATGTTTGATCCCGTTACGGGTCATGAATTCTTTGAACTCAGCACTGGTAAAATATGGCCCGTTGTCGCTCACCAGGACATTGGGTAAGCCGTGTGTAGCAAACTTGGCCCGCAGGCTTTCAGTGGTGGCAGCGGACGTGCTAGCCGACATTATCTCACATTCAATCCACTTGGAGTACGCGTCTACAACCACAAGGAACATTTTACCCAAGAATGGGCCTGCATAATCGATGTGTACCCTAGATCACGGTTTGGAGGGCCAAGACCATAAACTTAGCGGCGCCTCTCTGGGTACATTGCTTAACTGGATACATCTGTGAACGCACGACTCTAAGTCCACATCGATACTGGGCCACCACACGTGGGATCTGGCTATCGCTTTCATCATTATGATGCCTGGGTGGGTATTGTGGAGGTCATTGATGAAGGTGTCTCTGCCTTCCTTGGGGACCACTACTTGATTGCCCCACAGAACACAGTTTGCCTGTATAGACATTTCATCTTTGCGCCGCTGGAACGGCTTTATCTCTTCCTGCATTTCCACTGGGACACTGGACCAGCTCCCGTGAAGCACACAGCATTTGACTAGAGATAGTAAGGGGTCCTGGCTTGCCCAGGTTTTGATCTGCCGGGCAATGATGGGTGATTGCTCACTCTCAAATGTTTCCATAACCTTGGTTAGATCTGGGGCTGCGCCATTTCCACCCCCGTGGTGGGCAATGGCAGCCTACTGTGAGCATCGATGCCTGCCCTGTGGTAGATGGCATAGTTGTATGCGGACAACATAAGCGCCCATCTCTGGATGCGGGCCGATGCATTGGTATTTATCCCTTTACTCTCGGAAAACAGAGATATAAGTGATTTATGGTCAGTTTCCAAATCAAATTTTAGCCCAAACAAGTATTGATGCATTTCCTTTACCCCATAGACACACACTAATGCTTCTTTTTCAATCATGCTGTAGGCTCTCTCGGCCTTAGACAGACTCCTGGATGCATAAGCAACCAGTTGCAGTTTCCCGAAATCATTAGCTTGTTGCAATACACACCTGACGCCATATGACAACGCATCACATACGAGTACCAAATGCTTACATGGATCATACAACACAAGCAATTTGTTTGAGCATAAGAATTTTCTCACTTTTACAAAGGCATTTTCTTGGCTTTTGCCCCAAACCCATTCGCCCCCTTTTCATAGTAAGACATGTAGTGGTTCTAGCAGGGTGCTGAGACCCGGTAAGAAGTTACCAAAGTAGTTCAAGAGTCCCAGAAACGACTGCAGCTCCGTCACATTCTGTGGCCTCGGTGCGTTCTCAATTGCCTCCGTTTTCGCGTTGGTGGGCCTGATGCCATCCGCCGCAATCCTCCTTCCCAGGAACTCCACTTCAGGTGCCAGGAAAACTCACTTCGAGCGTTTTAACCTGAGCCCCACGCGGTTGAGTCATCTAAGAATCTCCTTCAGGTTCTGCAGGTGCTCGACTGTGTTCCAACTTGTGACCAAGATGTCGTCCTGGAAAACCACGGGGTGCGGGACCAACTTCAGTAAACTTTCCATGTTTCTCTGGAATATCGCCATCGCTGATCGGGTCCTAATGGGCTCCTGTTATAAACAAAAAGATCTTTGTGCGTGTTGATGCAGGTGAGGGCCTTCAATGCTTCCTTCAGTTCCTGTGTCATGTAGGCTGAAGTCAGATCTAGCTTCATGAACGTCTTTCCTCCCGCCAGCGGTGCAAAGCGGTCGTCAGCTTTTGGTAGTGGGTATTAGTTCTGCAGCGAGAAACAATTGATAGTTACTTTGTAATCGCCACAGATTCTGACGTTGTCGTCTCCCTTGAGGATTGGGACAATAGGACTGGCCGAATCGCTGAACTCGATCGGTTAAATGATGCCCTCTCGTTGCAGCCGGTCTAGCTCGATCTCTACCCTTTCTCTCATCATGTACGGTACTGCTCTCGCCTTGTGATGGATAGGTCGCACCCCCGGAATTAGGTGGATCTGCACTTTTGCTCCTTGAAATTTCCCGATGTCTGGTTCAAACAGCGAAGGAAATTTGTTTAAGACCTGAGCACACGAAGTGTCGTCAGCGGGCGATAGCGCTCAGACGTCGTCCCAGTTCCAGCGTATCTTTCCCAGCCAGCTCTTGCCGAGTAGCGTGGGACCATCACCCGGTACCAGCCAGAGTGGTAGCTTGTGCACCGCTTCATCGTAGGAGACCTTTACGGTAGCACTGCCGATTACAAGAATCAGTTCTTTCGTGTAAGTTCTTAGTCTCGTGCGAACTGGAGTTAAGACTGGTCTTGAGGCCTTGTTGCACCACAACCTTTCGAAAATCTTTTTGCCCATGATGGACTGGCTCGCGCCCGTGTCCAGCTCCATTGACATTGGGAGTCCATTTAGTTCAACATTCAGCATTATCGGGGGACAATTCGTGGTGAATGTGTGCACCCCATGTACCTCTGCCTCCTCTATCTGAGGCTCTGGTTCATTGTGATCCTCTGTGGATCTGTCCTCCTGTGCAATGTGGTAGTTTGCAGGTTTAACAGGCTTAGCAGCTCGCCGGCACACTCATTGGAGGTGTCCCACTGTTTCACAGCCCTTGCAAACGTATCCTTTGAATCGGCATGAATGGAAACAATGATCACCCCTGCAGCGCCAACAAGGTGTTAATGGCCTTGCATTCATCACCCTTGATGGTGGACTCTGAGACATCTGTGGACGTGTAGCTGCAGGTATGTGTGACCTGCCTTGTACGTTACGATTTGAAAACAACATCATTTTGTTCACAGTCCTTGTAGCAGCACTTGTGTGCTGAAAGATTTGCTTCGTATTGTCACTGGTGGTGACAATGAACGCCTGGGCTATCGCTATGGCCTTACTCAAGGTTGGGGTCTCTACAATCAAAAGCTTGTGAAGTATGGTTTTGTGGCCAATGCCAAGTAAGTATTAGAGTCTCTGAGCATGTGCTCCAAATGTCCTTCAAATTCGCAATGTCCTGCAAGGTGTCTCAGCTCAGTGACATAACTCGCCACTTCCTGGCGTTCAGACCTTTTGTAGGTGTAGAACCGATGCCTCGCCATCAGAACGCTTTCCTTCGGGTTCAAATGCTCTCGGACCAGTGTACACAAATCGTCGTACGATTTCTCCGTGGGTTTTGCTTGAGTAGGCAGATTCTTCATGAGGCCATACGTTGGTGCCCCACAGACAGTGAGGAGGATCGCTCTACGTTTGGCAGTGATCTCTTCCTCATCTAGCTCGTTGGCCACGAAGTATTGGTCGAGTCACTCCACAACAGTTTCCCAATCATTTCCCTCTGAAAATTTCTCCAGGATGTCCACTGTTCTCTGCATCTTTGGGTTTGCTATCTGTATCTTGTCGCCAGTTGTTGTGAATGGAGAAAGAGTCAGACTGAACACTGTGAGCTCAAAGTAAAGTGTGCCTCTCCAACCTTTGAAGCCTTCTTAAATACCTGTGCTCCCAAGGGATTATGGAATCCTTTGGCACTCCGGGGAATGAGCCCTCTGGTGGCTGTACAGAGTAAATACAAGTCCACATATATAACATGAGCGATTATAATCAGGGCTGCACAAGAGGGTAGAACTTGAGGAGCGCAGACAGCTCGGGGGGTTGTGGGGCTGGAGGAGATTACAGAGATAGGGAGGGGCAAGGCCATGGAGGTGTTTGAAAACAAGGATGAGAATTTTGAAACCAATACAGATCACCGAACACAGGGGGATGGGTGAGCGGGACACGGACAGCTGAGTTTTGGATCACCTCTAGTTTATAAAGGGTAGAATGTGGGAGGCCTGTTAGGAGTACTTTGAAATAGTCAAGTCTAGAAGTCATCATCATTATCATAGACAGTCCCTCGGAATCAAGGAAGACTTGCTTCCACTCTTAAAAATGAGTCCTAAGGTGGCTGAACAATTCAATACGAGAACCACAGTCTCTGTCACAGGTGGGACAGATAATCGTTGAGGGAAGGGGTGGGTGGGACTGGTTTGCCGCACGCTCTTTCCGCTGCCTGTGCTTGGTTTCTGCATGCTCTCGGCGATGAGACTCGAGGTGCTCAGCGGCCTCTCGGATGAACTTCCTCCAGTTAGGATGGACTTTGGCCAGGGATTCCCGGGTGTCAGTGGGGATGTTGCATTTTATCAACGAGGCTTTCAGGGTGTCCCTGTAACCTTTCCTCTGCCCCCCTTTGGCTCTTTTGCCGTGAAGGAGTTCTGAGTAACAAAGGCATGGATGAGGGCCTCAGCAGTGGATGAGCTGAGGCAAAGGTGGAGACGGACGATGTTATGGAGGTGGAAATAGGAAACAGTGGGGCGGTGAGTGTTGGCTGGGGGTACAGAACATGCAGAGTTTTGGGGTTCTGGTTTGGCGCTCACTTCAGTGTGACATCTGGATGCTTGCTTTCAATGGAGCTGCTCTGGGAAAACTCCCTATCAGTGAGTGGTCTAGTGGGGAGGGAGATCTAACTTGAAGGCTTCCATGATGATAAGAATTAGTTTTTTATTCGTTCTTGGGATTTGGCTGTCCAAGGCCAGCATTTATTGCCCATGAGAAGGTGGTAGTGAGCCGCCTTCTTGAACCGCTGCAGTCTGTATGGTGAAGGTACTCCCACAGTGCTGTTAGGAAGGGAGTTCTGTGATTTTGACCCAGCGACTATGAAGGAATGGGGAAATTGGAGGCGGTGGTGTTCCCATGCGCCTGCTTCCCTTGTCCTTCTAGGCGGTAGAGGTCATGGGTTTGGGAGGTGCTGTCGAAGAAGCCCTGGTGAGTTGCTGCAGTGCATCTTGTAGATGGTACACACTGCAGCCACGGTGCACCGGTGGTGGAGGGAGTGAATGTTTAAGGTGGTGGATGGGGTGCCACTCAAACGAGCTGCTTTGTCCTGGATGGTGTTGAGCTTCTTGAATGTTGTTGGAGCTGCACTCATCCAGGCAAATGAGAGCATTTCATCACATTCCTGACTTGTGCCTTGTACTAAACAAAATTCTGCTGTGTATACTCTTTTGCTTTGTAAAATGAGTTAGTACTTTGAACAAAAACCCTCTGATTGGATGTTTTAAAAATAATTTTGGTGTCTAATCACATTATCCCTTAAGCCAACCTGTTTACATATCCCCTTGCTTGTCAGTTCTCAACTAATAACTAATTTTTAAATGCTTTGATTTAAGGGGTAGATACAAAGCCAATGATTTAATTGTCTAATTGAGCTCCAAATGAAGAAGTAAATGTGGAAGCTTTTAATGTCGTTGGAGAAAAACCATTAAAGCCCAAAAACATAACTTTCAGCCGTCTGATTTTCCAGGGGGTAACTGGATTAGCAGTAAATCTGTTTGCATTGTCTACAGTAGATTACCAAAGCTACAGACTTCAGTGCCAAGGACTCTTTAGTGCAGCGAATACTATTTTGTATCAAAGATCATGCTTTTGAATATTAACAGTAGTGTGCAGTATTTTTAATGCTTATTACAGTGTAATGTATTTGTTTCTTTGATAAGTCTGGGTGTTTATTTTATCTAGAAGCACAATGTTTTACAGAAGTAGGATTATGTTAAATTGATTTTATCACTATAAAGTTACAGGCAACTTAAGTTTCTGTTTCTACCACCTAGTTAGTGAAAGATCTGACATATGCCATTACATAGGAAACACAGAAATATAGAAAATAGGTACAGGAGTAGGCCATTTGGCCCTTCGAGCCTGCACCACCATTCAATAAGATCATGGCTGATCACTCACCTCAGCACCCCTTTCCTGCTTTCTCTCCATACCCCTTGATCCCTTTAGCCATAAGGGCCATATCTAACTCTCTTTTGAATACATCCAACGAACTGGCATCAACAACTCTCTGTGGTAGAGAATTCCACAGGTTAACAACTCTCTGAGTGAAGAAGTTTCTTCTCATCTCAATCTTAAATGGCCTACCCCTTATCCTTAGACTGTGTCCCCTGGTTCTGGACTTCCCCAACATCGGGAACATTCTTCTTGCATCTAACCTGTCCAGTCCCGTCAGAATTTTATATGTTTCTATGAGATCCCCTCTCATCCTTCTAAACTCCAGTGAATACAGGCCCAGTCGATCCAGTCTCTCCTCATATGACAATCCTGTCATCCCGGGAATCAGTCTGGTGAACCTTCGCTGCACTCCCTCAATAGCAAGAACGTCCTTCCTCAGATTAGGAGACCAAAACTGAACACAATATTCCAGGTGAGGCTTCACCAAGGCCCTGTACAACTGCAGTAAGACCTCCATGCTCCTATACTCAAATCCCCTAGCTATGAAGGCCAACATGCCATTTGCCTTCTTCACCGCCTGCTGTACCTGCATGCCAACTTTCAATGACTGATGTACCATGACACCCAGGTCTCGTTGCACCTCCCCTTTTCCTAATCTGCCACCATTCAGATAATATTCTGCCTTTGTGTTTTTGCCACCAAATTGGATAACCTCACATTTATCCACATTATACTGCATCTGCCATGCATTTGCCCATTCACCTAACCTGTCCAAGTTACCCTGCAGCCTCTTAGCATCATTCTCACAGCTCACACCGCCAGCCAGCTTAGTGTCATCTGCAAACTTCATCTAAATCATTGATGTATATTGTAAATAGCTGGGGTCCCAGCACTGAGCCCTGCAGCACCCCACTAGTCACTGCCTGCCATTCTGAAAAGGACCCATTTATCCCGACTCTCTGCTTCCTGTCTGCCAACCAGTTCTCTATCCACGTCGGTACATTACCCCCAATATCATGTGCTTTAATTATGTACACCAATCTCTTGTGTGGGATCTTGTCAAAAGCTTTTTGAAAGTTCAAATATACCACATCCACTGGTTCTCCCTTGTCCAGTGTACTAGTTACATCCTCAAAAAATTCCAGAAGATTTGTCAAGTATGATTTCCCTTTCATAAATCCATGCTGACTTGGACCGATCCTGTCACTGCTTTCCAAATGCGCTGCTATTTCTTCTTTAATAATTGATTCTGACATTTTCCCCACTACTGATGTCAGGCTAACCGGCCTATAATTACCAGTTTTCTCACTCCCTCCTTTTTTAAAAAGTGGTGTCACATTAGCTACTTTCCAGTCCATAGGAACTGATCCAGAGTCGATAGATTGTTGGAAAATGACCAACAATGCATCCACTATTTCTAGCGCCACTTCCTTAAGTACTCTGGGATGCAGATTATCAGGCCTTGGGGATTTATCAGCCTTCAATCCCATCAATTTCCCTAACACAATTTCCTGACTAATAAGGATTTCCTTCAGTTCCTCCTTCTCACTAGACCTTCGGTCCCCTGGTATTTCCAGAAGGTTATTTGTATCTTCCTCAGTGAAGACAGAATCAAAGTATTTGTTCAACTGGTCTGCCATTTCTTTGTTCCCCATTATAAAGTCACCTGATTCTGACTGCAAGGGACCTATGTTTGTCTTCATAAATCTTTTTCTCTTCACATATCTATAGAAGCTTTTGCAGTCAGTTTTTATGTTCCCAGCAAGCTTCCTCTCATACTGTATTTTCCCCCTCCTAATTAAAACCTTTGCCCTCCTCTGCTGAATTCTAAATTTCTCCCAGTCCTCCGGTTTGCTGCTTTTTCTGGCCAATTTATATGCCTCTTCCTTGGATTTAACAATATCCTTAATTTCCCTTGTTAGCCACGGTTGAGCCACTTTCCCCATTTTATTTTTACTCCAGACAGGGATGTACAATTGTTGAAGTTCATCCATGTGATCTTTAAATGTTTGCCATTGCCTATCCACCGTCAACCCTTTAAGTATCGTTCTCTAGTCTATTCTAGCCAATTCACATCCCATACCATCGAAGTTACCTTTCCTTAAGTTCAGGACCCTAGTCTCTGAATTAACTGTGTCACTCTCCATCTTAATAAAGAATTCTACCATATTATGGTCACTCTTCCCCAAGGGGCCTTGCACAACAAGATTGTTAATTAGTCCTTTCTCATTACACATCACCCAGTCTAGGATGGCTAGCCCTCTATGTTGGTTCCTCGACATATTGGTCTAGAAAACCATCCATAATACACTCCAGGAAATCCTCCTCTGCCGTACTGCTACCAGTTTGATTAGCCCAATCTATATGTAGATTAAAGTCGCCCATGATAACTGCTGTACCTTTATTGCATGCATCCCTAATGAGCTTCCAATGGCCTTCAAACTGGAGATTTAGGTAAGAAGCTAATCACTTTAGGATTTATTGGTTGTTAGTGACTCCCTATTATATATTCCTGGGTGCGGTAGCATAGTAATTATGTTATAGGACTAGTAATCCAGGGACCTGGATAAATGATCTTTAGACTTGAGTTCAAATCACACCACTGCAACTGGGGAATTTAAATTTAATTAAATAAATCTGGAATAAAAAGCTGGTATCAGTAACGATGAGCATGAAACTACCAGATTGTCGTAAAAACCCATCTGGTTCACTACTGTCCTTTAGTTGCTAGTTCGCCGTCATCAGGACCGCAAATTCCAGGCCATTATCTTAACTTCATTGACCCATAAATTGACCCTTTTTGCAGTAATACGAATTTTCATCATTTTCTTCTCACATCTGTGCCGTATTGAGGCTGTAGAGCTAAACCTGCACATTTATATTGATATATGTATTTATTATACGTGCAGTTTCAGATCGTTAACATCACTGGAAAGATTGGCTGGTGTACCTCAGCACTATTGCTATCGTGCTGGAGTGGGGTAATAGCATAAAAATATGATGTCATGTTATATCACAGCCCTGAACCAAAATGGATGCAGAGCCATAACTTTGCAGTAACTTCTACAAACACAGAGGAATATATTGCAAAACTGGAGTTTAGTCCAGAATTTTATATATAATCAGCAAATACTGTACACAAAATGCAAAAATATAACCACATTTCCAAAAGAAAATCTGCCATGTGTCTATGAGAAAGCCATAGAGAGAGCTGCATGGTCCCATATGCACTACAGGAAGTGGCAATTGTTCAAGCATCTGGGTAAAAAGCATGTTTCAAGGTCACAATCTTGGTGCTGATTACTGTTTTTCTCAACCTTAAATTTGGTAGTGAAACTTATATTTGACAAATACAAAATTTTTAGTGGTGTACTTCCGATATGGTTATCTGAAGTTCTGCTTTAGCTTCGGATAAAAGTTGGATGGCCCTAAGTTGAATTCATATCCCTACAGGCGCCACAATTGGATTCACCCTTTGGACCAGAAGCTTATGTCACAAACTAAAGTATTGTGATTGAACCTTCTGAACCTGGAGGTGAAGTCCAGAAAGCGGCACCATAATGTGTTTACTCTTGGGAAGATACTGGGTTGGCTTGAGTTCTCTGAGACAGTGTAGACTTTGAATCTCATATTCTGGTTCATAATTAGAAGCCCATTTCTCAAATATCTGAACCTAAAGCTGAGGTTCTGAGAATCCTTCACTTTTTTCTATAGTGCAACTTCTGGATTGTGCATCCACAGTAACTTTGCAAAAAATTTTAACGACATTCACCTCATCTGACAGGCTCATTGACATAATTCAATTCAATTTAATCCATTTGAGCAAATTCAGAAATATCCAAACAAATCCAAATTGACACACTTAAGATTTAGAACTGATTTGAATGCTGATCTTTAGTACATTTGAATATCACTGCACTGGTCACACCTCATAAATGTCTCCTCAACAAAAGAAAATGTTTTTAAAAAGCACTTTCATGAGAATAATAAATTGAAAGCATTTTCAAAATACAAAATCAGACATTTATTCCCTGCTGTAAAGACCAGGGAGTAACTGGTTCAGGGATCATTATATTTAGTGTTAACATTTCACAAGGTAAAGTGTTTGGAATTCCTGTAGAAGCAAGTCATACCAATATGCCACAGGGCATTTAAAATCGGCAGCACTCAAAGGGACAGTGAAGGCAGATATCCAACAATCACAAATATCCAAGTTAGGCTCACAGTAAAGCAGTCAACTCAAATATCTGTGAAAACACAAGAGGGTCAGTATAACTGAGACAGACATAGTATTCTTTAGGTTACATAAATATTT
Organism: Pristiophorus japonicus; assembly: GCF_044704955.1. Lineage (NCBI taxonomy): Eukaryota > Metazoa > Chordata > Chondrichthyes > Pristiophoridae > Pristiophorus > Pristiophorus japonicus. The sequence continues at coordinate 82,703,750 of NC_091993.1, forward strand.
TAATATACAAGGATTACATTTCTTTGCTAGTTAGTTCTTGTCCTTCCAGGTGCAATTAATGATTATTTTCCGTGTTGCTGTTTAGGAGGCTGTTACATTGATACCGTTTATCACCTCTGCTCCTCTGGGAGCTTGCCATATGCTGGTCACTATTGATAGGAACGGGAAGGGCAAAGACACACATCGAACACCTTCAGGTAGGTGAATCCTGCAGATTATCTGCCCAACCATGATTGAAAAACAGAAATAAAATAGTATTTTCATCAATTAATATTTGAAGGGGACAAATCAAATATTACAAATGACTATTTACATCTTTTCCTTAGTTCTTCATTTAAATGTAACAGATGTTGAAGGCGCATTGACAGGAAAACATATTCAGGAAAGAATAACATTAAAAGCTTTCAGTGCTGTAAGAAATATTAGACCAGTTAGAATTAATTGGTGATAATGCTGCATCGTATGACTCAGTCTCCTCTGACAAAGAAGCTGATTAATATCTATTTGGTATGAAATATGTCCTAACGCTTTGCGAAGCATGTGTGATTATTGCTATCTGAATATTAAACAAATGGATTTGGCTGTGCAAAATGTTCTGAAATCTGTACTTCATAAATGTGTCAGTTTACCATTTGTTTACACAGTGTGGGAGCTTGTGCTACTTTATGGTGTGCTGAGCGTGAGACTCTTAGTTTTGAAACTGTTCACTTCCTTCCATTTGTGAGATTTCCTGTACCACACACCATTAGGGTTGTCAACTCTGGTTGGACATATTCCTGAAGGTTTCATCGTTTGATCTTCTGCCTCCACACTCCCGCTATTGGTCGCCCGACATGTCCATCTTCACGGTGCAGCGCCTTCCCGCGCCAATCGGAAAACGAATAGACTCTTCACTATCCGATTGGATGCTTCTTGACTGTCAGTCAAACAGACTTTTTCCCACCTCCAATATTTTTATAACTAATAAACAAAAGTGTTCAGAGAAAATTTAAAATAAAACAAATTTTATTGCCCTGTGTTTTATCTCCCGGTTTAAAGAGTCTTTAATTCCTGGTGACTCCAGGGCAAACCTAGAGGGTTAGCAGCCCTGCACACCATTCATGCCCAAAGGAATTGGTGGCTGGCTTATTCCAGGCCTCATCCTGATGTTGCTTCAGGGTTTGCGCAATGTTCTCTCTCGTTTTTCCTCCTTCCACATGAGGAAATTCCTGACTTCCTAAGGTGGAGCATGTGGGTATTTGTGAACATTCTCCCACAACTCACCATGTTGGAGCCATGCATTGTAAAAGGGAACCTCTTTTGTTAAATGTGTAATAATGAAGAATTAACGCACAGTGCCAGTGTTCCAAATAATAATCTTTAAATAATTTGGATTCCACAGTTAAAACCAGCATAATGTCATACTGAAGCTTTTTAAAGAATTCTGTAAATATAAAATAGCAGTATTCTTCATAAAGTAGTTTTCCAGTACAACGTAATATATGGGTACTCCTCCAAAGTGTAAACCCCTGATAACTTTATATCAATTATGGGAAGCAAGTTACCAATTAATAGGAGTGCACTATCCAGAGTAAAAGAGGGTATATAGAAACATAGAAACATAGAAAATAGATGCAGAAGTAGGCCATTCGGCCCTTCGAGCCTGCAGCACCATTCAATAAGATCATGGCTGATCATTCACCTCAGTACCCCTTTCCTGCTTTCTCTCCATACCCCTTGATCCCTTTAGCCGTAAGGGCCATATCTAACTCCCTTTTGAATATATTCAATGAACTGGCATCAACAACTCTCTGCGGTAGGGAATTCCACAGGTTACCAACTCTCGGAGCGAAAAAGTTTCTCCTCATCTCAGTCCTAAATGGCTTACCCTTAATCATTAGACTATGTCCCCTGGTTCTGGACTTCCCCAACATCGGGAACATTCTTCCTGCATTTAACCTGTCCAGTCCCGTCAGAATTTTATATGTTTCTATGAGATCCCTCCTCATCCTTCTAAACTCCAGTGAATACAGGCCCAGTCGATCCAGTCTCTCCTCATATGTCAGTCTTGCCATCCCGGGAATCAGTCTGGTGAACTTTCGCTGCACTCCCTCATTAGCAAGAACGTCCTTCCTCAGATTAGGAGACCAAACTGAACACAATATTCCAGGTGAGGCCTCACTAAGGCCCTGTACAACTGCAGTAAGACCTCCCTGCTTCTATACTCAAATCCCCTAGCTATGAAGGCCAACATACCATTTGCCTTCTTCACCGCCTGCTGTACCTGAATGCCAACTTTCAATGATTGATGTACCATGACACCCAGGTCTCATTGCACCTCCCCTTTTCCTAATCTGCCACCATTCAGATAATATTCTGCCTTTGTGTTTTTGCCACCAAAGTGGATAACCTCACATTTATCCACATTATACTGCATCTGCCACGCGATTGCCCACTCACTTAACCTGTCCAAGTCACCCTGCAGCTTTTTAGCATCCTCCTCACAGCTCACATCGCCACCCAGCTTAGTATCATCTGCAAACAATTCCTTCATCCAAATCATCAATTATTAGACATGGAATGATAGAGAATAAGATGATAACAGGCACTTACACTACTGACTGTTACTTTGTATGGATTATACTGACCTTTAGAAAGGATACATGTAAGGCAGAAATGCACAAAGGCAATTTTTTTAATTGCAAACTTAAGAGAAAGAAATTCAGAAAATGGAACTTGATTAACTTAAAAATAAACAAATAAAAACAAAAGACTGTAGTGCACTTTGGATGCGAAGTCGCTTGAAGAGCTCTTAGGCAAGATGCGTAAAGAAAGAAATGAAAGAATTGCATTTCTATAGTGACCTCAGGACGTTCCAAAGCACATTACAGCCAATAAACTGCTTCTTGTAATGTAGTCACTGTTGTAATGCAGGAAATGTTGTAATGTAAGGCTTGTTACAGGGCATAGACTTGTTCTGATTCAGCTTAACAGCTGCTGTCACACAACTGTAGCAAGCCTATAAGGTTCCCAGGTGTGCTTGCGAACTTTAAAAACATTGAGGGTGAAATTTGTCTTGGCCGATAGCGCAAAATGGGCGATAGCGAATTGGTAACCTGTTTTACAATCCGCCTCATTGTCTTTTCCATGACTTCAATGGAGAAAAGCGTGCGGCATGTAAAACAGTCTACCAATTCGGTATTGTCCTTGTGCCCAAGACAAATTTCACACACATTACTCTTAATAATTTTAACATTAGCAGAGCCGATTGTCCAGCCCCTCTGTATTTATTAAGATTTAACTAGCATTCTTTTGTCAGTGAGTGGAGTTCTGCACATGCAAGCGTGTATATATACACAGAGCTCCGCTTTGCTTGATCAGAGAGCAGCATGGAACATAAGAACATAAGAACAGAAGAATTAGGAACAGGAGTAGGCCATCTAGCTCCTTGAGCCTGCTCCGCCATTCAATAAGATCATGGCTGATCTGGCCGTGGACTCAGCTCCACTTACCCGCCCGCTCCCTGTAACCCTTAATTCCCTTATTGGTTAAAACTTGAATACCTTCAATGAGCTAGCCTCAACTGCTTCCTTGAGCAGAGAATTCCACAGATTCACAACCCTCTGGGAGAAGAAATTCCTTCTCAACTCGGTTTTAAATTGGCTTCCCCGTATTTTGAGGCTGTGCCCCCTAGTTCTAGTCTCCCCGACCAGTGGAAACATAGAAACATAGAAAATAGGTGCAGGAGTAGGCCATTCGGCCCTTCGAGCCTGCACCACCATTCAATAAGATCATGGCTGATCATTCACCTCAGTACCCCTTTCCTGCTTTCTCTCCATACCCCTTGATCCCTCCTGAATATATCCAATGAACTGGCATCAACAACTCTCTGCGGCAAGGAATTCCACAGGTTAACAACTCTCTGAGTGAAGAAGTTTCTCCTCATCTCAGTCCTAAATGGCCTACCCCTTATCCTAAGACTGTGTCCCCTGGTTCTGGACTTCCCCAACATCGGGAACATTCTTCCCATATCTAACCTGTCCAGTCCCGTTAGAATCTTATATGTTTCTATGAGATCCCCTCTCATCATTCTAAACTCCAGTGCAAAAAGGCCCAATTGATCCAGTCTCTCCTCATATGTCAGTTTAGCCATCCTGGGAATCAGTCTGGTGAACCTTCGCTGCACTCCCTCAATAGCAAGAACATCCTTCCTCAGATTAGGAGACCAAAACTGAACACAATATTCCAGGTGAGGCCTCACTAAGGCCCTGTACAACTGTAGTAAGACCTCCCTGCTCCTATACTCAAATCGCCTAACTATGAAGACCAACATACCATTTGCGTTCTTCACCGCCTGCTGTACCTGCATGCCAACTTTCAATGACTGATGAACCATGACACCCAGGTCTCGTTGTACCTTCCCTTTTCCTAATCTGCCGCCATTCAGATAATATTCTGCCTTCGTGTTTTTGCCACCAAAGTGGATAACCTCACATTTATCCACATTATACTGCATCTGCCATGCATTTGCCCACTCAACTAACCTGTCCAAGTCACCTTGCAGCTTCTTAGCGTCCTCCTCACAGCTCACACCACCAGCCAGTTTAGTGTCATCTGCAAACTTGGAGATATTACACTCAATTCCTTCATCTAAATCATTAATGTATATTGTAAAGAGCTGGGGTCCCAGCACTGAGTCCTGCGGCACCCCACGAGTCACTGCCTGCCATGCTGAAAAGGACCCATTTATCCCGACTCTCTGCTTCCTGTCTGCCAATCAGTTCTCTATCCACGTCAGTACATTATCCCCAATACCATGAGCTTTGATTTTGCACACCAATCTCTTGTGTGGGACCTTGTCAAAAGCCTTTTGAAAGTCCAAATACACCACATCCGCTGGTTCTCCCTTGTCCACTCTACTAGTTACATCCTCAGAAAATTCCAGATTTGTCAAGCATGATTTCCCTTTCATAAATCCACGCTGACTTGGACCGATCCTGTCACTGCTTTCCAAATGCGCTGCTATTTAATCTTTAATAAGTGATTCCAACATTTTCCCCACTACTTTGATGTCAGGCTAACCGGTCTATAATTACCCGTTTTCTCTCTTGCTCCTTTTTTGAAAAGTGGTGTTATATTACCTACCCGCCAGTCCTAGGAACTGATCCAAAGACTGTTAGAAAATGATCACCAATGCACCCACTATTTCTAGGGTCACTTCCTTAAGTACTCTGGGATGCAGACTACCAGGCCCTGGGGATTTATCGGCCTTTAATCCCATCAATTTCCCTAACTTTTCTGCTTAATAAGGATTTCCTTCAGTTCCTCCTTCTCACTAGACCCTCGGTCCCCTAGTACTTCCAGAAGGTTATTTGTGTCTTCCTTCGTGAAGATAGAAGCAAAGTACTTGTTCAACTGGTCTGCCATTTCTTTGTTCCCTATTATAAATTCACCTGAATCTGACTACTCCATCGCCCCCCTCCTAATTAAACCCTTTGTCTTCCTCTGCTGAATTCTAAATTTCTCCCAGTCCTCATGTTTGCTGGAAACAACCTCTCCGCCTCTATCTTGTCTATCCCTTTCATTATTTTAAATGTTTCTATAAGATCACCCCTCATCCTTCTGAACTCCAACGAGTAAAGACCCAGTCTACTCAATCTATCATCATAAGGTAACCCCTTCATCTCCGGAATCAGCCTTGTGAATCGTCTCTGTACCCCCTCCAAAGCCAGTATATCCTTCCTTAAGTAAGGTGACCAAAACTGCACGCAGTACTCCAGGTGCGGCCTTACCAATGCCCTATACAGTTGCAGAAGGACCTCCCTGCTTTTGTAGTCCATCCCTCTCGCAATGAAGGCCAACATTCCATTCGCCTTCCTGATTACCTGCTGCACCTGCAAACTAACTTTTTGGGATTCATGCACAAGGACCCCCAGGTCCCTCTGCACCTCAGCAGGTTGTAATTTCTCCCCATTCAAATAATATTCCTTTTTACTGTTTTTTTTCCCAAGGTGGATGACCTCACACTTTCCGACATTGTATTCCATCTGCCAAACCTTAGCCCATTCGCTTAAGCTATCCAAATCTCTTTGCAGCCTCTCTGTGTCCTCTACACAACCCACTTTCCCACTAATCTTTGTGTCATCTGCAAATTTTGTTACACTACACTCTGTCCCCTCTTCTAGGTCCCCTCTTGTGGTTCCAGCACCGATCCCTGTGGCACACCACTAACCACCGATTTCCAACCCGAAAAGGACCCATTTATCCCGACTCTCTGCTTTCTGTTCGCCAGCCAATTCTCTATCCATGCTAATACATTTCCTCTGACTCCGCGTACCTCTATCTTCTGCAGTAACCTTTTGTGTGGCACCTTATCGAATGCCTTTTGGAAATCTAAATACACCACATCCATTGGTACACCTCTATCCACCATGCTCGTTATATCCTCAAAGAATTCCAGTAAATTAGTTCAACATGATTTCCCCTTCATGAATCCATGCTGTGTCTGCTTGATTGCACTATTCCTATCTAGATGTCCCGCTACTTCTTCCTTAATGATAGTTTCAAGCATTTTCCCCACTACAGATGCTAAACTAACCGGCCTATAGTTACCTGCCTTTTGTCTGCCCCCTTTTTTAAACAGAGGCGTTACATTAGTTGCTTTCCAATCCGCTGGTACCTCCCCAGAGTCCAGAGAATTTTGGTAGATTATAACGAATGCATCTGCTATAACTTCCGCCATCTCTTTTAATACCCTGGGATGCATTTCATCAGGACCAGGGGACTTGTCTACCTTGAGTCCCATTAGCCTGTCCAACACTACCCCCTAGTGATAGTGATTGTCTCAAGGTCCTCCCTTCCCACATTCCTGTGACCAGCAATTTTTGGCATGGTTTTTGTGTCTTCCACTGTGAAGACGGAAGCAAAATAATTGTTTAAGGTCTCAGCCATTTCCACATTTCCCATTATTAAATCCCCCTTCTCAACTTCTGAGGGACCAACATTTACTTTAGTCACTCTTTTCCGTTTTATATATCTGTAAAACTTTTACTATCTGTTTTTATGTTTTGCTCAAGTTTACCTTCGTAATCTATCTTTCCTTTCTTTATTGCTTGTTTAGTCATTCTTTGCTGTTGTTTAAAATTTTCCCAATCTTCTAGTTTCCCACTAACCTTGGTCACCTTATACGCATTGGTCTTTGATTTGATACCCTCCTTTATTTCCTTGGTTATCCATGGCTGGTTATCCCTTCTCTTACCACCCTTCTTTTTCACTGGAATATATTTTTGTTGTGCACTATGAAAGAGCTCCTTAAAAGTCTTCCACTGTTCCTCAATTGTGCCACGATTTAGTCTGTGTTTCCAGTCTACTTTAGCCAACTCTGCCCTCATCCCACTGTAGTTCCCTTTGTTTAAGCATAGTACGCTCGTTTCTGACACAACTTCCTCACCCTCAATCTGTATTACAAATTCAACCATACTGTGATCACTCATTCCGAGAGGATCTTTTACTGGGAGATCGTTTATTTTTCCTGTCTCATTACACAGGACCAGATCTAAGATAGCTTGCTCCCTTGTAGGTTCTGTAACATACTGTTCTAAGAAACAATCCCGTATGTATTCTATGAATTCCTCCTCCAGGCTACCCCGTGCGATTTGAGTTGACCAATCGATATGTAGGTTAAAATCGCCCATGACTACTGCCATTCCTTTTTCACATGCCTCCATTATTCCCTTGATTATTGCCCGCCCCACCATGAAGTTATTATTTGGGGGCCTATAAACTACGCCCACCAGTGACTTTTTCCCCTTACTATCTCTAATCTCCACCCACTATGATTCAACATTTTGTTCATTAGAGCCAATATTGCCTCTCACAACTGCCCTGATATCATCCTTTATTAGCAGAGCTACCCCACCTCCTTTCCCTTCTTGTCTATCTTTCCAAATCGTCAGATACCCCTGTATGTTTAATTCCCAGTCTTGGCCATCCTGCAACCATGTTTCTGTAATGGCCACCAAATCATACCCATTTGTAATGATTTGTGCCGTCAACTCATTTACTTTATTTCGAATGCCGTGTGCGTTTAGGTAGAGTGTTTTAATCCTAGTTTTTAAACAATGATTTCTAGTTTTGACCCTTCCTGCAGCCCCTTTATATTCAGTGGTCCTTTTTGTTTTTTGCCTTGGGTTTCTCTGCCCTCCACTTTTACTCATCTCCTTTCTGTCTTTTGCTTTTGTCTCCTTTTTGTTTCCCTCTGTCTCCCTGCATTGGTTCCCATCCCCCTGCCATATTAGTTTAACTCCTTCCCAACAGCACGAGCAAACACTCCCCCTAGGACATTGGTTCCAGTCCTGCCCAGGTGCAGACCGTCCGGTTTGTACTGGTCCCACCTCCCCCAGTACCGGTTCCAATGCCCCAGGAATTTGAATCCCTCCCTGCTGCACCACTGTTCAAGCCATATATTCATCTGCGCTATCCTGCGATTCCTACTCTGACTAGCACGTGGCACTGGTAGCAATCCCGAGATTACTACTTTTGAGGTCCTACTTTTTAATTTAGCTTCCTAGCTGCTTAAATTCGTCTCGTAGGACCTCATCCCTTTTTTTACCTATGTCGTTTGTACCAATGTGCACCACGACAACTGGCTGTTCTCCCTCCCTTTTTAGAATGTCCTGCACCCGCTCCGAGACATCCTTGACCCTTGCACCAGGGAGGCAACATACCATCCTGGAGTCTCGGTTGTGGCCGCAGAAACGCCTATCTATTCCCCTTATAATTGAATCCCCTATCACTATCGCTCTCCCACTCTTTTTCCTGCCCTCCTGTGCAACAGAGCCAGCCACGGTGCCATGAAATTGGCTGCTGCTGCCCTCCCCTGATGAGTCATCCCCCTCAACAGTACTCAAAGCAGTGTATCTGTTTTGCAGGGGAATGACCGCAGGGGCCCCTGCACTACCTTCCTTGCACTGCTCTTCCTGCTGGTCTTCCATTCCCTAGCTGGCTGTGGACCCTTCACCTGCGGTAAGACCAACTCGCTGTACGTGCTACTCACGTCATTCTCAGCACCAGGAACTGGTAGTATAACTCAGATCTACTGATCCCATATTACTCTCAAAGCTACTGGCCTCAGACTGCTATTGCAATATGACAATACTTTAAGAGAAGGTAACTTAAGGAACTGATACAGGGGCATTTTTTTTCATGTTGTATTATTATTATTAATGTCACCTTCTTCCTCCCTGCAATAATTTGATTACCATAACCTTTACATTTATAAACTAATAAAATGCTGGCCTGCATTTTACAAGTTTCTTTTTTCACTTTTTGCTTCAAAAGTGTTATCTGTGATTCATTTTTAAATTATTTTTGTGTGAATTTTTCTGCTTGTCAAAATGAGAGTTGCTGGTGCTGGGCTATGAAACACTTTTCCATTTTGGACCCAAGGTCAGATATTGCAAGGTAAGCTCCCTCTATCAGCCGCAATAATGTCCCTCAGCTCCCACCTCAGAAGGGGTATTACTCCAAGGTTACATTTTCAGTTTCCCACACTAGCACCCCCTGTGGTTAATCTGACTACTGATTTGAGGCCAATTACTCCTCAATTGGGGCCAATTTTGTGCTGTGGGCCCATGAACCACTCGGAACTGGATTGAGACTGCCCAAATTCACACGTGACCCTACAACCAACAGACAGAGAAGACATTTCACCCCATCAATCTGGGTAAAAGACCAATGTATAACCCACTGCACCAATCTACCCCATCTAATTTTAATTCCATTGTAGAGTTCTGAATAATTTAATTTATATCTGGTTCCAATGAAAACTCCAATCTGTTTGTACTGGAATAAGCATCTGATAAATGGATAAGGAGCAGCCAAGTTCTTTGGTTATTGTAAGGCCCCAAATCCCAGTGCACGGGAATGCTTATTACAACATAAATAGGGTAAAGCCAGTTAAGAACGCCTGCTGTACTTGCTTCAAGCTGTTATAATTGATGGTCTTTTATCATGTAATCAGATCATTTGTTTTTAATCATCGATCTTCTGATAAATTATATTGTTGCAGGTGTGCTCTTAATTATGCCAATGGAATTTGGAAAACTTGGTCAGAAAGTTGGTTGATTCATGGTTCATTAACTGTTGAACCTTCACCAATACTAATGGTATACAGACCTTGCACAGTTTATATTGATACATGGTATTTGACATGACATTTTTAGGACGGTGAGGTGGATTTTCCAGTGGTCCACTACCTCTCTGTGCATATGACATAACAGATGATTGGCAGCAAGATGTACAGTTAAATAAAAGGGTTAAATACAATGGCTGCCAGACATTTACATATATATATATATATATACACACACACTAGATAGTGGTTTAATTCAATACTAAGCCAGGTTTAAATTACTTGCTAGTTTTAGCTACCACTTTTTGGCAGTGAAGTTCACAAAAGGTGCAATCGATATGGTAACACAGATGGTAACAATCATATTCATATTCAAGGTGAATGAACCGCGCTTATTGTGCCTTTCTCAAAGTACTTCACATACAATATGTTATACTTCTTGCTGTGAGCTGCACTTCAAAGTGATTAATTATGCATGGAATAGAAGTGCAGCCGTCAGCAATGTGAGAAACAACTAGTTAATATGTTTCAGTGGTGTTTTCTGAAGAAGAAATACTGGTCAGGATATAAGGACAACTCTTAATTGAATAATGCCAGAGAATATTTCATATCATGAACAGACATATAGACGGGGTCTTGGCTTAATATTCTATCCAAAGACTGGAATCTCTGACAATGCAGCAATCTCCTGAAGCATCGGCCTCAAATATATTTTCAAGTTCTGGAGTGGGGCTTGAACTCAAAATCTTCCAACCGAGGGGCAAGTGTGTTGCTAACCACGCCAAGCTGATGTCTAAGATAGGCTTGATGCACTGTCTTTTTGTGGTAGTGAAGTAGAGTAGCTATTATAGCTTGATGAATTTTTAACATTAAGTTTTCAACTTACTATGTGCAGGTAGAGTATAAATTTTGTGATTGCACCTTGCTTGTGGGACAGTGAGGAAGAAAGCTTTGATAGCGAGGAAGAAAGCTGTAGACTGTACGAAGATAGCAATGGACTGGTCAGGACGGCAGATAAATGGTGAATGGAATTCAATCTGGTAAAGTGTGGAGTAATACTTTTGGGGAGAGCTAACAAGGCAAGTGATGAAAAACATTAACTGGTAGGATACTGATAAGTGTAGAGAAACAAAGGGACCTTGGAGTGCATGTCCACAGATCTCTGAAGGTAGCAGGCCAGGAAGATAAGGTGGTTAATAAGGCATACGGGATATTTTCCTTTATTAGCCGAAGCATAGCATTTAAGAGCAGCGAAGTTATGCTTGAATATAAAACTCTGGTTTGGTCACAGCTGCATGTCATCTTATAGATGGTACACATTACAGGAAAGATGTGATTGCACTAGAGAGGGTACAGAGGAGATTTACGAGGATGTTGCCTGGACTGGAGAAGTTTAGCTATGAGGAAAGATTGGATAGGCTGGGTTTGTTTTCTTTGGAACAGAGGAGGCCGAGGGGAGACTTGATTGAGGTGCATAAAATTATGAGGGGCCCAGATAGAGTGGCTGGGAAAGACCTATTTCATTTAGCAGAGAGGTCAATAACTAGAGGGCATAGATTTAAAGTAATTAAAAAAAAATGTGTTCGAGGATGTGGGTGTCGCTAGCAAGGCCAGCATTTATTACCCATCCCGAATCGCCCTTGAGAAGGTGATGATGAGCCACCTTCTTGAACCGCAGCAGCCCATGTGGTGAAGGTACTCCCACAGTGCAGTTAGGGAGGGAGTTCCAGGATTTTGACCCAGTGACAATGAAGGAACGCCGATATATTTCCAAGTCGGGATGGTGTGTAACGTGGATGGGAACTTGCAGGTGACGGTGTTCCCATGGTAATGCTGTTGAATGCTGGAGTCCATTATTAAGGAAGCAGTAGCAGGACATTTAGAAAAGCATAATACAATCAAGCAGAGTCAGCATGATTTTATGAAAGGGAAATCATGTTTGACAAATTTGCTGGAATTCTTTGAGGATGTAACGAGCAGAGTGGATAAGGAGGAACCAGTGGATGTGGTGTATTTGGATTTCCAGAAGGCATTCGATAAGGTGCCACATAAAAGGTTACTGCACAAGATAAAAGCTCATAGGGTTGGGGGTAATATATTAGTATGGATAGCGGACAGGCTAATTAGCAGAAAACAGAGAGTCGGGATAAATGGGTAATTTTCCGGTTGGCAAACGGTAACTAGTGGGTGCCAGGGGGATTGGTGCTGGGGCCTCAATTATTTACAATCTACATTAATGACTTGGATGAAGGGACCGAGTGTAATGGAGCCAAGTTTGCTGATCATACAAAGATGGGTGGGAAAGCAAATTGTGAGGAGGACACAAATAATCTGCAAAGGGATATAGACAGGCTAAGTGAGTGGGCAAAAATTTGGCAGATGGAGTATAATGTGGGAAAGTGTGAGGTTATCCACTTTGGCAAGAAAAATAAAATTATTATTTAAATGGCGAGAAATTACAAAATTCTGCAGTACAGAGGGACTTGGGGGTCCTTGTGCATGAAACACAAAAAGTTAGTATGCAGGTACAGCAAGTGATCAGGAAGACAAATGGAATGTTTGGCCTATATTGCAAGGAGGATGGTGTATAAAAGCAGGGAAGTACTGCTGCAACTGTACAGGGTATTGGTGAAACCACACCTGGAGTACTACGTGCAGTTTTGGTCTCCTTAAGGAGGGATATACTTGCATTGGAGGCAGTTCAGAGAAGGTTCACTAGGTTGATTCCTGGGATGAAGGGGTTGACTTATGAAGAAAAATTGAGCAGGTTGGGCCTATACTCATTGAAGTTTAGAAGAATGAGAGGTGATCTTATTGAAACATATAAGATACTGAGGGGGCTCGACAAGGTAGATGCAGAGAGGATGCTTCCACTTGTGGGGGAATCTAGAACTAGGGGGCATAGTTTCAGAATAAGGGGTCACCCATTTTGAACTGAGGAGGAATTTCTTCTCTCAGAGGGTCGTAAATCTGTGGAATTCTCTGCCCCAGAGAACTGTGGAGGCTGGGTCATTGAATATATTTAAGGTGGAGATAGACAGATTTTTGAAAGATAAGGGAGCGAAGGGTTATGGGGAGCGGGCAGGGAAGTGGAGCTGAGCCCAAGATCAGATCAGCCATGATATTATAGAATGGCGGAGCAGGCGCGAGGGGCCGAACGCCCTACTCTTGCTCCAATCTCTTATGTTCTTATGTTCTCATGACTATCAAGGGGCAGTGGTTAGACTCTCACTTATTGGAGATCGTCATTGCCTGGCACTTGTGTGGCACGAATATTACTTGCCACTTATCAGCCCAATCCTGAATGTCGTCCAGGTCTTGCTGCATGCGGGCCTGGACTGCTCCATTATCTGAGGAGTTGCGAATGGCACTGAACACTGCAATCTTCAGCGAACATCCCCACTTCTGACCTTATGATGGAGGGAAAGTCATTGATGAAGCAACTGAAGATGGTTAGGCCTAGGACATTGCCCTGAGGAACTCCTCCAGCCATGTTCTAGGGCTGTGATGATTGATCTCCAACCACCACAGCCACCTTCCTTTGTGCTAGGTATGACTCCAGCTAGTGGAGAGGTTTCCCCAATTCCCATTCACTTCAGTTTTTTGAGGGCTCCTTGAAGCCACACTCGGTCAAATGCTGCCTTGATGTCAATGGCAGTCACTCTCATCTCACCTCTGGAATTCAGCTCTTTTGTACGTTTGGACCAAAGCTGTAATGAGGTCTGGAGCGGAGTGGTCCTGGCGGAACCCAAACTGAGTATCGGTGAGTAGGTTATTGATGAGTAAGTGCCGCTTGATAGCACCGTTGACAACAACTTCCATCACTTTGCTGATGATTGAGAGTAGATTGATGGGGCGGCAATTGGCTGGATTGGATTTGTCCTGTTTTTTGTGGACAGGACGTACCTGGGCAGTTTTCCACATTGTCAGGTAGATGCCAGTGTTGTAGCTGTTCTGGAACAGTCGGGATGTTGTCGGGGCCCATAGCCTTTGCTGTATCCAGTGTGTTCAGCCGTTTTTTGATATCATGCGAGTGAATCGAATTGGCTGAAGACTGGCTTCTGTGATGGTGGGGATCTCAGGAGGAAGCCAATATGGATAGTCCACTCGGCACTTCTGGCTGAAGATGGTTGCAAACGCTTAAGGCTTGTCTTTTGCACACACGTACTAGGCTCCGCCATCATCGAGCTTCCTCCTCCCGTTAGTTGTTTAATTGTCCACCACCATTCACAACTGGATGTTGCAGGACTGCAGAGTTTTGATCTGATCTGTTGATAATGGGATCACTTAGCTCTGTTTATAGTATGCTGCTTCTGCTGCTTAGCATGCATTTAATGCTTTGTTGCAGCTTCCCCAGGTTGTTACCTCATTTTTAGGTATGCCTGGTGCTGCTCCTGGGCACTCCCTATTGAACCCTGGTTGGTCCCCTGGCTTTATGGTAGAGTGAGGGATATGCCAGGCCATGAGGTTACAGATTGTGGTGGAATACAATTCTGCTGCTGCTGATGGCCCACACGCCTCATGGATGCCCAGTTTTGAGCTGTTAGATCTGTTCTGAATCTATTCCATTTAGCACGGTGGTAGTGCCACAGAACATGATGGAGGGTGACTTCAATGTGAAGATAGGACTTCATCTCCACAATGTCTGTGCGGTGGTCGCTGCTACCAATGCTATCATGGACAGATGCATCTGCGACAGGTAGATTGGTGACGACGAGGTCAAATAGCTTTTTCCCTCGTGTTGGTTCTCCCACCACCTGCCGCAGGCCCAGTCTGGCAGCTGTGTCATTCAGGACTCGGCCAGCTTGGTCAGTAGTGGTGCTAGCGAGCCACTCTTGGTGATGGACATTGAAGTCCCCCACTCAGAGTACATTCTGTGCCCTGTAATTGGTAGAAGGATTAGAGGGGAGTTGAGGAGAACTTTTTTCACGTTGAATGAGACATTAAAACCAGGGCCTTGTCTACTTGTTCAGGCGAACATGGAACTATTTGAAGAACAGCCGAGGGAGTTCTCCCGATATCCTGCAACTTTCCTCCCTCAACACCAAACACCACCAAAAATAGATTAACTGGTGATTTATCCCATGGGTAGTGCAGTAATGGTTATGGTACTAGACTAGTAACCTTAGAGGTTGTTAAGTTCAAGCTCCAAGTCAAGTTTTCAAATTTAATTCAGTAAATGTGGTAATTTGTGGCTGGCACCAGGAAGGAAGAATTATACTAAACACCCAACTGGTTCACTAATGTCCTTCCAGGATGGGTAGCTGGCAGTGGTCTGGTCTACCTTCGAGGGAGTCAAGGGTAATGGGGAGTGGGCAGGGAAGTGGAGTTGAGGCCAAGATCAGATCAGCCATGATCTTATTGAATGGTGGAGCAGGCTCGAGGGGCCAAATGGCCTACTCCTGCTCCTATTTCTATGTTCTTATGTTCTTATAACTCCAGTCATCCCACTCTCCATATGTTGATTCTTAATTCTCTCTGAAGTGACTTAGTAAACCACTCAGTTATAAAATCAATGAATACTCAAGGCTCACCACCACCTTTGCAGGCAATAACTTCACCCATATCCTCAGAAGAAACATAAAACAAAATGTCGCTGCTGCATTTGTCCATCTCCATAATGATGACTGCCCTTCAAAAGTAATTCATTGGCTGTGAGGTGCCTTGGCCAAGAGCGATTAAACTTCAAAAGTACTTTATTGGCTGCAAAGTGCTTTTGGGATGTTCTGAGGTCATGAACAGTGCTAAATAAATGCAAGTCTTTCTTCTTTCTTTGTTGGAACATCCTGAGAATGGGTTAAGATGCTATATAAACAAAATACTACCATATTGTGATAAACATTGTGAATCAGATATTGAGTTCAGTCAAAGTCCCACAGTTAATAATGTTGAACATAACATCGTTCAACAATGCTCCCAAGCTCAGGGCTTCCCCCAAAGTAACACATTTGTACTGAAACATTTTCTTGCAGTTTGAAAAGATCCTGGTTAGTAACAAGCCAATTTGCGTCATGTTTAGTGAGTGCTATCCCTGCTCCATTTCCTGAATCCACTGCTTTTCTCTGCAGGTCTTCAGCTTGTCAGATAAGCCAGGGTTTAGTTGATGCAGTGGTGGAGGAAATGCTCATACTAATGATTTTTCCACCAAATGCTCTACAGATTTAAAATCTATAGTTAAAAAAAAACCTGTTGAAAAATAAATAAAAGTGTGAAGCATAATACTCCATCTCAGCCTCCAAGGCCACCACTTTAAATGGAAGTGTCCTCTTGTATCTCACTTCAATCTGATCTTCCTGCTCTTGTGGGATAGTGATAGATGTAATGGGCTCATTGTTCAATGCACAAGAACAGGTCATCTCAGCGATCCAAGACCATTTAGATTAGGGGTGCCAGTAGGTTAATTATAATTTAAAAAATAAGTATCCCTGTAGCCATGGAAAGGGGGCCTGTGTTTGATAGTTTACATTACACCCTTTTTTAGCCTCATTATGCAAGGAAAAT
Organism: Pristiophorus japonicus; assembly: GCF_044704955.1. NCBI lineage: Eukaryota > Metazoa > Chordata > Chondrichthyes > Pristiophoridae > Pristiophorus > Pristiophorus japonicus. The sequence continues at coordinate 82,720,362 of NC_091993.1, forward strand.
AACAAATGGATCCGCAATTTCCAATTAAACTGTAATCTGTTTGTAGCCTTGAAACCTGATTCAGCGATAACAGTAAATGGAGCTTTATCTGCACAGACAAATTTCCTTTATGAGGCTGTCATGGTTCAGAATTCTTTTCTGCCGAAAGCATTTGGAAGTGAGTTACACTTAAGTGTGGTGGTTTAAAACATAATGAATTCCCACAGGTTTAAAAAGCCACAGACTGCAGCCACTGGGTCAGAAGGGGATTTGAAATATTAAAGAGCCCGGCATTAAAGAGGTTGCACAATGACAGGGAACTTAAAGTGACTTTTTAAATCTCATCTCAGATGGCTTAATAAACATCCATCCCTATTATGGTTGGGATGATTCTATTCATGTGAGTCCAGGGGTCAGCGAAGAGTATAGCCTTAGGCGAGTTACTTTGGTTGCTGCCAAAACCCTGAATGGCAAAGGAGTCGGAAGCACGTCGTTCTACTTCCTGGGAATGCAGGGGGAGAAAAGAGGCTCATGGGCAGTGGATAGCCAGCTGGCTGTGGGAACAGAGCCTGGCCGAGCGAGGGGGGATTTGCTCCGACAGGCCCCGAGCTGCTCGTGACCCAAAAGCTGACCAAGAAAAGTGAGTCCGCTGATGGGGATAGAGTGGTGTATTTTTATTATTTTGCTTGTTCCTGAGGAGGGTTAGGAAATTAATTGAATTAAAGTAAAGATTTTATTACAACTGTCAGTCTGTATGTTCACTTGCTGTCTGTAAAATAAAGCAACTTAGCGATTCGTAGCTGGTAATTTTGCATGTTTTCAATCCGCCTACAAAAAGATTGGAGAAACGCGCATGAGAGCATGTGTGAAATACACGACCTCCAGCTCCGATCACAGGGGGTATTATTGGCATACTGTTGTGTTATGCGGTTGTATGATAAGTTATTGGGCATTATGGGCACAACCCTGAATGCAAGATACTAGGACCATGTATGTAAGTGACCAGCATCATTGAATCATAGGGCTCAATTTTGCCCAAGCCCGTTTTCTGACGTATTGCCAGAGTTACGCCGGGTTTTTAGGGCCAGAAATGCGCCATAAATATTTGTCCAAACTTTGCCCTATCTGTAAATTGTATTCAGAGCCACGCAATGTGTCCAGTTGCCTCGGGGGGTGGAGCCTGCTGTCTGCGCCGAAAAACGATGCCGGACCTTCTGCGCATGCGCGGGGGGAAAAAACTTACTTTTTTGACATCGCTCCAATGAACGCGCATGCTCAGTCCGAGTGCACTCCTGGTCCACTCTCCGCCCCTAGCCCAGGCCGAATGGCCTCCTCCGATTTCCTTACCTGCGCCGATTTCTTTAACTCTCCGCAAGGTTTTTCTGCAGAGGCCACATACGCTGGCCTAAGCAGAACTAGAGTAACTCTCAGCTGGCCATACTTGCCTAAATGGCCAGAATTGGCGTGGGTGGCAGGTTACGCCCCCTTTAGCTGAAAAAAAAACTTACCTAAAAAAGGCGTAACTAACTGAGTTACACTGGTGCAAATTGATTGAGGAAACTGTGTTTTTTTTAAACTTAGGCCAATAAAAGCAGCCTGCTCCAAAAAAATGGCGCATATCACTGGGGAAAATTGAGCCCATAGAATAGATACAGCACAGAAGGCCCATCGAGCCCGTGCTGACTCTCAGCTAGTCCCACTGCCCCACCATTTCCCTGTCGCCCTGCAATTTTTTTTCCTTCAGATACTTATCCAACTCCCTTTCGAAAGATAAAATTGAGTCTGCCTCCACCACCCTTTCAGGCAGTGCATTCCAGATCCTAACCACTCGCTGTGTAAAAAGGTCTTTTCTTATGTTGCCTTTCGTTCTTTTGTCAATCACCTTAAATCTGTGTCCTCTGGTTCTCAACCCTTCTGCCAATGGGAACAGTTTCTCTTTATCTACTCTGTCCAGACCCTTCATGATTTTGAACACCTCTATCAAACCTCCTCCCAATCTTTTCTGTTCCAAGGAGAACTGTCATGTATCTTTCATTATTATATATAACTGTATCCTAACATGCTATACATGACTGTAATAAGATATGACCTGTAACCACTAGGGGTGCACTTGCAAGAGACAGGTATATAAGGACAGGTCTCAGGCAAGTGCAGCATTCCAGAGCTGTGAAATAAAGGTGCAGGTCCAGAGTGACCTTGACTTCACTACATGCCTCGTGTGAATCTGTACTGAGAGGACAGAACTTTACAAGAACAACCCCAGCTTCTCCAGTCTATCAACGTAACTGAAGTCCCTCATTCCTGTAATCATTTTCGTAAATCTTTTCTACACCTTTTCTAAGGCCTTTACATGCTTCCTCAAGTGTAGTGCCCAGAATTGGACACAGTACTCCAGTTAGGGCCGACCCAAAGCTTTATATAGTTTCATCATAATTTCTACACTTTTAAACTCTATGGGCTCAATTTTCCCCAGTGCCATTTTTTGGCGCGTAGCCAAAGTTATGCCCGTTTCTCTTGGCCCCAACTACTTCCCCAAAAAAGTAGCAAGTTTCCCCGTTCTATTTTTTTAAATTGATGCCGCGCAGCCTGTCCTGTAGCCTCAGGGGGTGGAGCCTAATGTCTGCGCCGAAAAAACAATGCTGCCCCTTCTGCACATTCAGGTAGCTGATACACTGTCGGCTAACATTAGGGAGGGAATGTTGGAGGTAGTTGAGACACTGTCAGGACACATGAGGGAGGGAATGTCGGAGTTAGCTGCTGCAACAAGGGAACATGCCCAGACCCGCACCCATTGACAGAATCAATTGCCACACCCTCTCCAATCCCCAGACCAGCCTCTGAAGAGGCCCAAGCCGGACCTTTCACATGACCACCTGCTCCCCCCACCGCGCCCCCCCACCCCATCAAGAAATGCGTATTACCCGAGGTGTTCGAAAGAATAAGCTTGGTACCAACCCAAGAAACGCTGCAGCACCGCCTGCGGGCAGGGGTGGAGACAACAAGACCAAGCGAGGCGGGCAGTCTTAGAATAATGTGGAGGAGAGATGGGTGCAGCCTTTCTTTGCTGTTGTTGTTCTTCTTATTATTATTATTGCTGTTACTGTTGTAACTGTTCTCAAATTAAAAGTTTTTTAATGTAAATTTACAAGTTTAAAAGTTTGTAAGTGATCTTAAAGTATTTAAGTGATCTTAGAGTTTGTAAGTGATCTTAGAGTTTGTAAGTGATCTTAAAGTTTGTAAGTGATCTTAACTGAAAACTTTAACGTTTGATTCAAGAATATTTTTATTAAAGTTAAGTTAAGTTAACAAATAATTGTTTCTTAAACTTTAGAATAAAATATATTTTAAATTATAACTGAATCATTTACATTATTTGTTGCATTATTAACACAACTTTTTGAAGTGAAGAAGAATCATTTCCATTATTTGTTCCATTAACATAACACAACATTACAGAACAGGTCCACACAGTAAACATGGTCCATGTGGAATAGTTGCTGCTGAGCCTTCAGTTCGCAAAGTGTTCATGGATGAGCTGCTGGCGCAAGGCTCGAGCAATCGTTAAAGGGGCACGATGGCCCGCCCTCCTCCGCCGTCGTGCTCTGGGTTCAGGTAGTTGCACGGCTTCCTCATCTTCATCCTCATCATCTGCATCTTCCTCCTCATCATCAGCCACTCTCACCTCCAGTGGGTCTTCTACTACCAGCTGCTGTTGCCTCATGATGGCTAAGTTGTACAGCATGCAGCACATAACAGTGAACTGACCGACAATCTCAGGGGAGTATTGCAAGTAGCCTCCGGAATGATCCAGGCCTCGGAAATGCTGTTTCAAGATGCCAATGGTCCTCTCTATTACGCTGCGCATTGCAATGTGCGACATAAGAACATAAGAATTCGGAACAGGAGTAGGCCATCTAGCCCCTCGAGTCTGCTCCGCCATTCAATAAGATCATGGCTGATCAGGCCATGGACTCAGCTCCATTTACCCGCCCTCTCCCTGTAACCCTTAATTCCCTTATTGGTTAAAAATCTATCTATCTGTGACTTGAATACATTCAATGAGCTAGCCTCAACTGCTTCCTTGGGGAGAGAATTCCACAGATTCACAACCCTCTGGGAGAAGAAATTCTTTCTCAACTCGGTTTTATAATTGGCTCCTCCGTATTTTTAGGCTGTGCCCCTTAGTTCTAGTCTCCCCTACCAGTGGAAACAACCTCTCTGCCTCTATCTTGTCTATCCCTTTCATGATTTTAAATATTTCTATAAGATCACCCCTCATCCTTCTGAACTCCAACGAGTAAAGACCCAGTCTACTCAATCTATCATCATAAGGTAACCCCCTCATCTCCGGAATCAGCCTCGTGAATCGTCTCTGTACCCCCTCCAAAGCCAGTATATCCTTCCTTAAGTAAGGTGACCAAAACTGCATGCAGTACTCCAGGTGCGGCCTTACCAATACCCTATACAGTTGCAGCAGGACCTCCCTGCTTTTGTACTCCATCCCTCTCGCAATGAAGGCCAACATTCCATTCGCCTTCCTGATTACCTGCTGCACCTGCAAACTAACTTTTTGGGATTCATGCACAAGGACCCCCAGGTCCCTCTGCACCTCAGTATGTTGTAATTTCTCCCCATTCATGTTGTATTATATTCCCGGTCAGCTTCTGTCCGGGTTACGCGTAGGGGCATCATGAGCCAGGTAGCGAGGCCCTACCCTTTGTCTCCCAGAAGCCAGCTTTGCCCTTCTGGCTGCTGCTGAAACATGGCAGATATACTGTTCTCGCGCAGGATGAACGCATCATGGGTGCTGCCAGGATATCTTGCATAAACTGACATGACGCGATGCATGTCACCACAATGAGCTGCACATTATTGGAGTGGAAGCCTTTTCTGTTCCTGAACATCTCAGAATCCTCCAAAGGTGCTCGCAAGGTGATGTGGGTACATTCAATGCAGCCCTGTACCTTTGGGAAGCCAGCAGTCCTGCAGAAGCCCACAGCCCTGTCATGCATTGCCTGGGCGGTCATGGGGAACTTTATGTAGGCATTCCTCTGGGTATATAGTGCAGCAGTTACCTGCCGAATGCAGATATGTGTTGCATGTTGAGAAATGGCGCGCACATCCCTAGTTGTAGCCTGGAATGATCCAGATGCATAGAATGAAAGTGCAGCTGTAACCTTCACTTCAACTGACAAAGCAGTCCTCCTGACGCTTCTAGGTTGCAGGTCTGCTTTTACTAACTCACAGATCTCAATTACAACTTCTTTGCAGAAATACAGCCTTCTGACACAGTCTGCATCACTCAGATGCAGGTATGAATACCTGTCTCGATATACCTGACGTGGGTAAGGCCTCCTGCCCATCATCCTACGTGCTCCGAGATTCCTCATGCGATGATGTTGAATCAATTGTCTCCTCCGCAGCACCATCATGCAGAAGGCTTGCACAGGTATGGCATTGTCAGTATTGCCCCCATGATTAAATTGTAGCTTTGCAAGAAGCTCAAAATGGCAGGCAGGACAAGGTTCTTTGTTCTCTCTCCAAGGTCAATGCCCTAGTATGGACCACACCCAGGTCTGAGCAAGCGCAATGATCGGGAACCTCCCCACCCTCACCCCGGGCATCTTTTGATGCGTAGTGTAGACTTCTCATGCCTTCCGTTCACCTTCCACAGCCCCCCACTCCCCCCGGGCTTCTTTTGAATCCAAGCACCTGTCCGGGCGAGGGATCGATCCTGCTGGCCGATGTTCCAACCCTCGAGCCTGGTTTGGAGATGTTCGGTGGTGGTGTGCCAATTTAAAAAAAATGAAAACTTAAAGAATTCCATTAAAGTTCCATATCCCGCATTTTAAGTTTGAAAAAATTAAGCTTGATGATGCATATTTAATGCGTTCTTTACTCCCTCCAAATCTTCGCATCAAAATAATGGCATCCTTCAGCGCCGATTTTTTGATGTGTGCTGGTTTTTCTTAAGTGCCCAGAAGGTTTTTCGGGAGTGGTCACATACACCGTCCTAAGAGAAATTTAAATTGGCCAAACTTCCATAATTGTGAAAAATGGGTGCAAACATCAAGTTACTCAAAAAAAAACTAACCTAAAAAAATCGGGACTAATTGAGTTATGCTGGCAAAGATTGGGGAAACTTGGATTTTTAAATTTAGGACAAAAAAAGTGGCGCGTGCCAAAATAAACGACACAAATCAAAAGGGAAGATTGAGCCCATTACCTCTATTTATTAAGCCCAGGATCCCAAAAGCCTTTTTAACTGCTTTCTCAACCTACCCTGCCACCTTCAATGATTTATGCACACATACCCCCAGGTCTCTCTTTTTGTGCACCCCCTTTAGGATTATACCATTTAGTTTATATGTTCTCATTCTTTCTACCAAAATGCATCACTTCACACTTTTCTGCGTTAAATTTCATCTGCCACATGTCCACTCATTTCACCAACCTGTCTATGTCTTTCTGAAGTCTATCACTCTCCTCACTGTTCGTTATACTTCCAAGTTTTGTCATTTTGCAAATTTTGAAATTGTGCTCTGTACACCCATGTCCAAGTTATTAATATATATCAAGGAAAGCAGTGGTCCTAGAGCCGACTCCTGGGGAACACCACTGTGTACTTTCCTCCAGTCTGAAAAACAAACATTCACCACTACTCTCTGTTTCCTGTTGTTATATATGTAAACTTGTATTTACTCTGTACAGCCACCAAAGGGCTCATCCCCTGGAGTCCCAAGGGATCTAATAATCCCTTGGGAGCACAGGTATTTAAGGAGGCCTCACAGGTTGGAGAGGCACTCTGGAGACCTGAAATAAAAGACTAAGATCACACTTTACTTTGAGCTCACAGTGTTCAGTCTGACTCTTTCTCCATACATAACACCTGTCACTTAGCCAATTTTGTATACAGGCTGCCACTGTCACTTTTATTCCATGGGCTTCAATTTTGCTGGCAAGCCTATTATGTGGCACTTTGTCGAACGTCTTTTGGAAATCCATGTACACTACGTCAACCGCATTACCCTCTTCAACCCTCTCTGTTACCTCATCAAAAGACTCGATCAAGTTATTTAAACATGATTTGCCTTCAACAAATCCATGTTGGCTTTCCTTAATTAATCCACCCCTTACCAAGTGACTGTTAATTTTGTCTCTCATTACTGTTTCCAAAAGCTTCCCCAGTACTGAGGTTAAACTGACTGGCCTGTCGTTGTTGGGTTTATCTTTACACGCTTTTGTGAACAATGGTGTAACATTTGCAATTCTCCAGTCCTCTGGCACCACCCTCGTATCTATGGAGGATTGGAATATTATGGTCAGTACCTCCGCGATTTCCACCCTCAATTTCCTCAGCATCCTAGGATGAAGCCCTTCCGGACCTGGTGAATTATCTACTTTAAGTACAGCCAGCCTTTCTAATACCTCTTCTTTATCAATTTTTATCCCATACCTCCCCCCTCATTATGTCTATAGCAGCATTATCTTCCTTGGTGAAGACAGATGCAAAGTACTCATTTAGTACCTCGGCCATGCCCTCTGCCTCTGTGCATAGGTCTCCTTTTTGGTCCCTAATCGGCCCCACCCCTCCTCCAACTACCCTTTTACTATTTACTGAACCTGGACGAATATCTGAGACAGACCCTAGATTTGTAATGGGGTAAACTTCAATCTAATTTAAAGGAACAGTAATGAAAGTAATTCCTCTTGCTTTCATTGCATTGTTTTTTTGTTCAGACTCTCAGTCTGATGCTGAGCCCTGTCTCCTCCTTCACCTCTTCCTTAGACTGGCTCATATAAATGACAGCCTCATAGGGAGGGTCGAACAATTTCACTTCTTGTTCACATGTCTCCCAGGTTATGTGTCAGGCCCAGCCATGATGCACATGCTTAGCATGAGTAAAAGTCTCTTTAGGATAAATCAAATGAGAGGTTGGGTAGATTCACACACATGCTGATTCCCATTGACCAGATGCCTCTTTTGCTTAGTTCATCCATGGACTCTCTCAGACCAGATAAAGAGCACAAGAGCTCTTCTATGAGGAGAGATGCTTACTCAGGAACTATTTTATTTCATTCCTCTGATGTTCCATGAAAACCTGCATCATTGCCAAAGCACTTTTCTGAGGATTCATTGTGTGCCTAAGATTTCACACAGGTACAAGGTCATTGCGACAGTCCTCATACTGCTTCTAAGCACAGTGCGTATTCTATATCAATTATTGAATATACTTGTAGCTTGATAAAATAACATTTCATTAATTGTCTGCTGCCAAATAATTTTTTTAAAGAAATGCTTGTTAGATTTGTTAGGCAGTGAATGTAACGAGAGAGTTGGTTGGGGCAGTGGGATAACGTCCTATCACTCTGGGACCTCAGTTTAATTTCAGCCCTGACTAATGAGGCAAGAGTTTCTTCTCCCTTAGCACCTTTTATCGCGTGATACAGGGGTGGGCAGAGGAGGGAAACCGGTTGCAGAGTTGTGTCTCCAATGCCCCACTGCTTCGGGACGCATGGTTGTTGAATATGCCCATCCATATTTGGGTGGGTGTTCTCAATTAGAATAGTAATGGAGTAGATATGTCATTGGATGCCCAAAAGCCTTAGCATCATCTGACATCAGGAGCGTTGTTACATTCTAACATCCAGCATTGAAGTCTTGTTAAATCTGTTGGATCTGCAGCTCACCACCATACAGCCAAGCACTGCAGCAATATACCGCCCCCCCCCCACCCCCACCCCCACCTGAGGCAGGTACCCCTGTGACACCATCAGGCAATGCCACACCCACTGCCAAATATGTAAATTATCCTGACTCCAGGAATTGAGCACAGACACAGAAAGGGCAGCTATCACACCCTGCTGAAGGCCTGTTATAATTCCAGCAGAGACAGAGAATCCAGGCAACTATCTCTCTGCTGGCTGCAAGCATTGTATCTGAATATCTGAAATGAGTTGAGGCGTTATCTACCCAGCTGTTTGTAAATGGAGGCCAGCAGCACAAAACTAGCGTTATTCCAACACTAAATGCAACTAAATTGGCATCTTTACACAGAGTGGTCATAAGGATAGCGGGTGTGAAAATTAAAAAATGCTCTTGTTATTAGAGGGTTCTTTTCTACAATTGGGGTTACAGAACTTTGTTGGAGTAAAGTACAGGAAACCAGCTCCACGTGTACCTCACACTATCCCTGATCTGACAGTGATTAAAACTGAACAAGAACCAGCATTACAGACATGATTATTAATGAATAGTACCAATTTTAGTTTGTATACTATCAAAGCAACAAAAATTGGGCATTTTCAATTGTACCGAGAAAGGTGAGGCTTGAAATTGGGCCAACTAAAATCCCTTGTCAGATGTGTGAAGGATCACACTAAACTTGCTATTGGTTTCCCTTTGTTCATAACAGATCTTTATTCCCTCTACAATCCAGTTCTGTTCCAAACAAGAAAGCTGTTCTCTTATTGGAGGACGGACGTCCCATACCACTGTTTGAAATGTTTTTATTTCGAGTAATGGACCCTCTCTCCACCAACTTTTCTTTCTGACGTAGCCCATCTTGTCTCTCACCCGTTTATCAGCACTATTATAATCATTGCTTCTCTGAAATTTCCTGTTATCCTCACATTCACATTCAAGGAAGCTGCAAGTAGGAAAATCGTAAACACTTCGGGGGAAAAATTGATGGTAGCCTGGTTTGAGGCGCTAACTTTAGCGCCAGACGATGTTTACCGGCTCCAGCTGGTATATTGATTTTTAGTGCCCTAAGAGGGGAGTGGAGCGCGAAGGGAAGCATTCCACACTCCTCTTAGGACGCTAAAGTTCAATCGTGGGGCGCTAGTGCGGGAGCGCTAATGAAGTTGTGGTGCTAGGAAAGGCCATCCTGGAGCCTAAAGTGGAGGTCAGCTGGACAACCCGAAGATTGCAAATAAATGCAAGGGAGATCATTTGAACACTATTAAACATCGGGCAAACTTAAACTAGTGTAATTAAAGTTTATGTAAATTAATAAATCTCACCTGCTAATCCGTTTCATTATCGCCCCGGGATAGAAACATAGAAACATAGAAAATAGGTGCAGGAGTAGGCCATTCGGCCCTTCTAGCCTGCACCACCATTCAATTAGTTCATGGCTGAACATTCAACTTCAGTACCCCATTCCTGCTTTCTCGCCATACCCCTTGATCCCCCTAGTAGTAAGGACCTCATCTAACTCCTTTTTGAATATATTTAGTGAATTGGCCTCAACTACTTTCTGTGGTAGAGAATTCCACAGGTTCACCACTCTCTGGGTGAAGAAGTTCCTCCGCATCTCGGTCCTAAATGGCTTACCCCTTATCCTTAGACTGTGACCTCTGGTTCTGGACTTCCCCAACATTGGGAACATTCTTCCTGCATCTAACCTGTCTAACCCCGTCAGAATTTTATATGTTTCTATGAGGTCCCCTCTCATTCTTCTGAACTCCAGTGAATACAAGCCCAGTTGATCCAGTCTTTCTTGATAGGTCAGTCCCGCCATCCCGGGAATCAGTCTGGTGAACCTTCGCTGCACTCCCTCAATAGCAAGAATGTCCTTCCTCAGGTTAGGAGACCAAAACTGTACACAATACTCCAGGTGTGGCCTCACCAATGCCCTGTACAACTGTAGCAACACCTCCCTGCCCCTGTACTCAAATCCCCTTGCTATGAAGGCCAACATGCCATTTGCTTTCTTAACCGCCTGCTGCACCTGCATGCCAACCTTCAATGACTGATGTACCATGACACCCAGGTCTCTTTGCACCTCCCCTTTTCCTAATCTGTCACCATTCAGATAATAGTCTGTCTCTCTGTTTTTACCACCAAAGTGGATAACCTCACATTTATCCACATTATACTTCATCTGCCATGCATTTGCCCACTCACCTAACCTATCCAAGTCGCTCTGCAGCCTCACAGCATCCTCCTCGCAGCTCACACTGCCACCCAACTTAGTGTCATCCGCAAATTTGGAGATACTACATTTAATCCCCTCATCTAAATCATTAATGTACAGTGTAAACAGCTGGGGCCCCAGCACAGAACCTTGCGGTACCCCACTAGTCACTGCCTGCCATTCTGAAAAGTACCCATTTACTCCTACTCTTTGCTTCCTGTCTGACAACCAGTTCTCAATCCATGTCAGTACACTACCCCCAATCCCATGTGCTCTAACTTTGCACATCAATCTCTTGTGTGGGACCTTGTCGAAAGCCTTCTGAAAGTCCAAATATACCACATCAACTGGTTCTCCCTTATCCACTCAACTGGAAACATCCTCAAAAAATTCCAGAAGATTTGTCAAGCATGATTTCCCTTTCACAAATCCATGCTGACTTGGACCTATCATGTCACCTCTTTCCAAATGCGCTGCTATGACATCCTTAATAATTGATTCCATCATTTTACCCACTACCGATGTCAGGCTGACCGGTCTATAATTCCCTGTTTTCTTTCTCCCTCCTTTTTTAAAAAGTGGGGTTACATTGGCTACCCTCCACTCCATAGGAACTGATCCAGAGTCAATGGAATGTTGGAAAATGACTGTCAACGCATCCACTATTTCCAAGGCCACCTCCTTAAGTACTCTGGGATGCAGTCCATCAGGCCCTGGGGATTTATCGGCCTTCAATCCCATCAATTTCCCCAACACAGTTTTCCGGCTAATAAGGATTTCCCTCAGTTCCTCCTCCTTACTAGACCCCCCGACCCCTTTTATAACCGGAAGGTTGTTCGTGTCCTCCTTCGTGAATACCGAACCAAAGTACTTGTTCAATTGGTCCGCCATTTCTTTGTTCCCCGTTATGACTTCCCCTGATTCTGACTGCAGAGGACCTACGTTTGTCTTTACTAACCTTTTTCTCTTTACATATCTATAGAAACTTTTGCAATCCGTCTTAATGTTCCCTGCAAGCTTCTTCTCATACTTCATTTTCCCTGCCCTAATCAAACCCTTTGTCCTCCTCTGCTGAGTTCTAAATTTCTCCCAGTCCCCAGGTTCGCTGCTATTTCTGGCCAATTTGTATGCCACTTCCTTGGCTTTAATACTATCCCTGATTTCCCTTGATAGCCACGGTTGAGCCACCTTCCCTTTTTTATTTTTATGCCAGACAGGAATGTACAATTGTTGTAGTTCATCCATGCGGTCTCTAAATGTCTGCCATTGCCCATCCACAGTCAACCCCTTAAGTATCATTCGCCAATCCATCCCAGCCAATTCACGCCTCATACCTTCAAAGTTAGCCTTCTTTAAGTTCTGGACCATGGTCTCTGAATTAACTGTTTCATTCTCCATCCCAATGCAGAATTCCACCATATTATGGTCACTCTTCCCCAAGGGGCCTCGCACAACGAGATTGCTAATTAGTCCTCTCTCATTACATAACACCCAGTCTAAGATGGCCTCCCCCCTAGTTGGTTCCTCGACATATTGGTCTAAAAAACCATCCCTTATGCACTCCAGAAAATCCTCCTCCACCGTATTGCTTCCAGTTTGGTTAGCCCAATCTATGTGCATATTAAAGTCACCCATTATAACTGCTGCACCTTTATTGCACGCACCCCTAATTTCCTGTTTGATGCCCTCCCCAACATCACTACTACTGTTTGGAGGTCTGTACACAACTCCCACTAACGTTTTTTGCCCTTTGGTGTTCTGCAGCTCTACCCATATAGATTCCACATCATCCAAGCTAATGTCCTTCCTAACTATTGCCTTAATCTCCTCCTTAACCAGCAATGCTACCCCACCTCCTTTTCCTTTTATTCTATCCTTCCTGAATGCCTGCATTCTCTGTCGTAATTAGCACCAGACCCATTGAAGTTTCTAACTGGGGCGCTAATGGGCCGTTGCATGTGCATTTACGTCACCAAGTGGGTGGTGCTAGAGTGCGTAGCGCTAACTGTAAGCGCCGCCAGTAAACCGCTATTAAAGTCCTCGGGAGGCGCTGACAGCGCGGCACTCTGACGGTGAGCTTAGTGAGGGGCGCTAACGGGTGGCGCTGTTCCAATTAATTTTTCGCCTTCCGTCCCTGACTATCTCCTACTCCAACTCATTTTTTCCACAACATCTAAGCACAAATTGGCGTTTCCTATAATGCTACAGTGACTACACTACATTGGCTCTAAAGTGCTTTGGGACGTACTGAGGTTGTGAAAGGCGCTCTATAAATGCATGTCTTTCTTTCATGGTGTTCTGCATGATGCCCTTCACATAGGTTTATCAATAATAATAAAAAAAATAAAAAAAATAATCAAGTTTGCATTTTCAGAAGACTAATTTAACACTAGTCACCTTGTGACCAATCCTTGGAATGTGCATGCAATCAAAACAAGATTACTCCTTACCACCTTCACTGGTCTCTTTTTCCTGCAATCCTCAGCCTTGACATCACTGTTTCTGAATTTAGCTTATCTTCTCTCCTATGGGCTTCAGTCACCCTGGTGTTAAGGTGTCAGCCATGGCTCAGTGGTAGCATTCTTGCCTCTGAGTCAGAAGGTTGTTGGTTCAAGTCCCACTCCAGAGACTTGAGCACAAAAAGGAAGCTAGGTTGATGCTCCAGGGCAGTGCTGATGGAGTTTTGAACTGTTGGAGGTGCTGCTTTTCGCACAAGACATTAAACCAAGGCACATCTGTTCTCCCTGGTGTCTTAAACAACATCATTAAAACAGATTACTTGGTCATTATCAAATTGCTGTTTGTAGCGTCCCACTATGCACAAATTGGTGTTTCCTATAATGCAAGAGTGACATTGGCTCTAAAGTGCTTTGGGACGTACTGAGGTTGTGGAAGGCGCTATATAAATGCATGTCTTTCTTTCATGGTGTTCTGTATGATGCCATTCACATAGTTTTAAAATAATAAAGTTTGCATTTTCAGAATACTAATTTAACACTAGTCCCCTTGTGGTCAGTCCTTGGAATGTGCATGCAATCAAAAAAAGATAGCGACCCGGATTTTCCTGGTAAGCATGAATGGGAATTCCCTTTCTTTCATTGGTTGGGTCGGCCCAAAGCTTGCGAACTGCCTGTAGTTTGTAGATTGTCGTTCCGAGACATCCGCCAACGGGAAGCCTCTGACCGCAAAATTCAGGCCCTATCTATTTTTAAAAGGCAATACATTGCCCCCTAATGGAATGCAAATGAAAGCTAATAAAAATGTAGGTTCTACAACTTGACAGCCATAAACGTAAAGCAGTAGCCACTTCAAAGAATCCCAATCATAGGCACATCACAAACATATCTAAACACAGTACTGGGTGGCTTTACTGAGGTGGGGTTAAGGAATCTTCTTGGGGTAAAATAATGGAAGCTAACTCCACATTTTTCTGCACAGCAAATGCGTAATAGTTCAATTCAGGTTTATAGCATTTTAATTAAATTGCCAGGTCATTTTCAAATACCCCTGGGATTCATGCTGGTTATAAAGACCATTATGGTAAACGTTTGCTAAATCATAACTGGTGCGATTCAGTGTGCTGCATGTAATGTAGCAAACCATTAATTTTAGCAGCAAGAATTAGTTTGCAGTATTATAGCAGTTAAAGGTGATGGGATAAGAAAACAAAATGGGTGCGTCATTTAAAAAACAATCACTTGCTGTCGTCTTAAATAAAGCATCATTTTCTAAGATTTCAAGTTATTATTGAATCAAATTCAAGGCTACAGTTAATTGAAAATTGCAATTTCCTTGTACAGAAAGACTATATTAGGTAAAATGTAAACTACCATATATGGCTACATTTTATCTCCAATCATTTTAGATTGAGTTAGAAGTGGTTCTACAGAGTAAATACAGAGGTTCGTAGAATTTGGTTTTGTGCAGCGAGTTGTTTGAGCACGGAGCAGGTGGGGCAAGAGACCATTGCAGTTTTTGAGCGAAGAGAGGGTAAGCAGTTGAAGTAGAGAAAGTTACAGGGCTAGTGGGATTAGATTTGGAAATACTCAGCAGATCAGGCAGCATCCGTGGAGAGAGAAACCCGAGGGACGGCAAACTTATTAAAACTTGGTAAAATGGTCAGTGCCTGATAAAATTCATTTAAATTACCTTTAAAGTGTCTCTTAACGATCTTAATTGGCTGGCCCACCGCTTGCTCTCGGGGCTGCGATCTGCAGGCAGAACCGACCCTTGAGAAACTGACGAGAAGACCGGTTCTTCAGAGCTGACTTCCGACCCGCTGTCAATCAGGACCATTTGACAGCAGGGCACCTCACTCGCAGGGCTGGGAAGATTCCGACCAACATTTCAGGTCTGTGGCCCTTCATCAGAACTATTCTCTGTTGAGGACCAAGCAGCTTTCTGCACTATCCTTTCCTCTCTAGAACCTGAACCTATGTTCACCCATACTGATAGGGCGAAGG
The DNA here is from genome assembly GCF_044704955.1 of Pristiophorus japonicus. NCBI lineage: Eukaryota > Metazoa > Chordata > Chondrichthyes > Pristiophoridae > Pristiophorus > Pristiophorus japonicus. The sequence continues at coordinate 82,735,726 of NC_091993.1, forward strand.
TCCCCTCTCTCTGCTGGCTCACAGATCTGAAACTTAACTCTGTTTCTCTCTCCACCGATGCTGCCTGGCCTGCTGAGTGTTTCCAGCAGTTTTTGTTTGTGTTTCGGATTCCAGCATCCGCAGTATTTTGCTCTTGTACTAGGATTAATCTTGGATCACTCTAGAGCACAGACACGTTGGGCTGAATGGCTGCTTTCGCTGATGGCTCTTTGGAATTTTAATCACTTTATACATATCCAGATATAGCATTTTTTTACATTTATTTTTGCTCATTAAGAATGCTGGATCACAGTTTCCTGCTATGGACTTGCAGCCACCAAGAATTTGGTTATGGCTTCTCCAAACTCATTTCATGGGGAACACAGAGCCAGCAGAGAGAGGGGACTTTCATCGCATCAGTGTGGGTGAACACAGGTCCAGGTTCTAGAGATGGAAGGACAGTGCAGTAACCTGCTTGGTCCTCAAACAGATAATCGAAAAGTTCTGAATGCAGTCTGTGGTACTACTAAAGAAGGTCCTCGGATGGAGGTCTGGGGCAATAATAGTAATTCATTTCCCCAGTAACACCAGTGTTGGGCTACTGCTTGCTCTCTACAATGTATTTCATCACAACCTTTAATATTCACTTTTTGTTTCTGTGCTCATCAATGTGACAGATGTCAGTGCAATGGAATGGGACACTTTTCCATTCTGTATTTTTTTTCTAGGTAATCTCTATTCTTGAAAGCATTGGCACAGTTCCATTGGTGCTGGGCATTCTCCGTTATGCCAACTGGGCATCACTCATGTGTGAATCATTAAATAGCAATGAAGAATGGAAACCCTGGTTGATATTCCTCTTGCCAACCCAAAGGCACTTGGGCCTAGAAATTCGTGGCCACCACCAGGGTTGGCAGTGTCACCGGCAACTCGGGTTAACGGCTGCTGAAAATGGATGCAGCGTTACCTGAGAAAAATTCAAGCTGGAGGCTAAAGATTTCTAGCTTAGCGTTAACTTACTGTGCAATGCCTTCTTGGTGGCGTTACTGCAGGCCTGGAGGTTGAAGTTTCCGTCCTAAAGTGGGATTCTAGCTTCTAATGGCCTCTGGGAGCGAGGCTGTGGAGTTCGTAAGGAATTGTGGGCACAGGCTCGATGGGCCAAATAGCCTCCTTCTGTGCTGTAACCATTCTATGATTCTATGATTAAAAGGGCTATGAATTAAAGGGGCAATGCATTCAGAACTAATTAAAATGAAGTGAAAAAAGAGTTTTCAGCTCTGATTGCCTCTTAAAAAAAAATTAACATTAAAAAGAACTCCCAAATGGGAGTCTTCAGCTCTTAAAGTTGAATTCCCTCCCGAAGCTAAGCAAATGGGAAAAGTGCTTCAGCACGATCACAAATGGCTCAGCAAGCCAGGGAAGGGGCACCCAGGGTCCCGCGCACAGCACTCCAGCTTTCTGCAGGGGGTCAACACTGCTAGAGAGGTCCTCTACCCACAGGGGCCAGGAAGCCCTCCAGAAAGAAAGATGTAGGACCAGATCACCAAGGCCGTCACTGCCAGCAGTGTCACCGCCCCCCCCCCCTCATCACCTGGCTCCAATGCCCAAAGAAGCTGCATGCCCTCAGACCACTGGTCAAGATCAGTGAAGGCATCTTCAACAGCCATCTCCTACCATCTGCACCACTAGTCTCACACATTGCTCAATGCACGACTCCCCCCCGCAGTCACTCACCTACCAACAATCTGCACCAATCACAAGGCACATCTCCCATTCCCCTTGGAGGAGAAGGTGCAGGCCATTCTTGGCAGGGACATGGCTGAGCTCTTGGCCAGCAGCGGGGCAGAAAGGATACAAGATGCTGGTATCCTTATACTTTATCCTCCTTCCGGCATGCACCTCTTGCTTTCACGCCCGCCCTCACCACAACTCCACACTTTTGCCTTCCTCATTTCACACACTCAAGGAATGCAGCCTGCCCAGCCAGTGGTTGGCCAAGAGAGAGAAGAAATATCATCACTCGATTTGATGCTCCCAGGCACCAGCTCCTCAAGGCTGACCAGCAAGGACATTTGCAGTGTCCCCCATTGATAGTCAGCAGCCTTCCAACTGCCATACTACAGCCATTGAGGTAGCACTGCATGACATCAGTAGGATAAGGGCGTTGAGTTAATTTCTTGGTGTTATATTGGATGGACATATGTATAAAGTTGGATTAGAAAGTTTGCTTTGTGGTGGCTTTTATTTCAGCATTGTGACCAAGAGGACACTGTGATGGTCAATAGCAGAGGGAAGGTATGGTGTGGAGCTAATGTTGAAAGGGGAATTGAGGTTGTGGTCACTGGTACCGCAGGCAGATGATTCCATCTTGGATATCCCGGCCAAAAAGGTTGATCCTTCCTTCTGCTTCCTGCTCTTCTGCTTCCTCCATTTCGGCTCTTCCTCTTCTGCGTCTTCTGCTTCTCTCTGCGAGCAGATACTGTATATCTGAAATGACAGCATAAAATCCTGGAAATACTTAGCTGGTCAGGCAGCGTCTTGACCTGAGACGTGAAATCTGTTTCTCGCTCCACGGATGTTGCCTGATCTGCTGAGTATTTGGAGCATTTTCTGTCTTCTCAGAGGCCTTCCTTTATCATCAAAACCTTGCAAGCATCCAGCATGCACTCCCGACACACTTCTAACATGTATTGGAGCAAGCCACTAAAATGCAAATGTGCTTGAAAGCTGTGCGTATCCCTTTAAGAGGTGCTGACAGCGCCTCTGTGAATCTGCTCGCACGTTGGGTTTACCTGGCGTGCTTAGGACCCAGTGCTGAACTCGGCACTAGGGTCGAAGTTCGCCGTAGTGGCGTTAAGTCACTGTTGTGTTGTACGTCGACTTGACTTCATCACTCCGTCACTTTTCTTTGGAGAGTGATGCCTCTTAATGGCAGCGCTGCCAGTCCTAGGAAAATGGAGGAAGCCGCGGGACCGCCACCAGCTGGTGGAAGAGTGGCGGTCGCCACTTTCTCGACATTACACCGCGCTAACGGGTGGTGCAAACCACCGATTGTAAAACCCTTACTGCTAATTTCAGCTATCACAGCACAGACTGGGGACCATCCTGATCTGTATGGAAGCTGCCCTTGATAGCAAATGGCAGCGCTTTTACCTGACCGTGCAGGGCAGTTTGGGAACTTGGCATGTAAAGAATATTGGGCGACATCCTATTATTGGTACTGCAGCAGATCAGTACTCCGTTGTGCCAATAGATGACAAAACCTCTAGCCAACATCATCAGGTTTTTTTTAGAATTAAGGAGGCACAGTGTTATGTCTCAAATAAAGCAATGTGACTGAGTACTGCAGACTTGAATAAGTGTGACCTTAGTCTCTTTATTCTGACTCCAGAGTGCTGGCACGGCATGGGAGGCCTGCTTATATGTAATGCTCCCAAGGTGTCATGTATGTAACCACAATGTAACACTACTGTACTACACTCAACCTAGATGCACACCTTGACCACAAGGGGTGAACTTGTGGGAGACATTCCTTATCTGATCACACAGGTATAAAAAGGGAGGTCCCACGCAGGGTCATCGTCTTTGGAGTCCTGTAAGTAAAGAGAGCAGGTCACAGAGTGACCTTGTCCCCAGAATGTGCCTCGTGTAGTTTCATGCTGTAGAGTAAGGACTTTACATTGGCGACGAGAAACAGGAATTCACAGCCCACGAGAATGGCCACCGGTAGCACAGAGGAACGGTACTGTGTTAGGGAAGACTGGGCCGATTTTGTCGAGAGACTTCAGCAAAGCTTTGTTACGAAAGAATGGCTGGGGCTGCAGCGGCCGACAAGCGAAGGGCTCATCTTTTGACCAGCTGCGGACCAAAGACTTACGCGCTCATGAAGGACTTACTAGCACCCGAAAAGCCGGCGGACAAAACCTTTGAAGAATTTACCAAATTGATCAGGGAGCACCTCAAACCGGCAAGTAGCATACATATGGCCTGACACAGATTCTACAACCACCGTCGTGAAGGACAGAGCATACCAGACTTCGTAGCGGATCTCCGGCGTTTGGCCAGCCTCTGTAAGTTCACAGACGCCTGCAGGGGGGAGATGCTAAGGGACTTCTTTATCGAGGGCATCGGTCATGCGGGAATTTTCCGCAAATTAATTGAGACCAAGGATTTGATCTTGGAAGCGGCAGCATTGATGGCTCAAACTTTCATGGCGGGGGAGGAAGAGACGAAAATAATATACGTGTGCAATTCTGCCTCGAACGCGGCGATGGATCAGGGAGTCAACGTCATCAATGCGACTCAGAGCCCCGCAGGCAGACGGGCAGTGTGACACTCCCCAGGCAGCAATAGACCCCAGAGTAGTACTTCAACAGAGACAATGGCAGGCTGAACGGACATTCACGCCATCACACGCTGGCTGCTTATGAGTACTCCATCCGGCACCGACCCGGCACTGAAAATTGCGCTGACGCGCTCAGCAGGCTTCCACTGGCCACCACTGAGGGGGCAGCGGAGCAAAGCGCCGAGATGGTCATGGCTGTCGATGCCTTTGACAGTGCAGGCACCCCCATCACAGCTCGCCAGATCAAAATCTGGACAAACAGAGATCCCCTCCTATCCCCGATTAAGAAATGTGTCCTGACTAGGGATTGGGCGCCCGCACACGGAGCATGCCCTGAGGAGGTCAGACCGTTCCACAGATGGATGGATGAGCTCTCCATCCAAGCCGACTGCCTACTATGGGGCAACCGGGTAGTTATGCCCCAGAAGGGCAGGGAGGCAGTCATCAGGGAACTCCACAGCAAGTACCCAGGCATTGTGCTGATGAAGGCCATTGCCCGGTGGCCTGGAATTGATTCAGACCTGGAACACTGCGTTCGCAGGTGCACGACATGTGCCCAGCTGGGCAATGCCCCCAGGGAGGCCCCGCTCAGCCCGTGGCCCTGGCTCACCAGGCCATGGTCACACATTCATGTTGACTACGCAGGCCCGTTCATGGGTAAGATGTTCCTTTTTGTGGTAGATGCGTACTCGAAATGGATCGAGTGCATCATTCTAAATTCATGCATGTCATCCACCACCATGGAAAGCCTATGTGCGATCTTTGCTACCCATGGCTTGCCGGACATCCTGGTTAGTGATAACGGCCCATGTTTCACAAGCTATGAATTCCGAGAGTTTATGTCGGGCAATAACATCAACCACATCAGGACTGCGCCGTTCAAGCCGGCCTCCAATGGCCAGGCGGAACGTGTGGTCCAAATCTTTAAGCAAGGGATGCTCAGGATTCAAGGACCCTCCCTACAGTGCCACCTGTCGCGCCTCCTGCTGGCCTATAGATCCCGACCGCACTCTCTCATGGGGGTCCCGCCCGCAGAGCTACTCATGAAACGGACACTCAAAACTCGGTTGTCGCTCATTCACCCAGTTCTGACCGACATAGTTGAGGGCAAGCGCAAGTCACAAAACGAGTACCATGACCGTAATTCGAGGGAGAGATGTATAGAAATAAATGATCCTGTATTCGTTTTCAATCATGCCATGGAGCCCAAATGGCTTGAGGGCACTGTAATTGACAAAGAAGGGAATAGGGTCATCGTGGTAAACCTCAACAATGGTCAGATATGCCGTAAGCATCTGGACCAAGTAAAAAAAAGGTTCAGCATCGACACGGAGGAACCTGAAGAAGACCATGAGATGGAGCTCACACTACCACCAGTGAACGAGCAACAAGAGCAATCAGAAGAATGCACAGTCCCTGCGGTCAGCCCGGACAGGCCAGAATTACCACAGGTGACAGACACTCACGTTAGTGTCCAACAACCAGAGCCCCAACTGCGGCGCTCCACGAGGGAGCGTAGACCACCTGAAAGACTAAACCTATGATCCCAATAAGACTTTGGGGGGGAAGTTGATGTCATGTATGTAACCACAATGTAACACCACTGTACTACTGTATACACTCAACCTAGATGCACAACTTGACCACAAGAGGTGAACTTGTGGGAGACACTCCTTACCTGATCACACAGGTATAAAAAGGGAGGTCCCACGCAAGGTCATCGTCTTTGGAGTCCTGTAAATAAAGAGAGCAGGTCACAGAGTGACCTTGTCCCCAGAATGTATAGTTTCATGCTGTAGAGTAAGGACTTTCCACAAGGGATGCTGGGATTCCATTGGGCCTCCAACAGATGCTCCCTCTGGTGGTGGTAGAATGCTGGTTACAAGGTGTTGCATACATAACACACAGAAACAAAGGTTAGCTCAAACTATTGCAGTAAAGGACTTGCTTTACTTAGTATATGTCTTATCAATGATTGCAATGTTACAACCACAGCAAATGTGTCTCTCTTGCCAGCTTCAGTAATCCATTGCTGTCCTAGTTGAATCAGTTGTAAAATAAAATCCTGAGAATTTCATGCACTTTAAAAGAATCACAGTAAGTCAACAAGCTTCCTCAATTCTATAGTGGGGAAATTAACTGTCCAGTGTGATACGGAGCCAAACAGTAATGAGATACTGAATGTTAGCCCAGGCAACAGTTGAGGGACTAATTAGCAGCCCTGGGCTAGGCAGCAGTAAAATGATGTAGAGTTTCCACCCTTGCTCATGACCCAATGATACCTGTTAATGTACGCACAAGTGGACATTGCGTAAGGATATGATCAGGTTGTCATGCCATCCCTGGAGACCACTTTAAACAGGTGTTAGGCCCGTGGCATGTGCTGATGAGGAGCCTAACTCCTGTTTAAGCACTGCGCTTACTCCACTCAGGCTTTCCTGCTTTAACTAGTGGTCCAAAGGGACCGCTGGAGGCTACCACAGAAAGGTAAGTTTCTTCTTTTTAACTTACCGTGATGTGGAGCCAGGAGGAGCAGAAGTGCAGCCGACCTGAGTTCGCCCCCTTCCCCTTTCTCCACCCCAACCCAGGACCTACCTGAGGGCCACTGTCTGTCTCGCACCCAACCCAAATTGGCGAGTAGTCAACCGGCCAGCTGTGTCTGGATGCCGGGTTTCTGTCCGGAGCTAGCTGGAATTACAACTGATAAGGCCCATGGAGCAGTCCAGAACAAGCCTGAGCTCTCCAGCTTCCCCCTTGCAAGAGAAGAGAGCGCAGAACACAATGGAGAATGGGAGAATCGGAGGTGGTCCTCCACAGATCTCAGAGCTGGCCACTGCAGAGAAGAAGCACTGGCGGTCAGTAGTGTTTCAGTGTCAATGGCCATCGGAGATTGGGACCTCTCAGCTACCTGGTGACGGAATTAAATATCAGCGACCCACATGTCATACAATACTCAGTTATGTTGACATGATTTCAGCAGCGAGTGAAATATGATCATCTTTGTAGTGATAAGTTGCAACATATTTACCTTGTCAGTACTAATTCATGCCTCTCCTCTCTGACCAGCCCTCTGGTGCGGCAGCAGTCAGTGGACCTCGCGGACGACAGATCCTCAGAGGAGCTGATTCCTTCTAAAGGTGCACTGTCATTGGACTCATGCTCATCATTCACCAGCTCAGATAATCGCACTTTAGTAGAACCAGTTCAACAGAAAGTTGGGTTTTCATCCAGTGACTCGCAGTCCACAAGTGAGCAAGAGCCGACAGTGGTGGCAAGGACAGCAGTGGAGCGTCTGTGTGGGAGATCACAGCCCTCTCCAAGCTCTGCTCAGCTGGACTCAGGTGCTGTATCCCGGGGTCTGAGGATAAAATGGATCATCATTGAGGGGCAGTAGGAGATCTGTGAGGTACTGCCAGGTCTTCCAAGCACACTAACCATGATCGGAGAGAGAATGGAGCAGTCCACCTCAAGCATGAGTGGGTTGATGTCGCAGGGCATTGCGAGGATGTCTTCTTCCATGGATAGAGTGACCAACTCCGTCGAACATTAATCGCAACAATCAAATGAATCCACGCAGGCCTTTACCGCGGCCATGCAGACTCTGGATGCCAACATCCTTAAATAGGATGACAGGCACCTTAGCCTTGGCCTTACAGCACGTCATTGACCTGCACCAAGCTGCTCTCTAGCAGAGTGGTAGGAGTGAAATGTGGCTGGCCCATGAGTGGGATGATGGTAAAAGGGGACATGAAAGTAGTGACTCCTCTCAAAGCGCTCCCACTTCTCACCCAATCAGAACCCACCATGCTGCTCCTCACCCCATGGCCGAGTCTGCCCCTGCACAGGTGGAGATGGAGCTGTCTTTGGCTGGGCCCTCATGGGCTCCAAAACCCAGAGGTCGCTGGCCAAGAGCATCTCAACAGTCACAGCAGGGAAGTGAGCAGCCTGGCTCTACCTCTGCTGAAGTCACAGGGGTTGCACCATGTAGGAGCGGTAGGAACAGGATGAATAAAGCTCTGTAGTTGCTGGGTGACAACTCGCCTTTGCAGTTGCTTGTTGATGAACGGGAAGATATGAATTGGTTGGGACCAATGGGTGGTTGGTTAGTGCTAGGACTGCTTTGTGTCAGTAGGGAGGGGAGCGGTCCCTTTAAATTTGCATGTGTGGCAACTTGCAGCGGCAACACTTGTGAGCGGCCTGCACGGGACCTCCCGATTGATGCGCGACCCCACGCATCTTAGGGATAACATTGGGGGGGGGAGGGGAAAATGAGAGTGACTGTTGGATGTGGTGATTATATCAGTCCAATGGTGGTAACTAACTGAACCGTACAGCTGTAAGGGAATCCCGGGCAACAATATGAGTGGCTGGTGCTGCACTGGGATCACCATCTTCTCCTCCTCCTCGGATTCGTCTGCGGATGAATGTGGGCTCTGCGTCTTGTTCCTCCCTGGAAGGATCTGAAGGCAAAAAAATTGAGGGTGATGGTCACTTTCACAGCCACTGCTAATGCGTGGCGACCAGGTCCAGCAGGGAGCAGGTCTTCTTCTAGGATGCTGTAGATGTCTGCCACCACCTGACACGGGACATTGCTCCTCTGAGAGGTCTAACAAGCTGAGCCTCTATCTGTACATCCTGTTACATGGATAGTGCCTCCTGCGAGCTCTAGCCCTCTGCTGCTCCTCTCTCTGCTGAACAACTTTAGCTCTCTCTGCAGCAGGCCGTTGCTGCTGCTGGTCAGCTTGCTCCTTGTCCGAGGCCCAATCCAAGGCAGTCATGGTGCCACCCACCCTGATCTGAGTCTCAATACCTTCAAAGTGCAGAAACTAACCTCTCACCACAAGTACTCTGAACAAACCCTTTCCCAGTGGTTGGTAAAAAAAGCAGCTGTGAGCACTGAGTATTTTTTTGCTGCATTTGCCTGTCTTTTAATGAGCCCCATAAATTGCTGTTTTGTTCTCGTCTTGGTTTTAATGGAGTGTTTCAGGAAGCCTGGGAAACACCTGGCTGCGCCGTTAAACTTGAATGTAGGTTGAAATATCGCGACAATGGAGCGATTGACATAATTAAATTACTAACACGTCTGGAGGGTGTTGCATGCAATCAGCGTGTGGGTCTCTCTCAGCAGGCATTTGCTGCTGCTGATGGCCATCATAATCCTTTTCTGAGGTCCATTCTAAATCCCAATTAAACCTGGGAGTCAACACATTGGAGTCAGCTTCCGGACGTGAGTGCATTATCGCCCATTTTAAATTCGTAGCCAATCTTTCCAATTCTTTGTCAAATCACAAACGCCAGAGGTCACCTTGCACACATCAAGGATCACTCTGCGCCAATGCTCTTAGCCAAAAGGCCTAGAGCCACTGCACCGTTCCTGGAAGTACTGCAATACCAGGTTCGTGCCATGGAGGTGGATGGGTCAGGCCCCCCACACACCTCCATGGAGGTGGATTTTTTTTTTTGAAATTCGTAGCCAATCGTTCCAATTCTTTGTCAAATCACAAACGCCAGAGGTCACCTTGCACACGCCAAGGATCACTCTGCGCCAATGCTCTTAGCCAAAAGGCCTAGAGCCACTGCACCGTTCCTGGAAGTACTGCAATACCAGGTTCGTGCCATGGAGGTGGATGGGTCAGGTCCCCCACACACCTCCGTGGAGGTGGATGGGTCAAGCCACCCCACCCACCTCCTATTTCCAAAAAGCATAGGAGAACCACCTTCCTGATCCAGGGAGAACCACTTTGGGGTCATGGTTACTCCCCTGTCAGGTCAGTTACGCATGATCTTAGCCAAAAGGCCGATAAACGATTAAACTGATAAGAACAGATACTACACTTGATCTTAGCCAAAAGGCCGAGAAGCAAAACCCCACAACTAAACCACGTGCTGCTCCACGTTAAAATCCCTCCCAATGGCTCTCTACTCTAGCAGGAGACCGTATGATGGGGCAACTGTTATATATGTAAGCCTGTTAATACCTTATTTAACCACCAGAGGGCTCATCCCCTGGAGTCTCAAGGGATTCCACAATCCCTTGGGAGCACCTGTACTTAAGGAGGCCTCACAGGCTGGAGAGGCACTCTGGAGACCTGTAATAAAAGACTACGGTCACACTTTACTTTGAGCTCACAGTATCTGGTCAGACTCTTTATTCAATACTTAACAGCAACAATGGGAAGTGATTGCTATGCTGCATTCTTCAATTAGATATCCATTATTCTGCAAAATATGTATCATTTGGTTAGCAGAGTTCAAAGTGGAACTGGACATCAAAGCAGATGACCTGACCTTGTATTCCAACTGCTTAAACAAGGACTGTTCCTGGGTAATTGCAGGCTGAAATCCACTTTAAAGATGCCAGGACATTGGTCGAGTTAACATTTCACTTAAAAAATATATACAAAAAATATATATAGATCCTTATGGTCTGGTACAGAGCAGATCCATCACCTCAGTTTGGCCCACAGATTGAACCTGGGAATTTTATGGTCTGTATGGCTCACTAATCCCACTGTTAACATCACTGGTTATTTCAAAGAAGTAATTTATTTATGGCTTTGTTGAACCGAAACCATTCAGACCGACAAGCTCTTTAGTGATTAGACAGCTTCACTTTTGACCCCATTTCCCAATGGAACAATGGCTTCTTTCTTCTTGTTAAGGATGCTTGAAGGAATATTATTAAAGAGATTTTGCATGGACCATTAGAGTCTGGATGGCTGGTCAGCTGGAGTGTGCACAGCCATACATCACAGGACATGGGAGAACCAGACAGCGGGTCTCACAGGGCAGGTGCTGTAAATCACTGTTTGCTTGAGTTCTGATCTTGCTGAAGTACAGTGGCTTTAGGGGACAGGAATATGTTAGCTTTAGTCTTTGCGCAGGAAAATAACGTACAGAAAGGATGAACTGTTCTATACTTCGCCATCATCATCATAGGCAGTCCCTCGGAATCGAGGAAGACTTGCTTCCACTCTTAAAATGAGTCCTTTGGTGGCTGAACAGTCCAATACGAGAACCACAGTCCCTGTCACAGGTGGGACAGATGATCGTTGAGGGTAAGTGAGGGTGGGACTGGTTTGCTGCACGCTCTTTCCGCTGCCTGTGCTTGATTTCTGCATGCTCTCGGCGATGAGACTCGAGGTGCTCAGCGCCCTCCCGGATGCACTTCCTCCACTTTAGGGTGGTCTTTGGCCAAGGACTCCCAGGTGTCGGTGGGGATGTTGCACTTTATCAGGGAGGCTTTGAGGGTGTCCTTGTAATGTTTCCTCTGCCCACCTTTGGCTCGATTGCCGTGAAGGAGTTCCGAGTAGAGCTCTTGCTTTGGGAGTCTCATGTCTGGCATGCAGACAATGTGGCCTGCCCAGCGGAGCTGATCAAGTGTGGTCAGTGCTTCAATGCTGGGGATGTTGGCCTGGTCAAGGACGCTAATGTTGGTGCGTCTGTCCTCCCAGGGGATTTGTAGGAGCTTGTGGAGACATTGTTGGTGGTATTTCACCAGCGACTTGAGGTGTCTACTGTACATGATCCATGTCTCTGAGCCATACAGGAGGGCAGGTATTACTACAGCCCTGTAGACCATGAGCTTGGTGGTAGGTTTGAGGGCCTGGTCTTTGAACACTCTTTTCCTCAGGCGGCCGAAGGCTGCACTGGCACACTGGAGGCGATGTTGAATCTTGTCGTCATCACCTTACGCTAAACATCCGTAAGACAAAGGTCCTCCACCAGCCTGTTCTCGCTGCACAACACTGCCCCCCAGTCATCAAGATCCACGGCGCGGCCCTGGACAACGTGGACCATTTCCCATACCCCGGGAGCCTCTTATCAACAAGGGCAGACTTCGCCACAGAGAAGGCTCAGCTGTTTCATAGAATCATTCAGCACAGAAGAAGGCCATTCGACCATCATGCTATGCTAGCTCTCTGAAAGAGTTACCAATCAGTCCCATTCCCCTGCTGTTTACCCACAGCCCTGCAATTTTTTTCCTTGTTTGTTTGTTTATCAAACAATAAAATATCGACTGCTATTAGTCTATGTAACCTGCAAATCTCAGAAAGGTGGATGATGTGGGACAAAATGTAGAGGTAGATGAGTCACCCACAATGGCTTCTCTTCCCACCTGGCATCGTTACCTCTGGTGTCTCCCAAGGATCTATCCTTGGCCCCCTCCTATTTCTTATCCACATGTTGCCCCTGGTGACATAATCTGAAAACACAGCATCAGTTTCCACATGTACGCTGTTGACACCCAGATCTGCCTCACGACCACTTCTCTCGACTCCTCCACAGTTTTTACATTGTCAGACTGCTTGTCCGACATCCAGCAGAAATTTTCTCCAATATCGGAAAGACCGAAGTCATTGTTTTTGGTCCCTGCCACAAACTCCGTTTCCTAGCCATCGATTCCATCCCTCTCCCCAACTTCTGTCTGAGGTTGAACGTGACTGTTCGCAACCTTGATGTCATATTTGACCCTGAAATTAGCTTTCGAACACATATCCGCAACATAACTAAGACCACCTATTTCCACCTCCATAACATCGCCCGTATCTGCCCTTGCCTCAGCTCATCCGCTGCTGAAGCCTTCATCCATGCCTTTGTTACCTCTAGACTTGTCTATTCCAACGCACTCCTGGCTGGCCTCCCACATTCTATCCTACGTAAACTTGAGGTGATCCAAAACTCGGTTGCCCGTGTCCTGACTTGCGCCAAGTCCCGTTCACCCAACTGACCTACATTGGCTCCCGGTTAAACAACGCCTCGATTTCAAAATTCTCATCCTTGTTTTCAAATCCCTCCATGGCCTCGCCCCTCCCTATCACTGTAATCTCCTTCAGCCCCACAACCCCCCGAGATATCTGCCCTCCTCTAATTCTACCCTCTTGAGCATCATTGATTATAATCGCTCAACCATTGGTGGCCGTGCCTCCTGTTGCCTCGGCCCTACACTCTGGAATTCCCTGCCTAAAACTCTCTACCTCTCTTTCCTCCTTTAAGACGCTCCTTAAAACTTACCTCTTTGATCAAGCTTTGACCTGCCCTAATATCTCCTTATGTGACTTGGTGTAAAAAAAATTGTCTCATAATACTCCTGTGAAGCGCCTTGGGATGTTTCATTACGTTAAAGGTGCTATATAAATACAAGTTGTTGTTTGTTGTTGCCACCATTCTTAATTTATATTTAAGCTATACTTGTGAGTTTATTCGCTGCTTCATTTTAACTCGGATCACTGTCTTTTTTGTTGTAAAATCAATCTTTTTATTCCCGAGGTAGAATTGTTTGAATGCTGAGGTGATGAGGTGAATGATATTGCAGGGCCCTTGTGCATGTCTTTACGTTGCACTGGGAAACCTGCTGGATGAAGCAGGACACAGAGAAACAGTGAGAGAGAGAGACTATATATGAGACTATATATGAGGATGGAGACACATCCTGAGTGAGAGGGAAAATAAAACTGGCCTCTTTATATGCAGAGAGAATGACTTCATTCTGTTTCTATATTATCAGCTTCAAGGTGCCATATGCCTCTGCCTGGATATTTTTATAGACCCATATGGGAATGTTTTAAATTGTTTTGTTTCCCCCCTCCAATTCAAGACCTGTAATTACATTCTCTTAATTACTTTTCCTTTTGATTGCCAGGTTGGTTGACTCGTGGATTGAATTCATTCAGCCTTCTGTGGTGAATAAAATGAGTACCTAGTCTAAGTCATGGGGTGGGGGTGTGGGGGGGGGGCGGGGGGAGCTGACTGCAGGGATTGTGCCCAACAATTGGCCACTGTCACAACTATGATCTTCTCAGTGCCGGATTAAGGGCCTGATGGGCCTGGGGTAAACTAATCCAAATGGGCCTATAGTTATATTTTTTCATGTTCATTACATTACGTGTATGATTCTGATTCTGAGTATTAAATCATAGGCCAGTATATTCAACAATAAAAGCATATATATCAAATGCATAAATATAATAACAAATGTCTATGGTGGACTTATACTATAATATATTAATATAATATATTATATATTAACATATATTTTACATATTAAATATATTATACAATAACACAGTTAAATAATAACAGATAAATAGTAAAGATCTTATCTCTACAAAAATATGTATGTACACGGTAGGCCAATAAATAATATTTTCCATGGTCTTGTTTTTCCTCTCTTATTGTTTATTCTATTCAGCCTATTTGGGAAGCCTTATATTTTGTTTCCAACATTTATTTGGTGGGCCTGTGTTCTTTGGTGGGCCTGGGGCTGCAGCCCCATCCGCCCCATGGTCCTGACCACTGGCGATATAAATGGTATTGGCGACACCTCATGGCTCCATGTGGTGGCGATGAGGTAAGCCTCCTCTCTAATTATGGTTCGCATTACAGAGCTTCTGAAATCTGTTTGTCCCAGACGATTCTACTTCTAAACCTGAACATAAATCATTTGTTCTATTTTCTTCTGCACTGAAGAAATTAACATGAAATTGACAAGACACACGGATTATTGAAAAGTGGAGCTGGCAACTCGAACTTATTGTGATATTTCACATTTTGTAACTCTATTTGTTGGAAAGTAATTTTCAATTGGCTTCGGTCCGATTCGAATGCTGTGCTCTCCAAATAATAAGACAATCAATCTATGTACGGAGTTTCCTCGCCTATCTTTGCCAGCTGCAACAGGCCGACTGGAAATAAATGTGGGCAGTTTCAACCCAGAGCACAACGCTATATAATATCGGGGGTCACCCGTCCATCAGGAAACTCACCGGATCGGGTGCAGCGCTGGTTTTACAGCCCACCCGATAAAGAGCAATATTGTACGAGCGCTAAAACCGACGTTCCACCCGATCCCATGGGTTTCCCGCCTGGAGAGTTGGGTTAAAATAATCCATTAATTCAGCAACTATCAGCATCAAACTCACAATCCTGGTCAGAGTGCCCACCAGCTGGAAAGGTGTGGGAAATGGAACAATAGAGAGAGTATTGTTTTCAGGTTCATTTAAGACATTTGGGAAAGCTGCTACATAGAAGCTGTTACATAGAAACAAAGGGGTCAAGTTTCGGCCTGAGTTGCTCCTATTTTTTTGGAGCAACTATTTTAGAATGGAGTATCTTAGAAATTGCAATTCTCGGCCTTTAGTTTGCTCCAGTTCTAGTGAGTTAGAACAGTTTCATTTTAGAACAGATTTTTTTTTTCAAAAGGGGGTGTGTCCAGCCACTTATGCCCGTTTTGCAAGTTTAGGCAGCGAAAACTTACTCCAAACAACTTAGAATGGAGTAAGTGAAGATTTTTGTACGCTCAAAAAAACCTTGCCTACACTTAGAAAATCAGGCGTCGGTTACAAATCAGGCATAGGGAACGAGGGGTGGGGGTTAACAAACACTAAACACTTCACTTTTACAAATAAAGAGCCATCATCAATAATAAATGATAAATAAACCAATAAATCAATCCAAATAAATTTAAAAATTAAAAATTAAAAATCACTCAATAAATAAAACAATTATCTCTACTCACCTACTGCAGCACCAGGGAGAAGAGGGGAAGAGAAGATGATGGGGGAGGAGAGGAGAAGATGATGGGGGGGGAAAGAGAAGATGATGGGGGGGGGAAGAAGATGGTGAGGGAGAGAAGAAGAAGGGGGGTGGGTGGCGGGGGAGAGAGAAGATGATGCCGGGCTGCTGCTGACGCCGCCGACTCTTCGGGCGGGGCCCGCCCCACGAAAGGCCAGGCGGGCAGGGCCCCGCCGCCGAGGTAAGATGTGCAGGCCACTCGCCCGGGGATAGTGACGACGTCCCTTCGGCCTGGGATAGGGTCGTCGCTCCGGAGACAGGACACCGGCAGCTACTACACATGTGCACAGCTGCCGGCACTGTTTTCGGCACAGGGCTGTAGCTCCGCCCCCAGCAGCTCCTGCTGCACTGTGCCGAGGTGGAATTGGACCTACAGCTATCTGAGAATCGTGAGGTAAGTATGCGGCGCAATTTTTGTTCTAGAAATTAGGCGGGCCTCTCCGATGTGCACTGTTCTAGTGGGCGGCCGAAACTTCACCCCATAGAAACTTGGTGCAGGAGTAGGCCATTCGGCCCTTCGAGCCTGCACCACCATTCAATAAGATCATGGCTGATCATTCCCTCAGTACCCCTTTCCTGCTTTCTCTCCATACCCCTTGATCCCTTTAGCCGTAAGAGCCATATCTAACTCCCCCTTGAATATATCCGCATCAACAACTCTCTGTGGCAGGGAATTCCACAGGTTAACAACTCTCTGAGTGAAGAAGTTTCTCCTCATCTCAGTCCTAAATGGCTTACCCCTTATCCTTAAACTATGTCCCCTGGTTCTGGACTTCCCCAACATCGGGAACATTCTTCCTGCATCTAATCTGTCCAGTCAGAATTTTATGTTTCTATGAGATCCCCTCTCATCCTTCTAAACTCCAGTGAATACAGGTCAGTCGATCTAGTCTCTCCTCATATGTCAATCCTGACATCCCGGGAATCAGTCTGGTTAACCTTCGCTGCACTCCCTCAATAGCAAGAACATCCTTCCTCAGATTAGGAAACCAAAACTGAACACAATATTCCAGGTGAGGCCTCACTAAGGCCCTGTACAACTGCAGTAAGACCTCCCTGCTCCTATACTCAAATCCCCTAGCTATGAAGGCCAACATACCATTTGCCGCCTTCACCGCCTGCTGTACCTGCATGTCAACTTTCAATGACTGATGTACCACGACACCCAGGTCTCATTGCACCTCCCCTTTTCCTAATCTGCCACCATTTCTACCCCTTTCTACTATTACATCCGAAATAATGAGCATGGGGAATCTTCCTGCTCTGGTTCCAATGTTGTTTCTGCATTACGACCAAAGGACAGGTTCTCCCGGATAGAGGAAGCTTTACGTTTCATCTTACCTGTGAAGTATCTGACCTGGGAACACTTCAGGTTGCGATTGGGCACCAATAGTAGGAAATGCTTTCCAGCACTCATGCCCTTCAGGTTGATGAATACAAATTTCTCACCCTCCTAAAAAATAGAATATTATTATAGGTGCCCTATTATTCACTCTGTTTATCAGTTCTGGGTAGATCTATGAACACATTTAGCATTGTTCTATATAATCTGTATATCGGAAACTCTCTGCTCTCCCGGCAGTGGGAGGGCACCTAATTGACATAGTGCCAGCAGGTATCCATGCCACTATTGGCACATCTCTGGTGCTCACCTGTCTCAGAATCACAGCATGTGGCCAGAAAATCTGGTGCCTGCCCACGATTGGGGCGGGCGGGGTGGGGGAGGGGGGGTGGTTGCCTTGCATAGACCGGGGCAGTGGGACTAATTTCAAAGAGTCGGCACAGACACGATGGGCCATATGGCCTCCTACTGTGCTGTAAGATCCTATGATTAGGGGACTCACCACATGGGGAATTTTTAAACTTCATTCGTGGGATGTGGCGTCGCGGGCAAGGCTAGCATTTACTGCCTTTCCTTTGTTACAACTGAGGGGCTTGCAAAGCCACTTCAGAGGGCAGTTAAGTGTTAACCGCGCTGATGCGGGACCGGTGTCACATATAGGCCAAACCGGGTAATAACCAACGCTCTCTCTAAGGTGTGCGGCCCACAGCTGTCTGCCGGACCCGCGCGGTCCTGAACCGGCTTTTACAATGTGAAATTTCGAACACGTGAGAAACTTTTGAATGGGCCAAAGGGACCCTGCATCCAAATTTAAAATTAGGGGGATCATTGGTAATGACAGCAAGTTTCCTTCTCTAAAGGACATTAGTGAACCAGTTGGGTTTTTATGACCATCATGGTATACTAATCCCGGTATATGTTTTACTTCCAGATTTTTACAACTGAATTCAAATTCTCTGGATTATTAGCCCAGGCCTTACTGTAGTACTAGTCCTGTAACATAACCACATACCGTACACCACAATTATAGGTGCAAACCCACGAGCATCTCTCCCTACCCTGTGTTTCATCACACCACCGCACTATGATACCAAGCTGCATGTACCAGCACCTTAAAAGAACTTACAAGGAACTACTAAAGATTCTCTTTATAACTATCCCAAAATAACATCTGCATGGCAATACTTTTAAAACAACTTGGCCGTGGTTTTCCAAGACATCTCTCTGTCTAGTTCTGTTCATGACCATTGTTATGTATGTAACCCTAGGCAACCTGTATCATACCGCCACCAGAGGGCCTACCTGTTGGCCCAGCATCCCTAGGGAGCACTGTATATAAGCAGGCCTCCCATGCTGTACCAGCACTCTGGAGTTTAAATAAAGGAGCTAAGGACACACTTACTCACTGTCTACAGTGCTCAGATGCATTACTTTATTATGAGCATAACAGCCACCTTCTCAAAACAACACTTAGGGGCCGAACTTGGTCAAGGCCTCCGCCCGCCCAGGTCCCTCGAAGGTCGGCGGGTGGCAAATCAACAACGTACACCACCAATCTGGGCGGCAGCGTGCAGGAAGTCTCATTCTCGGCGACAGAGGCGCTTGCCGCCCAAGTGCCGCTGAGGATGGGGTCGGTCACCAACAAAAAAACATCTGAGGACCTTCAGGGGACCCCATCCAGGTAAGTACCTGTGAAGAAATAATTTAAAAACATTCCACTTAACTTGTTTACAGGATCTTGACACTCACCATTCAGGACAGAGCAGCCTCCAGGCAATGGCCCACCGCTGTCCTGTCACCGACTCCAGCCCGCACCAATCTAGCATCTCGGCGGGGGGGGAGTCTACTTACGGGCATCGGCCGTCCGCTAACGTTGGCGGGCGCTTCCTGGTAGCTCTCCCCTCCCGCCCGCACCAGGCCACATCGAAAGTGGCAGTGGACGGTTCGATCAGAGGAATGTTGCGGCATTCTTAGTCTTGGTCCTGGGGTAGCTGTTCTGAACTATGCTTTTATTATCTGTTGCTGATCCCCTTTGCTACACATCTTTTAAAAAAGATAACTGCAATGATAAAACTGTGATAGTTGTGTTATCTTGCGGTTTAAACAATGATACAGCGAGAAGTGTTCCCGGATATATCAGTTAATTCCTTCTGGTTTGAAGTTGGTTAAAGGGGCCAAAGCAGAACCAGGAATAAAACATTTCTGTTTTGTACGTTTTACAAAATATTCATGAATGGAATTCTGGAGCATGTGTATAGTGATCTAATTTAATCTTAGCCAGTACTCTCCAATGGCCCCGGGGCTTTAGTGAGTAAATGGACCCTGCAGACCAGAAGGTTAAATCCCAGTCTGTGCTCAGCTTCCTGCTGCTGATCCTCACTATTCAGCTATCAGATGTGGCTCAATGGTAGCACGCTCACCTTTGAGTCAGAAGGCTCAAGCCCCGCTCCAGAGAGTTGAGCACATAATCTCATCATCATCATCATAGGCAGTTCCTCGGAATCGAGGAGGACTTGCTTCCACTCCCAAAGTGAGTTCTTTGATGGCTGAACAGTCCGATACGAGAGCCACAGACCCTGTTACAGGTGGGAGAGACATTCATCGAGGGAAGGGGTCGCTGGGGCTGGTTTGCCGCTTGCTCCTTCCACTGTCTGCGCTTGGTCTCTCCATGCTCTTTGCGCCGAGACTCGAAGAGCTCAACGCCCTCCCGGATGGACTTTCTCCACCTCGGGCGGTCTGCGGCCAGGGTCTCCCAGGTGTCAGTGGTGATGTCGCACTTTACCAGTGAGGCTTTGAGGGTGTCCTTATAACGTTTCCGCTGTCCTCCTTTGGCTCGTTTATCATGAAGGAGCTCCGCATAAAGCATTTGCTAGGAAGTATCGTATCTGGTATGCACACTATGTGGCCAGCCCAGCGAAACTGATCGAGTGTGGTCAGTGCTTCAAAACTGGGGATGTTAGCCTGGTCGAGGACACTGATGTTGGTGCACCTGTCCTCTCAGGAGATTTTCAGGATCTTGCGGAAACATCGTTGGTGATTTATCTCCAGCGACTTGAGGTGCCTTCTATACATCGTCCATGCCTCAGATCCATACAGGGGGGTGGGTATTACTACAGCCCTGTAGACCATGAGTTTGGTGGTAGATTTGAAGGCCTGGTCTTCAAACACTCTTTTCCTCAGACGGCCGAAGGCTGCGCTGGCGCACTGGAGGCGATGCTGTATCTCCGCATCAATGTCTGCCTTTGTTGATAAGAGGCTCCCGAGATATGGGAAATGGCTATGTCATCGTCCGAGCCAGGGATCGCAAGGATGTGCGCATCACCCGCGCCATGACAGGAGCTGACGACTGCTGGACAGACCACCGCCTAATCCGGTCCATCATCAACATTAACATTGCCCCAAAGCAGAGGGGACAGCAGAAGCAGTTCTGCAAAAAAGTTAATACTGGGGCACTTAGAGACCCAGCTAAGGGAGCCCTATACAGCCAGCACCTCACAGCCAATCTGGCATGCCTTGATGACCCTGAGATGCTGAATCCCCATAGCGCTTGGTCTGCCCTCCAGGCCTCTATAACCAGTGCCTGTGAAGAGACACTTGGTCACTCAACCAGAAAACACCAGGACTGGTTTGATGAAAATGATCAGGAGATCAAAGAACTAATAGATCGCAAGCCCAAAGCATTTCTGAGCCTCAAGCAACAGTCCAACTCGGGAGCTGCAAAACAACATTACAGACAGCTCAAGGCTGAGGTCCAACAAAAAACGCGGGACCTAAAGAACAGGTGGTGGATGGAGAAAGCACAGGAGATAGAACAACTGGCCGACAGCCACTATATGCGAGGATTCTTCGCTGCAGTCAAGGCAACCTATGGTCCAAACTCCCAAGGCCCCACCCCACTCCTGGCCAAGAATGGGGAAACACTCATCAAGGACACCGAGCTGTCAGGGCCCAATGGAAGGAGCACTTTGAAGATCTCCTCAATCGAGACTCTGCCTTTGACTCGCAGCATGTGACCCACCATCAACTCAGTGAAACTCCAACGTTGCATGAGGTAGGCAAAGTCATAAAACAGCTTAAGAATAACAAGGCTACGGTTGCGGATGGAATCTTTGCTGAGGCACTAAAATATGGTGGAGAGGCGCTGTTGGCGCAGATACATGACCTCATCTCTCTCATCTGGAGGAAGGAGAGCATGCCGGGAGATCTAAGAGATGCAGTGATTGTGACCATTTTTTAAAAGGGGGACAAGTCCAACTACGGCAACTACAGGGGAATCTCCCTGATTTCAGTCACTGGGAAAGTTGTCGAGTTCTCCTCAATCGTCTTCTCCCTGTGGCCGAGGAGCTCCTCCCGGAATCACAATGTGAATTTCGGCCCCTACGGGGCACAACAGACATGATCTTTGCAGCGCGCCAGTTGCAGGAAAAATGCAGGGAACAGCGCCAGCCCTTATACATGGCCTTTTTCAATCTTGCAAAGGCCTTTGACACTGTCAACCGTGAGGGTCTATGGAGCATCCACCTCCATTTCGGATGACCCCAAAAGTTTGTCAATATGCTTCACGATGACATGCAGGCTGTGATGCTTACCAACGGATCCGTTACAGACCCAATCCACGTCCGGACTGGGGTCAAACAGGGTTGCGTTATCGTTCCAACCCTCTTCTCAATCTTCCTCGCTGCCATGCTCCACCTCACAATCAACAAGCTCCCCGCTGGAGTGGAACTAACTACAGAACCAGTGGGAAGCTGTTTAACCTACGCCGCCTCCAGGCCAGGTCCAAGATCACCCCAACCTCTGTCGTTGAGCTGCAGTATGTGAACAACGCCTGCGTCTGTGCACATTCAGAGGCTGAACTCCAGGATATAGTCAATGTATTCACTGAGGTATATGAAAGCATGGGCCTTACGCTTAACATCCATAAGACAAAGGTCCTCCACCAGCCTGTCACCGCCGCACAGCACTGCCCTCCAATCATCAAGATCCACGATGCGGCCCTGGACAACGTGGACCATTTCCCATATCTTGCCACTGGAGCAAGACCTTGCTCAGCTAAGCCCGTGTGATTGCCGGTGTGCAGCAGCCACCCCACATTAAAATAACTCACGCACAGGCATCTTCCCCTTAGTCAGTATGAAGTTCGGGACCTGGAATGTCAGGACCCTCATGGACAATACCAACAGCAGTGTAGTATCTGTTCTTATCAGTTTAATATCCCCTATGGGGACATGATATTGAATTGATTTTTGGACAGGGAGCTGGATCAGGGGCATGCCCCGTTCACGCCATGCACCGACCTGGTATTGCAATATTTCCAGGAACGGTGCAACTTCGCCTCTCGGCCTTTTGGCCTAAGATCAAATATATTGGCGCAGTGATCTTTGGTGTTAGAGTTGATCTGGAAAGAAATTGGATAAATAAAATAAATAAAAAACAGGCCGGAACACCGTACCGCCATAGTTGCCTGGGAACTCAGACATTGTGACATTGACATCACCGCCCTAAGCGAGACCCGGAGGGCAGGGAAAGGCCAGTTGAAGGAACATGGTGGAGGTTACACCTTCTTCTGGAAAGAGAAACCAGAGGCAGAATGCTGCCTTCATGGAGTCGGCTTTGCCGTCAAGAATGAGCTGGTCGACCGCTCAAAGACTCCCCCTGTGGGGTTAACGAACGCCTCATGACTCTCCGTATCACGGAACCAATGTGCCACAGTCATCAGTGCGTACGCCCCTACACTCGATGCAATGGATGAGGCTAAAGAGGGATTTTATTCCAACCTCGAGACATCCCTGTCCCACGTCCCTACGGGCAACAAATTGATCCTCCTGGGTGATTTTAATGCCAGGGTTGGCAAAGACACAGCCCTCTGGGGAGGCGTGATTGGCAGAGAGTGGGTAGGGAAAGCCAACTCCAGTGGTACCCTACTCCTGACAAAATGTCTAGAACATGAACTCCTCATCACCAACACCCTATTCTGCCAGAGGGACAAATATAAGGCATCGTGGCAACACCCTTGCTCAAAACGCTGGCACCTGCTTGACATAATATAGGCTAGCACTCGTGCAATACTGAGGGGGTGCCGCACTGTCTGAGGTGCTGTCTTTCACAATTTCTATTTTGTGTAAATGAAAAAAGAAATACTTACATTTATAGAGCGCCTTTCACGACCACCGGATGTCTCAAAGTGCTTTACAGCCAATTAAGTACTTTTTTTGAAATGTAGTCACTGTTTTAATATGGGATACGCGGCAGTCAAATTGCGCACAGCAAGCTCCCACAAACAGCAATGTGACAATGACCAGATCATCTGTGTACCCCTCTCTTCCCCCTAAAAAGAGCTAACATGATCTTATTTATCACAAATAAAACTTTGTTTGAATTGGAAATGAACTGAACAGTGACTCTCATCATTAAACTCAGCTGGAGAAACTTTAAGGCCAAGAGAGCACCAACACTAATTTGTGCACTGTGCTGTAGAGAGCAATGTCCTGGGATGCTTTAGAAACCCTTTATTTGGGGCCAAGGTTTGTGGCTGCGTGTGATCATTTCATTGGGTCAGACTCAAATTGTAAGTTTTATTTTCTTGGATTATGTGACACTGCGATCCAAAGCTCAAATGTCAAGAATTTATTAAACCATCCATGGTGGTTAAAAGTGGTTTGTATTTGACTTACGATGTGAACAGTTCTGGATAAAATGAATCTATAACTCTATCATGGAGACTAAAATGAATGATTTTGTGTAAATTCATGCAGTGTCTGCTGTGTACCAGAATTATTTTTGCAATTCCCAGAGGTGTGCTGCTCAGAACAGCACATTTATATACTAGCATATAGTGAGAAAAGGCCATTTGGACCATCAAGCCTGTTCCTTTCACAAGCCTTCAATCTATCCTCTCTTGCAATCTACCACTCCCACTGAATCTCCTGAGTGACACTTCTATAATCAGTACCTTCATCACACCAAAGGCAATCTATTAAAAATTATTTCACAGGATGGGGACATCACCAGCAAGACCAGCATTTATTACCCATCCCTAATTTCCCCTTAACTGAGTTGCAATCAAGGGCTGTTAAGAGTCAACCACATTGCTGTTGGTCTGGAATTACATATAGGCCAAACTGGGTAAGGACAGCAGATTTCCTTCCCTCAAGGGCATTAGCAAACCAGATGTGTTTTTACAACAATCCAGTAATTACATGGCCAACATTAGTGATACTAGCTTTTTATTCAAATTTATTTCTTAACTGAATTTAAATTTCCCAGTTGCCATGTCAGGATTTGAACACATGTCTCTGGATCATTAGTCCAGGCCTCTGGATTACTAGTCCAGTAACATAACCACTATGTTACCGTTCCCTTCGTGCAAAGCTTTGGAATGTTCTTCCATCCCCACATACTTGTAGCTCAGCCCTGGCCTCGCCCTATTGTGATTTTTGGAGAGAATAAAACAAGGTCCAAAGATCCATCAACACTTGAAGAAAGAGCGGAGAAAAAAAGATGAGCTTTGGGGAGAGACTTTCATCACAACATTTGCCTGTCTTTTCTCTATTAAATATGTTTATTGAACCTGATGTGCAGTCCCAGCAGATTATTTTTTAAATGTAGTTCAGATTTCCAACATTTCCAGTTTGTTCTTTTTTTATCTCCAAAGTATTTCGGTATTCTGGCTGACTCCCTTCTAATTTTTGCCAAATCAGCTATCAATCCAACTCCTTCCCAAAGACTCCAAGGAAGCCAATATTTTCTGTCAGGAGTTAGAAGTGTATTCTGTGAATGAAAGATTCAAACTGCGAAGGAATTATTCCTGAAAGGGAAACAGATCAGCTGAGGAAGTAAATCTGGCCATTAAGTCTCTTCCAGAAGGGTGCAAACATTCGAGAATATTAATACAAGCTACTGCCTGAATGTGTGATTTATACGTTCATCTTTTGAGAAAACTGGCAATATTTAGAACAGAAATTCCGACCCCTTCCCCCCACCCCCCGCTTTGCCTTCCCCAATAACTTTAACTCACAGCTTCTTTAAGTTTGTCACATCCTCTGTTTTTTCAGTAACATATTTTCCTAACATATTGAGTCCTTTCTTTCTTCTCAATTAATAACTAGGGCTGAGATGAGGTGGAATTTCTTCACTCAGAGGGTTGTGAATCTTTGGAATTCTCTGACCCGGAGGGCTGTGGATGCTGAGTCATTGAGTATATTCAAGGCTGAGATCGATAGACCTTTGGACTCCAAGGGAATTAAGGGAATAGGGCAGGAAAGTGGAGTTGAGGTCAAAGATCAGCCATGGTCTTATCAAATGGTGGAGCAGGATCGAAGGGCCGTATGGCATACTCCTGCTCCTATTTCTTATGTTCTTATGACCCAGTGGGTAGCTGGTTGACTGAGCCATACTGACCGGGACATGCTAACACCAGTGCTGCATTAGCTGATCCCAGCCCGGAGAGCAGTGAGGAACATAGCAACAGGAGTCAGCCATTCAGCCCCTCGAGCCTGTAATGCCATTCAATTAGATCATGGCTGATCTGTATCGTAACACCTTGGTTCTGTAACCCTTAATGTCCTTTCCTAATAAAATATATCAATCTCAGTTTTGAAATTTTCAATTGACTCCCCAGCCTCAACAGCTCCTGTGGGTGAGAATTCCAGATTTCCACTACCCTTTGTGTTAAGAAGTGCTTCCTGACATCATTGCTGAACGGCCTAGCTCTAAGTTTAAGGTGCTGGACTCCCCCCACCAGAGGAAATCATTTCTCTCTAACTACCCTTTCAATTCCTTTAATCATCTTAAACACCTCAATTAGATCACCCCTTAGTCTTCCATACTCTATACAGTTCTATACCATTGGGGCACTCGAACTGTCCTGGCCCAGGGTGGGGGAGGGGTGTGGGAGCGCGGGGGTGTTAGAAGTCTCTCCTTCCTTTTGCATTAAGAAAAAAAACACCTTGTAAACGCTGTTTTCATTTTTATTGCTGTTCATAAAAGGCTTGAGCTCACAACAACTTCCACCCTTATCTCTTTATCTCATCCTCTGCATACTTCTCTCTGCAGAATTCCTTGTGGTGGGCTTGGCCACAGAGTGCAGCAGCATTGAGGGGAAGTGCTGTCCGCTTCTCACCCTCGATGTTGCCCCGTGTCGTGCCCTGTTACAATATGATGAATGGGTTAGCCATGTGCGTGTAGTTGGTGTTATACTCGCCCTCTAAGTGCTTGCAACTGTACAAAACCATTAGGCTCCCATCAGTCAGGGCGTCTTGGGGAGGCCATCCATCCAGGGTTGTCCCGGATTAAAGATTAATCTCCTGGGGAACTGCTGTCAGCAATCCGGGAGACTAATCATTGGAGCATTTTAAAAAATTGTGTTTTCTTTCACTCACTTTGAACGCTTTCGTGTATTAGTTAAAACATATTGGAGATGGGGAAAGGCTGTTTGACTGGGCGGGGAGGTTGGAGACGGGAATTCATGTGATAAAACCTCCAGATAAAAGCCCGACCAGATTTGCCAACCCTAAGGCTCGCACTGTTGACCCCTATCCAGTGATCTGTGCTAGAAAGTCTGTGCGTGTGGTGTCAGCTGAGGACTTGAACACGTTTGGCTCGCGTCCCCATCCGCCCGCCCCCAATTTCCATCAGTGAATATTCTCATTGTCAAGGCTCACACCATCGTTTCAGAATAAGGGTCACCAATTTAAAACGGAGATGAGGAGGAATTTCTTCTCTGAGTGTGGAGAATCTTTGGAATTCTCTACGCCAGAGAGCTGTGGAGGCTGGGTCATTGAATATATTTAAGGTGGAGATAGACAAAATTTTGAGTGATAAGGGAGTCAAGGGTAATGGCGAACAGGCGGGAAGTGGAATTGAAGCCAGGATCACATCAGCCATGATCTTATTGAATGGCGGAGCAGGCTCCTATTTCTTCTGATCTTATGTTCTTATGAACAATAGTTAGTTGGATGACCATGGAGTGGCCAGTATCAGTGGAACCATGTAAGAGTAAACACTGCCAGCAAAGGAAGGAAGACAATTGTAAAAGACCCTGCCCCCTTTCCTTAAATTTTCAGTTTTCCAATAGGAATAGATTTACCTTCCTTAGTCTCTCTTTACAGCTCAACGACCTGAGACATAGAACAAACTGTGTGGTGTGAATTTAGGATTAGGTATCAGTGACTTGTCTTAGACGGAGAGTGCGCAATCCACCTCAGGCTGCGAAGAACCTTTTCATGGCAGACTACTTATGAAAAGTACTGGAGGATTTATGCTTTGCCCTGCAGGACTCTGTAAGATCTACAAGAGAGAGAGAGAGAGACAGAGTCAAGCCTCTGCGATACTGTCAGGCAATGCTGGTTTCAAAGATGATCAAGAATCTTGCGCAACTGTTTACAAGAGGTTACTGAGTTGGGGGTGGGGGGAGGAGAAGTAAGGCGAGGATTACCCAATAGTGACCATGTAAACATGGCATGGATATAGAACTGGAGAAATAACTCGGTAGTAACTGCACTTTTGTTTACAATGCAGGGTTACTGGATATCGAACCTCGAGCAGCACAAGTGAGTGGCTTGGATTTTGTTGTAAAAAAGGCATTGAGCGAACCTCCCCTGAGCCCTATATAGAAATACCAACAGCAGAGAGAAATAACACTTCCTTCTCTCTGGAGATAAAAACATTACCCACTTTAATCAACTAGGTCAGTCTCTATTAAGAAAAAAAACACCTTGTAAACGCTGTTTTCATTTTTATTGCTGATCATAAAAGGTTTGCGCTCACAACAACTCCCACCCTTATCTCTTTATCTCCTCCTCTGCATATTTCTCTCTGCAGAATTCCTGGTGGTGGGCTTGGCCACAGAGTGCAGCAGCATTGAGGGGAAGTGCTGGTCGCTTCTCACCCTCGATGTTGCCCCGTGTCGTGTCCTGGTGCAATATGACGGATGGGCTAGCCATGTGCGTGTAGTTGGTGTTATGCTCGCCGTCTAAGTACTTGCAAGTGTGCGAAAGCATTAGGCTCCCAGCACCACAGACTCACACTGTCAACATAAAGGTGAGTTGTCTTTACTTCTGCTATGGGCTTTTATTTGGTATATGTATCTATATAAATATTGACTGTATGAGAGGCACTTGGGTGAACTGTTGATCATGGGTTGTGAGTCTTTAAATCTTTCGCTGCTGAATAGGAACACCAACTAAAATATTCCCTTTATCCTAATATTCCTATTAATCAAATATTGTGACTGTACAGGGATTTTCTGCTGATGCTGATTCTGTTGCCGTTATAATTCATGGTAACGGATTTTCCCAAACCCTTTCTCCAGCGCTGTCTTGTCCTTGGATACTTATTGTAGTTTTGCTCTGCAGGCAGTATTTTTCTTTACTGCAAGTGTTTCGGATTCGAGAAGTGTGGCACCGAGAGTTGAGTTGGGAGGATGAGTGCAGGGATGTTGGGCAAGCTTACCTCGATAAATGGGGCAAGGATTAACCTGTACCTGGAAAGCCCGGTGACTGCTTTGAGCACTGCCATTTCGAACGTCCACATTTTGCTATCAGTGACTGGCAGGGTGTGAAATTGCGGTGTTGTGAATGCTGGTCGCTGAAGCAATCACGGCGCCGTTCTCAATAGGGCGATATCTGGAGTCTTGCACTGCTGAGGGCTAAGTGTTAGTAGCTGGACGCTGTGAGGCTGTAAGTTGGATGGGAAGGTGACAAAGGCTGAGATTACTTGGTGAGGGGCGCAGTTCGGCAGCTCTTGGTGATGACCTGTGCTCGAACTGATGTACTCCGCAAGGATTTTAGCCAAATTAAAATAGCTCATCAATAATAGATGTAAGAAATCAATATTTGGGGCTAAGTTTACAACAGGCAGAGCACTGAATGTGTGGAGCTGAGGACAATCTGCATGACCAGAAGTGAAAAGATTAAATGTAACTGCCAGGATATTCACTGAGTTTGCTGGTTTCTGGATGTTATGGAATGATGGGTACCACTGGACTAACAGCACGGTATTAATGAAGATAGTACCTTCACTGTAACCACACAGGAACCTGCCTAAAGCGCTTTATAATTCTCACTGTAACTGATTAACTGCCCGTCTTTCTGTCCACATAGAACTCGACCAGTGCCGCTCTCATTTGTTCCTTTCTAAAAGCAAACCTGGATAAGTGATTAAAAGACACAACAACAAAAACTTGTATTTATATAGCGCCTTTAACGTAGTAACACCAACTACACGCACAAGGAGCTTGGACATGGGGAGATTCTATTAGAGTTAGTACACATTAAAGATCCCACAGCATTATTTGAAGAAGAGCAGATATCCTTACCCACCATCAAAGACTACTATTCATCTCATTGGTGGAATCTTGCGGTGTGTAAAATGACTGCTGCATTTGCCTAACAGTGACCGCACGTGCAAGTTAACTTATTGTATGCAAAGTATTTTGGGACATTTCTGAGAGACATACTGTAGAATTGCAATTGTTCAATGTGGAGCTTACACAGGGCCATGCATGATAGGCTGACTGAGCTCCTTCTGTGCTGAACTTTTCCAGCGCCAGCTAGAAGGACACGTAGTGCTGGCGGGTAGACAGGGCCCTTCCCTTCCATTAAAGGGGCGAGTCTAAACTACCGACTCTATAGGCGGAAAACCGGGCCCTTGCTGGACCACCAGGGAGCGGGGTTCTGTGGCAGCAAGATCGTGGCACGGACCCCGCGATCTACAATCAAGAATGTTGCGTTGGCCACTAAGTCGGCCATTTTGTTTCAACTGACGCACCGCCCCTTTATATTTCGCCCCGCTGGCGGCCTTCGAAGCTGTCGCAGGCATCGCACACATCAGCGTCATGGGGCACTACCAAATCTTCGCACCGGGGTGAAAACGGGTTGCTGTGCACGGTGATGACATCATCACTGGCAGCTCACAGGCCTGGGGCGATACCGGTAGGAGTGGGGCGCTACCAGTTAGCGCCGCCATTAAACTTTTGCGGAATTTCGCGGGAGTCGGTAGCGGTGCCGCACCCAGGCAGGTGATTTGTGCCCCGTTAGTGACCCCCAGGGGCGCGAATGACATGGAATTTTCCCCCTTACTCACTAGTCCTAGTTCTGCCTGAACGGAAAAATGGATTGTCATCCCTAAACCTTTAACTCATTGTCTTAGCATTGACCGGCTTGGCTGCACACAGCTGTGGAATCACATCCATGTTTCCCCTCACATGTTCCCAAACCCTGCTGGGCGGTGAAATGGAATTAAGGCTGTTCCCCGTGGGATAAGGAAAGGATAAGGAAAGGAAAACAGTGGGTTCGTCAATCAGTGTGGTGCCGTGGACTTTCAACAGCTGATTATCAAGTGCCATCGGACAGGGCCTGGGTGCAGTTGTCCTGTCCACCTGGCAAAGGCACAGGAAAATGTAAAAGAGGGGAGGAGGAGTTATGAATATTATTTTTTAAAAGGTGATGTGGTAAAAGGGCTTGTTGGGTAAATATGATCATCATAGGCAGTCCCTCGAGTCGAAGATGACTTGCTTACACACCAAAAAGTTCACAGGTGTTTCAATGAAAGACCTAATATTCCAGGTCCCGAACTAAATCTTGGTGGAAGATGGCTGTGCGCGGATTTTTTAATGTGTGGTGGCCATCACACACCAGCCACCGCATGGGCTTGACCGAGCTAAGTCTTGGTCCAGTGGCAAGAATTGCCCAAGATGACTGGAGACCAGCTCTGCTGTACGGGCCTAGTGCGCACACATATCACAGTGTGGGTTGGCCCGTGCTGCCCCTGGGCCCTCGCCTCTTCTGGGCCGCGAACTCACACCTCTCCTGGGCCACGATCACGTTCCTCTACAATCTCTCACTGCTCCTTCGCCCCAACCTCGCTGCTCCTGCAGTACCTGTCCACGCTCCAATCAGCGACCTGGATCTTGATGACGTCCGATCCAGTCGCCATCTTTGCTGCCGTTGCTCTGCTGCTCCAGCACGTGCTGCTCCCTGGAGTGGTATGCCACCATGCTGCTCCTTCCGCTCCCCGGCCTGCTCTGATAGTGTTAGCAGTAAATATGCTGTAATACTGAACCACACAAACCAGAAAACCCCCAGGTTGGTTCTATCCCCAGTGCGCACTGAGTTGCCTGATCCTAGCTGGGTTCAAGATACAAATTGGCTTCAATTGTTGGGCCATGAGCTGTAGAAGTGGCCAAAATCCGTGCTCCTGATTGCTTTATGTTAATGCCCCCCCACCACAGCATGTGCGGTCATGAGTCAGGGACAGAATCGAGCTTGGTTGTGATGCACTCCATGGTCAAATAGCCTTCTCGCACCCACTGTCCAGGTTCTGCCATGAAGAATATCCCCCTGGATGAGATACTGAAGTGGAGTTTGAGCATGAGTCATGAGGGAGGGGAAATGTGATGGTGAGAAAAGATAAAATGATCTTTAATAATAATTAAATAAGAAATGACTCTTTGGTATATTTTCTTCTGTTTGCTAATGATAGTGAGAAAGTTGGTGCGAGTATAAAGCAGGGAATGCCCTGTGTTAACCCTATCACTGATGTCCCCTAATGTTAGTGAATGGAGGGAAATAGCCCCTACTGTGAGCAACCCTTCATCCCTGAAGCATGATATCTTGGGCTGCCATCAACCTGCCCTCAGTTCCTTCTGAAGGAACACGACCATCAATTAACATTGCTAAAAAACAGATTATCTGGTCATTATCACATTGCTGTTGGTGGAATCTTGCTGTGTGCAAATTGGCTGCCACGTTTCCCACGTTACAACAGTGACTACACGCCAAAAGTACTTCATTGGCTGTAAAGCGCTTTGAGGTTGTGAAATGAGCCATATAAATGCACGTTCTTTCTTAAATGCCTCTCAAATAACCAAACAATAACGCATTAACAAAAAATGAAATTTAATGTTCAGAATGGCAAAGTGTATCCATAGTTTAACAAGGTGAGATTCAGCATTGGGGAAAACTAGATCGGAAAGAAAATTTTAAAAATCGCCTTCAGTATTTCCCGATTTTCCTGTTCGGAATGGAAACATTTAAATATGATTGTTTTCGATATCTTGATTTAAGCATCCACATAGCTGAGGAATTATATTGCTCTATCTCTGCCAAATACTGGGCCTTTGATTATTTCAAGCTTTTGAAATATAATATATTCCGTCTGAAAGGAACTGTAGAACTGGAGTAAAGTAAACTCCCCAGGGACTGTTACCAGCCTAAATAAATGGCTACAATTGTCATGCATGCCAAGTTCATAAAGGCTTGAGCCAAAACAGTTATCCCATGTAAACAGGTTCCATGTTTTTCCCAGGCAACATCAGGGAAGCGCAAGGACCATCGCTGTATGTTTGCTAGAGTTTTGGAGAAAATCATTTTAAACCAAAGGAGAATTAACAAAAGATTGTGTTGGCAAACAGACTTTGAACAGGAGATAGTTGGAAATATATTTGCGAGAATAGTGGGTATCTGGGAATGCATTCACAAGGACTACTGGTCCTCGACGATGAATTGTCCAGAATCATAGAAAGAATCATAGAAATTTACAGCACGGAAGGAGGCCTTTTCAGCCCATCGTGTCTGCGCCAGCCGACAAAGAACTATCCAGCCTTATCCCACTTTCCAGCTCTTGGTCTGTAGCCCTGTAGGTTGTGGCAATTCAAGTGCATATCCTAGTACTTTTTAAATGTAGTGAGGGTTTCTGCCTCTACCACTCTTTCAGGCAGTGAGTTCCAGATCCCCACCACCCTCTGGGTGAAAAGAATTCCCCTCATATCCCCTCTAAACCTCCCCCCAATTACTTTAAATCTATGCCCCCTGGTTGTTAACCCCTCTGTTAAGGGAAATAGGTACTTCCTATCCACTCTATCTAGGCTCCTCATAATTTTATGCACCTCAATAAAGTCTCCCTTCAGACTCCTCCAAAGAAAACAAACCCAGCCTATCCAATATTTCCTCCTATTTAAAATTCACCAGTACAGGCAACATCCTCGTAAATCTCCTCTGCCCGTTCTCTAGTGCACTCACATCTTTCCTGTAATGTGGAGGCCAGAACTGCACGCAGTTCTCTAGCTGTGGCCTAACGAGTGTCTAATACAATTCAAGCATAACTTCCCTGCTCTTGTATTCTATGCCTCGGCTAATAAAGGCAAGTATTCCGTATGCCTTTGGTGAGGCCACACCTGCAATACTGCGTGCAATTTTGGTTTCCATATTTACGAAAGGATATACTTGCTTTGTAGGCAGTTCAGAGAAAGTTCACTAGGTTGATTCCAGGGATGAGGGGGTTGACTTATGAGGAAAGGTTGAGTAGGTTGGGCCTCTATTCATTGGAATTCAGAAGAATGAGAGGTGATCTTATCGAAACATAAGATTATGAGGGGGCTTGACAGGGTGGATGCAGAGAGGATGTTTCCACTGATGGTGGAGACTAGAACTAGAGGGCATGATCTTAGAATAAAGGGCCGCCCATTTAAAACTGAGATGAGGAGGAATTTCTTCTCTGAGGGTTGTAATTCTGTGGAATTCGCTGCCTCAGAGAGCTGTGAAAGCTGGGACATTGAATAAATTTAAGACAGAAATAGACAGTTTCTTAAACGATAAGGGGTTATGGGGGAGCGGGCGCGGAAGTGGAGCTGTGTCCATGATCAGATCAGCCATGATCTTATTGAATGGTGGAGCAGGCTCGAGGGGCCGTATGGCCTACTCCTGCTCCTATTTCTTATGTTCTTCTTAACCAGCTTATCTACCTGGCCTGCTACCTTCAGGGATCTGTGGACATGCACTCCAAGGTCCCTTTGTTGCACTACACTTCTCAGTGTCCTACCATTTAATATGTATACCCTTGTCTTGTTAGCCCTTCCAAATGCATTACCTCACACTTCTCCGGATCGAACTCCGTTTGTCACTGTTCTGCCTACCTGACCAGTTCATTGATATCTTCCTGCAATCTACAGCTTTCTTCTTCCTGATCAACCACATAACCGATTTTTGTATCATTTTCAAACTTCTTAATCATACCCTCTACATTCAAGTCTAAATCATTGGGCTCAATTTTCTTTAAAGCGTTTTTTTGAAGAGTTATGCCCATTTTTTGGGGGGCCCAAGTACAGCAAACAAAAATGTTACAAGTTTGTCCGTTGGATTTCTTCATTTTGGCACAGCCTAGCCTGTCCTTTAGCTTTGGGGGTGGAGCCTTGATCGGCGCCAAAAAGATCGAGTTGCCATTGTAACCAGGGATACAATGCGGGCTGAGGCTGGAAAGTGAAACATACAGCCAGCTCGCAAACTGCACAAGCACATTAAAATATATTGCAGCAACGTACCAAGCACAAATACATTGCAGCAACTTACCTCCATTAAATTATTAAAGTCCTCCCCTCCCTACCCCTCCCGATGCCGGTGCCGATCCCCGCACCTAGCCTTGGCCAAGTGGCCTCCCGGTCTGCTTCCCCGCATCTATTCCAGGCCAAATGGCCTCCCAGTCCGCTCTCCGCACCTAGCCCTGGCTGAGTGGCCTCCTCCCTCCTGGTCCCTGCACCTAACTATACCCGAAAGGCTTCCCCGCCTCTCTCCCCCTCTCTCTTACCTCTCCTGCTGCTGCTCTCCGGGCACCTGCTGCACTTACCTGTGCCGATTTCCACCTGCGCCGATTTCCTTAACTCACCAGAAGGATTTTCTACAGAGGCCACATACGCTGGCCTAGGAAGAACTGGAGTAACTCTCAGCTGGCCAAACTTACCTAAGTGGCCAGAATTGGTGCGGGGTGGCAGGTTATGCCCCCCTTTGACTGAAAAAAAAAACTAACCTAAAAAAATCGTAACTAACTGAGTTACACTGGTGCAAATTGATCGGGAAAACTGTGTTTTTTTTAAACTTAGGCCAAAAAAAGTGGCCTGCGTCAAAAAAACGCGCAAATCCCTGGAGCCCATTGATATATAGTACAAAAAGCAAGGGACCGAGTACTGAGCCCTGCGGGACCCCACTGGAAAACTGTGTCTCTTCCTGCATCTGTCTCTCCATCTGTCTCCCACTGTTTAATTATTTCTGTGTCTTTCATTTTAGCTTCCATTCAAATCTCTGCCTTCATGGCTCTCAATCATGCCCTCTCATCTTCTCTGTACTTTTACTACTTTAAAGGCATTATATAAATACAAGTTGTTGTTGTTGTTCCTCCTCTCCATTTCTCTGTAGGGCTGCCCTCCCTTGGTCTCCCGTTGCTTTTCCCATTGTATCTGTCTTCAACTTACACATGCTGTTTTGCTGATCGGTTCTCGTACATCCACGATGCACACAGGTGAGAGAGCAGGTAGTGGTAAGGGTGGTAAGCACTTTTGGAGGTGGAGTGGAGAGAGAGAGAGCACAGCTTGCCTAAGGTCTGGCGTTGGATTAGGAAGGGTGGTATTGTGACAGCAGCCTCAGAGTTTGGGGACCACGGGAGTAATGGGAGCAGATGTTGTGGGAGGCAAGGCAGGATACTGCCCTAGACTGGCAGCAGGAAAGTTTTAAGAGGGCACACAAGCTCAGTCAGTGTGAGGACAGCTTGTTTGACAGTGATTTCACAAGTACTGAACCTGCTGCTCCTCCACCGTCACTTTGTAAAAACAGCAGGAGTCGGGTTGCCAAGTAGCTCTCCAGGAATGTCCCGGAGTCTCCAGGAATTGAGGATGAATCTCCAGGGCACTGCTGCAAGCAACCCAGGAGAGAAATCACAGCGGCATTCAACAAAATTGCACTTTTTTTTTCATTTTTCATCAATGAGCACTTTCATTTATTAGGTAGAAAAGTATTGGAGTTAGGGGAAAAAGGCCATTTCACTAACGGTTAGGATGAACTCAAATAACAAAGTCAGTTCGCTTTCCCTTTGGCGTGGATAAGCAGTGCGCCTGGAGAATGGACCAATGGCGGGTGTGTGGGGGCGGGGTGGCTTGTGGTGCGAGGTCATGTGATGAAACCTCCATGAATACATCCAACCGGAGTTAGTGACCCTCAGCAGGAGCAGCACTCTGCAAATCCACAAAACTGTCAGGGCCAGGTTGAGCGAGGCTGTTCGCCCACTGAAATGGCAACCACCAGCTTGCAAAACTTGACAGTCAATGATTTAACCCATGTATGTAAGGAGCGACATTAAAAATCAATAAAAGTATAATAGATCACAAACCCAGGCCTGGAGACAGTGAGTCAGGTCCACCCGAGAGTACAAATTCAGCCCCACAGTCCTACAAGCCATCTTTTTGTGCGTTTGACTGTGTTTTAACGATTGCAGTGAAAAGGGTTTTCTATTTTCAGCACAAAAACCTTTTGACAAGAGGCGAAAGAGCAAGGTCAGCCAGAAATGACTGACAATGATAATAGCAGGGAGATGCTCGAAGGATTTGACTGACGGCAATAATAGCAGACGAATGTTTGCAACCTTGGTGTCATATTTGACCCCAAAATGAGCTTGCGACTACATATCCGCGCCATCACCCCTGTGCTCACTGACCCACATTGACTCCCCATTAAGCAATGCCTTGATTTCAAAATTCTCATCCTTGTTTTCAAATCCCTCCATGGCTTCGCCCCTCCTTATCTCTATAACCTCCTCCAGTCCCACAGCCCTCCGAGATGTTTGCACTCCTTGAATTCTGGCCTCTTGAGCATTCCCGATTTTAATTGCTCCATCATTGGCAGCTGTGCCTTCAGATGGCTAGGCCCTAAGCTCTGAAATTCTCTCCTTACTCCTCTCCATCCCTTTATCTCTCTCTCTTCCTGTAAGATGCTCCTTAAAATCTACCTAGCACTCTCGTCTCTGAGTCAGAAGGTTGTGGGTTCAAGTCTGACTCTAGAGACTTGAGCACAAAATCTAGGCTGATGCTCCAGTGCGGCACTGAGGGAGTGCTGCACTGTCGGAGGTGTCGTCTTTCAGATGAGAAGTTAGACCAAGGAGCCACCTTCCCCCTCAGGTGGATGTATAGTCCCATGGCAAATTGGCTGCCGTGTTTCCTACATTACAACAGTGACTACTTTTCAAAAAGTACTTCATTGGTTGTAATGTGCTTTGGGACATACTGAAGTGGTGAAAGATGCTGTATAAATGCTAATTCTTTCTTCTTTACACTAACAGCATGACACATTGAACCAAAATTGGCTCACTGCAACATTACAAAAATGATATACATAGATTGTAAAAATCCAGATAATAGATAGGAATGAATTGCACAGAGAGTGGATAGCCGAGGGTGAGCTATAGGCTGATTAGAGATGTGGGAGGAGGGGGTCAGATGACTTCCCAAGTGAAGTTTGAGAGATTGATTATTTTTAAAATAGAATTAGTTTGTTTAGACGATTGATTTATAAAGATCATATAAATGGTAAGATTGTTGCAGCTTTGAAGTTACTCATTTCTATCTTCCTTCTTCCCGAGAGTTGTTGGACGGCAGCCAGTTTTGCAGCTATATAGGGGAGGGGGCACAGTAAGGGGGCAGCAAAACAAATGTTTCCTCCGCCTTTCAAAGGAAAAAGCAAGTTGTTGGAACGAGTGTGGAGATAGAAAAGGGCAGTCAAACAGTGCCCCCAGTTTCTCACTTCATACGGGTACCACGCAGACAGAAGGCTTTAGATTTGATTTCCAATCTCTATTGAGCTTGTTCATCTCACCTAGGGCAGCCGCTGGAGACAACAACAATCCTTTAGAGGCCCTGATTTTAACTCCCCCCTGCCTGGCGCAAACCAAGCCGGGAGATGTCGCTAAAATGAGGGCAGTCACTTACCCTCTCTGATCCCGCTGCCTTCCCACCATGTACCGATCTTAGCCTGATCCTCCATCACAATTGATCTTTTATTTCGAGGTGGCTATTTTGTAGTATTGAGAAAAGGAAAATAGGGGCTGAATTAAATGTATCCATCCTGTTTATTTTTTCCCCATTGCATTTTCTGCTCACAGCATGTCCTAACCCCAGGCGAGGCACTTGGGCAGCCTGGTCCTCTATCACCACCACCAATGCTCCTGTGGACCAGTATGAGCAAGGCCAATGCTGATCTTCCCTCTAGTGTACCATCTCTTCCCCATGGATATGGAACTGGCTTTTGCTTGCTGCTTCCACCAGAATGATGCGATGTGCCTCATTGCACCGTGGTGCTGGGCCTCACCAGCTCAAAGCACCAAGTTACCGTGCTGTCTAAGGAGTGAGCCTTTGGCTTAGTGGTAGCATCCCTGAGTCAGAAGGTGCAAGGTTCAATCCCAGCCCCAGACAGTCCCAGCCAGTCTCAAACTGGAACTCCAGTTCTGAATCCTGGATTGATATCCAATGGGATACTCAGGTCGGGTGTGTTGGGTAGCCTCGTCTCATCGTATGGGTTGTGGGAGCCCATAAATCCTCCCGCTACATAAGACTAGCCACCCTATCGGCTGGAGTAAAGGTAGTTACAGCCACTGTCATGTATTCAACCAGCATTGTAACCCATGTATAAGTTGTACACCGTGAGAACACTGACCACTAGGTGGGAGACACTCCTAACCTGGACCTTCAGGTATAAAAGGGGAAGCTCCACCCACCTTCATCACTTGAGTGCTAAGGAATAAAGGACAGGTCACAGACTGACCTTCTCTCAAGCATGGGCCTCATGTGCAATTATACTGTGTAGTAAGGATGTATCAGCCACAAAGGAGCGTTCATGTCGCAGTCTGTCAGACTGTTAATCAGCCTGCAAATCCTCCCCCTACTTCACACTGTTCTCGAAGGGAAGAAGGTGCAGATACAAAAACCTCAGTTGCACTGACCAGACTAAAACCTCGGTTTATTGGGTCTGAGAAAAGACTCAACATTCCCTCGGGTTTTGAGGATTATGGAGGGAATTGACAAAGGTGACCCAGGTAACCTGTTCACGATGGGGGGGTGGGGCTGGGTTCAAATATCAGTTTAAAAATGAGGATGTTTGAGTCGGAATGGAAGTCTGGTGGGAACTTTTCATCCAAGAGGGAATTTATTGTGGCAGACATTATAAATGGGTTCTTGGTGGAATTAAACACATTTCTAGACAGAGAAGGGATTGGAGTATGTGGGAGAGTCATGTAGGTGGAACAGGCTTTTTGGGCCCTAATGCCATTTCCCTCCTGCTAAAGTGTCTATGTTGCTTTCAACAACTTTCACCCAAATGTTTTGATTCTGCTGCTCAATGGCTTACTGTGCTGTGAATACTAACACACCGACTGTGTCATCACAAACCTCCACCAACACCCATTTGCAGAACCAGTTAGATAGTTTAAGCAGATCAAAAGCCATTTTTTGAGGAGTAACGCCAATTAGAGCAGCAGTTTGTGACACATGAACTACGGTACGAATCTAAATATAAACTGAACTCTAATGCATAGAATCCAATATCCTTATTGCACAAGAGGCAAAGAAGATTCTCGCATTTTGCTGGTGCAGATTTTATGAATTTAGATCTAAATCCGAGAGACCTTTTCACTTTGGGTACAGGAGCAAATGGCGTCATGTTTAATTAGCTCTATTTTCCAGTGAAGATTCTGCATTATCCTTTCACCAATCAGATTCCTGCGGATTTTTATTATGTTTTATCGGAGTGCTCCCCCACTCCCTTCAAAATCTGTTTTTAAAACTCAAATTTCGCCTTTTTAGAAGATATTTTCTGCTCATGGGCTTATCTCCATGAATAGTAAGAATGTATAACCAAACGTCTCTGTTCTTATGGTTTGTCTTTTATAAATATTTTGTAGTTGGAGTTCAGGCAAAGGATGCAAAATATTTATATAAAAGCCACTTCAGATGTACTTTACTCTGTTAGTGAAAATTTAGGCTGCCCCGTTTTTTAGTTGCACCAACCGTTTTGCTAATATTAGCAGAGGAAAATGTACTATTTAGTTATAACCTAAGAGTAATGGATCAAATCAACAAATCAAAAAAAAATGCATTGGCCTCCAAAACATCGGTCTGTAATTTGCGGCCCCCATGCGACTCACCCATAGAGGCCATGCAAGTTCCAGTAATTTCTTGACCGAATCCAACGCATTCCAGGGAAAAGGGCATTCGCGGGCGGAGAGTTGGGCTATTTGCACAACTTCTGCCCAGCGAATGCCTGTGAAATTCTTACGCCTGGCAAAAGCTACTTTTACCAGCGTATGAGTTTTAAAAAACATAAAAAATAACATTTTAATCAATCATTTATACATTTAAAAACCCTGTGCAGTAAGTTTATTGTTAGCCCCATTAAAACATGTAAACGTATTTTTCAAAACATTTAATTTTTGTTTAAAATATTTAATTAAATGCCACTTTAATTCATTTTAAATATGTAATGTTTTCTTTTATTTATTTGAAGCGTAGGTATATATTTTTTGGTATTCCCATTCATACTTATGGGGTTTCCGTACAAAAGGAATCCCCATAAACATGAATGGGGATTCCCTTTTATTGGTTGGGCCGGCCCATATGATCCCAGGGGAGTTTGCGAACCATGTGCGCCCCTGAGATACGTGGGCTTCTACACACAGGTACATGGAGACCCCCAGGGCTACCAGTCTCTGTACCTCCCGGACCACCAGGAATGTGTGCCTTTTATTTGCGCACCGGAGGCATTTCCCCGTGGGAAGCCCCCGACCGCAAATTCAGGGCCGTGGTCTTGTACCTAGAAGAACATGGTAGTGTGTAGATGTGAGTGATTGTGACAGTATGGTGGTATGATATGGGAAGTCATGGTGAATCAAACCGTGGCTTCCGGACTGCGCATAACTTTAGAGCCATCCCAGCGTCTACTGGAACTTTGCGACATCAGCAACACAGCGCTTTTCGCCATCACAGAATTTCCTGTGTGCAGAGGAAAATGGGGCTTAAAATCTGTGCTGTATAGCGAGAGCACCAGCAACATGAACTGTTACTCCAGCTTAGGAGTGTTGCACTGTACACAGTCTGGAAGGGAAAGTTTTTGAGTATGAATTAACTATGAATAATAATCACCAATGAAGTAGACAGTTACATTGAGGAAAATAGCTCAAAGCTCTACAATTACATAGAAACATAGATAGAAACATAGAAAATAGGTGCAGGAGTAGGCCATTCGGCCCTTCTAGCCTGCACCTCCATTCAATGAGTTCATGGCTGAACATGCAACTTCAGTACCCCATTCCTGCTTTCTCACCATACCCCTTGATTCCTCTAGTAGTAAAGGCTTCATCTAACTCCTTTTTGAATATATTTAGTGAATTGGCCTCAACAACTTTCTGTGGTAGAGAATTCCACAGGTTCACCACTCTCTGGGTGAAGAAATTCCTCCTCATCTCGGTCCTAATTGGCTTCCCCCTTATCCTTAGACTGTGTCCCCTGGTTCTAGACTTCTCCAACATTGGGAACATTCTTCCTGCATCTAACCTGTCTAACCCCGACAGAATTTTAAACGTTTCTATGAGGTCCCCTCTCATTCTTCTGAACTCCAGTGAATACAAGCCCAGTTGATCCAGTCTTTCTTGATAGGTCAGTCCCGCCATCCCGGGAATCAGTCTGGTGAACCTTCGCTGCACTCCCTCAATAGCAAGAATGTCCTTCCTCAGGTTAGGAGACCAAAACTGTACACAATACTCCAGGTGTGGCCTCACCAAGGCCCTGTACAACTGTAGCAACACCTCCCTGCCCCTGTACTCAAATCTCCTCGCTATGAAGGCCAACATGCCATTTGCTTTCTTAACCGCCTGCTGTACCTGCATGCCAACCTTCAATGACTGATGTACCATGACACCCAGGTCTCTTTGCACCTCCCCTTTTCCTAATCTGTCACCATTCAGATAATAGTCTGTCTCTCTGTTTTTACCACCAAAGTGGATAACCTCACATTTATCCACATTATACATCATCTGCCATGCATTTGCCCACTCACCTAACCTATCCAAGTCGCTCTGCAGCCTCATAGCATCCTCCTCGCAGCTCACACTGCCACCCAACTTAGTGTCATCCGCAAATTTGGAGATACTACATTTAATCCCCTCGTCTAAATCATTAATGTACAGTGTAAACAGCTGGGGCCCCAGCACAGAACCTTGCGGTACCCCACTAGTCACTGCCTGCCATTCTGAAAAGTCCCCATTTACTCCTACTCTTTGCTTCCTGTCTGACAACCAGTTCTCAATCCATGTCAGCACACTACCCCCAATCCCATGTGCTTTAACTTTGCACATTAATCTCTTGTGTGGGACCTTGTCGAAAGCCTTCTGAAAGTCCAAATATACCACATCGACTGGTTCTCCCTTGTCCACTCTACTGGAAACATCCTCAAAAAATTCCAGAAGATTTGTCAAGCATGATTTCCCTTTCACAAATCCATGCTGACTTGGACCTATCATATTACCTCTTTCCAAATGCACTGCTATGACATCCTTAATAATTGATTCCATCATTTTACCCACTACCGATGTCAGGCTGACCGGTCTATAATTCCCTGTTTTCTCTCTCCCTCCTTTTTTAAAAAGTGGTGTTACATTGGCTACCCTCCACTCCATAGGAACTGATCCAGAGTCAATGGAATGTTGGAAAATGACTGTCAATGCATCCACTATTTCCAAGGCCACCTCCTTAAGTACTCTGGGATGCAGTCCATCAGGCCCTGGGGATTTATCGGCCTTCAATCCCATCAATTCCCCCAACACAATTTCCCGACTAATAAGGATTTCCCTCAGTTCCTCCTCCTTACTAGACCCTCCGACCCTTTTATATCCGGAAGGTTGTTTGTGTCCTCCTCAGTGAATACCGAACCAAAGTACTTGTTCAATTGGTCCGCCATTTCTTTGTTCCCCGTTATGACTTCCCCTGATTCTGACTGCAGGGGACCTACGTTTGTCTTTATTAACCTTTTTCTCTTTACATATCTATAGAAACTTTTGCAATCCGTCTTAATGTTCCCTGCAAGCTTCTTCTCGTACTCCATTTTCCCTGCCCTAATCAAACCCTTTGTCCTCCTCTGCTGAGTTCTAAATTTCTCCCAGTCCCCGGGTTCGCTGCTATTTCTGGCCAATTTGTATGCCACTTCCTTGGCTTTAATGCTATCCCTGATTTCCCTTGATAGCCACGGTTGAGCCACCTTCCCTTTTTTATTTTTACGCCAGACAGGAATGTACAATTGTTATAGTTCGTCCATGCGGTCTCTAAATGTCTGCCATTGCCCATCCACAGTCAACCCCTTCAGTATCATTCGCCAATCTATCCTAGCCAATTCACGCCTCATACCTTCAAAGTTACCCTTCTTTAAGTTCTGGACCATGGTCTCTGAATTAACTGTTTCATTCTCCATCCTAATGCAGAATTACACCATATTATGGTCACTCTTCCCCAAGGGGCCTCGCACAACGAGATTGCTAATTAATCCTCTCTCATTACACAACACCCAGTCTAAGATGGCCTCCCCCCTAGTTGGTTCCTCGACATATTGGTCTAAAAAATCATCCCTTATGCACTCCAGGAAATCCTCCTCCACTGTATTGCTTCCAGTTTGGTTAACCCAATCTATGTGCATATTAAAGTCACCCATTATAACTGCTGCACCTTTATTGCACGCACCCCTAATTTCATGTTTGATGCCCTCCCCAACATCACTACTATGTTTCAGGCTTTATTTGATCACTATCCATACAGGGGAAGATGGTTGAAGCTTCACAGGAACTTGTTGATGAAACTCCAGGCAGGGTCGGAAAGCATGTATGTTTAAAATTCCAGGGAACCAACTGATCAAAGGAGACAGGAATGTTAAATTGAGCTGATATATACAGGGTCGGTTTTCACTTGAGCGCTTCCATTGGGCGAGAGGCAGACAGAGCGAGTTCGCTTGCGTGCTCAGTGGAAGCAGCCTGAGGCCCGAGTCATTTTTATGGTCGGCCCACATTGGCACTCCATTGGCGAGCTTCGCACATTCTGGCCGCGATTGTTCTGACTGGTTGGGTGACTTCAGGTGGGGATTGGAACCCCGCTGCCGCCTCCATCCTGCTCTGTTGAAGTGATTTTACCTTGAATGGGCTTGTTAAGCCTGTCCTGTGAGATTTCCAGCCAATTAAAAGGAAACGGGTCTATTGACATCATTTGATGACACGTCATCAGCCGGTTTCCTTAAACTTTTTTGGACAGTTGTGCTGTCGGTATTCTGCAGCATTGAGGTGCTTCAAACACTGACGAGCACTGCACAGAGGTACACGGCTGCACCCAGGCTCTCCCACGACTCCCTCCATGTGCTTATGGAGGGAGTCACAGCATGCAAGGAGGTCCTCTCCCTTCCAATGGGCGGAAGAGACCCCTCTAGGAGACCAATGCAGTCTGGTTACACATTGCACAGGAGGACATAAGCAGGGATGTAGTCAGGAGGACCTGGCTGCAGTGGCGCAAACCTTTTA
This sequence comes from Pristiophorus japonicus, assembly GCF_044704955.1. NCBI lineage: Eukaryota > Metazoa > Chordata > Chondrichthyes > Pristiophoridae > Pristiophorus > Pristiophorus japonicus. The sequence goes on from NC_091993.1 coordinate 82,780,323, forward strand.
ATGATCTCAGTTGATCACGAAACGTTACTGCAAAGCCATGCTCAACCTCATGCTGCTATGCCACTCATCACATCTCTATCACTCTACCTTCCCTACCCTACTCCTGCACATCCTTACACCAACTTACCTTGCACCTCCACCCATCCCTCTCTATCTACATTATCACCTCCCCATCTCACTAGCCACCCCTCACACTCACCGTCATCCTTGTCCAATCATACCAACTAACAACACACAAGGGTAGGCACTTGTGTTTTTTAGCCAATGTTCATGTAAAGTTTCTGCTAATCTCAACTGCAGTAATCAAACATTGAAATCTTTATTTTCAACACTTTGTCTTCTTGGACAGATTCGTGTGCACCTTTGGAAGTGGCTTAGTGAGTTGCAGTAACGGTGAGACATAACGGTATCCCACTGCAATGGTAATGAGTGTGAAAGGAATGGCTTGGGCATTTTAGGGATGCTTATTGGTGCTGGTGTGGGGTGGTGCCAACCTGGCAAGTCATGTGGCAGCCAGGGTGTACAGCATCAAGTGTAGTAAATCTGGACATGGTGAGGTCATCCCTGGCAGCAATGTGCTTGGGTGCTGCTGCTCTGTGTCCTGTGCAGCATCAGGTGATTGTGGTGAAGGATGGTATTGTTGCTGGTGTTGCTGTTGAGCCTGGTGATGTTGGTGTTGGGGCTGATTATGGTGGGATTCAGAGGATCAAGATGAGATTTTTTCAAGGGCACCGATGGACTAGATGGCAAGTGAGGTTGAGATGAGTTGAGAAGTGATCTGACAATGGTGAGAGAGGTTGCTTCAAGGAGGTGACACTGGATTGAGAGTTTACTCCAAACACTTCCAACCTTCCTAAAGTTGAAAAGTGAATTCCAAATCGTGAAGGCCTCAGTTTCTAACATTGGAAAGTGAACAGCTGTGAAATGGTAGCTTTTATACCATTTTTGCAGCTGTCACCTATTCAAAGCAATGGAGAGTCACTGAAAACCCGACGTACTTACCTGACGTGATCTCTGAGTGATGGGAACCTCCTATAAAAGTTGGAAAAATGATTAGTAGCTGGTAAACTGCTGCTTAAATACTTTAAACAACTTCTTAAGTATTTAAGTTGCCTGACCCGCCGCTTAGTGCCAGGTCTGTAAAGTGCAGGCAGAGCCGGCACATGGGAAACTTACATGGAGGCGGGTTCAGAGTGGGATATTGTCCCGCTGTCAATCTTTTAGATTTTGACAGTGGACCCGCCTCCAAACCCACCCTCTGAGCGCCGGAAAAATCCTGGCCTCTTGGGGGTTGGGAGGAGGGAATCTGTTGGCACCACCATCAAACCCAACCAATCCAGGTAAGTTAACGGGGGAGGGGGGAAGCGATACTGGCAGAGAGTCAGGCATGGGTGGAACGGTGGTGGGAGGGGGGGGAATTTTTGTGGGGCCAAGAGGAGCATTAATGTCCACAATTGTTCCTCTCTGCTCCTTTCGGGGAGACTGCTTGCCTCTTTCTTAGTATCTTTGTTCACATTCTGGCTGAGATTAAGAACTCACTTATGGTGAATCACGTGCTGAAACCAATTGGTCTTGCCACAATAAGAGTATGAAGGAGGCTGACTAAAAGAAAGAAAGACTTGTATTTATATAGCGTCTTTCACAACCACTGGACATTGCAAAGCACTTTACAGCCAAGGAAATACTTTTGGAGTATAGTCACTGTTGTAATGTGGGAACTGCAGCAGCCAATTTGCGCACAGCAAGCTTCCACAAACAGCAGTGTGATAATGGCCAGATAATCTGTTTTTATGTTGCTTGAGGGATAAATATTGGTCAGGACACCTGGGATAATTCCCCTGCTCTTCCTCGAAATAGTGCCATAGGATCTTTTACATCCGCCTGAGCGAGCAGATGGGGCCTCAGTTTAACGTCTCATCCGAAAAACAGTACCTCCAACAGTGCATCACTCCCTCAGCACTGCACTGGAGTGTCAGCCTGATTTACATGCTCAAGTCCATAAGTGAGACTTAAACCCATAACCTTCTGACTCAGAGGCGAGTGTGCTGCCCACTGAGCCACAGCTAATTACCATGCAATTGGTTCCATTCTATTTATATTTTGAAGTACTTCCCCATAAATCGTCCTAACTTGACAAGCAATTTACCTTCCCTATCTGCCATCGTAACAAATCTAATTATGAAAAGTTTGTGTTATGTTATCTGTTCGACTGGCAGTCAAACAAGTCGGGCCCAGCTCTCCAACCAGATCGCGATCTGTGGCCCTAATCACAACCACATTGTTAATACGGAGCTTTAGAAATAAATAAGTACAACAAACTTTATACTGTTATGTCTCGGGAGTATTAAACAAAATTGGAGGCTGACATTTCCCAGCTTCAGGTTGTTTTATGAAGTACTTTAGAAGTGAAGAAAATTGAGGGATGATGGAGCTTTAAAAAAGAGGATTTAAAATTAACTTATCATCCCATTGCGATGTTTTCTATGGAATTTTGCCACCAGCCAGCTGAACTGCAACAGCCATTTCAGCCCCGTATCATATCCGTGTTGCTAACTGTATTGAAATCCAGGAATTAAAGGAGAGTTTTTCTACTTTTTTTGAATTGTTTAGTCTTTTTACTATTGTGCTAATCCAGCCACTTAGGCGGCTGATTGTAAAGGCATTGACCCGAACTAAATTGTTAATTAAATGATTGCAAAGTGTAAACTGCGGCATTCTTTCATTTGTCATTTCAGATTGAAAGCTGTTTACAACGATTGAAACTGATTGATTCCAAATGGAGAAATCCCGGACCTGTATAAAGTACCTCATGTTTGTGTCCAATAGTTTAATTTTTGTAAGTAACTGGTTGGTCATATTTACGAACAGAATGGCTGTTTGCACGCAGACAGGCACTCGGCTAGAAAACTCTGCGAGTATTCAATAGATTGGTAATTAAAAGAAATGATATTAAAGCCTGTGTCCATGGCAACAGCCATTGTTATTCAGTAACTTTAATCAAATACATACCGTGTAAATTTTATTAAAGTCTAGAATGCGGCTTAATTGTATTATGAGATAAAGGCCACGTTATCTTAACAACAGTTATGATATAATATCCAGGAGCTGTGGAGATTATTACAGGATTCTCGATGAATTTTAATGCAGGAGGTTGCAACTCGCTGTAATAACATTGCTCTGGTCTGTTACAGGCAGGGGGTCTTTGTCTGTAATAACATTGCTCTGGTCTGTTGCAGGCAGGGGGTCTTTGTCTGTAATAACATTGCTCTGGTCTGTTACAGGCAGGGGGTATTTGTCTGTAATAACATTGCTCTGGTCTGTTACAGGCAGGGGGTATTTGTCTGTAATAACATTGCTCTGGTCTGTTACAGGCAGGGGGTCTTTGTCTGCTGGCAGTTGGCATCTGGGTTACAACCAACCCCAATGGCTTCAAGAACATTGTGACTGCAAACCCACTGATCTATACTGGGGCTTACATCATCCTGACAGTCGGGGTAATTCTCTTCTTCCTAGGGTTCTTAGGTTGCTGGGGAGCCATCCGAGAGAGCAAACAACTGCTTATGACTGTACGTACAGCAACTTGAAATCTTCATTCTTTCAGATTATTTTTGATTGATGTTCAGAGGTGTGAGAATGCTTAAAATTCAACCTGTATCCCTGCCTCGACCCGCCCCCAAAATTTATAACCAATGAGAATAATTGCACAAATTACACCCCATTGATAGGATAACACCAACAGGTGCAGCACCTAAATTTCTCCCCATCTCTTTTGAAGGTGCTAGGTTTGTACGGGTACGGTGCCACCACTCAACCTTCCCTCCGGTCCCTTTCCCAGCTGGTCACATGTGTGCCCGGTGAGTGGCGGCAAGCATATAGCCTCAGGAGCATCATAACCAAACACCAATCGCGTCCTTGCCTGAAGTCCACACCTTTGCACTTTCCATCAAGTGCTCACTGAGTACTGATGTGGACCAGAAACCTGTGGCTGAGGTTTCCCTGCCGTAGTCCAGGAGCAATGAGGCTATTTGCAGTAGCCATATGCTGAGATCAACTGGCTCAGTACAAGGCTTTAGTTTTAGATTCATCTTGATTGCTTCATTACCTCAGAATATTAAAAGGTAATGTAAGAGCTTTTAGAGATTTAATTCAGATTCTTAACATACGAATTCTAATTATATCAGGGATTAGCGTCTGCTCACCAGCCAATTGGACAAAATGATTTTTAATAAACTCAAGGTGATTATGGAGTTTTCCCATCTATAGACTCACAGAAATCCTTTCTGATGGTCTGATAATTGTTGAAAGTGGTGGCTTTGCTGACTGGGGACCCTGTAAAATATGGGGTCCATGAGGGTCCTGACGTTCCAGGTCCCGAACTTCATTTTGAAGGGGTGAAAAATGCCTGTGCGTGAGTTCTTTTAACATGGGGTGGCCATTGCACACGGGCTACCACACGGGCTTAGCAGACCAAGGTCTTGGTCCAGAGGCAAGGGGGTGCAAGATGATTGAAGACCAGGCCTAACTATGGACCTAGTTGTCTACGGCGGGATGCGAGCCGTAAGCTCCCAGTGACCCCCATAAAATATGGACAGATTCCAAGGGACCCCCCAGTCAGTATTGCCATACACCGAGTGATCCCTGTAAAATATTGACTCATTCCAGGGGGCTCCCTGTAAAGTATTAACAAGCTCCCAGGGAGTCAGATTTGGCTCAGTTGGTAGCACTGTTGCTGTTGGGGTAGAAGGCTGTGGGTTCAAGACCCAATCCAGAGACTTGACCACATAATCTAGGCTGACACTTCACTGCACTGTTGGAGGTGATATCTTTCAGATGACACGTTAAGCTGAGGCCCATCTGCCTTCTCAGGTGGATGTAAAAGATCCCATGATGCTATTTGAAGAAGAGTAGATGCGTTAGCCCCTGTGTCCTAACCAATATTTATCCCTCAACTACACTAAAATAGATCGTGTGGCCATTATCTCATTGCTGTTTGCAAATTGACTGCCATGTTTCCTATATTACAACAGGGACTACTCTTCAAAAGTAGTTCATTGACTGTAAGGCTTTGTGAGGTCATGTAAGAAGCTGCATAAATACAATTTTTTTTTGTTTTAATGTAAATAATAACAGACTCTCTGAGACTTTCTGTAACCAATGGTTTAAAGAATTGTGTCACATTAGTTTTACAGAATTCCATTAGTTCTGCTATCTTTTTTGTAAGATTTCCCAGGTTAAAAGTAATTTTAAAGCACCCGGTATCATAACTCCAAAGTGGAAACTCCCTGACCTGTCTTTATCAATGTGTCAGTATAACTAGGATCATTTTTCCTCCGGATTTTCCTTTCTTGCTTATTGTTTTAAAATGCCATCTCCACATACTTTGCTACATAATCACTGTGTTGAAATGAATACCCATTGCTACTTTTCCTATTATTAATTCATTCATTTCCATGATCTCAAAAATGTGAAACTCCTTCCCCTCAAGTCTTTCCTTCCTCCAACAATCAACAAGCTTATTAAACAAAGTTTATATTCTTCGTGTTCTACTCTTCTCTTCTTAGATGGTGTCCTTTACAGTGGCCCTTGACCCTTCATCCAAGGTCCAATATTCTTATCAAATGAATTTGACTGAATAGCAAACCGGAGTAATTTGAAAATATGGAGCTAATGTTGTTATGTATTTGAGGGCTTGACGTTACAAAGCATAAATGTGGAGCTTGTTGCTGAGTCTCAGTGTCCTAGGCTGTGAGCAGCTCCTGCTGGTGATTCTGGTGTATCCATACCACATTTTGCATCTCTTGTACTGTATTCCAACCCGTACTGTGGCAATTTTATTTTCAAAAGAGGATCACACCCTGGAGATTTCTAAAACATATTGAACTCGAGCCAAATCGTACACTTTTGAATAAAAAATGAATTTTGCATGCTGCATCCATAATTCGAAAATGTTCACAAATTTGTTTGAAGACCTCCCCTATATAAATTGGTAAATGTGACAAGATCACTGCTAGTCAGTTGAGGACAGAATTTCTCCAATCCAATTCAAACAACTTCAGAATCACACAGGCTAACAGCCCCGTGAAGATTGAAGGCCACTCACCTGTGTGAGGCATCGCAAAAATACCCAGAAACTGGAAGCAGTGCATTGGGATCAATATCTCTGGTTTGACATGTCGGGTTTTAGATTTCTGATGTCAGTGAAATTGTTGTTGTACTTGTTTATGTACATTTATAACTTTGCTCTAAATGGCAAACAGCAGAATTTTTCCCCACATAGCGACTCTCACCGAGATTTTAAGGCGTAAGAATTAATTGATTGTGTCCTGTTCATTGCAGTTTTTGCTGCTGATTCTGATCATTTTCATCTTGGAGTTAGTTGCAGCAGTCCTTGCATTAGTCTTCCGAAAACAGGCAAGTGCAATGGCCAGAAAAAAACTACTACTTTTCAGTTATTTGTTAGTAATTATGGTGCACTAAATATGAACATTGTCATTTATATTCAGATAAGAAAGGATTATTTCTTAAAGGAATTGCAAATGAAGTATAAAGGAGACAATTCTACAGATGCCTTTTCAAAGACTTGGACCACCATTATGACAGATGTAAGTTTAAAAAAAAAAAATTCTCTCCTTCCGCCCAACCCCCAAAGGCGCTTGTAATGTATTTGCTTCATGGGTTCTTTGCTTAAGAATTCATAGTAACACATGGCTATTAAGAACTAGTTGGCTTATTAGCAAAGTTTAACAATCACACTACACATTACCGGTTCATCCATCAGGCTCACAACCACCTGCCTCATCGTGGATCCCCCGAGCCCAACTGGCTGGGGTTTTATTGAGTCCTGTGAACATCACATGATTGGCTAAGCCGCTCCCAACTCAACAGCTCAACCAATCTGTGAGCATTCTCACAGGTGCATACGTTACAGCGCTGATTTATGCTGCTTACAGTTCCACAGGTGTCAGCTGGCAACTTTAAAAAAAAATTTGTTTCTGGGATGTGGGCATCACTGGCAAGGCCAGCATTTATTGCCCATCCCTAATTGTCCTTGAGAAGGTGGTGGTGAGCCGCCTTCTTGAACCGCTGCAGTACTTGTGGTGAAGGTTCTCCCACAGTGCTGTTAGGAGGGAGTTCCAGGATTTTGACCCAGCAACGATGAAGGAATGGCAATATACTTCCAACTTATGCCTCACCCAAGTAGCTTGGCTGTGTGTTGAGTTTGATTCCATCCTCATTTGACACCCAGACTCGTGCTCCTAAGTGGGTCACAGGATAGTGCTTTGGAGCAAGAACCATTTCCTCTTCCCGAACACAGGGGAAGTGGTGCCGGTTGAAGCACATTGACTGCTGTCTTGGGCAAGACCAACTAATTCAGTACTGCCTGGAATTGAATCTGGATGGTCCTGACCTGTTGGCTCACCCATGTTGATAGTCACAGGATACACAGCCTTGACTACCTTACTGTTGGTGTATTTACATTGCAGAACCTCTTCCATGGGATTCAATGCTATTATCCATTACTCCCTTGCTGAAAAGAACATGTGTGTGGGTGTCACGTGACAATAGAATTGGACACTGTTTTGGTGCAATGTATGACTGGCCTGTTTCTCTGCACATTCAGCCCATTAAGTTCTGTCGATGTAATTCTCCACATAATCCACCCACTCGATTCCCACTCTCCTGCTTTGCTTCCAATACCCTTTAATATTCCTTTCATTATGAAGTAGAATTTGCATCAAAGACATAAAGTTGGTGACTTGTCATTTCAGTTTTCTTGCTGTGGTGTAAATGGGCCTCGTGATTTTGGACAGAATTCCACTTTTCACGCGCTTTTCCCCAATATGCTGCTACCGGAAACATGTTGTAAGAGGAACAGCACAATCCTTGCGGTGGTCTTCCTAGACAAGAACAGATGTTTACAGGGAGATGCTGGCTACATAAACAACAAGGTAAATGGATTATCTACAGGAAGTATTTGTTGTAAAGAGGTACTAATTCTTACCAACCCTATTGGTTGGATTGTTATAAATCATACTGGTAGCTCCAACCAGTGGGATTTCAGGATTTAAATGATGCCTTTATGTATTAAATCATAAAGAAAGAATGACTTGCATTTATATAGGACCTTTCCCGACCATCGGACATTCTAAAGCGCTTTACAGCCAATAAAGTGCTTTTTTGGAGTGTAGTCACTGTTGTAATGTAGGAAATATGGCACCCAATTTGTGCACAGCAAGCAGATAATGACCAGATAATCTATTTTTGTAAAGCTGTTTGAGGGATAAATATTGTCCAGGACACCAGGGATAACTCCCCTGCTCATCTTCGAAGTAGCACCATGGGATGTTTTACATCCACCTGAGAGGGCAGATGGGGCCTCGGTTTAATGTCTCATCCGAAAGACGGCACCTCCGACAATGCAGCACCCCCTCAGCACTGCTGAGATTTTTGTACTCAAGTCTCTGGAGTGGGTCTTGAACCCACAACCTTCTGGTCCAGAGGCCGGTGTGCTACCCACTGAGCCACAGCTGACACGAAATCATGTAACCATGGTTACTTTTTTGGTGGGATACAGTAAGGTAAGCAGTGATCTATGATGGTTATGGATCGAAGGCAGGTAGATAGAATTAAGATACAGATCAGCCATGATTAATTGAATGGTGAAATAAGCTTGAGAAACTGAATGGCTTACTCCTGTTCACCTATGTTCCTTCCTCTGAGATTTCAAGGCTGGGTTCATAGATACATACAGCAAAGATGGAGGCCATTTGACCCATCATGCATGTGGTAGCTTTTGAAAAGAGCTATCCAATTAGTCCCACTCCCCTGCTTTTTTCCCATTACCCTGCAATTTTTTCCTTTTCAAGTAAACAGGGTATATCCAATTTCTTTTGAAAGTTATTATTGAATCTGTTTCAACCACCCTTTCAGGCAGTGCATTCCAGATCATCACAACTCGATGGGTAAATAAAATTCTCATGTCCCACCCACCCTGGGTTCTTTTGTCAATAATGTTAAATTTATGTCCTCTGGTTACTGACCCTCTTGCCAATGGAAACAGTTTATCTCTATCTATTCTATCAAAACCCTTCATAAGGGTTATATGAAATAATCTATCTTTGGTCTATATTATAATTGCCGCCATAATAACTTGGGGTCGATTTTCATGGAGCCCACTGCCTGCGTGATGAGCTTCCTCGGAGACGTGAACCATTTTCACAGTTAGGCCTCATTTTAATAATTCTCCTAATTAATGCTCCTTCCAGACCCCACAAAAATCATTAAATAAGCTTACCTTTAATGAATGTGGATTTGAGGCCCAATATTTAGGCTGCTCTGCATAGAGTTGCAATGAGTGGAGCTTGAGCAGCGCACATGCACCCATTGGAACTCTAGAATGGCATCGAGCTCTTGTGTACTTCATAGGACCCCAATTTGCATAGATTAATAAAGACCCCAATTTGCATAGACTAGTGAGGCCCCTTCTTGCCTGTTTCTTGCAGGAACATTGGCCACCTATTTCTCAGCCTGGACAAAACTGTTAGGCGCTGCACCTGATTTTCGGGCATAGAACGGGCGCACAGCATGCTTATTTCTATCCCAATACGTTACTCTTCTGAAGTGGTGTAACTGTGGTTGTGGACAAATACAAAGAGAGCCAACATAAGAGAAGCAGCAGTGTAACAGTAATGAGTAGAAGTAATGAATAGATGTTTGCAGGCAGAGACAGGAAGAAAGGGAATTTTACACGAGGTTGTTTGATTACATGAACAAATTTTTCTGGCATTTCTCATGGTGTATTGGGGGTTATGCTGTTAAAGCAGTCGGGGCGTTATCAACAAAGTGTCACGGGAAAATGTCACAGTAAGTGTGACATATACAGGAAGTGCCTGTGGTACACAAGACTTTCACCTTAGTATAGTTTATAGCACAGTGTTGAATCTTCATAGGTGAGGCATTCATTCATTTTTATTGTTTCAGGGATGTTTCTCAATGATTGCGGAGAATTTTCAGAATTACATCCATCTGGTTGGAGCGTTCAGTATAATAGTGCTTTTAATTGAGGTAAGATCACTTTTATACAGATATAAAAATCTTGAAAGGTTGCACAGTAAAAGTTTGGTGCTTGTAGTGAAACTGTAAGCATGCTTTTTACATTTACAAATGGCAAGTGAGGAAATCTTCCCTCAAGGTGTTCTTGAGCATATAAGGAGCTTTCCTGTTGCTCTCTAAACATGTACATTTTAACCGCTATGTGAGAAGGTCTGTACATGGAAGGGCAGATGAATAGTGGTGTGAGTCAGGCGGTATAAATGACTGTCTGACTCGAAGCCTTGAGGCACTTACCAGTCTGAGACCAGTAGCCAAAGTATAAATGAACCAAAAACACAATGCAGCAGCCCCATAGAGATACCAGAGAAGGTGGCTGCTGTTTGTCGAACCGCAACAAAGGTTTGTTGGGGAGAAAAAATGGCCTTCTTTGCGCCTCCCGTTAGTGCCCTCAGGGGGCGATAACGGGGCGTAAAGGGCTTACCGACCGGACACGGTGAAATCACCGATACCTGCGAACTTCCATGGTGGATTAGCGCTGGTAAAACCTACCGTCTCGATCTCTTGCGCCCCATTATGCCCCGGATGTAAAATTTGCTTCCGCCCCCTGCAGCGTCACCGGGCGTCAACAATGGCAGCTGCAGAAGGCATTGTCACTTCGGCTGGCCGCTTGGGGAGTGATAATTAAAAGCAGTGGTGGTCAGATAGGGCAAAATTAAATTCTGTCCCCAGTGTGTTGGATTTTGTTTTTTTTGTACCCCAAGATTGCTCATCCATGCAGTCTCTGGGTGCTTGGGGCTGCTATGCGCGCATCGCAGGAGCTGTCACCCAACATCCACAACCTTAGCCTTCAATGAACGCAGCATTGGCCCTTCCCTTTAAGGGAGGTGTCATGTATCTCACATTACTGTATATAACTGTATCTTACCACGCTATACATGACTGTAACTGAATATGACCTGTAATAATAAGCATACCTTACCACCAGGGGTGCACTTGCAGGAGACACTCCATACTTGTCCCACTGAGGTATATAAAGGGAGGTCTCAGGCAAGTGCAGGACGGGAGAGCTGGAATTAAAGGAGCAGGTCCTGTGTGACCTTGACTTCAGCATGTGTCTCATGTAAGTCAGTACATTAGAGTCAGGACTTAACAGTGGCGACGAGTTATGGGATCCACAGAATGACTACCAACAGCTCAGATGAGAAATACAATGCTGGAGACAATTGGGATGACTTTATAGAAAGGCTCCAGCAAAGCTTTGTGACCAAAGACTGGCTGGGCAACGATAAGGCAGACAAGAGAAGAGCCCATCTCTTGACCAGCTGTGGCTTGAAAACATACGCCTTAATGAAAGACCTGCTGGCATCCGAGAAACCAGCAAGCAAGTAGTTTGAGGAGTTGAGCAAACTGGTGAGAGACCATCTGAAGCCAGCGAGCAGCCTACACATGGCCAGACACAGGTTCTACAAGTACAGACGCTGTGTGGACTAAAGCATACCCGACTTCGTGGCGGAACTTCTGAGGCTGGCTAGTTCATGTGAGTTCCCCGATGAACTAAGGAGAGAAGTACTAAGGAATAGGCCACGCAGGCATATTCCGAAAGCTTATAGAGACTAAGAACTTGACTCTAGAGGCAGCAGCACTGGTCGCACAGACGTTCTTGGCAGGCGAAGAAGAAACGAGGCTGATCTATACTTCGGGTACGACAACCAACGAGGCATCGGAACAAGGAGTTCACATTGTGAAACAAACCGCTACCCCCACACACAGACAAAGGCAGGAGAGCAGGCCTTCAACAGCAGACAGTGGTGTCAGAAGCCATCAAAATCAAGGGCCACATGAACGGCCGATCACACCTCATCAACCCATAATGCGAGCAATCAACAACAGATTGAGAGAAGCTCAAGGGAGATCAGCCAGACACTGCTCATCCTTTGGAAACAATGGAAACGGTCTGTGTTGGAGATGTGGGGGAAGGCATTCAACCAGGGTGTGTCGATTTCAGCATGCCGTTTGCAGAAACTGCAACTACACAGGGCATCTGGCTCGCCTGTGCAGAAAAACAGCAGCTCGGCTGGTATACGAATTGGAAGGGTTAGAAAGGGGACCAGAAGACGGTTGGAACAGTGCACAGGACGCCGAGGTACAGCAGGTTAACACAATCAATGTCCACTGTTCTTACACCAAGACGCCTCCAATTATGATGAGGGTTCTACTCAATGGGATACCCGTCAACATGGAACTGGACACGGAGGCCAGTCAATCCCTCATGAGCGTTCAACAATTTGAACAGCTGTGGCCGCACAAAAGCAACAGACCAAAACTCACAAAGGTCGACACCAAACTAAGGACCTATACTAAAGAAATCGTCCCAGTCCTTGGCAGCACCATGCTCTCAGTCACACACAAAGGGATGGTGCACCGACTTTCCCTGTGGATTGTCCCCGAGGATCTCCTTGTCCTGTTGGGGAGAAGCTGGCTAGCAGAACTTAATTGGAAATGGGATGATGTTCACGCCATGTCAGAGGAACGGACCTCCTGCTCAACAGTTCTAAGCCGTTTTGAACATCTCTTTTCACCCAGGTGTGGGCACCTTTAAAGGGGCTAAAGTTAGAATCTACATCACACAGAATGCCAGACCAGTCCATCACAAGGCTAGAGCTGTGCCTTATGTGATGAGGGAAAAGATTGAAAATGAACTGGACCGGCTTCTGCGGGAAGGCATAATTTCTCCCGTGGAATTCAGCGACTCCGTCCCCATCGTCCCCGTCATGAAGCCTGATGGATCCGTGCAAATCTGTGGGGATTACAAGTCTGCCATAAACAGAGTCTCCCTACAGGACCAATACCCACTGCCCAGAGCGGAGGACCTATTTGCCACGTTGGCTGGAGGAAACTTGACCTCACATCTGCGTATATGACGCAAGAACTGACTGAAGAGTCTAAGCTACTCACCACCATCAACACACATCGAGGCCTTTTTGTGTACAATCGATGCCCATTCGGCATCAGGTCGGCAGCTGCTATATTCCAGCGCAACATGGAGAGTCTGCTCAAGTCCATCCTGGGGACGGTTGTGTTTCAAGATGACATACTCATCACGGGCAGGGACACCGACTCTCATCTCCGCAATCTCGAAGAAGTACTAAGTCGATTGGATTGGGTAGGCCTAAGAGTTAAGAAATCCAAGTGTCTGTTTCTCGCGCCTGAGGTTGAATTTTTGGGCAGAAGGATTGCCGCTGATGGAATCCGCCCAACCAAATCCAAAACCGAAGCGATTCGCCTGGCACCCAGGCCCCGGAATGTCTCAGAACTGCGCGCCTTCCTTGGGCTACTCAATTACTTTTGGAACTTTGAGCACACTGCTGGAGCCTCTCCACGTGCTACTCAGAAAGGGGTGCGATTGGTTTTGGGGGGACGCCCAAGAACGCGCCTTCAATAAGGCACGCAACCTTCTATGTTCCAAGAGTGTTTTAGCCTTTTTTGACCCAGGTAAAAAGTTAGTCCTTACGCGTGATGCATCAGCGTACGGGGTCGGGTGCGTTTTACAGCACGTCAATGATGCAGGTAAATTGCAGCCTGTTGCTTATGCCTCCAGGTCACTTTCGCGGGCGGAGCGTGGGTATGGTACGGTTGAGAAGGAGGCGCTCGCGTGCGTGTACGGTGTCAAAAAGATGCACTAATACCTTTTCGGGGCCAAGTTTGCATTAGAAACCAACCACAAACCCCTCACATCCCTACTATCCGAGTGCAAGGCAATCAACGCCAACGCCTCGGCGCGCATTCAGCGGTGGGCACTTATGCTGGCGGCTTACGACTACACGATAAGGCACAGACCAGGCACAGACAACTGTGCCGACGCGCTTAGCAGGCTACCCCTGGTGACCACAGAAGGGTCCTACGAACAGGAATGTGAGATGGTCATGGCAATCAATGCCTTTGAATCCACAGGTTCGCCCATGACGGCTCGCCAAATCAGAGGCTGGACGACCAGCGAACCCACTTTATCTCTAGTTAAAAGATGTGTTTTAACCGGTGACTGGGCAGAGGCTCACGATGCCTGCCCCGAGGAGGCCAAACCCTTCCATAGGCGCATGCATGAACTCTCACTACAGGCAGACTGCCTGATGTGGGGCAGCAGAGTAGTTATGCCCTTACGAGGCAGGGAGGCGTTTGTCCGGGAGCTCCATCGTGAGCACCCGGGGATCGTCCTTATGAAGGCCATAGCCAGATCTCATGTCTGGTGGCCTGGCATTGACGCGGACTTGGAGCTCTGCATCCGTCGATGCACCATTTCTGCCCAACTCAGTAATGCCCCCAGGGAGGCCCCCCTAAGCCCCTGGCCCTGGCCCACCAAACTGTAGTCGCGGGTGCATGTAGACTATGTGGGCCCATCCATGGGCAAAATGTTCCTCGTAGTCGTTGATGCATTTTCAAAATGGATCGAGTGCACCATTTTAAACTCGAGCACCACCTCCACCACTTTGGAGAGCCTTAGAATCATGTTTGCAACGCACGGCATTCCTGACATATTGGTCAGTGATAATGGTCCGTGCTTCACCAGCGCAGAATTTCACGATTTTATAGTTGACCACGGTATAAATCACGTTAAGACGGCACCTTTCAAGCTGGCCTCCAATGGCCAGGTGGAGCGAGCAGTGCAGATCATTAAACAAGGCATGCTCAGAATCCAAGGTCTCATGCTGCAGGGCCGCCTGTCGCGACTGTTGCTGGCATACAGATCTCGTCCGCATTCGTTGACTGGGGTTCCACCTGCGCAACTATTGATGAAACAAACCTTAAAGACCAGGCTCTCGTTAATCCTCCCAGACATGCATGAAATTGTTGAGGCTAAGCGTCAAAAGCTAACTGAGGACCATGACCGAAATTCGAGGGGGAGGTGGAATGAGATAGGGGACAAAGTGTTTGTGCTAAACTATGGCCGGGGTCCCAAATGGCTTGCAGGGACAGTAACAGACAAAGAGGGAAACAGGCTATTGGTTGTACAAATGGACAATGGCCAAACCTGCCAGAGGCATGTAGACCAAGTAAAAAGTAGATGCACTGATAACACTGAAGAACCAGAGGCAGACTACAATGTGAAACTCACACCACACCTGGTGGACAGACAGGTGGAACAACCTGAGGAAAGGGCAGTCTCAACAGACAACCCAGGCAAGATACCAGCAATCACACCGAACGAAACAGACAGCCCAGGCGAGATACCAGCAATCACACCGAACGAAAAACAGGCACCAAGGCAAACAACTGAACCACAACTAAGACGCTCCACGCGAGAGCGCAGACCACCTGAGAGACTGAATCTATAAAAGCAATAAGACTTTGGGGGAGGGTGATGTCATGTATCTCACATTACTGTATATAACTGTATCTTACCATGCTATACATGACTGTAACTGGATATGACCTGTAACAATAAGCATACCTTATCACCAGGGGTGCACTTGCAGGAGACACTCCATACCTGTCCCACTGAGGTATATAAAGGGAGGTCTCAGGCAAGTGCAGGATGGGAGAGCTGGAATTAAAGGTGCAGGTCCTGTGTGACCATGACTCCAGCATGTGTCTCGTGTAAGTCAGTACATTAGAGTCAGGACTTAACAGGAGGGAAGGAGCCTGTAAAACCGGCAGTGCTGCATGGAACATTGTTCAGCACTCTGCCGACACCAACCCTCTCACTCCCTTTAGCGTTCTAAGGGAAGTGGTAGCATTTGATTTAGCATCCACTTCCCTCTTGGAGTGATATACCAGACGTTCCCATCGGAATCAATTGCACAGTGCCTGGCGATACTTTTGCGCTCCCGCAAGAGATATCGCACCAAACGGTGCTACGCAATTTCTAGCCCTGGGTCTTTAAGAGAGGATGGGAGAAAAGTTGATTTATGTAACTACCAAATTGGTAGATGAAAGCATTAACTAGAAAGGTGCCTGTGACTCAGATGGCTCTGCCTGTATTGGGTGAGTATTTCCAGTTCTAGCTAGTAGACCATGCAATTGACTTCCACTAACTATTTCAGAATGAGGGGTCACCCATTTAAAACGGAGATGAGGAGGAATTTCTTCTCTCAAAGAGTCATGAATTTTTTGAATTCTCTACCCTAGAGAGCTGTGGAGGCTGGGTCATTGAATATATTTAAGGTGGAGATACAGATTTTTGAGCAATAAGGGAATCAAGGGTTATGGGGAGCAGACAGAGAAGTGGAGTTGAGGCCAAGATCAGATCAACCATGATCAATCAGGCTCGAGAGGCCAAATGGCCTACTCCTACTCCTAATTTTTATATTAAAGGGGATTCAAATAAAACCTGTCTGCCCTGTGTTTAAGTGACTTTTCCTGTTGGCAGCTCAACTTTCAAGCAGGGGAAGGACAAGCACATGGAGATGGATCTTGACTTTGGCCAATCATGTAAAATGGGCGATGTTAGATCTGTTGTACACCTCTCTCCATTGATGGAAGGTAAAACCAGGAGAGAGGTGTAATGGGCAACTGATCCGATATCGCCTGGTTTACACTATCGCCCAGAGTCAAAATACCCGATGGTTAGAGAAAAATGGAAGGAAAGGAGTAGAAATATACTCAAATATATTAATCTCTGGGGAATTTAATATTATGAATTCACTTTTAGAAAAGCATAATTATATCCGGTTGAGTTGTTCTGCTCCAATCAGATCCTGTGATGTGGATTCTTTGCCCCATTTTCCTCTTTTCCTCTTTACTTTCTGTAACGCACCACGCACTGTACATCCCCCTTCACTCGGGGCAGTAATGTGTGGGAAAAGTTCAATAACTCAGAAGGGTCAGGAACCAGGGGGCCGATTTTGATCAAGGCCTCCTCCCACCCATGTGCCGTCCAAAGTGCCGCCGATGGTAGCCGAGGTACCGGATGGTACTTTGGGTGGGATATTCATGAAGAAAGTCCCTCAAAAATCGGCAGGCGGCAAATGGAAGATGTACACCGCCAATTTGGATGGCAGCGGGCGGGAGGTCACATTCTCGACGGCAGAGGCGCTTGGTGCCCAAGTGCCGCCGAGGATGGAGTCGGGCCCACGGAGGGTCGAAGACCTGAAGAAAAAAATCACAACTAAAAAATATAAAAACTATGGGAAGATCTTCAGGGGGCTCCATGCAGGTAAGTCACTGTTGAATTTTTTTTTTTAACATATTCACTTACCTTATTTTCAGCTTCTTCAGACTTACCATCGGGGACAGACCAGCCTCCAGCCAGCGGTCCATCCCTGTTCTGCCGATGACTCCTGTCCACAGGAATCTGGGAACTCTGCGGGCGGGAGCTCAGTTGCGCCACTCGTCTGTCCGCTGACATCAGCGGGCGGTTCCCAGCGGCTCTCCCCCCCCCCGCGCCCGCTCCAGGCCACCCGGAAAGTGGCAGTGGGCGGATCTTCAGGAGGAATGTTGGCGGCAGCAGGCGGTGAGATGCTGTAAATCGGCCCCCAGAGGTCACAGATTTAAGATAATTGGCAAAAGAACCAGAATGGAAATGAAGTAAATTTTATTTTTTTACACAGTGAGTTGTGATCTGGAATGCACTGCCTGAAAGGGTGGTGGAAGCGGTTTCAATAGTGATTTTCAAAAGGGAATTAGATAAATACTTGAAGGGGGAAATTTTGCAGTGCTATGGGGACAGGGCAGGGGAGTAGGACTAAATGGATCGCTCGTTCAAAGAGCTAGCACAGACACAATGGGCCAAATGGCTTGCTTCTATGCTGTATCATTCTACGATTCTATGAACTCAGTGCAAACTACATAGAGCAAAATCTGTTTTCTTTTCCTTTGCAGCTTGGTGCTATGGCTCTTGCTATCTTTGTATACCGGACCTACAATTAGTACTGACCATTGTCAGGAAGAAGGGACAATGCCCAGTCAGTGTTGGACAAAGAAAGAAAGGAACAGACAGCAAGAAACACCCTACATTTGCTGGACAATGACTGGGTGGATGTGTGTAGCCCGCAGTGATTTACTGACACCGTCCTCAAGTAACGGCTGGAATCGGGATTGAGAAGGAAAGAAGCAAACCTTCACAAAGAAAGACGCACACAAGATAAAACCGAACCATTTTTATATTTCCGTCCACACATTTATAATCTTTGTTTCAGTCCAGTTAAAACTGTGCCACATAACGTTTTAACAGTGCTACTGCCCCTTATTAAATGGTTGTGTGGTGCGGAGGTACTAATGTAACGTGGAGCTAATTATATTGCAGTATAATAGATGGGGATTGTGATATGAATATTCATATTTCTTCTATTTGAATATTTGTAATATCTCATTGTATTTTTGACCTTAAACCTGAAAGTCTGTAGCAAAACATCTTTTTTAAGCTGCCCTTTTAATTTATTATCCCTCTGTACTTTGTAACTTATACCTCCCCTCTCTCCCCCTCCCCAAACTGCCGATCAGCTCCCAGCCTTATGTTTTTAAGGTGGTTGTGAGAAGGACAGGAGTGATATGGGTGACCTTGTTCACTTCAGTCACTGCTTCCTCCACACCGCCTCCACCTCCCGCTGGGAATTCAGCTTGGCAATTTCCTCACGCAAGCTTGCCTGCTGGGATTGGAGGCTTGCCATTCCGAGAATCCCATCAGACAGCCCGCGCTCCATCACTTTGCAGGGCATAGCATTAATATGGCAGTAACAAGCAGCAACAGCCCTAGTTTATGTTGCTGCTGCCACTGTGGGAGCTGTGTTGTTTCCCACTGAGATTTCCTCTCAGTGCTAATGGAGAGAGCTATTCTATTATTTAGTCACGCACTGGTTGTATTCCATTGCCTTGGTTAGCACGCACATGAAAACGAGCTTTTGTGCCGAGTATATAAAAGCAACAGCAGAGGGCAATGCATATTTTTTACACATTTTAAAATTAATTTATTATGCTATGCAAATGGAATCCTGTTCCCAAGGCTGGAGAACCCCCTGAGTATTGAACACTTTTAAAAATAACAAAAAAATTCAGACCTGGGCATAATGATGTAAGCATTCCTCGGGTCACTATGGATAACGTCATCCGGAATGGATTTGTGAAGATTTCCTCGTTATAATTATTTCTAGTGAAATCATAAATGTACTTTTAGAATTCTTACCCCAGTATTTTCTTATGACATGTGCAATAGAGCAAGGATACTTGGGGATATCTGATACCAGGGTTATCACTTGGATTTTTAAAAAACTCACAGAACATACTGGATGATGGTATAGTGCCTCTCTTCTCTTATAACTAGTGCACCTATAATATCTCGATTCTGACTTACTGCCCTTTTTAAATATAGACATCACTCCAGTCCATTGGAACTATTGGAGCCAATGGCACATATAATACAACCCCCATTTTTTCTAGCACCCTAGGGTGAACACTGTTGGTGCCAGCATTATGAGCCCTTATTCTTGCCAGAACTATTTCTACATCCACTTCTGATATGTCCTTATTATACAGTATAAATGCACACGAGGCCCATCCTTGAGAGAAGGTCACTCTGTGACCAGTTCCCTTTATTACCAAGAACTTAAGAGGCAGAACTTCCCCTTTTATACCAGAAAATCTAGGTTAGGAGTATCTCCCACAAGTTCGCCCCCTGTGGTCAGTGTCATCAAGGTGTACAACTTTGGTCAGCTTATACATGGGTGACAATGACAGTTGAATACATGACATCACCTCCCCCCCCAAAAGTCTTATTGGGATCACAGGTTAAGTCTCTCTGGTGGTTTACGCTCCCTTGTAGAGCGCCTGAGTTGGGGCTCCGATTTTGGGCGCTGGCCTGAGTGTCTGCTGTTTGCGGTGCCTCAGGCCTGTCCGGACTGCCCACAGTGACTGGGTTCTCCTCCACTTGGTTCCGGTGTTCGGTCACCTGTGGTGGAGTAAACTCTACGTCGTGTTCTTCCTCTGCTTGTTCTATGGGGTTGCTGAACCTCCTTTTAGTTTGATCCACGTGTTTGTGGCAGATTTGTCCATTGGTAAGTTTAACTACCAAAACCCTATTCCCCTCTTTGGCAATCACAGTGCCTGCAAGACATTTGGGCCCTGCAGCATAATTAAGGACAAAAACAGGGTCATTGACATCAATACATCGCGCCCTCGCATTCCTGTCATGGTAGTCACATTGTGACTGACGCCTGCTCTCAACAATTTATTTCATCGTAGGGTGTATAAGGGATAACCTGGTTTTGAGCGTCCTTTTCATTAGCAGCTCTGCGGGTGGAATCCCTGTGAGCGAGTGTGGTCGGGATCTATTGGCCAACAAGAGGCATGATAAGCGGCTTTGTAGGGAACCCCCTTGGATTCTGAGCATCCCCTGTTTGATTATCTGCACTGCTCGTTCCGCCTGGCCATTTGAGGCCAGCTTGAACGGTGCCGTTCTGACATGGTTGATTCCATGGCCTGCCATGAAGTCCTGGAATTCAGTGCTTGTGAAGCAAGGGTCATTGTCGCTGACCAAGATGTCCGGTAGACCATGGGCGGCGAACATTGCCCGTAGACTTTCTACCGTGGCAGAGGATGTGCTTGAATTTAAAATGGCACACTCAATCCATTTGGAGCAGGGGTCTACTACAACCAAAAACATGAAAGGACCTGCGTAGTCCACATGGATGCGTGACCATGGCTTGGCGGGCCAGGACCAGGGGCTAAGGGGAGCTTTCCTGGGTGCGTTGCCCAGCTGAGCACACGTGTTGCACCTGCCGACACAAAATTCCAGGTCTGCATCTAATCCCTGGCCACCAAACGTGTGACCTGGCAACTGCCTTCATCATGACAATGCTCGGGTGCTCATTGCGAAGTTCTCTGATAAACACCTCTCTGCCCTTCTGGGGCATGACTACTCGGTTTCCCCACAGTAGGCAATCGGCCTGAATCGAGAGTTCATCCTTGCGCCTATGAAACGGTTTAAACTTCTCAGGGCATGCCCCATACGTGGCTGCCCAGTCCACATTTCTTAACTAAAGACAGTAGCGGGTCTTTATTTGTCCAGACTTTAATCTGACAGGCTGTCACAGGTGAGCCTTCGCTTTCGAAAGCTTCAACAGCCATGACCATCTCAGCATCATGCTCAGCTGCCCCCTCAGTAGTGGCTAGTGGGAGCCTGCTGAGTGCATCGCCACAGTTTTCAGTGCCCGGTCTGTGCCGAATTGTGTAGTCATAGGTGGCTAACGTAAGTGCTCACCTCTGTATGCGGGCCGATGCATTCGCATTTCTGGCCTTGTTGTCGGCCAAAAGGAACGTTAGGGGTTTGTGATCCGTCTCCAGCTCATATATCCTGCCAAACAGGTACTGGTGCATTTTTTTTTACTGCATATACACATGCTAGCGCTTCCTTTTCTACCATCCCGTAGCCCCTTTCTGCCTGGGACAGACTTCTGGAGGCATAAGCTATCGGCTGAAACTGACCATTGGCATTAACATGCTGCAACACACACCCGACCCCATAGGACGACGCATCAGACGTCAAAACTAGTTTCTTACACGGGTCATATAATGTTAACAGTTTATTGGAGCATAACAAATTGCGTGCTCTATCAAAAGCCCTTTTCTGGCTGTCCCCCAGACCCAATCGCGACCTTTGCGTAGGAGCACATGTACTAACCCTAACAGCGTGCTCAATTTGGGAAGAAAGTTACCAAAATAGTTCAGGAGCCCCAGGAATGAATGCAGCTCCGTCGTGTTACGGGGTCTGGGTGCTCTCTGGATCGCATCCGTTTTGGACGCAGTAGGTCTGATCCCGTCTGCTGCTACCCTCCTCCCCAGAAATTTTACCTCTGGAGCTAAGAAGACGCACTTCGCCTTTTTCAGTCGCATCCCTACCCGGTCCAGTCTGCATATCACCTCCTCCAGGTTGTGGAGGTGTTTTTCAGTATCGCGACCCGTGATGAGGATATCGTCTTGAAAAACCACCATCCTTGGAATCGACTTGAGGAGGCTTTCCATATTTCGCTGAAAGATCGCGGTGGCCGAACGAATTCCGAACGAACATCTGTTATACTCAAACAACCCCTTGTGTGTCATGATGGTGGTCAGCTTCTTCGACTCACTCGCCAGCTCCTGGGTCATGTAAGCTGAGGTCAGGTCCAATTTGCCACTGGATAGCGTCGCAAAGAGGTCCTCCGCTCTTGGTAGCGGGTACTGGTCTTGGAGTGACACCCGATTGATGGTGGCCTTGTAATCGCCACATATCCTGACCGACCCATCCGCCTTGAGCACCGGCACGATCGGGCTCGCCCAGTCACTGAATTCGACTGGCGAGATGATGCCTTCCCTCAGCAGGTGGTCCAATTCGCATTCTATCTTTTCCCGCATCACGTACGGCCTTGTGGTGTACTGGCCTGGCGTCCGGGTTTATGTGAATCACTACCTTGGTCCCCATGAAAGTGCCGACGCCGAGTTGTAATAATGAGTCAAATTTGTCCAGGACCTGTGAGCATGATACTCGCTCCACAGAAGAAATTGCATTGACATCGTCCTATTTCCAGTTCATGACAGCAAGCCAACTCCTCCCCAGTAGTGAGGCACCGTCCCCCGGGACAATCCAGAGTGGTAATCTGTTCTCCGAACCTTTGTGGGTCACGACTACTGTGGCGCTGCCTAGCACCGGAATGATCTCTTTTGTATATGTCTGTAGCAGTGCGTCAATCGGCAATAATTTTGGCCTCCTGGCCTTGGATACCCACAACCTTTCAAACTGTTTGATACTCATCAGGGACTGGCTGGCCTCTGTGTCTAGCTCCATCAATACTGGGATGCCATTGAGGAGCACTTTCATCATTATCAGTGGCGTCCTGGGTATATGAGCTGTATATGTGCTCCACATGAACTCGCTGAACTTCAGCTTCCAGTGATTTCCCCCAGTATTCATTTGGCCTCGTAGGGCTTACATCGGGCCCGTCCTCCTCGTACATCAAACTGGCTGCCGGCTTCCTGCGCATACGCACCAAGTGACCGCTGATGTTGCAGTTTCTGCAGGTGTATTGCTGATACCTGCAAGCTCTGGCTGGGTGTTTGCCTCCACACCTCCAGCATGAGCTGAAGGCCCCATTGTTGGAAACAAAAGGTCCATTACCAGTCGATCGTCTCTGACTGTTTCTGTAACTGTCCTTAAGTGCACCATTAACAGGTGTTGATGGCCCCATTACTGGCTGCATTGTCCATTGCAATGGCATGAGTCGCCGTTCAGCTAGCCATTGTCTCTGTTGAATTCCTCCTTTGGGTTCGACTACATGCTGGGGCATGTCCGATTGCCCTTGTCTGCCTTGAGAACTGTGTGAGAACATTGTTGACTCCCTGGTCATTTTGCCGCATTTGAGCCAAGATTTTTGCCATAAATCATTCTGGTCTCTTCCTCCCCTGAGATAATTGTCTGGGCTATCAGAGCCGCTGCTTCCAAAGTCAAGTCTTTGGTCTCAATCAGTTTCCTGAAAACCCCAGCGTGCCCGATGCCCTCAATAAAAAAGTCGCAGCATCTCCGCTCTGCATGCATCTGGGAACTTACATTGGTTCGCCAGTCACCGGAGATCTGCCACGAAGTCTGGAACGCTTTGCCCTTCTTGCCGCCGGTGCGTGTAAAACTGATGTCTCGCCATGTGTATGCTGCTCGCCGATTAAAGGTGTTCCCTGATCTTCGAACTTTGCTGTAGTCTCTCAATAAAGTCGTCCCAATCATCACCAACACAGTACCTCTCTTCTGTGCTGCTAGTGGCCATGTTCGCGTGGTTTAAATCCCAGTTTCTCGTCGCCAATGATATGTCCTTACTATACAGTATAAATGCACACGAGGCCCATACTTGAGAGAAGATCACTCTGTGACCAGTTACCTTTATTACCAAGTACTCAAGAGGCAGACGGTGGGTGGAGCTTCCCCTTTTATACCGGAAAGTCCAGGTTAGGAGTGTCTCCCACAAGTTCGCCCCCTGTGGTTAGTGTTCTCAAGGTGTACAACTTAGGTCAGCTTATACATGGGTTACAATGACAGTTGAATACATGACAACTTCTACCTATTAAATTTTAGCATCATCTCTATGTAACAACACTGGCTCAGCATCATTTTCAGTCGTGGAGACTGATGCAAAGTAACCATTTATAACCTCAGCCATAACTTGGGACTTGGGACTTGACCCAAATCTGCCCTGCAGACTCCTGCAGTGGCCATGGCCTTGCTATCAATCCTACACTTATCCACTAACTTTATTTCCATTGATCTTGTGGCCAATCTGATAACATATTTTCTTGCCTTCAGTATCCCATCCTTAGTTGAGAGTTGCACCTGGTAAAATATTTCTGCTTTAGTTTACTTAGTTCTGGACATCACGATTGAACTATTTTGGTTTTGTCTTGTCCATTATTTTTGATCGATGTTGCAATTATATCTATAAAATACGCCAGCCGACCTTACGCGGGGTAACTCCCAAAATGTTACTTCAAACTACATTGTGAGAATAGTATAAGGGGATAAAGGTTGAAACTAGTAAAAGGCAAATTTCAGACTGATGTCTGGAAGTACTTCACGCAAAGAGTAATCAATCTATATTGAATGGACAGTGACACAAAGGAATTATTTCTGTCTAAGATTTAATTTACTTCTGCACAACAACTGCACTCACATAAATCATGTGTCAGCTTAATTTGACACATTACTTGCAAAAATGACGCTGTTGTCGAGCATTTGGCAAAGGTAAAAGCCAAGCCATTCAATTCAAATACAAACATCTTGTGAGATTTGATCAAATATGTTTCTGGTTAACAGCTCCTTTTAATATTGAGTTATTTCACTCGCTGGTCCCCTGTTATTGTTTTGAAGGTATTTATCAATCTGCCTTTTTCCAATCAGTAAGTCTGGAACCTTCAAAAAGAATTAGCCAGGCCAGATAGTTTCCATAGATAGTGAGAAAAAGAAAGAAACCATTATATAAAGAAATTACTTTTGTCATAGTTTCACACAGCAATTGTAAACTATTATATTTTACTACTACAGGTACTAAGTTTAACAACAATTGTAAAAACATATATTGCATTACTGCTACCATTCACTTGTATTACTGTTTAATAAATCTGGTAAGCAGATAAAGTTTAAGTCAAATTATCGTGCAGTATTATTTTGCAACCTTTGGAAGGCATAAAAGATTCCATGATGGCACGGGATAGAATCAGGGGCTGAAGTAATTTGTAACGATTCTCCGTTCGTTACCACAAATACAATTTATAAAATGAGAAATGGTCATTCGGCCAATCAATCCATGTCTGCATTTACCTTCCATGAGAGCAAATAGTCCTAATCACATTTATCCATCCTGTTCCCACATCCCTTCAATCGCTCAACTGTGCTTCAGTTAGCAGCACTCTTGCCTCTGAGTCATGAAGGTTATGGGTTCAAGTCCCACTCCAGAGACTTGAGCATAAAATGCAGTGCTGAGCGAGTGCTGCACCATCCGAGATGCCGTCTTTCGGATGAGATGTTAAACCGAGGCCCCATTAGCTCTCCCAGGTGGATCCCATGGCACCATTGCGAAGAAGAGTAGGGAAGTTCTTCCCGGTGTCCTGGACAATATTTATCCCTCAACCGCCACAGATTATCTGGCCATTGCTGTTTGTGGGAGCTTGCTGTGTGCACATTGGATGCCATGATTCCTACGTTACAACAGTGACTACAGTTCAAAAAGTATTTAATTGGCTGTAAAGCATTTTGAGATGCCCTGTATTCATGAAAGGCGCTATATAAATACAAGTTCCTCCTTTCTTCATTCACCTATCCATTCTAATCTTGAATGTGCTCTGGCCAGGGAATATGCTCTGTGTGTGCCCCTAAATGCCGATTAAACTGTAATGTTACCAGTGAGCCAAAATTGTGCTAACATTATGCAGGTTCACAAGTTCCTGGGTCTAGTTATACTACAGTTGGTGTGGAGCCAAAGCCTTGCAGTACATCCTAAACTCTATTTGGGCAACTTCAAGCACAACTGCTTGGGATCAATGCAAAATGTGTAGTATAATATGCCTAAAGAAATAATGATCCCTCAGTTTATTAGTACCTATACTCATTGAAACTGCCCATTCTCACTGTGACAGCTTCAGTAAATATTACGAAGTAATTATTTGTACTGCACTTTTCTTTGACAGACAGGCACCAGCCCTGCCCCCCACCTCCCCCGCCGTCCGTACTGCACTTTTTTGACTGACAGGTGACAAGCCCGCCCCCTATCAAGCTCCACCCCTCCTGGCCCAAATCATTCCCTCCACGTGGTGCCGAAAAGCAGGACCTGAGGCCCGAGACTCCGCTGATTCCCTCGCCGACTCGCAGGACTTGCTCCCTCGAGTGTGGGCCCGGGAGCATCAGCCGGGGATCTGATAGTGGCAGTACTGGGCCTGATAGCCAAAGAGGCTGGGGGGGAAGAGAGAGGCTGGGGGGGCGGGGGGGGAGAGAGAGAGGCTGGGGGAGAGAGAGAGAGGCTGGGGGAGAGAGGGAGAGAGGCTGGGGGAGGGGGTAGAGAGAGGCTGGGGGAGGGGGGTGAGGGAGAGGCTGCGGGGTGGGAGAGAGGCTGGGGAGAGAGAGAGAGGCTGGGAGAGAGAGGGAGAGAGGCTGGGGGAGGGGGTGAGGGAGATGCTGGGGGGTGGGAGAGAGGCTGGGGAGAGAGAGAGAGAGAGAGACTGGGGGAGGGGGGTGAGAGAGAGGCTGGGGGGTGGGAGAGAGGCTGGGGAGAGAGAGAGAGAGAGAGAGGCTCGGGGAGAGAGAGAGAGAGAAGCTGGGGAAAGAGAGAGAGAGAGGCTGGGGAGAGAGAGAGGCTGAGGGGAGAGAGAGGCTGGGGAGAGAAAGAGACAGAGAGGATGGGGAGAGAGAGTGAGAGGCGGGTGGGGGGGGGGCAAGAGAGAGAGAGAAGCTGGGGAGAGAGAGGCTGGG
This sequence comes from Pristiophorus japonicus, assembly GCF_044704955.1. Classification (NCBI taxonomy): domain Eukaryota; kingdom Metazoa; phylum Chordata; class Chondrichthyes; family Pristiophoridae; genus Pristiophorus; species Pristiophorus japonicus. Next base: position 82,807,282 of record NC_091993.1, read on the forward strand.
GGTGGGGGGGAGAGGCTGGGGGGAAGAGAGAGACAGAGAGGCTGGGGAGAGAGAGAGAGAGAGAGAGGCTGGGGGGAGAGAGAGACATGTGGTGGGGGGGGGGGGGCGGCGGAGGGATTGGAGGGGAGAGAGGGAACTTAGGGAAGACGGATCATGTTCTTCCAACCCCCTACAAGGGACATCGTTGGAGTAGATGATATCCCGAAGTCACGACACTGTCACTATTCACTTCATACCCAATAAACCTGTTAACAATCCATACACAATGCCCCAACTATAGGGGAGTGGGGGGAGGAGGGGTGGTGGTGCGAGAGGATGCTCTTACGCTTGGGGGAGGGATGTACTTGGACTGGGGTAAGGCACTTTGCCTGGCCCTTGCTGTCTTCTGGGGAGCTCTGTTCTCTGTCGCTTCAGGAAGTCAAAGTGGATCGAGTTACAATTTGCAAAGTCAGTGAGACCTTGGGATGGATGGTTCCAGTGACACATTCCTGTGAAACTTCAGGGTGTGGCTTATCCTCCAAGGGGACCAATCAGAAACAAAGAGTGGAGCATGTTGGCCATTTTGGCAGTATAAATAAGCGCATCTTAACTATTACAGTGTCATGCCCAATAACTCATGTAACAGGAGTTGGATTTGGCGAAAGCAGAACGCTGTGTTTGTGCTCAGGGCTATCAGAGTAGAGAAGTGTTCAGAGTGAGATTTATGACCCAAAAAAGAGTGGTACAGAGAGTAATCTCATTTACATTTGGTTTAAATATGAAGCAATCTTCACATTCCATAGTGGGTTGAACAGGGTCACATTTAATAAATTCCCCTCCAGTTTCGAGCCATCCCCAACTCTCCTTGCTGGGAAATCATTTCACAGGTTCCAGACATCTGCTAACTCATTGGCCTGTGAGCTTTGACAGCGAGTGCCATCAGACTATCCAAACTTTGGAGTACCAGACCTCACCTGATCGTCATAAGCTTGCTTCCAGCATAGGTCAACGCATCAGGATCAGATGCAGGAATGCTGGCTGATTTTCCCCTTTCTAATTTAGAGGATCTGAGGCCAATTATAGCACCACCAGCTCAGATCATCTGCTGCAACATAGACTGGCAATTGAACCACAGACTTCCCTGGTCGAAATTACCCAGCTATTGACTGGAGAAACTCCCTGAGCCATTGGTGGGAGCGAGCCTCGCAAATTTTAAAGTAAAATGAGTCAGTCTTACACTGAATGCAGAAATTGACAAATGTGGCTATTGCTAACTGGAAACTCAACATGCTTTTTTGGCATAAGCAAAATCTCAATGTGACCAGTGGAAGAATTACACTACCCTACAAGAGAACCTTAAAATTATGTCCTGATATTGCCATGTAAAACAAGTATAATTGTGACTTTTCACAATCAAAAGGTCTTAGAAGTCTTGTGGGGATGAAAGACTTTAGTTAATTGGAGAAATTAGAGAAGCTGAGATTGTTCTCCTTAGTTAAGGGGAGATTTAATAAAGGCGTTCAAAGTCACGAAGGGTCAGCCCTGACTCCAGCAGACCCATCCCTACCCGGCCCGGCCCTGACTCCAGCAGCTGTTCTGCGTCCTGATCCCGAATGCACCAAGCAGCTTGCTGTCCGATCCAATCGTCTCTGCAGCCAACCTCGGCAGTTCTGCCTGACACTGAAGGCAGGTGGATAGGCATTTAAATTCGATTGAAATGGGGCCATCGTTTATCTCCCTTTAATTTGTGATAACATTTAGACCTTGGTGACTGAATTCATTTAAGTTAATGCAATGTAATTTAAAGCTTGTAATTTTTAATATTTTTCATCAATTATCTGTTTATAAAACAACTTATAACGTTGGAATAATCAAGAAAGCGACAAATAATTCCTGCAGGTTTTCACAGGTTTGACATCCTAAAGTTGCATTGGTGTCTCCAGGCCAGGTGACAGGGAAAGCAGATAATGCCAAACCGTACAAGGAAAAAAAAGATACGTATACAGAGAGAAAGTCAGAGGCAGACAGAATGTCAGTTGTAGGGAAAGAAAGAAGGAGTACAGAAAGAAAGACAGAGCTGTGAAAGGCGTGCAGAGATTAAGAGGCATCCAAGAGGTAAGGACAAGGAGAGACTAGAACAAAGAATACATGCCAAACGCCCGCTTTATAGATGGGCATTGTAAGATTTCTAAATCTCTGGCATTAAATTTGACAGTGAGACAATCCTTTTAACACAATTGGAACAGTTTATTAAAAAAACACACACATGCACATCCACCTTAGTCACAATAGATACAATGAGGTTGTCATAAAGAGTGATATACATTACTTCCCTTTGGCTGGCTGGTTCCCGGAGAGAGAGAAAAGTCTTTGGCTGAGTTCTCTTAAACCTCTCAAAGCCATTGTCCCTCCAAAAGCCTCGGGATTGGATCTTGGTTCCAGGGCAGTTCCTTACTGGCTCTCCTCACACATGTGGCTGTCTGACCTGGCTCAGTCACCTCTTGATTAATTTAAATGGCTTTCCAATACACAAAACCCATGCGGCAGCTCTGTGGGCTTCCACTTTGTTTCAACGCAAACAGGCCTTTCCGTATAACCTACACTTTTAACATTTATACATACACAGAATCAATTTTAATCATTAATAAACACTTTTATTCTTACAAACTCACCACCTTGAGGGGGAAATATCCTTATTGACCCCTCATATGGTTTATCTCCTCAGGGATCACATATCATTGACATTGAGAGGGAGAGAGAAAAATGGTGGCCTGTCTTGGTCCCCACCTTGTAAGGTGTAGGCCACGTAGGGGATTTATTATAGCCCAATCACATCTCCAGTGGAGACTCTCCCCTTCCCGTATCTTCAGTGCACTGTCGCTTCTCAAAGCACATTGATGATTGATGATGTTTGTGAGTCATGCTGCAGCTCCCGCTTCTCCATCTTCCCTCGGCTTCCGTCGTGACCGGTATCGTCCTGACAATCGTGAGGATCCGTAACATGGTCTGTGGGAAACAAAGATCAGTGCAGTATTTACTCTTTGGCAGTTTATAATTGATTAATGTGAAACCACTTCTTGTACTTAACGCCCTTTTTCCCCAGTAACTGAATCAAATAAACCGTGGGGTTCAATCGGTCTATAATCTTATGCGGTCCCCACTACCCGGGCTCACAGGCAGCTGCTTTTTCCCAGAATTTAGAATCATTACTGAGTCTCCCACCTGGTATTCACAGGGACATACTTTCTTGTCAAAATACCTTTTAATTTGTCTTTTTGACTTCCCCAATTTGGTGGACACAAATCGATTGATCTGATCGGTATGATCTACTACTTGTTCAAGCCACTTGAAACTACATGTTTTCATTGTCAGGGGACTCATCCCTGTTAGTGTTAGCTGGCCTGGTGCTCTCATGAGTCTCCCCATCATGGCCTGATATGGGGAGACCAAGTTGTTCTATGAGGTGTGGACCTCATTGCCATTAAGCACATTAGCAGCATGTTAGCCCATTGAATGGGGTGGTCCGTGCACAATTTTTTAAACATTAACTTGAGGGTCTTGTTCCCCCTTTCGACCCCTCCAGACAACTGGGGGTGGTGATTTGTAATTTGTGTTTTATCCCCAACATTTCCTGCAGGTGGGTAAAAATTTTACCAGTAAAGTGTGAACCTTGATCACTGACAACTTCTTACTGGTTCAACATGATTCAATAGTGTTTTGGCTGCTGTGATTGTGGTGTTGGAGCTGCAGGGGAATGCTTCGATCCATTCAGTGAATTGATCCACCACCACTGGGGCATGCTGAAAATTGCCTTGCGCCTGCGGAAGTGGCCCAATGAAGTCAATCTGGAGGTGAGTCCATGCCCCTTGAGACGGGGATGCGCTTTGAAGCAAGGCTCCGTTAATGCAAGCGGGAGGATTGTGCTGCAGGCACAGTAAGCATCATGCCACATATTGGTTGATTGTTTCCCTCATGGAAGGCCACCAAGCTGTGGATGCTACCTTATAGAAGGTTACCAGGGCCAAATAGTGCTCTGCTGTGGGCTGGGAGTGAAAGAGGGAGAGCAGTTCCTGACCCACCTCTGGTGGAACACACACTACCGGGCAGGCGTTTGGCTTTCTTTTGAACATCAGTAACTGCTCATCTGAGTCAGGGGCAGTGGCTAGTATGGTATTGGGAGCCCAGGCTGTTGGTTGAGGAAGGGGTCTGCCTTCCTCGTGCCAGATGTTTACAACAGCATATGACCAGTATTGCTGCTGCAGGGATTTTAAATCTAGGTGATCTGTTGGGGAGGCCCTGCTAACAGCATTGCGGGGCTCAACAACTATATCCTCTATCTCCCCATCAATCACAGCATCCTTGGCTGCTCTGTCTGCTCTGGAATTTCCCTCACTATGTGGACCCCCTTTTCTATGGGCTGCTCCCTTTCCTGTGAAGCAGGACTGGGATTGTTGTTTAAGGTATGGCCAGAGCAGGCGTAACCAGGGCCCATGGACCAGGGCCTTACCATCTATCATACAATAGTCATTTTTGTGGTATGGGGCAGGGAGAGCATGGTGTTTATAGCATAGGCACTATCGGACCAAATATTCACCGGTCTATCTGACATCTCCTTTACAGCAGTTAGAAATGCGGCGATTTCTGCATATTGTAAAGACTGTCTGTTGCATCTTCGCTGGATGGTTCTTTCTGGCAATACCACAGCATATTCGGTGTGAGGGGATCCCTCAATGTGATATGAGGACCCATCAATGTAGACATATGGGGCACCCTGTATGGGCTCTTTCTGCACAGGATCTATCTCAAAGTTAATCAGGACATTCATGCGGGTCCCCCTCATAGATCAGAAATTGTGGCAGCAATGTGGTGGGTTTGGAAATGGTATCAATGTCTCTTTCCATAAATTCCAATGTCCATTTGCTGAGGCGCTGTGAGGAAACTAACGAATCTCCAGGTTTCATCAGGAGTTTCGGAGGTGTGTCCCCGCTGTGCAGGATTGCAGCCTGTAACCCAGTAATAAAAGTAAAGTAATGTACCAACCAGAAGACGGCCAGTGGGTGGCGCTCGCATGTGGTATACATCTTTTCTGTCCCCTGCAGGATTCGAGACGCATATGCAATGGACTGTAGTTGATCAGCGCGCATTTGGCACAGAACTGCAGTGAGGCTTTGCTCTGTGGCCCTGACCTCCAAATGAAAGGGCTGCGTGGGATCAGACATGCGGCCTGTATCACTGCAGTTTTTAATTTAGCCACGGACTGGGTGTGGGCATCAGTCCATGCCAGGCGTATGTCATCTCCCTGCAGTTTTATTAAATCATACAGTGGCTTTGCACACTCTGCAAAGCCTGGGATAAAGTTCCTTTGGTACCCCACCAACCCAAAGGCTGTTTTCTAAGTAGGTAATGGCAGTCGCTGTATTACCTCCACCTTGTGAGAGTTGGGGGTTGATCCTTCTGGAGAAATGGACACTCCTAGAAAGGTGACCATTCTTTTACTAATTGAGCCTTACGGGGATTTACCTTTAATCCCGCCTGAGCCAACAATGTCAAAAGTTCATGCAAAAGGGACAGATGCTCCTCTATACTGTCGGTTGCCAGCAGTAGGCCGTCTACGTACTGCAGCAAGCAGATAGGGTGGGAAAAGTCTTAAAATTGCAGCTTTTCTTTTGTGGAATATCGTGGGGGCATTGTGGAACCCCTGAGGCAAGCATGTACAGGTGTAGCTCTGGACCTCAAATGTGAATGCAAATTTGTACTAGTCTTCCCCTTTAACAGGGATGCTCCAGAATCTATTGGCGATGTTGAGGGTCGAGAAGGAACCAGCAAGAATTTGAGATAATATGGTGGGAGTTTCTCTTACTACCGGTGAGCAGGCTGGTGTTACAGAATTTAACTTTCTGTAATCAATAGACAGTCTCCAGCTGCTATCAGGCTTTTTAACCGGCCATGCGGGTGAATTGGTCGTGAAAGTGCCTGTCCTAAGAACACCCTGTTCGACTAGGGATTTTATGGTGTGTCAGATGTAAGGGTGACTCTCCCTTGGGATGGGGTACTGTTTAGTGAATGAGTGGGGGTGTCCCTCAATAGATTCCTTGCCTGCCATTTTTCCAGTCATGCTTGCATGTGGCAAACACCGCGAGGTGTTCCTGAATTAGTTTTGCTCAGCTTCATTTTCGCTCCCTGGAGCGTCATACTCAGATGGTTTTATAATAGCAAAAACTGAGTGAGCATCTGAAATTTCTATCATTCCTGCCTTATCTCTCAATCCCATCCAAACACACTCCTGATTATAATCTATCATCGCACCACACTGATCCAATACATCAGTCTCTAAAATTCCCCTTCCGTCGGGGGTGGTCATCAGCATCGGCGCTGGGACCTTACAGGTGAGGCCTCCCAACTGAAGTTCAGTGGCCTTCCCTGTATACGCGGTGGTTGTATCACCGTTAAACCCTTTAAGGGTCATATAACCCTTGCCCACCACTGCATGGCGTTCAAGGTATGGGATGTGGATGATGGTAACGGCTGAGCCAGTATCGATAAGCATAATCTATTGCCTGCCCCTTTTTAAGACAAGAAGGACTACTGGTCTCCCACTACCATCACGTCGGAACCCCACTTCCGACCAATCTTTTGGGGCCGAACCCTATTATAGGATCGATCCTTGAATGGGTCCCTCTAATGAGTGTGCATCGGCGATTTCGTGCACCGGTAAATGATTTTGCACCCTTCCCGTGGCTATTTGGGTTTGTATGAGGCTTATCAATTGATACAATTGTTGATCTGTCCCAGAGGGCTTGGATTCGTCCCTCGGGAGTTATCTATGCGTTGCTTCATGGTTTGGTGCTGGTCTGGCTCTGCTGCAGTCTTTTGCTAGGTGGCCTACATTATTACAATTAAAGCACTGTCCCTTAAATGGGCAGTTTCAAGATCCCTCCACCATTGACACTGGTTTATTTGCAGGGTGTGGTGACTTCACCTTTAACTGGTCTTTTACCATCTCCCAGGCTCTTTGAGCGCTGGTCTTTATATCTGTCCACTGATTGGTGGGCCTCATGGCTATGCCCAGGGTGGTTTTAACTAAAGGGTGGAGTTTGGTCAGGAACATCGATTTAAATTGTTCCTGATTCTTTCCTACTGTAGCATTTGCGGGTGCCTGGTTCTGCATACGTTGATAGATATTGAACAGGCGATTACTGAAGGCTTGAGGGGTCTCTTCTGGGAGCTGCTTGGTCTGATTAAGCAGAGCCACTAAGTTCAAGTTTTGGATACCGAAATAGAAACATAGAAACATAGAAAATAGGTGCAGGAGTAGGCCATTCGGCCCTTCGAGCCTGCACCGCCATTCAATAAGATCATGGCTGATTATTCCCTCAGTATCCCTTTCCTGCTTTCTCTCCATACCCCTTGATCCCCTTAGCCATAAGGGCCATATCTAACTCCCTCTTGAATATATCCAATGAACTGGCATCAACAACTCTCTGCATCAGCGAATTCCCCAGGTTAACCACTCTCTGAATGAAGAAGTTTCTCCTCATCTCAGTCCTAAATGGCCTAGCCCTTATGCTAAGACTATGTCCCCTGGTTCTGGACCTCCCCAACATCGGGAACATTCTTGCCACATCTAACCTGTCCACTCCTGTCAGAATCTTATACGTTTCTATGAGATCCCCTCTCATCCTTCTAAACTCCAGTGAATAAAGGCCCAGTTGAACCAGTCTCTCCTCATATGACAGTCCAGCCATCCCGGGAATTAGTCTGGTGAACCTTCACTGCACTCCTTCAATAGCAAGAATGTCCTTCCTCAGATTAGGAGACCAAAACTGAACACAATATTCCAGGTGAGGCCTCACTAAGGCCCTGTACAACTGCAGTAAGACCTCCCTGCTCCAATACTCAAATCCCCTAGCTATGAAGGCCAAAATACCATTTGTCTTCTTCACCGCCTGTTGTACCTGCATGCCAACCTTCAATGACTGATGAACCATGACACCCAGGTCTCGTTGCACCTCTCCTTTTCCTAATTTGTCACCATTCAGATAATATTTTGCCTTCGTGTTTTTGCCCCCAAAAAGGATAACCTCATATTTATCCACATTATACTGCATCTGCCATGCAATTGCCCACTCACCTAACCTGTCCAAGTCACCCTGCAGCCTCTTAGCGTCCCCCTCATAGCTCACACCGCCACTCAGTTTAGTGTCATCTGCAAACTTGGAGATATTACACTCAATTCCTTCATCTAAATCGTTAATGTATATTGTAAAGAGCTGGGGTCCCAGCACTGAGCCCTGTGGCACTTCATTAGTCACTGCCTGCCATTCTGAAAAGGACCCGTTTATCCCGACACTCTGCTTCCTGTCTGCCAACCAGTTCTCTATCCACATCAGTACATTACCCCCAGTAGCATGCGCTTTAATTTTGCACATCAATTTCTTGTGTGGGACCTTGTCAAAAGCCTTTTGAAAGTCCAAGTACACCACATCCACTGGTTCTCCCTTGTCCACTCTACTAGTTACATCCTCAAAAAATTCCAGAAGATTCGTCAGGCATGATTTCCCTTTCATAAATCTATGCTGACTTGGACCGATCCTGTCACTGCTTTCCAAATGCATTGCTATTTCATCCTTAATGATTGATTCCAACATTTTCCCCACTACTGATGTCAGGCTTACTGATCTATAATTACCCATTTTCTCTCTCACTCCTTTTTTAAAAAGTGGTGTTACATTAGCTATCCTCTAGTCCATAGGAACTGATCCAGAGTCGATAGACTGTTGGAAAATGATCACCAATGCATCACTATTTCGAGGGCCACTTCCTTAAGTACTCTGGGATGCAGACTATCAGGCCCCGGGGATTTATCAGCCTTCAATCCCATCAATTTCCCAAACACAATTTCCCGCCTAATAACGATATCCCTCAGTTCCTCCTTCTCACTAGACTCATTGTCCCCTAGTACATTCAGAAGGTTATTCGTGTCTTCCTTTGTGAAGACAGAACCGAAGTATTTGTTCAATTGGTTTGCCATTTCTTTGTTCCCCATTATAAATTCACCTGAATCCGATGCAAGGGACCTACATTTGTCTTCACTAATCGTTTTCTCTTCACATATTTATAGAAGCTTTTGCATCAGTTTTTATGTTCCCTGCAAGCTTCCTCTCATACTCTATTTTCCCCCTCTTAATTAAACCCTCCTCTGTTGAATTCTAAATTTCTCCCAGTCCTCAGGTTTGTTACTTTTTCTAGCCAATTTATATGCCTCTTCCTTGGTTTTAACACTATCCTTAATTTCTCTTGTTAGCCACAGTTGAGTCACCTTCCCCATTGTATTTTTACTCCAGACAGGGATGTACAATTGCTGAAGTTCATCCATGTGATCTTTAAATGTTTGCCATTACATCTACCGTCAACCCTTTAAGTATCCTTTGCCAGTCTATTCTAGCCAATTCATGCCTCATACCGTCGAAGTTACCTTTCTTTAAGCTCAGGACCCTAGTTTCTGAATTAACTGTGTCACTCTCCGTCTTAATAAAGAATTCTACCATATTATGGTCACTCTTCCCCAAGGGGCCTCGCACAACAAGATTGCTAATTAGTCCCTTCTCATTACACATCACCCAGTCTAGGATGGCCAGCTCTCTAGTTGGTTCCTCGACATATTGGTTGAGAAAACCATCCCTAATACACTCCAGGAAATCCTCCTCCACCGCATTGCTACCAGTTTGGTTAGCCCAATGAATATGTAGATTAAAGTCGCCCATGATAACTGCTGTACCTTTATTGCACACATCCCTTATTTCTTGTTTGATGCTGTCCCCAACTTCACTACTACTGTTTGGTGGTCTGTACACAACTCCTACCAGCGTTTTCTGCCCTTTGGTATTCTGCAGCTCCACCCATACCGATTCCACATCATCCAGGCTAATGTCCCTCCTTACTGTTGCATTAATTTCATCTTTAACCAGCAACGCCATCCCGCCACCTTTTCGTCTCTGCCCATCCTTCCTAAATGTTGAATACTCCTTGATGTTGAGTTCCCAGGCTTGGTCACCCTGGAACCATGTCTCCGTAGGCCAATTACATCATAGCCGTTAACTGCTGTCTGGGCAATGAATTCGTCCACCTTATTCCAAATAGTCCTCGCATTGAGGCACAGAGCCTTCAGGCTTGTCTTTTGAAGACACTTTGACCCTGTAGAATTTTGCTGTAATGTGGCCCTTTTTGTTTTTTGCCTTGGGTTTCTCTGCCCTCCACTTTTACTATTCTCTTTTCTATATTTTGCTTCTGCCTCCATTTTATTTCCCTCTGTCTCCCTGCATAGGTTCCCATCCCCCTGCCATATTAGTTTAATTCCTCCCCAACAGCACTAGCAAACACTCCCCCTAGGACATTGGTTCCAGTCCTGCCCATGTGCAGACCGTCCGGTTTGTACTGGTCCCACCTCCCCCAGAACCGTTTCCAATGTCCCAGGAATTTGAATCCCTCCCTTTTGCACCACTCCTCAAGCCACGTATTCATCTGGGCTAACCTGCGATTCCTATTCTGACTAGCACGTAGCACTGGTAGCAATCCTGTGATTACTACTTTTGAGGTCCTACTTTTTAATTTAGCTCCTAGCTCCCTAAATTTGTCTCGTAGGACCTCATCCCGTTTTTTACCTGTATCGTTGGTACCTATGTGCACCACGACAACTGGCTGTTTACCCTCCCTTTTCAGAATGTCCTGCACCCGCTCTGAGACATCCTTGACCCTTGCACCAGGGAGGCAACATGCCATCCTGGAGTCTCGGTTGCGGCCGCAGAAACGTCTATCTATTCCCCTTACAATCGAAACCCCTATCACTATAGTTCTCCCACTGTTTTTTTGCCCTACTGTGCAGCAGAGCGACCCACGGTGCCATGAACTTGGCTGCTGCTGCCCTCCCCTGATGAGTCATCCCCCTCAACAGTACCCAAAGCGGTGTAACTGTTTTGCAGAGGGATGACCGCAGGGGACCCCTGCACTACCTTCCTTCCACTGCTCTTCCTGTTGGTCACCCATTTACTATCTGTAATATGTCCTTACTATACAGTATAAATGCACACGGTCCCATACTTGAGAGACGATCACTCTGTGACCTGTTACCTTTATTACCAAGACCTCAAGAGGAAGACGGTGGGTGGAGCTTCCCCTTTTATACACCGGAAGTGTCCCTGACTTCCCACATAGTACAGGAGGAGCATAACACATGTCCGAGCTCTCCTGCCATGTCTTAAGCCTTAGATTAACTTAATTTGGCAACAACAATGCGAAAGGTTACTTACTGATAAAGAAAAAGAAGAAGAAAAACTACTTACCAATCACCAGCCAATCACTTACCCCCTTGGCTGTGATGTCACTTTTCGATTTCTTTCTACTTCTTTTTTGCCTTCTCTCCCCGCTGCAGCTGCACCGGTAGGCCTCCTCATTGCTGCTGCTGCTCCCTGCAACTGCTGGGCCTCTTGTAGGCCTCACCAACGTCCCGCTCCGCCTCCTCATTGCTGCTGCTGCTCCCTGCAACTGCTGGGCCTCTTGTAGGCCTCACCAACGTCCCGCTCCGCCTCCTCATTGCTGCTGCTGCTCCCTGCAACTGCTGGGCCTCTTGTAGGCCTCACCAACGTCCCGCTCCGCCTCCTCATTGCTGCTGCTGCTCCCTGCAACTGCTGGGCCTCTTGTAGGCCTCACCAACGTCCTGCTCCGCCTCCTCGATGTTTAGGATCTCGGTCATGAGTGCATCGGCCGCTGCGCCAGGCTGGAGGACCGCTTCTGGCAGATTATCTTTTAGGGAAGTGGAACAGGCCAAAAAGAGGACTCGTGTTAAGTCTCTCTCTTCCAACTCGGGGTGCCCCCTCCTGAAATTTGCCCACCTCCTATTAACTTCCAGTGGGTCTTCCCCATCATTAATGAGCCCCAATTCGTGGCTACACGCCATGGAGTCAGCATCAGATATGGACCGTGAGTCGGTATGGTTACTGGTGATGCGACCGTGTATATTATGTCGTAAAGAAGTGGTTACTACGGCTACAGTTGGCTCTTGTGTCTCCAAGGTATCCCATTCTGCACCACTCTCCTGAGGATTATACTGACTTCCTTCCTCTTCCCAATCTGTCTCTGTTATGGCTCCCCGTGTTACTGTGGATACCAGGGCCTGCTGCTCCCCTAACTTACCTTTTAGCCTCGCTATTTCTAGTTGGCACTGGGAGTGATCTGCCTCCCTATGTGGCTTCTTAATTACTTCCCTTAATGCGCCCCGAGCATCTTTTATCTCTTGCTGGAGCCTCAAGTTTTCCAATTTATATTTTTTTGAACTCTAATTTGTTTTCATTTGGTTCAACAACGGCTGCTGTGGCATTTAAGTTTGAGAGACTTTGTTGTTGTAGCAATGAAGCTGCCTGTTCAGCCCCTCTTTCTAATTGCTTAATACTGTGGTTTAATTGGCCAATTTCTTGTCTTAAATGCAGTATTTCTCCCTCTTTTAACTGCTTCACAGTTGGAGGCCTTCTTCCTTTTGTTGGTTTATATCTTCAATCTCTCTTTCTTTTAGTTGAATCTCTTTTACTTGCAATTCTTTCAAATCTTATATCACTTTGGCATCCTGTCTCATTAATTCCTCTTCGCTCCCGGCACAATAAACTGCCACGAGACTGTTTGCCCGTTTTGGCCTTAGCTCTCCCTTATCTACCCTTCCCTGGATAAGTTTCACCATCTCCCCAAATGATGCAGGTTGACCCTCGTGGATGTGCCGTGACTATGCCTTTAACTCTTCTATGTCCTGTATCGGGAACTTTTTGGACAACTTCTCCTGATAAACTAGCTCAACATTTCTTTTTATTGTTGGCTTTCTGTCCATGACCGATCCCTTCATCCTATGTCTTTTGAATATAACTACTGGTGGATCCCCACTTAAACAGTTACAACTATCGAGACGACCACTCCTTAAGACGCAATTTCTCCCGATCAGTTTAATCGTTTCTAGCTTATGCTTCGCAACACAGATTAGAATCGCAACTCCCGAGATTTCTAATTGTACCAAAAGAACCATCAAAAAGATGTCACGCCAGTTGCCCGCATTCTCCACCAATTGTAAGATTTCTAAATCTCTGGCATTAAATTTGACAGTGAGACAATTCTTTTAAAACAATTGGAATAGTTTATTTAAAAACACACACACACATTCACATCCACCTTAGTTACAACAGATGCAATGAGATTATAATAAAGAGTGATATACATTACTTCCCTTTGGTTGGCTGGTTCCCAGAGAGAGAGAAAAGTCTTTGGCTTTTAAACCTCTCAAAGCCATTGTCCCACCGAAAGCCTCAGGATTGGACCTTGGTTCCAGGGCAGTTCCTTACTGGCTCTCCTCACACATGTGGCTGTCGGGCCTGGCTCAGTCATCTCATGATTAATTTAAATGGCTTTCCAATTCACAAAACCCACGCGGCAGCTCTGTGGGCTTCCATTTTGTTTCAACATAAACAGGCCTTTCCGTATAACCTATACTTTTAAAATTATACACACACAGAATCAATTTTAATCATTAATAAACACTTTTATTCTTACAAACTCCCCACCTTGAGGGGGAAATATCCTTATTGACCCCTCATATGGTTTATCTCCTCAGGGATCACATATCATAAACATTGAGAGGGAGAGAGAGAAAAGTGGATGGCCTGACTTGGTCACCACCTTGTAAGGTGTAGGCCACGTAGGGGATTTATTATAGTCCAATCACATCTCCAGCGGAGACTCTCCCCTTCCCATATTTTCAGTGCACCGTCACTTCTCAAACAGGCCTTTCCATATAACCTGCACTTTTAACATTTATACATACACAGATTCAATTTTAATCATTAATAAACACTTTTATTCTTACAGCATCATCCCCTGTCTGTGACGTCCAGTCTTGTGGGCTGAAATTAGCAGGCAATCTCCTCTCTCCCGCCGCCTATCCTGCTCTGAGTCCGGTAGCTAAGACACTGGGCAGGCCCTACTTCTCCTCTCATGTGCTACCAGCACTACTGACTCTGATTGCCAGCTCTGCATATTGGAGATAGGAACTTTCGCAAGAATTGGAATTCCCAGCCATACAGAGGTGGCAATCTGGGTCATTGGCTCTGAGGGCAAATGGAGAAGAGAAGGGTGGGGGGAAATAGATGCCAAGGGGAGGGAGGAGAATGTATAGCAAGGGAAGGAGTGGCAGAATGCAAGCTTACTTAGTGCTCCTATGCAATCATTCATTGACTTATTGTTATGTTTCATTATTCCTTAAAGTGCAATGAGGCGTCTTGTTGTATTTGAGCACTTACAGAAATGTAAGTTCTTTACATACACCAATGTAATATTGAGTTGCTTTGAAGCCATGATCTTGATCATAGGCATTTATTCAGGGTCAGTGGCAGAGCCAGTGGGGGTTCGGGGTCATAACCCCTCTCACCCAAAGATTTTGAGGTCCACTAATGCGGCTTTGGGGCACGGCCTCCATTTTGCTTCTGGGAGCTTCTGCCACCCCCCTTTGACCTCCAGGTTCGACCTGCATCTGTGGTTCGCAGTCCGTCCTATGGACTAGGTAAGTCAGCAATCCGCAGTTCCAAAAGGTTGGCCAAATCTTGAGTTTGACTGCTCCAAGGTTTGTAGGTTCGCAGCTACATCAAAGGAAGAAAGAATGAGAACAAGTTATAGACAGATGCAGAAACACAAATAGAGTTTGGGAGAAGCTGAAAGAACGAGACTGTAAATAAAATTGTTTGTGAGTAGTGCTGTAGTCTGGAACATCATGGCGGAGGTGTGGCGAATGAGGGTACGGGGCCCAGAAGAGCCGAGGACCCAGAGGCAGCACGGGCCAGCCCACACTGCGATATGTGTGTGCGCACTAGGTCCGTGCAACAGAGCAGGTCTCCAGTCGTCCTGGTTAACCCTTGCTACTGTCAAGCTCGTGTGGTGGCTGGTGTGCAACGGTCACCACACGTTAAAAAAATCCACGCACAGGCATCTTCCACCCCGTCAACTGGAGTTCAGGACTGGAACATCGGGTCCTTCATTGAAACATCTGTGAACTCTCGTGGAAACAAGTCATCCTCGTTCGAGGGACCGCCTATGATGATGATGATGATGAGCTTGTATTAACTTCTTGACTGCCAACGTTTCTTAGAGTTTCTGTGCCTGTGTTGCTAAGGGGATGAGTCGAGTGGAGTTAACTTCTGTTTGAATTGTAGAACAATTTCAGTCATGGAAAGGCTGACGGTGAAAAAAAAATCAGATACCGTTATCATTTCTTCTGCCAACTTTATGCTGGAGAAATTCCAGCAGGGGGCAGTGTGGAATCAGCCTGCCATTGGAACTCTGCCCACACACAGACTCATTTGTTGTCAGCAAGTTCCTGACTGTGATCTTTTCTGCCTTGAACCATTAAATGAGATGGATACCTTGATTGGATTTACAGTGCAATCAGCTTTCATCCTCCCCACCTGCTTACTTGGATATTAGACAGACACTGTCAACATGACAAAAGGACTTCAGTGTGCGAACTCCTGCTGAGGTATTGTTGTAACAAGCTACTTGTGGGATATCTTATTGACTGCCAGCTGAAAATTAATTTACCCTACTTCATTCTCTTTATGCAATCAGACATTACTTCAATATCTAAATCTAATTTGTCAAACATAACTTGCCTTTAACAAATTCTATCCTTAAGGGCCAATTTTAACTCGGGCCGGGAATTGGGGTGTGCGGGGGCTGAAGCGGACAACATGAGATTGTTGCCTCGGAGATTTTGGGGGGGAAATTGCCTCCTTCTTTTAGGCTCAAAGAGGCAGTAACGGTGCGGTAGGGCCTTTCTGACCGGGTGCAGGTGGATAGTGCCACCCATCCGGAATTGCCCCTGGTTTCTGACCCGTTGTCGGGCACATGCTGACCCCTTACCGCCTGGCGAGAGAAACTGACCCGCGGGAGTGGGGCCGCCAGCGGGAAACTGCCAGTGTCTGGGCGGTGTCCTTAAAGGGGAGGGCGCACCGCCGCGGCCGGCATTTTATTTCAATTGGTGGCCACGGGTTCGGTGGGGCCGCTAACAGGCCGAAGCCCTCCCTGGTGGCCCAGTGGGTGCCAAGGAGGTCTCGCTAGGCCTCGCAGCGTCCCTCCCCTTTAAGTGAAGAGGAGGGACATTGCTACATGTCAGCACAACGTAGCACGTCCGCGGCGCTGATGACACCGCCTGCTTCCACCCCGCTCCCGACTCGCTTCCACCCCTCTGCCGTCCCCGTTGATTTTTGAAGACAAAAGTGGGCAATTTCACTCCATTCCCCGCCCCATCAGTACTGGCGGTAATTTGCCAGTTCATTTGAATTATCCACCCCAAACGGGGCGGAGGGCAATTTTGGCCCCTTGGAGCCTCCTTTGCGTGCCCCTACTCTGATTGGTGAGAGGAGGTTAAGGAGTTGTATAGTTCCTTGGCATATATTTGTTGGGATAGCAGGGCTCTTACAGCTTCACAAGTGATGCAGCACTGTTAACGTGCAGTTACTGCCGTATGGAGGCAAACAGGAGGTAATCTTGCTTTGAAAACAAATTCTTGGTAATAAAAAAATGTTTATACCCTTTTCTAAAAAACAAAGTGATCTTGTTCTGTCCCCTGCCTCCACGGTTTCTCCAGGTGTATTTTCACACAGTGTGAAATGGAAAGAAAGAAAGACATTTATATAGTGCCCATCACGACTTCAGGATGTTCCGAAGCACTTTCATTTCTGCTCCTGTGTACCCTCTCCAATAGTACCCTATGTCGAAAGCATTTGAGGATTTTCAGGGCCAACATCTTAGACAATAGAAATATCTGTATTTAAATTCAGCTGCAGCGTGAGCATGAACCGACAAGTGGAAGGACAGGTTTGCCATGTGTAATAAATCAGCAAAAATCCTTAACCAAACTTAATGTTGCCCAGTGAGCTCATTGCCCATTTCCCAGAGTGCAGTTCTGTTTTTACTGTTCAAATTTAAGGGGGGAGGCACGTTTAAAATTCATCAGCCTCCCTAATTGGATTCTAATATTCTTCTAATTATCTCATTTGCATATCGGCTAAATGTTGCTAAGGACTCCGGTGCCTTACTGAATCCCCAATTAGATAAAGAAATCTTTCCACTCACACACTTGAATTAACAATGAGCCCCTGGGACAATCCACCTGAACTTCAGAATATTTGACCTTTCAACGTGTCGCGGGATGAGATATTTCAACAACGTTTCGTGAATTTCTGAGTAATTGTGCTTTAGAATCTGGCAATCTTTGACTCCCAAGTTTTTGTTTGAATTTCCTAGAATTGGTCACATATACAGTGAGAAATACACCTGTCCAAATCAGTTTGGAGCTTATAATATGAGTAGACGTCTCCTTGGTCCAAAGACTTTTACTTAAAAAATGAAATGAGACTAAATTGCTGGCACATATCAAAGTTAAATCAGAATCATATTTAATTCATTCACCAAGATACCATTTGGCTTAATTTGAACCCTAGCTCTAGACATGCAGAGTGAATATAGGCAATAGTAGCAGTCATGAGACAGAAACCAATGGTTTAAAGTTGTGTGTTGTTTTCTAAGGGCCGTTATATGCACAGGGAGAGTTATGTCTCACTAAGTACCTTCAAATGAATGATTGGAGCTATTAACCTCGCCCACACAATGGTTGGAGCTATTAACCTCGTCCACACGTTGTTTGTAGCTATTAACCTCGTCCACACGATGGTTGGAGCTATTAACCTCGCCCACACGATGATTGGAACTATTAACCTTGCCCACACGATGGTTGGAGCTATTAACCTCGCCCACACGATTAGAATAATGAAAAATATTGTCAATTTTTAAAATTTTCATCTCTTTTCTTTCATACGTTATATAAATAATGGTTCTACAAGTTTTATTAGAAATTTTGAAAAGTGTAATGATTCACATCCAAATTAATAAAGAATTTCAGCAATTAAAAAAAAAAATTTACTTTTGCAGAGGAGTGTTTTCACAGGACCAATTTAACTGTAATTGTTCCCTGATTAATAATCCCACCATTAGCACCAATTTACAATCAGCCCAGTTAAATAGAGATTACTGAAATAAATTGAAAAAGAGGTGCTTTGACTTTACTGAAATTTCCGAAGAACTTGCATTTATTTAGCATCTTTCATGGCCTCGAGGCATCCCAAAGCACTTTACAGCCAATGAAATATGTTTGAAGTGTAGTCACTGTTGTAATCTAGGAAACACGGCAGCCAATTTGCGCACAGCAAGCTCCCACAAACAGCAATGTGATAATGACCAGATAATCTGTTTTAGTGCATGTTGATTAAAGGATAAATATTGGTCAGGACACCAGGGATAGCTTCCCTGCTCTTTCAAAATAATGGCATTGGATGTTTTACAGCCACATGAGGGCAAATGGGGCCTCGGTTTAACGTCTCATCTGAAATACGGCACCTCCGACAGTGTAGTACTGTACTCAGTGTCAGCCTGGATTTTATGTTCAGGTCTCTGGAGTGGTACTTGAACCCACAACCTTCTGATTCATACATACACGATCAAATAGTTCCACTTTGGGCAGTACAGGCACACCCCAAAAGTAAGACACTCAGACCTCTTATGAGAGTGACTAGCAACAAGAATATCTAAACCAAAATGCAAATTTGTAATGGGGAGTACGTCTTGCAGTAAAACTGATGGACAAAGAGCCCATTATCACTCTCTACTGCGTTTTACTCAATTCCACTTTACTGTAAAATTATTCCACCTGAAGAGTTCGTTAGATATTTAAATTCATTTCTAAATTATTGATACATTTATGAATCTGTCCTCACCAATCTACCTGTTGCAGATGCATCTGTCCATGACAGTATTGGTAGCAGTGACCACCACACAATCCTTGTGGAGACAAAGTTCCATCTTCACACTGAGGACACCCTCCATCATGTTGTGTGGCTGTACCATCGTGCTCAATGGGATAGATTAAGAACAGATCTAGCAGCTCAAAACTGGGCATACATGAGGCGCTGTGGACTATCAACAGCAGCAGAATTGTATGCCACCACAATCTGTAACACCATGGGCCAGCATATCCCTCACTCTACCATTACCATTAAACCAGGCAACCAACACTGGCTCAATGAGGAATATAGAAGGGCATGCCAGGAGCAGCACCAAGTGTATCTAAAAATGAGGTGCCACCTTGGTGAAGCTACGACACAGGACTACACACATGTTAAATAGCAGAAGCAGCATTTTTAAAAATTCATTCATGGATGTGGGTGCTGCTGGCAAGACCTGCATTTATTGCCCATCCCTAATTGTGCTTGAGTGGCTTGCTTTGCCATTTCAGAGGGCAATTACACATTAACCACATTGCTGTGGGTCCAGAGTCAAATATAGTGCAGGCCCAGTAAGGACAACAGATTTCCTTCTCTAAAGATCATTAGTGAACTAGATGGGTTTTTACAACAATCAGTTTCATGGCTGCCATTATTAGGAGACCGAGGGTCTAGTGAGAAGGAGGAACTGAAGGATATCCTTATTAGGCGTGAAGCTGTGTT
This sequence comes from Pristiophorus japonicus, assembly GCF_044704955.1. Classification (NCBI taxonomy): domain Eukaryota; kingdom Metazoa; phylum Chordata; class Chondrichthyes; family Pristiophoridae; genus Pristiophorus; species Pristiophorus japonicus. The sequence continues at coordinate 82,826,844 of NC_091993.1, forward strand.
GGGGAAATTGATGGGATTGAAGGCCGATAAATCATCGGGGCCTGATAGTCTGCACCCCAGAGTACTTAAGGAAGTGGCCCTCAAAATAGTGATGTATTGGTGATCATTTTCCAACAGTCTATCAACTCTGGATCAGTTCCTATGGACTAGAGGGTAGCTAATGTAACACCACTTTTTAAAAAAGGAGGGAGAAAGAAACGGGTAATTATAGACCGGTTATTTTGATATCAGTAGTGGGGAAAATGTTGGTATCAATTATTAAAGATGAAATAGCAGCGCATTTGGAAAGCAGTGACAGGATTGGTCCAAGTCAGCATGGATTTATGAAAGGGAAATCATGCTTGACGAATCTTCTGGAATTTTTTGAGGATGTAACTAGTGGAGTGGACAAGGGAGAACCAATGGATGTGGTGTATTTGGACTTTCAAAAGGCTTTTGACAAGGTCCCACACAAGAGATTGGTGTGCAAAATTAAAGCACATGGTATTGGGGGTAATATATTGACGTGGATAGAGAACTGGTTGGCAGACAGGAAGCAGAGAGTTGGGATAAACGGGACCTTTTCAGAATGGCAGGCAGTGACTAGTGGGGTGCCACAGGGCTCAGTGCTGAAACCCCAGCTATTTACATTATACATTAATGATTTAGATGAAGGAATTGAGTGTAATATCTCCAAGTTTGCAGATGACACTAAACTGGGTGGTGGTGTGAGCTGTGAGGAGGATGCTACAAGGCTGCAGAGTGACTTCGACAGGTTAGGTGAGTGGGCAAATGCATGGCAGATGCAGTATAATGTGGAGAAATGTGAGGTTATCTACTTTGGTGGCAAAGGCACAAAGGCAGAATATTATCTGAACGGTGACAGATTAGGAAAAGGGGAGGTGCAACGAGACCTGGGTGTCATGGTACATTAGTCATTGAAAGTTGGCATGCAGGTACAGCAGGCGGTGAAGAAGGCAAATGGTATGTCGGCCTTCATAGCTAGGGGATTTGAGTATAGGAGCAGGGAGGTCTTACTGCAGTTGTACAGGGCCTTGGTGAGGCCTCACCTGGAATATTTTTGTTCAGTTTTGGTCTCCTAATCTGAGGAAGGACGTTCTTGCTATTGAGCGAGTGCAGCGAAGGTTCACCAGACTGATTCCCGGGATGGCAGGACTGACATATGAGGAGAGACTGGATCGACTGGGCCTGGGAGGTTAGAAGGATGAGAGGGGATCTCATAGAAACGTATAAAATTCTGACGGGACTTGACAGGTTAGATGCGGGAAGAATGTCCCGATGTTGGGGAAGTCAGCACCAGGGGACACAGTCCCATTTGGGACTGAGATGAGGAGAAATTTCTTCACTCAGAGAGTTGTTAACCTGTGGAATTCCCTACCGCAGAGAGTTGTTGTTGCCAGTTCATTGGATATATTCAAGAGGGAGTTAGATATGGCCCTTACGGCTAAACGGATCAAGGGGTATGGAGAGAAAGCAGGAAAGGGGTACTGAGGTGAATGATCAGTCATGATCTTATTGAATGGTGGTGCAGGCTCGAAGGGCCGAATGGCCTACTCCTGCACCTATTTTTTATGTTTCTATTACTGATACTCGCTTTTTATTGCAGATTTATTTAATTAACTAAATGGTGCCATGGTGGGATTTGAACTCATGCCCCCAGATTGTCAGTATAGGCCTTTAAATTACTAGTGCAGTAACATAACCATTATGCTACTGTTTGCTGTGTTATAGCATGCCATAGACATAGCTAAGTGATCCCACAACCAACGGATCATATCAAAGCTCTGCAGCCCTGCTACATCCAGTCAGGAATGGTGGTGGACAATTAAACAACAAACCATGAACAGCCCCATCCTCAATGATGGCAGAGCCCAGCATGTGAGTGTAAAAAACAAGGCTGAAATGTTCATAACCATCTTCAGTCAGAGGTGCCGAGAGGATGATCCATCTTGGACTCCTCCTGAGGTCCCCACCATCACAGATGCCAGTCTTCAGCCAATTTGATTCACTCCATGTGATATCAAGAAACGGCTGAGTGCAGTAGATACAGCAAAGGCTAAGGGCCCCGACAAAATCTCGGCTATAGTGCTGAAGACTTGTACTCCAGAACTAGCCGCGCCTCTAGCCAAGCTCTTCCACTACAGCTACAACGCTGGCATCGACTCGACAATGTGGAAAATTGCTCAAGTACATCCTGTTCATAAAAAGCAGGACAAATCCAATCCATGCAATTACTGTCCCATCAGTCTACTCTTAATCATCAGCAAAATGATGGAAGGTGTTGTCGACAATGCAATCAAGCGGCACTTACTCACCAATAACCTGCTCACCGATGCTTAGTTTGGGGTCCGCCAGGACCGCTCATTACATCCTTGTTCCAAACATGGACAAAAGCACTGAATTCCAGAGATGAGGTAAGAGTGACTGCCCTTGATATTAAGGCAGCATTTGACCGAGTGTGGCATCAAAGAGGCCTAATAAAATAGAAGTCAATGGGGATCCGAATGAAAACTTTCCACTGGCTGGTGTCATATCTAGCACAAAGGTTATTCTTGGAGGCCAATCATCTCAGCCCCAGGACATCACTGCAGGAGTTCCTCAGGGCAGTGTCCTAGGTTCAACCATCTTCAGCTGCTCCAAGAATGATCTTCCCTCCATCATAAGGTCAGAAGTGGGAATGTTCACTGATGATTGCACAGTGTTCAGTGCCATTCGCAATTCCTCAGATAATGAAATATGAACCCACATGCAGCAAAACCTGGACAACATCCAGCTTGGGCTGATAAGTGACAAGTGCCAGGCAATGACCATCTCTAACAAGAGAGAGTCTAACCACCTCCTCTTGGCTTTCAATGGCATCACATTGACAAAAACGCCACCATCAACATCCTAGGATTCAGCATTAACCAGAAATTTAACTGGACACATAAATATTGTGGATACTAGTGCAGGTCAGAGGCTGGGTATTCTGTGATGAGTGACTCACTTCCTGACTCCCCAAAGCCTTTTCACCACCTATAAGGCAGAAGTCAGAAGTGTGATGGAATACTCTCCACTTGTCTGGATGAATGCAGCTTCAACAATAGTCAAAAAGCTTGACACTATCCAGGACAAAGCATCCACCACCTTAAGTATTCACTCCCTCCACCACTGGCACAACATGGCTTCAGTGTGTACCATCTACAAGATGCACTGCAGCAACTCGCCAAGTCTCGACAGCACCTCCCAAACACGTGATCTCTACCACCTAGAAGGACAAAGGCAGCAGGTGCATGGGAACACCATCACCTCCAAGTTCCATGTAAGTCACACACCATCCTGACTTGTCGCCGGATCAAAATCCTGGAACTCCACTTCACCACATGGACTAGCGCAGTTCAAGGTGGCAGCTCACCACCACCTTCTCAAGGGCAACTAGGGATGGGCAATAAATCCTGGCCTTGCCTATCACTTTAAATCTGTGTCCTCTTGTCACTGACCCTCCTGCCAGTGGAAATAATTCACGGCAGATTTTAAGCCCGCCGCTATGCAAACGAGTCTGAGCGGAAACTTGGGAGGAAAAACTTCTCAAAACTAGCGCAATTTGGGGCGCAATTTGCGCCTGGATCAGCGATTACACTCAAAGCGGAATCTCTACCCCATAGAGATTAAAATGAAACAGAAAAGAGGAGCTTATGATAAATGTTGGGTTCATAATTCAGTACAGAACCAACAACAACAACTTGCATTTATATAGCTCTTTTAACGTAGTAAAACGTCCCAAGGTGCTTCACAGCAGTGTAAAAAGACAAAAATTTGACACCAAGCCACATAAGGGGAAATTAGGGCAGATGATCAAAAGCTTGGTCAAAGAGGTAGGTTTTAAGGAGCATCTTAAAGGAGGAAAGAGAGGTAGAGGGGCGGAGAGGTTTAGGGAAGGAATTCTAGAGCTCAGGGCCTAGGTAGTTGAAGGCACGACCACCAGTAGCTGAGCGATTATAATCAGGGATGCTCAAGAGGGCAGAGTTAGATAAGCACAGATATCTCGAGGGTTTGTGGGCTGAAGGAGATTACAGAGATAGGGAGGGGCGACGCCATGGAGGGATTTGAAAAGATGGGAATTTTGAAATCGAGGCGTTGCTTAAATTAACCAAGCTGAATACAAGGAATACAGGGGAGAACTGAAAATAGGAAATAAGGGCAAAGAGAGTGCATGAGAATAGATTAGTGGGTAAGAAAAAATGGAACTCAAAAGTCTTTTACAAATATATAAATAGTAAAAGTGTAGTCAAAGGAAAGGTGAGCCATTTAGTGACCAAAGAGAAGATCTTGTGGAGGCTGAGTGCAAGGCTGAGACATTAAATGAGCACTTTGCAACTGTCTTCACTAAAGAGGAGAATGCTGCCAATGTCACCGTACAGGAGGAGGTTGTAGAGAAATTGGACAGGAAAAAAACAGATAAAGAGGAGGTACTTAAAGGTTAGCAGCGCTCAAAGTAGAAATGACATCTGGTCAGGATAGGATGCATCCTAGGTTGCTGAGGGATATAAGGGTGGAATTGTAGCGGCTCGGGCCACAATCTTCCAATCTTCCTTAGATATGGGAGTGGTACCAGAGGACTGGAGGATTACAACTGTTACTCCACTGTTCAAAAAAGGGGAGAGGAATAAACACAACAACTACAGGCCAATCAATGTAACGTTGGTGGTGGGGAAACGTTTAGAGACATTAATCCAGGACAAAATTAATTGGCACCTGGAAAAGTATGGGTTAGTAAATGAAAGCCAACATGGATTTGTTAAAGGCAAATTGTGTTTGACTGACTTGATTGAGTTCTTTGATGAAGTAATGGACAGGATGGATGAAAGGGTTGAGGATGTGTATATGGACTTTCAAAAGGCGTTTGATAAAGATGGTAAGACTTCAGGAAGCCACAGACAGACTGGTGAAATGGGCAGATACATGGCAGATTAAATTTAATACAGAGAAGTGTGAAGTGATTCATTTTTGGTAGGAATAATGAGGTGAGGCAATTTAAACTAATTGGTGCAATTTTAAAGGGGATGCAGGGACAGAGACACCTGGGGGTTTATGTACACAAATCTTTGAAGGTGAGAAAGCTGTTAAAAAGGCATACAGGATCCTTGACTTCTCAGATTTAAAATTAACAATAGATCTAACATCAATTGCCATTTGCGCAACCTTCTACCATCATCCTCATCATAGGCAGTCCCTCGAAAACGAGGAAGGCTTGCTTCCACTCTAAAAATGAGTTCTTAGGTGACTGAACAGTCCAATATGGGAATTACAGTCTCTGTCACAGGTGGGACAAACAGTCGTTGAAGGAAAGGGTGGGTGGGACTGGTTTGCCGCACACTCCTTCCGCTGCCTGCGCTTGAATTCTGCATGCTCTCGGCGACAAGACTCAAGGTGCTCAGCGCCCTCCCAGATGCTCTTCCTCCACTTAGGGCTGTATTTGGCCAGGGACTCCCAGGTGTCGGTGGGGATGTTGCATTTTATCAAGGAGGCTTTGAGGGTGCCCACCTTGGGCTCGCTTGCTGTGTAGGAGTTCCAAGTAGAGCGCTTGCTTTGGGAGTCTTGAGTCAGGCATGCGAATGTGGTCCGCCCAGCAGAGCTGGTCGCGTGTGGTCAGTGCTTCGATGCTGGGGATGTTGGCCTGGTCGAGGACGCTAACATTGGTGCATTTGTCTTCCCAGGGGATTTGCAGGATCTTGTGGAGACATCGTTGGTGGTATTTCTCCAGCGATTTGAGGTGTCTACTGTATTGGTCCATGTTTCTTTGAGCCATACAGGAGGGCGGGTATCACTACAGCCTTGTTAACCATGGGCTTGGGGGCAGATTTGAGACCATTCTATGCATATAGAAGTGCTTCCTAACTTCACTCCTGAAAGGCCTGGCTCTAATCTTTAGTTTATGCCCCTTAGTCCTAGACTCCCCAACCAGCAGAAATAGTTTCTCTCTATTTTCCCTATCAGTTCCCTTTAATATTTTGAAAGCTTCGATCAAATCAGCCCCTAACCTCCTAAATTCCAGGGAATAGTTTGTGCAATGTCTCATTGTAATTTAACTCTTGGAATCCAAGTATCATTCTGGTAAATCTACGCTGCACTCCCTCAAGGCCAATATATCCTTCCTAAGGTGTGGTACCTAGACCTGCTCACAGTACTCCAGGTGTGGTCCAACCAGGGCTTTGTATAGTTGTAACATAACTTCTACCTCCTTGTATTCTAATCCTCTAGATATAAAGGTCAGCATTCCATTAGCCTTTTTAATTATTTTCTGTACCTAACCATGACATTTTAATGATCTTTGTACCAGAACCCCAAGTCTCTTTGGACCTCCACTATTTCTATCTTTTCACCATTTAGAAAGCACTCTGTTCAATCCTTTTTAGGTCCAAAGTGGATGACGTCATATTTGCCTACAATGAAATCCATTTGCCACAGTTTTTCCCATTCACTTAATCTATAAATATCTCTTTGTAATTTTATGCTTCCACCTACATTGCTTACAATGCCATCTTTTTATGGCAGGGAATTGAGACTAATCTATCAAAGCGGTGGAGTGGGACTAATTGGATAGCTCTTTCAAAGAACTGGCACAGGTCTGATGGACCAAATGACCTTCTATGCTGTTTCATTTTATGATTCTAGGGTTGAACATCAGAACTGCCAAAGCAATTCCCAATATAAAAAGTCATAAATCTCAAAGGAATACTTTCTAAGTGCTTCCAATTTGTGTTGGGATTTTAATTAATTACAAAAATCTGGAATCATTAGTAGTAATAAGAGTTTTGGAGGGCGTCAGCACTTAGGGTAATGATTGGCAAATGGTATTTAATGCAGATAAATGCAATGTAACGGGTGTAGACATGAAATACATTAACTGTGATTCCAGCATTAATGGTTTTATTTTAATGAAGCAAATACAGCAGAAGATTGCCAGAGTGGATTTAATAATATACCCAAACCAATTTCCCCAGTGGTGCAATGTGTAAGAGCATCACCCAGTATGGTAGTGAGTCATACAGAGCAAGATGGTTTTAGATTCATTCTCTAGTCAGTCTGAGTTGACTGATCTCAGCAAGGATAGCAATGGGACTCCAAGTGGCCTAAGTGTGCCTGCTACCATGCGGCGAATAAGACAACGGTCCCAGAGGACACCTGCTAGAAAGTACATACATGGATAGACAGGATCGGGCACAGCTGTGACTCTCCTTCCCACCCTCGCAGAATAGCCTGTGAGGCTTATTGTCTAGGTTCACACATGTCGAGTGGCCGTCTTTGGTGAAGTATCTGAGGATAACCAGAATCCATGGAACCGTATTAGAGCATGAGTCACCATTCCCAGGGGAGACCGGGACGTGGAGGGGAGAACTAGAATTTTAAAAAATGTCAGTTATTTATGAAGTAACTGAAATCTTTATTTATTACTAAATAAGTGGTATCTGTAATATTGCAGTGAGTTAGTAACACTACTGATGGGTCTACAGCATTGTGTGCTCACTCTGAGCAAATAGATTGTAGGAAAATATTGCAAGCCAAATTTCTTGCTGTTGGTACCGCAGCCCAACCTCTGCTCACTCCCAGGCCAGTGTTCCTGCTTTGCTCGACTTCATCCTAAGGCCCAGTGCTCCAGTTGTGTACTACTCCATATCCCGGCCCAGGTCCAGTGCTCCAGTGCTGCACTGCTTACTCCTGCCCTCCCAGGCACAATGATCTCGCTCTGTTCTGTTTCCCCCTTGCACTAAAACCTTTGCTACAGCACTGACTCTCCCCCGCCCACCCCACCACTACCCACCACACCCCCCCCCAAACACCCAACCCACCTCCCACCACCCCACCCACCCTCCCTCTACCCCAACCCCTTGCAAACATTTGACCAGCAGTCTTACTCCCTGCCACACTTCATGACTTCAGACCTCCTTCCAACCATTCACCCAGGCTCCACAACCTCCCATCCAGGCCCGCTCTTCATGGCTCCAAGCTTCACTACCAGGTCAGACTGCCTTGTTGCAGACTGGGTGCATGTGTTCTAACTAGGGTTGCCAGCCCTCCAGGATTGTCCTGGAGTCTGCAGGAATTAAAGATTAATCTGCTGGACACTGCTGTGAGCAACCCAGGACAAAACTCATCGGGGCATTAAACAAAATTGTTTGTTGTTCTTTTCATTTTCTTTGAACACTTTGTTTATTAGTTATAAAAATATTGGAGATGTAAAAGGCTGTTTGATTGGGTGGGACGGTTGGAGGCGACACGAAACCTCTAGGAATGTGTCCAACCAGAGTTGGCATCCCTAGTTCTAAAAGGACAGACAGACTCTAACAGAAGAACATAAGAACTGGAACAGAAGTAGGCCTTCGAGCCTGCTCCACCGTTCAATAAGATCTTCGACCTCAATTCCACTTTCTCGCCCGATCGGTATATTCCTCGATTCCCCTCGAGTCCAAAAATCGATTAATCTTGTCTTTGAATACACACAGCCAACTTTAAGAGCAGATTAGCTGCATTGCGGAGCTCTGATCCGAAACACTGAAGCCAAGAAGCAACAGGATCAGTGCTCAGGGGATGGGCCAGTAACGCTGCCTGAGCCTGTACAACAACCTGCTCTGTCCCTAACCCAGACGCACAACACACCACCCTAGCCTTCAAAGATAAGATGGCTAATCACAAGCGTTCAGTCCATCCTATCTCATTGCTGCCTTTGTCACTCAGGCCCTGATCTCCCTCTCCCCCTCCCCATCACCCTCCCTTCAACTCTAGTTCCGTGCCCCTTTCTTTCTAACCCACATTCAGATCTCCAACTCTTTTAGTTCAAACCCTGGCATTCACTTCCCCCAGGTCCACACCCAGCTTCACTCACCCATGTGTGTTATGGCAATTTCCAGACATCTCAATGTGAGGTCACAAATCTGGATCCATTGTAGCCTCAAGACCACCCAGCCTGGAGAACAAGCCCACTGGTCCAGGTAGGTTACCTTACTGGACTAGCAATCCAGAAGACCTGAACCAATGATCTGGAGACATAAGTTCAAATCACAGCACAGCACAAAAATTGCGAGGTAACGGCTGAGGGAGTGCTGTGCTGTCTTTTGGATGAGACGTTAAACTGAGATCCTGTCTTCTCTCTCAAGTGGACTTAAAAGATCCCATGGCACTATTTCAAAGAAGAGCAGGGGAGTTATCTCCCGTGTCCTGGCCAATATTTATCCCTCAATCAACATAACAAAAACACCTGGTCATTATCACATTGCTGTTTGTGGGAGTTTGTGTGCACAAATTGGCTGCCGCGTTTCCTACATTACAACAGTGACTACACTTCAAAAGTACCGAATAGGCTGTAAAACACTTTGAGACGTCCGGTGGTCATGAAAGACACTTTCCAAATCCAAATGTTTCTTTCTTTCTTTCTTTCATGGCAGCTGGGGAATTTAAATTCAGTTAATTTAATAAATCTGGATAAAAAGCTAGTATCAGTAATGGTGACCATGAAACTACCGGATTGTCATAAAAACCCAACTGGTTCACTAATGTCCTTTCGGGGAGGAAATCTTCCATCCTTTCCCTGTCTGGCCTATATGTGGCTCCAGACCCACAGAAATGTGGTTGACTCTTAACTACCCTCTGAAATGGCCTAGCAAGGTGGCTCACCATCTTCTCAAGGACAGTTAGGGATGGGCAATAAATGCTGCCCTTGAATTAAAAAATCAACATTCCTTCCCAGGCTTCCTCTCAGCCTGGTCCCTATCCTGGTTTGAGCTACGCCCCTATTAGATGCCTCTCTCCAGCTGGCCCAGATCACCAGCCTCGACTAGGTACATTTTTGCTCTCACCTTCCTGTACGCCTCACGATTTATAACAAGTACCAAAATAATGATGTATAAGGACTTCTTGCCACTGTGATTTCACAGCACTTATCGCAATACTCCTAATGTTGGAAATTAGCCAACACCCTTTTCCCTTTGCAGTGACAGGTGGTGATTAATAAGACAAACTGACAATTAGGCAGCATTTACAAAAAGAGATTCAAAGTTGTTGTACGAACTCGCATTAAATCTGTGTAAAACATCATTAAGGTGACACCCGAGGGTAGTTTTTCTGAGTCCCTGCTAGTGGTGAGGGACTTTGCATGGCCCGAAAGCACAGATCTTTGGCACCTCACGTCACTTAACCCCTGCAGAAATTCTATTCCGATGTCTTCTGAGCTTTCTCTTTCAAGCATATCAACTTAGTTTCCTCGGGCTCAATTTTGACCACTAGAGATTTCTGGCGTACTTACCAGAGGTGCACCAGTTTCCCATGCGTGGAAGTGCGCCAAAAATCTTCGGGACGATTCTGGCCGCTGTCCTGCATCTTCTAGCTGTTGGCGTGGCGTGGCTTGGCGACTGGGTCTGTGGTGCGGAGCCAGCGTCCTGCGCTGGAAACAGTGCCGGGATGCTGGACATGCGCAGTAGTATCGGGATTGCCGTGATCGCGCATGCGCAGCAGAATCGGGTCAGTGGGTGAGTGAGAAAAATGTCGTTTCAACTGACCGCGCATGCGCAGTAGAATCGGGCTGCCATTAGTGGAGAAGTTAGGAAAATCAATAAGCACAACAACAATCGCTACCCACCTATCCGACAGAATCAAAAAGCAACATTGCAACTTATTGTTTATCAGATCCAGCGGGTCTTCTGTTTTGTATTAGAGAATTGAGTCCCCTCCCCCCACTTCAGCCTCCCGATACTTTGCCGCGTTTCTGCCGAGCCCAGCCTCTCCCCCACCCCCACCCCCTCCCTTCAGCCTCCCAATGCGTCTTTACCAGCCACCCCTTTCCCAGGCCGCATGACCTCCCGTGCAGGCCGGCCTGCTGCTTTCCCTGGCCGAGTTCAATTCAAGGCAGGATTTACTACAATTATTTATTTGTTATTCAATTGTTTACCTGAGTTCTTTATTTTTATTGAGTTATTTCAACTTTTATTTGCAATGCTTGGTGCTTAGATGCAGGTCCTTACTTACTTACCTGCGTCAATTTTTTAACTGTCCGCAAGGTTTTTCAGAGCTGGCCACATACGCTGACCTAAGTGGATTTGGAGTAACTTTTAGCTGGCCAGAATTGCCTAGATGGCCAAAACTGGCGTAAGTGGCTGGGAACACCCCTCCCTTTTGAAAAAAAACCTGAACTAAAAAAAAATCGTATCTTAACTGAGTTACTCTGGAGCAAGTTGATTGGGGAAAATGGCTTTTTAAACTTTTTTAACTGTTAACTCTGTTTTTCTCTCCACAGATGCTGCACGACCCGCTGAGATTTCCAGCATTCTCTGTTTTTATTTCAGATTCCAGCATCCGCAGTATTTTACTTTAGTGTTGTGGAGAATTTAGACACGGTGACTTAGTCTATAGAAATCTCTTCCTACAGTGTATTCTCTCCCCCATTATAGCATGCATAATGCTGCTAATTTAATTTCTAATTTATTTGCTGCATCTTTGCTAGCATTTCTCTGTGTTAGTACAGCATTTTTACAGCTCTACATTCCTCCACGTGTATATATGTCCCGTCCTGCTACTTTGCAATAATGCTCCCCCTGCTTGTTTTCTTTTTTAAAGTCTGTTGCCTTCTTGCGGATCATCTATTAAACCATCTGAGTGGTGGAGGCAGTGTTGATCCTCTGTGTACGTATTGAAAAGGACTTGTTTGCACACTGAGAAGGTTCCTGCTCCATCAAACGTACCTTTGTATCACTCCATTGTTGTACTGGCAACGGCCCAAGTGTTAAACTGGCTTCTCTTCTCTTACGGATTTCGGGGTGCTGGTAGGGGGCAGTAAACAATAAACAAAGCAACAGAATGTTTAGTGCAACAACTTCAGATCAGAACCACGCCCCCATTGATCCAGACAGTAGATGCTGCTAATGGTTCTGCTGTTACCATTTACACCTCCTCTGGACTCACCTTTTGTTTCTTCACTTGTCCCCTTTTGTCTTGCACCATCATCCCTTTGGCCATTTAAATCACTCCTGCCTTGCACCCGGTTACAGACCTTCCCTTTTGTTCTTTCCCCCCCTCACCTCCGCCCCCTATTCCCCTGGCTCTGTACTTGCTTATAAACGGTTAAATCTCTAAATTCTTGTAGTGTCAGCAGTGGCTCAGCTGTGATTCCTGGGAATCCCTGGCCCACGACCGCCCAAAGTGGAGGAAGAGCATCCGGGAGGGCGTTGAGCACCTTGAGTCCCATCGCTGAGAACAATCAGAAACCAAGAATAGACAGCGGAAGGAGTGTGCGGCAACCCAGGCTCCCCGACCACTCTTTCCTTCAACCACTGTCTGCCCCACCTGTGACAGAGACTGTAGGTCCTGCATTCAACTCCTCAGTCACCTGAGAACTCACTTTTAGAGTGGAAGCAAGTCATCTTTGACAACAAGGGATTGCCTATGATGATGATGAGTGGGTTACACATTCGCCTGAGTCAGAAGGTTGTGGGCTCAAGTCCCACTGCAGGAACTTGAACACACAAATCTAGGCCGACACTCCAGTCCAGTACTGAGGGAGTGCTGCACTGTCGCAGGTGTGGTCTTTCAGATGAGATGTCAAACCGAGGCCCCGCCTGCCCTCTCAGGTGGAGGTAAAAGAACTCATGGCACTATTTCGAAGAAGAAGGGATCTTATTGAAACATATAAGATTCTGAGGGGGCTTGACAGGGTAGATGCAGAGAGGATGTTTCCTCTCGTGGGAGAATCTAGAACTAGGGGACATAATTTCAGAATAAAGGGCCGCCCATTTAAAATGAAAATGAGGAGGAATTTTTTCTCTCAGAGAGTTGTAAATCTTTGGAATTTTCTGTCCCACAGAGCTGTGGAGGCTGGGTCATTGAATATATTTAATGTGGAGATAGACAGATTTTTGAGCGATAAGGGAGTAAAGGATTATGGGGATTGGGCAAGGAAGTGGAGCTGAGTCCATGATCAGATCAGCCATGATATTAAATGACGGAGCAGGCTCGAGTGGTCAAATGGCCTTCTCCTGCTCCTATTTGTTTTGTTCTTATAACCTCACCTTCAATACTGGTCACTAAGGCACAATTAAAGTACTCAAACAAAGAGCTAGAAGGCTGATTAGTAGCATCAAAGAATTGAATTACGTGGAAAGGCAGCAGAAACTGCGGCACTTTAGTCTTCAAAAGGCCAAGAGAGGATTTTATAGAAATATATACAAGATAATAAATGACACTATGATAAGGTAAATCCACGGCATTACTTCCAGGTATGTCAAGGTAGAAAACAAAAAGCATAGATTAAAGCTGATAAGTGTGAAATTTAGAGCAGATGTCAGAAAGCACTTCTTCAGGAAGCAAAACTCTGAAGAGACATTAATAAGGCACATGACATGACTTACTATTGTATTTTTTAGAAATCCTGGATGGATGAGTTTAGATAGGGGCAACATGATCTCCCTTATCTGTATGTGACCTTTACTGAATTTTTTTCTCTCCTTTGTTATCTTTTCAATACAATTGCCTTTAAATGGCATTTGTTCTTTTGACAGACCTGCTTTTCTGCATTTGAAGAACCTGATTTCATTGTACCATCTTTACATGCACGCACATCAGTTCTCATACTGTTATCTGCTGCCACCATAATTTACCTTAATATCATGAGTGACTATCAACCGATAATGAATACAATGCAACTCTTCAGTATCCTTTGTATTACACCTTTTATGTTGTCATCAGTTAATCCTTCGATTCAAATCCTTTTGTATCAATTCTATTGTCTGTCCTCCCCACTAAACTTTTAAATCCTATGTTCAGGACCAATTGGGCAGAATCTCTGGCTCATGTTATTTTGTTCGGTAAATAATACTAGGCTTCAACCCTCGTCTTGGTTAAAGTAGAACAATTGGCCTGAGTATCTCTGGGCTATGGAGAGAATAAAATCAGGGTTCTTCCTCCTGATTGCCATGCAGAATCCCTTGCTTTAGAAACATAGAAACATAGAAAATAGGTGCAGGAATAGGCCATTCGGCCCTTCGCGCCTGCACCACCATTCAATGAGTTCATGGCTGAACATGCAACTTCAGTACCCCATTCCTGCTTTCTCGCCATACCCCTTGATTCCCCCTAGTAGTAAGGACTTCATCTAACTCCCTTTTGAATATATTTAGTGAATGGCCTCAACAACTTTCTGTGGTAGAGAATTCCACAGGTTCGCCACTCTCTGGGTGAAGAAGTTTCTCCTCATCTCGGTCCTAAATGGCTTACCCCTTATCCTTAGACTGTGACCCCTGATTCTGGACTTCCCCAACATTGGGAACATTCTTCCTGCATCTAACCTGTCTAAACCCGTCAGAATTTTAAACATTTCTATGAGATCCCCTCTCATTCTTCTGAACTCCAGTGAATACAAGCCCAGTTGATCCAGTCTTTCTTGATAGGTCAGTCCCGCCATCCCGGGAATCAGTCTGGTGAACCTTCGCTGCACTCCCTCAATAGCAAGAATGTCCTTCCTCAAGTTAGGAGACCAAAACTGTACACAATACTCCAGGTGTGGCCTCACCAAGGCCCTGTACACCTGTAGTAACACCTCCCTGCCACTGTACTCAAATCCCCTCGCTATGAAGGCCAACATGCCATTTGCTTTCTTAACTGCCTGCTGTACCTGCATGCCAACCTTCAATGACTGATATACCATGACACCCAGGTCTCATTGCACCTCCTCTTTTCCTAATCTGTCACCATTCAGATAATAGTCTGTCTCTCTGTTTTTACAACCAAAGTGGATAACCTCACATTTATCCACTTTATACTTCATCTGCTATGCTTTTGCCCACTCACCTAACCTATCCAAGTCACTCTGCAGCCTCATAGCATCCTCCTCGCAGCTCACACTGCCACCCAACTTAGTGTCATCCGCAAACTTGGAGATACTACATTTAATCCCCTCGTCTAAATCATTAATGTACAATGTAAACAGCTGGGGCCCCAGCACAGAACCTTGCAGTACCCCACTAGTCACTGCCTGCCATTCTGAAAAGTACCCATTTACTCCTACTCTTTGTTTCCTGTCTGCCAACCAGTTCTCAATCCACGTCAACACACTACCCCCAATCCCATGTGCTTTAACTTTGCACATTAATCTCTTGTGTGGGACCTTGTCGAAAGTCTTCTGAAAGTCTAAATACACCACATCAACTGGTTCCCCCTTGTCCACTCTACTGGAAACATCCTCAAAAAATTCCAGAAGATTTGTCAAGCATGATTTCCCTTTCACAAATCCATGCTGACTTGGACCTATCATGTCACCTCTTTCCAAATGCGCTGCTATGACATCCTTAATAATTGATTCCATCATTTTACCCACTACCGATGTCAGGCTGACCGGTCTATAATTCCCTGTTTTCTCTCTCCCTCCTTTTTTAAAAAGTGGGTTACATTGGCTACCCTCCACTCCATAGGAACTGATCCAGAGTCGATGGAATGTTGGATAATAACTGTCAATGCATCCGCTATTTCCAAGGCCACCTCCTTAAGTACTCTGGGATGCAGACCATCAGGTCCTGGGGATTTATCGGCCTTCAATCCCATCAATTTCCCCAACACAATTTCCCGACTAATAAGGATTTCCCTCAGTTCCTCCTTCTTACTAGACCCTCTGACCCCTTTTATATCCGGAAGGTTGTTTGTGTCCTCCTTAGTGAATACTGAACCAAAGTACTTGTTCAATTGGTCAGCCATTTCTTTGTTCCCAGTTATGATTTTCCCTGATTCTGACTGCAGGGGACCTACGTTTGTCTTTACTAACCTTTTTCTCTTTACATATCTATAGAAGCTTTTGCAGTCCATTTTAATGTTTTTCGCAAGCTTCCTCTCGTACTCTATTTTCCCTGCCCTAATCAAACCCTTTGTCCTCCTCTGCTGAGTTCTAAATTTCTCCCAGTCCCCGGGTTCGCTGCTATTTCTGGCCAATTTGTATGCCACTTCCGTGGCTTTAATACTATCCCTGACTTCCCTTGATAGCCACGGTTGAGCCACCTTCCCTTTTTTATTTTTTCGCCAGACAGGGATGTACAATTGTTGTAGTTCATCCATGCGGTCGTTAAATATATGCCATTTCCCATCCACTGTCAACCCCTTAAGTATCATTCGCCAATCTATCCTAGCCAATTCACGCCTCATACCTTCAAAGTTACCCTTCTTTAAGTTCTGGACCATGGACTCTGAATTAACTGTTTCATTCTCCATCCTAATGTAGAATTCCACCATATTATGGTCACTCTTCCCCAAGGGGCCTCGCACAACGAGATTGCTAATTAATCCTCTCTCATTACACAACACCCAGTCTAAGATGGCCTCTCCCCTAGTTGGTTCCTTGACATATTGGTCTAGAAAACCATCCCTTATGTACTCCATGAAATCCTCCTCCACCGTATTGTTTCCAGTTTGGTTAGCCCAATCTATATGCAGATTAAAGTCACCCATGATAACTGCTGCACCTTTATTGCATGCACCTCCAATTTCCTGTTTGATGCCCTCCCCAACATCACTACTGTTTGGAGGTCTGTACACAACTCCCACTAGCGTTTTCTGCCCTTTGGTATTCCATAGCTCCACCCATACCGATTCCACATCATCCAAGCTAATGTCTTTCCTTACAATTGCTTTAATTTCCTCTTTAACCAGCAACGCCACCCCGCCTCCTTTTCCTTTCTGTCTATCCTTCCTAAATGTTGAATACCCTTGGATGTTGAGTTCCCAGCCTTGGTCACCCTGGAGCCATGTCTCTGTGATGCCAACCACATCGTATCCGTTAACTGCTATCTGCACAGTTAATTCATCCACCTTATTCCGAATACTCCTCGCATTGAGGCACAGAGCCTTCAGGCTTGCCTTTGTAACACACTTTGACCCTTTAGAATTTTGCTGCAAAGTGGCTCTTTTTGTTTTTTGGCTTGGGTTTCTCTGCCCTCCACTTTTACTCATCTCCTTTCTGTCTTTTGCTTCTGTCTCCATTTTGTTTCCCTCTATCTCCCTGCATTGGTTCCCATCCCCCTGCCATATTAGTTTAACTCCTCCTCAACAGCTCTAGCAAACACTTCTCCTTGGACATTGGTTCCGGTCCTGCCCAGGTGCAGACTGTCCGGTTTGTACTGGTCCCACCTCCCCCAGAACCGGTTCCAATGCCCCAGGAATTTGAATCCCTCCCTGCTGCACCACTGCTCAAGCCACGTATTCATTTGAGCTATCCTGCTATTCCTATTCTGACTAGCACGTGGCTCTGGTAGCAATCCCAAGATTACTACTTTTGAGGTCCTACTTTTTAAATTAGCTCCTAGCTCCTTAAATTCGTTTCGTAGGACCTCATCCCGTTTTTTTTACCTATATCGTTGGTATCAATGTGCACCACGACAACTGGCTGTTCATCCTCCCTTTTCAGAATGTCCTGCACCCGCTCCGAGACATCCTTGACCCTTGCACCAGGGAGGCAACATACCATCCTGGAGTCTCGGTTGCGGCCGCAGAAATGCCTGTCTATTCCCCTTACAATTGAATCCCCTACTACTATCGCTCTCCCACTCTTTTTCCTGCCCTCCTGTGCAGCAGAGCCACCCACAGTGCCATGAACTTGGCTGCTGCTGCTCTCCCCTGATGAGTCATTCCCCTCAACAGTACTCAAAGCGGTGTATCTGTTTTGCAGTGGGATGACCGCAGGGGATCCCTGCACTACCTTCCTTACACTGCTCTTCCTGTTGGTCTTCCATTCCCTATCTGGCTGTGGACCCTTTACCTGCGGTAAGACCAACTCACTAAACGTGCTATTCACATCATTCTCAGCATCATGGATGCTCCAGAGTGAATCCATCTTCAGCTCCAATTCCGCAATGCGGTCGGTAAGGAGCTGGAGGCGGATACACTTCCTGCACACGTAGTCATCAGGAACAACGGAGGCGTCCCTGATTTCCACATAATACAGGAGGAGCATAACACGTGTCCGAGCTTAAAGTGTGTGTGTAAGGCTATCAAGTGAAGGCAAGACATAGCTTGGTTCTGAGGCACTCCCTGCTCCGCTAGCTTGTTGACATTCAGAGTGGCGGTTCAAAGGTCAACTGGTGGAGGTACCCGTGGGAACTTGGTGCCTGTGGAGAAATACCCACTGATGAGTCAATGGGCTAGAATTTCCCCAAAGCCCGCCAGCGTCCGATTGCTGCCCAAAAATCCGCGAATGCTGGTTAGATTGCCGCCGCCAAAAACTTCACCCAAATTTTTTTTTTAAATCTGCGCAGCGAAAAACATGGGCCTTGCACCCCCAATCTGGGTGAAAAAGTGCAATTTAGGCTAGATTGGGCAGTGCCTAAAGAAAATGGGAAAAAATTTTTAAAAATCTATAAAAATTTACACCGAGGCTGCGGGTTTGGGCATAACACCAAAAAAAGAATGAAAATAATTTTTCAAAAAACCCAACTAAAAAAATCCAAAAAACATTCCCAAGATACTTTTAAATTAAATCACTCCAACAGATTTTGAAAATAATTTGTAAAAATCTAATCACTTACCTTTTTCTTGCAGACCTACTTACCTTCGGCCCAGCTCCGCTGATCCTAGTGGACTTTTAAAAAAAAACGTAGTTACGGGTCACCGCTCAGGCAAATATCATGCCGGCGGTCTGCTCCCCAGTGGGGCTTTGAAACCACCGGCGTAACTCAGGTAAGGAACTTAACGTTCACTTGATTATCGGCCACAATGGCCAACACCGCCCAGAAACTGGCCAGTAAGCCATAGGAAATTCTAGCCAGATATCTTCAGTAGAGGAGGGAAGAAAATGACTGGGGAGGGAAGTGGAGAGAAAACTCGGAGGAAAAAAGTATTTACTCAACTCTCTACTTCAGAAGAAAAAGTTGAAGTAGCTTTTGAAGGTGAAGTAGGATTCTGGAGCTCACTACACTGTCCTGCAATTCACACTCACCTTTGAGTATTTACTCTTTGATCTTGAAATTCATAAAATTTGGGTTCAAGACAGGTAAAGTTCTTTGTACATTTAGAACCCTGGGGGGGGTCAAAATTCAGTAACGCCGTTTTTGAGGCGATGTCACTGCCCGAGTGCTGATGTTACCGCCAGGCGTTAGGTGCAGGCTCCAACTGCCAAATTCAGTTTTTCGCCCAAAGATGAGAGAGCAGCGTTAAAAAGTGGCATTGCACACTCCTCCTCGAGCGAGAGCTCAGGAGACTGACTAAATTTTGCAATGGGAGGCTGCCGCCATGCTAGCTGGAAAACGGGAAGAAAGAAAAAAAACTCAAACTTCCCCGACCAACACAAACTTCCCCACTGTTACAACTAATGAAAAAAATGAAGAAATAAAGAAAGAAAAATAGCTCACTTTGCTCTCTGGATGATTCCGCCCGAGTTCCGCAGTTTGCTCACCACTATTTTCAGGTTGCAAGAACGCCTGCTGGGGAGGCCGACGTTCAACCTAAATATCGCGATAGAGATGCCAAGGAGGCGTTGCACACTGGAAGACGTCACTACACTGGTGGCGTTAGCTCTTAGCACCTCTGCCAAAGAGCCTACTGAGTTTCTGCGCAGGCGCAGACGGTGCTTACCGTCGAAGGTAGACCTTTGCCGCCCGTTAGCAGCCTCCCATCACTGGTAACGGGTGGCGGTAGAAATGGAATTTCAACCCCCAAATGTTTTCTGGCTTTTACCTTGATTAATAATTCACAGAAGGAGTAGACAAAGATTGTCCAGTAATTACTGATCATGTTCTTGGGCATTAGGAATAAGCCTGTTGATTATTGAGATAGGAGTCGGTTGGATGGTGATTACTGATCTTGGCCTTGGGATTTCGGATTCACATTTCAGTCTGGTATAATTCACATTCTCTCTGTCTTGTAGACAGTCTCTTACGTTACAACAGCGACTACACTCAAAAAATACTTCATTGGCTGGAACGCGCTTTGGAATGACCTAAGGTTATAAAAGGCGCTATATAAATGCAAGTCTTTTTCTTCTGGTTGCCACCGACCATGACACCTCATCTAAGATCAGAAGCTCAAAGGGTTGGAACTTGTAGAAGTAAAGCTGCAACTCCATGGCAGAGTGCAGACATATGTTAAATCAGCCACCCGTTTACCAAATTACTCCTTTTGTCTGGGCATTATCTACATTACCAATACAAATACTTTTATTTTAGTAAGATCCTTTAGATCATTAGCACTAACTCAGGAAACAATGAAGATTACAGAACATTTAGTTTGAAAGCTTTATGTTCAATACTATGATTTAAAAAATAAAAGTATTACCGTACAACTTATACTATGACTGCAAAAGCTTCTATAGATATGTGAAGAGAAAAAGATTAGTGAAGACTAATGTAGGTCCCTTGCAGTCAGAATCAGGTGAATTCATAATGGGGAACAAGGAAATGGCAGACCAATTAAACAAATACTTTGGTTCTGTAAGAAGTAAAAAGTAATCAAAGTGTGACGCCACAGCCAAGAGGGTAAGTGATTGTGAGTAGTTTTTCTTTTTCTTTATCTTTTTTCTTATCAGTAAGAAACCTTTGGCGTTGTTACCAATTAAGCTAATCTAAGGGTTAAGTCGTGGCAGGAGAGCCCAGACCCATATCATGCTCATGTGCTATGTGGGAAATCAGGGACGCTTCCAGGAAGTGTATCCAGCTGCAGCTCATAACAGACTGCACTGCGGCACTGGAGCTGCGGATGGATTCCCTCTGGAACATCCACGATGCTGAGGATGTCGTGAATAGCACGTTTAAAGTGAGTTGGTCACACCGCAGGTAAAGATTACACAGTCAGATAGGGAATGGGTGACCATCAGGCAGAGCAGTGGAAGGAAGGTAGTGCAGGGGTCCTGTGCGGTCATCTCCCTCCAAAACAGATACACCACCTTGGGTACTGTTGGGGGAGATGACTCATCAGAGGAAGGCAGCAGCAACCAAGTCCATGGCACCAGGGATGGCTCTGCTGCACAGGAGAGCAGGAAAAAGAGTGGGAGACCTATAGTGATAGGGGATTCTATTGTAAGGGGAATAGATAGGCGTTTTTACGGCTGCAAACGAGACTCCAGGTTGGTATGTTGCCTTCCTGGTGCAAGGGTCAAGGATGTCTCGGAGTGGCTGCAGTGCATTTGGAGGGGGAGGGTACATATAGGTACCAATGATATAGGTAAAAAAATGGGATGAGGTCCTACAAGCTGAATTTAGGGAGCTAGGAGTTAAATTAAAAAGTAGGACCCCAAAGGTAGTAATCTCAGGATTGCTACCAGTGCCACGTGTTAGTCAGAGTAGAAATTGCAGGATAGCTCAGATGAATACGTGGCTTGAGGAATGGTGCAAGGGTGAGGGATTCAAATTCCTGGGATATTGGAACCGGTTTTGGGGGAGGTGGGACCAGTACAAACCGGACGGTCTGCACCTGGCAGGACTGGAACCAATGTCCTAGGCGGTGTGCGTTGGGGAGGTTTTAAACTAAAATGGCAGGGGGATGGGAATCTATGCAGGGAGACATGGGAAGTAAAAAGGGGGCAGAAGCAAAAGTAGGAAGAAGAAAAGCAGGAGTGGAGGGCAGAGAAATCAAGGGCAAAAATCAGAAAGGGCCACATTACAATATAATTCAAAAAGGACAAAGGGTGTTAAAAAAACAAGCCTGAAACCTCTGAGTCTCAATGCGAGGAGCATTCGTAATAAGGAGGATGAATTCACTGCGCAGATAGCTGTTAACGGGTATGATGTAATTGGGATTACGGAGACATGGCTCCAGACTAACCAAGGCTGGGAACTCCACATCCAGGGGTATTCAATATTCAGGAAGGACAGACAGAAAGGAAAAGGAGGTGGGGTAGCGTTACTGGTTAAATAGATTAACACAATAGCAAGGAAAGACATTAGTGTGGATGATGTGGAATCTATATGGTTAGAGCTGCGAAACACCAAAGAGCAGAAAACGTTAGTGGGAGTTGTGTACAGACCACCAAACAGTAATAGGGAGGTTGGGAATGTCATCAAACAGGAAATTAGGGACGCGTGCAATAAGGATTCAGCAGTTATCATGGGTGACTTTAATCTACATCTTGATTGGGCTAACCAAACTGGTAGCAATACTGTGGAAGAGGATTTCCTGGAGTGTATGAGGGATGGTTTTCTTGATCAATATGTCAAGGAACCATTAGAGAGCAGGCCATCCTAGACTGGATCTTGTGTAATGAGAGAGGATTAATTAGCAATCTGGTCGTGCGGGGCCCCTTGGGGAAGTGTGACCATAATATGGTAGAATTCTTCATTAAGATGGAGAGTGACACAATTAATTCAGAGACCAAGGTCCTAAACTTAAAGAAAGTTTTGAAACGTGAATTGGCTAGGATAGACTGGAGAATGATACTTAAAGGGTTGACGGTGGATAGGCAATGGCAGACATTTAAAGATCACATGGATGGACTACAACAATTGTACATCCCTGTGTGGCATAAGAATAAAAAAGGAAGGTGGCTCAACTGTGGCTAACAAGGGAAATTCGGGAAAGTGTTAAATCCAAGGAAGAGGCATATAAATTGGCCAGAAAAAGCAGCAAACCTGAGGACTGGGGGAAATTTAGAATTCAGCAGAGGAGGGCTAAGGGTTTAATTAAGAGGGGGAAAATAGCGTAGAAGAGTAAGCTTGCAGCGAACATAAACCTGACTGCAAAAGCTTCTATAGATATGTGAAGAGAAAAAGATTAGTGAAGACTAATGTAGGTCCCTTGCAGTCAGAATCAGGCGAATTCATAATGGGGAACAAGGAAATGGCAGACAAATTGAACCAATACTTTGGTTCTGTCTTCACTAAGGAAGACACGAATAACCTCCCGAAAATACTAGGGGACCGAGGGTCTAGCGAGAAGGGGGAACTGAGGGAAATCCTTATCTGTCAAGAAATGGTGTTGGGGAAATTGAAGGGACTGAAGGCCAATAAATCCCCAGGACCTGATAGTCTGCATCCCAGAGTACTTAAGGAAGTGGCCCTAGAAATAGTGGATGCATTGGTGGTCATTTCCCAAAATTCCATGGACTCTGGATCAGTACCTATGGATTGGAGGGTAGTTAATGTAACCCCACTTTTTAAAAAAGGAGGGAGAGAGAAAACAGGAAATTATAGACCGGTTAGCCTGACATCGGTGGTGGGGAAAATGCTAGAATCAATTATTAAAGATATAATAGCAGCGCATCTGGAAAGC
The DNA here is from genome assembly GCF_044704955.1 of Pristiophorus japonicus. Classification (NCBI taxonomy): domain Eukaryota; kingdom Metazoa; phylum Chordata; class Chondrichthyes; family Pristiophoridae; genus Pristiophorus; species Pristiophorus japonicus. Next base: position 82,850,043 of record NC_091993.1, read on the forward strand.
AGTGACATGATCGGTCCAAGTCAGCATAGATTTATGAAAGGGAAATCATGCTTGACAAATCTTCTAGAATTTTTTGAGGATGTAACTAGTAGAGTGGATAAGGGAGAACCAGTGGATGTGGTGTATTTGGACTTTCAAAAGGCTTTTGACAAGGTCCCACACAAGAGATTAGTGTGCAAAATTAAGGTACATGGTATTGGGGGTAATGTATTGACATAGATAGAGAACTGGTTGGCAGACAAGAAGCAAAGAGTGGGAATAAACGGGTCCTTTTCAGAATGGCAGGCAGTTACTAGTGGGGTGTCACAGGGTTCAGTGCTGGGACCCCAGCTATTTACAATATACATTAATGATTTAGATGAAGGAATTGCATGTAATAGCTCCAAGTTTGCAGATGACACTAAACTGGGTGGCAATGCGAGCTGCGCGGAGGATGCTAAGAGGCTGCAGGGGAACTTGGACAGATTCGGTGAATGGGCAAATGCATGGCTGATGCAGTATAATGTGGATAAGTGTGAGGTTATCCACTTTGGTGGCAAAAACAGGAAGGCAGATTATTATCTGAATGGTGACAGATTAGTAAAAAGGGAGGTGCAAAGAAACCTGGGTGTCATGGTACATCAGTCATTGAAGGTAGGTATGCAAGTACAGCAGGCAGTAAAGAAAGCAAATGGCATGCTGGCCTTCATAGCGAGGGGATTTGAGTATAGGAGCAGGGAGGTCTTACTGCAGTTGTACAGGGCCTTGGTGAGACCACATCTTGAGTATTGTGTGCAGTTTTGGTCTCCTAATCTGAGGAAGGACGTGCTTGCTATTGAGGGAGTGCAGCGAAGATTCACCAGACTGATTCCCGGGATGGCAGGACTGACATATGAAGAAAGACTGGATCGGCTAGGCTTATACTCACTGGAATTTAGAAGAATGAGAGGGGATCTCATAGAAACATATAAAATTGTGATGGGACTGGACAGGTTAGATGCAGGAAGAAGTGCAGAACCAGTGGTCACAGTCTAAAGATAAGGGGTAAGCCATATAGGACTGAGATGAGGAGAAACTTTTTCACCCAGAGAGTTGTGAACCTATGGAATTCTCTGCCACAGAAAGTTGTTGAGTCCAGTTCGTTGGACATATTCAAAAGAGAGTTAGATGTGGCACTTATGGCTAAAGGGATCAGGGGGTATGGAGAGAAGGAAGGGGTGGGGTACTGAGGTTGCATGATCGGCCATAATCATATTGAGTGGTGGTGTGGGCTCGGGGGGGCGAATGGCCTGCTCCTGCACCTATTTTCTATGTTTCTATGTTTCACTAAGGAAGACACAAATAACCTCCCAAAAATACGAGAGGATCGAGGATCTAGCGAGGAGGAGGAACTGAGGAAAAGCCTTAATAGTCAGGAAATGGTGTTAGGGAATTGATGGGTTTGAAGGCCGATAAATCCCCAGGACCTGATAGTTTGCTTCCCAGAGAACTTAAGGAAGTGCCCTAGAAATAGTAGATGCATTTGTGGTCATTTTCCAACATTCCATGGACTCTGGATCAGTTCCTATGAATTGGAGTGTAGCTAATGTAACCCGACTTTTTAAAAAAGGAAAGAAAACAGGGAATTATAGACTGGTTAGCCTGACATCGGTGGCGGGGAAAATGCTGGAATCAATTATTAAAGATGTAATAGCAGCGCATTTGGAAAGCAGTGACAGGATCGGTCCAAGTCAGCATAGATTTATGAAAGGGAAATCATGCTTGACAAATCTTCTAGAATTTTTTGAGGATGTAACTAGTAGAGTGGATAAGGGAGAACCAGTGGATGTGGTGTATTTGGACTTTCAAAAGGCTTTTGACAAGATCACACATAAGAGATTAGTGTGCAAAATTAAGGCACATGGCATTGGGGGTAATGTATTGGCGTGGATAGAGAATTGGTTGGCAGACAGGAAGCAAAGTGTGGGAATAAATGGATCCTTTTCAGAATGGCAGGCAGTGACTAGTGGGGCACCACAAAGTTCAGTGCTAGGACCCCAGCTATTTACAATATATATTAATGATTTAGACAAAGGAATTGAATGTAGTATCTCCAAGTTTGCAGATGACACTAAGCTGGGTGGCAGTGTGAACGGTGAGGAGGGTGCGAAGAGGCTGCAGGGTGACTTGGACAGGTTAGGTGAGTGGGCAAATGCATTGCAGATGTAGCATAATGTGGATAAGTGTTTGATTATCCACTTTGATGGCAAAAACAGGAAGGCAGATTATCTGAATGGTGACAGATTAGTAAAAGGGGAGGTGCAACGAGACTTGGGTGTCATGGTACATCAGTCATTGAAAGTAGGCATGCAGGTACAGCAGGCAGTTAAAGCAAATGGCATGTTGGTCTTCATAGCGAGAGGATTTGAGTATAGGAGCAGGGAGGTCTTGCTGCAGCTGTACAGGGCCTTGGTGAGAGCACACCTTGAGTATTGTGTGCAGCTTTGGTCTTCTAATCTGAGGAAGGACATTCTTGCTATTGAGGGAGTGCAGCGAAGGTTCACCAGACTGATTCCCGGGATGGCAGGACTGACATATGAAGACTGGATCGACTAGGCTTATATTCACTGGAATTTAGAAGAATGAGAGGGTATCTCATAGAAGCACATAAAATTCTGACGTGTTTGGACAGATTAGATGCAGGAAGCATGTTCCCAATGTTGGGAAAGTCCAGAACCAGGGGTCACCGTCTAAGGATAAGGGGTAAGCCAGATAGGACCGAGATGAGGAGAAACTTCTTCACCCAGAGAATTGTGAACCTATGGAATTCTCTACCACAGAAAGTTATGGAATCCAGTTCATTGGATATATTCAAAAGGGAGTTAGATGTGGTCCTTACGGCTAAAGGGATCATGGAGTATGGAGAGAAGGCAGGAGTAGGGTACTGAGGTGAATGATCAGCCATGATCGTATTGAATGGTGGTGCAGGCTCGAAGGGCCGAATGGCCTGCTCTTGTACCTCTTTTCTATGTTTCTATGTTTCTAAAGTCATTTAAATAGATGGACAGCAGGTCATCCAGTGACTGATAGGATTTTCTTTTTCTGTGGTAAACAGTTTTATTTTTCATGTAATTACCTCACTATGATGGACAATGTACTATTTATATAACTAGCTTTGCTAAAAATCTATATAAAAATCAATTCCTTGCTCTCTGGAAATTAGCAGTGGAGGGTTGACAATTCTCACTATTATAACGTATACATTCTGTACTCCACTATTGCTGAGAATTTCTGTAAGTAAGACGCCTGTGTACAATCAGTATGGTTCTCCATTAACATTGAGATAAGTATGCCAAGTAGAAAAAGGGGTCAAGAGGTTTTCACCTCATTTATACTGTATCCCTGCCTGATTAATGTCAAGTCATGCAGAATCTGAAGGACCTGTAGGTCACTGAATCTTGAAATCCCCAACATTAAAATCATCCTGAACAAAAAAAGCAAAACTCCACAGATGCTGAGAAATTTGAATCCCAAACTGAAGAAGCTGGGAACATCTGTTGAGAACACAAGTTGATGTTTTGGGTGTTGAATTGTTCCTCAGAACTACAGACAAGCAGCAGCTAAGAAGAAACAGACAAGGAAAAGGGTGTGTGGTGTGGACACACACACACACACAGATCACCAGACCATCAGTTTCGCCAGATCTAGAGCAAACCATTAGAAGAAATATTTAGCAATGGACAAGCTCTCCAACTCAAGGCATGGGTGGGGTGTCAAACAAAAGCTTTGTAGAGTCTTTACTCGCACTTTCAACCTACCTTTACTATCACACAATTGTGGCAAGACTCTATGATGGTGAAATCTGTGGCTCAGCCCATCCTACCCGTCTGGGGAGAGCAGAATGTGGTGTGGTTGTGGTCATTAAATGAGGATGCAATTGGGCAAAATCTCAAATGATAACGGAAGGGAACTACTCAAGTTACTGAAGTACTGATTTTAATTTGCTTCCTGTCTGCCCTATGGAAAGGATTGCAGAAGCAAAACTAAGCAAATGACTTTATTCCAATACAACATTACTGACAGGAAATTCACAGTCTTCTACATAAGAAAAACAAATCAAATTTGACAATGAAAAAATACAGTTGTAACGACCTATTCCAAAACAAAAAGAGGATCTTATCACCAAGAGCACAAATCTTCCCCAAAATAAAAATGACTACATTTCCAGAGCTACCTTGAAAGATTTGAACAATTCATTTATCAATTGTGCTCATCCAGGAAAGATCATATTAATAGTGCAATGATGGCAGAATTCATGCCTCCCAAAGAACATATCATTGCATAATAAACGTTAATGTCATTTCCCAATAACCCACAGCCCCACACTGTTGAAAATAAGGGGTTTTACTATCGAATTGATCCTGTGACACTGTACCTCTCAGCTCCACATCATTTTCACAAATGCTTCATTTGTGCTGTTTTTATACACTACAGAAAGGAGTGGCTAGTCAAGGGTTAATGAAGAAAAGTGCTTGGAGCTGGGTTGTTGGGTACTGTAATTCAGAGTGGGACTTTGAACCATTGTTAAAAGAATTTCAAAAGAAAAGCTGCAACTGTTGGGAATATACAGCAGGTCTGTCAGTATCCAAAGTAGTTTAATATTTAGGGTGGAGACCAAGCCCGCAGAACTGGAAACTGGAAGAGGGGTTTAAAAAAACATTTGTAAATGTAATCTTTTCACTGCAGATGCCGATAGACCTATTGAGAGTTCCTTGTTTTCTGTTTCAAAACAGTGCTTGTTGCCTTGAATGTCATGAACATCGTTGCCCCCTTCAATAGGAAATTACCTTTCAGTAAGTGTGTGAAATGTCAAGTATTCATACCCATCAGGATTTGATAGTACATCTTCAAAAGGGCTCACATCACAACGGATGTCTTTATCCTAATTTGTGTAATTTGCTGAAAGGTGTCGATCGATTGAATAAACAAATTGGTCCAGTGAGGATTGTGCTGTTTGAGAATAATGTCAAGCAGGTTCACTGAAGGAAATTTGGGGTTAGAAGTTGGGTTGCAATGTGGCAGTTGCTTCTTCTGACAGGTTAGTTTACAAAGAAAAACTCCGTAAGCCAACAGTATCTGACAACAAAAGTGGGTCTATGAGTCTGCTGCGATAAGGGAACCAGAATTCATCAGCTCGTAGGTGCTGATCTCCCAGAATCCAAACAAAAACAAGGCCAACATACTCGAGATACATTACCAAATTTCTGCTGGAGACAGGACATGAGGAGATCAGTTACCGAGGGATCTGAAAACAGACCGAAGTGAAAGTCAGTGCATTGTTCACTATTAGCCCTGGGCCACCTGCTAACTGCAAGGGTATGCAACAAAAAAACCTGTTTGGGGGCTGAGGTTTGCTTCCAGGACATATCTCAAAATCATTGAAAGAAAAGAGTTTAAAAAAACCCTGCAGCACAACAATCGCGGTCAATGTGCCTGTTGAATATAATCATCGTCATAGGTGGTCCCTCGAATCGAGGGTAACTTGCTTCCACACTAAAAAGGGATGAGTTTAATGAAGGACCTAATATTCCAGGTCCCAAACTACATGTTGAAGGGTGGAAGATGCCTGTGCGTGGATTTTTTTAATGTGTGGTGGCTGTTGCACCACCATCAGCAGGTCGGGGCCTTCAAAGGAGCAGTGTGCGGCCCAACCCAGCATTCGGCAGCCCCAACCTGAACATCATAAACTATAGAGTATAGGAGCCCTAAATGTTTGGCGGTGTGTTGGCTGCAGTCATTCAATTTTGTTATTCTTCATAAAAGCAACTCTGTCCTAACCATCTATTATTCAGTATCAAATTCATTCCAACCATCCCATTTCTAACTGGCTGCTAGCAGCCCATTAATCCAAACCTTAAATCGCTGCAAGTGGTCTATTATTGTGTGTGCTATTATTTAGTAGCCAGCCATCTGTTCCCTGGTATGTAACCCACCAGCGATTCTCGCTGCTATACTTTTACTTTTTCCCGTTAATTAATAGCGTCAGCTATTAGAAAAAGACAATAGTCCTTTTTAATGAAATAAAAATACTCAAGGGTGTAACTAAATTTTGATCGCAATATTGAGGTAGGTTGCTGTTGCTCCTGGGTCATAGCAGTGAACAATAAGGCCCTCTCAGACTTTAGATTCAGGCCAGGCCCGTGATGAATTTTGCATGCCACGTGTCAATCGTTTACTGAGCTGTGAACTGCCATTAATTGTACAATAACTACATATATGGATAAAAGATACAAATATTGGGGTCAACTGGAAGCCCTGGTAGTAAATTATGGGCCTGAGGCTATTAGTTATAACCGAGGGAGGGTTATCTCTCAACAATGGTTTACTTTATTGAATTTCAGTCAATATTTGCCATCTTAAACATTTGATTGTAAAATTATAAAAGTCACAGTGAAGAATAAGGAGCGGTGGAGCAATAGTCAAAATGGTTCTGCACATCCTGACTCCTCATCAATTCAACGTAAGAGGAGTCTCCCTCCCAAAGATTCCTGCTCCTGTTAGCACACTGAGGCAGAAGGGACCGGAAATTAGGCCAGAACCTGGACAAGTGAATGCAGGCGAGAGCCAGGTAGTAATTTGAATCACAGCAGACACACTTAATCTGATCTATTTCAAATTGTACAAAGTACTTTTCTGCCCCCCCCCCCGCCCACCCCTCAAAACTGTAATTGCTTTGCTGACATTTAAAAAAAAAAGCACCCATAACCATAAACCTTATAATATGGCTGTTCTGTTTGTGTATCGTAGTAAAGGTTTATAGTACATACACACAGTGCACACTTCAGGAGGTACATGAATAGTCTATGACCAAGGCCACAGATTTAAGTTTTCATGGAAAAATGGCCAGAGTCATGGAATTGCAGAATACGATTCCCAAAATGTTGGTAAAAATCCCCTAACCCATCAAATAAAGTCGGAATTTGCATTATTCAGTCATGTAAATCAGTGAGCCTGTTTATGACCTTTGCAACCACTACTATTAATTTCCCTTTACACAGGTCAGTTAACACCTCATTAATTCAGCATCGATTGGAACTCCGGGTGCAGTCAGCACAATGTCATCCTCCAGAGGGCCACCGAAGCCACAAGTTTGAAGCCAAGAGGGTAAACCCTGTTACTGTTCGGAACACACTTTAAGCTCCCTCCATACTGTCCAAGGCCTGTGCTGGCTCCCATGCAGCTAGGGTCAATCCCAAAGCAAGTTTCCCAGGTCTGCTCAGACTGACCGTGGCCACCCTAAGAGTCCAGCAAGTTCACTTTGAGGATGCCACCAACTGCACAAGACTTAGGAGTTGGGAACATGGGTCTTGTGCAATACAAAAGTAGCCTTAAAAGCACTTTGGAATCTGACCTATGAACATAGGCATTTCTGGACGAAAAAAGACCAAGGTCTAGTTGGCCTTCTACCATCCTGGCAGTTGCATGATACAATGATAATGGAGTTCTTGACTAATCATAGCGATTAGTCATTATCAATTAGTCTACAGTGGACCCAGACATGACTGGTAAAGCCCAGTGGTGGAAAGTTTTGGAAACCATAGGTCCAAAGTCATCTGCTTCACCTTGCTGATGAAGACCATTTTCAAGTTATCAGTGCATTGTAAAACCCACGTTATGACCTGAAGCTGGCTAATTTGTACTTGAATATTTAACAGTCTCCCTGGTGATGTTCCTGTGGGCATACATAATCATGTCTTTATGGAATTACATAATTTTAACTTTGGTTAGCATGCAAATGAGCTAATCTTGATACCCTCTTGTACAATGTCAACAGGGCTCAACAGTTCCAATTATAAATACTTTCAGGTACAGGACACTTCATTGGGTACTGCAGCACACTTCATATTCTGGTCAACTATAAAAATTGCAGAAAATCTATTGTACGTTTTAATGGAATGGGCTGCATTAGGTACGTGTTATCTGTTTGTCTATAATTATACCGCATACCCTCTAGAATAGTAGAAAATGAGGCAAAAGAGGTACATTTTTAAAACAATTCATTACAATATAGTACAGCTTTTCTAACATTAATCAACCATGGTTGTAATTAATATTCAAATATTTGCAAGGTTGCTTGTCTTAAAAAAATAGCACAAGCGTAAACATTTCCATATTTTGATCGGACTTCATGAATAAAGTTCTTAATTTGCAAAGTTACCTTGAAAACAGTAATAATCACATTCTTTATGGAATATATAACACATCAAGATCAAGGCATTCTTTGAATCATAGTACAAACGCTTGTACAAATATACATAATTTTTCATTGATATCTACACCTGCAGAAAAAGCCATGAATCCCTTTCCTATAGTTAAAGACTTGAAATTCCAGCCACCCCTACTTTCTCGATATATATTATATGTATAGACACAAATCAAACTTCTAACGAGAGGAAGCTCACCTTTCAGCGAGCTTGCCCAGGACCATTTGATGAGGATTTTTAAAATTATTCATAAAGAACCAAGTAGCCACATTCTCCCTCCATTAGTTCCCTGCCGTTCTCTCTTTCCTTCAAATCCAGATACAGAGTTGGGGACAGTCCTGTTCAGACAACACAAGTGTACTTCTGTGGCAAGAGACTCAACCTGCCAGTTTGTTCACTCCCAAGGAGATGTGTGCTGGTACCAGAATGTCCAAACCTTTATTTTGGAGAATGGAGTCTGAATGACTGTAGATACTTTAGCTTTAGTTGGCCATGGGGGGGGGGGGGGGGGGGAAGGGGAGTAGCAATGTACTACTCTTGGTTAAAAATCTAGGCTTTTGATTTTACATATATGCAGCATTCCCATTGTGCTTATTAATAGTTGGTGTCGGGAGAAACAGGTGATCAGATATACACAATATTTTGGGGACAGTTTTGTAAAATTTTCAAATGATCCTTAAAAGTTCAATCATAACTTGCTCCCTGGCATTCTCTACTTGTCCTAGGTCCTTCCTCTTATTAATCAACCAATGAGCAGAAATGGAGGTCATGTGTTAGGTGCCTGTTGAATACCGTGACATTTAAACCTCTGATCTGACTGCACAAGTCTGTGACGGTGAAGGGTCATGTTGCAACACTGGCTTACAAACTGCAAACTTACGGCATCCATCAGGCGCACAACACACACAGAATTTCATACCTTTTTTAAAATAACTAACTGTTGTGCTGCGTAATATATTTGGAATGAAGCAATTGATATGAAATATTGGTTGGCTGCAGGTAGCCTGGTTTTTTTGAGTGGTCCTCTGGCAGTATTTTCATAGTATATTAAAAGCTTACATACGTCAGAAAAAAGACTTAGTTGTTGCTTATCCAGCTCGAATTAGTATCCCAGAACTGATGCACTTTAATACAATTTCATGTTGCTTTAAAAACAAAGTGTTCTCAATATTCCTGCGCTGGAATGGAGGTAGGCATTCCAAATCAACCAGGGGTTTTGCTCCTAATCACCATCTAACTGAGTACTCCTGGAAATAGGATGTTAGTTAGGAGATGGATGAGCTTGGCTGTGGTACTGCCCAGTTGAATGGGCTGCCAATATTCTCTGCTCAGGCTAACCCATAAAGAATGACCCCTTTGGTGAGATAAACCCATGGACCTATATTCCAGTATAAGTCACTGGGAAGAGGAAGGAGGAAAACTATACACAGAGAGGGGAACAATTAATATGTTTTGTCATACTAGGTTGGTGTGCTTTGCCCAAATACTGATGCTTCTAATAATTAGCCAGTCTTTTTGACTGTTTGTTATATATATTCGAACACATTCTACACTAAAATCAATAATGGTACCTATATCTTTTTGATCAAACAGTCCTTTTTGGAACTCATTTAGTTTAACATATTCTGAGCAATATTTCCCTTTCTGTGACAATTTTGGATATTTTCCAAGTTCAAGGATCCCAGAATGGAGAATATCATTATGCCTGTCCTCTGAGCCAGTGATGACATGGATTCTGGTAATGTTCATTGGCTTTACAAATACAATAGTGAAATAATCTCCAGCGGAGGGCGATTTCCCCCAAAAGTACTCATCGCTGTTACTGTAAGCTTTGCTGGGGTCATAGTTTTCAAATACTTTAAGACTGGTGTAGATTGCCGCTGGCGGGTTGTCAGGGACATCAAAGAAATCTTCTTCGAAGTCGTCATCCTTCAACCTATTTTCCGTCCCTCTGAAAGAGGAATAATACCCAATGTGTTGAAATAGGGAAGGCTTAAAGCGGATGACATCTTTTTGGGTGAGAAGGCCTCGGAAATGACTTAATAACCAGTCACACGGCATCTCTTGGTAAAACATCAGTAGAAAGTGGGCCAGTCTTGGAAGATCAGTCGAATGGTAAAGTTTTCCAATATAACCCAGCTTGGAAAACTCCAACGTCACCCAGTAGGAGCCCTCTTTCGAAGCAAGGACTTTCTTAATTGCAGTTAAGAATGAGCGGGCACATTGAACATCGTCTTCTAGCATTAAGTAATAATCTGATAAATTGGCACAGAAATTGAGCAGGAAAGCATAGTCCACATTTTGTTTTGACCTGAAAGTCACGCGATCAGCTGGGTCATTATAGTTCCTTTTCAAATCTTTTAGGGATGGATAGTATAGTTCGGGGGCATGAACAATGATCAAGTGGCCTGAGATGATATGGTGAGCAAATTTGCTGGAGATGGTCTGAACCACTTGCGCATTCCACACCATGTCAAAATCTGCTAAGTGTACGACCACCACCATCTCCGTGAGCTCTTCATTAGTGGATTGTTCGAATATGGACTTGAGTGTTTCAAGCAGGTAATTCCCTCGCTTTCGTTTCACTGAAGACAGTCCCACTGCAAGGTATTCTGTAAATAGTGGAAAAAACAGAAACACACTTATACAATTGACAAAAATCTAAACATACGTTTTAAAAATTCCAAAGCAAAATCACTCCAAACTGCTTCCATTCCATTTAGCAATTTAAGATGGTGCATTCAAACTGGCATTCTACAAAAAAGGACTGGATTGTGCAGTTTCCCTGTGGGTGAGCTTGGATATTAGGTGATGCCTGGATATGAGATAGACAATCTCAGTGTGAACCCTGTGCTCTTTAGCTATAGGATTTTCTCCCATTATTTGCACAACAATTGGTTTCCATCACCAACATAATGATATTCCACCAGCAGTAACAGGCCATTCAGTCTTAGAATAACATGACTGAGAGGTCTTGATAAAATCATCTGAAATCCACACTATTTATTCCAGGCTTATAAGCTACAAGTTGAACATGTGTAAAACATATATATTATGGTGTTGTCTTAAACTAAAGTCATGTCAGCTCTGTGAATCTGGAACCAGGCTGATGAGAATGAGAACCCTGGTTCCAGCTGCAAGGGTCTAAAGTGAAACATTCTGAATTCAGTTCATAGTGGCCGAGCACAACACAGCCCCTAATTTTGCATGTACTGGCAGTCTCACTGGTCTGCGCAGAAAATGAAAATGTCTTATTTGTACATGGGGTTGAGGGGAGGGGCTGTTCTTTGTATGATGTTTAGGGTTAGGGCGAGGCAGAGGAAGCTATTCTGCACCTGGCCTGTGCTTTCCCGATATGGGAGCAGTTGATTGGTGACTGGGATGATAAGTCAAAACAACGTATATTTTCCTAGCACTGAGCAGACATCCCTTATTTTGACAATTACAAAATTCAGCCCCCAAAATTAAAAAAGGAATGCATAAATGACTAAAAGTTCCTCTGCATGTTACATACATTCATCTGCAAGGGCAAAATCAATGTGGGTGTATTATTTTAGATAAGAAATAGACGCAGGAGTAGGCCATTTAGCCCCTTGAGCCTGCTCCTCCATTCAATAAGATCATGGCTGATCTGATCTTGGCCTCAACTTCACTTCCCTGCCCGCTCCCCATAACCCTTCACTCCCATATCATTCAAAAATCTGTTTATCTCCACCTTAAATATATTCAATGACCCAGCCCATACATCTCTCTGGGGCAGAGAATTCCACAGATTTACGACCCTCAGAGAAGAAATTTGTCCTCATCTCAGTTCTAAATGGGCGACCCCTTTTTCTGAAACTATACCCCTTAGTGTCTTTGTCCCTGGGTTATATGTAATGCATGGAAAGGGGTCCTGGAAAAAAATAATTATCTAGACAAAGGGCAAGTGCACACCTGCAGAGTCATCTCTCCTTACATGTGCACAGGAAACGGAAGGATTTCTTGGTAATCTTACTGCCAAAGAGTAAAGAGATCCCGTTGATACCAATTTAGTCCATTGAACAGAATTGGGGATGGTATAAGTCTCAATAAAATGTAATGATCTTTGCCATTCAGGTGCTGAGTGAGACTTTGAATGGAACCTGCTTTTAAATACAAGGATATAGGAAATCAAGGGTTATGGGGATAATGCAGGCAAGTGATGCTGAGGTAGAAAATCAGCCATGATCTCATTGAATAGCGGAGCAGGCTCAAGGGCCAAATGGTCCTCTCCTGCTCCCATTTCTTATGTTGTTATAATACAGTGGTACAGCAGATAAGCATTTCACCTCCATGATTTGTGTTTGAATCCAGTACAATAGAGGGTCCTTTGCTAAGTTTTGGGTCAAGGGACATTTTTGAAGCGGAGCAGAAGTTGTGTCTAATATGAAAACAGAAGCTAGAGCAGATCTTTCAAGTGCTTGGTGGAAACGCTGGAATCCTTGGTTTGGATGAGAGCAAAATTGTTCACCATAAAACAAGACAAATGCAGGAAAAAAACTGTAAGTTTAGATCATGTGAAACTGTAGTTGTGTCCTAGACAACAATTCCTGCTTCAGCAGACTTTAGATCGTGGCTCTCACATTTATCAGTTAATTCCCAATCCTTCCATTTTACAGTTACAGTTAACACATTACCAACTTCAAGAAAAAAAGTGTTTTGCTTACTCTTTTTTAGCAAAGGATACCCTGCTAAATATTGATAAGTGACATTAATAGGTGCGGAAAAGTTTATCAGCTCCCTGAAATTCTGCACATTCCTCTCCGAATACAGCTGTTGTACAGCTATTTCTTTGGCCAATCTCCTTGCTTCTTCTTCCTGAAAGACAACGCAAACAATCGTAAATTGCATCTTGAGCAGGAAATTGGACATGCATGCTTCAGTAATACCTGCTTTAAGGCCTAGCGAGCAACCAAACTCGTTGTGTGATCCCCGCCACAAACTCCGTTCCCGAGCCACCAACTCCATCCCTCTCCCCAACTTCGGTCTCAGGCTGAACCAGACTGTTCGCAACCTTGGTGTCAAATTTGACCTTGAAATGAGCTTTTGACCACATATCCACAGCATAACTAAGACCGTCTATTTCCACCTCCATAACTTCGCCAGTATCTGCCCTTGCCACAGCTCATCCGCTGCTGAAGCCCTCATCCATGTCTTTGCTATCGCTAGACTTGACTACTCCAACGCACTCCTAGCTGGTCTCCCACATTCTACCCTTCGTAAACTAGCAGTGATCCAAAACTCGGCTGCTCATCTCCTAACTCGCACCAAGTCCCACTCATTCATCACCCCTGTACTCGCTGACCTACATTGGTTCCAGTTAAGCAACACCTTGATTTCAAAATTCTCATTGTGGTTTTCAAATTCCTCCATGGCCTCACCCATCCCTATCTCTGCAATCTCCTTCAGCCCCACAAACCGCACCGCACCCCCCCCACCCCCACCCCGAGCTATCTGCGCTCCTCTAATTCTGCCCTCTTGAGCACCCCTGATTATAATCACTCAACCATTGGCAGCCGTGCCTTCTGTTGCCTGGGTCCCAAGCTCTGGAATTCCCTACATAACCCTCTCCGCCTCTCTACCATTCTTTCCTTCTTTAAGACACTCCTTAAAACCTACTTCTTTGACCAAGCTTTTGGTCACCTGCCCTAATTTATCCTTATGTGGCTTGTGACATTTTTTTGTCTTATAATACTCCTGTAAAGCGCCTTTGGGATGTTTCACTACGTTAAAGGTGCTATATAAAGGCACGTTGTCGTTGTTGTTGTTAAGTTCCTCAGCTCTATCTATCAAAGGATTGGGGAAGCACATGTAAGGGGACTGTGTAGGTTCATGGGATCCAAATCATATTGTTACATCCTCCAGGTTATGTTATCATGCAGGTAGATAGTGGGCAGTGAGAGTTAGCTTGAGGATGCAAGAGGCAGGCACAAGGTCTGCTTATGGGAGTAACCTGTGCCACTGATCCTGGGAGACTATCTATGGCAGTCTGAAAAATTGTAACAAGTTCCTGATCATTTCTCAAGGACATCCCAGACTGCTTCCCATCCAATTAATTTTTGAAGTGTTAAATAGGCAAACATGGCAGCCAATGTAGGAACAGCATTGTCCCACAAACAGTAAATGAGATTTATGGCCAATGAAGGGATTTTTTTGGCAGTGTTGATTGAATGAAAAACAATCCTATGGGATCTTTTGCATCCACCTGAACAAGCAGATGGGGTTTCAGTTTAACGTCTCATCTGAAAGATGGCACCTCCAACAATGCAGCACTCTCTGAGGACTGCACTGAAGTGTCAGCCTAGGCTACGTGCTCAAATTCTGGAGTCCAGTCTAAACTCACGAGCATAAGTGTTATCACCGGCTACTTCATTTTATGTGAATCACTTTGAGACAGTTCTGGGAGGTGTGGCAAGGTACAGGTTGAACCTACCTTATCCGGCACCCTCGGGACCTGGCCTGTTCCGAACGAGGGATATTTCTGGATAAGGGGAGGTCACGTATTTTCAGTGTGTGCGCGTGCGCCGATTGGCTGGAACGACTGTCAGTCAGACAGCCAGTTAGTTAGTGTGGTGTCGGGTGGTCCCCGAGGTGTTGGCAGGCCGAGCGGGCTCCGAGGTATTCTAGATTGAGGGGGCTTCTGCTATTGCTAAACACTTTCTTTCTAGTAAGTGTGTGGATTTTCTGTTTAGGTGAATGATTTAATTAAATAGATACACCGTTTTGGGGACTGTTGGGGGAGATGGCCCATCAGGGGAAGGCAGCAGCAGCCAAGTTCATGGCATCATGGGTGGCTCTGCTGCGCAGGAGGGCAGGAAAAAGAGTGGGAGAGCTGTAGTGGTAGGGGACTCTATTGTAAAGGGAATAGATAGGCGTTTCTGCGGCCGCAATCGAGACTCCAGGATGGTATGTTGCCTCCCTGGTGCAAGGGTCAAGGATGTCTCGGAGCGGCTGCAGCGCATTCTGGAGGGGTAGGGGGCGGTGAACAGCCAGCTGTTATGGTGCATATAGGTACCAAAGATATAGGTTAAAAAAATGGGATGAGGTCCTACAAGCTGAATTTAGGAAGCTAGGAGTTAAATTAAAAAGTAGGACCTCAAAGGTAGTAATCTCAGGATTGGTACCAGTGCCACGTGCTAGTCAGAGCAGAAATAGGAGGATAGTTAAGATGAATACGTGGCTTAAGGAATAGTGCAAGAGGGAGGGATTCAAATTCCTGGGACATTGGAACCGGTTCTGGGGGAGGTGGGACCAGTACAAACCGGACGGGCTGCACCTGGGCAGGACTGGAACCAATGTCCGAGGGGGAGTGTTTGCTAGTGCTGTTGGGGAGGATTTAAACTAATATGGCAGGGGGATGGGAACCTATGCAGGGAGACAGAGGGAAGTAAAATTGTGTCAGAAGCAAAAGGTAGAAAGGAGATAAGGAAAAGTGGAGGGCAGAGAAATCAAAGGCAAAAATCAAAAAGGGCCACATTACAACATAATTCTAAAAGGACAAAGAGTGTTAAAAAAAACAAGCCTGAAGGCTCTGAGTCTCAATGCGAGGAACATCCGTAATAAGGTGGATGAATTAACTGCGCAGATAGCTGCTAAGTGGATATGATGTAATTGGGATTACGGGGACATGGCTCCAGGGTGGCCAAGGCTGGGAACTCAACATCCAGGGGTATTGAATATTCAGGAAAGATAGACAGAAAGGAAAAGGAGGTGGAGTAGTGATACTGGTTAAAGCGGAAATTAATGCAATAGTAAGGAAGGACATTAGCTTGGATGATGTGGAATCTGTATGGGTAGAGCTGCGGAACACCAAAGGGCAGAAAACGCGAGTGGGAATTGTGTACAGACCACTAAACAGCAGTAGGGAGGTTGGGGATGGCATCAAACAGGAAATTAGGGCTACGTGCAATAAAGGTACAGCAGCTATCATGGGTGACTTTAATCTATATATAGATTGAGCTAACCAAACTGGTAGCAATACGGTGGAGGAGGATTTCTTGGAGCGCATAATGGATAGTTTTCTAGACCAATATGTCGAGAAACCAACTAGAGTGCTGGCCATCCTAGACTGGGTGATGTGTAATGAGAGAGGATTAATTAGCAATCATTTTGTGCGAGGCCCCTTGGGGAAGAATGACCATAATATGGTAGAATTCTTCATTAAGATGGAGAGGAACACAGTTAATTCAGAGACTAGGGTCCTGAACTTAAAGAAAGGTAACTTCGATGGTATGAGACGTGAATTGGCTAGGATAGACTGGAGAATGATACTTAAAGGGTTGGCGGTGGATAGGCAATGGCAGACATTTAAAGATCACATGGATGAACTACAACAATTGTACATCCCTGTCTGGCATAAAAATAAAACGGGGAAGGTGGCTCAACCATAGCTAACAAGGGAAATGATGGATAGTGATAAATCCAAGGAAGAGGCGTATAAGTTGGCCAGAAAAAGCAGCAAACCTGGGAGAAATTTAGAATTCAGCGGAGGAGGACAAAGGGTTTAATTAGAAGGGGGAAAATAGAGAATGAGAGTAAGCTTGCAGGGAACATAAAAACTGACTGCAAAAGTTTCTACAGATGTGTGAAGAGAAAAATATTTATGAAGACAAATGTAGGTCCCTTGCAGTCAGAATCAGGTGAATTTATAATGGGAAACAAAGAAATGGCAGACCAATTGAACCAATACTTTGGTTCTGTCTTCACTAAGGAAGATGCAAATAATCTTCCAGAAATACTAGGGGACCAAGGGTCTAGCGAGAAGGAGGAATTGAAGGAAATCCTTATTAGTCAGGAAATTAGGTTAGTGAAATTGATGGGACTGAAGGCTGATAAATCCCCAGGGCCTGATAGTCTGCATCCCAGAGTACTTAAGGAAGTGGCCCTAGAATTAGTGAATGCATTGGTGGTCATTTTCCAACATTCTATAGACTCTGGATCAGTTCCTATGGATTGGAGGTAGCTAATGTAACCCCTAGCTTTTTAAAAAAGGAGGGAGAGCCAAAACAGGGAATTATAGACCGGTTAGCCTGACATCTGTAGTGGGGAAAATGTTGGAATCAATAATTAAAGATGTAATAGCAGCGCATTTGGAAAGCAGTGACAGGATCGGTCAGCATGGATTTATGAAAGACAAATCTTCTAGAATTTTTTGAGGATGTAACTAGCAGAGTGGACAAGGGAGAAACAGTGGATGTGGTGTATTTGAACTTTCAAAAGGCATTTGACAAGGTCCCACACACGAGATTAGTGTGCAAAATTAAAGCACATGGTATTGGGGGTAATGTATTGTCGTGGATAGAGAATTGGTTGGCAGACAGAAACAAAGAGTAGGGTCCTTTTCAGAATGGCAGGCAGTGACTAGTGGGGTACCACAAGGTTCAGTGCTGGGACCCCAGCTATATACAATATACATTAATGATTTAGACAAAGGAATTGAAAGTAATATCTCCAAGTTTTCAGATGACACTAAGCTGGTTGGCAGTGTGAGCTGTGAGGAGGATGCTAAGAGGCTGCAGGGTGACTTGGACAGGTTAGGTGAGTGGGCAAATGCATGTGTATAATGTAGATACATGTGAGGTTATTCACTTTGGTGGCAAAAACAGGAAGGCAGAATATAGAACATAAGAACATAAGAATTAGGAACAGGAGTAGGCCATCTAGCCCCTCGAGCCTGCTCCGCCATTCAAAAAGATCATGGCTGATCTGGCCGTGGACTCAGCTCCACTTACCCGCCCGCTCCCCGTAACCCTTAATTCCCTTATTGGTTAAAAAATCTATCTATCTGTGATTTGTATACATTCAATGAGCTAGCCTCAACTGCTTCCTTGGGCAGAGAATTCCACAGATTCACAACCCTCTGGGAGAAGAAATTCCTTCTCAACTCAGTTTTAAATTGGCTCCCCCGTATTTTGAGGCTGTGCCCCCTAGTTCTCGTCTCCCCGACCAGTGGAAACAACCTCTCTGCCTCTATCTTGTCTATCCCTTTTATTATTTTAAATGTTTCTATAAGATCACCCCTCATCCTTCTGAACTCCAACGAGTAAAGAGCCAGTCTGCTCAATCTATCATCATAAGGTAACCCTCTCATCTCCGGAATCAGCTTAATGAATCGTCTCTGTACCCTCTCCAAAGCTAGTATATCCTTCCTTAAGTAAGGTGACCAAAACTGCACGTAGTACTCCAGGTGCGGCCTCACTAATACCCTATACAGTTGCAGCAGGACCTCCCTGCTTTTGTACTCCATCCCTCTCACAATGAAGGCCAACATTCCATTCGCCTTCCTGATTACCTGCTGCACCTGCAAACTAACTTTTTGGGATTCATGCACCAATTGCCATCAGCCGGTCCAGGCAGCGGGCGGTCGAGGGGGTCGTTCAACCTGACTGCCTGCCTCTCTTCCGCTCTTACATCCGGTCCAGGGTGTCCTTGGAGATGGAGCACGCGGTGTCCACCGGTACGCTCGCGGCCTTCCGCGAGAGGGGGGCACCGGAGGAAGTGGAGTGCATCATCATGCCCGGCAACCAAATTTTAATTTGATTTTACGTTTTAAAGTTTAATTTGTTTTAATTGCCGGTGCTTTTAGTGTCCCCCTCCCCTTTTATAGGGGGCACTTGGAGAAAAATTCAATTCTGTGCCAAAAAATATTTTAAAAAAAATAAATAAAAAAAAAATAAAGAATAAATGGCATTGTAAATGTTGGTGTTTCCCCCAGATCAGGGGGCACAGTTTAATGTTTTTTCTGTTAACTCCCTAAAAGAGTTTCATGCACCAATTGTGGAGCAGTGGAGGCGTGGCCTAAACAGTTGGAGCTGTGAGCAGTGAGAGAAGGAGCTCCTGTTGTAGCTCCTGGCTGGGCCTGTGAATCAGCCCAGGAAGAGAAGGAAGGAAGGAAGGGGCTTCACCACCAACTTTCACCCAGAGGGAGAGGAGGAAAAAGCAGAAAACTTGAACAACTTCACCATTTCTACAAAGAGTTGGAGAGAGGGGGGAAAGACCAACAACAACATCCAGTATGGAAGGAGGGAGACTCTACCATTCTACAGGTGGGTGTATTGGTGCAGTCCCTAAAAGACTTTGTTGTATCGGTGGGGGGAGGAAAGAAGACCAGTCAGGGGCCGGAACATCGCGTGGGGTGTGTGTGTGTGTAAGTGTGTGTGGGGGTCTCGCTTACAACTGGGCCCTACACACCACTAAAGCACCCCTCCCCCATTGCCTAGCCTGGGATAGCTGGAGCTACCAGGCTGAAGAAACAATTAATCCACCCTAATTGACATCGTTGGGAGTGTGTGCCTGTGTGGCTCCAGCTGCACCACGTGAAGACATCTTCTCCCCTCACCCGAAGACCACCCCAAAGACTATTTTTTGTTTGTCATCTGGGGATTGCACCCACCCACAGCTGCGAGGGGAGACCTGCCCTCACAGTTTTCCCCCCTTCCCACCCCCCCTCTCTCTTTCTCTGTTACTCTCTGTCTCTCCCCTCTCTCTCTGAGAGCCCTTTCCTCCCAAATTGATTGGAAAAATATAAAACAATTAAGACAACTGAGCAGAGGGAGCAAGGCCCCTCCCCAATTGTCAACTAGGGGAGAGGTGTGCCTCGTTAAGAGCTCCTCTGCTCAGTCTATAAACGAGGCCATTTAAAGACCATTAAGGCCTGTGACTTTGGGGTGGGTGTAGCCCTTAAAGGGACCCCGTGATGGCAGGGCCAGCTAGGGCTTATGCGCAGGCGGCATCCACATCCACGGCACCTCCTGCGCCACCTGCTGCCCTGCCACCATTCAGTCTTATAACTAAGAAACACGGGGTCAAGAGCTACACTCACCCCACAATGAGCATCGAGGAGTGCGTGCGGGCGATGGCTGGGGTAGTCGGCCCCTCGGCCATTGTCGCAGCCTCCAAGATGTCTGGGAAGGCTGTGTTCTTCCTGGGGTCGGAGCGGGCGGTGTCCCTGGCCCTCGAAAAGGGGCTCACGGTGGGCGGGACGTTCCTGCCGGTGGACCCTCTCGAGGCCACCGTGCAGAGGGTCATCATATCGAACGTCCCGCCCTTTGTTCCCGCTGAGCTCCTCCTCCCTCACCTACACCAACTGCCCCGCCTCCAAGGCCGCCAAACCACCGAGGGCGGCCAAGGCTGGCGCCGCCGCCACCCCTCCCCCTAGTTGCGTCCGCGTGCAGGGAGCCGTAGGTGCGCGGGCATCGTCGGAGGCCTTTGTTTTCACGGCCTCCGGCGGGAGGGAGGGAGAGCGTCCGACCGGAAAGGCGGCGCGGAACAAGGCGAAACATCTAGAGGCGGGTCCCCTCGGTGCGCCAAACAACTTGTTTACCGCGCTCGGCCCAACCCAGTCATCGGCGAG
Source organism: Pristiophorus japonicus (assembly GCF_044704955.1). Taxonomy (NCBI): domain Eukaryota; kingdom Metazoa; phylum Chordata; class Chondrichthyes; family Pristiophoridae; genus Pristiophorus; species Pristiophorus japonicus. The sequence continues at coordinate 82,870,638 of NC_091993.1, forward strand.
CGCGGGGTGCCCTGAGCCCGTGCCCGAGCCCTTGACCAATACCGCAGAGGGGCTCGGGCGAGGGCAAGATAAGGAAAAGGGGGGGGCGGAGCGGGAGGCCTCGGCAGACATGGAGTTCTCCCTGCCTCCGCGCACCCCCAGGAACAAAAGGAGGCACCGCCCCAATGATGCGGAGGGGGAACAACATCCCTCCGCGGAGGAGGCGGTGCCCGCCGCGTGTCCCGCATCGCCCGCCACGTGTCCCGCGTCCCCCACCAGCGCCCCCAAATTGCGCTGTAGGCGCGAGGAATCTGTCCCCGGGGAGGGTGAGGCAGTCGAGGCTGCCCAGCCGCTGCCTCCTGGGGATGGCGTGGAAGATCTGCCTGTCGGGGGGGGCGTGGGGCCAGCGGAAGAATGCGTAGCCGCCGGTTCGAGCGTCCCGGGGACTGAGGTGGACGGGGCCGAAAAGGCCGAACCTGAGCCCGCCCAGCCAATACCCAACTTCCCCCGGGATTTGCTCGACTCGGTAGAAACTGACACTGCAGACAACTGCAATATACATCCACACGCTGGGCTGGGGGGTGGCGCCAGGGAGGGGGAAGAACAACAACCCTCGCCCCCTACTTTGGAGCTGAGGGACTTGGTGGACCTGGAGGATTTCCTAAACCAGGTCTCTCCGTGTTCCCCGGCTCCTGGGGCGGAGGAGGAACCCCTTCCGCTGTCGCTTCCCGACCCAGCACCACTTTTAAAAGAGCCCAGTGGGGACTCCTCTGCCGACGATCCTGGGGGTGGGATCGGGGCAGAGCCAGGGCCGGATGGAGAGGCCGGGCCATTTGCCGTACCTCGTGCGGTCGACGGGCCGGCTGCTAGCGGCGACCTCCCGGGGGAGGACGGGGACTCGGTGGGGGACGCGGGAGAAGATCTAGAGTCCATCGCCAGTGAGGCGGTGGATATGCTCGCGTCCACCGCTGAGACCCTCCTCATTCCTGCAGAGGAACTCCGGGACGTTTTTGTGCAGTGCCGGGGTCGCCGCGACCAAGCCCGTCTGGCCCTGGAAAGATGGTCTGAGCCGGTGTTGCTCGTTGCTTCCGTCCGCGCCGCCGCTAAAACCATGGCCGCGGGCGGGCCCTTATCAAAAGCGCAAGGCCTTGAGCTGCGCCGGCTCAAAAAGTTCCTCGCTGGGCTGCTGAAGGAGTGGAGGTCAACAAATGACTCCACTCCCCCCCACACAATAGGTTAGGTAGAAGTTGCACTATGCTCTAGTCATGAAGATAACCATAGCCAGCCTCAACATCAACGGCGGCAGAGAGGCACGCTGTAGATTTAACAATTTTTCGCTCCTGCGGGAGGGGAAATATGCGGTGTGCTTCCTGCAAGAAACCCACACCGTTCCGGGAGACGAAGCCACGTGGCTCCTGGAATGGCAAGGAGAGGTCCGCATGAGCCACCTCACCGCCACTTCTAGTGGGGTGGCCATCTTGCTGGGCCCGCATTTTCAGCCGGAGATCTTGGGGGTCGAGGAGCCCGTGCCAGGCCGCTTGCTGCACGTAACGGTTCGCCTGGGGGACGTGCCGCTCCATCTCGTGAACGTGTACGCCCCTCAGCCCGGCCCGCAGCAAACGCGCTTCTTCGAAGAGGTGTCCGCTCTTCTTGGCTCCGTCGACGTCGGCGACTGCATTGTCCTCGGGGGGGATTTTATCTGCACCCTCGAGGCGAGGGACCGCTCCGGTGCCCCGCAGTGCATGACGGCGATGGAGAAGTTGAGGGACCTGGTCGGGTCCTTCGACTTGGTGGACGTCTGGCGAAATCTCCACCCCGACTCCAGCGCCTTTACTTGGGTGAGGCCTGGAGTAGGATGGTCCAGAGTCGACCGCCTTTACGTGTCTCGGGCATACGTTTCCTGCGTCCCGGCGGCCTCCATGTGGCCGGTGCCGTGTTCTGACCACCACCTGGTGTGGGCGGAGCTCGCTTCGCTCCACGCGAGGACGGGGTCCGCCTACTGGCATTTTAACAACCGGCTGCTGGAGGACGAGCGGTTCCAGGACTCGTTCCGTCGTTTCTGGGCCGACTGGAGAAGGAAGCAGGGGGGCTTCCCCTCCTTGAGGCTATGGTGGGACGTGGGCAAGGCTCACGTCCGCGTCTTCTGTCAAGAGTACGCGAGGGGGTCGACCAAGAGGCGGGCGACCAGGGTCGGGCGCCTAGAAAAAGAGGTGCTCGACCTGGAGTCCCGTCTCGGTCAAGTCGTTGGGGACCCGGCCCTGCGGACGGTGTACGAAGCGAAGAAGGCCGCGCTGAAGGACCTGCAGCTCGTCGGGTCCCGAGGCGCGTTCGTGAGGTCGCGGATCCGGTTCCTGCGGGATCTGGACTGCGGCTCCCCCTTTTTCTACTCGCTGGAAAAAAGACAGAGTGTCCGTAAGCAGCTCTTGACGCTGCTGGCCGACGACGGCTCTCTCGTCTCGGATCCGGAGGGCGTCAACAACAGGGCCCGTGAATATTACGGGGCCCTGTTCTCTCTGGAGCCGTCCAGCGAGGAAGCACGTAGAGTTTTGCGGGAGGACCTGCCGAAGGTCAGCCCAGAGGGCGCCGAAAATCTTGAAGCTCCGCTAAGCCTGGCGGAGCTGACCGGTGCCCTCGACCGGCTCTTGAGGGGAAAATCCCCGGGGCTGGACGGGCTGACCGCAGAGTTCCACAGGGCGTTCTGGGACGTCCTGGGGGTCGACTACGCGCGGGTCCTGGGGGAAAGTCTGGCGACCGGGGAGATGCCCCTCTCTTGGCACAGGGCAGTCATCGTCCTGCTGCCTAAGAAGGGCGATCTCCGCCTCCTTAAGAACTGGTGCCCAGTCTCCCTCCTCAGCACGGATTACAAAATCTTCGCCAGGGCGATGTCTGCTCGCCTTGGTGCCGTGCTGGACCACATGATCCACCCCGACCAGTCCTACACGGTCCCGGGCCGGACAATCCACGACAACATCCATCTGGTCCGGGACCTCATCCATCATTCCCAGGAGGCTGGTCTGTCGGTCGCCTTCCTATCCCTCGACCAAGAGAAGGCGTTCGACAGGGTGGATCACGACTATCTGCTCGGAACTCTGCACGCTTTCGGGTTCGGGACGCATTTCGTCGCCCGGATCCGACTTTTGTACGCCGCCGCGGAGTGTCTGATTAAGGTTAACGGGTCCTTGACGGCGCCCCTTTGCTTTAGGAGAGGGGTGCACCAGGGATGCCCCATGTCCGGCCAGTTATACGCCGTCTGCGTGGAGCCTTTCCTGCACCTCCTGCGGACGAGGTTGACGGGACTGGCTCTGCAAGGGCCGGGCGTGGAGGTCGTCCTCTCGGCTTACGCCGATGACGTGCTCCTCGCGGTAGAGGATCTCGCTGACCTGCGGAGGATGAGTGAGTGCCAGGAGATTTACTCGACCGCGTCCTCCGCCAGAATCAACTGGGAAAAATGTTCCGGACTCCTGGTGGGTCAGTGGCGGGTGGACTCCCTGCCGGAGGAGCTCAGGCCTTTTGTCTGGAGCACGACCCATCTCCTCTATCTGGGAGTCCACCTTAGCCCCGACGAGGAAGCCTGGCCGGCGAACTGGCAGGAGCTGGAGGCCAAGGTCGCCGCTCACCTAGGGCGCTGGACAGGACTGCTCCGAGTGCTGTCCTACAGGGGCCGAGCGCTAGTCATAAGCCAGCTGGTGGCCGCCATGTTGTGGTACCGGCTGGTCACTTTGACCCCTCCCCCTGCGTTTGTCGCCAAGATACAGAAGAAGCTGGTGGACTTCTTCTGGAACAACAGGAAGCACTGGGTCTCTGCGGCGGTCTTGAGACTCCCGCTTGGGGAGGGCGGTCAGTCGTTGGTGTGCGTCAGCACCCAGCTCGCGACTTTCCGTCTTCAGACCCTGCAGAGATAGCTTTACGTCGAGCCCCCTCCTAGGTGGCGTGCTCTGGCGACGTATTTCTTCCTATTCAATTGGAGCTGAGCTGCTGTGAGGGAACGAACTACCTGCTTTGCTCCTGTCTTGGAAGGCCTGGAGTGAGCCCTGAGAACAGCCCAGGAATAGGAGGAAAGGGCTGGCTTACTGCCCATTCAACATCTGGAGGGAGAGGTGGAGCACAGAAAAATTTATTATTTACTACTACAACTACAGAGAGTTGGAGAGAGGGGGAAAAAACAACAACCTGTGTGGAAGGAGGGAGATTCTACAACATTCTACAGGTGGGTGTGGGTGCATTTCCCCGAAAGACATTGTTGTATCGGTGGGGGGAGGAAAGAAGACTTTGAGGGCCGGAACATCGCGGGGGGTGTGTGTGTGTGGAAGTGTGTGTGGGGGCCTTGCTTACAATTAGGCCCCACACACAATTGAAGCACCCCTCCTCCATTGCCTAGCCTGGGATAGCTGGAGCTACCTGGCTGCAGATTCATTAATCACCCTATTGAACATCGTTGGGAGTGTGTGCCTGTGTGGCTCCAGCTGCCCCAGGTGAAGACATCTTCTCCCCCCACCCGAAGACCACCCCAAAGACTGTGTTTTTGTTTTGCCATCTGGGGAGTGCACCCACCCATTGCTGTGAGGGGAGACCTGCCCTCGCAGCCTCCCTCTTTCCCACATCCCCTGTCTCTATCTCTCTCTCTCTCTCTCTCTCTGTCTCTCCCCTCTCTCTCTGAGAGCCCTTCCTCCTAATTTTGAAAAACAATTAAAACAACTGAGCAGAGGGAGCAAGGCCCCTCCCCAATTGTCAACTAGGGGAGAGGTGTGCCTCGTTAAGAGCTCTTCTGCTCAGTCTTATTAAACGAGACCAATTAAGACCATTAAGGCCTGTGACTTTGGGGTGGGTGTAGCCCTTAAAGGGACCCCGTGATGGTGACTACATCCACGCCGGTGGCAGGGCCAGCAAGGACTTATGCGCAGGTGGCATCCACATCCACGGCACCTCCTGCGCCACCTGCTGCCCTGCCACCTTTCAGACTTATCACCAAGAAACACGGGGTCAAGAGCTACACTCACCCCACAATGAGCATCGAGGAGTGCGTGCGGGCGATGGCTGGGGTAGTCGGCCCCTCGGCCATTGTCGCGGCCTCCAAGATGTCTGGGAAGGCCGTGTTCTTCCTGGGGTCGGAGCGGGCGGTGTCCCTGGCCCTTGAAAAGGGGCTCACGGTGGGCGGGACGTTCCTGCCGGTGGACCCTCTCGAGGCCACCGCGCAGAGGGTCATCATTTCAAACGTCCCGCCCTTTGTTCCCGCTGAGCTCCTCCTCCCTCACCTACACCAACTGGGGGAGGTAAGGTCGGGGATCAACCCCATACCGCTCGGCCTCGGAGAGCAGCCTGCGCCACGTGTTCTCCTTCCGCCGCCAGCTCTTTGTCCGGCTGGCGCGGGAAGAGGCGACAGAGGGCAATTTTAACGTGGTGCACGAGGGGACTGCCTACCGCGTCTTCTGGACGTCAGACGGCGTGCGGTGCCATGCCTGCAGGGAGGTGGGGCACGTTCGTAAGAACTGCCCCGCCTCCAAGGCCGCCAAACCACCGAAGGCGGCCAAGGCTGGCGCCGCCGCCAACCCTCCCCCAGTAGCGTCCGCGTGCCGGGAGCCGTAGGTGCGCGGGCATCGCCGGGGGCCTTTGCTTTCATGGCCTCTGGCGGGGGGGAGGGAGAGAGTCCGATCGGAAAGAAGGCGCGGGGGAAGGCGAAACATCTCGAGGCGGGTCCCCTCGGTGCGCCAGACAGCTTGAACACCGCGCTCAGCCCAACCCAGTCACCGGCGAGCGCGGGGTGCCCAGAGCCCGTGCCCGAGCCCTTGACCAATACTGCAGAGGGGCTCGGGCACGGGTAAGAAAAGAAAAAGGGGGGGGTGGAGCGGGAGGCCTCGGCAGACATGGAGGTCTCCCTGCCTCCGCGCACCCTCAGGAACAAAAGGAGGCGCCGCTCAGATGAGGCGGAGGGGGAACAACATCCCTCTGCGGAGGAGTCGGTGCCCGCCGCGTGTCCCGCGTCCCCCACCAGCGCCCCCAAGCTGCGCTGTAGGCGAGAGGAGTCTGTCCCCGGGGAGGGTGAGACAGTCGAGGCTGCCCAGCCTCTGCCTCCCGGGGGTGGCGTGGAAGATCTGCCTGTCGTGGGGGGGGCGTGGGGCCAGCGGAGGAATGCATTGCCGCCGGGCCGAGCGTCCCGGGGACTGAGGCGGGCGGGACCGAAAAGGCCGAACCTGAGCCCGCCCAGCTATTAATCAACTTCCCCCGGGAGTCGCTCGACCCGGCAGAAACTGAAATTAATAATAATTTTAATGACACTGGACATGCTGGGCCGGAGGGTGGCAGCGGGGAGGGGGAGGAACACCCACCCTCGCCCCCTACTTTGGAGCTGGAGCACTTGGAGGGCCTGGGGATTTTCTATGGCCGGGTCTCTCCTTGTTCCCCGGTTCCTGGGGCGGAGGGGGAACCCCTTCCGCTGTCGTTTCCCGACCCAGCACCCAGTGGGGACTCCTCTGCCGACGATCCTGGGGGTGGGATCGGGGCAGAGCCAGGGCCGGATGGAGCGGCCGGGTCGTTTGCCGTACCTTGTGCGGTCGATGGGCCGGCTGCTGGCGGCCACCTCCTGGAGGAGGACGGAGACTCGGTGGGGGATGCGGGAGAAGATCTAGAGTCCACCGCCGCCGCTGAGACCCTCCTCATTCCTGCAAAGGAACTCCGGGACTTTTTGGCCCAGAGCCAGGGTCGCCGCAACCAAGCCCATCTGGCCCTGGGAAAATGGTCCGAGCCAGAGCTGATCAAGGAGTCCGTCTGCGCCGCCGCTAAAACCTTGGCCGCGGGCGGGCCCTTGACAAAGGCGCCAATACCTTGAGCAGCGCAAGCTCGAGGGACTCCTCGCTGGGCTGCGGAGGGAGTGGAGGTCAACAAAAGACTCCACTCCCTTCCCCACAATAGGTTACGGTAGAGGTTGCACGATGCTTTTGCCATGAAGATAACCATAGCCAGCCTCAACATCAACGGCGGCAGAGGGGCACGCCGTAGATTTGACAATTTTTCGCTCCTGCGGGAGGGGAAATATGCGGTGTGCTTCCTGCAAGAAACCCACACCGTTCCGGGAGACGAAGCCACGTGGCTCCTGGAATGGCAAGGAGAGGTCCGCATGAGCCACCTCACCGCCACTTCTAGTGGGGTGGCCATCTTGCTGGGCCTGCATTTTCAGCCGGAGATCTTGGGGGTCGAGGAGCCCATGCCAGGCCGCTTGCTGCACGTAACGGTTCGCCTGGGGGACGTGCCGCTCCATCTCGTGAACGTGTACGCCCCTCAGCCCGGCCCGCAGCAAGCACACTTCTTCGAAGAAGTGTCCGCTCTTCTTGGCTCCGTCGACGTCGGCGACTGCATTGTCCTCGGGGGGGATTTTAACTGCACCCTCGAGGCGAGGGACCGCTCCGGTGCCCCGCAGAGCATGATGGCGATCGAGAAGTTGAGGGACCTGGTCGGGTCCTTCGACTTGGTGGACGTCTGCCGAAATCTCCACCCCGACTCCAGCGCCTTTACTTGGGTGAGGCCTGGAGTAGGATGGTCCAGAGTCGACCGCCTTTACGTGTCTCGGGCATACGTTTCCTGCGTCCCGGCGGCCTCCATGCAGCCGGTGCCGTGTTCGGACCACCACCTGGTGTGGGCGGAGCTCGCTTCGCTCCGCGCAAGGACAGGGTCCGCGTACTGGCACTTTAACAACCGGCTGCTGGAGGACGAGCGGTTCCAGGACTCGTTCCGTCGTTTCTGGGCCGACTGGAGAAGGAAGCAGGGGGGCTTCCCCTCCTTGAGGCTATGGTGGGACGTGGGCAAGGCTCACGTCCGCGTCTTCTGTCAAGAGTACGCGAGGGGGTCGACCAAGAGGCGGGCGGCCAGGGTCGGGCGCCTAGAAAAAGAGGTGCTCGACCTGGAGTCCCGTCTTGGTCAAGTCGTCGAGGACCCGGCCCTGCGGACGGTGTACGAAGCGAAGAAGGCCGCGCTAAAGGACCTGCAGCTCGTCGGGTCCCGAGGCACGTTCGCGAGGTCGCGGATCCTGTTCCTGCGGGATCTGGACCGCGGCTCCCCCTTCTTCTACTCGCTGGAAAAAAGGCAGAATGTCCGTAAGCAGCTCTTGACGCTGCTGGCCGACGACGGCTCTCTCGTCTCGGATCCGGAGGGCGTCAACAACAGGGCCCGTGAATATTACGGGGCTCTGTTCTCTCCGGATCCGTCCAGCGAGGAAGCGCGTAGAGTTTTGTGGGAGGACCTGCCGAAAGTCAGCCCGGAGGGCGGTGAAAATTTTGAAGCTCCGCTAAGCCTGGCGGAGCTGACCGGTGCCCTCGACCGGCTCTCGAGGGGAAAAACCCCGGGGCTGGACGGGCTGACCGTGGAGTTCCACAGGGTGTTCTGGGACGTCCTGGGGAGCGACTACACGCATGTCCTGGGGGAAAGTCTGGCGACCGGGGAGATGCCCCTCTCTTGGCGCAGGGCAGTCATCGTCCTGCTGCCTAAGAAGGGCGATCTCCGCCTCCTTAAGAACTGGCGCCCGGTCTCCCTCCTCAGCACGGACTACAAAATCTTCGCCAGGGCGATGTCTGCTCGCCTTGGTGCCGTGCTGGACCACATGATCCACCCCGACCAGTCCTACACGGTCCCGGGCCGGACAATCCACGACAACATCCATCTGGTCCGGGACCTCATCCATCATTCTCAGGAGGCTGGTCTGTCGGTCGCCTTCCTATCTCTCGACCAAGAGAAGGCGTTCGACAGGGTGGATCACGACTATCTGCTCGGAACTCTGCGCGCTTTCGGGTTCGGGACGCATTTCGTCGCCCGGATCCGACTTTTGTACGCCGCCGCGGAGTGTCTGATTAAGGTTAACGGGTCCTTGACGGCGCCCCTTCGCTTTAGGAGAGGGGTGCGCCAGGGATGCCCCATGTCCGGTCAGTTATATGCCATCTGCGTGGAGCTTTTCCTGCGCCTCCTGCGGACCTGGTTGACGGGACTGGCTCTGCAAGGGCCGGGCGTGGAGGTCGTCCTCTCGGCTTACGCCGATGACATGCTCCTCGCAGTAGAGGATCCCGCTGACCTGCGGAGGATGCGTGAGTGCCAGGTGATTTACTCGGCCGCGTCCTCCGCCAGGATCAACTGGGAGAAATGTTCCGGACTCCTGGTGGGTCAGTGGCGGGTGGACTCCCTGCCAGAGGAGCTCAGGCCTTTTGCCTGGAGCACGACCCATCTCCTCTATCTGCGAGTCTACCTTAGCCCCGACGAGGAAGCCTGGCCGGCGAACTGGCAGGAGCTGGAGGCCAAGGTCGCCGCTCGCCTAGGGCGCTGGACAGGACTGCTCCGAGTGCTGTCCTACAGGGGTCTAGCGCTAGTCATAAACCAGCTGGTGGCCGCAATGTTGTGGTACCGGCTGGTCACTTTGACCCCTCCCCCTGCGTTTGTCGCCAAGATACAGAAGAAGCTGGTGGACTTCTTCTGGAACAACAGGAAACACTGGGTCTCTGCCGCGGTCTTGAGTCTCCCGCTTGAGGAGGGCGGTCAGTCGTTGGTGTGCGTCAGCGCCCAGCTCGCGACTTTCCGTCTTCAGACCCTGCAGAGATACCTTTACGTCGAGCCCCCTCCTAGGTGGTGTGCTCTGGCGACGTATTTCTTCCGCCAACAGCGCGACCTCAATTACGACACGCAGCTCCTGTTTGTGAACTTCGGGGGTGTCAGGACCGCCCTCCAGGAGCTGCCTGTCTTTTACAAGGAACTCATCAGGGTCTGGAACAAAGTCTCCACCAAGCGCAGCTCTCCACCGGCTGGAGTGGCGGCTGTCCTGCAGGAGCCGCTGCTCGGGAATCCGTACCTCCACGACCGAGGTTTTATGTGGCGGTCGGAAGAGAGGGCTGTGGCTGGTGGGGTGACCAGGGTCAGGGACCTGCTCGATGGCGGAGGAGCGGGCTGGATGGCGCCAGACACGCTGCCGCGGCGCCTAAATTCAGCTAACGTCCGCCGCGCGGCCAAAGCCATCAAGTTGCTAAAAACAGCTTTGGGCCCTGACTCTGTTAGGTGCATAGAGGAGGCTCAAGCACGTGGGGAGATCCCGTCCGAACTGATCCCCATCCGGACGGAATTCCTCATCGGCGCCAAACCCCGGAACCTCCCTCGGGGGCCGGCGCCTCACAACTTGAGCCGCCTCAGGGAAATCCCCTCCGTGCCTTTCAGTTCCGCGCGGAGGGGTTTCCTGTTCGGGCTGCTCCTGCACACTCTCAAATTTGCCATCCTCGGCTGCCGTCCGAACACGCCATGGCGTACCATCTTGCCGTCCGGAGGAGGCGGGGGTCCCCGATGGAGGGCACTCTATGCGGGAGTCCTCCCACTATTCATCAGGGACTTGGCCTGGAGGGTGGTGCACGGAGCAGTGCCGTGCAACAAATTTTTAAGCCGGTTCACGGACTCCCAGGCCGCCTGCAATTTCTGCGGTCTGAAGGAGTCCGTGTTCCATGTTTTTATTGAGTGCACGAGGTTGCAGCCCCTGTTTTATTATTTAAAGGGGCTGCTCCTGAAATTCTGGCTGCACTTCAGTCCCACTCTCTTGATCTTTGGGCACCCTGTGCGGAGGGGAGCGGGTAGGTCAGAGGGCCTCCTCGTAGGATTGCTCCTGGGCACGGCCAAGGGTGCCATCAGCCGGTCCAGGCAGCGGGCGGTCGTTCAACCTGACTGCCTGCCTCTCTTCCGCTCTTACATCCGGTCCAGGGTGTCCTTGGAGATGGAGCACGCGGTGTCCACCGGTATGCTCGCGGCCTTCTGCGAGAGGTGGGCACCGGAGGGACTGGAGTGCATCATCACGCCCGGCAACCAAATTTTAATTTGATTTTATGTTTTAAAGTTTAATTTGTTTTAATTGCCGGTGCTTTTAGTGTCCCCCTCCCCTTTTAAAGGGGGCACTGGAAAAAAAAAAAAAGTGATATTAGTGCCCCAAAAAAAACCCCCAAAAAAACATTAAAAAAAACCCAAAAAAAGGATAAAAAAGGGCCTTGTAAATGTCTGGTGTGTCATCCAGGTCAGGGGGCACGGATTAATGTTTATGTTTTTCAGGTAAACTCCAAAAGAGTTTCATGCACAAGGACCCCCAGGTCCCTCTGCACCGCAGCATGTTGTAATTTCTCCCCATTCAAATAATATTCCCTTTTACTGTTTTTTTTTCCAAGGTGGATGAACTCACATTTTCCGACATTGTATTCCATCTGCCAAACCTTCGCCCATTCGCTTAACCTTTCTAAATCTATTTGCAGCCTCTCTGTGTCCTCTACACAACCCGCTTTCCCACTAATCTTTGTGTCATCTGCAAATTTTGTTACACTACACTCTGTCCCCTCTTCCAGGTCATCTATGTATATTGTAAACAGTTGTGGTCCCAGCATCGATCCCTGTGGTACACCACTAACCACCAATTTCCAACCCGAAAAGGACCCATTTATCCCGACTCTCTGCTTTCTGTTCGCCAGCCAATTCTCTATCCATGCTAATACATTTCCTCTGACTCCACGTACCTTTACCTTCTGCAGTAACCTTTTGTGTGGCACCTTATCGAATGCCTTTTGGAAATCTAAATACACCACATCCATTGGTACACCTCTATCCACCATGCTCGTTATATCCTCAAAGAATTCCAGTAAATTAGTAAAACATGATTTCCCCTTCACGAATCCATGTTGCGTCTGCTTGATTGCACTATTCCTATCTAGATGTCCCGCTATTTCTTCCTTAATGATAGCTTCAAGCATTTTCCCCACTACAGATGTTAAACTAACCGGCCTATAGTTACCTGCCTTTTGTCTGCCCCCTTTTTTAAACAGAGGCGTTACATTAGCTGCTTTCTAAGCCGCTGGTACCTCCCCAGAGTCCAGAGAATTTTGGTAGATTATAACGAATGCATCTGCTATAACTTCCGCCATCTCTTTTAATACCCTGGGATGCATTTCATCCAGGCCAGGGGACTTGTCTACCTTGAGTGCCATTAGCCTATCCAGCACTACCCCCCTAGTGATAGTGATTATCTCAAGGTCCTCCCTTCCCACATTCCCGTGACCAGCAATTATTGGCATGGTTTTTGTGTCTTCCACTGTGAAGACGGAAGCAAAATAATTGTTTAAGGTCTCAGCCATTTCCACATTTCCCATTATTAAATCCCCCTTCTCATCTTCTAAGGGACCAACATTTACTTTAGTCATACTTTTCCGTTTTATATATCGGCAAAAGCTTTTACTATCTGTTTTTATGTTTTGCGCAAGTTTACTTTCGTAATCTATCTTTCCTTTCTTTATTGCTTTCTTAGTCATTCTTTGCTGTCGTTTAAACTTTTCCCAATCTTCTAGCTTCCCACTAACCTTGGCCACCTTATACGCATTGGTTTTTAATTTGATACTCTCCTTTATTTCCTTGGTTATCCACGGCTGATTATCCCTTCTCTTACCGCCCTTCTTTTTCACTGGAATATATTTTTGTTGAGCACTATGAAAGAGCTCCTTAAAAGTCCTCCACTGTTCCTCAATTGTGCCACCGTTTAGTCTGTGTTTCCAGTCTATTTTAGCCAACTCTGCCCTCATCCCACTGTAGTCCCCTTTGTTTAAGCATAGTACGCTCATTTGAGACACTACTTCCTCACCCTCAATTTGTATTATAAATTCAACCATACTGTGATCACTCATTCCGAGAGGATCTTTTACTAGGAGATCGTTTATTATTCCTGTCTCATTACACAGGACCAGATCTAAGATAGCTTGCTCCCTTGTAGGTTCTGTAACATACTGCTCCAAGAAACAATCCCGTATGCATTCTCTGAATTCCTCCTCAATTATCCTTTATTATCTGAATGGTGACAGATTAGAAAAAGGGGAGGTGCAACAAGACCTGGGTGTCATGGTACATCAGTCATTGAAAGTTGGCATGCAGGTACAGCAGGTGGTGAAGGCGGCAAATGGCATGTTGGCCTTCAAAGCAGAGGAATTAAGTATAGGAGCAGGGAGGTCTTAATGCAGTTGTACAGAGCCTTGGTGAAGCCACACCTTGAATATTGTGTACAGTTTTGGTCTCTTAATCTGAGGAAGGACATTCTTGCTATTGAGGGAGTGCAGTGAAGATTCACCAGAAAGTTTCCCGGGATGGCAGGACTGACATATGAAGAAAGACTGGATCGATTCGGCTTATATTCACTGGAATTTTGAAGAAGAGGTGCTCTCATAGAAACTTATAAAATTCTGACGGGATTGGACAGGTTAGATGCAGGAAGAATGTTCCCGATGTTGAGGGAGTCCAGAACCAGGGGTCACAGTCTAAGGATAAGGGGTAAGCCATTTAGGACCAAGATGAGGAGAAACCGCTTCACTCAGAGAATTGTGAACCTGTGAAATTCTCTACCACAAAGTTGTTGAGGCCAGTTTGTTAGCTATATTCTCAAAAGGGAGTTAGATGTGGCCCTTACGGCTAAAGGGATCAAGGGGTATGGAGAGAAAGCAGGAATGGGGTACTAAAGTTGCATGATCAGCCACAATCATATTGAATGGTGGTGCAGACTCGAAGGGCCGAATGGCCTACTCCTGCAACTATTTTCTATGTTTCTATGCTAATAATAAAGGACGATATCAACATTGTGCCTAAAAAAGGAATGGTAAACCTGGGGGGGGTGGGGAAGCGTCGGAGTTCTGCGCATGCGCCATCCGGTGGCCAGGAATGGTGCCGGATGAGGGAGTCCCGGATAAGAGAGGTTCAACCTGTACTTTATAAATAAGTGGTATATAAATGTCCTCCTTGTACAGAGAGGAGCATTACATGCTTGATGTCGGAGTAGAAGGGACGAGAGGTTCCCATAATTAGCAAGGCTCAAGGTGAACAACTCCAAGGTTATTTGGTGATCTTTGTAGAGAGTCTTTGTGCCCTGCCCTTTTATTCTGCCAGACTTCAGCGGTTTACATGACCATTGCAGGTGGAGTAGCCTCCACCAGAGGGAGCAGGTTTACAAGTTGAACGTTACTTATTGAATTTTATCCTTTGACTCACCGTCACAGTCGAACGTAGAATAAATTTCTGCACCATTGTGCAGGTTTGTTTTTGATTGTGCCACCAGTTTTGCAGCACTGACTGCACTTCAAGAGTATTTTATTGAGTAAAAGGTAGTTAGGATATGCAAGAGTCATTATTATGAATGGAATTCAGTGACTTGAGGAATGGCTGCTTGTAACCTCGGTAAACCTTGGGACAATCCCTGCTCTTATTCTTTCGGATGATAGTAGCAAAGCAAATCAAATATCAATGACCCTAAAATTGTGGCCTCTCCAGGTGTATATGATGTGCCCACCACCCGAAGAGGCCCCGCAAGTTCTGGGTTTAGACGAGCGAAGCACGTGTGCCTGAACCCGGCACTTGCGATCTTTGGACAGATCGCACGCATCCCCGGGAGAAGGGTCTTCATTGGCGGAGATTTGGGCCATTTGCCCAACTCTTGCCCAGCGAATGTCCTTCAAACTCTTCCACCTGGTAAAAGCGCAAGGCCTGCTTTTACCAGTGTAAGAGTCCTAATAGATAGAAAAAATAAATGTTATTACTTATTTTTATACTAAAAACCCTGTCTGTGCAGACAAGTTTACTTCTAACACTATTAAAACATTTAAAAAATAATTTCTCTGAAACATTTAATTTAATGCAATTTCTATTAATTTTTTAAAAAGTGTTTTTTTTAATTCAGGAGTGTGTTTTATTTGATTTATGGGGTACTCTCATTGATGGCAATAGGGGCTCGGAGCTCCCATTACCATGAATGAGAATACTACATTGTGATTGGTGGGCCAGGCCCATGTGATCCCAGGAAGGGCCGAGATGCGCGGGCCTCTGCGCTAGGCTGTGTATCCAGGCCTCGGAGCACAAGTGTTCGTTCCTCCGGGACCACCAGGTACTTGCGGATTTTTTTTTTTTGCTTGGAGGCATCTGCAAGCGGGAAGCTTGTGACCACTATTTTTGGCCCAATATCTAAGTTGAATATCCAGGCCAAAGTTTACGGTGTAACAGCGTGGATATCTTGTAGACTCTCTGAGAATTTCCTCTGAGGGCAGTGCTCAATGATGTGCTCCAGGGTCTGATTTGGAGCTCCACAGTCACATGATGGGGATGCTTTAATCTTCCACCTATGGAGAAGGTGGCAGCATCTAGCATGACCAGTTCTGAGGCGGTTGATGGTTGTCCACTGTTTGCGAGGAAGGTTTGATCCTTCAGGTTGTACTGTGGGGTCCTCTATAAGGAATCCATTCTGTATGTCGCAGTCCTTCCAAGCATTTCACCATTGGTCATCAAGGCTGAGGGGAGATCGCTGAAGGGCTTTGGCGACGGTCCAAAAATGGCCTTCCAAATTTGAGAGGGGTTGGTGGTTGGTTGTTCAAGTCGGCCTGGATCGACATGTCTTTGCTGGTGTAGCTGTTGGATTCTCGGGAGACTGCATATTTGCGGCGTAGGTGTGGTGGTGCGATGTTTGCTAGCACGGGCAGCCAAGGTGTTGGTATCGATAAAAGCGTACAGGTGATAATTCTTGTGGTAGAATTCAGCTGGACATCAGCGGATTTGACATGCGGACTTGATAGCCATGCCGGAGAGCAGTACTCCGCTGTAGAGTACACCAGGATGAGTGCTGCCGTATGGAGGGTTTGAGCGTCTGCTCCCCATGTGGATCCGGCGAATTTCTGGATCAAGTTCACCCTACTCTTTAGTTTCTTCCCAAGGTTCCGGAGATGTTGTCTATATGACAGGGTGCGATCAAGCGTGACTCCTAAATAGGAGGTTTTTTTTGCATGGTTTACCTCTGTGCCGCAAAACGAGACTTTCTAAACTTGGTTTGCTTGATGGGTGTCGAGTGGAATGTCGAGGTGATGGTCTTTTGCGTGTTTGAGTAATTATTTTAGTCTCGCTCCAAAGAGGTGGATTTTACCAGTTGCAAGTATCCAAGAGAAGGAGGTCAACCATCTCTTCACTTTGGGTCCCAGTGCTTTTAAGAATTCTGGGTAAATACCACCTGGACCAGCAGCTTTTCCAGATTCGGTTGCTGACAGGGCATTGGATCAGACATGGCTGACAATCTTGGTGCCGCTGTCAAGTTTGGCCAAAGCTGCCGCTTCACCGGAGCCTTTGATGTTTGTATCAAGTGGGATGCAATGGCGTCTGCTCTGATGGTCATCCTGTGTTTAGAGGCGGGGTTTGCTGTGCCAAGTTGACAGAGCAGGGCCCAGGATTTTCTGCTGGAGTAAGTGAAGTTAGTCTTCTCCACAAGGTTCCTCCACTTTGCACATCTCGCCAGGTTCAAGGACTCCAGCTGATAGTGAATTCAAACAGGCTGCAGAGTTGAGAAAACACAGACCCATGTCTACGTGCAAGTGAGCACATTGCATTAAGTCATCAATCAACTTGACAATTCAGGACTTTTGGCAGCAAGCCAATTAGGGGTAAACAATGTGTCAATTGAGCCAATAAGGTCAAAGGAGGCAAGTTCATTTCTGTAAATTGATCCAGGATAAGAACAGCCATTTTTTGCCATGTGTTTTAGAAGGACAAAGGACTGGCAATCAGCCAGTAGCTTGGTGCAGCTGCCAGAATAAAATTATTTTAAAGATCTACAACCGGAGTTCGCATCTCATTGAAAATTAAGAGATCTAACACTTTTGGCGTCACGAACAGGATTGCTGAGGGAAGAAACTGAATTTTGGACATCGGGCCTACATACTGAGGTAAAGACTCCTCTTTATAAAAATCCTCGGTCAATTGTCTAAATTCACCTCCCCTTCTACGCGATTCTGAAAGCCTCCGGTTTGTGAACCCTCCGGTTGGTGGTCGGCTCGAAATCCCATAGACATCTAAACTTCGGCAGTGTGTTTGTTAATTCATCTCCGACCCACTGATTGGTTGGAAAGCCTACGACTCGAGACCCCAGTAAAGAAATTAGTAATATGGCAGCAGGAGATAAGAGCAAAGAATTGCCTACAACTGTTAAAGGTGGGCGGACACCACCTGAGGTTTCGATAGATGAAATCCTCGAACAGTTGAAAGAATACATAGAGCAACAATTCGACTTATCTAAAACCTGTATTAAGATCGAACGAAAATACGGTACCTCCAAAGGACAATGGTCCTTGGACGAGATCAAAAGGGTCTGGGGAAAAACGACCTGTGTGAAAAATAAAGAACGAACCAGATGGTCCCTAGCCGTTATGAGACAGATCTGACAGTGGAATGAGATTATAACGCGTTCCCAACGTGATAGGGACCTGACCAGTACAAAGGACCAATTGCAAGCGGTTTGTGAACAGCTGAGGCAAAAAAAACTTGAACTTGAAAAGTCGGAAGCGGAAGTTAAAGATCTTAAAGGTGAAATTAACATTAGGTCAAGAGACAGTAATAGGAAAATAAAAATATATCGGTCAATTCTCAGGGTACCCATGTTTGGATAAATTAAAAGCGCAAACCCGAAGACACGACCGAGGAATAGATACAAATTCTGAATCCTCCGACGATACAGGGTCGGAGGATGAAGAATTCGGGGTGCGCTTTGCCCCGTTTAAAAAAAAATAAGTTGTAGTCAAATCAGAAGAGACTGCGGATGAGGATGGAACCAAAAAAACGAAGAAAAAGGTGTGTGCAAAATTCTTATTTCATGATCCGGCAGACCCAGAGAAAATTGATAAATGGTCCAAGGAGTTGCCAATCCAAAGAAAGGGGGAGTGAAAACGTGGGACCAATTGGACCGCTTAAGAAATATATATCAACTTCATCCCTGGGACGGAGAGCAAATTTTGAGCATAATGGTGCCAATAACACAAGGAAGAAAATTGAATGACAAGGTAGAAGAAGCTGTGGGGCAGGATGAGCAAGAATTAAACGCAGTATGGGAGGCAATTAAACACTGGCTGCAAGCCTTCAGTCCAGCTAAGACAGACTGGGGAAAAATTGCAGCCTGCCAACAGAAAGGAACAGAGGAGGTCCTGGAGTATGACGAGCGGTTTAGATGCACGTGGCTAGAACATTCGGGTATGAATAATACGGATGAGGAAATGATGAACAAGTGTTTGGACCCCTGAAAGCAGCTTTTGTGGTAGGTCTAAAGCCAGAACTGTCCAAAATGCTTAAAGTAGCGTTACTGGACTGGGAAGGTAGAGGAACTACCTTTGCAGCGTTGGTGGATCGATGTAACCAATTAAACAGGGATATGGGAGCTAAAGTCAGAGCTGTGCAGGCTATGGGATGGAAATCCCAGGATTCCGATAAACAGTCATTCGGAAAATTACACGGAAAATGTCATTATTGTGGGAAAGAAGGTCACTGGACCAAGACGTGCAGGGCGAAACAGCAAGGTCGTGGCCGGGGAAGAGGGTGCAGCCAGGGATACAATTCAGCCAACAAACCAGGCTCGTCACAAGATAACGACCTCATAGAAGCATTTAAGCGACTGACAGTCCAACAAGAGGAGTTACTTGGGATAGCAAAAAACAATTAGAGCCCGCCCTGGCACCCCCTCCGCGCACTAATACAACAGAGGGGAGATGGGCTATAGATAACTGTGAGGGTGGGCGATAAGGATGTGGACTGTCTTTTAGACACAGGGGCGGAATTAACATGCCTACCCCTACAATATGGAGACTTTTTGCTGTTGGATGGTAGGGCACGTACAGCCTATGGAGTTGGGGGCAATAAAATGGAAATTAAAAGGACAACACCGGTACTTATAGGGTTGGGTCTACATGAACTAACCACACCGGTCTGGATAGGCCCAGTAGATCAACCCCTTTTGGGAATGGACGTTCTAATCTAAGTAGATTCATCGTTGCATTTCGAGGATGGTCAGGTGACATGGTCAATTAGAACTTTGAAGAAAGAAGAATTTAAGGAACACCCGATATGGGCTAAAGATAAGAATGATTGTGGCCTACTCCAGATGGAACCTGGGTCATTTACCGGGACCAAGCCTCCATGCACTAAACAGTATCCCATCAGTCCAACTGCCATCACGGGAATCTTACCGGTTATTCAGCAATTGGAAAAACAAGGGGTGCTTATTAAAACGCATAGCTCCTCCAATAGCCTCATGTGGCCGGTACAGAAATCTAATGAAACTTGGCGTTTGACCGTCGATTATAGGAAAGCTAACCAGTGTATTGATCAAAAAGCTCCTTTGGTCGCAGATCCTTCTACCATTTTTAATGCCCTCAAACCGAAACATAAATATTTCTCGGTTATAGATATGGACAACAGATTTTGGTCAGTGCCTCTGGCACCGGAGGTTCAACAGTGGTTTGCTTTCATGGCCCAAGGACAACAGTATACTTGGACCCGGTTACCGCAGGGTTCCACAACAGCCCTACGGTATTCCACATGGCTTTACAAAGCCATTTGCAAGAATTAACACCCCTGTCATCCACAGTCATCCAATACGTAGATGATATCCTACTAGCTTCAAACACGGAAGAACAGCATGAACAAGATTTACGAGCTTTGCTGGACCACCTTTGGCTGAAAGGACATAAAGCCATCATCGACAAAGCACAAATATCCCAAGAAGAGGTTGTATACCTGGGACAAAAAATTTCACAAGGAAAGAGAGAACTTACCCAGGATAGAACTGCAGCCATTCGGGTTGCTAAAAAATCCACCACTATTCAGGAATGAAGGTCTTTTTTGAGATTGTGTAACTTTAACAGAAATTGGATTGACTCCTTCACACAGCTTGCTCAGCCACTGAATGATATCTTAAAGGGGAAACGTGCCTCCAAAGAAGCCATCACCCTCACTAAGGAACACAAGAGGCCTTCCTGAGTTTGAAAAAGGCTTTGTGTTCGGCTCTGGCTCTGGGAATCCCCGACAGTGGTAAGCCATTTACCCTGTTTGTCCATGAGAAAGAAGGATACATGACAGCTATACTGACACAAGAACATGGGGATCGGCAAAGACCTATTGGCTATTATTCGGCAAAACTGGATGCGGTAGCCCTCGGATGCGGAAGTAGCCTAAGGGCCATGGAAGCTACATGTCAAGAGGTAATGATCACTGTGGGTCTAGTCCTCGACCAAAAGCTGATTGTCAAGTGTCCCCACACCGTACATGCTTTGCTGTCTATGAATAGAATGTCTCAGGTGACGGCAGCTAGATGGACCGGCTGAACAGCAGTTTTGGAAGCTCCAATCTCCATATCGTCCGGGCCAGCCCGGTTAATCCCGCAACTATGCTCCCGATGTCAGAACTGAGGGAGCAACAGCAGGGAGAATGTGAAGAGCATGACTGCGTGGAGATTTTAAAAGAAACAGAAGCAGCCGCCTTACCAGCAGAGGAGCCTCTTCACAACCCAGACCTCATCCTGTTTACAGATGGTTCCTCCTTTGTTGACAATGGTACCAGAAAAGCAGGGTGGGCAGTTACAACCTTATATGGGGTAGCGGCAAAAGGATGTTTACCCTCAGGAACGTCAGCACAACAGGCCGAGTTACGGGTCCCGTCAGAAGCATGTCGAATAGCAGAAGGACAGACAGCTAATGTCTACACAGATTCGCGTTATGTTTTTGGAGTCGCTCACGAATTTGGTCTGTTATGGCGGAAAAGAGGATTCCTCACTGCTGCTGGTACACCTATCCGAGACTTACTAGAGGTCATACAATTACCTCAGGAAGCGTCCATTCTGAAGTGTAAGGCCCATACCAAGGAAAATACCACGGAAGCACAGGGAAATACCAGAGCCGACCAGGCAGCTAAAGATGCCGCCTCACAGGGCGCTCCCCCAGAAGAACCAACACAGATGTGTAGATTGAAAACACTCAGGACTCTGACACGAGACCTTCAAACAATGCAAGGCGAGTGTTCCCGAGAGGAAAAATGGACATGGATTGAGGCAGGAATTAAGCTACGTGAAGATGGTGTCTGGAAACAAAGAGTTACCGACAAGCCAGTCGCGCCACAAGTGCTTATGCCTTTTTTAGCCCAACAGATCCACTCGTGGGGACACTTGGCCTCACAACAGATGACGGCACGATTCCAGAAAAGCTGGTGGGGTCGGGAATTTAAAAAACATGCCCAGCTGGTAGCAGACCGCTGTGTGGTCTGCCAGAAAAATAATTCTGGACCCATCACGGTAATGTCCCAACTGAGGCCCCCTGCCCCTGTCGGACCATTCCAGCATCTGCAGGTTGATTATATATCTCTCCTTCCATGCCAAGGATACACTAACATTCTTGTCATGGTCGACAGATTCTCTAGATGGGTAGAAGCTGTCCCAACTAAAAGAGCCGTAGCCAATTACATTGCAAAGGTCTTGTGTAAGGATTACATTCCCCGATGGGGAGTCCCGAGTAGCATTGACTCAGATCAGGGAACACACTTCACAGGTGCTGTCTGCCAAGAAGTCTGTAGGTTACTGAACATTACGTGGGATTTACACTGTCCTTATCATCCACAATCATCAGGACATGTAGAGCGAATGAATCGAACTCTGAAACAACCGCTTGCCAAATATCACCAAGAAGGAACACCATAGCCCCAGGCACTACCAATAGTGCTATGTAGCATTAGGGCAACCCCAAACAGAACTACAGGTCTAAGCCCATTTGAAATTATAACAGGAAGACCCATGTTGCTGCCAGGAACTATTGATTTACAGAAAGCTGATGTTCATTTAATGAGTGACACTTTGTTATCATACTGTCAGGACCCAACCAATGCTATTAGTTCTGTTTCCCGACAGGTATCGGCAGCTTGGGGTAATCCACCCGAAGGAGGACACATCATCCCGGGAGTCTGGGTCTATGTGAAAAAGTTACATAAAGAACCTTTGGGTGCCAAGTGGGAGGGACCTTACCAAGTGTTATTGACCACCCAGGCAGCTGTTAAAGTCCAAGGAAAGAAAGCCTGGATCCACGCTTCACACTTTAAACGAGCACCGTAACTGAAGCTGAAATCTGATAAGGACAGTTACTTTTTGCCAAAATGTATAAATTTACTGTACTATTCTAGGCATTTGCGTACTTCTTACTAGCCGACCCTCTGCACAAAAGGGAAATAGTAGAGTACCAAGGGAATTACATGTAAATACCTTTTTACATATGTCATACATTTATGCCAAACAAAGTAACATTTCTAGTTGTTGGGTGTGTGCGCATATTCCTATTCACTCAAAGGGAGGGATTCCCTTGAGGCCAGTTCCCTTGAATATCTCGGAAATGGCTGAGTGGATAATTAATCAAAACAAAACAGGCAATGCGTTTCAGGATACGGAAAACTGGGCACTTAAATGGAAGTCAGCAGGTTACAATCTGACTACCTTTGAAGGAGGGTACCAACCATGCTACAATAATTCCAAACAGCCCCCATTTTTTGTTATCACTAATACAACGGGAATAGGAAGACCAGGGGAATTGGGCTGTCTGATTAGAAACATCAAAGGAGGCCAAAATATGGGGTATAGTAACTACAGCCGGAATTATAATATAATCAAGCCACGGAACCGTCCAAACTGGGCCGATGTGGGAGTTTTTAACGTAACGGGGATTCTGAATAAAACAGATGGAAAAGCCTGGACAGGCCCCGGAGTGTTGCTGACAAAGAAACAGCTAACATTCATTGCCTATAATGGCACCTATTGGGTGTGTGGCCAGAAGGCCTACCCTTGGCTGCCCCAGAATTGGACGGGATCCTGCTATTTAGTCTAAATTGTGCCTTATATGTATCATATAAAGTCACTGTCGGAACATTTACACCATCCTAAGAGAGCTATCACAGAAACAGAGAGCTTCTTTGCGATTCTTATCCCCAGGTATGGGACTGCCAGACTGGCAAGGGAATCCATTAACATGGCATCCGTTGTGGAACGAGTAGCCAATGATACCTCAGAGGCCCTAGTTAAAATCAATGCAGAAATGGTAGCAATCCGCACAGTAGCCCTACAGAATAGACTGGCCCTTGATTACATCCTGGCTGAAAAGGGAGGTACTTGCGCCCTACTCGGAACTGAGTGTTGCACATATATCCTAGATAGCGCCAAAGAAATTACCCACTTAACGGAGCATATCCAAAAGGAGGTAGAAAAACTTAAGCCACCCCCATCATTCACTTTGTGGAGCGGAGCCACTGAATGGCTAGGTTCAATAGGAACTTCATTGGTGGAAGGTTTAATTCTATTTGTTGTAATTATTTTACTTTTATATTGTTTGTTTATGTTGATTAAATGTTGTTGCAACCAGGCGGCTGTAGCTGCTGTCCCGCATGTGAGACACCTTGCAGGTCCCAGCAGACCGTCTGTACGTGGCACAGGGGTATGTTATGCTTAAGGGAAGGTTGTTTACTGGTTGAATTAAGATATTGATTTGGATTAAATTGGAATGAGGTTACTTAACCTACTAAAACCAGACTTCCATTGTGGCCACGATGGAACTCGGGTTGGTGTAAATTTGTGTGGAACTACTAGTCCGGACATGTGGCGAAACACATCAACAAATTTTAGAATGAAACTCTATTAACATGTATGAAATTATTTTGTGGAATGTTTAACCAGTGATACCTGATGTTTTATGATTCAGTTTGTGAAAGAATCAAAGGGGGGATTGATAGTGAATTCAAGCTCTGCAGCCTGGCTGTAGTTTTTGAGAAAATACAGACCAAATTGCATTAAGTCATCAATCAACTTGACATTTTAGGACCCTTAGGTAGCGAGCCAATTAAAAGGTTAACAGACTATCAATTGAGCCAATAAGGTCAAAGAAGGTGAGTTCTTTTCTGTAAATTGAACCAGGTATAAAGTACAGCCATTTTGACCATGTGGTCTCAGAAGGACAAAGGCTTGGCTTAAAGCCAAGAGCTTGTTGCTGCTGCCAGAATAAAGTTACATTAAAACTACAACCGGAGTTTGTATTTCATTGGAAATTAAGAGATTTAACACCTGCTAATGTTTCACATTTAAAACCCGTGATTTTTTTTTTGCAGCTGGTAGGCAGCAGCTCAACATGGGTCTACTTGTCCTATGGAAAATCCTACAGGTACAGGCCGCATATGAAGGGTGCGTCAGAGTGCAGCATTAAGCCAATGCATCAGAACAAGAAATAATTACAATAAAACACAATGTTAGTTAGGGGCGGCAATTAAAAGGGAGTTAGACTAATAATATTGGCCTCTCAGTATAAACAAGAAGCCTTGCTTGCCATGTGTTTGACTCTTGGGATACGATTATATACCACAGGTCTTGCTGAAAGCCAGATTAACACAAGAAATGATTGCATTAGTATTGATTAATGAAAGCGAGACTCGGTAACAATTTGCATATATTTAATTTGCCTACATTATAATTCAAGGACAGAAGGCAGCCGTTTCCTGTTTCTTGTGGGTCATAGCAGTTCCTTTGGGTAAACTCTATTTGGAAATGCGAACATATAAAACTCAAGACATCAGTCTGTTACTTCCCAGTCAGCTTCATGTATCTCTGTCCCCCCCACCCACTCTCTAACTTTTTTCATTGAAGTTTAACTCCATGGAGTATGATAAGTATCACACAAGCCGAGTACCATCAACATCTCTGGGTCAGAGTAATAAGAACATAAGAACTAAGAGCAGTAGTAGGCCATACAGCGCTTCGAGCCTGTTCCGCCATTTAATAAGATCATGGCTGATCCGATAATGGAATCGGGTCAACTTCCCTGCCCCCATAACCCATAACCCCTTATTCCCTTATCATTTAAGAAACTGTCTATTTCTGTCTTAAATTTATTCAATGTCCCAGCTTCCACAGCTCTCTGAGGTAGCAAATTCCACAGATTCACAACTCTCAGAGAAGAAATTTCTCCTCATCTCATTTTTAAATGGGCGCCCCTTATTCTAAGCTTATGCCCCCTAGTTCTAGTCTCCCCCATCAGTGGAAACATCCTCTCTGCATCCACCTTGTAAAGCCCCCTCATAATCTTATAAGTTTCGATAAGATCACCTCTCGTTCTTCTGAATTCCAATGAGTAGAGGCCCAACCTACTCAACCTTTCCTCATAAGTCAACCCCCTCATCCCTGGAATCAACCTAGTGAACCTTCTCTGAACTGCCTCCAAAGCAAGTATATCCTTTCGTAAATATGGAAACCAAAACTGCATACAGTATTCCAGGTGTAGCCTCACTTATACCCTGTATAACTGTAGCAAGACTTCCCTGCTTTTATACTCCATCCCCTTTGCAATAAAGGCCAAGATTCCATTGGCCTTTCTGATCACTTGCTGTACCTGCATACTAACCTTTTGTTTTTCATACACAAGTACCCCCAAGGTTGCCCTTCAAACATCACCCTCCTCCCCACAGGAATTAGCTGATGACAACTCCTTTAATCTTACACTAGATGGAATGATTATTTCTTTTGAATTTTGATTGTGTCCCACAGTTTTTCACTTGCTTTTAAGACGACCTGAGTTACTTTTTGTCAACATGCGAGATACTAAACAGTGTCTGGCAGAGAACGAATAGGACTTTGATTTTATAGTACTGGAGGTTCTTTTAAACCAGTGCTGTGCAATAGAAATCACTCACTAGCCATGGCTACAGCAACAATATTCAAGTCACATGCACTAATTTTAGGAGAAACCGCCTTACAATTCCGGCACAGGCTTGACAGGCCGAATGGCCTTCTTCCATGCTGTAACCATTCTATGATTCTATAAACACTCATACACTATAGGTAAATATGTTTCACGTGTTTATTTATTAACAAACATCTACGACCAGTCACCAAGGAAGTGAAGCACTGAAAACGATCAAAAAAACACTTGCACATTCTGCTACTCAGTTTATCATTTTACCAACAAGTGCACAAAAACGTTAAAACACAGATGCAAAGACACGTATTGAGATCACGGGATAGAAATTGTCCCCCACTCTCTCCCCGTTTCAATGGTTTTTACCGCAGCTGCGGTTCAGGTCGACTCTTGCGTGACATACGGCTCATTGGTTTTTTTTGTTTTGATCCGGAAGTCGGTCACAATGGGGGCGGTGACTACACCTGAGGGGCAAAGACACGGCGGTGACAGCAACTCAGGAGTGGAAGTTGGGGGCAGAGAGGAGTCACCGTCGCGATGACGTCATCACGGCGCTGCGTCACCACGGCTCTCCCCTGCACTTAAAGGGGAGAGCCTCCGCAATTTTTAAACTGTGGCTCACGGGGCCACCAGGGAGGGTTTCAGCCGGGCCAGCGGCCGAACCTGGGGACATAGTTGTCGGGGCGACATGGCTGTCAGCCGACAAAAAAAAACATGGTGGCAGCAGCAGTGCGTCTTCCCCTTTAAGGGAAACCGCATCACTGCTGCAGAAGGCCACAGTCTCACTGGACCACCGGGAAAAAATAGGTTTTAGCACCGCTGGATGGGTCGAAGATTTTCGGTGGGGAATGTTGCCGTTGGGGGGGAGCGGGGAGTAGATCGGCAGTGCACACGGTGATGATGCGTTTAAGACGGATTGGCAGCAGCGGAGTAGTGGTGGGGGGGGAAATCGGGGCACCGCTGGAAAAACTCGGGAGGGCAATTGGGCTAGCAGCAGCCATTCCACCAAAAGTCGGCGACCACTCCACTCCGCAGCGTGGCTGCCGATTTGCGGTGGAACAGGCCTTAAGGAGAGGGGTAATTTCAGCCCCCATATGTCCAACGACAGTGTCGATTACACATTTTTATTTACTGATCAGAAATGCAATTCACCACATAACCAGTAGCTAACGCATTGGACAACACTGTTTTAATCTGTGGGTTCTGTATTTCCATGAAACATAGAAACATAGAAAATAGGTGCAGGAGCAGGCCATTCATCCCTTCTAGCCTGCACCGCCATTCAATGAGTTCATGGCTGAACATGAAACTTCAGTACCCGCTTCCTGCTTTCACGCCATACCCCTTGATCCCCCGAGTAGTAAGGACTTCATCTAACTCCCTTTTGAATATATTTAGTGAATTGGCCTCAACTACTTTCTGTGGTAGAGAATTCCACAGGTTCACCACTCTCTGGGTGAAGAAGTTTCTCCTCATCTCGGTCCTAAATGGCTTATCCCTTATCCTTAGACTGTGACCCCTGGTTCTGGACTTCCCCAACATTGGGAACATCCTTCCTGCATCCAACCTGTCCAAACCCGTCAGAATTTTAAACGTCTCTATGAGGTCCCCTCTCACTCTTCTGAACTCCAGTGAATACAAGCCCAGTTGATCCAGTCTTTCTTGATAGGTCAGTCCCACCATCCCGGGAATCAGTCTGGTGAATCTTCGCTGCACTCCCTCAATAGCAAGAATGTCCTTCCTCAAGTTAGGAGACCAAAACTGTACACAATACTCCAGGTGTGGCCTCACCAAGGCCCTGTACAACTGTAGCAACACCTCCCTGCCCCTGTACTCAAATCCCCTCGCTATGAAGGCCAACATGCCATTTGCTTTCTTAACCGCCTGCTGTACCTGCATGCCAACCTTCAATGACTGATGTACCATGGCACCCAGGTCTCGTTGCACCTTCCCTTTTCCTAATCTGTCACCATTCAGATAATAGTCTGTCTCTCTGTTATTACCACCAAAGTGGATAACCTCACATTTATCCACATTATACTTCATCTGCCACGCATTTGCCCACTCACCTAACCTATCCAAGTCACTCTGCAGGCTCATAGCATCCTCCTCGCAGCTCACACTGCCATCCAACTTAGTGTCATCCGCAAATTTGGAGATACTACATTTAATCCCCTCGTCTAAATCATTAATGTACAATGTAAACAGCTGGGGCCCCAGCACAGAACCTTGCGGTACCCCACTAGTCACTGCCTGCCATTCTGAAAAGTACCCATTTACTCCTACTCTTTGCTTCCTGTCTGACAACCAGTTCTCAATCCACTTCAGCACACTACCCCCAATCCCATGTGCTTTAACTTTGCACATTAATCTCTTGTGTGGGACCTTGTCGAAAGCCTTCTGAAAGTCCAAATATACCACATCAACTGGTTCTCCTTTGTCCACTTTACCGGAAACATCCTCAAAAAATTCCAGAAGATTTGTCAAGCATGATCTCCCTTTCACAAATCCATGCTGACTTGGACCTATCATGTCACCATTTTCCAAATGCGCTGCTATGACATCCTTAATAATTGATTCCATCATTTTACCCACTACTGAGGTCAGGCTGACCGGTCTATAATTCCCTGCTTTCTCTCTCCCTCCTTTTTTAAAAAGTGGGGTTACATTGGCTACCCTCCACTCGATAGGAACTGATCCAGAGTCAATGGAATGTTGGAAAATGACTGTCAATGCATCCGCTATTTCCAAGGCCACCTCCTTAAGTACTCTGGGATGCAGTCCATCAGGCCCTGGGGATTTATCGGCCTTCAATCCCATCAATTTCCCCAACACAATTTCCCGACTAATAAAAATTTCCCTCAGTTCCTCCTCCTTACTAGACCCTCTGACCCCTTTTATATCCGGAAGGTTGTTTGTGTCCTCCTTAGTGAATACTGAACCAAAGTACTTGTTCAATTGGTCTGCCATTTCTTTGTTCCCCGTTATGACTTCCCCTGATTCTGACTGCAGGGGACCTACGTTTGTCTTTACTAACCTTTTTCTCTTTACATACCTATAGAAACTTTTGCAATCCGCCTTAATGTTCCCTGCAAGCTTCTTCTCGTACTCCATTTTCCCTGCCCTAATCAAACCCTTTGTCCTCCTCTGCTGAGTTCTAAATTTCTCCCAGTCCCCAGGTTCGCTGCTATTTCTGGCCAATTTGTATGCCACTTCCTTGGCTTTAATACTATCCCTGATTTCCCTTGATAGCCACGGTTGAGCCACCTTCCCTTTTTTAATTTTTACGCCAGACAGGAATGTACAATTGTTGTAATTCATCCATGCGGTCTCTAAATGTCTGCCATTGCCCATCCACAGTCAACCCCTTAAGTATCATTCGCCAATCTATCTTAGCCAATTCACGCCTCATACCTTCTTTAAGTTCTGGACCATGGTCTCTGAATTAACTGTTTCATTCTCCATCCTAATGCAGAATTCCACCATATTATGGTCACTCTTCCCCAAGGGGCCTCGCACAATGAGATTGTTAATTAATCCTCTCTCATTACACAACACCCAGTCTAAGATGGCCTCCCCCCTAGTTGGTTCCTCGACATATTGGTCTAGAAAACCATCCCTTATGCACTCCATGAAATCCTCCTCCACTGTATTGCTTCTAGTTTGGCTAGCCCAATCTATGTGCATATTAAAGTCACCCATTATAACTGCTGCACCTTTATTGCATGCACTCCTAATTTCCTGTTTGATGCCCTCCCCAACATCACTACTACTGTTTGGAGGTCTGTACACAAATCCCACTAACGTTTTTTGCCCTTTAGTGTTCTGCAGCTCTACCCATATAGATTCCACATCATCCAAGCTAATGTCTTTCCTAACTATTGCATTAATCTCCTCTTTAACCAGCAATGCTAGCCCACCTCCTTTTCCTTTTATTCTATCCTTCATTGTATGAAACACAAGAGTTCACTTGGCCTGTTGGTCTTGATGTCAGTAGAACGTTCAGGACTAATGGGATGCCCCTCTGAGGTAGGACTATGGAGCTGAGCTACATTATTACATGAAGCATTCATTCTGGAAAGGAAACATGCAGGAAAATAGTGCGGACCACATTGTCAGTATGGGCTTGGGTGAAGTAATTATTTCCCTTTCGATAGACACAGTTTACAAAACTACAGAGAAAGCACAAATTAACTGTGTTATTTCTGTTAATATCAGGAGCTGCTCAAAAAATGTAGATTTCCCTCAAATGTGGATGGCGATTACCCTGCTCCACATATTGTGATGGGGAGAACTTGTTTTAGTGATACCATATATGAATGGCAAATGTATGTGCAATGTTTTGCTCCATCGTGGACGGTATTCAAGTTCCCCAACCCCTTGAGAGACAGAAGCTAACTGCCCTCTTTTCACTATTATTAGAATGTACACGCCAATGGGAAAGTTTCTTAAGAGGCAGTGCAGGTAGGTTCACTAGATTGATTCCTGGGATGAGAGAGTTGTCTTATGATGAGAGATTGTGTAGAATGGGCCCATACTCTCCGAAGTTTAGAAAAATAAGGGGTGATCTCACTGAAACACACAAGATTGTGAGGGGGATTGGCAGGGTCGATGCTGAGAGGTTGTGTCCACTGGTTGGAGAGGCACAGTCTCAGGATAAGGGGTCGACCAATTAAGACGGAGATGAGGAGGAATTCCTTCACTCAGAGGGTTGCGAATCTTTGGAATTTTCTACCCCAAAGGACTGTGGATGCTGGGTCTTTGAGTATTTTCTAGGTGGAGATAGATTTTTGGATTCTAGGGGAATTAAGCAATATGGGGATCGGGCGGGAAAGTGGAGTTGAGGTCGAAGATCAGCCATTGAATGGCGGAGCAGGCTCGAGTCGTCGTATGGCCTAATCCTACTCTTAATTTTATGTTCAACGGAAGTGTGCAGCCAGCCTGGTACACAGTGACCTGCTGTAGGGGAAGGTGCGAGTTGTCAAATTGAATGCATTTGAACAATCCTATAACTCAGCCACTCCTCAGGCAACCATCAAGGCTCACAAAAGACAGGTGCATAGTGGGCTTCATTCACATTGCACCACCGAGAATACTCACCAACACACTCCCTTCCTCATCCCTCGTACAGAGGTACATGAAAAGACAAAGAAACAGGCAGAAACCAGTAGTAGTTACTGATCGTTTCCAGTAGCATCTCATTGCAGCAGGATCTTTCCAAGTTGATCATGAGTCAGGGCTGTTTTCAGTCTCACTCTGAAAAACACACACAAGAAACTCTCGTCAATTTGGAGGGCGAGTCTTCACATTAAGCGGTGGCTGCATCATTTTGCAGGGAGACTATTGCACAAAGTTCAGAACGTTGGACAACAGGTGGAGAGAGTATCAGGCTCATTGTGATGGGCCCCATGCTCACATATCCGGTGAATATTTACCACCGACGTGTATATAGGAGGAATGACCAACTGGTTGCGATATCAGGGGCTGCCAACACCCAAGGAACCTTCCCCATACATCAGTCACTGCTCTCAAGAGGGATAATGAGAGAGAGAAAAGGAAGAATTATTAAACAAAAAATTAGGGTTTGGAAAATCTTTGAGAGAAATAATGTGTGCATCTAAAGCTGAAAAGCTCTAACACTCAGAGTGCCAGCTGTGGCTCAGTGGGTAGCACACTTGCCTCTGAGTCAGAAGGTTGTGGGTTTAAGTTCCACTGCAGGTACTTGAGCACATAAAAATCCAGGCTGACACTCCAGTGCAGTGCTGAGGGAGTGCTGCACTGTCGGAGATGCCGTCTTTCGGATGAGACGTTAAACCGAGGCCCCATTAGCTCTCTCAGGTGGACGTTAAAACCCCTTAATACCAGATTGTTAAAAAATCCACCGAAAACTTCACAATAACAGTTAGAAAACGCTTAGAAAACCAGATCTTAGCAACTCTGTTTTACATTAAAATGCAAAATAAAAACCCGATAGCCAGCTTATAGTGTCCAGCTGAAAACCAGAGAGACGGAAACCTCACAGTCACTGTTAACTTTAATGAGCTCTCCTGAGATCATTAAAGTTATCAGTTCCTAAACATATTTTGAAAATAGTGCAATATTTCTGTGTGTTAAGCCAATGTGTGAGAAAGTGTAGGAGTGTGTGATTATGGGATTGGCCATGCAATGACTAATTCGTTAAGTCACAGACTGTCTGACACCATATTGCCTTTTTTGTTTCAATAAAATCTAGAGACTTGAGCACAAAATCTAGGCTGACACTCCACTGCTACACTGTCGAGGCCCCGTCTGCTCTCTCAGGTGGATGCAAAAGATCCCATGGTACTGCATCGAAGAGGAGCAGGGGAGTTATCCCTGGTGTCCTGGCCAATATTTCTCCCTCAATCAACATAAGAAAAAACAGATTATCTGGTCATTATCACATGCTGTTTGTGGGAGCTTGCTGTGTACAAATTGGCTGCCGCATTTCCTACATTACAACAGTGACTACACTCCAAAGTACTTTATTGGCTGTAAAGCGCTTTGAGACGTCCGGTGGTCGTGAAAGGCGCTATATAAATGCAAGCCTTTCTTTTTCTTTGTTTTGGTTGGCAACACTGTTTACTCTATCCTTATAGCGGTCACTAACTGTACTTGTATTTCTGTATGCATCACCTCCTACTGGTTTGGAGTGGCACTAGCATTGGTCAGGGAACAGGAGACCCACCTGCATTGCAGTTGTAGAAAGTAACGGACCAGGAAAACTGGAATGTCTAGGGAGTAGATAGAGGGATCCAAACCCAGCTTTCCATGAGATGTTTAAACCAAGGTCTGTGCTCTCTCTGGTGGACCTAAAAGATCCCACGGCACTATTTCAAAGAAAAGCAGGGGAGTTATCCCTGGTGTCCTGGCCAATATTTATCCCTCCATCAACATCACTAAAAAAATGAGATTATCTGGTCATCATCACAATGCTGTTTGTGGGAGCTTGCTGTGCGCAAATTGGCTGCCGCGTTTCCTACATTACAACAGTGACTACACTCCAAAAGTACTTCATTGGCTGAAAGCGCTTTGGGACATCCGGAGGTCGTGAAAGGCGCTAGATAAATGCAAGCCTTTCTTCTTTTTTTCTTTAAATCACCCCTGATGTAACTGCTGCACGTCATTTCTTACAAAATGGTTATTTGGAGATAAATAAACTGGCTGAACAGGCCAGCCAGTCTCTTGTCCCAATGCCACTCTCCTTTCTCTACCTTACTCTAGGAAAAGAATCAAACCAAGCTGGCTTGATCCCTAGATAACAAGTAGCTTTCAAGACAAGTCAGTTACTTACGTGACTTTTTAAAAAGCAGCTTAATTGGTACAAACTTTTGCACTGAGTTCCTTTATCAAAATGTAATATTAAGGTAACGTTGTAATTATGCCTAGTTTATAAATAAAAATTCAATCTTCTAATTTGTCTGTAACTATCTCAAACATTTCGCAAAGGGATGCGACAGTCAGATTCAATCGTAAGCATATAAAGATTCTTTGAACCAGCAACGCTTGTACACTGGAACAAGACAACTCCAACAGCGACAGGCCGGAACGCCGCACCGCCATAGTTGCCCGGGAACTTAGACGCTTTGACATTGACATCGCTGCCCTAAGCGAGACCCGGTGGGCAGGGGAAGGCCAGCTCAAAGAACATGGTGGAGGTTACACCTTTTTCTGGAAAGAAAAACCAGAGGAAGAACGCTGCTCCATGGAGTCGGCTTTGCCATCAAAAATGAACTGGTCGATTGCGTACGCCCCAACACTGGATGCAACAGATGAGGCTAAAGAGGGTTTTTATTCCAACCTTGAGACATCCCTGTCCCGAGTCCCCATGAGCAACAAATTGATCCTCCTGGGTGACTTTAATGCCAAGGTCGGCAAAGACATAGCCCTCTGGGGAGGCGTGATTGGCAGAGAGGGGGTAGGGAAAGCCAACTCCAACGGTACCCTACTCCTGACAAAATGTCTAGAACATACAAGGCATCGTGGCAACACCCTCGCTCCAAACACTGGCAGCTGCTCGACTATGTCATTGTCCGATCCAAGGATGTGCACATCACCTGCGCCATGACAGAAGCTGACGACTGCTGGATGGACCATCGCCTAATCCGATCCATCATCAATATAAACATAGCCCCAAAGCAGAGAGGACGGCAGAAGCAGTGCCGGGGCACTTAAAGACCCAGCTAAGAGAGCCTATACAGCCAGCACCTCACAGCTAATCTGGCGTGCCTTGATGACCCTGGGATGCTGAATGCCCACAGCGCTTGGTCTGTCCTCCAGGTCTCCATGACCAGTGCCTATGAAGAGACACTTGGTTACTCAAGCAGAAAACACCACGACTGGTTTGATGAAAATGATCAGGAGATCCAAGAATTAATAGATCGTAAGCGCAGAGCATTTCTGAGCCTCAAGCAACAACCAAACTCTGGAGCTGCAAAGCAACGGCTCAAGGCTGAGGTCCAATAAAAAACCCGGGACCTAAAGAACCAGTGGTGGATGGAGAAAGCACAGTAGATACAACAACTGGCCGACAGCCACGATATGCAAGGATTCTTCATTGCAGTCAAGGCCACCTACGCTCCCAAGGCCCTACCCCACTCCTGGCCAAGAATGGGGAAACACTCATCAAGGACACCTTGTCAGGGCCCGCTGGAAGGAGCACTTTGAAGATCTCCTCAATCGAGACTCTGCCTTTGACTCACGTGTTCTCAACTCCATCCCGCAGCATGTGACCCGCCACCACCTCAGTGAAATCCCAAAGTTGCACGAGGTAGGAAAAGCCATAAGACAGCTCAAGAACAACAAGGCGACGGGTGCGGATGGAATCCCTGATGAGGCGCTAAAGTATGGCGGAGAGGCATGACCTCATCTCTCTCATTTGGAGGGAGGAGAGCATGCAGCGAGATCTCAGAGATGCAGTGATCGTGACCATCTTTAAAAAGGAGGACAAGTCCGACTGCGGCAACGACAGGGGACTCTCCCTGCTATCAGCCACTGGGAAAGTCGTTGCTAGAATCCTCCTCAACCGTCTTCTCCCTGTAGCCGAGGAACTCCTTCTGGAATCACAGTGCGGATTTCGTCCCCTACAGGGCACAAAGGACATGACACCTTTGCAGCGCGACAGCTGCAGGAAAAATGCAGGGAGCAGTGCCAGCCCTTATATATGGCCGCCTTCGATCTTACAAAGGCCTTTGACACTGTCAACTGTGAGGGCTTAAGGAACGTCCTCCTCTGTTTTGGATGCCCCCAAAAGTTTATCAACATCCTTCGTCTGCTCCATGACGACATGCAGGCCGTGATCCTTACCAGCGGTTCCATTACAGACCCAATCTACGTCCAGATCAGGGTCAAACACGGCTGCGTCATCGCTCCAACCCTCTTCTCAATCTTTCTCGCTGCCATGCTCAACCTCACAGTCAACAAGCTCCCCACTGGAGTGGAACTAACTACAGAACCAGTGGGAAGCTGTTTAACTTTTGCCGCCTCCAGGCCAGGTCCAAGATCACCCCAACCTCTGTCGTTGAGCTACAGTACCTGGACGACGCCTGTGTCTGTGCACATTCTGAGGCTGAACTCCAGGATATAGTTGATGTATTCACCGTGACATATGAAAGCATGGGCCTTACGCTTAACATCCGTAAGACAAAGGTCCTTCACCAGCCTGTCCTCGCCGCACAACATTGCTCCCCAGTCATCAAGATTCACGGCGCAGCCCTAGACAACGTTGACCACTTCCCATACCTCAGGAGCCTTTTATCAATATTGGAGATTCAACATCGCCTCCAGTGCGCCAGTACAGCCTTTGGCCGCCTGAGGAAAAGAGTGTTCAAAGACCAGGCCCTCAAATCTACCACCAAGCTGAAGGTCTACAGGGCTGTAGTAATACCCGCCCTCCTGTATGGATCAGAGGCATGGATGATCTACAGAAGACACCTCAAGTCACTGGAGATATATCACCAACGATGTTTCCGCAAGATCCTGTAAATCCCCTGGGAGGACAGGCGCACCAACATCAGTGTCCTCGCCTAGGCTAACATCCTCAGCATTGAAGTACTGACCACACTCGATCAGCTTCGCTGGGTAGGCCACATACTACGCATGCCAGACAAGAGACTCCCTGAGCAACTGCTCTATGCGGAGCTCCTTCACGGCAAACAAGCCGAAGGTGGGCAGCAGAAACATTACAAGGACACCCTCAAAGCCTCCCTGGTAAAGTGCGACATCACCACTGACACCTGGGATTCCCTGGCTGAAAACCGCCCGAGGTGGAGAAAGTGCATCCGGGAGGGCGTTGAGCTCTTTGAATCTCAATGCCGTGAGTTTGAAGAGGTCAGGCGCAGGCAGCGGAAGGAGCGTGCGGCAAATCAGTCCCAACCCCCCCCCCCCCCCCCTCCCCTCCCCCGACAGTGTCTGTGGCTCTCGTATTGGACTGTTCAGCCACCAAAGAACTCACTTTAGGAGTGGAAGCAAGTCTTCCTCGATTCCGAGGGACTGCCTCCGATGATGATAATGCAATTGCGTTCGACATAATTACTATTTTATTCTAATATAAAAACAGAAACGCTGAAAATCTCAGCGGGTCAGGCAGCATCTGTGGAGAGAGAAACAGAGTTAACATTTAAGGTCAGTCTGCTTTCTCTCCACAGATGCTGCCTGACCCACTGAGATTTCCAGTATTTTGGGTTTTTATTCCAGATTCCAGCATCTGCAGTATTTTGCTTTTGTATTATTCTAGTCTATTCTAAGCTGGATGGCTGATAACATGGGCAGGTGTAACTGCAGGGGCTGATATCTCTGACGTATTCAGCGTACTTGTCACCAACCTACAGAGAAGAGAATATCTACAGAAGCTGGATCATTCTATCTTCCTCACTCGAGAGGCTGGTGACAGGTACACTCCATACTTTCCAGTCTTTACACAGGTGAATTGTGTGAACTCCCCTGAAGTTAAAACTTTCCTTGCAGTATTGTGCCCAGAGTGTATACATCTCAACATAATCAGCCCGTGATTTGACTCTATTCTTGTGCTAGCTCAATGACTTCTCATTAATCATTCTTCTTGCCCCAATTAATATGTCAGTATATGTCTGTAGCATAATCACCACCTCACAAAAAGAACTCTGCCTGTCCGATCCAGCAAAAGGACCCAAATGTTAATGGACTAGAAGTCATTGAATCAGGAAATGTATTGTATAACGATGTGTGTTTTGAAACTGTACCGGTTGCATTTAAACATGAGCTTGAATCTGTCAACTAGATTATGTGAAGGGCGTTATTCACATTTAATAGACAAAATGGGAAGAGAATTAGTAAAGGATGTGTTAGTAAAGAATAGAAAACAGGAACCAAGGGATGAGGAACATAAGGAGAAGCAGTTTAAATCAGGAAACGTGGCATCAGGGACTGCTCTAGATCTGGAACAAATTTTATCCAACAGGCTGTTTTCGAACTTTTGAAACGTTTTATTCTAGAAAAAGTTTCATGAGAGTCGAGCTTACTTTAAGCGACAGAGACTGGGTACTGTGCAATTATTTGTCAAGATTGGTGAAGGAGCGAGACCATCGGATGCACAGACTAGGATTAAGCTTCTTTCCACTCCGACGGTCATGGCGATCGATGCTGCAAAGCCAGCAATCAAAACGCAAAGTCATTATCTTACACATGCACAAAGACTTGACTTAAACACCCAATCTTCAAGCTAATATTAAAAGCAGACTTTGTAGTGTTTGAATGGGCTAAACCTATGCGTTTGAGATGAGTTTTATTTTTAAATGACCATCACAATGTGCATACTGAGCCTTCCACGGTGTACGTGACACCTAAAATTAAGTAAAAATCATTAACCATGAAGTCCCAAAATAGTAAATGAAACCCCAATGTGATTTTAAAGTGTTAGCCTGGGCTCAATGGTAGCACTCACGCCTCAGAGTCAGAAATTTGTGGATTCAAGCCTCACTGCAGAGACTTGAGCATGTTATCTAGGCTGAAACTTTAGTGCAGTACTGAGGGAGTGCTGCACTGTTGGTGATTCAGTCCTTTGGGTGAGATGTTAAACCAAGGCTCCTTTACCTTGTCAGGGGAATATAAAAGATCCCATAGTACATTTTGAAGTAGAGTAGGGGAGTTTTCCCAGTGTCCTGGCCAACATTAATCCCTCAAGCAATACCACTAAATTTGGTCATCTATCTTACTTATGTCTGTGGAACCTTGCTGCGCGCAAATTGGCTGCTGTATTTCCCGACATTATGACAGTGACTCCATTTCAAAAGTACTTAATTGGCTGTGAAGAGCTTTGCTGTTTCCTTCAATGTAATGTTGAGCCACACAAACCAGGTCTGAAGTGCAATCCTTTGTCACTGCAGAGAGGCAGAAACAATTGTGATGCCACATTTAGTGGACAGTGGGGAATGGGAGAAAATCAGCCAGTGTTCCTGCTCCAGATAACAATTCAGTGAACTTTGCTAGAACGTGTGCGTGCACACACTGGGATGGAAACAGGATATAGCTTGGAAAAGGTAGTATGCAAAAAATACTTTAGCCAGAACAAAGCAATACTGTAGTTGGAATAAGCTGACCACACAATGCACTGTTCTGTATTCCTTATCGTCTTTCATTGTTTTATCAGTACAGGTACAACGTCCCGAATCCGAAATGCCGAAAAACGGAATTGTTTGAGGCGGCCAAGATGGTGTCATCTGGTGGCGAGGGACGAGGAAACCGGGAAAAAAAGCAGAGTGCCGCGGGGCCTCGGGAACCGGCGGGCACGAAGAGCGGGGGATCGGCAAGCGGCGCCATCAGCGAGATCTGAAATCCGTCAAAACCCAAAAACCGTCACGGATTCAGCCCAGAGGTTGCCGGATTTCAGATGTTGTACCTGTAATACTTCACACTCCTCTTGTATTTTGCGAATGGAATGAATAGGAATTTTTGTAAAATGAAACATATAATTTTCAGTAATTGTAAGCATTTATTGATGCTCAGACTTGCAGTGTAATTTTGGTAATGTTGTTTTAAGAATGTTTATGGAATTGTTACAATCCAGTCAGCTGCAACATTGTTAATCAATATGCTTTCTTTAAAGACATAATTAGAGAACAGATTAAAATCAATTGTAAAATCAGTACGGAAAAGGGAAGTGTAAAAACATTCCACCTCCATAACTTGCACATAACGTCTAATGAAAAAAGATACTAGCCAATCTCCCATACATTACTCATGGCAAGGTTGTGGCAGCTATGATGGAGCAGTGTCTAACCTGGCCTGTTCTTTTATTAGTTACTTCCTGTGGGGAAACCACTCATCTACATAAGCCTATAAAAGGAGACACAGACATTGCAGACACAACCTTCTGGTTAGCTATCAATTTTATTGCTGATAAAAATCCAAGCATAAATGAGTCATTTGCATGAGATGTGGGCACGCAACACAGAAATAACATAAGAAATAGGAGCAGGAGTAGGCCAATAAACAAGCAGTCGGTGGGTGCAAGAAAAACTCAGTTGCAATCAATACAGAATTGAATTGCATTCATTTTATTCAGACGCTGTCGGGCCGTGAAATGTTTATTGTTTCCTTCAAACAAAAAAAAATTGCAAAAATAGAAATCGAAATGAGTTTACCTGGAGTGTATTTTGTTCCAAACTGAAAAGTTTACACTCGAGTTGGTTGAAAGCACACATCCTTTTTCAATTATGCGTGGTATTTTGTCAAATTAATTGATGATCCGGTGCAGCTCAGAGCTGCAAATGGTTGCTCAACTGAGCTTTAATGCTGTGACTATATCCTGGAGTTCAGCTTCAGAATGTGCGCAGACACAGGCATCGTCCGCGTACTGCAGCTCAAACGACAGAGGTTGGGGTGATCTTGGACCTGGCCTGGAGGCGGCGTAGGTTAAACAGCTTCCCACTGGTTCTTAGTTTAGTTCTACTCCAGCAGGGAGCTTGTTGATTGTGAGGCGGAGCATGGCGGCGAGGAAGATTGAGAAGAGGGTTGGGGCGATGACGCAGCCGTGTTTGACCCCGGTCCGGACGTGGATTGGGTCTGTAATGGATCCGTTGGTAAGGATCACAGCCTGCATGTCGTCGTGAAGCAGGCGAAGGATGTTGACAAACTTTTGGGGGCATCCAAAACGGAGGAGGACACTCCATAAACTCTCACAGTTGACAGTGTCAAAAGCCTTTGTAAGATCGAAGGCGGCCATATATAAGGGCTGGCGCTGCTCCCTGCATTTTTCCTGCAGCTGTCGTGCTGCAAAGATCATGTCCGTTGTGCCCTGTAGGGGACGAAATTCGCACTGTGATTCCGGGAGGAGCTCCTCGGCCACAGGGAGAAGACGGCTGAGGAGAACTCCAGCGATGACCTTCCCAGTGGCTAATAGCAGGGAGATTCCCCTATACTTGCTGCAGTCGGACTTGTCCCCTTTTTAAAAAATGGTCACAATCACTGCATCTCTGAGATCTCCCGGCATGCTCTCCTCCCTCCAAATGAGAGAGAGGAGGTCATGTATCCACGCCAATTGCGCCTCTCCGCCATACTTTAGCGCCTCTCCGCCATACTTTAGCGCCTCAGCAGGGATTCCATCCGCACCCGTAGCCTTGTTATTCTTGAGCTGTTTTATGGCTTTGCCTACCTCGTGCAATGTTGGAGTTTCACTGAATTGGTGGCGGGTCGCATGCTGCGGGATGGAGTCAAGAGCACTCAAGTCAAAGGCAGAGTCACTGAGACATTGAAAGCATGGGCCTTACGCTTAACATCTGTAAGACAAAGGTCCTTCACCAGCCTGTCCCTGCCGCATTGCACTGCCCTCCAACCATTAAGATTCACGCCACAGCCCTCGATAACGTGGACCATTTCCCATATCTCGGGAGCCTCTTATCAGCAAAGGTAGACATTGATGTGGAGATTCAACATCGCCTCCAGTGCGCTAGTGCAGTCTTCAGCCGCCTGAGGAAAAGAGTGCTTGAAGACCTGGCCCTCAAATCTACCATCAAGCTCATGGTCTACAAGGCTGTTGTAATACCCGCCCTCCTGTATACATCTGAGGCATGGACGATGTATAGAAGGCACCTCAAGTCGCTGGAGATATATCACCAATGATGTCTCTGCAAGATCCTGTGGATCTCCTGGGAGGATTTGCGCACCAACATCAGTGTCTTCATCCAGGATAACATCCCCAGTATTTAAGCACTGACCATACTCGATCAGCTTCGCTGGGCAGGCCACATAGTATGCATGCCAGATACAAGATTGCTTAAGCAAATGCTTTATCCGGAGCTCCGTCATGGTAAACGAGCCAAAGGTGGGCAGCGGAAGCGTTACAAGGACACCCTCAAAGCCTGCTTGGTAAAGCGCGACATCACCACTGACACCTGGGATACCCTGGCCGAAGACCGCCCGAGGTGAAGAAAGTGCATTCGGGAGGGCGTTGAGTTCTTCCGAGTCTCAACGCAAAGAGCATGAAGAGGTCAGGCGCAGGCAGCGGAAGGAGCGCGCGGCAAATCAGCTCCACCCCACCCTTTCCCTCGACGAATGTCTGTCCCACCTGTGACAGGGTCTGTGGCTCTTGTATTGGATTGTTCAGCCACCAGAGAACTCACTTTGGGAGTGGAAGCAAGTCTTCCTCGATTCCGAGGGACTGCCTATGATGATGATGAATGCTGTGAATGAAGCTGCCAAAAAGCTCTTCCATTGGACAAGTTACTCGATCATAAATCAACTACTGGAATAATTCTCAAATAACTTCCATATGTTTCCTCCAATAAACTTTCAAAGTATATATGCCTGTCTTTGTGTACAAGGTTGAAGATTAACTGTTATCTCATTGCCTTACTTAATCACTGCAGAGTGTTCAAACCAATAAAATCACATTTTTCAACCTGTGACCTTTAAAAGCACTGGGAAACATTCCAGTCTCGACACCAGAGGAACAACAACTGGACAAGCCAATTCCACTATTACACGTGGCTCTCCTGTGCCATTGCAGCCTGTAGTGGCCACACAGTGCCATGGATAAGATGTACATTAGATGCAAAGTTTTTCTATACTTAGAAGGAATTGTCATTATTCCAACTTGACTATTCTAACGCACGTTCTACCCTCCGTAAACCCGAGGTCATTCATAACTCTGCTGCCCATGTCCTAACTTGCACCAATTCCTGTTCACCCATCACCCCTGTACTCACTGACTTACATTGGCTCCCAGTTAAGCAATGCCTTAGTTTTTAAATTCTTGTCCTTATTTTCAAATCTCTTCAAGACCTCGCCCCTCCCTATCTCGAACGTCTTCCAGCCCTGCAACTCTCAGAGATATCTGTGCTCCTCCAATTCTGGCCTCTTGAGCATCCTCGATTTTAATTGGTCCATCGATGGCGGCCATGTCTTTAGCTGCCAAAGCCCCAAGCTCTAGAATTCCCTCCCTAAACCTCTCCGCCTCTCTTTCCTCTTTTAAGATGCTCCTTAAAACCTACCTTCATCTGCCTTAATATCAAATGTAGCTCAGTGTCAAATTAGATTTGATATTGCACCTTTTACTATGTTAAAGGCGCTATATAAATACAATTTGTTGTTGTTTTTTCAGTTAAGTGCGGTTTCGGTACTCTGGCAGGTGTGGAAACCCTGGGGTAATTCAAACATGGATTTCCAGGAAAGATGGGCAGAGATTTTGGAGGCGACTGCACATTGAAGGACTTTGGAGAGGAAAAGGAAGTTGCAAATGGGGCGGTAGTTTGCAAAGACAGAGGAGTCAGGGCAATGTTCCCTTTATTTTTTTTTGGGTGGATGGCCCCTTTAAGGGGCTACGCAGCCCATGCAGAATACCATGCAAGCGCAGTGTTTCCTGTTCACCGGCTGCATGGTGTTCCGCATCTTAAAAGGGAATGTTGGTCAAGGGTTACATAAGAACATAAGAATTAGGAACAGGAGTAGGCCATCTAGCCCCTTGAGCCTGCTCCGCCATTCAATAAGATCATGGCTGATCTGGCCGTGGACTCAGCTCCACTTACCCGCCCGCTCCCCGTAACCCTTAACTCCCTTAATGGTTAAAAATCTATCTATCTGTGACTTGAATACATTCAATGAGCTAGCCTCAACTGCTTCCTTGGGCAGAGAATTCCACAGATGCACAACCCTCTGGGAAAAGAGATTCCTTCTCAACTCGGTTTTAAATTGGCTCCCCCGTATATTGAGGCTGTGCCCCCTAGTTCTAGTCTCCCCGACCAGTGGAAACAACCTCTCCGCCTCTATCTTGTCTACCCCTTTCATTATTTTAAATGTTTCTATAAGATCACCCCTCATCCTTCTGAACTCCAACGAGTAAAGACCCAGTCTACTCAATCTATCATCTCCGGAATCAGCCTAGTGAATTGTCTCTGTACCACCTCCAAAGCCAGTATATCCTTCCTTAAGTAAGGTGACCAAAACTGCACGCAGTACTCCAGGTGCGGCCTTACCAATACCCTATTCAGTTGCAGAAGGACCTCCCTGCTTTTGTACTCCATCTCTCTCGCAATGAAGGCCAACATTCCATTCACCTTCCTGATTACCTGCTGCACCTGCAAACTAACTTTTTGGGATTCATGCACAAGGACCCCCAGGTCCCTCTGCACCTCAGCATGTTGTAATTTCTCCCCATTCAAATAATATTCCCTTTTACTGTTTTTTTCCCCAAGGTGGATGACCTCACACTTTCTGACATTGTATTCCATCTGCCAAACCTTAGCCCATTCGCTTAACCTATCCAAATCTCTTTGCAGCCTCTCTGTGTCCTCTACACAACCCGCTTTCCCACTAATCTTTATGTCATCTGCAAATTTTGTTACATTACACTCTGTCCCCTCTTCCAGGTCATCTATGTATATTGTAAACAGTTGTGGTCCCAGCACCGATCCCTGTGGCACACCACTAACCACCGATTTCCAACCTGAAAAGGACCCATTTATCCCGACTCTCTGCTTTCTGTTAGCCAGCCAATTCTCTATCCATGCTAATACATTTCCTCTGACTCCACGTACCTCTATCTTCTGCAGTAACCTTTTGTGTGGCACCTTATCGAATGCCTTTTGGAAATCTAAATACACCACATCCATCGGTACAGCTCTATCCACCATGCTCGTTATATCCTCAAAGAATTCCAGTAAATTAGTTAAACATGATTTCCCCTTCATGAATCCATGCTGCGTCTGCTTGATTGCACTATTCCTATCTAGATGTCCCGCTATTTCTTCCTTAATGATAGTTTCAAGCATTTTCCCCACTACAGATGTTAAACTAACCGGCCTATAGTTACCTGCCTTTTGTCTGCCCCCTTTTTTTAAACAGAGGCGTTATATTAGCTGCTTTCCAATCCGCTGGTACCGCCCCAGAGTCCAGAGACTTTTGGTAGATTATAACGAATGCATCTGCTATAACTTCCGCCATCTCTTTTAATACCCTGGGATGCATTTCATCAGGACCAGGGGACTTGTCTACCATGAGTCCCATTAGCCTGTCCAGTACTACCCTCTTAGCGATAGTGATTGTCTGAAGGTCCTCCCTTCCCACATTCCTGTGACCAGCAATTTTTGGCATGGTTTCTGTGTCTTCCACTGTGAAGACCAAGTTGCTTTTTGAGGAGGGGTCAGAATA
This sequence comes from Pristiophorus japonicus, assembly GCF_044704955.1. Classification (NCBI taxonomy): domain Eukaryota; kingdom Metazoa; phylum Chordata; class Chondrichthyes; family Pristiophoridae; genus Pristiophorus; species Pristiophorus japonicus. The sequence goes on from NC_091993.1 coordinate 82,914,785, forward strand.
GCAGATATGAAGGTGAGGGGGACAGTACCTGAGGAGAGAGAACCGTTAACAATAACAGCCAACATGGCAAAGTTGGGTGGTCAGCAGTTGAGTGGGAATAGGGTCGAGGGAGCAGGACGTGGGCCTCATGGACAAGATGAGCTCAGAGTGGGCATGAGGAGAGATCGGAGAGAAAGATGCGAGTTCAGGGCTAGGGCAGGGGGGATCCTTGGAGAAAGTTTTGCCCGGTGGGGTAGGGGAAAGAGTGAGGAGTGACCGAGGCAGTTGAGCAGATGGGCTCAATCTTCGAGACAAAGAAATCCATGAGCTCTTGTTGCTGGAAGTGAGGGTAGAACTGGCAGGGGAAAGGGTTTGAGAAAACAGGTAGAGGAAAGGCGGCAAGGGTTATCTTTACATTCTAGCATAAATGTGGAATAGTGAGCAGTTTTGGCAGAGGAGAACAAGATTCAATAGTGCATTATGTTGTCCATCCAAATCTGGCGATAAATCGACCGTCCGCCATATATGTTCAAGTCTGCATCCCTTGGCTTTAAGGGAGCAGAGATAAGGGCCATACCAGGGGGAATGACCAGGGTGAGAGAGAGCAATGGTTTTAATGGGGACTGGGCATTAAAGGTAGAGGTGAGGGTGTGGTTGAGCAGATCAGTAGCTGCAGAAATGCTGTGGTGAATGGAGGGAGGGACAAAGGCTGGACAGCTGGGATTGGACTGATGCGAGGAGGATGTGAGTGGAAAGTGATACAAGGAAGTGATCATTTGTGATTAACACGATGGGAGCAGCGAGGCCACATGAGACAGCAAGGTCAAGGGTGTGACAGTGAATATGGAGAGGGGAGTTTATATGGAGGGTGAGATTAAGGGAGGTAGGAGGGAAGTGAACTCAGGAGCACATAATGAGTTCAGATGGAGGTTGAAATCAGTGAGGATGAGAACTTGCTCGTTGCAGAGGCTGAGGGAATAAAACAGTGAAGGTATCTCGGTGAGAAAATTGGCATGGTACTTTGGTGGGGGGTAAAGAACGAGGATTTGAAATGGAAGGCGAGAGTGGTGGAACAAGGCGAGATGCTCAAAGGAGGAGAAAGTGCCAGAGGAGGAGGGGGACAGTGTGATTTGGTGATGAGCCACACACTGCCACCACGGCAAGAGGTGGAAGGTATAGCCAGACGGGGAGGCTTTATTTAGGGGACAGGTGTCCTTTCCCCTCAGCCAGGTTTCCGTCAAGGCCATTATATCAATGCAATTATCCACAATAAGCTCATGGATAGCAAAGGCCTTGTTCACAAACTCCCCACTTCCAAAGACTTGATATGTGAAACGTAACCGAAGTGACCCATCCGTAAGGTGCTGTGGCCAGCTACTGACACGGAAGGCAAGCGGTAACATTAAAAGATGGTGCCCACTCTGCTCGGGTCATTCTGCATTTCCACCCTCCATGGCCCCCAGAATTACTGCATCCCGTTTCTTTTTGCTATGAGATGTCACTATGGGAAAGTTAATGCAACTTCAAAAGTTTAAAAATACTTAATAAATTTGAGCATTGAAAAACATTTGATGGCTAGGGCGGATTTGAAAGCTTTAATGTGAACTGTGTGTTAATGGGACTTGCAGAAATCATGTTGCTGTGGTAACAATTGATGTCAGTTTGAACCCCAGATTGGGTCATGGACTAATATGGTCCTCCTTCTATCCCTATTCAGGTATGAATATATGTCAAAGGCAGGGAGAGAAAATAAAAGCTATCAGGTGGCAAAAAACAGGACAGAAATAATTTAGTCAAATGTTTAATATTTTGCCAAGTACTTCCATATCATGCTCAGACTGGTCTTGTGCACCACAGTAAGTTTGGTATGTGTTGTATCTTGTATTCACATAATACAAGATAGAAGTGTGGAAATAATGACATTGTTTCCATGGTTTCCCCTCAATTGTGGGAGCACAGGAAAATTAAAAACACAAGGCTAAACAAAACATTTATTTTCATTCTCTGTGCTTTTTTTGACATTCACTCACTTGTCCCGACTTGCCTGCACTGATTTTGTTTTTCTGCCTGCTGTTTCTTTTCTGCCCATCACATTACAGAATCCAGCACACTGCTGCCGTCTCCTTTTACCTTTCATGAAACATTGTGTGTGTCCGATGTCTCGCTGGACAGGTGACTCAGCCTCCCCCATGCATGCTGTGCACTGCTGTCTGTGTGAGTCGGATGTCAACAGGCAGTCTTTCTCAGATTTTACAAATTACGATCACCACTTCACATCAGGGCCATTTTATTTGACGCGATCTATCTTCAGAAAGGAACTCTACAGATTGTAGGCCGAATGGCCTCCTTCTGTGCTATCCTATTCTACGATTCATCAAAAAATTGGGATTTGCTGCCCTCATCAGTAGATATACAAGTTCCTGTGCAAAAGGGAGTCAAATTTCCTTTCCTCTGTATTATTTCCCCATCTTTCTGTTTCATGATCTCTTAATTCTTTCAATGTTATTTGCCTTTAATGGTCACGAATAAAGAAAGATGAAAGACTTGCATTTATATAGTGCTTTTCATCACCTCAGGAAGTCCCAAAGCGCTTTACAGCCAATGAAATACTTATTGAAATGTGGTCATAGCACATTTCCCGGCAGCCAAAATTGCGCACAGCAAGGTGCCACAAACCGCAATATGATAATGACCAGAGAATCCATTTCAGTGATGTTGATTGAGGGATAAATATTGGCCTGGATACCGGGAAGAACTCCTCTGCTCTTCTTCGAAATAGTGCCATGGGATCTTTTACGCCCACAGACGGACAGACGAGGATATAGTTTAAAGTCTCATCCAAAAGACGACGCCTCTGACAGTGCAGCAGTCCCTCAGCACGGCTCTAGTGGGACTGGATCCCACAACCTTCTGACTCCAAGGCGAGAGTGCGACCAACTGAGGCAGGGCTGACACTAGCATTAGACATTCAAAGAAAACTCACTCAAAGAGCAGCTGAGGTTCTGTTGGGTATGAACATGGCTTCTGACTCTGGGGGTAATTTTGACGATGGGGATGGTGTAAGATGGGCGATGGTGTAAGATGGGCGATATTGAATTGGCTGTCCCTTATATGCACCACTTGATTTTCACTTCTATTGACTTCAATGGAAAGGAAAATTGGGCCTGGTATATAATGGCCGACTAATTCGATACCACCCATTTTACACCATCACCCATAGTTAAAATTACCCCCCTTAACGCAAAGAATGCCCCCCCCCAAAAAAAACTCCACAATCTTAGAGACTCTAGAATTGGCTTCAGCACCCTTGATTATGGAAGGATAAATCAACCAGAGTTCCTGCTCCCAATTACTATCGAGCAACACGAGTTGGAATGTCAGTGTGTGGAAGAGCAAGATCTGGTTTGTCTGCGATCAAATAGCTGATCAAGGTTGACACACGAAGGATATCAGAGGGTGATCATGGAACTTTACACCAGCAAGGATCCAACACCTGCAGGGGAGGAGAAAGCTGATGGAGAAAGTTAGTGAGTTGTGCATCTGTACTGATTGGACCTTTTGCCCCATCAGCATAATGGTACAATAAAAACGCACCATCGAATAATTCTGCAAGACACACTATGCCTCATATACAGTCTATGAAAAGGAATTGTTCAGCAGAGATGTGTACATTCCATTAAAGGAGACTAATTGGAGCTCTCCTGAGTAAAAACTCAATTTGCAATCAATTGCGTACGGAATGTTACTGACATTCATAATAATACTCCAGATAACATGTAATTACTACAGATTTCGTGTGGCACTACAAACTTCTTCCTCCAAAATCCACCCCTCCACAAAAAAAAATACAACTCAGTAAAGGCGTACAAAGGAACTGAGACTGTGGAGGGATGTGATCGGGGCCCAGGGGAGGCATGAGTTCGGGGCCAGGGGTCCAGGGGCAGCACGGGCCAGCCCACACTGCGATAAGTGTGCACACTAGATCCTTGCAGCAGAGCAGGTCTCCAGTCGTCCTGGGTAATCCTCACCACTGGACCAAGACCTAGCTCTGTCAAGCCCGTGTGGTGTCTGGCGTGCAACGGCCACCCCACGTTAAAAAAATCCACGCAGAGGCATCTTCCACCCTTGTAGGAAGTTGCAGTTCGGGTTCTTCTTTCGAAACACCTGTGAACTCATCCTTTTTTTGGCGTGGAAGCAAGTCATCCTCGTTTTGAGGGGCCGCCTATGATGATGATGGTGCGTTGCATGTTACAAGTCATATTTATGGGAGTTTAAGTCGCACCAAATGACCAAACAGGCAGCAGGTTTCGGTTAATCAACTGAATCAAAATCAAAACCATAGCGACAATATTTAGAGAATGTAACTAACTTTTAGAAGGAAAAACAAAATCAGAAATTTAATCGGGGGTAGATCCGACCCCAATGGATCCATTTTTAAAATGTACTTCCTGGTGTGGTACTGAGCCACACAGGTCAGGAAGCTTCAATCTTTGCTAAGTTGGCTGATTTGAGCCAGGTCAGTGATGCGAGTGCTACATTTGAACAAAAAGCCATATTGTTGGCCGCAGAGCTCCTTCCCCGTGACGGGGGTGGGCAGACAACAATATATCAGAGATCCTGCCCTTGTTGCTCTAGTGATCTGTGCTAGAAACTCTAGAAGCTTGGATATGGAGCAAGGACAAGATTGCATTGCGATGTGTATGTCTTCTTCCGCCCCATGGGAAACAGCTCGCTGACACTCATGGTCCAGGCTTGCCTGCAAAGAATGTGGGTGAGGTACTGGTGGCCATTTGCCACATCTCCCCACTGGATGGCTGTTAGAGTCAATGCCAGCAGGAGAGTGAAGGAGAACATGGAAAGGATCGTTCCTGTTTTCACTGTAAGGTTTTGGCATAAGCTTCACTAAGTGCTCCGTCAATCTCAATTGTTGTCTACCATCCTCCGCACCCCTGACGCTAAAAGAAGTCGGAAAGTAACAAAATATATTTAATACCGTGTTGAATACAAGGAATGGGAATCAGCTTGAAATGTACTAGTTTGCTCTGAAACTGGTCAAAAACCTTCCCGGCCAGAAGTACCGTATATACTCGCGTATCCTGCGATCTCACGTATCATGCGACCCCTAAATTTTCGTCCCCAAAACATGATTTTACCATATATCTCATGTATCATGCGAGTCACTTTTTTGAGATCGAATACAGACCTTAACATGAAACATCGAGTGGATTCTGTTGTGAAAGCTGTTCGTGAATCGAACACCGATACAGCAATCATTCCAGCTGGCTTGACTAGCGTCGTTCAGCCACAGCCTCTACTGTGTTTGCGGGTAAAAGAAGCATGGGCTGAGATAGATGGAGCCTCTAATAATGTAGCAAACTTCAGAGGGAGTTGTGGGTGGCGGGGGGGTGGGGGGGGGTGAAGAGGTGGTCGGGTTGGGTCACCGGGGGGAAGCGGAGGTCGGGTTGCCGGGTGGGGGGGGAGTTGGGGGAGCGGAGGTCGGGTCGCCGGGGTAGGGAGAGCAGGGGTCAGGTCAGATCCGGTCCGATCTCTTTCCTCCCCCCCCCCCCCCCCGACCTCCGCGACTCTCTCTCCCCCCCCGACCTCCGCGACTCTCTCTCATCCCCCCCGATACAGTACAAGCGACAATAGAGGCTGCAATCCAGCCCAGGAGATACCTGCCGAGATTCAGCGTGGATACGGTCTGCTTAACAGCCTAACAGCCTAATCTTGGCCAGCACTTCACACCCGCAAATTTTGTATCTCACGTATCATGCGACCCCCCAAATTTAGGTTACAATTTAGGTCTTCAAAAGTCGCATGATACGCGAGTATATACGGTACATTTAACAGCAGCAGAGGAAGCCTGCCTACTGATTTCATCCTGCGGGCAAACAGTGCAGAATGGATATAGCAACGGGCTGTGTGAATGAATTATGGGAGGCCTTACCACATTATCAAGCAGTGTGTAACCCTATAATACAAACTCAATGCTGCAGCCTTCCATGGCCTCAGAATACTGTATTTGGAAAATCTCAACCATGCTCACACGGGTTATTAAAGGCAGTAATAATATTAGTTGCTTTTACTTTAGCTACAGTGCAATGACTCTTCTGCTAACATTGGTACGTGTTATACTATTGGGTTTTATGTCAATTATTGATCAAACCCGTAAACAGATCACAGGATCCCATGATCCGGAGATTTTACCTGCCCAATATATAGGGACACAATAGTGAGATCAAAGGCTAGAATAAAGAACTCTTGTCACTGTACACTTTGTAAATGATTAATTGATTGGTCATTGTAAATAACAGATCAAATGTATGAGCTGACAAACTTAAAAGGGCAGATCTAACGTACACAAAGTGACCAAGCCTACATTTGAAACAACGTCTATGGACATAATGGATAAAGTCATTCTGTGAGTTCTGAGGGCGAAAATGTCTGAAATATTAACCCGTGTGCTTCCCTCGACAGATACTGACCGACCGGTTATGTGTTTTTAACATTTTCTGGTTTTGTTTCATAAGAACATAAGAAATAGGAGCAGGAGTAGATCATTTGGCCCCTCGAGCCTTCGATAAGAACATGGCTGATCTGATCTTGGCCTCAACTCCAATTCCCTGCCCACTTCCCATAACCTTCGACACCCGTGTCATTCAAAAATCTGTCTATCTCCACCTTAAATATATTCAATGACCCAGCCTCCACAGCTCTCTGGGGCAGAGAATTCCAAAGATTCACGACCCTCAAGAAGAAATTCCTCCTCATCTCAGTTTTAAATGGGCGACCCCTTATTCTGAAACTATGTCCCCTAGTTCTAGATTTCCCCACGAGGGCAACATCCTCTCTGCATCTACCCTGTCAAGGCCTCTCAGAATCTTATATGTTTCAGTAAGATCACCTCTCATTCTTCTGAACTCCAATAAGTATAGGCCCAACCTGCTCAACCTTTCTTCAAAAGACAACCCTTTCATCTCAGGAATCAACCTTTTCCCAATAGGCTGACCAACAATTATTGGTAGAGGTATGCTGGATCAGCCAGAGTTTGGATGAGGTGTAAATTCCTCACAAATTTACTCCATTAGTACATGTGGGGAGGCGCACAATCCGATTTAACTCTCGAGGGCACTGGGACTGCAATCCAAGAACAGAATCTAGAGGAAAGACTCAAAACACTAAATACTAGCCCAACTGATTCTAATTAAAATGAGCCAGTGAAGCTTTATAATTATATGGAACAGTAGGTGAGTAATTACTGTAGACTGCTGTGGCTTTGTTTGATTTGACCTCTCCTGCAGACCAAGGTGCGTGTGCAAGATCTCAAGTTGATTCTAAACAGTTATTAATGGTACTCGACCTTAGTCTGTCCCTCAATGGGGGTTCGTTTTTTTGTTCCAACTTTAAAAATCTAGTGAATAGAAATGTCATGAATCATAATTGTAAACAATCCAAGCAAGTGAAAGGGAATGATGCACTTTCAATTAATTGTTAAGGTCCATGGAAACAAACCACCAATCATTTTCATGCAAAATAGTTCTTGAATATCCATATATTATCTGATTAGCATTCTAATTCTACTTCATGAATGGGTTTGTCAATGCAGCAATAGTTTGTAAAAATCTTTGTCAAAGCGACAAGCAACGGAATGTGAGGTGTGAAAGGACGAAGCAGAATACTGAATGTCTGTCTTAGCAATCAACCCGCAGAAAGGTGTTGCTTCAACAGGAAGGTTGGCCATGACACCGTCACCACTGGAGGTCTTTATACGAAGGATGCAAGTCGCAGTCAATTACTGAAGTTTCATAGTTCAAACACATTTAACCAGAAAATTTGGAAATCTAAAGAATTTGATATTCTAATATTAAATGGCAAGGAGTTTTTAAATTTAAAAAGACAGCAATATTGAAATTGCATGTGTGGTACGAGTGGAATGAGCTCATTTCACTTGTGGGCTTTATTGCGAATGAAGTGTTGTGGATTCACATTCTAAAGTAAATCGTGCAGAAAGTTGAAGGTTTACTGTGAATGTCTTGCCAATGCAGAAATATTTTTGGGGTGACCGTTTGGATCGCAGGAACTGCATCCGAGAAGGCTGGAAACGAACTAATTACATTTGGAAGCACCACAAGAACGAACGAACTTGCATTTATACGGCGTCAGGGCGTCCCCAAGCCAATGAAGTACTTTCAAAGTGCAGTCACTGCTGTAATGTAGGAAATGCGGCAGCCAATTTGCGCACAGCAAGCTCCCACAAACAGCAATGTGATAATGGACAGATAATCTATTTTAGTGATATTGGTTGAGGGATAAATATTGGCCAGGACACGGTGGGAGAAGACTTGTGGTCCTTATTTCCCTTAGACTTTCATTCTACAATCTTCGGAGTTTTAAGTCATTACTTCATGATGTATCTTTTTTGATCTTTCATCATTCATCATTATCATCATAGGCAGTCCCTCGAAATCGAGGAAGACTTGCTTCCACTCTAAAAGCGAGTTCTTAGGTGATTGAACAGTCCAATACGGGAATTACAGTCTCTGTCGCAGGTGGGATAGACAGTTGTTGAAGGAAAGGGTGGGTGGGACTGGTTTGCCGCATGCTCCTTCCGCTGCCTGCGCTTGTTTCCTGCATGCTCTCGGCGACGAGACACGAGGTGCTCAGCGCCCTCCCAGATGTTCCTTACAGTGTTGATGGTTTGTTGCTTTACAAGTGCTGGTTCTTAACCTCGGGTTCTCAATTTATAAATAACTGAAGCTGACTGATTGTTCGCAGCTCCCTAGTTTGTGTGTTGTGGTCGGAACTAACTTGTTAAAAAAACACTTTTTGATTTTCCTACTTGATTAACCTTTTCCTTCGTTATTAGAATAGTACAGCTGCAGTCACTTGTAATTTCTATTTACCAAGGATGTTTAATTTAGCTAATTAGTTTCTTTTTTTGATCATGAAAAATGTGAGTAACTCAATCTTACCAATAGTCAGAGTAACAATAAATTTTACACTGACATTTAATCAGAACATCTGTAAATGATGAAATGAAACTATTTCACTGGGGTATTACAACTTGGGTTTCGAAAGAACAAGCTAGTCTTTCAGGTTTCCAAACAGGTTCTATAAACAGCCTCATGCATGCAGAAAATGTATTAATTTTTTGATAATCTGTTCCTGTAAGAGTTGCATGACCCTCGAGTTTCTCTACATCATAAGCAGGTTACTAGATTAAACGTTGTCTTGTGCTAAAATACCACATTCAGTTTGGATTGGATGATAGCAAACGCAAATCAGAGTTCACTAATGAAAACAAAATATGAACCATGCAAAACATTCCGCATTATCTAAAACGTACATAAACATGAGGAGAAAAGTTTGTAATGAGCTAATTGCCATTCGTAAGAAGTATTTTTGGATGTAAACAGAATGTATCTTTAGTTTCTAAAGGTAAAGTCCTGCCTACTGACAAAGTAAATTCCAACAATACACTAAAGTATAGGGTTGGAACATCTCTCTCAGGCAGTTGTTACGATCTGGAATGCACTGCCTGAAAGGAAGGTGGAAGCAGATTCAATAGTAACTTTCAAAAGGGAATTGGATACATACTCGAAAAGGAGAAGTTTGCAGGGCTATGGGGGAAGAGCAGAGTGGGACTAATAGGACAGCTCTTTCAAAGAGCCGGCAGACACACACGATGTGTTGTACGATTCTATTCTATGAACAAGTGACCACTTTGCCTGAAGTGGCGAGAACTGCGGTACTATTTCTGTGCCCTGTTTTAACAACACATTTCATTGGAGCTTGGGTTAGCAGATGAAATAACAATATTGTACACGGATATAAAATGTATAGGCTGCAAAACAAAAAATCTTAATGTATGCATTATGCAAGAAGGGAACTAGACAGGATCCAAATCATTCCAGTGGTAGGAATGTCTGTAAAGATGCAAGCGCCCATATGAATTTACCATCAATCACTCAAACAGCTATTGAAATGAGCCACTTTCAACCTTGGACCAAGACATAACCTGCTTCATTAATTGAAAAGGAATCAAATTTCTTGCCAAAAGGCTATCGATACTTAAACATTATATAGAATTTTACAGTATAGAAAGAGACCATTCAGCCCAACAGGTCGAAGCTGGTGCCTGTGCTCCACAGGAGGCTCCTCCCACCTTACTTCATCCCAGTCTATCAACATATCCTTCGATTCCTTTCTCCATTATGTACTTATTTACATCTACATTCCCCTTGAATATATCTATGCTAATCGCATCTAGCGCTCCATGCAGTGGTGAGTTCCACAATCTCATACTCTGTACCATACAGCTCAGTGTGAAAGTCAAGCAAAGCGCACTTTAAAACAATTGCACACATTTAAGCTTGTGTATTCTTTGTCACTGTTGTCGACCTTCAGGGCCAAGAAAGATATGTATAAGCCCAAGACTCAGAAACCACTTTATAGACAAATTTGTTCGATAATGCTCCTGTGAAGTGCCTTGGAATGTTTTACGACATTAAAGGTACTATATAAATGCTAGTTGCTGTTGTTGTAAGGGACAAATCTGAGCACTTTTAGCCAATCATCCCATTGGTTATGTTTTCACTAAGGAAGACAAAAATAACCTTCCGGAAATACTAGGGGACTGAGGGTCTAGCGAGAAGGAGGAACTGAAGGAAATCCTTATTAGTCAGGAAATAGTGTTAAGGAAATTGATGGGATTGAAGGCCGATAAATCCCTAGGGCCCGATAGTCTGCATCCCAGAGTACTTAAGGAAGTGGTCCTAGAAATAGTGGATGCATTGGTGGTCATTTTCCAACATTCTATAGACTCTGGATCAGTTCCTATGGATTGGAGGATAGTTAATGTAATCCCACTTTTTTAAAAAGGAGAGAGAAAACAAGGAATTATAGGCCGGTTAGCCAGGATTGGTCCAAGTCAGCATGGATTTATGAAAGGGAAATCATGCTTGACAAATCTTCTAGAATTTTTTGAGGATGTAACTAGCAGAGTGGACAAGGGAGAACCAGTGGATGTGGTGTATTTGGACTTTCAAAAGGCTTTTGACAAGATCCCACACAAGAGATTAGTGTGCAAAATTAAAGCACATGGTATTGGGAGTAATGTATTGACGTGGATAGAGAACTGGTTGGCAGACAGGAAGCAAAGAGTAGGAATAAACGGGTCTTTTTCAGAATGGCAGGCAGTGACTAGTGGGGTACCGCAAGGTTCAGTGCTGGGACCCAGCTATTTACAATATACATTAATGATTTAGACGAAGGAATTGAATGTAATATCTCCAAGTTTGCAGATGACACTAAGCTGGGTGGCAGTGTGAGTTGTGAGGAGGATGCTAAGAGGCTGCAGGGTGACTTGGACAGGTTAGGTGAGTGGGCAAATGCATGGCAGATGCAGTATAATGTAGATAAATGTGAGGTTATCCACTTCGGTGGCAAAAACAGGAAGGCAGAATATTATCTGAATGGTGACAGATTAGGAAAAGAGGAGGTGCAACGAGACCTGGGTGTCATGGTACATCAGTCATTGAAAGTTGGCATGCAGGTACAGCAGGCAGTGAAGGCATGTTGGCCTTCATAGTGAGAGGACTGGAGTATAGGAGCAGGGAGGTCTTACTGCAGTTGTACAGCGCCCTTGGTGATGCCACAACTTGAATATTGTGTACAGTTTTGGTCTCCTAATCTGAGGAAGGACATTCTTGCTTTTAAGGGAGTGCAGCGAAGGTTCACCAGACTGATTCCCAGGATGGCAGGACTGACATATCAAGAAAGACTGGATTGACTAGGCTTATATTCACTGGAATTTAGAAGAATGAGAGGAGCTCTCATAGAAACATATAAAATTCTGACGGGATTGGACAGGTTAGATGCAGGAAGAATGTTCCCGATGTTGGGGTAGTCCAGAACCGGGGGTCACAGTCCAACGATAAGGGGTAAGTCATTTAGGACCGAAATAAGGAGAAACTTCTTCACTCAGAGAATTGCGAACCTGTGGAGTTCTCTACCACAGAAAGTTGTTGAGGCCAGTTCGTTAGATATATTCAAAAGGAAGTTAGATGTGGTCCTTACGGCTAAAGGGATCAAGGGGTATGGAGAGAAAGCAGAAATGGGGTACTGAAGTTGCATGATCAGCCATGATCATATTGAATGGTGGTGTAGGCTCGAAGGGCCGAATGGCCTACTCCTGCATCTATTTTCTATGTTTCTATGGATGCTAAAAAACATGGCCACCTCCAATGTCAAGTCCCTTTGTGTTCATATCATCGTACCATCATCGGTGGTACGAGTTGAAATCACCTCTTCTGATCGTGTAGACTGCCTTTGATGGCAGCATTTCCAGTGAGATTAGCACCAAAGTAATTAGTTTAAGTCGCATGTGCATCAGAAAACACCTGTCTGGATTGCAGTTTTCCATCAACTGTTTCATCGACACAGTAAATCAATACTTTTTAGTGCATTGGTTTAGAAACTGGGAGGTATGTGTTACACAGTGCACAAAGTGACCATGACTGAGCGTTCAAGTGTATAAAACATTGACTGTTCATGTGTTTGAGATCAGAACACAAAAGTACATCATATAATAATAATACGAAGCCTTGTTCAATGGGAGTATGGTTTATCTAGAGTGAATTTGATATGACATCCCAGTTTCATTTTGCGGTCTACCTGACTTCCCCAGATCATTGAGACAGATTCAAAACCTACAGTCTGATCACGACTCCAATTCTGCCGCTTCACTTCCAGCTGAAATCCATCAGCCAGCGACTGAGCGCAGTCCAGGTACAACGTCCGAAATCCGAGGGACTGAGCCCGTTCCGGTTTGTGTTTTTTTCCAGATTTCAGACAAGAAAATCAATAGTCTGAAATCTGAAATAGTCGACCGAAGCCAGGTTTTGAGCGGTGAGGTCCGAAATCTGTCCAAACCTGAAATCCGGCACGGATTCAGTCGAGGATTCTGGATTTCAGACTTGATTTTCTTGTCTGAAATCTGGAATCCTCGACCAAATCCATGCCGGATTTTGGGTTTTGCATAAAAAATGTCTGATTTTCAGACAATAATTCCGGATTCCAGACTCGGGACGTTGGATCTGTACCGTCTAACATATTTACAGTCACTGGGCCAAACTTTAATTTGCTTTGCATCAATAACAGTAATCCTTCTCGTCTTTGTCTAATTACTGCTATAGTTGCTCCTCAAAAAACTTTCTTTGAGCTCTGTTATGCTCTCCAGCACATTATTTCTCTTCCTTACATCCCTACGGTGTTGAAATCAAGAGAATCTCTGACTCTTTAACTCATTCTTTCTAAGGATTTCAAAAGCATGGAACTCCTTATCTTAAGAGCAGGGTGGTTCTACCCAGTATCCTGGTCAATATTTATCCTTCCAGCAACATCAGTCAAACAGATTATCTGGCCATTTTCACATTGCTGTTCGTGGGAGCTTGCTATGCCCAAATTGGCTGCTATGTCTCCTACATTACAACAGTGACTACACTTCAAAATAGTTAATTGACTGTAAAGCACTTTGGTACATCCCGAGGTCGTGAAAGTTGCTATATAAATGCAAGTCTTTCTCTTTTATTTTCCACCTCCCTCAGTCTCTCCTTTCCCTCCAACAATCCTCAGACTTTTAAAAGAATAGCACAACCCAATGATTACTTTTTGATTGACCCAGTCTATTTTATTTCCAACCTTGGCTGTCACCTTGGGGGCCTGAACTATTCACCTTGCTTCCTCAATAGAAAAACAGAATTGGATATAGCGTAAATAGTGAAACACTGACTATAATGGTTCCCCACAGGGAATTATGTCCCCACCCACTGAGCCCTCTCAACTGGGAAAAAAAGTCGCCATCGTGCTTATAAAATGTATAAGTTACGCGACAGCCGCAGGACAGATCCAGTAACACTTACATATAAGAACATAAGAAATAGGAACAGGAGTAGGCCATACGGCCCCTCGAGCCTGCTCTGCCATTCAATAAGATCATGGCTGATCTGATCATGGACTCAGCTCCACTTCCCTGCCCGCTCCCCATTATTGTTTAAGAAACTGTCTAGTTCTGTCTTAAATTTATTCAATGTCCCAGCTTCCACAGCTCTCTCAGGCAGCGAATTCCACAGATTTACAACCCTCTGAGAGAAGAAATTTCTCCTCATCTCTGTTTTAAATGGGCGGCCCCTTATTCTAAGAGCATGCCCTCTAGTTCTAGTCTCCCCCATCAGTGGAAACATCCTCTCTGCATCCACCTTGGCAAGCCCCCTCATGATCTTATACGTTTCGTTATCTAGTTACTCCAAGTATTAAGACCACTTAGCCTGCCTGTAACATAGCTGGGCGAGAAATCGTGACGAGGATCAGTGGTGCCCGACACCATTTGTTAATGAAACCCCGAGACACAGGTGTCCCACCTGTCTGGAAACACTCAGCAGGTCAGGCAGCATTGGTGAAGAGAATAAGCGAGTTAATGTTTCAGAAGTGGAGCCTTCTTCAAAATTCAAACTGGTAACTCACCCGTTTCTCGCTCCACAGGTACTGTCTGACCTGCCGAGCGTTTCCAGCATTTTCAGTTTTTACTTCAGATTTACAGCATCTCCAGGTTTTTTTTGCTTTACGCCCACAGTCTCTGTCTGCTTGTGCCTCGATGTCTGCATAAAGGAGGCAGAACAGTAACTGTTTCACCCTTTACAATGCGCTTCAGTGGAATGTCACAATTCAGGGAACCAAAACACTGGTTGTTTGCTTTTTTAAAAAAAAAAACAGGGAGGCAACTCGCAGACCGATTAAAATAGCATTTTATTACAGCAAGATATGTTGCAAACCCACTGAATCAAATAGACCAGTGTTTACTTTATAATGAGTTAGACTAAAGACCCTTTAGGAATGAGGAGGTGTATGCTTTGCAACGAGTCTCGCAAAAACAGCTCAACACCCTTTCTCCACACGAGTGAATCTCAGTGAATACAACTGCTTGCTCATCACTCACCTGATGAAGGGACCTACTGGCGTGGAAAGCTGCTGTCCACACTTTTTGAACGCAGCTCTGTACACTTGGGGTCTCAGCCTCCAGCTGATGAACTGCCCTGTTTATTGTGTTTGATTTTTTTTTACAAGCAAAGAGCAAACCAGTGGCCAAAACTCCATAGGCTACTAACAGCCCTAAGCACCTCCTGCAAAGCTCTACAAAGCGGTGGAGCAAAATAAAGGTTGAATAAAAAAACCTAGACCAAGCATAAATTGCTACACAGCGTGTTACAGGAAGATGCCAAATAAGGATTGAGGAGGGGGAATAAAAAAGAGACAATTGGACTAAACTGGAAGAAACGGGCTCGTAACATTCTCGGCACATTACCAGCGGTAACATTCTCGCCTCCAAGTCAGAAGTTGTGGGTTCAAGTCCCACTTCAGAGACTTGAGCACAAAATGTATGCTGACACTCCAGTGCAGTGCAGTGCAGTGCTGAGGGAATGCTGCACTGGATGCTGCACTGTCGGAGGCGCGTCTTTCGGATGAGACATTAAACCAGGTGGATGTAAAAGATCCCATTGGAAGAAGAGTGGGAAGTTATCCCCCGTGTCCTGGCCAATATTATTCCCTCAACTTACACCACTAAAAATAAAACACCGATTATCTGGACAATATCACACTGCTATGTGTGGGACCTTGCTGCAAGAAATTAGCTAATGCATTTCTTATCTTGCACCAGTGACTACACTTCAAAAAGTACTTCATTGGCTGTAAAGCACTTTGGGACATCCTGCGGTCATGAAAGGCGTTATATCAATGCAAGTTTTTTCGTCACCTGTACAACTGCCCCCTCAATAGAGCGAGCAACCAGTTCAAATCAAAAGAAGCCTTCTGCAGTGCGGGGAGGGGCCATTCAGCCCAAGATGTCCACTTGTGTGTCTGCTGGACCACCCTCCCGCCAAAAAAGAGACACTGCCAAAAATCCACTCCAACGCCCCATCAAAACATATATTGTCTCACCCCCAAATTTAGTCCATCTGCAGGTGGGAATCAATACACAAGTTGCCATGTGAACTGAATGTGCTATGCGAATGTGTTTAAAAGATTGTCATTTCTTTTGCTTGGAAAAATATAAGTGTATTGCATCATCACCACGTGACTTCAAACTGTGCTGAATAATTCCTCTTCACAGATTTCTTCCTATTTCACCTTCACATGGAAATTGATCATATGGCATATGGGTGGGGTGGGGAGTGTATATATTATAACACAAAAGGCAGCGCAGTCGTGTGGGACAGGCTGGGTGGACCAAAGGGTCTTTCCCTGTCTGCCTTTGTTTATACGTGCAACACTGTTTCATGGGTGGTCAGTCTCCGATACCTCGTCCACGTGACCATTCTTCATAGGCGATATTAGAATCAACTCAATTATGTGGGACATCACATCAGAGTTCGATTCTACTCTTGTATAGTAGAGATATACTTCCCATCAAGAGCTTGAACTCTGTTGATTCCCTATCGCTAGCCTGGGTGCTGAGGCCGACTGATAGAGAATTCAAGCTCTGCAGCCGACTGCAGTTTTGAAAAAAACACAGACCACATTGCATTAAGTCATCAATCAACTTAACATTTTAGGATCTTGGGTAGCGAGCCAATTAAAGGTGAATAGACTATCAAATGAGCCAATAAGGTCAAAGAAGGCGAGTTCTTTTCTGTAAATTGAACCAGGTATAAGTACTGCCATTTTGGCCATGCGATCTCAGAAGGACAAAGGCCTGGCTTAAAGCCAAGAGTTTGTTGCTGCTGCCAGAATAAAGTTACATTAAAACTACAACCGGGGTTCGTATTTCATTGGAAATTAAGAGATCTAACAATTTTGGCGTCACGAACAGGATCGCTGAGGGAAGAAACTGAATTTTGGACATCGGATCTACATACTGAGGTAAGGACTCCTCTTTATAAAAGTCCTCGGTCAAAAGTCTAAATTCGCCTCTCCTTCTACGTGATTCCAAAAGCCTCCGGTTTGCGAACCCTCCGGTTGGTAGTCGGCTCGAGGTCCCATAGACGTCTAACTTCGACGGTGTGTTAGTTAATTAATCACCGATCCACTGATCGGCTGGAAAGCCTACGACTCGAGACCCCAGTAAAGAAATCAGTATTATGGCAGCAGGAGATAAGAGCAAAGAATTGCCTACAACTGTTAAAGGCGGGCAGGCACCACCTGAGGTTTCGATAGATGAAATCCTCCAACAGTTGAAAGAATACATAGAGCAACAATTCAACTTATCTAAAACCTGTATTAAGATCGAACAAAAGTACGGAACCGCCAAAGGACAATGGTCCTTGGACGAGATTAAAAGGGTCTGGGGAAAAATGACCCGTATGAAAAATAAAGAGCGAACTAGATGGTCCCAAGCCATTATGGGACAGATCCGAAAGTGGAATGAAATTATAATGCTTTCCCAACATAATCGAGAACTGACCAGTACAAACGACCAATTGCAAGCTGTTTGTGCACAGCTGCAACAGAAAAGACTTGAACTTGAAAAATCGGAAGCGGAAGTTAAAGATCTTAAAGGTGAAATTAAAGAATGGAAAAAATCATTAGGTCAAGAGACAGTAATAGGAAAAGGAAAATGTATCGGTCAATTCCCAGGGTACCAATGTTTGGATAAATTAAAAGCGCAAACCCGAAGACACGACCGAGGAATAGATACGGATTCTGAATCCTCCGACGATACAGGGTCGGAGGATGAAGAATTCGGGGTGCGCTTTGCCTCGTTTAAAAAAAGATGAGTTGTAGTCAAATCAGAAGAGACTGCGGATGAGGGCGGAACCAAAAAAACGAAGAAAAGGGTGTATGCAGAATACTTATTTCATGATCCGGCAGACCCAGAGAAAATTGATAAATGGTCCAAGGAATTGCCCAATCCAAAGAAAGGGGGAGTAAAAACGTGGGACCAATTGGACCACTTCAGAAATATATATCAACTTCATCCCTGGGACGGAGTGCAAATTTTGACCATAATGGTGCCAAAAACACAGGGAAGAAAATTGCACGACAAGGTAGAAGAAGCTTTGGGGCAGGATGAGCAAGAATTAAACGCAGGATGGGAGGCGATTAAACACTGGCTGCAAGCCTTCAGTCCAGCTAAGACAGACTGGGGAAAAATTGCAACCTGCCAACAGAAAGGAACAGAGGAGGTCCTGGAATATGACGAGCGGTTTAGATGCATGTGGCTAGAACATTCGTGTATGAATAATAATTCGGATGAGAAAATGGATGAACAAGTGTTTGGACCCCTGAAAGCAGCTTTCGTGGCAGGTCTAAAGCCAGAACTGTCCAAAATGCTTAAAGTAGTGTTACCGGACTGGGAAGGTAGAGGAACTACCTTTGCAGCATTGGTGGATCGATGTAACCAATTAGATCGGGATATGGGAGCTAAAGTCCGAGCTGTACAGGCTATGGGATGGAAATCCGAGGATTCCGATAAACAGTTATCAGGAAAATTACCCGGAAAATGTCATTATTGTGAGAAAGGTGGTCACTGGGCCAAGACGTGCAGGGCAAAACAGCAAGGTCATGGCCGGGGAAGAGGACGCAGCCAGGGATACGATTCAGCCAACAAACCAGGCTTGTCACAAGATAACGACCTCATAGGAGCATTTAAGCGACTGACAAATCAACAACAGAAGGAGTTACTTGGGATAGCAAAAAACGATTAGAGACCACCCTGGTCCACCTCCTCGCACTAATACAACAAAGGGGAGATGGGCTATATATAACTGTGAGGGTGGGCGATAAGGATGTGGACTGTCTTTTAGACACAGGGGCGGAATTAACATGCTTACCCCTACAATATGGAGACTTTTTGCCGTTGGATGGTAGGGCACGTACAGCCTATGGAGTTGGGGGCCATAAAATGGAAATTAAAAGGACAACACCGGTACTTATAGGGCTGGGTCCACATGAACTAACCACGCCGGTCTGGATAGGCCCAGTAGATCAACCCCTTTTGGGAATGGACGTTCTATTCCAAGTAGATTCATCGTTGCATTTCGAGGATGGTCAGGTGACATGGTCAATTTGAACTTTGAAGAAAGAAGAATTGAAGGAACATCCAATATGGGCTAAAGAAAAGAACGATTGTGGCCTACTCCAGATGGAGCCTGCGTCATTTACCGGGACCAAGCCTCCATGCACTAAACAGTATCCCATCAGTCCAATTGCCATCGCGGGAATCTTACCAGTTATTCAGCAATTGGAGAAACAAGGGGTGCTTATTAAAACGCATAGCTCCTCCAATTGCTCTGTGTGGCTGGTACAAAAAACTAATGAGACTTGGCGTTTGACTGTCGATTATAGGAAAGCTAACCAGTGTATTGATCAAAAAGCTTCTTTGGTCGCAGATTCCTCCACCATTTTTAATGCCCTCAAACCGGAACATAAAGAAGGATACATGACAGCTATATTGACACAAGAACATGGGGATTGGCAAAGACCTATTGGCTATTATTCGGCAAAACTGGATGCGGTAGCCCTCGGATGGGTTCCTCCTTTGTTGACAATGGTACCAGAAAAGCAGGATGGACAATTACAACCTTATATGAGGTAGTGGCAAAAGGATGTTTACTCTCAGGAACGTCAGCACAACAGGCCGAGTTACGGGCCCTGTCAGAAGCATGTCGAATAGCAGAAGGACAGACAGCTAATGTCTACACAGATTCGCGTTATGCTTTTGGAGTCGCTCACGACTTTGGTCTGTTATGGCGGAAAAGAGGATTCCTCACTGCTGCTGGTACACCTATTCGAAATGGAAAAGAAGTCCGAGACTTACTGGAGGCTATACAATTACATCAGGAAGTGTCCATCCTGAAGTGTAAGGCCCATACCAAGGAAAATACCACAGAAGCACAGGGAAATGCCCTAGCCGACCAGACAGCTAAAGATGCCGCCTCACGGGGCGTTCCCTCAGAAGAACCAACACAGATGTGCAGATTGAAAGCACTCAGGACTCTGACACGAGACCTTCAAACAATGCAAGACGAGTGCTCCAGAGAGGAAAAATGGACATGGATTGAGGCAGGAATTAAGCTATGTGAAGATCGTGTCTGGAGACAAAGAGTTACCGAAAAGCCAGTCGCGCCACAAGCGCTTATGCCTTTTTTAGCCCAACAGATCCACTCGTGGGGACACTTGGCCTCACAACAGATGACGGCACGGTTCCAGAAAAGCTGGTGGGGTCGGGGATTTAAAAAACATGCCCAGCTGGTAGCAGACCGCTGTGAGGTTTGCCAGAAAAATAATTCTGGACCCATCACGGTAATGCCCCAACTGAGGCCCCCTGACCCTGTCGGACCATTCCAGCATCTGCAGGTTGATTATATATCTCTTCCTTCATGCCAAGGATACACTAACATTCTTGTCATGGTCAACAGATTCTCTAGATGGGTAGAAGCTGTCCCAACTAAAAGAGCCACAGCCAATCACACTGCAAAGGTCTTGTGTAAGGAGTACATTCCCCGATGGGGAGTCCAGAGTAGCATTGACTCAGATCAGTGAACACACTTCACAGGTGGTGTCTGCCAAGAAGTCTGTAGGTTACTGAACATTACGTGGGATTTACACTGTCCTTATCATCCACAATCTTCAGGACATGTAGAGCGAATGAATCGAACTCTGAAACAACAGCTTGCCAAATATCACCAAGAAGGAACACCATGGCCCCAGGCACTACCAAGAGTGCTATGTAGCATTAGGGCAACCCCAAACAGAACTACAGGTCTAAGCCCATTTGAAATTATAACAGGAAGACCCATGTCGCTGCCAGGAACTATCGATTTACGGAAAGCTGATGTTCACTTAATGAGTGACACTTTGTTATCATACTGTCAGAACCTAACCAATGCTATTAGTTCTGTTTCTCGACAGGTATCGGCAGCTTGGGGTAATCCACCCGAAGGAGGACACGGCATCATCCCGGGAGTCTGGTTGTATGTGAAAAAGTTGCATAAAGAACCTTTGGGTGCCTTATCAAGTGTTATTGATCACCCAGGCAGTTGTTAAAGTCCAAGGAAAGAAAGCCTGGATCCACGCTTCACACGTTAAACGAGCACCTGTAACTGAAGCTGAAATCTAATAAGGACAATTACTTTGTGCCAAAATGTATAAATTTACTGTATTACTGATTGTAGGTATTCTAAGCATTGGCCTACTTCTTACTAGCCGACCCTCTGCACCAAAGAGAAATAGTAGGGTAGAAAGGGAATTACATGTAAATACCTTTTTATATATGTCATACATTTATGCCAAACAAGGTAACATTTCTAGTTGTTGGGTATGTGCACATATTCCTATTCACTCAAAGGGAAGGATTCCCTTGAGACCAGTTCCCTTGAATATCTCGGAAATGGCTGAGTGGATAATTAATCCAAACAAAACAGGCAAGGCATTTCAGTTACGGAAAACTGGGCACATAAATGGAAGTCAGCAGGTTACAATCTGACTACCTTTGAAGGGGGATACCAACCATGCTACAATAATTCCAAACGGCCCCCATTTTTTATCATTACACAACGGGAATAGGAAGACCGGGGGAATCGGTCTGTCTGAGTAGAAACATCAAAGGAGGCCAAAATATGGGGTATAGTAACTGCTCCCGGAATTATAATGTAATCAAGCCACGGAACTGTCCAAACTGGGCCGATGTGGGAGTTTTTAACGCAACAAGGATTCTGAATAAAACAGATGGAAAAGCCTGGACAGGCCCCGGAGTCTTGCTGACAAAGAAACAGCTAACATTCATTGCCTATAATGGCACCTATTGGATGTGTGGCCACAAGGCCTACCCTTGGCTGCCCCAGAAGTGGACGGGATCTTGCTATTTAGCCTACATTGTGCCATATATGTATCATATAAAGTCACTGTCGGAACATTTACACCATCCTAAGAGAGCTATCACAGAAACAGAGAGGTTCTTTGCCATTCTGATCCCCAGGTATGGGACCGCTAGACTGGCAAGGGAATCCATTAACATGGCATCCGTTGTGGAACGGGTAGCCAATGATACCTCAGAGGCCCTAGTTAAAATCAATACAGAAATGGTAGCAATCCGCACAGTAGCCCTACAGAATAGACTGGCCCTTGATTACATCCTGGCTGAAAAGGGAGGTACTTGCGCCCTACTCGGAACTGAATGTTGCACATATATCCCAGATAGCTCCGAAGAAATTACCCACTTGGTGGAGCATATCCAAAAGGAGGTAGAAAAACTTAAGCAACCCCCATCATTCACTTTGTGGAGCGGAGCCACTGAATGGCTAGGTTCAATAGGAACTTCATTGGTGGAAGGTTTAATTCTATTCATTGTAATTATTTTACTTTTATATTGTTTGTTTATGTTGATTAAATGTTGTTGCAACCAGGCAGCTGTAGCTGCTGTCGCGCATGTGAGACACCTTGCAGGTCCCAGCAGATCGTCTGTAGGTGGCACAGGGGTATGTTATGCTTAAGGGAAGGTTGCTTACTGGTTGAATTAAGATATTGATTTGGATTAAATTGGAATAAGATTAATTAACCTATTAAAACCAGACTTCCATTGTGGCCACGATGGAACTCGGGTTGGTGTAAATTTGTGCAGAAGTTACTAGTCCGGACATGTGGCGAAACACATCAACAAATTTTAGAAGGAAACTCTATTAACATGTATGAAATTATTTTGTAGAATGTTTAACAAGTGATAGCTGATAGTTTATGATTCAGGTTATGAAAGAATCAAAGGGGGGATTGAGAGAGAATTCAAGCTCTGCAGCCCGGCTGCAGTTTTGAAACAACACAGACCACATTGCATTAAGTCATCAATCAACTTGACATTTTAGGACCTTGGGTAGCGAGCCAAATAAAGTTTAACAGACTATCAAATGAGGTCAAAGAAGTCGAGTTCTTTTCTGTAAATTGAACCAGGTATAAGTACAGCCATTTTGGCCATGTGGTTTTAGAAGGACAAAGGCCTGGCTTAAAGCTAAGAGCGTGTTGCTGCTGCCAGAATAAAGTTACATTAAAACTACAACCGGAGTTCGTATTTCATTGGAAAGTAAGAGATCTAACACCGACTGAAAACCCGGCAGAGATCAGCAAACTCAACTCATGTCACGAATTGCTGGTGTCCACTTTAATGCCTTAGGTTTCATGCAACATTGGCCAGGCCACTGAATTTGTAGAGAATATCCAGCCTATGCAGTCACAACATAGCATTTGCCATTTCAGAGTTTGTAATGTATGCACCTGTGAGTATGCTCACAGGTTGTTTGAGCTGTTGAATTGTGAGTGGTTTAGCCAGCCATGTGATGTTCATAAGACTCAATAAAACCCCAGCCAAATAGGCTCAGCGGATCCATGATGAGGCAGGTGGTTGTGAGCCTGGTGGATGAACTGATAATGTGTAGTGTGATTGTCAAACATTTGCTAATAAACCAACTAGTTCTTAATAGCAATGTGTTGCTATGAATTCTTAAGCAAAGAACCCATGAAGCAAATACATTACAAGCGTTAATTCAATAACTCCATGGCAGCAGATCATGTGGCGATTGCACGATGTGGAAGGACTCAAACATTCAGTTGAAACTTGCGCTACCAACATCCACCCAACATATGGACTTATCCTTTATATATGCCTTTGGCCCTGCTGTGCCTTTATAGCAATTTCCATTTTTTAATTTCTGATTGCCAAGATTTAAGCACTAGGCTGGTTTTCCTTTTTTTTTAAAGTTGAGTAAAATGATGCTGCTTATTAAAATATCTGACAGTAATAAATAGCACCAGTAATTGTTCAATCGTTATTTTAAGGATAACAGTTGGTGCGGTGAGATTGTGCAAATCCACTTCCAGTTAATGGGGTGATAAAGCTCCTGATATTGTGCTGACTGTAGCGGTGCTGTGGCATCTGTTAGTTTCGTTATGTAGTACCAAAGGAAAAGAGATAAAAAGGGTTTTTTTCCTCTTGGATATAATCATCTCGCTGAGGTTTCATTTCTGTTAACTGTAATTTTTCAGTTGGGAAGTCATGGTATCGAGGCATTACTGTCAGTTTATCGAGGCTCTGCTGCCATCCTTGTTCAGCACTGTGACATGCATCTTTTATTTTGAAGGTGTCTGCGGCGATTTATTTTCCCATGTGTTTCCCCCAATTTGCTCTCTTCTCCCTTCAAGCCCGGGACTCCTTGCTGGGAAATAGCGGTGCCAGCCATGGATCACTTGTAGCCCTGGGTCCCCACTTGAGCATATAACCAGGCTGACTCTCTTAGTGCAGTACTGAGGGAATGCTGCACTGTTGGAGGTGCCGCGACATTGGATGCAAATGATCCCATGGCACTATTTCAAGGAGAGCAGGGGAGTTCTCCCCGGTGTCCTGGCCAAAATTTTATCTCTCTACCGTCATCACTAAGACAAATTATCTGGTCATTATCACATTACTGTTTGCAGGACCTTGCTGTGCACAAATTGGCTGCCGCGTTTCCTATATTACAACAGTGGCTACACTTCAAACGTACTTAATTGGCTTTGGGACCTCCTGAGGATGTGAAAGGGTGCTATATAAATTCAAGTATTTATTTTAGTTGCATTTCCATGGAAGCATTCAGGCCTCTGTTACTCATCCCATGTAGCAGAGTTTTGTAAGCTCAGACAGTGAGTATCAGCAGGCTCTTCAACCAGCAGGGCAATCACATCCAAACCCAATCTTGTCCTCATGCAAACTCCAGCAATGTCACTGGAATCAGGACTGTCCACAAGGAGCTGCTTGAGCACCTGATGCAGCAGCTCACTACCTGCAGGTGTCACTGGATAGTGGTCCTCAGTGGGAACTCTGACCGAGTCCTCCTGTTGTCAGTCTCCACCCACCCAAAAATAACCCCCATCATCACTTGTAGTGCCCCCAATATCTGCTCCAGCTGGGATCAGCTAACCCAGCAACGGCCAGGAATCGAACCTTTATATCAGGAAGTGCACTCACCACCTGGGTTGTTGGAGAGCTCTTTGTACCCATCTTTCCATGAACACTTTGGGCTGAATTTTGCCAGCGCTCAGAGGGCGGGTTCGGAGGTGGGTCCGCTGTCAAAATCTAAAAGGTTGACAGCGGGGCGGTATTCCGCTATGAACCCGCCTCCTTGTAAGTTTCCCAAGTGCCGGGTCTGCCTGTGCTTTGCAGAGCCGACACTAAGCGGCAAGTGAGCCAATTGAAATAGTCAAGAGGGTCTTTAAAAGTAGTTGAACAACATTTTAACCACCCACTAACCATTTTTCCAGCTTTTTGATGACTTTCACGGCGTTTGGAGATCATGTCAGGTAAGTAGGTCGGGTTTTCAGTGGCTCTTCATTACTCTGAATAGGTGACAGCTGCAAAAGAGGTATAAAAGCTACCATTTCACAGCTGTTCACGTTCCAATGTTAGAAGCTGGAGACTTCAGGATTTGGAACTTTTGAGCTTTATGCAGTTTGGAAGTGTTTGGAGTAAACTCTCTTTCTCCTGTCACCTTCTTGGAACAACTTCTCTCACCATTGACAGATTGCTTCTGTCATATCAACCTCACTTGCCATCGATTCCATCAGCATGGGTGCCCTGGAAAATATCTAACCTTGGTCCTTAGAATCTTACCACGATCAGCCCCAACACCAATATCACCAGAAACACCAACACCACCACCAACCTTCTCCGCAATCACCTGATGCTGCAGAAAACACAGGGCATCAGCACCCAACCACGTTGCTTCCCGAGAGGCCAAGGCATGGCCTCACCATGGCCAGATTTACATCACTTGACGCTGTACACCCTAGCTGCCACATGATGCACCAGTTTAGTACCACCCCACAATGCCCATCCATTCCTTTCACACTCATCACCATTGTGGGAGGTACCATTCACTACAACTCACTAAGCCACTTCCAAAGGTGCACAGTGTTGAAAAATAAAGATTTCAATATTTGGCAACACATTAACATAAATTTAACATGAACATAGGCTAAAAGACCTGCGCCTACTCTAGTGTGTTGTTAGTTGGTATAATTGCACTTGGATGAGGGTGAGTGTGACGGGTGACTAGTGAGATGGGGAAGTGATAATGTAGATAGAGAGGGATGGGTGGAGGTGCAAGGTCAGTTGGTGTGAGTAAGGATGTGTCAGGAGTAGGGTAGGGAAGGCAGAGTGATGGGGATGTGATGAGTGGCACAGCAGGATGAGATTGAGTGTGGCTTTGTACTAACGTTTTGTGATCTACTGAGATCATTGAAAGGTTTGTGCCACTGAAGCCAGCTCCTCCTGATGACATTCCTGCTTGTGCCCTCCTGTGCAATGTGCATTGGTGTCCTGGAGAGGTTTCTTCCGCCCATTGGAAAGGAAGAAAACCTCCCTGCATGCTGTGAGTTACTCCATAATCATCTGGAGGGAGTCACGAGGGAGCCTGGGTGCAGCCGTGAACCTCTGTGCAGTGCTTGCAGCACCTCAATGCTGTAGAATACCGACAGCACAACTGTCAGAATAAATTTGGCCCTGGTCCCTTTAAGTAAACTTGCTGATGTCATGTCATCAAATGATGTCATCAGATCCACTTCCTTTTAATTGGCCGGGAACCTCGCAGGGTGGACTTAATGAGCCCAACAAAGAAATGGCGGACCAATTGAACAAGTACTTTGGTTCGGTATTCACTGAGGAGGACACAAACAACCTTCCGGATATAAAAGGGGTCGGAGGGTCTAGTAAGGAGGAGGAACTGAGGGAAATCCTTATTAGTCGGGAAATTGTGTTGGGGAAATTGATGGGATTGAAGGCCGATAAATCCCCAGGGCCTGATGGACTGCATCCCAGAGTACTTAAGGAGGTGGCCTTGGAAATAGTGGATGCATTGACAGTCATTTTCCAACATTCCATTGACTCTGGATCAGTTCCTATGGAGTGGAGGGTAGCCAATGTAACCCCACTTTTTAAAAAAGGAGGGAGAGAGAAAACAGGGAATTACAGACCGGTCAGCCTGACATCGGTAGTGGGTAAAATGATGGAATCAATTATTAAGGATGTCATCGCAGTGCATTTGGAAAGAGGATATATGATAGGTCCAAGTCAGCATGGATTTGTGAAAGGGAAATCATGCTTGACAAATCTTCTGGAATTTTTTGAGGATGTTTCCAGTAGAGTGGACAAGGGAGAACCAGTCGATGTGGTATATTTGGACTTTCAGAAGGCTTTCGACAAGGTCCCACACAAGAGATTAATGTGCAAAGTTAAAGCACATGGGATTGGGGGTAGTGTGCTGACATGGATTGAGAACTGGTTGTCAGACAGGAAGCAAAGAGTAGGAGTAAATGGGGACTTTTCAGAATGGCAGGCAGTGACTAGTGGGGTACCGCAAGGTTCTGTGCTGGGGCCCCAGCTGTTTACACTGTACATTAATGATTTAGACGAGGGGATTAAATGTAGTATCTCCAAATTTGCGGATGACACTAAGTTGGGTGGCAGTGTGAGCTGCAAGGAGGATTCTATGAGGCTGCAGAGCGACTTGGATAGGTTAGGTGAGTGGGCAAATGCATGGCAGATGAAGTATAATGTGGATAAATGTGAGGTTATCCACTTTGGTGGTAAAAACAGAGAGACAGACTATTATCTGAATGGTGACAGATTAGGAAAAGGAGAGGTGCAACGAGACCTGGGTGTCATGGTACATCAGTCATTGAAGGTTGGCATGCAGGTACAGCAGGCGGTTAAGAAAGCAAATGGCATGTTGGCCTTCATAGCGAGGGGATTTGAGTACAAGGGCAGGGAGGTGTTGCTACAATTGTACAGGGCCTTGGTGAGGCCACACCTGGAGTATTGTGTACAGTTTTGGTCTCCTAACCTGAGGAAGGACATTCTTGCTATTGAGGGAGTGCAGCGAAGGTTCACCAGACTGATTCCCGGGATGGTGGGACTGACCTATCAAGAAAGACTGGATCAACTGGGCTTGTATTCACTGGAGTTCAGAAGAATGAGAGGGGACCTCATAGAAACGTTTAAAATTCTGACGAGGTTAGACAGGTTAGATGCAGGAAGAATGTTCCCAATGTTGGGGAAGTCCAGAACCAGGGGTCACAGTCTAAGGATAAGGGGGAAGCCATTTAGGACTGAGATGAGGAGGAATTTCTTCACCCAGAGAGTGGTGAACCTGTGGAATTCTCTACCACAGAAAGTTGTTGAGGCCAATTCACTAAATATATTCAAAAAGGAGTTAGATGAAGTCCTTAGGGGAATCAAGGGGTATGGTGAGAAAGCAGGAATGGGGTACTGAAGTTGCATGTTCAGCCATGAACTCATTGAATGGCGGTGCAGGCTAGAAGGGCCGAATGGCCTACTCCTGCACCTATTTTCTATGTTTCTATGTTTCTATTGGAAGCCTGTGGGGGAACCAGCATGGAGAAAACAGCGGGGGTAGAATCCGCACCCGACATCGCCTGCCTCGGTGAGCAAAATCAAGCAACTGTGTAAAAAGTGCAACATCCCCACCGACACCTGGGAGCCCCTGGCCAAAGACCATCCTAAGTGGAGGAAGTGCATCCGAGAGGGTGTTGAGCACCTCGAGTCTCATCGCCGAGAGCATGCAGAAACCAAGCGCAGGCAGCGGAAAGAGCGTGCGGCAAACCAGTCCCACCCACCCCTTCTCACCTGTGACAGAGTCTGTGGCTCTCGTATTGGACTGTTCAGCCACCAAAGAACTCACTTCAGGAATGGAAGCAAGTCTTCTTCGATTCCGAGGGACTGCCTATGATGATGATGACACTTTCCAAGCGGAATGACTAAATGGTGTTTAAGAGGAGGGGTCACCTGGTGATTTTTTTTCTCTCCCTGCCCAGGGATATTGAGGCAAATTGTAATATCCCCCCATTTCCCCAGCTGAAGTCAGCCCAGGACCACAGATTGAAACTGCTTTCACGGTTGGTGCAGCTCATGGGGCATTTATCCGTTGAGCCATCATGGCCCCATGCTGCTATTTCTAATTACAATATTTAAGAAATCAATGGTGCTGTTGCTAGCCAGCATTTAGATACAGCCAGTAATAATTCAAACCACAAAAGTTGATAATTTTCAAAGGATTGCAATAATATTTAATGGGGCTTTAAAAAGGACAGTCTTTTGCACAAATTCAACTTAGCTATTAAGGCCATCGCATAAAACTGTTCAACTCTAGGCTGCATGTTAAAAATTAAACAGAACTCATCACTAATTCAAAACAAGACCATCAAGAACTCCAGATGTCTATTAAATCCTTCTACAAAGAAAGGCAAAACAGTGCATTTAATATTAAATAGACAAGACTTGCATATACTGTAATAGAAATTCAGCTGCACTACACACAGCTCAGCTCGATGGTGCTTACTGCCATCAGGTCTGCAGCACCCAAGTTATTGCATTCAAAAATGGCTAGTAGATGGTATACCAGTGTTTTAGAATCACATCCCCACCCACCATAATGCACAGCCATTTTGAGTGTGACTCAGGCAGAGTGGAACTAATGGCAGCAATGACTGCCGCACAACTAGTTTAGTTCCATTAAATGTGATTTAAAAAAAAAAATGAACATTTGTAAGGTGATTTGAATTAAAATTAAGAATTATTTAAGAAAGCCAGATTTAAAAAAAAAAATAAGGGCCTGGATTTTGCAGTCAGCAGCAAGTGAACGGCGTTACAATTGTCTGCAGACTTTTAGTGGACTTTTGTACGGCAACGAATGAGACATTTCAGCATAGCGCCCTCTACAGGGGATCTGAGACCTATATAAGCAGGCCAAGCAACAGAATGTATCTTCAACCAAACAGACTGAAGAATCCTCAGACATCACGGCTGGGATTTTACTAACCTCGGTGGATCCGATCCCAACCCCACTGCTGGCTCCATCCCACTGTCTGAAATGAATGTCCCTTGATTGGGCGGGCAAAACAAGCCCTTTGCATTTCCTGACCAATTAGAGGAAGCGGGACTGGTGACATCATCAGCCGGTTTCCTTAAAGGGACAATGGCCAAAATTTGTTTTGACATTTGTGCTGTCAGTGTTCTACAGCATTGAGGTGCTGCAAATACTGACAATGACTGCACAAAGGCACAGGGCTGCACCCAGGTTCTCCCATGACTCCCTCCATATGCTTATGGGAGTCATAGCATGCAGGGAGGTTGACTTTGGTCGATATCCTTTCCCATGGGTGAAAGAGACTTCCCCAGGAGATCAACACAGCCTGGTTGCACATTGCACAAGAGGGCACAAACAGGGATGTGGCCAGGAGGACCAGGGTGCAGTGCCGCTAACTTTTCAATGACCTCAGTAGATCATGAAACGCTAGTACAAAACCACACTCATCCTCATCCTGCTGTGCCTCTCATAACATCCCCATTACTCTACTCCTGCACATCCTTACTCACACCAACTTATCTTGGACCTCCACCCATCCCTCTCTCACATCCCCATCTCACTAGCCACCCTTCACACTCACCCTCATCCTAGTGCAATCATACCAACTAACAACACACAAGGGTAGCCACTTGAGTGTTTTATGCAATGTCCATGTAAAGTTTCTGTTAATGTGATGTCAAACATTGGAACCTTTATTTTCAACACTTTGCATTCTTGGACAGATTTGTGTGCACCTTTGGAAGTGGCTTAGTGAGTTGCAGTGAATGGTGAGACGGTACCCCCCCCCCCCCACCGCCCAACCCCCACCCCCCACAATGGTAATGTATGTGAAATGAATGGCCTGGGCATTGTGGGGGTGCTTTATGGTGTTGGTGTGGGGTGGTGCCATCCTGGCACAGCATGTGGCAGCCAGGGTGTACAGCAACGAGTGGAGTAAATCTGGCCATGGTGAGGCCATCCCTGGTCCCCCCGGGCATCAATGTGGCCGAGTGCTGATGCCCTCTGTCCTGTGCAGCATCAGTTGATTGCGGAGAAGGTTGGTGTTGTTGTTGGTGCTGCTGGTGTGCCTGGTGCTGCTGGTGTTGAGGCTGATCCTGGTGGGATTCTGAGGACCAAGGTGAGACAGTATAAAGGGCACCCATGCTGATGGAATAGATGGCAGTTGAAGTAGAGGTGACAGAAGCGATCCGTCAATGGTGAGAGAGGTAATAAGGGCAGAATGGATGTAGGCTTGTGCAAAGATTTGCAGCATGGTGAATCAGTTGTGGAAATGCAGTGAGGACGAGCTTGCAGCAGAGGGAAGATATGTCTAAGTTGGGAGCTTTTACTTTACATTTGAAGCTGTCAAGGAATCAGCTGGAGCAATGGCCACTGAACTCCTGCTTCAGCTTGACAGACGTGGACCATGACCAGCGTGGCCCCAGTGGGCGAGCTGTCAAATGCAGAAGGTAGCTGAAAATCATTCCTAAATGGCCCTAAACAAGCCACTACTTAACTGAATTGGGTCCCCCGCCGCTGCACGTCAGGTCTGCTCAGCGCTGATGGACCCGACATTGGGAAAGATGCATAGCAACGGGTTGACAGTGGGTTCCCGACCCGCTGTCAAAAAATAATTTACATCCGACCCGCCACCAAACGCGCCCGCTGACCCCCGAAAAATTCCCTCCCGCAGAGTATAAACCAAGAAGTGTGAGTTAGAATATTTAATTCAATGTAAAATCATGTCCAGAAAGCAAATTATAGAAGGAACGATAGATGGGATTAAAAGATAAAAACGACAAAGAAAAATTTTTTTAAAAATCTCCAGCAATAATTAAAATCTAAAGGAATGAGAAGCCACACTTGTAAAAGTGCCAGAGAGCTTGTTTAGTACTAATTAAAACTTATCACGCCATTAAAAATTCAGTTATACTTGAATGGACCAGTCCTAACTTTTTCTGTTATGTTTCGTGGGTAACTAGTTGGTAGCTAGTGGGTATGTACCATAACTTCACACCATCATGTGTTTCAACGCTGAATCTCTCGGCAAGGTACCGGTATAGCGTAGTTTCTGGAGGAGTAGGACAAATTGGACAGCAGCTTCCCGATTTCTGGGTTTAACTGCGCACGTGCAGACGATGGAAAATTGCGTTTATTATTACCACAAAATTCAGGTGTATTTTCCCCGATATTGAACAGCCAAGAAAATGGGAATGTTATCGTTTCAATAAAAGGCTCTTCATTGCAAAACACTAAACATAATTGCAACATACCGTCCTTTAGTTTCTGACGGGCGAAGAAAAAAAAATGATTATAAACGTTTCAAGACCAACTGTTTATAACAAAAAAGCACTTAGACTTGTATCAAGGGTGGTCTAATTATGCAAGACCTACAGAGCTCACAATAAAAAAAATTATTACTGCTGAAGCAGTCTGAACACACATTTTTACAAAAGAGCTCATTTTATTTCCTGGAAAAATGCCAAAATGTATTTTTCACAGTCTGATGAGTATATGTAGCTTGCACTGTACACCATGGAGAATCTACTGATTCTATCAAAACAATTGCAGCGTTTAAAGAAACCGTGCTTACCTTTTCTTTACACAAGGTTGCCTTCAACAGTAAATGTACGAAAGGAAAGAGAAATTCTTCAAATGTTTCCAGCTACAGAGACCAGTCTCTGCACGGTTGATATTCCTCACTCAAACTTGCAAATGATTGCACAATATTTCCTGTGTAAATTTAAAGGCGTTTTCAAAATGAAATGATTGTACCTTTGCTCCCGACAAGGACACGCCTGTCCTAGAACATTTGTTTAAGGTTAAATCGCTCCTTATTTACCTCCTTTTGAGAGAAAAAGCACTTCTTGCAACATTTTAAATATTGTTCTCACAGTTGTATTACATCAGGCACATTATGCTGGCTACTTTTTCTGTTTCCTTGTGAATCATGATCATAAGACACTTTAATTAGTGAGGTGCATTTCTCAACCCACCCAAGCAGAATGCAAAAAGTCTCTGGGCAATTGTACCCGAGGTGAACGGCGAGAGCCAGTCCTTCGTTGCTCAGAGCAAAGTCCATTGAATCCAAGTTGGCTCAGTGTCAGTATCATGACTGAGCCCACCACTGGATGGATATCTAACACACTATTTGATTTTTCCACGTAACCAAGCAAAATTAGCGACTCAAGAACTGCGTCTGAGAAAATCTCTCCATTACAAAGTTGGAAACAAGCATAGTCATATATTCAACTGTCATTGTAACCCATAGATAAGCTGACCTAAGTTGTACATATTGAGAACACTGACCACAGGGGGTAACTTGTGGGAGACACTCCTAACCTGGACTTTCAGGTATAAAAGGGGAAGCCCCACGCACCGTCTGCCTCTTGAGGTCTTGGTAATAAAGGTAACTGGTCACATAGTGACCTTCTCTCAAGTATGGGCCTCGTGTGCATTTATACTGTATAGTAAGAACATATCATTGGCGAGGAGAAACTGGGATTTAAACCACGCGAGCATGGCCACTAGCAGCACAGGAGAGAGGTACTGTGTTGGTGATGATTGGGACGACTTTATTGAGAGACTACAGCAAAGTTTTGTCACTAAGGAATGGTTGGGACAGGATTCGGCCGCCAAACGCAGGGCTCATCTCCTGACGGTTTTTGGATCCAGAACGTACTCCCTGATGAAGGACCTTCTAGCGCCAGAGAAGCCAGCGGACAAGACATTCGAAGAGCTCAGTAAGTTGATCGGGGAACACCTTAAACCAGCAAGCAGCATGCACATGGCGAGACACCGGGTTTACACGGACTGGCGGCGAGAAGGGCAAAGCGTTACTGACTTCGTGGCGAGCCTATGTAAGTTCCCAGATGCATGCAGAGCGGAGATGCTGCAAGACTTTTTTTATTGACGGCATCGGGCAACGCTGGGGTTTTCAGGAAACTGAGACCAAAGACTTGACCTTGGGAGCAGCAGCTCTGATAGCCCAGATAATTATCTCAGGGGAGGAAGAGACCAGAATGATTTATGGCAAAAATGTTGGCTCAAATGCGGCAAGCGACCAGGGAGTCAACATTGTTAACGCGGCACAAAGTTCTCTAGGCAGACAAGGGCAATCGGATATGCCCCAGCATGTAGTCGAACCCAAAGGGGGAATTAAAGAGACAATGGCTAGCTGAACGGCGATTCATGCCATCGCAATGGACAATGCGGCCAGTAATGGGGCCATCAACACCTGTTAATGGTGCGCTTAAGGTCAGTTACAGAGACAGTCAGAGATGACCGACTGGTAATGGACCTTTTGTTTCCAACAATGGGGCCTGCTGGAGGTGTGGAGGCAAACACCCAGCCAGAACTTGCAGGTATCAGCAATATACCTGTAGAAACTGCAACGTCAGCGGTCACTTGGCGCGTATGTGCAGGAAGCCTGCAGCCAGGATGATGTACGAGGAGGACGGGCCTGATGTAAGCCCTACGAGGCCAAATGAATACTGGGGGAAATCACTGGAAGCTGAAGTTCAGCGAGTTCATGTGGAGCACACATACAGCTCATATACCAGGACACCACCAATAATGATGAAAGTGCTCCTCAATGGCATCCCAGTATTAATGGAGCTGGACAAGGGGGCCAGCCAGTCCCTGATGAATATCAAACAGTTCGAAAGGTTGTGGGTGTCCAAGGCCAGGAGGCCAAAATTATTGCCGATTGACACACTGCTACGGACATATACAAAGCAGATCATTCTGGTGCTAGGCAGCGCCACGGTAGTCGTGACCCACAAAGATTCGGAGAACAGGTTGCCACTCTGGATTGTCCCAGGGGATGGTTCCGCACTACTGGGGAGGAGTTGGCTTACTGTCATGAACTGGAAATGGGGCGATGTCAATGCAATTTCTTCTGTGGAGCGAATATCATGCTCACAGGTCCTGGACAAATTTGACTCGTTATTTCAACCCGGCATCGGCACTTTCATGGGGGCCAAGGTAGTGATTCACATAAACCCGGATGCCAGGCCAGTACACCACAAGGCTGTACGTGATGCGGGAAAAGATAGAATGCGAATTGGACCACCTGCTGAGGAAAGACATCATCTCACCAGTCGAATTCAGTGATTGGGCGAGCCCGATCATGCCGGTGCTCAAGGCGGATGGGTCGGTCAGGATTTGTGGCGATTACAAGGCCACCATCAATCGGGTGTAACTCCAAGACCAGTACCCGCTACAGAGAGCGGAGGACCTCTTTGTGACGCTATCCGGTGGCAAACTTTTTTCAAAATTGGACCTGACCTCAGCTTACATGACCCAGGAGCTGGCGAGTGAGTCAAAGAAGCTGACCACCATCACGACACACAAGGGGTTGTTTGAGTATAACAGATATCCGTTTGGGATTTGTTCGGCCGCCGCGATCTTTCAGCGAAATATGGAAAGTCTCCTCAAGTCGAATCCAAGGATGGTGGTTTTTCAAGACGACATCCTCATCACTGGTCGCGATACTGAAGAACACCTCCACAACCTGGAGGTGATGCTACGCAGACTGGACCGGGTAGGGCTGCGACTGAAAAAGGTGAAGTACGTCTTCTTGGCTCCAGAATTAGAATTCCTGGGAAGCAGGGTAGCAGCAGATGGGATCAGACCTACTGCGTCCAAAACGGAAGCGATCCAGAGAGCACCCAGACCCCGTAACACGACGGAGCTACGTTCGTTCCTGGGGCTCCTGAACTATTTTGGCAACTTGCTTCCCAAATTGAGCACGCTGTTAGAGCCACTACACGTGCTCCTATGCAAAGGTCGCGATTGGGACTGGGGGGACAGCCAGGAAATGGCTTTTGATGGAGCATAACAAATTGCGTGCTCCAACAAACTGTTAACATTATATGACCCGTGTAAGAAACTAGTTTTAACGTGTGATGCATTGTCCTATCGGGTCGGGTGTATGTTGCAGCATGTAAATGCCAATGGTCAGTTACAGCTGATAGCTTATGCCTCCAGAAGTCTGTCCCAGGCAGAAAGGGGCTACGGGATGGTAGAAAAGGAAGCGCTAGCATGTGTATATGCAGTAAAAAAAAATACAACAGTACCTGTTTGGCAGGAAATTTGAGCTGGAGACAGTTCACAAACCCCTAACGTCCCTTTTGGCCAACAAGGCCACAAATGCGAATGGATCGGCCAGTATAAAGAGGTGGGCACTTACGTTAGCCACCTATGACTACACAATTCGGCACAGACCGGACACTGAAAACTGTGCCGATGCACTCTGCAGGTTACCACTAGCCACCACTGAGGGGGCAGCTGAGCATGATGCTGAGATGGCCATCACTGTTGAAGCATTCGAAAGCGAAGGCTCACCTGTGACAGCCCATCAGATTAAAGTCTGGACAAATAAAGACCCACTACTGTCCTTAGTTAAGAAATGTGTCATGAATGGGGACTGGGCAGCCACGTATGGGGCATGCCCTGAGGAGTTTTAACCCTTTCATAGGCGCAAGGATGAACTCTCGATTCAGGCCGATTGCCTACTGTGGGGAAACCGAGTAGTCATGCCCCAGAAGGGCAGAGAGGTGTTTATCAGAGAACTTCACAATGAACACCCGGGCATTGTCATGATGAACCATGTTCGCCTACTCCAAATGGATTGAGTGTGCCATTTTAAATTATAGCACACCCTCTGCCACAGTAGAGATTCTACGGGCAATGTTCGCCGCCCTTGGTCTACCAGACGTCTTGGTCAGCGACAATGGCCTGTGCTTCACAAGCACTGAATTCCAGGACTTCATGGCAGGCAATGGAATCAACCATGTCAGAACGGCACCGTTCAATCCGGCCTCAAATGGCCAGGTGGAACGAACAATGCAGATAATCAAACAGGGGATGCTCAGAATCCAAGGAGGTTCCCTACAAAGCCGCTTATCACGCCTCCTGTTGGCCAATAGATCCCGACCACACTCGCTCACAGGGGCGCAGAGCTGCTAATGAAAAGGACTCTCAAAACCAGTTTATCCCTTATACACCCCACTATGAAAGAAATTGTTGAGAGCAGGCGTCAATCACAATGTGACTACCATGACAGGAGTGCGAGGGCGCGATGTATTGATATCAATGACCCTGTTTTTGTCCTTAATTACGCTGCAGGGCCCAAATGGCTTGCAGGCACTGTGATTGCCAAAGAGGGGAATAGGGTTTTGGTAGTTAGAGGGGAATAGGGTTTTGGTAGTTAAACTTACCAATGGACAAATCTGCCGCAAACACGTGGATCAATCTAAAAGGAGATTCAGCAACCCCATAGAAGAAGCAGAGGAAGAACAACGTAGAGTTTACTCCACCACAGGTGACCGAACACTGGAACCAAGTGGAGGAGAGCCCAGTCACTGTGGGCAGTCTGGACAGGCCTGAGGCACCGCAAACAGCAGACACTCAGGCCAGCACCCAAAACTGGAGCCCCAACTCAGGTGCTCTACAAGGGAGTGTAAACCACCAGAGAGACTTAACCTGTGATCCCAATAAGACTTTGGGGGGAGGTGATGTCATCTATTCAACTGTCATTGTAACCCATGTATAAGCTGACCTAAGTTGAACATCTTGAGAACACTAACCACAGGGGGCGAACTTGTGGGAGACACTCCTAACCTGGACTTTCCAGTATAAAAGGGGAAGCTCCACCCACCGTCTGCCTCTTGAGGTCTTGGTAATAAAGGTAACTGGTCATAGAGTGACCTTCTCTCAAGTATGGGCCTCCTGTGCATTTATACTGTATAGTAAGGACATATCACATACACACTCTAAATTATGTGTAGACTTAAATGTCACCTTTTCAGGGGACGAATCACCATCATAAGCAGTCTCTCGAACGAGGATGACTTGCTTCCACAAGAGTTCACAGATGTTTCAAAGAACCTGATATTCCAGTCCTGAACTCCAATTGAGGGGTTGGAAGATGCCTGTGCGTGGATTTTTTTTAATGTGTGGTGACCGCTGCACATCAGCCACCACACAGGCTTGACAGAGCTCGGCCTTTATCCAGTGGCAAAGGTTGAACCAGGACGACTGGAGACCTGCAATGCTGCACGGACCTAGTGCGCACACATATCGCAGTGTGGGCTGACCCGGGCTGTCCCTGGGCCCTTGGCTCTTCTGGGCCCTGTACGCTCATTCGCCGCACCTTCACCCACAATGTTCCTGGGCCCGACGCTCCAGCTCTATTTATAGCGCTGACCTGCTGTGGTGTTCTCACACAAAACAACTGTACAGGGCCTTAGTGAGACCACACCTGGAGTACTGTGCACAGTTTTGGTCTCCTTATCTAAGGAAGTATATATTTGCCTTGGAGGCAGTACAACGGAGGTTTACCAGACTGATCCCCGCTCATGAATCACCATAATCCCTAATTGATGGACGTTTACAATCGCATTCAATAGCTAGCCAAATGAATGCTCGTGTTCAAGCATCACATCATTCTAAAAGCTATTTTTGAACGTAACCAGCAATTCCAGGAAGTACAAAGAAGTGATTTCAGGTCAGAACATTTTGTTCAATATTTTTCTATATTTTTTAGCCGAATTAATATGGGCAATAACGACAATGCAAAAAGAAATGCACAGCATGGTCTCGAGGGAGATATTTATGACTGTGCTACAAGATTGACGGAGGATTAGGCCTAAAGGCTTTATGAAATTTAATAAAAGCAGATAATGGAAAAATAGCAAAACACATTACACTGTAAAAAAACATTAAAAAGACTTTTGAAGTTGAAAATCAAAAGAAAGTATTTACTAATCTTCTTTTGTCATGCCGTATATGCTGTTTTTCCTTCCCCGAACAAAATAAAGTTAATCAAATATTATTCATCCTTTAAAATGATGGGCGTTTAAAGGAATATCCACATGGGGAAAAAAATAATCTGATTGCTGTGGAGCAGTGTCCCAAATGAAGCAGTGGGTAATGCACCATCAATGTGCTCGTGAACCATGCAGATAAGAAAGGTCATAGGTTTGATACCATGTTTGGGTTAAGTTAGTTGATGTCAGCCAGGGTGATGTAGGGGTGCTACAATTGGTCTTGGTGTTTCTACACGAGGGAATGGAAAAAGAAATGCAGAATTTTGCTTCTGATCGGTACCCAATAACCCTTCTGGAACATCTGCATACATGAACACATATTGGATAAGGGCAGGAAGGGGCTGGGCTTAATTCTGACATCCCCGCCCACCTATAAGTGGTTGAATGGTCTGGCAGCAAGCAATGCCGAGGTTTAGGCATGGGCTACAGGCACTTATACATGGACCAGAGGGTGCCAGTGCCTGGGAATCATACCCCAGGATGGGTCGACTATGGCAGAAGGACAAGGTGGCACAAGTTTTAAATGCGGAAAAGTCAGGACTAATAGCAGGAAGCTCTTTGTCACACAAAGGATGCTCAACATATTGGGTTGCCCTGAAGTCTCCAGGAATTAAAGCCTCCAGGATACTGCTGCGAGCAACACAGGTCAAAACAATCAGAGTGACATTAACAATAGTGCTTTAAAAAAAATCTTTGAAAACTTTGGTTATTAGTTATAAAAATATCTGAGATGGGAAAAAGGTTGTTTGGCTGAAATTATCCAATTGGGTAATGAAGAGTCTATTCGCTTTCCAACCGCGAGGAGGGACATATTGGGCGACCAATGGCAGGAATGTGGGGGCGGGGCAGTTGGAGGCAGCAGGTCATGTTGTGACACCTCCAGGAATATGTCCACCTGGCAACCTGATTAACATAGATTCCCGAGTAGGGTAGTGAAGCTAAAAATGCTCGATGCTGTGACTGTAGGTTTGTCTG
The DNA here is from genome assembly GCF_044704955.1 of Pristiophorus japonicus. Lineage (NCBI taxonomy): Eukaryota > Metazoa > Chordata > Chondrichthyes > Pristiophoridae > Pristiophorus > Pristiophorus japonicus. Next base: position 82,954,452 of record NC_091993.1, read on the forward strand.
GATGATGAGGTCAGATGGGGAAAAAAATGGCCTTCCTTATCTGTATCTACCTTGAGTCTCTGCTTTGGGAAAAGGAATAGTGAAAAGGGTGACAAATCAGGAAAAAAATAATTGAAATGAGTTAAGTAGAATATACAAAGACGTAAATACTTCATTAGAAAAAAGTAAAAAGGGAGAGAATCAAGATAATGCGGAAAGTTGTATAATCATTATTAAAATTACTACAGTAATGCTAACACTTACTGTCTGCATCTAAGTATTACTGCTGCAGTACAGTAAATCTCAATTCAGTATGATCGAATCCATTTCTGCTGCGTGTCTGCTCCACTATCATCCAATTGCTTCATGCCAGAGAGAATAGTTGACAACAGGAAATGAAAGTCATGAAGCAACTCACCTACAGCACAAATCCTGCCCACTTTCCCTTGACCCAATATAACCCTGATGCACAGATGTGAACATTAATATGTCCTTACTATACAGTATAAATGCACACGAGGCCCATACTTGAGAGAAGATCACTCTGTGACCAGTTACCTTTATTACCAAGACCTCAAGAGGCAGACGGTGGGTGGAGCTTCCCCTTTTATACCAGAAAGTCCAGGTTAGGAGTGAATCCCACAAGTTCGCCCCATGTGGTCAGTGTTCTCAAGTTGTACAACTTAGGTCAGCTTATACATGGGTTACAATGACAGTTGCATACATGACATCACCTCCACCCAAAGTCTGATTGGGATCACAGGTTAAGTCTCTCAGGTGGTTCACGCTCCCTTGTAGAGCGCCTCAGTTGGGGCTCCGGTTGTTGGGCGCTGGCCTGAGTGTCTGCTGTTTGCAGTGCCTCAGGCCTGTCCGGACTGCCCACAGTGGCTAGGCTCTCCTCCACTTGGTTCTGGTGTTCGGTCACCTGTGGTGGAGTAAACTCTACGTTGTGTTCTTCCTCTGCTTCTTCTATGGTGTTGCTGAACCTCCTTTTAGATTGATCCACGTGTTTGCGGCAGATTTGTCCATTGGTAAGTTTAACTACCAAAACCCTATTCCCCTCTTTGGCAATCACAGTGCCTGCAAGCCATTTGGGCCCTGCAGCATAATTAAGGACAAAAACAGGGTCATTGACATCAATACATCGCGCCCTCGCATTCCTGTCATGGTAGTCACATTGTGACTGACGCCTGCTCTCAACAATTTCTTTCATAGTAGGGTGTATAAGGGATAACCTGGTTTTGAGTGTCCTTTTCATTAGCAGCTCTGCAGGTGGAACCTCTGTGAGCGAGTGTGGTCGGGATCTATTGGCCAATAGGAGGCGTGATAAGCGGCTTTGTAGGAAACCCCCTTGGATTCTGAGCATGCCGTTTGATTATCTGCACTGCTCATTCCGCCTGGCCGTTTGAAGCCAGTTTGAACGATGCCATTCTGACATGGTTGATTCCATTGCCTGCCATGAAGTGCTGGAATTCAATGCTTGGAAAGCACGGGCCATTGTCGCTGACCAAGACGTCCGGTAGACCATGGCGGCGAATGTTGCCCGTAGACTTTCTACCATGGCAGAGGATGTGCTTGAATTTAAAATGGCACACTCAATGCATTTGGAGTAGGCGTCTAATACAACCAAAAACATTTTTCCCATGAAAGGACCTGGGTAGTCCACATGGATGCGTGACCATGGCTTGGCGGGCCAGGACCAGGGGCTAAAGGGGGCCTCCCTGGGTGCGTTGCCCAGCTGAGCACACGTGTTGCACCTGCGAACACAAAGTTCCAGGTCTGCATCTATCCCTGGCCACTAAACGTGTGACCTGGCAATTGCCTTCATCATGACAATGCCCAGGTGCTCATTGTGAAGTTCTCTGATAAACACCTCTCTGCCCTTCTGGGGCATGACAACTCGGTTTCCCCACAGTAGGCAATCGGCCTGAATCGAGAGTTCATCCTTGCGCCTATGAAATGGTTTAAACTCCTCAGGGCATGCCCCGTACGCGGCTGCCCAGTCCCCATTCACAACACCTTTCTTAACTAAAGACAGTAGCGGGTCTTTATTTGTCCAGACTTTAATCTGACGGGCTGTCACAGGTGAGCCTTCGCTTTCGAAAGCTTCAACAGCCATGACCATCTCAGCATCATGCTCAGTTGCCCCCTCAGTGGTGGCTAGTGGGAGCCTGCTGAGTGCATCAGAGCAGTTTTTAGTGCCCGGTCTGTGCCAAATTGTGTAGTCATAGGCGGCTAACGTAAGTGCCCACCTCTGTATGCGGGCCGATGCATTCACATTTATGGCCTTGTTGTCGGCCAAAAGGGACGTTAGGGGCTTGTGATCTGTCTCCAGCTCAAATTTCCTGCCAAACAGGTGCTGGTGCATTTTTTTAACTGCATATACACATGCTAGCGCTTCCTTTTCTACCATCCCATAGCCCCTTTCTGCCCAGGACAGACTTTTGGAGGCATAAGCCGCCGGCTGTAACTGATCATTGGTATTCACATGCTGCAACACACACCTAACCCGATAGGATGACGCATCATACATCAAAACTAGTTTCTTACACGGGTCATATAACATTAACAGTTTGTTGGGGGCATAACAAATTGCGTGCTCCATCAAAAGCCTGGCTATCCCCCCAGACCCAATCGCGACCTTTGCATAGGAGCACGTGTAGCTGCTCTAACAGCATGCTCCATTTGGGAAGAAAGTTGCCAAAATAGTTCAGGAGCTCCAGGAACGAACGCAACTCCATCGTATTACGGGGTATGGGTGCTCTCTGGATCGCTTCCATTTTGGACGCAGTAGGTCTGATCCCGACTGCTGCTACCCTCCTCCCCAGGAATTCTACCTCTGGAGCTAAGATGACGCACTTCACCTTTTTCAGTCGCAGCCCTACCCGGTCCAGTCTGCGTATCACCTCCTCCAGGTTGTGGAGGTGTTCTTCAGTATCACGACACGTGATGAGGATGTCGTCTTGAAAAACTATCGTCCTTGGAATCGACTTGAGGAGGCTTTCCATATTTCGCTGAAAGATCGCGGCGGCCGAACGAATCCCGAATGGACATCTGTTATACTCAAACAACCCCTTGTGTGTCGTGATGGTGGTCAGCTTCTTTGACTCACTCGCCAGCTCCTGGGTCATGTAAGCTGAGGTCAGGTCCAATTTTGGAAAAAGTTTGCCACCGGATAGAGTCGCAAAGAGGTCCTCCGCTCTCAGTAGCGGGTACTGGTCTTGGAGTGACACCCGATTGATGGTGGCCTTGTAATCGCCATATCTCCTGGCCGACCCATCCGCCTTGAGCATCGGGCTCGCCCAGTCACTGAAATCGACTGGCGAGATGATGCCTTCCCTCAGCAGGCGGTCCAATTTGCATTCTATCTTTTCCCGCATCATGTACGGCACCGCTCTGGCCTTGTGGTGTACTGGCCTGGCATCCGGGTTTATGTGAATCACTACCTTGGCCTCCATGAAAGTGCCGATGCCGGGTTGAAATAATGAGTCAAATTTGTCCAGGACCTGTGAGCATGATACTCGCTCCACAGAAGAAATTGCATTGACATCGCCCCATTTCCAGTTCATGACAGCAAGCCAACTGCTCCCCAGTAGTGCAGGACCGTCCCCCGGGACAATCCAGAGTGGCAACCTGTTCTCCGAATCTTTGTGGGTCACGACTACCGTGGCGCTGCCTAGCACCAGAATAATCTCCTTTGTATATGTCCGTAGCAGTGCGTCAATCGGCAATAATTTTGGCCTCCTGGTCTTGGACACCCACAACCTTTTGAACTGTTTGATATTCATCAGGGACTGGCTGGCCCCCGTGTCCAGCTCCATTAATACTGGGATGCCATTGAGGAGCACTTTCATCATTATCGGTGGCGTCCTGGTATATGAGCTGTATGTGTGCTCCACATGAACTCGCTGAACTTCAGCTTCCAGTGATTTCCCCCAGTATTCGTTTGGCCTCGTAGGGCTTACATCAGGCCCGTCCTCCTCGTACATCAACCTGGCTGCAGGCTTCCTGCACAAATGCGCCAAGTGACCGCTGACGTTGCAGTTTCTGCAGGTCTATTGCTGATACCTGCAAGCTCTGTCTGGGTGTTTGCCTCCACAACTCCAGGATGAGCTAGAGGCCCCATTGTTGGAAACAAAAGGTCCATTACCAGTCGATCGTCTCTGACTGTCTCTGTAACTGTCCTTAAGCGCACCATTAACAGGTGTTGATGGCTCCAATATTGGCCGCGTTGTCCATTGCGATGGCATGAATCGCCGTTCAGCTAGCCATTGTCTCTGTTGAATTTCCCTTTTGGGTTCAACTGCATGCTGGGGCATGTCCAATTGCCCTTGTCTGCCTGGAGAACTGTGTGCCCGTTAACAATGTTGACTCCCTGGTCGTTTGCCGCATTGGAGCCAAGATTTTTGCCATACATCATTCTGGTCTCTTCCTCCCCTGAGATAATTGTCTGGGCTATCAGAGCCGCCGCTTCCAAGGTCAAGTCTTTGGTCTCAATCAGTTTCCTAAAAACTCCAGCGTGCCCGATGCCCTCAATAAAAAAGTCTCGCAGCATCTCGCTCTGCATGTATCTGGGAACTTACATAGGCTCGCCAGTCGCCGGAGATCTGCCATGAAGTCTGGAACGCTTTGCCCTTCTCGCCACCGGTGCATGTAAAACCGGTATCTCGCCATGTGCATGCTGCTCGCCGGTTTAAGGTGTTCCCCGATCAACTTACTGAGCTCTTCGAACGTCTTATCCGCCGGCTTCTCTGGGGCTAGAAGGTCCTTCATCAGGGAGTAGGTTCTGGATCCACAAACCTTCAGGAGATGAGCCCTCATTTGTCGGCGAATCCTATCCCAACCATTCCTTCGTGACAAAAGTTTGCTGTAGCCTCTCAATAAAGTCGTCCCAATCATCACCAACACAGTACCTCTCTTCTGTGGCCATGCTCGCGTGGTTTAAATCCCAGTTTCTCATCGCCAATAATATGTCCTTACTATACAGTATAAATGCACACGAGGCTCATATTTGAGAGTAGATCACTCTGTGACCAGTTACCTTTATTACCAAGACCTCAAGAGAGAGACATTGGGTGGAGCTTCCCCTTTTTACCGGAAAGTCCAGGTTAGGAGTGTCTCCCACAAGTTCGCCCCCTGTGGTCAGTGTTCTCAAGGTGTACAACTTAGGTCAGCTTATACATGGGTTACAATGACAGTTGAATACATGATAGACATATTGCATTCTCTTTTCAAATCTAACAAATGGCGACTTTGAATGAAGAAGTGATGAGCTGGATCACAGCGGAGAGGTGAGTCACCTACAACTCTGCACTCTTAATGGTCCCAGTCTCCGTGCTCTTTGTCTTCTGACAAGCTGTGCATTAATGAGTCGACGTGTGAAGGAGAGAGGTAAAGGCTTGAGGTCTGATAATTTGCTCTCAGATGGAGTAAAGCGAGCGCTGCTGTCAGTGGAAGGTCGAACTGTTTATTGTGAACTGCAGCACGGAACAAAATATGCTATTTGATAATCGCATCGATTCAAGGTTTCTTTCCAAAGTGGCCTCATGATGCTTTGTATTGACTCCTTCATTCAGAATACTGATTTTCCTGGCCGGTACACACCAATCTGTACTGATCATGTGGCAATTTCCCCCTTTCATGCGTTTCATGATTAAAAGAGAATCTAATTTTATTTTTTATGTTACAAATTCTCCCACCCTCTCCAGAAGCAGGAACTCTGGTCTGATCTGGGGCACTTGGGCCTGTTATAGTCCCCACTAACACAGTCCTGTTGAGATCAACTAATTCAGCACAGACCAGTGGTAGAATTTGTGGCTTTCCCAAGCTTAATACCTGTAGGAGGAAAAGGCAGCCAGGCTGAATAGTCGTCAGGGGCACCAGTTTCCATGCATTCCCACTGCCCTTCAGTATTTCCCCAAGTACTACAGTAACAACAGGACCCAACGATGAGTTAGCCAGAAAAATAATGAAAGATGAGGTCATAAAAACATCCCGTCATTGCCGTGCTCACTAGTGGTCCCGATTTCCCCCCCGGGGGACCACCATCAATTCAAATAAACTGCCTACCTCCCCTCAGGTGCCGAATGTACCGGACATGGATGGGGCCTTTCCTGGAGATTGTACGTGAGATGTGTGGTGTCAAGCATTAGTTCATAAACATGATATTAAATATATTCTCTGTATTAGCATATAACGTTAAATGTTAACGATGAATAGCATGTGGGGTGACTAATTGTGGATTACACGATCTGTTGTGTTTCCATAATAGTACCTAGTCTTAGTTTATGCCATGCTCACGTCACGTTTGCAGAGGAAGATATCTAAGAATCATGCCGAGCAGAGGCAGACCAGAGGAGGACTTGCTGAGCTGCACCCTCTGATCGATCTGGAAGAACATGCCGCAGCATTAGTGGGCACCCATAATCGTTCTGCCACCCGTGGTGGTGCAGATCCCGTTGTTGCGCCATGTAAGTAATGTGTAAAGCAGTGGTAAATTAAAGTAAGTAAATGACATTTCATTATAATATATGAATGATGTAATGTTATGCGTGCAGTTTCTGTACTCTCATGTTAATGATATGGAACGTCTCTCGTTCACATTTATTGCAGTAGTTTTGCTCCTCGTACATATACCAGCACAGCGCAAGCATTCTCATGTCTCCCCTTCTCTTCTAATAACCTCCATTATGTTTTCCAGCTCCCCAGATGCAAAGGGAGGCCCCTGCACCAACACCTGTACCGCTCCAGGTCGTCATCACCATGGGTGATGAGCACGAAAGCGAGGAGGACGACGAAACAAAGCCCAACTTGTCATCTTTGGTACCTGCATCCACGTCATCCTCAACGGATGAAGTAGCGGGGTCAAGCGGCTTGCAACAGGCCACTCCAAGGCGCCCAGTGCCCATGCCGACCCCGCGGAGTTTGGGTCAGCGAGGTAGACGCGCGCTGCGATGGGCAGATAGTTGAGTGCTCCTCCAGGCGCTTGGTGGGTTGACCGGCAACATTGCCACACTGTCTGCGAGAATTACGGAGGGCATGAGGCAGGTAGTTGCGGCAATGGGGCGAACGACCGACTCTGTCGATGCCTTGCGGCATGCGAAAGTTTCAGGATACAACACTGCACCCCAAGGTGCCGTACCACCAACCACCACGACTAGATGGGAGGCAGGAGGAAGAACTTCCTTCTGACTCGGCAGACGTTTCTTCGCAAACGTCTTATCCTCCAGCCACTGAGGTCATTCTGCCGACGTCACCGCCCCCCCCCCACCCGCCCCACAGCAGCAATCCTTCAGGTGCTCTGCTGCAAGATGTCGTGGTCCCATTGCCCGGGGAGTCCGTGGGAAATGGGGGGTTACGACACGGGGGGGGGTCAGGCACAGGAGGGAAGCGTGGCCGCAGGTGGGGGGGGGGAGGGGGGGGCTGTATATTGTTGTTGTTATTAAAAAAAAATGTTGAATGTTGATTGTTGGGGTGGTGAGAGGGTATTGTTATATTGTTCTGTTAAAAATGTTATTCACTGTTGGGGGTTGGGGGGGGTGGGCGAGGGGAAGGGGGGGCATGTTATATGTTTGTTAAAAAAATTAAAATTACGTGTTAAATTATTAAACATTTTTATCTAAGTTTACAATTGTTGTGAAGTGTATTCTAATAACCTAAGGAAAACCACCAATACAAGGGTTCGAAACAATGACCATGGCAACTCAAGAATGAAACGTAACGCAACTGTAACTGTCACCAACATAACTTCACGCAAAGCGTTCATTTATGAGCTGCTGACGCAAGAGTTTTGCAGCTGCGTAACTACTGCGGGGCTTTTCCAGTGGCGTGAGGGGGGGGGGGGGGCGGGGGGCATGAGTGTATGGTTTCATCGCCAGGTTGATTGTCCTCCCCGAAGTCCTCGTCCTCCCTGAAGTCCTCATCCTCCTCTTACGCCTCCCCTCTCTCCTGAGGTGGACTAGCGGTCCCATCTGGCAATTGTTGCCTCTCTTGATAGCTAGGTTATGCAACATGTAGCACACCACAATGGACTCAGCGACCTGCTCAGGGTGGTATTGTAGGTTGCCTCCTGAGTGGTCCAGAACTCCAATAGTCTTTTCGACGATATTGCATGAAGCTATATGGCTTTTGTTGTAGCGCTTCTCGGCTTCTGTCTGGGGCTTACGCAGAGGGGTCATGACCAGCTGGCAAGGCCATAACCTTTATCCCCCAGCATCCAACCATGACCTTGTTAAACAGGTCAGAGACAGTGCTCTCACACAAGATGTGCATGTCATGGATGTTGCCTGGAAAATTTGCATTTACTGCCATAATTATTTGCTTGTGGGCGACAATGAGCTGCACGTTCAGGGAGTGGAATCCCTTTTGGTTCCGAACCACCTCTGCATCCTGTAAAGGTGCTCACAGGGCGATGTGCATGCAGTCTATTGCTCCCTGCACCTTGGGGAAGTTTGCTATTTTCGAGAATCCCAAAGCCCTCTCACTCTGTGCCTCCCTGGTCATAGAGAAGTTTATAAAGTCCATCCTGCGTGCGTAAAGGGCTTCAGTCACCTGTCGAATGCAGCAATGTGTGGCGTGCTGAGAGATACCGCAAATGTCGCCAGCTGAGGCCTGAAAGGAGCCCGATGCATAGAAGAAAAGTTCCGCAGTAAACTTAACCTCAACGGGCAATGTGGTCCTGATGGTGCTGGGAGGCTGCAGATCTGGCATATCTCACTGATGACCTCCTTTTGGAATCGCAGCCTTCTAATGCACATGTAATCGGACAAGTTCAGGTATGATTGCTTATCCCTGTAAATGCGTTGGGTGTAACGTCTCCTCCTCCTCAGCAGTCTGCCACCTCTTTGACTGGGCACATAATGCTCTTCAATAAACCTTCTCCCATCTCTATTCTGCAGCATGTGAGTAGTCATCAATACTGGTTGAGAAATTACAGGCCACATCATTATAAATGCCCTTAATTTGTCCTCAACAAATACAAATGTGATTAGATGATTGGTAAGAGTCAAAAACGGCCTTAAAATCACTCACTAATTGCTTCTCCTGACAAGCACTTCAAGCAGCCTTTTAGTAAAGATCCTCCGAGTTACAAAATGGCGTCCGTAGTGCCGAGTTAAGGTCAGGTGATTGCAGCTTTTCTTCAGCGTCTGTTTGGACCAGTGATCATTTGGCCGAATTATGGGCGAAATGCCGAAAGTAGCGCTCGGCGATCATCTGGGCGATAATCGGGTGCTAGTTTCCATTATAACCAGTATTATCGGCCTTGCACGAGGATGATGTCACATATTTTTTTGAAATAGGCCGGGCGATGCAGCTCATCCCTGTATGCTGAAAGTTGCGCCAACGATAAATGGGCTATAATTGGGCGCTAGTTTCCATTTTTTATCAAATATGGGTGATAGCCTGAATCTCAGCGCTTATATGGGCGCTAAATGGGCGATGATGTGTCAAAAGTCTAGCCCCTAAAGAATCTGAAGCCCATACACTTGATTTTATAGTCAGTACTTAACAACATTCTAACTGCAGAGAAAGAGAATGCCAATGGCTATGAGTCATTCCTTCAATCGTTTAAAAATTAAAAATTAATTAGCTGCAAGGCATTTTATTTATTTTACTCCCAACTGAGAATACTGTTGAAATAGAATGGGGAATGTGATTGCAATGAAACTATTGACCAGCAGTAGTGTTGTAGTGCTCCTGATAATATCCAGAGATCCCGTCAATTCTAGACAATGTGCAAAAACAGAGTTATTTTTAAAAACTGTATTGGTTTTCAGGACAAACTGCAGCTGATCGGCACTCAGAGATTGATGCGTTGGTATCGCTAATTTTTAACTTGTTTTCCAACTTTCCTGCTTGGGTCTTTCCCATGCAACATTCGCTGGACAGGAAAGCAGACAGGATACCGGTTCCTAGATTTGTGCAAATACTGCTTTTTAATCAAGCCAAGCGGAAATACACTGGTGATCTGTACATCCACCATCCCAGCCCCCAAAGGTGTTCAGTGATGACGTTATCATGTCAACTGCATTGACCAGTGGAGAACGGTTGGTATAATAGGCAAGCGCACATTCCTTCAACTTCTACGACCTAAATTTCAATGCAGCCCGGATAGGTGGGATGATAGACTCTTCTTTCTGCCAGCAGTAAATGGTGTACATGAAGTGACCTGGGCCAGTTTAAGCATGGTCTTTACTAACTACACAGCATAAAAATGGGCACAATTTGACACTAAATTGGAAAACTCACCCAAGAAGGCCACAAGAATGAGACACATTAGAAAACAGAGATGTCGGATGGGTGTTTATCATCTCGGGTAGGGGTGAAGCATCTTTGTTGGTTATCACAAAGGGAACTCGATTCTGCCCAACCTGGGAGTGCTTGAAGCTTCCATTCCCCGACACCACAATCCCTCAAACAGCACAGACGACCCCCCCCGCCCGGCCCCTACACCACAAAAAATCATCAACTCTCAGCTCTTGTACCAAATGATAAAAATAGACAATGCAAAGGGTTTGATAAGCTCAAAGACCCAACCAAGCAGTGTTTGTTTTACAGGGATGTGCAAGAAGTGGAACTGCTAGAAAGTGGATTAGAGTAATAGCTCGACTGGTTACCCTCTACACTTTGAAACCCGATGAATGTATTTCCTAATACCCTGTACCTACAGGAATTGCTTTTTGTCAGGATAAGCAAAAATCACAGCCTGGAGTCTGACCTAATCCATTTTTTCCATTTCATTGGACTGAGCAAGCTGGGCTCAGGTAAACTTGAGGTTCTGTTTTTTTTTTAAATCGGAGGAATTTACATTATTTTTTCCTGTCAGACACTTGGAACTGAGTCACCTTAGCTGTACACCTACAACTTTTAAATATCCTTTGCAGATTTCCACAGATTTTGTAACATATAGAGGGGACAGATGTATTTACATCATTTACATTGGTGTAAATGGTGACTCTTAGAGATTCATTCATATAGACAAGGCTCTTCTTTAAAAAAAAAAGTCAGTTCTATCAGTACTGTAATTATCTGCAAATAGAAACTATGAACAATATTTCACCATGGGACACCAAGAACATTAGCTGCTTTGTTGGTCTACCTCCCTTCCCTGATCAAGTGCAATGGAGAAACAGAAAAGAAAAATAATTGGAGTGGTACAAAGACTTTACCTGCACAAGAGTAACAATAAGGATTGTGAATCCAATTGTCCTCTCCAGCCACAATTGAAAGCACTGCCTCAGTTCCTGTTCCCTTTCACTGTTTCTAGTAATGCAGGCATCAGGAACCTCAAACAATGATTGTGAAGGTGTGTGTTGGGATCGAATAGGAGTCTGCAAACTTGCCATGAAGCAAATCGCATGCCCAAGCTTAAGGCTTAATAGAAAAAATATTTGGTCTTATTGGTATTAGATGCAAAGTTACGTGACAAATCTATCAATCCTATTCTCCTAGATGTGATGGAAGGGAGCATTGGTCAGAGATAGGGCTACACTACAATATCCCCAATTCTTAAAGCTGTGCTCGCTTTTAGTACAGCTCCCCACTATGAATGCTGCATTGGTTAATGTGAATTCACCATTTTCTCACAGCTTCATTTTTATATTAGTGTAAAATTAAAACACTTTTTTCCCCTAAGGTGTGCATTTACCCTGACATCAGGTGAAACTGTGAGCCAGCACCGTGATTCATGGGCCTAATTTGGCACCTTGTTTAACTGCTCAATTCCAGGCACAATTTGGGCATAACTTTATGATGGCGTACACTAAGGACCTTGACCTGTCCTAGTTTTTCAATAAAAGTTACATAGGACATTATGCAAGTGTACCATTCGGCCATACTATGGCGTCACACCAAGACATTTCTGCAGCCACCAAGTCCCGCTACCAATCACCCCTGTGCTCGCTGACCTACATTGGCTCTCGGTTAAGCAACGCCTCGATTTCAAAATTCTCATTCTTGTTTACAAATTCCTCCATGGCCTCGTCTCTCCTATCTCTGTAATCTCTTTCAGCCTCCCAACCCCACAAAATGTTTGCATTCTTCAAATTCTGCCCTCGAACAATCCTGTTTATAATTGCTCAACCATCGATGGCCGTGTCTTCAACTGCTTGGGTCCTAAGCTCTGGAACTCCCTCCCTAAACCTTTCCGCCTCTCTAGCCTCCTTTAAGACGCTTCTTAAAACCTACCTCTTTAACCAAGCTTTTGGTTGTCTGCCGTAATTTCTTCTTATGTGGCTCGGTGTCAAATGTATCTGTTTTGCCTTATAACACTGCTGTAAAGCGCCTTGGGCCATTTTACTACGTTAAAGGCGCTATTTAAATAAAAGTTGTTGTCTGGGAGATATTGGACAAATGTTAAAGTGCACAGGTGCTACAAATAAAGTATTGGGAGTGTTATGCACATGTTGGAGCCAGGTATAGTTTTCTTAGAAATCTGTATGTCATTTCTTGCTGATGTTAGCACTGTCTTTTTCGGTATAAGAACTAGGTTGGGGCATTGTTTGATGGTGAATCAGGCACAGGGAGGCATTTGATCCAAAATATTCTGAACTACTGGCAGTCCCACAGCCAATGCAGGTCTGTTGAGGCAACAGCTACAGCAATGCAAGTCTTATATCTTTCTTGATTCTCCAATCTTAGACTATAATATATACCAGTTGGGGTTTTGCCTGCCTGACAACAGTGATTGTCCTTCAAAAAAGTAATCTACAGATTGTAAAATGCATTGGGACATCCTGAGGGCATGGTAAAGTGGTGTATAAATGCAAGTTCTTTACTTTTACATTAAACTGACGAAGTTGCAACTACTCGTTTGAAGCCATTCTTTTTCCCACCATCTAGGTAGTCCTCCAATCTCCTGCTCCTCTTCCCACAATCTTTGCACACTAGAGGGGAGGGCAGAACCCGATGACAACCTGGACGGGGATGGTGGGCAGGGAGGCGAGTTTATCTAAAAAAAACAGAATTGCTTTGGAGTGACTTTAAATTTTGGATTATAATGGAACATTTGGGATGTAGATCTGCAGAAGGGATCCTGGATTTTAGCAAATAGAAGAAAAGCACTTCCCTGAAAAGAGTTAGGGATTTTGTACTACTTTATTCATGTTTCAATGTAGTCAATTTTATATCAGCAACCACATTGTTTCTGCCACGTTTCAGTAATTAACACATTTATTGAGCAGCTTTGGTTCTTTCATAGTTACCATGAGGTGGAGGATGTGTGTTTGGGGGAGGGAGGGGGCAGAGATTGCACTGTAGTTTCAATAGGACAAGTGTATTTCAATGTGACACTAAAATCACCCTTTCTTTAAGAACCCTGTGGGTGGAATATAAGGTGGATGCTCAGTCACTGATTGAATTGAATGTCACGTTCTTCAGATACATGTCTAAAAATGAATTACAATTTCCATTTCTTTTTATATTAGTTTCTGTATATGACAATGTGTCACCTCTCCTGGTCCTACTTGAATCTAGTTTAAACAACATTAAGATGCTTTATCTGGTTCTCGATTGAGCGGTCAAGATGCCATCTAAATGCAAGTGGTTGTTAGATAGACGAGAACGACTAAATATACTTCAAAACCCTGAATAACCGCAACACATACAGAAAGTCAAGCAAACCAATGAGCTGATTCAAACAGTTTGGGTTTATCTATCACCCAGGGCCAGGTTTGTAAATATCCTCATTCATACAGTCATAGGAATAAAAATAGGCCATTCAGGCCCTCGAGCCTGTTCTGCAGACAAGTTGAGGTAAAACTTGAAGAAATTCAGTAAACAAAGTTAAACATTTACAGCTATAAATACAAAGTCAGCTTCAGCTTATGCTACTTTGTTTCTTTCCTTGTCCCATTACCACTCCCTTTTGCCTTGCAACATCATCCATTTGTCTTTTAATCACTCTTACTTTCTACCCGATCGCATACCTTCCCCTTTGTTCTTTCCTTTCCCTGCCTCTGTACTTGTTTAAAAGCTGTTAGGCCGAATTTTCAGCTTTTGGTTGTTTTTCGGTGAATGCTGCGCTACCGTTTTTAGGCTGAATTTTCAGGTTTTCCGTCTGCGCCAGGGTTGGTAAGGCGGGGGGTGTTGCACAAGGATTTGCAGCACAAAAACGCGAGTTTCGCCAAATTTAGTCTGGGGCCAGGAGCACTGCGATAGAGACCTTGTGCTGGGGAGGGGGGATTACAAAAATCATTCCAAAAACATTCACAAAACCCTTACCTAGCAAATCGCTGAAAAATAATTTTAAAATAAAAACCTTAACTTACCTTTTTTTGCAGGTTTTCATACTTACTGCTGCTGGCAGGGCTGTACCGACAGGTTTGACCTGGGCATGGTGTACGAGTCGGGAGAGAGCTGAAACTCGATCGCAAATGTAATCTGAGTTGTTACACGTCGGTGCACCTCTCCTCGGCAGTACTTGGAAGCGCCGCCACAAACAGGAACGCGAGGATCCCGCCTGGGCTTTGTGACCGGGAGGGTCAAATCGCAGCGAAAACCCAGCCCGTTATATCTCTAACATGTGGCAGTTCTGATGAAAGGTCATCGACCCAAAACGTTAACTATGTTTGCTCTCCACAGATGCCGCCTGACCTGCTGAACATTTCCAGCATTTTCTGCTTTCATTTTAGCTTATACTATCTCAGTTTCACTTGAGTTCTGACGTCTGCTGAAGTTTTCAATGAGATTACTGCTTGTGTGATTACATTCCAGTCTCTGTGATTCTGCATTGAATATATACAAGATGACTATTGACTATCCAGCAGCAGGGAATTACCATGCAACGCATTATTGGATCATACATTACTACAGCACTCACATGTTTACATTGTTGCTGTGCCTGTGACAGGCTCTGTTTATCAGTACATTGCTCAAACACCTGTCCAGCAAAATCATTCATTCCATCTTTTAACAAAGCCAAAACTACTTAGGTGGCATGAAGGGGCGGGGCAGGGAGCTGAGTAGGGATAAACGGGTCTTTTTCAGGTTGTCAGGCTGTAACTAGTGGTGTGCCGCAAGGATCAGTGCTGGGGCCTCAGCTATTTACAATCTAAATTAATGATCTAGATGAGGGGACCAAGTGCAATGTATCCAGATTTGCTGACAATACAAAGCTAGGTGGGACAGTAAGCTCTGAGGAAAACACGAGGCTAGACTTTCCACTAGGGGTGGCTAAGGCCCAAAAAAATGGGCCTTGGTCCAGCGATGTGGGACGTCTCGACCTTGCTAATCGCCGGCACAAGGCCCATTTCTGTTTCTGCGATTTCTCACTCGGCCTTACCCCGGCAATGTCAAATGGGTGATGTGATTTTTCGCCAATTTCATGATCGCCCACCGAAAACGTAAGTAAAAAAAAAAGCTTCCCCAGCAATGCTATTCTGTGCATGTGTGGGATTTTCTTTTTGGTTGAGTTTCTTTGCCGCATTTTGAGGTCAGGGGTCATCACACATGGTCAGAAGGCACAGGGAGAGTGAGAGAGAGAAAGAGTGTGTGCAGACAGAGCGAGTGAAGGAAGGCAGAGAGGCAGTGGAGATTTGTTGGGCTGGTTGGATTGTAGTCATACGGAAAATAGTTCGAGTAATAAATAATTTATACTATTTTACTTCTCTGCTTCAGTGCATTGAAAGTACTGAAATTATTTGTAAAATATAACAGTATACTATATATATATATAAACTTTAAAATGGAGGGTGAGACATAGAAACATAGAAAATAGGTGCAGGAGTAGGCCATTCGGCCCTTCGAGCCTGCACCACCATTCAATAAGATCATTACTGATCCTTCACCTCAGTACCCCTTTTCAGCTTTCTCTCCATACCCCTTTATCCCTTTAGCCGTAAGGGCCATATCTAACTCCCTCGTGAATACATCCAATGAACTGGCATCAACAACTTTCTGCGGCAGGGAATTCCACAGGTTAACAACTCTCTGAGTGAAGAAGTTTCTCCTCATCTCAGTCCTAAATGGCCTACCACTTATTCTTAGACTGTGTCCCCTGGTTCTGGACTTCCCCAATATCAGGAACATTCTTCCCGCATCTAACCTGTCCCGTCCCGTCAGAATCTTATACGTTTCTATGAGATCCCCTCTCATCCGTCTAAACTCCAGTGTAAAAAGGCCCAGTTGATCCAGTCTCTCCTCATATGTTAGTCCAGCCATCCCTGGAATCAGTCTGGTGAACCTTCGCTGCACTCCCTCAATAGCAAGAATGTTCTTCCTCAGATTAGGAGACCAATACAGAACACAATATTCCAGGTGAGGCCTCACCAAGGCCCTGTACAATTGCAGGAAGACCTCCCTGCTCCTATACTCAAATCCCCTAGCTATGAAGGCCAATATGCCATTTGCCTTCTTCACTGCCTGCTGTACCTGCATGCCAACTTTCAATGACTGATGAACCATGACACCCAGGTCTCGTTGCACCTCCCCTTTTCCTCATCTGCCGCCATTCAGATAATATTCTGCCTTCGTGTTTTTGCCAGCAAAGTGGATAACCTCACATTTATCCACATTATACTGCATCTGCCATGCATTTTCCCACTCATCTAACCTGTCCAAGTCACCCTGCAGCCTCCTAGCATCCTCCTCAAAACTCACACCGCCACCCAGTAGTGTCATCTGCAAACTTGGAGATATTACACAATCATTGATGTATATTGTAAAAAGCTGGGGTCCCAGCACTGAGCCCTGCGGCACTCCACTAGTCACTGCCTCCCATTCCGAAAAGGACTCGTTTATCCCGACTCTCTGCTTCCTGTCTGCCAACCAATTCTCTATCCACGCCAGTACATTACCCCCAATACCATGTGCTTTGATTTTGCACAACAATCTCTTATGTTGGACCTTGTCAAAGGCCTTTTGAAAGTCCAAATACACCACATTCACTGGTTCTCCCTTGTCCACTCGACTAGTTACATTCTCAAAAAATTCCAGAAGATTTGTCAAGCATGATTTCCCTTTCATAAATCCATGCTGACTTGGACCGATCCTGTCACTGCTTTCCAAATGTGCTGCTATTTCATCCTTAATAATTGATTCCAACATTTTCCCCACTACTGATGTCAGGCTGATGTCTATAATTACCCATTTTCTCTCTCCCTCCTTTTTTAAAAAGTGGTGTTACATTTGCTACCCTCCAGTCCATAGGAACTGATCCAGAGTCGATACTGTTGGAAAATGATCACCAATGCATCCACTATTTCCAGGGCCACTTCCTTAAGTACTCTGGGATGCAGACTATCAGCCCCGGGGATTTATCGGCTTTCAATCCCATCAATTTCCCCAACACAATTTCCCGCCTAATTAGGATATCCTTCAATTCCTCCTCCTCACTAAACCCTCGATCCCCTTGTACATCCGGAAGATTATTTGTGTCTTCCTTCGTGAAGACAGAATCAAAGTATTTGTTCAATTGGTTGTATACCTGGGACAAAAGATTTTACAAGGAAAGAGAGAACTTACTCAGGCATTCGGGCTGCTAATAAACCCACCACTATTCAGGAACTAAGGTCTTTTTTGGGATTGTGTAACTTTAACAGAAATTGGATTGACTCCTTCACACAGCTTGCTCAGCCACTGAATGATATTTTAAAGGGGAAACGTGCCTCTAAAGAAGCCATCACCCTCACTAAGGAACAGCAAGAGGCCTTCCTGAGTTTGAAAAAGGCTTTGTGTTCGGCACCAGCTCTGGGAATCCCCGACAGTGGTAAGACATTTACCCTGTTTGTCCATGAGAAAGAAGGATATATGACAGCTATACTGACACAAGAACATGGGGATCGGCAAAGACCTATTGGCTATTATTCGGCAAAACTGGATGCGGTAGCCCTCGGATGGGGAAGTTGCCTAAGGACCATGGAAGCTACATGTCGAGCGGTAATGATCACTGCGGGTCTAGTCCTAGACCTAAAGCTGATTGTCAAGTGTCCCCACACCGTACATGCTTTGCTGTCTATGAATAGAATGTCTCAGGTGACAGCAGCTAGATGGACCGGCTGAACAGCAGTTTTGAAAGCTCCTAATCTCCATATCGTCCGGGACAGCCCGGTTAATCCTGCAACTATGTTTCCGATGTCAGAATCGAGGGAGCAAGAGGGGGGAGAATGTGAAGAGCATGAGTGCGTGGAGATTTTAAAAGAAACAGAAAAAGCAGCCTTAGCAGCAGAGGAGCCTCTGCACAACCCAGACCTCATCCTGTTTACAGATGGTTCCTCCTTTGTTGACAATGGTACCAGAAAAGCAGGATGGGCAGTTACAACCTTATATGAGGTAGTGGCAAAAGGATGTTTACCCTCAGGAACGTCAGCACAACAGGCCGAGTTACGGGCCCTGTCAGAAGCATGTCGAATAGCAGGAGGACAGACAGCTAATGTCTACACAGATTCGCGTTATGCTTTTGGAGTCGCTCACGACTTTGGCCAGTTATGGCGGAAAAGAGGATTCCTCAATGCTGCTGGTACACCTATCCGAAATGGAAAAGAAGTCCGAGACTTATTGGAGGCCATACAATTACCTCAGGAAGTGTCCATCCTGAAGTGTAAGGCCCATACCAAGGAAAATACCACGGAAGCACAGGGAAATGCCCTAGCGGACCAGGCAGCTAAAGATGCTGCCTCACGGGGCGTTCCCCCAGAAGAACCAACACAGATGTGCAGATTGAAAGCACTCAGGACTCTGACACGAGACCTTCAAACAATGCAAGGCGAGTGCTCCCGAGAGGAAAAATGGACATGGATTGAGGCAGGAATTAAGCTATGTGAAGATCGTGTCTGGAGACAAAGAGTTACCGACAAGCCAGTCGCGCCACAAGCGCTTATGCCCTTTTTAGCCCAACAGATCCACTCGTGGGGACACTTGGCCTCACAACAGATGACGGCATGGTTCCAGAAAAGCTGGTGGGGTCGGGGATTTAAAAAACATGCCCAGCTGGTAGCAGACCGCTGTGTGGTCTGCCAGAAAAATAATTCTGGACCCATCACGGTAATGTCCCAACTGAGGCCCCCTGCCCCTGTCGGACCATTCCAGAATCTGCAGGTTGATTATATATCTCTTCCTTCATGCCAAGGATACACTAACATTCTTGTCATGGTCGACAGATTCTCTAGATGGGTAGAAGCTGTCCCAACTAAAAGAGCCACAGCCAATCACACTGCAAAGGTCTTGTGTAAGGATTACATTCCCCGATGGGGAGTCCTGAGTTGCATTGACTCAGATCAGGGAACACACTTCACAGGTGCTGTCTGCCAAGAAGTCTGTAGGTTACTGAACATTATGTGGGATTTACACTGTCCTTATCATCCACAATCATCAGGACAAGTCGAGCGAATGAATCGAACCCTGAAACAACAACTTGCCAAATAGCACCAAGAAGGAATACCATGGCCCCAGGCACTACCAATAGTGCTATGTAGCATTCGGGCAACCCCGAACAGAACTACAGGTCTAAGCCCATTTGAAATTATAACAGGAAGACCCATGTCGCTGCCAGGAACTATCGATTTACGGAAAGCTGATGTTCACTTAATGAGTGACACTTTGTTATCATACTGTCAGAACCTAACCAATTCTATTAGTTCTGTTTCCCGACAGGTATCGGCAGCTTGGGGTAATCCACCCGAAGGAGGACACGACAGTCTGGGTGTATGTGAAAAAGTTGCATAAAGAACTTTTGGGTGCTAAGTGGGAGGGACCTTATCAAGTGTTATTGACCACCTAGGCAGCTGTTAAAGTCCAAGGAAAGAAAGCCTGGATCCACGCTTCACACGTTAAACGAGCACCCGTAACTGATGCTGAAATCTAATAAGGACAATTACTTTTTGCTAAAATGTATAAATTTACTGTATTACTGATTATAGGTATTCTAGGCATAGGCCTACTTCTTATTAGCCGACCCTCTGCACCAAAGGGAAATAGTAGAGTACCAAGGGAATTACATGTAAATACCTTTTTATATATGTCATACATTTATGCCAAACAAGGTAACATTTCTAGTTGTTGGGTATGTGCGCATATTCCTATTCACTCAAAGGGAGGGATTCCCTTGAGGCCAGTTCCCTTGAATATCTCGGAAATGGCTGAGTGGATAATTAATCAAAACAAAACAGGCAATGCGTTTCAGGATACGGAAAACTGGGCACGTAAATGGAAGTCAGCAGGTTACAATCTGACTACCTTTAAAGGGGGATACCAACCATGCTACAATAATTCCAAACGGCCCCCATTTTTTGTTATCACTAATACAACGGGAATAGGAAGACCGGAGGAATCGGTCTGTCTGATTAGAAACATCAAAGGAGGCCAAAATATGGGGTATAGTAACTGCTCCCGGAATTATAATATAATCAAGCCACGGAACCGTCCAAACTGGGCCGATGTGGGAATGTTTAACGTAACGGGGATTCTGAATAAAACAGATGGAAAAGCCTGGACAGGCCCCGGAGTGTTGCTGACAAAGAAACAGCTAACATTCATTGCCTATAATGGCACCTATTGGGTGTGTGGCCACAAGGCCTACCCTTGGCTGCCCCAGAATTGGTCAGGATCCTGCTATTTAGCCTACATTGTGCCTTATATGTATCAAGTGTCTTATATGTTACTGTCGGAAAATTTACACCGTCCTAAGAGAGCTATCACAGAAACAGAGAGGTTTTTGCCATTCTGATCCCCAGGTATGGGACCGCCAGACTGGCAAGGGAATCCATTAACATGGCATCCGTTGTGGAACGGGTAGCCAATGATACCTCAGAGGCCCTAGTTAAAATCAATGCAGAAATGATAGCAATCCGCACAGTAGCCCTACAGAATAGACTGGCTCTTGACTACATCCTGGCTGAAAAGGGAGGTACTTGCGCTCTACTCGGAACTGAGTGTTGCACATATATCCCAGATAGCTCCAAAGAAATTACCCACTTAGCGGAGCATATCCAAAAGGAGGTAGAAAAACTTAAGCAACCCCCATCATTCACTTTGTGGAGTGGAGCCACTGAATGGCTAGGTTCAATAGGAACTTCATTGGTGGAAGGTTTAATTCTATTCATTGTAATTATTTTACTTTTATATTGTTTGTTTATGTTGATTAAATGTTGTTGCAACTAGGCGGCTATAGCTGCTGTCCCGCAGGTGAGGCACCTTGCAGGTCCCAGCAGACCGTCTGTACGTGGCACAGGGATATGTTATGCTTCAGGGAAGTTTGTTTACTGGTTGAATTAAGATGTTGATTTGGATTAAATTGGAATAAGGTTAATTAACCTACTAAAACCAGACTTCCATTGTGGCCACGATGGAACTCGGGTTGGTGTAAATTTGTATGCAAGTTACTAGTCCGGACATGTGGCGAAACACATCAACAAATTTTAGAAGGAAACTCTATTAACATGTATGAAATTATTTTGTAGACTGTTTAACCAGTGATACCTAATGTTTTATGATTCAGTTTGTGAAAGAATCAAAGGGGGGATTGATAGAGAATTCCAACAGGCTGCATTTAGACAGGTTGAGAAAACACAGACTCCCATGTCTACGTGCGACTGAACACATTGCATTAAGCGATCAATCAACTTGACATTTTAGGACCTTTGGGTAGCGAGTCAATTAAAGGTTAAAAGACTATCAAATGAGCCAATAAGGTCAAAGAAGGCGAATTCTTTTCTGTAAATTGAAACAGGTATAAGTACTGCCATTTTGACCATGTGGTCTCAGAAGGACAAAGACCTGGCTTAAAGCCAAGAGCGTGTTGCTGCTGCCAAAATAAAGTTACATTAAAACTACAACCGGAGTTCGTATTTCATTGGAAATTAAGAGATCTAACTGGGGGGGGGGGGGGGCGGAAGGGTGTTGTTAACTAATTTTTTTTAATTCATTCGTTGTGTTAATAAAAAAAAAAATTATTTAATTCAACAATTGCTGTGCCGTCTCTCTTAGTTACATTAGTTACATTAAGGATAACATTTTCATAACATATTTACAGTTGTTCATCATTATTTGTTCAGTCTTTTATTATAGCCGTACTTTACTTAAACTAAGCATTAATGCAGATGCCAGGCCAGTGCAGGCAAAACAAAAATGAAACCCCACGCAAATGAAACTTTTGATTAACCCTAACTGTAAATGAAAATTTGAATGTCCACAATGATAGTTCATGCAAAGAGTTCATAAATGAGCTGCTGACACAACAACTTAGCAGCCGCGTAACTGCCACTGGGTACTGGTCTTCGAGAGAGGGGTGGTGGTACCGGTGCTAGATCGCCAGGCTGATTGCGCTCCCCTAGGTCCTCGCCTGCGTCCTCCTCCGCCTCGTCCTGCTCTTCATCCTCACCGGCTGTCTTTTCCGTCTCCCCTCCTTCTGGAGGTGGACCTGCAGCATGATCTGGCATTACTTGTCCTCTCCTTATAGCTAGGTTATGCAGCATGCAACGCACCACAATAAACTCAGTGACCTGGTCAGGGTGGTACTGTAGTCTGCCAACAAAATGATCCAGCCATCTGATGCGCTTCTTTAGGACTCCAATTGTCTTTTCAACGATGTTGCGTGTGGCTATGTCACTTTCATTATAGCGCTTCTCTGCTTCAGTGACGGGATTACACAGAGGGGTCATGAGCCAACTGGCAAGGCCATATCCTTTATACCCCAGCATCCAATTGTGACCTTCTGGCTGATTGACAAACAGGTCAGGAATAGCACTCTCACGTCGGATGTGCACATCATGGATGCTGCCAGGAAATGTAGCATTTACTGTCATGATTATTTGGTTGTGGTCGACAACAAGCTGCACATTTAGGGAGTGGAACCCCTTTCTGTTACGAAACACCTCCGCGTTCTTTAAGGGTGCTTTCAGGGCAATGTGCCTGCAGTCTATTGCTTCCTATACGTTGGGGAAGTGTGATATCCTGTAGAAACCCAAAGCCCTCTTGGTCTGTGCCTCCCTGGTCATTGGGAAGCTTATGAAGTCCATCCTGCGAGTGTAAAGGGCTTCAGTCACCTGTCGAATGCAGCAGTGTGTAGCGTGCTGAGAGATATGGCAGATGTCGCCAGCTGAAGCCTGAAAAGATTCCGATGCGTAAAAGGCTAGGGCAGCAGTAACCTTCACCTCAACGGACAGTGCGGTTCTGATGGTGCTGGAAGGCTGCAGGTCACCCTTGATGAGTTGGCATATCTCATCGATGACCTCCTTCCGGAATCGCAGCCTCCTAAGACAAGCGTTTTCAGACAAGTTCAGGTAAGATTGTTTTTCCAAGTATCTTCATCGGCTATACGGTCTCCTCTATCTTCGTCTCCGTCTACGCATTACTCTGCCACCCACCTCTTCGATTGATTCTTTCAGTAACCAGTGTGTGAGCAGTTACAATTAATGGCAGGGAAAGCATTGGCCCCATCACCATCAATAATTACTTTCACTAAATTAAACTAATCTCTCTACTCGCTAATCACTGTACTCTCGACACTGTATACCCGTCAGTCTAATAGGCCCCAACAATATCAGTAATTATTTTCACTATCTATAAAAGCACTTTTCAACAAAAAAATGCCTATACAATACCTAATATATTATATATACCCTAATCTAATATTCTGAGTTGAATTATCTTTAAATAACTCTACTATTTAGCTCCTTCTTTTCTGTTGCCTCCACCCTTCCTCCGATCTTCAAAATGTCATACGTAGTGCCCATTTCCTTCTGTTAAGCCCAGAGAAAGCAACTATTTCTCAGCAATCTTTTCGGCTTTGCATCAGCCGAGCGAAGTGCATGCTAAGTGCCGAAACTTGGGATGGGCCTTGTGTGGGCGATCAGTTCGACGATCATTTTGGCAAAGTGAGCCGAAACTTGGGCACCTGTTTTTCCAGCGATGTTTTGGGCCTAGTTTCCACTTTTTCCTCAAAATGGGCGATAGAGGTCTGTTTTGGGCGATAGATGGGCCTTAGATGGGCGATGTGAAGTGGAAAGTCTAGTACCTTTGTGTCTGCAAAGGGATATAGATAGACTAAATGAGTGAGCAGTAAGGTGGCAGATGAAGTATAATGTAGGGAAATGTGAGGTTATTCACTTAGGTCGGAAGAGTAGAAAAACAGAATATTTTTTAAATGGTGAAAAACTTTTAAATGTTGGTGTTCAGAGAGATTTGGGTGTCCTTGTGCATGAAATGCAGAAAGCTAACATGCAGGTACAGCAAGCAATAAGGCTTTGGAGTATAAGACTAAGGAAGTCTTGCTACAATTGTACAAGGCCTTGGTGAGACCGCACCTGGGGTACTGTGCACAGTTTCGGACTCCTAAGGAAGGATATACATGCCTTGGAGTCGGTGCAACGAAGGTTCACTAGATTGATTCCTGGGATGAGAGGGCTTTCCTAAGACAAGAAATTGTATAGAATGGGCCTATACTCTCTGGAGTTCAGAAGAATGAGAGGTGATCTCATTAACTCTGAAGAGGACTTACAGGATAGATGCTGAGAGGTTGTTTCCCCTGGCAGAGTGTCTGGAACTAGGGGGCACAGTTTCAGGATAAGGGGTAGGCCATTTAAGACAGAGATGAGGAGGAATATCATCACTCAGAGGCTTGTGAATCTTTGGAAATCTCTGCCCCAGAGAGCTGTAAATACCGAGTCCTTGAGTATATTCAAGGTGGAGAGATAGATTTTGGGGGGCTGAAACTGGCCCTTTCTTTAAGAGCCATGACCGCCTCAAAGAGGTGGCCACAGTGAGCGAAGCAATCACCGCCTGGTCGACGCGGAGTCGCCGACATTTCGTAAATGGCCCTCGTGGATTTTCCCGGCGGTGAACGTCTCCGTTCCGTCTGTGTTGCCGACCCTCTTTCTGCCCTGCGCGAGAAATTGCTTCGCGGGAGCGGTGCCGCTGGTCGGTGCCACTGACAGCTTTCCCCTGCGGGAAGCTGCCCAAGGCTGGGAGGGTGCACTGCGGTGGCCACCATTTTATTTTACTTGTCGGCCGACTCCAAGGTCGGCCCGACAATGGCGGCCACAGGTTCGGCCGTGCCGCCACAGGAAGCCTGGCACCCCCTCTTGGGTAATGGGCCGCGGCACTGATGACAGCTCTCGACGTCCACTCCGTACCAACACCACTACCGCCCCTCAAATGCCCTACTTCATCGCCCTGGACACTGCCGGTTGAATAAAAGGGGCAAAACCATGTGAAACAAGGCCCCGTAGATTGGGACGGTGAATCAACTAAAAACAAATGGTGAGTGCTCCCCCTTTCAGTTGGGGGGCAATTTCGGCCCCTTGGAGTTGAGGGGAATCAAGGGATATGGAGATCGGGCGACAAAGTGGAGTTGAGGTCGATGATCAGCCGTGATCTTATTGAATGGCAGGGCAGGCTCGAGGGGCCGGATAGCCTACTCCTGCTCCTATTTCTTATGATCTTATGAATTATGGCTCGAGTTCTGAGGTTTACGGATGATAAAAATACATTGAGATGCACTGGTGAAAATGAGTTATTTCAAGAAAACAGACTTTAGAACTTGGTTTTTCTGGTGCGTACTATGTTAGCGTCAGTAGTGTGGGTAAACAGAGCCTGTGATTGCCATAGAAACAATATAAACAAGTAATTGCTGTAACAAATGTACGCTATCGCGTCACCCAACAGGCACTGGGTTGTTACATGGTAATTTTGAGCTGCTGAATATCTATTCTATACAGGGTAATGGTGACTGGAGTACATGCAACAAAGCCCTGAAATGAGTTATCGCTCGTGTTAAGGTCACACTGGTTGGAAAATCTAGGCTTGGGTATCCCGTTCAAATCTTGCGTCATTTCTTGACAGCTCAATCTAAAACCAGACTGTACCAATTCGAAACCAAATGTATGGCTGTCCTAACTGGGAAGGAGTTAAAGGGAGTAAGACAATCAGGGCATTCTGATTACTAGCATAAACCCCTTGAGCTTTTCACTCATGGTTGTGTCTGCTAAACTTTTTAATTTGGCTTTGCTGGGATGGGGAAGCCAAGCTGATTTAATGACCTTCTGTCACAGATTGTAGCGTGGCTTCCAGCTGTTATTATCAGTTAATGAATCCTTAATGGAGAGAGATCTGATTAAACCAGTCTGAGCTTCCTTAATCCAGCATCAAAACAGCCTGGATCATGCATTATAAACGTTAGTGGATAGATTGTAAATTGATTATTGAATTGTGGTTATTGAGCTAGTTCTGAGGGTGCAGGCTTTTATATTGCATTAATGTCTACTCCCGGTATCACCAGAATTCAATCATCTCTTCAGTACTTGCTTGCAAATACAAAGCAATGTATAACACATCAAACTACATTATTTCAGTCAAATTCAATAAAATATCTATTATGAAATGCCCTTTGGAAACTATAAAATATGCAGATGGAGTCCATTGTGCAACAATTACAGATCACTTCCTTGCAATCCTCTTCACTCACATTCTCCTTGCTCCTCCCAACTCAACTTCCTTCTGTGGCTGTCCCTGCAAAAAAAACTCTCCAAGTCACTTTCAACAGCAATCAATTCTCAACTGTCTAAATGTTGGCCTTCCACTCGCAATGATATTTCTGCAGCTACTGATCTGCTCATTTGCACCTTCGCCGTAAATATCCTTGTCCCTATTGAAACCATTACTCTTTCTTAGCCTGGTTGTTCCCTCTGGTATGGCCTTCACCACCGTTCCCTTGAGTCCAAGGGACACAGATGGCATTTATGGCAGACATTTGGTTTAGCCATTCATGGCCAGATCTGGCTGGACCACAACAACAACTTGTATTTACATAGCACCTTTAACGTAGTGAAACGTTCCAAGGCCCTTCACAGGAGACAAAAAAAATTGACACCGAGCCACATAAGGAAATTTTAGGGCAGGTGATCAAAAGCTTGGTCAAAGAGATAGGCTTTAAGGAGCGCCTTAAAGGAGGAAAGAGGGGTACTGGCAGAGAGGTTAGGGAGGGAACTTCAGAGCTTAGGGTCAAGGCAACAGAAGGCACGGCCACCAATGGTTGAGCGATTATAATCAGGAATGCTCAAGAGGGCAGAACTAGAGGAGCACATCTTCGGGGGGTTGTGGGGTTGAAAGAGATTACAGAGATAGGGAGGGGCGAGGCCATGGAGGGATTTGAAAACAAGGATGCAAAATTTGAAATCGAGATGTTGCTTAACCGGGAGCCAATATAGATCAGCGAGCACAGGGGTGATGGTTGAGCGGGACTTGGTGCGTGTTAGAACATGGGCAGCTGAGTTTTGGATCACCTCAAGTTTACGTAGGGTAGAATGTGGGAGGCCAGCCAGGAGTGCTTTGGAACAGTCAAGTCTAGAGGTAACAAAGGCGTGGCTAAGGGCTTCAGCAGTGGATGGGCTGAGGCAAGGGTGGAGATGGTGATGTTACGGAGGTGGAAATAGGCGGTCTTAGTTATGCTGCGGATATGTGGTCGAAAGCTAAGTTCGGGGTCAAATACGACACCAAGGTTGCGAACAGTGTGGCTCAGCCTCAGGCAGAAGTTGGGGAGAGGGATGGAGTCAGTAGCAAGGGAACGGAGTTTGTAGTGGGGACCGAAAATATATAATTGGAAATTTCTGCTCACCCAGAACTGGATGTCAGACAAACAGTCTGACAATTTAGAGACCGTGGAGGGTTCGATAGAAGTGGTGGGGAGGTAGAGCTGGGTGTGGAAACTGACACTGTTTTCGGATGATGTCGTCAAGGGACAACATGTAGATGAGAAATAGAAGGGGGCCAAGGATAGATGCTTGGGGGACACCAGAGGTAACGATGCGGGAGTGGGAAGAGAAGCCATTGTAGGTGATTCTCTGGCTATGATTAGATAGACAAGAATGGAACCAGGCAAGTGCAGTCTCACCCAGCTGGGCGACGGTGGAGGGGTGTTGGAGAAGGATAGATTGGTTAACCATGTCAAAGGCTGCAAACAAGTCAAGAAGGATGAGGAGGGTTAGTTTGCCTTTGTCACAGATGCAAAGAACGTCATTTGTGACTTTGATGAGAAACTTTGATATTGTGGCAAGCGCGGAAACCGGATTGGAGGGATTCAAACATTGAGTTGCGGGAAAGATGGGCAAGGATTTGGGAGGCGACAATATGTTAAAGAAGTTTGGAGAGGAAAGGGAGATGGGGCGGTAGTTTGCAAGAACGGAGGGGTCGAGGTTTGTTTTTTTTGTGAGGGGCGATAACGACAGATCTGAGGGAAAGGGAGAGAGAACCGTTAACAATATCAGCTAACATGGGAGCCAGAAAAGGAAGTTGGTTGGTCAGCAGTTTGTTGGGAAGAAAGACTTGGATCTTTGTAGTGCCTTTCATGACCACCGGACATCTCAAAGCACTTTACAGCCAATGACGTACTTTTGGTGCGTAATCACTGTTGCAATGTAGGAAACGCGGCAGCTAGCTCCCACAAACAGCAATGTTGTTATGAATAGATAATTTTTTTATTAATATGTTAATTGAGCAATAAATATTGACCAGAACACCGAGAATAACTCCCCTTCTCTTTTTTGAAATAACACCATGGAATCTTTTACGCCCACTTGAGAGCGCAGACGGTTTAACGATCTCATCTGAAGACGGCACTTTCAGCAGTGCAGCACTCCCTCAGCACTGCACTGGAGTGTCAGCCTAGATTTTTTTGTGCTCAAGTCCCTAGAATGGGACTTGAACCCACAACCTTCTGACTCAGAGGCGAGAATGCTACCCACTGAGCCACAGCTGACACTAGGAATGGGGTGAAGGGATGTGGATATATCAGAAAGAACTAAAACGTTAGTTTAGACTTGGGGTCTAAAACCATAAACTCTCTTGCACAAAAAAAACAAGCAGGCATTGACCTCAGGGTGAAGAAGATAAGGGAATGAGGTAAAGTTGTAAAGCTGCAGGATAATAAAGCCACTTTCAAAGCAGTCACCCTGCATAAGAGAGTGTATGCAAATACTGAATGCCAATTAACAGAGTTCCAGCAATTGCTAATGACTGAACAAAAGGTCAGGTGTAGGAATAGCAGACTGAAGGCCAACAGACAGAAGGGAGTTAGCGTAACAGAACCAGCTGTGGGAAACAGCAGGGGGTGGTCGGAAAGGATGAAAAGACCAAGATAAGGTTTACACACAGTAACGAAGATTCTGACTTGGAAATAACTCTTGGAGGCTAGAGACAGGTTGCGATAACAGCAGAATGTCTCTGTACTTCTTGTGTAAACAAGCAGGCAATTAATAGCAACACACATGGTTAACTGAGAGAAGAAAGGGTATAAAGATAGACAAGTTCGGACAGTCCGGAGCGAGAACCTAAGAGCAACACTCAGCAGAAGCAAGGACCAGGGGAGGGACCCTTGAAGGAACAGTGTCAGGACCGGATTGGTCACCCGGGGACGTATTGGGTAACTATGTGAATATTTTGACCAGAAAGGAACATCTTTTTGGAACACCTTTCTGCAGAGTTAAATGGAGTATAAGTGGTGAGTCTTGTACTACTTCTGTATTGGGGAACTATAGAGTAGAAACATAGAAACATACAAAATAGGTGGAGTAGGCCATTCGGCCCTTCTAGCCTGCACCGCCATTCAATGAGTTCATGGCTGAACATGCAACTTCAGTACCCCATTCCTGCTTTCTCACCATACCCCTTGATTCCCCTAGTAGTAAGGACTTCATCTAACTCCTTTTTGAATATATTCAGTGAACTGGCCTCAACAACTTTCTGTGGTAGAGAATTCCACAGGTTCACCACTTTCTGGGTGAAGAAATTCCCCCTCATCTCGGTCCTAAATGGCTTACCCCTTATCCTTAGACTGTGTCCCCTGGTTCTGGACTTCCTCAACATTGGGAACATTCTTCCTGCATCTAACCTGTCTAACCCCATCAGAATTTTAAACGTTTCTATGAGGTCTCCTCTCATTCTTCTGAACTCCAGTGAATACAAGCCCAGTTGATCCAGTCTTTCTTGATAGGTCAGTCCCGCCATCCTGGGAATCAGTCTGGTGAACCTTCGCTGCACTCCCTCAATAGCAAGAATGTCCTTCCTCAGGTTAGGAGACCAAAACTGTACACAATACTCCAGGTGTGGCCTCACCAAGGCCCTGTACAATTGTAGCAACACCTCCCTGCCCCTGTACTCAAATCCCCTCGCTATGAAGGCCAACATGCCATTTGCTTTCTTAACCGCCTGCTGTACCTGCATGCCAACCTTCAATGACTGATGTACCATGACACCCAGGTCTCTTTGCACTTCCCCTTTTCCTAATCTGTCACCATTCAGATAATAGTCTGTGTCTCTGTTTTTACCACCAAAGTGGATAACCTCACATTTATCCACATTATACTTCATCTGCCATGCATTTGCCCACTCACCTAACCTCTCCAAGTCACTCTGCAGCCTCATAGCATCCTCCTCGCAGCTCACACTGCCATCCAACTTAGTGTCATCCGCAAATTTGGAGATACTACATTTAATCCCCTCGTCTAAATCATTAATGTACAGTGTAAGTAGTGAGTCTTGTACTACTTCTATATTGGGGAACTATAGAGTATAAGTAGTGAGTCTTGTATTTCTTCTGTATTGGGGAACTATACAGTATAAGTGGTGAGTCTTGTACTACTTCTGTATTAAACTAACATTAACGGTACTGCCATTGTCTAGTGTGAAATGTAATATTTAACTCAAGAACCGTCGCAGACAACTACTAGTTACACGACTAGTGAAATTGCCGTCTGTGCAACAAGGGAGCAGGCATTGTCTCATGGACAAGTTGATCTCGGAGAGGTCATGAGGAGAGATCAGAGAGAAACGGGAGAAAGATGTGTGAGGTCAGGGCTAGTGCAGGGGTATCTTTAGAGGAATTTGGCCTGGTGGGCTAGGGGAAGAGAAGTGGCAGAGGCGGCTGAATGAATGGTCTCAATCTTAGAGACAAAGAAGTCCATGAGCTCGTCACACTTATTGTCGGAGGCGACAAGGGAGAGGGGTTTAAGGAGACAGTTAGCAGTGGAGAATAGAACCCAGGGTTTATCTTTGCATTCCAGAATGATTCTGGAATAGTGAGCAATTTTGGCAAATGAGAGAAGGGCCCAATAATGCTTTATGTGGTCCAGCCAGATCTGGCGGTGAGTGGCTAAACCAGTTGTCTGCCATATCGGTTCAAGTCTGCGTCTCTTAGACTTAAGGGAGCAAAGGTCAGGGCTGTACCAGGGAGAGCGGCCAGGGGGAGAGAGAGAGAGAGAGTAATGGTTTTAATAGGGACTAGGGCATCAACAGTGGTGGCGAGAGTGTGGTTGAGCAGATCGCTAGCTGCAGAAATGTCATGCTGAACGGAGGGCCAAAGGCCGGACAGTTGAGAGTTCATAAGTGCAGTTGTGAGAGAGTTGGGAAAGAGTTTTTTTCCAGTATTGACTATGTAGAAATTTACTCCGATTAATATTGGAAAGACTAAATCCATTGTCTTCTGTCCCCGCCACAAACTCCATTCCCTAGCCACTGACTCCAAACCTCTCCCTGGCCATTGTCAAAGGCTGAATCAGGCTGCTCGCACCCTGGCGTCCTATTTGACCTTGAGCTGAACTTCCGACCCCATATCTTCTCCATCACCAAGACCACCTACTTGATTTTAAAATTCTCATCCTCGTTTTCAAATCCCTCCATGGCCTCGTCCCTATCTCCGTAATCTCTGATTTTCTTTACTCCACCATTGGCCATCATGTCTTCAGCTGCCTAGGCCCCAAGCTCGGGAATCCTCTCACAAATTTCTCCGCATCGCTACCTCTTTTTCCATCTTTAAGACACTCCTTAAAATGTACCTCTTTAACCAAGCTTTTGATCACCTGTCCTAATGTCTTCTCCTTTGGCTCTGTATCAAATTTTGTCTGATTATGCTCTTGTGAAGTGCCTTGGACACATTTTACTACTTTAAAGGCACTACTATAAATGCAAGTTGTTGTTTATTAAATAATTTTCTTCTAAAGCTAAATATTGTAAAGTTGAATTCAAGAAGTGTAGAGAATGACAAGGAATGTCATTAATTCATATGATTCCCTGATTACCTGCAACTATTACAAGGCTTGACTACAGTTTTCAAAAAATTATCCTCCTGCCTTGGAGATTATTAAATTTGCTAGATTTCCGTCCTCCTTTTTGGACAGAGTTTGGTTCTTTACTTTGCAGAAGATTTTTTTTTCTTTTCACCTCCTCCTCCGGTGAAAGACCGGGGTATAGTTCAGAGGTGGTATTCTGATACTTTACCCTATACTGCCTTATCTAAGTGGCCTCTTTTCAAGTCCTTACGAATACATACTCTGGCACCAGGAAATAAGCTGGACGATGGCAATGCCAGTTCGAAGATTGTTCTAACTGCAGAAGCTTTTACAGCAGAGTCAGATTCCATCCGCAGTTCCAAGGGGTCGCTGCATGCTGACCAGAAGCCTGAATCCTGGTCGATTGTTCCAGTTTTCAGCCCTTTTGCTGCCCTACTTGCTATCAGCTCACAACACAGACCAATGTGTTAATCCTGTCTGCCCCCTCCCAACTTTCCTCTCCATCGATCCCTTTCCATGCGCAAACACAGGCAGTTTTAATACCTGAATATTCCTGCTTGAACAGAAAAACAGAAACTTAAAATTAAAATAATTATCCAACTATTTAGGAAACACTACAATAGTATTTAGGGGTGTTTTGATTACCAGGCACCAGCCTATGTATTCATAAGGTCTTGAAATTATTGGGACTGTTTTCCTCGGCCCTGTTTAGCAAGCTTTGGAGAAACAGATGCAACAGATGTTAATCCTTTCCACTCACTGTTTCTGAAAAACATCGTATCCAGTAAAATATCGGACCCAGGGTAATACCACACCCATAATACCACACCCAGGGTAATACCGGACCCGAGGGCAACATCGCACCCAAACCTCCTTTGTGACTTTCTGATGTTTGCAACCAACTGTGCTTTAAGAAGCAGTGAATTGACAATTACATGCAAATAAATGTCAGTGAGCTTTGCACACAAATTCCCTCCAATACCAGATCAGGGGTAGATTGTCCTTGTAGCTTCAGCTTCTCACCTCTTCCCCCTTCAAAGCAGCACTCCTTGCTCCCATTCACTACTATTCACTTCCTTCTTTGACCATTCGTGTCACCCTTTCTTTCCTTACATTCTCCGCCCCTGCTCAGTCCTGTTACTACCAGTGTCTCACAGCTAATGCTCCAGACTGGATCCCTCCCTCCTCTCAGTGCACTGGACAGGACTGTAATCTCTGTAAACTGTAGGCAGAAACTCGTGCAATGACAGAAATTCCTGCTTACAGTTGTAGAGGCCACAATCCTGCCACGAGAATTACCGCAAAAGGAGAGAAAGAGGGAGAGTAAGATCTGTTCCATTATGTCCGTTATGGTTCAGAGTGCGACTGAGAGAGGGCACTGATAGCTAGAAAACACAGATGTTGACTAGATCCCAAAACATTGACTGCCAACATGAAATGCAGTTGGCATGTAAGATTATGCAGAATTAGCTGTTCTCAGCTAGGGGCATTGCATTTGACATAGTTTAAGAAAGGAGGAAAAAAATCAACTAAGGTTCTTGTTCTTGATTATTGCCCAGTGACCCCAACTTAAAAGTTCATGCATGTGGACATCTGAAGTGGAACTCAATTGGTCTGGTCTGTGACATCCCTCATTGTCAAACAGCTTATTGACATGTTCTGGGTCAGTTTACACATGGAAAGCCTGTCGCTTGGATGAATTGCTGATGTCAATGTGTCAGCATGAGTCAATGTTTTGAGCAGAAACTGGAGAGACAACACCAGAAAGCATATATCAAATACCTACTGAATAAGGATCTTTATCAAATGGGTGGATAGGGCATGATAACACCAATATACTATCAGGTCTATTGTTGAATAAACATTATATCGATGGGTAGTCAACACACAGCCTTTATTCATTCTTTTGTCAGGGTAGACTGAGAAACTCTCCAAACTGCTTCAAAGCTACTTGGAGCATGAGCCAGGCTCAAGATATTCTGCACTCATAAAATCCGAGGGCTACCTTCTCCAATCCAGGTGATTTTTCTATCGGTTTCAGAAGCATTTAAAAATCAAATAAGCAGCTGGTCGGTGAATAACTTGAAAATGAATCACATAACTCAACAGTCCCATGTATGCGTTACCAGAGCAATTTCTTCCACAAGAAAGAAATCTTGACTCTTGTGTCTTGCTAAATTGCTGCTATTTTCCTGCACTTCAACTTCAGAGCAGAGCTGGGATTTCTTTACAAGCACTCTTGGACCGACAAATATGCCCATTGTATTCCACTATTAGACATACCTTGCCGGCAGAGCCTAAAGGATTCCCTGCATAAATTGCCTTCTAGAATTGCTCCTTGAGAACAGCATCTACTTTACCATACCTCGGGATGCAAGAACCTTTGTTCTGCTTCTCCCCGATGTCTATTGACAGACAACGGTGAAATGTATCTTTTCCCCTCCAAGTAACAACTCTCCATCCAGCAGCATTTCAATCCAAGGTTAGAACTGATTCAAGTGTTGCTAGTCAATTAATGAATTAGATTATTGTACGGAGTGACAGTACAGTGTGTTAATATTCAATGAACAGTTCAAAATATTCAAACTAGTCAGGAGCCATACAGTCACTCATCTCTGCAGCACAGAGACCATGCTAACTAATGATGTTTGTTTTCCTATGTTTAACACAGTTTATGCTTCAGTTTATAGTCAGCTCTAAAATCTAGGGATCTGGTTTCTTTAAAACATGAACACCCTTGACAACCACGCAATTATACCAATATTTCGACTGGCACTCATCAAATGACAGAGGACAATAACAACAACTTATATTTATCTAGCACCTTTAATGTAGTAAAACATCCCAAGGCGCTTCACAGGAGTGTTACAACAAAAAATGACACCAAGGCAGATAAGGAGAAATTAGGGCAGATGACCAAAAGCTTGTTAGAAAGTTCATTACGTTCCATTACCATTTGAGAGAGCGAAGGGGACTATATAAATGTACTATATATTGCAAGTTACAGATAAACCAATAGGGAACAGGACCCTTCTCATCTACCTCCCCAAAGAAAGTCCACTCTAAATTTTTGAATGTCAATCGAGAGATGCACTGCATGAACAGTCCAGAAAATAACATTTCAAAAAGTTAAGAAAATAAAATGTAAGTGAATCAGACTTAAACATGCTAGGTTATTGTCAGAAAGTGAGGAGCACAAAAGATTTCCGTTTTGTATTTTTTTCCTGAGCGAGCGGTTTATTTCATTTTAGAGGAATTTTATTTTGGTGTTTCAAACACATGGGCCCTGATAACTCGGAGGGGCAGTCGGAGCGTGGGGCCGCGATATCGGGCGGAAAACTCAAAAAACTTTCAATTCAGCCACCTAATTATAACTTCCAGGTTTGGCGCCGAATGCTCGGCTGCGGGCGAGTGGAGGACCTGCATGATACAATTGCAACTGAAGTATTTGAGGACGGAATTTTGAGGAGTTAGGAGTTTGAACCAAGAGAGTGGGTGAAGTCTCAGAATGGCTTCAGGATGCACAAGGGCTGTTGTTGGCCACGAGTGTGGATTTAATGATGCATTGCATGATGCACGGAGGAGCCGGAGAGAGATAGTCTTTCCCAGCAATGGGAGAAAGAAATAGAATTAATTAGCAGCGACGCACGTCATTCAACACTCAGTAATGTGGGCTTGATTTCAGCAGCGAGTGAAATATGATCATCTCCATCAAGGTAAGTTGCAATATTCTTTTCTTGCCAGTACTTTTCTATCCACCAGGGCCTCCAAGCATGCAGCGGCAGTCGGTGGACCTCGTGGGACCAGTTAGACAGATAATTGGATTTTCACCTGGTGACTCACAGTTCACAAGTGAGCAAGAGCAGACAGTGCTGGCAGGGATAGCAGTGGAGTGTCTGCATCGGAGGCCAACTCCATGGAACATCAATCGCAGCAATCAAATGAGACCATGCCCGCCTTGACCATTGCCATGCAGACTCTGAATGTCACCAAGTATGGTTCCTTAAATAGGATGGCAGGCACCTTAGCCTTGGCCTTACAGCATCCCGCTGATATGCACCAAGCTGCTCTCCAACAAAGGAGTGAAATTTGGCTGGCTCATGAGGGGGACGTTGGCAAAAGGGGCCATGGAAGTGGGATCTCCACTCAAAGTGCTCTCACTTCTCACCCATTTCCCCCGCCTGCACCATTTGTGTTACCTCCTCTCCCAAAGGCCAAGTCTGTCCCTGGACAGCTACAGGTGGAGCAGGCTTTGGCGGAGCCTTCACGGGTTCTAACACCCTGAGGTCACCAGCCAAGAGCACTGAAACAGTCAGCAGCGGGATCTGAGCAGCCTGCCTCTATATCTGCTCAAGCAACAGAGTTTTCAGCAGGTAGGATCAGTAAAAAATCTAGTTGGACAAGGGTATGCATTTGGGTATATGAAAAAATATTATGTTGTTAAGTTTCCATTGTTTCGTAGAATCACATGAAATGTATTACTGTGCACCAGTTTCCCATGTTGTCCATTCTTGGTTGTTGGGTGTAACTCATCTTGACTGTTACTTGTTGATGATTGGGAAGACATGAATTGACAGGGACCAATGGGGGGATGTGCGATGGGTGGATGGTTGGTTGGTTGGTTGAAGGACTGCTTTGTGCCAGTGGGATTGGGGGTGGGGAATGAGTGTGGCCATTGGAAGTGATTGTTACATCGGTTCAGTGGTGGTAACTAACTGAAACTTACAGCTACAAGGGAATCCCTGGCATCAATGTGCATGGCTGCTGTTGTGTTAGGGTTGCCGGCTTTCTCCTCCTCCTCTTCGGATTTGTATGCAGACGATGAGTGCCCAGTGCCTTGCTCCTCTTCCAACTCCAATTCTTTCTACTGTGCAATGCTGTGCCTTTTCTTGTGGTTACACATCAGCTAAACATTGATGGAATGGAATCCCTTGACATTTACGAATAGTCCTGGTTGATATGGGGCAGCATGGATTGCCACGTGTGTGCAGTCGATGACACTCTGCACCTGTGGGACACCAGCCAGAGCTGCAAACCCGAGCAGCTGCCAATTCTGACTGGCTTAATCACAGGCGAAGTTCACATGACTGCCAGCCCTGGCAAACAACCCATCGGTGACCTCGCTATACAGTCATATGCAGCCAACTGGAAGATCGAAGATACGTCTCTGGCAGCGCCCTGAATGGATCCAGAGGCAAAAAGGTTGAGGCCGGTGGTCACGGTCACAGTCACGTAACAGGTGGTCACCAGGTCCACCAAGGAGCAGGCCTTCTTCTCGGAGGCTGCCAATGTCTTCCACTACCTGACAGCCTCTGGAAGCGTTGCTCTTCCAGGAGCTCAAGGAAGCTGAGTATCTGCCTGTACATCCTGTTATGTGGATAGTGCCTCCTGCAAGCTCCACCCCTCTGCTGACTAGCTGCGGCTCTCTCCACAGCAGGCTGCTGTTGTCGCAGATTGGCTCTTGGACAAGGAGCAAGATGACTATCAAAAGGCAGCCATGGCGCCAGCCACCCCGAGTCTCAATATCTCCAAAGTGCTGAAACTAACCTCACCACAAGTACTCTGAACAAACCCTTTCCCAGTGGTAGATCAGAAAGCAGCTGTGAGCACCGAGTATTTTTTGCTGTATTTGCCTGACTTTTAATGAGCCCCATGAATTGCTGTTCCCTTCTCGTCCTGGTCTCGATGGTGGTAAATTTAAATACCGGTTAAAATATCACTGTAATTCATGGATTTACATACCTAAATTGCTAACCCGCCTCTCCAGAGGGGGTTATGAACACACCCGAGGTAAACAACAACTAGTATTTATATAGTACCTTTAACATAGTGAAACATTCCAAGGTGCTTCACAGGAGTATTATACGATAAAAATGTGACATCGAGCTGCATAAGTAGAAATTAGTGCAGATGACCAAAAGCTTGGTCAAAGAGGTATGTTTTAACGAGCGTCTTGAAGAAGGAAAGAGAGTATAGAGGCGGAGAGGTTTAGGCAGGGAGTTCCAAGGCTTGGGGCTTCGGCAACAGAAGGCACAGCCACCAATGTTTGAGCGATTATAATCAGGAATGCTCAGGTGGGCAGAATTAGAGGAGCGCAGATATCTGGGGGGCTGAAGGAGATTAGAGAGATAGGGAGGGGCGAGGTCGTGGAGGGATTTGAAAATAAGGATGAAAATTTTGAAATCGAGGCGTTGCTTAACGTGGAAGTTGGCATGAATGCATTTTCGCCGACGTTAACCACCCCACCGACTGCTCCATATTAAAATTCACCCCATAATCTTCCTTCTTTAACCCAGATAAAATATCAAGAAAGATCAAAACCTAGTCACTGTATTTACAACCAATATAGGTGTGTGTCCTTTAGCTTTGTAGCCTCTTGTGAAACATAACTGTGTATATTCAAAATGGGGTAGAATTTTTTTCATGATATATTCGGAGGGTTATGTTGGGCTCCACACACAACACATAACCACCCTCTTTCACAACAACTTGCAATGTGGCTTACAGTTAAGTTGCATGCGGAGAATTCTTCCTGTAGCTAAATAGGATACACCAGTTCTTGTTCAGAATTACGTTACCTATGTGCTTGTATTTACACAATTAATGCTCACAACAGCGCATCATTCTCAGAAGGAAGTAAATCGAACTTTACAAAAGCAGAATATTGCGGATGCTGGAATCTGAAATAAAATCAGAAAACGCTGGAAATCCTTAGGAAGCTGTGACATTTCGAACGCCAGTTCTGACGCAGGGTCACAGATCTGAAACGATAACTCGGTTTCTCTCCACAGATGCTGCCTGACCCGCTGAAATTTCCAGCATGTTTTAAATCGAACTTTACCTCCTTTCCTGAGATGCAACATGCGGTCCCGCATGTTTCTTTGTTCAAAACCTGAAGAGGAACTTTCGGGAGTTGCGGAAGTAAATGAAAAGGGGTTCCCACGTACCTTGTTTCCAGCTGCAGAGTCGCTCGTCAGAGGGTCCAACTGAGAATAGCTTGCACTCACTTGGGCGATAGACAAGGGACACACAGCTTTAGGCGTGCTGCTGTTGTCGATGTTGTAAGGTGCGCACCAGAAGGAATGCTTCGTTCTCCCACAGCCACGGGTATCTCACCAAGTAACTCATTGTGCCTGGGCGGAAAGCCCCGGGGCGGAGTCTGATTTACATTTCTCAGAGTAAAACCTCAGAGTGCGGGCAGGGCAGGCTGATTGTTCACAATTTTGATGACAAGTGGTTTGAAAACTTCTCCAACCGTTTCATAGATCGGAAATGCATCCGTTGTATTGATTGTACACCCTAAATTATAGAATGTTTTCAGTGTATACACTTAATTATGTTTAATATAATCTCTCTACAGCGGTATAAACAACTGATGTTATTTATATAGCGCCATTAATGTAGTAAAACGTCTCAAGGCACTTCGCAGGAGTATTATGAGACATAAAAAATTGACACTGAGCGACATAAGCAAAAATTAGGTGACCCTTGTTCACAGAGCAAAGGTTTTAAGGAATGACTTTAAAGGAGGAAAGAGAGGTAGAGAGCTTTAGGGAGGGAATTCCACAGCTTAGGGTCGAGGCAACAGAGGCACGGCCACTAATGATTGAGCGATTACAACCAGGGATGCTCAAGACGAGTGCAGATATTTCGGGGCGGGGGTTATGGGGCTGAAGGAGATTAGAGAGATAGGGAGGGGCGAGGCCATGGAGGAATTTGAAAGCAAGGATGAGAATTTTGAAATCAAGTCGTTGCTTAACCAGGAGCCAATGTGGATCAGCGAGCACAGGGGTGATAGGTGAGCGGGACTACGTGCGAGTTAGGTCATGGGCAGCCGAGTTTTGGATCACCGCTAGTTTACTTAGGGGAGAATGTGGGAGGCCAGCTAGGAGTGCATTGGAATAGTCAAGTCTAGAGGTAACAATGGCATGGATGAGGGCTTCAGCAGTGGATGAGCTGAGGCAGGGGCAGAGACGGGCGAAGTTACGGAGGTGGAAATAGGCGGTCTTAGTTATGCTGCGGATCTTCTTCCTCTTAGGCAGTCCCTTGGAGTCGAGGATGACTTGCTTCCACGCTAGTGAGTTCTCAGGTGACTGATGAGTCCGATGCAAGACCCACAGTCTCTGACACAGGTGGGGCAGACAGTGGTTGAAGGGGCGGGTGGGTGGGGTGCTTAAATTGCCATGTGCTCCTTCTGCTTGGCCTCCACTTGCTCCCGGCTAAGAGACTCGGGCGCCTTTCCGGATGCTTCTCCACTTTGGGCGGTCTTGGGTCAGGGATTCCCAGATGTCAGTGGGGCTGTTGCACTTTTATCAAGGAGGCTTTGAGGATGTCCTTGAAGTGATCCTCTGTCCACCTGGGGCTCACATGCCATGTCGGAGTTCTGAGTAGAGCGCTTGTTTTGGGAGTCATGCAGACGATGTGGCCC
This sequence comes from Pristiophorus japonicus, assembly GCF_044704955.1. NCBI lineage: Eukaryota > Metazoa > Chordata > Chondrichthyes > Pristiophoridae > Pristiophorus > Pristiophorus japonicus. The sequence continues at coordinate 82,994,850 of NC_091993.1, forward strand.
GTCCATTGGAGCAATCTGACAAGTTAGAGACTGGAGGGGTCAAGAGAAGTTTTGGTAAGGTAGAGCTGGGTGTCATCAGCGTACATGTGGAAACTGAAGCTGTATTTTCAGATGATGTCGCCAAGGGGTAACGTAGATGAGAAATCGGAAGGGGTAGATCCTTAGGGGATGCCAGAGGTAACGATGTGGGAGCGGGAAGAGAAGCTGTTGCAGGTGATTCTCTGGCTATTATCAGATGGATAGGAATGAAACCAGGTGAGGGAAATCCCACCCAGTTGGCCGACGGTGGTGAGGCGTTGGAGAAGGATGGAGTGGCCAACCGTGTGGTCGCGGGAGCAGGAAGTGGGTCTCATGGATAAGATGAACTTGGAGACTTCATGAGGGGGGATCGGAGAGAAGCTATAGAAAGATGTGACGTCAGGGCTAGAGCAGGGGGCATCCTTGGAAGAAGTTCATATGAAAACACAGCGTCAATTTCCACATGTACGCTGATGACACCCAGCTCTACCTGACCAAAACTTCTCTTGACCCATCCAGAGTCTCTAAATTGTCAGATTGCTCTGATGGACAGGCTAGCTGTGGGCTGGGTTTCCCAGGTCTCAGGAACCGAGGCAGCTGAAGGAAAACGGGAGCTGCCAAATCCGGCAGGTGCTTTTTATAGCATTGCTTGTGGGCCAGGAGGAGCAGGGGTGCTTCTTCCAGCCCCTTAAACAATTCTTCTGCTGCAATCATTCAAACCTACCCTCGCACTCTTCAGACGCCCCCGTGATCTTCAACCCCCCCTGATCTTCAGAACCCCGCGATCAGCCTTCCTTCCCACAATCTCCCCCTCCCGCCTTGCTACCACGCTCGGAGCCACACCCTAATCACCCATGACCATGCCCCGATCTTCTCCAGTTGCTGGGAGTGCCAGTAGTCCACGTGGTCCCCGGCTGTGAGCTACCATTGGTTATCCCAATCAGCAGCTGGCCAGTCTCTCAATCTGGCCGGCTGCCAGGCGTGTAAAGGAATAATAAAAAGCTAATGATATCCTGATGTTAAATTCGGCGATCCCGGCATTTCTGGGTTTCAAGGCCACAGGCACACGCCTGTTGGGGTCCCGGCTCTGATTTTAAAGGGGGGGGAGGCGGCGGGGGGAACGCGCACGTTGTCCGTGAGCCTCGGAGCAGGCAGCCCACCCTGAAAGTCCAGCAATGTGAATGGTTCCCGCGAATTGGAAAGTAGCAAATGTAATCCCACTATATAAGAAAGGAGGGAGAGAGAAAACGGGGAACTGTAGACCAGTTCACCTGATATCTGTAGTAGGGAAATTGCTGGAATCTATTATTAAGGATAACAGGGCACTTAGAAAATAATAATAGGATTGGGCAGAGTCAACACACATTTATGAAAGGGAAATCATATTTGACAAATCGCTTGAATTTTTTGAGGTTGTAAGTAGCAGAATAGTTAAGGGGAGGCACCAGTGGATGTTGTGAATTTGAATTTTCAGAAGGCATTCGATAAGGTGCCACACAAGAGGTTATTAAATAAAATTAAGGCTCATGGGATTAGGGATAATATACGAGCATGGATTGAGGATTGGTTAACGGACAGAAAACAGAGAGTAGGAATAAACAGGTCATTTTCAGGTTGGCAGGCTGTAACGAATGGGGTGTCACAAGGATTGGTGCTTGGGGCCCCAGCCATTCACAATCTATATCAATGATTTGGATGAGGGGACCAGGGTCAAGGATGTCACTGAGCGGCTGCAGGGCATTCTGGGGGGAGAGGGCGAACAGCCAGAGGTCGTGGTCCACATCGGTACCAATGACATAGGTAGGAAGAGGGATGAGGTCCTGCAGGCAGAGTTTAGGAGAGAGATTAAAAAGCAAGACCTCAAAAGTAATAATCTCCGGATTATTCCCAGTGCCACAAGCTAGTTAGTACAGAAATAGGAAGGTAGAGCAGAAGAATACGTGGCTGGAGAGATGATGCAGGCGGGAGGGCTTTGGATTCCTGAGACATTGGGACCGTTTCTGGGGGAGGTGGGACCTGTACAAGCCGGACGGGTTGCACCTCAATGGAGCAGGAACCAATATCCTCGCGGGGAGGGTGGGGGGTGGGGGGCTGCTGGTGCTGTTGGGGAGGGTTTAAACTCGCTTGGCAGGGGGATGGGAATCTGAGAAGTAGATTCAGTAGGGAGGGAAGTAAAGTTGGAATTAGAAAGCAAAAATAAAGAAAGTGAGTTTGAAGGAGAGAGGAAATAAGCAGGAAAAAGGTAAAATAACAAATTTAAAGGCACTTTGTCTAAATACACGTAGCATTTGTAACAAAAGAGATGAGTTGACGGCACAAACTGAGACAAATGGGTATGATCTGATAGCCATTACAGAGACGTGGTTGCAAGGTGACCAGGACTGGGAATTAAATATTCAGGGGTATTTGACAATCCGGAAGGACAGATAGAAAGGAAAAGGAGGTGGGGTAGCTCTATTGATGAAAGATGGAATCACTGAAATAGTGAGAAACGATATATGCTCTCAGGAATCAGGATGTTGAAACAGTTTGGGTGGAGATAAGGAATAGTAAGGGGAAAAAGTCACTGGTGGGCGTAGTATATAGGCCCCTTAAAAGTAGCAACTCTGTTGGTCGGAGCATAAACCAGGAAATAGTGGGGGCTTGTAAAATGGGAACAGCAATAATCATGGGTGATTTTAACTTCCATATTGATTGGAAAAATCAAATTGGTCAGGGTAGCCTTGGGGAAGAGTTCATAGAGTGCATAAGGGACGGAACCAACCGGGGGCAGTCTATCCTAGATTTGGTCCTGTGTAATGAGACAGGATTAATAAACAGTCTCTTAATAAAGGATCCCCTTGGAATGAGTGATCATAGCATGATTGAGTTTCAAATTCAGATGGAGGGTGAGAAAGTTGGATCTCTAACCAGCATAATAAGCTTAAATAAACGAGACTATGAAGGTATGAGGGCAGAGTTAGCGAAAGTGAACTGGGAAAACAGATTGAAGTGTGGGACAGTTGATGAACAGTGCTGTACATTTAAAGAGATATTTCACAACTCTCAAGAAAAATATATTCCAGTAAGGAGGAAAGGGTGCTAGAGAAAAGAAAGCCATCCGTGGCTAACTAAAGAAATAAAGGACGGTATCCAATTAAAAATAAGGGCATACAAAGTGGCCAAAACTAGTGGGAGGACAGAAGATTGGGAACATTTTAAAAGCCAGCAAAGAATGACTAAAATAATTTAAGAAAGGGAAGGTGGACTATATAAGTAAACTAGCACAAAATATAAAAACAGATAGTAAGAGTTTCTGTAGGTATATAAAAAGAGTGGCAAAAGTGAGTGTTGGTCCCTTAGAGGACGAGACCGGGGAATTAGTAATGGGGAACATGGAGATGGCAGACTTGTATCAGTTTTTACGGTAGAGGACACTAACACTATTCCAACAGTGGATAGTCAAGGGGCTATGGGGTGGGTGGGGGGCGGGGAGGAACTTAACACAATCACAATCACTAAGGAGGTGGTACTCAGTAAGATAATGGGACTAAAGGCAGATAAATTCCCTGGATCTGATGGCTTGCATCCTAGGGTCTTAAGAGAAGTAGTGGCAGGGATTGTGGATGCATTGGTTGTAATTTACCAAAATTCCCTGGATTCTGGGGTGGTTCCAGCAGATTGGAAAACTGCAAATGTAATGCCTCTATTCAAAAAGGAGACAGACAAAAAGCAGGAAACTATTGACCAGTTGGCCTAACATCTGTGGTTGGGAAAATGTTGGAATCCATTATTAAAGACGCAGTAACAGGACATTTGGAAAAGCAAAATTTGGTCAGGCAAAGTCAGCATGGATTTATGAAGGGGAGGTCATGTTTGACAAATCTGCTGGAATTCTTTGAGGATGTAAGGGGAACCAGTGGATGTGGTGCATTTGGACTTCCAGAAAGCATTTGACAAGATGCCACACAAAAGGTTACTGCACAAGATAAAAGTTCACGGGGTTGGGGGTAATATATTAGCATGGATAGAAGATTGGCTGACAAACAGAAAACAGAGAGTCGGGATAAATGGTTCATTCTCTGGTTGGCAATCAGTAATGAGTGGGGTACCGCAGGGATCAGTGCTGGGACCCCAACTATTTACAATCTATATTAACGACTTGGAAGAGGGGACTGAGTGTAACGTAGCCAAGTTTGCTGATGATACAAAGATGGGAGGCAGGGTAATGTGTGAGGAGGACATAAAGAGGATGCAGGAGGACATAGACCGGCTAAGTGAGTGGGCAAGAATTTGTCAGAGTATAATGTTGGAAAATGTGAGATCATGCACTTTAGCAGAAAAAATCAAAGAGCAAGTTATTATTTAAATGGAGAAAGTTTGCAAAGTGCTGAAGTACAGCGGGACCCGGGGGTTCTTGTGCATGAAACACAAAAGGATAGTATGCAGGTACAGCAAGTGATCAGGAAGGCCAATTGTATCTTGGCCTTTATTGCAAAGGGGATGGAGTAGAAAAGCAGGGAAGTCTTGTTACAGCTGTACAGGATATTGGTGAGGCCACACCTGTAATACTGCATCCAGTTTTGGTTTCCATATTTATGAAAGGATATATTTGCTGTGGAGGCAGTTCAGAGAAGGTTCACTAGGTTGATCCCAGGGATGAGTGCGTTGACTTATGAGGAAAGGTTGAGTAGATTGGGCCTCTACTCATTGGAATTGAGAAGAATGAAAGGTGATCTTATAGAAATGTATAACATTATAAGGGAGGTTGACAAGGTGGATGCAGAGAGGATGTTTCCACTGGTGGGGGAGACGAGAACTAGAGGGCATGATCTTAGTGTTATATATGTGAACTTGTATTTACTCTGTACAGGCACCAGAGGGCTCATTCCCCAGAGTCCCAAGGGATCCCATAATCCCTTGGGAGCACAGGTATTTAAGAAGGCTTCACAGGTTGGAGAGGCACTCTGGAGACCTGCAATAAAAGACTACGGTCACACTTTACTTTGAGCTCACAGTGTTCAGTCTGACTCTTTCTCCATACTCAACATTCAGGGTAAGGGGCCGCCCATTTAAGATGAGGAGAAATTTATTCTCTTAGAGGGTTGTGAATCTGTGGAATTCGCTGCCTCAGAGAGCTGTGGACATCCTCTCTGGGACATTAAATGAACTTAAGACAGAAATAGACAGTTTCTTAAACGATAAGGGTTATGGGGAGCGGGCAGGGAAGTGGAACTGAGTCCATGATCAGATCATCCATGATTATATTGAATAGCGGGCAGGTTCGAGGGACCTTATGGCCTACTCCTGCTCCTATTTTTTATGTTCTTATGTAATATATCCAAGTTTGCTGATGATACAAAGCTAGATGGGAATGTAAGTTGTGAGGTGGATGCAAAGAAACGTCAAAGGGATATAGACAGGCTAAGTGAGTGGGCAAGAACATGGCAAATGGAATATAATGTGGAGAAATGTGAAGTTATCCACTTTGGTAGAAAAAAGAGAAAAGCAGAGTATTTTTTAAATAGTGAGAGGTTGGGAAATGTTGGTGTTCAGAGGGACCTGTGTGTCGTTGTACACAAATCACTGAAAGTTAACATGCAGTTAAGAAAGCAAATGGTATGTTGGTCTTTATTATAAGAGGATTTGATTATAAAAGTAAAGACATCTTATTGCAATTATATAGGGCCCTGCTGAGTCAGCATCTGGAGTATTGTGTATGTTTTGGTCTCCTTATCGAAGAAAGGAAGGATTGTCCTATGAAGAGAGATTGAGCAGACTAGACCTATATTCTCCAGAGTTTAGAAGACTGAGAGGTGATCTTAAAATAGAGTATGAGAGGAAGCTTGCTGGGAACATAAAAACTGACTGCAAAAGCTTCTATAGATATGTGAAGAGGAAAAGATTAGCGAAGACAAACGTAGGTCCCTTGCAGTCAGAATCAGGTGAATTTATAATGGGAACAAAGAAATGGCAGACCAATTGAACAAATACTTTGGTTCTGTCTTTATGAAGGAAGACACAAATAACATTCCGGAAATACTAGGGGACCGAGGGTCTAGCGAGAAGGAGGAACTGAAGAAAATTTTTATTAGCCAGGAAATTGTGTTAGGGAAATTGATGGGATTGAAGGCCGATTAATCCCCAGGGCCTGATAGTCTGCATCCCAGAGTACTTAAGGAAGTGGCCCTAGAAATAGTGGATGCATTGGTGATCATTTTCCAACAGTCTATTGACTCTGGATCAGTTCCTATGGACTGGAGGGTAGCTAATGTGACACCACTTTTTAAAAAACGAAGGAGAGAGAAAACAGGTAATTATAGACCAGTTAGCCTGACATCGGTAGTGGGGAAAATGTTGGAATCAATTATTAAAGATGAAATAGCAGCGCATTGGAAAGCAGTGACAGGATCGGTGCAAGTCAGCATGGATTTATGAAAGGGAAATCATGCTTGACAAATCTTCTAGAATTTTTTGAGGATGTAACTAGTAGAGTGGACAAGGGAGAACCAGTGGATGTGGTGTATTTGGACTTTCAAAAGGCTTTTGACAAGGTCCCACACAAGAGATTAGTGTGCAAAATTAAAGCACATGGTATTGGGGGTAATGTATTGACGTGGATAGAGAACTGGTTTTCAGACAGGAAGCAGAGAGTTGGGATAAATGGGTCCTTTTCACAATGGCAGGCAGTGACTAGTGGGGTGCCGCAGGGCTCAGTGCTGGGACCCCAGCTATTTACGATATACATCAATGATTTAGAAGAAGGAATTGAGAATAATATCTCCAAGTTTGAAGATGACACTAAGCTGGGTGGCAGTGTGAGCTGTGAGGAGGAAGCTAAGAGGCTGCAGGGTGACTTGGACAGGTTAGGTGAGTGGGCAAATGCATGGCAGATGCAGTATAATGTGGATAAATGTGAGGTTATCCACTTTGGTGGCAAAAACATGAAGGCAGAATACTATCTGAATGGTGGCAGATTAGGAAAAGGGGAGGTGCAACGAGACCTGGGTGTCATGGTACATCAGTCATTGAAGGTTGACATGCAGGTGCAGCAGGTGGTGAAGAAGGCAAATGGCATGTTGGCCTTCATAGCTAGGGGATTTGAATATAGGAGCAGGGAGGTCTTACTGCAGTTGTACAGGGCCTTGGTGAGGCCTCACCTGGAATATTGTGTTCAGTTTTGGTCTCCTAATCTGAGGAAGGACGTTCTTGCTGTTGAGGGAGTGCAGCGAAGGTTCACCAGACTGATGCCCAGGACTGACGTATGAGGAGAGACTGGATCGACTGGGCCTGTATTCACTGGAGTTTAGAAGAATGAGAGGGGATCTCATAGAAACATATAAAATTCTGATGGGACTGGATAGGTTAGATGCAGGAAGAATGTTCCCGATTTTGGGGAGGTCCAGAACCAGGCGTCACAGTCTAAGGATAAGGGATAAGCCATTTAGGACTGAGATGAGGAGAAACTTCTTCACTCAGAGGGTGGTGAACCTGTGGAATTCTCTACCCCCGGCTGTGGCGGCTCAGTCTTTGAATATTCAAGACCGAGATCAATCGATTTTTGAATATTAAAGGGATATGGGGACAGTGAAGGAAAGTGGAGTTGAGGTAGAAGATGAGCCATGATCTTATTGAATGGTGGAGCAGGCTCGTGGGGCCAAATGGCCTACTTCTGCTCCTAATTCTTATGTTGTTATTTAATTCCCATAATTTTCAACGGTGTCCCGACCGAACCAGGCTGACGGACGGGAGCAGAAGATCGCTAGCAGGAGGCCGTAATCGGTCTCCAGCAGTCAGGTAAGTGGTAAGCGGAGGGCGGAGGTGATCGGGGGAGGAGCTGGGGAGTGGGGGAGTCTTACTTGTGAGGCCCGGAGGAATGATCCTGTTCCTCCTGGCTCACCAGGAAACCTAAGGAAAAGGCTTTAAATTAAACCTGCCTGAGTCTGTTCTGGGCCTCTTGTGGCTCACATCCCACCTCCCGGTAGGTTTGACCTGACGGGGATGCTGTCACTGATGTCATCAGAACCTGATCTGCATATTTAAAGAAGGAACCCACTGCCTTCCTTCAGGTGACTTGCTCAAAAGAGTGGGTTAATATCGGGACCAGGCGCGGAGGCAGTGGGATCGTAAGGATAAGTTATTCCCCTCATTTCTGCTGTCCCTCCCCCCGGCTTGGTTTCAACCTGGTGGCTGGAGGTGGGGGATGTTGGGGTGTTAATATCAGAGTCACTTATTCAGAACTTTCCAGCAGGAGAATATATTGGGGGAGGTGGAATCTGTCATGTAAGCAAACTCTTTTTGTATTCACTATGTAACTATGTACGATGTACCACCTGAGGGCGCTGCTGTTGGAGGCCCCAGGGGTTACCTGCCCAGGTGTGCAGGGGCATATAAAAGGCAGTCAGCCATGCTGTTCCTCATTTTACAGTCGTATTAAATGGACTGAAGTCACACAGCTCTGACTCACCGTACAAGGCCTCGTGGAGTTATTCGATGGTAATTGCTGACATAACAGTGTCCACAGTAAGGCAGATTGTACATGGTAAGAGCAAGCTTCACGTTACAAATAGCTCCTTCATGTCCTACATTAATTCGAAATAAGTGTGGAAAATCTTCACCAAAAGCTTTGTTACATTTTCCAAGGAGGCATTGAGCAAGGTCCTATCAAACATGCTGATTGCAACTGTACCTGGATTGTTATCCTTGTGACTGTTCTCTGTTGCCAGCAAAGTGAGGAAGCGTGCAGGGCCATGTGGCGATGTTACTCTATTGTGATCACTTCTAAATGTGCTTTTTTTTGTGTGTTGTTGCAAGGGCTGCACCTCCACCAGAGCTGGGCTGTGGGAGTGGTGCCTTCAGGCTGTGTGTGTTGTGTGTGTGTGTATGCATACTGGCTTCTATGTGTGAGGTTTTGCTGACTGAAGTAACAGAACATTCACTCAGTGAAAAGCAAGTGACAAATTCAGTTGTCAGCGACTTTGTTATAATGGCAAAGAAGTGTCGAGCCCTTGGCTGGCGTCGTGCGAGGTTCATGTCATGACTCATCAAACTGCTAGAATAACATAAAAGCTCCCTGCATAACTCACAGCCCACGCAGCAGTGTGTGTGTGTGTTTGTGGTGGTGGTGGTGGGGGGAACATCACACCTCCAGGATCTTCTGAAGAGGGATGGAATGAATAAGTGATATCTCAACCGGTGACAGTGAGTTACCGCTGTTCTTTCTTGGGCATGAAAGACCCATAACTCACAAGGTCTGCAAGCACCAGTGACTTATAGCAGCCCCTGTATGTAGGTGAAAGGATGTCAGCAAGCACTCTGTCATCTGCCAGCCAACCGCCAGCCAACCGCTGTGCCGGTTTAAATATTTACATGCCAGATTTGCTCATTCTGGTAAGAGAATTCCACGCGTGTTGCCTCACTCTGGGGAAAACAATCCCGGCCGCATGTATTTGAAGGGGTTGGCAATCTGCTGCATGCTTGTCCGCACTTCTCACAAGGTGCAGGAATTGGCAGCTTCACATCTGTGACAGAACCCTCTTTTTATTTGATCCTTGATTTGTGCAGGAAAAAAAATGCGGATTTTACCAGATAATTGGTCTCGCTTTTAATCGGACCTCCCCCGGACTGGAGGGAGCGGGTTGGGGGGTTTAATATATCAGGATCAAGCAACCCGACCCCATTCCCGTGCGGTTATATATTTACATATGGAGGGATGTGATCGGGACCCAGGGGAGGTGTGAGTTCAGAGCCAGGGGCCCAGGGGCAGCACGGGCCAGCCCACACTGCGATATGTGTGCGCACTAGGTCCATGCAACAGAGCTGGTCTCCAGTTAGTCTTGGGTAATCCTTGCCACTGGACCAAGACCTAGCTCTGTCAAGCCCGTGTGGTGGTTGGTGAGCAACGGCCACCACACATTAAAAAAATCCACGCACAGGCATCTTCCACCCTCCAGGATGTAGTTCGGGTTCCTCATTCGAAACACCTGTGAACTCATCCTTTTTTTTTGGCATGGAAGCAAGTCATCCTCGTTTCGAGAGACTGCCTATGATGATGATGATGATGATGATGATGATGATGATGATGATGATGATGATGATGACGACGACAAACCCAGATGAGGCCATTAACAAGGTTCCCGTGAAAGGTCAGCAGCGGCCTCATTGACACGCCGCGACTTAAACTTAAACGTAGGTCAGAGATCATCATCATCATAGGGAGTCCCTCGAAATCGAGGAAGACTTGCTTCCACTCTAAAAATGAGTTCTCAGGTGACTGTACAGTCCAAAGGAATTACAGTCTCTGCTACAGGTGAGATAGACAGTCGTTGAAGGAAAGGGTGGGTGGGGAGTTTGGTTTGCCGCACGCTCCCTCCGCTGCCTGCGCTTGTTTTCTGTATGTGCTCAGCGCCCTCCCAGGTGCTCTTCCTCCACTTAGGGCGGTCTTTGGTCAGGGAGCGCCCCGGACTGTCGGCTGCCAAGGCAGGAGGCTCCGACTGCCTGAGGCAACTAAAGAAAGACTTGCATTTATATAGCACCTTCCATGACCACCTGATATCTCTAAGCGCTTTTCAGCCAATGAGTGTAGTCACTGTTGTCATGTGGGAAAGTACTGAAGATCAGATTCCTTGTAGAGCAAGAGTTCTCACCCATAGGCCTCACAAGGAAGCCTCCCCTCCCCAGCCCCGATCGCAGCCTTCTCTGTTTTTAGATCCTCTTACCACTATTTCCTGCTCCCGCCCACCTGCCAGGCACTCAATCTTGCCAGGTGTTCAGCGGGCGTCTGCCCAAGTTATTCAAATGAGGCCCTGCCATTAAGATCGGCAGGGCCTCCAGGTCCCCGGCCATTTTACCTGCAACGGGGCTCCCCCGCACCCTCCCCATTAATATCAGGGCCTCAGTCTTTCCTATGGACTGGACAGATCTCTGCAATTTTAATAGGAATGAAAAGCATAGACAACAGACATTTTCCCACTAAAGTGTCCCATTTCTTTTCGCTTTGGAGTCTAACAAAAATATTTTTAAAGTTAGAAGCAGGTCCCTTTCCTTTGGTGGTATCGTGGTGATGGATTGGAGCACAAAGCTTTCTCACAATCCACTAAAATTGTGTCGATCATTTATTTTTATTCAATAGTCAATTGTTGGCACCACTTTACAAGAAAGCTCCTCACTCACTTCCCCACAATAGGCCGCATTATCTTATTGTTATTATCTTAAACCTGTGCCATTCAAAAATTAACTTATGAATTAATTATTTCTAATTCTGTTGAAAGATACCAAGACCGGTTCATTGGAAATTTAGATGTGAAAGAGTCCTTTTTCATATTTCCTTCCTCTTTTTCAGCAGTGTTTAAATTAACTTTGGAAAGATACACCTAAAATATTCCCCCAACCAACACCACCAAAAACAGATTAACTAGTTAGTCATCTATCTGTTTTTGTGGGACCTAGCTACGTGCTAAATGGTTGCTGCATTTTCCTATGTAATAGTGATAGCACATCAAAGTAATTCATTGGGCTCAATTTTCCCCAGTTATCTGCGCCGTTATTTTGACGTGCGTCGCTTTTTTTTGCCTAACTTAAAATATCCAAGTTTCCCCAAAGTTTCTGCGCCAGCTAAACTCAGTGAGTTACGATTTTTTTAGGTTAGTACTTTTTTGCGTCATGGGGGCGTAACCTGATGTCTGCGCCAGTTTTTCACATTTAAGCAAGTTTGGCCAACTTACATTTCTCCTAGGACGGCATATGTAACCACTCCCAAAAAACCTTCTGGGCACTTGAGGAAAACCAGCGCACATTAAAAAATCGGCGCAAAAAGACGCCATGGTTTTAGGCGAAGTTTTGGAGGGAGACAAGAAGGCAAAGAACATGCATCATGAAGTTTAATTTTTTGAAAGTCAAAAGGGAGAAAATGGAAGTCTAATGCAATTCTTTGATTTTTTTTTTTAGTACCATGCCACCACCGAACGTCTCCAAACCGGACTTGAGGGTCAGAGTGTCAGCCAGACACAAGGTCTCTGGGCACGGCTTCAAAAGAAGCCCGGGGCGGGGTGGAAGCTGAACTGAAGGGATGAGAACCCTTAGGCTATACAGCAGCTCCAAAAGTCCAGGGAGGGGTGGCAAGGTGGAGGGGGTGTGTGGGGTGGGGTGTGTACGTCGAGCCCCTGTGTCCGGGTAAGGGAGCGATTCTGCCAGCCAACCCTCGAGCCTGGTGAGGAGACGTTCGGTCAATGGTGGGGTGGTACTTTGAAAGACATCAAAAATTAAATAATTGCATTAGACTTCATTACTTTATTGAGTGCCTAGCTTCCCGTTCTAAGCAAGCCTATTGCACATGTGCAGACGAAGGTCTGGTCCATACTAGGGCGTGACCTTGGGGGGAGAGAGAGAGAGAGAGAGGAAAGGTGCGAGTGCTTTCTCCTACTGTTTTGAGCTTCTTGCAAAGGTACAATTTAATCATGGGGGCAATACTGACAATGCCACACCTCGTGCAAGGCTTCTGCATGATGGTGCTGCGGAGATGATTGATTAGACATCATCACATGAGGAACCTCAGAGCACGTAGGATGATGGGCAGGAGGCCTTACCCATGTCGGGTATATCGAGACAGGTATGCATAACTGCACCTGAGTGAGGCAGACTGTGTGAGAAGGCTGTGTTTCCGCAAAGAAGTTGTAACTGAGATCTGTGAGTTAGTAAAAGCAGACCTGCAACCTAGAAGCGTCAGGAGGACTGCTTTGTCAGTTGAAGTGAAGGTTACAGCTGCACTTTAATTCTATGTATCTGAATCATTCCAGGCCACAACTGGGGATGTGTGCACCATTTCTCAACATGCAACACATGTCTGCATTCGGCAGGTGACTGCTGCACTATATGCCCGGAGGAATGACTACATAAAGTTTCCCATGACTGCCCAGGAAATGCGTGACAGGGCTGTGGGCTTCTCCAGGATTGCTGGCTTCCCAAAGGTACAGGGTTGCATTGATTGTACCCACATCGCCTTGCGAGCACCTTTGGAGGATTCTGAGATGTACAGGAACAGAAAAGGCTTCCACTCGGTGAATGTGCAGCTCATGTGTGACGACATGTATCGCATCATGGCAGTTTTTTCGAGATACTCTGGGAGCACCCATGATGTGTTCATCCTATGCGAGAGCGCTATATCTGCCATGGTTCAGCAGCAGACAGAAGGGCAGAGCTGGCTGCTGGGGGACAAAGGGTACGGCCTCGCCACCTAGCTCATGATGCCCATACGCGTAACCTGGATGGAAGCTGAGCGGGAATACAACATGTTGCACATTGCGGTGCACTGTATCATAGAGAGGACCATTGGCATCTTGAAGCAGCATTTCCGATGCCTGGATTATTCCGGAGACTACTTGCAATACTCCCTGAGATTGTCGGTCAATTATGTGCTGCATGCTGCACAACTTAGCCATCACGAGGCAGCAGCAGCTGGTAGTAGAAGACCCACCTGAGGTGAGAGTGGCTGATGATGAGGAGGAAGATGCAGATGAGGAGAAGGAGGAGGACGAGGAAGCCATGCAAGTACCTGAACCCGGAGCCGTCGTCTCCCTTTAACGGTTGCTCGAGCCTTGCACCAGCAGCTCATCTGTGAACCCTTTGCTGCCTGAAGGCTCAGTGGCAACTATTCCACATGGACCATGTTTACTGTTTGGACCTATTCCGTAATGTTGTGTTGTGTTAATGGAACAAATAATGGAGGTTAGTCTGGGGACTGGAGTGGGAGTGGCAGTTGATTCCATCAATAGCTGCGGGGTCTGGGCATGTTCCCTTCTTGCAGCAGCTAACCCCGACATTCCCTCCCTCATGTTGTGTTAATGGAACAAATAATGGAAATGATTCAGTTATAAGTTAAAATATATTTTATTCAAAATTTTGACACTTGTTTGTACTTAACTTAACTTTAATAAAAATATTCTTGTATCAAACATTTTGACGTTTTCAGTTAAGGTCACTTACAAACTTTTAAACTTGTAAATTTACATCACTTGCAAAAAAACTTGTAATTTGAGAACAGTTACAACAGTAACAACAATAATAATAACAACAACAGCAGCAAAGAAAGTCTGCACCCACCTCTTCTCCACCTTATTCTAAGACCGCCCGCTGCGCTTGGTCTTGGTGACTCCACCCCTGCCCGTAGGCAGTGGCGCAGCGTTTCTCGGGTTGGTACCAGGCTAATTATTTTGAGCATCTCGGGTAATGCGCACTTCTTGATGGGGGGGCGTGGGCAGATGGTAATGTGGAGGGCCCGGCTTGGGCCTCTTCAGAGGTTGGTCTGGGGACTGGAGTGGGAGTGGCAGTTGATTCCATCAATAGCTGCGGGGTCTGGGCATGTTCCCTTCTTGCAGCAGCTAACCCCGACATTCCCTCCCTCATGTGTCCCGACAGTGTCTCAATTACCTGCAACATTCCCTCCCTCATGTTCACCAACAGTGTATCAGCTACCTGTGACATTCCTTCCTTCGTGCCCAGAGAGTATTCCCATTTTTCGGGAGAGTGTTGTTACTTCTCCCAATAGTCCCGATACCTCATCACCCACCCCACTGATGGTGTCCAGGAGTGATCGTGTAAGGTCAATGCTCTCCCCATTCACTGCCATCATCTGAACCACATCTGTTACATCCTGTACCTCAGGAGAGCACGGTCGAGCTCTCCTTCCCCTCCTCACCCTGGGTGTGGCTCGCTGCATCCCACTGGGACCCGCAGCCTGGGACGGTGGGGCCCTGGATGTGCCTTGCTGCACCCCACTGGAACCCATAGCCTCGGACTGTGTGAAACCATGGAATGTTCCAACACTCGTACCATTCAGGAAAGGGGCTGGCACATCAGTGGGCTCCAGAGTGAGTACAACACTGGGGGCTTCATCCTCATCCTCCCTCTCCCCCTGCCCCTAACCCTCACCCCCATGCTCTTGGTCTGGAAGGTGGGATTGGAAGATTTTCTCCTCTTCAGCCTTGTCCGTGTCTGAATCTTCTTCTGCATCGGCTTCAGCCTCGTCAGCGTTGGCCTCAAGTTCTGCAAAATATAACAGAACAGATAAATGGTTAGCAGCAGAGGAGGGGCAGGGTGAGTGGCATGAGTAGGCTCACACAGCGCAAGCAGCAGGCTGATTTGAAGGACCATGATGAATGACAGCACATTGCATCAACCGAAGCGTAGCTGATGGAGACATCCTTGTGAACCGAAGCAGGGCTAGCCCGCGCAGTACTTAACATTTAGCAAAGTCAGACTGTGGAATTTGCAGGACTTACCATCTCGCTCGAGTGTGGGCCCAGCTTGTGCAGTAGTGGTTGCTTTTCTCCAGGCAGGACCCATCAAAGCAGCGACCCTGTCTTCCAAGGGTGTCAGGGGGTGCAGATTTGCTGGGCCTCCTCCTGTTCGAGTTCTTTCCCTTTTGTTGTGTGCCACCTTCCTCTGCAAAGATGAAAATATAACTTTTTAGAGAGGGTGTCTTTCTGCTGGGTGGGACATATACAGCTGGTCACATTTACAATTGCAATTCCAGTGAATAAATGAAAATATTACTTACACTAACTACTTGACCAAGGTCCTGCCACTTCTTTTTGCACTGACCTCCAGACCTCGGAGTGGTCACCATTGCACAGTAATCTTCTGCAAGTTGGTTCCAGCGTTTCTTCATTTCTTTTGGTGAAATATTTATGTGACCTCTGCTGGTGTCCAGCTCATGCCATCTGACCTCAATTACAGTAACTAGTGCCTCCACTTCATCCTGTGAGAAACTCATGTCCTTGAGCCGCATTTCATATTGCAGCTCCGATTTTTCCAATGAGAATGAAAGTTCTCACACAGTTCTCACACACAACTCGCTCTTTAAAAATGGCTGAATGTAAACCGGGAGCTGTACTGGGCATGCGCGCCTATAGCAGTCATGTAAAAAACATCATTTTTTTTCCCGGGCATGCGCAGAAGGGGGGGGGGGAATCCTTCTTGCGGTGCAAACATTAGGCTCCACCCACCAAAGCTAAATGAGAGGATGCGCTGGCCAATTAAAAAAATTAGAACAGGAAAAACTTTCAAGTTTTTTTTGGCGTAGTCTGGACAAAAAAAAACAGGCGTAACTCTTGAAATACGCCAAAAAATGGCATTGGAAAATATCGAGCCGTAAATACACGTGGTTCCTGCTGTGTTGTAGCGTTGAGCAATGAGATATTGTATGATGATATGATCGCTGTAAATTGTTTTGTCCTGGCCTTTTATCTCCCTCAAAGAGTTCCAGAACTTTCCAACACAATGGGTGTTGGGTGTTTTTCGATTGCCAAGACAGATTAGTGAATTGCTTTTCACTTACAAGCTGGGTGAAACCAAATCCAATGCTAGCTCATTAATAACTAAAAACTTTTGTGAATACACCGCGCTTTTTTAAACACCACATTTAAAGCTCACTTTGTTCCAAACCTCTCTGTGGAAAAATGGTCAAAAGATCCCAAAATGTGACAATGCCACAAAGATGTGTGACTTTGATCATCTTCATGAATGAAGATTAGCCTGTGATGTGTTGTCAGTTAATAAGGTGTTCAGTCTCGTCTGTGATGTTCCTTTTCTCTTTAAAAATAAGAGAAATTTTCAATTTTCTCCCTGCTTTTGAAGCCATGACATACACTGCAGCATGTGGTCTGCAGGCTGAGTATTAGGATCATTGTCAACTGCACCAGTTTCCATTTTTAAGTCATATCTATAATAGTCCAGATATCAGTAAATATTAATCTTTCTTTTCAACACGTGCTGTGAACTGATAATTCAATGTTTCATCTTCATTGTGGTTAATTCTCATTCACTGACAGGAAAGAAAAAGTAATTAAACTTGATGCCTTCTCACAGCCTGTGAAACTACTGGTCACCAGCTTCAGAAGTAGCAATGGGGAAAGCCCGATACCTTTATGACTAGTTAGGCAATATATGTTCTGTTTGTTCAGGCTTTCTGCAGAACCTGCAGATTAGAAACAGCCAATAGTCAGCTTTTTGTATGACGGCCAATTTAATAATGACTTCAGGGATCCAATCTAACCAAAAGGCTCTTAATAAGAAACTGTCTTTAACACTATTGGGATTCAAGCATGCGCTGCCAGCAGACCAAGCTTGCCATTACAACTGACTGCATGCGAGTCCTGATGGGACCTTGGTTTAAAGTCTCATCTGAAAGAGTGGCACCTCCGACAGTGCAGCACTCCCTCAGTAATGCACGGGAGTGTCAGCCTGGATTGTCTGCTCAAATCTCTGGAGTGGGACTTGAATCTACAACCGTCTGGCTAAGAGGCAAGCATGCTACCCATTGAGCCAAGGCTGGCACTATGCAGCGAGCCACGTATTTAATTCTGAAGGTCTTCAAGTCAACATTAATCATTTAAAAATCCACGCAGACATCTTCCACCCTTCGATATGCAGTTCTGGACCTGGAATATCAGGTCCTTCATTGAAAAACCTGTGAACTTCTACCTTTTTACTATGGAAGCGAGTCATCCTTGATACGAGGGACAGCCTAAGAAGAGAAGAATCATTGAATTAAATCTGACTAATGCCAATTTATATTGAACTATGTCATGTAATATATGGACTTGGCTGTATTCTTTGCTGGTCAAAAGGTACACCAAGTACATTTAGGATCTCTGTGGCTGATTAAAACCAATCTGATATTAAAAAAGTTGGTGCCCAAAGCACTATTGTGATCTTTCTTCACTTAGGTTTTCTGCAGTACTCTCACATTCCCACTTCCCAACTCAGTGGAGCCTCCTTAATCTGGGTGCCCGCAGTAATCTAGATTACTGAACTCACCACAATCAACCATTACCAGTCCAGCTTTTGTTTCTCATTCAGCTTCTGCACTCCTGTGAGGTCTCCAGTTTATTATGTGGACGACAACAATGGTTGGCCAATCTGAGTTTCAGCCCACACCAAGACTCCAATCAGGACCACACCTTTTGGGGCTCCTTCAATATTATTTTCTCTTTCTGGTTAATAAGCACTTTATCACCCAAGAATGAACTTTCTGAAGTTTTGAATGAATTTGCATGCAGTGAAACGGTCAGAATAGAGACTCTGGGGGTGAAATTTGCCACCAGTGGCAGTGCAAAATGAGCGATAGCAAACTTCAACCCATTCTGCACTCTGTCTGATTATTCTTCTTCTTTCGTATGGTATTAGCAAAGCAAATCAAATGCCAATATCTAAGTTGGATATCTAGGCCAAAGCTTCCAGTGTAACAGTGTGGATATCTTGTAGACTCTCTGCGAATTCCCTCTGAGGGCAGTGCTCGATGATGTACTCCAGGGTCTGATTAGGAGCTCCACAGTCACATGATGGGGATGCTTTAATCTTCCACCTATGGAGAAGGTGGCAGCATCGACCATGACCGGTTCTGAGGCGGTTGATGGTTGTCCACTGTTTGCGAGGAAGGTTTGATCCTTCAGGTTGTACTGTGGGGTCCGCTATAAGGAATCCATTCCATATGTCGCAGTTCTTCCAAGCATTTTGCCATCGGTCATCAAGGCTGAGGGGAGATCGCTGTAGGGCTTTGGCAACGGTCCAAAATGGCTTTCTAGATTTGAGCCGGTTTGGTGGTAGGTTGTTCAAGTTGGCCTGGATCGGCATGACTTTGCTGATGTGGCGGTTGTATTCTCTGGAGACTGCATATTCACGATGTAGGTGTGGTGGTGCGATGTTTGCAAGCACGGGGAGCCAAGGGGTTGGTGTCGATAAAAGCGTACCAATGATAATTCTCAGTGCCTGATTAAACCCAATCTATGGAAAAGAAAATCAAGCAGTGTACCGAATGTGCCATTCGCTTTCGCCCATTCTGCACTACTACCTCGGTTGAATTTCATCCCTCAACTCTCAGTAGGAAGCATTTGTCCCACAGTTGGTCTTTGTAGAGTAGGTGCTCAATATTAATACAGGTATCTGATTATGGTCTTATTTATTTTTCAAACAGAAAAAAAAGCAATGTTCCTTCCTTTCGATGAATTATGCAGGCCATTTATCAGAATGCTATTTTGAAAAACTGCACATCCGAACAGCAATATAGCCAGCATGCAACAGGTTTACCTAAAGCATGGAAAATCTGTCCCATAAGCTCCTTTCTGATTATGAAACAAATCTTACATGATTCATAAATTGCCACACAGAGTTCAAAAATATTGGTTTCAAAATCACATAAGGCCTTTACGAAATTCAGTTCGTGGATGAGATAACTTACAAGCTATTTTGTAAAAGTACGTGTTTCCAATTTCCTGAAAGTGTTGTTATATGTTCTAACTAGGCAATAAACAATGTTCCTAAAAATCCGCGGTAGCATGTTATTACAGTATGGATGATTCAGAAACCTTTGTGCATGATTGCTACATTTCTCAACCCAAACCACAGTAATATTGTTTCTTTTAATCAGACAAAATAGGAACAGAGGAACAGGAATATGCCATTCAGTACCTCGAGCTTGTTCTGCCATTCAATTAGATCATCGCTGATCTGTACCATAACCCCATTAGCCTCCTTTGACCCATATCCCTTAATACACTTACCTAACAAAAATCTATCGATCTCAGTCTTGAAAGCTTCAATTGACCCAGCACCAGGATAATCTTAGAGAGCAAGGGTAACCTTATGCTCATCTCCAGCTGACAAACCATCTCCTTTATCCTTTTCTCTACTTCCCCCATTTTCTCCTTCAACACCATACAAGAGGAGTTCACAAATTCTATGACTCAAAGATCACGATTATTTGCCCTGCTCCACACAGCTTTGATCCCTTATGATTGTACAGATTCTCCTCCATCTCCCCCCAGGCCCTCACCAATCTCATCTCCTCCCTAAAATCCACCTCCTGCCCTTTCAATTCTATCCCCACTCAATTCCTCATTGTACAACTATCCCTCTTAACATAGGATATACGACACAGAATCAGGCCATTCAGCCCAACCAGTCCATTCCTGCATTTAAGCTCCACTCGAGCCTCCTCCCATCTTTCTATATCTCAATCTATCAGCATAACCCTCTATTCCCCTCTCCCTCATATGCTTGTCTAGCCTCCCCTTAATGCATCTATACTATTCACTCCAACCACTCCCTGCGGTAGTGAGTTCCACATTCTCACAACTCTGGGTAAAGAAGTTTCTTATAAATTCCCTGTTGGAATTCTTGGTGACTATCTTATATTGATGGCCTCTAGTTATGCTCTTCCCCACAAGTGGAAACATTCTCTCTGTATCCACTCTATCAAAGCCTTTCACAATTTTAAAGACCTCGATGAGGTCATCCCTCAGCCTTTTTTCAAGAGAAAAGAGACCCAGCCTGTTCATCCTTTCCTGATAGGTATATCCTCGCATTTCTGGTATCATCCTTGCAAATCTTCTCTGTGCCCTCTCCAGTGCCTCTATATCCTTTTTATAATATGGCGACCAGAACTGTACACAGGACTCTCTAAGTGTGGTCTAACCAGGGTTCGATACAGGTTTAGCATAACTTCCCTAATTTTCAATTCTATACCTCTAGAAATAAACCCTAGTGCTTGGTTTGCTTTTTTTCATCATCATAGGCAATCCCTCGAAATCGAGGAAGACTTGCTTCCACTCTAAAAGTGAGTTCTTAGGTGACTGAACAATCCAATACGGGAATTACAGTCTCTGTCACAGGTGGGACAGACAATCGTTGAAGGAAGGGTGGGAGATGCCTGTGCGAGAGTTCTTTTAACGTGGGGTGGCCGTTGCACACCGGCTACTACACGGGCTTAGCTGAGCAAGGTCTTGGCCCAGTAGCAAGGAGGTCCAAGACGACTGGAGACCAGGCACTGCTGTATGAGCCTAATTGCCTATGGCAAGATGTGGGCCATATGAACTTCCTAAACTGTGTCGCAACTTTTAGTGATTTGTGTATTTGTACTCCGAGACCCCTTTGTTCCTCTCCCCCACCTAGACTTGCACCCTCCAAGTAATAAACGACCTCACTATTCATCCTACCAAAAATACCTCACATTTATCTGTGTTAAACTTCATTTATATGCCCATTCTGCAAGTTTATTAATGTTCTTTTGTAATTTGTTGCAATCCTCCTCAGTATTGACTATTCCCCCCCCCACAATTTGGTGTCATCTGCAAATTTAAAAATTGTGTTTTTGATTCCAAAGTCTAAATCATGAATATAAATTGTTAACAACAGTGGTCCCAGCACTGATCCTTGTGGAACACCACTACCTATCTTCTGCCACCTTTTACTCCTACCCTCTGCTTTCTGTCTTGAAGCCAACTAGCTATCCATTCTGCTACTTGTCCCCTAACTTTGCATCATCTGACCTTGTTCATCAGTGTATTATGGGGTACCTTATCGAAGGCCTTTTGAAAATCTAGATAAATTACATCTACTGCATTACCCTTGTCTACTCTTTCTGTTACCTCTTCAAAAAATTCAATGGGGTTGGTCAAGCAAGACTTTCCCCTTTTGAAATCCATGCTGACTATTCATTGTTATATTTTTGGTTTCTAGATGTTCTTCTATTTTCAACATCCCCACTGGCACCTGGGAATCCCTGGCCAAAGACCACCCTAAGTGAAGGAAGAGCATCCGGGAGGACGCTGAGCACCTCGAGTCTCGTTGCCGAGAGCATGCAGAAACCAAGCGTGGATAGCGGAAGGAGGGTGCGGAAAACCAGACTCCCCACCTTTTCCTTCAACCATTGTCTGTCCCGTCTGTGACAGAGACTGTAAATCCCATAGAGTGGAAGCAAGTCTTCCTCGATTTCGAGGGACTGCCTATGATGATGATGATCCCTTCAAATCGTCCTTGAAATCTCTCTGGAGGTTGAGTCAGTCAATCACTCGAACCTCCTCCATTGTCTTGCCTCTTGGTTCACCTCTGTTGCAGTGCTCTACTTTGGTTTCAATCTTGCCTGTTCCAACAATGGCACCACACCTTGTGTAATAGCTTCTCCTCCTACCCCTGGAGGGTTACCTTTATTGTGCCTTAAGGCTTCATTCTTGGCCCTCTTTTACTTGTCTACAAGTGACCCTCCTTTGTAGCTATAGAGACAGAGTGACTTAGTATTTGAACAAGTATGAGCTGATCAGAGCCAGCATGGATGTGTAACAGGTAAGTCATGTCTAATGGACCGAGTTGAAATTTTTGAGGAGGTAACTAATGCAGTAGATAAGGGAATGCCAATGGACTCTATTTTCCGCGTTGCCGATTTTTGGCGCCCGGGAGGATGTACAGCCGATATTTTTGTGCCCATTTGCGCTGAAAAAAAATACAATTTCTGCCAAGGCCAAAATGTAATTTTGGTGCTGCGGTATCCGAAGTTAAATCTGGGGCTGAAGCTTCAAGTTTGCGCCAAAAGGTCTGTGAGCATGCGCTGGGGAAAAAAACCTTTTTCCATGTGATGGGTGTGTCCGTGCATCCATGGTGAACTTCCTGGTCTGGATCAGCAATGTGAGAACACATTGGGATCGGAGCTGGATCTGGACATTTAAATTTTAGCTGCAAAAGATGGATCCGGGGAAGGGGAAGGAGAAGGAGAAGGGGAAGGGCCAAGAGATTTCAAGCAGAAGAAATTGAGCCCCTGGTAGACATCATTGAGAGGAGATGGGATGTGCTTGAGAACAAAGGAAGAATGGGACAAAAGAAACTGAAACTCTCTCTACTAGCAAAACTTTGGGAACAGGTTGCAGAAGAGTTTAATGCAGTGACCATGAGCCTGAGAAGCAGCATGCAGGCCAAAAAGAAATGGCAGGACCTTGGCCAAGCAGTTACTGTAAGTATTTATGCACTGCAATTACATTTGTAAATGTGACTAGCGTGTTTGTGTGTGTGTGTGTGTGTGTGGGGCCACCACAGGAGAAGGACCCTCTCTTAAAAGGTTCTATTTTCATCTTTGCAGAAGAAGGTTTCACTGATGAACCAAGAAAGGTCAAAAACTGAAGGAGGTGCGCCAAGTAGGCTGCAACTAACAGCCGTGGAACAGCGGATCGCTGATATGATTCAATCTCACAAGAGAAGATCGACCACCAATGTGGACGCTGGGCCCAGGTTACCGAGAGAGGGTAAGCCCGGCTGCGTACTCATATCACCCTGCCCCCTCTGCCCCCATCCCCTGCTGCTAACCAAACTCCTCGGTTATGTTTTACAGATGTTGTGCATCAGGAGGAGAGAGAAGCTGAAGCTGAAGCAGAAGCCCTCAGTCCAGATATTCTTCATCAAATTCAGGATGAGGATGAGCTGGACAATGAAGGGCAGCAGCAAGACCCCAATATTGAGATGGTCACATTGGAATTGGAGCTGGTGAACCCCCTGAGGACACCAAGCCCTTTGCTGAGTGATACAACCAACGCGACATTTCATGGGGTAGAGTCTGAGGCTGCTGGTCCCAGTGGGTTGCAGCAAGCCACACCTGGGAGATGGCCGAGGAGGGTGGGAAGAAGAGCTCAACCTGAAATTCAGGAGGCAGGGGACATAGGGCAGATCATGGGAATGAGTAGGGAGAGCATTGAGCTAACCAGATCGCTCCTGGCTACCATGGGTGGGGTGAGGATAAAATTAGGGGGACTTTCAGTAGAAGTAGCAACACTGTCTGGAGGAATGGGAGCAGGGCCGGGACAAATCGGTTAAATGGCCAAAAGCGGCGCGGAAATCAGTTTGCAACCAGACCTGCGCCAAAAAATCTTGCGTACAAAAAAACCGGCACTGACAGTCGTCACGGCGTACAAACTTTAAGCAAAATTTCAAAATCACGATTGCTCAAAAAAAAATCAGCGGATGCCAAAAAAACGGCATCCAATGGTGGCGAAAATAAAGCCCTATGGATGCTATTTATATGGAATTCTGGAAGGCATTCAACAAGGTTATACATATAAGAATATTCATCATCATAGACGGTCCCTCGAACGAGGATGACTTGTTTCCACGAGTTCACAGGTGTTTCGATGAAGGACCCGATATTCCCGTCCTGAACTCCAGGGTTTTGATGACGTCACCCAGTCGCCCATCTCAAAATCGTCGCACACTTGGAGCAGCTCGTGTTGGAGATATAGAGGATATAGACAGGCGAAATGAATGGGCAAGAACATGGTAAATGGAATATAATGTGGAGAAATGTGAAGTTATCCACTTTGGTAGAAAAAATAGAAAAGTAGAGTCTTTTTTAAATGGTGAGAGATTGGGAAGTGTTGGGGCCTGAAATTGGTGGTCTTATCGCCCACTGCCACCGACTGCTGCAAAGTTTTTTCGGCGGCCTCCCCTCAGTGACAAGATTCCTCTTGGTCTGATGCCAGTGGGAGGAGAGTACCACTGGGAACAGCCGCTGACGACCAAGTCACGTAAGTGACCTTGCGTCCGCCCAGCTGCCATATTGGTGCAGGCAGGAGTCGGCAACAGCAGGGGAAGGACCGCTGCGTGGAGGCAGATCTAATCCTGACGGTAAGTACGAAGACAAAAATGAGAGTGCATAGAATTGGATGGGGAATTGATTTAGAATGAAGGAGTCAGCGAGTAGGGATAATCGGTATGTACTCAAATTGGCAGGATGTGTCTAGTGGCACCCCTCAGGGATCTGTACTGGGGCCTCAGCTTATCACTGTAGTTATAAATAACTTGGATAAAGGAATATAAATACATGTTGTTGTTGAATAGAGAGCTGTATCTAAGTTTGCTGACCACACTAAGTAAGGTGGCACAGTAAATTGTGTAAACGGAAGCAGAAAGTTGCAAAGGGACATTGATAGATTGAGTGGGCAAAACTGTAACAGATGAAGTTCGATGGAAAGTGCAAGGTCGTTCACTTTGGACCCAAGAAAGATGGAATAGAATACTTTCTAAATGGTGAGAAGCTTGGAACTGTGGACGAGTAGAGAGATTTAAAGGTCCTGTTACAGAAATCCCTAAAAGCTGGTGGGCAGCTACAAAATATAATTAAAAAGGCTAATGGAATGTTGGCCTTTATCTCAAGGGGGCTGGAAATCAAAGGGGTGATATTTACATCAGAGCTGTACAGGGCTGTGGGTAGACCTCATCTGGAGTACTACAATCAGTTTTGGGCATCGCACCTCAGGAAAGATGTGTTGGCCTTTGGAAGGGGTGCAGTGCAGATTGATACCAAGGCTAAAAAGGTTGAATTATTAGACAGATTACATAGTCTAGACTTGAAATCATGTGGATTTGGAAGATTAAGGGCTGATCTAATTGAGGTGTTTAAGATGATCATATATACAGAGAAACTATTCCTTCTGGTGGGGGAGTCTAGAACAAGGGGGTGGAGTCTTAAAATTAGAGCGAGGGCATTCAGAGGTGGCGATCTGAAACTCTCCTCCCCCAAAAAACTGTTGAGGCTGGGGGTCAATTGAGATTTGTAGATTTTTGTTAGGCAAGTGTAGTAAGGATTACAGAACCAAGGCAGGTAGATGGAGTTAAGATACAGATCAGCAATATAGAATTGGCTCGAGAGCTGAATAGCCTGCTCCTGTTCCTATGTTCCTAGACTTGCTAATGACACCCAGCTCTACCTCTCTGCTTCCATCCTTGATTCTTCGATCACTGTGTTGTCCAGCTGCTTATATGACAATTTCCTTTTGAACAAGAGAAGCCACCTTGTATGGCTCCTAACAAAATGTCAACATCTCAGCCCGCAGTTCCACCCTCTCACTGACAGTTCACTCTGGCGGAGCATTATCAGGCATGGCAAACATTGGACCACCAGAGAAGGTTTCGGCCAGGCCAATGGCCTGGCACCCAAGTCAGATTGATCATGGGGACGGGGTAGCCGAGGCTGTCAGTCAACAGCGCCGCGCTGATGACGTCATCGCGCTGGCACGTCACAACGTCTCTCTACTTCAGTTAAAGGGGAGGCTGCTGCAAACTCTGCAGCCACTTTAGGGGCAAACACTGGACCATCAGGAAAAGTTTTGGCCGGGCCAGCAGCCTGGCACCCAAGTCGGACTGACCTGGCAGCCGGCTGACAAAAAGAAATAACATGGCGGCCGCGGCAGTGCTCCCTGCTCTTTAAGGCCGCCATGCCACAGAGAGTGTACCGACAGCAAAAGCTGTCGGGGCACCGGTCGCTGGCGGGGCCACTCCCATGGGGCAATACCGGGAAAGGGGCAATTTCCCGAGGGGGCTCCTGCCAGTAGGTAAGGGGTTGGCACGTGTACACCGCAGTGGGAAAACAGTCGGAGCGGTCCCGGACACCGCTCCAAAACTGAGGAAGGGCAATTTCCAAATTGGCGGCCATTCCTCGGCAACTTGGCGGCCATTCTGCGCCGCCCCTTGGCCACCACTTTCAGACAGCCAGAGGCCTTATTGGAAGGGGCAATTTCGGCCATTTTATAAATGCACGTCTTTTACTTCTTTCTTTTAAATTATATAGCGCCTTTCACAACTTCAGGACATCCTAAATTGTTTTACAGCCAATGAAGTTCTTATGAAGTGTAGTCACTATTGCAATATAGAAAACACGGGAGCCAAATTTTGCACAGCAAGGTCCCACAAACACCAGTGTGATAACGACCAGATAAATTGTTTTAGTGATGATGTGAAAGATCAGACACCAGGAGAAATCCCTGCTCATCTTCCAATAGTGCTGAAGGATCTTTTACGTCCACCTGAGAGGGCAGACAGGGCCTCGGTTTAATATCTCATCCGAAAGACTGGCCTTCGACTGCAGCACTGGGAGAGTCGGCCTAGGTTATGGGCTCAAGTCACTGGAGAGAGGCTTGAACCCATGACTTTCTGACAAAGCTACCAACTGAGCCAAGGCTGATACATTCAGTAATTAATTAATCATTACAATTGAATAAGAGCCGCAAAAGTGCGATGTTCTGCTGGCAGCAAGGGGCCTTGCTATAGGCAAACATTGGCCAGGATTTCACACATGGCCTGCAGCCAAGATACTGCTCACTGCAATTCACACCAGGCAAAAAAAAAAGAGGACATTAAATGGAGTTTGCGTTCCCAACCAGTGTCAGCCTCTTCACAAAGGAAAACTTGGTATGATGAAGCCCACATCAAAATTCAGGTCGCAATGTATCGGCAGGCACAGTCCTGACATTGTCTACCTCAAGGTTTTTGTTTGATGTTACGTTTATAACATTTTGTTAAGATTATTATCTGGTTAAAAAGAAAAGTTGTTAAACAGCAGCCAAGGATCCAACCCCTGCTCAATCCAGCAATGTTCACTGCTGATGTGTGTGGTCTTTAGTTAAAGACACATTGGTTGGACTGTGATGCAAACTATAGTAGAATAACCAATTAGTATTAATTGATTAGGTTCTATGTCAAAAATGGCCGCTTAGGTGAAGTATCAGAGAGCAGCCAGAGTGTATGGAACTATGCCCCAGCACAAACCAGCGCCTTCAGGAAAGGGGAAAATTGGCAACAATTTTTTTTTTTTAATTTGGACAAAATAAATAAGAACCAGCTCAT
The DNA here is from genome assembly GCF_044704955.1 of Pristiophorus japonicus. Taxonomy (NCBI): domain Eukaryota; kingdom Metazoa; phylum Chordata; class Chondrichthyes; family Pristiophoridae; genus Pristiophorus; species Pristiophorus japonicus. Next base: position 83,022,282 of record NC_091993.1, read on the forward strand.
AAAAAGTATAATGCAAAATAAAAAATTATGTTTACACAGACTTGAAAACCTCTGACAAACTGGGTGTATTCACAACAGCTGTTGGTACACAAAGGAGAGAATTCAAATGATTCTCCAGCTATTTATAAAATGAATTAATGATACAAACACAACCCCATCTATCAGCGATAAAATGCTTTCAGCTGCAGGCTCACAGCCATCCATTACCATTAATTCCTGGAGTAATAACGCCACTTTTATATGCTAATTAAGAGATAATGAACATAAGGGTGTTGCATTATCGTCTGTTTTAGCACTGCTGGTTTATTTCCACGCATGTTAATGAATAAATAAGCATAAAGCACAATATGTATTATTCTTTGGATTCATTCTCTCTATCAGTGCAGTGCAGTTAGTACTCACAACCGGCAGTAATTATTGCGATAACACAGCTCTTTCCTTGTTTGCACCCTCCACCTAATCTTTTTGCCGTAAATGTGACCTTGATCTGAAATGTTAGGTCCAGCTGGCATTCCAAATTCTATATCGTTTTACCATCATTCAAGCAGTTAAAAGGGTTTTACTAAATTAGTGCCATTTAGTCGGTGACCGTACAACATATGTAGCAGTAAAATGGAATTGGATACATACTTGGGGGTAAAATTTTGCAAAGCTATGGTGAACAAGCAGGGGAGTGGGACAGGTACAATGGGCCGAATGGCCACTTTCTGTGTTGTATGATTCTATGATAGTGAACGGTTGAGGCAATTCCACGTTGCTCTTTGGATTTCATGTAAACCTCCACAGATAGGATGGAGTGCTACAAATGTTAACTGCAAAGAGAGAGCTTGGGGACAGAGAATAAACATAACAGCTTCAAAACTGATTAGAACATTTCAACAATGCCTGATATCTTTTGAGCACAGTGCCTGAGAGTGAATGACCCATTATAGAGGTCAAGTGTACTGCTAACCTTATATACTTACTCACTAGCCTAGAATACAGGAAATGCACATGAATATGTGATAAAACTCTGATCAGAATCTTAGAGCTGTGTTAACTGTCACTATTATAACCTTCAAGTTTGAAGTGGTTCTGTAATATCCTGGGAACCTGGTGCCAATGAATTCACCTACTTGTAGTACAGAGTGGGTTCCCGAACACAGGAGCAACAGACAAAAACACATGCTCAACAGTCCAGTTTCTTTCTGACTACCAAGCAATCCCCCAATAGCCCGAGAGGCCCTTACAGACTTGGGGTAACATTTTGCAAAGGTATGGGGACAAGCAAGGGAGTGGGACAGGTAGAGTTGTGAATCTTTGGAATTCTCTGCCCCAGAAGGCTGTGGATGCTGAGTCTCTGAATATATCCAAGGCTAAGATAGATAGATTTTTGGGGCCCGAAATTGATGAAGGCCCCCGCCTGCCCAAGTGCCGCCCAAAGGACCGCCGATAGCAGCCGAGGTCTCCAACGGTTCTTTGGGCGGGGTTTTCATCACCCAGGTCCCTCGAAGGTCGGCAGGCGGCAAATCTGCGACATTCGCCGCCAATCTGGGCGGCAGCCGACGGGAGCGCTCATTCTCGGCGGCAAAGGCGCTTGCCGCCCAAGTGCCGCTGCGGATAGAGTCGAGCCCACGGAGGGGCGAAGAACTAAAAATAAAAAGCATCAAAAACAAAAAAAAACACCAAAAGACCTTCGGGGACACCATTGAGGAAAGCTACTGTGAAAATTTTTTTTTTTTTTTAAAGTTCCCTAACCTTTATTTCAGGAACTTCCTACCTACTGTCAGGGACAGACCAGCCTCCTGGCAGCGGCCCACTCCCGTTCTGGCGCCGACTCCCGCCTGCACCAATCTGGCAGCTCGGCGGGCGAGAGATCACTTACGCCACTCGCCCATCCACTGACGTAGGTAGACGGGCGGTTCCTGGCGGCTCTCCCCTCCGGCCCGCTCCAGGCCACCTCGAAAGTGGCAGTGGGTGGATCTTCACAAGGAATGTCGGCAGCAGTGGGCGGTAAGGTGATCAAATTCGGGCCCTTGGAGTCTAGGGGAATCAAGGGATATGGAGATCGGGCGGGAAAGTGGAGTTGAGGTCGATGATCAGCCATGATCTTATTGAATGGTGGAGCAGGCTCGAGGGGCCGTAGGGCCTACTCCTGCTCCTATTTCTTATGTTCTTATATTCTTAGACCAGCAGTGGTAAATCTGAAATTCTGGCTTGAATGAATGGCCCGAGTCCTCAGCTATCTGTGGCCAGAATCGTGGCACTACTGGCAGCAGCAGGGAAACCCTCTTCTGTAGGTGGGTCTTGGTACCTCCAAAAGCATCAGCCTCATTTACTTCCCCACTTTCACCCCTGGAGTTGGTGGTGGCCACCAGCGGCACCTCTCTGTAGTGTAGGGGCCATGAGAATAAATCTAACAGCCGCATAACAGTATCTCATGAGGTGGCTAATGCTTGATTTTGCCCTATTTACTGATGCTTGTAATGAATCTTTCAACATACTTTGTACACAGCCTGAAGCTGCTTAAAGCATTTGGCTCTTACGGGTGTCTTAATTGTCCCATTCAAGCTGAACATACGCATTGTAATCTATTAACGTGTCATTAGGCACAGGCTAAAGAAGGAAGGGTTCTAGGTCACCGTCAGTCACTGGGGTGTGCAACAGCTCAAAATAATGTTTATAAATGAGTCAGCTTGATTTCAGTAAGAGTTCAGTAAGAAGGAAAATGAGTAAGAAAGAGATATCTACATGGACAAAATTTGCTCAAATCAGACTTGTGATTAAGTGGAATGCCATATAGTACCTGCCTGACAAGATTTATAGCAACAAATCTCTCCTCATAAAACATAGCAATGGAAAGCAGAAGTAAATCAAATGTAAACTACTAAATAATTATGTTCCAAAACCTGACTACAAATGAATGCTTTTAAATGGGAGGCTGTAGTGAAAAATAAATCACCCGATTTATTAGTCTCAGTGACGACAAGTGTAATTACACTTTTGGGATCTGCTGACATCAATTACATATGATTTGTGTTCAGTTTCAATATGAGGGGATGAGGGATACAGCACGCACCACTAACAACACAAGCATATCTCATGTCCAGTAAACTCACAAGAGCACTGGCAGCACCCATTTACGGTTATGGTCAAAAGGCCCTATAACTCAAACCGCAATCCAATCGCTCACCATTTGATCGTAGATTTAAGCTGTGACCCATCTGTAACAGAGATCATAGAATCCTAGAAATTTACAGCACGGAAGGAGGCCATTTGGGCCCATCGTGTCCGCACTGGCCGACCAAGAGCTATCCAGCCTAATCTCACTTTCTAGCTCTTGCTCCGTAGCCTTGTAGGTTACAGCAGTTCAAGTGCACATCCAAGTACTTTTTAAATGTGGGGAGGGTTTGTGCCTCTACCACCCTTTCAGGCAGTGAGTTCCAGAGCCCCACAACCCTCTGAGTGAAAACATTTCCCCTCAAATCCCCTCTAAACCTCTTACCAATTACTTTAAATCTATGCCCCCTGGCTGTTGACCACTCTGCTAGGGGAAATAGGTCCTTCCTATCCACTCTATCTAGGCCCCTCATAATTTTATACACCTCATTAAGGTCTCCCCTCAGCCTCCTCTGTTCCAAAGAAAACAAACCCAGCCTATCCAATGTTTCCTCGTATCTGTCAAGCTCCCTTCTAAATGAACCTACGTGCCAGCATTGACTGCATTCGCTGGCAGGTTACTTTACAACCCAGTGCAAGAAGCTGTTCTGGATTCAGCTCATTATTTTAAATAGGAACCATATTCCATCTCTCTCCTTACTTTGGTACTAATCTCTTACCCTGTAAGAAGTTAAAGGGGAAGGAAAGACAAGTGGAGGGAGAATCTAGAAGAGGTACTTGTTCTAGGTACTCTTTTATAGAAGAAAATATTCTTCTCAAAAAATTCCTTGCTGACATTTTAGTAAAAACAGGAATTTTATTGGAGGCGCCCGAGTAAGGGTTGTCTCCCTGCTCAAATGACATAACCGGACAGCTCCATTGGAAACAGCAAGTTTTTGGCACTGTGACACCACTGTGTCAGCTATTGAGGTGGAGGTGGGACGGGACTTACTTTGCAGGACTAACAGCAAATGGGGTCTATTTAAATGGTGAACTACAGCAAACAATCTACGTACTCAGCAAATAGAGTTTATTTAAACAGAGTCTTTCCGAACCACTGCAAACAGAACTCATGACAAACTACAGCAAAATCGAGGAGGCGGGAGCTCGGAGCAGCGCGAGTCCGGGGTCGGCGAGAGGCCTATAAAGGCCAGCGGGAGCTCGGAGCAGTCAGTCGAGGAGGCGGGAGCTCGGAGCAGCGCGAGTCCGGGGTCGGCGAGAGGCCTATAAAGGCCAGCGGGAGCTCGGAGCAGTCAGTCGAGGAGGCGGGAGCTCGGAGCAGCGCGAGTCCGGGGTCGGCGAGAGGCCTATAAAGGCCAGCGGGAGCTCGGAGCAGTCAGTCGAGGAGGCGGGAGCTCGGAGCAGCGCGAGTCCGGGGTCGGCGAGAGGCCTATAAAGGCCAGCGGGAGCTCGGAGCAGTCAGTCGAGGAGGCGGGAGCTCGGAGCAGCGCGAGTCCGGGGTCGGCGAGAGGCGTACCGGTGCAGCTACAGGGAGAAGGCAAAAAAACAAAGGTGACGTCACAGCCTAGGGGGTAAGTGATTGGCTGGTGATTGGTGAGTAGTTTTTCTTTTTCTTCTTATATTGGTCAGTAACTTTTAACATTGTTATTACCAGTTTAAGTGTATCTAAGGGTTAAGTCATGGCAGGAGAGCTCGGTCGGGTGTTATGCTCCTCCTGTACCATGTGGGAACTCAGGGACGCTTCCGGTGTCCCTGACGACTATGTGTGCGGGAAGTGTATCCGCCTCCAGCTCCTGACGGTCCGCGTTACGGAATTGGAGCTGAGGGTGGATTCACTCTGGAGCATCCACGATGCTGAGAATGACGTGAGTATCACGTGTAGTGAGTTGGTCTTACCGCAGGGAAAGGGTCCACAGCCAGATAGGGAATGGAAGACCAGCAGGAAGAGTAGAGCAAGGAAGGTAGTGCAGGGGTCCCCTGCGGTCATCCCCCTGCAAAACAGATACACCGCTTTGGGTACTGTTGAGGGGAATGACTCATCAGGGGAGGGCAGCAGCAGCCAAGTTCATGGCACCGTGGCTGGCTCTGCTGCACAGGAGGGCAAGAAAAAGAGTGGGAGAGCGATAGTGATAGGGGATTCAATTGTGAGGGGAATAGATAGGCGTTTCTGCGGCCGCAACCGAGACTCCAGGATGGTATGTTGCCTCCCTGGTGCAAGGGTCAAGGATGTCTCGGAGCGGGTGCAGGACATTCTGAAATGGGAGGGAGAACAGCCAGTTGTCGTGGTGCACATTGGTACCAACGACATAGGCAAAAAAAGGGATGAGGTCCTACGAAACGAATTTAAGGAGCTAGGAGCTAAATTAAAAAGTAGGACCTCAAAAGTAGTAATCTCGGGATTGCTACCAGTGCCACGTGATAGTCAGAGTAGGAATCGCAGGATAGCGCAGATGAATACGTGGCTTGAGCAGTGGTGCAGCAGGGAGGGATTCAAATTCCTGGGGCATTGGGACCGGTTCTGGGGGAGGTGGGACCAGTACAAACCGGACGGTCTGCACCTGGGCAGGACTGGAACCAATGTCCTCGGGGGAGTGTTTGCTAGTGCTGTTGGGGAGGATTTAAACTAATATGGCAGGGGGATGGGAACCAATGCAGGGAGACAGAGGGAAACAAAAAGGAGCCAAAAGCAAAAGACAGAAAGGAGATGAGGAAAAGTGTAGGGCAGAGAAACCCAAGGCAAAGAACAAAAAGGGCCACTGTACAGCAAAATTCTAAAAGGACAAAGGGTGTTAATAAAACAAGCCTGAAGGCTTTGTGTCTTAATGCAAGGAGTATCCGCAATAAGGTGGATGAATTAATTGTGCAAATAGATGTTAACAAATATGATGTGATTGGGATTACGGAGACGTGGCTCCAGGATGATCAGGGCTGGGAACTCAACATTCAGGGGTATTCAACATTCAGGAAGGATAGAATAAAAGGAAAAGGAGGTGGGGTAGCATTGCTGGTTAAAGAGGAGATTAATGCAATAGTTAGGAAAGACATTAGCTTGGATGATGTGGAATCTATATGGGTAGAGCTGCAGAACACCAAAGGGCAAAAAACGTTAGTAGGAGTTGTGTACAGACCTCCAAACAGTAATAGGGATGTTGGGGAGGGCATCAAACAGGAAATTAGGGGTGCATGCAATAAAGGTGTAGCAGTTATAATGGGTGACTTTAATATGCACATAGATTGGGCTAGCCAAACTGGAAGCAATACGGTGGAGGAGGATTTCCTGGAGTGCATAAGGGATGGTTTTCTAGACCAATATGTTGAGGAACCAACTAGGGGGGAGGCCATCTTAGACTGGGTGTTGTGTAATGAGAGAGGATTAATTAGCAATCTCATTGTGCGAGGCCCCTTGGGGAAGAGTGACCATAATATGGTGGAATTCTGCATTAGGATGGAGAATGAAACAGTAAATTCAGAGACCATGGTCCAGAACTTAAAGAAGGGTAACTTTGAAGGTATGAGGCGAGAATTGGCTAGGATAGATTGGCGAATGATACTTAGGGGGTTGACTGTGGATGGGCAATGGCAGACATTTAGAGACCGCATGGATGAAGTACAACAATTGTACATTCCTGTCTGGCGTAAAAATAAAAAGGGGAAGGTGGCTCAACCGTGGCTATCTAGGGAAATCAGGGATAGTATTAAAGCCAAGGAAGTGGCATACAAATTGGCCAGAAATAGCAGCGAACCTGGGGACTGGGAGAAATTTAGAACTCAGCAGAGGAGGACAAAGGGTTTGATTAGGACAGGGAAAATGGAGTACGAGAAGAAGCTTGCAGGGAACATTAAGGCGGATTGCAAAAGTTTCTATAGGTATGTAAAGAGAAAAAGGTTGGTGAAGACAAACGTAGGTCCCCTGCAGTCAGAATCAGGGGAAGTCATAACGGGGAACAAAGAAATGGCGGATCAATTGAACAAGTACTTTGGTTCGGTATTCACTAAGGAGGATACAAACAACCTTCCGGATATAAAAGGGGTCAGAGGGTCTAGTAAGGAAGAGGAACTGAGGGAAATCTTTATTAGTCGGGAAATTGTGTTGGGGAAATTGATGGGATTGAAGGCAGATAAATCCCCAGGGCCTGATGGCCTGCATCCTAGAGTACTTAAGGAGGTGGCCTTGGAAATAGCGGATGCATTGACAATCATTTTCCAACATTCCATTGACTCTGGATCAGTTCCTATGGAGTGGAGGGTAGCCAATGTAACCCCACTTTTTAAAAAAGGAGGGAGAGAGAAAACAGGGAATTATAGACCGGTCAGCCTGACCTCAGTAGTGGGTAAAATGATGGAATCAATTATTAAGGATGTCATAGCAGTGCATCTGGAAAATGGTGACATGATAGGTCCAAGTCAGCATGGATTTGTGAAAGGGAAATCATGCTTGACAAATCTTCTGGAATTTTTTGAGGATGTTTCCAGTAAAGTGGACAAAGGAGAACCAGTTGATGTGGTATATTTGGACTTTCAGAAGGCTTTCGACAAGGTCCCACACAAGAGATTAATGTGCAAAGTTAAAGCACATGGGATTGGGGGTAGTGTGCTGACGTGGATTGAGAACTGGTTGTCAGACAGGAAGCAAAGAGTAGGAGTAAACGGGTACTTTTCAGAATGGCAGGCAGTGACTAGTGGAGTGCCGCAAGGTTCTGTGCTGGGGCCCCAGCTGTTTACATTGTACATTAATGATTTAGACGAGGGGATTAAATGCAGTATCTCCAAATTTGCGGATGATACTAAGTTGGGTGGCAGTGTGAGCTGCGAGGAGGATGCTATTAGGCTGCAGAGTGACTTGGATAGGTTAGGTGAGTGGGCAAATGCATGGCAGATGAAGTATAATGTGGATAAATGTGAGGTTATCCACTTTGGTGGTAAAAACAGAGAGACAGACTATTATCTGAATGGTGACAGATTAGGAAAAGGGAAGGTGCAACGAGACCTGGGTGTCATGGTACATCAGTCATTGAAGGTTGGCATGCAGGTACAGCAGGCGGTTAAGAAAGCAAATGGCATGTTGGCCTTCATAGCGAGGGGATTTGAATACAGGGGCAGGGAGGTGTTGCTACAGTTGTACAGGGCCTTGGTGAGGCCACACCTGGAGTATTGTGTACAGTTTTGGTCTCCTAACTTGAGGAAGGACATTCTTGCTATTGAGGGAGTGCAGCGAAGGTTCACCAGACTGATTCCCGGGATGGCGGGACTGACCTATCAAGAAAGATTGGATCAATTGGGCTTGTATTCACTGGAGTTCAGAAGAATGAGAGGGGACCTCATAGAAACGTTTAAAATTCTGACGGGTTTAGACAGGTTAGATGCAGAAAGAATGTTCCCAATGTTGGGGAAGTCCAGAACCAGGGGTCACAGTCTGAGGATAAGGGGTAAGCCATTTAGGACCGAGATGAGGAGAAACTTCTTCACCCAGAGAGTGGTGAACCTGTGGAATTCTCTACCACAGAAAGTAGTTGAGGCCAATTCACTAAATATATTCAAAAGGGAGTTAGATGAAGTCCTTACTACTCGGGGGATCAAGGGTTATGGCGAGAAAGCAGGAAGGGGGTACTGAAGTTTCATGTTCAGCCATGAACTCATTGAATGGCGGTGCAGGCTAGAAGGGCTGAATGGCCTGCTCCTGCACCTATTTTCTATGTTTCTATGTTTCTAAAGGCTCCCGATAAAAGGCAGGATTAAGGAAGAAATCCGAGCCACTTCAAGCAGTGCGGTCTCCAGGTGTGTTTGGGGAATTAAACAATCATCTCCATTCTGGTCGGGACCACTGGTGTCACCATATGCAACCCCATTGGGACAGACCGAGAACTACTCTGGAAACACGACTCCTAGAAAACCACATTACCAGCTCGAATATTGTACTCCCAGCCAGAAGAATGTCTCTCGGGCTGATTTGAGCGGCATCCCCTGCTAGTTCCTAGGAGGCTGCTCTGGGAATGTTGGTGTTTATCACCCTAGCAGCACACCAGGGAGGGTGACCCCCACCCCAGCTTCTTCATGCGGGCAATAGGAATGACATTTTTACTAAAACAGCAGAAATTTCTGGTGAACACATCATGCCCTCATAAAAAAGGGGAATACTTAGAATCAAAAGAACTCTCCTCAGACGATGCCTTCTCTTCGATGAGTTTTGCACCTATATGCATTACCTTGCATGTATCCATATTACACATAATTTACTAATCATTGGCCAACTGCTAAGCAGCTTCAAATCCCTAGAATATAAGCTTCCACTATGCATTTTGCCAACCTACACAATTTCCTGTTTTCACAAAATTTAGAAATGTCACTTTTCATCCTTTCATCGTGATCATTATTGGAAACTGCACTAAGTAGAGGATCACGAACAGTTCCCTGTGGAACTCCACAAATCACCACTCTGTATCTCGCACTATATTTTGTTTTGTTATTGTCTATCTAATTAATTCCTTCTCCCCAAATCTGAGTCTTCAATTATGGCATTCTACCTCGTATACCTTTTGAAAGTTAAATGAAGATGTACTGGAGTGTTCTTTCCATTATAATGTTCTATGTGATGAGCAGTGATTTGGAGCATATGAACTATATGAGAGGCAATTGGAAGTGTTTCGGTTTAATGGGATTCAATTTAATAGGAGTGATTTGCTTCATGTCAATTGTACAGAATGGGAGTGAAAAGAGAGCACATTGCAAATCATTGCAAAAGTAAACACGGGCCACTTAGAGGCTGATACATGAGAAATTATAATGGGAAATAAGGAAATGGCAGAGATGTTAAACAAATATTTTGCATCTGTCTTCACAGTAGAAGACACAAAAAACATACCAGAAATAGTGAAGAACCAAGGGTATAATGAGCATGAGGAATTTAAATTAATTAATATTAGTAAAGAAAAAGCACTGGAGAAATTAATGGGACTAAAAGTCGACAAATCCCTTGATGGCCTGCATCCTAGGGTTCTAAAAGAGGTAGCTGCAGAGATAATGGATGCATTGGTTGTGATCTTCCAAAATTTGATAGATTCTAGAACAGACTCAGTAGATTGGAAAGTAGCAAATGATACACTGCTACTCAAGAAAGAAAGGAGAGATAAAACAGGGAACTATAGGCCAGTTAGCGTGACATCAGTTATCAGGAAAGACTGGATTTCATTATTAAGGAAGCAGTAACAGGGCACTTAGAAAATCATAATGGGCCAAAAATTGCGGTCGGAGGTTTCCCGTGGGCAGATGCCTCCGTCCGAAATTTTTTTAATGAAAGTACCTGGTGGTCCCAGAGGAATGATCATGTCTGAGGCCTAGATGCGTAGCCCAGCGCAGAGGCCCACACATCTCAGGAACGTAAGCACAACCTGGGATCACGTGGGCCTGGACCACGAATCACAATGTAATATTCTCATTGATAATAATGGTAAGTTCCGTTTGTATGAGCTCCCATTACGATCAATGGGAATACCCACTAAAACCCAGAAACACAACACAATAAATACAAAAAAACAGCTCACATATTTAAAATTAATTGAAACTGAATTAAATTAAATGATTTTGGAAAAAAATTATTTTTTTGAAAATGTTTTATAAATGTTTTAATAAAGTTAAAAATAAACTTACCTTAATGGGTAGGGTTTTTAATATAAAAATTGGTGATAACATTTAATAGTTCTATCAATTAAAATTCTTAGGGGTAGAAATTGCCCCCGCCCGAAATGGGACGCTCCCAGCCCATTTCGATGGTTTTTACTGCAGCTGTGGTCCATTCGGCTCTTTGTTGGTTTTATTTCCTTGGCTCTGGAAGTCGCTCTTAATAGGAGCGGTGACAACACCTGAGGGGCGGAAGTTGGGGGCGGTGCAGAGTGACCACCGCGATGATGTCATCACGGTGGCGCGTCACCACAGCTCTCCCCTTCACTTAAAGGGGAGAGCCTCCGCGATTTTAAAACTTCGGCCCACTGGGCCACCAGGGAGGGTTTCGGCCGGGCCAGTGGCTCGGCACCCAAGAGGGGTTGCCAGGCTGCCTGTTGGCGGCCTGGCCGAACCCAAGGGCATAACTGTTGGGCCGACATGGCAGTCAGCCGACAAAAAAAACACGGCAGCAGCGGCAGTGTTGCTCCCCTTTAAGGGAAGCCGCACCATTGTTGTAGAAGGCCACAGCCTCACTGGACCACTGGGAAAAAACAGGTTTTGGCACGCCGGGCGGGCCAAAGATCTTCGGAGGGGAATGTTGTCGTTGAGGAGGTAGATCGGCGGTGCGTACAGTGATGATGCGCTTACCACGGATCGGCAGCAGCGGAGCGGTAGGGGGCGATTGGGGCAACAGGGCTATCAGCAGCCATTCCATGAAAAGTCGGCGGCCACTCCACTCCGCAGCACGGCCGCCGATTTGAGGTGGTAACAGACAATTTCGGCCCCTTACGCTGTTAAAAGCATGTCTTATGCCTGCTTTTACCAGGCATAAGAGTTTTAAGGACATTCGCTGGGCAAGAGTTGGGCAAATAGCCCAAATCTCCGCCTGCACAGGCTCTTTACTTTCGTATGCATTTTGACAGTTCGCAAGTGCCGTATTTTGCCGCATGCGCTTTGTGCGCCTAAACCTGGAACTTGCGGGGCCTCTTCGGGCACGTGGCCACATCATACGTACCCAGAGAGGCCGCAATTTCAGGGCCAATATGATTAGGCAGAGTCAACATGGTTTTATGAAAGGGAAATTGTGTTTGACAAATCTATTCGAGTTTTTTGAGGATGTAACTGGCAGGGTAGAATCAGTGGATGTAGTGTACTTGAATTTTCAGAAGGCATTCGATAAGATACCACACAAGAGGTTGTTACACAAGATTAGGACTCATGAGATTAAGTTTATATCTTAGCATGGATTGAGGGTTAGTTAACAGACATAAATCAGAAAGTAGGAATAAACAGGTCATTTTCAGGATGGCAGGGTGTAACTTGTGGAGTGCCGCAAGGATCAGTGCTTGGGCCTCAGCTATTTACAAACTATATCAATGACTTAAATGAGCGGAATCAGTGTAATATACGCAAGTTTGCTGATGATACAAAGCTAGGTGGGAAAGTAAGCTGTGAGGAAGACGCAAAGGGGGCTGCAAAGAGATATAGACAGTTTAAGTGAGTGGACAAAAACATGGCAGATGGAATATAATGTGGGGGAATATGAAATTATCCAATTTTCATTGGTTGTGTTATACATGCAGACTATAGATATACTCTCTGAGTAGTCACTGTATAGTTGCATAAGATGGAGACTTATTTATCTGATGTACTATCAATAAGTTTTACACTGTGTATATACTACGCTGGCACCACTAGAGGGTGCAACTGGTGGAGACCGGGGTTTCCTGCCCTGGTGGCAGGGGCTGTATAAAAGGGGAGCCACCTTGCGGCTGCCTCACTCTGGAGTTACGAATAAAGGACCAAGGTCACGACAGTTTCAGTACAACACATTGCCTCGTGGAGTCATTCATAAGTACATTACAGACATAACAGGTTGGTCCGGCCCATGTGATCCCAGGCATGCATGTACGCTCCTGGAATACGTGCTCCTAGGCTGGACAGCGCAGCTAAACCTCAGAGCGCAAGTCTACATTCTTCTGGGACCACCAGGTATTTTCGTAATTTTTTTTTCGGTCGGAGGCTTCTGCCCATGGGAAGCTTCCGACCGCAATTTTTGGCTCTACTTATTGTATGGCCATTTATCTACAGTTGATTGTACTTATTTTGCAATGAGCACATATAAAACAAACAGGTTTTCTTTTCAGTACATGTTGCTTTCACCATCATGAAAGAGTGGTACTGCAGATGACAATTGTTGGGAAACATGTTGATTCAAGCTAGTTTACTATCAAATGTGTTAACATCAAGGGAGAATATGCTATACACTGTAAGATATGTGACAGGTGTTTGCACAGTCAAGATAACAAATTTGGGTTCAATTTTGCCCAAGCAAAAATGAAAACTTCAGAAATCCAAGAAACTTCCATGTACTCCGCTGAAAGGTAAAAAAAAACCTAACTTAGAAAAATCGTAACTAAAGCAGTTACGCGGCGCAGATTCCAGTGGGAAACTTTGAATTAAATACTTACACCAGAAAAAACGGCACGTGCCAAAAAAACTACGCAAATGGCCTGGGAAAATTAAGCCCCTGGGATCTTTTTTCTGGATCAACTGTGCTGGAGGGTAGAGTTAATTAGAATTTTCTGTCTATGAGATGCTCTGTTACTTGAAAACTCGTTCTTAAAAATGTATTTTTTCAGTCTGCTATGCTTTAGTTTAAAATGATTACATTTCTATTCAGTAATAGCTGCCCAATTGTTGCATTAACTCAGTGAACACTGATGTTGGCAAGCCAAGGAAGAAGATCTCCAAAGGATGCCTGTCATAGATAGTCAACATTAACACACAGAAATTTCTATCTGAGATATCTTAAGTCCCAAGGTCCCTTTATATCCTATTAGGTCATGAAGCTAGAAATGCATTAGGTAGGTTCTGCATCACTCCCCATCCGTTTTAGCTCTGGTGAATGAGTTTCTTATACTCTTTATTTTTTAAAGGTGATCTTGAAGGACTGAGACTGCATCAAGTAAAATTGACAATATTTGAATACCTCCAAATTATCTTCTTCCCCAACCCCCTCACTCCAGTTAGATTCAGAAATTGAAGTAATTTTGGCCATGGCAACTGGCAAGGAGTTTCTTTAATAATTGTGATTTTAGAATATTTTAAAGATGAGATCTGGAGTGCAATTATTACAATAGCTAAAATGGACACTATGGTTGCTGTCATATTGGATTCGCGCTCGCATCCACCCCCCCTTGAGCTTTGGTTCCATCTTAAATTCTATAATTATCCTTATCCCACTGTGATAATTTCTCCTTTATTGGTCTAATTAACAACTTGAAGTCCTATTTTTTTCTCTCTAAATAGCAGTGAGGTGGGTAACCTAATGTGACAGCAGTCATACTGTCCACGCCAACTATGGTAACAAAATCGTGCTCCAGGTCTCATTTAAAAATTTGATTATTACAGAAACTCCATGGCTGTTGTCATGAACACCAACACCAAATTAGATAGTGTAAATGTACACCAAGAGTACAACTGGATCTTTTAAATCTTTATTCTGTTGAATAAGTGGGAGCTATAACACAATTTCTATAATTAATGTTTAAGAGTTAAGATGCAACAGCAGAACTCTTTATACAACCATGGATTTTCTGAGAATGCCCTTTCTAAACATATTTAATACTGAACTGACACGCTATCTACTGAAGAAAATAATTACTGCACTGATGTAAAACACAAGGAAATATCTGGAAACATATTTGCTCAAACCTATGGTATTGATTTTAAAATCTAATAAAACGTCTTTAATCCGAACCCGTTGATACCAAACACAGTTCGGACTAATACAGTTATTCCATACTCTTTGCATAGTGTGTTATTCTATACCAATGCAATTTGCTTATACAGACACTGTACAGTGTATGGCTTGTTTAAGCCAGTTATGCCAATAGGAACCACCCACACCCCCCTGTGGCCCGCCATTTCAAGTACGGTAAGTACTCTCTCCTTTCGGATTGTTGATCTATGCTGCCAATTGGCATTTGGATTAAGAACATGGAGTCCGCAGGAAAAAATAGCCATTTGGTATATCAACCCCTCTTTGTCCAATGTTCTGATATGATTATTGTGTTATGGACCTGTTGATTAACTGCTTTAAGGAACACTAGGCTTCTTAGTGTCAGCTGTGGCTTAGGGGGGCAACGTTCTCGCCTGAGTCAGAAGGTTGTGGGTTTCAAGTCCCACTCCAGGGACTTGAGCACAAAAATCTAATCAGAGGTGCCATCTTTCGGATGAGACGTTGAACCGAGGTCCCGCCTGCTCTCTCAGATGGATGTCAAAGATCCCATGGCACTATTTCGAAGAAGAGCAGCGGAGTTATTCCCGGAGTCCTGGCCAATATTTATCCCTCAAATCAACATAACAAGAACAGATTATCTGTCCATTATCACATTGCTGTTTGTGGGAGCTTGTTGTGTACAAATTGGCTACCGCAATTCCTACATTACAACAGTACTTCAAAAAGTACTTCATTGGCTGTAAAGTGCTTTGGGACTTCCGGTGGTTGTAAAAGTTGCTATATAAATGCAAGTCTTTCTTTCCCCTACCTCTCCCCCACCCTCGAAATAAAATAGCCTCATAAATCCTTTGAATTGTAAGCACAATGTTCACACAATGTGCCGGGGCTGGGGCTGGGGGTGGGAGGCATGAGCCAGATCCGCTGGGTCACTGTCCCTTTTTGTGACTACTAAAAAAAAAAATCTTCGAAGAAGTGCCACCACTGGAGGAGGTGGGAGGAATGGGATGACGCCAGGTGCAACCAGCGTGGACTCACAAAGAGTGCAACATTTTTCTAAAAACACATTTAAACTGGCCAGATTGGGTTCTTTGCTCAGGGTTTGAAGAGAGGGCGGGGCAACCCCATTCCTGCACACACGGCATAACAAAGTCAGAGTTTCTGTGACCACGGGATGAGCGCTTTGCTTGCGACCTGCCCCATGCTAATGAGGTGCCTTCCCACTGACCCCACAAACTCCAGGGGTCAGAGCTAGAGGGCAACGCCAGGGTCTCACCTCATAGAATGTCGAGACCAAGGAACTTACTGCATACCATATCTAGGTGGATTTTTCATTTATTCACCGGTCCACAAGGACTGCTGGCTGCACTGAATAATAGGGATGGATTGCGGGTCTGGACGAAATGTTCCAATTGGATAGCTCCGAACTGCAGGCCTTGAATTGTTCAGCGATGCACTAGAATG
Source organism: Pristiophorus japonicus (assembly GCF_044704955.1). NCBI lineage: Eukaryota > Metazoa > Chordata > Chondrichthyes > Pristiophoridae > Pristiophorus > Pristiophorus japonicus. Next base: position 83,038,243 of record NC_091993.1, read on the forward strand.
TAACCAGTGTAAATCTATACTTGCTTGGAACATTCGATGACTTGAATTGTATTTTCTTTTAAATCACTGCAGTATTGTGGTGATTGGAAGTCAAACTGCTGCGAGCATCCCATTAAGCTCCAGCATGTTGTTGGGCAATACAGTACAGGCTAATACTGTGCAGTCCCACAGCTGTCTGGTTTAAAAAATTTTTATTAAGGAGCCTACTTGAGCAAAAGAAAATCTTCCGATGTCTGTTTGCTGTGGAGATTTTCACAGCAGGGGTGAGATCAGCACAGCCTGGCATGTATTCTAATGCACTGACCTCAACTGTTTCACCATGGGTTTTGCTTCCAAGACCAGCAGGGACCCAGGAACCAACTGGAAGTGAGAAATACAGAGACCAAGCAGTCCCGAAATTAATCTTTCCTGCAAATCCGTGGCAATCTTTATAATTGATGATGCCAGCAAGAATGTGCATGTTTTTCATCTTTCTTTCTCTTTATGCTTATAAGTTGGGGAATAATTATTTTGTACAACTGTGGGTCCTGTGGTTTTGACAGTTCCCCTAAATGTATTCTTGTAAATAGGAAAGATTATAACTCTCCCTTCCTCCTGCACCCGACCTCCAACAAAAAATGGTTTCCCACTGCAGCACAGAGCCACGGAATGGGTATGCGGGTATAATCATCGTAAGGGCATTAAAAACCATTGTGGAAGCACTCTCAGCCTAAGGCCCCCCCCGCTGTTCAGAGGGACTGACAGAACAGTGAGGATGCATCAACATCCCATAGCCTACCGCCGCCCCACCCCCGCCCCCACTCCCGGTGGTCGCAAAAAGGGACAGCGACTCCAGCATAAACCAATGCAATAATGTTCAACCAAGTAATCCTCCACTTTCTGGTGTGCAACGGCCACCACACGTTAAAAAAATCAATGCATAGGCATCTTCCACCCTTCAACACGTAGTTCAGGACCTGGAATATTAGCTCCTTCATTGAAACATCTGTGAACTCATCCTTTTTTGGCGTGGAAGTCATCCTCGAAATGAGGGACCGCCTATGATGATCTCACAATCTCAGTTTTCGGTGAACAAACAACTTGGCCCCTGCCTAACACACACTGGGTTCAAGAAAAACCTCCTCTCTCTGCAGGTAGCAGGAATGCTAACTACATTAATTGGGGAAACACACTGTATTGAGTGAGAGCCTTTAGAATAAAATGACACACAATTCAATTGAAAATTGTCAGTCTCACTCAGCGAGGTTATGAAGATCGTTGGCGAGAGAAATGTTAATATCACACTCGAGCGGTACAGTTGGGATGGATGCATTCACGGTTTGGCTGTATGTGGGAACTTTTATCGAGCATCGAACCTATATGACTGAGGACTACTTGATGCTAACAGTTTTCCATTTGCAAGAATTTCACAACTTTGACATGCGGAGAAAAATAAACTACATTTAAATGTCACATGGGTTTGTGTTGTGTCCATGAAAGGAGTCTAGAAACCATTTTAAAAGTAATGCTTTTGAAAGGCAGGGATCATAAAATTAGAACACTTACAACTTGAACTCGGATGAAATGTTGGGGAGTAGGTGTTGAATAAAGTGTTGGAGTCCACCAGTTGTAGATCCCCGTGTGCATCTTCTGCTCCTCCAACTTCAGTTCTCTCCTGGTTTCTCACTCCCTCAGAGTCCACCATTGACAGCTGCCCATTCAACCATTACACCCTGCTCTTTGCACCTACCTCCTTAAATCAATCACTGCTTTCAGAAGCCTACTAAAAACTCTTTCTTCTACTGTGTTTTCAGCCCTTCCCCCAACCTTTTTGTTTCCCTGTCCCATGGCACTATTTGAAGACGAGTAGGACATGCTCTCTCAGTGTCCTGGCCATTTATTCCTCAACCGACACCACCAAAAACAAAATATCTGGTTATTTATCTCATTGCCGTTTGTATGATGTTGCTGTGCACAAATTGGCTGCCATGTTTACCTACATAACAACAGTGATTACATTTAAAAATATAATTCATTTTGTGAGGCATTTTGGGATGTCTTGAGGTTATAAAAGGTGCTATATGAATGCAAGATCTTTCCTTTTACATAATATTTCTCCCCTTACCATTCATAAATTTAATCTTAATGTAGGCTGGTAAGAATTTCTCATCCATGATTAAAAGGATAATTTTGATTGGTTGATGGCATATAGATTGATTTATCTCCACCTACCATTCAAACCTGGCTTGTTTTTAATCATCATCATAGGCAGTCCCTCGAACGAGGATGACTTGCTTCCACACCAAAAGGAATGAGTTTGCAGATGTTTCAATGAAAGACCTGATATTTCAGTCCTGAACTCCAGGGGTGGAAGATACCTGTGCGTGGATTTTTTTAACGCGTGGTGACCGTTGCACATCAGCTACCACACGAGCTTGACAGAGCTAGGCCTTTATCCAGTGGCAAGGGTTAACCAGGATGACTGGAGACCTGCTCTGCTGCACGGACCTAGTGGGTACACATATCGCAGTGTAGGCTGGCCCGTGCTGCCCCTGGGCCCTCGGCTCTTCTGGGCCATGTACTTCATTTGCCGCACCTCCGCCACAATCTCTCACCACTCCTTCGTCATGATCTCTAGCCGCTCCTCTGCCACAAAACATTTGCAGGTCTCCAGTCGTCCTGGTTAACCCTTGCCATTGGATAAAGGCCTAGCTCTGTCAAGCTCGTGTGGTGGCTAATGTGCAACGGTCACCACACGTTAAAAAAATCCACGCACAGGTATCTTCCACCCCTGGAGTTCAGGACTGAAATATCGGGTCCTTCATTGAAACATCTACGAACTCATTCCTTTTGGTGTGGAAGCAAGTCATCCTCGTTCGAGGGACCGCCTATGATGATGATTAAAAACAAGCCGCACCAAACATTTGCCACACCTCCGCCACGATCACTCGGCGAATCTCAGCCACAATCCCTCACCGCTCCTCCACCCCGATCATCCGTCGCATTTCTGCCTCGATCTCTTGCCACTTCTCCACCTCAATCATTCGTCACACCTCCGCCATGGTCTCTCGCCGTTCATCCGCCCCAACCTTCCTGCTCCTCTGCTGTACCTGGGCCCCGCCAATGTTCCTGCTCACGCTCCAAATGGCGCCCTGGGTTTTGATAACATCACCCAGTCGCCCACCTCGAAGCCGTCGCACACTTGGAGCAGTTCGCGCTGGAAGTTGTAGTGGCTCGCTCCAGCTCTTATAGTCTCCACCTGTGGTGGTGTCCTCTCGCAGGTCGGGGTGGCCCATGACATTTATCATTTAAATATACGCACAAAAGTTAATTCGCAAAAAGACTAAACAAATCATATTTGTACAATGTATTGTACCCACAGCACCCACAGGCTTCAGTGTTGAAGTTGGCTCACCAGCAAAGAAAAGTCGTACCGTATAAACAGCATCGAGGAAACACAAGCCATTTTTCCTGAAAGTTCTATTCCACATGCCATTAGCTGCTCGGTCACATAGGTAGAATACAAGGTGAAGGCATAGCTGACGATTGGCAGAAAGGCAGCAGAATCACCCTTAGCAAGGCCGTTATAATCAACTGGGGGGCAACTCACCTTTGATTGTATCAGCTTTTTTTTGGAAAGCAAGGGTCTCATTTTAGATTTGTTCAGACCAAACTATATCGAATTGCTCACTCTTAATGTTCTCCAACCACAATTTTGAAGAGTTGCATATGAATGAATGCAACATAGTTATGAGATGATGAGGCGTAAAGATAAATGAGAATAGAACAGCTCAAACATGGCAAGCCCCTTGTTCTGAACCCGAGTGACCTACCTCTTCCCTTCTGGGATGCAACCTTGGCACCAAAAGCACGCAGAATGCCAAATGGCACCAGGCCGAGGTGACTCACACAGCCATCTACCAATGAGAATCATACGACTGTACCGATTATTGTAATGGGGAGTGGGCGGGTAAGTGGAGCTGAGTCCACGGCCAGATCAGCCATGATCTTATTGAATGGCGGAGCAGGCTCGAGGGGCTAGATGGCCTACTCCTGTTCCTAATTCTTATGTTCTATTGTGCTATATTTCAGCAGTTCATTTTCAAACCATTTTTCTCGGGATGTGGGCGATGCTGGCAAGGCCACATAGGTTTCCCTGAGAAAGTGGTGGTGGTGGTTGAACCACTGCAGTCCTAGTGGTGATGGTGCTCAAACAATGGTTTCAGGGGGGGAAGTGCTATTAACTTACCCTGTGTAGCGTAGATGCGCCACAATGCGCCAGTGATGGAGGAGGTGGCTGTTGGATAGATGCTGTGGTTAGAGCTGTACTGGAACAGCTCCACTAGGGGAGCAGCTGGCTCTTCAGTAGCTTGGAACTGACTGTTGGCAATGATACTTTTATGTGTTTGTATGACATTTCTTTTAAAATAAATGGATTAATTAAAAAAAACGGTCAAAAGAATGCCATATGAATGGGGTAAACATCTGTTAGTACAGCCAATGGTAATTTCTAGGCTCAAAAAAACATAGTGGTACAGCAAGAAACAATTTGATACAAGCCAAGAGACTCATTTATCATTCTGTGAACAGATTACTACAGTATACATGACAATATTACAGCAGTTTTCTGTCTAGCTTTGTGGGGTATATTCTCCAAAATGTAATAACAGGAGGGTACGGTAGTGCAGTGGTTACGTTACTGGACTAATAATCTAGAGGTTTGAATTAATAATCCAGAGAACACAAGTTCAAATACCACCATAGATTTTGTTCATAGAAAAGGAAATACCACTAAAAGTGTTAGATTGTCATAAAAACGCAACTGGTTCATGAATGTTCTTTTGGGAAAGAAGCCTTCTGTCTTTACCTAGTCTGGCTTATTAAAAGACTTGCAATTATACAGCGCTTTTCACGGCCACAGGATATTCCAATGTGCTTTACAGCCAATGAAGTACTTTAGAAACATAGAAACATAGAAAATAGGTGCAGGAGTAGGTCATTCGGCCCTTCGTGCCTGCACCGCCATTCAACAAGATCATGGCTGATCATTCCCTCAGTACCCATTTCGTGCTTTCTCTCCATGGTCCTTGATCCCCTTAGCCGTAAGAACATAATAAGAACATAAGAATTAGGAACAGGAGTAGGCCATCCAGCCCCTCGAGCCTGCTCCGCCATTCAACAAGATCATGGCTGATCTGGCCGTGGACTCAGCTCCACTTACCTGCCCGCTCCCCGTAACCCTTAATTCCCTTATTGGTTAAAAATCAATCTATCTGAGATTTGAATACATTCAATGAGCTAGCCTCAACTGCTTCCTTGGGCAGAGAATTCCACAGATTCACAACCCTCTGGGAGAAGAAATTCCTTCTCAACTCGGTTTTAAATTGGCTCCCCCTTATTTTGAGGCTGTGCGCCTAGTTCTAGTTTCCCCGATCAGTGGAAACAACCTCTCTGCCTCTATCTTGTCTATCCCTTTCATTATTTTAAATGTTTCTATAAGATCACCCCTCATCCTTCTGAACTCCAACGAGTAAACACCCAGTCTACTCAATCTATCATCATAAGGTAACCCCCTCATCTCTGGAATCAGCCTAGTGCATCGTCTCTGTAACTCCTCCAAAGCTAGTATATCCTTCCTTAAGTAAGGTGACCAAAACTGTACGCAGTACTCCAGGTGTGGCCTCACCAATACCCCATACAGTTGCAGCAGGACCTCCCTGCTTTTGTACTCCAACCCTCTCGGAATGAAGGCCAACATTCCATTCGCCTTCCTGATTACCTGCTGCACCTGCAAATTAACTTTTTGGGATTCATGCACAAGGACCCCAAAGTCCCTCTGCACCGCAGCATGTTGTAATTTCTCCCCATTCAAATAATATTCCCTTTTACTGTGTTTTTTTCCAAGGTGGATGACCTCACATTTTCCGACATTCCATCTGCCAAACCTTAGCCCATTTGCTTAACCTATCTAAATCGCTTTACAGCCTATCTGTGTCCTCTACACAACCCACTTTCCCACTAATCTTTGTGTCATCTGCAAATTTTGTTACACTACACTCTGTCCCCTCTTCCAGGTCATCTATGTATATTGTAAACAGTTGTGGTCCCAGCACCGATCCCTGTGGCACACCACTGACCACCGATTTCCAACCTGAAAAGGACCCATTTATCCCGACTCTCTGCTTTCTGTTAGCCAGCCAATTCTCGATCCATGCTAATACATTTCCTCTGACTCCGCGTACCTTTATCTTCTGCAGTAACCTTTTGTGTGGCACCTTATCGAATGCCTTTTGGAAATCTAAATACACCACATCCATCGGTACACCTCGATCCACCATGATCGTTATATCCTCAAAGAATTCCAGTAAATTAGTTAAACATGATTTCCCCTTCATGAATCCATGTTGCGTCTGCTTGATTGCGCTATTCCTATCTAAATGTCCCGCTATTTCTTCCTTAATGATAGCTTCAAGCATTTTCCCCACTACAGATGTTAAACTAACCGGCCTATAGTTACCTGCCTTTTGTCTGCCCCCTTTTTTAAATAAAGGCGTTACATTAGCTGCTTTCCAATCCGATGGTACCTCCCCAGAGTCCAGAGAATTTTGGTAGATTATAACAAATGCATCTGCTATAACTTCCACCATCTCTTTTAATACCCTGGGATGCATTTCATCAGGACCAGGGGACTTGTCTACCTTGAGTCCCATTAGCCTGTCCAGCACTACCTCCCTAGTGATAGTGATTGTCTCAAGGTCCTCCCTTCCCACATTCCCGTAACCAGCAATTTTTGGCATGGTTTTTGTGTCTTCCACTGAAGACGGAAGCAAAATAATTGTTTAAGGTCTCAGCCATTTCCACATTTCCCATTATTAAATCCCCCTTCTCATCTTCTAAGGGACCAACATTTACTTTAGTCACTCTTTTCCGTTTTATATATCGGTAAAAGCTTTTACTATCTGTTTTTATGTTTTGCGCAAGTTTACTTTCGTAATCTATTTTTCCTTTCTTTATTGCTTTTTTAGTCATTCTTTGCTGTCATTAAAAAATTGCCCAATCTTCTGGTTTCCCAATAACCTTGGCCACCTTATACGCATTGGTTTTTAATTTGATACTCTCCTTTATTTCCTTGGTTATCCACGGCTGGTTATCCCTTCTCTTACCGCCCTTCTTTTTCACTGGAATATATTTTTGTTCAGCACTATGAAAGAGCTCCTTAAAAGTCCTCCACTGTTCCTCAATTGTGCCACCGTTTAGTCTGTGTTTCCAGTCTACTTTAGCCAACTCTGCCCTCATCCCACTGCAGTCCCCTTTGTTTAAACATAGTACGCTCGTTTGAGACACTACTTCCTCACCCTCAATGTGTATTACAAATTCAACCATACTGTGATCACTCATTCCGAGAGGATCTTTTACTCGGAGATCATTTATTATTATTGTCTCATTACACAGGACCAGATCTAAGATAGCTTGCTCCCTTGTAGGTTCTGTAACATACTGTTCTAAGAAACAATCCCGTATGCATTCTATGAATTCCTCCTCAGGGCTACCTCGTGCGATTTAATTTGACCAATCGATATGTCGGTTAAAATCCCCCATGATTACTGTCGTTCCTTTTTCACATGCCTCCATTATTCCCTTGATTATTGTCCGCCCCACCGTGAAGTTATTATTTGTGGGCCTATAAACTACGCCCACCAGTGACTTTTTCCCCTTACTCCACCCACAATGATTCAACATTTTGTTCATTAGAGCCAATATCGTCTCTCACAACTGCCCTGATATCATCCTTTATTAACAGAGCTACCCCACCTCCTTTCCCTTCTTGTCTATCTTTCCGAATTGTCAGATACCTCTATGTTTAATTCCCAGTCTTGGCCATCCTGCAACCACGTTTCAGTAATGGCCACCAAATCATACCCATTTGTAATGATTTGTGCCGTCAACTCATTTACTTTGTTTCGAATGCTGCGTGCGTTGAGGTAAAGTGTTTTAATACTAGTTTTTAAACCATGATTTTTAGTTTTGACCCCTCCTGCAGCCCTTTTATATTCATACATATTGTCCCTTCCTTTTACCTTGTGGTTTACACTTATCCCAGTGCTACTCTGCTCTGTTGCCTCCTGCGTTTTGCATTCTTTCTTGGGGTTCTGTTCATCTGAGCTCTCACCCACTCTAACTAGCTCAGAGCCCTCTCCTGGGTTCCCATCCCCCTGCCAAGCTAGTTTAAAGCCCTCCCAACTGTACCATCAAAACCACCCGCGAGAACATTGATCCCGTCTCTGTTGAGGTGTAACCTGTCCGACTTGTACAGGTCCCACCTACCCCAGAAGCGGTCCCAATTGTTCAGGAAACGAAAGCCCTCCCTCCTACACCAACGGGAGAGTGGAGAGCACCAGTTCCAACTGTCACAGGACGAGAGAGTGGAGAGCACCAGTAGCAACTGTCACAGGACGATAGAGTGGAGAGCACCAGTTCCAACTGTTGCAGGACGGGAGAGTGGAGAGCACCAGTTCCAACTGTCGCAGGACGGGAGAGTGGAGAGCACCAGTTCAAACTGTCGCAGGACGAGAGAGTGGAGAGCACCAGTTCAAACTGTCGCAGGACAGCGAGTGGAGAGCACCAGTTCAAACTGTTGCAGGACAGAGAGTGGAGAGCACCAGTTCCAATGTCGCAGGACGGGAGAGTGGAGAGCACCAGTTCCAACTGTCGCAGGACGGGAGAGTGGAGAGCACCAGTTCCAACTGTCACAGGACGGTAGAGTGGAGAGCATCAGTTCTAACTGTCACAGGAGAGAGAGAGAAGTGTAGTCACTGTTCTCATGTAGGAAACGTGGCATCCAATTGATGCACAGCAAGCTCCCACAAACAGTAATGTGAAAACGACCAGATAATCTGTTTTAGTGATGTTGATTGAGGGATAAATATTGTCCAGGACACCGGGGATAACTGAATAGTGCCATGGAATCTTTTACGGCCACCTGAGAGAGCAGGCGGGGCCTTGGTTTAACGTCCCATTTGAAAAATGGCACCTCTGACAGTGCAGCACTCCCTCAGCACTGCACTGGCATGTCAGCCTAGATTTACATGCACAAGTCTCTGGAGTGGGACTTGAATCCATAAACTTGTGACTCAGAGGCAAGGGTGCGACCCACTGAACCACAGCTGACACTTCATTACGTTTTCCATTCCCAAATTAACGTGGTTCATTGTCATCTGAAGTGGCTTAGCAAGCTACTCAGTTGTATCCAGGGCAACTAGGGGTGGGCAATAAATATCGGCCTTGCCAGCAATGCCCACATCCCGAGAATGAATTTTTAAAATTTACAAAATTATAAAAAGTCTACTCAGATAAGTTGAGAAGTGCAACAAATAGTGTCAAAAATTGAATTTAGCCTCTAGAAATTAAATCGCATACATGATGTATGCTATTGTCATGTATTCAACTATCATTGTAACCCATGTATAAGCTGACCTAAGTTGTACGCCTTGAAAACATTGACCACAAGGGAGTGAACTTGTGGGAGACGCTCCTAACCTGGACTTTCAGGTATAAAAGGGGAAGCTCCACCCACCTTCATCACTTGAGGTCTTGGTAATAAAGGTAACTGGTCACAGAGTGACCTTCTCTCAAGTATGGGCCTCGTGTGCATTTATACTGTATAGTAAGGACATATCATTGGCGATGAGAAACTGGGATTTAAACCACGTGAGCATGGCCACTAGCAGCACAGAAGAGAGGTACTGTGTTGGTGATGATTGGGACGACTTTATTGAGAGACTACAGCAAAGTTTTGTCACTAAGGAATGGTTGGGACAGGATTCAGCCGACAAACGCAGGGCTCATCTCCTGACGGTTTGTGGATCCAGAACGTACTCCCTGATGAAGGACCTTCTAGCACCAAAGAAGCCGGCGGACAAGACGCTCGAAGAGCTCAGTAAGTTGATCGGGGGATACCTTAAACCGCCGGGCAGCATGCACATGGCGAGACACCGGTTTTACATGCACCGGCGGCGAGAAGGGCAAAGCGTTACAGACTTCATGGCAGATCTCTGGTGACTGGCGAGCCTATGTAAGTTTACAGATGCATGCAGAGCGGAGATGCTGCGAGACTTTTTTTATTGAGGGCATCGGGCACGCTGGGGTTTTCAGGAAACTGATTGAGACCAAAGACTTGACCTTGGAGAGCCCAGACAATTATCTCAGGGGAGGAAGAGACCAGAATGATGTATGACAAAATTCCTGGCTCAAATGCGGCAAACGACCAGGGAGTCAACATTGTTAACGCAGCACAGTTCTCTCGACAGACAAGGGCAATCGGACATGCCACAGCATACAGTCGAACCCAAAGCGGGAATTCAATAGAGACAATGGCAAGCTGAACGGCAATTCATGCCATCGCAATGGACAATGCGGCCAGTAATGGGGCCATCAACACCTGTTAATGGTGCGCTTAAGGACAGTTACAGAGATAGTCAGAGATGATCAACTGGTAATGGACCTTTTGTTTCCAACAACAGGTTCTCCAGCTGATGCTGGAGGTGTGGAGGCAAACACCCAGCCAGAGCTTGCAGGTATCAGCAATATACCTGCAGAAACTGCAACATCAGCAGTCACTTGGCGCATATGTGCAGAAAGCCTGCAGCCAGGTTGATGTACGAGGAGGACGGACCCGATGTAAGCCCTACAAGGCCAAATGAATACTGGCGGAAATCAGTGGAAGCTGAAGTTCAGCGCGTTCATGTGGAGCACATATACAGCTCATATACCAGGACGCCACCGATGATGATGAAAGTGCTCCTCAATGGCATCCCAGTATTAATGGAGCTAGACACGGGGGCCAGCCAGTCCCTGATGAGTATCAAACAGTTCGAAAGGTTGTGGGTGTCCAAGGCCAGGAGGCCAAAATTATTGCCGATTGACGCACTGCTATGGACATATACAGACTGTGCTAGGCAGCGCCACGGTCGTCGTGACCCACAAAGATTCGGAGAACAGGTTGCCACTCTGGATTATCCCGGGGGACGGTCCCGCACTACTGGGGAGCAGTTGGCTTGCTGTCATGAACTGGAAATGGGGCGATGTCAATGCAATTTCTTCTGTGGAGCGGGTATCATGCTCACAGGTCCTGGACAAATTTGACTCATTATTTCAACCCGGCATCGGCACTTTCATGGAGGCCAAGGTAGTGATTCACATAAACCCAGACGCCAGGCCAGTACACCATAAGGCCAGAGCGGTGCCATATGTGATGCGAGAAAAGATAGAATACGAATTGGACCGGCTGCTGAGGGAAGGCATCATCTCACCAGTCGAATTCAGTGACTGGGCGAGCCCAATCATGCCGGTGCTCAAGGCAGATGGGTCGGTCAGGATATGTGCTGATTACAAGACCACCATCATTGGGTGTCACTCTAAGACCAGTACCCGCTACCGAGAGCGGAGGACCTTTTTGCGATGCTATCCGGTGGCAAACTTTTTTCAAAATTGGACCTGACCCCAGCTTACATGACCCAGGAGCTGGCGTGTGAGTCGAAGAAGCTGACCACCATCACATAGAAACATAGAAACATAGAAAATAGGTGCAGGAGTAGGCCATTCAGCCCTTCTAGCCTGCACCGCCATTCAATGAGTTCATGGCTGAACATGCAACTTCAGTACCCCCTTCCTGCTTTACCCCTTGATCCCCCTAGTAGTAAGGACTTCATCTAACTCCCTTTTGAATATATTTAGTGAATTGGCCTCAACTACTTTCTGTGGTAGAGAATTCCACAGGTTCACCACTCTCTGGGTGAAGAAGTTTCTCCTCATCTCGGTCCTAAATGGCTTACCCCTTATCCTTAGACTGTGACCTCTGGTTCTGGACTTCCCCAACATTGGGAACATTCTTCCTGCATCTAACCTGTCTAAACCCGTCAGAATTTTAAACATTTCTATGAGGTTCCCTCTCATTCTTCTGAACTCCAGTGAATACAAGCCCAATTGATCCAGTCTTTCTTGATAGGTCAGTTCCACCATCCCGGGAATCAGTCTGGTGAATCTTCGCTGCACTCCCTCAATAGCAAGAATGGCCTTCCTCAAGTTAGGAGACCAAAACTGTACACAATACTCCAGGTGTGACCTCACCAAGGCCCTGTACAACTGTAGCAACACCTCCCTGCCCCTGTACTCAAATCCCCTCGCTATGAAGGCCAACATGCCATTTGCTTTCTTAACCGCCTGCTGTACCTGTATGCCAACCTTCAATGACTGATGTACCATGACACCCAGGTCTCGTTGCACCTCTCCTTTTCCTAATCTGTCACCATTCAGATAATAGTCTGTCTTTCTGTTTTTACCACCAAATGGATAACCTCACATTTATCCACATTATACTTCATCTGCCACGCATTTGATCACTCACCTAACCTATCCAAGTCACTCTGCAGCCTCATAGCATCCTCCTCGCAGCTCACACTGCCACCCAACTTAGTGTCATCCGCAAATTTGGTGATACTACATTTAATCCCCTCGTCTAAATCATTAATGTACAATGTAAACAGCTGGGGCCCCAGCACAGAACCTTGCGGTACCCCACTAGTCACTGCCTGCCATTCTGAAAAGTACCCATTTACTCCTGCTCTTTGCTTCCTGTCTGACAACCAGTTCTCAATCCACGTCAGCACACTACCCCCAATCCTATGTGCTTTAACTTTGCACATTAATCCCTTGTGTGGGACCTTGTCGAAAGCCTTCTGAAAGTCCAAATATACCACATCAACTGGTTCTCCCTTGTCCACTTTACTGGAAACATCCTCAAAAAATTCCAGAAGATTTGTCAAGCATGATTTCCCTTTCACAAATCCATGCTGACTTGGACCTATCATGTCACCTTTTTCCAAATGCGCTGCTATGACATCCTTAAAAATTGATTCCATCATTTTACCCACGACTGAGGTCAGGCTGACCGGTCTATAATTCCCTGTTTTCTCTCCCTCCTTTTTTAAAAAGTGGGGTTACATTGGCTACCCTCCACTCGATAGGAACTGATCCAGAGTCAATGGAATCTTGGAAAATGACTGTCAATGCATCCGCTATTTCCAAGGCCACCTCCTTAAGTACTCTGGGATGCAGTCCATCAGGCCCTGGGGATTTATCGGCCTTCAATCCCATCAATTTCCCCAACACAATTTCTAGACAAATAAGGATTTCCCTCAGTTCCTCCTCCTCACTAGACCCTCTGACCCCTTTTATATCCGGAAAGTTGTTTGTGCCCTCCTTAGTGAATACCGAACCAAAGTACTTGTTCAATTGGTCTGCCATTTCTTTGTTCCCCGTTATGACTTACCCTGATTCTGACTGCAGGGGACCTACGTTTGTCTTTACTAACCTTTTTCTCTTTACATATCTATAGAAACTTTTGCAATTCGCCTTAATGGTCCCTGCAAGCTTCTTCTCGTACTCCATTTTCCCTGCCCTAATCAAACCCTTTGTCCTCCTCTGCTGAGTTCTAAATTTCTCCCAGTCCCCGGGTTCGCTGCTATTTCTGGCCAATTGGTATGCCACTTCCATGGCTTTAATACAATCCCTGATTTCCCTTGATAGCCACAGTTGAGCCACCTTCCCTTTTTTATTTTTACGCCAAACAGGAATGTACAATTGTTGTAGTTCATCCATGCGGTCTCTAAATGTCTGCCATTGCCCATCCACAGTCAACCCCTTAAGTATCATTCGCCAATCTATCCTAGCCAATTCACGCCTCATACCTTCAAAGTTACCCTTCTTTAAGTTCTGGACCATGGTCTCTGAATTAACTGTTTCATTCTCCATCCTAATGCAGAATTCCACCATATTATGGTCACTCTTCCTCAAGGGGCCTCGCACAATGAGATTGCTAATTAATCCTCTCTCATTACACAACACCCAGTCTAAGATGGCCTCTCCCCTAGTTGGTTCCTCGACATAATGGTCTAGAAAACCATCCCTTATGCACTCCAGGAAATCCTCCTCCACCGTATTGCTTCCAGTTTAGCTAGCCCAATCTATGTGCATATTAAAGTCATCCATTATAATTGCTGCACCTTTATTGCATGCACCCCTAATTTCCTGTTTTATGCCCTCCCCAACATCACTACTACTGTTTGGAGGTCTGTACACAACTCCCACTAACGTTTTTTGCCCTTTGGTGTTCTGCAGCTCTACCCATATAGATTCCACATCATCCAAGCTAATGTCTTTCCTAACTATTGCATTAATCTCCTCTTTAACCAGCAATGCTACCCCACCTCCTTTTCCTTTCATTCTGTCTTCCTGAATGTTGAATACCCCTGGATGTTGAGTTCCCAGCCCTGATCATCCTGGAGCCACGTCTCCGTAATCCCAATCACATCATATTTGTTAACGTCTATTTGCACAGTTAATTCATCCACCTTATTGCGGATACTCCTTGCATTAAGACACAAAGCCTTCAGGCTTGTTTTTTTAACATCCTTTGTCCTTTTAGAATTTTGCTGTAAAGTGGCCCTTTTTGTTCTTTGCCTTGGGTTTCTCTGCCCTCCACTTTTCCTCATCTCCTTTCTGTCTTTTGCTTTTGCCTCCTTTTTGTTTCCCTCTGTCTCCCTGCATTGGTTCCCATCCCCCTGCCATATTAGTTTAACTCCTCCCCAACAGCACTAGCAAACACTCCCCCTATGACATTGGTTCTGGTCCTGCCCAGTGCAGACCGTCCGGTTTGTACTGGTCCCACCTCCCCCAGAACCGGTTCCAATGCCCCAGGAAATTGAATCCCTCCCTGCTGCACCACTGCTCAAGCCACGTATTCATCTGCGCTATCCTGCGATTCCTACTCTGACTAGCACGTGGCATTGGTAGCAATCCCGAGATTACTACTTTTGAGGTCCTACTTTTTAATTTAGCTCCTAGCTCCTTAAATTCGTTTTGTAGGACCTCATCCCTTTTTTTACCTATGTCGTTGGTACCAATGTGCACCACGACAACTGGCTGTTCTCCCTCCCTTTTTAGAATGTCCTGCACCCGCTCTGAGACATCCTTGACCCTTGCACCAGGGAGGCAACATACCATCCTGGAGTCTCGGTTGCGGCTGCAGAAACGCCTATCTATTCCCTTCACAATTGAATCCCCTATCACTATCGCTCTCCCACTCTTTTTGCTGCCCTCCTGTGCAACAGAGCCAGCCATGGTGCCATGAACTTTGCTGCTGCTGCCCTCCCCTGATGAGTCATCTCCCTCAACAGTACTCAAAGCAGTGTATCTGTTTTGCAAGGGGATGACCACAGGGGACCCCTGCACTACCTTCCTTGCACTACTCTTCCTGCTGGTCTTCCATTCCCTATCTGGCTGTGGACCCTTCTCCTGCGGTAAGACCAACTCGCTACACTTGCTACTCACGTCATTCTCAGCATCATGGATGCTCCAGAGTGAATCCACCCTCAGCTCCAATTCCGCAACGCGGACCGTCAGGAGGTGGAGGTGGATACACTTCCTGCACATGTAGTCGTCAGGGACACTGGAGTCGTCCCTGAGTTCCCACATGGTACAGGAGGAGCATAACACCCGACTGAGCTCTCCTGCCATGACTTAACCCTTAGATACACTTAAATTGGCGCGACACACAAGGGGTTGCTTGAGTATAACAGAAGTCCGTTCGGGATTCGTTCGGCCGCCGCATCTTTCAGTGAAATATGGAAAGCCTCCTCAAGTCGATTCCAAGGACGGTGGTTTTTCAAGACGACATCCTCATCATGGGTCGTGATACTGAAGAACACCTCCATAACCTAGAGGAGGTGCTACGCAGACTGGACCAGGTAGGGCTGCGACTGAAAAAGGTGAAGTGCGTCTTCTTAGCTCCAGAGGTAGAATACCTGGGGAGGAGGGTAGCAGCAGACGGGATCAGACCCACAGCGTCCAAAACAGAAGCGATCCAGAGAGCACCCAGACCCTGTAACACAACAGAGCTGCGTTCGTTCCTGGGGCTCCTGAACTATTTTGGTAACTTTCTTCCCAAATTGAGCACGTTGTTAGAGCTGCTACACATGCTCCTACACAAAGGTTGCGATTGGGTCTGGGGGGACAGCCAGGAAAGGGCTTTTGATAGAGCACGCATCTTGTTATGCTCCAACAAACTGTTAACATTATATGACCCGTGTAAGATGCGTCGTCCTATGGGGTCGGTTGTGTGTTGCAGCATGTGAATGCCAATGGTCAGTTACAGCCGGTAGCTTGTGGCTCCAGAAGTCTGTCCCAGGCAGAAAGGGGGTACGGGATGGTAGAAAAGGAAGCGCTAGCATGTGTATATGCAGTAAAAAAAAAGCACCAGTATCTGTTTGGCAGGAAATTTGAGCTGGAGGCAGATCACAAACCCCTAACGTCCCTTTTGGCCGACAACAAGGCCATAAATGCGGATGCATCGGCCCACATACAGAGGTGGGCACTTATGTTAGCCGCCTATGACTACACAATTCAGCACAGACCGGGCACTGAAAACTGCGCCGATGCACTCAGCAGGCTACCACTAGCCACCACTGAGGGGGCAGCTGAGCATGATGCTGAGATGGTCATGGCTGTTGAAGCTTTCGAAAGCGAAGGCTCACCTGTGACAGCCCGTCAGATTAAAGTCTGGACAAATAAAGACCCGCTACTGTCTTTAGTTAAGAAATGTGTCCTGAATGGGGACTGGGCAGCCACGTACGGGGCATGGCCTGAGGAATTTCAACCGTTTCATAGGTGCAAGGATGAACTCTCGATTCAGGCCGATTGCCTACGGTGGGGAAAATGAGTAGTCATGCCCCAGAGGGGCAGAGAAGTGTTTATCAGAGAACTTCACAATGAGCACCCGGGCATTGTCATGATGAAGGCAATTGCCAGGTCACACGTTTGGTGGCCAGGGATTGATGCTGACCTGGAACTTTGTGTTTGCAGGTGCAACACGTGTGCTCAGCTGGGCAACGCACCCAGGGAAGCCCCCCTTAGCCCCTGGTCCGCCAAGCCATGGTCATGCATCCATGTGGACTACGCAGGTCCTTTCATGGGAAAAATGTTTTTGGTTGTAATAGACGCCTACTCCAAATGGATTGAGTGTGCCATTTTAAATTCAAGCACATCCTCTGCCATGGTAGAAAGTCTACGGGCAATGTTCACCGCCTATAGTCTACCAGATGTCTTGGTCAGCGACAATGGCCCGTGCTTCACAAGCTCTGAATTCCAGGACTTCATGGCAGGCAATGGAATCAACCATGTCAAAATGGCACCGTTCGAAGCCGGCCTCAAACGGCCAGGCGGAATGAGCAGTGCAGATAATCAAACAGGAGATGCTCAGAATCCAAGGGGGTTCCCCACAAAGCCGTTTATCACGCCTCCTGTTTGCCAATAGATCCCGACCACACTCGCTCACAGGGGTTCCACCCGCAGAGCTTCTAATGAAAAGGATGCTCAAAACCAGGTTATCCCTTATACATCCTACTGTGAAAGAAATTGTTGAGAGCAGGCGTCAGTCACAATGCGACTACCATGACAGGAATGCGAGGGCGCGATGTATTGATGTCAATGACCCTGTTTTTGTCCTTAATTATGCTACAGGGCCCAAATGGCTTGCAGGCACTGTGATTGCCAAAGAGGGGAATAGGGTTTTGGTAGTTAACTTTTCAATGGACAAATCTTCTGCAACACGTGGATCAAACTAAAAGGACATTCAGCAACCCCATAGAAGAAGCAGAGGAAGAACACGATGTAGAGCTTACTCCACCACAGGTGACCGAACACCGGAACCAAGTGGAGGAGAGCCCAGTCACTGTGGGCAGTCCAGACAGGCCTGAGGCACTGCAAACAGCGGACACTCAGGCCAGCGCCCAACAACCGGACCCCAACTCAGGTGCTCTACAAGGGAGCATAAACCACCTGAGAGACTTAACCTGTGATCCCAATAAGACGTTGGGGAGGAGGTGATGTCATGTATTCAAATATCATTGTAACCCATGTATAAGCTGACCTAAGTTGTACACTTTGAGAACATTGACCACAAGCGGGTGAACTTGTGGGAAACACTCCTAACCTGGACTTTCTGGTATAAAAGGGGAAGCTCCGCCCACCTTCATCACTTGAGGTCTTGGTAATAAAGGTAACTGGTCACAGAGCGACCTTCTCTCAAGTATGGGTCTCGTGTGCATTTATACTTTATAGTAAGGACATATCAGCTATATCCGCTTCTAAAATTATCATTCCACCAATGTGATGAGGTCTAACCCAAACACAAGTCTAAAAATAATAGTTATCAATAATTTTTTGGCAGGAAAGGTTATCTAACAGCAGGGTATGAATTATTTCTTTCTTCGAACTCCCTGGTCTTGTCATACTAAATTAAAGCAATCAGCATAAATAGAAAATCAGAAGCATGCAGCTGAACCAGTGGAGCAGAGCTGGAAACAACAGAGTCGCAGTGCACTCCGTGGCCTAATGAGACATGGAACCTTTACCGAAATATTATCTCAGCGATGAGCAAGGTCCTAGCCCACAGTACAGTAAAATGTCAAACCCCTTTCCTTCGAGCAACAGGCAAACAGACCGCGTTTTCAAAGAGTTCTATTTGCCTTTTGTTGCTTTTCCATGAGTTTCTGGTGCATTGTGAAAACACAAGTTGGTGAGTTTATTGTCAATGTTAATGAACACATAATGAGTCTACTTACACAGATGTACATCATTTGCATTACCACATAGGGTGCAGCAACTGATTAGCAGATTCCCATTGGAGCATTCGGAAGTTAAAAGATTAAATATTTTAATGACAGAAAGGCCACTGGGTAGTTTGGGAGCAATTCATTTTCTTTTTGTGAAGTATCATCAAGAAGATTCAGAAATGTCATGTGGTGTTTACTAAATGACATAAGGATGTGAGATAACTAAGAATGAAAAAAGCTCATTTACCTACAGAGCCGACGAGGGTTTCCTGTTGTTACCGACCTCCCTTAGAAGATTAAATGAATCAGCAGGAATTCTCCACAGTATAAGTTGGCTATGCCTTTTCGGAAGGTGTGAGTTTGATGGGGTGATTGGTATATTACATAGAATTTACAGCACATACACAGGCCCTTTAGCACAACTGGTCTGTGCAGTGCTAATGCTTCACACAAGCCTCCTCCTACCCGATTTCATGTAAGGGTACACACCTATGTTTCTTGGAACGAGGCACAGGAAGAGGCCATGAACAAATTGTTTTAAAGTAAAAACTTTTGGACTACCTGGGAGGGAAAAAAGTGCCAGCAAGTGGTGACTCATCGCCCATTAAAAGCAACCTCTGTGCTCAATGACTATGCATACAGACAAAGAGACTGATTCCCGGGATGGCGGGACTAGCCTATTGAGAAAGACTGGATCAACTGGACTTGTATTCACTGGAGTTCAGAAGAATGAGAGGGGATCTCATATAATGTTTAAAATTCTGACGGGTTTAGACAGGTTAGATGCAGGAAGAATGTTCCCAAAGTTGGGGAAGTCCAGAACCAGGGGTCACAGTCTAAGGATAAGGGGTAAGCCATTTAGGACTGAGATGAGGAGAAACTTCTTCACCCAGAGAGTGGTGAACCTGTGGAATTCTCTACTACAGAAAGTAGTTGAGGCCAATTCACTAAATATATTCAAAAAGGAGTTAGATGAGGTCCTTACTACTAGGGGGATCAAGGGGTATGGCGAGAAAGCAGGAAGGGGGTACTGAAGTTGCATGATCAGCCATGAACTCATTGAATGGTGGTGCAGGCGCAAAGGGCCGAATGGCCTACTCCTGCACCTATTTTCTATGTTTCTATGTTTCTATACCATCTATCAGAAGAGCCCAGGGAGTTGATTGGCTGCAGGGAGTAAAACAGTTCACCCCAGAGACTACAAGTCTGCAAGAAATCAGGACTACAAAGGACCCTACAAAATGCACATTTTTGGATAACAGGGCATTAAGGATAAGGAGTTATCTTTTGCACTGTCGACTCCGTGTACAAATTAGTAGCCATTCAAACTCATCACCACAGCCAGTTAAACAAATCACCACATCAATCCAGATGCATTAATCGAACCCCAGCCCGGTGGGAAACTTATACTATGGATATAAATATACGAACACAGAAACACAAAAACACAGAAGCAGGAGGAAGAAAGACGATGAAGAGGGACAAACAGAGAGACAGAAGGCTAGGGATAGGAACATAACTGCAGAGAACAGACAGAAGAAGAACCAACCAGTCACAGAACCAATGACCACAAACCTACAATAGCTACAGCCAGGGCTAGTGATTGTATGTCTTAAGTCAATTTCTCTCAGAAGTCTAGTCCTGTAGTTTTTGTCAGTTTTTGTTGCGTAATAAAACTGACACTGGGTTAAGCCTAAATTTTGTGCCACATGTTGTCCTTTCCCACTCGGGACCAATGCTATTCCGGATTTTGCGTTTTGCCGGACTTCGGGACATCTTTCTGACGTCACGAATCCGGAAACACCCAAGCCCAGGTTCGAGTATTTCTGTATTTTGGAACATCAGAAAGGGGGAGGGGTAGGGGTGGTGGTGCTCGCCGAAGAGCTGTTCGGGTCGCCGGGCGATGAGGTCGTCGGGCGGGGCCCTGCCTGCTGTGGAAGTATTCGGGTGGGCCCCACCAAGAAGAAGGTGTTCAGGCAAGCCCCGCCGAAGAGGAGCTGGTTGGGCGGGCCGGCGAGGAGGCCAGAGGTCGGGCGGTGCGACGAGACCCGAGGTCCGGCGGCAAGGGGTGGTGAGGCGAGGCCCGAGGTCGGGCAGCGGCAGCACCTTGAGGTTGGCAGGTCCGGATACCGAAATATTTTATGGATTCCGGACGACCCTGCCACAAATCGGTCTGGAGTCCGGATTCCGGAACTCCGGATTTTGGACGCTGCACCTGTATAAGTTCCGTGGTCTAAGAATCAGAGTAGAGTGAAAAACAAACACCTTACATTCATCTAACCCTGTCAGCATATCCTTTCTCTCTTGTGCATTTATCTAGCATTCTCTTAAATGCATCTATATTATTCACCTCAACTACTCCATGTGGTAGCAATTTCCACATTCTAACCACTCTCTGGGCTGAGAGTATGTATTCATTTACATGCCAACCTGCAATACAAGCAAAAGATACCAACGGCTTCCAACCAGCTGACAACTCAAACAACCCTGAATGTGGACCGAGGACATGTAATTACACTGAAAGTGCAGATGGACACAGGCTTGTCATTACTGAAACTGTAGGTGTACTTAACATTCCATCACTTGTAAGATTGTGGCAAAGATTGTGGAGATTATCCCTGATTTCTCCTGGAGAAATTGTGGGCTATTATGGATATGTCTCAGTGCTCTATTGCCAAATCTGATAAATAGTTGTAAATTTGTTCCATCAGTTGTCATGGTGATGTGGAGGGATTCTTTTCCCTCCAGTGCAGTGCTGAGGGAGTGCTGCACTGTCGGCGGTGCCATCTTCCCGA
The DNA here is from genome assembly GCF_044704955.1 of Pristiophorus japonicus. Lineage (NCBI taxonomy): Eukaryota > Metazoa > Chordata > Chondrichthyes > Pristiophoridae > Pristiophorus > Pristiophorus japonicus. Next base: position 83,059,685 of record NC_091993.1, read on the forward strand.
TGAGACATTAAACCGAGGCCCAGTCTGTTCTCTCAAGTGGACATAAAATGTCCCATTGCACTATTTCGAAGAAGAGCAGGGGAGTTATCCCCGGAGTCCTGGCCAATATTTATCCCTCAATCATTGGCTGTCACGTTTCGTACATTACAACAGTGACTACACGTCAAAAAATTACTTCATTGGCTGTAAAGCGCTTTGAGACGTCCGGTGGTCGTGAAAGGCGCTATATAAATCCAAGTCTTTTTTGTCTCCCTCTCCTCCCCATACACAGGATTCATTTCTGTCATCCTACTCGCCCCACCCTTACCCTCTCAATGTACACTGGCATTCTTCACCCAACTCTGCTCAACAGCTCACAGAAGCACTCTTCTCTGATTCTTCCTCCTTTTCTACCTCTTTTCCCCAATTATATTGGTGCGGTTCAGGCTGCCCAGTCACCCTAGCATGCCTCTTCCCCGATTTACTTTTCAAAGCTTCAGCTCCAGGCGTCTACCTGATGCTGCTTTACTTTGTGGATCAAACTCTGCATTGCAGTCTAGATGGAAATTCCTGATCACAGGAAACTATGGAGAGGTCAGGAATTCCTAGCTGCAGCATACAGCAGAGTCCATTATCATCATCATAGGCGGTCCCTCGAACGAGGATGACTTGCTTCCACATGAGTTCACAGATGTTTCAATGAAGGACCCGATGTTCCAGTCCTGAACTCCAGTTGAGGGGCTGGAAGATGCCTGTGCATGGATTTTTTTAACGTGTGGTGACCATTGCATATCAACCACCACACGAGCTTGACAGAGCTAGGCCTTTATCCTGTGGCAAGGGTTAACCAAGACGACTGGAGACCTGCTCTGCTGCACGATCCTAGTGCACACACATATCGCAGTGTGGGCTGGCCTGTGCTGCCCCTGGGCCCTCGGTTCTTCTGGGCCTTGTACCCTCATTTGCCGCACTTCCACCACAATCTCTCGCCGCTCCTCTGCCACAAAACACTCAGTGCACCTTTGCCATGATCTCCCACCGCACCTCCACTTTTTGGTACATACCCGCACTCTCGCTAATCACTCCATCAAACTAAACATCCTGAGTGACAGCTATGGCGACTGATGGGGCATTGTGTGTGAAGGTCACTGATTGTTAACCGTTTTATTGAGTAGAAAGCAGCAGAATCCAAACCTTTGAGTACAGCAGCATTAACAACGCAAGGTTGGAGCCAGGATCAGTGGTAATATTGGTCCACAAAAGCAGACGAGTGTACACAGGTAAAACAAGAACTACTGGCATGTATGTTATGTTTCCCTTATTGCGAGAAAAGTATCTTCACAAGTGAAGTTGGATAAGATAAGGGAAAAAAATCCAGATTCCATCTTTTGCGTGTTGCAGTATAATTCTGAGCAATGAGGTCACCCATCATGTCACTCTAAACACATTTGGCTCTACAGTGGAAGGATTTTCAAGTAAAGATTGCAACTAAAATGTGTCTTTGTACTATTTATTGCCATTCCTATTATTGAGATATATTGTAACCATTTCTTTTCCCCTTTTCTCCCATTCTGAAAGCATTGAATGCTCTGATGATATAGTCCACTGGCAGGATCACCCTTTGTCCCCTTATCTAAATGGCCATTCCTCAGCCTAAGTTGGTTAATTACTATGGGCGGAACTTTCAACTTGGGCGGGAATGTAAAACAGTTGAAGTTAGTGGAAAGGAAAATCGTGTGGGTGTGTAAGGTGGCCAATCCGCCCTCGCTCGCTTTACGCCCCGTCAACGTTAAAATGACCATCCTACACGACATTGTATAAGAATATATCTCTCCAGAAGTTAGAGCTGAAGGTTTGCTGTAAAACGCTCACACTTGTTGACTCCAGAAGGTTGCGCGTGCTCTTTTCAGTCACCTTCAAATTTGCCTTCAAATTTATCCTCTGTCCTTTAAACTCTTCAGTGCTGAAGATTTTTTTTTTACATGAAGCCGCATGTGGCTCATTCAAAAATAGTTTAGAACTACATATATTTATCATTTTATAAAATGCTCACTCCATACAAATGCCATTCGTGAACTTGTTTACCACAGATAGTCACTATGTGTAAAACAATAATTTGCAATGGGCCAAATTGAGCCAATCCAGACCTAGTATGAAGAAGCTAACCACAAGAGGAAAAATAGGAGCGATCGATACAGCTCTGAATCCTGGAATGCAACGCTCAGATCTAACATTCACATCGACAACTGGCTATTTTCATGAAACAGTATGCATTCAACAGGATTTAAAAACAAAAATCAATTGTGCTAGCTGTTGACATCCCACGATTGACTGTCTGTTCATTTTACTGCTTAAGTACTCATTGCTTTCTGCCAAAGACACTTCACTGTGATTGATTACATTGCTGCTATTACTTACTGAGTATCTGGGGGTGAGAATCAGCCTGTGGCCTAACACTTGGGCAGGAATGGAAATGTGGGTCCACTCCAGGAGTGTTTGCTGTGAAACGCTCACACTTGTTGACTCCAGAAGATTGCACATACTCTTTTCAGTCACCTGTTCTGCATTGCCTTCAAATGTTTCCTCTGCTCTTCAAACTCCTCAGTGCTGAAGATTTCTTTTTTTTTGCACACTTTGCTCTATCAAAAGTAGTTTAGAACTACATGTCTTTATCATTTTATACAATTATCACTCTATATAGATCCCACTCATGGACTGAATATTTTAAAACGTAAATTAAATTTGGCCAGTTTTCGCCTGAGCCACGATTAGCTGAACTGATGAATTCTGTAATCATAACCCACCTCAGCAGTTGAAGAGGTTATTTGATACTGTGTTATAGCAACATAGCACAACATATTGGACAGGGATACCAAGAGATTATGCATGATAGACTGCATTGTATTTATAGTTGGATTGCCAACAAAGAGCAACAGCTGTGCCTATATTTACAATTAACTGCATCCAGCCCAGGATAATATAAAATCATATCCCTCATCCAATGCACATCTCGGGCCAGTCATGTGGTTATACTCACACTGTATAGGAATAGGAAGGATCTATTTCCCTCAGCAGAGGGGTCAATAACCAGGGGACATAGATTTCAAGTAGTTGGTAAAAGGATTAGAGAGGAGCTGTGGAAGAATTTCTTCACCCAGAGGGTGGTGGGGGTCTGGAACTCACTGCCTGAAAGGGTGGTAGAGGCAGAAACCTTCATCACATTTAAAAGGTACTTGAATGTGTGCTTAAAGAGCCATAACCTACAGGGCTACTGAGCTAGTGCTGGAAGATGGGATTAGGCTAGGTAACTCTTTTTTGACCGGCATGGACATGATGGGCCGAATGGCCTCCTTCTGTGTTGTAATTTTCTATAATTCTATGTAGTAGCCCAACACAGTGTTTAATGCTCTCAGCATCATCTTAGACTTTCCTGCGCTCAGGTGAATCAGACCACTTCCAATTGGCGGGCTCACTCTGGGTTTGTCATCTAGCCACACGGACTGCAGCAGTTCAAGAAGGCAGCTCACCACCTCCTTCTCAAGGGCAATGAGGGATGGGCAATAAATGCTGGCCTTGCCAGAGATGTCCCAAGAATAGTTAAAAAAAAAGCTAGCTGCAACTCATCAGGCCCTCCACTTGGATGGCCTGCTCAAAACACTGACTGTACACGTTATATTTATTCTCACCCACAAATAGTAAGCTAAAGTCTGAACGCAAAATAATTTGTAGTCATCATGAATAATTGAACGTACTTTAATCAACCCTCAACATGAACAGGTCATGCTTGTAATTATTAAATTCTTCCACTTTGAAGCAGTGTTCTATAAGTTACAGCAGATCCCTCATGACATTGAGTGACAGAATGGGAAGGATATACGGCTTTATAACAAGTGTGACCAAAGGCGTGTTACAGTAAGTAAATGTGACATTTACATAAAATGCATGCTATATGCAAGATTTTTAGTACATTATAGACAGATATAATTAGGTTTCACATTACAGAACAAAATTAAAGTGAAGGCATTGAGTTGGCCTGTTCCTACACTTGTTCCTAAACTGCTAAGCAAAGCAGTTATCTATTAATATTGATCAGTTATCTATCTACATAATTCAAATCAGGAGTGTGATGGAATATTCACTACTTGTTTGGCTTGGTGCTGCTGCAGCAATATTCAGGAAGCTCAACACCAGGCAGGATGAAGCAGTTCGCTTGATTAGTGCTTTTGCCACCAGACACAATATTCATACCTGGCATCACTGGAGCACTGTGGCTACAGTATGTCCGATTTACAGGATCTACTGCAGCAACTCACCAAGACTACTTCGACAGCACCTCCCTCACATGACCTCTGCCACTAAAGACAAGAGCAGCAATGTCATGGGAAGACCATCTCCTCCAAGTCACACACCATCCTGATTGTTTTTTATATTCATTTATAGCCCATCCTTAATGGCGCTGAATAAGTGGCAGTGGGCCTTCTCCTTGAACCATTAGTCTGGTTGGTGATGAGGCTGTCACGAGGTTGTTGGGTAAGCAATTCCAGGAGTTTGACCCAGTGACAATTAAGGAACGGTGACATATGCCCACGTCAGGATGGTGTGTGGCTTGAAAGGTGGAACTGTGCACCTGCTGCCCTTATCTTTTTAAATGGTGGCGGTCAAGGGTTTGGGAGGTCAAGGGTTTGGGAGGTCGGGGGTTTGGGAGGTCAAGGGTTTGGGAGGTCAAGGGTTTGGGAGGTCAAGGGTTTGGGTCGGGGGTTTTGGAGGTCGGGGGTTTGGGAGGTCGGGGGTTTGGGAGGTCACGGGTTTGGGAGGTCGGGGCTTTGGGAGGTCGCGGCTTTGGGAGGTCGCGACTTTGGGAGGTCGCGGCTTTGGGAGGTCGCGGCTTTGGGAGGTCGCGGCTTTGGGAGGTCGCGGCTTTGGGAGGTCGCGGGTTTGGGAGGTTGCGGGTTTGGGAGGTCGGGGCTTTGGGAGGTCACGGCTTTGGGAGGTCACGGCTTTGGGAGGTCGGGGCTTTGGGAGGTCACGGGTTTGGGAGGTCACGGGTTTGGGAGGTCGGGGGTTTGGGAGGCCGGAGCTTTGGGAGGTCACAGCTTTGGGAGGTCACGGCTTTGGGAGGTCACGGCTTTGGGAGGTCGGGGCTTTGGGAGGTCACGGGTTTGGGAGGTCGGGGCTTTGGGAGGTCACGGGTTTGGGAGGTCACGGGTTTGGGAGGTCGGGGGTTTGGGAGGCCGGAGCTTTGGGAGGTCATGGGTTTGGGAGGTCGCGGGTTTGGGAGGTCGGAGCTTTGGGAGGTCACGGGTTTGGGAGGTCACGGGTTTGGGAGGTCGGGGGTTTGGGAGGCCGGAGCTTTGGGAGGCCGGAGCTTTGGGAGGTCACGGCTTTGGGAGGTCACGGGTTTGGGAGGTCACGGGTTTGGGAGGTCACGGGTTTGGGAGGTCACGGGTTTGGGAGGTCGGGCTTTGGGAGGTCGGGCTTTGGGAGGTCACGGGTTTGGGAGGTCGGGGCTTTGGGAGGTCACGGCTTTGGGAGGTCACGGGTTTGGGAGGTCACGGGTTTGGGAGGTCGGGGCTTTGGGAGGTCACGGGTTTGGGAGGTCGGGGCTTTGGGAGGTCACGGGTTTGGGAGGTCACGGGTTTGGGAGGCCGGAGCTTTGGGAGGTCACGGGTTTGGGAGGTCGCGGGTTTGGGAGGTCGGAGCTTTGGGAGGTCACGGGTTTGGGAGGTCACGGGTTTGGGAGGTCGGGGGTTTGGGAGGCCGGAGCTTTGGGAGGTCACGGCTTTGGGAGGTCACGGCTTTGGGAGGTCACGGGTTTGGGAGGTCGGGGCTTTGGGAGGTCACGGGTTTGGGAGGTCGGGGCTTTGGGAGGTCACGGGTTTGGGAGGTCACGGGTTTGGGAGGTCGGGGGTTTGGGAGGCCGGAGCTTTGGGAGGTCACGGGTTTGGGAGGTCGCGGGTTTGGGAGGTCGGAGCTTTGGGAGGTCACGGGTTTGGGAGGTCACGGGTTTGGGAGGTCACGGGTTTGGGAGGCCGGGAGTTTGGGAGGGGCTGCCAAAGAAGCCGTGGCGAGATGCTGCAGTGCATCTTGTAGATGGTACACACTGCAGCCACGACGTATCGGTGATGGAGGTGTGGATATTTAGGCTAGATAACGATCAAGCGGACTGCTTTTTCCTGGATGGTGTCGAGCTTCCTGAATGTTGTCGCAGCTGCACTCATCCAGGCAAGTGTGACTATTCCATCACCTACAAGTGTGTCTTGTAGGTGGTGGAAAAGCTTTGAGGAGTCAAGAATTGAGCCACTCGCTGTAGAATACCCAGCCTCTGACCTTCTCTAGCATTTATGTGGCTGTTCCTGTTGAGTTTCTGGTCAATGGTGATCCTCAGGATGTTGATGGCTAGGGACTCAGTGATTGTAATGTCTCTGAATGTCAAGGGGATTTGGTTAGGCACTCTTGTTGGAGATGGACAATGCCTGGCACATGTGTGGGGTAAATAGTACATGCCACTTATCAGCCCAAACTTGGATGTTGTCCAGTTCTTGCTGCATGCAGGCATGAACTGCTTCATTATCTGAGGAATTGTAAATCCAGTCATAGCTAGAGAATCTCCTAAAATGGCTTCTCTTCCCAACCCTGTACTGTTACCTCTGGAGCCCCCCAAGGATCTACCTTTGGTTCCATCCTCTTTCTCATCTGCATGCTGCCCATTGGCAACACCATCCTAAGATACAATGTCAGGTTCTACATGTATGTTGCTGATACCCAGCTCTACCTTACCAACATCTCTCTCAGCCTCTTCATTGTTTCTGTGTTTTCATGCTGCTTGTCCAACATCAAATCCTGGATGAGCCAAAATGTCCTCCAATTAAACATGGGAAAGACCAAAGCCATTGTCTTCAGCCCCCGCCATAAACTCTGTTCCCTAGCCACCGATTGCAATCTCCTCCCAGGACACTGTCTCAGACTGAACCAGACTATTAGCAACCTCGGTGTCCTATTTGACCCTGAGCTGAGCTTCTCATCCCATATCCTCTCCATCACAAGGATCTCCTAATCTGTAATATCGCCTGTCTCTGTCCCTGCCTCAGCCCATCTGCTGTTGAAATCCTCATCCATGCGATTGTTACTTTCAGACTCGACTGTTCCAATGTACTCCTGGCCGGCCTCGCATCTTCCACCCCCCATCCCCCAAATTCTTCTTATTCAAAACTTTTCTGCCCATATTCTAACTTGCACCAAGTCCCATTCCCATCACCCCTGCGCCGCTGATCTACATTGGCTCTGGGTCTACCAACACCTCAATTTTAAAATCCTCATGCTCATGTTCAAATCCCTGAATGGCCTCACCGCTCCCTATCGCTGTAACTTCTTACAGCCCTACAACCATCCAAGATCTCTTGGCTCCTCCAATTCCGGCCTCTTGCACATCCCTATTTTCATCATTGCACCACTGGTGGCCATGTCTTCAGCTGCGTAGGTGCTAAGCTCTGGAATTTCCTCCTGAAACCTCTTAGCCTCTCCCTCCTCCTTTAAGACTTTTCTTAAAACCTACCTCTTTGTCCAAGCATTTGGCTCCAGTCCTAAAGTCTCCTTCTTTGGCTAAGTGTAAATTTTTATATGATTACTCACCTGTGAAGTGCCTTGGGACATTTTATTTTGTTAAAGGTGGTATTTAAATACAAGTTGCTGTTATTGGTAATAGTGCCAAATGGTGTTTACTGGTTAATGAGTTACAGGTCAGTACATAAGTAAAGGTTCCCTCACCAACGACAATGAGTTGCTCTAAGCTGGTCACAATGACCCAGAATTTGTGATTGTAATCACGGTGAAACTGTCAGCATTTGCCGTCATTACGCTATGAAACTGACAGCAACTTCTGCTGTTCGCACGTGCGCAGTTAAACGTGGAAATCCGGAAGTTGCTGTCAGTGATATCCTACTCCTCCACAGGGTGTAATATTGCAGTCTGCACAGATGCAATCATTAGAAATCACTGATTTGATGTGAACTTCAACTTTTTACACTATTCTCACTGTAGAAACCATTGATAACGTTAACACAAAAGCAAAATACTGCGGATGCTGGAATCTGAAATAAAAACAGAAAATGCTGGAAATCTCAATGGGTCAGGCAGCATCTGTGGAGAGAAACCGAGTTAACATTTCGGGTCGATGACCCTTCGTCAGAACTGGAGAGTGTTCGAAAAGAACAGATTCCTAAGGAGCACTGAAAGGGGGAGGGGAAGAAAGAACAAAAGGGAAGGTCTGTGATAGGGTGGAAGGCAGGAGAGATTCGAGAGAAAAAAGGGATGATGGGCCGAATTGAAATGGTAATGCCAGGAGTTAGGAAAACATTAGTTAAGATAGGGTGTGAATGGCAGAATAATGACCAGCTGCCATTGGAGACAAGGAAAAAAAACAGGCTCGGGAGGGGGGAGGGTGCTGGGGGAGCCAAAGATGGGCAGCGGTTACGCTCTGAAATTGTTGAACTCGATGTTGAGTCCAGAAGGCTGTAAATTACTTAAACAAAAGATGAGGTGCTGTTCCTCGAGCTTGCATGAGCTTCGTTGGAACAGTGTAGGAGACCGAGGATGGAGAGGTCAGAGTGGGAGTGGAGTGGAGAGTTAAAGTGACAGGCGACCGGAAGCTCAGGGTCACACTTGCGGACTGAACGGAGGTGTTCCGCAAAGCAGTCACCCAATCTACGCTTGGTCTCCCCAATGTAGAGGAGACCACATCGTGAGCAGCGAATACAGTATACAATAACGTTAAACCTTGTTGAATGAGCTGTAACTGATCTTTTAACGGTGTTCTTAGTCATAATTATTGCTGAACTACCTCTTTGGCCCTGAAAAACTAATTGAATAATTCTGGAGTGTCATTCCCTCCATTCCATGATAAAAAATACAGATTTTTGAAATAATAACAATTAATTTTAATTTTTTTTTAAGTTTGTTTATGATATTTCAGCTTCTACCTTAATCCTATGTGATGTCCCAATCTTTATTTTGCTCTGTTTAAAATGATTAAAAAGTGAATGATAATCTGTGCTTTTCACTTCCTGGTTTGCTGTCTGCGCGAATTCTTCAATCTGATTGGCTGCTCAGCCTGCTTGATGACTTCACTGTTCCTGGATGCCACAGATCCCCTATAGATGGCGCCAGAATGAAACGGACATCATAATAACGGAAATCAACGGCACAGAGATTGCTAAATCGTCGTGGGCAGCTTTCTTTGCGGTCAGTGACAAGCGTCATCCTTTCACCGCTGACAAAATCTGGGCCATTATATTTGGTACCACTGCCTATTTAGTCTCAGCTTTGTTTTGTATTGTACTATGGTTAACTAAACCATCCCTGCTACTAAAAAGCAGATTATGTACTTTCACACCTAATTCACAGCTGTAATGAATGAACTCATTACCTAAATTAAGTTTTAAATTATAATCTAGACCAATCACACTGAAAGCGATGAAAGAAAATTGACCATGGATCGGCCATAACTTTATTAATTACAGTCAAAATCTCATTATCACTAGAACTAGGAGAACCAAATTGTCAGCATTTCTTAAAGGAAAATATTAGAATACTTTCTGCGTCAAGTATTATTTAAGTTGTCATTACGTCCCTGAATATAACAAGTTGCTCCAGTCAATGGGCTGGACTTTCCATTTGCTGCTATTGCCGCCTGTATCTCGGAGTTAATCAGGCGGTATGAACTTATCGAGTTATCAATACTGCCCGATTACCGCTGAGATCAAAAGCCACTAGTTTTGGCTTTTTCCCCCGGTGGTAGCAGTAGCAGCAGTGGGCGGTATCATTCCTTGTGTAAGGCCGGCTTCAGCTGCAACGGCCGTACTGCGCATACGTGTTTTTGTTTTCTTTCCCGTGTTTCGGGGGGATCAGGGGTCAGCCCACGCATGTGCAGTTGAGGTAGGGAGGGGTAGAGAGAGAGAGGGAGGGAGAGGAGAAATCATCGAGCAGCCTGTTTAGAATCCATTCATTGAGAGAGAGAGAGAGAAAACTTACATTCTAAACGTATATTTGGAATACTTATTTAGCTCAAAACATACTATAATATCATATATTACTAATATTAATATAAAAAACCATCACAAAATGGAAGAGCAATTAATGGTCGAGGTGGAGGCCGAGGTAAAGGTAGGAGAGAGGAAGAAGGCGAAGAGGTTCACGGTGGACGCCCAAGCTGCCTTGGTCCACGAAGTGGCGGCGCGTTAGGACCAACTGACCCAGGCTGGTTGTGGCAAGCCCAACCTCCACCCCCCCTCCCCCTTCTATCAAAGAATATTGGCAGAGATTTCTGAGGTCCGTCGGGGGCCAGTCCAGTGCCACAAGCGTGCTGGAACGACCTTGTTTCTGTAAGTAATAACTTGAATAACTTTAATCATGCACTGATTCATTACTTAAAATGTAAAACTGCCATACTGTGATTTTTTTAATCTCACTAAACTTGGTGTTAAACATTATTACAGGTTTACAGCTTCTGGATGACTATTAGAATATGTTACACTGAACTGAATACAACCATAATTCAGAGCAGCAGCTTATTATAAGGCTGCCTTTAGCTGGTAAAAGTCAGTACAGACTGGTACTGCAATACATACAAAATTGCACCACTGCAAAAGCTATCCCCCTCAGATGTGCCAAAATTCCCACTGAAAATAAAAGAAATTAATGAAAGTCCACAATTTTAACTGGAGAAAAGATGATAATTTATACATTAAAATATTTATATTAAAATATTTTGTCTCCTATAAGACTGGAGAAAAATGTTAAATTAATTTTCCGACCCAGTGGATAATTATTTTTTGTTGTAATAATCTCAGTAAATATTCCAACTAAAGCTTTTCTTTAACCTTCTGAGAGTTGGAATTGAAGTCTGTGCATCACAGACATAAAGTTAGATATCAGAAGGTTTTTCCTTCTGTGCTATAATATATTTCAATCTTCTGATGATTCAGTTTGTAAAAGAAAGATGTACCTGGTCATACTTTGAAGGTATGAGGCATGAATTGGCTAAGATAGATTGGCTAATGATACTTAAGGGGTTGACTGTGGATGGGCAATGGCAGACATTTAGAGACCGCATGGATGAATTACAACAATTGTACATTCCTGTCTGGCGTTTCTATAGGTATGTAAAGAGAAAAAGGTTAGTAAAGACAAACGTAGGTCCCCTGCAGTCAGAATCAGGGGAAGTCATAACGGGGAACAAAGAAATGGCAGACCAATTGAACAAGTACTTTGGTTCAGTATTCACTAAGGAGGACACAAACAACTTTCCGGATATAAAAGGGGTCAGAGGGTCTAGTAAGGAGGAGGAACTGAGGGAAATCTTTATTAGTTGGGAAATTGTGTTGGGGAAATTGATGGATTGAAGGCCGATAAATCCCCAGGGCCTGATGGACTGCATCCCAGAGTACTTAAGGAGGTGGCCTTGGAAATAGCGGATGCATTGACAGTCATTTTCCAACATTCCATTGACTCTGGATCAGTTCCTATCGAGTGGAGGGTAGCCAATGTAACCCCACTTTTTAAAAAAGGAGGGAGAGAGAAAGCAGGGAATTATAGACCGGTCAGCCTGACCTCAGTAGTGAGTAAAATGATGGAATCAATTATTAAGGATGTCATAGCAGCGCATTTGGAAAATGGTGACATGATAGGTCCAAGTCAACATGGATTTGTGAAAGGGAGATCATGCTTGACAAATCTTCTGGAATTTTTTGAGGATGTTTCCAATAAAGTGGACAAAGGAGTACCAGTTGATGTGGTATATTTGGACTTTCAGAAGGCTTTCGACAAGGTCCCACATAGGAGATTAATGTGCAAAGTTAAAGCACATGGGATTGGGGGTAGTGTGCTGACGTGGATTGAGAACTGGTTGTCAGACAGGAAGCAAAGAGTAGGAGTAAATGGGTACTTTTCAGAATGGCAGGCAGTGACTAGTGGGGTACCACAAGGTTCTGTGCTGGGGCCCCAGCTGTTTACATTGTACATTAATGATTTAGACGAGGGGATTAAATGTAGTATCTCCAAATTTGCGGATGACACTAAGTTGGGTGGCAGTGTGAGCTGCGAGGAGGATGCTATGAGGCTGCAGAGTGACTTGGATAGGTTAGGTGAGTGGGCAAATGCATTGCAGATGAAGTATAATGTGGATAAATGTGAGGTTATCCACTTTGGTGGTAAAAACAGAGAGACAGACTATTATCTGAATGGTGACAGATTAGAAAAAGGGAAGGTGCAACGAGACCTGGGTGTCATGGTACATCAGTCATTGAAGGTTGGCATGCAGGTACAGCAGGCGGTTATGAAAGCAAATGGCATGTTGGCCTTCATAGCGAGGGGATTTGAATACAGGGGCAGGGAGGTGTTGCTACAGTTGTACAGGGCCTTGGCGAGGCCACACCTGGAGTATTGTGTACAGTTTTGGTCTCCTAACTTGAGGAAGGACATTCTTGCTATTGAGGGAGTGCAGCGAAGATTCACCAGACTGATTCCCGGGATGGTGGGACTGACCTATCAAGAAAGACTGGATCAACTGGGCTTGTATTCACTGGAGTTCAGAAGAGTGAGAGGGGACCTCATAGAAACGTTTAAAATTCTGACGGGTTTGGACAGGTTAGATGCAGGAAGAATGTTCCCAATGTTGGGGAAGTCCAGAACCAGGGGTCACAGTCTAAGGATAAGGGGTAAGCCATTTAGGACCGAGATAAGGAGAAACTTCTTCACCCAGAGAGTGGTGAACCTGTGGAATTCTCTACCACAGAAAGTAGTTGAGGCCAATTCACTAAATATATTCAAAAGGGAGTTAGATGAAGTCCTTACTACTCGGGGGATCAAGGGGTATGGCGTGAAAGCAGGAAGGGGGTACTGAAGTTTCATGTTCAGACATGAACTCATTGAATGGCGGTGCAGGCTGGAAGGGCTGAATGGCCTGCTCCTGCACCTATTTTCTATGTTTCTATGTTTCTATACAGACCAGCAGGCCCGAGGTTCATAGAATCATGGGGCCCGCAATTGATTATAGAAACATAGAAAATAGGTGCAGCAGTAGGCCATTTGGCCTTTCGAGCCTGCACCGCCATTCAACAAGATCATGGCTGATCACCCACCCCAGCACCTCCCCTCCACACCCCCCCGACCCCACGGACCACATCCAACTCCCTCCCGAACACAACCAATGAACTGGCATCAACAACTTTCCGCGGCAGGGAACCCCACAGGCCAACAACTCCCCGAGTGAAGAAGTCTCTCCCAATCCCAGCCCCAAACAGCCCACCCCCCATCCCAAGAGCGTGCCCCCTCCGGCTCCGGACCCACCCAACACCGGGAACACTCCCCCCGCACCCAACCCGTCGCGTCCCGTCAGAATCCTTCCCAAATGCCGAACACCCCCGGATGTCGAGCCCCCAGCCCCAGCCACCCCGGAGATTATGTCCCGCTGTCGCCGGTTTCTCGGTGGTATTCGGGCGGCCCTTCATTTTTTACAGCCCGCTGCTGCCGAGATCCTCCAGCGGGAATTTCACGGTGACGTAGCGGGTGGCAGCGGGCGTTGGTGGGCGGTGCATGCCATTCGACTTGGCAAAGATCGGAGGCTGAGTTCAGCGCATGTGTCTGTCAAGTTGCCGACCTGTCTCTCCCCCACTCTGTCCCGAGCTTGGCGAGGGGGCTGAGGAGCCGCCGGCGAGAGAGCTGAATTGGGGCCGAGAGGTGATTGGAAGGGAGAGAAAGACTGGGGGAGAGAGAGAGAGAGAGAGAGAGAGAGAGAGAGAGAGAGAGAGAGAGAGAGAGAGGGCCTGGGGAAAGAGAGAAAGAGCCTGGGAGAGAGAGAGATAGAGAGACTGAGGGGGCAGGGGTGGGGTGGGGGGGGGGGGTGGAGAGAGAGCGAGAGAGAGAGAGAGAGAGAGAGCCGGGTGAATGAGAGAGAGCGCCTGGGGGGTGGGGGGGGGGAGGGAAGAGAGAGAGAGAGAGCTTGCGGCGGGGGGGGGGGGGGAGGGCAAGAGCTTGGGGGGGGGGGCGGTAAGAGAGAGACTAGAGGGGAGAGAGCCTGGGGGAGAGAGAGAGAGAGAGAGAGCGACTGGGGGGAGAGAGAGAGACTGGGGGTTGGGGGGAGAAGAGAGCCTGGAGGGGCAGAGAGAGCCTCGGGGGAAGAGAGTGAGAGAGAGACTGTGAGGGGAGAGACATGGGTGTGGGGTGGGGGGGGGGAGAATTGGAGGGGAGAGAGTGAACTCAGGGAAGATGGATCACGTTCATCCGTTGGAATGGATGAAATCCAGAAGTCATGACACTGCCACTATTCACTTCAAACCAAATAAACCTGTAAACAATCCGTACACAATCCTCCATCTATGGTGGGATGTGGGGGATAAGGTGGGACTTTGACTGGGGGAGGAATGCACTTGCACTGGGCTGAAATTGGTGCTGAAATTGTAAAAATCGCTTCCAATTCCCTACAAATCCAACTGTTAAGCTCTCAGCAGCCTTTCATCAAATGCACCCATTTTCAAAATAGCGTCCGTACCGTCCGCTCAAGGTCGGCTAAGATCAGGTAAGACCTTACTTTTCAGGGCGGGTTTTAGGGCTGTATTTGAAATTTTTTGATCAAATTGGCATTTCTGGGCAGTAAGTGAGTGATAATGGGTGGTAATATGATTAATTTCCAGCCCATAGAGTCATAGAAAATTACAGCACAGAAGGAGGCCATTCAGCCATGAATTCAATGTTTGAATCCCTTGAATCTGGTTTTCACCCCTACCACAATACCCTGCTCTCATCAAAGTCACAAATGACATCCTTTGTGACTGTGACAAAGGTAACTATCCCTCCTCATCCTTCTCGACCTATCTGCAACCTTTGACACAGTTAACCGCTCCATCCTCCACCAACGCCTCTCCACCAATGTCCAGCCAGGTGGGACTGCACTCGCCTGGTTCCATTCTTATCTATGTAATCGTAGCCAGAAAATCTCCTGCAATGGCTTCTCTTCCCATTTATTTCTCATCTATATGCTATCCCTTGGCGATATCATCCGAAAACAGAGAGTCAGTTTCCACATGTAAGCAGACGACACCCAGCTCTACCTCTCCACCACTTCTGTCGCCCCTGCTTCGTATCTAAATTGTCAGATTGCTTGTCCGACATCCAGTACTAGATGAGCAGAAATTTTCTCCTCCAATTAAATACTGGGAAGACCGAAGCCATTATCTTTGGTCCCCAGCATCAATCTGAGGGTGAACAAGACTGTTCGCAACCTAGGCATCATATTTGACCCTGAAATTACTTTCCAACCACATATCCACGGCATAACTAAAACCGCCTTTTTCCATCTCCATTACATTGCCCGCCTCCGTCCCTGCCTCAGCTCTTCTGCTGCTGAAACCCTCATTCAAGCCTTTGTTATCTCTAGACTTGACTACTCCAACTCACTCCTTGCTGGCCTCCCACATTCCACACTACGTAAACTTGAGGTCATCCAAAACCAGCAGCCCATGTACTAACCCGCACCAAGTCACGATCACCCATCACCCCTGTGCTTTATGACCTACATTGGCACCCAGTTAAACAACGCCTCGATTTCAAAATTCTCATCCTTGTTTACAAATCACTCCATGGCCTTGCCCCTCCCTATCTCTGTAATCTTTTTCAACCACACAACCCCACAAGATGTCTGCGCTCCTCAAATTCTGGCTTCTTGAACATCCCTCATTATAACTGCTCAACCATCGGTGGCCGTGCCTTCAGCTGCTGGGCCCTAAGCTCTGGAACTCCCTCCCTAAACCTCCCCGCCTCTCTACCTCTCTTTCTTCCTTTAAGACGCTCCTTAAAACCTACCTCTTTAAACAAACTTTTGGTCATCTGCCTTAATTTCTTCTTTTGTGGCTTGGTGTCAAATTTATCTGTTTGTGAAGCGCCTTGGGACGTTTTACTACGTTAAAGGTGCTATATAAATAAAAGTTGTTGTTATTAATAAAGAAAACAATCCCAGCCTATCCAATCTTTCCTCACAGCTAAAATTATACAGTCCCGGCAACATCCTCAGAAATCTCCTCTGTACCCTCTCTAGTGCCAGTCCTGATCTGTGTTGATCAGAACCGGGATGGCTACAGGGGCAGTACAATTGATCATGGGAGGGGGCAAAAGAGCCAGCCAAGGTTCTTGCTCCTGATTGCAGCAGGGCCCATTGGTAGGCAATGGTTTTAACTCCAGGTGGATTCCCCAATCAAGCCTGAGTTAAAATTACAGTTGTGTCTCAATGATATCATTGGGCTGCAACATGCATATGTAAAGAAGGACCCTGTTGGCTCCGGGCACGTGTCCTTGCTGCCTGCTTAGGAGAGCAGGTTAAAATTGCAGATGTTGCGACCCAGGTGGCTTTCGGACAGGTAAGAGCCAGGGAGATTTTAACTGCCCACCCGCCAGGTTTCTGCTGAGAGAGTAGGGTTAAAATCGTCCCCCTGGTGTGGACAAGATTGGTGTGGGCTCCGATATTACCTCTCTGGCAGCACTAGCTGCCTAGTGTATGGCTGTTTGGTTGAGGTACAGGAGGCCCCCTGGAATCCTCCTTCAGCAGAAATCCGAGACCTTCGGGAGAAGGCGAACACTGGCAGAGCAAAAAATGCTTTCAAACTGAGGATTCTGCCACATTGTATTTCAACAGAATTTCATTTAGAATTAATCTGTAATGGGCGACATCTGTTTTGCAGTGATGTCTCCAGTTCCCAAAGTCTTAAACTTTTGAAGACTGAAAAATGTGTTTATCTAAAAAGCAAATGTCACATATCCCAAATGACTCATTTTTGTAAAATGATGCTATGTTAAAAATAGATGACTACGTGGAGTTCAGTCCTATCAATGACACGTCTGTTTCAGGGGAACATATACAATACCATAAATTCAATGGGTTTACTGTGAACGTTGGGACATTTCACTATGTTAAAGGCGCTATATAAATACAAGTTGTTATTAATAAAATAACTGGATAACTCCTTTGCTCACTATTGGACATTTCCATTAAGATGCCACTGTCACGGAAAACTTAAACATGTTTTCATTAACACAAATCATTCCTTTTTTTAAGGATAGCTGAAGATGACTACCATTATTTAATTCTAAAATCATAGAAATTTACGGCACAGAAGGAGGCCATTCGACCAATCATGTCTGTGCTGGCTGAAAACGAGCTATCCAGCCTAATCCCCCTTTCCAGCTCTTGGTCCGTAGCCTTGTGGGTTCAGGCATTCAAGTGCATATCAAAGTACTTTTTAAATGTGATAAGCGTTTCAGCCTCTACCACTCTTTCAGGCAGTGGGTTCCAGACCCCGCTACCCTCTGGGTGAAAAAAGTTCTCAACTCCCCCCTTAATCCTTCTACCCATTACTTTAAATCTATGCCCCCTCATTATTGCCCTCTCTGCTCAGGGAGAAAGGTCCTTCCTAGCCACTCTGTCTAGGCTCCTCACAATTTTAAACAACTCAATCAAGTCTCCCCTTGGCCTCCTCTGTTCCAAAGAAAACAACCGCAGGCTATCCAATCTTTCCTCATAGCTAAAATGCTACAGTCCTGGCAACATCCTCGTAGATCTCCTCTGTACCCTCGCTAATGCAATTGGGGTGGGGAGGGGAGAATTTTTTTTGTTTTGAATTGAATCTATGTCTCATCTGATGACAGATCCATGTCTCCTTATTCCGCAAGCCTTGATCCTTGAACAGTCATTTTACATTTCAGTCAATTTCTAAGTGGATGGGAGTCTGACAAAGTGGCGACTTTCAATCATATTGCAATGCTCAAGGAGTAAACAGAACCAAGCCCCTCGTTCCCACAGCTATAGCTTTTAACACTAACTGCAGCAGCATTACTGCACCAACAGCACAAGTTACAGTTTGCCCCCTTGTTAATTCATTGCTGTGAGTTTAGGGTGTGGTGGATTTCTGATCTTTCTCTCTTTCTCCTCCAAAACTAAACGAGTGCTAAATTTATTCTGGCTATATATATATATTTGTTTTAAATGCGTTCTTTCATCTTGAAATTCTTTGAATGTTTATCCTTTAAAATGGCATGGAAACAAACTTCAGTTGGCAACCAGTCAAGTTCTCATGTTCCTATTAAGCCAGATGCAGGAACTGCGCTGTTATCGGATTCAGATTCAACTCGGCTGCCCGAGTTCAGGCTAGATTTTATCCTGCATTTCTGTGGGTCCGCACATTTCTCAAATTCTAATCTGCGGCAAGGCACTCAACAGCAAAACGCTCGGAAACAGCTGTCCTTTTTGTGAGTGTGTGTGTGTGCAGATGTTAAGAAGAAAAAAGCTACCACGGTTGTGATAATTAAAGCATTTCCGTTCCGAAACAGTTAAACTCGGTTGAGAATAAGCTTCTTACCTTTGCTGTGCAAAACATTTCAAATCTCTTCTCTATTGCCTTTCACGTGAGGTTTGTAAATCCGAGTCCGGAGATTGGAGCTAGCACAATGCTGTTGCTGTGCCCACATAACCTAATAACAGTCTGATTTTTTTCCCCATGTGTGTGAGTGTGCGTGTGTGAGGCTGTGTCCTTACACATGCCAAGTCATGTTAATGTCGATGGGAGGGGAGTCACAGATCCCTACAGGAACTGCAGTCTCTCTCTTAGGCTGCTCACTGCTCGGCAGCCTAAGAGAGAGAGAGGGGGTGTCTCCCGAGAGCCCAGAGAGGAATCTTCGCCATCTGCATCTGTTAGCAGCATGGGTTACCTGCGTTTTCCCTGGGCCATTCCCTGTGTCATGTAAATTAGATAAACACTGAGCAGCCTGTTAGTGCTGCCCATCTGTTAACTGCGCCGTTTGTCTGCTGATCTCTTCAACCACAGAAACTGAAGGTTTGGTCCCACAAATGCAGCCGGATCAGCTCAACCAGGACGTGTAATGCAATTCTTCAGCCTAGGGGATTCTCTGATATAAGGAGGAATAGCTATATCCAGATATGGTAATAAGCATTCACATTTCTATAGCACCAAACAATACACTCCAAACAGACCCCCTGTTAAAAACTGTAATGCTGATTTTCTGTGGAGCCTCCACCACAGACTGAAATCAACTATAAATCAAATAATTAAATCTCCCATGATAAGATGGCTCATAGTCAGTTAATAGTTCCTGTGAGAAAGCCAAATGAACGTAAAAATAATTAAACCAATGTTTAACAAGCCAAAGAAAAGCTTCACATTGTACCAACATCGAACAGACTTTTAATCCCTTTGCAGAAATATGTTAAACACATTTAACACAGAATGTTGTTACAATACAGTGTGTGAAGTTGGTCTATATTTATCTATCTACTTTAAAAGTCTTGCATTTAGCACATATTCTCTGTTTGACACATTTGCCTCCTGTTGTCACACTTTCATTATCACATATGAATTTATTGCCTCAAAGTAAAACAACAGTAAATGAGAACTGTCGATGTCAGGAATGAACAACTCAAAGGGAGGAAAAAGGACTAGAAAACTGATAATGAGCAATCAGTCCTTATTCATTACCAATGAAAACAATAAATAAAAAAGGGATCAATTGCATTATTCAAAAAAACATTTTGCAACATTTATCATTTTTACCTGAGCAACTGAAATTTCTCATTTCAAAAACATCACAAAATTCCATGATTCTCAATAACATAATTAAATGTACCTACTGAATTGTCTTTTAGTACCTTCATTAAAAGGTATTACTTGAAGACCTCAGCTTCTCCCAAAAGCCTGGGCTTCAACCAGATGTTTTGCCCAAAGCTGCTATCCTGTTAGCTGTATGTCGATCGTGCAGTCTGAGCATGTGCAGTGTGCACAATTTTCCAGGATGTAGCAGTAGCATTTAGTTCGCCGAACTATTAGCCTAGAAATTTGGCTGTGCAGCGCCTCTTTTTCGGGTTCTAAACGGTCTCCTTCCAATATGGCAGGCAAGAAGCGCCGCTCATTATAAGCTGGGAGTGTGCCTCCCGCCATATCGGTAAAGACCAAAAAAATCAACATGCAATGACCAGGCCTGAAACAACATGAGGGCCTTTGTATATGCAAATAACATACTCCCTGTGCTGTCTCCCCCAACCATGGCATAAACACCAAGGGATCAATTTTCACCACCAGTGGGTGCCATTTTTTTGCCGCCCGCTGATTTTTTTTGAGCAATCTTGATTTTGCAACTTTCCTCAAAGTTTTACGCTGGCGGCAACTGTCAACGCCGGATTTTTTGCACGCCAGGGTTTTTGGCGCAGGTCTGGGTGAAAACTGATTTCCGCACTCCTTTTGGCCGTTTGTGGCCATTTAAGCGATTTTCCCCAACACCGATTTTTTTTAAGGATGGCACAGAGTGGCCTTAAGAGCCGATCAGAAAAAACCTACGTTAAGTTAAGGAAATCGGCGTTCATAACTGTATCGGAGCTGTTTCTTTGCAGTTTAGTCTTGTTCATAAAGATAGCTTTGTTTTGTACATTCTTTGCATCTCTTTATATTAAAGATTACTAACTTGTTTTGCTGCTTGGCCCAGCTCCCGGCCCCGCTTCAATCCCGGGCCGATTGCTCCCCCCCCCCCCCCCACCCCGCGCTCTCGGTCCCACTGCAATCCTGGGCTGAATGGCCCACCCGCTCCTGGCCCCGTTGCTATCCCGAACACCCCCCACTCTCTCCCAGTCCTGCTGCAATCCCAGGCAATCCACCACCACCCTGCCGCTGCAAGCCCTGGCGTGGAACTTCAACTTGCAGGTAGGTAGAGCTTCAGCCTTCAGTGTGTCTCTCATTACCCTAACAACCTCCCTCAGTGTGTCTCTCATTACCCTGGCAACCTCAGCTTAAAGCTCCACTTCCAGATTTAATTTCAGGTACTGCAGCGCCAAAATTAAATTTTACTTTGGCGAAAGTTTCAACTTTTTTTTCCGGCGCAATCGGGCACATAAAAAATCGTCCATTAATCCTCCTGGGCGCCAAAAATCGTCAAAGAGGAAAATTGAGCCCTATGTTCTTACACAACAGCATAGCCTCCAACTCACTATGAGCAACGTCATGGGAGATCGGCAAATGCTATATTAAGAGTCTTGCATATAATGTACACTTCATATAAGTCTCACACTTCTTGTAATACTTTCCCTGTCATGCTTTGATAACATCGCCCCCATTTTGTTATAAAACAGTATATCTTCTAATTCACTGTGAGCAAGGCCATCAGAGATCTTCTGGTAGTATATCAGGAATTTTGTATTTGGCACAAACCTTCTGTCACAGTTCCTTCCTGTATTGATGTCATGTCATGAATTTCTGGAGCACTATTTATTTGGCTTCGATTTGTTATGCTGGGCTGTGATTCAATCCTAGCTCAGTCTCCGGGTTAGGTAGCACTGATCGATTCATCGCACTTCCCTCTGATTGGTTGAGTTGATTTGGGGGAAGGGGAGGTTGATCCTTCATCCAACACCACATCATCCTGCCACACTCGAGATTCCCCCTCTCCCAGCACTTGCAGATACTGGAACTTTCCTCCTCATCTGCCAATCCCATCTCCTTACTCAGTATAACAGGATCTAGGATTCCCTCCATTTCAATGTTGTCATGCTCCATATAACCCCTTCCCATTGCTGACAGACCCCACTGCACAGTACTGCCATACCCTTGTTACCCACCCCTCCCACAACACATTACTACAACACCTCAGGAACATGCTTCAGTATTTGCAAACCTCAGGAACTCCTCCATCACTTGAAACTCATTGCCAAACTCCAGTGCTGCCAAATCCAAGGACCAATAAGATTGAAATCCACAATCCTGCCCACTTGCTAATAACTCCCACCAAATAGCTGCTAAACTTCAGGACCATCCCCTTAAATGCTGCTACACTGCAGGACGCTTCCCAGAGCTGCAAAACCTCAGCACCTTCAGCAGACCCACCCCACCCCCCCACCCCTAACCACTCCAGTTCAGCCAATCTACAGAATCACCCGTTCTCATCCATCAAAGTCCAGGCCCTACCCAAAACTACTGGGTGAGATGAATGACTGTAGAGCAAGAGGGAAAGAAGAAATTCAGGAGTTGAATGAATAGTTTGAATGAGAAGAGATATGGCTAGGGGCAAGAGGGAATGTTAGGAAAGGAAAGGTGTAGGGGGGAGGGAAACAAATGCAGGCATAGCCATGCTGTTTTAAAAAAACATCAATAGAAACGTCTATAAAGATTTTGAAATTTTACCCATAATTTTTCTACAAACAATTTTGAAAAACAATTGAACAGAAATGATTAGAAGCTAAAGAAAAATACTCTATCAATACAACTGACTGATTGGTATTGATGCATCTGGGGAAACTAAGCACACTGCACATCACAGGCTCAGACTATATAATCCAAATTCAGACAATAGCGTCATGGCTCTGGGCAAAAGTATCACTTCCAAGCCCAGGCTTTTGCAGGGAGCTGAGATCTTCAGGTAAAAACTGTAATGAAGGGATTAAAAGTTACAAGAGACAATTGAATGGATAGATTTGATCATGCTATCGTAAAATATGTATTTTTTTATTTAAAAAAAATGTTGTTTAAACTCTTGTCTTAGACATTAAAAATGTCAGTTACTGAGAAAAAGGGTGGATCAAAAAGCATTTTGAGTGTTTAATATCGAATAGCTACCCAGTGGCTGTATTGTGCATTGCAGAGTGATGAGCCTATACAGGCAAATCCCATTCTAAATGTGAATGTGCATCTAAATGTACAATGGTTTCATAACATATATGTGTGAATGTAATTTCTTGATAATTCAATACAGAAAGTTTAAAACAAACAATAGGCCTGATAATCCATTGTGTGTTACATACCATAATACCACTATTCTTACAAACAGTGTATCCTATGACACTTCATGAGCGATGCTTTGGGGGATCTATTTAACATAGGCATCCATTTCACTAATTGTAGTTTACAATAACATAACAAATTTGTATGCAAAGTGACACCTTTAGTTATCCCTTTCTTTCATTAAATGCAGAGTCCAATCATACGAGGGACATTTTAAACTACGTGCAGCATTGGAATTGTGTTGCAAGAAGACAACTGTGAACAACGAGATGGCAAACTTAATTCTCACTTGTAGTGGCCTTACTCCTTATTTTAAATGATGCATTTATCATTTGGCAGCAGCTCCCATTTTGGAATCAATATTGCAGAGTAAATGAAGCACCTTTATGATTAAAATGGGTATCTTGTACAGCTCGCTGCCATCAGTCTGATAGAATTTCATGGTGCTTTACTAAGCCGTTGCCTCTTACAAGGGTCTTGCTGCACTTCCTGTAAGTGGGCCTCAAGTTCCTTATGAAGCAGGTGCTGCAGCTCTGATAGTATCAGGCCCTGCAGAGATCTGCTACCTTTAGGGCTCGCACAATCCTAAATCACCAGTGTCCAATACAGTGCTCTGGAAGGTGATACTTTTAGCACACTGCACACTAAAGGCAGGCTCAGCTTGCAAAATAATTAGACGTCTTTACAGAAATTAAACAATAAAGAATGTATAGAACAGCACAAACATTGATACAATGAGAACAGTAAAAGGCCGGAAGGCTTTTTTTCCAATGGGGGAGGTGGGTGCCTGACAGGTGCAGCGTACTGATGGTGAGCTATGTCTGTGAGGGGGGGAAAGTCCACCGCAATGTCATTTGTCTTGGGGCAATTTGTATGGCCTCGTGCTGGAATCAGGTGGTGCAAAAGGGAGAGTAGCTGCAGGCATGAAAGGCCTCAAAATAAAACAGCAGTGCAGTGCTGAGGGAATGCTGCACTGTCGGAGGTGCCTTTTTTTGGATGCGACGTTAAACCGAGGCCCCGTGTGCTCCGTCAGGTGGACGTAAAAGATCCCATGGCACTATTTCGAAGAAGAGCAGGGGAGTTCTCCCTGGTGTCCTGGTCAATATTTATCCCTCAATCAACATCACTGAAACAGATGATCTGGTCATTATCACATTGCTGGTTGTGGGAGCTTGCTGTGCGCAAATTGGCTGCCCCGCTTCCTACACTGCACCAGTGACTGCACTTCAAAGTGGCTGTAAAGCACTTTGGAACATCCTGAGGTCATAAAAGGCACTATATAAATGCAAGTCTTTCTATTTTCTTCTTTCAAAGAATTCTGAAGTGCAGCTCCACAAAATCTGAGGTAAGAATAGGATCAATAATCCAAATGGCCTTTTCTTTAAGAATCTATGGGCTAGAAATTCATTGTAGCCAAGGAATGGGCAGTGTTTAGATTAAAAATGATGAATTAGTGGCAGGTAAAAATCATCTAGACTGCATGCAAAATTTGTCCTCACTTCTCATTAAAATGATTGGAGCGATAAATCTAGTCTAAAAACCCAAGCTCATTGGCATTACACTGAAAAGATGGACCAATATCGAGTGCAGTCTAAATGCAAGTAAAGATTGCTACAGACTTTTTTCACTGCTTAAAGGGGAGGTCCATGGATGCTACAGTACTTCATTCTCAGCATTGTTGGCTGTGCAGCTGCCCCAATAATCATAAGAAGGACAAGGAGAAGGAGCACTTATTTACAAATCCTGATGGCAGATCGTCGCCCCAGTGTGAGAGCCCGCAGGTTTTCCCATGAAGCTTTAGAGGCATTGGTTTTAGTGGTGGAGAGAAAGTGGGTGCTCCCGTCAACTGGCAGGAGGCCCTCGCCACAGCTCTGCCTTGCTATATGAAGGGAGGTGGCACACGACATCACGGACAGCACTGTGCTCCCCAGGTCCCACACCCAGTGCAGGAATAACTTTAACAAGCTCACACAGGTGGGCAGGGTGAGTGAAGGCTTCAACAAATGCTACATACCACCATCTGTACCACAAGCTTCACACACTGCTCAATGTACCACACCCCCAGCACTCACCCACCAACAATCTCTACCGACCAACACTCACACCCACATCTCACACCTTACATACAATGACAGCTATTCAACCATGGCAGGCACAAGGATCATTAGTTATTAGAATGCATGTGATACATGTGATATGTTTATGCATAAATTTATAACTAGAGTTTGGAATATTTTGTGGTCTCTCTCATTTCACCTTTGCGCCCAGGAGGAAGCTGTGATATGGTATAACACAGGGATGGTTTGATGGGGATGTTTTAAGCAACGGGGATCTGGGGTTTCATTCATTCAAATTGGAATCTGATGAGCCGTCATGGACAGCCCGTATGGAAGCCCGATTGTCCAGCTGCCTCCTCCATCCCTCCTGTTCCTCGTCTTCTTCCTCCTCTCTCTGCGCACATGTTCCCATCTTTCTTGTTGCCCCGCTCTCTTCGTCATAGATCCTGGAAGGTGAAGTGGACTGCCAGGACAGCCCCCATGACTTTTAGCAAGTGTTGTAGCTTGAATTGTTCAAGAGTAAATTTTGGCTTTTCTACTTGCTGCAACACTTGAGCAGTGGTGCAGCAGGGAGGGATTCAAATTCTTGGGGCATTGGAACCGGTTCTGGGGGAGGTGGGACCAGTACAAACCGGACGGTCTGCACCTGGGCAGGACCGGAACCAATGTCCTAGGGGGAGTGTTTGCTAGTGCTGTTGGGGAGGAGTTAAACTAATATTGCAGGGGGATGGGAACCTATGCAGGGAGACAGAGGGAGACAAAAATGAGGCAAAAGCAAAAGACAGAAAGGAGATGAGGAAAAGTGGAGGGCAGAGAAACCCAAGGCAAAGAACAAAAAGGGCCACTGTACAGCAAAATTCTAGAAGGACAAAGGGTGTTAAAAAAGCAAGCCTGAAGGCTTTGTGTCTTAATGCAAGGAGTATCCGCAATAAGGTGGATGAATTAACTGTGCAAATAGATGTTAACAAATATGATGTGATTGGGATTACGGAGACGTGGCTCCAGGATGATCAGGGCTGGGAACTCAACATCCAGGGGTATTCAACATTCAGGAAGGATAGAATAAAAGGAAAAGGAGGTGGGGTAGCATTGCTGGTTAAAGAGGAGATTAATGCAATAGTTAGGAAAGACATTAGCTTGGATGATGTGGAATCTATATGGGTAGAGCTGCAGAACACTAAAGGGCAAAAATCGTTAGTGGGAGTTGTGTACAGACCTCCAAACAGTAGTAGTGATGTTGGGGAGGGCATCAAACAGGAAATTAGGAGTGCATGCAATAAAGGTGCAGCAGTTATAATGGGTGACTTTAATATGCACAAAGATTGAGCTAGCCAAACTGGAAGCAATACGGTGGAGGAGGATTTCCTGGAGTGCATAAGGGATGGTTTTCTAGATCAATATGTCGAGGAACCAACTAGGGGGGAGGCCATCTTAGACTGGGTGTTGTGTAATGAGAGAAGATTAATTAGCAATCTCATTGTGCGAGGCCCCTTGGGGAAGAGTGACCATAATATGGTGGAATTCTGCATTAGGATGGAGAATGAAACAGTTAATTCAGAGACCATGGTCCAGAACGTAAAGAAGGGTAACTTTGAAGGTATGAGGCATGAATTGGCTAAGATAGATTGGCTAATGATACTTAAGGGGTTGACTGTGGATGGGCAATGGCAGACATTTAGAGACCGCATGGATGAATTACAACAATTGTACATTCCTGTCTGGCGTAAAAATAAAAAAGGGAAGGTGGCTCAACCGTGGCTATCTAGGGAAATCAGGGATAGTATTAAAGCCAAGGAAATGGCATACAAATTGGCCAGAAATAGCAGCGAACCTGGGGACTGGGAGAAATTTAGAACTCAGCAGAGGAGGACAAAGGGTTTGATTAGGGCAGGGAAAATGGAGTACGAGAAGAAGCTTGCAGGGAACATTAAGGCGGATTGCAAAAGTTTCTATAGGTATGTAAAGAGAAAAAGGTTAGTAAAGACAAACGTAGGTCCCCTGCAGTCAGAATCAGGGGAAGTCATAACGGGGAACAAAGAAATGGCAGACCAATTGAACAAGTACTTTGCTTCAGTATTTACTAAGGAGGACACAAACAACCTTCCGGATATAAAAGGGGTCAGAGGGTCTAGTAAGGAGGAGGAACTGAGGGAAATCTTTATTAGTCGGGAAATTGTGTTGGGGAAATTGATGGGATTGAAGGCCGATAAATCCCCAGGGCCTGATGGACTGCATCCCAGAGTACTTAAGGAGGTGGCCTTGGAAATAGCGGATGCATTGACAGTCATTTTCCAACATTCCATTGACTCTGGATCAGTTCCTATCGAGTGGAGGGTAGCCAATGTAACCCCACTTTTTAAAAAAGGAGGGAGAGAGAAAGCAGGGAATTATAGACCGGTCAGCCTGACCTCAGTAGTGGGTAAAATGATGGAATCAATTATTAAGGATGTCATAGCAGCGCATTTGGAAAATGGTGACATGATAGGTCCAAGTCAGCATGGATTTGTGAAAGGGAGATCATGCTTGACAAATCTTCTGGAATTTTTTGAGGATGTTTCCAATAAAGTGGACAAAGGAGTACCAGTTGATGTGGTATATTTGGACTTTCAGAATGCTTTCGACAAGGTCCCACACAAGAGATTAATGTGCAAAGTTAAAGCACATGGGATTGGGGGTAGTGTGCTGACGTGGATTGAGAACTGGTTGTCAGACAGGAAGCAAAGAGTAGGAGTAAATGGGTACTTTTCAGAATGGCAGGCAGTGACTAGTGGGATACCGCAAGGTTCTGTGCTGGGGCCCCAGCTGTTTACATTGTACATTAATGATTTAGATGAGGGGATTAAATGTAGTATCTCCAAATTTGCGGATGACACTAAGTTGGGTGGCAGTGTGAGCTGCGAGGAGGATGCTATGAGGCTGCAGAGTGACTTGGATAGGTTAGGTGAGTGGGCAAATGCGTGGCAGATGAAGTATAATGTGGATAAATGTGAGGTTATCCACTTTGGTGGTAAAAACAGAGAGACAGACTATTATCTGAATGGTGACAGATTAGGAAAAGGGAAGGTGCAACGAGACCTGGGTGTCATGGTACATCAGTCATTGAAGGTTGGCATGCAGGTACAGCAAGCGGTTAAGAAAGCAAATGGCATGTTGGCCTTCATAGCGAGGGGATTTGAGTACAGGGGCAGGGAGGTGTTGCTACAGTTGTAAAGGGCCTTGGTGAGGCCACACCTGGAGTATTGTGTACAGTTTTGGTCTCCTAACTTGAGGAAGGACATTCTTGCTATTGAGGGAGTGCAGCGAAGATTCACCAGACTGATTCCCGGGATGGTGGGACTGACCTATCAAGAAAGACTGGATCAACTGGGCTTGTATTCATTGGAGTTCAGAAGAGTGAGAGGGGACCTCATAGAAACGTTTAAAATTCTGACGGGTTTGGACAGGTTGGATGCAGGAAGAATGTTCCCAATGTTGGGGAAGTCCAGAACCAGGGGTCACAGTCTAAGGATAAGGGGTAAGCCATTTAGGACCGAGATAAGGAGAAACTTCTTCACCCAGAGAGTGGTGAACCTGTGGAATTCTCTACCACAGAAAGTAGTTGAGGCCAATTCACTAAATATATTCAAAAGGGAGTTAGATGAAGTCCTTACTACTCGGGGGATCAAGGGGTATGGCGTGAAAACAGGAAGGGGGTACTGAAGTTTCATGTTCAGCCATGAACTCATTGAATGGCGGTGCAGGCTAGAAGGGCTGAATGGCCTGCTCCTGCACCTATTTTCTATGTTTCTATGTCTAACACTCCTGATACCAAAGAATCTTCAAATCACTACATCAAACTGTTGCAGCATCAGGAACTCACACACAGGCACTGAAGCTTCACTAACCTGTCAGGTGCGAGTGATTGGGGCTGATCCCTTTAAATAACTATCCCTTTAAATAATGGAGCCGGCTTCCTGATGCTGCACACCAGCTCTCCCTGTTGTTAACTCCAGGCGGTGAGGTTAGTGGTGAGAAGCAGTTTGGCAGATCAGGTGTTGAGTGAGCATTAACACACACTGATGTCATGATCTCCATGGTGTTGAAGTCCCCGGCGATCGTTGTTACCGGTAGTGCTCCGGGGGGGATCCCGATTTGGCGTGACGCATTTACCCCCCATGTTCTTTGTTGACTTTTTTCTACAAAATTCATGCAGTATTGTAACAAATGTGGAAGAGATTCCTTTGTAAAACATTCAAAAAAATTTTTTTTTAAATCACAGCCCAAAATCTCTATTCTGTTTAATTGGCCATTTGCTTTACATGGCCACCTTCATAACACTTTCCACATCTCATCAGTCAGTCCCATCTCATTATACATCTGATGCTTCCTCAGTAACAGTGCCCTTTGATCATGGCCATCTCATTTGCTTCCTTAGGACTCTATGTTCATCACTACTCAGACAGGTTACCTCTAGACTAAAGAGTCAGACATTCTTTCACTGTACATTCCCCACCACACTTATCATCAGCAGCCGCCTATATCAGGCAAATGTCGCTCACCATCTGCCATTACCATCACAGCCAATTTCAAAAGTGCCACATAAAGTATTAAGTGCGCCGACTATTTTGGACAATTCAATAAGTTGGTCTTGCCATTTAAAAGGCTCTGCTGATTTCAGCTGAAGTCAGGTCTTCAATCAGCTGCTTGCACCTTGTTAAAGTGAATTACCTCAGTGATGAGATTCTGGATGCAATTGCTAACAATTAGAAGATGTCGGAGCGAAATGAGATTTCCTGCTTTTCAAAAATACATTGATTACTTACTTTTTAGGATTAGCCATCTCCCATGTATAACGAGTAAATCATATTTACCCCACCGTGTATAGTGAGTAAATCACATTTACCCCACCGTGTATAACGAGTAAATTATATTTACCCCACTGTGTATAACGAGTAAATCATATTAACACCACCGTGTATAACTGGTAAATCATATTAACACCACCGTGTATAACTGGTAAATCACATTTATACCACCGTGTATAGCGAGTAAATCACATTTACACTACCATGTTTGGCGAGTAAATCATATTTATACCACTGTGTATAGCAGGTAAATCACATTTACACCACTGTGTATAGCAGGTAAAGCACATTAACACCACTGCATATAACGGAGAAAATCATGTTAATATCACTGCCCCCGGTAGAAATGTTGGGGACTGTGTTGACAAGAAGATTAACCCCCTCACGATGAAAGCTGGGTGGCCTTCTGTTTCACTGGAGTGTTTTGTTAACAATTCTAAAAGTAATTCCATTTTAAATAAGTCTTTTTTCTCAAAATGTCAGGGGATTTGCTGAAGTTAATAGTGATCTTTCCACAGTCCTGCTGCAGAGGGGAAATCTCCCAGTATTTGAATGTAAATACAAAAATCTTTTTCTGATTAAGAAGTGCTATCAAAACCCTCCTCTACAAAAATGAGAAAGATTCCGTTCCACTACACCCATACTGACAAAGGGTCTCTTTAAAGAAAAAAAAATGGGCAGTGATTAGGAAATGAAACAGAAAAAAAATCTATTGTATCTGAAATGCAACAAAAATATACTGACAATCCAATCCACTTCAGCACAGAGCTCTTCTTTGGGTGGAATTGTCGCTCCCAGGAGAAATCTCTGAGAACCGGTTCTATCAAACTGGAAAAGTATAATGGATTAAGAAACTGTATAGAAGGAAAATATCTGACACCAGTCAGATTACCAGTACATGTTAAACCTCAGTAATTTATCTTGCAATCAACTTGGGTGAATTAGAAAAGATTTATGTTAATTTAGAATACGGTATAAAATAAATGGTGTGCAGTCATTGTCTCTCAAGAGCAATGGGGATTCCCACACAAAAGCTGGTGTGAGCCAACATTATAGAGGACCCGACAATATAAACTGAAAGACCAAAGCTTCCTCGCAAACAGTGGACAACCATCAACCGCCTCAGAACTGGTCATGGTCGATGCTGCCACCTTCGCCATAGGTGGAAGATTCAAACATCCCCATCATGTGACTGTGGAGCTCCTAATCAGACCCTGGAGCACATCATCGAGCACTGCCCTCAGAGGAAATTCGCAGGCAGCCTATAAGATATCCATGCTGTTACATCGGAAGCTTTGGCCTGGATATCCAACTTAGATATTGACATTTGATTTAGCTCTGTCAGAGGATGCACCCTGTGTATTTAATCTGTCGAGGGAGGCGAATAACTGGGGCCACATTTTCTGCCTATTGTGAATACAACCCTATATGTAAAATATCCAAGGAAACAGGATTCAGAAATTTTACAATGTAGTTCAGCAAAGTTCATGATAGCAGTCATGAGACAGAGAGTTGGGATAATGGGCAGGTACTCTAATTGGCAGGATGTGACTAGTGGTGTCCCGCAGGGATCTGTGTTGGGGCCTCAACTACTCACTGTATTTATTAACAATTTAGATGATGGGATAGAGAGCCACATATCCAAGTTTTGCCGATGACACAAAGGTAGGTGGCATTGTAAGCAGTGCAGATGGAAGCATAGGGTTATAAAGATATATTCATAGATTGAGTGGACAAAACTGTGGCAAATGGATTTCAATGTAGGCAAGTGTAAGGTCATATACTTTGCACCTAAAAAGGATAAATCAGAGTACTGTTTAAATGATGAAATGCAAGAAACAGTGGAGGGTCAAAGAGATTTAGGTGTCAGTGTACATAAATCATTAAAATGTCATGGACAGATACATAAAATAATCAAAACATTTAATGGAATGCTGGGTTTTATATCGAGAGGACTAGAATACAAGCCGATATAAGTTATGCTACAGTTATACAAAGCCCTGGTTAGACCACACCTGGAGTACTGTGAGCAGTTATGGGCACCACGTCTTAGGAAGGATATATTGGCCTTGGAGGGAGATTTACCAGAATGATATCTGGACTTCGAAGGCAAAATTATGAGGAGATGTTACACAAACTACAGTTGGATTCCCTGGAGTTTAGAAGGTTAAGGGGTGATTTGATCGAAGTTTTCAAGATATTAAGGGGAACTGATAGGATAGATAGAGAGAAACTATTTCTGCTGGTCAAGGAGTCTAGGACATGGGGACATCGTCTACACATTATAGTCAGGTCTTTCAGGAGTGAAGTTGGGAAACATTTCTACACGCAAAGCATGGTATAAGTTTGGAACTCACTTCTACAAACGACAGCTGCTGCTAGGGCAATTCTTAACTTTAATCTAAGATTGATAGATTTTTGTTAACCAAAAGTATTAAGGAATGTGGGGCAAAAAATTAGGTCACAGATCAGCCATGATCTCATTGAATGGTGGAACAGGCTCGAGGGGCTAAATGCCCTCCTCCTGTTCTTAAGTTCCTATTACAGCTTAAATTAAAATAAATGTTTACCAGTTTCATTCTTTGGATGGCATTTTCATAGTCTGGCAGCACAGCAGCCATTGTGTTCATGTGAATCTCTGATCCTCGGTGTCTGAACTAACCTTCAAAGCTTCGATCAGATTCCTAACCAAATATTGATCCAGCTCTTATAATCAAATATCTTCAAGATGCTTCCTGGTGTTCGCTCACAGGTTATTGATACTAGCAGCACAGTGACCTGATATTTTTAGTGATTATTCACATCCAGATTTAGGGGTGGAGGTTCCGTTACAGTTGTATAACACTTTGGTTAGACAGCATCTGGAGGATGTACCTGGGCTCTGGCCAGTATTTTCCCCAGTCAGTCTAAAGGAGATCAGAAACCCACCTGTGCACACAGCCTTACCATCCTGGAGCATATGGAGCATGTTCTGCTTTGCTGATTTTAAACATTTAAAATTCTCATTCTTGTTTCAAAAATTCCTCCATGGCCTCGCCCCTCCCTATCTCTGTAATCTCCTCCAGCCCCACAAACCTCCGAGAACTCTCCGCTATTCCAATTCTGGCCTCTTGTACATCCCCGATTTTAATGGCTCCACCATTGGCAGCCGTGGCATCAGCCGCCAGGGCCCTAGACTCCACAATTTCCTCCCTGAACCTCTCCCTCTCTCCAACTGAGGTGCCATCTTTCGGATGAGACGTTAAACCGAGGCCCTGTCTGCCCTCTCAGGTGGACGTAAAAGACCCCATGGCACTAATTCGAAGAAGAGCAGGGGCGCTAACCCTGGTGTCCTGGCCAATATTTATCGCTCAATCAACATAACAAGAACAGATTATCTGGTCATTATCACATTGCTGTTTGTGGGAACTTGCTGTGTACAAATTAGCTGCCGCATTTCCTACATTACAACAGTGCCTACACTTCAAAATTACTTCATTGGCTGTAAAGCACTTTGGGATGACTGATGGTCATGAAAGGTGCTATATAAATGCAAGTCTTTCTTTTCTTTTTAATTCTCCTCCTTTAAGATGCTCCTTAAAACCTACCTCATTCATCTGTCCTAGTATCTCCTTATGTGGCTCGGTGTCAAATTTCATTTGATAACACTCCTGTGAAGTGCATTGGGATGTTTTACTACATTAAAGGCATTATATAAATGCAAGTTGTTGTTGTTGTTGTTTGACGCCTAATGTAAACATTAAACACTCTAAGGTCAGGAATAGCATACCCGGATAAGCTAGATATGATTACTCATTGGAAATATTGAGTCAACGTGCAGCTATTATCACTGAGCTGCCTCACCAAATAACACTTTAATGATTGGAGAATAAAGATTGTTGCTTTTTTCTTTCATT
Source organism: Pristiophorus japonicus (assembly GCF_044704955.1). Lineage (NCBI taxonomy): Eukaryota > Metazoa > Chordata > Chondrichthyes > Pristiophoridae > Pristiophorus > Pristiophorus japonicus. The sequence goes on from NC_091993.1 coordinate 83,093,278, forward strand.
AGAATTCCTCACCCAATTACTCCCAAACAATGGAGGCAACCTATCTGGGGCTCTCATTATTCCTGGAGCTTCAATTCTCCAGTGGGCTTTTATTAACATCTCAGTAAGTTTCTAACTAAAGTGGAACCCATTTATTCAGCAGTTTCGCTCAATGCGGCAAAGTTTGAGCTCAGCAAATATGTCGGAATTATTGAAATTTACTATCATGTTTGTGGTCCAGGAATTAATATATCCACATTAATAATGTCATACAAATGTTTGCTGACTCAAAACTCACATTGTAAATTGCCGGCAAATGAAATATCCTTTGACAAGTACAGAGACAGTTTGAGAAGATAGGCACCATGCCACTTCTGCCCATTATATGTTGTCTGGATCAGCCGTATATTTTTAACGATAACAGATAATTATCTAAGTCCAGCAGGGACCGCAGATCAGATGTTTAGGTCCACGCTGACTATTATTTTCTGACCGTTAATTTAAGCGGTCAGAATATCGTGCACAGCACGCACCCAAATTTCCGATATGTTCACTAGGTGGGCAAGGCTCCCACCGGGAACATGAAATCAGAAAATTAACTCTTAGCTTTGCAAACAGCACACATGTTCATTGTTGCTGTTTTTCAATTCAGCCAATGTCAACCATCTGAACTGGATACGACTTTTCTCATTTGAACTACTGACTCTTCTGTTGTGAAGGACTGATTTTCTGATTGGGGGCGGTGTGCCCAGATGTGCACGAGCAGATCGCATGTCGGAAGCACAAGATGTGGACCTGGCGAGATCTTGCATGGATTTGCCGAATGCTTCTACACGGTGCGCATTGGGCAAAGAGCTCTAAGCATGTCTGCCATGGGGGCAGAGTATTGGCGCACTATAAGATTTGAAGAGATGCGGTTGTGCCTTAAAGCATTCCTGGATTTTGGGTATGTATTTTGATGGATAACGCAAAGTAAGCCAGGCACCGATACTACGCTCTTGAATTCAAGCTTTCTGCAGGGATTCTATTGACTGGGTTGCAAGAGATGGTTGAAGGGAGTGCCAGTCCGAGACCAGGGAGGCGAGAGGAAGACCCTCTTTCACAAAGCCAGCCCTGGAGTTGTAGGAAAGAAGTGTTTGCCATCTTTGAATCTAAGGCACGATCCTCAGAAGTCTTCTCTCTGGGATGGCTCATTCAAAACTGCTGCCTGTATCCTAACTTGCTCCAAATCCCGTCCACCCATCAGCCCACGTGCTTGCTGACCTACATTGGATAAAGGAAGTGTCACAATTGTTTCATAATCATGAAAATTCCACAGTTCATGGCGATGAACGAAATAGCTATTGCCCATTGTGACTGGAAGATTGTTTATGGGCATGCAACCCTTTTTGAAATATATTTCTTGCTGTACTTGGCGTACTGCTGATGCCTGTAATGATTAGGTCTAACGATAGTTTCGCTTTTCCTTCTAAATTACACAAGAACCTCCATAATGCACCATCGCTGGTGCATGTTGGATAGTTTTATAATATTTAATAGAGCTCACTGTTTTTTCCATGAGTCGCCAATTACTAAATTCCCTCACATACTGAGGCAATCCAACCACTTCAGCTGAGAATTTCAGCAACAAGCAAAGGGAACTGTTAAAAAAGCAAATATTTTTATGAACTACCACCTCACCCTCTACTCCAACCCTTCTCCAGCCTAGTGTTAAAAACACAAATACTATGTCTGCCTCCCAGTAACCATGATTTAACACAAAAGTGAAAATATTTCTGCTCACGCATGGAGGAACAGAGTCTGGAGCCCTGGTGTGGAAGACGACCAATTATCCCTCTGTTAATTCTGACTTCAACCTCACTGACCTGAAACATGCCTCTCACACCACCATTCACTGTTTGGTCGGATGCAGCATTGTGATTTATGTTACATGGGTGTGTATTTTGATGGATAACTCAAAGTAAGCCAGGCACCAATACTACGCTCTTGAATTCAACAATGTCTTTTTAGATCAACATTTTTTGGAGTGTATTTTGCCCTTTGCTTCTGAATCTCAATTTCTCCATATTAGTCATATTTGTAAAAAAAAACCCAGAAACATTTGTAATCACTAAGCATTTCAAATTTCCAATGGATAATGGAGCTTTTTGTGATCATTTTCAAGGCTCTTAGCATGAAAATCCATATTGTTATAGATATAGTTGTTGGTACAAATCCTTAGGGCTAGAAATTCCATCGTGCCCCGGTTGGGGTGTTAACTTGTGAAAAGTAGAAAAAGTAGCAACAGGCACTAATGATTCTCTCCTGCCGGAAAATTCAGCTTTCGCGAGAGAGAAGTGAAGCGCTAAATCAAGTGCTAACCACTTCTCTTAGGGCTTTAAAGTCCAAGAGCGGGGCGGTAGCGGCAGAACGCTGAACACTTTGCAATGCATTGTGAACAGTATCAGAGGCTGCTTCCCTCACTTAAGGGCCAATGATTGTGCACAACCTACTTGTTGGCAGTTCTGCATTGCAAGGCCAATATAGCCCCAAACACTCTCACAAGATGGAGGACTTGGACGTCTTGTAGCCATGAAACATTGAAAACTTTCAACAGGCACCAGACTAGTACAAATAATAAAGGTTGGCCTACCTGAAAACCATTCCCTTTAATTAGCGCTCCCCAAGCAGCCAGTCGAGTTGACAACGTCTCCTCTTCCTGCCGTTGTTCATGCGGGCGGGAGGCAATTTCACATCTGGGGTGGTAACAGGGTGCTGTACACTTGATGACATCACGATCTGCGAGGCGCGAGGGGCCCAGGCAGTAAGAGTTAGTGCCAGCGCTAAACCGGCACTGATGTTCGCAGGCTTTGCTGAATTCGCCGCGCCCCGTCACTAACTCCTTAGCGCCCCCGCAGGCACTAACGGGAGGCGTTATGCAGCTGAATTTCTTCCCCTTAGACTTTGGACACTGATCTTCGAAATTTGTGAATCTAGGCAAAATGCCCTGTTCCTTACACAAGTCTTACTCTCTTTAGAGATTATGGTGATGTTAGTTTCTGTTATATCTGTCATTTTGTTCACAATATTGAGAGTTCCCTGGGACTGAACCTAATGGCTTTTTTTGTTACCTGGTCCGACAAACACCATTGGTCTGAGTATGCGTTATGTACCAGATGAAAGAAAGAGAAAATTAAAGCAAAGGAATAATGAAAAGTAATCTCAAATCTTGTGATAATCCTCATAACGTAGTCTTCAAAGTTCAGGGTTGGGCACATCTAACTTTTCTGAAGCAAAGTCCTGCTGCAAAACATTTCTATTTTCATATTGTTTGAGTCTGCCTCTGCTCAAGGTTCACAAGCTAACTGTTATTCTAGATAATAAATTTCAGCATAACTATAATGTAGTAATTTTTAAACTTTTAGTCTACACGTTAGCAAAAACTCTTAGCGTCTCGTGTCTGTTTAGCTAAGGATACTGGTTGTGATAAGTCTGCAAATAAAATGGCCCCTTCTGTTGTTCAGTCCTTCCTCGCTTTCTATCTCTTGCTTACTTAATTTGATTTTCACTCCCTTGCTTTCATCACTCTTGTTGTGTATGCAATAACTGTTAGACTGAGTACTGTTTAACTCCAAGAGGTATGACCTTGGCTCTGCTTTATTAAGGCCCAAAGTGACTAATATACAAAATGGCTGGCCTTTTATACTTGGGCTGCACACACGTGTGTGTGCAGCCCAATGGCCTCCAACAGTGACGCTATCTAGTGGCTATTGATCCCAAAGTACTTACATGACAACCCTCTCCTCTTGTTTCTCACTTTTTTAAACTCTCATTTGTTTTTCTTTCTTTCGCCACTTATTTTTCACTTTCCCATTTAGGTCAGTGACTTTTTCTCCTTTTTACCTCTGCAGCAGATGTCTTTCCCTTCTGTCTCCCAACTCTTTTAAGCTGCTGCAGGTGGCCGAGGAAGATAAAGAAGACAGAAGTGACTCAAAATCAGCCCTGGAGTGTGTCAGGGAGTGGGGTCAGCCACGGAGTGTATCTCTCAATCAGGTGAGGAATGAGATTTTCAATCTGCCTGGGAAAGGAGCTGGCTAATAGGATTCTATAGGAGCACAGGGAGCAGGGACTTTATAGAAGTCCCAGAGAAAGACACTAAAGGGGTCGGGAAGAGGGTCCCTATAGAAGCTATGGAGCAAATTGCTAAAATAAATATTGACAAGCTGGCTTGTGGTAAGTGCTGGTTGGGATTTCCCAAGAAGCTCTTGTCCTATCATTGCACACAAGGAAATAGTCACTGACAAACAAATTAAATGTATAGTGAATTGAGGTGTGTTAGAGTTATCAGATTAGTTTCTGCACATGCTCAATTGCAGGCTTGTAGCATCATGTGGACATGAATGCAACTGGAAGTATCTTGGCCTTATTCAAACCGTCCAGATGTTCATCTTTCCAATAACACGAAAAACCGTTCAGGTAGATTCTGATAATTCTACTTCCATCTGGGAAGATGTAAGGCAATGCACGAGAAAGCAATTGGAATGGCACCTGTGAAAATGAGAATTTCTGTAATCGTGTCAAATTTAATTTTTGCAGAATATTCAGTTACTTTAGCTAATGTAGTTAGGCACTTTGGCATCCACTATGGATCTGGACAATTCTCTGAATTTGTTATCTTTCCTTATTCTATTACTCCCTCTTACTGCCTGATTTAGGCCTGAGAGTGACCACAAAGTGACATTGTTAAGCCAACCACACTATCGTTATTGAATAAGCAAATAGTTAGAAAATGGGCATTTTTTCAAGGAACCAATAGTTCGAGATATTAAATAATCCAGCTTACAATTCTTCCCATCCCCTTGCATGTTTAAGGTATCAAATGCAATGTTCTGAACAAAACTAAAACAAACTGTTGTACCTCAGACAGAGATTTTCGAATAAACCGACTATTTCATTGGGCTATTGGGTGACTTTTTATAGCGAGAATTAAAAACATAAGAAATTATTAAACTGAGTTGCATCTTCCTTTTTCACTAAACACCACTGCAATACGTACAGGGGGTGAAACTGGACATGAGCAGGGATCCGAAACGGACGGTATTGCATCGGTTGCCTATTATAAGCAGCACTCGATATTCCGTTCCATTGAGTTCAACAGAACTGAATATTAGGAGGGTGGTTCAATGGTTAGCAAATGCAATTATGCCTGTTTTGTAACCCCAGGCATGTCAAAGTTCACCACCACTATATCTAAATTCAAGACTCACTAGCCCTGGTTTTAAAGGAGGGGCAGGTACGGAGGGTGCGAGCCCCAAAGCAGGCAGAAAAGCCGGAGAGTCGAGGGATGATAGGAGGCCCAGGTCGATCTTGATAATGGCATCATTGGACATAATCTACTTATTTAAAGAAAGAGCCTGCTGCCTTTTTGCAGGTGTCCCATTCACCTGCTCAAAAGAGCAGGTAAATATTGGGACACAGCGGCAAGGCAGCGGGATCAGAGGGGGTAAGTGACTGGCTTCATTTTAACTACCCCCGCGCCCAGTTTCCGCCAGGCGAGGACAGTTATCTAGAACTTCCCATCTTCCTCGCACGACGGCACCATCCCTTCCAGGATTTCCTTCTTTTAAACTGAACTTTTCTCTGCTGTTATCGTTTTTGTGTTTTCTGTCAGATATACACAGGAACAGGAGTTGGCCATTCAACCCCTCGAGCTTGTTCTGCCATTCAATTAGATCGTGGCTGATCTGTACCTTAACCCTATTTACCCGCCTTTGATCCAATCACATTTATTGTAAGCAAGAAAGCTAAAGTAAACAAGAGCAGAAGATGCAGCAGCAGTGGGTTTAGAAATGACGGAGTAAAGATTTCAGAACTGACTCAATGGGAGTCGGCCACCATCATTGCAATGAAACCTTCAAATTGAGTTCTGATGAAAGGTCACATGTGTAGTCTATGAATAAAGAATCTGACCAGATACAGTGAGCTCAAAGTAAAGTGTGACCTTAGTCTTTTACTGCAGATCTCCAGAGTGCCTCTCCAGCCTGTGAGGCCTTCTTAAGTACAGGTGCCCCCAAGGGATTGTGGGATCCCTTGGGACTCCAGGGGATGAGCCCTCTGGTGGTTAAACAAGGTATTTACAGGTTTACATATATAACAACACTCCCCCACAAAGTCAATAGTGTAACTATTCAGAAGGTGAGTCGATCTGGGCCTTTCTTTCCCTGGTTGATCGTCTCGGTACAAATGCTGGTTTTGGTGAGTCATTTGTTGGGCCCTCGCTGGGCTGCTGTGCAGCTGCCTTGCTGGGCTGCCTGGTGTGGTGAGTCCTGCTGGGCTGCTGCGGGTGATGGGTTCTGCTTCGTGGCCAACCGCTGGGTCGGTTGCCACTGGTGTGTGTGTTGGGAGGGCAAAAAAAGGTAGAGTCCAGTATGGGTTGCTCTGGATAGTCTGTGAATCTGAGTTTGGCTTGGTCCAAGTGTTTCCTGTAGGTGAGTCCATTTGAAAGTTTGACCCGAATCACCCTAGTTCCCTCTTTGGCTATGACAATGCCGGGAAGTCACTTGGGACCTTGGCCATAGGTCAACACAAATACAGGATCATTAATTTCAATTTTGCGTGACATATTTGTGTGACCATGATATGTACTTTGTTGAAGCCGCCTGCTCTCTACCTGTTCGTGTAGATCAGGGTGGGCTAACGAGACCCTTGTCTTAAGTGCCCTTTTCATGAGCAGTTCAGTGGATGGAATCCCAGTGAGCGAGTGGGGTCCTGTGCGGTAACTAAGCAGAACTCGGGATAGGCGAATCTGCAGTGAGCCTTCAGTTACCCTCGTCAAGCTCTGCTTGATTGTTTGCACTGCTGTCTCTGCGTGACCATTGGATGCTGGTTTGAACGGGGCAGATGTGACATGTTTGATCCCATTGCGGGTCATGAACTTTTTGAACTCGGCACTGGTGAAACACGGCCCATTGTCACTCACAAGGACATCAGGCAGGCCGTGCATGGCAAACATGGCCCGCAGGCTTTCAATGGTGACAGCGGATGTGCTTGCTGACATTATCTCACATTCAATCCATTTGGAGTACGCAGCTACAATCACTAGGGACATTTTTCCCAAGAACAGGCCTGCATAGTCGACATGGACCCTGGACCACAGTTTGGAGGGCCAAGACCATAAACTTAGTGGCGCCTCCCTGGGTGCATTGCTTAACTGTGAACATGTATTATATTTGTGCACTCAGGACTCTAAGTCTGCATCGATACCGGGCCACCACATGTGGGATCTGGTTATCGCTTTCATCATTACAATGCCTGGATGGGTACTGTGGAGATCACTAATGAAAGTGTCCCTGCCCTTTTTTGGTGCCACTACCCGATTGCCCCACATAAGACAGTCTGCCTGTATAGACAGTTCACCTTTGTGCCGCTGGTACAGCTTTATTTCTTCCTGCATTTCTAACGGAACACTGGACCAGCTCCCGTGAAGCACACAGATTTTTTACTAAAGACAGTAAGGGGTCCTGGCTCATCCAGATTCTAATCTGTCGGGCAGTGACAGGTGATTGCTCATTCTCGAATGCTTCCATGACCATAACTAAATCTGCGGGTTGCGCCAGCTCCACCCCTGTGGGGGGCAATGGCAGCCCGCTGAGAGCATCGGCACAGTTTCGTGTGCCTAGCCTGTGGCAGATGGCGTAGTTGTATGCGGACAACGTGAGTGCTCATCTCTGGATGCGGGCCGATGCATTCGTATTTATCCCCTTATTTTCAAAAAGGAGGGCTATCAGTGGCTTATGGTCGGTTTCCAATTCAAATTTGAGCCCAAACAGATATTGATGCATTTTCTTTACCCCATAAACACACGCTAACGCTTCTTTTTCAATCATGCTGTAGGCTCTCTCAGCCTTAGACAGACTTCTGGATGCATAAGCAACCGACTGCAACTTCCCAGATTCATTAGCTTGTTGCAATACACACCCGACGCCATATGACGACGCATCACATGCTAGTACCAAACGCTTGCATGGATCATACAACACAAGCAATTTGTTTGAGCATAACAGTTTTCTAGCTTTTACAAAGGCATTTTCTTGGCTTTTACCCCATACCCATTCGTCTCCTTTACGCAGTAAAGCATGCAGTGGTTCTAGCAGTGTGCTGAGACCTGGTAAGAAGTTACCAAAGTAGTTCAGGAGTCCTAGAAACGACCGCAGCTCCATCACGTTCTGTTGTGTTGGTGCGTTCTCGATTGCCTCCGTCTTCGAATCGGTGGGCCTGATGCCATCTGCACGATGCTTCTCCCCAGGAACTCCACTTCAGGTGCTAGAAAAACGCACTTCGAGCATTTTAACCTGAGCCCCATGCTATTGAGCCGACTAGGAACCTCCTCCAGGTTCTGCAGATGCTCGACGGTGTCCCGACCTGTGACCAAGATGTCGTCCTGGAAGACCATCGTGCGTGGGACTGACTTCAGTAAGCTTTCCATATTTCTCTGGAATATCGCTGAGGGCATCTGTTGTAAATGAAGAGACCTTTGTGCGTGTTGATGCAGGTGAGGCCCTTCGATGATTCCTCTAGCTCCTGCATTATGCAGGCCGAGGTCAAGTCCAGCTTCGTGAAAGTTTTTCCTCCCGCCAGCATTGTAAATAGGTCGTTTGCCTTTGGTAGTGGGTGTTGATCCTGCAGGGAGAAACGATTGATAGTTACTTTGTAATCACCTCAGATTCTGACAGTTTTCCCTTGAGGACTGGAACAATCGGACTGGCCCACTCGTTGAATTCGATCGGCGAAATGATGCCCACTCATTGCAGCCGGTCCAGCTCGATATCCACCTTCTCTCTCATCAAGCTACTGCTCTCGCCTTGTGATGGATGGGTCGCACCCCCAGAATTCGGTGGATCTGCACTTTTGCTCCTTGGAATTTCCCGATGCCTGGTTCGAACAGTGAGGGGAACTTGTTTAGGACCTGGGCACACGAAGTGTGGTCGACGGGTGAGAGCGCTCGGACGTCGTCCCAGTTCCAGCACATCTCCCCCAGCCAGCTCCTGTCGAGCAGCGTGGGGCCATCGCCCGGTACCACCCAGAGTGGTAACTTGTGCACCGCTCCATCGTAGGAGACATTACGGTAGCATTGCCGATTACGGGAATCAGTTCCTTTGCATAAGTTCTCAGTTTAGTGTGAATGGGAGTAAGGACTGGCCTTGAGGCCTTGCTGCACCACAATTTATCGAAAGTCTTTTTGCTCATAATGGACTGGCTCGCGCCCGTGTCCAGCTCCATTGACACCGGGAGTCCATTTAATTCAACCTTCAGCATTATCGGGGGCACTTTGTGGTAAATGTGTGCACCCCATATACCTCTGCCTCCTCGGTCTGATGCTTTGGTTCGTCGTGATCCGCTGTGGATCTATCCTCCTCTGCAACATGGTGGTTTGCAGGATTAGCAGGATTTGCAGCTCACCTGCACATACGTTGGAGGTGTCCTATTGTTCCACAGCCCTTGCAAACATATCCTTTGAAGCGGCATGAATGGAAATGATGATCACCCCCGCAGTGCCAACAAGGTGTTAATGGCCTAGCATTCATCACCCTTGATGGTGGACTCTGAGACATCTGTGGTCGTGCAGCTACAGGCATGTACGCCCTGCCCTGTACGTTACGATTTGAAAACAACATTACTTTGTTCACAGTGCTTGTAGCAGCACTCGTGTGCTGAGAGATTTGCTTGGTATTGTCACTGGTAGCAAAGAATGCCTGGGCTATCGCTATGGCTTTACTCAAGGTTGGGGTCTCTACAGTCAAGAATTTGCGAAGTAGAACTTCTTGGCCAATGCCAAGTACAAAGAAGTCCCTGAGCATGTGTTCCAAATGTCCTTCAAATTCGCAATGTCCTGCAAGGTGTCTTAGCTCAGCGACATAGCTCGCCGCTTCCTGACCTTCAGACCTCTTGCACGTGTAGAACCAGTATCTCGCCATCAGAACACTTTCCTTCAGGTTAAGATGCTCCCAGACCAGTGTGCACAAATCATTATTTGACTTCTCTGTGGGTTTTGCTGGAGCAAGCAGATTTTTCATGAGGCCATACGTTGGTGCCCCGCAAATGGTGAGGAGAATCGCCCTTCGTTTGGCAGCGTTCGTTCTCCTTCCAGCTTGTTGGCCACGAAGTATTGGTCGAGTTGCTCCACGAAGGTTTCCCAATCATCTCCCTCCGGAAATTTCTCCAGGATGCCCACTGTTCTCTGCATCATTGCGTTGGGGTTCGTCATCTGTATCTCATCGCCAGTTGTGTATGAATAAAGAGTCTGACCAGATACTGTGAGCTCAAAGTAAAATGTGACCGTAGTCTTTTATTGCAGGTCTCCAGAATGTCTCTCGAGCCTGTGAGGCCTCCTTAAGTACAGGTACTCCCAAGGGATTGTGGGATCCCGTGGGGCACCTGGGGATGAGCCCTCTGGTGGTTAAACAAGGTATTTACAGGTTTACACAAATAACAACATGAAAAAGTTCACCTTTCACTTCCTCTTCATGCTGATCAATTTCCTACACGTTAAATAAATTTTATTTTTTTAAAACCTTAAAACACGAGGCTAAAAATTACTGTTGGTGGTGAGCGTATGTAAATATTTATGACTATTTTAATTAATAGCTGACAAGTTAAAAACAAAAATTAAAAATAAAAGAATGTCATGTGAATGCATGGACCATTTGTCCAATATTCTCACAAAGAATCATTTCTAGCCTCTGCTGACCCAGTCAAAAAGGCTTTTATTAAAAACAATTGCACTGTTATCGTTAAAAAGAGCTCAAGTGCGTGCAGATGAAGGTTGCTGGACCAAGCAGGGGGAGCTGAGGTGAACTGGACAGAAAATTTCCAGTCTGGGATCTGCAATCAATTGTACTCATTGATTATTAATGTGGCTCCTTATATTACCCCCTATATGTTGACTGCGGTAATATGGCTGGTTGCTGCACAATAACAAAAGGGCCTCCACCAAAAGTGTACAAACAATCTGAAAACTAGCTTCAAAGATACAAAATATAATCAGGAGCTGCAGTTCCACCCGAACAAGTCAACAATCTGCTCCACAGTAGCACATCGAAGTAAAATCCGAAATGTGGAATTGATGTAATTTTCAACATTAACTAAAATTCATCAACATCGCAACGCCACTCCCTATTTTATTTCCAAACCTAAAAATTCTGTAAGTGCAGTGACAAAAATGCTCAAATTAAACCAGTTAATGCTTTCGCACCAAGAAATATAAGAACACAAGAAATAGGAGCAGGAGCAGGCATTACAGCCCCTCGAGCCTACTCTGCCATTTAATAAGATCATGGCTGATCCGATAATGGACTCAGGTCCACTTCCCTGCCCGCTCTCCATAATCTCTTAATCCCTTATTGGTTAAGAAGCTGTCTATCTCTGTCTTAAATTTATTCAATGTCCCAGCTTCCACAGCTCTCTGAGGCAGCGAATTCCACAGATTTACAACCCTCTGAGAAAATAAATTCCTCCTCACCTCAGTTTTAAATGTGCAGCCCCTTATTCTAAGATTATGCCCCCAAGTTCTAGTCTCCCCTATCAATGGAAACATCCTCTCTGCATCCACCTTGTCAAGCCCCCTTATAAGCTCATAAGATAAGATCACCTCTCTTTCTTCTGAATTCCAATGAGTAGAGACCCAACCTACTCAACCTTTCCTCATAAGTCAACCCCCTCATTTCCAGAATCAACCTAGTGAACATTCTCTGAACTGCCTCCAAAGCAAGTATATCCTTACGTAAATATGGAAACCAAAACTGCACGCAGTATTCCAGGTGTGGCCTCCCCAATACCCTGTATAACTGTAGCAAGACTTCCCTGCTTTTATACTCCATCCCCTTTGCAATAAAGACCAAGATCCCATTGGCCTTCCTGATCACTTGCTGTACATGCATACTAACCTTTTGTATTTCATGCACAAGTATCCCCGGGTCCCACAATACTGCAGCACTTTGCAATTTTTCTCCATTTAAAAAATAACTTGCTCTTTGATTATTTTCTGCCATAGTGCATGACCTCACACTTTCCAACATTATACTCCATCTGCCAAATTTTTGCCAAATCACTTAGCCTGTCTATGTTCTTTTGCAGAATTTTTGTGTCCTCATCACACATTGCTTTTCCTCACATCTTTTTATTGTCAGAAAATTTGGCTATGTTACACTCGGTCCCTTCCTCCAAGTTGTTAATGTTGTGTATCTGTAAAGCATGCACTCCCATGTTCTGCCACCAGGGAGCGCATTCCCCGAAGTCCCAAGGGATCCCAGCATCCCTTGGGAGCACTGTATATAAGCCGGCCCCTAAGGCCTGTTCTTCACTCTGGAGTGTCTTGATAAAGACTGAGGTCACTGTTACTTTAACCTTCCTGTGTGCAGTCTCATCTGTGTTAGCAACACAATAACTGGCGATGAGTATATGAATCCAACACAAAGATGCAACAAACTGTAGTCATCCTGGAGAAGTTCTTGGAGGGTAAGAATTGGGAAGCCTATGTCGAACGGCTAGACCAGTATTTGTAGCCAACGAGCTGGACGGAGAAGGAAGCGCTGCAAAAAGGAGAGCAGTCCTCCTCACGGTCTGCGGGGCACCGACCTACAGCTTCATGAAGAATCTTCTGGCTCTGGTGAAACCCTCAGATAAGTAATATGAGGAGCTGTGTACACTGGTTCGGGAACATCTTAACCCGAGGGAGAGCGTGCTGATGGCAAGGTATCGGTTCTACACGTGCCAGCGATCTGAAGGTCAGGAAGTGGCGAGCTACATCGCCGAGCTAAGGCGACTTGCAGGACAATGTGAGTTTGATGGCTACCTGGAGCAGATGCTCAGAGACTTTTTTGTACTGGGCATTGGCCACGAGACCATCCTACGAAAACTTTTGACTGTAGAGACACCGACCCTCAGTAAGGCCATTGCGATAGCACAGGCGTTTATGTCCACCAGTGATAACACCAAACAAATCTCTTAGCACACAGTGCTAGAAATGTTCATAAATTAACTGGAGCTGTGTTTGCGAGCAAAAATGTACAAGGCAGAAACCACGAGTCTGCAACTGCCAGCAGGCCTCAGGTGACCCAGATGACTCAGAGTCCGCAACAAAGGATGAATGCAAGGCAATTCACACCTTGTTTGCAAGCTGCAAGCTCTGCAAAACCTGCTAATCACCACGTGGCAGAGGAAGATCGGTCCATGGAGGATCAAAGCAATTTCAAGCCTCAGAGAGAGGAGGCAGATGCTGAAGTACACAGGGTGCACACATTTTCGATGAAATGTCCACCTACAATGCTAAATGTAAAATTGAATGGCTTACCCGTAGCCATTGAACTGGACACTGGTGCTAGCCAATCCATCATGAGTAAAAAAATGTTTGAGAGACTGTGGTGCAACAAGGCTCTCAGACCAGCCCCGAGCCCCATCCACACGAAACTGAGAACATACACCAAAGAGCTTATCACTGTCCGGGGCAGCACCATCGGTCAAGGTCACCTACATGAGGGCACAGTGCATGAACTGCCACTCTGGATTGCCCCACACTGCTTGAAAGGAGCTGGCTGGGCAAAATCCACTGGAACTGGGATGATATCCGAGCACTAACACATGTTGATGAGGCCTCATGTACCCAAGTTCTTCACAAATTTCCTTCCCTTTTTGAGCCAGGCATTGGAAACTTTTCCGGGGCGAAGGTGTGGATCCACTTGGTCTCAGAGGCACAACCCATTCACCACAAGGCGCGAGCGGCACCTCACATGATGAGGGAGAGAGTGGAAATCGAGCTGGACAGGCTGCAGCGCGAGGGCATCATCTCCCCAGTGGAATTCAGCGAGTGGGCCAGCCCGATTGTTCCAGTATTCAAAAGTGATGGCACTGTCAGGATTTGCGGCGATTATAAAGTAACTATTAATCGTTTCTCGCAAAAGGACCAATACCCACTACCTAAGGCAGACGACCTATTTGCGACGCTGGCAGGATGCAAGACGTTCACCAAGCTCGACCTGACTTTGGCCTACATGACGCAGGAGCTGGAGGAGTCTTCGAAGGGCCTCACCTGCATCAACACGCAAAAAGGACTGTTCATCTACAAAAGATGCCCGTTTGGAATTCGGTCGGCTGCAGTGATCTTCCAGAGAAACATGGAGCGCCTACTCAAGTCGGTACCTCGCATGGTGATTTTTCAGGACAACATATTGGTCACAGGTCAGGACACCGTCGATCACCTACAAAACCTGGAGGAGGACCTCCAGTGACTGGATTGCATAGGGCTGCGGCTGAAGAGGTCGAAATGCGTCTTCATGGCAACAGAAATTGAGTTTTTGGGGAGAAAGCTCGTGGCGGACGGCATTCGACCCACAGACATCAAGACAGAGGCTATCAGGAACGTGCCCAGGCCACAGAATGTCACGGAGCTGCGATCGTTCCTGGGACTCCTCAACTATTTTGGTAACTTCCTACCGGGGTTAAGCACCCTCTTAAAGCCCCTACATGTGTTATTGCGTAAAGGTGAGAACTGGATATGGGGAAAAAAAACAAGTAATTGCTTTTGAGAAAGCCAGAAACATTTTATGCTCCAATAAGCTGCTTGTATTGTATAACCCATGTAAAAGACTTGTGCTAGCATGTGATGCGTCGTCGTACGGAGTCGGGTGTGTATTACAACAAGCTAACGTTGCAGGGAAGTTGCAACCTGTCGCCTATGCTTCCAGGAGCTTGTCTAAGGCCGAGAGGGCCTACAGCATGATCGAGAAAGAGGCATTAGCGTGTGTGTTCAGGGTAAAGAAAATGCATCAGTAACTGTTTTGCCTCAAATTTGAGCTGGAAACCGATCACAAGCCGCTCATATCCCTGTTCGCTGAAAACAAGGGGATCAATATTAATGCCTCAGCCCACATACAAAGGTGGGCATTCACGCTATCAGCGTATAACTATACCATCTGCCACAGGCCAGGCACCGAGAACTGTGCGGATGCTCTCAATCGGCTACCATTGCCCACCACGGGGGTGGAAATGGCGCAGCCTGCAAACTTGTTGATGGTGGCGCAGCCCGCAGACTTGTTGATGGTCATGGAAGCGTTTGAAAATGATAAATCACCTGTCATGGCCTGCCAGATTAGGACTTGGACCAGTCAAGGTCCTCTGCTGTCCCTAGTAAAAAACTGTGTACTGCATGGGAGCTGGGCCAACATCCCTGTTGAAATGTAAGAGCTAATCAAGCCAGCGGCGAAAGGACGAGCTGTCCATTCAGGCAGACTGCATGTTGTGGGGTAACCGCATAGTGCTACCCAAAAAGGGCAGGGAGACATTCATCTCGGATCTCCACAGCACACACCCGGGTATAGTAATGATGAAAGCGATAGCCAGATCCCACGTGTGGTGACCCGGTATCGACTCTGACTTCGAGTCCTGTGTACGGCAATGCAGCATGTATGCTCTGTTGAGCAACGCGCCCAGAGAGGCACCACTAAGTTTCTGGTCCTGGCCCTCCAGACCATGGTCAAGGATCCATGTCGACGATGCAGGCCCGTTTCTCGGTAAAATGTTCCTGATGGTGGTGGATGCTTTTTCAAAATGGATTGAATGTGAAATAATGTCGGGAAGCACCGCCACTGCCACCATTGAAAGCCTGAGGGCCATGTTTGCCACCCACGGCCTGCCTGACATACTGGTCAGTGACAACGGGCCATGTTTCACCAGTGCCGAATTTAAAGAATTCATGACCCGCAATGGGATCAAACATGTCACCTCAGCTCCATTTAAACCAGTCTCCAATGGCAGGCAGAGCGGGCAGTACAAACCATCAAACAGAGCCTTAAATGAGTCACAGAAGATTCACTCCAAACCCGCCTGTCCCGAGTACTGCTCAGCTACCGCACGAGACCCAACTCGCTCACAGGGGTGCCCCCGGCTGAGCTACTAATGAAAAGGACACTTAAAACCAGACTCTCGCTGATTCACCCCAACCTGCATGATCAGGTAGAGAGCAGGAGGCAGCAACAAAATGTAAACGATGGTCACGCCACTGTGTCACGAGAAATTGATCTGAATGACCCTGTGTATGTGTTAAACTATGGACATGGTCCCAAGTGGATCGCGGGCACGGTGATAGCTAAAGAAGGGAGTAGGGTGTTTGTAATCAAACTAGACAATGGACAAATTTGCAGAAAGCACCTGGACCAAACGAGGCTGTGGTTCACAGACTGCCCTGAACAACCCACAGCAGACACTACCTTTTTCTAGCCCACAACACACACCCAAAGGATCAACGACACTACCCCGGACCAGGAAATCGAACCCATCACGCCCAATAGCCCAGCAAGGCCAGGCTCACCCAGCAGCCCTACAGGGCCAACAACACGCCAGCCCAGCGAGGGCACAGCCAACACACTAGAACAGACATTTGTACAGAGGTGGTCCACCAGGGAAAGAAAGGCTCCCGACCCTCACCTTTTAAATCGTTTTTACTTTGACTTTGTGGGAAGTGATGTTGTTAATCTGTAAAGCATGCACTCCCATGTTCCGCCACCAGGGCGTGCATCCCCTGAAGTCCCAAGGGATCCCAGCATCCCTTGGGAGCACTGTATATAAGCCAGCCCCTAAGGCCTGTTCCTCACTCTGGAGTGTCTTAATAAAGACTGAAGTCGCTGTTACTTTAATCTCCCTGTGTGCAGTCTCATCTGTGTTAAGAACACAATAGTTAATATAGATTGCAAATAGTTGGGGTCCCAGCACTGATCCCTGCGGCATCTCACTAGTTACTGACTGCCAACCCGAGAATGAACATTTATCCCGACTCTCTGTTTTCTGTTCGTTGGCCAATCCTCTATCCATGCTAATATATTACCCCCAACCCCATGAACTTATATCTTGTGCAGTAACCTTTTATGTGGCACCTTGTCAAATGCCTTCTGGAAGTCCTTCCTTATCATCCTTATCTTAAGAAGTAGCTGCAACTGGTCTTGAAGGAAATAAATAAAAACAGACATGCTGGAAATACTCAGCAGGTCAGGCAGCATCTGTGGAGAGAAAAACTGAGATAACATTTCAGGTCGATGACCCTTCATCAGAACTGGAAGAAGTTAGAAATGTAACAGGTTTTTTAAGCAAGTGGCAGGTCATGGAAATGGGGGAGGGGAAGGAAAGGACAAAAGGGAAGGTGTGTGATAGGGTGGAAGGCAGGAGAGATTAAAAGATAAAAGGGATGATGGTGCAAGGCAAAAGGAGATGGTAATGGGACAAGTTAAGAAACAAAAGATGAGTTTAGATAGGGTGTAAATGGAAATGGCAGAATCATCAATAGCTGCCATGAGAAAGAGAGTATAAAAAACAGGAAAAGAAAATAGGGGCAGAGTTTTTGGTTGAAATTGTTGAACTCGATGTTGAGTCCAGACTCAACTCTTAACTCAGTTAAAGAAAAGTTTTCAATCCCAAAAGCTGGGTTTAAGCCCACAGATACGAGATTAACGGACAGCATCATTCCTATCTGCTTTGTTTTTATGCTCAGTGGCTTATATTCCTTCCGTGGTAAATGTAGCACAAGCACATGACACAAACTATTCCTTTGCTCATCATTAGTAGGGTTTATAATGCCATCTTTAATCAGCTTTTCTGACATTTTGAAGATTACATAAAACCCAAATGAGTCGAAGAGTGTTGGCGATGTACCATCTATAACAAACAGGCTGTTCCTACAATAGATACAGCATTGCAATAACTAAATACTATAACATTTATGAGGAACCTAACACTTTCTGAAAACGTCTGTTCCTGTAACTTATGGGAACAATTACTTATGGGAAATATTTGGCTCCTAAATTATTGATTGCTCATACAATGGCTTCTGCTTATATTTTATGCAAATCAAGTCAAATAAACTTTCCATCAAAACAGAGTACTCACGTCAATATTTACATTTCTTTCCAACATTTCTAGCCAGACTTCCCACAACCTGTTTTGTGACTGCTTTTTGAGCGACCTATAATAGTCCCTTTAAGGACTGTTGGGTAGACCCCTCAAGACCTGGTACAACGAGGCAGAGCTTGCGTGACACATGCTCCCCACCCCGACCTGCCAGAGAACATCTCCGCAGATCGGGGCTATAAAAAGAGCTGGAGTGCCGGGCCCTGGGACATCGTCGGCCACTCCAACCTGCGAGAGAACATCGCCGCTGGTCGGGGCTATAAAAAGAGCTGCAGCATGCCACTGCAGCTTCCAGCGCGAGCCGACACAAATGTGCGATGGCTTCCAGGTGGGTGACTGGGTGAGATCAACAGGACCCAGGTTGCTGTTTGGTGCGTGGGCAGGAGCATCGATGGGGCCCAGGCATAGCGGAGGAGTGGGAAGGTCAGGGCGGAGGTGCGGTGAGTGATCAGGGCGGAGGAGTGATGACGGATCATGGCTGAGATTTGGTGGGTGATCGTGACGGAGGTTCGGCGAATGTTTGGTGTGGAGGAGCGGCGAGAGATCGTGGCAGAGGTGCAGCGAGTGAGGGTACGGGGTCCAGAAGAGGCGAGAGCCCAGGGGCAGCATGGGCCAGCCCACACTGCAATATGTGTGCGCACTAGGTCCGTGCAGAAGAGCAGATCTCCAGTCGTCTTGGTTAACCCTTGCCACTGGATAAAGGCCTAGCTCTGTCAAGCCCGTGTGGTGGCTAGTGTGCAACGGTCACCACATGTTAAAAAAATCCACTCACAGGCATCTTCCACCACCTCAATTGGAGTTCAGGACTGGAACATCGGGTCCTTCACTGAAATATCTGTGAACTCATGTGGAAGCAAGTCATCCTCGTTCGAGGGACCGCCTATGCCACCTGCATTTTGTATTGGTCCTACGGCCGGCATAGGACCCTGATTTGCACAGTAGGCAAGCAAGCTGCTTGCCTATTTACAGGCCCAGCTGAATATGGCATCAGGGTAGGCCTTGAGTGTCAATGGGCTGGCCAAGGTGCCTCCTCCCCGATTTTCAACTCCGGGCTGCCCGTTTTTCAGGTGCAAAATGGACTGCCGTGCATTGAATATCTCCCCCTTGGTCAGAAGTTAAGTCAGGGAATGGGTTTATATTTTCTTCTAGTACAAAGTCCAGGCTTAAATCGTGGGTTGGTAGACAGGTAGAATCAAGTATATGGGTGCAAGGCCGACCTTCTAATTTGGCTTCATTTGTGAAAAATAATCTCTCATTACTTAGTTTATTGTTCTATATTTTATGAAACACAATATTGGAAATGTTCGGGACAGCCTCGAGGTGTGAGCCAAGGTAGCCACTGGATTCCCAGTTAATTTGGCTACACCTTGCATTTGTGGTCCGCACCAGGTCTTAACTCCCATAAGATTTTAGTGAATTTTCGGGAGTTAATGAACACTGGGAAGGTACTAGTTGATTGGAAACAGGCAAATATGATGTTCATTTTTAAAACGGCTGACAAAACAGACGAGGACAATTAGAGACCCCTTAATTTACAACAATGCCAGGTAAAATAATGGAATCAAGCTGGAATAAATTTGAGGATTATCCAATGATTATTGAATTAATCTTTTCCTTTTATTCTTGATGTATTTTTGAAAATCTTTGCCATTATCATTGATACCATCTGTAAGTGTTTTTCCATGGTCCCTCTTATCCTAATTACATTTTTCTTTCAATAGTTATCCCTAGTTCAGTTTCTTGCCGCTGTTCTTTGCCCTGAAGCCTCTCTGTTTGTGAAACACTGGTCCGAACCATTCTCAGAGTCCTTGGTGTGGCATCATCCAGAAGTATCCCGTCTTGCCTTTCAGGAGTATAAACTTGTATCTAATCTACTTATTACCTTCTTGAATAGATTCCACTGTTGGTCTGTTGATTTTCTCGCCCACCCTATAGAACAGGGGTGTTCTCTCTAGTGCCCTGCCCAATATTTATCCAACAACCAACATCATTAAAACAGATTACCTTGTCATTATCACATTGCTGTTTGTGGGACCTTGCTGTGCACAAATTGGCTGCTGTGTTTCCTACATTGCAATACTTCAAAAAGTGCATCATTGGCTATGAACCCCTTTGGGCCATGCTGAAGTTGTGAAAGGTGCTATATAAATGCAAATTTTTCTTTCTTTTTTTATATCAGCCGTAACAGTAGCAACTCTGCTGGAGCATAAACCAGGAAATAGCGGGGGCTTGTAAAAAGAGAACAGCAATAATCATGGGTGGTTTCAACCTCCATATTGATTGGAAAAATCAAATTGGTCAGGGTAGCCTTGAGGAAGAGTTCATAGAGTGCATAAGGGACAGGTTCCTTGAACAGTATGTAACGAAACCAACCAGGAGACAGGCTATTTTAGATCTGGTCCTGTGTAATGAGACAGGATTAATAAACAATCTGCGAGTAAAGGATCCCCCTGGAATGAGTGATCAAAGCATGATTGAATTTCAAATTCAGATGGAGGGTGAGAAAGTTGCATCTCTAACCAGCGTACTAAGCTTAAATAAAGGAGATTATGAAGGTATGAGGGCAGAGTTGGGTAAAGTGGACTGGGAAAATAGATTAAAAATGTAGGACGGTTGATGAACAGTGGTGTACATTTAAGGAGATATTTCACAATTCTCAAGAAAAATATATTCCAGTGAGGAGGAAAGTGTGCAAGAGAAAAGATAGCCATCCATGGCTAACTAAAGAAATAAAGGAAGGTATCCAATTAAAAACAAGGGCATACAATATGGCTAAAACTAGTGGGAGGACAGAAGATTAGGAAGCATTTAAAAGCCAACAAAGAATGACTATAAAAATGATTAAGAAAGGGAAGATAGATTGTGAAAGTAAACTAGCCAAAATATAAAAACAGATAGCAAGAGTTTCTATATGTATATGAAAAGAAAAAGAGTGGCTAGAGTAAATGTTGGTCCCTGAGAAGACGAGACGGGGGAATTAGTAATGGGGAACATGGAGATGGCAGAAACACTGAACAAATATTTTGTATCAGTCTTTACGGTAGAGGACACTAACAATATTCCAACAGTCAAGGGGCTATAGCAGGGGAGGAACTTAACACAATCACAATCATTAAGGAGGTGGTACTCAGTAAGATAATGGGACTAAGGCAGATAAATTCCCTGGGCTTGCATCCTAGGGTCTTAAGAGAAGTAGCGGCAGGGATTGTGGAGGCATTGGTTGTAATTTATCAAAATTCACTGGATACTGGGGAGGTCCCAGCAGATCGGAAAACCCCTATTTAAAAAAGTAAACAAAAAGCAGGAAACTATAGACCAGTTAGCCTAACATCTGCGGTTGGGAAGATTTTGGAGTCCATTATTAAAGAAGCAGTAGCAGGACATTTGGAAAAGCAAAATTCGGTCAGGCAGAGTCAGCATGGATTAATGAAGGGGAAGTCATGTTTGACAAATTTGCTGGAGTTCTTTGAGGATGTAACGAACAGGGTGGATAAAGGGGAACCAGCGGATGTGGTGTATTTAGACTTCCAGAAGGCATTTGATAAGGTGCCACATAAAAGGTTACTGCACAAGATAAAAGTTCACGGGGTTGGGAGTAATATATTAGCATGGATAGTGGATTGGCTAACAAACAGAAAACAGAGAGTCGGGATAAATGCTTCATTCTTGGGTTGACAACCAGTAACCAGTGGGGTGCCGCAGGGATCAGTGCTGCGACCCCAACTATTTACAATCTATATTAACGACTTGGAGGAAGGGACCGAGTGTAATGTAGCCAAGTTTGCTGACGAAACAAAGATGCGAGGAAAAGCAATGTGTGAGGAGGACACAAAAAATCTGCAAAAGGACATAGACAGTCTAAGTGAGTCGGTAAAATTTTGGCAGATGGAGTATAATGTTGGAAAGTGTGAGGTCATGCACTTTGACAGAAAAAAATCAAAGAGCAAGTTATTATTTCAATGGAGAAAGATTGCAAAATGCTGCAGTACAGCGGGAACTGGGGCTACTTGTACACAAAAGGATAGTATGCAGGTACAGCATGTGATCAGGAAGGCCAATGGAATCTTAGCCTTTATTGTAAAGGGGATGGAGTATACAAGCAGGGAAGTTTTGCTACAGTTGTACAGGGTATTAGTGAGGCCACACCTGGAATACTGTGTGCAGTTTTGGTTTCCATATTTACGAAAGGATATACTTGCTTTGGAGGCAGTTCAGAGAAGGTTCACAAGGTTGATTCCGGAGATGAGGGGGTTGTGAGGAAAGGTTGAGTAGGTTGGGCCTCTACTTATTTGAATTCAGAAGAATGAGAGGTGATCTTATCAAAACATATAAGATTATGAGGGGGCTTAACAAGGTGGATACAGAGAAGGTGTTTCCACTGGTAGGGGAGACTAGAACTAGAAGGCATGATCTTAGAATAAGGGGCCGCCCATTTAAAACTGAGATGAGGAGAAATTTCTTCTCTCAGAGGGTTGTGGATCTGTGGAATTCGCTGCCTCAGAGAGCTGTGGAAGCTGGGACATTGAATAAATTTAAGACAGAAATAGACAGTTTAAACGATAAGGGAATAATTGGTTATGGAGAGCGGGCAGGGAAGTGGACCTGAGTCCATGATCGGCTCAGCCATGATCTTATTGAATGGCGGAGCAGGCTCGAGGGGCCATATGGCCTACTGCTGCTCCTATTTCTTATGTTCTTATGTTCATTTCCTGGCTCATCCCTTCAAAGGTCGTCTTGTTTAAATCCACAACGTTGGTTTGTGACTCTCCTTTCTCTTCAAGACTGATTGTGAATGCATTCATATTGAGGTCACTATTCCCAGGATGATCCCTTAGAACCAGATTTCCAACCAGTTCTGGCTCATCACTCAAAACTAAGTCAAGTATCTCCTGCTCCCTTGTCTGGTTGAACACATGCTCCTTTAGGAAATGATCCTGAATGCAGACAATAAATCTATTCCCTTTTCAACTTTTGCTGCTGCATTTTTTTCAATGTTTCCATTCATGCTAAAATCTCCCATTGTCATTATTTCCATTTTTTTTGTTTGACAGGCCTCCCCAATTTACATATATAGGGTATATACATTCCTTCATTAAGTCAATCAAATACTCCCACAATGTTCCTTAGCTCAACCCACAGTGATACCACTTGCTGATTACACTCATTTATATTCAATACTATAATCTCTTCTTTTCCTTATATATTCTTTTTAAGTATCCTGGTATATTTAGCTGCCAATCTTGCGCAAAATGCAGCCAGGTCTCTATAATTGCTACAATGTCAAGCTAGTCTAAATAGTTCCTCTATTTTATTTGTAATGATCCTATAAAGGTGCATTTGTTTGACAGCTTTTCCCCTCAAATTTTTTAACTATTCGCTTCCTTGACTCCCTGTAATGCTTCCCACCTCCGGTACCCCAACTTTTTCCTTCCCGGTGCTATCTATTTTACAATTTTAGTTTACTCTTCCCTCCTGTCTCACTATTGTGTAAATTCTCCTGCACTGCCCATCCTGTCTGTACTACTGCACTCTCTACCAATACTCTAGAAATCTGAAATCTTCCATTTTGCACCCTTTCCCAAGCCATGCAATGATGTGTCTTACCTACTTTTCCTCAAACCTACCTTGTGGGTGGCACTGGGAATACACCTGAGATTACTCCTCTTGGCACCCTGCTCCTTAATCCAGAAGCTAACGCCTCAAACTTCCTTTACAAATTAAACAGTGAGTAGGACTAGAGGCAACAGGTCCAACCTAGTAAAATGTTAATTTAGGATTGCAGTCAAGAATTGTTTCCACACACAGGCCAGAATTTTACCGGCGTGAGAGGACGGGATCGGAGGCGAGTCAGCTGTGAAATTTGAAATGATTGACAGCGGGTTGGGACCCCCGTTGTCAACACCTCTCCATGCTAGTCTCCCAGGTGTCAGGTCTGTCAGCGCTGAACAGACCTGACACCAAGCAGCGGGGGAGGCAATTTACATTATTAAGAGCTTGCAAACAGGCACTTTAAAACTATTTTAAGCTTACCTTTAGATTTTA
The DNA here is from genome assembly GCF_044704955.1 of Pristiophorus japonicus. Taxonomy (NCBI): domain Eukaryota; kingdom Metazoa; phylum Chordata; class Chondrichthyes; family Pristiophoridae; genus Pristiophorus; species Pristiophorus japonicus. Next base: position 83,117,227 of record NC_091993.1, read on the forward strand.
AGAATTCGCCAACGGCTTCCCCGCTGCTCGGGGATCACATCAAGTAAGGAGGTCTGGGGTTGTATCAGCATGGGATGATTTCTTAACTTGATAGTTGCAAATGGTCTAGTAAAAGCTCCCATTTCATTGGTGCTCACTTTCCAAGGTTAGAAGCTGTTGCTTACTGCCTTTGGAAGTCAGATTGAGCTTTATGCAACTAGCAAGTGTTTGGAGCAAACTCTTTATCCAGTGTCACCTCATTGAAACAACCTCTCTCACCATTGACAGATCGCTTCTGTCATGTCAACCTTACCTGCCATCTATTCCATCAGCATCAGAAAGAAAGACTTGGATTTATATAGCGCCTTTCACGACCACCGGACGCCTCAAAGCGCTTTACAGCCAATGAAGTATTTTTGGAGTGTATTCACTGTTGTAATATAGGAAACATGGCAGCCAATTTGCGCATAAGCAAGCTCCCACAAACAGCAATGTGATAATGACCAGATAATCTGTTATTTTTGTTATGTTGATTGAGGGATAAATATTGGCAAGGACACCAGGGATAACTCCCCTGCTCTTCTTCAAAATAGTGCCATGAGATCTTTTACATCCACCTGAGAGAGCAGCTAGGGCCTCGGTTTAACATCTCATCTCAAAGACAGCACCTCCGACACTCCCAGCACTCCCTCAGCATTGCACTGGAGTGTCAGCCTAGATTCATTGTGCTCAAATCCCTGGAGTGGGATTTGAACCCACAATCTGCTGACTTAGAGGTGAGTGGCTACCCACTGAGGCACAGCTGACATCAGCATCGTTATTAATGGCGTGTAAATCAGCCAGCAAATTCAACGGATTAAGAGATACATGGTGAATTGCAAATCTCCAGATCTTGCTGGTTGATTTATGCCGCTGTGCTACTTGCTTTGCACAAACGGTATCTTGCCCTTAGCCTCCCTGTTACTTTGAGGAACTTGCTGGATTTGCACATTAAGCTTGCCACGGAAAGTTAAGTCTGGTAAGTAACAGTGCCGGTACTTTTTAACAATGTTAAAGTTGTTAATTCAGTGTCAATCAACCTCCCTGGCCCAGAAATCGAACAATTTTAATTGTGGAGTCTCATTCCTTTGGTAGAGATTTTTAAAAATGTAAAATTTTACATTCATATTCTTTCTTGCTTTTCCATTCTGTCTTTTTCTCTTTCTCTTAACCAATCTGTCTTTCCCTCTCGTTATTTTTCTATCTGCATCTGATTTGACTCAAATTCAATTGTAGCTTTCAAAAGGGAATTGGATAAATACTGGAAGGAGAAATAACTGCAGGGATATGGGGAAAGAACCGGGGAGTGAGACTAACTGGAATGTTATTTGAAAGGGCTGGTGAAAACATGATGGGTTGAATGGCCTCCTTCTGTGCTGTACTAATCCAGGATTCAAGAATTTACCCTCATTCTCATACCTTCCTCTGTCTCTTTCTCAATCCTTAAATCTCATTGGTTAAGGAGCTACATTGTTGGTTCCACTGTTCACCGAGGTCTCGGATGTCATGTTGCCTTTGCCACACTGTTATCTGCTCACACTTCCAGTAGGTTACGACACAAAAAATTTTTGAGTTGAAGTTTGCAGAAAAAAGTCTAACTAACAGGGCACACCACGAGATACCTCGCTCCAGTAAGATCCAGAGTAATGGAGGTAAAAACCCTGGAATAATTTAACAATTTGATGGCATGCGGAGTGAGGTAAGTGTAGAATCTTTCTGGATGGATAGGCTAAGATGGGCCATATTTCTTCCTCATTTGTATCTATCTTGTGAAATGGCTCAAAAAGATGGATGAATGTGTGATATTTACACCACAGTATATGGTAGCAAAGATTGGGTTTATAGGGAATGTAAGATGTGCAGAATTACCCCTCGCCTCATCTAACACGTTATAGAGTTCGGACTTGAGATTTATGAGAAATTACCCAAGACACATGAGTTCTGCCTTTAACCTTTTATTGTTCTCAGAACAGATTCAAAACCCCAATCACTATTCAAGCAGTACACCAATAATGTTACAAGAAATCATACATACAACCACCCCGCAGATGATCAGTCCAGCCTTAATTGTAGGCCCTTGTAGATGCGATGACTGGGCCACCTCCTTCCAACTGCAGCAGCTCTTCATAGGTGAGGTGATTGTTCCCAGGCCACTCCTTCCAACTGCAGTGCTGATACCTTTCAGTCACTGTTGTTTATACAGTTTTTCTTGCCTTTCTCAGTAAATCAATCATTCAAAGACTGTAACAGGTGTTCTTTAATGTGTGACTCGAGTTGTTTGAGTTGTCAAACTTTCATACCCACACATCCTGTGTGGTTACCCATTAGCTGCCTTTATTAAAGCTCAAATTGTTAATTCATTCATAAAAGTTTGCAGAAGGGCAGTAAACCATTCAGTCATATTTCATGTGTTACCTTACATCCTGTTCTTCAGAACTTCCAAGGTTTGACTCCTCTCTTTAGCCACCAAAACCTTGTGGCCTCTGCATTGTAGACACGAAGTCTGCAAAATCTAAAGGGGATTGTTTATCCCTGTTGTCTATGCGCACCCCTTGCAGTCATCACCATTTGTTCTGTCCAGGTCATAGAAACATAGAAACATAGAAAATAAGTGCAGGAGTAGGCCATTCGGCCCTTCGAGCCTGCACCACCATTCAATATGATCATGGCTGATCATGCACTTCAGTACCCCATTCCTACTTTCTCTCCATACCCCTTAATCCATAAAGGCCACAGCTTACTCCTTTTTGAATATATATAAGGAACTGGCCTCAACAACTTTCTGTGGTCGAGAATTCCACAGGTTCACAATTCTCGGAGTGAAGAAGTTTCTCCTCATCTCGGTCTATTGTCTGCACATCAAAGCTGGTCATCCATCTCCATTAATTAATGAAAGACAGTCATTCAGCAACTTTATTTCACTTTGAAAAACCTTTAAGCCTGACAGAGCATTTTAATGTATACCAAAATTAAAAATGAAGGATCGGTATATTCTTACAGGACTCATTCAGTAATGTGATTGGTGGCCATGGACTTGTGCAATGTACTGATACAATTGTGGATTTGTTTTGTTTACCAAGCCCTGAAGTCAAAGCACAAATGACATTGGCACATTATCCAGTCACTTCTGTGTGGTGTAGTCATGACAAAGATGGTGCACATTTCTTGGGGCTCTTGTCCCTTTGCAAATAAAAAGGGTTTGCCAATTTCTGTATGAATTCAATTGCATGGAAAAATGCAAAGGAATAGTGATGAGATAATGAGGGAGAAATATATTGATTCTCTGGAATCTCTTAATTAGTGGAATGCAGTGGGAGGATTTGGGAAAGAAAATAATACATTGAAATTTTTAACAAAGACCGTATATGCTGTAAATTTGAAATAAAACATAAAACATCTAGAATATACACCAGGTCAAGGAATTTCTGTGATGAGAAAAGTCAAGTTAACATTTCAGGTGTGAAACCCTACCAAAAATATTAATCTCTCTTTTCTCTTCGCTGATGCTGTGTATTTCCAGACCTTTTGGAACAATACACACATCTTGATTCCTCACCACCCCGCCCCCATGCCGGACACAACAAGTAAACCCTATGGGCCCAAGTTTCCACACGATAAAAAACGGGCGCCCCTCCGAGCTGGGTGCCCATTTTTCGCGCCTAAAACGGCGCCTAAAAAAAACCTCGCGATTCTGGAGCGTTCTGCAGCTCCTTGTCTGCCTGGCGCGGCGCCCAGGGGGGCGGAGCCTACACTCGCGCCGATTTTGTAAGTGGGAGGGGGCAGGTACTATTTAAATTAGTTTTTTTCCTGCCGGCAACGCTGCGCGTGCACGTTGGAGCGTTCGCGCATGCTCAGTGTGAAAAAAACAACGGCACTCGGCCATTTTTGTAGTTCTTTGTACATTTTTTAATAAAAGCACATTGCCATCAGCACATCAGCACTTGCAGCCTTCTCACTGTCTCCTCCCCCCCCCCCCCCCGCGGGAACGAAACGGCTGTTTCCTTCTCCCCCCTCCGCGGGAACGAACTCCTGCAGCATTCTCCGTGCCTGAAGCACTTTCACACAGGTAGGAAGATGGTTTATTTAATCTTTTCTTTGCTTATAAATGTTTATTCAGGTTGGATTTATTTGTATAATATTTGTAGAAGTATAAATAAGGATTTATTGTAGAATTTAATGAGTTCCCTTCCCCCCCCCTTCCCCCCCCCCCACCTCGTTCTGGGCACCTAATTTGTAACCTGCGCCTGATTTTTTAATGTGTAGAACAGGTTTTTTCAGTTCTACAAAAATCTTCACTTGCTCCATTCTAACTTAGTTTGGAGTACGTTTTCACTGTGGAAACTTTGAAATCAGGCGTCAGTGGCCGGACACGCCCCCTTTTGAAGAAAAAAATTCTGTCCCAAAGTAGAACTGTTCTACCTGACTAGAACTGCAGAAATAAAAATGTGGAGAATTGCGATTTCTAAGATAGTCCGTTCTCCACCAGTTGCTCCTAAAAATCAGGCGCAAATCATGTGGAAACTTGGGCCCTATGGTTCCTCTCTAAGGTCTCCCCACCACTCCATCTCGCTAACACCTGCACTGAGCACTAGAATCATAGAATCTTACAGCACAGAAGGAGATCAATCATGCCTGTGCCAGCTCTGAGAAGTTCCACTCCCTTATTTATCCAATTCCCTTATACATCACTAAGTATGAACATATGATTCTGTGAGCAACTCTGAAAAGGTTTTGATTTTTCCAGTATTTGAATGGAATGTGTGTGTGGAGGGGGCTGGGGGATGGGCAGTAAATAGTTCAGCTCCAAAGGTAGGTGTTCACCCAGTGAAGATGGCTCCATATCTTGCACCAGAAGACTTAAAGTTTTCATATTTTTCTTACAGGAATACTATAAATTATGAAATGAATGTATGTTTTCCTGTGGAAAACCAATCTAAACCCATTACAACAACAACTTGTATTTATATAGCGCCTTTAATGGAGTAAAACATAGAAACATAGAAAATTACAGTGCAGAAGGAAGCCATTTCGACCCATCTTGTCCATGCCGGCTGACAAAGAGTCGCTCGGCCCTTAGTCAGCAGCCTTGAAGGTTACATATAAACCTATGAACAATGCCAGAAAGGCAAAGAGCACCCAGCCCAAACCGTCCGCCTCACACAACTGCGACACCTCTTATACTGAAACATTCTACACTCTACCCCAACCCGGAGCCATGTAATCTCCTGGGAGAGGCAAAAACCAGATAAAAACCCAGGCCAATTTAGGGAGAAAAAAAATCTGGGAAAATTCCTCTCCGACTCATCCAGGCGATCAAAACTAGTCCAAGAGATCACTCTGGCTGTATTCAATTCCTTGCAGTACTTACCATTATATCTGCTCCGGACAACAAAAGATCATCCAGTCTAATCTCAATTACCAGCTCTAGGTCGGTAACTCTGCAGGTTACAACACTTTAAGTGCCCATCCAACCATCTCCTAAAAGTGGTGAGGGTTTCTGCATCCACCACTCTTCCAGTCAGCGAGTTCCGGATCCCCACAACCCTCTGCATAAAGAAGCCCCCGCCCCCTCAAATCCCCTCTAAACCTTCCACCACCCACCTTAAAACTATGCCCCGTCGTAAAACGTCCCAAGGCACTTCACAGAAGTAGTATAAGATAAAAAGTGCGAAACCAAACTATATAAGGAGAAATTAGGGCAGACGACCAAAAGTTTGGTCAAGGAGGTAGGTTTAAGGAGCATCTTACAGGAGGAGAAAGAGGTAAAGATGCAGAGGGGTTAAGGGAATGAATTCCCAAGCTGAGGGCCTAGGCAACAGAAGGCACAGCCACCAATGGTTGAGTGATTAAAATCGGGGATTGTCAAGAGGGCAGAATTAGAGAAGCGCAGATAGCTCGGGGGGGTTGTGGGGCTGGAGGAGATTACAGAGATAGGGAGGAGCAAGGTCATGGAGGGATTTGAAAACAAGAATAAGAATTTTAAAATCGAGGCGTTGCTTAACTGGGAGACAATGTAAGTCAACGAGCACAAAGGTGATGGGTGAGCGGGACTTGGTGCGTGTTAGGACATGGGCAGCCGAGTTTTGGATGACCTCAAGTTTACATAGGGTAGAATGTGACAGGCCAGCCAGAATAGTCAAGTCTAGAGGTAACAAAGGCATGGATGAGGGTTTCAGCAGCGGATGAGATGGAAATAGGCGGTCTTAGTTATGCTGCGGATATGTGGCCAGAAGCTCATTTCAAGGTCAAATATGACAACAAGGTTATTAGAAGTTATACTGAAGTAAAAGGCTGCATTTTCCTTATCACTATTACATTTCTAGCCAATTTTTGTCAATTGTGAAATCTGTCAATTAACCCTATTAACACCTTAGACTCCCTATTCTGTTTTCATTAACAATTCGCACCTTGCGAAGCCCAGCACAGTCAACCTGTCTGGTCTCTGATCTCATGGCTTTTCTGTGAGAAATATCATGAGTGACCTTGGGATTTAATCCCTCACATGCTGTTTCCAGTAGTGATGAATCCAAACTGAAAGATTTACATTGGCAAAAAATGCTTGTCTCGGTGTCATTTGGGAATATGGAGACCCATTTCCTGCGCATGGCCATAATGTAACGACATAATTACAGGTCTCCGGTACAATTTGAGATTTTTAATCAGGCAGCTTTGATTCAATCGGCTTCACATGCATCAAATATGCCCAATGCATTTTTAAGCTAGAAGGGAATCAAGTGAGTTCTGCACCAGTTCACAAGACCCATGAAAAATGGGTTTCCACTGCAAATGGAACAAAGACGATCAGATCCTTTGTGTTTCCAGATGCAGCCGAAGACGGGCGAGACCGGTGTTCACCATCAACTGCAGTCGAGTTAGGGAGTGCCTGTAGCCTGCTAGAACATTGAGATGCACCCATTATATCAGCATACATGGGTTCAACATCGACCCATATAAAATCCTCCAACAAGTCAACTTGGATTATCAAAGAGCAAAGGTACATACCTGCAACTAGACCACAAAGGAAGGAGTATAATAATAATAATAACTTTAATTTATATAGTGTCTTTTAGTAAAATGTCATAAGGCGCTTCAAAACAGTATTACAGACAAACAGATAAATTTGACACCGAGCCACAGAAGAAATTAAGGCAGATGACCAAAAACTTGTTTAAAGATGTAGGTTTTAAGGAACGTTTTAAAGGAGGAAAGAGAGGTAGAGAGGCAGAGAGGTTTAGGGAGGGAGTTCCAGAGCTTAGGGCCCAGGCAGCTGAAGGCATGTTTACTGATGGTTGAGCAGTTATATTGAAGGATGTTCGAGAGGGCAGAAATTGAGGAGCGCAGACATCTTGTGTGGTTGTGCGGCTGAAAAAGATTACAGGGATAGGGAGGGGCAAGGCCATGGAGTGATTTGTAAACAAGGATGAGAATTTTAAAATCGAGGCGTTGTTTAACAGGGAGCCAGGAAACACAGGGGTGATGGGTGATCCTGACGGTGCGGGTTAGTACACGGGCTGCTGGTTTTGGATGACCTCAAGCTTACGTAGTGTGGAATGTGGAAAACCAGCCAGGAGTGAGTTGGAGTAGTCAAGTCTAGAGGTAACAAAGGCTTGAATGAGAATTTCAGCAGCAGATGAGCTGAGGCAGGGGCAGCGGCGGGCAATGTTACGGAGGTGGAAAAAGGCGTTTGAGTTATGCCGTGGATATGTGGTTGGAAACTCATTTCAGGGTCAAATATGAGACCTAGGTTGTGAACAGTCTTGTTCACCCTCAGACTGATGCTAGGGAGAAGGATGGAGTCAGTGGTTAGGGAACGCAGTTTGTGGCGAGGACCAAAGATAATGGCTTCGGTCTTCCCAATATTTAATTGGAGAACATTTCTGCTCATCCAGTATGTCCTGTATCACCGGACTTTCAGTAATTAAAAAAATCTTCCTAAGTAATAACTGATATATCTACGCACACATATTTTATGAGGTATTTAATTGTGTTCATCACTGGACTATGAAAAAGAATGGAAACCTCCTCCACTAGAGCATAAGGTTTTTCTATGAATTAAATAAAAAATCGCACCAATTTCACCTTCGTGTTTGCAGTTTCAGTAATTGACAGCAGGCACCAAAGAAGAAAGATGTTGTGTTAAAATGATGGCCACATATTCGCAAAGGAACTTGTTAATTTTGTGTGGAGTTCCACAAGGAAAGTCACATAGCCTCCCACACAGCCTGCAGCGCGCACTCACAGATTCGGCCTGCCAGGAGCTACTGCACATGTGCGCAGACTCTAGCGTGCATGTGCAGAGGTCCCGGCACTGTTTTCAGCGCCGGGACCTGGCTCTGCTCCCAATCCACTGGGCCACGCTACGCCACCACCGAGGGGAGGCTGGCGAGCGGCCAGAATCGGAAGGAAGATTTTCGGCACGCTTGGAGGCAGACAAAAGCAGCGCACCTCAGGTGAGGGCGCCAGAAAAAGGGGTTGGGGAAATTTGAGCCCTTAGAAACTGTCTGTCTGCAGCGCATGTTTCAGGTTTGGCCTTGAAATGTCGGCATTCTTGCACAATGTTCAACGCTACCAGTTTACAAGACACCTAAAGTACAACCTGAACTCACCAGAAAATATTGGGGCTGAAATTCCGATTGGAGGCTTCCTGAGGGCAATTGCCTCCGATCTGAAATATTTCTATGACTTTACCTAGTGGTCCGGGTGGAGCCTGCGATTCCAGTGGGGAGGCCTTCTCTCCTCGTGCTGCGAAGCGTACTCCTGTCCTTGAGGTTCCCACGCAGAAGATGCAGTCATGTGTCAACCAATCAGGTACAGTATTCTCAATTAATAGCAATGGGAACTCTGTATCTACGAGTTCTCATTGCTATTGAGAAAAAAAACCCCAAACACAGTAACACCAAATAAAAAGTAAAAAACGCACCTGCCATAATTAAAATTAATTGAAATTAAAGTTAATAAATATCTTAGAGAGCATTTTTTTTCCCGAGTTTTTAAAAAGTTTTTTTAATTATGGTTTAAAATAAATTTAACATAGTGGGCAGGGTTTTTAAAAATAAAATGTGTATTTTTAATTTTATTTTGAATGTTTTAAGTGTGTTTTAAGACTCTAACACCTGTAAAAGTAGGCTATGCACCTGCTTTTATCAGGCGCAAGAGATTTGAGGACATTTGCTCAGCAAGGTTCGCTCTTGATAGGCGGATAATCTGTCAAGTTCCAGCTTGACGGATAGGAAAAGCTGGTTTTCAGCGCGTGCGCATTGTGCGCGGAAACTCGCTTTTGCGATGTCTTCCCGGGTCTGTAGACACTCCGAACGGACCCAGGAGGCCGGAATTTCTGGGCCAATATGGTGGCCAATGAAGGTCTCAGTTTCAATCGCCCTACTGTATTGAGACAGCTAATTTGAGTTAATTAGGGCAGTGTTGTGGTGCTCTAATTAGACTTGGAGTCCTTGGGCCGAGAGAACTAAAGCAGGGGATATCAACCTGTCATTCCATTCCTGATAGCTCGGCCATATCCAAGCTCAGGTATGCATGGCCAATCGGGATGGTATAGGAAGGTTGCTGACACCCCTGCAACTCTATTCCAGCATCAACCACTGCTTTTGCAGGCAGGAAGGCCAAGGGGAGCAAATCAAAGAGTAAACAGAAAAACAAAAATAAAAACCCTGCAACAAATTTTCACTCTCAATAAAAGATTGCACGGGATCACTCAGATCTGGCTCAGAGCTAAATGAGATTGGCTGGGTTTACATAGAATGTACAGCGAAGTAACAGGCCATTTGGTCCAACTGATCTGTGCCGGTGTTTATGCTCCACATGTGCCTCGGTTTGATTTTCACAGACCCAATTGCTTTAGACAGGAAGATATGTTCCGGATTGCTCCAAGATTTGTGTCTATGTATACTTACATATATATATACTCACATAGATATGAATATATGCACATCTCCCATCTATGTATATGTATAGTTGCACATTGAAAGGTTTTGATAGAGTGGATACAGAGAGAATGTTTCCACTTGTGGGGAAGAGCATCACTAGAGGCCATCAATATAAGATAGTCACCAAGAAATCCAATAGGGAATTCAGAAGAAACTCGCTACCACAGACAGTGGTTGAAGCGAATAGTATCGGTGCATTTAAGGAGAGGCTAGACAAGCATGTGAGGGAGAAGGGAATAGAGCGTTATGTGGATAGATTTAGATGAGGAAAGATGGGAGGAGGCTCGAGTGGAGCATAAATGTCGGCATAGACTGGTTATGTGAATGGCCTGTTTCTTTGCCGTATATCCTATGTAATCCTGTGTAATTGTCCTATCATCACTTCAACACCACAACCTTCTGCTCCTCATTTGTAATTCAGAAGATTGCCCGGTCTACATTTCTTGTTCACTTGTAGCTTTTTCAAAATTCACTTTGGGCAGAATTTTACACAAAAGATGAGCCTTTATTGTATTCTAAATGTCATTTGAACAAATTAGCAAGTACAATAATGACTGTACTTAGCCAGCAAAAAGCTGCTACAGTCTGATAAAGCTTGTCTATAATTAATCATGCTGGCCATTTTATCCAGACTACAAGGTGGAATTTGTACATTTTGGATTTTAGACAGCAAAACGCAACATCTTACAAAAGACAGATTGTGCCTTGTTTAGCATCTGAAGTGTTTTGTACCAGGGTTTCAAAACTGGTCCATATAAGCTGAAATCGGGTTAGAAACAAACCCCACATGCCATTAATCACCTTTACCTACAAAATATTATGGTTTACAAATTTGCTGGGTGGAAAACTCTTTCTCACCATCTGAATGAAAGTGATGCAGGTCAGAGACTGTAGTTTCATGGATTGTTAAAGCATCTTTAAGGTCTATATAGTCACAGTGTTGCTTGTAATCTTGTAAGTGATCCAAATTAAGTTCAGGTTTGAATGCCCAATTACTAATGTAAATCTACCTAAGTTCACAGTGTGTTGACTACCCATAATTTTGTGGTTTCATTCATTTGCATTATTATTCATTCCTGCCTCTGTCGGGAACTAGTCTGATGCGGATCTGCGAAACCATGTCTTTACCTGAAACTTTACTGGATTGGACACCTGAAGGTAAAGGGAACCAAATGCATTTCAACCCTTTGGCAGGCTGAAGGGGAAGATGAAGGAAGAGAAGTCCCAGGGGAAAAACCATAATGTAGAGGCCCAGAGCATATGCAGCCAACCGATAGAGCAACCCCAGCCCCTGTTCCACTCTTGGTGAAGTGGAGGTGCTGCTACATGAGGTGGGTGCACAGAGGGTTATCCTCGGCAGTTGACCATGCCTGCCAACATTCCATTAGCCTTTTAAATTATTTTTGTACCTTTCCACTAGATTTCTGTGCTTGGAACCCTAAATCCCTCTGCTGCTCCACTGTTCCTAGATTCTTGCCATTAAAAAGATACTCTGATCTCTCCTTCTTGGGACCAAAGTGGATGATTTCTGAAGATGGTGCTCAGAAGCTTCCCTGATAGCTTTGTGATAAAGGCACTGATGGCATATACTTACTTTTAAACACCGATAGAGTATATTGATTTCGAGCACTGGTGGAGTTTACCTGTTTCAAACACTGGTGGAGTTTATGAGCTCAATTTTTCCCAATGACATTTTTTGGTGTATTGCCAGAGTTACGCTAGTTTTTTTTGGCCCCAACTACTCCAAAAAAATAAGTAGCAAGTTTCCCCGTTCTATTTTTTTAAATTGGCGGCGTGCAGCCTGTCCTGTAGCTTCGGGGGTGAAGCCTAATTCTGCGGTGAAAAAATGATGCCCCCCCCCTTCTGCGCATGCACGAAAACAAAAAGGACGTTTTTTACGTGATTGCTATGGGCACGCATGCCCAGTACAGCTCCTGGCCTGCATTCGGCCATTTTTAAAGAACCAGTTGTGTGTGAGAACTTTAATTCTCATTGGAAAAATCGGAGTTGAAATACAAGATGCAACACGGCTCAAGGACCAAGAATTTCTTACAGGATGAAGTGGAGGCATTGGTTACTGTGATTGAGGCCAGATGGCACGAGCTGGACACCAGCAGAGGTCACTTAAAAATTTCACCAAAAGAAATGAAGAAACGCTGGAACCAACTTGCAGAAGATTTCTGTGCAATGGTGACCACCCCAAGGTCTGGAGGACAGTGCAAAAAGAAGTGGCAGGACCTTGGTCAAGTAGTTAGTGTAAGTAATATTTTCATTTATTCAATGGAATTGCAATTGTAAATGGGGCCATCTGTATATGTCCCACCCAGCAGAAAGACACCCTCTCTAAAAAGTTATATTTCCATCTTTGCGGTGGAAGATGGCACAAAACAAACGAGAAAGAACTCGAATAGGAAGAGGCCCGGCAAATCTGCAGCCATTGACACCCTTGGAAGAGAGGGTCACTGCTTTGATGGGTCCTGCCTGGAGAAAAGCAACCACCGCTGCACAAGCTGGACCCATGCTCGAGGAAGAGGGTAAGTCCCGCAAATTCCACAGTCTGGCTTTGCTAAACGTTAAGTACTGTGCGGGCTAGCCATGCTTCGGTTCATGGAGATGTCTCTATCAGCTACGCTTCAGTTGGTGCAATGTGCTTTCATTCATCATGGTCCTTCAAATGAGCCTGCTGCCTGCGCTGTGTGAGCCTACTCATGCCACCCATCCTGCCCCCTGCTAACCATTTGTCTGTTCTGTTATATTTTGCAGAACTTGAGGCCAACCCTGACGCTGCAGAAGAAGATTCAGATGCGGACGAGCCTGAAGAGGAGACCATCTTCCAATCCCACCTTCCAGACCAAGAGCATGGGGGTGAGGGGGAGGGGGAGGTGATGGATGAAGCCCCCACTGTTATACTTACTTTGGAGGAGGTGCAGATGCTGCCCATTGAGGTGTCAGCCCCTTTCCTGAGTGGTATGCATGTTGCTGGGACATTCCATGGTTTCCCACAGTCCGAGGCTGGGGATTCCAGTGGGATGAACAAGGCACACCCAGGGCCCCATCGTCCGAGACTGCGGGTCCCAGTGGGATGTAGTGAGGTTCACTCAGGGCCCCACCGTCCGAGGCTGCGGGTCCCAGTGGGATGCAGCGAGCCACACCCAGGGTGAGGAGGGGAAGGAGAGCTCAACAGCGCTCTCCTGAGGCGCAGGATCTAACAGATGTGGTTCAGATGATAGCAATGAGTGGGGAGGGCACTGACCTTACGCGATCACTCCTGGACACTATCAGTGGGTGGATGATGCGGTATCAGGACTGTTGTGAGATGAACAATCTTTGGGGAAACTGGATTTTTATATTTAGGCCCAAAAAAAACAGTGCACTCCAAAAAAACATCGCAAATCACCGGGGAAAATTGAGCCCTATATATTTGAAAAAAATTGATGATACTTTGGTCAAAGCCACCAAAGACACAAGTACCTTTAAAGGAAAATCGTAAGAGAGTTGGCGGGAAAAATTTGGCGGTAACCTTTACAAGACGGGACTTCCGGCGGCAGGCACAGAAGTCCCGCCCCAGCAGCTAAATTGGGGTTAAGGCCCCTGAGAGGAGGTGGAGTGCAATATCGTGCGCTCCATTTCCTCTTGGGGACGGGACTGGGGCGCTAACCCTGGGGGTTTTCCAGCGTTATGCAGAGAGGCACGTAGTGCTAGCAGGAGCACAGAGCTTCTGTTAAAGGGGAAGGCCTGCAGTGGACTCTGCATCTGGGAGAAGGGGCCACCATTCCACCACTGGGGATTGTGGTGCCATGGTCCGTGCAACATCGCGGCACGGACCCCACGATTTCAAGAGGGCAAGGACATTTTAAAAAAAAATGTTGGCGCCGCACCTCCCCTTTAAGCCCAGTTCGCGACCCATGAAGCTGGCGTGGACTTTGCCCACGGCAGCCTCACAGGGTGCTACCGAATTTTTCTCCGGGGCAAAAATGGGCCGCTGCACACGGTGATGACTTTGTCATTGCCGGCGCAGAGCCCCGGGGCGCTTTCGGTTAGCACCTCCGCTAACTCCCGCAGAATTTCGCGGGTGTCAGTAGTGGCTGAGAAGTCGTTTGCACCCCATTCGCATCACCAGGCGCTAACGGGAGGCGCAAATGACACAAATTTCTCTCCCTTGGTGTGTTTTGATTTTGAATGAAAAAATACCGAGAAAACCTCCAAAAATAACAGCCAAATTCTAGACATAATTAAAAAACGTTAACTTTGTAGGAGACTATTAGATTAGACTATTATTCTGAATTGTATGTGGTTTTGTGTAGTAAGAATTTGGACTTCTTTTGGATTTGACTGCTGGTTTATCTTTGGGTTCCTGATCTTTCATTTGCATGAATCTTCCTTCAGTGTCACCGAACAGAGAAATAGTCTTCTGTCCTTGTTCTACCACTAGAAATATAGGCATCCAATTTCATCTACACAACAAAGCACTGAATGCCAGGTATTCCTTCCACACACCTAGAATTCATCAGCTTCCTAGCAGCACTTGGGGAATGGATAAATCTTTTGAACATAATCAGTTCAGGTAGAGTAGAACTGAGAAGATAATTGAGTGATGCCCCCATGTCTATAAGGAGGTCGTCCAATTCAAAGTTAGAGAAATGCTGATGCATTTTTTTAAAACATGTTAATGCGCTGTGTCCAGGTATGTTAGAATACATGATATAATACAGATGTCACAATGCTTGCAGGTACATAGAATGGGGGTCATTTATAGTTGGCACAGTTCTATATATTAGGGTCTGGAGGTGCTCAGTAACAGGGCTATTTGGTCGTGACAAGAGGATCAGCAGAGAGTAGAGGGATGTGCTTTAGTTTGAGACAATAACGGGTCCCTGTTGAGGTTTAATCACCTTTAATACTGTGTAATGAAACATTTAAACTTTATCTTTGCCAGGCTTTTTTTCTCATTAAAAAATATGCCATCTGAATTAGAGACTGAGGCAGTAAAAGGTTAGGGTTAATGGAGAGGAATTGGAACAAATGTAAATGGATATTAGGAAAGTAAAATGTCGGCATTCAGGCTACAAGCAACATTAATCCTCCTTGGACTTCTGTAGTATTGCAAATGGAAAGAAATGAATTATTTTTATCCTTTAAATTTTTTTTTAGGCCCGGGATGACACCACTGCCAAGAATAAGCCAGCACAATAACAGTACAATATGCATGAGTGTTCAAGGAGAATGCATGAGATGGCTTGTGCATGCTTCATCTTTAAGAGAACATTGTATCCCTAGGCATACAATTTGGGAATTGGATACAACATGATAGAAAATGACAGGGTAATTGCCAGAAAGTCTCCTTAGAAAGGAATAATGGAGCATGATCCGGTTGGAATATACCTTCGATGGGAAGACATGAAGGATGGCAGTCATGCTGAAGGAAGTTAATTAATTCTTGTAGCCCGATAAGTCTCACAGGCATGAATAGATCAGAATAACTTTACTAATGAATCTCTACAAACTGAACCTCAAAACTTAAAACCAATCTCAGATTAGTAAAAGGATGAGAAAATGCAGAGAGTATTTTCAATATTTCACCCTGCCCCAATCTAATATGTGTTAAAAAAATTAAAGATCTCCTCACATCTCCTGTGTGTACCTGCTGGTTGAGAGGTCTTGGATTAAGGCTATAACTGACATTACACAGAAGCCATATCCTTGCATGGATATTTGGTGCCCCAGTAATGATCCCCCTGAAACTGTGTGTGGGAACATTAATTGAGATGTTTGTAAGTGGCCAGAAGCAGTATTTGCTAAGTGGTGCTAGGCAGCTCGACTAACATCTACTGTCTAGATCCAGAGGGTAAGACAGATTGCAGAATCACTCTGAACGTGGTTTTCTTGAGTCACAACATGTTTTCCAAGAACTGAATTCTTCCTGTGGATTCCTCTTTACAGAATTGTAAATTTTTCTTTGCCACTCCAAGATAGCAAATAGCTGATTATTCTGTCCTGAGGAAATGTATGCATAGTCTGATCTGGAATCCTTTTAGGACTGACAAACAGCCAACTTTTCACGTTGCCATGGTGATAATACATCACCTTATATCCATGCACTGGAATGATGCACTGGAATGATGCATTGCAATAATGTGTAGGGTAGCAATAACCCATGTTGTAAAGCAAATTATTAAATTAGAATTGCTGTTTAGCAGGTGCCAATTCTAGAGTTCAAGAAGTAGCTGCCTACAGCTTTGTGGTGTAGACATTGACTTGGTGCGATAGTGTTAAACGGGTGATAGCGAATCGGCAGCCTATTTTACATCTCTCCTGATTTTTATTTCCATTGACTTCATTGGACATAAAATTCAAGAGCGACGTAAAATGGGCTGCCGACTCACTGTTAACCATTTAACACTATCACACAATGTCAAAATCTACCCCGATATGTTTCTTAAAAAAACATTCTTCAAGATAGCATAAAATAAAGCATTATTCATGCTTAGTGCAATACTTGTATTCAACAACTGTTGGGCTGTATCAAGCTAGCTGTCATTGCAGCTGTTTCTGGGACAAAGCCATGAATACAGATTATAATCAAAATCTGAAGGCACTGTGAAATTGTCCATGGTACCCAGATAGATCTAATGCTTCCCTTAGTGTAGCGAGCAAGTTCTTTCAACTATTATGAAAATAAAAGATCGGCAACATCTTAATATGTACAGATTTATTTCTGATTGCCGGCATCCAGTCAGAAATGGAACTCAACATTCGCAGCATGGCCATTGCACATATGGTAATGGTTTACATTTGCCCTGCATCAGTTCTGATCATAACTCCTCATGGCCATCTGATAAACAAATTATTTTCCTTTTTAATGATATTGATGCAGATACAATGTTTATACACAGCAAATACAATGGAAACAGAATTATTGAGAAGCCGGCTGGCCTTTGATACGTCGAACGAGTAGTCATTCTTTACGTCCGAGTCCAGACAATGGTTTGGAAATTCAGATCTCGCCTGAATCGGGGCACGAGCCCAGTGCAGCACACGTTCAATGAAGGTGGCGGCAGGACCACGGCAAATTGGTCCACAGGCCTCATTAGGATAGCCGAGACAGACAATACCTTGCAGTAACCAATTGTAAAAAAGTGCATAGACTTCCTTTTTAGTGTTGGGCAGCATTTATGTTGTCTAAACCACTTCATAAAGAAGTGGTTCTATTTGTTTCTCATTAAGATTGATCCTGTGCCACAGCAAGGAGCCATGCTTGTTAAGAGCACAGGTTCAAGTATCAGGCTAATGTGCTGCAGCCCTATCTCTGACCTGCACTCCCTTTTGAGCGTGACTTCCTCACAAGAGGAATTATCACCAGCATTAGTCTGCCTTATGGGGCAGACGTGATTGTACTGACAGCATTGCAAACAACTAAACATATTGGAAGCTTGCCATGCACAAGAGTGGTGATCGTGAATTGTACTTACCGGGTGCACATTTTCCCGTGCTGGCTGACCTTTATTGGCCAGCAAAATAAAAACTGCACAATTCTCTTATACAGGTCGGCTAAATGCCTACCCCACCTCCAGTCACTAGAGGCATGGTGTGAGGGGTAACACAAGGGGAAAAAACCTCTCCGAGGGGGGTTCTGCCCAGCCAGAGACTCGAGTGCCACCTCATTCTCCCTACAGCCCTGCCACTGGCATCAGCATTGTACGGTAAATGCAATTTTATTTATATGTGGCAACACAGACACATCCTTGCATAATTTTAGGTGATCATTGCAGAATATTCTACAAATCTCAACCACTGATGGTTCCATCAAAAAATTATTGCCGGCTATCACTATCCTTTGAGAATCCGCTCTTTAATTAGGTATAATTTTCTGGGGAACCATATCACCTTTCGGTATCTGTTACTGGTGTTGACTCAGGAAACATCTCTTTAACCTGTGAAGCATTTTTTACTCGGTTTACACTGTATCGATGTCATCCCATTGTAACACAGGCCTGCTCAGAGTTCAGACTCATTCATCTCCTCTTCAGACAATAAATGTTGATAGTGAAGTCAAAGCCACATCCTGGCTCTGCATTGGTCCAAGAAATTAGACCTGTGTTCAGAGTATATCTACAGAGATACCCGAACTTCCGCTATTGTCTTACTTAGCATTAAAAATAGGATCTCGTTATTATTGTAAAGCATGGCATTGATCAAGTATGATGCTGTAAATGACGGATGAGATGCAGTGCTAACTAACCCACTATTCCTTGTAGAATCATAGAATGACACAGCACAGAAAGAGGCCATTTGGCCCATGGTGCCTGTGACAGCTATTTGAAAGAGCTATCCAATTAGTCCCACTCCCCTGTTCCTTCCCCAGCACTCCTCAATATTTTCCTTTTCAAGTATATATCCAATTCCCTTTAGGCTACTGTGGATTTTGCTCTTTCCCTTTTATGGGGGTGAAATTCTCCCACGGTATAAACGAGGCAGATCTTTTAAATGGAGACAACATTCAGGGTCACTGGGGTTGTGCTGCTTGTTGTGCCACACAAGGTTTTCCAACATTGCATCGCTCCAATGTTCTCGCTTTCCACATCAGCTATCCTTGTGGTCTCGTAGATTGAAATGATCAGTTTAGCCAAATTCGGAGCCATGTGGGTTGTGGGCCCACTCTTTGAACTGGATGGAGATTGTCCAAACCTCACTTTTACAGAGGACAAAGGAGATTTTCACCCCATCTGTCTGGTCTGAATTTAAAAGGGATAGGGGAGTGTGACTGATTGGTTTGCTCCTTCAAAGAGCTGTCACAGGCACCATGGGCCAAATGGCCTCTTTCTAGTCCCAGAGAGGAAAGGACAACATGCTAACCTAAGTGGTCTACCTACTGCTCAGAAATTGTAAATTTGGAAGAAAAAAAAGTGATTTGCAAGCTGGTTGAAAAATATTAATAATTAAGACAAGATGGCTTACTGAGATTACCCAGTGGAAAGTTGGACCGTACAACGACAACAACTTACATTTATATATTGTCTTCAATGTGGTAAAACATCCCAAGGCGCTTCACAGGAGCGTTAGCAAACAAAACTTAACATTGAGCCACATAAGGAGATATTAGGGCAGATGACCAAAAGTTTGGTCAAAGAGGTAGGTTTATTAAAGAAGGATAGAGAAGTAAAGAGGTGAAGAGGTTTAGGGAGGGGATCCCAGAGCTTAGGACCTAGGCAGCTGAAGACACAGCTGCCAATAGTGGAACAATTAAAACCGCGGATGTGCAAGAGGCCAGAATTGGAAGAGCGCAGACATCTCGGGGGGTTGTGGGGCTGGAGGAGTTTACAGAGATAGGGAGGGGCGAGGCCCTGGAGTGATTTGAAAACAAGGCCGAGAATTTCAAAATTGAGGTGTTGCTGAAGTGGGAGCCAATGAAGGTCAGCGAGCACAGGGGTGATGGATGAACGGGACTTCATGTGAGTTAGGATATGGGCAGAAGAGTTTTGGATGAGGTCAATTTTATGGCGGGTGGAAGATTGGAGGCTGGCCAGGAGAGTGTTTGAATAGTCAAGTCCATAAGTAACAAAAGCATCGATGAGGGTTTCAGCAATTGATGAGCCGAGGTAGGGGTGGAGCCGAGCGATGTTATGGAGGTGGAAGGTCCCACATTTGAATCTCAGCCTGTTGGAATTTAGCTGAACTCAGCCAGGGTGACAGTAGAATGACTGCAATTGGCCTCAGTACCCCTGGATTAGGGAGGGGACACTTTGGTCAGGGTTCCAGTGCATATCTGTGGATGTTGTGTGAAAACAAGATTGATCCAGATAGTTGTACAGCCTGTCAACACTGTAAAGACTTACACATGAATAATGAGCATGTGGGTGAGGTACCATAGAGCAGTTATCACCCATGGAGCTGTACTGAAGCAATGAATCAGCCCTTTTAGTAGGAAAAGGAAGGGAGGAAATGGGAGATGGCAAAATATAAAGAAAATAAATACATGGAACTATGAGCGTAGCAATTTTCCTTAAATTTCCCCTAAAGCAACCCACCCATCCCACTCATAAAAAAGAAATCAATCCCAAATTCATTGGAAAATAGCACACTCCCTTCAAGATGTCATAAGCATAACTGGTGTACAGATGAAAAACGTCACACTGATGCAGTGACCGAGGCTGGGGGTGAAGAATTGCGGGGAAAGATTTGCTCCTCTTGCTATTTACAGTGAGTATAAAGAATATGTTTATGGCTCTGCAATGTAGAAGGAGCTTTCCACCGTCATATCAGATCTGGGACTCCTTGCTGCTGATACACGAGAATAAAGTTTACGAGGTAATACTTCCTGGTTGGATCTTCACTCCACTGCAGGGCAGGCTGGACAATTGGGGTGCCAAGGTCAGCACACTCAATTCACAGCCCTCCGAATAATCTGGCTATTCATTTTAACAACAAAATGATTCAGAAGAACGTGAATTGAACACTGTGCCTGATTGTCTGGACAGCCTTGCTGTTGTGTATGGCTCCAGTGTTAACCAGTGATAAGAACATAAGAAATAGGAGCAGGAGTCGGCCATATGGCCTCTCAAGCTTGCTCCGCCATTCACTAAGATCATGACTGATCTTCGACCTCCACTTTCCCGCCCAATCTCCATATCCCATAATTTCCCTGGAGATCTCAGCCTTGAATATACTCAAAGACTGAACATCCACAGCCCTCTGGAGCAGAGAATTCCAAAGATTCACAACCCTCTGAGTGAAGAAATTCCTCTTCATCTCAGTCTTAAATGGCCTACCCCTGAACCTGAGACTATGCCCCCTAGTTCTAGACACTCCAGCCAGGGGAAACAATCTCTCAGCATCTACCCTGTGAATCCCCTTCAGAATCTTATATGTTTCAATGAGATCACCACTCATTTCTTCTAAAATCCAGAGAATATAGACCCATTCTACACAATCTCTCATCATAGGACAGCCCTCTCATCCCAGGAATCAATGTAGTGAATCTTCAATGCACTGCCTCCAAGGCAAATATATCCTTCCTTAGATGAGGAAACCAAAATTGTGCATTGTACTCCAGGTGTGGTCTCACCAAGGCCTTGTACAATTGTAGCAAATCATATCCACCCCACAGTGCCAAGCAAAGATTTTCCACAAACCACACATTAGGAAGCTGGCGACTTGCAAAAACCGCATGTTTTCGTGATATTTTATTGACAGATTTCAACGGCGACATCTGTTGTGTTCCTAACACAGATGAGACTACACACAGGGAGGTTAAAGTAACAGTGACCTCAGTCTTTATCAAGACACTCGAGTGAGTAATAGGCCTTAGGGTCCGGCTTATATACAGTGCTCCCAAGGGATGCTGGGATCCCTTGGGACTTCAGGGGATGCGCTCCCTGGTGGCGGAACATGGGAGTGCATGCTTTACAGATACACAAAGTCAAAGTGAAAACTATTTACAAGATGAGGCAGTCGGGAGCTTTTCTTTCCCTGGTGGACCCCCTCGGTACTAATGTCTGTTCTGGTGTGTTGGCTGTGCCCTCGCTGGGCTGGCACATTGTTGGCCCTGCAGGGCTGCTGGGTGAGCCTGGCCTTGCTGGGCTGTTGGGCGTGATGGGTTCGATTTCCTGGTCCAGCGTGATGTCGTTGATCCTTTGGGTGTGTGTTGTGGGCTCAAAAAAGGTGGTGTCTGCTGTGGGTTGTTCAGGGCAGTCTGTGAACCGCAGCCTCGTTTGGTCCAGGTGCTTTCTGCAAATTTGTCCATGGTCTAGTTTGACTACAAATACGCTATCACCGTGCTCGCGATCCACTTGGGACCATGTCCATAGTTTAGCACATACACAGGGTCATTCAGATCAATTTCCCGTGACACAGTGGTGCAACCATCGTTTACATTTTGTTGCTGCCGCCTGCTCGCTACCTGATCATGCAGGTTGGGGTGAACCAGCGAGAATCTGGTTTTAAGTGTCCTTTTCATGAGTAGCTCAGTCAGGGGCACCCCTGTGAACAAGTGGGGTCTCGTGCGGTAGCTGAGCAGTACTCGGGACAGACGGGTTTGGAGTGAATCTTCTGTGAATCATTTGAGGCTCTGTTTGATTGTTTGTACTGCCCGCTCTGCCTGCCCATTGGAGGCTGGTTTAAACGGGGCCGAGGTGACATGTTTGAGCCCATTGCGGGTCATGAATTCTTTAAATTCGACACTGGTGAAACATGGCCCGTTGTCACTGACCAGTATGTCAGGCAGGCCATGGGTGGCAAACATGGCCCTCAGGCTTTCAATGGTGGTGGTGGCGATGCTTCCCAACATTATTTCACATTCAATCCATTTTGAAAAAACATCCACCACCACCAGGACCATTTTACCAAGAAACGGGCCCAATAGTCGACATGGATCCTCGACCATGGTCTGGAGGGCCAGGACCACAGTGGTGCCTCTCTGGGCGTGTTGCTCAACTGAGCACACACGCTGCATTGCCGTACACAAGACTCTAAGTCAGAGTTGATACCGGACCACCACACGTGGGATCTGGCTATCGCTTTCATCTATACCCGGGTGTGTGCTGTGGAGATCCGAGATGAATGTCTCCCTGCCCTTTTTGGGTAGCACTACGCGGTTACCCCACAACAGGCAGTCTGCCTGAATGGACAGCTTGTCCTTTCACTGCTGGAACGGCTTGATTAGCTCTTGCATTTCAACGGGGATGCTGGCCCAGCTCCCATGCAGCACACAATTTTTTTACTAGGGACAGCAGAGAATCTTGGCTGGTCCAAGTCCTAATCTGGTGGCCGTGACAGGTGATTTATCATTTTCAAATGCTTCCATGACCATCAACAAGTCTGTGGGCTGTGCCACCATCAACAAGTTTGCAGGCTGCGCCATTTCCACCCCCGTGGTAGGCAATGGTAGCCGATTGAGAGCATCCGCACAGTTCTCGGTGCCTGGCCTGTGGCGGGTGGTATAGTTATATGCTGATAGTGTGAGTGCCCACCTCTGTATGCGGGCTGAGGCATTAGTATTTATCCCCTTGTTTTCAGCGAACAGGGATATGAGGGGCTTGTGATCGGTTTCCAGCTCAAATTTGAGGCCAAACAGGTACTGATGCATTTTCTTTAACCCGAACACACACGCTAATGCTTCTTTCTCAATCATGCTGTAGGCCCTCTCGGCCTTAGACAAGCTCCTGGAAGCATAGGCGACAGGTTGCAACTTCCCCGCAACGTTAGCTTGTTGTAATACACACCCGACTCCGTACGACGACGCATCACATGCTAGCACAAGTCTTTTACACGGGTTATACAATACAAGCAGCTTGTTGGAGCATAAAATGTTTCTGGCTTTCTCAAAAGCAATTACTTGTTTTTTTCCCCCATATCCAGTTCTCACCTTTACGCAATAACACATGTAAGGGCTTTAAGAGGGTGCTTAACCCTGGTAGGAAGTTACCAAAATAGTTGAGGAGTCCCAGGAACGACCGCAGCTCCGTGACGTTCTGTGGCCTGGTCGTGTTCCTGATAGCCTCTGTCTTGGCATCTGTGGGCCGAATGCCGTCCGCCGTGATCTTTCACCCCAAAAACTCCACTTCAGTTGCCATGAAGACGCATTTCGACCTCTTCAGCCGCAGCCTTACGCGATCCAGTCGCTGGAGGACCTCCTCCAGGTTTTGTAGGTGCTCAACGGTGTCTCGACCCGTGACCAATATGTCATCCTGAAAAACCACCGTGCGTGGTATCGACTTGAGTAGGCTCTCCATGTTTCTCTGGAAGATCACTGTAGCCGACCGAATTCCAAACGGGCATCTGTTGTAGATGAACAGTCCCTTGTGCGTGTTGATGTAGGCAAGGCCCTTCGAAGACTCCTCCAGCTCCTGCGTCATATAGGCCGAAGTCAGGTCAAGCTTGGTGAACGTCTTGCCTCCTGCCAGCGTCGCAAATAGGTCGTCTGCCTTCGGTAGCGGGTATTGGTCCTGTTGCGAGAAACGATTAATAGTTGCTTTATAATTGCCACAAATCCTGACCGTGCCATCACTTTTGAGTACTGGAACAATCGGGCTGGCCCACTCGCTGAATTCCACTGGGGAAATGATGCCCTCGCGTTGCAGCCTGTCCAGCTCGATTTCCACTCTCTCCCTCATCATGTGAGGTACCACTCGTGCCTTGTAGTGAATGGGTCATGCCTCTGGGACCAAGTGGATCCACACCTTTGCCCCGGAAAAGTTTCCAATGCCTACCTCAAAAAGGGAAGGAAATTTGTTAAGAACCTGGGTACATGAGGCCTCATCGACATGTGATAGCGCTCGGATGTCATCCCAGTTCCAGCGGATTTTGCCCAGCCAGCTCCTTCCAAGCAGTGTGGCGCCATCACCCAGGACAATCCAGAATGGCAGTTCATGCACCGTGCCCTCTTAGGTGACCACGACCACGGCACAGCCCAGGACAGTGATAAGCTCTTTGGTGTAAGTTCTCAGTTTCGTGTGGATGGGGCTCAGGGCTGGTCTGAGTGCCTTGTTGCATCACAGTTTCTCAAACATCTTTTTACTCATGATGGATTGGCTAGCGCCAGTGTCCAGTTCCATGGCTACGGGTAAGCCATTCAATTTTACGTTTAGCATTATAGGTGGTCATTTCATCGAAAATGTGTGCACCCCGTGTACTTCAGCATCTGCCTCCTCTCTCTGAGGCTCAAAATTTATGGACTGATATTCCTCTGCCACGTGGTGGTTAGCATGTCTTGCATAGAGCTTGCAGCTCATCTGCAAGCTCATTGGAGGTGCCCCATTGTTCCACAGCTCTTGTGACATACCCTTTGAAGCAGCATGAATAGGCTGAATGGAAGTCTCCACAATGCCAACAAGGTGTGAATTGCCCTGCATTCATCCTTTGTTGCGGACTCTGAGTCATCTGGGTCACCTGAGACCTGCTGGCAGTTGCAGACTCGTGGTTTCTGCCCTGTACATTTCTGCTCGCAAACACAGTTCCAGTTAATTTATGAACATTGCTAGCACTTGTGTGCTGACAGATTTGTTTGGTGTTATCACTGGTGGACATAAACGCCTGTGCTATTGCAATGGCCTGACTGAGGGTCGGTGTCTCTACAGTCAAAAGTTTTCGTAGGATGGTCTCGTGGCCAATGCTCAGTACAAAAAAGTCTCTGAGCATTTGCTCCAGGTAACCATCAAATTCACATTGTCCTGCAAGTCGCCTTAGCTCGGTGACGTAACTCGCCACTTCCTGACCTTCAGATCGCTGGTACATATAGAACTGATCCCTTGCCATCAGCACACTCTCCCTTGGGTTAAGATGCTCCCGAACCATTGTACACAGCTCCTCATATGACTTATCTGTGGGTTTCACCGGAGCTAGAAGATTCTTCATGAAGCTGTAGGTCGGTGCCCCGCAGACCGTGAGGAGGACTGCTCTCCTTTTTTCAGCGCTTCCTTCTCCGTCCAGCTCGTTGGCTACAAAGTACTGGTCTAACAGTTCGACATAGGCTTCCCAGTCCTCACCCTCCGAGAACTTCTCCAGGATGCCCAAGGCTTGCTGCATCTTTGCGTTGGATTCGTGTACTCGTCGTCAGTTGTTGTGTTCCTAACACAGATGAGACTGCACACAGGGAGGTTAAAGTAACAGTGACCTCAGTCTTTATTAAGACACTCCAGAGTGAGTAACAGGCCTTAGGAGCCGGCTTATATACAGTGCTCCCAAGGGATGCTGGGATCCCTTGGGACTTCAGGGGATGCGCTCCCTGGTGGCGGAACATGGGAGTGCATGCTTTACAGATACACAACAACAATATCAACATCAGAACATCTTCTGTTCACTAAAATACCAAAGCCCTTAGAATAGCACAACACACATTGCTCCCTTACTTGCAGGAAAACTCGCTCAATACGATGTCATATTTGCACCACTCCCAGAGGCAATTTTCCAGAGAAAATCTGCTCTATAATTGCTTAAATTGTTCGGTCCGTTCCAATAATTCAGTCATGAAATTTGCAATAAAGTGAACATACTCTGCTGATTGAACCCAGCGTTTGGACAAATATACTTTCACCTTGAAATAAACCACAAGGTTCTAATACAATGGGGCTGATCCAATTCTCCAGTTGTGTTGTTGTCTTGGACAAAAATGGCTCTGATGCTGATCCAAACTAAGCTGAAAGTAGAAGCCAAGCCAGTTTATTCAGTCCATTGTCATTGGCAGCTACTGTTCACTGCTTCGGTTGGATTTATGCCACTGTTATCTTTAATAAGGCACTACACTAATGGAAAATGCAGTCATTTCAGATCTTACTCTAAGTGACAGTTTCAAGAACAGACAGGTCAAGTAACTTGCTGGTGTGATGTGGTCGAACACTGTTAAGGAGATACACATACCTTCAGAGCAAGAGATTCTATTAAATTCATGTTAGTTTTGCACTGTGTAGTCACGTCCACTCAAAACTGGACTGAGACTGAGCCAACAACAAACAAGGCTGTATTTCCAGTTTATCCCAAGTTGACCCAAGCAAATGAAATTTGGTCGATGTACCTTTTTATTCAGTAATGCACAATCAGCCAGTGTACAAGGGGCCGGCAGGACACTGTGACCAGGAACTGAGGCAGTAAAATTGGCACTGTCATCCTCTTACCTCTTAACAGCAAGTGCTGAGCTATACTAGCGCTGGGTGCTGTTCATTCCTCTCCTTTTCCAACAGTAGGGTGACTTATGGTGGTGAAGGGCATCTATAATAAATAAAAGAAAACCGAGAAGATTGAAAGATAAGTGGAGATAAACAAGATGTAATCTCTTCAAAACACACACACACACGCACACACATTTCATTTGCTTTTATTTCCAGCACTCTGATACCAAACACTTAAAGAAAGACTGCATTGATATAGCAACTTTCATGACATTCAGTTTAACGTCTCATCCGAAAGACGGCACCTTTGACAGTGCAGCATTCCCTCAGTACTGCACTGGAGTAGCAGCCTAGAACTTGTGCTCTGCAGTGGTTCTTGAACCCACAATCTTCAGACTCAGAGGCAAGAGAGGTACCATTGAGCCACAGCTGACACCTTGCAATGGAAACTCTCCTGACTAATTGTTTCATAACAGACAAAGAACGGAAATGGCAGAGACATTGAACAAATATTTTGTATTGGTCTTTACAGTAGAAGGCACCAAAAACATCCCAATAGTGGATAATCAAGGGGCTATAGGGAGGGAGGAACTTAATACAATCACTATCACTAATGAAGTAGTACTCGGTAAAATAATGGGACTAAAGACGCACAAATCCCCTGGACCTGATGACTTACATCCTAGGGTCTTAAAAGACGTGGCTGCAGGGATAGTGTATGCATTGGTTGTAATCTACCAAAGTTCCCTGGATTTTGGGACAGTCCCAATGGATTGGAAAACCGCAAATGTAATGCCCCTATTTAAAAAACAAGGCAGACAAAATGCAGGAAACTAAAGATCAGTTAGCCTAACATATGTCACTGGGAAAATGCTGGAGTCTATTATTAAGGAAGCAGTAGCGGAACATTTGGAAAAGCATAATTCAATCAAGCAGAGTCAGCATGGTTTTATGAAAGGGAAATCATGTTTGACAAATTTGCTGGAGTTCTTTGAGGATGTAACGAGAAGGGTGGATAAGGGGGAACCAATGGATGTGGTGCATTTGGATTTCCAGACGGCATTCGATAAGGTGTCACATAAAAGGTTACTGCACAAGATAAAAGTTCACGGGGTTGGGGGTAATATATTGGCATGGATAGAGGATTGGCTAACTAACAGAAAACAGAGAGTGGGGATAAATGGGTTGGCAAACAGTGACTAGTGGGTTGCCGCAGGGATCGGTGCTGGGTCCTCAACTATTTACAATCTATATTAATGCCTTGGAAGAAGGGACCGAGTGTAATGTAGCCAAGTTTGCTAATGATACAAAGATGGGTGGGAAAACAAATTGTGAGGAGGACACAACAAATCTGCAAAGGGATATAGACAGTGAGTGGGCAAAAATTTGGCAGATGGAGTATAATGTAAGAAAATGTGAGGTTATCCACTTTGGCAGAAAAAATAGAAAAGCAAATTCTAATTTAAATGGAGAAAAATTGCAAAGTGCTGCAGTACAGAGGGACCTGGGGGTCCTTGTGCATGAAACACAAAAAGTTAGTATGCAGGTACAGCAAGTAATCAGGAAGGCAAATGGAATGTCAGCCTTTATTGCAAGGGGGATAGAGTATAAAAGCAGAGAAGTCCTATTACAACTGTACAGGGTATTGGTGAGGCCACACCTAGAGTACTACATGCAGTTTTGGTCTCCGTATTTAAAGAAGGATATATTTACATTGGAGGCTGTTCAGAGAAGGTTCACTAGATTGATTCTGGAGATGAAGGGGTTGACTTTTGAAGATAGGTTGAGTAGGTTGGGCCTATACACATAGAAATTCAGAAGAATGAGAGGTGATCTTATCGAAACATATAAGATAATGAGGGGGCTCAACAAGGTGGATGCAGAGAGGATATTTCCATTCATAGGGGAAACTAAAACTAGGGGACATAGTCTCAGAATAAGGGGCCACCCATTTAAAACTGAGATGAGGAGGAATTTCTTCTCTCAGAGAGTTGTAAATCTTTGGAATTCTCTGCTCCAGAGAGCTGGGGAGGCTGGGTCATTGAATATATTTAAGGCGGAGATAAACTGACTTTTGAGTGATTAGGGAATAAAGGGTTATGGGGAGCGGGCAGGGAAGTGGAGCTGAGTCCATGATCAAATCAGCCATGACCTTATTAAATGGCGAAGCAGGTTCGAGGGGCCAGGTGACCTACTTCTGCTTCTATTTCTTATGTTCTTATGTTCTTATTGGCAAAAACATACTTCTGATAACATACCATCATATTCTTCCAGGTCGGCAAGAAGTACTTACACATCTCTGTATAACAACAACAACTTATATTTATATAATGCCTTTCACCTATTAAAATGTCCCAAGGTGCTTCAAAGGAGCATTATCAAACAAAATTTGACCGAGCCACATAAGGAGATATTAGGACAGAAGATCAATAGATTGATCAAAGAGATAGGTTTTAAGGAGCTTCTTAAAGTAGGAAAGAGAGGTAGAGAGGCAGAGGTTTAGGGCAGGAATTCCAGAGCTTGGGGCCTAAGCAGCTGGATTCGGGCAGCTGGCACCAATGGTGGAGCACTAAAAATAAGGGATGCTCAAGAATTGGAGAGCAGATATCTCGGAGGTTGTAGGGCTGGAAAAGGTTACTGAGCTAGGGAAGGGCAAGGCCATGGAGGGATTTGAAAACAAGATTGAGAATATTAAAATTGAGGTGTTCCCGAAATGGAAACCAATGTAGGTCAGCGAGCACAGATGGGTGAACGGGACTTAGTGCGAGTTAGGATTCGGGCAGCAGAGTTTTGGATGGGCTCAAGTTTATGGAGTGTGGAAGAAGGGAGGCCGGCCAGGAGAGCATTGGAATCGTCAAGTCTAGAGATAACAAAGGCGTGGATGAGGATTTCAGCAGCAGATGAGCTGAGGCAAGGGCCGAGTTGGACAATGTTACAGAGGTGGAAGTAGGCGGTATTGGTGATGGTGCGGATATGTGGTGAGAAGCTCAGGTCGGGGTCAAATATTACACCAGGGTTGCAAATGGTCTGGATCAGCCTCAGACAGTTTCCAGGGAGAGGGATGGAATCGGTGTTTAGGGAACAGAGTTTGTGGTGGGGACCGAAGACAATGGCTTCAGTCTTCCCAATACTTAGTTGGAGGATATTTCTGCCCATTCAAGACTAAGCAAGATACAAAACTGCTAGTAAGTGAAGGAGATTGGAAAAGCTAATTCAAAAATAGGAGTCCTCAAGGAAACTGTGCCCTGCTTATCCCTGTCTGCTGCTGCACTACATATGCCAAATATTAGAATAGTGCTGCCCTGTTTAATGGGTTGAGGAGAAAATGCAGTTCTTTTTCCTTGTATCAATATACCCAAACCCATACAGGCCAGTGAACACGTTTAGAACAGCCTTCTCTACATCACAGAACGGCGAAAAGATGTGACAAGTCTCCTTTGCCTCCTGCATGCACCAAAATTAATTTAATGATGTTTCTGCCCTTATTACACTTGTCGCTGCTTGCATCTGGTTATGCTATCTAAATAAAATGTCCTTACTATTACGATTGCTAATAATGAGCTGGAAGTATAGAATTTGTGAACTGAGCTAAAAATAAGCTGCAGTCTCTGTATTTCTGCCAGCGTCTATCGTAATTACTGTAACCAGTGAGTATGGCTGGAAATGATGGACCATATGGCAATACTGAGCTTGATAAAGAACTCAAGGGCAGCTACTGTAACATTTATCGTTCTGGGCAATAAAGCAGCAAGGAAGCCAATACAGCTGGAGATCAACCTATTGTGTTCCATAATTTTTTGTTATATTCGTTCATGGGATGTGGGTGTCGCTGGCAAGGCCAGCATTTATTGCCCATCCCTAATTTCCCCTGAGAAGGTGGTGGTCAGCTGCCGCCTTGAACCACTGCAGTCCTTGTCGTGAAGTTACTCCCACAGTGCTGTTAAGGAGGGAGTTCCAGGATTTCGATGTAACTTGTTCACCTGCATTTCCTCTGTGTCAAAATAATATCGCTTTGTATTCTGCTGGCTGAATCGGAGTGACTGTGGCCATTTTATTGAATATTTCATGAGAAAGTATACTGATAGAGTTCCCGAGCCATTTTATGCATCATTGCTTATTTTTCTAAACCATTAGCTTCCCATTCAGCTCCTTCAGGTGCAGAATTTGTTTATTTCTCTTACCATGAAATGGAAAGTGACAGTGATATGAATACAGGTTTATGCTGCAGTGTTCTACTCTTTGAGATGTGCACACACTTGGCTGCCCCAATCTTCAGGTAGAGAGATGCAAATGTCTAGAGTTTCAAATGTAGTTGCTTGCTGCTCATCTCATCCTTAAATCATTTCGAAGTTTCCTGTTTTAAAAAATGGCTCATCACTTGGCAATTTTGGCATTGCTTTTAGTGACACTGAGAGGATAATGGCCTTGTTGAATTCCATTTATATCTTCAGCTATATATTATATCTGTGGGTCCTCGAATTCTGGCCTCTTGCACATCCCGAATTTCCATCACCCACCACTGACAGCCGTGCCTAAGGGCTAGAAATTCTGTAGCACCCTATTTGGGGTGTTAATTTTTGAAATGTTGTAAACTTAGCGCCGGGCACTAATGATTCTGAGCTTCCACTACATTTCCTGTTAGCGCTCCAGGAAAGAACTGGAGCACTAAATCAAGTGCCAATTACCTCAGTAAGGTGCTACAGGGGCTCTACCAGCAGAGCGATAATGAATTTCAGGTACAGTGCAATCAGGAATGATCCTTCACACGGGATCCTTCCAGCTCTTAAAGGGGATGTTCCATCATTGTGCAGATGCTCAATATCAACATTGCTGGCTGTGAAGGCAACCTGCACGCAACTGAATCCGGTAATTCTCATGGCTGATTCCTGTCCCATAAGAACATAAGAACATAAGAAATAGGAGCAGGAGTAGACCATTTGGCCCCTTGAGCCTGCTCCGCCATTAAATAAGATCATGGGTGATCTGATCTTGGCCTCAACTCCACATCCCTGCCCTCTCCCCATAACCCTTGACTCCCTTATTGTTCAAAAATCTTTCTATCTACACCTTAAATATATTCAATGACCCAGCCTTCACATCTCTCTGGGGTAGAGAATTCCAAAGATTTACGACCCTCTGAGAGAAGAAATTCCTCCTCATCTCAGTTCTAAATGGGTGACTCCTTATTCTGAAACTATGCCCCCTAGTTCTAGATTCCCCTATAAGGAGAAACATCTTCTCTGCATCTAGTCTGTCAACCCTTTCAGAATCTTATGTTTTTCAATAAGTTCATCCCTCATTCTTCTGAACTCCAATGAGCATAGGCCCAACCCATTCATCTCAGGAATCAACCTAGTGAACCTTCTCGGAAAAGCCTCCAATGCAAGTATATCCCTCCTTAAATAAGACCAAAACTGGATGCAGTACTCTAGCTGTGGTCTCACCAACGCACTGTATAGGTGTAGCAGGACTTCCCTACTTTTATACTCCATCCCCCTTGCAATAAAGACCAACATTCCATTTGCCTTCCTAATTACTTGCTATACCTGCATATTAACTTTTTGTGTTTCACATACAAGGACTCCCAGATCCATCCATACTGCACCATTTTGTAATCACTCCTCATTTAAATAATAATTTGCTTTTTTATCTTTTCTACCAAAGTGGATAATCTCACACTTTACCACATTATACTCCATCTGCCAAATGTTTGCCCACTCACTTAGCCTGTCTATAATCTCTTTGCAGATTCTTTGTGTCCTCCTCACAACTTGCTTTCCCACCCATCTTTGTATCATCAGCAAATTTGGCTACATTACATTCGGCCCCTTCTTCCAAGTCATTATTATAGATTGTAAATAGTTGAGGCCCCAGCACCGATCCCTGTAGCACCCCACTAGTTACTGTTTGCCAACTGGAAAATGATCCATTTATCCCGACTGTTTTCTGTTAGTCCCAGGGAGAGAGCTCGTTGTTTTAGCGACCAGGCATTGGAGGCATTGGTCACGGGAGTGGAACGAAAGAGGATATTATGTCTGTAATGTACCTATGAATGACTCCATGAGGCAATGTGTTGTACTCAAACTGTACTTGATCCTTTATTACAAACTCCAGAGTGAAGCAGCCGCATGGTGGCTCCCCTTTTATGCAGCCCTTGCCAGCAGGGCAGGAAACCCTCCACCAGTTGCACCCTCTAGTGGTGCCAGCATGTATATACACAGTGTAAACCTTATTGATAATACATCGGGTAAACAAGTCTCCATCTTATGCAACTATACAGTGAGTATATCTATAGTCTGCATATATAATATCACTCTCCCCCAAGCCCTTTGTGCTAATTACCTTTGCACTAGGTGCTCTGGCTTAGCTCTCCCCAGACTTAAGTGCCAATAGCCCTTGCACCTTGACTGTGCTTTGGTTTGGCTCTCTCCCTGTTAACTCCCAAGTCCTTTTGCAACAACGTTTGGTAATGGTTACTAGTTTGGATGGTTCGATGATGCAGTGGAGGTTCCAGTGTGTTCTGGGTGTGATCCATGTGTGTGTCCATGGCTACATACATCCATTTCCAACCGCCCCCGCCCCCCCACAGCGAGATCATGCAGCTGGCCCGTTACATTAACATACAGGATCAGACACAGTGCAAGTACAAAGAAAGGAAGAAAAAACATTATTTTTTACAGTTTGTATCGTGACACCTTGGTTCAGTGACTTACATTCGTTACGTTTTAAGGTTGTGCGCCAGGATTGGGTCGATTGCATTCATGGTTCAGTCATGGTCAGTACTGAGGTAGCAGTACAGGTATGTGAGGATGTTAGTTCCAGAGCAACCGGACGGGGTCCTAGTTGTCTGATGGCGGCGCTGCATCCCCTGTTAGCGGGGTGGGCTTGGTTCGCTCACCTTGCCAGGACTCAGGGCCTTTGGCGTTGCCTAGTGGTGGGCAGAGCCACAGATGTGTGTGGCCTCCCTGTCCTCCTTTGAGGGCTGCAGAGTCTTCTGCCTGCTCTCTAACAGTGTTGGGAACCTGGCTGTTCCAGGTCCCGTTTGGGGAACTTGTTGGTTCTGAACTTTCGTTCCTGGACATGGCCGAGGTAGCGACTGGGTCTGGGGGCTGCGCTGTCTCCACCCGGGTGGTGGGCAACGGCGGCCGACTGCGTGTATTGGCGCCGTTTTCATTTCCAGGTCCATGGTGAATAGTGCCATTGGGTGCCTGCAGCGTCGGATAGATCTGGGGCAGGGTATCAGGATCAGTGCCTTCGCCCTCCTGAGGTCGTTGGCTTTCTACTTTTGGGGACACTATTTCCGACATCTCGCTACATTTTGTTCTTTACATTCTTAATTGGTTTGTTACATTGATTGCCATGCATACAATGTCTCTTTAAGTTCAGTTGGTTGTAGGTCTCCTTTAAGAGAACCCTGCCACGCCACGCTGCACCTCGCTGCAGCAGGGACGCCATCTTGCCTCTGTCCTCGAGGTCGACTGCCTTGATCCTTTTCTACTGTGATTCTGCCACAAAAGCTGGAAGAGTGCCTGTGAATTCGATCTTCCTCCCCGTGAGTCCTGCCACTGGAGCCGGGAAGGTACTTTTAGGTCGTTCCGGTCGGATCATTGCCACGCAGTCATGATGGACGGTCTGTGCCTCAGGTGCTGCAATGGTCTGTTCTCTGGTGCCTGGCCCAAGCGAAGGTGAGGTTTTGCTCTGCCTCTGAGCATGGGGGACATCGGGTGCTGGAGTGAAGAGGTCTACTGGATCATCCCCATCCACCTTCTTCTGAGTAGCGTTGGGCCATCACCTGCAACAATCCACAGAGGTAACTTGTGCACCACGCCATTATGGATTACACTTATATCCGCACTACCAAGGACTGGGATCAGCTCCTTGGTATAGGTGCACAACTTTTCCTGTACTGGAACCAGCTCGGTTCGTTTTTTGTTCCATAGCCTCTCAAAGACACCCTGGCTCATCACTGACTGGCTCACTCCCGTATCTGCTTCCATGAAGACTGGAACGCCGTTTATCTCGACTTCCATCTTCACTGGAGAACAATCGATGGTGCAGGTATACACTCCATACACTTCTTCTTGGGGCTGAGCTGCCTCTCTGGCCAAATCATCATACTCCCCGCTGGATTCAAAGTCATCTGCTGACTCCTCTGTCAGACGGTGAGTCGTATTTCTTTTACACATATACCGGAGGTGGCCCTTCGTGTTACAGGCTTTGCATACGTACTCAGCAAACTGGCACTGCTTGAGCCCTATGGTTTCCTCCGCAATGCCAGCATGGTGCTACTCGATTAGCACCCCTCGGCGGACTCTGAGTTCTGGAACCCTGAGGTCTGTGCTCTCTGTCCTGGGCAGAGCCACGTTCTACAGCCTTGCCTGTGAAAGGCACCATTCTGTGTACAGTACTTGCTGGGTTTGAGTCCACAGGATGAATAATTTGCTTGGTGCTGCAGGTCGAGGTCATGAACGACTGACTGATACTGATGGCCTTCTGCAGGTTGACTGTGGTGTCGGCAGATAATAGCTTGTGAAGGAGGCCTTCGTGGCCAGTTCCTATAACGAAGATGTCTCGCAATGCTTCGTTGAGGTGTGTGCCAAAATCACATGGTGCCGCAATTCTCCTGAGGTCGGCAGCATATTTTGCAATCTCCTGGCCCTCAGGTCTGCGGTGAGCGTTGAATCTGTGCCTGGCCGTGAGGATGCTGTCTTTTGGTTTTAGTTGGTCGCGAATTAGTTCAGTCAGCTCATCGTATGTCTTACCCTTGGCCTTCATGGGTGCCAGCAAGTCCCTGACGAGGCGGTAGACCTCGGGCCCACAACTGGTCAGCAGTATAGCCTTGCGCTTCTCCGCCAATGTGTCCGTCTCCCCTGCCAGGTCGTTTGCCATGAAATATTGCTTGAGCCTTTCCGTGAAAGCATCCCAATCATCACCCTCTGCTAAGTCTTTTAGTGTGCCAAAGGTAGCCATAATCGCGTGAAAGTCCATATTCTCGTCTCCAGTTATTATGTCTGTAGTGTACTTATGAATGACTCCACGAGGCAATGTGTTGTACTCAAACTGTAGTGACCTTGGTCCTTTATTCCTAACTCCAGAGTGAGACAGCCGCATAGTGGCTCGCCTTTTATACAGCCCCTGCCACCAGGGCAGGAAACTTCGGTCTCCACCAATTGCACTCTCTAGTGGTGCCAACATGTATATACACAATGTAAACCTTATTGGAAGTATATCAGGTAAACAAGTCTCCATCTTATGCAGCTATACAGTGACTACACAGAGAGTATATCTATAGTCTGCATATATATCAGAGGGCATTGCTGTTCCTGACCACTGGAAAGAGGCCATTGTCTCAGGTCTTCAGGGCAATGTGGAGGGAAATGGCCCACGAGGGGATAAAGGGTTATGGGGAGCGGGCGGGGAAGTGGAGCTGAGTCCATGATCAGATCAACCATGATTTTATTGAATGGTGGAGCAGGCTCGAGGGGCCATATGGCCTACTCCTGTTCCTATTTCTTATGTTCTTATGTTCTTATGTCTCAGCCAGCAGTGTGTTCGTGAGGAACCTGACACAGTGCCAGACAAAATTCAACATCCTCTCTCGATGGGTCAGGGTGAGTATATGCTTCAACAAGTCCTACATACCAGTATCTGAACCTTACTCTGTGCACACTGCACAAAGCATCACACAATCTTTAAAGGCAAGTTTAGTAGAGGGGTCTGCACTGGGTGATTCACCAGGGATGAGTGATCTGCAGCAAGGTCAGAGGGAAAGGGTAGCTCGGGAGCCAGAGCCCCAGAGGGCGAGTTCACGTGCGAGTTCTACTGCACAGGACTCAGTTGAGGACCTCGATGGGGAGGCGTTCACAAGAAGGGTGATAGACATGCACTCGGAGATTATAGGTGCAATGACAAGAATGTCCGTTGAGCCTCTCCAACATTGCACAGAGCTCTGCGCACAACATGGAGCCCATCTTTTCCACTCTGCAGAGGATGGTGGACTCCCAGAGAGACCCTGGGGACTCGGACCTCATGGCGCATGTTATGGACGATGTGGTAGCTTCAATTGTAGCACAGGCGGAAGCCACACAACGACGGTGGCATCGAGTCTCAGACTGCTCTCATGCAGTCCCAGTTGGATGCCACACAAGCTCTGACTGCTGTCATCATCACTGAGTCCCCACAGTCCACCGGGGATCTCATGGTGTTGCAGCAGGCCACCAATCTGTGCTCCAGCAGATTGGTAGGGATACTGCGGTGCTACCCCAGGGGAGTGGCAGTGGGTCAGTTTAGCAGGAACCTGCTGTCCTCTGTCAGGATGACAGCATTCCTGATCCCACCACTGCCACTCCGCCATTGCACTTGTCGCTGCCTGTCATCCAGCCGCTCATCCTGAGGTGGTGCAGTGTACAACCAGGCCTTTCAAGCCCAGAGCTGGTTGAGCTGGTCCTGCAGGGCCATCTGTAGTCTCTGGCACCGACACTCAGCAGCCTTCCACCAGCCCTGCTGCAGCCACTAGTCAGACACTATGTAGGAACAGTTGGTGAGGAAAAGACACTGTAAAGAGGGGAAGTAAGGGTTCGCATAATGGTGATTAGTTTATATTGTTGTTGTATATATGTAGTTACTGAATTTGTATCAATGTATTAACGCAATGGGGCAGATTTGGTGCTGTGTCTTTCAGCTTTGCGCTGTGATAGGGAATGAGAAATTGATGGACAGATGGGGACCTGCCGAGCAACCGGGAAGTGGCATCGAATTCATTGGAACCGAAGTCTGATGAGGCGGTCACTGCCCTTCCACAAGGCCGATTGAGTGGCTACCTCCTCCCTCGTTGCTGTTAGTGCTCCTGTTCCTCCTCCTCCTCCCCCTCATCCTCGATCTCATCCTCCTTGTCTCCCTCTTCCTCCTCCTGAGGTGGTGTGCATATGCCCCGTGACAATGGTTGCGCCCTCATGATGGCCAAGTTGTGCAGCATGCAACAAATGATGACAAAAAGGGACACCCGCTCAGCCAAGTACTGGAGGGCTTCTCCTGAGCAGTTAAGGCAGCGGAACCGTTGCTTGAGCACCCTGCTGGTCTGCTCAATGATGTTCCTGGTGGTGGCATGGCTCTCATTGTATGCGAGCTGGGCAGGAGTGTTGGGGTAATGGAGGAGAGTCATGAGCCAGGTGGAGAGCAGATAGCCCTTGTCTCCCAGTAACCAGCTGCGAACTTGATGTGGTAGCTGGAAGAGAGCTGGCACACTGGTCTGGCACAGGATGAAAGCATTGTGGCTGCTGCGAGGATAGTGGACATTGATGGTGAGGATTTGCTGTGTGTGGTCACAGACCAACTGCACATTCAGTGAGTGGCAGTCTTTGCGGTTACAGAATACCTGAGGATTGTTATGCAGTGCCCGCAAAGTAACGTGGGTGCAACATGGGGAAGCCCGCTGTTGTGTATGCAATAACTCAATAGACTGAATACTGTAAACTCCAAACAGGTACAAAACTGGCTCTACTTTATTAGGGCCAAAGTGATTACATTACAAGATGGCTGGCCTTTTCTACCTGTGTGCACAGCCCAATAACCTCCGACAGTTGCGCCACAAGGTGGCTAGTAAACCCAAGCATACATACATGACAATATCCCCCATTAAGATATTAGTAACAGTCTTTTTACAAATTGAGACGGTCCGGGGCTTTCCGTTCCCGAGTTGATCGTCTCAGTTCAACTCCAGCCTTGGGCGAGCGTTCTGAGTCTGTTATGACTGGGGGCTGGGTAGCCGATCTGATGGGAGTGGCAATGACCATGTCAGGGATTGAACATCCAGATTAATTGATGACAGCAAAGTCCTCTGATGACTGAGGGTAGGTTGGTTGCTCACTGATTGTGTCTTCCTCAGACTGTTCCGGTTCATCCGTGTGCCGCAGCTTTATCTGATCAACATGTTTCCTGCATGTTTGCCCATTCCTGAGCTTAACGATAAACACTCTGTTACCCTCCTTGACCATAACAGTACCGGTGATCTATTTGGGACCTTGACCATAATTCAGTACATACACAGGATCATTAATAGAAAGGTCACGTGACACAGTAGCGCGATCATGATACCCTTGCTGACTTTGACGTCTGTATTCGACACGATTATTCAAGTCAGGATGGATAAGAGAGAGCCTGGTATTGAGACCTCTCTTCATCAATAGTTTAACAAGGGAAACCCCGGTAGGTGTATGGGGTCTTGTCCTGTAACTAAGCAATATGCATGAAAAGCGAGTTTGCAGTGAACCTTGAGTTACACATTTCATACTCTGCTTGATGGTTTGGACCACACACTCTGCTTGTCCATTGGATGCGTGTTTGAATGGTGCTGACCTCACATGTTTGATACCATTGAGTTTCATGAACTCTTGAAACTCCATACTAGTAAAGCAAGATCCGTTGTCGCTTACAACGATGTCAGGCAGACCATGCATAGCAAACCTGACACAAAGGCTCGCAATGGTAGCTGTGGATGTGCTGGATGACACTCTATCCACTTGGAATAAGTATCCACCACAACTAAGAACATCTTTCCCAGGAAGGGACCTGCAAAGTCGATGTGGATCCTGGACCATGCTTTAGATGGCCATGACCACAGACTCAGTGATGATTTCGCTGGTGCTTTACTAAGCTGCATGCAAGTGTTGCATTGATGCCCCCAAGATTCCAGATCAGAGTCAATTCCAGGCCACCATACATGAGACCTGGCAATGGCTGTCATCATGACAATACCGGGATGCGTGCTATGTAGATCATGCACAAATTTCTGTCTGCCTTTCTTGGGCATAACAACCCGATTACCCCACAGTATACAATCTGATTGATAGTTTGTCTTTGCGACGGATGTAAGGTTTGGTCTCCTCACACATTTGCTTGGGTATGGCTGACCAATCACCACTAAGGATACAATGTTTCACAACCGATAATATTGGATCCTGGCTGATCCAGGTCTTAACTTGTTGGACCGTGACAGGGGTTCCTTCACTTTCAAAAGCATCAACGAACAACAGTAGGTCTGCCGGTTGTGGCGTTTCCACCTCCGATGTGGGCAACGGCAGACGGCTCAATGCATCGGCACAATTCTCAGTGCCAGGTCTATGGCGAATGACATAATCATAGGCAGATAATGTCAGCGCCCACCTCTGGATGCGGGACAATGCATTAGTAGTGATACCTTTGTTTTCTGAAAACAATGAAATAAGTGGCTTGTGATCTGTTTCCAGTTCAAACCGAAGACTAAGCAGGTACTGATGCATCTTTTTAACCCCATACACACAGGCTAGTGCTTCTTTCTCTACCATGCTGTAGGCTCTTTCCACCTTTGACAAACCTTTTGAAGCCTATGCAACAGGTCGTAATTTGCCCGACTCATTAGCTTGTTGGAGAACGCAACCAACTCCATATGATGAAGCATCACAGGCCAATACTAGAAGCTTACACGGATCATGATGTGCTTGTTAGAGCAAAGCAGATTAGTAGATTTTTCAAAAGCTCGATCTTGAGACACACCCCAAACCCAGTTGTCGCCTTTTCTTAGCAGCATGTGCAGTGGCTCTAATAAGGTAAGAAATTACCGAAGTAGTTGAGTAGACCAAGGAATGAACGCAGCTCCATCACATTCTGAGGCTTCGGTGCATTTTTGATGGCCTTGATTTTCGAGTCCGTAGGCCTGATTCCTCCCCAGGAATTCGACTTCGGGTGCCATGAAGACGCATTTTGAGTGTTTCAGTCTGAGTCCCACTTTGTCCAGACGATGTAGAACCTCTTCCAGGTTGTTCAGATGTTCGATGGAGTCACGACCTGTGACCAGAATGTCATCTTGGAATATGATGGTTCTAGGGACGGACTTCAGCAGACTCTCCATGTTCCTCTGAAATATGGCTGCAGCCGAGCGAATTCCAAAAGGGCACCTGTTGTAGATAAACAGTCCTTTATGAGTGTTGATGCACGTAAGTTTCTTCGATGCATCAACCAGCTCCTGTGTCATGTAGGCCGACGTCAGATCCAGTTTTGTGAACCATTTTCTCCTGGCTAGCATTGCAAACAGGTCATCAGCCTTCGATAACGGGTATTGATCCTGTTTCGAAACTCGGTTGATCGTGACCTTGTAGTCTCCACAAATCCTGACAGTGCCATCACTTTTCAACACGGGAACAATGGGGCTGGCCCATTTGTTAAATTCGACTGGTGATATGATCCCTTCACACTGGAGTCTGTCCAGTTCAATTTCAACCTTCTCCCTCATCATATATGGACCTGCCCAAGTCCATGTGGATCTACACTTTGGCTCCTGTGAAATTGCCAATGTCTGGTTCAAACAACGAGGGAAACTTGCTCAGCACTTGAGCACATGGAATATTCTCCTCTGACGACAACGCTTTGATATCATTCCAATTCCATTTGATTTTTTCTAACCAGTTCCTGCCGAACAGCATTGGACCATTGCCTGGAACAATCCTTCACGATAAATCATGAATCGCACCATCATACGACACCTTGACTACTGCATTGCCAATCACCATTATGAGTTCTTTAGTGTACGTACGCAACTTGGCATTGACTGGACTCAGCTTAGGCCTCACAGCCTTTGTATCCCACAGCTTGTCGAATGTCCTCTGGCTCATTATTGATTGACTCGCATCCGTGTCCAATTCCATCGGTACCGGCACACCGTTAAGTTTCACATTAATCATTATCGGTTAGCTCTTTGTTAAGAATGAATACAGTCCATACATTTCCTCCTCTGGTATCTCGGATTGCATATCCGGATCCGCACTAGACTGGTCATGATCCTCCACATGGTGTGTCGCAGCACGCTTGCTCAGTTGCAGAAACATGCGCTGGAGATGCCCCACTCTCAAACAGCCTTTACAAATATACTGTTTAAACCGACACTGATGAGGCCGATGATTTCCCCCACAACGCCAACACGGTGATATCGAATTCATTTCTGTTGGCGGACTTTGAGCAGCCACAGATTTCACGTACGTAGTCGGATATGCCCTGCCATACGCAGCTCTGTCATTGGGCAATTGTGATGGCCTTGCTCAAATCCAGCATCTCCGCCGGCAGTAGCATACACAGGATCACCTTGTGGTTGATGCCAATTACAAAGAAGTCCCACAGCATGTCTGCCAATACAGTTTCAAACCTACATGGTCCAGCTAGACGTCTTAGGTCAGTAACGAATTCCGAAGCATCCTCGCCCTCAGAACGAACGTGCATATAGAATCGATGTCTTGCGATGATGATGCCTTCATCTGGTTTGAGATGATCACGTACCAGAGCACACAATATTTCATAGTCCTTGTCCATTGGACTTAAGGGCGAGAGGAGATTCTTTATGAGTCCATAGATTTTCAGACCGCAAACCGTGAGGAGGATCGCCCGGTGCTGAACTACGTCTGCTTCTTCCTCCATTTTGTTGACCATGAAGTATTGGTTCAAGTGGGCTACAAAGTCTGCCCAATCTTCTTCCTCTACGAATCGCTCGAGAATTCTAATTGTGTTCATTTTTGTAAGCGAAGGTTCTTGTTACCTCGTCACCAAATGTTGTTTATGCAATAACTCAATAGACTGAATACTGTAAACTCCAAACAGGTACAATCCAGGCTCTACTTTATTAGGGCCAAAAGTGATTACATTACAAGATGGCTGGCCTTTTATACCTGGGCCGCGCACACATGCGCACAGCCCAATGACCTCCGACTGTGGCGCCACCTGGTAGCGAGTAAACCCAAACATACATACCCGACACCCGCTATTGTGGCAAAGCCACATGCACGCTCTCTGGTGATGGGGAAGGAAATGTAATCCCTTCTCCTTCTATAGAGAGCATCTGTGACCTTGCATATGGAGCAATGGACGGCGAACTGTGATATGTTAGATATGTCTCCTGTTGCACACTGGAAGGATTTGCTGGCATAGAAATTGAGGGTGACGATGACCTTGACTGCCAGTGAGAGAGCCGTGGTCACCCTGGTCAGAGGCTGAAGACCTGGTTGTAGGAGCTGGCAGAGCTCTGTGACCAGGTCCTTGTGGAGTGGAGCCTTCAAACACAGTGCTCCTCGGTGAAATTGATGTTGGAACACTGCTGTCGGAATACCCTGGGAGGGTTAGGCCTCCTGTTCAGAGCCCTGTTGGCCCTCTGCCCTCTGGCCACACTTTGGAATCTTTCTCTGCCTCCGATGTTGATGCTGGAGGGTGAGGTCCAGTGCCATCACAACCCCCATTAACGTATAGAAATGTTGCACGTTTAAATCTCACCTGAATGGTACTGAATAATTTTTATTGGGCAGAAGACTCTTGAAACTGAAAAACGATTAAATTGCTCAAAACGCTGTTTGCCGATCTCAAACTGGCAAGACAGCATTCTTTGCCGACTACAAATAAACCAGATGTCGATATCTTTAAATACCGTGCCTACAACGGCCATCTGACTGCATACAGCCTCCTTTTCCTGCCGTTTTTGATGGCAGATGCTCAGGCAGGGGCGAGAGGGAATTTCGGAGAGGCAATTGTTGATCCAGAGTGGTAACGGGGTGTTGCATAGCAGATGATGTCATGATCAATGGGGCGCTAGGGACTGAGGTGGTAAGTCTTAACGCCAGCGCAAAACCGCCAGGGAAGTTCACGGGTGTTGTTGAATTTGCCGCGACAGGTTGGGAACCCATTAGCGCCCCATTGCCGTTCCCGCAGTTCTTGCTAATGGGAGGTGTAAATCAGGCCAATTTCTCCCCCTTGGTGTCAAATCTTGTTTAGCAACACTCCTTGAGACATTTTATTACATTAAAGGCGCTATATAAATGCAACCTGATGTTGTCAACCTGACAAGTTGTGCTCCAGTCTCTCAAGAACTCTGGAATTACTCAGAACACAGTGGGCCACCAACCACTTTTCCCAGCTCACCTGCGGCCAGTCCAGAATCAAGGTATATCTCTCAGCGGACAGAGGTCAGATTCTGTATTATTATATTACTATTTGTTTTGTGGCATACCACTCCACAAGACACCAAACAAAAATACTGGGGTAGAATTTCGTCATGGGTGGTCCCGAAAGCCTGCGTTATCGAATCGGCCATCTATTGTGCACCCTGCCTGATGTTCAGTTTCACTATTTATGGATTATTTAATCAAAATATCACCTCTGGCTTTTCAATGAACAGTAGGAATGAAACCCTGCAAAAAAAGGTAAGTGTGAATGTTTTAAAAAAAAATTATTTTGCAGCGATTCAGTTAAAAAGGCTCTTTTGAATGTTTTCCAGTGTTTTATTTTTTGAAAAAATATTTTTTGTGTCCCCCCCCCCCCCACCCCCCGAGGCCCGACTCTAGCCTCGGACTTAATTTCACCAGGATCGCGTTTATCGCTGAGAATCCTCGTGGAACGCCCATTTTTCCCACCGGGCGTTTTGTTTTCTCATTTTTTTGATCAATTTTCCGCCGGCGTTAATTGCCGAATCTCTGCGTTTTTTTGGCCAGTAAACAGGCGGTGGTGGCCTTTGATTAATTTCTAGCCCTTAATCTTCTACCTCTAAAGCATGCTGTCAACTGAACCAAGCTGACACTTAGGGGTGGAATGTTTTCAGACAATCCCTGGAAGCAAATATGTAGGAAAAGGGGGTGAGGAGGCATTCAGCTGAATTCCAACTCCTAAAAATGGGCAGATACCTTCCCCCCCCCCCCCAACTCCGGGGAAGATCACACCATCAGCTGTGTGTCATCCTGCTGCATGTAAACGAGTGAGCAGTTGGGTTCTTGATAGCATTTCCCTCTCATTAGTTTGCTCCTTCCCCCATTGAGCAACATCAATATCGAAGAGGGGGTAGCACTTGTCTTTTGGTGGGAGTCAGGCTGTCATGATATAGAAACATAGAAAATAGGTGCAGGAGTAGGCCATTCGGCCCTTTGAGCCTGCACCACCATTCAATAAGATCATGGCTGATCATTCACCTCAGTACCCCTTTCCTGCTATGGCCCATCAGTTTCTGCCTCCAAACTGGAAGAAGCAATGAATGCAGATGGCAGCTAATTTTGATGAATATGCGCTCTTTCCTTTCCAGAACAACAGGTTCCCAAGACTTTTTACCTCTGCTATTTAGGAGCATTATGGGCCAATCCCTTGAAGCTGCAGCAGCCCAACATTCACTCCTCCGTAAAGGTGGACCACCCACTGATGAGCACTGGATGTGCTTATCGAAGATGGGGTGCGGTCAACATGGAATCAAACCGGTAGGTGGAAGTCCCACCCTGACCCTTTTCTAGTGTAAATCACGTGGATGAGGGAAATCCACCCTTTAATATCATCTCTTGTTGTAAGG
This sequence comes from Pristiophorus japonicus, assembly GCF_044704955.1. Taxonomy (NCBI): domain Eukaryota; kingdom Metazoa; phylum Chordata; class Chondrichthyes; family Pristiophoridae; genus Pristiophorus; species Pristiophorus japonicus. The sequence continues at coordinate 83,162,121 of NC_091993.1, forward strand.
GTCCTTTGTGAAATAAGTTTGGGCAGTTTCAACTTAGTTTCTAGTGAACATGGGTTCACAACACAAAAATGACCACAATTCAGCACTTAATTAGGAAGGTCACTCATAAGGATGGTGACACAGGAAATGGAGAGATTCAACAACAACAACTTGCATTTATATAGCGCATTTAACTAAGTAAAACATCCCAAGGCACTTCACAGGAACGTTATCAAACAAAATTTGATACCGAGCTACATAAGGAGATATTAGGACAGGTGACTAGGTAGGTTTTAAGGAGTGTTGTAAAACAGGAGAGAGCTAGAGAGGCAGAGAGGTTTAGGGAAGGATTTCTAGAGTTTAAGACCTTGGTAGCTGAAGGCACGGCTGCCAATGGTAAAGTGATTAAAATCGGGGTTGTGCAAGAGGCCAGAATTGGGGGAGCGCAGAGATCTCGGGGGGGCTGTGGGGCTGGAGGAGGTTACAGAGATGGGGAGGGGCGAGGCCATGAAGTGATTTGAAAACAAGGATGAAAATATTTAAATTGAGACTTTGCCAGGCCAGGAGCAATGTAGGTCAGGGAGCACAGGAGTGATGGGCAAACACGACTTGGTGAGAGTTACAATACAGATGGCAGAGTTTTGGATGAGCTGAAGTTTATGGTGCAGCTGGCTATGTTGTATTTGACCTGGAAGTGTTGGGATACAGATACTGAGCAAGCAATGGAAAAAGCACAAAATTAAAATCACCAATAACCCACGACTAAATGACAAAGTGAAATGCCAGTACAGATCTACTAATATCTTTCAGTCCTTGTTGTTTCACAATGTAATTTTGGATGTGTTAGGATACTGGAGGGATGAGCTTGACAGCCAGAGAGGCCTCTGCTTCTTATGCATGGCACTGCTTTCAAGTTGCTGGTCAGATACAGACTGGAAGCAGTGTTCAGAAGCTCCCTTCTAACCACATCATGAAGCCAGACAGGGAGCTAGGGGCAGCACCCTGGAGGCATTGGAAAGGGAATGGACACGCACTCCTCCCAAACTGCCTCTGACCAGCAGTTTAAAACCAGAGAACACAGCAAGAGGGAAGTATCTAGTTGATTCCTGTTATGTATGTAAACTTTATAATTGTGTGAGACTTGCCACCAGAGGGTGCACCTGTTGGAGACCCAAGATCCATCTACACACCTCGTGCAAGCAAGTATAAAAGGCTGTCTGCCATGCTGCTTTGGCACTCTGGAGTTTTATTAAAGAGACTAAGGTCATATCAGTTTGAGATTACAGTATACAGTCTTGTGGAGTTATTCTGAACATAACAATTGGCGACGAGTAACAGATCACAAACTTTCACACGGTTATGGCTGCCGTTGGTATTCTTGAGAGATTTGTTGAGGATGATGATTGGGAAGCCTTTGTTGAGTGTTTTGACCAGTACTTCGTGGCTAATGAGCTGGATGAGGACAGTAAAGCAGTCACACACAGAGCGATTCTCCTCATCGTTTGTGGGTCTACGATATATGGCCTTATCAAAAATCTGCTAGCACCAATGAAACCAACGGAAAAGACATATGCAGATTTGTGCACGCTGGTTCGGGAATACCTCAAGCTGAAGGAGAGCATCTTAATGGCCAGGTATCGTTTTTATACGCACCACTGCTCTGAGGGCCAGGACCATGCGAATTTGCTGGATTTTTGGGGGAAATGTTGCAGGGCTTGGAATCGGCCACGAGCTCATTCTTTGCAAGCTGCTGGCTGCCGAATCCCCAGATCTGAGCAAGGCCATCACAATAGCCCAGGCTTTCATGTCCACGAACGATAACACTAAACAGATATCTTCTCAGCATCGAAGCTCACTGGCAAATACTGTGCATAAAATAACGCCTTCAGCAGGCAGAACTGTACATGGCAGGGCCTACACGCCTGCAGATGCCAGACCTAGGATGACTCAGAGTCCGCCGTGGGGCGTGAATGTGAATCCATTAGCACCATGTTGGCACTGCGGGGTAAACATCGAGCCCATTTATGTCGATTCAAGCACTACATGTGCAAAGGCTGTGGAACAATGGGGCTCCTCCAGTGAATGTGCAAACGTGCTGCGACTCACCACGTGGCAGAGCGGCAGAAGATGACCGATCCGGCACGGATCACGCTGAACGAGTAAGAGAGGCAACTCAATCCAAGGCTGAAGAGGAAGTGTATGGGGTACACACCTTCACCACCAAAAGCCCTCCGATAATGTTGAAAGTCAAATTAAACGGCATTCCAGTTTCCATGGAATTGGACAAGGGGTCGAGTCAGTCAATTATGAGCCAGAAGGCTTTTAAGAAACTGTGGGGCAACAAAGCACAAAGGCCAAAACTAAACCCAATTTATACAAAGCTGCGCACTTACACCAAAGAGCTCATACCAGTCATTGGCAGTGCAGCAGTGAAGGTATCGTATGACGGAGCTGTGCATGATTTATCACTATGAATTGTACCAGGCGATGGCCCAACGCTGTTCGGCAGAAGCTGGCTAGGAAAGATCCGATGGAACTGGGACGACATCAAAGCACTGTCTTTGGTGGATGACGCCTCATGCGCTCAAGTGCTAAACAAATTTCCGTCGGTATTTGAACCAGGCATTGGCAACTTCACAGGCACCAAAGTGCAAATCCATCTAGTCCCTGATGCCCATTCATCACAAGGCCCGAGCAGTTCCATATATGATGCAGGAGAAAGTCGAGATCGAACTGTACAGACTTCAACGAGAGGGAATCATATCCCAAGTTGAGTTCAACGAGTGGGCCAGTCCAATTGTTCCGGTGTTGAAAAGCGATGGCATGGTCAGAATCTGCGGAGACTACAAGGTAACGATCAACCAAGTCTCGTTACAGGACCAGGACCCACTACCTAAAGCGGCTGACCTGTTTGCAACGTTAACAGGGGGGAAGTCATTCACCAAGCTGGATCTAACCTCTGCTTACATGACACAGGAGCTGGCTGAATCTTCGAAAAGATTGACGTGCATCAACACGCAGAGGACTGTTCATATACCACAGCTGCCCCTTTGGGATTCGCTCGGCTGCTGCCATTTTCCAGAGGAACATGGAGAGTCTGCTGAAATCGGTTCCATGCACCGTTGTGTTTAAAGACGACATCCTGATCACCGGTCGTGACACCACCGAACACTTGCACAACCTGGAAGAGGTTCTAAAGCGACTGGACAGATGGGCACTATCATTATCTGCGTATGACTCTGTAATCTGCCACAGACCAGGCACTGAGAACTGTGCTGATGCCCTCAGTTGGCTACCATTGCCCACCACTGGGGTGGAAATGGCGCAACCCGCAGACTTGCTTCTTGTAATTGATGCTTCTGAGAGCGAGGGGTCACCCATCACGGCTTGCCAGATCAGAACCTGGACTAGCCAGGAGCCTGTGCTATCGCTAGTAAAAAACTGCGTCCTTAATGGGAGCTGGTCGGCTGTTCCCGGGGAAATGCAAGACGAAATTTAGCCGTTTTAGTGAAGCAAGGATGAAATGTCCATCCAATCGGATTGTCTCCTATGGGGGAATCGCGTGGTTTTGCCAAAAAAAGGCAGGGAAACGTTTATACACGACCTACACAGTATCCACCCAGGCATAGTCATGATGAAAGCTATTGCCAGGTCGCACGTTTGGTGGCCCGGCATTGACTCGGAATTGGAGTCATGCGTACACCAATGTAACACTTGCTCACACAATGCACCAAGGGAGGCCCCACTGAGTCTGTGGTCATGGCCCTCCAAACCGTGGTCCAAGGTCCACATAGATTTCGCTGGCCCCTTCCGAGGAAAGATGTTCTTAGTAGCAATGGACGCTTACTCTAAGTAGATTGAATGTGTAATAATGTCATCATGTACGTCCACTGCCACCATTGAAAGCATCCGGGCCACCCATGGTTTGCCCGACATCCTTGTTAGTGACAATGGACCATGTTTCACCAGCTCGGAATTCAACGAGTTCATGACCCGCACTGGCATCAAGCATGTCAGGTCTGCCCCATTTAAGCCCGCATCCAACGGTCAAGTGGAACGGGCAGTCCAAATTATCAAGCAGAGCTTGAAACGCGTGACGGACGGTTCCCTGCAGACCCGGTTATCTCGGGTTCTGCTCAGCTACCAGACACGACCCCACTCACTTACCGGGGTTTCCCCAGCAGAATTGTTAATGAAGGGAGCACTCAAAACCAGGCTCTCCTTCGTCCACCCGGATCTCAATGATCGTGTAGAAACCCGGCGTCACCGGCATAACATGTACCACGATCGCGCGGCTGTATTGCGTGACATTGAGGTTAATGACCCCGTGTTTGTTCTTAATTACTGTCATGGTCCCAAATGGATTGCTGGCACTGTTTTAGCCAAGGAGGGGAATAGAGTGTTTATAGTCAAACTATTGAATGGACAAACGTACAGAAAGCATTTGGATCAGACCAAACTGCGATTCACTGACAACCAAGAATAATTTGAAGAGGACATTACCATCATTGATCCACCAACACACACCCAACCAGCAATCGATCTCGCGGTCAACCGTTGATCCCACCATGCCCGACAGTCCGATCAGACCAGTCGCGCTGCAGTGCAGCAATGATCCGACCGACTCACCCATGCCAGGACTTCAACTCAGGCGATCATCCCAGGAACGCAGAGCTCCGGATCGCCTCAACTTGTAAATTGGGGGAGGGAGTGATGTTCTGTATGTAAACTTTATAATTGTGTAAGACTTGCCACAAGAGGGTGCACCTGTTGGAGACCCAAGGGTCACCTGTACACCTCGTGCAAGCAAGTATAAAAGTTTGTCTGCCATGCTGCTTTGGCACTCTGGAGTTTTATTAAAGAGACTAAGGTCACATCAGTTTGAGCTTACTGTATACAGTCTTGTGGAGTTATTCTGAACATAACAGTTCCCATTATAACTTTAAGGATTGTGTGGCAATTAGAATATGCTTCCTGGTTTATGCTTGCAGCTACATGGGTTGCAGCAACAGGAAGTAACAAAAAACCCACCTGACAGTCTTGTGAGCCATAATTTGATGAAAAACGGAAACTTATTACTTAATGAGGAACCTCGCTCCATTCTCATGGATATGTAAGCTGACGTAGCTAGTGATCGCGTGCAATTCACTCGTTCAATGTTGCAGACATGCACGGTTTCATTAACTATTTACTGATTTTTCACTCTAGTTTTAATGTGCATGATTCAATGGAGGGGAGGGGGAAGAGGATAGTCGATTAAACTGATAGTGTTGGCATCTCTGCCCAGTGCCAGCAGGACTGTGGTCTCAGGCTCAGTTGTACTACATGGCCAAGCATTTCTGGGACATTTTGGATAATTTTGGAGTATTCAATCTTGTGGAGGCTCTACATTTATTCTTGTTTCTGAATATCGCTATTTGGCACAAAGTTACTTTCATATGTCTGCTTCTCTAGTATTTTTATTTATCTTTTATGATAACTTATTATAACGGCACGGGCTCGATGGGCCGAATGGCCTTTTTCCATGCTGCACCATTCTATGATTCTAACTTATTATTTTCCTCTCTCTCGGTCTTCCCATGCCACACCTCTTGCAATCTTTACTAATGGGGCGGGGGAAAGAAAACAACCAACTCCCCAGCCTCTGTTGTACTTTCTTCTTCTTCTTAGGCAGTGCCCCTGAGTTGAGGATGACTTGCTTCCACATCAAAATTGTCTAAGCAACAAGGTCGGGGCCCAAGAAAGGTACAGCATGGACCAGCAGCGAGGTTGGGACCCGAGGTCGGGACAGGAGGCCAGAATATGCGTGGTAACCAACGACCAAAGCTCGAGTGGCTGAAGAGAGAGCGGAAACAACACAGCAGAGCCTGCACATGGTCCTAAAGCAGTGTGCTAAAGCTGGAGCTGGGTGGTCCATCTCCACTAAGATGACTGATGAGATCAATGCGAGCCAGGTACCAAACTTCATTTTAAAGGGTGGAAGATGCCAGTGAGTGAATTCTTTTAATGTTGGGTGACCGTTGCACACTAGCTTTCACACGAATTTGACAGAGCAAGGTCTTGGTCCAATGGCAAGGGGATCCAAGACGATTGGAGACCAGGCTCTGTTGCATGAGCCGAGCACACACACACACACACACACACACACACATATTCCTACTGACCCCCTCCCTCCCTCAGTGTAGGTGAAAGAATTAATCTTGGAGCAGCTTGCGTATTTGTCCATAGAATAATGACACTGTACCCCGGCCACCCAGCTCCAGCTTTAGCACACTGCTCTCCATGTGAAGGCTCTGCTGTGCTTTTTCCGTTCTCTCTCCAGCCGCTCGAGCTTTGGTCGTTGGTTACCACACGTATTCTGGCCTCCTGTCCTGACCTTGGGTCCCGGTCCCGTTGCTGGCTCGTGGTGAATCTTTCCTGGGCCCCGATCCTGTTGCTGGCCATGGTGAACCGTTGCTGGCTCATGGTAAATCTTTCCTGGGCCCCGATCTCATTGCAGGACCATGGTGAACCCTTTCTGGGATCCTAAGATGGCGCAACTGGGCTCCCTTTTGCTGAGGTATGGTTGGGCCCCTTGTCCATTCCCTTGCCCACCCCTTTGCCCACCAGTGTGATATGGCTGTAGTATGTGCTATCTACAGCATGCACTGCAGAAAATCATCAAGTTTACTTTAACTCAATCTCTTACCACTAAAACTGATGAGCGCAGCCAGATCATGGCAAGTTCCCCTCCAAGCGCACACTATCCCGACTTGGACATATATTGCCGTCCCTTCATCGGTGTTGCGTCAAAATCCTGAAATCCCCTACCAATCACAATTGTGGGAGTGCTAGCACCACAATGATTGTAGTGGTTCAAGAAGGCGTCACCACTCCATAACCAGCTTACGGGAAATGATTGCGTGCCCCTTGGGCTGCCCCAGATTCCCCCTCCCTCCTCCTGAGGAGAAAGCTGCTCGCTGCATGCTGTCTCCTCGCTATGGCCTAGCTGAGGCTGGAAATTCCCACCGGCGAAGTCTCAGGAGTAAACCGGCATTCTAGCAGTTTACAGCACCGTGCTCTGGAGCATCAGCATGATGTGACATTCCCAATTCTCTTCTGGATCTCTTGCTGATCAAGGCACGCAGTACAGCTTTGTTGCGAGATTTGAGATGTGAAATAAGGGAGGTGGAAAATAATACAGAAGTGGAATTTTTGAATTTACAGCTTACTCAGTAACTCAGTTCTCACACCAGCTAGCGTTGTGACCTTTAAGTGTGAACAATTTAATAGGCTGCCTTTATATCACCACTTTTGCCATTTTGAAGCAATTCAATTGAAGTACCAGAGAACTGAAGCCACTGGCAGCTTGGCAGTGCCAAATCCAAAGTGCAGGTCACATGTGGAAGCACAACTCCAGTGTTCTTGGAGTTTGATTGCACAGGAGGATATCTATGGAACATTCTGAAACATGGCGTGATGATGTCAGGACTGGTAAAAGCATCTCCCAGCAAAGTACAGCTGCATTGTTTCCCCCTCACAAGTTATAAACATCCTGGTGTCTGGAACTGACCTCTGCATCTAAAAAAGACAGAATGGCAGTTTAAGTCTAGTCTGTGAAACTTTCACATTGGCCGGAAAATTGCGGTCGGAAGCTTCCTGCGGGCGGTCGCCTCAATACCTGGTGGTTGTGAATGAATGTAGGATTGCGCTCGGAGGCCTAGTTGCACAGTCCAGCGTGCGGGCCCATGTCTACCAGGAGCGTATGCGTATCCTGGGATCACGTGGGTTTGGACCACCAATCACAATGTAGTATTTTCATTCATAGTAATGGAAGCTCCTATCAATGAGAACACCCCTAAAATCAAATAAACATCAACATAAATAAAACAAACACAACTTTTTAAAAATTCATAGAAATTGCATTAAATTAAATGTTCTGGAGAATTGAAAAAAAAATTGTGTTAAAAATAGACAGGATTTTTTATATAAAAATAAATAATAACATTACATTTTTCTATGTTTTAAAACTCTTAGGGGCCCGAAATTCATCAACATACCGCCGACCACCGCCCCCTCACCGCCCGCTTACCACCCAAAAATGCGGTTTTGGTGAAAAACACCAACATACCGCCGACATACCGCCTGATTCATCAGTGACATACCACCGGGTGGTATGCACACCGCCTGCCCATGCAGACTGCCGACATACCACCGAAAAGTGCAAAATTCGCTGACATACGGCCGGAACTGCATACTGTCCTGGATAAGGTGCTTTTAAGTGGATCTTAAGTGGGCGGTATGTACACAGAGCTGACAGGTTTGTTTGAGATTACACAGATCTTTATAGTTCTCCACAGTTTGATGTATTTTTAAATGAATTGTAGTATTTTCTAGTGTTAGGCAATAATATAAATGGTCTAATAAAGCCTTATTTACTCCTTTATTAATGAACTATAATAAAACATGTATTAATCTCTCTCTCACTCCCAGTCTCTCCCACACCCCAGTCTCTCTCACCCCCCACCCCCCAGTCTCTCACACCGGCCCCCCCCCCTCCCCAGTCTCTCTCACACCCCCCAGTCTCTCTCACCCCCCCAGTCTCTCTCTCTCTCTCTCCGCCCCCGCCCCCCCACAGCGATCTCCCACCACCCCACAGCGATCTCGCCGCCCCCTCCCCCCCCACAGCGATCTCTTCCTCCCCGCCCCTTAACAGCGATCTCAGGCCGCCGCACAGCGATCTTCCCACCCCCCACAACACAGCGCTCTCAGGCCAACAGTCTCTGGTCTCTTGGCAGTGCTTCTTGGGGGGCGGAGCTTGAGAGCCGGGCGCGCGTGCGCACAGCTTGGGAGCCGGAGATTCCCGAGTCAAAAGGCCTCCTCCGCCGCACACTGCCGGCTGCACTCCGCTCCCACCCGCTGCACTCTACTTGGCTTACCGCTGAGAAAAGTGCGATGAAATTTCCGCCCGGTCAGCCCCAGCGATACCGGGCGGTAAAAAAATGACGCACTGCCTGGGGACCGCTGAAAAACGGGCGGAACATGTGTTTCACCAATTTCAGCCCCCTACGCTAAAAGTAGGCTCTACGTCTGCTTTTACCAGGCGTAAGAAAAGTTTGAAGGACATTCGCTGGGCAGGAATAGCCCAAATCTCCGCCTGCAAATACCCTTCTCCCGGGGATGCATGCTATTTGTCAAAAGACATTTTGAAAGATCGCAAAAGCCGGTTCTCGGCGCATACGCATTGCGTGCCGAGGACCGGCATTTGCGAGGCCTCTTTGGGTGCGTGCGCACATCGTACCCACCCCGAGAGGCTGCAATTTTTGGGCCAATTTTACATGCAGTATAACTGTATCTTTTAACTTGGTCTACTCTGGGAATGGAGACTGAAAGTGATGAGCCTTCCTTAATAAACACCTATTTATTCTTTTTCACTTCTTTGGAGTGTTAGAAAACCTCTGCTTTTGAACCATAGTCACTTCTCACCTAAAAATAAAATCACACAATCAATGTTTGTAGCCGGCTTGAAACAGCAGTGAGGGATTTTCTATTCCAATTGTTTGGCTGTTCTATTCCAATGGTTTGATGTCTTTCCTGAGATTAAGAAAGCCATCAAATTCTCATATTAGCCTCCTTACAGTATAAAGTCTGGACCTGGAGTAGTAAACAGGTTGTTAAATGCCCTTACTATAATTTTGGGCTGCACTAGATATTTCTCGAGCTCACTGTGAAGAACGACCCCTGTAAGCCCTCATACCCTATAAATTGACGTGTTGTCCAAGGCTGAACAAGATACTCACTACTGTAGCTTTCTCTCTGAAAAGAACACAAATCCCCTCATTCCTCTTCGTACAACAAAATAAACATTACTCCATCAGACCAGGTAACAACCCTTCTTTTTGCCCCGAGGTTGCTTACCAGCCCACTAAATAAATGTGTGCAGACCATTGCTTTCATGCTCTGTGTAAGGAGGCATCAACAGACTCATTGTGGTTTTTTGATGCTAGGTAATGCTGGCTCACCTCTAGAACTTGCCCAGTGTTGACAGCTCTGTTAAATGTTATGGAGCAGATATGTTGCAAAGGTTCAGTGTGCGATATTGCGCTTATATTGCAGACAGCTCCAAGTTTAAAAACCACCTGTCAGGTCCGTGTGCTGAACAATCAAGCCACAGCCTGGAAAATGACTGCCTCAAGAGGACCTGGGAACGCCATTGTCCCGATGCTGAACCCCGAGGGGCAGCAGCTTCATCCTTTTACAGTAAGTGCTGTCACTGGAGTTGGGTCAGGTGCCCAAGGCAGAACTGTACTGTAAAGGGAGGGTAACTCAAATGTATTTTGTTATATTTTGGTCCTCATGCTGCAGATCTGATACAGAAGAGCTACCTGAAGTGGTTTGCAGCACAGGGCACTACACTGTAGACTTCTACACTTCTACACTGTTATGACTAAAGCTCCCCGTGCTCGGTTGCAAAACATCTCTCTTCCTTTCTTCAAAAAGAAACTATATTCATTTATCAAACAAATATCTAACAACAAATATTCTGTACATGGCAAGGTCGTATCGCACTGAAAGGCACATCATCCCACTTAGTGTTAGCATTAACACATTAATTTCGATCCAAAACATTGCACTTGAAAGGATGCTGCATTTACATTGAATTACATAGTTTCATCTGGTGTTGGCACTAATACATTTATTTCCATCTAAAGATTTGAAAGATGTTCCATCTAATCATTCGAAAAACATTATTGTTCTGGCTGCCGCTAGGTTGGCATTTCCATAAAGAGCTCTGGAGGTTTTCACTTCTATCCATGGAAATCTCTAGCCATCCTCTGCCCTGTCTCTCCCAAATCTCCTCGCTTCCATTGTTCAACTTCCCTGGCTTCATCAGTTGGTGCATTTTAGCCCCAACTACAAGTTAACCATCATCATCCATTCGCATCCCTGTTGTTTGTTTCTCAAAGTTGGTTTCTGAATTCCTGTGCTTCACTGAACATTAAGATTACATTCCTGCACTGGACTACACACTACGGGCCCAAGTTTCCACATGATTTGCGCTTGATTTTTAGGAGCAACTGGTGGAGAACGGACTATCTTAGAAATCGCAATTCTCCACAATTTTTTTTCTGCAGTTCTAGTCAGGTAGAACAGTTCTACTTTGGAACAGAATTTTTTCTTCAAAAGGGGGCGTGTCCGGCCACTGACGCCTGATTTCAAAGTTTCCACAGTGAAAACGTACTCCAAACTAAGTTAGAATGGAGCAAGTGAAGATTTTTGTAGAACTTAAAAAACCTGTTCTACACATTAAAAAATCAGGCGCAGTTTACAAATTAGGCGTCCAGAACGAGGTGGGGGGGGGGGGGAGGGGGGAGAAGGGAAGTCATTAAATTATACAATAAATCATTATTTATACTTCTACAAATATTATACAAATAAATCCAACCTGAATAAACATTTATAAGCCACGAAAAGATTAAATAAACCATCTTCCTACCTGTGTGAAAGTGCTTCAGGCACGGAGAATTCGGCAGGCGTTCGTTCCTGCGGAGGGGAGGGGGGTAAGGGAACAGCCGTTTCGTTCCTGCGGAGGTGAGGGGGGGAAGGAGACAGTGAGAAGGCTGCAAGTGCTGATGTGCTGATGGCAATGTGCTTTTATTAAAAAAATGTTCAAAAATTAAACAGCTACAAAGAACTACAAAAATGGCCGAGTGCCAATGTTTTTTTCACACTGAGCATGCGCGAACGCTCCAACGCGCACGCGCAGCGTTGTCAGCAGGAAAAAAATTAATTTAAAAAGTACCCGCCCCTTCCCACTTACAAAATCGGCGCGAGTGTAGGCTCCGCCCCCCTGGGCGCCGCGCCAGGCAGACAAGGAGCTGCAGAACGCTCCAGAATTGCGAGGTTTTTTTTAGGCGCCGTTTTAGGCGCGAAAAACGGGCGCCCAGCTCGGAGGGGCGCCCGTTTTTTATTGTGTGGAAACTTGTGCCCTACATTTCTACACTGGACTACACCATTACGTTCCTGCTCTGGACTACACCACTACTCTTCTACACTGGACTACACTGCACTACACTGTAAGACTCATTTGCTGTGTCAAAAATCTGCTGCTAAAACAACAAATGATCTTTTTCTGTGGCTGTTTTTCTGCTGAGCTGGGTGACTCGTTTTCCTTGTTTTTCTGCTTTGTTGGTCACTGGCTTGTGTGATTTCATATTTTCTCCATTGCTTCTGATCTACGGTGACCTCCAACTTCGCAGGAACTTCGCCATCATCTTCCTGCACTGAAACCCACTCTCATTACCACGGCAATTAGCTCCATCCTTTAATTTTCTACCCTTCAACTAGCTTCTTTACTTCTCTCGCCTGCTACTTCTGTCTCTGAAATTGGACAACAGTTCGTTGATATTCCAAACTGATGCCATCCCACCGATGTCAACTTTTGCCCTCCATCAGACCTGCAACTTTAACTCTGGACTCCTTACTGTTGTCACCAACCTATTCCCTGTTACTACCAGGAAATATGCATCCCTATAATTGCTACCTAACCAGGCCTATGTAGCTTGAGTTTTTCCTTGTGTCCATTTGCGGCGCATTTTGGCTGCCACTTTGAACCCGAACCCTATTTCCACTTCTTACTCCCGCTTTTTCTTTTCTCTCTATCCCTCTCTGACGGTCTCTCCTGTTGTCATGCCGCCTTTTATCTCTCCTCTCTCGGATAGGCTGTCCTCCCAAATCCCTACCACAACCCTTCATTACTCTTCAACCTTCCTGCTTTCCCACCGCCGTCCCAGGCTTGACTCCCTCTTTGATAGGCCTATAGCTTCCCACTGTGCCTCTCTTGGCATTTTCCGAAGGGCCTACTGTGTCATTCATCACCGACTCCTCACGGGTAGTAACCCCAACTGTCCCATCCTCTCTCTCACCAACCTTGCCACCCAGCTTGTCCGTGGGGGGCTAACCTTGCCAATCTCCTCCCCATCCAACTCATCCCTCGAAGCGCTGACCATGTGGATGCTGTCAGTGGATGGGCCATCACCGATCCTCTCCGCATCTCCTTGCAGAATGTCTGTTCACTTGCAAACAAGGCCCTTGCCATCCATGAGCTTATCGTGGGTGATTGCATCGGCATCATGGCTCTGACAGAAACTTGGCTGAGGGATGATGACACCTTACTTTTAAACAAAGGCTCCCTGCCTGGCTATACCTTCCACCACTTGCCGCACCCAGACCGCTGTGGTGGCAGTGTGGCTCTCATCACCAAATCACACCTTGCTCTGTTCCCCTACTCCTCCGGCACTTTCTCCTCCTTTGAACATCTCACCATATTCCACCACTCTCACCTCTCATTTAAAATTCCCATTCTCCACCACCCACCCAAGTACCATAAAAATGTGATCACTGAGATATCTTCACTGCTTTCCTCCCTCAGCCTCTGCACCGAGGGAATTCTCATCCTTGGTGATTTCAACCTCCATCTCAATTCATCATGCTCTCTCTCCTCTGAGTTCACTACCCTCCTATCCTCCCTTAATCTCTCCCTCCATGTGAATTCCCCAACCCATATTCATGGCCACCCCCTTGACCTTGCCATCTCTCATAGCCTTGCTATTCCTACCGTGTCAATTGCAGATAAGGCCATCTCTGACCATTTCCTAATATCGTTCTCCACCAACATTCCCCTTCTCCAATCCAACCCTACTTCCTTCTGCATCCGCCCCAGGAAAAACGCTCTTCAAACTCTCTTACAACTGCACTTATCAACTCCAAACTGTCCAGCCTTTGGCCCTCCATTCACCATGACACTGATCTGCTCAACCACACCCGCACCTTTCATGCCCTAGTCCCTATTAAAACCATTGCTCTTTCTCACCCTTACCGTTCCCCCTGGTACAGCCCTCATCTTTGCTCCCTCAAGTCCTGACTTGAATGGATGTGGCGGACAACTGGTTTAGCCATTCACCGCCAGGTCTGGCTGGACCACATAAAGCATTATCGGGTCCTATTTTTGTCTGCCAAAACTGCTCACTATTCCAGGATCATTCTGCAATGCAAAGATAATCCCCGGCTACTATTCTCTACTGATAATCATCTTCTTCAACCCCTCTCCCCTGTCTCCACCACACTCGCCTCCAACAACAAGTGCGAGGAGCTCATGAACTTCTTTGTCTCTAAGATTGAGACCATCCGATCAGCTGCCTCTGCCACTTCCCTTCCTTCCCCTCACCCACCGGGCCAAACTTCCTCTGAGGTTCCCCCCTGCCCTAGCCCTGAACTCGTATCTTTCTCCAGGTTTTCTCCGATCTCCCTTCTTGGCCTCTCCGTGCTCATCTTGTCCATGAGACCCACTTCCTGCTCCCTTGACCCTATTCCCACTAAACTGCTTACCACCCAACTTCCTTTTCTGCCTCCCATTTTAGCGGACATTATTAATGGTTCTCTCTCCTCAGGTACTGTCCCCCTCTGCATTAACTCTGCTGTCATCACTCTGTTCCGAAACGGCTCTCATCAAAGTCACAAATTACATCCTTTGTGACTGTGACAAAGGTAAACTATCCCTCCTCATCCTTCTCGACCTGTCTGCTGCCTTTGACATGGTTAACCACTTCATTCTCCTCCAATGTCTCTCCACCATCGTCCAGCTGGGTGGGACTGCACTCGCCTGGCTATCTAATTGTAGCCAGAAAGTCACCTGCAATGGCTTTTCTTACCAGTCCTGCATCATTACCTCTGGTGACCCCCAAGGATCTATCCTGGGTCTCCTCCTAGTTCTCATCTATATACTGCCATATCATTGGCGATATCATTCAAAAACACGGTGTCAGTTTCCACATAGATGCTGACGATACCCAGCTCTACCTCACCACAACTTCTCTCGACCCCTCCACCATCTCTAAATTATCAGACTGCTTGTCCAACATCCAGTACTGGATGGGCAGAAATTTTCTCCAATTAAATATTGGGAAGACTGAAGCCATTGTCTTTGGTCTCCGCCACAAACTGTGTTCCCTAGCCACCGACTCCATCCCTCTCCCTAGCATCCATCTGAGGCTGAACCAGACTGTTCACAACCTAGGTGTCATATTTGACCCTGAAATGTGCTTCCGGCCACATATCTGCAGTATAATTAAAACGGCCTATTTCCACCTCCGTAGCATCGCCCGTCTCCACCCTGTCTCAGCTCATCTGCTGCTGAAACCCTCATCCCTGCTTTTGTTACCTCTAGACTTGACTACTCAAACCCACTCCTGGCTGGCCTCCCACATTCTACCGACTACCCCCCGCGCCCCCCCCCCCCGCCCCGCTGCCGCGCAAACCCCTGCACTCCTCAAATTCTGCCCCCTTGAGTATCCCTGATTATAATTGCTCAAACATCGGTGACCGTACCTTCAGTTGCCTAGGTCCTAAGCTCTGGAACTCCCTCCCTAAACTTCCCCGCCTCTCTACCTCTCTTTCCTCCTTCAAGATGCTCCTTAAAACCTATCTCTTTGACCGGCCGTAATTTCTTCTTATGTGGCTTGGTGTCAAATTTATTTTTTTGTCTTATAAGACTCCTGTGAAGGGCCTTGGGACATTTTACTACATTAACGGCGCTATATAAATACAACTATATGTGCAAGTACAAGATGCCATATATACTTTTGAAGCATGCAGTTTCCAGAAGCCTTTGTTCACACCAATACATTTTCTGTAAATATTCAAACTGAAAGCATGTTATCTTTTAGAGTCAGGTGCTCAGTCCACAAATACAATGGCAGGAGGGCCTCAGAATGTGGCCATTACCCATTTTGTCCTTGGGACAGTCACACCAGGCATCTGTCCATCCCTCAACATGTAGTCCCGTGTAATGGAATGTGTAGCTCTTCGAAACTCGTTCTCCAACAGGTCCTTGCCCTGAAACACCTGCAGGTTTCAGGTGTATCAAAGGGCAACTGTCAACAGGTTGATGGCCTTCCAGCAGCAGTTGATTTTTGTCTCGGCCTGTGTCCACAGGATCGGTCCATAGAGCACTGGGATCCAGGTTACGAAGCTGCCCAGGATGAACCCCGAGAGACACCACTGCATCAGATGTTGTTTGCAAGCTCACGTTCCTGGTGGTGGTCCCTTCCTCACTGCAGCTATCTCAGGGACAGCGTCCGAGAACGGGGAGCCCTTCTCCTTACTAGTCAAGTGAGGTCTTAGTGAGGATTCAAAACATCTAGTGACAACTCATGACGATCGGTTGAGTAGGTTGGGCCTATACTCATTGGAGTTCAAAGAATGAGAGGCAATTTTATTGAAACATATAATATAATGAGGGGACTCGACAAGGTAGATGCGGAGAGGATATTTCCACTCATTGGGGAAACTAAAACTAGGGGTCATAGTCTCAGAATAAGGGGCCGCCCATTTAAAACTGAGATGAGGAGGCATTTCTTCTCTCAGAGGGTTGTAAATCTTTGGAATTCTCTGCCTCAGGGAACTGTGTCATTGAATATATTTAAAGCGGAGATAGACAGATTTTTGAGTGATAAGGGAATAAAGGGTTATGGGGAGTGGGCAGGGAAGTGGAGCTGAATCCATGATCAGATCAGCCATAATCTTATTGAATGGCAGATCAGCCATGATCTTATTGAATGGCGGAGCAGGCTCAAGGAGTCAAATGGCCCACTCCTGCTCCTATTTCTTAAGTTCTTATGACTCAAGTCTTTTACACTTTACACACACAGTTCACTTTTTCAGCCCCCATTCAGATTGTTGACGTTGGAGTCACAGCCGCTGTTTTTAGCCTCCCCTGTGACCAGAGGGCAAGGTCTCACTGATCCCATCAGTTCTCAGAGTAGCACTTCTTCTGATAGAAAACAGAAAATAAGGGCAGGGAAATATCATCTGTTGGGAGTGAATGCCAATTGCTGCCTCATTTGCATATTTGCACCATCCTCAGGTTCACAGGTCACAAAAAGCTGTGTCACTAGTGCCACGTTGAAAGCGACTGGGAAAGTTTCAAGTTGATAACACATTGCAGAACGGTCACAAGATGCTGTTGAGTATTGTAACGGTCTTCTGTAAATCGTTTCACTTAGCCCATCAATTGAAATAAAATGGCTGCAATTGGCCATCAGTGTCAGACCAACAGGAAACATTACGTGAGGACGCAGTTGATTTAAGAACTGCACGCAACTAAAAGGCCAGAGCTATTTTAAAAACCAGCAAAGGATGACTAAAAAAAAAATAAAGAAAGGGAAAATAGATTATGAGAGTAAACTAGCAAGAAACATAAAAACAGATAGTAAGAGCTTCTACAGGTATATAAAAAGGAAGAGAGTAGATAAAGTAAATGTTAGTTCCTTAGAGGATGAAACTGGGGAATTAATAATGGGGAACAGGGAAATGGCAGAGACTTTGAACAAATATTTTGTATCAGTCTTCATGGTAGTAGACACTAAAAAATCCCAATAATGGATAATCAAGGAGCTATAGGGAGGGAGCAAGTTAAAACAATCACTATCACTAAAGAAAAAGTACTCAGTAAAATAATAGGACTAAAGGTGGACCAGTCCCCTGGACCTGATGGCTTGCATCCCAGGTTATTCAAAGAAGTTGCTGCAGAGATAGTGGATGCATTGGTTGTAATCTATCAAAATTCCCTGGATTCTGGAGAGGTCCCAGCGGATTGGAAAAATGCAAATGTAACACCCCTATTTTAAAAAAGAGGCAAATAGAAAGCAGGAAACCATAGATCAGTTAGCCTAACTTCTGTCGTTGGGAAAATGCTGCAGTCCATTATTAAGGAAGCTGTAGCAGGACATTTGGAAAAGCATAATACAGTCAAGCAGAGAAAGCATGGTTTTATGAAAGGGAAATCATATTTGACAAATTTGCTGGAGCTCTTTGAGGATGAAATGAGCAGGGTGGATAAGAGAGAACCAATAGATGTGGTTTATTTGGATTTCCAGAAGGTATTCGATAAGGTACCACATAAAAGGTTACTGCACAAGATAAAAGCTCACTAGGTTGGGGGTAATATATTAGCATGGATAGCGGACTGTCTAACTAACAGAAAACAGAGAGTTAGGATAACTGGGTCATTTTCCAGTTGGCAAACCATAACTAGTGGGGTGCCACAGGAATCGGTGCTGGGGCCTCAAATATTTACAATCTATATTGACGACTTGGATGAAGGGCCCGAGTGTAATGTAGCCAAGTTTGCTGATGATACAAAGATGGGTGAGAAAGCAAGTTGCGAGGAGGACACAAAAATCTGCAAAGGGATATAGACAGGCTAAGTGAAGGGGCAAACATTTGGCCGATGGGAGTATAATGTGGGAAAGTGTGAGGTTATCCACTTTGGTAGGAAAACTAAAAAAGCAAATTATTATTTAAATGGAGAGAGATTACAAAATGCTGCAGTACAGAGGGGACCTGGGATCCTTGTCCATGAAATAAAAAAAGATAGTATGCAGGTACAGGAAGTAATCAGGAACGCAAATGGAATGTTGGCCTTTATTGCAAGGGGATGGAGTATAAAAGCAGGGAAGTCCTGCTGCAACTGTACAAGGTATTGATGAGGCTATACCTAGAGTGCTGCGTACAGTTTTGGTCTCCTTATTTAAGGAGGGATATACATGCATTGGAGGCAGTTCAGAGAAGGTTCACTAGGTTGATTCCTGAGATGATGGGGTTGACTTATGAAGAAAGGCTGAGTAGGTTGGGCCTATACTTATTGGAGTTTAGAAGAATGAGAGGTGATCTTATTAAAACATATAAGATACTGACGGGGCTCAACAAGGTAGATCCAGAGAGGATGTTTCCACTTGTGGGGGAATCTAGAACTAGGGGGCATAGTTTCAGAATAAGGGGTCGCCAATTTAGAACTGAGATGAGGAGGAATTTCTTCTCTCAGAGGATCGTAAATCTGTGGAATTCTCTGTCCCAGAGAGCAGTGGAGGCTGGATCATTTAATATATTTAAGGTGCAGATAGACAAATTTTTGAAAGATAAGGGAGTCAAGGATTATAGGGAGCGGGCTGGGAAGTGGAGCTGAGCCGAAGATCAGATCAGCCATGATCTTATAGAATGGCGGAGCAGGCTCGAGGGGCCGAATGGCCTACTCCTGCTCCTATTTCCTATGTTCCTATGATAACACATAATATAGGTAGCCACTAATTTAGAGGATCCCTATATGCCCCCATGTCACTCTTCCTATTTTTCATTTGGCTTTTATGACCTTAGTGTTCCCAAACTCTTAGATTAGGAATGTAGCAGCACTCAGACAAACCTCAAATTTGTCGGGTTACACCCAAATTCTACAATTAACTGGAGTTCAGGAAAAGGGCGTGAATGGAGACGCAATACAATTCTGAGATACCAGTGTGTCTGTCCTAAAGTCCTCCATGACTGTCGCTGCTTTATGCTGAGCCCCGGAGACCTAATGAGACTGTGGTTAAATTCACAAAGTCTGCACTGTGATGGCTTTCATTTAATCACCTCCACCTCCAAAAATATATTTACATAGAGGTTTCGGCCTCCTAGTGACATCAGATTATGGAAGAATCCTAATATATACCACCACCCTGCCTCTAAACTGGTTCCAAAACCAACTAAAGAGATTAGGTTTACCCAATGTACATAATGATTTGAAGTGTAAAATTAATTCATTGCCTGCTTTTTGCTTGAAGATTCTATCAAAGCAAGCATTGTGTCCCAATGTAAGCATTGTGGCCACAGGGATTGTTGATTATTATTGATGTGAATGCACAGTATGTTGAGAGAGAAACATGCACATTGATGTGAGCGATAACTGACCTTATAGAACTAAAGAGCTAGGGAACCCTGTGTGGATCAATCTTGATGCGCAGCATGAAAGAAGAACAAGATGGCAACAAGGGTGCATTTGGGTATCATCTAAATTAGTGGCTGCCTGGTTTTTGTGTGTGTTATAAACAAAGAAAAGGCTCATTACTCTCAGTGATTGCATTTTACAAGGTGTACGACAGATCTTGCTGAGGTATACCGCTAATTTCTTTATTTGCGTGAGAATCCATATGCAGTGTTAATTTTGGTGATGGACTGCGGACTGTGATGTCCTCAGGGCTTTTTTTTTTAAAAGGGAGGTGGATAATTTATGGACTTGTGTAGTTTCTTGTGCATTGTACGAGGAAACAAAATATAGAGTGTGGGACTGCAACGCTTAACTACCATGTACTGTTTTGCCTATTTTTCTCAGTTTCAGTGTCACAGACCACTCTTGAAAGTGGATAGAAACATAGAAACATAGAAACATAGAAAATAGGTGCAGGAGTAGGCCATTCGGCCCTTCTAGCCTGCACCGCCATTCAATGAGTTCATGGCTGAACATTCAACTTCAGTACCCCATTCCTGCTTTCTCGCCATACCCCTTGATCCCCCTAGCAGTAAGGACCTCATCTAACTCCTTTTTGAATATATTTAGTGAATTGGCCTCAACAACTTTCTGTGGTAGAGAATTCCACAGGTTCACCACTCTCTGGGTGAAGAAGTTCCTCCGCATCTCGGTCCTAAATGGCTTACCCCTTATCCTTAGACTGTGACCCCTGGTTCTGGACTTCCCCAACATTGGGAACATTCTTCCTGCATCTAACCTGTCTAACCCCGTCAGAATTTTATATGTTTCTATGAGGTCCCCTCTCATTCTTCTGAACTCCAGTGAATACAAGCCCAGTTGATCCAGTCTTTCTTGATAGGTCAGTCCCGCCATCCCGGGAATCAGTCTGGTGAACCTTCGCTGCACTCCCTCAATAGCAAGAATGTCCTTCCTCAGGTTAGGAGACCAAAACTGTACACAATACTCCAGGTGTGGCCTCACCAATGCCCTGTACAACTGTAGCAACACCTCCCTGCCCCTGTACTCAAATCCCCTTGCTATGAAGGCCAACATACCATTTGCTTTCTTAACCGCCTGCTGCACCTGCATGCCAACCTTCAATGACTGATGTACCATGACACCCAGGTCTCTTTGCACCTCCCCTTTTCCTAATCTGTCACCATTCAGATAATAGTCTGTCTCTCTGTTTTTACCACCAAAGTGGATAACCTCACATTTATCCACATTATACTTCATCTGCCATGCATTTGCCCACTCACCTAACCTATCCAAGTCACTCTGCAGCCTCACAGCATCCTCCTCGCAGCTCACACTGCCACCCAACTTAGTGTCATCCGCAAATTTGGAGATACTACATTTAATCCCCTCATCTAAATCATTAATGTACAGTGTAAACAGCTGGGGCCCCAGCACAGAACCTTGCGGTACCCCACTCCCTAGTGCCCAGAGTGTGCTTTTACTCGTTGAATATCTATGAGAAGGTAGCAAGCCCAGGGGTTGAAGAGAGAATCCTCATCACTGTATTCCAGTTCACTGGATACATCTTGTGTATGTATTCCTTGACTTCAAATGGCGGAAGAATAAACATCTTCAGACCACAACTAAGGGCTGTGAACTACAAGGCAGATGGATTGAAGAATGAACAGAATAGGGGCAGTACCAAACAATAAAGTTACAGCAATTATAACCTTAACTCTGAAGATACACAAAGCAACAAAGTTGCTTCTCCTGTGCAAACACTCAATTTTAAACAAAACCTTGAGTCACGGGGGCCGAAATTGCCCCTTCCCTTAAGGCCTGTTACCGCCGGAAATCGGTGGCCATGCTGCGGAGTGCAATGGCTGCTGATTTTTCGTGTAATTGCCACCATTTTTTAAATTCCGCTACCTGCAGTATCACGGCGATGACCCGTTCTGCCCCCTACCACTCTGCTGCTGCCGATCCATCCTAAGTGCGTCACCTGAGCACGCACCGCCGATGATCCCTCCCCCTGCCGATGGTGAAATTCCGCCAAAAAAATCTGGCTGCCGTCGCATGGTGCCAGAAGCTGCTTTTTTCTGCCAGTGTAGTGAGGCTATAGTCCTTGCAAAATGGTGGTGCGGCTCCCATTAAAGGAGAGGACCTACTGTCACTGCTGCAATGTTTTTTTTGTCAGCCAACTGCCATGTTGGGCTGACAATTATGCCTCCGGGTTCATCCGGGCTGCCAACAGGTAGCCAGGCACACCACACCCTCTTGGGTGCCAGGCCGTTGGCTCGTTCGAAACCCTCCCTGGTGGCCCAGAGGACCAAACTTAAAGAATCGCGCAGGCTCTCCTTTTTAGGAGGGGAGAGCCATGGTGATGCGGTGCCGTGATGATGTCATCATTGCTATGCTGATGACTGACAGCGGTGGCCACTCCGCCCGCCCCCAGCTTCCACCCCTCTAGTGTGCTCATCGCCGCACTTCCACCCCCATTATGACCGACTTCCGGTCCGCCGGAAAAAAAAGCCAAAGAACGTAATTTTGCTCAAGAGGCCACCGCATCAACCGTGCCGGTAAAAACACCAGAAAGGGGGTAGGTGTGCCCCGTTTACACCGGTGGGCAATTTCGACCCCACAGTCTTCAATGAGACTTACATGGTAATTGGCTACGTGTTTGGGTTTGTACACTGGTTATACTATTTGCGAACGGTATCAATGACCATTCCTGTAAGCAGTCCTGTATGAACTAGGATGCATGTCTTTCTGCTCAATATGTAGATAACCTAGAAACCCATGAAAATAATGCACAGGAAACCATCAAACCTGCCCCACAAAGAAAAGATATAACAATCATGAATTGAAACAAAGAACAAGAATAAGACCATATTAAATTACCTGTATGGAGATAGACAGAACATCAGCCTCAAAAAGTGTGATACACCTCTGGATGTAGTGGGGAATATATAAATACAGCGATTAAGGAAGCATGTAGCAAACAATACGGTTATAATGGGAGATTTTAATTTTCACAGAGTGGGAGAAACAGAACACGTAATAAAGGCATCAAATTTTTAAATTGTATTCGAGACAATTTTCTCAGACAATATCGATTAGAATTGACAAGGGAACAGGCCATACTAAAAAGAAAGAAAGACTAACATTTATATAGGGCCTTTCATAACCACCGGACCTCTCAAAGCACTTTACAGCCAATGAAGTACTTTTGAAGTGTAGTCACTGTTGTAATGTAGGAAACACGGCAGCCAATTTGCACAAAGCAAGCTCCCACAAACAGTAATGTGATAATGACAAGATAATCTGTTTTCGTTATGTTGATTGAGAGATAAATATTGGCTTGGACACCGGGAATAACTTCACTGTTCTTCTTCAAAATAGTGCCATGGGATCATTTACGTCCACTTGAGAGAGCAAACAGGGCCTCAGTTTAAGGTCTCAACCGAAAGACGCACCTCTGACAGTGCAGCACTCCCTCAGCATTGCACTGGAGTGTCAGCCTAGATTTTTGTGCTCAAGTCTCTGGGGTGGGATTTGAACCCATCACCTTCTGACTCAGAGGTATGTGTGCTACCCACTGAGTCACAGCTGATACTAGATTTAGTAATGAGTGATTGTTTAACAATTTGACAGTAAGGGGACATCTTTTAAATAGTGACAATAATATAATTGAATTTTATACTGGATTTCAGAGGGAGAAGGGAGAGTCACAAACTATGATTTTAAATGTAAGCAAGGCAAACTTTCAAGGGATGAGAAATGAATTGACCACAGTAAACTGGGCTGAACTGTTCATGAATAAACCTACAGACAGTGTGAAGCTTTCAAAAAAGCATTTGACATTATACAAAATCTACAATATACGTCAGATATCTCTTCGATTATGCTCAAAATGCTCATCAATGAGCCTTCTTCCAGCTCGATGCTGTATAGAAAAAGCAGCCAGGAATAATGGCTGACATAGTAAAGCCCCCATTTTTTAAAAATGTCCTTAAATATCCTTTAAAACAAACTATAAACTCACATAAAACTTCAGTGTAAAACGCAGCCTTCCTTCTCCAAATCCTTTTATGTACTAAACTTATGCTCCGTTTTCAAGATGGCGCCGTTAGCGCTGGGTGCCACCTGGGTTCGACTAATTTTTTCGGGCGGGTTTCCGGTTGGATGGTAAAATGGGCGATATCGTCGAATTTTCTGCCAGGCGTGATAGCGTAGCATTGCACACCGATTGACATCATCCAAATGGTGAAAACATCGGGTGGGCGCTAAGTTTTAGCACCGTCGCAAAACCACCGCCGAAATTTCCGCCTGGGCGCAAAATGTTGTGCAACTCGTTTAGGTGGAAAAACGATCGCAAACCAGTGGAAAATCTAGCCCAAAAGCTCTACTAGTGTAGTTAAGTTACCATGGTCAACAAATGAGGCAAGAGACAGTATCAAGCTAAAGGAAAACACTTTCACAAATGCAAGGAAACGTGAAAATCCAATGAGCTACAAAAAGCAACAAAATAATGAAAAAAAGAAATTCTAAAAGGGACATGAAAAATAGTTGCAAGACATTTTAAATCCGACATGAAAAGTTTTATTCAAAATAAATTAAGAAAAAGCGGGTGGCAAGGTGAAACGTTGAAGACAGATACGGACGAGAATATAAATGGACAGTAAGGAAAAAGCAGACTTATTAAATGAACACTTTGGATTCAGCTTCACAGTGGAGAAAAAGGACAAAATACCAGTGGTACAAAGGAACCTAAGAATAAGTCAAAGGGAGAAATGAATTGATATGGAGAAAATAATGGGACTTGAGATGGACAAATCTCTAGCATCTGAAGGCTTCCACCTCAGGGTATTAAAGAAAATTGATCAGGTAATTGCAGATCCATTAGTCATAGTTTTCCAACTCTCTCGAGAATTAGAAATTGTGCCTTTGGATTAGAAAATTGCAAATGTCACTCCATTATTTAAGAAGGGAGGGAGGGAGAATCCAGGAAACTGCAAACCCCATCAGCTTAATATCAATTGTGGGGAAGTTATAGGAATCTATCATCAGATCAGAGTGACTGAGCATATGGATGTTTCAGCTGATCAGAGGGAGTCAGCATGCATTTGTGAAGGGTAGGACATGTCTGACTAATCTAGTTGAATTTTTTGAGGTGACCAACATGGTTGATAAGGGAGTGTCTATGGATGTTGTCTATATGGACAACCAGAAGGTATTTGATCAGGCTCCGCTCAAGAGATTACTGGTAAAAATTAGAACACACAGAATTGGAGGCAAACTTGTGACATGGATTGGTAATTGGTTAAGAGGTAGGAGGCAGCAAGTAGGGATAAAGGGAACATACTTTCATTGGTTGAATGTGACAAGTGGTGTTCACCAGGGATCTGTACTGGGACCTTAGCTTATCACCATATATGGTCCTCATCATTTACACTGTCCATGCTTATCACGTGCAGCAGCCGCCTATATCGAGCAAATAGAGCTAACCATTTACACTGAAGTCAATTACAAAGGCTTATAATACATTAATTGCTCTGGCTATTTCGAGCAGTGGTGGATCAGACTTATCGTATTACGTAGTATGGACCATGAGTTTCAAAAAGTCATCCCTTAAAAGGCTTTGAATGACAGCCTACTGCTTAGGACACCACCGAGCCCTTTGGTGGATTAAAGCCTTGCCGACCACAGACACTTTGCCTTGGAGCCGTCACCAGACCAATGTTGAAAGAAAAGCTACCAGAATACGTTATTTAACCCTCGTGCAGGCACGAATTGTCTTTTGTAGCCTCCCCCGCATCCCAATATATAGACTGCACTCCATGCCTCGCTCCAGCTCCCAGAGCAATGCCATTGTACTAACCAGTAGCAAAGATTCAGTTTTATCATCTGCTTCTTATTGCGGACAAATCGCATTAATACCAAAGTGCCCTCTATAAGCCGTGGGGACTGCGCATCAATGACTTGGATGAGGAAAAGAGAGTCGTATATCCAAGTTTGCAGATGACACTAAGTAAGGAGGCACAGTAAGTTGTATAGATGGGAGACAAGGGTTACAAAGAGACAGAGACACACTAAGTGAGCCAAATGGTGGCAGATGGAGTTTAATGAGGGGAAGTGTGTGGTCATCCACTTTGTAATGGTGAGAAACTACAAACTGTGGAGGATTGAAGGGATTGTCCACAAATTACCAAAAGCTAGTGCACAGGTACAAAAGTTAATCAAAGAGGCTAATGGAATATCGGCCTTTATCTCAGGGGGGCTGGAATACAAAGGGGAGAAATTAATGTTTCTCTTCTATACAGACTTGGTCAGACACCATCTGGTGTACTGCGTTCTGTTCTGAAAAGATATGGTGGCCTTAAAGGGGTACAGCACAGATTCAGCTCAGTCGTTGAGTATATTCAAGACAGAGATCGATGGATTTTTGAATATTAAGGGAATCAAGGGATATGGGTATAGTGCAGGAACATAGGAAATAGGAGCAGGAATAGGCCATTCAGCTCCTCGAGCCTGCTCTGCCATTCTATAAGACCATGGCTAATCTGATCTTGGGCTTAGCTCCACTTCCTTGCCCACTCCCCATAACCCTTTACTCCCTTATCTTTCAAAAATCTGTCCATTCCACCTTAAATATATTCAATGACCCAGCCTCCACAGCTCTCTGGGGCAAAGAATTCTACAGATTTGCAACCTTCTGAGAGAAGAAATTCCTCCTCAACTCAGTTCTAATTGGTCGACCTCTTATTCTTAAACTATGCCGCTAGTTCTAGATTACCCCATGAGTGGAAACATCCTTTCTGCATCTACCCTGTTGAGCCCCCTCAGTATCTTATATTTCAATAAGATCCCCTCTCATTCTTCTAACCTCCAATGAGTATAGACCCAATTTACTCAGTCTTTCTTCATAAGTTAACTCCCTCATCTCAGGAATCACCTTCTCTGAACTGCCTCCAATGCAAGTTTCTCCCTCCTTAAATAAGGAGATCAAAACTGTACACAGTACTCTAGGTGTGGTCTCACCAATATCCTGTACAGTTGCAGCAGTGCTTCTCTGTTTTTATACTCCATCCCCTTGCAATAAAGGCTAACATTCCATTTGCCTTCCTGATTACTTGCTGCACCTGCATGCTAACCTTTTGTGTTTCATGCACAAGGAGGGGTCGAGCGCTAGTCATAAACCAGCTGGTGGCCGCAATGCTGTGGTACCGGCTGGTCACTTTGACCCCTCCCCCTGCGTTTGTCGCCAAGATACAGAAGAAGCTGGTGGACTTCTTCTGGAACAACAGGAAGCACTGGGTCTCAGCCGCGGTCTTGAGTCTCCCGCTTGAGGAGGGCGGTCAGTCGTTGGTGTGCGTCAGCGCCCAGCTCGCGACTTTCCGTCTTCAGACCCTGCAGAGATACCTTTACGTCGAGCCCCCTCCTAGGTGGTGTGCTCTGGCGAGGTATTTCTTCCGCCAGCAGTGCGACCTCAAT
The DNA here is from genome assembly GCF_044704955.1 of Pristiophorus japonicus. NCBI lineage: Eukaryota > Metazoa > Chordata > Chondrichthyes > Pristiophoridae > Pristiophorus > Pristiophorus japonicus. The sequence goes on from NC_091993.1 coordinate 83,189,374, forward strand.
TATGACACGCAGCTCCTGTTTGTGAACTTGGGGGGTGCCAGGACCGCCCTCCGGGAGCTGCCTGTCTTTTACAGGGAACTCATCAGGGTCTGGAACAAAGTCTCCACCAAGCGCAGCTCTCCTCCGGCTGGAGTGGCGGCCGTCCTGCAGGAACCGCTGCTCGGGAATCCGTACCTCCACGGCCGAGGTTTTATGTGGCGGTCGGAAGAGAGGGCAGTGGCTGGTGAGGTGACCAGGGTCAGGGACCTGCTCGATGGCGGAGGAGCGGGCTGGATGGCGCCAGACACGCTGGCGCGGCGCCTTAATTCTGCCAACGTCCGCCACGCGGCCGATGCCATCGAGTCGCTAAAAACAGCTCTGGGCCCTGACTCCGTTAGATGCATCGAGGAGGCTCAAGCACGTGGGGAGATCCCGTCCGAACTGACCCCCGTCCGGACGGAATTCCTCATCGGCGCCAAACCCCGGAACCTCCCTCGGGGGCCGGCGCCTCACAACTTGAGCCGCCTCGGGGAAATCCCCTCCGTGCCTTTCAGTTCTGCGCGGAGGGGTTTCCTGTACGGGCTGCTCCTGCACACCCTCAACTTTGCCATCCTCGCCGGCCGTCCGGACACGCCATGGCGTACCATCTTGCCGTCCGGAGGAGGCGGGGGTCCCCGATGGAGGGCACTCTACACAGGGGTCCTCCCACTATTCATCGGGGACTTGGCCTGGAGGGTGGTGCACGGAGCAGTGCCGTGCAACAAATTTTTAAGCCGGTTCACGGACTCCCAGGCCGCCTGCAATTTCTGCGGTCTGGAGGAGTCCGTGTTCCATGTTTTTATTGAATGCACGAGGTTGCAGCCCCTGATCCACTATTTGAAGGGGCTGCTCCTGAAATTCTGGCTGCACTTCAGTCCCACTCTCCTGATCTTTGGGCACCCTGTGCGGAGGGGAGCGGGTAGGTCCGAAGGCCTCCTCGTAGGACTGCTCCTGGGCACGGCCAAGGGTGCCATCAGCCGGTCCAGGCAGCGGGCGGTCGAGGGGGTCGTTCAACCTGACTGCCTGCCTCTCTTCCGCTCTTACATCCGGTCCAGGGTGTCCTTGGAGATGAAGCACGCGGTGTCCACCGGTACGCTCACGGCCTTCCGCGAGAGGTGGGCACCGGAGGGACTGGAGTGCATCATCACGCCCGGCAACCAAATTTTAATTTGATTTTACGTTTTAAAGTTTAATTTGTTTTAATTGCCGGTGCTTTTAGTGTCCCCCTCCCCTTTTATAGGGGGCACTGGAAAAATTTGATTTTAGTGCCCAAAAAAACACAAAAAAAAGAAAAACACAAAAAAAAAAGGGGGGGAAAAAATAAAGGGCCTTGTAAATGTCTGGAGTGTCACCCAGGTCGGGTGGCATGGTTTTAATGTTTATGTTTTTGCAGGTAAACTCAAAAGAGTTTCATGCACAAGGATCCCCTCTGTACTGCAGCATTTTGTAATCTCTCTCCATTTAAATAATAATTTGCTTTTTTAGTTTTCCTGCCAAAGTGGATAACCTCACACTTTCCCACATTATACTCCATCTGCCAAATGTTTGCCCACTCACTTGGCCTGTCTATATCCCTTTTCAGATTCTTAGTGTCCTCCTTGCAACTTGTTTTCCCAACCATCTTTGTATCATCAGCATATTTGGCTACATTACACTCGGGCCCTTCATCTAAGTCATTAATGTAGATTGCGAATAGTTGAGACCCCAGTATCGATCCCTGTGGCACCTCACTAGTTACTTTTTGCCAACCGTAAAATGATCCATTTATTCAGACTAATATGTCCTTACTATACAGTACAAATGCACACGAGGCCCATACTAGAGAGAAGGTCACTCTGTGACCAATTCTTTATTAGCCAGCACTGAAGTGGAGAAGATGGGTGGAGCTTCCCCTTTTAAACCTGAAAATCCAGGTTAGGAGTGTCTCCCACAAGTTCACCACCGAGTGGTCAGTGTTCTCACGGTGTACAACTTAGGTCAGTTTATACATGGATTACAATGACAGTTGAATACATGACATCACCTCCCCCCCAAAGTCTCATTGGGATCACAGGTTAAGTCTCTCCGGTGGTTTACGCTCCCTTGTAGAGCGCCTGAGTTGGGGCTCCGGCCTGAGTGTCTGCTGTTTGCAGTGCCTCAGGCCTGTCCGGACTGCCCACAGTGACTGGGCTCTCCCCCACTTGGTTCCAGTGTTCGGTCACCTGTGGAGGAGTGAACTCTATATCGTGTTCTCTTTCTGCTTCTTCTATGCGGTTGCTGAACCTCCTTTTTGTTTGATCCACGTGTTTGCGGCAGATTTGTCCATTGGTAAGTTTAACTACCAGAATCCTATTCTCTTCTTTGGCAATCACAGTGCCTGTGAGCCATTTGGGCCCTGCAGCGTAGTCGAGAACAAAGACAGGGTCATTGACACCAATACATCGCGCCCTCGCATTCCCGTCATGGTAGTCACATTGTAACCGGCGCCGGCTCTCAACAATTTTTTTCATGGTGGGATGTATAAGGGATAACCTGGTTTGAGCGTCCTTTTCATTAGCAGTTCTGCGGGTGGAACCCCTGTGAGCGAGTGTGATCGACATCTATTGGCCAACAGGAGGAGTGATAACCGGCATTGTAGGGAACCAGCTTGGATTCTGAGCATCCCCTGTTTGATTATCTGCACTGCTCGTTCCGCCTGGCCATTTGAGGCCGGCTTGAATGGTGCCGTTCTGACATGGTTGATACCATTTCCTCCCATGAAGTCCTGGAATTCAATGCTTGTAAAGCACAGGCCATTGTCGCTGACCAAGACGTCCGGTAGACCATGGGCAGTGAACATTGCCCATAGACTTTCTACCGTGGCAGAGGATGTGCTTGAATTGAGAATGTCACACTCGATCCATTTGGAGTAGGCGTCTACTACAACCAAAAACATTTTTCCCATGAAAGGACTTGCGTCGTCCACATGGATGCTCATTGCCCAGATAGGCACACGTGTTGCACCTGCGAACACAAAGTTCCAGGACTGCATCTATCCCTGGCCACCAAACGTGTCACCTGGCAATTGCCTTCATCATGACAATGCCTGGGTGCTCATTATGGAGGTATCGGATGAATGCCTCTCTGTCCCTCTGGGGCATGACTACTCGGTTTCCCCATAGTAGGCAATCGGCCGCAATCGAGAGTTCATCCTTGCACCTGTGAAATCGTTTAAATTCCTCAAGGCATGCCCCGTAGGTGGCTGCCCAGTCCCTATTCAGGGCAATTTCTTGACTAAAGACAGTAGCGGGTCTCTATTTGTTCAGACTTTGATCTGATGGGCTGTCACGGGTGAGCCTTCGCTTTCGAAAGCTTCAACAGCCATGACCATCTCAGCAGCATGCTCGGTTTCCCCCTCGGTGGTGGCTAGTGGGAGCCTGCTGATTGCATCGGCGCAGTTTTCAGTGCCCAGTCTGTGCCGAATTGTATAGTCATAGGCGGCTAACGTGAGTGCTCCACCTCTGTATGCGGGCCGACGGATTTGCAGTTATGGCCTTGTTGTCAGCCAAAAGGGACGTTAGGGGTTTGTGATCTGTCTCCAGCTCAAATTTCCTTCCAAACAGGTACTGGTGCATTTTTTTTACTGCATATACACATGCAAGCGCTTTCTTTTCTACCATCCAGTAGCCCCTTTCTGCCTGGGACAGACTTCTGGAGGCATAAGCTACTGGCTGTAACTGACCCTTGACATTAACATGCTACAACACACACCCGACACCATAGGATGACGCATCACACGTTAAAACAAGTTTCTTACATGAGTCATATAGCGTTAACAGATTGTTGAAGCATAACAAATTGCGTGCTCTGTCAAAAGCCCTTTCCTGGCTAACCCCAGACCCATTCGCAACCTTTGCGTAGGAGCACATGTAGTGGCTCTAACAGTGTACTCAATTTGGGAAGAAAGTTACCAAAATAGTTCAGGAGCCCCAGGAACAAACGCAGCTCCGTCGTGTTACGGGGTCTGGGTGCTCTCTGGATCACTTCCGTTTTGGAAGCAGTAGGTCTGATCCCGTTTGCTGCTACCCTCATCCCCAGGAATTCTACCTCTGGAGTTAGGAAGATGCACTTCGCCTTTTTCAGTCGCAGACCTACCCGGTCCAGTCTGCATAGCATCTCCTCCAGGTTGTGGAGGTGTTCTTCAGTATCGCAACCCATGATGAGGATGTCGTCTTGAAAAACCACCGTCCTTGGAGACTTTCCATGTTTCGTTGAAAGATTGCGGCGGCTGAGCGAATCCCGAATGGACATCTGTTGTACTCAAACAACCCCTTGTGTGTCGTGATGGTGGTCAGCTTCTTCGACTCACCAGCTCCTGGGTCATGTAAGCTGAGGTCAGATCCAATTTTGAAAAAAGTTTGCCACCGGATAACGTCGCAAAGAGCTCCTCCGCTCTCGATAGCAGGTACTGGTCTTGGAGTGACACCCGATTGATGGTGGCCTTGTAATCGCCACATATCCTGACCGACCCATCCGCCTTGAGCACTGGCACAATCGGGCTCGCCCAGTCACTGAATTCGACTGGCGAGATGATGCCTTATCTCAGCAGGCGGTCCAATTCGCCTTCTATCTTTTCCTGCATCATGTACGGCACCGCTCTGGCCTTGTGGTGTACTGGCCTGGCGTCCGGGTTGATGTGAATCACTACCTTGGTCCCCATGAATGTGCCAATGCCGGGTTGAAATAGTCAGTCAAATTTGTCCAGGACCTGTGAGCTTGATATTCGCTCCACAGAAGAAATTGCATTGACATCATCCCATTTCCAGTTCATGACAGTAAGCCAACTCCTCCCCAGCAGTGCGGGACTGTCCTCCGGGACAATCCAGAGTGGCAACCTGTTCTCCGAATCTTTGTGGGTCACGACTACCGTGGCGCTGCCTAGCACCGGAATGATCTCCTTTGTATATGTCCGTAGCTGTGCGTCAATCGACAATAATTTTGGCCTCCTTGTCTTGGACACCTACAACTTGTCGAACTGTTTGATTCTCTTCAGGGACTGGCTGGCCCCCGTGTCTAGTTCCATTGATACTGGGATGCCATTGAGGAGCACTTTCATCATTATCGGTGGCGTCCTGGTAGTATGGACTGTGTATGTGCTCCACTTGAACTTGCTGAACTTCAGCTTCCAGCGATTTCCCCAGTGTCCATTTGGCCTCGTAGGGCTTACATCGGGCCCGTCCTCCTCGTCTATCAACCTGGCTGCAGGCTTCCTGCACTTACCCGCCAAGTGACCGCTGATGTTGCAGTTTCTGCAGATATATTGCTGATACCTGCAAGCTCTGACTGTGTGTTTGCCTCCACACCTCCAACATGAGCCATTGTTGGAAACAAAAAGAAGTCCATTACTGGACGATCATCTCTGACTGTCTCTGTAACTGTCCATAAACGCACCATTGACAGGTGTTGATGGCCCCATTACTGGCCGCATTGTCCCTTGCGATGGCATGAATCACCTTTCAGCTAGCCATTGTCTCTGTTGAATTCCCCCTTTGGGTTCAACTACATGCTCGGGCATGCCCGGTTGCCCCTGCCTGTCTGGAGAACTGCGTGCCGCGCTAACAATGTTGACTCCCTGTCCATTTGCTGCATTTAAACCAAGATTTTTGTCAAACATCATTCTGGTCTCTTCCTCCCCTGAGATAATTGTCTGGGCCATCAAAGCCGCCGTTTCCAGGGTCAAGTCTTTGGTCTCAATCAGTTTCCTGAAAACCCCAGCGTGCCCAATACCCTAAATAAAAAAGTCTCGCAGCATCTCCGCTCTGCATGCATCTGGGAACTTACATAGGCTCGCCAGTCGCCGATGGTCTGCCACGAAGTCTGGAACTCTTTGTCCTTCTCGCCGCCGGTGCGTGTAAAACCGGTGTCTCGCCATGTGCATTCTGCTCGCCGGTTTAAAGTGTTCCCCGATCAACTTACTGAGCTCTTCAAAAGTCTTGTCCGCCGGCTTCTCTGGCGCTAGAAGGTCCTTCATCAGGGGGTACGTCCTGGATTCACAAACCGTCAGGAGATGAGCCCTGCATTTATCGGCTGAATCCTGTCCCAGCCATTCCTTAGTGACGAAACTTTGCTGTAGTCTCTCAATAAAATCGTCCCAATCATCACCAACACAGTACCTCTCATCTGTGCTGCTAGTGGCCATGCTCGTGTGGTTTAAATCCCAGTTTCTCGTCGCCAATATGCCCTTACTATACAGTGCAGATGCACACGAGGTCCATACTAGAGAGGTGGTCACTCTGTGCCCAGTCCTTTATTAGCCAGCACTGAAGTGGAGAAGATGGGTGGAGCTTCCCCTTTTATACCTGAAAGTCCAAGTTAGGAGTGTCTCCCACAAGTTCACCAGACTGCTTCCCAGGATGGTGGGACTGACCTATCAAGAAAGACTGGATCAACTAGGCTTGTATTCACTGAAGTTCAGAAGAATGAGAGGGGACCTCATAGAAATGTTTAAAATTCTGATGGGTTTAGACAGGTTAGATGCAGGAAGAATGTTCCCAATGTTGGGGAAGTCCCGAACCAGGGGTCACAGTCGAAGGATAAGGGGTAAGCCATTTAGGACCGAGATGAGGAGAAACTTCTTCACCCAGAGAGTGGTGAACCTGTGGAATTCTCTACCACAGAAAGTTGTTGAGGCCAATTCACTAAATATGTTCAAAAAGGAGTTAGATGAAGTCCTTACTACTAGGGGGATCAAGGGGTATGGCGAGAAAGCAGGAATGGGGTACTGAAGTTGCATGTTCAGCCATGAACTCATTGAATGGCGGTGCAGGCTAGAAGGGCCGAATGGCCTACTCCTGCACCTATTTTCTATGTTTCTATGTTTCTACCTAGTGGTCAGTGTTCTCACAGTGTACAACTTAGGTCAGTTTATACATGGATTACAATGACAATTGAATACATGACACCGACTCGCTCTATTTTCTGTCAGTTAGGCAATCCGCTATCCATGCTAATATATTACCCCCAACCCCATGAGCTTTTATCTCGTGCAGTAACCTTTTATGTGGTACTTTATCCAATGCCTTCTGGAAATCCAAATACACCACATCCACTGGTTCCCCTTTATCCACCCTGCTCCTTACATCCTCAAGGAACTTCAGCAAATTTGTCAAACATGATTTCCCTTTCATAAAACCATGTTAACTCTGCTTGTCTGTATTATGCTTTTCCAAATGTCCTGCTACTGCTTCCTTAATAATGGACTCCAGCATTTTCCCAACGACAGATGTTAGGCTAACTGGTGTATAGTTTCTTGCTTTCTGTCTGCCTCATTTTTAAATAGGGGCGTTACATTTGCAGTTTTGCAATCCGCTGGAACCTCTCCAGAATCCAGGGAACTTTGGTAGATTACAACCAATGCATCCACTATCTCTGTCGCCACTTGTTTTAAGACCTGGCATGCAAGCCATCAGGTCCAGGGGACTTGCCCTCCTTTCGTCCCATTATTTTACCGAATACTTTTTCTTTAGTGATAGTGATTGTTTTAGTTGAGGTAGAAGATCAGCCATGATCTCATTGAATGGAAGAGCAGGTGCGAGGAGCCGAATGGCCTACTGCTGCTCCGAATTCTTATGTTCTTATCCATAAGAATTATACTAGGGTTTAAATGGTTAAGTTATGAGGACATGTTGCATAAAGTTGGCTTGCATTTCTTTGAGTTTAAAAGGTGGAGGGGTGGTCTAATCGAGGTCTTTAAAATGATACAGAGAAACTATTTCCTCTGGTGGAGAAATCCACAAGAAGGGTATCAAGCGATATGGAGCAAAGGCTGATAAATGGAGTTGAGAGACAGTCATGATATAACTGATGGGTGGAAAGGGTCCGAGAGGCTGAATGGCCCACGCTTGTTCCTGTAATGACTCAAGAGTCTGGTTACTGTAAACTCACTCAGGTGCAACCTGATCCATCTTTATTCCAGCCCAAGAGTGCCAGCGTGACAAAGACAAAGCTTATATACAGGTGACCAAGCACACATGCCACATCCGTACAGCCCGATGACCTCCGACCGTGGTGCTCTCTGGTGTCTGGTGACTCCCAAGCATTAATATATAACAACATCCCCCTTTTAAAATCTTAACAACAGTCTTTTTACAAATTAAGACAGTCTGGGTCTTTCCTCTCATGAGTTGATCGTCTCAGTTCAACTTTGGCTCTGGGAGAGCGTTCTGAGTCCGTTGAGACTGAGGGCTGAGTAGCTGATCTGATGGGAGTGGTCATGACCACATCAGAGACTGAAGGTTCAGAGTCAGTAATGTCAGCAGAGTCCTCTGAGGAGTGAACAATGGTTGGTTGGTCACTGACTGCATCTTCCTCACTCAGTTCCAATTCATCCGTGTGCCACAGTTTAACCTGATCAAGATATTTTCTGCATGTTTGCCCATTCTTGAGCGCGACAATAAACACTCTGTTACCCTCCTAGGCTGTAACAGTACCGATGATCCATTTTGGACCTTGACCATAGTTCAGTACAGTTGACCGAGATGTCACGTGACATGGCAACACGATCATTACACCATTGCTGACTTTGACGTCTGTTTTCAACACGATCATTCAAATCAGGATGAACAAGAGAAATCCTGGTCTTGAGATTTCTCTTCATCAGTAGTACAGCATGAGGAACCCCACTAAGCGTATGAGGTCTTGACCTTTAACTGAGCAATATACATGATAACCATCTCTGCAGTGAGCCCTGAGTTACATGTTTCATACTTTGCTTGATTGTTTGAATGGCATGCTCTGCTTGACTACTCGAAGCAGGCTTGAATGGAGCTTGATATGTCCTTACTACACAGTATAAATGCACACGAGGCCCATGCTTGAGAGAAGGTCAGTCTGTGACCTGTCCTTTATTCCTTAGCACTCAAGTGATGAAAGTGGGTGGAGCTTCCCCTTTTATACCTGAAGGTCCAGGTTAGGAGTGTCTCCCACCTAGTGGTCAGTGTTCTCACGGTGTACAACTTAGGTCGGTTTATACATGGGTTACAATGCTGGTTGAATACATGACATCACCTCCCCCCCCAAAGTCTTATTGGGATCACAGGTGGTCTCTCTGGTGGTTTACGCTCCCTTGTAGAGCGCCTGAGTTGGGGCTCCAGTTGTTGGGCGCTGGCCTGAGTGTCTGCTGTTTGCAGTGCCTCAGGCCTGTCCGGACTGCCCACAATGACTGGGCTCTCCTCCCTTTGGTTCCGGTGTTCGGTCACCTGTGGTGGAGTGAACTCTATATCGTGTTCTTCCTCTGCTTCTTCGATGGGGTTGCTGAACCTCCTTTTTGTTTGATCCACATGTTTGCGGCAGATTTGTCCATTGGTAAGTTTAACTACCTGAATCCTATTTCCCTCTTTGGCAACCACAGTGCCTGTGAGCCATTTGGGCCCTGCAGCATAGTTGAGGACAAAAACAGGATAATTTACATCAATACATCGCGCCCTCGCATTCCTGTCATGGTAGTGATATTGTGACTGGCGCCTGCTCTCGACAATTTCTTTCATGATGGGGTGTATAAGGGATAATCGGGTTTTGAGCGTCCTTTTCATTAGTAGCTCTGCAGGTGGAACCCCTGTGAGCGAGTGTGGTCGGGATCTATAGGCCAACAGGAGGCGTGATAAGCGAGTTTGTAGGGAACCCCCTTGGAATCTGAGCATCCCCTGTTTGATTATCTGCACTGCTCGTTCTGCCTGGCCGTTTGAGGCCGGCTTCAACGGTGCCGTTCTAACATGGTTAATTCCATTGCCTGCCATGAAGTCCTGGAATTCAGTGCTTGTGAAGCATGGGCCATTGTCGCTGACAAAGATGTCCGGTAGACCGTGGGCGGCGAACATTGCCCGTAGACTTTCTACCGTGGCAGAGGAAGTGCTTGAATTTAAAATGTCACACTCGATCCATTTGGAGTAGGCGTCTACTACAACCAAAAACATTTTCGCCATGAAAGGACCTGCGTAGTCCACATGGATGCGTGACCAAGGCTTGGCGGGCCATGGCCAGGGGCTAAGGGGGGCTCCCCTGGGGGCATGGCCCAGCTGGGCACACGTGTTGCACCTGCGAACACAAAGTTCCAGATCTGCGTCTATCCCTGGCCACCAAACGTGTGACCTAGCAATTGCCTTCATCGTGACAATGCCCGGGTGCCCATTGTGGAGTTCTCTGATGAACACCTCTCTGCCCATCTGGGGCATGACTACACGGTTTCCCCACAGTAGGCAATCGGCCTGAATCGAGAGTTCATCCTTGCGCCTGTGAAATGGTTTAAATTTCTCAGGGCATGCCCTGTACGTGGCTGCCCAGTCCCCATTCAGGACACATTTCTTGACTAGAGACAATAGCGGGTCTCTATTTGTCCAGACTTTAATCTGACGGGCTGTCACGTGTGAGCCTTCGCTTCCGAAAGCTTCAACAGCCATGACCAACTCAGCACCATGCTCGGTAGCCCCCTCATTGGTGGCTGAGTGCATCGGCGCAGTTTTCGGTGCCTGGTCTGTGCCGAATTGTGTAGTCATAGGCAGCTAACGTGAGTGCCCACCTCTGTATGTGGGCCGATGCGTTTGCATTTATGGCCTTGTTGTTGGCCAAAAGGGACGTTAGGGGTTTGTGATCTGTCTCCAGCTCAAATTTCCTGCCAAACAGGTACTGGTGCATTTTCTTTACCGCATATACACATGCGAGCGCCTCCTTTTCTACCATCCCGTAGCCCCTTTCTGCCTGGGACAGACTCCTGGAGGCATAAGCTACCGGCTGTAACTGACCCTTGGCATTGACATGCTGCAACACACACCTGACACCATAGGACGACGCATCGCACGTTAACACAAGTTTTTTACATGGGTCATTAATAGATTGTTGGAACATAACAAATTGAGTGCTCTATTAAAAGCCCTTTCCTGGCTGTCCCCCCAGACCCATTCGCGACCTTTGCGTAGGAGCACGTGTAGCGGCTCTAGCAGCGTGCTCAATTTGGGAAGAAAGTTACCAAAATAGTTCAGGAGCCCCAGGAACGAACGCAGCTCCGTCGAGTTACGGGGTCTGGGTGCTCTCTGGATCGCTTCCGTCTTGGATGCAGTAGGGCTGATCCCGTCTGCTGCTACTCTCATCCCCAGGAATTCTACCTCTGGAGCTAGGAAGACGCACTTCGCCTTTTTCAGTCGCAGCCCTACCCGGTCCAGTCTGCGTAGCACCTCCTCCAGGTTGTGGAGGTGTTCTTCAGTATCGTAACCCGTGATGAGGATGTCGTCCTGAAAAACCACGTCCCTGGAATCGACTTGAGGAGACTTTCCATATTTCGTTGGAAGATCGCGGCGGCCGAGCGAATCCCGAACGGACATCTGTTGTACTCAAACAACCCCTTGTGTGTCGTGATGGTAGTCATCTTCTTCGATTCACTCGCCAGCTCCTGGGTCATGTAAGCTGAGGTCAGGTCCAATTTTGAAAAAAGTTTGCCACCGGATAGCGTCGCAAAGAGGTCCTCCGCTCTCGGTAGCGGGTACTGGTCTTGGGGTGACACCCGATTGATGGTGGCCTTGTAATCGCCACATATCCTGACTGACCCATCCGCCTTGAGCACCGGCACAATCGGGCTCGCCCAGTCACTGAATTCGACTAGCGAGATGATGCCTTCCCTCAGCAGGCGGTCCAATTCGCCTTCTATCTTTTCCCGCATCACGTACGGCACCGCTCTGGCCTTGTGGTGTACTGGTCTGGCGTCCGGGTTTATGTGAATCACTACCTTGGCTCCCATGAAAGTGCCAATGCCGGGTTGAAATAATGAGTCAAATTTGTCCAGGATCTGTGAGCATGATACTCGCTCCACAAAGGAAATTGCATTGACATCGCCCCATTTCCAGTTCATGACAGCAAGCCAACTTCTCCCCAGTAGTGCGGGACCGTCCTCTGGGACAATCCAGAGTGGCAACCTGTTCTCCGAATCTTTGTGGGTCATGACTACTGTGGCGCTGCCTAGCACCGGAATGATCTGCTTTGTGTAAGTCCGTAGCTGTGCGTCAATCGGCGATAATTTTGGCCTCCTGGCCTTGGATGCCCACAACTTTTAGAACTGTTTGATACCCGTCAGGGACTGGCTGGCACCCGTGTCTAACTCCATTGATACTGGGATGCCATTGAGGAGCACTTTCATCATTATCGGTGGCGTCTTGGTGTATGAACTGTATACGTGCTCCACATGAACTCGCTGAACTTCAGCTTCCAGCGATTTCCCCCAGTGTCCATTTCTGCAATTTCTGCAGGTATTTTGCTCATCTCTGCAAACTCCGGCTGAATGTATGCCTCCACGCCTCCAGCATGAGTTGCGGTTAGAAACAAAAGGTCCCTTGCCAATCGATCGTCCTTGACTGCCCCTGTTATTGTTCTTGAGTGCACCATTAACAGGCGTTGATGGCCCTATTACTGGCCGCATTGTCCCTTGCAATGGCGTGAATTGCTGTTCAGCTTGCGATTGTCTCTGTCGAACTTCCCCTCTGGGTTCGACTACATGTTGGGGCATGCCTGACTGCCCTTGTCTGCCTGGAGAACTGTGTGCTGCTTTAACAATGTTGAATCTCTGTCCCAACCATTCCTTAACACAGTACCTCTCGTCTGTTCTGCTAGTGGCCATGCTCGCGTGGTTTAAATCCCAGTTTCTTGTCGCCATTGATACGTCCTTACTACACAGTATAAATGCACACGAGGCCCATGCTTGAGAGGTCAGTCTGTGACATGTCCTTTATTCCTTAGCACTCAAGTGATGAAAGTGGGTGGAGCTTCCCCTTTTATACCTGAAGGTCCAGGTTAGGAATGTCTCCCACCTAGTGGTCAGTGTTCTCACGGTGTACAACTTAGGTCAGTTTATACATGGGTTACAATGCTGGTTGAATACATGACTGAGCTGATCTCACATGTCTGATGCCATTGAGTTTCATGAATTCCTGGAACTCAAGACTTGTGAAGCAAGGTCCATTGTCGCTCACAACAATGTCAGGCAAACCATGAGTAGCAAACATGATATGAAGGCTCTCAATGGAAGTGCTGGATGACATAATAACACACTCTATCCACTTGGAATATGCATCTACTATGACAAAAAACATCTTTCCTAGGAACGGGCCCGCAAAATCAATGTGGATCCTTGACCATGGTTTGGATGGCCACGACCAAAGACTCAGCGGAGATTCCGCTGGGACTTTACTTAGCTGCATACAAGTATTGCACTGATGCATGCAGATCAGAGTCAATTCCAGACCACCATATATGAGACCTAACAATGGACTTCATCATGACAATACCAGGATGAGTGCTATGAAGTTCACGTACAAATTTTTCTCTACCTTTCTTAGGCATGTTTACGCGATTACCCCACAGTAAACAGTTCTTGCGACGGTTGTAAGGTTTGGTCTCCTCACGCATCTTCATAGGTATGGCAGACCAATCAACACTGAGTACACACTGTTTCACAACCAATAAAATAAGGTCATGGCTGGTCCAGATCCTAACTTGTTGAGCAGTGACAGGGATTCCTTCACTCTCAAAAGCATCCATTACTAACAGTAGATCTGCAGGTTGAGGCGCCTCCATCTCATTTGTGAGTATGGGCAGATGACTCAGTGCATCGGCACAATTCTCAGTGCCAGGTCTATGACAAATAGCATAATCATAGGCAGACAATGTCAGTCTCCACCTTTGAATGCAGGATGATGCATTGGTATTAATACCTTTGTTTTCCGCAAACAATGAAATGAGTGGCTTGTGATCCGTTTCTAGTTCAAAACGAAGACCAAACAGGAACTGGTGCATTTTTTTTACCCCATACACAGAGGCCAAAGCTTCTTTCTCTACCATACTGTAAGGTCTTTCCGCTTTGGACAGGCTTCTCGAAGCATACACAACAGATTGCAGCTTGCCCGATTCATTTGCTTGTTGGAATACGCAGTCAACCCCATATGATGAAGCATCACAGGCCAATTTAAGACGCTTACACGGATCACAATGAACAAGCAACTTGTTTGAACAAAGCAGATTCTTGGCTTTCTCAAAGGCTCTATCGTGAGACGCACCCCAGACCCAGTTGTCGCCTTTTCTTAGTAACACATGCAGTGGCTCTAGTAAAGTGCTCAATCTGGGTAAGAAATGACCAAAGTAGTTGAGTAGCCTAAGGAACGAACGCAGCTCGGTCACATTCTGAGGCCTGGGTGCATTTTTGATGGCCTCGGTTTTCGAATCAGTAGGCCTGATGTCATCAGCAGCAATCTTCCTCCCGAGGAATTCGACTTCAGGTGCCATGAATACACACTTCGAGTGCTTCAGCCTGAGTCCCACTTTGTCCAGACGCTGCAGGACTTCAAGATTGTTCAGATGTTCAGCAGTGTCGCAACCTGTGACCAGAATGTCATCTTGAAACATGACAGTTCTAGGAATGGACTTCAGTAAACTCTCCATATTCCTCTGAAATATGGCTGCAGCCGAACGAATCCCAAATTTTCGGACCACAAACGGTGAGAAGAACTGCTCTGCGCTTAACTGCGTAGGCCTCTGCCTCCATGCCGTTGGCTACAAAATACTGATCCAGGCGGTCGACAAAATCCGCCCAATTCTCGCCCTCCACGAATCTCTCCAGGATTCCAACAGGGCCCATTGTGCATGCAAAGGTTCTTAAATTACCTCATCGCCAATTGTAATGACTCAAGAGTCTGGTTACTGTAAACCTGATCCATCTTTATTCCAGCTGAAGAGTAACTGCGTGACAAAGACACCCAGCTTATATACAGATGACCAAGCACACATGCCACATGCGTACAGCCCAATGACCTCCGACCGCGTGCCCTCTGGTGTCTGGTGACCCCCAAGCATTAATACATAACAGTTCCCATGTTGAATGTAATGGGACCAGCCTAACAACATGGGTGTGAACAATTAGTGGGGAATTTTTGATAGATTCTCCATGACATGTTTTGGGCTGAACTACTGAACAACAACAACGCTCTTAACACCACCCAACATCCCAATGGATTCAAAGTGCCGCACGCAATTCGTAAAATACCCTCAATACTTTCTGTGTAACATGGACACAACTGACAATTTATATGCAGAAGTCAAGAAGCCACAATAGAAATTCACTGGGTGAGGCCAAACTGAAGGACCTTGCCCATGTATACATGAAGTGAGGAAAGGTGAAGCATTAAGATGAACGTTGGTAGTACAGGCAAGCTTCACTATCATTCAGTTATAAATGAATCGAAGTGCTCCATAGGTGCAGATCTGTCATATTTATTTTAGCGTTCCCGACCAGATGCTTCAGAGAAATCACTTGAAACTGCAGGCTTCACTGTTCATTTATCACTTCAATTTCCGCTTTCAGATTCTAATAATGCAGCTTCACTGATTATTTGCATTGTACGGAGGCGTGCTGCTGAGAATAACAAAGACCCTCTTGAGAGTTGGTGTCAATTTAAATCAGTTCCATGTCATGAATCTGAGTGACAGGATCACTAGGCAAAAAATTAGGAACTTCCCCAAGGGATGGAATCCGTGAAGGAAAAAAATATTGGAATGTATGCAAACAAAAAGAGTAACTCAAGAGCACTGGGTTTTCATTTCCCAACTCACAACAAAACAACAGCAAAATGAAATTATTATAAATGCAGCAGTGATCTCCGAAAAAGGTTAAACATTCTGCCTGAAACGCCACCATTTCAAAAATGTTAGAGGAATACCAGAATCGCTTCTCTATCCTTTCCAAATGTGTTAGATGACTTCTGTGCTCATCAAGGATATTCGTGCAGGGAACTAGAACTCGTGACTATTTCAGAGATGCAAGGGAGAATTTTAAGTGCCTCTGCCCACCAAAAACCAGGCGGAACAGGACATAAAAGCCAAGAGCTGCACTGACTGTTCCGTAACCTTCATGTGGCTCTTTGATTGCAGCTGCTTGCTTGGGCGGCTGAGCTGCCCGCTTGGCTCAGGTGGGAGCTTCAGGAATACCTGTGAATCAGGGTTCTATGACGTATGCAGGACTCCAGAGCTATTCTAATGGCTGCTGGAAAAAAATGCCTGCTGCAGACACTCATTTCAATAAAACTTGGCAGGTAAGAAACAGAGGCCTTTGCAGGCACGTGTAAAAATTATTTTTATGAAGCCAGGAGGAACAGAAGCGCTCTTTTGCACCACACACGAGGAAAGTTTGAGATACAACCGCTCTGGGCTTCCCTCCCTTCTGTGTTTCCAAAACCTTTCTGATCTACCCACCCCGCCCCCGCTCCCTTCCATCCACAGCAACATATTTGAATACCAGTCAGGCGGCCTCCAGACTGCACGATATTCGCTGGCCAAAATGGCATGATTTCAATTAATGAGGCTTGGTCATTAAAAACGGACTGTGCCTCTCACAGCACCTCCTAGTCAGCAGACCCATGCTTTCCATTGACCAACTGCCTGGGAGTTAAAACTCTCCCTGCAGCATCAGCGAGCACAGCATAGGTTAGGTATAGTATTGTTATACACAGAGTAAACCTGTTTATTCATCCTGTCCCAAGAAACACCCCCTAATGCATCAGTGTTGCATTTTTCTATTTCCCACAACAGCCATCGTGTGCCCTGTCTACCTGGGATCTCCAATTCAGTGCCAGTTGGGAGGCACTAGGATCTGGCTCAGATCAGCCCATACTCATTTCATAGAGAACCACTACGGTCAAAGGAAGAACAATTGGTGCTAGAATCCAAACAAACAGTGTGCCAGTGATAAAAGACCAATCTCTGATTCACTGTGCCACCTAGTCCTTGTACACTCCACATGATCATATTCAATGCCGTTCAAAATGTAGAAACTTATCAACAAAAAAAAGTCTCCATGGAAAAGCTCATTGCAAATTTGGCATTATAAAACGGAGTTTAAAAAAAGCAGTATAAAACTAATTGTCTCATCCAGCCTGCTGAGTACACATGCTGTGCATTAAGGGCATGCACAGAGTTGTTTTAAATCTCCCTTTGTCACTTCTCAATGCCTGAATGCGCAGAGCTGCAGTCAAAAGTAATCTCTGCATAAATGATGTATGAACTACAAAAATCTCCAACTTCCATTTCACCTTTGTTTCAGCATCAGTGTCTGAGCTGAAAACTTGAAAACTATTAACGGTAATAAAGTGAAGTATCAGGAGGAGCTCTGTAATATTAACCCGATACATCCACAATAACTTCCCTTTCCATTCTCGGATTCCAGGATGACACTAATTTTAATTTCTATTTAATATACTCTATTCATTCTTAACCTTTCATATTAAGTTGCTTTTCTTTCTTGTTACGTCTTCTAGGTCCAGTGTTCATTTTTGGAAGTGGGGCCCAGATTGAAAAAAAAAAGATCTTTGGTTTAGTTGGAATACCAACTCAAAGAACGTTGTTTTTTTAGCTGCTCTGGCATCTAAAGATTGAGATGGTTAATGACAGAGGGAGGATGTTTCTTCCATGGGACACTCCGCTGCAGTTCACCAAGTGTTAATCTCAAAACATTCAACCAAAACAAGCAAACATCAACAACGGCTTGTATTTATACAGAAAAACATCCCAATGTGATTCACAGAGGGTAAAGGAATACATGGAGACTAAACCAAGAAGGAGGTATTAGGAAGGAGCAGCCGAAAGCTTGAACAACTTGTATTTAAAAAGCGCTTTTCACGTAGTGAAACGTCCCAAGCGTTTCTCAAGAGTATTAAGCACTTCGAAGATCTCCTCAATCGATACTCTGCTTTTGACTCGAGTGTTTTTGACTCTATCCCACAGCATGCTACCCGCCACCACCAGAATAACAAGGCTAGGGAGCGGATGGAATCCCTGCTGAGGCATTGAAGTATGGCGGAGAGGCACTGTTGGCGTGAATACATTACCTCATCTCTCTCATCTGGAGGGAGGAGAGCATGCCGGGAGATCTCAGCGATGCAGTGATCGTGACCATCTTTAAAAAAAGGAGACAAGTCCAACTGCAGCAACTACAGAGGAATCTCCCTGTTATCAGCCACTGGGAAAGTTGTCACTAGAATCCTCCTCAACCGTTGTCTCCCTGTGGCCGAGGAGCTCCTCCCGGAGTCACAGTGCGAATTTCGTCCCCTATGAGGCACAACAGACATGATTTTTGCAGTGCGAACGCTGCAGGAAAAATGCAGGAAACAGCGCCAGCCTTTATACATGGCCTGCTTCGACCTTACAAAGGCCTTTGACACCGTCAACTACGAGGGTCTATTGAACGTCCTCCTCCGTTTCGGATACCCCCAAAAGTTAGTCAACATCCTCCACCTGCTCCACGATGATATGCAAGCCGTGATCCTTACCAACGGATCCATTACAGACCCAATCCATGTCCAGACCGGGGTCAAACAGGGCTGGGTCATCGCCCCAACCCTTTTCTCAATCTTCCTCGCTGCTATGCTCCATCTCACAGTCAACAAGCTCCCTGCTGGAGTGGAACTAAACTACAGTACCAGTGGGAACCTGTTCAACCTTTGCTGTCTCCAGGCCAGGTCCAAGACCACCGCAACCTCTGTCGTTGAGCTACAGTACGCGGCGACGCCTGCATCTGCGCACATACAGAGGCTGAACTCCAGGACATAGTCGACGTATTTACTGAGGCGTATGAAAGCATGGGCCTCACGCTAAATATCAGTAAGACAAAGGTTCTCCACCAGCCTGTCCTTGCCGCACAGCACTGCCCCCCAGTCATCAAGATCCATGGTGCGGCCGTGAACAACGTGGACCATTTCCCATACCTCGGGAGCCTCTTATCAACAAGAGCAGGCATTGATGACGAGATTCAACACTGCCTCAGGTGCGCCAGTACAGCCTTCGGTCGCCCGAGGAAAAGAGTGTTCGAAGACCAGGCCCTCAAATCTACCACCAAGCTCATGGTCCACAGGGCTGTAGTAATACCCGCCCTCCTGTATGGCTCAGAGGCATGGACCATGTACAGTAGGCACCTCAAGTCGCTGGAGAAATACCACCAGCGATGTCTCCGCAAGATCCTACAAATGCCCTGGGAAGACAGGTGCACCAACATCAGCGTCCTCACCCAGGCTAACATCCCCTGCATTGAAGCACTGACCACACTCGATCAGCTCTGTTGGGCAGGCCACATTGTCCGCATGCCAGACAAGAGACTCCCAATGCAAGCGCTCTACTCGGAATTCTTTCACGACAAACGAGCCAAAGGTGGGCAGAGGAAACATTACAAGGGACACCCTCAAAGCCTCCCTGATAAAGTGCAACATCCCCACCGACACCTGGAAGTCCCTGGCCAAAGACCGCCCTAAGTGGAGGACGTGCATCCGGGAGGGCGCTGAGCACCTCGAGTCTCATCGCCGAGGGCATGCAGAAATGAAGCGCAGGCAGCGGAAAGAGCGTGCGTCAAATCTGTCCCACCTGTGATAGGGACTGTGGCTCTTATATTGGACTGTTCAGCCACCCAAGGACTCATTTTAAGAGTGGAAGCAAGTCTTCCTCGATTCCAAGAGACTGCCTATGATGATGAGGATGATAAACATTTGTAGAATAAGTAGAAATTAGTGCGGGTGACCAAAAGCTTGGTCAAAGAGGTATGTTTTAAGGAGCGTCTTGAAGGAGGAAAGAGAGGTAGAGGCGGAGAGGTTTAGGCAGAGAGTTCCAGAGCTTGGGGCCTCGGCAACAGAAGGCCACCAATGGGTGAGCGATTATAATCTGGGATGCTCAGGAGGGCAGAATTAGAAGAGCACAGACATCACGGGGGTTTGTAGGGCTGGAGGAGATTATAGAGATAGGGAGGGGCGAGCCCATGGAGGGATTTTAAAATAAGGATGAGAATTTTGAAATCGAGATGTTGCTTAACCCAAAGCCAATGTAGGTCAGCGAGCACAGGGGTGAACAAAAGAGATAGGTTTTAAACAATGTCTTAAAAAGAAGGAGAGTGAGATGCAGAGATTTAGGGCGGGAGTACGAAAGTGTGAAGCTCAGCTGGCTAAAGGCACAGCCGTCAATAGTGGGGCAATGGGAGGAGGGATGCACATGAGTCCAGAGTTAAAGGACTGAAGAGTTTGGATGGAGAGTGAG
Organism: Pristiophorus japonicus; assembly: GCF_044704955.1. Classification (NCBI taxonomy): domain Eukaryota; kingdom Metazoa; phylum Chordata; class Chondrichthyes; family Pristiophoridae; genus Pristiophorus; species Pristiophorus japonicus. The sequence continues at coordinate 83,209,450 of NC_091993.1, forward strand.
GGTGTTGTAGCACTGGAGGAGTTTACAAATAGTGAGGGGCAAGGGCCAATTGAAACATGAGGATGAGAATTTTAGCCTTGAGGCTTTGGAAGCCAACATGCCAGTGAAGAAAGAGGTCATGAGTGAGCAGGACTCGGCAAAGGATGGGATACAAGCAACAGGGTTTTGGATGAGCTGAAATTTACAGAGGGTGGAGGAAGGAAGGCCGGTTCGGAGAAGATTGGAATTGTCGAGTCTGGAGGTGACAGAGGCATGGATGTCGATTTCAGCAACAGATAAGCTGAGAGAGGGGCTTTGTTCCAGGGGTGGGAGCAGGCACTCTCTGTGATGAAGAGAATAATCGGGTCAGAAGCTCAGTTCAGGTTTGCATAAATGTCGAGGCTGTGAACAATAAAAAAAATTCAGAGAAAGAGAAAGAAAAATAGAAAAATCAACTGTAATGTGAAGAGCAAGCTACAATATGTCCTCATATCATCATCATAGGCAGTCCCTCGGAATTGAGGAGGACTTGCCTCCACTCTAAAAATGAGTCCTTAGGTGGCTGAACAGTCCAATACGAGAACCACAGTCCCTGTCACAGGCGGGACAGATAATCTTTGAGGGAAAGGGTGGGTGGGACTGGTTTGCCACACGCTCTTTCCGCTGCCTGCGCTTGATTTCTGTACGCTCTCGGCGATGTGACTCGAGGTGCTCAGCGCCCTCCCGAATGCGTTTCCTCCACTTAGGGCGATCTTTGGCCAGAGACTCCCAGGTGTCAGTGGGGATGTTACACTTTATCAGGGAGGCTTTGAGAGTGTCCTTGTAACGTTTCCTCTGCCCACCTTTGGCTCATTTGCCGTGAAGGAGTTCCAAGTCGAGCGCTTGCTTTGGGAGTCTCGTGTCTGGCATGCAAATGTTGTGGTCTGCCCAGCGGAGCTGATCAAGTGTGGTCAGTGCTTCAATGCTGGGGATGTTGGCCTGGTCGAGGGACTAACATTGGTGCGTCTGTCCTCCCAGGGATTTGTAGTACCAACAAAGGTGTGCCCAAAACAGCAGTGTCTGCCTCAACCTCCAACCAGAAAAGAGTTAAGTAGGTGCAAGTTCATCTGACTGTGGCCTTATTGAAAGTAATTATGTCGTGGAACAACCATGAGGGGCAGGTTTGAGGAGAAGCTACAGATCCACCTGACCCCAGCCCAGCCACTCAGGATTGTTGCTGTATATTAATCCAATACTGCATCAGTTCCAGTGGTCACAAACGACGCAGGCCCATAACACAAGAACCTAACTGTTTTCGATTCCGGTTGATCATCAGCGCTTCAATAGTGTGTTTATGGAATTGTTCTGTTACATCCCCATTAAGTGAAATTCTCATTAGCAATGTTCTCATTAACTGCCACATAATAACGCATTAACTGCCTGTCACTTCTGTTCACCCCATGCTCACTATAGGTTGGTAATCGTTTGATGCATTCACTCTTAATTACATCTCTATCTATTTAAATGGGCTTGCAATTTTCTTTTCCTTATAAAATCTCACTTGTGGTAGTAATATCGTATGTATAGGCATTTGATTGAGTATTGCTTCCACAGAGAGATTTGTGAGGAGATGATGTTTCCACTGATCGGTCTCAAAGCACATGCATACGCTTAATGATGTCATCCATGCTGATGAGGATGCGGCCTCGGTGGAGTATTAGAAAAACACTTAAGTTTGTTTTTTGGTCAACAACAACAATTTGCATTCATATAGCGCTTTTAATGCAGTAAAACATCCTAAGGTGCTTCACAGGAGCACTGTAAAACTGAATTTGACAGCGAGCCACATAAGGTGAAACTAGGGTAGGTTTTAAGGAGCATCTTAAAAGAGGAAATAGAGGTAGAGAGGCGAAGCGGTTTAGGGAGGGAGTTCCTGAGCTTGCGGTCTTGGCAGCTGAAGACACCACCACCAATGGTGGAGTGATGCTCAAGAGGCCAGAATTAGAGGAGCGCAGATATCTCAAAGGGTTATAGGGCCAGAAGAGATTACAGAGATAGGGAAGGGCAAGGCCATGGAGGGATTTGAAAAGGAGGATGAGAATTTTTAAATCGTGGCGTTGCTGAACCGGGAGCCAATGGAAGTCAGTGAGCACAGGGGTGATGGGTGAATGGGACTAGGTGCGAGTTAGGACAAGGGCAGCAGAGTTTTGGATGACCTTGTGAGAGGCTGGCCAGGAGTGGGTTGGAATAGAGGTAACCAAGGCATGGATGAGGGGTTCAGCAGCAGATGAGCTGAGGCAGGGGCGGAATCGTGCAATGCTCTGGAGGCGGTATTAGTGCCTTTAAGTCATGTCACTTTACAGATAGTTTGGAAGTGCAATGCGAGAAACTCCATGTTAAACTTACATAAGAACATAAGAACATAAGAATTAGGAACAGGAGTAGGCCATCTAGCCCCTCGAGCCTGCTCCACCATTCAACAAGATCATGGCTGATCTGGCCGTGGACTCAGCTCCACTTACCCGCCCGCTCCCCATAACCCTTAATTCCCTTATTGGTTAAAAACTTCAAAGTGTCACACATGTAAAGAAAGTGCTCGTTATATTTCCAAAGTCCTTCACAGTTAACAGATTGGCTTAATTAACCAGGTTTAATAAACCATGCTAATTAGCTGAAATATACTCAGGTGCAAAAACAAACAATCATGAACCACCAATTAAACAAAACCAAAAACAAATAATATTGAGACTTTTGCTTCAGCCATTATCTTCTCCCCTCAGTAAGGCCAGTGTACACATCTAAGAATAAAATAACCTAAAATATTGCAATATTACAGTTCTAAAAATAAAGCTTTATCATCATCATAAGCAGTCCCTCAGAATCGAGGAAGACTGCTTCCACTCTTAGCATGAGTTCTTCGGTGGCTGTACAGTCCAATATGAGAATCACAGTCTCTGTCACAGGTGGGACAGATAGTGGTTGAAGGAAAAGGTGGGCGGGGAGCCTGGTTTGCTGCCTGCGCTTGTTTTCTGCATACTCTTGGCGACAAGACTCGAGAAGCTCAGTGCCCTCCCGAATGCACTTCCTCAGCTTACCCATAACATTACACTTAATTTTGGAAATGCCGACAAGTTTATCCTGCACAGATTTATGTCGCTCTTTGGAGTCAAGGACTTGAGTTCTATTCAGTCTCAAAGTGATAAATTTCACCTGGGTTTTGGAATTTTCAGTTTCAGTTGTTCAGACAGACACATCATGGGAGTCGGCTTTCATTCTGCTTCTCTGAAAGTATGGTTACCAGCAAACGCGACCAAACTGGGTCACATAGCAACTGGATAGAAAAGGACCCTTCAATTGATCCTTATATCCTGTTGACAAATTGTACACATGAGAGAGATGTATTATCGGAGTTGTACTTTTGAGCTGCTCCTGTGTAACAGTAATACTGAGATGGCACCATGACAACAGATACCAAAAGACAAGCTGGAAGAAAGTCTACAAATAACTGGTAGGCAATGGAAATCAAAAGTAACTATTTTTCTTTCTGTGCTTTATGCAGATTGAGACATTGAATAAAAACTCCAAGCCGTTTGGGATTTTTGTGTGCTTCTAAGGGATATGGACATTTGCCTTGGAGCTGAGGAGGAGTTTTCTTTTTGTCGGGTACTTTGATGCTAAGCGCAGACATTGCAGCGAGAGTGAGGCGATTGGCTTGGATCTGTTTGAGGTGGTGGTTATTGTGTTCCGGTTACAGATGAGACTGCACACAGGGAGGTTAAAGTAACAGTGACCTCAGTCTTTATTAAGACACTCCAGAGTGAGGAACACGTCTTAAGGGCTGGCTTATATACAGTGCTCCCAAGGGATGCTGGGATCCCTTGGGACTTCAGGGGATGTGCTCCCTGGTGGCGGAACATGGAAGTGCATGCTTTACAGATACACAACATCACTCCCCCCCCCCCCCACAAAGTCAAAGTGAAAACTATTTACAAGCTGAGGCGGTCGGGAGTCTTTCTTTCCCTGGTGGACTACCTCGGTACAAATGTCTGTTCTGGTATGTTGGCTGTTGTTGGCCCTGCAGGGCTGCTGGGTAGCCTGGCCTTGCTGAGCTGTTGGGCATGATGGTTTCGACTTCCTGGTCCGGGGTGGTGTCGTTGATCCTTTGGGTGTGTGTTGTGGGCTCGAAAAAGGTGGTGTCTGCTGTGGGTTGTTCAGGGCAGTCTGTGAACTGCAGCCTCATTTGGTCCAGGTGCTTTCTGCATATTTGTCCATTGTCTAGTTTGACTACAAACACCCGACTCCCTTCTTTAGCTATCACCGTGCCCGCGATCCACTTGGGACCATGTCCATAGTTTAGCACATACACAGGGTCATTCAGATCAATTTCCCGTGACACAGTGGCGCGACCATCGTTTACATTTTGTTGCTGCCGCCTGCTCTCTACCTGATCATGCAGGTTGGGGTGAACCAGCGAGAGTCTGGTTTTAAGTGTCCTTTTCATGAGTAGCTCAGCCGGGGGCACCTCTTTGAGCGAGTTGGGTCTCGTGCAGTAGCTGAGCAGTACTCAGGACAGGCGGGTTTGGAGTGAGCCTTCTGTGACTCGTTTAAGGCTCTGCCTGCCCATTGGAGGCTGGTTTAAACGGGGCCGAGGTGACATGTTTGATCCCATTGCGGGTCATGAATTCTTTAAATTCGGCACTGATGAAACATGGCCCGTTGTCACTGACCAGTATGTCAGGCAGGCCGTGGGTGGCAAACATGGCCCTCAGGCTTTCATTGGTGGCAGTGGCGGTGCTTCCTGACATTATTTCACATTCAATCCATTTTGAAAAAGCATCCACCACCATCAGGAACATTTTACCGAGAAACGGGTCCGCATAGTCGACATGGATCCTCGACCATGGTCTGGAGGGCCAGGACCACAAACTTAGTGGTGCCTCTCTGGGCGCGTTGCTCAACTGAGCATACACGCTGCATTGCCGTACACAGGACTCTAAGTCAGAGTCGATACCGGGCCACCACACGTGGGATCTGGCTATCGCTTTCATCATTACTATACCCGGGTGTGTGCTGTGGAGATCCGAGATGAATGTCTTCCTGCCCTTTTTGGGTAGCACTACGCGGTTACCCCACAACAGGCAGTCTGCCTGAATGGACAGCTCGTCCTTTCGCTGCTGGAATGGCTTGATTAGCTCTTGCATTTCAACGGGGATGCTGGCCCAGCTCCCTTGCAGTACACAGTTTTTTACTAGGGACAGCAGAGGTCTAAGTCCTAATCTGGCGGGCCGTGACAGGTGATTAAATCATTTTCAAACGCTTCCATGACCATCAATAAGTCTGCAGGCTGCGCCACCATCAACAAGTTTGCAGGCTGCGCCATTTCCACCCCCGTGGTGGGCAATGGTAGCCGACTGAGAGCATCCGCTCACTTCTCGGTGCCTGGCCTGTGGCGGATGGTATAGTTATACGCTGATAGCGCGAGTGCCCGCCTTTGTATGCGGGCTGAGGCATTAGTATTTATCCCATTATTTTCAGCGAACAGGGATATGAGGGGCTTGTGATCGGTTTCCAGCTCAAATTTGAGGCCAAACAAGTACTGATGCATTTTCTTTACCCCGAACACAAACGCTAATGCCTCTTTCTCAATCATGCTGTCGGCCCTCTCGGCCTTAGATAAGCTCCTGGAGGCATAGGCGATAGGTTGCAACTTCCGCGCAACGTTGTAATACACACCCGACTCCGTACGACAACGCATCACATGCTAGCACAAGTCTTTTACACAGGTTATACAATACAAGCAGCTTGTTGGAGAATAAAATGTTTCTGGCTTTCTCAAAAGCAATTACTTGGGTTTTTCCCCATACCCAGTTCTCACCTTTATGCAATAACACATGTAGGAGCTCTAAGAGAGTGCTTAACCCCGCTAGGAAATTACCAAAATAGTTGAGGAGTCCCAGGAACGACCGCAGCTCCGTAACATTCTGTGGCCTAGGCGTGTTCCTGATAGCATCTGTCTTGGCGTCTGAGGGCCGAATGCCGTCCGCCGTAATCTTTCTCCCCTAAAACTCCACTTCTGTTGCCATGAAGATGCATTTCGACCTCTTCAGCCGCAGCCCTACGCGATCCAGTCGCTGGAGGACCTCCTCCAGGTTTTGTAGGTGCTCGACGGTGTCCCGACCCATGACCAATAGGTCGTCCTGAAAAACCACTGTGCGTGGTACCAACTTGAGTAGGCTCTCCATATTTCTCTGGAAGCTCGTGGCAGCCGACCGAATTTCAAACGGGCATCTGTTGTAGACGAACAGTCCCTTGTGCGTGTTGATGCAGGTGAGGCCCTTCGAAGACCCCTCCAGCTCCTGCTTCATGTAGACCGTAGTTCGAAGCCGAACTTGGTGAACGTTCTGTCTCCTGCCAGCGCCGCAAATAGGTCTTAGGTAGCGGGTATTGGTCCTGGAGCGAGAAACGATTAATAGTTACTTTATAATTGCCGTAAATCCTGACCGTGCCATCACTTTTGAGTACTGGAACAATCGGGCTGGCCCACTCGCTGAATTCCACTGGGTAGATGATGCCCTCGTGTTGCAGCCTGTCCAGCTCGATTACCACTCTCTCCCTCATCATGTGAGGTACCGTTCGCGCCTTGTGGTGGATGGGACGTGCCTTAGGGACCAAGTGGATCCGCACCTTCATCCCAGAAAAGTTTCCAATGCCTGGCTCAAAAAGGGAAGGAAATTTGTTAAGAACCTGGGTACCTGAGGCTTCATCGACATGTGATAGCGTGCGGATGTCATCCCAGTTCTAACGGATTTTGCCCAGCCAGCTCCTTCCAAGCAGTGTGGCGCCATCGCCCGGGACAATCCAGAGTGGCAGTTCATGCACCGTGTCCTCGTAGGTGACGTTGACCATGGCGCTGCCCAGGACTGTGATGAGCTCTTTGGTGTACATTCTCAGTTTCGTGTGGATGGGGCTCAGGGCTAGTCTGAGTGCCTTGTTGCACCACAGTCTCTCAAACATCTTTTTACTCATGATGGATTGGCTAGTGCCAGTGTCCAGTTCCATGGCTACGGGTAAGCCATTCAATTTTACATTTAGCATTATAGGTGGACATTTCATCGAAAATGTGTGCACCCCATTACTTCAGCATCTGCCGCCTCTCTCTGAAGCTTGAAATTGCTTTGATCCTCCATGGACCGATCTTCCTCTGCCACGAGGTGATTAGCAGGTTTTGCAGAGCTTGCAGCTCGTCTGCAAGCTCGTTGGAGGTGCCCCATTGTTCCACAGCTCTTACAAACATACCCTTTAAAGTGGCATGAATAGGCTGAATGGAAGCCTCCACAACACCAACAAGGTGTGAATTGCCTTGCATTCATCCTTTGTTGCAGACTCGGAGTCATCTGGGTCACCTGAGGCCTGCTGGCAGTTGCAGACTTGTGGTTTCTGCCTTGTACATTTCTGCTCGCAAACACAGTTCCAGTTAATTTATGAACATTGCTAGCACTTGTGTGTTGAGAGATTTGTTTGGTGTTATCACTGATGGACATAAATGCCTGTGCTATCGCAATGGCCCTACTGAGGGTCGGTGTCTCTACAGTCAAAAGTTTTCGTAGGATGGTCTCGTGGCCAATGCGCAGTACAAAAAAGTCTGAGCATCTGCTCCAGGTAGCCATCAAACTCACATTGTCCTGCAAGTCACCTTAGCTCGGCGACATAGCTCGCCACTTCCTGACCTTCAGATTGCTGGCACATATAGAACCGATACCTCACCATCAGCATGCTCTCCCACGGGTTAAGATGCTCCTGAATCAGTGTACACAGCTCCTCATACAACTTATCTGTGGGTTTCACCGGAGCCAGAAGATTCTTCATGAGGTTGTAGGTCGGTGCTCCGCAGACTGTGAAGAGGACCGCTCTCCTTTTTGCAGCGCTTCCTTCTCCGTCCAGCTCGTTGGCTACAAAGTACTGGTCTAGCCATTCGACATAGGCTTCCCAGTCCTCACCCTCTGAGCTATTCTCCAGGATGCCCACAGTTTGCTGCATCTTTGCGTTGGATTTGTATACTCGTCGCCAGTTATTGTGTTCTTAACACAGATGAAACTGCACATAGGGAGGTTAAAGTAACAGTGACTTCAGTCTTTATTAAGACACTCCAGAGTGAGGAACAGGCCTTGGTAGCTGGCTTATATACAGTGCTCCCAAGGGATGCTGGGATCCCTTGGGACTTCAGGGAATGAACTCCCTGGTGGCGGAACATGGGAGTGCATGCTTTACAGATACACAACAATGGTCATTGGGGAACTCTCCCCAGAGCAGTGCCACACCAAATGCAGCTTCAGCAAGAACTGAAAATCCATCATGGCAGATAGGTAGGAGAAAATTACCTCAGGATCACGTAGAATCATGGTATAGTACAGCACAGAATGAGGCCATTCGGCCCATCGTGTCTGCGTGGGTAACCCGGTTAGTCCCTCTCCCCCGCTCTTTCCCCAGATCCTTGCAATTTTTTTTCCTTCAAGTATTTATCCAATTACCATTTGAAGGCTACCATTTACTATCAGGCAGTGCATTCCAAATCCGAACAACTCATTGCGTAAAAAAGTTTTCCTTTTTGTCGCCTCTGGTTCTTTTGTCTATCACCTTAAATCAATGCCCTCTTATGCTTGACCTTTCAGCCATTGGAAAAAGTTTCTCCTTATTTATTCTATCTAAATCCTTCGTGATTTTAAACACCTTCATCAAATGTCCTCTTAGCCTTCTCTGCTCTCAGGAGAACAACCCCAGCCTCTCTCATCAATTTACGTAACTGTAATCCTTCGTCCCTGGAACCATTCTAGTAAATCCTGTTTGTACCCTCTTCAAAGCCTTGACATCCTTTCTAAAGTGTGGTGCACAGAATTGCACACAATACTCCAGCTGGTACAGGTGCAATATCTCTAATCCGGAATTCTGAAAACCGGAATTGTCTGAAAACCGGACATTTCGGCAAGAAGCAGAGGATCGGCGGGCGGCGAGGTCCGAAATCTGGCAAAACCCACAATCCGGCATGGATTCGGTCCGTGGCGAGGTCCGAAATCCGGCAAAACCCGAAATCTGACACGGATTCGGTCCACGCGAGGTCCGAAATCCAGCAAAACCCAAAATCCAGCATGGATTTGGTCCCAAGGATTCCGGATTTCAGACTATTGATTTTTTTGTCTGAAATCCGGAAAAACCTATAAACTGGCATGGACTCGGTCCCGAGGATTCCGGATGTTAGACATTGTACCTGTATTGTGTTTTAATAAACTAGTGTTTTATATTGGTTCAGTATAACTTTTTGGCTTTTCTACTCGTTGCCTCTATTTATAATCTCAGGATCACATGTGCTTTATTAACTGCTTTGTTAATCTGTCCTGCCGCCTTCAAAGATTTGTGCACATACACCCCCAGGGCTCTCTGATCTTGCACCACCTTTAAAATAGTATCAGTTAGTATGTATGGTCGCTCCTCGTTTATCCTACCAAAATGCATCACCTCACACTCATCTACATTGAAATTCATCTGTCACGTGTCCACCCCGATGAAAAAGAAATGTTCTGGACAGTGGTGGAAGGAAGAAAACAAATAACATACTTGCATTTTAAAGCAAATACTACGAATCCACCAAAGGAGGTCGAGCAAAATATATTAAACTGGTCAATCTTCCATGGCATTGTGCATGGGGAGTCAAGACAAAGTGGAATAGAAAACAGGAGATAAATGAATAAGGCGTGCAATCATGATTCAGTGCCCATTTTAACGTTACTTGAAGCTATTTTGATTTGATTTTATTCATAGGAAAAAAGAGCAATTCGTGAAGCAGAGTGGTAGAGTTCGCTGGGCCAAAGGAGTTTCTCTGCAGTACTGGATGGGAAGCTGGAAGATACAAAACTGAGGCATGACAGCACTATTGCTAATGGGAGGGTGTAATTACAGGGTGATAAGTTTCTATTATAAATGTGGATTTGGAGACAGCAGGGGCAATATTGCCCTTCTTTATAGCCTTATTAGCACCTCCGGGGGTGCAAGACACTTTTCACCCGGGGGAGGGGGGGCGCATCCACCTTCCGGAAAATTGCTCGCCATCTTTTTTTGTCGTTCGAGTCTTGGGTCGGTTCAATGATGGTGGCCCTAGCACGGTCCGGGCTGCCATCATGCAGCCCAACACTCCGTCTTGGGCACTGGGCTGCAGGCCCGGTCACACGCTGCCTTGCTGGCCTGGTGGAGGCCATCAGAGGCCGTGCAGAGTGCGCAGTGGTCCTCCCCTTTAATCGAAGGGGAGGGGCATCGAAACACATCAAGCTCCGCGTAGCACTTCCTTCACCGTCCCTGTTACCGCCCCAAAGGATGTGGAGCACACGGGATTGCGCTCCGCTTTCTTTGAGGGGCGGTAAGGGCAATTCCGCGCCGGGGGCGGGACCTCTACGCTGGGCACTAAATGTCCCGGCCCCAGAAGGAAGTGCACACAGATATATACGATATGTTATATAGATTTAAATATAAATAAAACAATTTGATGTTTTGAGAAGGAAGGGCAAAGTTATTTGCCATTTTTCATGAGCAAGTTTTATAATGGCTGCAATTTTCATGTTGCAATGCATGTGGGACATCAACTGTCTATGACCGACATTACAGGAGGGTAGGAAGATTCTGTATTTTATTTGATACAAATTTGAAAAAGCTGGATTTAAAATGGAATTCATTTTCCCTTACCTAATGTTAAAATGAAAGACCAGAGTGGATTTATTTGCTCACAACACATAAGAAAAACTATCCTGTGTTTTGCAGTACATCATGTATTCAAACGCAAACATTTGTTTAGTTAAAACATATTTTTATATCATCGCAGTATCCCTGTGCTTGCTGACCTACATTGGCTTCCGGTTCAGCAACGCCTTGATTTCAAAATTCTCATCCTTATTTTAAAATCCCTTCATGGCCGCACCCCTCCCTATCTCTGTAATCTCCTCCAGCCTCAGAACTTCCCGAGATGTCTGCGCTTCATTAATTCTACCCTCTTGACCATCCCTGATTATAATTGCTCTGCCATTGGTGGCCGTGCCTTCTGTTGCCTCGGCCCCAAGCTCTGAAACTCCTTGCCTAAACCTCTCTGCCTTTCTTTCCTCCTTCAAGATGCTCCTTAAAATCTACCTCTTTGATCAAGCTTTTGGTCACCTGTGCCATTTTCTATTTATGCTGCTCCGTGTCAAATTTTTTCAGTCTCATAATAATCCTGTGAAGCGCTTTGGGACGTTTCACTACGTTAAAGGCACTATATAAATACAAGTTGTTGTTGTATCTGCAGAAATGCAAAGTCTGTACTTCAGCAAACTCATGAACAATTGCAAGGGCAGAATCTTTTTTTTTAAACTTAGTTGCAAAACTCATCTGACTTAACTGACCTTTACCTAAGCAAAGCAAGCAGCTAGACAAAGTTGCAATTAAAACATTGGCTTAAGGGTTAGAGTTTCCGCTTTGAGCGCAATCGGCAATCCAGGCGCAAATTGCGCTCAAAATTGCACTCGTTTTCCGAATGGAGTTTATTGCTCAAGTTTCCACTCAAACTCCCTTGCATATCGGCGAACGTAAAGTCTGCCATGAACCAGTGCAATTGGGCAGCGTTTGAAACATTTTTTTTCCTATTTTGCATTGAAATATATTCCGTGATATATTTAAGGGTGGTAATTTGGTGCAATTTTATTAATACAGCTGAAAATGGGTTTATCACAAAAAATAAGTATTTTAATCCGAGTGTCTAGTCCATCACTTCTGAGTAACCCGATTTTAAATTACTGAAAATGACTTAAAAAGATTATACCATTTACAAGTTTCATTGGTGTACAGCAGTCACTTTGAGTAAACTAAATATGTTTTAATATTTAAAAGCTATTAAAAGGTGTCCATTAATGCCCTTACGCCTAAAAGCACAGTTTAATTTTAAGAGCATCTTCGAAGGGCCAAAAGCGGGTGCAATTAGCAGAAACTTGCAATGGCGAGTAATTCGATCTGGGGGCGTGGCCAGTGCGGGCGGGGTTTGCTTCCAGTGCGATGGTTTTTAAACCAGTGCAAAGGATCGCGGAAACTTGATTTACGCTGGACATAATTTGTGCCTGAAATTCCGCAATCTTTCATGTTGGTTTGACCAATTTCAGGTGAATAGCAGAAACCCCAGGCCATTATCTTTTTAGGCTGTTTTCAGAACAAAGCAGTTTCAGACAGCCCAGCTAAGGATGACGGACGGCAGGCATCGATAACCCAGAGCAGTTGACTGGATACATTTTTAAGGCAGTTAATGGCTGCGTACAGTCATTTGTTCTAAAAAGAGACTGATAAACTGACAGGGGGTCAATCGGCAATATAAAGGATCATAGGAAGCGTGGGCTTTCCTGTGCAAGCAATCCTCTGCACTGGGCACTCTAAACATGTGGAGTATGCCAAAACTCACCTTCCCGCTCTTCCAGTCCTTGATGGGTATAATGAAGGGAGAATAGAAAGGAGCTCTGACTTTTACACTGACTAAAATAAATACATTTTGGGACCTAGGTAAAATTAGATCCTGGGTGTCTTTGGAGGCATGAAGTTCTCCTCTTCCATTATGATAATGTGCTTCAATGGTGAGAGTGTTGCACACCAACCATCAACAGAATGTCGTCATTATAAAAGTGCCTTTAAATTGGCCATTTTAAAACAGGCTCCCAAAAATCGAGTATATAGCATTAAAGTAACTACCCCGGATGCTTCTTGTATCTACAGAGCCATGAAGTAATGCACTGGGGTGCTTACCTTACCAGCAAAAGCAATATAGTCAGTAGCAATCACATTTGGTGCAGAGGGGTCTGTTGGTTTTGAATAAAGTCATAGAAAATAGAGTTAAAATGTCACCTGACTTTTTAATCATAATGATTTGAAGGTTAACCTCTAAAACATGCGTGTCTCAGCCCCGAGTGGAGTTTGATGCTGAGAAGCTTAAGGTTAATGGGCCAGAATTTGCTGGAACAGGGCATCTAATCTACCATTAGATAGACTTGGCACTGACCTCTCCAGCTCAAACAAAGTTGCTGATAATGAGAGCTGATAACAGCACAGTTGGGGAAACAGGGCCTCTGGGACCTGAGGGAACGGAACAACAAATAGGGTATCGCCTTAACCAACGAGATTTAAGGATTGATAAATAAACACGGGAACGATCGAGAAGGAGGGTGAATTAAAGAGGGTGAATTCAATGTCAAATCAGGGACAGAAAGAGAAATAAAGAGAGGGAAAGAAAGTTAGGACTAAGAGAGAGAGAAAAAGAGACAGAAAGGAAAATTAAGTGAAAAATATTAAATGTAAAATTTGTCATTTTTAAAATCTTGGAAAAATGCTAAACCTGAAGGAATGAGACTGCATACTTGCTTTTGATGCCAGAGGTTGATTGTCAGTCATTAACACGTATTACCTTGTTAAAAGGGTCCTTACACTTGTAATGACATGACTTAAATTTTTCTGGCAAGCTTAATGGGCAAATACAGCAAGTTCCTTAAAATCAGGGAGACTAAGAGCGAGATGCTGTTTTCGCAAAGTGAAGAGCAGAACGGCACAATCTTGACAGGAGCTTTTGTGTATTCACATTGCACCATGCAGCTGCCCCTTGCCTGAAATTGCTATACCATTTAACCATAAATAAATCATGGCAAACGAGTCAAAGGTGGGCAGCGGAAGCGTTACAAGGACACCCTCAAAGCCTCCCTGATAAAGTGCAACATCCCCACCGACACCTGGGAGTCCCTGGCCAAAGACCGCCCTAAGTGGAGGAAGTGCATCCGGGTGGGCGCTGAGCACCTTGAGTCTCATCGCCGAGAGCATGCAGAAATCAAGCGCAGGTAGCGGAAAGAACATGCGGTAAACCTGTCCCACACTCTCTTACCCTCAACGATTATCTGTCCCACCTGTGACAGGGGCTGTGGCTCTCATTGCACTGTTCAGCTACCTAAGGACTCATTCTAAGAGTGGAAGCAAGTCTTCCTCGATTCCGAGGGACTGCCTATGATGATGATGATAATGAAATAACAATGAACATCATTAACCTTGCTGTTTTTTTGACTGAAAATTTCTGTCCCATGGCTGTTGCTGACAATGTACCACACAGCTCAGGTTTTAGATGTGATAATAGTATATTCTCAATATGAAAATTAGTAATTAAAATCTTCCTCTAACGCAGTACAGATTTGGAACATTCCTATTGTTGCTTGAAATGTTTTATTTACAATAAATAAATGTTCATTTATTTTAAAAATAACTGCAATATAAAAAACAAACAGACATCCAGCTCATTACATCGCAACATTTGCCAGTTCTGACGAAGGATCGCAGACCTGAAACGTTAACTCTGTTTCTCTCCACAGATGCTGCCTGATCTGCTGAGATTCCTTGTTTTTAATCCAGCCCAACATTACAATTATCAACATTATACAAATATTCAAATGAACACCAATTATATTCCTACATGCACCTCTTTCAAATTAACCCATCAAACAGAAAGTGGGACGGGGGCGGGAGGGTGAGAGAGAAAAGCCAGAGGTTCTACTCTCTTCCAGAGCAAGTCCGACATTCCCCCATGGAATTTGCTGTACTCATGCAGAATAGTTCTATTGTCACTGTTCATGGCGAAGAGGCTCATTTTCTTGGCATGTTGCTCAAAGGCACTACCGATACATTTGCACTGTGTGAGTGTGGTCCTCTAGAATTGGAGTCTAGAAAAACTGATTTTATAACATGGGGAGGTAAAACTGTACCACGAGATTTGGGAAGGAATGAGAAGGTTCCTTGGAATGCACGGTTAAGATATGGAGATGTTATGCTAGACGGGCAAATCTTCCAATACTAGGTTGAACAAAGTATAGCTAAGCATCGGGACACAGTGACGCCAAAGACCTCAAACACCAGCAGAAGTAAAGCAAAAGGAACACAAACTTTGGGAGGTATCAAATTGGTAATGAAATAAACTGAAACATGAAAATACTTGCCACAGGGCGAATTCCAGGGGGAGAAATTCACTATCAACCCATTTGGGGCACTCATTTTTAAAAGTTTGAAAAGTTAGTGCCGGGCACCGACGATTTCAAACTTTAAAACAATTCACTGCTTGTGCTCCAAGAAGGAAGGGGAGCGTTAAATCAAATGCTCCACTTCTTTCTTGGAATGGTAATGGAAACAGACGGGACGGAGACCTCAGCAATGCTGCTCACTGGGCAGTGCAGTGCTGCCGTGGGGGAAGTGTAAACCACAAGGTGACAGGAAGGGACAATATGTATGAATATAAAGGGGCTGCAGGAGGGGTCAAAACTAAAAATCATGGTTTAAAAACTAGTATTAAAACACTCTACCTAAACGCATGCAGCATTCGAAATAAAGTAAATGAGTTGACGGCACAAATCATTACAAATGGGTATGATTTGGTGGCCATTACAGAAACGTGGTTGCAGGGGGGGCCAAGACTGGGAATTAAACATTCAGCGGTATCTGACAATTCGGAAAGATTGTGTAGGGGAGGACGAAAACTCCCTCATTTTACCCAGAAGGAAAAGGGCTGTGGGATCAGTCTGTGCTGTGAATTGAAACCGATACAGTTTGACCTTGGCAGAGCAGTGATTGGACGGGGGAGGACACCAGAGGGCCAATGGTGGGACAGAGTCAGCCCGAAGCATGTGGCTTTCAAGCCAACGGGAGAGCACTTGCTCGAAAACTGCGGGACTGACCCATAGCCATTATCGGGCTATTGTCTTCCCCATGTTTACACGATGGAAGGAAATTATGCAGACCTTTTGAAAACTAGGGAACCCAAAACAAACCAAGGGCCTACACAATGGCTACAGGAGGCCAACCCAATTAACACCTACTCAAACCTTGAGTAGGTTAGAAAACCTGAATTGGAGGAAAATTATGCAGACCTTCAGAAACCAGGGAACCCAAAACAACCCAAGGACCGACACAATGGCTACAGGAGGCCAACGCAATCAACACCCATTCAAACCTTGAGTAGGTTAACATCAGTGGAAAAAACCCGCAGTAATCTAAAACTGCTGCATTTTTCAAAATCACAAAGCCCACCAATGGGAAGAATCGATTTCAGCAGGCGAGGCGGACTGGATAATCTGGCTATAAAAAGGGGTTTCTGACGTAGTGTGTGTGGTTCCCTGCCCTCGTGATCCAACAACCAGCAAGCCCCTCGACACTGAAGGAAAACCAGTGTCCGAAGACACCGAAGATAGAAGAAACAAACCACCAGACCTGCAGAAGGCGCAGTAGTGAGTATAACCTCTGGTCCCCGGAACTCCCAACTCAGTTAGGCCAGGAAAGGTGGGAGGTTGGGCAAAGTACTGCTAAACTTGTGTAAAGATTTTCGTTGTGTCCGTTTAGTGGGATTTAGGGGGATTGTTTTGTTGGTGTATTGCTGTTTGTTGAGATACACCTTGTCAAATAAATTGGAAGCCTAAGTTCCTCTTGGAATCACCTTGCCTCAGTTCTAATGTATTACATCTCCTGATCGTGAGTCTTCTGTCAGAACAGTGTAAGGGGAGCTAGGAGCGCCTCGAAAACGCTCAACTGTGTGTCACAGGCTAGGGAAGAAGGGGTTAGGAGTGTTTGACACTCACAGGTGCCTCACAGGCTAGGCATAAGCTGTGGGGATGCACGAGTCTCAAAACCCCCTTCATAAGCTGTGGACACAGTCTCTCCAGAGGTGCTCTTGCAGCACTCAGGGTACCTCACAGGCCAGGCATAAGCTGTGAGGGCAGAAGCCCAGAGAGAGACACCCAAGGCACAACAACACTCCCTGAAAACCCCTTACAATAGACAAGAAGGGAAAGGAGGTGGGGTAGCTCTGTTAATAAAGGATGATATCAGGGCAGTTGTGAGAGATGATATTGGCTCTAATGAACAAAATGTTGAATCATTGTGGGTGGAGATTAGAGATAGTAAGGGGAAAAAGTCACTGGTGGGCGTAGTTTATAGGCTCCCAAATAATAACTTCATGGTGGGGCGGGCAATAATCAAGGGAATAATGGAGGCATGTGAAAAAGGAACGGCAGTAATCATGGGGGATTTTAACCTACATATCGATTGGTCAAATCAAATCGCACGGGGTAGCCTTGAGGAGGAATTCATAGAATGCATACGGAATTGTTTCTTAGAACGGTATGTTACAGAACCTACAAGGGAGCAAGCTATCTTAGATCTGGTCTTGTGTAATGAGACAGGAATAATAAACGATCCCCTAGTAAAAGATCCTCTCAGAATGAATGATCACAGTATGGTTGAATTTGTAATACAGATTGAGGGTGAGGAAGTAGTGTCTCAAAAGAGCGTACTATGCTTAAACAAAGGGGACTACAGTGGGATGAGGGCAGAGTTGGCTAAAGTAGACTGGGAACACAGACTAAACGGTGGCACAATTGAGGAACAGTGGAGGACTTTTAAGGAGCTCTTTTAGAGTGCTCAACAAAAATATATTCCAGTGAAAAAGAAGGGCGGTAAGAGAAGGGATAACCAGCCGTGGATAACCAAGGAAATAAGGGAGAGCATCAAATTAAAAACCAATGCATATAAGGTGGCCAAGGTTAGTGGGAAACTAGAAGATTGGGAAAATTTTAAACGACAGCAAAGAATGACTAAGAAAGCAATAAAGAAAGGAAAGATAGATTACGAAAGTAAACTTGCGCAAAACATAAAAACAGATAGTAAAAGCTTTTACCGATATATAAAACGGAAAAGAGTGACTAAAGTAAATGTTGGTCCCTTAGAAGATGAGAAGGGGGATTTAATAATGGGAAATGTGGAAATGGCTGAGACCTTACACAATTATTTTGCTTCGGTCTTCACAGTGGAAGACACAAAAACCATGCCAAAAATTGCTGGTCACAGGAATGTGGGAAGGGAGGACCTTGAGATAATCACTATCACTAGGGGGGTAGTGCTGGATAGGCTAATGGGACTCAAGGTAGACAAGTCCCCTGGTCCGGATAAAAGAGATGGCGGAAGTTATAGCAGATGCATTCGTTATAATCTACCAAAATTCTCTGGACTCTGGGGAGGTACCAGCGGATTGGAAAGCAGCTAATGTAACGCCTCTGTTTAAAAAAGGGGGCAGACAAAAGGCAGGTAACTATAGGCCGGTTAGTTTAACATCTGTAGTGGGGAAAATGCTTGAAGCTATCATTAAGGAAGAAATAGCGGGACATCTAGATAGGAATAGTGCAATCAAGCAGACGCAACATGGATTCATGAAGGGGAAATCATGTTTAACTAATTTACTGGAATTCTTTGAGGATATAACGAGCATGGTGGATCGAGGTGTACCGATGGATGTGGTGTATTTAGATTTCCAAAAGGCATTCGATAAGGTGCCACACAAAAGGTTACTGCAGAAGATAAAGGTACGTGGAGTCAGAGGAAATGTATTAGAATGGATCGAGAATTGGCTGGCTAACAGAAAGCAGAGAGTCGGGATAAATGGATCCTTTTCGAGATGGAAATCGGTGGTTAGTGGTTTGCCACAGGGATCGGTGCTGGGACCACAACTGTTTACAATATATATAGATGACCTGGAAGAGGGGACAGAGTGTAGTGTAACAAAATTTGCAGATGACACAAAGATTAGTGGGAAAGCGAATTGTGTAGAGGACACAGAGAGGCTGCAAAGAGATTAAGATAGGTTAAGCGAATGGGCTAAGGTTTGGCAGATGGAATACAATGTCGGAAAATGTGAGGTCATCCACCTTGGGAAAAAAAACAGTAAAAGGGAATATTATTTGAATGGGGAGAAATTACAACATGCTGTGGTGCAGAGGGACCTGGGGGTCCTTGTGCATGAAACTCTTTTGAGTTTACCTGAAAATAAACATAAACATTAAAACCATGCCACCCGCCTGGGTGACACAGCAGACATTTTCAAGGCCCCTTTTTTTTTTTCTTTTTTTTGGTTTTTTTTGGGGCGCTAAAATCAAATTTTTCCAGTGCCCCCTATAAAAGGGGAGGGGGACACTAAAAGCACCGGCAATGAAAACAAATTAAACTTTAAAACGTAAAATCAAATTAAAATTTGGTTGCCGGGCGTGATGATGCACTCCAGTCCCTCCGGTGCCCACCTCTCGTGGAAGGCCGCGAGCGTACCGGTGGACACCGCGTGCTCCATCTCCAAGGACACCCTGGACCGGATGTAAGAGCGGAAGAGAGGCAGGCAGTCAGGTTGAACGACCCCCTCGACCGCCCGCTGCCTGGACCGGCTGATGGCACCCTTGGCCGTGTCCTTGTGCATGAATCCCAAAAAGTTAGTTTGCAGGTGCAGCAGGTAATCAGGAAGGCGAATGGAATGTTGGCCTTCATTGCGAGAGGGATGGAGTACAAAAGCAGGGAGGTCCTGCTGCAACTGTATGGGGTATTAGTGAGGCCGCACCTGGAGTACTGCGTGCAGTTTTGGTCACCTTACTTAAGGAAGAATATACTAGCCTTGGAAGGGGTACAGAGACGATTCACTAGGCTGATTCCGGAGATGAGAGGGTTACCTTATGATGATAGATTGAGCAGACTGGGTCTTTACTCGTTGGAGTTCAGAAGGATGAGGGGTGATCTTATAGAAACATTTAAAATAACGAAAGGGATAGACAAGATCGAGGCAGAGAGGTTGTTTCCACTGGTCGGGGAGACTAGAACTAGGGGGCACAGCCTAAAATACGGGGGAGCCAATTTAAAACCGAGTTGAGAAGGAATTTCTTCTCCCAGAGGGTTGTGAATCTATGGAATTCTCTGCCCAAGGAAGCATTTGAGGCTAGCTCATTGAATGTATTCAAATCACTGAGAGATAGATTTTTAACCAATAAGGGTTTTAAGTGTTACGGGGAGCGGGCGGGTAAGTGGAGCTGAGTCCACGGCCAGATCAGCCATGATCTTGTTGAATGGCGGAGCAGGCTCGAGGGGCTAGATGGCCTACTCCTGTTCCTAATTCTTATGTTCTTATGTTCTTATGTTCTTAAATAGCCCTTCCCTCCCTTAAAGGGAAGGGCCATCACTGCAGGCTCTGCAGTATGAAGGGGAACTAGCTGGACAACCGAGGGAGCGGCGAATCCATGCGTTCAGTTCGGCACTCAAGCAGAGCACCAGGCTGACCAATCGCAGACAGGAACACACAAAAAAACAATAATTTGAAGGAAAGGGTTTCTTTTACGTACCTCGGCCACCTCGCCTTTAATCATCACCCCTGAAGTGGCCGGACACCCGATCCACGCCTCCTGCAGCTGTTGGTGCTTTGACCCGGGGCTGCTGCAGGGGGTAGAAGTGAACTTCGGGTCCGGGGTGTTACCGGGGCGATGCATACAGTGATTATGTCACAATCTCTGGGCGCAGGACATCGGGGTGCAACGCCATAGCGCCGCCGAATAAACTCGCGGCGAATATGGCGGGAGTCGATGTCAGCGCCGCGCAGGTCGCAAAGGCATTTTACGCTCCCGGGGGTGGCAATGGGAGGCGCAAATGCACCCAATTTCACCCTCCAATTCTCCAAAGCTTCCAAACAGCAAGACATTTCAGTAAGTGAGGTAAAGTAACAGGGGAGGAGGAAAGACAGATGGATCAGTAACTCAGGGTATTATCTTAAAGGGAGATTTAAAAGAAGAGAACATAGGAAATGAAGGGTTTAGTGGAGAGGTAAAAGAGAACGCTGTGTGAAGTCGATAACACAGGGGATCCATTGGAAATAACCCAAATAAAATAATATTTTAAGGAAAGATAAAATAGAAGTAAAGCCAAAAGGGAGCACCTGGGATTGGTTGTGCTCGACTGCTTCTTGACCTAGGCTGTGAAGAATGCTGCCAGAGGGAATGCTCATTCTGACCTAGTATTGGTAAACGACCCAGAAAGTGTACAGGAAATGAAAGTCATAGCGCCCTGGGAGTGAGTAATCACATCATGACAAAGTTTAATGTGGTCGGGATATCAGAAATAACCAAGTCTAGGAGCCAGGTATATCAGGTTAAAAAGAGTTATTCTGAAATGAGGGAATAAAGCAAACAAAGGTTGTTCAATAACACTTCATCAGAAGGCAAATGGAACATCTTTAAATCCACATGGTGAGCATGTAGGATAAATACATTCCCAAAACCAACAAGCTGAGACGAAACCAAACATGACTTCAAATAGAGCAGCAAACAAATTAAATGCAGGCTAAAGAGGAAAAATGGTTTGTACAAATCCTGCAGGGAGAATGGAGAAGGGACCCATGGGGATGAATATAAGAAATTGCAGAAACATATTAAATAGATGATCAGAGAGACAAAAGCATATCAGTAACAAACAATTCTCTCAGTACCATCAGAAAGGGCAGACGAAGTGGAAATGGGTTCATCAGCTGTGGTCTGCTCCCCAGTATTCACACAGTAAAGAAGTCTGGAGAGGGGAGGCCCTCTTACCAGTTTGTTTCCCTCTTTCCTGTCTAATTTTGGACAGGATCCAGCCCAAAAGGTCCTTAGTGTGGATAATAGTTCTTTTGTCCATCTCTTCTCAGTGGTCCCATGAAAGTTCTCCCATGTGTTCCTGATGTGATTGGGTGTGGAAGGCTATACCTTTAAAAGAGTTCCCCCTCCTAGTCCTGATTTCCCCCCAACTTTCCTGAAAGTGGGTACAATTCTACGGGCACTGGTAGCTCTTGTCCAACTGGCTGGTCTTCCTATGCAAGCCTAGAGAGCGAGAGTTAGCACGCCATGGGAATGCAGAGACCATCACAGCTGAGCCCATATCCCGTCACTCAAAATCTGCCCAGCCACAATTTCCAGCAGGTGTCAGGAGATGACAACCAGGAGCAAGAATTCAGTTCAATTCTTTCCATTAGCAGTCCGGGAATACTGAGACCAGTTTAATGCTTCACTACTATGCAAGCTAAGAATAGGCAACTCAGCACATACCCGTGATCAAAGCTGGGACCTTCCTAGTCTGTGGTTGAACACCATCTTGTGATGCATTAAGTCAGGTTGTAAGAGGTGTTGATAAAGGGGTTTAGGTGCATTTTTATAAAGATAAATGTACTGGAACTGCTCTCAAAAGTAGAATATTGCTAAGAGACAGAGAGGAGCAAATAGACAGGGATTCAGTGAGCGCAATAAGTCAATAAAAATTGATAATCTCCTGTTGCATTTCTCACAGTAAGTCAGAGGAGGCACTGATTATAAGGAAAGACACATTATACTATTATAATGGAATATTCTGCTGCAATGGTGGAGTTGTTCATTATGCAGCCTGACCCTTTTAAGGCTACAAGGTCCAAGGGGCTGGATTTTTGGCTTTTTGCGTTTTTGCCTGTTTACAGCACAATTCGCGGATGAGTCAAAAATTTAGCGCCGGGTTAACATTAGTGCCAGAGTTCGCAGCTTTCGCTGAATGAAAGTTCATGAGGAGCATTAGCGTTAACTCTGGCATTGCACCACACACTTTGTGCGCCGGAGCTGAAAGTTCCACCGCTGAAAAAATCGGCCGCTCTGCGCATGCGCAAATGCATTAATTTTTTTCTTCGCGCACTTCTGGTCTGGTCTCCAGTCACAAATGCTAATTCAGCACATGGCCGCGCACATGCGCAGTACAACCGGGGCTGAATCAGCCATTTTACCTTTTGATTTTGATCATGGAGGACGACAATTCCAGACAGCATGCCAGGCAATTCAGCCACAAGGCTAATGAAGCTCTAATGGGGACGATGGAAAGAAGATGGCAAGAGTTGCATTGCCGGGGTGGATCTAGACCACTGCCATCCATATTTAAAAGGATTTGGAGACAGATAGCAGAGGAGGCCTCTGCCTCAGACACTGTGGTCAGGACGAGCATACAGTGCCGAAAGAAGTTTAATAATCTGACAAGGGTCGTCAGAGTGAGTACAATTCTAATTCATGCACTCCTTCATTACTTGAATCATAAATCTGACACACTATTTATTCTCATGCTGTTGGTGCCTCGAGCACTCTGTGGGTTGCCTCCTAAAATGCATGACACATAGGTAGGCTTAGTTTGGCACCCTATTTGCCATGAATGATCTTTACATATTATTAAGATTACTTTCTGAGATCTCATAAGATTGCTCCGCACTTCGATGTTCTCCTGATGAACCATGTGCAACTTCCAAGACCATTAAACATTATATTCACACAGCATGGTATAAGTGCTTTGGTGGCTATCTGTAACACAAGAGCAGATGGACCCTCTTGTAACCATTCCCATTTTCATCTTTGCAAGCAAAGAAGTCATATAATCACTGCAAGCAGGTGTGGCCAGGTGGCAGTCCGCCTCAGACCCTGCCACTCACCGACATCGAGGACAGAGTGGCAGGCCTCATCGGCATCACTGGTCGAGCAGCTGCCACTGGGGGCGCTGATCCCCATTCGGATACAGAGGATAAGTCATGCACACTCCCTGGGATAAGTTGGGGCAATGTCCTGCAGTGTCTCTGGACTAGATATAATGGAGTAGCAGCGGTCCTTCAAATGAGCCTGTGCTATGTGACCTTCCTCATGTCACTCTGCCCCCTCCCCCCACTGCTAATCACTCGTCTGTTGCTTTCTACTTCCAGATGACCAGTTACAGGCGCAGCATCCCTCAAGGCAACACTCCATGTCAGACCATCGTCTGGAGGAGGAGGAAGAGGAGGATACGGATGAGCTGACTCCTGCGCAGCATCCGGCGCAGCTTCATTCCACCCGTTCCACCACCGGCACTCAGCTCCTCGGAGGACGACATTACAATCTCGGGGTTCAAGGATTGCGAGACTCCTGGGACCAGTGGCGTGCAGCAATGCAGTGCTGAAGTTGAATCCCACATGCCATCTCTCTGGAGGGTGAGCCAGTAAAGTCGGTCTGCTGACAGACAGGCAGACATGAAACTGGACATGGTGGGAATGTTCAGGGAGAGCATCCAGGTCAGCTATCAGCTCCTTGATGTCTTGGGTAAGATTCTCATGAACATTGACAGTCTGAAAGCGACCATTACAGACATAGGGTCGCAGATTTTCAGGGCGAGCTGCGTTACCTGCAACGTCATCAATCCCCACATGAGGCTGGTGGCCTCCAGCAGTGACAGCAAAGTCCCGGTGAGTGTGGCATGAACCCTTGCAGAACATGGTTTGAGCTTGGCTAGGTGATGCAGTACATGCTTAAAAAACATAGAAACATAGAAAATAGGTGCAGGAGTAGGCCATTCGGCCCTTCTAGCCTGCACTGACATTCAATGAGTTCATGGCTGAACATGCAACTTCAGTACCCCATTCCTGCTTTCTCGTCATACCCCTTGATCCCCCTAGTAGTAAGGACATCATCTCACTCCTTTTTGAATATATTTAGTGAATTGGCCTCAACAACTTTCTGTGGTAGAGAATTCCACAGGTTCACCACTCTCTGGGTGAAGAAGTTTCTCCTCATCTCGGTCCTAAATGGCTTACCCCTTATCCTTAGACTGTGACCCCTGGTTCTGGACTTCCCCAACATTGGGAACATTCTTCCTGCATCTAACCTGTCTAAACCCGTCAGAATTTTAAACGTCTCTATCAGATCCCCTCTCATTCTTCTGAACTCCAGTGAATACAAGCCCAGTTGATCCAGTCTTTCTTGATAGGTCAGTCCCGCCATCCCGGGAATCAGTCTGGTGAACCTTCGCTGCACTCCCTCAATAGCAAGAATGTCCTTCCTCAAGTTATGAGATCAAAACTGTACACAATACTCCAGGTGTGGCCTCACCAAGGCCCTGTACAACTGTAGCAACACCTCCCTGCCCCTGTACTCAAATCCCCTCGCTATGAAGGCCAACATGCCATTTGCTTTCTTAACCGCCTGCTGTACCTGCATGCCAACCTTCAATGACTGATGTACCATGACACCCAGGTCTCACTGCACCTCCCCTTTTCCGAATCTGTCACCATTCAGATAATAGTCTGTCTCTCTGTTTTTACCACCAAAGTGGATAACCTCACATTTATCCACATTATACTTCATCTGCCATGCATTTGCCCACTCACCTAACCTATCCAAGTCACTCTGCAGCCTCATAGCATCCTCCGCGCAGCTCACACTGCCACCCAACTTAGTGTCATCCGCAAATTTGGAGATACTACATTTAATCCCCTCGTCTAAATCATTAATGTACAGTGTGAACAGTTGGGGCCCCAGCACAGAACCTTGCGGTACCCCACTAGTCACTGCCTGCCATTCTGAAAAGTACCCATTTACTCCGACTCTTTGCTTCCTGTCTGACAACCAGTTCTCAATCCATGTCAGCATACTACCCCCAATCCTTGCCGCCATACTCTCTGCGTTTTCCACTGTCACATCCAAACCATCTGTGACTGGTGACACCGACGAAGAGGCTAGCCAATCAGAAGCTGGGCCTTCCACGCCATGAGCTGTGTCCTCAGACAGCATCTCCATTGTCTCTCCCCCTAACACAGCAGCGCTCTGGCAGCCTTGCTGCACGCCATTTTGGTACCACTTTGAGTAGGAGCATCAGGCAACGGTGGGTGGTACGGGGAAGGGGGGAAAAGACGGTGGGAGAAAATAGTGGGGCAGGAATTGATGTTGCTGCATTATGTTGTTGATGCTGGATGCATCGTGTGTTTTATGTTACAGTATTATTGTTACAGATTATGTTAAAGTATCACATTGGATTATATTGATAAAGTTGTTGAATTATCACACTGCTCGATGCAGCTTATTTTATTTAAATCTCACAATAAAGGTTACAAAGTTTACAATGTTACAATGTTTAATACATTTTTTTGTTCACCTTAACCATTCCTGTGTAGTGTCTCATTTGCAGAATAAGAGGGGGAATAGTCAACATGGTGGGATAGAGTGACCAGGCAATGCTCAAACGTGCCGTTCACTCTTCAAGTAAAGCGTTCAATTATGAGCTGCCGATGTAAGGCTTTTGCAACGGCAAAATCTCCACGATGCCTCCCGTGTGGTTGTGGTGGTGGCATGGATTCCTTGCCAGGCTCCTCTTCCTCATCTTCCTCCTCCCCCTCCCGCCACCACTCTCCTGAGGTGGTTCTGCATTCCCCATTGGCAATTCCTGTCCTCTCATGATGGCTAAGTTGTGTAGCATGCAGCACACCACAATGAACTCAGAGACCTACTGAGGGGAGTATTGCAGGCAGCCTCCAGAGTGGTCCAGGCATCGGAAGCGCTGCTTGAGCACTCCAATTGTCTGTTTGACGATGTTGCGTGTGGCTGCATGGCTCTCATTATAGCGATGCTCGGCTTCTGTCTGAGGGTTCCAGAGGGGAGTCATGAGCCAGGTGGCGAGGCCGTAACCTTTGTCCCTGAGCATCCAGCTCTGGCCTTGTGGTTGATGCTGGTACATGGCTGAGACATTGCTCTCACGCAAGATGAAAGCATCATGGATGCTCCTTGGATTTTGGGCACTGACTGCTATGATACGCTGAGTATGGTCGCAGACGATCTGTACGTTCATAGAGTGGAATACCTTTCAGTTTTGGAAAACCTCTGCATTCTCTAAAGCTGCTCGCAGGGCGATGTGCGTACAGTCAAGGGCACCCTGAACATTGGGGAAGCCAGCAAATTGTCCAAAACCTACAGTCCTCTCATTTTGGGTCTCCCTGGTTATTGTGAAGTTTATGAAGTCCATCCTGCATGCGACAGTGCATTAGTCACCTGGCGAATGCAGCAATGTGTAGCGTGCTGCGAGATGGAGCATATGTCCCCTGTTGATGCCTGAAAGGAGCCGGAGGCATAGAAGGCAAGTGCCACAGTCACCTTCACCTTGACGGGCAGTGCAATCCTGTTGCTGCTGGTAGGCTGTAGGTCTGACTATATGAGCTGGTATATCTCTGTGACTACCTTTTTTCGGAAGCGCAGCCTTCTAACGCACTGTGCGTCAGAGAGCTGCAGGTATGAGGGATGTTCTCTGTAAACTCGTGGGGGTAAGGCCTCCTCCCCATACGTCTGTGACTCTTTGATTACAAATGATCAACAATAAGCTTTCTTCCAGCTTGAAGCCACATGAATATAGCAGCCAGGATTACTGTATCCCCACCTAGCATGGCCCCGATCGTTTAGAATGTCCCTAAATGTCCTTTTTACAACAAACTAGAAACTCACAAAAACTTCACAATGAAAAGTATGCAGTAACGCAGTGTTCTTCTCCCAGTCCCTTTAATCACTCACAACTGCGACTTTTTCCTCCGATTTCAACATGGCGCCAATAGCATCTGGTGCACCCTGGGTGGGACTGCTTTTCCTGGGCGGGTTCTCGGGCGGACGCAAAATCGGGCAAACTGCTCGAAAGTTCCGTCCGGGGCGCTAACGCAGTGGTGCACGATGATTTACATCATTCAAATGGTCAAAATAGCAGTAACTTTTAGCGCCACCCCAAAACCATTGGCGAAAGTTCTGCCTGGGCGCAAAATGTTGTGTGCCTCGTTTTATGCCGAGAAAATCATTTTTGTGCCCCTCCGAGGCGCTGAATGGGGTGCAAATCAGCCGAAAATCCATCCCAAGGTCTGTAAACAGGGACTCACGGATTAATTAGCAGTAACTGTTTTGTATTAGATTGGGGTCTGCTGCTAAGTCTTTGGTTGCTCCAAGGTCAGAAAAGAAACAGCAAGAAATTATTAGTTTTCTGTTTCTTTTATGGCAAAACATCAGTTTCATCTGCAACAATGTTGACGCCCGACACTTGATGGGAACGTGCTATACACTATTCTTTTATTGATACTCATTATATACAATTTAAATAAACTGCCTTGCTTCACATATCCTCTGTTCTATTTCTTCTACCCAGAACAATTAAATCTGCGACATCTTCCTGTCCAAGTATTTACATCGAATCGTGGTCATTAGCATTTTACACGCATTCGACACAGCAAGCGAGTCCCAGGTGGGCAGAGAAAACGCTTCAAGGACACCCTCAAAGCCCCTTGACAAAGTGCAACATCCCCACCGACTCCTGAGAATCCCTGGCCCAAGACTGCTCAAAGTGGTAGAAGCTCATCCGGGAGGACGCTGAGCACCTCGAGTCCCATCGCCAAGAACAAGCAGAAACCAAGTGTAGACAGCGGAAGGAGCGTGCGTCAACCCAGGCTCCCCACACACCCTTTCCTTCAACCACTGTCTGCCCCACCTGTGACAGGAACTGCAATTCCCATATTGGACTGTACGGTCACCTGAGAACTCAATTTTAGAGTGGAAGCAAGTCATCCTCGACTCTGAGGGACTGCCTATGATGACACACATTAGGATTTTATGAACAGTTACTGTCCCGTCCTAAACCTCTGGGGACTGTGGCCATATTTGAGAAGCAGGGCGGTGAATTACTCTAGTGACCGACAAATCAAACACAATTTCCATTCTATCAAAATGACTGCTGACTATGAAGTCCGGCAAGAACAACCAAGGGACCGTTGGAACTGCATGTGTGTATGGCGTTGGCAGCAGTCGCATCCTAAAATTACATCTATCCCAGAAGTATGTATCCAATTCTGAGCATCTCAGAACTTCCAGTGATAAAAAGCTATAATCAGAATGACTTAATCAGATGTAAATAGGTTTTTGATACCATTATCTAAAAATAGCAAGTTTCCACTTAAGATAAGACTGGTCTTTTATAGTTAATTTGTAGAACACCCGCTCTCATCCACTTAAGTAGCTCATTTGTCTCCTGTACATACATTTGAAAGGCAAAATATGGCCCATTTCAGTTAGCCCGAAACTGCTTCCAATAACTGGATGAACGTGTTTGGGCATAGCACAGCGATTTGAAAGTAGAGAGAAAGAAAAACTGCAAATATGAAAAAAAACTACTTTTGAAAATGAACTAGTAACTATTCAACGTCAGAAGGAGAAAGGCAGTTAAAGTTTCAGGTGGGTGTGTCAAAACTGTGAGATAGCTCCCTTATATGACTGACCAAAAGGAGGGAAAAGTAACATGTGGAATTGAAGTGTACAGATAGCAGAACTTACACCTTGGATTCACAAGTTCATTGGTGGAAGCCCCACTCCAGAGACCTAAGCACATTAATGGCCTGGAGTTTCCTCCTTGGCCACAACCCAGGAGTTAGACCCAAAAATTTCGCCCATTCTACTATGCCCAAGTATCCTCCTAATCTCGTCAGAATGCAGCCAAACCTAAAATGGCCGAAAATCAACGTAAAGAATTGGAGGCCAAGGAAACACTGGACCCACGCCAGTATATTTCTTTTTTAAGTTTCATCTCATTTAACCATCATTCATGCACTTGAGGTTTAAGATCCTGCAAACAGGGAAGCTCTTCAATTTTTAATGTGACTTATACTGAAGCCATAAAAATCCATTCAAAGAAACAGAAATTGCAGAGCAGGTCTGTGAGGATAAATTTAAAAAAACATAAAAATTCCAATTAAACACCAGAAAAACGACTTTCTTCCCTGCTATGCCCAAAGACCTGGTCGCAATGTTAAGTATTCCTAAACAAGTGCAATTGGAGGAGAGTCAGGAGTGTGGCCAGTTTTATGGACAGGGATTCATTCGGATAAGGGGTCTGCTGGACGGACATAAAAGATCGAGGAGACTGGGGCGTATTGTAGTCGTGCGGGCAACTCACTTATGCCCAAAATTCCACAATCATTTAACCCACGTAATTGATTTGCACCCAGATTACACATCTCTCTAGGCACAAGTGCAGAGGATACTCCAGGCTATAATCCAGGTTGATACTTCAGTACAGTACTGAGGGAGTGCTGCACTGTCAGAGGAGCCATCTTCTCGATCAAGCATTAAACCGAGGCCCTGTGTGTCCTCTCAGGTGGACGTTAAAAATCCCATGACACTATTCAAAGAAAAGCAGGGAGTTCTCCCTAGTGTCCAGGCCAGTATTTATCTGTCAACCAACATTACCAAAACTGATTATCTGGGGGGCGAAATTGCCCCGCGCCCCATTTGGGGCACACAATTTGAATTAAATGAATATTTAGCAACCATCGAGATGGGCCACTAAATGTTGCAGAATTGGGGTCTTTGTTTTAAAAAAATGTGTGGGTCGGTATCAGAAGCGTGATTCGCCTCTGCAGGGCACTGCTGGGGCGTTAGCGGGGCACGAGGCTCAGCACTGTGCTGACACGTCATAACATCCTACCCCTGCTTTTAAAGGGGTGGGCCCTGCGAACTCTGCAGCCGCTTTTGTGGCGCCCACAAGGGGGGGTTTCGGCCGGGCCAGAGGCCCAAGAGGCTGCATGTTGACGGCCTGGCTGGACCAACGGACGCCATTGTCGGGCCAACTTCAAAGTCAGCTGACAAGTAAAAGATAGCGGCCACGGCGCAAGGCCCTCCCACGAAGCTGCCGTTGGCATCGCCCCACGGGACGCGGGACATAAAGGGGTCGACGCGGGGCAATAAGGGGTCAGCGTGCACAGCAATCACATCATCGCCATGTGCACCTCCGCCTGGGGCGAAAAGTAAGGGGCACAGCGCAAGCCCGTTTTTGCCCACGACATCCTAGGGGCAATTCTGGGTGGGTCGTTTCTGCCGCCCGCCCTCGGGCGATAAATCATAAGCACCCCGCTTTCCAGAGGTGCTAACAGGGCTATAAAAAAGGAGCAATTTCAGCCCTCTAGTCTTTTATTTCATTACTGATTGTAAATGCAAATTCCTTCTTTCTGTTCATGCTAATTATTTTCCAAAAAGGACTTTAAGGTTTCAAGATGACTTTTTGTGCTTCCAAGTCCAAAGTTTAGATTCAATTTCCTGGGCAGCTTCAGGTATAATATTCCAGCTGCAGTAATTACTAAATAGGAGCATTTTGCAGGGCTATGGGGGAAGAACAGGGGAGTGGAACTAATTGGATCGTTCTTTCAAAGAGTTGGCACAGGCACGATGGGCAAATGACCGTGATTTTATGAAAGCATTTGAAATCTGAACTGGGCATGAAGTGCAATAGGTCTGAATGAGTCCAATTAGGATCAATTTCTGTTAATGAGTAATAATGTGGAGGGCAAATTTATCGAATACAAGATAGTTTTCTAGATTAGTATATTGTAGAACCAACTAAGGAGCAGGCCATTTGAGATCTAGTATTGTGCAATGAGAAAGGGTTAATTAATAACCTTGTAGTAAAGGGGCCTTTAGGGAAGAGTGACCAGAATATGATAGAATTTTATATTAAGCTTGAAAGTGATTTTGTTAAATCCGAAACTAGGGTCTTAAATCTAAACAAAGCAAACTACATAGGTATGACGGGCGAGTTGGCCAAGGTAGATCGGGCAATTACATTAAAAGTTATGATGGTAGATGAGCAATGGCTAGCATTTAAAGAATAAACACATAATTTACAACAAATATACATTCCTTTAAGGCACAAAAACCCCACTGGAAAAGTGGTAGAACCATGGCTAGCAAGAGAAGTTTAAGATATTATTAGATCAAAGGAAAAGGTTTCTAATGTTGTCAAAAAGAGCAGTAAGCCTGAGGATTGGGAGGTTTTTAGAATTCAGCAAAGGAGAACCAAGAAATTGACAAAGAAAGTGAAAATAGAATATGAGAGTAAACTAGCGAAATACATAAAAACAGACAGTAAAAGCTTCCATAGGTATATAAAAAGAAAAAGATTAGGAAAAGTAAATGTGGGTCCCTACAGGCTGATATCGGAGAAATTATAATGGGGAATAAGGAAATGGTAGAGAAATTAAACAAATACTTTGTGTCTGTCTTCACGGAAGACGACGCAAAAAAAACTCCCAGAAATAGTAGAGAACCAAGGGTCTAGTGAGAATGAGGACCTGAAAGAAATTAGTATGAATAATAAAATAGTACTGGAGAAATTAATGGGACTGAAAGGCGATAAATCCCTGGACCTGGTGGCCTACATCCTAGGGTTTTGAAAGAGATGGCTATAGAGATAGTGGATGCATTGGTTGTCATCTTTCAAAATTCCATAGATTTTGGAAAGGTTCCCGCGGATTGGAAAGTAGCAAATATAACCCCGCTATTTAAGAAAGGAGGGAGAAAGAAAACGGGGAACTACAGACCAGTTAGCCTGATATCAGTAGTAGGGAAAATGCTAGAATCTATTATTAAGGACGTGGTAACAGGGCACTTAGAAAATAATAATAGGATTGGGCAGAGTCAATGCGGATTTATGAAAGGGAAATCATGTATGACAAATCTGTTAGTTTTTTGAGGTTGTAACTAGCAGAATAGATAAGGGGGGAACTAGTGGATGTAGTGTATTTGGATTTTCAGAAGGCATTCAATAAGGTGCCACACAAGAGGTTATTGAACAAAATTAGGGCTCATGGGATCGGGGGTAATATACTAGCATGGATTGAGGATTGGTTAATGGACATAAAACAGAGAGTAGGAATAAACAGGTTATTTTCTGGTTGGCAGACTGTAACTAGTCAGGTACTGCAAGGATCAGTTCTTGGGCCTCAGCTATTCACAATCTATATTAATGATTTGGATGTAATATATCCAAGTTTTCTGATGATACAAAGTTAGGTGGGAATGTAAGTTGTGAGGAGGATGCAGTGAGAGCTCAAGGGGATATAGACAGGCTAAGTGAGTGGGCAAGAACATGGCAAATGGAATATTGGGCCCAAGTTTGGCCAGGAGCTGCTCCGTTTTTTTTTTGAGCAACTTGATTTTTTTGGAATATCTTAAAAATCGCAATTCTGCACATTTAATTTGCGCCAGTGTAAATAAGCTGGTTATGATTTTTTTAATTTAGTTTTTTTTCCAAAAGGGGGCGTTACCACCTATCTACGCCTGTTTTGGTCATTTAAGCCAGTTTGGACAGCTAATAGTTGCTCCAAACGAACTTAGGCCAGTGTATGTGGCCACTTGTGGCCGCACAGAAAAACCTTGCGGAGAGTTAAGAAATCAGCGCAGGTAGGTACATTTAAAGCACCAAGCACTAAACAAAGCAATACATTTAAAGCACTAAACAAAGCAGAAAAATAAGCATTCAATAACAAATAAAAAATACAAGGAAGCTGAGAGGACCTGCACCTAGCACCAAGACTTACAAAGCACTAAATAAAACATAAAGCATAAAAAATAAGCAATTAATTAACAAAGACAAAATAGAAGGAACACTGCATCTAAAGCACCAAGACCAAAGTAATAAGCAATCAATCAATCAATAACAAATAAAAAATAGAAGTCCTACGTTTATGTGAAGGGAAGGCAGAGGGCCGCTGATGAGGGAGCCCATTCGGCCAGGGATAGGGGTGGTGCACTTCGGGCCCCTCCCATATACATGTCCATGTCCAGACAGCAAGTGCCAGCAAGCCGTCAGCCAATTCTGAACCTGTTCTCAACGCTAATAACTGATACCTTGCCAAGACTAGCCAGTTCAAAATTGAATCTGGAACCTTCTAGTCTGTATATCGAAGTATAAATTTGCAGTAAATTTATAATGAATGACCCAAAGCTCAGGTCCAGTAGCTGGCTCT
Organism: Pristiophorus japonicus; assembly: GCF_044704955.1. NCBI lineage: Eukaryota > Metazoa > Chordata > Chondrichthyes > Pristiophoridae > Pristiophorus > Pristiophorus japonicus. The sequence goes on from NC_091993.1 coordinate 83,242,871, forward strand.
AGCTGCATGGTTAAGTTCAGTCTAATCTGGTACATGGAGCATCACATGGAAAAGGGAAGAAAACAATCAGATGACACAGCTTGCAGAGCACACTCTGGCCGCCGATGCGGGAGCCTGTAGTGTATGCAGGCACCTTTAGTAATGACTCCATGAGGCAGGGTTTGATACTTAAACTGTGTAGACCTATAGTCCTTTATTTGCAGCTCCTGAGTGATGACAACAAGCTGTGAGTTCCCTTTTATACTGGGTTACCTGCCGTGTGCAGGCAACCCATAGCTCTCCAGCAGCAGCACCCTCTGGTGTACCGGTAAGGTGTGTGCAGTATAAGGGTATATTCAATGTGGCATAACAGTGTTACAGACATCACACAGTAAACAGGCATGCATACACAACAATACTCCCCCCTGAGCATTTTTCATCCTTATTTTCATGACCAGGGGAGGTGATCAGTGGTGGACTATGGGGGGTTGTGGTGAGGGTTGTGTGGTTGCCAGGTGTGACCCCTGTGCTTGAGGCTGACCTTGTACGTTTCCCCTCCCTCACACACAAACCAAGTGGGTGTTACTGTTGTGGGATCCCTCGGGGAGGTAGCCATGGCAGCAGTGGGTGGTGTGTATACACTGTGATGTGGGTAGTTGTGGGGTGGTGGGCAAGGCCACAAGACTGGGTGGGCTCCTTGTCCACCAATGGGGATGAGGGTCAGGTCATCCCAGGGTTTGCCAAGGAAGCTGGAGGGTATTGGTCTCATGCTCCTGGTGTTGGCCCCGATGGCCAGGGGCTATAGGGTTGGTCTGGTGCAGGTTGCCATTGGTGGTGGCTGGGCTGCCCATTGACCACTGTCCTTGTAGTGGATCTGCTCCCACTGCCTGTGTGTGTGTCCTGCAAGGGGCATCACATTCGTTCCAAAGGTCCAGGCTATATGGTCAGGTAGCCTGCTGGACCTGGGGGTCCCCCACAGGGAGATTCCATTGGCACCAGCATGGTCCCTGTAGGACCCAATGACCTTTGGCAGTGTCCTACCGGTATACATGACACCTTGTCTCTGATCACACATAGTCGAGCCTACATTATACATTCTAGCATTTGCATCACTTTTGGGTGTCCTGGTTTCAACAGACATGGTTACATTAGGCATTTCACAATTTCTATCATTACTGTTAAGCATAATAAACTTGTTCTTAACCTTACTGACACCTGCATTCATATCATTAGTCACATTAGTTAAACTAGCATCACAATTCATTGTTACATTGCATACATTTTCATACTTGCACCCTTTAATCGCATCTTTAGCTTTAAAGTCCGTGTACTCAAATAGTTGAAACTTCCCCTTTAAATTTCTTTGGTTACCGGTCTCCTTTAAGGGAGCCTTTAAATCCGATTGGCCGCTCGGTGTCATGTGATGCTCCTCCATGCTCACTGGTGGCATGGCAGCGGCCATTTTGATTACATGTGTTTCTCCTTGTGCTGCTGGTGCTGCAGCCATTTCCTGGCTTTCCTGCAGGAGGGCTGTGGTGGTCTTTTCTTCCACAGGGCCACTTCACCTGATGTGGACCCGGTTCATCCAATTCCTGCCCAGCACCGTGGGACCATCGCTGGCTACAATCCACAGGGGGAGTTTGTTCAACACGCCGCCCTGGGAGACCTGGACGTCTACACTGCCAACCATTTGGATTTTACTTTGGTGTAGGTGAGCAGCTTTGCCTGGACAGGAGACAGTTTTGGTCGAGTGGCAGGATTCATCCAAATTTGGATTTTACCTTTGGTGTAGGTGAGCAGCTTTGCCTGGACAGGAGACAGTTTTGGTTGAGTGGCAGGATTCATCCAAATTTTTTCAAAGGTCATTTGGCTCATCACAGACTGGCTTGCCCCTGTGTCGATCTCCATGGAGACTGGGATCCCATCGATGTCCACTTCCATCATCCACGGAGAACTTCCGGTGGAGTAGGTAAAGATTCCATACTCTTCTTCCAGGGTGTGAGCAGCTTCATCTTCATCTGTGTCGGAGCCCCGGTGATCAGCCAACTCATCAGAGACACGGTGAGTACAGCCTTTTCTGCACATTCTCTGAAGGTGCCCTTTCTCTTTACAGCCTTTGCATGTATAGTCTTTGTAGCGGCACTGGTAGGCCCTGTGGTTTCCTCCACAGCGCCAGCACGGGGCCATCCGGTTTGCCCCATGTGGCGGACTCAGGTTTGCGGGACTCGGGGCAGCATTTCTGCCTTTAGAAGTATCCATGTGGCGCACTGCGCTCGCTGGTTTAGAGTCCTGGGTCAGTATTCGCCTGGAGTCGCTGGCCCAAACCATGTAGGTCTGGCTCACTTGAATTGCTTTCTGCAGGGTGACTATGATGTCAGCCAAGAGCAATTTGTGTAGGAGGCCTTCGTAGCTGATTCCGATGACAAATATGTCCCTTAGTGCTTCATTAAGGTGGTCGCCAAAATCACACGGTGCAGCTAGTCTTCTTAAGTGTGCAGCATACTTGGCAATTTCTTGGCCCTCAGGTCGCCAGTAAGTGTAGAACCGGTGCCTGGCTGTGAGGATGCTTTCTTTCGGTTTTAGTTGTTCCTATATGATTGTTACAAGTTGCTCATAGCTCTTGGTGGTTGTCTTCTCTGGGGCTAGTAAGTCCCTGACGAGGCCGTAGATGGTGGGTCCACAACTGCTAAGCAGGATGGCCCTGCGTTTGTTCGGTAGTGTAGCTGGTGTGTCCCCGTCTAGGTCGTTGGCTATAAAGAAGTGTTTCAATCTTTCCACAAAAGGGTCCCAATCTTCCCCCTCTGTAAATTGCTGAAAGTTGCTGAGTTTAGACATGTTGAGCGTGTAGTTCGTGACCTCGTATTCCCGTCGCCAGTTATCGTGTATGTAGGCACCTTTAGTAATGACTTCACGAGGCAGGTTATGATACTTAAACTAGACCTGTAGTCCTGTAGTCCTGAGTGATGACAACAAGCTGTGAGTTCCCTTTTATACTGGGTTACCTGCCGTATGCAGGCAACCCCTAGGTCTCCAGCAGCAGCACCCTCTGGTGTACCGGTAAGGTGTGTGCAGTATAAGGGTACATTCAATGTGGCATAACAGTGTTACAGACATCACACAGTAAACAGGCATGCATACACAACAGAGCCCATTCGGCTAGGGCTAGGGGCAGCGCGCTTCGAGCCCCTCCCACACAGCCTGCAGAGCACACGCAGAGATTCTGGGGGCGAGGAGCTACTGCACATGCACGCACACTCTAGCGCGCATGTGCAGAGGTCCCGGCACTGTTTTCAGTGCCGGCACCCGGCTCCGCCCCCGAATCGAGTTGCCACGCTGCACCACCATCGAGGCGAGGTTGGGGAGCGGCCAAACTTGGCCTGAAGATTTTTGGCGCCCTAATCATTCTACAAAAGCGGCGCACCTCTGGTGAGTGTGCCAGAAATCTCTATTGGCCAAATTTGGGCCCATAATGTGGAAAAATGTAAAGATATCCACTTTGGTAGGAAAAAGCAGAGTATTTTTTTAAATGGTGAGAGATTGGGAAATGTTGGTATTCAGAGGAACCTGGGTGACCTTGTACACGAATCACTGAAAGTTAACATGTATTTAAAAATGCAAATGGTATGTTGGCCTTTATTACAAGAGGATTTGAGTATAAGAGTAACGATGACTTACTGCAATTATATAGGGCCCTGGTCAGACCACATGTGTACAGTTTTGGTCTCCTTACCAATGGAAGGATATACTTGCCATTGAGGGAGTGCAATGAAGGTTTACCAGACTGATACCTGGGATGGGGGGATTGTCCTATGAGGAGAGATTGAGTAGACTGGGTCTATATTCTCTAGAGTTTAGAAGAATGAGAGGTGGTCTCATTGAAACATCCAAAATTCTTACAGGGTTTGACAGGCTAGTTGCAGGGAGGATGTTTCCAAGGGCCACAGTCTCAGAATAAGAGGTCGGCCATTTAGGACTGAGATGAGGAGAAACTTCTTCACTCAGATGGTGGTGAATCTTTGGAATTCTCTACCCTAGAGGGCTGTGGAAGCTCAGTTGTTGAATATATTCAAGACAGAGATTGATAGATTTTTGAATATTAAGGGAATCAAGGGATATGGGGATAGTACAGGAAAGCGGAGTTGAGGTAGAAGATCAGCCATGATCTTATTGAACGGAGGGGCAGGCTCAAGGGGCTGAATGGCCTACTTCTATTTCGTATGTTCTTAGTGAGTAGAAGGTTTCCATGTTATGTGAATAATTGCGTACTAAGCCACATACACAAAATACTCTACAGCAAGAAGTTAATGGCTTCATTTGCTTCAGATTGCACTGTTACCCCAATGCTTCTGACCTAATTGGTGGGTAAATCTGCCTCACAATGAATCACAGGAAGTCTGGTTCGGAGACATGCATGTTTGTTTGGGACAGCTTCTGTAAGAAGAAAAGTCTCACTTTGAGCAGAATCGTGTGGAAGCAAAATGACCTCAAATGCAATTATCAAGTAACTGTTTGTTGCAAGACTGCTCAACCCGTTTCAGGATTATGTGGCCGTTTTGTCCAAATGGGATCCAAACGAGCTGCCTAAACAGATGTTTTAGGCAGAAGCTTGCATGAAAGGGAATATTTTCTCCTTACATCCTCATTGCACAAAGCATTCCCAGATCAGGTTTAGGGTGATTAAATAAACACAAAGAAAGAAAGTCTTGCATTCATATAACACCTATTACACCTCAGAACATCCCAAAGAGTTTCACAGCCAATGAATTTCTTTACAGTAGTCACTGTTGTAAGGTAGGAAACGCAGCAGCCAATTTATGCATGGCAAGCTCCCACACTGTTTCAGTGATGTTGGTTGAGGGATAAGCAGTGGAAAGCTCTTTGGATTCTAAAATTTACAGAGGGTAGAGGTCGGGAGGTTAGCCAGGAAGCACCTGCAGAAACAGATCTGCTGCCCATTGAAGTCAGTGGAGAGTAAAATCGGGTGGGTTGTAAAACAGGCCCTGCTTGTTTTCTGTCTGGCAGATTAGGTTAGCATTACCCCCTTGAGTCTGGAGTTGATAACGGCATGGATGAGGGTTTCAAAGGCTCCATAAATAATAAGAGTACATTTTAATGATCTATAAAGATGTTATACAGCAACCTTTTTCCTCCCAATTAACCCATTTTTTAGTTTTATAACGTACACAGAATATACATAAAAAGTACAACATAAAAATTATAATCTATTCATTCTCAACAATCAGGCTTCCACCCCTGTCACAGTACTGAAACAGCCCTTGTCAAAGTCACAAACAATATCCAATGTGACTGTGCTAAACTCTCCCTCCTCGTCCTTCTCGACCTGCCTGCAGTCGTTCATCATACCACCCTCCTCCAATGTCTCTCATCCGTTGTCCAGCTGGGTGACACTGCACCTGCCTGCTTCCACTCTCATCTCTAATCCAGTCATAGCCAGAGAATCACCTGCAATGGCTTCTCTTCCCATTCCCACACCATTAACTCTGCAGTCTCCCAAGGATCTATCCTTGGCCCTCTCCATTTTCTCCTTATCCTTATCCTGGATTAATGAAGGGAAAAAAGAAAGTGTTGCATTTCTATTGTGCCTTTCACGGCCTCAGGACATTCCAAAACCTTTTATAGCCAACTTTCTTTTTAAAGTCATTGTGTTAAGGTCGGAAACGAGGCAGCTAATTTGCACACCGCAAATTCTCACAAACAGCAACGAGATAATGACCAGATTATCTGTTTTAGTTATCTGACACCGGACAGAACTTCCCTGTTCATCTTTGAACAATGCCATGGGATTATTTATGTCCAGACAGTACCTCAGTTTTTTGGCTCAACTGAAAGATGACACCTCCGACAGTGCAACACTCCCTTAGCACTGCACTGGAGTGTCAGCCTAGATTTTTGTGCTCAAGTCTATGGAGTGGGACTTGAACCCACAATGCTCTGATTCAAAGGCAAGAGAGCTACCAACTGAGCCCAGGCTGACACATCAACAACAAAGCTTAAAATAGAGCCGATAGATAAACCGATAGATAGATTCCCAGCCCGTTAACCACAACCATTCCTCATGGATTCCAACATCAAGCCAGCATCTGTTCTCAGATGACTCACATTGGCAGGTTTGCCAAGTCAGTTTGTTACATAGAAAGCTGAAATTCGTGCATCCATACCAAACCTGGACATTTAAAAAGGAAAGAGGCTAATTCACTTGTTCCAATTCAATTCAGTGTTATATTTTTAATCTTTGTAAGATATTTAGTCAATGGATAGGGGTGGGGTGGGGGGGCTGGAAACAAACCATTCCGTGCCTCTGAAGAAAACTAACTTGCCACTCACTACAAAACACTCTTTATGGCCGAGCTGTGACTGTGCAGAAACTCAAACCCCAAACTGTATGTTCGTTCTGGCTTAAGGAGGAAACAAAGATTAGCACAGTGAATATCAGGGGCAAAGTCTGGGAAGGGAGAAGTACAAGCTAATAGAAACAGTGAAATGTGCAAGTCTAACGTCGGGTTTAAGCTGCAATTAGAATTCTCAGGAGATAGCGTTTGGATTTTGACTAATTATCTAAACTATATGTGACATAGTGATGTAGAAAGACCAATGTTCTTTCTGACTCGTAGCTAAATATGTTAATCCAGACATCAAGAATTAAACTAAAATAACCCTTACATTCCACAGGCTTGGCAGTTCATGTTTAAAAAGAGACAGGCACCAGACATCTGTTGCTGCAGCTACAGTGATCCACACACAACACAAAACAAAACAGCAACACATCAATGAAACAACAGCAACATAACAAAATAAAGCAAACATGCAGCCAAATGTTTAAATAACGTAGAATGGAGCCGTTCCAGCGAAGCTACAACAATTCCTGTTGCTGTATTCATACCTCTGGCTGATGAAATGGAGTAAGAGGCTGGAAGGTTGCTATGTAACTGAAGTGTGCCTCAATATAAAGCAATGGGAAAGTGTCCCTTGATTACGTTTCAGGGATGTGGCTGAGGGCTGTGTTTTATCCAATAGTCGACAGGCAACACAAGGGCAGAAGCAAATCCATGGGGAATTCAGAGAAGCCCCAACAACAAAAAGCTGCGGTAATGCAATTACAACGCACAGGTTAAGAAGAGTTTCTAAAAGCTTGTAAACTAATAAACAAACCGCAGCTTTACATCCAGTACCAATGGGACAACTAATGGTGGCTAAACTTAGCATTACATAAACATTTGGCAATTTGGATTCCACTGCATATTTTGTTCTGAAAGTTCAAGTGATTCCTCACTTCACACAACTTAAAGAGAATATTTATTCAGAACAATGTATTCTAGGTTTTTTTTTTGGTCCCTGCCACAAATTCCTTTCCCTGACTCCATCCCTCTCCCCAACTTTTTTCTGAGGCTGAACCAACCAGACTGTTCGCACCCTTGGTGTCATATTTGACCCTGAAATGAGCTATCGACCACATATACATAGCATAACTAAGACTGCCTATTTCCACCTCTGTAACATCTCCCGTCTCCGCCCTTGCCTCAGCTCATCCACTGCTGAAATCCTCATCTGTTACCTCTAGACTTGACTATTCCAATGCATGCTTGGCTGGCCTCCCACATTCTACCGCACGTAAACTTGAGGTCATCCAAAATTCGGTTGCCCGTGTCCTAACTTGCACTAAGTCCCGCTCACCCATCACCCCTGTGCACGCTGACCTACATTGGCTCCCAGTTAAGCAGCGCCTCGATTTCAAAATTCTCATCCTTGTTTTCAAATCCCTCCATGGTCTTGCCCCTCCTTATCTCTGTAATCTCCTCCAGCCCCACAACTTCCCGAGATGTCTGCGCTCCTCTAATTCTGCCCTCATGAGCATCCCTGATTATAATCGCTCAATCATTGGTTTCCACGCCTTCTGTTGCCTAGGCCCTAATCCCTTGAATTCCCTGCCTAAACCTCTCCACCTCTTTCTCCTTCAAGATGCTCCTTAAAACCTACCTCTTTGACCAAGTATTTGGTCACCTGCCTTAATATCTCCTTATGTGGCTTGGTGTCAAAACATTTGCCTCATAATACTCCAGTGAAGTGCCTTGGGACATTTCACTAAGTTAAAGACACTATATAAGTACAAGTTCTTGTTGTTATTGATTGTAGAAGGGAGTTACAAGGCTGGGTTTCAGCTAAGGGAGTGCTGTTGCCATATTTTTAAAAATTCATTCATGGGATGTGTGCGTCGCTGGCAAGGCCAGCATTTATTGCCCATCCTTTATTGGCTTTGAGAAGGTGGAGGTGAGCTGCCTTCTTAAACCGTTGCAGTCTGTGAGGTGACGGTATTCCCACAGTGCTGTTCGGGAGGGAGTTCCAGGATTGTGACCCAGCGATGATGGAGGAACGGCAATATATTTCCAAGTCAGGATGGTGTGTGACTTGGAGGGGAACGTGGAGGTGATGGTGTTCCCATACGTCTGCTGGCCTTGTCCTTCTCGGTGGTAGAGGTTGCGGGTTTGGGAGGTGCTGGTGAAGAAGCCTTGGCGATTTGCTGCAGTGTATCCTGTAGATAATACATACTGCAGCCACTGAAAGAGGTAAACTCATTGAAACAAGGTTTGATTGCACCTGACCTCTTCACACTTTATAAAACTGTATGACAGATGATTTTCTAAGTTAACATTATTGTGGATGAAGCATTTTTGTCTTTGATCAATTATTTATCAAACATGGTACACACAGGGTTACATTTAGCTGGAATAATACACGGACTAGTCAAGTCAACAGAATTATTCCCAAGAAGCTCTTCTTGACACCTTTTGACTTGAGTGTTAATGTGTCTAATTTAGACAGGATGACATTTTAGTTGGCTATAGACAAAAGAAGCTGAGAGATGCCTTTGAACTTTACTGAAAGTAGTGGTTTGTGTGAACAAACATTATAAGATCACTTTTTTTCAAAAATTTCTGTTGTATGGATAAAAGAGAAAAACTTGCAATGATTTAAGACCTTTCACGGACGTCCCAAAGCGCTTCACAACCAATGAAGTACTTTTATATTATAGTCACTGTTTTAATGAAGGGAAACACGGCAGCCAATTTGTGCACAACAAGGTCCCACAAACAGCAATTAAATAAATGACTGAATAACCTGATTTAGTGATGTTGGTTAAGGGATAAATATTGGTCAGGATGTTGGGAGAGCTCCGCTGCTCTTGCTATGAGATCTTTTATGTTCACCAGAGAGATCAAATGGGACATCACTTTAACGTCTCATTCATAAGATGGCACCGCCAAGAGTGCAGCAGTCCCTGAGTACTGCACTGAAGTGTCAGCCTAGATTATGTGCTCAAGTCTCTGAGTTGGGCTTAAAGCCACAATCTACTGACTCAGAGGCAAGAGTGATACCAACTGAGCCAACAGCTAACCGATATATATCTTCAATGGCACATCTCTGGCTAAGTTTATCAAATCAGCAGGCAGGCTGAAGTCAGCAGAGATATATATACGTGGCCAGGCAAAGACTCTGACAGCAGTTTGCCGCCCAAGTAGTGAGTGATCATGTGGCAAGGGTCAGTTTTATGTTAAGGGTCAGTGCAAGATAAGTGTCTGTTGTTTTTACACTGAGAAAAATCTTAACATTTGGAATGACTGTAAATGAGTTGTCTGTACTGAATACTGTTCACTTACTTGCTTAAAGTTGAAGCAAGTTGTCCTTTGGTTCATAGCCGAGCCTTGGGCTGAGAGGGCACATTCTTCCGCCTCAGGCTTCGGGCACCATTGGCGATTCGGGTGCAAATTGCACTCATTTGGGAAGTGTTTTTTTCCTCAAGTTTCTGCTCAAACTCATTTGCATATCGGCAAACATAGGGCTCCACTTTGGCCGAGCCCATTTTTTAGCGTACTTACCCGAGTTGCGCCACTTAAGTACGTCCGGAGATGCTCCGGAAAAACTATTCCAATTTTGGCCGCTGTCTGGCCTCTTCATTGCAGCTGCGCAGCGATGCCAGTCACCTCGGGGGGTGGAGCCTGCGTTCTGTGCTGGAAAATGTCCAGGACGTCGACACATGCGCAGTGGAGAATAACGATGGCCGCACATGCGCAGTTGCGCTCCGAGTTGGCAATCGGCCATTTTTAAAGTGTTGCTTGTGTCTTTGTGCCAGAAGGAATGCTGTGTTAGGAAAATCACTCTGAGTGCCAGAAGCAGTGCTCTGTTTGGAAAAATCACTGTTGCATACAAAATCAATACTGTGTGGTTGGAAAAATCACTGTGTGTCTCAGAGCATTGGAAAAGTGCTGTGAGTGTCTCAGAGCAGCTGCAGCAATACAGCAATGCAGCAACATGGACCAAGGACAAAGAATTTCTTGCTGGAAGAAGTGGAAGAAGTGGAGACACTAGTGACTGTCATTGAGAATAGATGGCAGGAGCTGGATACCAGCAGAGGTCACATAAAAGTTCCACCAAAAGAAATGAAGAAACGCTGGAACCAAGTTGCAGAAAATTTCTGCGCATTGGTGAACACCAAGAGATCTGGAAGCCAGTGTAAAAAGAAATGGCAGGACCTTGGTCAAGTAGTTAGTGTAAATAATATTTTCATTTATTCAATGCAAGTGTAAATTTGACCAGCTGTATATGTCCCACCCAGCAGAAAGACACCCTCTCTAAAAAGTTGCATTTTCATCTTTGCAGAAGAAATTGTCCCACAACAAAAGGGAAAGAACTCGAACAGGAGGAGGCCCGCCATGTGTGCACGTATTGATACCCTTGGAAGAGAGGGTCGCTGCTTTGATGGGTCCTGCCTGGAGAAAAACAATAAGTACTGCACAAGCTGGGCCCACACGCAAGAGAGAGGGTAAGTCCTGAAAATTCATCGTGGCCCTTCAAATCAACCTGCTGCCTGGCCTGCTACGTGCGATCCTACTCATGCCACCCATCCTGCCCCCTCCTCTGCTGCTAACCATTTGCCAATCCTGAAGATATAGAAGATGATTCAGAAGCGGACAAGCCTGAAGAGAACATCTTACAATCCAACCCTCCAGACCGAGAACATGGGGGGGCGGGGGGAGAGGTAGTGGCCTGAGCTGGATGAAACTGCCACTTTTCTACTCAATATGGAGTAGGTGCAGCTCATGGAGTTGCCAGCCTCTTCTGTGACTAATGGTTTGAGTACTGGTGGGACATTCCATGGTTTCCCCCCTTCCGTGACTCGTGGTTTTACTTCTGGTGGGACATTCCATGATTTCACACCTTCCGAGGTTGTGTGTCCCCCCAGTAGTGGGCTGCAGCAAGTAAAACCTAGGGCCCCACTGTCCTAGGATACAAGTCCCAGTGGGATGTAGCAAGGCACACCCAGGGCCCCACCATCCGAAGCTGTGGGTCCCACTGGGATGTCACGAGGCAGAGCCAGGGTGAGGGGAAGGAGAAATCGACCACGCTCTCCTGAGATGCAGGATGCAACAGATGTGGTTCAGATCATGTCATTGAGTGCGGAGAGCTCCTGGACACTATCCAGGTGAATGATGAGGTAGCGGGACTGTCGGGAGAAGTAACAGCAATGACACGGGAAATGGGAACGATGTCTGGGACCATCAGTGAGGGAATAGTGTCCATGACGGAGGGTATGTCAGAGGTGGTGCAAAGCGGCCACATACACTGGCCTAAGTAGAAATGGAGTAACTATTAGCTGGCCAAAGTTGCCTTAATAGCCAAAACTGGCCAAAGTTGCCTTAATAGCCAGAACTGGCATAGATGGCTGGTAACGCCCCCTTTTGAGAAAAAAAAACGTAACTAAATGAGTTACACTGGTGCAAATTGATTGGGGAAACTGGGGATTTTTAAGTTAGGCCAGAAAAAGCAGCCTACTACAAAAAAAACGGAGCAACTCCTGGGGAAAATTTAGCCCATAAATTCTGCCATGAACCAGCTCAATCGGGCAGTGTTTTAGAACTTGATTGAAAAAAATAATAACTTCTGCATTAAAAAATATTCCTTGATATATTTAAAAGTAGTAACCTGATGCAGTTTTATTAATACAGCTGAAAATGGTTTTATCATAAAAAATAAGCATTTTTTTATCAGTGTCTAGTCCACCATCTGCAAGTAGCCAGATTTTAAATAACTGAGAATAACTAGACAGACCCATTTACTAGTTACATTGGTTTCTTTGTAAATTAAAATGTATTTAAAGATTTTAAAATGTGCCTATTACAGTCCTTGCACCCAAAAAAACAGCCTAATTTTAAGAGCCTCCTCGAAGGCCCGCAAACCGGGGCAATTAGCGCAAACTCACAATGGAGAGTAATTTGATCCGGCGGCGTGGCCAGCTTGAAATTTGGCAAACTTTATCGCTTGTTCGTCCGACTTCAGGCGAATTGTGCTGAAAAAACCCAGCACAACCTAGCGGAAACCCCTGCCCAATAGGCCTTTGGATTTGTTTTTTTTATATATAAAAGCTCTGCAAATAATTATGCAGGTGGTCCTAGTACCAATCCTATAACATGGTTAATATAAGCATAGTGTTGGTTTGTTATGCTAATCCTTCTGTCAAGGAAACAAACCATTTCGCTCCCAGTCAAACTCTCTGGGGATATCTACCAAGTACTCGTTGATTCTGCTAAGTGGATTATGTGAGAAACTGTTCTCCTGCATAGTGATGAAAGCTAGCCGGTTAACCAATTGATGTCTGAAACTGGGAAGATCACTGACAAAAAGGCTCTTTTTCTCTACATGTCTCCCCTCTGCTCACCAACTGTTAAAAGTTAATTACAAAAAAAGTTGATGGATTAGAATTTAAGAGTAAAGTTTGATTAGTAAAGGCGATGATGTTATCGCCTGTTGCGCATCGGCCTGGGGCGCTAACCACGGGGCGCAGCGCTACTGGCAAATCGCCCCCAAAATCTCAGGGGAAATTTTGGCCGGGGTGCTACCGCTGCCTGCCCCCAGGCAAAAAGGCCAAAAAGGCTGGGGGCAATTTCGGCCTAGAATCTTCTCCAATTCTTTGCCTCTTCCAACGATAACTCAGCTAATCCTGGGAGATGATGCCTTGCGTTTCTTCAGTTAGCCTTGAAGGAAGGAAGGATATGCCGATCGGGTTAGAAACATGGAAACATAAAAAATAGGTGCAGGAGTAGACCATTCGGCCCTTCAAGCCTGCACCACCATTCAAGAAGATCATGGCTGATCATTCCCTCAGTACCCCTTTCCTGCTTTCTCTCCATACCCCTTGATCCCCTTAGCCGTAAGGGCCATATCTAACTCCTTCTTGAATATATCCAATGAACTGGCATCAACAACTCTCTGCGGCAGGGAATTCCATAGGTTAACAACTCCTAAATGGCCTACCCCTTATCTTAAGACTATGTCCCCTGGTTCTGGACTTCCCCAACATCGGGAACATTCTTCCTACATCTAACCTGTCCAGTCCCATCAGAATCTTATACGTTTCTATGAGATCCCCTCTCATCCTTCTAAACTTCAGTGAATAAAGGCCCAATTGATCCAGTCTCTCCTCATATAACAGCCCAGCCATCCCTGGAATCAGTCTGGTGAACCTTCACTGCACTCCCTCAATAGCAAGAACGTCCTTCCTCAGATTAGGAGACCAAAACTGAACACGATATTCCAGGTGAGGCCTCTCTAAGGCCCTGTACAACTGCAGTAAGACCTGCCTGCTCCCATCTAAAATCCGCGAGCTTTGAAGGATTTGGCTTCTTCACCGCCTGCTGCACCTGCATGCCAACTTTCAGTGACTGATGAACCATGACACCCAGGTCTCATTGCTGTAAAGTCCTGTCCCTGCAGTACAGACTCACACGAGGCACATACTGAAGTCAAGGTCACTGAGGACCTGCACCTTTATTGCACAGCTCTCAAATGCCACACTTGCCTGAGACCTGTCTTTATATACCTGTGTGGAACAGGTATCCAGTGTCTCCTGCACCCCTGGTGGTAAGGTAAGCTTGTGGTTCCAGGTCATCTCTAGTTAGTTATGTATAGCATGGTAAGATACAGTTATGTACAGTAGTGTGAGATACATGACATCACCCTCCCCCAAGGTCTTATTGTCTTTATAGGTTCAGTCTCTCAGGTGGTCTATGCTCTCACATGGAGCGTCTTAGTTGTGGTTCAGTTGTTTGCCTTGGTGTCTGTTTTTCTTTCGGTGTGATTGCTGGTATCTCACCTGGGCTGTCTGTTTCGTTCAGTATGATTGTTGGTGTCTCGCCTGGGCTGTCTGTTGGGATTGCCCTTTCCTCAGGTTGTTCCCTCTGTCTGTCCATCAGGTGTGGTGTGAGTTACACATTGTAGTCTGCCTCTGGTTCAGCAGTGTTGTTGGTAAATCTACTTTTGACTTGGTCTACATGCCTCCGGCAGGTTTGGCCATTGTCCATTTGTACCACCAGTAGCCTGTTTCCTTCCTTGCCTGTTACTGTCCCTGCAAGCCATTTGGGACCCCTGCCATAGTTTAGCACAAACACTTTGTCCCCTATCTCATTCCACCTCCCCCTCCAATTTCGGTACTCAGTTAGCTTCCGGCGCTTTGCCTCAACAATTTCATGCATATCTGGGAGGATTAATGAGAGCCTTGTCTTTAAGGTGCGGGGGGAACTCCAGTCAATGAATGTGGACAAGATCTGTATGCCAGCAACAGTCGCGACAGGCGGCCCTGCAGCATGGGACCTTGGATTTTGAGCATGCCTTGTTTAATGATTTGCACTGCTCGCTCAGCCTGGCCGTTGGAGGTCGGCTTGAACGGTGCCGTCTTAACGTGATTTATGCCGTGGTCACTTATGAAATCTTGGAATTCTGCGCTGGTGAAGCATGGACCATTGTCACTGACCAATATGTCAAGAATTCCGTGCGTTGCAAACATAGTTCCAAGCCTCTCCACAGTGGTGGAGGTGGTACTCGAGTTTAAAATGGTGCATTCGATCCACTTTGAAAATGCATCTACAACTACGAGGAACATTTTGCCCATGAATGGACCTGCATAGTCTACGTGCACCCGTGACCACGGTTTGGTGGGCCAGGGCCAGGAGCTCAGGGGGGCCTCCCTGGGGGCATTGCTGAGTTGGGCACAAGTGGTGCACCGCCGGACGCAGAGCTCGAAGTCCGCGTTAATGCCAGGCCACCAGACGTAGGATCTGGCTATGGCCTTCATGAGAACGATCAGCGGGTGCTCGCGGTGGAGCTCCCGGACAAATGCCTCTCTGCCTCGCAGAGGCATAACTACTCGGCTGCCCCATATCAGGCAGTCTGCTTGTAGTGACAGCTCATGCATGCGCCTAATAGAAAGGTTTGATCTCCTCGGGGCAGGCATCACGAGCCTCTGCCCAGTTACCCGTTAAGACATATCATTTTACTAAGGATAACGTGGGGTCACTGGTCGTCCAGGCTCTGATTTGGCGAGCCGTCATGGGCGAACTTGCGGACTCAAAGGCATTGATTGCCATGACTATCTCACAGTCCTGTTCGTCAGACCCTTCCGTGGTCGCCAGGGGTAGCCTGCTAAGCGTGTCGGCACAGTTGTCTGTGCCTAGTCTGTGCATTATGGTGTAGTCGTAAGACGCCAGCATGAGTGCCCACCATTGAATGCATGCCGAGGCGTTAGCGTTTATTGCCTTGCTCTCGGATAGTAGAGACGTGAGGGGATTTTGGTCGGTTTCTAATGCGAACTTGGCCCCGAAAAGGTATTGGTGCATCTTTTTGACACCGTACACGCACCCGAGCGCCTCCTTCTCCACCATTCCGTACCCGCGCTCCGCCCGCGAAAGTGACCTGGAGGCATAAGCTGTGGGTTGTAATTGACCCGCACCATTGACATGTTGTAAAACGCGCCCGACCCCGTACGCTGACGCATCACATGTAAGAACTAGCTTTTTACCTGGATCAAAGAAAGCCAAAACACTCTTGGAACATAGAAGGTTGCATGCCTTATTGAAGGCGCGTTCCTGGGCGTCCCCCCAAAACCTATCGCACCTCTTTCTGAGTAGCACGTGGAGAGGCTCCAGCAGCATGCTTAAGTCCTGCATAAAGTTCCCAAAGTAATTGAGTAGCCCGAGAAAGGCGCACAGTTCCGAGACATTCCGGGGCCTGGGTGCCAGGCGAATTGCTTCGATTTTGGACTCTGTTGGGCGGATTCCATCAGCGGCAATCCTTCTGCCCAAAAATTCAACCTTGCGCGCGAGAAACAGGCACTTGGATTTCTTAACTCTTAGGCCTACCCGATCCAACCGCTTTAGTACTTCCTCCAAGTTGAGGAGATGGGAGTCGGTGTCCCTGCCCGTGATAAGTATGTCATCTTGAAATACAACCGTCCCCGGGATGGATTTGAGCAGACTCTCCATGTTGCGCTGGAATATAGCAGCTGCCGACCTGATGTCGAATGGGCATCGATTGTACATGAAAAGGACTCGATGTGTGTTGATGGTGGTGAGTAGCTTAGACTCTTCGGTCAGTTCTTGCGTCATGTACGCAGATGTGAGATCTAGTTTTGAGAAAAGTTTTCCTCCAGCCAATGTGGCAAATAGGTCCTCCGCTCTGGGCAACGGGTATTGGTCCTGTAGGGAGACTCTGTTTATGGTAGATTTGTAATCCCCACAGATTCGTACGGATCCACCAGGCTTCATGACTGGGACGATGGGACTTGCCCAGTTGCTAAATTCCACAGGTGAGATAATGCCTTCCCGCAAAAGCCTGTCCAGTTCATGTTCAATCTTTTCCCTCATCACACAGGGCACAGCTCTAGCCTAGCATCCTGTGTGATGTAGATTTAGACTTTAGCCCCTTTGAAGGTGCCCACACCTGGCTGAAAGAGGTGTTCAAATCGACTTAGAATTG
This sequence comes from Pristiophorus japonicus, assembly GCF_044704955.1. Taxonomy (NCBI): domain Eukaryota; kingdom Metazoa; phylum Chordata; class Chondrichthyes; family Pristiophoridae; genus Pristiophorus; species Pristiophorus japonicus. The sequence goes on from NC_091993.1 coordinate 83,259,671, forward strand.
TTGAGCAGGATGTCCGTTCCTCTGACGACATGGCGTGAACATCATCCCATTTCCAATTTAGTTTTACCAGCCAGCTTCTCCCCAGCAGTGCTGGGAGATCTCCGGGGACAATCCACAGGGGAAGTCGGTTTACTGTCCCTTTGTGTGTGACTGAGAGCATGGCATTGCCAAGGACTGGGATGATTTCTTTGGTATAGGACTTTAGTTTGGTGTCGACTCTTGTGAGTTTTGGTCTGTCTCTTTTGTGCGGCCACAGCTATTCAAATTGTTGAGCGCTCATGAGAGATTGACTCGCTCCCGTATCCAGCTCCATGTATCCCGTTGAGTAGGACCCTCATCATTATTGGAGGCGTCTTGTTGTAAGAGTAGTGGCCATTGATCGTGTTGACCCGCTGTACATCGGTGTCCCGGGTACTGTCCCCACCGTCTTCTGGTCCGCTTTCCGACCCTTCCGATTCGTATACCAGCCGAGCTGCCGTTTTTCTGCACATGCGAGCCAGATGCCCTATATAGTTGCAGTTTCTGCAAACGGCATGCTGAAATCGACACCCCCTTGATGAGTGCCTTCCCCCACATCTCCAGCACAGACCGCTTCCATTGTTTCCAAGGAATGAGCTGCGTCTGGCTGATCTCTCTTGAGCTTCTCTCAGTTTGCAGTTGATTGCTCGCATTGTGGGTTGATGAGGTGTGAACGGCCGTTCATGTGGCCCTTGATGGCTTCTGGCGCCACTGCCTGCTGTTGAGGGCCTGCTCTCCTACCTTTGTCTGTGTGTGGGGGTAGCGGCTTGTTTCACGCTGTGAACCCCTTGTTTCAATGTTTCGTTAGTTGTTGTACCCGCAGTAAGATCGTTTCTTCTTCTCCTGCGAAGAATGTCTGTGTAACCAGTGCTGCTGCCTCTAGGGTCAAGTTCTTGGTCTCTATGAGCTTTCGGAATATGCCTGCATGGCCTATTCCTTCAATAAAAAAGTCTCTCAGTACTTCTCTCCTTAGTTCATCGGAGAACTCACATAAGCTAGCCAACCTCCGAAGTTCCGCCACGAAGTCGGGTATGCTCTGGCCCACACAGTGTCTGTAGTTGTAGAACCTGTGTCTGGCCATGTGTCGGCTGCTCGCTGGCTTCAGGTGGTCTCTTACCAGTGTGCTCAACTCTTCAAACGACTTGCTTGCTGGTTTCTCGGATGCCAGTAGGTCCTTCATTAAAGCGTATGTTTTCAAGCCACAGCTGGTCAAGAGATGGGTTCTTCTCTTGTCTGCCTTGTCGTCGCCTAACCAGTCTTTGGTTACAAAGCTTTGCTGGAGCCTTTCTATAAAGTCCTCCCAATTATCTCCAGCATTGTATTTTTCATCTGAGCCGTTGGTCGCCATTCTGTGGATTCTGTAACCCCGTAACTCGTCGCCACTGTAATGTCCTGTCCCTGCAGTACAGACTCACACGAGGCACATGCTGAAGTCAAGATCACTCAGGACTTGCACCTTTATTACACAGCTCTCGAATGCCACACTTGCCTGAGACCTGTCTTTATATACCTGTGTGGAACAGGTATCCAGTGTCTCCTGCAAGTGCACCCCTGGTGGTAAGGTAAGCTTGTGGTTACAGGTCATCTCTAGTTACAGTCATGTATAACATGGTAAGATACAGTTATGTACAGTAGTGTGAGATACATGACAGTTGCACCTCCCTTTTTCCTAATCTGCCACCATCCAGATAATATTCTGCCTTCGTGTTTTTGCCCCCAAATGGATAACCTCACATTTATCCACATTATACTGCAACTGCCATGCATTTGCCCACTCACCTAACCTGTCCAAGTCACCCTGCAGCCTCTTAGCGTCCTCCTCACAGCTCACACCGCCACCTAGTTGAGTGTCATCCGCAAACTTGGAGATATTACACTCAATTCCTTCATCTAAATCATTAATGTATATTGTAAAGAGCTGAGGTCCCAGCACTGAGCTCTGCGGCACTCCACTAGTCATTGCCTGCTATTCTGAAAAGGACCCGTTTATCCCGACTCTCTGCTTCCTGTCTGCTAACCAGTTCTCTATCCACGTCAGTACATTAGATGATGTAGAGTGGGAGGAGCCTCGTGTTGAGCATAAACATCGGCACAGACCAGTTGGGCTGAATGGCCTGATTCTGTGCTGTAAATTCTATCTAAAATGATGACTATGATAAAGAGGAAATGCTCCAAGGACATGTGGCTAAAACTCGTGTTAACAGACCTCCATTCAATATCCAAATGGGTTTGTCCAATTTACTTGCAAATCAGATGGATCTAATTGAAAACAAATCTAGCAGCATAGCTGACCTCAAATAAAAACATTCTTTGCAACAAAGTCAGGGAGTGGATAAGCAGAGTGTTAATTTTCGAAGGCAGGTGACCACTATTTTGCAGTGGGTGCATGAATACCAACAGCTATGATGTTTAGTGTCAATCACAAAATTAAAAAGGTGATGCAGTTCCCCTTTAACAAAAACACATGGGTATGTTGCATGTTTACAATACGAAAATAGACCATCGACTAAAAGTTGGTGTTGACAAGCCCATTTAACTGGGGCTTTATTCCATTCCTATTCTTCGACCTTACAAAGGCTTTTGACACTGTCAACCGCGAGGGTCAATGGAGCGTCCTCCTCTGTTTCGGATACCCCCAAAAGTTCGTCACCATCCTCCACCTGCTCCACGACGACATGCAGGCCGTGATCCTTACCAATGAATCCATTACAGACCCAATCCACGTCTGGACCGGGGTCAAACAGGGCTGTGTCATCGCCACAACCCTCTTCTCAATCTTCCTCGCTGCCATGTACCGCCTCACAGTCATAAGTTCCCCGCTGGAGTAGAAGTAAACGACAGAACCAGTGGGAACCTGTTTAACCTTCGTCGACTCCAGGTCCGGTCCAAAACCACCCCAGCGTCTGTCGTCGAGCTATAGTACGCGGACAACGCCTGTATCTGCGCAAATACAGAGGCTGAACTCCAAGTCATAGTCAACGTATTTACTGAGACGTACGAAAGCATGGGCCTTATGCTAAACATCCAGCCTGTCCTTTCCACACAGCACTCCCCCCCCGCCCTAGTCATCAAGATCCACGGCGTGGCCCTGGACAACATGGACCATTTCCCATACCTCGGGAGCCTCCTATCAACAAGAGCAGGCATTGATGACAAGATTGAACACCGCCTCCAGCGCGCCAGTGCAGCTTTCGGCCACCTGAGGAAAAGAGTGTTTGAAGACCAGGCCCTCAAATCTGCCACCAAGCTCATGGTCTACAGGACTGTAGTAATGTCTGCCCTCCTGTATGACTCAGAGACATGGACTGTGTACAGTGGACACCTCAAGTCGCTGGAGAAATACTGTCATGTATGTAACCTTTATGTAACAACACTGCAACACTGTATATACGTAAGAAATGCACACCTTGACCACAGGGGGTGACCTTGTGGGAGACACTCCTCACCTGGTCACCCAGGTATTTAAAGGGAGGTCCCACGCAGGGTCATCACTTCTGGGTCCTGTGAATAAAGGTTCAGGTCATGGAGTGACCTTGCCCATAGAATGTGCCTCGTGTGGATTTGTGGTATTGTGTAAGGACTTTACATTGGCGACGGGAAACGGGAATCAACGACCCACGAGAATGGCCACCGGCAGCACAGATGAACGGTACTGTGTTGGTGAAGACTGGGATGATTTCATTGAGAGGCTCCAGCAGAGTTTTGTCACGAAGGACTGGCTGGGAGACGCAGCGGCCGACAAGCGAAGGGCTCATCTGCTGACCAGCTGTGGACCTAAGACTTACGCGCTCATGAAAGACTTGCTAGCACCCGAGAAGCCGACAGACAAAACCTTTGAAGAGCTCAGCAAACTAATCGGTGAGCACCTCAAACCGGCGAGCAGCGTACACATGGTCCGACACAGATTCTATATCCCCGACGTCGGGAATGACAGAGCATACCGGATTTAGTTGCAGACCTCCGGCGCTTGGCCAGCCTCTAAGTTCACAGACACCTGCAGGGGGGAGATGCTAAGGGATTTCTTTATTGAGGGCATCGGTCATGCTGGGATTTTCAGAAAGCTAATTGAGACCAAGGACTTGACCTTGGAAGCAGCGGCGTTGATGGCTCAGACATTTATGGCAGGGGAGGAGGAAACCAAGATAATATACCCGCGCAATTTTGCCTCCAACGTGGCGATGGATCAGGGAGTCAATATCATAAACGCGACACAGAGCCCTGCAGGCAGGCAAGGGCATTTCGAGACACCCCAGGCAGCAATAGACCCAAGAGTAAGTCTCCAACAAAGACAATGGCAGGCTGAACGTACATTTACGACCCCCCAGTGGACAATGCGGCCCGGGATGGGGCCATTGACGCCCACTAACAGGGAGCTCAAGAGCAGTCAAAGGGCCAATCAGCGAGGAATGCCTTGCAACAGCCCTTTTGTTCACAACAATGGGAATCTCAGTTCATGCTGGAGGTGTGGGGGCAGACATGCTGCCAGGACTTGCAGGTTTCAACAGTTCGTCTGCAGAAATTGTAACCTCAGTGGCCATTTAGCCAGAATGTGTAGAAAGCCTGTAACCTGGCTAATATACGAGGCGGATGAACCAGATGAGGGGTCTGCGAGGCAGGATGACGCTTGGCAAATCAATGGACGCTGAAGTTCAGCGGGTTCATGTGGCAAACATTCACAGCTCATATACCAAAACGCCACCTATGATGATGAAAGTCCTATTAAGCAGCATCCCTATCTGCATGGAGCTGGACACGGGGGCCAGCCAGTCACTCATGAGTGTTCAACAATTCGAAAAGCTGTGGCCACTCAAAGCCAGCAGACCCAAACTAGAATGCATTGAGACGCAATTACGGACGTACACCAAAGCAATCATTCCAGTGCTAGGCAGTGCAATGTTGATGGTCACATACAATGGATCGGAGAACCGGCTGCCGCTCTGGATTGTCCCGGGCAATGGTCCAGCAGTGTTGGGGAGGAGCTTGTTAGCTGAGATGAACTGGAAATGGGGGGGATGTGCACGCCATGTCAGCTGTAGAGCTGCTCACAGGTCCTACAGCAATTTGAGTCACTATTTCATCCTGGCGTCGGGACGTTCAAAGGTACCAAAGCAGTGATACGCATCACCCCGGACGCCAGACCAGTGCACCACAAAGCCAGAGCTGTGCCGTATGTGATGCGGGAGAAAATTGAGAGCGAGTTGGAACGGTTGCTGAGAAAGAGCATCATCTCGCCCGTTAAATTCAGCGACAGGGCAAGCCCCATCGTTCCCATTCTAAAGTGGATGGCTCGGTCGGGATCTGTGGCGACTACAAGGCCACTATCAACCGGTCCCTACAAGACCAATACCCGCTCCCAAGAGCGGAGGACCTTTTTGCCAAGCTGGCAGGTGGCAAGCTGTTCACAAAGTTGGACCTCACTTCAGCCTACATGACCCAAGAACTGGCCGACGAATCTAAACTACTGACCACCATCACCACGCACAAGGGACTGTTTGTCTGCAACAGGTGTCCGTTTGGCAAACGTAGGTCCCCTGCAGTCAGAATCAGGGGAAGTCATAACGGGGAACAAAGAAATGGCAGACCAATTGAACAAGTACTTTGGTTCGGTATTCACTAAGGAGGATACAAACAACCTTCCGGATATAAAAGGGGTCAGAGGGTCTAGTAAGGAGGGGGAACTGAGGGAAATCTTTATTAGTCGGGAAATTGTGTTGGGGAAATTGATGGGATTGAAGGCCGATAAATCCCCAGGGCCTGATGGACTGCATCCCAGAGTACTTAAGGAGGTGGCCTTGGAAATAGCGGATGCATTGACAGTCATTTTCCAACATTCCATTGACTCTGGATCAGTTCCTATCGAGTGGAGGGTAGCCAATGTAACCCCACTTTTTAAAAAAAGGAGGGAGAGAGAAAACAGGGAATTATAGACCGGTCAGCCTGACCTCAGTAGTGGGTAAAATGATGGAATCAATTATTAAGGATGTCATAGCAGTGCATCTGGAAAATGGTGACATGATAGGTCCAAGTCAGCATGGATTTGTGAAAGGGAAATCATGCTTGACAAATCTTCTGGAATTTTTTGAGGATGTTTCCAGTAAAGTGGACAAAGGAGAACCAGTTGATGTGGTATATTTGGACTTTCAGAAGGCTTTCGACAAGGTCCCACACAAGAGATTAATGTGCAAAGTTAAAGCACATGGGATTGGGGGTAGTGTGCTGACGTGGATTGAGAACTGGTTGTCAGACAGGAAGCAAAGAGTTGGAGCAAACGGGTACTTTTCAGAATGGCAGGCAGTGACTAGTGGGGTGCCGCAAGGTTCTGTGCTGGGGCCCCAGCTGTTTACATTGTACATTAATGATTTAGACGAGGGGATTAAATGCAGTATCTCCAAATTTGCAGATGACACTAAGTTGGGTGGCAGTGTGAGCTGCGAGGAGGATGCTATTAGGCTGCAGAGTGACTTGGATCGGTTAGGTGAGTGGGCAAATGCATGGCAGATGAAGTATAATGTGGATAAATGTGAGGTTATCCACTTTGGTGGTAAAAACAGAGAGACAGACTATTATCTGAATGGTGACAGATTAGGAAAAGGGAAGGTGCAACGAGACCTGGGTGTCATGGTACATCAGTCATTGAAGGTTAGCATGCAGGTACAGCAGGCGGTTAAGAAAGCAAATGGCATGTTGGCCTTCATAGCGAGGGGATTTGAATACAGGGGCAGGGAGGTGTTGCTACAGTTGTACAGGGCCTTGGTGAGGCCACACCTGGAGTATTGTGTACAGTTTTGGTCTCCTAACTTGAGGAAGGACATTCTTGCTATTGAGGGAGTGCAGCGAAGATTCACCAGACTGATTCCCGGGATGGCGGGACTGACCTATCAAGAAAGACTGGATCAACTGGGCTTGTATTCACTGGAGTTCAGAAGAATGAGAGGGGACCTCATAGAAACGTTTAAAATTCTGAAGGGTTTAGACAGGTTAGATGCAGGAAGAATGTTCCCAATGTTGGGGAAGTCCCGATTCAGGGGTCACAGTCTGAGGATAAGGGGTAAGCCATTTAGGACCGAGATGAGGAGAAACTTCTTCACCCAGAGAGTGGTGAACCTGTGGAATTCTCTACCACAGAAAGTAGTTGAGGCCAATTCACTAAATATATTCAAAAGGGAGTTAGATGAAGTCCTTACTACTCGGGGGGTCAAGGGTTATGGCGAGAAAGCAGGAATGGGGTACTGAAGTTTCATGTTCAGCCATGAACTCATTGAATGGCGGTGCAGGCTAGAAGGGCTGAATGGCCTGCTCCTGCACCTATTTTCTATGTTTCTATGTTTCTATGATCAGCAGCCGCGATTTTTCAAAGAAACGTGGAAAGCCTGCTCAAATCCATTCCCGGAACAATCGGATTTCAGGACGACATCCTCATCACCAGTCGTGAAACTGAGGAACATCTCCATAACCTGGAGGAGGTGCTACGCCGACTGGACCTGGTAGGCCTGCGACTCAAGAAGTCTAAGTGTGTATTTTTGGCTTCCGAGGTCGAGTTTCTGGGTTGGAGGGTTGCTGCAGATAGGATTCGGCCCACCGAATCCAAAACGGAGGCAATTTGACGAGCGCCCAGGCCCTGCAACACATCGGAGTTGCGTTCATTTCTGGGACTCTTGAACTATTTCGGGAACTTTCTGCCGAACTTAAGCACATTGTTGGAGCTACTACACGTGCTCCTGTGTAAGGGTTGCGATTGGTTTTGGGGGGACTGTCAGGAACGGGCTTTCAATCAGGTGCGGAACCTGCTTCGTTCAAATAAGTTGTTGACCCTGTATGACCCCCGTAAGAAATTGGTTCTGACATGTCATGCATCGTCCTATGGGGTTGGGGTGCATGTTGCAGCAGGGTAACGCTGAGGGCCAACTACAACCTGTGGCTTATGCCTCCAGGTCGCTCTCTCAAGTGGAACGTGGATATGAGATGGTTGAGAAGGAAGCACTCGCATGTGTCTATGGGGTGAAAAAGATGCATCAGTACCTTTTTGGCAGGAGGTTCGAATTAGAAATGGACCATAAGCCGTTAACATCCCTGCTGTCAGACAGCAAGGCCGTCAATGCCAATGCGTCAGCTCGCATACAGTGATGGGCTCTCACGCTCGCTGCGTATGACTATACCATCCGGCACCGGCCCGGCACCAACGCACTCAGCAGGCTTCCACTGGCCACCACCGAGGGGGCAGTGGAGCAAAGAACTGAGATGGTCATGGCTGTCGATGCCTTTGACAGTGCAGGCTCCCCCATCACAGCCCGCCAGATCAAAATCTGGACCAACAGAGATCCCCTCCTATCCTTGATTAAGAAATGTATCCTGACTGGGGATTGAGCACCCGCACACGGAGCATGCCCTGAGGAGGTCAGACCGTTTCACAGATGGATGGATGAGCTCTCCATCTAAGCCAACTGCCTACTATGGGGCAGCCAGGTAGTCATGCCCCAGAGGGGCAGGGAGGCATTAATCAGAGAACTCCACAGCGAGCATTCAGGCATCGTGCTGATGAAGGCCATTGCCCGGTCACATGTGTGGTGGCCAGGAATTGATTCAGACCTGGAACACAGTGTTCGCAGGTGCACGACGTGTGCCCAGCTGGGTAATGCCCCCAGGGAGGCCCCGCTCAGCCCGTGGCCCTGCCCACCAGGCCATGGTCAGGTATTCACGTAGACTACGCGGGCCCGTTCATGGGAAAAATGTTTCTCATTGTGGTTGATGCGTACTCGAAATGGATCGAGTGCATCATTTTGAATTCGTGCACAACATCCACCACCGTAGAGAGTCTGCGCGCGGTCTTTGCGACCCACGGCTTGCTAGCGATAATGGCCCATATTTCATAAGCTACAAATTCCGGGAGTTCATGTAGACAGGTTCTGATTCTTACTATGCAACATTTTACAATTACAAGCAATTAATCGCCATATGCTGGATTTTAAGAAATGCATGTAAGCAATATGCTCCTCAAATTATATTCACTTTGAAATTCGACAAATACACAGTATTTGTACAGCAGCATTATACCAGATAAAAAGAAAGACTTAGACTTTGAAACGGCAGCGTTGCACGACCCAGTGAGCAGCGTTGCTGAGGTCTCCGCCCTGCCTGCTGCCGATTGTGCTCCAAGAAGGAAGTGGAGCGATTGATTTACCACTTCATGTGCTACTTGGAGCGCACACGCTGAATTTTTGAAAAGTTTGAAATCGTTAACGCCTGGCGCTAGTGAATTTCTCCACTTAGAGCTTTCCATGCTGATTTTAAATGGCAAATATTTTTTGTAACACACAGCTTATGCGTGTACCTTTGTATGCACATCACGACAGATTGAAAGACTAATAAATATAACAGCCGTGCCAGTATAAAAGCTGATATCATACGCAGCTACACACTCTTTCTCCCCCCCCGCCCCCCCAACAGATTCACTTTACGCAAATATTTAGAATCATCTGAAACGTTTTTTTGTGACAGAAGATCTGACCGACACAATATTGGTTCGGACAAATCAATACAGATCAATCAACTGCTTGCAGGAGACAATCTGTTTGTTATCTGCTCTCACAACCAAAGGGGTTTATATTTCACAAGTGTCAGCCTTGGTTTATCGCATGTAGTTAATCTCAAACAATCAAAAGCCGAGGTCAAGCAGCCTTATACCTGGTGAGCTGTCAGGTCTGATACTGAGGAGTCGGGGGAAGGAGTTAAGGAGCATTTTAAAGCTGTTTAATGTCACTCTCACCCCAGCCTCAGAAGTTCAAGCCCCATTCCAGAGATTTGAGCACATAATTTCGGCTGGCACTTCAGTGCACTTCTGAGGAAGTGCTGCAGCGTTGGAGGTACCGTCTGTTGGATGAAATGTTCAACCAAAGCCAACTGCTTATATAATATTGTTGTTGCAGGAACTGAAGGAGTTTGAAACAACCGACTCCCTCGGAGGAGTGTAGTGTTCATACTCTGCATGTTTAAGGAGCTTCCTAGTTTTCTCAATTGCTCCTCCTTGGGTTAAATACTTGAAATTTGGCCCAATTTGGATATTTTGGGATGTAATTTGAGCAGCAATTTTGTGATTGGATAGTAATTAAATGGGTTTTAACTTTTGCCATGATGTTAAATTTGCTCTCAGCAGTAAATTTTCCAAACAATTCCATGTACAGACCCAGACTCAGGGCTTATTTTACTTGTTAAGCAGCAACTACTTTGAATCTTCAAGTCGACACTGTATTTATTTGCTTGCCACATCATGTTAACAGAGAGCTCTGGTGACAGCAACAACAACAACTTGTATTTATATAGCGCCTTTAACATATTATAAGACAAAAAATTTGACATCGAGCCACTCAAAGAAAAATTAGGGCAGGTGGTCAAAGAGGTAGGTTTTATGAAGAATCTTGAAGGAGGAAAGAGAGGTACAGAGGCGGAGAGGTTTATGCAGGGAGTTCCAGAGCTTAGGGCCTAGGCAGCTGAAGGCACGGCCACCAATGGTTGAGCGATTATAATCAGAGGGCAAGAGAGCAGAATTAGAGGAGCGCAGATATCTCGGGGGATTGTGCGGCTGGAGGAGATTACAGAGATAGGGAGGGGCGAGGCAATGGAGGGATTTGAAAACAAGGATGAGAGTTTGAAATCAGGGTGTTGCATAACTGGGAGCCAATGTAGGTCAGCGAACACAGTGGTGATGGGTGAACAGGACTTGGTAGGAGTTAGGACACGGGCAGCCGAGTTTTGGATCACCTCAAGTTTATGTGGGGTAGAATGTGAGAGGCTAACCAGACCTGCATTGGAATAGTCAAGTATAGAGGTAACAAATGTAAGAATGAGGGTTTCAGCAGTAGATGAGCTGAGGCAAGGGCGAAGACGGGCGATATTACGGAGATGGAAATAGGCGGTCTTAGTTATGCTGCGGATTTGTGGTCGGAAGCACATTTCAGAGTCAAGTATGACACGGAGGTTGCGAACAGTGTGGTGCAGCCTCAGACAGATGTTGGGGAGAGGGATGGAGTCAATGAATGAGGAATTAAGTTTGTGGCGGAGACCGAATACAGTGGCTTCGGTCTTCCCAATATTTAATTGGAGAAAATTTCTGCTCATCCAGAACTGGACGTCGGGCAAGCAGTCTGACAATTTAGAGACCATGGAGTGGTCGAGAGAAGTGGTGGTGAGGTAGAGCTGGGTCGGCAGCGCACATGTGGAAACTGACGCTGACGCTGTATTTTCAGATGGTGTCACTAAGAGGCAACATGTAGATGAGAAATAGGAGGGGGCCAAGGATAGATCCTTGGGGGCACCAGAGGTAACAATGCGGGAGCGGGAAGAGAAGCCGTTGCAGGCGATATTCTGGCTACAATTAGATAGATAAGAATGGAAACAGGCGAGTGCAGTCCCACCCAGCTGGACAATGGTGGAGAGGCGTTGGTTGAAGGATAGAGTGGTCAACCATGTCAAAGGCTGCAGACAGGTTGAGAAGGATGAGCAGAGAAAAAACATACTGCCTAAAGGAAACAAAGGAAAGAGGTAATGCAGATACTGTTATAGAGGAGGAGAGTGATATTCTGGATGAAATAAATATAGTGAGAGAGGAAGTATTAAGGGGTTTAGCAGCTTTGAAAGTAGATAAGTCCCCAGGCCTGGATGAAATGCATCCCAGGCTGTTGAGCGAAGTAAAAGAGGAAATAGCAGAGGCCTTGACCATCATTTTCCAGTCCTCTTTGGATCAGGGCATGGTGCCGGAGGATTGGAGGACTGCTAATGTAGTACCCTTGTTTAAGAAGGGAAAAAGGGATAGGCCGAGTAATTACAGGCCTGTCAGCCTAACCTCAGTGGTGAGAAGATTATTGGAAAAAATCCTGAAAAACAGGATAAGTCTGCATTTGGATAGGCAAGGATTAATTAGGGACAGTGTGCATAGATTTGTTAAGGGAAGATTGTGTTTGACTAATCTGATTGAATTTTTTGAGGAGGTAACCAAGAGGGTCGATGAGGGTGGTATGTACGATGTAGTGCATATGGACTTTAGCAAGGCTTTTGATAAGGTCCCGCATGGTAGACTGGTCTTGAAGGTGGGATCCAGGGCAAAGTGGCAAGTTGGATCCAAAATTGGCATGGAGGTAGGAAGCAAAGGGTAATGATTGATGGATGCTTTTGTGACTTGAAGGATGTTTCCAGTGGGGTTCCGTAGGGCTCAGTACGGGATCCCTTGCTCTTTGTGGTATATATCAACGATTTAGATTTGAATATTGGGAGTATGATTAAGAAGTTTGCAGACGACACTAAAATTGGCTGTGTGGTTGATAATGAAGAAGAAAGTCATGGGGTACAAGAGGATATCAATCTACTGGTCAGGTGGGCAGAACAGTGGCAAATGGAATTTAATTCAGAGAAGTGTGAGGTGATGCATTTTCGGGAGGCTAATAAGGAAAGGTTATACACATTAAGCGGTAGGCCACTTAATAGTGTAGATGAACAAAGGGACCTTGGAGTGCTTGTCCACAGATCCTTGAAAGTAGCAGGTCAGGTAGATAAGGTGGTTAAGAAGGCATACAGAATGCTTGCCTTTATTGGCCGAGGCATAGAATATAAGAGCAGGGAGGTTATGCTTAAATTGTACAATGCTTTGTTTGGGCCACAGCTGGAGTACTGCCTGCAGTTCTGGTCCCGAATTATAGGAAGATGGGCTTGCACTAGAGAGGGTGCAGAGGAGATTTACTAGGATGCTGCCTGGAATGGAGAATCTTAGTTATGAGGACAGATTGGATAGGCTGGGTTTGTTTTCATTGGAACAGAGGAGGTTGAGAGGAGACCTCATCGAGGTGTAAAAATATTGAGGGGCCTGCACATAGTGGATAGTAAGGATCTATTTCCATTGGTGGAGGGGGCTATTACGAGGGGGCATAGTTTTAAGGTGGTTGGTGGAAGGTTTAGAGGTGATTTGAGGGGGGGTTTCTTTACGCAGAAGGTTGTGGGGATCTGGAACTCGCTGCCTGGAAGAGTGGTGGATGCAGAAACCTTCACCACTTTTAAGAGATAGTTGGATGGACACTTAAAGTGCTGTAATCTGCAGGGTTATGGACCTAGAGCTGGTAATTGGGATTAGATTGGATGACCTTTTGTTGGACGGTGCAGATATAATGGTAAGTACTGCAGGGAATAGAATACGGCCAGGGTGATCTCCTAGTTTCGATCGTCTGAATGGGTCAGAGAGGAATTTTCCCAGATTTTTTTTCCTCCCTAAATTGGCCTGGGTTTTAAAAAATCTGGTTTTTGCCTCTCCCAGAAGATTACCTGGCTCCGGTTGGGGTGGGGTGTAGATGTTTTTAGTATAAGGGGTGTTGTAGTTATGTGGGGTGGACTGGTTGGGCTGGGTGCTCTTTGCCTTTCCGTCGTTGTTCATTGGTTTATATGTAACCTTTAGGGCTGCTCAACGTCCAGGGGTATTCAACATTTAGGAAGGATAGACAGAAAGGAAAAGGAGGCGGGGTGGCATTGCTGGTTAAGGAGGAAATCAATGCAATAGTAAGAAAGAACATTAGCTTGGATGATGTGGAATAGGTATGGGTGGAGCGACGGAATACCAAAGGGCAGAAAAGGTTAGTGGGAGTTGTGTACAGACCACCAAGCAGTGGTAGTAAGGTTGGGGACAGCATCAAACAAGAAATTAGGGATGCATGCAATAAAGGTACAGCAGTTATCATGGGTGACTTTAATCTACATATTGATTGGGCTAACCAAACTGGTAGCAATGCGGTGGAGGAGGATTTCCTGGAGTGTATTAGGGATGGTTTTCTGGACCAATATTTCGAGGAACCAACTCGGGAGCTGGCCATCCTAGACATAAGACCATAAGAACATAAGAATTATGAACAGGAGTAGGCCATCTAGCCCCTCGAGCCTGCTCTGCCATTCAAAAAGATCATGGCTGATCTGGCCGTGGACTCAACTCCACTTACCCGCCCGCTCCCCATAATTCCCTTATTGGTTAAAAATCTACCCACCTGTGATTTGAATACATTCAATGAGCTAGCCTCAACCGCTTCCCTGGGCAGAGAATTCCACAGATTCACAACCCTCTGGGAGAAGAAATTCCTTCTCAACTCGGTTCTAAATTGGCTCCCCCATATTTTGAGGCTGTGCCCCCTAGTTCTAATCTCCCCGACCAGTGGAAACAACCTCTCTGCCTCTATCTTGTCTATCCCTTTCATTATTTTAAATGTTTCTATAAGATCACCCCTCATCCTTCAGAACTCCAACGAGTAAAGACCCAGTCTACTCAATCTATCATCATAAGGTAACCCCCTCATCTCCGGAATCAGCCTAGTGAATCATCTCTGTACCCGCTCCAAGGCTAGTATATCCTTCCTTAAGTAAGGTGACCAAAACTGCACACAGTACTCCAGGTGCAGCCTCACCAATACCCTGTACAGTTGCAGCAGGACCTCCCTGCTTTTGTACTCCATCCCTCTCGCAATGAAGGCCAACATTCCATTCGCCTTCCTGATTACCTGCTGCTCCTGAAAACTAACTTTTTGGGATTCATGCACAAGGACCCCCAGGTCCCTCTGCATGTTGTAATTTCTCCCCATTCAAATAATATTCCCTTTTACTGTTTTCTTTTCCAAGCTGGATGACCTCACATTTTCCGACATTGTGATGTGTAATGAGAAAGGACTAATTAGCAATCTTGTTGTGCGAGACCCCTTGGGGAAGAGTGACCATAACATGGTAGAATTCTTTATTAAGATGGAGAGTGACACAGTTAATTCAGAAACTAGGGTCCTGAACTTAAGGAAAGGTAACTTCGATGATTTGAGGTGTGAATTAGCTAGGATAGACTGGCAAAGGATACTTAAAGGGTTGACGATGGATAGGCAATGGCAAACATTTAAAGATCACATGGATGAACTTCAGCAATTGTACATCCCTGTCTCGAGTAAAAATAAAACTGGGAAGGTGGCTCAACTGTGGCTAACAAGGGAAATTAAGGATAGTGTTAAATCCAAGGAAGAGGCATATAAATTGGCCAGAAAAAGCAGCAAACCTGAGGACTGGGAGAAATTTAAAATTCAGCAGGGGAGGACAAAGGGTTTAATTAAAAGGGAGAAAATAGCGTATGAGAAGAAGCTTGCCGGGAACATAAAAACTGACTGCAAAAGCTTCTATAGATATGTGAAGAGAAAAAGATTAGTGAAGACAAACGTAGGTCCCTTGCAGTCGGATTCAGGTGAATTTATAATGGGGAACAAAGAAATGGCAGACTAATTGAACAAATATTTTGTTTCTGTTTTCACGAAGGAAGACACAAATAACTTTCCGGATGTACTAGGGGACCGAGGGTCTAGTGAGAAGGAGGAACTGAAGGATATCCTTATTAGGTGGGAAATTGTGGGAAATTGATGGGATTGAAGGCCGATAAATCCCCGGGGCCTGATAGTCAACATCCCAGAGTACTTAAGGAAGTGGCCCTCGAGATAGTGGATGCATTGGTGATCATTTTCCAACAGTTTATCGACTCTGGATCAGTTCCTATGGACTGGAGGGTAGCTAATGTAACACCACTTTTTAAAAAGGGAGGGAGAGAGAAAGCGGGTAGTTATAGACCGGTTAGCCTGACATCCGTAGTGGGGAAAATGTTGGAATCAATTATTAAGGATGAAATAGCAGCGCATTTGGAAAGCAGTGACAGGATCGGTCCAAGTCAGCATGAATTTATGAAGGGGAAGTCATGCTTGACAAATCTTCTATAATTCTTTGAGGATGTAACAAGTAGAGTGGACAAGGGAGAACCAGTGGATGTGGTGTATTTGGACTTTCAAAAGGCTTTTGACAAGGTCCCACACAAGAGATTGGTGTGCAAAATCAAAGCACATGGTATTGGGGGTAATATACTGACATGGATAGAGAACTGGTTGGCAGGCAGGAAGCAGAGAGTCGGGATAAACGGGTCCTTTTCAGAATGGCAGGCAGTGACTAGTGGAGTGCCGCAGGGATCAATGCTGGGACCCCAGCTCTTTACAATATACATCAATGATTTAGATGAAGGAATTGAGTGTAATATCTCCAAGTTTGCAGATAACACTTAACTGGGTGGTGGTGTGAGCTGTGAGGGGGATGCTAAGAGGCTGCAGGGTGACTTGGACAGGTTAGGTGAGTGGGCAAATGCATGGCAGATGCAGTATAATGTGGATAAATGTGAGGTTATCCACTTTGGGGGCAAAAACGCAAAGACAGAATATTTTCTGAATAGCGGCAGATTAGGAAAAGGAGAGGTGCAACGAGACCTGGGTGTTATGGTTCATCAGTCATTGAAAGTTGGCATACAGGTACAGCAGGCGGTGAAGGTGGCAAATGGTATGTTGGCCGTCATAGCAAGGGGATTTGATTATAGGAGCAGGGAGGTCTTACTGCAGTTGTACAGGTCCTTGGTGAGGCCTCACCTGGAATATTGTGTTCAGTTTTGGTCTCCTAATCTGAGGAAGGACGTTCTTGCTATTGAGGGAGTGCAGCGAAGGTTCACCAGACTGATTCCCGGGATGGCTGGACTGATATATGAGGAGAGACTGGATCAACTGGGCCTTTATACATTGGAGTTTAGAAGGATGAGAGGGGATCTCATAGAAACATACAAGATTCTGATGGGACTGGACAGGTTAGATGCAGGTAGAATGTTCCTGATGTTAGGGAAGTCCAGAACCAGGGGACACAGTCTTCGGCTCAGAGGTAGGCCATTTAGGACTGAGATGAGGAGAAACTTCTTTACTCAGAGAGTTGTTAACCTGTGCAATTCCCTGCCGCAGAGAGTTATTGATGCCAGTTCATTGGATATATTCAAGAGGGAGTTAGATACGGCTAAGGGGATCAAGGGATAGGGAGAGAAAGCAGGAAAGGGGTACTGAGGGAATGATCAGCCATGATCTTATTGAATGGTGGGGAAAGCCCAAAGGGCCGAATGGCCTACTCCTGCACCTATTTTCTATGTTTCAATGTTTCTATCACCAAGGGCCATGCAACTCTGTGTCGGTCGGCGTGGATTAGATGGGCCGAAATGGCCTCCTTCTGCGCTGTCAATTTCTATGGGCCCAAGTTTCCACATGATTCGCACCTGATTTTTAGGAGCAACTGGTGGAGAACGGACTATTTTAGAAATCACAATTCTCCACATTTTTTTTTCTGCAGTTCTAGTCAGGTAGAACAGTTCTACTTTAGAACAGAATTTTTTCTTCAAAAGGGGGCGTGTCCGGCCACTGACGCCTGATTTGAAAGTTTCCACAGTGAAAATGTACTCCAAACTAAAGTAGAATGGAGCCAGTGAAGATTTTTGTAGAACTGAAAAATCAGGCACAGGTTACAAATTAGGCGTCCAGAACGAAGTGGGGGGGAGGGGGGGGGGAGGGAACTCATTAAATTCGACAATAAATCCTTATTTATACTTCTACAAATATTATACAAATAAATCCAACCTGAATAAACATTTATAAGCCAAGAAAAGATTAAATAAACCATCTTCCTACCTGTGTGAAAGTGCTTCAGCCAGGGAGAATTCTGCAGCCGTTCGTGCCGCTGAGCGGGAGGGGAGGGGGGTGGGGGGAGAAAGCCGTTCGTGTCGCTGAGCGGGAGGGAGGGGGAGGGAGGGAGGGAGAGAGAGAGAGAGAGAGATAGAGAGAGGGAGAGAGAGGGAGGGAGACGGGGGGGGAGCGGGTGTCGGGTCGGGTCTGGTCGGTGGGGGGGCGGGGAGCGGGTGTAAGGTCGGGTCTGGTCGGCGGGGGGGGAGCGGGGAGCGGGTGTCGGGTCAGGTCTGGTCGGCAGGGGGCGGGGAGCGGGTGTCGGGTCTTGTCGGGGGGGGGGGAGCAGGAGCTGGCCGTGGGAGGAGCCTTATTCACGCAGCCCCAGTGAGGCCATTCGGCCAGGGCTAGGGGCTGCATGCTTCGGGCCCCTCCCACACAGTTCGGCGCCTGGAGCTACTGCACTTGCATGCCGACTGTAGCGTGCATGTGCAGAGGTCCCGGCACTGTTTTCAGCTCAGGGACCTGGCTCCGCCCCCCCCCACAGCTCGTGTTGGCTGCGCCGAGGGCCAGAGGGCCTGTAAGTAGGTGGAGAATACCGAGGATTTTTTTAGGCGCCGTTTTCGGCGCGATAAACGGGCGCCCAGCTCGGAGGGGCGCCCGTTTTTTTTCTTGTGGAAACTTGGGCCCTATGTTTCTATGTTTCTATCTTTCATAAACACAGCAGCATGCATGTTGTAACAAGTCTTGCAATGCAAGTACTTTGGAGGAGGAGCATCAGGAGGCATCCATAGATAGCAGACATCCAATGCATTGTACCACCAAAGTATTACCTACCTGGAACTGATGCACTGTCAGACCTGCATTTTCTGGAATAAGACCTGCAGCAATATCCGGATGCGCCTCTCATTGGAAGTAAAGGAATTATTGGTTCAACTTCCAGGCACCCAGAGTCACCATTCAGATCAGCCCGTAGTCAGTTCATGATTGCAGCACAGAGATCATTTTGTATGCCTATTTTAACTAAAATTACCTGGTGTTTCTTTGGGGTACAAGACCAAAAGATTCACCTTTTCCTCCCATTGTTCTGAGCAAAGCAAATTAATTATATTAAGTGTAAACGAAAAAGCACCAATTGCAAACTCTACGGGGTTCGCCATTTGCTTTTTATTCATCTAAAAGTGCAGGTGTATCACGCGTTTTGTGAACCAATGTGCTGCGTTTTTTCTCACTCAATGATGCTTTACTGGAAGGAGGAGGTGTGGAGGATTGCAAACAGTTTCCCCGAGGACTTGCATACGAGTCTGATGGCTGCTCGCTTCCTCCACATGTAGCAGACTCAGATGATGCCAGTGTCTCTAAATCATGTTAAAACCAGGTTCTATTGCAACATTGCAGCTCAGTGTCTGGACACCACCAGTGGGAGCCTTGCCAAGAAATGGTCTAACTGTGTACACCACCGGAGATTCCCCTTATTGTATGTCTCGCAATGGCAGCTGGTGCAGCATACACTTCACACTAAGCAACATTTTCCAATGGTCAGTAGAATCCATAACTCTCTCCAATCCAGCTTGTGGCATCTCGTGCAATGAATGGATGCTTGTGGACAATCCTTATTACATCAGTGGCCCCACATGATTGAATCATGAAGCAAATGCCTCAGGGCCTGTAACAAAGTTATACCTCTGCTCAACAATGACCAGCTATTCACTGACTATCTCTGCCCATTCGCCACCATGATCAATGATTGACCTCGTACTGCCTTATCAAACTCACCAATAATCTCCCAAGTGTGAATAACTGGGCTGGTACAGAGGGGTTGGCTGTGTGACAATACCACAATATCAGCTTCCCCCTTCCTGTTAAAAAAGATGACACAGAATGAGCACATGTTCATGCATCTCCATATTTTGGGTATAATGTTACAGCATCCACAAGAATCTTGAGCAATTCTAAAAGGTTCTCTTCTCCACTACTCTTGGTGGAATTCTATTCCAGGTGCTGCTTCCATTTTGCATGAAGAAATTAATCAGTCCTTCTTTAACAGTTTGAACCTACGCTTCCTTGTCCTCCTTACCATGAAATAGTGCTTCATATTTACCCTTTCTATACTGTGTAATATCTTCTATACTTCCGTAGGGTCCTGCCTCTGTAATTTTTTTCAAAAGGCCAAAGAGCGCAATTTCACAGTTCAGTACATTTAAGCTGGGGATATCATCTTGGTGATGCTCCTCTACATCACCTTCAGGGATTAAATAATTCCCCTGTGCCTCGGTGATTAAAACTAGAGACAGTCTTCAAAGTGCAGTCTGACCAAAGCATTATTCAGCATAGCGATCTCCAACGTGAATGCTAAGATTTTGTAATATAGTTCAGCATTCAGTTTGTTGCTGCTCTGTAGTACTGGAGATGTTATAGCCGAGACTGAAAGGGAATACTGGGAGATTTTAGTACACTCAGTGCCAACTATTTCTGCATCATTCACACAGCATGTGTGCCGTCTATTTTTTTCTTCCAATTTGCAGTGATTTACACTTAAAATTTCAGCTGCTTTTGTTCTGCCAGATTTGAATTCCTGACTGCTTCCTTGAACTTGAGCTGCCCATCTAGTTTAGATCTTCATGGGCTTGACCACCATGCAGTGAGCTTGTAAGCCTAAGTATTTGCGGAATATTATAAACATTGGGGATCCCGGTGCCAATCCCCCGGCACTCCACCCAGTACTTTATCCCCCAAAAAGCACCCACTATTTCTTTTCCTCAGACAATTTCTTATCCACTGTCATAGTTTCGCCTTGATTATCACTACATTGAGCTCATGGGGAACTTTATCAAAGGCTTTCTGGAAATCTTCAAGCATACATCATCAGGTTTACCACAGTCCATTTGGACAGTGATATCCATACAGTGTAACATCATTGGCAGTGATTTAATTCTTGCACTTTTCTTCCAATCAGACATCACCTTCACACATCCCAACAATGCAGTAGATTATAAAGACTGCATTGGCATCTATTGCTATTGCCTCCAATGCTTGCTGGTGGCTTTGCTTAACGATGGGTCATTCTTCTCACTTTTAAAGGGCATTTCTTCTTATCCTCACCCCAACTACAATAATCTGTATTGCATCAACAAAGCGGGTCTTTCTATGCATCATTTCCTCCATCACTGCTCCAATTTGTGTACCCAACTGCTGGAGTGCTACATTGTTATAACACCTATCAACCCATTGAGGAGTTGGAAATGTGATCCAGTGCCATTATTGCAGACTTTATCCAAATTGGCTGCTCAGTTGTATTCTGAATTTGAGCTCCAAGGATGTTCTATGAGTAAAACCAATGTTAATGCACATAAAAGCCAAGGTAAAGCGGAACTCACTCAATGCACAATCACTGCACTCATCAGCATAGGCAGTCCCTCGGAATCGAGGAAGTCTTGCTTCCACTCTAGAAATGAGTCCTTAGGTGGCTGAACAGTCCAATACGAGAACAACTGTCCCTGTCACAGGTGGGACAGATAGTCGTTGAGGGAAAGGGTGGGTGGGACTGGTTTGCTGCACGCTCTTTCTGCTGCCTGCGCTTGATTTCTGCATGCTCTCGGCAATGAGACTTGAGGTGTTCAGTGCCCTCCCGGTTGCACTTCCTCCACTTAGGTCGGTCTTTGGCCAGGGACTCCTTCAGTGGGGATGTTGCACTTTATCACGAAGGCTTTGAGGGTGACCTTGTTACGTTTCCTCTGCCCACCTTTGGCTTGTTTGCCGTGAAGGAGTTCAGAGTAGAGCGCTTGCTTTGGGAGTCTCGTGTCTGGCATGCAAACAGTGTGGCCTGTCCAGTGGAGCTGATCAAGTGCACTAGGTGCCAATTCAAAACCTTTGGTTTGGAAGTGGCCTTTGTAATGACAAAAAAACACCTCAAAGTATTAGATTTTACAGCCAGATCCCTTTCTAAATTAAATATTCAGTGAAGTATTTCTCCCAGATAGTCAGTAGGAAGGGTTAGGAGGCATCATTGACAGGGGGTGGGAGGGCCAATCTTAGAGTGGCAGTGTTCTCAATAACCCACCTTATTCTATACATCATTGGTGTCTTGTTCTACATTTTGATAGATTTAACAATATGGAAACAATTGTTCATTGTCAATGGTTCCCTTTAACAATGCAGAAATCGGCCTCAGCTTCAAGAACAAAATTGGGCTTCTTTAGCACAAGGCTCAGTTCTATTGAATTATCAAAGCTTAAACCATCTGGAAATGTAAGCCTAGATTTGTGCATATTCCCACTATCCAAAGTCTAGAGCAGGTCCAGAGCTCAACCTTCAGAAAACCTTCAAGGTGGCACAAACAGACGAGGCAGGTAAAAAAACCCACCAAATTAGGAGACAATTGATTAATTCAGAAGGTTGAATATTGACGTAGAAAAATCAACTGCAGCAGAAGAAGTGGAGAAGTAACAGAGGTGGTGTCAAGAGGTGATATTCATTAACTATGTAATAAAATGAATGGTGGCTGTATATGTGCCGGAAATAACCTCATCATGGGCTAGTATCAATTCAACTTGAAGTATGCCACCATCTACAGAGTGTTTCTGAAACACTTACATACACTGAGAATAGATGTAGAGTATGGTTTTACTCAGAAATGCCATTTTGTAAAGCAGTGTTAATTGAAGTAAACAGATGTGATCACTGCTTCAAGGCAGCCTTGCTATCAAACAGTAGGAGCACTCTATTCCCAACCAGAATGCTACAAGTTGGGATTCCCAGTTCTGACTGCCTTTCAAACTCACTTAGGTTAAATGAGTTGTGTCAGTTCTTGCTCAGGTTACACAGTAGCAAGCTGCTCCATATGAAAGAAACCAATTTAAACAAACTCTCACCATTAGAATTACATCTCTGACCCACAAAGAGAGTGGTGCATTTGTTGAAGATGAATTAATCCATCAGCTAGAAGACAAGACAACTTTGGCTAAGTTTTTCACTCTTGGCTTTTCCTTGGCCTCATAAATGCAATTACTGATACCATGGAGGGTATATTCCACACAACAACAAATTGAAAAGTCTTCTTGTGCCTTCTTGAGCAAAGTCTGTTATCTTTTGACTGAACTTTGATGGCTTATCAAATTATGCATCTAGCCCTTCAGCTCTCCTCTCAGCTCTATGCTATTAAATACTTCAGTTCTACTTAGGTGTTAGTCTTAGTAACATTTACTACAATTATCTTTGAATAGCTTCTTTCTTGCACTATTAGGTTCAACATTCTACTTAATCACCTCCTGTTTAGATTATGTAAAACTTACATTCGCATCAAGGGTGTCTACAAATGGAACTCTTGACGTAGTGTTAGTTAATATTCATCTTATATTCATAAGTCATATTTTGAGCAACTGAATAATAGTTTCTTTTAAAGTAAAGAAATAATTAATACCCACGGAAGCATCGGATGTCGACATCACAGTGAGAATATTGATGCAATGGTTAAAAATTGTGCAAAATGTTAACAGCTTTTAAAAATAAAGTATTTATTTTACAAATTTATCATATGCAAAGAAAAAATTCAAATACACAATTGCTTTTTTTGGAATCACAATCCTACTGAGACATGTAGGGGATAAAAAATCCGCACTCACAATGGTGATGCCTGTTCCTCAGAATGAAGGTGCATTGCCGGTACTCACAGCCGGTAACAAGGCAGCTACTGACTTGATTCTGACTGTGCTGCAATTCCTCACCAAATAAACTGTACTGTTTAGTTACCATATGAGAGAGAGAGAGAGACTGGGCAGCATTTCAGCTTCTCACTGAAGGCTCAGGGCTTCCAAGTCATTTACTGTTAATTTTAGCAAAGCCTGTTTAAACTGATTTAATAGACTAGAGACTCACTCCCACCAGCACTCACGGTGACATGTAGAATAATTAACTGTTATAAAGTATAAGGCAGATTGTCAAATAGTTTCCAACTCCGCTGTGCTATTTATAATGTGTGTACTTTGGTTTTCCTGCAGTTGATCCATACAGCTGTGCAATATTCTCAGCCTTTGAAATTATGCAAGCCTTAAGGGGGAAAACTTGCTCCTGAGGTCGTGCTGCGTTTTACCAGTGACAAACTTGTGCGGACCTTTTCTGACTGCCATTTTAACAGAGGAATTAACCCATTTAAATCAAACAAAAACTAAAAGAAAGGGCTTATAGGGATACAAAGATTCCTCGGAATGGGATAGATATACAAAGAACAGCAAAGGGATGCGATGAAAGTAGTAAGAGCTGCAAAAAGGGGTTACGAGAAAAAACTTGCAAGGGTTATCAAAGAAAGAAAGAGAGACTTGGATTTATTTTGCATCTTTCACGATCACCGGACGTCTCAAAGCCAATGAAGTACTTTTGGAGTGTAGTCACTGTTGTAATGTAGGAAATGCAGCAGCCAATTTGTGCACAAGCAAGCTCCCACAAACAACAATGTGATAATGACCAAATAATCTGTTTTTTTGTTATGTTGATTGAGGGATAAATATCGGCCAGGACACCTGGGATAACTCCCCTGCTCTTCTTTGAAATAGTGCCATGGGATCTTTTACGTCCACCTGAGAGAGCAGACGTGGCCTCGGTTTAATGTCTCATCCGAAAGACAGCACCTCTGAGAGTGTAGCACTTGCTCAGCACTGCACTGGAGTGTCAGCCTAGATTTTTTGCACTCAAGTCCCTGGAGTGGTACTTGAACTGACAACATTCTGATGCAGAGGCAAGGGTGCTACCCATTGGGCCACATCTGACATAAGGACAACACTAAAGGCTTTTACAAGTATATTCAGAGAAAGAAAGTGGTTAAGAGTAATGAGGGCCCATTAAAGACAGATGCAGGTGATATTGTAATTGAAAATCAGGAAATGGCAGACTTGCTAAATACTTATTTTGTATTCACAAGAAATAGGAGCAGGATTAGGCCATTTGGCCCCTCGAGCTTGCTCCGCCATTTAATAAGATCATGGCTGATCTGATCATGGACTCAGTTCCACTTCCATGCCCGCTCCCCACTTATCACTTATCACTCAAAAATCTGTCTATTTTTGCCTTAAATATATTCAATGACCCAGCCTCTACAGCTCTCTGGGGTAGAGAATTCTGCAGATTTACAACCCTGAGAGAAGAAATTCCTCCTCATCTCAGTTTTAAATAGGCGGCCCCTCATTTTGAAACTATGCCCCCTAGTTTTAGTTTCCCCATGAATGGAAATATACTCCCTGCATCCATCTTGTCCAGCTCTCTCATTATCTTATATGTTTTGATAAGATCACACCTCATTCTTCTGAACTCCAATGAGTATAGACTCAGCCTATCTTCATAAGTCTACCCCCTCATCTCCGGCATCAACCTAGTGAACCTTCTCTGAACAGCCTCCAATGCAAGTATATCCTTTCTTAAATACGGAGACCAAAACTGCATGCAGTACTCCAGGTGTGGCCTCACCAATACCCTGTACAGTTGTAGCTGGACTTCTCTGCTTTTATAGTCTATCCCCCTTGCAATAAAGGCCAACATTCCATTTGCCTTCCTGATTACTTGCTGTACCTGCATACTCATTTTTTGTGTTTCATGCACAAGGACCCCAGGGTCCCTCTGTACTGAAGTATTGGTCTTCACAGTGGAGGAAAACCAAGAGTAAATCAAGGGGCGTAACTTACTAGATTTAATACATTTTTTTTTAAATGGCAATGGAGAAAATGAGACTAAAGATAGACAAATCGCCAGGCCCTGAGGTCTGGTTGAATGGTTTCCACCCGAGGGTATTAAAAGAAGTAGGTCATGATCTTCCAAAACCTCCTCGATTCAGGAATTGTCCCCATAGATTGGAAAATTGCCAATGACACTCAATTATTTAAGAAGGACAAGATAGATAAATTAGAAAATTATAAGCTTATTTGTCCAACAGCTGTTGTGGGGCAGTTCCTAGAATCCATTATTAGGAACAGTGACTGAGCATTTGGATAATAACTATGAACTGATCAGAGCTAGCCAGCAAGGATTTTTTTTTTAACCACCAGAACTCGTAAATTAACAAAAAAAACATTAAAGGGAACCTTAACAAATCAAATTAAAATCCTATTTCTGGTGGTGATGATGCACTCCAGTACCTCTGGTGCCCACTGGTCGCGGAAGGCCTCGAGCAGGCCGGTGGACACTGCGTACTCCATCTCCAGGGACACCTGGCCGCGAAAGTAGATGCAGAAGAAAGGCAAGCAGTGACCCCCTCGATTTCCCGCTTCCTGGACCTGTTGATGGCCCCCTTGGCCAGGCCCAGGAGCAGCCTCACGAGTAGACCCTCCGATCTGCCTGCTCTCCCCCCCCCGCCCCCGACACCCCTTCCCCCCATCATCGGGTGCTCACAGATCAGGAGCGTGGGACTGAAGTGCAGCCAGAAATCGAGGAGCAGTCCCTTCAAATAATGGAAGAGGGGCTGCAACCTCACACACCCTATAAAATCGTGGAACACGGACTCCTCCAGGCCGCAGAAAATGAAGACGGCCTGGGAGTCCATGAACCGACTTAAAAACTTGTTGCACGGGGACCAGGCCAAGTCCCCAATAGATAAAGAGAGGACTCCCGTGTAGAGAGCCCTCCATTGGGGACCCTCGCCGTCTCCAGATGGCAAGATGGTGCGCCCTGGCATGTCCAGAAGGCAGAAAAAGATAGCAAAATGGAGGGTGTGCAAGAGCAACCCGTACAGGAATACCCTCCGTGCAGAATGAAAAGGCACGGAAGGGAATTCCCGGAGGCGGCTCAAGTTGTGAGGTGCTGGCTCCCGAGGAAGGTTTCAGAGCTTGGCGCCTGTTACGTATGTAATAACTCGATAGACTGAATACTGTAAACTAACACAGGTACAAACCTGGCTCTGCCTTATTAGGGCCCAAAGTGATTACAATACATGATGGCTTGCCTTTTATACCTGGGCCGCACATACGTCTGTACACCCCAATGACCTCCGACAGTGGCGCCACCTTGTGGCTAGTAACCCTAAGCATACATACATGATAATATCCCCCTTTAAGATATTAGTAAGTCTTTTTACAAATTGAGACGGTCCGGGGCTTTCCCGAGTTGATCATCTCAGTTCAACTCCAGCCTTGGGAGAACGGTCTGAGTCTGTTATGACTGGGGGCTAGGTAGCCGATCTGATGGGAGTGGCAATGACCATGTCAGGGATTGAAAGTCCATATTCATTGATGACAGTGGAGTCCTCTAATGACTGAAGGTAGGTTGGTTGGTCACTGATTGTATCTTCCTCAGACTGTTCCAGTTCATCCGTGTGCCGCAGCTTTATCTAATCAACATGTTTCCTGCATGTTTGCCCATTCTTGAGCTTGACGATAAACACTCTGTTACCCTCCTTGGCCGTAACAGTATCGGCAATCCATTAGGGACCTTGACCATAAATTCAGTGCATACACAGGATCGTTAACAGAAATGTTGCGTGACACAGCAGCGCGATCATGATACCACTATTGACTTTGACGTCTGTATTCAACATGATCGTTCAAGTCAGGGTGGACAAGAGAGAGCTTGGTCTTGAGAGCTCTCTTCATCAATAATTCAGCAGGGGGGACCCTGGTGAGCATGTGGGGTCTTGTCCTGTAAGTAAGCAATATGCATGACAAGCGAGTCTGCAGTGAACTTTGAGTTACACGTTTCATACTCTGCTTGATCGTTTGGACAGCACACTCTGCTTGACCATTAGATGCGGGTTTGAATGGTGCTGACCTCACATGGTTGATACCATTGAGTTTCATGAACTCTTAAAACTCCAGACTAGTGAAGCAAGATCCGTTGTCGCTTACAACGATGTCGGGCAGACCATGAGTGGCAAACATGACAAGACTCTCAATGGTAGCTGTGGATGTACTAGATGACATGATTATACATGCTATCCACTTGGAATATGCATTCACGACAACTAAAAACATCTTTCCCAGGAAGGGACCTGCAAAGTCGATGTGGATCCTGGACCATGGTTTAGATGACCACGACCACAGACTCAGTGATGATTCCGCTGGTGCTTTACTAAGCTGCATGCAAGTGTTACACTGATGCACACATGATTCCAGATCAGAGTCAATTCCAGGCCACCATACATGAGACCTGGCAATGGCTTTCATCATGACAATACCAGGATGAGTGCCATGCAGATCATGTATAAATTTCTCTTTGCCTTTCTTAGGCATAACAACATGATTACCCCACAGTAAACAATCTGACTGAATGGATAGTTTGTCTTTGTGACAGTTGTAAGGTTTGGTCTCATCACCCATTTGCTTGGTGTAATCACCACTAAGGACTCAACGGTTCACAACCAATAATATCAGATTCTGGCTGGTTCAGGTCTTAACTTGTTGAGCCGTGACAGGGGTTCCCTCACTTTCAAAAGCATCCATAACTAACAGTAGGTCTACAGGTTGTGGTGTCTCCACCTCCGGTGTGGGCAACGGCAGACGGCTCAGTGCATCAGCACAATTCTCGGTGCCAGGTCTATGGCGAATGACATAAACATAGGCAGATAATGTCAGTGCCCACCTCTGGATGCGGGACGATGCATTGGTATTGATACCTTTGTTTTCCGAAAACAATGAAATGAGTGCCTTGTGATCTGTTTCCAGTTCAAACCGAAGACCAAACAGATACTGATGCATCTTTTTAACCCCATACACACAGGCTAATGCTTCTTTTTCTACTATGCTGTAGGCTCTTTCCGCCTTTGACAAATTTTTAGAAGCAGACACAACAGGTTGTAGTTTACCCGACTCATTAGCTTGTTGGAGCACGCAACCTACTCCATGTGACGAAGCATCACAGGCCAATACTAGATGCTTACACGGATCATAATGTACCAGCAGTTTGTTGGAGCAAAGCAGATTAGTAGCTTTCTCAAAAGCTCTACCTTGAGACGCACCCCAAACCCAGTTGTCGCCTTTTCTTAGCAGCATGTGCAGTGGCTCTAATGAAGTGCTCAACCTAGGTAGGAAATTATTGAAGTAGTTGAGTAGACCAAGGGATGAACGCAATTCCGTCACATTCTGAGGCTTGGGTGCATTTTTGATGTCCTTGGTTTTCGAGTCCGTAGGCCTAATGCCATCAGCAGCAATTTTCCTCCCCAGGAATTCGACTTCCGGTGCCATGAAGACGCACTTCGAACGTTTCAGTCTGCGTCCCACTTTGTCCAGACGATGTAAAACCTCTTCCAGGTTGTTCAGATGTTCAAGGGTGTCACAACCTGTGACCAGGATGTCATCTTGGAACATGACGGTTCTAGGGACGGACCTCAGTAGACACTCCATGTTCCTCTGAAATTTGGCTGCAGCCGAGCCAATTCCGAAAGGACACCCGTTGTACTTTTTGAGTGTTGATGCACGTAAGTTTCTTCGACGTCTCGACCAGCTCCTGTGTCATGTAGGCCGACATCAGATCTAGTTTAGTGAACGACTTTCCACCCGCTAGCGTTGCAAACAGGTCATCAGCCTTCGGTAACGGGTATTGATCCTGTTTCGAAACTCGGTTAATCGTAACCTTGTAGTTTCCACAAATCCTGACAGTGCCATCACTCTTCAACACAGGAACAACGGGGCCGGCCCATTCGTTAAATTCGACCGGTGAAAGGACCCCTTCACGCTGGAGTCTGTCCAGTTCGATTTCGAACTTCTCCCTCATCATGTACGGAACCGCCTGAGTTTTATGATAGACGGGTCTTGCATCTGAGTCCACACTGATCTGCACCTTGGCTCTTGTGAAATTGTTGATGCCTGGTTCAAACAGCAAGGGGAACTTGCTCAGCACTTGAGCACATGGAGTATCATCCTCCGATGACAATACTTTGATATCGTTCCAATTCCATTTGATTTTTTCTGGCCATTTCCTGCCGAACAGCATTGGACCATTGCCTGGAACAATCCATAATGGTAAATCATGAACCGCATCATCATACGACACTGTGACTACTGCACTGCCAGTTACCATTATGAGTTCTTTAGTGTACGTACACAACTTGGCATTGACTGGACTCAGCTTAGGCCTCACAGCCTCCCACAGTAGTATCCCACAGCTTGTCGAATGTCCTCTGGCTCATTATTGATTGACTCGCACCCATGTCCAATTCCATTGGTACCGGCACACCGTTAAGTTCCACATTAATCATTATCGGTTGCCTCTTTGTTAGGAATGAATACAATCCATACACTTCTCCCTCTGGTATCTTGGATTGCATATCCGGATCCGCACTATACTGGTCATCATCCTCCACATGGTGTGTCGCAGCACGCTTGCTCAGTTGCGGACACATGCGCTGGAGATGTCCCAGTCTCGAACAGCCTTTACAAATGTACTGTTTAAACCGACACTGATGAGGCCGATAATTGCCCCCACAATGCCAACACGGTGAAATCGGATTAATTCCCATTGGCGGACATTGGGCAGCCACAGGTTTCGCATACGCAGTCGAGTAGGCCCTTCCATATGCAGCTCTGCCAAACGATGATACAGTATTTGACGAGTTCCGATTTTTCAATGATATCTGCTTTAAGTTTTTGTCCATTGTCATGCATGCTTGGGCAATCGTGATGGTCTTGCTCAAATCCAGTATCTCCGCCGCCAGTAGCTTACATAGGATCACCTCGTGGTTGAGGCCGATTACAAAGAAGTCCCGCAGCATGTCTCCCAACGCGTTTTCGAACTTACACGGTCCAGCTAAACGTCTTAGGTCAGCAACGAATTTCAACACATCCTGGCCCTCAGAACGAACATGCTTGTAAAATCGATATCGCGAGATGATGATGCCTTCTTCTTTTGAGATGGTCACATAGCAGAGCTCACAATTCCTCATAGTCCTTGTCTGTTGGACTTGCAAGTGAGAGAAGATTCTTTGAGTCCATAGATTTTCGGACCGCAAACCGTGAGGAAAACCGCCCTGCGCCTAACTGCGTCAGTGGGTTTCTCCATTTTGTTGGCCATGAAGTACTGGTCCAGGCGAGCTACAAAATCTGCCCAGTCCTCTCCCTCCACGAATCTCCCCAGAATTCCAATTGTGCCCACTTTGCATGGGAAGATTCTTAAGTTACCTTGTCGTCAAATGTTATGTATGTATTAACTCGATAGACTGAATACTGTAAACTAACACAGGTACAAACCTGGCTCTGTTTTATTAAGGCCCAAAGTGATTATATTACATGATGGCTTGCCTTTTATACCTGGGCCGCACAAAGCGTGCGTACAGCCCAATGACCTCCGACAGTAGTGCCACCTAGTGGCTAGTAACCCCTAGCATACATACATGACAATGCCGATGTGGAGTTAGCCAGGAATTGTAAAGGGTGAGTCATGTCTAATGAACCTAGTTCAAATTTCTGATGAGCTAACTAATGTGGTCGGTAAGGGAGTGTCTATGGATGTTATTTGCATGGATTTCCAGTAGACATTTGATAAGATTCCACATAAGGGATTGCAAACAAAAAATGAGAGCACCTGGAATTGGAAGCAACCTACGGACATGGATAGGGATTTGGCTAGGATGTAGGAGACAGAGAGTAGGGATAATGGGTATGTACATAAATTGGCAGGATGTGACTAATGGTGTCCCCAGGGATCAGTACTGGGGCCACAGCTTTTCAGTATATTTACAAATGATTTGGATAAATGAATAACGAGCAGTATATCCAAGTTTTCTGATGACACCAAGTTAAGTGGCACTGACTAAATGAATGGGCAAATC
Organism: Pristiophorus japonicus; assembly: GCF_044704955.1. Taxonomy (NCBI): domain Eukaryota; kingdom Metazoa; phylum Chordata; class Chondrichthyes; family Pristiophoridae; genus Pristiophorus; species Pristiophorus japonicus. Next base: position 83,290,943 of record NC_091993.1, read on the forward strand.
TCTGGCAGATGGAATTCAAGGTGGCGAAATATGAGCCCATCTACTTTGGACCCAAGATAGATCGATCGGAGCATTTTCTAAATGGTGAGAAGTTAGGGACTGAGAAGCAAAGAGATTTAGGGGTTGAAGTACAGAAATTACTAAAAACTAGTGGACAGTTACAAAAATTAATTTAAAAGGCTAATGGAATGTTGGCCTTTATCTCGAGGGGTCTGGAACACAAAGGGGTGGACGTTATGTTACAGTTATATAAAGCTCTGGTTAGAGAACTGCATTCAGTTCTGGGCACCACACCTCAGCCAGAATGATACCGGGACTAAAAGGGTTAAATTCTGAGGATAGTTGCATAGCCTAGTCTTGTTTTCCCTTGAGTGTAGAAGATAAAGGGGTGATCTAATTAAGATGTTTAAGGCGATTAAATGATTTGGTAGCATAGATAGAGACAAGTTATTTCTCTGGTGAAAGAGTCCAGAACAAGGAGGCATAACCATTAAATGAGAGCTAGGTTGTTCATCAGGAAGCATTTGTTCACACAAAGAGTAGTGGAAATCTGGAACTCTTCCCTGAAAAGAATGCTAGGTCAATTGAAAATCTTAAAACGGAGATTGATATTTTGCAGGCTTCCATTTTAGAGTAAGGTTTTCTGTATAGCATTGTATCGTTAACAACTAGGCAGCTAAATATTGAAACCTTGTCTAGTCAAGCTTTTCTTTGCAGCATTCCAAGTAAGGAGGCATCCACTCATTCTTGTTATCTTAGGTTTATGGGATGGTTTTAAGGCGGCTTTGAGGGTCAGAGGTCAGGTACTGAGTTATTTAGGATATGTCTAATATCACAAGGTTCAAAGGAGATCAGACTCGGATTGTCTTGCCTTAACCCTCGAGTGTGTCCAGTTGTTTCGAACATTCTCGGAGAGTAACTGGACACACTCAGGGGTAAAGGCAAGACAATCAAGTCTGATCACCTCTGAACCGTAGGATGTTAGTCAGGTTGTATATCAACATCTTATTCATTGTTTAACTGTTTAATAAATATAACCTCTGTGTTTTAACTTCTTTACTCGTTGTATTGTAGTTTATTTTATAAGTATAATAAATAGATATACAACAACTTGTATTTATATAGTGTCTTTAATGCAGTAAAATGTCCCAAGGTGCTTCACAGAAGCATTATAAAACAAACTTTGACACCGAGCCACATAGCGAGCTATTGGGGCAGATGACCAAAAGCTTGGTCAAAGAGGTAGGTTTTAAGGAGCATCTTAAAGAAGGAAAGCGACATTGCGAGGTAAGGAGGTTGAGGGAGGGAATTACAGAGCTTAGGGCATTGGCAGCTGAAGGCTCGACCACCAATAGTTGAATGATTAACATTGGGGATGCCCAAGAGGCCAGAATTAGAGGAGCACAGATATCTCGGAGGGTTGTTGGGGCTGGAGAAGATTACAGAGACAGGGAGGGAAGAGGCCATGGAGGGATTTGAAAACAAGAATAAGAATTTTTAAATCGTGGCGTTGCTTAACCAGGAGCCAATATTGGCCAGCAAGCAAAGGGGTGATGAGTTAGGACAAGGACAAGAGAGTTTTGGATGACCTCAAGTACTTTGGAAAAAGGCTCCCTCCAGTCTCGGAGTATCACAGACTGAATCCAATATAAATTACTTTAACTTGGCACTTCCAACATGTGCAGTTTTTGTATGAAGTATATGTATATAGGTTGTTGTACCTGTTAACATTTTTGGGTCACAAGAGACCTGTGTATTAGTCCAGGGGCAGTACCGTGGTGGGTTCATTGAATTGTGAGTTTAGGGGCAGGTTGATATGGCGAGAGATATCCTTGCACGGACTCATGATTTTGAAAAATAAACAAAAAGGGATGGCAGATGAGGTTCTGGAAAGATGGGAAGACAGCCAATAAGAACTCTGGTGGATAAAGTATAGAAATACATCCAGGAGAAGCAAGGAACGAGTGCTTAATTTTTTTTATTTCAGTTGAAACCTGTCAGACTTTGTTTGAGGTTGAAGAGTAAATGCTGGCCGAGAACAAAATGTTGAAAGGGCTAGCACAGGAGGAGGAGGAGGAGAAGGAGAGGTTAACATCAGTCCATCACAACAAAGGATGTGAACGAGTTGTATAAAAAAAACCTGTGTTTTGCACTTGAGGTGCAACAAAAGGGTTAGGAAAAAGATTTTTAAAAAGTTAAAAGCTTACAGCAAGAATTAAAATTGTTGTGAGGAAGAAAAGGCAAAAGCAGAATGCCGCTGGTGCTGATCTGCTTGTGCTTCCAGCATTTTCTGTTTTTATTTTAAAAGGAAAAGGTTGCGGGAATTTCAGGCTGCAGTAAAATGTGTGTGCATGTGTGGAAGATTGCTGAGGGCTTAACATTAAGAATGCTATGAATGTTTAAAAAGCTACATCATTTATATTGTTTGCAAATCCCTCTTAAAAATGTATGTGGCTTTTCGGAGCTAAAAGCAGTTTAACCTGCTGTAGTCTAGGCTGTAATTTTCTCAAGAGAGGCGGGTTGGGTGCGGGAAACCTGGGAGAACGAGTTTCCTGCAGACCCTGCCGACTTTAATGGCAGGGTCTGATTTGAATGTGAGGCCTCGAATTCCCGCCCGGAGCCAGCCAGATTGAGAGGGGTTGATCCGCGAGAGGAGTTACGGGGTTGGCATGGTCGGGGGTGGGGTGGTGTGGGGGTCGGGGATCGGTGAGGAGGGGGTTCAGCATGGTCGTAGAATCGGGGGGTGGGGGGTGGGGGGGGGGGAGGGCGGTCGATGGGAGGTCGGCAGGGAGTTGGTGATTAGTGGGGTGGGGTCGGCTGGGGATTGGTGATTGAGAGGGTTTGGAGGATCGGCAGGGGTTTGGGGATCGGGAGAGGGTTGAAGGATTGGCAAGGGCTCGGGAATCGGGTGGGGGGGGTGCAGGAGATAAAATCGGGGCCGGCCTGTGGAGGATTTTGACTGGCCTCCAATTCATCGGTGGGGTGGGGGGAGTGGAGGGGGCCTGGGGAGGCAATCGGAGGCCTCGTGGTGGGGTCTCCGATTGCGGGAAGTGGGTTAGGCAGGGTCCACGAGGTCGGTATAAAGCCACTTACTTGCTAGATGCAGCAGTCCTGCCTCTCTAACTGCTGGGTTTCACGAATTGTGTGAAACCTGTCCACAGGCAGTTAAATTCAAAATGGAGGTGAAAAATGAGGCTGCCAGCCTCATTACAATATGTAAATGAAGGTAGCGCCCCCTGGGATCAGGTTGGCTGCCCACCCCAGTCCTGCCTCCGTTAAAACTGGAAGTGGACGGGTTGGAGACGGGAGCAAGTCAGGAATGCCATTTTGAACTATTTAACGGCCCCCAAGCTCCAAACCCACCCGTTTTCTTAGGGGAAAAGTCTGGTCCAGCTAGTCCTTGATGTTGGGATCATTTTAAGCATTTTAATGAATGCCTTTTCGATAATCATATGCTGTCTTAAGTTTGTTGATGGTTTTCTCTGTCTATGAATATACATGTGTATTATTTTTGAGATATTGAGTCCTACTGTTTTAGGTTTTGAACTGATTTAAACTATGAAGATATTCCTTGGGCTTGCGACCTGGGAATATTGCATTAAATTTGGCACTTTGAGTTCATGACCCATTTCATGGATCAATATTTTTTAAGGTGCATCAGTATTGTTGTTGAGTGTGTTCATTTCAATTTAAAATTGTGCCCCCAGAAGTTGGAGATTTGTGGAAATCTTTTGTGCTTTACATTTTGTGTGTGGGTTTATTTTGACTTGATGTTTACTTCTGCAACTATTAAAATCACATTAAAAAAATTAGAAAAGAAAGATGCAGCCTTGAAGAATTACAAGGTACAGTTGAAGAATGGCGTCTGGTTGTAAATCAATTTGAACTGAAACATTTTGGCTGAATTGGATGACAGCTAAAAACTTCTATTGCTTCAAATTAAAGATACACGGGGGCCGAAATTCAGGCCCGCCCGAAACCTGCCGTTCCGACCATTTTTGAAGTGTTTTCACCGCCGTGTCGGATGAGGTCGCCTCTTTTGCAAAATTCAGCTCATTGGTGTTTTTTTTGAAGCAGACCTGAAGTCGGTCATAATGGGGGCGGAAGTGGGGTGGGTGGTAAGCAGCAGATCGGCAACAAGAGGGGCGGGAGTGGAATCGGGATGGAGTCACCGCCGCTGTCAATCATCAGTGGAGTGGTGATGACGTCATGATGCACGTGTGTCACCACGTCTCTCCCCTTCACTTGAAAGGAAGAGCCACTGCGAGCTCTGCGATTATTTTAGTTAGGTCCACTGGGTCACCAGGGAGGGTTTCGGCCGGGCCAGTGGCCTAGCACCCAAGAGGGGGTTCCAGGCTGCCTGTTGGCGGGGGCATAATTGGCCGGCTGATCGGGAAGTCGTCCAGCAAAAAAAATAACATGGCGGCCGCAGCTGTGGGCCCTCGCCTTTAATGGCCGCCGTGTAGCCAAGTCCCACACACAGACAAGGTGCACGGACAGAAAAAGCTGTCTTGAGCTTGGTGGATCGAGGATTTTTGAAGCTGAATTTGGCTGGAGGTGCGGGAGATCGGCGGTGCGCCCTTTGATGACACACCTAGGACCAATCGGCAGCAGCAGGAAGTGGGAACTGCCGGAAAATCCACCAAGGTGAATTTTGCTGCCGGCGGCCACGGGACTGGAAATTGGCGGCCACGGGACTCCGCCGCTTGGATGCCGTTTTCTCGCGGTAAGAGGCCTTTTTGGGAGGCTGAATTTCGGCCCCATGGTGTTGTGTTAAATCAATTCAAATGTTTACAAGGCATTGTTTTCTTAATTTGCTTACTGCAAGTCTGAGACCTGTTATTTTGATTCAATCCTCCCCCACCCACTCCCACTAAGGTTTTGACAACTGGAATAAAAGAGGATTTACCTTTGCAGCTGGTAAAATATTGCCTTTGGCAGGGTTGCTCCAGTGTATTCTGACAGAGTGTGAGAGGAGGCAACAGCCCTTAGGGATGGTCAAAGAATGAGCCCATTGTAAAATCGCCCCCTGGGCCAGTGAGATTGGCACAGGAGATCAACTAGCCAAATCGTTTGAGATTGCCCTAGAAGTGTGGGAGCCGTCTGTAGCCTTGCAGGGCCAGTTGAAAGGGAAATACCCGCTGTTGAATGGCCTGCACCTTTGGGGGAACATTGGTAACCAGTACGTCTTGGTTATAAATAGCTGTTTATCCAAATGAGGTTAAATACTGCAAACATCAGAAATTGAAAATTGGTTTAAGAGATAAAGGATAAATTAGAGTATGACGGAATAAAGAAAGAGAAAGGGAAGGATTCTGACCCTCTTCTACTGTTACAAGCCACAGGAGCTCTTTTGTTTTCAGCATATTTTGCCTTTTTAAAAGCCCATGTGACTGCTCCCTTTTCGCTGTGGCTGGCTACGCCCTCTTTCAATGCTTCTTATTGTTTTTCCCATTTAGGTAATGTTACAAAGAGTTTGTTTAACTGAGAAAGTTAACTTTTTTTTTCAGTTAAATTCATTATTTATTTTAATTAGTCATTTGGAATGGCGCCTGAAGAAAATATCAAAAAGAATGAGGACTTAATTTATTGGGTTTTTGTAAGCACATGGTACAATTTTATCTGTTCTGTATTCTGTTTAGTTTCAGATATTGGTCTGAATTAAATTGGAGATATTGCAGTTAACTAACCTATTAAATTGTGAAAAACAGACTTTTATTGTGACCATGGTGAAATTCTGGTTAGTGTAAATTAAGTGGGGGGCTCTCCAATTCCGGATAAGAGATCACATATAAAAATTGCCATTTTTGAATTTCTTAAATGCTTAATGATTTGAAGTTAATAAGGAGTTAATGTTGAGGGTAATTGATGTATTTTGAGTTGTGTTAAGTGTCAGAGAGTGTGAATACTTTTGTTAGAAGTTTGGGATATTTGAGGTGGTCTGCTTGTTTAAATCATCTTGATTATTTTGGAATGTAATAACTGTTAGAAAACAGATTGACTGTGGTGAGAAACAAAGTGACCAAAAGGAAAAAAGAGTGATTAAAGGATCTACTGTTATCTCTCTGACAATAATCTGGAGACATCTTGTAGCCAATTGTACTGTTATCTTGATGACAATAATCTGTGTTGTGTTCATACTCTATTTATTTGTTACAGCTCACAGTTGCTGTATTCATTCTGGTTCATGCCGGTTTGAGACTCCATTTTGGGTTGTATAAAAGCACAGTTAAATTAAGTTTCTCCTGGCTCAGTTTGTCAGTTATTTATGCATACACAACAATCTGGAAACATCTTGTAGCTGGATTGTACGACCGAATTGTTTCACAGTGTTTGGAGTTAATAGCGATATTATGAATCATTTCTGCTGTTTTAAAAGATTTTCAATTCCGATGGATGGAAAAACAGTTTATTACGATGTTTGTGCAAGTTTTAACTGTACAAAGATTTTCAAAAAAATGTTAGAGCTTGGTTGTTTTTCATTTAGCAAAAGTTTTTTTTCTGAATTTCAATTGAAAGCTGTGGGAAGCTGCCTGGCACAAGCTGACAGCGATTGATGAGGTCTGGGTGTGTCTTCTTTTCAATGCAGAGAAGTGATCCTTGTCCACCAGTAACTGAGTCTATATCAGATTAACTCTGCTTCAATATTTACTGAGCAACAACTTTTGAATTGCTGAATGTGAACATATATTGGACATTATTCCATTTTAAGTTTAGTGATTTGAGTGTAAATTTCCTTACGATGACAGAAGAATATCATGAATTGATGAATTAACCTCTTGGGCTCTCAAAACGAGCCACAATGGATTCCTATTTTTCTTTATTAAACAGGGGACCATGGTTTTCGAGACTGCATGAGTATTGATGGCACAGGATTACATGATAGTTCTTTGGCAAATAAACTATTTCACAGAGTTATGAAGTAACCTTTGCAGGAAAAGTGTTGGTACATGATTTGGATCCAGTATTGTTAAGACCTTAAGATCTTATCGGCAGATATCAAATGTCACAGCGTAGTGATGATTTGGACTAAGACGTTGCCTTGCAAAGATTCGACTTAACTCATTCAGAGTAATTTGTTATCTTCTGAGACAGAGTGCTCAAGAAGGGGTTGGGGGCAGGGGAAGATTTGGGGCTGGATTTTGATCAAAAAACCACACCACAGGATTACCGCCCAAAAAACCGCTATGATTATTCAGTTAAGATCGATGGAAAATTAATTAAAAAATGGAAAAAATCCGCTGGGCGGGAAAAATCACTGTTGTACATGGATTCTCGGGAGAAAACGCGAACCTCGTCAAATTTAGTCCGAGGCTACGAGTTGGGCCTAGGGAGAGGGAAAAACACAAAAAATATTTTTCAAAAAAAAAATCGAACACATTCACAGAATCCTTTTCCAGTGAATCACTGCAAAAGAATTTTAAAAAAATGTTAACTTGCCTTTTTTCGCAGGGTTTCATACCTACCGCCGATCGAAGGGCTGCTCTGGCTGGTTTCTCCACAGCGTTTTTTTTTCACCAACTATGAATCACCGCTACCACCAAACTCGGGCGGAAGCGATTTTTGCTGTGTTGCACACCGGCGGTCCACTCCCCAGCGGTATATCAAAACCCCACCGGCTGGTTTTCCGCCCAAAACGAGGAATACCGCCGAAAAACGCGGCAGAAAGGCTTATCAAATTCCAGCCCATGGTAGGTACCTCAAAGTGATTGCAAGCACTTCTGTCCACAATGTAAAACCACCAAGCCTGGGCAACAATTGTTTTTGGAATTGGTAATAAATTGATATGAGTTGCTATTCAAGCACTCAAGAAGGGAACATTTATCTGAAGTTCAAGGGGATAATCACATTTTAATTAAAAAAAAAAGAATGCAATCTTCATGGTTCCTGCCAATGCTACGTATCAAGGAAGAAAGTTTTTTGGGGAAAATAAAATTGAACTGTGACAGGCAATGAGGAAAGCAAATGGCAAGTTGATTTTATTGTAAGGGGTTTGGAGTATAAGAGTAAGGCAGTCTAGCTACAACTGTACAAGGCCTTGGTGGGACCACACCGAGAGTACTGTGCACAGTTTTGGTTTCCTTATCTAAGGAAGGATACACTTGCCTTGGTGGCAGTGCAACAAAGGTTCACTAGACTGATTCTTGGGATGAGAGGGCTGTCCTATGATGAGAGATTGTGTAGAATCGGTCGATACTCTCTGGAGTTTAGAACAATGAGAGGTGATCTCATTGAAATATACATGATTCTGAAGGGGATTGACAGGGTAGATGCTGAGAGGTTGTTTCCCCTGGCTGGAGTGTCTAGAACTAGGGGGCACAGTCTCAGGATAAGGGGTAGGCCATTTAACACAGAGATGAAAAGGAATTTCTTCTTAGAGGGTTGTGAGTCTTTGGGGTTCTCTGCCCCAGAGGGCTGTGAATATATTCTCTAAATATATTCAAAGCTGAGATAGATACATTTTTGGACTCCAGGGGAATCATGGAATATGGAGATCGGGCAAGAAAGTGGAGTTGAGGCCAATGATCAGCCATGATCTTATTGAATGGCAAAACAGACTCGAGGGGCCATATGGCCTATTCCTGCTCCTATTTCTTAGGTTCTTATGTTCTAAATCCCATCAATCCAATAATACCGCTCTTTGGATTTGGGATAATTTTGAAATGATAAAATGGACTGGAGCACAATATAGTTAACAGAAGACATTAAAGTAAAATAAACAAAAAATGTGTTGATAACTTGGACGTGTAGGTGATAACAGTTATTCAACATTATTCTCTTGTGTCCTTGCCTTCAATCCCATCAATTTCCCTAACACAATTTCCTGCCTAATAAGGATTTCCTTCAGTTCCTCCTTCTCACGAGACCCTAGGTCTCCTAGTATTTCCGGAAGGTTATTTGTCTTCCTTCGTGAAGACAGAACCAAAGTATTTGTTCAACTGGTCTGCCATTTCTTTGTCCCCCATTATAAATTCACCTGAATCTGCCTGGAAGGGAGCTATGTTTGTCTTCACTAATCTTTTTCTCTTCACATATCTCTAGGAGCTTTTGCAGTCAGTTTATATGTTCCCAGCAAGCTTCCTCTCATACTCTATTTCCCCCCTCCTAATTAAACCCTTTGTCCTCCTCTGCTGAATTCTAAATTTCTCCCAGTCCTCAGATTTGTTGCTTTTTCTGGCCAGTTTATATGCATCTTCCTTGGATTTAACACTATCCTTAATTATCCTTGTTAGCCATCGTTGAGCTACCTTCCCAGTTTTATTTTTACTCCAGACAGGGATGTACAATTGTTGAAGTTCATCCGTGTGATCTTTAAATGTTTGCCATTGACTATCCACCGTCAACCCTTTAAGTATCATTTGCCAGTCTATTCTAGCCAATTCACATCTCATACCATCAAAGTTACCTTTTCTTAAGTTCAGGACCCTAGTCTCTGAATTAACTCTCCATCTTAATAAAGAATTCTACCATATTATGGCCACTCTTCCCCAAGGGGCCTCACACAACAAGATTGCGAATTAGTCCTTTCTCATTACACATCACCAGTCTAGGATGGCCAGCCCACTAGTTGGTTTCTCGACATATTGGTCTAGAAAACCATCCCTAATATACTCCAGGAAATCCTCCTCCACCGTATTGCTACCAGTTTGGTTAGCCCAATCTATATGTAGATTAAAGTCGCCTATGATAACTGCTGTACCTTTATTGCATGCATCCCTAATTTCTTGTTTGATGCCGATAAATCCCCGGGGCCTGATAGTCTGCATCCCAGAGTACTTAAGGAAGTGGCCATAGAAATAGTGGATGCATTGGTGATAATTTTCCAACAGTCTATCGACTCTGCATCAGTTCCTATGGACTGTAGGGTAACTAATATAACACCACGTTTGAAAAAAAGAGGGAGAGAGAAAATGGGTAATTATAAACCGGTTAGCCTGACATCAATAGTTGGGAAAATGTTGGAATCAATTATTGAAGATGAAATAGCAGCGCATTTGGAAAGTAGTGACAGCATCGGTCCAAGTCAACATGGATTTATGAAAGGGAAATCATGCTTGACAAATCTTTTGGAATTTTTTGAGGATGTAACTAGTAGAGTGGACAAGGGAGAACCCTTGGTGTATTTGGACTTTCAAAAGGCTTTTGACAAGGTCCCACACAAGAGATTGGTGTGCAAAATTAAAGCACATGGTATTGGGGGTAATGTACTGATGTGGATAGAGAATTGGTTGGCAGACAGGAAGCAGAGAGTCGGGATAAATGGGTCCTTTTCAGAATGGCAGGCAGTGACTAGTGGGGTGCCGCAGGGCTCAGTGCTGGGACCCCAGCTATTTAAAATATACATTAATGATTTAGCTGAAGGAATTGAGTGTAATATCTCCAAGTTTGCAGATGACACTAAACTGGGTGGTGGTGTGAGCTGTGAGGAAGACGTTAAGAGGGTGCAGGGTGACTTGGACAGGTTAGATGAGTGAGCAAATGCATGGCAGATGCAGTATAATGTGGATAAATGTGAGGTTATCCACTTTGGGGGCAAAAACACGAAGGCAGAGTATTATCTGAATGGTAGCAGATTAGGAAAAAGGGAGGTGCAACGAGACCTGGGTGTCATAGTACATCAGTCATTGAAAGTTGGCATGCAGGTACAGCAGGTGGTGAAGAAGGCAAATGGTATGTTGGCCTTCATAGCAAGGGGATTTGAGTATAGGAGCAGGGAGGTCTTACTGCAGTTGTACTGGGCCTTGGTGAGGCCTCACCTGGAATATTGTATTCAGTTTTGGTCTCCTAATCTGAGGAAGGATGTTCTTGCTATTGAGAGAGTGCAGCAAAGGTTCACCAGACTGATTCCCGGGATGGCAGGACTGACATATGAGGAGAGATTGGATCGACTGGGCCTGTATTCACTGGAGTTTAGAAGGATGATGGGGGAGCTCTTAGAAACATATAAAATTCTGACGGGACTGGACAGGTTAGATGTAGGAAGAATGTTCCCAATGTTAAGGAAGTCCAGAACCAGGGGACACAGTCTTAGGATAAGGGGTAAGCCACTTAGGACTAAGATGAAGGGAAACTTCTTCACTCAGAGAGTTGTTAACCTGTGGAATTCCCTACCGCAGAGAGTTGTTGATGCCAGTTCATTGGATATATTCAAGAGGGAGTTAGATATGGTCCCTATGGCTAAAGGGATCAAGGGGTACGGAGAGACAACAGGAAAGGGGTACTGAGGTGAATGATCAGCCATGATCTTATTGAATGGTGGTGCAGGCCGAATGGCCTACTCCTGCACCTATTTTCTATGTTTCTATGTATTTGATAGCCTGGCCGCTAACTGAGACATTGGGACCATGCAGGGGGAGAGGAGCAAGACACCACTCCGATCTTTTGATAACCTAAAGGCTCAACAATGGCTTTTATCTGATGGCATGATATTGGGATATAACATGCATATGTGTGCATGATACTGTTCAAATGTGATACATTGCATATGAGGCAACTACCATGCTGAAATGCATGATAAAGATGCATTGAAGAATGAGTCTCAGACATGCTCAATTACTTGACAACAACACAACATGAAATGGTTAATGTGGCTCAGGAGGGTGATAAAACTTTTTAATCATGACACTGACACAGAGAAACTGACTTTTTAATGAAACAAAATGGACAGAGTTAAACACCTATCAGAGAGATTGAAATTAAAGTAAAGAGCGACATAGAATTTTGATTTCCTAAATTCAAGGTTGGATTCCCTTGACAATAATTAAATTGGGCTATTGAGGGCTAGAGATAAATAATACTTCACAAAATGGATAGGGATAAAGGGAGAGCAGGAGCATCTTTTTAAGTCTATGATTTCTTGATAATATGGTGCACTGTAGCTTTCTGTACAATGTATTATGAATTTCTGTGTCTGTATCATGATGTGTTGTATTGGCCAAATGAAACTTAGGCAAAAAGGGCAAATGACTCAAGAAAGAACCTTATTTGCAGAGTAACCAGGGGCTGATGGAGATTAAGATAGAGAAGTATTAATGGAAATCCGTTTTCTTGGATTCCTTCTGTTGCTTAAAAACTACAGCTGGTTTACAACACAGGTCAGCACCTATGGGTTAGAATATCAACGGGTTTTGTCATAGCCTAGATAATTGCCCTCATAATTCTAATTGGTACTATGTGTTGGTTGAAATGATTCCGAGACTGTCACAGAAAACCCAGAACTTGGAATTGGCAAATTGATTAAAGGAGGAGGGGGAGTTTGAACATTCAGAACCTTCCTTACCTGAAAGAATAGGTGAAAACTATGGAAACACATTGGCCGTAAATTGCGACCTCTCTGGGTGTGTACGATGTGCGCATGCACCCGAAGAGACCTTGCAAATACCGGTTCTCGGCGTCGAGAACCGGCATTTTCAAAATGTCAAAATGTCTTCCCTGGGAGACGAATATTACGTGCAGAGATTTGGGCGATTTGCCCAACTCTTGCCCAGCGAATGTCCTTCAAACTCTTGCACCTGGTAAAAGCAGGAATCTCGCCTGCTTTTACCAGCGTAAACAATGCCACAGTAAAATCAATGCCAGTGCACTCAAACATCCTGCTAAGAAAGCCCTATTCAGCCAATGACTCCCAGTGACCCAGAGACGCTGAGTGTTCACAGCGCCTGGCCAACCCTCAAGGCTTCCATAATCAGCACCTGGGAAGACACGCTCGGTAACCCGACCAGGAAACACCAAGACTGGTTCGACAAGAACGACCTGGAGATCCAGAAGCTAATATGCCGCAAGCACGAGGCATTCTTGGACTGGAAGCAGCAACACAACTCGAGGGCACAAAAGCAGCTGAAGGCTGAGGTCCACAAAAAACCCACGACCTAAAGAACAGATGGTGTGTGGAGAAAGCTCAAGAAATCCAGCAGCGAGCCAACAACCACAACGTGCTAGGATTCTTCAGCGCAATCAGGACGACCTACGGCCCAAGCACCCAAGGCCCTACCCCACTACTGGTCAAGAACGGAGAGGTGCTCATCAAGGACAGAGAGGCAGTCAGTGCCCGCTGGAAGGAGCACTTCGAGGATCTCCTCAACAGAGATTCTGTCTTCAACGTGAGTGTCCTCGACTCCATCCCACAGCATGCCACCCGCCACCATCTCAGCACAACCCCAGCCCTGCACGAGGTTGAAATGGCCATCCGACAACTGAAGAACAAGTCATCAGGAGCAGATGGAATCCCCGCCGAAGCACTAAAGCATGGCGGAGAAGCACTACTGGTGCGGATCCATGACCTCATCTCTCTTATCTGGAAGGAGAAGATCATGCCAGGAGATCTCAGAGACGCTGTAATCATGACCATCTTCAAGAAAGGTGACAAGTCCGACTGCGGTAACTACAGAGGAATCTCCCTGCTTTGACCACCGGGAAAGTCATCACAAGAATCCTCCTGAATCGCCTTCTTCCTGTGGCTGAAGAACTCCTCCCAGAGTCGCAATGCGGATTCCACCCACTAAGGGGCACAATGGACATGATCTTCATTGCGTGGCAAATCCAAGAGAAATGCAGGGAACAGCACCAACCCCTGTATATGGCCTTCTTTGACCTCACCAAGGTCTTTGACACTGTCAACCATGAGGACTATGGAGCGTTCTCCTCCAATTCAGCTGCCCTCAAAAGTTTGTCACCATTCTCCGCCTGCTCCACGATGACGTGCAAGCCATGATCCTGATCAACAGACCCATTCCACGTTCGGACCGGGTCAAGCAAAGCTGTGTCATTGCACCAACACTCTTCTCGATCTTCCCTGCTGCAATGCTCCATCTCATCCTCAGCTAGCTCGCCGTTGGAGTGGAGCTAAACTACAGGACAAACGGGAATCTATTCAACCACCGCCGCCTCCAGGTCAGATTTAAGGTCGTTCCATCCTCCGTATTCGAACTACAGTATGCAGACGACGCCTGCATCTGGGTACATTGAGGCCAAACTCCAAGCCATCGTCAACACCTTCACCGAGGCATACGAGAGGATGGGCCTTACACTAAACATCTGTAAGACAAAGGTCCTCTACCAACCTGCCCCCACCACACAGCACTGCCCCTCAGTTATCAAAATCCACGACAAGGCCTTGGACAACATGAACCATTTCCATACCTACTATCAACAAGGGCAGACAGACGACGAGGTCCAACACCGCCTTTAGTGTGCCAGTGCAGCCTTCGGGTGCCTGAGGAAGAGTGTGTTTGAAGACCAGGACCTCAAACCCGGCACCAAGCTCATGGTCTATAGAGCAGTGGTGATACCCGCCCTCCTATATGGCTCAGAGACATGGACTATGTACAGCAAGTACCTCAAAACACTGGGGAAGTACCACCAATGCTGCCTCTGCAAGATCCTGCAAATCCATTGGCAGGGTAGGCGCACCAACATCAGTGTCCTCGCTCAGGCCAATATCCCCAGGATCGAAGCACTGATCACGTTCGATCAGCTCTGCTGGATGGGCCACATCGTCCGCATGCCTGACACGAGACTCCCAAAACAAGCGCTCTACTCGGAGCTCCAACACGGCAAGCGAGCCCCAGGTAGGCAGAGGAAATGCTTCAAGGGCACCCTGAAAGCCTCCTTGAAAAAATGTAACATCCTCACCGACCACTGGGAATCCCTGGCCCAAGACTGCCCTAAGTGGAGGAAAATCATCCGGGAAGGAGCTGAACACCGAGTCTCTTCACCGAGAGCAAGCTGAAGCTAAGCATCAACAGCGGAAGGAGTGCGCGGCAAACCAGGCACCCACCCACTCGTTCCTTCAACCACTGTTTGCCCCAGCTGTGACTGAGACTGTAGGTCCCAGATTGGACTCTTCAGTCACCTGAGAACTCATTTCTAGTGTGGAAGCAAGTCATCCTCGACTCCGAGGCACTGCCTATGATGATGAAGATTTTTAAAAGATAGAACAATTAGTGATTTTTTAATATTAAAAACGCTGTCCATTCAGGTAAATTTATTTTTACCACCATTAAAACATGTTGGGGGGAAACTTGCGGTCGGAATCTTCCTTCAGACAAACGCCTCCGACCCAAAATATTTTAACGAAAATACCCGGTGGTCCCAGAGTAACGTAGGATTCCGGTCAGAGGCCTCCATTTGCTGTGAGCGCACGGGAACATGTCCTCCAGGTATGTATTCGTATCCTGGAATCACGTGAGCCTGGACCACCAATCACTATGTAGTACTCTCATTGATACTAATGGGAGCTCTGTTTCTATGAGTTCCCATTACTATCAATGAGAAAAACCCTAAAAGAAACACAACAGTTTAAGTAAAAAAAAAATACCTCACATATTTAAAATTAATTGAAATTGAATGTAATTAAATGTTTTAGAATTTTTTTTTCATTTTTAAAAAAAAAGTGTTTTAATAGGGCTAAAAATAAACTTACCTTAATGGACTGGGTTTTAATATAAAAATGAGTGATTAAATTTAATTTTTCCAATGTTTTAAAGCTCTTGTGCTTTTACCAGGTGTAAGAGTTTGAAGGATATTCGCTGGGCAAGAGTTGGGCAAATAGCCCAATCTCTGCCCCGCAGATGTCCTTCCTGTGTGGATGCGTTGGATCTGTCAAAAGAAATTTTGACAGATCTGAAAAGTCGGTTCTCAGCACATGCACATCGTACTCCGAGAACCGGCATTTGCAATTCGTGCAATTTTAGGCCCATTAAAAACAAATGCAAACATTTTTTTTGGTCTAAAACATTTAATTAAATTCAATTTCAATTAATTTTAAATATGTGAGTTTTTTTAAATTTATTGTGTTGAGTTTCTGTATTGGGGTGGGGGGTGGGTATTCTCATTGATAGTAATGGGAGCTCATACAAACGGAACTTACTATTATCAATGCGAATACTCTATGTTCATTGGTGGTCCAGGCCCACGTGATCCCAGGTTGCATTTATGTTCCTGGGATGTGAGGCCACATACATGGGCTGCGAATGGATTGCAAGTTCCTCCGGGACCACCAGATACTTTTGTCAAAAAAATTTCATTCGGAGACATCCGCCAGCAGGAAGCCTCCGACCGCAAATTCTGGGCCAATGAGAAAGACTTGGAGCTGGAAATTTCCTATGTACATCCATGGGTGCGATTGAAAGGGTTAATTTTAAAACCAACTGTTGACTAGTCAGCTCCAAGAGAGATAGAAAGAGGGAGAGATGTTGGGAGATAAGACAGAGAGCTGATCTCTCTCTCTCATGTTTTTTTTCAGGGTTTTGTTTCAGGATTTATTTCAGTTAAAGGGATTATTTTTTTTAAATGGGCCATTTAGTGATTTTGTAGCAGTGCTAAAGTCTAGCGATTATATACTTTACACAGACCTTATGTAACAATGTGAGATTTGAAATCTCCTTGCTCTATTTGATTTTTAAAAATGACTTTGCTATCAGGTTTTTATAATAAAAAAGTTACGAGAGGTTTTACCAACAAATGTCCGAAAAACAGGTTATGGAGAGAAATTCAAGTTGAGATATAGATGCCATTCCAAGAGGTATCACCGCATACCCCTATTAGACGGAGAGGAAAACGGGATAAAGATGAATGGTTGGATTATGGGGGCGACACCACGATCGGTCACTTGGAACAGGATAGATATAGAAAGCATGCAAAAACATGATGAAGCCATGCGAAAGCAACTAAAAGGTATTAAGAAAGGGCAGAATAGGATAGAGATAGGGTCTGAGAACTCTACAGAGATAGGGTTGTTGGAGGAACAAGTTTTAGTTTCTTTAAAGGAGATGGTTGACAACTTTTGGCAGATTCAGAAGAAAATTAAGGAAGTAATAAATTACCCAATGACATCTAAAGCTCAGTTCGCCAAAGGGATCAGCATGTACGGCTCGTTTATACCATCACAAGTACTTAATACAATATTGTAATGCTTTGTGCAGTGCACTCAATGTATAGACAACTAAATGTGCAAATGGATGCATTCCCTCTCCTTAATATGAAGGATATTTAAGAGAAGTGCTTTTGCAGCCTTACCTTTTAGAGTAAGGCTTCCTGTATAGCATTATATCATTAATAATTAGGCAGCTTAAGATTGAAACCTTGTCTAGTTTATAGATAGTTTTAAGGAGGGTTGGAGGGCCAGAGGTCAGGTACTGTGTTATCTAGGATGAGGTAGTAGAACCGAAGGCTCTTAGGCTGAAGACAAAGACGATGATTGATGGGAAACCAATTGGAGCCACAAGGAACTTAGGAATAAATGTGTCTTTTTAATATAAATAGGGAGCAGTGAAGCCTAGACTTTTTAAGAACATTCTTGGAGTAGAACTGGATAAGCTCAGTGGTAAAGGCAAGACAATCCGAATCTATTCGCCTTGGAACCTTGTGATGTTAGTCAGGTTATATATATCAACAGCTTATTCACCGTTTAATAAGTATAACTTTTGTATTTTAACTTCTTTACTCTTTATATTGTAGTTTCTTTTATAAATATATATGCTTTGGAGCAAAGCTCCCGCTAGTTCAATTATCGCAGACCAAATCCAATATAAATTACTTACAATAGATTTTTGTTAGGTGAGGAAATTAAGGGTAAACAGATCAGCTATAACCAAACTGAACGGCAGAACAGGCCTGAGGGGCTGAATGGCTTGCTATATTGTTCCTATATTCATAAAATCAATGGCCTAGAAATTCGGATGGTTTGCGCCAACCATTACCGCCATGAGATGGTGAAAAAACGGCCGTTCTTCCGCCAACTGATGGCGGGTCCCGTGGTGGCCGCCATTTTCGCAGGTTGGCACTGCTGCCATTGCCTGCGATCGGCAAGAGAATTTTAATGAGTTGGAGTGTGACGTCAACCACCGTGCCATGCTGAGGTGACACCAGCTCTTCCATTTTGGTGTTCTCCGCTCATATTGCGCCCATGCTAAATCACACCAGTGAGCACTGCCGCCAATAGGTCTTTCAGCAGCGTTAATGGCGATGAGGAGTCTGGGGGACTTTTAAGGACGGACGTTGAAACTTCATCCTCCTTCTTTTAACGTTTCATTTTTGCCCATCAGTTCATTTTCTAGCAGCTTTCCGGGAGCCCTGTAGTGTTTGTGTGTCAGTAAATCAATGAGTGAACTCCATTGTAACGACTGAGGATAATCTCTGTTGAGATCTCTTTCATCTGCACTCATGTCATAAACAAGTTTAAAAAAAAAATTGACAAACATCAGGAGGTAGCTCATATTTTTGGATCACGTACAGTAACTGTTGGAGTCGCTCCTTTCATCCCTCTCCTCTACACTCTGAGTGGGAGACAGAGGCGACCTTTGACCTCCTTCTGAGATTAGCGCTGCAAAGAGTGTGTTACACCAGAAAATCACCGCCACGCTGGTGATAATGAGCAAGCGGTACCAAAATGCCGGTACTGCTAACGCTCTCTCGGCCGACGGCCGTTAATCTTGGCCCCGAAGTTACCGGCAGGTTTCCAGCGTTCCCCATTTTCTAGGCCTGAATCTTTGTCAAATAATGGACAAAGGAATTGTATTATAAGATCACAAGATAATTACAGATGTGGAAGGACATCTTAATTCATCCATCCAAAGAGATCCCAACACCCCCAATTGTAGTATCCAATAGTCTCAAATATTTCAAGGTTTTTGCCTCTACTACTCAATTCGGAAGTTTATTCTGCCTTATTAACTTGTCCTGCCAACTTCAAAGATTTGTGAATTTGCAACCCAGACTCCTCTTCTCTTGCACCGTTCAAGTTTTGTATCATCCGCAAACTGAAATTTCCACGGTGCATATCTCACCTCCTGACTCCCCAAAGCCTTTCCACCATCTGTAAGGCACAAGCCAGGAGTGTGATGAAATAATCTCCAATTGCCTGGATGAGTGCAGTTCCAACAACACACAAGAAGCTCGACACCATCCAGGACAAAGCAGCCTACTTGATTGGCACCCCATCCGCCACCGGCGCACTGTGGCTGCAGTGTGTACCTTCTACAAGATGCACGACAGTAACTCGCCAAGGCTTCTTCGGCAGCACCTCCTAAACCCGCGACCTCTACCACCTAGAAGGACAAGGGCAGCAGGCACATGGGAACACCACCACCTCCAAGTTCCCCACCAAGTCACACACCATCCTGACTTGGAATTATATCATCGTTCCTTCGTCGTTGCTGGGTCAAAATCATGAAGTCGCTACCTAACAGCACTATGGGAGTACCTTCACCACATGGACTGCAGTGGTTCAAAAGGCGACTCACCTCCACCTTCTCAAGGGCAATTGGGGATGGGCTATAAATGCTGGCCTTGCCAGTGATGCCCACATCCGGTGAATGAAAAATAAATTGTACTTCCTATATCCAACTCCAGGTCATTTATATAGAAGAAAAGAAATGGTCCTAATACCAACCCCTGCAGGACCCCACTGTTTGCTTCTCTCCAGCCAGAAAAACATCCATTCACCACTATTCTCTTCCTCCGATCCTTAGTCAATTATGTACCCAAGTTACCACCATCATAACGGCGGTAAATGGGCGGAAAGCTGATGAATTTCCAGCCCCATATGTTTTAACATTGCTGAGCCTGAAAAGTCCCCGTTTCTTCAGTCTTTACTCATAACTCAAACTCTGACACTTAAGAACACAAGAATTAGGAGCAGGGGTAGGCCATTCAGCCCCTCAAGCCTGCTCCGCATTCGATAAGATCATTGCTGATCTTCGACCTCAACTCCCATATCCCTTGATTATCCTAGAGTCCAAAAATCTATCTATCTCAGCCTTGAATATACTCAACGATTCAGCATCCACAGCCCCTTGGGGTAGAGAATTCTGAAGAGTCACAACCCTCTGAGTGAAAAGATTCCTCCTCATTTCTGTCTTAAATGGCCAACCTCTTATCCTGAGACTGTGTGCCCCCGAGTTCTAGACTCCTCAGCCAGGGGAAACAACCTCTCAGCATTTACCCTGTCAATCCCCCTCAGAATCTAATATGTTTCAATAAAATCACCTCTCATTTTAGATCGAGTAGATTGGACCTATACTCTCTGCCGTTAAGGAGAGTATAGGCCCAATCTACTCGATCTCTCCTCATAGGACAACCCTCATTGAAGGAATCGATCTAGTGAACCTTTGTTTCATCGCCTCCAAGGCAAGTATATCCTTCCTCAGATAAAGAGAATAAAACTGTGTACAGTACTTATTGTGGGAAGACTTGCTTTCTCTTGTACTCGAATCCCCTTGCAATGAAGGCCAACATGCCATTTGCCTTCCTAATTGATTGCTGTACCTGCATACTAACTGTTTCCTGTACAAGGATTCTTGGGATCAAATTTGTGATCTTCCCTGCACTGCCTCCAGTACTTGGATATTTCTTGTTTCTTAGCGACCAGAACTGGATGGCGTATTCAAGGTGTGGTCTGCCTAGCACACTGTACAGTTTGATCACTGCCTTCTCTAATTATATTCTACTGTATTACAGTTTAACATCCTATTGATTTTGATGCTCTGCATTAGTTAGACATGCTGAGCGTCAAGTCTACTAACGCTTCCAGGTCTCTTCCAGCTTCATCCTAACCTATTTCAACAACAAGCATGGAGTATGTGGGACTGAAATTCAGCCTCCCAAAAAGGCCATTCGCCACCAGAAAGTGGCGGCCAGGCGGTGGAGTCGAGCGACCGCCGACTTCTGGTCCATTGGCTGCATGACCCAAATTTAGCTCGGGGACTTTTCTGGCGGTCCCCACTACCGACCATCCTAAGTGCGTCATCAAAGGGCGCACCACCAATTTCCTGCACCTCCAGCGAAATTTAGGTCACAAAATCATAAATCTGCCATGCGGTGCCCCCGACAGCTTTTTCCATCAGTGCACCTTGTTGTCTGTGTGTGGGACTTGGCTGCATGGCGACCATTAAAGGCAAGGTCCCACTGCCTCGGCCAGCATGTTTTTTTTGCCGGCCAACTTCCCGATTGGCCGGACAATTATGCCCCCGGGTTCAGCTGGGCCGCCAACGGGCAGCCTGGCAACCCCTTCTTGGGTGCCAGGCCGCTGGCCTGGCCGAAACCCTGCCTGGTGGCCCAGTGGACCAAAGTTTCTGAATGCCAAAAGCTCTCCCCTTTAAGTGAAGGGGAAAACGTGGTGATGCACACGTGTCGTGACGTCATCTCCGCTCCGCTGCCGACCGACAGTGGCAGAGACTCGGCCCCGCCTCCACTTCCGCCCCTCACCAGTACTTACCGCCGCACTTCCGCCCCCATTATGACCGGCTTCCGGTCCGCTCCAAAAACATTGCCAAAGAGCTGAAAATCGATCAAGAGTCCACCTCGTTTGGCGCGACGATAAAAACACTGAGAACGGCAGGTGTGCCAGATTTCCGGCGGGGGTGAATTTCCGCCCCTGTGTGTCATATACGTTTCCTTCCTATGTGTAGTAGGTTACATTTCTCTGCATTCAATTTTTATCTGCCACTGTTCTGCTCACTTACATATCTTTAACTCAGTGTTTTTTCTGAACTGCCTCTTCCTAATTTGATATCATCTGAAAATGTGTCCACTTTGCATTGAGTTTCTGAATCTAGGTCATTTATGTAAATTGGAAACAGCAGTGGTCCCATGTTGAGCCTTAGGTCCCCTGCTCACTACTTTCCCACACTCTAATAGAACTTTGGAACCAAATGCTTATTTTCTACCCTTCAGCCAGTTTAAAAAAAAATCCATTGCAGTGTTTATCCTAAATCCCTACAGCTTTGAGCTTAATTAATAGCCTTTCCTCTGGAATTTTATCATAAACCATTTGGAAGTCAAGGCACACCACGTCAAAGGACTTACCACAGTGCACTTGGGATGTCACTTGCTCAAAAGAAGTTGAGGAGATTAGTCAGGTCAGATCTTGCCCCTTCTGAATCCATGCTGACTGCTGTTAACTAGGTTACTTCTTCTTCGGCAGTCCCCCAAAGATGAGGATGACTTGCTTCCACACTAATATGAGTTCTAAGGTGACTGGTGAGACCAACGTGGGGTCTACTCTCTCGGTCACAGGTGGGGCAGGTGGTGCTTGATTTGTCGTACACGCCTTCCTCTGTTTGCGTTTGGCTTCCGCATGCTCCCAGCGAAGAGACTCGAGGTGTTCGGTGCCTTCCCAGATGCTTCTCCTCCTTTTGGGCGGTCTTGGGCCAGGGATTCCCAGGTATCGGTGGGGATGTTACATTTTTTCAAGGAGGCTTTGAGGGTGCCCTTAAAGCATTTTCTCTGCCCTCCTGGGACTCGCTTACCGTGACAGAGCTTGGAGTTGAGCGCTTGTTTCGGGAGTCGAGTATCAGGCATACAGACAATGTGGCCCGTCCATTGGAGCTGATCGAGCGTGGTCAGTGCTTCGATGCTGGGGGTTTTGGCCTGAGCGAGAACAGTGATGTTGGTGCGCCTATTCTGCCAATGGATTTGCAGGATTTTGCGGAGGCAGCGTTGGTGGTACTTTTCCAATGCTTTGAGGTGCCTACTGTACATAGTCCATGTCTCTGAAGCACATAGGAGGACGGGTATCACTACTGCTCTGTAGACCATGAGTTTGGTGCCGAGTTTGAACATCCTGATCTTCGAACACTCTTTTCCTCAGGCGACCGAAGACTGCACTGGCACATTGAAGGCGGTATTGGACTTCGTCATCGCTCTGCCCTTGTTGACAGTAGGCTCCCAAGATATGGAAAGTGGTCCACATTGTCCAATGTCCCGTCATGGATCTTGATAATCGGGGAGGGGGGGCGGTGCAGTGTGGCAGGGGCAGTTTAGCTCTACTCCAGTGGAGAGCTTATTAAAGAGATGAAGCATTGCAGTGAGGAAGATTGAGAAAAGCATTGATGCAATGATACAGACTTGCTTGTATTGTATTTGTATTGGGTCTGTGATGGATCCGTTGGTAAGGATCACGGCTTGCATATTATCGTGAAGCAGGCAGAGGATGGTGACATACATATTTTTTAGGACAGCCGAATTTGAGCAAGACACTCCATAATCCCTCACAGTTGATAGAGTCGAAGATCTTTGTGAGGTCAAAGAAGGCCATGTACAGAGGTTGATGCTGCTCCCTACATTTTTCTTGGATTTCTCACGGACTGCAGATCATGTCCGTTGGGCCCCTTAAGTGGGCGGAATCTGCATTGTGACTCTGTTAGGAGCTCTTCAGCCACAGGGAGGCGACGATTGAGGAGGATTCTTGCAATAATCTTTCCTGTGGCAGACTCCTTTGTAATTAACGCAATCGGACTTGTCACCTTTCTTGAAGATGGTCACGATTACAGCATCTATGCGATCCCCTGGCATGCTCTCCTCCTTCCAGATAAGAGAAATTAAGTCATGGATTCGTGCCAAGAGTATTTCTCCGCCATGTATTAGTACTTCGGTGGGGATTCCATCCACTCCTGAGGCCTTGTTGTTTTTCAGTTGTCAGATGGCCTTTTCAACCTCCTCCCAGGCTAGGATTGTGCCGAGCATGTTGTGGGATGGAGTCAAGGACACTCACGTCAAAGACAGAATCTTGGTTAAGGAGATCTTTAAAGTGCTCCTTCCAGCGGGCACTTACTGCCTCTCTGTCCTTGAGCACCTCTCCATTCTTATCTATCAGTAGGATAGGACCTTGAGTGCTTGGGCTGTAGGTGGTCTTGGCTACGCTAAAAAATCTATGCACGTCGTGGTTGATATACAGATGATCTGCAAATTTACTCCTGATAAATGATTGTATACTTGCTGTATTACAGTGATAAACATACCACAGTCTTGTTTAAGCTGCATCGAGACCAAGTTAGACAACAATTGATGTTCTGGGCTACCCCTGAGCAACACAATAAAAGCTGTTACTGGTAAGTTGGAAAATATTGGTTCTTTTTCTTTCTCTCATCCTGCTCCTGACCCCACTCTTCTTATTTCACTCCAACTCTTAATTTTGCTTCCTATCTAACCTTTGCTGCTTTTTTATTGGTCTTTCCCTTTTCTCCTTTTGAGCAGATGGTTAAAAAATGGCTCGGCATGACGAGGAAAGGATCTATCGAGGATTACTGGCTGCAATTTGCAGTTTGTAAAGGGCAATATGTCCTGAAGACCTCACTGGCCCCTTTCCTATCCTCTCCCTATCCCTCGTCATGTGTTTCACCACACCCCTTTGCTGCCATCACATGCTCTATTCCTTCGCCTCCATGCTACCTCTCAATTTAAACTGAGGAAAGACATTCAGCCGGTCTGTCTCACAAGTATCAATAATTAGAATGTTTTCACGGTCAACAAAACATGGGTGATAATTAGATGTGTGTTTACTTAGAAACATAGAAAATAGGTGCAGGAGTAGGCCATACGGCCCTTCGAGCCTGCACCACCATTCAATAAGATCATGGCTGATCATTCACCTTAGTACCCCTTTCCTGCTTTCTCTCCATACCCCTTGATCCCTTTAGCCGTAAGGGCCATATCTAACTCCCTCTTGAATATATCTAACGAACTGGCATCAACAACTCTCTGCGGTAGAGAATTCCACAGGTGAAGAAGTTTCTCCTCATCTCAGTCCTAAATGGCCTACCCCTTATCCTTAGACTGTGATCCCTGGTTCTGGACTTCTCCAACATCGGGACCATTCTTCCTGCATCTAACCTGTCCAGTCCCGTCAGGATTTTATATGTTTCTATGAGATCCCCTCTCATTCTTTTAAACTCCAGTGAATACAGGCCCAGTCGATCCAGTCTCTCCTCATATGTCAGTCCTGCCATCCCAGGAATCAGTCTGGTGAACCTTCGCTGCACTCCCTCAATAGCAAGAAAGTCCTTACTCAGATTTGGAGACCAAAACTGAACACAATATTCCAGGTGAGTTCTCACCAAGGCCCTGCACAACTCCAGTAAGACCTCCCTGCTCCTATATTCTTCTAAACTTAACTCCTTTTTGAGAAATGAACTCAAATTAGAATGATGAAAGATATTTTGTCTCTCAGCTTAATATGCTTTCTGAAGTTTAATCAACACGTGTCATTTTTTCCTCTATGACACACACTCAGTACAATACTGGCAAAATCTTACTCTGTTTAGACAATGTGAAATTTTGATAAATGATAAAACACATGAAAAAATGTCCAAGTTAACCAGCAGCCTGAAATGAGAAATCAGCAACTAACCTGTAAGTACTCCTTGATCCATTTAAATATCACTGGTGAGGGGTCCTTCCTACCAGTTAGCACCTGAATGCATTCAGCATGTGAGTAATGCACAGGGGGCAGAACAAAATCGAAAATAGGTCCTGCGCTTAATTTGAATAATCTGTTGTTTGTTTACTCCTGACACCAGCGCATCCACCGATATCAGGATGGTGGGCAGTATACCTCTGGCTGGAAATGTGCATTTGCTTCCTGCCCACCATATTGTGATATTACGTGGCCATTTAGTGTTCGAAAAACAGTCTCTGCGTGCCTGAATTTCTAAGCCTGACTGTCAAGAGGTTCTGCTTTGAATCTTGTTTCAGTATTCCACACCAGCTGGCCACACATTAGCATCGACGTAGACGATGGAGGGACCTGGAGGCACTCGTCTAATCACTCAGCCTGAATTTACACAGATGGATTTATTCTTTTTTTTTTAAGCAGCTAAGTCACTGGATGAGCAAAATAGTGTCTATAAATGGTAAAAGCTGAGGAGATTAAAATTCTCTTTAATCCACACAGCAGATAATGTGCTTTTAATTTTGTGCAGTTTTCAATAATGGCCTGGAAGCCATTGTAACCACGCTCTGAAGAAGCTCTGCCAGGTTACACAAATAGATCCAGATGACAGCAATGTCCACAGAGACACTAATATTAAATCACATTCTCATACAGAAAGATACTTCACCTCAGAAAGTCAGGAAACTAACAAAAGAAATTCAGTAGTGCATGACATTCAGACCATTTGTCTTCTATAAAACCTCATACAGTCATTAGAAATTAAATTAATGGAGATTAATACTACTTTCCAGCATCAGAAGGTCAGAAAGATAATGTAAAAGTGCACTTCCTCTAGATATAGAGATTAGCACATGATAAATGATGTTATGCGCTTCACCATGCATTAATGGGCTAATGGTATCCATTAGTAATTTGAACAAAGTGATGTTGTTTTCAAATTGCAACGTACAGGGCAGGTCACACATGCCTTCAGCTGCACGTCCGCAGATGTCTCAGAGTCCACCATCAAGAGTGATGAATGCAAGGCCATTAACACCTTGTTGGCGAGGTGATCATCATTTCCATTCATGCCGATTCAAAGGGTACGTTTGCAAGGGCTGTGGAACAATGGGACACCTCCAACGTATGTGCAGGCAAGCTGCAAATCCTGTTAAACCTGCAAACTACCATGTTGCAGAGGAGGACAGATTCACGGGGGATCACGACAAACCAGAGCCTCAGACTGAGGAGGCAGAGGTACATGGGGTGCACACATCACTACGGATTGTCACCCAATAATGCTGAATGTTGAACTAAATGGACTCCCGGTGTCAGCGAACCAGTCCATCATGGGCAAAAAGACTTTCGAAAGATTGTGGTGCAACAAGGCCTCAAGGCCAGTCTTAACTCCAATTTGTACGAAACTAAGAACTTACACAAAAGAACGGATTCCCGTGCTACTGTAAAGGTCTCCTATGATGGAGCGGTGCACAAGCTACCACTCTGGGTGGTAATGGGCGATGGTCCCACGCTGCTCAGCAGGAGCTGGCTGGGAAAGATACGCTGGAACTGGGACGACGTCTGAGCACTATCGCTTGCTGATGAAACTTCATGTGCCCAAGTCTTAAACAAGTTCCCTTCACTGTTCAAACCAGGCATCGGGAAGTTCCAAGGAGCAAAAGTGAAGATCCACCTAATTCTGAGGGCGTGACCCATCCATCACAAGGCGAGAGCAGTGCCGTACATGATGAGAGAAAGGGTAGAGATCGAGCTTGACCGGCTGCAATGAGAGCGCATCATTTCACCGATCGAGTTCAACGAGTGGGCCAGCCCGATCATTCCTGCCCTCAAGGGAGATGGAACCGTCAGAATCTGTGGCGATTACAAAGTAACTATCAATCGTTTCTCCCTGCAGGACCAATACCCACTACCAAAGACCGACGACCTCCTTGCAACGGTGGCGGGAGGAAAGATGTTCATGAAGCTGGGTTGGACTTCAGCCTACAGAACGCAGGAACTGAAGGAATCATCGAAGGGCCCCACCTGTATCAACACGCACAAAGGTCTTTTTATTTAGAACAGATGCCCGTTTGGAATTCGATCAATGGGGGCGATATTCCAGAGAAACATGGAAAGCTTACTGAAGTTAGTCCTGCGCACCGTGGTTTTCCAAGATGACATCTTGGTCACAGGTCGGGACACAGTTGAGCATCTGCAGAACCTGGAGGAGGTTCTTAGTCAACTCAACCGCGTGGGGCTCAGATTAATGTGCTCGAAGTGCGTTTTCCTGGCACCTGAAGTGGAGTTCCTGGGGAGAAGAATCGTGGCGGACGGCATCAGACCCACCGATTTGAAGACGGAGGCAATCGAGAACACACCAAGGCCACAGAATGTGACGGAGCTGCAGTCGTTTCTTGGATTCTTGAACTAATTTGGTAACTTCTTACCAGGTCTCAGCACACTGTTAGAACCACTGCATGTCTTACTATGAAAAGGGGACGAATGGGTTTGGGGCAAAGCCAAAAAAATGCCTTTGTAAAAGCGAGAAAATTGTTATGCTCAAGCAAATTGCTTGTGTTGTATGATCCATGTAAGCATTTGGTACTAGCATGTGATGCGTCGTCATATGTCGTCGGGTGTGTATTGCAACAAGCTAATGATTTCGGGAAAATGTAACTGGTTGCTTATGCATCCAGCAGTCTGTCTAAGGCTGAGAGAGCCTACAGCATGATTGAGAAAGAAGCGTTAGCATGTGTCTATGAGGTAAAGAAAATACATCAATACATGTTTGGGCTAAAATTCGAATTGGAAACTGACCATAAGCCACTCATATCCCTGTTTTCTGAGATTAAAGGGATAAATACCAACGCATCGGCCCGCTTTCAGAGATGTGCGCTCACGCTGTCCGCATACAACTATGCAATCCACCACAGGCCAGGCACAGAAAACTGTGCCGATGCTCTCAGTAGGCTGCCATTGCCCAGCACGGGGGTGGAAATGGCGCAGCCCGCAGATCTAGCCATGGTTATGGAAGTATTTGAGAGTGAGCAATCACCCGTCACTGCCTGGCAAATCAAAACCTCGACGAGCCAGGTCCCCTTATTGTCCCTAGTCAAAACCTGTGCGCTTCACGGGAGCTGGTCCAGTGTCCCAATGGAAATGCAGGAAGAGATAAAGCCATTCCAGTGGCGCAAAGCTGAAATGTCTATACAGGCAGACTGCCTTCTGTGGGGCAATCGAGTAGTGGTTCCCAAGAAAGGCAGAGACACCTTCATCAATGACCTCCACAGTACCCACCCAGGCATCGTAATGATGAAAGCGATAGCCAGATCCCACGTGTGGTGGCCCGGTATCAATGCGGACTTCGAGTCCTGCGTTCACAGATGTAATACATGTTCACAGTTAAGCAATGTACCCAGAGAGGCACCGCTAAGTTTATGGTCTTGGCCCTCCAAACCGTGGTCTCGGGTACATGTCGACTATGCAGGCCCGTTCTTGGGAAAAATGTTCCTTGCAGTTGTAGATGCATACTCCAAGTGGATTGAATGTGAGATAATGTCGGCTAGCACGTCCGCTGCCACTACTGAAAGCCTGCGGGCCATGTTTGCCACACACAGCCTACCCAATGTCCTGGTGAGCAACAATGGGCCATGTTTTACCAGTGCTGAGTTCAGAGAATTCATGACCCGTAACGAGATCAAACATGTCACATCTGCCCTGTTTAAACCAGCGTCCAATGGTCAGGCAGAGAGAGCAGTGCAAACCATCAAGCAAGGCTTGAAGAGGGTAACTGAAGGCTCATTGCAGACTCGCCTATCCCGAGTCCTGCTTAGCTACCGCACGAGACCCCACTCGCTCACTTGGATCCTGGCTTCCCGACACTGTCGTGGCCAAAGAGGGGAGCAGGGTGTTTCGGGTCAAACTTTCAAATGACTCAATCACCGGAAACACTTGGACTGAATCAAATTCAGATTCACGGACTATCCTGAGCAACCCACCTTGGACCCTACCTTTTTTGATCCCCCAACAGACACACCAGTGGCAACCGGCACCACGGTTGACCACAAAGCAGAACCCATCATCCACAGCAGCCCAGCGAGGACCCAACACACCAGGCAGCCCAGCAAGGCCAGCTGCACAGCAGCCCAGCGAGGGCCCAACAAATGATTCAACAACACCAGCTTTCACATCGAGATGATCAACCAGTGCAAGAAGGGCTCCAGATCGACTCACATTGTAAATAGTTACATTATTGACTTTGGGGGTGGGGGGGGGGTGAGTGTTGTTATATATGTAAACTTGTATTTACTCTGTACATCCCATAATCCCTTGGGAGCACAGGTATTTAAGGAGGCTTCACAGGTTGGAGAGGCACTCTGGAGACCTGCAATAAAAGACTAAGGTCACACTTTACTTTGAGCTCATAGTGTTCAGTCTTACTCTTTCTCTATACATAACAGACCTGTGGAGCTCCTAAGCAAACCCTGGAGCACATCATTGAGCATTGCCCTCAGTGGAAATTCGCAGGCAGCCTACAAGATATCCACGCTGTTACACTGGAAGTTTTGGCCTGGATATCCAACTTAGATATTGACATTTGATTGGCTTTGCTACTACCATATGAAAGAAGAAGACTATTAAATCAAGTGACCATTTGCTTACACCTTCAATTTGAGGCCTGTTTTATAAATCTATTTGCTCTTGTTGATTTGGAGTGAAAATTCAATCAGTAAAAGAAATGAAACAAATTCAGAACTTCAATCTAATGTTAGTCTTTGTTGTAGGAAGGCAAAGGCACCTGCTGGATATATAAATATATATGTAGGTATGTATGTTTAAAATGTTAGCCAAATATAAAATGGCTGCCAGAGGGCTTAGCAAAGCATGATGGGGGCTCGGTTAGCCAAGTTAGCTAAAGCTGCTGACTGAGCACTGACCCTGCAGAGCCTGGTCTCAGGAATGTCTTGAATCAACAGCTTGAGACAAGATAGTATATAGAACACTACGGTACCTAGTACGGAATGTCCTCAAGTCAGTGACCCCCATATAGGGTGCCTAGCAACCATAGAGATAAGGAGCTAGGCACCGGCAGAATCCATGAGCGACAAAGTTAAGGGGGGCCTGGAGAGCATCACACGGATAGGGATCAGCCCCCAACTGTCACAAACTGATCATGCAGCCCCCTGATGTACCAGGGTTAATTCTATTGGCCCATTTAAACCTATATGTAATCTATAATCATTATGATTGGATTGTGTCCAGCCGAATTGGGCTGAGTAACTGTAATGAACTATTGTAAAACATATAAATATCGATGAATTTCTTTGTTCGGTGGAGTGAAGTGCCTGGAGTTGGACCAGAGGCTCTCTCCCCGCCGGCGTAATAAAAGCCATTTTGGCGTTGGAACCGACCCAGAGTGTCGAGTGATTCTTGCAGGAAAACATTCGCGCTAACAGTCTTGTAGGTCATATCAAATACATAATTTGTTTCTGTATGAGCCCAAATATTGTGGTTCTATTTTAAAAGAAAAGTGGACAACTGAAGTTCAATTAAAAAGATTAAATTGTTACCGCATACAAAATAAATTTGGGTAACTATTTTCACCTAGTTTTTAAAGATAAAATCTGAGTACGATAGTAAAAGGGATGACATAATGAGGCCTTTGAAGCAATGACTGCATGGAAGACAGAAGCTGTTCCTATCAATTTATCACAGAACAGACTCATCGTCACAGAGTACAACAATTCTTATCAGGCTTTAAATCTTCTGTCACCGAATGTCAGTTCAAAGAAAGATCAGCAGGGGAGATCTTTTACATTGCAATCATTAGCCAATCTGTCAAGCGATAGCAGTCTGCCACTTACATCAGGAGTAAAGGAAAAATTATATGGAGACCACAAAACAACGTTAATGGATTCCATTTATTGGTTTCTTGGTTGGTATAGCGACTTAAATAAAAAATACGGATATTTCCTGCCTGTAAATTCCTCAGGCATAGTCTGAAGTTCTGATGGAGCTGCACACAGTTGCACTGGCCATTGAGAAACGACAAAAAAAATTTGATGCTACAGGAAAGTAAGAGTTGCGGGGAAGTGTGTGAGGCACGAGGAACAAAGAACCAAACCACCCTCCGTCAGCCTACTAAACAAAAATCTTGACTTGAAATGCTACTTCTGGCTTTGTTTCATTTATTTCTGGTTTTCGCCATTGGAAAGGGAATTTCAGCTCATTGCGAACTGTCAACACGCCTCTTGGTTCCAAACTATTTATGGTTTCCTCCACACCAGATTCAGCACAGCAAGTCAACTAAAAATGATAACTTAACAGCACTAAGGTTCTTACCCCCCAGCAAAACAAGTAAAATGGGATATTAAAGTACTTTAGACTGCCGATAGCGCCAAGGAATTCTGGGGGAGCCATCTTTAAAACAAAACTTTTTAAACTCACATACTATGAAGCTGAAAGAAAGCAAAATCACCAAATATTATAACACAGGTCAAGCTGCGGGTTTTCCATGAGTCACACAGATTGGTCGTCCATTGCACGGTCTCACTTTAAACTCACAGAAATCTTTCACAACACCACAACGTACATTTCAATAGCGCCTTTAACTTTGTAAAACATCCCAAAAAGTGCTTCACAGGAGCAATTTCAGGCAAAAACTGACATGGAGGCAAGTAAAGGAGACATTAGGACAAGTATAGTTCGATTGTACAGTATACAATATAGAATATTAACAAATTTCACAGAACAGAGCACCTTGACGTGAAAATGCAGGAAAATAAATGGGTTCTCTGCATTCCAAGGGCATAATATTAATCTTCTCATTAGTCAGCGATCTGATGCATTATGTAGTGCAGTTTTCAGCCATCAACTTAATTCCATATCCATTATACCTCTCACTTACATATTCCATTAGTTTTCTCTAATGTTCCGCACACAACAAGTGAGAAAGTAAAAGCCTCCTTTCTTGAGCCAGAATAATCAAAGTGGTGTCTCCAGCATCTATTCACATGATCTGGAAGTATTAAACTGAGTCTGTGAGCCGAGTCAGCCAATGCTGGGCATTCATTGAGACCGGTGCAAGTGCTGAGGTCCGTTCTATTTACCTCTGGCACCGAGAGATAACAGGCGCTGCTTTGAGGTTGTCACATCGCCCGCACATTGACGGCCATTCAATTCCTGTGTCATCCATTACTGGGGTAAAATTATACTTTAAATTGGTTCAAAGTTTTCAGTTGGCTTTTTGGCTTCATTTTACAGCATTGGTTATTTTAAACTGATTTGAAAGTTTCAAGACATTGGTTCAATACCACAAAATCAGGTCCAGCAGAATTCAACAAACAAGCAATCAGATAATCCCACAGGTGTATCTGCAGATGGGATGCTTCATTGCAGCAAACCAGAATCACTGGATCCGCAAATCAAATGGCTCCGCATTCACTGTAGCAGCCAGAGTTTGAAATATTATGAAGGAAATGTCTTGCCCAAATTTCTTCCTTGTTGAATTCAACTTGCCCCTGACCTCTAACAAGTTCTGGAAAGGCTATCTCTGATTTCAATATTTAAAGTTTGACAGCTCTGCTATAATACCATGTTGAGCTGCTCGAAATCAAATGCAAGAGTGAAAACTATTTCCCCCGGATTGTCCTGCTTAAACAGTTGCATCTCCTGCTGTGGGTAACTGGGGAGCCTGCGATGTGGTTGGACCGAGACCCCCTCCATATCAGCAGAATACGTGACCAATGCCAAACTGCAAGAAGGAAACATAGAAAGGGAATGCAAAAAAATGATTATTGTCGTCAAATGATGGAGTAAGAGAGATTTATCAAATTGCGAAGGAAATTCAATAGCTGCGGGTAGATAAAATCAATGCAACGCACATTAGGTTAAAGTAAAAATTGTTTACATATCTTTCACAGTCAATTAACAAATATAAAAGCAAAGCACGTCATCAGTTTAGAGTAGACTAGATACATATCTCATACTGCGTTTATTCAAAAAAGATAACAAAAGCTTTAGACCTCAGATCAAATATCATTTAAAAGATCAATGGGCTAGAACCTCCACTTTTGAGCTTAGCGCCCAAAAATGGGCCTTATTTCCGGCGTGGGCGTTAAAAAAAGGTTTTCAGATCACCGGCTTCTCGCCCATTCTGTAAATACCTAGTTTATATTTTTGAAAATAGGCATTACCATGAGCGATATCAACTGACCTTCTGCCGTAAAGTGTGGCTGTCCTTAGCAACGGCATAGCAACGCTCCATTCCTGCGATTCTGGAGGTCAAGGGTCACCATGACATGCGCAGAAGAGGAGAGAGAGAGAGAGGTAGCTCAGAGGCACTGAAAGCGTGTGTGGCTGTGGTGTGTGCTTGTTTGGCTGTTGTGGGAGGAACGACGGTGATTCAACAGCAGCAAAAAGCCCACTAAGCACCAAGAACATAGTTCGCACCGAGTTTTTGTCCAACAAATGATATATAACATGGAAGGGATGGAGGAGGCCCTGGAGCTGGTAGCCAGGCACACTGGCGGCAGACGGTTCCCAGTGGTCCCGGAGCGTGGCACAGCACCCCAAGGTGATGTACCCCCATTGCCAACCACACGAGAGCCAGCAGCAACATCTTGCTTATGGCTCAAAGCACGCTCCCACCTCGGGACCGTCCTCTCACATATCCGTCCAAGCAGCGGTTCGGCCATCATCCCCTGCCCCATGAAGCATCGCCTGAGGACCTCCTCGGCCAGGCCACTTGGAGTCAGGAGGGGAAGGGGTAGGGGTAGAGGTGGGGAGGAGAAACCGGGGGGGGGGGGGTGGTGGGAGGAATGGTTGTTTTGTACAGAAATACTGATGATTTCAGACTAATGTTCAGTTTAAATGTTTTTCATTTAACAAAACCTTGTTACGCATTGGCTCAGATAGCTGTACCATTACACGCTGATGATTCCTTAACATAAAAGGGTATAATTACACTTAACTTCAATCAACTTAAACTGTCACAAAGGTGATGCCCACCATTGATGTATGATCTGCACACCCAGCAGTTTGTCAGCTTTGTAAACAACAACGTTCTTTCAGGCAAAGCGATCGTTGATGGGCTCCTGACGTAAGGCTCTTGCAGCTATCATGCCACCATGGGCCCTTTCATTCGGTCTACAGGGGGGTGCGGGCATGGCTTCAGCATCAGCCTGATTGTCTGACCCCATGTCAGCGTCTGCCTCCTCATCGTCCTCTTCCTCTCTCTGGTAAGGTGGACTATCAGGCTCATCAGGCAATTCTTGTCCCCTCCCGATAGCCAAGTTGTGTATCATGGAGCAGATCACCACGAATTGAGCTACCTGCTCAGGGTGGTATTGGAGCTCGCCTCCTGAGTGGTCCAGGTATCTGAAGCATTGCTTTAGCACTCCAATGGTTTTCTCAACAATGTTGCGAGTTGCTCTGTGGCTCTCATTGTATCGCCTTTCGACCTTGGTGTGGGTGTCACGCAGGTGCGTCATCAGCCAGATGGCGAGACCATATCCTTTGTCCCCAAGCAGCCAGCATTGACCTTGTGGCCGATTGTTAAACAAGTCAGATACAGCACTCTCACGCAGGATGTGCGCATCATGGATGCTGCCCAGAAATTGTGCATTCACAGCCAGTATAATTTACTGGTGGTCAACGACCAGCTGAACATTCAAGGAGTGGAATCCCTTGCGGTTCCTGAAAACCTCAGCATCCTGAAAAGGTGCCCACATCGTGATGTGCATACAGTCTATTGCTCCCTGCACCTTGGGGAAGTTTGCAATTCTGGAGAAACCTAGAGCCCTCTCACTCTGTGCCTCCCTGGTCAGAGGGAAGTTGATCAAGTCCCTCATGCGTGCGTAAGGGCTTCAGTGTCCTGTCTAATGCAGCGATGTGTGGCATGCTGAGAAAGTCCACAAATGTTGCCAGCTGTGGCCTGAAAAGAACCCGAGGCATAGAACGACAGTGCCGCAGTGACTTTGACCTTGACAGAGAGTGCAGTTCTGATGGTGCTGGCAGGCTGCAGATCTGCCCTTATCAGCTGGCATACCTCACTGATAACCTCTTTATGGAAGCGCAATCTCCAAAGGCAGGTGGTGTCAGGCAAGTCGAGGTAAGAATGCTTCTCCTTGTACTTGCGGGGAGTGTAACGTCTGGTCCTCCTCATCTGTCTGTCACTTCATTCATTCATCACCAAGAGAGGGTGAGAAAGGACAGGCCCCATTGCAGTAGTTCTCTGTTTTCCACCAATTGCAAGGAATGTCCCGTCGAACACACCTCTTCAATTCCAATCGGTCACAGTGTGGTCAAGATATTTTTAGAGATGTTCACATCAGCTGCAATGACCTGCAGAGTATATCCGAACTCCGCCGAGGTTGAAGCACAGCAGCCTTTTAAAGGACGCGACATGTGATCCACAACATGGCGTCCATAATGCTGTGATTCGTTCCGGTTAGTTCCACTTTTTCTGGGCAGTTTTTTGAGCAAGCGATATTCTGGGCGATATGTGTGCGAGATGGTGAAATTGACGATGGCGATCTCCATGGACGCTAGTTTGGGTAAATATGCTCTTTATGACAAAAACAGTCGGCGGGTGTTAATATTGAATCTCAGCGTTAATTCAGTGTGGAAAGTAATGCTGGCCGATATTATGGGCGTTGAAGTCGCCCATCCTGCTGATTCCGGCCAAAAAAAGTGGGCGGGCAGTAATATTTTTTTCACCATTAAGCACATGAAAAATAACGCTTGGCAATAAGTTTCTGAAAAATGCCCGCCAAAATGGGTGCTATATGGGCGTTAAATGTCATTTTAGCAGTAAAATGGGCATTAAGTGGGTGTTAAGCAGGCAAAAAAAGTAGATTCTAGCCCTATAAGTCAATTAATAATCTGCCATATATTTAAAAGGAAAATAAATTAAACAGACCTTTATACCCCAATGTTAGACAAGTATATCCTTATTTAAGGAAGGATGCATTTGCCTTAGAAGGATGGCAACATAGGTTTAATCAACTGATTCCTAGGTTAAGGGGATTGTCCTATGAGGAGAAATTAAGTAGATTATGCTTGAGTTTAGAAGAATGAGAGGTGATCTCATTGGAACACATAAAATTATTAAGTAGCTTGACAGGTTAGATGCTGAGGGATGTTTCCCCTGGTTAGGGAGTCTAGAACCAGGGTTCACAGTCTCAGAATAAGGGGTCAGCCATCTAGGACTGAGATGAGGAGATATTTCTTCACTCAGAGAATTGTTAATCTTTGGAATTCTCTACCCCAGAGAGCTGTGGATGCTCAATCATTAAGTACATTCAAGACAGAAATCATTAGATATTTGAACTCAGGGAATCAAGGGAGGTGGGGATAGTGCGAGAAAATGGAGTTGAGGGCGAAGATCAGCCATGATCTTGCTGAATGGCAGAGCAGGGTCGAAGGGCCGAATGGCCTAATCCTGTTCCTACTGCTGTTCTAATGTCAGCTGTCTTTAAAGATTCATGCTGGGGCAATTTGAGCTATGGATTAAAGCTATTTTATAAAATTGATCATACTTGTGCCACTCTACCAAATTTGCAAAAGCCAATGAACAGCTTCAAAAATGCTGACTAATCAACAAACAATATACAACTGAAAAACAGGCCTGAATAGAAGCCTATGACCAGTGCTCCAAGGTGATTGAATTGTTAGCGCAAGGTGTCTAGTAAGGTACTTGAATATTGAAGTCAGGTGTCATGGGTTTACTAAGCATACAGAACATGCAATAGTACTTAAACATACACTTAAAAAGGTAACACTTACAACCACACCTGATGATGTTGGTTGGGGATTCAAACGTGTGACAGTTTTGAGCTCAGTATCTTTGGCCTTTAGAAATACAAATAGACAAAACAAATCACTAGTTTTTTTACATTTTGCTCTCGCTCCCTCTATGTGATGATCCACACAATTCTGCATCACATAAAAATTTAAATACATCATCATCATAGGCAGTCCCTCGAAGCGAGGATGACTTGCTTCCGCGCCAAAAAGGAATGAGTTCACAGGTGTTTCAATGAAGGACCTAATATTCCAGATCCCGAACTACATCTTGGAGGGTGGAAGATGCCTGTGCTTGGAATTTTTAACGTGTGATGGCCATTGCACACCAACCACCACACGGGCTTGACAGCTTGGTCCAGTGACAAGGATTAACCAAGACAACTGGAGACCAGCTCTGGTGCACGGACCGAGCGCGCACGCATATAGCAGTGTGGGCTGGCTTGTGCTGTCCCTGGGCCCGTGCCTCTTCTGGATCCCCAGACTCACACCTCTCCTGGGCCCCGGTCACCTCCTTCTACAAACGCGTGCCGCTCCTTCGTCCCTCCTGCTGTGCCTGCCCGCACTGCAATCAGCGACCTGACTTTGCAGCCGTCGCCCTCCTGCAGTGGTATGCTGCCACACGCTGCTCCCTCTAATAGCCCTGGCCTACTGATAGTCTTACAGGCTGGGACCTCACTGATTTCCGGTCTGGGCCGCCGCACGCTGCTCTCTCTATGCAGCCTTCATACAAGGAGACAAAAGCAAAATACCACGGATGCTAGAAATCTGAAATGAAAACAGAAAATGCTGGAAATATTCAGCAGCGTCTGTAGAGAGAGAAACAGAGAGTTAACGTTTCAGGTCAATTACCTTGCAGAATTTCCAGCATTTTGGAGTCAGAATTTGGTTGCTAACGCCTGCTGATAACGCAGGTGTTCGGTGTTAACCGGGAGTTAGGCGGTTGGGAGTGGCGCTGGATGGTGTTCACACCCGATGCAAAATTCGGTGGTCATTTTTTTAAGGGCGTTAAAATGTTACATCGCGCCTGGTAATGCAATGGAAATCATGAAATCAGTACACATGAAACGCCTCCTTGGCGCCTCTATCGTGATTGAGTTTGTACAGCTGCCGTACAGCCTGAAAAGGGCAGAATCGGCCAGAGAGCAAGGTAAGTTTTTAACATTTATTTATTCTATTTTTTTCATTAGTTCCAACAGTGGGGAAGTTTGTGTGCGGGTCGGGGACGTTTGTATGTGGGTCGGAGAAATTTGAGAGTTTTTTTTTCTTTCTTCCCATTTTCCAGCTAGCATGGCGGCAGCCTCCCATTGCAAAATTCAGTCGGCCTCCGGAGCTCCCTCCCACCTGAGGAGGAGTGTGCAACACCACTTTTTAGCGCTGCTCTCTCATCTGTGGGCGTAAAAGCTGAATTTGGCAGTTGGAACCTGCACCTAATGCCTAGCGGTAAAATCAGCACTCAGGCAGTGACACCACCTCAAAAACGGCATTACCGAATTTCGACCCCTTCATGTTTTCACTTCATACAAGGAGAACTTAGTTGACTTATTACTGATCAAAAACTTTTGTTTTCCTCTGCTCTTTTTCCATTGAGCTAACAAGTATAACTCGGTTATTTTATTGATAGTTTCACCCTGGTTCCATATAATTGCGATTCTACCAAATTAAACCTTTAGTCTGTATCTGTTTCTGTATCATTCATATCAATCAAATAGAATAATGCATGTCTAGATCTTTCACTCGCGGAACTAATGTTTCCCATACGATTATCAAATTATTAAAGATATCTGGAATATCAGAAATCAGTACGGAATGGCATGTCTTTAATTAGTTCTCTTATTACTTCATCCTGAAATTGACTGTTGTTGCATGCTCAGCCATGGCCCAATAGCCCAGTGATACTTTAAATTGATTTCCACTTTACTGCTTAACAGACAAAGGCTAACGGTTTACAGCCCCTATTTCCCCCCGCATTGGGTGCTGGTTTTTTGCTGCCCGGCGATTTTTCTGGCGTGGACGGGAAGTTCTAAGTTTCCCCAATGTTTGAGCGCCGGTGCTGACTATCAGCGCCAGAACTTTTGGCACCATATATTCTGGTGCTGGTGTCTGTTGAAAAGGTGATTACACACCGTTTCTGGCCATTAGGGCCATTTTCCCCACCACCGTTTTATTTTTAAAACCGCGCACAGTTTGTAAAAATTGAAGACTGTTTGTAAAAACCTTACCTTCACTTAATGAAATCGCCGCTGGCCCCTCCTATCCATGGCCGAAGGTCCTCCACGCTTTGCGGAGCAATTAACAGCCTCTTCCATGGGCGAGAAAACTGCAGGCAAATTTAAAACAAATCTTCCCGAACAGCCTTTTCCCTCGAAGTTCTAACTCCAGCCAAATTGCCAAAGATACTTCCAGGCACATCACATAAAATGCAGAGTAGCCTCTTCTCCCAAACTGCAGGCAACGCACCACATTAAGAGTCTTTCTTCAGAAAACATTTAGGGTAGCCTTTTCCTTCGCAGAGAAACTCTTCAACACAGCTGACCTGACCCATTGCTATCTCAGGCTGATGGTCCTCTACACACGCTGCCCGCTGCTATCCCTGGCCGAAGGTCCTCTACACAAGACAGTGCAACACACTCCAGGCACATTGGAAAGGATCACTGCATTATATAAAGGACGGGACATTGATTTTTTTGTAAATAGTCTCCCTTAAATTTTTAATGTTTGAAGGCAGTTTTGAAATGCGTAGGTTGACCTGAATAAACAATAATGTAATTTAGGGATATTTTATTAGTGTAAAAATGTTATTATCCACTAGAATAAGGTCCGATCAACAACATAAGTATGTTTACTACCTTACTGATTAAAATTAATAATTGATTGATTGGTGTAGACTGTTATGTATTCAGATGCTCTAATAATGACTCCACAAGACAATGTGTTGTGCTTGAACTGTAGTGAGCTTAGTCCATTTAATGTAACTCCAGAGTGAGGATCACACATGCTGGCCTGCCTTTTATACTAGGCTTGGCACACCTCTACAGGTAACCTACAAGTCTTCCACTGCAGTGCCCTCTGGTGGCACACCTTGTAATAGTATAAGCAGTAACCATGTAGGATACATGACATCACTCTCCCCCAAGTCGTTAGTGCAAATCACCTTTGCATTGACTGTGCTCTGGGATTAACTCTATCTGGTTGACCCTTGGAGGGTCGTTTCCATCTTGGGGGAGTAGGTGGTGTTGCGTTGGCAATGGAGTTGCTGATGGTTTCTGTTTGTGTGTCCATGACCACTCCATTCTCTCCCCCCACCCCCCCACATACAGATTGTGTTGTTGGCTCATTACATTCATATACATTCAAGCCCCCCAAAAAATTTGCATTTACGGTATTGCATTCGTGGTACCATGGTGAGGTAAGTACATTTGAATAGTGAGATACATACTTGGAATATACTTGGAGTCAGGACTGGGGTCAGCACCGGTGCATGAGGACAAACTAGTGACAGAACTGCTGGATGGTGTCCCGGTAGTCTGGTGGCGGTGCGGTGCCCAGTGCTGGCAGTGGGAACCCGGTTGGCTCAAGTTGCCTGCTCTCGAGACTTTTGCCGTTACTTCTAGCATCGGGCAGGTTCACAGATGCCTGTGACCTCCCTGTCCTCTCCTTGCGCCCCGGGTCACTGCTGCTTCCTGAAGAGCAATCGTCTAGCAGTGCACAGGGAATTGTTGACTCGCTTGCCTGGGCGTTATTTGGTTTGGGATCCTGGCTGGTCCCAGTCCCATTTGGGAAAACCGTTGCGGGTGACCCTTCGTTCCCAGGTGTAGCCTTGGTGACAATAGGGTCTGGGGGCTGCACCTTAGCGTAGTTTGCTCTTTCAGGCCTGATGTGGTTGGTGCCATCGGGTGCCTGAGAGGTGGAGCTGATCAGGGGCAGGGTATCGATACCGTTGCCATTGCCCTCCTGAGATCGCTTGCTCTGCCATTTGTATGTATTGGCTGCTTGTGGCCACACTCCGTGGTGCATCACTTTGGTCCCAGGGACGCAGGCTACAGCATTGGGTAGCTCGCTGGACCTGTGTACTCCCGATGGGTGTTTGTCCACTGCATTGACTGTATGCAGTTGAAATCCTACATCGCACAACATTTCATTACTTATTGTAAATAGCCTGTAGCTCCGATCGCCATCACACGACTTTTCCTTGCTTATTGCATGTACACAACTCTGATCATCAATTACACATTTTACATCTAACTCACAGTTGCTGTTACATTGATTGAGAGTGTGGAACTGTCCCTTTAAGTGTGGTGAGTTGCAGGCCCCCTTTAAGAGAGCCTTGCTATCTTTACCCCAATCCTCTTCTCCATTTGGTGCCACGTGTTGCTCCATCAACGCTGCACCTCGTGGTCTGGCTGCCGCCATCTTTTTCTTCAGCACCTCACCTCGTGGTTTGGGCACCATCTTTCTTCCCTCCATGATGTTGACTGCGGTGATCCTCTTCTCCCCGGGTTCTGCCACCGAAGCTGGGAAGTCACCTCTGGGTCCGATTTTCTTCCTCTGGAGTCCTGCCACTGGAGCCTGGAAGGTGCATTCGGGTCGCCTCAGCTGGATCATCTCCAAGCAGTCGTGCCAAGCGATCTGTGCCTTGGGTGCTGTGATGGCCTGCTCTCTGGTGCCGGATCCAACTTCAGGTGGGGGTTTGCTTTGCCTCTGAGCGCGGGGGATGTCGATCGCTGGAGGGATGAAATCTTCCCAGCTCCAATAGATTTTCTCCATCCATCTTCTTCCGAGTAGCGTTGGTACATTACCTGCAACAATACACAGGGGACCTTGTGCACCACGCCATCATGGAGTACCTTTACATTCGCACTACCAACGACTGGGATAAGTTCATTGGTGTAGGTGCGCAGCTTTGCCTGAACTGGGACCAATTTAGGTTGTTCAGCTGAGTGTCCCATAACCTCTCAAAGGCTTCTTGATTCATTACTGACTGGATCGCTCCTGTGTCCACTTCCATTAAGACTGGAACGCCATTTATCTTCTCATTGGAGAACATTTGGTGGTGTAGGTAAACATGCTATATACCTCATCATGGGGCTGAGCTGCCTCTCTGACTATAACTTCATAATCCGCACTTGATTCATGGCCATCTGCAGACTCTCATCAACAGTGAGTCATATTTCTTTTACACATTCGCTGGAGGTGGCCCTTTGTGCTGCAGCCTTTGCACACATAGTCCTTAAAACAGCACTGGTGAGCCCTGTGATTCCCTCCGTAATGCCAGCATGGTGCTACTCGATTAGCCCCCCTCAGCAAACTGAGTTAAGGGACTCAGGGGCCTGTTCTCTCTCCCCTGAGAAGAGTCACGTTCAACAGTCCAGCCTCTAAAATGCGCCACTCTGTGCACAGTACTTGCAGGTTTGAGTCCTGAGGATGAGTCATCCGCCTAGAGCCGCAGGTCGAGGTTATGAATGCTTGGCTCACGGAGGTGGCCTTCTGCAGTGTGACTGTGGTATCCGCAGATAGTAGCTTATGAAGAAGGCCCTCATAGCTGATTCCAATGACAACGATATCCCGCAGCACTTCGGTGAGGTGTTTGCCAAAATCATACGGTGCCGCCAGCCTCCTGCATATTTCGCGATCTCCTGGCCTTCAGGCCGTCGATGTGTATAAAACATCTGGCTGTGAGGATGCTCTCTTTGGACTTGAGTTGTTCTTGGATCAGCATTACAAGCCCCTCGTACGTCTTGATCGTTGTCTTCACTGGTGCCAACAAGTCCCTGATGAGGCCATAAACAGTGGGCCCACAACTGGTTAGCAGGCTAGCTCTGCACTTATCAGCCAGTGTGGCTGGATTGTTGCCTGCCAGGTTGTTTGCTATGAAGAAATGGTTGAGCCGTTCCACAAAGGCTTCCCAATCATCACCATTGGTGAACTGCTGCAATGTACCAAGGTTAGCCATTTTCACGTGAAGGTCCATAATCTCGTCGCCAATTGTTATGTCTTCAGATGCTCTAATAATGACTCCACGAGACAATGTGTTGTGCTTGAACTGTAGTGACCTTAGTCCAGTTAATGTAACTCCAGAGTGAGGATCACACATGGTGGCCTGGCTTTTATACTAGGCCTGGCACACCTGTACAGGTAACCTACAAGTCTCCCACTGCAGTGCCCTCTGGTGGCACATCTTGTAATAGTACAACCAGTAACCATGTAAGATACATGACATCTTCCAGCACCTACTGTAATTTTGTGAAGCCGAAAAAAATGATTGGAACTTCATGGACCTCCAGGTAAATATGGCAACAACACAGTATCATCTGTGAAAAGGAGCACCTTTCAGAAATGCTCAGAACAGGGACCCGAGGTTGTCCTTTACAATTCTATCCAACACCACTGATGAAAACATCAAATAAGATCACTGGTAGTGGACATCCTAGCCTTATTCCTCTTTTGAGAGAGAGCTGGGTTCTGTAACTTTCCCCTCTGCACTTCCATGAGGGAATTCAGAAGAAAACCAATAGGGAATTCAAAAGAAAAGAGTTTACCCAGAGTAGTGAGAATGTGGAACTCGCTACCACAGGGAGTGGTTGAAGCGAATAGTATAGATACATTTATGGGGAGGTTAGACAAGCATATCAGGGAGAAGGGAATAGAGGGCTATGCTGATGGATTTAGATGAAGTAAGACAAGAGGAGGCTCGAGTGGAGCATAAATGTCGGCATGGACTGGTTGGGCCTAATGGCCTGTATCTGTGCTGTATATCCCATGTAATCCTTTGTAAT
Source organism: Pristiophorus japonicus (assembly GCF_044704955.1). Taxonomy (NCBI): domain Eukaryota; kingdom Metazoa; phylum Chordata; class Chondrichthyes; family Pristiophoridae; genus Pristiophorus; species Pristiophorus japonicus. Next base: position 83,334,671 of record NC_091993.1, read on the forward strand.
AAGGGTTACTAGCTGGAATGTACATCCCAGATTGCACTCCCATAGCTCCCAGCTTTTTCAAGAGGGCCATATGTGGCAATAGGTCAAAAGTTTTATGAAGATTAATAAAGATAGTGTATGTTCCCTCGAGGCTTAACATTGTGAGATCTTGTACAAAGCCTTCAATTGTCCACACAATGCAAAATCCTGCCTAGATTTTCATTGTGGGTGCAGGCCTGCATCGGACAAATTATCCCACGGCAACGCTAAGAGCCAACACTATCAGGGGAACTCCCCACGTGCACATAAGGAAATGTCATTGTATTCTAGTGTGACTTTGCGTCAAGGCAGTAAAAGTATTGAGTTCCATCATAAAATGGTGACCAGATGGATAGGACTTGGCGAGCACTGAATGCCAGTGTAAAACACCAGCGGTTAGCATACATAAAGAATGGCCATTGGCGAGGTCCTGGAGAATTCTGCCAGCCTATAGAACCACACTGCAACAAGGAGTCAGCATTATCGTGAAAGGGAGAATACTGGAAGCAACAAAGGTTGCTATTCTCCTCGTCACGCTACCAGAAACGATTGGGGAAAAATCTGATAGATTTGCATCACAGTAAATTACTAAAGCAGAATTCAGTCACTTTGGTGAATCAAGATGAATACTGTTGCCGTGACTGCAGATTCCAACATGATAAAAGGCCCCGGGTAATAATTCCTTTTCTGAATACAGTGTCTGATCCTACTCCGAGAGCAAAGCTCTCTGATCTGAACATGAGGACGCAGCCGGTGATGCCTACGCCAGCTGTCCTCCAAGAGACGGAGGCACAATGGCCCCGAAATTGGTGGAAGCTAATTTCCACCCAAGTGCCGCCCAAAGGACTGCTGAGATACCTGACGGTACTTTGGGCAAGAGATTTGTCGAAAAGTCCAGGAAAGACTGCCCGGCGGCAAAAAAAAACTTACGCCGTGAATCTGGGCGGCAGCGGGCAGGAGCTCCGAATCTCAGCACCAAATGCAATCCTCGACAAAGTACCACCGAGGATTGAGTTGGGCCCAGGGAGAGAGGAATATAGAAAATTTAAAATTTTCAAGAAATAAAAAAACACTGCAAGACCTTTAGGGGACCCCATCCACCTGAAGCGCTGGAAAAAAAAGAAAGAAAAGAAGTTTACTTACCTTTTTTGCAGGTCTTCATACTTACCGTTGAGGTTAGACCTGCCTCCATGCGACGGTCCTTCCCCCTCCCACCCAGACCAAACTGGCAGCTAGTCGGCAGCGGGTGGTGAGTGCACCAAGTTTGGTCCCAACATAAATTACATTAAGAGTGTGGCTGACTTTTAAAATAAACAATAAATGCAGGCAGTTGAGGGACGTGGCCTAGATTGTTTCTTTTGTTTGGATGGCTGCTGATTGCTTTACTTGTTTCTCCATTTCCCTTGGTCCCGTAAAAAAAACAATTTCAACACCGAAGCAAAAATGCAACAAAATCCTATCCACCGCCAAATGTGGGCCCAGATCATTGAGACCCACAACCTATGTGCACAAACGCTTGGCACCTGGATTTCCATCAACAAATGTTGAAACACAGACAACACTGTAGAAAATGCTGATGGTTGCCATGTATTGAGTCGAATATGACCGTCTACTTCAATGGCAGCGTTGTTAGGTTTTACAATATAGTTTGTGGCGCAGCTGTTGGATTTTATAGCAGTTTTATGGCATTGCTGTTGGGTTTTATAACCCACCTTCATGGTATAAATACGTTTTATATTGCAATCTTACAGCATTGCTGGTGGGGTTTACTGCACAGTTTTATGGTAGAATGATTATTTTGTTTATATTGCAGTTTTATGACATTGCACATATTGCATTCTTTACAATTGGGTCCACACTCCTTTCTAATACAATATCTATCTCACTTGGAGTATGCTGCTAAGAATCCACTAGGTAGCCCAAATCTTGGAAACAATAATAAAGCCAGATGCTCACTTTTACTAGACTGGTGCAAACATGAAAGTGTATTGGGCTGTCACAGGGTCGCTGCTCCTCCTGCCTGGACAGAAATGCTCAGAGCTTTGTACGTGCAAAAAGCTCTACGCACGCACAGGATTGGACATTCTGGGGCAAATGCATTACAGGGTGGTGGGCATAATTAAAACACTGAGGTCTGCTCTGGAAGCAGACAGTTAGCAGCGATGGTCAGTAGACTAAAGGCAGGCTTTGCATGGCAGGATAGGCCCCTGTGAAATATCCACCCCCACCCAACCCGAGACAAGACTTTCGGTTAGCAGGAAATAATTAGTCTCTACTTATCCGTTGAATAACTCCAAAAGGCCTAGTGCTCTGCTTGAACTGCTGTGACCTTAGTCTCTTTATTGAATCTGCAGAGTGCCTTCACCGCATGGTGACCAGCCTTTTATACAGCTCCTGCCTGGGCCTCCCACAGTTGCACCCTCTGGTGGTACACAGAGTATACATATATGACAGGACATGTGCCGTGCTGCAAGGCAGGAAAAAAGCAAATAATCATTTCCATTGAACTTCAATGCTCGCTAAGGGAGGATTCAAACCTAGATCCTTAGCACAGGTGTCCAATTACTCTGAAAAATAATTACTATAAAACTCATCAAGACTTCTTGGAAGTTTTGAAAAGCATATGAGAAATGTGAGTTTTATACAAGTGAAATACTAATCTAAAACTTAATTAAACACAATAATAACATGAATACAGGTCAAACTTAAAACAGAATGGACAGATTTCTTAAAATGTGGCCATAGATTGAAATTGGGTTCTATATTACATTTACTGTGGAAGCTACACTTTTCCTGAGCAACAAGGAACAGCAATAAAAGGGACTATATTTCAATTTCAAACAGCTTCCTGCTGATCATTGAAAGCTCCTGCCAAGTTACTGTAGTGCACTGGGGTGCATCACAGAATGCATACCCATTACTACACTCATTTTGTCATTCTTTGTTAATGAAACAAATCTCAAAGAGGAACGTGCACATCACTGGATCACAAAATTTGCGCATGCGCAGAACGGCCGATTTTTGTAACGCTGAAACTTTTGGCTCCGGTGCACAAAGTGTGTGCTGCAACACTGGAGTTAACGCTAATGCTCCTTGTGAACTTTCATTTGGTGAAAGTTCCTTGCTCTGGCGCTAACGTTAACCCGGCGCTAAATTTTGGGTTCTGCCGCGAATTGCACCCACAAACGGGCGAAATCGCAAAAAGCCAAAAAAGCCCCTTATGTGCTTATGTTTCAATGTTGGCTGCCTTTAAAGATTCATGCTGGGGCAATTTGAGCTATGGATTAAAGCTATTTTATAAAATCGACCATACCTGCCACGCTACCAAACTTGCAAAAGCCAATGAACAGCTTCAAAAAAGCTGACAAATCTACAAACAATACTCAACTGAAAAACAGGCCTGAATAGAAGCCTATGACCAGTGCTCCAAGGTGATTGAATTGTTAGCACAAGGTGTCCAGTAAGGTTCTTGAACATTGAAGTCAGGTGTCATGGGTTTACTAAGCATACAGAACATGCAATAGTACTTAAACATACACTTAAAAAGATAACACTTACAACCACACCTGATGATGATTGCTTGGGGATTCAAACGTGTGACAGTTTTGAGCTCAGTATCTTCGGCCTTTACAAATACAAATACACAAAACAAACCACCAGTTTTTATATATTTTTCTCTTGCTCCCTTTATGCAATGATTCACACAATTCTGCATCACATAAAAGTTAAAATACAACTTCATACAAGGAGACAAAAGCAAAATACCACAGATGCTGGAAATCTGAAATGAAAACAGAAAATGTTGGAAATACTCAGCAGGTCAGGCAGCATCTGTGGAGAGAGAAACAGAGTTAATGTTGCAGGTCAATGACCTTGCAGAATTTCCAGCATTTTATGTTTTCACTTCATACAAGGAGAACTTAGTTGACTTATTACTTATCAATAACTTTAGTTTTCCTTACTTAACAAGCTCTGCTCTTTTTCCATTGAGCTAACAAGTATAACTCAGTTATCTTATTGGTGGTTTCACCCTGGTTCCATATAATTGCTATTCTACCAAATGAAAGCTTTAATTATAAGTCAGTAGCATTCATACCAATTAAATAGAATGATCTCTGTCTAGATCTTTCCTTCGCGGAACTAACTTTTCCCACATGGTTATCAAATTAATAAAGATCTCGGGAATGTCAGGGATCATCACGGAATGGCATTTCTTTAATTAGTTCTCTTATTACTTCATCCTGAAATGGACTGTTGTTGCAGGATCAGCCCTGGCCCAACAGCCCAGTGACACTTTAAATTGACTTTCACTTCGCTGCTTAACAGACGAAGGTTAAAGGTTCATAAACTACATTATAAAGAGAAACCAATGGTAGCATACCATTAGTAGACTTCAGAACAGTCTGATTAACCCTTCCCTTACAGAACAAGTTAAATTCCTTATTGCATTGAATTTTTAATTCATGTTTTGGGATCACATTCTGCAATTCAGCTGTTTTTTCTATAAAAAGTGAAATCTAATAAAAAGAGCAGTGGGACAGGAGCTCCTTAAGACGCAATTCCAGATATACCCAATATTCCATCAATTGTATTGTAGGGACAAAAAAACGGAAGGATATAAAAATGCAAAGTAGATTTCGAAATGTTTGAAGAGGAAAGTGAGCTCTTATGGTGCAGACTTTATCTCGTAGGGTGATCTGGGGGCATGGTCCCGGGCAAGTCAGTTTTTGACACTTTTCTGGTATATCTTCCTGCGCCACGGTAATTTTATGAAGCCGAAAAAGATGATTGGAGCACCATGGACCTCCAGGTAAATCTGGCAACAACGCAATATCATCTGTGAAAAGGAGTACATTTTAGAAATGCTCAGAATAGGCACTCGAAGTTGTCCTTTACAATGTTATCCAACACCACTGGTGAAAACATCAAATAAGATCACTGGCAGTGGACACACTAGCCTTATTCCTCGTCTGAGAGAGAGCTGGGTTCTGTAACTCTCCCCTCTGCACTTCCATGAGGGAATTCAGAAGAAAACCAATATGGAATTCAAAAGAAAATTCTTTACCCAAAGGGTGGTGAGAATGTGGAACTCACTACCACAGACAGTGGTTGAAGTGAATAGTATAGATACATTTAAGGGGAGGCTAGACAAGCATATGAGGGAGAAAGGAATAGAGGGATTTACGGATAGATTTCGATGAGGAAAGACGAGAGGAGGCTCGAGTGGAGCATAAATGCCAGCATGGACTGGTTGGGCCGAACAGCCTGTTTCTGTGCTATATATCCTATGTAATCCGATTTAATGAGGGTTACTAGCTGGAATATACATCCCAGATTGCACTCCCATAGCTCCCAACTTTCTCAAGAGGGCCATATGTGGCAATAGGTCAAAAGCTTTATGAAGATTAATAAAGATAGTGTATGTTCCCTCGAGGTTTAACATTGAGAGCTTGTACAAAGCTTTCAATTGTCCACACAATGAAAAATCCTGCTTATATTGTCATTGTGGGTGCAGGCCTACAAAAGCATCAAACAAATATCCCATGGCAACGCAAAGATCCAACAATATCCGGGGAACTCCCCACATGCACACAAGGAAATGACATTATATTCTAGTGTGCCTTTGCGTCAAGTGCGAGAGGCAGTAAAAGTATTGAATTCCATCATAAAATGGTGACCAGATAGATAGGACTTGGCGAGCACTGAATGCCAGTGTAAACCACCAGTGGTTAGCATACATAAGGAATGGCCACCTGGGCGAGGTCCTGGAGAATTCTGCCAGCCTATAGAACCACACTGCAACAAGGAGTCAGCATTATCGTGAAAGGGAGAATACTGGAAGCAACAAAGGTTGCTATTCTCCTCGTCATGCTATCAGAAGGGAAAGTAGGATCGAGTTGCAAAGTGGGAAATCTTGCATCACACAGTAGATTATTAAAGCAAAATTCAGTCACTTTTATGAATCAAGATGAATATTGTTGCTGTGGCTGCAGATTCCAACATGAAAAAAGTCCCGGGGTAATAATTGCTTTTCTGGATACAGAGTCTGATCCTACTCCGAGAGCAAAGCTCTCTGATCTGAACATGAGGTTGCAACCGGTGATGCAATGCCAGCTGTCCAATGTAGGAGAGACAGAGACACAATATAAATTACATTAAGAGTGTGACTGACTTTAAATAAACAATAAAATGCAGGCAGTCGAGGGACATGATCTGGGTTGTTTCTTTTGTTTGGATGGCTGCTGATCGCTTTACTTGTTTCTCCATTTCCCTTGGTCCCGTAAAACAATTTCAACACCGAAGCAAAAATGCAATGAAATTCTATCCACCGTCAAATGTGGGACCAGACCATTGGGACCCACAACCTATGTGGACAAAGGCTTGGCATGCCATGCAACAGCAAATGTTGAAACACAGACAACACTGTAGAAAATGCTCCATATATTGAGTTGAATATGACCGTCCACTCCAATGGCAGCGGTGTTGGGTTTTACAATACACTTTGCGGCGTAGCTGTTGGATTTTATAGCAGCTTTATAGCATTGCTGATGGGTTTTATAACCCACCTTCATGGTATAAATACATTTTATATCGCAATCTTACAGCATCATGTTTTACTGCACAGTTTTATGGTAGAATGAATATTTTGTTTATATTGCAGTTTTACGGCATTGCAGTTAGCCTTTTTAATCCAGTTTATGGTATTGCATATATTGGGGCCGAAATTGGTCGACCACTGCCACACACCACCCATGGACTGCCACCGCCAAGCAGTATGCACACTGCCCGCCGTGCAGGACCACCCGCAGAACGCCCAAAAAGTGCGATTTTCATCGCATACTGCCGACATACACCGGAGCTGCATACAGTCCTGGAAAAGGTGGTGTTACGTGATGGTAAGTGACGATTTGTACTGCAATTTTTTTGACAAACAGGCGTCTGTCCAGCCCCACCCCCCCCCACTGCATATACTGTAATTTTTTGACAGTCTGCGACAAGATCCGCCCCCCCACTCCCGGCCGATTATTCTCTTGACGTGGTGCCGAGAAGCAGGACCTGAAGCTCCGACTTTCTTTTCTCCCCCCACCCCCCGCCGCCCCTCCACACCCCACCCCCGGCTTGGGGCTGAGAGAGAGAGAGGCTGGTGGGGAGAGAGAGACTCTGGGGGGGCGAGACGGAGAGCGCGCGAGACTCTGGGGGGGCGAGACGCAGAGCGCGCGAGACTCTGGGGGGGCGAGACGGAGAGCGCGCGAGACTCTGGGGGGGCGAGACGGAGAGCGCGCGAGACTCTGGGGGGGGCGAGACGGAGAGCGCGCGAGACTCTGGGGGGGCGAGACGGAGAGCGCGCGAGACTCTGGGGGGGCGAGACGGAGAGCGCGCGAGACTCTGGGGGGGCGAGACGGAGAGCGCGCGAGACTCTGGGGGGGCGAGACGGAGAGCGCGCGAGACTCTGGGGGGGCGAGACGGAGAGCGCGCGAGACTCTGGGGGGGCGAGACGGAGAGCGCGCGAGACTCTGGGGGGGCGAGACGGAGAGCGCGCGAGACTCTGGGGGGGCGAGACGGAGAGCGCGCGAGACTCTGGGGGGGCGAGACGGAGAGCGCGCGAGACTCTGGGGGGGCGAGACGGAGAGCGCGCGAGACTCTGGGGGGAGAGGGAGAGCGCGCGAGACTCTGGGGGGAGAGGGAGAGCGCGCGAGACTCTGGGGGGAGAGGGAGAGCGCGCGAAAGGCTGGGGGGAAGAGAGTGGCTGGGAGGAGAGAGCGGCTGGAGAGAGAGAGAGAGAGAGAGGCTGGAGAGAGAGAGAGAGAGGCTGGAGAGAGAGAGAGATAGGCTGGGGGGAGTGAGAGTGAGAAAAAGGCTGGGGGGAGTGAGAGAGAGAAAGGCTGGGGGGAGTGAGAGAGAGAGAGAAAGGCTGGGGAGAGCGGTGGGGGGTGGGGGGAAATAGAGGCTGGGGGGCAGCGGGGGGGAAGAGACATGGAGGTGGAGAATCAGAGGGGAGCGAGGGAACTCATGAAAGACAGATCACGTTTTTCCAATCCCCTACAAGGGTCATCGTTGGAGTAGATGATATCCAGAAGTCACGACACTGTCACTATTCACTTCATACCCAATAAACCTGTTAACAATCCATAGACAGACCTATTTATGGCTGGGGGGCGGTGGGAGGGGAGGCGGTGCGGCGGGAGGATGCTCTTACGCTTGGGGGAGGGATGTACTTGGACTGGGGTAAGGCACTTTGCCTGGCCTTTGCTGTCTTCTGGGGAGCTCTGTCCTCTGTCGCTTCAGGAAGTCAAAGCGGATCGAGTTACCATTTGCAAAGTCAGTGAGACCTTGGGATGGGTGGTTCCAGTGACACATTCCTGTGAAACTTCAGGGTGTGGCTTATCCTCCAAGGTGACCAATCAGAAACAAAGGGTGGAGCATGTTGCCATTTTGGCAGAACAAATAAACGCGTCCTTTTGGAAATCCAGAACTGTCAGCTAAAGCAGCAGCTCTGTATCTCTGAGGTGAAAAGTGATTTGTGAAATGTGAGGATGTTTATTAAGCAGAGTTATAAGGCTCACAGAAGTGGTCGCAGAATGATGATGAGGAGGAGGAGGCCTTACCCACAAAGGATCTTCAGGGAGAAGTGTTCATACTTGGACCTGACCGATCGACGATGTGTCCGAAGGCTGTGCTTCCGAAAAGAGGTCATCGCTGAGATTTGTCAGCTCATTAAAGCAGACCTGCAGCCCGGTAGCACCAATATTACTACACTCTCTATCGAGATGAAGGTGACTGTGGCACTTTCCTTATATAAATGTGGATCTTTTCAATCATCAGCTGGGGACATATGTGCTATTTCTCAGTACGCTACTCATTGGTGCATTCGCCAGGTAACCGAAGCACTGTATGCACAGTGCACGAAATTTATAAACGTCCCAATGACGAGGGAGGCTCAGAGTGACAGGGCTTTGGGATTTGCACGCATTGCCGGCTTCCCCTAGGTGCAGGGTGCTGTTGACTGTACCCATATTGCCCTGCGAGCACCATTACAGGAGGCAGAGGTGTACCAAAACCATAAGGGATTTCACTCCCTCAACGTGCAGCTTGTCTGTGACCATACACAGCACATAATGGCAGTGAATGCCAACTTTCCAGGGAGCATCCATCTTGCGCATATCTTGCGTGAGAGCAATGTGTCTGACCTGTTGAAGTCGGAGCCACAAGATAAATGCGACAAAGGGTACAAAGGGTACGGCCTCGCTACCTGGCTCTTGACCCCGTACGGAGCCCTCACACATAACCTGAGCAACAATACAATAAAAGCCATGTAGCCACACATAACATAATTGAAAAGACAATTGGAGTGCTGAAGCAACGCTTTCGATGCTTGGACCACTCAGGAGGCAGGCTGCAATATCACCCTGAGCAGGTTGCTCAGTTCACAGTGGTGTGCTGCATGTTCCATAATTTAGCAATCATGCGGGGACAGGAATTGCTGCAGGGGACTGCGGGACCACCCGAGGAGAGTGTGCAGGAGATGGAGCAGGAAGAAGAGGGTAATTCTTAAGCGGTCCCTCGTATCGAGGATGACTTGCTTCCACACCAAAAAGGGATAAGTTCACAGGTGTTTCAATGAAGGACCTGCGATTCCAGGTTCCGAACTACATATTGAAGGGTGGAAGATGCCTGTGCGTGCATCTTTTTAAACGTGTGGTGGCCGTTGCACACCAGCCACCACACGGGCTTGACAGAGCTAGGTCTTGGTCCAGTGGCAAGGATTAACCAAGACGACTGGAGACCAGCTCTGCTGCACGGACCTAGTGCGCACACACATCACAGTGTGGGCTGGCCCATGCTACCCCTGGACCCACGCCTCTTCTGGGCCCCGAACTCACACCTCCCCTGGCCCCCGATCAATATGTATTGTTGCTATAAATGCTGAGCATTTGTATTGTACGGAGAAACATTAAAATCATACTTGCACCAAGCACAGAGTTAACATATTAAACCACTTCCACACCTCCATTCAGTCAGCAAGTACCCTGGGCTTCCTGTCGCCTGTCACTTTAATTCCCCGCTTCACTCCCACTCTGACACCTCTGCCTCTTGCACTGTTCCAACAAAGCTCAACGCAAGCTCGAGGAACAGCAGCTCATCTTTCAATTAGGCACTTTACAGCCTTCTGAACTCAACATTGAGTTCAACAATTTCAGATCATAACCTCTGCCCCCATTTTTTTCCAGACGGCAGCTGTTTATGATTCTGCTATTTTCATTTACACCTCTTCTAGAACCATCTTTTGTTTCTTTACTTGTCCCATTTAATCTCTCCTGCCTTCCAACCTATCACAGACCTTTCCTTTCGTTCTTTCCTCCCTTCCCCTGCCTCTGCTTAAAACTGGTTATATCTATAACTTTTTCCAGTTCTGATGAAAGGTCATCGACCCAAAACGTTGACTGTCTCTCTCCACAGATGCTGCCTGACCTGCTGAGTATTTCCAGCATTTTCTGTTTTCATTGTAGTCTGATCCAAGTACAGCTGTATCTCAATATAAAATGTACTCCAATTTGAAATCTAAGGGCAATGCCAAATTGCTGGCCACAACATACTTTTATTCCCCTCCAAATGAAATCCAGCAATGTGTAAATGTCCATTTTTAGCCAGGGTTTCTAGAATTATAACCCAGACATATTTTATGCAACAAGAACATCAATCAGAAATGATATTTAAAAGGACAATGAGGGGCAGGAGGATGATGAGGAGCTTCCAGATGAACCCATGGCACCACCCGTAACACCACAGCAGAGGGCACGCAGAGCGTATGCCACTGCAAAATTGTTACGTCAGCAGCTCATAAATGAACACTTTGCTTGAATGTGGAGAGCTGCGTTTTGGAACCCTCATAACAGTTACCCCAAAAGTTTGACACTGAACAAGAGTGGTTAAATTCAATTCCAACATTTATCTAAACATTTTAAAAATATACAACAATTTCAAAACTTTGTAAAAACTTACAACTGTTACAACTTTAATAAAAACTTTAACAAAACTTTAATACCAACTTTAACAAACATTTTATAACTTTAGTAACAAACTCTTTACTTTCCCCGCCCACGCCCTCTATCCCTTCCGCTGCCATGTGGTACACCACCTTTGGAACTATTCCCCCCTTTCTTACTGCCATCCTTTCCTTTCCCAGTGCCTGTGGGCATGGACTTCCCCGGGTTTATACCAAGCCGGCGTCCAGCACCGCACCCCAAGTGCTGTCATGGGGGGGTGCGGGAGGGAAGTGAGACATTGCAGGGGCAATAACTGGGACCTTGGGAGTAGCTCGCGATGTGGAAGGTGAGGCTTCAGAGCTGTGAGATGATGTCAGCTCGCCCCCCCCTCAGGTGCTGTCTACCTGACTACTATGGCTAGGGGGGATTCCGTGCCATGTCCCAAACCTGACGATTGCTGCATGGCTTCGACGGAGTCGGCGGTTTGCTCCATCGTAGCAATCATATGCAACCTTTCCTCTGATTGCTGCTCTGATAGAGCCTCGATGTTAGTGGCTATTATAGTCATGGCCTTGAGCAGCTCTCGACCTATGTCAATGCTGGCCTGTGACAGATGCACCATGTCCTGGTACACGCCTACAGCAACCGACGTTTGCTACACCAACCTCCGTCGCTGCAGCAAAGGCGTTGCAACACTGGGGGTGCCTTGCTGCGCACGGCTTGGTCCCGCAGAATCAGAGGACCCATGGGAGAAGCCCCTGAATACACACTCCATGGTGGAGGATGTTCCAGCTGTCCCACATGGAGCTGGTGCATCCTTCTCGGTCTCTACCACCAGCTCCACCTCCACTGGCTGCTGGATCAGCGGCTCTTCCTGTTCTTCTTCCTCTTCCTCATCAGGAGAAGGCTGGGTGATGCCAGAGGTGGAGGCAGTGGGTCTGCCGTCGGTGTCACTGGGGTCAGAATCATCAGAGTCTGGAAGTACAAAACAACATTTAAAAAAGCTCGGCAGTAGGGAAGGGGTGAGGGTTACATTAGTACATAGTACAGTGACTAATCACAGTCTTACTTAAATGTCCACCACTGCTGCAGTACTGCCTTATATAATCGCTGACAGAATACACATATGCATTGCGTTACATGCCCTAACATTCCAGTACATCACATGAGGCCAGTATTACAGTGCAATAAGCTTACATTACATTAGGCCAACATTAGTTACATGACATGACATGATAGACTGCATTTTATTCAACTTACTATCCTGTGAGAGTGGGTCAGCTCCAATGCCGATGGTGGCACGAGTGCTATCCCCGACCAGGGACAGGGCACGGATCTCGATATCTGTAAACAGCTCCTGGGTTATGGGTCCTCCCTCCGTGCGATGCTGATCGGCTGCTATTGCAGATGTCTTCCTCTGCAGAAAGTAAAGTAAATCAAAGTATAAATTTTCAATCCATTTAACATGGTACACACATTTAAAAAGCACTGTGTTGATCCTCTTGTCATTGCCTGAAAAACACGAATACATCGCTGTAACCTTAAGATAACTAATATCATCCATGTGACACGGAACCTACATTTACACGGTACATAGCACATTGGGGGGGGGTGGGGAATAACTAAAATCATTACTTACTCTTGCGACCCTCACTAGGCCATTGCACCTCTTACGGCACCTTTCCCCCGTGCGTACCATCGTACTTTGAGGACACAGCCTCCCCGATCTCGTCCCAAATTGGGTTGTACTCCTTTGGGAGGGGCTTTCCATGACCACCGGTGATGAGGTCGGAGTACCTCTCTGATGTGCTCCAGAAGGGCTCCGTCTCATCGAAGGCAGGCGCCCTCAACCTCCCCTCCTTCTTGATATTCCTGCACCTGGATGTTTTCTTTCACATTGGCATAATTTTTTTCTAGATATTAATTTTCCTTTTTAAATATCTGTTTGTGTTGAAGCTGAATAATTATTAATTGCCACCAATCTTTTTCCACGGGACTATCTATTTTCAAGCTCACAGGCCTTCGATGACCTTGCTGTTCCTTCTCACTTTCTCTCTCTCCTCAACTCATTGCACCTGCGTGGGTGATCCCTGACCCCCAAAATCGCAGGTAAAACGCTTGTGGAAAAAAAGACGGAAACAAAGATTTGCGCACGCGCAGTTCCGTGCCGCACCACCCCTCGAACAGAGAGCTGATCTTGATCGACTACTAAGATGCTTGCTGCCCGATACAGACCGCTGACATACCGCCGACATAACAGCAAAAACATTTGCACCAATTTTGCCTTCTTCAGTCTTGCCGCTATGAAATGACATACCGCCAGCATACCGCCGGGAAATGGGCGGACCATTGCATTCTTTACAATTGGGTCCACACTCCTTTCTAATACAGTATCAATCTCACTTGGAGTATGCTGCTAAGAATCCACTGGATAGCCAAAATCTTGGAAACAATAATAACGCCAGATGCTCACTTTTACTAGACTGGTGCAAACTTGAAAGTGTACTGGGCTGTCACACAATCGCAGCTCCTCCTGCCCTGACAGAAATGCTCAGACCTTTGTATGCGCAAAAAACTCTCCTCACATGAGCAGAAAGAATAGTTGGGCATTCTGGGGCGAATGCAATACAGGGTGGTGGGCATAACTAAAACACTGAGGTCTGCTCTGGAAGCAGACAGTTAGCAGCGATGGTCAGTAGACAAAAGGCAGGCTTTGCATGGCAGGATAGGCCCCTGTGAAATATCCACCCCCACCCAACCCGAGACAAGGCATTCAGCTAGCAGGAAATGTGCCGTGCTGCAAGGCAGGAAAGAACCTTCAATGCTTGCTAAGGGCAGGATTCAGCTTTTACGAAGATTTGAACTTGGATCGTTGGATTCAAAGTCCAGAGTGCTCACCATTACACCATTGAGCCAACTAAGGGCAGGATTCAAGCATAGATCCTTAGCACAGATGTCCAAATACTCTGAAAAATACTTACCTACAAAACTCATCGAGACTTCTTGGAAGTTTTGAACAGCGTGATCGAAATGTGCGTTTTATATAAGTGAAGTACTAATCTAAAACTTAAACACAATAATAATATGAATACAGGTCAGACTTAAAACAGAATGTTCAGATTTCTTAAAATGTGGTCATAGACTGAAAATTGGGTTCTATATTACATTTACTGTGGAAGCTACTCTTTCCCCGAGCAGCAAGTAACAGCAAAAAAAGGGGGCTATATTTCAATTTCAAACAGCTTCCTATTAATCATTGAAGGCTATTTACCTCCTGCCAACTTACTGTAGTGCATTGGGGTGCATCACAGAATACATACCCATTACTATACACATTTTGTCACTCTTTGCAAATGAAACAAATCTCAAAGAGGAACATGCACATCACTGGATCACAGCACAGCAGGGCCACAGAACTACAATTCACATTTAAGCCTTTTATATTGAAAAAGCTTTTAGAAACTGTAGATTCATGTTTTTTCAAGATTTTATACCACATGTATTTTTATTTTACAATGAACTTGAATCCAGAAGAAACAAGAACCTAGGCAATAAAGGTACAATATCAGTAAACGCACATATCAGCCGTGATTGTCCTACCTCGGCGAGTCAGCGGTGGGCATCATCAGTGATGGGTCGGGGCCCCGCTGCTGGCTCCAGCTCGGCCTCCGACATGACTTTCCGTAGATTGAGCTTGTTAAGCCCGCCAGAGTGTTTCCCGGCCAATTCAAGGAAACAAGTCTGATGACATAATTTGATGACACGTCATCAGCCTGTTTCCTTCAAGGGACCATGCACAAATTTACTTTGACATTTGTGCTGTCAGTGTTCTACAGCATTGAGGTGCTGCAAACGCTGACAAGCACTGCATAGAGGTGCATCACTGCACCCAGGCTCTCCCGTCACTCCCTCCAGGGAGTCACAGCACGCAGCGAGGTTCACTTCCCTTCCCATGGGCGGAAGAGACTTCTCCAAGAGATCAACACTGCCTCATTGCACATTGCAGAGGAGGGCACAGCAGTGATGTGGTCAGGAGGACCTGGGTGCAGTGCCGCAAATATTTCAATGATCTCAGTAGATCACGAAATGTAACTGCAAAGCCACACTCAACCTCCTCCTGCCATGTCACTCATTACATCCCCACCACGCTGTCTTCCATATCCTACTCCTGAATATCCTTACTCACACCAACTTACCTTGCACCTCCACCCATCCCTCTCTATCTATATTATCATTTCCCCATCTCACTAGCCATCCCTCAATCACCTGATGCTGCACAGGACACAGGGCATCCTTGTCCAATCATACCAAACAACAACACAATTGTGTTTTAGCTAATGTTCATGTGAAGTTTCTGTTAATGTGCTATCAAACATTGAAATCTTTATTTTCAACACTTTTTTGTGTGCACCTTTGGAAATGGCTTAGTGACTTGCAGTGAATGGTGCGACATAACAGTACCCCCGCAATGGTGACGAGTGTGAAAGGAATGGCTTGGGCATTGTAGAGATGCTTGGTGTGGGATGGTGCCAACCTGGCCCATCATGTGGCAGCCAGGGTGTGCACTATCCCACACCAAGTGATGTAAATATGGCCATGGTGAGGCCATCACTGGCATCCCAGGCAGCAATGTGGTCGGGTGCTGATGCCTCCCATCCTGTGCAGCATCAGGTGATGAGAAGATTGGTGTTGTTGTTGGTGCAGCTGATGTGCCTGGCACTGCCGGTGTTGGGGCTGATCGTGGTCAAATTCTGAAGACCAAGGTGAGAGTGTAAATGGTTCCCATGATGATGGGGGAACATAGCAGTTGAAGTTGAGATGACAGCAGCCCTCTGTCAAAGGTGAGAGAGGTTGCTGCAATGAGGTGACCCTGGCTGGAGGATTTGCTCCAAAGACTTGCAGCCTGCATAAAACTCATTCTGTGTTCCAAAGGGAGAAACCAAAGCCCAGTTTTCATGAGCTGCAAGGCCCGCCCATTTGCTGCCCAAAGGACCGCCGAAGGCCACCGAGAGACCGGGCCAGAAAGATTCCTCTGAAGGAGGTGGCAGTATCGCCTGCCCAACAGCAAAATAATGGCTTACGTCATCAATCTGGGCAGCAGCAGGCGGGAGTTCTCAATCTCGGCGGCAAAGGAGCTTGCCGCCCAAGTGCTGCCGAGGATGGAGTCAGGCCCAGGGAGGGTGGAACACCAGAAAAGTAAAAAAAAAATCACAAAAAAAAAAAATTACCGGAACACCTTCAGGGGACCCCATCCAGGTAACTTGCTGTAAAAAAAAAATTAAATTAAAAGATGTTCACTAACCTTATTTTGCAGGTCTTCATACCTACCGTCAGGGTTAGAACAGCCTCCACGAAGCGCTCCTTCCCCCTGCTGGCGCCGACTCCCACCTGTACTAATCTGACATCTCGACGGGTAGGAGGCCACTTACGCGACTTGGCCGCCTGAGGACGTCAGCGGGCGGTTCCCGGCGGTGCTCCACTCCCGCCCGCTCCAGCCCAAGTGGAAACTGGGAGAGAGGGGAAAGCAGCAGGAAAACTCAGCAGCAGTCGACGGCAGTGGGCGGTAAGGC
Organism: Pristiophorus japonicus; assembly: GCF_044704955.1. Classification (NCBI taxonomy): domain Eukaryota; kingdom Metazoa; phylum Chordata; class Chondrichthyes; family Pristiophoridae; genus Pristiophorus; species Pristiophorus japonicus. The sequence continues at coordinate 83,351,244 of NC_091993.1, forward strand.
CACCAATATCAGGGCCCAAGTATTTGCAAAGTGAGCAGTTTTAAAGGGGGAGCCTTTATACTAGTTTCAAGCTGTCAGCAATCAGCTGCTTCAATGGGAACTCAACCTCCGCCTCAGATGAACAGACGGGGTCCAGGAGCAGTGTGAAATCTGTTGCCAACCTGTTAAAGTTAAAAGATGAGTAAAAATTCACTGCCAAGGGCTTCTGAACAAGCCAATAATTGCTTCAATTGCTTCCCCCGCCACTGCTGTTCGGGTCTACTCAGCGCAGGCAGACCCTGTTGTGTATAGAAGAACTCCATGAGGCTGAGTACTGTGACCTAAACTTAGTTGGCCTTAGTCTTCTTTATTACAACTCCAGAGTGCCTAAACAACATGGCAGCCAACCTTTTATACTGGCCCTGCATGTGTGTGCAGGTGACCATTAGGACTCCAACAGTCGCGCCCTCTGGTGGCAAGTATTACATAGTTACATACATGACAGACCCGACATTGAGAAAGTGGAGTGTGTGCAATTTGTCGCTCTCAATCATTGTCAATTTCACTCTGACCTGCCACCAATCCCGTCTGTTGAGCACAGGCAAAGTCACGGCCATCGTATCTCGTGAGCATCTTATGCGTCACATCACACTTTGGGTACCACATCGGATGAAAATTTCTTGCAGGTCGCGTGAATGGCCTCCTGCCCGCCAAGATTCCAGATTGGTGCAGGCGGGAATCGGCACCAGCAGGGGGAAGGACCGGTGTGTGGAGGCTGTTCTAACCCCGACGGTAGGTATGAAGACCTGAAAATGTCTCAAATTCTGTATTCATCCAATAGCAACTGAAGAGGCAGGAAAACCCCAGGATCCCGTCCGAGTCTTTCCAAATTCCACGTTCCTGGCCCCGGTGATACCAAACTGAAAGACTCCACCACACCACGGAAAGACTTCAGATCCTCTCCCTCAACAAGCAAACCCAACAACATTCCTTCCCACCCAGCTGCTAAGTCCCAGGATCCCCCAATGTTACACAACCCCATGGCCCCCATATTTCTAAATGTCAGCTACTTGCCTCCAACCTATTTTCTTCCCTCTACCTGTGTATTCTGTTTTTTTTTTTTAAATCACAGAGGTCTTGTTACGAACCCTTCAGCCACTGGAACAATTTCCCTTTATTTACTCAATCTAAACGCTTCATGATTTTAAACACCTCCATCAAATCTCCTCTTAGCCGTCGCTGCTCTAAGGAGAACAATCCCAGCTTCTCTAGTCAATCCATGTAACTGTAATCCCTCATCCCTGGAACCATTCTCGTAAATCCCTCCTCTATCCTCTCCAAAGCCTTCACATCTTTCCTCAAGTATGGTGCACATAAGCTGAGGCTGAACTAATGTTTTATATAGTTTTACATAACTTCCTGGCATTTGTACTCTATGCTTTGATTTATAAAGCCCAGGATCCCGTATGCTTTATTGACAGCATTATTAAACTGTCCTGCTCCCTTCAAGCACCCCCAGGTTTTTCTGTTCTATATGTTCTCTGCCTGATGTCTGAGGGCATTGCTTTTCCATCACCCGAGGATATTTATTTCTGATCAATGCAACCCCTTATGGCCACCTTCAGCGTCGCAGATATCGACTGATCATAAAAATGTCATACACCTCCCACATCCTGTGAAGTTGAAGCATGAATAACCGACAAGATGCCACATTGTCTACACACTCACTCGGGCTTGTTACAAGTTAGTTACAAAACCTGTTTATATCAAAAGGTATAATCAAGCTGCTAGTGAGATCAGCTACAATTGAAAGGTTAATATAACAAGATTAAAATAAAGCGATATAAATAGTAGAGCCATTTGATTAATCACTTTCTAACAGATGTCCTGGGGCGGTGCTGACTGGGCTCCAACAACAACCACCATTTTCCTTCATGTCAGGTACGACTCCAGCCACTGGAGAGTTGCTCCTGTGACACCTACTGACCTCAATTTTGCTCGGGCTCCTTGGTGCCATACTTGGTCGACTGCTGCCTAAATGTTGAGGGTAGCGAATGTCCATGTCTGGATCAAGTCTGTGATGAAGTCTGGAGCTGTCATTCTGGTGGAATTCAAACCGATTATCAGTGGGTAGGTGTTGTGTATGCAATAACTGTTAGACTGAGTACTGTTTAACTCCAAGGAGGTATGACCTTGGCTCTGCTTTATTAAGGCCCAAAATGAGTAATATACAAAATGGCTGGCCTTTTATACTTGGGTTGCACACACGTGCGTGTAGCCCAATGGCCTCCAACAGTGACACCATCTAGTGGCTAGTGATCCCAAAAGTACATACATGACAATACCCCCTTCTGAGATATTAACAGTCTTTTACAAATTGAGACGGTCCGGTGTTTTACGCTCCCGGGTTGAGCATCTCAGTTCAACTCCAGCCTTGGGTGAGTGTTCAGAGTCTGTTGTGAATGGTGGCTGGGTGGCTGACCTGGTGGGAGTGGCAATGGCCATGTCAGGGATTGAAAGTCCATTTTCATTGAACACGAGAGTGATTGAAAGTCCTGATTCACTGATGAACACTGAGTCCTTTGATGACTGGGGGTAGGTTGGTTGGTCGTCGATTGTCTCTGCCTCCGACTGTTCCGGTTCGTCTGTCAGCCGCAGCTTTGTCTGATCCATATGTTTCCTGCATGTTTGCCCATTTTTGAGCTTGACAATAAATACTCTGTTGCCTTCCTTGGCCATGACACTACCAACAATCTACTTGGGACCCTGACCATAATTCATAACATATACAGGATCATTTACAGAAATATCGCGTGGCACAACTGTGCAATGGTGATACTCTTGCTGACTTTATCTTCTATATTCAACATGATTATTTTAAGTCAGGGTGTACAAGAGATAGCTTGGTCTTAAGACCTCTCCATCATTAGTTCAGCAGGCGAGACTCCGGTAAGCGTGTGTGGTCTTGTCCTGTAACTAAGCAGTATGCATGACAGGCGGGTCTGCAGTGACCCTTGGGTTACTCACTACATACTCTGCTTTATGATTTGGACAGCATGTTCTGCTTGCCTATTGGATGCAGGGTTGAACGGTGCTGACCTTACATGTTTAATACCATTGAGTTTCATGAACCCTTGAAACTCCTGACTGGTGAAGCACGATCTGTTGTTGCTAACAACGATTTCATGCAGATAATATGTCGCGAACATGACACTGAGATCTCAAATGGTAGCTGTGGATGTGCTGGATGACATGATTATACACTCTATCCACTTCGAATATGCATCCACCACAACTAAAATATTCTTCCCCAGGAAGGGACCTGCAAAGTCTATATGGATCCTGGACCATGGTTTCGATGGCCACGACCACAGACTCAGCGGCGATTCCGCTGGTGCTTTGCTGAGCAGCATGCAAGTGTTGCACTTATGCACACATGATTCCAGCTCAGAGTCAATTCCTGACCACCATACATGAAACCTGGCGATGGCTTTCATCATTACAATGCCGGGATGTGTGTTATGTAGCTCACGTACAAATTTCTCTCTCCCTTTCTTGGGTATAACACGATTGCCCCACAGTATACAATCCGACTGAATAGGCAGTTCGTCTTTGCGACGAATGTAAGGTTTGGTCTCCTCGCACATTTGCTTGGGTATGGCAGACCAATCACCTTTGAGGATGCAACTCTTCACTACCGATAAAATCGGGTCCTGGCTGGTCCTGATCTGGTCTTGTTGAGCCATGACAGGGGTTCCTTCACTCTCAAAAGCATCCATAACTAACAATAGGTCCGCCGGTTGTGACGTTTCCACCTCCGGTGTAGGCAACAGCAGACGGCTCAAAGCATCGGCACAATTCTCAGTGCTAGGTCTATGGCGAATGACAATCATAAGCGGATAATGTCAGTGCCCACCTCTGGATGGGGGGATGAAGCATTGGTATTGATACCTTTGTTTTCAGAGAAGAGTGAAATGAGCGGTTTGTGATCTGTTTCTAGTTCAAACCGAAGACCAAACAGGTACTGATGCATCTTTTTAACCCCATACACACAGGCTAGTGCTTCTTTCTCTACCATGCTGTAGACTCTTTCCGCTTTCGACAACATTTTGAAGCATACGCGACTGGTTGAAGTTTATCCGACTCATTAGCTTATTGGAGTATGCAACCAATTCCATATGACGAAGCATCACAGGCCAATACTAAACATTTACAAGGGTCATAATGTACCAGCAGCTTGTTAGAGCAAAACAGATTAGTGGCTTTCTCAAAAGCTCTGTCTTGAGATGCACCCCACACCCAGTTGTCGCCTTTTCTTAGCAGCATGTGCAGTGGTTCTAATAAGGTGCTCAATTTAGGTAGGAAGTTACCGAAGTAGTTGAGTAGACCCAGGAACGAATGCAGCTCCATCACATTCTGCGGCTTGGGTGCATTCTTGATGACCTTGGTTTTCATAAGCGTGGGCCTGATGCCGTCAGCAGCAATTTTCCTCCCCAGGAATTCGACCTCAGGTGCCATGAAGACGCACTTCGAGCATTTCAGTCTGAGTCCCACTTTGTCCAGACGATGTAGAACCTCTTCCAGGTTGTTCAGATGTTCCTCGGAGTTACGACCTGTGATCAGGATGTCATCTTGGAACATGACAGTTCTGAGAACAGACTTCAGTAGACTCTCCATGTTCCTCTGAAATATTGCTGCAGCCGAGCGAATTCCAAAAGGGCACCCGTGATAAATAAACAGTCCTTTATGCGTGTTAATGCACGTAAGTCTCTTCAGCATCTCGACCAGCTCATGTAGGCTGACGTCAAGTCCAGTTTGGTGAGCGACTTTCCCCCCCCGGCTAGCGTTGCAAACAAGTCATCAGTCTTCGGTAACGGGTACTGATCCTATTTCGAAACCCTATTGATCGTAGCCTTGTAGTCTCCACAGATTCTGACTGTGTCATCACTTTTCAGCACAGGAACAATGGGGCTGGCCCATTCATTAAATTCAACCGGTGATATGATCCATTCACTCTGGAGCCTGTCCAGTTCGATTTTGACCTTCTCCCTCATCATATACGGAACTGCCCGAACTTTACGATGGACGGGTCTTGCATCCGAGTCCACGTGGATCTGACCTTGGCTCCCGTGAAGTTGCCAATGTCTGGTTCGAACAACGAGGGGAACTTTTTCAGTACGTGGGCAAATGTATCTTTCTCCAATGACAACACCTTGATGTCGTTCCAATCGCATCTGATTTTTTCAAGCCAGCTCCTGCCGAACAGCATTGGCCATTGCCTGGGACAATCCATAGCGGTAACTCGTGAACCGCGCCATCATACAACACTTTAATTGTGGCACTGCCAATTACCGTTATGAGTTCTTTGGTGTACATGCGCAACTTGGCATTGACTGGACTCAGCCTGGGCCTCACAGCCTTAATATCTCACAGCTTGTCGAATGCCTTCTGGCTCATTATCAAATTACTTGCCCCTGTGTCCAGTTCCATCGATATCGGCACCCCATTAAATTTCACGTTGATCATTATCGGTTTGCTCTGCGTTAGGAACACGCACAGTCCATACACTTCCTCCTCTGGTATCTCGGATTGCGTATCTGGATCCGCACTAGTCTGACCCTCATCCTCCACGTGGTGTGTCGCAGCACGCTTGCTCATCTGCAGACACTTGCGCTGGAGATGCCCCGCTCTCAGACAGCCTTTGCAACAATATTGCTTATATCGGCAATGCTGGTGCCGGTGATTTTCCCCACAACGCCAACACGGAGAAATCAAATGCATTCCTGCTGGCAGACTTTGGGAAGCCACAGGTTTTGCATACGCAGTCGGATAGGCCGTGTCAAACAAATCATATTTATAGTACTTGCCGAGTTTTGATTTTTCACAGATATCTGCTTTAGCCTTCAATTCGTCGTCATGCATGACTGAGCGATCGTGATAGCCCTGTTCAAGTCCAACGTCTCCACTGCCAGTAGTTTACGCAGGACCACCTCGTGGTTGATGCCAATTACAAAGAAGTCCCACAGCATGTCTGCCAACACAGCCCCCGAACTTACACAGTCCTGCTAGACGTTTCAGGTCTGCAATGAATTCCGCCGCATTCTGGCCGTCTGAGCGAACGTAGTATAAAATCTGTATCTCGAGATGATGATGCTTTCGTCTGGCTTAAGGTGGTCCTGTACCAGTGTACACAATTCTTCATATGTCTTCTCTGTTGGACTCACAGGCAGGAGTAGATTCTTTATCAGACCATAACTTTTTGGATCGCAAACCTTGAGGAACATCACCCGACACCGATCTGGCCAAGGAAATATTGATTGTGGGACTGCTTAGTTCTGTCTATACCCTGTTGCTTTGGTGTTTAGCAGGTAACCCTGTGCAGCAGCTTCACTAGGTTCGTAACTCATTCTAAGGTATGCTAGGTGTTGCTAATGACACATCATTCTACACTGAACTGAACCAGGGTTGATCTCCTGGCTTGATGGTGATCAAGCAGTGAGAAATGTGCTGGGTCATGAGGTTACACATTGTGGCGGTATACAATTTTGCTGCTGATAATGGCTGACAGGGTCTCATTAATGCCCAGTTTTGATCTAGCCACCTTCTGTCCTACTTAGCATGCTAATAGTGCCACAAAACACATTGCTCATCATGGAGATGTGATTTGGTCACTTCTGCCAATGTTGTTGTGAACCAACATGCCTATTGAAGGTTGCTTGAAGAGGACGAGGTCAAGTAATTTACTTTTGTGTTCTTCCTTAACCAGGCCCAATCTAGGTGTTATGCCCTTGAGGATTTGGCCATTGATGGCACTACCAAGTCACTTTTGGTTGTGGTTAATTAAGTTCCCTACCCAGAGTACATTCCATGCTGGTGGAACAGGACATACCCAGGAATGGTGCTGAAGGAATCTGGGACGTTGGCTGAAAGGTTTGATTCTGTGCGTATGACGATGTCAGACTGTTGCTTAATTAATCTGTGGGACAGCTCACCTGCCTTGGGCACCAGCATCCAGATGTTAGTCAGGAGGACTGGGCTGGTGTTGCTTTAGTCTTATCCCTTTACAATGCCAGTGTCATTGCCAATAGATCTGTCTGATCTTCTTGCTGAACTTTGTAGCGATTGTTTCTAACTGATCACTGATCTGTCTCCCAAGTTAAACTCCAGATTTTACATCAATGTGCAACTGATTAACATGAAAATGAGAGCACATCATCAGCTTTAAGTGATGCAATCAACCTAGACAATACATGGGGGCTACTTAAAGAAGAATTTCCAACCTTAAGTGCCGACAATTCATTCTGATTCTCGGTGAGTAGGAGAAAAACATTTTGTTCCTCTGCTTGAAATTATTGGTGCAGATGTAGACAGTTCAGCTAAGCCTCTGCTATCGAACAGAAGGCAGATTCAAGAATTTAGGTAGAGTTTATTTCCGAACAGAGATACTGAGTGAAGAAAGTAGGCTTAACTTGGAAGCGATTTAAAAACAGAAGTTTGGATTTCAAAAATCAATCCCTCCCCCAGATCTAATTGCCATTGGATGGATTGCTGTGGGAAAGGAAAGTGACCAGTTACTTCTGATATAAAAACAGAGAATGCTGGAAATACTCAGCAGGTCGGGCAGTATCTGTGGAGAGAGACGCAGAGTTAAGGTTTCAGGTCGATGACTTTTTGTCAAAACTGTTCCTTCTAGTATTGGGAAGAGGTAGCAGAATATAGAAATTTTGTATAGAAAGTCAATTTTGTCAACACAATTTATATTCGGTGTTAAATATAAATCCTTGGATATTAGATTTTTCATATAATCTGATTAAAATGGTAACAGAATTTTTTTGGCTCAGATCCTTTGTGACTGCCTTTGGTTGAAACCTCATTTTGTTCCTAAGATGCTTTAATGTTTGCTAGAAGCAACTGAAGACTGAAACAAATATATTTAAATAGAGAGAAATAAAAATCTTCCAGGTCCTCTGATGGCTCAATGGAAAATTATCCAAATCTGTCTATGCAATTAATAATTAAAGTCTTGCATTTCATCAAAGAGCTCCTAATGTATGCGAATTGTGCAGAAACTCTTTCCCTACCCCACTATTAACTCGTGTAATATAGACTAAAAAAATCCAACAGGTAACCATGCCAAATTCCAGTGCAAAATATATGAGGCATTAAGGTCTATTCCATCCAGATTTACTCAATGCCTTCCGTCACAAACAGCGTTACTACTCTGGCTGCACACCTATTTAAAATGGAGGTAAACTGAGTGGCCTGGAGTTTCCGCGAGGGATATTATCGGCTAAATATGCCGAGAACATGTTGGTACTGCACCGGTTTTGCTGAGGTGAAGTAACGCTGAAGTTTCCACGCAAACATATTTGCATCAGCCCGAACGTAAAGTCTCCCGTGAATTAGTGCAATCAAGCAGCGTAATCGATTAGTGACTGGAACAGGGCACCCTCCAGCATCACAAAGAGGAGCGGGATTGCTTGGAAATTATCCATTCCTCAGGTTTTTAAACTAATTGAAGATTTCTTCAGCAGTAGTCCGGTGGCTTCAATTGACTGCAGTTCACACGGCTAATGTACTCGATGTACAGAACAACAACAACTTGCATTTCCATAGCACCTTTAATATAGTAAAACATCCCAAGGCACTTCACAAGAGTGTTATCAAACAATTGGGGAGCATGTAGATGAGAAATAGGAAGGGGCCATAGAATTTAAACTAATTATTGCAGGAGAAACAGACCCTGGGTTGGTGGCCCCAATTGACTGGTCACTGCAGGTCAGGTGATTAACACTGGACAGGAAGGAGAGAGGGAGAGCGAGGGAGCGAAAGAGAGGGGGGAGAGCGAGAGAGAGCGAGAAAAGCGAGAGGGGGAAGGAGGGGAGAGAGAGAGGGAGAGAGGAGGGAGCAAGAGGGAGGGAGAGGGAGAGGGAAAGAAAAGAGGAGTGGAGGAACAGGAAGAGGGAGAACGGGTGAGATGGAAAGGACAGGGATGAGGAGGAGTGTGGGAGTACAGGAGAAACATTTGGAGACATTTTGATTGAATACTTTCAGGAAGATGGGGGTGGGGAGGCAGGAAAACCATGATTGATGGCACCAGTAGAGGGGGAGAAGTGCTGGCCCAAAGTAGGATGGGAGATCCAAGGAGGGCAATAGGAGACCAACCAGCACATTCTGTATGGGAGTGATAGATGGGAATGGGAGCAAAAGTTTCCTGAAATGTGTTCAGCAAAGGGAGAGACTGGGTCATTGCACTACGGCCCAGATTGTCATCCCAGCAAGACACAGCTGTTTGGGGGAGGGGGGGGCGGGGAAGTGCGGGAATCAGACATTCCCAGTGACAATTGCAACTCAGTTTGTATCATGGAGCAGGGCATTTCCACTGCTGACCTCCAATTTCAGTTCAGCGGTGGACACGAGTGGATCTTCCCACTACCTGTCACCAACTTCAGCTCAGCGATGGGAGGGAAAACATGTGCCTTTCTACTGATGCCCGTGAACTTCTGCTTATTGGGATGGGGGCAGTGAAGAGGAACGAAGTCAGCAAAAAGAGCTCCCCTAAAAATCAATCTGAAGACATGGCAGTTGTGATCACCAGTGGGTGGGGGAAGCTAGTGCTCAGAATCGGCCCGAGGGAGTTCAAGAAGGCACTGGGTGAAGTAAAGAATGGGCCAAAAAAAGCAGTGATCAGGCCAGGGAGCCAAGGAATGGGCTGGAGAGGCCAAAGATAGAACAGTGGAGGCAGAGATCGGGCTGGTAGATGGGCGAGAAAGGCTGACAGGAAGAGTAAATGCATCAAAGGAGCCTTAAACAACAACCAAAAAAATCAACCAATTCTGACGAAGAGTCATCAACCTGAAACGTTAACTCTGTCTCTCTCTCTCCACAGATGCTGCCTGACCCACTGAGTATATTTCCAGCATTTTCTGTTTTTATCTTAAAAAAAATCAACCAAAGTCGGCTCACAATTTTTGTAATCTCTAACTGCAGGAAAGTAGTCATGTAATGGTAGTTGAGCCCTACTGTACTTAAAGGATCACATAACATTAGCCTCACAATGTCACTGACAGGCACAATGCCATTAGTGTGCTGCAACCACTCACTATTTTTATAGATATCGGACCCCACAAAACATATTGTAATGGAACTGATGAGCAGCATTTTTAAGCTATGGTTCTGCTGTTTCAACAAGTCAGGAGGTATATTTTAGTGTAGCCTTGGAAGAGGTTTGTAAAATATATTAGTACCGTGTCCCTGAACACAACAGGAGAAGAACTGCTCTGGTCACAGTGTGTAAACATGTTCAAAGAGAATGTGCTTATAATTTATTTGGCAACATCCGCTCTAGGTGTTAGCTGTGGCTCAGTGGGTAGCACTCTGGCCTGAGTCAGAAGATTGTGGTTTCAAGTCCCACTCCAAGGACTTGAGCGTGAAATCTCGGCTGACACTATTGATATTATTATTAATACTATTATCCGCCCTTCATTCAGAAGAGACGTGGCAGTGGCCAGAGGTGCCAAAGACCTTTTCTTTAAATAAACATTTACTTGTATCATATTATGCGCTTAAGACAAAGCTTTGGAGAGGGTGATGATACTCAGAAACCAGCAGTAAAAGGTCACATGTCATCCGTAATACTTTCAGGGCACAAAGCTCCTCAATGGCCCAGATTTCGCGCATGTCATGATGACCTTTGACATCCTGAATCGCGGGAATCGAGCGTTGCCATGCCGTTGCTAAGTATGGCCACACTTTACGGCAGAAGGTCAAAAAAGTTTAACGCTACCGCCCATTTGATATCGCTCGCGGTAACGCCCAATTTCAAAAAAGGAAACTAGATGCTTTGAGAATGGGCGAGAAGCCAGCAATTAGAAAACTCTATTAATGTCCACGCCGGAAATAATGCCCATTTTTGGGCGATAAGCACAAAAGTGGAGGTTCTAGCCCATGGAGATCGGGCGGGCAAGTGGAGTTGAGGTCGATGATCAGCCATGATCATTTTGAATGGCAGAGCAGGCTCGAGGGGCCATATGGCCTACTCCTGCTCCTATTTCTTATGTTCTTATGTTCTTAATGAAGTCCACAAAATCTCTGTGGGCAGCTGTCGGCATAGTGAACGGCGAACGTCGTTCCTTCGCAGCTGACTGCAAAATCCGGACCTTTGTGTTTGGCCCATTACTCCAAATTAGCATAAAAGTAAGAGTGAAGTATTGCTTGGATTTTACCAGGTAGTAGGTCAGATGTCCTCGATTCCTTTGTAATGGTATTAATGCATTATGTTTCAATCATAATTTAAAGGATTGACAAGAAAAATGCAGCCTGGTGTTGATCAAACTGATCCAAAAAATTTTCTTTCTCCATTTAAGTAGCACATGTCCTGCTTTCAGCCTCAGGGTCAAAACAGAAATCTGGGGACAACGATGATTTCAGCAGAAGACTCAAACTGTCCACTGACACTTATCACATGTCTAACCATTTAATTGTGTCCTTGAATTGTGCATGACTGTCCTCTGAGATTTCAGCTTACAATATTCAGCCAAAGCACTTAATCGTCAAATGCTGTAATGGAAGATTACTTAGCAATCATTTGCACACTAGATTTTATATTCCGCGAAACAAAACACTCTTTTTTCCCTCCCACCCATGGTAACTACAGGCAAACCATAAATCTCCTCACTGAGCAGCACATGACAAAGTTGTGCATCTTAAAGGGGGAGGAGCTGCAATGTATTTTATTAGAATTTTGCTGTGAAGTTTAAAAAAAAGCTTCCTCAAACACTAACAACGCATCAGTTTGAGAAGAACTTCGACGTCCCCTTATCAGCAAATGGCAACATTTCATTTCGAGTATCATCATTTATTAATGTGCTTAATTGAAACATGGGAGCACTTGGTTAGTACCAGACTGGAGAAGTAGGTTAATCTGGAAGATAGTGTTTGAAAACAGATGCTGAGCACCTGAAAGTCACCCCAATGCAAAATTGTTTTCAATCATAGTCCTTTAACATTCAATGCTAGCTTATTAGGAATCTTAAAACAATACGAACATACACCACAAAAAGGGAGCTGACTGACTATACCTCTGCACCAATTTTCTGGCTTCATTTAACCTTCTCTGGTTGCAAGCCACTCTTCCCTTAATCATGAAAAAGCAAGAAACAAATTTCCCCATAAACTGCTCATCGGCATAATGCTGCAAGCATGCTGGAGGGAGAGAGAATCCAAGAATATTACGGAAAGGGCTGGCATAGCAACAACAGAATATTTTCTAACATATTCATAAGATATGTATAAAATAAGTATCAGCAGATGTCCAGGTAGTAGTAATTTAATCACCGAGATCATTTACCAAGTATGCTGTGGGATTATTTTCAAGGTGGAAGTATTCTATATGAATCAAATCAGCAGATATATTTGCTTCACTTTTCAGAAAGGCTCAAATTCAGCAACTCACCATTAAAATATCTACATCCTTGTATGACACACGACACAGTTGCTGTAAAGAAAGGAACACATTTTCACCACCTTAGGATGTCCCAAAGTACTTCACAGCTAATGAAGGCTGTAATGCCCATGCTGGCTGGAGATCTGTTATGGGCATCTTGAACCTCACTGTATCCCATTTTTGAAGTGAGATCTCCACAAGGATTGTGTGTGACCGCATAAGAAAGTTGTTACAAACCTGTAAAGGATTGAGCAACCTGTCCTGCAACATTATGGAACAGTCTTGCAAAAGAATATTGCAGACAAGCCCTAGAGGGTTAAATTTGAAAAATATCCAATATTGGAAATTGTTTGAGTCACTTCAGTGATTTTTTTTGAAGTGATCCAAAGATACAATCTGAAACTTGGTGAAGTGTGAGCACTCACTGTGCCTGTCCTCATTAAACAGATAGGGATTTGTTCTGGATTTAGCCTCTCACATTGAAAGATTGTTTTGAACACTACTCCAAATTTGAATTGCATGGGAACAACTCAAATAAAGTCAGCTAGTCAAAGGTTTCTTGATGCAAATTTACCGTAGATTTCTAAAGCTCATTAAATGTGAAAGCTTGGAGAAGTGTGACTCCTGCAGTATTGGTCATTGTCCCGATTAGTTTATTTTCTTGGAAGGAAACCCAACAGATATATAATAACCAGTCAGAAACTAAAGATGCCTAAAAATGTATATGGTTATGCAATTAAAACTGACACGAAAAATGCTGTGTTTAAATGGTTATATTCAAATTGCAAATGGAAAGTCTCGTAAGTCCAGATAGATATTTAGATATGCTAATGTTTTGGTTTCCTACAGTACATCTTCCTGTTGCTAAGAGATTATCTGTTGTTTTTAAGTCAAGTCTTGAATCTTGTTTATGTATATTATGTATAATCCTAAAGTTGGATTTGAAGTTAGCTTAACAGAACTGCTTGCAAAGATAATGGAAGGAAGTTGGTAGGATTTGGCATAAACACAAGGCAGTTTGCTACATCATAAAGAAGTTAACAACCGGTTGGAGTGAGAAAGCTCTGCTTTCGGCCTCATAGTTCATAGTGTAGAGGACTTGGCCTTGTACTGATTGTCCCTATTCCCTTAGGTAGAGAGAGAGATTAAATAAATTCCACAGGAAAGCAGCGTCGGGAAAGTATGGACATGTGACCAAAATCATGAGACATCTTTAGGGCGGGCTTTTACACAAGAATCAAGACAAAGATCTCGATACAGCATTGGATAGCAAGTTTTTAGGGGAACTTCTACAGGTCAAAAAGTCTTGTCAATATCCCGGTTCAGGCACACCCCTAAAAATAGAATAAAGGTGACCCCCGAAAGCTTGTACTCATAGATGGAAGAGAGGAAGAGAGAGAGAGAAGGAGGCTCTCGTCGAAAAGGAGAGAATTGCTCACGTTTGTCAACTGTCTGTCCGATCAGATTGATCGCAACTATTTGTCATGGTCGTATGTTTTTTCTGTATAACTAATGTGTTATATTCCGTCTTCAACACTGATTAAACACAATATATCCACCATATTGGTTCGCACTCAAACCCGATTATTTAAAGTGACCAAAGATAGCCGTAACTTGGCTATTTCTAACACCATGAGGACTGCAATAACCATTCATTGTGAAAAATTCTGCTCCAGCGGAGTCGAGACAATTATTATGTCAAACTTATATTGAGATGAATTGTTGTACAAACATCAGTGGAGTGACTGTCACACAAATAACTACTTCGCCAATATTATTTATATATTTAAATCTCCATACTACTGCAAGGAGATCTTTCGATGATGCATCCAAGACGACAAATGTTTGGGGCAAGCACTGTTTTACCCATTACTTGATATGTCTGACTTGACCAAATCTTACCTCTAATATACAAGAACAATTTTATTACTGTGAGCTCTGTTTACCTACTTCTACTTCATGAACTTGGGGTAATTAGGAGTTGCGTTAGAAGCTACACCACAGGGCGAAAAAAAAAAAATCAAGGTTTTCCGTTAAAAATGTTCCCTTTTAGTCCATCATGCTGCAGGAAATTCTCTCCTGAATGTGGATGGAATATTTGCGTTAAGTTTTTTTGAATAGCCGCAACATATTTCAACAATAATGAACCAAATTATTATTAGTCCCACAAAACTAATTTCAAATAATACGGCGACATAAACTTTAAACCTTGCAGTTCGTGACCTGGAATATCAGGTCCTCATTAAAACACCAGTGAACTGATCCCTTTTTGGTGTGGAAACAAGTCATCCTCGATACAAGGGAGCACCTAAAAAGAAGAAAAAACCTTGCACATGGTTCGTAGTTTTGACGAAGCAGCAAAACCCTCAATCTAATTCAAGATGTAAAACCTGAAGCATTGGATAAAGTCACATCACCTGAGACAAGGTACAACATATTCAAATTTTAACCTTCATTTTCTTCACAGGTGGCAGTAGAATCAGGGTTATGATGCATTCTGTAGACCATTGTAATTGTAGGCTTTTGTTTGTACTGAAGGATATTGATGACTTCTTTATAAATACTCACAGACTTTTGGAAGAGCCTGTTATTTGAACATTAGTGTAATCACTCAGCTGCCATACATAAGTCATTTTCTGCTCATCCAATCTTGAGCATCATATATGCATAGAAAATGACCAGAAGTAGAAAGTAGTTGGAGTAGCTTTTTTCAAAAATAAACAGAAAAACCTTTTGAAAATAGTTATAAAAAGATGCCATGCGAGTAGAATTTGGATAACCACTATTTTGAAAAACTGACAGTCATTTGTCAGTGCACAGAAAGACTAAGGGGAGAAATTAGCCTCCTGTGTGTCTCCCATTAGCGCCTCCGGGGATGTGGCAATAATGCAGCGCTAAGGTCTTAGTGACCGGGCACGGTGAAATCACCGACGTCCCTAAACCTACATGGTGGATTAACATTTACCGCTTCGATCTCTTGCGCCCCGGAGATCGTGACATCACCTGGTGCGCAGTGCCCCGTTACCACCCCGGATGTGATATTCGCTCCCGTCCCCTGCAGCAGCGCCAGGCGTCAACAACGGCAACTGCAGGAGGCGTTGTCACCTCGGTTGGCAGCTTGGGGAGTGCTAATTAAAGGCAGGTGGTGGTCAGGTACCCAAAATTTTATAATGTACTGTGTGCTGTATTGATTTTTTTCCCAGCCCGCAATTGATCAGCCCTGCACTCTGAGTGTTTAGGGCTGCAGTGTGTATGTTGCAGGTGTCTCGACGACCATTCCCAGCCTTAGCCTTCAATGACTGCAGCATTGGCCCTTCCCTTTAAGGGAGGGAAGGAGCCTGTAAAACAGGCAGTGCTGCACCGGTCATTGTTCAGCGCTATGCCAATACTGCCCTTCTCGCTCTCTTAAGCGCTCTAAGGGAAGTGGTTGATTTAGTACTACACTTCTCTCTTGGAGGGCTACACCAGAAGTTCCTGTTGGCATCAACTGTGTAAGTGCTCCCGCAAAAGTCATCACCCCAAACAGGACGCTACGCAATTTCTAGCCCTAAAAAAACACTTTTAAAATGGCTTCATTCGACTGAATATGGAGTTTTGCTCATATTTCTAAAAGTATAGTCTTTCCATTTTAGTATCTTGGCATAGGGACCTGGCACCAACTTCTTATTGCCAGTTGCTTCCTCAAGCTGCAGAGAATATTACAGTTTAGGATGCAAATGTCATTTCAAAAGGCATTTTTCCCAAGAAATCATTGTTTTTGCCTTCGTTGAGTAGAAAACAGTCTGGGAGATTTCTTTGAACCATACTGCAAATGGCAGCTGTACATTGCTAGGCAAACAATTTTTGATCCATTTTATCCTCGGAATTAAGTAGAGACTGGAGTCAAGTCTCAAAGGGGGAGGTGTAATTCTCTGTAGTACATTTGATGGACAGCTCTGAAGGTCAGGAGTCACCTGACGGGGGTTTATTTTTGACAGCTTTTGTTGAACTCAGGAATCATTGTGAAGCCACTGTTGATCGGGCCAGGCCAAAAACCCTCAGTGGTCAGTCAGCAGCAAACTGCCATGTGAGGGATTGTGTGTTAGTGCAGGAGAAGTGACTTTGTTGTTTTGTATATCTTCAGGCAGTGTAGTTAAGGCTATACTTATTGTAAACTCTTCTATAAATCTACATATTAGTTTAAATTCAGAGCCACAATCTGATCCAGACTTTATTCTCCTGCGTTCTAAGTATTAGTGTCAGCTGTGGCTCAGTGGGTGGCATTCTCTCCTCTGTGTCAGAAGGTTGTGGGTTGAAATCCCACTCCAGGGACTGGAGCACAAAAAAAGACTAGGCTGATACTCCAGTGCAGTGCTTTCGGATGCATCGTCATCATCATCATAGGCAGTCCCTTGACTCGAGGATGACTTGCTTCCACGCCAAAATGTTCACAGATGTTTCAATGAAGGACCTAACATTCCAAGCCCCAAACTAAATCTTGAAGGGCTGAAGATGCCGGTGCGTGGATTTTTTAACGTGTGGTGGCCATTGCACACCAGCCACCACACGGGCTCGACAGAGCTAGGTCTTAGTCCAGTGGCAAGGGTTATCCAAGATGACTGGAGACCAGCTCTGCTGCACGGACCTAGTGCGCACACAAATCGCAGTGTGGGCTGGCCCGTGCTCTCACCTCTTCTGGGCCCCAATCATGTTCCTCTAACAATCTCTCACCGCTCCTTTGCCCCAACCTCGCCGCTCCTGAAGTACCTGCCCACGCTCCAATCAGCGACCTGGATCTTGGTGATATCCAATCCAGTCACTGCCGTTGCTCTTCTGCTCCAGCACTTTGAGACTGGAGTGATATGCCGCCATGCTGCTCCTTCCGCTCCCCGGCCTGCTTTCGGATGAAATGTTAAACCGAGGCCCCGTCTGCTCACTCAAGTGGACGTAAAAGATCCCTTGGCACTATTTTGAAGAAGAGCAGGGGAGTTATCCCCGGTGTCCTGGCCAATATTTATCCCTCAATCACATAAGAAAAAAACAGAATATCCGGTCATTATCACATTGCTGTTTGTGGGAGCTTGTTTGTGCGCAGTGACTACACTCCAAAAGTACTTAATTGGCTGTAAAGTGCTTTGTGACGTCCGGTGGTCGTGAAAGGCGCTATATTAAAAAAAAAGTGGCATGTAATATATCTCATAAGTTGAAATACAAGAGGTTTCTGTTCAACCCCTGGGCTTGTTACAATTATCCTGATATTAAGCAAGTGAAGGCACAATCTAGTTCATGGGGAGTGCGGCTCACTTACCAGTGGTCTGCGATGCTGAACCAGGGAAAGATTTTGTGTAAAAACCCAAAATGAACTAATCTTACATTTGAAAATACCCCTTCAGCTGATGAAGGCCCTCAAGGTTGGTACTATTTTCAAACTGGTAAAATAGTTTTCGCAAAAGAGCTTGATAATATCGAATGGTTGTATATTTATGAACATGCAGTCTGTTCAACTTACATTCTTCAATTTTCCTCAAAGTTACCAACATCAACATGCATACTGCTCAATTCACTCATTTAGTTGACTTCACTTTGGAATATGTCACTAGAAATTGCATGACCTGGTTGAGAATCAGAGAGCATAATGTCCACAGAGCAGTTTTCCCCAAGCATCCAAATATACTACATCTACCAGTGAAAGTAACACGACTACTCTGAAAATGTGAAAATATTTGACTCCCTATATATATTTGCACTGAAATCCTTTTATTACAGATGCATTACTCATTTCTCATCCAATATTCACCAATTAAAATCAGAACTACTGACAGAACAGCGGAAGTACAAAGGAAATACATCCATCTGAGTAAGTCAGAAGTGACAAGTTCCACAGCACAATTATCAAAGGACATCACACTGTTCGTTCAACTGTTCATCAACAGCCAACGTCATAGATGGTTGTCAAAAACATGGAGGGGAGAGGAGGAGAGAAAAAGAATCAGAATAGAGACTGAAAGCAATTTGACTGAAAACTAACCATATAAAATCACTGAAGGACTCGAGGTTGATGAGCACATCCAGGCCGTAGCTACCTTACTAACCTCACTGCCTCCAAGATATCATCCTCTTTCATCAGAATTTAGTAATTAAAAATGTTGACCTGGAGAAGCATCTCATCATAATAGGTCTTCTCAAGTGTTTGATTAATAAAATTTGGCTCTGATGACAAAGCTCCCCTTTGATTGAATCCATTTGATCACATACTACAAAGACTTTCACTCAGAAAATCATTCGTCGCACCTTTTTGCCAGAGGGTGTAAAAAATAAGTCATTTAACAATCAAAGTTCAATCGTAGGATATTCAAAATACATATTATGCAGAATTTAACCTTTGTTTTCCTTTTGACATATGTTCGGCAGCAGATTACTTCGGAGGCAAAGTATTTTTCTTCTTAGCCTAGAAGTCAAGGATCAATGGAGTACGATATTTTGACTCATTGTTTTCCTGGGTATGTTGCTGCTGCAGCCTTTTAGAATACTGCCATAGACTATACCTTGGGAATGTCACAGGCAGCCATGTCACAGTCTATGAATGTCAAATGCTCACTAGTAAATTCACCAAGACAAAAAAAATCCTGTATTCTAGGTATGTCAAATGATGCAATAAAATCTCTTGTCAGCTGGAACGAATGTGAAAGATCGGAGATTGGGAAGATCAATCTTGGAGATGTGGCCCAGTTAGGTTTGAGCTAAGGGTCACCTCAAGGTTCAGTCCTACAAACCCATACAAGACTGGACCCAAATCTTCATTTATCAGGAGCTTATTCGGTTTAGTCTGCTACTTGGTTAGTCAAAGTTTTTCCAAGGCAACAATACACCTAGGGCCAACACTTCTCCCTTGAAGTACTACAAAAATGAAAATAAAAATAAAAATTTGCATGAATATGATATCTTTCACGTCCTCAGGATGTTCCAAACACAACTAATGATTTACTTTTGAAGTGTGGTCACTGTTATGTAGGCCAATGTGACAGCCGATTGGAACAGATAGGTATACATGAAACCGATATACTCAATTACACCACAACACATAGAAACATAGAAAAATAGGTGCAGTAGGCGGCCATTCGGCCCTTCGAGCCTGCACCGCCATTCAATAAGATCATGGCTGATCATTCCTTCAGTACCCCTTTCCTGCTCTCTCTCCATACCCCTTGATCCCCTTAACCGTAAGAGCCATATCTAACTCCTTCTTGAATATATTCAGTGAACTGGCATCAACAACGCTCTGCGGCAGGGAATTCCATAGGTTAACAACTCTCTGAGTGAAGAAGTTTCTCCTCATCTCAGTCCTAAATGGCCTACCCCTTATCCTAAGACTATGTCCCCTGGTTCTGGACTTCCCCAACATCGGGAATATTCTTCCCGCATCTAACTGTCCAGTCCCGTCAGAATCTTATACGTTTCTATGAGATCCCCTCTCATCCTTCTAAACCCCAGTGAATAAAGGTCCAGTTGATCCAGTCTCTCCTCTTGACAGCCCAGCCATCCCTGGAATCAGTCTGGTGAACCTTCGCTGCACTCCCTCAATAGCAAGAACGTCCTTCCTCAGACTAGGAGACCAAAATTGAACACAATATTCCAGGTGAGGCCTCACTAAGGCCCTGTACAACTGCAGTAAGACCTCCCTGCTTCTATATTCAAATCCCCTAGCTATGAAGGCCAACATATCATTTGTCTTCTTCACCGCCTGCTGTACCTGCATGCCCACTTTCAGTGACTGATGAACCATGACACCCAGGTCTCGTTGCACCTCCCCTTTTCCTAGTCTGCTGCCATTCAGATAATATTCTACCCTCGTGTTTTTGGCCCCAAAATGGATAACTTCACATTTATCCACATTATACTGCATCTGCCATGCATTTGCCCACTCATCTAACCTATACAAGTCATTTTGCAGTCTCTTAGCATTCTCCTCACAGCTCACTCCGCCACCCAGTTTAGTATCATCTGCAAACTTGGAGATATTACACTCTATTCCTTCATCAAAATCGTGAATGTATATTGTAAAGAGCTGTGGTCCCAGCACTGAGCCCTGCGGCACTCCGCTAGTCACTGCCTGCCATTCTGAAAAGGACCCGTTTATCCTGACTCTCTGCTTCCTGTCTGCCAACCAGTTCCCTATCCACGTCAGTATATTACCCCCAATACCATGTGCTTTGATTTTGCAAAACAATCTCTTGTGCGGGACCTTGTCAGAAGCCTTCTGAAAGTCCAAATACACCACACCCACTGGTTCTCCCTTGTCCACTCTACTAGTTACATCCTCAAAAAATTCCAGAAGATTCGTCAAGCATGATTTCCCTTTCATAAATCCATGCTGACTTGATCCGATTCTGTCACCGCTTTCCAAATGCGCTGCTATTTCGTCCTCCATGATCGATTCCAACATTTTCCCCACTACTGATGTCAAGCTAACCGGCCTATAATTACCAGTTTTCTCTCTCCCTCCTTTTTTAAAAAGCGGTGTTACATTAGCTACTCTCCAGTCCATAGGAACTGATCCAGAGTCGATAGACTGTTGGAAAATGATCACCAATGCATCCACTATTTCTAGGGCCACTTCCTTGAGCACTCTGGGATGCAGACTATCACATTTAAGGCAGAGCCCATTAATCTTGTTTTAGATCTTGTTTCCCATACATCTTAAGTTATTCTACCTTTTGTACCATAATGATGAAAAAAAAACAACATAACTGGAATCGGGTCACACTTTGACTCCAGAGCAGAGCAATACAAGATCCCGAGTGGGGAGGCTACCTCGTATTGTTTGGGTTGGACAACACATGGAGTAAACCTCCAGACTGATCTATTTGTTAATGTTTTGAGAGTACGGGCACTCAGAGTTGCCCAAAACATTTAGGCCTTTAAAATCCAAGGCCTATCTGGCAAACACCTGCAGGAACTTTGGTGGCAATGTGCTGGAATGGCAGCAGTGTGCTGGAATGGCCGGACACGAGTTCGGGACATTGGTAACTCTCTGGGATGGCCTTGTTGGGACAGAGCCCCTGCCTGTCCCTTTCAAGGCCATCAATGTAAGAGAAGATGGGGATGAGGAGGACGACTCTGAATATCCGAGGGCAGACAGCTTGGTGTTCACTCCAACGTGTGCCCCTCCTCTACACCCACCACACCCACCATGGGATTTTAGGCAATAAAAAGTTTGCCAGGCAGCAGAGCAAATATGCATTCATGCTCAGAGCTCCGTTCCGGCCCTAAGATTTCAATTTGGAGCCAGACAATATAAATGGCATGGTAGCTGTAGTACTTGGTGAGAAATTGCTATCATTTTATAGAACTAGTCATTTCCCCACCTTGGGTGTCAGGGGATTGACAAAGGACACAGCCTCGATAAAACTATCGAGCTTGCATAACTAAAATGTTGCACAGTTCTGCACATTAATTAATTTGTTTAATTCCAGGACAAACCTCAGGTCGAGTTATGGGACGCAATATAACCATAGCCTTAGGGGTCAAAATTGCCCCTTTTTGCCCCGCCCATTAGCATCTCGGGGGGCGTTAACAGGCATGAAGCTCTTTTTGCCTAGGGGCGGGGGCACTACCAGCTCTCAGGAAATTGCCCGGTAGTAAGTGGATGCGTGGTCATGGCAGCGCCACGCAACCACCGATGACGTCATCACTGTGCGTGGCGACCCCTTTCTGCCCTGTGGCGGATATTAGCCCATTGCCCGCGAGGCTGGTGCAAGTGGGTGCCAGTGCCAGCCTCATGGGTCGCGAAGTGGTCCGACATCCGCTCGCAGGGCGGAAGTTAAAGTGGAGGTCACCAGCGCCCCGTGCTGCCATCTTGATGGTTTTGCTGAGTCTCCGGTCGGCTACAATACTTGTACCTTAGCGTGGTCCAGGCCGCCATCGTGCAGCCCGGCACTTCATTTTGCATGCCAGGCTGCAGCCCCGGTACCACACTGCCCTGGTGGCCTAGTGGATGTCATCAAAGGCCTTGCAGATTGCGCAGTGGCCCTCCCTTTGAAGCGAAGGGGAAGGACGATGAAACGTGTCAGCACTACGCGGAGCATCCACGTAGTTCTGCCGATCGCGCTCTGTTAGCACCGCTGGCCCCATCCCCACAGGAAGTGGCATGCACGAGATTGCGGTTCACTTCCTCGGAGGAGCGGTAAGGCCAACTCCGTGGCCGGACTTCCGCGTCGGGTGTAGGAAGTGCCACTCTAACAGGTTACCACCCCCAATCAGGGCGCAGGGCAAATTCACCCTTAGATTTTATCTAACCATCTATGTCATTGTTGGCTTCCAACAGATGAACAATAACATTAAAATTGAACATTCCTCCCCCAACCAACACCACCATAAACAAATGAATTGTCCGTCATCTCATTGCTGTCTGAAAATGGCTTCCATATTTGCCTACATAACAATCACGGCACTTCTTGATCAGTTATTTTACGTGAAGCATTACGAGATATTTCTCAGAGCCGCGATAAGCTGCTATGCAAGTGCAAGCCTTTCTTTCAGGGTCACTAGAACTTCACAGCATGTCATAGGCAATGAATTATCCACTGCCATTCTCAAGGTTCTATTGCAGTTTGTTCCTTCTGAAATCTAAATGCTTGCATCTCTTTCTTAATGGCAAGCTTCCAATTTTATGACTGTCCCAAGGCAGTGTGAACCTGGGGAGTTAGTGCTGGCGTCACTACCGTCAAAGAGAATGAGAGAAAGATATTAAGTAAAACAATACGACACCTTTTGAGAGGTTATTTTCTCCTCTTCGTTAAAGTGAGCAAAGATATTGGCACTCATGTCAACTTGTTTGCTATCTGTGAACCGAAGAAAATATACCCTTCCCACCAGCATCCACAAGTCTATTTTCTTTCTATACATCTCTTCGCAAGCCCAGAACTATTGAGTTATTGATGTTCCGTCTTGAATAAAGAATCTGACCAGATACTGTAAGCTCAAAGCAGTGTGACCGTGGTCCTTTATTACAGGTCTCCAGAGTGCCTCTCCAGCCTGTGAGGCCTTCTTATGTACAGGTGCTCCCAAGTGATTGTGGGATCCCTTGGGGCTCCAGGGGATGAGCCCTCTGGTGGTTAAACAAGGTATTTACAGGTTTACATATATAACAACACTGCCCCCCAAAGTCAATAGTGTAACTATTTACAATGTGAGTCGATCTGGGGCCTTCCTTTCCCTGGTTGATCGTCTCGGTGCAATTGCTGGTTTTGGTGAGTCGTTTGTTGGGCCCTTACTGCGCAGCTGGCCTTGCCGGGCTGCTGGGTGTGGCGAGTCCTGCTGGGCTGCTGCAAGTGATGGGTTCTGCTTTGTGGTCAACCGCTGGGTCGGTTGCCACTTGTGTGCGTGCTGGGGGGTCGAAAAAGAGAGGCGCTATTGTGGGTTGTTCTGAATAGTCCGTGAATCCGAGTTTGGTTTGGCCCAAGTTTTTTCTATAGGTGAGTCCATTTGAAAGTTTGACCAGAAACACTCCACTTCCCTCTTTCGCCATGACATTGTCGGGAAGCCACTTGGGACCTTGTCCATAGTTCAACACAAATACAGGGTCACTAATCTCAATTTCGCATGACACATTTGCGTGATCATGGTATGTATTCTGTTGAAGCCGCCTGCTCTCTATCTGTTCGTGTAGATCAGGGTGGACTAACGAGAGCCTCGTCTTAAATGCCCTTTTCATGAGCAGTTCAGCGGGGGGAACCCCAGTGAGCAAGTGGGGTCTTGTGCGGTAACTAAGCAGGACTCGGGATAGGCGAATCTGCAGTGAGCCTTCAGTTACCCTCTTCAAGCTCTGCTTGATTATTTGCACTGCTCATTCTGCCTAACCATTGGACGCTGGTTTAAATGGGGCAGATGTGACATGTTTGATCCCATTGCGGGTCATGAACTCTCTGAACTCGGCACTCGTGAAGCACGGCCCGTTGTCACTCAAGGCCATCAGGCAGGCCGTGCATGGCAAACATGGCCCGCAGGCTTTCAATGGTGGCAGCGGATGTGCTTACCGACAATATCTCACATTCAATCCATTTGGGTTACACATCTACAAACACAAGGAACATTTTTCCGAAGAACGGTGGCACAATTGAGGAACAGTGGAGGACTTTTAAGGAACTCTTTCAAATTGCTCAACAAAAATATATTCCAGTGAAAAAGGGCGGTAAGAGAAGGGATAACCAGCTGTGGATAACCAAGGAAATAAAGGAGTATCAAATTAAAAACCAATACATACAAGGTGGCCAAGGTTAGTGGGAAAATAGAAGATTGGGAAAATTTTAAACGACAGCTAAGAATGACTAAGAAAGCAATAAAGAAAGGAAAGATAGATTACGAAGGTAAACTTGCGCAAAACATAAAAACAGATAGTAAAAGCTTTTACAGGTATCTAAAACGGAAAATAATAACTAAAGTAAATGTTGGTCCCTTAGAAGATGAGAGGGGGATTTAATATTGGGAAATGTGGAAATGGCTGAGACCTTAAACAATTATTTTGCTTCGGTCTTCACAGTGGAAGACACAGAAACCATGCCTGAAATTGCTGGTCACAGGAATGTGGGAAGGGAGGACCTTGAGATAATCACTATCACTATGGGGGTAGTGCTGGATAGGCTAATGGGACTGAAGGTAGACAAGTCCCCTGGTCCTGATAAAATGCATCCCAGGGTATTAAAAGAGATGGCGG
This sequence comes from Pristiophorus japonicus, assembly GCF_044704955.1. Lineage (NCBI taxonomy): Eukaryota > Metazoa > Chordata > Chondrichthyes > Pristiophoridae > Pristiophorus > Pristiophorus japonicus. The sequence continues at coordinate 83,376,359 of NC_091993.1, forward strand.
AAGTTATAGCAGATGCATTCGTTATAATCTACCAAAATTCTCTGGACTCTGGGGAGGTACCAGCGGATTGGAAAGCAGCTAATGTAATGCTTCTGTTTAAAAAAAGGGGGCAGACAAAAGGCAGGTAACTATAGGCCGGTTAGTTTAACATCTGTAGTGGGGAAAATGCTTGAAGCTATCATAAAGGAAGAAATAGCGGGACATCTAGGTAGGAATAGTGCAATCAAGCAGACGCAGCATGGATTCATGAAGGGGAAATCATGTTTAACTAATTTACTGGAATTCTTTGAGGATATAACAAGCATGGTGGATAGAGGTGTGCTGATGGATGTGGTGTATTTAGATTTTCAAAAGGCATTCGATAAGGTGCCACACAAAAGGTTGCTGCGGAAGATAAAGGTACGCGGAGTCAGTGGAAATGTATTAGCATGGATCGAGAATTGGCTGGCTAACAGAAAGCAGAGAGTCGGGATAAATGGGTCCTTTTCGGGTTGGAAATTGGTGGTTAGTGGTGTGCCACAGGGATCGGTGCTGGGACCACAACTGTTTACAATATACATAGATGACCTGGAAGAGGGGACAGAGTGTAGTGTAACAAAATTTGCAGATGACACAAAGATTAGTGGGAAAGCGGGTTGTGAAGAGGACACAGAGAGGCTGCAAAGAGATTTAGATAGGTTAAGCGAATGGGCTAAGGTTTGGCAGATGGAATACAATGTCGGAAAGTGTGAGGTCATCCACCTTGGGGGAAAAAAAAAAAACAGTAAAAGGGAATATTATTTGAATGGGGAGAAATTACAACATGCTGCGGTGCAGAGGGACCTGGGGGTCCTTGTGCATGAATCCTAAAAAGTTAGTTTGCAGGTGCAGCAGGTAATCAGGAAGGCGAATGGAATGTTGGCCTTCATTGCGAGAGGGATGGAGTACAAAAACAGGGAGGTTCTTCTGCAACTGTATAGGGTATTGGTGAGGCCGCACCTGGAGTACTGCATGCAGTTTTGGTCACCTTACTTAAGGAAGGATTTACTAGCTTTGGAGGGGGTACAGAGAAGATTCACTAGGCTGATTCCGGAGATGAGGGGGTTACCTTATGATGATAGATTGAGTAGACTGGGTCTTTACTCGTTGGAGTTCAGAAGGATGAGAGGTGATCTTATAGAAACATTTAAAATAATGAAAGGGATAGACAAGATAGAGGCAGAGAGGTTGTTTCCACTGGTCGGGGAGACTAGAACTAGGGGGCACAGCCTCAAAATATGAGGGAGCCAATTTAAAACCGAAGGAATTTCTTCTCCCAGAGGGTTGTGAATCTGTGGAATTCTCTGCCCAAGGAAGCAGTTGAGGCTAGCTCATTGAATGTATTCAAGTCACAGATAGATAGATTTTTGACCAATAAGGGAATTAAGGGTTATGGGGAGCGGGCGGGTAAGTGGAGCCGGGTCCACGGCCAGATCAGCCATGATCTTGTTGAATGGCAGAGCAGGCTCGAGGGGCTAGATGGCCTACTCCTGTTCCTAATTCTTATGTTATGTTCTTATAGTCAACATGGACCCTAGACCACAGTTTAGAGGGCCAGGACCATAAACTTAGTGGCGCCTCCCTGGGTGCATTGCTTAACTGTGAACAAGTGTTACATTTGTGCACGCAGGACTCCAAGTCTGCATCAATACTGGGCCACCACACGTGGGATCTGGCTATCGCTTTCATCATTACAATGTCTGGGTAGGTATTGTGAAGATCACTAATGAAAGTGTCGCTACCTTTTTTTGGCACCACTACCCGATTACCCCATAGGAGGCAGTCTGCCTGTATGGACATTTCATCTCTGCGCCACTGGTACAGCTTTATTTCTTCGTGCATCTCTAACGGGACACTAGACCAACTCCTGTGGAGCACACAGATTTTTACTAAGGACAGTAAGGTGTCCGGGCTCATCCACGTTCTAATCTATCGGGCGGTAACAGGTGACTGCTCACTCTCGAATGCTTCCATTACCATAACTAAATCTGCGGGCTGTGCCATCTCCACCCCGTGGGAGGCAATGGCAGCCGACTGAGAGCATCGGCACAGTTTTCTGTGCCTGGCCTGTGGCGGATGGCGTAGTTGTATGCGGACTTGAGTGCTCATCTCTGGATGCGGGACGATGGATTCGTATTTATCCCCTTACTTTCAGAAAAGAGGGATATAAGTGGCTTATGGTCAGTTTCCAATTCAAATTTGAGCCCAAACAGATGCATTTGATGCATTTTCTTGACCCCATAAACACACGCCAACGCTTCTTTTTCGATCATGCTGTAGGCCCTCTCAGCCTTAGACAGACCTCTGGATGCATAAGTAACCGGTTGCAATTTCCCAGATTCATTAGCTTGTTGCAATACACACCCGACACCGTATGACGATGCATCACATGCTAGTACCAAACGCTTACATGGATCATACAACACAAGCAATTTGTTTGAACATAACAGCTTCCTAGCTTTCTCAAAGGCATTTTCTTGGCTTTTACCCCATACCCATTCATCTCCTTTACGCAGTAATGAGTGCAATGGTTCTAACAATGTGCTAAAACCCGGCAAGAAGTTACCAAAGTAGTTCAGGAGCCCTAGAAACGATCGCAGCTCCGTCACGTTCTGTGGTATCGGCGCGTTCTTGATTGCCTCCGTCTTCGAATTGGTGGGCCTGATGCCGTCCGCCGCGATTCTTCTCCCCAGGAACTCCACTTCAGGTGTTTTAACCTGAGCCCCACACGATTAAGCCGACTAAGAACCTCCTCCAGGTTCTGCAGGTGCTCGATGGTGTCCCAAGATGTCGTCCTGGAAGGCCACGGTGCGCAGGACCGACTTCAGCAAGCTTTCCACGTTCTTCTGGAATAACGCCGCGGCTGATCGAATACCAAACAGGCATCTGTTGTAAAAGAAGAGACCTTTGTGCGTGTTGATGCAAGTGAGGACCTTTGATGATTTCTCCAGCTCCTGTGTCATGTAGGCCGAGGTCAAGTCCAGCTTCGTGAATGTTTTTCCTCCCGCCAGCGTCGCAAAAAGGTCGTCTGCCTTTGGTAGCGGGTATTGATCCTGCAGGGAGAAACCATTGATAGTTACTTTGTAATCACCACAGATTCTGACGGTGCCATCCCCCTTGAAGACTGGAATAATCAGACTGGCCCACTCATTGAATTTGATTGGCGAAATGATGCCCTCTCGTTGCAGCCGGTCCAGCTCGATCTCCAAACTCACTCATCATGTACGGTACCACTCTCGCCTTGTGATGGATGGGTCGCATCCCCGGAAACAAGAGGATCTGCACTTTTGTTCCTTGGAACTTCCCAATGCCCGGTTCGAACAGCGAGGGGAACTTGTTTTGGACCTGGGTACATGAAGTGTCGTCGACGGACGAGAGCAATCAGACGTCGTCCCAGTTCCAGCATATCTTTCCCAGCCAGCTCCTGCCAAACAGCGTGGGACCATTGCCCGGTACCACCCAGAGTGGTAAATTGTGCACCGCTCCATCCTAGGAGACCTTTACGGCAGCACTGCCGATTACGGGAATCAGTTCCTTTGTGTACGTTCTCAGTTTAGTACGAATGGGAGTCAGGACTGGCCTGGAGGCCTTGCTGCACCACAATTTCTTGAAAGTCTTTTTGCTCATTATGGACTGGCTCGCGCTCATGTCCAGCTCCATTGACACCGGGAGTCCATTTAATTCAACCTTCAGCATTATCGGGAGACACTTTGTGGTAAATGTGTGCACCCCATATACCTTTTCCTCCTCAGTCTGAGGCTCTGTTCGCCGTGATCCACCGTGGATCTGTCCTCCTCTGCAACATGGTGGTTTTCAGGATCAAGGTTTGCAGCTTGCCTGCACATACGTTGGAGGTGTCCCATTGTTCCACAGCCCTTGCAAACGTATCCTTTGAAGTGGCATGAATGGAAGCAATGATCACTTCTGCAGCACCAACAAGGTGTTAATGGCCTTGCGCTCTCGTCAGTCAATGACATTTCATGTACCCAGGTCCTAAGCAAGTTCCCCTCACTGTTCGAATCAGGCATCAGTTCCAAGGAGCAAAAATGCAGATCCACTTGATTCGGGGGGCGTGACCCATCCATCACAAGGCGAGAGCGGTACCATACATGGAGAGAGAGGGTGGAGATCGAGCTGCACCGGCTGCAATGAGAGGGAATCATTTCGCCAATCGAATTTAACGAGTGGGCCAGTCCAATTGAGAGACATCTGCGGATGTGCAGCTGCAGGCATGAGAGTCCTACCCTGTACGTTACGATTTGAAAACATTACTTTGTTCACAGTACTTGCAGCAGCACTCGTGTGCTGAGAAATTTGTTTGGTATTGTCACTGGTGGCAATGAACACCTGGGCTATTGCTATGACTATTCTCAAGGTTGGGGTCTCTACAGTCAAAAGTTTGCGAAATATTATTTCATGGCCAATGTCAAGTACAAAGAAGTCCCTGAGCAGGTGTTCCAAATGTCCTTCAAATTCACAATGTCCTGCAAGGTGCCTTAGGTCGGCGACGTAGCTCGCCACTTCCTGGCTTTCAGACCTCTTGTACGTGTAGAACCGGTACATCGCCTTCAGCTTTCTTTTGGGTTTAGATGCTCCCGGACCAGTGTGCACAAATCATCATACGACTTTCTCTATGGGTTTTGCTGGAGCGAGCAGATTTTTCATGAGGCCATACGTTCGTGCCCCGCGAACGGTGAGGAGGATCGCCTTTTGTTTGGCAGCATTTGTTTCTCCTTCCAGCTCGTTGGCCACGAAGTATTGGTTGAGTCACTCCACGAAGGTTTCCCAATCATCTCTCTCCGAAAATTTCTCCAGGATGCCCACGGTTCTCTACATTGTTGCGGTGGGGTTCATCATCTGTACCTTGTCGCCAGTTGTTATGTCTTGAATAAAGAATCTGACCAGATACTGTAAGCTCAAAGCAATGTCTGACCGTAGTCCTTTGTTACAGGTCTCCAGAACTTAAAGAAGGGTAACTTTGAAGGTATGAGGCATGAATTGGCTAGGATAGATTGGCAAATGATGCTTAAGGGATTGACAGTGGATGGGCAATGGCAGACATTTAGAGACCGCATGGATGAACTACAACAATTGTACATCCCTGTCTGGCGTAAAAATAAAAAAGGGAAGGTGGCTCAACCATGGCTATCAAGGGAAATCAGGGATAATATTAAAGCCAAGGAAGTGGCATACAAATTGGCCAGAAATAGCAGTGAACCCGGGGACTGGGAGAAATTTAGAACTCTGCAGAGGAAGACGAAGGGTTCGATTACGGCAGGGAAAATAGAGTATGAGGGGAAGCTTGCAGGGAACATTAAAATTGACTGCAAAAGCTTCTTTAGATATATAAAGAGAAAAAGGTTAGTAAAGACAAACGTAGGTCCGCTGCAGTCAGAATCAGGGGAAGTCATAACGGGAAACAAAGAAATGGCAGACCAACTGAACAAATACTTTGGTTCGGTATTCACTAAGGAGGACACAAACAACCTTCCGGACATAAAAGGGGTCAGAGGGTCTAGTAAGAAGGAGGAACTGAGGGAAATCCTTATTAGTCGGGATATTGTGTTTGGGAAATTGATGGGATTGAAGGCCAATAAATCCCCAGGGCCTGATGGTCTGCATTCCAGAGTACTTAAGGAGGTGGCCTTGGAAATAGCAGATGCATTGACAGTCATTTTCCAACATTCCATAGACTTTGGATCAGTTCCTATGGAGTGGAGGGTAGCCAATGTAACCCCACTTTTTAAAAAAAGGAGGGGGAAGAGAAAACAGGGAATTATAGACCGGTCAGCCCGACATCGGTAGTGGGTAAAATGATTGAATCAATTATTAAGGATGTCATAGCAGCGCATTTGGAAAGAGGTGACATGATAGGTCCAAGTCAGCATGGATTTGTGAAAGGGAAATCATGCTTGACAAATCTTCTGGAATTTTTTGAGGATGTTTCCAGTAGAGTGGACAAGGGAGAACCAGTTGATGTGGTGTATTTGGACTTTCAGAAGGCTTTCGACAAGGTCCCACACAAGAGATTAATGTGCAAAGTTAAAGCACATGGGATTGGGGGTAGTGCGCTGACGTGGATTGAGAACTGGTTGGCAGACAGAAAGCAAAAAGAGTAGGAGTAAATGGGTACTTTTCAGAATGGCAGGCAGTGACTAGTGGGGTACCGCAAGGTTCTGTGCTGGGGCCCCAGCTGTTTACATTGTACATTAATGATTTAGACGACGGGATTAAATGTAGTATCTCCAAATTTGCAGATGACACTAAGTTGGGTGACAGTGTGAGCTGCGAGGAGGATGCTATGAGGCTGCAGAGTGACTTGGATAGGTTAGGTGAGTGGGCAAATGCATGGCAGATGAAGTATAATGTGGATAAATGTGTGGTTATCCACTTTGGTGGTAAAAACAGACTATTATCTGAATGGTGACAGATTAGGAAAAGGGGAGGTGCAACGAGACCTGGGTGTCATGGTACATCAGTCATTGAAGGTTGGCATGCAGGTACAGCAGGCGGTTAAGAAAGCAAATGGCATGTTGGCCTTCATAGCGAGGGGATTTGAGTACAGGGGCAGGGAGGTGTTACTACAGCTGGACAGGGCCTTGGTGAGGCCACACCTGATCTGATCATGGACTCAGCTCCACTTCCCTGCCCTCTCCCCATAACCTTTTATTCCCTTATCGCTCAAAAATCTGTCTATCTCCACCTTAAATATATTCAATGACCCAGCCTCCACATCTCTCTGGGGCAGAGAATTCCATAGAATTCCATAGAGACAGTTCTGGTCTCCTAACTTGAGGAAGGACATTCTTGCTATTGAGGGAGTGCAGCGAAGGTTCACCAGACTGATTCCCGGGATGGCAAGACTGACATATCAAGAAAGACTGGATCAACTGGAGTTCAGAAGAATTAGAGGGGATCTCATAGAAACATTTAAAATTCTGATGGGTTTAGACAGGTTAGATGCAGGAAGAATGTTCCCAATGTTGGAGAAGTCCAAAACCAGGGGACACAGTCTAAGGATAAGGGGTAAGCCATTTAGGACCGTGATGAGGAGAAACTTCTTCACCCAGAGAGTGGTGAATCTGTGGAATTCTCTACCACAGAAAGTTGTTGAGGCCAATTCACTAAATATATTCAAAAAAGGCTTTAGATGCAAGTCCTTACTACTAGGGGGATCAAGGGATATGGCGAGAAAGCAGGAATTGGGTACTGAAGTTGCATGTTCAGCCATGAACTCATTGAGGTGCAGGTTGGAAAGGCCAAATGGCCTACTCCTGCACCTATTTTCTATGTTTCTATGCTCCTGTGCCTTTCCAGCCTGTGAGGCCTCCTTATGTACAGGTGCTCCCAAGGGATTGTGGGATCCCTTGGGACTCCAGGGGATGAGCCCTCTGGTGGCTAAACAAGGTATTTACAGGTTTACATGTATAACAACACTCCCCCACTCCACCGCTCCCAAAGTCTATAGTTTAACTCTTTACAATGTGAGTCGATCTGGGGCCTTCCTTTCCCTGGTTGATCGTCGGCGAGATTGCGCACATTTCCTCAATGTTTCAAGCCGCGTTGTACATTGATACAATGGAAGATTTTTGGCGTTAAGGTGGACAAGGACAGTTTGAACAGGTGCGTGGATGGATGTGCATGCATAGCTCAAAACACCCAAGAGGGAAACACTGCAGTGACCAAAGAAGGATTCTTGGGCACTCTGCTACTGCTGCAACCAGGGACATTTAAAAAGGTACAGTAAACATAGCACAGCAACCTCCTGAGATAAACAGCAGCTACTTGAGAAATGACACGGCACAAGAAGCCCACAGTTGCTCAGTGCAGGTTTTGAAAAATGTCAATTGCACAGAAGTAGAGAATTGTTATCATTTCAACTGACACTGGCAGAAGCATTTTATTTTCAAGTCATTGTTCACACAAATAATCTAAGTGCTCAGGTAAATCACAGAGCATTTGCTTATTAAATAGTTCCGTGTGTCCCCGTCCCCCCCGCCACCCCCACCAAACCCATGGGTGTTAGGTCAATGAAATAAACTGCAATGAGTAAATCCTGAGAGGTGCAACAAAGCAATTCATTTACATAGGGACAAAATGTGGTGCTGCTGCAAAAATACTTACAATGCACAGCACAAATATAGAATACAGCACATAGCAATATATACTGAAATACTACACAATCTATTGTGTTCCTTACAGATGAGACTGCACACGGAGGTTAAAGTAAGTGACCTCAGTCTTTATTAAGACACTCGAGTGAGGAACAGGCCTTAGGAGCCAGCTTATACACAGTGCTCCCAAGGGATGCTGGGATCCCTTGGGACTTCAGGGGATGCACTCCCCAGTGGCAGAACATGGGAGTGCATGCTTTACAGATACACATCACCACTCCCCCCCCCCTCCCAAAGTCAAAGTGAAAACTATTTACAAGGTGAGGCGGTCAGGAGCCTTTCTATCCCTGGTGGACCGTCTCGGTACAAATATTTTGGTGTGTTGGCTGTGCCCTCGCTGGGCTGGCGTGTTGTTGGCCCTGCAGGGCTGCTGGGTGAGCCTGGCCTTGCTGGGCTGTTGGGCATGATGGGTTCGATTTCCTGGTCCGGGGTGGTGTCGTTGATCCTTTGGGTGTGTGTTGTGGGCTCGAAAAAGGTGGTGTCTGCTGTGGGTTGTTCAGGGCAGTCTGTGAACCGCAGCCTCGTTTGGTCCAGGTGCTTTCTGCAAATTTGTCCATTGCCTAGTTTGACTACAAACACCCTACTCCCTTCTTTAGCTATCACCGTGCCCACGATCCACTTGGGACCATGTCCATAGTTTAGCACAAACACGGTCATTCAGATCAATTTCCCGTGACACAGTGGCGCGACCATTGTTTACATTTTGTTGCTGCTGCCTGCTCTCTACCTGATCATGCAGGTTGGGGTGAACCAACAAGAGTCTGGTTTTAAGTGTCCTTTTCATGAGTAGCTCAGCCAGGGGCACCTCTGTGAGCGAGTGGGGTCTCGTGCGGTAGCTGAGCAGTACTCGGGGACAGGCGGGTTTGGAGTGAGCCTTCTGTGACTCGTTTAAGGCTCTGTTTGATTGTTTGTACTGCCCGCTCTGCCTGCCCATTGGAGGCTGGTTTAAACGGGGCCGAGGTGACATGTTTGATCCCATTGTGGATCATGAATTCTTTAAATTCGGCACTGGTGAAACATGGCCCGTTGTCACTGACCAGTATGTCAGGCAGGCCGTGGGTGGCAAACATGGCCCTCAGGCTTTCAATGGTGGCGGTGGCGGTGTTTCTCGACATTATTTCACAATCAATCCATTTTGAAAAAGCATCCACCACCACCACCACCAGGAACATTTTACTGAGAAACGGGCCTGCATAGTCGATATGGATCCTCGACCATGGTCTCGAGAGCCAGGACCATAAACTTAGTAGTGCCTCTCTGGGCGCGTTGCTCAACTGAGCACACACACTGCATTGCCGTACACAGGACTCTAAGTCAGAGTTGATACCGGGCCACCACACGTGGGATCTGGCTATCGCTTTCATCATTACTATACCCGGGTGTATGCTGTGGAGATCCGAGATGAACATCTCCCTGCCCTTTTTGGGTAGCACTACGCGGTTACCCCACAACAGGCAGTCTGCCTGAATGGACAGCTCATCCTTTCGCCGCTGGAATGGCTTGATTAGCTCTTGCATTTCAACGGGGTTGCTGGCCCAGCTCCCATGCAGAACACAGTTTTTTTTTTTTACTTAGGACAGCAGAGGATCTTGGCTGGTCCAAGTTCTAATCTGGCGGGCCGTGACAGGTGATTTATCATTTTGAAACGCTTCCATGACCATCAACAAGTCTGCGGGCTGCACCACCATCAAGTAGTTTGCAGGCTGCGTCATTTCCATGCCCGTGGTGGGCAATGGTAGCCAACTGAGAGCATCCACACAGTTCTCGGTGCCTGGCCTGTGGCAGATGGTATAGTTATACGCAGATAGCGCGAGTGCCCACCTTTGTATGCGGGCTGAGGCATGAATATTTATCCTTGTTTTCAGCGAACAGGGATATGAGGGGCTTGTGATCGGTTTCCAGCTCAAATTTGAGGCCAAATAGGTACTGATGCATTTTCTTTACCCCGAACACACACGCTAATGCCTCCTTCTCAATCATGCTGTAGGCCCTCTCAGCCTTAGACAAGCTCCTGAAGGCTTAGGCGACAGGTTGCAACTTCACCGCAACATTAGCTTGTTGTAATACACACCCGACTCCATACGACAACGCATCACATGCTAGCACAAGTCTTTTACACGGGTTATACAATACAAGCAGCTAGTTGGAGCATAAAATGTTTGGCTCTCTCAAAAGCAATTACTTGTTTTTTTCCCCTATACCCAGCTCTCACCTTTACGCAATAACACATGTAGGGACTCTAAGAGGGTGCTTAACCTGGTAGGAAGTTACCAAAATAGTTGAGGAGTCCCAGGAACGACCACAGCTCCACGACGTTCTGTGGCCTGGGCGCGTTCCTGATAGCCTCTGCCTTGGCGTCTGTGATCTGAATGCCATCTGCCACGATCTTTCTCCCCAAAAACTCCACTTCTGTTGCCATGAAGACGCATTTTGAACTCTTCAGCCACAGCCCTATGCGATCCAGTCGCTGAAGGACCTCCTCCAGGTTTTGTAGGTGCTCAACGGTAGCCCGACCCATGACCAATATATCGTCCTGAAAAACCACCGTGCGTGGTACCGACTTGAGTAGGCTCTCCATGTTTCTCTGGAAGATCGCTGCAGCCGACCGAATTCTAAACAGGCATCTGTTGTAGATGAACAGTCCCTTGTGCGTGTTGATGCAGGTGAGGCCCTTCGAAGACTCCTCCAGCTCCTGCGTCATGTAGGCCGAAGTCAGGTCAAGCTTGGTGAATGTCTTGCCTCCTGCCATCGTCGCAAATAGGTCGTCTGTCTTAGGTAGCGGGTATTGGTCCTGTCGCGAGAAACGATTAATAGTTACTTTATAATCGCCGCAAATCCTGACCGTGTCATCATTTTTGATTACTTGAACAATCGGGCTGGCCCACTCGCTGAATTCCACTGAGGAGATGCGTTGCAGCCTGTCAAGCTCTATTTCCACTCTCTCCCTCATCATGTGAGGTACCGCTCGCATCTTATGGTGAATGGGTCGTGCCTCTGGGAACAAATGGATCCGCACCTTCGCCCCGGAAAAGTTTCCAATGCCTGCCTTAAAAGGGGAAGGAAATTTGTTGAGAACCTGGGTACGAGGCCTGATCGACATGTGATAGCGCTCGGATGTCATCCCAGTTCCAGTGGATTTTGCCCAGCCAGCTCCTTCCAATCAGTGTGGGGCCATCGCCCGGGACAATCCAGAGTGGCAGTTCATGCACTGTGCCCTCGTAGGTGACCTTGACCATGGTGCTGCCCAGGACAGTGATGAACTCTTTGGTGTACGTTCTCATTTTCGTGTGGATGGGGCTCAGGGCTGGTCTGAGTGCCTTGTTGCACCAGTCTCTCAAACATCTTTTTACTCGTGATGGATTGGCTAGCGCCAGTGTCCAGTTCCATGGCTATGGATAAGCCATTCAATTTTACATTTGGCATTATAGGTGGACATTTCGTCGAAAATGTGTGCACCCTATGTACTTCAGCATCTGCCTTCTCCGAGGCTCAAAATTGCTTTGATCCACCATGGACCAATCTTCCTCTGCCATGTGGTGATTAGCGGGTTTTGCAGAGCTTGCAGCTCGTTGGAGGTGCCCCATTGTTCCAAAGCTCTTGCAAACGGCATGAATAGGCTGAATGAAAGCCTCCACAATGCCAAGGTGTGAATTGCCTTGCATTCATCCTTTGTTGCGGACTCAGTCATCTGGGTCACCTGAGGCCTGCTGGCAGTTGCAGATTCATGGTTTCTGCCCTGTACATTTCTGCTCGCAAACACAATTCCACTTATTTTATGAACATTGCTAACACTTGTGTGCTGAGATTTGTTTGGTGTCATCACTGGTGGACATAAACGCCTGTGCTATCGCAATGGCCTTACTGAGGGTTGGTGTCTCTACAGTCAAATGTTTTCGTAGGCTGGTCTCGTGGCCAATGCCCAGTACAAAAAAGTCTGAGCATTTGCTCCAGGTAGCCATCAAACTCACATTGTCCTGCAAGTCGCCTTAGCTCGGCGTCGTAGCTTGCCACTTCCTGACCTTCAGATCGGTGATACATGTAGAAGCGATACCTCACCATCAGCACGCTCTCTCTCAGGTTAAGATGCTCCAGAACCAGTGTACACAGTTCCTCATATGACTTATCTGTGGGTTTCACCGGGGCCAGAAGATTCTTCATGAGGCTGTAGGTCGGTGCCCCGCAGACCGTGAGGAGGACCGCTCTCCTTTTTGCAGCGCTTCCTTCTCAGTCCAGCTTGTTGGCTACAAAGTACTGGTCTAGTCATTCGACATAGGCTTCCCAGTCCTCACACTCTGAGAACTTCTCCAGGATGCCCAACAGTTTGCTGCATCTTTGCGTTGGATTCGTATACTCGTCGCCAGTTATTGTGTTCCTAACACAGATGAGACTGCACACAGGGAGGTTAAAGTAACAGTGACCTCAGTCTTTAATAAGATACTCCAGAGTGAGGAACAGGCCCTGGGGGCCAGCTTATATACAGTGCTCCCAAGGGATGCTGGGATCCCTTGGGCCTTCAGGGGATGCGTTCCCTGGTGGCAGAACATGGGAGTGCATGCTTTACAGATACACAACACAATCCATAATGCTTCACGACATTGGGCACTGAATTAAGCTCCATAGATTGACCAATTAACATTCTGACTGTTTATTGCAGTGCTGTAAACCACTCTAATCATTATGATGGACTGAGCAATGGAATGGGTGACATTTAAAAAATAAGTAATTCTCAGGGGCTGAGAGTTCCTAGTTGGCCTGAGTTTGCTTCAACCGAGTGGCTCTCTAGGCCACTTCAGAGGGCAGTTAAGCGTCAAGTAAATTGGTGTGGAACTGGAGTCACATGTAGGCCAGATTGGATAAGGACAGTAGGTTTCCTTTAATAAAAAGGACATTTATGAACCAGTTGGACTTTTACTAATAGCTTCATGGTCACTTTTACAGATACTAATTTTTTTTTTTTAAATCCAGACTTATTTTTGAACTAAATTCAAAATTCTCAAACTGCCATGGAATTTGAAATCGTGTTCACCGGATTATTAGTCCAGAAGCTTAACCACTGCATTACTTTTCACCTCAGGCACCCAGATTCTAATGCAGTTCAGACTGATGGGATGGAAGTTTTTTGCAATCTGTCTGTCTGCTGATTTTGGCTGTCGCAGACCAGTCCCCATTGGGAATGGGTTCACAGCACAAAATTGACCTTAATGGAGCACGAGTTGACAATTTTACTCAAATGACAGTGCAGCAAATGAAAAGAAAAAGCTAATTCCTAGGTGTGGGCTGAGGCAGACATTTGGGGCAGAGTACAGTGAGTTTTTCTCTCCATTAAAATCATATTTACCTGACCTGGGAGTGCTTGATGCTCAAAATAGAAAAATACTCCATTCACCAATACCAAATTCACAAAACAAAAGTCTTCAGTCATGAGAAAAAGAATTGAGCATTCGGATTCAGTCCAGTGAAATTTGACCAATCAAAAAGTAAGAGAGAACTTTAGTTTTTCTCATTGGAAACTGTAAAACTTTAGCTTTGCCAATTAAAAGCAAAACCATTTGAACTCATTAGTACTAAAGAAAAGTAGAAAGATATGAAAGTAAGATTTTGCTGGTCTTGGGGACATCAGTTTATTTGTGATGATGTGTACTAGAAAACATGTCGAAGAAAATGATTTCCCTTCGAACATACAGGGGTCAGATTTCAAGTGACTGTTTCCATTGGGCAGGCTCGAGGTGGGTGGAGTGAATCCACTGCCTACATGCCTGATGGAAACGGTCAGAGGCTCAAACCATTTTCATGTTTGGGCCTCGTGCATTCCATCGGTGAACTGCTCCAAATGCACAGCCTGCTCGCCAATTGGAAAGGTTGGGAAACCCAGCGGCTCCATCGAGAAGCCCAGCAGGTAAGTTAAGGGGGAAGAGGGCGAGAAGCAGGAAGGCAAATGAAATGTTGGCCTTTATTGCAAGGGGGATGGAGTATAAAAGCAAGGAACTGTACAGGGTATTGGTGAGGCCACACCTGGAGTACTGCGTACAGTTTTCGCCTCCTTATTTAGGGAGGGATATACTTACATTGGGGACAGTTCAGAGAAGGTTCATGAGGTTGATTCCTGAGATAAGAACATAAGAAATAGGAACAGGAGTAAGCCATACGGCCCCTCGAGCCTGCTCCGCCATTCAATAAGATCATGACTGATCTGATCACGGACTCAGATCCACTTCCCTGCCCACTCCCCATAACCACTTATTCCCTTATCGTTTAAGAAACTGTCTATTTCAGTCTTGAATTTATTCAATGTCTCAGCTTCCACAGCTCTCTGAGGCAGCGAATTCCACAGATTTACAACCCTCAGAGAAGAAATTTCTTCTCATCTCAGTGTGTGAAGGGAGTATATTGGAAGATCTGGTTATTGCTCAGATTTCTAAACCTGACTTCCCAAAGACAGAGGACTACACCCAGGTTTTCCAATGACTCCCTACATATTCTTGTGGAAGGAGTCAGAGCACACAGGGAGGTCCTCTTCATTACTGTTGGGCGGAAGAGACCTCCCCAAAAGACAAAGAGTCTGGTTCCAAATAGCTGAGGAGGTGGACACAGCAGGGATGTGGTGAAGCAGACCTGGTGCAGTGCCGGAAGCGCTTCAATGATCTGATGAGGTCACTCGCCTTCATCCTGCTGTGCCTGTCATCACATCCTATCACTCTGCCTTCTCAAGTCTGCTCCTGCACATCATTACTCACACCAACCTAACTTGTACATCCACACATCCCCCTCTGACCAAACACCCCTCACACTCACTCTCATCCTAATGCAATCATACCAACTATCACACAAGGAGGCCTTTTGGCCTTGGCACCACACTCCCGCATAGTCACCCTCTACAGATGTAACCCACATTCCTTACACGTATGCCATCACTCTCACTCAAACTTCTCATCTTTCCCTCCTTGCAGGAGAAACAAGCGCACAATAACCGGGAGGGGGAGAGAACCAGAGGTGACCCTTCAGCACTAGCTCCAGCAGAGCAGGTGGCCCTGATGGTGTCAGGAGTTGTAGAGCAGCTGGTGGTGGGAGATGGAGAGAGAGGGGAACTGCTCAGCAATCTAGTGACAGAATTACATCTCATACAGCCACATGGCATACAGCAGTCACTCATATAGCAACTGATGTCAGCAGCCAGTGAATGTTCATCATGTGCACAATGGTATCGTTACCCATTCTTATAACATTTCTGAACCATCTCTTTACTCTCCCACAGGTCCATCAAGAGCTCCCCCACCATCCCCCCCCCCTTCCCCGCACCCCCCCTGCCACCACAGTCCAGCTGAAGGAGGACGACTCCTCCTCAGAGGAATCCCCAGCCTCTGAAGGTGCACCATCAGCAAACCCAAGCGCACCCAGCACTGGCACAGATACGCACACCTTGGTGGGCCCTATGCAAGATAGAGTAGTCTTGTCACCTGTCACAGGCTATGGTGATTATATGCTGTTCCATGGAAAGGATGGCTATCTGCATGGAGCAGCTAATGCGCTACTCAGAGCAGCACCTATCTAGGGACAACAGATGAGAGGGGCTCATAGACCTCCTCTCTAGGAAGGATGTAAATGTAGACTTGGGTCCTCATGTCCCCACTGATGTGCAGCACAATGCTCTCCAGCTCCTTGCTCACAGGGAAATGCAAGTTGCCCATGAGAGGGATGATGATGAGGGAACATGAAGTGGGGGCTCCTTTCCAGGCGCTCACACTTCTGCTCCGTTGTCTCAACCACCACTCCCCCGCCCCCCCGCCCCCCGTTATGTATGCAACACCTTGTAACGAGCATTCTACCGCCACCAGAGGGCGCATCTGTTGGAGTCCCAAGGGATCCCAGCATCACTTGGGAGCACTACATACAAGCAGGCTTCCCATGCTGTGCCAGCACTCTGGAATCAGAATAAAGAGACTAAGGTCACACTTACTCAAGTCTACAGTACTCAGTCACATTGTTTTATTTGAGACGTAACAACTGGTAACGACTAATAGATAACGAGCCATCATGCAAAAATGCAAGGAACTGTTGGTATCTTGGAGAAATTCTCAGAAGATGATGATTGGGAAACCTTCGTGGAGCGACTCGACCAAAACTTCGTGGCCAACGAGCTGGAAGGGAATGAGAACGCTGCCAAATGAAGGGCGATCCTCCTCATTGTCTGCGGGGCAACAACCTATGGCCTCATGAAGAATCTTCTTGCTCCAGTGAAACCAAAACCAAATTGTATGAAGAACTGTGTACTCTGGTCCTGGAGCACCTAAATCCAAAGGAGAGCGATCTGATGGCAATGTATTGATTTTTCACATGTCAACGGTCTGAAGGCTAGGAAGTGGTGAGCTATGCCGTTGAACTAAGGCGCCTTGCAGGACATTGCGAATTCGGTGGATTCCTGGAGCAAATGCTTAGAGACTTTTTTGTGCTTGGCATTGGCCATGAGTCAAACTATTGACTGTTGAATCACCGAACCTGAGTAAAGCCATAACGATAGCCCAGGCATTTATGTCCATCAGCGATAACATTAAACAAATTTCGCAGCATAAAGATGCATCGGCAAGTACTGTACACAAAGTAACATCGTTTTCAGGCAGGAATGCATTTGGCAGAATGTACACGCCTGCAGCTGCACGACCTCAGATGACAGTGTTCACCATCAAGTGTGAATGTGAGGCAATTAACACCTTGTTGGCGCTGCGGAGGTGATCATTGAGCCTATGGCTCTTGAAACATTATAGAAACATAGAAACATAGAAAATAGGTGCAGGAGTAGGCCATTCGGCCCTTCTAGCCTGCACCGCCAATGAGTTCATGGCTGAACATGCAACTTCAGTATCCCATTCCTGCCTTCTCGCCATATCCTTTGATCCCCCGAGTAGTAAGGACTTCATCCAACTCCTTTTTGAATATATTTAGTGAATTGGCCTCAACAACTTTCTGTGGTAGAGATTTCCACAGGTTCACCACTCTCTGGGTGAAGAAGTTTCTCCTCATCTCGCTCCTAAATGGCTTACCCCTTATCCTTAGACTGTGACCCCTGGTTCTGGACTTCCCCTACATCTTCCTACATCTAATCTGTCTGAACCCATCAGAATTTTAAATGTTTCTATGAGGTCCCCTCTCATTCTTCTGAACTCCAGTGAATACAAACCCAATTGATCCAGTCTTTCTTGATAGGTCAGTCCTGCCATCCCGGGAATCAGTCTGGTGAACCTTCGTTGCACTCCCTCAATAGCAAGAATGTCCTTCAAGTTAGGAGACCAAAACTGTACACAATACTCCAGGTGTGGCCTCACCAAGGCCCTGTACAATTGTAGTAATACCTCCCTGCCCCTGTACTCAAATCCCCTCGCTATGAAGGCCAACATGCCATTTGCTTTCTTAACCGCCTGCTGTACCTGCATGCCAACCTTCAATGACTGATGTACCATGACACCCATGTCTCGTTGCACCTCCCCTTTTCCTAATCTGTCACCATTCAGATAATAGTCTGTCTCTCTGTTTTTACCACCAAAGTGGATAACCTCACATTTATCCACATTATACTTCATCTGCCATGCATTTGCCCACTCACCTAACCTATCCAAGTCACTCTGCAGCCTCATAGCATCCTCCTCGCAGCTCACACTGCCACCCAACTTAGTGTCATCCGCAAATTTGGAGATACTACATTTAATCCCCTCGTGTAAATCATTAATGTTCAGTGTAAACAGCTGGGGCCCCAGCACAGAACCTTGCGGTACCCCACTAGTCACTGCCTGCCATTCTGAAAAGTAACCATTTACTCCTACTCTTTGCTTCCTGTCTGCCAACCAGTTCTCAATCCACGTCAGAGCACTACCCCCAATCCCATGTGCTTTAACTTTGCACATTAATCTCCTGTGTGGGACCGTGTCGAAAGGCTTCTGAAAGTCCAAATATACCACATCAACTGGTTCTCCCTTGTCCACTCTACTGGAAACATCCTCAAAAAATTCCAGAAGATTTGTCAAGCATGATTTCCCTTTCACAAATCCATGCTGACTTGGACCTATCATGTCACCTCTTTCCAAATGCACTGCTATGACATCCTTAATAATTGATTCCATCATTTTACCCACTACTGAGGTCAGGTTGACCAGTCTAATTCCCTGTTTTCTCTCTCCCTCCTTTTTTTAAAAAAGTGGGGTTACATTGGCTACCCTCCACTCGATAGGAACTGATCCAGAGTCAATGGAATGTTGGAAAATGACTGTCAATGCATCTGCTATTTGCAAGGCCACCTCCTTAAGTACTCTGGGATGCAGTCCATCAGGCCCTGGGGATTTATCGGCCTTCAATCTCATCAATTTCCCCAACACAATTTCCCGACTAATAAGGATTTCCCTCAGTTCCTCCTCCTTATTAGACCCTCTGACCCTTTTTATATCCGGAAGGTTGTTTGTGTCCTCCTTAGTGAATACCGAACCAAAGTACTTGTTCAATTGGCCTGCCATTTCTTTGTTCCCCATTATGACTTCCCCTGACTCTGACAGCAGGGGACCTACGTTTGTCTTTACTAACCTTTTTCTCTTTACATATCTATAGAAACTTTTGCAATCCGTCTTAATGTTCCCTGCAAGCTTCTTCTCGTACTCCATCTTCCCTGCCCTAATCAAACCCTTTGTCCTCCTCTGCTGAGTTCTAAATTTCTCCCAGTCCCTGGGTTCGCTGCTATTTCTGGCCAATTTGTATGCCACTTCCTTGGCTTTAATATTATCCCTGATTTCCCTTGATAGCCACAGTTGAGCCACCTTCCCTTTTTTATTTTTATGCCAGACAGGGATGTACAATTGTTGTAGTTCATCCATGCGGTCTCTAAATGTCTGCCATTGCCCATCCACAGTCAACCCCTTAAGTATCATTTGCCAATCTATCCTAGCCAATTCACGCCTCATACCTTCAAAGTTACCCTTCTTTAAGTTCTGGACCATGGTCTCTGAATTAACTGTTTCATTCTTCATCCTAATGCAGAATTCCACCATATTATGGTCACTCTTCCCCAAGGGGCCTCGTACAACGAGATTGCTAATTAATCCTCTCATTACACAACACCCAGTCTAAGATGGCCTCCCATTGGTCTAGAAAACCATCCCTTATGCACTCCAGGAAATCCTCCTCCACCGTATTGCTTCCAGTTTGGTTAGCCCAATCTATGTGCATATTAACATCACCCAGTATAACTGCTGCACCTTTATTGCATGCACCACTAATTTCCTGTTTGATGCCCTCCCCAACATCACTACTACTGTTTGGAGGTCTGTACACAACTCCCACTAAGGTTTTTTGCCCTTTGGTGTTCTGCAGCTCTACCCATAGATTCCAAATCATCCAAGCTAATGTCCTTCCTAACTATTGCATTAATCTCCTCTTTAACCAGCAATGCTACCCCACCTCCTTTTCCTTTTGTTCTATCCTTGCTGAATGTTGAAAACCCCTGGATGTTGAGTTCCCAGCCCTGATCATCCTGGAGCTACATTTCTGTAATCCCAATCACATCATATTTGTTAACATCTATTTGCAGAGTTAATTCATCCAACTTATTACGGATACTCCTTGCATTAAGACACAAGCCTTCAGGCTTGTTTTTTTAAACACCCTTTGTCCTTTTAGAATTTTGCTGTACAGTGGCCCTTTTTGTTCTTTGCCTTGGGTTTCTCTGCCCTCCACTTTTCCTCATCTCCTTTCTGTCTTTTGCTTTTGTCACCTTTTTGTTTCCCTCTGTCTCCCTGCATTGGTTCCCATCCCCCTGCCATATTAGTTTAACTCCTCCCCAACAGCACTTGCAAACACTCCCCCTAGGACATTGGTTCCAGTCCTGCCCAGGTGCAGACCATCCGGTTTATACTGGTCTCACCTCCCCCAGAACCGGTTCCAATGCCCCAGGAATTTGAATCCCTCCCTGCTGCACCACTGCTCAAGCCACGTATTCATCTGCACTATCCTGCGATTCCTACTCTGATTAGCATGTGGCACTGGTAGCAATCCCGAGATAACTACTTTTGAGGTCCTACTTTTTAAATTTAGCTCCTAAAATTAGTTTCATAGGACCTCATCCCTTTATTTTACCTATGTCGTTGGTACCAATGTGCACCACGACAACTGGCTGTTCTCCCTCCCTTTTTAGAATGTCCTGCACCCGCTCCGAGACATCCTTGACCCTTGCACCAGGGAGGCAACATACCATCCTGGAGTCTCGGTTACGGCTGCAGAAACGCCTATCTATTCCCCTCACAATTAAATCCCCTATCACTATCGCTCTCCCACTCTTTTTCCTGCCCTCCTGTGCAGCAGAGCCAGCCACGGTGCCATGAACTTGGCTGCTGCAGCCCTCCCCTGATGAGTCATCCCCCTCAACAGTACTCAAAGCAGTGTATCTGTTTTGCAGGATGTCATGTCCACAGGGGACCCCTGCACTACCTTCCTTGCACTACTCTTCCTGCTGGTCTTCCATTCCCTAGCTGGCTGTGGACCCTTCTCCTGCGGTAAGACCAACTCGCTACACGTGCTACTCACGTCATTCTCAGCATCGTGGATGCTCCAGAGTGAATCCACCCTCAGCTCCAATTCCGCAACGCGGTCAGTCAGGAGCTGGAGGTGGATACACTTCCCGCAGATATAGTTGTCAGGGACACCGGAAGTGTCAGAGTTCCCACATGGTGCAGGAGGAGCATATCATGTGACCGAGCTCTCCTGCCATGACTTAACCCTTAGATACACTTAAATTTGCAACAACAAATTTAAAAGTTACTCACTGTTATAGAAGAGAAAAAAGAAAAACTACTCACCAATCACCAGCCAATCACTTACCCCCTTGGCTGTGACGTCACCTTTCTATTTCTTTTTGCCTTCTCCCTGTAGCTGTACAAGCTCGCCTCACCGACGCACCTCCTCGACGCTAGGCCCCGAACTCCCTGCTGTGCCTTTTATCGGCCTCTCACCGAAGTCCCGACTGCCTCTCCACGCACCTCCTCGACGCTGGGCCCCGGACTCCCTGCTGTGCCTTTTTTGGCCTCTCACTGAAGTCCCGACTGCCACTCCACGCACCTCCTCGACGTTGGGTCCCGGACTCCCTGCTGTGCCTTTTATAGGCCTCTCACCGAAGTCCCGACTGCCTCTCCACGCATGCAAGGACTATGGAACAATGGGACACCTCCAGCGAATGTGCAGACAAGCTGCAAACGCTGCAAAGCACCACGTTGCAGAGGAAGATCGATCCATGGCAAATCAAACTGAACTAGAGACTCGAATCGAAGAGGCAAAAAAGTGTATGGGGTACACACCTTCACCATGAAATATCCACCAATTATGTTAAAAGTTGAACTGAACGAAATTCCAGTATCCATGTAATTGGACAGGGGTGCAAGTCAGTCTATCATGAGCAAAAAGGCTTTCGAGAGGCTGTGGTGCAACAAGGGGACCAAGGCTCAAGCTGAGCCCTATTCATACCAAGCTGAGAACTTACATTAAAGAACTGATCCCTGTAATTGGCAGCGCAGCAGTAAAAGTCTCCTATGATGGAGCGGTGCACGAACTACCACTATGGATTGTACCAGGAGATGGCCCCACGCTGTTCGGCAGAAGCTGGCTGGAAAAAATCCGGTGGAACTGGAACAACATCCAAGCGCTTTCATCCGTCGACAGCGCTTCATGTGCCCAGGTTTTGAGCAAGTTCCTTTCGTTGTTAGAGCCAGGCATCGGAAATTTCTCTGGGGCGAAGGTGCAGAGAGAAAGTGGAGATCGAGCTGGACAGGCTGCAACGAGAGGGCATCATCGCACCGGTGGAGTTCAACGAGTGGGCCAGTCCGATTGTTCTGGTTCTCAAAGGCGATGGCACGGTTAGAATTTGTGCGGACTATAAGTAACAATGAATCGTTTTTCGCGGCAGAACCAGTACCCGCTACCCAAGGCAGATGACCTATTTGCGACGCTGGCAGGAGGGAAGACGTTCACCAAGTTGGACCTGACCTCCGCGTACATGACGCAGGAGCTGGCAGAATCTTCGAAAGGCCTCACCTGCATCAACACGCACAAAGGTCTGTTCATCTACAATAGATGCCCGTTTGGGATTCGATTGGCCACGGCTATTTTTCAAAGGAACACGAAGAGTCTCCTAAAGTCGATTCTGCACACCGTGGTTTTCCAGGACGACATATTGATCATAGGTCAGGACACCATTGAACACTTGCAGAACCTGGAAGAGGTTCTAAGTTGGCTAGATCGTGTGGGACTCAGGTTGAAACGCTCGAAGTATGTTGTCCTGGCGCCAGAGGTCGAGTTCTTAGGGAGAAGAATCGCAGTAGTGGAGTTGCATGAAGAGATCAAGCCGTTCCTGCGGCGCAAAGACGAAATGTCCATACAGGCGGACTGTCTTTTGTAGGGTAATCGCATGGTTTTGCCTAAGAAAGGCAGAGAAACGTTCATATGTGACCTACACAGTACCCACCCAGGCATAGTAATGATGAAAGCTATAGCCAGATCCCATCTGTGGTGGCCCGGCATCAACTTAGATTGGAATCTTGCATGCGTCAATGCAACACTTGCTCTCAACTGAGCAATGCACCCAGGGAGGCACCACGAAGTTTGTGGTCATGGCCCTCCAAACCGTGGTCTAGGATCCACGTTGACTTCGCTGGCCCGTTTCTAGGCAAAATGTTTTTGGTTGTTGTGGATGCTTATTCAAAATGGATTGAGTGTGTAATAATGTCTGCAAGCACGTCCACTGCCACCATCGAAAGCCTACGAGCCATGTTTGCCACGCATGGCCTGCCTGATGTCAGCAACAATGGGCCGTGCTTCACCAGCACTGAATTCAAGGAATTCAGGACCCGCAATGGGATCAAGCACGTCACATCTGCCCCGTTCAAGCCCACATCTAATGGCTTGGCAGAATGGGCAGTCCAAACCATCAAGCAAAGCTTGAAACGCATGTTGGAAGGCTCCCTGCAGACCCACCTGTCCAGAGTTCTGCTCAGCTACCGCACAAGATCCCACTCGCTCACCGGGGTTCCCCCTGCCGAACTGCTCATGAAAAGGACACTCAAAACAAGGCTCTCTGGTCCACCCTGATCTCCATGATCATGTCGAGGGCATCAATAAAGCATGCATCATGATCGTGCAAATTTGTCATGTGATATTGAAGTCAATGACCCTGTATTTGTACTCAACTATGTACATGGCCCCGAATGGCTTGCAGGCACTGTCGTAGCCAAAGGAGGGAGTAGGGTGTTTGAGGTCAAATTTCCAAATGGACTAACTTGCAGAAAGCATTTGGACCAAACCAAACTGCGATTCACAGACAGCTGCGAGCAACCTGGAGGACACCACCAACTTCAACCCTCCGATATTCACACAAGTAGTAACCGACATCACGGTTGATCATGAAACTGAACCCATCATCCCCAGCAGCCCAGCAAGGCCAGCTGCACAGCAGCCCAGCGAAGGCCCCACCAACTCACCTGCACCTGTGTTTGTCGACAAGGGAACGGAAAGCCCCAGATCGTCTCACCCAGTAAATAAGTGTACTATTGACTTTAGGGGGGGCGGGGGTGGGGAGTGATGTTATGTATGCAACACCTTGTAACCAGCATTCTACCGCCACCAGAGGGTGCATCTGTTGGATTCCCAAGGGATCCCAGCATCCCTTGGGAGCACTGCATATAAGCAGGCCTCCCATGCTGTGCCAGCACTCGAGTCAGAATAAAGAGACTAAGGTTATACTTACTCAAGTCTACATACTCAGTCACATTGCTTTATTTGAGACATAACAAGGGGCTCAACAAGGTAGATGCAGAGAGGATGTTTTGTGGGGGAATAGTTTCAGAATAAGGGGTCACCCATTTAGAACTGAGATGAGGAGGAATTTCTTTTCTCAGAGGGTCATAAATCTGTGGAATTCTCTGCCAAAGAGAGCTGTGGAGGCTGGGTCATAGAATATATTTAAAATGGAGATGGACAGATTTTTGAGCAATGAGAGTGAAGGGTTATGGGGAGCGGTAAGGGAAGTGGAGCTAAGCCCAAGATCAGATCAGCCATGATGTTATTAAATGGCGGAGCAGGCTTGAGGGACCAAATGACCTACTCCTATTTCTTATGTTCTAAGCAATCCCTTTAAGGAAATTATTTTCAAGGATTACTACAATCATGAGACCCCACCCGGTTACTATTTTCTGCTGAATATCACCACACAATATCCCATTAATTAGCACATGGTAATGAATGAATTCAGGCCCATCGAATTATCTAAGAGTTCAGGGAAATGTAATAATCCACTCTTGTTTCATTCGCATAGTATAGGTATTAGCCTTGGCTCGGTGGTAGTACTTTGAGTTAGAAAGTCGTGGGTTGAAGCTCCACTCCAGGAACTTGAGCACATATCGTCGGCTGTCACTTTAGTGTAGTCCTGAAGGACTGCTGCTCTGTCAGAAATACTATCTTTTTGTTGAGATGATAAACCCCATCTGCCCTTTCAGGTGAATGTAAAAGATCCCATGGCACTATTTACAAAGTGACAAAGTATTTACAGCACAGAAACAGGCCATTCAGCCCAACAGATGTTTATGCTCCGCACAAACTTCTTCTCACTCCTCATCATTTGAAAAGGACAGTCCTCCCGGGATCCTGGGCCAACATTTATTGCTCAGCCAAGCGAACCCAAAACAGATTAGATGGTCATTTGTCTCATTTCTGTTTGTGAAAGTTAGCGGTCATGTTTCCCTCCATTTAACAACGATTGCACTCCCAAAGCAGTTCATTGGCTGTGAAGCATTTAGAACATCCCGAGGCCATGAAAGGTGCTATATAAATGCAAGTTTGTTCTCTCCTCGGACATGCTATGACCTTGATTAGATTACAGCGTTATAACCAACACCAAGATACCCATTTAGTTTCACTACAGTCATTTATCATATTCATTCCTGACCTGTGGAATCACTACTACCATTAAATGGCTCAATTTAACCCCTCGTCTGCTACAAGGCAACGGGTTTTTTGATTATCTTTTGTAAGCAGAAGGGATAAATATGAGCAGGGTACATGTTGGACTGTTATAATTTAGTTGACATAATATACTGTGGGGGTCTGTTTACCAGTACAGTGCTTGTATTCAATTTAGATATCACATTCCCTCTGGGCCAAATGATTCAAGAGAACTTGGCAGATGAGAGAGTCGTTTTGCTGAATCTGGATCACCTTCAACATTCAGTCGCAGCATGGCACATGATGGCAAACTGGCAATTAAGTACTGACAGCCAATAACTACTGAGAGGGGAAATGAGTTCCCAACTATTAATTACTCGGAATGAACATTGAACCAAATCAGATTGAAGTGGTCTGAATTAGGCCATTTTTGCACTCATTATATATAATCTTCCAACAAGCCACACTAAATCATTCTGCATCAACTAGCACTATACCGGTTGCATATAAATGAGCTCATGTTCGAGGACAGAATCTAAGCTTCAAGGGAATGCAAAAATATGTATCCATTAAATAACTCCTACAAGGACTCTATTTACCCATTTAATCCCTTGGGGAGTTATATAAAAATAATCCCATAAAGTATATTGAGCAAATCTATGGAATATCTATTTCACTCCACATTTAGACTGTTCAACTCCAGCCCACTGCCAGTCACAATGCCCCAATCCAGCCCAGCATAGGAACATTTATGTCCATTGGAGTTGTAATCATCTATATGTTTTGATCTCATTCGCAACCAGATATTTATCCAACTCCTTCTTTGAAAAAAATTAATGGATTAGCTGCCTGCTCCACCTATCCAGCAACTGGTAGACAAAATGAAGCTTCTAATCCCTAATCTTGGGGTTTCTTACTTGAATTCTCTTGTTCTATCGGCTCATCTAAGTCAAATAGCCTGTTTACATCTACATCGCCCATGATTCTCAGCAGTTTAATAAGTTCCCAACATGGTTTTCCTGCCAATGAATCAAATTCAGCTCAGAGGGTCAAGACATGGTAGTGTACAACTTGAATCCATCAGCAAATCAAGCAATCCAAGGGGGTTGACTCACTCTGTTCAGTAGTAATATGGTGACTCCAGTGTATGTCATATGGTTGGGATGCACATTGGATTATGGGCACTGGGTGTTATCCAGCTGATGAAGGGTATCACAATATAAGACCATCATTTTGGATAGGTCTTGGAGTGAACAGTGAACGTTGCTTTCAATTCAGTGGCTCTATTCTTGCTATGAATATAAATGCAGCAAGAAAGTGAAAGAACATTTACATAGCTTCGTGCATCATCCTCAGGATGTCCCAAAATGCTTTACTACCAAGAGTTTTGAAGTGCACTCGCCGTTACGTAGGTAAATGAGGCATCCAATTTGTACACAGCAAGGTCCCAAAAACAGAAATTAACGACCAAATAGTTTGTTTTTGCTGGTGTTGATTGAGGGAGGAATCTTGGCCAGGTGACATGATAGGTCCAAGTCAGCATGGATTTGTGAAAGGGAAATCATGCTTGACAAATCTTCTGGAATTTTTTGAGGATGTTTCCAGTAGAGTGGATAAGGGAGAACCAGTTGATGTGGTATATTTGGACTTTCAGAAGGCGTTCGACAAGGTCCCACACAAGAGATTGATGTGCAAAGTTAGAGCACATGGGATTGGGGGTAGTGTACTGACATGGATTGAGAACTGGTTGTCAGACAGGAAGCAAAGAGTAGGAGTAAATGGGTACTTTTCAGAATGGCAGGCAGTGACTAGTGGGGTACCGCAAGGTTCTGTGCTGGGGCCCCAGCTGTTTACACTGTACATTAATGATTTAGATGAGGGGATTAAATGTAGTATCTCCAAATTTGCGGATGACACTAAGTTGGGTGGCAGTGTGAGCTGCGAGGAGGATGCTATGAGGCTGCAGAGTGACTTGGATAGGTTAGGTGAGTAGGCAAATGCATGGCAGATGAAGTATAATGTGGATAAATGTGAGGTTATCCACTTTGGTGGTAAAAACAGAGAGACAGACTATTATCTGAATGGTGACAGATTAGGAAAAGGGGAGGTGCAAAGAGACCTGGGTGTCATGGTACATCAGTCATTGAAGGTTGGCATGCAGGTGCAGCAGGCGGTTAAGAAAGCAAATGGCATGTTGGCCTTCATAGCAAGGGGATTTGAGTACAGGGGCAGGGAGGTATTGCTACAGTTGTACAGGGCATTGGTGAGGCCACACCTGGAGTATTGTGTACAGTTTTGGTCTCCTAACCTGAGGAAGGACATTCTTGCTATTGAGGGAGTGCAGCGAAGGTTCACCAGACTGATTCCCGGGATGGCGGGACTGACCTATCAAGAAAGACTGGATCAACTGGGCTTGTATTCACTGGAGTTCAGAAGAATGAGAGGGGACCTCATAGAAACATTTAAAATTCTGACGGGGTTAGACAGGTTAGATGCAGGAAGAATGTTCCCAATGTTGGGGAAGTCCAGAACCAGAGGTCACAGTCTAAGGATAAGGGGTAAGCCATTTAGGACCGAGATGCGGAGGAACTTCTTCACCCAGAGAGTGGTGAACCTGTGGAATTCTCTACCACAGAAAGTTGTTGAGGCCAATTCACTAAATATATTCAAAAGGGAGTTAGATGAGGTCCTTACTACTAGGGGGATCAAGGGGTATGGCGAGAAAGCAGGAATGGGGTACTGAAGTTGAATGTTCAGCCATGAACTCATTGAATGGCGGTGCAGGCTAGAAGGGCCGAATGGCCTACTCCTGCACCTATTTTCTATGTTTCTATGTTTCTATGCCAGGCGAACACCTGGTTCCTCTTCAAATAGTACCATGGGATCTTTTACATCCAATTGAACAGTCAGACAGGACCTTAGTTTAACGTTTCGTCTGAAAGGCAGCATCTCATCAATAAAACACCCACACAGTGCAGCACTAAGATGCCAGCCTGGATTGTGTGCTCAAATCCATGTGCAGCCTGAACCCATATACTTGCAATTCAGAAACGAGTGGCACTTCATTAAGGACATGCTTCTGGCCATCAACATAGGTGGTCTCCTCTCTTTTCAGTCAATGTACGTGGAATTGAGAATCAACTAAATCAAAAAAAGGTTTTTCATCCACACACAACTGCAGAAGAGAGATCTCTCTAGTGAGCAGGCGAGTCAGTCAGCCGGAAAAAGACATACACATGATCCCATACTTCCTGCAACGTAAATTCAGTGCAGGTTAGCTGAGGGACAGTTAGCCTTTAGGTGAGGTCTACCTGGAAAAGTAGCAATATTGTGAGAAGAAGTGATAGGAGGTAGATGTATCTCATTGGAAAACTATATAATTTGTTGGCTTCCAATCATTTTACAAGTGTGTTTTTCAGTCTGTCCTCCACAAAGATGATATGTGGGATAAGATAATCTGCAATCTATGCAACAAGGGTATGATGCCCAATTCACACCAATCATTTTATTAGATATTGGGCAGTAAAAATCCACTCCTGATCATAGGGAACTGACTAGTGAAAGTAACCCAGAGAAAATATCAGGGGCTGAATTTTGGGGTTTTAGGGCGGAAATGCAAGCGATAAATGAAAATTAACAGTTTTGCTGCACTAACGTTTTAAGGCCTAACTTTCGGCCTTTCGGAGAGGGAGGTGTTTCTCAAATGTTCTCGGCGCAAAAACGCAATCTTCGCCAACTTAAGTGCGGGGCCGGGAGCGCTGCAAGAGAGGCCTTAGGAGGGGGGGAAAAAAAATTCCAAAAAACATTCACAAGACCCTTAACTAAGTAATCGCTGCAAAGAAAATAATAAAAACTTTAACTTATCTTTTTTGCAGGTTTTCTAACTTTCCGCTGCTG
Organism: Pristiophorus japonicus; assembly: GCF_044704955.1. Taxonomy (NCBI): domain Eukaryota; kingdom Metazoa; phylum Chordata; class Chondrichthyes; family Pristiophoridae; genus Pristiophorus; species Pristiophorus japonicus. Next base: position 83,405,404 of record NC_091993.1, read on the forward strand.
GCAGGGCTGCACTGACAGGTTTGACCTGTCGCTATTCTGGGCACGGCGTATGGGTCGGGGGAGTGCCGAAACTCGATCGTAAACGCAATCCACGTTGTTGCATGTCGGTGCACCTCACCCCGGTGATACTTGAAAGTGCCGCCACAAACAGGTGCCCGACAATCTCGCCCGGGCTTTGCGACCGGGTTTTCGCCATGGCCCCAGGTGTCATATCAGATCCTGAGATGAGCTTCTAACCACACATCCTCACCATCAGTAAGACCACTGAAGTAGGACTTTTTAGGAGCCCACCGTAGTAATATAGAGTTGCAGTCTGGGAAATGTGTTCAGAAAGTATGTCAAGCTGCATTTGCCCAGCAACAACTAGCTGGACCAATCAGATGGTAGGCCACATGCAAGAGGATGTGGTGGCAAGTTTAACAAAGATAGACACGCTGACTTGCAGTTAGGCGAGGTGTTGAATAACAGGAAACATGGCTTGTTGCTTTGTAAAGTCCCCAATTAAAGCTCCCAGTATAATGGAACAGGTGACATACATGGACTGCGGTGTTTGGCTTTAAATACTGTACACTGGTAATCAAGGGTTGAGTCGGGTGGTGAAGGGTTGAGGAACTCCAAGCCATACTCCCTTGGCCAAGCTATAGGTATTTGCAAAATTATTATTTCAATTCTTTATCAAACTCTTGTGTTGAGCCTTTACTTTGGGTTCCACAACAAATTTGGCAACGAGGATGGGATATCCGGGAGATGAACATTGACAGAACATGTCGGAGTGAGTAAGTTTAAAGTACCATTCCAAAATTACATGATCTCTGACAAGGCTGTCCGTCGACCGGGTATTCCAAACTGAGAGAGTCTGCTAAGGAACAAATTTTTGTTGGCACGCGAGTATGATAAGTTAGTTTAAAGTCATTGATTTAGTTTAAAGTCATAAGAACTGTGTGGCACAGAAATTATACCGGTGAAATAAGGCTAAGATTTAAGATAGAGGTTGGATTAAACTATCGATTGGAGAGATGTCAAGTCATCGGACAGGTGACGCAGATCGTCAGACCATATAATGGCATCGGGGAAAGGATTAGACTGTGGTTTGGACAGTTCCCTTACTAAATTCTATGCAGATGAAGGGGTTAATCAACAAAATGTTGAAAGACGGTTGGGACTCGTCACAAGAACCAGCCGAACAAAAGGAAAAAGAGAAAACTAAGAGGCCAGCAAACCGGTATAATTATAGTGTGACAGTTTTTACAATTTAGTGACAAGATGAAACCCAAAATTGAGGAATTAAGGCAATCAAGGGAAGAAGTAAAGAAACAGAGGAGAAAGACTTTGTTTTAGTGACTCGCGCGTATTGTGAATAATGGATAATTATGACTCAATGAAAAGGAAAAAAGGAAAGATTATGTTTTTCTTTAAGTGTAAAAGCAGAGAGGTTTAAACTGAAAAGGTTGCAAACTGTGCAATGAAAATTTATATTGATTGATGGTGTCTGTGTTTGTCAGCTTTCGAAACAAAAGGAAGTTAACTCTTTCACAGGCAGCTGTCAACTCAGTTTTAATTCAGAAGACAATATTTGTTACTGGGGTAGAAGGAATTTTAAGATCAGTTTCTCCAGGCCCTGAAGGACCTGGCAAGGGACTGAAAGCCAGCGGCCCCCGCTCAGAGCGAAGGCGATTCTCGGATCCACATTACAGCATTGTTAGGGGGCCGGCAATGTGACATGTTGGTGGATACAGGCGCCTCTGTCTCAATGACAGATATCCCCCTACCCACAACCAAATGGACAGTTTTAATCACAGGCATTGGGGGATCTGCCACAAGGGCACACCTAAGCAAAGTAATATTATTGGACGTGGCAGGGATTCTAATCCCCGCACAATTTTGTGTTTGTCCCAATAATGAGGGTACAATATTAGGAATCGATCTCCAAGAACAATTAGGAGTGTTGATTGATCCACAGGGGAAGAAAATAGTTTTGAGAAGCCCAAATGGGCGCAAATACGACCTTCGGGGAACAAAATAAATTGGACAACCATGCAAAGGTGGGGAGCGTATAACTCCTCACCAGAGATTGGGATACATTAAAAGGGTATGGCCCCATGTGTCTGCAGATTGACGGAGTGTGGGCACGGTCCAAACAAGATTCTGGACTGGTAGAAACCTACTCAATCATTGTCCCGGGACACGAGCACACCTCTCGTAAACAATATCCAATCAAACCTGAAGCCAGGGAGGCAGGCAAACAAATTATACAAGATTTACTGGAAAGTGGCATACACCAGGAAACTGAGAGCACCACTAATTCACCAGTGTGGCCGGTAAAGAAGCCAGATGGCTCATACCGGCTGACTATAGATTACACGGCTCTGAATAAAGTGACACCTCGTCAGCACCCCATTGTAGCCAGCCCAGCCACAATCTTTAACGGATTGAAACCCGAACACAAGATATTCACAGTGCTTGACATAGCCAATGGATTTTGGTCCATACCTCTGGCTCGGGAATCACAGGACAAGTTTGCCTTTACTGTAGGGGACCGCCAGTATACCTGGACACGGGTGCCACAGGGATTCCACAATAGCCCGGCAATATTTCACCGGACTATGAGCCGAGTCCTGGAAAAGGTGGACCTAACCCCTTACAGAAGCACAGTCCTCCAGTAGGTGGATGATCTGCTGATTGCCTCGGAGGATGAACCTCTTAGAAACCCTACAAAGGGTGGGATAGAAAGCCAATCCCAAGAAAGCCCAGATCGGACAGACAGTGGTACAATATTTGGGACATGAGATATCAAAAGGCACTAGAACAATGTTTCAAAATAGGAAAGAAGCTATCAGAATCATGCCCCACCCAAAGCCAGTCCGAGGAGTACGGAAAGTACTGGGACTCTAATTATTGCAGAACCTTTATAGCCAACTTCGCTGCAATTGCAGAACCAATACAGAAACTGGTGAACGGGGGGAAACCCTCCCTAGAAAGTGTAGAGTGGGGCCCGGAGCAGGAAACAGCATATGGTAATCTGAAGGAAGCCTTAATGTCTGCACCTGGCCTGGGACTCCCGAACATGGACATACCTGTCCACATTTACTGTGAAAATTAGAAAGGATTCTATGGGGCAGTGGTCACTCAGATGCATGGGGACAGGATGCATCCTGTAGCCTATTACTCAACCCAACAGTCACCTGTGGCAGTCAGTCTGTCCCGGTATGTGGCGGCTCTGGACTTTGCAACGTGGGCAGTGAAAGTCAGTGAACCAGTAGTGATGTCCGGGGAGATTGTACTGCACACTAAACACACTCTGGTAGAAATGCTCAACACCAGGAAACTAAGATCCGTGTCCAATGTACGCAGAGCTAAATGGGAGTTTTACTCCCCCACTATGTGTCCGTGAAAATAGTACGAGACACAGGGAAGAACCCTGCAGAGGGTTTCCTGGCCACAGGTAAACCCCATGAGTGCCACGCCTGAGAGTGGGAAGACTCACCCAGTAATAAGTGAGATCCCACTAGAGTACCCCAATTTAACCCTTTATGTGGACGGGTCCCGCAAATATATTCAAGTGACCCCACATACAGGGTGGGCGGTGGTCAATGGAGCACTTGACACCGTCCTAAGTGGGGGACTGGACGTGGGACTTTCCGCACAAGTGGCAGAACTCACTGCCCTGACAGAAGCCCTCCAATTAGCTGAAGGCAAGCGGGCAAATATCTACACAGACAGCCGCTATGCTTTTGGAGTAGTCCATGACTACATGACTGCCTGGAGGCTTTGTCACCTCAGGCGGTGAGGCCATCAAACACGAAGGCCGAATTAGGCTATGAAACGCGGCTAGTAAACCAGCCGAGGCGGCGATAATAAAGGTCAAAGCCCACCAGAAAGTGGTGGACGATGTCCAGAGAGGCAATGAGGCTGCGGATAAGGTGGCACAGGAGGCAGCAGTTTCATCTGAAGTGAGGGAGGAATCACTAAGTAGTATAATTACTAAAGATATTGACATTGTAAAATTACATGCAGATGTAAGTGATGAAGAGACGACCCAATGGAAAAGACAGGGAGGGGCACCAAATCCAGACTCCGTGTGGAGAAAGGACGGTAAGGTGGCAGCCCCCACTTGTATAAGAAAGATGCTCATGGAACTGCAACACGGCATTAACCATGCCGGGCGAAATGCCATGAACATAGTGTCTCTGGAGATTGGTGGTGGCCAGGCATGGGATGAGACATTGCTAAATATTGCCAGCAATGCTTTATATGTGCCCAACATAATCTGGGAAAAGCCGTTAAAATTAGGATGGCCCATCAACCACGGTCGCGAGAATATACAAATTGATTTCACGGGACCACTGCCAAACTCTAGAGGAAAGAAATACTATCTAGTAATAATTGATTTGTTCACATGGTGGATGGAAGCTTTTGCTACCCGAAACTGCACTGCAACCACAGTAGCTATTATCTGAGCCGAGGAGGTGATTTCCCGTTGGGGCATCCCCACCCAAATAGACTCCGATCAGGGAACCCACTTCACAGGACATGTGGTAAAATTACTATGCACCACATTGGATATTAAACAGGACGGTAGGTAAATACCCTGCAAAGCCAGGCATCATCAACAAGGAGCTCAATTTTCCCCAGTGCCGCTTTTTGGCGTACTGCAAGAGTTACGCCCATGTTTTTTGGCCCCGACTACTCTAAAAAAAAAATTAAAAAAATAAGTAGCAAGTTTCCTCGTTCTATTTTTGGAAATTGGCGCCGCACAGCCTGTCCTGTAGTTTTGGGGGGGTGGAGCGTAATGTCTGCGCCGAAAAAATGTTGGCCACACACTTCTACAAATGTGCATGAAAAAAAAAAAGGACATTTTTGATGTGATTGCTATGGGTGCGCATGCCCAGTACAGCTCCCGGTCTGCATTTGGCCATTTTTAAAGAGCCAGTTGTGTGTGAGAACTTTAATTCTCATTGGAAAAATCGGAGCTGCAATACAAGATGCAATGCGGCGTAAGGACCAAGAAGACCTTACAGGATGAAGTGGAGGCATTGGTTACTGTGATTGAGGCCAGATGGCATGAGCTGGACACCAGCAGAGGTCACATAAAAGTTACACCAAAAGAAATGAAGAAACGCTGGAACCAACTTGCAGAAGATTACTATGCAATGGTGACCACCCAGAGGTCCGGAGGCCAGTGCAAAAAGTGGCAGGACCTTGGTGAAGTAGTTAGTGTAAGTAATATCGTCATTTATTCAATGGAATTGTAATTGTAAATGTGACCATCTGTATATGTCCCACCCAGCAGAAAGAAACCCTCTCTAAAAAATTATATTTTCATCTTTGCAGAGGAAGGTGGCATACAACAAAAGGGAAAGAACTTGAACAGGAGGAGGCCCGGCAAATCTGCACCCACTGACACACTTGGAATATAGGGTCGCTGCTTTGATGGGTCCTGCCTGAAGAAAAGCAACCACCACTGCACAAGCTGGGCCCGCGCTCGAGGAAGAGGGCAAGTCCTGCAAATTTCACGTTCTGGCTTTGCTAATTGTTAAGTACTGCGCGGGCGAGCCATGCTTCGGTTCATGGAGATGTCACTATCAACTACGCTTCGGTTGATGCAATGTGTTATCATTCATCGTGATCCTTCAAATGAGCCTGCTGCCTGCGCTGTGTGAGCCTACTCATGCCACCCACCCTGCCCCCTCCTCTGCTGCCAACCATTTGTCTGTTCTGTTATATTTTGCAGAACTTGAGGCCACCCTGGACAAGGTTGAAGCCGATGCAGAGGAAGATTCAGACATGGACGAGCCTGAAGGAGAACATCTTCAAATCCCATCTTCCAGACCAAGAGCATGGTGGTGAGGGGGGGAAGGGTAAGCGATGGATGAAGCCCACACTGTTGTACTCATTCTGGAGGAGGTGCAGGTGCCACCCATTGAGGTGGCAGCCCCCTTTGAGTGGTACGAGTGTTGCTGGGACATTCCATGGTTTCACACAGTCCGAAGCTGGGGATTCCAGTGGAGTGCAGCAAGACACACCCAGGGCCCCACCGTCCAAGGCTGCAGGTCCCAGTGGGATGCAGTGAGCCACAGCCAGAGTGAGGAGGAGGAGAAGGAGAAGGACAGCGCTTTCCTGAGGTGCAGGATCTAACAGACGTGGTTCAGATGATGGCAATGAGTGCGGAGAGCACTGACCTTGCACGATCACTCCTGGGCACCATCAGTAGGGTGAGTGATGAGTTATTGGGACTGTCGGGAGAAGTAATAACACTTTCATGAGAAATGGGAACAGAGTCAGTGAACATGAGGGAGGGAATGTCAGAGTTAGCTGCTGCAATAAGGGAACACACCCAGATGCCACGCCCATTGATAAAATCATCTGCCACTCCCACTCCAATACCCAGACCGGCCTCTGAAGCATCGTCGTCGTCGTCGTCGTCGTCATCATCATCCAACAATTAACTGACCGACAATCTCCCAAAGTAGCCTCCATTCAGAAACGCTGTTTCACGATGCCAATGGTCTTCTCTACTATGCTGCTCATCACAATATGCAACATGTTGTATTCCTGGTCAACTTCCATCTGTTTATGTGTAGGAGCATCATGAGCCAGGTGGCAAGGCCATACCCTTTGTCTCCCAGCAGCCAGCTCTGCCCTTCTGGCTGCTGCAGAAACATGGCAGATATAGCGCTCTCACATAGGATCAACAAATCATGGGTGCTTCCAGGGTATCTCACATCAACTGACATGATGCAATGCATGTCATCACAGACAAGTTGCACTTTAATGGAGTGAAAGCCTCCAAAAGGTGCTCGTAAGGCAATGTGGATACAATCAATGCAGACCTGCACCCTTGGGAAGCCAGCAATCCTGGAGAAGCCCACTTTTCACACATTGCCTGAATGGTCATGGGGAATTTTATGTAGTCATTCTTCTGGGCATATAGTGCAGCAGTCACCTACAGAATGTAGATATGTATTGCATGTTGAGAAATGGCACACACATCTCCAGTTATGGCCTGGAATGATCCAGATGCATAGAATCTAAGTGCAGCTGTAACCTTCACTTCAACTGACAAAGCAGTCCTCCTGATGCTTCTAGGTTGCAAGTCTGCTTTTACTAACTCACAGATCTCAGTTAGAACTTCTTTGCAGAAACACAGCCTTCTCACACAGTCTGCATCACTCAGGTGCAGGTATGAACACCGGTCTCAATATACCTGATGTGGGTAAGGCCTCCTGCCCATCATGTTTCGTGCTCAGAGGTTCCACATGCGATGACATCAAATCAATCATCTCTTCCACAGGACCATCACACAGAAGGCTTGCATGAGGTATGGCATTTCCCCCATGATTAAATTGTACCTTTGTAAGAAGCTCAAAACAGCAGGACAAGCTTCTTTGTTGTCTCTCTCCCCAAGGTCGATGCCCTAGTATGGATCACAACCAGGTCTGCACATGCACAATAGGCTTGCTTAGAACAGGAAGCTAGGCATTCAAATGAGGACATTTGGGGCAACAAAGTCTAATGCAATTCTTTAATTTTAGATTTTTTTGAAACTACCACCCCACCACCAGCCAAATGTTTGCTCACCGGGCTCAAGGATCAGCCGGCAGAATCACTCCCTCACCTGGAGACAGGGAATCAGCAAACACCCAGCCCCCCCACCCCCACAGGCTTCTTTTGATGCTGTGACATAGTGTAAGGCTTCTCATGCCTTCAGTTTGGCTTCCACATTCTCTCCCCCCCCCACCCCCATCCCCCAGACTTTTGAAGCCGAGCCCCAAGCGCCTGTGTACGGGCGAGGGAACGATTCAGCCGGCCGATGCTCCGCTCCTCGAGCCCAGTTTGGAAACATTTGGTGGTGGCGTGGCACTTTGAAAAAAATCCAAAATTAAAGAATTGCATCAAACTTCCATTTTCTGCGTTTTAAGTTTGAAAAATATTAAACTTGATACATATTTAATGTGTTCTTGATTCCCTCCAAAACTTCGCCTAAAAACAATGGCCTTTCTGCACCGATTTTTTAATGTGCTCTGGTTTTTCTTAAGTGCCCAGAAAGTTTTTTGGGAGTTGTCATATACGCCATCATAGGAAAAATGAAAGTTGGCCAAACTTGCATAAATGTAAAAAAACTGGCGCAGACATCAGGTTATGCCCCCATGACGCAAAAAAACCCCCTTAAAAAAATGGTAACTAACTGAGTTACACTGGTGCACAATCTTTGGGGAAACATGGATATTTTAATTTAGGCCAAAAAAAGTGGCACGCGCCAAAAAAAAATAGCGCAGATCACTAGGGGGAAAATTGAGCCCAAGAAGTTATAAACATACAAACAATAAAGGATAGGAAAAGACTCTGGTCTATCCAGCCTGTCCCACACAATTGTGATGCCTTGTGCATCAATATAGAGTCCCCACCCCACCCTTACAATATACTTTGGTATCTCTTGCCACCTTTAATATGTGGTCCCAATATTTCTTCGACAGCTTCAGGCATGAATGATATCATAGATCCTGAAACAACTATTAACATGGTCACACGCTGATTGTCTCAAAACTAAAACCATCCACAGCTTATGTGATCTCCAAATAGCCTATCAAACTACAGTTGTCCAACTAGGAGTTGATCTCAAGAAGTCAATTGGCAATAGTAATTATGCAATCTGATAGATTTAGAATAAGGCCTGAAATGCAGACCTTGGAGTTAGAAAAGTCAATAGTCTCATTTGAACAAAACAAACTTATTCTTAAAATAAAAGCACAGCACTGATCCCAAGACCATGGATTCTTTTGGGGAAAATGCCATTCTCTCCTCCATGTAGCAAAATGAAGCTGTCATAATTTCAGATTGTCCATGTAGGAGCCTTGCTTTAGTATTGGTCACCTTTAATAAGCCAGATGAAGGATATCAATAAGCAGTTTGAAGCCAAGGGGCAAATGGAGAGGAAGGAAAAGATGATCTCCCACAGCAGAGAGGGCAACAAGTTATCCAAGTACAGATGAACCAGTGGCAGTTGAGATTAAGTATAGTCTGTGACAGCAAAATAGAATCTCATTGAAAATCCAATGACAGTAATTATCGCTAATACAAGAGAGAAAAGACTTTCTAGGGCAGCAAAGAAATCGCAAAGTTTTTTCCCCTAGTTAAGTACATGTCACTAAAATTGCTAAATAATTACATTAATAGCACTAAAATGATTCACTTTGCATTAAATTCATGTTTGAAGATTTTCTTTTGTCCAGGATGAACTTTCCTCCCACCTTTTTTCTGTGTTTATTTAAACAGACCGAATCCCTAATGACCCCAAATCTCCATCTTTATTCTCTCCTGTGTATGGAATAGAATAGTTCTGATCTCCAAATAAGCTTTGTATTCCAACAAATGACTCGGAGAATATAAACAATGCCCACCACATTACGCACACACACACACACACACCTTTGAAACCCTCACCCCCATCTTCTCACCCATGCCTTTCACCTCTAGACTTGACTATTCTAATGCACTCCTGGTTGGCCTCCCATCCTCCACCCTCCATAAACTTGAACTCATCCAAGGCGCTGCTGCCCCTAGCCTAACTCGCACCAAGTCTCGTTCACCCATCATAAAGGCGTGCTCATTGACTGGCAACGCCTCAATTTTAAAATTCACATCCTGGTTTCCAAATTCCTCCATTGACTCACTCCTCCCCATCTCTAACCTCCTCCATCCCTACAATCCTCAGAAATATCTGCACTCCTTCAATTCTGGCCTCTTGTGCGTCCTCAATTTTAATCACTCCATTATTGACGAACAAGTCTTCAGTCAAGACCCTGGATTTCCCTCCCGAAACCTCTCCGCCTCTGTCCTCCTTTAAGACACTTTTGGTCTCCTATCCTAATATCAGCTTATGTGGCTTGGCATCAAATTTTGTTTGATAATTTTCCTGTGAAGTGCCTTGGGACGTTTCAGGTGCTATATAAATGCAAGTTGTTATTATTAAACAATGATACGGAACAAGTTTTTTTGAAACAAAGGCTAGAATTTTTCCGCTGCAGATTTGGAGGCAGCTCAACAGTAAACTTTGCTGAAAATGGGAGTGCTTCGGTAACGTGCCATCATCCCGCCTTTAACTCGGGCATGTTTGCCAGCGTGCCACAGACCAGAACGGCAGAAGCAGGTGACCTAATTAATACTCCTTGTTGAGAGATCCTCAACAGGGAATTTAACCAAACTATTTGAATTTCACTCGATGACCACGCAGCTCAAGCACCAGGTCTGTCCACATGAGGCAGCAGCTCAGTGGCCATTGATCGAGGAAATCCCAATAAATACTGCCACATGACAGCTGCTTACTTGCCTGTGGGAAAGGCTCTTGTGGACTCATTTTTGAGCACAGATTTCTTGTCTAGACTTTGTAAGTCTCTTCTGCAACCTCGGAAGCCACTCTCACCACATTGCTAGTAACTATCACACCATTGACAGATTGCTCCTCTGATCGCTAATTGACCTGCCATCTATTACATCAGCACAGGTGCCGTATATACAGTCTCACCTTGGTCCTCAGAATCGGACCAGGATGAGCCCCGACACCAGCAGCAGAAGGCACAACACCAACAATCTTCTCCTCAATGAGCTGAAGCTCCAGAGGGCACCAGTGCAGGGCTGCACCATGCCGGAGGTGATACCCCTAACACAGGATATACAGGCAGAGGATGAGCTTCCTCAACATGACTGAGCTGCAGTGCCGAAGGAGGCTCAGGCTATTGCACCAGGCTATCACACGCACTTGCTGGAGCAAGACCAGGTGGACACGCCTTACCAGTGGCTGTCAGTCACCAGCGCACTCAATGTCTTCGCCTCAGGCTCCTTCCAGAGATCTGCAGCAGACATTGGTGGTATTTCGCAGTCGACCACCCACAGCTGCATCACAGAGGTAACCAATGCCATGTTTAACAAGTCAGCCAATTATATCAACGTTGCCACTGATGAAACCGATGTTACTGAGCTGGCGCTGAGTTTTGCCGCTCTAGGTGGCTTCCCACAGGTGCATCACAGGCAGTCCCTCGGACGAGGATGACTTGCTTCCACAAGAGTTCACAGGTGTTTCGATGAAGGACCCGATGTTCTAGTCCTGAACTCCAATTGAGGGGGTGGAAAATGCCTGTGCGTGAATTTCTTTTAACATGTGGTGACCGTTGCACACCAGCCACCACACGGGCTTGACAGAGCTAGGCCTTTATCCATGGCAAGGGTAAACCAGGACGACTGGAGACCTGCTCTGCTGCACGGACCTAGGGCGCCTACATATCGCAGTGTGGGCTGGCCCGTCGCCTCTGCTGGGCCCAATATTCTCATCTGTCACACCTCACCAAGATCTCTCACCACTCCTCCGCCATAAATATTCACCGCGTCTTGCCACAAACACTCGCCGTTCATCCGCCCCGACCTTCCCACTCCCCTGTATCTGGGCCCTGCCGATGTTCCTGCCCACGCTCCAAAACGGCGTCCAGGGTTATGATGACATCATCCAGTCGCCCATCTCAAAATCGTCGCCCACTTGGAGCAGCTCGCGCTGGAGGTTGAAGTGGTACGCCGCTCCAGCTCTTTTATTGCATTGACTGCACATATGTGGCCATCAGGGCATTCTATCATCACCCAGGAGTGTTTGTGAACTGCAAGGGCTTCCACTCTACGTATGCAATAAAACTACAAACTGAGTACTGTTTAACTGAAAAAGGTACGACTTTGTTTCTGCTTTATTACGGCCCAAAGTGCGTGACTCTCAAAATGGCTGGCCTTTTATACCAGAGCAGCACCATGTGCATGCTGCTCAGTGGCCTCCAGCAATGACACCATCTAGTGGTTACAAACAGCCTGTACATACATGACAATACCCTCCTCTGAGATCTTATCTCAGTCTTTCACAGGTTGAGACGGTCCAGTGCTTTATGCTCCCGGGTTGACCGTCTCAGTTCGATTCCGGCCTTGGGTGAATGTGCGGAGTCTGTTGCGGCTGGTGGCTGGATGGCTGACTTGTTGGGGGTGGCAGTGGCCATGTCAGGAATTGCAAGTCCATTTTTATTGAACAAGTCCGTGATGGAAATTCCAGGTTCACTGATGACCCTCGAGTCCACTGAAGGCTGCTCATAGGTTGGTTGGTCATCAATGGTTTCTTCATCTGACTGCTCTGGCTCGTCTGTGTGCCTCAGCTTTGTTTGATCCATGTGTTTCCTGCAAGTTTGCCCATTCTTGAGCTTAATAACAAATACTCTGTTGCCCTCCTTGGCCGTGACCGTACCAACGATCCATTTGGGACCCTGACCATAATTCAACACATATACAGGATCATTAACAGAAATCTCACGTGACACAGTTGCGCGATCATGGTACCCTTGTTGACTGTCTTCAACATGGTTACTTAAATCCGGGTGTACAAGAGATAACTTGGTCTTAAGATCTCTTCATCATGAGTTCAGCAGGTGAGACCCCTGAGAGTGTGTGGGGTCTTGTCCTGTAACTCAGCAGTATGCAAAACAAGCGGGTCTGCAGTGACCCTTGGGTTACTCTCCTCATGCTTTGCTTGATAATTTGTACTGCACGTTCTGCTTGCCTGTTGGACGCAGGCTTGAATGGTGCTGACCTTACATGTTTTATGCCGTTGAGTTTTACAAACCCCTGACTGGTGAAGCACGACCCATTGGCACTCACCACTATGCCAGGCAGACCATGTGTCGCGAACATGACATTGAGATTCTCTATGGTTGCCGTGGACGTACTGGATGACATGATTATGCATTCTATCCACTTCGAATAAGCATCCACCACCACTAAAAACATCTTGCCCAGGAAGGGACCTGCAAAATCTACATGGATCCTGGACCAAGGTTTGGATGGCCATGACCACAGACTCAGCGACGATTCCGCTGGTGCTTTGCTGAGCTGCATCAGGTGTTGCACTGGTGCATACATGCTTCCAGTTCAGAATCAAGTCTTGGCCACCATACATGGGACCTGGCGATGGCCTTCATCACCACTATACCAGGATGTGTGCTGTGTAAATCATGCACAAATTTCTCTCTCCCTTTCTTAGGCATTACAACTCAATTGCCCCTAAATGCAATCTGCTTGAATAGACAGTTTGTCCTTGCGACGGCTGTACGGTTTGGCCTCCTCGCACATTTGCTTAGGTATGGCAGACCAATCCCCTTTGAGGATGCAACCGTTTACCACCGATAATATCGGGTCCTGGCCTGAACTTGTTGAGCCGTGATAGGGGTACCTTCACTCTCAAAAGCATCCATGATTAACATTAGATCCGCCGGTTGCGGCATTTCCACCTCCGGTGTGGGCAACGGCAACCAGCTCAAAGCATCGGCACAATTCTCTGTGCCAGGTCTGTGACGAATGACAACCATAGACAGATAATGTCAGTGCCCACCTTTGGATGCGGGATGAAGCATTGGTATTGATACATTTGCTCTCGGGAAACAACTAAATGAGCGGCTTGTGATCGGTCTCTAATTCGAACCGCAGATCAAAAAATTATTGATGCATCTTATTAACACTGTACACACCACGCTTAAGCTTTTTTTTTAAAAACCATACTGTAGGCTCTTTCTGCTTTTACAAACTTCTGGATGCATACGTGACAGGTTGAAGTTTCTCCAACTCATTGACTTGTTGCAACACGCAACCAATTCCATATGACGTTGCGTCACAGGCCAAAACTAAACGTTTACATGGGTCATAATGTACCAGCAGCTTGTTTGAGCAAAGCAGATTGGTGGCTTTCTCGAAAGCTCTGCCTTGCAATGCGCCCCACACCAGTTGTTGCCTTTTCTCAATAGCATGTGCAGTGGTTCAACTAAGGTGCTCAATTTAGATAGGAAGTTACCAAAGTAGTGGAGTAGACCCAGGAACGAAAGCAGTTTCATCACGTTCTGCGGCTTGGGTGCATTCTTGATGGCTTTGGTTATCACATCAGTAAGTCGTATTCCATCAGCGCCGATTTTCCTACCGAGGAATTCGACCTCTGGCATCATGAAGATGCACTTCAAACGTTTAAGTCTGAATCCCACTCTGTACAAATGCAGTAGAACTTCTTCCAGGTTGTTCAGATGTTCCTTGGAGTCACAACCGGTGATTAGGATGTTATCTTGGAACACGACGGTTCTGGGAACAGACTTCAGTAGACTTTCCATATTCCTCTGGAATATTGCTGCAGCCGAGCAAATTCCAAATGGGGACCTGTGGTATATAAACAGTCCTTTGTGCATGTTAATGCACGTAAGTCTCTTCGATGTTTCGACTAACTCCTGTATCATATAGGCCGACGTCAAATCCAGTTTTATGAACGACTTCCCTCCAGCTAGCATCACAAACAAGTCATCAGCCTTCGGTAACGGGTACTGATCTTGTTTTGAAGCCCTATTGATCGTAGCCTTGTATTCTCCACAGATTCTGACTGTACCATCACTTTTCAGCACAGGAACAATGAGGCTGATCCATTCATTAAATTTGACCGGTGATATGATCCCTTCACGCTGGAGTCTGTCCAGTTCAATTTCGACCTTCTCCCTCATCATGTACGGCATTGCCCAAGCTTTATAATGGACGGGTCTTGCATCTGAATCCCTGTGGGTCTGCACCTTGGCTCCCGTGAAGTTGCCGATACCTGGTTCGAACAGCGAAGGGAACTTGCTCAATACTTGGACGCATGTATCTTCCTCCGGCGACAACGCCTTTATGTCGTTCCAGTCGCATCTGATTTTCTCCAACCAGCTCCTGACGAGCAGCATTGAGCCATTGCCTGGAACAATCCACAGCGGTAACTCGTGAACCGCACTGTTATACAACATATTAATTTGGGCACTGCCAATCACCTTTATCAGTTCTTTGGTATACATGCGCAGCTTAGTTTTAACAGGGCTCAGTCTGGGCCTCACAGTCTTAGTATCCCACAGTTTATTAAATGCCCTCTCGTTCATGATCGATTGACTCGCCTGTGTCCAATTCCATCGATACCAGTATCTCGTTAAACTTTACATAATCAAAATTGTTTTACTCTTGCTTATGAAAGAGTACAGTCCATTCACTTCCTCCTCTGGCATCTCGGATTGCGTATCCAGATCCGTGCTAGTCTGACTCTCATCCTCCATGTGGTGTGTCACAGCTCGCTTGCTCATCTGCAGACACTTACGCTGGAGAAGCCCCACTCTCAGACAGCCTTTGCAACTATATTGCTTAAATCGGCACTGCTGGTGCCAATGATTGCCCCCACAATGCCAACACGGAGAAGTCGGATACATTCCCGCTGGCGGACTTTGGGCAGCCACAGGGCGCGAACGCAGCCGGATAGGCCCTGCCATGTGCCGCTCTGCTGAATGCCGAATCCATCGCATTTACCGCACTTGCCGAGGTTCGGTTCTTCACCGCTATTTGCTTTAAACTCCTGTCCATTGTCATACATGATTGAGCGATCTGAATGGCCCTTTTTAAATTCAACTCCTCCACCGCCAGAAGTTTGCGCAGGATCACCTCGTGGTTGATACCGATAACGAAGAAGTCCCACAGCATGTCTGCCAACACCGTCCCGAACTTGCACGGTCCCACTAGACGTCTCAGGTCGGCAACGAATTCTGCCGCGCTCTGGCCCTCCGATCGAACGGGTGTATAAAACCTGTATCTCGAGGTGATGATGCAGTCATCTGGCTTAAGGTGCTCCTGTATCAATGTACACAGCTCCTCGTACGTTTTCTTTGTTGGATCACTAGGTACGAGTAGATTCTTTATCTGAGTGTAGATCTTTGAACCGCAGACAGAGAGGAACACGGTCTGGCCCTGATCTGCTTCGTCGACACCCTTCATTTTTCTGGCATGAAATACTGGTTCAAATAGCTCACAATCTTCCCAATCTTCTCCCTACACGAAAAATCCAATCGTGCTCATTTGGCAAACAAAGGTTCTTGTATTCTCGTTGCCAAATGTTATGTATGCAATAAAAGGTACAAACTGAGTACTGTTTAACTGAACAAGGTACGACCTTGCTTCTGCTTTATTATGGCCCAAAGTGCCTGACTCACAAAATGGCTGGCCTTTTATACCAGAGCAGCACCATGTGCGTGCTGCTTAGTGGCCTCCAACAATGACACCATCTGGTGGCTACAAACAGCATGTACATACATGACACACTCACTCAATATTCAGCTGGTCAGCAACCATAGGAAGATCATGTATGTGTGCGTCAAATTCCCTGGCAACTGTCATGACTCTTTCATCCTGCACCAGTTGACCCTCCCTCAGCTCTTCGCACCACCAAACAGAATTACCAGCTGGCTGCTTGGAGACAAGAGCTATCCACTGAAGACATGGCTCATGACATCCTTGAGGACACCAATGAGGCTGAGGAGCATTATAATGAAAGCCACATGTCCACCAGTCCACCATTGAGCAAAGAATAGGCATGCTGAAGATGCGCTTCAGATGCCTTGACAGATCTGGAGGAGCCCTTCAGTATGCACCAGCCAGGGTCTCCAGAATCATCGTCGTCTGCTGTGCGCTGCACAACATAGCAAAGCAACGATGATTAGCACTGCATGAGGAGCAAGGCTCTGAGCGCACAGCCTCTTCAGAGGAGGAGGAGGAGGAGGAGGAGGAGGAGGGGGAGGCAGAGCATCAGCTGGAAGACAAGGGGGAGAAGCATGAGGAAAGAGGTCCACATGCCAGCAGCACCGAAAGGATGGCCTCATCATGGACAGATTTACTTAACATCCGGCATTGCACCGATATGGCTGCCACATACTGTGCAAAGCTCCCTCCACCTGCCACCCACCTCTTCACCCCCAGCGAACAATATTGATAAAGCATCAGTACAATGACCAAGCCATTGCTTCCACGCTGACCCCCATTGCTGGAGGTAACGTTGTGTCTCACCATTCACTCCAACTCACTAAGCCACTTCCAACGTAGCAGACAAAAATAGGAAAGTGGTGAAAACAAATACTTGTGTGTCATAAGAATAACGGAACCTTAAGAAAACCATTTCTTAAAACACCCACATGCTTAGCCTTGTGCTTCTACTTCTGTGCTTCTACGAGGTGCAACCCCTGTGGCTTCAGCAATGGTAGAGGCAGTCAGCTCACTTCCCTGCTGCGACTGCAGACACTTTTGGCAGACGTCCTCTGGGTTTTGGAGCCTGTGAGGGCCCCGACAAAGTCTTCTCCTCCTGCAACTGTGCAGGGGCATACTCAGCCATCGTGATCCAAGGAGGCATCTGGGGCTCTGACTGGGGTGGTGTTGGGGGGGGGGGGGGGGGGGAGGGGGAGGGGTTGTTGAGATAATGGAGCAGAAGTGTGAGCGCCTTGAAAGGAGCCCCCATTTCATGTTCCCTCTCATGGGCAACTTGCACTTCTCTGCTAGCAAGGAGCTGGAGAGTACCATGTTGCACATCAATGGGGGCATGAGGACCCAAGTCTCCATTTACATCCCTCCAAGAGAGGAGGTCTATGAGCCTCTGACATCTGTTGTCCATAGATAGCATGTGCTGCTCTGAGTGGCACATTAGCTGCTCCATGCAGATAGCCATCCTTTCCATGGAACAGCATATAGTCACCATCACCTGTGACAGGTGACAAGACTACTCTATCTTGCATCGGACACGCCAAGTTGTGCGTATCTGTGCTGGTGCTGGGTGGGCTTGGGTCTGCTGACTGTGCACCTTCAGAGGCTGGGGATTCCTTTGAGTCGTCGTCTTCCTCCTTCGGCTGGACTGTGGTGGTGGAGCTCTTGATGGACCTTTGGGAGAGTAAAGGGATGGTTCAGAAATGTTATAATAAGAATGGGTAACAATACCATTATGCACATGATGAACATTCACTGGCTGCTGAAATCAGTAACTATATGAGTGACTGCTGTATGCCATGTGGCTGTGTGAGATGTAAGTCTGTCACTCGATTGCTGAGCGATTCCCCCCTCTCTCCATTTCCCACCACCAGTTTCTCTGCAACTCCTGATACCACCAGGGCCACCTGCTCTGTTGGAGCTAGTGCTGAAGGGTCACCTCCGGTTCTCTTCCCCACCCGGTTATTGTGCGCTTGTTTCTCCTGCAAGGAGGGAAAGATGAGAAGTTTGAGTGAGATTGACGGCATGCGTGCAAGGAATGTGTGGGTTACATCTGTAGAGGGTGACTATGCGGGAGTGTGATGCCAATGCCAAAAGGCCTCCTTGTGTGGTGTTAGTTGGCATGATTGCATTAGAATGAGGGTGAGTGTGAGAGGTGTTTGGTCAGAGGGGGATGTGTGGATGTACAAGGTATGTTGGTGTGAGGAATGATGTGCAGGAGCAGGCTTGGGAAGGCCAAGTGATGAGGATGTTATGTGTAAACCTGTACATACCTTGTGTAGCAACAAGAGGGTTCATCCCCTGGAGTCCCAAGAGATCCCACTATTCCTTGAGAGCACCTGTACTTAAGGAGGCCTCACAGGCAGGAGAGGCACTCTGGAGACCTGCAATAAAAGACTACGGTTACACTTTACTTTGAGCTCACAGTATCGAGTCAGACTCCTTATTCGTACAAAACAATTGGCGAAGAGATACAGATGACGAAGCCAACGATGCAGAGAACAGTGGGCATCCTGGAGAAATTTTCGGAGGGAGATGATTGGGAAACCTTCGTGGAGCAACTCGACCAATACTTCGTGGCCAACAAACTGGAAGGAGAAGCGAACGCTGCCAAACGAAGGGTGATTCTCCTCACCGTCTGCAGGGCACCAACTTATAGCCTCATAAAAAAATCTGCTTGCTCCAGCGAAAACCAGAGAGACATCGTACGATGATTTGTGCACACTGGTCCAGGAGCATCTGAACCAGAAGGAAAGTGTTCTGAAGGCGAGGTACTAGTTCTACACCAACAAAAGATCTGAAGACCTGGAAGTGATGAGTTATGTCACCGAGCTAAGATGCCTTGCAGGACATTGTGAATTTGAAGGATATTTGGAGCACATGCTCAAGGACTTCTTCGTACTTGGCATTGGCCATGAAATGATACTTCGCAAACTTTTGACTGTAGAGACCCCAATCTTGAGTAAAGCCTTAGCGATAGCCCACGCGTTCATCGCCACCAGTGACAATACTAAGCATATCTCTCAGCACACGAGTGCTGCTACAAGTACTCTGAACAAAGTGATGTTGTTTTCAAATCGCAACGTACAGGGCAGGCCCCGCAGGCCTGCAGCTGCATGTCACAGATGTCTCAGAGTCCACCATCAAGGGTGATGAATGCAAGGCCATTAACACGTTGTTGGCGCTGCGGGTACGTTTGCAAGGGCTGTGGAACAATGGGACACCTCCAACATATGTGCAGCCGAGCTGCAAACCCTGCAAACCACCATATTGCAGAGGAGGACAGATTCACAGTGGATCACAATGAACCAGAGCCTCAGACCGAGGAGGCAGAGGTATATGGGGTGCACACATTTACCACAAAGTGTCCCCTAATAAAGCTGACGGTTGAATGAAATGGACTCCCGGTGTCAATGGAGCTGGACACGGATGCGAGCCAGTCCATTATGAGTAAAAAGACTTTCGATAAATTGTGGTGCAGCAAGGCCTCGAGGCCAGACCTGACTCCCATTTGCACGAAACTGAGAACTTACACAAAGGAATTGATTTCCGTAAATCGACAGTGCTACTGTAAAGGTCTCCTACGATGGAGCGGTGCATAAGCTACCATATACCGGGCGATGGTCCCAATGCTGCTCAGCAGGAGCTGGCTGGGAAAGATAAGCTGGAACTGGGACGACGTCCGAGCCCTCTCGTCTGTTGATGACACTTCGTGTGGCTAGGTCTTAAACAAGTTCCCCTCGCTGTTCGAACCAAGCATCGGGAAGTTCCAAGGAGCAAAAGTGCAGGTCTACCTAATTCCCGGGGCACCATCCATCACAAGGAGAGCAGTAACATACATGATGAGAGAGAGAGAGGGTGGAAATCGAGCTGGACAGGCTGCAACGAGAGGGCATCATTTCACTGATCGAATTCAACGAGTGGGCCAGTCTGATTGTTCCACTCATCAAGGGAGATGGCACCGTCAGAATCTATGGTGATTACAAAGTAACTATCAATCATTTCTCCCTGCAGGATCAATACCCAGTACCAAAGGCAGGCGACCTTTGTGTGATGCTGGCGGGAGGAAAGACGTTCACAAAGCTGGACTTGACCTCGACCTACATGACGCAGGAGCTGAAGGAATCATCAAAGGGCCTCACCTACATCAACACGCACAAAGGTCTCTTCATTTACAACAGATGCCCGTCTGGGATTTGATCAGCTGCGGCGATATTCCAGAGGAACATGGAAAGCTTGCTGAAGTCGGTCCCGTGCATCGTGGTCTTCCAGGACGACATCTTGGTTACAGATCGGGACACAGTCATAGAAACATAGAACATAGAAAATAGGTGCAGGAGTAGGCCATTTGGCCCTTCAAGCCTGCACCGCCATTTAATAAGATCATGACTGATCATTCCTTCAGTACCCCTTGCCTGCTTTTTCTCCATACCCCTTGATCCCTTTAGCCATAGGGGCCATATCTAACTCCCTCTTAAATATATCCAATGAACTGGCATCAACAACTCTCTGCGGCAGGGAATTCCACAGGTTAACAACTCAGTGAAGAAGTTTCTCCTCATCTCAGTCCTAAATGGCCTACCCCTTATGCTAAGACTATGTCCCCTGGTTCTGGACTTCCCAACATCGGGAACATTCTTCCCGCGTCCAACCTGTCCTGTCCCGTCAGAATTTTATATGCTTCTATGAGATCCCCTCTCATCCTTCTAAACTCCAGTGAATAAAGGCCCAGTTGATCCAGTTTCTCCTCATATTACAGTCCAGCCATCCCTGGAATCAGTCTGGTGAACCTTCGCTGCGCTCCCTCAATAGCAAGAACATCCTTTCTCAGATTAGGAGACCAAAACTGAACACAATATTCCAGGTGAGGCCTCACTAAGACCCTGTACAACTGCAGTAAGACCTCCCTGCTCCTATACTCAAATCCCCTAGCTATGAAGGCCAACATACCATTTGCCTTTTTTTACCACCTGCTGTACCTGCATGCCCACTTTCAGTGACTGATGAACCATGACACCAGGTCTCATTGTACCTCCCCTTTTCCTAATCTGCTGCCATTCAGATAATATTCTGCCTTCGTGTTTTTGCCCCCAAAATGGATAACTTCACATTTATCCACATTATACTGCATCTGCCATGCATTTTCCTACTCACCTAACCTATCCAAGTCACACTGCAGCCTCATAGCGTCCTCCTCACAGCTCACACCACCACCCAGTTTAGTGTCATCTGCAAACTTGGAGATATTACACTCAATGCCTTCATCTAAATCGTTAATGTATATTGTAAAGAGCTGGGGTCCCAGCACTGAGCCCTACGGCACTCCACTAGTCACTGCCTGCCATTCTGAAAAGGACCCGTTTATCCCAACACTCTGCTTCCTGTCTGCCAACCAGTTCTCTATCCACATCAGTACATTACTCCCAATACCATGCGCTTTGATTTTGCACACCAATCTCTTGTGTGGGACCGTGTCAAAAGCCTTTTGAAAGTCCAAATACACCACATCCACTGGTTCTCCCTTGTCCACTCTGCTGGTTACATTCTCAAAAAATTCCAGAAGATTCGTCAAGCATGATTTCCCCTTCATAAATCCATGCTGACTTGGTCCGATCCTGTCACTGCTTTCCAAATGCATTGCTATTTCATCCTTAATGATTGATTCCAATATTTTCCCCACTACTGATGTCAGGCTAATTGGTCTATAATTACCTATTTTCTCTCTCCCTCCCTTTTTAAAAAGTGGTGTTATATTTGCTACCCTCCAGTCCATAGGAACTGAGCCAGAGTCGATAGACTGTTGGAAAATGATCACCAATGCATCCACTATTTCTAGGGCCACTTCCTTAAGTACTCTGGGATGCAGACTATCAGCCTTCAATCCCATCAATTTCCCGAACACAATTTCCCACGTAATAAGGATATCCTTCAGTTTCTCCTTCTCACGAGACCCACTGTCCCCTAGTACATTTGGAAGGTTATTTGTGTCTTCCTTTCTGAAGACAGAACCGAAGTATTGGTTCAATTGGTCTGCCATTTCTTTGTTCCCCATTTTAAATTCATCTGAATCCGACATCAAGGGACCTACGTTTGTCTTCACTAATCTTTTTATCTTCACATATTTATCAAAGATTTTGCAGTCAGTTTTTATGTTCCCTGCTAGCTTCCTTTCGTACTCTATTTTCCCCCTCTTAATTAAACCCTTAGTCCTCCTCTGTTGAATTCTAAATTTCACAGTCCTCAGGTTTGTTGCTTTTTTTAGCCAATTTATATGCCTCTTCCTTGGTTTTAACACTATCCTTAATTTCTCTTGTTAGCCATGGTTGAGCCACCTTCCCAGTTTTACTTTTACTCCAGACAGAGATCTACAATTGCTGAAGTTCATCCATGTGATCTTTAAATGTTTGCCATTGCTTATCCACCATCAACCCTTTAAGTATTCTTTTCCAATTCTAGCCAATTCACACCTCATACCGTCGAAGTTACCTTTCCTTAAGTTCAGAACCCTAGTTTCCGAATTAACTTTGTCACTCTCCATCTTAAAAGGAATTCTACCATATTATGGTCACTCTTCCCCAAGGGGCCTCGCACAACAAGATTGCTAATTAGTCCCTTCTCATTACACATCACCCAGTCTAGGATGGCCAGCTCTCTGGTTGGTTCCTCGACATATTGGTCTAGAAAACCATCCCTAATACACTCCAGGAAATTCTCCTCCACCACATTGCTACCAGTTAGGTTAGTTCAATCAATATGTAGATTAAAGTCACCCATGATAACTGCTGTACCTTTATTGCACACATCTCTTATTTCTTGTTTAATGCCATCCCCAACCTCACTGCTACTATTTGGTGGCCTGTACACAACTCCCACTAGCGTTTTCTGCCATTTGGTATTCCACAGCTTCACCCATACCGATTCCACATCATCCAAGCTAATGTCCTTCCTTACAATTGCATTGATTGCCTCTTTAACCAGCAACGCCACCCCGCCTCCTTTTCCTTTCTGTCTATCCTTCCTAAATGCTGAATACCCTTGGATGTTGAGTTCCCAGCCTTGGTCCCCCTGGAGCCATGTCTCCATGATGCCAATCACATCGTATCCGTTAACTGCTATCTGCGCAGTTAATTCATCCACTTTATTCCGAATACTCCTCGCATTGAGGCACAGAGCCTTCAAGCTTGTCTTTTTAACACACTTTACCCCTTTAAAATTTTGCTGAATTGTGGCCCTTTTTGTTTTTTGCCTTGGGTTTCTCTGCCCTCCACTTTTACTATTCTCCTTTCTATCTTTTGCTTCTGACTCCATTTTATTTCCCTCTGTCTCCCTGCATAGGTTCCCATCCCCCTGCCATATTAGTTTAACTCCTCCCCAACAGCACTAGCAAACACTCCTCCTAGGACATTGGTTCCGATCCTGCCCAGGTGCAGACCGTCCGGTTTGTACTGGTCCCACCTCCCGCAGAACCGATTCCAATGCCCCAGGAATTTGAATCCCTCCCTTATGCACCACTGCTGAAGCCACATATTCATCTGAGCAATCTGTGATTCCTACTCTGACTAGCACGTGGCACTGGTAGCAATCCTGAGATTACTACTTTTGAGGTCCTACTTTTTAAATTTAACTCCTAGCTCTCTAAATTCATCTCTTAGGATCTCATCCCATTTTTTACCTATATCATTGGTACCTATATGCACCACAACAACTGGCTGTTCACCCTCCCTTTTCAGAATGTCCTGCACCCACTCCGAGACACCCTTGACCCTTGCACCAGGGAGGCAACATACCATCCTGGAGTCTCGGTTGCGGCCGCAGAAACGCCTATCTATTCCCCTTACAATTGAATCCCCTATCACTATCGCTCTCCCCTCTTTCTCCTGCCCTCCTGTGCAGCAGAGCCAGCCACGGTGCCAAGATCTTGGCTGCTGCTGCTCTCCCCTGAATGAGTCATCCCCCTCAGCAGTACTCGAGCATCTGCAGAACCTGGAGGAGGTTCTTAGTCGACTCAACCGCATGAGACTCAGGTTAAAACACTCAGTGCGTTTTCCTGGCACCTGAGTGGAGTTCCTGGGGGGGAAGAATCACAGTTGACGGCATCAGGCCCACCAATTCGAAGACGGAGGGCAATCGGGAACGCACAGAGGCCACAGAACGTCATGAAGCTGCGGTCGTTTCTAGGACTCCTGAACTACTTTGGTAACTTGGCACGGGGTCTCAGCAAACTGTTAGAACCACTGCATGCCTTACTGCATAAAGGAGCAAAATGGGTATGGGGTAAAAGCCAAGAAAATGTCTTTGTAAAAGTGAGAAAATTGATATGCTCAAAAAAATTGCTTGTGCTTTATGATCCATGTAAGCGTTTGGTGCTAGCATGTGATACATCGTCGTGCAGGGTTGGATGTGTATTGCAACAAGCTAATGAATCTGGGAAATTGCAACCGGTTGCTTTTGCATCCAGAAGTCTATCTAAGGCTGAGAGAGCCTACAGCATGATTGAAAAAGAAGCATTAGCGTGTGTTTATGCGGTAAAGAAAATGCATCAATATCTGTTTGGGCTCAAATTTGTATTGGAAACTGACCATAAGCCACTGATATCCCTTACGAATGCATCAGGCTGCATCCAGAGATGGGCGCTCATGTTGTCTGCATACAACTAAGCCATCCGCCACAGAAAACTGTACCGATGCTCTCTATAGGCTGCCATTGCCCACCACAGGGGTGGAAATGGCACAGCCCGCAGATTTAATCATGGTAATGGAAGCATTCGAGAGTGAGCAATCACCAGTCACAGCCTGACAGATTAGAACCTGGACGAGCCAGGATCCCTTACTGTCCCAAGTAAAAAATTGTGCGCTTCACCGGAGCTGGTCCAGTGTCCCAGTGGAAATGCAGGCAAAGATAAAGCCGTACCAGTGGCACAAAGATGAAATGTCTATACAGGCAGACCGCCTTCTGTGGGGTAATTGGGTAGTGGTCCCCAAGAAGGGCAGAGACACTTTCATCAGTGATCTCCACAGTACTCACCCAGGCATTGTAATGAAGAAAATAGCCAGATCCCACATCTGGTGACCCGGTATCGATGCGGACTTAGAGTCCTGCGTGTACAAATGCGACACATCTCGCAGTTAAGCAATGCACCCAGGGAGACGCTACTAAATTTATGGTCTTGGCCCTCCAAACCGTGGTCCAGGGTCCATGTTGACTATGCAGGCTCGTTTTTGGGTAAAATGTTCCTAGTGGTTGTAGATGCGTACTCCAAATGGATTGAATGTGAGTCAATGTAAACAAGCACGTCCGCTGCCACCACTGAAAGCCGACAGGCCATGTTTGCCATGCACGGTCTGCCTGATGTCCTTGTGAGCGACAACGGGCCATGTTTCATCAGTGCCAAGTTCAAAGAGTTCATGACCCGTAATGGGATCAAACATGTTACATCTGCCCCGTTCAAACCAGCATCCAATGGTCAGGCAGAGGGAGCAGTACAAACCATCAAGCAGAGCTTGGAGAGTAACTGAAGGCTCACTGCAGACTCGCCTATCCCAAGTCCTGCTTAGCTATCGATCGAGACCCCACTCGCTCACTGGGATTCCACCCACTGAACTGCTCATGAAAAAGGCACTTAAGACAAGGCTCTCGTTTGTCCACCCTGATCTACATGAACAGGTAGAGAGCAGTTGGCTTCTACAAAGTACATATCATGATAGCGCAAATGTGTCACGCGAAATTGAAATAAATGATCCTGTATTTGTGTTGAACTATGGACAAGGTCCCAAGTGGCTTCCCGGCACCGTTTTGGCCAAAGAATGGAGTAGGGTGTTTCGGGTCAAACTTTCAAATGGACTCATCCACCGGAAACACTTGGACCAAATCAAACTCAGATTCACAGACAACCCACATTGGACCCTTCTTTGACCCCCCCCCAACATATACACCAGTGGCATCCAACACCACGGTTGACCACGAAGCAGAACCCATCTGCCACAGCAGCCCAGCAGGACTCACCACACCAGGCAGCCCAGCAAGGCCAGCTGCACAGCAGCCTAGCGAGGGCTCAAAAAACAATTCACCAAAACCAGTATTTGCACCAAGACAATCAACCAAGGAAAGAAAGGCCCCAGATCGACTCACCTTGTAAATAGTTACACTATTGACTTTGCGGCAGGGGCGGGGGGAGTATTGTTATATGTAAACCTTGTGTAGCCACCAGAGGGCTCATCCCCTGGAGTCCCAAGGGATCACACAATCCCTTGGGAGCACCTATACTTGAGGCCTCACAGGTTGGAGAGGCAATCTGGAGACCTGCAATAAAAGACTACACTTTATTTTGAGCTCACTATCTAGTCAGACTCCTTATTCATACATAACAGATGTGATGACAGGCACAGCAGGATGAAGGCGAGTGTGGCTTTGCACTCACCTTTCCTGACCTCATCAGATCATTGAAGTGCTCCAGCACTGCACCAGGTCCGCCTCACTACATCCCTGCGGTTCACCTCATCAGCTATTTGGAACCAGGCTCTATTTGTCTTTTGGGGAGGTCTCTTCCGCCCATCAGTAACAAAGAGGACCTCCCGGTGTGCTCGGACTCTTTTCGCAAGAATATGTAGGGAGTCATCGGGAAACCTGGGTACAGCCCTGTGTCTTTAGGAAGTCAGGTTTAGACATCTCAGCAATAACAAGATCCTCCAATATACTCCCTGCACACTCCTAGATGAACCTCCAAATGCGATGTGGCCAAGGCTGCTTTAAATATCCCCGCTGGAAATAAGTCATCGATGACTATCAGACCTGCACCATTTAATAGGGCCAGGAAATGCACATGCCTGCCTTAATAGGGGCCATTAACTGAAAGTCACTGAGGAGCAGACTGTTCAACACATCGCGGTACGAACCCGCCATGCAGCCCACACGCACCCGACTCGGTAAGGAAAACTCCAGCCAGAGGCTTGAATGTTAAATGTAGAAGATTATTTCTTATGGGAGTTCCTATTGCCCCCTGCATAACCCATGGCTTAGTGAATAGAAGACCAAATACCATGACAGTCCCTGAATTATGAAGATGTCTTTTCTTTGATGTAGAAAAAGTGATATTCTCCTTGAATATTGAGCAGACCAATAGCACAATAAACGAGTTAATGGCCCCAAAATCCTGAGTCACAAGAGATAGGCAAACCCTCCTGGTCCTTGAAAGGTGGTAACACAGGAAATTATAGATATCGTAAAGAAGGATTCAGTTAGAGTGGCCTTGTAGCTGAGGCCAAGCACTGGGCAGCCCAACAAGAATACACACATCATCATCGACAATCCCTGGAAATCTTGCTTCCATTCGAAAAGCGAGTTCTCAGGTGGCTGTACAGTCCAATACAGGAACTACAGTCTCGGTCACAGGTGGGACAGACAGTCATTGAAGGAAAGGGTGGGTGGGGAGTTTGGTTTGCCGCACATTCCTTCTGCTGCCTGCGCTTGCTTTCTACATGCTCTCGGCGATGAGACTCGAGGTGCTCAGCACACTCCCGGATGCTCTTCGGCCAGGGATTTCCAGGTGGCGGTGGGAATGTTGTGCTTTATCAAGGAGGCTTTGAGGGTGTCCTTGAAATGTTTCCTCTGCCCACCTGGGGCTCGCTTGCCGTGTAGGAGTTCCGAGTAGAGCGCTTGCTTTGGGTGTCTTGTGTCGGGCATGCGGACAATGTGGCCCGCCCAATGGAGCTAGTCGATTGTGGTCAGTGCTTTGATGCTGGGGATGTTGGCCTGATCGAGAACAGACGTTGGTGCGTCTGTCCTCCCAGGGGATTTGTAGGATCCTGCGGAGACATCATAGGTGGTATTTCTCCAGCGATTTGAGGTGTCTATTATATATGTTCCACATCTCAGCCATACAGGAGGGCGGGTATCACTACAGCCTATTGAAAATGCAGTTGCAACAGACATTTCATTGTCTAGGTTGACTGGGGGCTATTTAATGCATACCATCTTTAGCACAGAACAAACAAAATTTCGCACAGTCATCCTGAATACACTGATGTCATTTTTACTTCAATATTCCTGATTTCACCACGGTCAGATTACACACTTTGCAATGTTTCTGGGTTACTGTGTACACAGAAATTACAGCACAGGAACTGGGTGATTGGCCCAGCCAGACTCTGTTGGTGTTTATCCTCCCATATCCCTCAATCTCCATTTCAGATCTGTATGTAAATGCAATCAATGTGGAACAGTACGAGTTCTAGTAGTATTTTCAAAATACTATTTTTTGGGGGTGGGGGAGGGGGGAACTAAATTACAGCACATACTGGTGAAGAGTACGAGATCAGTCTCTGACAAGAATTTTACACGAGGGAGAAAGATAGAGGGAGACACACACACAGACAGCGAAATAGAGAGAGAAACACAGACTTAGAGATAGAGATAGAGAGAGAGAGGGAGACACATACACAGAGAGAGAGAGAGAGAGAGAGCAAGAGCGAACGCGCCACAGGGACCAAGCGAGACACAAAAAGAAAGAGACAGGCAGAACGAGAATGCTTGTGAACCAGCCCGTGGCCAGTTAGAGAGCCCCGAGCATGATGTAAGTTCATCCCCTCATGCCAGGCCGTGTGAAAAGTGAAATAGATGGAGGGAAGCATGGAATGATGAGAGAGGCAACAAAGTGTAAGTTCTGACGAAAGGTCATCGACCTGAAACTAACTCTGTTTCTCTCCTCACAGATTCTGCCTGACTTGCTCAGTGCTTCCAGCATTTTCTGTTTTTGTCACAAATTGTATAAACTGAGTTTAGAGCAGGATGTGCTTCAAAATTCAAAAATTAGCATGAACAGATGCTGAAATATTTTAAGAGCTGTGAGGATTTTGATTTTAATTGTGTGTGGTGGGGGAGGGGTGCAGCAGCACACAGTTATGCCTTTAGCAGTTGTATCTTTGCACTTCTCGTTTGTGTCATTGTCAGCCAAATCATGACTTTTTTTTTTAGGGTCAAGAAACCGTTTTTCATATCCTTCTATTTCTCTGTACTTCTGCAGTATTTTCTTGGCCTTTTTGTCCTATCTGTCCAATATTCTCAAGATCTTGAAGGGTTAGGCACAATTTCAGGTAATTATTTGTCCTTGCCGTTTTATCAATTCTGTGACACACTGAGTTCTGACTCCCCAAAATAGCACTCTTATCTGTGTTGCTATGTCTGCCATTTTAACCAACGTATAAGCTAAGCTTATTTTTTTAAGGTTGTGCTTTGCTTCCAGTTCTGCTCATGAATTAACACAATTTTAACTAATTAATTTGTATGCAGAAGCTATCAGTGGCAAATGATCACATGGCTGTGCGCAGTTAATACTGAATCTATAAAACAGCAGTGCACATCTGCAACGCCTAGGTGGTTGTTAATACCATGCTGCTCACACAGGATGCTTTTGTCCATTACTTTAAATATCCAATCTTACTCACAAGCCTCCATTTAAATTAATCTCACAGTCACAGTTTTCATTGAGACCATGGAAGATCATACAGACAGATGCACTTTAATAATCTGTCTGGACGAAAGAATCTGTGAAATAAAAATTAAGATCGCTCAAAAATGACATTTAGATTTCTGAGCATAGTCACTTTAAGAGATTAAGATCAGCAAAATATTATTCAAT
The DNA here is from genome assembly GCF_044704955.1 of Pristiophorus japonicus. NCBI lineage: Eukaryota > Metazoa > Chordata > Chondrichthyes > Pristiophoridae > Pristiophorus > Pristiophorus japonicus. The sequence goes on from NC_091993.1 coordinate 83,435,126, forward strand.
AATTTAGATCAGTCGCATTAACCGATTATAAAAAATGTTCTTCAGGAAGTATTTACACAGCAACTGCAGCATGACGAAGCAGCTTAATTTCGCTCTGATGCTGCAATTAGTGTAACTGTAGCCTGAATCCAGAGCTCAAGCCTATCTTGGCGCTGGAGTAAAATGGAGGGAGTTGCACTCCTCTTGGCTTCAGACTCAGTTTGGGATCTCACACCCAATTTGCATGACACAACTTTAGTGCAGGTGCAAAGCCAAAACTGCTTTGTAACAACGTTAAACGTGCAGTATAAATCACTGTCAGTGGCTGTTTTCACTTGTTCAATGAGGGAAAGACAGTAGACCCCAGCTTCCGAGAACATATATAGACCAATGCGAACATACACAGACCGACACCGAGAGACGCAGACCCACGCCGGCGTATGCAGACCCACGCAGACAGACCAGACGTACGCAGACCAAAGCTGGCATGCATCATCGAAAAGATATCATTTTAAAGACCAGAAAGTTAAAAAAACAAAATTGCTAACTTACAAGAGTAAGACCTTGAATGTCTTATTTAAACACCTTACCTGGTCTAACCGTGATACAGTCCTTGAACATAAAACCACTTAAATGAAGGAAGGTTACCAACCCAATAGAAGTGTACATTTACAGCAGATTTTTCATTATTATAAACTCAGTTACCCTATAATTCTGTTTTTATCAGACACTGAATAAGTCTGAACTAACAAGTAACAACTGGAACAAATGAGGCCAATATCAAGCATGGATGGATTTTAAATTGGATTTATTTGGATATTCCTTTAATAAGCAGAGCTCAATAGAAATGGACATTTTACTTTTATACAGCTGGAAGTTATTGCATCTTGCCAACAAAATCCATGTTTTATAACTCAATTTTTCTTATTGATCAGCTAGCCTAATGTGTATGTTGGATACTGCAGTTTATTTTCTGACACTATTTGCCAACACTCCATCAGCTCCTCTACTTAATTGACCACGGCCATGTTTGATGTATTCATTGATTCATTAAGAACTGGGCTCGATTCCAAATAAATGGGCTGCTCTGAAGGGATTAGAGAATAATATGTTTCCTGTAGCAAAATGGAGATAAGCAGATGGAATAGTTCTCGGAAAGCTTGACCTCTTTCAAATAAGACATGACTTTTCAATTTAAGTAAAAAAACATTGTTAAGTTTTATTCGAAGACCAGCACTGGGGAGGCTGCAGTGATTAATTTGTTTTGGAAATGGGACTTTACACTCGTGAGGTTGGGTTTCAAGCATATTTCAGCAGAACAGAGCCAGCTTTACTCTACCTTGCTGTATTATACCTGACCCAAAAGAGTTTGATATGAACAATGTGCAAAAATGATTCGGGGGTGGGAAGAGCCGCACTGTTACAATACCCTCAGGTTACTCAATGCAAATTTCTGACAGCTTTAGATAGGCAATTACTTGAGTAAAGAAGAGAATATTGAACAATGAATGAAGCCCTCACTTAAATTATATGTCTGAACTTCATTACACTTTTAAGTAACAAACTTATTCAAAGCCAGCATATTGAGGGCATTATACTTCCAACGCTGGCTCACTTAATTTGCACAGTAATAAACAAGATTTACCTCTGATCCTGGGAAAAGGGGGTTCAGGGACTTAAGATGGGGCAATAAGTGGCTATTCAACTTGTGTAATTTAAAAGGTTCCAGGTGTAGTATTAAGATGTTTGGTTGTCAAATAATTCCCTTTAAGACAATCGTGGAACATTTTTATTGGCAACTAGTCAATTTGGCTAATGTCCCCTACCTGGAGCCGATTGATTGCTACAGGTACAGGTACAAACATCTGAGAGAGCAGTTTTCCCTGACAATTAATAGAACTGAATCCATCAAATCAGAGTAAGAGACACAATTACCTGGAACGTGTCAAAAATTGGATGGAGAATATAGAGTGCCCAATCTGGTTAAAAACATAAAATTCATTGTACATTTGTAGCACAATTCTCCATTTTATGATTTCTTTATTTTTAAAATGATGCATTATTAAAAAATTGGACATACATTTTGTGTCTAGTCATTAATATACTCACCATGTTTAAATAGCATCTTGGAACAAGCAGAGATTTAAGAAATTACCAGTTCAGTGGGATTGTCTTAGAGCACCCCGATGTGCTCCTGGGAGTACGGGGGGCAGGGCCGGGGGGGGGGATGGAAATCAGTCAGGGTTTTTCAACATGCTGTTGTGCCTTAAGGGCACTTTCAAACCATATTGTAAGAACAGGAAGGGTATGCAGGCATTCACCGAGGAATTCCATGAGTTACGAGTAAACCCCGAGAACATTAATGGGTGCAATGAATCAACTGCAGAAAAACAAAATCCCACCAGCGTTTCTGGTGCAGGAAATAAACATGTTAAATGTGAACATTAAAGTCATCAGGAACAAAGGAGGGCTACTGTGCACTTTTCAGCAAAACAACATTCCTCATCGCCTCAGTATATGCGACCCAACTCTCCAGGAAAGATCAAATCAGCCAACTGAACAACAACCTTATCAGATCAAACAGGATGAAAGTGGAGCCGCCATCCTTATATATTCAGCTTAAAAACAACAAGGCTACGGGTGCAGACGGAATTCCTGCTGAGGCATTGAAGTATGGTGGAGAGGCACTACTGGCACGAATACATGACCTCATCTCTCTCATCTGGAGGGAGGAGAGCATGCCGGGGAATCTCAGATGCAGTAATCGTGACCATCTTTTAAAAAAGGGGACAAGTCCGACTGCAAAAACCTCAGAGGAATCTCCCTGCTATCAGCCACTGGGAAAGTCGTCGCTAGAATCCTCCTCAACCGTCTTCTTCCCATGGCGGAGGAGCTCCTCCCGGAGTCACAGTGCGGATTTCGTCCCCTATGGGGCACAACGGACATGATTTTTGCAGCGCGGCAGCTACAGGAAAAATGCAGGGAACAGCGCCAGCCCTTATACATGGCCTTCTTCAACCTCACAAAAGGCCTTTGACACGGTCAACCACGAGGGCCTATGGAGCGTCCTCCTCCGTTTCGGATTCCCCCAAAAATTCGTCACCATTCTCCACCAGCTCCACGATGACATGCAGGCCGTGATCCTTACCAACGGATCCATCACAGACCCAATCCACGTCCGGACCAGGGTCAAACAGGGCTGCGCCATCGGCCCACCCTCTTCACAATCTTTTCGCCGCCATGCTCCACCTCACAGTCAACAAGCTCCCCGCTGGAGTGGAACTAAAATACAGAACCAGTGGGAATCTGTTCAACCTGCGCTGTCTCCAGGCCACATCCAAGACCACCCCAACCTCTGTCATTGAGCTACAGTACCCGGATGACGCCTGCGTCTGCGCACAGAGAGGCTGAACTCCAGGACATAATCAACGTATTTACTGAGGCATACGAAAGCATGGGCCTTACGCTAAACATCCGTAAGAGAATGATCCTCCACCAGTCTGTCCTCACCGCACAGTACTGCCCCCCACTCAAGATCCACGGCATGACCCTGGACACCGTGGACCACTTCCCATATCTCGGGAGCCTCCTATCAACAAGAGCAGGCATTGACGACGAGATCCAACACCGCCTCTAGTGTGCCAGTGCAACCTTTGGAAGAGTGTTTGAAGACCAGTCCCTCAAAACTGCCACCAAGCTCATGGTATACAGGGCTGTAGTAATACCTACTCTCCTGTATGGCTCAGAGACATGGACCATGTACAGCAGACATCTTAAGTTGCTGGAGAAATATCACCAACGATGTCTCCGCAAGATCCCACAAATCCCCTGGGAGGACAGGCGCAGCAACATCAGCGTCCTCATCCAGGCCAACATCCTCAGCATTGAAGCACTGACCACACTTGATCAGCTCCGCTGGGCAGGCCACGTAGTTTGCATGCCAGACATGAGACTCCCAAAGCAAGTGCTCTACTTGGAGCTCCTTCAAGGCAAACGAGCCAAAGGTGGGCAGCAGAAACGCTACAAGGACACCCTCAAAGCCTCCCTGATAAAGTGCGATATCCCCAGTGACACCTGGGAATCCCTGGCCCAAGTCTGCCCTAAGTGGAGAAAATGCATCCGAGGGGTCGCTGAGCACCTCGAGTCTCAATGCCGAGAGCATGCAGAAATCAAGCGCAGGCAGCGGAAAGAGTGTGCAGCAAACCAGTCCCACCCACGTCTTCCCTCAATGACTATCTGTCCCACCTGTGACAGAGTCTGTGGCTCTCATATTGGATTGTTCAGCCACCAAAGAACTCACTTCAGCAGTGGAAGGGAGTCTTCCTCAATGCCAAGGGACTGCCTATGATGATGATACTCACTATCTGGATTGTAGTGAAACCCATGTCTCTGGTACTGCCTGTTGTAATGCATGTAGATGTGAATATGCTCACAGGTTTGTAGAGCTGTTGCATTGAGAGTGGCTTAGCCAGTCACGTGATGTTCACAAGACTCAATAAAACCCCAGTCAGTTGGGTCTATGTCATCCACGATGAGGTATGCAGTTGAGCCTAGTGGATAAACTGGTAATGTGTAGTGTGATTGTTAAACCGTTTAATAAATCCACTAGTTCTTAATAGCAATGTGTTGCTATGAATTCTTAAGTAAAGAACCCATGAAGCAAATACATTACACCTGTAGACAGCAACATGTGGCAGTGCATATTTGCAGAAAGTAATAATTGCATGTATACAACACCTATCATGACCTCATGACACCCCAAGGCATTTCACAGCCAATGAAGTACTATTGAAGTGTAGTCGTGGTTCTAAAGTAGGAAAACATGGCAGACAATTTACACACTGCAAGTTTCCACACAAACAGCAATTAGATAAATGGCTAGATAATCAGTTTTTTTTTTAGTTCTGTTGGTTGAGGAATTAAAGGTTCATAGGTGGTCACTAGGTTGACTCTCAATTAAAAGTCAACCAATAAAACCTGTAAATTAACAAATAAGTTCAAATAAACCTTAACAAATCAAACCAAAATTCTATTTCTGGTGATGCACTCCAGTCCCTCCGATGCACACCGGTCGTGGAAGGCCTCGAGCGTGCCGGTAGTGGACATCGCGTGCTCCATCTCCAGGGATACCCTCGCGCGAACGTAGCCATGGAAGAGAGGCAGGCAGTCGGGTCAAACGTCCCCCTCGACTGCCCGCTGCCTGGATTGGTTAATGGCCACTTTGACCAGGCTCAGGAGCAGTCCCAAGAGGAGGTCACTCGGTTGATGTCTATTTTAAAAGCCCTTAATTGCCATGATAGACTTGGAGAGGTATTTAGGGAATGGAAGCTCTAGAGGTACTCTTTAAAAAAAAAAAAACGACTAGATTCGATGTCAGAAGGCTTTCTTTTTGCAGAGGGACATCAAACTTTAGCACGAGTTGCCAACTCATGCAGGGAATGTGGATTTGCTGCAATTGTAGCAGCAAGCTCTCCGAATGGCTCTGCTGGGTAAGACAGTGAGTAGTTGAGTCATGGAGGTCAATGGAAATAAAAATTGGGGGAAGGTGTAAAAAGGGATGGCGATTCACTATCGCCTGTTTTACACAATTGCACAAAGTCAAAATTACTGCCATTGCTCCACTCAAGTGTAGTCTGATTGGCTCAAATAACACCTTTTCCAGGTACTCTGGCCCCGAAATTCACGGACCCGGGAAGGACCGTTACTGCCCGTTTGTGGCGGCCATTCCTCAAAATCAAATGGCCGCTGCTTTGGCCTCAACTGGCCGCCCCGACATAGATTCGGCCCAGGAGGTCTTGCAGCAGTGTGGGCCACTGCTCATGGCAGTGTGGAGCTTATGGCAGTCGTGATGTGGTAAAGGTGCGCACCGCTACTGCTCCACCCCCAGACCCATTTTCAGCGTGAAAAAGCCGGCCCTTCAGCTGACGGTGCCCTTGCCAGCTTTTAGGGTGGAGGAGTGCCAAAGCCGAGGGAGCAGAGAGAGACAAGAAGATAAGATCCAAACCTAAGGATGGATCGAAAGCTCCCCAGAGTCCTCGAAGTAATAGCAGCTGAGTCGGTCTCACAGAAATCCGGTAAGGGATCATCTATGGGAGATCAGCAAGCTCTGCACGGGGAGAGATCCCAGAGTCAGCTCTGCATTGCTCAGCAACAAGTCCAGGAACCTCTTCAATGGACCGAAGGAGTTCAGCACAGAATCCACACTCAAGATTAGGAATCGCAGGATAGCACAGATGAATACGTGGCTTGAGCAGTGGTGCAGCAGGGAGGGATTCAAATTCGTGGGGCATTGGAACAGGTTCTGGGGGAGGTGGGACCAGTACAAACTGGACGTCTGCACTTGGGCAGGACCAGAACCAATGTCCTAGGGGGAGTGTTTGCTAGTGCTGTTGGGGAGGAGTTAAACTAATATGGCAGGGGGATGGGAACCAATACAGGGAGACAGAGGGAAACAAAAAGGAGACAAAAACAAAAGACAGAAAAGAGATGAGTAAAAGTGGAGGGCAGAGAAACCAAAGGCAAGAAACAAAAAGGGCCACTGAATATAAAAGGGCTGCAGGAGGGGTCAAAACTAAAAATCATGGTTTAAAAACTAGGATGAAAACACTCTACCCAAATGCACGTAGCATTCGAAATAAAGTAAATGAGTTGACGGCACAAATCATTACAAATGGGTATGATTTGGTGGCCATTACAGAAACATGGTTGCAAGGTGGCCAAGACTGGGAATTAAACATACAGGGGTATCGGACGATTCAGAAAGATAGGCAAGAAGGGAAAGGAGTTGGGGTAGCTCTGTTAATAAAAGATGATATCAGGACAGTTGTGAGGGATGATATTGGCTCCAATGAACAAAATGTTGAATCATTGTGGGTGGAGATTAGAGATAGTAAGGGGAAAAAGTCATTGGTCGGCGTAGTTTATAGGCCCCCAAATAATAACTTCATGGTGGGGCAGGCAATAATCAAGGGAATAATGGAGGCATGTGAAAAAGGAACGGCAGTAGTCATGGGGGATTTTAACCTACATATCGATTGGTCAAATCAAATCGCACGGGGTAGCCTGGAGGAGGAATTCATAGAATGCATACGGGATTGTTTCTTAGAACAGTATGTTACAAAACCTACAAGGGAGCAAGCCATCTTAGATCTGGTCCTGTGTAATGAGACAGGAAAAATAAACGATCTCCTCGTAAAAGATCCTCTCGGAATGAGTGATCACAATATGGTTGAATTTGTAATACAGATTGAGGATGAGGAAGTTGTGTCAGAAACAAGCGTACTATGCTTAAACAAAGGGGACTACAGTGGGATGAGGGCAGAGTTGGCTAAAGTAGACTGGAAACTCAGACTAAACGGTGGCACAATTGAGGAACAGTGGAGGACTTTTAAGGAGCTTTTTCATAGTGCGCACCAAAAATATATTCCAGTGAAAAAGAAGGGCGGCAAGAGAAGGGATAACCAGCCGTGGATAACCAAGGAAATAAAGGAAAGTATCAAATCAAAGACCAATGCGTATAAGGTGGCCAAGGTTAGTGGGAAACTAGAAGATTGGGAAAATTTTAAGCAACATCAAAGAATGACTAAGCAATAAAGAAAGGGACGATAGATTACGAAAGTAAACTTGCGCAAAACATAAAAACAGATAGTAAAAGCTTTTACAGATATATAAAACGGAAAAGAGTATCTAAAGTAAATGTTGGTCCCTTAGAAGATGAAAAGGGGGATTTAATAATGGGAAATGTGGAAATGGCTGAGACCTTAAACAATTATTTTGCTTCCGTCTTCACAGTGGAAGACACAAAAACCATGCCAAAATTTGCAGGCCACAGGAATGTGGGAAGGGAGGACCTGGAGACAATCACTATCACTAGGGGGGTAGTGCTGGACAGGCTAATGGGACTGAAGGTAGACAAGTCCCCTGGTCCTGATGAAATGCATCCCAGGGTATTAAAAGAGATGGCGGAAGTTATAGCAGATGCATTTGTTATAATCTACCAAAATTCTCTGGACTCTGGGGAGGTACCAGCGGATTGGAAAGCAGCTAATGTAACGCCTCTGTTTAAAAAAGGGGGCAGGCAAAAGGCAGGTAACTATAGGCCGGTTAGTTTAACATCTGTAGTGGGGAAAATGCTTGAAGCTATCATTAAGGAAGAAATAGCGGGACATCTAGATAGGAATAGTGCAATCAAGCAGACGCAGCAGGATTCATGAAAGGGAAATCATGTTTTAACTAACTTACTGGAATTCTTTTGAGGATATAACGAGCATGGTGGATAGAGGTGTAGCGATGGATGTGGTGTATTTAGATTTCCAAAAGGCATTCGATAAGGTGCCACACAAAAGGTTACTGCAGAAGATAAAGGTACGCGGAGTCAGAGGAAATGTATTAGCATGGATAGAGAATTGGCTGGCGAACAGAAAGCAGAGAGTCGGGATAAATGGGTCCTTTTCCGGTTGGAAATCAGTGGTTAGTGGTGTGCCACAGGGATCAGTGCTGGGACCACAACTGTTTACAATATACATAGATGACCTAGAAGAGGGGACAGAGTGTAGTGCAACAAAATTTGCAGATGACACTAAGATTAGTGGGAAAGCGGGTTGTGTAGAGGACTCAGAGGCTGCAAGGAGATTTGGATAGGTTAAGCGAATGGGCTAAGGTTTGGCAGATGGAATACAATGTCGGAAAGTGTGAGGTCATCCACCTTGGGGAAAAAAAAACCAGTAAAAGGGAATATTATTTGAATGGGGAGAAATTACAACATGCTGTGGTGCAGAGGGACCTGGGGGTCCTTGTGCATGAATCCCAAAAGGTTAGTTTGCAGGTGCAGCAGGTAATCAGGAAGGCAAATGGAATGTTGGCCTTTATTGCGAGAGGGATGGAGTACAAAAAGCAGGGAGGTCTTACTGCAACTGTATAATGTATTGGTAAGGCCGCACCTGGAGTACTGCGTGCAGTTTTGGTCACCTTACTTAAGGAAGGATATACTAGCTTTGGAAGTGGTACAGAGACGATTCACTAGGCTGATTCCAGAAATTAGGGGGTTACCTTATGATGATAGATTGAGTAGACTGGGTCTTTACTCCTTGGAGTTCAGAAGGATGAGGGGTGATCTTATAGAAACATTTAAAATCATGAAAGGGATAGACAAGATAGAGGCAGTGAGGTTGTTTTCATTGGTAGGGGAGACTAGAACTAGGGGGCACAGCCTCAAAATACAGAGGAACCAATTTGAGAAAGGATTTCTTCTCCCAGAGGGTTGTGAATCTGTGCAATTCTCTACCCAAGGAAGCAGTTGAGGCTAGCTTATTGAATGTTTTCAAGTCAAAGAGATATAGATTTTTAACCAATAAGGGAATTAAGGGTTACGGGGAGAGGGCGGGTAAGTGGAGCTGAGTCCACGACCAGATCAGCCATGATGTTATTGAATGGCGGAGCAGGCTCGAGGGGCTAGATGGCCTACTCCTGTTCTTATGTTCTTATGTTCTTAAGGGAAGGAAGAGGGGAAGAGGGAAAGAGAGGGAGAGAGAGCAAGCAAAAGACAAAAAAGGAGAAAAATAGAAGTAAGGAAAGAGAAGAGAAAATTTGATTGGGAGAGGGGGATAGAGAAATAGAAAAGGGGGAGAAACAAAACCGAGAGAAAGAGATATTCCGAGATTCACAGACAGTAAACTGAAATCTCAATCCACGGGCCCCAGCTCAGCATTCTGAGCGGTAACAAATGCGAAACTGTTCCACCTCTGCCGCCTCCAGGCTCGATCCAAGGTCGTCCCATCCTCTGTCATTGAACTACAGTATGCGGATGACGCTTGCGTCTGCGCACACAGGAAGCAAAACGCCAAGCCATCATCAACACCTTCATCGAGGCAAACAAAAGCATGTACCTTACACTAAACATCCGTAAGACAAAGGTCCTCCACCAACCTAACCCCACCACACAGTACTGTCCCCCGGTTATCAAAATAGACGGTGAGGCCTTGGACAACATGGACCACTTTCCATACCTCGGGAGTGACAATCAGCAAGGGCAGACATCGATGATGACGTCCAACACCACCTCCAGTGGTTGCCTAAGCAAGAGAGTTTTTGAAGACCAGGACCTCAAATCTGGCACCAAGCTTATAGACTACAGGGCAGTAGTGATACCCACCCGCCTTTATGACTCAACGACGTGGACTATTTCCAGCAGACACCTCAAAACGCTGAAGTACCATCAACGCTGCCTCCGCAAGATCATGCAAATCCATTGGGAGGACAGACGCACCTCGATCAGGCCAACATCCCAGCATCGAAGCACTGACCTACGCCCAATCAGCTCCGTTGGGCAGGCCACATCGTCCGCATGCCTGACACGAGACTCCCAAAGCAACCACTCTTCTCGCCGTCTCGACACGGCAAGAGAGGTGGGCAGAGGAAACATTTCAAGGACACCCTCAAAGCCTCCTTGATAAAATGCAACATCCCCACCAGCACCTGGGAATCCCTGGCCCAAGGCCGCCCTATGTGGAGAAGAGCATCCGTGAGGGCACTGAGCACCTCGAGTCCCATCGCCGCAAACAAGCAGAAACCAAGCGCAGGCAGCGGAAGGAGCGTGCCGCAACCCAAGCTCCCCACCCACCCTTTCCTTCAACCACTGTCTGCCCCACCTGTGACAGAGACTGTAGGTCCCGCATTGGACTGTTCAACCACCTGAGAACTCACTGAGAGTGGAAGCAAGTCATCTTCCACTTCGAGGGACTACCTATGATGATCTTACACGTGCCTAACCTGTGACTTCACCTCAATGTCTCCCCTGCGGCTGCCTCATGGGTCTGGGAAGGCTGCTGTGTTCCCTGTGTGGAAGCTGCAGATATCCTTCTAAGATGCCCTTGAGCAGCTTTGGGCCTGGAAGGGCCGGCTGGAGACTGGTCAACAGCCTCCTGGGAGGATTCCGCCTGACTTGGCTCGGGCGAGGCTATGCGTGGAGCCACTGGTGGAGTGACAGGTCTGGGGCCAGGAATGCTGCGAGCCGGAGGGAGCGCATCATCCGTATCTGGGCCCGAGGAGCCGGAGTAACTCACCAGGGGCGGCACAAAACCATCACCACCAATCTGAAGGAGCTCAGGTCGGTGCTATGGTGTCACACTGGAAGGTCCCCCATGGCCTGTAATGGACCCAGCCATGAAAGCAACACGGATGTCTCGGGGTGCATCCCGCCGAGACTGCATATGAGCAGCCACAGTCTGAAAATCACCAGATATGACAGCACGTAGATGCTCCATCGACTCTTGCAGAGCCACGGCCATCCTTTCCAACGCAGCACCGATACGCTTGTTCCCTTGTGCCTGTGCTGTAATGGCAGCTGCCATACCACCCCAAGGGTGAATTTCCCATGGGAATAACGCCCCAAATAAGACTGCAAACTTTCAGCTTTGAAGGGCTAATAAGACAAACATTTTGGTCAAAAAGCTGAATATGGATCCAATGGCCACCGCAAACTTTACAGCGCTAATCTGGGAAAAAAGGCTTCAACACCACCAGCTTTCTGGCTGCACTGAATTTCGGCCCTTTGTCTCGAGGCTGTTATGAAGTTTTGAAGGAGTTCGTCATTGCTGCAGCTAGATATGTAACCAAGATTGATGAATGGACAGCTGTGACTGTGACAAAGAGACCACAGTGCAACTATCTTGCCATAGGCTCTTACCAGGGAGCCATGGCACAATTGCCAGATCAGCCAATTTGCTGTGCACACCTCTAAGGCAAGTCACAAATGCCTTCTTTGCCATCAATTTTTTCAGAATTGACAGATTGGCCAGGGTTGTGGGGGTGATTGACTACCCACATGCCCCAAATATAAACCCTATATTTACGTGAACCACAAAGGCTTCCATTCTCTAAATATGCAGCTTATGTGCAAGAAGTTGTGCCCGTCATTGAATGTGAATTCACAACATGCTGGGAGCTGTCACAATGCTTTTATACTCACAATCCAATGTTGCTGTTCTATTTCAACAGCAATGTTATGAGCCAGGTTGGCAGCTAGGTGATGAGGGACACTCTCATGCCTCATGACGCCTCTTCAAAGGCCCATCACTGCTGCAGAAGAATGCTACAATGAAGCACATGTGAAGACAAGAATATGAATTGAGCAAGCCATTGGAATGTTCAAAGGAAAGCTCTGGTGTCACCGGGGCAGCCTGCCAGCACGCGCCAAATATGGTGTGGCAAATTATGGTAGTTCATAACTTTGCAAACAGGAAAGGACTTGATGGTAGATGTCCCAGAGGACACCAGCGAGCCTGATGGTGACATTACTGATGCTGAAGCCCCAGCTTATGAAGAACAAGAAATACATGTTCTGGCAATGGTTGAGACACAGATTTATCTGTCACTCCTGAATAGAGCACCATTATTTGGAGGTCTCAGCCTCCTCTCACTAACTTCCTAGTGGCCCAAGTAAAATCCTTGCACTTCACAGCAACCCATCACATCCTAATCCATCAGGTCCTTCACTGCTCCCCATTGTCATACAAAGGGACAAACTACCAAGCAGTCCTTACAAAAAATATTCTAGTGATTTGTTGTAACTATTTACAAAAGAATTACTTGATTTGGTCATCGTGCACATCCCCAGTAACCATGTGAGCTTTTTTCTGCCCTATTTAACACTTATTGTACATACCTCCAGAAAGCCTGGGATTTGAGATGGAGGCAGATGTAGCAAAATATTTTGAGCCTCTTGGAACGGAGATGACCTAAGATGGACATAGGACAGGCCGATTCCTTGCCATGGCTCCTTGGCAGCCTAGTCCTGCAAAGGTGGAGGCTGCACAGGGAGTTGGTAGAAGCACCAGAGAGGAGCACTATACAGGGAAACAGCTTCTGACGTACTGATAGAGAATTCAAGCTCTGCAGCCTGGCTGCAGTTTTGAGAAAACACAGACCACATTGCATTAAGTCATCAATCAACTTGACATTTTAGGACCTTGTGTAGCGAGCCAATTAAAGGTTAAAAGACTATCAATTGAGCCAATAAAGTCAAAGAAGGCAAGCTCTTTTCTGTAATTTGAACCAGGTATAAGTACAGCCATTTTAGCCATGTGGTCTCAGAAGGACAAAGGCCTGGCTTAAAGCCAGAAGCTTGTTGCTGCTGCCAGAATAAAGTTACATTAAAACTACAATCGGAGTTCGTATTTCATTGGAAATTAAGAGATCTAACAATTTTGGTGTCACGAACAGGATCGCTGAGGGAAAAAACTGAATTTTGGACATCGGACCTACATACTGAGGTAAGGACTCCTCTTTATAAAAGTCCTCGGTCAAAAGTCTAAATTCACCTCTCCTTCTACACGATTCCGAAAGCCTCCGGTTTGCGAACCCTCCGATTGGTAGTCGGCTCGAGGTCCCATAGACGTCTAACTTCGGTGGTGGGTTAGTGAATTAATCACCGACCCACTGATCGGCTGGAAAGCCTACGACTCGAGACCCCAGTAAAGAAATCAGTATTATGGCAGCGGGAGACAAAGAATTGCCTACAACTGTTAACCTCAGGTGGTGCCCGCCCGCCTTTTCGATAGATGAAATCCTCCAACAGTTGAAAGAATACATAGAGCAACAATTCAACTTATCTAAAACCTGTATTAAGATTGAACAAAAATACACTACATCCAAAGGACAATGGTCTTTGGACGAGATTAAAAGGGTCTGGGGAAAAACAACCCGTATGAAAAATAAAGAGCGAACTAGATGGTCACTAGCCGTTATGGGACAGATCCGAAAGTGGAATGAAATTATAATGCGTTCCCAACATGATCGAGAACTGACCAGTACAAAGGACCAGTTGCAAGCTGTTTGTGCACAGCTGCGACAGAAAAGATTTGAACTGGAAAAGTCGGAAGCGGAAGTTAAAGATCTTAAAGGTGAAATTAAAGAATGGAAAAAATCATTAGGTCAAGAGACAGTAATCGGAAAAGGAAAATGTATCGGTCAATTCCCAGGGCACCCATGTTTGGATAAATTAAAAGCGCAAACCCGAGGACACGACCGAGGAATAGATACGGATTCTAAATCCTCTGACGATACAGGGTCGGAGGATGAAGAATTAGGGGTGCGCTTTGCCCAGTTTAAAAAAAAAAGACGAGTTGTAGTCAAAATCAGAAGAGACTGCGGATGAGGGCGGAACCAAAAAAAAACGAGGAAAAGGGTGTATGCAGAATACTTATTTCATGATCCGGCAGACCCAGAGAAAATTGATAAATGGTCCAAGGAATTGCCCAATCCAAAGAAAGGGGGAGTGAAAACGTGGGACCAATTGGACCACTTCAGAAATATATATCAACTTCATCCCTGGGACGGAGTGCAAATTTTGACCATAATGATGCCAAAAACACAGGGAAGAAAATTGCACAACAAGGTAGAAGAAGCTTTGGGGCAGGATGAGCAAGAATTAAACGCAGGATGGAGGCAATTAAACACTGGCTGCAAGCCTTCAGTCCAGCTAAGACAGATTGGGGAAAAATTGCAGCCTGCCAACAGAAAGTAACAGAGGAGGTTCTGGAGTATGACGAGCGGTTTAGATGCATGTGGCTAGAACATTCGGGTATGAATAATACAGATGAGGAAATGGATGAACAAGTGTTTGGACCCCTGAAAGCAGCTTTTGTGGCAGGTCTAAAGCCAGAACTGTCCAAAATGCTGAAGGTAGTGTTACCAGACTGAGAAGGTAGAGGAACTACCTTTGCAGCATTGGTGGATCGATGTAACCAATTAGATCGGGACACGGGAGCTAAAGTCCGAGCGGTACAGGCTATGGGATGGAAATCCCAGGATTCCGATACAGTTATTCGGAAAATTACCCGGAAAATGTCATTATTGTGGGAAAGAAGGTCACTGGGCCAAGACGTGCAGGGCAAAACAGCAAGGTCACGGCCGGGGAAGAGGACGCAGCCAGGGATGCAATTCAGCCAACAAACCAGGCTCGTCACAAGATAACGACCTCATAGAAGCATTTAAGCGACTGACAATACAACAACAGAAGGAGTTACTTGGGACAGCAAAAAACGATAGAGCCCACCCTGGCCCCCCTCCTCGCACTAATACAACAGAGGGGAGATGGGCTATATATAACTGAGGGTGGGCGATAAGGAAGTGGACTGTCCCTACAATATGGAGACTTTTTGCCGTTGAATGGTAGAGCACGTACAGCCTATGGAGTTGGGGGCCATAAAATGGAAATTAAAAGGACAACACCGGTACTTATAGGGCTGGGTCCACATGAACTAACCACGCCGGTCTGGATAGGCCCAGTAGATCAACCCCTTTTGGGAATGGACGTTCTAATCCAAGTAGATTCATCGTTGCATTTCGAGGATGGTCGGGTGACATGGTCAATTAGAACTTTGAAGAAAGAAGAACTGAAAGAACACCCGATCTGGGCTAAAGATAAGAATGATGGTGGCCTACTCCAGATGGAACCTGGGTCATTTACCGGGACCAAGCGTCCATGCACTAAACAGTATCCCATCAGTCCAACAGCCATCGCGGGAATCTTACCGGTTATTCAGCAATTGGAGAAACAAGGGGTGCTTACTAAAACGCATAGCTCCTCCAATAGCCCCGTGTGGCCGGTACAGAAATCTAATGAGACTTGGTGTTTGGTTAGCTTTCCTATAAATCGACAGTCAGTGTATTGATCAAAAAGCTCCTTTGGTCGCAGATCCCTCCACCATTTTTAATGCCCTCAAACCGGAACATAAATATTTCTCGGTTATAGATATGGCCAACGGATTTTGGCATTGGAGGTTCAACAGTGGTTTGCTTTCACGGTCCAAGGACAACGGTATACTTGGACCCGGTTACCGCAGGGTTTCCACAACAGCCCTCTGGTATTTCACATGGCTAGACGATATCCTGCTAGCTTCAAACATGGAAGAACAACATGAATAAGATTTACAAGCTTTGCTGGACCACCTTTGGCTGAAAGGACATAAAGCCAGCATCGACAAAACACAAATATGCCAAGAAGAGGTTGTATACCTGGGACAAAAGATTTCACAAGGAAAGAGAGAACTTACCCAGGTTAGAACTGCAGCCATTTGGGCTGCTTAAAAACCCACCACTATTCAGGAACCAAGGTCTTTTTTGAGATTGCGTAACTTTAACAGAAATTGGATTGACTCCTTCACACAGCTTGCTCAGCCATTGAATGATATCTTAAAGGGGAAACGTGCCTCGAAAGAAGCCATCACCCTCACTAAGGAACAGCAAGAGGCCTTCCTGAGTTTGAAAAAGGCTGTGTGTTCGGCACCGGCTCTTGGAATCCCCGACAGTGGTAAGCCATTTACTCTGTTTGTCCATGAGAAAGAAGGATATATGACAGCTATACTGACACAAGAACATGGGGATCGGCAAAGACCTATTGGTTATTATTCGGCAAAACTGGATGCGGTAGCCCTTGGATGGGGAAGTTGCCTAAGGGCCATGGAAGCTACATGTCTAGCGGTAATGATCACTGCGGGTCTAGTCCTCGACCAAAAGTGGATTGTCAAGTGTCCCCACACTGTACATGCTTTGCTGTCTATGAATAGAATGTCTCAGGTGACGGCAGCTAGATGGACCCGCTGGACAGCAGTTTTGGAAGCTCCTAATCTCCATATCGTCCGGGCCAGCCCGGTTAATCCCACAACTATGCTTCCGATGTCAGAATCGAGGGAGCAAGAGGGGGGAGAATGTGAAGAGCATGACTGCGTGGAGATTTTAAAAGAAACAGAAGAAGCAGCCTTAGCAGCAGAGAAGCCTTTGTACAACCCAGACCTCATCCTGTTTACAGATGGTTCCTCCTTTGTTGACAATGGTACCAGAAAAGCAGGATGGGCAGTTACAACCTTATGAGGTAGTGGCAAAAGGATGTTTACCCTCAGGAACGTCAGCACAACAGGCCGAGTTACGGGCCCTGTCAGAAGCATGTCAAATAGCAGAAGGACAGACAACTAATGTCTACACAGATTCGCGTTATGCTTTTGGAGTCGCTCACGACTTTGGTCTGTTATGGTGGAAAAGGGGATTCCTCACTGCTGCTGGTACACCTATCCGAAATGGAAAAGAAGTCAGAGACATACACTTCAGGATGGACACTTCCTGAGGTAATTGTAAGGCCCATACCAAGGAAAATACCACAGAAGCACAGGGAAATGCCCTAGCCGACCAGGCAGCTAAAGATGCCGCCTCACAGGGCGTTCCCCCAGAAGAACCAACACAGATGTGCAGATTGAAAGCACTCAGGACTCTGACACGAAACCTTCAAACAATGCAAGGCGAGTGCTCCAGAGAGGAAAAATGGACATGGATTGAGGCAGGAATTAAGCTATGTGAAGATGGTGTCTGGAGACAAAGAGTTACCGACAAGCCAGTCGCGCCACAAGCGCTTTTGCCTTTTTTAGCCCAACAGATCCACTCGTGGCGACACTTGGCCTCACAACAGATGGTGGCACGGTTCCAGAAAAGCTGGTGAGGTTTATTATATATCTCTTCCTTCATGCCAAGGATGCACTAACATTATTGTCATGGTCAACAGATTCTCTAGATGGGTAGAAGCTGTCCCAACTAAAAGGGCCACAGCCAATCACACTGCAAAGGTCTTGTGTAAGGATTATATTCCCCGATGGGGAGTCCCGAGTAGTGTTGACTCAGATCAGGGAACACACTTCACAGGTGCTGTCTGCCAAGAAGTCTGTAGGTTACTGAACATTACGTGGGATTTACACTGTCCTTATCATCCACAATCAGGACAAGTAGAGCGAATGAATCGAACTCTGAAACAACAGCTTGCCAAATATCACCAAGAAGGAACACCATGGCCCCAGGCACTACCAATAGTGCTATGTAGCATTCAGGCAACCCCGAACAGAACTACAGGTCTAAGCCCATTTGAAATTATAACAGGAAGACCCTTGTCGCTGCCAGGAACTATCGATTTACAGAAAGCTGATGTTCACTTAATGAGTGACACTTTATCATACTGTCAGAACCTAACCAATGCTATTAGTTCTGTTTCCCGACAGGTATCGGCAGCTTGGGGTAATCCACTCGAAGGAGGACACGACATCATCCCGGGAGACTGGGTGTATGTGAAAAAGTTGCATGAAGAACCTTTGGGTGCCAAGTGAGAGGGACCTTATCAAGTGTTATTGACCACCCAGGCAGCTGTTAAAGTCCAAGGAAAGAAAGCCTGGATCCACGCTTCACACGTTAAACAAGCACCCGTAACTAAAGCTGAAATCTAATAAGGACAATTACTTTTTGCAAAAATGTATAAATTTACTGTATTACTAATTGTAGGTATTCTAGG
The DNA here is from genome assembly GCF_044704955.1 of Pristiophorus japonicus. NCBI lineage: Eukaryota > Metazoa > Chordata > Chondrichthyes > Pristiophoridae > Pristiophorus > Pristiophorus japonicus. The sequence goes on from NC_091993.1 coordinate 83,453,430, forward strand.
CATAGGCCTACTTCTTACTAGCCGACCCTCTACACCAAAGGGAAATAATAGGGTAGCAAGGGAATTATAGTAACTGCTCCCAGAATTCTGAAAAGGGAGGTACTTGCGCCCTACTCGGAACGGAGTGTTGCACATATAAGCAACCCCCATCATTCACTTTGTGAAGCAGAGCCACTGAATGGCTAGGTGCAATAGGAACTTCATTGGTGGAAGGTTTAATTCTATTTGTTGTAATTGTTTTATTTTTATATTGTTTATGTTGATTAAATGTTGTTGCGACCAGGCGGCTGCAGCCCCGCAGGTGAGACACCTTGTCGGTCCCAGCAGACCATCTGTAAGTGGCACAGGGGTATGTTATGCTTAAGGGAAGGTTGTTTACTGGTTGAATTAAGATATTGATTTGGATTAAATTGGAATAAGGTTAATCAACCTACTAAAACCATACTTCCATTATGGCCACGATGGAACTCGGGTTGGTGTAAATTTGTGTGGAAGTTACTCATCCGGACATGTGGCGAAACACATCAACAAATTTTAGAAGGAAACTCTATTAACATGTATGAAATTATTTTGTAGAATGTTTAACCAGTGATAGCTGATGTTTTATGATTCAGTTTGTGAAAGAATCAAAGGGGGGATTGATAGAGAATTCAAGCTCTGCAGCCTGGCTGCAGTTTTGAGAAAACAGAGACCACATTGCATTAAGTCATCAATCAACTTGACATTTTAGGACCTTGGGTAGCGAGCCAATTAAAAGGTTAAAAGACTATCAATTGAGCCAATAAAGGTCAAAGAAGGAGAGTTCTTTTCTGTAATTTGAACCAGGTATAAGTACAGCCATTTTAGCCATGTGGTCTCAGAAGGACAAAGGCCTGGCTTAAAGCCAGAAGCTTGTTGCTGCTGCCAGAATAAAGTTACATTAAAACTACAATTGGAGTTCGTATTTCATTGGAAATTAAGAGATCTAACACGTATAAATACCAACTTCTCCACTGGTATTGGGAACAGGATTCTGGTTACTAGTGATCAGTGGTGGAACAGACCTCAGTCAGAACAATCCTTACATCCCCAAGAGAGAGTCAACTGAATGTGCTTTTGACCCCCGGAATGCTGTCCTGTATCCTTGGAATCTGGTTGCTCCAGATGGTCCCTCAAGAACTGCAGTCCTTAGTCAGTGTCGCCACATTGACTTACCTGGAACTGTGATGAACCAAGGGAGGACTTGCTGATAGTCCTCAGATCTTGGGGCACAGCAGGACAGTGGACTCCTCCGCTATCCCAGCTATTTGTCAGACAGCTTAGAAGAGGCCATGTAAAACCTCCTCATGTGTCTGTTGCATTGCTCGCATCCTTCTCTTCTTGGCAGGAACCAGAGATTAGCATTTGTTTGCTCTGCAGTCAAGGGATGACATCTTACACCTCTGCTCATTTCCATCAGGCTCCACTTCCACATTGCATCCCCCAGCTTCTTTGTGCTAGGTGTCTCACCATGTGTCAATTGCTTACCTACACTATCTGTATCCCATTGACTGGGTGCCTGTGGGCTTCTGAGTGCAAAGGAGAGGGTGATTGATGGAGTGGGTGAGTGATTGTCAGGTTCCCAGATATCAAGGAGACTGCAAGGTTTATCTCTTCAGTAATCTTCTCTGCAGTGTCTTGGCTTTCAATCTCTGGAGGAAGTTGTTAACTTTGGTCTGCTTGACAAGCATTCTATCTTAATTAGCTACTTTGTGGATCTCTTATAAAAGGAAAGTGGCAGCTGATGGAGAATGAAGAATACATAGAAATAATAAAGAGGAAAAGGTATATGTATATGAACTCATTGAAGACACCAAGATTGCTACAGCTCCATCACGAATTGAAAGGCCAGAGTTAAAGCCAATTACTGCCTCATTAATGAACTAATTCCTCTTCACATATTGTTAAATGAAGCCACATCTTCCCCCAGTGGGCTGCCATTGCCTGACATTTCCTGCAGGAGAAGACAGCACGCAGATCACATTGTGGTAATCGAGTGCTGCAGTCGCCACATTCTGCAATCATGATCAGTCAGGATTCGTAGAATGGATGGTAGTAATGGTAGGTGTAAGGGAGCAAGGATGTTAGATGTGAGACTTCAACGTGCTGGCATACATTACAGGATGGGAGGCACCTGACATGAGTGCTGCCAAGTGACTTGGCTTCTGGGGCAAGGAACGTGATGCGATGTGATCCCCAAAAAGCACTACTCGATTATTGTGGCAAGAATAATGTGCTTCTCTGTGATTCAGTTATCTGCACTGTTATTCATTTGAAGACATTGTCTTTGCTGACCTAGTGAACACTGGAAAGGAATCCCTGGGGTTATGGAGGTCCCACTCACAGCCATCTGCATCTACATGGCTCATGTTGCAGCATGTAATGAGTTCCTCCCAATTACTGCAATTATTGCATGCCTCCTGGCTCTAATTTGGGGCAACAGCATTTCCACATCAACCTCAAAGAAGTTAGATGCATGCTGTTATGTATGTAAACCTGTAATTACCATGTCTAACCACCAGAGGGCTTATCCCCTGGAGTCCCAAGGAATCCCACAATCCCTTGGGAGCAATTGTATATAAGGAGGCCTCAGGCTGGAGAGGCACTCAGATCTGTAATAAAGGACTACGGTCACACTTTGAGCTTGCAGTATTTAGTCTGACTTTATTCAAGACATAACAATTGGCAATGAGATACAGATGACGAACCCCAACGCAACAATGCAGAGAATTGTGGGCATTCTGGAGAAATTTTGGGAGGGAGATGATTGGGAAACTTTTGTGGAGCGACTCGACCAATACTTCGTGGCCAACAAGCTGGAAGGAGAAGGAAACACTGCCAAACGAAGGGCGATCCTCCTCACCGTTTGCGGGGCATCAATGTATGGCCTCATGAAAAACCTACTCGCTCCAGAAAAACCCAGAGACAAGTCATACAATGAGTTGTGCACACTGGTCCGGGAGCATCTAAACCCGAAGGAAAGCGGTCTAATGGCGAGGTATCGGTTCTACAAGTACAAGAGGTCTGAAGGCCAGGAAGTGGCGAGCTATGTCACCGAGTTAAGGCGCCTTGCAGGACATTGCGAATTAAAGGACACTTGGAGCATATGCTCAGGGACTTTGTACTTGGCATTGGCCATGAAGTAATACTTCACAAACTTTTGACCGTAGAGATCCCAACCTTGAGTAAAGCCATAGCGATAGTCCAGGCATTTATCTCCAATAGTGACAATACCAAATAAATTTACCAGCACACGAGTGCTGCTGCAAGTACAGTGAATAAAGTAATGTTGTTTTCGAATTGAAATGTACATGACAGGACTTATATGCCTACAGCTGCACGCCTGCAGATGACTGAGTCCGCCATCAAGGGTGGTGAATAAAAGGCAATTAACACCTTGTTGGCGCTGCGGAGGTGATCATCGATTCCATTCATGCCGCTACAAATGATACATTTGCAAGGGCTGTGGAACAATGGGACACCTCCAACGTATGTGCAGGTGAGCTTCAAACCCTGCTAATTCTGCATACCACCATGTTGCAGAGGACGACAGATCCACGGTGGATCATGACGAACCAGAGCCTCAGATCGAGGAGGCATAGGTATATGGGGTACACACATTTACCACAAAGTGTCCCCCGATAATGCTGAAGGTTGAATTAAATGGACTCCCGGTGTCCATGGAGCTGGACACGGGCGCAAGCCAGTCCATAATGAGTAAAAAGACTTTTGATAAGTTGTGGTGCAACAAGGCTTCAAGGCCAGTCCTGACTCCCATTCATACCAAACTTAGAATGTACACAAAGGAACGGATCCCATAATTGGCAGTGCTACCATAAAGGTCTCCTCCAATGGAGCAGTGTAAGATTTACCACTCTGGGTGGTACCGGGCGATGGCCCCATGATGTTCGGCAGGATCTGGCTGGGAAAGATACGCTGGAACTGGGACGATGTCCGAGCGCTTTCGTCCGTCAACGACACCTCATGTGCCCAGGTCCTAAGCAAGTTCCCTTTGCTGTTTGAACCAGGCATCGAGAAGTTCCAAGGAGCAAAAGTGCAGATCCATTTGATTCCAGGGGCGTGACCCATCCATGAGAGGGTGAGAGGGTGAGAGGGTGAGAGGGTGAGAGGGTGAGAGGGTGAGAGGGTGAGAGGGTGAGAGGGTGAGAGGGTGAGAGGGTGAGAGGGTGAGAGGGTGAGAGGGTGAGAGGGTGAGAGGGTGAGAGGGTGAGAGGGTGAGAGGGTGAGAGGGTGAGAGGGTGAGAGGGTGAGAGGGTGAGAGGGTGAGAGGGTGAGAGGGTGAGAGGGTGAGAGGGTGAGAGGGTGAGAGGGTGAGAGGGTGAGAGGGTGAGAGGGTGAGAGGGTGAGAGGGTGAGAGGGTGAGAGGGTGAGAGGGTGAGAGGGTGAGAGGGTGAGAGGGTGAGAGGGTGAGAGGGTGAGAGGGTGAGAGGGTGAGAGGGTGAGAGGGTGGATCAAGTTGGACAGGCTGCAATGAGAGGGCATCATTTCGCCGATCGAATTCAATGAGTGGGCCAGTCCAATTGTTCCAGTCCTCAAGGGAGACGGCACAGTCAGAATCTGTGGTGATTACAAAGTAACTATCCATCGTTTCTCCCTGCAGGATCAATACCCACTACCAAAGGCAGACGACCTATTTGCGACGCTGGCGGGAGGGAAAATGTTCATGAAGCTAGACTGGACCTTGGCCTACATGACACAGGAGCTGGAGGAATCATTGAAGGTCCTCACCTGCATCAACACGCACAAAGGTCTCTTCATTTACAACAGATGCCCGTTTGGGATATGATCAGCCACGGCGATATTCCAGAGGAACATGGAAAGCTTGCTGAAGTCGGTCCCGCGCACCGTGGTCTTCCAGGATGACATTTTGGTTACAGGTCGGGACACCGTCGAGCACCTGCAGAACCTGGAGGAGGTTCTTAGTCGGCTTAATCGTGTGGGGCTCAGGCTAAAACGCTCAAAGTGCATTTTCCTGCCGCCTGAAGTGGAGTTCCTGGGGAGAAGAATCGCGGCGGATGGCATCAGGCCCACCGATTCGAAGACGGAGGCAATCAAGAATGCACCAAGACCACAGAACATGATGGAGCTGCGGTCGTTTCTAGGGCTCCTGAACTATTTTGGTAACTTCTTACCAGGTCTTAGCATATTGTTAGAACATCTGCACTCTTTACTGCGTAAAGGAGATGAATGGGTATGGGGTAAAAGCCAAGAAAATGCCTTTGAGAAAGCTAGGAAGCTGTTATGTTCAAACAAATTGCTTGTGTTGTACAATCCATGTACTAGCTTGTGATGCATCGTCGTACGGGGTCGGGTGTTTATTGCAACAAGCTAATGAATTCGGGAAATTGCAACTGGTTGTTTATGCATCCAGAGGCCAAGAGGGCCTGCAGTATGATCGAAAAAGAAGCTTTAGCGTTTATTTACGGGGTAAAGAAAATGCATTAATATCTGTTCGGGCTCAAATTTGAATTGGAAACCGACCATAAGCCACTTATATCCCTCTTTTCTGAAAATAAGAGGCTAAATGCGAATGCATCAGTCCACATCCAGAGATGAGCGCTCATGTTGTCCGCATACAACTACGCCATCCGCCACAGAAAACTGTGTCGATGCTCTCAGTAGGCTATCATTGCCCTCCACCGGGGTGGAGATGGCACAGCCTGCAGATTTAGTTAGGGTAATGAAGCATTCGAGAGTGAGCAATCACCTGTTACTGCCCGGCAGATTAGAACCTGGACGAGCCAGAATCCCTTACTGTCCTTAGTAAAAAAAAAAACTGTGTGCTCCACAGGAGTTGGTCTAGTGTCCTGTTAGAGATGCAGGAAGAAATAAAACCATACCAGCGGCAAAGATGAAATGTCTATACAGGCAGACTGCTTCCCATGGGGTAATCGGGTATTGATGCAGACTTAGAGCCCTATGTGCACCAATTTAATACATGTTCCCCGTTAAGCAATGCACCTAGGGAGGCGCCACTAAGTTTATGGTTTTGGCCCTCCAAACCGTGGTCTAGGGTTCATGTCGACTATGCAGGCCCATTCTTGGGAAAAAAGTGTTTAGTGGTTGTAGATGCGTTCTCCAAATGGACTGAATGTGTGATGATGTCGGCAAGCACGTCCGCTGCCACCATTGAAAGCCTACGGGCCATGTTTGCCACACACGTCCTGCCTGATGTCCTTGTAAGTGCTTTACCAGTGCTGAATTCAAGGAATTCATGACCCGCAATGAGGTCAAACAGGTCACGTCTGCCCCGTTTGAGCCAGCGTCCAACGATCAGGCAGAACGAGCAGTTCAAACAATCAAGCAGAGCTTGAAAAGGGTAACTGAAGGCTCACAGCAGACTCGCTTATCCCAAGTCCTGCTCTGTTACCGCACAAGACCCCACTCGCTCACCGGGGTCCCTCCCGCTGAACTGCTCATGAAAAGGGCACGTAAGACAAGGCTCTCATTGGTCCACCCTGATCTACATGAACAGGTAGAGAGCAGGCGGCTTCAACAAAATACTTATCATGAACACGCAAATGTGTCATGCAAAATTGAAGTAAATTATCCTGTATTTGTGTTGAACTATGGACAAGGTCCCAAATGGATTGCTGGCACTGTTTTGGCCAAGGAGGGGAGTAGGGTGTTCGTGGTCAAACTGGCAAATGGACTCACCTGCAGAAAACACTTGGACCAAACCAAACTCAGATTTACGGACTATCCAGAACAACCCACAATAGACTCTACCTTTTACGACCCTCCAACACACACAAGTGGCAACCGACCCAGCGGTTGACCACGAAGCAGAACCCATCACCCACAGCAGCCCAGCAAGGCTCATGACCCCCAGCAGTCCAGCTGCGCAGCAGTCCAGCGAAGGCCCAACAAACCACTCACCGACACCAGCATTTGCACCGAGACGATCAACCAGGGAAAGGAAGGCCCCAGATCGACTCACATTGTAAATAGTTACACTATTGACTTTGGGTGGAGAGTGTTGATATGTATATAAACCTGTAATTACCATGTCTAACCACCAGAGAGCTTATCCCCTGGAGTCCCAAGGGATCCCACAATCCCTTGGGAGCACCTGCATACAAGGAGGCCTCACAGGCTGGAGAGGCACTCAGAGATCTGTAATAAACGACTACAGTCACACTTACTTTGAGCTTGTAGTACCTAGTCTGACTCTTTATCCAAGACATAACACATGCCTTCTCCCTTCTTTTACTGGATTACTCCTGATGCAACGAGGTAGTGAGTATAGAAATAGGAGAATAGAACAGATGAATGTGTGGCTGGAGAGATGGTGCAGGAGGGAGGGCTTTAGATTCTTTAAACATTGGTCCCAATTCTGGGGGAGGTGGGACTGTGCAAACAGACAGGTTGCACCTCAACAGAGCTGGAACCAATGTCCTCATGGGGCATTGGCTAGTGCTGTTGGGGAGGGTTTAAACTCATTTGGCAGGAGTTGGGCATTAGGATGTAGCATTAGAAAGGAGAAACAAGGTGCACAATGATTGGGAGAGATAGATAGCACTAGAGTAAGAAATAGTGCAGTATTAGGTGGGATCAGACTAAGAGAATACAAGGTGGTCTAAGATAGGTTTACAGTGCATGTGTGCAAATGCACAAAGAATGTTAAATAAGGTTAGTGAGCTGCAGGTGCAAATAGACAAATGGGAAAATGATATTGTGGTGATAACGGAGATCTGGCTCAAAAAAGGACAGGATTAGATACTAAATATTCCTGGAAATAAGGTGTTCAGAAAAGATCGGGAAGGAACGAAAGTTGGTGGGGTGGCTGTATTGGTTAAGGAAAATATTAGTGCTGGAGAGACAGGATGTCCTGGAGAGGTCAAGGACAGAATCTATTTGGTTAGAGTTGAGAAACAATAGAGGTGTAATTACACTATGAGGTGTAGCTATAGGCCATCAACTAGTGGCATTGCTGGATCCAGTTTTGGGGAATGAGGTGGGTCAAGTAGAGAGGGTGGGGCAGCAGGGAGGTGGGGGGGATCAGCAGAGCGGGGAGGGGGATCAGCAGGGCGAGGAGGGGGATCAGCAGCAGGGAGGTGCAGCTTGCAGGAGGCCATACGCACCACACAGGGTGCACAGGCAAAGGATCAGCTTCCTTGACAGTTGTGTCTCAGGAGGCTCAGGTTGTCATGTCAGGTGGTGGCAGACATCTGCAGCCTGCTGGAAGAAGATCCGCTTTCGTACTTTACCACTGGCTTTCAAAGTGACCACCATCCTCAACTCTTTTGCCTCAGGATCCTTCCATGGCTCTGCTGGAGACTTTTGTAGGATATCCTAGTCAGCTGTCCACAAATGTATAAGATAGGTGACTGATGGCTTGTTCACCAGGGCTGCCAATTATGTCAATTTTGCCCATGCTAATGCCAATCAGACTGAATGGGTACTTGGGTTTGGGTGTCTGGCTGGCTTCCCGCAGCTGCAGGGGGTCATCGACTGCACACTCTGTAAATCAACCACAAGCTTGCACTCCATCAATGTGCAGCAGGTGTGTGCAAAACTCCCAGGCAGGCTGATGCCTGAGCACGTTGTAATCAATGCTGTATCACCACCAGAAGTAGCATCAAATAAGCTATCGGCTAAAGATACGCTTCAGAAAGGTTCAAGAACTGTAGAGTATTCATAATGGGGGACTTCAACCATCTTAATATAGACTGGGATAGTAATAGTGTGAAGGGCAGAGAGGGAAGAATTTTTGAAGTGTGTTCAGGAGAACTTTCTTGATCAGAATGTTTCCAGCCCGACGAGGAAAGGGGCATTGCTAAATCTGGTTCTGGGGAATGAGATGGGTCAAGTGGGCCGAGTGTCAGTAGGGGAATATATAGGGGATAGTGATCACAGTATCATAAGGTTTAGATTAGCGATGGAAAAGAACAAGGAACAATCTAGAGTAAAAATCCTTATTTGGAGGAAGGCTAATTTCAGTGGGTTGACAATTGATCTGGCCTGGGTAAGTTGGAATCAAAGATTGGCATACAAAACTGTAATTGAACAATGGGTTACCTTTAAAGAGGAGTTGGTTTGGGTACATTTCCACAAGGGGAAAGAGTAGGGCAACCTAGATGACGAAAGAGATAGATAGTAAGATGAAGCAGATGTCAGGTAGAGAATACAAGTGAGAACCAGCCTGAATTTAGAAAGTTCAGAGGGGAAGTGAAAAAGGAAATGAGGGGCAAAGAGAGAGCATTAGAATAGATTGGCAGCTTATAAAAGGGTATCCGAAAGTCTTGTCTAGGCATATAAATAGTAAATGGGAGGTAAAAGGAGGGGTGGGGCCGATTATAGACCAAAATGGAGAGCTACACATGGAGGCAGAGGCATGGCTGGGGTACTAAATTAATACTTTGCATCTGTTTTCACCAAGGAAGAAGATACTGCCAAAGTCAGTGAAGGAGAAAGTAGTTGAGATACTAGATGGGCTAAAAATTGATAAGGAGGAGGTACTAGAAAAGCTGACTCTACTTAAAGTTGGTAAGTCACCAGGGCCAAATGGGATGCATCCTAGGATACAGAGGGAAGTAAAGGTTGAAATTGCAGAGGTACTGGCCATAATCTTCCAATCCTCCTTGGATACGGGGGTGGTGCCAGAGGACGAGAATTGCAAATGTTACACATTTGTTCAAAAAAAAAAGAGTGCACAAGGATAAACCCAGCAACTACAGGCCAGTCAGTTTAACGTCAGTGGCAGGGAAGCTTTATGAAACGATAATCCGGGACAAAATTAACATTCACTTGGACAAATGTGGATAAATTAAGGGAAGCCAGCACAGATTTATTAAAGGCAAATCGTGTTTAACTAACTTGATCAAGTTTTTTTTAAAGTGAGCTGACAGAGGGGGTTGATGAGGGCAATGCGGTTGATGTGGTGTACATGGACTTCCTAAAAGGTGTTTGATAAAGTGCCACATAATAGGCTTGCCAGCAAAGCTGAAGCCCATGGAATAGAAGGGACAGTGGCAGCATGCATATGAAATTGGCTAAGTGGCAGGAAACAATAGTGGTGAATGGTTGTTTACTCGACTGGAGGAAGATACACAGTGGTGTTCCTCTTGGACCACAGCTTTTCTTGATATATATTGATGACTTAGACTTGGGTGCAGGGCACAATTTCAAATTTTGCAGATGACACAAAACTCAGAAGTATAGTGAACAGTGAGGAGGATAGTGATAGACTTCAAGAGCACATACAGGCTGGTGGAATGGGCAGACATGTGGCAGATGAAATTTTACACATAAAAGTATGAAGTGATACATGTTGGGAGGAAGAATGAGAAAGCGCAATAGAAACTAAAGGGTACAATTCTAAAAGGGACTCCATGAACAGAGAGTCCTGGGGTATACATGCACAAATCATTGAAGGTGGCAGGGCAGGTTGAGAAAATGGTTAAAAAAGCTTACTGGATCCTGGGCTTCATAAATAGAGGCATAGAGTACAAAAGCAAAAGATGTTATGATGAACCTTGAAAGACAATGGGCTCAATTTTCCCCAGTTATCATACTAGGGCGTCGACCTTGGGGAGAGAGAGAGAGAGAGAGGGGAAAAGAAGCTTTAAGTCCTTTGTCCTGCTGTTTTGGCCTTGCAAAGCTACAATTTAATTGTGGGGGCAGTACTGACAATGCCATACCTCATGCAAGCCTTCTGCATGACGGTGCTGTAGAGGAGACAATTGATTCAACATCTCCACGTGAGGAACCTCAGAACACGTTGGATAATGGGCAGGAGGCCTTACCCACATTGGGTATATCGAGACAGGTATTCATACCTGCACCTGACTGATGCAGACCGTGTGAGAAGGCTGCGTTTCCACAAAGAAGTTGTAACCGAGATCCGAGTTCGTAAAAGCAGACCTGCAACTTAGAAGCGTCAGGAGGACTGCTTTGTCAGTTGATGTGAAGGTTACAGCTGCACTTTCATTCTACGCATCTGGATCATTCCAGGCCACAATGGGGGATGTGTGCTCCATTTCTCAACATGCAACACATATCTGCATTTGGCAGGTGACTGCTGCACATATGCCCGGAAGAATGACTACATAAAGTTCCCCATGATTGCCCAAGCAATGCGTGACAGGGCTGTGGGCTTCTCCAGGATTGCTGGCTTCCGAAGGGTACAGGGCTGCATAGATTGTACCCACATCGCCTTGTGAGCACCCTTGGAGGATTCAGAGATGTACAGGAACACAAAAGGCTTCCACCCCATGAATGTGCAGCTCGTGTGTGACGACATATATCACATCATGTCAGTTGATGCGAGATACCCTGGGAGCACCCATGATGCATTCATCCTACACGAGAGCACTATGTCTGCCATGTTTCAGCAGTAGCCAGAAGGGCAGAGCTGGCTACTGGGAGACAAAGGGTATGGCCTCGCCACCTGGCTCATGACACCCCTACACATAAACCAGACGAAAGCTGACTGGGAATACAACAGTAACTAGTGCCTCCACTTCGTCCTGAGAGAAATTCTTGGTCCCTGAGCTATGTTGCATAATGTATTGCAACTCCGATTTTTCCACTGAGAATTAAAGTTCTCACACACAACTGGCTCTTTAAAAATGGCCAAATGCAGACCAGGAGCTGTACCGGGCATGTGCGCCCATCGCAGTGATGTAAAAAGCTTGTGTTTTTTTCCCGCATGCGCAGAAGGGGGGGGCATCGTTTTTTCCGCGCAGACATTAGGCTCCACCCCCCGAAGCTAAAGGACAGGTTGCGCAGCGCCAATTTCAAAAAATAGAACAGGGAAACCTGCAAGTTATTTTTTTGGAGTAGATGGAACAAAAAAAATGGTGCACAAGAGCATTTTAGCAAGTCCCACTCTCCCGCCCTTTGCTATAACCATTCTATGATTTGCACTCGCTTCCAAAAGCCACCTCGGCCATTTAACTGCAAGCCCTTCTTTAAATACCCAACTTGCACACTTGCTTCATCCTCTTCCCAAATTTACCCTCCCCTTCCCTTTCTCCCCCAAGCATATCTGGCCCACTGCTGGTGGGACTCTTGGCCTTGTCTCACTTGCATTATTTAATTTATCTAGCCCCGAGATTTTTAACAGGATCAGCCTTCTCTGATTTCCGTGGCCACAAGTCTCATTCTGTCGCACTGATGCCACCACATTATGGACCCAGGAATTTCCAGGCCAGTTAGGCTCTGGGAAAAGTGTGTTTTACAATTAGGCAGTTTCTCCTTCTGACCCCCTTTTCCTCCACCCCCACACATAAACCAGACCATCCTTGTATTTGTGACATTTCCGAGACCAAATCCAATCATCGCTATGAGCCTTTGGCCCAATAATCTGTTGGTCGCTATCAAAAGGCTTTGCTTTGAAGTGGTTTAGTGGAAAATATGCCTTTATACATATGTTTACAATTTCACTGTAGAGAAAACAAAAGGAGATTTGTTCTGAGGAAATCTGGCATTCCTGTCACCAAAGCAGAGCCAAATCCAAAATAACTCACACTGTACTTGCTCATCAACGACTTTCGAAAAATAGTTTAAATTCCCTAGCTCTTGCACCCAATGAATAATTTATTTGTATTAAAAATTATTTTTGTCTGACGTAAATATTGATTTAGACAGGAAAAAAGCATAAAGAAAGATAGAAAGAACCACTTGGATTTATATAACGCTTTTCACGACCACCGGACGTCTCAAGCGCTTTACAGCCAATGAAATACTTTTGGAATGTAGTCACTGTCGTAATGTAGGACCCTCAGAACCGAAACAAATCATGTGGATCAAATTCACATCTTTAAAGCTGAGACACTTCAATCTGTCTGTGAGGTTAATGGGCCTGTAAGAGCAGGACTCCTCGATGGCCATGGGGCCGAGATTCAGGCTCTCGGTATGGCTCGTTACCGCCTGTTTGCGGCGGTCATGCGGTGGAATCCCATGGCCGCTGATTTGTTGTCAACTGGCCGCCCTGACCCAAATTCAGGTCGGGGATTTTTCGGCCTTTCTCCACTTCCGCCCCGCTGCTGATGATCGCCGCAAGCGCATCATCAAAATGCGCACCACCGCTCTCCCTCACCTGCAGAATACTCCGACCCATATTTAGGGAAAAAAAATCATTGCCTCACTTTCTCTGTTGGTGCACCTTATCCTGTGTGTGTGGGACCCAGCAGCCCTTCAAGCGGAGGGTCCACTGTCATGGCTGCCATGTTGTTATTTTTGCCGGCCGACTTCCCGATCGGCCGGCAAAATATATTCCCCGGGTTCGGCCAGGTCGCCAACAGGCAGTCTGGCACCCCCTCTTGGGTGCCAGGCCATTGGCCCGGCCAAAACCCTCCCTGGTGGTCAAATGGCAAAGATAAAAATGCCCGAGTCTCTCCCCTTTAACAGAGGGAAGCGAGCGTGGTGATGCACACGCGCTGTGACGTCACCACCGCTCCACCGCTGAGAGACAGCCCCAATTTCCACCCCTTAGCCTGCCTTACAGCCTCACTTCCGCCTCCACTGTGACCGACATCTGGTCCAACCAAAAACAACTTCAAAGACCTGAAAATGGATCGGACAGCCACCTCAACGCTCCCGGCAGTAAAACCAGGTAAGAAATCAAAGGAGCGCCAGCTTTCTGAATTTCAGCCCCCATTTCTCCTCCTGCAGACTTTTATTTACAGTTTTAATCCAGTTAGTTCAGAAAGAAGTCGCCATTTAGTAAAAAAAAAAATCACAAATCAAAACTTTTTGTCTGTAGCCATCTTTTTTTTTAAAAAAACAGTGTAATGTTTCCGTCAGGTCAATACTTAGAAATAATCATTTCAATTTACACATCATCATCTGCTCCAGCCTTGCATAGCTACAGCAAGAACTACAATTAAAATTTCTTACAAAACACAGCAAGTTTCAACAAGAAAAAGCATAAACAATTTACATTTAAAAATTCTAACTTTGAAATGACAGGTAAGGCAGATCATTTGTCTGAAATACAAATCTCTCACTATTTTTTATGGTGCTTCAATGGTCATTGCAACAGTCCCCGGACTGCAGCATGCACACACAACTCTGGATATTGCTAGAGAACCACCCACCTCCAAAAGCTCCGACCTTCAATCCTCTCCCCCCACCTCCAGCCCTATCCCCCCTCCCAAACCTCCCACCTCCAATCCTCTCCTCCTCCCGAACCTCCCACCTCCAATCCTCTCCCCCCCCACCTTCAGCCCTGTCCCCCTCCCAAACCACTCACCTTCTGAACCTCCCACCTCCAGCCCTCTACCCCTCCTGAACCTCCCAACTCCAAACCTCTCCCCCCTCCAGTGCCACCTTTACTGGCTCAGCAAATACCCCATATGTCCTACTGCTTCCAATGTCCTGTATAGTAGATAGTTTATATTGGGACAGAGACATATACGTGGATCATAAATATAACAGGAATATACGTGATAATATAATAAATAATAAAGCAACGATAGTTATGTAACAGGAATCAACAACATATATCCTTTAGCAAATACATTTATTTTTGCTGCCTGAAAGATTGACCGAAGAAAATATTTTTTCCCTTTGGAGAAATAACAACAAGTGTCTCACCTCGAAAAATGATTATTCCTTTTGTGCAACTGCCACAGCTCACCACAGTCTTCCGTCAAAACCAGGCGATGGTGATATACAGAGAATAACTGGAGCAAGAAAAGCTCCACAGCATTTCTGTACAGATATGAGATAATTGGAGCTCAGTTTTAAAAAAAGGGCTCCATCATTTATCACGTGCAGCTGGAAGCAATAAAACCTAGAGCCCTGACACCTGAACTGACAATCTGTAAATGTGTTAGAGCCACCTCATGAAGCTCACTGAATGAAAACAGTGGTCCATCATTTCTGGGCGATTAACTGCTAATTGCAATCAAATCTAATGAACAGGGCTTTCGGAGAAATCAATATCTTAACTACGTTACAAGCAGTACTTCTTTTGCCCCGATGTTCTTTTCTTGCATTGGTTCCACTGTTGTGAACAGCTGATTTTGGGGTAATCATCATCATCATAGGCAGTCCTTTGGAATCGAGGAAGACTTGCTTCCACTCTTAAAATGAGTGCTTAGTGACTGAACAGTCCAATGCGAAAAGCACGGTCCCTGTCACAAGTGGGACAGACAGTCATGGAGGGAAAGGGATGGTGGGACTGGTTTGCCGCACGTTCTTTCCGCTGCCTGCGCTTGATTTCTGCATGCTCTTGGCGATGAGACTCGAGGTGCTCAGCGCCCTCCCGGATGCACTTCCTCCACTTTGGGTGGTCTTTGGCCAGGGACTCCCAGTGAGAATGTTGCACTTTATCAGGGAGGCTTTGAGGGTGTCCTTGTAACATTTCCTCTGCCCACCTTTGGCTCGTTTGCCCTGAAGGAGTTCCGAGTAGAGCGCCTGCTTTGGGAGGCTTGTGTCTGGCATGCGAACAATGTGGCCTGCCCAGCGGAGCTGATTGAGTGTGGTCAGTGCTTCAATGTGTGCATCTGTTCTCCCAGGGGATTTGCAGAGACATCGTTGGTGGTATTTCTCCAGTGACTTGAGGTGTCTACTGTACATGATCCATGTCTCTGAGCCATACAGGAGGACAGGTATTACTACAGCCCTGTAGACCATGAGCTTGGTGGCAGATTTGAGGGCCTGGTCTTCGAACATTCTTTTCCACAGTCGGCCAAAGGTTAGTGTTGAGTCTCGTCGTCAATGTCTGCCCTTGTTGATAAGAGGCTCCCGAGGTATGGGAAATGGTGCACATTGTCCAGGGCTGCACCGTGGATCTTGATGGCTGGGGGGCAGTGCTGTGTGGCGGGGACAGGTTGTGGAGGACCTTTGTCTTTGTGGGGTAAGTCACCTCGTTCACAGTTGTTCCCACCCAACATGAGTAAATACAAAACTATACCCTGGCCACTTAATCTGGTAGCAACGTTGCAAATATTTGGACACCCAATTGGATTGTTGAGATTTTCATATCCAATTCTGGGCACCGCTCTTTACCAAAGGATGTCATGGCCTTGGAGAGGGTGCAGAGGAGATTTACCAGAATGATACCAAGCATGCGGGACTTCAGTTATACGGAAAGACTAGAGAAGCTGAGATTGTTCTTCTTTGCAGAGAGGGTTAAGGGGAGATTTAATCGAGGTGTTCATAATGATGAAGGGATTTGGTAGAATAATTAAGGAGAAACAGTTTCCACCAGTGGGGGGATCAGTAAACAGAGGGCACAGATTTAAGATAATTGGTAAAAGAACCAGTAGGAAGATGAGCAGATTTTTTTTTTACACAGCATGTTGTTATGATCTGGAACGCGCTACTTGAAAGGGTGGTGGAAGCAGATTCAATAATAACTTTCAAAAGAGAATTGGATAAATACTTGAAAAGGAAAAATTTACAGGGCAATAGGGAAAAAGCAGGGGAATGGAACTAATGGAATAGCTCTTTCAAAGAGCTGGCAAAGGCATGGTGGGCTGAATGGCTTCCTTCTGTGCTGTATGATTCTATAATTTTATGAATAAAATGGTCAAAACTAAAAACCAATCGTCTAAATAAATATTTTGTATGTAAAAAAGGAGCAAATTATCTGTCACTCTAAACTGTCAAATTGTACAGCACAAACTGCTATATTTATATTTGGCTCAATTTAAGAATGACAAAAATGTTAGAAATGCATTTCCAATCAACGTTAAATGTTCTCTGTTTATGTTACTTGCAAAGAATATCCTCATGGCTCTTGTAATCTATGTTATTTCAATACAAGTACAGTAACCATCCATAAAGTGTACTAGTTCAACATTACCTTCTTGTATTCTAAATCTCCACTTGTGGTGTCATCTTATCATTTAAGATATATTTATTTGCCATAATCTTACTTCCAAAATATATGAAGTCATAAGCCATTTATACATAATACATAATAGTGGTCCCAACACAGACCCCTGTGGAATACCACTCACCACGTCTTTTATATAGAACATAGAAACATAGAAAATAGGTGCAGGAGTAGGCCATTCAGCCCTTCCAGCCTGCACCACCATTCAATATGATCATGGCTGATCATGCAACTTCAGTACCACATTCCTGCTTTCTCTCCATACCCCTTGATCTCTTTAGCCGTAAGGATCACATCTAATTACCTTTTGAATATATCTAACAAACTGGCCTCAACAACTTTCTGTGGTAGAGAATTCCACAGGTTCACAATTCTCTGAGTGAAGAAGTTTCTCCTCATCTCTGTCCTAAATGGCTTAACCCTTATCCTTAGACTGTGACCCCTAATTCTGGACTTCCCCAACATTGGGAACGTTCTTCCTGCATCTAACCTGTCCAATCCCGTCAGAATTTTATATATTTCTATGAGATTCCCTCCCATTGTTCTAAATTCCAATGAATATAAGTCTAGTCGATCCAGTCTTTCTTCATATGTCAGTCCTGCTATCCCGGGAATCAGTCTGGTGAACATTCGCTGCACTCTCTGAATAGCAAAAATGTCCTTCCTCAGATTAGGAGACCAAAACTGTACACAATATTCAAGGTGTGGCCTCACTAAGACCCTGTACAACTGCAGTAAGACATCCCTGCTCCTATACTCAAACCCTCTCGCTAGGAAGGCCAACATGCCATTTGCCTTCTTCACCGCCTGCTGTACCTGCATGCCAACTTTCAATGACTGATGTACCATGACACCCAGGTCTCGTTGCACCTCCCCTTTTCCTAATCTGTCACCATTCAGATAACCTTCCTTCCTATTTTTTCCACCAAAGTGGATAACCTCACATTTATCTACATTATACTGCATCTGCCATGCATTTGCCCATTCACCTAACCTGTGCAAATCACCCTGCGGTCTCTTAGCATCCTTCTCACAGCTCACACTGCCACCCATCTTAGTGTCATCTGCAAACATGGAGATATTACACTCAATTCCTTCGTCTAAATCACGAATGTATATTGTAAATAGCTGGGGGCCCAGCACTGAACCTTGCAGTACCCCACTAGTCACTGCCTGCCATTCTGAAAAGGACCCGTTTATTCCTACTCTTTGCTTCCTGTCTGCCAACCAGTTCTCTATCCACATCAATACATTACTCCCAATACCTTGTGCTTTAATTTTGCACACCGATCTCTCGTGTGGGACCTTGTCAAAAGTCTTTTGAAATTCCAAATACACCACATCCACTGGTTCTCCCTTGTCCACTCTACTAGTTATATCCTCAAAAAATTCTAGAAGATTTGTCAAGCATGATTTCCCTTTCATAAATCCATGCTGATTTGGACCGATCCTGCCACTGCTTTCCAAATGCACTGTTATTACGTCTTTAATAATTGATTCCAACATTTTCCCCACTACCGATGTCAGGCTAACTGCTTTATAATTCCCTGTTTTCTCTCTTTTTTTAAAAAGTGGTGTTACATTAGCTAACCTCTAGTCCATAGGAACTGATCCAGGGTCTGTAGAATGTTGGAAAATGACCACCAATTCATCCACTATTTCTATGGCCACTTCCTTAAGTACTCTGGAATGCAGACTATCAGGCCCTGGGGATTTATTGGCCTTCAATCCCATCGATTTCCCTAACACAATTTCTTGACTAATAAGGATTTCCTTCACTTCCTCCTTCTCGCTCGACCCTCGGTCCCCTATTATCTTTGGGAGGTTATTCGTGTCTTCCTTAGTGAAAACAGATCCAAAGTATTTGTTCAATTGGTCCAAAAACCTTCCTTTTACCCCAGTCCTTGATTCCTTTCCCTTTATCGTCTATCTATCCAATGGTCATATTTTTCTTAATTCAACATTGTCGTATCTTGGATTATCTTTTATGTGGCAACTTATCAAATACTTTAAGAAATTTCATATAAACCACTATGACAGAAATTAAGAAATTGTAGGGGAGAAATTCGGTCGGCTCTCATTTGGGGCGGTAACCCAGGCGGAGCGGTAATTTTAGCGCCTTGAAAACGTTTACGTCCTCCACCCAGAAATTCGTCAGAATCGGTCAGAGGTGACAGGGGCGACAAATCAGCCATTGCACACTATAACGGGGGGGTGATAATAAAAATAACGGTGCTAAATTTAAACGAATCATTGCGCATGTGCCGAACTCTGATTCAGATCCCGGGAAAAGCCGAGCCTTAAAGATGCGGCTTAGTAATGCACCCATTAAAGTTTTCAAAATCACTTTTTCTCAAGCTGAACTCTTATTTCTGTCTGCTGCTGCAAACTCGGAGGCTCACCACCGTGCTGTGTGTAAAGGTGGCACTGACTGTGATCTGCGAGTGAAGCGCTTCCTCAACCCTTTAAGTAGCCACCAGTTGACTCTGCAAGCCTGTACCGACTGTTTTTCAAGACGTTGTTCTTGGCAGCCGGTAAATGAGGCGGCCGCACCTAATTTTCCGACCAGGCGCAAGCGTGGGCATTGCACCAGGAATACTTCATTATCGGACTGATCGTCAGCAGCCTCGGCTACTGAGTTTGCACCCGCTGAGCCTCTAATGAATTTTCGGTCAGGGCGCTAAATGCTGCGCTCCCAGTCGGTAGCCTCGTACGCTCCCATTATCATCTTCATCATAGGCAGTCCCTCGGAATCGAGGAAAACTTGCTTCCACTCTTGACATGAGTTCTTAGGTGGCTGTACAATCCAATACGAGAACTAGAGTCTCTGTCACAGGTGGAGCAGATAGTCGTTGAGGGAAGGGGTGGGTGGGACTGGTTTGCCGCACGCTCTTTCCGCTGCCTGCATTTGATTTCTGAACGCTCTCGGCGATGAGACTCGAGATGCTCAGCGTCCTCCCGGATGCACTTCCTCCACTTAGGGCAGTCTTTGGCCAGGGATTCCCAGGTGTCAGTGGGGATGTTGCACTTTATCAGGGTACGTTCCCATTAACAACCCCTGTGGCCTGCTAACTGAGGCGTCAGACAACCGGAAATCCAGCCCTGAGTGTGAGGAATTGTGTTATTGGCTTGCTTTCCTTTTGTTATGGTGCCCTTGGGATTAAAAATGGCTGCGATGAGTCATGTACTGGAACCACTGGCAATACAGCTACAAGTGGCCAGTTTGAAGCTAGATAGCTCGATCATGTTAATATGTTTAAATGGCCAAGCTATTCAATTCAAATCTATTGACCCATAGGAGGTGCAGGCCTGCCCCTGAGTATTGTGTGTGTTATAATACTGCAAAAGGCTGTCAAGCTAATTTAATTATGAAAGATTCAGGTTTTAATGGGATTTATTCTGATTTATCTTCAAAGGATTGAGATTAGTAAAGCCATGGCTGACTTTGTCCCAGTTGCCAGTCAGTTTGAGGCCGGCAGACATACTGAACCACATCAGTGATTCCTTAGTAGTGATTAACCTCGGCGTTCGTCCTTCGATATCGAAGAAGACAGCCAGAAGATCATCACATTTTTTGCAGTGAGTTCTTTGATGACTGATGGGACCTATTTTTGCCTCGTAAGAAGTGAGTGACTGTTTCAAGGATCAATTTTATGTTGTGAGGTAGCTCAATGTTTTGACATTTCAAGGAGAATAATAAAGTTTGTGAATTACTGTAAACATACGGTTTATGCTGAACAGTGTTCATTCAGCTATTTAATATTAGATAAGTCACTCTGTTGGTTTATATCGAGTGTTGGTCTAATTGAGTGTATATTCAATCCCTACCCGCTCCCCCCCATGCCCCCGCCTCCCCCACCCGCCCCACCAAAGAAAATGAGGTCACATGCAGCACATAGTATTTTCCAGTAAATTAGAATTCAGCGGCAGGGTTCTTTGTTCAATCTCTGGGTCTTGCTAAATTTATCTAGACGTTGGGCAGATAAGGGATCAGAGGTCCATTTACAGAGTGGTCATTGACATTGAACCCAAGTAGTATATCTAGTGTAAAAACCCAAGAACATAACAACCACATCCATGGCATTTCCTTTATTGATTCTCTTATTATTTCTTCTATGAGGTTGGTCAAGCACAACCTAGCTTTGAGAAATCTATGCTGACCGACCCTGACTGATGCTTGGCTTCGCCAAGCGCTTGCTAATGTCATCCCACATTTTAGACTGTGGAAATAAGATCAACTGGTTTCTGCTTGTTTTCTTTCCTGAGGACAAGGTGACCTTATTAACATACCTAGGCCCAAGAGTCCGGCCTCCATGCTCTGCCAGTGGAACCACCCACAGCCCAAGACATAGAATTGTGGGGATGGAGTCATTTCCACAATCGGGGCAGGCGGCCACTCCTGTATCGGCACATCCACTCTGATAGGTGGACCCTGAGGCTTCGCAAGAGCTGTAGCAATGAGGCAGGTAATTTTGTTCTGTTCCTAAGGGAGCAAATGACCATTATTTGTTTTTTTTTAAAAAGAGTTCATCAGTTCCATCTGTGATTGATTATCTTTCTCGTAGGCTGTCTTGGGCCTGGTTCTGCTCCAAAGTCCTACCCCTTCTGTTATGTATGTAAACATTGTAACTGTGTAAGACTTGCCACCAGAGGGCACAACTGTTGGAGGCCCAAGGGTCACCTGCACACCCCGTGCAAGGGAGTATAAAAGGTTGTCTGCCATGCTGCTTAGGCACTCTGGAGTTTTATTAAAGAGACTATGGTCACATCAGTTTTGGCTCACAGTACTCAGTCTTGGGGAGTTCTTCCATATTTAACAATTGGCGACGAGTATCAGATTACGAACGTTCACGTGGTCATGGCTGCCGTTGGTAATTTAGAGAGATTTGTCGAGGGTGATGATTGGGAAGCCTTCGTTGAGCGTCTCGACCAGTACTTCATGGCCAACGAGCTAGATGGGGCGATAAAGCGATCAAGCGCAGGGTGATTGTCCTCACCTTGTGTGGGTCCACAATATACGGCCTCATCAAGAATATGCTAGCGCCGGAGAAACCAACGAAGAAGACATGTACAGAGTTGTGTACGTTGGTTCGGAACCACCTCAAGCCGAAGGAGAACGTCTTAATGGCCAAGTATCACTTCTACATGCACCACCGCTCTGAGGGTCAGGACATGACGAGTTATGTCGCCGACCTGAGATGCCTTGCGAGAACTTGCGAATTTGCTTGATTTTTGGGGAAATGCTGCGGGACTTTTTTGTGCTTGGCATCGGCCACGAGGTCATTCTTCGCAAGCTGCTGTCCGCCGAATCCCTAGAACTGAGCAAGGCCATCACGATAGCCCAGGCATTCATATCCACGAGCGATAATACCAGGCAGATATCTTCCCAGCATCAAAGCTCACTGGCAAGTACTGCGCATAAAATAGTGTCGCTAACAGGCGGAACAGCATATGGCCTACAAGCCTGCAGCTGCAAAACCTAGGATGACACAGAGTCCGCCATCGGGCGTGAATACAAATCCATTAGCACCATGTTGGCGCTGCGGGGGTAATCATCGAGCCCATCAATGTCGATTCAAGCACTACGTGTGCAAAGGCTGCGAAACAATGGGGCACCTCCAGTGAATGTGCAAGAGTGCTGCGACTCACCATGTGGCAGAGTCGGCAGAGGATGATCGATCCGGCACGGATCACGCAGAACAAACAAGAGAGGCAACTCAACCCAAGAAAGAAGTGTATGGGGTACACACCTTCACCACCAAGAGCCCTCCTATCATGCAGAAAGTCAAATTCAACGGTATTCCGTTATCCATGGAGTTGGACATGCGGGCGAGACCGTCAATTATGAGCCAGAAGGTTTTTGAGAAACTGGGGCAACAAGGCACAAAGGCCCAAACTGAGCCCGATTCAGACAAAGCTGCGCACCTACACCAAAGAGCTCACACCAGTCATTGGCAATGTGGCAGTTAAGATATTTTATGATGGAGCTGTGCATGACTTATCACTGTGGATTGTACTAGGCGATGGCCCAACGCTTTTTGCCAGAAGCTGGCTGGGAAAGATTCGATGGAACTGGGATGACATCAAAGCACTATCTTCAGTGGATGATTCCTCGTGCGCCCAAGTGCTGAGCAAGTTTCCGTCGCTATTTGAACCAGGCATCGGCAACTTCACAGGCACCAAGGTGCAGATCCATCTAGTCCCCGATGCAAGGCCCATCCATCACAAGACTCGAGTGGTTCCATATATGATGAGGGAGAAAGTCGAGATCGAACTGGACAGACTTCAACGAGAGGAAATCATATCGCCAGTCGAGTTCAACGAGTGGGCCAGTCCGATTGTTCCGGTCTTGAAAAGCGATGGCACGGGCAGAATCTGCGGAGACTACAAGGTAACGATCAACAGAGTCTCGTTACAGGACCAGTACCCGCTATCCAAGGCGGATGACCTGTTCGCAACATTAGCAGGGGGGGAAGTCGTTCACCAACTTGGACCTAACCTTCGCCTACATGATACAGGAGCTGGCTGAATCCACGAAAAGACTGACGTGCATCAACTTGCACAAAGGACTGTTGATATACCACAGGTGCCCTTTTGGGATTCGCTCGGCGGCTGCTATCTTCCAGAGGAACATGGAAAGTCTGCTGAAATTGGTTCCGCGCATCGTTGTGTTTCAAGACGACAACCTGATCACCGGTCGTGACACCACCGAACACCTGCACAACCTGGAAGAGGTTCTGAGTCGCCTAGACAGAGTGGGACTCAGACTGAAACGCTCCAAGTGTGTTTTCCTAGCGCAGAGGTCGCATTTTTGGGGAGAAAGATTGCGGCAGGCGACATCAAACCCACAGACTCAAAGACAGAGGCCATCAAGAATGCACCCAGACCACAGAATGTGATGAAGCTGCATTCGTTCCTGGGACTCCTCAACTATTTTGATAACTTTCTACCCGGGTTAAGCACTTTGCTGGAACCGTTGCACATGTTGCTACGTAAGGGTGATGACTGGGTTTGGGGTAAATCTCAAGAGACAGCCTTTAAGAAAGCCAGAAACCTACTTTGTTCTAATAAGTTACTTGTATTGTATGATCCGTGTAAACGATTACTGCTAGCTTGTGAAGCATCTTCGTACGGGGTTGGCTGTGTGTTACAGCAAACCAATGTATCGGGCAAACTTCAACCGGTTGCATACGCATCTAGAAGTCTGTCTAAGGCTGAAAGAGCCTACAGTATGGTCGAGAAAGAGGCGTTAGCATGTGTATATGAGGTTAAGAAAATGCACCAATACTTATTTAGACTTCGGTTTGAGCTTGAAGCCGACCACAAAACGCTCATTTCGCTGATTTCAGAAAACAAAGGTATAAACACCAATGTTTTGTCCCGCATCCAAAGATGGGCACTAACATTGTCCGCCTATGACTATGTTATCCGCCACAGACCAGGCACGGATAACTGTGCTGATGCCCTCAGTCGGCTACCATTGCCCACTACCAGGTGGAAATGCCGCAGCCCGCAAACTTGCTTCTGGTCATGGATGCTTTTGAGACCGAGGGGTCACCCTTCACTGCTCGCCAGATCAGGACCTGGACCAGCCAGGATCCTGTGCTATCACGTGTAAAAAGTTGCGTCCGTTCCAGAGGAAATGCAAGATGAAATTAAGCAGTTTCACCGACTCAAAGCTGAAATGTCCATCCAGTCGGATTGTCTCTTATGGGGTAATCACGTGGTTTTACCAAAAAAAAGGCAGGGAAACGTTTATATGCGACCTACACAATACCCACCCAGGCATAGTCATGATGAAAGCTATAGCCAGGTCTCATGTTTGGTGGCCCGTCATTGACTCGGACTTAGAGTCATGCGTACACCAGTGCAACATGTGCTCTCAATTGAGCAATGCACCAAGGGAGGCTCCATTGAGTCTGTGGCCATGGCCCTCCAAACCGTGGTCCAGGATCCACATAGATTTTGCTGGCCCCTTTCTTGGAAAGATGTTTTTAGTTGTAATGGACGATTATTCTAAATGGATTGAATGCGTAATCATGTCATCCAGCACATCCACTGCCACCATTGAAAGCCTCCAGGCTATGTTCGCCACCCATGGCTTGCCCGACGTCCTTGTCAGTGACAATGGGCCGTGCTTCACCAGCTCGGAATTTAACGAGTTTATGACCCACAATGGCATCAAGCATGTCAGGTCTGCCCCGTTTAAGCCCGCATCCAACGATCAAGCGGAACAGGCAGTCCAAACTATCAAGCAGAGTTTGAAACGCATGACGGAAGGCTTCTTGCAGACCCGCTTATCTCGGATTCTGCTCAGCTACCGGACGCAACCCCACTCGCTCACTGGGATTTCCCCTGCAGAATTGTTAATGAAGAAAGCACTCAAAACCAGGATCTCCCTAGTCCACCCAGATCTAAATGATCATGTGGAAACCCGGCGTCACCAGCAAAACATGTACCATGATCGCACGGCTGTATCACGTGACATTGATGTTAACGACTCTGTGTTTGTCCTGAATTACGGTCATGGTCCTAAATGAGTTGCTGGCACTGTCTTGGCCAAGGAGGGGAATAGACTGTTTATAGTCAAACTATTGAATGGAAAAACGTGCAGAAAGCATTTGGATCAGACCAAACTGCGGTTCACCGACAACCAGGAACAACCTGAAGAGGACATCACCATCATCGATCCACCAACACACACCCATCCAGCAATCGACCTCACTGTCAATCAAGAGGATGGACCCACCATTCCCAACAGTCCTGTCAGACCAGCCGCAGTGCAGCAATGGTCCGACCAACTCACCCATGCCAGGGCGCGTGAGGCCCCGGATCGTCTCAACTTGTAAATAATTTGTATCAAAGACTTTGGGGGGGGGAGTGATGTTATGTATGTAAACATTGTAACTGTGTAAGACTTGCCACCAGAGGGCGCAACTGTTGGAGGCCCAAGGGTCACCTGCACACCCCGTGCAAGGGAGTATAAAAGGTTGTCTGCCATGCTGCTTAGGCACTCTGGAGTTGTATTAAAGAGACTAAGGTCATATCAGTTTTGGCTCACAGTACTCAGTCTTGTGGAGTTCTTCCATACTTAACACCTTCCAAGCAGAACTGCCCTCCCCCAATGCCAGAATTTCAGCCCCTTGGCTCTTAATTTACATTTTCAGTTACAGCAGGGGGAATGACTTTCCAAATGTCTTCAAACCTACTTGAGTCAGCAGAACAAATGAGCTTGTAAAATTCCCCCGGCAGTTCCACCTTTTAAAATCTTCTCTGGCTCTGACAGGAAGCAGCTGAGCTATTATTCGCGTGAGATCTGTTACCTTTCACTAGTCATCAAAACATGCCAGACAAAATGTCGCTGATCTAATCAGTTCAACAAATGGGATGAACTGGAGAAAATACGGTGCAAGAGAAAAAAACGCGAAGCTTTTTGCCTGGATATATCTTTTGAAGATGGTACTTCAGTTATCTCAATTGCTAATGCTCCTGGGGAAACCTGACTCATAAGAGCAAGATGATAGAACAGGCTCAATGACTAGATTGTGAAGTATTCAGACCTAATCCTAGGCGACCACTCAATGCTATTATAATGCGGACAATGAGCATTGGATTGCATGACTTAATGTCATGTAAGCGTGAAGAAACAACTTTTCATCTTTATCAGATTAGCGTACTCAGAAAAGAGAATGAGTTTGAGCACCATCTACATTTCACCAGATAATAACATTTCTATTCTAGAGGAACAGCCTCATTGTGTTGTTCCTTCTAACCATTCTTTCCTTCTTAAATGGGTCTCTGGAACTGTGCCCCAGCAAGGAGTCAGTACCTTCGGGACAGGTGGAAACAGAGGAAAGTGGTGAGAACAAAACCAGCAATCAGTTACTGAGAAATGTAGCCAATACATATAAATATACATTACATAATAAAATAACTCTGTCTACCTTTCCCACCAGAGTAGTGTATGTGTCTCTCGGTTTCTGTCTCTCCTCTCAGCCCCCAGTTTACAGTGCTGAAATCCTCATCCACCAGAATCACAACAACATCCCTCACCACCGCTTGAAGTCGCACAAGTCCTTTTGGACCACGCGTTCAACCTTCGACAATGCAACTTCAATCCTGATGATGTTTGGAGTTCACTAGAAGTCACAAATAAACACCTCATGAAAGACCCAATGCAGAAGATTCCTGGCTTCGATCTTCTGCGAAGCTCATGAGCAACCCTGAATCGTATCCGCACAGACCATGACGGATGTGGTTACCTGATGCACAGTTAGAAAATGATATACTCTCCAGTGTGCGACTGTGGTCACCCAGAACAAACCATGGAACAGACAACGCTCGATTCACAAATACGAAGGAGCCATCACAGTGATGCATTCCCCCTACTCCTGACACAATTATCTGGCTTCACCACCTAAATGTAAAATTATAGTTGTTGCTCTACATCTACATCAGCCACACAAAATAAATAATAGTGCTGCAGAAATGAATAAAGTCAAGAGGTTTTTCATTGGGGACAGTGAGGCTGTTGTTGGTAATATGAAAAAACTAGCATGGAGTTAATGGCTGGCAGTCATTGCACATCTAGTACATTAGATGAAGCAATTAATGGTTTTACAGTGCAGGAGATACATTACAAAACTGATTGTTTGCTAACTTTGTTTTTCTGATTATTTATTTCTCTCCAATTCACCTCTGTCTCCTCCTGTTGAGTTCTCCTTGGATCCACAAATAGTTTTTCCTCTCTCTCTTCTCCCCTTCCATTTTCGTGGAAATAATTTGAAGTGTACCAGGCTGGCATTGCTCCAAAACAGTAGGCTCAGGGATTGCGCGGTAACAACATTCGAACAAAACTTTACAACCGCCTAGAGAATGACAGAACCAACAGAGATAAAATGGCTGTCCTGCGCTGTGTTATACTGCACACCGTGGGGCTCGGCTGAAGGTAGTGTTGAGTCAGTGGTCTAGATCCAGAAGAAAACAATCAGCTTACTGAGGAGAGGATCAAACAGCATTCACCCAGCGGAGATCAGAGAACAGCTGTGGTCTCAAGGACCATGTGCTTGCTGACCTACACTATCTCTCTGTCTCTCTCTCCTCCTTTAAGATGTTCCTTAGAACCTATCTCTTTGGCCAAACCTTTGGTCATCTGTCCTGATATCTCCTTCTGTGGCTCAGTGTCAAAAATGTTTTTATTAATATCACTCTCGTTAAGCGCCTTGGGACGTTTTGCTAGGTTAAATGCACTGTATAAATGTAAGTTAGTGTTTTTGTTTGGCGGGCATCAGCAGGTGAGCAGGCAGTAATTAGGGTAAACGAGGCCACAGTGTCTTACATTATGGTCGAGGCAGAGAGGTCAAATGTCAGCCAGGAACGGGCGTAAACAAACAAGCAGTCATTGAGAAATGTGTGTAAAAAATATACTGCGAGGGGAATATAGCAGCTGTGTTAACGGAGCAGTAGACAAACCCAAGGTTCCTGCAATAGGGGCCATCCTGTGGGATGGAACATTGTTGGAGACATTTGTGACATAATTCTGTAGGTTTATGATAATATTGCTGCTGAAGGAGTGAATTTTTCAATAAGTGTTGTGGCTCAGTGGGTAGCACTGAAGGTTCAGAAGGTTCAAGTGCCACTCCAGAGACTCGAGCACAAAATCACAGCGATGCACTCTCCTAATCCTGACGCAATTATCTGGCTTCACCACCTAAATGTAAAATTATAGTTGTTGCTCTACATCTACATCAGGCATACAAAATAAATAATAGTGCTGCAGAAATGAATAAAGTCCAGAGGTTTTTCATTGGGGACATTGAGGCTGTTGTTGGTAATATGAAAAAACTAGCATGGAGTTAATGGCTGGCAGTCATTGCACATCTAGGGGCCGAATTTGCCCCCCTCTAAGAGGCGGGAATGGAACGATGGAACGGCGAGGCCTTACTGATTGGGGAGAAGGCACCTCATTTTCATGGGGCTAGTGGGCCTGGACCAATTAGCCCCTTGAGCACAGCGGCTGCCACAGGAACACCAGGTCCAAAGTGAACACCCCCCCCCCCCCGCCAGCATTCACCTTGTATGGAGTAGGCAGAGGTTCCATCCCTTAAAGAGAGAAAGACTTGGATGTATATAGTGCCTTTCATGACCACCGGACATCTCAAAGCGCTTTACAGCCAATGAAGTACTTTTTGGAGTGTAGTCACTGCAAGAAACGCGGCAGCCAATTTGCGCACAAGTAAGCTCCCACAAACAGCAATGTGATAATGACCAGGCAATCTCTTTTTTTGTTATATTGGTTGAGGGATAAATATTGGCCAAGGCACCAGAGATAACTCCCCTGCTCTTCTTCGAAATAGTGCCGTGGGATGTTTTACGACCACTTGAGCGAGCAGACCAGGTCTTGGCTTAACATCTCATCTGAAAGACGGCACCTCTGACAGTGCAGCACTCTCTCAGCACTGCACTGGAGCATCAGCCTAGTTTTTTTTTGTGTGCTCAAGTGCCTGGAGTGGTCTTGAACCCACAACCTTCTGACTCAGAGGCGAGTGTACTACCCACTAAGCCACAGCTGGCACAAGAACAAGGCCTCCAGGAAACTCCTGGAAACAGCTGAGACCTGACGCAACTGGGTCTCCTCCATCTCCCGTCAGACCTACGGTGGAAGACCTGTGGGATTAGGGGCCAGACAGTTTATGATGATATATGCAACATTCTTCTCACGTAGCTTTAATTGCTCCCGTCTTGCCTAGAAATGCAGTGAGTAAACCGTGAAGACCATCAGGAAGTCTTTCGATTATAGGGATGTTTTTTATCTTTGAAATTCAAAGTTATTTTGGAGCAGTTAGGGAATGAATCTATTGACAGTTTTTGTACCTTGGCAAGCACATTAGCAGTTCACAACCTCTGGCTTCTGAACTACTACAGAACACCCAGCTTGCTCAGATATCAGACTGTAACTAGAAATTACATTTTTTAATCAGACAACATGTCGCATTGGTTAGCCAGCAAATCATCTTTATCTGAGTTTATTTTTGAACAAAAAAGCTTCTGCCTCTTTGTTGCAGACTGATTGTCTCCAGAAGAACAGCTTCCATTATTAAAATTGGATGAAATAAAATAAAGATTTTTATCACACTCTAGATTGGACACATTCTCTTATCACCTGTGCAGTTTTCAGATTTCCATGGGAATCATAGGTTCAAGTGTGAACAGCACAGTGGGGACTAAGCTCCTGCCTCGAGCATGTTCTGTACCCATCATACCTAACCAAAATGGTGAAGACATTTGCAACAGAAGTGGTGAAATGTCTCGAACCAAAAACAGTTAACCAAAATGACATCAACACATCTGAAGATGAATGCAACATGGATTCATACGGGTATGGTCATGTAGTGATTCTGTTATTGAAAGAAAGAAAAGTATTCTTTCTTACTTTCTCTAATAATTCAGAGAACATAAGTTCAAATCATACTGTGGCAGTCTGAGAATTTTAATTCTGTTTTTAAAAAATGTGGAAATGCTAAACAAACTGGGATCAGTAAAAGTGGCCAAGAAGCTGTCAAATTGTTGTAAAAACCCAAGCAGTTCACTAATGACCATCAGGGAAGAAAACCCCTACACACTACCAAGTGCAGCAGTGATGGCGGGATGGTTAGTTAGTCCAGTGGCTGGAGCAGAGATGCTTGATAGAGAATTCAAACAGGCTGCATTTAGTCAGGCTGTGAAAATTCACAGACACCAAGTCAGAGATGCTACGTGAGTGGGAGCATGTTGCATTAAGTCATCAATCAACTTGACATTTTAGGACCTTTGGGTAGCGAGCCAATTAAAAGGTTAAAAGACTATTAATTGAGCCAATAAGGTCAAAGAAGGCGAGTTCTTTTCTGTAAATTGATCCAGGTATAAGTACAGCCATTTTGACCGTGTGGTCTCAGAAGGACAAAGACCTGGCTTAAAGCCAAGAGCTTGTTGCTGTCTGCCAGAATAAAGTTACATTAAAACTACAATCGGAGTTCGTATTTCATTGGAAATTAAGAGATCTAACAATGCTGCAAACTGTTCTGGCCTGCACAATGTCAAGTCCCCTGTGTGTTTGTCCAGGTTAGTGGTGAGTGTTCCATTACACTCCTGATTTAAGTTTGGTGAGTGGTAGAGCAGCTTTGATGGTACAGGAAATGAGCCATTCATCACAAAGTACACAACCTCTGCCCTACTCCTATAGCCACAATGTTGATTTGCTGATTCAGATAAGCATCTTGTCAGTGGTGAATGCCAAGATGTTGATGGAGGAGAATTAGTGATGGCGGTGCTACTGAAGGTCAAGGGGAGATGGTTGGGCTTCTCCTTGTTCAAAATGGTCATTATCTAACACTTATGGTGTGAACATTACCAGGCATGTGTCAGCCCAAACCTGGTTGTTGTCTAGGCCTTGCTCCAGACTGGCATGAATTATTGTCTGTTGAGCATTCCTCAGCAATTCTTCTAACATGACTTTAATTTTAGGCAGACGACTCTGAACGCTTTCAGGGATGAAGCATTTCTCAGTGATTAAGACACACTTTCGCAATTATAAAAACAAATTAAATTGTTTCTTTTTTTTAAAGTCAGTAGTGTTTGTGCCAAATCTGCAATCATGTAGAAAATTAGAGATGTGGCTCTCACCTGTGCATCAGTTTGTTACTGCAATTCCAAGCAACTAATGAATTTGACCGGCATTAATATTCCATAAGCCTCTTACTACCATAAATGGAGCTATTTCAAATAACAGAGAAAAAACTGGACACAAAACTTTCCAAATTGCACAGCCATATTGCCAGAAGTTAATTGAACTTTGCTGCCAAAGCCTTGCAGAATTGAGATTCCTGTTTGTATAAGCTTGGGACATCAAGGGAAGCTGGATCAGAAATTACCATGTCAGCTCTCGGAGGCCAGCTGCTCAGAAGCACAGCCAAATAAACTGATTATTAAAATATTTCTCAACCTGTATTTCCTCTTTTTCAGAGTACAGAATTTAAGTAGTAAATAATGAGGTAAACCAGCATGGAGCCTCATCCTGTGTTAACCTACCTCTTTGACCAATCTTTTGGTCACCTGTCCCAGTAGCTTCTTAAGTGAAGTGCCTTGGTTGTTCTTGAGCGACTTCTATTGGCTGATCACATTTCAAATTTAAGTCATTAGTTTAATCAGTTCAGGCTTTCAATGTTTACTGTTTCTTAAAATGTCCATGTTTGGGATCATTTACAAATAGATTCTTTTTGAAATTTCTAATACTAAAAATAAAGATCTTCAAATTACACTGTAGCATAAAAATCCATTAACATGTTAAGATAAACTCTGCTAAAATACCAGATTGGGAATTTCAGACACATACTTTAAGCTTGCATGCACTATTATCCCACAGCAGGGTTTGAAGACCCTGGAAAAATGGTACCCAGATAATAATGGGATCCAGGGGATTTGAAAAACCTCTAGAATCAAAGGCCGCGATTTCCCCTCCCTCGGTGGGTCTGGTGTGGCCGGGGTCGGTGGCGGGTCCCGACCTTGCTGCTGGCTCCAGTCCGCTGTCCAAAATGATTTTACGTTGATTAAGCTTGTTAAGCCCGCCCAGCATGTTTGCCAGCCAATTGAAGGAAGCGGATCTGATGACATCACTTGATGATGCATCATCAGTGGTTTCCTTAAAGGGACCATGTGGAAATGTATTTTGACTTTGTGCTGTCAATGTTCTAAAGCATTGAGGTGCTGCAAACACTGACAAGCACTGTACAGAGGTGCATGGCTGGACCCAGCCTCTCCCAGAGCTCCCTCTATATGTTTATGGAGGGAATCACAACATGCAGGGAGGTTCTCTTCCCTTCCAATGGACGAGACCAATGCAGTTTGGTTTCACATTGCACAGGAGGACACAAGCAGGGATGTCGTCGGGAGGACTTGGCTGCAGTGGCGCAAACCTTTCAATGATCTCAGTAGATCACAAAATGTTACTGCAAAATCATATTCAACCTCATCCTGCTGTGCCTCTCATCACATCCCCATCACTCTACCAACCCTACCCTACTCCTGCACATCTTTACTCACATCTACTGACCTTGCTCCTCCACCCATCCCTCTCTATTTACTTGATCACTTCCCCATTTCACTAGCCACCCCTCGCACTCACCCTCATCCTAGTCCAATCATACCAACAAACAACACAATGGTAGGCAACAAAAAAAAATCCCCGTAAAATGTAAAGGTGAGCTCAAAATACTTCTTAATGGTCATAATGGTCATTGGGTCTTTTAGCCAATGTTCATGTAAAGTTTCTGTTAATCTCATATCAAACATTGAAACCTTTATTTCCAACACTTTATGTTCTTGGATAGATCTGTGCCCACCTTTGGAAGTGGTTTAGTGAGTTGCAGTGAAAGGTGAGACATAACAGTACCCCCACAATGGTGATGAGTGTGAAAGGAGTGGCTTGGGCATTATAGGGATGCTTTATGGTGATGGTGTGGGGTGGTGCCAACCTGGTGCATCAAGTGAAGGAAATCTGGCCATGGTGAGGCATCCTGGTGTCCCGGGCAGCAATGTGGTTGGGTGCTGATGCCCTCTGTCCTGTGCAGCATCAGTTGATTGTGGAGAATATTGGTGTTGTTGGTGGTGCTGCTGGTGCTGGGACTGATCGTGGTGGGATTCTGAGGACCAAGGTGAAATAGTTTCAAGGGCACCGATGCTGATGTAATAGATGGCAGGTGAACTTGAGATGACAGAAGCGATCTGTCAATGGTGAGAGAGGTTGTTCCAATGAAATGACACTGGATTCAGAGTTTACTCCAAACACTTGCAACCTGCATAAAGCTCAATCTGTGTTCCAAATGCAGTAAGCAACAGCTTCTGAGCTTGGAAAGTGAACAGCTTTGGGATGGGAGCTTTTATAGCACATTTGCAGCTGTCGAGTAATGAGCTGATTCCATGGTCACATAACTCCCAGCTTCCTTACCTGATGTGGACCCCATGGGCTACCTCGTAAAATGTAAAGGTGAGCTCAAAATACTTCTTAATGGTCATAATGACCTGAATTGTCTCCCCCACCGCTGCGCATTGGATCTGTTCAGCGCTGACAGACCCGACATCTGGGAAAGGCAGCGGGTCAGCGGGTCTTGACCCGCTGTCAAAAAACATTTTTCTCACCCGACCTGCCACCAAACGCACCCGCTGACCCCCCAAAAAAATTCCCCCCGTAGAATTTCCTAGAATACAATAATTGAACACCATCTGCTGGACTTTGAAATGTAACATGTGGACAACAGAAAGGAATACACTGCAGGTAATTTTTAAAAAGTCTACGTGACAGCTTGCAAATGTGTTGCTCAAGGTGAGTCGGAGGTTTCAGAAGAATCAATAAGGCCCAGTACTATCGGGGTCATTGAAATATCAGCATTGCAGGAGCCTGAGGTCTGGCAGTAATGGGGTGCAATCCTGCAGTCTAGCAGTATTATAAAGGGTCTGAGGGCACTACTGTCGAGGTTGTGGGAAGACTGTGATATGTCCTAGGATCTGGAATCAGTGGGCAAGGGGCCCTGGGAGAGTTGAGGAGGGAGTTCCAAGTAGCTGGAAGCATCTGGGATCAGGGAGCACTATGAATGCATTCTTGTGATCACTGAGAAAAGGGCTTGGGCTTTGGCTACAAGGAGGATGTTCTGGGGAGGGGAGACCTGGATACCAGCTGGATTGTGAATGGGGTTTGGGAGGAGAGGAGGAATCTGGCAGTAGTGAAGGCTGCTGTGATCTGGCATTGTGGGGGGGCGGGGCATGGGGAGAGGGGATGCCAGGAACAAACCAGCCTTGTTCCCTTTGGTCCTTTGGTTCCATTTGTCAGCCTCTTACTCTGGTCTATCTGTAGCACTCTTTGTACCTCGCCTATTTTCCCCATTGTCAACTGCTTCCTGTCATTACATTCTGCCTTAAAGCAATTAGTGCACTATTAGCAAGTCTGAAGACTCAATGGTCTTTAATAAACAAATTTCTGCAAGCAGGCAAAAATTATTTCATAAAAGACTCTAACGGGGAGAAATTCGGAACTGCAAAGCACGAGATTTTGCGTTAGGTGCAGAAGTCTCGCCTCTCATGAGAAATTGGAGTTACCGCCCCCGAAAGGAAGTGGAGCGCTAAATCAAGTGCTCCACTTCCTTTCTGGGGTGATAGCAGGCGCAGCGCTATGCACTGGGCCTCATAGCGCTGCCGCGTAGGAGTGGCTCTTTCCTGAATTAAAAGGAAGGAGCCAAGCTGCATACTCTGCAGCAAAAAAGTGTCCTATCTGAACCAACGGGGAGTGGGGGCTCCTCCGTCCAAAGCACCAACAGGGAGAAATAAAAGGCAATTTTTTTCAACAGCACAACACCTCCCCTTTAATTTTCGCCCCGCAAGCAGCCAGCTGCTCGGTATGGGACGCATAGGGTCTGGGGCAATAACAGGAGCTGTGCATGGTGATGACATCAGCATTAAGCGGGGGTCTTTAGCGGCACCGCACCCAGTTGCAAAGTCATTTGCACCCTGTTAGCGCCCCCTTGGGAGGCGCAAATGACCTGAATTTCTCGCCCTAAAGTTCACTGTTCACAGTTTCCCAGTTTTCAATATAAAAATCCCATAACCAATTAAAAATGTCAAAAGAAAATTCAACCAAATGTTGACATTTTTAATTGAGGAAAAATAAATCTATTTTTGACAAAAAATCTTTGCCGACGGACAAGAAACAGAAAACACTGCTGCTGCTAATTACATGCGTATTAATAAGATGGCCTGTAAGACTGAGCACTTCATAATAGAAAAGTTGTTCATATTTTTAATGAGACCTACCTGAAATAAATCGTTGAGAATTCAATCTTCAGTTTTTTTGATAGTGTATTGGAAAAAGTGAAGAAACGTACAAATGCTCACAGTATGAGGGGACACATCTTTATGTCTTTCAACTCCTGCTAATTCAAGGATTTCATGCTGGGAAATTCTGCAAACATAAGGCACAAAAGGCAACTCAATGTGGAAATGTAAACCTGTTATTGTGAAATATGTATCTCAAAATTGTGTTTACCATCTTATTTTGGCATATAAATTTCAGTTACTGTGAAAAAAAGTCAGAATTTGTTTGAAAAAGCATTTTGAGTGATATGGTTTGTTCATCAACAGAAGTGTACATAGGCAGTGATAAAAAACAGAAAATGCTGGAAATACTCACCCGGTCAGGCAGCATCTGTGGGAAGAGAAATAGAGTTAATGGGGCTAAAATTCCGGCCTCGCCGAGTCCGCACGAAGTACACACAGACCCGGCGAGGCCTCGTAAAAGCCGGTTTATGGGGCGCGATGCATATGCGCCGAAAACCAGCTTTTCCGATCGGTCAAGATTTCTCTTGACAGATCCTCCACATCCCCGGGAGAAGGACATCCGTGCAGGAGAGATTGGGCTATTTGCCCAACTCATGCCCAGCAAGTATCCTTCAAACTCTTACGCCTGGTGAAAGCAGGCATATAGCTTACTTTTACCAGTGTAAGAGTTTTAAAACATATAAAAATTGAATTTAAATTCACAATTTCATAATAAAAACCCTGTCCATTAAGGTAAGTTTAATTTAAACCCATTAAAACACATTAAAAAAAAATTCCCAAAAATATTTTTTTTCTAAAACATTAACTTTAAATTCAATGAATTTTAAATATGTGAGGTGTTTTTTTATTTATTATGTTGTGTTTCTTGTTTTTGGGGTTTATTCTTATTGATAATAATGGAAATTCGCAAAAACGCAACTTACAGTATTATCAATGAGAATACTGCCCAGTGATTGGTGGTCCAGGCCCACGTGACTCCAGCTTTTTTGTACGTTTCGGGGAAGTCCTGTCCCTGTGCGCTCCGCATGGAATGAAGGCCTCCGACCAGAATCGAAGGCGCCTCCGGGACCACCAGGTATTTTCGTTAAAAATTTTCGGGTCGGAGACGTTTGTCCGAAGGAAACCTCCGACTGGAATTTTAGGCCCCATGTTTCAGGTCAATGACCTTTCGCCAGTTCTGACAAAAGGTCATCGACCTGAAACTTTAACTCTGTTTCTCTCTCCACAGATGCTGCCTGACCCACTGAGTATTTCCAGCATTTTCTGTTTTTATTTCAGATTTCTACCATCCACAGTATTTTGCCTTTACAGAGGCAGCTTCAATGTTAAATGTTGACATTAAAGTGTGACCAAAATTCATGCAAAAATAAAGTACGGTTTGTCGTCAAGAAATGCTATGCACACATGTGGTTTTTAAATAAGGTATAGATATAAGCAAACCCTATAATTAAAGACTACCTTTCAAGTGTATAATTAATAAGAAGGGAGTCCCAATGAATTCATGACCTAATCAAATTACTTTTAGCTTAAACTGACAGGTCAAGAGTATCTGCTCCTTTAAAAATGTAACAGTGTGTTTCCATTCCTGCAGAGACAGTGCCATTTTCTGGCTCCAGCTTATGGCTGTTGAGTGTGTGACGAATCTCTGGCAGTCTAGTAGTCGTGGTGCATGTGTGACCCCTGGTTGTCTGAGGCTAACATGGCGTCAGGATATTCTGAATTTTGGGTCTTTTGAAGCCCATATAATTCCCACAATCTTCAATTTTGAGAGTGAGAATACATTCAACCATTTTTCTAAGTACAGGCAACAATTTGACAATCCAGCCTTCAACCTCACTCAGCATTTATATATAATTATACATTTGGACCAAAATATTTAATATTATTGGCTAAAGATCTTCCACATAGCAGATTTTTTTTTAAGATGAAATGATTGTGTATCTTTTGTCACCAACAAACAATAGCTCTGAGTGACTGATGACAGTGCAATAAGTGAACTGATGCAGCCCAGAGAAAATCAGTTTCTGATACCACAAGGCACAGTATGCAGCCTGCACAAAATAAGGGAATAGGGGTAGATTTTCAGCTTCATCACTTGGGCAGTAATCCAGCAGAGCGGACCGATGTCTGTTGTAGAACCTACCTGAAAATTGAGCAGGTCCTCTCACAGGTGGAAAATCAGCTCTGTCTGATTACTGCCCAAGCGAAGAAAACCAAAAATCGACCCCAT
Source organism: Pristiophorus japonicus (assembly GCF_044704955.1). Classification (NCBI taxonomy): domain Eukaryota; kingdom Metazoa; phylum Chordata; class Chondrichthyes; family Pristiophoridae; genus Pristiophorus; species Pristiophorus japonicus. The sequence goes on from NC_091993.1 coordinate 83,491,355, forward strand.
CATTTCTCATTTGAAAAATGCATTTAATGTAAATAATAATAGAAGTATTAGCTTCAGCTGCGTTGTTGCTCTTGGATGTAAAGGCACTACCCCATGTAACACATAGTCATTCTTTATGCTTGCCTCTGAGTCAGAACGTTGTGAGTTCAAGTCCCACTCCAGAGACTTGAGCACAGAAATCTAGGCTGACACTCCAGTGCAGTGCTGAGGGAGTGCTGCAATGTCGGAGGCATTAAACCGAGGTCCTGTCTGCTCTCTCAGGTGGACGTAAAAGATCCCATTGTACTATTTCGAATTAGAGCAGGGAAGTTCGCCCCGGTGTCCTGGCCAATATTTATCCCTCAATCAACATCACTAAAACAGAATATCTGCTCATTATCACATTGCTGTTTGTGGGAGCTTGCTATGCGCAAATTGGCTGCCACGTTTGCTACCTTACAACAGTGACTACACTCCAAAAGTCTTTCATTGCCTGCAAGGTGCTTTGGGAGTTGTGAAAGGTGCTATATAAATGCGAGTTTTTCTTTCCAATGTAAGCTGATTAGTGCCCTCGAGAAGGGAAGGGTAAGCCAGACTTTCCACTCCTGAATTCTAGTGATTCCTGATGGAATGTGAGTGTGAACATATCATGGAGATAGTATTAGGCTCGGGTGTGATGTTCCCAGCAACACTCACTATCTAAGAAAGAAACTGCATGCATGTACCACCATGCCCTCAGAATGTTTCAAAGTGCGTAACAGATGATGAAGTAATGTAGGGAAATGCCACAGCTAATGTGTGCACACAACAAGGTCTCACATACAGGAAGAGATAAATGATCAGATAATCTGTTCTTAATGATGTTGGTTGAGGGATAAATGTTATGGCAGCACCCCTGGAGAACTTGCCTGCCTTTCTTTAAGTAGTGCTATGAGATCTTTAACATTCACCTGAGGCATTTGGCCAAGTAAGATTTTTTCTAAAACGGCGTAGTGTACCGTTCTGAAGTTAAGAAAATCGGCGCAGAGAAGACACCATTGTTTTAGTGGAGCTGAAGACACGGCACCGGGGACGGGAGGCAAGGGACGGCACTGGGGGGGGGCCTTTCGGCCCGGGATAGCAGCGGCACCGGGGGGTGGGGGACCTATTGGCCCAGGATAGGAGCTGCACCGGGGGGCGGGGGGCCTATTGACCCGGGATCGGAGCTGCACCGGGGGCAGGGGGCCTATTGGCCCAGGATAGGAGCTGTACCTGGGGCAGGGGGCCTATTGGCCCAGGATAGGAGCTGCACCGGGGGCAGGGGGCCTATTGGCCCAGGATAGGAGCTGCACTGGGGGCTGGGGGCCTATTGGCCCAGGATAGGAGCTGCACCGGGGGCGGGGGGTATATTGGCCCAGGATAGGAGCTGCACCAGGAGCGGGGGATCTTTCGGCCCGGGATAGCAGCGGCACCGGGGGTAGGGGGGGCCTTTCAGGCCAGGAGAGGGAGTGACGTATGTTTCACTTTCCAGCCTCAGCCCTTCAGTGCGTCCCTTGTTACCCTGGCAACCTCAGTTTTTGGTGCAGATATTAAGCTCCACCCACAGATGTTAAGGATAATCTGCGCCGTTCCAAATTCAAAGTTTATTCCAGCAAAACTTGTAACTTTTTTTTGGTGCAGTCGGCCACTAAAAAATCAGACGTACCTCTACGCAGCGGTAAGTATGTGAGACCAGGCGTACTAACCGTAAAGAGAGCTGATGGGCACAGTTCCATGATTTTTCTGGGGATGCCCTGGTAACACCCCCCTCCCCAACATCCCCCTCCCCCATTCCACCTAACCACCCTGCACTGTAACCCCCCCCACCCTACTGCACCACCCCCGCACCGTTTCCCGCCCCCCCCCACCCCCAACCAAGGACACAGGCTGTTGGGAATTCTGACCCCTTCAGGCAGACGGGTATCCGAGATGCACCCCTTAGTGATGTGGATAACCATCTCCGTCATTTAAATGAAGTGAACTCCTCCTGGCTGTGCTAACCTTGGTGAGGTCAGCACCAGAGGCTGCAAGGGTCAAAGTGGGTTTTCTTGTGCCGATAGATTTCTGGAGTCAGAAATAAACTTCACTAAACCATCTAGATACAGCCGTAAAAGTTGCCTCAATTTTGTATTGTTTTGCTGAGTCAGTTCAACATGTGTCAGTCAACTTTTTAACCACTTCTTGTGGAACAGTATCTTCCGGGAAATAAGATTCTTGAATTTAAAGGTGAGAAATGAACCAAAGCTTTGAGTATTTCAATATCGTATTCTTTTTAATAAGTCTCCAGAGGTCACTCGTCATGCATAATCTTTTTATCATGCACAAAATTCTCATTGAAGCTAAGCCAATTTCTCAGAGGAATATCTCTATCTCTAAGCCACACAGCCTAGGAAGATCCCATGTTTGATGTCCTGTCTATGCGGCGATACCTAATGACAGCCGATGCAGCAACGGGGGGGGGGGGGGTGGGGGGGTGGGGGGGGTGGGATGGGAGCACAGTATCTCTGGGACACAAAAGGGTAAATCGGCCCTTGTTCCCCGACGGATTGCTTAAAGTGCCTCCTATTGGGAATGTGGAGAACAGATAAAAATCGTATGGGGCTTTATTACACCATCTCCACAATTAAAAAGCCTGCTGTTATTCACACACTTTAATAAAAAGAGACATCGTGAGACAATTATCATCAGTGAATTCAGACCCCAAGCTAATGTGTTCAGAAGGAGTAGAGAGAAAACTGGAGAATTAATAAATCTTCTTTGTGAGCAACTGAGCTGTACAAGTAATACTGAAGGAGTTTCTGTGAGGCCCACTTAGATTCTGGATTATTGTATTAACTCTTTGAAATCTCAAGGATTAGTGTAATAGAGCTCCACCTAGTGGACTACAGCTCCACATAGTGGATTACTCTGGTAATTTAACTACTGATGTAAATACAATAAAGGATCATGTGGCAAAATCACATGATGACAGTTTTCTGTATTGGAGCCATCTTGTGTAGTGTGTTTCTCAGTGATGTCATAAGGATATATCACATTGGCGAACGAGGATTCCCGAGCTGAAATTTTTGTTGGTGGATCATCCAGCCAACTGGCAGAGAGACTTTGAGATGTTCTTTGTTTTGCAGAACAGCTAAAAGTCCAAGGCAAATTTCAAGCACACTTGGCTGAACTGAAGAGTCCAGATGGCCGTGCCTATGGGAATAATAGGGTGCTTGGGTGAGTTACATTGTGACCGAGAAATATTTAGAGTGTATGTGGAGTGGCGAGGCATGTTTTTCAATGCGAATAGTATCATCGAAGTCCCCGATGATGAAAACCATAACCGGGTGGTTTTAGAAAGGAAACTGGCTATTTTCTTGACTGAAACAGGCTCCGAGGTGTATGAAACCCTGAAAAATGTGCTTGTTCCCGTCAAGCCAAAGGACACGCCACTGATGGAGGGAACAGCACTACAGTCCTGAGCTCCTGGAAATTGCTGAAAGTAATCATTTTGGAATATGAGATCAATTAATTGATGAGGGCATCAGTGGGTACATTGTAGCTTTAAAAAAACTATCCATTCACTGTCATTTCGGAAACTTTCAGGATCGAGCATTGCCGGACCACTTTGTTTCTGGGATGAAAAATGAAGTAATCAGAAGAAAGTTGTTGGCAAACACTAACTTGACTTTTGATTTAGCTTGTCAGACAGCTATGTCGATGGATGTGGCGACCAATACTCCCAAGAATTTCGTGCCATTTCCAGTCGTCAGATAACCAAGGTGAATCGCCTACAGGTTAAAAATAAAAGACAGTTGGGCCCCAAAGCCTCAGCAAACATGGTAACAGTACATTAAAGTTGTGTTATCGGTGTCTGGGACAACACCTCGTTCAAAACTGTCCATGAGTGAAGGCAGTGTTTCTACTGCAAGAAAACTGGACATCTTGCGAAAGCATGACGACTGAAGAGTAAACCAATGTTCAATGCTAGAAGTAGAAATCAACAGAGACTATTTAGCATTGAAGAAAATCAACAGGACGAGCAGGTTCTGGAGCTACATGTCATCAGAAGCATGAGGGTATCTAACAGCGATTCGCGAAGTATCGTCATCCAAGTAGACGTTGCAGGAACCAGGATACCCATGGAAATCGACACTGGTGCATCCGTGAGCGTAGTGCCGGAATCGCTATATCTCGACAAGTTGAGTGATTTTCCACTGGAGAAGTCGAAGATAGAGCTGCGAGGCTGCTCAGGAGAGAAAATCCCTGTGGTAGGACGTATCACCATACCAGTGAAATACAAGGATCAGTTTCAGAGCTTGCCTCTCATAGTAGTGGCAGGAGACAAGTCTACCTTGATAGATAGAAATTGGTTGGGATCACTGAAGCTGGATTGGAATGAGATTTTCCGTGTGGAAACAAAATTTGCATCGAAAGATGATGTCACCGAGAAGTATCCGAAGGTGTTCCGTGAAACAGGCAGTCCGATCCAAGACTTCAAGATGAGTGTCAGAGTGCTGAAAGACAATCTCTAACGTAGATCTAAGTAATGCTGATCACAGTAATGCTGATGCTATGTCCAAGTTGCCAACCCACTCACAAGTGACACCCAATAGGGAAGAAGTGTTCAATTTTTCATACTGAACTGCCAGTCACAGCTGAAGAGATTGGTAGAACAACCAAACGTGACTCAGTTATGTCAAAGATGTATGATTAAATAGCAAATGGCTGGCCAAACCAGGTATCAGAGGAAGATATTCATCCATACTTCGTTTGTAGGAATGAATTATCAGTGGATAACGACTGTATCGTGTGGGGTGCAAGAGTAGTTATCCCAAATAAGTTCAGGTCCAAATTGTTAGGAGATCTTCATGACCAGTCCCTGGGAATGTGCTTGACCAAGAGTTTTGCACACAGTTATTTATGGTGGCCAGGTTTAGATAAAGATATAAAGTACATCGTTAGTCAATATACAAAATATCAATCACTGCCCCTCCCCCTCCATCAGCTTAGATTCTGGATTATTGTATTAACTCCTTGAAATCTCAAGGATTAGTATAATTGAGCTCCACATAGTGGACTACTGCTCCACCTAGTGGACTACTGTGGCAATGCAACTGCTGCTGCAAATACAATAAAGGATCATGTGGCGTGATATCAGTTTTCTGTATTGGAGCCATCTTGTGTAGTGTGTTTGTTAGTGATGCCGTAAGGGGTATATCACACACAGCATCGAACCTGAATGGTGAACAGCCCTGAATGGCAAAGAGGATTCGGTTCAGCTGAACCAAGTGCAAGTTTTCACCACCTCAGTTCAGAGATAAACTGGACTGTTTTTCCAATCATATTTCAAATCTTCAAAGTATGATTGTGCATTTTTGAAACAAGGTTAAAGTCCAAATGAACAAACACAAACCCCTGTCTATGTCAATTTGTAACCTTTTCACCACTTAAAAGCTGACAAAATATTTCAGTCACAGCAAGGCCAAATAAAGACTTGCATTTATATGTCATCTTTTATGACCTCAGGACATCCCAAAGCACTTTATAGCCAATGAAGTACTTTTCAAAGTGTAGTCATTGTTGTGATGTAGGAAACGTGACAGCCAATTGGCAAACATAGAAACATAGGGGTCAAGTTTCGGGCCGCACCTAAAACGGCGCAGCCCCGACCTGGATGCCCGTTTTTCGCGCCTAAAAGTGCGACAGAAAAATATCTCTTAATTCTCCGGCTCCTTGCTGGTACCTGGGAGCTTGGCGCGGTGCGCACACAGCAGCGGGGGTCGGAGCCACAGAGTCGCGCCGATTCTGCAAGTGGAGGGGGCAGGGCTAAGTTAAATGTGGCAACGTCGTGCCGGCAGCCCTGCGCGTGCGCGTTGGAGTGCGCGCACACGCGCAGTAGTCCGGAAACATTGGCACTCGGCCATTTTTAAAGGGACTTACAGAAAAGTGTTGATTTGTCTCGTGGACCCCTGGAAAGGCTTGGGATTGAATTTTGATGATTCTTTTGTGTCTGAAGGAGTGCTTTTAGCAGCACTGTTGAATAAATCACCTGCTGAAATCAGTGAGTGCTGCTTTTCACTGCTAAACTTCCAGAACAGGTGCTGCATTGGTGCATGCAAATTAAGGACTGTGTGCTTTGAAAAATAAGAGTGTCAATTCAATACAGCAATGGAACAACGTCCACCAAGAACAAAGAATTTCTTGCATGAGGAAGTGGAGATATTAGCCAACATCATTGAGCAGAGATGGCAGGAGCTAGATACCAGCAACAGAGCTCGCATCAAAGTGCCACCAAAAGAAATGAAGAAACGCTGGAACCAAGTTGCAGAAGATTACTGCGCAGTGGTGCATACTGAGATCTGGAAGCCAGTGTAAAAAGAAATGGCACGACCTTGGTCAAGTAGTTAGTGTAAGTAATATTTTCCATTTTTAATGTAATCATAATTGTAATGTGACTATCTGTATGTCCCACTCTGCAGGAAGACGCACTCTGTAAAAAGTTATATTTTACTTTTTGCAGAAGAAATTGGCCCACAACAAAAGGGAGTCGGGAGCAGCGTCGAGGATGTGCGTGGAGAGGCCAATAAAAGGCCGCGAGGTCGGGCGGTGCGTCGCTGAGTCGGGAGCAGCGTCGGAGGTGCGTGGAGAGGCCTACAAAAGGCGAGCTTGTGCAGCTACAGGGAGAAGGCAAAAAAGAAGTAAAAAGAAATAAAAGGTGACGTCACAGCCAAGGGGGTCAGTGATTGGCTGGTGATTGGTGAGTAGTTTTTCTTTTTTCTCTTCTATAACAGTAAGTAACCTGTTAACAGTGTTGTTGCCAATTTAAGTGTATCTAAGGGTTAAGTCATGGCAGGAGAGCTCGGTCACGTGATATGCTCCTCCTGTACCATGTGGGAACTCAGGGACACTTCCGGTGTCCCTGACGACTACGTGTACGGGAATTGTATGCGCCTCCAGCTCCTGACGGCCCGCGTTGCGGAATTGGAGCTGAGGGTGGATTCACTCTGGAGCATCCACGATGCTGAGAATGACATGAGTAGCACGTGTAGCGAGTTGGTCTTACCGCAGGTGAAGTATCCACAGCCAGCTAGGGAATGGAAGACCAGCAGGAAGAGCAGTGCAAGGAAGGTAGTGCAGGGGTCCCCTGCGGTCATCCCCCTGCAAAATAGATACACCGCTTTGGGTACTGTTGAGGGGGATGACTCATCAGAGGAGAGCAGCAGCAGCCAAGTTCATAGCACCGTGGCTGGCTCTGCTGCACAGGAGGGCAGGAAAAAGAGTGGGAGAGCGATAGTGATAGGGGATTCAATTATAAGGGGAATAGATAGGCGTTTCTGCGGCCACAACCGAGACTCCAGGATGGTATGTTGCCTCCCTGGTGCAAGGGTGAAGGATGTCTCAGAGCGGGTGCAGGACATTCTGAAAAGGGAGGGTGACCAGCCAGTTGTCATGGTGCACATTGGTACCAACGATATAGGTAAAAAAAGGTATGAGGTCCTACGAGAAGAATTTAAGGAGCTAGGAGCTAAATTAAAAAGTAGGACCTCAAAAGTAGTAATCTCGGGATTGCTACCAGTGCCACATGCTAGTCAGAGTAGGAATCGCAGGATAACTCAGATGAATACGTGGCTTGAGCAGCGGTGCAGCAGGGAGGGATTCAAATTTCTGGGGCATTGGAATCAGTTCTGGGGGAGGTGTGACCAGTACAGACCAGACGGTCTGCACCTGGGCAGAACCGGAACCAATGCCCTAGGGGGAGTGTTTGCTAGTGCTGTTGGGGAGGAGTTAAACTAATATGGCAGGAGGATGGGAACCAATGCAGGGAAATAAAATGGAGACAGAAGCAAAAGACAGAAAGGAGATGAGTAAAAGTGGAGGGCAGAGAAACCCAAGGCAAAAAATAAAAAGGGCCACTGTACAGCAAAATTCTAAAGGGTCAAAGTGTAATTAAAAGGCAAGCATGAAAGCTCGGTGCCTCAATGCGAGGAGTATTCGGAACCCAGGTGAGGGCTCTGAGCTAGTTAGAGTGGGTGAGAGCTCAGATGAACAGGACCCCAAGAAAGAATGCAAAAGGCAGGAGGCAACAGAGCAGAGTAGCACTGGGGTAAGTGTAAACCACTAGGTGATAGGAAGGGACAATAAGTATGAATATAAAGGGGCTGCAGGAAGAGTCAAAACTAAAAATCATGCTTTAAAAACTAGCATTAAAACACTCTACCTAAACGCACGCAGCATTCGAAATAAAGTCAATGAGTTGACGGCGCAAATCATTTCAAATGGGTATGATTTGGTGGCCATTACTGAAACGTGGTTGCAGGATGGCCAAGACTGGGAATGAAACATATGGGGGTATCTGACAATTCGGAAAGATAGACAAGAAGGGAGAAAAGGTGGGGTAGCTCTGTTAATAAAGGATGATATCAGGGCAGTTGTGAGAGATGATATTGGCTCGAATGAACAAAATGTTGAATCATTGTGGGTGGAGATTAAAGATAGTAAGGGGAAAAAGTCACTGGTGGGCGTAGTTTATAGGCCCCCAAATAATAACTTCACAGTGGGGCGGACAATAATCAAGGGAATAATGGAGGCATGTGAAAAAGGAACGGCAGTAATCATGGGGGATTTTAACCTACATATCGATTGGTCAAATCAAATTGCACGAGGTAGCCTTGAGGAGGAATTCATAGAATGCATACGGGATTGTTTCTTAGAACAGTATGTTACAGAACCTACAAGGGAGCAAGCTATCTTAGAGCTGGTCCTGTGTAATGAGACAGGAATAATAAACGATCTCCGAGTAAAAGATCCTCTCGGAATGAGTGATCACAGTATGGTTGAATTTATAATACAGATTGAGGGTGAGGAAGTAGTGTCTCAAACGAGCGTACTATGCTTAAACAAAGGGGACTATAGTGGGATGAGGGCAGAGTTGGCTAAAGTAGACTGGAAACACAGACTAAACGGTGGCACAATTGAGGAACAGTGGAGGACTTTTAAGGAGCTCTTTCATAGTGCGCAACAAAAATATATTCCAGTGAAAAAGAAGAGCGGTAAGAGAAGGGATAACAGGCCGTAGATAACCAAGGAAATAAAGGAGAGTATCAAATTAAAAACCAATGCGTATAAGGTGGCCAAGGTTAGTGGAAAACTAGAAGATTGGGAAAATTTTGAACGACAGCAAAGAATGACTAAAAAAACAATAAAGAAAGGAAAGATAGATTACGAAAGTAAACTTGCGCAAAACATAAAAACAGATAGTAAAAGCTTTTACCGATATATAAAATGGAAAAGAGTGACTAAAGTAAATGTTGGTCCCTTAGAAGATGAGAAGGGGGAATTTAATAAATGGAAATGTGGAAATGGCTGAGACCGTAAACAATTATTTTGCTTCGGTCTTCTCAGTGGAAGACACAAAAACCATGCTAAAAATTGCTGGTCACGGGAATGTGGGAAGGGAGGACCTTGAGATAATCACTATCACTACGGGGGTAGTGCTGGACAGGCTAATGGGACTCAAGGTAGACAAGTCCCCTGGTCCAGATGAAATGCATCCCAGGGTATTAAAAGAGATGGCGGACGTTATAGCAGACGCATTCGTTATAATCTACCAAAATTCTCTGGACTCTGGGGAGATACCAGCGGATTGGAAAGCAGCTAATGTAACGCCTCTGTTTAAAAAAGGGGGCAGACAAAAGGCAGGTAACTATAGGCCGGTTAGTTTAACATCTGTAGTGGGGAAAATGCTTGAAGCTATCATTAAGGAAGAAATAGCGGGACATTTAGATAGGAATAGCGCAATCAAGCAGACGCAACATGGATTCATGAAGGGGAAATCATGTTTAACTAATTTACTGGAATTCTTTGAGGATATAACGAGCATGGTGGATAGAGGTGTACCGATGGATGTGGTGTATTTAGATTTCCAAAAGGCATTCGATAAGGTGCCACACAAAAGGTTACTGCAGAAGATAAAGGTACGTGGAGTCAGAGGAAATATATTAGCATGGATCGAGAATTGGCTGGCTAATAGAAAGTAGAGAGTCGGGATAAATGGGTCCTTTTCGGGTCGGAAATCGGTGGTTAGTGGTGTGCCACAGGGATCGGTGCTGGGACCACAACTGTTTACAATATACATAGATGACCTGGAAGAGGGGACAGAGTGTAGTGTAACAAAATTTGCAGATGACACTAAGATTAGTGGGAAAGCAGGTTGTGGAGAGGACACAGAGAGGCTGCAAAGAGATTTAGATCGGTTAAGTGATGGGCTAAGGTTTGGCAGATGGAATACAATGTCAGAAAATGTGAGGTCATCCACCTTGGAAAAAAAAACAGTAAAAGGGAATATTATTTGAATGGGGAGAAATTACAACATGCTGCGGTGCAGAGGGACCTGGGGGTCCTTGTGCATGAATCCCAAAAAGTTAGTTTGCAGGTGCAGCAGGTAATCAGAAAGGCGAATGGAGTGTTGGCCTTCATTGCGAGAGGGATGGAGTACAAAAGCAGGGAGGTCCTGCTGCAACTGTACAGGGTATTGGTGAGGCCGCACCTGGAGTACTGCGTGCAGTTTTGGTCACCTTACTTAAGGAAGGATATATTAGTTTTGGATGGGGCTACAGAGACGATTCACGAGGCTGATTCCTGAGATGAGGGGGTTACCTTATGATGATAGATTGAGTAGACTGGGTGTTTACTCGTTGGAGTTCAGAAGGATGAGGGGTGATCTTATAGAAACATTTAAAATAATGAAAGAGACAAGATAGAGGCAGAGAGGTTGTTTCCACTGGTCGGGGAGACTAGAACTAGGGGGCACAGCCTCAAAATACGGGGGAGCCAATTTAAAACCGAGTTGAGAAGGAATTTCTTCTCCCAGAGGGTTGTGAATCTGTGGAATTCTCTGCCCAAGGAAGCAGTTGAGGCTAGCTCATTGAATGTATTCAAATCACAGATAGATTTTTACCCAATAAGGGAATTAAGGGTTATGGGGAGCGGGCGGGTAAGTGGAGCTGAGTCCACGGCCAGATCAGCCATGATCTTGTTGAATGGCGGAGCAGGCTCGAGGGGCTAGATGGCCTACTCCTGTTCCTAATTCTTATGTTCTTATGTTCTTATGTTCAAACAGGAGGAGGCACACCCAATCTGCATCCACTGACACCTTTGGAACAGAGGGTAGCTGCTATGATAAGTCGTACATGGAGAAAAGCAATCAGTACAGCACAAGCTGGGCCTGCACGCGAGGAAGAGGGTAAGTCCTGAAATTGCATCGTTGCCCTTCAAGTCAATCTGCTGCCTAACCTGCTAAGTGTGAGAGTACTCATGCCACCCATCCTGCCCCCTCCTCTGCTGCTAAACATTTGACTGTTCTGATGTATTTTGCAGAACATGATGATGATGATGATGACCCTAAGGATCCTGAAGATACAGAACAAAAACCAGTACAACCAGATGTGGACGATCCAGACCAATGGCGGCAATGACTGAAATGTCTACGGGGGGAGCTTCCAAATTAATGTTTATGAGCCCCCATTAAGGGGCATTAGAGTTTCAACCCTTTGCATAGGTTCTGGTTCCACCTTCCATGGTTTTGACATTGTGGGTCCCAGTGGTGCTGGTGATATAATGGAGCAGTTTACACCCATTCTCCCACCATCCCAGCCCACGGCTCGCACTCGAGTGCTGCTGTCTGGAACACCGACGCCCCTCCATCCCAACCCGCGCCGTTCGCTCTAGTACTGCCGTTTGGAACACAGAGCGTCCCACCGTCCCAGCCCAGGCCTTTCTCTCTAGTACTGCCGTCTGGAACACAGAGCGTCCCACAGACCAGCCCACGCCTCCCTGTGTAGTGATGCCGTTTAGAACACCGAGCGTCCCACCGTCCGTGCCCGCGCCTCCCAGTTTAGTGGTGCCACGAGGCAGACCCAGGCAGAGGAGAAGGAGATTGGAGACACGCTCTCCTGAGATGCAGCGTGCAACAGATGCAGCTCAGGTTGTGGCATTGGGTATGGAGACCAATGAGCTTACCCGATCACTCATCGGTAGCATCAGTGCAGTGGGTGAAGAGGTGACAGTCCTGACGGGAGAAATAGCAGTAATGACACAGGAACTTAGGGAGGGAATGTCCGAGGGAGTGCAATCGACAGCACAGGCCGTCAAGGAGGGCATGCAAGTGTCGGCACAGGCCCTCATGGAGATAGCTGCTGCAATAAGGGCACACAGCCCGGCCAATCAAATGACACCCCCATGAAGAAGAAAACATTCACTGAGATATGGATGAGAGATGGTTGCAGCCTTTCTTTGCTGCTTTTGTTCTTGTTCTTGATGTAGCTGTAGTAGCGTTTTTCAAATTGAAATTGTTTTGTAAGTTTTGTAACTTTACAACTTATAAGTGATCTTAGGGTTTTAAGTGATCTTATAGTGTAAATGCTCTCACATTTTGTAACTTATTTAATTTTGCATCTAAAAAGTGATCTTGAAGTTTAAGTGATCTTAAAAGTGTAAGATTTTTCACATTGAAATTGTTTTGCAACTTTTGTAACTTTACAAGTTTATAAGTGATGTTAGTTTTTAAGTGATCTTCAAGAGTCATGTTAAAAAATAAAGTTTGATACAACAAATATTTTATTACAGTGACGTTAACTTTTCAATAAAATATTTTTTCATTAAAACTGATTCATCTTCCATTAACACAACACAACGTAGAAACAACTGCAAAGAATAAACATGTCCATGCGCAACAGTGATCGCAGAGCCCTCAGGCATCAGTAATTGAAGCATTCACGGATGAGCTGCTGGCGCAGGGCTCGAGCAATCATTGAAGGAGCACGATGGACGGCCCTCCTCTGACCTCATGCTCCGGCATCAGGCATTTGCATGCTTTCCTGATCGTCGTCATCATCCACATCCTGCTCTTCCATAATACTATCATCATGCACTGGACCTCACGTAGGTCTTCTGGTTCCACTACCAGCTCCTGCTGCCTCATGATGGCTAAGTTATGGAGCATGCAGCACACAACAGTGAAGTGACTGACAATCTGAGGAGAGTATTGCAAGTGACTTCCGGAATGGTCCAGGCATCGGAATCGCTGTTTCAATATGCCAATGATCCTCTCAATGATGCTGCGCGTCGCAATGTGCGCCATGTTGTATTGACGGTCAGCTTCTGACCGTGCCATGCGTAGGGGCGTCATGAGCCAGGTGGTCAGGTCGTACCCTTTGTCTCCCAGTAGCCAGCTCTGCCCTTTTGGCTGCTGCTCAAACATGTCAGATATAACGCTGTCGCGTAGGACGAACGCATCATGGGTGCTGCCAGGGTATCTCGCATCGACTGACGTGATGCACTGCTTGTAGGCACACACGAGCTGCACATTGATGGAATGGAAACCTTTTCTATTCCTGTACTGCTCGGAATCCTCCACAGGTGCTCGCAAGGCTATGTGGGTACAATCAATGCAGCCCTGTACCTTTGGGAAGCCGGCAATCCTGAAGAAGCCCACAGCCCTCTCATGGATCGCTTGTGCGGTCATTGGGAAATTGATGAAGTCATTCCTCTGCACACAAAGTACAGCCGTGACCTGATAAACGCAGGCATGTATTGCACACATCTCCAGTTGTAGCCTGAAATGATCCCGAGACATAGAAGGCAAGTGCAGCTGTTACCTTCACTTCAACAGACAAGGCAGTTGGCGTTCTGCTTCTGGGCTGCAAATCTGCTCTCAGCATATCACAGATCTCAACGGCAACTTCTCTGCGGAAACGCAGCCTTTTGACACAATCAGCCTCGCTCATGTCCAGGTACGAGCGCCTGGATCGATATTGCCAACGTGGGTAAGGTCTCCTGCCCATCAGCCTACGGGCTATGATGTTCCTGGTGCGGTGAGCTCTAATCAATTCTCTCCTATGCAGTGAATTGCATAATCTGTGGTGTTGACAATGCAGCACCCATTCTGTAAATTTAAGTTTCAAACTGGCTATTTGGCTGCCTCTCCCTATCCCGTGGCCGAATGGCCTCAGTTACCCTCGCAGCTCGAAGGCTGCTTGCTGTGTCTTCGACCGCCGTCAGCCACTGCCGTCGCCCCTATCTCGTGGCCGAATGGCCTCAGCTTCCCTTGCAGCTCAAAGGCTGCATGCTTGTTGTGTCTTCGGCTGCCGGCGAGCCACTGACGCCGCCCCTGTCTCCTATATGGAAGGAAGGCCTGCCTGAAGCACCGCAGCTCGAAGGCTGCTTGCTGCTTCACACAGGTAGGAATATTCAATATTTTGTCTTTGCTTTGTTTAGAACTTTTTAGTCAGGATGGCTCTTTATTTGCATAAGTAAGATTGTTGAATGCTTGTAGAATTTAATTACTACCCTTCCCCCCCTCCACCGCCACCGCCCCCCCCCCCGCCACCCCCTCGTTCCCTACGCCTGATTTGTAAAGTGTAGGCAAGGTTTTTCTGAGCGTACAAAAATCTACACTTACTCCATTCTAAGTTAGTTTGGAGTAAGTTTTCGCTGCCTAAACTATCAAAACAGGTGTAAGTGGCCGGACACGCCCCCTTTTGAAAAAAAATCTGTTCCAAAATGAAACTGTTCTAACTGACTAGAACTGGAGCAAACTAAATGCCGAGAATTGCAATTTCTAAGATACTCCATTCTAAACCATTTGTTCCAAAAAAATAGGAGCAACTCAGGCCGAAACTTGACCCCATAGAAACATAAAAATTTACAGCACAGAAGAAGAACATTCCGGCCCATCGTTTCCGCGCCGGCCGACAAAGAGCCGCACGGTCCTTGGTCAGCAGCCCTAAAGGTTACATATAAACCTGTGAACAATGACGGAAAGGCAAAGAGCACCCAGCCCAACCAATCCGTCTCACCACAACTGCGACACTCCTTGTACTAAAACATTCTACACTCCACCCCAACCGGAGCCATGTGATCTCCTGGGAGAGGCAAAAACCAGATAAAAACCCAGGCCAATTTAGGGAGAAAAAATCTGGGAAAATTCCTCTCCAACCCATCCAGGCGATCAAAACTCGTCCAGAAGATCACCCTGGCCATATTCTATTCCCTGCTATTATATCTGCTCCGTCCAACAAGAGGTCATCCAGTCTAATCCCAAATACCAGCTCTAGGTCCTTAACCCTGCAGGTTACTGCACTTTAAGTGCCCATCCAACCATCTCTTAAAAGTGGTGAGGGTTTCTGCATCTACCACTCTTCCAGGCAGTGAGTTCCAGATTCCCACAACCCTTTGCGTAAAGAAGCCCCCCCTCAAATCCCCTCTAAACCTTCCACCAACCACCTTAAAACTATGCCCCCTCAAAATAGACCCCTCCACCAATGGAAATAGACCCTTACTATCCACTATCTCCAGGCCCCTTAATATTTTGTACACCTCAATGAGGTTTCCTCTCAACCTACTCTGTTCCAATGAGAACAAACCCAGCCTATCCAATCTGTCCTCATAACTAAGATTCTCCATTCCAGGTAGCATCCTAGTAAATCTCTCTGCACCCTCTCTAGTGCAATCACGTCCTTCCTATAATACGGCGACCAGAACTGCAAGCAATACTCCAGCTGTGGCCTAACCAAAGTATTATACAATTTAAGCATAACCTCACTGCTCTTATATTCTATGCTTGGGCCAATAAAGGCAAGCATTCCGTATGCCTTCTTAATGACCTTATCCACCTGGCCTGCTGCTTTCATGGATCTGTGGACAAGCACTC
This sequence comes from Pristiophorus japonicus, assembly GCF_044704955.1. NCBI lineage: Eukaryota > Metazoa > Chordata > Chondrichthyes > Pristiophoridae > Pristiophorus > Pristiophorus japonicus. The sequence continues at coordinate 83,507,043 of NC_091993.1, forward strand.
CAAGGTCCCTTTGTTCATCTACACTATTAAGTGGCCTGCCGCTTAATGTGTATACCCTTTTCTTATTAGCCCTCCCAAAGTGCATCACCTCACATTTCTCTGAATTAAATTCCATTTGCCACTGCTCTGCCCATCTGACCAGTAGATTGATATCCTCCTGCAGCCCATGACTTTCCTCTTCATTATCAACCACACAGCCAATTTTAGTGTCGTCTGCAAACTTCTTAATCATACTCCCTATATTCAAGTCTAACTCGTTGATATATACCACAAAAAGCAAGGATCCCAGTACTGAGCCCTGCGGAACCCCACTGGAAACATCCTTCCAGTCACAAAAACATCCATCAATCATTACCCTTTGCTTCCTACCTCCAAGCCAATTTTGGATCCAACTTGACACTTTGCCCTGTATCCCAGGGGCTTTAACCTTCATGACCAGTCTACCATGTGGAACTTTATCAAAAGCTTTGCTAAAGTCCATATATACTACATCGTACGCACTACCCTCATCGACCCTCTTGGTTACCTCCTCGAAAAATTCAATCAGGTTAGTCAGACACGATCCTCCCTTAACAAATCCGTGCTAATTGTCCCTAATTAATCCTTGCCTTTCAGAATGCAGATTTATCCTGTCTTTCAGGAGTTTTTCCAATAATTTTCCCACCACTGAGGTTAGGTTGACTGGCCTGTAATTACTCAGCCTATCCTTTCTCCCTTCTTAAACAAGGGTACTACATTAGCAGTCCTCCAATTCTCCGGCACCATGCCCAGATCCAAAGAAGACTGGAAAATGAAGGTCAAAGCCTCTGTTATTTCCTCTTTTACTTCACTCAACAGCCTGGGATGCATTTCATCCAGGCCTGGGGACTTCTCTACTTTCAAAACTGCTAAACCCCTTAATACTTCCTCTCCCACTATATATATCACACTCCTCCTTGATAGCAGTATCTGCATTGCCCCTTTTCCTTTGTGAAAACAGATGCAAAGTATTCGTTAAGAACCATCCCAACGTCTTTCGCCTCCACACAAAGATTATCCTCATAGTCCCTAATAGGCCCTACACTTTCTTTAGTTATCCTCTTAATCTTAATATATTTATAGAACATCTTAGGGTTTTCCTTAATTTTACTGGCCAAGAATTTCTCATCAAGAATTAGCATTCCTAATATCCTTTTTAAATTTGCCTCTTAACTTCCTATATTCCTCTAAAGATTCTATAGTATTTAGCCATTGATATATGACATAAGCATCCCTTTTTTTCTTAATCCGCCCCTGTAAGTCCCTAGACATCCAGGGGGTTCTAGAATTATTTTTCCCAACCTTTTTCTTTCAGGGCACATGTTTGGCCTGAGCCTTCCGGATCTCCTCCTTAAATGCCTCCCACTGTTCCGACACTGATTTACCACAAATAGCTGTTTCCAGTCCACCATGGCCAAGTCACTCCTTGACTTAGCAAAATTAGCTTTTCCCAATTCGGAACTTTTATTCCAGGCCTATTCTTGTCCTTATCCATAACCAACTTGAATCTGACTGAATTATGGTCACTGGCGCCCAAGTGCTCTCCCACTAATCCTCCTTCAACCTGCCCAGCTTCATTCCCCGAAACTAAATCCAAGACCGCCCCCTCTCATGTTGGGCTTGCTACATACTGACTAAAAAAGTTCTCTTGAATGCATTTCAAAAATTCAGCACCCTCTATACCCTTCACATTAAATTTGTCCCAATCAATATTTGGATAGTTAAAATCCCCTGCGATTACTACCCTATGGTTTTTGGACTTCACAGCAATTTGCCTACATATTTGCTCCTCTATCTCCCTCCCACTGTTTGGGGGTCTATAATACACGCTCAGCAGTGTGATCGCCCCTTTTTTATTTTTCAATTCGACCCAGTGGAACAACAATGAATTAAATGTCCAGATCATCCATTTTTTAGTGATGTTTGTTGAGGGATAATTATTGGCCAGGACATTGGGACTAACTCTCCTGCTCATCTTCAGAATAGTGTCGTGGGATCTTTTATGTCCAACTGAGGGGGCAGACCGGGCCTCGGTTTAATATCTCAGCCGAGAGACGTTAATTGCTACTGTCAGGGGAAGGGCCAAACTCCAAATCTCAACTGTCACATTCATCCCTATCTAAGATTTTTATAGCTTCCCAGATATTTCCCATTACAAATACACAATATTCTGAATAAAGTGCTCAGTCTTTTAAACTTATGGATACACAACATGTCACCCTCCCTTGCATTGTAGACCTTTGAAAATATGCAAGTCTAATCTTCCATTTACTTTTCAACATGGTAAAGAAATGCTACTGCAGTCCTCTGAGGGAAGACAAAATATTTTCTATTTAATACGGTACAAAGATAGAGCTGCGATTCGTTCTATGTTATTCTTTGCACGCTACCTCCTTGCTCACGTCTTAAAGATCAGCAGCTTAAAACCTCAGTGGATAACTGCCTTGCATTCCCTTGAATTCAACTAAGCATTGAGAAGGAGATCACTGACCTTTCTCTTGTTCTTCAGAGCAGGTTTGATTTTGCTTGTTGGAGGGAACTGCTGTTGATGAGATGACTAGGACAGGGACAGAATAGAAGTGTGCGATAGAATCAATCAAAGCAGAAGCAGGCTTTGAAACAGGGCCCGTCCACCGAGGATGCACAGCTCTTCATAAAACTATTTCACTGCACACTTGAGCAAACCAAATTGTATTTACTTGTATGGGCATTGAGAACAGTTAATCACTTCATAAGCACTTGCTGGAAATAAAGGTTAATTTTTCATACAAGTACCGAGTAAAACTAAAGACTAACAGCAACCATGATGAAGTAAGAATTCTTGATTGTGAGGATAAATAACAGATGATAAACAGCTACAAATAAATCCTTAATTTTCCAGGGGCTGGGCCATTTGGTAGCAAAACCACAGCAGCATTTCAAGTAAGGATCATATTAGATTCATTAGTCAATATTACCCAAAGGCTAAACTCTTGACTTGATTTAATTGCATGTAAATTATTCCTATCCCCATAGCTGAAGAGTTAAGCTGCTCAGAAGCCAGGAATTGCACAGTCGTAATTAAAATTTTATATTGAGATTCCTTGATCATCACAGCAGTCTCCATAGCTCAATCATTGGGAAAATGACTGTTAATACTTCACAATAGAAAGTTAATCCATTGGGCTTGACTAGAAGAGGTTAATAACCCCGAACTCTGGCAATTAGAGTACATGGAAATCCACCCCAGATGTGTCGAGGAGCTAGCTGCATGCAGTCTGACCAGTTGAGACAGATGGTATCACAGCAGCACTGAGACATGCTAATGAATTCATGTCCTAATCACAAGATTTTATGGATTACATATTTTCACTTCAAAAGAAAGGATAGCTGATAATTGTTTTTTAAAAAGTAGGTGGAGTTGAGTCTTCTTACACAGACTGTAAGAGAAATACTAAACCGTTATCTACAATAATTCAGAACAGCAGAATGATATTAAAACTTTCGGCTCAGCTCTAACCATAGAAGTGTTGAATCCTCCGAGAAGACCATTTCTATTTAACGTTACTTGCCAAAAATGTTGTTTAATTACCATGTAGATGGATTTTTTTTAAACTGTGATATGAAAGGAAGTCTTGCTTATCAATTTGTGTGAGCGAGAAAATTATTCCTGCAACAATATTTGTTTAAAGGATAAGAGATTGCAGCTTTAATTAAGTAGAATTATTCAAGTGGATCATAGACTAAATTATCTGCTGTGTAGACAGTTCCCTCATTCTCTCTGAGCATTTCTCTTTCAACTCTTAGTTTTATTTTTAAGTAACAGTATTGACTTGCTGATGTGTTATAAATGAGTAGGGGGAAGTAGATGAGATAATAATCAAAGAGTTCTGAGAGAATGACAAATAAAAAGAGAGGTTTTTAAAGTGCTTTATCATGTCACTGGGATATATCTCAAAGTACAAGGAATTATTTTGAAATGCAGTAACTTTCAATACACGCATTTTCATCTACAAGATCCCAAACAATAAATGAGATGCAAAACCACTTAGATCTGTTTGTAGCTGACAGTGAAACATCAGCCATGATATTCCCCTGCTCTTCTCCAGTAATTCAAATGGAATCTTTATCATCCACCAGAACAGGGCGACAAAGGGGGGTCATTTTAGTTGGGTGGGCTGTTAAAATATAATAAATCTCAAACCCGAGCCCAACCCGCTTCTAACCCACTCACTTCCAGTTTGATTGGAGGTGGGATGAGGGTCAGGGGGAACAAACCTGGTCCCAGGAGGTGGTTTGCTCATTTAAATATTTTAATGAGGTTGCTTGCCTCAGATTTGACATCTCTTCCAGCTGGCTGGCTGGGTTTCCCTGGCTTCCGGAAACCTGGCAGCTACAAAGAGATGAGGACGACTGCATGGAAGAGGTAAGTGCTTTTCCAGCACTGCTTGTGGGCCAGAAGGAGCAGGAGTGCTTCCCACCGGCCCACCAAGCTAACCTGCTTCCTTCCCTGCGTTCGGAAACCCCCCTACCCCGCGATCAGCCCCTTCCCCATCTCTGCCCTCGATCTCTCTCCGACCTCCCGCGATCATTCCCCGTATCAGCACCCCTCCATTGCGACCTCTACTCCGGCAGCAGGAAACCTACCTTCTCCTGGGCTGTGGCCTCTTCTGCAGCAATCCCTACCTGACAGGGGGCCAAGCCTGTCAATCAGGCTTGAAGGACAACATTATCTGATAATCCAGCTCTTCTTCAATACTGCTTTAAGGTATTAGCAAAGTGATCTCCTCATCCTGGAGTAGGGTTGAACCCCAAGCCTTCTGACTCAGAGTTGAGAGTGCTAACTGTAATGTATTTTCCCCTTGGGTTCTTGCTTAAGAATTCATAGCAACACATTGCTATTAAGAACTAGTTGGTTTATCAGCAAAGGTTTAACAATCACACTACACATTACCAGTTCATCCACCAGGCTCACAACCACATGCCTCATTGTGGATCCCCTGAACCCAACTGGCTGGGGTTTTATTGAGTCTTGTGAACATCATGTGACTGGCTAAGTCACTCACAACTCAACAGCTCTACAAACTTGTGAACATACTCACAGGGGCATACATTACACTAACTACCAACTGAGCCAACTGATATACACTGATGACCTTCACATGTCTAATCTGGCTTGAGCCAGGTTAGGACATTTTCCAGACCCCTTTGTAAGAAAAAAAACCTACAAAACACCTTCTGAAAAGAGAGGTGGTAACAGGCAAAGGGAGTGGCAACATAAAACTAAATGTTAGGTCATATCTATAATCGTTAACTCTGAAAGTCAGTGACATCCAAACCCCAAAGCCGCGGATAGTGTGCACATCACAAAATGTCTATTGCCTTGCCTTGATAATATATGTATTAGAGAGAAATCAAAGAAAGCGATGATATTATCCGACCTTCCTGAAGCCACAGAGGTTGATTGGAAATAAAACATATTACATGGTTGCTGAAGCATTATGCAAGAAAATTAATGGTCGCATGAGCAGTAGAGACCCCTGAATCATTATTGCGTCCAGCTTTGCATATTAGTGTGTTAATGATATAAATTTGCTCATCCACTGTTGATTAATACATGTCAAAGTTCAACATTAAGGAAAATCATAGTTTTAAAGTGCTTAGATCATCCAATACCAATTTGGGGAGATAAAGGAAAATTTATAGATTGAGCATCATGTACAATCTATTGTGGCAATGACATTGTACAAAATGATCCAAGACTTCAAAGAACAAGCTGAAAAGCTGATGGAAGTAATGACCCTTTAGTGAGAAAGTATTCATAATAAAATGTCTAAAGGTCACACTGTTGCTTCAGTGTCTGAAAGCCCCAGTTTCATGGAACATGGAGTGTATTATCATTCTATTAGGGCTAAACGTAATGAATTCTACTAGCTTGAACTAACGTATATTTACTTATTAGAGTATTAAAAAATAAACTTTATGTGTAGTGTGAAAGCATGTCTTCGGAATGTGTACAGTACATATTGTAACACAGGCTCTAAAGAAATTTAAGGTACAAAATGCGGTCTTTATTTGCAATTCCCACAAATAAACTTCACAACCCCCCATGATGAAGTCAGTCCCCCAATTCAGAGAATCCATCCCGGTAGATTTGGCCCTTCTACCCGTGGAAATCCATCTGATACAGAGGCTCCATGCTTGAAATAAATTCTACCCTTCTACGAAATAAACGTCCTGCCCGAAATAAAGTAACTCAAACTCCAGCCTTAGACCTAACTCCAAGCAGGGAGATTTTATTCACCACACAGGCTGCAGCGGTTCAAGAAGACAGCTCATCACCACCTTCCCAAGAGCAATTAGGGATGGGCAATAAATGTTGACCTTGCCAGCGATGCCCACATCCCAGTGAATGAATAAAAAAAACTCCAGGGGGTGATTCTATAGACAGGTGGATTTATTTTGCAACACTGGCATTTTGTCACCTCCCCTTTATATCCCAGGGTGGGCATTCTGCAGCAAATTTGCACTTTATTGCAAATTGGAACATTTCAAATGGAAATGTAATAAAGACAAAAGGTAACACTGAACTTCTCATTCAGCTTCTTGCTGTGTGCCATGATTTTTGTTGATTAATAACTTCATTGAATATCAGTGATAGATGAACCTTTATCCTTAGAATGCCTTAACCTACAATCTATGTTAATATACGAGATTAATTTGCAGCTGGTTTAGTATGAATCCTTCATAAAACTAATTTTCATTCACGTATTTTAACACCGTCAGATCGCAGGTACAATATTAAAATGTTAAAAGGTTGCTTTTGATCCATCACTGCTATTTGGAGAGGTGATTAATCAATTACCATAACAGACCCTGCTACACATAACCAGGAACACTGTCCTGGGCGGTGATCTCCGTCATTGCTTAGGTATTTACATCTTGCTGGGAACAATGAATATTACCTAGATCCGAGAAAGGAACACGAGGCCAAAATCAATCAATACAAGTCACTGGAAATCTAGAAGGCCATTTTGGACCATCGCCGAAGCCCTTCAGCGTTCTCCCCTCAGCCTTGATGACCGATGCCAAAATGCTTGGAAGAACTGCGATGTATGGGATGGATTCCTTGTAGAGGATCCCACAGTACAACTTGTAGGATGAAACCTTCCTCGCAAACAGTGGACAACCATCAACCGCCTCAGATGCTGCCACCTTCTCCATAGGTGGAAGATTAAAACATCCCCATCATGTGACTGTGGAGTTCCCAATCAGACCCTGGAGCACATCATTGAGCAGTGTCCTTAGAGGAAATTTGTAGGCAGGCTACAAGATATCCACGCTGTCACACCGGAAGTTTTGGCCTGGATATCCAACTTAGATATTGACATTTTTGAGCTGCTTTGCTACTACCATATGAAAGAAGAAGACAGGAAGTAAGATACAGCTCACACTCCCACTTTGTGTCTAAAAATAGTGGCCATGTGACACTATGCAACAAAATGAAAATTACCAAACAGATTCTTTTTTGCATTAAATTAAGCTCAAATTATTCAACATATAACATATTAATCATCCGAGACCCTTTGAAGTAAATTTGAAACAGTTTAATTTAATTCACACTAAAGTAAGAAATATTGGGGCCGCTAGCAGCATAGAGACCTGCATTCACCTCTATTTGTGAGATTAATGGAAAGCCTTGCCACGCTCATGTCTTCCAAGGCGTTCACAAACACTGCCACTTACTGACATCCAGGATGGGCCTCGGTTTAGGCTTACGGCAGCCATCAAGGACCTCCTGTACTTTGGGAAATGCAACAGTACAGTTACATTGAGCAGCCATGTCATTCAATGCAGTGAGAAAAGAGTTGAAAGTGTTGGCCATACTGACCAACACACATGTGTGAGCTGCACAGGCATAATAGTCGAGGGCAGTGGTGACCTTGCCAGCTTGGCGGCCCAGTCCCTATATTGCAAGTTGGCTGCAAGTATCTTTGCTGCAGAGAGCAAAGCTCAACAACTAGTTCTCCGATTGCTCAGAGCAGCTATCCTTAGTCACTGGTAGGTAGCTGTACCAAGGCATGTAAGTCTGGTCTGGTCCTCAATATGTCTCCTTTCATCTTGTATGGCCTCAATCAGGATATACTGTATTTGAAGCATTTCAAAACCAAACATATATCTAACAAAGTAATACAAAATAGCCCAACAATATTCAGAAATATGGAAAAGTGTCAAATAAAACAACACAGTACTAAAATGCTACAGTAATCATTGCAAGCCAACTATACAAACCATGTGCAACTTTAACAGTTCCTTCACCCATGAAGCTGTGCTCGCTCCCAATACAAATGATCACAAGGGGAAAAAGGAAACCCTGACAAATCTAGCATTGCATTCGGACTTAAGACACCAGAGAAGTATTGGACTCGTAAGGTAAGTGTGATTATTTTTTCTTTCAATGTTTTGTGCGATTTGTGCTGTAGTGGCTTAGGCAAATTTTGGGAATGTTTTTGTGACTTTTTAAAAGTTTTTTTTCCCTCTAGGCGTCTCTCAGAGCGCTCCAGGGCCGCCTCTTTAGCTCGGGAGTTTCCCATGCTAGCACCTCCCTCAGCGCTGCACCCCCTAACTCAGGGCCAGCTGCCCAATGTTACTTACTGAGGCGCAAACTATTGTTGGGCACAAACCTTACTGCCCTGCCACCATTACCGCCCCTGTAATGTCTGTACCTAAGGTCTGCCCACCAACAGGGGCACTACCGTCGGAGGACCTAGCATCATAGGTACACTTTCGTGCTGGGCCCGGTATATAAGCTGAACTTCACCTTTGTATCTTCACTCCTGAAAGCCATTAAAGACTGACCAGGTTACACCTAGTCACTGGCTCACAGTACGGAGTACATTGTATCATTTCATAACCACAACTGGCGACGAGGCAAATACGAACCCACGCAAAAATATGGCGAGCACAGCACGATCGAGTACTGTTGGAATTCTCGAGAGATTCAATGAGGGAGAGCATTGGGGAGATTTCACGGATCGTCTTGACCAGGATTTCGTGGCAAACGACCTAAACAAAGACAAGGATGCAGAGAAGCGCAGGGCAGTTCTTCTCACCATCTGTGGCCCCACAATCTATGTATTCATCAAGAGTCAGCTCTCACCCACTCTTCCTACAGAAAAGGATTACAAAAAACTGTGTGCTCTAGTTTGGGAACACCTTAAACCCACGGAAGGAATCCTCATATCCAGATATTGCTTCTAAATGTATGTTTGTCCAGAAGGCCAGAACGTAGCAGCATTTGTTGCCGACCTGAGACGTCTTGCAGGGCTTTGCAAATTTGGGCCTGCTTTGGTAGACATGCTGCGTGACTTTTTCATGATCGGGGTCAACCACGAGGCGGTCTTAAGTAAGCTGCTGGCTGCGGAGACGCCAGACCTCAGCAAGGTCATCACCATCGCCTAGGCTTGCATGTACACGCAGAAAAGCACGAAGCAGATATTGCGACAAAACAGGAACTCCACAGCAAGTACTATGTACAAAATTGTATCGACGCCCGGCAGAGCTGCAAATGGCGGGGCCTACTCGACTGCGTATGCGAGAACGGGAGCCGCTCAAATTTTGACATCGAGGGTTTACTCGACTGCATATGCGAGAACGGGAGCTGCTCAAAGCCCTCCATCGGGCGCAAATCCGAGCTCAACATATTGCGTTGCGGGGGCAATCACCGACCCCATCGGTGCCACTTCAGGCAGTATGTATGCAGAGGGTGTGCGAAGACGGGGCATCTCCAGCGGACGTGTCCACAGCAGAGCAAGTGAGCTGCGACACACCACGTGGATAATAATCAATTCAGCGTGGATCTGGCGATGCAGCCCGAGGCATTTGAGAGCTCCGAGGAGGAAGTGTATAGCATATGTGCGTTCCTAACAAAGAGCAAACCGATAATGATGGGGGTAAAATTACTAACAAAGAGCCAACTGATAATGATGGAGGTAAACGGCATGCCGGTATCCATGGAATTAGACACGGGTACGAGTCAATCGATAATGAGCCAGAGGACTTTCGAAAAGCCGTAGGAGATCAAGACAGAGAGACCCAAGCTGAGTCCAATAAATGCGAAGTTGCGTACCGACACCAAAGAGCTCATACCAGTGATCAGTAGTGCAGCAGTAAGAGTGTCGTATGAGGAAGTGGTTCATGATCTACCGTTATGGATTATCCCGGGCAACAGCCCATCGTTATTCGGCAGGAGTTGGCTCGAGAAAATAAAATGGAAATGGTACGATATCAAAGCTTTGTCATCAGTGGATGATGATTTGTGTGCTCAAGTGATGAGCAAATTTCCCTCAATGTTTGAACTGGGAATTGGCAGCTTCAAGGGAGCCAAGGTGCAGACTCACCTAGGCCCAGACGCAAGGCCCATCCATCACAAAGTACATGATGAGAGAAAAGGTCGAGCTCGAATTAGATAGGCTACAACGCGAGGAGGTCATATCACCGGTCGAATTTAATGAATGGGCCAGTCCCATTGTTCCGGTGTTAAAGAGCGACGGCATGGTCAGGATTTGTGGAGACTACAAGGTCACGATCAACCGAGTTTCGAAACAAGATCAGTATCCGAAAGCTGATGACCTGTTTGCAATGCTAGCCGGGGGAAAATCGTTCACCAAATTGGATCTAATGTCAGCCTACATGACACAGGAACTGGTTGAATCATCAAAGAAACTTACGTGCATCAACACGCACAAAGGACTGTTTATTTACTACAGGTGCCCTTTTGGCATTCGTTCAACGACAGCCATATTTCAGAGAAACGTGGAAAGCCTATTGAAATCCGTCCCCAGGACCGTGGTATTCCAAGACGACATCCTAGTCACAAGTCGTGACACCGCCGAGCACCTGCACAATCTGGAAGAGGTTCTGCGTCGTCTGGACAAAGTGGGACTCAGGCTGGAACTCTCGAAGTGCGTTTTCATGGCACCAGAGGTCGAATTCCTTGGACGAAAGATTGCTGCAAACAGAATCAGGCCTACAGACGCGAAAACAGAGGCCATCAAAAATGCACCCAGGCCCTAGAATGTGACGGAGCTGCGTTCGTTCCTGGGTCTTCTCAACTACTACGGTAACTTCTTACCCAAATTGAGCACAGAATTAGAGCCTTTGCACAAGCTGCTCAGGAAAGGAGACAACTGGGTGTGGGGTGAAATTCAAGACAGCCTTTGAGGAGGCTAGAAGCTACTGGTACTGTATGACCCATGCAAGTGGCTAGTTTTGACCTATGATGCATCGTCCTATGGGGTCAGCTGCATACTTCAGCAAGCCAATGAGTCAGGCAATCTATAACCAGTTGCATACGCATCTCGAAGCCTGTCCAAGGCGGAAAGAGCCTACGGCATGGTAGAGAAGGAGGCTTTAGCATGTGTTTATGGGGTAAAAAAAATGCACCAGTATCTGTTTGGGCTTTGCTTCGAGCTGGAAACCGATTACAAGCCACTTATATCGTTGTTCTCGGAACATAAAGGTATCAATACCAACACGTCGTCCCGCATCCAGAGGTGGGCGCTGACATTCGCCATAAACCAGGCACTGACAACTGCGCTGATGCATTGAGCCGGTTACCGTTGCCCACACCGGAGGTGGAAACGCCAATGACCGCAGAGCTACTCATGGTCATGGATGCCTTTGAAAGTGAAGGGTTGCCTGTCACTGCTCAACAAGTTAAGACCTGGACCAACCAGGATCCGACCCCATCGGTTGTAAAAACGTTCTGTTCTTAACAGGGACTGGTCAACCATCCCCAAGGAAATGGGTGATGAAACCAAACCGTACAGCCATCGCAAAAATTAGCTTTCCATCCAGTCCGACTGTTTACTGTGGGATAATCATGTTGTAAAGCCCAAGAAAGGCAGGGCGAAATTTGTACGGGTGTTACATAGTACGCATCCCAGTATTGTCATGATGAAGGCCATCGGCAGGTCCCATGTTTGGTGGCCTGGCATTGACTCGGACTTAGAATCATGTGTGCATCAGTGCAGCACTTGCATGCAGTTAAGCAATGCCCCAAAGGAAGCTCCGCTCATTCTGTGATCATGGCCATCCAAACCGTGGTCTAGAATCCACATCGACCTTGCGGGCCCCTTTCTTGGTAAAAATGTTTTTTGTGGTGGTGGATGCATACGTCAAATGGATAGAATGTGTGATTGTGTCATCCAGCACATCCACTGCCACCATTGAGAATCTGAGAGCCATGTTTGTCAAACATGGTCTGCCAGACATCGTTCAACGGATCGTGTTTCACGAGCCTGGAATTTCATAAGAACATAAGAATTAGGAACAGGAGTAGGCCATCTAGCCCCTCGAGCCTGCTCCGCCATTCAATAAGATCATGGCTGATCTGGTCGTGGACTCAGCTCCACTTACCCGCCCTCTCCCCGTAACCCTTAATTCCCTTATTGCTTAAAAATCTATCTATCTGTGACTTGAATACATTCAATGAGCCAGCCTCAACTGCTTCTTTGGGCAGACAATTCTACAGATTCACAACCCTCTGGGAGAAGAAATTCTTTCTCAACTCAGTTTTAAATTGGCTCCCCCGTATTTTGAGGCTGTGCCCCATAGTTCTAGACTCCCCCTACCAGTGGAAACAACCTCTCTGCCTCTATCTTGTCTATCCCTTTCATGATTTTAAATGTTTCTATAAGATCACCCCTCATCCTTCTGAACTCCAAGGAGTAAAGACCCAGTCTACTCAATCTATCATCATAAGGTAACCCCCTCATTTCTGGAATCAGCCTATTGAATCGTCTCTGTACCCCTTCCAAAGCTAGTATATCCTTCCTTAAGTAAGGTGACCAAAACTGCACGCAGTACTCCAGGTGCGGCCTTACCAATACCTTATACAGTTGCAGCAAGACCTCCCTGCTTTTGTACTCCATCCCTCTCGCAATGAAGGCCAACATTCCATTCGCCTTCCTGATTACCTGCTGCACCTGCAAACTAACCTTTTGGGATTCATGCACAAGGACCCCCAAGTCCCTCTGCACCACAGCATGTTGTAATTTCTCCCCATTCAAATAATATTCCCTTTTACTGTTTTTTTTCCCAAGGTGGATGACCTCACACTTTCCGACATTGTATTCCATCTGCCAAACCTTAGCCCATTCGCTTAACCTATCCAAATCTCCTTGCAGCCTCTCTGAGTCCTCTACACAACCCGCTTTCCCACTAATCTTAGTGTCATCTGCAAATTTTGTTGCACTACACTCTGTCCCCTCTTCTAGGTCATCTATGTATATTGTAAACAGTTGTGGTCCCAGCACTGATCCCTGTGGCACACCACTAACCACTGATTTCCAACCGGAAAAGGACCCATTTATCCCGACTCTCTGCTTTCTGTTCGCCAGCCAATTCTCTATCTATGCTAATACATTTCCACTGACTCAAGAGTTAATGAAATGCAACGGCATAAAACACGTGAGGTCAGCCCCGTTCAAACCCACGTCCAATGGTCAAGCGGAGCAGACAGTTCAAACCATCAAGCAGAGCCTGAAATGCGTAACTCATGGTTCCTTGCAAACACGACTGTCACGCATACTGCTCAGTTATAGGACAAGGCCACACATGCTCACCGGGGCCCCGCCTGTGGAACTATTGATGAAGAGAGGCCTCAAAACCAGGCTCTCTCTAGTCCATCCTGACCTTAACGATCATGTCGAAACCCAACGTCAACACCAGCAGTGGTATCACGACCGCGTCGCAGTGTCACGCGACATATCTGTAAATGACCCAGTGTATGTACTTAACCATGGTCAAGGGCCCAAGTGGCTCCCGGCCAATGTTACGGATAAGGAGGGTAACCGTGTGTATATGGTTAAGCTCAAGAATGGGCAGATGTGCAGGAAACACATTGATCAAATCAAGCTAAGACACACTGACGAACCGGAACAGTTGGAAGAAGACACCGCGAGCTTAGACGACCAACCCACTCACGTCCAGCCATCAGAAGAACCCACTGTGGTCAACGCCCAGCCCCAAGTCATGAGAGACTCGGAAAGCACTGGGATTGTACTGAGATGGTCAACCAGGAAGCGAAGGGTTCTGGACCGTCTGAACTTGTAATATGGACTTGTGCCATGAACAGGGGGCGGGGGGGGGGGGATGATGTTATGTATGTATAAGGTCTGCCCACCAACAGGAGGCACTACCATCGGAAGTCCTAGGTTCATAGGTACACTCATGCTGGGCCCGGTATATAAGCTGAACTTCACCTTTGTATCTTCAATTCTCGAAGCCATTACAGACTGACCAGGTTATACCTAGTCACTGGCTCACAGTACAGAGTTCATTATATCATTTCATACACCACAGCCCCAAAAACATCAAAGCCAAAAATCCAGCACCAAATGTACACAAGGCTGGTCATTTTGACTTTGTGCATTAGTGTTAAACAGGTGACAGTGTATTGAGATGCTCTCTCCTGATTTTTATTTCCGTTGAAGTCAATGGAAGTCAATGAAGTCGATTTGCTGCCGCTCATTTTACACCATCGCGCAAATTCAAAATTATGCTCAAGCATTCCAGCATGCAAAGAGCAGCAGACTGCAGAATATCAGCCCAGTAAGAAATGACTGTGGGCGCCTGCACTCTGCAGTTCGGTGATCCCCTGCACCTGCTGCCCTGCTGCACAGGACTTCAGAATATGCCCCGTTCATTTGCTGCTCCGTTCTTGCAACCTCATGTGCATTTTTTTATTTAAAATGTGGCAATGAATTAAAATCCAAGGTTTCAATCATATTGATCGTCAATATGGCTGGTGTCATGTGAGGGAGCAGTGAGTGAAGGTGGGCTGAAAAGATAAAATAAAACATGAGTTTTGCCCAGATTTCAAGATCTTGCTCCAACAAATCTAGGCATTTCCACCCTTCCTATCATGTTTTGACTTTGCAGAAAGTACTTTTGAGCCCTGGCTTTGCGTTTTTGGTTTATCTGTGCCGGAAGAGCAGGGTGCAATACAGGCACAGGGAAATCACAGAATTTGCAAAGCAAACCCCGCAACCATTTCCTACTGCACTACGATTTTACAGTTTCCTTCATTTTGCATGCTAGAATGCTTGCACCCATTTTAAGCTTCATTAAGGACCCAGATTTGATGCAAAAATATTTAAATTAACTCATAGCACAAATGTGTCTTTCTCATTTTGTTAATCAGTTTTTCAGCTCACAAAACCCAGAATAACATGCAGACCCAGGGCTATTTGGATGAAATGAAAAGTAATGAATATCTGGAAGCAATTACAAGATAATACCAATAACCAGAAGAGGTTCAGGTGGTTCCATCAACCGAGACTGAAGCTCAAATGGCTTATTACTTTTTTTCTATTTGTTCCTGGGATGTAGACAATGCTGCCAAAGCTACATTTTTAGCGCCCATCCTTAGTTGCACTGAGAAGATGGTGGTGGGCCTCTTACTTAAACCGCTACAGTCCAAGTGGTGAATGTGCTCCCACAAAGGTACTGGGAATTCCAGGGTTTTGTGCCAGTGTTTATGAAGGATTGGTGATATATTTCCAAGTCGGGATGGTATGTGACTTGAAGGGAAATTTATATATGTGATAAAGGCCGCAGTGGTGGAAGGTGATGCAGAAATAACCATGCTGAATTGCTGCAGTGCATCCTCTAGATTGTACATGCTGCAGCCAAAGTGCGCCAATGATGGAGAAAGTGGATACTGAGTTCACTGGCAGGGACACTGATGAAGTGAACTGTTCTATACTGGATAATGTCGCTCTTCTTCAGTGTTGTCGTGGCTGCCCCCACACAGGTGAGTAATGAGTATTCAATTACCTTCCTGACTTGAGCCTTGTAGATGGTGAGGATGCTTTGAGCGGTCAGGAGATGAGCCACTCGTCAAAGTCGGCAACTTCTGCCCTACTCTTGCAACCATGTTGTTTATATGCAGGGCCAGTTAACCTTCTGATCAATAGTGACCCCCAAGATGTTGATGGTGCGGAGCTTGGTGATTGTGGTGCTGTTGAAGGTCAGTCAATTGGTTGGGCCAGTTTTTGTTCAGGATGGTCATTACCTGCCATTTATGTGGCATGAATTTAATTGCCACTTCTCAGCCCAGACCTGGATACTGTCCAGGTCCTGGTATTGCCTGGAATAGACTGTTTCCTTATTGGAGGAGTTGTAAATGGAAAGTAAAACTGTGGAATTGTCAGTGAACTATCTCACTCCTGACCTTCCGAGGAAAGAAAGGTCACTAATGAAGCAGCTGAAGATGGTTGGGTCAAGGACATTTCCCTGAGGTACTCCTGCAACAATATCCTGGGGCTGCAATGATTGGCCTCTGACAACCACGATCATCTTCCATTCCATCAGCTATGACTCCAGGCACTGGAGGGCTTTTGCCGTGACCTCCAGTGACTTCAGTTATATTAAACCTTCTTGGTGCCATAGTCAATGTGTTTCTGAATCACAATATGAGATTGATGTCTTGAAATCATTCCTAGATAGTGCTTTTAAAAATTTTTTTGCCAGCAATACATTGACAGACAGATTCTCTACCTTTAAGATAGAAAAATGTCCCAAAGCGGTTCACAGTGCCGTAATTAAAAAATGGTCGCAGGCTAAAGATGGAGCTGCCCTGTATTGGAGAAAGAAAGAGTGACAGGTGAGTTTTAAGGAGATTCTTATTGAGGAGAAGGATATGAAAGAGTTTAGGGAGGGATTTCCAGAGTGTGGAACCTAGGCAGCTGAAGGCATGGTAGCCAATAGTGGGGTGATGGCAGGGAGGGATACACAAGAGGTCAGAGTTGAAGGAATAGAGAGTTCGGGGAGAGTGGTTATAGGGCTAGAGGAGGTGACAGAGAGAGATAGGAAAGGACAGGACTAACAAGGGATTTAAACATGAGGATTAGAATGTTAGTTTTGAGGCATTAAGGGATCAGGTGCCAACATAGGTCAGTGAGGATAGAATTGATGGATGAGCAAGACTTGGTTCAGGATAGGATTAGGGCAGCAGAGCTTTGGGTGAGCTGGAGATTACGGAGGGTAAAGGATGGGAAGCTGGGCAAGTGAGCACTAGAACAGTCAAATTTTGTCTAAACAACATCCCAGATAGCGTATGGCTCACTGAGAACAGACCCTTTGGAACTTAATCTAACTTTATACTAATAACATAAATGATACCAAAATCCCTTCCAGGCCAAATAGGTAAAGATCTTGAAGTGTTACAGTCATCATAGGCAGTGCCTCGGAATCGAGGAAGACTTGGTTCTACTCCTAAAGTGAGTTCTTTGGTGGCTGAACAGTCAAACACGAGAGCCACAGACCCTGTCACAGGTGGGACAGATACTCGTCGGGGGAAGGGGGAGGTGGCACTGATTTATGACAAGCTCCTTCCGCTGCCTGCGCCTGACCTCTTCACGCTCGCAGCATTGAGATTCGAAGAGCTCAACGCTCTCCCGGATGCACTTTCTCCACCTAGGGCGGTCTTCGGCCAGGGTCTCCCAGGCATCAGTGGTGATGTCGCAGTTCAACAGGGAGGCTTTGAGGGTGTCCTTGTACCGTTTCCGCTGCCCACCTTTGGCTCATTTGCCACGAAGGAGCTCCGCATAGAGCAGTTGTTTAGGGAGTCTCGTGTCTGACATGCGAACTAAGTGGCCTGCCCAACGAAGCTGATCTAGCGTGGTCAGTGCTTCAATGCTGGGGATGTTAGCCTGGGTGAGGACACTGATGTTGGTATGTCTGTCCTCCCAGCGGATTTGCAGGATCTTGCAGAGACATCGTTGGTGATATATCTCCAGTGACTTGATGTGTCTTCTGTAAGTCGTCCATGTCTCTGACCCATATAGGAGGGCAGGAATTACTACAGCCCTGTAGACCATGAGCTTGCTGGTAGGTTTGAGGGCTTGGTCTTTCAACACTCTTTTCCTCAGGCAGCCGAAGGCTGCACTGGCGCACTGGAGGCGATGTTGAATCTTCGCATTAATGTCTGTCTTTGTTGACAAGAGCCTCCCGAGGTATGGGAAGTGGTCCACGTTGTCAAGAGCCGCGCCGTGAAGCTTGATGACTGGGGGGCAGTGCTGGGCGGCGAGGACAGGTTGGTGTAGGACCTTTGTCTTACGGATGTTAAGCCCATGCTTTCATATGCCCCGATGAATACATTGACTACATCCTGGAGTTCAGTCTCCGAATGTGCACAGACACAGGCATCGTCCGCGTACTGCAGTTCAACAACAGAGGTTTGGGTGGTCTTGGACCTGGCCTGGAGGCGGCATAGGTTAAACAGCTTCCCACTGGTTCTGTAGTTTAGTTCCACTCCGGTGGGGGGCTTGTTGACTGTGAGGTGGAGCATGGCAGCGACAAAGATTGAAAAGAGGGTTGGAGCGATGACGCGGCCCTGTTTGACTCCGGTTCGGATGTGGAATGGGTCTGTAATAGATCCGCTGGTAAGGATCACAGCCTGCATGTTGTCGTGGAGCAGGTGAACGACGTTGACAAACTTTTGGGTGCACCCAAAACGGAGGAGGACACCCCATAAGCTCTCACAGTCGACAGTTGTTGTGTATGGAGAAAGAGTCAGACTGAAGACTGTGAGCTCAAAGTAAAGAGTGGCCTTAGTCTTTTATTGCAGGTCTCCAGAGTGCCTCTCCAACCTGTGAAGCCTCCTTAAATACCTATGCTCCCAAGGGGTTATGGGATCCCTTGAGACTCCAGGGGATGAGCCCTCTGGTGGCTGTACAGAGTAAATACAAGTATACATATAAAACAATAGTGTCAAAGGTCAAAAAAGGCCATTTATAATGTCTGGTGCTGCTCCCTGCATTTTCCTGCAGTTGTCATGCTGCAAAGATCTTGTCTATTGTTCCCCGTAGGGGACGAAATCCGCACTGTGACTCCGGGAGGAGCTCCTTGCCCACAGGGAGAAGATGGTTGAGGAGGACTCGAGCGACAACCTTCCTAATGGTTGATAGTAGGGAGATTCCCCTGTAGTTGCCACAGTCGGATTTGTTCCCCTTTTTAAAAATGGACACGATCACTGCATCTCTGAGATCCCCCAACATGCTCTCCTCCTTCAAAATGAGAGAGATGAGGTCATGTATCCGCGCCAACAGCGCCACTCCGCCATATTTTAGCGCCTCAGCAGGAATTCCATCCGCAACCGTAGCCTTGTTGTTCTTGAGCTGTTTTATGGCTTTGCCTACTTCTTGCAGCGTTGGAGTTTCACTGAGGTGGTGGCGGGTTGCATGCTGCGGGATGGAGTTGAGAACACTCAAGGCAAAGGCAGTCTCGATTGAGGAGATCTTCAAAGTGCTCCTTCCAGCGGCTCCTGACAGCCTCGGTGTCCTTGATGAGTGTTTCCCCGTTCTTTGCCAGGAGTGGAGTGGGGCCTTGGGAGTTTGGACCGTAGGTGGCCTTGACTGCAGTGAAGAATCCTCATATGTCATTGCTGTCGGCTAGTTGTTGTATTACCTGCACTTTTTCCATCCATCACCTGTTCTTTAGGTCCTGGGTTTTTTGTTGGACCTCAGCCTTCAGCTGTCTATAATGTTGCTTTGTAGCACCTCAGTTTGGCTGTTGCTTGAGGCTCAAAAATGCTCTGCGCTAACAGTCTATTAGTTCTTGGATCTCCTGATCGTTTTCATCAAACCAGTCCTGGTGTTTTCTGGTTGAGTAACTAAGTGTCTTTTCACAGGCACTGGTTATAGAGGCCTGGAGGGCAGACCAAACGCTGTGGGCATTGAGCATCTCAGGGCCATCAAGGCACACCAGATTGGCTGTGAGGCGCTGGCTGTGTAGGGCTCTCTTAGCTGGATCTTTAAGAACATAAGAACATAAGAACATAAGAATTAGGAACAAGAGTAGGCCATCTAGCCCCTCAAGCCTGCTCCACCATTCAATAAGATCATGGCTGATCTGGCCGTGGACTCAGCTCCACTTACCCGCCCTCTCCCCGTAACCCTTAATTCCCTTATTGCTTAAAAATCTATCTATCTGTGACTTGAATACATTCAATGAGCTAGCCTCAACTGCTTCCTTGGGCAGAGAATTCCACAGATTCACAACCCTCTGGGAGAAGAAATTCCTTCTCAACTCGGTTTTAAATTGGCTCCCCCGTATTTTGAGGTTGTGCCCCCTAGTTCTAGTCTCCCCTACCAGTGGAAACAACCTCTCTACCTCTATCTTGTCTATCCCTTTCATGATTTTAAATGTTTCTATAAGATCACCCCTCATCCTTCTGAACTCCAACGAGTAAAGACCCAGTCTACTCAATCTATCATCATAAGGTAACCCCTTCGTCTCTGGAATCAGCCTCGTGAATCGTCTCTGTACCCCCTCCAAAGCCAGTATATCCTTCCTTAAGTAAGGTGACCAAAACTGCACGAAGTACTCAAGGTGCGGCCTTACCAATACCCTATACAGTTGCAGCAGGACCTCCCTGCTTTTGTACTCCATCCCTCTCGCAATGAAGGCCAACATTCCATTCGCCTTCCTGATTACCTGCTGTACCTGCAAACTAACTTTTTGGGATTCATGCACAAGGACCCCCAGGTCCCTCTGCACCTCAGCATGTTGTAATTTCTCCCCATTCAAATAATATTCCCTTTTACTGTTTTTTTTCCCAAGGCGGGTGACCTCACACTTTCCGACATTGTATTCCATCTGCCAAATCTTAGCCCATTCGCTTAACCTATCTAAATCTCTTTGCAGCCTCTCTGTGTCCTCTACACAACCCGCTTTCCCACTAATCTTAGTGTCATCTGCAAATTTTATTACACTACACTCTGTCCCCTCTTCCAGGTCATCTATGTATATTGTAAACAGTTGTGGTTCCAGCACCGATCCCTGTGGCACACCACTAACCATCGATTTCCAACCCGAAAAGGACCCATTTATCCCAACTCTCTGCTTTCTGTTCGCCAGCCAATTCTTTATCCATGTTAATACATTTCCTTTGACTCCGCGTACCTCTATCTTCTGCAGTACCCCGGTACAAATTTTTTTGCAGCACTGCTTCTGCTGTTCCCTCTGCTTTGGGGCTATGTTAATATTGATGATGGTTCGGATTAAGCGATGGTCCATGCAGCAGACATCAGCTCCCGTCATGGCGCGGATGATGCGTACATCCTTGCGATCCCTGGATCGGACAATGACATGGTCCAGCAGGTGCCAGTGTTTGGAGCGAGGGTGTTGTCCTGATGCCTTGTATTTGTCCCTCTGGCGGAACAGGGTGTTGGTGATGAGAAGTTCGTGTTCTAGACATTTTGTCAGGAGTAGGGTACCGCTGGAGTGGGCTTTCCCTACCCCTTCTCTGCCAATTACGCCTCCCCAGAGGGCTGTGTCTTTGCTGACACTGGCATTAAAGTCTCCTAGGAGGATCAATTTGTCATCCTTGGGGACGCAGGACAGGGATGTCTCGAGGTTGGAATAGAATCCCTCTTTAGCCTCGTCTGTTGCATCCAGTGTTGGGCCGAATGCACTGATGACTGTGGCGCATTGGTTCCGGGATAGTGTAAGGCGAAGGGTCATCAGGCGTTCGTTAATCCCACAGGGGGAGTCTTTGATGCGGCCGACCAGTTCATTTTTGACGTCGAAGCCGACTCCATAAAGGTGGCGTTCTTCCTCTGGTTTTCCTTTCCAGAAAAAGGTATAACTCCACCATGTTCTATAGCTGGCCTTCCCCTGCCCACTGGGTCTCGCTTAGGGTGGAGATGTCGATGTCAAAGAGTCTAAGCTCCCGCGCAACAGTGCGGTGCTCCGGCCTGACGCTGTTGGAGTTGTCCGTTAGGGTCCTGACGTTCCAGGTCCCGAACTTCATATTAACTGAGTGGAAGATGCCTGTGCATGAGTTCTTTTAACGTGGGGTGGTCGTTGCACACCGGCAACCACACGGGCTTAGCTGAGCAAGGTCTTGGACCCCCTTGCCACTGGACCAAAACCTTGCTCAGCTAAGCCCGTGTGGTGATCGATGTGCAACATTACAGTAGTCTGCAGTTGATTCCTTGGAAATATCAGTGTATGTGAAAGTAATTAAATGACAAGCTGCTAACTGGTGTTTAATCTAAAGAGAAAACTAAGCAATAGACACAAGTACTATTTTAGAATAGATGCAAATTTATGCCTTTCCCCAACAATATTCCAATGCTACCCTTGTCTATACCCTTTGTATTTTGTAGTAGATCTGAGTTATGAAGTATATGGTTTCATTTTAAATGTTAGTTAATACAAATCAGAACTTTTCCATAATTTACTTTCCTTCAGGTACTATTATAAATAGTGCATGTTGCTGAACCATTATAGAATGGCCAAATAGGTAAAGATAGACAGGATCACAGTTTACCATTATGTAATTCAGTGGAGGTTTGAACCAGAGTGACACCTGTTAACACAATCAACTGTTATGGATACACTCAGATGGGTCGAATGGACTCTTGTCATCCATATTTATCGTAATCTCAGTCAGACAAACCTGTAGTATCTTCTACAAACCCCTTAGTGTACGTGAGACAATATCCAGCTAAATAGTTACCTCAATAATGAGACCTCATCGCTCTCATCTGGAGGGAGGAGAGCATGCCGGTGGATCTCAGAGATGCAGTAATCGTGACCATTTTTTAAAGTCCAACTGTGGCAACTACAAAGGAATCTCCCTGCTATCAGCCACTGGAAAAGTCATCGCTAGAGTCCTCCTCAACCGTCTTCTTCCCGTGGCCGAGGAGCTCCTTCCGGAGTCACAGTGCGGATTTCATCCCCAACGGGGCACCATGGACATGATTTTTGCAGCGTGACAGCTACAGGAAAAATGCAGGGAACAGCACCAGCTCTTATACATGGCCTTCTTCGACCTTACAAAGGCCTTTGACACTGTCAACCGCGAGGGTCTATGGAGCGTGCTCCTCAGTTTCGGATGCCCCCAAACGTTCGTCACCATCCTCCACCTGCTCCACGAGGATATGCAGGCCGTGATCCTTACCAATGTATCCATCACAGACCCAATCCACATCCGGACCGGGGTCAAACAAGGCTGCGTCATCATCCCAGCCCTCTTCTCAATCTTTCTCGCCGCCATGCTCCACCTCAAAGTCAACAAGCTCCCCGCTGGAGTGGGACTAAACTACAGAACCAGTGGGAACCTGTTCAACCTGCGCCGTCTCCCGACCAGATCCAAGAACATCACAACCTCTGTCGTCGAGCTACAGTACACGGATGACGCTTGCGTCTGTGCACATACAGAGGCTGAACTCCAGGACATAGTCGACGTATTTACTGAGGCGTATGAAAGCATGGGCCATACGCTAAACATCCGTAAGACAAAGGTCCTCCACCAACCTGTCCTCACCGCAGAGCACTGCTCCTCAATCATCAAGATCTACGGTGTGGCCCTGGACACCATGGACCTCTTCCCATATCTCGGGAGCCTCCTATCAACAAGAGCAGGCATCGATGACGAGATCCAACACCGCCTCCAGTGCACCAGTGCAGCCTTTGGCTGCCTGAGGAAAAGAGTGTTTGAAGACCAGGCCCTCAAAACTGCCACCAAGCTCATGGTCTACAGGGCTGTAGTAATACCTGCTCTCCTGTATGGCTCAGAGACATGGACCATGTACAGCAGACACCTCAAGTTGCTGGAGAAATATCACCAACGATGTCTCCGCAAGATCCTACAAATTCCTTGGGAGGACAGGCGCACCAACATCAGCGTCCTCACCCAGCATTGAAGTACTGACCACACTCGATCAGCTCCGCTGGGCAGGCCACACAGTTTGCATGCCAGACACGAGACTCCCAAAGCAAGTGCTCTAACCGGAGCTCCTTCACGGCAAACGAGCCAAAGGTGGGCAGCGGAAACGCTACAAGTAAACCCTCAAAGCCTCCCTGATCAAGTGCGACATCCCCACTGACACCTGGGAGTCCCTGGCCCAAGACCGCCCTAGGTGGAGGAAGTGCATCCGAGAGGGCACTAAGCACCTCGAGTCTCAAGGCCGAGAGCATGTAGAAATCAAGCGCAGGCAGTGGAAAGAGCGTGCGGCAAACCAGTCCCACCCACCCTTTCCCTCAACGACTATCTGTCCCACCTGTGACAGAGTCTGTGGCTCTCGTATTGGACTGTTCAGCCACCAAAGAACTCACTTCAGGAGTGGAAGCAAGTCTTCCTCGATTCCGAGGGACTGCCTATGATGATGATGATGATGTTGATGAAATAGTTGGTGCTCATGGCCAGACATGACCAGGACTGGTGATCACCCCCACCCCTGCACCTCCCTGCCCATGAATGGGGCTTCCTTCTGGGAGCAATTCTCTGCATTTTCAGACAGTTCATATTATTTGCAACTCAGGAAAACAGTATACTCTGTACCAGTCTCTGAGATGCCAATCATGAGGCTGCATCTAGTCTAACATTAGCACAAGTGTTGATAAATATTTCTAGGGCAGAAGGAAGAGCTGCTCATTCTGTGATCACTATACCCTGATATTTCAGCTGAAACATAGATGGCAGTTAGCTTCCCTTTTTGAGAACCGCTAAATAATAAATTCAGAAGCATAAATTACAAAATATGTTGGTGCTGAAGTCTTTCATAAATCTAACGCCAGAGGAATCCTTGATGTTAAATGACTCGGCTTCCATAATACTGTGAAGTTTGACACTACCATAATACTTAAATGCATCTTGACAGAAGGTCTTTTTTAACCCAAAAGACACCATGAAACATATTTGTGCTCATACCTTAAATACAAAAGAAACCTCTCCATTTCCCTGCAGTTTTAACCTTTTATTATTACTAATTAATTTTAGCACAAAATTGGACTAAAACCTTTTGCCAAGAAACTCATATAAACTGAAGGTAGGTTCATTGAAAAAAATGGGATTCACAATAGCCTCTCCATTTTTTTGAGGATCACAAACCCAAACAGTGTCAGCTGTGGCTCAGTGGGTTGCAATCTCGCCTCTGAGTCAGAAGGTTGTGGGTTCAAGTCCCACTCCAGGATCTTGAGTACATAAATCTAGGCTGATGCTCCAGTGCAGTGCTGAGGGAGCACTGCACTGCCGGAGGTGCTGTCTTTCAGATGAGGCATTAAACCGAGGCCCCGTCTGCTCTGCAAGTGGACTAAAAACTCCCATTGCAGTGTTTCGAAGAAGAGCAGCATTGTTATCCTTGGTGTCCTGGTCAATGTTTATCCCTCAAATAACATAACAAAAAAACAGATTATCTGGTCATTATCACATTGCTGTGTGTGAGAGCTTGATAGTGTGCAAATTGGCTGCCGTGCTTCCTACATTACAACAGTGACTGCACTCCAAAAAGTACTTCATTAGATGTAAAGCACTTTGAGATGTCTGGTGGTCATGAAAGGCGCTATATAAATCCAAGTCATTCTTTCTTTCACGGGCCTCTCTCAGGATTGATGCAACATGATATATTGGAATACAGATCTGCACCCTGACTCCCCACACAGTGAGCTCCTGATTTCAATCATGCCAGTCGAATCTAGACATTGCCCCACAAGAAATGAAGGAAAATGGCAGGGCCAATAGTTTTATTAAATACTTCTGTTTTAAAGGACCCTTTGATTTCCTATCTGGAAGCTGGGGTAGCCTGGCAGCACTCCATTCTGTGCTTTTTTAGACAGCAAGATAGGAAGATGACAACACTGAATCCTGGCGCAGACAACATACCACATCAGCAAAGATTGAGCCACGATCTTACTGAATGACGGAACAGGCTCGAGGGGCCAAATGGCCTACTCCTGCTCCTATTTCTTATGTTCTTATAACATAAGGTCTGCAGAAGGCTATACATGACTTGGAGGCAGACCACAGCAGCCTTCAGGACATGTTATGAGTGCTCATGTTCCATGGTCCTTAGGAAGTTATATTAGGAAGGGTCACTCTTCCATGATGGTCAACAGAAGGCCTGCATTGTATATCAAGTATAGAAGCTGGTTCCCATGTGTTATAATTTTGAATTTATATTTTTGCGCTAGTCAAGGGAAGAATGACACATTTTTCCACTTTGGCATCCAGTGACAATACCCAGAATTTTCAGATGAGATGTTGATGTAACTGACTGAAGTGACTGGTCAGGCTGAAGGTATTGAACGAAACCAAGGTCAGAGATCAGGTGGATTATAACCTGGGGTACTTCAAGAAAATGCAACTGGATATGTGTTTGTGGGCATCTTTAGGAAACCCTTAGACATGAGACTAGGCCTGGGATTAGAGCAAAGGAGCATGATGACAATCTATAAAAGGGACAAAAATAACCCGGGAAATGATAACCTGGTCAGCCTAGAAAAAGCATTGGAGGCAATCTGAAGGAACAAATATTGAACCACCTGGAGATATACAGAACTATAAAAGGGGACTGGCATGGTTTTATGAACAGGCGATCACACTGATGAATCTCTTGAGGAGATAATACAGCTGGAATTCAGGTAATGTTTATTTAAATTGCAGCAAAGCTTTAATGCAGTGCCACAAATAAATTTGATCCACAATGCTGGCATAGTGGAGTGCTTCTGAAATGGATCAAAAATTGTCTGAAGAACAGGAAACACATGAAGAAAGGTCATTGACCTGAAACATTAACTCTGCTTCTCTTGCCACAGATGCTGCCTGACCTGCTGAATATTTCCAGCATTTTCTGTTTTTATTACAGGAAACACATGGGGCTGGATTTTCGGTTTTGATGATTTTGGGCGGAAATGGCGGCGGGGCGGTAAAGTTTGCGCCCGGGAACAGTTTGCGCCTCAGTCATCGAAATTAGGCAGCTGGGCCCTGAGTCTGGGGTGCAGCACTAAGGGAGGTGCCTCTATTAGGGCTTTAGCATGAGAAGATCCCGAGCTAAAGAGTGGCCGGGATACGCTCCGAAAGACGCCTGGGGATGAAACAAAAAGAAACCTGAAAAAAAAAACACAAAAACATTCCAATACGTAGCCCACACCACCACAACATAAATCGTAAAAAGAAAATTAAAGAAAAAACAACCACACTTACCTTAGGTCGGCGTTACTTACCTCTCTGCAGTTGGTGTAGGTTGGACTGCCCGTTTTCCCAGGTGGACACTGCGGGGTGCGCTGTGGGGCATACAGGTTGGGCGTGAGTCAAAACGCGTGCTGGCACTGCACACTGGCGCAGCTCTTCTGGGCAGTACTACTTCACGCCACCACAAAACCTAATCTATATTAATGACTTGGATGAAGGGACCGAGTGTAATGTAGCCAAGTTTGCTGATGATACAAAGATGTGTGGAAAAGCAAATTGTGAGGAGGACACAAGAAATCTGCAAAGGGATATAGACAGGCTAAGTGAGTCGGAAAATATTTAGCAGATGGAATATAATGTGGGAAAATGTGAGGTGATCCACTTTGCCAGAAAAAATAGAAAAACAAATTATAATTTAAATGGAGAAAAATTGCAAAGTACTGCAGTAGGGAGGGACCTGGAATGAAACACAAAAAGTTAGTACGTAGGTACAGCAAGTGATCAGGAAGGCAAATGGAATGTTGGCCTTTATTGCACGGGGGATGGAATATAAAAACAGAGACACCCTGCTACAACTGTACAGGGTATTGGTGAGGTCACACCTAGAGTACTGCGTACAGTTTTGGTCTCCGTATTTAAGGAAGGATATACTTGCATTGGAGGCTGTTCAGAGAAGGTTCACTAGGTTAATTCCGGAGATGAGGGAGTTGACTTATGAAGATAGGTTGAGTAGGTTGGGCCTACACTCATTGAAGTTCAGAAGAATGAGAGGTGATCTTATCGAAACATATAAGATAATGAGGGAGCTTGACAAGGTGGATGCAGAGAGGATATTTCCACTCATAAGGGAAACTAAAACTAGGGGGCACAGTCTCAGAATAAGGAGGAGGAATTTCTTCTCTCAGAGGATTGTAAATCTATGGAATTCTCTGCCCCAGAGAGCTGTGGAGGCTGTGTCATTGAATATATTTAAAGCGCAGATATTTTTTGAGTGATAAGGGAATAAAGGGTGATGGGGAGCGGGCGGGGAAGTGGAGCTGAGTCCATGATCAGCCATGATCTTATTGAATGGCAGAGCAGGCTCGAAGGGCCAAATGGCCTACTCCACCTATTTCTTATGTTCTTATGTTCTAAAACCGGCCCCGAAAACCCTTGCGTGGCCTGGAGGCTGACTGCCCGCCTAGAAGGCTCCACCACTGCCATTGCCACCACTCTGGGGCGGAAAATCTGCCCCATGGTGGTTGTTAGGAGAGCTAGATCAGCGTGGAAGGAAATACTAGTAGGGTGCTTCATGGATCAGTCCCGGGAACATTGCTGTTAACAACGTATATAAATTACTTGGAAATGAGGACAGAAACAAAACTCTCCAAGTTTACTGATAATCCTAAATTGTGGCTCAGTGAGTAGGACGCTCCCCTCTCAATCAGAAGGTTGTGGGTTCAAGTCCCACTCCAGGGACATCAGCACATGAATCTGGGCTGACACTTCAGTGCAGTACTGAGGGAGCGCTGCACTGTTGGAGATGCCGTCTTTCCGATGAGATGTAAATCCAAGGCCCCGTCTGCTCTCTCAGGTGGATGTAAAAAATCCCATGGCACCATTTCGAAGAAGAGCAGGGGAGTTATCCCTGGTGTCCTGGCTAATATTTATCCCTCGACCAACATAACAAAAAGAGATTATCTGGTCATTATCACATTGCTGTTTGTGGGAGCTTGTTTGTGCGCAAATTGGCTGCTGCATTTCCCACATCACAACAGTGACTACACTCCAAAAGTACTTTATTGGCTGTATAGCGCTTTGAGATGACTGGTGGTCATGAAAGGCGCTTTGCAATATAAATGCAAGTCTTTCTTTTTTACATTGGGAGGAATTGCAAACAACAGGGA
This sequence comes from Pristiophorus japonicus, assembly GCF_044704955.1. Classification (NCBI taxonomy): domain Eukaryota; kingdom Metazoa; phylum Chordata; class Chondrichthyes; family Pristiophoridae; genus Pristiophorus; species Pristiophorus japonicus. Next base: position 83,535,915 of record NC_091993.1, read on the forward strand.
AAAGGTTGATCAAATACAGAAAGATCTGGTTAGATGGCGGAACTGGGCTGATGAGTGAAAGATGTAATTTAATGTGAATAGGAATGGGTAATAAACAATGGCAATATAAGCTAAGCGATATTATTCTACAGGACACACGCAGGAGATAAATTTGTCTGTGCTGGTGCATTGATCACTAAAGCCATCTGCACAGTGTGTGGAAGCATTAAATACAGAAAATAGAATTCTGGGCTGTATAGCCAGAGAGATAGAACACCAATCTCAGGAAGCTATTTTCAATTTGTGCAGTGTTCTGGTTTGGCCTCGCCTGAAGGACTGTGTACTGTTCTGTTTCTGTCACCAGGGCTTCGATGTCTTTCTTATGAGAAAGACGGAGATGATGCAACCAAGGGAAAATAAATGGATTACTAAATTAGGCGCTTGAGAGGCCGAGAATGTTTACAATGGATAACAGATGGCTTAAAGGTGATTTTATTGAAGTCCTCAAGGGGATAGTCAAGATAAATGTCAATATGTTTTGGGTATAGCCTCAAACATAGGAGAGTGATGAGATTTAACTACTTTACGCAGAGGACAGTGAACACAAGGAATGGGTTGTTCAGACAGTGGGGACTGATTGTGCTAGCCAATTCAACAGAGTTGGATAAGTACTTGACGAAAAAATTTGATAGTGGGTGTCATGTTTAGATATTTTTACTTATTTCACCTGAAAAGGAATGTGGGTGTTAACTTATAATAATAACTGTTATTTATAAAGCGCCTTTAATGTAGTAAAACGTCCGAAGGCGCTTCACAATGCTGTTACAGACAAACAGATAAATTTGACACTGAGCCACAGAAGAAATTAAGGCAGGTGATCAAAAGCTTGTTTAAAGAGGTAGGTTTTACCGAGCAGCTTAAAGGATTATAATGTAATGTTTCTATAAAGTTAAACCTTGAAATAAATAAGAACTTAACTCTCAGGTTATTGATTTGGACCTTCAGCTGGGGAAGCAAATGAAGTAGCTGCCAGAATGATATCCGTTTGAAACAATGGAGCAGGAAGTCATTAGCACATTCCAGTGATACATGCACCTGTGATGTTTGACAGGTTTATATTCAGAGCTTTCAGCAGGGATCTTAGGTAAACAGGCAATGCAGTTGCCATGGCTCCTGGAAACAGATTCAATAGTAACTTTTAAAAGGGAATCAAATAAAATACCTGAAAAGAAACCAGTTGTTGGGCTATGGAGAAAGAGCAGGGCAGTGGGACTAACTGGATAGTTCTTTCAAAGAGCCGGCACAGGCACAATGGGCTGATGGGCCTCCTTCTATGCTGTAAGATTCTATGAGCCTATGACTCCGACACTAGAGAAAGAGGATTCTCACTCAAGGTGGTCATTTTGATTAGCAGTTAAGTGAGGCAATCCTTGACAAATACCTGGGGAGGTGCAGAAGCTTTCGGCTTTCCACTGTGTGTAGAAAAAGTCAGTCTGCGGGAAGTTTGAGTTTGAAACCGTCAGTGAGACATAAAGGCCTCGCTATCTAAGGATAGCACCAGATAGATCCAAGATTTCTGATTGATAAAGTGAGTTATACCTATTTCAAAGCGTTTGCTTATTTTCCATGTTATTAGAAGTAATACGGAGGTGATTGAATTTCCCTGAAAACTGCATTCCGTTCATTCATGTACTGCATGTAAAATAAATTAGTTAATAAGGTCATAAAAAATCAAACCAAGTACTGGGATTCGTTTCTAGATGGATAGAATTGAAAAGCAGAGAAGTTATGTTAAACTTGTATAGAATCTTGGTTAGACCACACTGTGAACAGTTTTGGTCACCATATTGTAAAAAGGATATAGAGACACTGGAGAAGGTGCAAAACAAGATTTACTTGAATGATATCAGAACTGAGAGGTTGTACCTATCAGGAAAGAGTGAACAGGCTATGGCTCTTTTCTGTAGAAAAAGATTGAGGGGTGACCTGATAGATGTTTTCAAGATTATGAAATTGTTTGATAGGATAGATGTGGAGAAGACGTTTCTACTTACGGACGAGACCAGAACTAGGGCCATAAATATAAGATAGTCACTAATAAATCCAATAGGGAATTCAAGAGAAACTTCTTTACCCAGAGAGTGGTTAGAATGTGGAACTCGCTACCACATTGAGTGGTTGAGGCGAATAGCATAGATACATTTAAGGGGAAGCTAGATCATCATCATCATAGGCAGTCTCTCGGAATCGAGGCAGACTTGCTTCCACTCTTAACATGAGTACTTAGATGGCTATACAATCCAATACGAGAACTACAGTCTCTGTCACAGGTGGGACAAATACTCATGTTTGAGGGAAGGGGTGGGTGGGACTGGTTTGCGCAAGCTCTTTCCGCTGCCTGTGCTTGATTTCTGCATGCTCTCAAAGACAAAACACGAGATGCTCAGCACCCTCCCAGATGCACTTCCTCCACTTTGGACGGTCTTTGGCCAGGGACTCCCAGGTGATGTTGCACTTTATCAGGGAGGCTTTCAGAGTGCTTTGTAACGTTTCCACTGCCCACCTTTGGCTCGATTGCCGTGAAGGAGTTCCTAGTAGAGCGCTTGCTTTGGGAGTCTTGTGTCTGGCATGCGAACTATGTGGCATGCCCAGCGGAGCTGATCAAGTGTGGTCAGTGTTTCAATGTTGAGGTGTTGGCCTGGACGAGGACGCTAACGTTGGTACGTCTGTCCTCCCAGGGGATTTGTAGGATCTTGCGGCGACATCGTTGGTGGTATTTCTCCAGCGACTTGAGGTGTCTACTGTACATGGTCCATGTTTCTGAGCCATATAGCAGGGCGGGTATTACTAAAGCCCCGTAGACCATGAGCTTGGTGGCAGTTTTGAGGGCCTGGTCTTCAAACACTCTTTTTCTCAGGCGGCCAAAGGCTGCACTGGCGCACTGGAGACAGTGTTGGATCTCGTCGTCAAGCGCAGGGCATTTCTGAGCCTTAAACAACAACCCAACTCGGGAGCAGCAAAGCAGCATTACAGACGGCTCAAGGCTGAGGTCCAACAAAAAACCCGGGACCTATGAAGAATACCCTTTTGACATCAGTGGGAATTTCTCCACTTCTCATATCAGCCATCCTTACCTCTCTCAGACCAAGATTACCAATTTGTGCTGAACTATGAATTATTTTGTGCTGTGGAACTACTTGTACTAGGACCCGAACTCAAACCTGACTTCAATAAACAAAAATGGTTCCAGCAATCCAATGCCAATCATTTGAAAGAATTCTGAATTATTAAGAGTAAGATCTGAAGTCATCAGGGGAACTGGCATACAAAAGATAATAGTCTTGCTGAATAAATTACCAAGGACAGTCCTTGAAGCAAATGATATTAATTGGTTCAAGAGGCAATTAGATGTGCTTCTGGAGAGAGAAGGGGCTGATAGAAAGTGGGGATGAGATCTATCTGATAGAGTCAGGCTTGCTTAGCCTGTAACTTTTTCCTGTCCTGAAAAATCTTTCTGTTCAAAATGTGCCAGTGTGCCAATAGCTGCAGCATTTGCAGCATCCCGCCCTTGCCCCCTCCCCTCCCATTACTCAGACAAGAGGTCCACTTCAATTCAATTTTGAACACTATTGAACTGTGCATCTTATTCCAACAAGTAGAACTGATTCATTGATTCAAGGAATGGCAAATTTGTGCTCATATCATTGCAACTGTAAGAATGATGTGCAGCCCATAAAGGGTGAATAGTGTTAGCTCAACAAATCAATGTCAATAGCTAAAATTATAAACTGATGGTGTTGGTCTCAGATCTCTTGGGTGCGAAATCTTGTTCTTCTTAATTGTTTGGTTTGTTTTAAGAATTTCAGTTTGATAAATGCATTGCTCTACAAACTTCTTAAATTAAAATTGTCTGTGTTAAAATGCCAAAATATTTCACAATTGGCAACAAGTGTGCACAGCCTTTCAGAGAGGGGTTTTACCGTCAACCCTTTTCTCTTCATTTGGAACAAATTAATTCACTAGCTCCCTCAAGTGGTGAACCAGGAAAATGTTTTATTGATCAATGAAAAACATTGGCAATGAATAAGGTTCCACGTCTAATTGATAACATCAATGTTAAACCAAACATCAAATGGATTAAAACATGATTATTCCAGAAGTTCGAACACCAAAACATTTAAATCACAACTGAAATTCTGAGTTTGTTTCAGCTTTGTCTCCTGTGAAGCGCCTTGGGATGTTTCACTATGTTAAAGACACTATATAAATACAAGTTGTTGTTGTTCGTGAGTTAATATCAGATGTCTGGCCTCAGCAGAAGGTTGACTGACCAAAGATAGATATATTTTTTAAACCATTTGTGGGTGGACTTATTATGCAGTTACCCCAAATAGAATGGAAATTCTGATGGGCGAAAGCCTGGCACAATCAGATGCCTAGCCCAATTTCTGCCCTTGTCCACTCTGAATACAGTGTTCATGTTGAAAATGCCAATGTGCCTAGTTCTCGAATGCATCCTGAACTCACAACTTGTTCAGTCGCGATCCCTGGGGGTTCCGATCCTCGACCCCGGGGCTTCGGCGCAATCCCCAGGGGGTGGTCCGATGCCAGGGGGCATCTGTTTCCGGGGGGGGGGGAGGTCCGAACCCTGACCACAGAGATGCCAGGCTGATAGTGGGGGAGCTTGGATGGCGAGAGGAAACACTCCGGCTCCTCCCGGCCCACAAGGCTGAGACCACCTCATTGCAGCCACCAGGAATCCCGAACCCCTGGCCCAGATTAAAGTAGCGGCTTCAGGCCTCATTATAATATCTAAATTGCCAATCTGCCTCTTGGCTGCAAGTTGGCTGCCCCCCCCCACCGTCCCTCTTGAGTGAAAAGTGAAAGTGGGCAGGTTAGGGTCAGGGTTCACTAACCCCCCACCCCCCCCACCACGCCTCCAACCCACCCGCTCTTACCTCAGAAAATTCTCGCCACCGTCTCAGTAACAAGGTATTCGAGGGCTGCAAGTGTTCATGGAATCAAACAACAGCAGCAGTCATCATTTCTGAAGGTGCTAAAAAGGCAGGATATTGGAAAGATAAATAATCCGTGTGATGTGTAGAGTGGTGCCAAACCTCACTGTGCCTTGTAAAGTCTTGATGTCTGTGAAGCAACCACAGAGCAGGGCACAACATTGGAACTTTTCAATTCAATCAAAAGACAAACATTTTGGCAGAATGGCATTCAGTATTAAGGGCAACGCTTGTAATATTGTTCCTGGGTGATGTTATTTAGTTGCTGTTATGTGTGTTGATTGGCCAAGAAACATGCACCAACATTAAATCTAAGCAAGTAGAATATTAATACTTGCACTGCGGCACAGCATTAAAATAAATGCAATGAACATTCAATGTACGGATTTCTGAAACACTCCCAATTCAATTATGAAAGTTGGCACAGCTGGAACATTTGTGGCATCTAATTGTATTGCAAAACTAATTTGTGGCTCTGAAATACAGGATAAACTGCCATAATATCAAGTAATTGCCCATCCCAAAGAGCCCAGGAAAAGTATATGATTTGTACTGGCTGGGTGGATTTCCACATCCATTAAATGCCAATGTGCTTGAATTATTAAAAAGTCTGTGCCCCAAAATCAGTGAAAATAAAAATATTCGGAATCATTTACTATCCTAAGACATGATGGAAGGTCTCAATGTGTTTAACAAATATATTTAATAAGATCAGTAAAAACCCACATAAACCTAGCATCCTGGCATCTGATCAGAGCAGAAATGATGGCACTAAGGGATTTCCTTCCTAGACTATTCATCCCTACTGCGCTTGTGCATACTCCAGACCTTGCTGTCAGACTACCTCGATTACAACGGGGAGAGCTGATCGCCTCACTGCTATTCTCATTGCAAATTCCAGGCCACTGTCTATGAATCATGTCGTGGTGTCTTGAGGATGTGAAAAGCACTACATGAATGCAAATTCTTTAATTTATTTCATCACAGAAGGGCATAACAAGACTGACTGATTTGTAAATTACAGTTTACTGACTCTTTATAAACGGAACCAAAATTTGTAAATGCTCAGGAAAGTAGCTAAAGTTAGAACCTGATCTTCAAACCCAGGTGATGATGTCAGTAAATTGCCTGAGCTTTTGCTGCTACAATGTAACATCTGAAACTCCAGACTGAAGCCATGCCGCTCCCTTCAACAATAACAACTTGTGTTTATATAGCGCCTTTAACGTAGTAAAACGTCCTGAGGTGCTTCATAGGGGTGTTATAAGGTAAAAAAAATAATTTGACACCGAGCCAGATAGGAAGAAATTACAGCAGATGACCATCATCATAGGCAGTCTCTCGGAATCGAGGAAGACTTGCTTCCACTCTAAAAATGAGTCCTTAGGTGGCTGAACAGACCACTACGAGAACCACAGTCCGTGTCACAGGTGGGACAGATAGTCGTTGAGGGAAGGGGTGGGTGGGATTGGTTTGCCGCACGCTCTTTCCGCTGTCTGCGCTTGATTTCTGCATGCTCTTGGCAACGAAACTCGAGGTGCTCAACCAGATGCACTTCCTCCACTTAGGGTGGTCTATGGTCAGGGACGCCCAGGTGTCAGTGGGGATGTTGCACTTTATCAGGGAGGCTTTGAGAGTGTCCTTGTAACATTTCCTCTGCCCACCTTTGGCTCACTTGCCGTGAAGGAGTTCCGAGTAGAGCGCTTGCTTTGGGAGTCTCGTGTCTGGCACGCAAACTATGTGGCCTGCCCAGCGGAGCTGATCAAGTGTGGTCAGTGCTTCAATGCTGGGGATGTTGGCCTGGTCGAGGACACTGATGTTGGTGCGTCTGTCCTCCCAGGGGATTTGCAGGATCTTGCGGAGGCATCGTTGGTGGTATTTATCCAGCAACTTGAGGTGTCTACTGTACATGGTCCATGTCTCTGAGCCATACAGGAGGGCAGGTATTACTACAGCCCTGTAGACCGTGAGCTTGGTGGTGGATTTGAGGGCCTGGTCTTCGAACACTCTTTTCCTCAGGCGGCCGAAGGCTGCACTGGCACACTGGAGGCGGTGTTGAATCTCGTCGTCAATGTCTGCTCTTGTTGATAAGAGGCTCCCGAGGTATGGGAAATGGTGCACATTGTCCAGGGCTGCGCCATGGATCTTGATGACTGGGGAGGAGTACTGTGCGCTGAGGACAGGCTGGTGGAGGACCTTTGTCTTACAGATGTTTAACGTAAGGCCCATGCCTCAGTAAATATGTTGACTATGACTTGGATTTCAGCCTCTTTATGTGCGCAGACGCAGGCGCCGTCTGCCAACTGTAGATCGGCGACAGATGTTGGAGTGGTCTTGGACCTGGCCTGGAGTTGATGAAGGTTGAATAGGTTCCCACTGGCTCTGTAGTTTTAGTTCCACTCCAGCAGGGAGCTGATTGACTGTGAGGTGGAGCATGGCAGCGAGGAAAATTGAGAAGGGGGTTGGGGCAATGACACAGCCTGTTTGACCCTAGTCCAGACATGGATCCATTGGTAAGGATCACGGCCTGCATGTCGTCGTGGAGTAGACGGAGGATGGTGACGAACTTTTGGGGGCATCCAAAACGGAGGAGGACGCACCATAGACCCTCGCGGTTGACAGTATCAAAAGCCTTTGTAAGGTCGAAGAAGGCCCATGTATAAGGGCTGGTGCTGGTCCCAGCATTTTTCCTGCAGCTGTCGCGCTGCAAAAATCATGTCCGATCACATCACATCAGATAAGAAGAAATTAAGGCAGATGACCAAAAGTTTGGTCAAAGAGGTAGGTTTTAAGGAGTGTCTTAAAGGAGGAAAGAGAGGGAGAGAGGCGGAAAGGATAAGGGAGGGAATTCCAGAGCTTAGGACCGAGGTAGCTGAAAGCACGGCCACCATCGAGCAATTATAATCAGGGATGCTCAAGGGGGCAGAATTTGAGGAGCGCAGATATCTTGGTGGGTTATGAGGCTGAAGGAGATTGCGGAGATAGGGAGGGGCAAGGCCATGGAAGGATTTGAAGACAAGGATGAGAATTCTGAAATCGAGGCATTGCTTAACCGGGAGCCAATGTAGGTCAGTGAGCACAGGGATAATAATGAGTGGGACTTGATGCAAGTTAGGACATGGGTTGCTGTCCACTTATCTATCTAATCTTCAAATAATCTTCTCAAGGCTAATCTTAAGTGGTTTCTGTAACAATTAAACGCAATTTAATTTTGTGTCATTTTCCTCTGTTCCCATTAGGAGTTTGAAAATGCTATGACATTTTGGTAATTTAAGTGACATTATCTCCCTCATAAAACCCACCGAGTGCATTCCAATAGAAAGTGCAGAATTAGCAACTAGTCATTAACTGGATATTGAAAAGCTGTTCCATTCAATCCTGGTTTCTCTGGAATGGTGACCAACTCAAAAGTAAACAATAAAGGTGTTTACGAAAAATATTTTCATTAGACTAACTTGTTAGAGAAACTAAAGCAAATTAATTCAAATGAGTAATACTGATAACACTTCAATCTCTTTACAATTTGGGTTAATGAAAGATTTCCTGTTTAATTATTGTGACTGATAAAGTACCACGCTGCACTAGAAAAGGTTGCTACGCACATCTCAATTCTAAAGTACAATATATGTCCTTGGAAACCTTTGTTTAAGAGTTTTGTAGACAGTTAGAAAGCAACAGGAAATTGGAGCAGTATTCATGATTACAAAGTAAAGATCCTTCGCACTCAAGTAAATATGTACTAATTGTTTTCGTGTTTGTACAACCCTAGGGCTGAGTTAATTCACAACGGAAAAGCAGAAGAGCATACAAGTGTGTCATTACTGCCCAGCCTAATTACTCCAGTTATGTCAGTGTGCACATCATCCAGATTTTTTCAAATCAGACAGGAACATGGTTCTCCCCTAAATAGATTTCGTGTAGCAGTTCCAACAGTGGTCGACTAATACAGCAAACTGAGTACGATGCCACTGTGAACAACACTTAGTAGGAAAGAAAAGGTTTGCGTTTGTAAAGAATATCACTTCTTTAAGAAACACCTTGAATACAATTAATTATTTTTGAAGTGTAGTGACCTGTTATGTAGGCAATATGGTCATTATGTAGCCTTGCTGTCTGCTTAACCTCATCCACCATAATTTGAACATAATTTATATAGCACCTTTAACATAGTAAAATGCCTCAAGGTGCTTCACAAGAGTGTTATCAAACAAAATTTGATACCTAATCACATAAGGAAATATTAGGACAGATGACCCAAAGCTTGGTCAAAGAGGTAGGTCTTAAGGAGGAGAGAGAGAGAGAGAAGTAGAGAGGCAGAGAGGATTAAGGAGGGAATCCCAGAGCTTTGGGCCTAGGCAGCTGAAGGCATGGCCACTTATGGTGGAGCAATTAAAAGCAGGGATGCACAAGTAGCCAGAATTGGAGGAGCGCAGATATCTCAAAGGGTTGAGGGCTGGAGGAGATTACGGAGATAGATAGAGAGGGTTGAGGCCATGGAGGATGAAAACAAGGATGAGATTTTAAAAATTATAACCATATTTACATTTTCTATACAGAGTGGAAAATAAAAGTTGTACCTTAGAACCCCCTTCATGAGAATGCAACCAAGCTGACCAGACTTTCCTTTTATTCAATCATTTTCATTAAATAGGTGCAATTAAAGCAAATATCTGTCCTGATCTTCATGGCAGTATTGTGCTCTGTAAGTAACTAAGGGCATTTAGTACTGAGAATCCTCATTAGAAAACAAAATCATACTTACTTTCCCTTATTCTTTGAGAGAGCACCAGATTCAGTCTAAAAGGATTGAATTACTATTCTCTGATGATGGGTATAATGCTGGCACAACTGAGCAGTTTTTGTTATGATAAAATGTTGCTTCAGTCGTACGGTGAATAATGGAAGGATAATCCATTTCACTCAGGGACCAGTAATCAAACTGGTTAGCGCAGGTAACCAAAATCTTTTTTTTTGAAATAGAGGTCCAATTGCTGAGGAACCCTTACAAGATTTTTGTTTTTTTTAATTCAGATTTCAGATAATCTTTCCACTCCGTTAAGAACAGATCAGATCAGCCTGGCTGAGAGAAATGGCCAACATGGAAAGATCTGAGTCGCAATATCCTACAAACAACGACTGTGACTTGGTTCATTTAATTTTCATCGGAACTTGCAGCCCCAATTCTGCAAGTGACATTTTAAAGCTCCCGTGGTACGTGGCTCCAATTAGTAGGTTGTTTGTTCAAAAGGGCAGGTTGAGTGGATTGGAATATTGGAAAGAACCTTCTGTAATCTATCTAGATTGAGATGATAGCTCACAATCTAATCTGGATATGAGAATTTTCAGAATTCCTGACAGAATATATCATAATGTCATCAGGGTTCAGTTTAAACATAACTGTGATTTTTGTCAATTGTAAACCAATCACTAGATGGCTCAACAGCTTGTCATTGAATCATAAATCTGTAAATTAACAAAAAACATTTAAAGGAACCTTAATAAATCAAATTTAAAACAATTTCCCATTTGTGATGATGCACTCCAGTCCCTCCGGTGCCCACCGGTCGCGGAAGGCCTCGAGCGTGCCGGTGGACACCGCGTGCTACATCTCTAGGGACACCCTTGCGCGAACGTAACTGCGGAAGAGAGGCAGGCAGTCGGGCTGAAAGACCCTCTCGACCACCCGCTGCCTGGACGTGTTGATGGCCACCTTGGCCAGGCCCAGGAGCAGCCTCATGAAGAGGTTCTCTGACCTACCCACTCCCCTCCTCACCGGGTGCCCAAAGATCAGGAGTGTGGGACTGAAGTGCAGCCAGAAATCGAGAAGCAGCCCCTTTAAATAATGGAAGAAGGGCTGCAACCTCACACACCCTACGTACATGGAACACGGACTCCTCCAGGCCACAGAAAATGTAGGCGGCCTGGGAATTCGTGAACCGACTTAAGAACTTATTGCATGGGACTTCCCCGTGTAAAACCCTCCAGGCCAAGTCCCCAATAGATAAAGGGAGGACGCACGCACGCATAGAGAGCACTCTATTTGGTCCCTTGCCTCCTCTGGATGGCAAGATGGTGCGCCAAGCCAAGTCCAGATGACAGATGAGGATGCAAAATGGAGGATGTGCAAGAGCAGCTCGTACAGGAATCCCCACCGTACACAATGGAAAGGCACAGAAGGGAATTCCCGGAGGTGGCTCAAGTTGTGAGGTGCCGGCTCCCCAAGGGGGAGGTTTCGGGGCTTGGCGCCAATGAAGAATTCCGACGGGAGTCAGTTCGGATGGGATCACATCACGTGATTGAGCCTCCTTGACACATCTAGTGGAGTCAGGGACGAATGCCACTTTTAGCCACTGGATGTCTTTGGCCGCGAGTCGGACGTCAGCCCAGGACAGGCGCTGTGCCAGCTCCTCTGGCGCCATCCAACCCGCTCCTCCACCATCAAGTAGGTCCTTGACTCTGGTCACCTTGCCAGTCTCAGCCCTGTCCTCCGTCAGCGGCATCAACCCACAATTGTAGAGGTGCGGATTCTTGAATAGCGGCTCCCAATAGCCTACTGTACCTGGTATTCCCGGGCGGTCTCCCAACCAAGTACTAACCAGGCCTGACTCTGCTTTGTTTCTGAAATCAGGCAAGATCGGGCTTGCCCATAGTAGTTTGGCCATGGCCAAAATACACTGTGATGTTGATAATACAGATCCTAAATATCGTACTGATTGGCCTGCCCAGTGATTGGTGGTTTTGTTTACTCTGTAATAACTATGTAAATGAACATTTAATGACACACAAATGCAATGTTTAGCATGAACTGGAGTGGGAAATAAAACTGCATCAGAGGAAATGGCATTTGCCGAAGGAACAACTGCTTGCAGTTACATAGCATCTTTAGCATAGAAATGTCTCAAAAAAAGAAAGACAGACTTTTATTTATAAAGCACCTTTCACGACACCAGGACTTCTCAATAAAATACTTTAAAGATGTAGTTACTGTTGTAATGTAGGGAAATGCGGCAACCAATTTGCACACAGCAAGCTCCCAAAAACAGCAATGTGATAATGATCAGATCACCTGTTTTAGTGATGTTGATTGAGGGATAAATATTGGCTAGGATACCGGGGAGAACTCCCCTGCTCTTCTTTGAAATAGTGCCATGGGATCTTTTACATCCACCTGAGAGAGCAGACTGGGTTTTGGTTTAACGTCTCATCCGAAAGACAGCACTGCCAACCGTGCAGCTCTCCCTCAGTATTGCACTGGAGTGTCAGCTTAGATCTTGTGCTCATGAAAGGTGCTATATAAAATACAGTGTCTGGAGTGGGATTTCAACTCACAGCCTTCTGACTCAGAGGTGAGAGAACTATGCCTGAGCCATGGCTGACACGTTCACTTCACAGAGGTGTAATAAGAATAAAAGAAGGATGCAAAGCTGATAAAGGAGCTATTATAAGTGGTAGCTTAAAGCTTGGCCAAAGAGGTAGGTTTTAAGCAGGGTCATAAAGGAGTTGAAGAGGCAGAGTAGTTTAAGGAGGGAATTCCAAAACTTGGGATCTAGGCAGTTGATCACAGTTATCAATGGTGGGGTGGAGAATGGGGACATGCACAAGAGGCCACAGTCAGAGAAGCAGACAGTTCAAGGCAGATTGTAGGGCTGGAGGAGAGGTTTGCTGCTTCAAGTGTTCTGTCTCTGAGGAACAAACTATTTTTTCTTCACATTCCTCTGGTGAGAGAAATGTTTCCTCACATGTTGGAAAAGGTTAAATTCCGATGCGATTTTTCCAAAATATACACACTTATTCCACTATGTTACTATCTACAATCTCCTTTACATTTCTGATACTATGTTAAATTAAGAAGTATGCAGAAATACAAGCCATTTCTTAATGTTTTGAATTTAAATAATCTTAGTGATAACCTGGTTAATTTGCAGTCTGAGGGTGGGGAAAGAACGATCATTTTTTGACGCTAATCTGTACACAAACCCAATTAAACATGGCATGAACAAATGTTTGCAGTCACAACAATAATGTTGATAATTGACTTCAGCTGCTTTTCAATCATTTTTATTTTGGTGACATTTTCCAGGGCCTTATTCTGCAGTAGAAATGGGTTAACACCTCTGGTAAAATAACAGAGAGTGTAATTTCATATGACGGTGACGACATGTTAATATGATACTATTGCACAGCATAGTTTCACCCCCGTATCATTAACGGGAGATTCTGTTGTTTTCAATGAGGACGAAGTTGCTGGTAAAATCCTAAGAATACGTGTTTAAATAAAGTTGTTATTTATTAGCCCTGACCACGACTGACTTCAGAAACGATCAGGGGCATCAGAAGGCAAAATGCCACCAGTGGGAGGTGGCAAATAGGTGCAATGTGACAAGGGAACCACACATTTGGAGAGTGACCCTGACCCCTCTCTCACACACCTTCTGGTGATAAACAGAGGAAGTATATTGGTAAATGTCAGGGAAGAGGTCACCTTGATCCTTCAGAAAGACCAGCTTTTTCATTTGGTTGCAGGATAATTGACTAAGGAGTACTTTATCCGGCCGTTGCATACAAAGTGAAATGTATACCATTAACCAGTGAAGCCCCATCATTCTTATTAATGAAGGTATGGCCTTGCTCTTAGCATCCTCTGAAGCATGTAATGCAATGCACCTACTTCTACTTTCCCCATTATAGTTGTAAAACTTAGATTATTATTTGCTCCTGTGCAGGACTGAATATTTTGATTATGCGCAATCTTCCATGAGAATTATCTTCTGCCCTTCAAAGGCGGTTGTGAATCGAAACCATTCACTCTTCGTCAGCTTGCCTTCTCCGTTATTTGGTTTATCATCTAGCTCCACATGCAAAATATTGCAGATAATACACATACGTAAAAGCTTTCATTTGACTAGCTTTGTAGGTTAGAATTGCACAAGCTTTTGGAATAACATAGGTCTTTTGATCAAGCCATAAATTGAAAAAGCATCAAGCATGAATTTGTGAGCTTGTTAACTGACCTCAAGTTATCATTTTTTCTTTAAATAAAAATAGGTTAATGTTCAGGCTTATTATTTATTCTGATCCTTTTCATTTTTCTTCTTTCTTTTCGTGTTTGTTCTCTGGGTGTATATTTGTATCGTGTTCTCTTGGAGTAGTTCTCTGTCAGTCACCTCTCAGTCTCTTAACTGCGACTTAGTGTTTCCCATCTATTGGTTCACTTTTTTTACCAGCATTACTAACAGCAATAATATGCTTGTTCCAACTACTTGGTAGCTTTGTAGGATCTCCTAGAAGTATGCTTATTCACCATAGCAGTGATGAGCATCTTCATAAAACAACAATTTTTTTCCAATTCTCAGCCCTTTCTCACCTGCTCTTCTTTTGAAGCCTTTGACTCCTGCTGGTGTATAGTTCCATAGGTGCCAGGACCCTTCTGATAAATAACCCTAACCCTAAATGCAGTTCATATCTACCAATGTTTCAACATCTGTTCATGTGACGGACCCCAGAGACTGAGATAAATGCCCCATTGTGCATGTGCAGAGGAGATGATATACAATGGCTAACTATGCCAGAAATACTTACTGCCCGTGCAAATATGTGAGTGCCCATTTTTATTAGGCATGCTTTACCAATGAGTGTTAGCAAGCTATTCCACTTGGCTCAGTGCACAGTCAGAGGTGTTGTCTATCAGATGAGACCTGTAAAGTCCTTACACAATACCACAAATCCACACGAGGCACATTCTATGGACAAGGTCATTCACAGGACCAAGAAGTGATAACCCTGTGTGGGACCTCCCTTTATATACCTGGATGACCAGGTGAGGAGTGTCTCCCACAAGTTCACCCCCTGTGGTCAATGTGTGCATTTCTCAAGTATATACAGTGTTGAAGTGTTGTTACATGAAGGTTATATACATGACATCACCTCCCCCCCACCCCCCCCAACGTCTTATTGGGATCACAGGTTAAGTCTTTCGGGTGGTCTGCGCTCTCTCGTGGAGCACTGCAGTTGGGGCTCTGGTTGTTGAGCCTTGGCCTGCGTGTCTGTCACCTGTGGTGATTCCGCCTGTCCGGGCTGACCGCAGGGACTGTGCATGCTGCTGAATGTTCTTGTTGCTCGTTCACTGGCGGTGGTGTGAATACCATCTCATGATCTTCCTCAGGTTCCTCAGAGTCCATGCTGAACCTTTTTTTTACTTGGTCCAGATGCTCGCGGCATATCTGCTCATTGTTAAGTTTAATCACGATGACTCTATACCCCTCTTTGTCTATTACAGTACCTTCAAGCCATTTGGGCCCCAAAGCGTGATTGAGAACAAATACAGGGTCACCAATTTCTATACATCTCCCCCTTGAATTACGGTCATGGTACTCATTTTGGGACTGGTGCTTGCCTTCAACAATGTCGGACAAGACAGGATGAATGAGGGACAGCCGAGTTTTGAGTGTACGTTTCATAAGGAGTTCTGCGGGCGAGACCCCCGTGAGCGAGTGCGGTCAGGACCTATAGGCCAGCAGGAACCGCGATAGGCGGCATTGAAGGGAGGGTCCTTGAATCCGGAGCGTGTCTTGTTTTATGATTTGGACCGCACGTTCCGCCTGGCCATTGGAGGCCGGCTCGAACGGTGCTGTCCTGACATGGTTGATGCCATTACCCGACATGAACTCCCGGAATTCGTAGCTAGTGAAACATGGGCCATTATCGCTAACAAGGATGTCCGGCAAACCATGGGTCACAAAGACCGCACGTAGACTCTCCACAGTGGTGGATGTCGTGCACGAATTCAAAATGATGCACTCGATCCATTTCGAATACGTATCAACTACGATGAGAAACATTTTCCCCATGAACGGACCCGCGTAGTCTACGTGAATGCGTGACCATGGCCTGGTGGGCCAGAGTCACAGGCTGAGCGGGGCCTCCCTGTGGGCATTTCCCAGCTGAGCACACGTCGTGCACCTTCAGGTCTGAATCAATTCCCGGCCACATACATGTGACCGGGCAATGGCCTTCATCAGCACGATGCCTGGGTGCTCGCTGTGGAGTTCCCTGATGAAAGCTTCCCTGCCCCTCTGGGGCATGACTACCTGGCTGCCCCATAGATAGCATTCGGCTTGGATGGAGAGCTCATCCATCCGCCTGTGAAACGGTCTGACCTCCTCAGGGCATGCTCCGTGTGCGGGCGCCCAATCCCCAGTCAGGACACATTTCTTAATCAAAGATAGGAGAGGATCTCTGTTGGTCCAGATATTGATCTGGCGGGCAGTGATGGGAGAGTCTGCGCTGTCAAAGGCATCAACGGCCATGACCATCTCAGTGCTTTGCTCTATTGCCCCCTCAGTGGTGGCCAGTGGAAGCCTGCTGAGCGCGTCAGCGCAATTTTCAGTGCCCGGCCGGTGCCGGATGGTGTAGTCATACTCAGCCAGCGTGAGAGCCCATCGCTGTATGCGAGCTGTCGCATTGGCATTGACAGCCTTGCTGTCTGACAACAGGGATGTTAACGACTTGTGGTCCATTTCTAATTTGAACCTCCTGCCAAAAAGATACTGGTGCATCTTTTTCACCCCATAGACACATGCGAGTGCTTCCTTCTCAACCATCCCATATCCACGTTCCGCTTGAAAGAGCGACCTGGAGGCATAAGCCACAGGTTGGAGTTGCCCCTCAGCATTGTACTGCTGCAACACGCACACAACCCCAAAGGACGATGCATCACATGTCAGAACCAATTTCTTACAGGGGTTGTACAGGGTCAACAACTTATTTGAATAGAGTAGGTTACGCGCCCGATTGAAAGCCCGTTCTTGACAGTCCCCCCAAAACCAATTGCAACCCTTACGTAGGAGCACGTGTAGCAGCTCCAACAATGTGCTTAAGGTCGGCAGAAAGTTCCCGAAATAGTTCAAGAGTCCCAGAAATGAACGCAACTCCAATGTGTTGCAGGATCTGGGCGCTTGTTGAATCATCTGTTTTGGATTCGGTGGGCCGAATCCCATCTGCAGCAACCCTCCTGCCCAGAAACTCAACTTCAGGAGCCAAAAACACACACTTAGGTTTCTTGAGTCGCAGGCCTACCCGGTCCAGTCGGCATAGCACCTCTTCCAGGTTATGGAGGTGTTCCTCGGTGTCCCGACCCATGATGAGGCTATCGTCCTGGAATACGATCGTTTCAGGAATGGATTTGAGCAGGCTTTCCATGTTTCTTTGAAAGATCGCGGCCGCTGATCGAATGCCAAATGGGCACCTGTTGTAAACAAACAGTCCCTTGGGCGTGGTGATTGTGGTCAGTAGTTTGGATTTGTCGGCCAGTTCTTGGGTCCTGTAGGCTGAAGTGAGGTCCAACTTGGTGAACAGCTTGTTGCCTGCCAGCGTGGCAAAAAGATCCTCCGTTCTCGGAAGCGGGTATTGGTCTTGTAGGGTCACCCGGTTGATAGTGGCCTTGTAGTCGCCACAGATCCTGACCGAGTCATCCGCTTTTAGGACGGGAACAATGGGGCTTGCCCAGTTGCTGAATTCAACGGGCGAGATGATGCACTCTCTCAGCAAACGGTCCAATTCGCTCTCGATCTTTTCCCGCATCACATACGGCACAGCTCTGGCTTTGTTGTGCACTGGTCTGGCGTCCGGGGTGATGCGAATCACTACTTTGGTACCTTTGAACGTCCCAACGCCAGGTTGGAATAGCGACTTAAATTGCTGTAGGACCTGTGAGCATGAACTTCGCTCCACAGATGACAATGCATGCACATCCCCCCATTTTTAGTTCATCTCAGCTAACCAGCTCCTCCCCAACTGTGTGGGACCATTGCCCGGGACAATCCAGAGTGGCAGCCGGTTCACTGATCCATTGTGTGTGACAGCTAACGTTGCACTGCCTAGCACTGGAATGATTTCTTTGGTGTACATCCGTAATTGAGTCTCAATGCGTTCTAGTTTGGGTCTGCTGGCTTTGAGTGGCCATAGCTTTTCGTATTGTTGAATGCTCATGAGTGACTGGCTGGCCCCCGTGTTCAGCTCCATGCATACCGGAATGCCGTTTAATAGGACCTTCATCATAAGAACACAAGAACATAAGAAATTGGAGTAGGAGTAGGCCATACGGCCCCTCGAGTCTGCTCCGCCATTTAATAAGATCATGGCTGATCTGATCATGGACTCAGCGCCACTTCCCCACCCGCTCCCCATAACCCTTTATTCCCTAATCGCTTGAAAATCTGTCTATCTCCACCTTAAATATATTCAATGACCCAGCCTCCGCAGCTCTCTTGGACAGAGAATTCCACAGATTTACAACCCTCTGAGAGAAGAAAATTCTCCTCAGCTCAGTTTTAAATGGATGGCCCATTATTCTGAGACTATGCCCCCTAGTTTTAGTTTCCTCTATGAGTGGAAATATCCTCTCTGCATCCACCTTGTCGAGCCCTCTCATTATCTTAAATGTTTCGATAAGATTGCCTCTCATTCTTCTGAACTCCAATAAGTATAGGCCCAACCTACTCAACCTATCTTCATAAGTCAACCCCCTCATCTCCGGAATCAACTTAGTGAACCTTCTCTGAACAGCCTCCAATGCAAGTGTAGCCTTTCTTAAGTACGGAGCCCAAAACTGTACACAGTACTCCAGGTGTGGCCTCACCAATACCCTGTACAGTTGCAGCAGGACTTCTCTGCTTTTAGACTCCATCCCCCTTGCAATAAAGGCCAACATTCCAGTTGCCTTCCTGATTACTTGCCGTACCTGCATACTAAATTTTTGTTTTTCATGCACAAGGACACCCAGGTCCCTCTGTACTACAGCATTTTGCAATTTTTCTCCATTTAAGTTATAATTTGTTTTTCTATTATTTCTGCCAAAGTGGATAACCTCACATTTTCCCATATTATACTCCATCTGCCAACTTTTTGCCCACTTACTTAGCCTGTCTATATTCCTTTGCAGATTTTTTGTGTCCTCACAATTTGCTTTCCCACCCATCTTTGTATCATCAGCAAACTTGGCTACACTACACTCGGTCGCTTCATCCAAGTCATTAATATAGATTGTAAATAGTTGAGGACCCGGCACTAATCCCTGCGGCACCCCACTAGTTATTGTTTGCCAACATCATAGGTGGCATTTTGGTATATGAGCTGTGAATGTTTGCCACATGAACCCGCTGAACTTCAGCGTCCATTGATTTGCCCCACGCGTCATCCTGCCTCGCAGACCCCTCTTCTGGTCCATCCGCCTCGTAAATTAGCCTGGTCACAGACTTCCTGCACATTCTGGCTAAATGGCCAGTGAGGTTACAATTTCTGCAGGTGAACTGTTGAAACCTGCAAGTCCTGGCAGCATGTCTGCCCCCACACCTCCAGCATGAATTGAGATTCCCATTGTTGTGAACAAAAGAGCTGTTACCAGGCATTCCTCGCTGATTGTCCCTTTGACTGCTCTTGAGCACCCTGTTAGTGGGTGTCAATGGCCCCATCCCAAAACGCATTGTCCACTGGTATGGCGTAAATGTCCGTTCAGCCTGCCATTGTCTGTGTTGAAAACCTATTCTGGGGTCTATTGCTGCCTGGGGTATGTCGAACGGCCTTTGCCTGCCTGCTGGGCTCTGAGTCGCGTTTATGATAGTGACCCCCTGATCCATCGCCACGTTGGAGTCAGGGTTGCGCACGTATATTATCTTGGTTTCCTCCTCCCCCGCCATAAAAGTCTGAGCCAGCAATGCCGCCACTTCCAAGGTCAAGTCCTTGGTGTCGATTAACTTTCTGAAAATCCCGGCATGACCGATGCCCTCAATAAAGAAGTCCCTTAGCATCTCCCCCCTGCAGGCGTCTGTGAACTTACAGAGGCTGGCCAAGTGCCGGAGGTCCGCTACGTCCGGTATGCTCTGTCCTTCACGACGTCGGTGAGCATAAAATCTGTGTCGGGCCATGTGTATGCTGCTCACCGGTTTGAGGTGCTCACTGATTAGCTTGCTGAGCTCTTCAAAGGTTTTGTCCACCAGCTTCTCGGGTGCTAGCAGGTCTTCCATGAGAGCGTAAATCTTAGGTCCACAGCTGGTCAGTAGATGAGCCCTTCGTTTGTCGGCCGCTGCATCTCCCAGCCAGTCCTTCACAACATAACTCTCTGCTGAAGCCGCTCAATAAAATCGTCCCAGTCCTCACCAACACAGTACCGTTCCTCTGTGCTACCGGTGGCCATTCTCGTTGATTCCCGTTTCTCGTCGCCACTGTAAAGTCCTTGCACAATACTACAAATCCACCTGAGGCATATTCTATGGACAAGGTCACTCTGTGACCTGCACCTTTATTCACAGGACCAAGAAATAATGACCCTGCGTGAGACCTCCCTTTATATACCTGGATGACCAGGTGAGAAGTGTCTCCCACAAGTTCACCCCCTGTGGTCAATGTGTGCATTTCTCAAGTATATACAGTATTGCAGTGTTGTTACATGAAGGTTACATACATGACAAGACCTTAAACCGAGGTCCCGTCTGCCCTCTCAGATGGACGTAAAAGATCCCATGGCACTATTTCGGTGTCCTGGCCAATATTTATCTCTCAATCAACATAACAAAAACAGATTATCTGCTCATTATTGTTATGTATTTCTTTTCAACCTGTATCACACCACCACCAGAGGGCCTACCTATTGGAGTCCCAAGAGATCCCGGCATCCCTTGGGAGCACTGTATATAAGCAGGCCACCCACGAGGTAGCTGCACTTTGGAGTCTTATTAAAGGAGCTAAGGTCACACTTGCTCATTGTTCACAGTACTCAGTTTCATCCTTTATTATGAGCATATCAATTATCACATTGATGTTTGTGAGAGTTTGCTGTGCGCAAGTTGGCTGCCACGTTTCCCACGTTACAACAGTGACTGCACTCCAAAAGTACTTCATTGGCTGTAAAGTGCTTTGAGACGTCTTGTGATTGTTAAAGGCTCTATACAAATGCAAGTCTTTCTTTCTTTGTTTCTTTCGTTCTTTCTTTCTTTTCTTTCTTTCACTATTCGAAGAGCTGGCCACCATTTATCCCTCAACCAACACCTAAAACAGATTATCTGGTCATTTCTTCATTGCTGTTTGTGGGCCTTGCTATGCACAAATTGGCTGCCACATTTCCTATATTATAATAGTGACTATATTTCAAAAGTATTTCATTGGCTGTAAAGCACTTTTGGACATCTTGGGCTAAAAATTTGCCCACTTGGCGACCGTTTTTTTTGGCAATATTTCACCATATTTGGCGAAAAACCAGTGGGCGGGAATTTCGGTGAGGTTTGCAGCGGCTTGCAACACCCAAAATAACGTTTTCGCCAAAAATGTGACTCTCTGCGCACCCGTATTTTACGCGAAAAATACCGCCAGGGAAAAAGCTGCGTTGCAGCCCTTGAAGCAGCGGTAAGTATGAAGACCTGCAAAAAAGGTAAGTTACAGTTTTTATTTTTAAATTATTTTTCAGCAATTCGATAGATAAGTGTCTTGTAAATGTTTTGTGAATTTTTTTTTAATTTGCTTTCTCCAATTTATTTTTTGGTGTTTCTCCGCCCTCCCAAGGCCCAAGTCGCAGTGGTATCAGCCTCGGACTAAAGTTGGCGAAGATTATGGTTTGCGCCGCGAATCGTCGTGCAGAGCTGATTTTTACCGCTGCGCAAATTAAAGGTTGAATTTCCGGCCTGATCGCGATAGCGAAGCGAATGCGGTAATTTTGGCAAAAAATACAATTTTCGCTGAGAATCGAATTTCTAGCCACTCTTTCATGATAGGTGCTATATAAATGTAAGTTCTTTCTTTTCTTCAGCAGCCATCACAGCCAAGTCTGATTATGTCATCTCCAACTTCTACATAGGTGTGCTATCCAACCAACATCACCAGATGGCAATCAGCAGCAGCAGCCCTGGCTGATTGTTCCTTCCTTCTCCCATGAGCATCGGTGGCATTCCTATTGCTCACTGAGATCAACAAACGCAGCATAGATTGGGAATTGCACCAGCAACCAGGTCTGTGTGGCCCTGTTACATGTTACCTTTACAAGCTGAGCGATGGGAGAACAACATATGTTTAATGACCCATGAATTACCCCGTTATGTATAGATATAGCTGAAATATAATACACAATATAAATTTACAGAGATAAATCACCTATTTTTTGGTGACCTATTTGTACTTCCAGCACCCAGGCGGTTGAATATATTTCCCCAGTAGAAGCCACTTGTTTTTATGTTTTGGATAGATACACTCCAGAAGAAAATTCCTATTTGTTATAGCTAATTCTTAATAAATCACTAGGTGTAAATAGCAGAATATTAGTAGCTTGGAGCAGAAACTTCCAACTCTTGATGGTGTGTCTACCTGTATAGGGCAGCAGGAAATTCACATCAGGCTGATCCAAATCTCCTGAAGGGATGAAGTCAGCACACATGCAGGTCTGGTATCACAATATCATACTGATGAGCATTCCAGAATGCATTCAGGGCACATGATCCCTGCCTGAAATAAATGATCTTGCCTTCCCAGAAAGAATGCAGTGTGACTCAATTTTAAGATGAAACCTTACTACAATAGCAACATGTATATTTTATAGTCTATCAAATTTGACTGAACACTTGCAATTATTGCTTAATCTAACCATGAAATAAAAAACACCCAGACTGCTAGAATGAATCTGCTTCTATTTGCTAGTGTCTTTCTTATCTATAAAACTTATAGAAAAAGGGTTTCTTATTATTTGATCATTATACCACATATAACTGAATAATATACAGTCGAACACATGATGCTGCCATAATTTACATCTATAAATGACAAAAACTAGGACTTAAGTAAATTGAATAATAGTTGCTACAATGAAGTACATTATTTGAAGCAGCACATCTGATGGTATAAGTGCATGGGGAGGAGTTGCTTCTGTACTTTATATTGAACAAAATATTGAAATATTGACTGTCACTTTAAGCAATTCAAGCACATTTACTGCAAAGGGAGTAATTCCAGCCTAATGTGGGTTTATGAATAACATGGTATAACAAATACAATTGGAAATTGGATGATAAAGTAGTTTACAATGGCAAGCAAGGAGCAGTGTACAATAATATTAATTCTAACTTTACAACCTCACTCAGTGAAGTACCCCAGGGATTAGCTCAAGGACCTCTGCTGTCCATTGTATCTATAAATGATCTTAATGATAATGATCTAATTTCTGTTTGTGGGATCTTGCTGTGCGGAAATTGGCTGCTGCGTTTCCTACATTACAATGGCGACTAGTGAATACATTTCAAAAGTACTTAATTGGCTGTAAAGCACTTTGAGATATCCTGAGGTCATGAAAGGCGCTTTTTAAATGCATGTTCTTTTTTTCTTAAAGATATCAAGAGAAATAGAGTGGCAGTGGGGTTTAGGGAGGGAATTGCAGAGAGCAGAGCTAAGGGGATGAAGGCTTTGCCATCAATAGTGGGGCAAAGGGACTGGGAATGCACACAAGGCAAGAGGTTGAGGACCGGAGACGACAGAGGGGATCTAGGACTGGGTGTCATTAGCACATGTAGGGAAAATCACCTATAGATGATGTAATCAAGGGGCAGCATATAGATGAAGAGGAGGAAACCAAGAATAAACCCGAACGGGAGTGAAGGACTCTGAAAGTGACTATACTGGGGAGGGGAGAAAATACATTGCAGGAGATGCACTAGCTTCGTTTGGATAGGTAGGAATGGAACTTTGATAGCGCAGTTACGTGAAGCTGAACAACAGAGGAAAGGCACTGGTGTGGTCAACTATGTCGAATGCTTCAAAGAGGTTGAGGAGGACAAGGAAATTGAAAGTACAATAATGCAAATTGGTGGTAAAATAGCAAATATTTCCCAACAACAATCTATTAGGTAGGTCCATTAATTGACTGGCCAGTCTGGCTCACTAAGGAACCTGGAAGATTGGGTCTGGCACGGCACTACAATGTGCTAACAAAATCTCAGCCAGTTTTGCGCTGTTCCTTCCCTCCTGAGATCTGACTAACTCATTTCAGCACCAGACTGTCCCTCGTGTCTGAACTTCAGTCTGTGTAGTCTTTCCTCTTCTGATAAAATTAGGCATGATAGGTTTTCGGGGGGGGGGGGGGAGTCAGGATAGGGGAGAGAGTTCTTGATCCATCTTGCCATACAGTTCAACACTTCCCACATAGAGATTTGTGCCACCAGAGCATCACCAGACTTGTATCTCTGTGACTTGAACAATGAACAGAATGTGTCTGCATTATACCAGTGTAATTACTGAAGGTATCAGAGGGAGTGTCGTTGCATGCAGATCAGTAAATACATAGAGCACAGTCATTATATTCTGTTACCTGGAAGGTTCAAGAGGAAACTTTGACTTCAACAATCTATAGTTCAGTGGAGTGCAGCTCCAATGGCAAAGAGAATGACCTGGGAAACTGCAAAAGTCCATTTACATTAATAATTTCCTCAATACTCTGTACGGTAAACCTAGAGAAAGAATTTGTATTTACATAGCACCTTCCATGCTCTCAGGACATCCTGAAGCACGCCATAGCCAATTAATAACTTTTAAAGTGTAGTCACTGCTGTTTTGTAGGAAAATGCAGCAGCCAATTTGCACACAGCAAGGTTCCATAAATAGCAATGAAAGAATATGCTCTGGTGGTGTTGGTTGAAGGACAAATGTTGGCCAGGATACCGGGAGAACTTCCTGTACTTCTTCAAATAGTTAACTCCACCTGAACAGGCAGATGGACAACCTCGTTTGAATCTTTCGTCCAAAAGGTGATGATTCTGACAATGCAGCACTCCCTCAGGACTAACACACATATTGATGTAGATTAAGTGCTCATAGCGCTCTAACCTACTGCCGTCTGACTCAGAAGTGAGAATGCTTCCAAGTGCTGACACTTAGAGCAGTATGTTTAAAGATCACAGTATCCATGATATATGCTTACAGACTAACAGTGCACCTTATTCCAGAATCATTTCAGTAATAAGGAGGAGGAAACTTGAAGATGGAACATCTCAGAGTGTTAGTTTGCATAGAGTTTATACCATAAATATAATTATTTGATAAATGTACTTAAACACAGGTTCAATATATTACATGGCCCGACCCTCTCAGAGCCTCCTTTCTCTCACAAACAATAGCCCAAGAAACCAATACAACTCCCAGCCATACAACTCCCAGCCTCTTTCAGGTTTTCCTCCTCCTTCACTTGAACCTTACCCTTTTATGCTCAGCTGGTTCCTCCCGTTCCCTCCCTGTCCCCCAGAACCTCCATAAGCTGCATTAGTAAGTCTCCATGTCCAATTCATATGCCCTTATCCAAAATAGGAAAATGAAGATTTCAGTTGAAGGTTTAGGAAGTACAGATTTGACTCAAAGTTGTTAAGCTTGTTTTGACTAACAACAGGCAAATAAAGTTAAGCTAATTCCTGTGTACTGGTGAGATCTTCAGAGGTGTAACTTTGGACAGGCACAGTAGCCACACTAGAGGTGGAAGTGGAAAATTGTATGGAGATGAAAGTTAAAGGGATGTAAAGAATTAAAGGGAAATGGCAGAATAGGTGGACAAAATTTCTTACAGTCTTTGAAAATGCTTGAGGCATGTCAACCTACTCCCACCCTTTTCCAAGCCTTTACGGGGGAAAGGGCTAAAAGGTGAGAGGGAAAATGAAGGCAAAGAGTTGTGTATATGTAAAGCATGCACTCCCATGTTCCGCCACCAGGGAGCGCATCCCCTGAAGTCCAAAGGGTTCCCAGCATCCCTTGGGAGCACTCTATATAAGCTGGCCTCTAAGGCCTGTTCCTCACTCTGGAGTGTCTTATTAAAGACTGAGGTCACTGTTACTTTAACCTCCCTGTGTGCAATCTCATCTGTGTTAGGAACACAGTAACTGGCAACGAGTATACAAATCCAATGCAAAGATGCAGCAAACTGTGGGCATCCTGGAGAAGTTCTCGGAGGGTGAGGGCTGGGAAGCCTATGTCGAATGGCTAGACCAGTACATTATAGCCAACGAGCTGGATGGAGAAGGAAGTGCTGCAAAAAGAGCGGTCCTCCTCACGGTCTGCGGGGCACCGACCTACAGCCTCATGAAGAATCTTCTGACTCCGGTGCAACCCACAGATAAGTTGTATGAGGAGCTGTGTACATTGGTTTGGAAGCATTTTAACCCGAGGGAGAGCATGCTGATGGCGAGGTATCGGTTCTACACGTGCCAGCGATCTGAAGGTCAGGAAGTGGCGAGCTACATTGCCGAGCTAAGGCGACTTGCAGGACAATGTGAGTTTGATGGCTACCTGGAGCAGATGCTCAGAGACTTTTTTTACTGGGCATTGGCCACGAGACCATCCTACGAAAAGTTTTGATTGTAGAGACCCTCAGTAAGGCCATTGCGATAGCACAGGCGTTTATGTCCACCAGTAATAACAACAAACAAATCTCTCAGCACACAAGTGCTAGCAATGTTCATAAATTAACTGGAACTGTATTAGCGAGCAGAAATGTACAGAGCAGAAACCATAAGTTTGCAACTGCCAGCAGGCCTCAGGTGACCCAGATGACTCAGAGTCCGCAAGAAAGTATGAATGCAAGGCAATTCACACCTTGTTGGCATTGTGGAGGCTTCCATTCAGCCTATTCATGCCGCTTCAAAGGATATGTTTGTAAGAGCTGTGGAACAATGGGGCACCTCTAACCACCATTTGGCAGAGGAAGATCGGTCCATGGTGGATCAAAGCAATTTTGAGCCTCAGATAGAGGAGGCAGATGCTGAAGTACACGGGGTGCACACATTTTCGACAAAATGTCCACCTAAAATACTAAATGCAAAATTGAATGGCTTACCCATAGCCACGGAACTGGACACTGGTGCTAGCCAATCCATCATGAGTAAAAAGATGTTTGAGAGACTGTGGTGCAAAAAGGCACTCAGACCAGCCCTGAGCCCCATCCACACGAAACTGAGAACGTACGCTAAAGAGCTCATCACTGTCCTGGGCAGCGCCATGGTCAAGGTCACCTATGAGGGCACGGTGCACGAACTGCCACTCGGGATTGTCCCAGGCGATGGCCCCACACTGCTTGGAAGGAGCAATT
Organism: Pristiophorus japonicus; assembly: GCF_044704955.1. Lineage (NCBI taxonomy): Eukaryota > Metazoa > Chordata > Chondrichthyes > Pristiophoridae > Pristiophorus > Pristiophorus japonicus. Next base: position 83,563,005 of record NC_091993.1, read on the forward strand.
CGAGATGCCAGAGGAGGAAATGTATGGACTATACTCCTTCATAACCAAGAGTAAACCAATTTTGATTAATGTGAAGTTCAACGGGATACCGGTATCGATGGAACTGGACACAGGGGCGAGTCAATCGATCATGAACGAGAAGGCATTTAATAAGCTGTGGGATACTAAGACTGTGAAGCTCAGGCTGAGCCCTGTTAACGCCAAGCTGTGCACGTACACCAAAGAACTGATAAAGGTGATTGGCAGTGCATAAATTAAGGTGTCATATAATGGTGCAGTTCACGAGTTACTGCTGCTGCTTGGTCCATGATAAAGCTTGGGCAGTTGCGTATATGATGAGGGAGAAGGTCGAAATCGAACTGGACAGACTCCAGCGTGAAGGGACCATATCACCGGTCGAATTTAATGAATGGGCCAGCCCCATTGTTCCTGTGCTGAAAAGTGATGGCACAGTCAGAATCTGTGGAGACTATAAGGCTACGATCAACAGGGTTTCGAAACAAGATCAGTACCCGTTACCGAAGGCTGATGACTTGTTTGCGATGCTAGCCGGAGGGAAGTCGTTCACAAAACTGGACTTGACGTCGGCCTATATGACGCAGGAGTTGGTTGAGACGTCGAAGAGACTTAGGTGCACTAACACGCACAAAGGACTGTTTATTTACCACAGGTGCCCTTTTAGAATTCGCTCGGCTGCAGCAATATTCCAGAGGAACATGGAAAGTCTGCTGAAGTCCGTTCCCAGAACCGTCGTGTTCCAAGATGACATCCAGATCACCGGTCGTGACTCCAAGGAACATCTGAACAACCTGGAAGAGGTTCTACTGCGTTTGGACAGAGTGGGACTCAGACTTAAACGCTCAAAGTGCGTCTTCATGGCACCGGAGGTCGAATTCCTCGGGAGGAAAATCAAATCGCTGCTGATGGCATCAGACCTACTGACGTGAAAACCAAAGCCATGAAGAATGCACCCAAACCGCAGAATGTGACGGAGCTGCGTTCGTTCCTGGGTTTACTCAACTACTTTGGTAACTTCCTACCTAAATTGAGCACCTTACTTGAACCACTGCACATCCTACTGAGAAAAGGCAACAACTCTGTGTGGGGCACATTGCAAGACAGAGCTTTCGAGAAAGTCACCAATCTGCTTTGCTCGAACAAGCTGCTGGTACATTATGACCCATGTAAACGTTTAGTTTTGGCCTGTGACGCATCGTCATATGGAATTGGTTGCGTGTTACAACAAGCCAATGAGTCGGGGAAACTTCAACCTGTCGCGAATGCATCCAAAAGTTTATCTAAAGCAGAAACAGCCTACAGTATGGTAGAAAAAGAAGCTTTAGCGTGTGTGTACGATGTTACAAAGATGCATCAATACCTGTTCGGTCTGAGGTTTGAATTAGCGACCGATCACAAGCCGCTCATTTCGTTATTTTCTGAGAGCAAAGGTATCAATACCACGCTTCATCCTGCATCCATAGGTGTGCGTTGACATTATCTGCCTATGATTATATCATTCACCACAGACCTGGCACAGAGAATTGTGCCGATGCTTTGAACCGGTTGCTGTTGCCCACACCGGAGGTGGAAACGCCACAACCGGCAGATTTAATGTTAATTATGGAGGCTTTTGAGAGTGAATGTATCCCTGTCACGGCTCAACAATTAAGACCTGGACCAGACAGGACCCAATATTACTTGTGTTAAAGAGTTGCATCCTCAAAGGGGATTGGTCTGCCAGACCTAAGCAAATGTGCGAGGAGACCAAACCATACATTCGTCACAAGGACAAACTGTCTTTTCAAGCAGATTGCATATTGTAGAGCAATTGAGTTGTAATGCCTAAGAAAGGGAGAGAGAAGTTTGTGCGTGAGTTAAACAGCACACATCCTGGTATAGTGATGGTGAAGGCCATCGCCATGTCCCACGTATGGTGGCCGGGAATTGATTCTGAGCTGGAAGCACGCATGCATTAGTGCAACACCTGCATGCAGCTCAGCGAGGCACCAGCGGAATCGCCGCTGAGTCTGTCGTCGGGGCCATCCAAACCTTGGTCCAGGCTCCATGTAGATTTTGCAGGTCCCTTCCTGGGCAAGATGTTTTTAGTGGTGGTGGATGCTTATTCGAATTGGATAGAATAGATAATCATGTCATCCAGTACATCCACGGCAACCATAGAGAATCTCAATGTCATGTTCACGACACATGGTCTGCCTGACATAGTGTTGAGCGACAATGGGTCGTGCTTCACCAGGCAGGAGTTTCAGGAATTTGTAAAACTTAACGGCATAAAACATGTAAGGTCAGCATCGTTCAAGCCTGCGTCCAACGGGTTAGCAAAACATGCAGTACAAATTATCAAGCAAAGCATGAGGACAATAATCTAAGGGTCACTGCAGACCCACTTGTCTTGCATACTGCTAAGCTACAGGACAAGACCCCACACACTCACAGGGGTCTCGCCTGCTGAACTCATGATGAAAAGAGGTCGTAAGACCAAGTTATCTCTTGTACACCTGGATTTAAGTAATCATGTTGAATACAGAAGACAGAGTCAACAGGGGTACCACGTTCGCACGACTGCATCACGCGAGATTTCTGTTAATGATCCTGTATATGTGTTGAATTATGGTCAGGGTCCCAAATGGATCATTGGTATGGTCAGGGCCAAGGAGGGCAACAGAGTATTTGTTATTAAGCTCAAGAATGGGCAAACTTACAGGAAACACATGGATCAAACAAAGCTGAGACACACAGACGACCCAGAGCAGTCGGACGAAGAAACCGTCGATGACCAACCACCACCAGCAGCCTTCATTGGACTCAAGGGTCATCAGTGTACCCGGAATTTCCATCACGGACTTGTTCAATAAAAATGGACTTGCAATTCCTGACATGGCCACTGCTACCCCCAACAAGTCAGCCATCCAGCCACCAGCCACAACAGACTCCGCACATTCACCCAAGGCCGGAATCGAACTGAGACGGTCAACCGGGGAGCGTAAAGCACCGGACCGTGAGCAGCACGCACATGGTGCTGCTCTGGTATAAAAGGCCAGCCATTTTGTGAGTCAGGCACTTTGGGCCGCAATAAAGCAGAAGCAAGCTTGTACCTTATTCAGTTAAACAGTACTCAGTTTGTACCTTTACTCCATACATAACACGTACAATGTAGTATATATGGACTTTAGCAAGGCTTTTGATAAGGTCCCACATGAAAGTCCATTTTCATTGGCCTTGTCAATGATTGAAAGTCCATTTTCATTGAACATGTCAGTGATTGAAAGTCCATTTTCATTGACCATGTCAGTGATTGAAAGTTAATTTTCATTGTAGATTGGTCATGAAGATTAAAGCCCATGGGATACAGGGCAAAGTGGCAAGTTGGATCCAAAATTGGCTTGGAGGTAGGAAGCAAAGGGTAATAATTGATGCATGTTTTTGTGACTAGAAGGATGTTTCCAGCGGGGTTCTGTAGGGCTCAGTACTGGATCCCTTGCTCTTTGTGGTATACAGCAACAATTTAGATTTGAATATAGGGAGTATGATTAAGAAGTTTGCAGATGACACTAAAATTGGCTGTGTGATTGATAATGAAGAGGAAAGTCATGGGCTGTAGGAGGATATCGATCAACTGGTCAGGTGAGCAGAGCAGTGGCAAATGGAATTTAATTCAGAGAAGTGTTAGGTGATGCACTTTGGGAGGTCTAATAAGCAACAGGTATACACATTAAGCGGTAGGCCACTTAATAGTGTAGATGAACAAAGAGACCTTGGAGTGCTTGTCCATAGATCCCTGAAAGTAGCAGGCCAGGTGGATAAGGTGGTTAAGAAGGCATACGGAATGCTTGCCTTTATTGGCCGAGTCATAGAATATAAGAGCAGGGAGGTTATGCTTAAATTGTATAATACTTTGGTTAGGCCACAGCTGGAGTATTGCGTGCAGTTCTGCTTGCCGTATTATAGGAAGGATGTGATTGCAGAGAGGGTGCAGAGGAGATTTATTGAATGCTGCCTGGAATGGAGAATCTTAGTTATGAGGACAGATTGGATAGGCTGGGTTTGTTCTCATTGAAACAGAGGAGGTTGAGAGGAGACCTCATTGAGGTGTACAAATTATTGAGGGGCCTGGACAGATTGGATAGTAAGGGTCTATTTCCACTGATGGAGGGGTCGATTACGAGGGGACATAGTTTTAAGGTGGTTGGTGGAAGGCTTAGAGGGGATTTGAGGAGGGGCTTCTTTATGCAGAGGGTTGTGGGGATCTGGAACTCGCTGCTTGGAAGAGTGGTGGATGCAGAAATCCTCACCACTTTTAAGAGATGGTTGGATGGGCACTTGAAGTGCCAGTAATCTGCAGGGTTACGGACCTAGAGCTGATAATTGGGATTAGACTGGCTGACCTTTTGTTGGACGGCGCACATATGATGGTAAGTACTGCAGGGAATAGAACACGGCCAGGGTGATCTCTTAGACTAGTTTCGATCGACTGGATGGATCGGAGAGGAATTTTTCCAGATTTTTTCTCTCTAAATTGGCCTGGGTTTTTATCTGGTTTTTGCCTCTCCCAGGCGATCACATGGCTCCAGTTGGGGTGCAGTGTAGAATGTTTCAGTGTAAGGGGTGTCGCAGTTGTGTGAGGCGGACTGGTTGGGCTGGGTGCTCTTTGCCGTTCCGTCATTGTTCATAGGTTTATATGTAACCTTTAGGGCTGGTGACCAAGGGCCATGTGGCTCTTTGTTGGCCGGCGCGGACATGATGAGCCGAAATGGCCTCCTTCTGCACTGTAAATTTCTATGTTTCTATGTTCTATATATGATAGATGATTTCTAAAATTGTCTTATAAATAATGCTGGCCAAATGAAAATCATTGCAATGCACAATGTGTTGATGGTCATGAAATGTGGTGTCTGTGATGATCTTGATATCGGTGGAGCTTTTGTCGTGCATATGCTGTGTGTAGTGCTGGAATCACCTTGTGACCCTAGCACCCACTTCTCCTCTAATAACCTCATTTGTGTTTTGCAGCTCAGCCAACAGCGTGGCCCCAGGCAAGACCACAGAGGCCAGAATGAAAGGCGCGGGGCCAGACTCGCTGGACAATCCTAAATCTGGTGTTGAGGAGCTCGGATTCTCGTCCATCAATCCGCTGGATCTGTTCTCTATGGATGAGTGCGCAGACTTTGAGGAACCTGCATCACCCCGCTCCAGAAGCCATTCCACCCCAAGGCCATCTAGTGCTGCTCAGGTCATTCACACCTCCACTCTGGAGGTACTGGCACCAAGCACCTCGACACAGGTCGCCCCTTTTGTCCCCAGGATGGCGCCGACCCCGCGGAGGTTTTGTGGACGTGGCAGGTCTGGTCCACGACCACGACATGAGAGCGGAGAGATGGTACAGTTGTCCAGGAGGACTGTAGACATTAGTGACCAGCTCCTCGATGCATTGGGGGGCATATCCTGACAGCTGGCCACCATGACTGAGTACGTTCCACGGATGGTGGAGGCCCTGGAGGCGATAGCCAGGAACACTGCTGGCACAGGCCTCCCAGTGATCCCGGAGCACGGCACTCCACCCCTAGGTTCCACACCACCACTGCGAATGACAGATGAGAGGCAGGACCAAGATCCTGTTTCTGGATCAGAGAATGTGCCTCCTCGCCCCCCCCCTGCTCCCGTACCTGTCCAACCACCGGCTCTGCCTTCATCCCCCCCCAATGAGGCACCGCCTGAGGAGCTCTGCGGCCAGGCGCCGTGGAGCGAGGAGGGGAAGGGGTAGAGGTGGGGAGAAGAAGGGGAGGGGGGAAGGAAAGTGAGGTGCATGTCCGCAGGTGATGGCTGTGTTATATCTCCATCTGGGTATATGCAATTTGTTGTAATGTATGGGGGGAGGGGGCCATCCTTCTGCTTTACATTTATGTTCTGTGTTGCTGGACATGTTGACCATTTAATTGATGTCAATGGTCGAAAAAGTGGGGTGTGGGCGGGGATGGGGTGTTTTTGCCCTTGCAACTTATGAATTCAGACCAATGTTGGTATAAAAATTTGTTTATTGAACATAACCGTGTTGCGCATTGTCTCAGATAGTTGGACCATTACACATTGGTGATTCCTTAACATGAAAGGGTTAAATAAAACTTAACTTCAATCAACGTAAACTTTAACTGGCACCAAGGTGATGACCACCATTGATGTCTGAGCTGCACACACACAGCAGTGTGTCAGCATTGTCACTCACAGCAACGTTCTTTCAGGCAAATTGTTCAGATATCAGCTTCTGACGTAAGAGTCTTGCAGCTATGTAGCCACCACGGGCCCTTTCCTGCGGTCTGGAGGGGGGCGTGTGCAGGACATTTTGGAGCGGGAGGGTGAACTGCCAGTTGTCGTGGTGCATATAGGCACCAATGATATCGGGATGCGATCCTACAAGATGAATTTAAGGAGCTAGGAGTTAAATTAAAAAGTAGGACCTCAAAGGTAGTAATCTCAGGATTGCTACCAGTGCCACGTGCTAGTCAGAATAGGAATCACAGGATAGCTCAGATGAATATGTGGCTTGAGGAGTGGTGCAGAAGGGAGGGATTCAAATTACTGGGACATTGGAACCGGTTCTAGGGGAGGTGGGACCAGTACAAACCGGACGGTCTGCACCTGGGCAGGACCGGAACCAATGTCCAAGGGGGAGTATTTCCTAGTGCTGTTAGGGAGTGGTTAATCTAATATGGCAGGGGGATGGGAACCTAAACAGGGAGACAGAGGGAAGTAGAATGGGGGTAGAAGCAAAAGATAGAAAGAAGAAAAGTAAAAGTGGAGGGTAGAGAAACCCAAGGCAAAAATCAAAAAGGGCCACATTACAGCAAAATTCCAAAAGGGCAAAGTGTATTGAAAAGACAAGCCTGAAGGCTCTATGCCTCAATGCGAGGAGTATTCGTAATAAGGTGGACGAATTAACTGCACAGGAAGTAATGAATGAATATGATAAAATTGGCATCACAGAGACATGGCTCCAGGGTGACCAAGGCTGGGAACTCAACATCCAGGGATAGTCAACATCCTGGAGGGATAGACAGAAAGGAAAAGGCATTGCTGGTTAAAGAGGAAATTAACGCAATAGTAAAGAAGGGCATTAGCTTGGATGATGTAGAATCCCAATGGGTGGAGCTGCGCAATACCAAAGGGCAGAAAACGCGAGTGGGAGTTGTGGAGAGACCACCAAATAGTAGTAGTGAGGTTGGGGATAGCATCAAACAAGAAATTAGGGATGCGTGCAATAAAGATACAGCAGTTACCATGGGCAACTTTAATCTACATATAGATTGGGATAACCAAACTGGTAGCAATACGGTGGAGGAGGATTTTCTGGAGTGTATTAAGGATGGTTTTCTCGACCAATATGTCGAGGAATCAACTAGAGAGTTGGCCATCCTAGACTGGGTGATGTGTAATGAGAAAGGACTAATTAGCAATCTTGTTGTGCGAGGCCCCTTGGGGAAGAGTGACCATAATATGGTAGAATTCTTTATTACAATGGAGAGTTACACAGTTAATTCAGAGACTAGGGTCCTGAACTTAAGGAAAGGTAACTTCGATGGTATGAGGTGTGAATTGGCTAGAATAGACTGGCAAATGATACTTAAAAGGTTGACGGTGGATAGGCAATGACAAACATTTAAAGATCACATGAATGAACTTCAACAATTGTACATCCCTGTCTGGAGTAAAAATTAAACGGGGAAGGCGGCTCAACCGTGGCTAACAAGGGAAATTAAGGATAGTGTTAAATCCAAGGAAGAGGCATATAAATTGGCCAGAAACAGCAGCAAACCTGAGGACTGGGAGAAATTTAGAATTCAGCAGAGAAGGACAAAGGGTTTAATTAGGAGGGGGGAAATAGAGTATGAGAGGAAGCTTGCCGGGAACATAAAAACTGACTGCAAAAGCTTCTATAGTTATGTGAAGAGAAAAAGATTAGTTAAGACAAATGTAAGTCCCTTGCAGTCAGATTCAGGTGAATTTATAATGGGGACAAAGAAATGGCAGATCAGTTGAACAAATACTTTGGTTCTGTCTTCACTAAGGAAGACACAAATAACTTTCCGGAAGTACCAGGGGACCGAAGGTCTAGTGAGAAGGAGGAACTGAAGGATATCCTTATTGGGCGGGAAATTGATGGGACTGAAGGCCAATAAATCCCCGGGGCCTGATAGTCTGCATCCCAGAGTACTTAAGGAAGTGGCCATAGAAATAGTGGATGCATTGGTGATAATTTTCCAACAGTCTATCAACTCTGCATCAGTTCCTATGGGCTGTAGGGTAACTAATGTAACACCACTTTTGAAAAAAGGAGGGAGAGAAAAAATGGGTAATTATAGACCGGTTAGCCTGACATCAATAGTTGGGAAAATGTTGGAATCAATTATTAAAGATGAAATAGCAGCGCATTTGGAAAGTAGTGACAGCATCGGTCCAAGTCAACATGGATTTATGAAAGGGAAATCATGCTTGGCAAATCTTCTGAAATTTTTTGAGGATGTAACTAGTAGAGTGGACATGGGAGAACCAGTGGATGTGGTGTATTTGGACTTTCAAAAGGCTTTTGACAAAGCCCCACACAAGAGATTGGTGTGCAAAATCAAAGCACATGGTATTGGGGGTAATGTACTGACGTGGATAGAGAACTGGTTGGCAGACAGGAAGCAAAGAGTCGGGATAAACGGGTCCTTTTCAGAATAGCAGGCAGTGACTAGTGGGGTGCCGCAGGGCTCAGTGCTGGGACCACAGCTCTTTACAATATACATTAATGATTTAGATGAAGGAATTGAGTGTAATATCTCCAAGTTTGAAGATGACACTAAACTGGATGGCGGTGTGAGCTGTGAGGAGGACGCTAAGAGGCTGCAGGGTGACTTGGACAGGTTAGGTGAGTGCATGGCAGATGCAGTATAATGTGGATAAATGTGAGGTTATCCATTTTGGGGACAAAAACATGAAGGCAGAATATTACCTGAATGGTGGCAGATTAGGAAAAGGGGAGTTGCAACGAGACCTGGGTGTCATGATTCATCAGTCATTGAAAGTTGGCATGCAGGTGCAGCAGGCGGTGAAGAAGGCAAATGGTATGTTGGCCTTCATAGCTAGGGGATTTGAATGTAGGAGCAGGGAGTTGTTGCTGCAGTTGTACAGGGCCTTGGTGACATGTCACCTGGAAAATTGAGTTCAGTTTTAGTCTCCTAATCTGAGGAGTGCTATTGAGGGAGTGCAGCGAAGGTTCACCAGAATGGCTGGACTGACATATGAGGAAAGACTGGATCAACTGGGCCTTTATTCACTGGAGTTTAGAAGGATGAGAGGGGATCTCATAAAAACATATAAGATTCTGACGGGACTGGACAGGTTAGATGCGGGAAGAATGTTCCCGATGTTGGGGAAGTCCAGAACCAGGGGACACAGTCTTAGGATAAGGGGTAGCCCATTTAGGACTGAGATGAGGAGAAACTTCTTCACTCAGAGAGTTCTTAATCTGTGGAATTCCCTACCGCAGATAGTTGTTGATGCCAGTTCATTGGATATATTCAAGAGGGAGTTAGATATGGCCCTTACGGCTAAAGGGATCAAGGGGTATGGAGAGAAAGCAGGAAAGGGATACTGAGGGAATGATCAGCCTTCGAATGGTGGTGCAGGCTCGAAGGGCCGAAGGGCCTACTCCTGCACCTATTTTCTGTGTTTCTATGTTTCTATGTTGCATGGCCAGCCTGATTGTCTGGCCCTAGGTCAGCATCCAGCCCCTCGTCCTCCTCTTCCTCTCTCTCCTGAGGTGAAACATCAGTCCCTTCTGGCAATTCTTGGCCCCTCCTGATAGCCAGGTTGTGCAGCATGGTGCACACGTCCACAAATTTAGCTACTTGCTCAGGGTTGTATTGTAGCTCCCCTCCTGAGTGGTCCAAGCATCTGAAGCACTGTTTAAGCACAGTTATTGTTTTCTGGACCACATTGCATGTGTCTCTGTGGCTCTGGTTGTATCGCTTCTCGGCCTCGGTGTGAGTGTCACACAGGGGGGTCATCAGCCAGGTAGCTAGGCCATATCGGTTGTCACCAAGCATCCAGTATTGTCCTTGTGGCTGACTCTTAAACATGTCAGAGAAAGCGCTCTCACACAAGATGTGAGCCTCATCGAAGCTGCCCGGACATTTGGTATTCACTGCCATTATGATCCGGTTGTGGTCGACAACTAGTTGGACCTTCAAGGAGCGAAGTCCTTTTCTGTTATGAAAAAGCTCTGGGACCTGAGATGGTGCCCGGATGGCGATGTGAGTGCCCTGTATTGCTCCCTGCACCCTGGGGAACTTAGCAATGCGGTAGAATGCTCCAGCCCTGTCAGTCTGAGCCTCCATGGTCATGGGGAAGCTGATAAAATCCATCCTTCGCGCGTACAGGGCCTCCGTGACCTGTCTAATGCAGCGATGGGTGACATGGTGAAACAGAGGGGAAATCTTGACCGCTGAGGCCCGAAAGGAACCAGATGCGTAGAAAGACAATGCCGCAGTGATCTTGACCTCGACCGACACTGATGTCCTGATGGCAGGCTGCATATGTCGCCTGGTTAGCTCACATATTTTATTGATCATCACCTTGTGGAAGCGCAGTCTCCGAAGGCAGATGTGCTCGGACACGTTGAGGTAAGACCTCTTTTCCCTGTAAGTGCGGGGTGTGTATGGTCTGGACCTCCTCCTCATTCTTGCATATCTTAAATTGGGCACATAATGATGTGCATCACACATTGAGCAATTTGCAGTCTGCAGGATCTGCATATTAATCAATGCCGGCTGAGAAATGGCTGGCCCCATTGCAATGAAAGTATAATAGCGATTGATCAGAAGCAATCATTTCCTCACTAAAATACACCTACAGTAAACCCGCCAATAGTCCAAAGTCTGAAAATATCTCTGTTGAGATGGTCACTTCACCTGAGAAGAACTCCAGAGTCAATCTAAACCCTCCCGAAGTTCAAGCGGCCTTTTGAATGAAGTGAACTGCGATTTAAAAAATGGCGTCCACACCGCTGTGATTCATTCAGAACAGTTCCACTTTTTCTGAGCGGTGTTTTGGGCGAGCAATATTGTGGACAAGATGTGTGCGAGGTGGTGAAATTGATGCTGGCCGATCTCCTGGGCGTGAGTTTTAGCAAATGGGATCTTTATGACAAAAAAAAGTGGGCGGGTGGTATTATTGAATCTCAACTTTAATTACGTGCGGAAACTAACACCGGGCAATGTTATGGGCGTTGATTTCACCCATTCTGATGATTTCGCCCCAAAAAAATGAGCGGGCGGTATTATTTTTTCTCGGCAATACGCACATGGGGAAAGTAACGCTCAGCAATAAGTGTCTGAAAAATGGGCGTCAGTTTTCATTTTGTGGCTAAATGGGCGATATCTGGGCGTTATATGTCATTTCAGCGATAAAATGGACGTTCAGTGGGCGTTATGCATGCAAAAAAAGTGAAAAATTTAGCCCATGTCTGTTACACTAATCCTTTGCCAAAATGAAATCAGTGGATCTTGGTCCATAGTTATGGATGTGATGGTATTGGCAGATAGGTACAGAACACGACTGGTGCAGCTTGACCTGCCTGGCATCCCTCAGCTGGTTTTCCTCTCCTGCTTCCATTGGAAGCTGAGATATCTGGGGATTCCCACCGGGGAACCCGTTGGTGACACTAATGGAGCTGCGGGGAGGAAAAAGCAGCATATTAATTACTACCCCATTATATATGGGCATGATTTGCATCTGGTGCTGTAATGTATTTATGGCCAGAAAATGACACCAGAGGCATTGTGACATGATTGCTGTGTGATCTGAATATTAGTATGCAGCCACCACCTGTTTGAAACAGGAGCTTCCAGTACCCGACATTATGCCGAGTGAAATTGCACTGCAGACCCAGTGTTCTGGATTCTTGCCACTTTCTGTGCTCTGTTATGTGCCAAATATTGGTGCCAATAAATCAAAGATTATAATCTTGAAACTAATCGATGATCACAAACTACAATGGTTATGAATCCTGTACACACTCATATAGAGTTACAATGTATCATATTTCACGACTGATTTACAATTTTACAATGTGGATTTATTAAGGTTTGGAGTCTTATTTTATTCATTGTTGCATTACAAAAATGATGCACTGTTTCTAATGTGATTTTAGCAATAAAATCCCGAACACTAAAGCAGCATGTGGCTCAATCTAACACATGGAAGCTGAGCTGGTAATAGAAAGTGCTGTTTGTTCCAACTCAAATTTCATTGGAATATCCCGAACCCTCCCCCCACTACCACTGCTACTGTACTATTCACTTCCATCATTGTTATGGTAATATTTAGAAACAGAGGTGACACGAGGATAAAAAAATTTACACAACGAGTGGTGAGGATTTGAAATGCACGGCCTGATAAGGTGGTGAATACAGATTTAATAGTGAACAGTCAAAAGGGGATTGCATAAATACTTGAAGGAAAAAATAATTGCAGGGATGTGGGGAAAGAGTGGGGGCACGAAGCTAACTGGATTGCTCTTAAAAAGAGCCAACACAGACTCAATGGGCCAAATGGCTTCCATCTGTGCTGTACAATTCAATACTTGAATGGTTTTCCCATTCAGAGCTGTAAGAGTGGGGGATTTCAACTACCCTAATATTAACTGGGAAAAAGGTAGTGTGAATGGTACAGAGGGTGCGGAATTCTTAAAATGCATTTAGGAGAACTTATTTAGCCAGTATGTAAAAAGCCCAACAAGGGAGGGGACAGTTCTGGACTTGGTTTTGAGGAATGAAGAAGGGCAGGTAGAAGGGAACATACTTGCTCTGTACCCTCAGGATCTCCTCCTTGAATACCACCCATTGCTCTGATGAGATAAAAATAGTGAGAGGGGAAATATTAAGGGGCTAAGCAGCTTTGAAAGTGGATAAATCCCCAGACCTGGATGAAATGTATTACAGGCTGTTAAGAGAAGCAAAAGAGGAAATAGCAGAGGCTCTGACCATTATTTTCCAATCCTCTCTGGCTACAGGTGTGGTGCCAGAGGACTGAAGGACTGTTAATGATCATAATTCAGTTAGATTTAGGGTAGTTATGGGAAAGGACAAAGGGGGACCAGGACTAAAAGTTCTCAATTGGAGTAAAGTCAATTTTGCTGAGCTGAGATGGGATTTGGCCAAAGTGGACTGGAAACGGCTACTTGATGGTAAATCAGTGTCAGAGCAGTGGGAGGCATTCAAGGAGGAGATCCTGAGGATACAGAGCAAGTATGTTCCTTTAAAAAAAGGGTGGGGCTAACAAATCTAGAGTCCCCTGGATGTCAAGGGGCATACAGGGTAAAATAGAGAAAAAAGGGAAAACTTATGATGGATACCGAGAACTCAACACTGCAGAAAATCTAGAAGAGTATAAGAAGTGCAGGGGTGCAATTAAAAAAGATATCAGAAAAACAAAAAGAAAGAGCATGAAAGAACGGTGGCAAGTAAAATCAGGGAAAACCCAAAGATGTTTTATAAATATATTAAGAGCAAGAGGACAACTAGAGAAAGAGTGGGGCCTATTAGAGACCATAAAGGAAATATGACGAGGAATACGTGGGTAGGATTCTTAATGAATACTTTGCATTCGTTTTCACAAAAGAGAGGGGCGATGCAGATGTTGCAATGAGGGAGGAGGAGTGTGAAATATTAGACGAGATAAAAATAGTGGGAGAGGAAATATTAAGGGGCTTAGCAGCTTTGATAGTGGATAGTTTGAAAGTAGTGATGTTTGAGAGGGCATCAAACAGGAAATTAGGGGTGCATGCAATAAAGGTGCAGCAGTTATCATGGGTGACTTTAATATGCATATAGATTGGGCTAACCAAGCTGGAAGCAATACAGTGGAGGAGGATTTCCTGGAGTGCATAAGGGATGGTTTTCGAGACCAATATGTCGAGGAACCAACTAGGGGGGAGGCCATCTTAGACTGGGTGTTATGTAATGAGAGAGGATTAATTAGCAATCTCGTTGTGCGAGGCCCCTTGGGGAAGAGTGACCATAATATGGTGGAATTCTGCATTAGGATGGAGAATGAAACAGTTAATTCAGAGACCATGGTCCAGAACTTAAAGAAGGGTAACTTTGAAGGTATGAGGCGTGAATTGGCTAGGATAGATTGGCGAATGATACTTAAAGGGTTGACAGTGGATGGGCAATGGCAGACATTTAGAGGCTGCATGGATGAACTACAACAATTGTACATCCCTGTCTGGCGTAAAAATAAAAAAGGGAAGATGGCTCAACCGTGGCTATCAAGGGAAATCAGGGGTAGTATTAAAGCCAAGGAAGTGGCATACAAATTGGCCAGAAATAGCAGCGAACCCGGGGACTGGGAGAAATTTAGAACTCAGCAGAGGAGGACAAAGGGTTTGATTAGAGCAGGGAAAATAGAGTGCGAGAGGAAGCTTGCAGGGAACATTAAGACAGACTGTAAAAGCTACATAGATATGTAAAGAGAAAAAGGTTATTAAAGACAAACGTAGGTCCCCTGCAGTCAGAATCAGGGGAATTCAAAACGGGGGACAAAGAAATGGCAGACCAACTGAACAAGTACTTTGGTTCGGTATTCACTAAGGAGGACACAAACAACCTTCCGGATATAAAAGCGGTCAGAGGGTCTAATAAGAAGGAGGAACTGAGGGAAATCCTTATTAGTCGGGAAATTGTGTTGGGGAAATTGATGGGATTGAAGGCCGATAAATCCCCAGGGCCTGATGGACTGCATCCCAGAGTACTTAAGGAAGTGGCCTTGGAAATAGCAGATGCATTGACAGTCATTTTTCAACATTCCATAGACTCTGGATCAGTTCCTATGGAGTGGAGGGTAGCCAATGTAACCCCACTATTTAAAAAAGGAGGGAGAGAGAAAACAGTGAATTATAGACCGGTCAGCCTGACATCGGTAGTGGGTAAAATGATGGAATCAATTATAAAGGATGTCACAGCAGCGCATTTGGAAAGAGGTGACGTGATAGGTCCAAGTCAGCATGGATTTGTGAAAGGGAAATCATGCTTGACAAATCTTCTAGAATTTTTTGAGGATGTTTCCAGTAGAGTGGACAAGGGAGAACCAGTTGATGTGGTGTATTTGGACTTTCAGAAGGTTTTCGACAAGGGGTCCCACACAAGAGATTAATGTGCAAAGTTAAAGCACATGGGATTGGAGGTAGTGTGCTGGCGTGGATTGAGAACTGGTTGGCAGACAGGAAGCAAAGAGTAGGAGTAAATGGGTACTTTTCAGAATGGCAGACAGTGACTATTGGGGTACCATAAGGTTCTGTGCTGGGGCCCCAGCTGTTTACATTGTACATTAATGATTTAGACGAGGGGATTAAAAGTAGTATCTCCAAATTTGCGGATGACACTAAGTTGGGTGGCAGTGTGAGCTGCGAGGAGGATGCTATAAGGCTGCAGAGTGACTTGGATAGCTTAGGTGAGTGATCAAATGCATGGCAGATGAAGTATAATGTGGATAAATGTGAGGTTATCCACTTTGGTGATAAAAACAGAGAGACAGACTATTATCTGAATGGTGACAGATTAGGAAAAGGGGAGGTGCAATGAGACCTGTGTGTCATGGTCCATCAATCATTGAAGATTGGCATGCAGGTACAGCAGGCAGTAAAGAAAGCAAATGGCATGTTGCCTTCATAGCGAGGGGATTTGAGTACAGGGGCAGGGAGGTGTTACTGCGGTTATACAGGGCCTTGGTGAGGCCACACCTGGAGTATTGTGTACAGTTTTGGTCTCCTAACTTGAGGAAGGACATTCTTGCTATTGAGGGAGTGCAGCGAAGGTTCACCAGACTGATTCCCGGGATGGCGGGACTGACATATCAAGAAAGACTGGATCAACTGGGCTTGTATTCACTGGAGTTCAGAAGACTGAGAGGGGATCTCATAGAAACGTTTAAAATTCTGACGGGTTTAAACAGGTTAGATGCAGGAAGAATGTTCCCAATGTTGGGGAAGTCCAGAACCAGGGATCACAATCTAAGGATAAGGGGTAAGCCATTTAGGACCGAGATGAGGAGAAACTTCTTCACCCAGAGAGTGGTGAACCTGTGGAATTCTCTACCACAGAAAGTTGTTGAGGCCAATTCACTCAATATATTCAAAAAGGAGTTAGATATAGTCCTTACTACTAGGGGGATCAAGGGGTATGGCGGGAAAGCAGGAATGGGGTACTGAAGTTGCATGTTCAGTCATGAACTCATTGAATGGCGGTGCAGGCTCGAAGGGCCGAATGGCCTACTCCTGCACCTATTTTCTATGTTTAAATCCCCATGCCTGGATAAAATGTATCACAGGCTGTTAAGAGAAACAAAAGAGGAAACTGCAGACGCTCTGACCATCATTTTCCAATCCTCTCCGGCTACATAGAAACATAGAAAATAGGTGCAGGAGTAGGCCATTCGGCCCTTTGAGGCTGCACTACCATTCAATAAGATCATGGCTGATGATTCCATCAGTACCCCTTTCCTGTTTTCTCTCCATACCCCTTGATCGCTTGAGCCATAAGGGCCATATCTAACTCCCTCTTGAATATATCCAAAGAACTGGCATCAACAACTCTCTGCGATAGGGAATTCCACAAGTTAACAACTCTCTGAGTGAAGAAGTTTCTCCTCATCTCAGTCCTAAATGGGCTACCCCTTATCCTAAGACTGTGTCCCCTGGTTCTGGACTTCCCCAACATCGGGAAAATTCTTCCCGCATCTAACCTGTCCAGTCCCGTCTGAATCTCATATGTTTCTATGCGATCCCCTCTCATCCTTCTAAACTCCAGATTATAAAGATCCAGTTGATCCAGTCTCTCCTCATGTCAGTCCCGCCATCCCGGGAATCAGTCTGGTGAACCTTCGCTGCACTCCCTCAATAGCAAGAATGTCCTTCCTCAGATTAGGAGACCAAAACTGAACACAATGTTCCAGGTGAGGCCTCACTAAGGCCCTGTACATCTGCAGTAAGACCTCCCTGCTCCTATACTCAAATTCTCTAGCTATGAAGGCGAACATACCATTTGCCTTCTTCACCGCCTGCTGTACCTGCATGCCAACTTTCAATGACTGATGAACCATGACACCCAGGTCTCATTGCACCTCCCCTTTTCCTAATCTGCCGCCATTCAGATAAAATTCTGCCTTCGTGTTTTTGCCCCCAAAGTGGATAACCTTACATTTATCCACATTTTACTGCATCTGCCATGCATTTGCCCACTCACCTAACCTGTCCAAGTCACCCTGCAGCTTCTTAGCGTCCTCCTCATAGCTTACACCGCCACCCAGTTTAGTGTCATCTGCAAACTTGGAGATATTACACTCAATTCCTTCATCTAAATCATTAATGTATATTGTAAAGAGCTGGGGTCCCAGCACTGAGCCCTGCGGCAGCCCACTAGTCACTGCCTACCATTCTGAAAAGGACCCGTTTATCCCAACTCTCTGCTTCCTGTCTGCCAACCAGTTCTCTATCCACGTCAGTACATTACCCCCAATACCATGTGCTTTGATTTTGCACACCAATCTCTTGTGTGGGACCTTGTCAAAAGCCTTTTGAAAGTCCAAATACACTACATCCACTTTTTCTCCCTTTTTCTCTACTAGTTACATCCTCAAAAAATTCCAGAAGATTTGTCAAGCATGATTTCCCTTTCATAAATCCATACTGACTTGGACCGATCCCGTCACTGCTTTCCAAATGCGCTGCTCTTTCATCTTTAATAATTGATTCCAACATTTTCCCCACTACTGATGTTAAGCTAACCGGTCTATAATTACCCTTTTCTCTCTCCCTCCTTTTTTCAAAAGTGGTATTACATTAGCTACCCTCCAATCCATAGGAACTGATCCAGAGTCGATAGACTGTTGGAAAATGATCACCAATGCATCCACTATTTCTAGGGCCACTTCCTTAAGTACTCTGGGATGCAGACTATCAGGCCCCGGGGATTTATCGGCCTTCAATCCCATCAATTTCCCTAACACAATTTCCCACTTTATAAGGATATCCTTCAATTCCTCCTTCTCACTAGACCCTCGGTCCCCTAGTATTTACAGAAGATTATTTGTGTCTTGCTTCGTGAAAACAGAACCAAAGTATTTGTTTAACTGGTCCACCATTTCTTTGTTCCCCATTATAAATTCACGTGAATCTGACTGCAAGGGACCTACATTTGTTTTCACTAATCTTTTTCTCTTCACATATCTATAGAAGCTTTGGCAGTCAGTTTTTATGTTCCCAGCAAGCTTCCTCTCATACTCTATTTTCCCCCTCCGAATTAAACCCTTTGTTCTCCTCTGCTGTATTACAAAATTCTCACAGTCCTCAGGTTTGCTGCTTTTTCTGGCAAATTTATATGTCTCTTCCTTGGATTTAACACTATCCTTAATTTCCTTTGTTAGCCACAGTTAAACCACCTTCCCCATTTTATTTTTACTCCAGACAGGGATGTACAATTATTGAAGTTCATCCATGTGATCTTTAAATGTTTGCAATTGCCTATCCAATGTCAACCCTTTAAATATCACTCGCCAGTCTACTCTAGCCAATTCACGTTCATACCGTCAAAGTTACCTTTTCTTAAGTTCAGGACCCTAGTCTCTGAATTAACTGTGTCACTCTCCATCTTAATAAAGAATTCTACCATATTATGGTCACTTTTCCCCAAGGGGCCTCACACAACAAGATTGTTAATTAGTCCTTTCTCATTACACATCACCCAGTCTAGGATGGCCAGCCCTCTCGTTGGTTCCTCGATATATTGGTCTAGAAAACCATCCCTAATACACTCCAGGAAATCCCATTGCTACCAGTTTGGTTAGCCCAGTCACATGTAGATTAAAGTCGCTCATGATAACTGCTGTACCTTTATTGCACGCATCCCTAATTTCTTGTTTGATGCTGTCCCCATCCTCATTACTACTATTTCGGGGTCTGTACACAACTCCCACTAGTGTTTTCTGCTTTTTGGTATTCCGTAGCTCCGCTCATCCAGATTCCACATCATTCAAGCTGATGTCCTTCCTTACTATTGCATTAATTTCCTCTTTAACCAGCAACGCCACCTCATCTACTTTTCCTTTCTGTCTATCCTTCCTAAATGTTGAATACCCCTGGATGTTGAGTTCCCAGCCTGGTCACCCTGGAGCCATGTCTCCAAAATGCCAATTACATCATATCCATTAACTGCTGCAGGTGTGGTGCCAGAGGACTGGAGGAGTGCTAATGTTGTACCTTTGTTTAAAAAGGGAGAAAGGGATAGGCTGATTAATTACAGACCAGTCAGCCTAACTCGGTGCTGGGAAAATTATTGAAAAAATTCCTGAGGGGCAGGATAAATGTTCATTTGGAAAGACATGGATTAATCAAGGCCAGTCAGCATGGCTTTGTTAAGGGAAGGTCGTGTCTGACTAACTTGATTGAATTTTTCGAGGAGGTAACCAGTAGGGTCGATGAGGGCAGTGCATATGATGCAGTGTATATAGATTTTAGCAAAGCTTTTGATAAGGTCCCATATAGTAGACTGGTCATGAAAGCAATAGCCCATGTGATCCAGGGCAAAGTGGCAAGCTGGATCCAAAATTGGCTCAGAGGCAGGAAGCAAAGGGTTGATGGGTGTTTTTGTGACTGGAAGGCTGTTTCCAGTGGGGTTCCGCCGGACTCAGTGCTGGGTCCCTTGCTTTTTGTGGTATTTATTAATGACTTGGACTTAAATGTTGGTTATGATTTAGAAGTTAGCAGATGACACTAAAATAGGCTGTGTGGTTGATGATGAAAAAGAAAGCTGCGGAGTGCAGGAAGATATTAATGTACTCGTCAGGTGGGCTGAACAGTGGCAAATGGAATTCAATCCGAATAAGTGTGAGGTAATTCATTTGGGGAGGTCTAACAAGGAAAGGGAACACACATTAAATGGTACTACACTGAAAAGTGAAGAGGAATAAAGGGACCTTGGAGTGCAGGTCCACAGATCCCTGAAGGTAGCAGGCCAGGTAGATAAGGTGGTTAAGAAGGCATATGGAATACTTGCCTTTATTAGTCGAGGCATGGAATACAAGAGCAAGGACGTTATACTTGAACTGTATAAAACACTAGTTGGGCCACAGCTAGAGTACTGTGTGCAGTTCTGGTCACAACATTACAGGAAATATGTGATTGCACTAGAAAGGGTGCAGAGGAGATTTACAAGAATGTTGCCTGTACTGGAGAATTTTGGCTATGAGGAAAAATTGGAGATGCTGGTTGTTTTCTTTGGAACAGAGGAGGGTGAGGGGAGACCTGATTGAGGTGTATAAAATTATGAGGGGCCTGGATAAAGTGGATAGAAAGGACCTATTTTCCTT
The DNA here is from genome assembly GCF_044704955.1 of Pristiophorus japonicus. Classification (NCBI taxonomy): domain Eukaryota; kingdom Metazoa; phylum Chordata; class Chondrichthyes; family Pristiophoridae; genus Pristiophorus; species Pristiophorus japonicus. The sequence goes on from NC_091993.1 coordinate 83,583,423, forward strand.
GACAGAAGAGTCAACAATCAGGGGGCATAGATTTAAAATAATTGGGGGAGGTTTAGAGGAGATATGAAGGGACATTTCTTCACCCAGAGGGTGGTGAGGTTCTGGAGCTCACTGCCTAATAGGGTGGAAGAGGCAGGAACACTCACCACATTTAAAAGATACTTGGATGTGCACTTGTATGTCATAACCTACAGGGCTATGGACTAAGAGCTGGAAAGTGGGATTAGGTTGGATAGCTCTTGGTCGGCCGGCACAGACACGATGGGCCGAAATGGCCTCCATCCGTGCTGTAAATTTCTATGATTCTATGATTAAACTCACTAAATGATAGGTCTGAATGGCAGTAAAATATTTATTTTTCAACTCGTCTATGAGGTTTATTAAAAAAAAACTTTGCTGGTGTTCATTCATCCAACGTTTAATGGATAGGAATCCTGAGAGCAATGTGTCAATCGGCGTTCAATTGGTAACACATTCACTTCTGAGTCAGAAGGCTGTGGGTTCAAGTCCCACTGCAGAGACTTGAGCATATAATGCAGGCTGACACTTCGGTGAGGGAGTACTGCACTGTCGGAGGTGCCGTCTTTTAGGTGAAGTGTTAAACCAAGTTCCATCTGTCCTCTCTAGTGAGCATAAGCATGGCACTATTTCATCGTCACCAGGTCAAAATCCTGGAACTCCCTCCCTAACAGCACTGTGGGGGTACCTTCACCACACAGACTGCAGCGGTTCAAGACAAAGTCTCACCACCACCTTCTCAAGGGCAATTAGAGATGGGCAATAAATGTTGGCTTTTGCCAGCGACACCCACATCCCATGAACGAATAAAAAATATATAATTTCAAAGAAGGGAAGCAAAATTCTCCCCGATATCCTGGCCAATATTTATCCCTCAACCAACACCACAAAAAAACAGATTATCTAATCATTATGACAATGCTGCTTGTGGGATCTTGCTGCGTGCAAACTGACTGCCGCATTTACATTACAACAGTGACTACACTTCAAAAGTACTTCATTGCCTGTAAAGTGCCATGGAATGTCCTCAGGTCATGAATGGCACTATATAAATGCAAATCTTTCTTTCTTTCTAAACATGAATATCCATCATCATCATCACAGACAGTCCCTTGAAACGAGGATGACTTGCTTCCACGCCAAAAAAGGATGAGTTCACATCATCCTAATGATCCCAAGGACCTAATATTCCAGGTCCCAAACTACATCCGAAAGGGTGGAAGATGCCTGTGCATGAGTTTTTTTTAACATGTGGTGGGCGTTGCACAACAGCCGCCACACGGGCTTAACAGAGCTAGGTCTTGGTCCAGTGGCGAGAGTTATCCAAGACAACTGGAGACCAGCTCTGCTGCATGGACCTAGTGCGCGCCCATATCGCAGTCATGTATCATGTGTCACATAGGTCATGTGTGCACACATGAACATAAGGTCCTAAGGCCTACCAATATTACATTTTACTCATGTTTACTTTTCACTTAAACTAAAACTAATGAATAGAGGGAAATATGTTTTCCTTTGGCAGCTTAACTGAAGAGTTTATTTGTATTTCATCCTTTACTTTTTAACTCTTTGCAGCTTTAAAAAAATTGAGATGGCTTTTTGCCGATTTGCTGCCTCCTTGTGATAATAGTTAGCATTCTATACTTTTGCCATTTCCCTGTACTCCTGTTCCCCTCTATTTTTTGATCATTCATGTAAAGGGATTACCCCATTTTCCATCATTAGTTCTGACAAAACGATCACAACATAAAATGTGAAACCATCTTTTCTCTTGCCAAATGCCGAAAAGCCTCCTGTGTATTTCGAGCATTTTATTTTTATTTTGATTTCCAAGGTTCACAGTTTTTTCAATTTAACTACTTATTTTGTCTATAGCTTCTAGTCAGTCAAATATTCTAAATTAACTGAGAGCTTGAAATGTTATAATGTGATTTCTATTTGTATAATGCCATTTGAATTGCTTGTTTATACAAACTTTGCCTAGTTCTGTATTTTTACTGAAAGAACATAAAACGTGTGTTTAATTTATTTTGATTTTTTAGAATTCTGTACCATTTCTCAGTCTGTTGTGTAGTTTCTGAAGGCTGTGAACCAAATGTTGGTGGCAGCATATAGCTGCTGTCAGTGAGCTAGATAGTCTATGTTCTGTTGGGAACAAAAATAAACATGATAATCTCTATAGATTGTTTAAAACAGGACCTTTGATCAAATAAATCAAAATTATATTTGAGTCTTTTAATTAAAAATAAACTTTTCATTGGAGATAGATTTTGATGGCACAATCATGCAGCCTGCAATGGCAAATAGAGTTATGGGAACGCTGGGGAATTGGTAATTTATAATTTTGGAAGCAAGTTTCAATTACAGTGATGAATTTCACGAGGGAACTGAAGATGTTTTTGCCTCAAGGCCTCTTCGGTAACGAGTAGCCTAGTCCACAGTGAGGTGTGAGTTAATGGCTTCCTCATAGTTTATGTACTTTCTACAATCCTTTATAATTATGTCCATTTACATGTTACAATCAGACTGTGCAATGGTGCGAAAACCAATTCCAGATATAATCTGTTGTAAACCTTAGGTCATTCCGTGTGATTGAAATTGTTTTCCACAATGCTGCATACACAGTATTGAAATATAAAATGTAAACTTTTTGCTCGAGGTTGAGACACAGACAGCAGCTCTATGCGAGGAGAAAGTCAAAGGCTGCTGACTGCAAAGCAGCTAGGAGCCTTATTATATATATGTTATATATATAACATCAAAATATAAGGTCAAATATATTTCCAGTTGATTAGTTGATAATTTTTGATCCATTCATTTTAGGATTTTCAAGGCTGTCAATCACAACTATAAATTGTTGAACTCACCGATATGACTTTGTATGGTTTAGGCTTCCGACCAAGCAAGCCTTAGGTCACAGTAGATATATGGATGTTATAAAAATGATCTGGTCGCACAGTTTATAGTGAGGCTACACTGTACCATTGAATTGGCACTATATTAATAAAGAAAAACTACCTAGTGGAAACTGCCCAAACATGTTACAGACATTAGCTATTGGTTTGAATGGAATCATTTAAATGTTTATTCTAAGTTGAGCTATTTTCTGAATTTCTTCGATTCTCTATTAAAGGATTTACTGTCAACCATTAAGACTGCACTGTGCTGTAAACTGTTAATTCAATAATCAACAATCTGTACTGAATTTGTTACTCTTGAATCAGTCTAATGTGGTGCAAAGGCTTATATGGAGTTATGATGGTCTGCACAAAATGTCAGTACCTAAATTTAATTAGGTACCAACTGCTAGATAACCAGTCCTAAATATTACTCCACAGAATGAGAGATCAATGAATATATTTAAAATACTGGACGTTAGCTAATCACTCGGCTAAATACAAATTCACCATCTCGTATTAAATGGGAGTTTAAACAAAAAACGATACTGAACCTTGTTAATGTAATACCATATAAGGAATATAGAATGACCAACATTTCTAATATCAAACAATTTCAAAATCGGATATTAGCCATTCATTTTGGCAGAATTGAAATGCTAATAAAGGAATTTAAGAAAGTGAAACAAAGTTGCTTAACATGCAACATCGTCAATGAAAAGGTGTTCGGCAAATTTTGTTTGTTTAGAAACATATGCATTTTGCACATTATCACAGCTCATGCATGTGATTATATTGAATTCCATTGAGTCCTCAGCACAGAAATAGGCCATCTGGCCCAACTGTTCTGTGCCGGAGTTTATGCTGCACACGAGCAACCTCCCACCCCGCTTCATCTAACCCAATCAGCATATCATTCTATTCCTTTCTCCCTCATGTGCTTATTTAACTTCCCCTTATTTGATTCTATGCTATTCACCACCACTACTCCTTGTGGTTGTGTGTTCCACATTCTTATCATTCTTTGGGTAAAGAAGTTTCTCCTGAATTCCCTATTGGATATATTAGTGATTATCTTATATTTATGACCTCTAGTTTTGGACACCCTCACAAGTGGAAACATCTTCTCTATGTCTACCCTAGCAAACCATTTCAGGAACGATAACATAGTGGTTATGTAACTGGACTAGTAATCCAGAGGCCTGGACCAATGGAGACATCAGTTCAAATTCCACCATGGCAGCTGTGGAATTTAAATTCAGTGAATTAAATAAATCTGGAACAAAAAGCTAGTATCAGTAACAGTGACCATGGAACTGCCGGATTATTGTGAAAACCCATCTGGTTCACTAATGTCCTTTACGGAAGGAAATCTGCCGTCCTTTCCCAGTCTGGCCTGCATGTGACTCCAGACCCACAGCAATGTGATTGACTCTTGATTGCCACTAGCAAGCCATTCAGTTATAATAAACCGCTACAAGTAAGAATGGTACCAGACGTACCATCAGGCATCGAACTCGGCGCCTGGCACCGACTTCAGACACGGCAATGGCACACCCAACCAAGTCCGCCTCACTAACATCTGGGGACGTACCCAAATTGGGAGAGCTGTCCCACAGACTAGTCAAGCAATAGCCTGACATAGTCATACTCACAGAATCATACATATCAGCCAATGTCCCAAACTCCTCCATCACCATCCCTGGTATGTCCTGTCCCACCGGCAGGACAGACAGTGCCAGCACAGTGGTACACAGTTGGGAGGGAATGACACTGGGAATCATCAACATTGACTCTGGATCCCATGAAGTCTCATGGCAGCAAGTCAAACATGGGCAAGGAAACCTCCCTCAGCTGATGAATCAGTACTCCTCTATGTTGAACACCACTTGGAAGAAGCACTGAAGGAAGCAAGGCCACAGAATGTACTCTGGGTGGGGGACTTCAACATCCATCATCAAGAGTGGTTCAGTAACACCACTACTGATTGAGCTGGCTGAGTCCTGAAGGACATAGCTGCCAGACTGGGCCTGCAGCAGCAGGTGATAAGAGAACCAACCTGAGGGAAAAATCTACTTGACCTTGTCCTCACCAATCCACCTGTTGCAGATGCATTTGTCCATGGCAGCATTGGTAGCAGTAACCACCGCACAGTCATTGTGGAGACAAAGTCCCGTCTTTACACTGAGGACACCATCCATCGTACTGTGTGCCACTACCACCGTGCTAAATGGAATAGATTCAGAACAGATCCAGCAGCTCAAAACTGGGCATCCATGAGGCACTGTGGACCATCAGCAACAACAGAATTGTATTCCGCCACAATCTGTAACCTCATGGCCCGGCATATCCTTCACCCCACCATTACCATCAGTCCAGGCAACCAACCCTGGTTCAATGAGGAGTGTAGAAGAGCATGCCAGGAGCAGTAGCGGGCATTCTTAAAAATGAAGTGCCAACCTGGGGAGGCTGCAACACAGGACTACATGCATGCTAAACAGCGGAAGCAGCATGCTGTAGACAGAGCTAAATGAACCCGCAACCAACAGAGCAGATCAAAGCTCTACAGTCCTGCCACATCCAGTTGTGAATGGTGGTGGACCATTAAAATGGTGGTCCACAAAAAATAGGACAAATTCAATCTGGCCAATGAAGCCCCAGCAGTCTATCCTCAATCATCAGCAAAGTGATGGAAGGTGTTGTCGACAGTGCTATCAATCGGCAGTTATTCACCAATAACCTGCTCACCGGTGCTCAGTTTGAGTTCTGCCAGGACCACTCAGCTCCAGACCTCATTACAGCCTTGGTTCAAAAATGAATTCCAGAGGTGAGAGTGACTGCTCTTGACATCAAGGCAGCATTTGACTGAGTGTGGCATCAAGGAACCCTCGTAAAATTAAAGTCAATAGGTCAGAAGTGAAGATATTAGTTGATGATTGCAGTGTTTCAGTTCCATTTGCAACTCCTTAAATAATGAAGCAGTCTATGCCCAAATTCAGCAAGATCTGGACAGCATTCAAGCTTGGGCTAAAAAGTGGCAAATAACATTCGTACCACACAAGTGCCAGGCAATGATTATCTCCAACAAGAGAGTGTCTAACCACCGCCCTTTGACATTTAACAGCATTACCATTGGCAAATCCCCTAACATCAACATCCTGGGGGTCACCATTGACCAGAAACTTAACTGGACCAGCCACATAAATACTGTGGCTACAAGAGCAGCTCAGAGGCTGGGTATTCTGCAGTAAGTGTCTCACCTCCTGACTCCCCAAAGCCTTTCCACCATCTACAAGGCACAAATCAGGAGCATGATGGAATATTTTCCACTTGCCTGGATGAGTGCAGCTCCAACAACTCAAGAAGCTCGACACCATCCAGGACAAAGCAGCCCGCTTGACTGGCACCACACCCACCACCTTAAACGGTCACTCCCTCTACCACAGGCGCACCGTGTGTACCATCTACAAGACGCACTGCACCAATTAGCCACGGCTTCTTCAACAGCACCTCCCAAACCCAAAACCTCTACCACCTAGAAGGACATGGGCAGCAGGCGCATGGGAACACCATCACCTCCAAGTTCCCCTCGACTTGGAAATATATCACTGTTCCTTCACCGTCATTGTGTCAAAATCCTGAATGGGAGTATCTTCACCACACGAACTGTAGCGGTTCAAGAAGCGGCTCATCACCACCTTCTCAAGGGCAATTAGGGATGGGCAATAATGCTGGCCTTCCCAGTGGTGCCCACATCCTGAGGGGTGACTTCTATCAGATCACCCCTCAACCTTCTCTTCTGTAGAGAAAATAGCGCCAGCCTGTTCAGTCTTTTCTGGAAAGTATATCCTCTCAATTCTGGTATCATGCTTATGAATCTTTTATGCACCTTCTTCAGTGCCTCGATATCCTTTTTATAGTATGGAAACTAGAATTGTTCACAGTACTCCAGGTGTGGTCGAATCAAAGTTCTATACAAGTTTAACATAACTTATCTACTTTTTATTTCTCTCCTTCTAGAAATGAACCCCAGTACTTGGTTTGCTTTTTTTTTAATGACATTATTTACCCACATTAGTGTTTCTGGTACTTTTAGTGATTTGAGACTAAAATAATGCACCGCTCCTTCCATAAGCACAATGGAAGGTTTGTCAAATACTATTCATGGGACTCGATTTTGACTTTCTCTGAAAGTATAAAACAGGTGATAGCGAATGGGCAGATCGTTTTGCATCTCTCCTCATTTTTATTTCCATTGACTTTTACCACCCGTTTTACACTATCACACAAAGTTAAAATCGACCCCATGAAGACAGTGCACCTTTAAATGGATAATAATAATGATAATGTATTTAAAAACAGAGTAGATTTTCTGCTCTCTCTGCCTTTAATTGGCAGAACTGAGGTGGGAGCGCATGAAATGGATGAGGGTCGAGGGACCTGTCCTGCCAGGTCACCGTCTATTTTTATGGCCTGATTTCCAGCTAGTAGTGAAAGGTGGCATACAAAATGGCTGCCCGTATATGGTCGGCATATTATAATGATATTCAAATGACAGAATATGTAATCGACATACTTTTCAATCAGTTCACTATTGTAATGCTGGGTGCAAGTTATGTCTGTTCATTTTTGGCAACCAAGCATTACTCGGGATAATGAAGGTGATCTTTCAAATTAAAATGGAGCTATTGATTGCATAGGCTTAGGTGTGACTTTAAAATAAAATAATATTTTGCTAAAAAGTGAACTGGCAGCTCAGAGGCCGCTGGTCATGCTACTCTGAGGCCTGTCACAGTCGATCGCTCCCTTCTTCCCACAATTACCCTGCGAAGGCTGGGGATCCTGCCAAAATGATTAAAATAATCCCAAGGCTGAAAGACTGGTCGGGGTCAGGGGAGAATGCTGAAGATGGGTCTGGATTCTGCTATAGCTGAAAATGTAGTTCCTGAATGATATTCAATGGCTTCAGATGACATAACGGCCTAAAGAAGACATTAAGACAACTTAATAAGACTTAAAATGTGACGCTCCAGCAGTTTATAACTATGGTCTGAATTCCAGTAGGAGAGCACAGCCCTGTCATAGTTGTATTTAAAAAAAAAAGATTTGTGCATTTTGAATTCAACTTTTAGGCACTGCCTATGTAGTTGCCAGCTCTCAGTGTGCCCAGCAGTAGTCAGTATGCCCCCTGAATTTGATGCACATTGACATTCACCAAAGGGCACTGACGCCTTGTAACAAAAACAAAAGCGCATGAAGAAGTGCTTCGCAGAACTTAGCACACTCATTATGTGTTAGTCATGATCAATTGAAAGACACATGCAATAAAGGCATTTAATCTCATTGCAGCAAATTTTGTTCTTTGGTAACCTAGTTACACATACGCACAGTGCTTAAAGGATGGCTATGTACAGAATTAAAGGTTACAGAAGAATGACAGAGTGTGAGGAATTCTTCCTTTGTACAGAATGTTCCCATATAATACAATTACTATCAGGCAATAAATTCTTACTAAAAAGGACCACACAATTTTCAAGATGGCCTTTTGCTCGTCTACATTGACTGACTTTTACAGAATATTACCAACTTACACAGCAACCTTTTTGACAATCGAAGTCATATCAAAAAGTTATGAGACTTAGGCCATACGCAAAATTAAACACAAAAGAGATGCATTCATCACTATTTACATTTACAATGACATTATTTTCCACATTGAAAGAGACTGTGCTAAAATAGATCATATCAAACTGTTTGTACATCCTCACAAACACAAAATATTGTCAGTCTACGTGTAAGATAATGCTACAAATGCACTGTACTGTTACTTAAAGAGAAAGGTAAGGTTTCTTTTAATTCAAAATATTTGCCTATTTTATTCTGAAAAATAAGAACATGCAGGAATATCCCATTTGACTTTATTTAGAAAAAAGTATTTTATGATTATTGTATTTTCACAATAAAAAGTGGTAGTATCTTGAATTTTAAAATCCCTAAACTTTAATGTGCAGTTTTTTTCTTGTAATCCATTATTATGGGTAATGTGGTATTACTACATACACTATTGCTTTACATATTATGTTACTGTGACTACAGCTCGATGTAATGGTACGCAGTATTATAGGGCTCAAAATTGGCCCCTGACGATTTTTGGCGCACTCACCCGAGGTGTGGCACTTTTCCACGACTCCAAGCATGCTGAAAATCTTCCTCCCGACTTTGGCCGCTGTCCAGTGGCTCCTCGGTGGTGGCGTAGCGTGGCCAGTGGATTCGGGGGTGGAGCTAGCGTCCCGGCGCTGAAAACAGTGCCAGGACGTCTGCACATGCAAGTTCGAGTGTGTGCGCATGCGCAGTAGCTCCTCGCCCCCAGCGCATCCTGCAGCCTGTGTGAGGGACCCTATGCTCGCAGTTGCCACCCCTATCCCTGGCCGAGTGGTCTCCCGCACCGGCCCTCTGCGTAAGTAGCTGCTTGTGTTCATGGTTTAAACTACTGTGATTAAGATGGCCAGGGTCAATGTCAGGCAGACTAGCGTTAAATAGGTTTTAATTAAGCCTTGCTGGGGTTGAGTGGAAAGTTTGGTGAATAAGGGTGCTTTTTGGTCCAATTTTTTCATTTCAGGTTTGGTCGGGTGGGACCTCTTGCAATAGTAAAGCAAGAGGCGATGTTTTTGGTAAACAGGCGGAGTTTATGTTTGCCGAGTTCCTTTATTTTCTTTTAATCTTTCCTTAAAACTTTGTAAGTCTTGGTGCTTTAGGTGCAGGTCCTCTCCGCTTCCTTCTATTTTTTATTTGTTATTGAATGCTTATTACTTTTTGTGCTTTGTTTAGTGCTTTGTAAGTCTTGGTGCTTTAGAATGTACTAACCTGCGTGATTTCTTAACTCTCCTGAAGTGGCCACATACACTGGCCTAAGTAGATTTGGAGTAACTATTAGCTGGCCAAAGTTGCCTAAATGGCCAAAATTGGTATAGGTGACTGGGAACGCCCCCTTTTGAGAAAAGAAAACTAAACTAAAAAAATCGTAACTAACACAGTTATTCTGGAGCAAGTTTATTGGGGAAAGTGGGGATTTTTAACTTGCGCCAGAAAAACCAAGTTACTCCAAAAAAAACTGAGCAACTCCTGGCCACTTTTGAGCCCAAAGTAACTAACTGTGATATGGCACCTTTAAAAAGTAAATTTCAATAGGACCCCAGTGCTAAGAAATAACACAGTGAGATGTGACCTCTGTGTAAATACACTAGTTATAATAATATGTTTCCTAAAATGTGACAAAACTCTTTTATGCTTAGGACGTTGACATTTTTACAAAGTTTTGCCTACTAGTTTGAATTCCTAAAGCAACAAAGAGGAGCCCAGTAACGCCCATCTGGCTGATTCCTGTTTTCTCGTTGAATATGTTTGGCTGGGCTCCCCCATTGATTCCTCAAGTTCATCCAGCGAGTATCTGAGCCATACTGACCAGGGAGGTACCACGTTCAATCACCAATCTGTACTGAATTAGCTGATCTCAATGAGGGGAGCAGTAGAGGTGCTACACTTGGCCTTAGCACTCCTGGTTTAGGAAGAAACAAATCAGGTAAAATTCCTACTCCTGATCACTATTAGCAAGCCTGGTTAGAAGTGGATGTTGGGAAAGACAGGATTGTCCCCTACAAGATACACTGACAGTATATTTTCAAAAGCTCTTGAATATGCTTTGCTACGACCTCATATCTTAAACCCCAACCTAAATATTCCGAGGTAGGAAGTTCAGGCTTATATGTTCATAACCCATGTTGAAGCAAATGCACAGCTTTGCAATTTCCTTGGATGCAGCAATTAGTTTCTGGATAGGTCAGAAATGCAAGGTTCGGTACTCCACATTCCAATGTCTTCTCCATGCTGTTACAGCTGATAGATGGCAGTTGGGGAATCTAAAAGCAGTTGCTTGCAGTGCTTGCAAGGGCACAGCATGGCTTTTGCACAATAAAGCAGCTCTTTCCGAAATTTGGTTTGTGTACATGCATACAGATACATGTTAATGGCCATGTTGGTCAAGTCAATCATAGACCCAATATCAGCAACAATATTGATGGTGTGCGAATAGTCTGCCCGGTCAATATCATAGTACGCTATACGAATGATAAGCTGAGTGACCAGTCTAGTAACACATAAGTGAGCAAAACTCAGTGAAACAGTGATCAGGAGGACAATAGATTTTGTTTTCTGAGCCTTAAAATGAAGAGAACTTGCTGAGTTGCCTATTCCCTTCACTTCACAAGAGTGGTGCACCTTATTGCTCTGCACAATCAGCCTAAGTGTCAAACCATTCAGTGTGAAAATAATTATAAATGGAATAATATAATCTAAAACTGTTTGAAACCATACCAGGCCATGAACAAAGAAATGTGAGATATTTCGCTTGTAAACACATACGTATATAATTTTATGCGCCTCAGAAACATTCATAGGAATAAGTCTAGCTTGAGAGTGATTAGACCAAAAGTAAGGAATAGCAAGCAAATAACTTAAGACATAAGTGAGAGTTATAACCATGATGGCACATCTTGAGGTGCATAATTTAATTTTGAGTCTAAAACTACTTATGGCAATGAAACGTTCAACTGTGAAGGTCACCACAAGCCAGACAGAAGCGTTGTACGCACCATAATTAAAAATGTCCCTGACAGTGCACCATGGATCTCTCGCCCAAAATGGTTCAAGAATGTAGAACCTGAGGACTAGCTCACTGATTACAATCAAAATAAGCACTAGGGTGTCCGCGACTGAAATTGCCATCAGGTAATAAGCGCTTGATTTGGAAATCATGCAGTTTCTTTGCCAGAACATTAAGAAGGCCACAATGTTTGCTGAAAAATAAAAAACATATATAAAAATTAACACTGTATTTAGCATTACTCACTTAATTGCAGAAAAACATTTTCAATTCAGATTGTTGAAAATCTTTGTCAGAACATAAGAACCTAAGAACACAAGAAATAGGAGCAGGAGTAGGCCATTCAGCCCTTTGAGCCAGTCAATAAGATTATGGCTGATCTTCTACCTTAACTCCACGTTCCCGCACTATCCCCATATCCCTTGATTCCCTTAGTATCCAAAAATCTATCGATCTCTGTTTTGAATATACTCAATGACTGAGCACCTACAGCCTCTGAGATTCACAACCCTTTGAGTGAAGAAATTTCTCCTCATCTCTGATTTAAATGGCCGATCTCTTGTTCTGAGACTGTGACCATCAGTTCTAGACTCCCCAACCAGCGGAAATGTCTAAACATAGTGATGCCTTCAAATTGTTATATTATTTAGATTCAAGCCCTATACCAGGGGTTTGAACACACAATTTAGGCAAAAAGCCTGTGCACAACTGAGGGAGTATGGCATTGTCAAAGGCACATTCCTTTGGACAAGACATTAAAGTGAGACCCCATCTAGCCCATATTAATAGTTCAGGTGGATGTCAAGATCCCACGGCACTAGTTGAAAAAGAGTACAGGTTCTCCCAGTGTCTTGACCAACATTCTTCCATCTACCAACACCATCAAAAATATATTAGTTGGTCATTTATCAAATTGTTGTTTAAGGATCTTGCTATCTCAAAAAAAGAAAATGGGCAGTGTGTTTGCGTAGAGAAAGATTCATTGAACTTCATAAGAACACAAGAAATAGGAGCAGGGGTAGGCCTAGGAAGTACTTTGAGATATTTCTGCGAGATGTGAAAATGCCCGATATAAATGCAAGTCTGCAAGAAGAATTTTTTATGCTTTCTCTGTTGTCAAGGTTACCAACTTTTGATACGTGCAAAATCTCATGAATATATTTTATTAATTATTAGCATGTAGAATAACAATGGGGTGTAATACAATGAAGGCCTTTATCCAGCATTAGATTACAGCCTGTTGTATGGTGTAACTGTTATTTTATAGAATACAGATTAACTAGTATATCTTGTAATAATTTGAAAAAACATGAATAACTCTGAAGTATTTTCAAGTATAATAAATAGTATTTGCCATTGTCACAGTCGGTCTTTTTTCCATGACAGCTACTGGTACGAATATGAATTTTAATAATGTTTTTTGGTGAATTTGTCTTTGATGAAAACTCCCTTTGATATGATCTATCTTTGATGTAGTGTAGCAGTTACCACCATTTTGAAGGCATCACGACTTTTAGATGACATGACTGGAGGGGAACCAATAAAAAGAAAGTCCTTAATACATCACACAAACAAAGAGTCAATGCTACAATAATCTAATTTTCAACACTACAATATTGGAAGAATTTATGTTTCCTTATAATATTTTAAGCAAAATAGCATTCATTCCAAAATCACTTCAAATACTTATTTGAACACAAGTTCCCTGCTACAACATCACCACTTCAATATATTTAGAGAATAATCTTTGTCTAATCTGAACTGTTTGATTAATCCACTTTATTTAACATTATAATCCTACTCATTTGTATTAAAGATTTATTGTGTTAATTTTATCCAAAAAGCTTTATATAGCTTTAAAGGCGCAGTATCCCCATATTGCCGGGTTTGCTCTGGGGTTAATGCCTCGAGAAGCAGGGAGTGCTCACTCCTAAACCCCTGCTGCAAAGCTAGTGTATTTGCTGCCTCTGGCAGTCCACTTTGTTGCAGATGTTATCTACACAGTGCAACAATTTCAATGTCATTTTCATTTTTATAATTTTCCTATTAGAAACAAACATCAAGACAAATTAGTTTGTGGCTTGAGACACGATCCAAAATGCAATGATGCCATCACAAAGCTGGTATGTTTTCCGAACTCTCGGTGCATAAACATACCTGAAAGACACGACATTATGTTGGTATGGTGTTTTTAAATTTCATTAAAGTCTTACACAGACATGTACTCACATGGAATTCCAATCACAGCAAGAAGAGGGTAGAAGACTTTCTGCAGCGTTATCATCCAATGTTCTTCATCCATTTTTAACATTAAAGCTCCCAGCCTCAAGAAGGTATGTTCACTTTTCCTACAGCCTTGTCAATTCTGATATTTTAAGATACTTTATTGCTTTATTTAATTTGGTCATTTCTTTTGGCAAACAGAGCAATTCTAGCTTTAATTTTGATATCTGTAAGTAATGGGCAGTTAGTTATATGTGAATCCAAATGTTAATGATTACCTGGATAATCATCAAGGTGGACAATTTAATGCTAGATTTCCAATGTAATGATATCATAAAGTTCCTCATGATTAAATTCATTCAAACTTGCCATCTTCTTATTGCTGAATATTTTTGGCAGCAGCTGTTGTGGTAATAAACTGACTGTTGTGTGTCTTTCAAACAATTTCCTTTACTCTGGCTTTGTTTTCCAGTCTCTTCTGCATCCAGTTTATTCCGGATATTGAAAGTTTAATTTTTATGAAGCCATGTAACTTTATACTATGGGTCAGTTACATCTCTATGAAATGTAACATTCTCTTTGGTCAAACACTCTTGACCATATACCAGTTGATCTCCGAAGGCGCTCACTTGAGGCACACATTTATCAAACTTGTGTCTCTATTTTTTTCCTGTAATTGTTTCTCTGTGACTCTGACTCACTAATTCTTCATGTTTTTATTTCTGTCTATGTTTGTTTCCCACACTTTTTATCGAACTCACACACCTCTTGTTGCCATATTTGCATCTGTCTCTGATGCTTTTTCTCATTTTTTTCTCTTTTCTGTTAGTCTCTCCTTTCCTCTGCATCCTCTGTTCTGAATGTCTCCTATTCTTTCTGTTTGCCTGTCACATGCTTTCTGTCTGTATGTCTATCCTGCTTTCTGTATGAATTTCCCTCTCCTTACCTTTGCACACTCCTCCCTCTATATGCCTTACACGTAGGCATGGTCAGGGAATGGTGTAAGGAGACCCATGATGCCAGTAACAGGAATTAGGCACCACACATGGAGTATGTGAGATAGGGTAATCCGTGAAGAAAACCCTTAATCACATTGAGTCAAGGAGAATAAGGATGCCACATTGTGACTGAGGGTTTCCTCAGAAATTACCTCACCTCATACGTTCAGCACATGATGTGTAATCCCTGATACTACCAGCATTTATACCCTCCTTTATATTGTTTTAGAATGAACTGCAGAGGAGTCAGAAGAGACTCCTGGAGAACTTCAATAGTTACCATCACCTAGTAGAGGTTTTTCCAGTTATTATCACCTCCAATAGTAAGCCAGTTTTCAATATTGTTGGCTAATTTAAGGTTAATTCCATGATCTATATTAAAAGCCTCACATGCGGTTCTTTATCAAATGGCTTCTCAAATTCCAACTAACTTATAATCGATGAGAGAACTGTCTTCCACTGGAAGTTTTCAGAGTTACAGTGGATTCATGAAGTACAGCCTACTTTACTTCATAGGAATACTGATCACTTCTTGAAAAATGCCCTTGTTGATTCTCTATTCTTGAAAAGAAAAATGGCCTTTAAGTTCCTTGATTCCTATCCCAGTCCTTTGTAGAATATCAGGATTACAGTCACCATCTTCCAGCCATTGTCCTGGGATACAGCTGCTGCATTTGTAGAGTTTCCACAAATATTAACGAGAATCTCACCAACTTCCGAAGATTGCGCAACCCACACAACTGCACAGGCCCCTGAGCAGATCCAGTGAAAGAACACTTACACAATGGTAATAGCTGAACCCAGATCATTTCGGCAACTTTTAAAAAAAACTTATTCCAAACACGCCTTTTCACGATTGCACACATGTGGAATTGACACCAGATTAAGTAGGTAATATTTAGTATCATTGTCTGGTAAAATGTACGGGCCGCAAACCGAACCTTTGCACATTGCCCCCCACAGGGACCTCGATCGTCTGGTCTTGGTATCTTGCAAACATTTATTCCTGGAGTTTCTGCATAATACAATGTTGACTTCTTCATCTCTGGTCCCTTCGTTGTATCACTCTCCACTTACATTCCCTGTCCTACTCCCAACCTTACTTTCTTCTGTGTCCACCCCTGGAAAAAACTCTCTCCCAATTCACTTACAACTTTCAAAATCCCACTGTCCAGCCTTTGGCCCTCCATTCATCATGACATTTCTGTGTGGTTGAGTAGCTACCGATCTGCTCAACCACACCCTCACCATCATCTTTGATGTCCTCATTCCCATTAAAGCCATTACTCTCTTTCACACGGGTCATTTGCCCTGGTACGGCCCTTATCTCTGCTCCCTTAAGTCCAAGGGAAGCAGACTTAAATGGATATGGCGGACAACTGGTTGTAGCCATTCACCACCAGATCTGGACCACATAAAGCCTCATCAGGTCCTGCTCTCATCTGCCATAACTGCTCAATATTTCCTGGAATGCAAAGATAACCTCCCCAGCTTCTATTCTCGACTGCAAAGCGTCTTCTTAAACTCCTCTCCCATCTCCTCCACCCTCACCTCCAACAACAAGTGCGAGGAGCTCATGGATGTGGTTGTCAGTAAGATTGAGACCATCCGATCAGCTACCTCTGTCACTTCCCTCCCTTGCCCTAGCCCGCTGGGCAAAACTTCCTTTAAGGTTCCCCCCTGCCTTAGTCCTGAATTTGTATCTTTCTCTAGTTTCTCTCCGATCTCCCCTCATGCATCGCCCAGCTCATCTTGTCCATAAGACTCTTTCCTGCTCCCTCGATTTTATTCCCACTAAGTTGGGACTGCCTATGATGATGATGATGACATTGATTTTGGCAAGGCTTCTGATAAGGTCCCACATGGCAGACTAGTCACAAACGTAAAAGCCCATGGGATCCAAGGCAAAGTGGCAAGTTGGATCTAAAATTGGCTCAGAGGCAAGAAGCAAAGGATAATGGTCGATTGGTGATTTTGTGACTAGAAGGCAGAGTTTCTAGTGAGGTTCTGCAGGGCTCAATACTAGGTTCCTTGCTTTTTGTGGTATATATCAATGATTTAGACTTTAATGTAGGTGGTATGATTAAGAAGTTTGCAGATGATACAAAAATTGGCTGTGTGATTGATAATGAAGAAGAAAGCTGTAGACTGCAGGAAGATATCAAAGGACTGCTCAGGTGGGCAGAACAGTGGCAAATGGAATTTAATCCAGAGAAGCGTGAGGTAATGCATTTGGGGAGGGCTAACAAGGCAAGGGAATACACAATAAATGATAGGACATTGAGAAGTGTAGAGGAACAGAGAGACCTTGGAGTGCATGTCCACAGATCCCTGAAGGTAGCAGGTGGTTAAGAAGGCATTCTGGATACTTGCCTTTATTATCCGAGGCATAGAATATAAGAGTAGGGAGGTTATGCTTGAACTGTATAAAACACCAGTTAGGCCACAGCTAGTGTACTGCGTGCAGTGCTGGTCACTACATTACAGAAAAGATATGATTGCACTAAAAGGTACAGAGGAGATTTACGAAAATGTTGCCTGGACTGGAGAATTTTAGCTATGAGGAAAGATTGGATAGGCTGGGTTTGTTTTCTTTAGAACACAGGAGACTGAAGGGAGACCTAATTGCAGTGTATACAATTATGATTGGCCTAGATATAGTGGATAAGAAGGACCTATTTCCCATAGCAGAGGGATCGATAACCAGGGAGCATAGATTTAAAGTAATTGGTAGGAGGTTTAGGGGGGTTTGAGAAAAAAATGTTTTTATTAAGCTCTTTAATCACGTGCTTTGGAGTTGATGGCGGCCATCGGGATAGCAGCTCCCGAGAGAGCTCCCCTGCTACTCCCACCCTCAACCTCCCCCCTCCCACTGTTTAAATTTCCCCAAGCCCCAACCCTAGCCCTAATAGACCCTAACAGGGGGTCTTAAAGACTTAAATCCACACCCTAACCCCAACCCTGCGAATCCCAAAAGTTCGGGCCTACCTCAGGCCTCCCGCCACACCACCCATCGGCGACTCCCGGCTGGACCTCCTGCAGCGACTGAACGACATGATGTGACCTGGGTCTCCTGGCTGGACCTCCTGTGGCGACTCAGCGCAACCTGGGCCTCCCGGCTGGACCTCCGGCGGCGACTGGGCGGCTGGACCTGGCTATTGGGTCTCCACCTCCTCCCCGCACCCTGATCTGGAGCTTTCCTTCCCCACTGATGGCTTGGCCTCCTCTCCTCCTCCAGCACGTGGTGAGTACAATGGCTGTGACCCCCCCTGCCCCTCCATTCTGAACCCCAGTGCACCACTGGCCCCCCCCAATGCCTGCCCTCAACCAAGCCTTGGACCACCTACCATCAAGGGCACTACCCAGCGCCGAGCCTCCGGTCAACACCTCGCAGTAGGCAATTAGGCCCATATAGCAGTGTCTGGTCTCCAGTCATCTTGGACTCCCTTGCCACTGGATCAAGACCTTGTTCAGCTAAGCCCGTCTGCTAGCCGGTGTGCAACGACCACTCCACGTTAAAAGAAATCATGCACAGGCATCTTCCACTCCTCTAACATGAAGTTCCGGACCTGGAACGTCAGGACCTTCATGGACAACCCCAACAGTGACAAACCGGAACACCGCACCGCCATAGTTGCCCGGGAACTTAGACGCTTTCATATTGACATCGCAGTCCTAAGCGAGACCCGGCGGCAGGGGAAGGCCAGCTCAAGGAACAAGGTGGAGATTACACCTTCTTCTGGAAAGGGAAACCACAGGCAGAACGTCGCCCCCACGGAGTCAGCTTCGCCATCAAAAACGAGCTGGTCAACCGCCTCAAAGACTCCCCCTGTGGGGCTAACGAACGCCTTATGACACTTCGACTCACTCTATCCTGGAACCAGTGCGCCACAGTCATCAATGCTTACGCCCCAACACTCGATGCAACAGATGAGGCCAAAGAGGGTTTTTACTCCAACCTCGAAAAATCCTTGACCTGCGTCCCTAACGGGCGACAAACTGATCCTCCTCGGCGACTTCAACGCCAGGATCGGCAAGGACACAGATCTCTTGGGAGGCGTGATTGGCAGAGAGGGGGTAGGGAAAGCCAACTCCAGTGGCACCCTACTCCTGACAAAATGTCTAGAGCATGAACCTGTCATCACCAACACTTTGTTCCGCCAGAAGGAAAAATACAAGGCATCGTGGCAACACCCTAGCTCCAAACACTGGCACCTGCTCGACTATGTCATCGTCCAAGCCAGGGATCGCAAGGATGTGCGCATCACCCTTGCCATGACAGGAGTTGACGACTGCTGGACGGACCACCGCCTAATCCGATCCATCATTGACATTAACCTAGCCCCAAAGCGAAGGGGGCAGCAGAAGCAGTGTCACAAAAAAGTCAATGCCAGGGCAGTTAAGGACCCAGCTAAGAATGCCCTTTACAGTCAGCGCCTCACAGCTAACCTGACGTGCTTTGATGACCCCGAGACGGAGAATGCCCACAGCACTTGGTCTGCCCTCCAGGCCTCCATAACCAGTGCCTGCAAAGAGACGCTGGGTCACTCAACCAGGAAACTTCAGGACTGGTTTGATAAGAATGATCAGGAGATTCAAGAACTAATAGATTGCAAGCGCAGGGCATTTCTGAGCCTTAAACAGCAACCCAACTCGGGAGCAGCAAAGCAGCATTACAGACAGCTCAAGGCTAAGGTCCAACAAAATACCCGGGACCTAAAGAATAGGTGGTGGATGGAGAAAGCACAGGAGATACAGCAGCTGGCTGACAGCCATGATGTGCGAGGATTCTTCACCACAGTCAAGGCCACATACGGACCAAACTCCCAAGGCCCCACTCCACTCCTGGCCAAGAACGGGGAGACACTCATCAAGGACACCGAGGCAGTCAGGGCCCACTGGAAGGAACACTTCGAAGATCTCCTCAATCAAGACACTGCCTTTGACTCGAGTGTTCTCGACTCCATTCGGCAGCATGCTCCCCGCCACCACCTCAGTGAGACCCCAACACTGCACGAGGTAGAAAAAGCCATAAGACAGCTAAAAAATAAGGCTACGGGAGCGGACGAAATCCCTGCTGGGGCACTGAAGTATGGCGGAGAGACACTACTGGCGCGAATACACGACCTCATCTCTCTCATCTGGAGGGAGGAGCACATGCCGGGAGATCTTAGAGATGCAGTGATCATGACCATCTTTAAAAAAGGGAACAAGTCCAACTGCGGCAACTACAGAGAAATCTCCCTATCAACCACTGGGAACGTCGTCACTAGAGTCCTCCTCAACCGTCTTCTCCCAGTGGCCGAGGAGCTCCTCCCGGAGTCGCAGTGCGGATTTCGTCCCCTCCGGGGCACAACGGACATGATTTTTGCAGCGCGACAGCTGCAAGAAAAATGCAGGGAAACAGCGGCAACCCTTATACATGGCCTTCTTCGACCTTACAAAGGCCTCTGACACTGTCAAATGTGAGGGTCTATGGAGCGTCCTCCTCCGTTTCAGATGCCCCCAAAAGTACGTCACTATCCTCCGCCTGCTCCCGACGACATGCAAGCCATAATCCTTACCAACGGATCCATCACAGACACAATTCACGTCTGGACCAGGGTCAAGCAGGGCTGCGTCATTGCCCCAACCCTCTCTCCAACCTTCCTCATTGCCATGCTCCACCTCACAGTTGACACGCTCCCCGCTGGAGTGGATCTAAACTACAGAACCAGTGGGAAGCTGGTCAACCTTCGCTATCTCCAGGCCAGGTCCAAGCCCACTCCAACCTCTATCGTCGAGCTACAGTACGCAGACGACGCCTGCGTCTGTGCTCATACAGAGGCTGAACTCCAGGACATAGTCAATGTATTTACCAAGGAGTATGAAAGCATGGGCCTTATACTAAACATCAGTAAGACAAAGGTCCTCCACCAGCCTGCCCTCGCCTCACAGCACTGCCCCCCAGCCATCAAGATCCACGGCATGGCTCTGGACAATATGGGCCACTTCTTTTATCTCAGGAGCCTCCTATCAACAAGAGCAGGCATAGACGACGAGATCCAACACCACCCCCAGTGCGCCAGTGCAGCCTTCGGCCGCCTGAGGAAAAGAGTGTTTGAAGACCAGGCCTCAAAACTGTCACCAAGCTCATGGTCTACAGGGCCATAGTAATACCCGTCCTCCTGTACAGCTCAGAGACGTGGACCATGTACAGTAGACACCTCAAGTCGCTGGAGAAATACCACCAGCAATGTCTCCGCAAGATCCTGCAAATTCCCTGGGAGGACAGACGCACAAACATTAGCGTTCTCATCCAGGCCAACATCCCTAGCATTGAAGTACTGACCACACTTTATCAGCTCTGCTGGGCAGGCCACATAGTTCACATGCCAGACACGAGACTCCCAAAGCAAGGAATCTACTCGGAACTCGTCCACAGCAAACGAGCCAAAGGCAGGCAGAGGAAACGTTACAAGGACACCCTCAAAGCCTCCCTGATTAAGTGCGACATCCCCACTGACACCTGACAGTCCCTGGCCATAGACCACCCGAAGTGGAGGAAGTGCATTCGGGAGGGCACTGAGCTCTTCGAGTATCGTCGCCGAGAGCATGCAGAAATCAAGCGCAGGCAGCGGAAGGGGCGTGCAGCAAACCAGGCTCCCTGCCCACCCTTTCCCTCAATGACTATCTGTCCCACCTGTGACAGAGACTGTGATTCTCATATTGGACTGTACAGCCATCTAAGAACTCATGGTAAGAGTGGAAGCAAGTCTTCCTCGATTCCGAGCGACTGCCTGTGAATGAATGAATGAATGAATGGTGGGGGTCTGGAACTTACTGCCTGAAAGAGTGGTAGCGACATAAACCCTCATAGCATTTAAAAAGTACGTGGATATGCACTTGAATTGCCGTAACCTACAAAGCTATGGACCAAGAGATAGACAGTTGAATTAGGCTGGATAGCTCTTTGTCGGCCGATACAGACTCGATGGGCCAAATAGCCTCCTTTTGTGCTGTAAATTTCTATGATTGTGTGATGACATCCTATATGACTGTGACAAAGGTAATCTAACCCTCCTTGTCCTTCTCGACCTGTCTGTAGCCTTTTATACGGTTGACCTTCTCCAACGCCGCTAAACCGTCGTCCAGCTGGGTGGGACTGCACTCGCCTGGTTTCATTCTTACCTATCTAATCATAGCCAAAGAATCGCCTGCAACAGTTTCTCTT
Source organism: Pristiophorus japonicus (assembly GCF_044704955.1). Taxonomy (NCBI): domain Eukaryota; kingdom Metazoa; phylum Chordata; class Chondrichthyes; family Pristiophoridae; genus Pristiophorus; species Pristiophorus japonicus. Next base: position 83,605,431 of record NC_091993.1, read on the forward strand.
CCCGCTCCCATATCATTTTCTCTGGTGTTCTCCCAAGGATCTATCCTTGGCCCCCTCCTATTTCTCATCTACATGCTGCCCCTCAGCAACATTATCTGAAAACATAGTTTCCTCTCCTGTTATATGAACTCTCCTACCCATATTCACAAGCATTCCCTTGACCATGCCATTTCCCGTGGCCTCGCTATTCTTGATCACAGACAAAGCCATCATCGCCCACTTACTTGTATCTGTTATGTATGTAAACCAGTGTGTAAGACGTGCCACCTAAGGGGCGCACCTGTGGGAGATCCAAAGGTCACCTGCACACCCGAGCAAGCAGGTTTAAAAGGCAGTCTACCATGCTGCTTCCTCACTCTGGAGTTACATTAAAGAGACCAAGGTCACAACAGTTTGAGCTGCAGTATACAGTTGGAACTGTGCATGATTTACCACTATGGATTGTACCAGGCAATGGCCCAACGCTGTTCGGCAAAGCTGGCTAGAAAAGATCCGATGGAACTGGGACGACATCGAAGCACTGTCTTTGGTGGATGACGCCTTGTGCACCCAAGTGCTAAACAAATTCCCGTCGTTATTTGAGCCAGGCATCGGCAACTTTACAGGTGCCAAAGTGCAGATCCATCTAGTCCCTGATGCATGACACGCTCATCGCAAGGCCCGAGTGGTTCCATATATGATGCGAGAGAAAGTCGAGATCGAGCTGGGGATCATATCGCCAGTCGAGTTCAACAAGTGGGTCAGTCCAAGTGTTGAAAAGCGATGGGACGGTCAGAATCTGCGGGGACAACAAGGTAACGATCAACCAAGTCTCGTTACAGGACCAGTACCCACTACCCAAAGCAGATGACCTGTTGGCAATGCTAGCGGGGGGGGGGGGGGGGGGGGGAAGTCGTTCATCAAGCTGGATCTAACCTCTGCTTACATGACACAGAAGCTGGCTGCACCTTCAAAAATATTGACGTGCATCAACACGCACAAAGGACTGTTCATATACTACAGATGCCCTTTTGGGATTCGCTCAGCTGCGGCCATCTTCCAGAGGAACATGGAGAGTCTGCTGAAATTGGTTCTGCGCACCGTGGTGTTTCAAGACGACATCCTGATCACTGGTCGCAACACCACCAAACACTTGCACAACCTGGAAGAGGTTCTAAAGTGGCTGGACCGAGTGGGACTCAGGCTGAAATGCTCCGAGTGTGTTTTCCTGGTGCCAGAAGTTGAATTTCTGGGGAGAAAGATTGCGGCGGATGGCATCAGACCCATGGACTCCAAGACGGAGGCCAACAAGAATGCACCCAAACCACAGAATGTGACGGATCTGCGTTCGTTCCTGGGACTCCTCAACTATTTTGGTAACTTTCTACCGGGGTTAAGCACTTTGCTGGAACCCTTGCATTTATTGCTATGCAAGGGTGATGACTGGGTTTGGGGTAAATCTCAAGAGACAGCTTTTAATAAGGGCAGAAACCTACTATGTTCCAACAAGTTACTTGTATTGTATGACCCGTGTAAACATTTAGTACTAGCTTGTGATGCATCTTCGTACGGGGTCGGTTCAGTGTTTCAGCAAGCCAATGTGTCAGGCAAACTACAACCGGTTGCATATGCGTCCAGAAGTTTATCTAAGGCTGAAAGAGCCGACAGCGTGGTTGCAAAAGAAGCATTAGCATGCGTATACGGGCATAAGAAAATACACCAATACCTATTTGGACTCCGGTTCGAGCTCAAAACTGACCACAAACCATTCATTTCGCTGCTCTCAGAAAGCAAAGGTATTAACACCAGTGCTTCGTCCCACATCCAAAGATGGGCACTAACATTATCTGCGTATGACTATGTAATCCGCCACAGACGAGGCACTGAGAATTGTGCCGATGCCCTCAGTCGTCTACCATTGCCCACCACTGGGGTGGAAATGGGCAACCCGCAGACTTGCTTCTTGTAATGGATGCTTTTGAGAGCGAGGGGTCACCTGCCACAACTCGCCAGATCAGGACCTGGACTAGCCAGAACTCTGTGCCATCACGAGTAAAAAGCTGTGTCCTTAATGGGAGCTGGTCGGCAGTTTCCGGGGAAATGGAAGATGAAATTAAGCCATTTTACCGACGCAAGGTTCAGTTTTTTTTTGCGTCGTAGGGGACGTAACCTGATGTCTGTGCCAGTTTTTCACAATTATGCAAGTTTGGCCAAGTTAAATTTCTCCAAGCACGGGGTATGTGACCACTCCCAAAAAACCTTCTGGGCACTTAAGGAAAACCAGCGCACATTAAAAAAATTGGTGCAGAGCGAAGTTTTGGAGAGAGTCAATAACACATAAATATGCATATTCAAACTTAAATTTTTAAAACACAAGAAATGGGAGTTTAATGGAATTCATTATGTTTTGATTTTTTAAAAACTAACACGCCAACACTGAACGTCTCCAAACCAGGCTCGAGGGTCGAAGCGTCAGCCGGCAGATTCGATCCCTTGCCGCGGACACTGGCTTGGCGAGAAAAGAAGCTGGAGGATGGGGGGGGGGGGGGTGAGGGGATGGGGAAGGCAAACGAAAGGCATGAGAAGCCTTACACTATGCATCAAATGAAGCCTAGGCGGTTTCCCAATCATTGCATCTGCTCACACCTGGGTGTGGTCCATATTAGGGCGTCAACCTTGGGGAAGAGAGAACAAAGAACCTTGTCCTGCCTGCCGTTTTGAGCTTCTGGCAAAGGTACAATTTAATCATGGGGGCAATACGGACAATGCCATACCTTGTGCAAGCCTTCTGCAAGATGGTGATGCGGAGGAGATAACTGATTCGACGTCACCACTTCAGGAACATTAGAGCACGTTGGATAATGGGCAGGATGCCTTATCCACATTGGGTATGTCGAGACAGGCGTTCGTACCTGCACCTCAATGATGCAGACAATCAGAAGGCTGCGTTTCCGCAAATAAATTGTCACGGAGGTCTGTGAGTTAGTAAAAGCAGACCTGCAATCTAGAAGCGTCAGGAGGACTGCTTTGTCAGTTGAAGTGAAGGTTACAGCTGGACTTTCATTCTATGCATCTGGATCGTTCCAGGCCACAACTGGGGATGTGTGCTCGATTTCTCAAGATGCAACACATGTCTCCATTCGCCAGGTCGTGGCTATTGTGTTCCTAACACAGATGAGACTGCACACAGGGAGGTTAAAATAACAGTGACCTCAGTCTTTATTAAGTCACTCCAGAGTGAGGAACAGGCCTTAGGGTCTGACTTGTATATAGTGCTCCCAAGGGATGCTGGGATCCCTTGGGACTTCAGGGGATGCGCTCCCTGGTGGCAGAACATGGGAGTGCATGCTTTACAGATACACATCACTCACCCCCGCCAAAGTCAAAGTGAAAACTATTTACAAGGTGAGGCGGTCGGGAGCCTTTCTTTTCCTGGTGGACCGCCTCGGTACAAATGTCTGTTCTGGTGTGTTGGCTGTGCCCTCGCTGGGCTGGCTTGTTGTTGGCCTGTTAGGGCTGCTGGGTGAGCCTGGCCTTGCTGGGCTGTTGGGCATGATGGGTTCGATTTCCTGGTCCGGAGTGGTGTCGTTGATCCTTTGGGTGTGTGTTGTGGGCTGGAAAATGGTGGTTTTTGCTGTGGGTTGTTCAGGGCAGTCTGTGAACCGTATCCTCGTTTGGTCCAGGTGCTTTCTGCAAATTTGTCCATTGCCTAGTTTGACTACAAACACCCTACTCTCTTCTATCACCGTGCCCGCGATCCATTTGGGACCATGTCCATAGTTTAGCACATACACAGGATCATTCAGATCAATTTCCTGTGACACAGTGACGTGACCATCGTTTACATTTTGTTGCTGCCGCCTGCTCTCTACCTGATCATGCAGGTTGGGGTGAACCAGCGAGAGTCTGGTTTTAAGTGTCCTTTTCATGAGTAGCTCAGCCGGGGGCACCCCTGTGAGCGAGTGGCGTCTTGTGCGGTAGCTGAGCAGTACTCGGGACAGGCGGGTTTGGAGTGAGCATTCTGTGACTCATTTAAGGCTCTCTTTGATTGTTTGTACTGCCCACTCTGCCTGCCCATTGGAGGCTGGTTTAACCAGGGCTGAGGTGGCATGTTTGATCCCATTGCAGGTCATGAATTCTTTAAATTCGGCACTGGTGAAACATGGCCCATTGTCACTGACCAGTATGTCAGGCAGGCCGTGGGTGGCAAACATGGCCCTCAGGCTTTCAATGGTGGCGGTGGCGGTGCTTCCCGACATTATTTAACATTCAGTCCATTTTGAAAAAGCATCCACCACCACCAGGAACATTTTACTGAGAAATGGGCCCGCATAGTCGAAATGGATCCTCGACCATGGTCTGGAGGGCCAGGACCACAAATTTAGCGGTGCCTCTCTGGGCGCGTTGCTCAACTGAGCACACACGCTGCATTACCATACACAAAACTCTAAGTCAGATTCAATACCGGGCCACCCCACATGGGATCTGGCTATCGCTTTCATCATTACGACACCCGGGTGTGTGCTGTGGAGATCCGAGATGAACGTCTCCCTGCCCTTTTTGGGTAGCACTACGCGGTTACCCCACAACAGGCAGTCTGCCTGAATGGACAGCTCGTCCTTTCGCCACTGGAATGGCTTGATTAGCTCTTACATTTCAATGGGGATGCTGGCCCAGCTCCCGTGCAGTAAACAGTTTTTTTACTAGGGACAGCAGAGGATCGTGGCTGGTCCAAGTCCTAATCTGGCGGGCCATGACAGGTGATTTATCATTTTCAAACACTTCCATGACCATCAAGAAGTCTGCGGTCTGCGCCACCATCAACAAGTTTGCAGGCTGCGCCAGTTCCACCCCCGACTGAGAGCATCCCCCCATACCCAGTTCTCACCTTTACGCAATAACACATGTAGGGGCTCTAAGACAGTGCTTAACCCCGGTAGGAAGTTACCAAAATAGTTGAGGAGTTCCAGGAACGACCGCAGCTCCGTGACGTTCTGTGGCCTGGGCGCGTTCCTGATAGCCTCTGTCTTGGCGTCTGTGGACCGAATGCCGTCCGCCGATCTTTCTCCACAAAAACTCCACTTCTGTTGCCATGAAGACGAATTTCAACCTCTTCAGCCGCAGCCCTACGCGATCCAGTCGCTGGAGGACCTCCTCCAGGTTTCGTAGGTGCTCGACCGTGTCCCGACCCGTGACCAATATGTCGTCTTGAAAGACCACCATGCGTGGTACCGACTTGAGTAGGCTCTCCATGTTTCTCTGGAAGATTGCTGCAGCCGACCGAATTCCAAACTGGCATCTGTGGTAGATGAACAGTTCCTTGTGCGTGTTGATGCAGGCGAGGGCCTTCGCAGACTCCTCCAGCTCCTGTGTCATGTAGGCCGAAGTCAGGTCGAGCTTGGTGAACGTCTTGCCTCCTGCCAGCGTCGCAAATAGGTCATCTGCCTTAGGTAGTGGGTATTAGTCCTGTAGCAAGAAACGATTAATAGATACTTTATAATCGCCACAAATCCTGACCTTGCCATCACTTTTGAGTACTGGAACAATTGGGCTGGCCCGCTCGCTGAATTCCACTGGGGAGATGATGCCCTCGCGTTGCAGCCTGTCCAGCTCGATTTCCACACTCTCCCTCATCATGTGGGGTACCGCTCGCGCCTTGTGATGAATGGGTCGTGCCTCTGGGACCAAGTGGATCCGCACCTTTGCCCTGGCAAAGTTTCCAATGCCTGGCTTAAAAAGGGAAGGAATTTTGTTAAGAACCTGGGTACGAGGCCTCATCGACATGTGATAGCGCTCAGATGTCATCCCAGTTTCAGCGGATTTTGCCCAGCCAGCTCCTTCCAAGCAGTGTGGGGCCATCGCCCGGGACAATCCAGAGTGGCAGTTCATGCACCATGCCCTCGTAGGTGACCTTGACCATGGCACTGCCCAGGACAGTGATGAGCTCTTTGGTGTACATTCTCAGTTTCGTGTGGATGGGGCTCAGGGCTGGTCTGAGTGCCTTGTTGCACCACAGTCTCTCAAACATCTTTTTACTCATGATGGATTGGCTAGCGCCAGTGTCCAGTTCCATGGCTACGGGTAAGCCATTCAATTTTACATTTAGCATTGTAGGTGGACATTTCGTCGAAAATGTGTGCACCCCGTGTACTTCAGCATCTGCCTCCTCTCTGAGGCTCAAAATTGCTTTGATCCACTATGGACCGATCTTCCTCTGCCACGTGGTGATTAGCAGGTTTTGCAGAGCTTGCAGCTTGTCTGCAAGCTCGTTGGAAGTGTCCCATTGTTCCACAGCTCTTGCAAACATACCCTTTGATGGGGCATGAATACTCTGAATGGAAGCCTCCACAACGTGAGAATTGCCTTGCAATCATCCTTTCTTGCGGACTTTGAGTCATCTGGGTCACTTGAGGCCTGCTGGCAGTTGTATACTCGTGGTTTCTGCCTTGTACATTTCTGCTCGCAAACACAGTTCCAGTTAACTTATGAACATTGCTAGCACTTGTGTGCTGAGAGATTTGTTTGGTTTTATCACTGGTGGACATGAACGCCTGTGCTAGCGCAATGGCCTTACTGAGGGTCGGTGTCTCTACAGTCAAAAGTTTTCGTAGGATGGTCTCGTAGCCAATGCCCAGTACAAAAAAGTCTCTGAGCATCTGCTCCAGGTAGCCATCAAACTCACATTGTCCTGCAAGTCGCCTTAGCTCGGCAACGTAGCTCGCCTCTTCCTGACCTTCAAATCGCTAGCACGTAGTGAACCGATACTTCGCCATCAGCACGCTCTCCCTCGGGTTAAGATGCTCCCGAACCAGTATACACAGCTCCTCATATGACTTATCTGTGGGTTTCACCGGAGCCAGAAGATTCTTCATGAGGCTGTAGGTCGGTGCCCCGCAGACCGTGAGGAGGACCGCTCTCCTTTTTGCAGCGCTTCCTTCTCCGTCCAGCTCTTTGGCTACAAAGTACTGGCCTAGCCGTTCGACATAGGCTTCCCAGTCCTCACCTTCCGAGAACTTCTCCAGGATGCCCAGTTTGCTGCATCTTTGCGTTGGATTCGTATACTCGTCGCCAGTTATTGTGTTCCTAACACAGATGAGACTGCACACAGGGAGGTTAAAGTAACAGTGACCCCAGTCTTTATTAAGACAGTCCAGAGTGAGGAAGAGGCCTTAGGGGCCGGCTTATATACAGTGCTCCCAAGGGATGCTGGGATCCCTTGGGACTTCAGGGGATGCGCTCCCTGGTGGCAGAACATGGGAGTGCATGCTTTACAGATACACAACAGTGGCTGCACAGTGCACGCGTCGGAATTACTTCATAACGTTCCCCATGAGCGCCCAGGCAATGCATGGAAGGGATGCGGGCTTCCCCAGGATTGCTGGCTTCCCAAAGGTACAGAGCTGCATTGATTGTACCCACATCACCTTGTGAACACCTTTGGAGGTTTCCGTGATGTACAGGAACTGAAAAGGCTTCCACGCCGTTAATGTGCATCGCATCATGTGAGTTGATGCAAGATACCCTGGGAGTACCCATGATGCATCCACCCTACACGAGAGCGTTATATCTGCCATGTTTCAGCAGCAGCCAGAAGGGCAGAGCTCGCTACTGAGAGACAAAGGGTACTGCCTCGCCACCTGGCTCGTGACGCCCCTACGCATAACCCAGACGGAAGCTGACCGGGAATACATGTCGCACATTGTGACGCGCAGCATAATAAAGAGGACCATTGGCATCTTGACGCAGCGTTTCCAATGTGTTGTGTTAATGGAACAAATGATGGAAATGATTGTTTACTTCAAAAAGTTGCGCTAATAATGGAACAAATAATGTAAATTATATATTTTAAATTATAACTATTTTTTTCAAAAGTTTAACAAACATTTGTTTGTACGTAACTTAAATAAAAATATTCTTGTATCAAACTTTAAAATTTTCAGTTAAGATCGCTTACAAACTTTTAAACTTGTAAATTTACCTAACTTACAAAAAACTTTTAATTTGAGAACAGTAACAACAGCAGCAAAGAAAGGCTGCACCCATCTCTCCTCCACCTTATTCTAAGAGCGCCCTCTGTACTTGATCTTGTTGACTCCACTTCTGCCTGCAGGCAGTGGCGCAGCTTTTCTCGGGTTGGTACCAAGCTTATTCTTTCAAACATCTCGGGTAATGCACACTTCTTGATGAGGGGGGAGGGGCAGCAGGTAGTAATGTGGAGGGCCTAGCTTGGGCCTCTTCAGAAGCTGGTCTGAGGAATGGAGTGGGAGTGGTAATTGATTCCGTCAATGGCCGCGGGGTCTGGGCGTGTTCCCTTATTGCAGCAGCTAACTCCAACATTCGCTCCCTCATGTTCACTGACAGCGCATCAGCTACCTACTACATTCCCTCCCTCATATGCACTGACATTGTATCCATTGCCTGAGGCATTGCCTCCCTCATGTTCCCGGACAGTATTCCCATTTCTCATGAGCGTGTTGTTACTTCTCCCGACAGTCCTAATATCTCATCACCCACCCCATTGATGGTGTCCAGGAGTGATTGGATAAGGTCAATGCTCTCCGCACTCATTGCCACCATCTGAACCACATCATTAGATCCTGCACCTCAGGAGAGCGCTGTCGAACTCTCCTTCCCCTCCTCACAATGGTTGTGCCTCACTGCACTCCACTGGAACCCCCAGCTTTGGACAGTGGGGCCCTGGATGTGCCTCGCTGCATCCCCACTGGGACCCTCAGCCTCGGACTATGGGAACTATGGAATGTCCCAACAACACTCATACCACTCAGGGAAGGGCCTGGTACCTCAATGGGCGGCACCTGCACCTCCTCCAGAGTGAGTACAACAGTATGTGCTTCATCCATCACCTCCACCTCCCCCTCACCCCCATGCTCTTGGTCTGGAAGGTGGGATTGAAAGATGTTCTCCTCTTCAGGCTCGTCCGCGTCTGAATCTTCTTCTGCATCGGCTTCAACCGGTGGCCTCAAGTTCTGCAAAATATAACAGAACAGACAAATGGTTAGCAGCAGAGAAGAGGGCAGGGTGGCATGAGTAGGCTCACACAGCGCAAACAGCAGGCTGATTTGAAAGACCACGATGAATGATGGCACATTGATTCAACCGAAGCGTAGCTGCCAGAGACATCCCCATGAACCGAAGCATGGTTAGCCCACGCAGTACTTAACATTTAGCAAAGCCAGACTGTGGAACTTGCAGGACTTACCCTTTCCCTCAAGTGTGGGCCCAGCTTGTGCAGTGGTGGTTGCTTTTCTCCACGCAGGACCCATCAAAACAGCGACCCTATCTTCCAAGGGGATCAGTGGCCACGGATTTGCTGGGCCTCCTCCTGTTCGAGTTCTTTCTCGTTTGTTGTGTGTCACTTTCCTCTACAAAGATGAAAATATAACTTTTTAGAGAGAGTGTCTTTCTGCTGGGTGGGACATATACAGATGGTCACATTTACAATTGCAATTCCATTGAATAAATGAAAATATTACTTACACTAACTACTTGACCAAGGTCCTGCCACTGCTTTTGCACTGGCCTCCAGATCTCGGGTGGTCACCATTGCACAGTAATCTTCTGCAAATTAGTTCCAGCGTTTCTTCATTTCTTTTGGTGGAACTTTTGTGTGACCTCTGCTGGTGACCAACTCGTGCCATCTGCCCTCAATCACAGTAACCTGTGCCTCCACTTCATCCTGTAAGAAATTCTTGGTCCTTGCGCCGCGTTGCATATTGTATTGTAGCTCCAATTTCTCCAATGAGAATTAAAGTTCTCACACACAACTGGCTCTTTAAAAATGGCCGAATGCAGACCGGGAGCTGTACTAAGCATGCGTGCCCATTGGAATCATGAATGACTTTTTTCTGAGTATGCGCAAAAAGGGTGGGGGGGGGGGGGGGGCATCGTTTTTTTTGACGCAGACATTAGGCTCCACCCCCCGAGGCTACGGGTAAGGCTGCGCGGCATCAATTTCAAAAAATAGAATGTGGAAACTTGCTACTTTTTTTGTAGTAGTTGGGGGCCAAGAAAAACGGGTGTAACTCTGGCAATGCCGCAAAAAACGGCATTGGTGAAAATTGAGCCCATAAACTATGATTGCGAGTACAACCTTTTAACAAATAAAACAGACAGTACTGAATTAAACTGCTGGCTGACAGCACTCACGGCCTGAAAAGTACAGCAAGGCTTTCATTTTAAAAGAAAAAATGAAGTGGCAGCCATTTTATACACATTCAGTGGCAAGTATTGCGAGGCCTGATGGTACTGTACTCCCTTTATATAAGACAATTAATTGTGAAAGAATATCGTTGGTGATATAAATGATACAGATGTAGAAAGGACAGATACCAAAACTTTTTAATCCATTTTTGCCATTGACATGGTCATTTATTGCTGGTATGTTTTACATTTGCTCATTTTAGTGCTATTTTTCTTTAATTGTTCCATTCTGCTTTCTCAATCCCTCTTGCTGTTCTTGTTTCCTTCCTTATTTTCACCGTCAATTTGTTTAATTTGTACATTTGCAACTATTTCAGAGGATGTCAGTTTTGATCACTTCCTCTTGGTTCAAACTTATAAAAAGCAGAATAATGCAAATTTTTCTTCGGAATTAATGGCCCTCTTAACAAAATTGCAGGAAGCGTGGCTTTGAAACTTGATTTCTGAGAATGCAATTTAATGGATTGTTTTCACAGGGTGGCAGCCGGGGGGGAGGGACGAGTGAAACAGGATTTCTGTATTACCCTGTTGGATTAAGAATTAAAATGTGGTCTTCATTTCCTATTATTTGTTCCTCTTATATATGTCAGAAATGAACAGGAGCTTTTTCAAAGCATATGAAGTTCATGGCACACACTCAGTGTTATATATGCAGACTATAGATATACTCTGTGTAGTCACTGTATAGTTGCATAAGATGGAGACTTGCTTACCTGATGTACTATCAATAAGGTTTACACTGTGTATATACTATGCTGGCACCACTAGAGGGTGCACGTTGGTGGAGACCAGGGTTTCCTGCCCTGGTGGCAGGGGCTGTATAAAAGGGGAGCCAACATGCGGCTGCCTTACTCTGGAGTTATGAATAAAGGTCACTACAGTTTGAGTACAACACATTGCCCTGTAGAGTCATTCATAAGTACATTACAGACATAATACTCAGCACCATTCATGTAATAATGATGTCACTTTCACGCACACTCAGAACAAGTCGGCACTTGCTCCGGTTCTTTTCGCTTCCACAATGAAGGTAGTATCCCCTGAAAGAGAATGTTTTAAGAAACACCATTATTGGATATTTAACCCAATTCAAGATTGTATTTCACCATCACATCACATATGAGCCATTGCTGTCTGGTTTCCTTGGAATAACACTATATTAGTGGGAATCGTCCACTGTAGCTCTCAAGTTTAAAAGAAACGACATTAAAATTGTACATTTTTTAAGCAGTACATAAGTTTGAATTGGTAAACCATGCAAGCCTAATAGATTTGTAAGAATTTTTCGACTGTGCACTTTAGTTTACAAACATTTCAGCACAATGCATCTTGCTGCATTATATACACTAAAGATGGAAAATATGTAGCAATTACAAAAAATATGGAAGGGAATTGACAAGATATGGAACCACTCTTCCCTCTTGTGGCAATCCAGATCAGGGAACAATTTAAATTAGAAGCAAAGCATCAAAAGTGAATGCCAGAAAAAATGATGAGGATGTGGAATGCACTGCCCAGTAAGACATAAATGCCTTCTTTTTCTGCAGTCTCCCGGAGTCGAGGATGACTTGCTTCCACACTAACATAGGGCTCAATTTTCCCCAGTGATTTGCGGCGTTTTTTTTGGCCAAGGCTGCATTTTTTGGCCAGTTTCCCCAATTTGCACCAGCGTAACTCAGTTACGATTTTTTTAAAAAAAGGTATGTTTATTTTCAGCCAAAGCGGGGGTAACCAGCCACCCACGCCAATTCTGGCCATTTAGGGAACTTTGGCCAGTTGATAGTTACTCCAGTTCTGCTTAGGCCAGCGTATGTGGCCTCTCCAGAAAATCCTTGCGGAGAGTTAAAGAAATCGGCGCAGGTAAGTAAATCGGAGGAGGCCATTCGGCCTGGGCTAGGGGCGGGGAGCGGATTGGTAAGCGGACCTTCATTATGAAGAAAGAATCAGAACTAAACTAGTTTTCATGGGAGAAACGAATGAGGCGAGATATCCATGTTCATAAAATGCAGAGAAGACAAATTACACGGATGACAGCGGGTCGGTGTGGGGGGCCTTTCGGCCCGGGATAGGAATGGGCCGGTGGTAGGGGGTGTGGGGTAGGTGGGGCCTTTTGGTCCGGGATTGCAGTGGGCCGGTGGTGGTGAGGGCGGGGTCTTTCGGCCCGGGATTGCAGCGATACCGGCAATGCAGAGGTGAAAAAAGTCTCAGTGATCTATTTAAAAAGGGGAAATGCTGTACCTCAGCCCTTCAGAGCGTCCCTCGTTATCCTGGAAACCTCAGTTTTTCGATGCAGAACTTAAGCTCCACGCACAGAGATTAAGGGCAATTTGCGCCACTTCAAAATGAAAGTGTCATGCCAACAAAACTTGGAACTTTTTTTTGGGCGCAGTTCGGCCACTAAAAAAAAATCAGACATACCTCTTCAACTGCGCCAAAAAAGTCCATGTGGAATTTTGGGCCCATGAGTTCTAAGGTAGCCAAGAGGACCAATGCGGGATCTACTCGGATGCTTCTCCTCCACTTTGAGCGGTCGTGGGCCAGAGATTTCCAAGCGTCGAAGGGGATGCTGCACTTTTTCAAGGAGGATTTGAGGATGTCCTTGAAGCGTTTTCTCTGCCCTGGCTCATTGAAGGCAGTGTTGGACTTAGTCATCGATGTCTGTCCTTGTTGACAGTAGGCTCCCAAGTTTTGGAAAATGGTCCACATTGTCCAAGGTCTCATCATGGATCTTGATAATCAGGGGGCAGGTTGGTCGAAAACCTTTGTCCTATGGATGTTTAATGTCAGGCCCAGACCCTCGCACGCTTCGGTGACGGTGTCGGCGATGGTTTGGAGTTCGATCTCCTAGTGTGCACAAATGCAAGCATTTGTATACTGTAATTCAATGACAAGAGGTTGGAACGACCTTGGATCTGGACTGGAGACGACGGCGGTTGAACAATTTCCTGTTCGGCCTGTAGTTTAGCTCCACTCCAGCGGGGAGCTAGTTGAGGGTGACATGAAGCTTTGCAGCGAGGAAGATTGAGAAGAGTGTTGGTGCCTTGCTTGACACTGGTCTGCACGTGTATTGGTCTCTGGTGGATCCATTGGTAAGGATCACGGCTTGCATGTCATCGCGAAGCAGGCAGAGGATGGTAACAAATTTTTGAGGGCCACCGAATTTGAGGACACCATAATCCTTCACGGTTGACAGAGTCGAAGGCCTTTGTCAGGGCAAAGGCGGCCATGTACAGAGGTTGATGCTGCTCCCTACATTTTTCTTGAAGATCATGTCCATTGTGCCCCTTAGTGGGCGGAATCTGCATTGCAACTCTGGGAGGAGTTCTTCAGCCACTGGGCGAAGACGATTGAAGATTCTTGCGATGAATTTCCCTGTAATTACACCTCTGTAATTACTCTCTGGTCATTCTACCAGAAAACATCAAGACTGGTTCGATGAGAATGACAAGATCCAGGAGCTAATAAATCACAAATGCAAGGCATTCTTGAATTGGAAACAACATCACAACTCGAGAGCAAGTAAGCAGATATACAAACAACTGAAGGCCGAGGTCCAACAAAAAATTCGTAACCTAAAGAACAGTTGGTGGGTGGAAAAAGTGCAGAAGATCCAGCAACTAGCCGCCAACCACGACGTGCGTGTTTTTTTTTTAAAAAGTGCAGTCAAGACCACCTATGGCCCAAGCACCCAAGGTCCTACCCCGCTGAGGGCTAAGAACGGAGAGGTGCTCATCAAAGACAGAGGGACAATCAGTGCCCACTGGAAGGAGCACTTTGAAGATCTCGTTAACCAAGACTCTCTATCTTTGACGTGAGTGTCCTTGACTCCATCCCACAGCATGCTACCCGCCACCACTTCGGCACAACTCCAGCCTGGCATGAGGTTGAAAAAGCCATCCGACAACTGAAGAACAAGGCCTCAGGAGCAGATGGAATGCCTGCCAAAGTACTAAAGCATGGCGGAGAAGTATTCTTGGCGTAAATCCATGACTTAATTTCCCTTATCTGGAAGGTGGATGGCACGCCAGGGGATTTCAGAGACGCCGTAATCGTGACCATCTTCAAGAAAGGGGACAAGTCCGAGACATACATGTAACACCAATTGAACTGCTTAAAGTGGTTGATCAGCATACATTTGGGAGTAAGGCTATTAAGGGATTCAGATAAAGGGTAGGGAGGCAACTAGGATTAGTAAAATAGAACTGATCGGCTAATAAAATGACAAAACAGGCTTGATGGGCCAAATGGCCTACTCTAGTTTTCGGTTTATACCAATCCAGCATGGAAATAAGTTGTTCTAATCCTATTTACCCACTTGTATCCATTCAACTCCTTTCTCTTCAGCCACCTATTCAATGTGATCTTCGATGTTGATATTGTTTGTGCCCCAGCCACTAATGCTGGAAGTGAATTCCACAGCCTCACAACTCTCTGTATGGAGATTTATCCTGCCCTCAAGTTTAAAATCTCTTGCGTTATGGGCCCTCATTCTAGACCCCTCCACTACGAGTTTTCTTCCATCGACTGTGTCAAATTCCTTTCATAATTTTAAATACTTCTATTATAATCATCCTAATTTTTAAGTCAGTCATTCTTCACATTTGTATTCCCTTGTAGCAGGAAATTTGAGATTCAAGCTTCAAAGCAATGTTTAAATAAAATATATTAAATTGAAGTGGAAAATAGTGGGATATCACTGATTACTTTAAGGTTCAATATTACAGGTCAGAATTGATTACAAACTTCTTTAGCCAATTAAGAATAAGCACAGAATCTGAAGCTCACAAAAGGAATGAATTACCAAAATGGAAATTCATATTACGTAGTCTTGTTTGAAGAATAAAATGCACTATAGGGAGTAGAAAGTTTGGTTCACAATAAGACATTGATTAGTGCCAGTTGATGTGAAGATAGGATTCTGTAACCAAAATATCATAAGCACATGTTTTTCAATGCATTAATTTCCAACTTGTAACTATGAGCGCTAAGAACATTTTAGAAAGCCTACCACTATCCCACTTGGCTGCAAGATAGCTCAAATCATATTATGGGTCTTCAAAACAAGAGCCACACTTAAACTAACATCATAGTGAATAAATGTGCTGTCCCTTTTTCTCACCAAATTTCTCTTCCCCTGAAGGGGTCAACACTTTTGGTGCACAGTTCCACGGTGCCAGTCACCCTCAAGTTACCTAACCAACTGCCCAGTCATACATACACCTTGTTAGTGTCTGCCAGTGCATTTAAGCACATCCAATCCCAACCTTGCCCTCACCCAATGTCAACACTTGCACTGTCAGCAGGAACCCTGACCAATTGTCTCCCCCTTCATCATCATAGGCAATCCCTTGGAATCAAGGAAGACTTGCTTCCACTCTTAACATGAGTTCTTAGGTGGCTGTACAGTCCAATACGAGAACCAGTCTCTGTCACAGGTGGGACAGTGGTTGAAGGAAAGTCTGGTTTGCCGCATGCTTCTTCCGCTGCTTACGTTTGATTTCTGCATGCTCTCAGCAATGAGACTCGAGGAGCTTAGCACCGTCCCAGATGCACTTCCTCCACTTAGGGTGTTCTTTGGCCAGGGACTCCCAGGTGTCAGTGGGGATGTTGCACTTATAAAGGGAGGCTTTGAGGGTGTCCTTGTAATGTTTCTGCTGCCCACCTTTGGCTCGTTTGCCGCGGACGAGTTCAGAGTAAAGCACTTGCTTTGGGAGTCTCGTGTCTGGCATGCGAACTATGTGGCCTGCCCAGCAGAGCTGATCAAGTGTGGTCAGTGCTTCAATGTTGGGGGTGTTGGCCTGGATGAGGACACCAACGTTGGTGCGTCTGTCCTCCCAGGGGATTTGTAATATCTTGCAGAGACAGGAGTTCTTGACGCCAATTGTAATACCTTCACCGTAACCACCCGAGATCAACAAACAGCACTGGTTATGGGATCGAACCATGAATCTTCATGGTTTTAAAGGCTTAGTCACTCATTGAATAAACATGCTGAGCCATCAGGCAATAATGAATAAATTGAAGGAAAAAAAACTTCCACATATTTTTCAGCAAATCAACAGTACACCCTTTGGGTATCAGGACAAGGCATACTTGAGAATCTGCATTTGTACTGTTGCCCATGTTATGTAGTCAATTTGATTTGTTGTACAAGATGCCCAACAATCTTTTATTTATGGGCTACCTTCTAATTTTTAAATAGAGACATTATAAAATTGACTAGATTTGCAACTAGATTTGTTGAATTTATATTCAGTAATCCTGTATAGTCTGAGCTGGGAAAGTAAGATATTTGAAACAGTAACAGACTGCCACCAAGTGATCAATATCAGTAACAAATTATAAAATGTTTATTCTTTGTAACTGAAGTCATCCACAAATTTACAGGAGATATGGAGGTCACATCTGCTGTGGCATTGTTCATATAACAGTAATAGAAATGAAGTGAATCAAAGTGTTTAAATGTTTCTTCTGTAATTTGAAAAATTAATTTTTCTCTCCCATTTTCATTTGAAAACATCCATTCTCTTTCTCCCCCACCCCCCCCCAAAATGAAATGAAAAATTCCTCATTTAAACAAAATTTAAAAGTGAAGAACTCCATTCGATTTTTTTTAAAATAGGTTGTTGGTCCTGAAATTTGTCAATCAGGTTTCTTCACTGGGAGATCAGGGTCGTTTCCCGCTAAAGCCATTGCATGGTGCTCAACTCAGAGAACCAGTGATCTATCTTGTAGCAAAGACGAAAGAATTTACAAGCTCAGACGGTCTTACACAAACTTTATTGGGCTTATGAAACTTTACAGTGTAAAAATGCAATCTTTTCCATCTGAAAAATGATTTTAGTTCACACATAAGCAATTCCAACTTTTGTAAAATTTAAATTAAATTTTACTTTTGTTTAATTGGACAACAGAATCTCAGGTTATGAAAGAACGAAAGAAATGCAGGAAATCATGCTCACCAGTTGTCGACCTACATCAAGTTAAACATTTGCTAACATAGTCCAGTTGAAGTAGCCATAATATATTCCAGTACATTTTCGTGATTTTAACAGTACGATTGCAATATATTACTCGAGTAGAATGGAACAGCTTAGCATATAATTCACAGAGTTCTGCCTTGCTATAAGTAGGGCATAAGCAGCACATGGTCAATAGCGGTGAAATTTCAGTTTACACCAGTACGTTACGTGAACAAATCCATGCTGGTTTCTTCCACTCAGTAATATTTATTCAATCTCAGTAGACAAAAGTCTACTCATCAAAATAGGATATCAATTTCCATAAGTGCGCAAGTCTCAATTTTAAATGGGCAAGGGCCTTAAAAACAACTTCCCTACAACTCTATTTACCGTTATATTCCATGATGATACTCCATTACTTTCCTCCAATGGCTCCCCATCACTTTAGCTAAAATGAATGAGAGTTCTCCGGTTATATAATAGGCAAGCCTCAACTCAAATCAAATGTCACAATAGCACAAAAAGTGGAATGCTGAGTCACAGAAAATTAAAAAATGTAAAATTTAAACCTAAAAAGCCAATCATTTTCTTTGCAACATTTAAGATCCATTACTTGTTAGATTTGGCTACTCAGCACATACACGTATAAACCATTAATGATACTTCTGTCCAGAAGTCATTGCATGTAGCAAGAGGGACATCTAGCTCATCACAGCAGCACTACAGTACCATACACTTAACCAGCAGTACAGAAATTGCTGAAAAAAAATCTGGTTATTACTACAGTTTCACATTTTTTCTTTCTTCAGTTTTGTTTTGGAATTACTAGGGAGAAGAGATTGAAGAAATGGTTTTAATTTGTATCTGCATCAGTGCACAATAACTCAGTACAGGATCGCCATGTCAGATTATCCTTCAACAGCTGCCTGAACCATGGAAAAGTACTGTCTAAATATGTAAAACTATCCTATCAATATATCTTCTTGTAACTTGAATACACCACTCATATGCAAGCCAGTGTACAATCTTACCCGTAAAAAAAAATGGTTTCATTGCTAATTATTAAATGTTTGACGGCCTTCCTATTTGGACTGCAAAAGCTGGCTGTTGGCAAAATAAAGTTTATATTAAAACAGCATCTCATCAAAGCAATTTGAATGTTTCTTGGATGAAATCATAGGCAGTCCCTCGAAATCAAGGAAGACTTGCTTCCACTCTGAAAGTGAGTTCTCAGGTGACTGTACAGTCCAATACGGGAATTACAGTCTCTGCCACAGGTGGGACAGACAGTGGTTGAAGGAAAGGTTGGGTGGAGAGTCTGGTTTGCCACACGCTCCTTCCGCTGCCTGTACTTGGTTTCTGCATGCTCGCGGCGACAAGACTCAAGGTGCTCAGCGCCCTCCCGGATGCTCTTCCTCCACTTGGGGCGGTCTTTGGCCAGGGACTCCCAGGTGTCGGTGGGGATGCACTTTATCAGAGAGGCTTTGAGGGTGTCCTTGAAACGCTTCCTCTGCCCATCTGGGAATCACCTGCCACGAAGGAGTTCCGAGTAGAGCGCTTGCTTTGGGAGTCTTGTGTCGGGCATGCGGACAATGTGGCCTGCCCAACGGAACTGGTCAAATGTGGTCAGTGCTTCGATGCTGGGGGTGTTGGAGGAAATAAACTCCATGTGAAATGTATTATCCAGGAGAACTGGTTTGAATATCCTGGACATTGTGAGAACTGGGTTCCCATGTGTAGCACTATGTTAAACACTCCAGGAAGACCATCACCTTCACTTTGAACAAAAGAAAACCTCAACCTGAATTGCTCCAAATTATATGGAATGTGTACCCTGCTCCCTTCTGCATCAGTGAGCAACCAATCACATTTCACCAAAAACTAGCTTCTGCTTTTAGTAAACATACAAGAAAATGTAATATGAGATTTATACTGTTAGCAGGAAATTCACGTTCACTGGGAGTTCAAGAGTATTAAGTTATGCAGTTTGGGTCTGCAAATATTTCATCTTTCCTCGCTCAAAATTGCACAAATTTAAATTTACAGTTTATGCTTAAATCAATACTGTTTTGAAAATAAAATTGTTCTTACTGATTTTATCTATTCAAGAGCTTTTCATTTAAATATCTGGATAGGTAAATTAGTTATCATACCAGTAGGTGGAATCTGAAACAAGTCATCACAATTAGAGGTTTAGTGCAGTAATTTCAAGAATAAGTCCTATGAGGTAAAATACCAGTAGTGACCAAATGGTTTCTCCGGGGCCTAAAAAATCTGCATATTTCTTAAGCACGGCAACAAATACAAGTCTGAGTTGTGCACATTCCACACCATTTTGGGACTACTGCACCTGAAAACGGTCCACAAATCAAAATTGTCTCAATATGCTGTATGTGTACATATTTAATGAGAAATATAGCTTTTGAAGAACACAAGCAAAAGTACATGAACTACAACACCAATGACAAAGAAACTCGAACTACTTCAACTCCTATCATTTTCACACATTAGTTTAAGTGTCTGCTCTGGAAAAAAAACATTACTCTGCAAGCTTCAGACTGCACTGAAATATTTATGGTATTAGACCTAAACAAGCTGCAATTGTTCAGTACATAATTCAGTATTGCTGCAGAAAGCATTGTCATGTCATATTAAAATTTCTCACTCAGAAACACTACACTCAGCTGCATCCATGATATTGTGTTCAATGACAGTACCGATTCTCTTCAAATTGCACAATTCCACTTGCA
This sequence comes from Pristiophorus japonicus, assembly GCF_044704955.1. Taxonomy (NCBI): domain Eukaryota; kingdom Metazoa; phylum Chordata; class Chondrichthyes; family Pristiophoridae; genus Pristiophorus; species Pristiophorus japonicus. Next base: position 83,625,343 of record NC_091993.1, read on the forward strand.
CAGTATTCTATCCTGCTTACAAAGGTAATGTTGCTTTGGCATTTCATTTCTTATTTTACTTCATTAAGTAGCCAGATAACATTCCAGGCTGAACTGCACGAAGCAACTGCTTTGCAACAGAAACAGGATTAGTCATTTTTGATTTAGATTCTGAAAGTCCATCATAAATATCAGCATTTCTCAGACTCTGTGCACACCAGCCACTCACTGCAATTCCTGCCCAGGGACAGCAAAAATCAAATGTTTAAATTTAACTTCTTTCTGAGAGTGTACAGACTTCACTCCATTGTACTTCATGCAATGTTAAGAAAATAATGGGCCAGACATACCGAGTGGGTAATGTTCAAAATCCTTTTTCTCATTTCTATGGTTGACGTTGACTAAATCATAGTCCCTACTCTAGGAATAGTCTGGCAATCAAGACCCCACCCCCAAATTACACAAAATAGAAAAATTTTTCACTCCACTTCTGATTCTTTAGAATAAAAATGGCAAGTGGGGAAAAGAGAAACTTAATTTCAAAACTATATTCCATACAAATGTTTTCTAGGGAATAAGTTAACTGCTGGCATCGATTTTTCTCGAGATTCATGATCGTCTGAGACACTTTGTGACTTTTATCCTAGCTAAATGTAATGTCTTCAGCAGTAATGAAGCACTATTTCTAGGTAATGCAGCAAACAAACAAACCTGTTTTATGTCTTTAGTGGAAACAAATTTTTTATATTGGTTGCCATTAAGACTAAATAAACACTGCACACTACACAAGTGCACCCTAAGTGAAGGGGTACTGTATATAAGCAACTGTCCTACCCATTGTACATAGCGGCAAGTGTTTGGAAACAATTTCATCCATTCCATGACAAGAGAAAAACGGTCTACACCACAAACATTCTGCAAAATTAATAGAAGTATCAAATAACGAGAAAGATGTAAAATTGAGCACTGCCTTTATATAAATTACTTTCAGACACAAGATTAGTTTTCCCTGCTTCTCAGATCTCGGGGCTCCAAATAGTGTTCGCATTTCAGCCCTCAATTTTTACACTTCAGTTGCTAATTCTACCTTTGACAGAACAGAAACATATAAATCTCAAAATTCTAAATTCCATAAATCATTGCTCTAAAAACTGAACTCATTTTCCATATCTACCATGCAACGCACTTTCCAGTGTCCAACTTTTGTCCAGCGGTTTCACATTAAAGTTGTTTTAAAGGGAAATAATATTAAATGCTGGCAGAATAGGGATACTGTGGATGCCACCAGTCCAGTAAACGTACACTATGCACAGGGTCCAAGATAACCTGGAGTCCTTGGTCCTTTTTCGGCTTCTTCCCATGTGGAAGTGGGGAGTCTTGAAACAGCATCCTGACACGGTGGTGCCTCATATCAGTGCTCACATTTATTGTAAACTGTAAAAGAAAAAAAAAAGGACTTGCATTTTATATAACGCTTTTCACAATCTCAGGATGTCCCAAAGTGCTTTACAGCCAATTAATTAACGTTGGAAGTGTAGTCACTGTGATAATGCAAGAAATACACCTGCATAACTTGCAAGATACTAAGTAAGTAGGTACAGTGTTCCTATAGATTCAGATGAATATGGTTCAGGTGCAAAATAATTTCAGAAGCAACCCAATTACTCCTCCAGAACAAGAATCACGTGCTGAGATTTGGGCTTCCAGAGATATTTTTTTTTCAAGACCGAAACAAAAGTCAGCTCTTATAGAAGTCTGTGCTGCCTGTTACCTGAAGTAAGCACAAATAATCTGGGATAGCATGCCTTGGGCAAATAACGAACCTATTTATCTCTGATTTCATGGAGTATTTCCACTTTGCCCATATCAGTTCAAAAGAAGATCACCACCTTTGCACAGAAGATTACACCACCAAATAGGTTTTATTTGCAAAGTAATAATTTTACTGAAATAAACCAATAGCCAATAGTTTGTCAGTTTAAACAAAACAGCAGCTTTGAACCACTTCATGAAAGGGTTAAGCAGATAAACCAGTCAATAGAGCTCCATTGACCGGCTTTCTTTATAGCCATCTGATCCCAATCAGTTAGATTCTATCTCAAAATCATGGTGACATTTCTAACCAGAGCTCCAGCACCTGTTGCAACTAGATCAAAGCTCGAGTGCCTAACGTGCCCGATTCTTCGATCCATGAAACTGAAATACAGTCACACCTTGGAGAAACTAGAGTGGGAGACAGGTATTTTAATCAAACAATGATCAACAAGTCCTATAAACACATTCACAAAAGTGTGCGGATGATTCATTCAATGTCTAACAAGTTCTGTCGATTCCAGGGCTAACCCGATTACATATGTTGGTTGATTAAGAGCTTCGTGACACACATTCATTGTTACTAGCATTTGGGTGCGCTTGGTGATAAGTTTCCAAAACATCTCGGTCAGCAATTAAAAAGGTTTTTATGACACTTGGGCAGACAGATTTGAAAGAATAGAAGCATTCTCCCTGCATGCAGTTGCAGAATCCATTTTGACAGAGCGCAGAAATACAGAGCAGAGAGTGAACCCATAACCTATGAAAAAAAACTGTCACAGCAGGCAAAACCTTCAAAGACTAGAATAAGCCAACATTCAAGTGAACTATAGCAATTTGAAAATTGTCCCAGTTATCCGATAACCCCGAGAAAACATCGAACAACATCTTAAATCGCACCTGAGCTATAAAGACTTGGACAAGATAATTAAAAAGGACAAGCTCTTAGTTGAAAAATGGCCATTTTCCCTCTGACTATTTCCCTTCCCCAAGCCATCTCTGAATTTGTGGTCAGTGAAATAATCTTCCTTCCATTTCTTGATTAATTTTCTACACTGGGTAATTTAATAGCAGACAGAGGGAGGAAAACAAAACCAAGGACTCAATTTTCCCCAAAATTTTTTTTTGGCGTACTTGAAGAGTTAAGCCCATTTTTTGGGGGCCCCATGTACAGCAAAAAAAAATGTTTAGTTCCCCCGTTGGATTTCTTCATTTTGGTGTAGCCTAACCTGTCCTTTAATTTTGGGCGTGGAGCCTTGATCTGTGCCAAAAAGATCCAGTTGCCACGGTAACCAGGGACACAATGCGAGCTGAGGCTGTAAAGTTGAACATACAGCCAGCTCCCAACACATTAAAACACATTGCATCAACTTAAAAATACAAAAAAATATATTGCAACAACTTACCTCCAATTATTAAAGCCGGTCCACTCCCCGACCCCTGGCCAAAGGGCTTGCCGGTCTGCTTCCCTAGCCCGCCCGAGCTCCTTGCCTTTGGCAGTCCAGCTCCAGCACCTCTCCCCTGCTACCCAACCCCAGCCTCGAGTGCCTTGCCAGTCTCAGTCCCCCACCCGCCCCTCGCCCCCAAGTGCCTTGCTGGTCCACTCCCCCGCCCCTGGCTGAAGGGCTTGCCGGTCTGTTTCCCTAGCCTGCCTGAACCCTTCACCGGTGCCAGTCCAGCTCCCCCCCACCCCCCCAAAGCCCAGAGTACCTTGCCGGTCCCGCTTCTTCTCCCCCGCCCCCCCACCTCCTGCCCAGAATGCCTTGCCAGTTTTGGACCCCCGCCCCAAGCCCTGGCCGAAGGACTTGCCGGTCCATTCCCCCGCCCGACCCTGGCCCCGAGTGCCTTGCCGGTCCGCTCCCCTGCCCCCTAGCCCAAGCAGAATGGCCTCCTCCTTCCTGGTCCCCACACTCAAAAGGCTTCCCCCCCACCCCCCACCCCCCTTGCCTTTCCTGCTGCTGCTGTCCAGGCATCTGCTGCACTTAACTGCGCCGATTTCATTACAGACACCGATTTTCTTAACTCTCCAGAAGGTTTTCTGCAGAAGCCACATGCGCTGGCCTAAGCAGAACTGGAGTAACTCTCAGCTGGCCAAACTTGACTAAATGGCCAGAATTGGCACGGGTGACAGGTTACGCTCCTTTGGCTGAAAAAAAATTACTTAAAAAATCGTAACTGAGTTATGCTGGTGCAAATTGATTGGGGAAACTATTTTTTTTTTTTAAATTTAGCCCAAAAAAAGCAGCCGGCTCCAAAAAACAGTGCAAATTACTGGAGAAAATTTAGTTACCCAAGTCTCAATATGAAACATTTTTATAATTTGCACTGTTTTTTTGGAGCCGGCTGCTTTTTTTGGCCTAAATTTTTTTTTAAAAACTAGTTTCCCCAATCAATTTGCACCAACACTATGTAGCTTTGGAAGCCATCTATGGAACATTCAGATTTGCTCTTACCAATGCTAGAGTCATGCCCATAACCACAGGCGTGAAGATGAAATTGAGAGTGGTGATCTGCAACAAGTAGCAGTCTTGGTCAGGGTTCTTGTGCACCTGTTCATACTGTTTGGGAAACTGAAGTCCATTTCGACAGCCATTCTTCAACTTGGGAGACTGAAGGATAAAAATTGTGACATATACATACACTGAGCAATTTAAAATTAAATTGTTTCCATTGCAAACCCCAACTCACCTATTGTAATATGGCAAACAAAGATCTGACAGAAAATCTTGGAAAATAAAGGGAACCTTTTCTGAGACTGGAATTTAACTAGGAATTAGACTATTGCTTACTGGTGAATATTTAATTCTGCTGCCAAATTTCTCTTCGCTGCTCCTGAAGGGGTGAACACCTTGCTGCATTAGAAATTCACAGGTGCAACTCACCCTCCAGTAACTTATCCAAGTGTCCATTATTCATGCAAGCCTTAACAATGAACATTTACAGGCTATTTAGTTACGGGGGAACATTATATTAAGAGTCCAATTTTGTCCTTAACCAACATCTTCACATGTGCCTTCTAGTAAGGGTTGCTGGATAGTGATCAGGAATGGGAATCCTGACCAATTTTGACCACCTAGTCCGGGTGCCGAGGCCAACCGCAGCACCCTTCTGTAACCCCAGCTAAGATCGGCTAACACACAACTGGGCAAATCAAACCTGGGACCTTCTTAGTCTGCAGGGCTCAGCTACTCACTGCCTAAACTTGTTGAGCCATAGGGCAGCTGGATAAAGTACTTAACATAATAAGAGCAGGAGTAGGCCCTTTGGCCCCTTGAGCCTGCTCCTCCATTCAATAAGATCATGGCTGATCTGATCATGGACTCAGCTCCCCATAACACTTAACTCCCTTATTGCTCAAAAATCCATTTATCTCCACCTTAAATATATTCAATGACCCAGCTTCCAAGCTCTCTGGGGCAGAGAATCCCATAGATTTACAACCCTCAGAAGAAATTTCTCCTCATCTCAGTTTTAAATGGGCAGCCCCTTATTCTAAGACTATGTCCCCTAGTTTTAGTTTCCCTTATGAGTGGAAATATCGTCTCTGCATCCACCTTGTCTAGCCCCCTCTATCTTATATGTTTCAATAAGATTACACCTCATTCTTCTGAACTCCAATGTTTGTAGGCCCAACCTATCTTCATATCCGCTCATCTCCAGAATGAACCTTCTCTGAACATCCTCCAATGCAAGTATATCCTTCCTTAAATACGGAGACCAAAACAGTATGCAGTACTCCAAGTGTGGCCTCACCAATACCCTGTACAGTTGTAGCAGGACTTCTCGGCGTTTATACTCTATCCCCCTTGCAAGAAAGGCCAACATTCCATTTGCCTATTGGCAAATAGATGTCTATTTGGAATTAACAAAATAAAGTTCAGGATATATACATGAGGACAGTCTACCAAAGCAAGAACGAGAACAGAAGCTAGAAAGTTAAGCAAGAGAACTGGATGGGGTAACGTTCCTGCTTTGGCAAGCTTCTGTTTGGCTTGCAACTCTAACTTTCATGATTCAACTTTGGCTCTTCCCACCCCCACTGACCAGCTCACCTGTCCCGAAAACGTGTATTTTACTGCTCTTCAGATTTTCTCAGGTTATAGTTAGTTTAACTACAAATATGTTGCAATCAGCAAGGGCCTAACAAAAGCAAACTGATTCTCCATAGGGAGCAAATTGGATGTTGCTTGGCACTTCCGAACAGCAACTTAGCTGCAATTAGGAACTTAGTTTGTGAGCAGCTGTAAACATACTTACATCCTGCCACTCACTGGGACCATACTACACAAAGATTCAGATTTTTAATTAATTTTGGGGTGGAAGGAAGTGGGAAGACAGCTTCAAAATAGTTCCATAATCTAATATTTTACACAGATACTAAAATAAGCACTTCTATTATTGTTAAAATAAAAAACTCAAAAAATGAAATGACAGTGTTTAAAACAAAGCACTAATTACAAACTTAAAACGTCAACTGCACACCTGCTTTTTGAATTTGTAATTGAACTCCCATCGTTGGTCTGATCTATTTCCACTTCCTTTCTTGCACCAGTAGAGTAAGCACTAAAAACAGAACAAAGGATTGTGCTTAATGGTGACATGTTCAGCATCACATTTTAGTTACACAAAGCTTGGGCTGTCCCAATGTCACAGAAAAGAGGAATGGTAAATAGTGAGTAATTACAACTTCAATAACGGTTTGGTAGTGTGCAAACAAGACAACGTTTTTAGTTAACAAAATGTATTAAACACAGCGCAACTAAAACCATTAACAGATACATTAGGCTTAAAGATAGATTTTGTGAACTAGCAAGCAAATTTTTGTAACCAGTCAATACAAGCACACGTCAGTTAAGCACTGAATCATTGAATTTTAGCCCCTTTACTAAGGATTAGCCCTGCACCAAAAATCCAAAAGATTGCATTAAAACAAACCCACTTCAGCACATTTTAATTAAGTTTCAACAAACCTTCAGCTAGAAACAGAAATATCCATGCGTTGTTCTGTGAATGCAAGATATAGGAAGTATGTATAATTTAAAAAGGCATGTTTCAAAACAGCTAATTCATTAGAATCATTAAAGTTCAGTGCCAGCTGCATTTGCAGAAGCATGGTCCAGTGAAAGTTTTAAATGTATCTCTCATACTGTGCTTCATGCATACTACATTCTTAAACTTAGTATGGGGGCAGGTATACAGCTCAATCTATAATCCACTCCGTAAGAATTGTTTTATAGTTGCAACCATTATATTTTTAAAAATGACCACACCCCATTTTAATGCATTCGTAACTTTTCTCGTGTGTTAGTTTTTAATAATTAAGTTTCCACAAACAAAGTAGTCCCATTTTAGGCCACACCAAGCTCCAGAAATGTTGGCCACAGATTGGCAGGATGAGTTTTTGCACCTGCAATGAGCCATGAACTCAAACTTCAGGTACTTTATTGTAGGAAGCTGAGAAAAAGATAGCTATTTGACCCACTCATGCTCATCTGCAAAACTGTCATCTTTGGAGACCCAGTGCAGCTCTGCAGACACACTTCCAACTGAAACAGGTCACAGACAAGGTGCACAAATAAAACAGTAATCCATGGATAAATACAAGTAGCAATGCTGAAACTTCCATTAAGTGCAGCCCCGCAAAGGTTGAGCACCCAGACAAGAACTGCAATTGCAGACATCATGAAAACTGGGAAATCTGCATTTCACAATATTTTTGTGTAATGCTAACCTTATGCTAATGCTAACAAACTAGGGGTTGTTCATCACAATTAACAATTTCCAATTTATTTAATCAGAATTCAGTTTCAAACAATGGCAAATATCAGATTAAATTTCCACTTACACTACAGTTCTTTAATGTGTTTGGAGTAGACTCAGGAATTGCAGGTTTCTCAGATAGACGAGAGCGAAATGGCTCATACATGTGGTACAAAGAACGAATCACACAGGCACGTAGCGAACTCAACTTTCCGATGACATCACGTTGCAAACGTACAGGTAAGTACACATCTGAACAGTAGTACCTATATATTAAGCAGATTTATAGGTCGGTTAAATGAAAAGCATAGCAAACATGACATCAAGATTGACTTGCACGCTAAAAATATATTCTAGATTCTTGATGTACATGTGCAGTGAAACCTGAATAAACGAACAATCCCAAAAGATGGACAGCTGCAAAAAAATGGACACTTACTGAGAGGCCCAAATAACTCACATGGTAAAATATACAACAGGCACTATGGGGTCAAGTTTCGGCCTGAGTTGCTCCTATTTTTTTGGAGCAACTAGTTTAGAATGGAGTATCTTAGAAATTGCAATTCTCGGCATTTAGTTTGCTTCAGTTCTAGTCAGTTAGAACAGTTTCTTTTTAGAACAGATTTTTTTTCCAAAAGGGGGTGTGTCCGGTCACTTACGCCTGCTTTGCAAGTTTAGGCAGTGAAAACTTACTCCAAACTAACTTAGAATGGAGTAAGTGTAGATTTTTGTACGCTCAGAAAAACCTTGCCTACACTTATAAAATCAGGCGTAAGGAAGAGAGATGGGGAGGGTGGGAGGGAGAGGGCGAGCAGGGGGACGGACGAGCAGAGGGCTGGGGGGGGGGGGGGGGGGGGGGGAGAAAGAGAGCCAGAGCAGGAGCTCGAGGAGGGAGGTGCAGTCCAATCTTCGCCGCCCCAGTGAACCCATTCGGCCAGGGCTAGGAGCAGCGTGCTTCGGGCCCCTCCCACATAGTTTCAGGCGCCTGGAGCTACTGTAGCGCGCAAGTGCAGAGGTCCCTGCACGGTTTTCAGCGCCGGGACCTGGCTCCGCCCCCCACAGCTTGCGCTGTGCGAGGGCCTGGATCAACCCGAGGGAGTGGAGAATACAAAGGTAAGTTTTCGGCGCGATTTTGAGCGCGGAAATCAGGCGTGGCACACGGGGCTGCGCCGTTCTAGGCGCGGCCCGAAACTTGACCCCTATGAAACTGGACACTTGCAAATTCCGGACAGCATTCAATGCACCAAACCCTTTTACAACTTACAACACGGGAAATGCAGGTCCGCGCAAAGAGGCAGTGGGTTTTGCGAAAGAAACGGCTTTTGTGGAATGGGGGTCTTTTACCCAGCATGCACAGCAGCAGAGAAATCATGCTATCTCTGGGATTTAATGCTTGCATGGCTCTTTCCCAGGGAGAGTGGTTTCGCTGCCGCTATGGATGCTGGATAAAGCATTGCCCATTCCACTGATTTTTTTTTTAAAAACAGTACCTATAATGACCATTTTGAAAATAAAAATACCTGCTGATCCCCATTCTCAGGTGTCAGTAATTTATAAGTTTCACTGTATAGTAAATCCAGTTAATGTACGGGTTAATAGTTTAGGATGACTAAAATAGCACTTAACCATATTTTCATAACTAAGCAAATTCCTGCTCACGCCCTAATTATATGTAAATGAAAACTGAATATCTACTTTTAACTATCGCACTCAACTCTCAAATGCCAATGATTTAGTGTTCACTCTCGCTCCCAATGCTTACAATTGTCAGAAATAAGACTTTGATGTATAACAGAGATTTAAGCAAATATCTATTTTTTTTTTTAAATAAAAGGTATAACCAGTAATGAAAACACATGTCCATTGCCCACTGCACATGTCGGTAGTACCTCAATTTTACTAAAAGAGTTGCAGGCAAGACTTCAAATTCAATTGTTGGTTATCCAACAAGCAAATGAGTCAGTCAAACGGAATTCAATTGGTGGCAGAAACGAGCGACTACCAGACACAGTCTAAAGGTCAATGCCTAGTTGAAGTTTAAAGGGATAATAATGTAAAAGCAGAATTAATAAAATTAATAATGAATGCTGAATAGGTTTAATTGCCTCACTATTGCTGACAATTAATTGAAAAATATGTTTGTCTCTTTCTGACAGATAAAGGTTTATGCCTAGGTTAGCTTGCTTACCTAATTTTATAAGAAGCACTGACTTCAAGTGGGCTAAATGCAAGAAAAATCCCCATGGTACCATCAGTGGGAGCTGTGGAACTTTGAAATATTAATGAGCACCATAGACAGTTTAAACCTATACAGTAAAAGTCCTTGTCTGAGCTGGGTGAACACATTCAGTTTTGGAGTCTCAGACAATTTCGCTAGTATATAGGGCCCAAGTTTCCACATGATTTGCGCCTGATTTTTAGGAGCAACTGGTGGAGAACGGACTATCTTAGAAATCGCAATTCTCCACATTTTTTTTCTGCAGTTCTAGTCAGGTAGAACAGTTCTACTTTGGAACAGAATTTTTTCTTCAAAAGGGGGCGTGTCCGGCCACTGACACCTGATTTGAAAGTTTCCACAGTGAAAACGTACTCCAAACGAAGTTAGAATGGAGCAAGTGAAGATTTTTGTAGAACTGAAAAAACCTGTTCTACACATTAAAAAATCAGGCGCAGGTTACAAATTAGGCGTCCAGAACGAGGGGGGGGGGGGGGAAGGGGAACTCATTAAATTCTACAATAAATCCTTATTTATACTTCTACAAATTAATCCAACCTGAATAAACATTTATAAGCAAAGAAAAGATTAAATAAACCATCTTCCTACCTGTGTGAAAGTGCTTCAGGCACCGAGAATGCTGCAGTCAGCCTGAGGCGCCCGTTCTTCCCGCAGAGGGGGTAGGAGGCGCCCAATCTTCCTGTGGGGGGGGGGGGGGGGTAGGAGGCGCCCGTTCTTCCCACGGGGGTGGGGGGGGGAAGAGAGAGAGAGGCGCCCGTTCTTCCCGGGGGGGGGGGTAAGGAGGCGCCCATTCTTCCCGCGGGGGGGGGGGGGGTAAGGAGGCGCCCGTTCTTCCCGCGGGGGGGGGGGGGGCAGTGAGAAGGCTGCAAGTGCTGATGGCAATGTGCTTTTATTAAAAAAAAATGTTCAAAAATTAAACAGCTACAAAGAACTACAAAAATGGCCGAGTGCCAATGTTTTTTCACGCTGAGCATGTGCGAACGCTCCAACGCGCAGTGTTGCCGGCAGGAAAAAAACTAATTTAAATAATACCCGCCCCCTCCCACTTACAAAATCGGCGTAAGTGTAGGCTCCGCCCCCAGCAGACAAGGAGCTGCAGAACGCTCCAGAATCGCGATTTTTTTTTTAGGTGCCGTTTTAGGCACAAAAAACGGGCGCCCAGCTCGGAGGGGCGCCGTTTTTTATCGTGTGGAAACTTGGGCCCATAGAGAGCAAATAATCAGTACAAAATGTAAGTACATTTGGAGTGCTAGGTTTTTATGAAGTTCAAAGCCACAAGCACACAACACAATCACTGTTCTGGGAAGATCAGAGCAATCTGGCACAAAATAGATCAGCTTGCATGCACATCAAAATATATACATTACCAAAGATTCATAATTTGATTACTTTACGCTGATAGTTAAATATATACAAGAAAGGAATTATTCCAATAGTGCTGTCCCAATTTGCACCTGAGAATTTTCTACCTTGGAGTACTATGTTCAGTTCTGGTCAACTATATTATTCCCTCAGAGGGCACAGGGAGGAGCAATAAAAAGGATTCCATATATCAGAAATGCAAATTTCACAAGGAATGAGAAATTACATTTACTGTCCTTGGGAAAGAACTTCATGATGGCCCAATTGAATCATAGAAGTTCTTTTTCGCATCGGTTATGTACCCTATGCTCAATAATCATGGAACTGGCCCTGATGTCTCTCCTCTTCCGTACCCCCAGTGTTTGTGGTTGTGCCTCTAAGATGGCGCAAGAGTTCAATTTTATTCAGCTCAACAGAGCTTGCATTTATTGTAAAAAAAAAATTCGAAAAATGATAGTTGAAAAGACAAAATTCCAGAGGAAAAGAACAGATACTGAGCTTTGTTGTGGGGCAGTTGAAAGGGGATCGAAGGCTTGGTCAAAGATACAACTTTTCTGAATGCTTTTAAAGGCAGTGAGAGAAGTGGAGGGGCACAGGAGTTTAGTGAACAAGTTCCAAAGGTTACATAGAAACATAGAAAATAGGTGCAGGAGTAGGACATTCGGCCCTTCGAGCGTGCACCACCATTCAATAAGATCATGGCTGATCATTCCCTCAGTACCCTTTTCCTGCTTTCTCTCCATACCCCTTGATCCCTTTAGCCATAAGGGCCATATCGAACTCCCTCTTGAATATATCCAATGAACTGGCCTCAACAACTCTCTGCAGTTGGAAATTCCACAGTTAACAACTTTGAGTGAAGATGTTTCTCCTCATCTCAGTCCTAAATGTCTAAGGATAAGAGGTAAGCCAATGTCCCCTGCTTCTGGACTTCCCCAACATCGGGAACATTCTTCCTTCATCTAACCTGTCCCGTCCCGTCAGAATCTTATAGGTTTCTACGAGATCCCCTCTCATCATTCAAACGCCAGTGAATACAGGTCCAATTGATCCAGTCTCTCCTCATATGTCAGTCCCACCATCCCGTGAATCAGTCTGGTGAACTTTCGCTGCACTCCCTCAATAGCAAGAACGTCCTTCCTCAGATTAGGAAACCAAAACTGAACACAATATTCCAGGTGAGGCCTCACCAAGGCCCTATACAACTGCAGTAAGACCTCCCTGCTCCTATACTCAAATCCCCTAGCTATGAAGGCCAACATAGCATTGGCCTTCTGCACCGCCTGCTGTACCTGCATGCCAACTTTCAATGATTGATGTACCATGACACCCAGGTCTCGTTGCACCTCCCCTTTTCCTAAACTGCCGCCATTCAGATAATATTCTGCCTTCATGTTTTTGCCCCCAAATTGGATAACCTCACATTTATCCATATTATACTGCATCTGCCATGCATTTGCCCACTCACCTAACCTGTCCAAATCACCCTGCAGCCTCTTAGCGTCCTCCTCACAGCTCTCACTGCCACCCAGTTTAGTGTCATAGGCAAACTTGGAGATATTACACTCAATTCCTACATCTAAATCATTAATGTATATTGTAAATAGCTGGGGTCCCAGCACTGAGCTCTGCGGCACCCCACTAGTCACTGCCTGCCATTCTGAAAAGGACCCGTTTATCCCGACTCTCTGCTTCCTGTCTGCCAACGAGTTCTCTATCCACGTCAGTACATTACCCCCAATACCATGTGCTTTAACTTTGCACACCAATCTTTTGTGGGACCTTGTCAAGCCTTTTGAAAGTCCAAATACACCACATCCACTTGTTCTCCCTTGTCCACTCTACTAGTTACATCCTCAAAAAATTTGAGCAAATTTGTCAAGCATGATTTCCCTTTCATAAATCCATGCTGACTTAGACTGATCTGACAGTGCTTTCTGAATGCGCTGCTATTTCATCTTTAATAATTGATTCCAACATTTTCCCCACTACTGATGTCAGGCTAACCAGTCTATAATTACCCGTTTTCTCTCTCCCTCCTTTTTAAAAAAGTGGTGTTACATTAGCTACCCTCCAGTCCATAGGAACTGATCCAGTGTCGATAGACTGTTGGAAAATGATCACCAATGCATCCACTATTTCTAGGGCCACTTCCTTAAGTACTCTGGGATGCAGCCTATCAGGCCCCGGGGATTTAATCGGCCTTCAACCCCATCAATATCCCCAACACAATTTCCCGCCTAATAAGGATATCCTTCAGTTCCTCCTTCTCACTAGACCCTCGGTCCCCTAGTACTTCCGGAAGGTTATTTGTGTCTTCCTTCGTGAAGACAGAACCAAAGTATTTGTTCACTTGGTCTGCCATTTCTTTGTTCCCCATTATAAATTCACCTGAATCCGACTGCAAGGGACCTACGTTTGTCTTCACTAATCTTTTTCTCTTCACATATCTATAGAAGCTTTTGCAGTCAGTTTTTATGTTCCCGGCAAGCTTCTTCTCAAACTCTATTTTCCCCCTCTTAATTAAACCCTTTGTCCTCCTCTGCTGAATTCTAAATTTCTCCCAGTCCTCAGGTTTGTTGCTTTTTCTGGCCAATTTATATGCCTCTTCCTTGGATTTAACACTATCCTTAATTTCCCTTGTTAGCCACGGTTGAGCCACCTTCCCCATTTTATTTTTATTCCAGACAGGGATGTACAATTGCTGAAGTTCATCCATGTGATCTTTAAATGTTTGCCATTGCCTATTCACCGTCAACCCTTTAAGTATCATTTGCCAGTCTATTCTAGCCAATTCACGCCTTAAACCATCAAAGTTACCTTTCCTTAAGTTCAGGACCCTAGTTTCTGAATTAACTGTGTCACTCTCCATCTTAATAAAGAATTTTACCATGTTATGGTCACTCTTTTCCAAGGGGCCTCGCACAATAAGATTGCTAATTAGTCCTTTCTCATTACACATCACCCAGTCTAGGATGGCCAGCTCCCTAGTTGGTTCCTCGACATATTGGTCTAGAAAACCATCCCTTATACACTCCAGGAAATCCTCCTCCACTGCATTGCTACCAGTTCGGTTAGCCCAATCAATATGTAGATTCAAGTCACCCATGATAATTGCTGTACCTTTATTGCATGCATCACTAATTTCTTGTTTGATGCTGTCCCCAACCTTACTACTACTGTTTGGTGGTCTGTACACAACTCCCACTAGCGTTTTCTGCCCCATCGTGAAGACAGAACCAAAGTATTTGTTCAACTGGTCTGCCATTTCTTTGTTCCCCATTATAAATTCGCCTGAATCTGACTGCAAGGGTCCCAAGTTCGTCTTCACTAATCTTTTTCTCTTCACATATCAATAGAAACTTTTGCAGTCAGTTTTTATGTTCACAGCAAGCTTCCTCTAAGACAGTTGACACTTCTGCGACTGAATGTGGCGAGGAGAGAAAGGCATTGGCAATACACTGAAGTCCAAAGAACTGGATGATATGCAAAGCTGAAGAAGGCTGCAGAGGTAGGGTGGGTGAGATCATAGAAAAATGTTTAATTTGCAGTGTTGGAGGAAGAGACCCAATGTAGGTTCACAAGGGCAGGAGCGACAGTCATGTGATCGTGAGTGCTCAACAGGATGCAGATGGTGGGATTTTGAAGGAGTTGGAATTTGCAGGTGGGCAGTAAGTGAGACATTGAAGAAATTGAGTCTAGATGTGACAAAGAGGGTTTGGCAACAGTGGATGAGGAAGGGCTGGATGCAGGCAAATTTGTGATGGTGGTAGTAAACAGTTTTGGTGATGAATAGGATACACGATTTATTTGAAACTCAGCTTTGGATTGAAGGAACCAGAGCTGCGGTTTCACAGTTTGGTTCAACTCGAATGTGCAACCATGAAAGGGATGGAACTGGTGTCAAGGGAGCAGAGTTTTTGGTGGGGGATGAAGACAATAGCTTCAATCTTGCCAATATGCAATTCAAAGACATTTTGGCTCATCAACAACTTTAATATCTGACAGTCAGCCTGGAAGCAAAAGAGGTGATCGTGGGGATGAGAGGATTGTCCAATGGAGGAGAGATCGAGTAGATTGGGCCTAAATTCTCTGGAGTTTAGAAGAATCAGAGGTGATCTCATTGAAACATGCAAGATTCTGAGGGGAATTGACAGGGTAGATGATGAGAGGTTGTTTCCCCTGGCTGGAGAGTCTAGAACTAGGGCCATAGTCTCAGGATAAAGGGTGGGCCACTGCGATGAGAGGGAATTTCTTCACGCAGAGGGTTGCGAATCTTTGAAATTCTCTTTCCCAAAAGGTTGTGGATGCTGAGTCGTTGAGTATATTCAAGGCGGAAATAGATTTTTTTAACTCTAGGGGAATCAAGGGGTATGGAATTCGGGCAAAAAATTGGAATTGAGGTCGAAGATCAGCTATGATCTTATTGAATGGCAGAGTGTACTCGAAGGGCTGTATAGACTACTCCTGCTCCTATTTATGTTTTTATGTCTAGGGAAGTGGTGGAGAGCCAGAACTTGGCGTTACTGTATGTTCACTGTGGCTGCACTTATGATTCAAGTACTTGATGTGCAAAAATGAGCTGAAGTAGACAATTTTCAATTGCACTTAAAAGTTTCACTTCATTTGCTTCTCGAGTTTTTTGCTGAATGGTCATATTTGGTATTCAGAAATGGTGTGCAAATTCCATTTATAAAACAGCAAATCCTCATGTCCTTTCCTGCCCTGTAAACCTTGAGAAAATGTTAGTAACTTCAGAATCAGTTTCTGCAACTAGCAATAATTTACAGAATAAAAAGTAATGAAAGAACCTCACCTCCTGTATAATCTGGTCCAAAAAGCAGCAGTACAGGTGACAGTCCAGGCATTTTTACAAATTAGAGCAAACTTGACAATATCCTCAGGTCGTATGTAGGATGACAGAAACAACCAAATATCTATTGGGTACTGTTCTCCACAGTCCTCTGCATTCTCTATTGGGAAAGAGGGAAAAACACCAGCTCATTCCAGAAAGTAGAAACTTGTACATGTTACTCGATGTCATAACAATGGGTTAAGGGCGATAATATATTTAGCCCTGGACAAGGTCAGAGTGCCCTGACGATTGTAACTGCTAGCCACTCAGAGCTTAGATGTTTTGGCTGCTGTACCGTGATACTTTTTCCAAAGTAGGACACAGAAATTTGAGCATGGCACTTGAATTTTGGGACAAGTCTGATGGACAGGAAACATACTGCATACAATGTTTTTATAGTGTTAGAGATATAGATACAAGCATTTGAGAATTTTCCATGATGCCACACTGGGATCCTATAATTACATTAAATGCACAAGTGCTGCATATGCGATTGCTTCATCTATATCCTCCCAATGCCAGGAATCCTTAATTATACTGTCAGCTATCAGCCTTTGTATAACAGTTGGAATTTGGAGGTGTTGGACATGTTGGAGAATTAAGAGTTAATAATCAACTGTGTAAACCACATCTGGTCGATGGGACAATAGGCTGCCTAGAGACAAGAGGAGAGATGGAAGTACAGGCAGCTGCCTGTGAGTGAGGCGGAATTACTTATGTTCCACTCCAGATGTCTTATCTGCAAATACAATGAAATACGTTACTCAAACATCAACCATGAGTGATTAATATATAACTTTAATGATTAGTGTAATGTAACAATATAAGCAGAGGGATCAATTAACCATAGTATAGAATGAATGTCTGCTACAATACGGGGAAACAAGCTGTCCTTGTTTCGGCGGTCCGGAGACGACTAAATCATGGTCTGGAGGTAGTTAATTATGAAGGAGTTA
Organism: Pristiophorus japonicus; assembly: GCF_044704955.1. Classification (NCBI taxonomy): domain Eukaryota; kingdom Metazoa; phylum Chordata; class Chondrichthyes; family Pristiophoridae; genus Pristiophorus; species Pristiophorus japonicus. The sequence continues at coordinate 83,642,303 of NC_091993.1, forward strand.
GACGGGGTTACAAGTTTGAAGGTCCGCTTATCTGTGAAATGTACTTCTGGAGATACAGGAGAGTTTCTAGGGCTAGTTAGGCAAAGAGAAAGGAAGAGAAACTTGATGCTACTCTTGTACTGCATAGACTTATCACTTATGCTGTGTGAATAATGTATTTCTGTGTACTCAACTGTCTCGTGCTTACTCGTAGCGTGTTGAAAGAACCAGAGGAAAGGAGGTTGACTCAACAGGAGGCGGTCAAGTACAGAAGCAAATACAATTCATGCAATGTACAGAATACTGCAGCAGACAGCTTTGGGCAGCCAAGCTAACAATTCACATTGAACAATACATTTTATGCATGCAGCATATAATCTCAAAACTACAAGCAAGAAAAAGCAAAATAGTTAACTTTGATTGGAAAAACACTTGATTAAGAGATCCTGGGCAAATTTGCAGCCACATTACCAACTGCTCGGTTGTAGTATTAAGTGTGGATTACCTTGCTGTCTCTTGCTTTTCTTTTTCCGAGAAACCTTCAACTCATTAGAGTGACCATCAACATCTACTTCATCACTGCTGTCACAGTCCAAATGATCCACAGGAACAGAGGAAAGTGCCTCTTCTGTTACAGGGACTCGAGACGCTTCCAAACCACACAGCAACTTTACTAAAATAAACCATCAAATTAACAGTGTTTGTTCATCATTAAACTGTACAGACCTGTAATTCCAAAGGGTTTACAACAACTAATTGCATTCTATTGCATGAAATGTTTTATAATGTACAAGTGAGACAGTTAAAGCTTGTAACATCACTAAGGTTTCAGTGATGTCTAAAGACAGAATACCAAATGTTCAGGCTAAAGCCACATAAACTGTGAAAAGCACTCCGCAGTCCAATTCAAGATATTCCGCTCTCTTACCTTGGGTTCAGTCTGGAAAACGCATTTTGAAAATACAACACCAGAGGTATTTAAATTCCAGAGGATACGGGACTATCGCTGGTGGTGGCAGAGATGGGAGCATTGTAGATGAAGAATTAAGGCTATTACACGTCATTAAAGGACAGTGGTTTGTGTACAATTCTCCCAAGGAATTTTGATACCAGATTAAATAAGCCTAATTATATGTAGGAATCAATTATATAAATTCTCCAGAACTGGCTGATTTTATGCATTTAAAATGCAATGTTCTACAATAATTATTTACCAGCGCTAAAAGCAAAAAGTACAGAGAAGAAACCCTGTCAATTTGTGCATTATATTTTCAGTTAACAGAAATTTTACATATTCACTTTATAGCAAGAAAGCAGCTGGATTTTATGTACCACTGCAACAAATAAAACATTTGTTTTAAATTTGTTTTCTAATCTTTGTTTATTCCAGGGACTATAAAAGTTAATTTAGTCATGGGAAATGGATTTTAGTGCCAGGTTTAGCTCCACTGAGCCAACCCTGCGTATAAAGGAAATTCTGAATGAGTCCTTTGTAAAGAAAGAAAGACTTGGATTTATATAGCGCCTTTCACGACAACCGGGCGTCTCAAAGCACATTACAGCAATGTACTTTTAGAGTATAGTCACTGTTGTAATGTGTTGTAAGCTAACCTTTCCGTACAAGTTCCGTCTGGTAAAACATTCAGCCACTGCGATATAGGAACTTACGAGAAGGTTTACAATAGATCAAGATAACATTTTTGCTATCAAAAGTACACAGTCAGCATCAAGGTTCATAAGCTCCTAGAATCTTTTGGTGATTATGTACTATGAGCTCTGTTCTACAAATGAATCCAAAGCAACAACCACAAGCTGGACTCTGACAGGAGCTTTCAACTGTCAAACTGGTAAGGCACAACAGTCATAATCCACACACCCCCGCCCCACCCCACCCCACAACTGAAATGTTCCAACTGAATAGCACCAGTTTCAAATCCAAGCTTATATTAAAGTGTTATTGATGAGGCCAAGATTAGGAAAGAAGGAGTATTGGTTAAGTTTTCATAAACTAGCAAGACCTATATCTGGCAAGAAGCTTGTGGGATTATCCAGATAAGGATAATTTACCCATTAGGATCACTAACCTAAAGTTCATGCAACATTTTATTAAAAACTTCTCTGCTCATGGATCACACATACAAATGCCACCTCTTTTCCCTCAAGACAATCTGTTCACTTTCATCGCGCAACTGCAATCTATGTTTCAAGGTACATCATCGATAGGTTTGCTTTAGTTCTTTCACTGTGCATACGTGGATTACTAGGTTACAGGTTGCATATGGACAATAGAAGAATTGAAGCTATGCATTACAGACCACTTAGGTATAGGGTTAGAGAGGCCAAGACCATCCCCTATGCCGTCAAACCTACCAAGAGCCCTCCTTACATCGAGAGGCCCTCTCCACACTGTTCAACATGCAACAAAAAATTCTATGGTTGATAATTTACATAAACTATAATGATGGACACTAGTACACCAACGCACTGTTCCACAAATAGCAGCATACATGCTCACACCCATGCAGCCCCACACCAGGAGTTCCTGGTCTTAGCCCTATCACTTGAAATGGAGGGAGTAGTGAAGAGAGGGCACAAGCCATTCTGTACACAACTGCAATCTTGTACACAACCACACACAACTGCAATCTTGTACACAACCACACACAACTGCAATCAGCTCAAGTACAACAATAGATTTGAAATAATGTTAAGCAAATCGTGGAACCACACTGATCAGTCAGCAATGGCTCAGTTGTAGCACTCTCACCCGAGTCAGATCATGGGTTCAAGCTCGATACTGGGGCTTGAGCACATCATCTAGGCTGACACTTCAGAGCAGGACTGAGTGCTGCACTGTTGGCGGTGCCGTCTTTTGGATGAGATATTAAACCGAGGCCCTGGCTGCCCTCTCAGATGTATGTGAAAGAGGGAAGTCTCCTAGTGCCTTGGCCAATATTTATCCCTCAACCAACAGATGAGGGATGAGATCATTTATCTCAGATGAGATCATTTATCTCATTGCAGTTTGTGGGAATTTGCTGTGGGCAAATTGGCTGCCACGTTTCCTTATTTTCCACGGTGACACTTCAAAACTGCTTCATTGGCTTTGGAGGTCATGAAAAATGCTATATAAATGCAAGTTCTTTCTAGATTGTTACATTCGTGGTGTGTATTCTTAAATAGAATTGAACACTAAATGATAAACAGGCATTTCAGTAATTTGGGGGGAAAAAAAAAAGAAAGGCCTTTCCCTCTCTATTGGTATAGGACTAGTTCATTTGTTCACTTTTTGCACCTGTAACATGAAGTGCATAAAAGGGATAAATGTCAACAATCAAGCAGCTAATCTGCTTGTAGTTTTTACAATGTAAACCTTGTGAATACAGTTATTCAAACAAGATAGGAGTTTAATAATTAGTGGTATAATGTCTGGTTGGAAACCTAAAACTATAGATCAAAAAGAGAAGTTAAAAGCTGAACAAAATCTTAAATAGTATTTTGAAAATTAACCAACCTTCTTTCTGAATTGCATTTGCTACAGCTTTCTTTAATCTACCAGTCTTCACGATAGCTGGGTCTGAGTCGGCATAATCTGCCACAGTAACTGGAAAAAACAAAGGTTAAACATTTAAACTGTAGTTAACTGGCGAAATTCTAAAAATGAAATCAAACACTATTTGCTGCGAATACAGTTGTGAGTTTGTAAGTGTGATTGAAGGCTCTCAACTGAGTTTGCTACACAGCATAATGTGTAGAATCTTAACAAAAACAATCCTTTTTAATGTACAAAGTGCATGTCGAGAAAGAAAATACCACCGCAGTCTCTCAAATCTCAACATATCTGGTTCTTTCATAATCTACACTATGCTATTTTTTCTTCTTCCTGACACAAACACTGGGAACTGGACTGAGACTTCCCCAAACTCAATTCACAGGACCTATCCATTCAGTAAAAAGCACCATCATGCCGATGAGCCTAGACTGAATTTTCCAAGCAAAAGAGGGCAATGCTAATTCTTTCAACCATCCAATCCTTCGGATAGCCATGTTCAAAATAGGATTTACAGCCCCACCTCTGCCCTGTTCAGGAGAATAAATAGTATGCCTTAGTCTACTCTAGGTTAAGGAATGCTAAGAACCAGACTGAAGAGATAATTGGTATTCCTTTCATAAAGATAGACAAAAACACGTGGTGTATCAACGGCATCATTAAGAAGAACTGGTTTGGTGGAATTAAACAACAGGAAAAGGGACGGAAGTGTGTGTGATGAAGTTATTAAATCAATCCATCATTGACAATTTAGCACTCAATAATTATGCAGCTCCTCCAAACCATTTTCCTTGACACAAGCATTCATGTTTTAATAGCTACCAATAAACAGATTCACGTTAAAGTTAAACATTTGAACAATGCTCATGGACTTCTTTGTCTCAAGCATTGAGACCATCCGATCAGCTGCCTCTGCGAGTTCCCTTCCTTCACCTAGCCCACAGGGCCAAACTTCATCTGAGGCTCCCGCCTGCCCTAGTCCTGACCCACTTCCTGCTCCCTTGACCCTATTCCCATTAAACTACTGACCACCCAACTTCCTTTTTTGGCTCCCATGTTAGCCGACATTGTTAACTGTTCTCTCTCCTCGGGTATTGTTCCCCTCGCCTTCAAATCTGCTGTCATCACCCCTCTCCTCAAAAAAAACAACCCTTGACCTCACTTTGCTTGCTAGCTATCGCCCCATCTCCAATTTCCCTTTCCTGTCCAAAGTACTTGAACGTATTGTCGCCTCCCAAATCCGTGACCATCTTTCCATGAATTCAATGTTTTGAATCCCTTCAATCTAGTTTTTGCCCCTGCCACAGTACCGAAACAGCGCTCATCAAAGTTACAAATGACATCCTTTGAGAGTGTGACAAAAGTAAACCATCACTCCTCGTCCTCCTGGACCTGTCTTCAGCCTTTGACACAGTTGACCACTCCATCCTCCTCCAACGCCTCTCCAATATCCAGCTAGGTGGGACTTCACTCCCCTGGTTCCATTCTTATCTATCTAATCGTAGCCAGAAAATCTCCTGCAATGGCTTCTCTTCCCACTCCCGCATTGTTACCTCTGGTGTTCCCCCAAGGATCTGTTCTTGGCCCCCTCATTTCTCATCAATATGCTCCCCTTTGCAATGTCATCCGAAAACAGTCAGTTTCCACATGTACGCTGGCGATACCGAGCTCTACCTCTCCACCACATCTCTCGACCCCTGCTTGGTATCTAAATTGTCAGATTGCTTGTCCGACATCCAGTACTGGATCAGCAGAAATTTCTCCAATTAAATAGACAAAAGCCATTATCTTTGGTCCCCACCACAAACTGCATTCCCGGACCACCGACTCCCCACTGACACCTGGGAGTCCCTAACCAAAGACCGCCCTAAGTGAAGGAAGTGCATCCGGCAGGGCGCTGAGCACCTCGAATCCAATCACCGACAACATGCAGAAATTAAGCGTGCGGCAAACCAGTCCCACCCACCCCTTCTCTCAATGACTATCTGTCCCACCTGTGACAGAGTCTGTGGTTCTCGTATTGTCTGTTCAGCCACTGAAGAACTCATTTAAAAAGTGGAAGCAAGTCTTCCTCGATTCCGAGGGACTGCCTATGATGATCCCTCTCCATAGCATGAATCGGAGGGTGAACAAGACTGTTCGCAACCTAGGTGTCATATTTGACCCTGAAATGAGTTCCCAGCCATATATCCGCAGCATAACTCAAACCAGCTCTTGCCACCTCCGTAACATTGCCCGCCTCCACCCCTGCCTCCGCTCTTCTGCTGCTGAAACCCTCATTCATGCCATAGTTACCTCTAGACTTGACTACTCCAACTCACTCGTGGCTGGCCTCCCACCATTCTACACTATGTAAACTTGAGGTCATCCAAAATTCAGCAGCCCGTGTACTAACTCGCACCAAGACACGATCACCCATCACCCCTGTGCTTTCTGACCCACATTGACTCTCAGTTAAACAACGTCTCGATTTCAAAATTCTCAGCCTTGTTTACAAATCACTCCATGGCCTTGCCCCTCCCGATCTCTGTAATCTTTTTCAGCCTCACAACATGTCTGCGCTCCTCAAATTCTGGCCTCTTGAACATCCTTCATTATAACTGCTCAACCATCGATGGACGTGCCTTCAGCTGTGTGGGCCCCAAGCTCATGAATTTCCTGCCTAAACCTCTCCACCTCTCTTTCCTCCTAAAAACCTACCTCTTTAAAACAAGCTTCTGGTCATCCGCCTGAATTTCATCTTTTGTGGCTCGGTGTCACATTTATCTGATTTGTCTTGTAACACTTGTGAAGCGCCTTGGGACGTTTTACTACGTTACAGGCGTCAGACAGACAGACAGACAGATTATAATCCTATCCCTCCATTCAAACATTGTGCCTAGATCACCTACCCACTGAATACCATTCCTTCCACAAAAGAATTATAATATGACTAGTTTAACTAAATACTTTAGTACTAATCAAACGGTCAAATTATGTTAAAATATCAGAAACATGTGGATATTCAGCGATGAGGTTGATGCGCATTATAAAGATAATGAAAAGTTTGACAACATTTTTCTGCCACATCGTATGGGTGGAGGGCACTGTTACAGGAAAGCTTCATGTTACACGAGCTTTTCACTGTTCAGCCAACACTAAACTAAAATGCAGTCGTGCCCTGTACAACAAACCAAATGACAAGAAACTAATTGGAATCCTGCAAGACTACACCAATATCAAATCACTTAAATTGACATCTTTGAAGTTGAAACTCCAGTACAACAAAAAGCCTCGTGCTCCAATACTTAAATGACTCATACACTGAATGTAGAGGAATTGTGTTCCAACAGGGAATACCATACTGCAGAAACTTGAACTTTTCTCTTATATTTTAGGAAATCAGAACTCCTTGACTGTGTCTCAACAAGTACAGGGTATTTCAATTTACATAATATACATTATTAGTGGACAACTTAGATTGCGGAGTCAATCTGGGATGATTTAATGTTTGTATGTCAGAAGATAATGAAAAGTTTATGACAAAATGTTTCTGTCACATCAAAAGGGTGGAGGATACTGTTACAGGAAAGCTTCACGTTACACTAGCTTTGCGCAGTTCAGCCAACACCAAGCTAAAAAGCAGTAGTGCTTTGTACAACAAACTAAAATGACAAGAATCTAATTTATATTTGTGTGTAATTTGCCGCTGGTCTCCAGAATTACTGACACACACAATAATCACAGGACAGGGTGTAGTAGAATAACACATTTTCCTTTCATCTCTGGGATCCAGGTATGAATTCAGTGCATCCGTGCATGATGCAATCTTCCGACAGGAAATCAAATTAACCAAGCTCAACCTCATTCCGAGCAGATTCGGGCACACAGCACAAAAGTTGCCTTCATTTGACACTAACATAGAAACATAGAAAATAGGTGCAGGAGTAGGCCATTCGGCCCTTCGAGCCTACACCGCCATTCAATATCATGGCTGATCATTCCCTCAGTTCCCCTTTCCTGCTTTCTCTCCATACACCTTGATCCCCTTAGCCGTAACGGCCATATCTAACTCCCTCTTGAATATATCCAATGAACTGGCATCAACAACTCTCTGCGGCAGGGAATTCCACAGGTTAACAACTCTGAGTGAAGAAGTTTCTCCTCATCTCAGTCCTAAATGGCCTACCCCTTATCCTAAGACTATATCCCCTGGTTCTGGACTGCCCCAACATCAGGAACATTCTTCCCGCATCGAACCTGTCCAGTCCCATCAGAATCTTATAAGTTTCTATGAGATACCCTCTCGTCCTTCTAAACTCCAGTGAATAAAGGCCCAGTTGATCCAGTCTCATAGAAACATAGAAACAGAGAAAATAGGTGCAGGAGTAGGCCATTCATGGCTGAACATGAAACTTCAGTACCCCATTCCTGCTTTCTCGCCATACCCCTTGATCCCCCCAGTAGTAAGGACTTCATCTAACTCCCTTTTGAATATATTTAGTGAATTGGCCTCAACAACTTTCTGTGGTAGAGAATTCCACAGGTTCACCACTCTCTGGGTGAAGAAGTTTCTCCTCATTTCGGTCCTAAATGGCTTACCCCTTATCCTTAGACTGTGACTCCTGGTTCTGGATTTCCCCAACATTGGGAACATTTTTCCTGCATCTAACCTGTCTAAACCTGCCAGAATTTTAAACGTTTCTATGAGGTTCCCTCTCATTCTTCTGAACTCCAGTGAATACAAGCCCAGTTGATCCAGTCTTTCTTGATAGGTCAGTCCCACCATCCCGGGAATCAGTCTGGTGAACCTTCGCTGCACTCCCTCAATAGCAAGAATGTCCTTCCTCAAGTTAGGAGACCAAAACTGTACACAATACTCCAGGTGTGGCCTCACCAAGGCCCTGTACAACTGTAGCAACACCTCCCTGCCCCTGTACTCAAATCCCCTCGCTATGAAGGCCAACATGCCATTTGCTTTCTTAACCGCCTGCTGCACCTGCATGCCAACCTTCAATGACTGATGTACCATGACACCCAGGTCTCGTTGCACCTCCCCTTTTCCTAATCTGTCACCATTCAGATAATAGTCTGTCTCTCTGGTTTTACCACCAAAGTGGATAACCTCACATTTATCCACATTATACTTCATCTGCCATGCATTTGCTCACTCACCTAACCGATCCAAGTCACTCTGCAGCCTCATAGCATCCTCCTCGCAGCTCACACTGCCACCCAACTTAGTGTCATCTGCAAATTTGGAGATACTACATTTAATCCCCTCGTCTAAATCATTAATGTACAGTGTAAACAGCTGGGGCCCCAGCACAGAACCTTGCGGTACCCCACTAGTCACTGCCTGCCATTCTGAAAAGTACCCATTTACTCCTACTCTTTGCTTCCTGTCTGACAACCAGTTCTCAATCCATGTCAGCACACTACCCCCAATCCCATGTGTTTTAACTTTGCACATTAATCTCTTGTGTGGGACCTTGTCAAAAGCCTTCTGAAAGTCCAAATATACCACATCAACTGGTTCTCCCTTGTCCACTCTACTGGAAACATCCTCAAAAAATTCCAGAAGATTTGTCAAACATGATTTCCCTTTCACAAATCCATGCTGACTTGGACCTATCATGTCACCTCTTTCCAAATGCACTGCTATGACATCCTTAATAATGGATTCCATCATTTTACCCACTACTAAGGTCAGGCTGACCGGTCTATAATTCCGTGTTTTCTCTCTCCCTCCTTTTTTAAAAAGTGGGGTTACATTGGCTACCCTCCACTCGATAGGAGAGTCCTCATATGACAGTCCAGTCATTCCTGGAATCAGTTTGGTGAACCTTCGCTGCACTCCCTCAATAGCAAAAATGTCCTTCCTCAGATTAGGAGACCAAAACTTGCACAATATTTCAGGTGAGGCCTCACCAAGGCCCTGTACGACTGCAGCAAGACCTTCCTGCTCCAATACTCAAATCCCGTCGCGATGAAGGCCAACATACCATTTGAACTTCTTCACCGCCTGCTGTACCTGCATGCCCACTTTCAGTGACTGATGAACCATGACACCCAGGTCTCGTTGCACCTCCCCTTTTCCTAATCTGCCACCATCCAGATAATATTCTGCCTTCGTGTTTTTGCCCCCAAAATGGATAACCTCACATTTATCCACATTATACTGCATCTGCCCACTCATCTAATCTGTCCAAGTCACCCTGCAGCCTCTTAGCGCCCTCCTCACAGCTCACACCGCCACCCAGTTTAGTGTCATCCACAAACTTGGAGATATTACACTCAATTCCTTCATCTAAATCATTAATGTATATTGTAAAGAGCTGGGGTCCCAGCACTGAGCCCTGCGGCACTCCACTAGTCACTGTCTGCCATTCTGAAAAGGACCCGTTTATCCCGACTCTCTGCTTCCTGTCTGCCAACCAGTTCTCTATCCATGTCAGTACATTACACCCAATACCATGCGCTTTGATTTTGCACATCAATCGCTTGTGCGGGACCTTGTCAAAAGCCTTTTGAAAGTCCAAATACACCACATCCACTGGTTCTCCCTTGTCCACTCTGCTAGCTACATCCTCAAAAAATTCCAGAAGATTCATCAAGCATGATTTCCCTTTCATAAATCCATGCTGACTTGGTCCGATCCTGTCACTGCTTTCCAAATGCGCTGCTATTTCATCCTTAATGATTGATTCCAACATTTTCCCCACTACTGATGCCAGGCTAACCAGTCTATAATTACCCGTTTTCTCTCTCCCTCCTTTTTAAAAAAGTGGCGTTACATTAGCTTCCATCCAGTCCATAGGAACTGATCCAGAGTCGATAGACTGTTGGAAAATGATCACCAATGCATCCACTATTTCTAGCGCCACTTCCTTAAGTACTCTGGGATGCAGACTATCAGGCAACGGGGATTTATTGGCCTTCAATCCCATCAATTTCCATAACACAATTTCCCACCTAATAAGGATATCCTTCAGTACCTCCTTCTCACTAGACCTACTGTCCCCTAGTACAATCGGAAGGTTATTGGTGTCTTCCTTTGTGAAGACAGAACCGAAGTATTTGTTCAATTGGTCTGCTATTTCTTTATTCCCCATTATAAATTCACTGCAAGGGACCTACGTTTGTCTTTACTAATCTTTTTCTCTTCACATATTTATAGAAGCTTTTGCAGTCAGTTTTTATGTTCCCTGCAGGCTTCCTCTCACACTCTATTTTCCCCCTCTTCATTAAACCCTTAGTCTTCCTCTGTTGAATTCTAAATTTCTCCTAGCCCTCAGGTTTGTTGCTTTTTCTAGCCAAATTATATGCCTCTTCCTTGGCTTTAACACTATCCTTAATTTCCCTTGTTAGCCATGGTTGAGCCACCTTCCCCATTTTATTTTTACTCCAGACAGGAATGTACAATTGCTGAAGTTCATCCATGTGATCTTTAAATGTTTGCCATTGCTTATCCACCGTCAACCCTTTACGTATCCTTAACTCACAGAGAGGGCACAACAATGGCTCAAGAGAAATAGAAATATCTAACTAATGCAAGAGAGGTGCATTCTTTTGTAGTTTCAAAATCAAACACTTTTGAAATAGAGTACAGAAGTGTTTTTCCCCCCACAGGTGAATTGCAGGAAACACCACAGCAGCAGTGCAGTACATGCCATCAATGTAATTTAAGACCATAAGACAAATAGCTGCACAAAGTTTGGTTTTGGACCTCAAAGTTCAGAAAACGATGAGAAAACTGGACGACAAAAGTCTGAGTGGTAAAATAAAGATCAACCGTTTGATCTTACTTATGTCTTACAATATGGAAGCATTGAGTTATTAATTTTTATCAACAAACATTCATGATCGCAACACTGCACCGCCTTCGAACTGCACAAAAAGGGTGGTGGGTGCAGCACCTATAAACAAAGTGCCAAACAACTTGCATTTATATAGCATCTTTAACATAGTAAAATGTCCCAAGGCACTTCACAAGAATATTGTCAGACAAAATTTGACACCGAGCTGCATAAGATGTTAGGGCAGATGATCAGAAGCTTGATCAAAGAGGCTGGTTTTAAGTAGTGTCTTAAAAGGAGGCGAGGTAGAGAGGCAGAGATTTAGGGGAGGGAATTCCAGAGCTTAGGTACCAGGCAGCTGAAGGCACGGCCACTAATGGTAGAGCAATGAAAATTGGGGATGGGCAAGATGTGACACTGGGAAGAGCGCTAAGTTCTAAAGAGTGTTGTAGGTCTGGAGAAGATTACAGAGATAGAGAGGGATTTGAAAACAAGGGTGAGAATTTTAAAATTGAGGCGTTGCAGGACCAGGAACCAATGTAGATCAGCGAGCACAGGGGTAATGGATGAACAGGACTTGTGCGAGTTAGGATACGGGCAGCAGAGCTTTGGATGAGGTCAAGTTGATTAACGCAAGGAAAGTGAAGCTGCAACAAAAACAGAAAATGCTAGAAATTCGCAGATCAGGAAGCATCTGTCGAGAGAGAGAGAAACAGTTAGCTTTTCAGGTTGATGACCTTTCACAAGAACTGGAAAAAGTTAGAGATGTAACAGATTGTAAACAAGTACAGAAGCAGGGAAGGAGAGGGGGGGGGGGAGAAAGAAGAGGGAAGAACAAAAGGAATGGTGATGGGGGGGGGGGGGGGGGGGAGGCATTTCCAAATAGCAGTTGCTGTTACTGATTCTGCTTTTGTTATTTTCAGCTCCTCCAGACCCACCTTTTGTTCCTGGTCCCATTGCCACTCTCTTACTTTGCAGCATCATTACTTTGTCATTTAAGCTTTCCTGCCTTCCACCCTCTCTCAGACTTTCTGATGAAAGATCATCAACCTGAAATGTTAACTGCTTCTCTCTCTCCACAAATGCTGCCTGACCTGTTGTGCATGTCCAGCATTTTCTGTTTTTATTTCAGATTTCTAACATCTGCAGCATTTTGCATTTGTGACGGTGAAGCAGCAGCTCTCCCCTCAAATAGATCTTCTTGTGCAGAGTATTCATACATTATTGCAACCAGGTGAGAGCAGACACTTTGTTTCAGAGCATCTCGTGGCACAGAGTGCATTCAATCTGGTCTCCAGTCATCTTGGTTAATCCCTGCCACTGAACCAAGACCTAGCGCTGTCAAACCCTTGTGATGGCTGGTGTCTAACGGCCACCCCACATTAAAAAAATCCACACACAGGTATCTTCCACCCTTCAACACGTAGTTCGGGAGCTGGAATATTAGGTACTTCAATGAAACACCTGTGAACTCATCCTCTTTTGGTGTGGAAGCAAGTAATCCTCGACACGAGGGACCGCCTAGAATGATGATGATGAATGCAACCCTCCCAATTGGCAGATTAGCCCCAGGGCTTTGGGACGGAATATGACTTGTTTGCAGAGCCCACACAGAAAGCGACATGTAAGCCCCCCCACCCCGCTCCCAACAAGCCGGTGGACGAGGGCGGACGCTAGCCTGGGGTATGATGACAACTAGACTAACCGAGCGCCACCGAACTTGATAACGGCTCAGCTCTCCAGGACTGACAGCTCCGCGGGCCAATCATCAGACGCACTGCACAGCTCGGGCCAATCAGAGCGAGGCGTTGGGCGGGCCAGCCCGGGTAGCAGGTTGGGCCGCGCCGATTCAATTCTCTCGCTCGCTCTTTTACCTGCTTCAGAAGAAATGTTGCCCCGGTGTTTCAGCCGTTTTCTGTTCCCTTTCTTTGGCATTGCGACGACAACACGGGACCGAAACACGCTATCGAGAGCTCTTCCATGTTGCGAAACCAACAGGGAAGACGAAGAGAAAAGAGAAACGGATTCGGTGAATAAAATACACTCCCCCGGGATCTTCAGCCATATTGGAAGTGAACCTCCCGTCAGCCCTCGCGCCCGGCGCACGCCGCATGCGCGGGGCCCGGTGACGTCATCGCAACAATTGCTCTTTCAAGCCACAGGGTGATCAGAGCTATCAGTACTGGAGACATGTCAGGAGCACAAAACCCAGTTACATATACGGCACCCTCAGCGTATTTTACCAGTAACATACATCAATGAGCCCGTCCCATTCCAAATTACTCAGGTTTCTCAAAGTATACATAAGGGAGGTTAGGCTATTCAGCCCATCTACCTAATCCTGTCATAAATAGCTCCTTGCCATGACAGCATTGTGATATATTCACAGAGCACGGCACACACAGCTCCTAACATGGCAGGCTGCTCTGTCGGAAGCCTCCGGAAAAGCCTGGTTTTGTTTATTATTAACTCTGCAGTTGCAGTACACAATACGTCCACATCCACGGTGTGGAGTTACAAGCTTGCAGACATTACACTTCTCCCTCCTTAATGAAGAAGTTATTCTAACATCATACATAACTTTCATTTTTATACATAACACAGGATATAGATTTTTTTTTCCATATTTACAAATTTAACTTTACCACTTGTTTTCTGTTTCAAAGAGGATACCTTCGCTCTCAAACAGAACCTTCCAAACATGGTGTCGATTTCACACTCATTCGAGGCTCATCCTGAGGAACAGTTTCCTCCATGGAATTTCCTTGATTTTCATTTCAACTCACTCTAACTTCAGGCTCTTTGTTTTCCTGATTCGGACTCAGACTTTCATTCTGATTCTCACCTGGATTTGTTTCCAGTACATTGGATTTAGGATTTGTTACTGGTGTATCAAAACTATCTGATGAGTCAGAAATAATTGAATCATTCCCACCTTCAACTCCTTCCATGTCTGTCGGTAAAATATGATCAAAATGAACAAACCTAACCTGTCCATTATCAAACATCTTCACCAAATATATGCGAGGACCACATATCTTCACCACTCTTCCTACTAACCATTTTAACCATTTATGGTGATGGTTCTTCACTCTCACCTTCTGGTTTAATTTCACACTAATCTCTTTTACTCTACCTCGATCATGATTCTCTTTCTGTCTTAATTGTGTCTCTTCTACAGACTGTGCCAAATTTGGTTTTAACAATGAGAATTTGGTTCATGGCTGTCGTTTGAGAAACAACTCTGCTGGTGTTCTACCAGTAGTTGTATGAGGAGTATTTCGATATGTAATCAAAAAATTAGCCAATTAGTGATCCAATGACAACTGTCGTTTCCTTGGATTTGGATCTAACATTTGTTTTATGAGGGGACGTTTTACAATTTGTACAGTGCACTGTGCTGCACCATTCAAAGCAGGGTGGTATGGTGGAAACTTGGTATGTTTCACCCCATTTTTGCTCGTGAACTATGCAAATTCTTCTGAATTAAATTGTGGTCCATGATCCGAAACAATTTCTTCAGGGAGGCCAAATGAAGAAAATAATCTTCGTAAAATGTCCAATGTTTTACTTGTTGTTATTTTCCACATTGGGAACACCTCAACCCATTTCGAATGGCTATCAATCACAACGAACAATTGTTGTCCTTCTAACTCAGCAAAACATTATGTAGCCTTTGCTACACCCTTGGAGGCCATTTCCATGGCTGTAATGGTACTGATGGTGGTTGCTTGCTTACCGATTAACATGTCGTACACTGACTCACGATGTACTTTATATCTTTATCAAGACCTGGCCACCATAAGTAACTGCGTGCAAAACTCTTGGTCAAGTGCAGTCCCAGGTGCTGGTCATGGAGGTCTCCTGATAATTTGGACCTGAATTTATTTGGTATAACTACTCTTGCACCTGACATGATACAATCTTTATCGACTGATAACTCATTCCTACGAATGAAGAATGGATGTGTATCTTTATCTGTTACCTGGTTTGGCCATCCATTTGCAATATACTCATACACCTTTGACATCACTGGGTGATGTTTGGCTGCTCTACCAATCTCTCCAGCTGTGAATGGCAGTTCATCAATGTATGAAAAATAAAACACTTCTTCCCTATCCAGTGTAACTTGTGATGGGGAAGGCAATCTAGACATTGCATCAGCATTACTGTGATCAGCTGATCGTCTGTATTCAATATCATATGTATATGCTGACAAAATCAAAGCCCGTCTCTGCATTCGGGCTGCAGCTAATGTTGGAACTAGGGACTTTGGATGGAGGATTGCTGTTAGGGGCTTATGGTCTGTAACAATGGTAAACTTACGACCATACAAGTATTTGTGAAACTTCTTGACCCCAAAAATTAATGCCAAAGCTTACCTTTCAATTTGCACATAATTATACACACTGGCACTGAGAGTGCATGAAGCAAAAGCAATTGGTCTCTCCTCCCCACTACGTGATACATGAGAGATCACTGCCCCAACTCCATACAGAGAGACATCACATGCTAGCTTAATTTCCTTAGATATGTCATAGTGAACTAACATGGTGCTCTCTACCAATTCGCTTTTACACTCCTTGAATGCTGTATCGCATTCTTTTGACCACTTCCAATGGACTTGTTTTTTCAATAGTTCATTCGGTGGATGTAATACGGTAGCCAAATTTGGTAGGAACTTCCCATAATAGTTCAAAAGACCCAAGAATGAACAAAGTTCAGTGACATTCCAGGGAGTGAGTGCATTTCTAATTGCATCCAATTTTTCCATGGTTGAATGTAAACCATCTTTGTCTACTCTGTACCCTAAGTATTCCACTGAGTTTTTAAATAACTCACACTTACAAGCAGACACTTGTACTCTGTGCTTCTCTAGCCATTTGAGGACTTCATTCAATATGTTATTATGAATTTGCCTATTTGGTGCTGAAATTAATATGTCATCCAAATAACATACTACCCCTTCAAAACCTTGCAAAATCTGGTTTATTACCCCTTGGAATATGGCAGGGGCAGAAGACACGCCAAACAGTAGCCTATTAAATTGATACAGGCCTAGATGAGTATTTATAGTCAAACATGACTTGGACTCCTCATCTAGTTCAAGCTGTAATTAGGCATTCATAAGATCCAGTTTTGAGAAGATCTGACCACCTGTCAGTGTTGTGAACAAATCTATATTCGGCAATGTATTGGGGACATTACCCTCTAGAACCTGGTTTACGGTTACTTTATAATCACCACACAATCTTACCTTACCATCGGACTTAGGTACAACAACAATGGGTGTAGCCCAATTACATCGATCTATCTTACAAATAATGTTCTCAGTCTCTAGTCTTTTGAGTTCTTGCTCAACTTTCTCCTTGAGTGCATATGTTACGGAACGTGGCTTGTAGTAAACCGATCTAGCGTCCTTCTGTGCCCTGACACTTACCTTGAAGCCTTGGATCGGACTGCCCATTTCACAGAACACTTTCGGATACTTCTTGATAACCTCATCCGTTGATGAAAATCTCGCTTCCACACGGAAAATCTCACTCCAATTCACCTTCAGTGATCTCAACCAATTTCTTCCCAGTAAGGTAGGCTTGTCTCTTTTCACTACTATTAGAGGCAAGTTCTGAAATTGATCCTTGGATTTCACCGGTACGGTGATACAACCTACCACAGGAATTTTCTCTCCCAAGTAGCCTCGCAGCTCTAGCTTGGATTTCTCCAGTTGGAAATCATGCAATTTATCATGGTATAGTGACTCCGGTACAACACTCACGGATGCACCCATGTCAATTTTCATTGGTATCTTGAGTCCCGCAACATCTATGTGGATTTTGATGCTTTCCGAATCGCTGTCCGTTAACCTCGTGCTCCTGATGACGTGTAACTCTAACTTCTCCTCGTCCTCTTGTTGTTCTCCCATGCTATGTAGTCTCTTGGGATTTCTACTCAAAGCTTTGAATGCTGGACTCATAGCTTTAAAAGCTGGTTTACCTTTCAGTCGGCATGCCTTCGCAAGATGCCCAGTTTTTCTGCAGAAGAAACACTCTGCCTTCACATATGGACAACTTTGAACAATGTGTTGTCCCAGGCACCTGTAGCACGATTTCGACGCTCTGTTAGAATTTCCAGTTTCTGAGACTTTGGGCTCTCACCGCCTTTTATTTTGAATCTGCAGGCAATTTACCTCAGTTGACTGACGACCGCAATTATTATGAAATTCTCAGGAATATTGTTCAGCCATGCCCATCGACCTCGCTGTCTGACAAGCAATCTCAAAAGTCAAGTCATCAGTCGTCAATAACTTTCTTCTGAGCGCATCATTTTTCACCCCACAAACAAAACGGTCCTGCAATGCTCGGTTTTGAAAGTTTCCAAAATTACAGTGAATACTTAGCTTTTTTAATGTAATCACTGATACTTGTATTAGTCTTTTAATTCTGAATCCCGAAACGATAGCTTTCAGCAATTTCTAATGGTTTGGGGTTTTCGTGCTGCTCCAGCTTTGTTAAAATCTCTTTAAATATTGTGTCCTTTGGCTCGTCAGGTACAAGCAGATTTACAAGGGTTTCGTACAATGCCGGACCCACCTCCGATAAGAAGATAGCTCCCTTCCGTTCCAATATTGCCTGATTCTGGACTGCATTGTCTGGAACTTCGATTATGTTATTTGCAGAGAAATACATTTCTAGCCAATCCACATATGCTTTAAAACATTCCCGGTCATGTCTATATTCACCCAAATGTCCCATTACACCTGCGGGTGCTGCCATTTTTAATTTCTAGCTGTTCACAATGTGTTATATTTTACCTCGGATTTTGTAGCTTTTTCCAAAAACAGAGAAGCTTTCAAAGTCTCTCTATCGGCTGGCTGAATCTTTCACCAACAAAATTTTGGCTTTAAATCATCCGAAAAATCCCATCCTCGTCGCCAAATGTGATATATTCACAGAGCACAGCACACACAGCTCCTAACATGGCAGGCAGCTCTGTCGGAAGCCTCTGGAACAGCCTGGTTCTGTTTATTATTAACTCTGCAGTACACAATACGTCCACATCCACAGTGTGGAGCTACAAACATTAAAAGCTGACAGACATTACAAGCATCTAACTGCTTCTTGAATGATTTAAATGCCTGCTTCCACTGGAACACACTGTGTGAAGAAGTGCTTTCTCCAATCAGTTCTGAACTTGCTTTCCACCAGTTTATGCCCATGCCCCTTGTCTTGCAGTCAAGGTTTAACCTGAAAGATGGCTAAAATTAATCTTTTCTAATCTGCTTAGTATGTTATACCCATGAGAAAGTCTCCTATCACACCCTTCAGTTGTTAGCCTCAATAAGTCAAGTTTTATTTCTTTTGATTTAGAGTGTTGGCTGTGGCTCAGTGGGTAGCACTCGCGCCTCTGAGTCAGAAGGTTGTGGGTTTAATTCCCACTCCAGGAACTTGTAGCACAAAAAATCTGAGCTAACACTCCAGTGCAGTGCTGAGAGAGCGCTGCCTTGTCGGAGGTGCTGTCTTTCGGATCAGATGTTAAACCGAGGCCCCATTTGCTCTCTCAAATGGATATAAAAGATCCCATGGCACTATGTTGAAGAAGAGCAGGGGAGTTATCCCCAGTGTCCTGGCCAATATTTATCCCTCAATCAGCATAACAAAAAAACAGATTATCTGGTCATTATCACATTGTTGTTTGTGGGAGCTTGCTTGAACGCAAGTTGGCTGACGCGT
The DNA here is from genome assembly GCF_044704955.1 of Pristiophorus japonicus. Taxonomy (NCBI): domain Eukaryota; kingdom Metazoa; phylum Chordata; class Chondrichthyes; family Pristiophoridae; genus Pristiophorus; species Pristiophorus japonicus. The sequence continues at coordinate 83,661,340 of NC_091993.1, forward strand.
TTCCTACATTATAACTGACTACATTCCAAAAGTACTTCATTGGCTGTAAAGCACTTTGAGATGTCCGGTGGTCGTGAAAGGCGATATATAAATCCACATTTAGATATTTTTTAGATACAACTTTTTCTGTTCTGTTCACTTTTAAATGTTAAATGATTTCAATTACTTACTTCTCTTCTTTGGCAGTTCCTCGGAGTCGAGGATGACTTGCTTCCACACGAACATGAGTTCTCAGTTTTTGTCACAGGTGGGGTAGACGGGTAGGTTGGGTAGCTGGGTTGTCGTGTGCTCCTTCCGCTGTTTGCGCTTGGCTTCCGCGTGCTCCCGGCGAAGATACTCGAAGTGTTTGCCGCTTTCCTGGATGCTTCTCCTCCATTTTGAGCGGTTTTTAGTCAGGGACTCTCAAGTGTCGTTGGAGATATTGCACTTTTTTAAGGAGGCTTTGAGAATATCCTTGAAGGATTTCCTCTGCCCGCCTGGGGCTCACTTGCCATGTCAGAAATCTGAGTAGAGCGCTTGTTTTGGGAGTCTAGTATCGGGCATGCGGACGTTGTGGCCCATCCATCGTAGCTGATCGAGCGTGGTCAATGCTTTGATGCTGGAGATGTTGGCCTGAGCGAGAACACTGGCATTGGTGCGCCTATCCTGCCAATGGATTTGCGGAGGAAGCCTTGGTAGTACTTCTCCAGTGCTTTGAGGTGCCTGCTGTACGTAGTCCATGGGCTAGAACCTCCACTTATTTTGCATGTTTAACGCCCACTTAACGTCTATTTTACCGCTGAAATTACGTATAATGCCCAGATATCGCCCATTTAGTCACAAAATGGAAACTGACGGGCATTTTGCGGAAATTTATCGCCGAGCATTACTTTCCCCATGTGCTTAACACCGGAAAAAGATAATACTGCACGCCCATTTCTTTTGGGCGGAATCATCAGAGTAGGTGAAATCAACGCCATAATATCGCCCAGCATTAATTTCTGCACTGATTTAATGCTGAGATTCAATAATACCACTCGCCCATCTTTTATTTTGTTGCAAAGAGCATATTTACCTAAACTAGCGGCCATGAGATCGCTCAGCGTCACTTTCACCACCTCGCACACATGTCGCCCACAATATCGCTCGCCCAAAAAAAAGCCCAGAAAAAGTGGAACTAACAGAACTAATCACAGCGTTGTGGATGCCATGATCTACATCACATGTCGCATCCTTTAAAAGGCTGCTGTGCTTCAACCTCGGGGGAGTTCGGATGTACTCTGGAGATCATTGGAGTTGATGTGAACATCTCTACAAACATCTTGACCATACAGTGACTGATTGGAATTGAATAGGTGTCTTCGTCAGGACATTCCTTGTTTGTGACCAATTGGTGGAAATCAGAGAGCTATTGCAATGGGGCCTGTCCTTTCTCACCCTCTCTTGGTGACCAATTACATGTAGCAGACTCGAGAATACTGAAGGTACGCTCCACAGCATTATGTGCCCAATGTAAGATGTGACAGACAGATGAGGAGGACCAGACGTTACACCCCCCGCAAGTACAGGGAGAAGCAGTCTTACCTCGACTTGCCCGACACCACCTGCCTTCGGAGACTGCGCTTCCACAAAGAGGTTATCACTGAGGTATGCCACCGGATAAGGGCTGATCTGCAGCCTGCCAGCACCATCAGTACTACACTGTCTGTCAAGGTCAAAGTCACCACGGCACTGTCGTTCTACGCCTCGGGTTCTTTTCAGGCCACGGCTGGTGACATTTGTGGACTTTCTCAGCATGCCGCACATTGCTGCATTAGACAGGTTACTGAAGCCCTGTACGCACACAGGAGGGACTTGATCAGCTTCCCTCTGACCAGGGAGGCTCAGACTGAGAAGGCTCTAGGATTCTCCAGAATTGCTAACTTCCCCAAGGTGCAGGGAGCAATAGACTGTTTGCACCTCGTGATGCGGGCACCTTTTCAGGATGCAGAGGTTTTCAGGAACCGCAAGGGATTCCATCCCTGAATGTCCCTCGTTGTCAACCACCAGCAAATTATACTGGCAGTCAATGCTCAATTTCCGCCAAGCATCCATGATGCTCACATCCTGCGTGAGAGCACTGTAACTGACTTGTTTAACAATCAGCCACAAGGTCAATGCTGGATGCTTGGTGACAAAGGATATGGCCTCGCCACTTGACTGATGATGCCCACTGTGTGACATCCACACCGAAGCCGAGAGGCGATACAACGAGAGCCACAGAGCCATTAGCAATATCATGGAGAAAACCATTGAAGTGCTTAAGCAGTGCTTTCGATGCCTAGACCACTCAGGAGACGAACTCCAATACCACCCTGAGCAGGTAGCTCAATTCGTGGTGGTGTGCTCCATGCTGCACAACTTGGCTATCAGGAGGAGACAAGAATTGCCTGATGAGTCTGACAGTCCACCTCACCAGAGAGAGGAAGAGGAGGACGAGGATGCGGACGCTGACATCAGCCCAGACAATCAGGCTGACGCTGAAGCCATGCCCCCATCCCCTGTAGACTGCATAAAAGGGCCCATGGTGGCATAATAGCTGCAAGAGCCTTACATCAGGAGCTCATCAATGATCGCTTTGCCTGAAAGAACGTTGGTGTTATTTACAAGGCTGACACACTGCTAGGTGTGCAGGTGACACATCAGTGGTGGGCATTACCTGGGTGACAGTTAAAGTTTAAGTTGGTTGAAGTTAAGTATGATTATACCCTTTGATGTTAAGGAATCATCAGCGTGTAATGGTGCAGCCAATGCGTAACAAGGTTTTGTTAACTAAAAAACATTTAAACTGAACATTAATCTCAAATCATCAGTATTTCTGTAAAAACTAACCCTCCCCTCGCCGCCGCCCCCCCCCCCCGCCGCTTCTCCTCCCCACCTCTACCCCTTCCCCTTTCCCTCCTGACTCCAAGCCGCCTGGCCAAGGAGCTCCTCAGGCGATGCTTCATTGAGGGGGGAGGGGGGTGCGGTGACGGCTGAAACGCTGCTTGGATGGATACGGGAGAGGACGGTCCCAAGATGGGAACGTGCTCCGAGCCAGAAGCAAGATGTTGCTGCTGGCTCTCATGTGTGGTTGGCAATGTGGATACAGCAACTTGGGGTGCAGTGCCATGCTCCAGGACCACTGGGAACCCTCTGCCACCAGTGTTTCTGGCTACCAACTCCAGGGCCTCCACCATCCCTTCCATGTTATATCTTATTTGTTGGACAAAAACTCGGTGCCAACTATGTTCATGGTGCTTAGTAGGCCTTTTGCTGCTGATGAATCTCCCTCGTGCCTCCCACAACAGCCAAACAAGCACACACCACAACCACACATGCCTTCAGTCCCTCTGAGCTCTCTCTCTCTCTGTCTCCTCTTCTGCACATGTCATGATGACCCTTGACCTCCTGAATTGCGGGAATCGAGCATTGCCATGCCATTGCTAAGGACGGCGACACTTTACGGCAGAAGGTCAGCGAGATTTAATGCTACAGCCCATTTCATATCTCTCGCGGCAACACCCATTTTCAAAAATGGAGACTAGGTGCTTTGAGAATGGGCGAGAAGCCGGCGATTGAAAACCCTTTCTTGCGCCCACACCGGAAATAATGCCCATTTTTGGGCAATAAGCATAAAAGTGGAAAATCTATCCCCATGTCTCGGAAGCATATAGGATGGCTGGTATCACTACTGCTCTGTAAATCATGAGCTTGGTGCCAGGTTTGAGGTCGAGGTCTTCAAACACTTTCTTCCTCAGGCGACCGAAGGCTCTACTACACACTGAAGGCGGTGTTGGACTTCATCATCAATGTCTGTCCTTGTTGACAGTAAGATCCCGAGGTATGGAAAATGATCCACGTTGTCCAAGGTCTCGTCATGGATCTTGATAATCGGAGGCAGTACTGTGCAGCGGGGGTAGGGTGGTACTTTGTCTTACAGATGTTTAGTGTAAGACCCATATTCTCGTATGCTTCAGTGAAGGTGTTGACGATGGTTTGGAGTTCGACCTTCGAGCGTGCGCAAAATAGTGCTCACAATAGTAACTGCCCTTCAGAGATACTTCATTGGCTGTGAGGTGTTTTGGGTGTCCTGAGGTTGTGAAAGGCATTTTAGAATTGCAAGTTCTTTATATATTTGATGAGATGGATTTTAGAAGCATGTGATTTTCAGTTGTGAACATGGTTTGGACATAGGCTCAAATATGGGCCCAGAAATCCCAGTCGGCTGCTTCCCGCGGGCGATCGGGTGAAAAACTTAAAAAACTTTTAAAAAATGCACATTTACCTTATCCTGCTGTACCCACGTGAGTTCCCGATCCTGAGGCCTCCTCTGACTGCGTTGCAGCGCGTGCACGTCGGGATGTGCGCAGAACTGGAGTTGGAGTCACATGGCTTTGGGCAGCCAATCAGGTATAGTGAATTATTATGAATGAGAAACAGCCCCCAAAACACACCAAACCAATAATACAAAATAAAAAAAATACACAACTTATTTTTATTAATTTAAATTAAAGTTATTTATGTATTTAAAAAATATATATTTTTCCAATTTAAAAAAAAATTTGAATTATGGTTTAAAATAAACTTACTGCAGTGGGGAGAGTTTTTAACAATAAAATGTGTTTGTATAATTTCATGTTAAAATGCTTTTGTGTATTTTAAAACTCTTACGCCTGTAAAAGTCGGCTATACGCCTGTTGTTATCAGGTGCAAGAGTTTTGAGGACATTTGCTGGGCAAGACATGGGTAAATACCACAATCTTGCCCTTGCAAATGTCCTCGCTCCCGATATATGGAAGATCTGTCAAGCTGGAGCTTGACAGATCGGAAAAGCCGGTTTTCAGCGCATGCGCATTATGCGCTGAAAACCGGCTTTCACGATGCCTTCGCGGTCCATAGACACTCAGTATGGACGCGGGAGGCTGGAATTTCTGCCCCATTATATTTGCACACAGTGAGTTCCTAATCTTTTTCATGCAGTTAAAAAATGTGTGTGTGTGTTGTTAGGGAGATGTGAAGAACTTTTAACTGCTCTTGGACACCTCCAGTGGTTGTCTCAAGAATGTCATGAACAGAACGAGGAACAGATGAGTGCTCACATTCTGAAAGAACAAAACTGCATGTGGAGAAGTAAAGGAGAGAGAGAGAGAGAGATCATCAATAAAGAATGGACAAAACATTTTTAAAAGAACTTGGAGCCACATTATGGATCCACAATGATTTTTTTCAGTTCCTTCATTGTAAATTTCACAGCAAAAAACTTTTGAAACATTTTAATACCAAGTAGGGTATGAAAAAAGTTTAGTCTAGCCTGAGGATACTGATACATCCCTCAGTTTTGTTTTTTTAATCTGTAGAACAATATCGTGAACAATATTCACCAATATAGTAACACAGCTTTTGTTTCGTGCAATGTGCACAGTTCCCCTCCTCGAAAACGAATTGATATTTCAGTGAGTTTGAACCGCATCATTGTTCTTCCAATGCAGTCTGAGAAAAAAAACAGCAGTAATACGATGAGAAAAACTATTTCCCAGTGATCAACGGTCAAAGCTGAACTTCCCAGAGTTGTCACATTGAGCACCTTCCAGTTTGTTTTAACATTATTAACTTTGCCAGTAACATTTCGCTAAAATTTATTTTAGTGACTGACAAACTCAAAGAATACATGTTCAAAGTAAGTGGTGACTTTTGATCCCTAGTGTTGTAAGCCTACTGTTCAGCAGTTTAATACTTTAACTACTGACCCAATGCTTTCAGAACAGAAATCTTTTCCACATAAAAGACAACTTTAAGACAAGATTCCCTGATCATGTACAATCTACCCAATCATGAACTCTATCCCACGTATTTGAAAGTTATTGTATATAATCTCTCACATGGCAAGTGGGCGCCGACAGGCATCGGATATGCACTTGACGTGCATCTTACACCTATATATTCTCCTGATACAGAGTTAGTGGAGATAGTCTAAATATTTGAACAGAATATAAGAACATAAGAAATAGGAACAGGAGTAGGCCATATGGCCCCGCGAGCCTGCTCCGCCATTCAATAAGATTATGGCTGATCTGATCATGGACTCAGCTCCACTTGCCTGCCTACTCCCCATAACCTCTTATCCCCTTATCGTTAAAGAAACTATCTATTTCTGTCTTAAATTTATTTGATGTCCCAGCTTCCACCGCTCTCTGAGGCAGCAAATTCTACAGATTTACAACCCTCTGAGAGAATATGGAATACTTCTCCTGTGGGCAAAGTTCAAAACAAGTTTTGATAGTTACAGACCTCAGAATGGACATGCAGCTTTGTTGCATGAGATGGTCATGGAATTAAACCTTTCTTTGAGGACTTTCAAGTTTATTCTGTAAACATTATCTTGGTTATCAACAAACTGACACAGTACTCAAGGCAATATAAATTACAAAGTTGCGAAGTTAGATGAAGTTATAGAAGCAGAAAGCTTCAGAGTATCACTCAAGGGCGATTATCTCTACAAAGCACTCTGAAGATAAAGGGGGCTAAATTCACTAGCCCCTGAAAACGGGCACAGGGATCACGATGTGTGATTAACCTGCGCATTTTCAATGTCATACAGGCAGAACGGCAACTTTATGCTGCCTGCTCATTTTCATGATTTCAGCGTGCAGCCAGCACTAACAGCACTGCACACATCAGCAGGGGGCTTAAAATAGTGAGAGGCTTGCACCAGTAAAAGCTAGCCTGCACTGCACCTCTTAAAGGGGAGATGCACTGGGGTTGGAGCAAGTGGTGGAAGTCATCCTACAAATGAATGTGACCAGGGAAACACACAAGAATGACACAACATGGGAGGCAGCGGGATCCAAGGATTTCCAACACTGCACTGGAGATTTGGTGGAGGAGGTGGAAATGAGGAGAGATGTGCTGCATCCAGAGGCCACCAGGAGGCTCTCCAAACACATGCTCAGAAGGCACTAGGAGCAGATAGCCATAGCGGTCAATGCCAGGAGCCCAGCCCCGAGGATGTAATGCCGCAAGATGATCAGTGACGTCTCACAAGTGGTCAAGGTCAGTGAAGGCATCTCCAAATGCCACATCCGACCAATTGCACCACGAGCCTCAGCCACTGTTCAATGCACCATACCCCCATCACTCACCTTATCAACAATCTCTATCAATCAGGACTCATTCATAACTTCACCTCACCCTCACAAACTTAGCACTGCTGCAAGTTTCACACCCACATCTCACAGCTTTCACACACTGCCAGCCATGGCAGTCATATCACCCAAACAGATTGCACAAAACTTACTGACGCGCTTCTCTCTCTCTTGCAGGACAAAGTGGCACAACTGGTGGCAGCACGAGCTAACCAGCAGGGGACAGGCACGCCTGCATGTCTTTACCTCCAGGGAGGAGACGGTGCTGGCCATTATTCGAACGACCATTGTTAAGGCCATGGCCAGCAGCGGTGCTGAAACCATAGAAAATGACGGTATCCTCATATCTAATCCTCCTTCTCATATCCCACTTCCCCCTTATCCCACAATCTCTTCTGATTTACAAGCTGCAGATGGTGTAAGCATGCACCTCTTCTTTTTCCCCCTGCCTTGACCACAACCTTACGCTTGTTCCTTTCTCCTTTCAGATACCCAAAAACTGCAACCTGGCCAGACAGTGATGGAAGAGCAACAAGACACTGATGATGAAGACACACCATCACTCGATTTCACACTCACAGCCACTAGATCAGATATTGATACTGCGCATAATTTAGCAAATAGCATAGAGGTGGGATCTGCACGTGGTGAGACACCGGGCATGAGTGGCCTGCAGCCAGGACAGGGTGCAAGGATAGCGCAGCTGCTAGCTCACCGGAGGGTGAGGTTGAACATGAGTTCTGCTGCAGAGGACTCAGATGAGCACTTTGATGGAGCAGGCTGCAGAAGAAGTTTGATGGGAATGCACAATGAAATGTTTGGTCCATTGGGAAGCCTGTCAGAAAGCCTGTGTGCAATGTCAAGGAGCAGTGAGGAGTCCAGCACTAACTTTGCACAGGGCTTTGCGCAGAGCTTGGAGCCCATCCTTTCAAGCATGGAAGTGGTGACCAACTCCATTAGCACACTTGTGGACCCAACCATGATGCTGGATCTGATGTTCGATGTCTCACCACATGCAGCAGCCACCCAATGTCTGAGTGCTGCAGTGGAAGCTCAGATTGCTGCCATCATGGCTCTGGATTCCAGTGTTCAAAGGGGCTTGAAGGGTGTCACAGTAGCCCAGCAGCATATTACTAGGATTGCTGTGGCACTGCCCCGGAGGAGTGGCAGTGGCTCTGTGGAGAACGAACCTGCTGTCCTCTCTCAGGATGACAGCATTCATCCTCCCACCACTGAAACTCCTCCAGTAACCTTGCTGTTGCCTGCCAGCCAGCCAGCCCAGACTGCTGCCACCCATGCAGAGATGGTGCAGTCCACAACTGGGCCTTCTAGGCTCAAAGCTGCTTCTCCATTGAAAGTCAGCAGTTTGCCACCAGCCATGCTGCAGCCACTGGGGTACCACTGCATAGGAGCACTCAGGCAGGAAAAGGCACATGGAACACAGACACTAAGGGAATGCACAAATCTGATTAGTTTATGTTTGCATGTAATGTGGCATGATTCCATTTATAAATTTAGTTTGGAATGTTTATTTTGTGGTGGCTTTTATTTTTGCATTGTGGCCAAGTGGACACTGGGATGGCCAGTGACAGAAGCAAGGTAATGTGTGGAACTGTTGGTGAATGGGGCGCTGGGGTTGCATTTAAAGGTATTGCACTCGGATGAGTTCTTCATGGACAACCTAGCCTCAAAGGGGCTGTCTCGGTTGCCTCCTCCCTTGTTCTTCCTCCTCCTCCTCATGTTCCTCAGCTGCTCGCTGCACAGTGGACTGCCACAAAGTGAAGGCATCATGAGTGCTGCAAGTTTTCTGGGCATTGACCTGCATGACTCGCTGCCTATGGTCGCACACCAGTTGGACGTTGAGAGAGTGGAATCCCTTTTGGTACTGGTACATGGCAGAGTTGACATGCGACGTCTGCAAAGTGATGTGTGTGCATTCAGTAGCACCCTGCACACCCTGCAATCCTAGAAAAGTTGGTTGCTCACTCTGCCTGCTGCCGTATGACAAGAGAGAATTAAATGTAGTCAGCTCTCTTTGAATAGAGAGCCACAGTGACCTCCCTTGCGCAACAGTGGATGGCAAACTGTTGCAAATATCTCCAGCTCCAGCCTGGAAGGAGCCAGATGCATAAAAGTTCATCATCACAGTCACCTTCTAGCCACTTGCAAAACGGTCCTTGCCTGCTCTGAAGTTGTGGTTGTGGATGCAGCAGGTGGCAGATTTCAGTGAGGATGTACAGGTAAGAGAACTGCTCCCTGGGTGGATATGGTCTCCTGCTGTCAGCCCTTCTCCCCCTCCTTCTCCTCCCTCTCCAACAGCATGTCCTGCTCTGTGTGGCCTCTATTTATTCAAGTCATGCTGTATTCCAAGGGGAATTCCTACTACTGCAGCCATGTGTGGGAATAAGTGGTTGGTGCAGTAGCCTTGAAGTCAGGACAAAGTCCTTCAGCACATGCCACACTACTCCCTGTTTACTTCTGCAACTTGAAACAACTATAGAAAGCACAAACCCATGTACAATTGCAGCAACAACCAGAAGAAATCAACCAACAAGAAACCTCTAAGTAGTTGATCCCTTTAAATAGCACTGGTGGTGGGGCGCAGGAGGTGGGGGGACGGAGGGGGGGGGGGCGGGGGTTCTTCCTGCTGCTGAATGCATGTTTAGTTGTGCAAGCTTATGAGAAGGCATTAGCTGGAGCATTGAGCTCCAAAATGGCAGCGTTGGCATCAAATCAACATTGCACGTCGATTGACATCATGATCTACCTGCTCAGCATTCTTCCGGCAGACACTCACTGCGCGTGCTAACACCCTCACCAATGAGGTGTCCGGCGCGATTCACACCACAAGTGTGCTGTGCGCTGCAGATGCCATTTTGAACCTCCAAGGGCACTCGTAGCACCCAAAAAATGGGCACTACAAATCCAAATTTTGCATCATAATTTTTCTGCTTTCTCTGCACAGCCTTCAAAATACTATTTTGTTTATTGCCTGGGTTGGATAAAAACTTAGCAGTGTTAGTATGTAAGTGTCAAGACTGCAGGACCATGCTAGCTAAAATGCCACTTCAAACATGGACTTGGCCAATGAGATCATTCCAAAGAATACGTATTGATTTTTGCGAGAGGGGCACTGATAATTTTCTGGTTCTAATCGATAGCCATTTGAAATGGCTGGAGGTATGGCATATGGGGTCATCTATGACTACAGAGCATACATTGGATGAAATACAGGATATTTTTGCCTGCCCAAAGAAATAGTGTTAGAAAATGGGTCGCAATTTTGGTTCATGCAATTTGCTAATTTTGCCAGACACAACTGTATCAACACACATTGGTAGTACCATATCATCTTTCTTCGAATGGTGCAACTGAAAGGTCGGTCAGGATTGTCAAGGAGGCTTTGCGGAAACAAGTTCTACAGACTGGGACATCGGTGAGCATGAAGCACAGGTTAGTGAACTTTTTTTTCAAATACAGAACTACACTTCATTCTACAACAGGGTACACACCTGCTGAATTATTGATGAAGCGTAGGCTGAGGACGCATCTCAGTTTATTGCAATTGAACTTGTCTGATAAGTTAGAGAAGCTTCAATCGGTGCAGAAACTTCATTATCATTCCGATACCAAAGAGCAGTACTTTCAGACGGGTGATCCGTCAGAGTTCTCAGTCCGTTGGGTGGTGGTGTGAGCTGTGAGGAGGATGCTAAGAGGCTGCAGCGTGACTTGGACAGGTTAGGTGAGTGGGCAAATGCATGGCAGATGCAGTATAATGTGGATAAATGTGAGATTATCCACTTTGGTGGCAAAAACAGGAAGACAGAATATTATCTGAATGGTGACAGATTAGGAAAAGGGGAGGTGCAACGAGACCTGGGTGTCATGGTACATCAGTCATTGAAGGTTGGCATGCAAGTACAGCAGGCGGTGAAGAAGGCAAATGGCATGTTGGCCTTCATAGCTAGAGGATTTGAGAATAGGAGCAGGGAGGTCTTATTGCAGTTGTACAGAGCCTTGGTGAGGCCACACCTAGAATATTGTGTTCAGTTTTGGTCTCCTGATCTGAGGAAGGACATTCTTGCTATTGAGGGAGTACAGCAAAGGTTCACCAGACTGATTCCCGGGATGGCAGGACTGAGATATGAGGAGAGACTGGATCAACTGGGCTTGTATCCACTGGAATTTAGAAGAATGAGAGGGGATCTCATAGAAACATATAAAATTCTGATGGGATTGGACAGGTTCGAGGCAGGAAGAATGTTCCCATTGCTGGGAAGTTCCAGAACCAGGGGTCACAGTCGAAGAATAAAGGGTAAGCCATTTAGGACCGAGATGAGGAGGAACTTCTTCACTCAGAGAGTGGTTAACCTGTGGAATTCTCTACCGCAGAAAGTTGTTGAGGCCAGTTCATTAGATATATTCAAAAGGGAGTTAGATATGGCCCTTACGGCCAAAGGGATAAAGGGATATGGAGAGAAAACAGGAAAGGGGTACTGAGGTTGAATGGCGGTGCAGGCTCGAAGGGCCGAATGGCCTGCTCCTGCACCTAATTTCTATGTTTCTATGTTTCCGTCGAAAAGGGCAAGTCCACGCAAATGTGACATTGGTACAATTATTTGAGTATGTGGCACCAAGCAGTACTTGGTCAAAATTGGTGAATAAATCAGGAAGGTTCTTGTGGATCAAATGTTTCTCGCGAATGATGCACCTTCGGTTCCACGAGTAGATAATTATGAACCTGACTTGGACAATGATCAGAGTTGGAAGGTCCTAGTACTTCAACGGACACAATGGTCACAACATCCATATCCCCACCAACTCAGATGCAGTCGACTGAAGGCGGTTCTGCGGGTATGGGACAATCTCACAGAGACTGTATCTTCTGAGGGGGGAGGTGGAGATGGGGTTCAGTTGAAAAGATCAACGAGGAAATGCAAATCAACTAGACAGGATATTGATAACTGGGAATATCAAGATCTTAGGAAGAAAGCTAACACTTGGACTGATGTAAGGGTTCCAAGGAAACTCAAGAGGACACAGGAAGATCGAGGTCAGAAATCCTGGGCTAAATGCCCTGAAAACAGAAATTCCCCAAGAAGATCTCAGCAGTCAAATTTGTAAAATTGTAATCATGATAAGTAATCTTTTGAAATATTGTATGAATACCTTGCTTGTAAAAAAAAGGGGAAGCAATGTAATGTATGCACCTGTGAGTATGCTCATAGGTTGGTTGAGCTGTTGAGTTGTGAGTGGCTTAGCCAATCACGCGATGTTCAGAAGACTCAATAAGACCCCAGCCAGTTGGGTTCAGGGGGTCCATGATGAGGCAGGTGGTTGTGAGGCTGGTGGATGAACTGGTAATATGTAGTGTGATTGTAAAACCTTTGCTAATAAACAAATTAGTTCCTAATAGCAATGGGTTGCTCTGAATTCTTAAGCAAGAACCCATGAAGCAAATATATTATAAGTGCCATCAAACAAAGAAGGTGTAATGTATTTGGTTCATGGATTCTTTGCTTAAGAATTCAGAGCAACACAATGCTATTAAGAACGAGTTGGTTTATTAACAAAGGTTTAACAATCACACTGCACATTACCAGATCATCCACTGGCCTGGCCCCAACTGACTGGAGTTTCATTGAGTCTTATGAACATCACGTGGCAAGCCAGTCACAATGCAACAGCTTTACAAACCGGTGAGCATACTCACAGTTGCATACATTACAGAAGGGGGAATAGACCTCAATAAATTGCCCCCGAATGTTTGCTTCTTTAAAGAATATAGACCCAACTTTTTAAACCTATCTGGGGAGCTAAGTTGTTTTAATCTGGGAATCGTTCTTGTGACCCTCTGAACATTTTCCAAAGCCGTAATATCACCCGCCACATGAGGAAACCAAAACTGGACACAGTATTCTAAATGAGGCCTAACTAAGGTCAAGATGATATGTTTCGTTTTATATTGAATAGTCTTGTGAATGCGGGCCAATACTGTATTTGCTTTAGTAAACCTTTAGTCATTATGTACTATGACACTTTCTCCACAGGCTTCAGTTCTGTTCTCTGTAAGGTGTAGCGTTGACCTGCCCACGTGAATAACACTGCACTTATTGTTAAATATCATTTTTCAAATGCAGACATTCCTCCAACACATCAAGATCAACTTGCAACTTTACACAAATCTTTGTACCATCCTCAAACTTGCGAATCATACACCCAACACCTGCGTCAAGGTTATTAATAAAGCTAATAAAAAGTTATGGCCCTGTGGGACACTACTGGAAACTGGTTTCCAAGCAGATCCATACGAGTATGTAACTAATTCCTAATCCACTGTAACAGCTTCCCTTCCATTAATTCCACAACATTTTATCTTGTAATCGATTGTGAGGTACCTTATCAAAGGCTTTCTCAAAATCCAGGTAGACTGTGTCGACTGGGATACTCTCATCCACTAACCCAATGGCTTCTTCAAAAGATTCGATCAAAGTGGTAAGACACAACCTTCTTTTCCAGAAGCTGTGTTGAGTGTCCCTGCTGACTCATTCTCTAGCTAGGTAATTATATATAGCATCTCTTATGTTCTTTTCGAGTACCTTGTCTATATTTCACTGAGATGTTGCTGTAATAGTGAATTTTTTTAATTTAAAAAAATATACTTTATTCATATAAAAATTTTCATGATACATTGGAAAATAGTTCAGTACATTTGGATGCGGTCAGCAATTCCATTCAATTCATTTGGATGCTGACAGCAGTTCTATTCAATACACTTGCGTACATTTCATTTCAAGGTACAGTTTAGTACAATCCGCAAATCACGTTACGTGTAGCACTGTACAAATAAGGGTGTTACATGGAGCAGATAAGAACAGGTTTACAGTACATTCCAGGATACATTTCAATACCGATCACGAATTATGTGACATGTAGCACTATGCAGATGAAAGCAGTGCACGGAACGGGTGAGGGGAGGATACATTTACATTTCTTTATAAGTTACTAAACAGTGCAGAAAACTTTCATTATACATGGCACAACACAGGTGTTTTTCAGTACATGGTGCTCTATGTATACAAAAAGATTAACAAGTACAGCCCGAGGGGGGTCTGATTCCATCCCCTGGGTTTACCGTGGCAGAAGGGACTTAAACTGTGGCTCTTCCCCATCATGCCTTTGCAGCGACTGCACCAAACTTTAGTGCATCCCTCACCACGTACTCCTGGAGCTTGGATTGCGCCAGTATGCAACACCCGGCCGTGGACATCTCCTTGCTCTGGAAGACCACAAATTTTGGGAAGACCAAAGTGCATCTTTCACCGAGTTGATGGCCCTCCAGCAGCAGATGATATCTGTCTCCGTGTGCGTCCCTGGGAACAGTCCGTAGAGCAGAGTCCTGTGTTACAGAGCTGCTTGGGATGAACCTCGACAGCAACCACTGCATCTCTTTTCAGACCTGCTTTGCAAAGGTGCAATCCTGAAGGAGATGGATGACAGTCTCGTCCGCACCACAGCCAACTCTGGGGCAGTGTGCTGTGGTGCTGAAACCCCGGCTGTGCATGAAGGATCTGACGGGTAGGGCCCTTCTAACTGCCAACCAAGCTAAGTCTTGGTGCTTTGTGAAAGGTGTGTTAATGAGACATTCTGCCAAACGAGTTCGACAGTCTGCTCGGGGAACCACCCGACAGGATCCATCACCTCCTTCTTCCGTAGGGCGTCCAGGACCTTACGTGCCGACTACTGCTGTAATAGTGAATGCTTGAAGAATCTCTCTTACATTCCTGGTCTCCATAAAGATGCGTTTGCGGCTGCATGCTGTAGGGTGTCAAAGCCTTACATTTCTCTGTGCTGGTTGGTATCAACAAATATCAAATAAAACCTCTTTATACTGCACTTATACTTTGCAAGTTCTTACTTTTGTAGACGATATTAACAATAAAATGCCATGGTATTGTCAGAATTACTGAAGGTTTGATGTACAGAATCTCCTATGATAAGCTATCAACCATCTTCTGTCTGATCACATAAAATGCAACCAAACTAGCTTTAAAATCAGAATCATTTATTTCTTTACCTATTAATATTTCATCACCATAAGGTAGGTGATAACAAGGTCCTGAAGGAACAATACCATTGATTTCAAAGAATTAATCTCTCAATATCGTCAAAGTGCTTAGCACGCATTCATCATAAAAATAATTGGCATTAATCATGTAAAATAATCACAGCATAACTGGCAGTTGTAAATGCCACAAAGCAAATCTGCAATGTACAAAACTGTCCAGTTTCATAGACTGTAATAATGAAGATGACAACTGTCATGTATGTACATGCTGTTTGTAGCCACCAGATGGTGTCATTGTTGGAGGTCACTGAGCAGCACGCACATGGTGCTGCTCTGGTATAAAAGGCCAGCCATTTTGTGAGTCAGGCACTTTGGGCCTAAATAAACATTACTCAGTTTGAACCAATATTGCATACATAACATTTGGTGATTAGAATACAAGAACCTTTGTTTGCAAAATGAGCATGATTGGATTTTTAGAGCGATTCGTGGAGGGAGAAGATTGGGTAGACTTTGTGAGCAGTTTGAACCAGTACTTTGTGGCCAACAAAATGAAGGGGGTCGACAATGCAGATTGGCGCCGGGCCGTGTTCCTCACTTGTGCAGTTCAAAGATCTACGGTCTGATAAAGAATCTACTCATGCCTAGTGAGGCGAGGAGTTGTGTACATTGGTACGGGAGCACCTCAAGCCAGACGACGGCATCATCATCTCGAGATACAGGTTTTATACACACGTTCGATCAGAGGGTCAGAGCGCGGCGGAATTCGTTTCTGACCTGAGACGTCTAGCGGGACTGTGCAAGTTCGGGACGTGTTGGCAGACATGTTGCGGGACTTCTTTGTTATTGGTATCAACCACAAGGTGACCTCTGGCGGTGGAAGAGCTGGATTTAAAAAGTACCATCTAGATCGCTCAATCATGTATGACGACGGGCAGGAGTTTAAAGCAAATATCGGTGAAGAACCGAACCTCGGCAAGTATTGGAAATGCGATTGATTTGGCATTCGGCAGAGCGGCACATGGCAGGGCCTATCCAGCTGCGTTCGCGAATGATTCGGCATTCGAGCGGCACATGGCAGGGCCTATCCGGCTGCGTTCGCGAAACCTGTGGCTGCCCAAAGTCCGCCAGAGGGAATGTATCTGACTTCTCTGTGTTGGCATTGTGGGGGAAACCATCGGCACCAGTAATGCCGATTTAAGCAATATGGTTGCAAAGGCTGTCTGAGAGTGGGGCATCTCCAGTGCAAGTGTCCGCAGTAGAGCAAGCGAGCTGAGACATACCACATGGAGGGTGAGAGTCAGACTAGCGCGGATCCGAATACGCACTCCGAGATGCCAGAGGAGGAACTGTATGGACTGTACTCTTTCATAACCAAGAGTAAACCAATTTTGATTAACGTGAAGTTTAACGGGATACCGGTATCGATGGAACTGGACACAGGGGCGAGTCAATAGATCATGAACGAGAGGGCATTTAATAAGCTGTGGGATACTGTGAGGCCCAGGCTGAGCCCTGTTAATGCCAAGCTGCGCACGTACACCAAAGAACTGATAAAGGTGATTGGCAGTGCACAAATGAATGTACGTATAACAGTGCAGTTCACGAGTTACCGCTGTGGATTGTTCCAGGCAACGGCCCAACACTGTTGGGCAGAGCTGGTTGGAGAAAATCAGATGCAACTGGAACGAAGTAAAGGCTTTGTCATCGGAGGAAGATACATGTGTCCAAGCATTGAGCAAGTTCCTCTCGCTGTTCGAACCAGGTATCGGCAACTTCACGGGAGCCAAGGTGCAGATCCACGTGGATTCAGATGCAAGACCCGTCCATCATAAAGCTTGGGCAGTGCCGTATATGATGAGGGAGAGGGTCAAAATTGAATTGGACAGATTCCAGCGTGAAGGGATCATATCACCGGTTGAATTTAATGAATGGGCCAGCCCCATTGTTCCTGTGCTGAAAAGAACAGTCAGAATCTGTGGAGACTACAAGGTTATGATCAACAGGGTTTTGAAACAAAATCATTACCCGTTACTGAAGGCTGATGACTTGTTTGCTATGCTAGCCGGAGGGAAGTCGTTCACAAAACTTGACGTCAGCCTATATGACACAGGAGTCGGTCGAGACGTCAAAGAGACTTATGTGCATTAACACGCACAAAGGACTGTTTATTTACCACAGGTGCCCGTTTGGAATTCGCTCGGCTGCAGCAATATTCCAGAGGAATATGGAAAGTCTGCTGAAGTCCGTTCCCAGAACCATTGTGTTCCAAGATGACACCCTGATCACCGGTCATGACTCCAAGGAACATCTGAACAACCTGGAAGAGGTTCTACTGCGTTTGGACAGAGTGGGACTCAGACTTAAACGCTCGAAGTGCGTCATCATGGCACCGGAGGTCGAATTACTCGGGAGGAACATCGCCGCTGATGGCATCAGATCTACTGACGTGAAAACCAAAGCCATCAAGAATGCACCCAAGCCGCAGAACGTGATGGAGCTGCATTCGTTCCTGGGTCTACTCAACTACTTTGGTAACTTCCTACCTAAATTGAGCACCTTACTTGAACCACTGCACATGCTATTGAGAAAAGGCAACAACTGGGTGTGGGGTGCATTGCAAGACAGAGCTTTCGAGAAAGCCACCAATCTGCTTTACTTGAACAAGCTGCTGGTGCATTATGACCCATGTAAATGTTTAGTTTTGACCTGTGACGCATCGTCATATGGAATTGGTTGCGTGTTACAACAAGCCAATGAGTCGGGGAAACTTCAACCTGTCACGTATGCATCCAAAAGTTTGTCTAAAGCAGAAAGAGCCTACAGTATGGTAGAAAAAGAAGCTTTAGCGTGTGTGTACGGTATTAAAAAGATGCATCAACATCTGTTCGGTCTGAGGTTCGAATTAGAGACCGATCACAAGCCGCTCATTTAATTGTTTTCTGAGAGCAAAGGTATCAATACCAACGCTTCATCAGGTATCCAAAAGGTGGGCGTTGACATTATCTGCCTATGATTATGTCATTCACCACAGACCTGACACAGAGAATTGTGCTGATGCTTTGAGCCGGTTGCCGTTGCCCACACCGGAGTTGGAAACGCCACAACCGGCAAATTTAATGTTAATCATGGATGCTTTTGAGAGTGAAGGTACCCCTGTCATGGCTCAACAAGTTAAGACCTGGACCAGCCAGGACCCAATATTATCGGTGGTAAAGGGTTGCGTCCTCAAAGGGGATTGGTCTGCCATACCTAAGCAAATGTGCGAGGAGGCCAAACCGTACATTCGTCGCAGATTGTATATTGTGGGGCAATCGAGTTGTAATTCCTAAGATAGGGAGAGAGAAGTTTGTGAGTTATACAGCACACATCCTGGTACAGTGATGATGAAGGCCATTGCCAAGTCCCACATATGGTTGCCAGGAATTGATTCTGAGCTGAAAGCATGCGTGCAACACCTGCATGCAGCTCAGCAAAGCACCAGCGGAATCGCCGCTGAGTCTGTGGTCATGGCCATCCAAACCTTGATCCAGGATCCATGTAGATTTTGAGGGCCCTTCTGTGCAAGATGTTTTTAGTGATGGTGGATGCTTATTTGAAGTGGATAGAATGCATAATCATGTTATCCAGTACGCCCACGGCAACCATGGAGAATCTCAATGTCATGTTCGCGACACATGGTCTGCCTGACATAGTGGTGAGCGACAATGGGTTGTGCTTCACCAGTCAGGAATTTCAGGAGTTTGTAAAACTTAACGGCATAAAACATGTAAGGTCAGCCTGCGTCCAATGGGCAAGCAGAACGTGCAGAACAAATTATCAAGCAAAGCATGAGGAGAGTAACTCAAGGGTCACTGCAGACCCGCTTGTCTTGCATACTGCTGAGTTACAGAACAAGACCTCACACACTCACAGGGGTCTCGCCTGCTGAACTCATGATGAAAAAAGGTCTTCAGACCAAGTTATCTCTTTACACCCGGATTTAAGTAATCATGTTGAATACAGAAGACAGAGTCAACAAGGATACCACGATCGCGCAACTGTGTCACGTGAGATTTCAGTTGATAATCCTGTATATGTGTTGAATTATGGTCAGGGTCCCAAATGGATCACTGGTACGGTCATGGCCAAGGAGGGCAACAGAGTATTTGTTATTAAGCTCAAGAATGGGCAAACTTGCAGGAAACACATGGATCAAACAAAGCTGAAGCACACAGACGAGCCAGAGTAGTCGGACGAAGAAACCGTCGATGACCAACCAACCTACCAGCAGCCTTCAGTGGACTCAAGGGTCATCAGTGAACCCGGAATTTCCATTACGGACTTGTTCAATAAAAATGGACTTGCAATTCCTGGCATGGCCACTGCCACCCCCAACAAGTCAGCCATCTAGCCACCAGCCACAACTCCGCACATTCACCCAAGGCCAGAATCGAACTGAGACAGTCAACCCGGGAGCGTAAAGCACAGACCATCTCAACCTGTGAAAGACTGTGATAAGATCTCAGAGGAGGGTATTGTCATGTATGTACATGCTGTTTGTAGGCACCAGAAGGTGTCATTGTTGGAGGCCATTGAGCAGCACGCACATGGTGCTGCTCTAGTATAAAAGGCCGGCCATTTTGTGAGTCAGGCACTTTGGGCCTGAATAAAGCAGAGCATGTTGTGCCTTGCTTGGTTAAACAGTACTCAGTTTGAACCTTTATTGCATACATAACAACAACTTTGATGACACTCTCAAAGTGACAGTAATGGATGAAAAACTCAAGGCATCATCTGTTTATTGACTACATAGGAAAAAAAATACTAATAGATGTGACTTATATCCATATTACCAAGTGCTTAATCAGCACCAATATCAGCCAACACAGGTAGGAATCATTCTCACCATTATATAAATACAGATTGGAGGTGAGAGTTTGCAGGAGGATTAATGCAAGTTGGAAGGATGAAGAAGAATGAAAAAAAAGAGATTGTTCTTCCTTTGTGGAATTAGCATTCGTTCAGATTATGGAACTGCAATTGCAGATCATAACAATTCTCTATGATATTTTCCATTTGCTGTGTCAGAGATAATGGGGGCTAAATTGGGCTGTGTAGAGCTCATTTTTAGGTACTGCGCAGTCACCCAACATCTCAAAAATGGGGTCCGAGATGCACGTGCGCACACTTCCAATGTGGTGAGGGGAGATGAGAAAGTAAGAAGCGCGTGATTACGCCATCTGCAGCTTGTGATTCAGAAGAGATTGTGAGATGAGGAAGAAATGGGAAGTGAGAAGGAGGATTAGGTATGCTACCCTCATCATTAATCTCTCCAGCCCTGCCAGTGGCCACAGCCTCAGCAATGCCCCTTGCCACAATGGCCAGCACTGTCCCCTCCAAGGGGATTAAAACATACAGGCGCGTTTGTCCTCCTCTAGTCCTTTTCTGCTGCCTCCTGTTATGCATCACCTTCTTCTGCAAGAAAGAAGTGTGTCAGTGAGTTTCCTGCAATCGATTTTGGGTGATGTGGCTGTCTTGGTTGAATGCTGTCAGTGTGTGTGGGTGTGAGGCTTGTAACAGTGCTAAATGTGAGAGGGTGAGGTAAAGCAAATTAATTCAATGATTGAGTATTGATTGATAGAAATTGTTGGTAGGTGGGTGATAGGGATGTTGTGATTTGAACATTGTAAGAGGCTAATGGTGCAGTTGGTAGGATATGCCATTTGAAGATGAACTCACTCACCTAGACAATTCGTGTCAGACCATTAAACTTTTTCCTGCACTGCATCCATTTTCTTGGAGCTACACTCCTGGCATTGACCTCCACTGCTTCTTCTTCCCCTTGCCTCCTGACTATATGTCTGGAGGGTTTCCTGATGCCCTGCAGATACAGGATGTCTTTCTTTCTCTCCACGTCTTGCCCAAGTCCTCCAGTACAATGTTAAAAAACCTTGGTGCTCGCTCGCATGTTCAACCATTCCTCAAAGTATCACAGCCCAGATTCAAATAAAATAAGATATAAAAATCTATCACCACTTCTTGCAGCCACAATGCACCTCCCCTTTAAGAGGTGCAGGCTGCATTTAAGTAGCGCTAGTGCAATATAGAGGGCCCCTGCTGATGCAAGCTCTGGCTGCATGCAGCAATCATTTAAAACAGCAGGCAGCACAAATTTAATGTTCTGCCTGCATTGCAATGAATAGGCGCAGGTTAATCGCCTACCACAATGCCCACGCCCGTATTTGGGGATAATCCAATTTAACCGGCAATGACTAATGAGTGTTCGTTTGGCTCAGTTGGTAGCACTCTTACTTCTGAGGCAGGAGGTTGTAGATTCAAGGCGTAGCACAGGCTTTAGCATATAGGAATTGCATAAATACTTAAAGGAGAAAAAAATTGCACAGATATGAAGAAAGAGCATGGGAGTAGGCCTAAGTGGATTGCTCTTTGAAAGAGCCAGCACAGACTCGATGGGCTGAATGGCCTCCTTCTGTGCTATATTATTCTATGATTCGATGATAACCTGAGCTGAGTGCAGTCCTTAGAAAGTGCTGCATTACTATTGGTCCCTGCATCTGTACTCGATAAGATGTTAATCCGAGATCCTTAGTGGCTGCTCAGTTGGACATAAAAGCTTCCACAGCAATATTTAAAGAAGAGCAGGAACTTCTCCTGGTGCTCTGCCAAACATTTTTTCAATCAATACCACTAAAAACAGATGATCTGGCCATTCATTAATTTTCAGATTGTGGGACTTTGCTGTTGGTAATCACAGGTTCCTTGAGGGCAGCTTATGGAGTCTGAGACTGAGCTCCTGTCTGTGTAGAAAAATTGTGAGAATGAGGGTGTGGGGCAGAGAGGCAGACTGAAGTAAAGCGAGAAGCAGACTAGCCAAGTAGGTAATGGTCAGAGGCACTCGACAGGTGACAGCCCACAGCTCAGAATGGGCTGACTGATCACAGATGCCAATTCGTAAGGTCCATAGGAGTGGGGATGGGAGTGCGGGGGCGGTGGGAGGGGAGGGCTGCTAGCAGGGTTCAAGAGACTGTCACCCTAATGGGCAGGTAGGCAGCTGTTTTGGCATGGGGAGCCACACAGGATTGAGCAACCTCTGTGTGGAGATGGTTGAAGCAGTGGGCTGGAGTACAGTTAAGGGAGAGGAGAGGTAGATAAGGCCATAAGAAGGAGCCATGGCATTGGAGGAGAGCAAATGCAAGCCTGACCAGGAGCCCCAATCAGGCAAAACTGCGGTTCAGGGAAATGAAAATCAATATGACAAATTATACGATATGTAATTATCAAATGTATGGGGGAGAAATTGGGTGCATTTGTGCTTCTCAGGGGACACTAATGGGGTGCAAATGAGTTATCGACCGGGCATGGCGTTGTTAACGACTCCTGCCGTATTGGTCAGGAGTTTAGTGGCGGCGCTACGGCTTTACGCCGCGGTCTCCTGCGCCCGGAGATCGTGACATCATCACCGCGCGCATCGCCCCGTTAGCGCCCCGGCCCTGAAACTGACTTTCGACCCCTGCAGCAGCGCCAGGCAAAAACACCAGCAGTTGCAGAAAGCGTGTCTCGGGCGGCCGGCCACTGGGGCGAAAATTAAAGGTGGGGTGGCCGAGTGCAAAATTTTTAAAAACTTACCTTCCTGTTGCCACTACTGATTCGGTTTCTTTGCGGAGTCCTGGCCGCAATCGCTCAGCCCAGCACTCTGCTTAACTGCCGGGCTGATCGCACGATAGTCCTGCTCCATGGTGGTCCAGGTAGATGCCTTTTTCTTCTGCAGAGTCAGCAGCAGGGACCCTTCCCTTTAAGTGAGGGAAGAGCCCCTCGGACATGGTAGCACTGCATGCCCGAGGAAGGAATTGGAACATTTTGATATAGCGATCCACTTCCTTCTGGGGGCGGTTACTCGAATTTCTGGAGGGGACGAGACTTCAGCACTTGGCACCAGGTCTTGCGCCTCCCGACTGTTACCACCCACAAACGGGGCGATACTGAATTTCTCCCCCTATAAGTTTTATACAGAGTTGAATGGCCAGTTACCTGAGGAGAAAAATAATAAAAAATATCATTGACAGACAGCTCAGAAAGCTGTTTTACAGTCACTTGTGACTGCTCAATCTGCGTAACAAATTTATATAGGCAAAGCCCATAACAAATGTGGACATAGGAAGTTATAATAGGAAAAGTTGACACAAAAAGTGTGATAAATCTGTGACAAAAGGAAGACAAGTGGTGCAGACAGGATGTGTATTCAGACGTGGGAAGTAGGCCATTCAAAGGTATAATTTTTTCAATATATTATAGATATAATCCATCTCCAATGTTGTTACACATAGGATTCAAGACCAAGTGTCATCTTCAAGTGAAATGGCACGAGAGGGTGGGGGATAATTTGACCATGGTGTGTAGATGCAGTGCAATCCCCATTTTAGGTTTGTCCATTCTATCCTTGTTTTCATATATCTCTGATATCAGTTCCTACTTTTGGGAGTTACTAAATTTGTAACATAACCTATGTGTTGCAGAATCCCTTTCTTGCAGCATAAATGTTATATCACAGTGGTTTTATTCCCAAAGTGATGCCTCTGTATAGTTTAAATGAGAACACCTGCACTGTAAGCCTGTGTTAGGCACAAGTGTCTCCGGAAGTACAGGAGGATTTCAGGCTAAATTACAAGTCTGCTTATATTAGCATTAATTACTAATTTCTGAAAAAACTTATCAGATTATGAAACATCTATCACCACATTTAGCAAACAAATCTTTTTACACACTAGCTTGCAATTTAACTGAATTGCCTCAAGGACATTGTAATCCAGCAAGGTGCAATCTCTTTTTGTCCTAAACCCCAAATTACAAACTACCACACTCCTGCATTACCATTAGTACTTAAACAATCAAGCAGTCATAAATTTCAACAGGTTTAGGAGATTCATTTATCAATTACAGATGACATGCAATAACAAATCATGGGTAGATTTTTCAAATATATAGCTGTAAGAAATTACAATTTCAATGTTTTCGCAAAATCTCCTTTATGCTAGCAAGAACTCTTAATAAATATAACATCATATTCCACCCCTTTTACACACTTGTAGATGGCTCACAATTACTAAAGACACTTTAATTCTCTCTTGCCTCCTCCTTTTGTTAAGATCCTTGTGCAAGAAGAGCACAACCGCATCAACAGTAGGCAGCCAAGAAGCTCAGAGGCTTTTGAAAATACCACTGTGTAATCAGATGTTAGAAGTACATTGGAACATTTTGGAATTGCAGAATCTCTGATTTCTCTGTCCCCCAGGGGAGAAGCACTACTTGGTATCTCACCTGATATCAGGATTAGGACTGGGAAAGAGCACTGTATTAGCACAATCTATCTCTTTACCAGTTGAAGTTAAAAGCTTCGTGTTTCTTTTCCTGGTAAATTTGCAAGTAATGTGTGTGTGTGTGTGTTAAAAATATTACATCTGCGCACATTTCATGTCAACAAACTTTACCTCCTGTTATGTTTTTTGGTCACACCTTTGTATGTCAGCTTTTCCTATTGTAAATTTCTATGACCATATTTGTATGTCAACTTTTACCATCAGGGCCTGTTGATGAACCAATAAAATCACTCAAAATGATCTTTCATTTTTTTGGGGTCCCTATTATTTTCTCAATAGCTGAAATTTAAGATATCCAAAATATTATTGAAAAACAAAATTTATATATATATATATATATTTTGCAATAATATGATTCCTCATTAAATAGCTTCAAGGTCCTAAGTCTGTTTCAAAAGCTTGGGGGTCTAAATTCGGTTGGTACCGCCAGCTGATACCGCCTGAGTAAGGCGACAATGGCTGCATTAGGCGAGGGTGCCGCCTGATGGGAAATTCAGTTGTCCTTTTTCAAGGGTGTAAAGATTTGCCGCCCCAGCGGCTACCACCATGGAAATCCTGACGTCAGTACGCATGCAACGCCTCACTTACTGGCTGGCACGGCAACATGCCACAAAAAGTTGTTGTTCACAAGTCAAGGTAAAGATTCGGGTTAGTATTTAAAGGGAGTTGCAGCTGGGCCATAGAGGTCGCGGTCAGTGCTGCGTTCTCTCCTCGCAGAGTGCATAGGTGTTGGCGTGCTGTGACTACTCAGCTTCGCAACTAGCATTTCACAAAGATTGGTGGCTTTCAGTCGAATACATTGGCGACTAGCACATCGCGGCTACATTCTGCAACTTAATGGGGGCAGGGATGGCAAACTACAGCATCCTGCTGCAAAGACTTGAAAGGCGCCATCTACAGAGATGGCTTCAGGCCAATCTAGGTCCATGCCAGAGGAGAGGCCCCAAACCTGAGGGCAGGAGGCTGCACGGATGCAGGGTTTACCGTGCACATTATTCTTATCTTGATATGTATGAGGAGCAGTGCATAAGAAGGCTGCAGTTCTGCAAGGAGGTGGTCACGGAGCTCTGCCACCTCCTGCTCACAGAACTCGAAGTTGAAATTGGCACCAGCTGTCAATGGAAGTTGCCCTCAACTTCGATGCTATCGGTTCTTTCCAGTCTCCTGTAGGTGATATATGCAACATCTCGCAGTTTGCAGTACATTGCTGCATTCACCAGGTGACCAACGCTCTCTACAGCTGACTCATGAACTACATAAAGTTCAGTATGTCCAGGCAGAGCCAGGATGAGCGCTCCCCTGGCTTCGCCAGGATAGTGGGCTTCCCCATGGTTCAGTAGGCCATTGATTGTATGCATGTGGCATTGCTGGTCCCGCCTCACCTGGCCATCTGCTGAAGACATTGCGCCCCACCCCTCCAAGCCTCTGTGTATATAAATGGTAAGATAAGATGGTGACAAATTCAACAAATTTTTATTTGCAACAAAAACCATCGTGTGCAGTAAAGAAGCACTATAGGATGTTATCATTCACAGCAAATAATAATTGAAACCAGACCCCTTCAAACATTATCACCCACATCCACGTGCAACTATTCACATTAGTTCATAATGGAACAAGGGCAGCATCTCTGGCTAGCATCACACAATCCTCTAATGGCTCATGCAAGTGGAACTATTGACACAAGTTCAGATTCGAGCAAGGTCACCATTTCTGGCCACTAGCACACACATATTTAATGTCTCTTTCTCAGTGCTTTCCCACTCTTTCCCTTCTCCCCCCTCCCAGGCCTGCTGCTCCTCCTCAATGGGGTCTCAGTGCCTGCAGCAAGGCTGATAGAAGGTCACTGTATTGGCGTCGCTGCCACAGCTGATGGCTTAGCAGGACGTTCCGCACCAGCTCGGGCCCTGGAAAGCCTGGATGCAGACTACATCACCTCAGCATGAGCGGCAGCACTCTGTGGTGGATGGGTTACAGAGAGCGGCAGGGACAAGGGCAGAATGATGTTATCCTGAGAGAGGACATCATGTTCCAACAGGCCCGATACGCTGCTACTCCTCCGGGGCAGAGCTTCAGCATCTGGAGCTATCTGGCTGAGCACAGATTGCTCCTGTGCTTCACCAACGTTAGTTCCCCGTGCAACTGTTGGGACCCCAGACATGATGGCAGCGGTCAGTGCCTGCGTGGATTCAAGATGGCTCTACATCAGGGCAGACTTAGACTGCAGCACACCACAGAGCTGATTGATGCCACCATACACTGATTACATGACAGTCTGCAGGCCTACCATAACATTGGCCTGATTCTCAATGTCTACTGCCACGTCAGCCATAGCCCATGCCACCATGTCTGGGACCCCATGGTCACTTGAAGAATCCAACATCAATTGGTATCTACCAAGGATGGGCTCGATGGGCTGCTGAGACACAAATGTGGCCTCCACCACACTCAAAGCAAGTGCATTGACACTCTGGGGCACCATTGACAAAACATCCAGCAGATCGCTGTGCATCTGCAATGACTTTCTTGCAAGATCCTTTAATTTGGGCTCATCATCAGAGTGCTGCTGAGCATCACTCAGGCGCACGCTTACCCTCCGGGGAGCTGACCCCCTGATCTCCCCATATCCGCTGCAGGCCACTGGGTCCTGGAGCAACACTCACATCCATCTCCCTTATCATGCCTTCTGCCAAAAAGCTGCTGGCCCCGCTCTCTGAGGACGCTGGATCCTCTGTCATGTCCAGAGAGGTGTCTGCCACTTCCTCGTCCTCTCCACCGTCACCCAATGGAAGGCTGATGTGCAGACCCCGGCCGTCTGTGTCATCATCTGAAAGCATAAAGCCAGAGAAGAGTGGTTACCTGCATGGAAGGGGGCTAGGACTGGGAAAGGTGTTCGCAAATACCAGTCTCATGGACAGTGGTGAAGGATTGTGGTGTCAGGGCTAAGTGGCCTGCTAGAGGCTGCAAAGGAACTCAGCATACCGTCACTGTCCCGAGGGGGCTCGGCCTCACCCACCGCCACCGCACCCACTTGTGCGCCCATCAGGGTCGATACGCAGTGCTCCACCCGAGTGCACCTCAGAGTTCCCTGCTCCACTCTGAATCTGGTATGTTCTGATCTGTGCGAGCTTGGCCTGTATGATTAAAGAGAACATCAGAGTTAGTGCCCTTCTATCCGTCTGTCCGACAGGCCTTACATAGTTCAGAACATGCTAGTGTATGAGTCTTTAAAGGTCGATGTAACTTCCATTAGCTGTGAGTACTTGGTATAGAAACATGGAAAATAGGTGCAGGAGTAGGCCATTCGGCCCTTCGAGCCTGCACCGCCATTCAACAAGATCATGGCTGATCACTCCCTCAGCACCCCCCTCCCGCTTTCTCTTACGATTCCCCCAACCGTAAGGGCCATATCTAACTCCCTCTTGAATATATCCAATGAACTGGCATCAACAACTCTCTGCGGCAGGGAATTCCACAGGTTAACAACTCTCTGAGTGAAGAAGTTTCTCCTCATCTCAGTCCTAAATGGCCTACCCCTTATCCTAAGACTATGTCCCCTGGTTCTGGACTTCCCCAACATCGGGAACATTCTTCCCGCATCTAACCTGTCCAGTCCCGTCAGAATCTTATATGTTTCTATGAGATCCTCTCGCATCCTTCTAAACGCCAGTGTATAAAGGCCCAGTTGATCCAGTTTCTCCATATATGACAGCCCAGCCATCCCTGGAATCAGTCTGGTGAACCTTCGTTGCACACCCTCAATAGCAAGAACGTCCTTCCTCAGACTAGGAGACCAAAATTGAACACAATATTCCAGGTGAGTCCTCACTAAGGCCCTGTACATCTGCATTAAGACCTCCCTGCTCCTATATTCAAATCCCCTAGCTATGAAGGCCAACATACCATTTGCCTTCTTTACCGCCTGCTGTACCTGCGTGCCCCCTTTCAGTGACTGATGAACCATGACACCCAGGTCTCATTGCAGCTCCCCTTTTCCTAATCTGCCGCCATTCAGATAATATTCTGCTTTCGTGTTTTTGCCCCCAAAATGGATAACCTCACATTTATCCACATTATACTGCATCTGCCATGCATTTGCCCACTCACTAACCTGTCCAAGTCACCCTGCAGCCTCTTCGCGTCCTCCTCACAGCTCACACCGCCACCCAGTTTAGTGTCATCCACAAACTTGGAGATATTACACTCTATTCCTTCATCTAAATCGTTAATGTATATTGTAAAGAGCTATGGTCGCAGCACTGAGCCCTGCGGCACTCCACTAGTCACTGCCTGCCATTCTGAAAAGGACCCGTTTATCCCGACTCTCTGCTTCCTGTCTGCCAACCAGTTCTCTATCCATGCCAGTACATTACCCCCAATACCATGCGCTTTGATTTTGCACACCAATCTCTTGTGCGGGACCTTGTCAAAAGCCTTTTGAAAGTCCAAATACACCACATCCACTGGCACTCCCTTGTCCATTTTGCTGGTCACATCCTCAAAAAATTCCAGAAGATTTGTCAATCATGATTTCCCTTTCATAAATCCATGCTGACTTGATCCGATCCTGTCACTGCTTTCCAAATGCGCTGCTATTTCATCCTTAATTTTCCCCACTACTGATGTCAGGCTAACCGGTCTATAATTACCCATTTTCTCTCTCCCTCCTTTTTTAAAAAGTGGTGTTACATTAGCTACCCTCCAATCCATAGGAACTGATCCAGAGTCGATAGACTGTTGGAAAATGATCACCAATGCATCCACTATTTCGAGGGCCACTTCCTTAAGTACTCTGGGATGCAGACTATCAGGCCCCGCGGATTTATTGGCCTTTAATCCCATCAATTTCCTGCCTAATAAAGATATATTTCAGTTCCTCCTCACTAGACCCACTGTCCTCTAGTACATTCGGAAGGTTATTTGTATCTTCCTTTGTGAAGACAGAACTGAAGTATTGGTTCAATTGGTCTGCCATTTCTTTGTTCCCCATTATAAATTCACCTGAATCCGACTGCAAGGGACCTACGTTTGTCTTTACTAATCTCTTTCTCTTCACATATTTATAGAAGCTTTTGCAGTCAGTTTTTATGTTCCCTGCAAGC
This sequence comes from Pristiophorus japonicus, assembly GCF_044704955.1. Lineage (NCBI taxonomy): Eukaryota > Metazoa > Chordata > Chondrichthyes > Pristiophoridae > Pristiophorus > Pristiophorus japonicus. Next base: position 83,691,029 of record NC_091993.1, read on the forward strand.
TTCCTCTTGTACTCTATTTTCCCCCTCTTAATTAAACCTTTAGTCCTCCTCTGTTGAATTCTAAATTTCTTCCAGTCCTCAAGTTTGTTGCTTTTTTTAGTCAATTTATATGCATCTTCCTTGGTTTTAACACTGTCCTTAATTTCCCTTGTTAGCCATGGTTGAGCCACCTTCCCAGTTTTATTTTTTACTCCAGACAGGGATGTATAATTGCTGAAATTCATCCATGTGATCTTTAAATGTTTTCCATTGCTTATCCACCGTCAACCCTTTAAGTATCCTCTGCCAATCTATTCTAGCCAATTCACACCTCATACCTTCGAAGTTACCTTTCCTTAAATTCAGGACCCTAGTTTCCGAATTAACTTTGTCGCTCTCCATCTTAATGAGAAATTCTACCATATTATGGTCACTTTTCCCCAAGGGGCCTCGCACAACAAGATTGCCAATTAGTCCCTTCTCATTACACATCACCCAGTCCAGGATGGCCAGCTCCCTGGTTGGTTCCTCGACATATTGGTCTAGAAAACCATCCCTAATACACTCCAGGAAATCCTCCTCCACTGCATTGCTACCAGTTAGGTTAGCCCAATCAATATGTAGATTAAAGTCGCCCATGATTACTGCTGTACCTTTATTGCACACATCCCTTATTTCTTGTTTGATGCTGTCCCCAACCTCACTACTACTATTTGGTGGTCTATACAAAGCTTGAATGGGGCAGCGAGGATCCAACAGTTACTGTGAGGATAGTGTCTTCCAGATGCAAATGAAAACTCAGAAGGTAACAAAATGAGGGGTGGGTCTCCACAACAGACTAGGAAGGTTAACAGCGCATGCAGGCCCTTGGAGTGGGTGAGGCTGCAAATGCGAACCTTGCATCTGGCCTCACCCACGTAGAGCATAGGGTCAGCCACATTCACATTGAGGAGAGACTGCACATTGAACTCAGAGCATAGCATGCTCAGGTTACTGAAAATATACTCACCCTCAACAACAGAGTCATGTCTATCCACTTCTGCCGACATTGGGTCGCTGTCCTGAGCACAGTGTCAGTCGCAGACACCATTTCAGTGACCCTCCCGCCAGAGCCTTTGAGTTTTTGGGCCTGTGGCCTCCTTCCAGCTTCCGTGCTGAGTAATTCTTGACGCCTCTCCAGTGCATCAAGCACTGCATTGAGAGCGGCGTCGGAGAAACGGTGAGTGCGCTGGCGAGCTGCTGCTGCATATGCCATCTTCACCCTGTGAGTGAGTGAGTGCGTAGGAAGCAAATATACGCTCGAGGTGGTGCTGCGACCAATCACCGCCTCAACTGAATCCAGGTGGCGGCAGTATGTCTATGGTGCAGTTACAAATGATGATTGCCGCCTGGATGTTGCTGCCTCACTTGCCGCCCCACTTACCACCGCTTACCGCCTCTAGAGTGGAGTGCAATGCCTGATTTGATGCTGCAATCCCCTTTTCAGGCAGCAAAACTGAATTTTGCAGTTCGAGGCGGCAACCGCTGCCTGGCGTTAAAATCTCCATTCAGACAGTGACACCGGCTCAAAAATAGTGCCACCGAATTTCGACCCCTTGGATTTTGAATTGAAAGCTAGAAAGGTTTGTCCCCGCATCCTGTGAGAATTTCAGAGTTTCTTTGTTTCCCAAAAAATGTTTACAGAAACTGGAGATTGAATTCTCAAAGTTTTTATTTCAGGCAAATGGTGAGTTTATTGAAACACATCGTCAATTTTGCTTTTCTGTTATGATATCCACACAGACAAACAACTTTGAGAGATAACACGTGTGAACAGGAAGGCTGTTTTCATGATTTCTTTGTTGATGGTTAGAATAGAAAACAAACAAGATTTTTTTATTAAGAATGGGTGGGGGGGGCAAAATTGCGCTCCTTTGCGCCTCCCTGTTAGCACTTCCAGGGGGGCGATAACGGGGTGCCAATGGGTTTGCAACTGGGTGCGGCGAGATCAGCGACTCCCGCTAAATTCGGCAGGAGTTTTGCGGCGGCGGTATGACGATGTGTCCCAATCACGTGCGCCCGGAAATCGCAGCGCACCGGTAGAACCCCAGGTGTCAAATTCCCTCTCGCTCCCAGCTTGTGCGCCTGCCGTTAACAACGACAGGTAAAGGAGGCGGCTTTCAGTCGCATGTCGGCCGGAGGGGCACTATTTAAAGGCGTCAACATCCGATTTAGTTTTAGTTGCCCAACAATGCTGCCTTGTTACTTTCACATAGGCAAACAGGCCGTTTGACCGATTTGAGCGCTATGAGGTCTGGATCCGCATGGTCTCTCTGGGAGTCCACCATCCTCTGCAGAGTGGAAATGATGGGCTCCATGGTGTGTGCAAAGCTCTGTGCAATGTTGGAGGCGGACTCCTCCACATTCCTTACAATTGCCGAGAGACTCTTGGGCACCCTTGCCATTGTACCTATCATTCCGGAATGCATGGCGATCACCCTTCTTGTGTATGCCTCCCCATCGAAGTCCTCATCTGAGTGCTGTGCAGCAGAACTCACGTGCAAACTTGCCCTCCGGGGAGCTGGCTCTCAAGGTACCCTTTCCCCTTGGCCTTGCTGCAGCCCATTCGTCCCCAGTATATCACCCAGTGCAGACCCCTCTAGTAAACTTGCCCCTAAAGATCACATAGTGCCAGTATCTGAGATGATGACTGTGGGTGAGAGATGCAGTGACGCAATGCTTTGCTCCTCTTCCTCTTCCTCTTCCTCACTCTCAGTGATGGGCTCAGGGACAAGCTGGTCATCTGGTTGCTGATCATCTGAATGCACAAAGGCACAAGACTCGTGTTCAGGTGAGGCAGGGGAGCAGAAATGGAGCAAGGAATGCAGACATTATTAGGAGCTGGAAAGTGATAAAGACTTGTGGCATGAGGGGGAAGTGGGATGAAAAAAGGAGGGGATGAAGACACCATTATTGTTCCCAACAGGGTCGACAGCGCCCACTACCTGCTGCCTAATGAATCATAGCACTCGCTCCTCAAGGTCTGAGAGTTACTGAAGACGCGCATCACCACCACCTGCTGCGCCCTCCTATTGTGGGTCATCTTGGCCTGCTAAAGAAACTAATATGTGTGAGTCAGAGTGCAGCTATGTGTTTGGGAGATATGCTTGCCATTGTTGAATAGCTGTGATTGTAGGCAAGGTGTGAGATGTGGATGTGAGTTTGAGTAGGTGCAGATGTTTGGTGGTGGAGTGGTGGGGTGTGATGCTTTGTGCAATATGCACAGACTGAGATTCAGTTGCTGGTATGTAGGACCTGTTGAAGCATGTTCTCACCTTGAACACCCAACTGAGGTCATTGAATTTCCTCTGGCACTGTGTCAGGCAGTATTGCACCATACTATTGACCGAGACCTCCTGGTCCACTTCCCTCCACATTGCCCTGAAGACCTGGGGCAATGACCTCCTTCCAGTGGCCGGGAACAGCATTGCCCTCCTTCGTTTCACTTCCATCACCAATGCCTCCTATGCCACGTGAAACGATGATCTCTCTCCCTGGGAGTCGGATCAGCCATTGCTATTAGGGGTTTCAGTTGGTTGCATGTTGCCTTCAGAGCCAGCAATGCTGAAAATGAGCATCTGCACAATGCTACAACCTCCCCTTTAAGAGCTGGAATTAGCCCGTGTGAAGGATTATTGCTGAGTGCATTGCACCTGAAATCCATTATTGTTCTGCTGGTAACACCTCTGTTGCACCCTACTGAGGTAATTCAAACTTGTTTTAGCATGCCACTTCCTTCCTGGGGCGCTAACACCCAATTTAGTAGAAGTTCAAAATCATTAGCTCCTGGCACTAAAATTTCAAAATTTCAAAAGTTAGTGCCCCGAATTTCTCCCCCAGGATTTTGTATTTAGTTAATCATCTCTTTTTGGTTGCATATATGCAGTTTAATAAATGTGTCTCTCTTGAAACATTTTTATAGTTTAAGGAATTTGTTTATGCAGTTTCTGAGTTTTATAGAAAACTTATGAACTTTTAAGCATTTTATGAGGTAATTGTTCTTTTATGAAAATTTGTGTTTAATGAAAGTCAGAAGACTTGCCAATAATGCATTAAATTTCTCCTGGTTGACGCTGGGAATGCATATCAGGAAACTGTGCATTTCACGCCTGTGATTTTCTGTCCGTTAATTATAAGAAGCAGAAAATTTTCATTTGTATGTTTTAAGGCAGCAACATAAAGACAGTAACTGGCTGATGAAGAGGAAAGTGGCTGTGGGCATATCTGAGGGTGGAAAGGGCTGTGGAGGGTCAGGAAGGAGGCAGATAGGCAGCAACTTGTAAAGGTTTGAGTCTTGATCTCAGGATTTGCCCCAGTAGTCCCAGACCAAGGTCTAAAAATCGTGGCTGCCTCTTCGCCACCAGACAGGTGTCCAAAATTCAAAATCCATCGCCTTGTCTTCTGTTACCTTCAATGCTGGTAAGTCTATTAGATATGTTTATGGGTTTTCAAATTTCAAACCAATAAAAATGTACATAATTAAGAGTTTTGCTTCTGGCAACTGTCTGTGGGGCATGGAAGAGTATCCAAATGCCTATAGGGTATGAAATATGTTGATTGGATCTAATGTCTCATTCATTAAGAAGCACAATCAAAAGCTGCCACTTGTGAAAAACACAGTTCCTTATTTTCACTATTGTTAAAACATTTGCTATTTTTTTATTTTAAAAATCCATTCAGTAAGAAGTAACCAATGATAACGAGAAACCACCAAAAAAGCAACCAATCAAATCTCCCATTTTTTTCATATTATTTTCAGCAGTGAGTTTGTTCCTCACTCATCCCACTATGTATCTGTAATCATAATATTTTTAACATAATAAACTCATTCAAAAATTTAAACTTTACCCCTAAAGTTACTTACCCTACTCAACCTATTTTACAAATCCCCTTCAACAACTTTCCCCTCAAAGGATCCCCCTCGCCCAGTGGCCTTAGGCTTTATTCCTGGGGCTTGGATCCTAAGTTTAGAACCCCAATGTTATGGACATTTGCAACCCAAGTGCTGTTTGGTGGCCTCATTGTCTCTCAGAATCCCCCACTCTCAGGTTCAAAATTTTGAAGCAGACACTAGCCCTCCTGTCAATAGGCATCATCAAAAAGAACCAGGGGCTGTTGCTGCAAGGGATCCTTATCTAGCCCAGAGATGGTGGCCTGGAATTTGCGATCGGAGCTTGCTGCCCGTGTACGCCTCCGAAGTGCAACAAAGCTCCACACTTACCTGCTGCCACCGGAGCTTCGAACTCTTGCACTCTTGGGCCTACAGGCATACACCTGTGTAAAGGCCCACGGATCCCAGGGGCACAGGCAGTTTGCAAGCATCCCTGGGATCACATGGGCCAGGCCAACCAATCACAAAGGGGGATTCCTATTATGCTTATGGAGATTCCATTTATGTACGGAATCCCCATAAGCATAATAGAAATCACCTAAAAATACAATTTCACAACACTGAAATAAAATAAATGATCACAGCTTCAAAATTAATTGAAATACCCTTTAATTAAACATTTAAAATTAAAATGTAAATTTTTTAAAAATAAATATAAACATTTTTAACCAGGACAAAATTGATCTAAACTCATTTTAAATGTAAGTGAATGTTTAAATCATTTTTAAAAAGTTATTTAAACTCTTAGGTTGGTGAAAGAAAGCCTTGCCCCTGCTCTTACCAACTCTGCGCCAGCGAAAGTGAATTTCCAGTGCATGAGTACGATCTGTCAAGGAGGAACTTGACAGATCGCAAGTTCTGGGTTTTCGCGCATGTGCATCGCATGTGGAAACCCAGAACTTGCAGGTCACTTGGGCCCCGTAAAATCTGGGCCGGTATTTTTAAACATTCCTGTAGTGATCGCTTACTCTGCAGCAGCCGTGGGAACTTTCTCTTTCTTCTCACAGGGATTATGTGTTAAAAGTATCTCCAAGTGTAGTGTCAAATAGAAAAATTAAACAAATTAACCTGAACTAGGAAGCAAAATAACAATGATTTAAAAACAGACAATGCAATTTAAAAAAGAATTGTAAAACAAACAGCAAAAATTAAGTGAGACAAAAGTATATGTAAACAAAAGAATAATAACATCAAAGAATCTGGAAAATAACATTTAAAGTAAAATAAAAATAAGAAAGACAAAATAGTTTTGAAAGACTTGGATTAAAAAAATATTTCTCCATGGGTTACAACATTGGGACCAACTAGTGTTATTATAAAATAAAAAAATAGTTGTCGAATGCCATGTACCAATTTATAATGTGTGGCATGTACTGTGGCAAGTCCTGTATACAATATCCATTTTCAAAAATAATTTGAACATTGAGATCTATTATTCATACAACAGCAGGATAGGTACAACTGTAATAAACTACTCTGGATCATTCCTGTGAGTTATGTAATCCAATAAAACACAATGAATCATATTGCGGTTTCAACTGATCCACATAAATTATTATAGATATGTCATACAGAGAAGCTATTAATCCAGCAATTACACATTACTGAGTTTATATCACTGTGTAAATGGCACATAATTCATACACAGCATAGTTGTGAGAAAATCATGCGCTTTTTCTTACAGGTGACAGAAACACAGTAATCGCCTGGAAATGATACAAAACGTCATATACTTTCAGGGTGCTAATGACCTACAATATATATAAAAAACTTCAGCACATTTTTAAAACACTAGTGGATCTTCTAAGGTGATACTCACCAACTTATATGGAAAGGGCTCTTACCTGTCTCCAGTGATATCTGTGGATGCTACACAGCATGTTGCAGTTATAAGTACAGCTCAGGTTTAGGCTGAGATCCTTGAATTTTTTGTGCCTCTTCCTGAGTTACATATGACCTGATATTGTAGCACATACCTTGTTCCTTGTTGCTTTTCCCAGAAATGCTTTTTAAAAAGCAAAAGATTATTGTAATTTAATAAAGAAATTTGCCCGCATTTATCGCAGTTGCTAAAATAAATAAATCTCCCAAAAAGATCCCTTGGACTCAACTGTCCGCTGAGACTTGCACTGCGCTGAACACAATCATAGTTTGAGAAATTGGGGCTCGAAGTTGCAGGGGACAGTGACAATGGACTGGGGATCCAGGGATGGGGGCTTGGGGAGACAGGGATACTGGGAAGTGGGCGGTTAGAGCTTGGGCTGATAGGAGAGAGGAAGATTGGGGGTTAGGAGGGCGGGGGGAGCAGGGTTTGGAGCTTGGGCTCGAGAGGGTGGGGGTGGGGGGTGTGGGTTGGGAAATAAAGAGAGACTATGAAATGGGGTGGGTGTGGTGCCTAGAATTTCCTGCAGAGCCGGGAGCAACAGCAACAACGTGGTGAGTGGAAGAGACTTCCATTCCGACCTCTCTGTCTGGGGCCTCCTACACTGTTCCAATGAAGCTCAATGTAAGCTCGAGGAACAGCACCTCATCTTTTGATTCGGCACTTTACAGCCTTCCGGACTCGACATTGAGTTCAACAATTTCAGATCATAACCTCTGCCACCATTTTTCAGATGGCAGTAGTTGATGATTCTGCCATTCCTATTTACACATCCTCTAGACCCATTTTTTGTTTATTTACTTGTCCCATTACTATCTCCTTTTGCCTTACACCATCATCCATTTAATCTCTCCAGCCTTCCACCCGATCACAGACCTTCCCTTTAATATTTTCCTCCCCTCCTTCCTTTCCTTGCCTCTGTACTTGTTTAAAACCTGTTACATCTCTAATTTTTTTTCCAGTTCTGAAACATTAACTGTTTCTTTTTCCACAGATGCTGCCTGACTTGCTGAATATTTCCAGCATTTTCGTTTTTATTTTGTATTTATGAACCCTAGTTCTGGTCTTTCCCACAAGTGAAACCATCTTTGCTATGTCTACTCTACCAAACCCATTCATAATCTTAAAGAGCTCTATCAAGTCACCCCTCAGTCTTCTCTTTCCTGAAAGGTATAACCTCTCAGTTGTGGTATCATCCTTGTTTAAAAAAATTCATTAATGGGATGTGGGCGTTGCTGGCAAGGCCAGCATTTATTGCCGATCCCTGAGCCACCTTCTTGAGCCATTGCAAACCATATGGTGATGGTACTCCCACAGTGAACTCAGGTCGGGAGTTCCAGGATTTTGACCCAGCGACAATGAAGGAACGGCGATATGTTTCCAAGTCAGGATGGTGTGTGACTTGGAGGGGAACTTGCAGGTGATGGTGCTCCCATGCACCTGCTGCCCGTGTCCTTCTAGGTGGCAGAGGTCATGGGTTTGGAAGGTGCTGCCGAAGAAGCCTTGGCGACTTGCTGCAGTGTATCTTATAGATGGTACACACTGCAGCCACGTTGCGCCAGTGGTGGAGGGTGTGAATGTTTAATGTGGTGGATGGGGTGCCAATTGAGCGGGCTGCTTTGTCCTGGATGGTGTCGAGCTCTTGAGTGTTGTTGGAGTTGCTTATCCAGGCAAGTGGACAGTATTCCATCACGAAAGCTTTTTGGAACCATCTCCAGTGCCTCTGTATGATTTTTATATTATGGAGACCAGGACTGTTCACAGTACTCCAAGTGTGGTCTAACCAATGTTCTATATAAGTTTAACATAACTTCACTGCTTTTCAATTATATCCCTTAGAAATGAACTGCATTACTTTGTTTTTTTTATAGCCTTATAATCCTGCGTGTTACTTCAGTAATTTGTGTATCTGTACCCGCAGATCCCTTTGCTCCTCTGCCCAATTTAGACACTTATTTTCCAAGGAGTATATAATCTCCTTATTCTTCCTACCAAAATGTACGATCTCACCTTATCTATATTGAAGTTTATTTTCCAATTACATGCCCATTCTGCAAGTTTATTGATGTATTCCTGTATTTTGTTGCAATCCGCTGCATTAACAATGCCCTCCAATTTGGTGTCACCTACAGATTTTGACATTTTACTTGTGATTCCCCAGTCCAAATTGCCACTCTGAGTAACTACCTTTAACCCCTACTCTCTGTTTCCTGTTTTGTAACCAGCTTGCTATCAATTCTGCTATTTGTCCCTGAAGTTCTTGTATAACAGCTGCTGGTGCGAAACCCGAGCAAAGATGTTCAACTACAAAGGACCCAACTGCATAAGGTAAATGCAGTAACATTTGCAGACTTCACGTGATCAATTCTCTCCATAACCCCAGAGTTGGAAACCATACCCAGACTTGTTCTTGATATTTCCAGACGTCCGGTGGTTGTGAAAGGCGCTGTATAAATGTCAGTCTTTCTTTCTTTACGAACACTTTGTACGTGTTTGTGCCTCTTCAATGAGTAAGACAAATTTAAACAAATGGAGATGTGTTCACTTTTAAAACAAGGTATACTTTTAAACCCAAATAACTAAGTGGCTCTTTCACTCCTTAAAAAAAATACAACTGCTGAGAATTCACCATGCACTAGCCAGGTTTGAGGCATTCCGCGACCGATGGGCACAGGGTATAGAATGTATTGCAGACACCAATTACAATATTATAGTAATTGGTGTTCATTTTCTGTTGCTTACCAAGCATATTATTTAATTGGATGGTTTGTGTTTATTTATTACATTAATGGTGCCCTGCACACTTGCCCCATTGATTTTATGTTTCAATTTAGTGACACTGGGGCAACTTCATGTCACCCATGCATGCCAGCCGTGGCTCAATAGGTAGTACCCTTGCCTGTGAGTCAGAGGGTTGTGGGTTTAAGTCCCACTCCAGAGACCCGAACACAAAAAACTAGGCTGACACTCCAGTGCAGTACTGTCGGAGGTGCTGTTTTTCGGATGAAATGTTAAACTGAGTCCCGTCTGCTCTCCCAGGTGGACGTAAAAGATTGTGTGGCACTAGTTCAAAGAAGAGCAAAGGAATTATCCCCTGTGTCCTGGCCAATATTTATCCCTCAATCAACAGCTGTAAAACAAAACAGATTATCTGACCGTTATCACATTGCTGTTTGTGGGAGCTTGCTGCGTGCAAACTGGCTACCGCGTTAACGACATTACAACAGTGACTGCACTTCAAAAAAAAGTACTTGATTCGCTGTAAAGCGCTTTGGGACGTCCGGTGGTCGTGAAAGGCACTAGATAAATACAAGTTGTTGTTGTTATAAATGCAAGTCTTTTTCAAAGTTTCAACCACAGTGGGCGGGGGCAGAAGGAGCAGCCTGGGCATGCGCAGAACGAGGCGGCGATGACGCAGCGGTGAGGAGGAGCGAAGGAGGAGAGCGTGCGCGCAGGCGCGAGGAGCAGCGGTTGGCCGCACGCGCGGGTGGCAGTTGGTGTCGGCAGCGCAGGAAGCGCACGAGAGGCGAGTGCCGGTTTCCCGAGCGACTGAAGGGGCGAGGGCGGCTAAATCCATGACAGAGCCGCCGGGTTGGTTTGTCTGGTGATTTCTTTTACATCTCTAAATAAATAAAGAACCGGTTGTTGGTTTGCGAGCGAGTCGGGGCCGGCGGGGAAGATGATGTGCGAGGTGATGCCGACGATCAGCGAGGATACCCTCCAGCAGCGGGGCTCGCAGAACGGCTCGGAGGACGCCAATTTTGAGCAGCTGATGGTGAACATGCTGGACGAGCGCGACAAGCTGATGGAGACCCTGCGGGAGACGCAGGAAACTTTGTCCCTCACTCAGGACAGGATGCAAGAAGTGGCCCACGAGAGGGATCTGCTGCAGCGCCAGCTGAATTCCGCTTTACCCCAGGTAATGGGCGGCCGGGCCGGTCGGTGCACTGGGGTTGTCTGCATTTATTTCAACAACAAAAAATGAAAGCACCACCGCAATCTTTTAAAATTGCAGAGTTGTGTTACGCAAAAATGTTCGCACGGGGATTGCAACGGGGTGCTGGGATCGCAAGGGGATTCTTTTTGTTATTTGTGCATTGCCTCGTAATTATATACGGTTGAAATGATGTGATGTTGCACCCATTGCAGCACCTAGTCTGTGATCAATATGGGACTGTCAATGTGGGCAATTATCGACAGCGTCCAATATATGAAAGCAGTGACTGCACACCTTTGGTTGAAGCTCATTGCACCTATTTTAGTGAATGGAAGGCGGATTTGGAGGTGAATTTTATATACGAGGACCTGATTTCTGTTTCTGAAAGATGTAGGAAACTCTGGAGGGCGGTTCGACATGTCAATGCACCTGTCTTCAGGTAGATGGGTGAGCGGAGCGGAGCTAACGGTTTTGAAGCTGTTAAATACCTGCCCGCAGTATGTCTGCATGCCACCACCAGGGGGCTGAAGCTTTAACCAAGAACTGATTTATTTGCGAAGACTGCAAATCATTGTTTTTCTTTCCCGTCAAAATTTATGTTTGAGATTTTATAGTTGTGTGTGGAGCTAGCTATTTTAAAAGTCCGACTTGTCTTCACAGATTTTGAAATGGTGTATATGTATTAATACTAAAGTGTTCAAGGGCCATCCTATTGATCATACTGCAGTGTCATATTTATATATTCTGAATTAAATCTCTCCTGTGCAGTTCCAGATAGGGATGTAACTGAATATCTCAAAAGACTGTACAATAACTTATTTTTAATGTTGCTTTAATAAAATTGTGACTTTTTCTTTGATGAAGTTATTTTGTAATGGTTTATTGAAAGGAAAATTTATTAGGATCTCATTTTGACATGGAACACCATGTTCACAATGTGTCCCTGATGGTAGCTTCTACCATATGGAGCAGCAATGACAACTGAGGGGAAAACCTGCAATACAGTGAAACTAATTACACAATACTCTGGCAATAAAGATTTAATATAGAAAATTATAAATGGCTGGGACTATGTTGTCAAGGCTATAGGACATAGATTCCAGATTATATCATCCAAATGCAGAGTCTGTTCAGTGTCTTGCTGGAAAATATGATTTTTCTCTCTTCCCCCATCATTTGATTTTTGTCTTTGAAGCTAGTACGTCTTCTGAAGATGAGCTCAACTGACTCAACGGAAGATGAGCACAAAATAGTCTTTCAGAATATTTATCATGTCCTCCTAGGATTTTCAAGGGAAAACACGAGAAACATGGTTTTCCCCAAACAAAGATACCTCCAAGTAATAATTACTTTGATATAAATAAGATTAAAGTCCTAGTTAGGCTAGATTGACTCAATACAAATAAGTTCCAGGGGTGGATGGTATTTATCCCAGAGTGTTGAGAATATCTTGGGAACAGTTTTGTGTGGCATTGACTAATTATGAGGGAGTCAATGGAAACCGGGGAGATACCAGTAATTTGGAAACGGGCTACCTTTTGTTTGCACTCATTATTTTAATCACTTTATTCTTGAATATTATATTAATTTTTATCCTTTGCATTTAGACAGGTTTCTCATGTTCCTAACACATCACAGTTTCCTACTGCCACAATAGCTTCCAGTTCTGGCATCTTGTTTCTAATGCTTCTCATGTTCACATATATACATCGTATTGTAGATTTGTTTCCACTTGCGTTCCTTAAGTGTCTACCTAATTCTGGTCTCTAGTTCATGTGTTTCTCTTTCAGTATTTATGTCCATACCAACTTGTTGACAGCTTTCTATCTTACGATCTGTTTCATCTTGGATGCTGTTTCCTGTCAGTCTTCTTTCTATCCTCCTTCCCCCCAAACAATCTAGTTTTAATAATTTTCTATTGCTGATTCAATGCTCCTCGGATGTTGGATCATGGATTAAAACATTATTAATTATTCTTCAGCTGTAGTCAGTTTTCTATATAAAATTGTTGCAGTCCATTTATGTCTGGGACATACAGCCTTGATAAGATGCCAAAAACATAAGCAAGGTTGAATGATTTTAGAACTCTTAGCTGAGTTCCTTGATACTACTTATAAATTATTGTCCTGTGTCTGTTCGTGTCACATGCTGTTTTAGGCCTGCTCCCGTGCGTGCAGCTGGTGTTGATGCTGTCTGTATGCTCTAAATGGCTGAAGTATGAGGAAAGGTTCAAGCAGAAGGGAAAAGTCCCTCTGATATAAAATACTTCTGCTTCTCCAAATTACATAATGTTGCACCTCTGAACTGGTATGAAATAATTGGAGGTAAAGTTTATCTTTCTCCCCCAACCTTCTCTGGAGACCCCTGATAGGTCAGGTCTTCCTCCCCTGGCCCCAAGCAGGGAGCTGCTTTGTTGATGGGACTTGTGGGAACATCAATGAGCATTTCAAGTCAGGAAATGTATAGATAGGTGCTCTTCCGTGGCTCACATATCTTCCAACAGGTACCTACGATTGGGAAATGTACTACTGATCAATAATAAACATCTGGCTCAGATGCCTCAAAGCATGGCCTGAAAGTCAGAAAGATGTTCAATATAATTGCTCCAGGAAGCTGAGCGGCGTTTCAAAATGGCAGGTTTCCATTTAGACTGGAGGAGGGGGAGAGCTATAAAATTATAGCTCTATCCTTTAAGGAGATTTTTTTCCATTAACAGTACAGGTTAGAGGGGAAAGAGTACTTATATTTATGCTTCTGCTCCCACTTTATTTCACCTTTTTAATGATTGTGACAAGTTTAACATGAAACCATGCCTATCTAGGAATTTGAGTGCCCATTATATTACGATATGCAAGTCAATGAATATATATATTTTTTTAAATGCACAAAAAAAACAAAGATATGATTAGCAACGTACTCGTTCAACTTCATTTTTAAAGTCTGAGAATTTCACAGGGTATTTATGTTGTGCCTTTAACATCCCAAGGAAGAAGCATCCCAAGGAAGAAGCAATGTAACTGATCAGGAATAGTAGAAAAATTCTGGGATGTGACCAAAGGAACAGACTGATTTTGAGGAGTCTTTTGAAGGCAAGGCAAAGAAATATCGAGTGAAAAAGTTTGTTAAATGCAGTGATTTTGGGAGAAAGTTGCCAAGACCTTGGTAGAGGGTTCAGGTGCAGATCATAGTGGACTGGGTTCAGAAGATTAGAAATAGAGCATGGAGGAATTTAAATGAGACTGAGAATTTTAAAATTGATGGACTGGGGGACAGGGAGCCAATGAAAGTCAGCAAGAACAAGGGTGATATGTTTGTAGCATAGAATACAAGAAGCTGAAATTTCAATGGGTTGGAGTTTATGTTGGGCTGAGCCTTGAAGACTGACGAGAGAATTAACCTTTAGGGAGAAAGACGGGTATTAGGGGTTCAGCAGTTTGGGGTATAAGACTGAGGCAAGGGTCACCATAGCTCCATGCGTAACAATTAGTGACAATTAAAACGGGAGGTAAATTTTATGCACCCAGCCAAACGGTCTATTAAAAGATTAAATTCAATTGTACATCTAAAGCAGAAGGTGGTACGACAAGTACAGCATCAGAAATTGTTTGTGAACTGACTAAGCAGCAAAGGAAAGAACATTGCAGCGTGAAGAGGCAAAGGAAGATGAGATTTGTTTGAATTGTTTAAACTGGAGACTTGACAAAAGAGCAGAATAAAACAGCAGAAAATGCACAGCACTAGAAATAGAGGAAGGAAATATGTTGCCGATGATCAATAAGTGAGAGTCCAGTGGATTCAGCCCAAGATTCAGTATATAATTACTTTGTTAAATCTAATTTTATTCCAAAATTTACGAAGATGAATTAATTAAATTCTTCAGAGCTTTCCAATTGTTAATAAACTACAGAACAGGGAAAAGAAATATGAGGAGAGAGACTAGTACAGTACTGTTACTGAGTGCTATTTAGTGCATTTTCAATGTATGTATCAAATGTACAGTTGCAGCTGTGATGTAAAATGGGAAATTGTTTCTGCTTTTGAACTTGTGGCAGATGCATATAGGTGTAAATTTAAGAACATAAGAACATAAGAATTAGGAACAGGAGTAGGCCATCTAGCCCCTCGAGCCTGCTCTGCCATTCAATAAGATCATGGCTGATCTGGTCGTGGACTCAGCTCCACTTACCCGCCCTCTCCCCATAACCCTTAATTCCCTTATTGGTTAAAAATCTATCTATCTTTGACTTGAAAACATTCAATGAGCTAGCTTCAACTGCTTCCTTGGGCAGAGAATTCCACAGA
The DNA here is from genome assembly GCF_044704955.1 of Pristiophorus japonicus. NCBI lineage: Eukaryota > Metazoa > Chordata > Chondrichthyes > Pristiophoridae > Pristiophorus > Pristiophorus japonicus. The sequence goes on from NC_091993.1 coordinate 83,706,059, forward strand.
TTCACACCCCTCTGGGAGAAGAAATTCTTTCTCAACTCAGTTTTAAATTGGCTCCTCCGTATTTTGAGGCTGTGCCCCCTAGTTCTAGTCTCCCCTACCAATGGAAACAACCTCTCTGCCTCTATCTTGTCTATCCCTTTCATTATTTTAAATGTTTCTATAAGATCACCCCTCATCCTTCTGAACTCCAAGGAGTAAAGACCCAGTCTACTCAATCTATCTGTAAATGTAGATTCTTTTCCTCAGTCTGGTTCAGTAAAATTACTGAGTCGAATACCTATTGTGCTTTAAACAAAGCAGTCTTTATTTTACCGGCCGGCAAGACTTATCAGACAGAAGATATACTCTCTCGATAGAGCGTACACACTCCCAAGGATAAGTGACGTTACATTGTCAAGGCACGATGGTTATACATTTTTGGCAAAAGATAACAAGATAGGGCTAGAGTGACATCCCAGCTCAGCCCATCTCTTTTGATCCCTCCTTCCCTTCGTCCACTCATAAGCCGACCCAAGCATGGTCCAATTTTAAACAAAGACCTTCTGTCAATGTTTCAGGTTAATAACATGATTTAATAAGACCTTGAGGTTTTTCTGCAAGCTGTGGGTTTTGTTTCAATATGTGTTAGTATTGTAACATTTCGCAGTCTCGAGTCTGAGATGTCATGACTATTCCTCCATGAATTGTTTGTTAGCTTATACTGTCCCTATACAATGCCCACGTTCTCAACTTCAATGTCTCTATACATTTTTAAACATTCACATATCATCATAAGGTAACCCCCTCATTTCTGGAATCAGCATAGTGAATTGTCTCTATACCCCCTCCAGAGCTAGTATATCCTTAAGTAAGGTGACCAAAACTGCACGCAGTACTCCAGGTGCTTTATATTTATATTTTATACTTCAGATGCATTATAAAGCTAATTGCCATAGTTATGAGTTCTGGTGCAGTGGCCTATATATATTTGGGTACATCAAATTCTCTTAAGTGGGTGGCTATGTATTGCGAGAGGAAATGGTGCCATTTCAAGAATTTGCCAGAAGGAGCTGAGTGAACGTACTGCTTTAACAGTCATTCCAGTTGTATCTATTGTAAATTAGTACTTGTGCTGTATAATATGTCTATCTCTGCTTCTGTCAACTAAGTGTAAATGCACTTTCGTAGTTTTAGCATTAATGAGGTGAGTCTACTGTCTGATGTTTTCTGCGTTCCAGATTATCAAGAGGCAGTAGGAATCCTGTGTAAGTGCTAGTTGCTGTTTAAGGTAATTGTTAGCCCTGGTCTATGCGGACTAAGATTTATATTTCCATTTCTAGATGCGCTGAAGGGGAATCTAGTACACTGATAGGAAAATAGTGTCTAAATAACTTACAGTTTTGTTGTTAGCTATCAGATCATTGGATGGAAAGCCCAATATGATGTGGCCAGGTAACTAAGTGAGGAATTCTTGTCTTGCACACGTGCAAGTAGAGAATGATGTAATGGGCTGAGTCTTACTGGGAAAATAAGGGCGTGTTAATGACGCTCACTGTTAATGTGTAAATTAGCCAGCAAGTTCAGGGGATTAAAATATATTGAGAGTTGCGAATCTCCAGAACTTGCTGGTTGATTTACGCCGCAACTGTTTGTGTTTAATTTAGTTCCTTCATCCAAATAGCTCCGGAACCGTTGCTTACCAGTTTCACCCTCTGATGTGATCTGTACTTTGTTCAGACTGAAGTAATAGTTAAAATACAAAAGGATGAACAAGATCAGGATTTCTTGTTTCATTTCTGAAGAGGACTGCGAGTAGCAAAGTTCATTTTCATGTTGACCAGGGTGAAGAATGCCCATATTGGCGAATGCAACACTCTTTTTGGTATTTACTGTCAGCACTGAGCACAAACAAACACAAAGTTACATTTCTTGTGCACTGATTCGTGCCTCTGAAGATCACCCTACCCTGCACAAGTGTGTGCAGCCACTGTTACTTTTCCAGGTGAGACTGCCTGTTGTGGACAGTTTCTGAGCTGAGGATCTGCAGCCAAATAGAACTGGCTTGGAACTTCCAATTGGTTTCTCACGTAGGACACTTGTGTCCTGCCCAACAAAGAGAGAAAAAGATGACTCATTTATTAACTTTATTTTAAGGCATTACTTATGATTCACAGGTAACAACAACCCTTCGGTATCCTTGTAAAGTGGACGTGCTTCATATCTGTGCCTAAATAATGAGTGTCAGCAGACTACTGATTTCGGGAGATTGAATTTTGCTGAGCCTGAATCTGATCCTGTCTGAATCTATCCAGAAAGCTTGGACACCTCAAGTGTATGGAAACTCTTGAGTTGAGAACAGGCCATAAAATTAATGCTAACTTGGGAAAATGTACAACTTTGAGTTTCTAGCTGTTTTAATTTAGGGCGACAGACTAGTGCTAATAAAAACCTCAATGTCTGTACTTGATATGCAAACGTTAATGGACCGGCATTTTATTGTTTATCTGTGACTGAATAATACCTGCATTTGGATGAGTCATTAAACCGAGACTCTGTCTGCTCTCTCAAGTGGACATAAAAGATCCCATGGCACTATTTCGAAGAAGAGCAGGGGAGTTATCCCCAGTGCCCTGGCCAATATTTATCCCTCAAACAATATAACAAAAAAAGCAGATTATCTGGTCATTATCGCATTGCTGTTTGTGTGAGCTTTCTGTGCACGAATTGGCTGCTGCGTTTCCCACATTACAACAGTGACTACACTCCAAAAGTACTTAATTGGCTGTAACACGCTTTAAGATGTCCAGTGGTCGTGAAAGACATTATATAAATCCAAGTCTTTCTTCTTTCTAAGGTGTCTGTTGCCTTTGAAATGGATTACAGTTAAATAATTCTAATTGCTGCAGCAAAACTATATGTGCTAATTGTTATACTGAGTATATGCCAAATCTTTTATCACTGCATTTATGTGAGAATGGTAAGAAAGCAAATTAAAAATGTACAGTAAGTTTTGGTGTTAAAATGCATGTTTAAAAGAAAACTCCATGAAGTCAAACCTTTGGAAAGATGTCACTGCATGCTTGGATCAGTTCATTATCTGTGTGCTGTGATTATAAAAATAAATTATTTTAAAACAAAATTGATCAGAACTGTTTTTTCTATGTTCATTTAATCGAATTCATTGGGAAAACTAGCTACGGAATTCAAATTGACCCTATTTATAACTGTTGGCTGCTATATTCTTGCACATAATGGGTCATTTGTGAATTAAGTGGTTTTACTGTGTATAGCATCCAAGAGCAGTTGAATTATTTCTTTACTGGTTGGGTTTGGAATTGAATTGTGCCAGTAACTTGAAAGTGCCAATTACATGTTTACCTTCATCTGTTTTTAGTTGAACTGCTGGGTGAGAGCTGAGTACTGTGGGTGGAAAATGGATGAAGGAATTCATTTTTACTTGTCTTCTCCACTGCTCTTCTGCTTTCCCCCAGTTGAGCAGACTATCCCATCCAGCTGAATAGAGCAGTTCAGTAATTATGCAAGTCTAACATGTATTTTACCTTCACAAGGTGTCTGGAGGCAATTGGCTGATAGATGAAGTAATCTTGTGCAAAGACTGTGAGCTTCTGTGTATAGATAGTGGATCTCCTGCAATGTTGTTCACTGGTGATGCGGAGATGCTGTCTTATGCAATGAAATGAGCAATATATTATCTGCGCCATCTATTAAGAGTATTGTCGAAGTGTTGAGTGACATTTTTAGAATCCAATGTAGTAAAGTGTTAGGAGGATAGCAACAGACTTCAGGAGGACATAGATGAGTGAAATGAGTAGACATGGCAGATGAAATTTAATGCAGAGATGTGGAAGAATGAGGTGAGGCAATAACTATAAACAAAATGGTACAATTTTAAAGGGGGTGCAGGGACAGAGGCACCTACACACACAAGTATTTAAAGGTGGCAGGAAAGGTTGAGAAAGCTGTTAAAAAGGCACATTGGATTCTTGACTTTACAAATAGAGGCATAGAGTAAATAAGCAAAAATGTTATGCTAAATCTTTATTCAATACTGGTTAGGCCCCAGCTGGAGCATTGTGGCCAATTCTGTGCACCACACTTTAGGAAGGATATCAAGGCCTTGGAGAGGGTGCAGAGGAAATTTACTGGAATGGCACCAGGGATGAAAGACTTCAGTTATGAGACTAGAGAAACTGGGATTGTGTTCTCCTTAAAGCAGAGAAGGTTGAGGGGAAATTTAGTACAGATGTTTAAAATCATTCAGAGTAAATAAGGAGAAACTGTTTTCAATGGCAGAAGGGTCGGTTAGCAGAGAACACAGGTTTAAGGTAATTGACAAAAGAACCAGAGACGACATGAGAAAATATTTTATGCAGCGAATTATGATTTGCAATGTGCTGCCTGATGGGTGATGGAAGCAGACTCTATTTTTAAATGGGAATTGGAAAAATACTTGAAGTGAAAAAATTTGCAGGGCTATGGAGAAAGAGCAGGGGTAGGGGACTGATTACATAGCTCTTTCAAATGAGGTTTGACCAAGGCTCTGTACAACTGAGTTTTCTATTCCAACCCCTGGAGAAAAAGGCAAACGTTCCATTGGCCTTTTCGATTGCTATTTGTTCCCGTGCACTGCCTTTTGTGATTTGTGCACCTGGACACGCAAATCCCCTTTTCTCCACAGATCCTGGTCTCTCGCCATTAAGAAAATATTTTGATTTTACTTTTTGGATCCAGTGTGGATGACCTCGCACTTCCCCACATTGAACTCTGTTACTGTTTTTCCCACTCACTTAATCTGTCTCTGACCCTTTGTAACTTCCTTCTCCCATCTTACTATTACTTACTGTGCCTCCTAACTTGATGTCCGCTGCAAACTTAGATATTTTCATACCTTCTTCCAAGTCATTGATGTCGACAATGAAAAGGTGAGGACCCAGTATAGATCCCTAGGGAACACCATTTGTCAAATTCTGTCGATCAGAGTATGCTCTCTTCATCCCTACTTTCTGTCTCTTCTTAACCAATTACCAATCCATGTAACCTAGTTATCTCCAATTTCAAGAACGTTCATTTTTGTGAAAAATCCCTTGAGACTTCTGGAAGTCCATATCGCCAACATCTGTAGACACTCCCTTATTCACCAGGTTAGTGACCTCCTCAAAAAATTCAACTTAATTAATCCGACATGATCCACCCTTCACAAACTATTCGATTAGCTGATACTTGTCCAAATGCTCAGTTGCTCTGTCTCGGCTGATAGTATTCTGTAACTTCTTCTCAACTGATGAGTCTGTAGTTTCCTGGTTTCTCCCACCCTCCTGTCTTGAATAATTGAGTGACATTTGTAATTTTCTAATCCAAAGGGACAGTTCCTGAATGTCGGGAGCTTTGTAAAATTATGAATAATGCATCTGCAATTTCCTCCTATTTCTTTTAATACCCTTGGGTGGCAACCATGAGGTACTGGAGATTTGTCTATCTTAAGCCCTATTATTTTGTCCATTACAATTTTTTACTTTTATTAAATTCAATTAGTTCCTTTTGAATTATTTTTGTCCTCTTTCTCCACTGTGAAAATGGATACCAGTGTTCATTTAACAAGTCTACCATTTCCTTACTGTCCATTAGTCTTGTCTGCAGCTGTGTTTGCCTCTCTTTCTCAACATAGTTACAAAGACTCTTGCTATAGATTTGATATCCTATTCATGTCTTCTTTCATATTCCCTTTTTGCACCCATTACTTTCTTTGTATCCCTTTGTTGCTTTTTTTATTTCTCCCAGCCCAGTCTACTGGATTTCCATTTTCTTTACATTTGTGTAAGCCATTTTTTTTCTTGAAATGGTCTCTCATATTATTTGTTGACCATGGTTGTTTAACCACACAGGCGAAGCCTTTGCCTTTTAGGGGTATGCACTGGTTTTGTATCATACTAATATTTTTTTGAATACTTAATAATTTGGTTATAGGTTTTATCCATTAATAGTTCAGCCCAGCTTACTGCCGTCAGTTAATTTCTCATCCCTTCGAAGTTTGCCGTACTTAAATTTAAAACCCTGACTCTCTCAAACTTAACATCAAATTCAATCATGTTATGGTCATTGTTCGCAATTTGTTTCATTACTGTTAGATTATTGTTCGTTACCCATCACAATATAGAATGGCCTCTTCCCTTAACTGCTGCCTTGATTTTCATATTTATACATCCCTCCCTCACTATGGGCCCAAGTTTCCACATGATTTGCACCTGATTTTTAGGAGCAACTGGTGGAGAACGGACTATCTTAGAAATCGCAATTCTCCACATTTTCTTTTTCTGCAGTTCTAGTCAGGTAGAACAGTTCTACTTTGGAACATAATTTTTTCTTCAAAAGGGGGCGTGTCCGGCCACTGACGCCTGATTTGAAAGTTTCTACAGTGAAAATGTACTCCAAACTAAAGTAGAATGGAGCAAGTAAAGATTTTTGTAGAACTGAAAAAACCTGTTCTACACATTAAAAAAATCAGGAAAATCAGGCGCAGGTTACAAATTAGGCGTCCAGAACGAGGTGGGGGGGAGGGGGGAAGGGAAGTCATTAAATTCTATAATAAATCCTTATTTATACTTATACAAATATTATACAAATAAATCCAACCTGAATAAACATTTATAAGCAAAGAAAAGATTAAATAAACCATCTTCCTACCTGTGTGAAAGTGCTTCAGGCCCTGTCTCCAGCACCAGATTTACAGGTAGGTGGCGTTGGGTTGGGTCGGGGAGGGGGGCGGGGGAGGTCAGGTCGGATCCAGTCCGGGACCGGGAGTCGGGTCGGGTCCAGTGGGGGGGGGGAGGCGGGAGCGCGGGTCGGGTCAGGTCCAGTCAGGGAGGCGGGGAGCGGGAACAGGAGCGCGGGTCGGGTCCAGTCGGGGGGTGGGGGGGCGCGGAGTGGGAACAGGAGCGGGTCGGGTCCAGTCGGGAGGGGGGGCGGAGCGGGAACAGGAGCTCGGGTCGGGTCCAGTCGGGGAACGGGAACAGGAGCACGGGCCGGGTCGGGTCTGGGGGTGGGGGGGGGGTGGGGGGTGGGAGCGGGTGTCGGGTCTGGTCCAGAGGCAGCGGGGGGGGGGGGGGAGAGCGGGTGTCGGGTCTGGTCCAGAGGCAGCGGGGGGGGGGGGGGGGGGAGCGGGTGTCGGGTCTGGTCCGGAGGCAGGGGGGGGCGGGGAGCGGGTGTCGGGTCTGGTCCGGAGGCGGCGGGGAGCGGGTGTCGGGTCTGGTCGGGGGGGGGGGGAGCAGGAGCTGGCCGTGGGAGGAGCCTTATTCACGCAGCCCCAGTGAGGCCATTCGGCCAGGGCTAGGGGCTGCGTGCTTCGGGCCCCTCCCACACAGTTCGGCGCCTGGAGCTACTGCACTTGCGTGCCCACTGTAGCGGCATGTGCAGAGGTCCCGGCACTGTTTTCAGCGCAGGAACCTGGCTCCGCCCCCCCACAGCTCGTGCTGGCTGCGCCGAGGGCCAGAGGACCTGCAGGGAGGTGGAGAATACGGGGGATTTTTTTAGGTGCACTTTGTGGCGCGAAAAACGGGCATCCAGGTCGGGACTGTGCCGTTCTAGGCGCGTGTGGAAACTTGGGCCCATATATTGCTATTATCTGTAGATAACTCCTATCAGAGTCTTTCATCCTTTGCTGTTGGTTACCGCTACCCATACTGTTGCCACTACTTGATCACCCTTGCTGAAATCCCTTCTATCCACTGCAGTAATTCTGTCCTTTTATTAATATTGCTACTCTTCTTCCCTTCTCAATTTCTCTGTCCTTTTCTAAAGATCCGACAGCCTAGAACATTTCCCTCCCAATAATGTTCTCTGTGCAGCTTGGTCTTTGCAATGGCTAATACATCATACCCCTCAAGCTGAATTTATGTTCCAACTCATTTTGTTTCATTTCTTATGCTAATTGCATTTGTGTATAGAGCTTTTATTTGGGTAACTGTCCCCACCTGCCCATATGTCCTGATGATGGACTCTTTTTCTCTCAGTTTTTGACATGCACGGGATTGTCCCCTCCCACCCCCTATCTGGTATGCAACAGATAAGTTTTAAGGTAAGATTGAGTCAGGAACTAAAGGCCATAAATTTAAGATTGCCAAAAGAATGAAGAGAGAAGTCAGGAAAAATGTTTTTACACCGAGGATCAGAAACTGGTTGAAACAGAATCCATAATCTCTCATACATATGAAAATTCTTATGTGAAATGAAAATTGCTATGTAAACATTTTGTCTGGGATTTGGAATATTAAAATGTTCCGTTGTCCTGATTCCTTGTGATGTCTGTAGATGGTGCTTTAATGGGAATTATGTTAATTTGATGAATCGGTTGCCAACAGCAGCTTCAGCTGTACCACCAGATGGAGCTGTAGAGCATGCTGATTGCAACTTTCCCACAGCTGCATCCTATGCAGTTGTGAATAAATTACTTTGACCCTTTTAACAGCTTAATTTAAAATTCACTCCTAATTGAAGCAATCTCTGCAGCCCTTACATTTGAATTGGTGACAGTGCTACTTGCTACTGTTGTACAGGGTATTGGTGAGGCCACACCTGGAATACTGTGTGCAGTTTTGGTTTCCATATTTACGAAAGAATATACTTGCTTTGGAGGCAGTTCAGAGAAAGTTCACTAGGTTGATTCTGGAGATGAGGGAGTTAACTTATGAGAAAAGGTTGAGTAAATTGGGCCTCTACTCATTGGAATTCAAAAGAATATGAGGTGATCTTATCGAAACGTATAAGATTATGCGGGAGCTTGACAAGGTGGATGCAGAGAGGATGTTTCCACTGGTGGGGGAGACTATAACTAGAGGGCAAATCTTAGAATAAGGGGCCGCCCATTAAAAACAGAGATGAGTAATTTCTTCTCTCCGAGGGTTGTAAATCTCTTCTTTGAGGGTTGTGGATCTGTGGAACTCACTGCCCCAGGGAGCTGTGTAAGCTGGGGCATTGAATAAATTTAAGACAGAATTAAACAGTTTCTTAAATGATAAGGGGTTATGGGTAGTGGGCAGGGAGGTGGACCTGAGTCCATGATCGGATCAGCCATGATCGGATTGAATGGCGGAGCAGGCTCGAGGGGCTGTATGACCTCCTCCTGCTCCTATTTCTTATGTTCTTATTGATGCTGTGGAGTTGAGAGAGAAAACATGAGGCTGTTGGGGATTTTCTTTAACTGTGTGCTGTAGCACAATTAACTTTGTTCAGAAAGGGCTGCCTCCAGACTGCACTGGAAAATTCCAATCACCAGCTAGTTAAGGAGTGGGTAACCTTCTGGTATTACCAGCTGAATTCTAAAGTTTAAAAAAAAAATTTCTTGGGAATGCTGGTAAGGCCAAATTTATTGCCCATCCCTAGTAGCCTTGGACCTTCTTGAACTACTACAATCCTTGTGATGATAGCACTCCCACAATTGTGATTCGTAGTGGATTTTAAGATTTTGACATAACACTGATGAAGGGATGGCAATATATGTCCAAGTCAGGATAATATGTGATTTGGAGAGGAACTTGCCATGATCTTGCTGCGCACATCAGTTTTGGTGGTAAAAGGTTGTGTTGAAGTAAACTTGATGATTTTCTGCAGTGCATACTTTAGATAGCACATATGACAACCACATCACATTGGTGGACAAGAGGCTCAACCATACCTCAGCAAAACGGATTGCACGAGCTCCATCTTAGGAGCCCAGGAAAGGTTCACCATGAGCCAGCAACGAGATCGGGGCACAGGAAAGGTTCACCACGGGCCAGCAATGAGGTTGGGGCCCAGGCAAGGTTCACCACGAGCTAGCAACGAGATCGGGGCCCAGAAAAGATTCACCATGGGCCAGCAGCGAGATTGGGACCCGAGATCGGGACAGGAGGCCAGAATACGCATGGTAACCAACGACCAAAGCTTGAGCGGCTGGAGAGAGAGTGGAAAAAGTGCAGCAGAGCCAGCTCATGGAAAGCAGTGTACTAAAGCTGGAGCCGGGTGGCCGGGGGTACAGTGTCAGTAGTGTGCCGGGACACTGAGAGACCCAGTTAAGAGAGCCCTATACAGCCAGCGCCTCACAGCCAATCTGGCATGCCTTGATGACCCTGAGATGCGGGGAGGGGGGGGATGGAGGAAGAGCAATAGTGGTAGGGGATTCGATAGTTAGGGGAGCAGACGGACGTTTCTGCGGCCGCAGACGTGACTCCAGCCAGAGGTTGTGGTCCACATCGACACCAATGACATAGGAAGAAAGAAGAAAGAGGGATGAAGTCCTTCAGGCAGATTTTATGGAGCTAGGAGAGGGATTTTAAAAAGCAGAATCCAAAAGGTAGTAATCTCCAGATTACTCCGGTGCCACGTGCTAGTGATTACTGAAATAGGAGGATAGAACAGATGAATATGTGGCTTGAGAGATGGTGCAGGAGGGAGGGCTTTAGATTCCTGAGGTAGTGAGACCGTTTCTGGGGGAGATGGGACCTGTGTAAGCACCTCAATAGAGCTGTGACTAATATCCTCACGGGTGATTGCTAGTGCTGTTGGGGAGGGTTTAAACTAGTTTGGCAGGGAGAAGGGAACCTGAGAGCATTGTCAGAAGGGAGAGAAGCCAAGCTGGAAATGGTAGAAAATTAGTAAGCAAGTTTGGAAGGCAGAGGAAACAATAGCTAGAAAAAAGACACCAAGGCAGTTTGGCAATGCTAAATGGCATATACTTTAATGCAGGGAGTCTAGGAAATAAGGCAGATGAGCGAAGGGCACAGATAGTCACGTGGGATTATGATATTTCAGCCATTACTGAGACATGGCTGAAAGAAGGGCTGAAATGGCAGCTCAACATTCCTGGTTACAGGATTTTCAAGCGAGATAGGGGGTTTAAAAAAGGAGAGGGATTGCAGTATTGATTAAAGAAACAATTACAGATGTGAAGGGATGATATGTTAGAAGGATCATCAAATGAGGCCTATATAAGTTGAACTAAAGAACAAAAAAGAGACAATCACTGCTGAGAGTGAACTATAGACCCCCAAACAGTCTGAGGGAGATAGAAGAGCAAATTTGTAGGCAGATTTTTGACAAGTGTAAAAGCAGTAATAGTGGGGGATTTCAATTACCTTAATATTAACTGGGATACTATTAAGTTTTAAAGGTGCAGAGGGCACATAATTCCTAAAAATTGCATTCTGAAGAACTTTTTTTTTAGCCAATGCGTAGCAAGCCCAACAAGAGGGGGTGCAGTTCTGGATTTAGTGTTGGAATGAAGCTGGGCAGGTGGAAGGAGTATCAGTGGGAGAGCATTCTTGTGGTAGTGAACATAATTCAGTTAGTTTTAGCATAATTATGGATTTAGGACAAAGAAAAAAACAGGAGTAAGGGTTCTAAATTTGGGGGGGTGGGTGTAAGGCTGAGGTGATTTTGCAAAAGTGAACTGAAAACAGTTACTTGAATGTAAATCAGTGCTAGAGCAGTGGGAGGCATTCAAGAGAGAGTTCAGGGTAAACATGTTCCCACAAAGAAAAAGGGTAAAACTGCCAAAGGTAGAGCGCCCTGGATGATGAGGTGCAAACAGGGTAAGATAAGGCAAAAAAGGGGAACCTATATCAGATATCGTGAGCTCCTACAGAAAGCCGAGAAGAGCATCGAAATGCAGGGGTGAAATTAAGAAGGAAATTAGGAAAGCAAAAAGAGGGCATGAAAAAATACTGGCAAGTAGAATCAAAGATAACCCAAAGATGTTTTACAATTATATAAAAAGCAAGAAGATAACTAAGGAAGGTGTAAGGGTCTAGGGATCAAAATGATGGTCTATGTGTGGAGACGGGCAGAGGATGTGGGTAAAGTATGAAATAAATACTTTCCGGCTGTCTGAAGAGGACGATGCCGAAGTTTAGGAGGAAGATAGTGAATTATTGAGCGGGGAAGTAGATAAATCGCCAGGACAGGATGTAATATATACGAGGCTATTAAAAGAAGCAAAGGAGGAAATTACAGAGGCTCAGACTATCATTTTTCAGTCCTCCCTGGCTATCGGAGTTGTGCCAGAGGATTGGAGAACTGATAATTTGTACCATTGTTCAAAAAGGGAAGAAGGGATAAGCCAAGTAATTACAGGCCAGTTAGTTTAAGGATGTGTTTATTTGTACAGGTGCAGCGTCCAAAATCCAGAGTTTCGGAATCCAGAATGTTCCGGACCGGAGTTTGGACCGATCGGTGGCAAGGCCGTCCAGAAAACGTAAAATGTTTCGGAATCAGAACCCACCAATTTCTGGCCTCGCTGCGTCCCGCTCGCCGCTGCCGCCCTTGCCTCGGGGCCCCCCGCCGCTGCCCTTGCCTCAGGGCCCCTTCACCGGCCCGCCCCACCGGCCTGAACACCACTTCCTCAGCGGGGGGGGGGGGGGGGACCAACCCCACCTGAACACCACCAACTCGGCGGGGAGGGGGAAAACGACCTGCCCGAACACCACCTTGACGTGATCGACCTTCTCGACGGGGCCCCGCCCGAACAGCTCCACCTCGATAGGGCCGGTGGCCCGAACAGCTCCTCGGCGGCGACTCTCCCCACACCCCCCTTTCTGACGTTACAAAATCCGGAAATACCTGAAGCTGGGTTCTGGTGTTTCCGGGTTCGTGACGTAAGAAAGATGATCTAAAGTCCGGAAAATCGTGAAATCTGGAACGGCCTCGGTCCCGAGGGTTCCGGATTCTGGACGCTGCACCTGTACTAACTGTGAATGGCAGCTGTTTTTCTGATTGGCTCTCCATTATTACATGGCCTATTGCTGATTGGACCCTTGGAGGATAAACCCTGAGGTTGCTCTGGAATGTGAAACTGGAACTGCTCAGCCCACGTTCTGACTGACTTTACAATTTGTAATTCGATCCATTTTGACTTCAGAAGCCACAGAGGATAGATCTCCCGAAAGGCCACCAAGTTCCAGCTGAAGTCCCTTACCCCAGCGCAAGTGTATCCCTCCCCCAGCTGAAGTCGCTTACACCAGCACAAATACTGCCTCCGCCAACTAAAGACCCTTACCCCAGCACATGTGCTGTCTCCCACAGTCGAAGTCCCCTCGCTGCCCACACCTCCCCTACCCTCCCAGCCATTAATGGGGCATTGTGTGCAGATTGTTAACAGGTTTATTGGGTATGAAGTGAATAGTAACAGTGTCATGACTTCTGGATTTCATCCATCCCAATAATGTCCCTTGTAACATACACATCGAGCTTGCACACACCAGGGGGCTGGAAGAACGTAATTTGTCTTCCCTGAGTTCCCTTGTTCTCCACCAATTCCCCCCCACCTGTATCTCTTATTCCCCCCCCACAAGGTGCTCGCTCCTCTCCTCCCCCCACAAGGTACTCTCTCCTCTCTTTCCCCACCCCCCCCCACAAGGTGCTCTCTCCTCTCTTTCCCCACCCCCCCCCCCCCCCCACACCGAGGCGCTCGCTCTCGCCCTTTCTCCCCCCCGCCTCTCCGCTCAATTTTGGACATCTGGTGAACTGTGTCGGGAGTTGCAAGACATCTTTGAACGGAGAGACAAATCGGATCGGGCGTCATTACAATACCTCTGACACCTGGCCTAAGAGCGACAATGGCTTGGAAATGTATTAGTTTATCGACAGCAAACATGAGTAGCTTAATGGGACAGACTTCTGAGAGCACTTGGACCGCCTATATATATATTTACCATACAATGAAGTATTGCTGCTTTAAAAAAAAAATGTATTACTTACCTATTATGTATCTTCTTTAGGCGCTTCTAACTTGTGGTCATGAAATTCGGTCTTATTGGAGTGGTGCTGTACTGACCTTGATACAACACTCCCGTTTATTCTCTCCATGTGATGCCAAATAGGAACAGATCTGTTTTCTGCATGTGTGCGCAGCATAATGATGCCATTTCAGGTCTCTTTCAACCAGATGTTTTCATCTATCAGCAATTGATGTTATGACATTTGACACACTAAGCTGGCCATGCATGTTTACTAACCAAGGCAGATCAAGAGGTGGGCAAAAAGTCTCAACATTTTGAGTCTCTCCTGTCATTCAGAGCAATGACTGTTGTGTTCTTCACATTTGCAGATGCAGCCAATACTGTGAGAAATAGATATTTGCTTTTGGCTTCATTTTACAGGACAGGAGGGAGGCCATTCAAATCATTGTGCGAATGCTGGCTTTCTGAAAGAAAAGACAGCCCAAATCACCTGCCTTTCCCTCATACACTTAAAAGAAACTTATTTTTGATCTTAAATTAATCCCTTGAATTACCAACTCTGTGAAAATAGTTTGTCAAAGCTCTCATAATATTGAACATCACTATTAGAACTTCTTTTAATTCTTGTTCTGATGAAAAGACCCCCAGTTTCTTTGGGCCCAAGTTTCGGGCCGCACCTAGAACGGCGCAGCCCCGACATGGACGCCTGTTTTTCGCGCCACAAAGTGCGCCTAAAAAAAACTTCCAGATTCTCCGGCTCCCTGCAGGTCGTTTGCAGCTGGGCACGGTGCAGCACAAGCTGTAGGGGGCGGAGCCAGGTCCCTGCGCTGAAAACAGTGCGACCTCTGCACATGCGCGCTACAGTGGGCGCGCATGTGCAGTAGCTCCAGGCGCCCAAAACTGTGTGGGAGGGGCCCAAAGCATGCAGCCCCTAGCCCTGGCCGAATGGCCTCACTGGGGCTGCGTGCATAAGGCTGCCTCCCACGCCCAGCTCCTGCTTCCTCCGGACCCGACCCGACTTGACTCCCGCTCCCACCCACCCCCCCCACCGGACCCCCCCCCCCCCCGACTGATCTTCCCCACCCCGACCGATCTCCGCCCGCCCCCCCCCCCGACTGATCGCCCCTCCCCCCGCCGACTGATCTCCTCCCCCCTCTTCCCCCCCCCCCCCCCCCCCCGACCGACTGACCCTCCGCCCTGACCCGCGCTCCCCCCGATACGTGCTCCCGGACCCGACGCCACCGACCTGTCAATCCAGTAAGTCTAAGCCCAAAGTCTTGGGCCCGGCCGGTCCCAGCCTGTTCAGCCTCCCTCTCCTTTCTTTCTCTCTCTCTCTCTCTCTCTCTCTTCCCCCCTCCCTCCCTTCTCTTCCCCTCCCCTCCCTCCCTCCCTCCCCTTCTCTCACCCCCCCTCCTCCCTCCCTTCTCTCACCCCCCCTCCTCCCTCCCTTCTCTCACCCCCCCTCCTCCCTCCCTTCTCTCACCCCCCCCTCCTCCCTCCCTTCTCTTAACCCCCCCTTCTCTCCCCTCCTCCCCTCCTCCCCTCCCCTCCTCCCCTCCCCTCCTCCCCTCCTCCCCTCCCCTCCTCTCCTCCCCTCCTCCCCTCCTCCCCTCCCCTCCTCCCCTCCCCTCCTCCCCTCCCCTCCTCCCCTCCCCTCCTCCTCTCCTCCCCTCCCCTCCTCCCCTCCCCTCCTCCCCTCCCCTCCTCCCCTCCCCCTCCCCTCCCCTCCTCCTCCCCTCCCCTCCTCCCCTCCTCTCCTCCCCTCCCCTCCCTCCTCCTACCTCTCCTCCCCCCCTTCCCTCCCTCCTTTCTCACCCACTTCCCCTCCCTCCTTTCTCACCCCACACCTCCCGCCCTTCTCACCCTCTCTTGTCCCCCCCCCCCCCCCCCCCCGGCCCCCTCTTGTCGCCCCCCCCCCGGCCCCCTCTTGTCGCCCCTCCCGGCCCCCTCTTGTCGCCCCCCCCCCGGCCCCCTCTTGTTCCCCCCCCCCGGCCCCCTCTTGTCGCCCCCTCTTGTCGCCCCCTCTTGTCGCCCCCCCCCCCCCCGGCCCCCTCTTGTCCCCCCCCCCCCCCCGGCCCCCTCTTGTCGCCCCCCCCCCCC
Organism: Pristiophorus japonicus; assembly: GCF_044704955.1. Lineage (NCBI taxonomy): Eukaryota > Metazoa > Chordata > Chondrichthyes > Pristiophoridae > Pristiophorus > Pristiophorus japonicus. The sequence continues at coordinate 83,721,865 of NC_091993.1, forward strand.
CCCCGGCCCCCTCTTGTCGCCCCCCCCCCGGCCCCCTCTTGTCGCCCCCCCCCCCCCCCCGGCCCCCTCTTGTCGCCCCCCCCCCCCGGCCCCCTCTTGTCGCCCCCTCTTGTCCCCCCCGGCCCCCTCTTGTCGCCCCCCCCCGGCCCCCTCTTGTCGCCCCCCCCCCGGCCCCCTCTTGTCGCCCCCCCCCCCGGCCCCCTCTTGTCGCCCCGCCCCCCTCTTGTCGCCCCCCCCCGGCCCCCTCTTGTCGCCCCCACCCCCGGCCCCCTCTTGTCGCCCCCACCCCCGGCCCCCTCTTGTCGCCCCCCCCAAGGCCCCCTCTTTTCTCCCCCCCCCCACCGCACCGCCCTTCCTTCCCCGCCCCCCCCGCTCCTCTCTTTCCCCCCCCCCCCACCGCACCGCCCTTCCTTCCCCGCCCCCCCGCCCCTCTCTTTCCCTTCTCCCCCCCCCCCCCCCTCACCTGTCAGAAACACAGACACTAACAGAGAGAGAGTGAGAGACACTAACAGAGACACACTGGGTGGGTGGGTGGGGGGGCGTCTCAGCATGCTGTTGGAGGACTCCCAGTGCTGCAGTTAGTAAGTAGAAAATGTTTTTTTTATTTGATTTTTTAAAAATTTATTTTTTATTAATTTTTTTGATTGATTTATTTGTTGATTTATTGATGTATTTATTATTTATTATTGATGATGACTCTTTTTGTAAAATTGAAGTGCTTAATGTTTGTAAACTTCCCTTTAAACCCCCCCCGCCCATTCCCTACACCTGATTTGTAACCTACGCCTGATTTTCTAAAGTGTAGACAAGGTTTTTTCGAGCGTACAAAAATCTTCACTTACTCCATTCTAAGTTAGTTTGGAGTAAGTTTTCACTGCCGAAACTTTGAAAACAGGTGTAAGTGGCCGGACACGCCCCCTTTTGGGGAAAAAAAATTCTGTTCCAAAGTGAAACTGTTCTAACTGACTAGAACTGGAGCAAACTAAATGCCGAGAATTTGAATTTCTGAGATACTCCGTTCTACACCAGTTGCTCCAAAAAATCAGGAGCAACTGAGGCCGAAACTTGGGCCCTTTAGTCTTTCCTTATGACTAAAATCTCTTATCCCTGGTAGTTTTTCATACCATCTTGCATTTCACCCAACTATTTGCAATATAATGTATACACATCTTTTATGTACTTTTAAAATTAAAAAAAATGTATTCATGGGATGTGGGCGTTGCTGGCAAGGCTGGAATTTATTGCCCATCGCCTTACCCTCGCCTTGCCTTGAACCGCTGCAGTCCTTGTGGTGAAGGTACTCCCACAGTGCTGACTTTGTCGTAGCGGTTTGGTACAACTGTGGCATGCTAGGGCATTTCAGAGTGCAGTTAAGAGTCAACCACATTACCGTGGGTCTGGAGTCACATATAGGCCAGACCAGGTAAGGGCGGCAGATTTCCTTCTCTAAAGGACATTAGTGAACCAGATGGGCTTTTACGACAATCCAGTAGTTTCATGGTCACCATTACTGACACTTGCTTTTTATTTAATTAACTGAATTTAAATTCCCCCAGCAACCGTGGTGAAATTTGAACTCGCGTCTCTGAATTATTACTAGTCCAGGAACATAACCACTACGCTACCATACCCCTGATTGGTCTAGAGTTAGTTTGCTACATAATAACTATGCCCGTGATATTCTTTACGGCCTTGATTAAAAACAAAATGAAACACCCATTGTTTATGGTTAAGTATGTTACATTCATAATATGCTTGGTCCATGGTGTTTTTCTTATAAGTTTGGTAAGCCATATTTTCAGATTTGCCTGTGTACCATATATTAGCCACATTTATCTTATTTTTTTAAATTGCAGGACAACCTTTATTGATCAGTTTCAAAATAAGCTGCGTGTTGATTTCTTTGGCATCCCTGAAACCATGCAGGAAAAAGGCAGAATTAACAATGAAGAAATCAATGAAGAAAGGAAAAGTGAAGGAGAGGCAGGGGTAAGAGAAGGAAGTGAAAACAACTAGAAAGTTAATGGGGTAAATAAAGAATATAAAACGCCCAAGGGAAGGAAGATTTGGACACTGATGTAAAGAATTACAGAAAACTACGGTTTCTTTTTCATTTTTAGGAAATGTCCTCTTTTTCATTTTGTCTTCCTCTGATTTCACTGAGATAGATATTGTGGCATTTCCAGGTAAAAAATTTTACAACAAATAAAATATGTATGAAATAACTGTTTGCCAAGACTCTAGAATTTGCGGGGAAATATTCCATTCCTTGTTAACTGAACTCTGAAAATTTAGATATAGCTAATGTTATTTCTGTGTACATTTTTTATAAAATTGACATTAGAAGTGATACAAGACAGAAATTAAGTAAATAAAAACAAAAGTGGTGATTGAGCGAGTTTTACAAGAAACTCGCTATAAAATGAGTATATGAAACATAGAAACATATAGAAACATAGAAAATAGGTGCAGGAGTAGGCCATTCGGCCCTTCGAGCCTGCACCGCCATTCAATGAGTTCATGGCTGAACATGCAACCTCAGTACCCCATTCCTGCTTTCTCGCCATACCCCTTGATCCCCCTAGTAGTAAGGACTATATCTAACTCCTTTTTGAATATATTTAGTGAATTGGCCTCAACAACTTTCTGTGGTAGAGAATTTCACAGGTTCACCACTCTCTCTGGGTGAAGAAGTTTCTCCTCATCTCGGTCCTAAATGGCTTACCCCTTATCCTTAGACTGTGACCCCTGGTTCTGGACTTCCCCAACATTGGGAACATTCTTCCTGCATCTAACCTGTCGAAACCCGTCAGAATTTTAAACGTTTCTTTGAGATCCCCTCTCATTCTTCTGAACTCCAGTGAATACAAGCCCAGTTGATCCAGTCTTTCTTGATATGTCAGTCCCGCCATCCCGGGAATCAGTCTGGTGAACCTTCGATGCACTCCCTCAATAGCAAGAATGTCCTTCCTCAAGTTAGGAGACAAAAACTGTACACAATACTCCAGGTGTGGCCTCACCAAGGCCCTGTACAACTGTAGCAACACCTCCCTGCCCCTGTACTCAAATCCTCTCGCTATGAAGGCCAACATGCCATTTGCTTTCTTAACCGCCTGCTGTACCTGCATGCCAACCTTCAATGACTGATGTACCATGACACCCAGGTCTCGTTGCACCTCCCCTTGCACCTCTACTAATCTGTCACCATTCAGATAATAGTCTGTCTCTCTGTTTTTACCACCAAAGTGGATAACCTCACATTTATCCACATTATACTTCATCTGCCATGCATTTGCCCACTCACCTAACCTATCTAAGTCACTCTGCAACCTCATAGCATCCTCCTCGCAGCTCACACTGCCACCCAACTTAGTGTCATCCGCAAATTTGGAGATACTACATTTAATCCCCTCGTCCAAATCATTAATGTACAATGTAAACAGCTGGGGCCCCAGCACAGAACCTTGCGGTACCCCACTAGTCACTGCCTGCCATTCTGAAAAGTACCCATTTACTCCTACTCTTTGCTTCCTGTCTGCCAACCAGTTCTCAATCCATGTCGGCACACTACCCCCAATCCCATGTGCTTTAACTTTGCACATTAATCTCTTGTATGAGACCTTGTCGAAAGCCTTCTGAAAGTCCAAATATACCACATCAACTGGTTCCCCCTTGTCCACTCTACTGGAAACATCCTCAAAAAATTCCAGAAGATTTGTCAAGCATGATTTCCCTTTCACAAATCCATGCTGACTTGGACCTATCATGTCACCTCTTTCCAAATGCGCTGCAATGACATCCTTAATAATTGATTCCATCATTTTACCCACTACTGAGGTCAGGCTGACCGGTCTATAATTCACTGTTTTCTCTCTCCCTTTTTTAAAAAGTGGGGTTACATTGGCTACCCTCCACTCGATAGGAACTGATCCAGATTCAATGGAATGTTGGTAAATGACTGTCAATGCATCCGCTATTTCCAAGGCCACCTCCTTAAGTACTCTGGGATGCAGTCCATCAGGCCTTGGGGATTTATCAGCCTTCAATCCCATCAATTTCTCCAACACAATTTCCCGACTAATAAGGATTTCCCTCAGTTCCTCCTTCTTACTTGACCCTCTGACCCCTTTCATATCCGGAAGGTTGTTTGTTCCTTAGTGAATACCGAACCAAAGTACTTGTTCACTTGGTCTGCCATTTCTTTGTTCCCCATAATGACTTCCCCTGATTCTGACTGCAGGGGACCTACGTTTGTCTTTACTAACCTTTTTCTCTTTACATATCGATAGAAACTTTTGCAGTCCATTTTAATGTTCCCTGCAAGCTTCCTCTCGTACTCTATTTTCCCTGCATTAATGAAACCCTTTGTCCTCCTCTGCTGAGTTCTAAATTTCTCCCAGTCCCCAGGTTCACTGCTATTTCTGGCCAATTTGTATGCCACTTCCTTGGCTTTAATACTATCCCTGATTTCCCTTGATAGCCACGGTTGAGCCACCTTCCCTTTTTAATTTTTACGCCAGACAGGGATGTACAATTGTTGTAGTTCATCCATGCAGTCTCTAAATGTCTGCCAATGCCCATCCACTGTCAACCCCTTAAGTATCATTCGCCAATCTATCCTAGCCAATTCACGCCTCATACCTTCAAAATTACCCTTCTTTAAGTTCTGGACCATGGTCTCTGAATTAACTGTTTCATTCTCCATCCTAATGTAAAATTCCACCATATTATGGTCACTCTTCCCCAAGGGGCCTTGCACAACGAGATTGCTAATTAATCCTCTCTCATTACACAACACCCAGTCTAACATGGCCTCCCCCCTCGTTGGTTCCTCGACATATTGGTCTAGAAAACCATCCCTTATGCACTCCAGGAAATCCCCCTCCACTGTATTGCTTCCAGTTTGGTTAGCCCAATCTATATGCATATTAAAGTCACCCATGATAACTACTGCACCTTTATTGCATGCACCCCTAATTTCTTGTTTGATGCCCTCCCCAACATCACTACTACTGTTTGGAGGTCTGTACACAACTCCCACTAACGTTTTTTGCCCTTTGGTGTTCTGCAGCTCTACCCATATAGATTCCACATCATCCAAGCTAATGTCCTTCCTAACTACTGCATTAATCTCCTCTTAAACCAGCAATGCTACCCCATCTTCTTTTCCTTTTATTCTATCCTTCTTGAATGTTGAATACCCATGGATGTTGAGTTCCCAGCCCTGATAATCCTGGAGCCACGTCTTCGTAATCCCAATCACATCATATCCGTTAACATCTATTTGCACAGTTAATTCATCCACCTTATTAGGGATACTCCTTGCATTAAGACACAAAGCCTTCAGGCTTGTTTTTTTAACACCTCCATGGGTCGTTGACCTCCCTGAGGCACAGATCAGACCTGCCATGTGCTCCTCCAGGTCTGTCCGAGGCATTGCTCTGGATGGACCGCCGCCTGTCCATTGCCGTTCTCGGCGGTTGTGGGATATCTTTCCATGAAGAAAATATTTCTGTAAATTATGGTTGTCAGTTAGCAGTGATTGTAGATTAGAATTCCTGTTGTTTGGCCGTGGTGTCAGAACTGATTGTGGAATAAAACCATTGGACGCCGTTCGAAAATCCTGTTGTTGACAGCGGTGGAAAGTGTAAGCACTGCCGTGCACCAAATGACAAATAGTTTCTGAAGCAGCTTGCACAGTGGTTATAGCGATTTGTGAGGTGCTGCTTTTTTTTCACGTGAGATTGGGGATGTACACGGTTCGGGCACCACCTTGATCCGCTGTTCGCGGCGGCTTTTGATTACCTCATTGTTCAAGCTGGTTTCCATCAAGCTGAATTCACAGAGGTCTTTAGTAGCTGAGCTTGCTGACCTGTTGCTGTCCACTCCATTGCCCAATATTTGTTGATTGCAAGGGAAAAATATTTTAGTTCTGTTGAACAATTCTGCAGGTGAGATGTTGAGTGTAAAACCTTCCTTGTTTCCCTATGATCAGCTTCAAGGAAGTGTATGAAAATGTCCCAGAAAGGCACTTCCCCTCATTTTATTTATAGCCCCTCCTTTTCTGTGGTTTACCACCCGGCTTTCATGCCTCTTAATTCTGCTGATGTGGAGAACAAAATGGGAGAATCATGGACACCGGTCCACATACGAGCATTCTGCATTTGCTCAAATTTCACAGCACCTAAATTATGTCTCTGCTGCGGTGAAGTTGAATAATCAAGCTGGAATTGGTACACCAGTTATAGATTTAAATTGTGAACCTAATGTTCAACACCCTGCAGAGAGCAAAATTCACCAGAACCCCCCCTGTGTTTGGGCTCATTCGAAAGGAAATTTAATTTGGGACTATCTCCCGAAAAGTTTGGAACTCTAAAGTGCTTATCGAAGAAACTATGAACTTTTGCAAGACACATTCAAGCCTGTGGGCGGACCTAGGGAACAAAAGAAGCCCACTTGATTATTGGGACTGTCTGGGTGTGAGGACTGAGCTAACCTGTCTGGAAGAATGAGTCTTTGGAAATCTTCCTCCACAAGAGACATTACTATCACAGTATCACCCAGAGATAGCTCCCCATCAACATGGGTCTGGACAAACCATTTTCAAAGAGGCCCAATCCAGCCTGTATGTGAAAGACTAAGAACAAAAGGACATTGCAATTACCAAACTAATATTTCCATCAGGAAACAGTTTTTCGACGATCAACCCACCCAAGACATATCAACTTTAACGACAAAATATTACAAAGAAGAACCAAGCCTGCCAAAATTATACAAAGGATTGTGAACAGATTGGGCGGCAAGATTAGAACACTGAAATTGTATAACTGCCCCTGTTTTCAACAGAGGTTAGTGTGGGGGAGAGAGGTGGTCGCTACTACCTCATTAACAAAAGGAAATAAACCAACGTGACGGTTGTAAAACTAACTTCTCCAGCCTTGAAGTCCTGAAGGAAGGAAGAACATCACCATCTACCATTAACTATCAAAAGGATTGGTAAGCATAAATCCCTGCCACCCTGGAGTCTAACCTAGCTAGAGTTAGGTAGTGGGAGGTTTAATTTTACTGCAACCCCCTTTGAATGTGTAGTGTATGGCACTTTATTAGTGATTATGAATTTGACCTTGTACCTTTCCTTGCATTGTTTTTTATTAGTGATTAAGTTTGGCTGTGTATTTTCTTACTAGAGTAATAAGCCTGTATTACCTTGACTATAATAAAACCAAAGTTCTTTGCATCAAACCAGCATCCTCTGCACTTTAGTCACACCCCCCAAATAAATCCAGAGTACAGAATCCATAGGGAGGGGGAGCGATTTGAAACCGCTCAAGTTGGTCAGAAGGGAACCTGACCCTCTCATAGAGACCACAGCACACCATAGCTTACCCCCCCCCCCCCTGTTACAACCCTGAATGTGGAGCAGGGTGTCCAGTCTACAAAAGAACATGGATGGGTCACTCTCTAACTGTTATGATCAGTCAAGGCCCATCTAAATCAGAGAGGATCATTAATGGTTTAAGTGCTTAAGTTTAACGTACACATCAAAACCAAAATAAAGTTGTTTTTTGATATCTTGTGATAACTGATATTGCACTTATGACTAGTTTTTACAATAAAGATACATTATTCTTCTTTCGTATGGTAGTAGCAAATCAAACATCAATATCCAGGCCAAAGCTTCTGGTGTAATAGCGTGGATATTTTGTCGGCTGCCTGCAAATTTCCTCCAAGGGCAGTGCTCAATGATGTACTTCAGGGTCTGATTAGGAGCTCCACAATCTCATGATGGGGATGCTTTAATCTTCCACCTATGGTGAAGGTGGCAGCATCTATCATGACCAGTTTTGAGGCAGTTGATTGTTGTCCATTGATGGCGAGGAAGATTTGATCCTACAGGTTGTACTTTGGGGTCCTCTGTGAGGAATCTATTCTGCATGTCGCAATTCTTCCAAGCATTTTGCCACCTGTCATCAAGGCTGAGGGGAGATTGCTGAAGATCTTCAGCGATGGTCCAAAATGGCCGCCTAGATTTGAAACGGGTTGGTGGTAGGTTGTTCAAGTCTGCCTGGATTGGCATGTCTTTGCTGGCGTAGTGGTTGGATTCTCTGGAGAATGCATATTCGCGGCGTAGGTGTGGTGGTGCGATGTTTGCAAGCATGGGGAACCAAGATGTTGGTGTTGATAAAAGCGTACCGGTGGTGATAGTAGAATTCAGCTGGACATCAACGGATTTGATGTGGTCTTGATAGCCATACCGCAGAGCAGTACTCCGATGTAGAATACACCAGGGCGAGTGCTGCTGTATGGAGGGTTTGAGCGTCTGCTCCCCATGTGGATGTGGATCTGGATCAAGTTGACCCTACTCTTTTTAGATTCTTCCCAAGGTTCTGGAGATGTTGTCTATATGACAGGGTGCGATTAAGCGTGACCCCAGCGTGATCAAGTTGCATTGAAATGGAAGATTAACAAGTGTTGGATATGTACATACGGATCTGTGATCCTTACAAGTGAATGAAGATCTATTGGATAGACTAGTGACGAATGGCAATGATAGCTTGTGTATGTATTGCATTGTCAACAGTTAAATCTGCAACACACACACTGAAGGACTCTTATAAAAGTGAATCAGATGAACTTGTTTCAATGCTTTGGTGAGAACAAAATGCTGTGCCTGGGGAGTTTGTCATCCAAGTTGTTCTGCCTTTCCTAATCTTTTGTTCAATTATTGTTCCACCCTCTAATTGGAGGAATCACCATGGATGCAATTCACGCAATGCTCCTTCAGCCTTTATTGAGAGATGTCCTGTAATCAAACACCTGGCATGTTTGTCAGGTAATACTCAGCATTTATCCGTGTCAGTTGTTAACAGTATAATATCCATTTAGTGATTACTCCTTCGGTGTCCTGCTTTGTTCCAAGCTGTTGCATTATTTTCCGATTCTGGCTTTTCTAGAAGCTTATGCAGACAGTTTATTTCAATACATTTTTTATTTGTCGTCTTTTTGTTCTGTGCCATCAATGCTGCTATGAATTTTCATTACACTTTCACTTCGGTTAGAGGTGCTGTACTGTTGTAAGAGCTTGGTCACTGGGCTAGAAATTCAGTATTTGATTTTTAACGTCATTTTTGGGGAAAAAATAATACATTTTGCCATTTTTTAAGGGGGTCATCATCTTAGGCAGTCCCTTGAAATCGAGGAAGACTTCCACTCTAAAGTGCTTCCACTCTAAAAGTGAGTTCTTAGGTAATTTAACAGTCCAATATGGGATTTACAATCACTGTCACAGCTGGGACAGTTGAAGGAAAGGGTGGGTGGGTAGGCTGGTTTTCCGCACGCTCCTTCCGCTATCTGCGTTTGGTTTCTGTATGCTCTCGGCGACGAGACTCTAGGTGCTCAGCGCCCTCCCAGATGCTCTTCCTCCACTTAGGGCGGTCTTGGGCTAGAGATTCCCAGGTGCCGTTGGGGATGTTGCACTTTATCAAGGAGGCTTTGAAGGTGTCCTTGAAAAGATTCCTCTGCCCACCTGGGGCAAGTTTAACGTGTTGGAGTTCCAAGTAGAGCGCTTGCTTTGGGAGTCCTGTGCCGGGCATGCGGACAATGTGGCCCGCTCAATGGAGCTGGTAGAGTGTGGTCAGTGCTTCGATGCTGTGGATGTTGGCCTGATCGAAAACATTGACGTTGGTGTGTCTATCCTCGCAGTGGATTTGCAGGTTCTTGCGGAGGCAGCGCTGGTGGTACTTCTCCAACGCTTTGAGTTGTCTTACTCTATGTGGTCCACATCTCTGAGCCATATAGGAGGGCTGGTATCGCTACTGCTCTGTAGACCATAAGCTTGGTGCCAGGTTTGCGGTCCTGGTCTTTAAACACTGGCTTCTTCAGGCGACCGAAGGCTGCGCTGGCACACTGGAGGCGTTTGATGTTGGACCTAGTTGTCGATGTCTGCCCTTGCTGATAGTCGGCTCCCGAGGTATGGAAAGTGGTCCACGTTATCCAAGGCCGCGCCATGGATTTTGATGATCGGGAGCAATGCTGTGAGGTGGGATCAGGTTGGTGGAGGACTTTTGTCTTACGGATGTTGAGTGTAAGGCCCATGATTTCGTAAGCCTCGGTAAAGATGTTGACGATGGCTTCGAGTTCAGCCTCTGAATGTGCACAGACGCAAGCATCATCCGCATACTGTAGTTCGATGACAGAAGATGGGACGACCTTGGATCTAGCCTGGAGGTGATGAAGGTTGAACAGGTTCCCATTGGTTCTGTAGTTTAGTTCCACTTCAGCAGGGAGGTTGTTGAGTGAGATGGAGCATTGTAGCGAGGAAGATCGAGAAGAGCGTTGGCGCGATGACGCAGCCCTGCTTGACCCTGATCCGAACGTGGATTGGGTCTGTGGTGGATCCGTTGGTCAGGATCACGGCTTGCATGTCGTCGTGGAGGACGGTGACAAACTTTTGGGGGCAGCCAAAACAGGAGGACGCTCCATCATCCCTCACTGTTGACTGTGTCAAAGGCCTTTGTGAGGTCAAAGAAGGCCATGTATAAGGGTTGGTGCTGTTCCCTGTATTTCTCTTGTAGTTGTCGCCCGATGAAGATCATGTCCGTTGTACCCCTTAGTGGACAGAATCCACATTGTGACTCTGGGAGGAGTTCTTCAGCCACAGGGAGAAGATGGTTGAGGAGGATTCTAGCAATGACTTTTCCAATGGCCGACAGCAGGGAGATTCCTCTAGTTGCTGCAGTCGGACTTGTCCGCATTTTTGAAGATGGTCACGATTACGGCACCTCTGAGCTCTCCCGTTATATTCTCTTTCCAGATAAGAGAGATTAGGTCATGCATTCGTGCCAATAGTGCTTCGGCGGGGATTCCATCTGCTCCTGATGTCTTGTTCTTGAGCTGACAGATGGCCTTTGCTACCTCGTTCAGGGCTGGGTTTTGCTGAGATAGTGGCAGGTAGCATGCTACGGGATGGAGTCGAGGACACTCGTGTCAAAGGCAGTGTCTCGATTAAGGAGGTCTTTGAAGCGGGCCCCGACTGCCTTGCTGTCCTTAATGAATGTGTCCTCGTTCCTGGCCAGCAGTGGGGTTGATGTCTTGGGTGCTTGGGCAGTAGGTCAAGAATCCTCGCACGTCATGTCTGTTGGCCAGCTGCTGGATCTCGTGCTTTCTCCACCCACCATCTATTCTTTTGGTCGCGGGTTTTTTGTTGGACCTCGGCCTTCAGCTGTCTGTAGAGCTGCTTTGCTGCTCCAGAAATGGGTGGTTGCTTTAAGTTCAGAAATGCACTGCGCTTGCGGTTTATTAGCTCTGGATCTTTTGGTTGTTCTTGTCAAACTAGTCTTGGTGTTTCCTGGTTGAGTGGTCGCAGGCGCTGGTTATGGTGGCCTTGAGGGCAGACCAGGCGCTGTGGGCATTCTGCGTCTCGGGGTCATTGAGGGTCGCCAGGTTGGCAGTGAGACGCTGGCTGTATAGGGCTCTCTTAACTGGGTCTTTGAGCACCCGGGCGTTGATTTTTATGTGGCATTGCTTCTGTTGCCATCGTCACTTTGGGGCTGTATTAATGTTGATGACGGAGCGGATTAGGCGGTGGTCCATCCAGCAGTCGTCAGCTCCTGTCATGCCGTGACTGATGCGCACGTCCTTGCGGTCCCTCGCTCGGACAATGACATGGTCGAGCAGGTTCCAGTGCTTGGAGCGAGGGTGTTGCCACAATGCCTTGTACTTGTCTCTCTGGCGGAACAATGTGTTGGTGATGACAAGGTGCAGGGTACCGCTGGAGTTGGTTTTCCCTACCATCTCTCTGCCGATCACGCCTCCCCAGAGGTCTGTGTCCTTACTGATTCTGGCGTTGAAGTCGCCGAGGAGGATCAGTTTGTCATCTGTAGGGACTCGGGACAGGGATTGTTCGAGGCTGGAGTAGAATTCCTCTATGGCCTCCTTTGTTGCGTCGAGTGTTGGGGTGTATGCGCTGATGACTGGCGCACTGGTTCCGGGATAGGGTGAACCAGAGAATCATGAGACTTCGCTTATCACGCAGGGGGAGTCTCTGAGGCGACCGACCAGCTCGTTGTTGATGGCGAAGCCAACTCCATGGAGGCGGTGTTCTTCTGGTTTGCCTTTCCAGAAGAAGGGGGTAAAATTGGCACAAAAATAACACCTATCGATAAAAAATCGGCGTTGCAAGAGGATTCGCAGTGGGAACTGCAATCTCGCCGCCAACTTTAGCTCGAGGCCTATCAATGCTAAAAATACAGGCCCTAGGAGGGGCGAAAACACAAAAAACAGCAAAAATCAAAAATCAGAAAACATTTACTGAAATAATAAATCGCTGAAAAAGAATTAAAAAAAATAATAAAAATAAAAACTTCAACTTTTTTTTTTGTAGGTCTTCCTACTTACCGACGTTTCTGAGGCTGCAACGACTGCTTTTCTCGTGCGTTGTTCTTTCACCAGAGTATGGGTTCGCCGAACGGCCAAATTTAAGTGGTGCGTTTATTTTTGGCGTTGCACCTTGGCGATCCGCTTTTCAGCGATATTTCAAAACCGCCATTGTTAACCTTTGGGGAATTTTGTGAGGTTTCTTTTAACGACAAAAAAGCACTTTTAACGCAAAAAAATCGCATTAAAATGTGCGTTAGGCTGGTGAATTTCTAACTCTGTATTTTTACATTTTTAATACTGTATGCTGTCTTTTTTTTTAAGTCCTTGGGATATGTGCATCGATAGCATTTATTCCCCATCCTTGGCTGCCCTTGAGAAGGTTGTGGTGAGCCACCTTCTTGAACCTCTGCATTCAAGATGTGCAAACCTCTCAAATCGATTGGAGGCTTTCTTGATCGATTAGTGTTATCTTCCTTGAACTAAGTGTTGAATTCTGTCATCTCTGCATTTCTCTTCAAACACATTCCAGTGCTAAATGTTTACTCTGGGCGGATGGTTATAGTTCCCCTTGTGGTGCTATTGCAATATCATCAATCTGATTTAACAAAATTTGCACTTGTGACTGCATAAATGCAAGTTTCCCCTTTTTTTTCAGAGATAGAACCTGTTTTTATTAAAGATTACTAGGCCAGAACTAATGAGTTTTATTTTTGTACATATGGCATTTTGCAGCTGTGCCAGTGGCAAGTGGCAATTTTCAGGCCAGGTTTGAAAGATACGTATTTGCTTGGGGACTGGTTGTTACCAGTATACAGAGCACATCTGTTTTCTCCAGATGAGCTTTTAAAAATAATTCTCTTGCATTCTTCTTCCCCTGCCCCTGGGGCATATGTAGAGAACTGTACATACTAACTGCTCTCTACAGTACCTGCAACATCTTCACTATCCAAGCTGAAGAGGTAAATGCCCTGAGATGTGATTTGAGGGGCTGTGTAGAAGCACAAACATTTGAAGGTGGCAGGACAGCTTAATAAAAAGCATATGGGATCCTGGGCTTTCTAAATAGAGGCATAGAGTACAAAAGCTAGCATGTTATGCTAAACCAATATAAAACACTAGGACACCAGCTTGTGTCCAATTCTGGGACCACACTTTAGGAAGGACGTGAAGGCTTTGGAGAGGAGGCGGTAGGGATTTACTAGAATGGTTACAGGGATGAGGGATTACATTTATGTGGATAGACTAGAGAAGCTGTGGTTGTTATTCTTGGAGCAGATAAGGCTAAGAGGAGATTTGATAAAGGTGTTTAAAATCATAAAGGGTTTAGATAGAGTAAATAAGGATAAGCTATTTCCAATGGCTGAAGTCAATAACAAGAGAGCACAGATTTTTTTTTGATTGGCAAAAGCACCAGAGACAAAATGAGAAAACATTTTGTTTTAGCCACAAGTGGTTAAGATTTGAAATGCACTGTCTGATGGCAGATTCAAAGTAATCTTCAAAAGGGAATTGGATAAATTCTTGAAGACAAAAAAATTGCAGGGTTATGAGGGAAGAGCAGGGGGAGTGGGACTAACTAGATTGCTCTTTGAAAGAGCCGGCGCAGACTCAATGGGCCAAATGGCTGCCCTCTATGATTCTATGGTTTGGCCATTCCTGCTTCGCTCCAGTTTTGTTCCGAATAAAGGAACTATTGGAATGGGCAAAACCATTTGTCCCATCCAGATTATTCCACCAAGTGGATGACTACTGACTTAGGCATTTATCTTCTACATATTTCTCCTATTCCCTGTAAGGCTTTTACTGTCCACATCCTGGAATATGTTTTAAGCTTATATAGAATGAAGAATGTTTTTTGTGAAATCTGCAGACCCATCCAGTATATATTGCATTGAATAGTAGTGTATTCATTATCTTAATCCTCTGAGAAGTTCCTTCTCATTTTTTGAATGGAAAGGCTGCTGGCTAATGAAAATAATTTAGATTGAGAATGCTGCTTCTAATGGGATGCTTTAATAGAGCAAACTGTAACTAAACCATTATTGGCTTAACAGCTTTGAGAGACGAGGAACTGTGGTCATTTCATCTAGCTGTACTTGGCAAAGTTTCATAGACCTGGAAATTCCTTCACCATGTGCTGGGTTTTTCAGTGATATTTTGCCATTTTTGGCGGAAAACGGTGTGGTGAGAAATTCCCTGAAGTCTTGCGCCGGCGGTTTTGAAATACCGCTGGGGAGCGGACCTCCGGCATGCAAGACTTGAAAAAGCACTTTCGCCTGATATTTGGCTCAGCGGTGACCCGTAGATAGGACCAAAAAAAACGCCAGGGAAAAACCTGCGTTGCAGCCCTTGGAACAGTCGGTTTGAAGACCTGTTTTTTAAAAAAAAAAGGTAAGTTAAAGTTTTTATTAATTCTTTTGCAGCAATTCGCTAGAAAAGGGTCTTATGAATGTTTTGTGATTATTTTTTGTTTTTTGGATTTTTTTCCCCCCCTTCCTAGGCCCAACTCGCAGCGGTATTGGCCTTGGACAAAAGTTGCAGAAAATTTGCGGTTTGCGCCGCGTATCCTCGTGCAACGGCGGTTTTTACTGCTGGGTGCATTTTTCCCAAATGCTAGGCCTCAAAATCATAGTGGTGTGATTTGTGGTATTTTTGGTGAAAAATGCTGAAAAAATACCCCATGACCAAAAAACGAATTTCTAGCCCTATATAGTCTTGTACAATGTGATATGCTAAAAATGGATGAGTGTGTGTAAGTAAAAAGATGCTCAATTATCAGTTCTAAACTCTTGCAATTTTCAATGAAGAAATGCTACTAAAGGTGGGATAATGAATGTTTTGGCTGCTTTCAAGTAATGTTACTGATATGCAAATGATTACGCCTACTTTGAATTACATTTGCTCAAGAGAAACAGCAGATGGAGGAATTTTACCTTGTAGAGAAATCCACATTCCATGGCACCAGCTGTTTTTTTTGAACTTTTGTTTCACGTGTTTCCTTGGGTCTACTGATCATTTTTGCTAATTTATCGAGCTGTGTTTTCGGTCGCCAACCAGGTCAGATCAGTTTGTGAAATAGTAATATTGGCTCGGATTTTGCAGTCATCGGCGAAGGAACGGTGCTTGCTGTTCATCAAGCTTACAACTGCCCAGACTTTTTGCAGGCTTTTGAGAGCAACTTGCTATCATTGGGCATCTGATCCAGGAAATCTGTGACGTGTCTGAGCAGACCAAGAATCTTCACTGAGACATGCAGTCTGTATCAGGAAGTATAAATTAGAATATTTCATTCATTGTAAAATCATGTATAGAAAGTGATGTCAATAGAGATGGAATTAAGAGAGACACAACAGACAGAAAAAAGTTTAAAGAAAAAATTACTTTCTTTTTTGTTTAATAAATCTCCAACAATAGTTAAAATTTAAAGGAATGAGAATCCACAGTTGCAAAATGAAATTTTCAGGGCTAGCGAGGCTACTTGGCAGTTATTATAACTGATCATGCTGCTAAAAATTCACTTGCACCTGATTGCACCAGCCCTCACTTTTTCTGGTGTGTCTAATGGGTGAGTACAGCAACTTCGGCTTTACATGGAGTTCACTGCCATGTCTCTCTGTGAGGCACTGGTGGCGTGCAACTTGTGGAGGAGCAGTGTAACTCAGACAGCAACTTCCTGCGTTCCGCCTTTAATTGCATGTGCGAGCTATGGAAGTTTCTGTCTGATTTACTCCATAATAACAGTGAGCGTTACCGTTAATATTAATATAACATCATGGCCAGTGTTTTGATATTGAGTTAATGAACTGGAACCATATTACAGATGGGTGCTTTCTAGTCTATTAAGAGCACCGTCTGGATGCTGGTTAAGTTGCTGGGGTGGGTGTAAGGCAGGAATGTTACAAATGATTAATTAGGCAGAACATCCATTTTCAAGTAGTGATTGCAATTTTTCCCCACCCCTTAAAAATTACTGGTCCTCAGCCAGGAAACAGAAGTTATTTGTCACTTGAACTCCATTAATGGACTTCATAGTTTAATAATCATAAGAAGTACCTACTCCTGTGCTTTAGATGGCATCACTTTACAGTTGAATCAACAACTGCAGTGTGTGTTAGCCAAGAAATGTTCGTCTGGTTCCATTCTTATCTATCGAATCATAGCCAGAAAGTCACCTGCAATAGCTTCTCTTCCCATTCCTGCATCGTTACCTCTGGTGTCCCCCAAGGATCTATCCTTGGCCCCCTCCTATTTCTCATCTATATGCTGTCCCTTGGCGACATCATCCGAAAACACGGCGTCAGTTTCCACATGTACGCTGACGACGCCCAGCTCGACCTCTCCACCACTTCTCTCAACCCCTCCATGGTCTCTAAATTGTCAGACTGCTTGTCCGATATGTACTGGATGAGCAGAAATTTTCTCCAATTAAATATTGGGAAGACCGAAGATATTGTCTTTGGTCCCCGCCACAAACTGTGTTCCCTAGCCACCGACTCCATTCCTCTCCTTAGCATCTGTCTGAGGCTGGACCAGACCGTTCGCAACCTAGGTGTCACATTTGACACTGAACTGTGCTTCCGGCCACATAGTCGCGGCATAACTAAAACTGGCAATTTCCACCTTCGTAACATTGCCCGTCTTTGCTCCTGGCTCAGCTCATCTGTTGCTGAAACCATCAGCCATTTTTGAAGGAGTGATGTCCCAAGTGGATAATGAGACACCTTATGATCTAATGTAACTAGACTACCAGAGAATGTTATCCATGGTGAAACCGGGAGGTAGGTAGGTAAATAACTGTCTACTAGTGAGTAATGTCAGGCTAGTGAAATGTACTGTTCATTATCTATGTCTGACCTGGATTTGAAATATAATTTGCAGATACAAAGCATCATGAGGCATAATGGTTAAGTTTGACGAGGTAACCAAGATACTGCAGAAGGATCTGAACAAAATTTGTAAGTGGGCAGAAATATGGCAGGAAAAACTTTAATATGGATACATGCATAATGTGAAGCATTACAAGGAAAGAATGGGGAACACATTTCTCAATCAATGGTGTTGAACAAGCTAGTTAGTGGTGAGGCTGAAACAAGTTCTGGGAAGGATAGATTTGCCCGGTCATTTGTGAAGTAACAATCAATAAAGTTAAGACAGTGCTGAGCCAAATCAGTTGAGTACATACTGAGGTTGTCATGCTAAAACTGTCACAAAGCTACCAGAACTCACTATATGGTACTTCATCAATCAAGGCTGAACAGTTCCATGTTGGGCAAGTTTAAAAAAAAAATCCTATCTACACTGTGAAGAAAATAAACCTGATTAAACTTTATCAGATATTGAATAATTAGTGACGTAAAGAAAGGGGGAAAGACTTGCATTTATATAGCACCTTTTATGCCATCAGGATATCCAATCAATAGTCAGTCAATAAATTACTTCTGAAGTGTAGTGACTTGTTTTATAGGTAAGGTAAGCTCTGCGGTCATGCATCACTTTCTCATGTGTGTGATTTCTGTGGTAATTTTCTGTTTTATTTATAAATTCATAATTCAAAGTGTGAGACTGAAGAGCCCAGAAAATGGCACTCAATGGATGAAGAACTGAAGTGCTCTAGTGTATTAACCAAACAGATCTTTATGGGGTATGTCTCTCATCATCCTGCCCTTCTCTTTAATTGCTAGCATCATGCTAAATTTGGATTAGGAATTCTTTGCACAGCAAATCTGTTGGACAGACTGCAGCAGAATGTCCTTGCCCACCCGTGGCCCCGGTTTCTTCTGGCAACATGTCGGAGTTGACCGATATGGCAGTCTTACCATGCAGCTTGCCCAGAGAGAGGCAGCTCCCACTGGATTAGATACATCGGAACTACACAAGCAAAAACACTCACATTCTATCCAGCTGTGTAATTTTCGCGTCTGTTTTGAACTTTGTCTGTCACGCCGTGTCCCTGTCAGCTTTCATGAACTTCATTGGTCCAGCATCTTTTAATGGCAAGACTGTCAATAGTCGGGGGTAAGGTGTGACAGAGTCCAGCCATCAGCTAAAACAAGTCATAGACTTCAACCAATTGAATTGTGCAGGGCGACTATCAAAGATTTCCTATTGCATTGTGCATGCCACCTGACTATATCCAGCCTCTATTCGTCCCGAGCGCTTCGGTTCCTGGGCTTCACCTGTGCTCCATTTCCCGGCTTCGGCTCGTCTACTGGGATCTTCCATGGTTCATTTCTACACTTCGTGAGATATTTACCCAGTCACTGGGACAGCTGGATGTGTTTCAGAGAGGCGGGAAATCGAGGAACAACGTCAGGAGGCCTTTTAAGGCCAGCGGGGAGTTCGGGAGGCAGTCGGAGAGGCCAGCTGCTGCAACTGCAGCAGGGAGAGAAGGCAAAAAAGGAGTAGAAAGAAATCAAAAGGTGACGTCGCAGCCAAGGGGGTAAGTGATTGGCTGGTGATTGGTGAGTAGTTTTTCTTTTCTTTATTAGTAAGTAACCTTTTAGCATTACTGTTGCCAAATTAAGTTAATCTAAGGGTTAAGTCATGGCAGGAGACCTCGGACACGTGTTATGCTCTTCCTGTACTATGTGGGAAGTCAGAGACGCTTCCAGTGTCCCTGACGACTACATGTGCAGGAAGTGCATCCGCCTGCAGCTCCTGACAGACTGCATTGCGGCACTGGAGCTGCGGGTGGATTTACTCTGGAGCATCCACGATGCTGAGAATGACGTGAATAGCACATTTAGTGAGTTGGCCTTACCGCAGGTAAAGGGTACACAGCCAGAGAGGGAATGGGTGATCAACAGGAAAAGCAGTGGAAGGAAGGTAGTGCAGGGGTCCCCTGTGGTCATCCCCCTGCAAAACAGATACACCGCTTTGGGTACTATTGAGGGGATGACTCATCAGGGGAGAGCAGCAGCAGCCAAGTTCATGGCACTGTGGGTGGCTCTGCTGCACAGGAGGGCAGGGAAAAGAGTGGGAGAGCTATAGTGATAGGGGATTCTATTGTAAAGGGAATAGATAGACGTTTCTGCGGCCGCAACCGAGACTCCAAGATGGTATGTTGCCTCCCTGGTGCAAAGGTCAAGGATGTCTCAGAGCAGGTGCAGGACATTTTGAAAAGGGAGGGTGAACAGCCAGTTGTCGTGGTGCATATAGGTACCAATGATATAGGTAAAAAACGGGATGAGGATCCGACGAGATGAATTTAGGGACCGAGGAGCTAAATTTAAAAAGTAGGACCTCAAAAGAAGTAATCTCAGGATTGCTACTAGAGCCACGTGCTCGTCAGAATAGGAATAGCAGAATAGCTCAGATGAATACGTGGCTTGAGAATGGTGCAGAAGGGAGGGATTCAAATTCCTGGGACATTGGAACCAGTTCTGGGGAAGGTGGGACCAGTACAAACCGGGTGGTCTGCACCTGGGCAGGACCGGAACCAATGTCCTAGAAGGAGTGTTTGCTAGTGCTGTTGGGGAGGAGTTAAACTAATATGGCAGGGGGATGGGAACCTATACAGGGAGACAGGGAAATAGAATGGGGGCAGAAGCAAAAGATAGAAAGAAGAAAAGTAAAAGTGGAGGGCAGAGAAACCAGAGGCAAAAAGGACCACATTACAGCAAAATTCTAAAGGGGCAAAGAGTGTTCGAAAGACAAGCCTGAAGGCTCTGTGCCTCAATGCGAGGAGTATTCGGAATGAGATGGACGAACTAACTGCGCAGATAGCAGTTAACGGTTATGATGTAATTGACATCATGGAGACATGGCTCCATGGTGACCAAGGCTGGGAACTCAACATCCAGGGGTATTCAACATTTAGGAACAATAGACAGAAAGGAAAAGGAGGCGGGGTGGCACTGCTGGTTAAAGAGGAAATTAATGCAATAGTAAGGAAGGACATTAGCTTGGATGATGTGGAATCGGTATGGGTGGAGCTATGGAATACCAAAGGGCAGAAAACGCTAGTGGGAGTTGTGTACAGACCACCAAATAGTAGTAGTGAGGTTGGGGACAGCATCAAACAAGAAATAAGGGATGCGTGCAATAAAGGTACAGCAGTTAGCATGGGTGACTTTAATCTACATACTGATTGGGTGAACCAAACTGGTAGCAATGCGGTGGAGTAGGATTTCCTGAAGTGTATTAGGGATGATTTTCTAGACCAATATGTCGAGGAACCAACTAGAGAGCTGGCCATCCTAGACTGGGTGATGTGTAACGAGAAAGGACTAATTAGCAATCTTGTGCGAGGCCCTTTGGGGAAGAGTGACCATAATATGGTAGAAATCTTTATTAAGATGGAGAGTGACACAGTTAATTCAGAAACTAGGGTCCTGAACTTGAGGAAAGGTAACTTCGATGGTATGAGGTGTGAATTGGCTAGAATTGACTGGCAAATGATACTTAAAGGGTTGACGGTGGATAGGCAATGGCAAACATTTAAAGATCACAACGATAAACTTCAACAATTGTACATCCCTGTCTGGAGTAAAAATAAAACTGGGAAGGTGGCTCAACCGTGGCGAACAAGGGAAATTAAGGATAGTGTTAAATCCAAGGAAGAGGCATATAAATTGGCCAGAAAAAGCAGCAAACTTGAGGACTGGGAGAAATTTAGAATTCAACAGAGGAGGACAAAGGGTTTAATTAAGATGGAGAAAATAGATTACGAGAGGAAGCTTGCAGGAAACATAAAAACTGACTGCAAAAGCTTCTATAAATATGTGAAGAGAAAAAGATTAGTGAAGACAAACGTAAGTCCCTTGCAGTCGGATTCAGGTGAATTTATAATGGGGAACAAAGAAATGGCAGACCAATTGAACAAATACTTTGGTTCTGTCTTCACGAAGGAAGACGCAAATAACCTTCCGGAAGTCCTAGGGGACTGAGGGTCTAGTGAGAAGGAGGAACTGAAGGATATCCTTATTGGGCGGGAAATTGTGTTGGGGAAATTGATGGGATTGAAGGCCAATAAATCCCCGGGGCCTGATAGTTTACATCCCAGAGTACTTAAGGAAGTGGCCCTAGAAATAGTGGATGCATTGTTGATCATTTTCCAACAGTCTATCAACTCTGGATCAGTTCTTATGGCCTGGAGGATAGCTAATGTAACATCACTTTTTAAAGAGGGAGGGAAGAGAGAAAACGGGTGATTGTAGACCAGTTAACCTGACATCAGTAGTGGGGAAAATGTTGAAATCAATTATTAAGAATGAAATAGCAGCGCATTTGGAAAGCAGTGATGGGGTCGGTCCAAGTCAGCATCGATTTATGAAAGGGAAGTCATGCTTGACAAATCTTCTGGAATTTTTTGCAGATGTAACTAGTAGAGCGGACAAGAGAGAACCAGTGGATGTGGTGTATTTGGACGTTCAGGAGGCTTTTGATAAGGTCCCACACAGGAGACTGGTGTGCAAAATCAAAGCACGTGGTATTGGGGGTATTGTACTGACGTGGATAGAGAATTGGTTGGCAGACAGGAAGCAGAGAGTCGGGATAAACGGGTCCTTTTCAGAATGGCAGACAGTGACTAGTGGAGTGCCGCAGAGATCAGTGCTGGGACCCCAGCTCTTTACAATATACATTAATGATTTGGATGAAGGAATTGAGTGTAATATCTCCAAGTTTGCAGATGACACTAAACTGGGTGACGGTGTGAGCTGTGAGGAGGATGCTAAGAGGCTGCAGGGTGACTTGGACAGGTTAGGTGAATGGGCAGATGCATGGCAGATGCAGTATAATGTGGATAAATGTGAGGTTATCCACTTTGGGAGCAAAAACACGAAGGCAGAATATTACCTGAATGGCGGCAGATTAGGAAAAGGGGAGGTGCAACGAGACCTGGGTGTCGTGGTTCATCAGTCATTGAAAGTTGGCATGCAGGTACAGCAGGCGGTGAAGAAGGCAAATGGTATGTCGGCCTTCATAGCTAGGGGATTTGAGTATAGGAGCAGGGAGGTCTTACTGCAGTTGTACAGGGCCTTGGTGAGGCCTCACCTGGAATATTGTGTTCAGTTTTGGTCTCCTAATCTGAGGAAAGACGTTCTTGTTATTGAGGGAGTGCAGCGAAGGTTAACCAGACTGATTCCTGGGATGGCTGAACTGACATATGAGGAGAGACTCGTTCAACTGGGCCTTTATACACTGGAGTTTAGAATGATGAGAGGGGATCTCATAGAAACCTATAAAATTCTGACGGGAGTAGACAAGTTCGATGCACGAAGAATGTTCCCGATGTTGAGGAAGTCCAGAACCAGGGGACATCGTCTTAGGATAAGGGGTATGCCATTTAGGACTGAGATGAGGAGAAACTTCTTCACTCAGAGTTGTTAACCTGTGGAATTCCCTCCGCAGAGAGTTGTTGATGTCACTTGATTGGATATATTCAAGAGGGAGTTAGATATGGCCCTTACAGCCAAGGGGATCAAGGGGAATGGAGAGAAAGCAGGAAAGGGGTACTGAGGGAATGATCAGCCATGATCTTATTGAATGGTGGTGCAGGCTCGAAGGGCCGAATGGCCTACTCCTGCACTTATTTTCTTTGTCTATGTTAAGTGGTTTGGCAATACTGTGGTCTGATTGACTAACTTGGAACTATTTAAATTTTTGTGATAGAAAAAGAAAAATGAAATTGTATTCCCTCCACCCTATTCACAGTGCTGGATTTTAACCATCCCAGCATTCAGATGGAGTGAGGAAATATACATCTTATGGAGCATTTATCACTTCCAATAGAGTTCTGTATTTTTTTTAACCTATTGAATGAATCTGGCAGCATAAAGATGGCAACCTGGACAATGACCAAGTACATGGTCGGTCCTTCTACTTATTTAAAAAAACAGAAGGTCCAGAATTGATTCAGAATACATCTTTGTAGAGAGATGTAAAAGTGGATCAGAAGAGTGACTTCTAAGTTAGCCCAAGCCTCCGAACAAGTAGGTGAGCCGTAAGTACGTGGAAATTACAAATGATTTGTTTCCACAGTAGCCTATGTGTATTGAATGTCACATTTTTAGATACAATGTAGACTACAGTTTTCTATCTAATGTCTGTAACTGCTAGATGTTACCATGCTGTTTATGTGGGAAGGTGATGCATTTATCACTTAACAGTAACCAAGATCCAGAAAATGAACTGATGAAGATGTAGGATCTGTGAAAAATAGCAGTGCTGTAGTCATCTTCACACCTTGTGTACAATTGCGTAGGTTGAAGTATTCATGGATTTTCAATTTAGAAAATGCACTGTCGGTAATGAGGAGGAAACCAACTGGATGTCCAATATCATCGCAGGGACACAAAAATTACAGCCCTGACTTATTCTAAAAGCATGTCATATAGCAACAGAACTGTACCATGGAAACTTATACTTGTCAGGATGGTTTATTAGACTTCTGTGGTACTCGTAACACATTTTGCAAATAAATAATTTCTCGGGAATAGGTGAGCTGAAAAATTGAGGCTCCAGTGCCCAGTGAATTCTTGTTTGAACTAAATTTATGCCTTTTTGCTTGAATTAGAAGAAACATTTAGGCATTGTAAATCTGTTGGACAAATTAGTCAAAATATGTTTGCTGTTGATGGAAAATTTTATTTTCCTTTGAGGAATCTACTCATCATCACAAGCAGTCCCTCGGAATCGAGAAAACTTGCTTCCATTCTAAAAATGAGTCCTTAGGTGGCTGAACAGTGCAATACGGGAACCACAGTCCCAGTCACAGATGGGACAGATAGTCGTTGAGGGAAGGGGTGGGTAGGACTGGTTTTCCGCATGCTCTTTCGCTGCCTGCGCTTAATTTCTGCATGCTCTCAGCGACGAGACTCAAGGTGCTCAGCGTCCTCCCGGATGTACTTCCTCCACTTAGGGCGGTCTTTGGTCAGGAAGCCTCAGGTGTCAGTGGGGATGTTGCACTTTTATCAGGGAGGCTTTTAGGGTGTCCTTGTAACATTTCTTCTGCCCACCTTTGGCTCGTTTGCTGTGAAGGAGTTCCGAGTAGAGCGCTTGCTTTGGGAGTCTCGTGTCTGGCATGCGAACAATGTGGCCTGCCCAACGGAGTTGATCAAGTGTGGTCAGTGCTTCAATACTGGGGATGTTGGCCTGGTCAAGGACGCTAACGTTGGTGCGTCTGTTCTCCCAGGGGATTTTCAAGATCTTGCGGAGACATCGTTGGTGGTGTTTCTCCAGTGACTTGCGGCGTCTACTGTACATGGTCCATGTCTCTGAGCCATACAGGAGGGCGAGTATTACTACAGCCCTGTAGACCATGAGCTTGGTGGCAGATTTGAGGGCCTGGTCTTCGAACACTCTTTTATCGCAGGCGGCCAAAGGCTGCACTGGCGAACTGGAGGTGGTGTTGAATCTCATCGTCAATGTCTGCTCTTGTTGATAAGAGGCTCCCTAGGTATGGGAAATGGTCCAAGTTGTCCAGGGCTGCGCTTGATGAGTGGGGGGCAGTGCAGTGCGGCGGGGACAGGTTGGTGGAGGACCTTTGTCTTACGAATGTTTAGTGCAAGGCCCATGCTTTCATATGCATCAGTAAATACGTTGTTTATGACTTGGACTTCAGCCTCAGTGCGTAGACGCAGGCGTCGTCAACGTACTGTAGCTCGACAGGTTGGGGTGGTCTTGCACCTGTCCCGGAGTCGACGAAGGTTGAACAGGTTCCCACTGGTTCTGCAGTTCAGTTCCACTCCAGAGGGGAGCTGGTTGAGGTGGAGCATAACAGCGAGGAAGATTGAGGCGATGACGCAGTGCTGCTTGACCCCAGTCCGGATGTGGATTGGGTCTGTAATGGAACCATTGGTAAGGAACACGGCCTGCACGTCATCGTGGTGGAGGATGGTGACGAACTTTTAGGGGCAACCGAAACGGAGGAGGATGTTCCATAGACCCTCGCGGTTGACCGTATCAAAGGCCTTTGTAAGGACGAAGAAGGCCATGTATAATGGCTGGTGCTGTTCCCTGCATTTTTCCTGCAGCTGTCACACTGTAAAAATCATGTCCGTTGTCGGAGACGAAAGCTGCACTGTGATTCCGGGAGGAACTCCTCAGCCACAGGGAGAAGACGGTTGAGGAAGTCTCTAGTGACGACTTTCCCAGTGACTGATAATGGAGATTCCTCTGTAGTTGCCGCAGTCGGACTTGTCCCCTTTTTTTTTTTAAAAAGGGTGAAAGGAATCAACTCCTATATAGATGGTATGTATTTTTGGTTAGTAGATGTTGGAAAATTTTACAAGGAATGCATGACTGGACTCTAGTTATTGAGAAATAAAGCACAGAATGATCTATTAGCTGCAATTCACAAGGTGGCATATATTTGGTACAGTAAACAAAATGTATGCTCGATTTCAAAGTGCTATCTTTTGGAAGATTGTAAATTTTTCATGGCGAAATGGTACTGGTGTCATAGATGATTTGCCAAATAAGATTATATAGGCTTAAAAAAAAAGCTGAAATTTTCTGATTGGCAATATAGTTTCTTGTACAACAGAGGGGATCAAATTGATCCACAAAAACTAGCCAGCTTTCCTTGTCCAAACTGCAGCAGAATTCTTGTGATTGGTTCCAATTGTTTTCTTTCACAGACTCACCATTTGTTGTCCAACCACAGTTGGTGATTGGACGTAGCAGTTAATCCAATAAAAAGTCATGGTCATTACAAAGGCCAGGGAGGTGGCTGTTTTACTGGCATGCATGCCAATGTAGAAAACTAGCACAAGCTGACAGAACCTGGAAAAAAAGCTAACTGGTCACAAATGTACTTAAAATATAGGCCTTGACATATGAAGAGAAGGAATTGGGCTGAAACTGTCGTGGTGGAGGGAGTGAATGTAGTGGATGGGGTGTCAGTCAAGCCTGCTGCCTTGTCCCTGGATGGTGTTGAGCTGTTTCTGTTGCTGGAGCTGCACTCATCCAGGCAAGTGGAGAGTGTTCCATCACACTCCTGATTTGTACCTTGTAGAGGGTGGAAGACTTTGGGAAGTCAGGAGGTGAGACACTTGGCGCAGAATACCCAACCTCTGACCAGCTTTGTTGCCACAGTATTATGTGGATTGTCCAGTTAAGTTTCTATCAATAGTGACATGCCTTCCCCCCCCCGCCGGGGGATTGGGCGATGGTAATGCCATTGAATGTCAAGGACAGTTTCTAGATTCTCTTGTTAGAGATATTTATTGCCTGGCACTTGTGTGACGCGAATGTTACTTGCCACTGATCAACCCAAGCTTGAATGTCATCCAGGTCTTTCTGCATGCAGGCATGGACTGCTTCATTATCTGAGGAGTTGTGAATGGAACTGAACACTGCAATCATCAGCGAACATCCCCAGTTCTGACCTTATGATAGGGGGGGAAGGTCATGATGAACTAGCTGAAGATGGTTGAGCCTAGGACACTGGGCTCCTCCTTCAGTAGGACTTACACAGACTGGTGAAATGGGCAGGCACATGGCAGGAAATTTAACGTAGAGAAGTGTGAAGTAATTCATTTTGGTAGGAAGAATGAAGACAGGCAATATGAACTGAATAATATAATATTGAAGGGGGTGCAGGGACTTGGAGGTGTATATACACATGTCTTTGAAGTTGGCAGGACAAGTTGAGAAGGCTGTTAAAAAGGCATACGGGATTTTTTAGTTTTATAAATAGAGACATGGAGCACAAAAGCAAGCAAGTTAGGCCCTCACTTGAGTCTTGTGGCCAATTCTGGGCACCACACTTGAGGACGCACGTCAAGGTCTTACAGAGCGTATAGTGGAGATTTACTCGAACGGTTCCAGGAATGAAAGACTTCAGTTATGCAGTGAGACTGGAGAAACTGGGTTTGTTCTCCTTTGAGCAGAGAAAGAAAGGGGAAATTTAATAAGTGTTCAAAATTATGAATATTTTTGATAAAGTAATTAAGGAGAAACTCTTTCCAGTGGCAGGATGATCGGTAACCAGAGGACACAGATTTAAGGCAATTGGCAAAAGAACCAGAGGAGGAAACAAAATTACGCAGTGAGTTATGATCTGGAGAGCACTATCTGAAAGGGTGTTGGAACCAGATTCAGTAATAACTTTCAAAAGGGAATTGGATAAAAACTTGAAAAGGAACAATTTGCAGGACTATGGGGAAAAAGCAGGGAGTGGGACTAACTGGATAGCTCTTTCAAAGAGCCTTCACAGGTATGACCACCTCCTGTGCTGTATTCCATAATTGGGAGTCTGTGAGCATGCATCCCCTCCCCATAAATGGGTTAAATCTTCTGCTAAAATAATGGACAAACATGTTATATAAACATATTAACCATAATTGCGCTATTGCCAACAGTAATACAAGGGACTGCCTAAGAGAGAGAGAATTTCTAGTCAATATTGCTTTTTTGACTTTTATTTAAATGCTTCATAGTCTGCTACTGAAAATAAAAATCATTAGATACGATAATTTTAAAGAAACTGAGGAGCACAAAAACATGGTTTGCAGATCCAGGCATCATGAGCTGATTGTGTTCACAAATGGATCTTAGACTATAATGTATACTCTTACAAAAGCAAAATACTGCGGAGGCTGGAATCTGGAATAGAAACAGAAAATGCTGGAAATCTCAGCAGGTCAGGCAGCATCTGTGGAGAGGAAGCAGAGTTAACATTTCGGATCAATGACCCTAAACATTACTAATGTATACTCTCTGCCTTTTTTTTACAATACAATTCAAGCTGTTGTGGAATCTGAATTAGTACTTTGTTTAGAACATAATGGATGCCACTTCAAATGTCAATTGGAGGAAATTAACATTTATTTTGTACATGATATATGCTGATCTCCATAAGTGACTACCTTATTTCTCCCGATGAACCATGCCGAGTTTTTGTTTGGTTTTCTAACTAGGTGGCCAGTCATCTTGTAATGTAATCACTTTGGGTCCTAATACAGTCGAGCCAGGTTTGTACCTGTTCAGAGTTTACAGTATTCAGTCTATTGCATACACAATAAAGATAATGAAAGGGTTTGATAGGGTAAACGTAGAGGAGGCTGAGACCAGAACTAGGGGCCATAAATACAAGATAGTCACTAATAAATCCAATAGGGAGTTCAGGAGAAATTTCTTTATCTAAAGAGTGATTAGAATGTGTAACTTACCACCACAAGGGGTAGTTGAGGTGACGAGCTTCGATGCATTTAAGGGGAAGCTAGATAAACAGAGGGAGAAAGGACTAGAGGGATATGTTGAGGGGGTTCGAAGAAAAAGAGTGGGAGGAGGCTGGTGTGGAGCATAAAGAAAGACTTGTATTTATATAGTGCCTTTCATGACTACCGAATGTCTCAAAGCCCTTTACAGCCAATGAAGTATTTTTTGGAGTGTAGTCACTATTGTAATGTAGGAAAGGCGGCAGCCAATTTGCACATAAGCAAGCTTCCACAAACAGCAGTGTGGTAATGACCAGATAATCTTTTTTTTGTTATGTTGATTGAGGGATAAATATTGGCCAGGACGTCGGAAATAACTCTTGCTCTTCTTTGAAATAGTGCCGTGGCATAAACACTGGCATGGACTGTTGGGCTGAATGGCCTGTTTCTGTACTGTAGTTACTATGTAATACTGTACTATGTCATTCAGGATTAGATGGGATAGGTGCACGAAGCAAAAGGGGTTGAAGTGATATGGGAGCAGGGTGGGTAAATATGATTACCCTCCACTTGAACAAATAGTTCTAAAGGCTGACTCAGACTGGCTGGGCTGAATGGCCCGTTTCCTTGTTGTAACTACTGTCTACATTCAGGTATTATATAACACTTTAACGTGCTCATTTTTTTTTTTACTTCGTTTACATTCTGGCAAAGGGTCATCGACCTGAAACGTTAACTCTGCTTCCTCTCCACAGATACTGCCTGACCTGCTGAGATTTCCAGCATTTTCTGATTTAGTTAATTTACAATAAGTGTATGACTGCCAAAAAATAGTGCATCACCTAAAAGAGTCTGACCTAGAAATTCGAGACAGCTAAAAATCTGCTGGTGTCACCGTGGGCCGGAGTTAACAGCCGCCAAATTTAATGGCGCTGGCAGGACCGGGATTTTGACGCTGGTTGCTAATTTGGGGAAGTCCAGAAACAGGGATCACAGTCTGAAGATAAGGGGTAAGCCATATAGGACCGAGATGAGGAGAAACTTTTTCACCCAGAGATTTGTGAACCTGTGGAATTCTCTGCTGCAGAAAGTTATTGAGTCCAGTTCATTGGACATATTCAAAAGGGAGTTAGATGTGGCCCTCACAGCTAAAGGGATCAAGGGGTATGTAGAGAAGGCAGGGATGGGGTTGCATGATCAGCCATGATCATATTGAATGGCGGTGCAGGCTCGAAGGGCCGATTGGCCTGCTCCTGCACCTATTTTCTATGTTTCTGTTTCTATGTCATGATTGGGATGCATTCTGACGAAACACGTTTTTTTTAATGCTGTCCAACGGACCAATGTGCTAAATTTTTCAAAGGCATTCATATTAACATTACAGCTTGCCGAATTGAAGAAGTATGATGAAACATTGACATGTTTTATGTAAATTCTGTGTTCTGAAGAACTAATTAAAAAAAAAAGTTTAGGGAAAGATTTCGGAGTAATTTATTTAGTGACTCCTGTGCACTGTTGAATTTTGACTTGCATTTGTTTTTCTCGCAGATTTGTACCTACTTTGTAATTGAGTGGTACAAAACTTCAAATTTGTGCAACCTTGATTTAATCTGGTATAGGGTACTAGTCAGCATCGTGGGTTATAAAAGATGCAGAGGTGTGTAATGGAGAGATTTTTTTTCCTTTTTAATAAACTAAGCCCTCCTGCTCGTCCTCCTAGCTTCTTTCCCTAGAAATATATTTTGGTTGGGGTGGGAGTGGCTGATATAGCAAATACTTCAGCACATAAGACAATATTTTACCCAACTAGTTCAATTTTACAACTTCAGAATTTAATTACTTTTGGCCAGGTTATTGATAACTCTGCCATTCCAAGACTTAATTTCTTGTTAGCATACACCTAACCAGCAACACTTCCTATGGGTGAATTGAATTACGGGACTTGTGACCTCAATGCAGAGGCCATCTCTATAGTTTCCTTGAATCTCCGATTTCTTTATTTTAAGGATAGAATCCGTATATTCTCACAGGAAAGTGAGTAACTATAACTGTGCCCTCTGAATCCCACATCTTTTGACGCTGTCACTGCCTCTGATTTGTCACGCGGCTCTTCCGAAATCCAATATTGGATGAGCAGAAATTTCCTCCAATTAAATATTGGGAAGAACAAAGCCATTGTCTTCATTCCTTGCCACAAACTCCGTTCTTGAGCCTCTGACTCTATTGCTCTCCCTAACCATTCTGAGGCTGAACCAGACTTTAGAACCTTGCTGTCCTACTTGACCTTGAGCTGAACGTCTGGCCCCATATCCTCTCCACCACGAAGACTGCTTACTTCAGTCTCCCATAACACTGATCGTCTCCACCCCTGCCACAGCTTATCTGCTGAAACCCTCATCCATGCCTCTGTTGCCTTTAGACTTGACTATTCACATACTCTCCTGGATAACCTCCCCACTTGCACCCTCCATAAACTTGAGCTCATCCAAAACGGTGCCCATATCAAGTTCGCATCAAGTTCCATTCACCCATCACCCCTGTGCTCGCTGAACTATACTGTCTCCCAGTCCTCAACTTTAAAATTCTGCTCTTTGTTTTCAAATCCATCTATGGCCTCGCCCCTCCCTATCTCTGCCACCTCCTCCAGCCCTACAGTCCTCTGAGATTTCTCCACTTCTCCAATTCTGGCCTCTTGAGCATCCCTGACTTTATCACTCCAGCATTGGTAGCTGCCGAGACCTCTCTTCAGGCCCTAAGCTCTAGAATTCCCATACCTGCTTATGTGGCTCATTGTCAAATTTTGTTTGATAACGCTACTGTGAAGCACCTTGGAACGTTCTTCTACATTAAAGATGCTGTGGTAGTAGTAGCAGTAGAATTGACTTTATAATGCCACCTTCACAGTATAATTCAGAGATGAATGACAATCTTTGGTCCTTATACCAAATCAGTTTAATTCAGAAATGCAGTAAAGATGGTATAACATCAAGAGCATTTATTCTCCCAACATTCAAGATAGTTATGAAGATCTTCTGGATTTCCTTCCATTCTATTGAACATGTTTGTACTTGATTATTACAGCAAGATTAAAGCATGTGCTGTGGATCGGTCAATTATATCAACGCAGTACCCAAATCTAGCAATAGGGTGACCCTGGGATTTGGGCAGTGATTTGGCTTTATAATATATGGATTAATGACTTGTATCAAGCAATCTCTAAGAAGGTAGCAATGAGAATGAAATTGGATGTTAATCCTTTGCTTAAAAAAAAAACCACGAGAAAGAAATAATAGCTGCTACTTCACTGAGGAATGGTCTTGTCTGTTGCCTCAGCCCACCTGCCCCCTTCCCTGCCCATCCTCTTAATATTTTAACCATGTAGCAAAAAAATTTATAAATTAAAGATCAGAATGATTGTTCAAGAAACAATTTCTCTTTCCGATACATTCAGGTTGAAGGGCATTTGAAATGCTGTGGCAGCTAAAGCTGTAGTTTGAACAATTGCTGAAAGAATGTGTTTTAGGCCTTTCATGAAAAAAGTTGGTGTTTCCAATAAATTTACTTGATATTTATAAAATTTTAATCTTCCAAAAAGAGTCTGAAAAGAGCTGTACCCGAGTGAATAGTTTCAATGGGCTGAAATTTCAGGTTTTGAGGTTTTTGGGCGAAAACGTAGGTGATATGTAAAAAATACAATTTTCGCTGCTTTACCGATTTTAGGCTGAACTTTGGTGTCAACGCATTGCAAAGAGAGGCGTTGCACAATTATTAGCGTCGCAAAATGCAATCCTCTACACTCAACAACTTTAATGCAGGGTTGGGAGCGGTGCGAAAGAGGCCTTGGGGTGGGGGGGGGTGGGGGAAAACATTCAATGACCATTCAAAAAACATTACCAAGACCCTTGCCTAATAAATTGCTGCAAAAAATTAAAAAATTAAAACTTTAACTTACCTTTTTTGCAGGTTTTCTAACTTACCGCGCTACTGGCAGGGCTGCATCGTCGCTGTTCTGGGCGCGGCATATGGGTCAGGAGAGTGCCGAAACTTGGACGGTAATACGCGCCGGTACTTTCCGTCGCCGCAAACAAGGAGCTGAGGATCGTGCCCGGGCTTTGTGACTGGGTTTTCAATGTGGAGGATCAAAACGGGGCAAAAACCCGGTTACAAACCCCTCGAACATCCAGTCCAATATGTTTGTGAGATTGATCTAAAGTTGTGCATTTTGAATGTCTGAAGTGATAAAGATCTCCATTTCAGTGCACAAGTCCTCCCCCTTTCATTTTGAAGCTGAGAATGATTTGCTCATGTTTCCAACAGGCAGAATGGTTAATTATCTACATGTGGCAGGTCTATTTTGGTACAAATGAAAAACTTCAAAGTGAAACTCAGCTTCTGAACTCAAGGGGAATATTAGGCTTTCAGGTGGATTTGTCACTGCAGTGCACCAAACCGTTTGTTATGAGTGGCAGAGTTCTTCTGTCGGAAATGAAAGAATCTGATGACTGTTGAATTCATTGTCGGAATGCCCAGGGTTTAATAAACTGAGGTAAGTTTTCTGATGGAAAGCAGTTTGGTGGATTCTACATTCTTTGCAAAGCCTTCATACCAAAACTGTCTGAACCTTGCTTAACAGAAAATAAAAAATCAGTTTAAACAAAAAAAACTTGCAAGTTAAAAGTTACAGAAGGTTGTATACTTATCTACTGGTAGCTTCTTAAAAAGAAAGATGCTGTCAGAGCTGGGTGAATGGTTCACAATCACCTGGTGGCCAGAGTGACAATTACAATGTGACAATTTTATTGCTTTTTCCATTATAAATGTAGATGCAGGAATTAATAACGAATAAAAGTGTCACAATAAACAGGACCATATGATGCAAGATTTTTGTTGTATAGAGACAGGAAGTGCACGCAGATGTAAGATGTAGATAGAGGTCCTTGTGTGAATAAAGATTCCCAGATTTAGATAGTTCAAACAGAATTAGATATGAACATGATATGTGTGCTCAAAGGTTAAACGATTTTAAGTAAAATGTCCATGGGCAATTTGCAATAAAATATGGAAAATGCTGGAAATGTACAGCATGTCTTCAGTATCTGAAGATAGATCAACTCTTCAGGTATAGACTTTTTGGTCAGAGCTCTCAATAGTTCTTATTCAATGCCCAAGAACCGTAGAATTTTACAGCATATAGAAGGCATTGAGCCATTCTTTTTTGTGCCAGCTCTGTACTGTAGCAAACCAAAACTAATCCTACTCTCCTGGTGTTTCCCTATTGCCCTGCAGCCGCCTCTGTTTCAAATGTTTATCTACTCTAAGAAGTAACTACCTCATATGGGGCTCAATTTTCCCCAAAGCATTTTTTCGGCGTACTTGGAAGAGTTCCGCCAATTTTTGGGGGGCCTAAGTAGGCCAAAAAAAAATATTCTAATTTTCCCCGTTAGATTTCTTCTTTTTGACGTGGCATTTCCTGACCTTTAGTTTTGGGGGTGGAGCCTTGATCGGCGCCAATAAGATCAGGCTGCCATGGTAACCAGGGACACAGTGCAAGCTGAGGCTGCAAACTGAACCATACAGCCAGCTCCCAACACATTAAAAGAATTGAAAAACACAAAGCAGCAACTTACCTCCAACCCCGCCCGATCCCCATTCTCCCGGTCGAGTCTGGTCTGTCGTCTCTGTCTCTGTCTCTGTCTGTCTCTCTCTCTCTCTCTCTCTCAACCAGGAGAATGGAACAACCTTCGGGCGGGCTTGGAGGTAAGTTGCTGCTGTGTTTTTCAATTCTTTTAGTGCGCCTGGCCATATGCTGACCTAAGCCCAACTGGAGTAACTCTCAGCTAGCCAAACTTCC
Source organism: Pristiophorus japonicus (assembly GCF_044704955.1). Classification (NCBI taxonomy): domain Eukaryota; kingdom Metazoa; phylum Chordata; class Chondrichthyes; family Pristiophoridae; genus Pristiophorus; species Pristiophorus japonicus. Next base: position 83,756,200 of record NC_091993.1, read on the forward strand.
CTAATTGGTGTAGGTGGCTGATAACGCCCCTTTTGGCTGAAAAAAAAACTGAACAAAAAAAATCATAACTGAGTTACACTGGTGCAAATTGATTGGGGAAACTATGGTTTTCAACTTAGGCCAAAAAGAGCAGCCTGCTCCAAATGCCATTTTTTTCGAGCCCATGCTCTCTCTGCTCCAGCTACTCTCCATATCAAGAAATTTCTCAAGCTCTCATGGACAGTTTTAAATTGATGACCTCCTTGGCACTCCTCCCCAACTAGAGGAAGTAATATTTTCCTGTTCACCCTATCAAAACTGCAGAGTATTTTTAATATGGCCTAACCATTGCCTTGTACAAATATATTAAACTCTGCACTTGTACTCTTGCCGTTTATAAAACTCAAAATGCTACTTTGTCTTTATTTACCTGCACTTGCATTTTTAATTATACATTTGTACCATGGGTGTTTCTTCCTCCACATCCTTCAGCAACTTTCCACTATGTTTTTATTCCCATTCCTTGTTTACTCCCAAAATGCATTACTTCACACATCTCTACACCAAGTTGCATCTGCCAACTGTTCCACAAGCCTTTGCCAATCTGAACATTACCCACCAATTTGAAAACTCTAACCCTTTAACAAGTCTCGAGACACCTTACTAAACACCTTCTGAAAATCCATATGTACTACATCTCGGCCTATAAACAATTAATCACATCTTCAAAGGGTATGCTGTATCATCTCTGACTTCCTGCAACAGCAACGGGTATAATACCATATGGGCCCAGTGACTTGCCTAATTTGAGTTCTCCTTTTCTCAGAACCAATTGCTTTTTTACTGTTGACTCTCTAACAATTTTCCATATCCTTCTAGACACTCCCTTCCACTATCATTTGCAAAGACTAATGCAAAATATTTTAATATCTCTTCCATATCTTAATCCTCCACAAGATGATTCCTGCCTTCATCCTAGAGTGTTCCGACTATCTAACTATTCGGTTACTACCGGTATTTACATGCTTCTAGAAGTCCTTACTTCATTTTGTATTATCTGCTCATATTTTTCATATTCCCTGTTGGCCCTTCTAAATCTGCATTTTTACCTCCCCACCACACTACCTTCAATATTGTTAGCCCTACTTTTACCATATGGCCTCCATCATGTTTCAGATTAATCTCTTTATCCATAGAAATCTATCTTTTGAGGCACACGTTTTTTTATCTTGTAAGAATATATTCATTTTGTGCTCTCATATTTGAAGATTCCCCACTAATGACTTATTGTCCTACACATTTTTTCCTGGAATGTGGGGGTCGCTGGGAAGCCAGCATTTATTGTCCATCCCTAACTGCACTTGAGAAGGTCGTGGTGAGCCACCGCTGCAGTGAAGGTACTCCCGTAGTGCTGTTAGGGAGGGAGTTTCAGGATTTTGACTACGTTAAAAGTGCTATATAAATAAAAGTTGTTGTTGTAGGAACGACGGTATATTTCCAAGTCAGGATGGCGTGTGACTCGGAGAGGAATTTGGAGGTGATGGTGTTCCCATGCCCTTGTCCTTCTAGGTGGTAGAGGTGGTGGGTTTGGGAGGTGCTATCGAAGAAGCTTTGGTGAGTTACTGCAGTGCATCTTGTAGATTGTACACACTGCAACCACAGTGCACCGATGGTGGAGGGAGTGAATGTTTAAGGTGGGATGGGGTGCCAATCAAGTGGGTTACTTTGTCCTGGATGGTGTCGAGCTACTTGGGTGTTGGAGTATTCCATCACACTCCTGACCTTGTGGATGGTGGAAAGGTTTCGGGGAGCCAGGAGCCAGGACACTTGCTGCAGAATTCCCAGCCTCTGACCTACTCTTGTTGCTACAGTATTTATGTGGCTGGTCTAGTTAAGTCAATGGTGATGCCCACGATGTTGATGTTTGGGGATTTGGCGATGGTAATACCATTGAATGTCAAGGGGCAGTGGTTATATTCTCTCGTTGGAGATAATCATTTGTGCAATGCGAATGTTACTTGCTACTTATCAGCCCAAGCCTGCATGTCATCCAGGTCTTGCTGCATAAGGTCATAGACTACTTTATTATCTGAGGAGTTGCGAATGGAACTGAACACTGCAATCATTAGCGAACACCTCCACTTCAGACGTTATGATGGAGGGAATGTCATTGATGAAGCAGCTGAAGAGGGTTGTGCCAAGGACACTAAAACATAGAAACATAGAAATTTATAGCGCAGAAGGGGACCATTCGGCCCATCGTGTCCGCACCGGCCGACAGAGCCACACGGCCCTTGGTCAGCAACCCTAAAGGTTACATATAAACCTATGAATAATGATGGAAAGGCAAAGAGCATCCAGCCCAACCAATCTGCCTCATCACAACTGCGACACCCCTTATACTGAAACAGTCTACACTCCACCCCAACCAGAGCCATGTGATGATCTGGGAGAGGCAAAAACCAGATTAAAAACCCAGGCCAATTTCGGGAGAAAAAATCTGGCAAAATTCCTCTCCGACCCATCCAGGTGATCGAAACTAGTCCAGGAGATCACCTTGGCCGTATTCTATTCCCCTGCAGTACTTACCATTATATCTGCGCCGTCCAACAAAAGGTCATCCAGTCTAATCCCAATTACCAGCTCTCGGTCCGTAACCCTGCAGGTTACTGCACTTCAAGTGCCCATCCAACCATCTCTTAAAAGTGGTGAGGGTTTCTGCATCCACCACTCTTCCAGGCAGCGAGTTCCAGATCCCCACAACCCTCTGTGTAAAGAAGTCCCCCTCAAATCCCCTCCAAACCTTCCACCAACCACCTTAAATTTATGCCCCCTCGTAATAGACCCCTCCACCAATGGAAATAGACCCTTACTATCCACTATGTCCAGGCCCCTCAATATTTTGTACACCTCAATGAGGTCTCCTCTCAACCTCCTCTGTTCCAATGAGAACAAACCCAGCCTATCCAATCTGTCCTCATAACTAAGATTCTCCATTTCAGGCAGCATCCTAGTAAATCTCCTCTGCACCCTCTCTAGTGCCATCACGTCCTTCCTGTAATACAGCGACCAGAACTGCACACAATACTCCAACTGAAGAACTCCTGCAGCGATGTCCTGGGCCGAGATGATTGGCCTCCAACAACCACAACCATCTTCCTTCATGTTTGACATGACTCCAGCCAGTGAAGAGTCTTTCCTCGATTCACATTGATTTCAATTTTACTTGGGCTCCTTGTTGCCACACACAGTCAAATGCTGCCTAGATGTCAAGGGCAGTCATTCTCACCTTACCTCTGGTACTGAGCTCTTTTGTCTGTGTTTAGACCAAGGCTGTAACGACGTCTGGAGCCGAGTGGCTCTGGCGGAACCCAAACTGAGCATCGATGAGCAGGTTATTGGTAAGTGTTGCTTGATAGCACTGTTGACAACACCTTCCATCACTTTGCTGATTGAGAGTAGACTGATGCATTGGATTTGTGCTGTTTTTTGTGGACAGGACATACCTGGGCAGTTTTTCACATTCTGGTAGATGCCAGTGTTGTAGCTGTACTGTAACAGATTGGCTAGAGGCGCGGCTAGTTATGGAGCACAAGTCTTCAGCATGACAGCCGAGATATTGTCGGGGCCTGCTGTAGGCATTCGGCATCAGCTGAATATAATGATGGGAACCCCGTTCGTCAAGTAATGAACTGGGGCTGACCGAGCAATGACCCTGTGAGGCCCACTACCAGGAATGCCTTGCATACAAGATAATTATAACGAACCATTATAGTACACTGGTATAATCAGTGACTTCACACAGCCGAACCCCGAGGAACAGAGATAAGGGAAGAACCTGCCTCACATAACGAGGTCATTAATCAGCCCGAGCTGACAAAACTGAACATACAGCCCCTGAGGTATCAGGGAAATTCTATTGGGTTAAAGAAACCTATATGTAATCTATAATTATGATTGGATTGTGTCCATCCGAAGTGGGCTGAGTAACTAAAGAACTATTGTAAAACATATAAATATCGATGAGTTTCATTGTTCGTCGGAGAGAAGTGCCTGGATCCAGTCCTGAGGCTTCCTCCCCGCTAGTGAAAATAAAGGCCGCATTGGCGTTGGAACCTACTCTGAGTGTTGAGTGATTCTTCCGAGAAAACATTCACGCTAACAGGGCTCATAGCCTTTGCTGTATCGAGTTCCTTCAGTCATTTCTTGATATCGCATGGAGTGAATCAAATTGACTGAAAACTAGCTTCTGTGATGGTGGGGACCTCAGGCAGAGGCTGAGATGGATCATCTACTTGGCACTGCTGAAGAATGTTGCAAATGCTACAGACTTGTCTTTTGCACTCGCATGCTGGGCTCCACCATCATTGAGGATGGGGATGCTCAAAGAGCCTCTTCCTCCTGTCATTTGTTTAATGGTCCACCACCCATTCACAACTGGATCTGGCAGGACTGCAGAGCTTTGATTTGATTGTTGGTTGTGGGATTGCTTATTCTGTCGAGAGCATGCTGATTCCATTGTTTAGCATGCATATAGTCCTGTGTTGCAGCTTCCCCAGGTTGGTACCTAATTTTTTTAGTACACCTGGTGCTGTTTGTGGCATGCTCTTCTACGCTCCTTATTGAACCAGGGTTGGTCATCTGGCTTGATAACTGTAGAGTGAGGGATATACCAGGCCATGAGGTTACAGCGTGATGGAATACAATTGTGCTGCTGCTGATGGCCCACAGCACCTCATGGATGCCCAGTTTTGAGCTGCTAGATCTGCTCTGAATCTATCCCATTTAGCATGGTGGTAGTGCCGCACCACACGATGGAGGGTGTCCTCAGTGTGAAGGCGAGGTAGATTGGTGAGGACGAAGTGTTGGTTCTCGCACCAACTGCTGCAGGCCCAGTCTCGCACATCCTTCAATGCTCGGTCACTATTGGTGCTACCGAGCCACTCTTGATGATGGACACTGAAGTCCCCCACCCAAAGTACATTCTGTGCCCTTGCTACCCTCTGCTTTTTCCAAGTGGTATTCAACATGAAGGAATACTGATTCATCAGCTGAGGGAGGGTGGTGGGTGGTAATCAGCTGGAGGCTTCCTTGCCCATGCTTGACCGGATGCCATGAGACTTCATGGGGTCCGGAGTCTGTTGATTCCAGGGCCACCCCCCCCCCCCCCCCCGACTCTACCACTGTGCCGCCACCTCTGGTGGGTCTGCCTGCTGGTGGGACAGGACATACCCAGGGATGGTAGCATATTGGTTATATTACTGGACTAGTAACCCAGAGGCTTGAACTAATAATCCAGAGACACAAGTTCAAATCTCACCATGCAGCTGGGAATTTAAATTTAGTTAATTAAACAAATCTGTTTTTTTTTTAAAAAACTAGTAGTCGTAATGATGACCATGAAACTACTGGATTGTTGTAAAAACCCATCTGGTTCACTAATATTCTTTAAGGAAGGAAATCTGCCGTCGTTACCTAGTCTGGCCAAACGTGACTCCAGACGCACAACAATGTGGTTGTCTCTTAACTGCCGTCTGAAATGGTCAAGCAAGCAACAAACCGCTACGAGAAACAAAAAGGAGAATAAAACTGGACGGACCACCCGGCATCGAACTGGGCACCGGCTTTGGACATGACAACGGCTCACCCAGCCCAGTCGACCATGCGACGTCCTCCTCGCCAACATCTGGGAACTTGTTGCAAAATTGGGAGAGCTGTCTCTCAGACTAGTCAAGCAACAGCCTGACTTAGTCATACTCACAGAATTATATCTTTCAGCCAATGTCCCAGACTCTTCCATCACCATCACATTAACTTTTCTGCCCAGTTAATTTGGACAAGATCCCCATTTGTCATTGAGCTTGACCGTTTTCTCAGTCCAGCACCTTTATTTCTGTCAATTCATTATTATTCCCGTTTTCACAATGAACCCAAATGCTGATGTGATCATGATTTCCCAATACTTCGGCTGTCACATCAGTTATTTGTCCCACTTCATTTCCCAGAACTAAAACAAACTGCTTCTTCATTTGTTCAACGAGAAATATAATGATCTGGGAAGCAGTCTTGGATGTCTACTCCTGTTCCTATGGAAAAAGCATGACCTTTATTTGTTGATCTTGGGATAAGTAAAATAATTTTGCTGCTGCAAAATACAAGTTGTAATTCATTATTGTCTTGTTTTTCATTTCTACAAATTTCCTCCTTTATCATATCTCCACGGTTCAGTGGTCTGTAATGCACACTGAGAATTGTAGCATTTCCCTTCATATTCCTTAAATCTATTCATCTGATCTTAACAACACCTACGAGAACATTTTTGCATTCTAGCGTTGATATAATTCTTAATTAATACCAATGCACATTCCCCTTTTCTCTTTCGTGCTCTCCTGAAAACCAAGAATATTAAATTCTCAGTTATTTCCACAGCTGAGCCCAACCCGACAGAGATACTTTATCATACCCCTTCAAAGTTACTTCTGCTTCCACCTCTACGCATTTGTTCTGAAAGCTTTATGCATTCACATACAAACCACTCTATCCTGATTCAGATTTTTTGTAATCTTATCCTTTAGTTTCTCCTGCTTCTGCTCTTCACTTGTGTAGTGTCTATAGGAAAGGATCGGCAATGTTTCTCCGTCTTAATCTCCCACCCAGAGAAATTACGCTGAATTCTAGAGCAGCCATCTAGCCCATAATGCACACTGCCTCCCTGATCAGCTATCCTTCTTTGTATATTTCTTTGGTCTCGGGAGTCATCTTTCTTGATGCAGCATTCAAAAATGTAACATTTATGTTGCAAACAGTATCAGATGACCGAGAGAGTTCAGTTTCCCTTCAGATTCATTTTTACACATTAGCCCATTTTAATTTTACATACGAACTTATTGAAATGTTAGGAATGTGTTGTAATTGAGACACAGCTTTCTAAAACTACTTAAAATTGTTTTCTGTAATCATTGGTGCTGATACTTACGCAATAGTTTTCAAAAATTGGTCATGTGCACCTAGACAGCGAATGCCAGTGGGTTATTTGATTACAAGAATAAATACAACCAAGCACAATTCAGTCCCCTCATCCATGATGACCCAGCTGGATCAGGAATGAGACCCTGGCTGGCTTTTTCCTTCTGCACCCCCCCCCCCACCCCATCCCAAGATTACCTAATTCAGTGCAGATCATCAAGTCTGGTACCTTCCAGGAACACAATATATTTCCCACAGACCCATCAGTGTCAATCTTTTCACTTAGCTTTATAACCTCAGGAAAAGGTATCCCAACCCACAATTGTAAAAAAAAAAATTCTGCAGTTGGTTAAATGGGCAGCTGACATAAAAATAAATGTTCTTCTTCAGCATTGGTGCAAAGGACATAAGAAATAGGAGCCCCTCGAGCCTGCTCCACCATTCTATAAGATCATGGCCGATCTGATCCTGGCCTCAACTCCACTTCCCTGCCCGCTCCCCATAACCCTTGATTCCCTTATACAAAAATCTGTCTATCTCCACCTTTAATATATTCAAAGACCCAGCCTCCACAGCTCTCTGGGGTAGACAATTCCAAAGATTCACGACCCTCAGAGAAGAAATTCCTCCTCATTTCTGTTTTAAATGGGCGACCCCTTATTCTGAAACTATGCCCCCTAGTTCGAGATTCCCCATGAGGGGAAACATCCTCTCTGCGTCTACCCTGTCAAGCCCCCTCAGAATCTTACATTTCAATAAGATCACACCTCATTCTTCGAAACGCCAAGGAGTATAGGCCCAACTTGCTCAACCTTATGGACTTAAATGTGTCTCCAGTATCTAGTGTAAGAGTATCTATTTCGAATGGGCCTTTCTAAAGTAGAGATTTTACACTTTGCTTTTAAATAAATGATTCGGACTTGAATCGATATACTGATGTTCAGTCTACCCAAAGCTCATTTGGAAAGGTACAAAAGCAAAATACTGTGAAGGCTGGAAATCTGAAATAAAAACAGAAAATGCTGGAAATACTCAGCATCTGTGGAGAGAGAAACAGAGTTAGTGTTTCAGGTCAATGACCTTTCATCTGAGTTCTACGTTTTAATCACAGGCATCAAAACCAGCTTTTTGCACTTCACTTCAATGTGATTATCAATGGTGATGCTGTAATTTACTATACTGCTGGTGATTTTAATTTTCATGCTGCATACTGTACTTACCAAATGACAGTTTTGGGTCACTGCAACTTAGATAAAACCCAATATTGTCACTATGGAAAAACAAATTCCATTTATATTTGATTTGTGTCTCTACAATGATAAAGATAAATTATCCACACTCTTGTAGAATATTTGTAGAAATAGCCAAGTTAAACCTATCTCTAGTCACTTTTTAACAATCAGGATTGACTGTAAACCAATATGGTGGGTATATTGTGTTTAATTAGTTTAAGACAGAATATAACACACTAGTTATACAGCAAAAACATACAACCATGACAAGTAGTTAGTATCGTTCCGATCGGACAAATGGTTGGCGCACGTGAGCAGTTCTCTAGTTTACGGCCTCTTTCTTTCGTCTGGAGCCTCCTTCGGTAGAGCATGGGATCACTCTGTGTTCGACCAGCCCAACTTTTGGTTCTTTCCTCCACTGTCTGTGGGGATAGTGTTTTTAGGGGTGGGCATGGAAGGGGATCTTGATAACACCTTTTGGCCTATAGAGGCTCCTCTTAAAATACGGTGTCCAATAGGACGTTGAGTTTTTTGTCTAAACTTGCTGATGAAGACCTACCCTTGTTTATAGACTTGAAGACCAATCCATCCACCTGGACCCTCTTGTCTTGTCTGGCCCTCTCCCCCAAAAGCTATAGTCTTTTATCTCATCCTGCCTTGTCCTCCCTGGTCCAGCCGGTTAATACGAATTAATTTTTAATTATCTTTACAAACTGTTCTGTTAAACAACCTCCAACTTCTACCAGAGCGTTATAATTGGTTATTAGCAATAATGGAAGAAACATAGGTTGGCCTTCATTGGCCAAATTAAACACCAAGTCAAAATCCTAACAACAGGCAAGGCCATATCATGCTGTGGGCCCCATTTGCAATGTTATGCATTCTCTAATCTAACTCATTAAAAACTGTCTCACTTCTAATACAAATCTTCCTAGGAAAATAAAACTTAAGCAATCACAGCTAAAACATATCATCATAGGCATTCCCTCGAAGCAAGGATGAATTGCTTGCACACCAAAAAGGGATGAGTTTCAATGAAGGACCTAATATTCCAGATCCCAAACTACATCGTGAAGGATGGAAGATGCCTGTGCTTGGATTTTTTTAATGTGTGGTGGCCATTGCACACCAGCCACCACGCGGACTTGACCGAGCTTGATCTTGGTCCAGTGGCAAGGATTACCCAAGACTAACTGGAGACAGCTCTGCTGCACAGACCGAGCACGCGCACATATCGCAGTGTGGGCTGGCCCATGCTGCCCCTGGGCCCTCACCTCTTCTGGGCGCCAGATTCACGCCTCTCCTGTGCTCATCAGTTCCCTCTACGGACTCTTACCACTCCTTCGCCCCTCCGGCTGTGCCTGCCTGCACTGCAATCAGCGATCTGGCTTCGTAGCCGTCGCCCTCCTGCAGCAGCACGCGCGCTGCTCCCTGCAGTGGTATGCCGCCGCACACTGTTCCCTCCAATGGCCCCAGCCTGCTGATAGTCTTGCAGGCCAGGACCGTGCCGATTTCTGGGCCGGGCCACTGCACACTGTTCCCTCCAATGGCCCCAGCCTGCTGATGGTCTTGCAGGCCGGGACCGCGCCGATTTCTGGGCCGGGCCACCGCACACTGCTTCCTCCAATGGCCCCGGCCACCAAAACATAACCCTTTAATTGTTTTGAACCCTTTGTATGTTTCTGTTCGAGACAATTAATCATTTAAACAAAGTGTTATTTTTAGGTACCCCGAATTTCTAACAAATATTTGAAGTTATTTAACTGAGGGAGTCCAATGAAACATTTATACTGGAGCCCTCTTAGACTCAGGATGCTGGGAATGTTTACTTTTGCTTGCAGTATTGGACTGCATATGAAGGTTGGTCCTTACTTTCTGAGTTTTCATTTTTCACCACAGCAAATGGACAAAAACTTGGTTAATCATCTCACCCAAAAGAGTAGTTGTTCCAATAATTGCACTAACCCTGTAATACTGAACTGGAACTAATACAGTACTGGAATCTACTATCGGAGGCAGAGTGACTGAGCTCTTGGCCACCTATCAGCTGAGCAAAGAGAGTCCGCATTGATTTGTGAAGGTTGGGTCATGTTTGAGTAATCTAGTTGGATTTTTTGAGGTCACTAGCATGGTGGATAGGGATGTCTATGGATGTTGTCTATATGGACTTCTAGAAGGCACTTGATAAATTTTAGCAAAAATTAGAGTGCATGGAATTAGAGGTAACTTGAGACATGGATCAGTTATTTGTTGGGTGGTAGGAAACCGTCAAGACAAAGTGAATATTCTCCCAGCTGCTCCACCCGATCCCTGACCCTCGGCGGCGCCCAGCGAGCTAGGTGAACATCCGGCCGGGCGTTCGGCCCCCCGGCGGCGGCAGCTGTGCCTCTCCTCCGCAGTGGCGTTTGGGCCTCCTCTTTCGTGGCGGCGGCTGGCCTTTTCCCCCTCCTTCAGAGACGGCTGGGCATCTACGTCACAACAGGAATCCAGGTGTGGTCTAACCAGGGCTTCGTGCAGCTGCAGAGGGCTGGCAGCACCCATGGAACAATACCAAAGGAAGTAACTTAATATTAACTTTAATTTTAAACTTTTAAACAACTTGGGAAAATATTTTAAACTTCAGGGGAAACTTTTAAGCAATTTGGAGAAACTTTTAAAACCTCTGGAGAAACTTTTAAACATTTTGGAGAAACTTTTAAACAATGTCAAGGAACCTTTAAGAATTATTTTCTTAGAACATTTTTTACTAAGGAATTGAATACTGTACCCCAATCTAACTAGGAAATATTTTGGTGTGATTTATTAGCATCATTTTCAGTCATTTGAAACCGGATTACTCATGATGCCCGGAGAGCAGGTGAGCCTCCGACCAGTCGACCAGGATATCATCCCCTCCCCCCACCCCCCCCCCCTCCTTGACCGGGCTTTCATCCCTCCTGCGGCGAGCCTTCATCCCTCCATCATGGCTATGACTCTTCCACTCCTTGCTGACCTCCCACCAGGAACTCCAGCGGACAACTGACCCTCCTCATGCCTGCCCCCAACCAAGCCTTGAACCACCCACCATCAAGGGTGCTACTCGGCGCCGAGCTTGCGGCAAACATCTTGCCAGAGACAGTTAGGCTTATACAGCAGTGCCTGGTCTCCAGTCATCTTGAAACCCCTTGCCGCTGGACCAAGACCTTTCTCCGCTTAGCCCGTGTGGTGGCTGGTGTGCAATGGCCATCCCACGTTAAAAGAACTCGCGCACAGGCATCTTCCACTCCATTAACATGAAGTTCGGGAGCTGGAACGTCAGGACCCTCATGGACAACTCCAACAGCGACAAACCAGAATGCTGCACTGCCATAGTTGCCCGGGAACGTAGACGCTTTGACATCGACATTGCCACCCTAAGTGAGATCCGGCGGGCAGGAGAAGGCCAGCTCGAGGAACAAGGTGGAGGTTCCACCTTTTTCTGGAAAGGGAAACCAGAGGAAAAACGGCGCCTTCACGGAGTCGGCTTCGCCATCAAAAATGAGCTGTTCGACTGCCTCAAAGACCCCCCCCCACACCTTATGACTCTTCGACTCGTCCTATCCCGGAACCAATATGCCACAGTCATCAGTGCATACGCTCCAACACTCGATGCAACGGATGAGACCAAAGAGGGTTTTTATTCCAACCTCGAAACATTCCTGTCCCGCGCCTTCACGGGCAACAAACTGATCCTCCTATGTGACTTCATTGCCGGGATTGGCAAAAACACAACCCTCTGGGGAGGCGTGATTGGCAGAGAGGGGGTAGGGAAAGCCAACTCCAGCAGTATACTACTCCTAACAAAATGTCTAGAACATGAACTCCTCATCACCAACATCCTTTTTTGCCAGAGGGACAAATATAAGGCATCGTGGCAATACCCTCGCTCCAAACACTGGCACTTGCTCGACTTATGTCATCGTCCAAGCTAGGGATCGCAAGGATGTGCGCATCACCCGCACCATGACAAGAACTGACGATTGCTGGACAGACCACCGCCTAATCCGATCCATCAACAACATCAACATAGCCCCAAAGCAGAGGGGACAGCAGAAGCAGTGCTGCAAAAAAAGTAAATGCCGGGGCATTTAAAGACCCAGCTAAGAGAGCCCTATACAGTCAGTGCCTCACATGCATGCCTTGATGACCCTGAGATGCAGAATGCCCACAGCGCTTGATCTGCCCTCCAGGCCTCCATAACCAGTGCCTGCGAAGAGACACTTGGTTACTCAACCAGAAAACACTAGGACTAGTTTGAAGAACATGATCAGGAGATCCAAGAACTAATAGATCGCAAGCGCAGAGCATTTCTGAGCTTCAAGCAACAATCCAACTCGGGAACTGCAAAGCAACATTACAGGCGGCTCAAGGCTGAGGTCCAACAAAAAACCTGGGACGCAAAGGTGATGGATGGAGAAAGCACAGGAGATGCAACAACTGGCCGACAACCATGATGTGCGAGGATTCTTCATCGCAGTCAAAGCCACCTACGGTCCAAACTCCCAAGGCCCCACCCCACTGCTGGCCAAGAACGGGGAAACACTCAAGGACACAAAGGCAGTCAGGGCCCGCTGGAAGGAGCACTTCGAAGATCTCCTCAATCGAGACTCTGCCTTTGACTCGAGTGTTCTCGACTCCATCCTGCAGTATGCGACCCGCCACCACCTCAGCGAAACCCCAACGTTGCATGAGGTAGGAAGAGCCATAAGACAGCTCAAGAACAAGGCTACGGGAGCGGATGGAATCCCTGCTCAGGCGCTGAAGTATGACGGAGCGGCGCTGTTGGCGCGGATACATGACCTTATCTCTCTCATCTGGAGGGAGGAGAGCATGCCGGGAGATCTCAGTGATGCAATGATCGTGACCATCTTTAAAAAAGGGGACAAGACCGACTGCGGCAACGACAGAGGAATTTCCCTGCTATCGGCCACTAGGAAAGTTGTCGCTCGAGTCCTCCTCAACCGTATTTTAACTGTGGCCGAGGAGCTCCTCACGGAGTCGCAGTCCGGATTTCATCCCCTATGGAACACAATGGACATGATCTTTGCAGCGCGACTGCTGGAGTAAAAATGCAGGGAGCAGCGCCAGCCCTTATACATAGCTTTCTTCGACCTTACAAAGGCCTTTGGCGCTGTCAACCGCGAGGATCTATGGAGCGTCCCCCTCCGTTTCGGATGCCCCCAAAAGTTCGTCCACATACTTCGCCTGCTCCACGACGACATGCAGGCCGTGATTCTTACCAACGGATCTATTAGACCCAATCCACGTTCGGACCGGGGTCAAACTGAGCTGCGTTATCGCTCCAACCCTCTTCTCAATCTTCCTCAGTGTCATGCTCCACCTCTCAGTCAACAAGCTCCCCGCTGGAGTGGAACTAAACTACAGAATCAGTTTAACCTTCGCTGCCTCCAGGCCAGATCCAAGACCGCCCCAACCTCTGTCGTTGAGCGACAGTACGCGGATGACACCTGCGTCTGCGCACATTCGGAGGCTGACCTCCAGGATATAGTCAACGTATTTACTGAGGCATATGAAAGCATAGGCCTTACGCTAAACATCCGTAAGATAAAGGTCCTCCACCAGCCTGTCCTCGCCGCACAGCACTGCCCCCCCAGTCATCAAGATCCATGGCGCGGCGCTGGACAATGCGGACCATTTCCTTTTGAATATATCTAACGAACTGGCCTCAACAACTTTCTGTGGTAGAGAATTCCACAGGTTCACCACTCTCTGGGTAAAGAAGTTTCTCCTCATCTCGGTCCTAAATGGCTTATCCCTTATCTTTAGACTGTGACCCCTGGTTCTGGACTTCCCCCAACATCGGGAACATTTTTCCTGCATCTAACCTGTCCAATCCCGTCAGAATTTTATGTTTCTGAAATCCCTTCTCATTCTTCTAAATTCCAGTGAATATAAGCTTAGTCAATCCAGTCTCTCCTCATATGTCAGTCCTGCCATCTTGGGAATCTGTCTGGGGAACCTTCGCTGCACTCCCTCAATAGCAAGAATGTCCTTCCTCAGATTAGGTGACCAAAACTGTACACCATCAACGATGCCTCTGCAAGATCCTACAAATCCCCTGGGAGGACAGACGCACCAACATTAGCGTCCTTGACCAGGCCAACATCCCCAGCATTGAAACATTGACCACACTTGATCAGCTCTGCTGAGCAGGCCACATTGTCCACATGCCAGACACGAGACTCCCAAAGCAAACGCTTCACTCGGAACTCCTTCATGGCAAACGAGCCAAGGGTGGACAGAGAAAACGTTACAAGAACACCCTCAAAACCTCCCTGATAAAGTGCGGCATCCCCACCGACACCTGGGAGTCCCTGGCCAAAGACCACCCTGAGTGGAGGAAGTGCATCCGGGAGGGCGCTGAGCGCCTCGAGACTCATCGGCGAGTGCATGCAGAAAACAAGCGCAGGCAGCGGAAGGAACGCGCGGCAAACCTGTCTCACCCTCCCTTACCCTCAACAACTGTTTGTCCCACCTGTGGCAGGGACTGTGGCTCTCGTATTGATATATTCAGCCACCTAAGGACTCATTCTAAGAGTGGAAGCAAGTTTCCTCGATCCCGAGGAACTGTCTATGATGATTCTCCAATTGGCAGGATGTCATAAGTTTCGCAGGGATCTGTACTGGAGCCTCAGCTTTTCACCATATATATTAATGACTGAATGAATAAATAGAGAGTCGTATGACACACAGGTAGAAGGTATAGTAATTTTTGGATGGGATCAGGAAATTGAAAAGCGACATAGACTAAGTGCATGGGCAAAATTATGGTAGATGGAGTTCAATGTGAGGAAAATGTGAGGTTTTTCCACTTTGGATCAAAGAAAAATTGGAATATTTTCTGAATGGCGAGAGCTGTGGACAAGCAAGGGGATATAAGTGTTCAGGTACACCAAGCACTAAAAGCTCATGCGTAGATACAAAAAGGCAAATGGAATGTTGTTCTTTATCTCAGGGATGAAATACAAATGTGAGGAAGTGATGGTTCAGTTGTGCACTGCCTTGGGTAGACCCCATTTGGAGTATTGTGTTCAGTTCTGGGCATTGAATCTCAGGAAAGATTTGAATGGGGTACAACACCGATTCACCAGGGCTTCAAAGGTTAACTTATTAGGGCAGGTTGCTTAACCTTGGCTTGTAGATTCAGGGATGACGTAATTCAGTTGTGTAAAATGATAACAGCATGCGATAGAGTAGATACAGATAAACTGTTTCCTCTGGTGGGGGAATCCAGAACAAGAGGTGAAAATAAAGTTAAAGCCTTGCCATTCAAGAGTAAAATCAGGAAGCATTTTTCACACACAAGGTAGTGGAAATCTGGAACTGATTCCTCCAAATGGGTCAACTGAAGTTTAAGACCAATAGTGTTTGTTTTTTAGCTAAGGGTATCAAAATATACAGAAAATGGAGTTGATGATCATATAATAATACAGCACAGAAATAGACCATTCAGCCCATGTCTGTGCCAGCTTGTGGAAAGAACTATCAATTAGTCCCACTCCTGTTCTTTCCCCATATCTGTAATTTTTTTCCTTTTCAAGTATATATCCAGTTCCCTTTTTGAAAGTTTTTGAATCTGTTTCCACCACCCTTTCAGGTAGTGAATTCCAGATCATAATATACTATGTTTAAAAATAAATTCTCATCTCTGGCAAAGGAACTAGAGCAATCATAAATCTGTGTCCTCTGGTTACTGCCATTGGAAACAGTTTCTCCTTATTTACTCTTATCAAAACCCCATACAATTTTGAACACCTATTAAATCTCCTCTTAACCTGAGGGGATAGAGCTTTGGGACATGCTGGAGGTGATTGTGGCGTGAGGGGAGAAGCCATTGGAGATGAAATGTGGGCGCAGCCATAATCTAATTTTAATTGTGAAATGGGCTCGAGGGGCTGAATTTGCTCCCCACCCCCGTTCCTAATGCAACATCAAAATGGATTCAAATCTGGCCAGCATTTCATCTCGAATGACTTTTCTTCACAGGCCACACAATCGCCTCCATCCACTTGATTGGTGTTATGCCTTGGCAACATCATCCATAAACCTGGAGTCACTTGTCAGAAGAATGTCAATTGTTATGCTCATAATAAATGGTCAGACCAAGTACTGTGTGTAATGAGCAAATGTGACCTTAGCTCCTTTATTGTAGTTCCAGAGTGCAGGTACCTCGTGGGTGGTCTGCTTATATACTGTGCTCCCAAGGGATGCTGGGATCCCTTGGGACGCCAACAGGTAAGCCCTCTGGTGGACAGGTGTGATGTCGGTTACAAGGGGTTAAATACATAACATCACTCCCCCGTGAAGTCAACAATACACTTATTTGTAAGGTGAGACGATCTGGGGCTCTGTGCTCCCTTGTCGATCGTCTTGGTACAAATGTCGGTGTGGTTGGGCTGGTCAGTTCTTCACTGGGCTGTTGGGTAGCCAGCCTTGCCGGGCTGCTGGGGATGATGAGTTCTGTTTCGTGGTCAACTGTGATGTCAGTTGCCATTTGTGTGTGTGTGTTGGAAGGTCAAAGTTGGTGGTGTCCTCTTCAGGTTGTGTATAGCTGTTGGTGAACCGCAGTTTAATTTGATCCAAGTATTTCCTGTGCGTTTGTCCATTGGATAGTTTGACCTGAAACACCCTACTCCTTCTTTGGCTGTGACCATGCCAGCAAGCCATTTGGGACCATGTCCAAAATTGAGCACAAACACAGGATCATTGATCTCTATCACGTGACAAGTTTGTGCGGTTATGGTACACACTCTGATGCCATTTGTCCTCCACGTGATCATGTAGATCAGGGTGGACAAGAGAGAGCCTTGTTTTAAGCGCCCTTTTCATGAGCAGCTCGGCTGGGGGAATCCCTGTGAGTAAGTGGGGTCTGATGCGGTAGCTGAGCAGTACTCGGGACAACCGGATCTGCAGGGAGCCTTCTGACATGCGTTTCAAGCTTTGCTTGATGGTCTGGACTGCCCGTTGTGCCTGGCCATTGGATGCGGGCTTGAACGGCGCAGATGTGACATGTTTGATCCCGTTGCAGGTCATGAATTCTTTGAATTCGGCACTTGTGAAGCACGGCCCATTGTCGCTGACTAAGACATCGGGCAGGCCGTGCATGGCAAACATAGCTCGTAGACTTTGTGGTGGCCATGGACGTGCTTCCAGACATTATTGCACATTCAATCCATTTTGAGTAAGCATCCACGATAACCAAAAATATTTTGCCTAGGAATGGGCCTGCATAGTCTGCGTGGATCCTCGACCACGGTTTGGATGGCCAGGACCATAAACTTAGCGGTGCCTCTCTGGGTGCATTTCTCAACTGAGAGCAAGCATTGCACTGGCGTACACATGACTCTAAATCTGAGTCGATGCCTGACCACCACACGTGGGATCTGGCTTATGGCTTTCAACATCACGATGCCTGGGTGGGTGCTGTGTAGTTCCCCAATGTATGTGTCTCTGCTTTTCTTGGGCAAGACCACACGATTGCCCCACAAGAGACAGTCCACCTGCAGGGACAGTTCATTTTTGCGTCTGGAATGGCTTAATCACTTTCTGCATCTCCACTGGGACACTGGACCAGCTCCCATGGAGGACACAGTTTTTTTTTTACCAGTGACAGTAAAGGATCCTGGCTGGTCCAGGTCCTGATCTGGCGGGCTGTAACAGGGGATTTCTCGTTCTCAAATGCCTCCATGACTATAAGCAAGTCTGCTGGCTGTGCCATTTCCACCTCGGTGGTGGGCAACGGTAGCTGACTGAGAGCATCTGCACAGTTCTCTGTGCCCAGTCTGTGGCAACTTACATAGTTGTATGCCGACAGCGTGAGCGCCCATCTTTGGATGTGGGCAGAGGCATTGGTATTGATCCCTTTGCTCTCTGAGAATAGCGATATGAGTGGCTTGTGGTCTGTTTCAAGATCGAACTTGAGGCCAAACAAGTACTGGTGCATTTTTTTTACCACGTAAATGCACGCCAGAGCCTCTTTTTCAACCATGCTGTGGCGGCCCTTTCGGCCTTGGACAAACTCCTGGATGCATTTGTGTTAATACGGATTCTTTTTCCCTCAATCTGCTTCAGCGAATACACTGACACACGAACACCTTTGTTGCCTTTTCAGTAAAAGACCTTGATTGGAGATTCTCCGGCCAGGACTTATCAGAACAAAGGAATGCTCTCCCTCAGAGTGCGCTCACTTCCTTCGGACAAGCCCCGTTACAATGTAGGGGCGCAACGGTTATACACTTTCGTTACGTAATACAATTGAGGGACATTCAGTTCACCCTATCCTTTTGTGATCCCTCCTTCCCTTTGTCCACTCATGAGCCGACACCTGGCCTTCCTTGCCCAATTAGATACGGGCAAGTGGTTATGTGTAATAGCAACTGTTTTTGCACAAAGAGCTTTTCACCCATTTCCTTATTTGGGCTTGCTATTGCAACAATTTTACTGGCTTGACTAGTAACCAAGACCTTGAGCAATTCTGCTATTCGTGCCAATGTTGTAACATTTGCAGCCTGACATTCTTTTGGTTATCCTTCCATGATTCCTTTGTTCACTTCACTGTCTCCATTGCTATATGTTTTCACACATTCTCATTCCCCCCTTTTATCATTCCTTGATAACCCTGGTGACGATTCCAGGAGTATCGCATTCATCCGTTCGCACTCTCTTTCCTGATCCTCCTTGTCGAATAGGTCTTTAGTTTGCTGGATCATAACCCGGGAGCCCATGGCCACAAGAGGGTTTGCTAACCTTGCCATCATGACTTTACAACAAAGGTTAAAGCAACCAATAATCAAGCAAGAGGTAATTATTACTATGATGAGAATAATTGCCCCATGCATTAGATAGGATCCCCAGGATCCACCTAATAGCCAATCAAACCAGCTAGATTCTCCTGGTGTGGATAACTTCTTCACCTCCCTTCTTATGTGATCAGCAAGATTGGTTATGTTTTCTGAACTATCGGGAATGTAAGTGCAACATTCAGATCCTATCAGGGCACACGTTCCCCCTTTCTCAGCTAACAGATAATCGAGGGCCATTCGGTTTTATAATGCCACGGTCCGTATTGCTACCATTTCGGCCGTGATGTCCTCCAGAGCTTCAGCAGTATAGTTAGCTATCTGTTCCAATACCCTCTCTAGGTTCTGTACTTCATCCATGGTGCGTCCTATCCCGAATGGGAACATTATGACCCCAAAGAACCTCTCGACGGGGGTGAGGGCTTGCCTGTGTCGGCTGGAGACATGTGCTTCCGCCAGGGTACGTGTTTGCCGCACAAATGGCACCACATATCCCAAATAGCAGGATCCTGTCCATCGCCTAGGTAACCAGGGATATGCCCTATGCTCGTACACAAAATACGTGCCGTTATATGTTGCCTTTTTATATATTGTGTTGGGGTCCCAAGACTGGGCCCACAGACCTCCACCTGTTTTATTCAGAAGGCGAGAGAGGATAGTGACTCGTGCACCTGTTGTGATGTTGAGGTTGTGTGGGCAATCGCTGTACCGTATGATATGTCCCTTGCTGCTGGTGTCATTTCGGGTTAAACATATGGTCCCGGTTGGCCTCCCGATCTCCGAGGTATTGGTCAGGACTAAGAATGGGGGTTCCTTTTTATGGTCATAGGGTGGTTGGTACCATCCCTGGAACGTTTGACTAATGGGGTACCCAACACTCTCCCACTCGGTGACGTCCCCGTGGTTGTCCACACGGTAACGGTATGATGCTCCTCCTGCCCTCCGTGATCCCTCTCTTGACCCGCCTTTCATCTTTCGTATTTGCATTGGCCCCCCCTCCTCTCATGCTAGTCTGGCTCAGAAGCCACTTGACAGTCTCAGTTAGGGTCAGTGGAACGGGGCGCAAAGGAATTCCCGCTTTGGAATGTATAGGGATATGTGAGCACGCCCAGCAACGAGAAAAGTTCCCATTTCGCGCATAAACATAAGACGTATACAAAAAGGTGTTTACATGGAGCTCTCGCTTCAGTCTCGTTTCCCACGCGCTGCACTTGACGTACACCAACGCTACTATACAGACTGTGGCACACAGACACAGTTTCATCTTATCGCTCTAGGTTAACAATTACTCGAGAACAAAATGTTTCTTGTAGCGTCTCTATGGACAAGGATAAATAATCTGAATATTTTGCTGATTCAAGAGTTCGGTTTTCTAGCCTCTCTTCTCAGGTCACCGTCGGTGTGGCTGGTTGTCTATCACTACGGGCAGGGGTTCAAACTGTTCTCCTCGGGATCCACTCGGTTAGTCGGGACACTCCAAGGGATGACCTTATTCAGCTATGGAGAAGAGGAAGTCTGGAACAGAAACGGGTTAGGACAACCATAAAATAGGTTCATTAGAGGGTGATGAGCTTGCAGTGGTGCAGGTGAACCCAAGCGCTTCTCCCCTCAACCTTAGCTGCAGTGGGGGTAGTAAGTAACACCTGAAAAGGCCCCTCCCATCGTGGCTCTAATCCCTTTCGAATCCATTTCTTAATCAGGACATACTTCCCTGGTGCCACGAGGGACGATTCGGGCAAAACTGGGAGGTCGAGGTGAGCATCTCGAACCTGGTTGTGGGCGATTCGCAGAGCCTGAGTCAGGGAAAGAACATAGGTGGTCATTTCCTCAGTCATGTGGTGGAATTGGACAGTGGAGGGGACATTCTGATTCCATGGGGTCCTAAGGGCTCTACCATAAATGACCTCCGCGGGGGTCAGTCTAGCCTTACCAATAGGAGTAGTATGGATCTGGAATAGGGCTATGGGAAGGAGTTTGAGCCAATTGAGTCCAGTTGATGCTACCAGTTTGGCAAGCTTAGTTTTAAGAGTTTGATTAGCATGTTCAACTAGTCCCGCAGCTTGGGGTCGGTAGGCACAATGCAGCTGCTGGTTAATGCGCATCTGGGAACAGAATTCCTTGTTAACTTGGCCAATAAAGTGAGGGCCATTATCGGAACTCAGTCGAGCTGGGATACCATATCTAGGAACAATTTCCCTCATTAACACTTTAACAACAGTTTGAGCCTTATTGTCCAGGGTAGGGTAAGCTTCGATCCATTTGCTAAACACATCTACTATTACTAACACATATTTGTAACACTGAACTCTTTGCAACTCAATGTAGTCCAACTGCAAGGTCTCAAAGGGACCTTCGGGTAGGGGCGTCTTACCCCAATCACAGGGGACTCCCTTCCCTGGATTATGCTGTTGTCAAACAAGGCAGCGACTACTGATGTTCTGGGCCAGCGCCTGGAGTCGAGGGTGCCACCAAGTGGCCAAAAGCGTGTCACTTGTCCTTGCTCCACAATGAGTAGCAAAGTGCATAAATTCAATAACCCATAGGGCCAACTCGTCAGACATGCAAGTCTGTTCCGCGGGAGTTGTCCAGAGTTTAGAAACATTATCATAAGTACATCCATAATCTTTCCACAACAGTTTATCTTTTTCAGGAGCGTCCTCCTGTGCTTTAATTACATCTTGGATGGTTGGCATTGGTTTTTCCGAGGCTGACTTATCTTTTGCAAGGTTTTAGTCTGACGCATCTTTTATCCATGCACGTCGAGGTCACTGTGAAATCGGAGGTCAGGGTTAGGTTGGGTTTGTGGACTCCCCGCCGTGGGGTACATTGGCTCTTTTGCCACAGGTGATGGTGCTATGGCTGTGCACTGTACTATCTGTATCTGTCTGGTCCCGTTTTTTAAAAAAAAAAATCTCTTTCAGCTTATTTATCTTAGCCTTTTAACTCTTGAATTTGTTTTGTTTGAGTATCTATTTCTTTATTGTATCAGGCAAGTATTATTACATAAGCTAGTTCTATTTTATTCTGACTATCCCACCATTTCCTTTATCTGTCAGGTGAGTCTTTATTCTATTAAGAAATCCAAATTAATACTGTTCAGTATAAAACGGCTGTCGATGGAAAGGGTTAACTCCTTTACAGGTTTGTAAGAAGAGCTGATGTCATTACGTGACTTCACGTAATCATCTGGAAAAAAAAAAACATTTTTTTTTAAGTCTTTGTGCCTTCAAAACTTGCTTAGAAATTAGGAATCCGTTAAACAGCAGAAATCATTAGTAAAGCTGTATAATAAAAGTCTTCTCATCAGGAAAGGCAGCATTTTAGATTAAATTCCAAATTTTTTTTTAACTTCTAATTCAAGTACTTGCCAAAGATTTTTTTTAAATTGATTTAAAACGAGACCACACATTTTTAATCGGTATTTGTTTACTGAAATTCAATTTCGTTATCAGCCTCGGTCAATGCAAGGCCAACCATTTGACTACGTAGTCTATCAATACCCTTTTCAGAGGTCCGAGTGGAGCTCTTGGTACGTTTTTCGTGCGTGCACTCTTTCTTTAATACACCTCGGGGTTCAACATGTCCTCCTTCCATTAATGAGAGTGCGAACTTAGTGGGGTTTTCCTGCCAACTTGACAGAAGTGATTCATCTTTTCAAACTGCAGTGGAACTTTCTCATAATTTAAAATCATTATCAATGGAGAGTGTCTTTTACCTCTTCCAAAATTTTTTCAATAAAGCCAATATATTTTTCACAGCAAATATCAGCTAGTATTTAGTAAGTTATGTCCTTTTCCATCTCAGAACACTTTTTTTTCTTTCAGCACCTATTTAGTACGTTACGTCTTTTTTTAAGATCTCCTTTCTTCAAATTAGGTTTTGTATTTTACACAGAGGGCTCGTGTCTCGGTAAATTTGTTAATTTAAAATCATCAGACATTCGAAGACACTTTTTCTTTCAAATTCGTTCAATTTGTTTTCTTTCAAGGTTGCGTCTTTTTTTTCCGTCTTTTCCATAACTAGAGGGGAGTCTGGCACGTAGGCTGAGAGGGCTGCTTTTTGTTATCTCAATTGTTCCAGTTTCAAGGTCGTTACAATGTCTCTTCTAAACTGCTAAAGCTTGCTGTTTTTAACATTTTTCAAAAGTCCCTTTAACACCTTCGCAGATAGCTCGCCACTCGCCCAGGAGTTTGACCTGATCCCTGAAGGTATTTCTAGATTGTTTCCAAACTTTTTAGTTTTATATCTCCTATTTTCTTTGAGATCAGATTTAAGATCATTTTTTTTTTTGAATCTAACTCAGTATTTTGCTGTGCCTTCTCTTAATATCTCAAAATCCCAATTCAAATTTTGTAATTTCAATCTTTATTTAAAACTTTTTTTTTGAGCTAGAAGCTTTCTTTTTTAAAAGGCATTCTTTACCTCATTCCTAGACTAAATTTATGTCTTTCAACCCAATGTAATCAATCATTGCATGTTTTCTTTCGACAAGTAAGTGAGCGTGTCAAATAAATTCTTTTTTTTTTCAACCACCGGGACCATGTATTTTTTATCTTTTACTCAACAAATCTATCCTTTGTGCATTTCCTAGCTCCGTAACTTATCATCCGAATATATCCACACCTGCGTTCCTAACTTAAAATGTAATTCAATAAGGTTCACACTCTTAAACTTTCCACATACAGGACAACACTACGAAGGGTTTAAAAAAAACTTTCACTCTTTGAAAAAGTGGGTGGAGCTAAAACAAACCACAACTCTCCGGTTTCCCAAACAGGCTTTCATTCTGCAGTCAAAATCACACAAGTACTTCTCATTCAAAACAGACGTTCACAAAAGTCTCTCTTCTTTCCTATTAATTGTTTTGGCCGGCTCTATTTTTGGATCCATGATTGCCCATTCCCGCGTTGCCCCGCGGTAAAGAAATATTTTATCCTTGCACAATTCCTCACGTAGCCTCACATCGCCCCGTGATTTAGTTTTACACAATTGACCATCATCTAATAATTTGTTCAAGGCTCCAGATAACAGTCTAAATTGTCCAGCTCTTTCAGGGAATTCTTCACATAACTTCTGTAGCGGACTACCCGCATCCATAGTTTTATCTAAATGATTACCCATCCTCGCGTCGCCCCGCGTAGGATCAGGGTCCTAATTAGTCCCGATTGTCCCCACGTCGTCCCGCGGTGGAATAAGTTATCTTATCCAGAGCCTAGGTGGACCAAGTGATATACAAGATCGACGCCGTACCTGGCATAAGTACAATTTTAAATTTACACAGTCCCGCGTCGCCTCGCGATTTCCCTTTCCCTCCCGCATCGCCCCGCGGTAACTCGTTTAAGTCCAATCAGCGCCTAGACAGGCCAAGTGATATACAAGGTCGACGTCATACCTGACTTGGACACTTATTTCCCAAGTTTAGAAGGTATTCGCCAGATTGACCTGGATCTCGTTCAGACGCTACCTGAGAACCAGCGAGTGGCCAAACTTTCCTCAGACTTTTGGAACTGAAGGAAATTGAAGTGGTATTTTAAAGGGTACTCACTCCAGTGGCCACTTTCCTCCCGTCTCGTCCAAGGCTAGTCTGGCTCTTAAGTCGCAAGCTTTCGGCAGTCGTCTGTTGAGATCCCACTTCTGACACCAAATGTTAATACGGATTCTTTTTCCCTCAATCTGCTTCAGCGAATACACTGACACACGAACACCTTTGTTGCCTTTTCAGTAAAAGACCTTTATTGGAGATTCTCCGGCCGGGACTTATCAGAACAAAGGAATGCTCTCCCTCAGAGTGCGCTCACTTCCCTCGGACAAGCCCCGTTACAATGTAGGGGCGCAACGGTTATACGCTTTCGCTACGTAATACAATTGAGGGACATTCAGTTCACCCTATCCTTTTGTGATCCCTCCTTCCCTTTGTCCACTCATGAGCCGACACCTGGCCTTCCTTGCCCAATTAGATATGGGCAAGTGGTTATGTGTAATAGCAACTGTTTTTGCACAAAGAGCTTTTCACCCATTTCCTTATTTGGGCTTGCTATTGCAACAATTTTACTGGCGTGACTAGTAACCAAGACCTTGAGCAATTCTGCTATTCGTGCCATTGTTGTAACATTTGCAGCCTGACATTCTTTTGGTTATCCTTCCATGATTCCTTTGTTCATTTCACCTTCTCCATTGCTATATGTTTTCACACATTCTCATACGCAACCGGTTGCAAAATTCTCGATTCATTAGCCTGTTGTCACACACACCCGACCCCGTATGACGACGCATCATAAGCTAACACTAGTTGTTTACAGGGGTTATACAGGACAAGCAGTTTGTTAGAACGCAGTAAATTTCTGGCTTTCTTAAAGGCAGCCTCTTGTGAATTCCCCCATACCCAGTCGTCTCCCTTGCGCAGTAGCGCATGCAGGGGTTCTAGTAGGGTGCTTAACCCAGGTAGGAAATTACCGAAGTAGTTAAGGAGT
Organism: Pristiophorus japonicus; assembly: GCF_044704955.1. Taxonomy (NCBI): domain Eukaryota; kingdom Metazoa; phylum Chordata; class Chondrichthyes; family Pristiophoridae; genus Pristiophorus; species Pristiophorus japonicus. The sequence goes on from NC_091993.1 coordinate 83,781,685, forward strand.
CCCAGAAATTACCAGCTCTATCATGTTCCATGACCGTGGTGCATTCTTGATGGCCTCCATCTTGGCGCGGTGGGTCTCGTGCTGTCTGCTGCGATCCTCCTTCCTAATAATTCGACGTCCTGTGCCAGGAAAACACACTTCGAGCATTTCAAACTGAGCCCCACGCGATCCAACCGACTAAGAACCTCCTCTAGGTTCTTCAAGTGCTCCATGGTGTCCAGACCTGTAACCAATATGTTGTCCTGGAAGACCACTGTACAAGGAACCGACTTCAGCAGGCTTTCCATGTTTCGCTGGAAGATCGCTGCAGCCGACCGAATCCCAAACGGGTACTGGTTGTAAATAAATAGACCTTTGTGCGTGTTAATACAGGTGAGGCCTTTCGAAGACTCCTCCAACTCCTGCGCCATCTAGGCCGAGGTCAGGTCCAGTTTGATGAATGTCTTTCCTCCAGCCAGGGTCGCGAATAGGTTGTCTGCCTTGGGTAGCAAGTACTGGTCCTGCAGCGAAAAACAGTTAATCGTTACTTTATAGTCACCGCAAATTCTAATTGTACAGTCCTCCTTGAGTACCGGAACAATCGGACTGGCCCAGTTGTTGAACTCCACCGGTGCGATGATGCCCTTGCGTTGCAGCCTGTCTAGCTCGATTTCCACTTTTTCACACATCATGTATGGTACTGTCCGAGCCTTGTGGTGGATGGGTCACGTACTGGGAACCAAATGGATCTGCACTTTCGCCCCCGAGAAACTTCCAATGCCTGGCTCGAATAATGATGGGAACTTGCTTAGTACCTGGGTACATGTGGTGTCATCCACTGACAAAAGCGCTCGGATGTCGTCCCAGTTCCAGCGGATTTTCCCCAGCCAGCTTCTGCCAAATAACGTGGGGCCATCCCCTAGCACAATCAATAGCCGGAATTGGTGTACTGCTCCATCATAGCAGACTTTGACTTCAGCACTGCCAATTACTGGGATTAGTTCCTTTTGTATAAGTCCTTAGCTTCGTGTGAATGGGGCTGAGCTTGGCCCTGTATGCCGCCTTCCCCCACAGCCTGTCGAAGGCCGTTTTACTCATTATGGACTGACTTGCCTCCGTGTCCAGCTCCATGACACTGGAATACCGTTCAGTTCAACTTTCAACATTATTGGTGGGCATGTTGTCTTGAACATGTGTACCCTGTACATCTTTGCCTCCTCCGTACGAGTTTCTAATTCTGTCTGATCCACTGTGGACCGATCTTTCTCTGCAACGTGGTAGTTTGTAGCTCGCCTGCACATTCTTTGGAGGTGTCCTATTGTTTTGCAGCCATTGCGCGCATAGTGCTTAAAGAGACATTGTTGGGGCCGATTATCACCCCCGCAGCGCCAACAGGGTGTTAACTGCCTCGCATTAGCAGATGATGACGGACTCTGGGTCAATTGAGGTCGGGCCACAGCAGCCGGCGTGTACATTCTCCCCTGTACATTTCTGCTCAAAACCGACATTACTTTATGCACAGTACTGGCCAAAGCTTATTTGTTCTGCGAAATCTGCTTGGTGTTGTCGCTGATGGACATAAATGCTTGGGCTATCGTTATGGCTTTGCTCAGATTTGGAGTTTCTACAGTCAACAGTTTGCGAAGGTTTGTCTCATGTCCGATGCCCAGTACAAAAAAGTTCCTGAGCATTTGTTCTAGGAATCCCTCAAACTCTCAATGTCCTGCAAGGCACCTTAGTTCGGCGACATAACTCACCACTTCCTGGTCCTCCGATCGCTGACACGTATAGAACCGATATCCCGCCATCAAAACGCTTTCCTTAGGATTTAGGTGCTCCCGGACTAGGGTACACAGTTCATCGTAGGATTTCTCTGTTGGTTTAGCTGGGACCAGGAGATTCTTCATGAGGCCATATGTAGTGGCTCCACAGACGGGAAGGAGGATCACCCTTCATTTGGTCGCATTCTCGTCCCCTTCCAGCTCGTTGGCTACGAAGTATTGGTCGAGTCTCTCCACGAAGGCCTCCCAATCGTCCCCCTCCGAGAACTTCTCCAGGATGCCGACTGTTCTTTGTATTTTCGTGCGGTTCGTTATCTTGTCGCTAATTGTTATACTCATAATAAATGGTCAGACCGAGTACTGCGTATAATGAGCAAGTGTGACCTTAGCTCCTTTATTGTAGTTCCAGAGTGCAGGTACCTCGTGGATGACCTGCTTATATACTGTACTCCTAAGGGATGCTGGGATCCCTTGGGACTCCAACAGGATGATCCTCTGGTGGACAGGTGTGATGCAGGTTACAAGGGGTTAAATACATAACACCAATGACTCCAACTTCACCTCTCCACCAACCTGAACTAGCTGTGCTGCAACTTTCTCCAACTCATAGGGAAGTTGGAAGCCACCCTCCATTCAATTTCCCCCTATCCAGTTATTTGCTTAGGTTGAATCTGACATGACATAACCTCAGTATGCCATTTTTATCCATGAGCTAAACTTCAAAGCCACACCCACCCCTTTTATTCTTTCCTCCCCTTCCCCCTTTTCCTGCCTCTGAATCTGGTTAAAATATGTTAACCTCTCTAACTTTTCCAGTTCTGACAAAGGGTCACAGGCTTGAAATGTTAACTCTTGTTTCTCTCTCCACGGATGCTGCCTGGCCTGCTGAGTGTTTACTGCATTTTCAGTTTTTGTTCCACCTTCTAGACTGTTTGCATTCATCTTGTTTATGCCATTGCCTATAAACCAGTCCCACAGACCCTTATTCATGCATTAAAAAAAAGTGAATGTGCAATTTCTGCAGCACTCTCCATGCCAGCTTCCTAAACTCCATTTAATTCAGAATTCTGCAGCTAGTATTCTATCCCATGCCAAGTCTCGCACACCTATTATCCCCGTCTTTGCCCACCTTCACATAGGCCTATATACCTAAGCAAATCGACTTCAAAATTCTTATCCTCAAACCTCCTGGCCTCACTCCATCTGATTTTTGCAATCTGCATCCTACATCTCAGTACACACCATCCGCTCTTCCAGCTGCAATCTGTATCTAGCCGCTCACTGGCAGAGCCCTCACCCACAACATCCCTACACTCGAACGAATTCAACACTTGTACCTTCCCATCTCTCCCATATCTTCAAAGACTACCTCCCCTTCAGTCACCTCACATAACTTACAAGCCTACTTTCTGCTCCTCGCGACATGTATTACGTGAAAGACTCTATACAAAGTCTAAGCTGTTATGACCAAATCATTAGCCACATTTAAGGACATCAGAGTATATTTTCAATTTGCAGAGAATTGCTTGGAATGTACGCTTTCAGCAGAAATACATTCTGTTGGGCAGCTCTGACAGCTTCCAAGCAAACTACTCAAAATTGGACTTCATTGGGAGACTTGTCAAAGTTGTCATCATAGCCATGTACTCTGGGTATGTTACTCAGTAACTCTGCTGAGTCATCGAAATCCATGGCTCGGCCTTGGACAGCGTGGACCATTTTCCATACCTCGGGAACCTATTATCAGCAAGGGCAGACATCGATGACGAGGTCCAACACCGTCTCCAATGTGCCAGCACAGCCTTTAGTTGCCTGAGGAAGAGTGTGTTTGAAGACCCCAGGACCTCAAATCTGGCACCAAGCTTATGGTCTACAGAGCAGTAGTGATACCCGTCCTCCTCTGGCTCAGAGATGTGGACTATATACAGCAGACACCTCAAAGCGCTGGAGGAGTACCACCAGCGCTGCCTCAGCAAGATCCTGCAAATCCACTGGGAGGATAGACGCACCAACGTCAATATTTTCGATCAGGCCAACATCCCCAGCATCGAAGCACTGACCACACTTGACCAGCTCTGTTTAGCGGGCCACATTGTCCGTATGCCCGATTGAGACTCCCTAAGCAAGTGCTCTATTCGGAACTCCGACATGGCAAGCGAGCCCCAGGCGGGCAGAGGAAACATTTCAAGAACACCCTCAAAGTCTCCTTGATAAAGTGTAACGTCCTCACTGGCACATGGGAATCCCTGGCGCAAGACCGCCCAAAGTGGAGGAAGAGCATCCGGGAGCGTGCTGTTCACCTCTAGTCTCGTCGCTGAGAGCATGCAGAAACCAAGTACAGACAGCAGAAGGGGCAAACCAGGATCCCCACCCACCCTTTGCTTCAACTACTGTCTGCCCCACCTGTTTCAGAGACTGTAATTCTTGCATTGGACTGTACAGCCACCTGAAAACTCACTGAGTGGAAGCAAGTCTTCCTCAATTTTGAGGGACTGCCTCTGATGATGATGAACTCTGCCGAGCTTCAATTTAATTGAGAATCAACCGAATTCAACCAGATTTTTCCCTCAGTCTATTAACAATCCTAAACATTTTAAACACAATATTCAGCTAATCTGCCTCCTAAATCAGCAACCACAAGTAGTAAGACATTTAAAAAGGAGATAAAAAAAAGCCCATTACACCAAGGTGTCACAAGGGAATAGAACAATCATTACCTGTTGGAGCGCTGAGTGACTGGGCAGCATTCAAACTCTGAAATTATATTCACTTCAGATTAGCATCAAGAACTGAGCACAAGGGCAAAGGTGGCAGAGGGTCACATTATACAGAACATAGATGGCATGCATAATTGGAAAAATAAGTTCGGCACCCTGGAAGCTCATTGTAAAGTGCATGAAGGTTTACAGTGATGATATGGAAAAGATTTCATTGCAAAGCCTTCATACATATTTTTTTGGCAAAGAATGTCAAACCCACCAAACTGCTTTCTGTCAGAAAACCTACCTCTGTTTATTAAACCCTGGGCCATTCTAACAATGAATTCAACAGTCATCAGATTGTTTCATTTCAGACAGAAGAACTCTACCACTCATGACAAGAGGTTTGGTGCACTGCAGTGACAAATCTACTTGAAAGCCTACTATTCCCCTGAAGTTCAGAAGCTGAGTTTCACTTGGAAAGTTTTAATTTGTACCAAAATAGACCTGCCACATGTAGATAACTAAGAATGGATTCTAATATCCATTCTGCCTGTTGGAATCATGAGCAAGTCATTCTCAGCTCACAGGACTTGTGCACCAAAATGGAGATCTTTATCACTTCAGACATTCAAAATGGAAAACTTCAGATCAACCTCAGCCAGCAAACACACAACTTTTCACTCAGGTTCAGCTCTTTTCAGAGTCTTTTTGGAAGATTCAAGTTTTATAAATATCAAGTCAATTTATTTAAAACACTTTAACTTTTTTCATGAAAAGCCCAAAAAACATTCTTCCAACAGTTGATAAAACTACAGCTTTGGCTGCCACAGCATTTCAAATGCCCTTCAACCTGAATGTATTGGAAAGAGAAATTGTTCCTTAAACAATCATTCTGATCTTTATTTTATACAGTTTTTTGCTATATCGTTAGGATATTAAGGGGGTAGGGGGAGGGGAGGCAACAGACAAGACCATTCCTCATTGAAGTAGCAGCTGCTACTTTCTCATGATTTTTTTAAGCAAAGGAATCACATCCCATTTCATTCGCATTGCTACCTTCTTCGGGATTACTTAATACAAGTCATTAATCCATGAATTTTCAAGCCAAATTAATGCCCAAATCCCATAGTCACCCCATTGGCTCTTGGCTCTCCTGCTCTACTTCCCTTGGCTTTTCTTTATTCACCTACTGGCTGATCTCCTCAATGTATTTCTGTGCCATTGGCATCTCTCCTGCTGGATCTTGCTCTGGTCTTTTCCTGCTTGTTCTTGCTACCATTGCTCTGACCTCGCTGCTCAGTTGGTCTGCAGCCTGTTGAGCCATTCTCGTCATAGTTGCTTTATGCCCCTGGACAAGTATTTTTCACCGAAAATAGGCTCTTCAGGTGGGGGAAGGAAAAAAAAATTGTTTCAGCCTTTGCTCAGTTGTAGAGATGTACCCTCTGAATTAGGTCATGGATGCAAGCCTCACTCCAAACATTTGAGTGCATAATCTAGTAGCAGTGGATTTTCTTTCAATGTCTTGGGCACCATTTATTCCTCAGACAACATAATTAAAAACTAGATTCTCACTTTTATGTAGGAATTTCTGTGTGCAAATTAGCTACTGTATTTGGCTACAAAACAGTGAGTACATTTCAAAAGTATTTAATTGTTAAGTGATTTAGGACATCCTGAACAAGTGAAATTATATTGTAATATGAAAATCATGTACAATATCTTTTTTTTCCCTCTATCCTGATCGGTAGACATTGATATCTGTAATGGATGATAACTTGTATTTATATAGTACAGCAATGTAGAAAAATGTTTCAAGGTGTTTCACACAGGCATAATCAGAAATAAATGTCTAAAAACTGGTGTTTTAAACAGGTTATGAAAGGAGGAGAGGGAGGTGGAGAGGCAGCAGTTTTTAGGGAGGGATTGATGGAATTCCAATGTATGTGACATATGCGAGGAGCTGGAGAATATCGGAGTTTTTTTTCGGCGTCCAGGTCGGGGCTGCGCCGTTTTCGGCGCGGCCCAAAACTTGGGCCCTAGAAGTGGGCTGCAAAGTTTTGGATGAGATGAAGTTTACTGTTGGTAAAGGGTGGGAAGCTGGTCAGAGGGCATTGGAATGGGAAAATGAGTCTGGCAGTGATAATGTCATAGATAAGGTTAGAGTGAAATATATAAAGTGATAATGTAATCCTCTTGGTCCTGAACACACATTTTACTTTAAAGGAGCTTATATTTAGGAGTTTTAATATTTAGACTTTAACCTCTTCTCCAGCCTAGTATTTCATCATGGAAAATGTAGGTCAGATCCATTTTGATCTGTCAAAATCTGACCTTTGTAAGCTGTCTGACTTGGGAGTTTTTGTTCAGTGTGGATGCAATGCAGATTTTACTCGAGAACAGATAGTGTGTTCGTGCCTTGTCTTTCCTTCCCTTCCTTTCCCGCTTTGGTTATATTGAATGGAAATAATCCTACGTGGCTGTTCAATTTTGAGTTGGTTTAACAGTAATGCATGTACACTACAACTAGCATTGCTCAGACATTAAAGCTGCAATACAAATCCAGACTTGGACCCTGACCTGACTCGAGAAAACCGATGAGAGCCCTGGAGTGGTTGTCTTGCACTGTTTAGGTTTGACACTGCATGGAGTATAACTCGTGTGTGTGGTGTCAAAACTCTTTTTTTTTTTTAATTGCTCAGGGGCACAATATACCTTCTAGACACTCATAAACTTAAGCTAAAATTAAATGTTGAAAGTGCAGGCATCCTAAATGTAAATTTTTTAACTATTTGAAAAGGAGCTCTGCTTTTGTGAATGACCACATGTACAAAGATCTTCCCAGGCAGTATAAACTCTGCTCTCCAGCTGGAACTCAAACTGGCAGCTGCAGTATAAATTGCAAAAAAGAATTCATGATATACAGGGGGGAAAAAAAGACTACGTGCTTAAGCGCAATGCAGGTATGAGCTGTTCGAATGTCAATTTGACAAATCAGGGAATTGTCTTTTCCCAGTGAGGATATTACAGTTGCATAGATAAATGTATTTAGTGTCAAAGATTTTTAATAAAACTGGTCGTAATTTGTGCTGTTTTATTAATGACTGTTGGAACCACACTTTCGCCAGCACCATTTATGATAAATGATCAAGAATTAAGTTGCTTTTAAGAACATAAGAATTAGGAACAGGAGTAGGCCATCTAGCCCCTCGAGCCTGTTCCGCCATTCAATAAGATCATGGCTGATCTGGTCGTGGACTCAGCTCCACTTACCCGCCCTCTCCCCGTAACCCTTAATTCCCTTATTGCTTAAAAATCTATCTATCTTTGACTTGAAAACATTCAATGAGCCAGCCTCAACTGCTTTCTTGGGCAGAGAATTCCACAGATTCACAACCTTCTAGGAGAAGAAATTCTTTCTCAACTCGGTTTTAAATTGGCTCCTCCGTATTTTGAGGCTGTGCCCCCTAGTTCTAGTCTCCCCCACCAATGGAAACAACCTCTCTGCCTCTATCTTGTCTATCCCTTTCATGATTTTAAATGTTTCTATAAGATCACCCCTCATCCTTCTAAACTCCAATGAGTAAAGACCCAGTCTACTGAATCTATCATCATAAGTTAACCCCCTCATTTCTGGAATCAGCCTAGTGAATCGTCTCTGTACCCCTTCCAAAGCTAGTATATCCTTCCTCAAGTAAGGTGACCAAAACTGCACGCAGTACTCCAGGTGCGGCCTTACCAATACCTTATACAGTTGCAGCAACACCTCCCTGCTTTTGTACTCCATCCCTTTCGCAATGAAGGCCAACATTCCATTTGCCTTTCTGATTACCTGCTGCACCTGCAAACTAACCTTTTGGGATTCATGCACAAGGACCCCCAGGTCCCTCTGCACCACAGCATGTTGTAATTTCTCCCCATTCAAATAATATTCCCTTTTACTGTTTTTTTTCCCCAAGGTGGATGACCTCACACTTTCCAACATTGTATTCCATCTGCCAAACCTTAGCCCATTCGCTTAACCTATCCAAATCTCCTTGCAGCCTCTCTGAGTCCTCTACACAACCCGCTTTCCCACTAATCTTAGTGTCATCTGCAAATTTTGTTGCACTACACTCTGTCCCCTCCTCTAGGTCATCTATGTATATTGTAAATAGTTGTGGTCCCAGCACTGATCCCTGTGGCACACCACTAACCACCGATTTCCAACCGGAAAAGGACCCATTTATCCCAACTCTCTGCTTTCTGTTCGCCAGCCAATTCTCTATCCATGCTAATACATTTCCTCTGACTCCGCGTACCTTTATCTTCTGCAGTAACCTTTTGTGTGGCACCTTATCGAATGCCTTTTGGAAATCTAAATACACCACATCCATCGGTACACCTCTAGCCACCATGCTCGTTATATCCTCAAAAGAATTCCAGTAAGTTAGTTAAACATGATTTCCCTTTCATGAATCCATGCTGCGTTTGCTTGATTGCACTATTCCTGTCCAGATGTCCCGCTATTTCTTCCTTAATGAGTTTCAAGCATTTTCCCCACTACAGATGTTAAACTAACCGGCCTATAATTACCTGCCTTTTGCCTGCCCCCTTTTTTTAAACAGAGGCGTTACATTAGCTGCTCTCCAATCCGCTGGTACCTCCCCAGAGTCTAGAGAATTTTGGTAGATTATAACAAATGCATCTGCTATAACTACTGCCATCTCTTTTAATACCCTGGGATGCATTTCATCAGGACCAGGGGACTTGTCTACCTTCAATCCCATTCGTCTGTCCAGCACTACCTCCCTAGTGATAGTGATCATCTCAAGGTCCTCCCTTCCCACATTCCTATGATCAGCAATTTTTGGCATGGTTTTTGTGTCTTCCACTGTGAAAACGGAAGCAAAATAATTGTTTAAGGTCTTAGCCATTTCCACATTTCCCATTATTAAATCCCCCTTTTCATCTTCTAAGGGACCAACATTTACTTTAGTCACTCTTTTCCGTTTTATATATCTGTAAAAGCTTTTACTATCTGTTTTTATGTTTTGCGCAAGTTTACCTTCGTATCTTTGTTTTGAAAACCCATGTAACGGATTGCTGTGTCAAACCTGTTGATACCCAATATTTTCAAATTAGCATTTTGCTTTTTACAGAAACTTGGTTCTATGATTTTTCAAAATTAACACAGTATGTCACTATGTTGTACTTCACAGGATTGAGAAGTTTGTTGTTCTGAGGCCAAGATAACGTAGTTATTGTGCAACCATAAGTTAAAAGTCTTCAATGGATAATGTGTTGTCTAGAAGGGAGCTTGGTTACCTAGATTCTTGATTTTCTGAGGGTGCATTCCCATCCAGGAAGCATTCTAACCAGTTCATCAAGAAGTTGTGTTGGCCATTGTAATGTATTTGCTTCATGGGTTCTTTGCTTAAGAATTCATAGCAACACATTGCTATTAAATACTAGTTGGTTTATTAACAAAGGTTAACAATCATACTACACATTACCAGTTCATCCACTAGGCTCAAAACTGCATACCTCATCGTGGATGACCTAGACCCAACTGACTGGGGTTTTATTGAGTCTTGTGAACATCACATGACTGATTAAGCCACTCACAGTGCAACAGCTCTACAACTATTTTTAGTGCATACTCACAGGTACATACATTACAGCTATATCCATAGGTTGATATGTTTTCGCTTCCCAACTAAAATCCTAGCATGTAGGATGAAATAGCAAAGGAGAGGGAACTGATACAGAAGGAAACCTGAAATAATGAGCTACTTGTACACAAGACTATGATTAGAGATATTTATAACCAATGTGCCGGTCTTCACAATCATCCAGGTTGGATAACTGTGAATGATTAGATTTTGTTAAAGTAAGTGGAACCAGTTGAAAATGTACTGAAATCAAGGGAGTGTTAGTCATTATTACTAGAACAATGAAGAGGGATACTTTTCACCTTCCAAAAATAGATTGATTTTGCAGTTGGACAATTATGGTTCTCGATCTGTCCAGGTTTACCATCCTATGTGACGCATGGACTTGGAGAAAAGTGGACCTCTGTTCAATGTGCTGTAAATATATTGTTTTTCTTTTTGAGTACTACTAACTGAAATCCAAATAAAAGATAAATACACAATATTGGCATCTGAATGAGAAAAGATGGGTTAACGTGTTGGGTGTAAGTCAGTTGTAAAAAGTGACAAAGGGTTATATCGTCAACTTTCTGATGCACATTTCTAGTAGTTTCTTGGTAGAATTTCTGCTTCAAATTTAAGAAATGAATATAAAACTTCTCTTGATCAGACTGCATGGAATTGCTGGAAGTTTCCATTTGTTTTTATGAAGTGTAATTTGCAGATCTAATGGGATAGAATGTAAATTGTTTTAAGAGAACAGGAAATACAGGTGCCTTGCTACTCTGATCTTTATATAAGAAAACACTTTTGCACTGTCTGATCTGCTGTATTCACTTCTGAGTGTCTATTCGGTTTTTTTAAAGTAAAAGAGCTGGGATTTCAGGAAAGTTTTCTGTAGATTTATTACAAAGCCGATTCATTTTTGTCAAACAATCTATGCTTTTTATGACTGAATTCAGTAAACTGTTGCTAAGTATTGGAATTTCTTTACAAGATCTTATGAATATTCACTTTGAATGCAACAAACCTTGGTAGATCACAACAGTAGGCAAGACTTTAAAGTCATTGATAATTGTGTCCACTTAAGTTTGGTGTGATTACTTTAAAAGCCAAATAAATGAGTTTTATGGTGAATTTTTTTTAAGTAATTGTTAAAGTAGATACAGTGCCACTGTCTGGCTGAGCATCAAGGCAGATAATCCGAATGCAAGTTAGAATATTTACTGCAGCTGTGCTTATTGAGCTGTCAGCTGTGCATTATAATCACTTGTTTAGCTTTCTAAGTGTGAGTCAGCCCTTCAGGAATGGTTGTAAATTATATTAACGCCATTACTTCTGTGAATCTGGGTGTTTCAGATGGCACAAAAATACATTTTGTTTCTAACCAAACAATGTAAATGCAGTGGGATTTGTGTGAAGTGGCCATATTTTAACTTTAATCTCAATTTCAAACTCTGATTAATTTCCAAGATTATGGGGAGAAGAGCAGCTGCAAGTGCAAATTGTTTCTCTCTGCCCCCCCCCCCCCCCCACCCTTGAGCCTCCCCCCATATCTGGCTGGCAGGAAGTGCTGTTCAGCTGAAGTCCTTTCACATGCTGCAGTGCTGGGGAAATAGCCAAATCTGGAACGGTTATCTCAGGGCAGCATCAGTTTCTGCAGCTGCAGTTGCCATGATTGTAGTCGTCTAACTTGAAACAAAACGAAGGGTGAAAGAATATTGGTAGCAGAAATAAACTGCTTCAAGGACAGGGATCCAATTTCCAAATGTAATTTTTTTAAGGTTATTTTGTGCTCATCAAAATTCGGCTATCTGTGCTGGGAAATGGAAAACTTTGTTGCTTTTGGCCTCTGTCGTCAGTAGCAGGCATTCCCACCGGGCCCAAATTTTCCCCAGCACTGGGTGCTGTTTTTATTTTGGCGCCCAGTGATATTTCTGGCGCTAAAGCTCAGTTTGAAGATTTCCCAATGTTGGGGGGCCGGTGTCTACTACCGGCGCCAGATTGTTTTGCACCAAACATTCTGGTGCTGGTCTACCTATAAAGAAGGCTCCTGTGCTATTTCTGTGCATAAGGCCAAGTTTCCTCCCGAAAAATGTTTTTTAAACCGGCGCACAGACCCTAGAAGCACTGTAGGAAAAACCCTTACCTTCAATTACAGAAACCCGTGCTGGCCCACTCCTCTCCCCGGCCGAAGGGCCTCCCCTGCTATTTTATATACACTTTATGCATCTTAAAAATAAATCAGATAAAGCAAAACTCGCCATTAATGCTCCGAAATCTAAAGAAAAGAAATCCAAAGTCTGTGTTGACTGCTGCTAGAGTGACGGTAGGAAAATAAAAGAAATCCAAATAAAATAAAGCCAAAGCTAGGGTGACTGTTTGCTGGAGTATCAGCCAAGAGAGGTCCCCTAAAAGGGCGCAAAGTTTTTTTAAAATTTTCTTCATTTTTTTTTATGCGCATTTGTATTTAGGTGGCCATTTATTTTTGAAGAGCATGTGTGGTGTACATTTCAGGCGCATGCTTGAAGCCCCGTCCTGCCGGAGGGAATCGGGTAGCCCCGGCGCCAGAAGGTGTGTTGGATTAAGAAAATTTAGGATTTTTATTTTCAGCGCCGAGGGGCCTAAAAACAAACCCGCCGTCCAGGTGAGTGAGCGCCACTATTTTTATTTTGGGGAAACTTGGGCCCCAGGCATGTCAAGGGATGGATACAGAGAAGAGTTCCCTCGACTGTGCCCAATATTGCCTTCACCTCAAGGACACTTCATACTGCACCATGTGGCACTTTGACTTTTCATGCCAGCTGGGCTTGTAGTCTCTGAACTTGAATGCCAATTTAATATTACTCAGTGCAAACTGAGCAGTTTGTGCCATGGACAAAAGCCTAGGCAGAACTGGTTGAACTGCCAGACTTATTTCAGAAGGACTCTTGCAACTGGTGAGAAGAGAAGACTTTCATTCATCAGTCTGAATTAAGAAGTTGCACTCCGGTGTCAGACAGAAATGTTCAAGCGCTTGTTAGTTGCAGGAAGTTTTGGAATTCATTAATAAAAATGCAAATTTATTTTTGACTGTAGGATGAAGTTGCTGAGCAACACAATCCAATGACACAAATGACTCGAGTTGTGTAAGCCCCCTAATTGTGCTATTGTTGTTGTGTCTCTCCCATCTGTTTATAATTGTGTAGCACTGTAAGTTTTGTACATAATTAGTAATCCATGTAATCCTTTTCTGTGACGATGTCAAAATAATGTTTTTAAATGAGAAAGGTCGAGTAGAGAATGAAGCTGTGCCATTAAATCATGCTATTTGCTGTAAAATATCTTGGTCCATTTTTTAAAAATTCCTTGCTATGGTTTTCTTGACTCCTATATTGTCAGGTTATAATTGATTCTAATATGTGGGGTGCTCAAGGAGAATGACTAATAAGAGCACGTCTAACTGTGAACATTCTTCACAGACTCTTTTCAACCTTAATTAGAATTACTGCTTATTGCAGAGGTTTTCCGATACTTAACCCCAGAAGCAAGCACCTTCCATTGCAACATCAGCCCTTGTTTCTCTTTCTGTTCTGACTCTTGAATAGGAGTGTGAAAAGTTGGATATAGTTGTGAACACCATATTGTCCACCGAGGTCATTCTAATCATCAATGTTCTGTGTGCCAAAATATGTTTGAGGTCATCACCGTTGGATAATGAACATGATCAAATAAAAGTTCTGTATAAGCTGAAGTGAAATAACAAGAAGTTGAAGATTTTAATTGATGCTAAATGTATGGGTGTGACCTGTGAGTTGTTTTTGGAAAATCAGTTGCAGTTAAGGTAAATTAAAATAAATAGAAGCGTGAAATGGCGAATTTTCTGTAGTGTACTCTGCAAGTATAGCTTCAAATCATGTTTTTTAACTTTTAGCTTTGCTATGGATTCTGTACATAAAGGTGTAATCCTCTTATCAGAGTTCAGTAACTTGATTTGTTGGAGTTTCTGATGCCAGTTTTGTGCTAAATACTACTGTTGTCATTTGCATAATAGCAGAAATCAAAACCTATAGGCCCCAAGTTTCCACACGCTACAAAACAGGTGCCCCTCCGAGCTGGGCGCCCGTTTTTCACGGCAAAAACGCCGACTGAAAAAAAACGCGCGATTCTGGAGCGCCCTGCAGCTCCATGGCTGCTTGGCGCGGCGCCCAGGGGTGCGGAGCCTACCATTCGCGCCGATTTTGTAAGTGGGAGGGGGCGGGTACCATTTAAATTAGTTTTTTTCGTGCCGGCAACCCTGCGCGTGCGCGTTGGAGCGTTCGCGCACGCGCAGTGTGAAGGAAACATTGGCACTCGGCCATTTTTGTAGTTCTTTGTAGCTGTTTAATTTTTGAACATTTTTTAATAAAAGCACATTGCCCTTCTATGATCAGCACTGAGGCTTCTTGCAGCAGTGAGAAGGCTGCAGGAAGCCTCAGAAGTTGAGGCAGCCGTTTCCCGACGGCCTATCCCCCCCCCCCCCCCTGCCGTCGGGAATGGCTGCTCAACTTCTGAGGCTTCCTGCAGCCTTCTCACTGCCTCCTTCCTCCCCCCCCCCCCTGCCCGCCGTCGGGAACGGCTGCCTTCTCCCTCCCTCCCGTTCGCGGGAACGACGCCACACCGCTGAGCTGACTGTAAAGCTTCCACCTCAAGTGGAAGGCTGCACAAATGCCTGCTTCCTGCCCGACTGCCCCTCCTTCCCTCCCGTTCGCGGGAACGACGCCACACCGCTGAGCTGCCTGTAAGGCTTCCACCTCAAGTGGAAGGCTGCTTACTGCCCCTCCCTCCCGTTCGCGGGAACGACGCCACACCGCTGAGGTGACTGTAAGGCTTCCACCTCAAGTGGAAGGCTGCTTACTGCCCCTCCCTCCCTCCCTTCCTCCTGTTCCCGGGAACGACGCCACATCGCTGAGGTGACTGTAAGGCTTCCACCTCAAGTGGAAGGCTGCTTGCTGCCTGCTTACTGCCCGACTGCCCCTCCCTCCCTCCCGTTCGTGGGAACGACGCCACACCGCTGAGCTGACTGAAGCACTTTCACACAGGTAGGAAGATGGTTTATTTAATCTTTTCTTTGCTTATAAATGTTTATTCAGGTTGGATTTATTTGTATAATATTTGTATAAGTATAAATAAGGATTTATTGTAGAATTTAATGACTTCCCCCCCCCCCCCCCACCTCGTTTGGATGCCTAATTTGTAACCTGCGCCTGATTTTTTAATGTGTAGACAAGGTTTTTTCAGTTCTACAAAAATCTTCACTTGCTCCATTCTAAGTTAGTTTGGAGTACGTTTTCACTGTGGAAGCTTTGAAATCAGGCGTCAGTGGCCGGACACGCCCCCTTTTGAAGAAAAACTTCTGTTCCAACTGACTCGAACTGTAGAAAAAAAAATGTGGAGAATTGCGATTTCTAAGATAGTCCGTTCTCCACCAGTTGCTCCTAAAAATCAGGCGCAAATCATGTGGAAACTTGGGCCCATAATGTTGCAAATGTATAGCAGATTGGGTCATCAGTTGGAGACCAGGTTGATATGTGTTTCTAGATGGACTCTTCCCAGTACTTTATTTCCAACTTCCAGTAGCTGCTGTAAGGTACTTCATGTACTTCATCTCCACTTTTCTCAAGGGCAAGTGTCAAAGACTAATGTGCATCAATTAACAAATCATTGGCAAATAAGGACAGATGATAGATTTTGAATGGCCTTGAAATGAAATCATAATTTTGTGAAGGGTGGGAGAACTGTTCCATTCATTTATTCTGCCAGCATGGAATACTGAAATTCAGAAGATGAGCAAGTGAAATGTCACCAAAAATATTTTATCCTAGAATGTAACCTTTTTTCATTGATGCCCATGTCCTTACATACTGGCTCTTGTATAATTGGTTGTGGACTCCCATCAATGATAATTTGAGATCAAAAACATTTTTTTGTTGATGGAACGAACTAATGTTTATTTTTCATAAAACTTTGTGGGTAGAGAAGCTGTGTAATTACAAATGACATCCAGCTCCCATGTAATGCACGTATTAAATATGACTGAGTACACTGGTATGAACTGTTTTATATATTGCTTGATACATCTTGTGAAATGCTTTAATCATGAGATTCCATCAATATTATTTCAGTTTTTTCCCCTCAAACTCTTGTTTTTTTTTTGAGGATGTGCCAGACGATAAATTCCACTGAAGGGAATGGCTTTGAACATGAAAATGAAGGCGACTTGTGGGATTTGATGTTAAGAGGTGATGTTAACCGGGATCTGCTAATATAAAGGCCTGTACAGAAAAACGATTAGTTACAGTGACTGCATCTGTTGTACTTGCCTTTCAGCTACAAAATTCTGGACTGTAATTGCTTGGTTGAGCAGCTCTGGGTGAGTGAATTGGAGCTCTTAAGTTGCGATTAATAGATTTTTGTTAGGTAAGGGTATCTAGGGATATGGAGAAAAGACTGGTAAATGAGGTTGAGGTGCAGATCAGCCATGACCTAACTGAATGGCAGAGCAGGCTCGAGGGGTTGAATGGGCTACTCCTGTTCCTATGAAGTATTGTAAAATACAACGGAGATTTGAAGAGATCAGTTTGCCATTTGTTTTTGTCTCTTTTTTTTTTGCATAGTGGAGTCAGGAAGTTCTTAAAAGTTGAAATGTTCAAATGTTAACTGTATTGCTGATCCTGTATACATCAGTCGAGTAACTTGGAGTAAGCTGTGGCTTGCAAATAAATGAGATATGGTGGAATATCCATTAGCTGCCATATTGGAGTGTCTTGATGGATTAGAGTCTCCAAATGTTGGTGTTGCATGTGTGGTGCAGCATTAATCTAAGCACGAGAATAAAGACATGTAATATAAACAACATGAATTGAACTTGAGCTTCAAGGTTGAGTTAAGTGGAGATTGACAGACTGTACAGTGAGGCTACATCTCGCACGCAGTTTTCGCCTGAAAAATTCTTGCAGATAATCAGAGCGTGAATAATAGAGATTCCACTTTAAATCATCATCTGTGTAACATCATTTAATTGTTAGTGTTTTGGAAAAGAGAGTATAATTGCCATTGAATTATGCTTTAGTTTAAAATTTTTTTTTACATTATGCAATCCGTTATGAAAGATGTGAGGTATGTTAACATGCTGATTCTTAACAATACTTTTGTATTTATCGAGAAGCACTGAACATTTTGCTGTGAATTTCAGTGGACAAACCTTCAACACAATCCATACTGAAACTGTCAGTCACATTTGTTCACGCTTCTGTCTAAAGAGTTTCCATGACTGACCGGTTCCACTTCAGAAGAGTAACTGAGTACAAATGCATTGCTTGGGAACCCCTTTCTTGCTAAGGCTGAGTATATGACCACCTAATCCTCCTCACATTTTAAGGCTTGTTAAATGAAACCTTCATTAACTGTCTTGTGATGGGCACTGATAACTATTGTAAGCATTAAAGAAGGCTGCCCTTGATTTTAATGCAACATGACGTAGAGAATAATTTGGGAAGTTCTAATAATTGTATATTGTGGTATCTTATCAGTACAAGTCCTGTAATTATAACGAGGCATTTATTGTTGTTTGGCATGATCCTACTTCATCCATGGCATATTTGCTGAGAAAATGCCATTACAGAAAAAGATCTGTGACATGGAGAATAACAATAAAGACAGGATGATAAAAGGCTTGAACAAATGCTCTAATTAATGACATGGTGGAGCATACTTCAAATATTAGGGGCAATCCAGTGTCAGAAGTTGAGACATTATTTTGAGAATTCTTTGGGAAATTTTCCAGTTGAAGCATACAAACCAATTATACAGAATGCACTTAAAGGAGTACAATAGTGAAGGTTAAGTGGCCTTTGAAAAAGCTCTTAAGGTTATTATACTTGAAGAATTGAGCAGCTTTGTCAGATTTTGAAAGATTCAGACCTATTTCAATGCTCCTCCTGGACAAATTAATCATGTCCACTCTCAGATCTACCGATCGTGGAGCAGTCAGACTATGCTGAACCAACCTTCCCGGGGTCGTCGCCGTAATGGATTCACTGGAGGTGTCCTGCAGCAAAGTGCTTGGCCCCGCTACCTCCTCGGTTGAGGAGGACGTGGCCACAGAAACACTCAAAGCTACTGCTGCTGCAGGCTCCTCCTCCACCTCTTCACTGTCCTCAGTGGAGAGGAGGACCTGCAGCACGACAGGCAAGATACGAGATTTCTTGCCCCCAGAAATAAGTACGACCGCAGCTGAATCCATTGGTTGATGCGGTGGTTTCACTTGGACAGCCTGTGCTCTTGGCTGAGCTAGAAAACATGAGGTAATTAGAGGAGAAGTGGGTGCTAGGGTTACATGGGAATCCAAACGCTATATGCATGAGAGCAACACTACTGCTATAAGAATGATGACGGACATCTCATTTGAAGAAAATCATAGTACAAAATCTGCATTATAATGATTTTCATGATCCCATCATTAATTATATAACATTACATAACATAACATTGCATCAATAAATCATATATTATACAGATATGAGTGGCATTAATTTACTTTACATCACCCAATGGTTTTTACTTTACTCCTGTCGCATGAGGACAGGTTCTGACGCAGCAGGAATGGCCGATCGGTTGTGGATCCCCACAAGTGCCAACGCCTGCTCCTCTAGATTTGTGAGGGCGGATAGGTCTGCTAGGCCGCCACCCATGCACCGCTGCTCGACCCTATTCTTTGAAAGCTTTTTCTGCAAAAGGTGACAACAGCATGGCATAAGATCATTGCCAGGTACTTTTACAGATACAACAGATAGTAAATAACTGACAGATATTTTTTATTATTATTAATAATATTACACAACACAACACACATGCTAGTCCACCATAAAAGCTATACATCGCATGCATGGTTATATCTACCTTCTGCAAATAAATTGTTTAAGGTTGCGATTAAATGATTACTGATCTAACTACAATGCATCAGATCTGCTTTTTAAATTAATCATTACAATTACATAAATATAACTAAATTTTACTTACACTGTCGGAACCAACCAGATCATTCCAGCGCTTGCGGCACTGGTTGGGCTTTTTGACCTCCTGCATGCCAGCTAAAATCACCTTGGCACTCTCGCCCAAATTTATTGATAAACCCAAGGCAGTGGTTTTCCACGCCCACCCCGGGTCAATTGTGGCCACCTTCGTTCAACCTCGGCCACTAAGGCAGCATTGGCCTCCTCACTGAAGTGTTTTGCACGCCTATGTTCACCCATCTCTCCCGCCTCCGCCACTTTGACCTCCTCCTCGCTCATCCTTACTTCGCTGACTTTACTTGCATCTATATCTATCCACAACTCTCAAAAAAAACCTCAAAAATCTCCAATCCACAGCACTACACCACCACAATCCCTCACCAGCTTTCTCCTCTCTCTCTCTCTCTCTCTCTCTCTCTCTCTCTCTCTCTCTCTCTCTCTCTCTCTCTCCCTCCTGCGCATGTGCAGATGACCCCTAACCTCCTGAAATGCGGGAAAAGACCGTTGCTATGGACGACGGCCTTTTACGACTGAAAAAAATGCTAACGTCCATTTCACATTGCTCCCGCTAACGCCCAAATTATAAAGTGGAAACTAGCGGGTTTGAAAATGGGTGATATTCCGGTGATCACTTTTGGGCGATCTGGACACTAATGCAAAGTCTAGCCCAATACCTCTATTTATGAAGCCCATGATCCCGTAACCCCGTTTAACTGCTTTCTCAACCTGCCTTACCACCTTCAACGATTTATGCACACACATACCCCCAGGTCTCGGTTCATGCACCCCCTTTAGGATTGTACCATTTAGTTTATAGATAAATTCAGTAAATAGATCAAAAGGTGACAAAATGGAAAACTAAGAAAAAAAAATTTAAGGTGGCATTTTTAAAATCTCCCACAACAATTCCCTACCTGAAAGAATGAGACTGCACACTTTTAATTGTTCACTTTCTGCCTCAGCAAGGTTGATTGGCAGTTATTAACAATAATCAAAATTATGGTACTTGTTATTAATTATTAGACTTAACTTTTTGTGGCGAGTTTAATGGGCAAATAATTTGGAAATGCAGCAATTTCATAGAACTCTGAGGTTAAAGGCGAGATGCTGTTTTCGCGAAGCTAATGGCGGAGTGGTACAAATCACAAATCATCCAACTTTTGGCGATTCGCAATTCACCGGATATCACTTCTTCATCCCAAGTTGTTGGCTGATTTTCATGTTAAAAACTGCGTGCATCGGTCACGCACTGTTATTTTTTCAGAAAAGTCTGGCCCATAAAATTCTGAAATTTCTAATTACCCAACTTCACTTCTTGGCCCCCATGTTCTTGTTCCACTAGTACTGATCCTCTCCCTGTCAAAACTACGGTTGTCATCCCTTTCCACAAGGAATCCCACCCTTGAACCCTCTGTCCGCCCTTTCCTCTCCAATGTCCTTGAATGTGATGTCATCTCCCAAATCAGTGCCCGTTTGAATCTCTCCAATCATGTTTCCGCCCCTGTCGTGACCAAAGTCACAAATGACATAGGAACAAGAAAAAAAACAAAGAAAAAGACCATTGATTTATTGAATCTGTACCATTGTCATGTTGCAACTAAGTATCATAAACCCCTGTGTTACCTTCTCCCTGCAGCCATGTAATCTCCTATGAGGAGCAGGAGCCAGATTTAAAAGAAACCCAAGGCCAATTTAGATCTCATTGTTGATGTTTGGATAGTATCTCTTCTCCTCCCCCTTCCTCCCTCCCCAACTCCAGCAGCTTCTTACAACACAGACTTAGCCACAGGTCATTTCCTAGATCAGGCTAGTTTTCAGGTTCTAAGTAATAAATTTGTCATGATCCTGTCATAGGATCTGTTCAGCACAACTGTAGCTTCTATCTGAGAAGAGATGTGTAGACTAGAGGGAATGCTGTGTCTGGTAGAAATTCACTCTTCCATAACTATAAACAGACTGCAATGGGTATTCACCAATCAGGAAAGGAAGGAGCAATTTGAACTTGGTATATGTAGAAACTGGGATGTTAGGGAGAATCTATTTTTGAAGACAATCCCATAAATGCTTTTTAAATAACTGCTTCAAAAGGAGGGATATTGGGGTAAGATTAGATGAGCTGGCTTGCGTGGATAAAAACACTGGCACAGACAAGTGCGATATGTCCTTTTTCTGTTGCTGTAACATTATGATTCTATGGAAGCTGCCTTCCTGAAGCTGTGGCAAGACTGTCTGAAGATCTGGAATAGAAGAACATTAGCCAAATAAATCTAAATATATCTCGGTGGAAGCTCTGAGTGATAAAAGCAACATCAATCACATTTGGGACAGCTTTTCTTCAGTTAGTCCCAAGTGGAATTCCAGAGTCACTGGGAGTTGATGCCCATTCATGGAGAATACAGACCAGTAAGATGCACGTGGGCTCCACCAATATCATCGCTGCTTCCAGGTCCGACTGGGAGATAATGATCGATAACATTCAGTGCAAGAGAAGTTGTTTGAAAATACCAGTCCTGAGGATAAACTATCTAATGTAGTGCAAATTCCAACCAACGCAAGCACCATATGACGATAAATGGAGAATTCTTCTCTCAAAGATTCCTCGTTAGACAGGACATCAACCTGGTGTCAGACGTTAAAAACTGATGGGCAGGGGGGAAAACACAAACAATTACTTGCATCCCCTTTATACAAGACCACAAGATCAAATTCAAATTGAAAAAATAAATACTGAATAAAAATAAGTACATTGCCACCTTTATAATGTAATTGAAATGTCTCAAATCACCTCACACAGTGAATTGCTTTGAGTGGAATGACTCTTAATAACATCAGCATAATCCTGATGTAAACCTTTCCTACAAAGTTGAGACCCAAATCTAGATCTGTCTTAAATATCTTTGATCACTGCATTGAGAAAAATGACTGGTTCGAAATTGTTTTCTTAAATTGATGTAACAAACTCACATGATTTATCTTCATTTTTCTCTTCTTGAACCCAAATCAAAAATGAAGTATTTAAGAAATCTGCAGCAGTTTGCAGTCGATCTTTTCTTTGCTCTCCGACATCCTGCCTAAAATTTCAACAGGAGAAGCATGCAGTGTATAGATCAGTGTATCTCAAACTGGGGTCTGTAGAGACTTTCCAGCGGGTCCGTGACCCGAGGTAATTTGAAGCCTCTGACACTGATTCAGTTCTTGCAAATTATTCCCAATGGCTGGGCCAGCCTCCTCACTCACTCACTGCTCTCACTCACCATGTAACGAGCACTCCTTGCTGGTCAAGCCAATTCCTCTCCCTGGCGCCGTGATCAGAGTGTCTGCGGGGCCCTTCAAACACGTAGCTGAACGTGGTCACGCATATACGTACAACCCCATTGTGCAGCTGTTAAAGAACATGCCAGTGGGGCTGTATGGCAGTGAGTCCAGCAGCATCCCAGCACGTGCACGGGTGCTTGTGCTCTCAGTGCAGAGGCCAGCCTGCTGACGGCTTTAAGGATTGTCCAGCACTAAGTGACGAATGGTGGCCATCTATTGTGGAATACTCCGAACTGGTGTGAGAAGCAGGCACACCCATCTCACTGATATCTAAGTAAGTACCTGTGTTCTTAAAAGTATTATTAAAACACTCCTTGCATGCATTGAGTATTATGTAGTATTATAATTTAGATGGGGGGGTGGGGGGGTCAGCGATTAATAATCCATTTGTAAAGGGATCCTTCAACTAAAAAAGTTTGAGAACCACTGTTGTAGATTACAGCCCAGCTTTTGCAAAATAATGAGCTAGACAGGAGCAGATACTGTGAAGAATGACCATTATGTGTGGTGCTGTAGCAGTATCGAAAGGGCTATTTGTGCAGCTGGATTTCCCAGCTGTAATTTTCAAGTTGTATTTTGTGGAGAGTGGCCATGGCATCCAGATCCCATGAGTTTAGCCCTTTTAGGAAACAACTTGCAGAACTGAAATCAGTGTAGTGACTAATATACAGGCTTCCAACTTTGACATTGAAGTTGAATTTTGACGCCATTGCTGTGCAGATCTAATGTTTACTTCGTCGCCTCATGGTTAACAACTGTAGCAAAACCCTAGTTTACAAAACAAATGAGATTGCACAGCTATTATATGCTGTATCTTCACCACATAGAGCTCTGATGAACTTAGCTGTTTACTATTAATCTATTTTCCCACTGCAAAGCAGTTTCTGGTAAGGAAGTATTGTTCAGATGTAAACAAACCAGTTATTTAAAAGACACAAAGAAGATTTTGCAATTGTTGTTGAGATGTTGATACAGGAAAGGCCAATGATGAGCTTCTGGTAAGCAACTTTCAGATTAATGATCTATTGAGAAAAGGCTCAGCATTGCTTTGATCTGAGCCATAGTTTATCTGATTAATACTTACCAACACTTTTCCTTATACTGTTATTAGTTTCAATGCAATTATTGTTGTCCAACCCTTCATTCTACTTTGTGGAGCTCCCTACTTCATTTACTTTTGTCTCAACCACACCCATTTCCTCAATATGGTGTAAATGTGAGCTGTAACCTTAACATTTTTCTAGATAAGACGCTGTTAAAGTTATTTGGAAATATAAAACGCGCACTTTTTCTCCACACTTGACCTCTTTTTCAAATGGTGTCCAAGATGAACTTAAAGGTATTGTATTTATGTAGTTTTACCCAGTGTTCTGGAAGAGATTGCAGTCAAGAAAGTGGAAGGATGACTTTCGGATACAGCAAAATCTGGATAAATGGATACCTCCAAACAATGGATTCCTGCAAAATACAGGCACTACATGACAGTCTCAAATAACTTGCATTATAAAAGATACAAGAGGCACTCAAACGACGGACATACAAATTACAAACTATGGGCAGCCTTCAATGTACCGAACCCTATTTACTTGGTGTGTTTTGCACCTCGAACCCAGGACACTTCATAATGGTCCTATATCTGAGTCAGGTAGCCACCACCGAGCTGCTCCTGGAATTTGTGCACGTTTCAGCTGCCAATCAACGTCTTTGTGCAGTTGCGCAATCTCGGTGGCAGTTTGGTTGCTCGGCAATAGGAGAATGATGCACTTGCAAAAAGATAAGACTCAAACAGTTCCTGCTGTGGTATTATCTGCCAGATGAGGCTAGGAAGACTGGGGGCGGTGGGGGTTACTAAAGTCGGGAGAGAGACGGGTACTGCCCATCAAATGAGGCCAGGGTGAGAGGGGCACTGCCTGTAGGGTGAGGGCAGGGTGAGATGGATACTGCCCGACAGGTGAAGCCGGGGGTGTGGGCTACTGCCCACAGAATGAGGCCGGTGCGAGAGGTGGGTACTGCCCATTGGGTGAGGCCGGAGAGAGGGGGTGGGGGTGAGGGCAGGAAGAGGAAAGGTACTGTCCAGCGGGTGAGGCTGGGGCAAAGGATGGGTACCCGTCTGGTGAAGCCGGTGAGAGGGAGTTGGGGTACTACTTGTCAGGTGAGGCTGAGGGGGGTGGGGTACAATAGTGCCATTCTCTCGGAGAGCACTGCACATGAAGCAGATTACCTTTGATGTGGTAGCAAGTTCCACGTTCTTATCACTTTGGGTAAAGAAGTTTCCTATTGGATTTATTAGTGACTATCTTGCATTTGTGGTCCCTAGTTTTGCTCACCTCCACAAATGGAAACATGTTATCTGCATCTACCCTATGGGCATATGAAGAATGGGTATATGATTGGCAAATAAAATTTAACACTGATAAATGTGAGTTATTACATTTTGGTAAGAAAAATAGGGAGGTCATATATTACTTGGAAAAAATAAATCTAAGTGGGGTAGAAGAGCAAAGGGATCTCAGAGAAAAAATACATAAATCACAAAGTAGCGGTGCAGGTGAACAAGGCCATAAAAATAGCAAACCAAGCACTAAGATTTATTTGTTAATAAATAAATAATTAAGGCATTGTTAATGGTTCTCTCTCCTCAGGTACTGTTCCCCTCTCCTTCAAATCTGCTGTCATCACCCCTCTCTTTTATAAAAAAAAATCCTCGACCCACTGTGCTTGCTAGCTATCGCCCCACCTCCAACCTCCCTGTCCTGTCCAAAGTACTGGAACGTGTTGTCGCCTCCCAAATCTGTGACCATCTTTCCATGAATTCAATGTTTGACTCCCTTCCATCTGATTTCCGCCCCTGCCACAGTACTGAAACAGCTCTCATCAAAGTCACAAATGACATCCTTTGTGAGTGTAACA
Organism: Pristiophorus japonicus; assembly: GCF_044704955.1. Lineage (NCBI taxonomy): Eukaryota > Metazoa > Chordata > Chondrichthyes > Pristiophoridae > Pristiophorus > Pristiophorus japonicus. Next base: position 83,807,034 of record NC_091993.1, read on the forward strand.
AAAAGGTAAACTATCTCCTCCTCCAATGCCTCTCCACCATCATCCAGCTCGGTTGGACTGCACTCACCGGTTCCATTCTTATCTATCTAATCGTAGCCAGAAAATCTCCTGCAATGACTTCTCTTCCAACTCTCGCATCGTTATCTCTGGTGTCCCCCAAGAATCTGTCTTTGGGTCCCCTCTTATTTCTCATCTATATGCTGCCCCTTGGCGATACCATCCGAAAACAGAGTCAGTTTCCACATGTATGCTGACGACACCCAGCTCTACCTCTCCACCACTTTTCTCGACCCCTGCTTGGTATCTAAATTGTCAGATTGCTTGTCTGACATGCAGTTCTGGATGAGCAGAAATTTCTTCAATTAAATATTGGGAAGACCGAAGCCATTATATTTGGTCTCCGCCACAAACTGCATTCCCTGATCACTGACTCCATCCCTCTCCCTAGCATCAATCAGAGGGTGAACAAGACTGTTCGCAACCCAGGTGACATATTTCACCCTAAAATGAGTTTCCAGCCACATATCCGCGGCATAACTAAAACCGTCTTTTTCCACTTCCAAAACATAGCCCGCCTCTGCTCTTCTGCATCTGAAACCTTCATTTATGCCTTTGTTGCCTTTAAACTGGACTACTTCAACTCACTCCTGGCCGGCCTCCCACATTCCACACTGTGTAAACTTGAGGTCATCCAAAACTCAGCAACCCGTGTACCAAGTCACGATCACCCATCACCCCTGTGCCTTCTGACCTACATTGGCTCCCAGTTAAACAATGCCTTGATTTCAAAATTCTCATCCTTGTTTACATATCACTCCATGGCCTCACCGCTCCCTATCTCTGTAATCTCTTTCAGCCTCACAACCCCACAAGATATCTCTGCTCCTCAAATTCTGGCCTCTTGAACATCCCTCATTATAACTGCTCAACCATCGGTGGACGTACCTTCAGCTGCCTGGGCCCTAAGCTCTGGAACTCCCTCCCTAAACCTCCGCCTCTACCTCTCTTTCCTCCTTTAAGACACTCCTTCAAATCTACCTCTTTAAACAAGCTATTGGTCATCTGTCTTAATTTCTTCTTTTGTGGCTCAGTGTTAAATTTATCTGTTTGTCATGAAACACTGTTGTGAAGCGCCTTGGGATGCTTTACTGTTAAAGGAGCTATATAAATAAAATTTGTTGTTATTTCTAGAGGGATTGAATTGAAAAGTAGAGAAGTTCGGCTAAACTTGTATCAAACCACATTTGGAATACTGTGCACAATTCTGGTTGCCATATTATAAAATGATAGAGGCACTGGAGATGGTGCAAAAAAGATTTACAAGGATGATGCCAGGAATGGATGAACAGGCTGGGTGTCTCTTTTGAAAAGAGAAGGTCGAGAGATGACCTAATAGAGGCCTTTAAAATCATGAAAGATTTTGATAGTTTAGATGCAGAGTGTGTATTTCCACTTGTGGGGAAGAGCAAAACCAGAGGCTATCAATATAAGATAGTCACCAAGAAATCAAATAGGGAATTCAGAAGGAACTTCTTTACCCAGAGAGTGGTGCGAAAGTGGAATTTGTTGCCACGGGGAGTGGTTGAAGCCGAACAATATAGATGCATTTAAGGGAATTTGAAATCTAACTGCTCACCTTTCCAGGTATATTTCCAATTGAAAGAATATCTAAATGTTTCCGTGGTGCTTTTGGCAGCCAAATAGTAAACATGAGTTTGAAACCTTTGACTCATATTCTCAGAAACCTGTTGACCCAGATGCAGACTTCTTCTGAAGCAAGGTTGACTATTCATCAAGCCCAAAGTCCTTGGAATGCCTGTGCGGTTTAAAATACATGAGGTAATGTTAAGATTCCTGGGTCCACCAAGCCCTTGTTTACTAGAATCTCTGCTTAACTAAATCTATTTGTGTATAGAAACATAGAAAATAGGTGCAGGAGTAGGCTATTCGAGCCTGCACCACCATTCAATATGATCATGGCTGATCATCCAACTTCTTCAGTACCCCATTCCTGCTTTCTCTCCATACCCCTTGATTTCTTTAGTCGTAAGGCCCACATCTAACTCCCTTTTGAATTTTTCTAACGAACTGGCCTAAACAACTTTCTGTGGTAGAGTATTCCACAGGTTCACAACTCTCTGAATTAAGAAGTTTCTCCTCATCTCGGTCCTGTATACTGTAGAAATGCACACAGTGAGCTGCCCCGACCTGTATGAGAACACCACCGCAGGTCAGGGCTATAAATAGAGCTGGAATGCCGGGCCCTGGAAAATCGTGGGCAAAGGTGCGGCGAATGACGGTACGGGGCCCAGAAGAGCCGATGGCCCAGGGGCAGCACGGGCCTGCCCACACTGCGATATGTGCGCGCACTAGGTTCGTGCAGAAGAGCAGGTCTCCAGTCGACCCGGTTCAACCCTTGCCACTGGATAAAGGCCAAGCTCTGACGAGCCCATATGATGGCTGATGTGCAACGGTCACCACACGTTTAAAAAATCCACACACAGGCTTCTTCCACCCGCTCAATTGGAGTTCAGGACTGGAACATCAGGTCCTTCATTGAAAAATCTGTGAACTCTTGTGGAAGCAAGTCATCCTCGTTCGAGGGACCGTCTATGATGATGAGAAATGCACAGCATATAAAATATTGAGGCTGGAGGATAGTTTTGTATCTGTATAAGAAAAAGTACTGTAACCGGATTATGTGATCTTCCTATAATGGGTGATGACGTCATATGGCATTGAGCTGCTGTGTTCTGTGGTGAAAACTGAATCATCATCATTCACATAGCAGACGGCAGTAGAATAGCTTGCTGTTTATAACCAAGGATGGAAAAGCAGCAAAAGGTTTCAGATTCTTAGTTTTACGAATACGAGTGTTAATTCCTTGAGCCATGCAGCTTTGCACATCATTTAGAAATAGAGCAGCGGATGCATTTATTTTTGTTCAAAAAATTGTCCTGATTTAGGATCCTGATGTACATGGAGCACAATTAATTATATTGCCATGGTTTTATTTATTTTTTGATTATATCTCTTTTTTAAATCACAGAAGACAAACACTTTTTTTACAAAATCAAAATATTGCAGATGCTGTAATCTGAAATAAAAACACAAAATGCTGGAAATCTCAGTGGGACAGACAGCATCTGTGGAGAGAAAAACAGTTAACGTTTCGGGTCGACGGCCCTTCGTCAGAACTGACGAATGTTCGAAAAGAGCACATTCTTAAGCACTGAAAGGGGGAGAAGAAGAAAGAACAAAAGGGAAGGTCGGTGATCGGCTGGAAGGCAGGAGAAATTAGAGAGACAAAAGGAATGATGGGCCTACAAACATTTTTTACTTCAATTGATGTTTTGGAAAAGTTAGACCAAGATTATATATGAATGAAAAACATTTACATTTTTTGCTGTTCTTTCATTGTCGATGCGTTAAAATCCTGAAACTCTCCGATCTAACAACATTGTGGCAGTACCTTCACACACGGACTGCGGTGGATCCCGAATAAGGCCCACCACCACATTCTCAGGCCACTCGGTCTTGCTAGCATCCTGAGTGTGATTTCCTTTTAAGTGACAAGATAAATGGAATTCTATAATGTGGCGTCATCAATTTATTCTGGTATCAAAAATGTTTCTTATTGCAACCTGGGCGGGCAGAGAATGATGGGAGGAAGAGGCAGGGCAACCAGAGCAGAACTGGGAGATAGCAGAGATGGTGGGTGAAGGGGACAGGGAAGAGAGGAGGATAGAAGGGGATGGGGTGGAGGACACAGGAGCAGCAGAATTGGAAGGGTGGAGGAGCAAATCCATCGTAGTCTTCCTTCAGAATTATAATATTCCCAAAGGCAAGTCTGCTTCTGGTCCAATATTCAAAAATGTATTTGACTGTGTACTGAATATTATAATGGCAGGAAGATTTTCCTGTCATTGGTTATACAGTATTTGTGTATATACACACATTGACTTGATTTCATAATGCCTGAGCAATTCTTGCCGAGTACCCCAAAATATGCCTTGTTTATCACATCAGATGAGCACATTGTTCTGGAGTCTTATTCTTAAATTTATGTTCAATTTATAATAAATGACAGTGGGTCACAGAAACGATTTATCTGTCGGATGTAATGTATCAGTAAAAAGACCACGAAGCTGGATGATTTGTATCCTGCTGTCTTTATATTAAAAAAAAAGGAATAAAATCAGTTTGGGTCTAGGCTGTCTAAGTGGTTTGATGTTTACATTAAGACAGTGGATTCCAGATAGATTAATTTGGCAGCAGTTGCTAGCTAACCATGTTTTCAAAATATATTTCTAAGTCAGAAATTGTTCTTGTAAACATCTGTGCATATAATTGTAAAACTTGCTAATTATTTATTTTTATGATTATTCAAAATATATTGATCAGTACCTTTACTTTGAACATAAGGGGTTTGCTTGATTATTTGAGGAATTTTAAATCTGAGCACGGCTGCCATGAGAATATATAATATCACTGCACTTTCGTCTGCCTTACTTACGGCAAGTGAGCTTTAATTCAGCTCTATCAACTTTATGTACCAGATTTGCTTTGATAGATGTGTTGTGGGGAGCAGTGGTGGCTGCAAATGGGCCAATGGCCTCATCCTCCTGATGATGTATACTGCCTCCAGCATCATCTGGTAAACTAAAATTTGGACAGCCAGCGACATTTGCAGTTTATTATGGCCAGCACAAAGAGCTGGCTTTCATAACATTATGAAAGGTGAAATGTATTGGTCTGATAGTTTAAAGGGGCATATCAACATGCTGATTAGTATCTTGGTTACTTCATGGCAACCAGTTAGATAACCTATATATTTTTTGTGTGACTTGTCGACCTGCTGAGAACAAAGCAATATTTCAGTAGGTGTCCTGGCGAATATTTATCCCTCAATCAACACAACAAAAACAAATTATCTGGTCATTATCACATTGTTGTTTGTGGGAGCTAGCTGCGTGCAAATTGGCTGCTGTGTTTCCCACATTACAACAGTGACTACACTCCAAAATTACCTAATTGGCTGTAAAGCACTTTGAGACGACTGGTGGTCGTGAAAGGTGCTATATAAATGCAAGTCTTTCTTTAGGTGTACTGCAAGCTACCTTCGGTATCATCACAGCTGCTACCTCCTTGCTGTAATGGGGATCTTGTCTATAGGTCAGTGGGGCCAGACATTTGGTTCCCAAGCATAGCTCACTAGGACATCAATAAGCTAAAACTGAAGGCAGAATAGTTGACACTGGATCGTTAAAATTCAGAAAGTACAGAACATAGAGAAACTCTAATTCCAATATACTGGTGCCTAATCAGTTATCCACCTCAAAGTTGCTTTCCATCACCTTGCCCATCTCCTGTGGATGAGCAATGCCGCAGTGGTGGTGTAAATTGTTAAAGGGGAGAGGAGCACATGTACTCCAGATTTTATTTCTGCCTGCCTTAAAGTACAGATACAGAAACACAGTTGTGTGCTGATTGTATAACATCTGACCGATGGAGGGTATCATGACTGAACTCCTTTAAGCAGTACGATTCAGTCTTTCAATTAATCCTCCTGAGTGCCATGATTTTCACAATCCTTCATTTTTTTTTCTGAAAAAATCCACAAGTGGCTGCATTCCCTTGAACCTGGTGGACATGGAGCTGTCCAAATAAGATCAGATAGTTCACCAGGTGTTCAGGGCAACATTCTTCCCTCACCCAACAGCAACTTTACTAGTCTTTGATCTCATTTTGAGAGACCTTGCTCTGTAATTTGGCTGCTGTGTTTGCTTACATAAGTGACTGCAGTTCAAAAGTAATTTATTGGAGCATACTGAGGATGTGATGAGATGCTATATAAATGCAAGTTTAAAAAAAATGTTCCAGGAATATTGATTTGTCCAAAAGTATTTCCCTTGACTTTTTTTTCCCAACTCTAGTTAATTAGGTGGAGAATAAATAAAGTCAGTTAGTAAACTTTGTATGACTGCCTAAATAGAGATTTATATACACCTCTCAATCTAATGCTTTTGGTGATATGCAGTGGAGCTGCCGAGCCTCAGTTTAAGGAAACAATTGTAATATACAGGTACATGTTTATTTTACAAAAGGAAAATACTGCGGATGCTGGAAATCTGAAATAAGGACAGAAAATGCTGGAAATACGCAGTGGGTCAGGTAGCATCTATGGAGAGAGAAACAGAGTTCACGTTTCAAGTTGATTACCTGAAATGTTTTGACGAAGGGTCATCGACATAAAACGTTGACTCTGATTCTCTCTCCACAGATGCTGCCTGACCCGCTGAGTATTTGCAGCATTTTCTGTTTTTATTACATGTTTCTTTACTTGTCCCATTACCACTTCATTTTGCCTTGGACATCATCCATCCCTTTTGTCCTTTTAATTTCTCCTGCCTTCCATCCTATTATAGACCTTCCCTTTTGTTCTTTCCTCTCTTTACCCCTCTTCCGCCCCCCCCCCACCCCCAACCTTTCCCTACCTCCTGTACTTGCTTAAAACCTGTTGTATCTCTAACTTTTTTCAGTTCTGACGAAAGGTCATCACCTTGAAACGTTAACTGTTTATCTGTTAACTGCCTGACCTGCTGAGTATTTCCAGCATTTTCAGTTATTATGTAATATACACACATGGTCCACTTCAGTATTGGGATCTAAGGCTGTTGAGCAGTTTAGCTTTAAGTGTAAACTGTCTGCATTTTAGACGGCTGTCTTGAAACCATCTGTACTGAATTTCTAACCGACTGAAATAGGAAAGAATTTTAAGCAGTCCAGTTGAAATAACCCAATGATTTAAAAAAAAATAAATGGGAGGTAAAATTAAATTTGCATTTATATCTGCTCTAACTTGAATTGATAAATTCAAAGAAGTGGTGCTTCAAAGAAGTAGTAGCATGGGGCCAATTTGCTCTTTTTTTGCAGAATTGTTCTGCTACCGTGGCTGTCTGGGGCTTTTCTAAATGTGTAACCATTCCAGGGTTATCCTTGTACAGCAGACAGCTGTACACATGGCCTTGGCATTGCTTTCAAACTACCTGCCTTGTGCTATAATTATAGCAGACCAACAATAGAGGAGTTAGTATTGGGGCTTCCACGAGAATGCCGTAACTAGCAGGTGCTGTGATAATTTCCACTTCATTGATCACAGCAGGGAAAATGTCTGGTCAAGCTGAAGGACAAATGTATTCGTAGTCATAGTACATGAAGCTGTGACCTGAAGTAATCTATTATAATTCTAATTGTGACAGAAATGGCGAAGCTATTAAATTTGATAATTATATTACCCAATTATAGGGACGTTTTAACTTGGCTGCATCCAGAACTTGCAGTCATTTTTCCAGCTGCCACAAAGCCGTGCTTCGTAGATTATAATTTGATACTGAAATATGAATCAATAAAACTTGCATTCACAATAGATGTACAATCTCGAAGCAAGTGTAATAATCAATGACTACAAACAATTATCAATATAAGAAGTCCCATGCAGCCAAGATTAGATGCCCAAGATCTCTCAGCATCACAGAAAACTACGACTCTGAACTGAACCACTTATTCACAGCCACTTTGGAAAAAAAAATCCACTCTTCCTCCAAATGTTTTCTATAACTTGGGCCTATTAATCTTCAGTTCAATTGAGATCAGATTTTTAAACACGCACTAATTGAATTTCTGTTACTGGATCCTGTATTTTTCCTGCTTTGGCTTGCTCTCTCGTTTCTGCTCCATTTATGTTCTTGCCTCCTGCTGCTTGCCTGCAATCTATATTGTGAGGTGATCAGCTCATTTTCTCCATGCTGTCAGACAACTGCTGTTTTGCTGATGGGATGGCAGACTTCCATCGGCTCTGCTCACCTTCACTGGTGTGTGGCTTCCCTCATATACAACTGTGAATTGTGGCTACTCGTTCTGTACATCATGCAGGTGGGTTGGGAAGTTGGGTCCTGTTATGTTATGATGCAGTGACTAATACAGCTGTAAAATATGCACCTGAATGCTTGGCTCCGGTATCCATGGATTAAACTAGTCCCCAAATAATGCTGTGCTTTCCCAAAGCATTACCCATAGATCCTTTGTAGCTTGTATATTTTACTGCAGCACCCTTTTCACAGTATGAATGATTCTATCGGTTTCCAAAGTTTTTCTTGATTGACATCTCAATTTTGCCAGCGCAACTCAAATACATAAAGGATAGGGGAAAAGCAGCAAAGTTGTTATGAGGAAATGGGAATAAAAGGGGTGGGACATTTCTCCTAATCTCTTCACTCTGCAACAATTTTAAATTTGTAACTCCTCATCACTAACTCACAAAGTGGACGAAATAGTCTTTCCTATGCACTCTATCAAAACCTTTCATCATTTTAAAATATCTCCAGTAAATCTCGACTTTATCTGTTACATTGGAAATAATACCAGTATTTTGAGCCGATACTGATAACTATAGTATTTTTATCCATTGTAACAGCCTTGTGAAACTTTGCTGTGGCTTTAGTGTTCTTCCCATAATGGTGTTTCTAAAACAGTACACAGTGATCGAACTGGCTTATCTATTTTCAGAGTACACTGTAAATCCAAAATGGCTTCAGACTTGTAGGGGGTCAGGTTCACGTCTGACCTTCTGAGCGGTTCGAATCGCTCCCACTCCCTGGGTTCTAGACTTTGGATTTATTTGGGGATGTGACACAGTGCAAGAGACAACTGGTTTAGGTGCAAGAAACTTCGATTTTATTAAGGAAAAGAAAGTACAATGTCAAAACTTAAAATCACTAGAATAAGGAACACGTTCAAAAGGGGTTACAGAAAATACCTCCCAATGCCTAACTCTGACTCGGTTGAACTCTAGGGCAAACAGGGATTATGCTCACCAATCCTCTTGTCAGTTAGCGGTGGTTCGCGGTTTCGGGGTTCGCTGGACTCTGTAGGTTCTGCTTGCCGTACCCCGAACGTCGTGGAAGATTTCTTACTGCGTAGTCTTCAGTTGTGTGGTGTCTGCTGATGTGGTAGGACGCGTATTGGATTTATGGGGTGAGTACCCACTTCCTTCCATCAGCAGTAGGTTTTAAAGTTCTTTCAGGTAATGCTTCACCTGTTGGTCGCTAGGAATAGATTATAGAGTGGAAACTTTCGAATCTTTGGTTTCTTGAGTTTTTTTCTTAGAATTTGTCGATCGCGGTGGTTCGATGTTACCACGTTGGCTGTGGTCAGTTGTTGCTGCGATGATGATGTCCGAAGTTGCTGGGAACTGCTTTTCTCTGCCTGTTTGATGATGATGATCTTCCTCCTTCGGTGGCAGAGCAGGGTAGCCCAGGAGTGTCGTTGAGGCTGAAGACGTTGATCTCTCGGAAAGTTGTTCTCAGAAAGCTGCTTCCTTTTTTTTCCCGACCGGTAAAACAGGGCCCCAATTATACTTTGAGAGCCTTTATAATCTGCGTGCTAAATCAGGCCTGATTCTTTGTCTTAATTTTGGCGGGCTTAGTAATTCTTTGTTATATTTTGGCGGACTCGTTAACGATAACTCGTTTCGGATGTGCCGATCTGTTGAATTAGTTTTTCGATTGGAAAAATTAGTTTTGGTATTTATGGTATCTGCCTAGGCCTGGGTTTTCCATGCGGGCTGGATGGGTGATTAACATTATGCATGCGCTGGATGGGTTTCATTCTTAGAGCTGTGGCTGACTTTGGGTCGATTGTTGCTATGTTAATGTCTCCTGGGGAGAAGGGTTTTTGAATTTACACAATTCTCCAGACAATTTGTTTTAGCTCTAATGTCCCAGACAGCTCCAATACCCAAAAACTGATCTTTTCAGAGGTTAATGTTCTCCTGGTTTTTGCAGTCCTTTCCCCTTGCAGACCCATGCATCCCTTAAAATCCCAAACTTGGTTAAAACTCGTAGATTTCTTCCATGTGCATCTTAGGATCCCAAACTTTCTGCTTGATAGTCCCAACTCGAATTTCCTTTTCAATGAGTCCAAACACTGGGGGGGGTTTCCCACAAATTTTGCAACCTTACAGACTATTGAATACAGTTCTGATGAAAGGTAATCGACGTGAAACATTAACTATGTTTCTCTCTTCACAGATGCTGTCTGACCTGCTGAGTATGTCCAGCATTTTCTGTTTTTATTTCAGATTTCCAGCATCCGCAGTGTTTTGCTTTTGTGCAAAAAATTCTGCCCTATAGGAGAGCGTAGTTGGAAATCTTATGGTGCCGGCCTTGGGTCAGTGGTAGCACACTTACCTTTGTCAAAAGGTCGTGGGTTCACTTGAGCACATAATCCAGGCTGACACTTCAATGCAGTACTCGGACAGTACTGAGGGAGTGCTGTACTATCGGAGTATCCTTCAAGGAGACGTTAAGGCTGTGTCTACCTGTACATTTCTTTTTTTAAATCCCATACACTATTTGAAGAAAAGCAGGGGAGTTCTCCCTGTGTCCTAGCCAATATTTATCCCTCAACCAACATCACATGGAGATTATCTAGTTGTTTATTTAATTGCCATTTGTGAGACCAGGTTATGATAGTGACTACACTTCGGAAGTACTTCATTGACTGTGAAGCGCTTTGGGATATTCTGAGGTTGTGAAAGGCGCTCTGTGTAAATGCAAATCTTTCTTGCATTTGTTAGCACATGTCTTCAGTATCTGCAGACTGGCTTACGTGCACTTTGGAAATTAGGATGAGTAGCAGAAGGTCAAGAGCTGAAAACCGTGATTAGAAATCAGCTGGCACATGGGTTGTAAAATAATCCCTTTTAAGATAATTAAAGTAACAGAATTGTAATACCCCTGTACTGGAAATGATCTGCCACACTTTGAGCACTGAGGTTGCAGCAAGAATTTTCTTCTTTGTACGTAATTTTCTTGCATCTTTGAGGAGAGAAATGAGGCAACCAATGATGGGCAGAAGTGAATATATGGCAAAGTCTTCAAAACCTCTTAGTAAATCAGTGAAAACAAAATTCCATTTTACTTGGTATGAAGAGGAGGGCTTTATTTGGATTGGAAAAATCAATACAGAAGCGTATGCAAAAAATGTGACTGAGCATATTTCAACATCCAGAAGTTGGTCCTTAATGATCCCAAATATGTGTGTGTAAAAAGAAACCCTGATCTTCAGAGGCAAGTAACTTTCCAGGAAAATTACCTTCAATAGATTACACTTAAATACAGTGTTGTTTTAGAAAAAATACCATGTGAGGGGCACATTATTGGTTTCATTGTAGCAGGTAAGCAGGCGCCCAGAACGGCAGCTCCCTAGGGCCTAGGGAGCTCCGCTGACCATCTTCACCCGTGGCCATCCGAGACCCTATCTCCCCGCCCTCCCCTCCCCCCCACCCACCACCTGCACCAGGCGCCTGTGAAGCCTACCAGCCGGATCCCCGGGTCAAGAAGAAGCTACAGCCACCATCGGACCTCTCAGTTTTGAATCTGTCATCTGTGTCGCTTTGGCCAGCTCGGTGTCCCTTCAGCCCATCTGGAACCGGCGACTCGGCGTCATTTCAACCCGCTCGGCGTCCTTTCGGCCCACCTGAAACCGGTGGCCTGGCGTCCCTTCGGTCCACCTGGAACAGGCGACTTGGTATCCCTTTGGCCCACTTGGAACTCGTGGTGCGGGTAATGGCGGCGGCCTTCCTGTCCTCTCCAGCCGCTCACCAAGAAACAAGGTGGAGCGGGATGCAGCCAACAAAAGTGAACAGAGCCCCAGTGGCTCCCACCCTCACCCTACACACTTCGGGTCCCTCACCACCTTTCCTGAAGGCGCTGCTCAGTGCCGAGCTTATGGCTCACATCTCACCTACTAGGCTCATACAGTAGAACGTGGCCTCCAATCCTCTCGGACCCCTTTGTCACTGGGCTAAGACTTCGCTCTGCTAAGCCCGTGTGGTAGCTGGTGTGCAACTGCCACCCCACGTTAAAAGAACTTGTGCACAGGCATCTTCCACCCTTCAAAATGAAGTTCGGGACCTGGAACGTCAAGACCCTCGTGGACAACCCGAACAGCGACAGACTGGAATGTCGCACTGCTATCGTTGCCCGGGAACTTGGACGTTTTGACTTCAACAGCATCGACCTAAGTGAGACCCGACAGGCAGGGGAAGGCTAGCTCAAAGAGCAAGGTGATGGTTATACCTTCTTCTGGAAAGGTAAACCAGAAGAAGAACGCTGCCTCCATAGAGTTGGCTTTGCCATAAAGAATGAGCTGGTGGACAGTCCCAGAGACGACTCCTACAGGATATTCGAATGTCTCATGACTCTCCGGCTCATGCTAGTCCAGAACCAGTGCGCCACAGTCATCAGCGCATATGCCCCAACACTCGACGCAACAGATGAGACCAAAGAGGAATTCTACTCCAGCCTCGAACAATCCCTGTCCCGAGTCCATACGGAAGACAAACTGATCCTCCTCGGCGACTTCAATGCCAGAGTCGGTAAGGACACAGACCTCTCTGGAGGCGTGATCAGCAGAGAAGGGGTAGGGAAAACCAAGTCCAGCGGTACCCTGCTCCTGAAAAAATGCCTAGAACACGACCTTGTCATCACCAACACCTTGTTCCGCCAGAAGGACAAGTACAAGGCATAATGGCAACACCCTCGCTCCAAGCACTGGCATCAACTCGACTACATTATCGTCCGAGCGAGGGACCGCAAGAATGTGCACATCACCTGCACCATGACAGGAGCTGACGAATGCTGGACGGACTACCGCCTAATTTTCTCCATCATTAACATCAATATAGCCCCAAAGCAGCGATGGCAACAGGAATTAATGCCGCAGAAAAATCAATGCCGAGGCACTCAAAGACCCAGTTAAGAAAGCCCTATACAGCCAGTGCCTCACTACCAACCTGGTGACCGTCAATGACCCCGAATTGCAGAGTGCCCAAAGCGCCTGGTCTGCCCTCAAGTTCTCCATAACCAGTGCCTGCGAAGAGATGCTTGGTCACTCAACCAGGAAACACCAAGACTGGTTTGACGAGAATGACCAGGAGATCCAGGAGCTAATAAGCCACAAGCGCAAGCTGAACTTAAAGCAGCAACCCAACTCTGAAGCAGCAAAGCAGCTCTACAGACGGCTGAAGGCCAAGGTCCAACACAAAGCCCGCGACCTAAAGAATAGATGGTGGGTAGAGAAAGCACAAGTGATCCAGCAGCTAGCCAACAACCATGATGTGCGAGGATTCTTCAGCGCAGTCAAGGCCACCTACGGCCCAAGCACCCAAGACCCCACCCCACTGCTGGCCAAGAATGGAGAGGCACTCATTAAGGACACCGAGGCAGTCAGGGCTCACTGGAAGGAGCACTTCAAAGATCTCTTTAACAGAGCCTCTGTCTTCGACACGAGTGTGCTCGACTCCATCCCGCAGCAAAGGTAGAAAAGGCCATCTGTCAGCTCAAGAATAAGGCATCAGAAGCAGATGGAATCACCGGCTGAGACACTAAAGTACGGCAGAGAAGCAGTATCGGCAGAGAAGCAGTATCAGCACAAATGCATGACTTCATCTCTCTTATCTGGAAGGGGGAGAGCATGCCAGGAGATCTCAGATGCCATAATCGTGACCACTTTCAAAAAAGGGGACAAGTCCGACTGCGGCAACTACAGAGGAATCTCCCTGCTGTCGGCCACTGGGAAAGTCATTGCAAGAATCCTCCTCAACCGTCTTCTCCCTGTGGCTGAAGAACTCCTCCCAGAGTCACAATGTAGATTCCTTCCACTAAGGGGTACAACGGACATGATCTTCACCGTGCGACAACTACGAGAAATGCAGGGAACTGCATCAACCCTTGTACATGGCCTCCTTTGACCTCAAAAAGGCCTTTGACACAGTCAACAGTGAGCGACTATGGAGCGTCCTCCTCCATTGGGGCTGTCCCCAAATGTTTGTTACCATCCTCCGCCTGCTCCGTGACGACATACAAGCGGTGATTCTGACCAATGGATCCATCACCGACCCAATCCACGTCCGGACCGGGGTAACGCAGGGCTATATCATCGTGCCAGCGCTCTCCTCGATCTTCCTCACTGCAATGCTCCATCTCAGTCCCAACAAGCTCCCCGCTGGAGTGGAACAAACTATAGATCCAATGGGAACCTGTTCAACCTACGTCGCCTCCAGGCTAGATCCAAGGTTGTTGCAACCTCTGTCATCGAACTACAGTACGCGGACGACACTTGCATCGGCGCATATTCAGAGGATGAACATAAGCTATCTGTTATGTATCCATGGCTCCAGGGTGACCAAGGCTGGGAACTCAACATCCAGGGGTATTCAACATTCAGGAAGGATAGACAGAAAGGAAAAGGAGGTGGGGTAGCGTTGTTGGTTAAAGAGGAAATTAACGCAATAGTAAGGAAGGACATAAGCTTGGATGATGTGGGATCTGTATGGGTAGAGCTGCGGAATACCAAAGGGCAGAAAACGCTAGTGGGAGTTGTGTACAAACCACCAAACAGTAGTAGTGAGGTTGGGGATAGCATCAAACAAGAAATTAGGGATGCGTGCAATAAAGGTACAGCAGTTATCATGAGCGATTTTAATCTACATATAGATTGGGCTAACCAAATTGGTAGCACTACGGTGGAGGAGGATTACCTGGAATGTATTAAGGATGGTTTTCTTGACCAATATGTCGAGGAACCAACTAGAGAGCTGGCCATCCGAGACTGGGTGATGTGTAACGAGAAAGGGCTAATTAGCAATCTTGTTGTGCAAAGCCTCTTGGAGAAGAATGACCATAATATGGTAGAATTCTTTATTAAGATGGAGAGTGACACAGTTAATTCAGAGGCTAGGGTCCTGAACTTAAGGAAAGGTAACTTGGATGGTATGGGACGTGAATTGGCGAGAATAGACTGGCGAATGATACTTAAAGGATTGACGGTGGATAGGCAAACATTTAAAGATCACATGGATGAAGTTCAACAATTGTACATCCCTGTCTGGAGTAAAAATAAAACGGGGAAGCTGGCTCAACCGTGGCTAACAAGGGAAATTAAGGATAGTGTTAAATCCAAGGAAGAGGCATATAAATTGGCCAGAAAATGCAGCAAACCTGAGGACTGGGAGAAATTAAAAATTCAGCAGAGGTGGACAAAGGGTTTGATTTGGAGGAGGAAAATAGAGTATGAGAGTTAGCTTGCTGGGAACACAAAAACTGACTGCAAAAGCTTCTATTAGATATGTGAAGAGGAAAAGATTAGTGAAGACAAATGTAGGCCCTTTGCAGTCAGAATCAGATGAATTTATAATGAGGAACAAAGAAATGGCAGACCAATTGAACAAATACTTTGGTTCTGTCTTCACTAAGGAAGACACAAATAACCTTCCGGAGATACTAGGGGACCGAGGGTCTAGCGAGAAGGAGGAACTGAAGGAAATCCTTATTAGTCAGGAAATTGTGTTAGGGAAATTGATGGGATTGAAGGCCGATAAATCCCCAGGGCGTGATAGTCTGCATCCCAGAGTACTTAAGGAAGTGGCCTTAGAAATAGTGGATGCATTGTTGATCATTTTCCAACAGTCCATTGACTCAGGATCAGTTCCTATGGACTGGAGGGTATCTAATGTAACTCAACTTTTTAAAAAAGGAGGGAGAGAGAAAATGGGGAATTATAGACCGGTTAGTCTGACATCAGTTGTGGGGAAAATGTTGAAATCAATTATTAAAGATGAAATAGCAGCGCATTTGGAAAGCAGTGACAGGTTCAGTCCAAGTCAGCATGGATTTATGAAAGGGAAATCATGCTTGACAAATCTTCTAGAATTTTTTGAGGGTGTAACTAGTAGAGTGGACAAGGGAAAACCAGTGGATGTGGTGTATTTGGACTTTCAAAAGGCTTTTGACAAGGTCCCACACAAGCGATTAGTGTGCAAAATTAAAGCACATGGTATTGGGGGTAATGTATTGACGTGGATAGAGAACTGGTTGATAAAAAGGAAGCAGAGAGTCGGGATAAATGGGTCCTTTTCAGAATGGCAGGCAGTGACTAGTGGGGTGCCGCCAGGGCTCAGTGCTGGGACCCCAGCTATTTACGATATACATTCATGATTTAGATGAAGGAATTGAGTTCAATATCTCCAAGTTTGCTGATGACACTAAGCTGGATGGCGGTGTGAGCTGTGAGGAGGACACTAAGAGGCTGCAGGGTGACTTGGACAGGTTAGGTGAGTGGGCAAATGCATGGCAGATGCAGTATAATGTGGATAAATGAGAGGTTATCCACTTTGGTGGCAAAAACATGAAGGCAGAATATTACCTGAATGGCGGCAGATTAGGAAAAGGAGAGGTGCAACGAGACCTGGGTGTCATGGTACATCAGTCATTGAAAGTTGGCATGAAGATGCAGCAGGCGGTGAAGAAGGCAAATGGCATGTTGGCCTTCATAGCTAGGGGATTTGAGTATAGGAGCAGGGAGGTCTTGCTGCCTTGGTGAGGCCTCACCTGGAATATTGTGTTCAGTTTTGGTCTCCTAATCTGAGGAAGGACGTTCTTGCTATTGAGGGAGTGCAGTGAAGGTTCACCAGACTGATTCCCGGGATGGCAGGACTGACATATAAGGAGAGACTGGATCGACTGGGCCTATATTCACTGGAGTTTTGAAGAATGCGAGGGGATCTCATAAAAACATATAAAATTCTGACCGGACTGGACAGCTTGGATGCAGGAAGAATGTTCCTGATGTTGGGGAAGTTCCGAACCAGGGGTCACAGTCTAAGGTTAAGGGGTAAGCCATTTAGGACCGAGATGAGGAGAAACTTCTTCACTCAGAGTTGTTAACCTGTGGAATTCTCTTCCGCAGAGAGTTGTTGATGCCAGTTCGTTAGATATTTTCAAGAGGGAGTTGGATATGGCCCTTAGGGCTAAAGGAATCAAGGGGTATGGAGAGAAAGCAAGAAAAGGGTACTGAGGTGAATGATCAGCCATGATCTTATTGAATGTTGGTGCAGGCAAGAAGGGCCGAATGGCCTTCTCCTGCACCTATTTTCTATGCTTCTATCTTGCATGGCCACCGTTGGTACTATATCAAAGTGTGCTACCAGAGAGCACAGCAGTGGTACAGATGCGCCTGGTCTCGTGTAAAAGGCAGGCCATCAGGTGTAATCCTTACTCTGCAGTTAACTAATAAAGGATTAAGGTCACTACAGTTCAAGTCCAACACACTGCCTTGTGGAGTCATTGTTAGAGCATCTAAAGACACAACAACTGACGAGGAGATTACGAACTTTCACGCGGAAATGGCTACCCTTGGTACATTGCAGCAGTTTGCCGATGGCGATGATTGGGACGCCTTTGTGGAGAGGCTAGAACACTTTTTCACAGCAAACGACTTGGCAGGAGATGACCTTGCCGCACTGGCTGATAAGCGCCGGGCTATCCTGCTAACCAGTTGTGGGCCCAATGTCTATGGCCTCGTCAGGGACTTGCTGGCACTAGCGAAGACAATGACCCAAGTCATACAAGGAGCTCGTAACCCTGATCCAGGAGCAACTCAAGCCCAAGGAGAGCATCCTCACAGCCAGACACCGGTTCTACACCCACTGACAGCCCGTAGGCCAGGAAGTCGCGAAGTAAGCCACAGACCTCAGGAGGCTGGCGGCACCGTGCGAGTTCGGCATCCACCTCAACAAAGCGCTGCGGGACACTTTTGTCATTGGAATCGGCCATGAGGGCCTTCTTCACAAGCTACTGTCGGCAGATACCACAGTCACACTGCAGAAGGCCATCTCTGTGACCTCGACCTGCGGCTCTAGGCAGATGCCTCACCCTCTGGACTCAAACCCGGCAGGTACTGTGCTCAGAATGGCGCCATTCAGGAGCTGAACTGTAGAGCGCGAATCCTCTTGGGGACGAGAGAACAAGCCCCCGAGTTCCTTAACTCAGAGTCCTCCGAGGGGGGCTAATCGAGTAGCACCATGCTGGCGTTGCGGAGGGAATCACTGGGCTCACCAGTGCCATTTTAAAGATTGTTTATAAAGGCTGCAGCACAAAGGGCCACCTCTAGCGAATGTGTAAGAGAAATAGGACTCACTGTGTCGATGAGGAGTCTGCAGATGGCCACGAATCCAGCATGGATTATGTATTGTTAGACACAGAGGCAGCCCCACGTGGAGGTTCATAGCATGTTTACCTGCACCACCGAGTGCTCCCTGCTGAAGATGGAAGTCGAGATTGAGGGAAGTCCGGTCTTCATGGAAGTGGACACGGGGGCGAACCAGTGATGAATCAAGGAGCCTTTGAGAGGCTATGGGACAATCCGGCTGAACGACCCGAGTTGGCCCCGGTTCAGGCAAAGCTGCGCACCTACACCAATGAAACCATCCCAGTCGTTGATGGTGTGAATGTGAAGGTACCCTGTGATGGCGCGGTACACAAGTTACCTCTGTGGATTGTTGCAGGTGATGGACCAATGCTGCTCGGCAGAAGGTGGATGGAGAAGATCCATTGGAAGTGGGAAGATTTCACTCCTCCAGCAATCGAAGCCCTCTGCGCTCAGAGGCAAAGCAAGCCCTCACCTGAGGGTGGACCTGACACCGATGAGCTGACCAGCACGGCACCCGAGACACAGACCGCTCAACACGACTGCGTGGAGATGATCCAGCTGAGACGACCCGAACCTTCCAGGCTCGAGTGGCAGGACTCAGGAGGGAGAAAATCGGATCCAGCAGCGACCTCCCTACTGCGGAGGCAGAACCCGGGGAGAAGAGGATCACCGCAGTCGACATCGTGGACGAAGAAAAGATGGCGCCCGAACCACGAGGTGATGAGCTGAAGACAAAGATGGATGCGGCCAGACCACAAGGTGCAGCACTGATGGAGCAACACGTGGCACCAAATGCAGAAGCGGATTGGTGTAAAGCAAGCAAGGCTCTCTTAAAGGAGGCCTGCAACCCACTACAATTAAAGGGACAGTTCCACACACTTAAGCAATGTAACAAGAATTGTAAGTTAGAGACTAAAGGTGGAACGGATTATATAAAGTGTACAATTGACCATGTAAAATGTGTAACTGATAATCAGAATTGTACATAAGCAACCAGCGAGGAAAAGTCACGCAACCGTGACCGGACCCCTCGAGTGTCCATCATAAGTAAGGAAAAGCTGTGCAATGCAGGATTCCCACTGCACGCAGCCAATGCAGCGGGCGGACACCCATCGGGTGCACACAGGTCCGGTGAGCTACCCAATGCTGTAGCCTGCGTCCCGGGGACCAGAGTCATGCACCACGAAGTGCGGCCACACACGAGCTGCGAAGCAAGCGATCCCAGCAAGGCAACGGCAATGGTAGTGATACCATGCCCTGGGTCGGCTCCATCTCTCAGGCAACCGATGGCACCAACTGTCACGAACCATGAAGGAGCAGACTGCACCAAGGCCATACCCCTAGATGTAAGGTCACCTGCCACTGTGTTTCCTCAGAGGAAACAAGCACCAGCCAGGATCCTTCAAATCCACTGGGAGGACAGACGCACCAACATCGGTGTTCCCGCTCAGGCCAACATCCCCAGCATCGAAGCACTGACCACACTTGACCAGCTCCGATCCACATTGCCCACATGCCCAACACGAGACTCCCTAAGCAAGTGCTCTACTTGGAACTACTACACTGCAAGTGAGCGCCAGGTGGGCAGAGAAAACGTTTCAAGGATACCCTCTAAGCTTCCTTGATAAAGTGTAAAATCCCCACGGCACCTAGGAATCCCTGGCCCAAGGCCGTCCAAAGTGGAGGAAGAGCATCTGGGAGGGCGCTGAACATCTCTAATCTCATTGCTGAGAGCATGCAGAAACCAAGTGCAGACAGCGGAAGGTGTGCGCGGCAAACCAGACTCCCCACCCACCCTTTCCTTCAACCACTGTCTGTCCCACCTGTGACAGACTGTAATTCCCGTATTGGACTGTATAGTCACCTGAAAACTCACTGAGTGGAAGCAAGTCTTCCTCGATTTTGAAGGACTGTCTATGATGATGATTGGTTTTATGTAACTAGTGCTGTTGGACACACAGATGAGCAACCAGTTTGTGAAACTGAAGACGGTGGTGATTTGCTGAAATGTAACTGTTGGGAGGGAATTAGATTGTAGCAATTTGACGAAACAATCCTGTGATCCTCCGAATGAGCTGTTTATTGAATAATATTTTAAAGACAGTGGTGTGGTTTTATTCCAGATGTGATGGCGTAAATTCTGCGATCCAGCACTTGTGGAGGGAATTGTGTGAGGGGGGTTGCCGGGGGGAATTACGGTCTGCTCATCTGTGATTTCTTGGTGTGCTCCCCACAAGTGCTGCTCCCTGCTGGGAGTGCTTGATCTTAGAATCACTCTTTTGTACAACGACTGGGGTACATACAGCAGTGGCTGTCATTGATTTTTGAGTCAGTATACATCAACCTGGAAACATCAGTAATTTAACAGATGAAAAGAAAAACTGATGCTAAAAATGAAAGGGAGACCATTAATATCTTGAGAAAAGACATTAATATCTTGTGTGAAGACACATTGTTCGAACTCTAGTAATTGGTTGAATATAATTTATTCAGTGATGTTGTTCAATGTATTGAAAAGGTACAAGTGGTTATTGTTTTGGTTGGTTACTTGAGAAGCGATGCCAATGTTGCATCAGAATGAGTTGAAATTATAAGCAATGAGGTCTTTGAAGATCCATGAGTAGAAACAGTCCAAAATTGTTGAAAATTTGCATGTGCTGAGAAAATCTGTCGAGCATAAGCGTTTTTGGAAATGCAGGATGGGAAGAAGTCTTGTACACAACATCTGGCCAAACTTGATCATTACAGATGTGTAGGAATGAGCAAATTAATTATCTGCCGTTCGCCATTTCAGGGATTCTGTTGGCTACAAACAACAGTGGAATTTTCTGACTCAAGTGAAAGGCTAGTTTTTAAATCTAGAAAACCCCATTCTTCCTGCTGCAAGTGATACTGAAAATGAATAGTTTTGGGGACTTTGCAGTAATTGAGTGTGCACTTGCCATGTTTAGACATGGTCAAAAGTGCAAGAGATCCTGGGAAATTTAGCTCCCTTCGCTTGTTGAGTGTAACTTGTTGCTTTACTTTCTAATTTTTTTCATGTCATCTGCTGATCGACCCTTTTGTTTTTCCCTGCTCCATCTGAGGAAGTCTGCCACTCTTGCCCTGAACTCTTCTATCTTCTCTATCATTTAATAAAGCTAAGAATTGAATTTCAATGTATACAACCATTTCAAAATGGAGACAGAGATTCGCTGAGAAAATATGCCCCTGCTTCCCTACCTCTTTGTTTTCTTTGCCACTTGATCTAGTTAAGAAATATTCTTCTCTTCTCTGGTCCTACTATGTGGCAAACAGCATGTCGCATCCAAATAGACTTATATAGCAAAATTGCTGAGCTCCAAATGGCGAGCGGGTGCAGTTCCAGTTTGGACTCACTCAACACATCTGTCATGTGTTTAAAGTGAAACGATCGTTTCTATAAATGGGCTCTCTCATGGACCACTGAACTGTCACCCACTGTCTCATTGTAGATTCCCCATCTGAATCCTAATCTATGAATTCCAGCCGTGTTAAATTTAACTCTTTGCGATTTAATATTTATCGAAATGGTCGCATTTTTAACGTAGATTACACTTTTACCCCCCCCCCCACCCACTCCGTCCCAATGAGGCATGGTCAGAAATCCTAAAACGTGATCGACAATTTTGAAACATAGCCTCTTTTAATATTGAAAACTGGGTTTAGTGGATAAATCATTGGTATGTCACTGAGCTATACAAACTGAGATGGTTCAGCCCCGACTCCATGCAACATTGGCTGATCTCGTATGGGTGGTCAATGTCCTTCAGTAGATGTTAGGAACTTTGAGTTTACCAGGGAGGAAATTCAACTGATCTCTGAAAATTCCACATGTATGAATTGGGCTTGGCTGTGATGTTTCCTTTCCTACCCTACGCCATGCCACGGTTGAATAAGCTGCTGAAACTGCTCACGTGTAGAATTAGCCTCCTGAAAGGGGCATTGGTAGGCTGTTTGCTTGATTACTACACTGCTTTTAGAAGAGGAAGGGAGAAAAAAATGACACCTGCACTACCGAATGAATGCTTCCTTCAATTGAATTTGCTGGAAAATTTGTCTTGCCCCCACCCCACTCCCTTTTCAATGTCTGATAATTACTGACTGACACACTGGTGTTTAAAAGGAACGTTGGAGATCTCTGGTTCTCAGCAATTACACTGCCTTTCTCGGGTCAATTTTGAGAATCTTCACTGCCTGCATTCCTTGGAGAGAGTCTCGCAGAGAGCTTCATTAAAATTTTCGAGCCTATCTGCTTCACATTGTATGTGTCCTCAACAGCTCACGACCGTAGCTCCATAAATGTCTGTGAAAACTATGAGGAGGGTGTTAAGATGAAGCTGATGGGAAGAGATTTTAGATTTAGTGCAAAGCTTGTAAAAATTAAAATCTTTAATTTTCTTCATGTACTTGTACATGTTAAGTGTGTCCAAGAGAAAAGGCAGGCAAAGCTGCTTTAGACAATTTCCAGTGAGAGCTCAGGAAAGGTCCAAAGGCCATCCTGTTTTACATATTGCATAGGATTGATTACATAAGATGTGCAGCATTAAAACGGGCCATTTGGCCCAACCAGTTCATGCCGGCGTTTATGCTCTGCTCGAGCATCCTCCCGTCTTTCTTCATCTAAATCTATCAGCATAACCCTTTATTCCTTTCTCCCTCACATGCTTGTCTAGCCTCCCCTTAAATGCATCTATACTATTCGCTTCAATCACTCCTTGTGGCAGAGTTCCACATTCTCACCACTCTTTGGGAAAATAATTTTCTTCTGAATTCTCTATTGGATTTCTTGGTGACTATCTTGTATTGATGGCTTCTAGATATGCTCTTCCCCACAAGTAGAAACATTCTTTCTGTATCTACTCTATCAAAACCTTTCATCATTTTAAAGACCTCTATTAGGTCACCCCTCACCCCTCACCCTTTTTTCAAGAGAAAAGAGACCCAGCCTGTTCATCGTTTCCTGATACGTATACTCTTGCAGTTCTGGTATCATCCTTGTCAATCTTCTCTGCACCCTCTCCAGTGCCTCAATATCCTTTTTATAATATGGCAACCAGAACTGAATGCAGTACTCCAACTGTGGTCTAACCAAGGTTCGATACAGGTTTAGCATAAATTCCCTACTTTTCAATTCTATCCCTCCTAGAAATAAACCTTAGTGTTTGCTTGGTTTGCTTTCTTATGGCCTTGCTAACCTGTGTTGCAACTTTTCGTGATTTGTGTATTTGTACTCCAAGATTCTTTTGTTCCTCGACCCCACCCAGATTCGCACCCTCCAAGTAATGTGACCTCCCTATTCTTTCTACCTCACATTTATCTGTGTTGAAATTCATTTGCCAATTATATGCCCATTCTGCACGTTTATTAATGTCCTCCTGTAATTTGTTGCAGTCCTCCACAGTATTGATTATTCCCCCCCGCCCCCCACCAATTTGGTGTCATCAGAAAATTTAGAAATTGTTTTTGATTTCAAAGTCTAAATCGTTAATGTAAATTGTGCAGCAGTGGTCCCAGCATTGATCCTTGTGGAACACCACTACCCACTTTCTGCCACTATGAGAAGCTACCTTTTATCCCTAATCTATGCTTTCTGTCTTGAAGCCAGCTAGCTATCCATTCTGCTACTTGTCTCCTGACTCTGCATCATCTGACCTTGTTCATCAGTCTATTATGGGGTACCTTATCGAAGGCCTTATGAAAATCTGGGGTAATTAGATCTACTACTGCATTACCATTGTCTACTTTGTCTGTTACCCCTTCAAAAAAAATCGAAGGCTGGTCAAGCAAGACTTTCCCCTTTTGAAATCCATGCTGACTATTCATTACTATATTTTTTGTTTCTAGATGTTCTTCTATTTCTTCCTTCAGTAGGGATTCCATTATTTTTCCTACCACCGATATTAAGCTGACTGGTCTATAATTCCCTGGGCATGTTCTAACCCACTTCTTAAATATAGGTATTGCGTTAGTTATCCATCAGTGCTCTGGCACTACATATTTTTCTAATGAATTATTAAATATGTGTAGTAATGCCTCTGCTATATCTTACCTAGATTCTTTTAAAAGGCATGGATACAATCATTCCAGACCAGTTTGATTAGTTTATTTAATATATCCCTTTTTTTATTTTAAATGCACATCCCATTACTCATCTCATCATCCAATGTCATGTCCACCAGTTCTATCTCCCTGGTTAAATACAGAAGCAAAATAATGATTTAATATTTCTGCCATCTCCCTATCGTTACATGTGGTATTATCCTGACTATCCCTTATTTTCCCTATTCCCATCCCAACCTTCCTTTTTTATTGATGTGCCTGTAAAATATTTTACTGTTTTGTTTTATGTTCTTTGATAATTTAATTTCATAGTTCTTCTTTGCCTTCCTAATTGTTTTTTTTTACTTCTCTCCTAATCTCTTTGTATACTCTCTTCTCATGCTGTCCCTGCTGTCTATGTATTTAATGCATGCCTCTTTCCTTGCTCTCAATTGTTCCCTTATGGCTTTATTGATCCATAAAGTCTCATTAGTGTTTAGTTTATTTTCTTTTACCTCCCTAAAGGGAACCGCTGTGTCATTTCGACTTTCGGCAAGATGGAAAGTATGTGGTAGCAGATAGGCTGCCAGTTATCTCTTGCCGCCCTCCCCCCATCTGATTTTTCTATTGCATTAATGGGAGAGAAAATTTAGTTTGAAGACTAAATACAGATCTGCTTCTCTCAAGATACAGAACAGTCAGGAAATTGAGCCAAAAGATCTGCTCTCACTGATGGCTGTTCAGGGTCATAGGAACAGGACCACTGAGCCCCTTCCACCATTCAGTCAGATCATAGCTGATCTGTACCTCAACTCCATGTACTCGCTTCTTCTCTATATCCCTTGACACCCTTGTCCAACAAAAACCTATCAACCTCAGTCTTGGAAATGTCATTGACCCAGCATTCAAACTTTTGCTGGAAGAGAATTCTAGATTTCCGCTGCGCATTGTCTGACAAAGTGTTTTCGGACTTCATTCCCAAATTGCCGAGCTCTTAAGATTGTAATTTTAAGATTGTTCTGGATTTCCCCACCAGAGGAAATAGCTACTCTGTTGAATCTCTATCATTATAAGCATTTCAATTAGATCAGCCCTCAACTTAAATTCAAGGGAAAAGAAGCAACTTGTCCTCATAATTTAACCTTTTAAGCCTCTGTATCATTCAGGTGAATCTGCACTGTACCCCTTCACAAGGCCAATATAACCTTTCCAAGTTTGCAGAGGACCATAAGCCATAGTAAGTTTGGTAGGTGGGAGCACGAAGTTACAAAGGGGGACAGATTGAGAGAGTGTGAGGTCATCCATTTTGGATTCAATAAAGACAAAGTGGAGTATTTTCTTAAAGGTGAGAGACTAGGAGATGTCGAGGGGCAAAGGGACTCGAGTGCCCAGGTACACAACTCAGTGAAAACTAGTGCACAGGTTGGAATCTTGGCCTCTACTTGGAAGCTGGAATATAAAGAGGAGAAAGTGATACTTCAGTTGCACAGAGTACCGACGTATTCGATGGTTCAATGGGCCTGAATTTGCGGTCGGAGGATTTCCGTGGGCGAATGCCTCCATACCTCAAGAAAAGTACGAACCTACCTGATGGTCCCGGAGGTTCGGACACTTGTGCTCCTGTGGCATTATCCTGCGTAAAGGCCCACGTATCTCAGGGCACACGCGGTTCGCGAGCACCGCACGGATCACGTGGGCCAATGCAATCAATCAAAAAAGGGATCCCTATTATGCTTATGGGGATTCCATTTATGTATGGATTTCCCATAAGCATGATTCGGAATTCCCTAAAAAAAAAAAATTACATACCATTTAAATAAAAAATAAATTACATGTTCAAAATTAATTAAAATACAATTTAATCTAACATTTAAAATGAAAATTTAATGTAAAAACACAAACGAATGTTTAAAGAGGCTAAAAATAATCTAAATTAATTTGAATGGTTTTATGATGTTTAAATGTTTAAAATTTAAACAAATATTTATTTAAACTCTTATGCTGGTAAAAAGGCCTTATGCCTGCTTTTACCAGGTTTAGAGTTTCGCTGGGCTGTAGCTGGGCAAATAGTAAATAGCCCAACTGTCCACAAGCAAATGTTCATTTCCCGGGAATACGATGGATTGGCCAAGCTGAACCTTAACCGATCGCAAGTTCCGGGTTTTCGCGTAGACTTCCTGGGCTCTGGAAAATATGGGCCAATTAGTTGCATTCAAACAATGTCAGAATAATTTGCTTCATTAGTCCACAGAACAAAATGAGTTATCATGGCTGCACAGTTCTAAGGAGTAGAGCATTGCAGTCACATTTGTTTCTCCTCCCTCCAGCCAAGGATGCCCGGCCCCACTGAGATAACGTTACACAAATCCCAGCACAACTCCATCACGTCGCCAAAGTGGCCATTTTGGATTGTGCGCCAGGATGCATGTTGGAATTCCTGCAGAATGTTTGCATGTGGCATCAGTTATGTTCTGTGAAGTCCCAACATAGCAATAAGTGAGGAGGGAGAAAGAATAAAAAAAAGTGAAATAATAAGTACAGTACAATAAAGTAAAAATGAACAGGGGCACCTCAATAATCACAATCCTGCTATTCTTCAGCTTCAAGTACCAGTATGACTGTCACAAAAGGATCAATTAGGACTTCACTTCCTCCAGCATAAATGGAGTTATTCTTAAACAGGCCTTGCAGCATAATGATGAAAAGGACTGCAATATTTGTGTTCAGTTAAATCTTCCAACCTCCTCCTCCCCTGACCCTCATTTCAGCTGACAGAATGCGAGAGAGCTACAAGGCACTGCAGGAAGAAACAGGAGTGTGGAAGAACAAACGTGGCAGCAAGTGCAGAATCAAAAGGCAGAGTGACAAGTTAGATTTAAGACACTAGTCAGACAAATCATTTTTTTTAATTGAGAGGTGGAATACATTTTTGTTAAACTACAATAAAACATGGGACTCTTGCATTTTATGGTTTACCTTGCTGAAAGAAATATGCTCGCAATGAATCAATGCACAGCATTTCAAAGTTATTTGAGAGAAAAATGGAGGTTGGAGTTTTATGATGCAGCATGCAAGAGACACCAGTTTGTTCCGCCTGATTTCTCACTGCTGCTGTACTATCTGAAGGAAGTAATGGACAGAGATTCTGATGAGGTAATCCTCACATTTGGTGGGGTTGGAAGGTGGTCGCAGATTGGCTGCCCAATATGCGCCCAGCCTGGCCCGGCCCCCTCCTGGTCCGGCTTGATTGACCTTGCTATATTGATTTATAACTGACATGGTGTGTAAAACTACTTATAATCATCTCTTAAACTTCCAGCATTTTCCCATATGAGTAATGGGTTGCCCTTATTAATGGTTTATTTAAAATAAACCTATATTCCAAGGAAAATCAGGCAATTAGTGCCATGCATGATCCAAAACTGCTAAGAATCTTCAGGAGTTTCGTTACAATTATTCTGCCTGCTCTTGTATTCAGTAGAGCCGCTCAGTGTTGTATAAGATGCTTTAGTTGTCACTTAGCTTTCTTTCACAAGTGTGCTGCAACACATTCCTGACCCAAGTGTTGGACATGCAAATTTAAGGCAAGAACATGAGTGCACTGACTTGCATTTCCAGGACAAAGCAGCCGCCTGATTGGCACCCCATCCACCACCTTAAACATTCACTCCCTCCACCACTGGCGTACTGTGGCTACAGTGTGTACCATCGACAAGATGCACTGCAGCAACTCACCAAGGCTTCTTTGGCAGCACCTCCTAAATTTGTGAACTCTACCACCTAGCAGGACAAGGCAGCAGGCACATGAGGACACCATCACTTCCAAATTCCCCTCCAAGTCACACACCATTCTGTTTAGGAAGTATATCACCATTCCTTCATCGTCGCTGGATCAAAATCTTTGAACTCCTTCCCTAACCTTCACTACACAGACTACAGCAGTTCAAGAAGACTGCTCACCTCCACCTTCTCGAGGGAAATTATGGATGGGCAATAAATGCTGGCCTTGCCAGCGACGCCACATCACATGAACAAGTATTTTTTTTTTAATTGCTCTGAAGTCAGGCATCCTTCGGGAGAAACATAGAAAATAGGAGCAGTAGTAGGCCATTAAGCCATTTGAGTCTGCACCGCCATTCAATGTGATCATGGCTGATCTTAGATCTGAAAACCATATTTCCCCTTTTTCCCCATACCCCTTGATGTCTTTTGTTTCTAGAAATCTATCTCCCTCTTAAATATATTCAGTGACTTGGCCTCCACCGCCTTCTGTGATAGAGAATTCCAAGGTTCACCACCCTCTGAGTGAAAAAATTTCTCCTCATCTCGGTTCTAAATTTCCTACCCCGTACCCTGAGACTTGACACCTTGTTCTAGACTTCTCAGCCAGGGGAAACATCCTCCCTGCATCCAATCTGTCCAACCCAGTCAGAATTTTGTGTTTCAATGAGCTCCCCTCTCATTCTTCTAAACTCTCGTGAATACAGGCCAAGTCGATCCAATCTCTCCTCATATGGCAGTCCTGCCATCCCAGGAATCAGTCTGGTGAACCTTCGCTGCACTCCCTCTATGCCAAGTATATCCCTTCTGGGGTAAGGAGACCAAAACTGCGCACACTATTCCAGGTGCGTTCTCACCAAAGCCCTGTGTAACTGTAGCAAGACATTCTTGCTCCTCTATGCCAATCCTCTTGCAATGAAGGTCAACATACCATTTGCCTTCCTAACTGCTTGCTGCACCTGCATGTTTGCTTTCAATGACTGGTGTGCAAGGACACCCAGGTCCCTCGATACATCGACACTTCCCAAGCCATCACCATTTAAATAATACTTTGTCTTTATGTTTTTCCTACCAAAGTGGATAACTTCACATTTATCCACATCATACTGCATCTGCCATGTGTTTACCCACTCACTCAACCTATCTAAATCGCCTTGCAGCGTCTTTGCATTCTCCTCACAACTCAAAATCCCACCTAATTTTGTGTCGTCAGCAAACTTGGAAAAATTATATGAATAGCTGGGGCCCAAGCACTGATCCCTGTGGTACCCTACTAGTCACTGCCCGCCACCCTGAAAAAGACCCATTTATTCCTACTCTCTGTTTCCTGTCAGTTAACCAATTTTCAATCCATGCCAATACATTAATCCATAACCGGACGGTCTGCACCTGGGCAGGACTGGAACCAATGTCCCAGGGGGAGTGTTTGCTAGTGCTGTTGGGGAGGAGTTAAACTAACATGGCAGGGGGATGGGAATCTCTGCAGGGAGACAGAGGGAAATGGAAGGGGGGCAGAAGCAAAAGATAGAAAGGAGATGAGTAAAAGTGGAGGGCAGAGAAACCCAAGGCAAAAAGGACCACATTACAGCAAGATTCAAAAGGGGCAAAGTGTGTAAAAAGACAAGCCTGAAGGCTCTGTGCCTCAATGCGAGGAGTATTCGGAATAAGGTGGATGAATTAACTGCGCAGATAGCAGTTAACGGATACGATGTGATTGGCACCACGGAGACATGGCTCCAGGGTGACCAAGGCTGGGAACTCAACATCCAAGGATATTCAGCATTTAGGAAGGATAGACAGAGAGGAAAAGGAGGTGGGGTGGCGTTGCTGGTTAAAAAGGAATTCAGTGCAATAGTAAGGAAGCACATTAGCCTGAATGATGTGGAATCAGTATGGGTGGAGCTGCGGAATTCCAAAGGGCAGAAAACGCTAGTGGGAATTGTGTATAGACCACCAAATAGTAGTAGTGAGGTTGGGGACAGCATCAAACAAGAAATAAGGGATGTGTGCAATAAAGGTACAGCAGTAATCATGGGCGACTTTAATCTACATATTGATTGGGCTAACCTAACTCGTAGCAATGCGGTGGAGGAGGATTTCCTGGAGTGTATTAGGGATACTTTTCTAGACCAATATGTCGAAGAACCAACCAGGGAGCTGGCCATCCTAGACTGGGTGATGTGTAATGAGAAGGGACTAATTGGCAACCTTGTTGTGCGAGGCCCTTTGGGGAAAAGTGACCATAATATGGTAGAATTCCTTTTTAAGATGGAGAGTGACAAAGTTAATTCGGAAACTAGGGTCCTTAACTTAAGGAAAGGTAACTTCGACGGTATGAGGTGTGAATTGGCTAGAATAGACTGGCAGAGGATACTTAAAGGGTTGACGGTGGATAAGCAATGGCAAACATTTAAAAATCACATGGATGAACCTCAGCAATTGTACATCCCTGTCTGGAGTAAAAATAAAACTGGGAAGGGGGCTCAACCATGGTTAACAAGGGAAATTAAGGATAGTGTTAAAACCAAGGAAGAGGCATATAAATTGGCTAGAAAAAGCAACAAACCTGAGGACTGGGAGAAATTTAGAATTCAACAGAGGAGGACTAAGGGTTTAATTAAAAAGGGGAAAATAGAGTACGAGAGGAAGCTTGCAGGGAACATAAAAACTGACTGCAAAAGCTTCGATAAATATGTGAAGAGAAAAAGATTAGTAAAGGCAAATGTCGATCTCTTGCAGTCGGATTCAGGTGAATTTATAATGGGGAACAAAGAAATGGCAGACCAATTGAACCAATACTTTGGTTCTGTCTTCACAAAGAAAAATACAAATAACCTTCCGAATGTACTAGGGGACAGTGGGTCTAGTGAGAATGAGGAACTGAAAGATATTCTTATTGGGCAGGAAATTGTGTTAGGGAAATTGATGGGATTAAAGGCCAATAAATCCCTGGGTCCTGATAGTCTGCATCCCAGAGTACTTAAGGAAGTGGCCCTA
This sequence comes from Pristiophorus japonicus, assembly GCF_044704955.1. Classification (NCBI taxonomy): domain Eukaryota; kingdom Metazoa; phylum Chordata; class Chondrichthyes; family Pristiophoridae; genus Pristiophorus; species Pristiophorus japonicus. Next base: position 83,837,925 of record NC_091993.1, read on the forward strand.
GAAATAGTGGATGCATTGGTGATCATTTTCCAACAATCTATTGACTCTGGATCAGTTCCTATGGATTGGAGAGTAGCTAATGTAACGCCACTTTTTAAAAAAATGAGGGAGAGAGAAAGCGCGTAATTATAGACTGGTTAGCCTGACATCAGTAGTGGGGAAAATGTTGGAATCAATCATTAAGGATGAAATAGCAGCCCATTTCGTAAGCAGTGACAGGATCGGACCGAGTCAGCATGGATTTATGAAAGGGAAATCATGCTTGACGAATCTTCTGGAATTTTTTGAGGATGTAACTAGTAGAGTGGACAAGGGAGAACCAGTGGATGTGGTGTATTTGGACTTTCAAAAGGCTTTTGACAAGGTCCCACACAAGAGATTGGTGTGCAAAATCAAAGCGCATGGTATTGGGGGTAATGTACTGACGTGGATAGAGAACTTGTTGGCAGACAGGAAGTAGAGAGTCGGGATAAAAAGGTCCTTTTCAGAATGGCAGGCAATTACTAGTGGGGTGCCGCAGGGCTCAGTGCTGAGACCCCAGCTCTTTACAATATACATTAACGATTTGGATGAAGGAATAGAGTGTAATATCTCCAAGTTTGCGGGTGACATTAAACTGGGTGGCGGTGTGAGCTGTGAGGAGGACGCTAAGAGGCTGCAGGGTGACTTGGACAAATTAGGTGAGTGGGCAAATGCATGGCAGATGCAGTATAATGTGGATAAATGTGAGGTTATCCATTTTGGGGGCAAAAACAGGAAGGCAGAATATTATCTGAATGGCGGCAGACTAGAAAAAGGGGAGGTGCAACAAGACCTGGGTGTCATGGTTCATCAGTCATTGAAAATGGGCACGCAGGCGGTAAAGAAGGCAAATGGTATGTTGGCCTTCATAGCTAGGGGATTTGAATATCGGAACAGGGAGGTCTTACTGCAGTTGTACAGGGCCTTAGTGAGGCCTCACCTGGAATATTGTGTTCAGTTTTGGTCTCCTAGTCTGACGAAGGACGTACTTGCTATTGAGGGAGTGCAGCGAAGGTTCATCAGACTGATTCCAGGGATGGCTGGGCTGTCATATGAGGAGAGACTGGATCAACTGGGCCTTTATTCACTGGCGTTTAGAAGGATGAAAGGGGATCTCATCGAAACATATAAGATTCTGACGGGACTGGACAGGTTAGATGCGGGAAGAATGTTCTCGATGTTGGGGAAGTCCAGAACCAGGGGACATACTCTTAGGATAAGGGGTAGGCTATTTATGACTGAGATGAGGAGAAACTTCTTCACTCAGAGAGTTGTTGACCTGTGGAATTCCCTTCCGCAGAGAGTTGTTGATGCCAGTTCATTGGATATGTTCAAGAGGGAGTTAGATATGGCCCCTACGGTTAAGGGGATCAAGGGGTATGGAGAGAAAGCAGGAAAGGGGTACTGAAGGAATGATCAGCCATGATCTTATTGAATAGTGGTGCAGGCTCGAAGGGCCTACTCCTGCACCTATTTTCTATTAACCCCAATACCATGTGCTTTAATTTTGCACACTAACCTCTTATGTGGGACTTTATCAAAATCCTTCTGAAAATCCAAATGCACTACGTCCACTGGTTCTCCCTTATCTATTCTATCAGTTACATCCTCAAAACTCCAGTTAGTTTGTCAAACATGATTTTCCTTTCATAAATCCATGTTGACTTTGTTTAATCCCGTTGATATTATCTAAGTGTGCCATTATCACATTCTTTATAATAACTCTAGCATTTTCCCTACTACTGATGTTCGGCTAACCGGTCTGTAGTTCCCCGTTTTCTCTCTCCCTCCTTTTTTAAATAATGGGGTTACGTTTGCCACCCTCCAATCTGCAGAGATGATCCTGAAGTCCTAAGTCGCATTTCAATCTCTGACTTCAGTGCATGAACCTGACAGGTTTTTTTTTCATTGTTTTCTGGCAACTCTGATGTTCTATTGCTTGTACAGGTACTGGTTGGTTAGAGAAGGATGGCTTGCTTAGTTTTCCTTTCTATGGAGATTAGAAATAGAGGGCCCGAATTGGATGACGGTCTTCGGCCGCTCAAAGGACTGCCGATGGCCGCCAAGGTCCCTGACTGTTCTTTGGATGGGGTTTTCATCACTCCGGTTCCTCGAAGGTCGGTGGGTGACAAATTTGCGACATACGCCGCCAATCTGGGCAGCAACCGGCAGGAGCTCTCATTCTCGGTGGCAGAGGCGCTTGCCGCCCACGGAGGATCGAAGAACTAAAAATAAAAAGCATCAAAAATTTAAAAAAAAACATCAAAAGACCTTCACGGAACACCATTGAGGTAAGTCACTGTGAACATTTTTTTTAAAGTTTACTAACCTTTTTTTCAGGATCTTCATACCTACCGTCGGGGACAGACCAGCCTCTAGCCAGCGGTCCACCCCCGTTCTGGCGCCGACTCCCGCCTGCATGAATATCACATCTCGGCGGGCGGGAGTCTACTTACGCCACTCAGCCATCCGCTGACGTCAGCGGCGCTTCCCGGTGGGTCCCCGCTCCAGCCCACATCGAAAGTGGCACTGGGTAGATCTTCACGAGGAATGTGGGCGGTAAGGTGATCAATTTTGGGCCCCAAGTCTGCATTTTATTCGGGGTTGACAACAGAACAGACTGGATAAGCATGCAGTCAGTGCTGTGTTAAACTGTGCTTCAATTATTGAGTATGTTTTACATGAAGGGAAATACCAATCAATTTCTAAATGATCCTTAATTGCCATTCACTGGCTAGTATTTTGCCTCCTATTATAGATCTGCTGAAGTGAAATTCAAATAAAAAATGTTATACCTTTGAATGTGGCTTTCGAAGAATATGATTTATTAGAAAGTTCTAGGTGTGGGAGAGGGGGTGACAGTGATGGTGGTGAGAGGTGGCTTTTCTGAAGTTTCTTTAAATGCGAATACTCTTCAGGAATGTTTGAGGCAGTAATCAAGTCCTGCACTGTTTAGGTGCTTGGGCAGTGATTGCACGCAGTATAATGCAAGAGTGAAACTACTTCAAGTTTAGTCTGTTTGAGGTGTACTCTCCCATAATGGCTCTCTCTCCCCCTCCTTTGAAAGAAGACAAGTTGCTTTGGTTTGCTTTGGGCCCAAGTAAGCCCCAAAAGAAAGTTCTAAGTTTCCACGTTGGATTTCTTCATTTTGGCATGGCCTAACCTGACCTTTAGTTTTGGGGGTGGAGCCTTGATCTGCGCCAAAAAGATCGGGCTGCCATGGTAACTAGGGACACAATGCGGGCTGAGGCTGCAAAGTGAAACATACAGCCAGCTCCCAACACATTAAAAGACATTGCATCAATTTAAAAACACACTAAAATATATTGCAGCAACTTACCTGCCGGTTCGCTCCCCCGCCTAACATCCCAAAAAATGGCCCCCCGGTCTCTTCCCCCTCTTTCTCTCTCTCTTCCCTCTCTCTCTCTTCCCCCCTGCAGAGGCCTCATACGCTGGCCTAAACAGAATTGGAGTAACTCTCAGCTGGCCAAACTTGTCTAAATGGCTAGAATTGGCGTGGGTGGCAGGTTACGTCCCCTTTGGCTGGGATAAAAAACATACCTAAAAAAATCATAACTGAGTTATGCTGGTGCAAATTGATTGGGGAAACTGTGGTTTTTTAAACTTAGGCCAAAAAAAGCAGCCTGCTCCAAAAAAGGGCGCGAAACACTGGGGAAAATTGAGCCCTATATAATCGCTTGATGGCTAGCAATTTACACAATTATTCTGCAGCTGCACACTTCAAGACTCAAATAAACTGGCACAACAACGTACGTTGTGTGAACCTTTCCATTCCAGATGTGAAGGCTGCTTATTTTTAATTACAATTTACTACAGTTGCAGCATCTAAAATCCAGAACCCTTGGGACCAAGGCCGTTCTGGATTCCGGGCTTTTCCGGACTTTCGATTTGTTTTCTGACATCAGGAATTTGGAAACACCCGAGCCCAGATTTGGGTATTTCTGGATTTCAGAATATCAGAAAGGCAGGGGAATGTTGGGGGGGGGGGGAGAAATGTTGGGTGGGGTGGGAGGGGTGGGGGGGTAGGGTGGAGGGGGGATTCCAGGCCGAAATGCTGTTCAGGCCATCTGGCCCCGCCAAGAAGGTTGTCTGGCCCCGCTGAGGAGGATGTCGTCAGGTAGCCCCCGCTCAAGCGGGCGGGCCAGCTCTGCCGAGGTTGTCGGGCAGGGCCCTGCGGAGGTGGTGTGCGGGCGGGTCGGACCCGCCGAGGTGTTTGGGCCGGCCGACCCCGCCTACGAGCTGTTCGGGTGGGCTGGCGGGGGTGGCCCCGAGGTAAGGGCAGCGGCGGATCAGATTGCAGAACATTTGACGGATTCACGACGACCCTGCCACCGATCGGTCTGGATTCTGGAACATTCCAGAACTCCGGACTCTCGACGCTGCACCTGTAATTGTAGGAAAACAGTGTATGTAATAAGGTTGGGTCATGTAAGAGACTGAAAGCCTATCCTCCGACTGACCAGCAGCAATCCCATGGGAGGTCTGCTCGTCATACTATAGCAACAAGTATACACTTCCTGATAGATGCACTTTTGTCACTACATTTTGTAGATTGGCTCAAAGTTAAACAGCAACAAAATCACAACTGAAGAAAAAAACAAGGAAGTGGATAGAAAACTGCCCATGAGGATTTTTAAATGAAAAATCTACAAAGACCAAAAAGGTGAACCAATTGAATCGTCAACACTTCTGTAAAAACAATTATCCATTTTTCTCAGCAACTGAAATTTCTGTCCAAAATAGTTAAAAACAAAATAAAAAGCCCAGTTACATCTTTCACAATAACATGATTACATTTGCCCATTAATTTGTCTTTTAAGATCTCAAAGTTTTTGTCAGAAGGATCTTGACTCTGTTAATTGAAGGCAGATTCTGCAGTCTGAGCAGCTGAGCAATTTGCCGAGATGAATCAGTTAGCTCAACTATGTCAGTGCTTTGCCAGGCTCTAATGCAGTGGTGGGCAAAATATGGCCCGCGGGCCATATCCAGTCCGCCAAGTCATTCTATCCGGCCCGTTGAGTGGGACAGAAATAGAATGTGAGCTGGAGCTTGAGCTACACATTCATCTATCCACTTTCACTTCTCATGGGTCCGAGACAGATCCGAACTGCAGCCAAGGAAAAAACACAGCAATACTTCATTCAAATAAAAAATTTGCAAAAGCGATTCTCCCTTGCCCGATCTTAAGAGGGTCCGTTGCGTGATTCTGCACCCCAATGGCGGACGTCAGTACCCAAAATGCACTGCATACTTGAATATGCACTATACATATTTGAGTGGAGTCATGGCTACTCCGCTCCACAACTCTTTTACCTAAGAAAGTGACCGGCGCTGTATCTTTCCTCTCCCGGTATCCAGAGTACGATGGCAGGGGAGTTTTCATCTGGCACCATTGGGACGGCATTAGCAATCTTTTCAGAGGGGCATAAGGATGATGGAGGTGTGAAATTAATGCAGTCACAGGCTCTAAATAGGGTACAGTTCTATTTCGCAGCACTGATTTACAGAGACCAGAGGATACCACAACATTGTCAACTTTTATCTTTGAATGATTTCTAAGCAGTATCCAATACATGCTGTGTATGTAAGATGTATATGTTTATGCAATATATCCTCTAATTTTTTTCGCATGTGGTCCCTTTCAATTTGCTGCGTGGCCGGCCACAATGCAGCCGCGCATGCGCAGTATCTCTTCCAGTGGCAGGAGCCGGGGAGCGGTCTGCGCGGGACCATGCGATTGTTGCGCGACTGTGCAGCCACGCGTCTTAGGGGAACATTGGTGGGCGGCCCTTAATAGCTCACCAAAACTTATTAAGTGGCCCTCCAGTCCAACTAATTGCCCATCCCTGCTCGAACGCTATCAAAATTATTGGAAGATGTGTAAAGAACAACCTATTTCAAAATGACCAATGGTATCAATTATACACCTGTTGTAACTTTATTCATGTTCAAATTCTCAGTGGAAACGTTAAATTGTGTATGTGCATTAACAGTTTGCAATCCTGTTTTAGTTCCATTTTAATATATGGACAATACAGTATGTCATATATTCAACTGTCATTGTAACCCATGTATAAGCTGACCTAAGTTGTATACCTTGAGAACAGGGGGCGAACTTGTGGGAGACACTCCTAACCTGGACTTTCCGGTATAAAAGGGGAAGCTCCACCTACAGAATGATTTATGACAAAAATCTTGGCTCAAATGCGGCAAACGACCAGGGAGTCAACATTGTTAACGCAGCACACAGTTCTCTAGGCAGACAAGGGCAATCGGACATGCCCCAGCATGCAGTCGAACCCAAAGGAGGAATTCAACAGAGACAATGGCTAGCTGAATGGCGATTCATGCCATCGCAATGGACAATGCGGCCAGTAATGCGGCTATCAACACATGTTAACGGTGCGCTTAAGGACAGTTACAGAGACAGTCAGAGACGATCGACTGGTAATGGACCTTTTGTTTCCAACAAAGGGGCCTCCAGCTCATGCTAGAGGTGTGGAGGTAAACACTCAGCCAGAGCTTGCAGGTATCAGCAATATACCTGCAGAAACTGCAACGTCAGCGGTCACTTGGCGTGTATGTGCAGGAAGCCTGCAGCCAGGTTGATGTACGAGGAGGACGGGCCCGATGTAAGCCCTACGAGGCCAAATGAATACTGGGGGAAATCGCTGGAAGCTGAAGTTCAGCGAGTTCATGTGGAGCACATACACAGTTCATATACCGCGACATCACAGATAATGATGAAAGTGTTCCTCAATGGCATCCTAGTATTAATGGAGCTAGACACGGGGGGCCAGCCAGTCCCTGATGTGTATCAAACGGTTCGAAAGGTTGTGGGTGTCCAAGGCCAGGAGGCCAAAATTATTGCCGATTGACGCACTGCTACGGAGATCATTCCGGTGCTAGGCAGCGCCCCATGGTAGTTGTGACCCACAAAGATTCGGAGAACAGGTTGCCACTCTGGATTGTCCTGGGGGACGGTTCCGCAACTTCTGGGGAGGAGTTGGCTTGCTGTCATGAACTGGAAATGGGGCGATGTCAATGCAATTTCTTCTGTGGAGCGAATATCATGCTTTCAGCTCCTGGACAAATTTGACTCGTTATTTCAACCCGGCATCGGCACTTTCATGGGGACCAAGGTAGTGATTCACATAAACCCGGATGCCAGGCCAGTACACCACAAGGCCAGAGCGGTGCCGTACGTGATGCGGGAAAAGATAGAATGCGAATTGGACCACCTGCTGAGCGAAGGCATCATCTCGCCAGTCGAATTCAGTGACTGGGCAAGCCTGATCGTGCCGGTGCTCAAGGTGGATGGATCAGCAAGGATATGTAGCGATTACAAGGCCACCATCAATCGGGTGTCACTCCAAGACCAGTACCTGCTACCGAGAGCGGAGGACCTCTTTGTGATGCTATCCGGTGGCAAACTTTTTTCAAAATTGGACCTGACCTCAGCTTGCATGACCCAGGAGCTGGCGAGTGACTCAAAGAAGCTGACCACCATCACGACACACAAGGGATTGTTTGAGTATAACAGATGTCCGTTCGGGATTCGTTCGGCCACCGCGATCTTTCAGCGAAATATGGAAAGCCTCCAAGTCGATTCCAAGGATGGTGGTTTTCCAAGATGACATCCTCATCACTGGTCGCGATACTGAAGAACACCTCCACAACCTGGAGGAGGTGCTACGCAGACTGGACCGGGTAGGGCTGCGACTGAAAAGGGCGAAGTGCGTCTTCTTAGCTCCAGAGGTAGAATTCCTGGGGAGGAGGGTAGCAGCAGACGGGATCAGACCTACTGCGTCCAAAATGGAAGTGATCCAGAGAGCATCCAGACCCCGTAACACGACAGAGCTGCGTTCGTTCCTGGGGCTCCTGAACTATTTTGGCAACTTTCTTCCCAAATTGAGCACACTGTTAGAGCTGCTACATGTGCTCCTACGCAAAGGTCTGGGGGGGACAGCCAGGAAAGGGCTTTTGATAGAGCACGCAATTTGTTATGCTCCAACAAACTGTTAACGTTATTTGACCTGTATAAGAAACTAGTTTTAACGTGTGATGCGTCGTTCTATGGGGTCGGGTGTGTGTTGCAGCATGTGAATGCAATGGTCAGTTACAGCCGGTAGCTTATGCCTCCAGAAATCTATCCCGGGCAGAAAGGGGCTACGGGATGGTAGAAAAGGAACCGCTAGCATGTGTATATGCAGTAAAATAAAATGCACCAGGATCTGTTTGGGAGGAAATTTGAGCTGGAGACAGATCACAAACCTCTAACGCCCCTTTTGGCCGACAACAAGGCCATAAATGTGAATGAATCGGCCCGCATACAGAGGTGGGCACTTAGGTTAGCCGCCTATGACTACACAATTCGGCACAGACCGGGCACTGAAAACTGTGCCGATGCACTCAGCAGGTTACCACTAGCCACCACTGAGGGGGCAGCTGAGCATGATGCTGAGATGGTCATGGCTGTTGAAGCTTTCGAAAGCGAAGGCCCACCTGTGACAGCCCGTCAGATTAAAGTCTGGACAAATAAAGACCCGCTACTGTCTTTAGTTAAGAAATGTGTCCTGAATGGGAACTGGGCAGCCACATACGGGGCATGTCCTGAGGTGTTTAAACCATTTCATAGGCGCAAGGATGAATTCTCAATTCAGGCCAATTGCCTACTGTGGGGAAACTGAGTAGTCATGCCCCAAAGGGACAGAGAGGTGTTTATCAGAGAACTTCGCAATGAGCACCCGGGCATTGTCACGATGAAGGCAATTGCCAGATCACACTTTTGGTGGCCAGGGATAGATGCAGACCTGGAACTTTGTGTTCGCAGGTGCAACACGTGTGCTCAGCTGGGCAACGCACCCAGGGAAGACCCCCTTAGCCACTGGTCCTGGCCTGCCAAGCCATGGTCACGCATCCATGTGGACGACGCAGGTCCTTTCATGGGAAAAATGTTTTTGGTTGTAGTAGACCCCTGCTCCAAATGGATTGAGTGTGCCATTTTAAATTCAAGCACATCTCGTCTACGGGCAATGTTCGCCGCCCATGATCTACTGGATGTCTTGGTCAGTGACAATGGCCCGTGCTTCACAAGCAGTGAATTCCAGGACTTCATGGCAGGCAATGGAATCAACCATGTCGGAACTGCACCGTTCAAGCCGGCCTCAAACGGCCAGGCGGAACGAGCAGTGCAGATAATCAAACGGGATGGTCAGTAACCAAGGGGGTTCCCTATTAGCGAACAGGAGGCGCTTATCACGCCTCCTGTTCGCCAATAGATCCCGACCACACTCGCTCACAGGGTTCCACCCGCAGAGCTGCTAATGAAAAGGACGCTCAAAACCAGGTTATTCCTTATACACCCTACTATGAAAGAAATTGTTGAAAGCAGGCATCAGTCACAATGTGACTACCATGACAGGAATGCGAGGGCGCGATGTATTGATGTCAATGACCCTGTTTTTGTCCTTAATTACGCTGCAGGGCCCAAATCGCTTGCAGGCACTGCGATTGCCAAAGAGGGGAATAGGGTTTTGGTAGTTAAACTTACCAATGGACAAATCTACCGCAACTACGTGGATCAAACTAAAAGGAGGTTCAGCAACCCCATAGAAGAAGCAGAGGAAGAACACGACGTAGAGTTTACTCCACCACAGGTGACCGAACACCAGAACCAAGCGGAGGAGAGCCCAGTCACTGTGGGCAGTCCGGACAGGCCTGAGGCACCGCAAACAGCAGACACTCAGGCCAGCGCCCAACAACCGGAGCCCCAACTCGGGCGCTCTGCAAGGGAGCGAAAACCACCAGAAAGACTTCACCTATGATCCCAATAAGACTTTGGCGGGGAGGTGATGTCATGTATTCAACTATCATTGTAACCCATGTATAAGCTGACCTAAGTTGTATACCTGGAGAACACTGATCACAGGGGGCGAACTTGTGGGAGACACTCCTAACCTGGACTTTCCAGTATAAAAGGGGAAGCTCCACCCACCGTCTGCCTCTTGAGGTCTTGGTAATAAAGGTAACTGGTCACAGAGTGATCTTTTCTCAAGTATGGGCCTCGTGTGCATTTATACTGTATAGTATAACCCCTGAAAGCCAGGTCCCAATCATTAAAGGGACTTATAATGCATCATTTATCAGTGGTATTTGATTGTTTTGTCTATCGAAATGTTCCATTCCTTTTTAATGTGGCACACAGTTAGCTGTTTATTGCATGGATTTGCGGAGCCTGAATCCCACAGCATGACTCACCATTGCTGAGTGATGTTTCTGTTTCAAAATGTGTCTCTGGATTTGTATTCTTACTGCCACGGTGGGAAATGTTGCTAATATTGGGGGTGAAGCTCAGGTGTTGCAAGAAAATTGAGGAATTTCCACTATTTCTCAGCCACATCTTGATTGAATCTCCCTATACCATTGAAGGCATATTGCTTTATTCTTATTAACGTTCATCTTGATGAGCTTTTATTTCTTGATTTTAAAAAGAAATATCTGATCTTTAAAGTGTTTTAAAAAAACAAAACCTCATTGTTGTGACTGTTGACATTTGTGTGAATAATTGAGTATTTGACCCTGGAGGGTTTTGAGAATGTGTTGGTGGTTTGTGGCAGGGCTTTTCAAAGATCAGTACAACCAAGCTCTTCAATTAAAAGTAAACGAAAATGCTAAGTACCATGCACAATCGCCCATATCAGAATGGTTGACCGGCAATTACAGGCTGCAGGTTGACCTCGCTGTGATTTATTGGTCTTTTTTTAAACCAGAAGTTCATTGCTCACAAACCAGGTAAACTGTAAAGCCTCACCATGGTTTTAAAAAGCTGGTACTTAATATAGCTTGTATAACAGCTGACTGTCCATATGATTTTAGTTAATAGTTGCAACTAACAGTGAGGAACATAGGAACAGTCGGCCATTCAGCCCCTCGAGCCTGTTCTGCCATTCGATGAGATCATAGCTGATCTGTGACTTAACTCCACATATCAGCCTTTGGTCCATATCCCTTAATACCTTTAGTTAACAATAAGTGATCGATCTCTGATTTAAAATTAACAATTGATCTAGCATCAATTACTGTTTGCGGAAGAGAGTTCCAAACTTCTACCACTTGTGTGTAGAAGTGTTTCCTAATTTCACTCCTGAAAAGCTTGGCTCCAATTTTTAGACTATGCTCCCTAGTCCTGGAATCTCCAACCAGCGGAAATAGTTTCTCTCTAGCTACCCTATCTATTCCCCTTAATATCCTGTAAACTTCTATCAGATCATCCAATAACCTTCTAAATTTTTGGGAATACAATCCTAATTTGTGTAATCTCTCCTCGTAACTTTAGCCTTGTGAGGGTGTATATGTGGTTCAACCTCCAACAGAAGCATTCCTCTTCATTCCTTTCATCATTGAATAAACCTGGTTAGAGGTTACTTTCTTGAAGAGTATGAAGAACTAATCTGTGAATTTGACTTTGTAAGTCCTTCACTCGTAGGCCCCACACCATCCTCAACATTGGTAGCTTGGAAGGGGCAAGTAAGCTTACTTAAAGTTACTGTTAATAGGACGACAGAGAAAGCAGTCAAAATGGAGAGCGCATCAGGAGATTGGCAAGAACATTCAGATAGATTGATATAATTAGGCAGACCAGTGAGAAATTATATTGGAGATAAATGTGAAGTATTACACATTTGAAATGTGGCTCGAGTTAACAATGAACGGAACTGATTTAACAAAGGGAAGCTTGGAAAGGGAGCGGAGAGGCACAGTAGACACTGGACTTCGGCTGTCCAGATGATTGGGGAAGCAATTGAAAAAGGTAGAATGTCAATATATAAAACCAGGACAAGAGTCAACAGAGGTCATGCTAGGCTTTGCAATGCTACAGTCAAATGACACTTGCAGTGCATTCTCACTACAAGTTTAGTGTCTATGCCTCACATTTTTGACTTCACATCAATACTGACTTGGAATGTAAATTGGGTTTTAAGGCCCAAACTGACTTGGAAGCCAAGTAGAACTCGACTCTCTTCTCTCGGGAGCTTTACTCCTTTCTGCTCCTCCCTCCTTGTTCCCCGCTCCTCGCCCCTCGTCCCTTGCTCCTGCCCCTCCCTACCCTCGCTCCTCCTCCTCCTCCCCCCCCCCTCGTTCCTTGTTCCTTGGTTCCTCGCTCCTCCCCCCTCGCTCCTTGTTCCTCGCTCCTCCCCCCTCGCTCCTTGTTCTTCGCTCCTTGCTCTCCCTCACTCCTGCCTCACTCTTTCCTCCCCCCCCCCCCCTTGCTCTGGCTCCCTCCTCCTTTCTCCACGCTCCTCACTCCTCGATTCAATCTCCTCTTCTCTCCATTGTCTGGATGAGGCCTGATTCTGGATTCAGGCTGCATAATTACAGCATCTGTACACAGCAAAAGCCATGCTCCAGTTAAGTGTGAATGCACCCTTCAAGAATTATTCAGTTATGGTTATCACCGTACAGGTTGAACCTCTTATCTGAGACTCCCTTATCCGGCACCACTCCTCGTCTGGCAACATTTCCCGGGTGGCGCATGCGCAGAACTCCGACCCTCCCCCCCAGGTTTCCATTCCCTATTTTAGGCACACTGGTGATATCTTTCCTTTATTGTTTAATTAAATCATTCACGTGAACAGCAAATCCACAAATTTACTAGAAAGAAAGTGATTGGCAGTAGCAAAAGCCCCCTCAACCGAGAGTACGTCGGGGACCACTCGGGCCACCGACACATTGAGGCCCGCTCGGCTCGCCAACACCTCTGGACCCTCCGACACCTGAGGGCCCATTCGGGCCGCCGACTTCCTCCCTCCGCCCACCCCCCCCCGGCCCCCTCGGGCTGATGACCTCTCCTCATCCGGCAAAATCCCTCAAGCAGCACAGGCCAGGTCCAGAGGGTGCCAGATAAGGGGGAGGTTCAACCTGTACAAATAAGCATAAATGCACAGAGAAAGGCAACAAGCCTGGTCGCATGCATAAATTATGAGAAAGTTCAGAAGTTTCAGCTTTACTGTCTGGAAAGGCAGCTGATGTGGATGGGGGAGTCTCATCGAAGTATATGAAACATTAAACGATGTAGATAAGACACTGATATTTTGGCTCAAATTATACCAGGAAAGTTGGATGAGAGAACATAAATTGGAAATTAGTAAATCTTAAAAAAAACACAAGACTGGAACAGTGTCATTTTACTCAATGTTAGAAAAGGTAGGATAATCTACCAGGCATGATGGGAAAGACAAAAGTGTTATGATTGCTTCAAAAAAAAATACAGTTGCATGCTGTGAAGAGAAAGTTAGGGTAGGAAGGAAAATAGGAACAGGTGTAAGCCATTCAAATCCTCGAGCCTGTACCGCCATTCAATTAGATCATGGCTGATCTGCATCTCAACACCCTTTTCCCGCCTTTGCTCCATGTCACTCGATACCCTTATCTAATAAAAATCTGTGTGTCTCAGTCTTGAAAGCTCCAACTGTCTCAGCCAAAAGGGTACTAAAGGGATCAGCTTTGATGAGCTGAATTGCTTTTTCATGTGCATCGGTCTGTTTATTTTCCTGGGTCCTGCCTACCATTCTCAAGCCACACCTCATGGACCCTTTTCTTTTAGTTGTATTGTATTTGAACAGTTGTGAGTGAGAATAAATCTTAGAAGTTCCAGTGCTTTGTGGACATGAGTTGGTTCTGTGGTGTCTCCAGTGTCTTTATCTTGGATTGATATCTGGCTGCATTCTTCACGGCTTTGCAGAAAATCCTGGGAGTGGGGGCTGGGTGGTGGGTATTGGAAAGGAAACATTGAGTTCCATCATGAAGCAATGCTGCTTTTCCATTTTCATTTTTTTTTGTTTTTGAAGTTTTTTTGAGTAAAACTTAGCATGTTTATGATCAATGGGTAGCCAAGTTCAACATACTGCAGTTTTATATGGACGTGAAATTTTACAGAAGTAAGCCACAAACCCGTCGGTTATTAGGTGAAATCAAGATCATCTCTATTGGCTGTCAGTAGGTGGGGAAGAAAAGTGTGGTTGCCCAATTATTTACTTTATTTCGAATGCATTAGTACATAAACAACTCATTTCTTGAATCCTAAGCATGTGATGAGCACTGATAAACAATTGCTGCACTATCTATGCATTTCAACTGAGGTGACGATTAATGAACCAGGCCCTTCAGCCACAAGTACATTGATGTGAAGTCCTGACCTTGGCTCCGATATACTAAACTTAAAGCCAGATTGGCAACAGTCGCTGTGAAAAGGTTTGAGATGATGGGCCAATTTTGTCATAAAGACCTGTTGCCTTGTCAGTTTTTACAATGGAGTGGATATTGATTATGGACTTGTGTAGAAGATTCAGAAGCAATCTTTTAATGAGGCGATAGGACCACTCTGGAAACCTGTGGTTTCATGTCCATATAAAACTGCAGTATATTGAACTTGGCTACCAATTGGTTATAAACATGCTGAGTTTTATTCAAATCTAGTTTACATTTGAAATGAGTATTTTTATTGACAGGTTCATTTACAGTCAACATGATATCCTCTTGTGATCCCTCAGCCCCTAGGTGGTTAATGAATCCTACAGTGGTTGAGTTGATGAATAAAGAATCAGATAATGATCCCATCTCCTCACTCACATTCGGAGAGGTGGGATGGAAGGAGAGGGAATCCGAAGTCCATTTTAGAGGTGGATCAGCCATTTTAGAGGTTTACTTAGAAGTCCAAGGCAATTTATTTCTTGAATTATTTTTTATTTGATAAATAAATGCAGTTTTGTAACCTGGAATATGTACCTCCTTTATCTACAACTTTCAGCTATGTTAAAAATTATATATAAATGCAAGTTGCTGTTGTACGATTAAATTCTCTCTTTTTTTCAAATCGTCATTTCATGGTAACAAATCAATTTCCCACTGTTTTCATTTCTAAGACTGATGAATTATCTTGTTTTATTCCTGACAAGACAATACACATGGGAATACAATTCATAATCTGGATACTCAGTACTTGAACTCAACAACCAAAGTTACTTGTGTGGAAAGTCCATTATAGGTTCTATTGTTTTGTGGAGGTAGTGGTCAGTAAATGGGCCAAATTATTACATTTGGAAAAATAGATGAATCTGGGATCCTAAATCCTATGCTAGTTGATTTAATTGCTGCAAACTTATATCTATTTTTAATAATGCTTGATTAATTTTTTCTGGCTCCTCATGTCCTCTACCATCTTCAGTCGAGGACCTCCTCAACCCAGAGTTTGTGTTTAAATAGCACTATTGCTTGATTGCTTGGAGAGGCTGTTGTGCACATCCATTGATATCAATAGAATAAATCTGTAGTTGAGAAATTACTATGTCTTGGAGAGGCTGTTGTGCACATCCATTGATATCAATAGAATAAATCTGTAGTTGAGAAATTACTATGTCTTGCTATGACAGTGGACTCCTATAAGAACAATGGAAACACTGGATTAAAGACCAAAATGCTGAGCATTGAAGATTATTAAAGATGTAATAGCAGCGCATTTGGAAAGCAGTGACATGATCGGTCCAAGTCAGCATGGATTTATGAAAGGGAAATCATGCTTGACAAATCTTCTAGAATTTTTTGAGGATGTAACTAGTAGAGTGGACAAGGGAGAATCAGTGGATGTGGTGTCTTTGGACTTTCAAAAGGCTGTTGACAAGGTCCCACTCAATACAAAATTAAAGCACATGGTATTGGGGGTAATGTATTGACATGGATAGAGAACTTGTTGGCAGATAGGAAACAAAGAGTAGGAATAAACGGGTCCTTTTCAGAATGCCAGGCTAGTGACTAGTGGGGTACCGCAAGGTTCAGTGCTGGGACTCCAGCTATTTACAATATACATTAATGATTTGACAAAGGAATTGAATGTAATATCTCCAAGTTTGCAGATGATACTAAGTTGGGTGGCAGTGTGAGCTGTGAGGAGGATGCTAAGAGGCTGCAGGGTGACTTGGACAGGTTTGGTGAATGGGCAAATGCATGGCAGATGCAGTATAATGTAAATAAATGTGAAGTTATCCACATTGGTGGCAAAAATAGGGAGGCAGAATATTATCTGAATGGTGACAGATCAGGAAAATGGGAGGTGCAACGAGTCCTGGGTGTCACGGTAAATCAGTCATTGAAAGTTGGCATGCAGGTACAGCAGGCGTGAAGAAGGCAAATGGCATGGTGGCCTTCATAGCGAGAGGATTTGAGTATAGGAGCAGGAAGGTCTTGCTGCAATTGTACAGGGCCTTGGTGAGGCCACACCTTGAATATTGTGTACAGTTTTGGTCTCCTAATCTGAGGAAGGACATTCTTGCTATTGAGGGAGTGCAGTGAAGGTTCACCAGACTAATTCCCGGGATGGCAGGACTGACATATGAAGAAAGACTGGATCGACTAGGCTTATATTCACTGGAATTTAGAAGAATTAGAGAGGATCTCATAGAAACATATAACATTCTGATGGGATTGGACAGGTTAGATGCAGGAAGAATGTTCCCGATGTTGGGGAAATCCAGAACCAGGGATCACAGTCTAAGGATTAGGGGTAAGCCATTTAGGACCAAGATGAGGAGAAACTTCTTCACTCAGAGAATTTTGAACCTGTGGAATTCTCTACCACAGAAAGTTGTTGAGGCCAGTTCGTTAGATATCGTCAAAAGGGAGTTAGATGTGGCCCTTACAGCTAAAGGGATCAAGGGGTATGGAGAGAAAGCAGGAGTGGTGTACTAAAGTTGCATGATCAGCCATGATCATATTGAATGGTAGTGCAGGCTCAAATGGCTGAATGGCCTACTC
This sequence comes from Pristiophorus japonicus, assembly GCF_044704955.1. Classification (NCBI taxonomy): domain Eukaryota; kingdom Metazoa; phylum Chordata; class Chondrichthyes; family Pristiophoridae; genus Pristiophorus; species Pristiophorus japonicus. The sequence goes on from NC_091993.1 coordinate 83,854,776, forward strand.
CTGCACCTATTTTCTATGTTTCTATCTTTATCAGTGTCTTCTTCTTTATCAGTGTCTTCCAGTCCTCCATACTGCTGTCCATGTTCTAGTTTAGTAATTAAGGTGCAAAGCCTTCTTGCCCAATAATGGTGCTCTGTATTGGATAACTGTCTGGAATGTGTCTAAAAGCGATGTGCATTTTAAGATTGCGATTCCATCATGAGGCATGAGAGCAAAATTGATGCGGTTTATTATTTGGGCTCTTAAAATTATTATTTTTTTGCAACACCTTTCAGACTGAGTTCGTATAATAAGGAATATCATTATTTACTGTTTTTCTTTTAGCGAACAGTGATTGACGTGTCCATGAACAATTCACTTCATTGGACAGAAGTGACATTGTGTAATTTGGGGTTTCATTTCAAGACAAAAAATTTTGCAATTTATGCATATATTGCACATTTTCACTTTTTTTTCATATTTCGCATATTTTCTCTCATTTTGCATATTTTCACATTTCCAGTAAAGTGAGTTTCTGTACATGATTATAATTGTGCTCAAGATGCCTGTAAACTGTACCTGCATATACTGTCGAGTCGGAAACGCACAGCTTTGTATATAAGTTCCAAATAGTGCTGTATAAAGCACTAATGGACCAGAATTTGCTGAAGCGGGACATCTTGCAGCATGCCACGTGAGACTTTTTCCCTTGCCCTTCAACTGGAAAATGATTTGCCCTGTAAGTTGCTGGAAGTACAAGCTGATAACAATGCAAAGAGACAGAAAGGAAAAGTAAGAAAATTAATCTTTAATTTAAAAAAAAAATCTAGAACAAAATAATTTGCTACCTGAAGGAGGGATACATCATCGTTTCAGATGCTCCCTATCTGGGCCAGACAGGTTGAATGGTATTACAGAAACATAAATCTCCTCATTTAAAAGATACTTACACTGTTAAGTACAAGCCCTAACTTTCATTGGCAATTAATGTGCAAATTCAACAACTTTTTGAAACTCAGGGGGAGGTTGAGGACGATCTGCTCTTTTCTACCTTTTAAGCAGCTTCCTTTAAAACAACAAACTATAAATAGAATAAGGTACAAACCTGTAGGTAATAGTTCTGATAAGATAAACTACCTTACACCTCAAGACTACAACCAACATGGATGTGTCAGTTATTAAGCCAAGTATCACAATTTCATGTTGAAGTGGGACACAAGTTTCAATTTTTTTCTTTTGTTCCCTTCAAAGTGAAAATATACAAAATGTGAAAAAATGCAAAAGTTTGCAATATGCGTGGAGCAGTGCAAATCATCCAGAAATGTGTGGCGACTAGCAATTTATGGGGTATCTCTTCCTCGCCATAGGTTGTACAATTTACACACTAATAACGGTGACACCATTAAACTTGCCATTATTTTGGCACCAATTCTGGGTAATTGTTTTTGTACAGGTGTGTATGAATAAACATGCTACTGGTGTTGCTAGAAAGGATGTAATTATTTAAAGAATTATTTTGTGTTTCAATTGACCTTTCCTTGATGAACTAGCATGGTAGAATAGTTGCTGAATAGCAGTTCAAAGTAGTTTTCAATTCCCTGTGGCATAAACATCTTGAATTTAATTTGCTATAAGAATGAAGTTAATAGTTGCTAACTGTGCTCTCGATTTCCTGCATGCTGAAATCATGTTAGTTAGATGGGGTAATGGATAGGAAGTGTAATAATAATTTAAAAAGCTGCAGCATATTTTAGCTTGAAACTGGCTGGTAGATCATGTAAATCAATGTGTTAGTGTTTCATTGAGAAGTGACTTTGAAGGGAACAAAAGAAAAAGATTGAAACTTGTGTCCCACTTCAATAGGAAATTGTGATACTTGGCTTAAGAACTGACACATCCATGTGTAAGTTGTTGTCTTGAGATGAAGGTAGTTTATCTTATCTGAACTATTATCTACAGGTTTGTATCTTCTTCTATTTATAGTTTGTTGTTTTAAAGGAAGCTGCTTAGAAAGTAAATATATCACTTCAACTTTGTTACAGGTACCATCTATTGCAAGCATGCTGACCTAGAAAAGCTGACCCATCAGTTCAATAAAATATGACATAGCCCCAAGCAGCTGACAACTAAAGAATGGCCCTGATTATAAGCCTATAAACATGTCAAAACATAGTCAACCAAAGGTTTGTAACTTAAGATGTTGGCACAGCCAACTTTCCTTTGTTTATATTGGAGCAATAGAAAATGCAACTTCTGAAAGCCTGACGGGGAAATTCAAATGCTTAAAATTGATGGGACATTTCTAAGGTGTTGGAGAAGGGTAGTGGAAATCTGGAACTCTTCCCCCACAAAGCTGTTGAGCCTAGGTCAATTCAAAATGTCAAAATAAGTTTGATAGATTTTTGTTAGGCAAGGATATTAAGGGTTACGGAACCAAAGCGGGTAGATGGAGTTAAGATACAGATCAGCCAAGGTTGAATTTAGGACCGAGATGAAGAGAAACTTCTTCACTCCGAGAATTGTGAACCTGTGGAGTTCTCTACCACAGAAAGTTGTTGAGGCCAGTTCGTTAGATATATTCAAAAGTGTGTTAGATGTGGCCCTTACGGCTAAAGGGATCAAGGGGTATGGAGAGAAAGCAGGAATGGGGTACTGAAGTTGCATGATCAGCCATGATCATATTGAATGGTGGTGCAGGCACGAAGAGCCGAATGGCCTGCTCCTGCACCTACTTTCTATGTTTCTATGAATGGTGGAATGGGCTTGAGGGGCTGAATGACCACCTCCTTTTCCTATGTTTTGCGAAATGTTTCTATTAAAAATGTCACAATGTTAGGCATTTCTGTATTTAACAATTGATAGATTTTTAAGCTAGAAAAGGAAAAACAAATTACCTTACAAATTACATTGGATTTTCAGCAGACCAACCAGGCCATCATCATGAGTTCAAAAGTAGGACACATCAACCCCCACTCCTAAAGTGTACTGTACTTCAGAAATAAAATAATAAATGGTCACAATCTACATGCAAAATCATTGTCTTCAAGTTGACCATTGTCTATGGAGTATCCTTTCCTCCTTGTTCCAACTGTAGAAGCTAAATTGGTTAATTATCAGCCTGGAATTTCCACTCGGTTGTGTTTTTTTCAGAGCAATTCGCCCAAAATCGGCCAAATCAGTGCAAAATATTGCGGTATTTCAAGCGCAAATTACATCCAACGCAAATAGAGTTTCCGCAATCTTTTGCGCTAGTTTAAAAACATTGCGTTAGGAGCTGGCCCTGCCACAAACTGGCCATGCCCCCAGAACAAATTAATCACTATTACGTGTTTTCAGTAATTGTGCCCGTTTGCGGGCCTTCGATGAGGCTCTTAAGATTAAGCTGCTGCTTTTGGATGTAAGACATTAGTAAGCATGTTTTAAAATCTTTTGAATAGTAAACTGACTGCTGTACATCATTATAACTAGAAAATGGTTCTGTATAGTTTTTAAAAGCCATTTTCAGTTATTTAAAATCGGGTTGCTCATAGGTGGTGGACTAGACACTGATTAAAATCCTTTTTTTTGATAAACCCATTTTCAGCTGCATTAATAAAACTTCAAGTTACCACCCTTAAATATATCAAGGAATATTTTTAAAGCAAAACATATTTATAAAATTACGTTCTAAAACACTGCCTGATTGCGCTGGTTCATGGCAGATTTTACATTTGGTGATATGTAAATGAGTTTGAGCGGAAACTTGAGAAAAAAAACACTTCTCAAAACTATTGCGATTTTGGGTGCAGTTTGCGCTTGGATCACTGATTGTGCCCAAAGCAGAAACTCTACCTCATCATTCACTGAGGGTTCCAGCCAGCTTGTCTCAACTCAAATCCAATTGGGAACAGTTCCAGCTCATTAAATACCCTCGGATATAGTGCTCAGAGCTTTTAGGCGACGGCAACATTCAAATTTAACTGTCAGTTATGCGTACAACTGACAAAGTTACGCAGTATGTCTTTGAATGTGGCTTGGCTTCTTCCAGCCTTTTTTGTTACAAAGCAGACCAGCCAGGCCTTGCAATATATGTATCGATTTAGGCTGGGAACATGGATTTCAAATGCAGCTGCTTTTAAAACTCCTTGTGTCGTCTGATTGAATTAAAGGAACCTCTACCAAAGTAAAACAAAAACCAAATAATTTTTCTTCTGTTTTGTCTCCCGATTGTCTGAAGACACTTGCTGCCAATGAGTCTGTGCTTTATCACTTGTGCCATTTGGATGCTGGCACTCTGCAAGATGTGTATGAGAGCCTTCGCTGTGGTGGTTGTGCATAAATAGAAAGAAGCAAGAGAGAATGCAGACTGAAGGCAGCTGTTAATGGGGTATTACATAGAATTTATACACAAACAGGCCATTCGGCCCAACTGGTCTGTACTGGTATTTATGCTCCGCACAAGCCTCCTCCCACCCAACTTCATCTAACTTTCCAATTCAGTTTCCCTCGTGTGTTTATCTAGCTTCTCCTTCAATACATCTATGCTATTCACTTCAACTACTGTATATAATAGCAAGTTCCACATTCTAACCAGCCCCTGGGTAAAGAAGTTTCTCCTGAATTTCTTATTGGATTTATTAGTGACTATCTTACATTTATGATCCCTAGTTTTGGACTCCCCCACAAATGAAAACATTTTCTCTCGGTCTATGCTATCAAACTCCTTGATAATTTTAAGGACATCTATTAGGTCACCCCTCAGCCTTCTCTTTTTTTTTCTCGAATAAAGGACCCCAGTTTGTTCAGTCTTTTCTGATAGTTTTCACCCTTCAGTTTTGGTATCATCCTTGTGAATTCAATAGCAAGAATGTCCTTCCTCAAGTTAGGAGACCAAAACTGTACACAATACGCCAGGTGTGACTTCACCAAGGCCCTGTACAACTGTAGTAACACCTCCCTGCCCCTGTACTCAAATTTCCTCGCTATGAAGGTCCGAATGGACGACTCCTGCACCTATTTTCTGTTTCTCTACACCCTCTCCAGTGTCTATCCTTTTTTGTAATATGGAGACCAGAACTGTTCACAGTACTCCAGTGTGGTCTAACCAAGGTTTAATGCAAGTTTAACATAACTTCTCTGCTTTTGAATTATATTCCTCCAGAAATGAATCCCAGTGCTTGGTTTACATTTTTTATGAATGTTGGATACTGTGTAGTCAGAATACAATTTTGCAGGGTTTTGTTTAGTTCCTGAGTTTGGATTTGTTCGAAGTACAGATGATGGGGTTTTACTTTTGTGGTTATATTGCCAAATGAATCTAAGTGATAAATTACCACTATTAATTGTATCTCCAGACACATGGACAAGGCAAACCGCATATGGCTTTACACAAAATATTACAACCATCAATAATCATCCGCTTCCACAAAATCTACGCATGCACATTTACCCTTGCACTTCACTGAAGAAATCAAGTGTCATTCACTTCACAGGAACTTTGGGCTAGAATCTGAACAAAATCCGCCACCACCGGATTGCCGTTAAAAAAAAAACTGCTAAGATTATTAAATTAGCCCGACGAAAAATTGATCGATTAAAAAAGGAAAAAATTCCACCTGGCGAGAAAAATGGGTCATGCATGCAGATTCTCAGCGGAAAACGCGATCCTGGGCAAATTGGACGGTATTTATTCAAATTTAGTCCGAGGCTGCGGGTTGGGCCTAGGGACAGGCGGGGGGGAAAACGCGCACAATATTTTTCCAAAAAAAAAATCGGAAAATATTCTCAGGATCCTTTTCCACTTAATCGCTGTAAAAGAATTTAAAAAAAACTTTAACTTGCCTTTTTTTGCAAGGCTTCATACCTACTGCCCACCTCCAGCTGGTTTCTCGTAGAAATTTTTTTTCTACTCCCCTACGGGTCACTGCTGTGGGCAGTAGTGGTTTTTTCGGCGGTGCATGCAGGTGGTCTGCTCCCCAGCGGTATTTCAAAACCACCGGCGGAACTCTTTGGTGAAATTCCTGCCGAGTGGTTTTCCGCCGAAAATGAAGAACACCACCGAAAAACCCGGCGGAAATGGTGCTGAATTTCTAGCCCTTTTGTTTTTCTTTTCTTGCTAAAGGCAAAGGATTCATTAGATCTCAGTCTACATGCCCCTTATTTCATACTAGAGTACGAATATAGGTCATCTCCTTACAGATGATTTATAAAGTTATCGTGAATGTTGATTGTAATGCCCTCCTTTTAATCACTGCTTGTGATAGATGCCTGATATAGTATAATTGTCTGAGCTAATTTGTGTGCGAAACACCCATCAACTGGGTTTGGGCTGCTGGTTCTCACTTATGGCTAAAAATGAACAGAACTGCTAACATCCCATTCAAACTGGACACACTCTGCGGAGCTGCCTCATCACTCATCTGTTTTAATGCACACGCACTGTCACGCTATGTTTTCCTATAATTGGTGGATTGAAGTCATGGAGGAATGAAGTATGGAGTCTGTAACACTCGAGAACAATTGCTTTTGGCTTGAAAGGCAGAATTGCTTTCATTACCAGAATGCTTGAAGCAAGTGTCAAAAATCAAACTGTCCTGGACGGCGCTCTCTCAAATCTCAAGGCCCTCATCAACCATATCATCTTCATAAATTTATACATTTATCACTGCTGCAAAGTACACTATTTTGTATTTTTTAATACCAATAATAAAGCGATGAAATGTCAGATATACCTGCAGTTTAAATGACCAAGTCCATTTCCCACACTTTCAGTGCTGTTATTTTTTTGGATGCTTTTCGTCACATTTGTATGTAGGTTAAACTGATCAGCTGCCAACTCAACGTAGCAATGTGCTTCTTTAAAGCTCTTTAAAGCATAATAACAGTGTACAGTGTAGCTCAATTATAATGGAGTTAACCAATGAAATAACCTAAAATGACGATTTGAAACAAAATCTGTACTTTTCCTGTGCTGATGCAGAGAGTATTTCAGTCCTTTTATGTACACCGTTCCAGCTCATTTAACCCCTACAGATTTTGATGTTATTTGTAGATTACCTCCTACGTATATTTCTGATATGGAACAAATTAACCATTTCTGTTGGAATTTAAGATTAATGATGGGTGCAGCAGCTAACTACATCTTGACCATTGCAGTATAGTTAAAAACAACAAATTTGCTTCCAGTACTTATTAATATTACACAACTCCTTCAGGGAACAAATGTGTAACATTAGCTCAGTTTATCTTGATGTTCCTGCAACAGCTGGTCCTGCTTTAAAATAACTGGTTACATTTAAGACATAGCTTGCGACATTTGGTTGGCGGCTGAACTACATTGGGAAGTTCCGCACCGGCTTTGCTGGCATATGAGTGAGCTGAGCTTCTAGCAGGAAATCTACATTGAATTTATGTTGTCGTTGGGCAGTGCTACTTGAGACCCTATCAGTAACAAACTAGGAAGGTAAATGCAGCATTAGTTTCAAGGACAAAAGTTTAGTAGGTCCTAAATCCCTGCCCAGTTTGTGCAAACATAACCAGGTTTGAAAACTTGAGTACAGTAATATTTGATAAGCAAACCCTGCATTCACTCTTCATTAATTGTTTGTTTATTTTTTGTAAGACTGAGGAAAACCTGCATTCCTGAACATACCTGGCAAATTACTGTCATTGTGTCGGTCTCTGAATTCAGCTAGCTTTAGTATTTTATTTCCCTTGAGTTGCTTCTCTGTATCCATACTGTCCTCCGTGCAATGGCTCAATCTGTGACATCTCTAATCTACACCTTTAAGGATGCGTGAATAGATGGCACCCAGCTTAAGATCTGGCCGAAGACTGGCAAACACACATTTCCAAGGAATGACGAACCTGAACATCCGTTAATAATAATGAGATTTAAACAGCTCCATATTGGTGTTACTGGGCTCCCAATCAGTCTCCCAATTTTAAATTGCCAGTTTTCCTAGAAGTGACACAGTAACTCTGTCTCCACCGGAGCTGGTATGACCACTGCCATCTCCACTCTGGAATCTTTCTAACTAAGAAAATGGGATTTAGCAGAAAGAAATCACTAACTCTTTCACAACTCTAACACATACTCACTCTTTTTACATATATTCTGTGGATCCCTTGAGTCAAATTGTGCTGCGGTATTTCTTTGGCTTCTGTTTTGTTTTTTGGGGGCAAGATTTAGTGCTCGTGGTGAGCAATGTCAGTGCGAGGGACTAGTTATCAGTGTTACCATTGGATACTGCTTGGCCATATACAACTTGGGTTATGCGCTGAATATTACAGCAGATATACGGCACCGAAACAGGCCAATAGGCTCAACCAGTTCATGCCAGCGTTTATGCTCCACTCGAGTCTCCTTTTGTCTTTCCTCATCTAAATCTATCAGCATTACCTTCTCTTCCCTCCTTCCTCATATGCTTGTCCAGCCTCCCCTTAAATGCATCTATACTATTCTCTTCAATCACTCCCTGTGGTAGTGCGTTCCACATTCTCACCACTCTGGGTGAAAAATTTTCTTCTGAATTCCCTATTGGATTTCTTGGTGACTATCTTATATTGACCTCTAGTTATGCTCTTCCCCACAAGTGGAAACATTCTCTCTATATCCAATCTATCAAAAACTTGCATAATTTTAAAGACCTCTATTAGGTCACCCCTCGGCCTTTTTTCAGGAGAAAAGAGACCCATCCTGTTCATCCTTTCCTGATATTTATATCCTTGCATTTCTGGTATCATCCTTATAAATATTCTCTGCACCTTCTTCAGTGCCTCTATATTCTTTTTATTAAATGGCGACCAGCACTGTACACAGGACTCTTAAATGTGGTCTAACCAAGGTTCGATACAGGTTTAGCATAAATTCCTTACTTTTTAAACTCTATACCTCTAGAAATAAACGCTAGTGCTTGGCTTGCTTTTTTTATGGCCTTGCTAACCTGTGTCGCAACTTTGTGATTTGTGTATTTGTACTTCGAGATCCCTTTGTTCCTTTACCCCACCTGGACTCGCATCCTCCAAGTAATAAGTGACCTCCCTATTCTTCCTACCAAAATGTAATACTTCACATTTATCTGTGTTAAACTTAATTTGCCAAATTTATGCCCATTCTGCAAGTTTGTTAATGTCCTCCTATAATTTGTTGCAGTCCTCCTCAGTATTGACTCTCATTCCTCTTCCCCCCCCAATTTGGTGTCATCTGCAAATTTAGAAATTGTGTTTTTGATTCCAAAGTCTAAATCGTTAATATAAATTGTGAACAATAGTGATCCCAGCACTGATCCTTGTGGAACACCACTACCCACCTTCTGCCACTGTAAATTTACCTTTTACTCCGACTCTCTACTTTCTGTCCTGAAGCCAGCTCGCTATCCATTTGGCTACTTGTCCCCTGACTCTGCATTCTCTGACCTTGTCTATTATGGAATACCTTATTGAAGGCCTTTTGAAAATCTAGATACATTTCATCTACTGCATTACCATTGTCTACTCACTCTGTTACCTCTTCAAAAAATTTAATGAGATTGGTCAAGGAAGACTTTTCCTTTTCAAATCCATGCTGACTATTCATTACTATATTTTGGGTTTCTAGATGTTCTATTTTCTCCTTTAGTAGGGATTCCATTATTTTTCCTCCCATCGATGTTAAGCTGACTGGTCTTTAATTCCCTGGACATATGCTATCCCCCTTAAATATTGGTATTATGTTAGCTATCCGCTAGTCCTCCGGCACTACGCTTTCTTCTACGAATTATTGACTATGTCTTATAATGCATCCATTATCTGTTATCTAGAATAAACTGCTCTCAGCACTGTCCCAAAAACAAACATTAATTGCACTCAAAAGAGCAACATCTACTTTACCGCTGTGTAGTTTTCCATTTTTCATATTGCCTATTCTTGTAGCCCGTCTGCCAATATAAGCAGTTTTGTGACAATGGCTCTGCATCACTAAGAAATGGTTTAAGATTGCCTAAAATAATTTAAGATCCTTACAGCTAGGAGTGAGCGAAAGGAGACTTTCATCCTAGCATGTTTTCTGCTTGATTTGAGTCCAGATCCCAAAAGTGACAGGAAAGTGTGCCAGTCCATTGCACGGCCTGGTCCCCTAGGTGTACATTATTTCCAAAGAGCAAGTTTAGTCTATATTTTTGACGGAGGGAAATCTGGTAATATTGAGACATTTAACTGTTCAACCCACAAAGCAATTAGTTCAGCTTGACTTTATTTGTGCTTTGGCACCATTCAATGGGCCCAAATTTGGCCCTCCCGTTTTTTCCATGCACTCACGTTGGGTATGCTGACTTCCCACGCTCAATACGGCACCGAAAAGATGTCCCTGTATTCTCCCCGCTCTGTTGACTGTCCTTGTGCTTGGCGCGGCATGGCAATTCTATTGAGGGGGGCGGAGCTTGGGCCGTGCGGCTGAAAGAGTGCTGGCAGGGGAACAGAGCTAGGGCCCAGCGCGTGTAAGAGTGCCGGCAGCATTGCTCATGCGCATTGGAGCGTTCGCGCATGCGCAGTAGGGAATAACATTGGCAATCGGCCATTTTTAAAGGGAAAGGCTTCTGATTGATTTTTGGTGCCTGAAGGAGTGGTGTGGAAGAAATCAGCTGCTGGAATTAGTGAGTGCTTTGTGTTGCTGCTAAAGTTCCAGAAGGCGTGCTGCACAGGTGAAAATCATTGCTGCATGCAAAATAAGGACCGTGTGTTTTGAAAAATCACTGAGTGTTAATTCAATACAGCAATGCAACAATGTGCACCAAGAACGAAGAATTTCTTGCATGACGAAGTGGAGATACTAGTTAATGTCATTGAGAACAGATGGCAGGAGCTGGATACCAGCAACAGAGGTTGCACAAAAGTGCCACCCAAAGAAATGAAACGCTGGAGCGAAGTTGCAGAAGATTACTGCGCAGTGGTGAATACCACAAGATCTGGAAGTCAGTGTAAAAAGAAATGGCACGACCTAGGTCAAGTAGTTAGTGTAAGTAATATTTTAATTTATTCAATGCAATTGCAATTGTAAATGTGACCAGCTGTATATGTTCCATCCAGCAGAAAGACACCGTCTTTAAAAAGTTGTATTTTCATCTTTGCAGAAGAAATTGTCCCACAACAAAAGGGAAAGAACTCGAACAGGAGGATGCCCGTCAAATCTACACCAACTGACACCCTTGAAAGAGAGGGTCGCTGCTTTGATGGGTCCTACCTGGAGAAAAACAATGTACAGCACAAGCTGGGTCCACTCGCGAGGGAGAGGGTAAGTCCTGAAAATTCATCGTGGCCCTTCAAATCAACCTGTTGCCTGGCCTGCTACGTGTGAGCCTACTCATGCCACCCATCCTGCCCCCTCCTCTGCTGCTAACCATTTGACTGTTCTGTTATATTTTGCAGAACCTAATGCCAATCCTGAAGATCCAGAAGAAGATTCAGACGCTTATGAGCCAGACCAACTTGGGGGGGTGGCGGGGGTTGGAGTGGGCATGGAGATGTATGAAGGGGAGAATGTTGAAATTAATATGGTTGAGGCCATGGTACAGGACTTTGCGTTGCCAAACACTTCCATGAGTTCTGGTGCAACATTCTTTGGTTTCAGCCTGTCCCCGTCTACGTATCGTGCTTTAAGTTCTGATGTGACATTCCATGGTTTCCCAAGTTCCGAGGTTGCGGGTCCCAGTGCTGGTGGAGTGCAGCATGGAACACCCAGGGCCCCACTGTCCCAGCCTGCACCTCCCACTGGGGGGGGGGGGGGGGTGCCGCGAGGCAGACCCAGGGTGAGGGGAAGGAGAAATCAACCACGCTCTCCTGAGATGCAGGATGCAACAGATGTGGTTCAAATGATGGCATCGGGTGTGGAGAGCAATGGCCTTACCTGATCATTCGTGCACACCATCAGTGGGGTGGGTGATGAGGTAACGGGACTGTCGGGAGAAATGACAGTAATGACACGGGAAATGGGAACGATTTCCGGGAACATCAGAGAGGGAATAGTGTCCCTGAGGGAGGGAATGTCAGAGGCAGCGGAAACGACGGTACAGGCCACCAGAGAAGGCATGTGTGAGGTAGCTGCTGCAATAAGGGAACACAGCCAGGCCATGCACCATTGACAGAATCAACTGCCACTCCCACTGCAGCCTCTGAAGAGACCCAAACCGGGCCCTCCACATTAACACCTGCCCGCTATCTCTCCCGCCGCCGCCCCCCCGCCCCATGAAGAAGTGCACATTCACTGAAATGTGGATGAGAGATGAGTGCAGCCTTTCTTTGCTGCTGCTGCTGTTGTTGTTGATACTGTTGTAACTGTTTTCAAATTGAAAGTTTTTTTTGAAAGTTTTTTAACTTTACAAGTTTATAAGTGATAAAGTTTTTAAGTGATCTTAAAGAGTCGTATTAAAGTAAAGTTTGATACAAGAATTATTTTATTACACTAAAGTGAAGTACATTGTAAACTTTTCAATAAAATATATTTTACATTAAAACTGAGTCATGTTCCATGAACACAACACAACATTTAGGAACAAATGCAAAAAATTAAATGTCATGCGGAATAGTTGTCGCTGAGCCCTCAGGCATCAGTAAAGCGTTCACGGATGAGCTGCTGGTGCAAGGCTCAAGCAATCGTTAAAGGAGCACGATGGCCCGCCCTCCTCCGACGTCGTGCTCCAGCCTCAGGCACGTGCATGGTTTCCTGGTCATCGTCATCCTCCTCCTCCACCACCTCCTCCTGTTCGTCACCTGCATCTTCCAAATCATTATCATCAGCCACTTTCATCGTGGGTCGTCTTCTTCCACTATGTATATGGACCACATCCAAAAGGTCTTTTGTTCTCTTCCCCCTCCCCCCTTCAGTCATGTGACTTCTCTCTCCCTCCTCATCCACCACCTACCCACCCCCCCCCAACCACCCCCCACCCAGCCTGTTACAGCCTGGTTCATTTCTGCTGCCTGTGTGTTCTGCCAAGCCCAGTCCCCCCCTTTAAGTTGACTCCTGCAGCTGCCGTGATCTGCAAGCCCAGCCTGATGTGTGTTGTGTGTGGTCAATTCCCTGCATGCTCTCTCCCACCCGGGCGTCAGGAGGAGTGGCCTCTCGCACCGGCAGGCCCGCTGACTTTCCGGGCAGAGTTCTGAAGGTGGGACTTGAGTTTTATTTTTTATTATTTATTTATTTATTATTTATTATTGATGGTTTTTATGCTTCTTGAATGTTGTTGTGAAGGTGTTTAGTGCTTTGCAAGGTCCTCTCCACTTCCCTTCCCCCTCCTCTCCCCGTGCCCCCCCCATCTCTGGCTACCTGCGCTGATTTCTTAACTCTGCGCAAGGGTTTTCTGTGCGGCCACAAGTGGCCACATACACTGGCCTAAGTTAGTTTGGAGCAACTATTAGCTGTCCAAACTGGCTTAAATGGCCAAAACTAGCGTAGCTGGTAACGCCCCCTGTTGAAAAAAAAACAAAACTAAAAAAAATCCTAACTAACTCACTTACACTGGCGCAAATTAAATGTGCAGAATGGAGATTTTTAAGATACTCCAGAAAAATCAAGTTGCTCCAAAAAAAACCGGAGCAACTCCTGGGCAAATTTGGGCCTAATAATTGAACATTCCCATAAAACATTCATATTAAATTTAATATATGCAGAACACAAATTGTACAGCCAGTGTGAGATGAAAGATGCTCTGCTGCTTGAATTTACTTTTCTTCATTTTGTAAAATGATTGTCACTTGTTTTTTCTTTCTGACTCCTTTCTAGAGGTCTTTACTGCATCATTCACAGATTGAGAGTATAGGGATGGGACAGAGGTGATGTGATACCAAGCAGCTGTCAGTACTTGCAGAATAGCATTTGCACAAGTGCAGCCTATGTTGCTGCCTCAGTCTGGTCCAACCAACAGTGGGATTTACTCTGTGCCTGGCATAACAAAACAGTAAACCTTGTTCTTTGTAAATGGGTTCACAATTTTGTTAAACATAATACAGAGTACACATTGTAATTACAAACTTATGCTTTGCCATTCTGTTGGTATTTTCACAAATCAGGGCCTTGGAAACTGTTGCAGGGCAGTGTCCTCGACCCAACCATCTTCAGTTGCTTCTATAATAACCTTCCCTCCATCATAAGGTCAGAAGTGGGGATGTTCGCTGATGACTGCACAATGTTCAGTGCCATTCGCAACGCCTCAGATAATGAAGTAGTCCATGCCCACATGCAGCAAGATCTGGATGGCATTCAGGTTTGGGCTGATAAATGGCAAGTAACATTTATGCCACACAAGTGCCAGGCAATGACCATCTCTAACAAGCAAGAGTCTAACCACTGCCTCTTGACATTCAACGGCATAACCATCGCCGAATGCCCCAGCATCAACGTCCTGGGGGGGTCACGATTGACCAGAAACTTAACTGGACTAGCCACATAAATACTGTGGCAACAAGAGCAGGTCAAATGCTGGGTATTCTGCGGCGAGTGTCTCTCCTCCTGACTCACCAAAGCCTTACCATCACCTACAGGGCACAAGTCAGGAATGTGATGGAATACTCTCCACTTGCCTGGATGAGTGCAGCTCCAATAACACCATCCAGGACAAAGCAGCCCACTTGATTGGCACCCCATTCACCACCTAAAACATTCACTCCCTCCACCACCGGCGTACCGTGGCTACAGTGTGTACCAGCTACAAGATGCACTGCAGCAACTCGCCAAGGCTTCTTAGACAGCACCTCCCAAACTCATCCCATGAACGAATAAAAAAAACGGCATTAAAAATCATGCCTCCTTTCTTTCTTGTCACATTATCAGCAAGTAATTTGGCACCTATCTCACCCATTTCATTCCATCAGTACTGAGTGCTAGACTACTTTAAGCTGCACAGAAATATTCACCACAAAAAATAGGCAGGAAGTAGCTTAAAAATGCAAAGCACTCTAATTACAAGTTCACCAACCTGTGAAATAGTTTTTCCTGACTTGATTTTGTAAAAATCCCTCAATTTTGAACACGTCTATCAGATTTCTTTTTAGCCTTTTTCCAATGGAAATAGCCCGTTTCACTGGTCTCCTCATACCTACAGCTTCTCATCCTTGGTTTCATAGTGAAACTCTTCAGTTCCGTCTCCATGGCCTTGACATATTTCCTAAAATAAGGTGGCCAATACTGGACACAATATTCTAATCATGGCTTAACCAATGATTTGTATAGACGTAGCGGTACTTTGCTTTTGCACTCTATATATCTTGGTTATAAAACCTTGGATCTTATATGCTTCTTGTTTTTAAACATCTTTGTCAACTTTCTTTGCCAGTTTTAAAGATGTGCGTATCTGAACCCCCCCAAGTCACTTTCCCCCTCTTATTGCTTTAAGTTTAACCATTTAGTGCCTAGGACTCCAAATTGGTCCACCCCTTTTTTCTGTGCACTCTAGAGATGCGGTGACTCTGTGGGCTGAAAAGAGCATCGATAAAATGTCTCCCAATTCTGGCCGCTGTGTTGCCTCTCCCGGGGCTTGGCGCGGCCAGTTGATTGGGGGGCGGAGCTAGGGCCCTGCGCCAGAAACAGTGCTGGCAGCTCTCCACATGCGCGTTGGAGTGTACCCCTGTGTGTGTGCTGCAGCGTGGGACCCGATGCGTCCTACCCCTATCCCAGGCCGAGTGGCCTCCCACACAGGCCGGCCCGCTGCCTTCCTGGGCTCAAAGGCCACAACAAGCAAGTTGGTATGGCGGAGATGGTGTGGGGGGGGGTGGAATTCCGAACTGCAGGGTGGGTTCGGTCACCGACCCCATGAGAGTAGGGGGTTCTGATCCCGTGGATGGTCCAATCCCTGACCTCTAGGAAAGATCTGATCCCCAGTCGTGTCCGATATCTGACCCCAGGTGCTGTTCTGATCCTGGAGGGTCTGATCCCCGACCTCGGGAGGTAGGGTTGTTTGTAAGGGGCCTGGCTGATGGTGGGTGAGCTTAGGCGGCTGGGAGAACATAAGAACATAAGAATTACGAGCAGGAGTTACTTCTATTTTCTTTTAGATATTTTGAAAAAATTATGTAAATATGTTTTGTCTCTTTACTATTATTTTTGTAGTTTAAGCTTCCATGAATGCTTCTGTTGTATAGTAAATTAACTTTGCGAAGTTTGTCTTATGTTCTGTATAGCTGTTTGATTCTATTCACATTCTTTAATCAAGTCATTAAGTTCTGCTGGCCTCCGATGTACCTACCTACGCTGATTTCTTAACTCTCTGCAAGGGTTTTCTGTGCGGCCACAAGTGGCTACATACGCTGGCCTACGTTAGTTTGGAGTAACTATTTGCTGTCAAAAGTGGCCTAAATGGCCAAAACGGGCGTAGGTGGCTGGTGATGCCCCCTTTTGAAAAAAAACTAAACTAGACGAAAAAAATCCGAACTAACTCACTTACACTGACGCAAATTGAATGTGCAAAATGGGGATTTTTAAGATACTCCTGAAAAATCAAGTTGCTCCAAAAAAAACGGAGCAACTCCTGGCCAATTTTGAGCGCAGTATCCTCTCCTCCTTGATCCTCCCAAAATGAATCACTGTTGATTTCACTGCCTTAAATTTCATCTGACCTGAATCTGCCCAATCTACTAACGTGTCTATGTGCTCCTGCAGTCGCTTACAGCCCTCGTCACTGTTAACCATATTCCCTACAGTGTCATCTGATTGGAGGGTGTAATTAAAATGACATAGGAAGTTTCTCTTATAAATATGGACGTAGAATTAATGGAAAATATAAACAGGAAATAAGTGCAAATGTAACATTTTTAATGTATCTTGATTGATTACGCTGGAGAATTTTCCTAACACTGATCCCTGGGGCACCACTGTTTACACCCTCTTTCCCCGCTCTCCTCCCACCCTTCCTAGTCCAAAAAACAACCATTAACTACCACTCTGTTTTCTGTCCTATTAATCTGCTTCCTATTCATGTTGTCACACTACTTTTTAATACCATGTGCCGAATGTTATCCACAAGCCACCTATGTTATCAAATGCCTTTTTGAAAATCCATGTATTTAACATCCATGTTTCCTTTATCAACACAATCCATTATTTCCTTTCAGGACTCTCTTAAATGTATCAGCCACTGCTTGCTTTTTACAAACCCGTGTTGGCTGTCCTTATTTAACCCACATCTTCTCAGGTGTTCATTTTATTCTGTATAATGGCCTCTACCAGTTACCAATACCAATAAGTTGAATTTTCTACAATTCATGGATGATCCCTTCCTCAGTTTTTGCACCAACAGTGTTTGATTGACGATCCTCCAGTCCTTTGCCGCAACCTCTGTTTCCAAGTATGTTTGAAAGATTGCAGTCAGAGCCGCCGCCTCTTTTCACTCTTGGATCTCCCTCAGCATTCTACGATACATGCCATTAAGGCCCAGTGCATTTTTCTTCATTTTTTTTAAACTGTTACTTCCTTATCTATTATTCTATCTAATTGCTCTACTTCCTCTTGCATCCTTTCATTCCTAATGCAGTACTCCTTTGCATACTAATCCAAAGTACCCCTTTGATATATTAACCATTCGTTCAACCTTCACTATGTCTCTATTTAACCTGCCAGTTTTTCTTCATACCCTTTCTGAGCCTTTCTAATCTTTTTGCTTTCCCTTTGTTTTCTATATTTGGTTTGATTTTCCTTTTGTAATAACCCCTGCTATTTTAAAATCTCATTTTAATTTTAATTTCTCTCTTCATCCAAGGAGCTTAGCTTTTGCTGCACCACCTTTTACTACTTGTGTAGCCTATACCCTAGTCATCTCCTGTTTGAATATTTCTCATTGCTCGTCATGTTTGCCAGTTTTTCTTTTCCAGTTTATGTGGGAACACAAGTGCAAGATGTTGCTGGGTTGGGGAAGTGCTGCTTACACCAGTTTGGAAGGAAAAACAACCTGAAAACTGTGCTTTTAATGTACTTGTTTGCGTACTCAGATTGCCAGTGACATTAAAAATGAAAAGAATGAAGTTAACATTTCAGGTGGGAGAATTCATCAGGCCCTTTTGTTTCAGCATTTAAGGTTTTTTTAATGTCTATTATTTGTGCTCTGTTGCATATTTACTTCAAATTGGGTAAGTTTGGAAGGGTTACACCTTGGTGCGAGCCCCAAGGAATGCGCACTATTTGGGTTTAAAAAAACATACTGATTATAGCTTCAGATTCCAAAATAATTTACTCAAAAGACCTGCAGGAGCAGAAGGAAGTTGAAAAGCCTTGGTTGGGGCAAGTACTAGAATGCCATCACTTGTATCTTCGAATTTTAAATTCAACAAGTGTGCAATTTTTTATGTTATAGAAACGTCCTACAGTTTGAGTTGTTTCACTGTTAATATTTTAGTTTCAATTATCTTTCTGTCGAGGACGGAATAAAACTAGTATGGTCTGTCTGTTTCAGGTACGTGGAGCAATAAATACGTATTGGCCCTTCTGAATTGTGTCTGCCGTTAAGCAATGGACCCATTATTCCTTTTTGCATTATGCATTCTAAGCAAGTGCGAAGTGTGACTTTGATCATTTCTAGCCAGAAGACAAATCTCATGAACCATCTTGTGTTCCATCAGTCCCAATTATTTTAATGAGAACTTATTTATTCCTCCACTCCTCATGCTCAATACTAGTGTCTCATTTTATTGTGACTTTAGTTTGGTTTATTATCTTGCCTATGGGAAAATATCTGCTGTGGAGTTCAGCATTGCAGTGTGGGTTTAGATTCAGTACAGTGGGAGTTTCTTGCTGTCTCTAGAAATTAGTGTTCAGATCACTCCTACCATTGTCACTGCTGCAGGCATCTTCCTCCAATAGTTTTAAATCACCCAGTGAAGATTGGATTTGATTTACCTGAAATAAAAATTGACATGAGTCCTTACTACAATTTTAAATTTTCAGGTTGCAACATATGTCGAACGATATCAACAGCAGCAAAATACGATGGTTCTGTGGCTCACAGATTGTTGTCATCGAAATTTGTGGTTTCTTTTGTAATTGTAAGAGAATGACATTTCTAAGTGTTTTTATATACCAAATGTAATCATACGATTTCAATGTTATGAGAATTTTCTATATTTTGACATTATGTAGGCCCACAATTTCATGCAATGGCTAGATGGATGACAGACAGCAAATTCCGCCATCTAGCCCATCGATCTCTCGCTGTTGATAAATTTTCCTACCTCTGTAATTAGAATCATAGAAATTTACAGCACCGAAGGAGGCCATTCCGGCCCATTGTGACCGTGCCGGCCAATAAGGAGCTATCCAGCCTAATCCCACTTTCCAACTCTTGGTTTGTAGCCTTGTAGGTTACGACACTTCAATTGCACATCCAAATACTTTTCAAATATGGTGAGGGTTTCTGTCTCTCTCACCCTTTTAGGCAGTGAATTCCAGACTGCCATCACCCTCTGGATTAAAAATTGTCCGCCCAAATCTCCTCTAAACCTACCAATTATCGTAAATCTATGCCACCTGATTGTTGACTCCTCTGCTAAAGGTTCTATCTCGGCCCCTCATAATCTTATACGCCTCAATAAGGTCTCCCCTCAGCCGCCTCTGTTCCAAAGAAAACCTATCCAATCTTTCCTCATAGCTAAAATTCTCCAGTCCAGGCAGCATCCTCGTAAATCTCCTTTGTACCCTCTCTAGTGCAATCACATCTTTCCTGTGACCCGAACTACACGCAGTACTCTAGCTGTGGCCTGACTACTGTTTTACAGTTCAAGCATAACCTCCCTGCTCTCGTATTCTATGCCTCAACTAATAAAGGCAGGTATTCCGTATGCCTTCTTAACCAGTTTATCTCCGGCCTGCTACCCTCAGGGATCTGTGGACATGCACTGCAAGGTCCCTTTGTTCCTCTACACTTCTGTGTCCTACAATTTAATGTGTATTCCCTTGCCTTGTTGGCCCTCCTCAAATGCATCACCTCACACTTCTCGGAATTGGATTCCATTTATCACTGTTCTGCCCACCTGACCAGTTCATTGATATCTTCTTGCAGTCTACAGCTTACTTCTAATTATCAACCACGCAGCCGATTTTAGTATCATCTGCAAACTTCTTAATCATACCCCCCACATTCAAGTCTAAATCATTGTTATATACCACAAAAAACAAGGGACCTGTGGAACCCACTGGAAACAGCCTTCCAGTCACACAAACAGCCATCAATCATTACCCTTTGCTTCCTGCCTCTGAGCCAATTTTGGATCTAACTTGCCACTTTGCCCTGGATCCCATGAGCTTTTTATTTTCATGACCAGCCTGCCATGTGAGACCTTATCAAAAGCCTTGCTAAAATCCATATACACAACATCAAACGCACTATCCTAATTGACCCTCCTTGTTATCTCCTCAAAATATTCAATCAAGTTGGTCAGACACAACCTTCCCTTAACAGATCCATGCTTACTGTCCTTGTTTAATCTGTGTCTTTCTAAATGAAGATTTGTCCTGTCCCTCAGAACTTCTTCCAATAATTTACCCACCACCGAGGTTAGGCTGACTGACCTGTAATTACTCGGTCTATTTCTTTCTCCCTTTTTAAAAGAAAGGTACAATGTTAGCAGTCCTCCAATCCTCCGGCACCGCACCTTTAGCCAGGGGGGATTGGAAAATGATGGTCAGAGTTTCTGCTATTTCTTCTTTTGCTTCTCTTAATAGTCTGGGATACATTTCATCCGGGCCTAGGAATTTATCCACTTTCAAAGCTGTTAAACCTGTTAATACTTCCTCTCTATGTTTATTTCATCTAATATTTCACACTCATCCCTGATTGCAATATCTGCATCGTCCCTCGCTTTTGTGAAACAGATGCAAAGTATTCATTAAGAACCATACACATAGAAACATACATAGAAAATAGATGCAGGATTAGGCCATTCGGCCCTTCGAGCCCGCAAAAATTTCTTTAGACACACTAACAAGCAGCAAAATCCCGCGAAGAAACCGTCTGCACAACACCGAACATAGTTAAAACGTTTGGTTTGTGACAAAGTACAAATGGCATTTTCTCAACATTTTTCTTCTTTGAAAAACCCATGACAAAGAAGCAAAAGAAGAAATAGCAGAAACTCTGACCATTCAATAAGATCATGGCTGATCATTCCCTCAGTACCCTTTTCCTGCTTTCTCTCCATACCCCTTGATCCCCTTAGCCATAAGAGCCATATCTAACTCCCTCATGAATATATCCAATGAACTGGCATCAACAACTCTCTGTGGCAGGGAATTCCACAGGTTAACAACTCTGAGTGAAGAAGTTTCTCCTCATCTCAGTCCTAAATGGCCTAACCCTTATCCTAAGACTGTGTCCCCTGGTTCTGGACTTCCCCCAACATTGGGAACATTCTACCCGCATCTAATCTATCCCGTCCCGTCAGAATCTTATATGTTTCTATGAGATCCCCTCTCATCCTTCTAAACTCCAATGTATAAAGAGCCAGTTGATCCAGTCTCTCCTCATATGTCAGTCCAGCCATCCCGGGAATCAGTCTGGTGAACCTCTGCTGCACTCACTCAATATCAAGAATGTCCTTCCTCAGATTAGGAGACCAAAACTGAACACACTATTCCAGGTGAGGCCTCACCAAGGCCCTGTACAACTGCAGTAAGTCCTCCCTGCTCCTATACTCAAATTTCCTAGCTATGAAGGCCAACATAGCATTTGCTTTCTTCACCGCCTGCTGTACCTGTATGCCAATGTTCAATGACTGATGAACCATGACACCCAGGTCTCGTTGCAACTCCCCTTTTCCTAATCTGCCGCCATTCAGATAATATTCTGTCTTTTTTGCCTCCAAAGTGGATAACCTCACATTTATCCACATGATACTGCATCTGCCATGCATTTGCCCACTCGCCTAACCTGTCCAAATCACCCTGCAGCCTCTTAGCGTCCCCCTCACAGCTCACACCGACACCCAGTTTAGTGTCATCTGCAAACTTGGAGATATTACACTCAATTCCTTCATCTAAATCATTGATGTATATTGTAAAGACCTGGGGTCCCAGCACTGAGCCCTGCGGCACTCCACTAGTAACTGCCTGCCATTCTGAAAAGGACCCATTTATCCCGACTCTCTGCTTCCTGTCTGCCAACCAGTTCTCTATCCACGTCAGTATATTACCTCCAATACCATGTGCTTTGATTTTGCACACCAATCTCTTGTGTGGGACCTTATTAAAAGCCCTTTGAAAGACCAAATACACCACAGCCACTGGTTCTCCCTTGTCCACTCTACTAGTTACATCCTCAAAAAATTCCCGAAGATTTGTCGAGCATGATTTCCCCTTCATAAATCCATGCTGACTTGGACCGATCCTGTCACTGCTTTCCAAATGCGCTGCTATTTCATCCTTAATAATTGATTCCAACATTATCCCTGCTACTGATGTCAGGCTAACCGGTCTATAATTACCCACTTTCTCTCCCTCCCCTTTTTAAAAAGTGGTGTTACATTAGCTACCCTCCAGTCCATAGGAACTGACCCAGAGTTGATAGACTACTGGAAAATGATCACCAATGCATCCACTATTTCAAGGGCCACTTCCTCAAGTACTCTGGGATGCAGACTATCAGGCCCTGGGGATTTATCGGCCTTCAATCCCATCAATTTCCCTAACACAATTTCCTGCCTGACAAGGATATCCTTCAGTTCCTCCTTCTCACTAGACCCTCGGTCGCCTAGTACTTCTGGAAGGTTATTTGTGTTTTCCTTCGTGAAGACAGAACCAAAGTATTTGTTCAATTGGTCTGCCATTTCTTAGACTGCAAGGGACCTGCATGTATGTGGAGGCGGAAGATATCCTCATCTGTGTCATAAAGACACATTGCCTTTATGGTCTCTAATCGGCTCTACTCTTTCTTTAGTTATCCTCTTGCTCTTAATGTATTTATAAAATATCTTTGGGTTTTCCTTGATTTTACTTGCCAAAATGTTTTCATGCTCTCTCTTGCTTTCTTAATTTCCTTTTTAATTTCATCCCTGCACTTTCTATACTATAGTTTTTGCAGTATTGAGCCTTCGGTATCTGTCATAAGCTTCGATCCTACCCTGTATGTTCCTAGATATCCAGGGGACTGTAGATTTGTTTGTCCCACACTTTTTCCTTCTTGGGCTTGCCGTTCTCTTTATCTCAGCTCCGGTAGTCCTCATCTCAGAGCCGTTCAAAAGCATTATTGCATTTAGACAATCTGTGATCGTCATCTAGGAGCGCATCATGTAACATGCGGATGACACTAAGTTGGGTGGCAGTGTGAGCTGCGAAGAGGATGCTGTGAGGCTGCAGAGCGACTTGGATAGGTTAGGTGAGTGGGCAAATGCATGGCAGATGAAGTATAATGTGGATAAATGTGAGGTTATCCACTTTGGTGGTAAAAACAGAGAGACAGACTATTATCTGAATGGTGACAGATTCGGAAAAGGGAAGGTGCAAAGAGACCTGGGTGTCATGGTACATCAGTCATTGAAGGTTGGCATGCAGGTGCAGCAGGCGGTTAAGAAAGCAAATGGCATGTTGGCCTTCATAGCAAGGGGATTTGAGTACAGGGGCAGGGAGGTGTTGCTACAGTTGTACAGGGCATTGGTGAGGCCACACCTGGAGTATTGTGTACAGTTTTGGTCTCCTAACCTGAGGAAGGACATTCTTGCTATTGAGGGAGTGCAGCGAAGGTTCACCAGACTGATTCCTGGGATGGCGGGACTGACCTATCAAGAACGACTGGATCAACTGGGCTTGTATTCACTGGAGTTCAGAAGAATGAGAGGGGACCTCATAGAAACATTTAAAATTCTGACGGGGTTAGACAGGTTAGATGCAGGAAGAATGTTCCCAATGTTGGGGAAGTCCAGAACCAGGGGTCACAGTCTAAGGATAAGGAGTAAGCCATTTAGGACCGAGAGCGGAGGAACTTCTTCACCCAGAGAGTGGTGAACCTGTGGAATTCTCTACCACAGAAAGTTGTTGAGGCCAATTCACTAAATATATTCAAAAAGGAGTTAGATGAGGTCCTTACTACTAGGGGGATCAAGGGGTATGGCGAGAAAGCAGGAATGGGGTACTGAAGTTGAATGTTCAGCCATGAACTCATTGAATGGCGGTGCAGGCTAGAAGGGCCGAATGGCCTACTCCTGCACCTATTTTCTATGTTTCTGTGGTGATTGTTAATTGGATTATGTTGACATCCACTTTGATTTGTAAGTTTTAAACTAAACAGCTAAAGGTTGGCCAATATTTTCCTGATGTACTGAACTGCTAGTGAATCACAGCTTAACGAATTCGCAAGGATATTGGAATTTTTTGAATCTAATTTTATGATCTTTTCACTAATGAAGTAGTTATCAATTGATAAGATGCAGTGATTGACATGCAATTTATATTCAAAATATACTGGTTGCAGGATAAAGGAATTTACATTAAACTTGAAGCAACTGATTTTTTAATCTAAATTTTCAAGAGTATGAAGGGAATCAACAAATTGGATACAGGAAAATTGTGCCCAATGTTGAAGGGGTCAAATGCCTATAAGGTGGTGCAAGTGTTCCTGTTGAATGTGATTTCCTTTTCTGAACAAATTGTGTTTGAGCGAATATTTTAATTCATGTGGACTTTTCTATGCATACGCTTCAGGTGTTGATGCATGCGTTTATCTACCTATCTTATCTATATCTGATCTTCAGCCTCCTTAGTTGTGCATGGTAACCATTGTTGAACAGCTGTTTTTTTTTCTATTGAATTGCAGTCCCCTTTAAACCTATACAGGAAGGACTTCTGTTTGTCATGATTTGCAAATTTTAGGCTGATTTCTCCCTCCGCCCTCCCCCGCTCCCAACCACCACCATCCTTTACACGTCCAGTTAGCCCAAAGGTGATTTTAATTTGGCTGTAATTGCCAATAAATCTGTCAGGTAATTAAGACAGATAGTGGGGAAGTGGAAAATATTACCTTCCTGCAATGGGGTGAATTCTGAGTGAGTTAGAGGTTTAGGTACATTGTCAGAGTAATGACGAGGGGAACTGAGTGTAAAATCATGGCCTCTATCAAACCTGCTCTGGGGTGTGCCCATTGGTTGTGATGACTGTGCAGAGGCAGAGATTTTTCTTGGCTCCAAGGCTGATTAGCAGAAATCCATGCTAACAAATTTAATATGTGATCTGGATGTGTGTTATGCTAGATGATCACAGATATGGCCACATTTCCAGTGTAGAAGGTATCGCTTTCCATACTACTTAAAGTATACCTCTTCTGAGTTCAGAAATATGGTTTGATCTGACATTGACTTGTGACCCAGCCTCAGTTTTAGAATATGCTGTCCTTATCAATCTGCTCCACACTTTGATGCTTAATTTCCTCCTTTATTTTGTACTTAAAGGAAGAATTCTCTCTATGATTTTTTAATGAGTCACTCTATGGCCCTGCAGATTCACTTCCCCACTGATCAATATTGAAATTGTACTTGATGCCATTTTTTGTCTGACTACACCTGTCAAGTGAGACAGTTTTCTACATTAATGGCACTATACTGTTCGAAGATGGGAAAGCATGAGGATCGCATATTGTGGGCGTGTGTAGAAGGTCAGGCTGTTTAATCCTGCTGGAGCCTTGCTGCGCTGAAATAAAATCCTAAATTTAAATATAGATTATACATTTCAGAGATGTGGTGAAGCACTTCTGAGGACTGCAATGAATAAGAGGGGGTGGGGGGGGAG
The DNA here is from genome assembly GCF_044704955.1 of Pristiophorus japonicus. NCBI lineage: Eukaryota > Metazoa > Chordata > Chondrichthyes > Pristiophoridae > Pristiophorus > Pristiophorus japonicus. The sequence goes on from NC_091993.1 coordinate 83,880,460, forward strand.
AAGAGAAGTCACAAGACCTTGGGTGTGGTCCATCCATACAGACCTTGTGGAGCGAGAACTGTGAACCTGTCCTGCCTGCTTTCCTGCCGGTTTGAGCTTTCAAAGGTAAAATTTAGTATGGGAACAATACTGACAATGTCATACCTTGTGCGAGCCTTCTGCATCATGGAGATAATTGATTCAATGTCATCTAATCAGGAACATCAGAGCCCATAGGGTGTTGGGTAAGAGGCCTTACCCACCTTGGGTATATCGAGACAGGCATTCGTACCTCCACCTGAGTGATGCAGATTGTGTCAGAAGGCTGCGTTTCCGCAAATAAGTTGTAACTGAGATCTGTGAGTTGGTCAAAACAGACCTGCAACCTAGAAGTATCAGGAGGACTGCTTTGTCAGTTGAAGTGAAGGTTACAGCTGCACTTTCATTCTATGCCTCCGGCTTGTTTCAAGCTACAACTGGGGATGTGTACACATCTCTCAACATGTAGCACGTGTCTGCAATTCGCCAGGTGACAACTGCACTGTGCGCGGAGGAATGACTTCATAAAGTTCCTCATGATTACCCAAGCAATGCATGACGTGGCTGTGGGCTTCTCCAGGATTGCTGGCGTCCCAAAGGTACAGGGCTGCATTGATTGTACCCACATCGCCTTGTGAGCACCTTTGGAGGATTCCGAGATGTACAGGAACAGAAAAGGCTTCCACTCCATTAATGTACAGCTCAGGTGTGACGACATGCATTGTATCATGTCAGTCGATGCAAGATACCCTGGGAGTACCCATGAAGCATTCATACTACGCGACAGTATTATATCTGCAATGTTTCAGCAGCAGCCAGAAGGGCAGAGCTGGCTACTGGGGGACAAAGAGTTCGGCCTCGCCACCTGGCTCATGTCGACCCAATGGGTAACCCGGATGGAAGCTGACCATGAATACACCATATGTCACACATTGCGACACGCAGTATCATAGAGAGGACCATTGGCATCTTGAAACAGCGTTTCCGATGCCTGGACCATTCCAGAGGCTACTTGCTTTACTCCCCTGAGATTGTCGGTCAGTTCACTGTTGTGTGCTGCATTGTGCTTAGCCATCTTAACCATCATGAGGCAGTACCACCTGGTCGTGGAACACCCACCTGCGGTGAGAATGGCTGATGATAATGATGCGGAAGATGCAGATGACAAGCAGGAGGAGGATGAGGAAGCCGTGCAAGTGCCTGAGGCCTGAAGCGGACCATTGTGCCCCTTTAACGATTGCTCGAGCCTTGCACCAGCAGCTCATCCATGAACTCTTTACTGCTGCCTGAGGGCTCAGCGACAACTATTCCACATGGACCATGTTTACTGTTTGGAGCTGTTCCGTAATGTTGTGTTGTGTAAATGGAACATGATGGAAATTATTCTTGTTTACTTCAAGAGTTGTTTTAATAATCAAACAAATAATGGAAATGATTCAGTTTTAATGTAAAATATATTTTTTTCAAAAGTTTAACACAGTTCTTTTGTACTTAACTTTAATAAAATTATTCTTCTTTCAAATTTTACTTTAAGATCACTCTTTAAAATCATTTAAAAACTTTAAGATAATTTACAAATTTTTAAACTTGTAAATTTACATAACTTACAAAAAACTTTTAATTTGAAAACAGTTACAACAGTAGCAACAATAATAACAACAATAGCAGTAAAGAAAGGTTGCACCCACCCATCTCTCCTCCACCTAAGACAGCCCGCTGCGCTTGGTCTTGGATACTCCACCATCCCTTCCCGCAGGCAGTGGTGCAGTGTTTCTGGGTTTAGTACCAAGCTTATTCTTTCTAAGATCTCGGCTACTGAGCACCTGTTGAGGGGGTGGGTCATCGGGTCCTTCTCACACCCAACTGCCTCTTTAATAATGGCTGATTGCCAACTTAGAGCTGTACTTCGCATGCATGTCCATTGCAATGACGTCGGAAACTTAATTTTTTTTCTGCGCATGCGCAGAAGGTGTAACATCGTTTTTCAGCGCAGACAGCAGGCTCCATCCCCCGAGATGACTGGACACGCTGCGCGGTGCCAAATTGGAATCCTAGATCGGAGAAACTTTGGCAAATTATTTCTGCCATATTTCTGGCCTAGAAAAACGGGCGTAACTCTGGCAATATGCCGGAAAACAGGCTTCGGCAAAATTGAACCCAGTTTCTATTCCATGTCAGTGAATAGTTAGCATCAGTTAATTAAGCTTTTTATGTGACCTGTCACCACCGGATAGTACAGCCATTAAAACATTTTGTTATCTCAATAATTAGTTGAAATTTTAGTGGGCTCGTGATGTTTTTTGATTTTAATATTGGAATGTGTGGTTGAAAGCAAATATGAAACACATTTGAAATGTTGATGCAGTAAATCCTATTCAATATTCTGAGTCATGTATTTTAAATCAAATTCAATTTTATTGCAGATTGAACTGCAAACTACCAAAATAGCCAATGGTATAAATATTGTCAGATATCCGATTCCAATATGCATAATATCAGCATCACTAACTTCGAAAGCAAACATTCAGATAAAATTCCACCTTCTACTCCTGCATTATTCATTCACTGTAAAGCAACAAATGGAAAACACTCGAGGGAAGAAAGGCAAGGAAGGGGGAATGGAGAAGTCACTGTCCTGCCCCAGATTGGCCCTGTATTCTCCAGGGTAGTTCCCCAATGTTTCTTGATGCGAAAAGGGATTTGATCCTGAATGAACTAGAAGGAAGGCTCCCTCTCTTTTTTTCATAAACCCCTCTCAAACAGAGGATTTTCATCCATCAATCTTGTATTTAAGGTGCTTGATATTCTGTTTGATCAGCTAAGAAAGGATGAGCATGCAGTCTGTTTTTGTCAGCAGTAAATCCCACCCGTGAGAGGCCAAACTAAGTAATAGCACAAAACATTAATATTCCCCATCACAGTGAAACTATCGGCTGCATATAGTGACACCGCAAAATGCGGCTTTATTGGAAATGATTGGGTAATTTTCCCGTCATTCACGCCTGGACACCACACTGGGTGACTGCGATTGATTTTACCCATGTAACTATCCTCACCGCATTTTGCTGGAGAAATAATCTTGCTCTTTTTGGGAGACTCTGCTGTCGTTTCTGCAGTTTGAGTTCTGATTGCTGTATTCTGTACAGACTCTATTTCAGTGGATGCTGTTTGCTGGGTAAATAGACTGTTAGCTGTAAATTCTGTCCTGCTCTTGAACTTGTTGGCTGACAAAGTGGTGTCAATATTTAGTTTATAAATTATATTTCAATCACATACTTGTTGGACGTGTTAGACACTTAGCATGTTAGGAATGAATAGATAATTGTACAACTGTGCTGCTTATAGAAAACAACAATCTTCGTCCATGTAGGATCAGGAAAGTCCATGATTTTAGCAAAGAACACCTTGTAGTTCCATGTGTTTCTGAGAATATAAGAACTTTAACTGGAAAGTTAAAGTTAAATAGTTTTGTACTTATCCTGCAGTACTACAAACCTTCAAATTGAACCTGTGAAAAAGTAGTGATACCCGTTTTGGAGGTTGGGGAGACATTTCCAAATTTTTGGTCTGCTTCCTCAGGTGATGGATTGAATTGGTAAGATTCCATAATGTTGAATTGCCTGCAGTCCAGGCTTAATTTAGGACTTCCTGTCATCTCCATCCTATATTCACATCACCCCACATCAAAAATACCCAGCAAATACCAGTTTCAAGAGAAGCTATTTACAAAAAAGCAACTTTAAATGATTTATTGTGTTAAAGAACAAATACTCCAGTTGGGAGTTGAATGCTGGAATTAAATCTTCAAGGCTTCGTGGACATTTATAAATAGTTTTCATGGTTGTGACATTACGGTCCCGAAACCTCTCTTAAACAATTACTCCATCTCACCCTGGCCATTCCTCCAGTACAGCCCTGATCTTCGCTCTCTTAAGTCCAAGGGACGCAGACTTGAACAGATATGTGGACAACTGGTTTTGCCATTCATCACCAGATCTGGCTGGACCACAAAGCATTATGGGGTCCTGCTCTCATCTGCCAAAATTGCTCACTATTCCAGAATCATTCTGGAATGTAAAGATAAACCCTGACTTCCATTCTCTACTGCTAACCGAGTTTTTAAACCCTTCTCCCCAGCCTCTACCTTCACCTCTGAGAATAAGTGTGAGGAGCTCCTGGACTACTTTGTCTCTAAGATTGAGACCATTCGTTCAGCCACCTCTGCCAGTTCCTTTCCTTCCCCTAGCCCACTGGGCCAAACTTCCTCTAAGGATCCTTCCCTTGCCCTGACCTCACATCTTCCAACAATTTCTCTCCGATCTCCCCATAAGATCTTTCCGAGCTCATCCTGTCCATGAGACCCACTTCCTGCTCCTTTGACCCTATTCCCACCAAACTGCTGAGCACCCAACTTCCTTTTCTGGCTCCCATGTTTGCTGACATTGTTAACGATTCTCTCCTCAGATACTGTCCCCCTCTCCCTCAAATCTGCCGTCATCATCCCTCTCCTCAAAAAACTAACCCTCGATCCCTTTTGCCCTTGCAAACTACCGCAACATCTCCAACTTCTTTTTCCTCTCCAAAGTCCTTGAATGTGTTATTGCCCCCCAAATCCGTGCCCATCTCTCTCCAGTCTGGTTTCCATGCCTGCCAAGGTACCCAAACGGCTCTTGTCAAATTCACAAATGACATCCTTTGTGACTATGACAAAGGCAAACTATCCCTTCCCGTCCTGCTTGACTTGTCTGCAGCCTTTGACACGGTTGACCACTCTATCCTTCTCCAACGTCGTCCATTTGGGTGGAACTGCACTCGCCTGGTTCTATTCTTATCTACCTAATCGCAGCCAGAGAATCACCTGCAATGGCTTCTCTTCCCACCCCGCATCATTACCTCCGGTGTTTCCCAAGGATCTATCCTTGGCCCCCTCTTATTTCTCATGTACATGTTGCCCCTTGGCGACATCATCCGAAAACACAGCGTCAGTTTCCACGTGTGCGCTGATAACACCCAGCTCTACCTCACTACCACTTCTCTCGACCCCGCCAAGGTCTCCAAATTGTCAGACTGTTTGTCTGACATCCAGTTCTGGATGAGCAGAAATTTTCTCCAATTGAATATTGGGAAGACCGAAGTCACTGTTTTCGGTCCCCGCCACAAACTCCATTCCCTTACTCCACGGACTTCATCCCTCTCCCCAACTTCTGTCTGAGGCTGAGACTGTTCGCAACCTTGGTGTCATACCCTGAAATGAGTTTTCGACCACATATCTGCAGCATAACGAAGACCGCCTCTGTATCATCACCCGTCTCCGCCCTTGCCTCAGCTCATCCGTTGCTGAAGCCCTCATCCATGCCTTTGTAACCTCTAGACTTGACTATTCCAATGCATTCCTGGCTGGCCTCCCACATTCCACCATATGCAAACTGGAGGTGATCCAAAACTCAGCTGCTCGTGTCCTAACTCACACATAGTCCCGCTCACCCATCACCCCTGTGCTTGCCGACCTGCATTGGCTCCCGGATAAGCAGCGCCTCGATTTCAAAATTCTCATCCTTGTTTTCAAATCCATCAATGGCCTCGCCCCTCCCTTTCTCTATAATCTCCTCCAGGCCCCACCAGGGCTCCTCTAATTCTGCCCTCTTGATAACCTTGATTATAATCACTCAACCATTGGTGGCTGTGCCCTCTATTGCCTAGACCCTAAGTTCTGGAATTTCCTGCCGAAACCTCTCCGCGCCTCTACCTCCCTTTCCTCCTCCAAAAAGCTCCTTAAAACCTACCTCTTTGACCATACTTTTGGTCACCTGCCCTAATTTCTCCTTATGCGGCTCGGTGTCAAATTTTTTATTTCATTATACTCCTGTGAAGCGCCTGGGGACGTTTCACTATGTTAAAGGCACTATGATGAGTTGTTCTGACAGGTACTGAAAATTCTACTGCATTCTGAAATAATTTACTACTTTTTAGTAATACTTTGTTATAGCAAAAAGAAAATATTAACTTGACAGATTTTAATTTACATTGGAATCCTGGTATATGCAGAGGAATAGAACAGAAGAGTGTGTTGCTTCTTACACTTGAGGACCAGGGTACGTCCAGGGATGACTGCTGTACAAAAATCTCCACACACTTCCTTTAATCCTCTGGGGTAGCCAATCTACACGCTGGTTTTCTGCCTCAAGGGATCTGGTCAGGAAATGGCAGCTCTTCGGCTTTTTGATTATGTTCTCGAGACAATTGTCGGCTGCAGATCCTGTCTGATGGAACTGCTTTGTTCTAGGAATGGTTTCTGTGCTGCTGGGAATTCCTGGTCTTGTAATAGATCAACAATTGCTGTGCTATGCAGGGGTGGCGTCAGGTGAAAGATCCATCCAGGACTAGACCTGAAAAGAGCGCCAAGGATGGAGTGTGCCAAAGGAGAGTGGCTGGGCTGGAGGGGATAAAAGTGCTTTTATGAAGAGGTGAACAAGAGTGCCTCTGTGAACCTTTGATAGAGGGATATGGGGAGGGGGGCTGGAGTGGCGGCTGCGGGGCAGTGGTGTGGTTAAGGGGATAAATGCCTCTGTGAACTGAGGCGGGGGGGGGGGCGGCGTTAGAAGGAAAGTGCTTCTGTGAAGGACAGTGACTATTCAGGTATCTTTTGACGCAGCAATGCTCTGCATGATTTGTTGAATATGGATGAACCCATTTAACAAAAAAATGTAAAACTCTATCATTTGCAAGATAAACATACTTAAATGAACTGGAATACACACAACTTCAGATTTGTGTTGATAGAAGTGGGGGTGGGATGTGGATGGAGATGGAGAATTCTAAATTTCCTATTAATGGCCTTGGTGCGATGGTGTTAGCAATGCTGAATAATTGAGCTGTAATGCAGCAAGTAGGTCATGCATTGTGCATTACCCAATGTACAGTGTTGCGATTACATGTTCTGAGTACATGCTGTTGGATGGCTTATTCCAGGTGTTCGCCTAAGTGTTTCCCTTGTATATAAATAAGTTGTTCAGTGCAGTTAACCGTTAAAAACTATTCACTTGAATTGGTGTACAGTATTGTACAAAGTTTTATTTTGTACTCATACAGCTCCTGATGCTGTGGAATCTGCTCCATTTATATTCAAACTCCATGGTGCTGGTGCCTAATGATGCACAAGCAAATCCATTTTTTTGATAGGTCTTGCTATCTCTGGAGGCTGAAACAGTTCCACCTCCTAGACCTTAAATGTGTCAGCTGTGGTTCAGTTGGTAGAACATAAAAACATAAATAGGAGTAGGCCATTTGGCCCCTCAAGCCTGCTCTGCCATTCGGAACCAACCAGGGGACAAGCTATCTTAGATCTGGTGCTGTGTAATGAGACAGACTTAATACACAATCTCCTAGTAAAGGATCCCCTTGGAATGAGTGATCATAGCATGGTTGAATTTCAAATTCAGATGGAGGATGAGAAAGTTGGATCTCAAATCAGCGTAACAAGCTTAAATAAAGGAGATTACAAAGGTATGAGGGCAGAGTTGGCTAAAGTGAACTGGGAAAATAGATTAAAGTGCAGGACGGTTGATGAACAGTGTTGTACATTTAAGGAGATATTTCATAACTCAAGAAAAATATATTTCAGTGAGGAGGAAAGGGTGTAAAAGAAAAGATAGCCATCCTTGACTAACTAAAGAAATAAAGGATGGTATCCAATTAAAAACAAGGGCATACAAAGTGGCCATAAATAATGGGAGGATAGAAGATTGGGAAGCTTTTTAAAAACCAGCAAAGAACGACAAAAAAAAATGATTAAGAAAGGGACGATAAACTATGAAAGTAAACTAGCACAAAATATAAAAACAGACAGCAAGAGTTTCTACAGGTATATAAAAAGGAAAAGAGTGGCTAAAGAATGGATGAAACCGGGGAATTAGTGATGGGGAACATGGAGATGGCAGAAACTCTGAACAAATATTTTGTATCGGTCTTCATGGTAGAGGACAGCAAAAACATCCCAACAGTGGATAGTCAAGGGTCTATAGGGGGGGAAGGAACTTATCACAATCACAATCACTAAGGAAGTGGTACTCAGTAAGATAATGGGACAAAAGGTGGATAAATCCCCTGGACTTGATGACTTGCATCCTAGGGTCTTAAGAGAAGTAGTGATCGTGGATGCATTGGTTGTAATTTACCAAAATTCCCTAGATTCTGGGGAGGTCCCAGCATATTGGAAAATTGCAAATGTAATGCCCCTATTTAAAAAAGGAGGCAGACAAAAAGCAGGAAACTATAGACCAGTTAGCTTAACATCTGTGATTGGGAAAATGTTGGAGTCCATTATTAAAGAAGCAGTAGCAGGACATTTGGAAAAGCATAATTGAGTCAGGCAGAGTCAGCATGGATTTATGAAGGGGAAGTTATGTTTGACAAATGTACTGTCATTCTTTAAGGATGTAACGAACAGGGTGGATAAAGGGGAACCAGTGGATGCAGTGTATTTGGACTTCCAGAAGGCATTTGAAAAGGTGCCACATAAAAGGTTACTGCACAAGATAAAAGTTCACGGGGTTGGGGGTAATATATTAGCACGGATAGAGGATTGGCTAACTAACAGAAAACAGAGAGTTGGGATAAATGGTTCATTCTCGGGTTGGCAATCAGTAACTTGTGGGGTGCCACAGGGATCAGTGCTGGGACCTGAACTATTTATAATCTATATTAACGACTTGGATGAAGAGACCGAGTGTAACATAGCCAAGTTGTCTGATGACACAAAGGTGGGAGAAAAGCAATGTGTGAGGAAGACACAAAAAACCTGCAAAAGGACATAGACAGGCTAAGTGAGTGGGCAAAAATTTGGCAGATGGAGTATAATGTTGGAAAGTGTGAGGTTATGCACTTGGGCAGAAAAAAAATCAAAGAGCAAGTTATTATTTAAATGGAGAAAAATTGCAAAGTGCTGCAGTACAGCGGGACCTGGAGGTCCTGGTGCATGAAACACAAAAGGTTAGTATGCAGGTACAGCAAGTGATCACAAAGGCTAATTGAATCTTGCCCTTTATTGCAAAGTGGATGGATTATAAAAGCAGGGATGTCTTGCTACAGTTATACAGGGTATTGGTGAGGCCACACCTAGAATACTGCGTACAGTTTTGGCTTCCATATTTAAGAAATTATATACTTGCTTTGGAGGCAGTTCAGAGAAGGTTCACTCGATTGATCCTGGAGATGAGGAGGTTGACTTATAAGGAAAGGTTGAGTAGGTTGGGCCTCCACTTATTGGAATTCAGAAGAATGAGAGGTGATCTTTTCGAAACGTATAAGATTATGAGGGGGCTTGACAAGGTGGATGCAGAGAGGATGTTTCCACTGATGGGGGAAACTAGAACTAGGGGGCATAATTGTAGAATAAGGAGTTGCCCATTTAAAACTGAGATGAGGAGGAATTTCTTCTCTCAGAAGGTTGTAAAATGTGGAATTCGCTGCCTCAGAGAGCTGTGGAAGCTGGGTCATTGAATAAATTTAAGAGGGAGATAGACAGTTTCTTAACCGATAAGGGAATAAGGAGTTATGGGGAGAGGGCAGGGAAGTGGACCGGAGTCCATGATCGGATCAGCCATGATCATATTAAATGGCGGAGCAGGCTCGAGGGGCCGTATGGCCTACTCCTGCTCCTATTTCTTATGTTATTCAGTAAGATCATGGCTGATTTTCTACCTCAACTCCACTTTTCTGCACTATCCTTTGATTCCCTTAATATCTCTAAAATTCCCTTAATAAACCCCAAATTCCCTTAATAAACCCCAAATTCCCTTAATATCCAAAAGATTCCTTTTAATATCCAAAACTTATTTTAATATCCCCCAAAATTCCCTTAACAGCACTCTCACCTCTGAGTCAGAAGGTTGTGAGTTCAAGTCCCACTCGAGGGACTTGGGCATAAAATCTAAGGTGACACTCCAGTGGAGTACCAAGGGAGTGCTGCACTGTCAGAGAGGGGCTGACATTCAGATGAGACATTAAACCGAGGTGGATGTAAAAGATCCCATGGCACTATTCGAAGAAGAGTCGGGGAGTTATCCCTGATGTCCTGGCCAACATTTATTCCTCAATCAGCATCATAGAAACAGACAATCTGGTCATTATCACATTGCTGTTTGTAGGTCCTTCCTGTGAGCAAATTGGCTGCCAGGTTTCCTACATTACAACAGTGAGAACAGTTCAAGAAATACTTCAGTGGCAGTAAAGCGCTTTGGGATGTCCTGAGGTCATGAAAGGCACGATATAAATGCAAGTCTCTTTTGATACCGAACCACCATTCACCCCACCCCGGGGAACTGCATCACATCATCCCATAACTATTCAAAATGGAAAATTGCTGGAGATTATGCTGGCATAAGAAAAGAGCTAAAGGTCTGCCAGTGGTATGAGAATGGTTAGTGAGGAGACTGATTTGCTCAGCACAGCGAAGTGCTTCAGTGCGCTGGTTGAGGAAAACATTTCTTGGAGGCTGACTTTTTTTTGTCCTTCTAAAGCTTGGACAGCCAAGCAGCTTAGTGGAGAACATTTACATGAATAGATCTTTACATTGCTGTGAAGTTGTATACAGTTTTTAAAAATGGTTTCACTCTGGATTTCACTGCACTAATTTGCTTTTTTTCTTCCTCTCACTTTCTTTGCTTCTGCCTGGCTGGTTCCAAAACGGCACTGCTGCCTGTCTCCGTCTTATTCTCCACTGGATTTCAGGTATGTGTCATCTCGTAAAAATTGAAGAGAAAAACAAAACATGTGAAGTACATTTTTAACACTTGGTCTTGGGTGAATGTTTCTGAAAAGGCATATTATTCATAAAAGCATAGGACTCATTTCTCATTAATAATGCATTGAAATGCTTGGCGTGGGAGACCCTTTTATGTTGCTATATTTGGCTTTGATTACTGAGGTGTGAAATTATGTAATGTTATAAATGTATTGGTTCACTTTTACACAGCACCATATCACCATGGTCCATCCATGAGGGTGGAAACTAGTCTCTTTTGTTGATGCTCTGGAGAGGGGGTCTTTGGAATTGAGCAGCAGGGTCAATTGGCAGTGTTGAAGAGTATTTTCTGTTTGTGTTAATTCTGTTTCCCTAACTAATTGAAAGTGCACCCTTTTATTGGGATGAACTCCATATTGATCTAAAATGTGTTCAAGCACAATCATATTTTCCCAAATCCCACTATATTCTGAATTACAGTTCCAGCCTTGTGCTATAATCTCAATATAAGTTCAAGACCTGTTGAAGACAGATAATGAGAAATTCATACTTCACCTGGCATGTTATCATTCATTACTAGACAAATGAGTGAGTGGCTAGTAAAATCATTACCAGCACAGATGTATCAAATAAAATTGCAGGGACTTGTTAGCAATTTACACAAGAATATATTTTTAGGAAAATTCCCTTGCCACTGGACCAAGACCTAACTCTGTCAATCCTGTGTGGTGGCTGGTGTGCAATGGCCACCACACGTTTAAAAAAAAATCCACGCACAGGCATCTTCCACTCTTCCAGACATAGTTCAGGACCTGGAATATTAGGTCCTTGATTGAAACACCTGTGAACTCATCCTTTTTGGCGTGGAAGCAAGTCATCCTTGTTCGAAGGACTGCCTATGATGATGAATAAATTGTACTTTCTATAGTTCCTGAATATTTCAGTTGCACTACACACACAAACTACTTTATCTCTGTAAAATAGAAAATCTTGCCACATGTCACCAGGTGGCTTTTGTGTAACAGCCCAGAACTATCTGGGCAATCCAATATATTCTCCAATCTCGGTCAATATTTCTGAATATTATCTGCACCTCCACCGACTCTCAATTGTTCTTGTTTTGATCTCATCAGTGCTCCTATCGTTATTGCTTCTCTGAACCTTGCTCTTTTTTCCTCCAAAACCCCTAAATTCCCATCCTGGATATTTTTCTCCTTCTGGCATTGCCTCTGTGTTGAAATCCAGGCTCATTTCACATACATGCAAATCAAGAAAAATGAGCAAAAGCTGGTCTGGCTCCTAAATAGCTGATAACTCAGCCATGTACTCATTATAACGTATAACCTATGACCTTGGAAACAAATAGCTACATAGGCTTTGTAACTTAAGCTGTAGGTATACACCGCATGTATTAGGGGGTGGGGTGCACAGCAAGTACACAAGGCCTAAAGATAGACACAACAACTCTTTCTTGCATTTATGTAACATCTTTAACATACAAAATGCCCCATAACTCGAAGAGGGACAAAATGCTAAGGCGGGGAGATTGAAAACTTGAGTGAAAAGATGGGTTCTGGGTAAGTTTTTAAAGGAAGAAAGTGAAGTAGGGGTGAAGAGGTGTAAGGTAAGAGTTCCAAAGAGCAGGACTCTAAGCTTATGTCTCCAAGTGGGACGCAGTAAGGGGCAATGCAACAGAGCCAACGGTATGGGAACTCGGAGGTTGCAGAGGTCAGGTACAGTGAGTCATGGAGAAATATGATGGAGAATTTTAAGCTTAATGTACTGAGGGTTGGAAAGGTAAGAGTGGAACAAGTTGCGTGCCGTCCCACTGAGCTGGACAATGGGTGAGAGGCATTGGAGTAGAATTGTTGTGGTCGACTGTATTGAAGGCACCAGAATGAGGAGTGATGCACCACACTCACAGTTACCTGACCTCTCCAGAACCTGATTCGTCTGAATTTTGTACAATGGTTTTGATAGCACTCGCACACGTGAATGGTGCTTGTCTACAACTGAGGACGTACATCTGTACAACGCACTTTTGCTGGTCACATTGTTAGGTAGATTTTGGTTGAGCATTTTCAGATGTGTGATGGTTGCAGTGAATGCCTTATTGTGCAATGAAATTCAAAGACTTGAGTAATTGCCACTCTCCATCTGTTCAACTCTACAATGTACAGCCATCTCCTCAGGCCAGGTACTAAGAGTGCATTTATTAAAACAAATGTATTATTTGAAGTCTTTTTCACCCCTTTTTTTAAAGTGGAATTTTAAATGTGGTGACCAATAGATCAAAAGAGATGCTTTTTTAACGTACCCACATATCTATTTAATCTCCTGCATTAGCTGCAACAGCTATGCAGCTTTGGATATTTAAAGCAAGGTTGAGTCATCCATTTCTGCTGAACTTGCTTCAAGCCATTCCCGGCATTGCTGTGGAGCAGAGGGAGCATAGCTAATAAAGAAGCACCTTTGGCTCTTTGTGAATTGAACGCAAATGACACATTGAGCTCATGAGTAATTGTACAGTGCAGCTGTGAGTGAAAAAATACAAAAATTCAGTCTTCAGCTTTTTCATTTAAAAAAAATTATATTTCAACACCTTCTGATGTGTGCTTTTTAGCCTTGGTTCATTTTGTTTGCATAAATTCTCCTCCAATGCCTCTGCACCAATGTCCAGCTAAGTGGAACTGCACTCGCCTAGTTCCATTCATATCTATCAAATCGCCAGAAAGTCTCCAGCAATGGCTTCTCTTCCCACTCCTGCATTGTTACCTCTGGTGTCCATAAGAACATAAGAATTAGGAACAAGAGTAGGCCATCTGGCCAATCAAGCCTGCTCCGCCATTCAATAAGATCATGGCTGATCTGGCCGTGGACTCAGCTCCACTTACCCGCCCGCTCCCCGTAACCCTTAATTCCCTTATTGGTTAAAAATCTATCTATCTGCGACTTGAATACATTCAATGAGCTAGCCTCAACTGCTTCCTTGAGCAGAGAATTCCGCAGATTCACAATCCTCTGGGAGAAGAAATTCCTTCTCAACTCGGTTTTAAATTAGCTCCCCCGTATTTTGAGGCTGTGCCCCCTAGTTCTAGTCTCCCCGACCAGTGGAAACAACCTCTCCGCCTCTATCTTGTCTATCCCTTTTATTATTTTAAATGTTTCTATAAGATCACCCCTCATCCTTCTGAACTCCAACGAGTAAAGACCCAGTCTACTCAATCTATCATCATAAGGTAACCCCCTCATCTCCGGAATCAGCCTAGTGAATTGTCTCTGTACCCCCTCCAAAGCCAGTATATCCTTCCTTAAGTAAGGTGACCAAAACTGCACACAGTACTCCAGGTGCGGCCTTACCAATACCCTATTCAGTTGCAGCAGAACCTCCCTGCTTTTGTGCTCCATCCCTCTCGCAATGAAGGCCAACATTCCATTCGCCTTCCTGATTACCTGCTGCACCTGCAAACTAACCTTTTGGGATTCATGCACAAGGACCCCCAGGTCCCTCTGCACCTCAGCAAGTTGTAATTTCTCCCCATTCAAATAATATTCCCTTTTACTGTTTTTTTTCCCAAGGCGGGTGACCTCACACTTTCCGACATTGTATTCCATCTGCCAAATCTTAGCCCATTCGCTTAACCTATCTAAATCTCTTTGCAGCCTCTCTGTGTCCTCTACACAACCCGCTTTCCCACTAATCTTTGTGTCATCTGCAAATTTTGTTACACTACACTCTGTCCCCTCTTCCAGGTCATCTATGTATATTGTTAACAGTTGTGGTCCCAGCACCGATCCCTGTGGCACACCACTAACCACCGATTTCCAACCCGAAAAGGACCCATTTATCCCGACTCTCTGCTTTCTGTTCGCCAGCCAATTCTCTATCCATGCTAATACATTTCCTCTGACTCCGCGTACCTCTATCTTCTGCAGTAACCTTTTGTGTGGCACCTTATTGAATGCCTTTTGGAAATCTAAACACATCCATCGGTACATCTCTATCCACCATGCTCGTTATATCCTCAAAGAATTCCAGTAAATTAGTTAAACATGATTTCCCCTTCATGAATCCATGCTGCGTCTGCTTGATTGCACGATTCCTATCTAGATGTCCCGCTATTTCTTCCTTAATGATAGTTTCAAGCATTTTCCCCACTACAGATGTTAAACTAACTGGCCTATAGTTACCTGCCTTTTGTCTGCCCCCTTTTTTAAACAGAGGCGTTACATCAGCTGCTTTCCAATCCGCTGGTACCTCCCCAGAGTTCAGAGAATTTTGGTAGATTATAACGAATGCATCTGCTCTAACGTCCGCCATCTCTTTTAATACCCTGGGTTGCATTTCATCAGGACCGGGGACTTGTCTACCTTGAGTCCCACTAGCCTGTCCAGCACTACCCCCCTAGTGATAGTGATTGTCTCAAGGTCCTCCCTTCCCACATTCCTATGACCAGCAATTTTTGGCATGGTTTTTGTGTCTTCCACTGTGAAGACGGAAGCAAAATAATTGTTTAAAGTCTCAGCCATTTCCACATTTCCCATTATTAAATCCCCCTTCTTATCTTCTAAGGGACCAACATTTACTTTAGTCACTCTTTTCCATTTTATATATCTGTAAAAGCTTTTACTATCTGTTTTTATGTTTTGCGCAAGTTTACCTTCGTAATCTATCTTTCCTTTCTTTATTGCTTTTTTAGTCATTCTTTGCTGTTTAAAATGTTCCCAATCTTCTAGTTTCCCACTAACCTTGGCCACCTTATACGCATTGGTCTTTGATTTAATACTCTCCTTTATTTCCTTGGTTATCCACGGCTGTTTATCCCTTCTCTTACCACCCTTCTTTTTCACCGGAATATATTTTTGTTGCGCACTATGAAAGAGCTCCTTAAAAGTCCTCCACTGTTCCTCAATTGTGTCACCGTTTAGTCTGTGTTTCCAGTCTACTTTAGCCAACTCTGCCCTCATCCCACTGTAGTCCCCTTTGTTTAAGCATAATACGTTCGTTTCTGACACAACTTCCTCACCCTCAATCTGTATTACAAATTCAACCATACTGTGATCACTCATTCCGAGAGCATCTTTTACTCGGAGATCGTTTATTTTTCCTGTCTCCTTACACAGGACCAGATCTAAGATAGCTTGCTCCCTTGTAGGTTCTGTACATACTGTTCTAAGAAACAATCCTGTATGCATTCTATGAATTCCTCCTCCCAGGCTACCCCGTGCGATTTGAGTTGACCAATCGATATGTAGGTTAAAATCCCCCATGACTACTGCCATTCCTTTTTCACATGCCTCCATTATTCCCTTGATTATTGCCCGCCCCACCGTGAAGTTATTATTTGGGAGCCTATAAACTACGCCCACCAGTGACTTTTTCCCCTTACCATCTCTAATCTCCACCCACAATGATTCAACATTTTGTTCATTCGAGCCAATATCGTCTCTCACAACTGCCCTGATATCATCCTTTATTAACAGAGCTACCCCACCTCCTTTCCCTTCTTGTCTATCTTTCCGAATCGTCAGATACCGCTGTATGTTTAATTCCCAGTCTTGGCCACCCTGCAACCATGTTTCTGTAATGGTCACCAAATCATACCCATTTGTAATAATTTGTGCCGTCAACTCATTTACTTTATTTCGAATGCTGCGTGTGTTTAGGTAGAGTGTTTTAATCCTAGTTTTTAAACCATGATTTTTAGTTTTGACCCCTCCTGCAGCCTCTTTATATTCAGTGGCCCTTTTTGTTTTTTGTCTTGGGTTTCTCTGCCCTCCACTTTTACTCATCTCCTTTCTGTCTTTTGCTTTTGTCTCCTTTTTGTTTCCCTCTGTCTCCCTGCATTGGTTCCCATCCCCCTGCCATATTAGTTTAACTCCTCCCCAACAGCACTAGCAAACACTCCCCCTAGGACATTGGTTCCGGTCCTGCCCAGGTGCAGACCGTCCGATTTGTACTGGTCCCACCTCCCCCAGAACCTGTTCCAATGCCCCAGGAATTTGAATCCCTCCCTGCTGCACCACTGCCCAAGCCACGTATTCATCTGCACTATCCTGCGATTCCTACTCTGACTAGCACGTGGCACTGGTAGCAATCCCGAGATTACTACTTTTGAGGTCCTACTTTTTAATTTAGCTCCTAGCTCCTTAAATTCGTCTCGTCGGACCTTATTCCTTTTTTTACCTTTGTCGTTGGTACCAATGTGCACCACGGCAACTGGCTGTTCTCCCTCCCTTTTTAGAATGTCCTGCACCCGCTCCGAGACATCCTTGACCCTTGCACCAGGGAGGCAATATACCATCCTGGAGTCTCGGTTGCGGCCGCAGAAACGCCTATCTATTCCCCTTACAATCGAATCCCCTATCACTATCGCTCTCCCACTCTTTTTCCTGCCCTCCTGTGCAGCAGAGCCAGCCACGGTGCCATGAACTTGGCTGCTGCTGCCCTCCCCTGATGAGTCATCCCCCTCAACAGTACTCAAAACGGTGTATCTGTTTTGCAGGGGGATGACCGCAGGGGACCCCTGCACTACCTTCCTTGCACTGCTCTTCCTGCTGGTCTTCCATTCCCTAGCTGGCTGTGGACCCTTCACCTGTGGTAAGACCAGCTCGCGACACGTGCTACTCACGTCATTTTCAGCATCGTGGATGCTCCAGAGTGAATCCATCCTCAGCTCCAATTCCGCAACGCGGACCGTCAGGAGCTGAAGGCGGACACACTCCCCGTGCACGTAGTCGTCAGGGACACCGGAAGTGTCCCTGAGTTCCCACATGGTACAGGAGGAGCATATCACGTGACCGAGCTCTCCTGCCATGACTTAACCCTTAGATACACTTAAATTGGCAACAATGTTAACAAGTTACTTACTGTTGTCGGAGAGAAAAAAGAAAAACTACTCACCAATCACCAGCCATTCACTTACCCCCTTGGCTGTGACGTCACCTTTCTGTTTCTTTCTACTTCTTTTTTACCTTCTCCCTGTAGCTGCACAAGTACGCCTCTCCACGCACCTCCTCGACGCTGCTCCCGACTGCCGCCGACGTTGGGCCCCGGACTCCCTGCTCCGCCTTTTATAGGCCTCACCCAAGGATCTGTCCGTGGTATCCCCTTAGTTCTCATCTACATGCTGCCCCTTAGCGATATCATCCGAAAACACGGAGTCATTTTCCACATGTACGCAGACGACACCCTCTCCACCACTTCTGTCGAACCCTTGCTTGGTATCTAAATTGTCAGATTGCTTGTCCAACATCCAGTACTGGATGAGCAGAAATTTTCTCCAATTAAATATTGGAAAGACCGAAGCCATTATCTTTGGCCCCGCCACAAACTGCGTTCCCTAACCACTGACTCCATCCCTCTCCCCAGCATCAATCGGAGAGTGAACAAGACTGTTCACAACCAAGGTGTCATATTTGACCCTGAAATGAGTTTCCAGCCACACATCTCCGGCATAACTAAAACCGCCTGTTTCCATCTCCATAACATTGCCTGCCTCCGCCCCTGCCTCAGCTCTTCTGCTGCTGAAACCCTCATTCATGCCTTTGTTACCTCTATACTTGACTACTCTAACTCTCTCCTGGCCGGCCTTCCACGTTCCACACGACGTAAACTTGAGGTCATCCAAAACTCAGCAGCCCGTGTACTAACCCGTACCGTCAAGATCACTCATCACCCCTGTGCTTTCTGACCTACATTGGCTCCCAAAATTCTCATCCTTGTTTTCAAATCATTCCATGGACTTGTCCCCCCAACTCTCTCAACCTCTTTTTCAACCTCACAATCCCACAAGATGTCTGCGCTCCTCAAATTCTGGCCTCTTGAACATCCCTCATTATAACTGCTCAACCATCGGTGGACATGCCTTCAGCTGCCTGAGCCCTAAGTTCTGGAATTCCCTCCCTAAACCTCTCCGGCTCTCTTTCCTCCTTTCTGATGCTCGTTAAAACCTACCTCTTTAAACAAGCTTTTGATCATCTGCCTTAATTCTGTGGCTCAATGTCAAATTTATCTGTTTTGTCTGTACCACTGTTGTGAAGTGCCTTGGGACGTTTTACTACATTAAAGGCGCTTTATAAATAAAAGTTGTTAATAATAAATATTAAAAATGTAGCAAGAGGAGGGGTGGGGCGGGTTAGGGACCAAAAAGGAGACCGACGCATGGAGGCAGAGGTACTAAATGAATACTTTACATCTGTCTTCACCAAGGAAGAGGATGCTGCCATAGACATAGTGAAGGAGGAGGTGACACTTCGTGGAGACACTTGATAGGGTAAAAATTGATAAAGAAGAGGTATAAAGGCTGGCTAAACTTAGTCGATAAATCACCAGGAGCCTATGAAATGCAACCTAGGATGCTGAGGGAATTGAGGGTGGAAATCGTGGAGGTACAGGCCATAATATTCCAATCCTCCATAGATACGGGGGTGGTGCCAGTGAAAACGATGCATCATTGTTCAAAAAGGGTGTAAAGATGACCCAGCAGCTGCAGGCCAGACAGTTTAACCTCGGTCGTGGGGAAGCTTTTAGAAACCGTAATCGGGGACAAAACTAACTCACTTGGATCGGCGTGGATTAACTAAGGAAAGCCAGCACGGATTTGTTAAAGGCAAATCGTGTTTAACCAACTTGTTCGAGTTTTTTGATGAGGTAACAGAGAGGGTTGATGAGGGTAATACGGTTGACGTATGGATTTGCAAAAGGTGTTCGACAAAATGCCACATAATTGGCTTGCCAGCAAAATTGAAGCAAATGGAATAAAAGGGACAGTGGCAGCCTGGATACAAAATTGGCTAAGTGACAGGAAACAGAGAGTGGTGGTGAACAGTTGTTTTTTGGACTAGAGGAAGGTATACAGAGGTGTTCCCCAGGGGTCAGTTCTAGGACCACTGCTTTTCTTGTTGTATATTAATGACTTGGACGTGGGTGTATTTGCAGATGACACAAAACTTGGAAGTATAGTGAACAGTGAGGAGAGTGATAGACTTCAGAAAGACATAAACAGGCTGGTGAAATGGCTGGACACGTGGCAGACGAGATTTAATGCAGAAAAATGTGAAGTGAGGCATTTTGGTAGAATGAATGAGGAGAGGACAAATAAACTAAATTATACAATTCTAAAGGGGGTGCACAAACAGAGAGATCATGGGGGAATGGGTGCATAAATCATTTGAAGGTGGCAGGGCAGGTTGAGAAAGCAATTATAAAGGCTTGTGGGATCCTGGTCTTCATAAATAGAGATATGAGTACAAAAGTGTGGAAATTATGATGAACCTGTATAAAACAGTGGTTCGGCCTCAACTGTAGTACTGTGTCCAATTCTGGGCACCACACTTTAGGAAAGATGTGAAGGCCTTAGAGAAGGTGCAGAAAAGATATATGAGAATATACGAGATAGGCTGGAGAAGCTGGGACTGCTGAGAAGATTGAGAGGAGATTTGATAGAGGTGTTCAAAATCATGAGGGGTCTGGACAGAGTAGATAGAGAGAAACTGTTCCCATTGGCAGATGGGCCAAGAACCAGAGGGCACAGATTTAAGGTGATTGGCAAAAGAACCAAAGGCGACGTGAGAAAAAAAAATTATTACGCAGTGAGTGGTTAAGATCTGGAATGCACTGCCTGAAAGGGTGGTGGAGGCAGTCTCAATTTTATCTTTCGAAAGGGAGTTGGATACATATTTGAAGGAAAAAAATTTGCAGGGCTTATGGGGAGATGGCAGAGGAGTGGGATTGCTGAGAGTCGGCATGGGCTCGACGGGCCGAATGGCTGCCTTCCGTACTGTAACCATTCCATGATTCTACTGGTGGCAACAAAGTTTGGTTGTTGTATCTTGCCCTTTTCTCTTGCACAGAAAATGCATTCATGCCTCTATTTTAGAAGCTTGATAATGGCCAAAGAGTTACAGTCGAAACAGAATCATGAAATCTGACATTTCACACTGTCTGAGAAACTGCAGACCATTGGCAAACCATTCCACTAGGCTATTCAGTCACTGCCCTTTGCTTTTCTTGGATGACTCAAGATCATGGGAAGTGAGTGTGCTCCAGGCTTTTTCCCTTTGAAAGGTGTTGATGGTTTGACTGTGCAGTCTGGAGTATGCTACATGCATAGTAGTAAAAAGATAACTATACCTTCTAAAGGCACTTGATCCTCCCCCCATGTGTTAAATGAGGGTGCTCCCCACATTGCTCTGGAGTTGACTTCAAAATGATTCATTTAAAAACATTTATTGCTCTGGTTATAAGGCACCTTCTCTAACACAGCTGGTTCTGTTTCCCTTCAGATTATTTGTGGGTTAGTGAGGGTTTCCCGTCTCTTGGTGCCCTTTGGGCAAGTGGATCAGAGAGAAGATGGGTAAGAAGGTGCAGCTTCCATTTGCTCACTCCTTCCCAGCAGTCCTGCCTGATATTGAAAGTGGACAGCCTGATGAAATGACAAGGCTGTTATTTTGCTTGTAGTCAACTTCTCTATCTCCACATTTAGGAGTGTTGCATCCAGCAGTGTCGAGGCACAAAGTATGCTAATTGACTCAAATGTCCTATTGACTTAAACAACCAATCAAGATCAATGTACATTTGTTGAAAAAAATCTGTTAACTATCTCTTTATAAAAACAATCAATTCGCTATAAAAATAACCAATAGATAAATAATCATTAACATGAAAACAATCCATGAAACCCCTGGAAAAGAAATGTCAACGACCTTTCGGCAGCCATTTTGGTGGTTCACCTGCAACATGATATGTCCCAAAATATAAACACAAACCCATGGACAGTTGAATTAAATAGTTTGAGAATTACCCATCAAATATCCATTCCATATTGTAATCGGTCCCACAACATCCCGACACTCAGCCAGGTTGCATGTGACTAATTAACATACTTGATCTTGGGTCATAGACAGGTCTGCTTCTGCGTTGCCTATAATAATAAAAGCATTGGTAATTTATGTATCTTAATGATTTTTCTGGCCCTTCACTTTGCAGGTATTTGCTGGCAGCAGGTGTGGTAACAGTGGCCCCCTGCCTGGCAGTGACCAGCGCAGTACATGTGTCCTTACTGAGAAAATGATGATCTTAAGTTTGAATGACAATCAAGTACTGAGTGAGGAAATTGGAATCAATGTATTTTAAATTGGCAACTTGTAAGCCAAATTACAGTTAACAATTCTGCCAATTAAACTGCAGTTTTACTAAATGTAGACGGATTTATTTTTCTGTCCTGTTAAATATGGAAATGCAATTTCCGGTGACGCCAGCAGTGCGAAGTGGTATTGAACTGAAGCTGAGTCGGTTTGGCGGGTTTGTAATGTTAGCCGAGATGCAGCTGCTGTGCAGCGTAACATTAATTACTGTGTTTGCATGTGTTGAACATACTGAAGACTAGGAATTTGAAACTAATCGGGGTTAGCACATGCAAAGAGCAAACGGGTCATTGAGGTCTTCCAACTGGCACATTTCAGTTGCTATTGTGGAAATCTGAGTCAGATGCTGCATCATTGACTAGTCTTGACTACAGTCGTGAGCTCATCAGTGCTTCTGGCTCCAAGTACAATGGAGCCAATTAAGATCAGTTGCAGTCTCCCAGTAAAATAAGTTTAAATAATCAGCATGATTAGATCTGAATTGATCTTAATGCATAGAATGGAGACCGAACCTTAACTTCCGTATCGGCTGCAAAAGAAAAACATTGACGCACATTTGCTCCAAGTCACTCGATGCTGGTTAAAGAAATCCCTTCTGAATTATATTTATCAGTGTGTATTGTTGTAAGACATAACCTCTCTGATGCACAACCATTCTGTGGAGTAAACTCTGATTCTTTTCATTACCTACACATCAGCAAAAAATTATATTTATATGGTGTATCTATGAAATATCCTCGAGCTTCATATGCAGGGAAATCATTGAAGTGCAGTGACTGCTGGGCAAGCAAACACCGCAACCATTTTATGCATTAGATCCTACAAGCACCAGAGAGATGAAAGACCATTTAATCTGCTTTGGTGGTGATGGTTGAGAGAGGAATATTTACTCTCACACAAGGGAAGTTCCTTGCTCTTTGAATCGTACCATATGAGCTTCAACTTTTATCTGAACCACTCACAGACAGATGAGGCCATGGGTTAACTTCCCATATAGCACTGCCTCAGAACTGCACTGATGTGTCTGCTCAGATTGTATCCAAGTCCTGGTATGGGGCCTGAGGCCAGAGTGCTACCAGCTGAGCCAAGCTGCTAATGAGCAGCCACAATACATGGATAATAAAATAAAATACTTCTGTAAACTTCACCTGCATGTGCACAGAATAATGAGTTGGAGCATGTTAAAATGACAAAAGGTGTGATGTTTCAGAGGGTGATAAACTCCTCGATTTCCTCACTCCAGACGGTGGTGAATCTTTGACATTCTCTACCCCAGAGGGCTGTGAATGCTCAGTTGTTGAGTATATTCAAGACAGAGATCGATAGATTTTTGAATATTAAGGGAATCATGGGATATGGGGATAGTGCAGGAAAGTGGAGTTGAGGTAGTAGAAGATCAGTCATGATTTTATTGAATGGTGGAGCAGGCTCGAGCGGCCAAATGGCCAACTCCTGATCCTAATTCTAATGTTCTCAGACTTC
Organism: Pristiophorus japonicus; assembly: GCF_044704955.1. Lineage (NCBI taxonomy): Eukaryota > Metazoa > Chordata > Chondrichthyes > Pristiophoridae > Pristiophorus > Pristiophorus japonicus. The sequence goes on from NC_091993.1 coordinate 83,903,849, forward strand.
TCATGATTGTGTGGCGGTCTTTGAGGCCTTGTGCTACATTTCAACTTGATGTGTAATCTTTGCAGTGCACTACCGAAACCATTAGATTTTTAGATATATTTGTTCTTTGGTCAGTGTAAAGATAGGCTAATGTAAGAACTGCGACCGACTTTTTCGTTTCCCTCCAGGAGTCTGCAGTGAATGTAATAAGTGTTCAGAGCAAGGGGTTCAGTGGAATGCTTGAGCACTTTTTAAACCTGGCTTCACGCTGTACTGGAGCACTACTTGACATGCTGTCAAGTTGAGGCAGCTCCCCCAAGGTGATCACACAACAGTCGTCTTAGGTTTCAGATCAGAACCTGTCTCTGGAGTGGAGTTGCTGCCTCTGCATTGACGTATGGCTGAAGCCAGTTTACACCAACATGAACATGGTATATAACTGCATCATTAGATTGCAGGGCGGGGGAGTGGGGGGGTGGAGGAGGAGAAGCATCTTGGGTCAAGAATTATTTTCCCCTCAGAATTCAAGAATAACATTATCAGAAATTAAAACTAGGTGTAACAGCCAAATTAGTTTCATGAATTAGAAGAAGCTTTAATTTTCTTTGATATTTCTAATTTATAAGGGAAAAAAGAATCTGACTTTGCTATCAGATTTCCTTTTTGGTAAGGCAGTTATTTTTGGCAGTTTACCTTCACTCCAGACAGTTGTGTAATCACTCTTGGAGCCAGTCACGCTCTTGTTCTGCTTTTTCTTCACATGGTTCACTTTTCCGCGGTAATGATTACTTTGATGTTTGGAGCATGTGATGCTCCACAATATTTGTTAATTATTTTTCCAAAGACACAGATTTTAAGATAGCCACCTAGTGGGATGACCCCATCAAATCCACTGCAGCAAGGTTTGGATGTAGGGATACCATTTTACTGACCTGCATGCTATTCGCTGATGGGCTAATGGGGCCAACATTAACTTCAATTCAAGCTGAAATGACCTCATTCTGATCCCACTGTGTTGTTTCCATGAGGAGCATGTTAACAATCTTTCCTCCCAAACCAAGTAGCTTACTTTTCAAATGGATTGATATTTTATGAGGAATTACTTCAGAGGTGTTGTTACCCCATTTATTTACATGTCCCATTCTCTTGGGTCTGTAACCCCACATCCACTGAAAATGACTAAGTAGTTGAAGGAAGTCTTCCCAGAGCTTGATATGTGAACAGTCCATGGAAGTGGCTCCTGATGCAAGCACCAAGCCATGACCAATAGCAGCCTAGATTATGGGCTTAAGTCCTGGAATGGGGCTTCAACCTGTGACCTTTTAACTTAAACGTGAGTATGCTACGAACAGCACCAATGTGGTACATGCACGCTCTTTAATGCACATCCTCTTGTGCACATCCCAGTATGACTGCCATGTCTTTCCCTATGTAAACAATCCTTATGAAATTACGTCATTTTCAATTTTATTGATTACATTTGTAGTTGCATGTGAATCCGATAGCTGGTGCTCTAATAAGAATTTCCAAATTTAGCAGACTTGGGTAACATTCTATTTTTTAATTAACTTACTTATTTATAACGTATTTATTCATTTATTTTCCCCATTCCAAAATTGTCATCAGCCAATTTCCCTCCCAACTTATAAAGCAGTTAGTGTGCATGTCCCTTGCTCCTCTCATCCTTGTGTTTAAATCCTTTCATGATCTCACCCCTCTCTATGCTGCTAATGTGGAACTGTTTTCCTTCAAGACAGTAAAATGTCATTGCTGTTAACTAAACATAGTCGAGTGTCAGTCCATCATCGGTTACGAATGACATCCTCTGTGATTGTGGTGCACGATCCCCCTCATCCTCATCTTCCTCCTCATCATCCTCCTCCGCATCCTCCTCCGCATCCTCCTCCGCATCCTCCTCCGCATCCTCCTCCGCATCCTCCTCCGCATCCTCATCCTCATCCTCATCCTCATCCTCATCCTCATCCTCCGCATCCTCCTCCTCCGCATCCGCATCCTCCTCCGCATCCTCCTCCTCCTCCTCCTCCGCATCCTCCTCCTCCTCTGCATCATCCTCCTCCTCCTCCTCTGCATCATCCTCCTCCTCCTCCTCTGCATCATCATCATCCTCCTCCTCTGCATCATCATCATCCTCCTCCTCTGCATCATCATCATCCTCCTCCTCTGCATCATCATCATCCTCCTCCTCCGCATCCGCATCCTCCTCCTCCGCATCCGCATCCTCATCCTCATCCTCCCTGCAGCCTCTAACTTTGTCAGGTCACACCATCCTCCCCTGATGCCTCTCATCTGTTTTCCAGCTCAATGAGACTGCCCTCACTTAGTTCCGCTATTCCATTGTAGACAGAGCATTTACAGCGATAGCTTCAGTACCTGATCTTGCAGTGTTCTGTCTGGAGTCTCCCAAAGTTCTATCCATGGCCCGTCATCTTCCTCATCCACATGCTGCCCTTTGGCAACATCATCCAAAGACTTTGGGTCAGCTTCTATAGGTACGCTGATGATATCCAGCTTTACCTTTTCACTACCCCTCTCTACCCCACCTGCTTCTGTGTTGTCAGACTGCTTGTCCAACATCAGATTTGGACAAGCTGAAATTTCTTCCAGATAAATATTGGGAAGACTGAACCCCTTGTCTTCAGCCGCAACCATAAACTGTGTACACTTACCACCGATTCCATCTTCCTCCTCGACCACTGTCTCCAGTTGAACTAGATGGTTCACAACTTCAGCATCCTATTTGAACTGAGCTTCCGACGATATATCCTCTAAAGAAAGACCTCAAATTTCAACTCCAGCATTACCTACCTATCATTTCGCCCGCACCTTTCTTAAAACATAGGAACAAAACATTCAGCCCCTCCAGCCTCTCTGCATCTGGATACCTCTGTCGGTTTGTTGTATCTAAGCAGTAAGCAGTTTGTTCTCCTGAAGGTCTGCGCTAGTGTTCTGTAGCTTAATATCAAAGTAAGCGTCAACAGGACTGCAGAGGCTCTCAATTGCCCACAATTTGTTTCGAAAGCCAGGACTTAGAACGATAAAAATACAGTGAGGCTTGATAATGGGCTAGTTACTCTTGATTAGAAACTCTGGTTAAAACATAAGGTGGTTCTAAGCCAATCCATACATCATCAAATCCTGTGAAAATGTTCCATCAAATGTGTGCCTAACATTTATAATTCACTCAGATTTCTTCATGGGTCTTCTGACTAATTACCCTTGCAGCAACTTTTAAAACAGCAATGCCTTTCTAGTGGAGTGGGGGCAGAGAAAGTCGTTTAATGTAATTTAAAGATGAAGTTAAGCTGGTAGCATTATGAGATGTGGTTCACGTCTGGGGCAGCTATAGTTTGCATTTTGTGTTGATGTGAAATGGGTTTAGCTTTGCAGCAACAAAAAATTTTCAACTGAAGTGTCATGAATCAAATTTAGGTCACCAATTGAAGACTATCTTATGGAAATACTGTTCTTTCCCTGCTACTTGCTACGTTATAACTGCAGCCAGTGCGGAGTGAAGTTTGAAGGTTCCCAGACTGTTGGACACCCTGAGAACTTTATGAATTTTATTTTAATATTCGAAGCGATGACCATCCCTCTGGCTCTGATTCCACCTTAGCTGCCACCCTGGCTGAATCAGCAAGTGCCGAGCCTTGGAATACTGAGCTTTATTTTTCCTTCCCTTCCTCTCCCCCTACACAGCTGACAAAATCTTTGAATGTGCCTTTTTAGTTCGACTTTTCTAAAACTCTCCCAGTTAACCTCTACCCTAATTTCCGTTCAGAACACTGCAGCCCTCGTCCTCAGCATAGCTAAAGTTGGGCAGCCCCATCACCCCTGTACTCTCCAATCTCTGCATGCTCCCTGTTTCCCAATGAGTTCATTTTAAAATTTTGGTCCTTGTTTTAAACCTCTTCATGGTCTTGTCTCACTTTCCCTTAATCTCCTCCAGCTTTGCAGCACACACCAGGCTTGTCATTGTCTTCCTCTCCACCATTACCTTCAGCATGTTCCTGTTCTCTCCAAGGCCCTGTCCAGTTCCCAATGCCTCCCCCTCTCCTCTTTATGCCCACCATCTTCACATTACCGTTTCCACTCTTGCTCAGTGCTTCTTGTTGTGTCCTCAATGTGAACACTGAGCCGGAGTGCCAACGGGGTATCGGGTCTTCCTGCAAATGAGGAGAACTGTGGGAATGCAAGTTGCTGACTCTTCAGAATAACATTTTAACCGGCAGTCAAATGTCCTGTTTATTAGTTTATCCTGGCGAGAGAGTAGTGTGGAGCTGGCAGTATAACGTGGATCTGCATTTTTCTAACCAGCATGAAACTTTCAAACATTATGGTACCTGTCGTGTAATGATATATTTGACTGCAGGAGATCTGTTCAATATAATTATCAGCACATGATGTGGCTTCTGAAATGGAGACATTTTAATTGGAATAATTCCAATTGCGGTTGGTGAAGATGTGGGATCTGCTAAATGCCAAGTTTCACCAGTGGCACCACAGAGCGACGCGGGCTATTGTACACCATCTGCTTCTGCACCCGATGAAGTCATGCACACCAATCACCATGCATTCTGCATGAGTAGTTCAGTATTTAAAAATAGCACAGTAAATAAAAAATGAGGATGGCATGTTATTTCTATCAGTGATCTCATTTCTCCAGTGTTGCTGCCGGTATGTAACATGTTCATTGGGAGGCACTTTATTAATGCGGTGGGTGGAGACTGCAAATGACAATTTAATTCTGCTTGTTACTGACAGCTGCAGTGTTCTAACTACTGCCTGATGAAGTTGCATGTTCACCATGGTGTTAATTACTGCTTAGAGCTGCTGTTTGATTTCAAGCCAGACTCGAGGGACCTGCGATTACATTTACCTGTTCTGTGCCCGTGACACAGGAGTCGGTCGTTGCGTTTGAGTGCTGAAGTAAAAACCAATACTGGTTGTTCTTTCCGAAAGCAATTTAATCCACCTCGCCCCCAAAAGAGGAAAAAAATCCTCTCATTAGGATTAATATCCCACTGTTAACTGAAAGCCTCATTAATAGTGGGAGATAGAAACACAGAAAATAGGTGCAGGAGTAGGCCATTCAGCCCTTTGAGCCTGCACCGCCATTCAATGAGTTCATGGCTGAACGTGCAACTTTAGTACCCCATTCCTGCTTTCTCGCCATACCCCTTGATCCCCCTAGTAGTAAGGACTACATCTAACTCCTTTTTGAATATATTTAGTGAATTGGCCTCAACAACTTTCTGTGGTAGAGAATTCCACAGGTTCACCACTCTCTGGGTGAAGAAGTTTCTCCTCATTTCGGTCCTAAATGGCTTACCCCTTATCCTTAGACTGTGACCCCTGGTTCTGGACTTCCCCAACATTGGGAAAATTCTTCCTGAATCTAACTTGTCTAAACCCATCAGAATTTTAAATGTTTCTATGAGATCCCCTCTCATTCTTCTGAACTCCAGTGAATACAAGCCCAGTTGATTCAGTCTTTCTTGATATATCAGTCGCACCATCCCAGGAATCAGTCTGGTGAACCTTCGCTGCACTCCCTCAATAGCAAGAATGTCCTTCCTCAAGTTCGGAGACCAAAACTGTACACAATACTCCAGGTGTGGTCTCACCAAGGCCCTGTACAACTGTAGTAACACCTCCCTACCCCTGTACTCAAATCCCTTCGCTATGAAGGCCAACATGCCATTTGCTTTCTTAACCGCCTGCTGTACCTGCATGCCAACCTTCAATGACTGATGTACCATGACACCCAGGTCTCGTTGCACCTCCCCTTTTCCTAATCTGTCACCATTCGGATAATAGTCTGTCTCTCTGTTTTTACCACCAAAGTGGATAACCTCACATTTATCTATATTATACTTCATCTGCCATGCATTTGCCCACTCACCTAACCGATCCAAGTCACTCTGCAGCATCATAGCATCCTCTTCGCAACTCACACTGCCACCCAACTTAGTGTCATCCGCAAATTTGGAGATACTACATTTAATCCCCTCGTCTAAATCATTAATGTACAATGTAAACAGCTGGGGCCCCAACTCAGAACCTTGCGGTACCCCACTAGTCACTGCCTGCCATTCTGAAAAGTACCCATTTACTCCTACTCTTTGCTTCCTGTCTGCCAACCAATTCTCACTCCACGTCAGTACACTACCCCCAATCCCATGTGCTTTAACTTTGCACATTAATCTCTTGTGTGGGACCTTGTCAAGTCTTCTGAAAGTCCAAATACACCACATTAACTGATTCTCCCTTGTCCACTCTACTGGAAACATCCTCAAAAAAATTCCAGAAGATTTGTCAAGCATGATTTCCCTTTCACAAATCCATGCTGACTTGGACCTATCACCTCTTTCCAAATGCGCTGCTATGACATCCTTAATAATTGATTCCATCATTTTACCCACTACCGATGTCAGGCTGACCAGTCTATAATTCCCTGTTTTCTCTCTCCCTCCTTTTTTAAAAAGTGGGGTTACATTGGCTACCCTCCACTCCATAGGAACTGATCCAGAGTCTATGGAATGTTGGAAAATGACTGTCAATGCTTCCGCTATTTCCAAGGCCACCTCCTTAAGTACTCTGGGATGCAGACCATCAGGCCCTGGGGATTTATCGGCCTTCAATCCCATCAATTTCCCCAACACAATTTCCCGACTAATAAGGATTTCCCTCAGTTCCTCCCTCTTACTAGACCCTCTGACCCCTTTTATATCTGGAAGGTTGTTTGTATCCTCCTTAGTGAATACTGAACCAAAGTACTTGTTCAATTGGTCTGCCATTTCTTTGTTCCCAGTTATGACTTCCCCTGATTCTGACTGCAGGGGACCTACGTTTGTCTTTACTAACCTTTTTTCTCTTCACATACCTATAGAAGCTTTTGCAGTCCATTTTAATGTTCCCGGCAAGCTTCCTCTCGTACTCTATTTTCCCTGCTCTAATCAAACCCTTTGTCCTCCTCCGCTGAGTTCTAAATTTCTCCCAGTCCCTGGGTTCGCTGCTATTTCTGGCCAATTTGTATGCCACTTCCTTGGCTTTAATACTATCCCTGATGCGACATGATGGAGCATTGTGTGTCAACTGTGGCTCAGTGGGTAGCACCCGCACTGCTGAGTCAGAAGGTTGTGGGTTCAAGTCCCACTCCAGGGACTTGAGCACACAAATCTAGGCTGACACTGCACTTGGCTAGCTCTGCACTGTCGAAGGTGCCGTCTTTTGAATGAAACATTAAAGCGAGGCCCTGGCTGCCCCCTCAGGTGGACGTAAAAGATCCCATGGCACTATTTCGAAGGGGGAGTTATCCCCGGTGTCCTGGCCAATATTTATCTCTCGATCAACATTACTAAAACAGATTATACTGTCATTATCACATTGCTGTTTGTGGGACCTTGCTGTGCGTACATTGGCTGCCTACATTTCCTACAACAGTGGCGACACTTCAAAGAGTACTTCATTGGCTGTAAAACATTTTGGAACGTCCGGTGGTCGTGAAAGGTGCTATATAAATGCAATTCTTTTCTGTCATTGCTCTCGTGCCACTTACTTTTATGTCTCTAGTAAACTGTAAATCAAAGGGAGTGATTTATTCTAAGCATTGCTACGTTTGCGATAGTGGGTAAACTCCATGTTTGGTTGAATGCACAACTTTATTTGGGTGCACTGATTGAACAATCCATCTTCTCTCTTCTGTCATGAATATTCTGGTGATGCACTTTCTTCTGCAAGTACAGACTATTTAAAGGTTAAGAATGAGGGAGCACTACAGAGCAAAATGGTACAAGGCTACTTATGACTGGGAGTGGAATGAGCAATGGGTGAAGAAACATCTCATTTGAAGGAAACAGTATGCTCTTACTGGGAAGCTGGTGTCTTGGAAAGGAAGTGTGTGAAGTTGTATTTTTGAACATCACGCTTAAGTAGAACTTAATATAGAAGAAGTAACCTATATTTAATAGTTTAAAAAAGTATGTCAGTGAAACACGTACCCCACATAAACAAGCTCATTAGTTGGTGGTGTAGAACTGGAGACAGTTGTTAATTAACTATATCTGGCTTAGCAATGGACAGCATCACATGACTCTCGACATTGTCCTCATCGGGTAGAGGAGCCTGGGCCTTGCACTGGTGTCTGTCAATAATGGTGGTTATTTTACTTTTATATCCATATTTGGTTTATTCAAACATGCTCGTCAGTTTTATTTATCAAATTTGAGCAAAGTGTCAGCTGTGCAGTGGGCTGTAGACAGAGTTTTGAAGGTTGATCAAAGCTGACATCGGTAAAAGTTGGAATCCTACCGCAAATTGGTATTAGTTTGTGATTTCAGCATGACAGCTTTCGGTGCAGGGATAGTGAAATCTCACAGAAGCAGGCAACATATTGTCACTGGACTAAATTTTGAAAGTTTGGCTAATTCTTCTTTGTCCTGCTGCACACCATCTGTCAGTGTATGATGTGGTCAGTGATCGGTGTCCGTAAATGTTATCTGTTCATTAGAATGTGTAGAATGTCTTTCGGACAGTGTTTCGTATATTATTTTTCTTTATTTTGGGGGAAAAAAGTTGTATTATCTCCAGTGTGAACCACCCCACTGAATTCAAAAATGTCTGCAGTTATATTTAAAGTAAACTGATTTCTGTCTGTGTACACTCTGTATAGGTTTCAATTCAAAGCTTACACCATTTTAACTATGTCGTCCCTATGTCTTGTAACTGATATAAATTCATATTTAGATTACCTCGCGTCTGCAAATCACTAACCTCATTGCCCTAGTAATAAGAACATACCATAAGAAATAGGAGCATGAGAAGGCCATACAGCCCCTTTAGCCTGCTCCACCATTCAATAAGATCATGGCTGATCTTTGACCTCAGCTCCACTTTCCTGCCCGATCCCCATATCCCTTGGATCCCCATATCCCTTGATTCCCCAAGACTCCAAAAATCTAACGATCTCAACCTTGAATATAGCAACGACTGAGCATCCACAGCCCTCCTCGATAGATAATTCCAAAGATTCACAACCCTCTGAGTGAAGATATTTCTCCTCATCTCGGTCTGAGATTGTGACCTCTAGTTCTTGACTCTCCAGCCAAAGGAAAGAGTAATTTGTAATTACTCCGTGTAAATTGTCCCTAATGTAAGAAGAACTGTTGAATGGTACCTAATTAATGATGTCATAAGGGCCTGGATATCTTGCTGAATTGAGTTTGCTGTGGAGTAAAGGAGGAAATCACATCCACACAAAGACAGACAGGCAGCGATAGTGATAAATACTCAGAGGGACAGGTGGACGTAGAAAGCTACAGAGAGAGTGAGAGCCACATGAATCGAGGGGAAAAAGAACTCTGGATACCCATGTGTAGAGATAGAGAACCACAGGGAAAACCAGAGAGGAACAAAGGAGCACAGGTATACGCAGGGGTAGATGGAACTGAGAGAACCACATGGAGAGCATCACAGGAAGATAAAGAGAAAGACACATCAGAGGCACACACAAAAAGGGTGATCATGAGAATAAACCACTGATACAGAGGGGAGTGAGAGAGATGAAGAGAATAATGCATAAAACCCAGGGACAGACAGAACCAGAGATGCACACAGATACTGTGCGCATGTGCATCGGGTCCTTTATGATCAAGGATGGACTGATGACTTGAGCATGGTAAAAATATGTTAATTTGGCTCCAACAAAATGAAGTGTGCCCACCTTGGTTAGAGGTGTCGTGGGAGTAGCAATAATGGCTTCTCTATCTGTCTCTCCTGGAGCTTAAATAGTAAGTTCAGTTACAAACTGCTACTGCAGTGTATAACTTGGGTGGCTTCGGGACATTTTCAACATACTGTAATCTCTAATATCCACCAGAAGCTGCCAGACTTATTTCGTTGGCAGTATAGTCACGAGCAGAAGACAATCTAGTTTATTGCCAACTTCCCCATTTTATTACTTTTGGCCTGGCCCGATGCTTGTTTTCAAAGCCTTTCCCAGCCAGAGTAGGTGAATGGGCAGTCGGCCAGTTTGTGAAAAGCAATCACTATTCCTTGCACTTGGCTGTTACCAATTTAATTTTGTGAATGTAAAAACATTCAGTGTTGCCCTCACCAACCTGCCAATGATGTCACCTAAGCTTTTATTGGGGTGATTTTTCTCCTGATTTGTTGCCACAGGCTGGTTGGCATTTGCTGCTAACAGGGACTGCTGCATTCTTGCAGGCTTTCTGTTGGGGCACAGGATTTCCATAGGCACAACCAAATTGGGGAGGGGTCTGGGGGCTGCAGGACAAGGAGGAGAGTCTATTCTCCATGGTTTGAATCCAATTGAAGAGTGAGAGCAAGACCCAAAATAAATATATTTGTTTCCCTGCAGTGCAGCACACTGAGGTGGCAAGGTGGCTACCTTTGGGACACGATGGTGCACAAAGCAACCATTTTATCCACTTTTAGACAAAAAAAGGTGTTTGTTACTGGGAAAACTACCTTGATGTGATGGGCGGGGTAGTCCGGGTCCAGCATTCTCCATTAACTTTCTCGAGGATAAATATTTAAAGCTTGAATCAACTAACTGTCAAAGTGTGGCACAGGAAAACACATCTCCCTTAATAGTCTCCATTTTTTTCTTAAGAATATGCAAGATCTCTGTGTGGAACGAGTCCAATATTGTGATGTATTTGGGCTGCTAAACATCTCTGCAATGCTGTATTCAGGAACAAACGTTGGGTGAACTTGGGGAGAAATACGAGCTGTGTGTTTTTGTCTGTGATCACACATGCAGATGATGCAGTGATTTTTTTTTGTGATTTATGCCATCATATATATTTGAACTTTATGTTCAATTATAAACACTTCTTCATGAAGACACTGTTCCTTTGAAAACCCTTAATACTTCAACAGTAAATTTCTCCAGTTCACCTTCTTATCCATATATCTGACGCAGCGTTATGATCGCTTTACAAAAGTTTATTGAAGTCCAAAGTGACAAAAGGATGTTCAGCCCAGAAAATCTACTCCATTTAGATGAAGTCTGTACAAGGCTCACTTATTATGTCGATCACTGCCCACTCCAACCATCTAATCCCTAATTTGAATAAAAATCAAGCAACGTTATTACTAATGCCTCCCTAACACAGTCATTGATCACTCTCTGTTACAAATATCCACTGTCCTGTGAGGGGGAATAAAATCACGTTTCCAATTTGTAACTTTGTAAATGTTGCATTTGTGTCTTCTAGTCCTGAGTCCACTGTTCAAATTAAGGTAGAATAAAGCAAAGATACTTGCACCTTTCAATATTAAAAGACCTGTATCATGTTTCTCCTGAGCGAAAATAAGTTTCATGGCTTGAGCCTTCCTGCATAACCTGATCCTCTAAGGGTTGGAATCTATCATCGTGTCATCTTCTCTGAACTCTTTCAAATGCGTCTATTTACTCTTTGAGATAGGGTCACCAAAACGTGCTCCAGAACTAGTTGTGTCATTATCTGTTCGATGTTACTAATTCCATTCCTTCCAGATCTTATTACCCAATTTGCCATATTGGTAATTGCTCCACACTGAGCAGGTACCTTGAAGGTATGATCATAAAGCATTCCAAAATCTTATTCCTTTTTAGTCTCTACCAGTGCCCTCCTTCATGTTCTGCACACATTTATTGTTTCCTGCTTCTATATGCACAAACCACATTTAAAATCTGTCGTATTTCAACTAATTTACATAATTGGTCCAAGTGTTTCTAAAAATAATCAACTCCTTTCTGCGTATTACCTGCTCATATAGCTTTGCATCATCAAATAGTACTACGGCACGTACTGTTTCATATCATTCACAAATATTGTCGCCACCAGGGCTTTTGGAACCGGTCCTTGTGAAATGCCACTAGTTACTATGTTCCAAGCAGAGCATTTATCATTTTCCACCGCCCTCTGTCTTCTGTTGTTGAGCCAATTCTCAACGCACCCGAACAATTTGTCATCTGTTCCATTAACCATAACCTTCCCCAATAGTTTCACATGAGGAATTTTGTTGAATGCCTTTTGAAAATCCAAGAAAGCTATAGCTTCTGGATTACCCTCATCCACTGGCTGAGTTAACCCCTCAAGGAATTCCAGTAGTTTTGCAAGGCAAGACCCATTAATTCCAAAACCACGCTGAGTGCTGTCTCTCATGATGTGCTCATAGATGCTCATTTAGAGCATCCTGTGGAATGGCATTATTAATTTTTTTCCCCACTCTGCATGGGATGGGGGACGATGAGAATGTTCGTATGGTTGATTTGGAGGGTGGGTCGAGGGAGAAGAATTGGCTTGAAGGGGCAGGGGATAGAAAACAAGTGCAGGTTGAATTGGGGGGTGGGAGTAAAAGAGAAATAATTGCCAGTGTCAATTGTAGGGAAGAGAGACACATGCCAGTTTGAACTGGGTGAGTTGGAGGGGAGAGAATGGCGAAGGTAGGAGAGTTGGATGGGACACAGTTCTTTGTGAACTGGGTCTGATGAGGGTTGAGTGCCTCTGTGCACTGTGAGGTTGAGGAGGGGGCTGGACGTGGGAGAGTGACTGTTGAAGTGAGATAACCTTTAGGGAAGTGATCTATCAATTGATGTGACAAAAATGCAAATGTCACGTTTCTATTACATTAAAAATCTATTAATTGTGAAGTATGGAAGTGATTGAAATTGACCAATGCATGTAATATTACATTTAAAATTGTGAACTTTTCTAAGGGAGTTGCCTAAAAGTCCACCACTAATTTTGTGCTTCCAACATTTTGATTGTCCCTTCAGGCTGTCATGTACTTGGGTGTTTTACCTCCAATACAAGTGTTCAATCTCCCTATGTGTAACTACTTGTGTTTACATGTTGTAGGATTTACAAGTTTATTGTGTTGTTAGCTTTTATTTCAATGCTGTTGGACAGCTTTTGCTAGTTTTCTTTTTGAACCTGGTACACCTTTCTCTCTCTAAATGTCCCTCTCTCTCTCTCTCTCTCCAATTTCCCCCTCCACCTTTCTCCAATTTCCCCCTCCACCGTTCTCCAATTTCCCCCTCCACCGTTCTCCAATTTCCCCCTCCACCGTTCTCCAATTTCCCCCTCCACCGTTCTCCAATTTCCCCCTCCACCGTTCTCCAATTTCCCCCTCCACCGTTCTCCAATTTCCCCCTCCATCGTTCTCCAATTTCCCCCTCGCTCCAATTTTCCCCTCGCTCCAATTTTCCCCTCGCTCCAATTTTCCCCTCGCTCCAATTTCCCCCTCGCTCCAATTTCCCCCTCGCTCCAATTTCCCCCTCGCTCCAATTTCCCCCTCGCTCCAATTTCCCCCTCGCTCCAATGTCCCCCTCGCTCCAATGTCCCCCTCGCTCCAATGTCCCCCTCGCTCCAATGTCCCCCTCGCTCCAATGTCCCCCTCGCTCCAATGTCCCCCTCGCTCCAATGTCCCCCTCGCTCCAATGTCCCCCTCGCTCCAATGTCCCCCTCGCTCCAATGTCCCCCTCGCTCCAATGTCCCCCTCGCTCCAATGTCCCCCTCGCTCCAATGTCCCCCTCGCTCCAATGTCCCCCTCGCTCCAATGTCCCCCTCGCTCCAATGTCCCCCTCGCTCCAATGTCCCCCTCGCTCCAATTTCCCCCTCGCTCCAATTTCCCCCTCGCTCCAATTTCCCCCTCCCTCCAATTTCCCCCTCCCTCTCCAATTTACCTCTAATTTTGTGTCTCTAATTTCTCTCTCTCTCGCTCCAATTTCTCAATTAATCGAACAATGGGCTGCCTTTAAAGAGGAGATGGTTCGGGTACAGTCGAGGTACTTTCCCACGAGAGGGAAAGGTAGGGGAACCAAAGCCAGAGTGTCCTGGTTAATGAAAGACATAGAGAGTAAGATAAAGCAGAAAAAGGGCACGTAGGACAGATGTCAGGTTGAGAATACAAGTGAGAACCAGGCTGAATATAGAAAGTTCAGAGGGGCTGTAAAAAATGAAATGAGGGACAAAGAGAGAGAAAGAGAATTGACTGGCAACTAATATAAAAGGTAATCCAAAAATCTTCTGTCGGCATATAAATAGTAAGAGGAGGGGTGGGGCTGATTAAGGACCATCTGTCCTATGTATGGAGGCAAAGGGCATGGCTGAGGTACTAAATGAGAAGATGCTACCAAAGTCACAGCAGAAGAGGAGTTAATTGAAATACTGGATGAGATAAAAATTGATAAAGAGGAGACACTGGAAAGGCTGGCTGTACTTAAAACTGCTTTTCTTGATGTTTATTAATGACTTGGACTTGGGCATACAGGGCAAACTTCAAAATTTGTAGATGACACAAAACTTGGAAGTATAGTGAACAGTGAGGAGGTTAGAGATAGACTTCAGTAGGACATAGACAGGCTGGTGGAATGGGCGAACATGTGGCAGATGAAATTTAATGCAGAAAAGTGCAAAATGATACCTTTTGGTGGGAAGAACGAGGAGAGGCAATATAAATTAAAGGGGATGCATGAACAGAGAATCTTCGGGGTATATGTGCACAATCTTCGAAGGTGGCAGGACAGGTTGAGAAAGCGGTAAAAAAGCATTTGGGATCTTGGGCTTAATAAATAGAGGCATAGAGTACAAAAGCAAGGAAGCTATGATGAACCTTTATAAAACACTGGTATTGTGTTTAATTCTGGGCACCGCACTTTAGGAAGGATTCAGAAAAGATTTCCAAGAGTGGTTTCAAGGATGAGGGACTTTAGGTGTGTGGATAGACTGGAAAAGCTGGGGTTGTTCTTGGAACAGAGAGGATTGAGAGAAGATTTGAAAGAAGTATTCAAAATCATGAGGTGACTAAGAGAAGATGGAGAGGAACTGTTTCCATTGGCAGAAGGGTCGAGAACCAGAGGACACAGATTTAAGGTGATTAGCAGAAGAACCAAAGGCGCCATCAGGAAAACCATTTTTATGCAGCGAATGGTTAGGATTTGCCTGAGAGGGTGGTGGAGACAGATTCAATTGTGGCTTTCAAAAGGGAGTTGGAAAACTACATGAAGGAAATAAATTTGCAGGATGTGGAGTGAGACAAGCTGAAGTACTGCTGCAGAAATCCGGCACGGGCGCGATGGGCTGAATGGTCACCTTCTGTGCTGTAACCATCTATGATGCTGGCTCTCGCGCTCTCGCTCTCGCTCTCGCTCGCTCGCTCTCTCTTGCTCTCGCTCTCTCCCTGTGTGTGTCTCTCCAATTTCTCAACCCCCGACAAGATTGCCGCTTCTTCCACTTTCCCAAGTTCACATTGGCCCCTTCTCCCCAGTCTACACTGGCACTATTTTTGTTCCATTTCTCACTTTCCACTGCACCCCCCCTGAAGTTCACATTGTCTGCTTTCTTATTGCTCCGCCCCAAGAAGGAAGAAGGGGGAAATCTGGTAGCGGAGTGATTCTGTGCTGCTTTTCGCCCTCACATAATAGACTAGGCCCTCCAAATGCAGATTAATGCATCCTGCATTCGAAGAGTGAAAACCATCCATTCCATGCAATCCACTCCTTATAACTTGACGGAGTGAAGTGTTTGTGGAACTGCAGACTGCAGTTCCAGCCCACTTATTAAACATTTAAATTGTGAAGTGTGTGTTTTCAGAGCTTCAGTTTATATTTTGGCTAATATTCTCCATTCCTGCAGGTACTGACTGGTTGGGATACCTTCCAGTCTATGTGAGAGAGTCTAGACATTGTCAGGGGGTTGTTTGATTGTGGGACCATATCTTAGCCATAGCCTATCCTGCTCTCTCACAAGCCATTTTCATCACACGTGTACATTCCAACAGAGCACCTTGGAGGAATTAGGAGCAGTAGTTGCTTTTTTCCACTGAGAAACTTTGCACTACACTGGAGAGGTGGATGGGCTACTTTTAAGAGTCTGCTCCCAGCAATAAGCCTGTCTCCTACGGCACAAATCAGAAATTTGAGTGTACACTGCCCACGGAAAATAAATCATGGGCAGTACCTCCCTAGATTTAATTTATTTTCAAGATGGCTGCTTGTAGGAGTAACCTTGTCTGGGTAACTTTATGATGAGCCCCCCAGAAATCTCTCTTCCTCTAACTTAAACCCACCATTTGGGGCCATACCTTTAGCCATTTTGGCCCTAAGCCCTGGAATTCCCTCCCCAAACCCTACCCCAAGCCTCTCCACCACCCTCTTCTCCTTTAAGGCATTCCTTTAAAATCCACCAATGTGACCTAGCTTTAGATCACTAATTCCTAATATTTCCTCTTCTGGCTCAGTTTCAGTTTCGGCCTTTGTGAATGCCTTGGGACATGTTTGTATGTTACAGGCATGTACTTTAAGTTTTGAATGAACAGAATACTTAAGGGGTGGAATATACAAGAGGTTTCAATCTAATTATTACAACTCGGCCTGTTTACAGTACATTTTGCATAGTATTGAGGCTGTTGGGGAAACGATCATAATGTTTTAACAACCTCTTGTGGATGAAATTAAGTACTACAAGATTTGACTTTTTTGAAGTTTTTCCCCCTCATTGTATGGCCAGAGTTGATGTCTGGACCCAAGGCAGATACCTAGTACCAGATGCATGCATTTTATTTTGGGCTGGCCATTATGAGGTGTGAGATGCTGGACATCCCTGTGATTTACTTCTATTATGTCATAATAATGGGACTGAAGCCTCTTGTACATTGCATCTCCATCGCTTTTCATTCGCTTCATATTCAGTTCATATTAAAAAAAAATCTTAATTCTTACTGTGTCTCTATTATAACAACTTGCATTTATATTAACCCAAGGCACTTCATAGAGGTAATGAGACAAAAATTGAGTTAAAATATTTTAAAATGCTGAATACATACGTGATGCAGTACATCCCAGTAAACAACGTTTTTAGATTGATGTTGCTTAACCTCAAGACTTGCTGCTTTAAACAATATGCAGGAGACTACAGTGCTGTGTACTGCTCAATTCGATGCGTGGCAGGGAATGCTGACTGGACACTGATGGGATGCAATTCCCACACACCAGCAAAATCGCTGAGACTGGCAAGAGTTTGGATTCAGAATTTTTGCAGCAAAAAATGACATCATTGTTGGCTGGCTGCCAGTTGCCATGGTAATGTGCTCTCGGGCTAGCAGCTCGTCTTCCTCTGACAGAAACTATCTTAGGCTCTCACTGATGGACTGAATGCAGTTCAAAAAACCACATTAGCTCAATTAGTGTTGAAGATTTCTGGGCTGGGCAATGGGTATTTGGTGTCACCAAACAATTGATATAATAAAATGAGTAGAAGTCAACCCAGAACAGCAGCACTGGTCCAAAAGAGGTCATTGCATTAATAACTAGACAAAGAGCTTGTTTTTGATTATTTTCTCCCTTCCTCTCCTGAAGCTGTTAAATTCTTTCAGCATACAGTTGTAAGGACATGTCAAGCCCACTTCGATCAAGTGGCCATTCTTCACTTATGAACCGAGCTGAGAGAGGTGTATTGGGTTCAAGTCCCACTCCAGGGACTTGAGCATACAAATCTAGGCTGATACTCCAGTGCAGTGTTGAGGGAGTGCTACACTATCAGAGTGCTGTCTTTTGGATGAGACGTTAAACAGAGACCCCGTCTGCCCTCTCAGCTAGACGTAAAAGATCCCATGGCACTATTTCGAAGAAGAGCAGGGGAATTATCTCCAGTGTCCTGGCCAATATTTATCCCTCGATCAACATCACTAAAACAGATAATGTGGTCATTATCACATTGCTGTTTGTAGGAGCATGCTGTGCCCAAATTGGCTGCTGCATTTTCCACATTACAACAGTGACCACACTCCAAAAGTACTTCATTGGCTGTAAAGCGCTTTGAGATGTCCAGTGGCTGTAAATGGAACTGTATAAATACAAATCTTTCTTTTGCTATTCAACTCTGTGAGGTGTTGCAATGGAGTCTGATCCTGTTCTCATCACCTGATGTCCCTACATGTGCACTTTTTGGAGGAGTCACTGGATAGAGATTTGTATTGAGGATCTTGATAACCCTCCATCCCCCCACAAATCCCAGGTTAATAGTAGAGCCACAACTACAGGACAAGGATTGAATCTTGTGCTTTAGATGATGCAGATAGAAGCTTTTTTTCTCAGCTGATGGCTCAATTGATAAAGCCAGTGTGTATCTGAGACATGCAGAGGACCCAAGATTTAAAATCTTTGTCTCTGTTGAGTTAGCTGCATCTCAACCACTGTGGCACCAGTGAGGGCTGTGATTGGCCGCAGCACCGCTAGGGAAGGGTTAGGGAAGGACAGCCGTGGTTCCTGCTTCTGAAGCGTTGTTTAGTGTCCTCTGCTGACAAGTGCACGTGTGTGAACATCAGGTGAGGACAGGTTGTGATGTCCTCTATGGTAGAATTAGTGAGGCTGGGGTTAGGTTCATCTGTGATGCCTTCCATGGTTGAATAAATTGACAGGGCTCACTGACTGTGCTTGCGTGTGAAGAATAACCCACTTGAGCACAATATCAGTACCTGATGCCTGGGGAATTGAACTTGAACAGAAATCACTGCGTGCAGCGGGAGAAGTTGAGACAAAGTGCACAAAATTTGAAACACTTTTTAAAAAAAATTTTTACTTTGCGCAGAATTGCAAATATTGTGCAGAGCTGGTCAAGTGTGAGACTCGATGCAATGATGAAGTGCACTAATTAATTGGTGCCGGTTGACTCTGCGCAACTGGCAAGTTTCCCTGCAGCTGGGACCATTTTCAAGCGGAAATGGTGTTGTGTTGTCTGCAGAGGCGATGTTCGCAGGTTTTTCTGACCTTTGCAGTAAATGCATTGCCGTTGACCTGATTAGTGACATGGAGGGAATTGCTGAGCCCCTTCTTCTGTTGGAAGCACAGGTGATGTCCTCGCTGGGTGGTGATAGACTGTCACGAATGCATGAAGGTGCTCTGGGCAGCAGATTGTTACATCCGTGACATCCCAACACTGCTTCAAGTTGCTTCTTTGGTGACGCCATTAATTACAGGTTCCTCAGCAACTGCACTTTGACTCCAGATGGGGCGGATTGAGTTGCAATTCATGGTATAATATTATAGGTGACCCCCCCCCCTCCCCACCACCACCACCCCTACCTGTTGCTTACTGCGCTTTAAATCTTAACTCATTCAGATATATCCATTATTGTATTTGTTTAATGAAAGTTTACATCAAGTGTAAGCACACTTGTTAAGAATAAGTAATTCTGGGGAGCATTGTACTTCAGGGGAAGAATAGCTGTGATGTGCTCTATAAGGTATTAGGCTGGATTTTCCTCTGATGTATGGTTTCCGCCAAAGGTGGGTCGGGGTGGTACAGGTAGAACGTCCGAAATCCGGAGTTCTAAAAACTGGAATTGTCCGAAAACCGGACATTGTGCAGATTGTTGTCTGGAATCTGGAAATATTTCCTGAAAACTGGACTTTTAAGCTGCACATAACTTTTTCAAATATGAATCCAAAAAAATACGCACACCGGCGCGGCCTTGAGGTTGCTGGATTCGGGCCGTTGGGTGAAATGCTCCGAAATCCGGAAATACAGGTTGTAACTCTCCAGTCCAGGACTCTCTAATCCGGAAACATCTGTGGTTTAGCATCAGTTGAGCCTGAAGGAGAGGAGGGTTTATTTTTTTTAAAGTTTTGATTGGCTGGAGCAGTTGTCAATCAGTGAGTGTGTTCGGCGATTGGCTGGAATGGCTGTCAATCGTATTGTGTCGGTACACCATTCAAACATGGTAATCAAGAGGGAGAGGGAGGTCAGAACTTGCCCTGGATTGGAGGTACAGTCGAGGCTGAATGGACCCATACTGCATATCTGCAGTGCTGCAAAGTAGAAGGGGCTTCAAAGTTGTTAAAGCAGCTTTCATTTTCTTAGTAAAACAGGACAGTGAGCAAAGACATTCAGACATGTGTTCGGCGATCGGCTGGAATGGCTGTCAATCAGTGAGTGCGATCGGCTGAGGGAGCCGACCGCATGCGCGCACACACACGGGAGCCTGGGGGCTATCGACAGGTACTGGTAAGTGTTAACTCCCGTGGTTCAGAAAATTCTCTGTTCCCGCACCGGTCAAGTCCCGAGGGTGCCGGATCAGACAGGTCGAACTACACAAAAGTTGGCTCAAGTGTTTCTGGATTGGGGATGTTGGATTGTCTCCGAAATCCGAAAATACCCAAAGCTCGGCCCAAGGGTTTCCGGATTCGGGACGTCGGATTTCTTCTCCGAAATCCGGAAAAGCCTCGGTCCCAAGGTTTCCGGTTTCAGGACGTTGTACCTATACTTTTACCTTCTGCTCCAACACCAACATGACCGCAATCCATCTTCCTAGAGGGTCCCATCACTGATACAGTGCGCACTCCCAGTGGCCTGTCACTCCAGTGAAGAATTTAATATCAAGGCTCCTACTGAGCTGCAGGCCCCCTCCCTTTAACAAGGCCTTTTTGTAGGCGTACAACTCCTGCTCCCTCATGTACTGCCACATTTCTCGCTGACCATGTGCCCCACCCGACTTTCCTGAGGATTGGGTGGCTGGGTTCTCTGCCTGGTGAGTGTGAGGGTAGTTGGGAATGAAAGATTTCTCGCAATGTTTGGAGGGGCCGGGATCTGGCGGCCAAGCTTCCCTGTCCCTTCTCCGATTTACCAATTCTCCATGTGGGTGATGGAGCAGTGTCCAATCTTGCTGTTTGCACTTGTTCTAAGCTGAACATTTCTGGAATGAAACTGGGCATGTGGTCTCTCTCCCTTTTTAAGCATAGAAATCCATTTCCTTCTGTGTCTCATGACCTGGAGCTATTACTCATGAAACTTACGAAGGTGTTCACTTAATTTTGATCATCAGTAAAGCCAACATCAAAACGCGTCATGTTGGACTGCCAATCCATCCCGGTTCTGACTGCTGCCCAGTCTTCGGAAATGCTGCCATTCTAATAGTTGGCAACTGTGTCAGCAAGCAAGCGTTTTACGAACAATTTGGAAAAAAATATTTTAAAGTTATGTTTGTGAAAGACTGATGAGATTTCCAATTAAGCCTTCACTTTGCTTGACCACTGAAGATGCCTCCGACAAGACTGGGCCATATTCAGCCTTCCCTGTGGTTCGCTTGCCACAGAAAAGATGCCTAACTCCAAGCAAAATCTGACTCATGCTTATGAATGAAATCCCTTCAGAATGTAGACTCTATGCTCCACATTGGTGGGAGTGACCTGCTTGTACGTACAATCCTCTGGTGAGTTCCTTATCCCAAGTCATGTTGCACAATATAGATGCTATTCACATGGAGGGAAAATTACAGGCAACTCAAAATGTGCTTGCTCAGCTAGTTTTGGCGGGACGGTGGGAAGCCTGGGAGCGGGTTGCTGTTTATCCTCTCCTCTAGGAACTGTTATTGGCATAGGGAGAACCCAGGCAGATAGAAAATGGGCTTTTCAATCCACGTCTTCTCGAGCAACTGAGGATATCGGGTAACCATGGGAGCAATTTCTTACTTTCCTTTTTTTTTATAAAACGAGACAATAACGAATGTTGTGGTTTCGGAATGGTTTGTAAATCATGCCACGACATTGGTGTATGAACCAACTGCAAGTATGTTGCCTACTATCCCGGATTTCCCGATCCTTGTCAATGGAGAGCTGTTAAATAGAAATTCTATTAGTTTTTGTTAACTAAAAAGGAATGACTGGCCTTGTCATCAATTCCAACTCTAGATAATCATTAATTGTTCCTGCTGTAAATATCGGGGCAGAATTTGCGGTCAATACGACGGCGTACTCTGAGTACATTGTCATTCCACCTTTGAAATTGACTGCAAGTTGGGCATTTCTGTATGTGTTAAATCCCGAACTTGCCATCTGTCAAGTTCCGATTCGACAGATCATCTGCTGCAACTGTCAAATTCTCATTGCTGGCGTTGGTTGGACAAATTGCGCAACAGTTACGCTGGAAAATTTTACGACTGGTGCAAACAGGCGCAGGAGCGTGTTTGCGTGGCGCAGGGAAGGGGGATGAGAAAATTGTATAACTAATTAAAACCGAATCTATAAAAGCAGTGTATCAACCTACCAGGCAGCTTTAAAGGCTCAGTTTGAGGGGCGAGATTTTTTGTTAATCTTGCAGAGACTTCCAGTAAAGTACTGTACTTATACCAAAGTATTCCCTGTGCTTTTTAAAGCCAAGTACTATACTTATAAATATAAATAGTCACACCGTTTAATTTAGAAGTTGATTGTCGGGTATCGGAGATTTTGGTTTCCTAATTAGCTAGTGAAAGAAGCACCGCCCCTTGTGATCCCAGGTACGATTGCACTTAACGGTGCGCCCCTTGGATCCATGGGCAACTAAACTGTGCACAACTCCGCAGCATTTTAAAGCACGTTTTCGTATGGGGCCCTCGCACAAGCTAAGTGCAGATTTCGTTCGGAGGTTGGCAACGTACTCCTTAGCTACGCCGTCGACTGCAATTTCAAAAAGAAAGACTTAGATTTATATAGCGCCTTTCACGACCTCCGGACGTCTCAAAGCACTTTACAACCAATGAAGTACTTTCGGAATATAGTCACTGTTGTAATGTGGGAAACACGGCAGCCAATTTGCGCACAGGGAGCTCCCACAAACAGCAATGTGATAATGGCCAGATAATCTATTTTTATGTTATGTTGATTGAGAGATGAATATTGGCCAGGACACAGGGGATAATCCGCTGCTCTTCTTTGAAATAGTGCCATGGGATCTTTTACATCCACCTGAGAGAGCAGACGGGACCTCGGTTTAACGTCTCATCTGAAAGACGGCACCTCTGACAGTGCAGTGCTCCCTCAGCATTGCACTGGAATGTCAGAGCCATTAAGTTCACTGATAATGTGAGGAAAGAAGTTGCCAGCACTGTTGAGCAGAGGTGACTAACAGGTGAGTTACGCATTGCTGTGGTCAATTTCTTAGATATTGTAGGCGGTCTGACAACAAGGCGGTCATTGGAGGGAGGTGACCGTGATGATTAAAATTGTGCTTGTGTAAGTATGTGTGGTTCCGAGCTCTCTAATGCTGTTGAGGGGCGGCAAGCCTGAACAGTTACTGAGGGGTACTTGCACTGTGTAAACTGTTGATTGACTGCATATGGTTGGATAAGGCCTTTCTTTCAGGGAAGCAGGATTACTGGGGCGAGTAATCCTCCTAATTACTGTCACTGCAGGTAGCCATCGCAAACACTTCCTATAAAAGAGAAGTACCAGTGTATTTCCTGCAACATGTCGCCTTCATACAGCAGCCTCTAAACTTTCACTGATACTTTTGGCGCAGTGCAGTGTAAAGTGGATTCTGAATGGGATCATTACATGAAATCCTAACATCACCTGGGAATCCTTCCTGAGGCTTTTGTAAAACATTTAAATTGTTGCAGTTAATTGGGTTGATTAAGAGGCTCTTGGTTGCAGGAATCAACTGTTCCAGTGTTTACAGAGCTATCTTTACTCTCCATCATTTCAAAGGTGTCTGACTGACGACCTGTTTATTGAAGTGCAGCTCTGGGAGTTTTAGACTGAGGTGAATTTTGACACATTCTGGTTTACGCACTCAGCTCTCATGTAGCACAATCAGTTCTGTGCTAAAATTTCTCCTGGTTGTGAGCTGCCATCCCTTGATAAAATTGCCCTGACAATGTAGCTGTATATGTTGCACGGAGCCACACTGTGAACTAATGAGATTAAGATATTTTGTAGATCCCATCACAGAATTGTCGAGGCTGTGATCTAATCTATCGTGGTTCATGACTGCTGGACTCTTGAAATATGCTTGCTGCCTTGCAGTCACAAGATTAATACGGATGAGGAAGACTTTTCGGCTCCTAGGTCCACAAAGACTTCGCCCACCCCCGCGTCCCGTCCCCCTGTCACAATCCAAGCGTATCTTAAATTACTCGTTTCCTACGATACCTGGCAGTCCATTCTGCTTGATCACTGTAATCAATTTTCAGTTGTCTGATGCTGGTTTAAGTTTCTATGCCAGTATCTGTTCTCTGTTTATCTTGCTCCTGTGTCAACCCAATTTAATCGTTTTAAGATGTGTGGTGGTGGTGGTGGTTTTGGGACTGACTGGATATCTCTGTTACTGGTATTCCAATCGGAGCAGGCAGCAAGTCGACGGAAGGACAATCTCCCAGTGGTTGGTTAGAGGCATTGAAAGGGTCCTGGGAACAAGTTGCCTCCTAATTCTGTTGATTCAGGGAGTGACTTCTGATGTGGAGACCTGGGATAGAAAAGGAAGCAAAATTCCTTGCCATTCCACGCCCCTCCCCCACCCCCAAAGATGATTTTATAATTGACCATTAGGGCTCATCCTGCAGCTATGACAAATGTTTACAATTTTGTATTCTGCATAAATGTATGTTCATGAATTACAAGTGCTTCCGTTGCCTGGAGTGCTGGCTGAGAGAGACCAGGGAGATTTGTGAGGCTCTGGTGACCTTTGAGAGAGTCACTGGATACTGGCAAGGTACCAGTCGATTGGAAACAGCCCAGTTTGGCATCCAGGTTTAAACCGAGTGACAAATGCGACACTGGCAGCTACCGACCCATTAATCTCACTTCCGCTCCATAAAATAATTATTGGGACACAACGTGATTATCTGGTACAAGAATAATCTAGTAAATATCAGTCAACAAAGATTTAGAAGGGGATGATTCTGTCTGACCAACTCTTCGATGACTATGAGGAACGGATATCCTATGTGGACTGCGGAAGGTCCTACAACATAGGTTTCCGAAAGGCATTTGACAAAGTTCCACACGCAAGATTATTAATGAAACTCAAAGTAGGACAGGTTGCAAAATTGAAAAGTTAGCTCAGAAATTAAAGAATGAGAGCAGAGCGATGGCAAAGTACAACGTGCGGGATGGGAAAAGTGGAATGGTGTTGAAATAGCTGAAAAACAACAACAACTTGCATTTATATAGCACCT
Organism: Pristiophorus japonicus; assembly: GCF_044704955.1. NCBI lineage: Eukaryota > Metazoa > Chordata > Chondrichthyes > Pristiophoridae > Pristiophorus > Pristiophorus japonicus. The sequence continues at coordinate 83,928,791 of NC_091993.1, forward strand.
TTAATGGAGTAAAACATCCCAAGGCGCTTCACAGGAGCGTTATCAGACAGAATTTGTCACCGAGCCACAGAAGGAGATATTAGGGCAGATGACCAAAAGCTTGGTCAAAGAAGTAGGTTTTAAGTTGCGTATTAAAAGAGAAAAGAGAGGTAGTGAGGTTTAGGGAGGGAATTACAAAGCTTAGGACTCAGGCAGCTGAAGGCATGGCTGATAATGGTGTAGCGATTAAAGTCGGGGATGCTCAAGAGGCCAGAATTAGAAAAGCGCAGATAGACGGAGAGAAGCTGAAGAAGACCCAAAGGTCATAGTAGAATTAACACTAACCATGTGCAACCAATGTAGGGCGGCAGTCAATTACATCTTTGGGATGTTGAACTATGTAGACAAAACAGTAGAATATAAGCCTGGAAAAAGTGATCAAACGTCCATGCTCTGGTTAGACCACACCTTGAATATGCCATGCAGTTCTGGTGGCCAAGACACAAGGGAGGATTAGTCTTTCTAATCATTACTAGGCTCGACCAAGTATGGGGTTAATAGATTAGCGTTTGTCTGTAGCTTAATATAATCATATAAATTAGGCAGTCCCTAAAATTAGGATCTAAATTCCAAGAAATAGCAGTTCACTGGCCGATGCAAAGTTTAAAAAAGTTGGATTGCTCATCAGACGACAAGCCTTGTCCTATATTCTGTCCAGAAATTTTAGAGATTTTAGAAGAGCTTACTATATATAGGAGCAATACTCAAGTGTTGGATGGGGCTTGCAAAGTTTGAAGGCTCTTCACAAAACCGTAATAGACCATTTTGTTACCTGCTGATGTTACCTGTCGTATTGTAAGAAGACGACCTCTGGGTTTTAGTATCCTGACACATACATGCCGAGGAACCAGACAAATCCTTAATGCCTTTGCTAAGAGCCGTCTGGTGTTTATGTCCCTGTGTAGGCTAAGGAGTGAGTGGTGCCTGTGTCAGCTCACGCAATGATCCTTGCACTCACCAGTTCGGATTAAATTAAATCTTTAGTTAGACCCTCAATTACGCTACGTAATACAGTGTCAGCTGTGGCTCAGTGAGTAGCACACATGCCTCTGAGCCAGAAGGTTGTGGGTTCAAGTCCCACTCCATGGACATGGGCACATAAACCTAGGCTGACGCTCCAGTACAGTGCTGAGTGAGCGCTACACTGTCAGAGGTACTACCATCTTTCGGATGAGATGTTAAACCGAGGTCCCGTCTGCGCGCTCAGGTGGATGTAAAAGATGCCATGGCACTATTTTGAAGAAGAGCAGGGGAGTTATCCCCGGTGTCCTGGCCAATATTTATCCCTCAATCAACATAACTAAAGCAGATTATCTGGTCATTATTACATTGTGGTCGTGAAAGGTGCTATCTAAATGCAAGTCTTTTACCTGCAAGCTACTGAGTGAATTAAACCTTTCTTGCCGAAGGAAGGACAATGAGTCATGCACTATAAGACTGTTTATTGGTTAATGCACTGGCTGAAGCTCACATCAGACCTGGGAATGAACCTGGGGCCTTGCTGCTCTGTGTTGGTTTAGTTCCACACTAAACAGTTACTGTCTGACAATTGGGGATGGTTCAGTGTTTTATTTCTTTAGTTATGAATGCTGATGTGTGAGAGCATCTTTGTATTACTCATGTCATTGCCCACATGAGTATCAAAAAAAATGTGTGGACCATTATATTTGCGCATATATGTATTTTCTGTTAACTAGTGGATCCAGGGTAATTTTTATGGATGGATAAGATGTTCATGCTTTGACATTTTTTAGCAGACTGCATAGATGGAGATTGACCAGCAGAGGGTGCAAAAGTACAACAAACTACAGTGGTTTTCACTGAGGAAAGGTCAAATAATCAGTTCTCTGCATGAATGCTGAAAAGAAAGTGCTACCTCCAGCTGTGTGCGTTGATGACTTTTTAAAATGCAAATTGCAAGTGGAAAAAAACCTTTCACAGTTACATTATTTCTTGGAACCCTGCCCTACTTCCCCCATGTGCTTCCATGCTCAATCTCACAAGGCGGCTGCTGCTCTCTGTGCAATCAGTTTACATTTTCCTTCCACGTCACTTCTGTAATAACCTTGGTGTATGTACTGTCGAAGCCTTTCAACACAAGGCTGCAGTAGCAACCCCTGGTGAGGAGCTCCTGAAGGGAGCTTGTTGAAGGATCTCCTCAGTCAACTTGTGACCTTAGGCCAGGCTGCGGAATCTAAAACAACAGCTTGCGTTCGTATAGCACCTTTAACTAAGTAAAACGTCCCATGGAGCTTCACACATGACTTTGCCAGACAAAAATTGACAGCAAGCCACATAAGGAGATATTAGGACAGGTGAGAAAAAGCTTGGTCAAAGAGATAGATTTTAAGGAGTGACTTAACTGGGGAGAGAGAGGTGATTGGGCGGAGAGGTTTAGGAAGGGTTTTCCAGAGCTTAGGGTCTAGGCTGCTGAAGGCACGGCCGCCAATGGTGGAGCAATTGAAGTCAGGGGTGTACAACAGACCAGAATTGGAGTAGCGCAAAGATGAAGTGTTTGAGGCAGAGTCTGGCAGAATCGCTCGTGGACCGCGTTGCCTACTTTTAACATGTAATCTCTTGCCTGTTCAAGTTTATAGAGCTTGGCTGTGAAGGCCTCGATAGTCAAATAGTCTGTCAACTCTATATGTGGACCCACACATGATAGAGGGAAGGGTTGCAGAAAACCTTGAAGGATGAGATGCAAAATAATGTTGAAGAATTGGCGGTGCTGAGATGACCAGACAGAAAAACAAATAGACCAGTGTTGGTGGAAATTATGGCGAGTGTGTGTGTGTGTTTCTGTAAGGTGGTGATTGCTATAGATTTCTGATCATCTTCCAAATGGACTGATCCCATTCACACCAGTGTTTAGCCAATGCAACGCAGGGGTTGTCCTGCTCTGCATGACTCCAATGCACCTGTGTGAAATGGCTGATTGAAAACACCATGGAGAAGCATTGTAAACAGGACATTTCCACAACATAGATCAATTTTTTTTAAATCGCTTGTCTTGTGGGAATTGTAATTCGTAGTAATTAATACTGTGCTGCAGTTCTCACTTAAACAATCCAGTGTTGGTATTTTCTCAGCCAAATGACATAACTAGTAATTACCAATTCCTTATTAATCTGCCAGCTCAGTGACTTTGCAGAAAGCTGTCCAAGTTTGTGAATTACTGCTAATCTCAAATGTATATCTGAAAATACTTTTGTGTTTTTTTTCTGTTCTTGTATTTACAAAAGGATTTTTACTTTTAACCAGTTAGAAATATAAATTATTATTGCAAAATTAAAAATTAATTGTACTTTAAGGATAAAGCAGCAGCTTCTGTTTTCTTGGGTCTGTTGTATTTGCAATGAGGATTCAGTAGAGGGCGCCAGAGATGGTGTTATGCAAGCGATCTTAATGTTATCAACTTTGTACAGTTTAACCCTTCATTGCCTTTATCGTGGCTTCTAGCATATATTGCTGATTCTTTCTTTCTCTTGGCATGGGTGTAGGTACCAACCTTATTTTTGCAAGTGATTTTTTTTTACACCAACGGGACGGTGCAGATTTTATTTTCTCTGCCGGTTTCCCTTCTAATTTGTCCTTTCAGTGCAGACAAAGCCACATTTATATATAAAAAAGAAAGACTTGCATCATTCTTCTTTCATATGGTAGCAGCAAAGCAAATCAAATATCAATATCTAATTTGGATATCCAGGCCGAAACTTCTGGTGTAACAGCGTGGATATCTTGTAGACTCTCTGCGAATTCTCTCTGAGGGCAGTGTTCAATGATGTGCTCCAGGATCTGATTAGGAGCTCCACAGTCACATGTTGGGGATGCTTTAATCTTCCACCTATGGAGAAGGTGGCAGCATTTACCATGACCAGTTCTGAGGCAGTTGATGGTTGTCCACTGTTTGCGAGGAAGGTTTGATCCTTCAGTTTGTACTGTGGGGTCCACTATAAGGAATCCATTCCGTACGTCGCAGTTCTTCCAAGCATTTCACCATCGGTCATCAAGGCTGAGGGGAGATTGCTGAACGGCTTCGGCGACGGTCCAAAATGGCCTTCTAGATTTGAGACAGGTTGATTGTTCAAGTCGGCCTGGATCGGCATATCTTTGCTGGTGTAGCGGTTGTATTCTCTGGAGACTGCATATTCGCGGCGTTGGTGTGATGGTGCGATGTTTGCAAGCACGAGCAGCCAAGCTGTTGGTGTCGATAAAAGCGTACCGGTGATAATTCTCATAGTAGAATTCAGCTGGACATCAACGGATTAGGCATGCGGACTTGATAGCCATGCCGGAGAGCAGTACTCCGCTGCAGAGTACACCAGGGTCAGTGCGGAGGGTTTGAGCGTCTGCTCCCCATGTGGATCCGGCGAGTTTCTGAATCAAGTTCACCCTACTTTAGTTTCTTCCCAAGGTTCTGGAGATGCCTATATGATAGGGTGCGATCAAGTGTGGCTCTTAAATAGGAGGGTTTTTGGTATGGTTTACCTCTGCACCGCAAACGGAGACTTTCAAAGCTTGGTTTGCTTGATGGGTGTTGAGGTGGAATGTCAAGGTGGTAGTCTTTGGCCAAAGTCGCCATTGGCGCAAGTCTGCCTCCATCCTCTGTAAATCACTGGTTATGGACTCTTCGGTAATGGACGGATTGATGTTTTGTGAGGTCAAGGCAATATCATCGTATTTGAACTTGCAGGACTCTATTTCGGGCATGTCACTGGTGTAAACGTTGAATAACATGGGTGCCAGGACATAACCCTGTGGGAATCCGTTGTTCAATGTCCTATAATCTGCTCTTTGAAGTGTTGTAATGTAGGAAACATAGCACCCAATTTGCGCGAAGCAAGCTCTCACAAACAGCAATGTGATAATAGCCAGGTAATCTGTTTCAGTGATGTTGTTTGAGGGATACAATACTGGGGATAATTCCCCCTTCTTCGAAATAGTGCTTTGGGATCTGAGAGCAGACGGGATCTTGGTTTAACGTCTCATCCAAAAGATGTCATTTCTGACAGTGCAGCGCTCCCTCAGCACTGCACTGCACTGTCAGCCTAGAATTTTATGCTCAAGTCCCTGGAGTCGGACTTGAACCCACAACCCTCTGACTCGGAAGTGAGAATGCTACTCACTGAGCCACAGCTGACACTACAATTTATTGCCCATTAACCGGGTGGTGGTGGCCTTCTCCTTGAACCGCTGCTGTCCGTGTGCTGATGGTGGCCCAGGATGGTTGTTGGGGAGTTCCAGGATGTTGGCCCGGCGATCATTATGTAGTTAATCTAGAAGTCCTGTACCCAATTCTTACGGACACCCGGCATTCCAAATGTTGGAGGTGTATTAAACCTGCTGTCGTTTTCAAGGTTGTTGACCAGTAAACACTTCCATTCTAATGGAAACAGGAGCTGATTCTGGGTCCCATTTTCCATGTAAAACGATGATTCAATGAAACCTAATTCTTGTGCGTTGCAAGAAGTCAGCGGTAATTGTGACCTTGATTAGGTCTTTTTCGCTGCTATAAATTATCGCGGTGTTGCAAGCAGAGCCGGTGACAGCTCCACAGCTACATCATCAGGAAGGAGCAATCCCGTGCTCCTTCCTGATGATGTAGCTGTGGAGCTGTGTCTCACTGCACCATGGAGTAACGATCTAAACTCTGCATGTGTAAACGTTGTGACGTATGTGCACAACGGTTGCCAGGTCATTTAAAGATACCTTGTTTTGCGTCATTTGATACAGAGGAGCCCTGGCCTTTCTAAGTGCTTTACGAAAGAAAGCTCTTGTGTATCAGGAGGGGTTGCGGAGCAGCAATGCTAGCAGTCGCTGTGTGCTTTGCTCACCTCTTCCTTCTATTTGTGCAACAGCCCCAGCAGCAGAAACCGGGTGATTTTACCAGGAAGAGGATTGAAGTGCAACTGTGTACTGTAAATGGAACATTTGTGTAACCTGTCTGATGGGCCAGAATTGTTGTACTTCGCTTTACATTACTTACCTAATAAATTAATTGGTGCTGATGATGCCAAGGTCGCGGGTTCGATCCCCGTACAGGCCATTAGCAGTTTCACTAAAAAAAAACAGATTATCTGGTCATTATCACATTGATCTTTGTGGGATTTTGCTGTGAGCAAATTTATTGTCGTGATTCCTACGTTACAACTGTGACCTGCACTTCAAAAAGTACTTCATTGGCTGTAAAGTGCTTTGGGAAGTCTGGTGATTGTGAAAGGCGCTATATAAATGCAAGTCTGTCTTTCTTTACCTGTGGTTCTCGACTGAAGTAGGAAGTATTGGGGACACATTCGACAGTTACACAGAACCGGGCCGTTTGGCCTAACTGGTCTGTGCCCCACACGAGCATCCTCCCACTCTACTTCATCTCACCCTATCAGCATATCCTTCGATTCCTCTTCTCCCTCTGTATCTATCTAGCTTCCCCTTAAAGACATCTGTGCTATTCGCCTGAACTGCTCCCTATGGCAGTGAGTTCCACATTCTAACCACTCCCTGGGTAAAGAAATTTGTCTTGAATTCTTTATTAGCCTGTGATTTAGAGCAGGAGGGAGAGGGGGGCATAACACATGGCAAAATCTGGGGTGGGGGCAAAGAAGGAGAGAGGCGCATACACACTTCTTCCTCCAGTCTCCCCACTCTCCCCCCACCCCACCCCCTGTCCAAAGTGGTTGTGCGGTTAACTTGAGACATTATTGTATTGATTTACTCAGAGCGATATTTATGTCAGCAAGTAACCAAACTGACAATCAGGGGACAAGGGGCCCAAGTTTCCCCAGGAGTAGCTCCGTATTTTTTTGGAGTATCTTAAAAATCGCAATTCTGCCCATTTAATTTGCTCTAGTGTAAGTGAGTTAGTTAGGTTTTTTTTTTAAGTTTCGTTTTTTTTTCAAAAAGGGCCGTTACCAGCCACTTACGCCTGTTTTGGCCATTTAAGCAAGTTTAGACAGCTAAAAGTTACCAAATGAACAGGCTAGCGTATGTGGCCACTTGTGTCTGCACAGAAAAACCTTGCGATGAGCTAAGAAATCAGCGCAGGTAGCCAGAGATAGAGAGTTGAAGAGAAGTGAGAGGACCTTGCAAAGCACTAAACACCTTCACAATAACATTAAAGAAGCAATAATACATTTAAAGCACCAGGCACTAAACAAAGCACAAAAATAAGCATTCAATGTAAAAAAAAATACAAGGAAGCTGAGAGGACCTGCACCTAGCACCAAGACTTACAAAGCACTAAACAACTAGATTAAAAATGGATTGGTAAACTAGCAAATACGTTATAGCAAGTCCTGTAAATAAGAGTTTCAGCCAAATTATTTTACAGAATTCCTTTTGAAAGCAGATGAAAAGTAAGCTTGAATGTATTGTCTTCCAAACACAGATGAGACTGCACACAGTTAAAGTAACAGTGACCTCAGTCTTTAATAAGACACCCCAGAGTGAGGAACAGGCCTTGGGGGCCGGCTTATATACAGTGCTCCCAAGGGATGCTGGGATTCCTTGGGACTTCAGGGGATGAGCTCCCTGGTCATGCTTTACAGATACACAACATCACTCTTTTCCCCCCCCCTCTCCACCCCAAAGTCAAAGTGAAAACTATTTACAAGGTGAGACGGTCGGGAGCCTTTCTTTCCCTGGTGGACCGCCTTGGTACAAATGTCTGTTCTGGTGTGTTGGCTGTGCCCTCGCTGGGCTGGCGTGTTGTTGGCCCTGCAGGGCTGCTAGTTGAGCCTGGCTTTGTTGGGCATGATGGGTTCGATTTCCTGGTCCGGCATGGTGTTGTGGATCCTTTGGGTGTGTGTTGTGGGCTCGAAAAAGGTAGTGTGTGCTGTGGGTTGTTCAGGGCAGTCTGTGAGCCGCAGCCTCGTTTGGTCCAGATGCTTTCTGCATATTTGTCCATCAGCTAGTTTGACTACAAACAACTCTATTCCCTTTGGCTATCACCGTGCCCACGATCCACTTGGGACCATGTCCATAGTTTAGCACATACACAGGGTCATTCAGATCAATTTCCCGTGACACAGTGGTGCGGCCATTGTTTACATTTTGTTGCTGCCGCCTGCTCTCTACCTGATCATGCAGGTTGAGGTGAACCAGCGAGAGTCTGGTTTTAAGTGTCCTTTTCATGAGTAGCTCAGCCGGGGGCACCCCTGTGAGGGAGTGGGGTCTCATGTGGCAGCTGAGCAGTACTCGGGGCAGGTGGGTTTGGAGTGAACCTTCTGTGACTCGTTTAAGGCTCTGTTTGATGGTTTGTACTGCCCGCTCTGCCTGCCCATTGGAGGCTCGTTTAAACGGGGCCGAGGTGACATGTTTGATCCCATTGCGGGTCGTGAATTCTTTAAATTCAGCACTGGTGAAACATGGCCAGTTGTCACTGACCAGTATGGCAGGCAGGCCGTGGATGGCAAACATGGCCCTCAGACTTTCAATGGTGGCAGTGGTGGTGCTTTCCGACATTATTTCACGTTCAATCCATTTTGAAAAAGCATCCACCACCACCAGGATCATTTTACCGAGAAACGGGCCCGCATAGTCGACATGGATCCTCGACCGTGGTCTGGAGGGCCAGGACCACAAACTTAGTGGTGCCTCTCTGGGCGCGTTGCTCAACTGAGCACATACGCTGCATTGCCGTATACAGGACTCTTAAGTCAGAGTCGATACTGGGCCACCACACGTGGGATCTGGCTATCGCTTTCATCATTACTATACCCGAGTGTGTGCTGTGGAGATTCAAGGTGAACGCCTCCTTGCCCTTTTTTGGTAGCACTACACGGTTACCCTACAACAGGCAGTCTGCCTGAATGGACAGCTCGTCCTTTCGCCGCTGGAACGGTTTGATTGGCTCTTGCATTTCAACGGGGATGCTGGCCCAGCTCCCATGCAGTACACAGTTTTTTACAAGGGACAGCAGAGGATCTTGGCTGGTCCAAGTCCTAATCTGGTGGGCCGTGACAGGTGATTTATCATTTTCAAATGCTTCCATGACCATCAACAAGTCTGCGGGCTGCACCACCATCAACAAGTTTGCAGGCTGCGCCATTTCCACCTCCGTGGTGGGCAATGGTAGCCGACTGAGAGCATCCGCACAGTTCTCGGTGCCTGACCTGTGGCGGATGGTATAGTTATATGCTGATAATGTGAATGTTTAAAAATGTATAGAGACATTGAAGTTGAGAACGTGGGAATTGTATAGGGACAGTATAAGCTAACAAAGAATTCATGGAGGAATAGCCATGACATCTCAGACTCGAGACTGCGAAATGTTACAACACTAACACATATTGAAACAAAACCCACAGCTTGCAGAAAAACCTCAAGGTCTTATTAAATCATGTTATTAACCTGAAACATTGACAGAAGGTCTTTGTTTAAAATCGGACCATGCTTGGGTCGGCTTATGAGTGGACAAAGGGAAAGAGGGATCAAAAGAGATGGGCTGAGCTGGGATGTCACTCTGGCCCTATCTTATTATCTTTTGCCGAAAATGTATAACCATCGTCCCTTTACAATGTAATGTCACTTTGTCCGTAGGAAGTGAGTGCGTTCGAACAGACTTTCATTCCTTCTGTCTGATAAAGTCCCCGATCGGGATTTGCTTTTTAAATAAAAGCTTGCTTTGTTTAAAGCACAAACGGTATTCGTTTCAGTAATTTTGCTGAACCAGATTGAGGTAAAAGAATCCAGAAATCAACATCTGGTGTCAGAAGTGGGATCTCAACAGACGACTGCCGAAAACTTGCGAATTAAGAGCCAGACTAGCCTTGGACGAGACAAGGGGAAAGTGGCCACTGGAGTGAGTATGATTTCAATACTGCTCCAGTTTCCCCCGGTTTCAAAAGTCTGAGGAAAGTTTAGCCACTCGCTAGTTCTCAGGTAGTGTCTGAACGAGATCCAGGACAATCTGGTGAATACCTTTCAAACTTAGAATAGGGATAGAGATAGGGAAATTGCGCGATGACGCAAACCAAGCGGCGACTTGGAAAAATAGGTTATAGTTAGAGCTAGATAGGGATAGATGATCAATCATGGATCCAAAAATTAATAGGAAAGAAAAGAGACTCTTGTGAACGTCTGTTTAAATGAGAAATGCTTCTGTGATTTTTACTGTTTAAAAAAAAAGCCGGGGAGAAGTGGTTTGTTTTAGCTCCACCTACTTTTTCAAACAGAATGAAAGTTTTTTTAACCCTTCGTAGTGTTGTACTGTATGTGGGAAGTTTAAGAGTGTGAACCTTATTGAATTACGTATATTTGGATGATAAGTTATGGAGCCAGGAAATGCACAAAGGATAGGTTTGTTGAGTAAAAAAAAAAGAAAAAAATACATGGTCCCGGTGGTTAAAAAAAAGGATTTAACATGCTCACTTACTTGTCGAAAGAAAACATTCAGAGAAGGCACAGCAAAACAACTGAGATGGATTCAAAAAAAAATATATTAAGTAACACGACCTTGAGGCTGGAACAATTGAGATAACGAAAAGCAGTCCACAGCCTACGTGCCAGACTTCTCTCTAGTTATGGAAAAGACAAAAAAAAAAGTAACGCACTAAATAGGTGCTAAAAAAAAAATGTTCTGAGATTTTAAATTGAGAAAAATTCCACTGCAGTCTTAAAAAAAAAAATCACTCCTGTCCAGTTGGCAGAAAAACTCCATTAAATTAGGGCTTTCATTGACTGATTGGATTTAAACTGCGCAGTGACGCGAAAGGATAGGGAAATTTGGAGACTAAAAGAAATTAAATAAGGCTCATAAGAAATCAAATTTAGAAAATTAGGCTCTCAGGGAATTAAGTAAAGTTTATGGGGAATTAAATAGAGGATAGGTGTTCAAGTCAGGTGTGACGTCGACCTTGTATATCACTTGGCCCGTCTAGGCACTGATTGAATATAAATCACGCAGCAACTTGAAAGGTAGGGTGAGAGAAGCGCGCGGCGGCGCGAACACGCAGCAACGCGAGACGTGCGGCGGCGCGAGCGTGCGGCCGAGTGGAGGAGGGCTGACGCAGACACGCAGCAGCGTAAAACGCGTAGCGACGCGAGATGTGCGAGCGTGCGGCCGAGTGAAGGAGGGCTGACGCAGACGCGCAGCAGCGTGGAACGCGTAGTGGCGCGGGACGTGCGGCGGCGCGAGCGCGCGGCCGAGTGAACGTGGGACGACGCGAACGTGCAGCAACGCGAACCGCGGGGTGATATAAAAGTCAGTGCTGGTTTCAGTAAGTCTCTGTTTATTTTAAGTGTTTTAAAGTGTTTTAAATCGCGCGGTGACGCGAACCGCGGGGCGACGCGGAAGTCAGTGTTAGCTTTAGTAAAGTCTGTTTATTTTGAGTTTGTTCAAAGTTAGTGTTAGTTTCAGTAAAGTCTGTGTTTATTTTAAGTTTGTTCAAATCGCACGACGACGCGAACGCGTAATGACACGGTAATACGAGGGGCAGCGTGAAAATGGGTAATCAGTTGGATAAAACAACGGATGCGGATAGTCCGCTACAAAAGTTATATGAGGAATTCCCTGAAAGAGCTGAAGACTTTAGAAAATTATCAGGAGCCCTGAACAAATTATTAGGAGATGACCAGTGGCCTCTAGATGGCACTAGAAGCGTAGAGGTAGCAAAAAAAAGTACAGGGATTGTCAAAAATTAAAATTAAAAGATGCATCACTTCTGTCAAGTTAGCAAATAAATGCTATTAAATTAGGACTCTCATTGACAGAGGGAACACATGTTAAAACTGTAGACGTCTTAAAAAAAGAATGTGCGCACGAGAAACTTACTAAGAGATCCTCTGGGACCTCTGAGAAAGGTATTGACCGACTACGTAGTCAAATGGCTGGCTTTGTGTTAACCAAGGCTGATGATGAAATTGATGAGTGGTCACTGACTCAGCGCCCAACGGCGCCTCCCGCACCCCCTGGCCCCTTGCTCCAGTCCTCTTCCCAACACCCTCCATCTTACACTCCGGCGAGAGGAGTTAAAAATAACCCCATACCACCAAAGCAACAAACCCAAACTGACTCCTCATCCTCTGATAGCGATTCGGATCCCCAGTTCACAAGCAATATAGCCGAAAGGACCAGATCTCACACTCAAAAGGGCAGAACTATATCTCGATATCACAGACAGTCCCGTAAATCTTCGAGTCAATCTACCAGTCCAAGTTGTGAAAGACATAGCAAACATCCCCGCCGATCGAGACGCAGAACTGTCAAGCAGTCACACAGCTCCGAAACATCCTCCGACCTAGAAATGATTTCCAAGATCCCAAAGTCCCGACACCGATTCCCTGTCAGACCAATGCCAAACCCTGATGCACAACAAGCTGCAGACCACCCCACTATAGATGTCTATGTGATCTTCGAACAACTATTTCAGTTTATAATGCAGAATCAAGGGACCTGTGGGCCTTGGTAAAGCAAACCTTGAGCCCAACTGAACACACCCGATTTCTAACTCACCTAGGACGTGCTACTCATGATGCATTGTTGGTTGCTCACCCTAACGATATCCAGGATCGCCTAAACGCTATCTTCAATTCTCTCACCACGACCCTTCAGAAGCCCATCAGTATGGCCACAGTATTAGAAACTAAACCCAAGCGTGAATAAACTGCCGATTGAAATATACGGGAGTCAATCAGGAGATAATGCCTTCAGGGCAGGAGAGGATTCTCCTCAATTTTGCACTATCCTACTTCAGTGCCTGCCCTATTCGGTTGCTCACGCTATTCGGACAAATAATTGGGCAGATAATAGTAAAGCCCAGATGGAAAGGGCGGTTAGATATTATTGGCAGGAAAAGAGAGGAGAGGGGGGAGGTGCGACCCCAACCCGGGTCAAGACTGAATACGTGACTAGAAAGGATCAATAGAACCGCAGTGTTGCATACAGGATTGGATGGATAAGCAAGGATACGGTTATACTAAACAACCACACGGCCCGAGCCCTGTTAATAAACCTCCCTATTGTCCCCGGCCTGGTATGGGAAGAGGTCGGGGCTGGGAAAGACGAGATGGATGTTTTAATTGTGGGCAGGAAGGACATTGGAATAAAAATTGCCCCTACCGTCCGCGTGGAAAAGGAAGAGGAGGAAGAGGAGGGGGGCAAGGGGGGAGAGGAGGATCTTACACTAACTTCTCCCAGAACAACCCCTTTGGCCAACCGTCCCCCGATTCGTATTGACTGCGCAGGGACCCTCCCCGGATGACAAACCGATGATATTGTTAAAAATTCGGAATGAGTGGCAACCCTTCTTGATAGATACGGGAGCCTTCATGTCTTCTGTACAATCAAAGCTTAAACTCCCTGCCTCTACTGAAACACAGGAACTTTCAGGATTCCTGGGACAAATCTCGACATTCCCGGTGTCAGAACTGGTTAAAATGGGTTACCAGGAAGAATCGGTGGAACATCGATTTGTTATCACAACCAATCTGGACTGTAACTTGATGGCTAGAGACCTCCTCTGCAAATTCCAGTTGCATTTGGAGTGCGGAGATGATGGGATTATTGCAAAACAGGGAACCCTTAAGCGGCAGTATTATAACACTAGAACCCCTCAGTGGTGGTCTCTGGACCTGCCGCAGGCACCCTATCACGTGACCCTAGCATACGATCCCAGTGGAAAGAATCAGGACCTGCAGAACTTTTATCAGGATCACGAAGGGGAAGTGAAGGAAATTCTATTAAGGACTAGAGTGACTGGACCGGAAGGGAAGGCAGATTTTGTGGAAATGGACAGCCCCCAACGGTGGCACCACATATTACTCGTGAAGTATTATCTCCCCACCACGCTAAAGATTTGGAAGTTATGGTGCGCCAGGCTATAGACGAGGCTGACCCTACCAGCCGGGATGTGCAAATACCTGACTATGTGGATCCTCATGTGTGGGCAGAGGACCACTCCCAAGTGGGTTATACTCCTATTGATCCGATTGAGATCCCAGTGCAGGGCAATGTGGACTGGCCCTCTATCCGACAGAACCCACTGAAATCACAGGCAATCCTAAGCTGACCTTTCGGCACTGTACTGCAATTAATCCGGCCTGTTTTCTTACTGAGCCACCCCAAGATGAGGAAGAACCCAGTCATGATTGTTTATCTTTAATTCAAGAGGCCACATCAGTCAGGGAAGATGTTGACGGAAGTTCTTCTATTAATCCAGAAGGTAGACGAATCTCAGGATACGCCATAGTAAACCAGGAGAACCAGGTCTTGGAATCTGCCGCTTTTGAAACCGCCTATTCTGCCCAACAAGCTGAACTATTCGCCCTCACCCGAGCCTGTATCTTGGCCAAGACCTCAAAGTCAATATCTATACCGACTCTAGGTATGCCTTTGGGGTGGCCCATGATTTTGGACAACTATGGAAAAATAGGGGATTCCTAACCTCACAGGGGAATGAGATATCCCATAAGCAACTAGTATCTGATTTGTTGCAAGCCCTCATGCTCCCTAAGCACATTGCCGTTGTTAAATGTACCGCCCACACCACCGGAAAATCCCCGGTTGATATAGGGAACCACTGTGCTGACAAAGAGGCTAAACAGGCCTCTCGTGACCAACAGATGGTAGTGCCCAAAATGATGAGTCAGACTAAAAAAAATCCTGCGAAGGATAAGTTAGCCTCGGAAAAACCAATGCCAACCATCCAAGATGTTATAAAAGCACAGGAGGACGCTCCTGAAAAAGATAAACTGTTGTGGAAATATTATGGATGTACTTATGACAATGTTTCTAAACTCTGGACCACTCCCGCGGAACAGACTTGCATGTCTGACGAGTTGGCTCTATGGGTTATTGATTGTATGCATTTTGCTACTCATTGTGGAGCAAGAACCACGAGTGATACACTTTTGGCTACTTGGTGGCACCCTGGACTCCAGGCGCTCGCCCAGAACATCAGTAGTCGTTGCCTGGTTTGCCAGCAACATAATCCAGGGAAGGGAGTCCCCTATGATTGGGGTAAAACGCCCCTACCTGAAGGTCCCTTTGAGCTATTTCAGTTGGACTACATTGAGTTGCAAAAAGTTCAGTGTTACAAATATGTGTTAGTAATAGTAGATGTGTTTAGCAGATGAATTGAAGCCTACCCTAACCTGGACAATAAGGCTCAAACTGTTGTTAAGGTGTTAATGAGGGAAACTGTTCCTAGATATGGTATCTCAGCTCGACTGATGACCACCTATGTTCTTTCTCTGACTCAGGCTCTGCGACTAGCTCACAACCAGGTTCAAGATGCTCACCTCGACCTCCCAGTTTTACCCGAATTGTCCCTCCTGGCACCAGGGAAGTATGGATTCGGAAGGGATTAGAGCCACAATGGGAGGGGCCTTTTCAGGTGTTACTCACTACCCCCACTGCAGCCAAGGTTGAGGGGAAAAGTGCCTGGGTTCACCTGCACCACTGCAAGCTCACCACCCTCTAACGAACCTATTTTACTGGTTATTCTAACTCCTGTTTCTGTTCCAGACTTCCTCTTCTCCATAGCTGAACAAGGCCGTTGGCATCCTAATTGGAACGTGGACCAGTTTGAACTTTTACCCATAGTGATAGACAGCCAGCTACACTGACGGTGACCTGAGAAGAGAGACGGGAAAACTGAACTCTTTTAATCAGCAAAATAATTGGACTATTTATCTGAATCCTGAGCCATAAGATGAAACTGTCTTTATGCCACATTCTGTATAATAGTGTTGATATATGACAGTTTCGGCGCATGGGAGGAGAGACAGAGACGAGAGCTACATGTCTTATTTTTATGCGCAAAATGGGTACTTTTCTGGATATTAGGTGTGTTCACATTTCCTAAGCATTTTACTCCTAGAATGATCCTAAGTGTTATCATGGAATGATAAAAGGGGGGAATGTGAATGTTTAAAATGTATAGAGACATTGAAGTTGAGAACGTGGGAATTGTATAGGGACAGTATAAGCTTGGGTCGGCTTATGAGTGGACAAAGGGAAAGAGGGATCAAAAGAGATGGGCTGAGCTGGGATGTCACTCTGGCCCTATCTTGTTATCTTTTGCCGAAAATGTATAACCATCGTCCCTTTACAATGTAATGTCACTTTGTCCGTAGGAAGTGAGTGCGTTCGAACAGACTTGCATTCCTTCTGTCTGATAAAGTCCCCGATCGGGATTTGCTTTTTAAATAAAAGCTTGCTTTGTTTAAAGCACAAACGGTATTCGTTTCAGTAATTTTGCTGAACCAGATTGAGGTAAAAGAATCCAGAAATCAACAATAGCGCGAGTGCCCTTTGTATGCGGGCTGAGGCATATTAGTATTTATCCCCTTGTTTTCAGCGAACAGGGATGTGAGAGGCTTGTGATTGGTTTCCAGCTCAAATTTGAGGCCAAACAGATACTGATGCATTTTCTTTACCCCGAACACACACGCTAATGCCTCTTTCTCAATCATGCTGTAGGCCCTCTCGGCCTTCGACCAGCTCCTGGAAGCATAGGCGACAGGTTGCAACTTCCCCGCAACGTTAGTTTGTTGTAATTCACAACCGACGCCGTACGATGATGCATCACATGCTAGCACAAGTCTTTTACACGGGTTATACAATACCAGCAGCTTGTTGGAGCATGAAATGTTTCTGGCTTTCTCATAAGCAATTACTTGCTTTTTTTCCCCATACCCCGTTCGCACCTTTGCGCAATAACACATGTAGGGGCTGTAAAAGGGTGCTTAACCCCAGTAGGAAGTTACCAAAATAGTTGAGGAGTCCCAGGAACGACCGCAGCTCCGCGACGTTCTGTGGCCTGGACACCTTCCTGATAGCCTCTGTCTTGGCATCTGTGGGCCGAATGCCGTCCGCCGCGATCTTTCTCCCCAAAAACTCCACTTCTGTTGCCTTAAAGACGCATTTTCACCTCTTCAGCCGCAGCCCTAAGTGATCCAGTCGCTGGAGGACCTCCTCCAAGTTTTGTAGGTGCTTGGCGGTGTTCCGACACGCGACCAATATGTCGTCCTGAAAGACCACCGTGTGTGGTACCGACTGGAGTAGGCTGTCCATGTTTCTCTGGAAGATCACTGTAGCCGAGCGAATTTCAAATGGGCATCTGTTGTAGATGAACAGTCCCTTGTGCGTGTTGATGCAGGTGATGCCCTTCGAAGACTCCTCCAGTTCCTTCGTCATGTAGGCTGAAGTCAGGTTGAGCTTGGTGAACGTCTTGCCTCCTGCCAGCATCGCACATAGGTTGTCTGCCTTCGATGGCGGGTATTGGTCCTGTAGCGAGAAACGATTAATAGTTACTTTATAATCGCCGCAAATCCTGACCGTGCCATCACTTTTGAGTACTGGAACCATCGGGCTGGCCCACTCGCTGAATTCCACTGGGGAGATGATGCCCTTGCGTTGCAGCCTGTCCAGCTCGATTTCCACTCATCATGTGAGGTACCGCTCACGCCTTGTGGTGAATGGGTTGTGCCTCTGGGACCAAGTGGATCCACACCTTCACCCTGGAAAAGTTTCCAATGCCTGGCTCAAAAAGGGAATGAAATTTGTTAAGAACCTGGGTACATGAGGCCTCATCGACATGTGATAGCGCTTGGATATCATCCCAGTTCCAGAGGATTTTGCCCAGCCAGCTCCTTTCAAGCAGTGTGGAACCATCGCCCGGGACAATCCAGAATGGCAGTTTGAGCACCGTGCCCTCGTAGGTGACCTTGACCATGGCGCTGCCCAGGACAGTGATAAGCTCTTTGGTGTCTGTCCTCAGTTTCGTGTGGATGGGCCTTACTGAGGGTCGTGTCTCTGCAATCAAAAGTTTATGTAGGATGGTCTCGTGGCCAATGCCCAGTACAAAAGTCTCTGAGCATTTGCTCCAGGTAGCCATCAAACTCGCGTTGTCCTGCAAGTCGCCTTAGCTCGGCGACGTAGCTCACCACTTCCTGACCTTCAGATCGCTGGCACGTGTAGAATCGATACCTCGCCATCAGCACGCTCTCCCTCGGGTTAAGATGCTCCCGAACCAGTGTACACAGCTCCTCATACGACTTATCTGTGGATTTCACCGGAGCCAGAAGATTCTTCATGAGGCTGTAGGTCGGTGCCCCGCAGACTGTGAGGAGGACCGCTCTCCTTTTTGCAGCGCTTCCTTCTCCGTCCGGCTCGTTGGCTACAAAGTACTGGTCTAGCCGTTCGACATCGGCTTCCCAGTCCTCATCCTCCGAGAACTTCTCCAGGATGCCCACAGTTTGCTGCATCTTTGCGTTGGATTTGTATACTCGTCGCCAGTTATTGTGGTCCTGTCACAGATGAGACTGCACACAGGGAGGTTAAAGTAACAGTGACCTCAGTCTTTAGTAAGACACTCCAGAGTGAGGAACAGGCCTTGGGGACCGGCTTATATTCAGTGCTCCTCAGGGATGCTGGGTTCCCTTGGGACTTTAGAGGATGAGCTCCCTGGTGGCGGAACGTGGGAGTACATGCTTTACAGATACACAACAGAATGGAAATCAAACAAGAATTTAGGACCACATAATCAATCAATCAATCAATAATTAAATACATAAACAAATAAAAAAATAGAAGTCCTACCTTCAGCAAAGCTTTACTGCCGAAAAAATATGACGGAGCCCAGTTGGCCAGGGCTAGAGGCGGTAAGACGCACACCGGGAGGCTAGGCTCAACATGGCATCGGTAAAGGGGGAGGGTTGGGGTGAAGGCTGAATGCGGCATCGGTAAGGTGGGAGGGTGGAGCGGCTGAACACGGCATTGGTAAAGGGGTGGGGGAGGGGCTGAACGTGGCAGGGAAAACCAATGAGGGAGCCCATTCGACCAGGGCTATGGACGGCGTGCTTCAGGCAGTTTTAACACGGAATAAATACGACTAAGTGGGCGTACCTGATCATACCCTTCCTAACACTTAAAATGAGTTGCCGGGGGAACTGGAGTTCTAAATATGCATTGAAGCGCGCATGTGAACTGGAACTCTCCCACTGCATCTCGCCAACAGTCAGACTGAGGTCAGTCCGCAGCATGACGAAGCTGACATACGCTTTCTGTCAAATGCTCATCTCAAATTGGAATCTGTTGTCTTGCTGCAACCTAAATCATTAATAAGCTACTGAAAGTCTTTTGGATCAGTGAGAGAGAGACGGGAAATCATTCAGTCATTGATATGATATGCTTGAGCTGAACGCAGTAGGGAATGCCATTGAGGGAGCCCATTCGGCCAGGGCCCCTCCCACACAGCCTGCAGAGATTGTGGGGGCGAAGAGCTACTGCACATGCGCGCGCACTCTGGTGCGCATGTGCAGAGGTCCGCCCCCCACTATTTGTGCTGCACGACGGCAAGGGCCTGTGACATTCCAACAGTGGGGAGAATACAGAGGTAAGTTTTCGGCGCGGTTTTTACTCATGGAGGTGCGCCGTTTTAAGTGGGGGGGCAAACTTGAGCCCATGGATACTAATGACCTCTTGTTCATCTGCTGTTGTCGTCGTCGTCATCATCATCATAGGCAGTCCCTCGGTGGGACAGTCAGTGGTTGAAGGAAAGGGTGGGCGGGGAGTCTAGTTTGCTGCACGCTCTTTCCGCTGCCTGCTCTTGATTTCTGCATGCTCTCGACGACGGGACTCGAGGAACTCAGCGCCCTCCCAGATGCACTTCCTCCACTTAGGGTGGTCTTTGGCCAGGGATTCCCAGGTGTCAGTGGGGATGATGCACTTTATCAGGGAGGCTTTGAGAGTATCCTTGTCACATTTCCGCTGCCCACCTTTGGCTCGTTTGCCGTGAAGGAGTTCCGAGTAGAGTGCTTGCTTTGGGAGTCTCGTGTCTGGCATGCGAACTATGTGGCCTGCCCAGCGGAGCTGATCAAGTGTGGTCAGTGCTTTAATGCTGGGGATGTTGGCCTTGTCGAGGACACTAACGTTGGTGCATCTGTCCTCCCAGGGGATTTGTAGGATCTTGTGGGGACATTGTTGGTGGATTTTCTTCTACAAAATTCCTGGAGTTTTTTTATGTGGAGGAATGTCTTTGCTATCCAGGCAGAAAATATCATCTTCAGGGGCAGGAATTAAGTGAGCAAGATACAGTTTGTGTTCAGACCATGTGCAGATTATCCTGAAGATGGTTTTTATTCATAATTACAATGGTCTGGATTGTACGGTCAGCGGCAAACGAACGGCACAGTCGTTCATTGCACTTACACCTGCCCACAGACTTTAAACCGGGTTTGCACTGGTACTTGTGGTAATTCTAGAGCCTTCTACAGGGGATCTGGTACCTGTACCTGTGTGAATAGGGCAAGCAACGGTGTGTCTCCTTAACCAATCAGATTGAAAAATCCTCACTGAAGCACACTCAGTCGGAACCAGAAAGTGTAAGTTAGAATAGACAACGACAGCTTGTATTTATATAGCACCTTTAATATAGTGACGCATCACAGGAGTAATCAATTCAATGTCAAATCATGTGCAGAAAGTGAAATTTAGGGCTCAATTTCGGACGCCTGCTAGAACGGCGCACATCGGAGAGGCCTGCCTAATTTATAGAACAACAATTGCGCCGAGTACTCACCTTGCGATTCTCCGATGTCTGTAGGCCCATTTCCACCTTGGCGCGACGCAGCAGGAGCTGCTGGGGGCGGAGCTACAGCCCTGCGCCAAAAACAGTGCTCGCAGCTGCTAGGAGACAAGCCCTCCTACCGCGTCCTGTCTCCTGGGCGACGACCCTATTCCAGGCCGAAGGGACGTTGCCCCTATCCCAGGCCGAGTGGCCTGACGTATCTTACCTCGGCAGTGGGCCCGCCCGCCCAGCCTCTCGCTGGGGGCAGGCCCCGCCCGAAGTCCTCGGCGTGGCCCGGCATTGTCATCGTCGTCTTCTCCCCCACCGCCCCCCCCCCCATCATCATCTTCCTGCCTCCCCCCTCTTCTCTCCCCCCCCTCTTCTCTCCCCCCTCCCTCTTCTCCCCCCCTCCCTCTACTCTCCCCCCTCTCCCCTCCCCCCTCCCTTCTCCCCCCTCTCCTCTCCCCTCCCCCACCCCTCTCTTCTCCCCGGTGCTGCAGTCGGGGAGTAGAAATAATGTTTTATTTATTGTGATTTTTAAAAACATTTTTTTTATTTGAATTTTTTAATTTTTTTTATTGATTTATTGGTTTATTTATTGATTTATTTATCATTTATTATTGATGATGGCTCTTTATTTGTAAAAGTGAAGTGTTTAATGTTTGTAAACCCCCCCCCCCCACCCCCCTATCTCTCGTTCCCTACGCCTGATTTCGAAGTGTAGGCAAGGTTTTTCTGAGCACACAAAAATCTACACTTACTCCATTCTAAGTTAGTTTAGAGTAAGTTTTCTCTGCCTGAACTTGCAAAACAGGTGTAAGTGGCTGGACACGCCCCCTTTTGAAATAAAATCTATTCTAAAATGGAACTATTCTAACTCACTAGAACTAGAGCAAACTAAATGTCGAGAATTGCAATTTCTAAGATGCTTCATTCTAAACTATTTGCTCCAAAAAAAATAGGAGGAACTCAGGCCGAAACTTGAGCTTTTTAAAGAGAGGGAAAGAAACATAGGATTAAGAGAGAGAGAGAGAGAGAGAGAGAGATAAGAGACAAAGGCAAAGTGAACTTTTTTTTCCAACAATAATTAAAATCTGATGGAGCAAGACTCAAACACCTTGTAAAAGTTAATTTTCAGTACCAGAGCGATTGTTTGGCAGGAATTAAGACTTATCAGGCCATTAAAAAAAATTACTTACACTGGAATGGCAAGCCCTAACTCTTTATGGTGAGTTTAGTGGGTATTTATCACGTATGTAGTGCAACTTCACACTGTTCCATGTGTTTCAATGTCGAGTCTCTGGTAAAGCAAAGCTTCTGGAGGAACAGGGCAACTCAGACACAAAATTCCTGATTATCACATTTAACTGCCTGTGTATGGTTGCCGGAAGTTGCTGTCCGATTTACTGTTCAATAACGGTGAGCATTGATAACCTCACTGTTATTTCTACTGCAAAATCCAAGCCAAGGTGTCAGTTGTCTCTTCCTTTTTTGGGTCTGTTTGTGATTTGACCAGTAGCTGGTGCTGGAGGACAAGAAATCTGCTGTGAGTTTTCTTAAACATAAGAGAGTGGCTCTATTAGAATTAACAGATAAACCTAAAAAGCAGTTTGAGTTTAATGATACTGGTTGTCACACTGGGTTGGTGCCCTTGTCACAGCTCCTTTGTTAGCTGGCAGATGTTTGGTGTCAGCCAGTGGCTCAATGGGTAGCACCCTCACCTCAGAGGTTGTAGATTCAAGTCCTACACCAGAGACTTTAGCTCAAAAATCTAGGCTGACACTCCATTGCAGTACTGAGGGAATGCTGCACTGTTGGAGGTGCCGTCTTTCGGATGAGACGTCAATCCGAGGCCCCATCTGCTGAATTAAGTGGACATAAAAGATCCCGTGGCACTATTTTGAAGAAGAGCAGAGGAGTTATCACCAGTGTCCAGGACAATATTTATCCCTCATAACTAAACATAACTAAAACAGATTACCCGGTCATTATCACATTGCTGTGTGCAAATTGGCTGTCGTGTTTACTACATTACAGCAGTAACTACACTCCAAAACTACTTAATTGACTGTAAAGTGCTTTGGGACGTCCGGTGGTTGTGAAAGGCACTATATAAATACAAGTATCTTGCTTTCTTTTCTTAGTTGTCAAGATAAACTGATAATACAAGTTGAACGTGAAGGACCATGGAGGTAACACAACACTATGGGGTTCTGCAGCTTTAAATAAATTGATGTGATAGATCATTTTGCTTTGCCACTCATGGAATCGGCTGCAGTGTTTGTGTGAACCTCTCGCAGCTACTGTATGTTTGCAAAGTCCTGGGACAGGCAGGATGGATGGTGGTAGGGTGTTCATGACATGACCTCCAGTCCTTACTCCCTCTGCACCTCCAGTAAGTGATTGCAGGGATTGGCCCTCCATGGCTATCCGTTTCACGCACTGTTTGTTCTTGTGCGGACAAGAACTTCCTGATGGTCCATATTTGTACTAATTTGAATTTGTGGCTCCCTGTCAACTGTTTTAATTTCAATTTGTGTTCCAAATTATGTTTTTCTGTATCTTTTACAATCTTTATTAAGCTCCGTAATAAAGAAACACTTGCATTTATATGGCCCCTTTCACGACCACCGGACCACAGCTAGTGAAGTACATTTGGAATGTGGGAAACGCGGCAGCCAATTTGCGCACAGCAAAGTCCCACAAACAGCAATATGATAATGACCAGGATAATCTGTTTTTGTTATGTTGATTGAGGGATAAATATTGGCCAGGACACCGGGGATAACTTCCCTGTTCTTCTTCGAAATAGTGCTATGGGATCTTTTGCGTCCACCTGAGAGAGCAGACGGGGCCTCGGTTTAACGATTCATCCGAAAGACGGCACCTCTGCACTGCACTGGAGCATCAGCCGAGATTTTTGTGCTCAAGTTCCTGGAATGGGACTTGAACCCATAACCTTCTGACTCAGAGGTGACAGTGCTACCCACTGAGTCGCAGCTGACACTCGATGTAACCTTTCAGTCACCTGTTTCTCCAGTCTTTATTCATAGTGCAGTTGTCTGATGCTAAAGATCAATCCAGTGGCGCTTTGCACGTGTTCCCAAGGCTTGAATGTCACCTTGTGCACTTGTAACCGGGACTGGGCACAGTACTTATGGTGTGGTCTGACCAGAGTACCGCACAGTTTAAGGATTATTTCCTTTGACTTGTATTTCACTGATTTCATTACCTGGACAGCATTCTCTCTCTATGTTGAATGTCACTCTGCAATTATGGGACCTGCTGAGTGACGACTCCAGTAATGCTCCTTGATCTATTTATGTCACCTGAGCTGTTTCAGCACCATTCATGGAGTACTTGGATCACCATTATTTCCTACTTGCAGCACTTTATACTTGCATATCCTTATTAAATTTCATCTGCCGCTGTTCTGCGCATTTTGTTGGACTCGTTTTGTAATCAGACACATTTGGGATCCCAAACCAATCACTGAGTCACTTCATTCAGCACTTCCCCTCCCCCTCAGCATCACTCACCTGACAAGTACCCGCTGCTTCTGCACCTGCGTCTAATTTCTTATTTATTCCCAGGTTTTGAAGTGAATTCCCTTATGCTTCAAGCTCTAGTAGTGGTCTTTGGTGTGGCACTTCCTCAAAGGTGTTTTAAAGTGTAGGTACACTGTTTGAGCTTTCCACAGTCACTTACTCAGGAAAAAGTCAAAGAAGGCTATGGGGAAAGAGTAGAGGAGTGGGACTAATTGGACAATTCTCTCAAAGCCCAGCACAGGCACGATGGGCTGAATGGCCTTCTGTGCGATTTGATTCCATGTTTCTATAGGTTGGTCAGACCGGAAATTCCCCTCCCCTTCTGAATCGATGTTAGCTGCTATTTACTAGATTAGAACTATACAGGCAATCACTTTTACTTAATAAATACCAGGCAAAATAATGGAATCTATGTGAGATTAATGAGTCTGTAGTTAACTTCATTTTGTCATTCTTTTGAAAATGGGTGCCACATTAACTTGTTTTCAATCTGGAAAGATCTCGATATGTTGTGTGTATACTTTGGACTGTGCAGTGTGCAAAATGTTATTGACTTCCACTGCTCTTGAGTGCCAGATTATAGAATCATTGGGCCCAAGTTTCGGCCTCAGTTGCTCCTGATTTTTTGGAGCAACTGGTGTAGAACGGAGTATCTTAGAAATTCAAATTCTCGGCATTTAGTTTGCTTCAGTTCTAGTCAGTTAGAACAGTTTCACTTTGGAACAGAATTTTTTTTCAAAAGGCGGCGTGTCCGGCCACTTACGCATGTTTTCAAAGTTTCAGCAGTGAAAACTTACTCCAAACTAACTTAGAATGGAGTAAGTGAAGATTTTTGTACACTCGAAAAAACCTTGTCTGCACTTTAGAAAATCAGGCATAGGTTACAAATTAGGTGTAGGGAACGAGGTGGGGGGAAGGGAAGTCATTAAATTCTACAATCAATCCTTAGTTATACTTATACAAATATTGTACAAATAAATCCAACCTGAATAAAAATTTATAAGCAAAGAAAAGATTAAATAAACCATGTTCCTACCTGTGTGAAACAGCAGTAGCCTTCGAGCTGTTGTGCTTCAGGCAGGTCTTTCATGTTGGAGACAGACAGGGGTATGGCGTCAGTGTCTCGACGGCAGCCCCAACAGCGGCAGCAAGCAGCCTTCGAGCTGAGCTGCTGTGCTGCAGGCAGGCCTTCATTCTGTTCATGGCTGGCCGGCAGCCAAAGGATCAACACCGGAGGCACGCAGCTTTCCAAGGGGGTTTGAGGCCATTCAGCCATGGGATAGGATCGGCGTCTGTGGCTGGCCGGCAGCCGAAGGATCAACACCAGACGCACGCAGCTTTTCAAGAGGGTTGAGGCCATTTGGCCACGCTTAAGGAGCGGCGTCAGTGGCTCGACGGCAGCCGAGTCCTTTTAAAAATGGCCGAGTACCAATGTTTGTTTGACACTGCGCGTGCGCGCACGCTCCAACGCGCACGCGCAGGGTTGCCGGCACCACGTTGGCTTATTTAAATTGGACCCGCCCCCCACTACTTACAGAATCGCAAGTGTTTGGCTCCGCCCCCCGCTGTGAAGAGCGCGCCGCGCCAAGCTGAGATCGAGCTCCGAGGAGCCGGAGAATATTGAAGTTTTTTTCTAGCGCACTTTTAGGCGCGAAGAACAGGCATCCAGCTCGGAGGTGTGCCGTTTTCGGCGCGGGCCGAAACTTGGGGCCATAGAATGGTTACAGCACAGAAGGCAGCCTTTTGGCCTGTCAAGCCTGTGCCGGCTTTCTGCAAAAGCACTTCCCCGTAGCCCTACAAATGTACTTATCCAATTCCCTTTTGAAAGCTACGATTGAATCTACCATCCTCTCAGCAGTGCATTCCAGATCCTAACCACTCGCTGTGCAAAATAAGTTCCTCATGTCATCTTTGGTTCTCTGCCAATTAATTTAAATCTGTGTCTTCTGGTTCTCAACCCTTCTGCCATGGGAACAGTTTCTCTCCAGTTTCGCTCCAAGGCGAACAATCCCAGTTTCTCCAGTCTAACCACAAAACTGAAGTCCCTCATCCCTGGAACTATTCTTGTAAATCTTTTCCACACCCTCTCCAAGGCCTTCACATCCTTCCTAAAGTGCGGTGCCCAGAATTAAACACAATACTCCAGTTGTGGCAGAACCAGTATTTTATAAAAGTTCATCAACTTCCTTGCTTTTGTACTCTCTGCCTCAATTTATAAAGCCCAGGATTCCATATGCTTTTTTATCAGCTTTCTCAACCTGCACATACACCCTAGGTCTCTCTGTTCATGCACTCCCTTTAGAATTGTACCCTTTAGTTTATATTGTTTCTCCTCATTCTGCCTACCAAAATGTATCACTCGCACTTTTCTGCATTAAGTTACATCTGCCACGTGTCTGCCCATTCCACCAGCCTGTCTATGTCCACTTGAAGTCTATCACTATTCTCCTCACGGTTCACTATCCTTACAAGTTATGTGTCATCTGTAAATGTTTTAATTGTGCCCTGTACACCCAAGTCCAAGTCATTAATATATATCAAGAAAAGCAGTGGTCCTAGTGCCGACCCCTGCGGAACACCACTATATACATTCCTCCAGTCCGAAAAACAACCATTCACCACTACTCTGTATCCTGTCACTTAGCCAATTTCGTATCCATGCTGCCACTATCCCTTCTATTCCATGGGCTTCAACTTTGCTGGCAAGCCTATTATGTGGCACTTTATCAAACGCTTTTTGGAAGTACATCTACACCATGTCAACCGCATTGCCCTCATCAACCCTGTCAACAAAAAACTCAGTCAAATGATAGAAATAATAAATGGATGAAAATATAAAGGAATATTCCCAAAGAGTCATTTGTAATGGTACAGTGCATGGGGAATGAAGCACTTTATGTCACAGAGTTCTCTTGGCCCACATGGCAAATCTTTTGTCTTAAGTCGGCCATTGCAGGGAGGCAGTGAGCAGAGGCAAAGTACGTACTAGCTGGGCTGGGGAAAAGGTCAGTTAAAGTTGTGTATGTAGTTGTTGTTGAAGTTAAAATTTTAGATTGATGTGAGCCTGAGAAACACCACTGTCATATCCCTTAGCACACTCGTCTCTTTCAGGAGCTTGTTAATTCAAGATTCATTCCAATGACTTATGCACCTAATCCAGGTTTATGCCTGAGGGCACTACTGAGGGAGCACTATATTGTCAGAGGTGCCATCTTTTGGATGAGACATCAAAGCAAGGCCCTGTCCACACCTTGGGTGGATGTAAAAAATCCCATGACTATATTCTAAGAAGAGCAGAATTCTCTCTATGTCCTGGCGAACCAATACCACTAAAATAGATGGTCTAGTTATTCATATCATTGCTGTTTGTGGACCCTTGCTGTGCACAATTTGGTTGCTGTTTTTGCTTAGACAACAACAGTGATTACACTTCAAAAGTACTTGATTAACTGTGAAGTGCTTTGGGACATCTTGAGGATGTGAAAGCTGCTGATAAAAGCAAGTTTATTTCCTTATTTACAGTTACTTATTTGCTAACAAATTGAAATTTTGGAATTGTTAAACCAGATATCGGATATTCAATGAAACGCACTTCCAATGTGCCAATTAAAAACTTTGACTTTGGCCACAGCTATTTTTCTTTGAAGCGTTTAACAATATTACGAGAACTTTCAGTCTAATTACTGCAGGTTTAATTGGTCTCCAGCCTAATCTCAGCAAAAAACAATCTTGTAATGTTTGTACACTGTGGGGAGATAAGCACTGTGATATAATCACACTGTCCCACCTGTGTAATGTTTCATTAAAGCAAGACAAATCATACTTGTTCAGCAAGTTTTGAAGGCTTGAGCTCAGTGCTTTCGTCTGTTTCTATTTGTTTTTGATGGTCAAGTACAGTAAGTGCTGATGTGATGCAGGAAGGAAGAGACTCTTTAATAAATAATCTGTGCTGTGACCTTACCATAGTAACTGCAAATTATAGAGATAATGGAGAGAGGGGGGGGTAAATTCAAGTATTCAAAATTTGGTTCTCTACCCTACTGGCATCCAAGGACTGACCGGGTCTTAGGAATACAGGACTTGTAACCTTCATGATTAAGAGTCTCGGCCATAGCTCAGTGGGTAGCACTCTCACCTCGAAGTAGAAGGTTATGGGTTCAAGTCCCACTTCAGAGACTTGAGTACAGAATCTAGGCTGATAATTCAGTACAGTCTTGAGGGAGTGCTGCACTGTCAGAGGTGCCGTCTTTCGAATGAGACATTAAGCCGAGTCTTTTGAGCATCCCGAGGCCATGAAAGGCGATCTATAAGTGGAAGTATTTTTCTTTCCTTGCCTTGCTCGACTAGAGTCAGCAATGATGTGGGAACTCATTTTATCTTATTAACTAAATTTACGCAGTGCTATAGTTGCAGGTTATTTTTTTTAAAGGATTCAAAATATAGGTTTAACTTTTGTGTACCCTGTATTTGGGAAAGGTTATTTTTAAACTGCAGTAGCCCTTTTAAGAAGTAAGTGGACTTTGATGATTGAGGCTGTAACATGATAACATTGCATGACTCCTGGTCAGCGCTGCATTAATAAGATGTCAAGTATGAACATTTGTTCAATAAACACTGATTAAATGAAATGTGCAACATTGTTCCTTTGACTTTGAATGTCGGAGACGATCTTCATTCTGACAGAATTTATATGAACACTCCACTTCATGGCATCGATGGATCACGGAATTACTCTCTGCTCACATACTAGGGTAAGTAAATATATTGTGGCCGGATATTGTTGGAGCGGGGAATCTTGCTGCACGCCCTGTTAATTAGACTGTTTTTCTGCACCCTTTAGAAACTGAGGAGGGTGAATTAGTCAAATCAGGTACAGAAAGAGAAATAGAGAGGGAAAGAAAGATTGGATTAAGAGAGAGCAAAAAGAGATAGAATAGATGACATTTTAAAAATCTCTAAGAACAATTTACCATCTGAAGGCATGAGACTCCACAACTTAAATTGTTCCCTTTCTGGGCCAGAGAGGTTGATTGGCATTGCAATAATAATGATCACATTGTTAAAATGATACTTGCATTGTTAATTACCAGATTTAACTTTCTATGGCAAGTTTAGTGGGCAATTAATGTGCAAATCCAGCAAGTTCTTAAAAATAACGGGAAGACTAAGGGCGAGATACTGTTTGTGGGAAATAATTGACCAAGTTCTGCCGATTCGCAACTCACACTGTATCCCTTAATCCCCTGAACTTGCTGGCTGACACATTAATAGCTGCATGCATCGTTAAAACGCATTACTTTTCCAGCAGGATCTGGTCCATTATCTGTACTGGAAAAAGGAAAACTATGATCACTATACACTGATGTATAGAGTAAGTTGTTCTCCAGTTGGAACTACCTGTATTAAATCCTAAAAGAATTAATTTTGTCACCTCCTCTTTCAGAGGGTCTAAGGAGGTGAAGACAAACTCTTGCCCAATCCCCAATATCTGTTTCAAGCAGTTTTGCTTCCAATAAATAATGCTTTCTATCGACGAATAAATTTTTCCAAATTTTAGTCAGAAGGCAGAAGTGTACAACTGAAATTTTCTGAAAATAAAGGTGTAATCTTAAAGACTGGAATACACAACAGGTCAGGTAGCAGATGTGAAGAGAAGGGAGCGGTTAATGTTTCAGGTGCAGATGTAAGGGAACAGGTAGCATAGTGGTTATATTATTGGACTAGTAATCCCGAGGCCTGGACTAATGATCCAGAGACGTGCGTTCAAATCCCACCATGGCAGCTGGGGAATTTAAATTCAGTTAATTAAATAAACCTGAACTTAAAAAGCCAGTATCAGTAATGGTGACCATGAAACTATTGGATTGTGGTAAAAACCCATCTGGTTCACTAATATCTTTTAGGGAAGGGAATCTGCCACCCTTACCTGGTCTGGCCTATATGTGCCTCCAGACCCACAGCAATGTGGTTGACTCTTAACTGCCCTCTGAAATGGCCACTCAGTTGTCTTACCACAACCTTCTCAAGGGCAATTAGGGGTGTGCAATAAATGCTAGCCTTGCCAGCAACGCCCACATCCCAAGAATGAATATAAAAAAAACATTCTTCATCAAATTAAAATAAGGAAAAACAAAAATCATTAAAAGTAGGTGGGTACTGTGTCAGGAAGAGCAGAGAACAAGTGGAAGTAATCTATTGAATTAATCCTCAACCTAACTGCACTGAGGGACTAGCTCATCATCATCATCAAGGATGACTTGCTTTCACACTAAAAATGATGAACTCATTTTAAATGGTGGAAGATCGCCTGTGCATGAATTCTTTTAA
The DNA here is from genome assembly GCF_044704955.1 of Pristiophorus japonicus. Taxonomy (NCBI): domain Eukaryota; kingdom Metazoa; phylum Chordata; class Chondrichthyes; family Pristiophoridae; genus Pristiophorus; species Pristiophorus japonicus. Next base: position 83,959,215 of record NC_091993.1, read on the forward strand.
AGTGTGGTGGCTGTTGCACACCAGCCACCATACGGACTTGATGGAGCAAGGTCTTGGTCACTGCAGCAGCAGAATCAACAACAATCGTAAGAGTGCAACAAAATCAAAGTGGGCGACAAAATTAGACATCATCAGAATGCAGGTAGATGATTGGTGGCATCTCGGAACGTGGTGGAGCCTAGTGGAGGGGTTGGAACCAAGGAGCAGGAATAGGAGAAGCAGCGGTTGGGACGGGCGGAGTCCAGTGGTCCAGACGGGCGAGGTCTGGAAGTCGGAAGCGGAGAGGAGAGGACAGACGAGGCAGAGCCCAGAGGTGGAGCAGTGTGGACAAAAGCAAGGAAGGTGCAGCACGGGCTTGTGCCAGTGGCAAAGGGATCCAAGATAACTGCCGACCAGGCTCCGCCGCATGTGCCAATACATGCACACAAACTCAAACATGCTCCTATTATCCTTCCTTCCTCCTTCCCACAGGACCACTCTCTACATGGAAATCATAGTACGCAATGTGAGCCTCATGACCTTACGGCCTCACTATTGGCCCGTGCTGCGCCTTCCTTGGTTTTGTCCACACTGCTCCACCTCTGGGCTCTGACCTCTCCGCTCCTCCATGCCTCGTCTGTCCTCTCCTCTCCGCTTCTGACTTCCGGACCTCCCGTCCGGACCGCCCGTCCCAACCGCTGCTTCTCCTGCTCCTGTTCCTTGGTCCCAACCCTTCCACTAGGCTCCACCACGCTCCGAGATGTCACCAATCATCTACCTGCTGATGTCTAATTTTGTCGCACTCTTACGATCGTTGTTGATTCTGCTGCTGCGGTGACTAGCTTTTTTTGATTTGCCCACACTCCAGCCTCGCGCTCCAAACTGCTCCTCTGACTCCCCAGAGGGGACTAGTTACCTCATGTCAGTAACACAGTGCAATATCATCTCAACCAAGCAGTCTCTGTGTCCATTGGGTGTTGGTCTGCAACACAAAACTACCATGAATTAAATATTATTTGGCAATCTCAGAGGCCACGGTGATAGCTGCTGTAGGAAACAAATGTCACACTGATGTAGGTGAAGCAATCTACATATTTTAACTTTTGCTCTGTATTTTCGACTCAATTCCAATTTTCCATTCTAGCTCATGGACAGTTAGTTTTTGATTTGGTCATTAATGCGGTGGGTTGTTTATATTAGGTAATGGAATACATCTCCATTTTAGGCACCCAGTGATAGCATTGAGCACGCCCAGGTTCGGGTGTAATGTGATCAGACTATTGCCCCCTTTCCTCTGCTCTGATTACATTTATGCAACCCCAGCCACTGTAGAGGATCCTTAATACATCTGTGAGATATTTGTAGCAAATATCCAAAGCAAATTAGGTCAACAGTGTAACAGCAGCATTATGTCCACTGGCTGGTTCCATTGGCGTTCGACAACAAACATTTCGCATTTCAACTTATATATGATGATGTAGCAGAAAAGGCCCTGATAGATCCAGCCTTTCCCATACAACTATCTTGTGCATCACATTATATATATTCCCGCCACATCCTGAAGCCATGTGATCTCCTGGGATTGATGAAGAAACATATAAAACCCAGGTCAATTAGGGAAAATAAAATCTGTAAAATTCCTCTCCGAACCCTATAGCCCGCTCTGGCCTATATTTAATGTTACACAGTACCTGCCTTTTGTATGGACTGATCTGCGCCCCAGCCAGAAACTGGCCCAGCTCTCACTTGAAGGAACAATGCAAACGAGTTCACCACACGAGCTGGCAGTCTGTTCCTGAGGCCATCTATCCTCTGGGGAAAGAACTGCCTCCTGGCATTAATCTAGTTCCAGCCTTGCATAACTTGAGATTGTAGCCCCTGGTGCTCCCTAACTTACTTACTGGAAATAAACTGTTGACTCAGCACCTTTGCATAGTTGTGCAGCAGTTTTGGTCGTGCATCAACATGATTTGGTGATAACAACTTGGGCCTGATCTGACATTCACGTACTCTAAAGACAAGCGGTTATGAGAATTTCTTCAAGAAACCCCCTCATACCATCTCCTGTAGAACTCCAGTCCAATCTTTTTTTTAGGTTTTGAGGTGGGAGCTTTCAAAACATTTGCGGAACCTTCCAATTTCTAGGCAAAGTGAACAGTCCCACAGATATCAAAGTTAAACTAGTTGCCGGGGAGTGGAGCTCTGTGTGTGTGGTTGCATTGCATTGCATTGCTCTGCAGGGGCTTGTCAGACTGAGGCCAGTCTGCAGTCACATAAGGTTCTGCCGATCATTCATTGGACATCTCCGATTGGTAGCTGCAGTGTCCATTTCTTGCTGGATAGGGAAAATCGCACATTTTGAAATGACACTGCAACAATTTTCAAACCAAGTCCAATTACCCTGTACTGCTATGTGGCAGAGCTCAGTCTCGGTTTAATTCGCTCCTTCAGTAATCCAGAGGGAGTTTTTAATGCACTCATCAAATTGATTCAACAGTTATATTATTGATACGATGGTGTAGGCAAAGGATTTTTATTGGTGTTACGCTCTCCAATGCACAATTACCAAATTTGTTGAAAATAGGCAGAGAGTTGTTCTTATTACAATAGTGTTACATATTTGTTGCAGCCTTTAAAGTACAGGGCCTCGACATTCCTGGGAGCTCACTTTTGTGGCAGACCAGAGTTTTCCTCCTGCTGAGCCCTAGGCTGGGAGGCCCTGTCTCCAATCTTTACATGGTCAGGGTGGGCTGCTGATGCCTATAAGGGCGCATTAAGGAGAAGCTGGATAAGTACATAAGGGAGAAAGGAATCAAAGGATATGTTGATTGGGTGAGATGAGGTAAAGTGTGAGGAGGCTTCTGTGGAGCATAAACCAATTGGGCCGAATATACTGTTAACGTGTTGTAAAACTATGTAATACTATTAGTGGTACTTGCCTCAAGCTAACCATGTAAGGTGAAACGGTACATAGCCATTATACCTCAGGACCCTTCCAAGATCCAACGAGGCTAAAGAGTTTCAAGTTTTGAGCTCCAAAAGAAATAATTTTTCTTCCGGGATCAGTTACTTTATTCTAGAGAAGGTTTGGAGGCTTTTCAGGAGACCTTTAAAGGATTCACACCATTGCTCAGCTGCCCTGAGTTCTTATCGGGCTTTTTAAGAGAACAAATGATGGTATTTTCCAAGGTAAGCTAAGATCTCTCCATGACATGCCTGCTTGACGTAAGATCTGCCCATTCCCACTGCCTCTCCCCACTAGAAGTTAAAGGATTAGTCTAAATGAGGCAAAATCCCAATCTGAAGAGCCTCCGCATGTTCAGTCTGCCCTGATGGTTGTGGCAGGCAATAGTACTAAACGAAGTACTAAAGTGCTGTGTGCACTGGTGAAACAGAGTTTTGTTGGGTTGGCGCCCAGTGTAGATGCAGCCCTCAAATTCTATGGTTTCTCCCAACAGCAAAGTCGTTGAGAAGCTGGGTCAGAAATGGGACTCTATATTTCTACCACCGATACCTTATGCTTTGATGTTTAACATGTACACAAACGATACTCAGCTCTAACTCACTTACCATCTCTCTCTCGAGTTCTCCAAGGTCTCTAATTTGTGTCATTGGATGAGTAAAATTTTCCTCCAATTAAATACTGGAACACCAAAGCCATTGTCTTCGGTCCCTGCCACAAACTCCATTCCCGAGCCACCGACTCCATCCCTTTCTCTGGCACCTGTCTGAGGCTGAATGGACTGTTCACAACCTTGGTGTCATATTTGACACTGGATGAGCTTCCGACCACATAGCCGCTTCATCACCAAGATTGCCTACTTCCACCTCTAATATCGTCCGACTCTGCACAAGCCTCAGCTCATCTGCTGCTGAAACCCTCATCCATGCCTATATTACCTCTAGAACTGAGTATTCCAAAGCTCTCCTGGCCGGCCTCTTGTCTTCTACCCAACATAAGCTGGAGCTCATCAAAAACTCAGCTGCCCATATCCTAATTCGCACCAAATCCTGTTCACCCATCAGCCCTGTGCTTGCTGACCTACATTGGCTCATGGTCCAGTAACGCCTAAATTTAAAAATTCTCATCCTTGATTTCAAATCCTTTCATGGCTTCACTTCTCCCTATCTCTGTAACCTCCTCTCGCCCTACAAACCTTCTAGATCTCTGTGCTCCTCTAATTCTGGCCTTTTGCACATCCTGATTTTAATCGCACTGCCATTGGTGGTTGTGTCTTCAGCTGTCTAAGCCCTAAACTCTGGAACTCCCTCCCTAAACCTCTCCACCTCTGTACCTCTCTCTCCTCCTTTAAGACGCTCCTTGAAACTTGCCTCTTTGCTCAAGCTTTTGGTCATATGTCCTGTTATATGGCTCGGTGTCAAATGTTTGATAATGCTCCTGTGAAGCACCAGTTATTGTTGTTGAATTGAGAGAACAGCAAGCATCACTTGATGAGGGAGGTACAGCCACACACCCTTATTCTGCCACTCAGGTTAAGGTACTTGGTAAGTTTAATTAACCTGGATATGTTTCAAATTAAGCTGAGGAAAAGAATATATAACGTGCCAGATTTTTCTGTCAAAATAACAATGAGACTAATGGCACTCTCTTATTTATGTGCAAATGGTACAGCAACTTCAGGCAAGGGGCAGGTACACAATTAAATTCAGAAATCTAACAGTTGCTGTTCACCATTAGCTTTGTGAAAACGACATCTCGCTGTCGGGCTCACCATTGAAAAGCATTGAATGTATTTGTGTAGTGGATGCGAACTAAACTCGCCATAAAGTTGTAATTTCAAGTAAAAGTAAGTGTTAATAACTGCCAGTCAACTTCTGGCACTGAAAATTAACTCTTACAAGTATGGAGTCTCATTCCTTCAGATTTTAATTCTTGGAGATTTAAAAAATGTAGAATTAATTTTTTTCTTAACTTTCTGTCTCTTTTTCTCTTAATCCAATCTTTCTTTCCTCTCTTTCAATACCTGATTTGGCATTACATTCACCCACTCTAATTTACACTTCCTTTTCAGTCCTTGCACTGTTAAATTCACAATCCTTCAATTTGATTGGTTATGGAAATGCATAGTTGCTTGCCCTGTTCTCTCAGATCACAGTTACCCTGTTTCCCTCACTGCGACACTCTCAGCTCGCACTTTCAGCAACTTGCCACGCTAAAATATTAAAACCTAAATGTGCAAGGGCAAGTCTAACGAACAGCATACGGTGTTAGATGCCCCATCACAGCAAATTACGGCCCAATGCATTTGCTTTCTGGTCATCGACTTAAAAGAAAATTACATTCTAAACTTAAAAACAAAATTGTGGCTCCAGCTTACCTGGTGCTGACGCACTCTGGTTCTGTGTCACTGCCAAAGGGTTCAAATACTAGAGGCAGCCATTTATTTTTGGCACCATCAAAAGTGGGGAGAGTGCTGATCAGTGCATGTAGCAGAAGAAAGTTGGTCCCTGAGGTACATTTGTGAGTACTGGGGGTGGGATCCTATTTCAGGATTTGAGAGGAGATACCTGGTTCCAGGAGCACAGGAAGAGGTGTCCTCGGGTCCAGGAACACTGGGGCGTAGAAAAGCAGAGTATTTTTTAAACGGTGAGAGATTGGAAAATGTCAGTGTTCAGAGGGACCTGAGTGTCCTTGTACACAAATCACTGACAGTTAACATGCAGGTGCAGCAAGCAATTAAGAAAGCAAATGGTATGTTGGCCTTTTACAAGGGGATTTGAGTACAAGAGTAAAGATGTCTTACTGCAATTATATAGGGACCTGGTGAGACCGCACCTGGAGTATTGTGTACAGTTCTGGTCTCCTTACCTAATGAAGGACATACTTGCCATTGAGGAAGTACAATGAAGGTTCGCCAGACTGATTCCTGGGATGGAGGGGGGGGGCGGTGGTTGGGATTGTCCTATGAGGAGAGATTGAGTAGACTAGGCCTATATTCTCTAGAGTTTCGAAGAATGAGAGGTGATCTCATTGAAACATACATAAGGGTTTGACAGGGTAAATGCAGGAAGGATGTTTCCCCTTGCTGGGGAGTCTAGAACCAGGGAGTCACAGTCTCAGAATAAGGACTGAGATGAGGAGAAATTTCTTCACTCAGAGGGTTGTGAATCTTTGGAATTCTCTAGCCGAGAGGCTGTGGATACGAAGTTGTTGAGTATATTCAAGACAGAGATCGATAGATTTTTGAATATTAAGGGAATCAAAGGATATGGAGATAGTGCAGGAAAGTGGAGTTGAGGTAGATCAGCCATGATCTATTGAATGGGGGAGCAGGCTCAAGGGGCCGAATGGCCTACTCCTGATCCTATTTCTTATGTTCTTATAGGTCCAAGGGTTTAGGAGTAAAGGGAACGGAATCGAGAGATTGGCAGCCCTGTGATGAGGGATTAGCAGGGCCTAAGATAATGTGAGTCAGCCCACCCCCAGCCCCTGTATTGGCTCTGAGCAGTCAGCTTGGACCCCAGCTTGAAGCTTGCATTCGTATTGTACTTTGTGCCAATACTATTTTTGCTGACTGCACACACATGTTTAGCAAATACAGGACTGAAGTGTGAGCAGTGCTACAAAATGTGTCTCTCTATCTCTCACACGCACAATCTTAAAGCTTTCATTAAGTAAAATGTTTTTGTAATGTTTTCTCATGATCAAAAAACACTTTTTGAAAAGCTTTTGTATTTCAAAATTCAATGCATTTGTTTTTATTTTGAAAAAAACAGAAAAACTCAAATTATAAAGTCTGTCTGTTTCTCTGTTTCGCTGGCCAGCTATCTGGCTTTTGCTGTCTTTGAGCTTAAAAAATTTACACTTGATAAAATGTGAAATTTTACCTGAAAATGTCATGCCACAACTTGTTTGTAAATAAATTTGAGAAACTTAAAAATGCTTTGACACTTTAAGATGTACTCTTCTTATGAATCAGCCTGCCACTGGCATTGACCGGACCCGACCGATGCATAAGAACCTAAGAAATAGGAGCAGGAGTAGGCCATACGGCCCCTCGAGCCTGCTCCAATGGACTCAGCTCCACTTCCCCGCCCGCTCCTCATAACCCCTTATCCCCTTATTGTTTAAAAAAACTTTATTTCTGTCTTATATTTATTCAATGTCCCAGCTTCCACAACTGTCTGAGGCAGTGAATTCCACAGAGTTATAACCCTCTGAGAGAAGAAATTTCTCCTTATCTCTGTTTTAAATGGACGGCCTCTTATTCTAAGATCATGCCCTCTAGTTCTAGTCTCCCCCATCAGTGGAAACATCCTCTCTGCATCCACCTTGCCAAGCCCCCTCATAATCTTATACGTTTCAAAAGATTGCCTTTCATTCTTCTGAACACCAATGAGTAGAGGCTCAACCTACTCAACCTTTCCTCATAAGTCAATCTCCTCATCCACAGAATCAATCGAGTGAACCTTCTCTGAACTGCCTCCAAACAAGTATATCTTTTCGTAAATATGGAAACCAAAACTGCACGCAGTATTCCAGGTGTGGTCTCACCAATACTTTATATAGCTGCAGCAAGATTTCCTTGCATTTATACTCCATCCCCTTTGCAATAAAGGCCAAGATACCATTGGCCTTCCTGATCACTTGCTGTACCTGCATACTATTTGTTGTGTTCCTGACACAGATTAGACTGCACACAGGGAGGTTAAAGTAACAATGAGCTCAGTCTTTTATTAAGACACTCCAGAGTGAGGAACAGGCCTTAGGGGAGATGCACTCTCTGGTGGCGGAACATGGGAGTGCATGCTTTACAGATACACAACATCACTCCGCCCCCCCAAAGTCAAAGTGAAAACTATTTATAAGGTGAGGCTATCGGGAGCCTTTCTTTCCCTGGTGGACCGCCTCGGTACAAATGTCTGTTCTGGTGTGTTGGTTGTGCTCTCGCTGGGCTGGCGTGTTGTTGGCCCTGCAGGGCTGATGGGTGAGCCTGGCCTTGCTGGGCTGTTGGGCGTGATGAATTTGATTTCCTGGTCCAGGGTGGTGTCGTTGATCCTTCGGGTGTGTGTTGTGGGCTCGAAAAAGGTGGTGTCTGCTGCAGGTTGTTCAGGGCAGTGTGTGAACCGCAGCCTCGTTTGGTCCAGGTGCTTTCTGCAAATTTGTCCATTGTCTAGTTTGACTACAAACACCCTACTCCCTTCTTTAGCTATCACCGTGCCCGCGATCCACTTGGGACCATGTCCATAGATTAGCACATACACAGGTCATTCAGATCAATTTCCCATGACACAGTGGCACGACCATCATATACATTTTGTTGCTGCCGCATGCTCTATCTGATCATGTAGGTTGGGGTGAACCAGCGAGAGTCTGGTTTTAAGTGTCCTTTTCATGAATAGCTCAGCCGGGGGCACCCCTGTGAGCGAGTGTGGTCTTGTGCGGTAGCTGAGCAGTACTCGGGACGGGCGGGTTTGGAGTGAGCCTTCTGTGACTTGTTTAAGGCTCTGTTTAATTGTTTGTACTGCCCGCTCTGCCTGCCCATTGGAGGCTGGTTTAAACGGGGCCGAGGTGACATGTTTGCTCCCATTGCGGGTCATGAATTCTTTAAATTAGGCACTGGTGAAACATGGCCCGTTGTCACTGACCAGTATGTCAGGCAGGCCGTGGGTGGCAAACATGGCCCTCAGGCTTTCAATGGTGGCATTGGCGGTGCTTCCCGACATTATTTCACATTCAATCCATTAAGAAAAGGCATCCACCACCAGGAACATTTTACCGAGAAATGGGCCCGCATAGTCGACATGGATCCTTGACAATGATCTGGAGGGCCAGGACCACAAACTTGGTGGTGCCTCTCTGGATGCGCTGCTCAACTGAGCACACACGCTGCATTGCCGTACACAGAAATTTAAGTCAGACTCGATAACGGGCCACCGCACGTGGGATCTGGCTATCGCTTTCATCATTACTATACCCGGGTGTCTGCTGTGGAGATCCGAGATGAACGTCTTCCTGCCCTTTTTGGGTAGCACTACGTGGTTACCCCACAACATGCAGTCTGCCTGAATGGACAGCTCGTCCTTTTGCCGCTGAAACGGCTTGAATAGCTCTTGCATTTCAACAGGGATGCTGGCCCAGCTCCCATGCAGTACACAGTTTTTTTTTATACTCGGGACAGCAGAGGAGCCAGGCTGGTCCAAGTCCTAATCTGGCGGGCCGTGACAGGTGATTTATCATTTTCAAACGCTTCCATGACCATCAATAAGTGTGCGGGCTGCGCCACCATCAACAAGTTTGCAGGCTGCGCCATTTCCACCCCCATGGTGAGCAATGGTAGCCGACTGACAGCATCCGCACAGTTCTCGGTGCCTGGCCTGTGGCGGATTGTATAGTTATACGCTGATAGCGCCAGTGCCCACCTTTGTATGCGGGCTGAGGCATTAGTATTTATCCCCTTGTTTTCAGCGAACAGGGATATGAGGGGCTTGTGATCGATTTCCAGTTCAAATTTGAAGCCAAACAGGTACTGATGCATTTTCTTTACCCAGAACACACACGCTAATGCCTCTTTCTCAATCATGCTGAAGGCCCTCTCGGCCTTAGACAAGCTCCTGGAGGCATAGCGACAGGTTGCAACTTCCCCGCAACTTTAGCTTGTTGTAATGCACACCATACTCCGTACGATGACGCATCACATGCTAGCACAAGTCTTTTACACGGGTTATACAATACAAGCAGCTTGTTGGAGCATAAAATGTTTCTGGCTTTCTCAAAAGCAATTACTTGTTTTTTTCCCCATACCCAGTTCTCACCTTTACGCAATAACACATGTAAGGGCTCTAAGAGGGTGCTTAACTCCGGTAGGAAGTTACCAAAATAGTTGAGGAGTCCCAGGAACGACCGCAGTTCTGTGGCCTGGGCGCGTTGCTGTTTGCCTCTGTCTTGGCGCCTGTGAGCCAAATGCTGTCCGTCGCAATCTTTCTCCACAAACACTCCACTTTTGTTGCCATGAAGACGAATTTCGACCTCTTCGGTCGCAGCCTTACGCGTGGTACCGACTTGAGTAGGTTTTCCATGTTTCTCTGGAAGATCGCTGCAGCCGACCGAATTCCAAACAAGCATCTATTGTGGCTGAACAGTCCCTTGTGCGTGTTAATGCAGGTGAAGCCCTTCGAAGACTCCTCCAGCTCCTGCATCATGTAGGCCGAAGTCAGGTTGAGCTTGGTGAACGTCTTGCCCCCTGCCAGCGTCGCAAATAGGTCGTCTGCTTTAGGCAGCGGGTATTGGTCCTGTAGTGAGAAACGATTAATAGTTAATTTATAATCGCCGCAAATCCTGACTGTGCCATCACTTTTGAGTACTGGAACAATCAGGCTGGCCCACTCGCTGAATTCCACTGGGGAGATGATGCCCTCGCGTTGCAGCCTGTCCAGCTCGATTTTCACTCTCTCCCTCATCATGTGAGGTACCGCTCGCGCCTTGTGGTGAATGGGTCGTGCCTCTGGGACCAAGTGGATCCGCACCTTCGCCCCGGAAAAGTTTCCAATGCCAGGCTCAAAAAGGGAAGGAATTTTGTTAAGAACCTGGGTACATGAGGCCTCATCGACATGTGATAGTGCTCGGATGTTATCCCAGTTCCAGCGGATTTTGCCCAACCAGCTCCTTCCAAGCAGTGTGGGGCCATCGCCCAGGACAATCCAGAGTGGCAATTCATGCACCGTGCCCTCGTAGGTGACCTTGACCGTGGCGCTGCCCAGGACAGTGATGAGCTCTTTGGTGTCCCTTCTCAGTTTCGTGTGGATGGGGCTCAGGGCTGGTCTGAGTGCCTTGTTGCACCACAGTCTCTCAAACATCTTTTTACTCATGATGTATTGGCTAGTGCCAGTGTCCAGTTCCATGGCTATGGGTAAGCCATTCAATTTTACATTTAGCATTATAGGTAGACATTTCGTCTCAAATGTGTGCACCCCGTGTACTTCAGCATCTGCCTCCTCTCTCTGAGGCTCGAAATTGCTTTGATCCACCATGGACCGGTCTTCCTGTGCCACGTGCTGATTGGCAGGTTTTTGCAGAGCTAGCAGCTCGCCTGCAAGCTCGTTGGAGGTGTCCCATTGTTCCACAGCTCTTGCAAACATACCCTTTGAAACGGCATGAAAAGGCTGAATGGAAGCCTCCACAATGCCAACAAGGTTTAAATTGCCTTGCATTCATCCTTTGTTGCGGACTCTCAGATTGCAGCGGTTCAATAAGGCGGCTCACCACCACCTCTCGAGGGCAATTCAGGATGGGTAATATATGCTGATTTGCTATCGACGCCTAAATCCCATGAATGAATAAAAAATAAGCAAAAAAACAAGGGGGCCACGCGGGAACACTCAAATCCTTGCTGACTCCTCTGGGCAGCTCTGTGCTCAACCCGCCTACCGTCTGCCCATTGGTCATTCACACGTGAAAACCAGCCCCTTGTGTATTGTCACTGAATTTATTGGGCAGACACTATTGCTTAACTTTTGTTAGTTATAATATAAATTACTATTTTGGTTCTGTTCTTTTGGCTTTTCTGATTTTACTGCTCATTTTTCTTTGATTTCTTTTACGCTCATCTTCAGATTTCCTTCTCTGCCAGTCTTCATTCTCCTTCTCCACTTTGCTTCTATCTCTTGTTTTTCTTAAATGGGTTTCCATTGTTCCTTTGTTCCCATCTATTTTTTAGGGTGAGGGCAGGAATAGAGTAAAATAAACCGATGTGTGAAAGATCAGTGCTGAATTGATGGATGCCCATAAAATAACCCATGCCGAATGTAAGCTACGGTTTTACATCGACTAAAACTTTCATCTTGACCAGAACTCGGGCAAGTGGATTGTCAACATCAGACATGTGATGATTTCCATGAATCTCTCTGCTTACTCTGTGTGGAACAATATGTTGCCCGAGTGCCATCATTTTTCAAAGCAAGTCTTTGAAGCAGTGAGAATTCTGGTATCTGAGTGATGATGAATCGCTGTCTGCAACAAATCATTCCAATGAAAATAGAAAGCATTGACAGGTGCATGCTGATGTAAGATTTTTTAATATCAATGAAGAGAGATATATAATCCATTTACGGGATCAGTTACATTGATGTTTTTCATCGACAAAGTTAATGTTTTAATGACTCGAAGTGCAATTTATAGAATCATCAGATAAAATTTGAAAGTGGTTTGTAGAATATATGTGGGGATTTGAATTTATTCTTGTGTGTATGGCAAGCAGTTACTGAATTGTCAACAAATACAATTAGAAACTAGACCTACCTGGAAATGTTGATTTCTGGATTCTTTTACCTCAATCTGGTTCAGCAAAATTACTGAAACGAATACCGTTTGTGCTTTAAACAAAGCAAGCTTTTATTTAAAAAGCAAATCCCGATCGGGGACTTTATCAGACAGAAGGAATGCAAGTCTGTTCGAACGCACTCACTTCCTACGGACAAAGTGACGTTACATTGTAAAGGGACGATGGTTATACATTTTCGGCAAAAGATAACAAGATAGGGCCAGAGTGACATCCCAGCTCAGCCCATCTCTTTTGATCCCTCCTTCCCTTTGTCCACTCATAAGCCGACCCAAGCATGGTCCGATTTTAAACAAAGACCTTCTGTCAATGTTTCAGGTTAATAACATGATTTAATAAGACCTTGAGGTTTTTCTGCAAGCTGTGGGTTTTGTTTCAATATGTGTTAGTGTTGTAACATTTCGCAGTCTCGCGTCTGAGATGTCATGGCTATTCCTCCATGAATTCTTTGTTAGCTTATACTGTCCCTATACAATTCCCACGTTCTCAACTTCAATGTCTCTATACATTTTTAAACATTCACATTCCCCCCTTTTATCATTCCATGATAACACTTAGGAACATTCTAGGAGTATCGCATTCATCCGTTCACACTCTATTTCCTGAATCATATTGTTGTTAGTGTCGAGTAGTTCTTTAGTTCGTTGGATCATAACTCGGGAGCCCTTGACCACAAGAGGGTTTGCTAACCTTGCCATCATTACTTTACAACAAAGGTTAAGGCAACCAACAATTAGATAGGATCTCCAAGATCCATCTGATAGCCAATCAAACCAGCTAGATCCTTCTGCTGGTGTGGATAACTTCTTCACCTCCCTTCTTATGTGATCAGCGAGATTGGTTATGTTTTCTGAACTATCAGGAATGTAAGTGCAACATTCAGATCCTATCAGGGCACATGTTTCCCCTTTCTCAGCTAACAGGTTATTGAGGGCCATTCGGTTTTGTAATGCTACGGTCCTTATTGCTACCATTTCAGCTGTGATGCCCTCCAGAGCTTCAGCAGTATTGTATTGGCCCCCCTCCTCTCGTGATAGTTTGGCTCTGAATCCATCTGACAGTCTCAGTTTGGGTTAGTGGAACGGGGCGCAAAGGAATTCCCCCTTTGGAATGTATAGGGAATGTATAGGAAATGTGAACACACCCAACATCTAGAAAAGGTCCCATTTTGCGCATAAACATAAGACATGTACAAAAAGGTGTTTACATGGAGCTCTCATCTCTCTCTCCCCTCCCATGCACCGAAACTGTCATATATCAACACTATTATACAGACTGTGGCATACAGACAGTTTCATCTTATGGCTCAGGATTCAGATAAATAGTCCAATTATTTTGCTGATTAAAAGAGTTCAGTTTTCCCGTCTCTCTTCTTAGGTCACCGTCGGTGTAGCTGGCTGTCTATCACTACGGGTAAAAGTTCAAACTGGTCCACGTTCCAATTAGGATGCCAACGGCCTTGTTCAGCTATGGAGAAGAGGAAGTCTGGAACAGAAACAGGAGTTAGAATAACCAGTAAAATAGGTTCGTTAGAGGGTGGTGAGCTTGCAGTGGTGCAGGTGAACCCAGGCACTTTTCCCCTCAACCTTGGCTGCAGTGGGGGTAGTGAGTAACACCTGAAAAGGCCCCTCCCATTGTGGCTCTAATCCCTTCCGAATCCATACTTCCCTGGTGCCACGAGGGACAATTCGGGTAAAACTGGGAGGTCGAGGTGAGCATCTTGAACCTGGTTGTGAGCTAGTCGCAGAGCCTGAGTCAGAGAAAGAACATAGGTGGTCATCAGTCGAGTTGAGATCTAGGAACAATTTCCCTCATTAACACCTTAACAACAGTTTGAGCCTTATTGTCCAGGTTAGGGTAGGCTTCAATTCATCTGCTAAACACATCTACTATTACTAACACATATTTGTAACACTGAACTTTTTGCAACTCAATGTAGTCCAACTGAAATGTCTCAAAGGGACCTTCAGGTAGGGGCGTTTTACCCCAATCACAGGGGACTCCCTTCCCTGGATTATGTTGCTGGCCAACCAGGCAATGACTACTGATGTTCTGGGCGAGCGCCTGGAGTCCAGGGTGCCACCAAGTAGCCAAAAGTGTATCACTCGTGGTTCTTGCTCCACAATGAGTAGCAAAATGCATACAATCAATAACCCATAGAGCCAACTCGTCAGACATGCAAGTCTGTTCCGCGGGAGTGGTCCAGAGTTTAGAAACATTGTCATAAGTACATCCATAATATTTCCACAACAGTTTATCTTTTTCAGGAGCGTCCTCCTGTGCTTTTATAACATCTTGGATGGTTGGTATTGGTTTTTCCGAGGCTAATTTATCCTTCGCAGGATTTTTTTAGTCTGACTCATCATTTTGAGCACTACCATCTGTTGGTCACGAGAGGCCTGTTTAGCCTCTTTGTCAGCACAGTGGTTCCCTATATCAACCGGGGATTTTCTGGTGGTGTGGTCCCGGTACATTTAACAACGGCAATGTGCTTAGGGAGCATGAGGGCTTGCAACAAATCAGATACTAGTTGCTTATGGGATATCTCATTCCCCTGTGAGGTTAGGAATCCCCTATTTTTCCATAATTGTCCGAAATCATGGGCCACCCCAAAGGCATACCTAGAGTCGGTATAGATATTGACTTTGAGATCTTTGGCCAAGATACAGGCTCGAGTGAGGACGAATAGTTCAGCTTGTTGGGCAGCATAGGCGGTTTCAAAAGCGGCAGATTCCAAGACCTGATTCTCCTGGTTTACTATGGCGTATCCTGAGATTCGTCTACCTTCTGGATTAATTCCGTCAACATACATAATACAGTCTGGATCTTCCATTGGTACACCAACAAAATCTTCCCTGACTGATGTGGCCTCTTAAATTAAAGATAAACCATCATGACTGGGTTCTTCCTCATCTTGGGGTGGCTCAGTAAGAAAACAGGCCGGATTAATTGCAGTACAGTGCCGAAAGGTCAGTTTAGGATTGCCTGTGATTTCAGTGGGTTCTGTCGGATAGAGGGCCAGTCCACATTGCCCTGCACTGGGATCTCAATCGGATCAATGGGAGTATCACTTGGGAGTGGTCCTCTGCCCACACATGAGGATCCACATAGTCAGGTATTTGCACATCCCGGCTGGTAGGGTCAGCCTCGTCTATAGCCTGGTGCACCATAACTTCCAAATCTTTAGCGTGGTGGGGCTCTTTTTTCAACCACGCTGCCCCTCGCTGCAGGAGGAACGCCATCTTGCCTCTGTCCTCGAGGTCGACTGCCTTGATCCTTCTCTCCCGCGATTCTGCCACAACCGCTGGAAGGGTACCTATGAAATTGATCATCTTCTCCAGGAGTCCTGCCACTGGAGCTGGGAAGGTATTTTTAGATCGTTCCAGTCGGATCATTGCCACGCAGTCGTGATGGATGGTCTGTGGCTCAGGTGCTGCACTGGTCTGTTCTCTGGTGCCTGGCCCAAGCAAAGGTGAGGTTTTGCTCTGCCTCTGAGCATGGGGGACATCGATTGCTGGAGTGAAGAGGTCTTCCCATTTCCACTGGGATCGTATGCTAGGGTCACGTGATAGGGTGCCTGCGGCAGGTCCAGAGACCACCACTGAGGGGTTCTAGTGGTATACTGCCACTTAAGGGTTCCCTGTTTTACAATAATCCCATCATCTCCACACTCCAAATGCAACTGGAATTTGCAGAGGAGGTCTCTAGCCATCAAGTTACAGTCCAGATTGGTTGTGATAACAAATCGATGTTCCACCGATTCTTCCTGGTAACCCATTTTAACCGGTTCTGACACCGGGAATGTAGAGACTTGTCCCAGGAATCCTGAAAGTTCCTGTGTTTCAGTAGAGGCAGGGAGTTTAAGCTTTGATTGTACAGAAGACATGAAGGCTCCCGTATCTATCAAAAAAGGTTGCCACTCATTCAGAATTGGTTCGTCGTCCGGGGAGGATCCCTGCACAATCAATACGAATCGGGGGACGGTTGGCCAAAGGGGTTGTTCTGGGAGAAGTTAGTGTAAGATCCCCGTCCTCTCCCCCCTTGCCCCCCTCCTCTTCCTCTTCCTTTTTCGTGCTGATGGGAGGGACAATTTCTATTCCAATGTCCTTCTTGCCCACAAATAAAGCATCCATCTCGTCTTTCCCAGCCCCGACCTCTTCCCATACCAGGCCGGGGACAGTAGGGCGGCCCGTAATTAGCAGGGCCCGGGCCAATTGGGTGTTTGATATAACCGTATCCCTGTTTATCCACCCAACCCTGCACGCAATACTGCGGTTCCATCTGGTATCCCCTTGGGTCGGGTTTTGGTCCTTCCACCCGAGGCGGTTCTTCCTTTCTAGTCACATATTCAGTCTTGACCCGGGTTGGGGGCGCACCTCCCCCCTCTCCTTTCTTTTCCTGCCAATAATATTTAACCGCCCTTTCCATCTGGGCTTTACTATTATCTGCCCAATTATTTGTCCGAATAGCGTGAGCAACCGAATAGGGCAGGCACTGAAGTAGGATAGTGCAAAATTGAGGAGAATCCTCTCCTGCCCTGAAGGCATTATCTCCTGATTGACTCCCGTATATTTCAATCGGCAGTTTATTCACGCTTGGGTTTAGTTTCTAATACTGTGGCCATACTGATGGGCTTCTGAAGGGTCGTGGTGAGAGAATTGAAGATAGCGTTTAGGCGATCCTGGATATCGTTAGGGTGAGCAACCAACAATGCATCATGAGTAGCACGTCCTAGGTGAGTTAGAAATCGGGTGTGTTCAGTTGGGCTCAAGGTTTGCTTTACCAAGGCCCACAGGTCCCTTGATTCTGCATTATAAACTGAAATAGTTGTTCGAAGATCACATAGACATCTATAGTGGGGTGGTCTGCAGCTTGTTGTGCATCAGGGTTTGGCATTGGTCTGACAGGGAATCGGTGTCGGGACTTTGGGATCTTGGAAATCATTTCTAGGTCGGAGGATGTTTCGGAGCTGTGTGACTGCTTGACAGTTCTGCGTCTCGATCGGCGGGGATGTTTGCTATGTCTTTCACAACTTGGACTGGTAGATTGACTCGAAGATTTACGGGACTGTCTGTGATATCGAGATATAGTTCTGCCCTTTTGAGTGTGAGATCTGGTCCTTTCGGCTATATTGCTTGTGAACTGGGGATCCGAATCGCTATCAGAGGATGAGGAGTCAGTTTGGGTTTGTTGCTTTGGTGGTATGGGGTTATTTTTAACTCCTCTCGCCGGAGTGTAAGGTGGAGGGTGTTGGGAAGAGGACTGGAGCAAGGGGCCAGGGGGTGCGGGAGGCGCCGTTGGGCGCTGAGTCAGTGACCACTCATCAATTTCATCATCAGCCTTGGTTAACACAAAGCCAGCCATTTGACTACGTAGTCGGTCAATACCTTTCTCAGAGGTCCCAGAGGATCTCTTAGTAAGTTTCTCGTGCGCACATTCTTTTTTTAAGACGTCTACAGTTTTAACATGTGTTCCCTCTGTCAATGAGAGTCCTAATTTAATAGCATTTATTTGCTAACTTGACAGAAGTGATGCATCTTTTAATTTTAATTTTTGACAATCCCTGTACTTTTTTTTGCTACCTCTACGCTTCTAGTGCCATCTAGAGGCCACTGGTCATCTCCTAATAATTTGTTCAGGGCTCCTGATAATTTTCTAAAGTCTTCAGCTCTTTCAGGGAATTCCTCATATAACTTTTGTAGCGGACTATCCGCATCCGTTGTTTTATCCAACTGATTACCCATTTTCACGCTGCCCCTCGTATTACCGTGTCATTACGCGTTCGCGTCGTCGTGCGATTTGAACAAACTTAAAATAAACACAGACTTTACTGAAACTAACACTAACTTTGAACAAACTCAAAATAAACAGACTTTACTAAAGCTAACACTGACTTCCGCGTCGCCCCGCGGTTCGCGTCACCGCGCGATTTAAAACACTTTAAAACACTTAAAATAAACAGAGACTTACTGAAACCAGCACTGACTTTTATATCACCCCGCGGTTCGCGTTGCTGCACGTTCGCGTCGTCCCACGTTCACTCGGCCGCGCGCTCGCGCCGCCGCACGTCCCGCGCCACTACGCGTTCCACGCTGCTGCGCGTCTGCGTCAGCCCTCCTTCACTCGGCCGCACGCTCGCACATCTCGCGTCGCTACGCGTTTTACGCTGCTGCGTGTCTGCGTCAGCCCTCCTCCACTCGGCCGCACGCTCGCGCCGCCGCACGTCTCGCGTTGCTGCGTGTTCGCGCCGCCGCGCGCTTCTCTCACCCTACCTTTCAAGTTGCTGCGTGATTTATATTCAATCAGTGCCTAGACGGGCCAAGTGATATACAAGGTCGACGTCACACCTGACTTGAACACCTATCCTCTATTTAATTCCCCATAAACTTTACTTAATTCCCTGAGAGCCTAATTTTCTAAATTTGATTTCTTATGAGCCTTATTTAATTTCTTTTAGTCTCCAAATTTCCCTATCCTTTCGCGTCACTGCGCAGTTTAAATCCAATCAGTCAATGAAAGCCCTAATTTAATGGAGTTTTTCTGCCAACTGGACAGGAGTGATTTTTTTTTTAAGACTGCAGTGGAATTTTTCTCATAATTTAAAATCTCAGAACATTTTTTTTTTAGCACCTATTTAGTGCGTTACTTTTTTTTTTGTCTTTTCCATAACTAGAGAGAAGTCTGGCACGTAGGCTGTGGACTGCTTTTCGTTATCTCAATTGTTCCAGCCTCAAGGTCGTGTTACTTAATATATTTTTTTTTGAATCCATCTCAGTTGTTTTGCTGTGCCTTCTCTGAATGTTTTCTTTCGACAAGTAAGTGAGCATGTTAAATCCTTTTTTTTAACCACCGGGACCATGTATTTTTTTCTTTTTTTTTTACTCAACAAACCTATCCTTTGTGCATTTCCTGGCTCCATAACTTATCATCCAAATATACGTAATTCAATAAGGTTCACACTCTTAAACTTCCCACATACAGTACAACACTACGAAGGGTTAAAAAAACTTTCATTCTGTTTGAAAAAGTAGGTGGAGCTAAAACAAACCACAACTCCCCGGCTTTTTTTTTTAACAGTAAAAATCACAGAAGCATTTCTCATTTAAACAGACGTTCACAAGAGTCTCTTTTCTTTCCTATTAATTTTTGGATCCATGATTGATCATCTATCCCTATCTAGCTCTAACTATAACCTATTTTTCCAAGTCGCCGCTTGGTTTGCGTCATCGCGCAATTTCCCTATCTCTATCCCTATTCTAAGTTTGAAAGGTATTCACCAGATTGTCCTGGATCTCGTTCAGACACTACCTGAGAACTAGCGAATTGCTAAACTTTCCTCAGACTTTTGAAACCGGGGGAAACTGGAGCAGTATTGAAATCATACTCACTCCAGTGGCCACTTTCCCCTCGTCTCGTCCAAGGCTAGTCTGGCTCTTAATTCGCAAGTTTTCGGCAGTCGTCTGTTGAGATCCCACTTCTGACACCAGATGTTGATTTCTGGATTCTTTTACCTCAATCTGGTTCAGCAAAATTACTGAAACGAATACCGTTTGTGCTTTAAACAAAGCAAGCTTTTATTTAAAAAGCAAATCCCGATCGGGGACTTTATCAGACAGAAGGAATGCAAGTCTGTTCGAACGCACTCACTTCCTACGGACAAAGTGACATTACATTGTAAAGGGACGATGGTTATACATTTTCGGCAAAAGATAATAAGATAGGGCCAGAGTGACATCCCAGCTCAGCCCATCTCTTTTGATCCCTCTTTCCCTTTGTCCACTCATAAGCCGACCCAAGCATGGTCCGATTTTAAACAAAGACCTTCTGTCAATGTTTCAGGTTAATAACATGATTTAATAAGACCTTGAGGTTTTTCTGCAAGCTGTGGGTTTTGTTTCAATATGTGTTAGTGTTGTAACATTTCGCAGTCTCGAGTCTGAGATGTCATGGCTATTCCTCCATGAATTCTTTGTTAGCTTATACTGTCCCTATACAATTCCCACGTTCTCAACTTCAATGTCTCTATACATTTTTAAACATTCACAGAAAAATGCGAATGTGAATGGCGAAGAATGTTCTCCCTGGTTCGTTCCATTTGGTCATCCAAATCACTGCCAAGCTGAATGCCAAACTGCGTTCCTCGGATTTAACTTGGTTGAGATAGGAAGTCGTGATCTTTTTGGATATTTTCAAGCATGTGGAGTAGGAATTAGTTAAACTCTAGATTAGCAATTGTCTTGAGTTGGAAGCGGATTGAGAAAACTAAATATGCAGGCCTTCCATTTAATTCCAGCCATATGATTTGAGTTCAGGGTGAACTTTGTGCAGCTAACTTGCAAGAATGTAACCTGCCACACCAAGCACTTGGCATTAGAGGCAATGCAGTAACATGCATCAGTATTACCACGGAACTTCATTAAAAAAGTACAAGCGTTTATCTAAAACACATTTCTTTATTTGTACTGCTTTAGATATGACCGTGATTTCTCCTGAAGGAAGGTAAGCAAATATTGGGGTTGCTAGTTTTTAAATTGCATTGTTGAGGGTGCGCAGTGGGTTTATGTAGGTGGCTATCTGCCGACACACAGACCTCCCAAGTCTAGCTCGCAGTGCTGATTTTAACAGTTGAAACCCTTATTTGACTGACTAACCCTGTGGGAGACTAATGCCAATACAACAAGGCAAAAGTTTAACGATTGTGTAATTCTGTTCATTGCCATGTCATAATGCCTCCGATTTTATGTCTGGAAAGCACTGTAGTGTACTGTTGTGATTTTCATTTATCTAATCCCTGGATAGCTGACAGTTTGAGGGATTTGTATTTGAGCGATTTGTATTAAATTTTCAGCTCAGAAACACCTTAATGCTGCAAGAAATACTAATATTATGGGAATATAAGTGTACTCATGCCAAAAATAGTTTCATTATTGTAAGGAGAGAGGGATTTTCTACAAAACAAATTCTTAAAAATAGTTTTCCATGAAAATAGGGCAAGAGTTTCCTTCAATTGATTATGAATCGGTGGGAAAGCTCACCAGTAAATCACATATTTTTGATTGTTCTGTACTCCCTCTAGTCCATTTTCATCTTCCCCATTCTCCATCCTATTTTTTATTGCCTCAATGTTGCTATCTAACCTAACCTATTCTAACCTCTTGCTCTTCTAACGACTTAAAAACTCTTGATTTTCCTTCCTCGTGGTGTCCAATGCCTGTTTTGAAAAGAGAAGCTGTCCAAGCCTTGGCTGGAGAAAGCCTCGGAAAGCCTAATTTTAGCTAATGAAATTCCCAAGAATGAATATTGACCTGGAGTATGACGGTAGTGACCAGGTTAGTCTTGGATACAGAACAAACCGACCACATCATGAAGAGTTGTTAACAGGCAAGTGAACTCGGGGGCAGGCTATATAAACCAATCTTGGGACTATACCACAGACAGTACAGAAGGAGGCCATTTGGCTTAGCCTGCCTGTGCTAAGTTGCGCAAGCAATTCAAAACTAATCCCACTTCCCTGTGCTCTCCCCATAGCCTTGTATCTTTATCTGCTTGAAATCAATGCTTATTCAAATTAACTTCATGCAGAAGTCTCTGCCTCAACCACTCCTGTCACAAAGCATTCCATGCTCCAACAGCCATTTAGAAACATGTAAACAGGAGTAGGCCATTCGGTCCCTCGAGCCTTTTCTGCCATTCAATTAGATCATGGCTAATCTGTATTTTAACCCATCTTGTTTCCAGAAACCCATCATACCCTTGCCTAACAAAAATCTATCAATCTCAGTTTTGAAATTTTCAATTTGCATAAAGACATTTCTACTCATTTCAAATAAAAACAGAAGATACTGGAAACACTCAGCAGGTTAGGCAGCAACTGGGGAGAGAGAAACAGAGTTTAACGTTTCAGTTGGATGAACTTTCATACGAAGTGGCAGATGTTGAGAGATGAACAGCTTTTAAGGAAGTACAGAGCCAAGGAAAAAGGGGCACTGAAAAAAAAGGTCCTAATCTCTATCGTCACACTCTCACTTGTAATTATCTATTGACAATCCTTTGTCACTGACTCCCCAATTGGGGGAAATAGTTTTTTCTGACTCACTTGATCACAAACCTTCATCATTTTAAGAACCTTTATTAAATCTTCTCTCGGTCTTCTCTGCTCCAATGGAAATAGTGGCACTATCTTGAGCCTTTTTTTGTAATTATAGAATCGCATCTTTGGCATCATCTTGGTGAAACCGTGCAGTATGCTCCCTATGGCTTTAATATCCTCACTGTAGTGGGGTGTCGAAAACTGCACAGTCCTCTACTCATGGCCTACCCAATGTTATGTACAAACTTAAATTAGCGCTTGTATTCTGTGCTCCTATTTATAAAACCCAAAATATTGTTGCGACAACTACTCACCTTGACGTGGTGAAACACCCCAAGGTGCTTATTTTAGCCCATTTTAGGGCTTTGTCTACCTGCACTTTCAGAGAATTATGTATTTCATCCACAATGTCTTTCCATTGAGGGTCTCCTCCCATTTCTTGTTTATTCCTGCAAAATTTATTCCCTCATGTATCCACATTAAATTGCATCTGTTACCTTCCTGCCCATTCTACGAACCTGTCTGTTTTCCCTGAAATCTTTCTCAGTCCTCCTCACTGCTTGCCATCCGTGTTTGGAACTCGAAGGGTTAAAATTGTTCTCTCCATTGAAAATAATTTTGCAGGTGTGAAGGAAGTGCTGATGCCTGTAAAGGTGAGATAACTGAATTTTATTTTGTGAATCTGATGAATTGGTTGCTTAAGTGTTTGTAATGGCAGGCCCCCCCTGTGTCAGGCTTTGAATTGCTTTCAGTGTCTGCTCTATAAACAAAAACCGAGCTGCTCCTGTCAGTAGATAAATCTTAGCTGGGATTTTCAGCAATTTCAGATTTTAAACAAATGTAGTTGAACGTCTCAAGCTGAGTCTGTCTAATAGGCCAGAGGGGATGGTCAAGTAGAATTAATGTCCGTGTCTTCCTCCATTTTTCTTTTTCTCCATTTTTGTTCATTTTCATTTATCGTAATCTCTTTCTTTCTCCCTCATGTTGTTTTACTCTATCTTCCCCCACCCCCCCCCCCACCCAACTGTCTCCTGTTCTCCCAAAGTGACAAAATCAAGAGATGGTTGACTCTTTCAATAACAGGATTTAGGAATTGTTCCAAAAGGCCTGCGGAATACTCCTCCTCTTTGGCAGGGTGGGTGGGGGGGTTGGTGGTGAGTGTCTGGCCACCCATTGCAGTGAGTATGTACGTTATTTCTGTTGGGATGTCCCTACTGGTGAGTAAAACAAGACCCGTCTCCTCGCCCTCAATCACTGATGTGCCGATCAGTATGTTGGACCAGTGTTAATGGATTGTGAATAATCTCATTGACTTTGCCGTTGAGCACACCACTGGATGCATCATCATCATAGGCAGTCCCTTAAAATCGAGGAAGACTAGCTTCCACTCCAAAAGTGGGTTCTTTGGTCCAATACGGGAATTACAGTTTCTGTCACAGGTGGGACAGACAGTTGTTGGAGGAAAGGGTGAGTGGGGAGTCTGGTTTGTCGCACGCTCCTTCCGCTGCCTGCACTTGTTTTCTGCATGCTCTCGGCGATGAGACTCGAAGTGCTCAGCACCCTCCCAGATGCTCTTCCTCCACTTAGGGCGGTCTTTTGGCCAGGATGTCGGTGGGGATGTTGCACTTTAACAAGGAGGCTTTGAGGGTGTCCTTGAAACATTTCCTCTGTCCACCTGGGGCTCGCTTGCCGTGTAAGAGTTCCGAGTAGAGCGCTTGCTTTGGGAGTCTTGTGTGGGTCTTGCGAACAATATGGCCCGCCCAACGGAGCTGATCAAGTGTGGTCAGTGCTTCAATGCTGGGGATGTTGGCCTGATCGAGAACACTGACGTTGGTGCATCTGTCTTCCCAGGGGATTTGCAGGATCTTGCGGAGACATCGTTGGTGGTATTTCTTCAGCGATTTGAGGTGTCTCCTGTATATGGTCCAAGTCTCTGAGCCATACAGGAAGGCGGGTTTCACTACAGCTCTGTGGACCATAAGCTTGGTGCCGGATTTGAGGGCCTGATCTTCGAACACTGTCTTCCTCAGGCGGCCGAAGGCTGCGCTGGCGCACTGGAGGCAGTGTTGAACCTCGTCATCGATGTCTGCTCTTGCTGACAATCGGCTCCCGAGGTGTGGAAAGTGGTCTACGTTCTCCAGGGCAGTGCCATGGATCTTGATGACCGGGGGGGCAGTGCTGTGTGGTGGGGTCAGGTTGGTGGAGGACCTTTGTCTTACGGATGTTTCGTGTAAGGCCCATACTTTCGTACACCTCGGTGAAGATGCTGACGATGACTTGGAGTTCAGCCTCTGAATGTGCGCAGACGCAAGTGTCGTCCGCCTACTGTAGCTCAACGACAGAGGATGGGACGGTCTTCGATCTGGCCTGGTGGTGACGAAGGTTGAACAGGTTCCCACTGGTTTTGTAGTTTAGTTCCATTTGTTGAGTGTGAGGTGGAGCATTGCAGCGAGGAAGATCGAGAAGAGGGTTGACGTGATGACGCAGCCCTGCTTGACCCCGGTCCGGATGTGGATTGGATCTGTGATGGATCCATTGGTCAGGATCACGGCTTGCATGTCGTCGTGGAGCAGGCGGAGGATGGTGACAAACTTTTGGGGGCATCCGAAATGAAGGAGGACGCTCCATAGTCCCTTGCAGTTAACAGTGTCAAAGGCCTTTGTAAGGTCAAAGAAGGCCATGTACAGGGGTTGGTGCTGTTCCCTGCATTTCTCTTGCAGTTGTCGCGCCGTAAAGATCATGTCCGTTGTATCCCGTAGTGGACGGAATCCGCACTGTGACTCTGTTAATTCCTGGATTCTTTTACTTCAATCTGGTTCAGTAAAATTACTGAGTCGAATACCTCTTTTGCTTTGAACAAAGCAGTCTTTATTACCGGCCAGTAAGACCTATCAGACAGAAGATATACTCTCTGGATAGAGCGTACACACTCCCTACGGATAGGTGAAGTTACATCGTAAAGCGTTAACAGTTATACAGTTTTGAAATCAGATAACAAAATACAAATGGATTGACAGTCTAACTCAGACACTCATTAGTCAATCTATATGAGATGTTCTTCTTGAAAGCTCAAGTATTGCCTCCAAATGTTTCAATCTAATGGTGTGACTATTTACTGAGACCTTGCAATTCTGCAGATGTATTTCATGTTACAATTATATATTATTGGCAGGATTAGTGACTTGAAACCTTGAGACAGATTGTTAGCTATGCTGATGTTGCACTATTTGCAATCTGACATTCTCCCAGCTATTCTTCCATGGCTTATACATTTTCATATATCCCGTTTACTTTACTATCCTTAATTCCATATATTCCGTTCAGATATCCACAACTCCAGGAGGAGCTCCTCAGCCACAGGGAAAAGACAGTTGAGGAGGATTCTAACGATGACTTTCCCAGTGGCTGATAACAGGGCGATTCTTCTCTAGTTGCTGCAGTCGGACTTGTCCCTTTTTTTAAAGATGGTCACGATTACTGCATCTCTGAGATCTCCCGGCAAGCTCTCCTCCTTCCAGATGAGAGAGATGAGGTCATGCATTTGTACCAATAGTTCATTGATGAGAATGACCAGGAGATCCAAGAGCTAATACATTGTAAGTGCAGGGCATTGCTGAACCTAAAACAACCACCCAACTCTGGAGCAGCAAAGCAGCTTTACAGACTGCTTAATTTGTGCCAGTAAGGGATTCCATCCGCGCCCGATGCCTTGTTATTCTTGAGCTGATGGATGGCTTTTTCTACCTCTTGCAGAACTGGGGTTTTGCTGAGATGGTGGCGGGAGGATGCTACGGGTTGGAGTCGAAGACACTCGTGTCAAAGGCACAGTCTCGATTAAGGAGATCTTCGAAGTGCTCCTTCCAGCGGGTCCTGACTGTCTTGGTGTCCTTGATGAGTGTCTCCCTATTCTTGGCAGCAATGGGGTGGGGCCTTAAGGGCTTGGGCCATAGGTGGACTTGACTGCGGTGAAGAATCCTCGCACATCATGGCTGTTGGCCAGCTGCTGACTCTGTTGTGCTTTTTCCACCCACCGTGTATTCTTTAGGTTGCGGGTTTTTTGTTGGACCTCGGCCTTAAGCCATCTGTAAAGTTGCTTTGCTGCTCCCGAGTTGGGTTGTTTTAGGTTCAGCAATGCCTTGCGCTTGCAATTTCTTAGCTCTTGGTCATTCTCATCAAACCAGCCCTGGTGTTTCCTGGTTGAGTGACCAAGCGTCTCTTCGCAGGCACTGATTATGGAGGCCTGGAGGGCAGACCAAGCGCTGTGGGCACTCTGCATCTCGGGGTCATCAAGGGTTGTCAGGTTAGCAGTGAAGTGCTGGCTGTATAGGGCTCCCTTAGCTAGGTCTTTGAGTGCCTCGGCGTTAATTTTTCTGTGGCACTGCTTCTGCTGCCGTCGCCGCTTTGGGGCTATATTGATATTGATGACGGAACGGATTAGGCAGTGGTCCGTCCAGCAGTTGTCGGCTCCTGTCATGGCGCGGGTGATGCGCACGTCCTTGCGGTCCCTCGCTCGAACGATGACTTAGTCGAGCAGATGCCAGTGTTTGGAGTGAGGGTGTTGCCACGATGCCTTGTACTTGTCCCTCTGATGGAACAAAGTGTTGGTGATGACAAGGTCGTGTTCTAGGTATTTTGTCAGGAGCAGGGTACCGCTGGAGTTTGTTTTCCCTATCCCCTCTCTGCCTATCATGCCTCCTTACCGACCCCGGCATTGAAGTCGCCGAGGAGGATCAGTTTGTCGTTCGAGGCTGGAGTAAAATCCCTTTTTGGCCTCATCTGTTGCGTCGAGTGTTGGGGCGTACGCACTGATAACTGTGGCGCACATGTTCCAGGATAGGGTTAGTCCCGTAAGGAGAGTCTCTGAGGCAGTCAATCAGCTTGTTCTTGATGGTGAAACCGACTTCATTGAGTCGGCGTTCTTCCTCTGGTTTGCCTTTCTAGAAGAAGGTGTAACCTCCACCTTGTTCTTTGAGCTGGCTTGTTTTGCTTGTAGTCACTGTTTGCTTTGTGGGAAAACAAACTCTTACTTTCTTTTCAAGCTTATAAGTAAATAACTGCAAGACAGCTAATTGCAAACAGAGCTTTGTATATTGCCTGTAAACACCTACTTAAAAATTGTATGAACCAATGAGAAGAAGGCTATGTAGTGACCTATATATGCACCGCAGCGTAATGCCTGTATAATGAACAGGGCTTGCAGCTGCTGACCCTGTTGGTGTAAATCTCGCTTTATCACACTCGGCCAAGCCCCAGATGCACAGTCCTGATGCATACTGCGATGTAATCTGGAAATGATTTATGTTTGAGCAGTTTTGCTCCTGATGTGTGTTCGTGGATTTACAACGGGCTTTGACAGCAGATCTCATTCTGCCTAAAATCCAAATGTTCTTTTCACAGGTAATTTAGTGTCACTGTGGTAGGTAAGGGTGGGAGGAGAGTTAATGGCTGCCAAACAAAGCTTGCATGGTGAATTGCTAAATTACCTTGTCAGTCATTCAGAAATCATTGCCACCGTACAGGTCTGGAGATATGATCCTTGTGCAGGTCTCCGAGCTGTAATCGTGCCAGTAATAATGCAGCAAATTATAAATATCAGTAGTAGTGAGGGTGATGGGTCATTTGGGCTTGCCAACACTAATGTCCAGCAATTAAGGAAGCGTCATGCAGTAGATTTGAATTTCTGTCAGGTTGCCCACTTACTTTGCCCAAACCCAAAGACTTTGTTCATCAGAAGCTTCATAGCACTGAAACAATAGACTATCAGCAGATGGAGCATTGCCAGTGTACATTTTGTTAGTCCCTCCATCCTTACAGACTCATTAATGGTTTTTTATATTAAGACTGGTTAAAACTAACTTGTACAAGAGCAAAATACTGCAGATGCTGGAATCTGAAATAAAAACAGAAAATGTTGGAAATCTCAGCGGGTCAGGCAGCATCTGTGGCGAGAAACAAAATTAACATTTCAGGTCTGTGACCCTTTGTCAGAACTGGTGAATGTTCGAAATGAACAGATTGTTAAGGAGCACTGAAAGGGGGAGTGGAGGAAAGAACAAAAGGGAAGGTCTGCGATAGGATGGAAGAGATTAGAGAGACAAAAGGGATGATGGGCTGACTTGAGATGGTAATGGCAGAAGTTAGAAAAAGGTTAGTCTGGATAGGGTGTGAGTGGCAGAATAATTACCAGCTGCCACGGGAGACAGAGAAAAAAAATTACATAAGATCGCGGGGGCAGGTTAAATAAAGGAGGAAAGGGAGCCAAATATGGGCAGAGGTTATGGTCTGAAATTGTTGAACTTGATGTTGAGTCCAGAAGTCTGTAAAGTACCTAAACGAAAGATGAGGTGCTGTTTCTCGAGATTGCATTGAGTTTCATTGGAACAGTGTAGGAGGCCGAGGATGGAGATGTCGGACTGGGAGTGGAGCAGGGAATTAAAGTGACAGGAGACCAGAAGCTCGGGGTCATGTTTATGGAGATGTTCCGCAAAGCGGTCACCCAATCTGCATTTGGTCTCCCCAATATAGAGGAGACCACATCGTGAGCAGTGAATACAGTATACTAAATTGAAAGAAGTACATCATCATCATCATCATCATCATCATAGGCAGTCCCTCGGAATCGAGGAGGACTTGCTTCCACTCCCAAAATGAGTTCTTTGATGGCTGAACAGTCCAATACGAGAGCCACAAACCCTGTTACAGGTGGGACAGACATTCGTCGGGGGAAGGGGTCGGTAGGGCTGGTTTGCCACGTGCCCCTTCCGCTGCCTGCGCCTGGCCTCTTCATGCTCCTTGCATTGAGACTCAAAGGGCTAGACTTTCCACTTTCAGGCTAAGGCCGAAAAAAACGGGCCTTGTTCCAGTGATGCGGGACCTATCGCCTGTGCTGATCGCCGGCTCAAGGCTCTTTTTTTTTGCGATTTTGCACTCGACCTTAGCCCAGCGATGTCAAATGGGCAATGTCATTTCTCGGCGATCTCCTGATCGCCCAAAGAAAACGGAAGTGAATGGAAGAAAATGCTTCCCTAGCAACGCATTACTGCGCATGTGCAGGTTGATTTTTTTTTCAGGTTGATGCTTCTTCCTGTGTTTTGAGAGGTCAAGGGTCTTCACACATGCTCAGAAGCTCTGGGTGGATCTGGGAGAGAGAGAGAGAGAGGAGAAATGAAGCAGGTCAGAAAGTCTTATCCAAATTACAGATAAATTTAAAGAATGGAGGGAGGTGCAGGAAAGAGAAGGGTCAAACCCTTCAGCGAAGAGGCAAATGAGGCCCTTATAAATGCTGTCAGCTCCAGGTGGGAGAATCTGACACGGGGTTGGCAGGGGAAACCTCCACCCCATGCATATCGAAGGAATTGGTCCGAAATAGCCGACGTAGTCACATCGGCCTCCAATGAAACGCGCACACCGGACCAGTGCCACAAACGGTGGAACAGCCTACTGGCAGCTGCGAGAGTAGTTGAAATTTATATTTATGTATTATTTAATGATCTAAATAGTAACTGGAATCTGCAATGTTATTGGGTTACATTTAAACATAACTAAATTTTACGCAACCCAGCATAAAGTTAAATGTTCACTTGTTATTGTAAATTCCCGGATTCTTTTACCTCAATCTGGTTCAGTAAAATTACTGAGTCGAATACCTCTTGTGCTTTGAACAAAGCAGTCTTTATTATTACCGGCCAGTAAGACCTATCAGACAGAAGATATACTCTCTGGATAGAGCGTACACACTCCCTACGGATAGGTGAAGTTACATCGTAAAGCGTTAACAGTTATACAGTTTTGAAATCAGATAACAAAATACAATTAGATTGACATTCTAACTCAGCCACTCATTAGTCAATCTATATGAGATGTTTTTATGAAAGCTCAAGCATTGCCTCTAAATGTTTCAATCTAGTGGTGTGACTATTAACTGAGACCTTGCAATTCTGCAGATTTATTTCATGTTACAATTAGATGTTATTGGCAGGATTAGTGACTTGAAACCTTGAGAAAGACTGTTAGCTGTGCTGATGTTGCACTATTTGCAATCTGACATTCTCCCAGCTATTCTTCCATGGCTTATACATTTTCATATATCCCGTTTACTTTACTGTCCTTAATTCCATATATTCCATTCAGATATCCACATTATCATTACTTAACTGTTCCTTTTCCTTTCTTTCTGAAATGGTCACTTGTTGTCATCACTGAAATGGTCACTTGATAGCATGACTGAAATGGTCACTTGATGGCATGACTGAAATGGTCACTTGTTGTCATGATTGAAATGGTCACTTGTTGTCATGACTGAAATGGTCACTTGTGGTCATGACTGAAATGGCCACTTGTGGTCATGACTGAAATTGCCCTCTCTAAGACCCTGAAAAAGCAACTATTTTTGAGCACTCTTTTGGGCCTTGCATCGGCCCAGCAAAGTGTATACTAAGTGCTGAAACTTGGGATGGGCCTTGTGTGGGCGATCATTTGGGCGATCATCTCAGCGATCAAAGTGGAAACTTTGGGGGCCTATTTTTCCGGCGATATTTTGGGCTTAGTTTCCACTTTTTGCTCAAAATGGCCGATAGAGGTCCATTTTGGGCCATAGATGGGCCTGAGATGGACGATGTGAAATGGAAAGTCTAGCCCATGTGAGCTCAACGTCCTCCCAGATGGACTTTCTCCACCTCGGGCGGTCTGCGGCCAGGGTCTCCCAGGTGTCAGTGGTGATGTCGCACTTTACCAGGAGGGCTTTGAGGGTGTCCTTATAACGTTTCCGCTGTCCTCCTTTGGCTCGTTTACCATGAACAAGCTCCGCATAAAGCATTTGCTTAGGGAGTCTCGTATCTGGCATGCGTACTATGTGGCCTGCCCAGCGAAGCTGATCGAGTGTGGTCAGTGCTTCAATACTGGGGATGTTAGCCATGTCGAGGACACTGATGTTGGTGCGTCTGTCCCCCCAGGAGATTTGCAGGATCTTGCGGAGACATCGTTGGTGATATATCTCCAGCGACTTGAGGTGCCTTCTATACATCGTCCATGCCTCAGACCCATGCAGGAGGGCGGGTTTTACTGCAGCCCTGTAGACCAAGAGTTTGGTGGTAGATTTGAGGACCTGGTCTTCAAACACTCTTTTCCGCAGGCGGCTGAAGGCTGCGCTGGCACACTGGAGGCGATGCTGAATCTCTGCATCAATGTCTGCCTTTGTTGATAAGAGGCTCCCGAGATATGGGAAACGGTCCACGTTGTCCAGGGCCGTGCCGTGGATCTTGATGATTGGAGGGCAGTGCTGTGCGGCGGTGACAGGCTGGTGGAGGACCTTTGTCTTACGGATGTTAAGCGTAAGGCCCATACTTTCATGTGCCTCAGTAAATACATTGACTATATCCTGGAGTTCAGCCTCTGAAAGTGCACAGACGCAGGCATCGTCCGCATAATGCAGCTCAATGACAGAGGTTGGAGTGATCTTGGACCTGGCCTGGAGGTGGCGTAGGTTAAACAGCTTCCCACTGGTTCTGTAGTTTAATTCCACTCCAGCAGGGAGCTTGTTGATTGTGAAGTGGAGAATGGCGGCGAGGAAGATTGAGAAGAGGGTTGAGGCGATGACGCAGCCCTGTTTGACCCCGGTCCAGACGTGGATTGGGTCTGTAAAGATCACGGCCTGCATGTCATCGTGAAGCAGGCGAAAGATGTTGACAAACTTTTGGGGGCATCCGAAACGGAGGAGGACGCTCCATAGACCCTCACTGTTGACAGTGTCAAAGGCCTTTGTAAGATCGAAAAAGGCCATATATAAGGGCCGGCGCTGCTCCCTGCATTTTTCCTGCAACTGACGCACTGCAAAGATCGTGTCTGTTGTGCCTCGTAGGGGACGGAATCCGCATTGTGATTCCGGGAGGAGCTCCTCGGTCACAGGAAGAAGACGCTTGAGGAGAACTCGAGCGACAACTTTCCCAGTGGCTGAAAGCAGGGAGATTCCCCTGTAGTTGCCGCAGTTGGACTTGTCCCCCTTTTTAAAAAGAAGTGCAAGTAAATCGCTGTTTCACCTGGAAAGGAGTATTTGGGGACCTGGACATTGGGAAGGGAGGAGGTAAAAGGGCCGATGTTGCATCTCCTGGCGCTTGCATGGAAAGGTACGGTGGGAAGGGGAGGGGCTACTGAGGGTGACTGCAGAATGGACCAGGGTGTCATGGAGGGAGTGGTCTCTTCGGAATGCTGAGGGGAGGGGGAAGATGTGATTTTTGGTGAGATAACGCTGGAGGTGGCGGAAATGGCAGAGGATGATCTGTTGAACGTGGAGACTGGTGGGGTAAAAGGTGAGGACAAGGGGAATCCTGTCGTGATTCTGAGAGGGAGGGGAGGTGGTGAGTGCAGAGGTGCGGGAAATAGAACGGACATGGTCGAGGGCCATTTTAACCACAGCAGAGCGGAATCCTTGGTTGGGGAAAAAGGAAGACATGTCAGAGGCACGAGTGTGGCTGGTGGCGTTGTCTGAGCAGATGCGACGGAGAAACTAGGAGAATGGAATGAAGTCTTTATAGGATGCGGGATGGGAGGAAGTGTTGTCCAGATAGCTGTGAGAGTCAGTGGGCTTATAATGAATGGTTGTCAGTAGTCTAGCCCCAGAAGCGGAGACAGAGAAGTCGGAGAAGGGAAGGGAAGAGTCGGAGATGGACCATGTGAAGGTGAGGGAAGGGTGGAAATTGGATGCAAAGTGAATGAAATTTTCTAGTTCAGGGCAAGAACAGGAAATGGCACCGATGCAGTATTAATGTACTGGAAAAAGAGGTGAGGGAGGGGACCCGAGTAGGACTGGAACGAAGAATGTTCCACTCTGACTCTCACTCCGACATCTCCGTCCTCGGCCTTCTACACTGTTCCAATGAAGCTCATCGCAAGCTCGAGGAACAGCACCTCATCTTTCGTTTCGGCACTTTACATACAGCCTTCTGGATTCAACATCAAGTTAAATAAATTAAGACCATAACCTCTGCCCATACTTGGCTCGCTTTCCTTTTTTTTTTAACCCCCCCCCCCCCCCCCCCACCAGATCTTATGTAATTTTCTTCTCTCTGTCTCCCATGGCAGCTGGTAATTATTCCACCATTCACACCCTATCAAGACTAAGCTTTTTCTAACTTCTACCATTACCATCTCAAGTCGGCCTATCATCCCTTTTGTCTCTCTAATCTCTCCTATCTTCCATCCTATCACAGACCTTCCCTTTTGTTCTTTCCTCCACTCCCCCTTTCAGTGCTCCTAACATTCTGTTCATTTCGAACATTCACCAGTTCTGACGAAGGGTCATCGACCTAAAACATTAACTCTCTTACTCTAGCCACAGATGCTGCCTGATATATTATAGACAAGTAACTTGTGCCCATCTCAATCAACTTCACAATAAGTAATTGATATTTTGTGGAAATTGGTTTCCAGATAAGCTTGTGTTGATTTCCCAATGCCTTGGCCTGCTTACTGAGTGTGACTTGAAAACCAGTGGGCCTTAAGTTCAGTTGTTGGTACTGATACACTAGAATTGCCCCTAGGTTGGGGCAGGGACAATCAGCCAGTACTGCTGAATCTGATTGCTACCTGCTGCAAGCACAGGTGTGCAGTTATTGGCTGAAGACTGGAAGGAAGTAACCTTAGAACTATACAGCATAGAAGGAGACTATAGGGCCCATCGTGCCTGTGCCAGCTCTTTGAAAGAGCTGTCCAATTAGTGCCACTCACCT
The DNA here is from genome assembly GCF_044704955.1 of Pristiophorus japonicus. Classification (NCBI taxonomy): domain Eukaryota; kingdom Metazoa; phylum Chordata; class Chondrichthyes; family Pristiophoridae; genus Pristiophorus; species Pristiophorus japonicus. Next base: position 83,993,306 of record NC_091993.1, read on the forward strand.
ACTCTAGCCCCATAGTCCTGTAAATTTTTCCTTTAAACCATCCACATACGGTTCTGTGAATCGTGGATCCATATCTTCCCTTCCTTCATTATATCTTAGCAAGAAATTGCAAGGTGGCATAAAAACCATTCAGAATCCCCCCCCCCCCCCCCCCCGTTGGTAATTGGATGCTTAGGTTGTGTCTTTAAAGAGGGGGGTGCGCACTGCAGTATCATTAAATAGTTCGACCTCGGACATGGCAACAACCATACGAACCAAAATCCACATGACATGAAGAACAAAATACAACATTGGTTGCACCTTCTGCACTAAATTGATGGCAACTGCCTGTACCCATGATGCCCATATTGGCACAGCACACAAAGCTGCAACACTGCCTATAAAAATGGATTAGAATCAGTTGCGTTTTGTGCGCTAGCACTAACGTCAACCAGTATGTTAGAAAATCTTGGCTTGCATAATTTTCATTTCATTTCCTTCACTGGTGTTGAAGGGTTGATTCAAATGGAAAGCCTCTGCTTTTTATTTCCCTTTTTGAAAATAGTGACATGGCAGCAACACAGTTGTACTGACGTTTAGGCACTCAACAGAGCAGTGCTCTTATTATATTTGACAGTGAGTGTGATTGTGCTCTCCTACTTTCTGATAAATAAAAATATCCCACAGTTTTTAGAGTGAGCTTACAAATACTGTATTCTAAATCTATTTTTTAAAAGTATGTAGCAGGTACTCTACAATTTCTGTGGTCAGAAATGATCAATTCTAACCTTAAACTTATGAGGGTTTTATGCTCCCGAAATGGTGGCTGTTTCACCAAAGCATCATATTAACCTGCTTCTGTTCTGATGTCATTACTGCAATATCACAAGGGAATTACTTTCAGATCACTGTCATATTCAGGGTTATAGTTGGCTGGCAGTGAATTAAAACCTCAAGTCCATGAGGGTTAGGATGACCTCATGAATAGTTGTATGTCAAGCACCATGTTAGATGGAGGTGATGGCTCAGCATTAACAGTGGTGACAGAAGAGCTTAAGGTATGTGTATCATGTGACTGGCACTGTGGTAACATCAGGTTTTTTTTTAAGATGCTGGCAAAATTAAGTGTTTTTTTCCCCATTTCTTCTTGTCCAGAAACTGATTAATGCGTGGGGTATAGTTTCTTGGGTACCTGCTGCCCTGTCTAACTTGCCAGTGATGTTGTACCAATTGTACCACCGAGTCCCCAAAAATATATATATTTTTAAAAAGGTTATTTTTACTTTTGAAACATTGATGGGGCAGGAAAATTAATAGTAGGACAAATAGTAGGAAAGTTTGCCTCTTGCATGTTAAAATCCTCAGTAGGTGATGTCCTGATGTTGTTTGCCCAATTATACTATCATTGTTGTGATGGCTAAACACAAAAGTAAGGACTCCAGACGCACAGATCACAAAGGTCCCAGGTCGGAATCATTCTCAGTTGGGGATGAAGTCAGGGCACTTCATTGGTCTCTATGTCCTCTGGGTTGAGTTGGCAGGGGGAAACATTGATGAGGATTCCAGCAGAAAAAGAAAATAAAAGAGAAAGTAAACTCAAATATTTGAATACCATTTTTTGTGTGTAATGAAAGCTAAATATGGAGGAAGAATAAACAGTCATACCTTGTTTGTTGATGATTCAGGACATCTTTTCGAGATTCATCAGAAAAACATCCACGTTCAAGGCTGCTGCTAAAGAATGCAGCGTTCATTTTGTGCAAGTAGAACAGTTTTAAACAGTCAGTACACCTTCATTTGTGACGGAGGAGAAAATTATTTGTTTAAAATGATTGTTGATCAAAATGTTGAACAGTAATTGCCCAAGCAGTTAAGTTTGAGCATTAGTCCGGAAGTTGAAGACAGCTCTGAATCCTACTCTCCCGTTCTCTCAATGTGTTTTATTAACTTGTCAGTTGTGGCTGTCAACATGAGAGAATGCAGAAGAATCTGGCGATGGCCCAGAGAACTGGTCTGCACTTACTCATGAACCTTGCAGCCTTGATATTGCAACCAATTACTGGAAAGTTAATGCTGCAATTTATATTGAATATTCTGTGCATGAGTAGATTTTTTAAAGGTCATCAGCAATCAGTGGTGAGAAAGCTTTTTAGATTGGAAACACAGTACTTGATGTTTATTTTTCAAGCACCATGCCAGTGATTGATTCAGATAACAGCAGTATGTTTCACAGCTTGAGACTGAACTTCAGTGTACTTGATCTGTACAGTACAGGCCCTCTTATTGGTCAACCAGTTTCATGCAATATATTGGTCATTTTACTGCATCCTTTTTAACGAACTGAGCATTGATGTATATTCCTAATTTTAAGGTTACCTTGCAAGTAATAATTCTCTGAGAAGATTCATCCACTTTAATGGTGTGGAAATGAATGCCGTTGAAATCATTGAGGAAATATATGGCTTCCTAGATTAAAGGTGCTGCCAAAAGCTAATACTCATATTTCTTCAATCTTGGTTGGTGTTCGAGAATATATTCTTGACTGAAATATCTGTAATTGCAGAATAGGCACTTCCATTGCGTGTGTGCCTGGAGAACTTGTACAATTATAGATGACTATCAATGAGATCCAATCCTGCAATTAAGTTGTGGGGTACATAATTAATCACGAAAACCATGCTTAATTATTTTAGAGTGTCATTTACTCTGGAGGTTTCTGACTTCATAGGTAACCAGAGACAGAATGAATGACTTATACTGCTCATTTTCTTGCAGCTACCGGTGGTTTGATGTGTCTAAAGACTGCTGTTGCAAAGGTTAATATCAATTTTAAACAAAGTGAGTGAAAAGATGAGTGGATTTGCAGGTGTGTAGTTCAGTTCATCACTTCATAAAGAAGAAATTGGGATTTGAGATCATTGGTATGGACTGAGATGATCAAATACCCCGTGGAATATGATGTCTATGGCAGGGAGCGATAGACGGGTGGGACATCAGACCATGGTTGAATAATGGAGATGAATGAATAGGCACACATCATTTCAATAGTTTTCCTTGATGACCTTTGAGCATCTGGAAGTAGATCTGTAGAATTATCCTTTAGGAGATTAAATGGGTCGGGTAGAGTCTATGGGTAGGTCGTACATGGTCTGTGGAAGGCTTAATGGGCCAAGTGACTTCTTGTTCTGTGCTTTATGTTCTTATATGAAAGTACAGCATATATTTGAATACATTATAACGAGCCTCAATTGTGGGACGGTAGACAGTGAGTTGTTTTTTGCTGACATTTTATATACAGTATATATAAAGTAGTAGTGCTGTATCTTTTTAAAACCAAGTACGTTATTTGTCACCTAAACGTTCTTCTTTGCAGATGAGCCTATTTTGCAATGGTGAACTAATGCCGTAATGTTTCCTTTTTTTTAAAGTCTTCTTATTGAAGGATGTGAAGTCACAGCGATGAAAGCTTGGTTGTGTTACCAGTCATGGTTAGCAGTGGTAAAATAGGATTCCAACTCTGATTTGTTAGTGGAGAAACTCTAAAATCCCGATAGATCTGTATGTTATAATTCCTGAATTGGGGAGCATGTTTGGGATACAGTCTAATTAGTGGATTCCTGTTATCCACATTAGGCAAAATAGGGAGAAGCGGAGTTGCATTTGAAGGGATGTCTCCTACTGATAGCTCAGAAAAACAGAATTGATGATGAGCGTCAGATGTGTATTATCTTAATCTTCTTGGGCGGTCCCTCATATCGAGGATGACTTGCTTCCACACCAAAAAGGGATGAATTCACAGGTGTTTTGATGAAAGACCTGATATCCCCGGTCCCAAACTACATGGTAAAGGGTGGAAGATGTCTGTGCGAGGATTTTAACGTGTGGTGGTCGTTGCACACCAGCCACCACATGGGCTTGACCGAACTAGGTCTTGGTCCAGTGGCAAGGATTAACCAAGACGACGGGAGACCAGCTCTGCTGCACGGGCCAAGTGTGCACACATATCGCAGTGTGGGCTGGCCCATGCTGCCCCTGGGCCCTCGCCTCTCTTCGGCCCCGAACTCACGCCTCTCTTGGGCCCCGATCACGTCACTCCACGATTGCTTGCTGCTCCTTCGCCCTGACCTCGCCGCTCCTGCTGTACCTGCCCACGCTCCAATCAGCGACCTGGATTATGGTGACGTCCAATCCAGTTGTCCGCTTCGTTGCCATCGCCCTCTTGCACCAGCTTGCGCTGCTCCCTAAAGTGGTATGGCTGCCACACTGCTCCCAGGGGCCGTCGCTTGCTGCTCCTTTTATGGCCCCGACCTGGCGCTGATGGTTTCTCAGTTAATGTTATAACTGAGCTATTCAAGTCAAGGTGGTTATGTGCAAATAAAGCTTTCACTAAAAACTTGTATTTTACCCTTTAAAACTCAACAGGGCAGAGAATTATAACTTCAGAAAGAGTCGCTTATTTATACTGTATATGCTGATTTAAGACTGGAACATGTTTGGATATGGTAGTTCAAACGCTTAGGACTGGGTCTTGGCTCTGCGGTGGTGGCATGATTAAAGCTCAGCTACACATCCCGTATTGCAGGTCTCGAATTCTACCCCTCCAAAGCTGCAGTAGCAATACACCACAGTTGGCTGAAAATAGTTCCATGTCAATGAAAGGATTTGAAAATAGCTGTGAGCAAATATTTAAATGGAATGTAATACAAATTTATAAATTTTAATGCGGGAATTCTCTACATTTCATAAACTTAGTCTTGGGTTTATTTTGTGTGCAGTAGAATGGAAGGCAGCAGCAACCAAACAGGCTAAAAGTGCTGAGGGAGTTGGAAACGAATTTAAAAAGCAGAGAGCTCACCTGACAAGTGTTGCAACTTTTATAGAATAGCCGTCTGCTTCCCCACCCAAGGAATTAAAGTATTTACAAATCATCCCAGTTGATCTATATACAGCATATTTAAAGCATCCATTTTTAAATGGCATCTGTGGAGAGAGAGTCTGTTGAACTGAACACATATCCAGTGACACAGAGGCTGCCACTTGTTTCTTTGTTTCAAATGGATTTGGATATTGGTCTCTGATTTGAAGCTTGTGTTAAATGCCAGAAGCAGCCATTTTGATTTATAACCCGTGACCATGCATGAACACCAATTTTTTGTGACTACAGTTTGGGTTTATTTAGTTCGAGGAAAACTTGATGCTGTTATTGGAACAACATCAGCCTCATTAATATTGAAAACCTGTGGCCCTGAAGCTTACAGTCTGACAGGATCAAAGGTTAAGGGTTCAGCAATACTCGTTTTAGTAGACCAGTAAACAACTAGCAGTAACCATTGTATAAAGGTAATAGACTTGGTATTCAAACGATAATAAATACTTCAAATGCACAACGAGATCTGCTGACTATTAATGTAATACAGAGTAGTGTGTTCTGGTCATGAATTCATAAATGTACGGAAATGAGTGCAGGAGTAGTGAGTGCTGATTGATTTGCTTATTCTTTGGTCAGTAACCTTTCCAACCTTACACACTTGTGATTAAATGTTCACAAAAGTATGTGAGATACTTTATAGCACAGATGATAATATGGGTGTAATACTCTTGAAATGAAAACACCCTTTCACACTGTGATGTGAATGCATGTGGTTCAAAGGAAGTTATAAGCCCAAAGTGAAAATCCTAAGTGGAAATGATTAGAAACTGCAAGGATGGTAAAACTGTATATGCTGAGAAATGGTTTCGTTGTGTGCATTGATTATGACAATCACTGAAGCTGCTTTCATATTATTTAGAATATCAAATATCTTGAAGCTGTGTAATGTAATCAAATACATGGATCATTCTCGTATAACATGTGGTAATTGTAATCATAAATTATGCTCACCAGAAACAGGACCATCCTGCACAGTGATGTTGATACAAAGCAAATGCAGAGTTGGAACTGCTGTGGCCTGAGATGGAAGAATGGCCCAATGATGTATTGCACCGCCTCACTGCTAATTTTAACAAAAAAGCCAGACCTGCGTATAAAGTGATGTTTCCCAGTTTTATGTCAATAATTTTTTGCTAAAGTGTATGAAAGGAGGAAAATGGTTGGGGTGCTGGCCTAGGGATGCTGTACATGGAAGGCACTTGAGAAACATTTGACCCTGAACACTTTTATACTGCAGCTTAAAGTAGGCCATGAAGACAAAATGTAATATATATAACTCCACCCAGTGGACTACTGTGGCATTGCAGCCATTGCTGTTTACAACAATAAAGAGGGAGTCCCCTGACCGTTCCTCAAGTTATCAGCCATCTTAAAGCCTGTTTATGAGATCGTACTGAAAAGTTATTGACAACTTCTAACTTGACTTTTGATTTAGCTTGTTAGACAGCTATGTCAATGGACATGGCCGACCAATATTCCCGAGAATTTCGTACCATTTCCAGTCGTCAGACAATCGAGGTGAATCGCCTGCAGGTTAAAAGTAAAAGGCAGTTGGGCCTCAAGGTCTCGGCAACTGGCAATGATAACAGAGCATTGAAGTCATGCTATCGGTGCCTGGAACAACACATTGCTCAAAGTTGTCCATATGTGAAGGCAGCGTTTCTTCTGTAGGAAAACTGGGCATCTTGCGAAGGCATGCCGACTGAAGAGTAAACCAACTTTCAAGGCTATAAGTAGAAATCTCCAGAGACTATATTGCATGGAAGAAAACCAACAGGACGAGGAGGTTTTAGAGCTACACATCATCAGGAGCACGAGGGTATCCAACAACGATTCAAAAAGTATCATCATCCACGTAGATGTTGCAGGAACCAAGATACCCATGGAAATTGACACTGGTGCATGGTGTGAGTGTAGTACCGGAATCGCTATACCGCGACAAATGCGTGATTTCCCATTGGAGAAATCTAAGATAGAGCTGTGAGGCTACTTGGGAGTGCACATTCCTGTGGTAGGCCGTGTCACCGTACCAGTGAAATACAAGGATCAATTTCAGAGCTTGCCTCTCTTAGTAGTTGCAGGAGACAAGCTTGTCTTACTAGGAAGAATTGGTTGAGTTAACTGAAGCTGGATTGGAGTAAGATTTTTTGTGTTGAAACGAGATTTGCATCAAAGGATGATGTCATCAAGAAGTATCCAAAAGTGTTCTGCGAAACAGGCAGTCCGATCCAAGGCTTCAGGCAAGTGTCAGGGTACAGAAGGATGTTAGACCACTTTACTGCAAGCCACGCCCCGTACCATATGCACTCAAGGAGAAAGTTGAGCAAGAGCTCAAAAGACTAGAGACTGAGAACATTATTAAGATAGATCTATGTAATTGGGCTACACCATTGTTGTTGTACCTAAGTCTGATGGTAAGGTAAGGTTGTGTGATGATTATAAAGTAACTGTAAACCAGGTTTTGGAGGGTAATCTCCCCAATACATTGCTAAGTGCAGAAGATTTGTTCACAACACCGACAGGTGGTCAGATTTTCTTCAAAGTTGGATCTTACGAATGCCTACTTACAACTTGAACATGCTTGACTATAAGTACTCATCTAGGCTCTATCAATTTAATAGGCTACCGTTTGGAGTGTATTCCTCCCCCGCCATATTCCAAGGGGTGATGAACCAGATTTTGCAAGGTATTGAAGGGGTAGTATGTTGTTGAGATGACACAGTAATTTCAGCACCAAACAGGCAAATTCAGAATATCATATTGCATGAAGTCCTCAAATGGCAAGAAAAGCACAGAGTACGAGTGACTGCTCGCAAGTGAGAGTTATTTCAAAACTCAGTGGAGTACTTAGGGCACAGAGCAGACAAAGATGGTTTACATCCAACCAAGAGAAAGCTGAATGCAATCAGAAATGCACCCACTCCCAAGAATGTCACTGAACTTTGATCATTTTTGTGTTTTTGAACTATTATGGGAAGTTCCTACCAAATTTGGCTACAGTGTTACATCCATTGAATGAACTATTGAAAAAACAGGTCCATTGGAAGTGGTCAGAAGAATGCGATACAGCATTCAAGGAGTGTAAAAGTCAATTGGTAGAGAGCACCATGTTAATTCACTATGAGGTATCTAAGTAAGTCAAGCTAGCATGTGATGCCTCTCCATATGGAGCTGGGGCAGTGATCTCTCATGTACTACATAGCGGGGAAGAGAGACCAATTGCTTTTACTTCACGCACTCTGTGCCAGTGAGCGTAATTATGCGCAAATCAAAAGCGAAGCTTTGGCATTAATTTTTGGAGTCAAGAAGTTCCATAAATACTTGTTTGGTCATAAGTTTAATATTGTTACGGATCATAAACCCCTGACCGCAATCCTCCATCCAAAGTCCCCAGTTCCAACATTAGCTGCAGCCCGAATGCAGAGATGGGCTTTGATTTTGTCAGCATATACATATGATATTGAATACAGATGATCAGCTAATCACAGTAATGCTGATGCTATGTCTAGATTGCCTTCCCCATCACGTTACACCCGACAGTGAAGAAGTGTTCTATTTTTCATACATTGATGAACTGCCAGTCACAGCTGAAGAGATTGGTAGAGCAGCCAAATGTGACCCAGTTATGTCAAAGGTGTATGATTACATCGCAAATGGCTAGCCAAACCAGGTAACAGAGAAAGATATTCATCCATTCTTAATTTGTAGGAATGAATTATCAGTCGATAAAGATTGTATCATGTAGGGTGCAAGAGAGTTCATACCAAATAAATTCAGGTCCAAATTATTAGGAGATCTTCATGACCAGCATCTGGGAATGCGCTTCACAAAGAGTTTTGCACGCAGTTACTGTACAACATGTCAATCAGTCAGTGTACAACATGTCAATCGGTAAGCAAGAAACCACCATCAGTATCATTACAGCCATGGAAATGGCTTCCCAGTGTGTGGTAACGGTAGCCATTTGAAATGGGTTGAGCTGTTTCAGACCAAAACTGTACACAATACTCCAGGTGTGGCCTCACCAAGGCTCTGTACAACTGTAGCAACACCTCCCTGCCCCTGTACTCAAATCTCCTCGGAGGAAGGACATTCTTGCTATTGAGGGAGTGCAGCGAAGATTCACCAGACTGATTCCCGGGATGGTGGGACTGACCTATCAAGAAAGACTGGATCAACTGGGCTTGTATTCACTGGAGTTCAGAAGAGTGAGAGGGGACCTCATAGAAACGTTTAAAATTCTGACGGGTTTGGACAGGTTGGATGCAGGAAGAATGTTCCCAATGTTGGGGAAGTCCAGAACCAGGGGTCACAGTCTCAGTATAAGGGGTAAGCCATTTAGGACCGAGATAAGGAGAAACTTCTTCACCCAGAGAGTGGTGAACCTGTGGAATTCTCTACCACAGAAAGTAGTTGAGGCCAATTCACTAAATATATTCAAAAGGGAGTTAGATGAAGTCCTTACTACTCGGGGGATCAAGGGGTATGGCGTGAAAGCAGGAAGGAGGTACTGAAGTTTCATGTTCAGCCATGAACTCATTGAATGGCGGTGCAGGCTAGAAGGGCTGAATGGCCTGCTCCTGCACCTATTTTCTATGTTTCTATGTTTCTATGTTTCCAATTTGGAAAATAACAAGTAAAACATTAGACATTTTGCGAAGATTATTTTCTTCATTTGGCATCCCAGAAGAAATTATTTCTGATAATGGACACAATTTTGTTCAGAAGAATTTGCACAGTCCATGAGCAAAAATGGTGTGAAACATACCAAGGTTCCACCCTGCTTCAAATGGTGTAGCAGAGCGCACAGTACAAATTGTAAAACGTGCCCTCATCAAACAGATGTGGGATCCAAATCCAAAGAAACGACAGTTGTTATTGGACCACAAACTGGCTAATTTTCTAATTACTTATCATAATATTCCTCATACAACTACTGGTAGAACAACAGCAGAGTTGTTTCTCAAACGACAGCCACAAACCAGATTCTCGTTGTTGAAACCAAACTTGGCACAGTCCATAGAAAAGAAACAATTAAGACAGAAAGAGAATCATGATAGAGGTAGAGTAAAAGAGAGAAGTGTGAAATTAAATCAGAAGGTGAGAGTGAAGAACCATCACCATAAATGGTTAAAGTAGTTACTAGAAAGAGTGATGAAGATATGTGGACCTCGCACATATTTGTGTGAGGACCACATATGCCAAAATGCTTGATCATGGACAGGTTAGGTTTGTTCACATTGATCATATTTTACCTACAGATGTAGAAGGAGTTGAAGGTTGGAATGATTCGATAATTTCTGACATCAGATAGTTTTGATACAAGTACCAGTAGCATATTCCACATCAAATGTACTAGAAACAAGTCCAAGAGAAAGTCAGAATTTAAGTCCGAGTCCGAGTCAGGCAGACAAACAGTCTGAAATTATAGTGAGTTCAAATGTAAATCATGGGCATCTTTTGGAGGAAAACTTTCCTCAGGATCAGCCTCGAATGAGTCTAAGTTCAGCACCTGTTCGAGAGCAAAGGTATCCTCTTCGAAACAGAAAACAAGTGGTTAAGCTTGATTTCTAAATATTGCCAAATCAGTCCATATCTTTTGTTATGTATAACCATGCAAGTTATGTATGATGATTGTTATAATTACTTATTCATTAAGGAGGGAGAAGTTTAATTATAAATATATATATTTATAAATATATATATAGCTCCACCCAGTGGACTACTGTGGCATTGCGGCGCCATTGTTGTTTACAACAATAAAGAGGGAGTCACCTGACTGGTTCCTAAAGTTATCAGCCATCTAAGAGCCAAAAACATAACACAAAAGATACACTTTGTGGAGAAACTCTGGATCTCCACTTCCCAGCTTAGCACTTCAAAGTACTTGTGTACAAGATCCAATGTGCTACAATATAAAAAAAGAGGCTTTTAGGGATTTCATGTTTCAGCTAAAATTGTCCTATTGTTCAGGAATAACACTCAAGCTCTATTACACATTTCGGCCATGATTTAGACATAAGTGGCGGGATTGATGTGGTTGGGGTTGGTTGCATGTGGTAAGCCCGCTCTCTGTCCCAAATCTTCCGATGATTGGTCTTATTAAGCCCGCCCTGCGGCTTCCTGGCCAATTAAGAGGAAGCCGGTCTGATGACATCATTTGAAGACGCGTCATCAGCTGGTTTCCTTAAAGGGACCGTGTCCACAATGATTTTGACAGTTGTTCTGTCAGTGTTCTGCAGCATTGAGGTGCTGCAAACACTAAGAAGCACTACACAGAGGTGCACAACTGCAACCAGGCCTCTCCCATGACTCCCCCCTTATGCTTCTGGAGGGAGTCATAGCATGCAGGGAGGGCCTCTTCCCTTCGCATGGGCGGAAGAGACCTCGCCAGGACACCCACGCAGCCTGGTTGCACATTGCACAGGAGGGCACTCTCAGGGATGTCATCAGGAGGAGCTGGCTTGAGTGGCGTAAACCTTTCAATGATCTCTGGATCATGAAATGTTACTGCAAAGCTACACTCAACCTCATCCTGCTGTGCCATTCATTACATCCCCATCACCTCTGCCTTCCCTACCCAATTCTGCACATCCTGACATCAACTTACCTTGCACCTCCACCCATCGCTGTCTCTCTATCTACATTATTACTTCCTCAATCCACTAGCCACCCTTCACACTCTCATCCTTGTCCAGTCATACCAACTAACAACACACAAGGGTAGGGACTTTGTATTTTAGCCAATGTTCATGTGAAGTTGTTGTCAAACATGGAGCTCTTTATTTTCAGCATTTCGTGTTCTTGGACAGATTTGGGGGCACCGTTAAAAGTGGCTTAGTGAGTTATAGTGATTGGTGAGACATAACAGTACCTCCCATAATGGTGATGAGTGTGAAAGGAATGGCTTGGGCATTGCAGGGCTACTTTATGGAACTGGTGTGGGATGGTGCCAACCTGGCGCATCATGTGGCCGCCAGGGTGTACAGCGTCAAATGAAGTAAATGTGGCCATGGTGAGGCCTTCCCGGCCAGCAATGTGATCAGGTGCTGATGCCCTGTGTCCTGTGTAGCATCAGATGATTGTGGAGAAGTTTGCTGTTGATGATGCTAGTGTGTTTAATGATGTTGGTGTTGGGGCTGATCATGGTGGGATTCTGAGGACAAAGGTGAGATTTTTTCAAGGGCACCGATGTTACTGGAATAGATGGCAGGTGGGTTTGAGATGACAGAAGTGCCCTGTCAATGGTGAGAGAGGTTGCTCCAAGGAGATGACAGTGAATAGAGAGTTCACTGCAAACACTTCCAAACTGCATACAAGTCAAAAGTCTCTAACAAAACCTGAAGGCTTTAGCTTCTGACATTAGAAAGTGAACAACTGTGAAATGGTAGTTTTTATACCATTTCTGCAGCTGTCAACTAGCCAAAGTGATGGAGAGTCACTGAGAAGCCGACGCATTTACCTGGCGTGTTCTCCGAGGGATGGCAAACCCATCAAAAGTTTGGTAAAATTGTAAGTGCCTGGTTTTAAGCCTCTAACTAGCATTCAGCTTACCTTTTAACGACCTTAATTAACTGGCTTGCCACTTGCTGTCAGAAACTCTGACAGAGACTGGTTTAGACCGGGTTCCCAATCCGCTGTCAATCAAGGCCATTTTGACAGCAGGCCTACCTTCAAACCGGGCTGGGAAGATTCCGACCTGTGTATCAGAAGACAAGCCAGTGTGCTAAAAATTCTCTTTGTTCTGGTCTGTATCCGAACACTCTTGTCCAACACGGTTTTCCAGGAGATCTGAAATTGAACATTAGGAACGGACTTGTCCTCTTTCAGTAAATTTGGCATTGATTTGTGTGTAATGCTGGTTAGAGGTTCCTCAGTTGTTCAGCAGATGAGCGTTGAAGCAGCTCTTGGAAATTAGTCATGGTTTAGAAACCATTCATGGCCAGAGCTTACAGGCATCAACTCAATCAACTTTCCCTGTACAGTGAGCCAGGTGGTTCTAGCTGTTCCCAGTCAGTCGGTTAACCAGCACAAGTTAGGAGTTTTGTCATGTTAAATTGAAAATTGACATTTTATTGTTAAATGCCTTCGGGAGTAAGATTGTGTCATGTGTAATGACCGAGGCAATCTTCCCCATTGTGACTGGTTTTTAAAGCCATTTTCTTTTCCAACCTTGGTCTTGTCTAACTACCACGAGTGATACTCCCAGTACAGCTCGCTTCCCCCTCACCCGTGACACTCAAAATGACTACTCCTTGTTTCCTTGGGTCCAAATGAGGGTGTAACGAGCAGAATGGATAAGGGGGAACCAGTGGATGTGGTGTATTTGGATTTCCAGAAGGCATTCGATAAGGTGCCACATAAAAAGTTACTGCACAAGATAAAAGTTCACGAGGTTAGGGATAATATATTAGCATGGATAGAGGATTAGCTAACTAAAAGAAAACAGAGAGTGGGGATAAATGGTTCATTCTCTGGTTGGCAAACAGTGACTAGTGGGGTGCCGCAGGGATCGGTGCTGGGGCCTCAACTATTTACAATCTATATTAATGACCTGGATGAAGGGACCGAGTGTAATGTAGCCAAGTTTGCTGATGATACAAAGATGGGTGGGAGAGCAAATTGTGCGGAGGACACGAGATCTGCAAAGGGATATAGACAGGCCAAATGAGTGGGCAAAAATTTGGCAGATAAGAACATAAGAACATAAGAATTAGGAACAGGAGTAGGCCATCTAGCCCCTCGAGCCTGCTCCGCCATTCAATAAGATCATGGCTGATCTGGTCGTGGACTCAGCTCCACTTACCCGCCCTCTCCCCGTAACCCTTAATTCCCTTATTGCTTAAAAATCTATCTATCTTTGACTTGAAAACATTCAATGAGCCAGCCTCAACTGCTTCCTTGGGCAGAGAATTCCACAGATTCACAACCCTCTGGGAGAAGAAATTCTTTCTCAACTCGGTTTTAAATTGGCTCCTCCGTATTTTGAGGCTGTGCCCCCTAGTTCTAGTCTCCCCCACCAATGGAAACAACCTCTCTGCCTCTATCTTGTCTATCCCTTTCATGATTTTAAATGTTTCTATAAGATCACCCCTCATCCTTCTGAACTCCAAGGAGTAAAGATCCAGTCTACTCAATCTATCATCATAAGGTAACCCCCTCATTTCTCGAATCAGCCTAGTGAATCGTCTCTGTACCCCTTCCAAAGCTAGTATATCCTTCCTTAAGTAAGGTGACCAAAACTGCACGCAGTACTCCAGGTGCGGCCTTACCAATACCTTATACAGTTGCAGCAACACCTCCCTGCTTTTGTACTCCATCCCTTTCGCAATGAAGGCCAACATTCCATTTGCCTTCCTGATTACCTGCTGCACCTGCAAACTAACCTTTTGGGATTCATGCACAAGGACCCCCAGGTCCCTCTACACCACAGCATGTTGTAATTTCTCCCCATTCAAATAATATTCCCTTTTACTGTTTTTTTTCCCCAAGGTGGATGACCTCACACTTTCCGACATTGTATTCCATCTGCCAAACCTTAGCCCATTCGCTTAACCTATCCAAATCTCCTTGCAGCCTCTCTGAGTCCTCTACACAACCTGCTTTCCCACTAATCTTAGTGTCATCTGCAAATTTTGTTGCACTACACTCTGTCCCCTCCTCTAGGTCATCTATGTATATTGTAAACAGTTGTGGTCCCAGCACTGATCCCTGTGGCACACCACTAACCACTGATTTCCAACCGGAAAAGGACCCATTTATCCCGACTCTCTGCTTTCTGTTCGCCAGCCAATTCTCTATCCATGCTAATACATTTCCTCTGACTCCGCGTACCTTTATCTTCTGCAGTAACCTTTTGTGTGGCACCTTATCAAATGCCTTTCGGAAATCTAAATACACCACATCCATCGGTACACCTCTATCCACCATGCTCGTTATATCCTCAAAGAATTCCAGTAAATTAGTTAAACATGATTTCCGTTTCATGAATCCATGCTGCGTCTGCTTGATTGCACTATTCCTATCCAGATGTCCCGCTATTTCTTCCTTAATGATAGTTTCAAGCATTTTCCCCACTACAGATGTTAAACTAACCGGCCCCCTTTTTTAAACAGAGGCGTTACATTAGCTGCTCTCCAATCCGCTGGTACCTCCCCAGAGTCCAGAGAATTTTGGTCGATTATAACAAATGCATCTGCTATAACTTCCGCCATCTCTTTTAATACCCTGGGATGCATTTCATCAGGACCAGGGGACTTGTCTACCTTCAGTCCCATTAGTCTGTCCAGCACTACCTCCCTCGTGATAGTGATCATCTCAAGGTCCTCCCTTCCCACATTCCTATGACCAGCAATTTTTGGCATGGTTTTTGTGTCTTCCACTGTGAAGACGGAAGCAAAATAATTGTTTAAGGTGGAGTATAATGTGGGAAAGTGTGAGGTTATCCACTTTGCCAGAAAAAATAGAAAAGCAAATGATAATTTAAATGGAGAAAAAGTGTTGCAGTACAGAGGGACCAAGGTGTCCTTGTGCATGAAACACAAAAAGTTAGTATGCAAGTAATCAGGAAGGCAAATAGAATGTTGGCCTTATTGCAAGGGGAAGGAGTATAAAAGCAGAGAAGTGCCACACCAAGCGTACTGCATACTGTTTTGATCTCTATATTTCAGGAAGGATATAGTTGTATTGGAGGCTGTTCAGAGAAGGTTCACTAGTTTGATTCCGGAGATGAGGGGGTTGACTTATGAAGATAGGTTGAGTAGTTTTTGACTTTGACTCATTTTGACTCATCAAAGTAACAAATGACATCCTTTGTGATTGTGACAAAGGTAAACTGTCCCTCCTCGTCTTTCTGGACCTGTCTGCAGCCTTTGACGCAGTTAAGCACTCCATCCTTTTCCAATGTCTCTCTACCAATGTCCAGCTAGGTGAGACTGCACTCGCCTGGTTCCATTCTTATCTATCTAATGGTAGCCAGAAAATTTCCAGCAATGGCTTCTCTTCTCACTCCCGCATCGTTATCTCTGGTGTCCCCCAAGGATCTGTCCTTGGTCTATTCTTATTTCTCATCTGCATGCTGCCCTTTGGCGATATCATCCAAAAACACGGAGTCAGTTTCCACATGTACGCAGACGACACTCAGCTTTACCTCGCCACCACTTCTGCTTGGTATCTAAATTGTCAGATTGCTTGTCCGACATCCAGTACTGGATGAGCAGAAATTTTCTCCAATTAAATATTGGCAAGACCGGAGCCATTATCTTTGGTCCCCGCCACAAACTGCGTTCCCTAACCACTGACTCCATCCCTCTCCCTAGCATCAATCTGAGGATGAACAAGACTGTTCGCAACCTAGGTGTCATATTTCACCCTGAAAAGAATTTCCAGCCACATATCCGCGGCAGAACTAAAACCACCTTTTTCTACCTCTGTAACATTGCCTGCCCCCGCCCCTGCCTCAGCTCTTCTGCTGCTGAAACCCTCATTCATGTCTTTGTTACCTCTGGACTTGACTTCTCCAACTCACTCCTGGTTGGCCTACCACATTCCACACTACATCAACTTGAAGTCATCCAAAACTCAGCAGCCCATGTACTAAGTCATGATCACCCATCACCCCTGTGCTTTCTGACCTACAGTGGCTCCCAGTTAAACAACACTTTGATTTCAAAATTCTCATCCTTGTTTCCAAATCATTCCATGGACTTGCCCCTCCCTATCTCTGCAATCTTTTTCAGCCTCACAATCCCACAATATGTCTGCACTCCTCAAATTCTGGCCTCTTGAACATCCCTCATTATAACTGCTCAACTATCAGTGAACATGTTGATTCTGGATTCTTTTCCCTTCAATCTGTTTCAGCGAATACACTGAGGCGAACACCAAAGAAGCTTATAACAAAGCAGTCTTTATTAATTGTTTCATCGGCTGGGACTTATCAAAACGAAGGAACGCTCTCCCTCAGAGTGCGCCCACTTCCCTCGGACAAGCCCCGTTACAATGTAGGGGCGCAACAGTTATACACTTTCAGTACGTAATACAATTGAAAGACATTCAGTTCACCCTATCCTTTGTGATCCCTCCTTCCCTTTGTCCACTCATTAGCCGATACCTGGCCTTCCTTGCCCAATTAAATACGGGCAAGTGGTTACAGCAACTGTTTTTCACAAGGAGCTTTCTCACACATTGCTTGTAAATGTTACAATTTTACTGGCGTGACTAGTAACTAAGACCGTGAGAAAGTCTGTTAATTGTGCTGATGTTGTAATATTTGCAGTCTGACATTCTTTTAGTTATTTTCCATTATTCCTTTGTTCACTTCACTGTCTCTATTGCTTATACTTTTTCACACATTCACAAACATGCCTTCAGCTGCCTGAGCCCTAAGGTCTGGAACTCCCTCCCTAAACCTCTACGCCTCTCTACCTCTCTTTCCTCCTTTAAGGCGCTCGTTAAAACCTGCCTCTTTAAACAAACTTTTGATCATCCGCTTTAATTTCTTCTGTGGCTCGGTGTCAAATTTATCTGTTTGTCTGTAACACTGTTGTGAAGCACCTTGGGACGTTTTTCTACGTTAAAGGTGCTATGTAAATAAGTCATTATTATTACAATAAGTTGGGCCTATACTCATTGGAGTTCAGAAGAATGAGAGGTGATCTTATCAAAACATATATGATAATGAGGAGGCTCGACAAGGTGGATGCAGAGAGAATATTTCCACTCATGGGGGAAACTAGAACTAGGGGGCGCGTTTCAGAATAAGGGGCCGCCCATTTAAAACTGAGATGAGGAGAAATTTCTACTCTGAGGGTTGTAAACCTGTGGAATTCTCTGCCCGAGAGAGCTGTGGAGGATGGGTCATAACAGGAATCACCCTGTTATCAGCCACTGGGAAGGTCATCGCTAGAGTCGTCCTCCATCGTCTTCTCCCTGTGGCTGAGGAGCTCCTCCGGCGCCACAGTGTGGATTCCGTCCACTACAGGCTACAACGGACATGATCTTTACAGCGCGACAACTGCAAGAGAAATGTAGGGCACAGCACCAATCCTTGTACATGGCCTTCTTTGACCTTACAAAGGCCTTTGACGCTGTTAAACGCGAGGAACTATGGAGCGTCCTCCTTCGTTTCGGCTGTCCCCAAAAGTTTGTCACCATCCTCCGCCTGCTCCACGACGACATGCAAGCGGTGATTCTGACCAACGGATCCCAATCTACATCCGGACCTGGGTCAAGCAGGGTTGCGTCGTTGCGCCAACCCTCTTCTCCACCTCACACTCAACAAGCTCCCCGCTGGAGTGGAACTAAACTATAGAACCAGTGGGAACCTGTTCAATCTTCGTCGCCTCCAGGCCAGATCCAAGACCATCGTATCCTCTGTCATCGAGCTACAGTACGCGACGACGCTTGCGTCTGCGCACGTTCAGAGGCTGAACTCGAAATCATCATCAACATCTTCACTGAGGCATATGAAATCATGGGCCTTACGCTAATTATCCATAGGACAAAGGTCCTCCACCAACCTGACCCTGCAACACAGCACTGCACCCCAGTCATCAAGATCCACGGCCCAGTCCTGGACAACAAGCAAGGGCAGACGTCAACGACAAGGTTCAACACCATTCCAGTGCACCAGGGCCATCTGAGGAAGAGAGTGTTCGAAGATCAAGCCCTCAAATCTGGCACCAAGCTGATGGTCTACAGGGCTGTAGTGATACCCGCCCTCCAGTCTGGCTCAGAGACGTGGGGCATATACAGTAGACACCTCAAATTATTGGCGAAATGCCACCAACGATGTCTCCACAACATCCTGCAAATCCCCTGGGAGGACAGACGTTGGTGTTCTCGATCAATTCAGCATCGAAACACTGACCACACTCGACCAGCTCCGTTGGGCGGGCCATATTGGTCACATGCCTGACACAAGACTCCAAAAGCAAGCGCTCTACTTGGAACTCAGGTGGGCAGAAGAAACATTTCAAGGACACCCTCAAAGCCTCCTTGATAAAATGCAACATCCCCACCAACACCTGGGAGCCTGCGCTGAGCACCTTGAGTCTTGTTGCCAAGAGCATGCAGAAAACAAGCGCAGGCAGTGGAAGGAGTGTGCGGCAAACCAGACTCCCCATCCACCCTTTCCTTCAATGACTGTCTGTCCCAGCTGTGACAGAAACTGTAATTCCCATATTGGACTGTTCAGTCACCTAAGAACTCACTTTTAGAGTGGAAGCAAGTCTTCCTCGATTTTGAGGGACTGCCTATGATGATTGAATATATTTAAGGCGGAGATAGACAGATTTTTGAGCGATAAGGGAATAAAGGGTTATGGGGAGCGGGCAGGGAAGTGTAGCTGAGTCCATGATCAGATCAGCCATGATCTTATTAAATGGCGGAGCAGGCTCGAGGGGCCAAATGGCCTAATCCTGCTCCTATTTTTTATGTTCTTATGTAAATTCACGGTCAATAGTTCTGAACGTGTGTTGAAAAAAAAATGTGATGTTATATTCCATGGCCACCATAGACATGAATATTGAGGAGGGCGGAGTAATGAAATTAGTTCCGGAGGGACTGAATGGCATTTCTATCTTTGCACACTGTGGACAAGGGAGGATATTAACATCATGTGTTTATAAACTGAGCTCCATATTAAAGCAATGAAAGCAATCTCCTTCCAGGCTTTTCCTTCCCTTTTAACTAATAGTAGCAAGCAATTATGTTACTTCGTTGTCAGTCTGGCATTTTGCATTAGCATCATCAATTTTGAGTCTAAGAACGGATGATCTACTTTCCTTGTTCAAGTTTACTGCAACGGAATATTAAGGGTAGTTGCTGGACTCAGGCCCAGCTGCAGTATGTATGCATGTGTCTACCCTTAGGAAATGGGGGAACCTTGGAGGGAAACGTTATACAGGGAATTAATACCTTAAGTTGATCTGACCTTTTGAGGGAGAATTTTTTTTTTCTTCGCAAAGGATTTGGGAATGAGTTATGTTTAAGGGCTGTGTTTTAAAGCTGTGATTTTTCTCAAGTTTATTTTGGCGCGCGTCACTTTTTTGGCGCAAGTTAAAAAATTTAAGTTTCCCCAAGCTATGCGCCAGCGTAACTCAGTTAGTTACAATTTTTTTAGGTTAGTTTTTTTTTTGCGTCATAGGACACGTAACTTGATGTCTGCGCCAGTTTTTGTCAATTATGTAAGTTTGCCTCCAAAAATGTTCTCCTAGGTCGGCGCATGTGACCACTCCCGAAAAACCTTCTGGTGAGTTAAGAAAAAGTGGCACACGTTGAAAAATCGGCGCAGAAAGATGCCTTTGTATTTCAGCAAAGTTTTGGAGGGAGTCAAGAACACTTAAATATGCATAATAGAGATTTTTTTTCACCTTATAACGCAGTAAATGGAAGTTTGATGGAATTCTTGAAGTTTTCATTTTTTTTCAACTGACACGCCACCACCGAATTTCTGCAACAGGGCTCGAGGGTTGCTGCGTCGGCCGGCAGAGTCGATCCTGGGCCCGGACACGGGCTCGGTGCTTGGCTGCAAAAGAAACCCGTTTGGGGGTGGGGGGGGTGGTTGTGAGACACCTATGGAAGGCATCAGAAGCCTGCACTATGCATCAAATCAAGCTCAGGTGAGTGGGGGGCTATGGAAAGCATACGGAAGGCATCAGAAGCTTGCACTATGCAAAAAATGTAGCCCTGGGGTGGGGGGGTGTGGATTCCTGATCACTAAGCCTGCTCAGACTAGGGTGTGGTCCATACAGACCTTGTGGGGAGAGAAAACAAAGAACCGCTTGCAAAGGTAAAATTTAAGCATGGGGGCAATACTGACAATGCCATACTTGCAAAGCCTTTTGCATGCTGGTGCTGCGGAGGAGATAATTGATTCGACATCATCGCACGAGGAACTTCAGAGCATGTAGGGTGATGACAGGAGGCTTTACCCACATCGGGTATATCAAGACAGGTGTTCATACCTGCACCTGATTGATGCAGACTGTGTCAGAAGGCTGCGTTTTTGCAAAGAAGTTGGAACTGAGATCTGTGAGTTAGTAAAAGCAGACCTGCAACTTAGAAGCGTCAGGAGGACGAATTTGTCAGTTGAAGTGAAGGTTACAGCTGCACTTTCATTCTATGCATGTGGATCGTTCCAAGCTACAACTGGGAATGTGTGTGCCATTTCTCAACATGCAACACATATCTGCATTCGGCAGGTGACTGCTGCACTATATGCCCAGAGGAATGATAACATAAAGTTCCCCATGAGCGCCCAGGCAATGCATAATAGGGCTGTGATCTTCTCCAAGATTGCTGGCTTCCCAAAGATACAGGGTTACATTGATTGTACCCACATCACCTTGCGAGCACCATTGGAGGATTCCAAAATGTTCAGGAACAGAAAAGGCTTCCACTACGTTGATGTGCAGCTCGTGTATGACTACATGAATTGCATCATGTCAGTTGATGCGAGATACCCCGGGAGCATCCATGATGCGTTCATCCTATGCGAGAATGGTATATCTGCCTTGTTTCAGCAGCAGCCAAAAAGGAAGAGCTGGCTACTGGGAGACAACGGGTACAGCCTCGCCACCTGGCTCACGACACCCCTATGCGTAACCCGGACGAAAGCTGACCGGGAATACAACATGTCGCACATTGCGACGCGCAGCATAATAGAGCGAACCATTGTCATCTTGAACCAGCGTTTCCAATGCCTGGACCATTCCGGAGGCTACTTGCAATACTCCCCTGAGATTGTCGGTCAGTTCGCTGTTGTGTGCTACATGCTGCATAACTTAGCCATCATGAGGCAGCAGCAGCTGGTAGTAGAAGACCCACCTGAGGTGAGAGTGGCTGATGATAATTATGAGGAAGATGCAGAGGATGAGGAAGCCATGCACCTACCTGAACCCGGGGCACGACGGCGTAGGTGGGCGGGCCGTCATGCCCCTTTAATGATTGTTCGAGCCTTGCGCCAGCAGCTCATCCATGAACGCTTCGCTGCCTGAAGGCTCAGTGGCAATTATTCCACGTGGGCCATGTTCACTGTTTGGACCTGTTCCGTAATGTTGTGTTGTGTTAATGGAACAAACGATGGAAATGATTCTTCTTTACTTCACAAAGTTGTGTTAATAATGGAACAAATAATGTAAATGATTCAGTTATAATTTAAAATATATTTTATTCAAAAATTTAACAAACATTTGTTTGTATTGAACTTAACTTTAATAAACATATACTTGTATCAAACTTGAAATTTTTCACTTAAGATCGCTTAAAAACTTTAAGATCACTTACTAACTTTAAAACTTGCAAATTTACATCACTTACAAAAAACTTTTAATTTGAGAACAGTTACAAGAGTAACAACATCAATAATAACAGCAGCAAAGAAAGGCTGCTCCCATCACTCCTCCACCGTAATCGAAGACCGCTCGCTGCGCTTGGTCTTCATGACTCCACCACCCCTGCCTGCAGACGATGGCGCAGCATTTCTCGGGTTGGTACCAAGCTTATTCTTTCGAACATCTCGGGTGGTGCGCACTTCTTGATTGGGGGGGGCGGTGGGGGATGGGTGGTGAGGTGGAAGGGAGCCGGTAATGTGGAAGGCCCGGCTTACATAGCAAATAGCTGCAGGAGTAGGAGTAGGTGCAGGATAGACAGAAAGGAAAAGGAGGTGGTTACTGGTTAAAGAGGAAATTAACCCAATAGTAAGGAAGGACATCAGCTTGGATGATGTGGAATCTATATCGGTGGAGCTGCGGAATACCAAAGGGCAGAAAACGCTAGTGGGAGTTGTGTACAGACCACCAAACAGTAATAGTGAGGTTGGGGACAGCATCAAACAAGAAATTAGGGATGCGTGCAATAAAAGTACAGCAGTTATCATGGGTGACTTTAATCTACAGATAGATTGGGCTAACCAAACTGGTAGCAATAAGGTGAAGGACGATTTCCTGGAGTGTATTAGGGATGGTTTTCTAGACCAATATGTCGAGGAACTAACTAGAGGGCTAGCCATCCTAGACTGGGTGATGTGTAATGAGAGAGGACTAATTAGCAATCTAGTTGTGCGAGGCCTCTTGGGGAAGAGTGACCATAATATGGTAGAATTCTTTATTAAGATGGAGAGTGATACAGTTAATTCAGAGACTAGGATCCTGAACTTAAGGAAAGGTAACTCGATGGTATGAGACGTGAATTGGCTAGAATAGACTGGCGAGTGATACTTAAAGGGTTGATGGTGGATAGGCAATGGCAAACATTTAAAGACCACATGGATGAACTTCAACAATTGTACAACCCTGTCTGGTGTAAAAATAAAACAGGGAAGGTAGCTCAACCATGGCTAGCAAGGGAAATTAAGGATAGTGTTAAATCAAAGGAAGAGGCATATAAATTGGCCAGAAAAAGTAGCAAACCTAAGGACTGGGAGAAATTCAGAATTCAGCAGAGGAGGGGGAAAATAGAGTATGAGAGGAAGCTTGCTGGGAACATAAAAACTGACTCAAAAGCTTCGATAGATATATGAAGACAAAAAGATTAGTGAAGACAAACGTAGGTCCCTTGCAGTCAGATTCAGGTGAATTTATAATGGGGAACAAAGAAATGGCAGACCAGTTGAACAAATACTTTGATTCTGTCTTCACGAAGGAAGATACAAATAACCTTCTGGAAATACTAGTGGACCGAGGGTCTAGTAAGGAGGAGGAACTTAAGGAAATCCTTATTCGGCGGGAAATTGTGTTAGGGAAATTGATGGGATTGAAGGCCGATAAATCCCCGGGGCCTGATAGTCTGCATCCCAGAGAACTTAAGGAAGTGGCCCTAGAAATAGTGGATTAGTTGGTGATCATTTTCCAACAGTCAGTCAACTCAGGATCAGTTCCTATGGACTGGAGGGTAGCTAATGTAACCCCACTTTTTAAAAAAGATGGGCGAGAGAAAACGGGTAATGATAGACCGGTTAGCCTAACATCAGTAGTTGGGAAAATGTTGGAATCAATTATTAAAGAGAAATAGCAGCGCATTTGGAAAGCAGTGACATGATCGGTCCAAGTCAGCATGGATTTATGAAAGGGAAATCATGCTTGACAAATGTTCTGGAATTTTTTGAGGATGTAACTAGTAGAGTGGACAAGGGAGAACCAGTTGATGTGATGTATTTGGACTTTCAAAAGGCTTTTGACAAGGTCCCACACAAGAGATTGGTGTGCAAAGTTAAAGCACATGGTATTGGGGGTAATGTACTGACGTGGATAGAGAACTTGTTGGCAGACAGGAAGCAGAGAATCGGGATAAACGGGTAGCCTTTTCAGAATGGCAGGCAATGACAAGTGGGGTGCCGCAGGGCTCAGGGCTGGGACCCAGCTATTTACAATATACATTAATGATTTTAGATGAAGGAATTGAGTGTAATATCTCCAAGTTTCCAGATGACACTAAGCTAGGTGGCGGTATGAGCTGTGAGGAGGACACTAAGAGGCTGCAGGGTGACTTGGATAGGTTAGGTGAGTGGGCAAACGCATGGCAGATGCAGTATAATGTGAATAAATGTGAGGTTATGCACTTTGGTGGCAAAAACATGAAGGCAGAATATTATCTGAATAGTGGCAGATTAGGAAAAGGGGAGGTGCAACGAGACCTGAGTGTCATGGTCCATCAGTCATTAAAAGTTGGCATGCAGGTACAGCAGGCGGTGAAGAAGGCAAATGGCATGTTGGCCTTCATAGCTAGGGGGTTTGAGTATAGGAGCAGGGAGGTCTTACTGCAGTTGTACAGGGCCTTGGTGAGGCCTCACCTGGAATATTGTGTTCAGTTATGGTCTCCTAATCTGAGGAAGGAAGTTCTTGCTATTGAGGGAGTACAGCGAAGGTTCACCAGACTGATTCCCGGGATGGCAGGACTGACATATGAGGACAGACTGGATTGACTGGACCTGTACTCACTGGAGTTTAGAAGGATGAGAGGGATCTCATCGAAACATATAAAATTCTGACAGGACTGGACAGGTTAAGTGCAGGAAGAATGTTCCCGATGTTCGGGAAGTCCAGAACTAGGGGACACAGTCTAAGGCTAAGATAAGGGGTAGGCCATTTAAGACTGAGATGAGGAGAAACTTCTTCACTCAGAGAGTTGTTAGCCTGTGGAATTCCCTGCCGCAGAGAGTTGTTGATGCCAGTTCATTGGATATATTCAAGAGGGAGTTAGATATGACCCTTGCGGCTAAAGGAATAAAGGGGTATGGAGAGAGAGCAGGAAAGGGGTACTGAGGTGAATGATCAGCCATCATCATATTGAATGATGGTGAGGCTCGATCATTCAATATGATCATGGCTAATCATGCAACTTTAGTACCCCATTCCTGCTTTCTCTCCATACCCCTTGATCCCTTTAGCTGTAAGGGCCACATCTAACTCCCTTTTGGAATATATCTAACGAACTGGCCTCAACAACTTTCTGTGGTAGAGAATTCCACAGGTTCACAATTCTCCGAGTGAAGAAGTTTCTCCTCATCTCGGTCCTAAATGACTTACCCCTTATCCTTAATCTGTGACCCCTGGTTCTGGACTTCCCCAACATCGGGAACATTCTTCCTGCATCTAACCTGTCCAATCCCGTCAGAACTTTACATGTTTCCATGAGATCCCCTCTCATTCTTCTAAATTCCAGTGAATATAAGCCTAGTCGATCCAGTCTTTCTTCATATGTCAGTCCTGCCATCCCGGGAATCAATCTGGCAAACCTTTGCTGCGCTCCCTCAATTGCAAGAATGTTCTTCTTCAGATTAGGAGGCCAAAACTGTACACAATATTCAAGGTGTGGCCTCACCAAGGCTCTGTACAACTGCAGTAAAACCTCCCTGCTCCTATTCTCAAATCCTCTCACTATAAAGCCCAACATGCCATTTGCCTTCATGCTGTACCTGCATGCCAACTTTCAATGACTGATGTACCATGACACCCAGGTCACGTTGCACCTCCCCTTTTCCTAATCTGTCACCATTCAGATATTCTACCGCCTTGTTTTTGCCACCAAAGTGGATAACCTGACATTTATCTACATTATACTGCATCTGCCATGTGTTTGCCCACTCACCTAACCTGTCCAAGTCACCCTGCAGCCTCTTAGCATCCTCCTCACAGCTCACACTGCCACCCAGCTTAGTGTCATCTGCAAACTTGGAGATATTACATTCAATTCCTTTGTCTAAATCATTTTAAATAGCTGGGGTCCCAGCACTGAACCTTGTGGTACCCCACTAGTCACTGCCTGGCATTCTGAAAAGGACCCGTTTATTCCTACTCTTTGTTTCCTGTCTGCCAACCAGTTCTCTATCTACGTCAATACATTACCCCCAATACTATGTGCTTTAATTTTGCACACTAATCTTTTGTGTGGAACTTGTCAAAAGCCTTTCGAAAGTCCAAATACACCACATCCACTGGTTCTCCCTTGCCAACTCTATTAGTTACATCCTCAAAAAATTCCAGAAGATTTGTCAAGCATGATTTCCCTTTCATAAATCCATGCCAACTTGGACTGATCCTGTCACTGCTTTCCAAATAGGCTGTTCTTTCATCCTTAATAATTGATTCCAACATTTTCCCCACTACTGATGTCAGGCTAACTGGTCTATAATTCCGGTTTTCTCTCTCCCTCCTTTTTTAAAAAGTGGGGTTACATAAGCTACCCTCCAATCCAGAGGAACTGATTCAGGGTCTATAGAAGCTTGGGCCTCTTCAGAGGCTGGTCAGGAGATTGGAATGGGAGTGGCAGTTGATTCTGTCAATGGGCGCGGGGTCTAGGCATGTTCACTTACTGTGGCAGCTAACTCCAACATTCCCTCCCTTATGTTCGCCGACAGTGTCTCGCCTACCTGTGTCATGCCCTCCTTCATATTGAGAAAAAGTGTGTCAACTACCTGCAACATTCCCTCCCTCATGTTCCCGGACTGCGTTCCCATTTCTCGTGAGAATGTTGTTACTTCTTCCGACAGTCCCGATACCTCATCACTCACTCCACTGATGGTGTCCAGGAGTGATTGGGTAAGGTCAATACTCTCCACACTCATTGCCGTCATCTGGACCACATCTGTTGAATCCTGCACCTCAGGAGAGTGCAGTTTAGCTCTCCTTCACCCAGGGTGTGGCTCGCAGCATCCCAGTGGGACCCCCAGCCTCAGACTGTGGGAAATCATGGAATGTCCCACCAACACTCAAACCACTGCTCTGGGAAGGGGCTAGCACCTCAATGGGCGGCACCTGCACCTCCTCCAAAGTGAGTACAACAGTGGGGACTTCAACCATCCCCTCGACCTCACGCCCCCTGCTCTTGGTCTGGAAGGTGGGACGGAAGATGTTCTCCTCTTCAGGCTCGTACTCATCTGAATCATCTTCTGCATCGTCAGGGTTGGCCTCAAGTTCTGCAAACTATAACAGAACAGACAAATGGTTAGCAGCAGAGAAGGGGGCAGGGTGGGTGGCATGAGTAGGCTCACAGAGCGCTGGCAGCAGACTGATTTGAAGGACCACGATGAATGATAGTATATTGCATCAACCGAAGCGTAGCTGACTGAGACATCCCCATGAACCGAAGCATGGCCATCCCACACAGTACTTAATTACCAAAGCCAGACTGTGGAATTTGCAGGACTTACTCTCTCCCTCGACTGTGGGCCCAGCTTGTGCAGTGGTGGTTGTTTTTCTCCAGGCAGGACCCATCAAAGCAGTGACCCTCTCTTCCAAGTGTATCAGTGGTGCAGATTTGCCCGGCCTCCTCCTGTTCGAGTTCTTTCTCATTTGTTGTGTGCCACCTTCTCTGCAAAGATGAAAATATAACTTTTTAGAGAGGGTGTCTTTCTGCTGGGTGGGACATACAGATGGTCACATTTCCAATGGTAATTTCATTGAAAAATGTAAATATTACTTACGCTAACTACTTGACTAAGATCCTGCCACTTCTTTTTACACTGGCTCCTCTGGGTGGTCACCATTGCACAGTAATCTCTTGAAAGTTGGTTCCAGCGTTTCTTCATTTCTTTGGGTGGAACTTTTGTGTGACCCCTGCTGGTGTCCAGCTCCTGCCATCTGCCCTCAATCACAGTAACTAGTGCCTCCACTTCATCCTGTAAGAAATTCTTGGTCCTTGCACTGCATTGCATCTTGTATTGCAGCTCCGATTTTGCCAATGATAATTAAAGTTCTCACACAGCACTTAAAATTCTCACACACACAACTGGCTCTTCAAAAATGGCCGATTGCAGACCGGGAACTGTATTGCGCATGCGCGTCCATAGGAATCACGTCAAAAAGTCTTTTTTTTTGCGCATGCGCAGAAGGGACAGCATATTTTTTCGTCGCAGACATTAGGTCCCACCCCCCCACCCCCCACAAGGCTACAGGACAGGCTGCGCAATGTCAATTAAAAAAAATAGAGCGGGGAAACATGGCACGTTTATTTTTGGAACAGTTGTGGCCTCGAAAAACGGGCGTATCTCTGGCAATACACCAAAAAACGGCTTTGGGCAAAATTGAGCCCGAAGTGTTGATTTGTTAATAGACCAGGCATTTAAGATGTTTATTATAAAACAACTTGCATTTATATTGCGTCTTTAACATAGTAAAACATCCCAAGGTGCTTCACGGGTGTAATCAGACAAAAATTGAGACTGAGCCAAGGAAGGATATAGTAGGAGAGGTGACCAAATGCTTGGTCAAAGAGGTAACTTTCAAGCAGTGTCTTAAAATAGGGACGCGAAGAGGGGGTTTGGAGAGGGAATTCCAGAGCTTGAGGCCTAGACAGCTGATGACACCGCTGCCAATGGTGTGACAGAGAATGGGGAAAGCATAAAAGACCAGTGCTGGGGGAATGCAGAATTCTCGGAGGGTTGTCGGGCTGGAGGAAATGACAGAGATAGGGAGCAGTGAGGCCATGGAGGCATTTTAATATGAGGATAAGACTTTTAAAATTGAGGAGTTTGTGGATTGGGAGCAAATGTAGCTCGGCGAGCACAGGAGTGATGGGTGAACAAGACTTGGTGTGAGTTAGAATATTATAGTTAGATGAACCAGTTTATGGAACGTCATGGCTTACAGACTACTTCAAACGGAGACATGAGCTACAGTTGATCCTTTAAGCAGATGGTGCCCTATTCACTTGGAAAATATCAGGAGATAGTTTTTTAAGATTCTTCTGCTTTGTGTTTTTTTGTCCATGTACTGAAAGGTTGGCAAAGCTCACGAGGGCATGTATGAAACACAAAATACTCAGTTCCAATCGCAAGGGGATCCTAGTGTTACATCCTTACGTTGCACTATTATATCATTAGATATTGAGCTGTACTTGTACACATGGACCACTTAAAGAAATGATCAGCACCACTGTACCTGAAGCTTGTAAGTCTCCTTCCCCCAAGCCAATATGGAGGTACCACTTTTTAAAATTCGTTCTTAGGATGTGGGTGTCGCTGGCAAGGTCAGCATTTATTGCCCATCCCGAATTGACCTTGAGAAGGTGATGCTGAGCCACAGCCTTGAACTTCTGCAGACTGTGTGGTGAAGGTACTCCCACAGTGCTGTTGGGGAGGGAGTTTCAGGATTTTGATCCAGTGACGATGAGGACCTTATGGGCATTGTCTCGGTGGGCAGAGGGCCTGTTTCAAAAGGACTGGAATTTCAACTTGGCTAGAGAGCACTGGAGCTTCCTGTTCTTAGGAGAGAAAAAAACCTATATTACAGGCTGGGGATGAAAACTTTCCAGCCTGCAAAAGATTTCCCAGACTTTGGCAGCTCTTAGGTTGATTTCAATTTGTTGTCTCCTCTTCTAGAGCTGTTTGGGGCACAAAGTAAGTTCCTCATAATTGACCACCAGAGAGGTGTAAGAGGGACAGAGGGTTCAATTTTCCCCAGTGATTTGCACCATTTTTTTTGGAGCAGGCTGCTCTTTTTGGCCTAAGTTGAAAAACCACAGTTTCCCCAATCAATTTTCACCAGTTAGTTATGATTTTTTTAGGTCAGTTTTTTTTCAGCCAAAGGGGGCATAACCAGCCACCTACGCCAATTCTGGCCATATAGGGAAGTTTGGCCAACTGAGAGTTACTCCAGTTCTGCTTAGGCCAGCGTATGTGGCCTCTGCAGAAAAACCTTCCGGAGAGTTAAGGAAATCGGTGTAGGTATGGAAATTGGCGCAGCAGATGCCTGGATACACTAAAAGAATTGAAAAATACATAGCAGCAACTTACCTCCAACCCCACCCGAAGGGCTTGCCGGTTCAGTCCTGTAATGTCCTTACACACTACTATAAATTCCACACGAGACACATTCTGCAGACAAGAAGGTCACTCTGTGACCTGAACCTTTATTCACAGGACCAAGAAGTGATGACCCTGCGTGGGACCTCCCTTTATATACCTGGATGACCAGGTGAGGAGTGTATCCCACAAGTTCACCCCCTGTGGTCAAGGTGTGCATTTCTTATGTGTATACAGTATGCAGTGTTGTTATGAAGGTTACAGTTACATGAAGGTCACATACATGACCGGTCTCATTCTCGGTCCTCATTCTCCCGGTCTGGTCCCATTCTCGGTCCCCGGTTCACGAGAGAGAGAGAGAGAAAGAGGACCGGCAAGCCCTTCAGGTGAGGTTGGAGGTAAGTTGCTGCTATGTGTTTTCCAATTCTTTTAATGTGTTGGGAGCTGGCTGTATGCTTCACTTTGCAGCCTCAGCTCACATTGTGTCCCTGGTTACCATGGCAGCCCGATCTTTTTGGCGGAGATCAAGGCTCCACCCCCAAAACTAAAGGTCGGGTTACACCACCCCAAAATGAAGAAATCCAACGGGGAAACTTAGAATTTTTTTTGCCATACTTAGGCCCCAAAATATTAGGTGTAACTCTTCAAATACGCCAAAAAAATGCTTTGGGGGAAAATTGAGCCCAGCGATCCTACCCTAAGATCTCCATACTGCCATGAAGGTTGACATTTTTTTATATTTAAAAAAAAATCAAATAAATTTGAACTAAGCATTTCAGTGCTTCAAATAGAAGTACTCCCTGGATGTATCCCTTCCCTTTAAGTATATTTGTTATGTATTTTTTTCCTTCCCATCATTTCTCTTTCTCTTTCACTGCCTCTCTCCACTGTAGTGGACTAATATGGGACATGGAGATCTCCCTAGTTACTGTATAATGCCTTGATCAACCAGAAGTGTGCAGATGCTTATCCTGTGATTTCTTCCCCACCTCATCCAAAAACAAAGCCACCACCAAACTTTTGCTACCAGAAGGAGATTTTCCCAGAGAAGGACGGAGATTCAAATGTCTGAGGCAAGGATTTAGGCTTGGG
This sequence comes from Pristiophorus japonicus, assembly GCF_044704955.1. Taxonomy (NCBI): domain Eukaryota; kingdom Metazoa; phylum Chordata; class Chondrichthyes; family Pristiophoridae; genus Pristiophorus; species Pristiophorus japonicus. The sequence goes on from NC_091993.1 coordinate 84,024,550, forward strand.
GCCCACTGTGACGTAAATGCTCTATAGCTGAAGCAAAGAACTGCCTGACAATTGAGGAATTTGTACTATCGTGAGCCACAATTGGAAAAACATGTTTCTGAAGTTGATGTTTTCTGCTCATTATCAGAAGTATTTGTGCTTTAACAGCTGCCTCTTGTGAGGCTCAAGTGACCAGCAACAAAGGAACCATTTGTTCTGGAAATATTCAACCGGTCAGGCAGCATCTGAGGAGAGAGTAACAGAGTCACCATCTCAGGCCGGTGACCCCTCATCAGTTCTGAAACAGTAACTTTTTTTTTCTCTCTTCACAGATGTTGCCTGGTCTGCTGAGTATTTGTTTATATTTCAGGTTTCTAGCATCTGCACGTTTTTGCCTTTGTAACCATTTGTTGTAGTTGGTTAGGTGAAGTGTTTTTTTAAAGATTTGATTGGCCTATGAATTTGAGGAACATTGCTGCAAAATCCCACCTGATTTTACCCAGAACGTGCGCTGTGCTGATTTAACTCAGTGGACTGAGCTTGTAAAACAGGACTAATAATTGCTGTGGAGCACAAAGCTATTGGAGAGAAAACTGTCAGTGGGAGTAATTTGAGGAAGATGAAGCAGAACATTTCATTTAATGAAGAGAATCGTCTGACATGGGGAATTTGCAGCACTGAGCAACTGATGTGACATTGTGTCTCAAGCAAGTGAGCAGCTTTCAAGTCTTGAGGGTGCTAGATCGATGATGGAGGCCATCATTTAAATGGAGTTCTTCTCTGCGTTCTATGTTCTGTCTATTTGCAGGACTGGATTATTGATTTATTGTCTGACCTTTTTTTAAAAAAATAATTTATTTCTGGCAGTTGAATTGTTGCCTGCTGAGCTTAGTGCCCTGGGCCAGCATAGAGTTAGTCAGCTCCCCACCTTATTCAGCCTCGAGGCTGTTCAGTGGTGCAGCAGCAATAGGTGCAAAAATCACACAGCGTTTTACCTTTTGGGCAATCTGCCTATTTCATAGCTTTCAAATTAGCCTTTTGTTTTCTGTTACTGTTGGTTGGTAAAGCGGATAAATCAGTCAATATGTAATGTGTTGTAGTGGTTTTACATGGTAATTGAGGATTTTAAGAAGTCGAATGTTTTTTACATTGACAGTAGCTTACTGACAGACAGCATGGTTACATTTAACGAAAAGGGACTTGCTAGTAATGATTTGGCCTGTCCTTAATCTACTTAATTCCTTCTGATTTTTTAAAAGTTTTAAATTAAAACTTTTTAAGTTGCATTAAAACTTTTTAAGTTGCACTGAGTCCAAGTCATTCCAAAATCAGGTTCTCGAAATGAATTTATTTTTTCGAAATGTTCTAATTTATTGATAAACATAGCAGTCAATTTGCGCACAGCAAGGCCCCACAAACAGCATTGAAAAAGTAACCCGTTAATCTATTTTTGGCGGTGCTGGTTGAGGGAAACATATTGGAAGAAATCTCTGTTCTTTAAATACCTCAATAGAGTCTTTTAAGCCAATCTGCACAGGCAGACAGGGCCTTATCCAAATCTTATCCAAATGACTCACTTCTGACAACACAGTGCTCCCTCAGTACTGCAACAAAGTGTTAGTCTAGATTACTTGCTCAAGTCCTGGATTGGGGCTTAATCCCACAACTCCAACAGGGATATGGAGATCGGTCGGGAAAGTGGCGTTGAGGTCGCTGATCAGCCATCATCTTATTGAATGACAGAGCAGGCTCGAGGGTCCGTTTGGCCTACTCCTGCTCCTATTTCTTGTGTTCTTATGTTCTTAACTCGAGGTGAAGTGCGACTGCTGAGTTAAATTGACATTTCAATTTTGACATTTCCTCAATTTTATTGGCACTTTAATGTCATTGTGAATTAAGGATTGGATCCTGGTTTTATTAACCATGGGTCATTCTGACCATGGTTGTAGACTACACACTCCTTCCAAATACTGTCCCCACACAGTATGCCTCCACACAGTATGCCAACAATGGTGTCTTTCTAGATGATCGGGGGCAACTGCTCCAGAACATTTTGAATTTTTACATTTAAAATAGAGCATTCTGTTCATTTTAAACACTTTATTTTTACAACACTTTATTTTTAGCTTGACAATTAATTTTTTTTAACCTGAGAAAAAAATACAAGCAACATTTGGGCTCTCAACAGACCATCATTTCCCCCAAAGACTACCTGATAATACTCTCCTGCGTACTGGACTGAAACATTTTGCCCACTGTCTCACCCAAAGTTCACGATCACACAATCATTGTTATCCTTTGCCCCTCCCCTGCCTCAAGTTCACAGTGGCACTTTTTCCTCCAGCTGTCCCTATCCCCATCCAGTTCAGACATTCTCCCTCTCCAACACCTTTTAATTGAGATGCTGTACACCTCAAGTCCTCTTCCCCTGTTTAGAGACAGTCTCCCCTTCAGAACCAGCACCACCCCTACCTAAGTTCACACTCTACCTCCTCTAACCCTCCACTCACTTCAGAGGCATCCTTTCTATCTGCTGCCTGTTCATGTTGGCACTCTTCTCCCTCTTCAGTATGAGGACTTTTCTCCCACTCTCTTCTCCCCCTCAAGTTTCAGCACAGATTTCCTGCCTCTCCCACACCCCGGCTGGTACTCTTTCTGCCCCATCCCAGTTCACATGGGTGATTTCATTATCTTCCATCAGGTGCAGGTGAGAATTTGTGACTGCGTGTTCAGTGGCATTCAATCCTTTGGATGGGCAGCAAAAGTTCGGAGCCAGAAGTGATACTGCGGTAGAAGGAGCCGGCAACAGCGCTGATAACCAATGGACAATGTGCATGCTGCCCTGAAAACACTAACCAGAGTCCAGAACCTTTCAATTGATATCTTAATGTACCCTCACTTAGAAATAAATAAACTCCTTCTTTAGTATTTGGGTTGAGGATGTCATAATGCAGTTGGCCCCATCTTGCTGAGTCTGCCTCTCGGCCAAGTAGTGACATGCAGACTAATGAGAGTATTATACCTGTCCTTGTGCCTTAGCTTGATTGGGAGATGGGCTCAGAGTACACTGTCATTATTGTCTCAGCTCTTCCTGATGCCATGATGAGAGAGCAGAAGCAGTGTTCCACATTTAGGTAAAAATATTAATTTTCTGTATTTTTTTATTTGAACCATTCCTGTCACCTGAGTGAACAACCTATTTTCCCAGTAAAATGCCATCTTCCTGTCACATGGTATGAAGCTGCATGGTGTGTGTGTGTGTGTGTGTGTGTGTAACTTTCGGTCTGTGAAATAAGCTCAGCAGTTGAACTGAGACGACATCCATAGAAGGTTGAGTTAATTGGAGAGAGCAGTTTTCCATTTCTCCTGCAATTTTCAGGGATTGAAACTCCCAGCTTGGAGTCACCTAACCACTAGTTCTTTATTTACCACTTGTCTTATTTCAACCTCAGTTGTTTTCTGCAAAATCAACCTTGGCTCTTCACCTTGGATTCTGAATGAATTGTACTGTCCATGGTTCTGATCATATGACATTTCTACTGGTGGATCCAGGTCGGAGGGTGCAGTTTGAGGCAATTGATTAACAGTAATGATCAGGATGCATACTGACTTCAGTGCAAACCTTGCTGTGGTATATTGACATCTGTTCAACAAATATGCCTGATTGCAAGTCGTACTCAACTAATTAAGCTGAACCACTGTGGTGAAAGAAGCCAGCTGTGTCAGTGGCCATAATACCATCTCCCGATAGTAAAGTGCTCAATGTTTACTTATCTGGTTTTTGTAATGTAATCAGAACCTAGGCAGTAATATATATTATGGCCTTGCCCCTCCTGAGCTCTTTAACATCTTCAAGCCCTGCAGTCCTGAAAGAATTCTATGTTCCTCCAACACAGGCCTCTTGGGCATCTCCCATTCTGCCCACCATTGATGGCCGCGCCTTCAACTGCTGATGTCCTAAGCTCTGGAATTCCCTCCCTAAACCTCTTCGCCTTCCTACTTTTCTCCCCTCTTTCTCCTCTTTTAAGAACCTCCTTAAAATCTACCTCTTTGACCAAGCTTTTAGTCACCTCTCCAAAAATCATCATCTTTTGGCTCCGTGTCAAGATTTGCTTGATTGCAAGTGCATTGAGACATGTTCCTATATGAAATGCACAATATAAATGCAAGTTGTTGTTTCTCATTTACTTGTGAATTTGTACTGTGTATAGAATGACTTTGTAATGTCCTTCTGTCATGAAATGAAAAAACTCTTAGAGTATTATGTAACAAAGAATTGTGGTAATGATTTCCTGTGACATGCATGATTTCTCCAATAGCATTCAATGTGCATCAAAGGAGATGCTACAAAGAAAATCAAAATGACAAAGATTGCATGTGTTCAAAATAAATGGGCGTCAGTGAGTTACTGGACAGTAATCCAGTTTGGGTATTCAGGTTACATGTGCGAAATAATACCCGCCCTCCCGTACGGCTCAGAGACATGGACCATGTACAGTAGACACCTCAAGTTGCTGGAGAAATACCACCAACAATGCCTCTGCAAGATCCTGCAAATCCCTTGGGAGGACAGACGCACCAACATTAGCGTCCTCAACCAAGCCAACATTCCCAGCATTGAAGCACTGACCACACTTGATCAGCTCCGCTGGGCAGGCCACATTGTTCGCATGCCAGACACGAGACTCCCAAAGCAAGCACTCTACTCAGAACTCCTTCACGGCAAACGAGCCAAAGGTGGGCAGAGGAAACGTTACAAGGACACCCTGAAAGCCTCCCTAATAAAGTGCAACATCCCCACTGACACCTGGGAGTCCCCGGCCAAAGACCACTCTAAGTGGAGGAAGTGCATCCGGGAGGACGCTGAGCACCTGGAATCTCAACGAGAGAGCATGCAGAAAGCAAGCGCAGGCACCGGAAAGAGTGTGCGGCAAACCAGTCCCACCCACCCCTTCCCTCAACGACTATCTGTCCCACCTGTGACAGGGTCTGTGGTTCTCGTATTGGACTGTTCAGCCACCGAAGGACTCATTTTTAGAGTGGAAGCAAGTCTTCCTCAATTCCGAGGGACTGTCTATGATGCTGATGATGGACAGTAATCCAGCTTGGGTATTCAGATTACATTAGTTTATTATTTCAACCACCAAGATTTGTTCACTGTTGTATTCACAGCCGTACGATATTATTTATAATGTTTTGTGGCTAATTGTGGCTTTGTTGTTGATATCTGATTCTTTTCATGGCATATGATCAGAACCTTGGACAGTGCAACGCTAATGATTTTCTTCATCAAAAAACCAAGCTGGAGAGCCAAGACTATTTGCTGGAAACCACCAAGATTGAATAAAGGGTAAAACTAGTGGTAAATAAAGAAATGGAGATTTGGTGACTTTAGCTGGGGCTTTCAATGCCTGTAGATTGGCAGAGACAGGGAAGACTGCAGAATCTAATGTCCACAATTTTGAGGTTGTAAGAGAGAATGCAGACAATACATGCTTGGTACAAGGAATGGACTTGATGCACTGAATGGCCAATGTTTTGTGTGTTCCTTTGTGTCATCACATTCTGATTGATACTATATTGAAAATTAAATGTCTAAATAACATAAAATCCATATAGCATAAAATAGCACCACAGCTGATTAGCATTTCTTTTCCTCTTTTATGTTCCTCTGCCCCCAGCCTCCAAAGCACAGTATTCACTGGCTGAGAAGATGGGTAATGGAAGAAATAGGTGATGTAATCAGACTGGGGTGACCAAGCTTCTCTTGAGCAATAGGAGGTGCCCAAAGCATCCTGGTTATTATCCTCCCTGCTGATTTTCTCTCCCACTCTATATATGTCCCTATCTGCTTGTTGGCCCTCGAGCCGCTCCCAGTGCTGGGCACTTTAGACATGAACCTGTTGTGTTTCATTCCATGTCACTCTAACCAGTAAGTAACCTAATCTGCAAAAGCAAATCAAACTCACTGCAATCCATGTCTAAGACAAAACATTCTGATAAACTATTGCTTATGGGGAGGGAGTCGACTGCAAATGATATTTGCGACTAAATATCTAAACACTATTTGGAAAGAGGTTTCATTGATGTGCCAAAGTTAGGGATACCAGAAGCACAGCTGGAGAGCAAAAATATACTGGCAAATGCTGGGAAAAATTACAAGAGCACACCATGGGGAAGCGTGATCATAATATGGTAGAATTCTTTATTAAGTTGGAGAGTGACACAGTTAATTCAGAGACTAGGGTCCTGAACTTAAGGAAAGGTAACTTCGATGGTATGAGACGTGAATTGGCTAGAATAGACTGACGAGTGATACTTAAAGGATTGATGGTGGATAGGCAATGGCAAACATTTAAAGAACACATGGATGAACTACAACAATTGTACATTGCTTTCTGGAGTAAAAATAAAACAGGGAAGGTGGCTGAACCGTGGCCAACAAGGGAAATTAAGGATAGTGTTAAATCCAAGGAAGAGGCATATAAATTGGCCAGGAAAAGCAGCAAACCCGAGAACTGGGAGAATTTTATAATTCAGCAGAGGAATACAAAGGGTTTAATTAGGAGGGGGAAAATAGAGTATGAGAGGAAGCTTGCTGGGAACATAAAAACTGACTGCAAAAGCTTCTACAGATATGTGAAGAGAAAAAGATTAGTGAAGACAAACGTAGGTCCCTTGCAGTCAGATTCAGGTGAATTTATAAGGGGAACAAAGAAAGGGCAGACCAGTTAAACAATACTTTGGTTCTGTCTTCACAAAGGAAGACACAAATAACCTTCCGAAAAGACTAGGGGACCGAGGATCGAGTGAGAAGGAGGAACTGAAGGAAATCCTTATTAGTCAGGAAATTGTGTTCGGGAAATTGATAGGATTGAAGGCCGATAAATCCCCGGGGCCTGATAGTCTGCATCCCAGAGTACTTAAGGAAGTGGTCCTAGAAATAGTGGATGCATCGGTGATCATTTTCCAACAGTCTATCGACTCTGGATCAGTTCCTATGGACTGGAGGGTAGCTAATGTAACATCACTTGTTAAGAAAGGAGGGAGCGAGAAAACGGGTAATTATAGACCAGTTAGCCTGACATCAGTAGTGGGGAAAATGTTGGAATCAATTATTAAAGATGAAATAGCAGCGCATTTGGAAAGCAGTGACACAATCGGTCCAAGTCAGCATGGATTTATGAAGGGGAAATCATGCTTGACAAATCTTCTAGAATTTTTTGAGGATGCAACTGGTAGAGTGGACAAGGGAGAACCAGTGGATGTGGTGTATTTGGACTTTCAAAAGGATCTTGACAAGGTCCAACATAAAAGATTAGTGTGCAAAATTAAAGTACATGGTATTGGGGGTAATGTACTGACGTGGATAGAGAACTGGTTGGCAGACAGGAAGCAGAGAGTCGGGATTAACGGGTCCTTTTCAGAATGGCAGGCAGTGACTAGTGGGTTGCTGCAGGGCTCACTGCTGGGACCTCAGCTCTTTACAATATACATTAATGATTTAGATGAAGGAATTGAGTGTAATATCTCCAAGTTTGCGATGTGAGCTGTGAGGAGGACACTAGGAGGCTGCAGGGTGACTTGGACAGGTTCGGTGAGTGGGCAAACACATGGCAGATGCAGTATAATGTGGATAAATGTGAGGTTATCCACTTTGGGAGCAAAAACACAAAGGCAGAATATTATCTGAATGGCGGCAGATTAGGAAAAGGGGAGGTGCAACGAGACCTGGGTGTCATGGTGCATCAGTCATTGAAAGTTGGCATGCAGGTACAGCAGGCAGTGAAGAAGGCAAATTATATGTTGGCCTTCATAACTAGGGGATTTGAGTATACGAGCAGAGAGGTCTTACTGCAGTTGTACAGGGCCTTAGTGAGGCCTCACCTGGAATATTGTGTTTAATTTTGGTCTCCTAATCTGAGGAAGGACGTTCTTGCTATTGAGGGAGTGCAGCGAAGGTTCACCAGACTGATTCCTGGGATGGCAGGACTGACATATGAGGACAGACTGGATCGACTGGGCCTGTATTCACTGGAGTTTAGAAGGATGCGAGTGAGATCTCACAGAAACGTATAAGATTCTGATGGGACTGGACAGGTTAGATGTGGGAAGAATGTTCCCTATGTTGGGGAAGTCCAGAACCAGGGGACATAGTCTAAGGATAAGGGGTAAGTCATTTAGGACTGAGATGCGGAGAAACTTCTTCACTCAGAGTTGTTAACCTGTGGAATTCCCTACTTCAGAGAGTTGCTGATGCCAGTTCATTGTATATATTCAAGAGGGAGTTAGATGTGGCCCTTACGACTAAAGGGATCGAGGTATGTAGGGAAAGCAGGAAAGAGGTACTGAGGTGAAAGATCAGTTATGATCTTATTGAATGGTGGTGCAGGCTTGAAGGGCTGAATGGCCTACTCCAGCACCTATTTTCTATGTTTCTATGTTTCTATAGATCTGAAAGATTGAAAACCGGGGAGATAAACCATGGGAGATTGGACTATAGTGGAGCACTGAGAATGACAGAGAAATGGTCATGAAAATTTCTATGTAATTACTGTAAATTATGATGAGCCAGTTTGCAGAGTCTGCAAAAGTGTTTGATTGATCACCAGCATCTCCTAACTATTGTAGTATCCCGCTGAGTGTCGGAGACATTTTATCAACTGATTTGAAATTTAATGAGCAGCATGTACGTGCATTTCTGAGTAGTTTGATTGGCAGATATTGAAAGGAAAAGGCACCAGTTGCGCATGGACTGTTTGCATACCTTGCAATGTGATCATGGCCCGTCAGTCAGCAGGGAAGCATAGGCGTTCGCCGCTGGCCCCGAAGTAAGCTTCACACAAAGATCTGGCATTCCCTATGGCGAGAAGTTCGGCTTTTCCGATGCTCTGTTGAATTCAGTGTAACGGAATGGGGAATTCCTTGTGCGAGCTGCTGTGATGTCAACAAGCCATCTAAGCAGCCAATCATAATGCAGAATTCTCACTGACCAGGAAGTGAATGAGCTCCTTTTATTCTAACTTTTTAAAAAAATGTTAGAGAACAAAACAAAGATTAACGGGCTCACATGGGGAAAAGGTAAACCTGAAATAAAAAAACTTCACTTTTTTTTTTAAAGTTTCTTTAAAAATATTTTTTTATTAAAATGGATAAATTTGACACAGCACCCTATTAAAATTAGTTTTTCAAGGCCATAATGTTTGTTAAGCAGTCAATGCGTTGTTAAAACTCCAGTTACACCTAATCCAATGAAGTCTAACTTTTTTAATGGGGTATTTAACAGCAGCGTTAGACCACACCTGGAGTACTGTGAGCAGTTCTGGGCACCACATCAAAGGATATATTGGCCTTAGAGGGAGTGCAGCGTAAATTCACCAAAATGATACCCATGTGGGGGTGAGGACCAAAGCGCAGCCAGTGTTGGAGCAGTGAATGACTGACCGCAACTTCAGGAATTCCACGTTGGGATGTGCTAAATCCTGAAGTTGCAGTCAGTTTCAAACTACCCACCACAAATTTCAGGCCATTGTGTTCAGCTCATCACTACAACCTTAGTGTGTGATATGTAGTTTGTTATTTTGAATAATGGATTTAAAACTAATGTTTTGTTTCACTGATCATGTCAGTAAGAATGAAGTCTCACCAGCGGTGGTTTACACAATGTGACCGAGCAGATGACAAAAGTTTATGCTTCTCTCCATGTATTTTGCAAAACCTATTTGATTGTTTTTGTGATATATTCACAGAGCACAGCACATACCGCTTCCTAACATGGCAGGCAGCTCTCTCGGAAGTCTCCGGAATTGCCTGGTTATGTTTAATGATTAACTCTGCAATTGCAGTACACAATACGTCCACATCCACAATGTGGAGCTACAAACATTACACGCTTACAGACATTACACTTCTCCCTCCTTAATGAAGAAGCCATCATAACAAACATCATACATAACTTTCATGTTTATACATAACACAGGATATAGACTTATTTTTTTCTTTCCATATTTACAAATTTAACTTTACCACTTGTTTTCTGTTTCGAAGAGGATACCTTCGCTCTCCAACAGAACCTTCCAAACATGGTGTCGATTTCACACTCATTCGAGGCTCATCCTGAGGAACGTTTTCCTCCATGGAATTTCCTTGATTTTCATTTGAACTCTCTCTAACTTCAGGCTCTTTGTTTTCCTGACTCAGACTCAGACTTTCATTCTGATTCTCTCCTGGATATGTTTCCAGTACATTGGATTTAGGATTTGCTACTGGTGTATCAAAACTATCTGATGAGTCAGAAATAATTGAATCATTCCCACCTTCAACTCCTTCCATGTCTGTAGCTAAAATATGATCAATATGAACAAACCTAACCTGTTCATTATCAAACATCTTTACCAAATATGTACGAGGACCACATATCTTCACCACTCTTCCTGGTAACCACTTTAACCATTTATGGTGATGGTTCTTCACTCTCACCTTCTGGTTTAATTTCACACTTCTCTCTTTTACTCTACCTTTATCATGATTCTCGTTCTGTCTTAATTGTGTCTCTTCTACGGACTGTGCCAAATTTGGCTTTAACAACGAGAATCTGGTTTGTGGCTGTCGTTTGCGAAACAACTCTGCTGGTGTTCTACCAGTAGTTGTATGAGGAGTATTTCGATATGTAATCAAAAAATTAGCCAATTTGTGATCCAGTGACAACTGTCGTTTCCTTGGATTTGGATCTAACATTTGTTTTATGAGGGCATGTTTTACAATTTGTACAGTGCGCTCTGCTGCACCATTCGAAGCAGGATGGTATGGTGGAACCTTGGTATGTTTCACACCATTTTTGCTCGTGAATTGTGTAAATTCTTCTGAACAAAATTGTGGTCCATTATCCAAAACAATTTCTTCAGGGAGGCCAAATGAAGAAAATAATTTTCGTAAAATGTCCAATGTTTTACTTGTTGTTATTTTCCACATTGCAAACACCTCAACCCACTTCGAATGGCTATCAATCACAATGAACAATTGTTGTCCTTCTAACTCAGCAAAATCAATATGTAGCCTTTGCCACACCCTGGGAGGCCATTTCCATGGTTGTAATGGTACTGGTGGCTGTTGCTTGCTTACCGATTGACATGTCGTACACTGGCTCACGATGTACTCTATATCTTTATCAAGAACTGGCCACCATAAATAACTGCATGCAAAACTCTTGGTCAAGCACATTCCCAGGTGCTGGTCATGGAGGTCTCCTAATAATTTGGACCTGAATTTATTTGGTATAACCACTCTTGCACCCCACATGATATAATCTTTATTGACTGATAATTCATTCCTACGAATGAAGAATGGATGTGTATCTTTGTCCGTTACCTGGTTTGGCCATCCATTTGCAATATACTCCCAACACCTTTGACATCACTGAATCACGTTTGGTTGCTCTACCATCTCTTCAGCTGTGACTGGCAGTTCATCAATGTATGAAAAATAAAACACTTCTTCCCTATCGGGTATAACTTGTGATGGGGAAGGCAATCTAGACATTGCATCAGCATTACTGTGATCAGCTGATCGTCTGTATTCAATATCATATGTATATGCTGACAAAATCAAAGCCCATCTCTGCATTCGGGCTGCAGCTAATATTGGAACTGGGGACTTTGGATGGAGGATTGCTGTTAAGGGCTTATGGTCCGTAACGATGGTAAACTTACAACCATACAATATTTGTGAAACTTCTTGACCCCAAAAATTAATGCCAAAGCTTCCCTTTCAATTTGCGCATAATTACTCTCACTGGCACTGAGAGTGCGTGAAGCAAAAACATTTGGTCTCTCCTCCCCACTACTTGATACATGAGAGATTACTGCCCCAACTCCATATGGGGAGGCATCACATGCTAGCTTAATCTCCTTAGATATGTCACAGTGAACTAACATGGTGCTCTCTACCAATTTGCTTTTACACTCTTTGAATGCTGTATCGCATTCTTTTGACCACTTCCAATGGACCTGTTTTTTCAAAAGTTCATTCAGTGGATGTAATACTGTAGCCAAATTTGGTCGGAACTTCCCATAATAGTTCAAAAGACCCAAGAATGAACGAAGTTCAGTGACATTCCTGGGAGTGGGTGCATTTCTAATTGCATCCAATTTTTTCATGGTTGGATGTAAACCATCTTTGTCTACTCTGTACCCTAAGTACTCCACTGAGTTTTTAAATAACTCACACTTACGAGCAGACACTCGTACTCTGTGCTTCTCTAGCCGTTTGAGGACTTCACTCAAAATGTTATTATGAATTTGCCTATTTGATGCTGAAATTAGTATGTCATCCAAGTAACATACTACCTCTTGAATACCGTGCAAAATCTGGTTCATCACCCCTTGGAATATGGCAGGGGCGGAAGACACTCCAAACGGTAGCCTATTAAATTGATATAGGCCTCGATGAGTATTTATCGTCAAACATGATTTGGACTTCTCATCTAGTTCAAGCTGTAAGTAGGCATTCGTAAGATCCAGTTTTGAGAAGACCTGACCACCTGTCAGTGTTGTGAACAAATCTTCTATATTCAGTAATGTATTGGGGACATTACCCTCTAGAACCTGGTTTACGGTTACTTTATAATCACCACACAATCTTACCTTATCATCGGACTTAGGTACACCAACAATGGGGGTGTAGCAAAATTACATCGATCTATCTTACAAATAATGTTCTCAGTCTCTAGTCTTTTGAGTTCTTGCTCAACTTTCTCCTTGAGTGAATGTGGTTTGTAGTAAACCGACCTAGCATCCTTCTGTACCCTGACACTCGCCTTGAAGCCTTGGATCGGACTGCCCATTTCGCAGAACACCTTCGGATACTGCTTGATAACCTCATCCGTTGATGAAAATCTCACTTCCACACACAAAATCTTACTTCAATCCAGCTTCAGTGAGCTCAACCAATTTCTTCTGAGTAAGGCAGACTTGTCTCCTTTCACTACTATTAGAGGCAAGTTCTGAAATTGATCTTTATATTTCACCAGTACGATGATACGACCTACCACAGGAATTTTCTCTCCCGAGTAGCCTCGCAGTTCTATCTTGGATTTCTCCAGTTGGAAATCACGCAATTTGTCGCAGTACAGTGACTCAAGTACTACACTCACGGATGCACCCGTGTCAATTTCCATTGGTATCTTGAATCCCACAACATCTATGGATTTTGATGCTTTCCGAATCGCTGTCCGTTAACCTCGTGCTCCTGATGACATGTAACTCTAACATCTCCTCGTCCTGTTGTTGTTCTTCCAAGCTATGTAGTCTCTTGGGATTTCTACTCATAGCTTTGAACGCTGGACTCATAGCTTTGGAAGCTGGTTTACCCTTCAGTCGGCATGTCTTCGCAAGATGCCCAGTCTTCCTGCAGAAGAAACACTCTGCCTTCACGTATGGACAACTTTGAGCAATGTGTTGTCCCAGGCACCTATAGCACGACTTCGACGCTCTGTTAGAATTTCTAGTTTCTGAGTCTTTCGGCCATGCCCGTCTTTTACTTTGAACCTGCAGGTGATTTACCTCGGTTGACTGACGACCGTAATTATTATTTAATTCTCGGGAATATTGTTCGGCCATGCCCATCGACCTCGCTGTCTGACAAGCAAGCTTAAAAGTCAAGTCATCCGTCATCAATAACTTCCTTCTGATCACATCATTTTTCACCCCACAAACAAAACTATCCCGTAATGCTCGGTTTTGAAAGTTTCCAAAATTACAGTGCATCGATAGCTTTTTTAATGCTACGATGTAATCACTGATACTTACATCAGCCTTTTGATTCCGAATCCCGAAACGATAGCGTTCAGAAATTTCTAACGGTTTGGGGTTATAGTGCTGTCCAGCTTCGTTAAAATCTCTTTAAGCGTTGTGTCCTTTGGCTCGTCAGGCACAAGCAGATTTACAAGGGTTTCGTATAATGCCGGACCTGCCTCCGATAAGAAGATCGCTTTCTTACGTTCCAACACAGCCCGGTTCTGGACTGCATTGTCTGGAACTTCAATTATGTTATTTGCAGTGAAATACATTTCTTGCCGATCCACATTTGCTTTAAAACGTTCCTGGTCGTGTCGATATTCCCCCAAATATCCCAATACACCTGCCATTTTAATCTCTAGCCGTTCACACCACATTCTGTATTTTACCTCGGATTTTGTAGCTTTTTTCCAAAGACACAAACTTCCAAAGTCTCTCTGTCGGCTGGCTGAATCCTTCACCAACAAAATTTAAGCTTTAAATCATCCGAAAAATCCCATCTTCCGTCGCCAAATGTGATATATTCACAGAGCACAGCACACACAGCTTCCTAACATGGTAGGCAGCTCTCTCGGAAGTCTCCGGAATTGCCTGGTTCTGTTTAATGATTAACTCTGCAATTGCAGTACACAATACGTCCACATCCACAGTGTGGAGCTACAAACATTACAAGCTTACAGACATTACAGTTTTTAAGGTTTATTTTAACAGAACCACGTGATGCTGTGGAGCCTGCTGGTCCTGGGCTCTCAATTCTGTACAGCTCCATCTGCTGTGTGAGCTTGAGTGTTTTTATTTTAAAATGTAAATGTTTTTTTAATGGCAGTTTCAGCATTGTTAGGCATTGTATGAGTGGACCTGAATTTTCCCTCCCTCTCGCCCTTTACAAACATTGCTCCAGGCCCATTTCCAAGTGGGAAATTATTTTATTTTAAATGAGTAATTGTTTTTAAAACTTGAATGTTTTGCATATTTTGTGGTTCGCAACTGATGTCCTGCTGTGATAGCCAGTCCCTACCCAGTTTGTCCATCCCTGTTGGCTGTACCCAATCCTGCCCATGATGTGTGTCCACATCTCCCCCCTCCCTCCCCCCCCCCCCGACCACGTTTGGCAGCATTGGCCTCCGGTTAGAAGCAATTTTCAATTGAATAATGTATTTTAACTTTCTTTTTATTCCTGCCTTGTATTTTATCCCGAGCTTCACACCTACTGTGTCTGCCCCTCCCCACGATCTGCCCGCCCCCTCCCCGCGATCTCCGCGCCCCCTCCCCGCGATCTCCGCGCCCGTGATCTCCGCGACCGCGATCTCCGCGGCCCCTCCCCACCATTTCCCCGGCCCCTCCCCGCCATCTCCGCGCGCCCCCTCCCCGCCGCCTCCCCGCCATCTCCGTGCCCCCTCCCCACCATCTCTGCACCTCCTCCCCGCCATCTCCCCGCCATCTCCGCGCCTCCTCCCCGCCATCTCTGCGCCCCCTCCCCGCCATCTCCGCGCCCCCTCCCCGCCATCTCCGCGCCCCCTCCCCGCCATCTCCGCGCCCCCTCCCCGCCATCTCCGCGCCCCCTCCCCGCCATCTCCGCGCCCCCTCCCCGCCATCTCCGCGCCCCCTCCCCGCCATCTCCGCGCCCCCTCCGTGCCATCTCCACGCCCCCTCCCCGCCATCTCCGCGCCCCCTCCCCGCCATCTCCGCGCCCCCTCCCCGCCTCCTCCCCGCCATCTCACTGCGATCTCACCGCCCCCTCCCCGCGATCTCGCAGCCCTCTCCCGCAGTCTCCGCTTGCCCCCGTCCCCTCGATCTCCTCGCCCCCGCGATTTGATCTCCGTGGCCCCTCTGATCTCTCCACCCCTTCCCCGCGATCTACCCGCCCCCTCCCCACGATCTGATCTCCGCTCCACCTCCCCATGATTTCTGCGCCGCCTTCCCGCGATCTCCATGCCCCGTCGCTGCGATCTGATCTCGCCGCCCGCTTCCTGCGATCTCCTCACCCCCTCCCCGCGATCTCCTCACCCCCTCCCCGTGATCTCCCCTCCCTGCGATCCCCCTCCCCGCCATCTCTGCACCCCCTCTCTGCGATCTGATCTCGGTGTCCCCTCCCTGCGATCTCGGCACCTCCTTCCTGCGATCTTGGTGCCCCCTCCCTGCGATCTCCATGCTCCGTCCCTGTTAGTTTGCGTCCCTTTGGATTCATCAGGTCACGGTCTGATTTCATCCACCCCATTAGCTGTGCCAACCCCGTGGACACAGTCCAATATCACGCCTTATTTGAAATCTCTCTCCTCAACTCCTATTATTCGAGATCAAATTGGCAATTTCTGAATTGGCTGCAGGGCATTGAAATTGAATTCAAAGTCAGCTCAGACTTTGGATATTTCAGATGTCTGGAATCCAGCCAGCATAATTAAACAGATGGGTTCCGCTGCCAAATTCCCAGTAGTTCCAACAATATGGGTGGCCATCTAAAGATTCCTCCTGTCCACCTGCACTGTTGTTTTCTCTAATTCAGAGTTTACATCTTTAAATAAATATTTTAGTCACCTCAGTATCTAATTTTAAATACAATATGCTAGAATTTGAAGCAGGGAGTCTTCTAGGTTGGGAGAAGAAAGGGAGGAGGGAGCAGCTGTCTATGGGATACTGCAGAAGCAGTCATGGTATCTGAATTAAGTAGATTTCTGCCTCTATGCATCTTGCACCAGAGAATAGAGAAACAGAAGTGCACAAACAAACGGGAGAAAAGAAAGGAAACAAAAAACAGGACAGAGTTAATTCGAAGAGCACACAGTCACGCAAAGTGTCAACATGAAGATGGTTTCCTGTTGTCATTTTTTTGTCAACTTTTCCATTATAAATTCTTATATCCATGTTTATGATGGGGCAATCTCTTTCTGAAGTGATTCTTGTCAACAGCAACTTGTATTTATATAGCACATTTAACGTAGTAAAGTGCTTCACAGGAGCGTTATCAAAGGCAATTGGCACTGAGCTGAAGGTGGGTGACAGAGGCTACCGGGAGCAAAATGGAGGCAGTCCTCCAAAACCACGTTGGCTGGCATTAAAATTATTTTGGGGATGGAGCAGTTATTTTCATGACTGCTCGACCCCCACTGGGTTCGCAACTGGCATCACTTGCAGATTACTTGAACCTCTCGTGTCTCTTAACTTACCACCTGTAATTCCATTGATACTTCTGACAATCTGTTGCACACTTGTCTTGCTTCCTCTTTAAATACCCTTGTTTCCATCAGACCTCCAATTTAGGCAATAAGTTTGAATACATTTGGAAAGTGACTAATCTTGCTGTCCGCGTCTTTGCTTTGAAGGCATGCAGTCAGCCCTCAAGTCCTCGCCTTCAAATCCCTCCACTGTCTTGCCCCATCCTACCTCAGTGATCTCATCCCTGTGCCTGCACTGCACTTCTCCAACACTGGCTTACTATCTGCTCCGCTCTTGATATCCATGCCTTTGGCCATCAGACTCCTTGTACATTTTTAAAATTTTGATGCAGTCTACTCTTATTCCACTGAGGGGTGAAGCCAAAGCAATATTGGCGCAATTTGATTCGTCTGGAAGTATTTGTTTGCACAGTATAAAATAAATGGCATCCAAAACGATCAGGGAACCAAACTCCAACATCATTTGCAGTAGTGACAGCATTATAGCTGAGCGATGGTGAATGGATTGTATTATTGTCTTAAATTCAGTGAGAGGTGACTGCATTTATAACGATGGATGGAGAGGAAAAGGCCACCTGGTCCATCAGGTTCACTCTGCCGAGCAAGCCATGTACAGTTTGCAGTTCCGTGAATATTTCCTGATTTGATATCCTTGCAAGGGAGGTGAATATCCATGAGTAAGACTTGCACAATAAGGACACTGACTACCTATTTCCTGAAATTAATTAACCGAAAATTACAGGACGAGAGATGGAACATATTCTTTTTTAACTCTGACCAGTTGAATTCCATGAGCTATTTTCATTGCCCAAGCCAGAGTGGATTCATCGACAACTTCTAATTCATTGTTGTATAGATAATGTAACTTAAAAAGTTCAGTTCTTTGTGAAATGTTTCCACAAATAATTGTCTACTGAATTTCATTCAAATATTTCAGATGGTTTAACTCAATTTTCTATTTCTAATTGTATGTGGATGATAATGCCTTAATGTTGAGAAGGCAGGTGTTTATGATATTAAGCTTAACTTATACAGCTTAACTTAATATCATAAACACCTGCTTTCTAAACATTAAAGCATTATTATCCACATATAATTAGAAATAGAAAATTGAGTTCAACCATCTGAAGTAATTGAATGAAATTCAGTAGACAATAATTTGGGAATTCACTTCACAGAATTTATAAACAGAGCACGATTGGTATTGGGGGGCACTATCTGGTGCTGAAACACTCTTCCATGACTTTGTTACCTCCAGATTTGATTATTCCATGCTCTCCTGGCTGGCCACTCACCTTCAACCCTCTGTAAATTTGAGCTCATCCAAGTCCAGTTGATCCATCACCCCTGTGCTTGTTGACCTACATTGGTTCCCAGTCCGGCAACGCCTCTATTTTAAAATTCACATAATTGTGTTCAAATCTCTCCATGCCTTTGCCCCTCCATATCTCTGCAACCTCCTCCAGCCCTACATAATAGAAACATAGAAACGTGAAGGAGTAGGCCATTCGGCCCTTCGAGCCTGCACCGCCATTCAATAAGATCATGGCTGATCACTCCCTCAGTACCCCTTTCCTGCTTTCTCTCCGTACCCCTTTCCTGCTTTTCTCCATACCCCTTGATCCCCTTAGCCGTAAGGGCCATATCTAACTCCCTCTTGAATATATCCAATGAACTGGCATCAACAACTCTCTGCTGCAGGGAATTCCACAGGTTAACAACTCTCTGAGTGAAGAAGTTTCTCCTCATCTCAGTCCTAAATGGCCGACCCCTTATCCTAAGACTATGTCCCCTGGTTCTGGACTTCCCCAACATAGGGAACATTCTTCCCGCATCTAACCTGTCCAGTCCCGTCAGAATCTTATACGTTTCTATGAGAGCCCTTCACATCCTTCTAAACTCCAGTGAATAAAGGCCCAGTTGATCCAGTCTCTCCTCATATATCAGTCCAGCCATCCCGGGAATCAGTTTGGTGAACCTTCGCTGCACTCCCTCAATAGCAGGAACATCCTTCCTCAGATTAGGAGACCAAAACTGAACACAATATTCCAGGTGAGGCCTCACTAAGGCCCTGTACAACTGCAGTAAGACTTCCCTGCTCCTATACTCAAATCCCCTAGCTATGAAGGCCAACATACCATTTGCCTTCCTCACCGCCTGCTGTACCTGCATGCCAACTTTCAATGACTAATGAACCATGACCCCGAGGTCTTGTTGCACCTCCCCTTTTCCTAATTGCCACCATTCAGATAATATTTTGCCCGGAAAATGGATAACCTCACATTTAATCCACATTATACTGCATCTGCCATGCATTTGCCCACTCACCGAACCTGTCCAAGTCACCCTGCAGCCTCTTAGCATCCTCCTCACAGCTCACACCGCCACCCAGTTTAGTGTCATCTGCAAACTTGGAGATATTACACTCAATTCCTTCATCTAAATCATTGATGTACATTGTAAAGAGCTGGGGTCTCAGCACTGAGTCCTGCGGCACTCCACTAGTCATTGCCTGCCATTCTGAAAAGGACCCGTTTATCCCGACTTTCTGCTTCCTGTCTGCCAACCAGTTCTCTACCCACGTCAGTACATTACCCCCAATACCATGCGCTTTGATTTTGCACACCAATCTCTTGTGCGGGACCTTGTCAAAAGCCTTTTGAAAGTCCAAATACACCACATCCACTGGTTCTCCCTTGTCCACTCTACTAGTTACATCCTCAAAAAATTACAGAAGATTCGTCAAGCATGATTTCCCTTTCATAAATCCATGCTGACTTGGACCGATCCTGTCACTGCTTTCCAAATGCAATGCTATTTCATCCTTAATGATTGATTCCAACATTTTCCCCACTACTGATGTCAGGCTAACCGGTCTATAATTACCCGTTTTCTCTCTCCCTCCTTTTTTAAAACGTGGTGTTACATTAGCTACCCTCCAGTCCATAGGAACTGATCCAGAGTCGATAGACTGTTGGAAAATGATCACCAATGTATCCACTATTTCTAGGGCCACTTTCTTAAGTACTCTGGGATGCAGACTATCAGGCCCCGGGGATTTATCGGCCTTCAATCCCATCAATTTCCCTAACACAGTTTTCCGCCTAATAAGGATATTCTTCAGTTCCTCCTTCTCACTAGACCCACTGTCCCCTAGTACATTCGGAACATTATTTGTGTCTTCCTTCATGAAGACAGAACCAAAGTATTTGTTCAGTTGGTCTGCCATTTCTTTGTTCTCCATTATAAATTCATCTGAATCTGACTGCAAGGGACCTACGTTTGTCTTCACTAATCTTTTTCTCTTCACATATTTATAGAAGCTTTTGTAGTCAGTTTTTATGTTCCCTGCAAGCTTCCTCTCTTACTCTATTTCCCCCCTCTTAATTAAACCCTTAGTGTACCTCTGTTGAATTCTAAATTTCTCCCAGTCCTCAGGTTTGTTGCTTTTTCTGGCCAATTTATATACCTCTTCCTTGGTTTCAACACTATCCTTAATTTCCCTTGTTAGCCACGGTTGAGCCACCTTCCCCGTTTTATTTTTACTCCAGACAGGGATGTACAATTGCTGAAGTTCATCCATGTGATCTTTAAATGTTTGCCATTGCTTATCCACTGTCAACCCTTTAAATCCTTTGCCAGTCTATTCTTACAAATTCACGCCTCATACCGTCGAAGTTACCTTTCCTTAAGTTCAGGACCCTTGTTTCTGAATTAACTGTGTCACTCTCCATCTTAATAAAGAATTCTACTATATTATGGTCACTCTTCCCCAAGGGGCCTCGCACAACAATCTCAGTGCTCCTTCAATTCTGATCTCTTGAGCATACCTGATTTCCATCGCTTCACTGTTGGTGGCTCTGCCTTCAGCTGTCTAAGCCTGAAGCACTGGAATTTCCTCCCTAAACACCTCTGCCTCGCTGCCTCACTCTCTTTTAAGATGCTATTTTTTAAAATCTACCTCTTTGACCAAGCATTTGGCTACCTGGCTTGTATCTCTTTATGTGGTTTGGTGTGGAATTTTGTCTGGTAACGTTCCTGTGAAGCACCTTAGGGGATGTTTTTACTATCTTAAAGGTGCTCTATAAATGCAAGTTGTTGGTCGGGTGAGTGGGATAGGGAATGTCACTGTGCTGGGAATGACAGATATCTGTGAAGCCCAACCTGCGATGGAAGCTTTAGTTACTTGGGAGCAATCTTTCAGAAGATATTAAGCGGGAACATGAAGTTCAAGTGGCTTGTAAGTGTTGCCTAAACAAAATTGTTCCTCACTCTCCACTGTTTGTAATGTATGTTTTCAGAGTCACATGGGATTTTTTTGGTCTTTCTGTGGTGACAGTGATGCCGATGCATGATCATATAGGGAGGGTTAAAGGTCACGACCTGAAACGTTACCTCTGTTTCTCTCGTCATAGATGTTGCCTGACCAGCTGAGTATTTCAGCATTTTCTGTTTTTATTATTTATGGTTACAACATTATTTCTGTGAATTTATTGAGAAATAATCTGCAGTTGATTACCCATAAATTCAGCACACAGTATATAGAATATTCCTTCTAATCTTAGGCTACAATACCTCTCAACCATGAACAAATTATGTTTTATTGGCAGCTACGAATGTTAATTTTTCCACTGGCCACTTAGTTATTTTTTGTGTCCAAATGTTACAAGAACATAAGAAATAGGAGCAGGAGTAGGCCATATGGCCCCTTGAGCCTGCTTCGCCATTTAACACGATCATGGTTGATCCAATCATGGACTCGGGTCTACTTCCCTGCCCGCTCTCCATAACCCCTTATTCCCTTATTGTTTAAGAAACTGTCTATTTCTGTCTTAAATTTATTCAATGTCCCAGCTTTCATAGCTCTCTGAGGCAGCAAACTCCACAGATCCACAACTCTCTGAGAGAAGAGATTTCTCTTCATCTCAGTTTTAAATGGGTGGCCCCTTATTCTAAGATTATGCCCTCTAGTTCTAGTCTCCCCTATCAGTGGAAACATCCTCACTGCATCCACCTTGTCAAACCCCCTCATAATCTTATACGTTTTGATAAGATCACCTCTCATTCTTCTGAACTCCAATGAGTAGAGGCCCAACCTATTCAACCTTTCCTCATAAGTCAACCCCCTCATCTCTGGAATCAACCTTGTGAACCTTCTCTGAACTGCCTCCAAACCAAGTACATCCTTTCGTAAATATGGAAACCAAAATTGCACTGATATCACTGACTCCATCTGTATATTATGTTCTTGGACACTGGAATGTTGACACGAAGTGGCCGTAATTGACTGAAAAGCACTGGCCAATCCATGAAGTAGGAGGAAGGAGAGCTTTCTTTCCAATGCCATGTCCTATTCTATTCCTATTCACCACCAACACTGGGAGTGCAGCAATGCATATTTCAGCACAAAGGAAAGACAGAGCATGGTTGGCAATTGAGACTTAGATTATAACTGGGGTCAACAGTGCAGCATTCTGACATTGCAGGTACTGGGGACACTGCAGGTGTAAGTTCAGATACGTCTGGCTTTCATTCGAATGGATTCGAAATTGAATAATGGACAGAAAGCAGAGAGCAATAATCAACTGTTGTTGTTCAGACTGGAAGGAAGTGTGCAGTGGTGTTTCCTTGGAGTTAGTGTTGGGATCGCTGCTATTTTTTGATGTATATTAATGGTCTGGATTGTGAATACAGGGCTTCATTTCAAATTTTGCAGATGACACAAAACTCAGAAATGAGAAGGATAGTAGCAGACTTCACATGGACATAGACAGACTGATGAAATGGGCAGACACATGGCAGGAGAAATTTAACACAGCGAAGTGATTTGGTAGGAAGAATGAGGAGAGGCAATGTAAACTGGTACAATTTCAAACGGGCTGTTCGTACACAAGTCTTTGAAGGTGGCAGGACAAGTAGAGGAGTCTGGTTAAAAAGACTTTCACTTTATAAGTAGAGGCATAGGGCTAGAAATTCATTTTTTGATGAAAGCAGTATTTCTTTGCCAAAAATACCGCTGCGAGGCCTAAAATTCAGGCTTCGATTTGTGCAGCAGTAAAAATTGGCGCTGCACGAGGATTCGTGGTGCAAATTTTCTGCAACTTTACTCTGAGGCCGAAAGAGGCCGGCCTTGGGAGGAGGAAAACACAAATAAAAATGGCAAAAAACCAAAAATTTTAAATCACAACATTCACAAGACACTTAACTAGCGAATCGCTGCAAAAGAATTAAGAAATTAAAACTTTAACTTACCTTTTTTGCAGGTCTTCATACTTACCGCTGCTCCAAGGGCTGCAACGCAGCTTTTTACCTTGCGGTTTTTTTCATCCTAAATACGGGTGAACTGTGAGCCAAATTTTTGGCGAAAGCTATATTTCGAGTCTTGCACGGCAGCGGTCTGCTCCCCAGCGGTACTTAAAATCCGCCGCCGCAAGACCTCCCCGAATTTCCCGCCGCACCAAAATTGCAGGTCTATGGAGAAAGAGCAGGAGAATGTGACTTATCAGACACGATGGGCCAAATGGCCTCCTGTTTTGTATTATTTTATGATTCTATGAGTGAATAACAAACTGAACATTATTATGTCCTCGAACCACAGTGCAGCTTTTAAATAAATGTTCTCGGATTTTGTTGTTTGAACTTGTGTGAATTATAAATTAGCAGCTAAGTCCTGTTGGATAAAGTTGGTGTCAGCTGTGGCTCAGTTGGCAGCACTCTCGCCTCTGAGTCAGAAAGTTGTGGGTTCGAGTTCTACTCCAGGAACTTGACCAATAAAGCTAGGCTGACGCTGCAGTGCAGTGCTGAGGGAGTGCTGCACTGTCAGAGGTGCCGTCTTTCGGGATGGGACGTTAAACCGAGGTCCCGTCTGCTCTCTCAGGTGGACGTAAAAGATCCTCTAGCGCTATTTCAAAGAAGAGCAGGGGAGTTATCCCCAGTGTCTTGGCCAATATTTATCATAAGAACATAAGAATTAGGAACAGGAGTAGACCATTTAGCCCCTCGAGCCTGCTCCGCCATTCAATAAGATCATGGCTGATCTGGCCATGGACTCAGCTCCACTTACCTGCCCGCTCCCCGTAACCCTTAATTCCCTTATTGGTTAAAAATCTATCTATCTGTGATTTGAATACATTCAATGAGCTAGCCTCAACTGCTTCCTTGGGCAGAGAATTCCACAGATTCACAACCCTCTGGGAGAAGAAATTCCTTCTCAACTCGGTTTTAAATTGGCTCCCCCATATTTTGAGGCTGTGCCCCCTAGTTCTAGTCTCCCCGACCAGTGGAAACAACCTCTCTGCCTCTATCTTCCATCCCTTTCATTATTTTAAATGTTTCTATAAGATCACCCCTCATTCTTCTGAACTCCAACGAGTAAAGACCCAGTCTACTCAATCTATCATCATAAGGTAATTCCCTCATCTCTGGAATCAGCCTAGTGAATCGTCTCTGTACCCCCTCCAAAGCTAGTATATCCTTCCTTAAGTAAGGTGACCAAAACTGCACGCAGTACTCCAGGTGCGGCCTCACTAATACCCTATACAGTTGCAGCAGGACCTCCCTGCTTTTGTACTCCACCCCTCTCGCAATGAAGGCCAACATTCCATTCACCTTCCTGCTTACCTGCTGCACCTGCAAACTAACTTTTTGGGATTCATGCATAAGGACCCCCGGGTCCTTCTGCACCACAGCATGTTGTAATTTCTCCCCATTCAAATAATATTCCAAATCTAAATACACCACATCCATCGGCACACCTCTATCCACCATGCTCGTTATATCCTCAAAGAATTCCAGTAAATTAGTTAAACATGATTTCCCCTTCATGAATCCTTGCTGCGTCTCAATTAACATAACAGAAACAGATTATCTAGTCATTATGACATTGCTGTTTGTGGAAACTTGCTGTGTGCAAGTTGGCAGCTGTGTTTCCCATATTACAACAGTGACTACACTTCAAAAGTACTTCATTGGCTGTAAAGCACTTTGAGATGCCTGGTGGTCGTGAAAGGCGCTGTATACGTGCAAGTCTTTCTTTCTCAATCAACATTACTTTTTTTTTTAAAAGATTATCTGGTCATTATCACATTACTGTTTGTGGGAGCTTGCTGTGTGCAAATTGGCTGCCGCATTTCCTACATTACAACAGTGACTACATTACAACAGTGACTACACTTCAAAATAATTACTTAGTTGGCTGTAAAGTGCTTTGGGACATTCGGAGATTGTGAAAGGCGCTATGGAAATGCAAGTCTTGGGTTGCCTTTGACTGGATACAATTATCAGTGAAATGGTTAAATTAGAACACATTCATGCTGCATAGTAGCAGATGGAGAATTTCACATCCTATGTTTAATGGAGAACAACAATAATGGAGAATGGTAATAAAATGTAGCTAAAAATTAACTATTGAAGCACAGAGTTAATATTAATAAACTTGTTCATAACATTCATACAAAATAAATTGAGATCCTTCTATTTTATGGTTACTGTTTTTGCATTTTAGTAGGTGACTATTAGTAGTCATTTGCATATCCCTATTAGAGATGTTAAATGAGCAAATACTGATACAAAATAAAATTGTATTTTTGTTTCTTGTCGTAATTTTGATTGTACTACTAGCAAGTAAAGTACATTATAAGCTGGCTATACCACATTTTTAGTGTCCTGTTTGGGTTGAGGCAAATTGGCCCAGCAACAAATTCCAAGCCCACGACTGCTGTCGACCCCAGTCATGCCTGACCCACATTTTGATTTTGATGTAAACAATAGTTGTTCAGCTGAAAGGGTTCTGGCTGGGCAGGAACACTGAAAGAATTGCACTGTATTCTGTTCGCAGCCTTGATTGAAGGGGCTTCCTATTTCACTGGATTTAAAAGCAAACTTTCTAGAACTCTTGCGAAGAGAACTCAATATTCAAGGGCTGTAAGGATCCATGAGTCATAGTCTTAGCCTGCAGTAATCTTGTGCTTTTTTTCTGTGAAAGTGGGTATTACTATGATTTAAAATCTTTCATTATCAAAGACCCTTCTCAATATAATAAAATGTAGAGCTGCTTCAGTACCTGGAGACCATTAAATGTGCCTTTGTTGAATGGATAAATTGGCTGCTGCAACTTGCTTATTCAATAGTTAATTATGCACTTAATTTAACACAGCGCATATATATTTGTGGTGTCGCAAATTCGTGTTTAACCTAGACAGTGTACTTGCTCCTGTTGGTAACGCACTAATGCCTCTGTAAAAATATGGAAATCTGCTCTTTCAGCTAAGCCTTTTGAATCTTTTAAACCTGTGATCTGATGTGTGACAGCCAGAACGATGTGTTTCAGTGTCAACGCGATCCTGTAAAACTAGCAGCATAATGGGAGCAGTTAAACACAGAGAGCTCAATGATTACGTTTAAAATCAGCTGTCACTCTTCCCATCCTGGGTTTAATTAGAGCCCTTACAATGGTGGGGGTTGGGGGGGGTGCAGTACTGTTGGTGGGCTCGGTTAACCGGCTGTAAACGTGTTGGACCGCAGCAGGATCGGCTTCCTGAAGTACCGTCTGCCGCCATGCTCGCCCGTGCCCACGCTGGCTGTTGGGCCGCTTGGCTTCTGACACGGGGGTGTAATCAGTCACCTGGCTGTTCTGAAGGCATGTGATTATCAGAGCGAGCAGATGGGCAGCTCCTGTGCGCTCTGAATGCCTCAATGTGACATACTCTCTCATGATCCCTGTCCCAGCTATAATTTCCTCATGTTTTACATCACCCGTCCATTCAGCGAGGGACTGTTTTTTTTTCCAACGACAAGGGAGCTTATTGGCTGGCTCCAGCTAAAGCTAACCCACCCTTGTGGGGGTTAAAATTTCCCTTGATTATCCTGCTCCAAGTTGGAGAATACAGAGCAGTTTCTGTGAGAACCCCCACATACTACAGCAGGAAGGATTTAAGCTTTGCAACTCTCTACCGTTGTGGATTTGTTGATTACTGTGGTGCTGGAGTATGATTTTTTGCGACATGAACTCGGGGACTAACTCCATAAAGATTCAGCTGCAGAATGGAATCCGCTTTAGCACGTATCAGGTAAACCACACTGTACTTGAGCAATTAGGGGGGAGATTTAGTACAGAAAATAGAACAAATGAAGTGCTTTGTTAGAAAAGCTCTTGATCGTGGGTTTCTTGATACCCTGCAAAATTGGGTGATGTAGCTATGGAAATAAAATTGCAGTTTTTCTTCGAATTCCTAATCGATAAATCCTTCCTCGTTTATAAGGTTGTTACAGAAGGTCAGTGTGAGATTATCGTTATTTTACGACTGCTGGTCACAGAGGCAGCTTTTATACTCACAGAAGAGATTTTGTAAAGCTGAATGCAACACAACTGATTCATATTCAATCAAAGATGTCGAGGAGTTAAAGCTAATGAGTTATAGTATCAAATCTATCCAATCTGTGACAGTAGGAGTCCCACAGATGAATAATAAACTAAATCTAATAATTTCTAAATAAAAGCCACTGAGGAGGTCCATGGAGTGTGTCACAAAATGGGGATGGTTCTGGAAGTTTAAATGCCTTGATATCAATGTGTTTGGCACGAAGATTATTCCAACTCGTTTGTTGATTTTAGGTTGTCAGAAAACAGTGTATTTGGAGGCCATGTGATTGAGATTAGTTTGGATGTCGTATAAAGTAAGAAGAGTTGCTCAAAATATTTTTGACAACTGGAATAATTTCCCCTTTAGTCTTTCTCAATTGCTTCATGTGATCCTTCTCTCACTTTTTCTGTTACTATATATATCTATATATTTTTTTTAACTATTGCTTCCCTTATCTACAAGTTTTGTTCTCGTGTATTCTTTGCCTTTGTGTTTCTGAAATCCTCATATAAGCCCTCCGAGGGTTCTCGTTTATGCTGTCAGGAGCGAGACTGGGGAGTGCCTGCAGTTCACTGCTGAAGTGGGTCTGGTGGCAGCATTGCTTCGGCTCTGACTTACAGAGCCGAGATGCTTCTATTTTATCTAACAGCATGCTTAAGCTAGGGAGCATCTACAAATTGTTAGAACAATTGTTTCATCTGAAGAATCTCTTACAGATGAGGCTACCTTATAAATGACATGTCATCGTTTGCAGATTTTGTTTATGATCTGACCAAATAGAGAGGGAGATTGAGAGACTTGTTTATCTGACAAATACTTGGTACATAATTGACAAAAAAACTTAGTTGTAGGGGTAGATTCTCTGAAGTGATTATCGCAAAGGAAGCAGAGTGGGAACTGAGGGCATGTTTATTTGTTCCGGAATTGACTGATGTGACATTGCTGGGACTGGGTCAGTGTGTGCAAGTGTATCGAACTCCAAATTCAGCTGTGCTTGTGCTCAGGACTGGCACGGTCCTGATGTTCCATCCATACACACTGGCATCCTTGTTGCCCTTGATGCGTTCTGCAAGGCTAACACGGTGTTTAATGATGCCTGCAGTGTGTTTTGGGCCTGTAATCAGTGTTTTTAATTGTCTTGGCCCCTGGTCTGAACCCAGCTAAAGGGAATTAGTCTGCAGAGGTAAAGCTATGCAAGATTTTGGAGAGTGAAGCTGCTGTTAACTGAGAGTGCAGTATGACTTTAATTTTATAATTTACAAAATAGTTTTCTGTTTTAATTGTAACCACTATAAAAATTATCGCTAGGTTCTGTGGAAAAAATACTTCACAAATTAAGTAGAATTCATGTAATATTGGAATGTTACTTCAATATTTTTTTAAAAAGCACTAAGCTTAAGCAACAAAAAACATAATCCCCGATTGCACAAATATGAAAAGGGTGCAGTTTTTTAATTTATTGGTTCCTGGGAGGTGGGCATCGCTGTTAAGGCCAGTATTTATTGGCCATCCCTAATTGCCCTCGAGAAGGTGGTGGTCTTGAACTGCTTTTCTTTGTAGTGTTTTTTTACAACTAAGTGGCTTGCTAGGCCATTTCAGAGGGCAGTTAAGAGTCAACCACATTGCTGTGAGTCTGGAGTCATATGTAAGCCAGACCAGGGAAGGATGGCAGATTTCCTTCCCTAAAGGAACCAGATGGGTTTTTACGACAATCTGGTAGTTTCATGGTCACATTTATTGATGCTAGTTTTTTTATTCCAGATTTATTTAATTAAACAAATTTAAATTCCCCAGCTGCCATGGTGGGATTTGAACTTGCGTCTCCAGATCGTTAGCCCAGGCCTCTGGATTACTTGTCATAGAAACATAGACATAGAAACATAGAAACATAGAAAATGTTGTCTAGTAACATAACCACTATGCCACCATTAATAGGTCATGATTTCTATTCAGTTACATATTTAATTAAAACTTCATAATCTAATTCTTTAAATCCCTAAAATCGAGGTCTTTAAAAAAAATGTATAGCAAGGGTAATTACTCTCAGGGTAGGAATTTTTTTGGTGTGGGATTGAAGGATGGATAAAGGGGACTGGGCAAAAAGTGTTGCGCAACAATCCAATCTGATGCAAATCTAAGTGACTTATATTAGCGGTTCTTCCCAGTGTGAACTTCAGGGAGATTGATGGTGGAACCATCCCCAAGAGGCGTTAAGTTGTGGCGTATCTGCAGGAGACTTTTTCTTTTAAGAGGAAATTAACTTCAGTGTTGTCAATCATGTAGCCTGTAAGTCTGTTTTTGCTGATATTTTTGACCGTAATGTCATGACTCATGATGCTGATTGGTCATTGAAATAAAAAATAAAACTGGGGACTTGGGTGAAAAAGCTTGATTGTTGATCAAATTAAGAATTTTGCTGGCAAAGATGGTTAGAAACCCCTTTGAAAATAATCTGGTTACCTAAAGATGTAGGTTAAAGAGTGTGGATGTTACTGAAAAGACAACAGCAATGACCCGAACTCCAAGGTTCACATTGAAGTGTTCCTTCCTTTGTGCTGATCATGATGGAGATGCATTTGTTTGAGGAAACATAAATTAAATTTCAACCTGATTTATTTTTGAAGGAGGTTTTCCTCAAAATTGAGGAATTTTGTAACGGGTTGCTAAGTGAGTGTTAATCGGTAAAATGACATGCTGTTTTCGTGAGAAGTGGAGTCTCCTGGGTGACGCTGCATTCGTGGAAATTTTGTGCAGTTGGTGGAGTGATGTGTCTATATATGGTGTTATTGTGATGCTGATAATTAGAATAATCACATCCTAATATTACAAAAGGGTCTCAACACAAGGAGTTGATAATTGTAGGTCTTTTCAAAAAGTTGTCAAGTTGCAACACAGAAAGTAAATTGTACCTTGTTATGAATAATATAGATTATAGAATCATAGAAATTTACAGCACGGAAGGAGGCCATTTCAGCCCATTATGTTAGCGCCGGCCAACAAAGAGCTATCCAGCCTAATCCCACTTTCCAGCTCTTGGTCCGTAGCCCCGTAGGTTATGACACCTCAAGTGCATATCCAAGTACTTTTTAAATATAGTCAGGGTTTCTGCCTCAGGAAGTCAGTTCAAGACCCCTACCACCCTCTGAGTGAATAAATTTCCCCTCAAATCCCCTCGAAACATTTACCAATTACTTTAAATCTATGACACCTGGTTGTTAACTCCTCTGCCAAGGGGTCTATCTAGGCCCCTAATAATTTTATATACCTCAATAAGATCTCCCCTCAGCCTCCTCTGTTCCAAAGTAAACAAACCCAGCCTATCCAATCTTTCCTCATTGATAAAATTCTCCAGTCCAGGCAACATCCTCGTAAATCTCCTCTATACCCTCTCTAGTGCAATCACATCTTTCTTGTAATGTGGTGACCAGAACTGCACACAGTATTCTAGCTGTGGCCTAACTAGTGTTTTACACAGTTCAAGCATAACCTCCCTGCTCTTGTATTTTAAGCCTCAGTTAATAAAGGCAAGTATACCGTCTGCCTCCTTAATCATCTTGTCTACCTGTGCTGCTACCTTCAGAGATCTGTAGACATGCACGCCAAGGTCCCTTTGTTCCTCTACACTTCTGTGTCCTACTATTTAATATGTATTCCCTTGCCTTGTCCCAATTGCACTTCAACTGGATTGAATTCCATTTACCACTGTTCTGCCCACCTGACTAGTTTATTGATTATCTTCCTGCAGTCTACAGCTTCCTTCTTCATTATCAACCACACAGCCGATTTTTGTATCATATGGAAACTTCTGAATCATACCCCCTACATTCAAGTCTAAATTATTGATATATACCACAAAAATCAAGGGACCAGTACTGAGCCCTGCAGAACCCCACTGGAAATAGTCTTCCAGTTACAAAAACGCCCATCAACCATTACCCTCTGCTTTCTGCCTCTGAGCCAATTTTGGATCCACTTGCCACTTTGCCCAGGATTCCATGGGCTTTTAATTTCATGACCAGTCTGCCATGTGGGACCTTATCAAAAGCCTTGCTAAAATCCATATACGCTACATCAAATGCACTATCCTCATCGACCCTCCTTGTTACCTCCTCAAAAAATTCAATCAAGTTAGTCAGACATGACCTTCCCTTAACAGGTCCATGCTGACTGTTCTTGATTAATCTGTGTCTTTCTAAATGAAGATTTATCCTGTCTCTCAGAATTTTCTCCAATAATTTGGAACCACCAAGGTTAGTCTGACTGGCCTGTAATTACTCAGTCTATTCCTTTCTCCCTTTTTAAACAAAGTTACCACATTAGCAGTCCTCCAGTCCTCTGGCATCACAGCCAGAGAGAATTGGAAAATGATGGTCAGAGCCTCTGCTATTTCCTCTTTTGCTTCTCTTAACAGCCTGGGATACATTTCATCTGGGCCTGGTGATTTATCCACTTTCAAAGCTGCTAAACCCCTTAATACCTCCTCTCTCAATATCTTTATTTCATCTAATATTTCACAATCCTCCTCCCTAATTGCAATGTCTGCATCGCCCCTCTCTTTTGTGAATACATATATTCACAAAATATATATAATAGAGTAGATATATATAACATATATATAACACCATAACTGGCACAAGCCCAGTGTTTCCACACAAGTGACTATATTCATCTGAATGAGGGGCCATTTTGCCTATCTTATATTCAACATTGACTGACATATTGAACTTGCCAAGTGGGGAAACACTGATGCAAAACCCTTATACTTGCAAGCTATGTGGTGCAGTTTGTAGGTGCACATTGCAAATTGGGGCTTTTCCCACTCCTGTCTGATGTCAATAGCAAAGATAGATGTTAAAACCACGAGATAAGATGAAACTGCCAGTTTAAAAAAAAAATCTATGCCTGTTTTCCAGCCCTTAAAAATGGACTGAAGTTTCTGACACTTTTTTTGAAAACTGAACTGTTTCATTTTAAATTCTTTTAAATTCCTTTTTAATGAGCTTTTGGGGAAAGACCTTGTGGTTTTCCACTGAGGGAAATTAAAACACCCTCATGGGAATGAGCTCATCTATTGAGCTGGCACTAATAGATATAGAGTCTAAACTGGTGAAGTATCTGTTCAACATATGTTTTGCTGCAGTTTAAAATTAATTATTTTTGTCTTGTGAATACTGGGCGATGACTTACCAGGATTGTGAGCTCCACTGGAGACTGAGCACCCATCCCATCAACTACCACCAGTTAGCATTGCACTTTCAGACATGTTTACTACCCTCACCTGCACTTGAATCAGCTGAGCAAAATCCATAAAATAATTTAGCAGTAAATTATTCAAAAACTCAGTTTCTCCATTTCACCCTCCCTCATGGGAAACCACAACTTCCAAGGTTTGGTTGTTTAAATTACTAGAGATACAAAGCAGGCCAAAACTAATCAAGAAATTAATTCAAATCTAATCTTCATTATAAACTAAACCAGTAGAAGTGGCAAGTTTTAAAACTTGAATTGCAGTATAAAATTTGCTTCTGATTACAAATCCAAGTTGGTTACATGCATGAGCAAATGCCCATCTGAGCACATTGATCGATAAATCAATACCAAAATACAGAAATGGCCGTGTCACTGAATTGGGACATAGAACTGTGCTGCTCTGCTTAACCACTTACAATTTCCTGCTCATCAGAGCTGGATTGACATTCTTGTGTGTTAAATAATGAGTCACGTGAGGTGTGTGAAATAAGTCTGTACAGTCACGTCCTGATTGCTTTCTGCTGGTAAAACTATCTCTGCAGCCACCTCTTTTAGAACCCTGGGATGTAGGCTATCTGGTCCAAGGAATTCATCAGCTTTTAGCTCATTAATTTTTCCAGTACGCTTTCTTCACTAATATTAACTACTTTAAATTCCACACTCTCGTTAGACTGTTGGTTCCCCACTATTTCTGGTGTGTTTTTTGTGTCTTCTACTGCCGTTTCCTTACACCCCAATATCATTTCTCATGTCTCAGCCTCTAAGGGACCCATGTTTACTTTTGCATTGAATTGCAATGTGCTCTCTTTTTCACTCCCATTCTGTACAATTGACATGGAACAAATCACTCCTATTAAATTTGAATCCTCTTAAATCAAACCACGTCCAATTGCCTCTCATTATTTCGAATTCCAGTTCACAGGCATCAAATCACTGCTCATTACATAAAAGATAGTGGAAAGAGCAATCCATTTGACTTTAAAAGGGTACACGAAGTACAATGCCTCTTCAGAGACTTGTAGCGCAAGTCAGAGTTGGGGAGAAGGAATTAGTTAGATGACACATTGGCTTAACAATAACAAAACAAAATATAGTGCGAAATACAGAATGGTGATTTGTGGACTTCCACAGGGAACCGTTCTTGATCCTCTACTTATTGCAGTTTCCAACAATGACCTAGATGAAAGGATTAAAAGACACATTTCCAAATTTTCTGGTACCAGAAAATTGTGTAGGTTGGCAAAATGCATAATGGAAGCTTATATTCTAGGGATTTGGAGCTGCTTAGCAGTTGGCCAATGATTAGTAAATTATGTGTACTATGGATTAATGCAAGGTAGTGCAAAATTCATCAAAGAGAAGGCATAGTCTGACGAGAGTTCTTTTGATTCTAAGTACCCTCTTTTTTATGTGAGGGCATGATGTGTTCACCAGAATGTTCTGTGTGTCAAATAACAAATCTGTCAGTAGTACTTGTCCCAGAAAAGAACATCATAACATAAAAAATAGGAGTCGGCCATTTGGCCTCTTGAGCTTACTCCACCATTCAATAAGATCATGGCTGATCTGATCATGGACTCAGCTCCACTTTCCTGTCCGCTGCCCATAACCCTTTACTCCCTTATTGCTCAAAAATCTCTCGATCTCCGCCTTAAATATATTCAATGACCCAGCCTCCACAGCTCTCTGGGGAAAAGAATTCCATAGATTTACAACCGTCTGAGAGAAGAAATTCCTCCTCATCTCAGTTTTAAATGGGTGGCCACTTATTCTAAGACACTGTCCCCTAATTTTAGTTTCCCCTATGAATGGAAATATCCTCTCTGCGTCCACCTTGTCGAGCCCCCTCATTATCTTATATGTTTCAATAAGATCACCTCTCATTCTTCTGAACTCCAATGTGGATAGGCCCAACCTGTCTTCATAAGTCAACCCCCTCATCTCCGGAATCAACCTAATGAACCTTCTCTGAACAGCTTCCAATGCAAGTATATCCTTCCTTAAATATGGAGACCAAAGCTGTACGCAGTACTCCAAGTGTGGCCTTACCAATACCCTGTACAGTTGCAGCGGGACTTCTCTCCTTTTATACTCTCTCCCCCTTGAAATAAAGGCCAACATTCCATTTGCCTTCCTGATTACTTGCTGTACCTACGTACTAACATTTTGTGTTTCATGAAATCAATGCAATTGTAAGGAAGGACATTAGCCTGGATGATGTGGAATCGGTATAGGTGGAGCTGCGGAATTCCAAAGGGCAGAAAACGCTAGTGGGTGTTGTGTATAGACCACCAAATAGTAGTAGTGAGGTTGGGGACAGCATCAAACAAGAGATAAGGGATCTGTGCAATAAAGGTACAGCAGTAATCGTGGGCGACTTTAATCTACATATAGATTGGGCTAACCTAACTGGTAGCAATGCAGTGGAGGAGGATTTCCTGGAGTGTATTAGGGATGGTTTTCTCGACCAAGATGTTGAGGAACCGACCAGGGAGCTGGCCATCCGAGACTGGGTGATGTGTGATGAGAAGGGACTAATTAGCAATCTTGTTGTGCGAGGTCCCTTGGGGAAAAGTGACCATAATATGGTAGAATTCCTTATTAAGATGGAAAGTGACAAAGTTAATTCGGAAACTAGGGTCCTGAACTTAAGGAAAGGTAACTTCGATGGTATGAGGCGTGAATTGGCTAGAATAGACTGGCAAACTATACTAAAAGGGTTGACAGTGGATAAGCAATGGCAAACATTTAAAGATCACATGGATGAACTTCAGCAAATATACATCCCTGTCTGGAGTAAAAATAAAACTGGGATGGTGGCTCAACCATGGCTAACAAAGGAAATTAAGGATAGTGTTAAAGTCAAGGAAGAGGCATATAAATTGGCTAGAAAAAGCAGCAAACCTGAGGACTGCGAGAAATTTAGAATTCAACAGAGGTACACTAAGGGTTTAATTAAGAGGGGGAAAATAGAGTACGAGAGGAAGCTTGCAGGGAATATAAAAACTGACTGCAAAAGCTTCTATAA
Source organism: Pristiophorus japonicus (assembly GCF_044704955.1). Lineage (NCBI taxonomy): Eukaryota > Metazoa > Chordata > Chondrichthyes > Pristiophoridae > Pristiophorus > Pristiophorus japonicus. Next base: position 84,060,134 of record NC_091993.1, read on the forward strand.
ATATGTGAAGAGAAAAAGATTAGTAAAGACAAATGTAGGTCCCTTGCAGTCGGATTCAGGTGAAATTATAATGGGGAACAAAGAAATGGCAGACCAATTGAACAAATACTTTGGTTCTGTCTTCACGAAGGAAGATACAAATAACCTTCCGAAGGTACGAGGCGACAGTGGGTCTAGTGGGAAGGAGGAACTGAAGGATATCCTTCTTAGGCGGGAAATTGTGTGAGGGAAATTGATGGGATTGAAGGTCGATAAATCCCCGGGCCTGATGGTCTGCATCCCAAAGTGCTCAAGGAAGTGGTCCTAGAAATAGTGGATGCATTGGTGATCATTTTCCAAAAGTCTATCGATTCTGGATCAGTTCCCATGGACTGGAGAGTAGCTAATGTAACACCACGTTTTAAAAAAGGAGGGATAGAGAAAACAGATAATTATAGACCGGTTAGCTTGACATCAGTAGTGGGGAAAATGTTGGAATCGATCATGAAGGATGAAATAGCAGCGCATTTGGAAAGCAGTGACAGGATCGGTCCAAGTCAGCATGGATTTACGAAAGGAAAATCATGCTTGACGAATCTTCTGGAATTTTTTGAGGATGTAACTAGCAGAGTGGACAAGGGAGAACCAGTGGATGTGGCATATTTGGACTTTCAGAAGGCTTTTGACAAGGTCCCGCACAAGAGATTGCTGTGCAAAATCAAAGCACTTGGTATTGGGGGTAATATACTGACATGGATAGGGAACTGGTTGGCAGACAGGAAGCAGAGAGTCGGGATAAACGGGTCCTTTTCAGAATGGCAGGCAGTGACTAAAGAGTGCCACAGGGCTCAGTGCTGGGACCCCAGCTCTTTACAATATACATTAACGATTTGGATGAAGGATAGAGTGTAATATCTCCAAGTTTGCAGATGACACTAAACTGGATGGCGGTGTGAGCTGTGAGGAGCTCGCTTAGAGGCTGCAGGGTGACTTGGACAGGTTAGGTGAGTGGGCAAATGCATGGCAGATGCAGTATAATGCTGATAAATGTGAGGTTATCCATTTTGGGGGCAAAAACACGAAGGCAGAATATTATCTGAATGGCGGCAGACTAGGAAAAGGGGAGGTGCAACGAGACCTGGATGTCATGGTTCATCAGTCACTGAAAGTGGGCACGCAGGTACAGCAGGCGGTAAAGAAGGCAAATGGTATGTTGGCCTCCATAGCTAGAGGATTTGAATGTAGAAGCAGGGAGGTCTTACTGCAGTTGTACAGGGCCTTAGTGAGGCCTCACCTGGAATATTGTGTTCAGTTTTGGTCTCCTAATCTGAGGAAGGACGTTTTTACTATTGAGGGAGTGCAGCGAAGGTTCACCAGACTGATTCCAGGGATGGCTGGGCTGTCATATGAGGAGAGACTGGATCAACTGGGCCTTTATTCACTGGAGTTTAGAAGAATGAGAGGGGATCTCATAGAAATATATAAGATTCTGATGGCACTGGACAGGTTAGATGCGGGAAGAATATTCCCGATGTTGGGGAAGTCCAGAACCAGGGGACATCGTCTTAGGATAAGGGGTAGGCCATTTAGGACTGAGATGAGGAGAAACTTCTTCACTCAGAGAGTTGTTAACCTGTGGAATTCCCTGATGCAGAGAGTTGTTGATGCCAGTTCACTGGATATATTCAAGAGGGAGTTAGATATGTCTCTTACTGTTAAGGGGATCAAGGGGTATGGAGAGAAAGCAGGAAAGGGGTACTGAAGGAATGATCAGCCATGATCTTATTGAATGGCGGTGCAGGCTCGAAGGGCCGAATAGCCTACTCCTGCACCAGTTTTTCTATGTTTCTATGCACAAGGATCCCCAGGTCCCTTTGTACTGCAGCACTTCGTAATTTTTCTTCATTTAAATTATAATTTGCTTTTCTATTTTTTCTGCCAAAGTGGATAACCTCACATTTTCCCACATTCTGCCAATTTTTTGCCCACTCACTTAGCCTGTCTATATCCCTCAATTTGCTTTCCCATCCATCTTTGTATCATCATCTGTGTACATTACACTCAGTCCCTTCATCCAAGTCATTAATATAGATTGTAAATAGTTGAGGACCCAGCGGCACCCCACTAGTCACTGTTTGCCAACCGGAAAATGACCCATTTATCCTGACTCTGTTTTCTGTTAGTTAGCCAATCCTCTATTTATGCTAATATATTACCCCCAACTCCATGAACTTCTATCGTGTGCAGTAACCTCTCATGTGGCACCTTATCGAATGCCTTCTGGAAATCCAAATACACCACATCCACTGGTTCCCCCTTATCCACCCTGCTCGTTACATCCTCAAAGAACTCCAGCAAATTTGTCAAACGTGATTTCCCTTTCATAAAACCATGCTGACTCAGCTTGATTGAATCATGCTTTTCCAAATGTCTCGCTACTGCTTCCTTAATAATGAACTCCAGCATTTTCCCAACGACAGATGTTAGGCTAACTGGTCTATAGTTACCTACTTTCTGTCTGCCTCCTTTTTTTAAATAGGGGCGTTACATTTGCGGTTTTCCAATCCACTGGGACCGCTCCAGAATCCAGGGAATTTTGGCAGATTACAACCAATGCATCCACTATCTCTGCAACCACTTCTTTTAGGATGTAAGCCTTCAGGTCCAGGGGTCTTGTCCGCCTTTAGTCCCATTATTTTACCGAGTACTACTTCATTAATGATCGATTGTATTAAGTTCCTCAATCCCTATAGCCCCTTGATTATCCACTGTTGGGATGTTTTTAGTGTCTTCTACCGTGAGAACTGATACAAAAGGTTTGTTCTTGGGGTGTAGGCATGCTGATAAGGCCGTATTTATTGCCCATCCCTAGTTGCCCTGAAAAGAAGTTGGTGAGCCTTCTCCTTGATCTGTTGCAGTTCTTGTGATGATGATAATGGTGTTAGGTAGGGAATTCCAGGATATTGACCCAGCGACGATGAAGGAACCGAGATATATATATATAAGTTAGGGTGGTTTGTAACATGGAAGTGATTGTGTTCCCAAGTCATCAGTGCTCCTGTCCTTCTCTGTGATGGACTTTGTATGGGAGGGAATTGCGGTTAAAGTAACCCTGGTAAGTTGTTGTAGTGCAGTCTGTAGATTGTACATACTGTAGGCACAGTGAGCTGGTGATGGAGGGAGTAAATTTAGAGTCCAATGGCAGGGGCACTGATCAAGCGAGCTGCACAGCCCTGGATGGTGTCATTGTTCCTAAGTGTTGATGCAGCTGAACCTATCCAAGCAAGTGGTGATAGATGATGGGAGGGCTTTGAGGAGGTGAGCCACTTGTGGTAAAGGACCCGACCTCTGCCCTCCTCATAGCCATGGTGTTGATAAACTTCTGGTCAATTGGGACTTCCAGGATGTTGAGGGTGGAAACTCTGATGGTATTGAAGGCCAGGAGGAAGTGGCTGGGCATGTTCTTATTTGAGATGACCAATTTCTGTAACATAGAAAAAAGGTGCAGGAATAGGCCTTTCGGTCCTTCTAGCCTGCACCACCATTCAATAAGATCATGGCTGATCATTCACCTCAGTACCCCTTTCCTGCTTTCTCTCCATACCCCTTGATCCCTTTAGCCGTAAGGGCCATATCTAACTCCCTCTTGAATATATACAATGAACTGGCATCAACAACTCTCTGCGGCAGGGATTCCACAGGTTAACAACTCTCTGAGTGAAGAAGTTTCTCCTCATCTCAGCCCTAAATGGCTTACCCCTTATCTTCAGATTATGTCTCCTGGCTCTGGACTTCCCCAACATCGGGAACATTCTTCCTGCATCTAACCTGTCCAGTCCCGTCAGAATTTTATATGTTTTAATGAGATCCCCTCTCATCCTTCTAAACTCCAGTGAATACAGGCCCAGTCGATCCAGTCTCTCCTCATATGTCAGTCCTGCCATCCCGGGAATCAGTCTGGTGAACCTTCGCTGCACTTCCTCAATAGCAAGAACGTCCTTCCTCAGAATCGGAGACCACAACTGAACACAATATTCCAGGTGAGGCCTCTCTAAGACCCTGTACAACTGCAGTAAGACCTCCCTGCTCCTATACTCAAATACCCTTGCTATGAAGGCCAACATACCATTTACCTTCTTCACTGCCTGCTGTACCTGCATGCCAACTTTAAATGACTGATGTACCATGACACCCAGGTCTCGTTGCACCTCCCCTTTTCCTAATCTGCCGCCGTTCAGATAATATTCTGCCTTCGTGTTTTTGCCACCAAAGTGGATAACCTCACATTTATCCACATTATATTGTATCTGCCACGCGTTTGTCCACCACCTAACCTGTCCAAGTCACCCTGCAGCCTTTTAGTGTCCTGCTCACAGCTCACACCGCCACCCAGCTAAGTGTCATCCGCAAACTTCGAGATATTACTCAATGTCCTCATCCAAATCATTAATGTATATTGTCCAAAGCTGGGGTCCCAGCACTGAGCCCTGCGGCACCCCACTAGTCACTTCCTGCCATTCTGAAAAGGACCCGTTTATCCCAACTCCCTGCTTCCTGTCTGCCAACCAATTCTTTATCCACGTCAGTACATTACCCCCAATAGAATGTGCTTTAATTTTGTACACCAATCCCTTGTCAGAAGCCTTTTGAAAGTCCAAATACACCACATCCACTGATTCTCCCTTGTCCAATCTACTTGTTACATCCTCAAAAAATTGTAGAAGATTTGTCGAGCAGGATTTCCCCTTTATAAATCCATGCTGACTTGGACCGGATCCCGTCACTGCTTTCCAAATGTGCTATTTCATCTTTAATAATTGATTCCAGCATTTTCCCCACTACTGATGTCAGATTAACCGGTCTATAATTATCCGTTTTCTCTCTCCCTCCTTTCTTAAAAAGTGGTGTTACATTAGCTACCCTCCAGTCCATGGGAACCGATCCAGAGTCGATAGACTGTTGGAAAATGATCACAGATGCATCCACTATTTCTAGGGCTACTTCCTTAAGTACTCTGGGATGCAGACTATCAGGCCCCAGGGATTTATCGGCCTTCAATCCCATCAATTTCCTTAACACAATTTTCCACCTAATAAGGATTTCCTTCAGTTCCTCCTTCTCACTAGACCCTCGGTTGCCTAGCATTTCCGGAAGGTTATTTGTGTCTTCCTTCGTGAAGACAGAACCAAAGTATTTGCTTAACTGGTCCACCATTTCTTTGTTCCCTATTATAAATTCATCTGAATCTGACTGCAAGGGACCTACGTTTGTCTTCACTAATCTTTTTGTCTTCATGTATCTATAGAAGCTTTTGCAGTCAGTTTTTATGTTCCCAGCAAGCTTCCTCTCATACTCTATTTCCCCCCTCCTAATTAAACCCTTTATCTTCCTCTGCTGTATTACAAAATTCTCCCAGTCCTCAGGTTTGCTGCTTTTTCTGGCCAATTTATATGCCTCTTCCTTGGATTTAACACTATCCTTAATTTCCTTTGTTAGCCACGGTTGAGCCACCTTCCCCATTTTATTTTTACTCCAGACAGGGATGTACAATTGTTGAAGTTCATCCATGTGATCTTTAAATGTTTGCCATTGCCTATCCATCGACAACCCTTTAATTGTCATTTGCCAGTTTATTCTAGTCAATTCACGTCTCATACCATCAAAGTTACCTTTCCTTAAGTTCAGGGCCCTAGTCTCTCAATTAACTGTGTCACTCTCCATCTTAATAAAGAATTCTACCATATTATGATCACTCTTCCCCAAGGAACCTCGCACAACAAGATTGTTAATTAGTCCTTTCTCATTACCCATCACCCAGTCTAGGATGGCCAGACCTCTAGTTGGTTCCTCGACATATTGGTCTGGAAAACCAGCCGTAATACACTCCAGGAGATCTTCCTCCACTGCATTGCTACCAGTTTGGTTAGCCCAATCAATATGTAGATTAAAGTCGCCCATGATAACTGCTGTACCTTTATTGCACGCATCCCTAATTTCTTGTTTGATGCTGTCCCCAACCCCACTACTACTGTTTGGTGGTCTGTACACAACTCCTACGAGCGTTTTCTGCCCTTTGGTATTCCGTAGCTCCACCCATACAGATTCAACATCATCCAGGCTTATGTCCTTCCTTATACTATTGCATTAATTTCCTCTTTGACCAGCAACACCACCCCACCTACTTTTCCTTTCTGTCTATCCTTCCTAAATGTTGAATACCCCTGGCTGTTGAGTTCCCAGCCTTGGTCACCCTGGAGCCTTGTCTCCGTGATGCCAATTACATCATACCCATTAACTGCTATCTGCGCAGTTAATTCGTCCACCTTATTCCGAATACTCCTCGCATTGAGGCACAGAGCCTTCAGGCTTGTCTTTTTAACACCCTTTGCCCCTTTAGAATTTTGCTGTTATGTGGCCCTTTTTGATTTTTGCCTTGGGTTTCTTTGCCCTCCACTTTTACTTTTCTTCTTTCTATCTTTTGCTTCTGACTCCATTTTATTTCCCTCTGTCTCCCTGCATAGGTTCCCATCCCCCTGCCATATTAGTTTTACCCCTCCCCAACAGCACTAGCAAACCCTCCCCCTTGGACATTGGTTCCAGTCCTGCCCAGGTGCAGACCGTCTGGTTTGTACTTGTCCCACCTCCCCAGGACCAGTTCCAATGTCCCAGGAATTTGAATCCCTCCCTTCTGCACCACTCCTCAAGCCACGTATTCATCTGAGCTATCCTGTCATTCTTACTCTGACTCGCACGTGGCACTGGTAGCAATCCTGAGATTACTTCTTTTGAGGTCCTACTTTTTAATTTAGCTCCTAGCTCCCTAAATTCGTCTTGTAGGACCTCATCCCATTTTTTGCCTAGATGCACCATGACAACTGGATGTTCACCCTCCCTCTTCAAAATGTCCTGCACCCGCTCCGAGACATCCTTGACCCTTGCACCAGGGAGGCAACATACCATCCTGGAGTCTCGGTTGCGGCCGCAGAAACGTCTGTCTATTCTCCTTACAATAGAATCCCCTACCACTATAGCTTTCCCACTCTTTTTCCTGCCCTCCTATGCAGCAGAGCCACCCATGGTGCCATGAACTTGGCTGCTGCTGCTCTCCCCTGATGAGTCATCCCCCTCAATAGTACCGAAAGCAGTGTATCTGTTTTGCAGGGGGATGACCTCAGGGGACCCCTGCACTACCTTCCTTGCACTGCTCTTCCTGTTGGTCACCCATCCCCTATCTGGCTGTGTACCCTTTACCTGCTCTGTGACCAACTCACTAAACGTGCTATTCACGACATCCTCAGCATCGCGGATGCTCCAGAGTAAATCTACCCGCAGCTCCAGTGCCGCAATGCGGTCTGTCGGGTGCTGCAGGTGGATGCACTTCCCGCAAATGTAGTCTGGAAGCGCCCCTGACTTCCCACATAGCACAGGAGGAGCATAACACGTGCCTGAGCTCTCCTGCCATGACTTGACCCTTAGATAAACTTAATTTGGGTGGAATGAATGTACGTGGGTGGAATTAATTTTACCTTTCACTTGGCAGCCTAAGACTCGATATTATCCAGGTCCTGCTATGGACTGGCATGGATGGGTTAGATTATTTTTGTAGATGGAAAATACATGGACAATCTCTCACATTGTCGGGGAGATGCCAGTGTCTTAACTATACTGGAACAACAATGGAAGAAGCTAGTTGTAGTACACAGGTTTTCAACACTGCAATCAGGATGTTGTTGGTATGGCATTTGCTGTGTTCCGTGCACTCAGCCTCTTTATGTCAAATAAAGTGAACCATTTGGCTATACTGCCATCTATGATGGTGGTCACCTCTGGACGAGGCTGAGTAGGATCGTGCACTTGTTGATTTCTGGATTCTTTTCCCTCAATCTGGTTCAGTGAAATCACTGAGTCGAATACCGATTGTGCTTTAAACAAAGCAAGCTTTTATTTAAAAAGCAAATCCCGATCGGGGACCTTATCAGACAGAAGGAATGCAACTCTGATCGATCGCACTCACTTCCTATGGACAAAGTGACGTTACATTGTAAAGGGACGACGGTTATACATTTTCGGTAAAAGATAACGAGCTACAATTAGAGTGACATCCTATTTCAGCCTATCCTCTTTGATCCCTCTTTACCATTGTTCACTCATAAGCCGATCTAAGAATGGTATGATTTTACACAAAGGCCCATTATGAGTTACTAAGACCTTGAGGTTTTTCTGCAAGCTGTGGGTTTTGTTTCAATATGTGTTAGTATTGTAACATTTTGCAGTCTCGAGTCTGAGATGTCATGGCTATTCCTCCATGAATTCTTTGTTAGCTTACACTGTCCATATATAATTCCCACGTTCTCAACTTCAATGTCTCTATACATTTTCAAACATTCACACACTCGCCACTTTTAACTGAAGTCACTTGAAAACATTTCAGCCTTGTCTCTTGCATTTATGCTGGACTTGAGGATGGGGCTATTCATGCATTCTCTTTCTTCGATGATTTGTCTATTACCATTCTTGAATGGATATGGTAGACCTACAGAACTTTGCTCTAATCTGTTAGTTGTGGAACTGCCTAGCTCTATAGCCTGCTGTTATAGATCGAGCTAAATTTTCAGCATACAGGTAATTGCTTCACTTCTTTGGTACCTCTCCTGGAATGCCCTTCTATATTATTCTTCGAATCAAATTTGGTCTCCCAGCTTGATGGTGATAGACGAGTGAGGGATTTTCCAGGCTACAAGCTAACAATTCTGCTGCTGCTAATAGCCCACAGTGCTTCATGGATGCCAAGTTTTCGGTATCAGATCTGTCCTGTTTCACTTAGAAAGGTAGTTATGGCACAGTGCATGATGGAGGATATCCTCACTGTAGCGATGTGACCTTGCCTTCATAAAGACTGGGGTCGTTCGTTCTAACTGCTATAATGGACACACATGTCGATGTCAGGTAGGTTGGTGACAATGAGGTCAGGTTAATTACTTTCTTCGGTGTGTACCCTTACCTTCTAATACAAGCCCAGACTAGCAGCTATATCCTTCTGGACTTAGACAGTGATGGATATCACTCTTGGTGATCGATTTTGAAGTATCCTACCAAAAATGCATTGTGTGCTCTTGCTTTCATCAGAGCTTCTTCCAAATGATCAAGTAAGAATACTGATTTGTTAGTTGGGCAGGAGAGACAGTAAGTGATTAGCGGGTCGTCTTGACCTTGACCTGAGGCCATGATGCTTTGTGAGGTCCAATGTCAATGTTGAGGACACCAAGAGCCGTTCCCACCTGACTGTGTTCCCACCTCTAATTTGTCTGTCTAGGTGGGACAGGGCATACCCAGGTTGGTGATGGAGTCCAGACTGTTAGCTTGTAGATAATAATTCAGAGTATAACTGTGTAGGGCTCTTAGTTGTCTCATCTGTATGACAGTTCTTACAACTTAGGCATTGAGCTCTGAATGTTAGTGCGGAGGACTTTACAGACTCAACTGCACTGAGATTGCCCAAAGCTTGTTCAATGGTGTAATGGTGAGCACTCTGGACTCTGAATCCAGCGATCCGAGTTCAAATCTAGTACATCAGTCATTGAAGGTTGGCATGCAGGTACAGTAGGCGGTTAAGAAAGCAAATGGCATGTTGGCCTCCATAGCGAGGGGATTTGAGTACAGGGGCAGGGAGGTGTTACTATAGTTGTACAGGACCTTGGTGAGGCCACACCTGGAGTATTGTGTACAGTTTTGGTCCCCTAACTTGAGGAGGGACGTTCTTGCTATTGAGGGAGTGCAGCGAAGGTTCACCAGATTGATTCCCGGGATGGCGGGACTGACATATCAAGAAAGACTGGATTAACTGGGCTTGTATTCACTGGAGTTCAGAAGAATGAGAGGGGATCTCATAGAAACGTTTAAAATTCTGACGGGTTTAGACAGGTTAGATGCAGGAAGAATGTTCCCAATGTTGGGGACGTCCAGAACCAGGGGTCACAGTCTAAGGATAAGGGGTAAGCCATTTAGGACCGAGATGAGGAGAAACTTCTTCACCCAGCGAGTGGTGAACCTGTGGAATTCTCTACCACAGAAAGTTGTTGAGGCCAATTCACTAAATATATTCAAAAAGGAGTTAGATGTAGTCCTTACTACTAGGGGGATCAAGGGGTATAGCAAGAAAGCAGGAATGGGGTACTGAAGTTGCATGTTCAGCCATGAACTTATTGAATGGCGGTGCAGGCTCGAAGGGCCAAATGGCCTACTCCTGCACCTATTTTCTATGTTTCTATGAAAAGATGTCGGGATCATTGCCAATTGGTCCAATTTTATTCTACTTTTGAACTTGCTAATGATTGTTTCCAACTGGCTTGGTTGGCCACTCAAGGGGGAAATTAAGTCACCTAATTCGTGTGGAATTGGAATCACATTTAGACCCAACTGGGTCGTGGTGGCAGACTCTCTTTCCATCAGGACACCAGTGAGCCAGTTGGGTTTTTACGGCAATCTGGAAGTTTTCATGGTTATCTTTCTAGTACTAGTCCACAAATGACCAGGTTTATTGAACACTGCAATTTTGTTGCTTTCGTTGGCACAGTTTGGAGGATCTACTCTGTAGGAGTAGAGTTACATGTAGCCATGATTCAACAATCTCATATTCCACTCCTGCCTATGATCACCACAGGCACGTCCTGAGTCGCGCCTTCTGGGATGCATTTGACCAAAGCTGTTTTATTGAAAAATGCAGCAAGAGGTGATGAAGGCTGGGAAAGGTTAGCTTTTTAATTAAGAAAAGATTAAAAACACTGGAGTACTAATATAATGGGCCTAAAATTGAGGTCGGAGGCTTCCTTCATACGAACACCTCCGACCTGAAAAAAATCTCCAAAAGTACCTGGTGGTCTCGGAGGAACGAAAGATCCTGGTCGGAGACCTAGATTCGCTGTGCAGTGCATGGGGAGATGCCTTTCAGGTACGTAAGTCCAAGCTGGAGTTACATGAGCCTGGATAACCAATCATGATGCAGTGTTCTCATTGATAAAAATGGGAACTCCGTTTGTACGAGTTCTCTTCACTATAAATGAGACAAAACCCTAAAACACCCAAACATACCATAATAAATAAATAAAACATGTCACATTTAAAATTGATTGAAATTAAATGTAATTAAATGTTTTAGAAAAATTTGGGGGAATTTTTTTTAATGTGTTTTAATAGTGTTAAAAATAAACTTGCCTGAATGGACAAGATTTTTACTATAAAAATGTGTATTTAAATGTAATTTTTATATGTTTTAAAACTCTTACGCTGGTAAAAGTAGGCAATGCGCCTACTTTCACCAGGCATAAAAGTGTGAAGGATATTCGCTGGGCATGAGTTGGGCAGATAGCCCAATCTCTCCTATGCGGATGTCCTTCTCCCAGGGATGTGGAGGATCTGTCGATAGAAATCTTTGACAGATTGGAAAAGCCGATTTTTGGTGCATGCGCATCGCGCCCCAAAAACTAGTGCTTACAAGGCCTTGCTGGGTCTGTGCGCACTTCATACGGACCCGGCGAGGCCGGAATTTTAGGCCCATTATATATGTTTTTCTCCCTTCAATTTCTTTTTCTTTTAGCAATTTCATTGCTTGTAATATGACCCATGGCCTCTAACTTTGGACATAACGCCCTCAGCAGAGTGTTGAATTAGCCGACAGCCCCACTCACTGCTCAGCTGGTGAGGGGCAGACACTATGGAGAGTGAAACACGGCAGTGTCTGTATTCCATCTTCATTAGCTCTTCCACTCCTGGCTGTGAGATGGTGAATCATATACGCGGACTGCCTGAAATGTCAATTAATGCTGGCGTGCAAAAACATTGTGACAGTTGTGTGAAGTATCTTTATTGCTGCACTCCCGGGTTATCGAACTCAATATTCTTAATCCATCTAACTGTCTTTTGTAGAAGATCCAGACTTGCCCCAAATCAAGATTTTATTTTTTATCCTTGCCTGTTGAATTCAAATTATTTTGGCTGAAGTAGTATTTTCATTTAAACTCCTTTTGTGTGTCCATGCAGCAGTTTCACAACAAATGATCTTAATTTACTCGACATTTCTTTAATCTGGTGCCTTTATTCTAAACTTAAACTACTTTCTAGAGCAGTCCAATGTGAATTCCCTTCATGTACCCATAAAGCCAAGTGCACCTTGTTATATAACAATGTACACAAGGCTGAAAATGGGGACTTAATCGGGGTGCGTCTGGATAGAACATAGAAGTTTATGGCACAGAAGTAGACCTTTTAGTCCATCATGTCTATGCTAGCTCTTTGCAATTCAAAACTAATCCCACTACCCCACAGCCCTGTATCTTCTGTGCTTCAAATATTTATTATTTTCTGAAATGATCTCTGCCTCAACCATTCCCTTGGTAAAGCATCCATTCCCCAACAATATTTTGTATAAGATTTTTCTTCTAAGTCCTCTGCTTAATCTCTCAGTAACTATTTAAAATTTATGGCCCCCTTGTCACTGACCCCACCACCAGAGGAATTAGCGTTTCACTATTCTATCAAAGTGCTTAATAATTTTTAATGCTTCTATTAAATCTTCTCTTAGCCTTCTCTGCTTCAATGGAAATTGCTCTAGCATCTCAAGTTTTCCATCCCTGGCATTATCTTGCTGAATCTATGTTGTATGCTCCCTATGGCTTTAATGTCCTTATGTCCTTTATATAAAGGCTGGCCAAAACTTCCTTTATTATTGACCTTAACCAAAGTTTTGTACAAATTTATCATGACTTTGTCACTCGTATATTCTCTGCCTCATGTCAGCTTGACTCATTGGTTTACTACACGATTAGTAGATGACTTTTCTACACATCTTCGTGTATTCAGAAAAGCTCAACAAAAGATAGAAGACTCAAGACAAAAAAAAGATGCCTCGGAGGAATTTGTTGAAACTTTTTTTGAGGTTGAAGTGGAAATGGAAAGAGTCTCACCTCTGAGTCAGCAAGTTGCATGTTCAAGCCCCACTCCAGGAGTTGAGCGCATACTCTAACCTGATACTTTAGTGCATATTGAAGGACAGTGGGATTCATTGGAAAGCACTCATAAAGAGATGACACAGGCACGATGAGCTGAATGGCCTCCTTCTGTGCTGTATCATTCTATTATTCTATATTGAGAGTACTGCATTATTGGAGGTACTGTCCTTTGGATGAAACATTTAGCAGAGGTCCTGCCTATGCTCGGGTGGAAGTAAAAGATACCACTTTGAAGAATAAGCACGTTATCTTTCAATCAAAACCACCAAAATAGATGAGCTTTGATATTTATTTCATTGCTGTTTGCAAATTAGCTGCTGCATTTGCCTACATAAATAAAGTATTTGGTCAGCTGTTAAGTGCTTCGGGGCTTCTTGAGGTGTGAAATGTGTGATGAAAATGCAAGTTCGTTCTTTGCTACTTTTCCTTATTTTTCTTCCTTCTATAAAATCCAAAATGCTTTTTCTTCCTTTTTTTTTGCTTTACCTACTTGCGCTTGCATTTTCAGGGATTTAAGTTTTAAATCATTTGGTCTCTTTGTTAATCTATGCCTTCATGTCTTTCCATTGAATGTATACTTCTCCTCATTTTTCCTCCCTAAAGTATTACTTTCCCTCCCAAAAGTATTACTTAACAGTTATCAACAACACCAACTTGCATTTATATTGTACCTTTAACGTACAAAAACATCCCAAGGTGCTTCACAGGAGCATTATCAAACAAACATTGACACTGAGCCAAAGAAGGAGACATTGTTGATATATCAACATTAAATTGCACCTTCCATCTGTCTGCCCATTCTTTTAGCCTGTCTGTTTTTCTGAAGTTTTTTATTGTCCTTTTCACTGTTTGCCAAATCTCCTACAGTATCATCAGCAAATTTCAAAGTCATGTTCTCTTTACCCATGCCAAATAGTCTTTGTGTATATATATCAAGAGACCGCATGGATGAATTACAACAATTGTACATTGCTGTCTGGCGTAAAAATAAAAAAGGGAAGGTGGCTCAACCGTGGCTATCGAGGGAAATCAGGGATAGTATTAAAGCCAAGGAAGTGGCATACAAATTGGCCAGAAATAGCAGCGAACCTGGGGACTGGGAGAAATTTAGAACTCAGCAGAGGAGGACAAAGGGTTTGATTAGGGCAGGGAAAATGGAGTACGAGAAGAAGCTTGCAGGGAACATTAAGGCGGATTGCAAAAGTTTCTATAGGTATGTAAAGAGAAAAAGGTTAGTAAAGACAAACGTAGGTCCCCTGCAGTCAGAGTCAGGGGAAGTCATAACGGGGAACAAAGAAATGGCAGACCAATTGAACAAGTACTTTGGTTCAGTATTCACTGAGGAGGACACAAACAACCTTCCGGATATAAAAGGGGTCAGAGGGTCTAGTAAGGAGGAGGAACTGAGGGAAATCTTTATTAGTCGGGAAATTGTGTTGGGGAAATTGATGGGATTGAAGGCCGATAAATCCCCAGGGCCTGATGGACTGCATCCCAGAGTACTTAAGGAGGTGGCCTTGGAAATAGCGGATGCATTGACAGTCATTTTCCAACATTCCATTGACTCTGGATCAGTTCCTATCGAGTGGAGGGTAGCCAATGTAACCCCACTTTTTAAAAAAGGAGGGAGAGAGAAAGCAGGGAATTATAGACCGGTCAGCCTGACCTCAGTAGTGGGTAAAATGATGGAATCAATTATTAATGATGTCATAGCAGCGCATTTGGAAAATGGTGACATGATAGGTCCAAGTCAGCATAGATTTGTGAAAGGGAGATCATGCTTGACAAATCTTCTGGAATTTTTTGAGGATGTTTCCAGTAAAGTGGACATAGGAGATCCAGTTGATGTGGTATATTTGGACTTTCAGAAGGCTTTCGACAAGGTCCCACACAGGAGATTAATGTGCAAAGTTAAAGCACATGGGATTGGGGGTAGTGTGCTGACGTGGATTGAGAACTGGTTGTCAGACAGGAAGCAAAGAGTAGGAGTAAATGGGTACTTTTCAGAATGGCAGGCAGTGACTAGTGGGGTACCGCAAGGTTCTGTGCTGGGGCCCCAGCTGTTTACATTGTACATTAATGATTTAGACGAGGGGATTAAATGTAGTATCTCCAAATTTGCGGATGACACTAAGTTGGGTGGCAGTGTGAGCTGCGAGGAGGATGCTATGAGGCTGCAGAGTGACTTGGATAGGTTAGGTGAGTGGGCAAATGCATGGCAGATGAAGTATAATGTGGATAAATGTGAGGTTATCCACTTTGGTGGTAAAAACAGAGAGACAGACTATTATCTGAATGGTGACAAATTAGGAAAAGAGAAGGTGCAACGAGACCTGGGTGTCATGGTACATCAGTCATTGAAGGTTGGCATGCAGGTACAGCAGGCGGTTAAGAAAGCAAATGGCATGTTGGCCTTCATAGCGAGGGGATTTGAGTACAGGGGCAGGGAGGTGTTGCTACAATTGTACAGGGCCTTGGTGAGGCCACACCTGGAGTATTGTGTACAGTTTTGGTCTCCTAACTTGAGGAAGGACATTCTTGCAATTGAGGGAGTGCAGCGAAGATTCACCAGACTGATTCCCGGGATGGTGGGACTGACCTATCAAGAAAGACTGGATCAACTGGGCTTGTATTCACTGGAGTTCAGAAGAGTGAGAGCGGACCTCATAGAAACGTTTAAAATTCTGACGGGTTTGGACAGGTTGGATGCAGGAAGAATGCTCCCAATGTTGGGGAAGTCCAGAACCAGGGGTCACAGTCTAAGGATAAGGGGTAAGCCATTTAGGACCGAGATGAGGAGTAACTTCTTCACCCAGAGAGTGGTGAACCTGTGGAATTCTCTACCACAGAAAGTAGTTGAGGCCAATTCACTAAATATATTCAAAAGGGAGTTAGATGAAGTCCTTACTACTCGGGGGATCAAGGGGTATGGCGTGAAAGCAGGAAGGGGGTACTGAAGTTTCATGTTCAGCCATGAACTCATTGAATGGCGGTGCAGGCTAGAAGGGCTGAATGGCCTGCTCCTGCACCTATTTTCTATGTTTCTATGTTTTTATGTTTACCCTTCGTCGATGTTTAATACAGCAGCCGCTTTCTGTTCTTTAAATCGTTACACCTCTCTCTGGCACTTCCCCTCCCCCAATGATCACTGAAATGCTACGCCGTAGGCTTCTGCACAAAGTCGTTGTCAGCGGTGGGTGAATTGGGACTAAATGCTACGCAGTAGTCTTCTGCATAGCGCATGCGTAAATCCAGCTTCGGAGTCGGGACGCCATCTTGTGAGGCAACATTCAATAAAACAGTGTGGAGAAGGAGCGTGGTGGGAATTTTGGAGCGTGGCAGAGGCGGTCAGGGGCACGAGCGCTGTCATCAGGACCGGGTAAGTCGAGGGTCGGCGTGACCTCCCGTCATCCGGCAAATTCTCTTGTGCGGCACAGGCCAAGTCCCGAGAGTGCTGGATCAGAGAAGTTCAACCTGTACATGAATCTTTCTAAACTAAATTGGACACGAGTCACCATATAGACCTGTGTGTGTTATGGGCTGGAGGATTGAATGTTTCCTCATCCATAATAGATGACCGCAGTCTCTTCCCCAGATGAATCCAGCATTGAATATTCCTGACTGAAAGTTCAGACATTTTTCCATAGTCTGGAGATGGATAGAAGATGGGAGCTCAGTTATTGAGATGAACTCCTGACGAAAATGTATTTGGTGTTGCCTCTTGAACATATAAAGAGAAGTTACTTTTTTTCTGTTATATTGTGCATATATTGATTGTGACGTGTCCCAATAAGGAATTGTTTATTGACTCTCTCGAGCTGGTGGAAATTACCTCTGGTAATATTTTCAAATCAATCAGCATGATGTTCCCTTTCATCTGCCAAAGCAACCAATCAGCTGCAAAGTACCATACAATGGACTTCTTAGCCTGTATAATGAAAAAATCTGTGAATGATTTTGGGATTATGGTGTAATTTGAAGGTTTAGATGAATGTTATGAACAGTTCAAGCTTCACTTTTAATGTTTGTGATCAAATCTAAACTTCTTGTGATGACTGCTTAATTTATTCCATGCACAACATCTGCAAAATTTTACTCTTTGCTTTATACGCTGAATAGTAAATCTAGACTTTACAAGATTGACCGGATTAGTAATGTTGCAATCTAAGAGTTAATTTATATTGTGATACTGAGTCACGTTGGCTTTCTCCTTCAAAGTTTAGAGAGATCTCCTGCAGAAATTTTCATTTTTTTTTTATTACCGAGTTTACAGCCAAGTAATAAAATTGAGTTAATTATGTCTGTGTTCAGAACCGAGTAAATAAAACAGGTTTCTGAATAAATGTCGTGCCTTAAATTGATGACTAGAATCTGCAAAATAATTGCTCACATTTGTAATTCTGGACATGAAATGCTCCATTACATCGGTCTGAAGGAGGACATTCCAGAAGTTAGGATGAATCCTGATTATAGAACTCGAGAAGATTTTGAGCCATGTTTGAGCAGGTCCCTACCCCAACAGGGTTTGGTGTTGTTGAACATGAGGCAGAAACACATGAATTATTAATAAATATCCTCATCATTACACCGAGCAGCATGTGGCTAAGCTGAGGGGTTTGTTCATCAGTCACGTTGATGTTTTTTATGTGGTTCATCTCAGTACATCGATAATGGGATGCTTCAATGCATGTGACGGTGGCAATGGGAAATGGGATGGGGAGAGGAAATGGAGGAGTTCTTCTTGCTTCTGTTGATCCCAAGGGCATCACCATTGTCACAAATTCCTCAGTTTTCAGGTAAATAATAAATTGAAATGGCATTGAAACTGAAAATAAATTGAAATTGGGATGCGTCACACTTTATCCAGGACTGCAAAATGATGGAAATCCTTACCTCCCTCAGTCTTTCTCCTGCAATCAGCAGGCTTTTGGTATTCAAGCTTGTCACCACCCAATCACAACTTACTGACTTATCTTTTCTGTGTTACTTTTTTCAACATTTGTGATATCCTGAAGTGTGAGCTTTGGCCTTTCACCAGTTCTTTTTTAAAATATATTCTGTTTGATCGTCATTTTCACGATGGCTAAAAATATCCATTTGCCAAATCAAAAACAGGGAGAAAATGTTGTCTGGGTTTTTCTTAGGATGAGATGTTAAACCGAGGCCCTTTCTACCCTCTCAGCTGGACGTAATAGATCCCATGGCACTATTTTGAAGAAGAGCAGGGGCGTTATCCCCGGTGTCTGGGCCAATATTTATATCTCAATCAACATCACTAAAAAAAACAGTTTATCTGGTTTGTGGAAACTTGCTGTGCACAAATTGGTTGTTGCATTTCTTACATTGCAACAGTGACTACACTCCAAAAGTACTTCATTGACTGTAAAATGCTTTGGGATGTCTGGTGGTCGTGTTGATACGGATTCTTTTCCCTCAATCTGTTTCAGCGAATACACTGATTCGAACACTTTAAAGTTTAGTTCAGACTAACTTTATTCAGGCTTCATCGATGAGGTCTTGCTCTGATAAAGGGGCACCGACTTCATGAGTCTGTCGAATCCATCAGAGCAAGCAAAAATCATTACGAAATCAATACATTTATACAGTTTGTGAATGGTACCACCCCTTTTCATTGTCCTATCACATCAGCTACTGTGGCATAGATACAAGCTAAATTAGTCATTTACACAGTTAATTAAGCGATGCCCCTAATCATGAGAGAATATTAAGTCATCTCCAGCTTATCTTTGTTTTGCAGGCAAGGAAGACACAGTTCTGCTTCTCTGGGTATTCCCACAGTTTAGCTCCTATAGCTGTTGCTACATTCCCATGATCAGACGGTTCCTCAAGGTTGTTTAACAAAGACAAGTCACTCATTGTTTTCCTCTACAGTGAGATCTAAAGAGGCAGCAATAACCATGAGCGGCCATTTTAGAAAGAGTTAATACATTTGAAATTAGTACGGATAATACATATAAAATTGGTAGCTACAGTGATACAGATTCTCAGTCGTAAAGGCGCTATATAAATGCAAGTCTTTCTTTTAGAAAAAGTTATTACTGAAGCAGTGCTATTCAGGATCCTTCTCCAACTGAAGAATTTTAAGATAGCAATTATCTCTATGTGCATTTCTATATTTTCACTGTGTTTAGAGGTTTCTTTTGTAAGAGTTGGTCCTGTAGGTTTTCTTTAACCCTAGTAATAAGATGATGAACACAAGGGCGAGCTAGGTAAGTACGTGAGGGGTGAATGGAATAGAAAGATATGCTGATGTGTTAGATGTAGTAGGGTGGGAAGAAGATTGTGCGGCGCACAAACACCAGTTGGGCCGAAGGGCCAGTTTGTACACTGTAAATTCGATGCAATTCTGTGCAAAGCTGGGGTGCTGATTTGTTATATTTGAAGGTTATGTAGCTGGCAGCTGCGATTATTTTTTTAAATTCCATCAGTGAATCTGAAAACATTATCTGTCTCTTTACACCGCTGTCCCCAAAGTGACAGTGCACATAGGCACCGCTGGTAAGTTTGATTGGTTGGATAGCTTCTAAAGGTTCCTTGTAGATGCACTGAAAGAGAGTTCAGGACAATCAACTGCTTGAATCCTGACATGTGAGCGGCCAAGGTATGTTAGTACCACGTTGTAAAGGTGTGCAATTTTTTTCTCCCATTTGATGACTAATTGGCTTGCAGGGCAGCTGAGATTGGTGAAATTATATCAACCCTGTGTTGTACATAGATCTGTTCACAATTCTGGCAAAGGAACTTAGTGGACTCCTAACAAGGCAGCAAGATCTATTTAAGTTTCAAGATGTTAGATGTGTTCTCCTCATCGCCAGATCAATCCATTCGATATCCTCACATGGAGCAAGTAGACCAAATAATGAGAAGACAAAAAAGACAGAAAATTAATTTCTGTAAAGTTATACATTATTTGTTTGTCTGGCAGAATATACCACATCCAGAATAATCTCAAACTGTAGCACATCAGAGCCAAATTGCTATGTACATGCCATAAAGATGGTGCATGTTATTTAGGCATCTATTTAAATGTGGGGTAGAATTTCTGGAAGGGTTTTCCAAATTTCCTTCCATAAATTTTGCGCAAAAATCTGCTGAAATGTTGAGAAACCGCATAAATGACTTTCTGCCAAAGTTATGGTGGACGTTCAGGAGAACCCCTGTGGAAATTCCGATCCTTAGTCTATACTGTAAATATTTACCACTCCCTCACCGCCTTCTGAATGGGTAGAAAAGTGTTCCTCAACTTGAAGGGTTGACCAGGTCAGGGGTGCATATGCTTTAAGCAATTGTCTACTGCTATATTATCAGCTGTACCATCAAGTGTGAAAGAATGCTATACTTAGACTGTATAGGGCTTTGGTACATCCATGCTTGGAATATTATGTCCAGTTTTGATTCCCGCAGATTGAGACTCTGGAGAAGGTGCAGAGGAGGGTGAGCAGAATGATGCCCTGCCTTGGGTTTCATGGATTTCATGATTTAAGGCTATTTACTTTGGAAAACAAGAGCTTAGAGCTTAGAAGGGATATGATAAAGATTTTCTAAAATGAAGAATGTATTGGACTTGGTCTGGATCAATTAAGATAGTCAAAGTCGAGGGCTGCGTACAAAATATATTGGCCAAATGGTAGGCTAAATGCCAGAAAGTATTCTTTTGCCCAGAGCGTCACTGTTCTCTGCAGTAGACTGTCTCCACCCAGTGAGTATGGATTCACTGCTGGCCTTCAAAAGAGAACTTGACAGGTTCCTGAGTGAAGTGAATATTTCCAATTACAGAGGGTAAATTGCGAGCACTTGAGATTGAGGGTTTAAGAAGACCTCAGAGCTTTGCTTGATTTGCCTTAAGGAGACTGGGAGGAATTTCCCAGAGATTTTCATAATTGACCAAAGGATTTTTCTCCCTTCTTTTTGGCTCTCCCAGAAGGTTGTGTAACCACGCAAGGAAGTAGGTCAGTTGTGAGTGGTTGCTCCATGTCTGGAGAGGGGATGCTTGATGAGCCGGATAGGATTTGAAGACCCTTGTTTTGGATGTATGCTGTGTGTCCAGCATATTAATGTCGCTGGAAGTGATGCATTTACAGACTGGTTATGTCCCAATAAGAGCTGGTTAATTAAAATAATCAGTAACTACAGTGCAAAAGATGGTATGGGTAACAATCGGATAAGAATCCCATCATTTGATGTAGAGAACAGTGCAATGGGATAGCTAAATGGTGTCATGTATTAATTGTATTCTGGTTAAGAGAGCCCTATACAGCTAGCGCCTCACTGCCAATCTGGCGATTCACGATGACCCCGAGACGTAGAGTGCCCACAGCGCCTGGTCTGCCCTCAAGGCCATCATAACCAGTGCCTGCGAAGAAACACTCGGTCACTCAATCAGAAAACACCAAGACTGGCTTGACGTGAACGACCAGGAGATCCAGGAACTAATAAACCGCAAGCGCAGTGCATTTCTGAACTTAAAGCAACAACTCAACTCAGGAGCAGCAAAGCAGCTCGACAGGTGGGTGAAGGCTGAGGTCTAACACAAAACCCGCGACCTAAAGAATAGATGGTGGGTGGAAAAAGCACAGGAGATTCAGCAGCTGGCCGACAGCCATGATGTGCGAGGATTCTTCAACACGGTTAAGTCCACCTGCGGCCCGAGCACCCAAGGCTCCACTCCACTGCTGCCCAAGAATGGCGAGACACTCATTATGGACACCGAGGCAGTCAGGGCCCGCTGGAGGGAACACTTTGAAGATCTCCTTAATTGAGACTCTGCCCTTGACACAAGTGTCCTCGACACCATCCCACAGCTTGCTACCCGCCACCATCTCGGCAAAACCCCAGCCCTGCACGAGGTAGAAAAGACCCGCCCTCCTGTATGGCTCAGAGACATGGACCATGTACAGTAGACATCTCAAGTCGCTGGAGAAATACCACCAGCGATGTCTCCGTAAGATCCTGCAAATCCCCTGGGAGGACAGACGCACAAACATTAGCGTCCTTGTCCAGACCAATATACCCAGCATTGAAGCACTGACCACACTTGATCAGCTCCGCTAGGCAGGCCACATAGTTCACATGCCAGACACAAGACTCCCAAAGCAAGCGCTCTACTCGGAACTCGTCCATGGCAAGCGAGCCAAAGGTGGGCAGAGAAAACGTTACAAGGACATCCTCCAAAGTCTCCCTGATAAAGTGCGACGTCCCCACTGACACCTGAGAGTCCCTGGCCATGGACAGCCCTAAGTGGAGGAAGTGCATTCGGAAGGGCGCTGAGCTCCTCGAGTATCGTCGCCGAGAGCATGCAGAAATCAAGCGCAGGCAGCGGAAGGAGCATGCGGCAAACCAGGCTCCCTGTCCACCCTTTCCCTCATGACTATCTGTCCCACCTGTGACAGAAAATGTGGTTCTCATATTGGACTGTACAGCCACCTAAGAACTCATGCTAAGAGTGGAAGCAAGTCTTCCTCGATCCCGAGGGGCTGCCTATGAATGATGAAAAAAAGAAAAGGCCATCCATCAGCTCAAGAACAGCAAGGCATCAGGAGCAGATGGAATCCCCGCTGAGGCACTAAAGTATGGTGGAGAAGCATTATTGGCATGAATGAATGACCCCATCTGGAAGGAGAGCATGCTGGGAGATCTCAGAGATACCATAATTGTAACCATCTTCAAAAAAGGGGACAAGTCCGACTACAGCAACTACAGAGGAATCTCCCTGCTGTCGGCCACTGGGAAAGTCATCGCTCGGATCCTCCTAAACCGTCTTCTCCCTGTGGCTGAAGAGCTCCTCCCAGAGTCGCAGTGCAGATTCCATCCACTACAACGGGGTACAAAGGACATGATCTTCGCCGCGCAACAACTGCAAGAGAAATGCAGGGAACAGCACCAACGCTTGTACATGGCCTTCTTTGGCCTCACAAAGGCCTTTGACACTGTCAACTGTGAGGGACTATGGACCGTCTTCCTCCGTTTCGGCTTCCCCCAAAAGTTTGTCACCATCCTCCGCCTGGTCCACGACAACATGCAAGTCGTGATCCTGACCAATGTCCCAATCAACAGACCCAACCCAAGTCTGGACCGGGGTCAAGCAGGGCTGCATAATCGCTCTTCTCGATCTTCCTCGCTGCAATGCTCCATCTCACTCTCAACAAGTTCCCCGCTGGAGTGGAACTAAACTACAGAACCAATGGGAACCTGTTCAACCTTTGTCGTCCCCAGGCTAGATCCAAGGTCGTCCCATCCTCTGTCATTGAACTACAGTATGCGGACGACACTTGCGTCTGCGCACATTCAGAGGCCGAACGCCAAGCCATCGTCAAATCTTCACCGAGGCGTAAGAAAGCATGGGTTTTACACTAAACATCTTAAGACAAAGGTCCTCCACCAACCTGGCCTCACCTCACAGCACTGCCCCCCTCCCCCCCCGCTCCCGATCATCAAAATCCACGCCGCGGCCTTGGAAAATGTGGACCAATTTCCATACCTCGAGAGCCTATAATCAGCAAGGGCAGACATAGGCGACGCGATCCAACACCATCTCCAGTAACCTTTGGTCACTTGAGGAAGAGTATGTTTGAAGACCAGGACCTCAAATCTGGCACCAAGCTTTTGGTCTACAGGGCAGTCGTGATACCTGCCCTCCCATATAGCTCAGAGACGTGGACCATATACAGTAGACACCACAAATCGCGGGAGAAGTACCACCAGTGCTGCCTCCGCAAGATCCTGCAAATCCACATGGAGGTTAGATGCACCAACGTCAGTGTTCTCGATCAGGCCAACCTCCCCAGCATCGAAGCACTGACCACACTCGACCAGCTCCGTTGGGTGGGCCACATTGTCCGCATGCCCGACACGAGACTCCGAAGGCAAGCGCTCTACTCGAAACACCTGCACGGCAAGCAAGCCCCAGGTGGGCAGTGGAAACATTCCAAGGACACCCTCCAAGCCTCCTTGATAAAGTGCAACATCCCCACCGGCACTGGGAATCCCTGGCCCAAGACAGCCCAAAGTGGAGGAAGAGTACCTCGAGTCTCGTCGCCGAGAGCATGCAGAAACCAAACACAGACAGCAGAAGGAGCGCGTGGTAAACCAGACGACCCACCCACCCTTTCCTTCAAACACTGTCTGCCCCACTTGTGACAGACTGTAATTCCCATATTGGACTGTACAGTCACCTGAGAACTCACTGGGCCCAAGTTTCCACATGATTTGCGCCTGATTTTTAGGAGCAACTGGTGGAGAACGAACTATCTTAGAAATCGCAATTCTCCACATTTTTTTTTTCTGCAGTTCCAGTGAGGTAGAACAGTTCTACTTTAGAACAGAATTTTTTCTTCAAAAGGAGGCGTGTCCGGCCACTGATGCCTGATTTCAAAGTTTCCACAGTGAAAACGTACTCCAAACTAAAGTAGAATGGAGCAAGTGAAGATTTTTGTAGAACTGAAAAAACCTGTTCGACACATTAAAAAATCAGGCACAGGTTACAAATTAGGCGTCCAGAATGAGGTGGGGGGGAGGGGGGGGGGGGAAGGGAACTCATTAAATTCGACAATAAATCCTTATTTATACTTCTACAAATATTATACAATTAAATCCAACCTGATTAAACATTTATAAGCAAAGAAAAGATTAAATAAACCATCTTCCTACCTGTGTGAAAGTGCTTCAGCCATCGTTCGACGGAAACCGCCGTTTGTTGCCGCGCAGGGGCGGGAAGGGAAGGAGACAGCGGCTTGTTGCCGTGGAGAGAGGGGAGGGAGGGGAAGGAGACAGCGGCTTGTTGCAGTGGAGGGAGGGGAGGAAGGGGAAGGAGACGGCGGCTTGTTGCCGTGCAGGGGAGGGAGGGGAAGGAGACAGCGGCTTGTTGCCGTGCAGGAGAGGGAGGGGAAGGAGACAGCGGCTTGTTGCCGTGCAGGAGAGGGAGGGGAAGGAGACAGCGGCTTGTTGCCGCACAGAGGAGGGAGGGGAAGGAGACAGCGGCTTGTTGCCGTGGAGGGAGGGGAGGGAGGGAGGGGAGGGAGGGGAAGGAAACAGCGGCTTGTTGCCGTGGAGAGAGGGGAGGGAGGGGAAGGAAACAGCGGCTTGTTGCCGTGGAGGGAGGGGAGGGAGGGGAAGGAGACAGCAGCTTGTTGCCGCGCAGAGGAGGGAGGGGAAGGAGACAGCGGCTTGTTGCCGCGCAGGGGAGGGGAGGGAGGGGAAGGAGCCAGCCGTTTGTTGCCGGGGAGGGAGGGGAAGGAGACAGTGAGAAGGGAAGCCTCAGTGCTGATGTGCTGATGGCAATGTGATTTTATTAAAAAATGTTCAAAAATTAAACAGCTACAAAGAACTACAAAAATGGCCGAGTGCCAATGTTTTTTTTCACACTGAGCATGCGTGAACGCTCCAACGGGCACGCGCAGCGTTGCCGGCAGGAAAAAAACTAATTTAAATAGTACCCGCCCCCTCCCACTTACAAAATCGGCGTGAGTGTAGGCTCCGCCCCCCTGGGCGCCGCGCCAAACAGACAAGGAGCTGCAAAGCGCTCGAGAATAGCGCGTTTTTTTTCTGGCGCCGTTTTAGGTGTGAAAAACGGGCGCCCAGCTCGGAGGAGCGCCCATCTTTTATCCTGTGGAAACTTGGGCCCTTAGAATGGAAGGAAGTCTTCCTCGATTTCGAGGGACTGCCTATGATGATGATGATGATTCTAGTGTTGGGTATATGTGATTTATTTGGTTAGAGCTGTTGTAAAATGTGCAAAGTTCATGGCAGTTTTTTTCACGAGGTGACAAAGGGATAAAGCAAGTTTAGTACAAGAGCTAAGAATAAAAGCTGCCTCTGTCTATGGCATGTTGAATCATTGTGGGTGGAGGTTAGAGATAGTAAGGGCAAAAAGTCACTGGTGGGCATAGTTTATAGGCCCCCAAATAATAACTTCACGGTGGGGCGGACAATAATCAAGGGAATAATGGAGGCATGTAAAAAAGGAACGGCAGTAATCATGGGGGATTTTAACCTACATATCGATTGGTCAAATCAAATCGCACTGGGTAGCCTTGAGGAGGAATTCATAGAATGCATACGGGATTGTTTCTTAGAACAGTATGTTACAGAACCTACAAAGGAGCAAGCTATCTTAGATCTGGTCCTGTGCAATGAGACAGGAATAGTAAACGATCTCCAAGTAAAAGATCCTCTAAGGATGAGTGATCACAGTATGGTTGAATTGGTAATACAGATTGAGGGTGAGGAACTAGTGTCTCAAACGAGCGTACTATGCTTAAACAAAGGGGACTACAGTGAGATGAGGACAGAGTTGGCTAAAGTAGACTGGGAACACAGACTAAACTGTGGCACAATTGAGGAACAGTGGAGGACTTTTAAGGAGCTCTTTCAAAGTGCTCAACAAAAATATATTCCAGTGAAAAAGAAGGGCGGTAACAGAAGGGATAACCAGCCGTGGATAACCAAGGAAATAAAGGAGAGTATCAAATTAAAAACCAAAGTGTATAAGGTGGCCAAGGTTAGTGGGAAACTAGAAGATTGGGAACATTTT
The DNA here is from genome assembly GCF_044704955.1 of Pristiophorus japonicus. Classification (NCBI taxonomy): domain Eukaryota; kingdom Metazoa; phylum Chordata; class Chondrichthyes; family Pristiophoridae; genus Pristiophorus; species Pristiophorus japonicus. The sequence goes on from NC_091993.1 coordinate 84,086,666, forward strand.
AAACGACAGCAATGACTAAGAAAGCAATAAAGAAAGGAAAGATAGATTACGAAAGTAAACTTGCGCAAAACATAAAAACAGATAGTAAAAGCTTTTACCAATATATAAAATGGAAAAGAGTGACGAAAGTAAATGTTGGTCTCTTAGAAGATGAGAAGGGGGATTTAACAATGGGAAATGTGGAAATGGCTGAGACCTTAAACAATTATTTTGCTTCCGTCTTCACAGTGGAAGACACAAAAACCATGCCAAAAATTGTTGGTCACAGGAATGTGGGAAGGGAGGACCTTGAGACAATCACTATCACTAGGGGGGTAGTGCTGGACAGGCTAATGGATCTCAAGGTAGACAAGTCCCCTGGTCCTGATGAAATGCAACCCAGGGTATTAAAAGAGATGGCGGAAGTTATAGCAGATGCATTCGTTATAATCTACCAAAATTCTCTGGACTCTGGGGAGGTACCAGCGGGTTGGAAAGCAGCTAATGTAACGCCTCTGTTTAATAAAAGGGGCAGACAAAAGGTAGGTAACCAAAGGCCAGTTAGTTTAACATCTGTAGTGGGGAAAATGCTTGAAGCTATCATTAAGGAAGAAATAGTGGGACATCTAGATAGGAATAGTGCAATCAAGCAGACGCAACATGGATTCATGAAGGGGAAATCATGTTTAACTAATTTACTGGAATTCTTTGACGATATAATGAGCATGGTGGATAGAGGTGTACCGATGGATGTGGTGTATTTAGATTTCCAAAAGGCATTCGATAAGGTGCCACACAAAAGGTTACTGCAGAAGATAAAGGTACGTGGAGTCAGAGGAAATGTATTAGCATGGATCGAGAATTGGCTGGCTAACAGAAAGCAGAGAGTCAGGATAAATGAGTCCTTTTCGGGTTGGAAATCTGTGGTTAGTGGTGTGCCACAACTGTTTACAATATACATAGATGACCTGGAAGACGGGACAGAGTGTAGTGTAACAAAATTTGCAGATGACACAAAGATTAGTGGGAAAGCGGGTTGTGTAGAGGACACAGAGAGGCTGCAAAGAGATTTAGATAGGTTAAGCGAATGGGCTAAGGTTTGGCAGATGGAATACAATGTCGGAAAATGTGAGGTCATCCACCTTGGGGAAACAAAAACAGTAAAAGGGAATATTATTTGAATGGGTAGAAATTACAACATGCTGCGGTGCAGAGGGACCTGGGGGTCCTTGTGCATGAAACTCTTTTAGAGTCTACCTGCAAAACATAAACATTAAACTGTGCCACCCGACCTGGGTGACACACCAGACATTTACAAGGCCCTTTTTTTCCTTTTTTTTTTGTGTTTTTGGTTTTTTTTGTTGTTTTTTTGGGCACTAAAATCACAATTTCTCCGGTGCCCCCTATAAAAGGGAAGGGGACACTAAAAGCACCGGCAATTAAAACAAATTAAACTTTAAAACGTAAAATCAAATTAAAATTTGGTTGCCGGGCGTGATGATGCACTCCAGTCCCTCCGGTGCCCACCTCTCGCGGAAGGCCGCGAGCGTACCGGTGGACACCGCGTGCTCCATCTCCAAGGACACCCTGGACTGGATGTAAGAGCGGAAGAGAGGCAGGCAGTCAGGTTGAACGACCCCCTCAACCGCCCGCTGCCTGGACCGGCTGATGGCACCCTTGGCCGTGCCCAGGAGCAGTCCTACGAGGAGGCCTTCGGACCTACCCGCTCCCCTCCTTGTGCATGAATCCCAAAAAGTTAGTTTGCAGGTGCAGCAGGTAATCAGGAAGGCGAATGGAATGTTGCCCTTCATTGCGAGAGGGATGGAGTACAAAAGCAGGGAGGTCCTGCTGCAACTGTACAGGGTATTGATGAGGCCGCACCTGGAGTACTGCATGCAGTTTTGGTCACCTTACTTAAGGAAGGATATACTGGCTTTGGAGGGGGTACAGAGACGATTCACGAGGCTGATTCCGGAGATGAGGGGGTTACCTTATGATGATAGATTGAGTAGACTGGGTCTTTACTCGGAGTTCATAAGGATGAGGGGTGATCTTATAGAAACATTTAAAATAATAAAAGGGATAGACAAGATAGGGACAGAGAGGTTGTTTCCACTGGTCGTGGAGACTAGAACTAGGGGGCACAGCCTCAAAATACGGAGGAGCCAATTTAAAACCGAGTTGAGAAGGAATTTCTTCTCCCAGAGGGTTGTGAATCTGTGGAATTCTCTGCCCAGGGAAGCAGTTGAGGCTAGCTCATTGAATGTATTCAAATCACAGATAGATAGATTTTTAACCAATAAGGGAATTAAGGGTTATGGGGAGCGGGCAGGTAAGTGGAGCTGAGTCCACGGCCAGATCAGCCATGATCTTGTTGAGTGGCGGAGCAGGCTCGAGGGGCTAGATGGCCTACTCCTGTTCCTAATTCTTATGTTCTTATGTTATGTTTCGTGCTAACTGGTGCTCTGATGCATTGCTCAGGAACTTACTTTTCTTCCGTGCTTTATTTGGATCAATTGATGATATCTGCCATTTTTTGCAAAGAGGCTTAGCTGGTAAGTGCACTAACTCCACTGTGCCACTGTGTCCTATGCAGAAGGACTTTCCCAGGTTTGAACTCCAGCCTATACTGGCCTGTCTTATCTTAACCAGGGTGACAAATCGGCCTTAATATCCCTGGGCTGGGGAGGGGCAAAATCAGCTAGGATTCACACTTCTGATACCAATCGAGTGACCCCCGCTGTAAAATGTGTTGGGCTAGGTTATCATGTCTTTCACACTCGAATGGCCTGCTAGCATTTCTTTTCTGCACATGTCCTTGAAAAATGGCTATTTGTTGAGGTTTCGGAGGGCGGGCAGTGCCTGTGAAGCATTTACCTCAGCATGAGTTAGCACTATTTGGGAGATGGTGGGTGCAAATTGAAGGCCAATTTAAATGAAAATAAATTGTTGCCTATACCAGTTGTGGGGATGCTGTCCCCTCCCTGTCCTAACTAAAAACAATGGCAACTGCCTAAAGAAAGAAACCATGACATTATTGCATTATTATGTTCTATTCGTATACGGCAACAGAGTTAACATGCTAGTAAGTAAATAAACACACAAAAGGCAGAAATCTGATCCCCTTGTCAACACCCAAAGGTCCAGAGATGCAAGTTCGATAGCCTATGATCTAAACATTGTCTAACCTCTCCTCTCATGAGGCGCTGAGGACTTCTGCTAATGTAAAAGAAAGTAATACCAACAATTATATATGCTGATATTGCAAAGTGCATGGGCTGGATTTTCAGCGACTTTGCGATCGGGTTTTCGCCGTGATTTGACCCTCCACGGCGAAAACCCGGTGGGATCTTCGGGCATCTTTTTGCAGCGGCACTTCCACGTACCGCCGGGGAGAGGTGTGCTGACGTGCAATGACGCGGATTGCATAACCGTTGCACTTTCGGCACTCTCCCGACCCTTGCGCCACGGCCAGAATACCGACGGGGTCAAACCCTGTCGGTGCAGCCCTGCCAGCAACGGTAAGTATGAAAAGCTGCAAAAAGGTAAGTTAAAGTTTTTAATTTTTTATTATTTTTCAGTGATTTAGCAGGTAAATGTTTTTTTAAATGTTTTTTTCAATTTTCTGTTTTTCCACCCTCCCAAGGCCTCTCTCGCAGCACTACTGGCCCCGGACGAAAGTTGCCGAAACTCGTGGTTTGTGCCACGAATTCTCGTGCAACGCCGATTTTACCACAGGCGTAAAGGCCGAAAGTTAGGTCTAAAAACGGTAGCGCAGCGAAAATGATAATTTTGGCATAAAACCCTACCGTTAACCGAAAATCTAGCCCTTTTGGTATAACTATAAAATATCTCTATCAAGCACAATCGGAGTCACTAGATGGATATCGGGAGTAGGAATTCAAGCCGATTTTGGCCCCTCCTTGGCCTAAGGCATGGAGGCAAATTTTGCCACTATTAATGCTCTGGGTAAGATCAGCTAAGTAGTATGGATATGGGTTTGAACCTGACCTTTGCAATACAGTGAAAAGCCATTAATTTCTTCTCTGTTGAACTCCGGATGGTTCTGACTCTTGCTTCCACAATCAATTCCAGTACAACTACCTCAGTAAAGCTAGTTTACAAATTTTGGGCCTGTCTTTTGTTCTCTTAGAATCATTGGTGCTGGTCACTCCTGTAAGTGGGCCCTCTGTTACCTAAGTTCAGGAGTTTGCTCATACTGCCCAATATCTAATTATGCGATGGTGAGAACCGGGTCGGGGGGGGGGGGGAAGGGGGTTGGTGGTGTAACAATGGGATCTACCTTGTTATCTGAGGGGATACCGGTTCTTTTTGATGTGCCGTAATGCGCGCTTCTCCAATCTTGGAATGGTCGAACTGATTAAAAGTATATTGAGGCGGAGCCAGATACCAATTGGTGAGCTGCTTTATTTTACAGTCAGCAAGTGGACGTACAGATAAACAAGTTACAGCAAATTGTTCAGTTGCGTTCCCCGTCACATGGTGGAAGATGTAGAGACTCTGGAAAAGAATCAGAGGAGGTCCATTAGATTGATACCGAGTTTAAAAATCCCTTGCTATTACGATGAGATCAGGGAGTTGGATCCTTTTACTCTATAAAATATAAACTTGATTGACATACTTAAAACAATAATTAGATTTGGTTGTGTACATGTGGACAAGTTATTTGAATCAGATTAATTCGGGCGAATTAGGAGCTATGTGTATAAGTTACATAAGCATGGAACTAGGTTAGATGGCAAGTCGTTGTTTTTACTGTCACCTTTCAATTAGTGGCCAGCTTGTGCAGATTCACTGGAAATATTTAAAATAGAGCTGGTCGAGTCCCTGGAGGGGACTGTTATCACAAAAAAAAAGATAGGTGGAATGTTGGGTAATGTACATCGTGGTCACTATAATCTTCTGGAACTCGTTTTTAATCACTTTCAGGGGTTGAAAATAAATTTCCCAGAATTCTTCCCTAAATTTGCTAACCAGTTTTTTAAAAACCATTTCCTTGTGTCTCCAAAAAGATGACCGGGCCACCGCTAGGTGGAATGCATCAAGGGTTGGATTGCCTAATTTCAACATGACTAAGTGGGACAGGCTCAATGGACCAGCTGGTCTTTTCCTGCCTTGTTTCATACATTTTACGTGTTTTGTAAAGTCCCATACTTAAACTTAACCTTGGGCCCTCCGCATAAAAAAGAAATCAGACCACCCTGCCCCAGTTTGCGAGCTAAATATACTGGCTTTTGGTCAGTCTTCGCATTGAACCAAATTGAGACCTTTGCTGGCCTTAGACCAGTCTATTCTGAACATGAACTCTTTTCTGTCAGCCGACTTCACCATTGACCTTTAACATGTGGGGCCTTATTCTTTTGATCCCTGTGCCCACAGGAAGTGGAGAGAGGCAGACTTGCCCTCGAACCCCTTGTGTTCAGGGGTTGGTCAACAGGAATGCTAATTAAGCTAGCTAGCCCCTCCCATGCGTGGATTTTAAGCAGACAGCCCGTGCTGCGTATGCAAAAATAATACCTACTTGTGCGAGTGGCCTACTCGAAGTCTGAAACATCGTCCCATGTCATTGGAGAAAACAGGCTCAATGAGTACCTCATTAACATACCAATTCCCTCTTTGTCCAAAGGGCTTTAGCATTTCCCCAAGTTAAAAGCAACCAGAAAGTTGTATCTTTGTGAATTAATTCTTAAAGTCCAAACCTGAGATTATGGTGGAATCCTGTTGCAGTTTTAAAAAAGATCTCCTAAATCCAGTAGCCAATAATCCCTAATCGCACCTGCTAGAAAAATAAACATTCCTGTACAGAGAAAAGAGCACTGGAAGTTTCCAGGGTCCATTGAAAACGATATTAACACCATAAATCACGGTTGAAGGTGTCTACTTTTCACCGTTTCCCACTTGGAATTGAGGTGAGACCAAATATTGAACAGAACCAATTGACCTCCTGAGAATTTTTAAAACGTCGCTTCATGCTGGGCAGTGTGAGATTTCTTCTTTGGAGTGTCTCGTAACTTTTGTCAAAGTATGTTTTGCGTGACTTCATGCTCAAATTATACTGCAGTTTGCATCAATGAAAAGTTTTATTCTCTTGTCTCTTGTTCTCCTTCAGCATTTGTTTCCTTTGGCTTTGTATCCCCTTGTCCTTCCTATTCCTGTGGAACTCAGTTTATCTTCTTGCCTGACTTTATTCCTTTATCTCTTACTCTCTTTCAGTCGTTGCTCTGGACCTTTCCCTCTCATTTCCTTTCACTGTATGTTACTCCTACATTTGTAACTCATAAACTGTCCAACCCCAGTCAGACCAGCAGTTGTCGGTGACAGCACGTAACACGATTAATCCAAAGAAACACCTGTTGCACATAATTAGTGCCTGTAATCAATGTTACACTGTAATGTTACGAGCCAAAGGTGGGCAGAGGAAACCTTACAGGGACACCCTCAAAGCCTCCCTGATAAAGTGCAACATCCCCACTGACACCTGGGAGTCCCTGGCCATAGACTGCCCTAAGTGGAGGAAATGCATTCAGGAGGGTGCTGAGCTCCTCGAGTATCGTCGCCGAGAGCATGCAGAAATCAAGCGCAGGCAGCAGGAGGAGCGTGCGGCAAACCAGGCTCCCTGCCCACCCTTTCCCTCAATTACTATCTGTCCGACCTGTGACAGAGACTGTGGTTCTTGTATTGGACTGTACAGCCACCTAAGAACTCATGCTAAGAGTGGAAGCAAGTCTTCCTCGATTCCAAGGGACTGCCTATGATGATGCATGGGATTGGCAAAAGGCAGATGGCGAGGTCGAGTTTGAAGCTGCAGAGGGCAGTGGGTGAGATTCTATTGGACTTCATGGTGTTCCATTTTAAGAGTTAGCATTAAAAAAACTGTCAAAATTGCACAAAAATGCATTTCTTTTTGAAAATGAGCGACTATTAAACCATGAAAGAGTCTTGGGTTTTATTTGTGGATTCATTCTGGCTGAATGTAGTCTCCAAACTAATATTTTTGAAACAGTCTGAATACATCCCAAACAGTTAGATTTTATATCAGTTATTTTGAATAGTGCAATATTTTGACAAACAGCAGTCTTATCAATCACTGACAGAGCTTAGTGGGACATCCTGCTTTTTTTAATGGATTTGGAGGAAACTGCAGTCAGTCTGCACAATAACTTATAAACTCCACGCCAAAGCAGCCAGTCTTCCTTAATGCTACAGTCCTTTTTCTTTGGATTTATTTAACTATCTTTATTCATGGTCCCAGGGAATTCCAGTCAAAGCTTATTTGGAAGATTATTCAAGTCTGTTTTTGTTACCAATTTAAAAAAAATACAATTTTTACAGGTTTTAATTTTACTGTAAAAATGGGAGAAAATCAATGGGGGAAATACTGGACCCTAAAATTGATTTCATTTTTAAAAAATTATTTATTGGAACATTAGAAAAAACTTAAGAAAACAAGCAAAAGACCTGAAATGAAATGTGCAGTCAAGCTAAATGATAATCCACAATTTCCTACACAGTTCACGGTCAACACTTTAATGGGACCTCTCTCGTTCACACACACGTACAACATGGAAAGCATGTGGAACAGCATGTTTGTGAGGTGGGCCAGAAGTGAAATTGAACTGTATTATGAGCACTACTGTTTTACAAACACAGGGACCAAGTTTCGGCCTGAGTTTTTTTGGAGCAACTGGTTTAGAATGGAGTATCTTAGAAATTGCAATTCTCGGCATTTAGTTTGCTCCGGTTCGAGTCAGTTAGAACAGTTTCAGTTTGGAACAGATTTTTTTTTTCAAAGGGGGGCGTGTCCGGCCACTTACGCCCGTTTTGAAAGTTTCGGCAGTGAAAACTTACTCCAAACTAACTTAGAAAGGATTTTTGTACGCTCAGAAAAACCTTGCCTACACTAAGAAAATCAGGCGTAGGGAATAGCGGGGGGGAGTTTAAAGGGAAGTTTACAAACATTAAACACTTCAGTTTTACAAATAAAGAGCCATAATCAATAATAAATTATAAATACATCAATAAATCAACCAATAAATCAATCAAAAAAAATTAATAAAAAATATATATTTTTATTTAAATCAATAAATAAAACATTTTCTCACTGACTACAGCACCGGGAGCTCTTCAATAGCGTGCTGGGACGGGGTCCCCAGTGTGTGTCACTCTCTCTCTGTCTGTGTGTCTCTCTCTCACTCTGTCTGTCAGTGTCAGTGTCTCTCTCTCTGTCCGTCAGTGTGTTTCTGACAGCGAGGGGGGGGGGAATGGGGGGGGGGAGAGAGGAGAGGGAGGGAGGGGGAGGAGAGGGGGAGAGGGAGGGGGGGAGAGGAGAGGAGAGGGAGGGGGAGAGGGTGGGGGGGGGAGGGGGAGAGGGTGGGGGGGAGAGGAGGAGAGGGAGGGAGGAGAGGAGAGGGGGAGAGGAGAGGGAGGGAGGGAAGGAGGAGAGGAGAAGAGAGGGGGAGAGGGAGGGAGGGAGAGGAGGAGAGGGAGGGAGGGGGGAGAGGAGGAGAGGGAGGGAGGGGGGAGAGGAGGAGAGGGAGAGAGGGGGGGGAGAGGAGAGGAGAGGGAGGGGGGGAGGGAGGGAGGAGAGGGGGAGAGGGAGGGAGGGTGGGGAGAGGAGAGGGGGGGAGAGGATGGGGGGAGAGGAGATGGGGAGAGGGAGGGAGGGTGGGGAGAGGGGAGGGAGAGGATGGGGGGAGAGGAGATGGGGAGAGGGAGGGAGGGTGGAGAGAGGGGAGGGAGAGGATGGGGGGAGAGGAGATGGGGAGAGGGAGGGAGGGAGGGGAGGAGAGGGGGAGAGGGAGGGAGGGGGGAGAGGAGGGAGGGGAGGAGAGGAGGGGGGGGAGGAAGAGGTGGGAGGGGAGGAGGAAAGGAGGGGAGAGTGGGAGGAGGGAGGGGAGGGAGGGGGGAGGGAGAGGGAAGGGGGGAGGGAGAGGAGAGGGAGGAGGGAGAGGGAGAGAAGAGGGGGGAGGGAGAGGGAGAGGAGAGGGAAAGGGGAGAGAGAGGAGGAGGGAGGAGGCTGAACGGGCCCGGTTGACTTGAAGAGGCCGGGCCCAAGACTTCGGGCGGGGCCCACCCCCAGCAAGATGCCGGGCGGGCTCCATCGAAGGAGATAAAAGTAGGTGGCCAGGGGAAGCGGGAGCTGGGGGGGGGGGGGGGTCCCGCGAGCGGAAGCTGGGGGGAGCGGAAAGTGAACGGCGGGGGGGTAGCACAGCGGGAGCTGGGGGGGTGGACGCGGAGCGGGAGCTCGGTGGGGGTCGGAGCGGGAGCTGGGGGGGCGGGGTGGGGGGTTGAGAGAGCCAGCTGGAGCCAGAGCAGGAGCTGGATGAGGAAGGTGCAGCCTGATCCTCGCAACCCCAGTGAGGCCATTTGGCCAGGGCTAGGGGCTGCATGCTTCGGGCCCCTCCCACACAGTTCCGGCGCCTGGAGCTGCTGTACATGCGTGCCCACTGTAGCGCGCCTGTGCAGAGGTCCCGGCACTGATTTCAGCGCAGGGACCTGGCTCCGCCCCCCTACTGTTCGCGCTGCCCAGAACTGCAAAGGACCTGCAGGGAGCCGGAGAATCTGCAGGAATTTTCTGGCCGCGAAAAACGGGCGTCCAGATCAAGGCTGCGCCGTTCTAGGCGCGGCCCAAAACTTGGGCCCATAGTTACTGTAAACTCTTCCTCTGGTCCCCGGTGATGTATCTGCTTTGACTCTCATGAATGTGCGATTGCAGATAATAGTTGAAGCTCTTCAGCTTCTCTTCTCTCCTAAGATTAAAATCACTTAATTGCAGATTTACATAATTTAGAAGGGCTGCCCAAGTTGATCACGCTGACGAGACAATTACATGATTCCATCCTTCCAAATTTGGTGTAATTATCACAACTTGATGCAAAAATTTTTAATTGTGGTCACTTCTGAACAGTAAAAAGAACATTTCACACACAAACTATTTCCATGTTGAAAGATGTATCACCTCAGCCTATTCGCTGGACTCTCAATTGCTTGAATACTTTTAGTGATGGGATTCAAGTACTAGATTTTTTTTAAATCAGTAGGTTGAAAACCATGATAATGACCTTGTTCATAAGATCATGTCACGAAATGTACAACAAAACTGATCGATCAATGGACACAGGTTAAAACAATTAGAAATATCAATGCAAGTGTTTTCAATTCAGCGAAATACTCAACACAAACAAAGTACCTGAGGAGAAATTATAATTGACTGCATCAAGACGATTCTGTAATACCAATGGAACCCTTAAAGATTATTTCATATTTGACAATTAAGATCTGCTAGAAAGTGAAGAGACTCCTCCAGTAACAAAGATGAATTCATCTTGTGAGTAACTGAGCCATCAGACCAAAGAATGCCCAATAGAGATCCATGGTCTATTAGAAGATATTTGATCTTGGTAAGGGTGCTGCACTTTCCTACAACCTGCTGGATTATAGAGGGGAAAGTTGTCCAGGGTTACAACTCTTAATTTGTATTCATGACATGGATATCTGGTGAAGATAGAATTGTGATCGGATCTATGGTCAAATAGCCTGCGTGTACCCGTCACACTTGAACAGAGACACTTGGATGATGTACTGGATGGTGTCTGTGGAACTTGCAGCACATAACAGCCCAAGCACTTCGGGAATGAAGGAAATTGACTGGGGAAAAAAATGAAAGTGGAGAGAACCCAGCTAAGGACTTAGGCTGGAAGGAAGGAGACAGTTTAATACCTTGCTTGTGTTTTGTTTCTAGACTCGGATGAAGTAGCAACCACATTTATCACTTTAAACATTTGTACAGTGAAGCTGCCAGATTAAATAACATGTTTAAATGTAATGGTAACAATGACATAATACTGCATGGAGGTTTGCGAAGAATGCCTGCCACAAGAGATGATGTGATTAAAGGATGATTCCAGTTGCTAATTGGAGTGTAATCATATGCTCGCATTTATAGTACTGTGTGAGCTCCAGTTTCACAACACTAATATCATAAAACCAATCCCAAAGGAATAAACTCGAACTCTTTGTAGTCCTAGACTGTCGCAGAGTATAAAGGGAACTGTCTTTGGATGCTTTATACTGATGATTTTTCCTGTCACTGGCTGTAACTTGCTATAACTCAGGTCCCTTGCAGCTGGAAGTTCAAAAACCTTGCATTGTGTTAATGGGAAACATACAAAGCAGATAGAGAATTGCAGCTTAAAAAAATCAGCTGGCCCATGAAGCCGGTCCTATTCCGATATCGTGCAGCCTATTCACACCATTAGTTCCTTGCCCTGCCCCGGCCCCCACACAGTCATGCATTTTCCTGGGAGAGCAGGGGAACCGTGGGCGAATTTAGGAGAAAACTCTGGGAAATTCCTCTCTGCCCCCCAAAGGTGACCAAGCAAGCTCCATGTGACTGCGGTGTCTGATATCAATAGTCCCAGTTAACCCTTCTGTAACTCGAGTGTGGCAGAAATAAGGAACAGCCTGCTATGGTACTTAATGACTTATTGGGCCGAAAATTGCGGTCGGAGGTTTCCTTCGTACAAACGCATCTGACCCGAAAAAAATCTACGAAACTATCTGTTGGCCCTGGAGTATCATACGATTCCAGTCGGAGGCCTTCATTCGCTGCGCAGCGCACTGGAAGATGTCTTCCATGTACGAACGCATCTGCTGTAATCACGTGGGCCTTACGTGGGCCTGAACCACCAATCATGATCTGGTATTCTCATTGATAAAAATGGGAACTCCGTTTGTACGGGCTCCCATTACCATCAATGAGACTAATCTCCAAAAACAAGAAACACTGCACAATAAATTTAAAAAAAACACCACATATTTAAAATTAATTGAAATTAAATGTTTTAGAAAAAAAATATTGTAATGAATTCATTAAATAAGCTTACAATTTGAGCAATCACGATTTGTCAGCCTGGTAAGTTGAGATGTAGTTCAATGATATAAAAACAGAGGGCCCAAGTTTCCACATGATTTGCGCCTGATTTTTAGGAGCAACTGGTGGAGAACGGACTATCTTAGAAATCGCAATTCTCCACATTTTTTTTTCTGCAGTTCTAGTCAGGTAGAACAGTTCTACTTTGGAACAGAATTTTTTCTTCAAAAGGGGGCGTGTCCAGCCACTGACGCCTGATTTCAAAGTTTCCACAGTGAAAACGTACTCCAAATTAACTTAGAATGGAGCAAGTGAAGATTTTTGTAGAACTGAAAAAACCTGTTCTACACATTAAAAAATCAGGCGCAGGTTACAAATTAGGCGTCCAGAACGAGGTGGGGGGGGGAAGGGAAGTCATTAAATTATACAATAAATCCTTATTTATACTTCTACAAATATTATACAAATAAATCCAACGTGAATAAACATTTATAAGCAAAGAAAAGATTAAATAAACCATCTTCCTACCTGTGTGAAAGTGCTTCAGCCACGGAGAATTCTGCAGTCAGCCTGAGGCGCCCGTTCTCCCCGCGGGGGGGAGGAGGCGCCCGTACTTTCCTGCGGGGGGGGTAGGAGGCGCCCGTTCTTTCCCGTGGGGGAAGGGAGGAGGCGCCCGTTCTTCCCGCGGGGGGGGGGAGGAGGCACCTGTTCTTCCCGCGGTGGGGGGCGGGGAGGAGGCGCCCGTTCTTCCCGCGGTGGGGGTAGGAGGCGCCCGTTCTTTCCCGGGGGGGGGAGGCGCCCGTTCTTCCCGCGGCGGGGGGGGGGGGGGGGGAGAGGAGGCGCCTGTTCTTTCCCGTGGGGGGGGGAGAGCCGCCCGTTCTTCCTGCGGGGTGGGGAGGAGGCGCCCGTTCTTTCCCGGGGGGGGGAGGTGCCCGTTCTTCTCGCGGGGGGGGGGGGGGAGGAAGCGCCCGTTCTTTCCCACGGGGGGGGAAGGAGGCGCCCGTTCTTCCCGCGGGGGGTGGAGGAGGCGCCCGTTCTTCCCGCGGGGGGAGGGGGGGGAAGGAGACAGTGAGAAGGCTGCAAGTGCTGATGTGCTGATGGCAATGTGCTTTTATTAAAAAAATGTTCAAAAATTAAACAGCTACAAAGAACTACAAAAATGGCCGAGTACCAATGTTTTTTTCACACTGCGCATGCACGAACGCTCCAACACGCACGTGCAGCGTTGCCGGCAGGAAAAAAACTAATTTAAATAGTACCCGCCCCCTCCCACATAAAATCAGCGCGGCTGTAGGCTCCGCCCCCCTGGGCGCCGCGCCAGGCAGACAAGGAGCTGCAGAATGCTCCAGAATCGCGAGGTTTTTTTTAGGCGCCCTTTTAGGCGCGAAAAACGGACGCCCAGCTCGGAGGGACTTGGGTCCATAAAATGGTAGAAATACTCAGCAGGTGTGGAGAGAGAAACAGTTAACATTTCCGGTCAATGACCTTTCATTAGTTAACTCTCTTTCTCTCTCCACAGATGCTGCCTGACCTGCTGAGTATTTCCAGCATTTTCTATTTTTTTCAGATTTCCAGCATCCGGGGCATTTAGCTTTTGTGTTGTGGTTCAGATTATTGAAAAGGTAATTACATTTCTCTTTCAAGTAGAGAGTTCGAAAATTAGAACAGTACAGACATAGAATGAAGAAAGCGGAGTTCAGAGGAAGTCTAAAGCTGTGCCTGCAATGGCAGTGAATGCTGATGAATGAAGTTCTATTGTAATCCCTTGATACTTCTGAGAGCAGCCACACATGACATGGTTAGACTATGATCGAGTACTGTGTGCAATTTTACAGAAATGATATTTAAGTCTTGGAAAAGGTGAAATGTAGATAGGATACTAAGGTTAGAAGATATAGTTACGGTGAGAGTCATTAAAAAAAGCAAACACCTTGGGCTGCATTTAGAGAAGACCAGGTTAAGGGGGATTTGGAATGCACTGCTTGATAGGGTGGTGGATACAGATTCAATGGTAGTTTTCAAAAGAAGGAGAAAAAAATGCAGCGATATGGGGAAAGAGCAAGGGAGTGGGACTAATTGCATTGCTCTTCAGTAGAGCTGGCGCAGACTCAATGGACCGAGTGACGACCTTCTGTGCTATACTGTTCTATGAGTCTATGATCTAAGAGGTCAACAATGAAGGTCTGCAAGGCTAAATAGTGAAAAATGATTTCAACTGGCTGGTGAATTTGGCACTGTATCTGGGTCATAAATTCAGGATTTGTATGAGAAATGTAATGGAGAGTTGGAAGGTTTTGTTCATGTAAAGGGGTATTGGCATAAAACCATAGAAGCTGTCGAGCTTGTTGTACGTATGCTGTTTGTAATTTCCTACCAGAGCTTTCTGTCCTTTGTTTTGTTTCTTTCCCCATACCCTGTATCATTTCTCTTCAAACATTTAATTCCACCTTAAATCCCCTGGTTGACCTGACTTCAATAGCTATTTGTATCATAGCTCGCTCTTTGCATGGTTGGAATGTTTGTTAATAGACCATATATCACATTGTAATACATGTTGCATGTAACTTTCAATAAAAAAATGCATTTAAAGTAAATGTCATTAGGGATTTGAACTGGACAAGATAAAATGGGCCGCCTGCTTTAATAAGAAAAGACCAGGCGGAATTGTTGAAGAGCGGGTACAAAATGCCTCTGGTAATCTCGCAACACTGCAGTAACAGATGTTAAGTAATGCCTTGATTTCAAAATTCTCATCCTTATTTTGAAATCCCTCCATGGCCTCCCTATCTCTGTAATCTCCTCCAACCCCACAACCCCTCGCGATGTCTGCGCTCCTCTAATTCTGCCCTCCTGATTATAATCGCTCAACCATTGGTGGCCATGCCTTCTGTTGCCTAGGCCCCAAGCTCTGGAACTCCCTGCCTAAACCTCTCCGCCTCTATACCTTTCTTTCCTCCTTCAAGACGCTCCTTAAAACTTACCTCTTTGACCAAGCTTTAGGACACCTGCACTAATTTCTACTTATGCAGCTCGGTGTCAACTTTGTGTCTCCTAGGAAGTGCCTTGGGACGTTTCACTATGTTAAAGACACTATATAAATAGTTGTTGTGTAGCTTTAGGCAGTTTAGAACCATGGGACTGCAGTTACCATAAGTAGTTTTTGTGGCTTCATTCTATGAGACTGAAGATTCTCTGAGCTACTAGCTTAACTCAGCCATTGTATATTTTAAATTGAAAAGCAGTGAATGGTACCTTCACACTTGCAGTACTCTTTCTAAAGTTGTTATCCTACACTTATCCAGTTAAGTTGACAAAATGTGCAGCGCTTTGCGTGGAGTTGAAATGAGCCTAAAATTACCGTACTATAAGGCAGCCAGTAATTCTACAATTATGTTATAAATTCGACTGTCTGTTTTCTTAAAGGGGAAGGATATCTGGACTTGGTCAAGTATAACAAACAGAGTAGTTGCAAACCATATTCTGGTTTCTGAATTGAACCGCTTACACTATCCAGCTCACATGCCACTGAAGTACATGTTTAAGATTCGTCCAAGCCATTTTCATCTGCCTTTTGTGCTAAGCCCTTACTGTCGGGGGAATGGGGAAATTTGCCATTTTCTTTTGGAATGCTGCAACATATTCAGCATTTATTATACTAGATACCGGTCTCGTATCAATGTGAAGTAATTTCAGCTCCATACTAATGCTAAACTGGCAGTGTACATTCAGAGTCATGACCTGACCTTGACTCCAAAGTGAATTGAAACAAGACTCTCCGGAAGGGGTAGTCTCAATTCCCTTTAGTTCGACATGGAATATAAATTCAATGCGGTGTTGAGCCAGGTTTGACGAGTGCTTTGAGGGGTCTATTAGACACTTAATACAGATATATAACCTTAAGGAAAAAAAAGAAGAAAGACTTGCATTTATATAGCGCCTTTCACGACCACCGGATGTCTGAAAGCGCTTTACAGCCAATGAAGTACTTTTGGCGTGTAGTCACTGTTGTAATGTGAAATGATAGAGAGTGGAGACTGTCTTGTCCCCACACTACACATATAAAATTCTGTGCATGCATGCATGTATCGAGGCATGTGTGGGGCTTCATCTAAAGTTCCAGCCAGGCAGGGGGTCAAGCAGTGTGAACAGGGTTTTGCCTGATTGGAACTCGAGCCAAGGTTACCAGTCTTAGGCCAGTCACTGCAGTGTGAATGCATTGAGAGTTCTTCATGAGCTGTCCATTGTCCTGAATGAATTCAAACCATTCTGTTTGTTCAGCTAACTTGCTTGGTGGAATCAAACTGCTTATTGTGTAATCTACCACAGACCAGAGATGACCTTCATCAGACCTTCTGAAGCATGGAAGTGAAAGGGAATGATCATTGGTAGAGCAAGCTTAAATTCAATGAGGATTAGGATCAGTTATCGACTTATCCAGCCTGCTGTTGATCAGTTATGTACAGAAAATAAAAAGACATTTAGAACTTTAAATTATAAGTTCTCAAATTTCATTCAGCGATGACAAACCCAATACAAAAGTTATTTGTCTTCTCACTAGTGGGTAATTAACTGAGAAATTTGAGACCTTTGGATATGACATAATGAAGGGAGGAGGAGAAGTTGTGTTGTTCATGGTGTTTCATTTGTCATAGTTATTTTCACAATGAGCAATTTTTAAAAAATGAGTTAGCAGTTTGGACAGCTCTTGCAATAGTTCACTTGAAGGTTCCACCTACTCTGGAGTTATTAAATAAGCGTGAGTGTATCAAATGAAACTCATTAGTCAAACTGGTTAGTTACAGATATTACTATCCGTGCAGCAGCCACCTCCGCCACCCAACTGTAATTAGCTGCTGAAATTGGATACAGGTGCTACCTTTAATATCTGAGAACTAATTTCAAGTACTGATGATGTTTGACACGGTTTGTAAGAGTAACTTTTTCTGGCAGTTCAGTTAATTAAACCTCTCTGTATAAAGTGCTGTATGATTTTATGCAGTAATTGACAAATGATGAGCACAACTTCATGGGCAATGATGTCCCACCAGTGATTCAAAAGTAGTGCAATATTTTAGACAGCTAAAATGAATGCTTTGTGCTTTTAAATAATGTTAAAAAAAATACACTTACTAAGCCTAGGACTGCTGAATTGTGTTACTCCCATGAGCTTGAAAACTCCATAATGCATTGAAATGGAGGCATGAAGTATTCACTGATCTGTGCTAACTGGAGTTCGGTGCATGATTTTGAAATTGATTCTATTACAAGGTATGTGAGCAATACAAAAATACTATTCTGTCTGAATGAATGACTTCCTGTGTTCATTTTTGTGAAAGCATATGGTTTAGCCTGTGAAATGCTCACGAGAGAGAGAGCACTCCTGTGAGAGGTTATAAAGGTTTTTGAACAAACATTATTTGTTTATGCATTCCAAACTTTTGGATTTGTGACTCACTCTGATGTACAATGCAGCAATCATTTTGGATAGTACTCTCGGCATTACTTGCCTTGAGATGCATATTACTTGTGTTAAATGAGAATGAACCCTTGGTGCTGGAAATTAGTATGAGAATAAATCAGTTGTATTATTATCAGTAACACTATTACTTGGATAATAAGGATACTCTGTCGTCTATGTTACAGTGGGCTTCAAAATGGTCACCACTGTGATGGTATTGTGATCTTGAGCTTACTCAGACTCCGCCTTCAATGACTTATGGACAGGTATTGATCATTTCTAATTGCCTAAAGCTTTAGTGATTAGCAGTTGATTAGTGATGACTTCAATAAGATCATTGAGGTGATGTGCACTGAACAATGTTGGAGTGCCAATAAGGTGTTTGGTCATTACATGAACAGTTAATAGTGTAATCTTTATCAGGATGAAGCCCTCGCTTGGTCCTGCTGACCTGTCACCAATGACGAAACATAAGGTTTCAGTTTGTTTCCATGCACAATAAGCATCACCTACTGCTCTGGAATTAATGCATGGGGTGAAGTAACTGAGAAGCTGTTCCTTGAAGATTAGAATGGTTGAATGTGGGCTGTACCTTGTTATGTATGTAAATAAACAGACTAACTGAAATAGGAGTCGTGTAACTTACTGTGTCCTTTACAACAACAATCAAAATGGTGTCCCAAAACCAGCATGAACCAGAATGTTTATAGCAACTGTGAATAGCTCCCGCAGGGTCCTAATGTCCGTCTAGTGTCCTGTAACAAACAAATAGAGTATGAACACAATATACCTGTTTGCTAATCTAGCTCTTGCCTTGTGTTACATAATTTAATCATCTTTTGAACATATGGGGCCACATGTTTAAGCAAGAAGATCAGAGTCAATGGTAGTATTCTGTCCATGATATGCTGTTGTTCATAATGCTTTTTTAATTATTTAGGCTGACAAGATGCAAAAAGGAAAACACGTGGGTTTTTGGGTGTGCATGATTTACTATTGCTCGTCCCAATTTATGTTTAAACTATAGAATAAATCAGAAGAAGATACAGCCTGGTTGAATTTAGATTTCCTTCTCAAGATGTGATTTGGGCATTTTCCTGCATTGATGTAATGTTGACTTTAAAAGATATTCCTGCAGATAGTTGATTGAAGTCAGTACTAAGGGTTATTGATTTCATTGCAGTGCTGATTTGAGATATGAAAACTCTAATTGTCTTTTCTTTTGTCCTCATCATTTATGAGGGGAAACAACTGACGGTACAACTAAGGTAAGAAACTCACGGATGGAGAATCGAGGCCACATATCTGACCCCTGCCACTTCATGGTCAAATGTGTTAGGATGGCAATGTTGTTTAACAGTATTTTATTACTGGAGCTGTTTGGGGGGACAGGTTTCAATTGAACTTGTTTAAAGAGCAAATAGCTGAATGCCACAGGATGCAGTAATATGCCCTTTGTTTAACATGTGTGAAATAATACTTGATGAATAAAATGGCCTATAGTGAAGCAAAGTTACCAGCAGTTGGATATTTGGTGAAACAAATTTTGAGACATAAAACAAAGGAGGACAGTAGTTGTGAAAGGTCTTGTTATGACTGTCTTCAGTATCATTGCTATTTCTGACTGTTGCCGAGGCTCATTATTCTGAATCTTTCCAGATGGCAGTATACTCTGCTCCTGCTGAGGTTGGGTCTGATGCACATACACCAGGTTTGACATAAAGCAAGGATAATTGCAGTTTTGTAGTAATGGGTTAGAACTTGAAAACCAGACACACTCAAACTGTTTTTGCGTCCTGTCTGACTGTTAACAGACAGATTGGAGCAAGCAGACTGCTAGAAACTGAATTCCACTCGTAGGAGATTTTAACTCCCCCTGCCCAATAAAAATGAGGCGCTAGCAAAATTAAAATGGGGGATGGTGGACTTCATCACCCATTCGTGCTCTGCCGCCATGTTTCCCGGGGCCTTTGCTGGATGGCCAAGGTGCTCGACTGAATCCAGTGAGAGCATCATTATCACATATGGGGGGTTCAGGCATGTCCATGGGACCCCAATGCAATATAATGGCCGTCTGGGCTCGGTCACTGGCTCATGAATTTAACATTTTTATTCTTGTGTTCAAATCTGTCCATAGTCTCGCCCCTCCCTATCTCTCTCACTTCCACCAGCCCTACAATACTCGGATATCTCTGCTTCTCCGATTCTGGTCTCTAGCACATCCCTGATTTCCATCACTCCACCATTGGCGTCGTGTTTTCAGCTACCTAGGCCCTAAGCTCTGGAATCCCTCCCTAAACCTCTCCGCCTCTCTATCTCTCTCTCTCCTCCTGTTAAGACGCTCCTTAAAACCTACCTGTTTGACCAAGCTTTCAGTCATCTGTCCTAATACCTCCTTATGTAACTCGGTGTTAAATTTTGTCCAACGATCCTGTGAAGCACCTTGCAATGTTTTGCTATGTTAAAGGCTATATAAATGCAAGTTGGTGTTGGACGGTGCGTGTGTCATGGATGCTCTCCTCAGGAAAAACCTGGCGGCACTGCAAGAGGGATCTAAATAGGTAAGGAATAAAATTATTTTTGTGGGGCTGCACAAGAATAACACGAGTCCCTTGGTACCCTAGACTCTTGGAAATGGCCCACATTGTTTCCCAGTGGCTCAGTTGGTAAAACATACTGTGTGGTGTGGTACTAAGCCACACCAACCAAAAGGTCATGTTTTGACAAAGGGTTATCAGCGTTTGTAGAACTACGTGCGAATACAAGTCACCATTTAAAGGAGAGAAGACAACTTTGGTGGGGGAGCGGGAGGTTGCGGGGGAGGAAAATTATAGGCCTTTTTGGATGATCGTATCTCCACATTTAAAAAAAAAACTATTTCTTACACTATCAGACAAGCTAACGTTTGCAGAACGATATTAGCAATTGTGGTTTAAAATAAATCAAAAGGTGCTGAAGTGCCGATAATTCTTGTCGCGATTTCCTTTGTTTTTTTTAAGAGGTATTGAAGTTGAGGCTTTGTTTTAAACTGAGTTGAACTCTGTTTCATATCTCCATTCGTCACCATTGAGAGTTTTTGAAAGTAATTTTCTTGTCAATAAAGTGGAAGCAGAAGCTTTTTTATTGTAGCCCAGCAGTGGCCTAACAGAGAGGTTCCGGGATTTCACTGGATTCAAATAATGGGTTGCTGCTACGGGTTTCAAAAAAACTCATCTCGATACCCTGGAGGTCAGTGAAAAGAGTCTCAGTTACATCACAGGAGTGAACAAAATAAAACACCAACATCCCAGGTCTTCAGTTTTATTATGGTCATCATCAATAAACAAACATCACCAGAAAATGGTCTCTTTAAAAAACTGTGTTCAAAATCTCTACAACCAGGTTAGCCTTTTGTTGTGGATAACGTCACTGATATTGTGAGTCATGGTGAGACTTAAAAGAAAAGAAAAGCTGAAAATATATTTTTGTCGTATACATATCAAACAAATTTATTGACTTTATCGTCTTTGACTTTTTATCTAATAAAAAATATACACTTTTTGTAACTGCATGCATTTGCTGTTGTCACATTTAGTTCCTGTGTGATGATTTTTGCATGACTATGTTTAGTAATGCCTTCTATTATTTTTAATAATGCTGTAATGTATGCTTACATCACTACTAATCCATACAGTTACAATTATTCTTAGCTTTGTCCTAGATGCTGCTGTGGCACCAGTCCTGCAGCATTTTGTTTCTTTGTCCAATTTTCAGGTGTTTTCTTTTTGTCCCCAGGTCTGTTTACATTGTTTTGTGAAAGTGTTTGTAGCCACAAGGTCAATTTATTAACTAAAGTGAAAGGGTCTGTTTTTGATGCCCCTCTCCCTCCCGCCCCATCCCCTCCTGTGCCACTGCTTTATTTACGGAGTACCATTTATTTATGAAATCCCTCCCCCTCCTGCTGTGTAGAAACACATGCTTGCCACCCCATCTTCTCCTGTTTGTGTAATGAGACTGTACTACTATTCTTCAGTATACTTTATTCTTGCTACACCGCAAGCAAAGTTCATTTTCAGATGCCAGAATTCGCTTTATGAATGAAAATTACAAAGTGAGTATTGACAACACTGTGTCAGCCATGAGTTGGAGGCGGGACAGGACATGCAACAGAGTCTATTTAAGCAACGCACTACAACAAACACTCTATTTACTCTGATGAGTCTCTACAGACGAGAGCAAACAGAACTCGTGACTGAAACTACAGCAAAGTCTCCTGATAAAAGCCAAATTATTTCTCCAGCAAAATGCAGCGATTGGAGGATAGTTACATAACACAAATTATGTGCGTAAAATCAGTCTCTGTCACTTAGAGTGCGATCTCCAGGCGTATTGACGAATTACATAATCATCTCCATTCTGGCCAGGATTTGTGGTGTCATTATCTGCAGCCTTACAATTAACTGGGGTGCTCTTTGTCTTTCTATGGATTTCTTTCGACGTGATCAGTGTTTCAATCCAAATGTTTATTTCTTTCCCCTTGTTTTGTTCAACCTATCAGAACCTCGGTTAGTCTTCAAGGTGACGTTTCCAGAAGCTATATAACCCTTCTACTCCCCGTCCTCTGTCCAAACGTAGTTTCTGCATCATTCTGTCTGAATTTGTCTGTTGTGACGTGTCAAGTGGCAACTATTTCCTTTCCAGTGTCCATGTGTTTTATGAAGGCCCCAGTACCTGCAGAGTGTGGCACCCTTTTCCCTTTTCAAACTGCCGTAGTTATCAATCTCAACTTAAAATGTGTTGAAAAGCTGCAATTTAAATCAGCACGTGGGTTATTTTATTTGTAGAACAGGAGACATAATGTATCTCGTAATCATGATCTTGGCAATTTGAGACTAGTTGATGTAACCCGTACGTACGATGTGCCACCTATGAGTGATGCAGTGACGTTTTATAACAGGCAAGTTGCAATTGTGTTGAGTGTTTGAACAGAGCCCCAAGCTGTGCCTTACAACTTTACAGCAGGCTTCCATTCGCAGCGGATCTGTTAAACTGAGGCACCAAGCCGAGGTGAGCTGCCGCAGTCGATTCCTATAAATGGTTTCATGATCAGTGATCCAGTCATGTGTATCACGATTTACTCCCTGACTTAATTTAATCTTTGTTACAATTTAAAAATAAAATACAAAGCACAAAGCAAAAATTAGCAGTGTGCTGCAGAGGGTTGGGTACTGACATTTCACCTCTGGTACCCAGATTCAAATCAGACTCTAAACAAAAAGCTCCTTTGCCTGCTGACGACATTGGTTCTGTGGAGACCTGTGAACTTCACCACGTATTGTCCCTCATTACATTCAGTTCCCTTCACGGGACACTGCAGATTAATTTTGTTTGTCCTCACCAGTGGTTAAAATACTGAAGAGTATGATTTATAAGCCACTGCCCGAGGGGATTGCAGTGCATACTGCAGTCGTGATCCTGTGATGAGATCTCAGCTCCCCACCTCTGACAAACAGTGCAATCATGAATGCCATAATGCAAATCAGATGTTCACTGTTGCTGTTAGTGACTTGTACAATGGTTCTTTCTCATTTGGTGTACAATTAGTAGTGTTGTACCTTTTGAGACTTCAAACAATTTTCCCCAAAGCTTTTTTTTGGCGTACTTGGAGTTACGCCCGTTTTTTGGGGGCCTAAGTACGCCAAAAAAAAAGCTCCAAGTTTCCCCATTGGATTTCTTCATTTTGGCATGGCCTAACCCGACCTTTAGTTTTGGGGGTGGAGCCTTGATCTGCACCAAAAAGATCGGGCTGCCATGGTAACTAGGGATACAATGCGAGCTGAGGCTGCAAAGTGAAACATACAGCCAGCTCCCAAAACAGTAAAAGACATTGCATCAATTTAAAAACACATTAAAATATATTGCAGCAAATTACCTGCCGGTCCGCTCCCCCGCCTGACATATCAAAAAATGACATCCCCGATCTCTCTCTCTCTCTCTCTCCCTCTCTCTCTCCCACTCTCTTTCTCTCTCTCGTTCTCTCTCACTCTCACATTTTTCTCCCTCCATTTGCTGCACTTACCTGCGCTGATTTCCTTAACTCTCCAGAAGGGTTTTTTCTGCAGAGGCCACATACGCTGGCCTAAGCAGAACTGGAGTAACTCTCAGCTGGCCAAACTTGCCTAACTGGCCAGAATTGGCACGGGTGGCAGAAAAAAAACTGAGCTTAAAAAAAATCGTAACTAACTGAGTTAGTTGATTGGGGAAACTGTTTTTTTTAACTTAGCCCAAAAATAGCAGCCTGCTCCCAAAAAACGGCGCAAATCATTGGGGAAAATTGAGCCCAATATCTCTACGTTTTCTAAATGTTACACCGTAGTTCTGATCTGTTGTGAGTAATACATAAATTGTAAATTATTTTGTGGGTTTTTGAAGTGGCAAAATTGCAATATAAGTATGACCAGAATATGTGGCTGGCATTTTTGTGTGATTCCTAGGTTGTGGTGTCAAATCCACGGAAGTAAAAATATGTTTACTGTGGAGTTTCAGCTTTGTATCGTTTGTTTTTTTTCCCCCAGTGAAACGAATCAAAACATTCCTTCCAGCTGGTTTTATAATAAAGTGCACATTCATCTCGTGCCCTCCACCCATCCCATGTAATGCTCTGTGACGTAAAAGGAATCCTGTACTGAAGCTAATGTATGTTTTCAAATCCTACAGGATTCAGGTGATGGGCAGTAAAGAGTTCTGAATGTTTTCTAGTAGCACATAGTAAGTAGGTTGCTAACCATGTATTGTGCAGTATGTAGACCTCGCTTATTACCAATTCTCCAGGAATGTTCTAGAGACCTCAGGAATTAAAGATGCATCTCCAGGAGATCGCTGCAGAGATCAAAATCAAAGGGACATTAAGAACATTGTTTCTTTCTCATTTTTCTTTGGAGATGGACAGAAAGGTTGTTTGATTGGACGGGAAGGTTGGAGGTGGATTGTCATGTGAGGAAACCTCCAGGAATATGTCCAACCAGAGCTGGCAACCTTAACTATCATATCTATGGGCACGTGCTCAAAATGGCCCAGAATCCTCTTGCTGGTTACTTTTCTGTCCCAAATTTTCAAACTTGATAAAGGGTCCAACCAATGCTCCCTCTAAACTGCATGCATGCATAGCTACTTAGCGATTGGGAAAGTACCGCATAAGCTGTTCCCTCAAAATTACAAATTTAAAGGTATTGCGCACAATAAACAATTTAGAAGGAACATTGGCCCATGCCCAAAATGTTCATTACTCTTTCCTCTCCACAGATTCTGCCTGACCCGCTGAGCATTTTCTGATTTTTTTTATCTTTCAGATTTTTGCATTTATTTTTCTTTTCCTCTATAAATATCCCACGCGCCACCATTGAATCATACTAAATATACGCAGAAATGACCTGAACATCTATAATATAAGTACTGTATTACTGAGGCCTGTAAATCCCTTGAGGACATGTTGTGTAAACCGTAAATAATGTCCAAGTATAAAATACAGTGAAATGTCAGAAGGTACTTGCATTTGTATAGAGTTTTATCTCATCCCTGAAATATATCACAACATTTCCCTTGGTGAAGTACCTTTCACAGTGCAGTTACTGACATTTTTATTTCGTCTTTACCCCACCGAGATCGCACAGTAGCAGCATCCCTGCCAGTGTTCTGTCACCTGAATCCCTCTTGGCTGATGCAGGAAAAGAGTAAGAAATTCTGAAATGATAAAAAGACTCCGGGAGATTTTATTTTCTCTCTGTGATGAGTGGATCTCCCATGGCACTGCTGTTGTAGTTTGAGATCTGGAGCATGGTTGTGACTTCTAGCTGTTTACCTGGCCTGTACCTTAAAGAGAATACACTAGCAGTGGACAAAATGGGCAACTCCAGGTAACTGGCCGTTTCTAAACATCTGCTATCAATGAGAGTGCTGTTGGGCTTGCAAACCTGGACATGGTGAAGAATAAGAATGCAGATTCTGGTTCACGAGGGATTCATTCTGTTATGCAAACTGTGATCTAACCGTGAACACAAGTTCAAGTGTTGGGAAACAGCCCAAGCTGTAAGAGTGTGATACTCTGATATATCAGACTGGCTAAACTCACAATGGGAACATCACAATTTGGATTGTGAAGACTGCTAATTGATCAGACTTGCTTGATTCGTTTCGTTTGCTTATTTTCTTACTTGATGGAACAACGGAAAAGATTTGGACTGTCCTTTTTCTAATTAACCAGGGTGAAAGAATGATCTTGTCCAGCTTAAATCACACCCTGCTCCCAATGGGGTTAATCGTGTGTGGTCTGCACTCGGCCTGAAGAGGCTGCATGGATGTGAGCAGTCTGCCAAGGGAAAAATCGTAATGCATTTGAAAGTGGAAAGAAAACAAATAAGCGAGGAGGAAAATCTAAGGGCCAAGAGATTTAGGGGCACTTTACTGCTCATCCTGTGAGCTAATTTATAGTGTGCAAGCTCGGGAGCTGTAAGGTGTGTGTCAATTGAGAGTCAACATGGCAGACGTGCATCAAAGCTTTACATGCCTGTTGGTGTCACCACTTCATATACAGGACACCGAGTTGATCAAATAGGGTTAGCCAGGCTTGTTGGCACCTGCATCAGGCTGTGACAAATCTCTGTATTATCCTCCAGCAGGCATCCCAATGCACATTCTTCAGGTTGTTTTTGTGCACCCAGCGACTAGCCAGATCAAATCCTTGCGAATTTGCTCTCATTAGGATGTAAAAGATCCCATGGCACTTTGCGAAGAACAGCAGGGGAGTTCTCCCCAATGTCCTGGCCAGTATTTATCCCTCAACCAACTGCACAGGTTATCTGGCCATTATCTCACTACTGTTTGTGGGAGCTTGCTGCGCACAAATTGGTTGCTGTGTTTCCTACATTATTACAGTGACTGCACTTCAAAAGTAGTTAAATGGCTGTAAAGTGTTTTGGAACATCCTGAGATTGTGAAAGGCACTATATAAATGCAGGTCCATCTTTTTTACTGCTTCTGTCCTTTGTACCAAAACCCATGTTAAATGGGGGAGAGGTGGAAGACTATTGATGGAGAGGTGTTAACGTCATGTCACATATGATGAGCAGAATTGACAATTTGTTATGACAAAGCAAGTCTGGAGTAGAACAAAAACAACTTTTATTTATATAGAACTAGACCTTTTAGCGACTTCAACTAACTCATTGAAACACACGCTTGGAGACTGTGGAAATGATGAAAAACTATAATTTAGCAGTGGCTAATAACTGTCTGCCAATTATTGCTGCATGGTAACGTCTCTGGGATCTCAATGGGCCACTGTCATCCTGGGAATAATGAAGAGACAAGCAATGCCAGTAAGTGGCTAGAACTTTAAATTGGGGTGTCCAAGCTTTTTGTCTTTGTGTGTGAACTGAATAATCGCATTATGAAGTTTAAATCTATTTTCCCATTAATTCGTATATATTATTCAACTTCCTGACACTAACGGGTCTTGATGATTTAGGATCCATGAACGAGGGAATAACACTTAGCAGCTCTTTACAAACCTTGAGGCCCACAAAATTCAAAAAAGACAAACTAGTAAATAAAAATATCGTCAGATAATGTCAGGGATAGGAGACTGGAATTAAGAGGAGAGACTTGAGATGTTGGGACTGTTTTCACAGGAGCAGAGAAGGCTAAGAAGAGATTTAATCGAGGTTTTGACATGGTGATTAGTATTCAAGATAGTTCCTCTGGTTGGGGAGTCATTGACAAAGGGTCAGCAATTTAAAATGAGCGTTAAGAGCACAAGAAGAGAGGTTCGGAGAAATGTCTTTATGCAGAGGGTTGTTGGAGCGTGGAAAGCTTTGTCGGGGGGAAAAGTTGAGGCAGAGACCATTGCATCTTTTAAGGGAAAAGTGGATAAATCTTTGAAGCTGAGGAAAATACATGGCCAAGGAGAGAGAGCGGGACTGAGAGATTCGTTTTGGATTGATGCAAGGTTATGGGGAGAGCACGGGATAGTTGGATTTGTTGTGGATTGTTATAGCAAAGAGTCAGCACAGACATGATGGGCTGAATAGCCTTGTTCTGTGCTGTAAACCCCAATAGTTCTAATAAGAAATAAACTGTGCAAATCACTGAGCTCTGTGGGCGAAACTGGCGAGGTGGGCCACGGGTTACAGGATGGACATCTTTGAATCATAGAAATTTACAGCACGGAAGGAGACCATTTCAGCCCATCATGTCCGCACAAAGGGCTATCCGGCCTAATTCCACTTTCCAGCTCTTGGTCCGTAAAGTAATGGTGTAAGTAATAGCTTCTCTTAGGCAGTCCCCCGGAGTCGAGGGTGACTTGCTTCCACACTAAAATGACTTCTAAGGTGATTGATGAGACCTAGGTCTCTGTCACAGGTGGGGCAGATGGTGGAGGGACAGGTGGGTGGGGTGCTTGATTTGTCGTACGCTCCTTCCGCTGTTTATACATGGCTTCTGCATGCTTCTGGCGAAGAGACTCGAAGTGTTCGGCGCCTTCTCGGATGCTTCTCCTCCACTTTGAGCGGTCTTGGGCAAGGGCTTCCCAAGAGTCAGTGGTAATGTTACATTTTTTCAAAGAGGCTTTGAGGTTGTCCTTGAAGCATTTTCTTTGCCCTCCTGGGGCTCGCCTGCCGTGACATAGCGCGGAGTACAGTGCTTATTTCGGGAGTCTAGGTATTGGGCATGTAGACAACGTGGACCGCCCATCGAAGCTGATTGAGCGTGGTCAATGCCTTGATGCTGGGGATGTTGGCCTGAGAGAGAATACTGACATTGGTGCGCCTATACTGCTAATGAATTTGCAGGATTTTGCAGTGGCAACGTTGGTAATACTTCTCCAGTGCTTTGAGGTGCCGACTGTGTACATAGTCCATGTTTCTGAAGCATATAGGATGGCAGGTATCACTACTGCTGTGGAGACCTTGAGCTTGGTGCCGGGCTTGAGATCCTGGTCTTCGAACACTCTCTTCCTCAGGTGGCCAAAGGCTGCACTGACACACTGAAGGCGGTGTTGGGACTTCGTCATCGATGTCTGTTCTTGCGCGGACACGATGGGCTGAAATGTTCTTAGGCTCCCAAGGTATGGGAAGTGGTACACATTGTCCAAGATCTCATCATGGATCTTGTTAATCAGGGAGCAGTATTGTGTGGCGAGGGCAGGTTGGTAGAGAACCTTTGTCTTACTGATGTTTAATGTAAGGCCCAGACTCTAGTACACTTCAGTGAAGGTGTCAACGACGGACTCCGAGTGTGCACAAATGTAAGCGTAAAGTAATGGTGTAAGTAATAGCAATATACTCATGACTAGATGTCTAGTCATGACTAGTGTGCAAACTTTCCAAGAACAGACTTGCAATCTGCTGTAAGTTGGACAGTGCAAAATAGAATATTCACACCTTGACCATCACCGTCCATGACGCTGCACAAAACCTTTCCTTTCTGGTTGCAATGTCTCCCTTAACTCTTAACTTTGGAAAGCACAACATTGACCTCTCTTGGCTTTGCCTATAGTTCTCTAGGAAATGCTGTGGTGTATCACTCTTAATTTTTTCAATTGTACATCTCAATACTGATATAACTAGCAAATATTTTACCTGCATTTGGAGCTGAAATCTAAAAGCACAAGCGCCTATGGTTTTAAAAAATAATCAGAAAACTTTTATAGTTTCCAATTTAAGTAAGAGCCTTTTTCAATCTGACTGAAGGACATTATTAAAAGAGTTGTAAACAATCCAGTTGCGACACACTTGCATTCTATGCACAGATTTTACTGGACTACATTTGAGAGTCATTGCCCATAGATTTATATTCTGAGTTACTTTAGAGAAGGTTACCAGCCTTACGAGAAAAAGTTTCATCAGAATGGAAAGATAATTGTATTCTTCTGTGACTCCTTAATACTGATCTGTCACTAATGAGTACCTTGGCCTTGTCTGGTCTCAGGAGGGTCTCTTCTGAGCACACCAAATTGTTCTAATTTGGCCACCATTACAATTAGAATGGCTTTTTATTCAAGGTTCGAGAATGAGTGTGAAAGAAGCTGCCATTATTTTTAATTGAAGTTGTTGATGCCAGCATGAATAGTGTGATTTTTAGATTCTTTCTGATTTAGGATAGAATTGTGGCACAAAAGGGGATTGTTTTCTGACACTATAACGTTCATGAGTAGATGTGTAATCTGCAACCTCAATGTAAAAAAAAAAGGTCATTTTATTTTGCCTTATCTCTTGTGAGGCTGGTTCTCTTTGAAAGTGCTGCTGGGAGCTGTCCCTTCTTTTGCCAACCAATCCAGGAATACTAGCCTGTTGGCTGAAGTGGTTTATTAGAATTTTGCCTCACTTGGACCACCTCTGTGGACCATCCTCGGCACAAAGTTTTGTTGCATCACACACATTCTTTAAGTGTCATCGTGTTTAATAATTCTGAAGTTTATAAATGTTGACACTTTACCTCAGAGACACAAATAGGGCGACCCGCTGAATTGTTCCAGTAATAAGGCATGACTGTGAGGCTGTTGAAGCTAAAATCCACCACGTTTTGCAGAATGGGTGCATAATTGTTCTGGGTACTGAATCCAATGAGAGGAATGTTTGCTGCCATTGGATGTCTGAATGAAAAGTGTTCTATTCCCCAACATTACCAACCACACCTTGATGAGCAGAAAATTCACAAACATCTACAAAAGAGATAAAAATAGGACTGAGGTAGTTGAGCTGCATAAAAATCCATTTTAGTCCTACTTAAAGCCCATTAAAAAGGATGCACTCAGTGTGCAGAAAATCTTGTCCACTAGACCTGCACAGAGGTCTAAATTCTTTTAAAGCTACAATTGATGCAAATGGAATATCCAGTCCAGCTCAAACTGTTTTTCAATTGCAGCTTAATCTCATTTCAAATCCATGTGCAGAGTCTAATCCTCTGGGCCTACCTGCAGTTCAGTCATCATTTTCATTCTGTTTGTATTGTATTTTTCACTTTTATGTGTAGCAATTAGGGAAACAACTGTAATTATATTGACCCAAGATATGAACATAATTGTAATGTATGCAGAGTTTGCCCTGACCTGTTAGTCAAACTTGTTTTTTAACAAGTGGATTGCCAATTGACTTCTGATGAACAGCACTCAGTTTGTGTTGTGCGGCTTGCACTGTGTCGAGTTTTTTAAATTCATTCTCGGGATGTGGGCGTCGCTGGCAAGGCCAGCATTTATTGCCCATCCCTAGTTGCCTTTGAAAAGGGGGTGGTGAGCTGCTTTCTTGAACCGCTGCAGTCCAGGTGGTGAAGTTACACCAAAGTGCTGTTAGAGAGGGAGTTTCATTTTGACTCAATGACGATGAGGGCACAACAATATATTTCTAAGTCAGGATGGTGTGTGACTTGGAGAGGTACTTGGAGGTGGTGGTGTTCCCATGCGCCTGCTTCCTTTGTCCAAGGTGGCAGAGGTCATGGGTTTTGGAGTGAGAGTTTTTGTATGTGCAAGTGCGAGCAGCAGGAGTCCGGGGACGTTGGAGCGGCCTATAAAGGCCCAGAAGTCGTCCAGGAGGCGGGAATGTGAGCAGCAGGAGTCCGGGGATGTTGGAGCAGCCTATAAAGGCCCAGCAGTCGTCCAGGAGGCGTGCCAGTGCAGCTGCAGCAGGGAGGCAAAAAAGTCAAAATTGAAAGGTAACGTCACAGCCAAGGGAGTTGGTGATTGGTAAGTAGCTTTTCTTTTTTCTTTTCTCTATCAGTAAGTAACATGTAGCATTGTTGCCAATTTAAGTTTATCTCAGGGTTAAGTCATGGCAGGACAGCTCGGACACGTGTTATGCTCCTCCCGTACCATGTGGGAAGTCAGGGATGCTTCTGGTGTCCCTGACGACTACATGTGTGGGAAGTGCATCTGCCTCCAGCTCCTGACGGACCGCATTGCGGAACTGGAGCTGCGGGTGGATTCACTCTGGAGCATGCACGATGCTGAGAATGATGTGAATAGCACATTTAACGAGTTGGTCTTACCGCAGGTAAAGGGTCCACAGCCAGACCAACAGGAAGAGCAGTGCAAGGAAGGTAGTGCAGGGATCCCCTGCGGTCATCCCCCTGCAAAACAGATACATCGCTTTGAGTACTGTTGAGGGGGATGACTCATCAGGGGAGAGCAGCAGCAGCCAAGCTCATGGCACCGTGGCTGGCTCTGTTGCACAGGAGGGCAGGAAAAAGAGTGGGAGAGCGATAGTGATAGGGGATTCAATTGTAAGGGGAATAGATAGGCGTTTCTGCGGCCGCAACCGAGACTCCAGGATGGTATGTTGCCTCCCTGGTGCAACGGTCAAGGATGTCTCGGAGCGGGTGCAGGACATTCTGAAAAGGGAGGGTGAACAGCCAGTTGTCATGGTGCATATAGGTACCAACGATATTGGTAAAAAACGGGATGAGGTCCTACGAGACGAATTTAGGGACTAGGAGTTAAATTAAAAAGTAGGATCTCAAAAGTAGTAATCTCAGGATTGCTACAAGTGCCACGTGCTAGTCAGAGTAGGAATCGCAGGATAGCTCAGATGAATACGTGGCTTGAGGAGTGGTGCAGAAGGGAGGGATTCAAATTCCTGGGACATTGGAACCGGTTCTGCAGGAGGTGGGACGGTCTGCACCTGGGCAGCACCGGAACCAATGTCGTAGGAGGGAGTGTTTGTTAGTGCTGTTGGGGAGGAGTTAAACTAATATAGCAGGGGGATGGGAACCTATGCAGGGAGACAGAGGGAAATAAAATGGAGTCAGAAGCAAAAGATAGAAAGGAGAATAGTAAAAATGGAGGGCAGAGAAACCCAAGGCAAAAAACAAAAAGGGCCACATTACAGCAAAATTCTAAAGGGGCAATGTGTGTTAAAAAGACAAGCCAGAAGGCTTTGTGCCTCAATGCGAGGAGTATTCGGAATAAGGTGGATTAATTAACTGCGCAGATAGCAGTTAATGGGTATGATGTAATTGGCATCACGGAGACATGGCTCCAGGGTGACCAAGGCTGGGAACTCAACATCCAAGGGTATTCAGCATTTAGGAAGGATAGACAGAAAGGAAAAGGAGGCGGGGTGGCGTTGCTGGTTAAAGAGGAAATTAATGCAATAGTAAGGAGGGACATTAGCCTGGATGATGTGGAAGCGGTATGGGTGGAGCTGTGGAATTCCAAAGGGCAGAAAACTCTAGTGGGAGTTGTGTGCAGACCACCAAACAGTAGTAGTGAGGTTGGGGACAGCATCAAACAAAAAATAAGGGATGTGTGCAATAAAGGTACAGCAGTTATCATGGGCGACTTTAATCTACATATTGATTGGGCTAACCAAACTGGTAGCAATGCGGTGGAGGAGGATTTCCTGGCATGTATTAGGGATGGTTTTCTCGACCAAGATGTCGAGGAACCAACTAGAGAGCTGGCCATCCTAGACTGGGTGATGTGTGATGAGAAGGGACTAATTGGCAATCTTGTTGTGCGAGGCCCCTTGGGGAAGAGTGACCATAACATGGTAGAATTCTTTATTAAGATGGAGAGTGATACAGTTAATTCGGAAACTAGGGTCCTGAACTTAAGGAAAGGTAACTTCGACGGTATGAGGCATGAATTGGCTAGAATAGACTGGCAAACTATACTAAAAGGGTTGACAGTGGATAAGCAATGGCAAACATTTAAAGATCACATGGATGAACTTCAGCAAATATACATCCCTGTCTGGAGTAAAAATAAAACTGGGAAGGTTGCTCAACCATGGCTAACAAAGGAAATTAAGGATAGTGTTAAAGCCAAGGAAGAGGCATATAAATTGGCTAGAAAAAGCAGCAAACCTGAGGACTGCGAGAAATTTAGAATTCAACAGAGAAGGACTAAGGGTTTAATTAAGAGGGGGAAAATAGAGTACGAGAGGAAGCTTGCAGGGAATATAAAAACTGACTGCAAAAGCTTCTATAAATATGTGAAGAGAAAAAGATTAGTAAAGACAAATGTAGGTCCCTTGCAGTCGGATTCAGGTGAAATTATAATGGGGAACAAAGAAATGGCAGATCAATTGAACAAATACTTTGGTTCTGTCTTCACGAAGGAAGATACAAATAACCTTCCGAAGGTACGAGGCGACAGTGGGTCTAGTGGGAAGGAGGAACTGAAGGATATCCTTATTAGGCGGGAAATTGTGTGAGGAAAATTGATGGGATTGAAGGTCGATAAATCCCTGGGGCCTGATGGTCTGCATCCCAAAGTGCTCAAGGAAGTGGTCCTAGAAATAGTGGATGCATTGGTGATCATTTTCCAAAAGTCTATCGATTCTGGATCAGTTCCCATGGACTGGAGAGTAGCTAATGTAACACCACTTTTAAAAAAAGGAGGGATAGAGAAAACAGGTAATTATAGACCGGTTAGCTTGACATCAGTAGTGGGGAAAATGTTGGAATCGATCATGAAGGATGAAATAGCAGCGCATTTGGAAAGCAGTGACAGGATCAGTCCAAGTCAGCATGGATTTACGAAAGGAAAATCATGCTTGACGAATCTTCTGGAATTTTTTGAGGATGTAACTAGTAGAGTGGACAAGGGAGAACCAGTGGATGTGGTGTATTTGGACTTTCAAAAGGCTTTTGACAAGGTCCCACACAAGAGATTGCTGTGCAAAATAAAAGCGCATGGTATTGGGGGTAATATACTGACATGGATAGGGAACTGGTTGGCAGACAGGAAGCAGAGAGTCGGGATAAACGGGTCCTTTTCAGAATGGCAGGCAGTGACTAAAGAGTGCCACAGGGCTCAGTGCTGGGACCCCAGCTCTTTACAATATACATTAACGATTTGGATGAAGGAATAGAGTGTAATATCTCCAAGTTTGCAGATGACACTAAACTGGGTGGCGGTGTGAGCTGTGAGGAGGACGCTTAGAGGCTGCAGGGTGACTTGGACAGGTTAGGTGAGTGGGCAAATGCATGGCAGATGCAGTATAATGTGGATAAATGTGAGGTTATCCATTTTGGGGGCAAAAACACGAAGGCAGAATATTATCTGAATGGTGGCAGCCTAGGAAAAGGGGAGGTGCAACGAGACCTGTGTGTCATGGTTCATCAGTCACTGAAAGTGGGCACGCAGGTACAGCAGGCGGTGAAGAAGGCAAATGTTATGTTGGCCTTCAGAGCTAGGGGATTTGAGTATAGGAGCAGGGAGGTCTTACTGCAGTTGTACAGGGCCTTAGTGAGGCCTCACCTGGAATATTGTGTACAGTTTTGGTCTCTTAATCTGAGGAAGGACGTTCTTGCTATTGAGGGGTGCAGCGAAGGTTCACCAGACTGATTCCAGGGATGACTGTACTGTCATATGAGGAGAGACTGGATCAACTGGGCCTTTATTCACTGGAGTTTAAAAGGTTGAGAGGGGATCTCATAGAAGTGTATAAGATTCTGACGGGACTGGACAGGTTTGATGCGCCAAGAATGTTCCCGATGTTGGGGAAGTCCAGAACCAGGGGACATAGTCTTATGATAAGGGGTAGGCTATTTAGGACTGAGATGAGGAGAAATTTCTTCACTCAGAGAGTTGTTAACCTATGGAATTCCCTGCCGCAGAGAGTTGTTGATGCCAGTTCATTGGATATATTCAAGAGGGAGTTAGATATGACCCTTACGGCCAAAAGGATCAAGGCGTATGGAGAGAAAGCAGGAAAGGGGTACTGAGGGAATGATCAACCATGATCTTATTGAATGGCGATGCAGGCTCGAAGGGCCGAATGGCCTACTCCTGCACCTATTTTCTATGTTTCTATGTAAAGACTGATGCCTGATTTTGGGACTTCAAAACAACCATAAATGCATCTGCTCTTCATCGATGAGCAATTGATCCCTGAAATCCTGTTTTACCAAGGTGTTAAACTGAGCGATACAGAGAAGGTGTGCAGAGTTGTATTGAGTTTCAGCATGCCAGTGACTGATCTCGTATGAAGCGAAGCTGAGTGTTAAAACCGAGACGAATGTACAGCTTTGAGTCTGTAGCTGTTACGAAATTATTGGCTTGTTTAAATTATTTTTCGTGGACTGATTTACTGGGCTCCACAGTGGTAGCTCTGGTGCGGATAATTAAGGGTCTCGTGAGCTTTTACAACAGTTCCCTGCCAGTCCTGACATCTTTGTTATCAGTGCCAAGAATTAAATCTGCTGCTACCTTTTTTTCAAAAGCTTAATTGTATTTAAGATATTTCATTCCATTAATATGGGTTGACAATAAATCGTGTCAATCGTAGATAAGGCCAACTCTGACCACTTCCTTGTATCGCTCTCCACCCACATCCCTCTTCCCCAACCCTACTTCCTTCTGTGTCCGCCCCTGGGAAAAACTCTCTCCCAACTGCATTTACGAAATCCCAACTGTCCAACCTTTGGCCCTCCATTCACCACGACATTTCTGCAGCTACCGATCTGCTCAACCACACCCTCACCACCACCTTTGATGCCCTAGTCCCTATTAAAACCATTACTCTCTCTCAGCCTGGCTATTGCCACTGGTACGGCCCTCATCTTCACTCCATTAAGTCCAAGGGACGCAGACTTGAATGGATAAGGCGGACAACCGCCAGATCTGCCTTGACCACGTTAAGCATTATCGGGCCCTGCACTTATCTGCCAAAACTGCCCCCTAATCCAGGATTATTATGGAATGTAAAGATAATCCTCGGCTTCTATTCTCTACTGCTAACCGTCTTTTTAATCCCTCCCCCTGTCTCCTCCAGCGTCGCCTTCAACAACAAGTGCAAGGAGTTCATGAACTTCTTTGTGTCTACGATTGAGACCATCCGATCAGCTGCCTCTGCCTCTGCTTTCCCTTCCTTCCCTACCGGGCCAAACTTCCTCAAAGGTTCCCCCCCCTGCCCTAGCCCTGAACTCTCATCTTTCTCCAGTTTCTCTCCAATCTCCCTTTATGACCTCTCCGTGCTCATCTTGTCCATGAGACACACTTCCAGCTCCCTCAACCCTATTTCCATTAAACTGTTGACCACCCAACTTCTTTTCCTGGCTCCTATGTTAGCTGACATTGTTAACCGTTCTCTCTCCTCATGTACCATCATCCTCACCTTCAAATCTGCCATCATCACCCTTCTCAAAAAAATCAACCCTTGACTCCCCGTCCTTACAAACTACCACTCTATCTCCAACCTCACTTTCCTCTCCAAAGTCCTTGAACATGCTGTCGCCTCTTAAATTTATGGCTATCTTTCCCAGAACTCCATGTTTGAATCCCTCCAATAAGGTTTCCATCCCTGCCATAGTGCCAAAATGGCTCTCATCAGAGTCACAAATGACATCCGTTATAACTGTGACAATGGTAAACTAGCCCTCCTCATCCTTCTCGACTTGCCTGCAGCCTTTGACATGGACCACTCTATCTTCCTCCAACACCTCTCCACAGTCGTCTAGCTCAGTGGGACTGCACTCGCCTGGTTCCATTCTTATCTATCTAATCATATCCAGAGAATCATATGCAATGGCTTCACTCCATATCGTTACTTCTGGTCCCCCAAGGATCTATCCTTGACCCCTCCTATTTCTCATCTACATTCTGCCCCTCGGCAACAACATACAAAAACACAGCGTACATGTATGCTGATGACGCCGAGCTCTACCTCACCACCACTTCTTTTGACCCCTCCACAATTTCTATTGTCAGACTGCTTGTTCGACATCCAGTAATCCCAAATAAATATTGGGAAGACGGAAGCCATTGTCTTCAGTCCCCACCACAAAGTCCATTCCCAAGTCACCAACTCCATCCCTTTCCTTAGCATCTGTCTGAGGCTGAACCAGACTGTTTGCAACCTTGGTGTCATATTTGACCCTGAAATGAACTTCAAACCACACACCCTATCCTCACCTTAACTAAGGCCATCTATTTCCACCTCCGTAACATCGCCTGTCTCCGGCCCTGTCTCAAATCATTGCTGCTGCTGAAACCCTCATCCATATCTTTAGTACCTCCAGATTTGACTATACCAATGCAATCCTACGCAGCCTCCCACATTCTAATCTAAGTAAACTTGAGGTCATTCAAAACTTGGCTGTCCGTGTCCTCACTTGGACCAAGTCCCGTTCAACCATCACCCCTGTGCTCGCTGACCGACATTGGCTCCCTGTTAAGCAATGCCTCAATTTTAAAATTCTCCTCATGCTTTTAATCTCTGCGTGGCTTCGCCCCTCCCTATCTCAGATGAATACGTGGCTTGAGCAGTGGTGCAGCAGGGAGGGATTCAAATTCCTGGGGCATTGGAACCGGTCCTGGGGGAGGTGGGACCAGTACAAACCGGACGGTCTGCACCTAGGCAGGACCGGAACCAATGTCCAAGGAGGAGTGTTTGCTAGAGCTGTTGGGGAGGAGTTAAACTAATATGGCAGGGGGATGGAACCAATGCAGGGAGATAGAGGGTAACAAAATGGAGATAGAAGCAAAAGACAGAAAGGAGATGAGTAAAAGTGGAGGGCAGAGAACCCCAAGGCAAAAAACAAAAAGGGCCACTTTGCAGCAAAATTCTAAAGGGTCTAAGTTTGTTGAAAAGACAAGCCTGAAGGCTCTGTGCCTCAATGCGAGGAGTATTCGGAATAAGGTGGACGAATTAACTATGCAGATAGCAGTTAACGGATACGATGTGGTTGGCATCACAGAGACATGGCTCCAGGGTGACCAAGGCTGGGAACTCAACATCCAAGGATATTCAATATTTAGGAAGGATAGACAGAAAGGAAAAGGAGGCGGGGTGGCGTTGCTGGTTAAAGAGGAAATTAAAGCAATTGTAAGGAAAGACATTAGCTTGGATGATGTGGAATCGGTATGGGTGGAGCTATGGAATAACAAGGGGCGTAAAACGCTAGTGGGAGTTGTGTATAGACCTCCAAACAGTAGTAGTGATGTTGGGAGGGCATCAAACAGGAAATTAGGGGTGCATGCAATAAAGGTGCAGCAGTTATCATGGGTGACTTTAATATGCATATTGATTGGGCTAACCAAATTGGAAACAATACGGTGGAGGAGGATTTCCTGGAGTGCATAAGGGATGGTTTTCTAGACCAATATGTCGAGGAACCAACTAGGGGGGAGGCCATCTTAGACTGGGTGTTGTGTAATGAGAGAGGATTAATTAGCAATCTCATTGTGCGAGGCCCCTTGGGGAAGAGTGACCATGATATGGTGGAATTCTACATTAGGATGGAGAATGAAACAGTTAATTCAGAGATCATGGTCCAGAACTTAAAGAAGGGTAACTTTGAAGGTATGAGGCGTGAATTGGCTAGGATAGATTGGCGAATGATACTTAAGGGGTTGACAGTGGATGGGCAAAGGCAGACATTTAGAGACCGCATGGATGAACTACAACAATTGTACATCCCTGTCTGGCGTAAAAATAAAAAAGGGAAGGTGGTTCAACCATGGTTATCAAGGGAAGTCAGGGATAGTATTAAAGCCAAGGAAGTGGCATAAAAATTGGCCAGAAATAGCAGCGAACCCGTGGACTGGGAGAAATTTAGAACGCAGAAGAGGAGGACAAAGGGTTTGATTAGAGCAGGGAAAATAGAATATGAGAGGAAGCTTGCAGGGAACATTAAAATGGACTGCAAAAGCTTCTATCGTTATGTGAAGAGAAAAAGGTTAGTAAAGACAAACGTAGGTCCCCTGCAGTCAGAATCAGGGGAAATCATAACTGGGAACAAAGAAATGGCTGACCAATTGAACAAGTACTTTGGTTCGGTATTCACTAAGGAGGACACAAACAACCTTCCGGATATAAAAGGGGTCAGAGGATCTCGTAAGAAGGAGGAACTGAGGGAAATCCTTATTAGTCAGGAAATTGTGTTGGGGAAATTGATGGGATTGAAGGCCGATAAATCTCCAGGGCCTGATGGTCTGCATCCCAGAGTACTTAAGGAGGTAGCCTTGGAAATAGCAGATGCATTGACAGTCATTTTCCAACATTCCACAGATTCTGGATCAGTTCCTATGGAGTGGAGGGTAGCCAATGTAACCTCACTTTTTTAAAAAAGGAGGGAGAGAGAAAACAGGGAATTATAGACCAATCAGCCTGACATCGGTAGTGGGTAAAATAATGGAATCAATTATTAAGGATGTCATAGCAGCGCATTTGGAAAGAGGTGACATGATAGGTCCAAGTCAGCATGGATTTGTGAAAGGGAAATCATGTTTGACAAATCTTCTGGAATTTTTTGAGGATGTTTCCAGTAGAGTGGACAAGGGGGAACCAGTTGATGTGGTGTATTTGGACTTTCCGAAGGCTTTTGACAAGGTCCCACATGAGATTAATGTGCAAAGTTAAAGCACATGGGATTGGGGGTAGTGTGCTGACGTGGATTGAGAACTGGTTGGCAGACAGGAAGCAAAGAGTAGGAGTAAATGGGTACTTTTCAGAATGGCAGGCAGTAACAAGTTGGGTACCGCAAGGTTCTGTGCTGGGGCCCCAGCTGTTTACATTGTACATTAATGATTTAGACGAGGAGATTAAATGTAGTATCTCCAAATTTGCAGATGACACTAAGTTGGATGGCAGTGTGAGCTGCGAGGAGGATGCTATGAGGCTGCAGAGTGACTTGGACAGGTTAAGTGAGTGAGCAGATGAAGTATAATGTGGATAAATGTGAGGTTATCCATTTTGGTGGTAAAAACAGAGAGACAGACTATTATCTGAATGGTGACAGATTAGGAAAAGTGGAGGTGCAACGAGACCTGGGTGTCATGGTACATCAGTCATTGAAGGTTGGCATGCAGGGACAGCAGGCGGTTAAGAAAGCAAATGGCATGTTGGCCTTCATAGCGAGGGGATTTGAGTACAGGGGCAGGGAGGTGTTACTACAGTTGTACAGGACCTTGTTGAGGCCACACCTGGAGTATTGTGTACAGTTTTGGTCTCCTAACTTGAGGAAGGACATTCTTGCTATTGAGGGAGTGCAGCGAAGGTTCACCAGACTGATTCCCGGGATGGCGGGACTGACATATCAAGAAAGACTGGATCAACTGGGCTTGTATTCACTGGAGTTCAGAAGAATGAGAGGGGACCTCATAGAAACGTTTAAAATTCTGACGGGTTTAGACAGGTTAGATGCAGGAAGAATGTTCCCAATGTTGGGGAAGTCCAGAACCAGGGGTCACAGTCTCAGGATAAGGGGTAAGCCATTTAGGACCGAGATGAGGAGAAACTTCTTCACCCAGAGAGTGGTGAACCTGTGGAATTCCCTACCACAGAAAGTTGTTGAGACCAATTCACTAAATATATTCAAAAAGGAGTTCGATGTAGTCCTTACTACCAGGGGGATCAAGGGGTATGGCGAGAAAGCAGGAATGGGGTACTGAAGTTGCATGTTCAGCCATGAACTCATTGAATAGTGGTGCAGGCTCGAAGGGCCGAATGGCCGCCTCCTGCACCTATTTTCTATGTTTCTATGTTTCTATCTCTGTAATCTTCTCCAGCCCCATAACCCCCGAGATATCTGCACTCCTCCAATTCTGTCCTCTGGAGCATCTTTGATTTTAATAGCTGAATTATTGGTGGCCATACCTTCAGTTGCCTATGCCCTCATTCTTGAACTCCCTCCCTAAACCTCTCCGCCTCTCTATCTCTCTTTCCTCCTTTAAGACGCTCCTTAAAACCGAGCTTTTGGTCATCTGCCTAATTTCTCCTTATGTGGCTCACTGTCAAATTTTTGCCTTATACCACTCCTGTGAAGCGCCTTGGAATGTTTTACTATATCAAAGGCGCTATATAAATGTAAGTTATTGGACAGCTGCAGGTAAAATGCAGGGAGCAACGCCAGCCCTTATACATGGCCTTTTTCGATCTTACAAAGACCTTTGACACTGTGAACCATGAGGGTGTATGGAGCGTCCTCCTCCATTTCGGATGCCCCCAAAAGTTTGTCAACATCTTTCGCCTGCTCCACGACGACTTGCAGGCCGTGATCTTTACTAACGGATACATTACAGACCCAATCCACGTCCAGACCGGGATCAAACAGGGCTGTGTCATCGCTCCAACCCTCTTCTCAATCTTCCTCGCTGCCATGCTCCACCTCACAGTCAACAAGCTCCCTGCTGGAGTGGAACTAAACTACAGAACCAGTGGGAAGCTGTTTAACCAACGCCGTCTCCAGGCCAAGTCTAAGATCACCCCAACCTCTGTCGTTGAGCTACAGTACGCGGACGACGCCTGCGTCTGCGCATATTCTGAGGCTGAACTCCAGGATATCGTCGATGTATTCACCGAGGCATATGAAAGCATGGGCCTTACGCTTAACATCTGAAAGACAAAGGTTCTCCACCAGCCTGTTCTCATGCACAGCACTGCCCCCCAGTCATCAAGGTTCACGGCGCAGCCCTGGACAACATGGACCATTTTCCATACCTCTGGAGCCTCTTATCAACAAAAGCAGATATTGCTGCGGAGATTCGGCCGCCTAAGGAAAAGAGTGTCCAGGCCCTCAAATCTACCACCAAGCTCATGGTCTACAGGGCTGTAGTAATACCCGCCCTCCTGTATGGATCAGAAGTATGGACGATGTAAAGAAGACACCTCATGACGCTGGAGATATATCACCAACAATGTCTCCGCAAGATCTTGCAAATCCCCTAGGAGGACAAGCACACCAACATCAGTGCCCTCGTCCAGGCTAACATCCCCAGCATTGAAGCACTGACCACACTCGATCAGCTTCGCTGGGCAGGCCACATAGTTCGCATGCCAGACACGAGACTCCCTAAGCAAATGCTCTATACGGAGCTCCTTCACGGCAAATGAGCCAAAGGTAGTCAGCAGAAACGTTACAAGGACACCCTCGAGGCCCCCCTGATAAAGTACGACATCACCACTGACACCTGGGAGTCCCTGGAGAAAGTGCACCCGGGAGGGCGTTGAGCTCTTCGAATCTCAACGCCGAGAGTGTGAAGATGTCAAGCGCAGGCAGCGGAAGGAGCGGGCGGCAAACCAGTCCCACCCACACCTTCCCTCGACGAATGTCTGTCCCAACTGTGACAGGGTCTGTAGCTTTCGTATTGGACTGTTCAGTCACCAAAGTGCTCACTTCAGGAGTGGAAGCAAGTCTTCCTCGATTCTGAGGGACTGCCTATCGTGATGATTTTTTTATAAGTAGAAGTGCACTGCAGATACCAAACCTTCTCATAATTTTAACCAATTTTCTTAATGCCTGTCTTGGTTTAATTTTTCTTCTAAATTGCTGACAAAGTTCATAGTTGCAAAATGTATTAAAATCACACAAACCCAAAAAGCAAGTCACATTTAAATCCAGGTTCTCTATTTTCTTTCCCTACCCCTGCAAAATACTTCCCACCAATCTCATCCAACGAAGTACATAAGAACATAAGAAATATGAACAGGAGTAGGCCATAGGGCCCCTCGAGTCTGCTCCGCCATTCAATAAGATCATGGCTGATCGTTGACCTCAAAATTCACTTTCCCGCCCAATCTCCATATCCCTTGGTTCTCCTAAACTCCAAAAATCTATCTTTCTCAGCCTTGAATATATTCAGAGACTCAGTATCCACAGCCCTCTGTGGCAGAGAATTCCAAAGATTCACAATCCTCTGAGTGAAGAAATACCTCCTCACCTTTGTCTTAAATGGCCTACCCCTTATCCTGAGACTGTGCCCAAGTTCCAGACACTCCAGCCAGGCGAAACAATCTCTTACCATCTACCCTGCCAATCACCTTCAGAATCTTGTATGTTTCAATAAGATCACCTCTCGTTCTAAACTCCAGAGAGTATAGGCCCATTGTACACAATCTCTCACCATTAGACAGCCCTCTTATTCCAGGAATCAATGTAGTGAACCTTCATTGTACCGCCTCCAAGGCAAGTATATCCTTCTTTAGATAAGGAGAGCAAAACTGTGCACAGTACTCCAGAGCAGACATTGATGACGAGATTCAACACCGCCTCCAGTGCGCCAGTGCAGCCTTCGGCCACCTGGGGAAAATAGTGTTCGAAGACCAGGTCCTCAAATTTATCACCAAGCTCATGGTTTACAGGGTTGTGGTAATACCCACCTTCCTGTGTGGCTCAGAGACATGGACCATGTACAGTAGACACCTCAAGTCACTGGAGAAATACCACCAACGATGTCTCTGCACGATCCTACAAATCCCCTGGGAGGACAGACGCACCAACATTAGCGTCCTCATCCAGGCCAACATCCCCAGCATTGAAGCACTGACCACACTTGATCAGCTCTGCTGGGCAGGCCACATTGTCTGCATGTCAGACACGAGACTCCCAAAGCAAGCGCTCTACTCGGAACTCCTTCACGGCAAACGAGCCAAAGGTGGGCAGAGGAAATGTTAAAGAACACCCTCAAAACCTCCCTGATAAAGTGCAACATCCCCACCGACAACTGGGAGTCCCTGGTCAAAGACCACCCTAAATGGAGGAAGTGCATCCGGGAGGGCACTGAGCACTTCGAGTCTCATCGCCGAGAGCATGCAGAAATCAAGCACGGGCAGCGGAAAGAACGTGCAGCAAATCTGTCCCACCCTCCCTTACCCTCAACGATTATCTGCCTCACCTGTGACGGGGACTGTGGCTCCCTTATTGGACTGTTCAGCCACCTAAGGACTCATTTTTAGAGTGGAAGCAAGACTTCCTCGATTCCTATGATGATGATGACAATACTGCAGGTGTGGTCTCACCGAGGCCCTGTACAATTGTAGCAAGACTTTCTTA
Organism: Pristiophorus japonicus; assembly: GCF_044704955.1. Taxonomy (NCBI): domain Eukaryota; kingdom Metazoa; phylum Chordata; class Chondrichthyes; family Pristiophoridae; genus Pristiophorus; species Pristiophorus japonicus. Next base: position 84,130,741 of record NC_091993.1, read on the forward strand.
CTCTTTACTCCAACCTCCTTGCAATAAAGGACAACATGCCGTTTGCCTTCCTTATTGCTTACTGTATCTGCATGCTAGCTTTCCGTGTTTCTTGCACGAGGGCACTCAAATCTCTCTGAATACCAACATTTAAAAGTTTCTCTCCATTTAAAAAATATTCTGTTTTTCTATTCTTCCTGCCAAAGTGAATAACCCCACATTTCCCTACATTATACTCCATTTGCCACCTTACTGCCCACTCACTTAATATATCTATATCCCTTTGCAGACTCTCTGTTCTCCTCATAGCTTACTGTCCCACCTGTCTTATATCATTAACACACTTGGATATATTATACTCGGTCCCTTCATCTAGGTCATCAATTTAGATTGTAAATAGCTGAGGCCCCAGCACTGATCCTTGTGGCACCCCACTAGTTACAGCCTGCCAACCTGCAAAAGACTTGTTTATCACTACTCTCTATTTTCTGTCTGTTAACCAATCTCTATCCATGCTGATCCATTACCTCCAATCCGATGAAAGGGACAAGATGGGCTTAGCCCAGGAACTTCAAGACCATCTCTGCTGCTGCTCTGTAATTTACTAGCATGCCTCACTTTGATGCGACACTGCAGAGGTCTAACTGGATGACAACCAACAAAACACCTTGCAGAGGATTTCTTCAGTTCGTGCAACAAGGATTCCTGAAATTAAAACGTGTAGTTCCTCTGGCTCAGAGTTAAGAATTGAGCCTTCCAAATGGCTTACTATCAGAAGTTCTAAAATTGGACTTCCCACCTAACTCATCAAGATCCATTATTTTAGAAAAGTAAATACCAAAGTCTAGTTCTGTGTAGTGCCACATGAAATGAATGGTGGACTAACATGGCTGCTTTGAGGCCTGACTCCAAAATATGACCAACATTGTTGGGGTGAAATCAGGCCAATAAATCAGCTTTTATAAATCATCTCGGAACATAGGAACAGGAATAGGCCATGCAGCCCCTCGAGCCTGTTCCGCCATTTAATTAGATCATGGCTGATCTGTATCTTAACTCCATTTATTCGTCTTGGTTCTGTAACACTTAATACCCTTGCCTAACACAAGTCTATCAATCTCAGTTTTAACATTTTCAATTGACCTAGGCTCAACAACGTTTTGGGGAGGGTGTTCCAGATTTGCTGGACCCTTTATGTGAAGAAGTGCTTTCTGACATCAACCCTGAATGGCCTAGCTCTAATTTTAAGGTTACTTCCCCTTTGTTCTGGACTGTCCCATTGAAGGAAATAGTTCGATTAGATGATCCCTTCTTCTATACTCAAGGAATAACTAGCCTAGTCTCTACAGCATGTCCTCAGAAGTAAATGGTTTTAGTGGTGTTAAAGCCTGCCACCACAATAGCAGTAAGTGGTAGTACAGAGGGCCGGACAGCAGTTAATTAACTGGAACACCTCCAGAAAGTGCCAATGGCTTTGGGCAGTAGAGTGCTGACAAGGAGGAGTAATGGGACCCTTGATTGATGAAATGCCATCAAAAGGTGAATAAGCTAATCCTTGAATTGGCTAACAGCATCCACAAGTATTTTAGTTGAACCCCTGTAAATCAAATGCCCCCTCATTAAAGGGGCACCAAAACCGACAAATGAACAAATTAAACTTTAGACACTAACAGATCAAATTAAAATTTGGTTGCCGGGGGTGATGATGCACTCCAGTCCCTCCGGTGCCCACCTCTCGAGGAAGGCCGCGAGCATACCATTGGACACTGCGTGCTCCATTTCCAGGGACACCCTGGCTTAACAGCATCCACAGCCTGCAAATGGTGACACAGCTGCAATTATCCATCGAATCAGTAAGGGAGAGCTTTCTCACGAGAGCGATTCCAGAAATATCCTCCTCTGTTGTCTCAGTAGGTGTGCCGCTTGCACTGTAGTCTGTGCACTAGGTCCGTGCAGCAGAGCTGGTCTCCAGTTGTCTTGGGTAATCCTTGCCACTGGACCAAGACCGAACTCTTGTCAAACCTGTGTGGTGGCTGGTGTGCAATGGCCACCACACGTTTAAAAAAATCCATGCACAGGCATCTTTCACCCTTCAGGATGTAGTTCGGGTCCTTCATTCGAAACCCCTGAGAACTCATCCTTTTTTGGCGTGGAAGCAAGTCATCCTCGTTTCGAGCGACCGCCTATGATGATGATGACACAATAAGTCAATGAAAGAGCAAGCTCAGATAATAGTCAGTCATTGATGATGATTTTAATTGTTGGCACATAGCTTCTTTAACTCAAATTAAGTTTGACTATAAACCAATTGAAAGATGGAATTCTGCAACAGGCTTAATATGTCATATACCGTCCCTTCAGATGACCAGGTAGCAACAGTTAGCTGAGAGAATAAGAACTGATGATTGCTGGTCGGAGAACGTAAACTGGATTAAAGCTGGTTTTGTCCAGTGCTCAATACTGAAAGAAATCAGTGTGTTAGTAACAGTAAATGTTTCATCTGAATACGTGTAGCTGTGAGATTGAAGAGCTACTGAGGATTGCGTGAATTACTTCTCGTATGTTAATCTTGTTGCGTGCAAGATTAAAGTGAATGCAATCCCTGAGTGTCTGTCTAGATTTATTCTGCAGAGGTGTAAGAGCCCCTAAAGTGCAAGGCTCTGTAGTACAGTGCGTTTCATAATATTTTGAAGCCTTACATTAAGCAGAATTTATTTGAGCAGAGGTTTTAGGTTCTTGAAGTTGAGGTACCACTGCTCTTAAGATCTATTTCCTCTTCACGGGCTTTTATCATTGTATGAAGCAGTGAACATTGCAAAAACATAAGCCCAAGTTTATTGTGCTCTTTTACCTGCCCTGAGTGAATAGAAATTCAAGAGATGTGGGAGAGATAATGAACAACAAGTCTGTACAAAGGCTGTTCAGAAAGTTTAATTGACAGACCCAATTACAAATGTGAAGTGATCTGAATGGACTATCTCGTATTAACTCACTAAATACCGTACTTGGCCCAGTTGGGACCGTGTTGGGCCTTGACTGATAACACAGCCTCTGTATAAAATAGTACCGTATAGGTCTTAAGAGTAATGAAGCTGTCAAAATTAAATTGGATCGGTGGATGAAGAAAAAGGGATGAATAGGTGGGTAGATGTGATTAGGACTATTTGCTCACCTGAAGGGTAAACTCTGACATGGACTGATTTGGGCTGATTAGCCTGTTTCTGTGTTGTAACTTCTATGTACTTCTATACAGGGGAGTGTACAAGCTGATTCTATTCCATATTTGCAAACCATGTAACTGTTTATTGCCACAGGCTAATGTAATAAATGTTATACCAGAGAGAGCTACCTCAACGGGTTCAATTTTGCCCAAGCCTGTTTTCTGGCGTATTGCGGCCATTTTTCCAGGCCAGAAATATTTTGTCAAAGTTTCCCCGATGTATAATTCAAATTTGGCACCGCGCAGCGTGTCCAGTCGCCTCAGGGAATGGAGCCTGCTGTCTGCGCCGAAAAAGCGATGCCACGCCTTCTGAGCATGCGCAACAAGAAAAGTGACGTTTTTGACGTTATTTCAATGGACATGCATGTGCAGTATAGCTCCGGGTTGGCAGTCGGCCATTTTTAAAGAGCCAGTTGTGTGAGAAGGAGTGCTGTGTGAGTGCATTGGAAAAATCAGATCTGCAGCAATACAAGATGCAATGTGGTGCAAGGACCAAGAATTTCTTACAGGACGAAGTAGAGGCACTAGTTATGTGATTGAGGGCAGATGACAGGAGTTGGACATCAACAGAGGTCACATAAAAGTTCCACCCAAAGAAATGAAGAAACGCTGGAACCAAACTGCAGATTACTGTGCAATGGTGACCACCACGAGATCTGGAGGCCAGTGTTAAAAGAAGTGACAGGACCTTGGTCAAGTAGTTAGTTGTAAGTAATATTTTCATTTATTCAATGGAATTGCAATTGTAAATGTGACAAGCTGTATATGTCCCACCCAGCAGAAAGACACCCTCTTTAAAAACTTGCATTTTCATCTTTGCAGAGGAAGGCGGCACATAATAAAAGGGAAAGAACTCGAACAGGAGGAGGCCCGGCAAATCTGCAGCCACTGACACCCTTGGAAGAGAGGGTCACTGCTTTGATGGGTCCTGCCTGGAGAAAAGCAACCACCACTGCACAAGTTGGGCCCACACTCAAGGGAGAGGGTAAGTCCTGCAAATTCCAGAGTCTGGCTTTGCTAAGTGTTAAATACTGCACGGGCTAGCCATTCTTCCGTTCCTGGGGATGTCTCCATCAGCTACACTTTGGTTGATGCAATGAGCTATCATTCATCGTGGTCCTTCAAATCAGCATGCTGCCTACGCTGTGTGAGCCTACTCATGCCACCCACCCTGCCTCCTCCTCTGCTGCCAACCATTTGTCTGTTCTGTTGTATTTTGCAGAACTTGAGGCCGACCCTGACGATGCAGAAGAAGATTCAGACAAGGACGAGCCTGAAGAGGACAATATCTTCCAATCCCACCCTCCAGACCAAGAGCATAGGGGGGAGGGGATGGAGATGGATGAATCCCCCACTGTTTTACTGACTTTGGTGGAGGTGCAGGTGCCACCCATTGAGGTGCCAGCCCCTTCCGTGACTACTGGTTTGAGTGTTGATGAGACATTCCATGGTTTCCTAATGTCTGAGGCTGCGGGTCCCAGTATTGGGGTGCAGCAAGGCACACCCAGGGCCCCACCTTCCGAGGATGCGGGTCCCAGTGGTGTAGTGCAGCGACGCACACCCAGGGCCCCACCTTCCGAGGATGCGGGTCCCAGTGGTGGGGCGAGAGCCACGCCCATGGGGAGGAGGGGAAGGAGAGCTCGACCATGCTCTCCTGAGGTGCAGGATCTAATAGATATGGTTCAGATGATGGCAATGAGTGGTGAGAGCATTGACCTTACGCGTGATCACTCCTGGACACCATCAGTGGAGTGGATGATGAGGTAACAGGACTATCAGGAGAACTAACAGCAATCTCACGAGAAATGGGAACGATATCCGGGACCATGAGTGAGGGAATATCTCAGTCAGCTGAAACCATGTCAGTGACCACGAGGGAGGGAATATCACAGGTAGCTGATGCGTTGTCAGTGAACATCAGGGAGGGAATGTCAGAGATGGTGCAAACACTATCACTGAACATGAGGGAGGGAATGTCACAGGTAGATGATACAGTTGTGCTCAATATGAGGGAGGGAATGTTGCAGGTCGTTGAGTCACCGTCAGGGGCGTATGAGGGACGGCATGTTGGAGTTAGCTGCTGCAATCAGAGAACACGCCCAGACCCCATGCCCATTGACAGAATCAACTGCCACTCCCACTCCAATATACACTAGCCTCTGCCCAAACTGGGCCCTCCACATTGCTGCCCCCCCCCCCCGGCCAACAGATACGCACTAACTGAGATCCTAGAAAGAATAAGCTTGGTGCCAACCCCAGAAACACTACGCCATCACCTGCAGGCAGGGGCGGTTGAGTCACCAAGAAAAAGTGAGGCGGGCGGACTTAGAATAAGGTGGAGGAGAGATGGGTGCAGCCTTTTTTTTTACTGCTGTTGCTGTTATTGTTACCATTGCTCTCAAATTAAAAGATTTTTGTAAGTTATGTAAATTTACAAATTTAAAAGTTAGTAAGTGATAAAGTTTTTAAGTGATCTTAAATGATCGTAACTGAAAACTTTAAAGTTTGATACAAGAATAATTTTATTAAAGTTAAGTTAAGTACAAAGAACTTTGTTAAACTTTTGAATAAAATATATTTTACGTTAAATCTGAATCATTTTCATTATTTGTTCCATTATTAACACAGCAAGCAGGACAGGTTCTTTGTTCTCTCTCCCCAAGGTCTGTATAGATGGACCACACCCAGGTCTTGTGACTTCTCCTCTTTTCCCCCCCCCCCAACACATTGCAGCCTTGTGCCTTCTCCCCTTCCCCCTCCCCCAGACACATTGCTGTCTTGTGCCTAGTGCAGCAGCCTTCCGATCGCAACCTCCCTCTCCAGGCTCAGTGCAGCAGCATTTTGATCGCCACCTCTCTCTTTCCCCGCGTCCCCCCCCCACCCCCCCAGGCTTGTTTTCCAGCCAAGCCCTGAGCCCCTGTGTCCGGGCGCGGGGCCGATTCTGAAGGCCATTGCTCCGACCCCCCTCAAGCCCTGCTTAAAGTGGCTGGCGTGTGAGTAAAAAAAAAACTTCAGAAATCCAAGAAACTTCCATGTACTCCGTGGAAAGGTAAAAAAAACGTGAGCTTGATTATAGCGATTTCAAGTGTTAGAGACTCCCTCCAAAAACTTTGATAAAAAACAATGGCGTACTTTTTTCAATGTGCGCTGCTTTCTGTTGACTCACCAGAAGGTTTTTCGGGACTGGCCAGGTAAGCTGACCTCGGATAAAAAACATTTTGGGCAAACTACGAAAAATGCTCAAAACTGGCGCAAACATGAGGGAACGTCAAAAAAACCTAACATAGAAAAATCGTAACTAAAGCAGTTACACTGGTGTAGATTCCAGGGGGAAACTTCGAATTAAATAATTACGCCAGAAAAAAACTACACGCCAAAAAAACGGCGCAAATGACCCAGGAAAATTGAGCCCTAGAAGAGGTCTGAGCAGAAATCATTTCTAGTTATATTTCTAACTCATTTCAATAGATAATTAGTTCTGTTACAATGTTTCTAGAACAAGTTGTTATTTGTGTCTCATACAATGCCATGCCACAAATGGCTCCAAATGGACACTTTGATTTCATATGACCTAGTTTACACTGCTGCTCACCATCTCGAACACATCTGCTTTGCAATTACATATCTGCTGTGACAGATGTATTGTCTTTGTTTATTAAAGGTAAGGGAGAGTGTTGGGGAAAGCGCTTCCAAGTGAGTGAGAGTATTAATAATTGCAAGAAAAATTCTTTACCTTAAGAACATAAGAACGTAAGAAATAGGAATAGGAGTAGGCCATACGACCCCTCAAGCCTGCTCCGCCATTCAATAAGATCATGGCTGATCTGATCATGGACTCAGCTCCACTTCCCCGCCTGCTCCCCATAATCCCTTATTCCCTTATTGTTTAAGAAACTATCTATTTCTTTCTTAAATTTACTCAATGTCCCAGCTTCCACAGCTCTCTGAGGCAGCGAATTCCACAGATCTACAACACTCAGAGAGAAGAAATTTCTCCTCATGTGGTTTTAAATGAGCGGCCCCTTATTCTAAGATTTTGCCCTCTAGTTCAAGTCTCCCCCATTAGTGGAAACATCCTCTCTGCATCCACCCTGTCAAGCCCCCTCATAATCTTATATGTCTCGATAAGATCACCTCTCATTCTTCTGAATTCCAATGAATAGAGGCCTTTCCTCATAAATCAACCCCCTCATCCCCGGAATCAACCTCGTGAACCTTCTCTGAACTGTCTCCAAAGCAAGTATATCCTTTCGTAAATATAGAAGCCAAAATTGCACGCAGTATTCCAGGTGTGGCCTCACCAATATCTTATATAGCTGCAGCAAGACTGCCCTGCTTTTATACTCCATCCCCTTTGCAATAAAGGCCAAGATACCATTAGCCTTCCTGATTACTTACTGTACTGGCATACTATCCTTTTGTGTTTCATTCACAAGTACCCCCAAGTCCCACTGTACTGCAGCACTTTGCAATCTTTCTCCATTTAAATAATAACTTGCTCTTTGATTTTTTTCTGCCAAAGTGCATGACCTCACACTTTGCAACATTATACTCCATCTGCCTAATTTTTGCCATCTCACTTAGCCTATCGATGTCCTTTTTCAGATTTTTTGTGTCCTCCTCACAGATTGCTTTTCCTCCCATCTTTGTATTGTCAGCAAACTTGCCTATGTTACACTCAGTCCCTTCTTCCAAGTCGTTAATAATATGTCTCTACTTATCTGTAGAATAACTTCACGAGGCCTAGTGTTGTGCTTGAGCTGCTGTGACCTTTGTCTCTTTATTGTAACTCAGAGTGCCAGCACAGCATGGGAGGCCTGCTTATATACAGTGCTCCCAAGGGATGCTGAGATCCCTTGGGACTCCAACAGATGCGCCCTCTGGTGGTGGTAGAATGCTGGTTACAAGGTGTTGTATACATAACAGTTAATATAGATTGTAAATAGTTGGGGTCCCAGCACTGATCCCTGCGGCACCCCACTTGTTGCTGGTTGCCAACCAGAGAATGAACCGTTTATCCTGACTCTCTGTTCTCTCTTAGTTAGCCAATCCTCTATCCATGCTAATATATTACCCCAACCCCGAGAACTTTTATTTTGTGCAGTAACCTTTTATGTGGCACCTTGTCAAATGCCTTCTGGAAGTCCAAATACACCACATCCACTGGTTCCTCTTTATCCACCCTGTTCGTTACATCCTCAAAGAATTCTATCAAATTTGTCAAACATAACTTCCCCTTCATAAATCCATGCTGACTCTACCTGACCAAATTTTGCTTTTTCAAATGTCCTGCTACTGCTTCTTTAACAGATGTTACGCTAACTTTTCTATAGTTTCCTGCTTTTTGTCTGCCTCCTTTTTTAAATAGGGGTGTTACACTTGCAGTTTTCCAATCTGCTGGGACCTCCCCAGAATCCAGGGAATTTTGGTAAATTACAATCAATGCATCCACAATCCCTGCCGCTACTTCTCTTAAAACCCTAGGATGCAAGCCATCAGGTCCAGGGGATTTATCTGCCTTTAGTCCCATTATCTTACTGAGTACCACAGTGATTGTGATTGTGTTAAGTTCCTCCCTCCTCCCCCGCCCCCCTCCCTATAGCCCCTTCACTATCCACTGTTGGAATATTGTTAGTGTCCTCTACCGTAAAGACTGATACAAAATATTTGTTCAGAGTTTCTGCCATCTCCATGTTCCCCATTACTAATTCCCTGGTCTCGTCTTCTAAGGGACCAACATTTACTTTAGCCACTCCTTTCCTTTTTATATACCTATAGAAACTCTTGCTATCTGTTCTTATATTCTGTGCTAGTTTACTTTCATAGTCTGTCTTCCCTTAATCATTTTTATAGTCGTTCTTTGCTGGCTTTTAAAAGTTTCCCAGTCTTCTGTCCTCCTACTAGTTTTGAGCATTTTGTATGCCCTTGTTTTTAATTTGATACCATCCTTTGTTTCTTTAGTTAGCCACAGCTGGCTATCTTTTCTCTTACACCCTTTCCTCCTCACTGGAATATATTTTTCTTGAGAGTTGTGAAATATCTCCTTAAATGTACACCACTGTTCATCAACCATCCTACACTTTAATCTATTTTCCCAGTCCACTTTACCCAACTCTGCCCTCATACTTTCATAGTCTCCTTTATTTAAGTATGCTGGTTAGAGATCCAACTTTCTCACCCTCCATCTGAATTTGAAATTCAATCATTCTATGATCACTCATTCCGAGGGGATCCTTTACTAGGAGATTGTTTATTATTCCTGTCTCATTACACAGGACCAGATCGAAGATAGCCTGCCCCCCTGGTTGGTTCCGTTTCATACTGCTCAAGGAACCCATCCCTTACGCACTCTATGAACTCCTCCTCAAGGCTACCCTGACCAATTTGATTTGTCCAATCAATATGGATGTTAAATTCACCCATGATTATTGCTGTTCCCTTTTTACAAGCCCCCGCTATTTCCTAGTTTATGCTCCGACCAACAGAGGGGGCTGATATACTACGCCCTCCAGTGACTTTTTCCCCTTATTGTTCCTTATCTCCACCCAAACTGTTTCCACCCTTATCATTTGAGCCAATATCGTTTCTTACTATTGCAATGATTCCATCCTTTATCAATAGAGCTACCCCACCTCCTTTTCCTTTCTGTCTGTCCCTCCAGATTGTCAAGTACCCCTGAATATTTAATTGCTAGTCCTGGTCACCTTGCAACCACGTCTCTGTAATGGCTATCAGATCATACCCATTTGTCTCAATTTGTGCCGTCAACTCATCTGTTTTGTTATAAATACTACATGCAGTTAGACAAAGTGCCTTTAAGTTTGTTTTTTTATCCTTTTTTCCTGCTTGCTTCCTCTCTCCTTCAAACTCACTTTCTTTATTTTTGCTTTCGAATTCCAGCTTTACTCCCCTCCTGACTGAATCTATTTTCAGGTTCCCATCCCCCTGCCAAGCTAGTTTAAACCCTCCCCAACAGCACTAGAAACCCCCCCCCCCCCCCCACGAGTATATTGGTCCCAGCTCTGTTGAGGTGCAACCTGTCCAGCTTGTACAAGTCCCAACTCCCCCAGAAGCTGTCCCAATACCTCAGGAAACTAAAGCCCTCCCGCCTGCACCAGCCACGTATTCATCTGCTCTATCCTCCTATTTCTGTACTCACTAGCTCGTGGCACTGGGAGTAATCCGGAGATTACTACCTTTTGAGGTGCTGCTTTTTAAGCTGTCTCTTAGCTCCTAAACTTTACCTGCAGGACCTCATCCCTCTTCCTACCTATGTCATTGGTACCGATGTGGACCACAACCTCTGGCTGTTCACCCTCTTCCCCCCAGAATGCCCTGCAGCCGCTCAGTGACATCCTTGACCCTGGCACCGGGGAGGCAACATAACATCCTGGAGTCACGTCTGCGGCTGCAGAAACACCTGTCTGCTCCCCTGACTATTGAATCCCCGACCACTATAGCTCTTCCTTCCTCCCCCCCCACCCCCGTGGAGCTGAGCTACCTGTGGTGCTGTGGACTTGGCTCTGGCTGCACTCCCCAGAGCCACCATTGCCCCCACCAGTACTCAGAATAGAGTACCAGTTGGAGAGCGAGGTGGACTCAGGGGACTGCTGCACTACCTGCCTAGTCCTCTTCTGTCTGGCGGTCACCCACTCCCTCTCTGCCTGCACATGCTTAACCTTCCTGTACTAGGCAACATCAACTGAGTACAATCTGCTATAAAATGCATTCATTTGTACAAAGGGCATTCTTACACAGTATCTGAATGATCTGGATGGGCTGATTGGTTTTGGCTCAGCATATTATTTTGTTCTCGAGTGTTTGAAGCCTCCATTGAAATTGCTTCTTGTGTTGTGTTTCTGATGTGACTTTGTTTTTGAACCTAGTTTGTTTAATCATCTTTTTGACGAGTTCTTTATTTTACTGTTTGCTGGTTCACATTTCACTTGCAGGATCCATATTTCATTTTTATACTGCTCCAAGGGATACTGGAAGCATAGATTGCTCAGAGGTGCATACAGGGAATCACTCCTGCCATATTGAACCTCAAAGGCAGAACATTGTTCATGTAGATTCAAACACAGAATGCTCCTGACTACATTGTGAGTGAGATATTTAATGATGGAAAGTATGTGTGTGGATGTTAGGTGAAGACAGGCTGTGAAGTAATGCATTGTGAACAGTCTGATGTAACTTGCAGTCCAGCTCACACTGAAGAACAACCACTTGCGTGATGTACCCGCTTGGGTCAATTTTAAATTCCCACCCTTGTTTTCAAATCCCTCCATGGCCTCACCCCTCCCTATCTCTGTAACCTCCTCCAGTCCTACAACCATCCAAGATCTTTGCACTCCTTCAATTCTGGCCTCTTGTACATCCCTGATTTTAATCGCTCCACCACTGATGGCCATGCCTTCAGCTGCCTAGTCCCTAAGCACTGGAATTCCCTCCCTAAACCACACTGCCTCTCTACCTCGTTCTGCTCCAAGTCGCTCCTTTCAACCTACCTCTTTACCCAAGCTTTTGATTAGCTGATCTAGTATCTCTTTTCGTGGCTCGGTGTCAAATTTTGTCTGATAACACTCCTGTGAACTGCCTTGGGGCATTTTTACTAAGTTAAAGGTGCTATATAAATGCAAGTTGTTGTTGTAGTAGAGGACTGTAGACATCTGAAGTAACTTATCCCCAGTAAGGATTGAGGCCCCCCAGAAAAGCAGAGAGGAAAACTGTCTTAAAACTGTTTGGTAGCAGCTCAGGCTGTCTAAGAGCATTCACCTTCAAAATGAATGCCTTGGCGCTTTGAAACAACTGCCTTCACACTGCATGTACCATGCATCTTTCAGGTTGTCCCTCTGCCCATGGGTATTTACTCATTTCTTGTTACAGTCCTACTCAGGACCCCTCCCTCAACTCTTTTTCCGGTACATGGATGACGTTTCCTGCTCTCGCCCTGAACGAGAAAATTTCATTCACTTTGCATCCAATTTCCACCCTTCCCTCACTTTCATATGGTCCATCTCCGACTCTTCTCTTCCCTTCTTCGAATTCTCGTTCTCCATTTCTGTGGATAGACTTTCGACCAGTATCCACTAAAAGCCCACTGACTCCCACAGCTACCTGGCCTACACTTCCTCCCACCCCGCATCCTGTAAGGACTCCATTCCATTCTCCCAGTTTCTCCGTGACACCCTGGTCCATTCCGCAGTCACCCCCAGCAGCCATTCCCTTCCCACGGCACCTTTCCGTGCAAGCACAGGAGATGCAACATCTGCCCTTTTATCTCCTCTCTTCCCACCATCCAGGGCCCTAAATACTCCTTCCAAGTCAAACAGTGATTTACTTGTACTACTTTCAATTTAGTACAATGTATTTGCTGCTCATGATGTGGTCTCCTCTACATTGAGGAGACCAAGCGTAGATTGCTGAACACCACCGTTCAATCCGCAAGTGTGATCGAGCTTACGGTCGCCTGTCACTTTAATTCTCCACTCCATTCCTATTCTGACGTCTCCGTCCTCAGTCTCCTACACTGTTCCAACGAAGCTCAACGCAAGCTCGAGGAACAACACTTCATCTTTCACCTAGGCACTTTATAGCCTTCTGGACTCAACATTGAGTTCAAAATTTCAGAGCGTAACCGGTGCCAATCTTTGGCTCCCTTTCAGAGCATGTTTCCTTCTTTCGTTTTTCTTTGTCTCGAATGGCAGTTGGTCATTATCCCACCATTCACACCCTATCTTGACTAATGTTTTTCTAACTCCTAGCATTATCGTTGAATTTGGGCCATCATCCCTTTTGTCTCTCTAATCTCTCCTGTCTTCCATCCTATCACAGACCTTCCCTCTTGTTCTTTCTTCCCCTCCCCCTTTCAGTGCTTGTTAAGAATTTGTTCTTTCCGAACACACTCCAGTTCTGATGAAGGGTCATCGACCCAAAACTTTAACTCTGTTTCCTCTCCACAGATGCTGCCTGGCCTGCTGAGATTTCCAGCATTTTCTATTTTTATTCCAGATTCCAGCATCCGCAGTATTTTGCTTTGGTATTTACTCACTTTATGTAAAGTCCTGATCCTGCAGTACAGACTTACATGAGGCACATGCTGAAGTCAAGGTCACTCTGGACTTGCACCTTTATTTCACAGCTCTCGAGTGCCACACTTGCCTGAGACCTGCCTTTATATACCTCTGTGGAACAGGTATGCAGTGTCTCCTGGTGGTAAAGTATGCTTGTGGTTACAGGTCATATCTAGTTGCAATCATGTATAACATGATAAGATACAGTTATATACAGTGGTGTGAGATACATGACATCACCCTCCCCCAAGGTCTTATTGTCTTTATAGATTCAGTATCTCAGGTGGTCTACGCTCTCGCGTGGAGCATCTTAGTTGTGGTTCAGTTGTTTGCCTTGGTGCCTGTTTTTTTTCCGGTGTGATTGCTGGTATCGAGCCTGGGCTGTCTGTTGAGACTGCCCTTTCCTCAGGTTGTTCCCTCTGTCTGTCCACCAGGTGTGGTGTGAGTTCCACATTGTAGTCTGCCTCTGGTTCTGCAGCGTTGTTGGTGAATCTACTTTTTACTTGGTCTACACGCCTCCGGCAGGTTTGGCCATTGTCCATTTGTACGACCAGTAGCCTGTTTCCTTCCTTGCCTGTTACTGTCCCTGCAAGCCATTTGGGACCCCTGCCATAGTTTAGCACAAACACTTTGTCCCCTATCTCATTTCACCTCCCCCTCAAATTTCGGTCATGGTACTCAGTTAGCTTCCGGCGCTTTGCCTCAACAATTTCATGCATGTCTGGGAGGATTAACGAGAGCCTAGTCTTTAAGGTCCGTTTCATCAATAGTTGCGCGGGGGGGACCCCAGTCAACGAATGTGGACGAGATCTGTATGCCAGCAGCAGTTGCGACAGGCAGCTCTGCAGCATGGGACCTTGGATTTTTTAGCATGCCTTGTTTAACGATTTGAACTGCTCGCTCCACCTGACCATTGGAGGCCAGCTTGAACGGTGCTGTCTTAACGTGATTTATGCGGTGGTCAACTATAAAATCTTGAAATTCTGTGCTGGTGAAGCATGGACCATTATCACTGACCAATATGTCAGGAATTCCGTGCATTGCAAACATGGTTCTAAGGCTCTCCACAGTGGTGGAGGTGGTGCTCGAGTTTAAAATGGTGCACTCGATCCACTTTGAAAATGCATCGACGACTCCGAGGAACATTTTGCCCATGAATATGCCCGCATAGTCTACATGCACCCGCGACCACGGTTTGGTGGGCCAGGGCCAGGGGTTTAGGGGGGCCTCCCTGGGGGCATTACTGAGTTTGGCACAAATGGTGCACCGCCGGACGCAGAGCTCCAAGTCCGCGTCAATACCAGGCCACCAGACGTGGGATCTGGCTATGGCCTTCATAAGGACGTTCCCCGGGTGATCGCGGTGGAGTTCCCGGACAAACATCTCTCTGCCTCGCAAGGGCATAACTACTCGGCTGCCCCACATCAGGCAGTCTGCCTGCAGTGATAGTTCATGCATGCACCTATGGAAAGGTTTGATCTCCTCAGGGCAGACATCGCGAGCCTCTGCCCAGTCGCTAAATTCCACGGGTGAGATAATGCCTTCCCGCAGAAGCCAGTCTAGTTCGTGTTCAATCTTTTCCCTCATCACATAAGGCACAGCTCTAGCCTTGTGATGGACCGGTCTGGCATCCTGTGTGATGTAAATTTTAACTTTGGCCCCTTTGAAGGTGCCCACACCTGGCTGAAAGAGATGTTCAAAATGACTCAGAACTGTTGAGCAGAAGGTCCGTTCCTCTGACGACATAGCGTGAACATCATTCCATTTCCAATTTAGTTTTGCCAGCCAGCTCCTCCCCAGCAGTGCTGGGAGATCTCCGGGGACAATCCACAGGGGAAGTCGGTTCACTTTCCCTTTGTGTGTGACTGAGAGCATGGCGCTGCCAAGGACTGGGACGATTTCTTTGGTATAGGTCCTTAGTTTGGTGTCGATTCTTGTGAGTTTTGGTCTGTAGCTTTTGTGCGGCCACAGCTGTTCATATTGTTGGACGCTAATGAGAGATTGACTAGCTCTCGTGTCCAGTTCCATGTTGACGGGTATCCCGTTGAGTAGGACCCTCATCATTATTGGAGGCATCTTGTTGTAAGAACAGTGGACATTGATCGTGTTGATCCGCTGTACCTCGGCGTCCCGGGCACTGACCCTGTTGATTTCTGGATTCTTTTACCTCAATCTGGTTCAGCAAAATTACTGAAACGAATACCGTTTGTGCTTTAAACAAAGCAAGCTTTTATTTAAAAAGCAAATCCCGATTGGGGACTTTATCAGACAGAAGGAATACAAGTCTGTTCGAACGCACCCACTTCCTACGGACAAAGTGACATTACATTGTAAAGGGACGATGGTTATACATTTTCGGCAAAAGATAACAAGATAGGGCCAGAGTGACATCCGAGTTCAGCCTATCTCTTTTGATCCCTCCTTCCCTTTGTCCACTCATAAGCCGACCTAAGTATGGTCTGATTTTAAACAAAGACCTTCTGTCAATGTTTCAGGTTAATAACATGATTTAATAAGACCTTGAGGTTTTTCTGCAAGCTGTGGGTTTTGTTTCAATATGTGTTAGTGTTGTAACATTTCGCAGTCTCGAGTCTGAGATGTCATGGCTATTCCTCCATGAATTCTTTGTTAGCTTATACTGTCCCTATACAATTCCCACATTCTCAACTTCAATGTCTCTGTACATTTTTAAACATTCACATCCCCACCGTCTTCTGGTCCGCTTTCCAACCCTTCCGATTCGTATACCAGCCGAGCTGCTGTTTTTCTGCACATGCAAGCCAGATGCCCTGTATCGTTGAAGTTTCTGCAAACAGCATGCTGAAATTGACACCCCTTGTTGAGTGCCTTTCCCCTCATCTCCAGCACAGTCCACTTCCATTGTTTCTGAAGGATGAGCTATGTCTGGCTGATCTCTCTTGAGCTTCTCAGTCTGTAGTTGATTGCTCGCATTGTGGGTTGATGAGGTGTGGACGGCCGTTCATGTGGCCCTTGATGGCTTCTGGCGTCACTGCCTGCTGTTGAAGGCCTGCTCTCCTGCCTTTGTCTGTGTGTGGGGGTAGCGGCTTGTTTCACGCTGTGAACCCCTTGTTCCGATGTTTCATTAGTTGTCGTACCCGCAGTATAGATCAACCTCGTTTCTTCTTCTCCTGCCAAGAATGTCTGTGCGACCAGTGCTGCTGCCTCTAGGGTCAAGTTCTTGGTCTCAATAAGCTTTCGGAATATGCCTGCGTGGCCTATTCCTTCAATAAAAAAGTCTCTCAGTACTTCTCTCCTTAGTTCATCGGAGAACTCACATAAACTAGCCAGCCTCCGAAGTTCTGCCACAAAGTCAGGTGTGCTCTGGCCCACACAGCGTCTGTAGTTGTAGAACCTGTGTCTGGCCATGTGTAGGCTGCTCGCTGGCTTCAGGTGGTCTCTCACCAGTGTGCTCAACTCCTCAAATGACTTGCTTGCTGGTTTCTCGGGTGCCAGCAGGTCCTTCATTAAGGCGTATGTTTTCGAGCCACAGCTGGTCAAGAGATAGGCTCTTCTCTTGTCTGCCTTATCGTCTCCCAACCAGTCTTTGGTCTTTGCTGGAGCCTTTCTATAAAGTCCTCCCAATTGTCTCCAGCATTGTATTTCTCATCTGAGCCGTTGGTAGCCATTCTGTAGATTCTGTGATTCCGTAACTCGTCGCCACTATAAAGTCCTGACCCTGTAGTACAGACTGACACGAGGCACATGCTGAAGTCAAGGTCATTCTGGACCTGCACCTTTATTTCACAGCTCTCTAGTGCCACACTTGCCTGAGACCTGCCTTTATATACCTGTGTGGAACAGGTATGCAGTGTCTCCTGCAAGTGCAGCCCTGGTGGTAAAGTATGCTTGTGGTTACAGGTCATATCTAGTTACAGTCATGTACAGCATGGTAAGATACAGTTATATACAGAAGTGTGAGATACATGACACTTTCGACCACACTTTTGGAGTTAGATTGATTCCCAAGAGGACGCTACACTGATGCCAGAAGCACTGTTTAAAAGATCTTATTTTGCTTTGTAAGGGTACTTTACCTCGGGATGTTTCAATTCACCACATTGCACCTTTATCTGGTACAGTTAAATTTGAATGCCAGGCTAGTTCGGGATCAATACATGTACATTCATTGTGCTGGGAGAACTTTAAGAAAGAACTTTAAGTTCAGTTGTTTCCAGTGGATGGAGTGAAGCAACTTTCTACATCTGTCTTTATATTGGAAAAAAATCCATGAGTATCATTGACTTGTACAACAACCACTAAATAATTAACTCTCTAACACGGTGGGAAATGCTGTTAACTTTCTTCACTCAACATACAATCCAACTTTGCTGTCAGTCACTATTTCTAGGGCCCAGATTTTGCTGAAAAAATATAGGCATCTGAACGACGCCACCATAATTTATGTGCAACTTGTGGCGAGGAAGAGATACCCCGTGAATTGTGAATCGCCACAAGGTGCTGGACGATTGTTCTGCTCATAGGATTACATAGGATATACGGCACAGAAACAGGCCATTCAGTCTGACCATTGCGCTGCTTATGCTCCACTCGAGGCTCCTCCTGCCTTTCCTCATCTGGCTCTATCAGCCGAACCCTCTATTCCCTTCTCCCTCATATGCTTATCTAAGCTCCCATTAAATGCATCAATACTATTTGCCTCAACTACTCCCTGCGTAGCGAGTTCCACATTCTCACCACTCTTTGGGTAAAGAAGTTTCTTCTGAATTCTCTATTTGATTTCTTGGTGATTATCTTATACCGATGGTCTCTAGTTATGCTCTTCCTCACAAATGGAAGCACTCTGTATCCACTCTTAGTTTTAAAGACCTCTATTAGGTCACCCCAAGAGAAAAGAGACCCAGCCTGTTCATCCTTTCCTGATAGGTATACCCTTGCATTTCTGGTATCATCCTTGTAAATCTTCTCTGCATCCTCTCCAGTGCCTCTATATCCATTTTATAATATGGCGACCAGAATTGTGCGCAGTGCTCTATGTGGTCTAACCAAGGTTTGATACAGCTTTAGCATCACTTCCCTACTTTTCAATTTCAGTTAGCTTTGCGAAAATGGCATTTCGCTTTTACCTCCCCGTGAGTTTCATGAAGTTGCTTCATTTGCACATTAATTGCCCATTAAACTCACCACAGAAAGTTAAGTCTAATAAGGAACAACCCTTTTAACGATGTGATAATTGTTAATGACTGTCAGTCAAACTATCTTACTTGGAAAGTGAGCACTTATAAGTGTGAAGTCTCATTCCTTCAGGTTGTGAATTAGTTTAGAAGATTTTAAAACTGTCATTTTTAATTTTTCAATTTTTTAAATACTTTTCCTTTCGGTCTCTTTTTTTCTCTCTCTCTCAATCCAATCTTTCTTTCCCTCTCTCTCCTTCTGTACCTGATTTGACATTGAATTCACCCACTCTAATTCACCCTACTTCTCAATCCTTAAATTGATTGGAGAGATGCACTGTTTGTTCTGACCGCTCAGGTCCCAGATGCCTTGTTATTTTCGCTGCGCCGTTGTCAGCTCGCACTTCCAGTAACTCCGTGGGCAAACATTTTTTAAACCTAAACACACACGAACAAGTCTAACTAAATCTGGGCTAATATCTCACATTGAGGAGATGTGTGTAGTAGCTCTCATTCAGTGTGACTACTCTTTAAAATTGTGGTAGAACTGTGTTACCAATTAATAACTATCTGAAGCAGCCTAATTCCTTGTGTGGAGGTGAGGTAGTATAGCTGAGCTTGATCCTGTTTTTCCTGCGTGTTTTCAGTAGGGATCACTGCATAGTGATTAGGAGCAGGAACCCTTTCTGGCTTTGCCCTCTGTAATCCAGTGACACTGAAGCTAGTATTCTTTATCTGCCATCTTGCCTCAGATCAGATAACTCCACTAACACTGCAGTTTGGAGCTAGGACGATACTGGATAAACTCCCTGAGCCACTGCAGGATCTCTAAATCTCATCTTGTGCTGCTGGCCAGTGAAATATCTGCTTGTATACAGCTCCAGTATTTCAGACACTGAGTGCTACCAATATTGAACAACTCCTCGGTGTGGAAAAACCTTAACCTGAATACAAACACGGTTTAAAATAGCAAGCCGTGTCTGTCACATGTGCCACCCATGAATGTATCCTCGTCTCTTTTCCTCGTTTTTCTCAACTCTTGGTTTTCTATATTTGTCTTTATCTCTTCACAGCCCATCTGGCCGTGCGATTTGCAGATGTTTTCTTGATGGAGATAGCAGTACAGGCAGGGCGCTCTCTGCTGAAAAATACAACATTAAATGAAGAAATTTAAATACCACATTAAAAATAAAATAGTGAGATACTTTGTAATGCAATCAGAACAATAACCAGAAGGCACAGATTTAAGATAATTAGAAACCAATATGAGGAGAAATATTTTTACTTAACAATTTGTTATTGTGTATCTGTAAAGCATGCACTCCCATGTTCCGCCACCAGGGAGCTCATCCCCTGAAGTCCCAAGGGATCCCAGCATCCCTTGGGAGCACTGTATCGAAGCTGGCCCGTAAGGCCTGTTACTCACTCTAGAGTGTCTGATTAAAGACTGAGGAGGTCACTGTTACTTTAGCCTCCCTGTGTGCTGTCTCATCTGTGTTAGGAACACAATAGTTAGAATCTGGAATTCACTGCCTGAAAGGGTGGTGGAAACAGATTCAATAGTAATTTTCAAAAGGAAATGGGATATATACTTCAAAAGGAAATATTTGCACGGCTATGAGGAAAATCTGGGGAGTGGGACTAATTGAATAGCTGTTTCAAAGTGTCAGCATTGGCTGAATGGCCTCTTCCTGTGCTTTATGATTCTATGAATAAGATGCAGGGACTTAAAAAAAATCAGCTTACAGTATACCAAGCACGAAAGTGATGGAGTGAATTGAAAAATGTAATTGAAGCTTAGGATATCTGCTGATTTTTTTTTTTCAAACTGTTTGAGCTCAGAAATCTTCAATGTATGATGTCATCAAAAGCCCTGGATTGATTTAATCTTATAATTCCCTCCAGAGCATCCATTATTCTGTATTTATTCAGAGTGCTGTCACTTATTAAATGATCGATGGTTCCTTGTGTCTCTCTGCAGTGAAAACGGTCTTGATTCACTCAATAAAGATGTGCTGCACAATTCACAGGGTGACTGGCAGCAACTGTAATGAACACCTTCGGTATGAGTTGGGTGAAAGATTATATTGATCAGTCGTGATAATACAGATCACTTATTGCTGATCTTAGTAACACACTGCAAATCCATGGAGGTCAAGCAACAATCTAATTTGACTAATATCACAAATTTGGGCCGTAACTCACTGTTGCATGTCTTTGTTAAACAGATATTTATTTACCTGTTAAAGATCAAACTCCCTGGATTGATTTAATCTTGTAATTCCCTCTAGAGCATCCATTATTCTGTATTTATTCAGAGTGCTGACACTTATTCCATCAGATTCACACTAAAGAGAATGTGTTTCTTGGCATTGAGCAAGCATCTGTGAAAACAAACAGAAATTGTGTATCTGGTGATTAGTTTGGAGTTAAAACATTAGGCTAGATTTTCGGTTCTCAGCGAAAACGGTAGTTTTCCGCCAAAATTACTGTTTTCGTTGCGCTACCTTTTTTAGGCCTAACTTTCGGCCTTTACGTCTGTAAAGTCGGCATTGCACAAGGATTCACGGTGCAAATCGCGAGTTTCGGCAACTTTAGTCCAGGGCTGTGAGAGAGGCCTTGGGAGGGGGGAAATACAGAAAAAAAATTGCAAAAAACATTCACAAAACATTCAAAAAACCCTTATCTATTAAACTGCGGAGAAATAATTAAAAAAATAGTAACTTTAAATTACCTTTTTGCAGGTCTTCATACTTGCTGCTGCTGGTAGGGTTGCACCGATAGATTTGACCCTGTTGTTATTTTGGGTGTGGTGTACGGGTCCCAAGAGGGCCAAAAGTGTGACGGTAACGCAATCCGCGGAGTTGCACATTGTTTCACGCGGCGGTACGTGAAAGCACCACCACAAAGAGGGTCAAATCGCGGCAAAAACCTGGTTGCAAAGTCGGCGGAAATCTAGGCCAAGGTATTAATGAAGTGTTACATTGTCCAAGGTCTCCAAAACAGATTGTATCCAGAGCAGTTTAAGTTCTGTTATGTCTGTATCCCAGCTCAGTTTACTGCACCTATTGGATACATGGAGGAAGGTTTCATGCAGCAAAATCACAGTTACAAAGAATGCTTTCAGATCCGTGATGGACATCTTGGAGAGTTGAGGGTTAACAATCAAACTGCCTTGTATCTTAGTGAATCAGGAGTTCTAAGATAAACAGGAAAGCAGTGGAGTGCCAGAGATAAAAGTCGGACATTTTCTGCTCCAAAGGTCTGAGTATTACAGGTATCTATAAGAAATGCTTGTGCAAGGAAATAAGTGACTGGGATAACATCAACCATGAGTGATTAAAGTAGAACTTTAGAGGCTAGTGTAATAAACATAGGCAGAGGGATCAATTAATTATAGCAGAGAGGGAATGTTTAGGGAGATAAGTTGTCAGTAAAATTACTCGCCAAAGGATTCAAGATCAGGAAATCTTGGTTATGGATAGTCAGTTCTCAAAGGATTCAGGAACTGATAAATCATGAGGTCTTATTTTTGAAGTAGGCAAATTAAGGCCTAAAAAGGATCATGGTTTTAAAGAGTTAGTTGGAGAGCTCGAAAGATAGAAAATCCGAAAGCTACTCTCTCTTGTACGTTATAGATTGATCATCTATGCTCTATATGAATAAAGTCTGTTCCGTATACTCCACCATCAAGTATCTCGTGCTTATTTGAAGCGTATCGTTGTGAACTATAGCAGGAAGGAGGTTCACTGACAGTTGATCCAACAACCTGGTGCCCAGATGCTTTCACACCTGGTGTCCAGAGAAATCGCCCCATCCCCTCCCACCCTGATCCCAGTGGGTAGTCTGTCGGAGAACTGCACTATTAATTGTTTAACGTGTATCAAAAATAAAAAAACAGTAAATGCTGGAAACACTCAGCAGGTCAGGCAGCATCTCTGGAGAGAGAAACTGATTTAAGGTAGTGTAAGAAACCATTATTAATTCATGACTTTGTTCTCTGACTTCTTTGATAGTGGGCAAGAAAGAGTTAATTCATTCATCGATGGGTTGTTGGTGGTGATGTGAATGTAATTTGTAAGACAGTTTGAGCCAAATTTGGGTATCGTTCACTCCAGCCATAAGCAGTAGTAAACCCAGAAGGTTCCTTGATGAGTTCAGGTAAAGGGTTAAGGATTCGTCTGCCCTTGATAAATATTCTTGTCTGGGTCTATGGGCCCAAGTTTGCCCCCAGGGTTAGAACGGCGCACCAGAAACGGCGCCTATTATTTACCTTCGTATTCTCCCCGCAGTCCAGTCGATCCAGGCCCTTGGCGCAGCGCAGCAGAAGGCGTAGAGGGCAAAGCCAGGTCCCGGCGCTGAAAACAGTGCCGGGACCTGTGCACATGCGCGCTAGAGTGTGCGTGCATGTGTAGTAGCTCCTCGCAGCCCGAATCTCTGCAAGTTGTGTGGGAGGGGCCCGAAGCACGCCGCCCCTAGCCCTGGACGAATGGGCTCCCCCGATGCCATGTTCATGTGAGCAGGCCCCCAATGGCCCTAGCAGCATTATTTCAGTGGCTGTGCTTATGTGTGGGCGCACGCTTTGATTTAAAGTACCTTGAATATTTTGACGATTGCGATCTTTACAGCATAACTTGCCGAACGCATTATTGTCAACCAATAAGTCAAAGGCAGGAGATGCTCGGCAACAGGGTTAACGTGCGTGTGGGGCACATGAAGCATTCAGAGAGTGGGGGCGGCTTCATGCAGTGTGTGAAAGTGAAGGAACAGGCCAAGAGGGGGCGGAGCAGATGGGGACCTGGCTCGAGCTGAATTACCAAGCTGTCTAAGGCCAGAAAAACAAACTTTGAGCGAACCAAGGCAAACAACCAACAGCTGCTGGCACCAATCCAATATTGGTTTGTGGCATTATTTTGTTGACCAAATCGAATACATTTCGTGCCTGTGTGTGTCTCTTTCTATCAAACCCCCCCCCCCCCCCCGTTAAAATGCCGCATTCTCCCGTACCTATCCCAGGCCGAAGGGACTCCCGCACGGCCAGCCGCTGCCGAGTTTAGTTGAAGGTAGGATTTACTTCAGTTCTTTATTTCATTTAATTATTTACTTCAGTTCTTTATTTTTTATTGAATGCTTATTACTTTGTGTGCTTTGTTTGGTGCTTGGTGGTGCTTTAAATGTAGTTACTTGCGCCGATTCCTTAACTCTAGGTAAGGTTTTTCTGTGTGGACAGAAGTGGCAACATACACTGGTCTAAGTTAGTTTGGAGCCACTATTTGCTGGCCAAACTCGCTTAAATGGCCAAAACAGGTGTAAGTGGCTGGGAACGCCCTCTTTTGGGAAAAAAAAATTAAACTTAAAATAAACCGAACTAACTCACTTACACTGGCGCAAATTAAATGCCAGAATTGCAACTAAAAAGATACCCAAGAAAAATCAAGTTGCTCAAAAAAAAAAACGGAGCAACTCCTGGGGAAATTTGGGCCCTATCCCAGTGTTATTACATGTTCCTGCATTTATTAGCTCCAGAGTGTAACCTTGTATCTAGGGGGCCATTTTCCAAAGAGAAATGCTGGGAATTATTTGCTGGTTAAACAGCTGGGGTGATCATAGTCCTCAGATGTTTTTTGAATATAAAGATTTCCAACTCTGTTGGACCACAGGGCTTTTTACTCAAAGTTTTAATTGCTGCCTTCATCCATGATTTTAACTAAACTGTCATCTGGCTAGTTTGGATATTCCCATTACCCCTCAAGGTAGAGCTCAGACAGCACTCCCAAGTATTGTCATGAGGAATGTGCAGTATAATTTGGGGATTTCAGTCACATCAGGGGCAGGAGCACCAATTAAGTCCTGCAGAAACCATGTTTTGCTATCATCTCCCTTTACTGTGTGCACATTAGTGAACCAGATTTGCCTACTCTAGCTTGCTCTTCAAAACAAAAAGTATTTCATTGGTTGCAAAATGTTTTGGGATGTATTGTGAACATAAGGCACTATATAAACACAAGCTCTTTCTTCTTTCCTTACCCAATCTCAGTCAATGTGTCTCATCCTTTGGCAGGGTGGACAGTTAAAAGCATGGTTGAATTTTAAAAGCCAAATTGTGTAACTTGAAATTTGCCTCAGCATCTATGCATCAAGCTCATCATCTCTGGTCTAATTTTCAATAAAAGGTTTTTCACATTTTATGAAAGTTCGCTAACCTGAAAGTGGAAGATGTAGCATTTTCCATCTATCTATACTACTCTGCCTACCAATCAATAATCTACCTATATTGCTCAATGTCCATTAAAATACAGAGCACTAGGATGCCTAAGTACATAATTCTCAGATTTTGGGATTTTTTATAAAGGTCTCCATTCTCTCTCCTGCGACAGTTGGAGCTGGTGCTCTCCACTCTCTCGTCCTGTGACAGTTGGAACTGGTGCTCTCCACACTCTCTCCTGCGACAGTTGGAGCTGGTGCTCTCCACTCTCCCGTCCTATGACAATTGGAACTGGTGCTCTCCACTCTCCCGTCCTGCAACAGTTGGAGCTGGTGCTCTCCACTCTCTCTCCTGTGACAGTAGGAATTGGTGCCCTCCACTGTCTCTCCTGTGACAGTTGGAACTGGTGCTCCCCACTCTCCCGTCCTGCGACAGTTGGAGCTGGTGCTCTCCACTCTCTCCTGCGACAGTTGGAACTGGTGCTCTCCACACTCTCTCCTGTGACAGTTGGAACTGGTGCTCTCCACTCTCCCGTTGGTGTAGGAGGGAGGGCTTTAGTTTCCTGCACAATTGGGACCGCTTCTGGGGAAGGTGGGACCTGTACAAGTCGGACAGGTTACACCTCAACAGAGACGGGACCAATGTTCTCACGGGTGGTTTTGATAGTACAGTTGGGAGGGCTTTAAACAAGCTTGGCAAGGGAATGGGAACCCAGGAGAGGGCTCTGAGCTAGTTAGAGTGGGTGAGAGCTCAGATGAACAGAACCCCAAGAAAGAATGCAAAAGGCAGGAGGCAACAGAGCAGAGTAGCGCTGGGGTAAGTGTAAACCACAAGGTGATAGGAAGGGACAATATGTATGAATATAAAGGGGCTGCAGGAGGGGTCAAAACTAAAAATCATGGTTTAAAAACTAGTATTAAAACACTCTACCTAAACGCACGCAGCATTCGAAATAAAGTAAATGAATTGACGGCACAAATCATTACAAATGGGTATGATTTAGTGGCCATTACTGAAACGTGGTTGCAGGGTGGCCAAGACTGGGAATTAAACATACAGGGGTATCTGACAATTCGGAAAGATAACAAGAAGGGAAAGGAGGTGGGGTAGCACTGTTAATAAAGGATGATATTAGGGCAGTTGTGAGAGACGATATTGGCTCTAATGAACAAAATGTTGAATCATTGTGGGTGGAGATTAGAGAAAGTAAGGGGAAAAAGTCACTGGTGGGCGTAGTTTATAGGCCCCCAAATAATAACTTCACAGTGGGGCGGGCAATAATCAAGGGAATAATGGAGGCATGTGAAAAAGGAACGGCAGTAATCATGGGGGATTTTAACCTACATATCGATTGGTCAAATCAAATCGCACGGGGTAGCCTTGAGGAGGAATTCATAGAATGCATATAGGATTGTTTCTTAGAACAGTATGTTACA
The DNA here is from genome assembly GCF_044704955.1 of Pristiophorus japonicus. Lineage (NCBI taxonomy): Eukaryota > Metazoa > Chordata > Chondrichthyes > Pristiophoridae > Pristiophorus > Pristiophorus japonicus. The sequence continues at coordinate 84,156,807 of NC_091993.1, forward strand.
GAACCGACAAGGGAGCAAGCTATCTTAGATCTGGTCCTGTGTAATGAGACAGGAATAATAAACGATCTCCAAGTAAAATTCAACCATACTGTGATCATTCATTCCGAGAGGAATTTGTAATACACATTGAGGGTGAGGAAGTAGTGTCTCAAACGAGCGTACTATGCTTAAACAAAGGGGACTACAGTGGGATGAGGGCAGAGTTGGCTAAAGTAGACTGGGAACACAGACTAAATGGTGGCACAATTGAGGAACAGTGGAGGACTTTTAAGGAGCTCTTTCATAGTGCTCAACAAAAATATATTCCAGTGAAAAAGAAGGGCGGTAAGAGAAGGGATAACCAGCCGTGGATAACCAAGGAAATAAAGGAGAGTATCAAATTAAAAACCAATGCATATAAGGTGGCCAAGGTTAATGGGAAACTAGCAGATTGGGAAAATTTTAAATGACAGCAAAGAATGACTAAGAAAGCAATAAAGAAGGGAAAGATAGATTACGAATGTAAACTTGCGCAAAACATAAAAACAGATAGTAAAAGCTTTTACCGATATATAAAATGGAAAAGAGTGACTAAAGTAAATGTTGGTCCCTTAGAAGATGAGAAAAGGGATTTAATAATGGGAAATGTGGAAATGGCTGAGACCTTAAACAATTATTTTGCTTCGGTCTTCACAGTGGAAGACACAAAAACCATGCCAAAAATTGCTGGTCATGGGAATGTGGGAAGGGAGGACCTTGAGACAATCACTATCACTAGGGGGGTAGTGCTGGACAGGCTAATGGGACTCAAGGTAGACAAGTCCCCTGGTCCTGATGAAATGCATCCCAGGGTATTAAAAGAGATGGTGGAAGTTATAGCAGATTCATTCGTTATAATCTACCAAAATTCTCTGGACTCTGGGGAGGTACCAGCGGCTTAGAAAGCAGCTAATGTAATGCCTCTGTTTAAAAAAGGGGGCAGACGAAAGGCAGGTAACTATAGGCCGGTTAGTTTAACATCTGTAGTGGGGAAAATGCTTGAAACTATCATTAAGGAAGAAATAGCGTGACATCTAGATAGGAATAGTGCAATCAAGCAGACGCAACATGGATTCATGAAGGGGAAATCATGTGTAACTAATTTACTGGAATTCTTTGAGGATATAACGAGCATGGTGGATAGAGGTGTACCGATGGATGTGGTGTATTTAGATTTCCAAAAGGCATTCGATAAGGTGCCACACAAAAGGTTACTGCAGAAGATAAAGGTACGCGGAGTCAGAGGAAATGTATTAGCATGGATCGAGAATTGGCTGGCTAACAGAAAGCAGAGAGTCGGGATAAATGGGTCCTTTTCGGGTTGGAAATCGGTGGTTAGTGGTGTGCCACAGGGATCGATGCTGGGGCCACAACTGTTTACAATATACATAGATGACCTGGAAGAGGGGACAGAGTGTAGTGTAACAAAATTTGCAGATGACACAAAGATTAGTGGGAAAGTATGTTGTGTAGAGGACACAGAGAGGCTGCAAAGAGATTTAGATAGGTTAAGTGAATGGGCTAAGGTTTGGCAGATGGAATACAATGTCGGAAAGTGTGAGGTCATCCACCTTGGGGAAAAAAAACAGTAAAAGGGAATATTATTTGAATGGGGAGAAATTACAACATGCTGCAGTGCAGAGGGACCTCTGGGTCATTGTGCATGAATCCCAAAAAGTTAGTTTGCAGGTGCAGCAGGTAATCAGGAAGGCGAATGGAATGTTGGCCTTCATTGCGAGAGGGATGGAGTACAAAAGCAGGGAGATCCTGCTGCAACTGTACAGGGTATTGGTGAGGCCGCACCTGGAGTACTGCGTGCAGTTTTGGTCACCTTACTTAATGAAGGATATACTAGCTTTGGAAGGGGTACAGAGACAATTCACTAGGCTGATTCCGGAGATGAGGGGGTTACCTTATGATGATAAATTGAGTAGACTGGGTCTTTACTCGTTGGAGTTCAGAAGGATGAGGGGGTGATCTTATAGAAACATTTAAAATAATGAAAGGGATAGACAAGATAGAGGCGGAGAGGTTGTTTCCACTGGTCGGGGAGACTAGAACTAGGGGGCACAGCCTCAAAATACACCAATTTAAAACCAAGTTGAGAAGGAATTTCTTCTCCCAGAGGGTTGTGAATCTGTGGAATTCTCTGCCCAAGGAAGCAGTTGAGGCTAGCTCATTGAATATATTCAAATCACAGATAGATAGATTTTTAACCAATAAAGGAATTAAGGGTTATGGGGAGTGGGCAGGTAAGTGGAGCTGAGTCCACGGCCAGATCAGCCGTGATCTTGTTGGGTGGCGGAGCAGGCTCGAGGGGCTAGATGGCCTACTCCTGTTCCTAATTCTTATGTTCTTATGTTCTTATTAATGTTGGGGAAGTCCAGAACCAGGGGTCACAGTCTAAGGATAAGGGGTAAGCCATTTAGGACCAAGATGAGGAGGAACTTCTTCACCCAGAGAGTGGTGAACCTGTGGAATTCTCTACCACAGAAAGTTGTTGAGGCCAATTCACTAAATATATTCAAAAAGGAGTTAGATGTCGTCCTTACTACTAGGGGGATCAAGGGGTATGGTGAGAAAGCAGGAATGGGGTACTGAAGTTGCATGTTCAGCCATGAACTCATTGAATGGCGGTGCAGGCTCGACGGGCTGAATGGCCTACTCCTGCACCTATTTTCTATGTTTCTGTGTCAAGCAAATAAGGGTGTGGATGAAATTGAAGCACCAAATGACCTGTGTAGCAATTATCCTTTAACACATAAGTGAGCGAGCTCCAGTATCTATTCAGAGTCTATTGGCAGTGATTGTAATTGCTGCTGAGGAGCTGCAGTGGTAAGCAGATCAATTGTCCCTTTTGTTCTTTCCTCCCCTCCCCCTTTCACTGCCTGTGCACTTCCTTAAGAATCTGTTATATCTCGATCTTTTCCAATTCTAGCGAAGGGTCATAGACCTGAAACGTTAACTCTTATTTCTCTCCACTGATGCTGCCTGACCTGCTGAGATTTCCAGCATTTTCTGTTTTTATTTCAGTTCAATTTATTACTTGACTAGCTCAAAAATGTAACCTTTGTAAATCTTGATTTTGGAAAGATACAACAGTCATTTACACTGCTGCTTCGGGCAACCACAGGGAGATGTATCTCCAACCCTTTACATGACTCAGATTGATGAAGCACTTGTTCCAATACAAAGCAGAGCTAATGTAGGGGAGGGGTGGAGAGTGATTGTGTTCCTCCCCCTAATATTTGAGTGAAGAGAAATTGAAATTGAAGCATCAGAAAGATTCTGAAATATTTAAGAAATTCACTATTTTAAACCTAAACACACGCTGTTTAGAAATATAGACTACGTGCTCAGTGGCAACTTTGCAGTAAGCATTTAATGAGTTAAAGGGCTCCTTTTCACAATAATGTAAATCCCTGCTAAAGTGTTGTTGAGTGAGACATGAGCTAAAACTGCAAATTTTGAGGAATGTTTTGTACGTTTCTTGATTATACACTAAAGACAGATTTTACCCTCGACTGCCAACAGGTACGGGGAAACTTTCGTCTCCCCCAGGCTGACTGGTTTCATTTGCTTTCAGCTCCCGATTGTGATGCTGAATTAAACCGCACTGTAACAAAGCTATTCCAACATTGGCAATAGCTATGTTACTGTAGTACCAACATTATACTACTATATTAAATACCTAACTCACAATGTCACACAAAAATAAATATTTGAAAACATTTACATCTGATTGTCCTACTGTCTGCTTTTCATCATCATCATCATCATCATAGGCAGTTCCTCGAAATCGAGGAAGACTTGCTTCCACTCTAAAAGTGAGTTCTCAGGTGACTGTACAGTCCAATACGGGAATTATAGTCTCTGTCACAGGTGGGACAGACAGTGGTTGAAGGAAACGGTGGTTGGGGAGTCTAGTTTGCCGAGCGCTCCTTCCGCTGTCTGCATTTGGTTTCTGCATTTGGTTTCTGCATGCTCTCGGCGACGAGACTCGAGGTGCTCAGCGCCCTCCCGGATGCTCTTCCTCCACTTAGGGCGGTCTTGGGCCAGGGATTCCCAAGTGTCGGTGGGGATGTTGCACTTTATCAAGGAGGCTTTGAGAGGGTGTCCTTGAAATGTTTCCTCTGCCCACCTGGGGCTCGCTTGCTGTGTAGGAGTTTCGAATAGAGCGTTTGCTTTGGGGGTCTGCTTTTACCATCCTATTGTAATCATTTCTAGTTTTTTTTTAAACTTCAAAGTATTTCTGGCTACTTACTCTCACTAAGCATTTGAAGTGGATCATTTTTTTTTAAGGATTTTCTTGTCTGAATCCAGCTTTAAAGGCTGTCTGTCTACCAAATGGAAAACCTTGGTTGTGAAGATTGATGATTCAATTTTTGATGTAACAACTCGGATTAAGACTAGGGAGTGCTTACCACTGAAACACTTGGACCCGCACAATACAACAGTGCCCAAACAAGTGAACCCATTGATGGCCCCACAGTGCCACAGTGAGCAAGCTTGTCAGCAGTGCTTTGAGGGTTAACTCTGCCTATTATTTCAGGTGTTTTACTTTGAGCCTTACTGTTCTGGAACATGAGTTTTATCATTCGTGAAAAATTACTGAAAATCAAGTAATCTATTTACCCCTCAATTATATAAATGAAGACTAATGGCTGCAGGATTGAGTCGGAGTACAAAGGCACCTCTGCTCCAGATATGTAGAGCTGGTCGGCACTTCACAATGATTGCAATATATGAGCATATAAAAATTAAATGTTGGCCCCTCAACAAAAGAATAGAATTCCCATCGCATGCATTATAAATGAAAGAGAATTCTGTTCCAACAGTTGAAGGAATGTTTTTCCTGTGTATTGTAAAGCTGACGGAAAGTAGCATAAATGAAACGGAGTGACTCCTGCGCATGTGCAGTTCCAAACAAGCTGAAGTGACACTTGGTGCTGTTTAGTTTGAACTTTCTGTGCTTGAACACGCAGCTGGGATAACTCCGTATTGAGAGGTTAGATTAAGATTGCTCTTTATGTTGAAAGCATTTTTTCAGTTTGCAAGATGAAGCTCGAAATTAAATTGTTCAATTCAAATCGAGCCAAACAATGAAACACTTCATAAAAACATCTTGGACAAATAAAGTCAGAATTTATTTTAAAAAGGGTGCCATGTTGAGGTGAAGTTTTGCTACTTTCCTTTAGCAGAGCGATCAACAACCAGGATGCATAAATTGGTAAAAGGTTTAGAAGGGATTTGAGGGGAAATTTCTTCACGCAGAGGGTTGTGGGGGGTCTGGAACTCACTGTCTGAAAGGGTGGTAGAGGCAGAAACCCTCACCACATTTTAAAAAGTACTTGGATTGCACCTAAAGTGCCATAACCTGCAGGTTTACAGACTTAGAGCTGGAAAGTGGGATTAGGCTGGATATCCTCTTGTTGGCCAGCATGGACACGATGGGCCAAAATGGATTCCTTCTATGCTGTAAACTTCCACGATTCTATTATGACATCAATTCACAACATAATCTAGTTTCTTTTCAACCCAATTGCTTCTTTAGTACTGCTTCATAGATACAAGCTCAACCGTGTCTGAGGACTGGTTCAATCCAGTTGTGCAATTAACTAACATATGTGGTATCTTCAACATCTTGAGCAACAAAGAACAATGCCGTTTTCTTGTCCAAACTGTGCATCATTACAGCAGCAGATCACTTGATCAACAACTGGGAGGAAGAATCTGCTCCAACACTAAACCTGACATATTTGATTCTTTCTAATTACTGTAATATCATAGGATAATATTGCTCCCCGGTCTTCCTCTTTTCATTTTTCCTTCTCTTCTCCCTTTATCTTGTTATTCCCTTTTTCATATCCCGCACAAGAATTGGACCAGTTTCTGAGTGATCCTAGCATACAGAGTAGAGTCGCCAAAGGCATCACCCAAGATAAGTTGGGTCTTTCCTCATGGATGTAGCTCATACTTCTAATGTCATTTAAATGTCTCCAAGGCTTTTGCTACTCTACAGTAGCATTTATTGCCCATCCCTAATTGCCCTTGAGAGGGTGGCAGTGAGCCTCCTTCTTGAACTGCTGCAGTCCGTGTGGTGAAGGTACTCCCACAGTGTTGTTATACTACTTTGTAGCGGTTTGGTGCAACTGAGTGGCCATTTCAGAGGGCAGTTAAGAGTCAATCACCTTGCTGTGGGTCTGGAGTAACGTTTCGACCAGACCGGGTATGAATGGCAGATTTACTTCCCTAATGGGAACGAGATGGGTTTTTGTGACAATTCGGTAATTTCATGGTCACCATTACTAACACAAGCTTTTTGTTCCAGATTTATTTAATTAACTGAATTTAAGTTCCCAACTGCCATGGTGGGATTTGGATCATTAGTCAAGGCTAGGATTACTAGTCCACTAACATAACCACTATGCTACCATACCCTCGTATGTTTATGGAACAAATGTATCAAAGTGTGTGACTGCACTTCCTTCCAGTGCAGCTACCTATATTTTCCTGTATTCTACCACAGGAAGTAAGTTATTTCCTTAGTACTAGCCATGTGATGCTGCACACCTTCAAGTGTGGGTGCCACCTTTATGAATTGCCCTGCTATCTGTATTAATTGAATTTCCCTTTTGAACAACTGCAGAGATATACTGACAGAAATTGCAGCCAGTACCAATTAGCAAATCAAACCAGTTTTTGCAATAAATGAAGACCCTAGTTGGTATGTGCTGTGAAAGTCTGGCAGAGATTTAAAGCGACCATTTTTCTTCAGAGGCCCATGGTGGACAACATCTCAAAGCTTGAATCATCATCATAGGCAGTCCCTCGAAATGAGAATGACTTGCTTCCACGCCAAAAAAGGATGAGTTCATAAGTGTTTCAATGAAGGACCAGGTCCTGAACTACATCCTGAAGGGTTGAAGGTGCCTGTGCGTGGATTTTTTTAACGTGTGGTGGCCGTTGCACACCAGCCACCACACGGGCTTGACGAAGGCTAAGTCTTGGTCCAGTGGCAAGGGTTATCCAAGACGACTAGAGACCTGCTCTGCTACACGGACCTAGTTCGCACACATATCGCAGTATGGGCTGGCCCGTGCTGCCCCTGGGCCAGCTTGAAAGAGTGGGCTAGAACACAGGATAACACAGGACTGATGATAATATGAAAATTATCACTGGTACGCTTTAGTTCTAAAACACTGCTTGAACCAGTGCAATCGGGCAGTGTTTTAGAATGTAATTAAAAATATATATTTTTTTCTTTTAAAAGTATTTTAATCAGTGTCGAATCCACCATCTGTGAGTTGCCCGATTTTTAAATAACTGAAAATTACTTTTTAAAAAACTGTACAGAACCATTTGCTAATTGTATTGGTGTATAGTCAGTTTCTTATAAATTTTGAAAAAGTTCTATTCAAAAGCTGTTAAAACGTGTTTATTAGTGTCCTTGTGCCCCTCCCTCAAAAAGCAGCTTAATTTTAAGAGCCTCCTCGAAGGCCTGCCAAAGGATGCAATTAGTGGAAATTCGCAGTGGTGATTGATTTGAGGCGTGGCCAGTTGCGGGCGGGGCCAGCTTCGAGCTCAACGTTTTTTAAACTAGTGCAGAACTTGACTTGTACTGAACGTAATTTGTGTTTAAAATTCCACAATATTTTGCGCCGATTTTGGGCGAATTGCGCAGAAAGAAATAGTGCAACCGTACGGTAACTCCAGGCCAAAATCTGTGCTGTCAAAACATATCTGTTTCCCTGCTCATGTCTCGTGCTTTCTCTGGCGGTGATGTGCTGTTTGCTCGTGGCACGTTTGTTATTTCTAGTCTTCTGCTTTATGCCTTGTGGTGAGGGCTGACTGCTGGTAATATATGCTATTAATACAATCTGAGTCTGCAGTTCTGTGATATCAAGGGGCACAAATGAGAATCTTTTACTTTCTTACACTAATTGTGAAGGCACCTTAAAAGCCTCAAAGCAACTCTTGACCTAACAAAATACTTTGAGAAATCTGACAGCTGTTGGGGACCTTATGTAAAGCCCACTGCACAATGTCCCAAACCTTCATCCTAAATTAAGTTGCCATAGTTCATAGCAACATAGAAACTTACACGATTGAAAAAGACCACTGCATGTCACCTGGCTGGGGATCCAAGGAGGATATCTGATTGTCCTTTTATGTTGGAGAACTGCTTCATGAATTGTTTCTGTGCTGGGTTCGAACACTGTGGAAATCATCCTGTAACGAGATAACGTATAGCGGCCTCTAGCTAGGAGGTATCGATATAATGTATCGGACCATCTCGCTAGGAGGTATTGGAAGCTGTATTGAGAAGGAGGGTCTGTGAAGGAATGCCATCTTAAGCTCCACATGGCTGTTTCAGATCTCCCAAATAAAGAGAGTTAAGTTGAATTCAGAGTGTTCAAGAGACTACAAAAAACATGGTGTCAGAAGCAGAGACTTCCGATCTTTCGTCGAACGCATCCACGACTGAAATATTGGAACTATAAAACTTTTTCGAGCCAATTGAAATCGACATTAAGCAGTGTAGTGCAGAGCGTGCTTCCAACACATCACACGTGGATACGTGAAGGGCAATAAATAGTCATAAACTTGTAAAATAATCTCGAGGTATTAGTAAAGTAAACTTAAAGGGGCATAAGCTATTGTAGAGCCTCGATTGAAAAAGTATTTTGACAAATACATGGCTACGATATTTTACTATGAGACCTGTTCTAGTCCTCTGGGTATTTGAACTGTATACATGTATGTGACAAACTCAAAGTCCTAAACTGTAGTGAGCTATCATGACCACCACGGTGCCAACTCCTGGGCACATTCCTCTCCCACCTCCATTGCAGGTGACGGATGATTTGAAAGCCAACTGGAAAAAATTCAAACAGTTGTGGGACAGCTATGAAATTTGTGGAAAAATCAGATAGAGTTAGGGTTGCAACGTTTATCACTGCCATTGGCAGCAGTGCCATAAATATCCACAATAATCTTTCCTACAAATCAGCGGAAGGCGAGCAGGAAATTGAGATTATTTTGAAGCTCTGGGAAGAGCACTGTAAAGGTAAAATCAACATCATCTATGAACGGTACCAGTTTAACAATTGTGTACAAGAGGACGAGCAGCTTGACAGATATCTCGTGACAGTGAGAGAGCTAGCATTGTCTTGTGATTTCAGCAATTTGAGGGATGATTTCATCAGAGACTGCATAGTCTGCGGAATATCTGATAACACTCTGCGTAAGAGACTGTTGGAAGAATCGAGCCTAACACTCGATAAATGTGTGATGCTCTGTAAAGCTACAGAGGCCACAGTTACGCAAATGAAATCCATGAAGCTCACTAAAACAGACTCTGAAGATGTCAAAGCTGTCAGACAGAAACCCCGACCCACAAAGAAAGAATTCACATACACATACAGGAACACTTGCAGATATTGTGGCACATGAGCTGTCTGGCAAAAGACATGAGCTGTGAAAAACGAAATGCCCAGCGTATGGGAAGACGTGCACAAGTTGTGGCAAACGAAATCACTTTTCTCAAAAGTGCAGACAGAGTGGATCGAGGCAGAAGTCTACACATAACCCTAAATATAAGGGCAAGCCAAAAGTTCATGCACTATATTGTTGTGTATCTGTAAAGCATGCACTCCCATGTCCGCCAAGGGATCCCAGCATCCCTTGGGAACACTTACATAAGCCGGCCCCTAAGGCCTGTTACTTACTCTGGAGTGTCTTAATAAAGACTGAGGTCACTGTTACTTTAACCTCCCTGTGTACAGTCTCATCTTTGTTAGGAACACAACAACTGGCGACGAGTACACGAATCCAATGCAAAGATGCAGCAAACTGTGGGCATCCTGGAGAAATTCTCAGAGGGTGAGGACTGGGAAGCCTATGTCGAACGGTTAGACCAGTACTTTGTAGCCAACGAGCTGGACGGAGAAGGAAACACTGCAAAACGGAGAGCGGTCCTCCTTACGGTCTGCGGGGCATCGACCTACAGCCTCATGAAGAATCTTCTGGCTCCAGTGAAACCCACAGATAAGTCGTATGAGGAGCTGTGTGCACTGGTTCGGGAGCATCTTAACACGAGGGAGAGCGTGCTGATGGTGAGGTATTGGTTATATACGTAGCAGCGATCTGAAGGTCAGGAAGTGGCAGAACATGGGAGTGCATGCTTTATAGATACACAACATATATGAAGAGAGTTATGATTCTGATTTTGAAGTCATGACTGTAAATATGCTTGGTAAAGTTGATCGCACAGAGAGTATCCTAACAAGATTATGGCTACATTCGCCATTAAAGGTCAAATGGTAAAAATGCAAACAGATTGTGGGGCCACATGCAATGTGCTATCTCTTAGATACTTATCTAAAGGCTTAAAGATAAAAGAATCTAAGACAATACTGTCACTATATGATAACCATGCAACCACTCCGGTAGTCGGGGCTTGTAATGTGCCACTGGAAAATACAAAGAACAAGCAAAAGTACGTTGTGCCCTTTGTGATCACTGAGGGCCAAAGTGCACCACTGATTGGTTCACGCACTGCTCAACAGCTACAACTGATAAAAGTGCAGCATCAGAATATCGCGGTGGTAAATGAACCACGTGAATCGCAAACTATGAACAAGGCAAACGTCTCACAAACTGATGTCAACACTGCGAATCCGGATGTGTTTAAGCGACTTGGACACATGCCAGGGACAATTCACCTTGAACTTAATGAATCAGTGACACAGTGGTAATGCCACCCAGACGATAAAACAAACGCTGAAAGAGGAACTCGATCGTTTGGAAGAACGACAAATCATCACGAAAGTTGTTGAACCGACGGACTGGGTATCCAGTCTAGTGACTGTACAAAAACCAAATGGAAAAGTACGAGCATGTATCGACCCTCAACATCTGAACAATGCCCTGAAATGTGGACACTATCCACTTCCTGTAATCGATGACATCTTGCCACAGATGTCAAATATAAAGGTCTCCACTAAAGCAGACTGCAAGGAGGGTTTCTTGTAATGTGAACTAGACACAGAGTCCTCCTACCTCACAACCTTCCAGACTCCATGGGGACAATATTGATATGATAGAATGCCATTTGTCATCAATCCTGCCCTGGAAATCTTCCAGCAGAAGCTAGACCAGAACCTCAAGAGTCTAGATGGAGTCTACAAGATTGCAGATGATATCTTGATCACTGGACACAGTGAGACACTTAAAGAGGCCAATCACGATCATGCCACAAACTTATGCAAATTCATGCAGGATGCAGAGAACGAAACATCAAATTAAACTTTGATAAGTTCGAATACAAGAATCCAAGTGAAATACATGGGACACATACTGTAGTGATGGACTCAAACTGACCCAAGCAAAGTGATCGCAATCAACGAAATGCAGAAACCACAGGTTGTCACAGGTGTACATTGATTTGTTAGCATGACAAAGTACCTCGTAAAATTCTTGCCAAATCTTTCAGGCCTCTGCGATGGCTTACTCATAAAGACACGGTCTGGAAATGGATTGAAGAACAAGACAAAGCGTTTGAAGCTATCAAACAATGTGTGACAGATTCTCCGGTGCTCAGGTCCTTTGGCCACAAACTTGAAATCGAAGGTCAAGGAAATGCTTCAAGCAAGGGTCTTGGGTTCGTCCTTCTGCAAAGGGACAACCAATTGCATACGCGAGCCGAGCGCTCACTCCAGCAGAAACGCGATGCTCTCAAATTGAAAAGGAGCTGCTTGCTCAAGTCTTCGGAATGGAACAAAACCATCAATTATGTATGCGGTCGCAAGATCACACTATTAACAGACCATAAGCCTTTGGTTGCTATACGATGCAAGCCGTTGTCTGCAGCACCCAAGCGACTACAACGTCTGCTCATTCGACTCGACCAATATGACGTCGAAATAAAGTATCAACTAGGAAAAGAAATGTATCTAGCAGACACCCTCTTGTGTGCATACCTTGAAAACGTGGAGAGTTCACTGACAGAAATTGCAGTGGAATGCATCCACATGATGGACTTTCTCTCACTCTCCAAACAAGGACTGACTACCATACAACGCACAACTGCAAGCGACTCCACACTACAACTGGTCATACAATAAATCACAAAGGGATGGCCAGAAACGACACATGAATGCCCGCCTGAAACACATGCATACTTCAAAGTTCGTGACGAACTCACAACACAGAATGGCATATTCTTCAGAGGCTATCGCTGTGTCATACCAAAATCCCTGAGATCCGACATTTGTCAGCAACTTCATATTGCTCACACTGGCGTCGAGAGCATTCTTCGACGTGCCAGAGAATCCATTTACTGGCCAGGACTGAACAGTGACATAAGACTATGGGCTAAAATTTCCATTCTGCCCGGCGGATTACCACCCAGTTAAGGCCGGTTACCGTCCTTTTTTGCAAGAAATGCAAATTACTGCCTGATACTGCCCGTTGTAGTCCCGAATATCGTCAGCGGTAATTTCAGCCTACGATTACTGTTGGCGTTGCTGCACGTCGCCCGACCATGTTTCCCATCCAAAAAATGAAGAAAATTCCCCTCCAGCGCTAAATTCCCTAATTCTGCTGTTTTTACCGCCCGCTATCGCTGAGGAGCTGTACCACCCATTTTTTAGGTACTTGTCCCAGCGTTATGCCTCCATTTTAGATGTTTTTTTTCTGTGGGGGTTGGGGGGGGCGGGAAGAGGAAGAGAGGTTGTGTAAAGTTGGCAACAGGCTGGAGTTTATTTTTTATTGGTTTTCACTGAGGGACTTTGATTTTGAATATATTGTGGATAATTGACTCATTCTTTTGCGGACATCTGAACATACTTGTGTGCTTTAAAAGAAATGGGACCTGTAGTTTCACTGCCAATATTGCTGACTACTTACATGATGCAGAATAGAGCTGGAAGAAGGTTCATTGAAGAGCACTATGTGCCCAATCAAGTAGGACACAGACTCTTGAGGAGGAGGAGGCGACCTTACCCTTAACGAAATTACAGGGAGCACTATTCATACCTGTACCTGACCGATACACAGTGCATTAGAAGGCTGTGCTTCCGAAAAGAGATCATAAGAACATAATAGGAACAGGAGTAGGCCATACGGCCCCCGAGCCTGCTCCGCCATTCAATAAGATCATGACATATGCGGAATATCATCACTGAGATATGTCAGCTTATTAAGGCAGATGTGCAACCTACCAGCACCATCAGCACCGCACTGCCTGTCGAGGTGAAGGTGACTGCTGCACTATCTTTCTATGCATCTGGTTCATTTCAGTTATCAGCTGGTGACATGCGGTGTTATATATGTGGACTTGTATTTACTCTGTACAGCAACCAGAGGGCTCATTCCCCGGAGTCCCAAGGGATCCCATAATACCTTGCGAGCACAGGTATTTAAGAAGGCTTCACAGATTGGAGAGGCACTCTGGAGACCTGCAATAAAAGACTACGGTCACACTTTACTTTGAGCTCTCAATGTTCAGTCTGACTCTTTCTCCATACACTACATGCGGAATATTTCAATATTCTACACATCGTTGCATTCGACAGGTAACTGATGCGCTGTATGCACACAGGATGGATTTTATTAACTTTCCAATGACCAAGGAGGCACAGAGTGAGAGGGTTTTGGGTTTTTCGAGAATAGCAAACTTTCCCAAAGTCCAGGGTGCAATAGACATGTATGCACATCGCCCTGCGGGCACCTTTAGAGGAAGTGGAGGTGCACCGAAATCGAAAGGGATTCTACTCCCTGAACGTGTCGACCACAATCAAATAATCATGGCAGAAAATGCTAAATTTCCAGGGAGCGTTCATGATGCGTACATCTTGCGTGAACGCATTGTCTCTGACCTGTAAGAATCAGCCACAAGGTCATTGTTGGATGCTGGGGGATAAAGGATATGGCCTTGCCAGCTGGCTCATGACCCCCCTGCGAAAGACTCAGACAGAAGCCGAGAAGTGCTACAACAAAAGCCATATAGCCACGTGCAATATAATTGAAAAGACAATTGGAGTGCTGAAGCAATGCTTCTGATGTCTTAGACCACTCCGGAGGTAGCCTGCAATACCATCCTGAGCAGGTTGCGCAGTTTGTTGTGGTGTGCTGCATGTTGCAGAACCTAGCCATCAAGCGGGGACAGGAATTGGCAAATGGGACTGCTGGACCACCTCAAGAGAGAGAGGTGAAGAAAGTGCTTCCTCCTGACGATCAGGTGCTGTCACCATTGGTGGTATGGCAACTTGGGGTGCAGTGCATATCCCAGGACCATCAATTGCCATATTGGCATTGGCGGACTGGGTATTCTCCTTCATCGCCACAATCAGCTCCACCATGTCCTCCGATTGGCGGGCTGCTAAAGCGGCGATGTTTGCGGACAACCCAGCAATGGCCTGGAGGAGCTTTCGACTCAAGTCTCTGCTCATCCTAGACAGTCCCACCATGTCCAGGTTTTCATCTGCCTGTCTCGCACGTTCCCACCTTGCCGGATCCGCCGCCGCGGATTCAGGATGGGGGTCGGTGTGTGCCGTTGCATGCTGCTTGGTCCCGCTTCCTCAGACCGGAATCCAAGAAAGTTTGATTCTAACGAGGAACCGGTAGCCGCAGGTAGAAAGGACCCTTCAAGTCCCGTCACCCCTCCCTCCTCCTCCACCACCACTGTTACAAAGTTTTGAGGAGTGTTCTCCTCCTGCTCCTCAACTATCTGTTCTATCACCGACTCTTTCACCACTGTCTCTTCCATCCTCATTTGCTCCAATAACTCTTCTCTGGCAGGGGCAGGCGGCTGTAAAAACTGTGCAACTGTAAAAACATAACATTAATGGTTGGCGACAGGGGAGGGGAGGGTCAGAGCTAACATGAGAGCAATTCACTTTGCACAAGCTTATATTACCGAGAATCATTACATGAAACTATCATAAGCAAAGTAGACAGAAACTACATGACATAACAAAACTGAGTCCCAAACAATATGTTGCTTTCCAAGTGGCAGAATGTGATCAACCAAAAATTCATGTCAGAACTAATGACATTTTGTGCTCCCAGCATTACATTACATTCTACATTATATTGACATAACATTAAATTACATGACTGCAGTACAGCCCAGGGATTATGCAGACTTACCCTCCGCGATAACCGGTTCGGCACCGACACACATAGCGGTGCGATCATACGCTCCCGTCAGGGCTGTAGTGCGTTCTTCGAGGTCCGTCAATTCAACAGTCTTCGGCGGAGCTCCGCCCTATTGCCGGCTAATTTTATCTGCAAAGGTGACAAAAAATATGTGTAAACTAATTTCACAGCTACTATTACGGAACACCCACATATATAGGTAGACATCCCCAATTAACCATCCCCATTCCTTTCGTCAACGAGTGTACCATTTAAGTTCCGTTAGGACGCAAGTGTTGCATGATGAACACATGAAAATACAGAAGACTAACACAATGAGATTGATGGGAAATAAAAAATGACCTCAAGCCTTACAACATAATAAAATGTGACACTACTTAAGAGTATGATAAAAGTTCTTACTTACTCTCACTGACCCAACGATGTCATTCAACCGTTTTTGGCACTGGTTCGGCCCCTGCATCACAGGCGCGATGGACGACATCGCCTCAGCGACCTCTTGCCATATCCTCTGGTACACGTTTCCACGTCCACCTCGTGTCAACTGCTCCCAGTGGGCCTCCACTTCGTGCACCAACGATTCCTGGGCTTCTTCATAGGAACACACAGCTCCCCCTCCCACCTACCTCCCTCTCCACTTCCGTATCTTGTTTTTGCAGTTTAATTCTTTATTATTTATACTGATATTTATATTTAAATAATTATTTATTATTTCTCGTTTTTTATGTTGTGGCATTATTATATGTTATGCTCCAAATCGTTTAGAAATAGTAAAATAACTCCTCTCTCTCTTTCTCTTTCCACACAATCGATCTCTACCTCAGCAACCCTCTTTCACTGTTCTCTGCGCATGTACAGGGTCACCTCTGACCCCGAAATCACGGGAGAATTCCCGTGCATGCTCAGAGACAAAAATAAACGCTTGTTTCTAGGTGTCTGCTTGCATTTATAAAGACAAGCAGATCGTCGACTTTCAGGGACTTCGCCACCGCCCGCTACCGCTGCACACCTCCACCGCTGAGAATCATCTCGCAAAAATCTCAGGATCACGCAGCAGCGGTATTCCGGTGGTTCAAAAGACGCAACCGCCAAAATACCGCTCAGAATCGGGCAGGAGCGATCGGAATGTAAATTCTAGCTCTATGTTTCAAAATGTGAACATGTAACACCTATCAATTGAGCCAACTAAAAGAACCATTGATAAGTCATGACCTCCCTCAGAGACCGTGGGAAAAGATTGGTTGCGACATATTCACACTCGATGGCAAAGACGACATATGCACAGTGGACTACTACTATTTCGAGATAGACAAACTGCATGGAAAGAAAGATGCCACTGTCATCATCAAACACCTCAAGAAACACTTCTCTAACCACGGCATTCCAGACAAGGTTCAATCCGACAATGGACCTCCCTTCAACTCACAACAGTTTACAAACTTTGCCACAGAATATGGATTCGATCATGCAACAAGCTCACCAGAATATCCACAAAGTAACAGAAAGGTTGAGAACACGGTTAAGCTCGCAAAGCGGTTAATTAAGAAGACAAAGAAAGTCTGTGGCGACTTCTACATGAACCTTCTCATCTGGCGAAACACACCAACTGAAGGCCTTGATAGTTCGCTAGCACAACGCTTACTCGGTCTCCGCACAGAGCCAAACATCCCAATCGCAAATTAACTACTCAAACAAGAATCATACACGACGTCAATGTCAACAAAGAAAGGAACCATGTCAAACAAGCACATTACTACAACAGAGGTGCAACGGCACTTCCTGCACTCCAGGAAGGAGAAACAGTGAGATTCAAACAAACGCGAGAAAGCAAAGAGTGTCAAAAAGCTCAGGTTCAGAAACAAGTCGGCATTCGATCATGACGGGTCATTACAGAAGATGGCCGTGAGTATCACAGAAATAGGAAACATCTGAGAAAGAGCACTGAGACATTCATCGAAACTCCAGAGATCTCAGTGACACCCACACGCGATCCGTTGACTACACAGTCAACTAACACGCAAAACAGCACTTCAAAGACAAAACTTGAAAACAGGGATATGTTGCCTGATATTTCCCCTAAGAGCACTGATAAAGGGACTAAAGCGATCAGTGCACAGAACACCACTGAAACAACCAGTTTGAGATGAAACAACAGAATCCGCACAACACCAAAATATCTGGAACACTATGTACAGAAATAAGAAATCATGGACACTGGACACTTGAATAAAGAATTAACAAGACAAGAATTTTGTTGTTTAATACATGTATTCATAAGAATTTAACTATCCATTTATATTGAAGCTAACTTGAATTCATTTTTGTTTCTTATGAAAGTAACAGTGTATTGAGATGATGTATAGCGCCCTCTAACTAGAGGGTATAGGGAGCTGTATAGAGAGAGAGGGTCTGTGAAGGAACGCCATCTTAAGCTCCATATGCTTTCTGAGATCTCCCAAATAAATAGAGTTAAGTTGAACAAAGAGTGTTCAAGCAACTATAAAAAAACACATCCTATTTATATTAAAATGACGGCTCCATAACAGCGATAACAGAAGAACCATTTGAAGTTGTAATTTGCAGCAACACCCCCTGGTTTTCTTTACTGCACTGTTGAAAGTTGAGGTTCCTGCCACTGGCAACATGGTGATGTAAATGTAAGTGATAGCAGCAGACATTGAACAGTGGGAGGAAGGTGCATGCATTAGGGTTTCTAACTCTAGTTTGACATATCCTGGAGATTTTATCGTGTGACATTTGATCACTGGGCATTCAATCATGTGACACCACTCATGATGCTGAATCACGTGACATTTGATCACGATATTAGCCCACTGTTTGCAAATATTGTTGCATTTACCTGAGTTGAGTGTCTTAGACTACCAAGCCCTGAATAAAGTGTTTGACTTTTTGTTTTATAATGAGATGAATAGCATAATTTATAAATCAAAGAAAGAACACAAAAGAATAGAAAGATTTAAGGTTAAGTAATCTTTAAATAAAAATTACTTATGTGATATTTCTACAATATCGACTATTGACTGCAATGAGAAACATCAAGTATCACTGATTCAACAAAAACATCATTGATACCAGTAATGTCTAACTAAAGCTTTGGTACAATTTTATGACTTTTTACAATGTACAGCAAGTTAGAGAAATGATCAATAAAACCAAACCAAATTCAATTCACTGACTCCCACACATCACTGCTGAAGCCCAGCTTCAGAGAAGCACCAAAGCTGCCTAACTCTCACAACAGAACACATTATGTAACAGCACTTATCACAGGCCAACATGAAATATCTCTTGCATAGATTGTGTTTCAGTCCCTCTCCTCCAGTTTGTGTTTCTCTTTCTCCAGGAACTTGAGCACATAAATCTAGGCTGACACTCCAGTGCAGTGCTGAGGGAGTGCTGCACTGTCAGAGGTGCTGTCTTTCAGATGAGACGTTAAACCGAGGTCCTGTGTGTCCTCTCGGTTGGATGTAAAAGATCCCATGGCACTATTTCGAAGAAGAGCAGGGGAGTTATCCCCGGTGTCCTGGCCAATATTTATTTCTCAATCAACATAACAAAAACAGATCATCTGGTCATTATCACATTGCTGTTTGTGGAAGCTTGCTGTGCACAAATTGGCTGCCGCATTTCCCACTCATCATCATCATCATCATCATAGGCAGTCCCTCGGAATCGAGGAAGACTTGCTTCCACTCCTGAAGTGAGTTCTTTGGTGGCTGAACAGTCCAACACGAGAGCCACAGAATCTGTCACAGGTGGGACAGATAGTCATTGAGCGAAGGGGTGGGTGGGACTGGTTTGCCGCACACTCTTTCCGCTGCCTGCGCTTGATTTCTGCATGCTCTCGGTGTTGAGACTCGAGGTGCTCAGCGGCCTCTCGGATGCACTTCCTCCACTTAGGGCGGTCTTGGGCCAGGGACTCCCAGGTTCAGTGGGGATGTCGCACTTTATCAGGGAGGCTTTGAGGTGTCCTTGGCGCATTTCCCACATTACAAAAGAACTTCATTGGCTGCAAAGCACTTTGAAATGTCCGGTGGTCATGAAAGGCGCTATATAAATGCCAGTCTTTCTTTTTTCTCTCTTCCCCCCCCCCCCCTACAGTTTGTGTTTCTCTCTCTCTTGCCCCTCTCTCCCCAGTTTGTTTCTCTTCTCTACCTCCCCCAGTTTCTGTTTCTCTCTCTTTCCCTCTCTCCCCATTTTGTTTCTCTTTCTCTATGTCCCCAGTTTGTTTCTCTCTCTCTCCCCAGTTTGTGTTTCTCTCTCTGCAATTCGTGTTGTGCGCTCTCTTTTCCCCCAGTTTGTGTTTCTTTCTCTCTCCCTCCCTCCCCAGTTTGTGCTCCCTCCCCAGTTTGTGTTGCGCCCTCTCTCGCCCCCCCCTCCCCAGTTTGTGTTGTGCTCTCTCTCTCCCCCTCCCCAGTTTGTGTTGTGCTCTCTCTCTCCCCCTCCCCAGTTTGTGTTGCACGCTCTCCCCCTCCCCAGTTTGTGTTGTGCGCGCTCTCCCTCCCTCCCCAGTTTGTGTTGTGCTCTCTCCCTCCCTCCCCAGTTTGTGTTGCGCCCTCTCTC
This sequence comes from Pristiophorus japonicus, assembly GCF_044704955.1. Lineage (NCBI taxonomy): Eukaryota > Metazoa > Chordata > Chondrichthyes > Pristiophoridae > Pristiophorus > Pristiophorus japonicus. Next base: position 84,176,574 of record NC_091993.1, read on the forward strand.
CCTCCCCAGTTTGTGTTGTGCCCTCTCTCTCTCCCTCCCCAGTTTGTGTTGTGCCCTCTCTCTCCCTCCCGAGTTTATGTTGCTCCCTCTCTCCCCTCCCCAGTTTGTGTTGCACCCTCTCTCTCTCCCTCTCCCCAGTTTGTGTTGTGCCCTCTCTCTCCCTCCCGAGTTTATGTTGCTCCCTCTCTCCCCTCCCCAGTTTGTGTTGCACCCTCTCTCTCTCTCTCCCTCTCCCCAGTTTGTGTTGTGCCACCTCTCTCTCTCTCTCTCTCTCTCCCCAGTTTGTGTTGTGCCCCCTCTCTCTCTCTCTCCCCCTCCCCAGTTTGTGTTGTGCCCTCTTTCTCTCTCTCTCTCCCCAGTTTGTGTTGTGCCCTCTCTCTCTCTCTCTCTTCCCAGTTTGTGTTGTGCCCTCTCACTCTCTCCCCAGTTTGATTTGCACGCTCTCCCCCTCCCCAGTTTGATTTGCATGCTCTCCTCCTCCCCAGTTTGTGTTGTGCGCTCTCTCCCTCCCCAGTTTGTGTTGTGCCCTCTCTCTCTCTCCCCTCCCCAGTTTGTGTTGTGCGCTCTCTCCCTCCCTCCCCAGTTTGTGTTGCACTTTCTCTCTCTCTCTCTTTCTCCCTCCCCAGATTGTGTTGTGTTCTCTCTCTCTCTCTCTCTCTCTCTCTCTCAAGGCTTTCAGAGTTTCCAAGTCACTTTTGTGGTCAACAATGCTGTCATCCTCACAACCGGTAATGAAGTGGTGAGTTCCAAATAGCGGTCTGACCAGCAGGAACCAGACAGTGGGGTTTGGTTGCGAGAGTACTGTGCATTGCAAACTGCACATACAAGGACTGTATCTCCCGAGTTGCCAGCAGTAGTGCTTGGGGGACCAATCACCCATTCCAATAGATACCTGCCCAAAGCAGGAAGATTGGGAACCCTAGCATGCACTCTTGAATGAAATTTAAAGTTTTTGCTTCAAATAATTATATTTATCAATGGATTCATTGCTTGCTGAAATTTGCAAAGCTTGGTGATGATTAAGGAGCGGGTTTCCTTTGCTTTACTTTACATTGTTTGCTTTACTTTGCTTTAATTTGGACAGTGTGTTGTATTATATAGTGAAGCAGATTATGAAGCCAAGACCTAAGTCTCAATATAGTGAATATGCTAGAATCCTTTATTTTAAAAAAAAACAGCTTTTCTTGTCATTTGTCAAGCAGTTACATATGGCAGATTGAACTTGAAAATGAAACATGGCAGCAACTGAACAAACTAGCACAGATTACAAAAGGTCTAAATGTAGGTGTAGCAGTGTCCTATAAAATTGATGAGTTTGATGGTGACCAGTCATCTATAACAATTAAAACTTGTTTTCCAAATGATCAACCCTTCTGATACTATTTGAAGTAAGTCTGACTGACCTTCCTTTGGTTCACCACTTTAATTCCCTCCCATTCTAGCGTGACCCTGAGCTTCCAGTCGCTTGTCAATTTAATTCTCAATCCCACTCCCACTCTGACCTATCTGTCCTGGGTCTCCTACACTGTTCCAATGAAGCTCAGTGGAAGCTTGAGAAACAGCACCTCATCTTTCGCTTAGGCACTTTACATCCTTTACAGCTCAACGTTGATATCAATAACTTCAGATCATGCCCAAAACATAGGTGCAGTGGTTATCAGATGCTGGTAATGGTTCTGCTGCTGCCTTGTACAGCTCCTCTAGACCCATCTTTTGTTCCTTTACTTGTCCTATTACCACCTCCCATTTGTCTTGCTCCATCATCCCTTTTGTCATTTCATCACTCCCGCCTTCCACCCTATCACAGACCTTCCATTTTGTTCTTTCCTCCCCTCCCCTGTTTCCCTGCCTCTGCACCTGGTTAACTGCTATTACATTTCTAACTTCTACCAGTTCTGACGCAAGCTCATCAACCTGAGACGTTAATTCAGTGTCTCTCTCCATAGATGCTGCTTGACCTCATGATTTCCAACATTTTATGTTTTTATTTCAGATTTCCAGCATCTGCAAACTTTTGCTTTTGTTTTATTGCAATAATAGCTGTTAATTGTTCTTGAGTAGTTAACCGTCAAAAATCCTGAGGATGACTGACTATACTGTGAAGATACAAGGAACCCTGCTCCAATTGTTAATTGATATTGATCCCGAGCAGTCTTGGCAAATGCCAAATTCAGCCTGGACACAGTTCTTTGTAAAGCAAAAAAGGGGTACTGAGGTGAATGATCAGCCATGATCTTATTAAATGGTGGTGCAGGCTCGAAGGGCCGAATGGCCTACTCCTGCACCTATTTTCTATGTTTCTTTGGGACTCCATTGAGAAAGGGCAAAAAGCGCTTAATTCTTTCTGCAAGTATGGCAAAGTCCTACAGCTGTAGTGTACAGAACAGAGAAAGCCCATTCAGTCCAACTGGTCAATGCCAGTGTTTATGCTCCACATGAGCTTCCTCCCACCCTACTTCATCTAACCCTGTCGCCATATTCCTTTCTGCCTCATGTGCTTATCCAGCTTCCCTTAAATGCATCTATGCTATTTGCCTCAACTACTTTTTGTGGTAGTGAGTTCCACATTCTCACCACTCGTTGAGTAAAGTGTTTCTCCTGAATTCTGTATTGGATTTATTAGTGACTATCTTGTATTTATAACCACTAGTTTTGGACTCCCCGACAAGTGGAAACATTTTCTCTACCCTATAAAACCCATTCATAATCTTCACCCCTCATTCTTTTCTTTCCTCATGATCTCCCTGGCGAGAAGTTTGCCTTTTGCAATGCCTAAGAGATTGTAGCACTCTATCGTGGGGAATCCCTACCATGGTCTGCTGTTTAAGCAGCCAATCACAATGCAGAATTCTCAGACAAGGAACCAGGAAGTGAACAAGCTCCATTTTATCCCAACTTTTAAAAAATGTTAGAGAGCAAAACAGAGATTGGGCTCTCGCATGGGGAAAATGTAAACTTGAAATAAAGGTGAACAAACTTTAAAAAATATTAAATAATTAAAAAAAATTTCTCATAGTAATTTTTATCATAATGGAGAAATTTGACATTCCACAAAATGAAAATTAATTTTTCTGCGCTAAAATGATTTTTTTTAGCAGTCACTACGCTATTAAAATCCTAATTACACCTAATCGAATACTGCCTAACATTTACTGAGGTATTTAACAGCAATATTGCTGCAGAAAAGCCAAAATTCATCAGTTTCACTGATTTCCCTGATTACACTGGTTGCCGGCTATGCGGGGGGAGAGGTGGGGGGCACTCAGCGCTGCCCATTTTGGAACAGTGAATGACTGACTGCAACTTCAGGATTTCCGCCATTAGATGCGCATGTGTTACATTCTGAAGTTGTGGTCAGTTTCAGAGGGGTGATAACAGCAAACGATGTCAGTTCGCCATTATTACACACCGCAAATTCTGGACCTCTGTCTCCCTACTCTCTCGCTGCCAATCCAGGATTTAATGTTTACATAGGATATACGGCACAGGTATGGGCCATACGGACCAACTAGTCCATGCCGGCATTTATGCTCCACTCGAGCCTCCTCCTGTCTTTCCTCATCTAAATCTATCAGCATAAACCTCTGTTCCCTTCTCCCTCATATACTTGTCTAGCCTCCCCTTAAATGCATCGATACTATTCGCTTCAACCATTCACTGTGATAGTTAGTTCCACATTCTCACCACTACTTGGGTAAAGAAGTTTCTTCTGAATTCCCTATTGGATTTCTTGATTATCTTATATTGATGCTTCCCACAAGTGGAAACATTCTCTCTATCTGCCATAATTTTAAAAATCTCTATTAGGCCACCCCTCAGCTTATTTTCAAGAGAAAAGAGACCCAGCTTGTTCATTCTTTCCTGATGAGTATACCCTCGCATTTCTGGTATCATCCTTGTAAATCTTCTCTGCACCCTCTTCAGTACCTCTATATCCTTTTTATAATATGGTGACCAGAACTGTATGCAGTAGTGTGGTCGAACCAAGGTTTGATACAGGTTTAGCATAACATCCCTACCTTTCAATTCTATCCCTCGAGAAATAAATCCTAGTGCTTGATTTTTTTTTTTTATGGCCTTGCTAACCTAAGTTGCATAACCTTGATTTGTGCATTAGTACTCCGAGATTTGTTTGTTCCTTTACCCCACCAAGACTCGCACCCTCCAAGTCATAAGTGACCTTCCTATTCTTCCTGTCAAAATGTAATACCTCATTTGCCAATTATATGCCCATTCTGCAAGTTTATTAATGTGCTCCTGTCATTTGTTCCAGTCCTTCTCAGTATTGATAATTCTACCCCTCCCCCCCCCCCCCAATTTGCTGTCATCCACAAATTTAGAAATTCTGGTTTTGATTCCAAAGTCTAAATCGTTAATATAAATTGTGAACAGCAGTAGTCCCAGCACTGATCCTTGTGGAGCACCGCTCTGTTTATTTTCATAGATTAAATCAACACTTTAAAAACACACCAAAGAAAATTATATACTTAGAATAACAGAAATTACTATAATGACCCAGTCATAATTTGAAATTCTAGGCTCTGGCAGCAGCCTGTAATTAAATTGTCACTGCACTGATAGCAACCAAAATCCTTTATAGGACCAAACTGCATCAAGGAGTCTCACATGAAAGGAATTTTAAGAGAAACGGAACCCTAGGTAGTGAATGGTAACTTTTCATTCATTTCCTTACCCTCAAAAATGTAACAAATAATCTTTAAAAATGCTCTTGTAGTTGGGCTCAAGCCCCTCTCCAGGGCTAGAGCATGTCATCTAGGCTGGTATCAATGCAGTCCTGAGGGAGTTTTGCATTGTGGGAGTTTTCTTTCCTTGGATGAGACATCAACCTCTTCTTGTAGTTGAAATGGACATTAAAATAGTGGCACTTTCTGAGCAAGGGCAAGGAGTACTGGCCATCATTTGGCTTTCAAGCAACACTATCAAAAATAGATGACCTGGTCAACCATCTTATTGCTGTTTTGGGGACTCTCTGTGAAAAGGCTACTACATTCTCTGACATGACAGCGAAGTGCTTAGTAATGTTTCTACGACATGTAGTAAAAGAAAGAGAAAAGATAGACTTCCATTTATATAACAACAACTTGTATTTATATAGCGCCTTTAACGGCCACCCGACTTCCTAAAGCGCTTTACAGTCAATGAAGTACTGTAAGCACATTTTTGAAATGTAGTCACTGTTGTAATGTAGGAAATGTGGCAGCCAATTGCGCACAGCAAGCTCCCACAATCAGCAATGTGATAATGACCAGATAATCTGTTTTTGTTATGTTGATTGAGCGATAACTATTGGCCAGGGCAGCGGGGATAACTCCCCTGTTCTTCGAAATAGTGCTATGGGATCTTTTACATCTGCCTGAGAGAGCAGACGAGGCCTCGGTTTAATGTCTTATCCGAAATACGGCACCTCCGATAGTGCAGCACTCCCTCAGTACTGCACTGGAGTGTCAGTCTAGATTTTTGTGCTGTGGTCTCTGGAGTGGGAGTTGAACCCACAACCTTCTGACTCAGTGTGTGTGCTATGTAAATGCCATTTTTTGTGAATATATTGCGATGCAGAGTGCTTCCATGTATTCTTTCTGCATTTTCATACAGTAAAAACCAGCTCCAGAAAGAATGTCCAGTGCATGACCACCAGCTGCTAATTGAACATGGCATGTCTAACTACATTAAGTTAATCAACTGTTCCGGCGCTTCAAAGAACAGCAACTAATTGCTGAGGTGCAACACAACCATTCTGTGCTGTGTATTTTGAACGCTCTTATCTTCAGTCATCTTTGAATGCTCACAGGAAACAGAAATCAGATGGGAGAGGCTGATAGATCTAGCATTAAAAAGGATTGCACTGACTCTCCGGGTCATCAGTCTTGTTGGTTTATTAAACTTGCTGCGTATGCAATAACTCAATAGGCTTAGTACCGTGAACTCAATCAGATGCGACCTGACTCTACTTTATTAGCTCTCAAAGTGAGGATTAAACATGGAGGCTTTCTTTCTATACAAGGGCTGCACGTGTGTGTCTGTGGCCCAATGACCTCTGACAGTCGCTCCCCCTGGTGGCAGGTAAACTCAGGCATACATACATTACATCATTCCCCCCCAAGATCTTGGTATCAGTCCTATTTACAAATTGAGACGGTCCGGGGCTTTCCACTCCCTAGTTGATCGTCTCAGTTCAATTCCAGATCTGGGTGAGCTCTCCGAGTCATTCATGACTTGAGGCTGGGTAGCCGATCGAATGGAAATGGCAGTGTCCATGTCGGGGACTGAAGGTCCAGATTAATTGACAACAGCAGGGTCTTCTGATGGCTGAATATGAATTGGTTGGTCATTGATGGTGTCTTCTCCAAGCTGTTCTGGTTCGTCTGTGTGCCGCAATTTCGTCTGATCAATGTGCCTCCTGCATGTTTGCCCATTAGTGAGCCTGACAATAAGCACCCTGTTACCCTCCTTGGCCGTAACAGTGCCAGTGATCCACTTCGGGCCTTGACCATAATTTAGCACATAGACAGGATCATTAATACAGATGTCGGGTGACACGGCAGTGCGATCATGATACCACTGCTGATATTGACGTCTGTTTTCGACATGATCCGTTGTTGCTCACAACGATGTCGGGCAGACCATGAGTGGCGAACATGGCACAAAGGCTCTCATTGGTGGCTGTGGATGTGCTGGATGACATGATTACACATTCTATCCATTTGGAATACGCATCTACCACCACCAAAAACTGTTGATGAGCCTGGTCTTGAGACCTCTCATCAACAGTTCAGCAGGGGGGACCCCAGTAAGCGGGTGGGGTCTCGTCCTGTAACTAAGCAGTATGCGTGACAAGCGAGTCTGCAAAGAACTGAGAGTTATGCGTTTCAGGCTCTGCTTGATGGTTTGGACGGCCTGCTCTGCTTGACCATTAGACATGGGTTTGAATGGTGCTAACCTTACATGCTTGATACCATTGAGTTTCATAAACTCTTGAAACTCCAAACTCGTGAAGCACGATCCGTTGTTGCTCACAACGATGTCGGGCAGACCATGAGTGGCGAACATGGCACAAAGGCTCTCAATGGTGGCTGTGGATGTGCTGGATGACATGATTACACATTCTATCCATTTAGAATACGCATCCACCACCACTAAAAACATTTTGCCCAGGAAAGGACCTGCATAGTCGATGTGGATCCTCGACCATGGTTTGGATGGCCATGACCATATGACCACGGAGATTCCACTGGTGCATTGCTTAACTGCATACAAGAGTTGCACTGATGCACACATGACTCCAAATCAGAGTCAATGTCAGGCCACCAAATATGAGACCTGGCAATGGCCTTCATCATCATCATACCAGGATGGATACTATGTAAATCCCGTACAAATCTCTCTCTGCCTTTCTTGGGCATAACAACACGATTACCCCATAGCAAACAATCAGATTGAATGGATAGTTCGTCTTTGCGACGGTTGTAAGGTTTGGTCTCATCACACACTTCCCTGGGAATGGCCGACCAATCACCACTAAGGACGCAACGTTTTACAACCAATAAGATCGGATCCTGGCTGGTCCAGGTCCTAACTTGTTGAGCAGCGACGGGCGGCCCTTCACTCTCAAAGGCATCCATGACCAACAGTAGGTCTGCGGGCTGTGGCGTTTCCACCTCCGACGTGGGTAACAGTAAACAGCTCAATGCATCGGCACAATTCTCGGTGCCAGTTCTATGGCGAATGACATAATCATAGGCAGATAATGTCAGCGCCCACCTCTGGATGCGGGACGACGCATTGGTATTGATACCTGTATGCTCTGAAAACAAAGATATGAGCGGCTTGTGATCGGTTTCAAGCTCGAAACGAAGCCCAAACAGATACTGGTGCATCTTTTTAACCCCATATACGCAGTCTGAAGCTTCTTTCTGTACCATGCCGTAGGCTCTTTCCGCTTTCGACATGCGTATGCAACGGGTCGTAATTTGCCCAACTCATTGGATTGTTGGAGCACGCAACCAACCCCATGTGATGAAGCGTCACAGGCCAATACTAAATGCTTGCACGGGTCATAATGTACCAGCAATTTGTTGGAACAAAGCAGATTTCTAGCCTTCTCGAAGGTGCTGTCTTCAGATACACCCCAAACCCAGTTGTCGCCTTTTCTGAGCAGCATGTGCAGTGGCTCTAATAATGTGCTCAATTTAGGTAAGAAATTACCGAAGTAGTCGAGAAGACCAAGGAACGAACACAGCTCCGTCACATTCTGGGGTCTGGGTGCATTTTTGATGGCCTCTGTTTTTGAGTCCGTAGGCCTGATGCCGTCAGCAGCAATCCCTTCCCAGGAATTTGACTTCCAGTGCCATAAAGATGCACTTCGAACGTTTCAGCCTGACCCCCACTTTGTCCAGACAACAAAGAACCTCTTCCAGGTTGTGCAGGCGTTCGGCAGTGTCACGACCCTGTGACCAGAATGTCATCTTGGAACAGCACGGTTCTAGGGACGGACTTCAGTAAATTGTCCATGTTTCTCTGAAATATGGCTGCAGCCGAGCGAATTCCGAAAGTGAACAGCCCTTTATTGATATTGCGTATTGATGCACGTAATTTCTTCGATGATTCGACAAGCTCATGTGTCATATAGGCCAACATCAGATCCAATTTGGTGAACGACTTTCCCACAGCTAGCGTTGCAAACAGGTCATTAACCTTTTGTAACGGGTACTGATCCTGTTTCGAAATTTGGTTGATTGTAACCTTGTAGTCTCCACAAATCCTGACAGTGCCATCACTCTTCAGCAGAGGAACAATGGGACTAGCCCATTCATTAAATTCGACCGGTGAAACATTGGAGTTTTTCCAGTTCGATTTTGACCTCCCTCATCATGTACGGGACCGCCCGGGCTTTGTGATGGACGGGTCTTGCATCCGAGTCCAGGTGGATCTGCACCTTGGTTCCTATGAAGTTGCCGATGCCCAGTTCAAACAGCGAGGGAAATTTGCTCAGCACTTGAGCACACGAAGCGTCATCCACCGATGACAAAGCTTTAATATCGTTCCAGTTCCACTTTATTTTTTCGAGTCAACTCCTGCCGAACAGCGTTGGACCCTTGCCTGGAACAATCCACAGCGATGGATCATGAACCGCCCCATCGTACAACACCTTGACAGCTGCACAGCCAATCACTGGTATGAGCTTTTTGGTGTAGGTATGCAATTTTGCATTTACTGGACTCAGCTTGAGTTTCACAGCCTTGGTGTCCCTCAGCTTTTCGAAAATCCTCCAGCTCATAATTGACTGACTCGCACCCGTGTCTAATTCCATAGATACCGGCATGCTGTTCAATTTTACTTCAATCATTATTTGTTGGCTCTTTGTCAGGAACATAGAAAATAGGTGCAGGAGTAGGCCATTCGGCCCTTCGAGCCTGCTGATCATGCAACTTCAGTACCCCATTCCTGCTTTCTCTCCATACCCCTTGATCCCTTTAGCCGTAAGGGTCACATCTAACTCCCTTTTGAATATATCTAATGAACTGGCCTCAGCAACTTTCTGTGGTAGAGAATTCCACAGGTTCAGAATTCTCTGAGTGAAGAAGTTTCTCCTCATCTCGGTCCTAAGTGGCTTACCCCTTATCCTTAGACTGTGACCCCTGATTCTGGACTTCCCCCAACATCGGGAACATTCTTCCTGCATCTAACCTGTTCAATCCCGTCAGAATTTTATATGTTTCTATGAGATCCCCTCTCATTTTTCTAAATTCCCGTGAATATAAGCCTAGTCGATCCAGTCTTTCTTCATATGTCAGCCCTGCCATCCCGGGAATCAATCTGGTGAACCTTTGCTGCACTCCCTCAATAGCAAGAATGTCCTTCCTCACGAATGTACACTATGCACTTCCTCCTTGGGTATCTCGGGTTGCATTGCTGGATCCGCTCCGGATCGGTCATCATCATCCACGTGGTGTGTCGCAGCACGCTTGCTGAGCTGCGGACACATCCGCTGAATGTGCCCCATTTTCGCACAGCCTCTACAAATATACTGTCTGAAACGGCACTGATGAGGCCAATGATTGCCCCCACAATGCCAACAGGGTGAAATCGGATTCGTGCCCAATGGCGGACTTCGAGCAGCTACAGGTTTCGCAAACACAGTCGGGTAGGTCCTGCCAGGTGCAGCTCTGCCAATCAACGACACAGTCTCGTGCAGAGTACTTGCCGTGGAGTTCCTACTCTGCGAGGATATCTGCTTTGTACTATCAACCATGGTCAGGCAAGCCTGGGCGATCGTGATGGCCCTCCTCAGATCCAGCATCTCCGCAGCCAGCAGCTTCCGCAGGATCACCTCATGGTTTATGCCTATTGCAAAGACGTTGCGCAGCATGTCTTCCAACACGGTTCAAAACTTACACGGCCCATCGAGACGTCTCAGGTCGGCAACAAATTCCACCATATCCTGGCCCTCAGAACGAACAGGCTTGTAAACGCGATATCTCAAGATAATGATGCCTTCTTTAGTTTTGAAATGGTCCCAAATCAGAGCACACAATTCCTCATAGGTCTTTTCCGTTGGACATGCAGGTGAGAGCAGATTCTTTATGAGGTCATAGATTTTTGGACCACAAACCATGAGGAAAACCGCCCTGCGCCTAACTGCATCAGTGGTCTTCATCCATCTTGTTGGCCATGAGGACTGGTCGAGGTGATCTGTAAAATTCTCCCAGTCCTCCCTCCACAAATCGCTCCAGGATTCCAATGATGCTCATTTTTTTGTGTGTGTGAAAGTTCGTATTGAGCCTCGTCACCAAATGTTGCATATGCAATAACTCAAAAGGCTTATTCTCATTCAGGTGCGACCTGATTCTACTTTATTAGCTCTCAAAGTGAGGATTAAACATGGAGGCTTGTTTTATATACAAGTGCTGCACGTGTGTGTCTGTGGCCCAATGACCTCAGACGGTCGCTCCCCCTGGTGGCAGGTGCACCCAGGCATACATAAATTTCACCAAGAATTTTGTAATGTATCAGTTCTTGGCCTGGTTGAATTCTGCCACATCTCAAGAATTAATTGGAAAAAATGGAGACCGTACTAAGATCCTATTGACAGCACTGATGTGCCAGATATACCATGGTATTTTTGACTATGTAATGATGGTTAAGAGCTGCATTGTGGTCTGTGTATAGCTCTGTTATAGCAGGTCATGTAAAGGAAGACATATTGCAGACATGAATGAAGACAATATGGGCTGGATTTTCAGTCTTCTGCCACCCCGGTTAGCACCCCGGAAGGGTGGCAATGGCGGCAGTAAGCACTTCCGGGCGGCCGGCCGGCCAGCTTCCAGCACCCCGTCGGGACATTTGGTGCCAGTTTCAAGGGGGCGCGGATCATTACTGCCCTGAAGTGGAGAGTCGGCATGCAACGCTCTTTGGTTGCGACACCGGCTTGATATTTGGATCGCGCGCAAACCGTAGCGCTCCGTAGAGCGCCCTGGTGGAACGCCCGTGGAAGCTGGTGTTCCAAGCTGTAGTGGCCGCAGTGAGGTAAGTAATGTCGACCTAAGGTAAGTGTGATTGATTTTTTTTTGCGATTTATGTTGTGGTGGCATGAATTAATTTTTGGGAATGTTATTGATTTTTTTTCCAGATTTTGTTTTCCCCCCCGAGACCCCTCTTGGGTCCCTCCGAGGTCGGCTGTTTAGCTCGGGATTGTCACTTGCTCAGCCGGCCTAGCGCCCGAAAAGAGGTGTGCATTGCCTCCCTTTGCGCTCCGCTCCATCCCAGGGCCCAGCTGATGAATTTTGTGGCGGCAGACGCAAACCATTTGCCGTCACAAAATTTAACGCTCCGCTTGGAGTAATGCCGCAACAGAGGCGTGAACGAATTTCCACCCCTATGGGTTCACAATGATATAAATCGACATCTATTCATTCAACCTTTTCTTTGGGCTTTGCATTAGCCCAAAAAAGTGAGCATGCTCTTTCATGGTGGCTCTCAACCATGGAAATAATATTTGGTTGGCCAAGAAACATAAATTGAGTTCAGAGTCCAGTTGCTGTTTACAGAGAATGCACATGGTTGTTTCAAGAGGCCTCGGGAACAGGCACCACAGAAAAGGTGATATTTCAGTGTGACAACAAAATTAATTCAATTTACAATTGTTGGCCTCCAAATAAGCAGTGCTGTATTTTTTGGCTATGTGAAGCTGGTGCAGAGTATTGCGATGTTGATGCACTAGTCTAGATGGCCAGTCTTAATAATTGGGTTAGACAGGAGGCACACTCGGTTAGAAATCAGAGAAAGGCCTTTATTGCTGCTGTCCCTGACAATATTTTGTGCTTTTCATCAGAAGGCCCTGAAATATTGAATCGACAAGGCATTGCCTTCTGCACACTCACATTTTAGTAAGTCCAGCAGTTACACTGTCAACAAGGATGAGCTAAATGTAGTTGGCAATTTGCAGACACACAGCAGGAACACACCAGAAACTCATGAAGACAAATTGAACAAATAAATACATTGTGTCAGTTGCTTGCCCCTTCCTGCTCTTTATCCATTTTTATCCTGGAGGATCAGCACTTCTTGTATGAACGTGCTGATTTCTTATGGTTGGTCCTATGAATTCCCATCTGTCTTCATTTTATTTTGCATGTGTGATTGCTTCACATCATCAGATGCTGTTGCAAAGTGGCCATTAAATCATCACTTCCATTAAATTGTTGCAACAACAGTGTTATATGAAGACTCAACTTGTTTATTGGAAAATTGTTCATCTCAAATTTATCTCTGAGGAACAACTGTGTGTTGCTTGTGATCGCCTCTTTCTATCTTGGCCTATTTATTGCTGGGTTTCTTTGCTGGCAGAATGAAAGCAGCAATAATCGGTACTTTCTGATGAGAGACGGAAGCTTTGTGCCGCGGTATCAATCCCATTCAATATGCTACAAAAATGTTGCCTTCAGAAATGACCCCTGCACCTGCAGTATTCATACATTTAACAGTGGAGTATTGATCTAAACTAATGGTATTTGGATTTAAATGTCTCCTCCAATCCCTTTTCTAGCTCCAGGGATTGCCTGTGTTGCACTAAAGAGAGTAAATCTGCCTTTTCCACAGTAGGGTATGGCTCAGCCAGCTCCAAAGCACAGCAGTTTAAAGAAAGCAGCCCATTTCACAAAGAAGTCAGTGCCTGTACCTATTCACCTGTACAATCATCACCCATTCCTCTGAGCCCTGTGATGCTACATTGTGGAGATGTACAGCTCATAACACAGGATATTTTCACAGTGAGGGACTTGAAATCATAGAATGATACAGCATTAAAGGAGGCCATTTGGCCCAGTATGTCTGTATTGGCTCTTTGCAAGAGCCATCCAAATTAGTCTCCCTTCCCTGCTCTTTCACAATAAACCCGGCAAATTTATCCATTTCAACTAAATATCCAATTCCCTTTTGAAAGTTATTATTGAATCTGTTTCCACCACCCTTTCAGGCAGTGCAATCCAGATTGTAATAACCCACTACATTAAAAAATTCTCCTCATTTTCCCGCTGAAACAATTTAATTGATCAATTATCTTATTGCTGCGTGTGGGACTTTGCAGTGCTGCGTTGATTCTCTACATTGTAATAGTGACTGTGCCCCAAAATGTGCTTCATTGGCTGTAAAGCAGTTTGGGACATTTGGAGGTCGTGAAAAGTGCTATATAAATGCAAATTCTTCTGTTCTTTTTTTTGTCCTTTTCTTTTAAGCAGTTGCTACTTGGCCAGTTCTCTTCTACTTGAACATCTTATAGCATCTTTTTCTCTTTCTGCTTTGATGCATTGTCATTTTTACGAGCAATTTTTTTTATTATTGTAGATAGAGCTTTTTCCTCAATTGAGTATAAGATCACAAAAATAATATAGCTACAAGAAGGATCTAACATAAAGAAGAAAGAGTTCTCAAAGTGCTTTACAGCCAATGAAGTACTTTTGGAGTGTAGTCACTGTTGGAATGTAGGAAACGCGGCAGCCAATTTGCGCACAGCAAGTTCCCACAAACAGCAATGTGATAATGACCAGATAATCTATTTTGTTGTTATGTTGATTGAGGGATAGATATTGGCCAGGACACCAGGGATAACTCCCCTAAGAACAGAAGAACATAAGAAATAGGAGCAGGAGTAGGCCATTTGGCCCCTCAACCCTGCCCTGCCATTCATGGCAGATCTTTTACCTCAACTCCGCTTGCCTGCACTATCCCCATATCCTTTGATTCCCGTAATATTCAAAAATCTATCGATCTCTGTCTTGAATATACTCAACAACTGAGCTCCCACAGCCCGCTGGGATAGAGAATTCCAAAGATTCACAACCCTGAGTGAAAAAATGTCTCCTCATTTCAGTCCAAAGTGACCGACCCCTTAGTTTGAGACTGTGACCCCAGGTTCTAGACTCCCCAGCCAGGGGAAATATCCTCCCTGCATCTACCCTGTCAATCCCTGTAAGAATTTTGTATGTTTCAATGAGATCACCTCTCATTCTTCTAAATTCTAGAGAATATAGGCCTAGAATCTGGTTATTAAATACCACCAGTTTGATTAATAAGGTAAAATTGTATACTAATCATAAGCCACAATTAATATATCAAGACTCGTATGTATAATCTAAATACAGTTTGGTACTGAGCATGCTGTATTATTTGGGAATGCTGTGCTTTGGATTAGGTGTGAAACTGAGGTCCCATCTGCTGTTAAGATGACAATAAAGATTCTATACGATAAAGATTCTATCCTCATTTGAGGAAAGAGAGGGGTTTTCTCTGGTTCTCCCAGTCCCTCAAAGGACACCAGCAAGAAAAGACTAACAGTTCATCTCATTGTGATGTGCAAAACTGCTGGCGTGAAATGGCTGCCATGTTTGCCAAAATAAATCTCTTTAAAAAGTGGTTTGTTGTGTGAAAAGCTTGGAGATGTTTTGAAGAGATGCGACATAAATGTAATTATTACTTTTGAATATCCTGTTAGAACAGTTGTAGCAGAATAATGGAGCGCATGTAAGGTAACCTTTCCCTCAAGCCTTGGCAGATGAGAAAAGGGGAAGATGCCAGATGAACAATAATTGTTGTGCTGTTTAGAGCCTCGGCCTTGTATTTCCCTGAGCCATCCGTTACACATCTGAAAATGTGCACATCGGCAGATGGAGGAACTAGTTATTTCAAACTTCAATTAGTTACTAATACAGCAGCCACTGTTGCATCAGCTTGTACCCGGAAGAATGACACTGGGTAAATTGCTGAGTGTTTTGTATATTTTGAAGAATGAAATTATATACAAAACCACTGCAATTGAGAGAGAGGCAGTCAAAGTGCAACAAATTATGGAGATATTAGAGATGCAGCTGCCAGTATGACTTTGAAAAACATTTTTTTTTAATTACTTTCTCATTTCCACTGTACATTTTTATTGTGTCTGTGCATTACCATTTCTCTTCCAGTATTTTTTTTTATATACAGATGTAGTATGCTTCTTTCTCAGGGATTTTTTAATCCAGTTTGCATTTCAATACATGCAGTATTGATGTTATGGTCATGGTTCAATCATGATCCATGTGATTAATGCAAAGGACAAATGACAAGGCGTATGATAGCATGGTGGTATAATCACCCACACTCCCCCACACACTTCCCGCCTCACCCCCAATATCCTGATTTTAGCCGTCTGATTGTAACGGTGGTCCCACTGAGCAGAGGCCATGGCCCTCCACAGGGAGGGCAATCAGAGGGTGATCTTGGTAATAAGGTTACCAACCCATATTTGTGGTATGGAATGGTGTACAGCAGAGAATACCTAACAAAAGGTAGGCGACAGAGAGTGAGTGTCTTGCTGATGAAGCGGCAGTAACAGAATGTCTTTACATGCACCGAGATTGAATAAAACAAGACAGGAAGGAAAACTTGGATTTATATAGCGCCCTTCCCGACCATTGGGCTTCTCAAAGTGCTTTACAGTCAATGAAGTACTTTTGGAGTGTAGTCACTGTTGTAAAGTTGGAAAAGCGGCAGTTAATTTGCACACAGCAAGCTCCCACAAAAAACAATGTGTTAATGACCAGATAATCTGTTTTTTTTTGTTGCATTGATTGAGGGATAAATATTGTCCAGAACACCGGGGATAACTCTCCTGTTCATCTTCAAAATAGCGCCATGGGATCTTTTACGTCCATTTGAGAGCAGACGAGGCCTCGGTTTAACATCTCATCTGAAAGACGGCACCTTGGACAGTGCAGTGCTCCCTCAACACTGCACTGGAGTGTCAGCCTAGATTTTCCTTTGTGCTCAAGTACCTGGAGTGGGACTTGAACCTACAACCTTCTGACTCAGAGGCGAGTATGCTATCCACTGAGCCACAGCTGACAATGTAGAAGCCCAATAGAATGGACAATAGAATGAAATTTATTGCTAAAATATCTAATTTATGCAAGTCATGTATTATGTTTTAGAACATAAGAACATAATAAATAGGAGCAGGAATAGGCTATTTGGCCCCTCGAGTCTGCTCTGCCATTTAATAAGATCATGGCTGATCTGATTTTGGGCTCAGCACCACTTCTCTGCCCGCTCGCCATAAGCCTTCACTCCCTTATCTTTCAAAACTCTGTCTATCTCCACCTTAATTATATTCAATGACCCAGCCTCCACAGCTCTCTGGGACAGAGAATTCTAGATTTATGACCCTCTGAAAGAAGAAATTCCTCCTCATCTCAGTTCTAAAAGGGCGATCCCTTATTCTTAAACTATGCCCCCTAGTTCTAGATTCCCCCACGAGTGGAAACATCTCTCTGTATCTACCTTGTCGAGCCCCCTCAGTATCTTATATGTTTTAATAAGATCACCTCTCATTCTTCTAAATTCCAATGAGTGTAGGCCCAACCTGCTCAACCTTTCTTCATAAGTCAACCCCTTCATCTCAGGAATCAACCTAGTGAACCTTCTCTGAATTGCCTCCAATGAAATTATATCCCTCCTAAATAAGGAGACCAAAACTGTACGCAGTACTCCAGATGCGGTCTCTCCAATACCCTCTACAGTTGTACCAGGACTTCCCTGTTTTTATACTCCATCCCCCTTGCAATAAAGGCCAACATTCCATTTGCCTTCCTGATTACTTGCTGTACCTGCATACTAACATTTTATGTTTCATGCACAAGGACCCCCAGGTCCCTCTGCACTGCAGCATTTTGTAATTTCACTCCATTTAAATAATAATTTTCTTTTTTAATTTTCCTGCCAAAGTGGATAACCGCATGCTTTCCCACATTATACTCCATCTGCCAAATGTTTGCCCACTTGCTTAGCCTGTCTATATCCCTTTGCAGATTCTTTGTGTCCTCCTCACAACTTGCTTTCCCACCCATCTTTGTATTATCAGCAAACTTGGCTCCATTACACTCGGTCCCTTCATCCAAGTCATTAACATAAATTGTAAATAGTTGAAGTCCCAGCACCGATCCATGTGGCACCCCACTAGTTACCGTTTGCCAACCAGAAAATGACCCATTTATCCCAACTCTGTTTTCTGTTCGTTAGCCAATCCTCTATCCATGCTAATATATTATCCCCAACCCCGTGAGCTCTTATCTTGTGCTGTAACCTTTTATGTGGCACCTTATCGAATGTCTTCTAGAAATCCAAATACATCGCATCCACTGGTTCCCCCTTATGCACCCTGCTCGTTACATTTTCAAAGAACTCCAGCCAATTTGTCAAACATGATTTCCCTTTCATAAAACCATGCTGACTCTGCTTGACTACATTTTGATTTTCCAAATGTCCTGCTACCGCTTCCTTAATAATGATCTCCCAACGACAGATTGTTAGGCTAACTGGTCTATAGTTTCCTGCTTTCTGTCTTCCTCTTTTAATTACATTTGCAGTTTTCCAATCTGCTGGGACCTCTCCAGACTCCAGGGAATTTTGGTAGATTGCAACCAATGCATCCACTATCTCTGCCGCCACTTCTTTTAAGACCCTAGGATGCAGGACATCAGGTCCAGGGGACTTGTCTACCTTTAGTTCCATTATTTTACCGAGTACTTTTTCTTTATTGATAATTGATTCTTTTGAGTTCCTCCCTCCCTATAGTCCCTTGATTATCTATTATTGGGATGTTTTTAGTGTCTTCTACTGTGAAGATCGATACAAAATATTTGCTCAAAGTCTCTGCCATTTCCCTGTTCCCCATTATGAATTCCCCAGTCTCATTCTCCAGGGGACCAACGTTTACTTTAGCTACCCACTTCCTTTTTTATATCCCTGCAGAAGCTCTTACTATCTGTTTTTATATTTCTTGCTAGTTTACTCTCATAATCCACCTTCTCTCTCTTTATTAATTTTTTAGTTATCCTTTCTGGTTTTTAAAAATTTCCCAATCCTCTGGCCTCCCACTAGTCTTGGTCACATTGTATGCCCTTGTTTTCACTTTGATCCCATCCCTTATTTCCTTTGTTACTCACGGATGGTTATCCCTTCTCTTACAGTCTTTCCTTCTCATTGGGATATATTTTTGTTGCGAGTTATGAAATATCTCCTTAAATGTCTGCCACTGCTCATCAACCGTCTTGCACTTCAATCTATTTTCCCAGTCCACTTTAGCCAGCTCTGCTTTCACACCTTTGTAATTGCCTTTATTTAAGATCAGGACACTGGTTTGAGACCCAGATTTTCACCCTCCAATTGAATTTGAAATTCAACCATGCTGTGATCACTCTTTCCTAGATGATCCTTTACTATGAGATCATTTATTAATCCTGTCTCATTACACAGTACCAGATCTAAGATAGCCTGCTCCCTGGTTGGTTCCACAACCTGCTGTTCAAGGAAACCATCCCGGATACACTATGAACTCCTCCTCAAAGCGACCTTGGCCCATTTGATTTGTCCAATAAATATGAAGATTAAAATCGGCCATGATTATTGCCGTACCTTTCTTGCAAGCCTTCATTATTTTTTGATTTATACTCTTTCCAACAGTGCAGCTACTGTTAGGGGGCCTATAGACTATGCCGCCAGTGACTTCTTCCCCTTATTATTTCTTATTTCCACCCAAACTGATTCTACATCTTGATCTTCTGAGCCAAGATCATTTCTCACTACTGTACTGATCTCATCCTTTATTAACAGAGCTACCCCACCTCCTTTTCTTTTCTGCCTATCCTTTCGAAATGTCAAGTATCCCTGAATATTCAGTTCCCAGCCTTGATTACCTTGCAACCACATCTCTGTAATGGCTATCAGATCATACCCATTTATTTTTATTTGTGCCATCAATTCATCTATCTTGAGCCTTTAATTTTGTCTTTTTACCATTTTTCCCTACTCTAACCCTTTTTGCTGGTACACTCTTATGTTTGTATGCTCCGCCCCTTCCTCTCACACTCTGGTAATCATTACTCATATCGCTACCCTGCACTATTGCTTTGTCCTATCTCTTTAACTTTCTAAATTTCCCCTCACTTGAAATCTCCCCACCCCCGCCCCCAATAGTTAGTTTAAAGCCCTGTCTACAGCCCTAGTTATTTGATTCACCAGGACACTGGTCCCACCACAGTTCAAGTGAAACCCGTCCCAACAGCTTGCTGTTTCCCCAGTACTGGTGCCAGTGCCCTGTAAATTGAAACTCATTTCTCCCACACCAATCTTTGAGCCATGCATTCAACTCTCTGATCTTATTGACCCTATGCCAATTTACTCATGGCTCAGGTTGTAATCCAAAAATTGTTACCTTTGTGGTTCTGTTGTTTAATTTAGCCCCTACCTGCTCATACTCCCTTAGCAGTACCTATTTCTTAGTCCTACCCTATGCCGTAGGACTAAGGCGCGATACTGAGCCGCCTATCCAGTACCTGCTGCCCTTCGGCCAGCCGGCCCAGCCCAACAACGCACTCTGGGTCCCTTTGGCCAGCCGGCCTGGCCCAACAACACACTCTGGGTCTCTTCGGCCAGCCGGCCCGGCCCAATGATGCACTCCGGGTCCCTTCAGCCAGCTGGTCTGACCCAGCCTCGCACTCCAGGTCCCTTTGGCCAGAGGGCCTGGCCCAGCCTTGCACTCTGGGTCTCTGCAACCAGTTGGCCCGGTGCAACGACGGGCTGTACCTGCCCTCAGTCAGTAGCGGTGAACACTAACTTTTAAACAACTTGATTTACATTTTAGACTTTTTTAATCAACTTTTATTGAACTCTTAATCTATTTATTAAACCTTCAATCAACCTGTGTAAGTATTTTTTTTAAACACTTTGGAAATACTTTTAAACTCTTAAACTTTTAAAACAACTTGGAAACCTTTGGGGAAATTTTTAAATAACTTTGGAAACCTTGGAAGAGACTTTCTAAAACATCTCTCGGAACCCCAACAGACAGCTGACCTTCCCAATGCCTGCCCTCCAACCAAGCCTCGGGCCATCTACCATAAATGGCGCTACTCGGCACCGAGCTTGCAACCAACACCTCGTCGTAGGCAATTAGGCTTATACAGCAGTGCCTGGTCTCTAGATGTCTTGGACCCCCTTGCCACTGGACCAAGACCTTGCTCAGCTAAGCCCGTGTGATTGCCGGTGTGCAGCGGCCACCCCACGTTAAAAGAAGTCACGTACAGGCATCTTCCACTCCGTTAATATGAAGTTCGGGACCTGGAACATCAGGACCCTCATGGACAATTCCAACAGCAACAGGCCGGAATGCCGCAACGCCATAGTTGCCGGGAACTTAGACATTTTGACATCGACATCGCCGCCCTAAGCGAGACCCGGCGGGCAAAGGAAGGCCAGCTCAAGGAACAAGGTGGAGGTTACACCTTTTTCTGGAAAGGAAAACCAGAGGAAGAATGCCGCCTTCATGGAGTCGGCTTCGTCGTCAAAAATGAACTGGTCGACCACCTCAAAAACTCCCCCTGTAGGGTTAACGAACACCTCGTGACTCTTTGCCTTACCCTATCCCAGAACCAATGCACCACAGTCATTAGCCTGCAATGGATGAGGCTAAAGAGGGTTTTTATTCCAACCTCGAGACATCCCTGTTCCGCGTCCCCACGGGCGACAAATTGATCCTCCGAGGTGACTTTAATGCTAGGGTCGGCAAAGACACAGCCCTCTGGGGAGGCGTGATTGGCAGAGAGAGGGTAGGGAAAACCAACTCCAGCTGTACCCTCCTCCTGTCTAGAACATGAACTCATCACCAACACCCTGTTCCGCTAGAGGGACAAATACAAGGCATCGTGGCAACACCCTTGCTCCAAACACTGGCACCTGCTCGACTATGTCATCGTCCGAGCCAGGGATCGCAAGGATGTGCGCATCACCCGCGCCATGACAGGAGCTGACGACTGCTGAATGGACCATCGCCTAATCCGATCCATCATTGTTATTAACATAGCCCCAAAGCAGAGGGGACAGCAGAAGCAGTGCCGCAAAAAAGATAATGTCGGGGCACTTAAAGACCCAGCTAAGAGAGCCCTATACAGCCAGCGCCTCACAGCTAATCTGGCATGCCTTGATGACCCTGACATGCTGAATGCTCACAGTGCTTGGTCTGCCCTCCAGGTCTCTATAACCAGTGCCTGTGAAGAGACACTTGGTTACTCAACCAGAAAACATCAGGACTGGTTTGATGAAAATGATCAGGAGACCCAAGAACTAATAAATCGTAAGTGCAGAGCATTTCTGAGCCTCAAGCAACAGCCCATCTTGTGAGCAGCAAAGCAACGTTACAGACGGCTCAAGGCTGAGGTCCAACAAAAAACCCGGGACCTAAAGAACAGATGGTGGATGGAGAAAGCACAGGAGATACAACAACTCGCCGACAGCCACAATATGAGAGGATTCTTTATTGCAGTCAAGACCACCTACAGTCCAAACTCCCAAGGCCCCACCGCACTCCTAGCCAAGAACGGGGAAACAGTCATCAAGGACACCGAGGCTGTCGGGGCCTGCTGGAAGGAGCACTTTGAAGATCTCCTCAATCGAAACTCTGCCTTTGACTCAAGTGTTCTCAACTCCACCCCGGAGCATGCGACCCGCCACCACCTTAGTGAAACTCCAACGCTGCACGAGGTAGGCAAAGCCATAAAACAGCTCAAGAATAACAAAGTGACGGGTGCGGAAGGAATTCCTGCTGAGGCGCTAAAGTATAGCGGAGAGGCGCTGTTGGCATGGATACGTGACCTCATCTCATCTGGAGGGAGGAGAGCATGCCGGGAGATCTGAGAGATGCAGTGATCGTGACCATCTTTAAAAAGGGGGACAAGTCCGACTGTGGCAACAGGGGAATCTCCCTGCTTTCAGCCACGGGGAAGGTTATCGCTGGAGTTCTCCTCAACCGTGTTCGTCCTGTGGCCGAGGAGCTCCTCCCAGAATCACAGTGCGGATTTCGTCCCCTACGGAACACAACGGACACGATCTTTGCAGCGCGACAGCTGCAGGAAAAATGCAGGGAGCAGCAGCAGCCCTTATACATGGCCTTTTTCGATCTTACAAAGGTCTTTGACACTGTAAACCGTGAGGGCATATGGAGCGGCATCCTCCATTTTGGATGCCCCCAAAAGTTTGTCAACATCCTTTGCCTGCTCCATGACGACATGCAGGCCGTGATCCTTACCAACGGATCCATTACAGACCCAATCCACATCCGGACCGGGGTCAAACAGGGATGCGTCATCGCTCCAACCCTCTTCTCAATCTTCCTCGCAGCCGTGCTCCACCTCACAGTCAATAAGCTCCCCGCTGGAGTGGAACTAAATTACAGAACCAGTGGGAAGCTGTTTAACCTACGCTGCCTCCAGGTGAGGTCCAAGATCACCCCAACCTCTGTCGTTGAGCTACAGCACGGGGACGACGCCTGCGTCTGCGCACATTCTGAAGCTGAACTCCAGGATATAGTCGATGTATTCACCGAGGCATATGAAAGCATGGGCCTTACGCTTAACATCCGTAAGACAAAGGTCCTCCACCAGCCTGTCCTCGCCGCACAACACTACCCCCCAGGCATCAAGATTCACGGCGCGGCCCTCGACAACGTGGACCACTTCCCTTACCACGGGAGCCTCTTATCAACAAAGGCAGACATTGATGCAGAGATTCAACATCGCCTCCAGTGCGCCAGTGCAGCCTTCGGCTGCCTGAGGAAAAGAATGTTCGAAGACCAGGCCCTCAAATCTACCACCAAGCTCATGGTCTACAGGGCTGTGGTAATACCCGCCCTCCTGTATGGATCAGAGGCATGGACGATGTACAGAAGACACCTCAAGTCGCTGGAGATATATCACCAATGATGTTTCTGCAAGATCCTGCAAATCCCCTGGGAGGACAACGTACCAACATCAGTGTCCTCATCCAGGCTAACATCCCCAGCATTGAAGCACTGACCACACTCGATCAGCTTCGCTGGGCAGGCCACATAGTTCGCATGCCAGACACGAGACTCCCAAAGCAATTACTCTATGCGGAGCTCCTTCACGGCAAACGAGCCAAAGGTGGGCAGCGGAAACATTACAAGGACACCCTCAAAGCCTCCCTGGTAAAGTGCGACATCACCACTGACACTTGGGAGTCCCTGGCCGAAGACCACCCTAGGTGGAGAAAGTGCATCCGGGAGGGCGTTGAGCTCTTTGAATCTCTACGCCAAGAGCGTTAAGAGGTCAGGTGCAGGCAGCAGCGGAAGGAGCGTGCGGCAAACCAGTCCCACCCCCCTTCCCCCGACGAATGTCTGTCCCACCTGTGACAGGGTCTTTGGCTCTCGTATTGGACTGTTCAGCCACCAAAGAACTCATTTTAGTAGTGGAAGCAAGATTCCGAGGGACTGCCTATGATGATGATGTTGATACCTACATGCCGTTGGTACCTACATAGACCACGACAACTGGATCTTTCTCCTCCCTATCCAAGTTCCTCTCCAGCCATGAGGAAATGTCCTTAACCCTGGCACTGGGCAGGCAACATAGCCTTTGGGACTCACGCTCTGGGCTGCAGAGAAAAGTATCTGTCCCCCTAACTATACTGTACCCTACCACTAAAAATTTTTTTTTAACTCCCCCAACTTGAATGACTCCCTACACCACAGTGCTGTGTTCAGTATGCTCATCCGCCCTGCAGTCCCTGCTCTCGTACACACAGGGAGCAAGAACCTCGTATCTGTTGGACAAGTGCAAGGGCTGAGGCTCCTCCAATGGTACCTTCTGTATCCCCCTACCTGCCTCACTCGTAGTCACACTCTCCTTTCCCTGACCACGGACCAAATCTGAAGTGCTTAACCTAAGGGGTCTGACTGCCTCCTGAACAGAGTCCAGGTAACTTTCTCCCTCCCTGATGCATCGCAGTGTCCAAAGCTCAGACTCCAGCTCATCAACTCTGAGCTGAATTTCCTCGAGCTGCAGCCACTTACTGAAGATGTGGTTGCTGTGGATCACACTAGTGTCCACCTCTCCCACATGCTACAGCTGCAACACATCACCTGTCCTGCCATCTCTATTGTATTTTATTTAACTAATTAGGGTTTCAAGTTTTGAAATATCACTCAATTATCTACTTATAGTTATTAATCTAATTTATTAAATTTAGTTATATGCTTTAGGTCTTTACTGTAACTTAGCACACAGTCCTAATTTAACCCCATTTGTTTATAGTTATTTTTTATACATCAAGCAAGCACCTCTTACCCCCACCTCTCCAAATTCCCACACTCACCAAATTCCCTTGCACTCCGTTGAAATCTGTACTCAGGTGAAGCTGCTCTGCGCTAATACTCTTATTATTTATTCACTTACTTTTTTACTTACCCCGATTGAAATGTTTAATTTCCTGGTTCTTAGTTTAAACCAATGTCCTTGTTTGGAGAGAAAAAAAAATACTCATCAACCAATCACTTACCTGCTTTTTTGTGACATCACACTTTGATTTCTCCCAGCCCCCCCCCCCCCCTGCTGTTTTGTCGCACTCTTGAGTCGAAAGCAGTATGTCTGCTCCAGCTGCTGCTCGCAACTAGTTCGGTCTGGGCCTCGGGCTTTATTGAAGTGCTCCACTGCCGCCAGTTCCCTCACAGATCCATCCGCTCCCGCAGCTGCTCACAACTCCCAAATGGTGACAAGATGGACTAAAGCTTAACTTCTCAAAAGCCTAGCTTTAACCCATTCAGCATTCTTTCTCAGCTTCTGACAATGAATCCTCGGGGGATAGGGGAAGAGATGGAAGTTACCCCCCAAAGCAATAGCGAGCACTCCTCTCTCTGCTGTAAAACCACCAAACCTGGGCATCATTTGATTCTGAGATTGAAATTGGTAAAACATATTGATATGAATTGCTATTCAAGCTTGCGAGAAGGATAAAAATCAGGGGGTGGAAATTTTATCGCGCCTCTGTTGTGGCGTTAACCCGGCTGGAGCAGTAAACTTTGCGCCAGGAAAAGGTTTGCGTCTCCAACTGCAAAATTCAGCAGCTGGGCCCTGAGTGTGGAGCAGAGCTCTAAGGGAGGTGTTCCACATCTCATCGGGTGCTAGGCTGGCTGAGCAACTGAAGATCCCTAGCTGAACAGCCGGCCTTAGAGCGCAGTAAGAGAGGCTTCCGTGGAAAAAAAAATCTGAAAAAGAAACACCAAAAGCATTCCCAATACATTACTAACGCCACATCAACATAAATTGCAAAAAAATTTTAAAAATCACATTTACCTCAGGTCGACATTACTCCACTCACTGTGGCCGGTACAGCTTCCCGGAACACCCACTTTCACAGACGGTCCTACTAGGGCGTGCTATGGGGTGCTACGGATCAGGTGCGAAACAAATATCGAGATGGTGTCGCAACCGAGGCGTTGCATAACAGCTCGCCTCTCCCGGGCATTACTGCACAGTGCCCCTGCAAACCCAGCACCGAATATTCCAGTGGAATGCTGGAAGCTGGACACCTGCCCGGAAATGCTTTCCACCGCCATTACCTCCTCTCTGGGGCGAAAACTGAGACGGCAATAAGCTGAAAATCCAGTCCCTGATGTTTTATTTCATAATAAGAATCCATTCTAGGTGGTTCCTGTACAATGCTGTTTTTTTGTGGGAAGAAAATTAACATTGACATGTCTAACAATACCAGTCCTGTTTGAACCTGTGTTTGGTGTCGAGCACCAGGGAGACTGTTGTGCTAAAGGTAACTAACATCACTCAGCTTGCCCTTGGAATCGGTATGTTCTTGAAAAGATAAAATGGACTTGGGCACAATATAATGGGATATTTTTTTGAAATAAAAACCAAGAGTATAAGTAAATTACATGAAAATGTACTGATATATTGGACCAAACTGGGAACTTCTAATCTATGTTTTAAAGAATAATGATTTTTAGTTTATTGAACGGTAGTGCTCCTCCAGGGTTTATGAATAAGTTGAAATGGTAATATAATGGGATGTATAAAATTGGACTACAGGAAGTGACTGAGCGGATAAGATAGAAACAGGAAAATTACACCATCAAATGGAGTCTAAGCTCTTCACCCTAGGTGATTATAGGTGATTATATGACCAGAAGAGTTTAGGGAAAAAATGTGGAGTGTTCAGTGTATATACCATGCGTGTGCCGTGTATCTACCGTCAGTGTGTTCTGTTTATTTGGTCAGTGTGTGGTGTGTACTGACAGTGTGTTCTGTATAATCTGTCAGTATGTGGTGTATCTACTGTCAGTGTGTGAGTATGTTCTATATACTTTCAAGGTTGCCTTGGCAAGAGAAGGAGACAGTGAAATATTTTTGCATGTTCTAAATGCATGAAAGTTCCTTCTCTTCAGGACATTTGTAAGAATCTGAAGCAGGTGGATGAGTTGAAATATTTACTGGACTTTAATGAGCTCCATGGCAAATCTGCAAGTTAGTCACTTCCTCAGTTGGCGCATTCAATATCAGTATTACACTGAACTCTTCAGTTATTTCCTCAGATAAGTTCACTGTACTGAGAGAATTGGATAGTTTCCAGTCGAAGTGAAGATATTTCTCAAACTAGCAGCAGTTCGACTGATATATCTATCTCTTATTGTCAAACATACTCAACCAGCTACCAGGGATAAGGGAACTGTGCAAATTACAGGTGTGCTGAATAAAGCAAGGTGTATGGGAAAAGGGGTAAGTAATCAAGCCTTGTTAGTTGGCAACTCCATTTTTCAATATGCAGCCTGCAATCATTCTCGAGCACTCTTGTGTACCAAGCTGAAGGATATAGATAGCAGGCTGGGCTCCTTAATGAAGGGGGAGTGAGAGTGAAATGTGATGGGTTTTGCATGCAGGGTACCATATTATGGATAGAGTGTCTCTCCTTGTGAAGGCAAAAGGCCACAAATGTAATTAAAAGATAAATGTATGGCCTCTTGGATTTTATCCAGAATTACTAGATCATCAGAAGAGCAAGGCAGGAACAATTGTTTGGAGGCACAGGGGTAGATTTTCATCTTGCTGTCCATTGATTTCATTGGAAAGAAGAATCAGATGGTTTCTATAATGGCTGCCTGTTCCGCGTTGTCCATTTTGCGCGCGAACAACAAGCTGAAAATGTACCCCACTGTGTCAGAAGGAGGAACTGGTGTTTGTGAACAACTAGAGGACATTTTCTGGAGGAGGTCTAGTTTTCAGGAGCGAGGAGTTTTATTTGAACCTGAGCAGTTTGTCCTGGATGTGGAAAAAAAAATTAAGAGGTGGCCTGTAACTTTTTGGGATACAATACATGAGTAATTTGAGACGTGACATGCGGTAAGTATAGCTGGGGGAGATTTTAACCTTACTCGCTCAGCAGGAACCTGGCAGGTGGGCAGTTAAAATCGCCCTGGCTCTGACCTGTCCAAAAGCTGCAACATCTGCAATTTTAACCTGCTCTCCTGAGCAGGCAGCAAGGATGCGTCCAGAGCCAACAGCATCCTTCTGTACCGATGCATGTTGCAGCCCGATGACGTTATTGAGAACCAAACTTGGGCCTGAGTGGGCAATCCATTTGGAGTTAATATTGGGGCCAACCCAAAGCTCTCCACTACTCGTGTTTTCCTCACCTCATGTCTGCCTCTGTTGTAGACTAATTGCTAGAGATTGATTGCCATGATTAGTCAACAATCAACAACCAAGATGGTAGAAGGCAAACTGGATGGACTTTAGTCTTTTCTCATGTACCAATTCAATGTACCTAGGATGCATTGAAACAAACTAGTTTGGGGGCTAATTTAGTTAATGGGGTGTGTAGTACCTAAAGGTGAGTTGTGTGAATCTACTAAATGGAATGGCTTGTTAAACAGAGTGTAACGGGAAATTGGTGACAGTTGGAATATGGTGCAGAGGGGGAAGGAGGTTCTAAGTAATTTAAACCAAGGGACAATAGTAAATATATAAATAATCAGAGTAATTAAATAGATCAAAAGGGATTTTTTAAAGTAAAATGATGGGACAGCTGAGACCCGTTACTTGCAATTCCTGTGCCATGTGGGAACTCCAGGCCGCTTCACGTGTCCGGGATAACCACGTGCGCAGGAAGTGCCTCCAGTTGCTTGAACTCAAGCTCAGGGTTTCTGAGGTCAAGCAGCAGCTGGAGTCTCTGCAGGGCATACAGGAGGCTGAGAATTTCCTCAAGTGCACATTCCAGGAGTTGGTTTCCTCGCAGCTACAGAATGTTCAGGAGAATAGTAAGTGGGTGGCCATCCGGCAGGGTAGGAAGATGCAGGCAATGCAGGAATCCGCTGGGATTGTGGCACTCTCAAAGCGGTTTTCACCACTGAGTGCCAGTGAAGGTGGTGACAACTTGTGGGAGTGCAGTCCAGAGCACATCCACAGCACCGTGGGGCAAATGACTGCACAGGACAAGGGGGGTGGGGGGAGCACAGCAAATTGTAGAATCGCAGTGGCCGCAGGGAATTTGATAGTCGGGGAATTGACAGGTGTGAATCACACAGGTGTGTTGCCTCCCTGGTTCCAGGTTAAAGGTCATCACTGAGAGGGTTAAGAACATTTTGAGGGAGGAAGAGGAATATCCAGACCCCGTGGGAACCAATGACCTAGGATGGAAAAATGTTGCAGTCCTGCAGTCAAAGTTTCAAGAACTTGAGAGGAAGTTTAAAAAGCAGCATCAGAAAGGCAGTAATTTCTGATTACTCCCATTACCATGCACTAGTGAGTATAGGAATAGTAGGATAAAACAGGTTAATGTATGGCTGGAGAAATGGTGCAGCAGGGAGGACTTCAAATTTTGGGGGCATTGGGACCAGTTCTGGGGCAGAAGGAACCTGCTCAAGGTTGCATCTCAACAGAGCTGGCACCAATGCCCTTGCAGGAAGGTTAACTAGTGCTGTGTGGTGGGTTTAAACTAATTTGGCAGGTGGATGGGAACCAGGATGCAACATTAGAGAGGAAAAACAAGGTGCACAGGGGACTGGGAGAGGCAATTATCTCCTTCCCCCCCATCTCCTTTCCCCCCCATCTCCTTTATCCCCTTCTCTCCCCTCCCCCCTTCTCCCCCCTCCCCCCTTCTCCCCCCTCCCCCCTTCTCCCCCCTCCCCCTTCTCCCCATCCCTCCCCCTTCTCCCCCTTCCCTCCCTCTGCTCCCCCCTCTCTCCCTCTGCTCCCCCCTCTCTCCCTCTACCCCCTACCCTCTGTTCTACACCAGTTGCTCCTAAAAATCAGGAGCAAATCATGTGGAAACTTGGGGCCATAGAATCTATTTGGTTAGAATTAAGGATCAATAGAGGATCTATTACACTACTGGGTGTATACTATAGAACACCAAATAGTGGAAAAGAGATAGAGAAGCAAATTTTCAGACAGATTACAGAAAGATACAAGAGCTACAGTGTAGTGATAATGGGAGACTCCTAATATAGACTGGTATAGTAACAGTGTAAAGGTTAAAGACGGGGAGGAATTCCTGAAATGTGTTCAAGAGAACTTTCTTGATCAGTGTGTTTTCAGCCCAACGAGGAAGGAAGCAGTGGATCTGGTTCTGAGGAATGAAGTGGAGCAGGTTGGGCATGTTTCAGTGGTAGAGCATTTGGGGAACAGTGATCATAATGGCCCTGAAATTCCGTTCGACCTCTTCCCGCGGGGAAACTACCTTAAAAAAAGCATTTATCTGCTGCTGCTGCGACTGTCCGAACTTCCGAGTCTGAGGCCCAGAGGTGACTGCGCGCACAGCTCGTGTACGTGGGGATGTGCGCAGGCCGGGATCTAGTGACAGTTGCCAATCAGGTACAGTATAATTTCTCATTCATAGCAATAGGAGTTCCGTAAGTACCTTTAATAAAACACCTTAAAGCCAACCCTCAAGTACTTTGCAATATGTCAACATAATTTCAATATTACTTACAAATACAGATATTCTGGAAGTATGGAACTCCTATTGATATGAATGAGAAATCCCCTACAAACACTTAAAAACCAATAAAAAATAGAAAATAAAGTACACACTTAACATCCATTTAAATTAAAGTTGTTATAAAAAAAAGTTTTCCGACTTAAAATTTTTTTTTTATTCACACTTAAAACAAACTTACCATAGTGGGGAGAGTTTTTAAACATAAAAAGTGCTTTTATAACTTTATTTTTTATTTGTATGTGTATTTTTAACCACTTGCATCAGTAAAAGTAGGCTATACGCCTGCTTTTTCAGGTGCAGGATTTTAAAGGACATTTGCAGGGCAAGATATTCGTAAATATTGGAAATCTTACCCTGCAGGTATCCTAGCTGCCGAGATGCAGCCATCTGTCAAGACCAAAAACTTGACTGATCAGAAATGATGGTTTCCAGCGTATGCGCATTACGCGCTGGAAACAGGCTTTTCCAATGCCTTCCCGGGTCTATAGGAACTTCTTACGGACCCGGGACATAGGAATTTCAGGGCCATTATCATTAGGTTTACAACAGTTATGGAATAGGACAAGTCACAATCAAGCATAAAATACTTAACTGGAGAAGAGCTCATTTCAATGAGTAGAAAAGGGATCTGGTCCAGGTGGATTGGAATCAAAAATTGGAAGGCAAAATAGTAATTGAACAATGGGAGGCCTTCAAATATGAGATGGTTCAGGTACAGAGTAGACACATAACCTTGAGGGGGAAAGGAAGGGCATCCAAACCTAGAGCTTACTGGATGACTAAAGATATAGAAGTTAAAATGAGACAGCAGAAGGAGGCTTATGATAATTGTACGATTCCTAATTTAGTAGACAGCCAAGCTGAATATAGAAAGTAGAGAGGAGATCTAAAAAAGGAATGAGTGGCAAAGAGCGAGTATGAGAATAGATCATCGGCTAACATAAAAGGAAATCCAAAATTATTTTATAAACACATAAATAGTAAAAGGGTAGTCAAAGGAAGGGTGGTGGGAATCTTCTTATGAAGGCAGAGGACATGGCAGAGATATGAAATGAGTATTTTGCATCAGTCTTCACGAGAGAAGAGGATGCTGCCAATGAGGAGGCAGTAGCAATATTGGATAGGATAAAAATAGATAAAGAGGATATACTTAAAAGGTTGGCAGTCCTCGAAGTAGAAAAGTCACCTGGTCCGGATGGGATGCATCCTAGATTACTAAGGGAAGTAAGGGTGCAAATTGCGGAGGCTCTGGCCACAATCTTCCAATCCTTCTTAGGGAGTGGTGCCTGAGGACTGGAGGATTCTAAATGTTACACCCTGTTCAAAAAAGAGGAGGGGGAAAAATTCGGTAACTACAGGCTGGTCAGCCTAATGTCGTCAGTGGGGAAACTTAGAGACAACACTTTAGTACAAAATGAATTGTTTTTGACTTACTTGATTGAGTTCTTTGATGAAGTAACGGAGAGGGTTGATGCGGGTAGTTCAGTTGATGATGTTTATAACTTTCAAAAGGCATTTGATAATGTACCACATAATGAACTTTGTAAACAAAATTAAAGCCCATGGGATTAAATGTACAGTGGCAGCATCGATATAAAATTGGCTAAAGGACAGAACGAAGAGAATAGTGGTGAACGGTTGTTTTTTTAGATTGGAGGGCAGTATATATTGATGGTTCCCCAAGGTATTAGGACCACTGCTCTTTTTGATTTATATTAATGACCTGGATTTGGGTATACAGGGCATAATTTCAATGTTTGCAAATGATATGAAAGTAAAAAATGTAGTAAACACTGAAACAGGTAGTAACAGACTTCAAGAGGATATAGACAGTCTGGTGAAATGGCAAGACACGTGGCAGATGCAATTTAAAGCAGAGAAGTGTAAAGTGACACATTTTGATAGGAAGAATGAGGAGGGACAATATGAACTAAACTGTACAATTTTAAAGGGATCACAGGAACAGAGAGACCTGGGGGTATATGTATACAAATCTTTGAAGGTGGCAGGACAAATTGAGACGACTGCTAAAAATCATATGTGATCCTTGGCTTTGTTAATATAGGAATAGTATACAAAAGCAAGGAAGTTATGCTAAACCTTTATAAAGCACTGGTTAGCCCTCAGTTGGAGTATTATATTCAATTCTGGGCACCACACTTTAAGGAGGATATCAAGGGCTTGGAGGGGGTGCAGAAGACGTTAACAGAATAGTACCAAGGATGAAAGACATCAGTTATGTGGAGAGATTGGAGAAGCTGAGATTGTTCTCCTCAGAGCAGAGAAGGTTAAGAGGAGGTTAAGAGGTGTTCAAAATCATGAATGATTTTGCTGGAGTAAGTAAGATGAAATGGTTTCCAGTGGCAGAGTGTTGGTAACCACTGACACAGAGTTAAGGCCATTGGAAAAAGAGCCAGCGGCGACATGAGGAAACACTTTTTTTATACAGTGAGTTGATGTGATCTGGAATACACTGCCTGAAAGGGTGGTGGAAGCAGATTCAATCATAACATTCAAAAAATAATTGGATAAATACTTGAAGGGAAAAAATCTGCAGGACTATGGGGAAAGAATAGGGGAGTAGGATTAATGGAATAGCTCTACCAAAGAGCCGACGGTACGAAAGGCCCAATGGCATCCCTCTCAGCGGTACCATTCTATGATTCTAGGTCAGAAGATCAGAGCACGATTAACTAATACAGTCTCATTTAGATTAGCTTACAGGGATCAAGGTAATTAATGTAGAAAATCTTTTTGGGACAAGTAAGAATGAATTTTAAAAGCTTCCATATCAATTCTGAAAGTAAAGCTAGAAATAAATTGTTAAATTGCCAACTTTGCTGAGGAACCTGGAGATAATTAGAATTTCCGAAACATGGTTAGATATAAACATCAGTCCTGAAATTCATTTAAAAGGGTACAGGTGATAGGTCAGGGCAATAGGGAGAGCCAGCAGCTCTATTTATTAGAAAGAAAGACTTTATATAGCGCCTTTCACGACCACCTGACATCTCCAGGTGCTTTACAACCAGTAAAGTACTTTTGAACTGTAGGAAACGTGGCAGCCAATTTGCGCAAACAGCAATGTGATAATGACCATATAATGTGTTTTTTTGTTATGTTGATTGAGGGATAAATATTGACCAGGACACCGGGGATAACTCCCCTGCTCTGCTTCGAAATAGTGCCATGGGATCTTTTACGTCCACTTAAGAGAGCAGACGGGGCCTCGGTTTAATATCTCATCCGAAAGATGGCACCTCCGACAGTGCAGCGCCTCCTCAGCACAGTTTTGGAGTGTCAGCCTGGATTTTTTTTTTGAGCTCATGTTCCTGGAGTGGGACTTGAACCCGCAACATTCTGACTCAAAGGTGAGAGTGCTACCCATTGAGCCACAGCTGATACTAATAAAGAGGATATAGATTAAAGAGGATAAAGGACAATAATGGTGAACAGAGAGAAATTTGTACGCTGTTCAATCTGCCCGTTGTCCAATGTTGACTTATGTAGGACTACAGAACAACATTTTCAATAAGAGCGGGAACTCTGTGAACAAATTAGAAGGGCTACAGAGTAGGGCAGTGTATGGTATGGGAGGACTCAATTACGCAACCATTAAATGGTCTGATGGAGAGAAAGAGCATAAACATTTGTTGATACTGATTGCTTCCATACTCAGCATGCTGAGGAGAATACCAGAGGAAATAATCTACTGTAATTTAGTCCTCAGCAATGACTCTGGGATGATATCAGGGGCAAGGGTGTTTCTCTGCAATCCCGTCCAAGACAGTATGAGATGGCAGTGGTGGGGGAGATGTAGTAGTGAGGCCTACCAGTGTAGACTGATAAGTCACCAGGACTAGATGGGATGCATTTTGGGATGCTGAGGGATGTAAAGGTAGAAATTGCAGAGGTAATGGCCATAATCTTCCTCTGTTACGTAAGACAAAGGTCCTCCACCAACCTGACCCTGCCACACAGCACTGCCCCCCAGTCATCAAGATCTGCGATGCGGCCCTGGACATCGTGGACCACTTTCCATACTTTGGGAGCCTATTATCAGCAAGGGCAGACATCGACGACGAGGTTCAACACTGCCTCCAGTGCACCAGCGCAGCCTTCGGCCGCCTGAAGAAGAGAGTGTTCGAAGATCAGGCCCTCAAAACTGGCACCAAGCTTATGGTCTACAGGGCTGTAGTGATACCCACTCTCCTGTATGGCTCAGAGACGTGGACCATATACCGTAGACACCTCAAATTGCTGGAGAAATACCACCAATGATGTCTCCGCAAGATCCTGCAAATCCCCTGGGAGGACAGGCACACCAACATTAGTGACCTCGATCAGGCCGACATTCCCAGCATCGAAGCACTGATCACACTCGACCAGCTCCGTTGGGCGGGCGACATTGTTCGCTTGCCTGACACAGGACTTCCAAAGCAAGTGCTCTACTCGGAACTCCTACACGGCAAGCGAGCCCCAGGTGGACAGAGAAAACATTTCAAGGACACCCTTAAAGCCTCCTTGATAAAATGCAACATCCTCACCTACACCTGGGAGTCCCTGGCCAAAGACTGCCCTAAGTGGAGGAAGAGCGTCTGGGAGGGTGCTGAGCACCTCGAGTCTCGTCATCGTGGGCATTCAGAAAGCAAGCACAGGCAGCAGAAGGAGCGTGTGGCAAACCAGACTCCCCACCCACCCTTTCCTTTAACAACTGTCTGTCCCACCTGTGACAGAGACTATAATTCTCGTATTGGACTGTTCAGTGACCTGAAAACTCACTTTTAGAGTGGAAGCAAGTCTTCCTCGATTTCGAGGGACTGCCTATGAATCTTCCAATCCTCCTTGAATATGTGGGTGGTGCCAGAGGACTGGAGAATTGCAAATGTTACATTCTTGTTCAAAAAGGGGGTAAGGATAAACCCAGCGACTACAGGCCAGTCAGTTTAACCTCGGTAGTGAGGAAGCTTTTAGAAACGATAATCCGGGACCAAATTAACAGTTATTTGGACAAGTATAGATTAATTAAGGAAAGTCAGCATGGATTTGTTAAAGGCAAATCGTGTTTAACTAACTTGATTGAGTTTTTTGATAAGGTAACAGAGAGGGTTGATGAGGGCAATGCGGTTGACATGGTGTTCATGGATTTCCAAAAGGCGTTTGATAAAGTGCCACATAATAGGCTTGCCAGCAAAGATAAAAACCCATTGAATAAAAGGCACAGTGTCCTTATGGATACAAAATTTCTCACTTCTACCTTGATCTCATCCTTTATTAACAGAGCTACCCCACCTCCTTTTCCTTTCAGTCTATCCTTCCGAATTGTCAGATACCCCTGAATATTCAGTTCCCACCTTGCAACCACTTCTCTGTAATGGCTATCAAATGATACCCATTCATATCTATTCGTGCCGTCAATTCATCTATCTTATTACGAATGCTGCGTGCATTCAGATAAAGAGCTTTTAATGTTGTCTTTTTACCATTATTCCCTGCTTTGACCCCACTTTCTGATACACTCTTATTTTTATACATTCTGTCCCTTCCTGTCACACTCTGGTTATCATTTCCCCCATCGCTACCCTGCTCTAATGCCTTCTCCTTGCTCTTTGACTTTTTAAATTTCCGCTCACCTGAACCCCCCTGCCATATCTGTACATCTCCGTGTTCCTCTTGATTGTGATAGACACTTTTACTTTTAGTCCAGTTACAAGACTGCCAATAATTTGATTCCTTTTAAAATTTGGTTGAAGTCAATCCAGAATATTTCCAATTACCATAAAATCTGATGCATTACTTGTACTTTAAGACAAATGATTACAACTTGTGACCTTGGGGTTGTGACTTTGACTTTTACTGCTTGACTGATTAACATGATGACACACTGCTGAAATGTGCGCACCAAGATATTTTGGTCATGAGTTCAGACAAAGCGCTTTTCTAAAGTTGTCCCTCCCTATTCTTTTGGGATAGACAGTGCTACAGCAATTAGTATTACACTGTATCGCTTAAAGCAATGCAATAAGCTGAAAGTGTGTTTGCACTGCTTGCTACACTTGGGTTTATACTTTTGAATTTGAATTGTTTTTGCACATTAGTAAATGGCCCGTGATGCCATCCATGATCTGCTGATGAACATAATATTCTTCACATGTACATGGAGTTGGGAGAGACTTCAGAAAAAAAATTCCACAGCATCACCTACCCACCAGAGCATGGCATAACATTGTTACAGGCAGCTGTTTACATGCAAGGTTTCTATTCTAAATGTTTATTTGTACTCTGAATGTTAAGTATTGAGATCATAGTGTGACAAAAATAATGATAAAAGGAAGTGTGGTGCACACTAGCGTGACATTTCAGAATTTTTGACTCTGCCGACCCAAAGGGACCTTAGTATAATATACATTAAAAATGCTTCTATTGAGTTAATTCTTAGCTTTAAATCCACAGGACCGGGTGACATAGATTAGGATTCAGGTGGAGCGTCTCAATCAACGTTCTTCAGTTGTCACATTGTGCAGAGCTTGTAAAGTTGGCCACCCTACAGCCACACTAATCTGAAAATGCCTGATCTTGTCTGATCTTGAAAGCTAAGCAGAGTCAGGCCTGGTTAGTACTTGGATGGGAGACCACTTGGGAATACCTAGGTGCAGTCGGCTTTAACCAAAAGAGTTGTAAAGTTGGCCATGTTAGCAGAACTGTACAGTGGACACAGCGGGTGTGCTTGGTGTCATTAATTATGATGACAATTGACATGGATGACTTAGCAGATATAATTGGCCCCAATGTAGGTTGCTCACCTGTTAGAGATGCTTCAGCTCACGTGGATTGTACGGTTAGTAACATCTTGAAAAGAAGAAAAAAAAGCTCATTTGTGTCCATTCAAATGTTTAACACATACAACAGGCCAGACATGACCTGCTTTTACTTGGGCACAACAAGGAAGAGTTCTGTATCTGAGCATTTTGTGTTTAATGTGATGAACGGAGTCTGTTCACGGGGTAGGGCTGCCAATTGTGTGCTCAAACGCCTGCTAGGTGCGAGTCTGTCCAAATGGCATGTTTTTCCCCCTGCTAGAATCAACAAAATAATTTAACATGCAGACTCTGCTTTTCATGGAGCTCCTCAGCAGAGAATCCCAGGAATGGAATAGATGCCATTTTCTTTGACTCAATTTCCAGCATTAATTTTTCACAAAGATTACAAAGCTACATTTCTGCGAGAATGAGGTGGAAAATGTCATCAATGAGGTTCAGGGAAAGAGAAATTATTCTGTTTTCCCTTTGCGAGAGCAGTTAATATACAGGTATTGAACCGATGCACATTACATGATAAATTTCGAAAAGGAATTAATTAGGAATTGGGGTGGTGGTGGGGTGGGGGGAGGAAAAGAGTCGAAATACTGATGGGCATAGATAAATGATCAAATGAGCCACGGAAAACCAGTACAAATAGTGACTCCGCAATGGCTCAGTTGTTGAATGCATGTTGTGTTGCAGTGCGGAGCTGTATAGACCAGGCGCTCGTAGATTTGATTCCTGGTCTGTGCTGGATTAGCCAACTTCAGCCAAGGGGAGTGAGGCATGTTTTGGGGTATTACTATTTGAGGCATTCCCAAGCTAGGAAACGGGGATTAAATCTTGCGCCTGATCATTACCCGGTGACCCTTGCTGGATAGAGGACATTCGGTGAAGACGGCATGGGATTCAGCTCTACCGTCTTCAGGGGTAACTATCCTGCTGACACTCCTGGGCTCGGACTGGGGTGGGTTACTGGATGGTTGCTGGCTAAGCTTGATTTTTTTTTAAGTCCATGTGAAATAATATTTAATTGAATTTAATCAGTTTATGTATGAATGGTCTGTTTTTATCGCACTTTGGTTGGCAAATGACCATTTAATGAAGTTTTCTTCCATAAACCCTTTCCAAAGTGCCCCTTCTTTCACCTCCCCCCATTCATTGCTCATTGAGGCAATGTCTAACCTAATGTATCTTCTGTCATTTACTGGAGGGAAAAGATTACGGCAACTAAATATACTTATTCCCCAATTTATGCAGATATTAGGTTTCTCTGGGTAAATTTTATAAATGGGTCCTGAAATCCTGAGGATGTAGTCATGGTGGTTGTACTGAAATTGTGCAAGACGGAGCCCTCCAGCACTGACCCCGCCAGAGTTTGTTTGGTCAGCGGGTGGCGGGGGGGCGGGGGGTGGGGGCGGGTGCCAGGAACACTGCAGGTGCATCTGTGGTGTCTGCCTACCTCATGCTCATGGAAACTTTGTCATTGGTATAACCATGGGACGGGAGGAGGTGAGGGGCCTTGAACACCAATCATCCGATCTGCTCCCTGAACAAGCAGGTGAGATCAGCCCAGACTCTCCCCCACCCCCTCCCCCCAAAAAATATTTAAGCCTTTGGGAGTCCAGACCACTTAGCTGGCCTGAATCCTACTGGTGGGGCCCACATATTCCCTCACGGAGGCCGCTAAGTCTCCACTCACTTATTGCACTGGTCGCCATTAATATGCCAGCTCCTGAGGAGAGGGAGTTCCCACCCACGCCTTCCAGTTGACATTTGATTTGTGAGGGATGGGCAAAGATTCTGCTCCATACAAGACACTGAGATGGCTCCAGAAAATGGCGGACACCTGATGCAACTGGGATTCCGCCATATTCTTGGTGGTTATACCACCACCTCTGGAGTTACAGCAGGAGACTGGCAGAACCCCTATGGAATTTCAGGGCCCTCGTAATGACAATGGCCTGCACAAGATGAACAATTTAAAAGCAAAACTTGTACTGAGCAATAAATAATAGTGGAGTTCACACACCAATACAAATGAGAATGGGCCGAGCAGTTACTTGACTAGATTTGACTTGTGGCCCAGTGGTCTTCCTGCATTCTCTAGCTTGTTTTAACTCACATGGTTCCCCAATGTCCTCTGCAGTACTTGCCTTTTTCAATTTTCTTTTAGCATTTTTCATTCAGAATTGCAGACCAACAATTTCTTCGAAATAGGTGCAATTTCCTGGTGCAAAATGTGGTACTTCTTTGTGACATAAGTCAAAACCGAAGAGGAGGGACACTCGAATGAAAATTCCAGCGCAGCATGATCACCTGAGGAAAGTGTGCAACAAATTTTCAGTTGCGAGCCATGATGGAAGAGTACACAGTAAAGGAATGTTGTTGCTATAAAACCTTTGCATTTTTCTCCTGAAAGTATATCTGTTGACGTTTGTTGCTTACAGCAAGTCGGATAATATGTATTTCTATGCAATACGTAATGCATTATTCCACAGCTGAAGTGGAACTATATCTCTTTAAGGTTATTTCTTTGGTGATCGTATCTTCTTGCTTAGGAATTTTCAGGCACTCGGCACCTCTCCACGTACAAGCACTCTCATTGCATCTTCAATATCGAATTTTCTCCCATGTGTCATTTATTTCACAAACAGTTGGGTCAAATCTTGATCCTGCGCCGTTAGTTAGACTTTTTCCTGCACCTTTCAGCTTGAATATAATTTGCGCCGTAACTTCAGGAAGTGCGAGCTGATAACAGCACGGTGACGGCAATAGAGCATAGCAGAGTAACGACGGAGAAGGAGTGTGAATTTGTCATGTATCTTACATTATTATATATAACTGTATCCTAACATGCTATACATGACTGTAATAAGATATGACCTGTAACCACCAGCATACCTTACCACCAGGGGTGCATTTGCAAGAGACAGGTATATAAGGACAGGTCTCCAGAGCTGTGAAATAAAGGTGCAGGTCCAGAGTGACCTTGACTTCACAACATGCCTCGTGTGAATCTGTACTGAGGGGACAGGACTTTACAGAATTCGAGTCAAATCAAGCGCAGGAAGATAATTAAAGAGGGAGAAAGAAAGATTGCATTAAGAAAGAGAGAAAAACAAGACACAGAAGGGATTCTAAATTTTAAATTTTTTAAATCTCTGAAGAATTTACTACATGCAGGAATGAGATTCAACTGTTAAACTGTTCCCTTTCTGGGCCAGAGAGGTTGATTGGCATTTCATTAACAATTATCATGTCGTTAAAAGGGTATTTGCGCTGCTAATTATGAGCCCTAACTTTCAGTGGTGAGTTTAATGGGAAATTAATGTGAAAATCCAGCAAGTTCTTAAAAAATAATGTAGAGGCTAAGGACGAGATGCCATTTGTGAGAAGTAACCGGTGGAACGGTGCAAGTCAACCAACAAGTTCGGGAGATTCGTAACTCACTCTCTCCATCCTCTGAATTTACCGGCTGATTTGCACGTTAATCATGGTGGGAACGTCGGGAATTCAAAGTTATTGTTCCAGGAAGATTTGGCCCATTGGTCAGTTTTCTTCTTCCTTGTTGGTTAAGTGTTTAAATTTCCATGTTTTGTCTCCTTTTGAATTGATTATTTTTTATTTTCAATATTCACCAATTATATGAAGCTATTCTTAAATTTTCTGTCCATTTAGATTTCACTGATAACGAATTCTACGTACCACCAAAAATTCCATACCATCAAATTCGCTTAAAACATTCTCCAAGATATCACTGCCATGGCAATTCCCTACCTCCTCCACTCTTTAAAAATATATGTATATATTTCTATCATCCGAAACATAAATAATTCAGCATTCACGAAACACAAAAAAAAGTCTTGCATCTATATAGCACGTGTCACGATTACCGGATGTCTCAAAGCGCTTTACAGCCAATGAAGTTCTTTTGGAGCATAGTCACTGTTGTAATGTGAGAAACGTGGCATCCAATTTGCACACAGCAAGCTCCCACAAACAGAAGTGTGATAATGACCAGATAATCTCTTCTTTTCGTTATGTTGATTGAGGGATAAATATTGTCCAGGGCACCGGGGATAACTCCCCTGTTTTTCTTCGAAATAGTGTCATGGGATCTTTTACGTACACCTGAGGGGCAAACGAGACCTCCGTGTAACGTCCCCTTTGACAGTGCAGTGCTTGTACTTGAGCAAATAAATCTAGGCTGACACTCCAGTGCAGTGCTGCTGAGGGAGCATTGCACTGGAGTGTCAGCCTAGATTTATAGCACTGCACTGGAGCGTCAGCTTGGATTTATGTGTTCAAGTTCCTGGAGTGGGACTTGAACCCACAATCTTCTGACTCAGAGGTGAGTGTGCCACCAACTGAGCCACAGCTGACACTACAGAAAATCTGCACACCAGCAGGGATTGCCTCTGTGCAGCAAGCATCAAAACTCCCATTACTCTCTTTCAGCCAAAACCTCAGCACTAATTTACCCCGAAACTTTCCCATCACCTTTTCCAATTGCTTTAAGATCAATGTCTCTCCTTTCCCTCCAGTGCATGGCGCAATTTACCCTGCCAAACTTTATGGGCATCCCTGACCTCTGGTACACACTATTCGATATTTCACAATGCAACCCGCTATGAGCCAAACTATCACAGTACAACTCCTATGAGCCAATGCGTGGCAGGCATCGATGACGAGATCCAACACCGCAAGTGCAGTCTTCGGCCGCCTGAGGAAAAGAGTGTTTAAAGACCAGGCCCTCAAAACTGCCACCAAGCTCAGGGTCTACAGGGTTGTAGTAATACCTGCCCTCCTGTATGGCTCAGAGACATGGACCATGTACACCAGACACTTCAAGTTTCTGGAGAAATATCACCAACGATGTCTCCGCAAGATCGTACAAATCCCCTGGGAGGACAGGCGCACCAACATCAGCGTCCTCATCCAGGCTAACATCCCCAGCATTGAAACACTGACCACACTCGATCAGCTCCGCTGGGCAGGCCACATAGTTCGCATGCCAGACACGAGACTCCCAAAGCAAGTGCTCTACTCAGAGCTCCTTCACCGCAAACGAGCCAAAGGTGGGCAGCGGAAACGCAACAAGACATCCTCAAAGCCTCCCTGATAAAGTGTGGCATCCCCACTGACACCTGGGAGTCCCTGGCCCAAGACCGCCCGAAGTGAAGGAAGTGCATCCGAGAGGACGCTGAGCACCTTGAGTCTCAACGCCGAGAGCATGCAGAAATCAAGCACAGACAGCAGAAAGAGCGTGCGGCAAACCAGTCCCACCCACCCCTTCCCTCAATGACTATCTGTCCCATCTGTGACAGAGTCTGTGGCTCTCATATTGGACTGTTCAGCCACCAAAGAACTCATTTTAGGAGTGGAAGCAAGTCTTCCTCGATTCCGAGGGACTGCCTATGACGATTATGGGTCTGATCTTGGTTGCAATGAGTGCAATTGTACTATGAAGCTGCTGTGACATAAGCAAACAATCAGATTACAACTTCCAGAAGTCATGATGTGACCGCAGGCCCTGGACCTTCCTATCCTGCAGTAGTCCCTACTCCAATACCTGCTGCTTTCTCCCAGAATCGAGCCCTTACTGTCCTTACTGACTTCCTTTTCCCAAGCCTGCTCTTCTGAATTGAATGATCGACTCTCATTCTCTCTGTTGATATCAGCCTTTTGCTCCATTTCCCTCAGTTCTGTGACTCTTGCTGTCCCTGCTCCTGCTTCGGGCTTCTCGATTGTTTCCCTTTGCTCCATCCTGACCCTCACAATTTATAGACTTCCTTCCTATGGTTATTTTTTACTCAAAAATGCGTTGGATTGGTTTATTTAAAAAAAGGCCTCTGATTTAATCACAGCTTCTGCTTTTGGTACAAAATTTAAATACATACAAGCTGATTATTAAATAGCAAGATAAAAGTAAACATACTTTAAAGCAATACAAGAAATCATGGAAGAAGGATAATTGCTTGAGTACAAAGAGGAACTGAGATTGCAAGCTGAATAGTGAAGAAAAGAGACATTTTAAAAACTAATTGATGTAGAGAACAAACAAAATACAAATAATTGGGGGATAATGTATTTTTAATATATGTAAATTATGTTTAATAGCACCTGGGAAGTCGACTAGTTAATATTTACGTTTATGAGTGTATTTTTGCATTGTCACAGCACACTTAAAAAAAAATATTTGTAATTTTTCTACATGATTACAGCAGATGTTTTGAATTTAATAGGTCTGATATGTC
Organism: Pristiophorus japonicus; assembly: GCF_044704955.1. Lineage (NCBI taxonomy): Eukaryota > Metazoa > Chordata > Chondrichthyes > Pristiophoridae > Pristiophorus > Pristiophorus japonicus. The sequence continues at coordinate 84,219,979 of NC_091993.1, forward strand.
CAATAGCTCTGTAATCTATAATGTAACAATTATATTCTAAAATGAAGTCAAAACCTAATTAAATGGAACATTGTTTCGTGTGTTCTGTTTTGCTTACCTGCAGTTGGGGAGATGCCAGTTGCAAAAATAAAGTGGCGCTCTAAAACAAGAATCGTTCAGTGCTGCTACCTTTCACACAAATTTAGTGATTCCAAAATTTCAATTACTTCAAAGCTGAAAAATTAATTAAAATGACCAAATCAGGAATGACAATTGGTTTGTGTCGCAGCCATCCAATTATAGAGATGTGCATTGCATTTCTATGCTCCAATAGCAAAATGCACTTGACTCGTATATAATTCTGGGCCATTGATTTAAAAAAAAACACAATTGTTTTTTGCAACATATAGTACATCTTAGATCAGCTGAGGGTGAGCTGCTTGGAAAATTCCAAAGTAAATGTTCCATCCCTTCTCCATGGATGGTGCTCACGTTTGAATGTGTGTAGAGCAAGCTCCCCTTCAACAAGCCTCTGTGGTGAAGCATGAAATTATGATCCAGCTTCTGTCATCTGTGAAGCATATAATGAGCTGATTTACACCCATCTCCTGATGTTGAAACTAGTTGAAAGAATGAAAGATGTGCATTTATATAGCACCTTTCACAACCACTGGACATCTCACAGTGCTTTACAGCCAATGAAGTACTTTTGGAGTGTAGTCACTGTTGCAATGTGGGAAATGCAGCAGCCAATTTGCACACAAGCAAGCTCCCACAAATAGCAATGTGATAATGCCCCCATAATCTGTTTTTATGTTGATTGAGGGATAAATATTGGCCAGGACACCTGGGATAACTCCCCTGCTCCTCTTCGAAATAGTGCCATGGGATCTTTTACATCCACTTGAGAGAGCAGACAGGGCTTCAGTTTAACATCTGAAAGACAGCACCTCGGACAGTGCAGCACTCTCAGCACTGCACTGGAGTATCAGTTTAGATTTATGTGCTCACGTGGGACTTGAACCCACAACTTTCTGACTCGGAGGCGAGAGTGCTACCCACTGAGCCACAGCTGATACAAATGCAGTATGTGTACGAACTTATCTACATGTGGCACTTCATGCCATTAAATGTTTTTTGGCCTTAATGTATCATGCAGCATTTCTGAATGTCCAACCTAACTTTCTCACCCGTTTTATTTTTCCTTCCTCCCTCCCTCCCCCCCTCAGAGGCTGCCTTGTTTCGGCTGGCATCTCCCCACAGCATTGCTGTGTATTGCAAACCGCGTCCCAGTCATTTAAAGCGGCCATCAAGTTTCCTGTCATAAACTAAGCCACTGCGTTTGAATGAGAAGGATATCTTCAATGAAGGGGTAATCTCACCAGCTGCAGAGACTGGAGTAGTTGTAACATAATAGACATTTGGGAATGAAGTAGCAAAACCAAAGCGGATTATGCTCTTTGGGTGCCAACTGGAGGATTGTGCTGATTTTCATAGTGTCTCCATTCCTGCCTCCTGTACGTTGAGAGGATGTGTTCTCCAACTTTGGTTTGAGGGAAATACCAGTCAGGCTTGTTGTCTGATTCTAGCCTCATGGTTTCTTCGTCATGAAGTTTTGCAACAAAACCCACCAAAACTGTCCAGTATCCCAAGACTTCTCCCAACATTTCCCTGTCAATCTCACTTTATTTTAAAAAAATACAGGACAATGCCATGGATTAAAATTATACCACAAAAGTCAGGTGCAAAATGCATTCAATTGAAGGAATGGCAGTGTCATCAATTATAATGAGTGACGGGAGTCATTCTGATTTGAAAGCTTCACTCATAATATCCTCACATAACTGCAGCTAAAACAAGACCTATATTAGAATTTAAACTGACTATTCAGAGCAACTTGGTTGTATAATGTTCAAAGATGGCATGATTCTTTTTCACAAGATTGTAACATGGGAGAAATCAGAGTGAATGAGAGCTGGATGGCACATCGCACTGATAATTAGTTGTATTAATTAGTTATAGATATGGGATATAGCCTGGCAGCTGAAGGCTAAGAGAGAAGCTCAAGAGTCTTTTCAGTTTCACATTATAATTTGTAAGTGTTTTAGTCACAAATTGATGGTCTATTTTTAATTTTATTTTAGTACGTGGGATAAAATGTGACCAGTAAAAAGGAGGTAAATGTGAACACATAAACACTAATTTTTTTCCTGTTTCAAATAACTGCATTGCTTGACCATTAATAGCTTTCCATCTTGATAAGTTTTGAGATTTATTGGATAATAACTGCAGATAGTCAGAACCGTGGTAATTACTTTTTATGTCCCTTGTTTCATCCGCCCCAGAAGATAGCTGGTACATAAAATTGCCCATCCAAGAAGGATATTAAGAAAATCAAGTGATATGGGAGTAGTGCGGGAAGTTGGAGTTGAGGTAGAAAATCAGCCATGATCTTATTGAATGGCCTACTCCTGCTCCTATTTCTTATGCTCTTATGAAATGTTGCTGATCTTGTATGAGCAGTCATACCTGTTTCCTAGTTCAGATTAGAAATTTTAACGGTGCTTCGCATTAATGTGTACACTAGAGTTGTTTACTGAGTGATACAGTTGTAAACAGCAAATCTAGTGCAGGAGGCAGTAATGGCTGATTTGAAAGGACAGATGGAATAGTCAGTGGTCAGTAGGTACTTGGCTGAAGGCAAGGAATCACATTGACTGCCCTGAGATAGAGACAGAGACTTTGTTAATCCCTGATTGCATTCTAATCACCTCTTGATGTTTGATTACGACAGAAAATGTACAAATATATAGCGATTTTTAAAGTAACTAACAGAAAATAGATAACATATCTGTCGTAGAATGCTTGGGCGGTATTACTGGCACCGGGGAGCAGCATGGAGGCCCCGACCTGCGTGAGAACACCAGCGGCAGGTCGGGGCCATAAAAGAAGCGGCGAGCAGCTTCGGGGAGCAGCGTGGAGGCATACCACTACAGGGAGCAGCGCGAGCTGGTGCAGGAGGGCGACAGCAGCGATGAGCGACGTCACCAAGGTCCAGGTTGGTGATTGGAGCATGGGCAGATACAGCAGGAGCGGTGAGGTCGGGGCGAAGGAACGGCGAGAGACTGTAGAGGGACGTGATCGGGTCCCAGGGGAGGCGTGAGTTCGGGGCCAGGGCCCAGGGGCAGCACGGGCCAGCCCACACTGCGCTATGTGTGCACACTAGGCCCGTGCAGCAGAGCTGGTCTCCAGTCGTCCTGGGTAATCCTTGCCACTGGACCAAGACCTAACTCTGTCAAGCCCGTGTGGTGGCTGGTGTGCAACGGCCACCATACGTTAAAAAAAAATCCACGCACCAGCATCGTCCACCCTTGAGGATGTAGTTCGGGTCTTTCATTGAAACACGTGTGAACTCATCCTTTTTTGGCGTGGAAGCAAGTCATTCTCGTTTCGAGGGACCACCAATGATTATAACAGCTCATTTAAACTGGCAACATTTCATATTTTCTTTGTATGTTTGAGACCAGTTGACTTCTCAGCCGTCATGTTGAAGGGTGCAGGGGTGTTTTCACAATCGGTGCACATTATAGGTTCACGCTAATGAAGAAACTCCAAGTGGCAATGATTTTTTTCCCACAATACAACTTTTATTTATGTATTCAGTGTTGAGGGGAATGAGCATTTTTAAAGGATTTCTGGTATTGAACAAGATCTTCTGTTACACATAAAATGCACAAAGTCAGTGCACACCCCAGTAAGATAGAACAGTAAAGGATCTATTCTCCAAATCAAATGGAAGATCCATGGACTTCGACAAATCAGTATAAGATTTGAACAACTTCACATCGCCTGGTGAAACCATATGGCTATTTACTAAAAGCTTATGTAGCAAATATTCTTCACTGCGCTGTTTGAGCTCAATCGCACAAATTAAATGATGTTTCAATATTATCTTTCACACTGTTACTAATCTCCTTTTCATTGTAGAATTTTGCAGGCAAATGAACTTTTGATTATATTATAAAATACAGCATATTAGTACACATCTTAAAAAAAACTAAACGACATTCGCTCATCAACTTGTGTTTACAGATTCCACCAATCCTTCGCTATCTTCAACCACATTGAAGGTCACCTCCACACTTTATTGCTTTAATTGGTAATGTTTGTGCAAGTCAGTAATCAGCACATGGTCAATGCTCCGAGTCATTACATAAAAGTGGCAGATATTGTCACAACATTGTACAATTAAAAAAAATATATTAAACCTTTTACTGCCAGTCATTGCCACAGTTTTAATAGCCAAAGACAGTGCTCTATCTATAAAACTAATGGATGGTTTGTGTAGGTCATAAGGCTGTGATTTTGTTTCAAGTAACCTAGGTTGATTTACATGTATCTTTGTACCCCAAAAGTAAATTACAGAAACAATCCTCACTTGACTATCAATGTTTTTTTTGCTTACACAAAAAGGAAATCCGAAATAAAAACTGCAAATACACAGCAGCTGCCAGCTTCTGATAAAATAGAAAGACAAGTTAATGTATTGGTGAGATTGGTCACGCCTAAAATGATAATCCATCCTTCTCTTTCAGATCCTGATCAACTTGCTCCGCGCGTTTCTCACATTTTCTGTACTTTCCTTATTTGTGTTTGCGTTCCGTAGTCTCACTATGCTAGGCGTCAGCGAAGTGGATGAAATCTATCTAGGCCTCTTGCACTGCTGCTCTGAAGTGTCTGCCAGCTTCCCCAAAGTGCCAAAGATGAGATCAAGAAATCAGTAGAGCCGTTAACTCGTTAGTCTATGGCACAGCGTGGTTGTGCTCCAATACACTGCACTATCCAGAGCCATCAATAATTTGTTACAATATTTACTACAGCCCGGCATATAAATTATGTTGGTAAGGGTTAAACGGTTCCTGAAATAGGAAATGCAGAAAAACGGAGAAGCTAATGTGATCTCATTACAGCAGACTAATTTCACAGGAAGGTATAATAAGAGAACTATTTTTGTGGTTGTAAAGCCGGATTATAAAGGAATTAAGCTTTTCGTGTAATTATATACAGTAATAGCATTGCTGAAAATATTAGAATTTTGTAGAATCTTGTCTTGGCTCACAATATGGCAGAGCAGCAGCCAAGCAGTTTGCATTTTCAGAGGGATGTGTGAGAAATTGAGTGTGGCCTCTTATCAAATTGCAACAAAGAACTCCCAATGAATTACTTTAAACCACCATTTTGTTTAATATATATGTCAAACTAACAAGCAAAAGATTAAAATGCATTTGGAAATGTTACAGTAGAAGTAAAGCCTTTTGTGACTTATTGTTAGTTTCTTCAAGTTGATGGTGTTCAGTATATCCCGTGCTATTTTTTGTTCTCTTCCCCCCTGCCATGTATGTAACCACAATGTAACACCACTGTATTACTGTATACACTCAACCTAGATGCACACCTTAACCACAAGAGGTGAACTTGCGGGAGACACTCCTTACCTGATCACACAGGTGTAAAAAGGGAGGTCCCACACAGGGTCATCGTCTTCGGAGTCCTGTGAATAAAGAGTTAAGGTCACAGAGTCACCTTGTCCCCAGAATGTGCCTCGTGTGGTTTCATACTGTAGAGTAAGGACTTCACACCCACCCCCCACTCCCAGCCCCAGCCATTTTTCTATCCGCACCTCCTGTCCAACTTCCTAAAAAGCTGCAATGCGTCTGAAGTGTCTGTGCTTCTGTATAAATACAGGAAAAGGTGGAAAATAATACTGTTCTGTCGTCGTTTTTGTCCTCAAATCATGTAGGAAGAGTACTAATGCCCTTGAGAGCAGGAAACACTGAAGATGATTTTGATTATCTGGAAATTAGGTTTGTTTTGTTTGGAGGTGACCGAATTTTAAATATTACAAATTGCAATGGTAATTGACCTAAGCAAATTGTTCACCAAGGTCAAAGAGCTTGTGGAATAAATTCCATGGAAAGGTCATTGAAGTGGAGAATATCATTGGGTTCAAGAAGGATGGATGTCTGCAGAGAGGAGAGAATGTAGGTAGGAGTAATCTCTCAGAAAAGAGCATGCTTGGTGGGTCGCATTGGGCAGGATCTTGCTGGTAAAATAACATTCTAAATGTGAGATCGGTCAGCACATTCAGGGGATTAAGACCATGAGTTGCGAATCTCCTGAACTTGCTGGTCAATTTACGATACTCGGTCATTCGCTTCACAAATGGATTCTTGTCCTTGGTCTCTCTCTTATTTTTAAGAGCTTGCTGGGTTTGTGCATTAATTGCCCATTAAGCTTGCCTCAAAATTCAGTCTGGTAATTAAGAGCATAAGTACCTTTTTAAAGACATGATCATTATTAACGCAATGCCAATCAACCTCCCTGACCGAGAATGGGAAAAAATTAAAACATATTCCTGCATGTAGTCAATTGTTGGAGATTTTAAAAAGCCAAATTTTAATTAATTTATTTTCTTACTCTTCCTTTCTCTTTTCTCTCTCAATCTAATCTATCTTTCTCTTTCTCTTTCTGTACCTGATTTGACTCTAATTCATCTTTCTTCCTTTTTCTTTCTCGATCCTTAAATCTTATTGGTTAAGGCGACAAATTGTTTGTCCCACCGTTCAGAGGTTCCAGATGCCCCGCTGCACTCGCCCTGCCCTCATCAGATCCAACTTCCAGCAAGGGACAGTGCAAAAAAGGTTGAGCAGAAGGTTGCAGAAGAAAGACTAACTAACTAGCGGAGTGCGCCGTGAGATGGCCCGCTCTAGCACGATCCAGCCCATTGTCTTTTCCTGCCCTAAAAGTTCTCGCATTTAGCTTTGTAGTTGAACCTGAACATGTGCTTGTGGAGCAATTGCTCGTGGCACCATAGTTGGTAGTAATTTAAAATAATCCCAGCTGGAAGAGTGAATTACACTGCCATTTCCACTTGATTGCAAAGCTGAGCTTGATGGGTGACCAAAGCATAGAATTCTAGCTCTTTAGTTAACAGTTGATTTCTAATCACATCTTTTTGCTTAAACTTTACATTTTATTCTATTCCTTTCTTTGCATGTTGCATACACATTATTATGCAGATGGAAATTTAAGGGGGCAATGAGACAGAAAAAATATTCAGTTTCATAGCAACTGGATAATTTCTATCATGAAAGTATGCTTGGTTAGTTTGGCATCACAGGCATTATATTTTTGCTGATTCAGTGCCCAAGATATTGCATTAATCAAAATCTAAGTTGTTTTTAATACACTCACTACTGTTTCAGCAATCCGATAACTAATATGGTTCATCCAGTTCCAAAATATACTGACTGTACAATTAGCAGCTGAATTTTCAAAACCTTATCGCTCTCGTGCTTTGAATTTTCTTTAATGCTTCGTGTTTCTCTCTCCTGCACGGACCCTTCGCTCTCTCTCTCACTCCCCTTGTTCTTCCTCTCTCTCTCCCCTCCCATCCCCTCTCTCTCCCCTCCCATCCTCCCCCCTTCCCACTGGCCCCCTCTCTCCCCCTACCGCCCTCTCTCCCTCTGCCCCTCTCTCTCTCCCTACCTCTCTCTCTCTCTGCCCCCTCTCCCCCTCCTTCTCCCCCGATCCCCCCTCTCTCGACCCGGCTTTCTCTCCCTCCCACTGCCTGGCCCCCTCTTTTTTTCTCTCTCTCCCCTTGCCCCTTTCTCTCTCTCTCTCTCTCTCTCTGACACCCCCCCCCCTGTCCCCAGCTCTGTCTCTCCCTCTCTCTCTCTCCTCCCCATTTCTCCCCTTCACTCTCTCCTCCCTTAACCCCTCTCTCTCCCTCTATCCCCTGCCCCCGCTCTCTATCCCCCTGCCCCCGCTCTCTAACCCCTTGCCCCTGCGCTCTATTCCCCCTGCCCCCGCCCTCTATCCCCCTGCCCCTGCTCTCTATCCCCCTGCCCCTGCTCTCTATCCCCCTGCCCCTGCTCTCTATCCCCCTACCCCCGCTCTCTATCCCCCTGCCCCCGCTCTCTAAGCCCCTGCCCCCGCACTCTATCCCCCTGCCCCCGCTCTCTATGCCCCTGCCTCCGCTCTCTATGCCCCTGCCCCCGCTCTCTATCCCCCTGCCCCCGCTCTCTATCCCCCTGCCAGCGCTCTCTATCCCCCTGCCCCCGCTCTCTATCCCCCTGCTCCCGCTCTCTATCCCCCTGCCCCCGCTCTCTATCCCCCTGCCCCCGCTCTCTATCCCCCTGCCCCCGCTGTCTATCCCCCTGCCCCAGCTCTCTATCCCCCTACCCCCGCTCTCTAACCCCCTGCCCCCGCGCTCTATCCCCCTGCCCCCACTCTCTATGCCCCTGCCCCCGCTCTCTATGCCCCTGCCCCCGCTCTCTATGCCCCTGCCTCCGCTCTCTATGCCCCTGCCCCCGCTCTCTATGCCCCTGCCTCCGCTCTCTATGCCCCTGCCCCCACTCTCTATCCCCCTGCCCCAGCTCTCTATCCCCCTGCCCCCGCTCTCTAACCCCCTGCCCCGCGCTCTATCCCCCTGCCCCCGCTCTCTATGCCCCTGCCTCTGCTCTCAATGCCCCTGCCCCCGCTCTCTATCCCCCTGCCCCCGCTCTCTATCCCCCTGCCCCCGCTCTCTATCCCCCTGCCCCCGCTCTCTATCCCCCTGCCCGCTCTCTATCCCCCTGCCCCCGCTCTCTATGCCCCTGCCCCCGCTCTCTAACCCCCTGCCCCCGCTCTCTATCCCCCTGCTCCCGCTCTCTAAGCCCCTGCCCCCGCACTCTATCCCCCTGCCCCCGCTCTCTATGCCCCTGCCCCCGCTCTCTATGCCCCTGCCCCCGCTCTCTATCCCCCTGCCAGCGCTCTCTATCCCCCTGCCCCCGCTCTCTATCCCCCTGCCCCTGCTCTCTATCCCCCTGCCCCCGCTCTCTATCCCCCTGCCCCCGCTCTCTATCCCCCTGCCCCCGCTCTCTATCCCCCTGCCCCCGCTCTCTATCCCCCTGCCCCAGCTCTCTATCCCCCTGCCCCAGCTCTCTATCCCCCTGCCCCCGCTCTCTAACCCCCTGCCCCCGCGCTCTATCACCCTGCCCCCGCTCTCTATGCTCCTGCCTCCGCTCTCTATGCCCCTGCCCCCGCTCTCTATGCCCCTGCCCCCGCTCTCTATGCCCCTGCCCCCGCTCTCTATCCCCCTGCCCCCGCTCTCTATCCCCCTGCCCCCGCTCTCTATCCCCCTGCCCCCGCTCTCTATCCCCCTGCCCCCGCTCTCTATCCCCCTGCCCCCGCTCTCTATCCCCCTGTCCCCGCTCTCTATCCCCCTGCCCCCGCTCTCTATCCCCCTGCCCCCGCTCTCTATCCCCCTGCCCCCGCTCTCTATCCCCCTGCCCCCGCTCTCTATCCCCCTGCCCCCGCTCTCTATCCCCCTGCCCCTGCTCTCTATCCCCCTGTCCCCGCTCTCTATCCCCCTGCCCCCGCTCTCTATCCCCCTGCCCCCGCTCTCTATCCCCCTGCCCCCGCTCTCTATCCCCCTGCCCCTGCTCTCTATCCCCCTGCCCCTGCTCTCTATCCCCCTACCCCCGCTCTCTATCCCCCTGCCCCCGCTCTCTAAGCCCCTGCCCCCGCACTCTATCCCCCTGCCCCCGCTCTCGATGCCCCTGCCTCCGCTCTCTATGCCCCTGCCCCCGCTCTCTATCCCCCTGCCCCCGCTCTCTATCCCCCTGCCAGCGCTCTCTATCCCCCTGCCCCCGCTCTCTATCCCCCTGCTCCCGCTCTCTATCCCCCTGCCCCCGCTCTCTATCCCCCTGCCCCCGCTCTCTATCCCCCTGCCCCCGCTGTCTATCCCCCTGCCCCAGCTCTCTATCCCCCTACCCCCGCTCTCTAACCCCCTGCCCCCGCGCTCTATCCCCCTGCCCCCACTCTCTATGCCCCTGCCCCCGCTCTCTATGCCCCTGCCCCCGCTCTCTATGCCCCTGCCTCCGCTCTCTATGCCCCTGCCCCCGCTCTCTATGCCCCTGCCTCCGCTCTCTATGCCCCTGCCCCCACTCTCTATCCCCCTGCCCCAGCTCTCTATCCCCCTGCCCCCGCTCTCTAACCCCCTGCCCCGCGCTCTATCCCCCTGCCCCCGCTCTCTATGCCCCTGCCTCTGCTCTCAATGCCCCTGCCCCCGCTCTCTATCCCCCTGCCCCCGCTCTCTATCCCCCTGCCCCCGCTCTCTATCCCCCTGCCCCCGCTCTCTATCCCCCTGCCCCCGCTCTCTATCCCCCTGCCCCCGCTCTCTATCCCCCTGCCCCCGCTCTCTATCCCCCTGCCCGCTCTCTATCCCCCTGCCCCCGCTCTCTATGCCCCTGCCCCCGCTCTCTAACCCCCTGCCCCCGCTCTCTATCCCCCTGCTCCCGCTCTCTAAGCCCCTGCCCCCGCACTCTATCCCCCTGCCCCCGCTCTCTATGCCCCTGCCCCCGCTCTCTATGCCCCTGCCCCCGCTCTCTATCCCCCTGCCAGCGCTCTCTATCCCCCTGCCCCCGCTCTCTATCCCCCTGCCCCCGCTCTCTATCCCCCTGCCCCCGCTCTCTATCCCCCTGCCCCCGCTCTCTATCCCCCTGCCCCCGCTCTCTATCCCCCTGCCCCCGCTCTCTATCCCCCTGCCCCAGCTCTCTATCCCCCTGCCCCAGCTCTCTATCCCCCTGCCCCCGCTCTCTAACCCCCTGCCCCCGCGCTCTATTACCCTGCCCCCGCTCTCTATGCTCCTGCCTCCGCTCTCTATGCCCCTGCCCCCGCTCTCTATGCCCCTGCCCCCGCTCTCTATGCCCCTGCCCCCGCTCTCTATCCCCCTGCCCCCGCTCTCTATCCCCCTGCCCCCGCTCTCTATCCCCCTGCCCCCGCTCTCTATCCCCCTGCCCCCGCTCTCTATCCCCCTGCCCCCGCTCTCTATCCCCCTGCCCCTGCTCTCTATCCCCCTGTCCCCGCTCTCTATCCCCCTGCCCCCGCTCTCTATCCCCCTGCCCCCGCTCTCTATCCCCCTGCCCCCGCTCTCTATCCCCCTGCCCCCGCTCTCTATCCCCCTGCCCCCGCTCTCTATCCCCCTGCCCCTGCTCTCTATCCCCCTGTCCCCGCTCTCTATCCCCCTGCCCCCGCTCTCTATCCCCCTGCCCCCGCTCTCTATCCCCCTGCCCCCGCTCTCTATCCCCCTGCCCCAGCTCTCTATCCCCCTGCCCCCGCTCTCTAACCCCCAGCCCCGCGCTCTATCCCCCTGCCCCCGCTCTCTATGCCCCTGCCTCTGCTCTCTATGCCCCTGCCCCAGCTCTCTATGCCCCTGCCCCCGCTCTCTATTCCCCCTGCCCCCGCTCTCTATCCCCCTGCCCGCTCTCTATCCCCCTGCCCCCACTCTCAATCCCCCTGCCCCCGCTCTCTATCCCCCTGCCCCCGCTCTCTATCCCCCTGCCCCCGCTCTCTATCCCCCTGCCCCCGCTCTCTATCCCCCTGCCCCAGCTCTCTATCCCCCTGCCCCAGCTCTCTATCCCCCTGCCCCAGCTCTCTATCCCCCTGCCCCAGCTCTCTATCCCCCTGCCCCCGCTCTCTATCCCCCTGCACCCGCTCTCTATCTCCCTGCCCCCGCGCTCTCTCTCTCTTTCCCCCTGCCCACTTCTCTCTCTATCTCTCTTCCCCCTGCCCCCGCTCTCTCTCTTCCCCCCACCCCCGCTCTCTCTCTCTCTCTCTTCCCCATGCCACCTTCTCTCTCCTTCACCTGCCCCCTTTCTCTCTCTCCCTCTGCTCTCACTCATTCTCTCTGTCCATCCTCTCTCTTTCTCTCTCTCTCTTTCCCCCCCTGACTGTCTGTCTCTCTCTTCCTTGTCACCTCCCTCTCTCTCTTACCCCTGCCCCCCTCCCTCACTCTCTCTCTCTCAGGAGGCAAATTGTCCCAGAACATTACTGGGTACGTCCTACTGGCTGGTTGCAAAACATGAGATCTAATTCACCTGCCCAGTATTTACACCAACAAAGCTGTGCAGAGTGGGAAAATGTAACGATGTGACTGAAGACATTTTCAACGAATTAGTTGAGCAATGTAAGCTTCACAACATTGGAACTGGTAGTGTACTTGCTCTAATGCTCCTTTGATTTGTTGTGATTTCAATGACTTCTTGTGTATCTCCCGGCCCCCTCCAAAAACATAGTTACGAAGCACTGTTTTATCTATTTTTGTTCTCTGGTCGAATTCAGTATCATTATTAGGAATGTAATTATTTTCTTCCATTTTTCTGCACTGGGTATCAGTGCAGCACATGGCAGACGTATGGTAAAGCTTTCCCTTTTTATTTCCAAAATCTCTTCGACTGCAGCCTCAGAAAAGTATGCTTGACCATATCAATCAGTTCTTTTTGTTTCCCATTAAACATTCTTTTGAGAGAGATTAGCAATTTGCATCAAATTCAGATTATTTTCTGCAATATTTTAATTTAGATTGTGCTGGTCATAACATTTGGGGGAGGGGCTGAACCTGACCATGTGATCACTGATTTGATGGTCAACAACTTTGCCCTTGACCCTTAAACTCCTCTTCAGCATCTGATCAATTTGGGAATGCTGGCACGGGCCTTTGTCCCTATTCATAATACCTATTCATATTACCTTGGAATACCTTGTTTTCAAGATCAAGGCCATTCACAGAGCAGCTGCTGCCTCTTTTGCTTATCTCTCAATTTCTGTGTTCTCCCCAATACCCAATTTCACCTATGTTCCACCTACTCTCACTCCTCACCTCTGCAGTTTCTTCCCTATCTCCCTTCAGTCCTCAGTGTGCTGATCCCCTTCATAAAACCTACCATCTGCTCCCTCAATCTCTTCATCCCAGCTCTTGACCACCCTATTACACTGTTTGCTGAGACTATCAACCTGTGACTGTCCTCTAGTAAAAATACTCCTGAAGCTGCTGAGTTGTCGTAAAAACCCAACTGGTTCACAAAAGTCCTTTTAGGGAAGGAAACATGCCGTCTTAATATGGTCCAGCCTACAGGTGACTCCAGTCCTACACCAATGTGGTTGACTCTTGACTGTTCTGTGGAGTGGCCTGGCAGGCCTTTTGTTTGTATTACAACACTGAGCGCCTTCACCATGTGGACTGCAGCGGTTCATGAAGAAGGTCCACCACCAACTTCTGGGGATGGCCAATAAATGCCGGCCTCATCAGCAACACCCACATCCTCAGAATTAATTTTCAAAGATAATTAGTATTGGTAAGATCAAGGGCAAAGGGCTTGTTCGCAAGTGAATGGACAAAGCCACTCCTCGCAGTGTCCTGTCAGCATCTACGAGACTCTAGTTTTGATTGCATCAATTTCCCCAGCTGCCACCTCAGTCGGAGTTGGGGAGTGCTGAATCTTGGCATACTGCTTGTCACCAAGCTCATCTTCCTTCCCTGAACCCTCCTCATTCACTCTGTCAAGGCCACTTCATTTCACCTTTGTAACATTGCCCATCTTATTTTCTCCTCCCTCCTCTCTGGCTGCTAAAATCCTAGTCCAAGGCTTCATTATCTTGTGGCTACATTTTTATAATTCTTCCTCAATTGGTGTCCCTCCATAAGTTTGAACTTATTCAAGACGTTGCAGTCTGTGTCCTCAATGGCACAAATTCCTGCACACCCTTCACCCCCAATGTCTCCTTGTGCCCCAGCGATACGATTTCAAAATTCTGATCTGTGCTTTCAAAACAAACTACTTTTTGCCCTACGCTACCGGAATGATTTTCTCCAGCCTTGTGTCCTTACCACACCATCTGTTCCTCTAACACCAGGCCTATCCTGTTCCACCATTGATGGTTGCTTGTTCAGCTCCTGCCTACAGGAGCTCTCCATTTTGGTTCCCCCCTCCACACATCTCTGTCCAATCATCTTCATTTCTCTCTCTTCATTTACTGCTTTTTATCTTGATGTTAAAGGCTTGGAGGCATCTTCCTGCATTGAAGAGCACTGGAGAAATACACGTTGTTGCTGTAGGGCAACCTTTATGATGCTGAAGAGGAAATTCTCCTCGTTATCAGCAATGCAACAACATGTAGATAAATAACAACTGAATCTGTTACAGGAAGCCTAATATTAAATTGGTCCTGGGAGAGTGTAAGCAGTTAATGCCACTATTCTTCAGTATGACGCATTCATTGACACTGGGCAATGGAAATAATTGAATTCCTCCTTTCCACTGAGTTTCAGTTAAAGTTTTTTATTCCCAATTTATGCCTGATTCCTCAACCATTTAACTGCATTGCAGCATGTGTTGTTAGCACAGTATGACTTCTTCATAGCCGCCTTTAAGACATTGACATTAGAGACTGCAATAGTTTGCCTTTTTCTACACAGTATTCCATTTGTTACCGTCCTTTCTGATGACTTTACCAGAAGTGAATGTCTCTTTTCTTGAGCCAGAGTGTTCCATTTTTGACCATGGGGCCCAAGCTGATGTAAAGACGCTGATGTTGGGGGCATGCCCACATGGCGACAACAGGCTACTTCCTAGGGATTCATGATCTGTCAGAAGGAAATACAAAACATAGTGCTGGAGATGGAGTATTTCCCATGTGAGGTACGGACTGAAACTACTTGTATTCTACTCAACTGTTGAAGCGGATGCTTCATTTTAATTTACCACATCAGGCATTTTTGAGTGAGATTACCAATTTAGTGCAAACTGGTGTGAAATTGGAGTTGGTTTTGATTCTCTGGGAACTGGATTAAGAAACCTCAAATTTATTTCACCTAACAGCTTCCCACATTCTTCCCTAAGTAAGCTTGAGGTGATCCAGAACTCGACTGCCCATGTCCTAACTCGCACCAGGTCTCGTTCACTCAACACCCCTGAACAACATTGGCTCCTGGTTAAGCAACACCTCGATTTCAAAATTCTCATCCTTGCTTTCAAATCCCTCTGTGGTCTTGCCCCTCCCTATCTCTGTATTCTCTTTCAGCAGCACAATCCCCTGAGCTATCTGTGCTCCTCTAATTCTGCCCTATTGAGCATCCCTGATTATAATCGCTCAATCATTGGTGGCCGTGCTTTCTGTTGCCTAGACCCCAAGTTCTGGAATTCCCTGCCTAAACCTCTCCATTTCTCTACCTCTTTTTTCTCCTTTAAGATATGCTCCTTAAAACCTATCTCTTTGATCAAGCTATTGGTCACCTGCCCTAATGTCTCCTTATGTGACTTGATGCCAATTTTTTTGTCTTTTGTACTCCTGTGAAGTACCTTGGGGTGTTTTACTACATTAAAGGCACTATATAAATGCACGTTGTTGTTGTTCTGGGTTTAAAAGGTTCACCTGATAACCTTCTCCACTACCCAGTCCGCAGAATAGATCTGACAGTAATGAGCTTCCATTGTATTTAATTTAGATATCTCAATGCTTTACTGACTGCATAACTGCATGAGCAGAATTTTTATAACTATTCTTTTACACCTCGGCTATTATGTCATTTTCCCTGTGATGCTTTCCACTCATGTTCCTTTATTAACCCCATTACCACTTTGTCATGGAGCGATAAAGACTCTTTAGTTGAGTATCCAGGAAAAATTCAATGTACCTTTTATAAAAATGTCAGCTCTTTTTCTGGTTGACAAATTAATTACCCTGGTTATTATGATAAATGGAAATGAAAGGTATCATGGCCTTTCAGATCTGCCTTACCAGTAGATGATGGTGTCTCCAATAAAGCTTAGTTGAATATATATATAAGCAGTGTGAATAGGTATGTTAGCCTTTATTGCAAGGAAGTTGCAGTATAAGAGTAAGGAAGTCTTGCTCCAATTATGTAGGGCTTTGGTGAGGCCACACCTGAAATATTGTGTGCAGTTTTGATCTCCTTACCTAAGCAAGGATATACTTGCCTTAGAGGGAGTGCAATGAAGGTTCACCAGACTGACTCCTGGGATGAGAGGGTATCCTATTAGGAGAGATTGAGTAGATTGGGCCTATATTCTCTAGCGTTTAAAAGAATGAGAGGTGATCTCATTGAAACCTATAAAATTTGTAGCGGGCTTGACATGGTAGTTGCTGAGAGGTGGTTTCCCCTGACTGGACAGTCTAAAACTAGAGGACATAGTCTCAGGATAAGGGATTGGCCATTTAAGACTTAGATGAAGAGAAATTTCTTCACTCAGAGGGTTGTGATTCTTTGGAATCCTCCACCCGAGAGGTCTGTGGATGCTCAGTTGATGAGTATATTCAAGGCTGAGATCGCTAGATTTTTGGACACTCAGGGAATCAAGGGATATGTGTATAGGGTGGGAAAGGAATTGATATTTAAGTTCAACCATGATCTAATTGTTCGAGGGGTCATATGGCCTACCCCTACTCCTATTTAAAAAAGGAGGGAGAGAGAAAACTGGGAACTACAGACCGGTGCTTATGAATAGTAGTTGATTATTTTCAACCTTTTTTTTTAACTTGGGGTCAGCATAGCAATACTGTTAACTGTCAGCGATCATACATAACCAGATATTATTTTGAACAAATGTATTTTTGCTGCAACATATTTTATCATTTAAATTCCATGTATGTGTTCCATGTAAGCAAACTATTAAAGTATAAATGGGACCCCTTAAAGTTCAGACAGTGGATGAGGGAAAATTTGGCAGACTCGGGAACAGGCTATCTTAGATTGGGTATTGTGTAATGAGAAGGGGTTAATTAACAGTCTTGTTGTGTGGGGTCCTTTAGGGAAGAGTGACCACAACATGATTGAATTCTTTATTAAGATGGGAAGTGAAGTAGTCCAATCCAAAACTAGGGTCCTAAATCTAAACAAAAGAAACTACGAAGAATGAATTGGCTATGATAGATTGGGAAGATTCATTAAAAGGCATGACGATGGATAGGCAATGGCTAATATTTAAGGAATAAATGCATGAATTGCAACAGTTATACATTCCTTTCTGGTTTAAAAACACAAAAGGAAAAATGGCCCGACCATGGCTAACAAAAGAAATTAAGTATAGTGTTAGATCCAAAGAGGAGTTATACAAAGTTGCCAGAAAAAGTAGCAAGCCTGAGGATTGGGAGCAGTTTAGAATTCAGCAAAAAAGGACCTAGAGATTGATTAAGAGGGGAAAAATAGAGTATGAGAGTAAACTTGCAAGGAACATAAAAACCGACTGCAAAATTTCTATAAGTACATAAAAAGAAAAAGATTAGTGAAGACAAATGTAGGTTCTTTACAGACAGTAATGGGAGAATTTGTAATGAACAAGGAAATGGCAGAACAATTAAATAAGTACTTTGGTTCTGTCTTCACGGAAGAGGATACAAATAACGTCCCAGAAATGCTAAAGAACTAAGGGTTTAGTGAGCAAGAGGAATTAAAGGAAATGATAATTAGTAAGAAAATAATGCTGGATAAACTAATGGGACTGAAGGCAGATAAATCCCCAGGGCTTGATGATCTGCATCCCAGAGTACTAAAAGTGGTAGCCATGGAAATAGTAGATGCATTGGTTGTCATCTTCCAAAATTCTATAGATTATGGAACAGTTCCTGCAGATTGGAGGGTGGTAAATGTAACCCCACTATTTAAAAAAGGAGGGAGAGAGAAAACCGGGAACTGCAGACCGATTAGCCTAACATCAGTAGTAGGGAAAATGCTGGTGTCTATTATAAAGGATGTGATAACGGCACACTTAGATAATATCAACGGGATTAAACAAAGTCAACATGGATTTATGAAAGGAAATCATGTTTGACAAACCTACTGGAGTTTTTTGAGGATGTAACTGATAGAATAGATAAGAGAAAACCAGTGGATGTAGTGTATTTGGATTTTCAGAAGGCCTTTGATAAAGTCCCACATTAGAGGTTAGTGTGCAAAATTAAAGCACATAGGATTGGGGGTAATGTATTGGCATGGATTGAAAATTGGTTAACTGACAGGAAGCAGGGCTCAATTTTGGCCCACCCCTTTTTTCGGCGCACTTACCGGAGATGCTCCGCTTTTCTCCCATCAGAAGTGCGGCAAAAAAATTGCTCCGCACTTTGGCCACTGTCCGGCCTCCTCCCTTCGGTCGCGCAGCGTGGCCAGTTGAGTTGGGGGTGGAGCCAGCGTCCTGCGCTGAAAACAGTGCAGGGATGTCTGCACATGCGCAGTGGAGTGTCCGTGCATGCGCAGTAGCTCCTCGCCCCTAAACTCTCCGTGTCTTGCTGCAGCCGCTGTGTGGGAGGGACCTGATGCCGGTCAAATGTTGCTGTGAGTAGGGGTAGTTGATTGGAAGCTTTAATCATCTAGAAATCGCACCAGGAGGCCACTCGGCCAGGGCTAGGGGTGGGCGGGCAGGCAGGTGTACTGATAGTGCTCCTGCCTGGATGATGATCAATCCAGTATAATCATTGCAAACAAATAGTTGTTTAAATTAGTTGTTACATTGGGGCAATTTAATTCAACTGTCTTTTACTTCTTTTATTTTTGTAGTTTAAGCTTCCACGAATGCTTCTGTTGTATAGTAAATTAACTTTGTGAAGTTTGTCATACGATGGTCTGTATAGCTGTTTGATCCTATTCACATTCTTTAGTCATTAAGTTTCTTTCTTAGTGACCAAATTAAATTTTAATCTTTTGAAACTCACTCGGCCAGGGCTAGGGGTGGGCGGGCAGGAGAACTGATAGTGCCCCTGCCTGGATGATTTCTATCAGTTCTCCTGCCCGCCCACCCCTAGCCCTGGCCAATGGCCTCTGATGTACCTACCTGCGCTGATTTCTTAACTCTCCAAGGGTTTTCTGAAGTGACCACATACGCTGGCCTAAGTAGATTTGGAGTAACTATTAGCTGACCAAAGTTGCCTAAATGGGCAGAATTGGCATAGGTGGCTGAGAAAAAAAAACGAACCAAAAAAATCGTAACTGACTCACTTACACTAGTGCAAATTGAATGTGCAAAATGGGGATTTTTAAATTACGCCAGAAAAATCAAGTTACTCCCCCAAAAAATGGAGCAACTCCTGGCCAAAATTGAGCCCACAGAGAGTAGGAATAAATGGGTCTTTTTCAGGTGGTGGGCAGTGACTAGTGGGGTACCACAGGGATCAGTGCTTGGGCCCCAGCTATTCACAATATATATAAATAATTTGGATGAGGGAACCAAATGTAATATTTCCAAGTTTGCTGACGACACAAAACTAGGTGGGATTGTGAGTTATGAGGAGGATGCAAAGACGCCGCAAGATGATTTAGATAGGTTGAGTGAGTGGGCAAACACATGACAGATGCAGTATAATGTGGATAAATGTGAAATTATCCACTTTGGTAGGAAAAACATAAGGACAAAGTATTATTTAAATGGTGATGACTTGGCAAGTGTCGATATACAGAGGGACCTGGGTGTCCTTGTACACCAGTCATTGAAAGCAAACATGCAGGTGCAGCAAGCAGTTAGGAAGGCAAATGGTATGCTGGCCTTCATTGCAAGAGGATTTGAGTACAGGAGCAAGGATGTCTTACTACAGTTATAAAGGGCCTTGGTGAGACCGTACCTGGAGTATTGTGTGCAATTTTGGTATCCTTACCTAAGAAAGGTATACTTGCCATAGAGGGATTGCAGCGAAGGTTCACCAGACTGATTGATTCCTGGGATGCAGGACTGCCGTATGAGAAGAGATTGGGTCGACTAGGGTTTAGAAGAATGAGAGGGGATCTTATTGAAACGTATAAAATTCTGACTGGGTTGGATAGACTGGATGCGGGGAGGATGTTTCCATGGCTGGGAAGTCTAGAACAAGAGGTCACAGTCACAGGATACGGGGTAGGAAATTTAGGACCGAGATGAGGAGAAATGTTTTCACTCAGAGGGTGATGAACCTGTGGAATTCTCTACCACAGAAAGCTGTGGAGGCCAAGTCACTGAATATATTTAAGAGGGAGATAGATAGATTTCTAGAAACAGAAGGCATCAAGGGGTATGAGGAAAAAGCGGGAATATGGTGTTGAGATAGCGGATCAGCCATTATCATATTGAATGGCGGTGCAGTCTCAAAGGCCAGAATGGCCTACTACTGCTCCTATTTTCTATGTTTCTATGTAAATTTATTTTTTTTGTGCCAGATTTTTCACCATAGGAAATAATAGTGTTAATTAAAGGGACTTTAAGACTTATAAAATAATTAACATAACTATTTTAGTATCAACCAGAAAAGGAACTGACATTTCTCTAAGACACACAGAACTTTTCCTGGATACTCAACTAAGGCGCCATTATCATTTCATGACAAAATGATAATGGCGGTCAATAAAGAGCATGAGTAGAACGCATTACAGGGACAATTAGGTAAGAAAAAGTATGTCAGTTACACTTGAGATGTGCCATGCATGCAAAGTATTTGGTACACTTGTGTTTAATTGACTCAGGTGTTATACTCATAAAACAACAAGAAATCACAACCATGCAGTCTTAAAGATACACGAGAGAAATAAAGCCAAGAATATTTTTGTTGGTTTCTGATGATGCCTGAACTGGTCGTTTCTGAAAGGCAGGAGAATTTACAAGCAACTGGCAATCCAGAGGGCTGGGACGCCTATGAGCTATTCTGTTCTGCTGTGTCTTGGCAGAAAGATGAACATGGCAGCTTCCAGAGCTTTCTTTGTCAGACAAACCTTCCTCAGCAACAGCAATGAGACTGTAACTGGCCTCAAGATGAGCCTATTTACAATACTCCATTGAGTAGTTGTACAGATAGATTAGATTTTTTGCTCTGCTTCGGTTACCTTTGTTGGCCTTACAGGATGAGGCTGGATTAAAAACAACACCTTGGGGCCGATTTTGATGAACCTGCCGCCCAGTGCTGCTGACACTGCTCGAGCTGCTCACTGTCACTTTCGACGTGGCCTGGTGCGGGTGGGAGGGGAGAGCCGCCGGGAAGTGCCCGCCGACATCAGCGGTCGGCCGGTGCACATAAGTGACCTCCCGCCCACCGAGATGCCAGATTGGTGCGGGCTGGAGTCGGCAGCAGGATAGTGATGGACCGCTGCCTGGAGGCTGCTCTGTCCTGAATTGCAAGTGTCAAGATCCTGTTTTAAAAAAAAGGCAAGTGGAACGTTTTAAAATTATTTCTTCACAGGTACTTACCTGGATGGGGTCCCCTGAAGGTCCTCAGATGTTTTTTTTTGTTGGTGATGATTTTTATTTTTACCTCTTCGACCCTCCATGGGCCCGACTCCATCCTCAGCAGCACTTGGGCAGCAAGCGCCTCTGTCGCCGAGAATGAGACCCCCCCGACCGCTGCCTCCCAGATTGGCGGCATACGTCGTTGATTTGCCGCCTGCCGACCTTCGAGGGACCTTGACGATGAAAACCCCGCCAAAAGTACCGTCCAGTACATCGGCGGCACTTGGGTGGGCAGAGGCCTTGACCAAATTCGGCCTCCTTGGATTAAGGGAATCAAGGGATGTGGGGATAATACAGGAAAGTGGAGTTGAGGTAGAAGATCAGCCATGATCTAATTGAATGGCAGAGCAGGCTCAAGAGGCTGAATGGCCTACTCCTGCTCCTATTTTTATGTTCTTATGTAGCAGGCATTATCTTTCTTCCTATTAGGAAAGGGCTACCCACCTCATGCAATATATTGTGTGTTATGTGCTGCAATGCTCCTCTAATTATGAAACAGCATATCATTTGAGTTAATGAGAGATTGGCACTGGGGAACATCCACTGGCTTATTTACAACAGTTAGTGGTTATAAGTAACATAGCAGAGGATAGATATCTAAAATAAGAACTTCCAGGGGACTGGAGAAAGTAAGGAGGGTGTAAATCAGATGACTAGTAGTAGCCTAAAGGTAGCTGTTGTTGTTGTTGAACAACTGTTGCCAAGGATTCAGTTGACAATATTTATAAACAGCGTGATCGTGATGTGATAAGACTAGTCTCTGATAGCAGGTTATGTGAGAAAGTGACAATATTGAGAATTCCTGAGAGACTTAAGACTGGGCAGATGAATGCGTGGACAGCAAAAAAAAGTAAGATAATACAGCGGTGCCGAAAATAGCGAATGTGATTAATGGGACACTCCTTTTGGAAGGTGAGTCATAGGGCTCAATTTTCCCCAGTGATTGGAGCCATTTTTTTGGAGCAGGTTGCTTTTTTTGGCCTAAGTTTAAAAAAACAGTTTCCCCAATCAATTTGCACCAGCGTAACTCAGTTACAATTTTTTTAGGTAAGTTTTTTTTTCAGCCAAAGTGGACGTAACCTGCCACCCGTGCCAATTCTGGCCATTTAGGCAAGTTTGACCAGCTGAGAGTTACTCCAGTTCTTCTTAGGCCAGCGTATGTGGCCTCTGCAGAAAAACCTTCTGGAGAGTTAAAGAAATCGGCGCAGGTAAGTGCAGCAGATGTCCAGACAGCAGCAGCAGGAAAGGTAAGTGAGAGGTGGAGAGAGAGAGAAGAGGGGGGTAGGGGAGAGAGGGGACCAGGAGGGAGGAGGCCACTCGGACTGGGATAGGGGTGGGGAGTGGATCGGGAGGCCGGTCAGCCTGGGCTAGGAGTGGGACCGGCAAGGCACTCTGGGCTGGGGAGGGGGAGCTGTGGCTGGACCAGCAAGGGGTGGGGGGCATGAGACCGGCAAGACCTTTGGCCAGGGCTAGGGGCAGGGGAGCGGGACCGGCACCGGCAGGGCACTCGGGTGCGGGGGAAGCAGACTGGGATGCCCTTCGGCCTGGGATAGGGGCGGGAATCGGCACCAGCATCGGGAGTGGGAGGGGGACTTTAATAATAGGAGGTAAGTTGCTGCAATATATTTTAATGTGTTTTTAAGTTGATGCAATATGTTTTTAAGTTGATGCAATGTTTTTTAATGTGTTTTTAAGTTGATGCAATGTGATTTAATGTGTTGCGAGCTGCCTGTATGTTTCACTCTGCAGCCTCAGCCCGCATTCTGTTCCTGGTTACCATGGCAACCTGATCTTTTTGGCGCAGATCAAGGCTCCACCCCCAATACTAAAGGACAGGTTAGGCTGCACCAAAATGAAGAAATTGAACGGGGAAACTTGGAACTTTTTTTTTTGGCATACTTGGGCCCAAAAAAACAGGCGTAACTCTTCAAGTACGCCAAAAAAAAAGTTTTGGGGAAAATTGAGCCCATAGAAATTATATAAAAAAAGACTTGCATTTACATAACACCTTTCACAACCACCGTGCATCCCAAAGCTCTTTACAGCCAATGAAGTATTTTTTGAAGTGTTGCCACTGTTGTAATGTAGGAAATGTGGCAGCCAATTTGTGCACAGCAAGCTGCACTGCAGCAAAGCAGCAATGTGATAACCAGATAATCTGTTTTTGTTATGGTGATTGAGGGATAAATATTGGCCAAAACACTGGGAATAACACCTCTGCCCTTCTTTGAGATAGTGTCATGGAATCTTTTATGTTCGTCTGAGAGAGCAGATGGGTCTCGATTTAACATCTCATCTGAAAGACAGCATTTCCGAAAGTGCAGCACTCCCTCAGTATTGCACTGGAATGTCAGTCTAGATTTTTGTTCTCAGTCTCTGAAGTGGGTCTTAAACCCACAACCTTCTGAGGCGAGGTTGCTACCCACTGAGCCACTGGCTGAAAGTGGAACTGCAGCTGACATAAGCGCAATAGTTAACCATTGAAAGTATCAACACAGCCTATGGTAGCCCTTACATTTGGACAAGGGTGATATTGGTGCATAGAACATCATGTGACGCTGACTTTTTTTTAATAGCACATGGCATATCGGGTTCAGATGGTATTGCAAATTTGAACCTGTAGAGGATTCAGAAAAATGGCAACAAAGGTGATTACAGATCTTGGGTCATTCAGTTGTTCATTGAAGCTAAGGAAGCTTATTCTCATCTCATTTCAATAAAAATGATTAAGGAGGGATGTGACTGAAATTTTAAAAATAATTCAGCATTAGTTGTAAAGAGGTGGTGTGTGTAAAACCTGGATGCAAAAACACACAGGTGTGATTTTAAATTGAGGAAGTCTTAAAATGAACTTTTGCTGAACAGACATTGACTTATGGAATTGCTTGCCATTTAGTGCAGGAAATAATGACCCCCATTGAAGCATTAAAATTGGATTGAATAAACTCCTGGTTCAGTAAAGAGATTGGGTCTTGATATTGGAACAAAGTGACGGTGAGATGGATGGGTTGAATGATCTTTCTGTTTTTTATATTTTTGTAATATTACTATATAAAATCCTTTGATAGATTGCCAAGATAGTAATCAAGGAGTTCTGATGATATAAACCATTATGATTGTGCTATGTCTGTGGGTTAGTGGCTCATTCTTTAAAATAGAGAACCTTTTACATGGCAGACGTGCTGAGCACTATAGGAAGCAGTGAGATGTAGATGGAAGGATAAAAAGGTAGCCACTTAGGAAGTGAAAATATTTTACATCATTTAAACTATAGTGTTATCGGTTTGTTTCTTGTATTAGAATGTGCTATACATTCCTTCTAGTGTGATGATGCTAAGCATTGTGCTCCAAATACAATGTGCATTGTAAAAAGTTGTAGATCTCTGCATTACTGTGCATATCCTCTGTTTGAAGCATTTTAATAAATATCTAAATTATATCAGAGTTAAAAATGTAAGCATTAAGTTCTTTTCTGTCTGTAGAAGCTACCTTGTCCATTTGATTTAGGCATTTTCCCTTTTTAAAAAAACTCTTACGGTGCATGCTTTTTGCCCATAGATTATGGACCAGAATTTGATTAATGTGCAAATCGTCCCGCAACTTGTGGCGAGGAAGAGATGCCTTGTAAATTGTGAATCACCATAAGTTGTTGGCCGATTTGCTCTGCTCCACTATTAGCTTAGCAAAAATGGCATCTCGCCCTGAGCCTCCCTGTGATTTTCATGTGGTTGCTGCATTTGCATATTAATTGCCCTTTAAACGAGCCACAAAACATTTTTTAGTAAATAGTCTAGTAATTAATAGTGTAAGTACCCTTTCAATGGTGTGATATTTGTTAATGACAGCCAATCAACTTCACTGGCCAGAAAATGGACAATTAAAAGTATGGACTTCGTTCCTTCAGGTAGTAAATTGTTGGCATTTTTAAAAATGTCACATTTTAAATTATTTTTTTTCTTTCTTCTCTGTTCTGTGTCTTTTTCTTCTCTCTCAATCCAATCTTTCTTTCCCTCTCTCTTCTTTTGACATTTAGTTCACCCACTCTAACTTATTCTCCTTCTCAGTCCTTCCTATGTTTATTTCATGGTCCCTAAATCTCATTGGTTAAGGAGATTTGCAAACATGGGTCTATTGCATCTGCTGATGTGGGCAGCTGTAGTTCTTTGTACTAGAATGTCCCTTTGTGCTCTAATCCATCATCCACCCTCTCTTCCTCCCATTGTACTGGCAGGGTCTCCTTGCAGGTTGTTATCAATTCTAAAAATACAAGTTCCAAAAGAGGAAGGAAAAGCTATTGCCTTTGCTACCAAATCACATAAAGGTATAGCCTGGCAGCCAAAGACAATTTCAAACTGTACTCAGAAACCGCAGGATTCATCATTTATTGCTCAGTTGACAGCTTAAACTGAAACCTAATCAAAGTATTTAAATTGGCAAATTATTGTTAATTTAATGCAACACTTGTGTTTTCAGATGATTGTACTATTTCAGCTGTTTCAGAAGGAAATTGGCAATTTATTTTGCATAATACCTTATGATAACATTGGCATAAGCCTTGTAAATTGATTTAAATATTGGATTCTAGAAGATTGAAGGAAGGTTCTGTGCAAATCAGTTCCACATATGTGGATTGGGGAGGAAGAAATTTAAACAAT
The DNA here is from genome assembly GCF_044704955.1 of Pristiophorus japonicus. Classification (NCBI taxonomy): domain Eukaryota; kingdom Metazoa; phylum Chordata; class Chondrichthyes; family Pristiophoridae; genus Pristiophorus; species Pristiophorus japonicus. Next base: position 84,245,693 of record NC_091993.1, read on the forward strand.
AGTAAATATTTAACCAAATTTTACAAAATATTGGCAATGCCAAGGTTACAGTAGAAGTACTTATTCTGTGTGGACTGTTAATTTTCTTGATACCTGTACCTCATTGAACTGATGAAATGAAGGATGTTTGTAGTAATAACTTTTATAGTAAAACATCCCAAGGTGCTTCACAACAGTGTTACAGACAAACATAAATTTGACACCGAGCCACAGACGAAATTAAGGCAGATGATCAAAAGCTTGTTTAAAGAGGTAGGTTTTAATGAGCATCTTAAAGGAGGAAAGAGAGGTAGAGAGGCGGGGAGGTTTAGGGAGGGAGTTCCAGAGCTTTGGGCCCAGGCAGCTGAAGGCATGTCCACCAATGGTTGAGCAGTTATAATGAGGGATGTTCAAGAGTTCAGAATTTGAGGGGCGCAGACATCTTGTGGGATTGTGAGGTTGTAAAAGATTAGAGATAGGGAGGGGCAAGTGCATGAAGTGATTTGCAAATAAGGATGAGAATTTTGAAATCGAGGCGTTTTTAACTGGGAGCCAATGTAGGTCAGAAAGCACAGGGGTGATGGGTGATCTTGATGGTGCGGGTTAGTACACGGGCTGCTGAGTTTTGGATGACTTCAAGTTTACGTCGTGTGGAATGTGGAAGGCCGGCCAGCAGTGAGTTGGAGTAGTCAAGTGTAGAGGTAGCAAAGGCATGAATGAGGGTTTCAGCAGCAGAAGAGCTGAGGCAGGAGCAGAGGCGGGCAATGTTACAGAGGTGGAAAAAGGCGATTTTAATTATGCCGTGGATATATGGCTGGAAACTCATTTCCGGGTCAAATATGACACCAAGGTTGCGAACAGTCTTGTTCACCCTCAGATTGATGCTAGGGAGAGGGATGATTAGAGAATGCAGTTTCTGGTGGGGACCAAAGATAATGGCTTCGGTCTTCCCAATATTTAATTGGAGAAAATTTCTGTTCATCCAGTACTGGATGTCGGACAAGCAATCTGACAATTTAGATACCAAGCAGGGTTCGACAGAAGTGGTGGAGAGGTAGAGCTGGGTGTCGTCTGCGTACATGTGGAAACTGAGTCCGTATTTTCGTATGATATCGCCAAGTGGCAGCATATAGATGAGAACTAAGAAGGGACAAAGGACAGATCCTTGGGGGACACCAGAGGTAACGATGCAGGAGTGGGAAGAGAAGCCATTGCAGGAGATTTTCTGGCTACGATTAGATAGATAAGAATGGAACCAGGCAAGTGCAGTCCCACCTAGCTGGACATTGGTCGTATAATTTCAAAATTCTCAGAGTGTAGTGAATGCAAATGAAAGGATATGTTAAGGTGCACTGAAAGTTTGGTTATAGTTTATTACGAAACTGATGCCAATCCTAAATCATTTTCTTATTTTCAAAAAATAGTACCAGAAAAATGTAAGTATGACAAGGAGGTTGAAATCTTAGGCCAAACTTTACACAGTTTGCGCTCAGTCATCAAGCCCATGTTCTCCTGTGTATCATGCCATGAAGATCAGGATGGAAAGTCGAATGGAATTCGAGCTAATTACTACCACTTTAGTTATTATATGGGATGGAGTGCCTGGGAGGATTGACTGCAGTGACTGTCGCCCTAGTTGACTTGGCATTCTTTGCAAAATGTATATCTTCTTCAGTTTTTGCTGATGATTTTAAAATGACATCTGTCGGTGGCAGTACTTCTATTATCTTGGGTGCAGTGGTCTAGTTTTTCATTTAGAACATGGATAAAATGTCTTACGGAAAATGGAAAACAAATGACCTTTTAGCTATGAACAATTGCACTGATGAGAACATGAAAATAGCTTTCTTGTTGTCTTGCCTTCTCCAAGATCGAGACCAGAACTTCCCTGAGCTAATCAACATGGTTCTACAGCCAATGCTAGGAGGGGATAAAGGATTAAGGGGTCAAAATTGGTTATGGCGTTTGGAGGCGGTGTCACTGTCTAAGTGCTGATTTTAGGTGCAGCCTCAAAATGCCAAATTCAGTTTGTACACCCAAAGATGAGAGAGCAGCGCTAAAAGTGGTATTGCACACTCATCCTCGGGCGCCACCGGGGCGGGAGTTCAGGATGCCTACTGAATTTTGTGACGGAAGGTTGCCGGCATGCGAGCTGGAAAAACAGGAAGAAAAAAACCCTCAAAACTTCTCCGACCCACACACACACACTTCCCCACTGGTACAACTAGTAAATAAATGTTGAAATAAATAAAGAAAAAAACGTACATTGATCTCTAGGCGATTCCGCCCGAGATCCACTAAGTTCACACCACTTTTTGCAGGTTGTATGAACGCCTGCCGGTAAGGTCACGTAGCAACGCAATATTGCTACAGCGGCGCCAAGGGGGAGTTGCAAGCTGGATGACTTCACTACGTGGGTAGCATTGGAGGGCGCAGCATTACCTCTTGGCACCTCCACCAAAGACCAACTCAATTTCGCCGGAGGCGTGGACACCGCCTACCGCCGATGGTAGGCCTTTGCCGCCCATCATTGGCATTAACGGGCGCTGGTATCAAGGGAATTTCGGCTCCTAAGTGTTAGCTGCTGGTACAGTACTTTCAATCTGAAGCATTCTTAAGGGACTTGACAGGGTAGATGCTGGGAGGATGTTTCTCTGGCTGTGAAATCTAGAACTATGGGGTCACAGTTTCAGGATAATGGGTTGGCCACGTAGGACTGAGATGAGGAGAAATTTCTTCACTCAAAAGGTTGTGAATCTTTGGAATTCTCTACCCAGAGGGCTGTGGATGCTCAGTCGTTGAGTATATTCAAGACTGAGATTGATAGATTTTTGGATACAAAGTGAATCGAGGGATTATGGGGATAGTGCATGAAGGTGGAGTTAAGGTACAAGATCAGCCATGATCTTATTTAATGGCTCCTAATTCCTATGTTCACATTTTGTATAATTGGTTTAAATAGTGCTTGTGTTAAGAGAAGAAAACCAGGTCCATTATACTTGTCCCTTTAATGTTTGAGGAGGAAAGCATCAATTTGGTGGTTTTGACTGTATGTTTGTTAAAACTTAATTGGAGATTGTCAATTCCTAACTGTCGGCTATTTTTTTAACATTCTAATTGGTCCAATAGCAGATGATCAACCTGTCATTAAACCAGTTCCATCTTCTACATGAATTATAACTTGCATTAAACTTAAAAGTATAAAGCAGGAACCAAGGACAAAAGTGGATTGAGAGAGACGTCCTCTCCAGGAAGCCCCTCTCAGCTTTGTTGCAGTGTCAGGTTGGAGCCCATTACTGGATTCAAGCTGCATTTACAGTAACAGTTACACTGTGGATCCACCTTTGGACAAAAGGAGAAAGCATCAAGAAAATGAAAAATCTTTCTTCCTTAGCTCTGTAGCTGGCTTGAGTGTCACATTTGATGCTTGAATGTTCAGGAATATTCTGTTGTGGTGTTCTTGCAAGCTAATTTACCAAGTTGTATCAGCAATGTGCACCATGATAAGATGCAATAATATAACAATGATAGAAAATATGCCCCCAAAAGAAAGCTTGGCTTAAGTAGCATCATCCTCCCCACTCCCCAAAATAACAAAGTTCAACCAATTGCTTAACATGGGCTACTTACAATTTTGTGAAATTAGTGATCATTCATCCCACTGTAATGTGACATTAGGAGCAAAGAAAAAATATTCTGCCCTGGGAATGCTGAATGCATGTGATTCTCATGGAGATATTTTTGAACATTCTCTTAATCAGCATGTTTTATCTCTTTTTTATTACATTAAATCTTAAACAGAAAGGTGACTGCTTCTTATTTGTTTTGTGCTTCAATAGTTTTGATCCAACCCCATATTATCAAATAAACTGCATAGCAGGTCTGTCAGCTTTGGTTCATTTTCAGGGTGAGATACTTCATCACAACAGGTATAATAAAGCAGGAGAAGTCTTTTTTGGATGAATGACCATAACAATGAAGGGAGGGGAGTTCAAATATACTAACTACCTTCAAAAATGGATTTTGTAGGCTAGAAATAGATTTTAATGGCTAGATGGAATTACAAATTGATGTATATGGCATAAAGATTACCGAGGACAAGCATGTAATGTAGCATTGATGGATAAAGCACAAGTTAATTTGGCTCCAACATGCAAGGGGAAGCAACGGAATGATGCCAATCCTCAATGAGGAAACAATCTGCTTCTAATAACACCTTTCATTATCTCAGGACATTCCAAAATGTTTCACAGCCAATGAAGTACTTTTGAAGTGTAGTCATTGTTGGAATGTAGGGAAATGCCGCAGCCAATTAGTGCACAGCAAAGTCCGACAAATACATGCATCCTTCTTATCCTTCTCAAGGCAAACTATGCATTTTAACAATTCAGGCAAATTGAGGAGATGGTTAAACTCCAACCTTGAAGTCCAGAGGGCTGAAGAATGTCCAGGAAGAGGAAGGGGTCCTGGTTTTTTGTTTGTGCTGAGGTTCATTGGAGCAGTACAGGAAACCCAAGAAAGAAGATTTGAAATGAGAATCGGAGGAAGAGTAGATGTAGTCAGGATTATGCAGGTGGATATGTACAGCAAAGATGCATTTGCTCTACCCATTATAGAGGCTACTCACGGTGACAAATAGAAATATATGCCTTTATCTTATGCCCTCCAAAATATTACAAAGTGGAAATGATTAAGGTTACAGGTAAGCAGGTAGCCAATGAAAGAAATCACTATGATCTCTTTAGCTAAGGAACCAGATTTTAAGTATTAAAGAATACGGCTTGACCGATAGGGATGATTGGAATGCGCATATTAGATGCAAATTATTTTATATTTTGTAATTACTGAGCTAAACCTTGGTTAATTGTAACTAATAATTGGCATCATTATCATTGAGTGTTCCACTGTTGCTTTGGTTGCGAATTGAAGTAAAAATGATCATCCTCAGCAGTTGTGATTCTGCTTCAAAAAGGGCCCCTTACAATCCAGCTAATCTTCAATTCACATACCTTTATAAATTATGCAGAATACAAATGCAGTGACCAATCATCTTAAGTAAATTACGATCAGAGGTTGTTACCTCGTATTTGCTGAGAAGAGCTGCCAGAAATTTGGACTTTGATCTTTTTTGGCAGAAGAGTCGAACAAGTTTAGATATTGTTGAAGATTTGGTATTGTAGTGTATTAGAATCTCCGCATCTTTTGCTTCAATGTATTTTAAAAAATCAATAAATCTAAACAAGCAGTTTATCCTATGGAGTCGTTTGTCTTCTAATGAAAGAATAAAGTAGGCATCCCATATATTCTTCCGTAACTGGCTTGCTGTGGTTCAGAGTTCATTGTTAAACCTGTTATTAAGCAGAGAATGAAGACACAAATTTTGGTTGATAGGAGACTCATTCTGCTTATGCAAACTGCAACTTACCTGTGAGCATGAGCAAGATGCCGGGTGGTAGAAGCCTGAGGTGTAACATACAACATGGGCAGTGAATACAGCATGGTACTTTAGAAGAATTACATGTAATCTACTGTGTCATATGGAAAGTATGCTTGAGGCCCTAGTGACATTGTGGTAAAATGTGAATGGACAGATATTGCATCTGTTTTAGTTGCAAAATAAAGTGCCTGGAGAGAAGCAAGCAGCAGTGGAGTTACGGAAGAATGAGCAGGAGCTGTTGTTGTGATGGTCTTTTGACAAGAAGATAGGGGTGGCTAAGACATGCTTGAAACAAAGGCCATGTTTTTGATAGCTCATATGGTGGAAGATGATGTGATAGATTTAGAGATCTGTCATCATTATATGTATTCAGTTGGCTCAGTTTATAGCAACCTCGTCCCTTCAATCCTCACTCCAGGACTTGAGCACATAATCCAGGCTGATGGTTTGGTGTAGTATTAATGGATGCAGCATTGTTGATCTCGTCTTACAGCGAGATGTTGAATTATGCGCTCTGTCTGCCTGTGCAAATGGATATAAAGGGTCCTGTGGCATAATTCATAAATGATCATGGAATACTCCTGTTGTCCTGGACAACATTAATACCTCAACCAACATCTCAAATGGGGGCCTTTTACCTTTGACGGGATGGAAGTCTTGTCTGTCTGCTGTTAGGGGGTCCTGTGTGAAATGAAGTTGGGTAATCTCCATCCAATTCCTAGTCAGCATAGGCCTACAGGCCAAACAGGTAATAATGCCAATTTTGATCAGGAAGGCCTAAGGATGGTTGGTGTGAGATATTGAAACAATACTACACTGGTGGGTACAGTAGAGAGTGCAGAGTGGAGCAAGCTTTGTTGTGCATCTGGCTATGCTGTACTTGACCAGGGAGTGCTTACTGCTGGCACTTGGAACACTTTCCCTTTTAAGGCACAGACACCCCCACTTTGACCACAGAAAATAAATAGATTGCCTCAAATATGATAGTGGAGTGGGGTAATGCCAATGCGTTTCCTGGAGTGGGGTAATCCTCCTCATAAAGTGATTTGGCATCCTACATTGTTGTGCATAGTTAGTCCCAGTCAAAGACAATTCTGTTTTTCATCTGCAACCATTTATTCTTTTTTCATAAGGAATGATCCATCACATTTCATTCAGTCATGTCCAAAGAACTGTAGGAATAAGTCAGATCTTGAAAAGTGATGTCCCAATGCAGCAGTGACATTCCGAGCCCGTTTAATGTGATTTCCCCACTTGATGAGATTGGAAGGAAATTGTTTTCACATTGAGTGAGTATGTGGAGCAGACTCTCGGCAATTTGCAGTCATGTACTGTGCTGGCGAACTCCTTTGAGAAGAGCTGAACGTACGTCTAGCTATGAATGGGATTGAAGGGAAAGGGATAAATATTGTTTGAAATCACAAAGTTCTTCATATTAAGAGAGAGTGGGAGGAGGAGGCTGTTTTCCTGCAGAACAGCCAGCCAGGGTGTTATATCTTGTGACACTCTTGTTAAAGGAGCTCTGAGAATTCGATTATTTATGCACATATCAATAGGTTTAAATGATTCTTCTTTGTTTCATACTTAAAAAATGAAATGGGGAGCATTTGCTGGTATTGATACTTTGATACCTACTCATGATTATAACCATAAATCACGTCTAGAAACAATCTCATACTTAAACATATCTTCCATCCAGGTGGTGCACTTCCAGTTTACTGACCTAGACTATGTTGACTTGTGTACATTGAACAATGTGTGACTAGAAGCACACACTTTTTTTAAACAAAAGAATTGTCTGAATTTGTTAACCAATAAGTAGAACTACAATTTAACCACCATTCTCATTAAGTTTTCACCTGAACTTGTAATGCTCCCATACATGCCCACTATCAGTGCTTTGGGGACCCCATCAGCATTTGTTGGCAGAATCAGTGTAGCCAGGCCCCTCTCCTTCCCTGCCCCTCTCCCCAGTCCCACTCCTCCTGAGGCCAGTGATAAATGCACCAAAACAGATCCCTGTCTGTCCTTTGTGCCACTTCCAGCAGTAACGGCCAGAACTGTGGCCTCTGTATTATAGCTAGGGACACTTGTGAGAATGTTGGTTCCCACATACAATACACAAACACTACAATCCTAGCTATTAATGTTGAAAGTAGAACAGAGAAGAGATGAAGCAGGTGAAGGGGGGAATGTAGGACATTAAAAGTGGGTGGAAGAGAAAGAAAGAAAGGTTTGCATTTATATAGTGCCTTTCACAATCTCAGGATGCTTCAGCGCTTTACAGCCAATTAAATACTTTTGAGGTGTAGTCACTGGTGTAATGTCGGAAACATGGCAGTCGATTTGCACACAGCAAAGTCCCACAAACAGCAATGTGATAATGACAAGATAATCTATTTTGTGATGTTGGTTGAGGGATAAATATTGTCCAGGACACTGGGGAGAATGCCTCTACTCTGCTTCGAAAAATGAATCTTAAAACATTCACCCGAGTGGGCAGACGGGCCTCGGTTTTCCAAAAGGTGGAATAAATGACATTGAACGGAAGAGGGAAAGTGAACTGAAGGAGGGTAAAGCGGAAATGAATGAAGAAGAATATGTTTTATCTATTAAATAATTATCAGTACAAATGTGGTTGGGAACCTTTTTTGGCTGGCTGCCAAAATTGAAGAATATATTTAAAATTGTTAATTTGGCAAATTATCAGCCTCGAGCCAGTACTCACTGTTAAATAAATTAACCTTTAACTCTTGTATCCGAATGTGGTCCTGAATATTGCAGCTAGTTTTAAATGCCCACCCATATGGCTTAGTAATTGTGCTTGAGCAGTGGGAACTCTTGCAGCTCTCATCCAATTTGAAATTTTTACTGAAAATAGAAAATTGCATGTAATATGTGGGGAAAAAATATCAGCTTTAATTGTACTGTAAAGTCATTCGAGTACCGATCATAGTTTTGGTGTATTATTCATCCACCCATAACTTGCATGCGATTCTCCCCTCCCCTCCTGCCCAATTTCCATCACTGAATACTATTCAGCTATTAGTACCCTGATGAAGAAATAGAATCATAGAAATTTATAGCATGGAAGGAGGCCATTTCGGCCCATCGTGTCCGCGCTGGCCGAAAAGGAGCTATCCAGCCTAATCCCACTTTCCAGCTCTTGGTCCGTAGCCCTGCAGGTTACGGCACGTCAAGTGCGCATCCAAGTACTTTTTAAATGTGGTGAGGGTTTCTGCCTCTACCACTCTTTCAGGCAATGAGTTCCAGATACACACCACCCTCTAGGTGAAGAAATTTTCCCTCAAATCCTCTCTAAACCTCCTCCCAATTACTTTAAATATATGTTCCCTGGTTGTTAACCTCTCTGCTAAGGGAAATAGGTCCTTCCTATCCACTCTATCTAGGCCCCTCATAATTTTATACACCTCAATAAGGCCTCACCTCAGCCTCCTCTGTTCCAAAGAAAACACTGACAGTCTAATATCGGTTGATTAGTTTCTCAGTGGAGAGGTACTGAAATCAATTTTGCTCTTGTTCTGTTTCACAAATTTAACAATGTTTCCATAGAAATTTGCATCTGTATTTCACCTTTCGCCCAACCTTTTGAAACTGCTTCCATGAATAACAGTACATTTACATTTCACTCTTGGACTCAGATACCTGGATCAATGGTCAATGACTTTGAAATCTTTGTGGTCAGACATTGTGGAAAAACTGCAGCATGAACAGTTACCTACGGAAGCAAGTATTGCCACCAAGGTTTTGAAATGATTAACTTGATGCAAAATCCAATGTGACATTGAGACAGACATCAATTGTATCCTTCAAGGAAAAATGGAGTAAATGTTAGAAGCAGATAAAATGTAGAGCTATGGGGAGACAGCAAGACAGTGAGATTTGTTTTCGATTGCTCCAGCAAAATGCTGGCACAGACATGATGGGCTGAATGGCCTCCTGTGATGTAAACGTGTATGGTTCTATGCAGCTTCATGGATGTTCATGCTTTTCTAAAGAAAGGAGTGTGACTGTAAAGTAACACTGTGATTTGTACAGTGGATTTTACAATTGGTTTCCATCACTGCATGCAGCTAGGACGAATGGAAAGTGATTCTAATTTCTAACTTTGTCCTCACTCCTCAGCTGGTTGCATTGTGAAACATGCTGGCACCAGTTCTCCTCTCTGGTTGGGAAGTGCTATTCAATTGAGCTGTTTTAAATGTAGAGCTAATTAAACTGATTAAGCCATGTTCTTTGACCAAAGAGGTAGATTTAAGGTGCGTCTCAAAGGAGGAGTGCAAGTGGAGAGGCAGAGAGGTTTAGGCAGGGAATTCCAGAGCTTAGTGCCTAGACAGCTGAAGGCACGGCCGCCACTGGTGGGACGAAGGAAGTTGTGGATGCACAAGAGGAGCACAGTGCTCTCGGAGGGTAGTTTGGCTGGAGGGGGTTACAGAGATAGGAAGGGCAAGGTCATGGAAGGATTTGAACATGAGGATGAGAATTTTAAATTCGAGGTGTTGGTGGACTGGGAGCCAATGTCGGTCAGCGAGTGCAGTGGTGATGGGTGAATGAGACTTGGTTGAGTTAGGATTCGAACAACAGAGGTTTGGATGAGTTAAAGTTTATGGAGGGTGGAAGATGGGAGGCTGGCCTGGGGAGTATTGGAATAGGCAGGTCTAGAGGTAACAAAAGGATGGATGAGCATTTCGGCAGCAGATGAGTGATGTTATGGAGGTGGAAGTAGGCGGTCTTGGTGAAGAAGACAATATGGGTGTCAGCAACTCAGATCAGGGTCAAATAGAATGCCGAGGTTACAAACAATCTGGTTCGGCATTAGACGATGGCTAGCGAGGGGATGGAATCAGTGGCTCGAATGGAGTTTGTGGCGGCGACCAAAGACAATGGCTAAGGTTTTCCAAATATTTAGTTGGAGGATATTTCTGCTCATCCAGTCCTGGATGTCAGACAAGCAGCCTGACAAATCAGAGGCAGTGGAGCAGTCGAAAGAGGTGGTGGTGGTGGTGAGGTAGAGCAGAGTGTCGTCACCATGCATGTGGAACCTGACATCGTGTTTTCAGATGATGTCGCCAAGGGACAGCAGGCAGATGAGAAATCGGAGGGGGCCAAGGATAGTTCCTTGGGGAATTCCAAAAGTAATGGTGCAGGAGCAGGAAGAGAAGCCATTGCAGGTGATTCTCTGTCTATTACTGGATAGGTGAGAATAGAACTAGGTGAGGTCAGCTGAGAACAGAGGACAGGTGTTGGAGCAGAGTGATGTGGTTATTCATGTGAAAAGCTGTAGATAGGTTGAGAAGGATGGGGAGGGATAGTGTATCATAGTCACAGTCACATAGGATGTAATTTGTGAATTTGTTTAGGACTGTTTCAGTACTGCGGTGGGGCAGAAACCTGATTGAAAAGGTTCAAACATGGAGTTGCGGGAAAGATGGGCATGAATTTGGGAGGCGACAACATATTCAAGGACTTTGGAGAGGAAAGTCCTCTTTGAATGACCTCTGTTTACACTGCAAGTAAAAGACAAGATAAATGAATGAATCAGAGAGAATTTGCCAGGGGCCTTGCGCTTGTATGTGATATCTAAAAATCAAAGTATGTTGTGTTCCTAAATTTGTGGTTATATATGGGTATTGATCTGCTTGTTGGTTTATACAAAGTGAGTTTTACTATCAAATTTGAACTGGTCTAGGGCTTACAATAGAAGCTTGAGAAATACTGCTGGATGTAGACTGGCAAAACAGTACAGTGAACTTAAATGCCCACCAGCAGTAGGTCTTGAAACTGTCTCTAAGTGTGTACATTAAGTGCTGTGATGTAGTTGGTAAGTGCTATCTTTGCTGTAAGTACAATTATTAGAGAGGGAATTTGATTTTTGGAGATTGTTGTGTTGGAACATGCTGATATGATCTGTGCTTTTAGCATTCTATTTATTCATATTTAATGGGTAAAGCTGGCCATCCAGCGGAGTAGGGACATCCCTTGAAGTTATATGAATTCTGTGGTGGTGAAGAATTTATTGGCAATATATGTGGATCAGTAAATTACATCTGTGATTTTAAACTCAGTTAGTGGTATGCTGACTTAAAGGAGACATGTCGGGGCCGAAATTGCCCCCGCGCTGGGTTTGGGGCGGTCAATTCGATTTATGAGAGTTTTTTTGCACCGGGGTGGGAAGCTCCGGCCTTGACACGGAATTGGCATCTTTGGTTTTAAAAAATGTTGCTTGCGCTAATGGAGCGTTCACACGGCGCTCGCTGATCACATCAGCGCAATGCGGTCGTGACCCGTCATGGTGACGCGTCACAACATCCCTCCCCTTCTTTTAGGCCACTACAAACTCTGCAGCCTCTTAAGTGATGCCCACTGGGCCATCAGGGAGGGTGCCGGACTGAATGTTGGCGGCCTGGCTACACCAGCGGCCTGAAAAGTCGGCCGACCGAAAAAAGATGTTGGCTGCCGCACTACCACCTCCCCTTTAAGGGCGGCCAGGGCGCCACAGCCACCACAGCTGTCGATGGCATCACCCCATGCTGACCTCACGTCCTGTGAGGCAATTTCCCCCGAGGGACGCATAAGGGGTCGTCGCATATGCCGATTACGTCATCGCCTTGTGCGCTGCGCCGCTAATCGCAGGGGACAGTTCAAACCACTTTGCACCAGCGGAACCCTGGGGCAATTCCGGGGAGAGGGTGGGAGGGCACTCTGGCTGACGCACCCGGGCAGAAACCGTTTCGCGCCCTGTTAGCACGGGCCTTTCTGAGAGGGAAATTTCGGGCCCGTATTCGACCAAATTGCCCCATGATCCTGAGCTACCATAATAATAATAACTTTTATTTATACAGCACCTTTAATGTAGTAAAATGTTCCAAGGCGCTTCACAACAATTTTACAACACATTAGATATTGACCATTGAGGGAAAGAGAGAAAAAGTGTGAGAAGGAAGTGTAAAAAGAGGTTAAAGGCTCGGGTCCAAAGCGGCAGCCAAAAATGCGCACGCAGATGGTCACGACTATCTTTATTCTCTTTCTCCTCCCCTTTCCCATGTGAATTCATAAATAGGAGCTTTGAACTGAGGCAGCAGCGTTGTCACTAGAGTAGAGCTTCTTGGTGTCTCGTATGGGGAATCTTTGTACAAAATGATTTCTCTCTGCCTGCCTCTGGGGATAATTTCCCCACAAAAGGGCAATAGAAAAACATCAGTATGTTTTCTTTTATCTCCATTGATAACGTTGACAGAGTATGGACAACTCAGTCAAACGTACTTCACCTTTACAGTGACATTGCTCCCCGGGACAGTATTTGGCAAATGTTTTTCTCATATATTTACCATACACCACATTGGCTAAATTTGCATTGTCCTGCCACAGAATGATCATTGATGCATTGTGCATTGAAATTGATATGCAAACACTGATGATCTTCCTCATCCCAGGTGATGATACCCCATGAATGTGAATGTTTGTTTCATAAAAACAGGCTTTATTATTTTTACCCGAACGCTCCTTTTCAAGTGAATGCATTTTAAAATGTTCATGTTAAATCATTATAGAATTGAATTGTAAAAATTTAAAAAAAATAAAAGGCTATCGTTCTCCAAGGTCGTTGGCATCACAAGTGTTAACTCGCCCACTCAGCTCTTTCTCCTTTTGGATGAACAGTGGGCAACCCAAAGGGTTGCTGTTGGCACCAAATGTTAAAAGGGAGCAAAGGCAAAGTGTTTAGCAACTGAACAGTAAACACCATATGCTATGTGAACACTGCCCCTTTATTTTTCATGAAGCATGACGTTTGATGAAAAATTCTGTTAATGAAACATGATTTTTAAAATGAGGCTACAGATTGCCAAACATCTGTACAGTTTTAGTGGGATCTGCTGTGAAGTCAGGGATTTTTTAAAGTCTTGATTTTCAATATTTATGTCATGAAAGATCAAATAGAATAATGCACCAGCTGGGACTGGTCCTCTTCATGTATAGGATTTGTTTTACACAAGAAGTTGTACTTCCCAAATGGTGCTGAAAATAGCACAGGACACCAATCACACTTGCACTTCAATGTTCTGCAAGTGTGTTAATGTCAAGCAGCCCACAATAGGTGCAGATGTTTTCTGATATATTCCTGTTCAGGGAGTCTGTGTAGCAGGTTAACTTGATGTGTTAAAATACCAATCCCTCTTCTACCTGATGAGATGCGAATAAGCAGATTTTCTGGACTTTATTGCTTGCTGTTGAAGTTTGGAAATTTAGTTTCTGCTGTTTTGCTGCAAGATGTGCAGATTATACTTGTGTTTAATTATACGCACCACCAGCTTCCAAAATTATTAAAGTAATTTACCATTGATCCACGTGTTTGTCTTCAAGAGTAAAATGTGAACCGTGGTATTTGCGATAGAAATAATAATGCCTCATAATTTACTTTATCGTATCTCCTTTTTCTCAACATTAATAGTGTCCTGTTCAATGCACGTTGGTATGCCATCTCGGTTTCTTCATTAAAAATTATTTTACAGTTTCCTCCAGGACCATGCCCCGAAGATTACAGATGGACATTCAGATTTTGGAGTTAGAGGCTTGAAACTTGGATATGCACGTCAAAGCAGGAGAGTTTTTTAGAACAGCAGGGAATATGCTTTTGTTTCCCCTCCTCAGCTGTCACAGTTAGTGACTTGCAAGACTGTTTAGTGTGTGGGGCAGGGTGAAAGGGAGAAAAGAGCAGCTGCTGTGGCTGCCTGGTGCACAAGTACATAGGTACGATGGAGGATTGAAGGTACTTGTCTAGCTTTCAGAGATTTAAAAAGAAGCTTTTAAAATATACAAGAAAAAAATCCTAATACTAATTGGACCAGAATCTGTGTCTTCTAGCACATGCAGTGCCAACTATCATCAGAGTCTGTTCAGGCTTCTGATTACTCTCGTCTCATTCATTCTTAGTATTCTGCCTTCGGCAAATTGAATGAAAAGGTCTTTTTTATTTGGGTTATTTTTGTTTCTGCTCATCAAGTTGAAAGGACATTGGTGAAAGCGTTTCCATTTTGACCATCTCTTGGCAGCAGCAAGTAGTAAGCCAGACACAGATTGATGTGACAAAAATTAAGCATTTAAAAAAGAAATTAGCAGGGTATCAAATCCTTTAATTTTGTTATTGTGTGTAAAGGTTAAAAAACACTGATGTATACCATATCTTTAGGTTAACTTGATACCTTGTTACAGATTTTAATTTTTACCCGTGCCTGATGCCTGAAAGAGGCACCATGCCATTCAATTTTAATACAAACATTTTGTGTGGTTTATTTGAATGTGTTCCCGGCAGCATTTAAAACAATATATTTGGGTCTACTTGATCCTGATTACTTTTTGAAGATATTTATGAAGCTATTCTGATGAAATCAGGAAATCTAACCAAAGCCATTTAAATAGTGATATTCAGATCAGATTGCTTTGATAAATTATGATAAAACGAGAAGAACTACTTAAGAATGTTACTTACATCATAGTTTAGCATAGCAGTTGTAAACTCTTATTATTTTCTATCACATGAGAAGTTGATTAAGTTTATTGTTATTGTGAAAATTTGGTGCCAATTCCCAACATCAATTTTTGCCTGTGGCTTAACCATAGCCAATATAAGGTAAACATTCACCAGATTTGGCTGGACCACATAAAGCACTACCGGGTCCTGCTCTCCTCTGCCAAAACTGCTCACTTTCCAGGATCATCCTGGTATGCAAAGGTAACACCTGGCTTCTGTTCTCTACTGCTAACCAGTCTTCTTAAGTGCCTCTCTCCTGCCTGCTCCACCCTCACCTCCAATAAAAAGTACGAGGAGCTCATGGACTTCTTTGTCACTAAGATTGAGACCATCTGTTCAGCTGCCTCTGTCACTTTCCTCCCTTACCCTAGCCCACCAGACTAAATTTCCTCTAAGGTTCCCCCCTGCCCTAGCCCTGAACTTGCATCTTTCTCCACTTTCTCTCCTATCTCCTCTAATTCTCTCTCCAAGCTCATCCTGTCCATGAGACCAACCTCCTGCTCCCTTGACCCTATTCCCACTAAACTGCTGACCACCCAAATTCTCTTCCTGCCCTCATGTTAGATGATATTGTTAACGGCTCTCTCTCCTCGGGTACTATCCCTCTCTACTACAAATCTGCCATCATCACCCCTTTCAAAAAAACAAAACCTTGACCCCTTCATCCTTGCAAACTACCGCGCCATTTCCAACCTCCCTTTCCTCTCCAAAGTCCTTGAACGTGCTGTCACCTCCAAAATCCATGCCCACCTTTCTGGGAACTCCATGTTTGAAGCCCACCAATCAGGTTCCCGCCCCGCCATAATACCGAAACAGCTCTTATCAAAGTCACAAATGACAACCTATGTGACAGTGGTAAACTATCCCTCCTTGTTTTTCTTGACCTTTTTGCAGCTTTTGACATGGTTGATCACTCAATCCTTCTCCAACACTTCTGCACCTTTGTCGAGCTGTTGGGACTGCACTCGCCTGGTGCAATTCTTATCTATCCATTTGTATCCAGAGAATCACCTGCAATGGCTTCTTTTCCCGCTCCTGCACCACTACCTCTAGTGTCCGCCTCCTATTTCTCATCTACGTGCTGTCCCTCAACGACATCATCTGAAAATACAATGTCAGTTTCCACATGTACGCTGATAACACTGAGTTCTACCTCACCACCGCCTCTCTCAATCCCTCCACGGTCTCTAAATTGTCTGACTGCTTGTCTGACATCCAGCACTGGATGTGCAGAAATTTCCTCCAACTAAATATTGGGAAGATCAAAGCCATTGTCTTAGATCCCTGCAACAAACTCCGTTCCCAAGTCACTGACTCCATCCCTCTCCCTGGCAACTGTCTGAGGCTGAACCACTGCTCGTAACGTTGGTGTTGTATTTGACCCCGAGGTGAGCTTCGAACGACATATCCGCGCTGTCATTAAGACCTTCTATTTTCACCTCCGTAATGTCGCCCAACTCCGCCCCTGGCTCAGCTTATCTGCTGCTGAAACGCTCATCCATGCCTTTGTTACCTCTAGACTTGACTGTTCTACACTCCTGGCTGGCCTCCCATGTTCTACCCTCCATACAGTTAAGGTCATCCAAACTTTGCCCATGTCCTAACTCACACCAAGTTCCACTCAACCATCATCCCTGTGCTCGCTGACTTACATTGGCTACCAGTTGAACAATGCCTTGATTTTAAAATTTGCTTTCAAATTTCTCCATGGCCTCATCCTTCCCTATCTCTGTAATCTCCTCTAGAGCTATAACCCTTTAAGCTATCTGCGCTCCTCCAATTCTGGCCTCTTGCACATCCATGATTTTAATTGCTCCACCATTGTGGCTATGGCTTCATCTGCTGAGACCCTAAGCTCTGGAATTCCCTCCCTTAACCTCTTCACCTCTCTATGCCCTTTCCTCTTTTAAGACACTCCTTAAAGCCTACCTCTTTGACCAAGCTTTGTGTCATCTGCCCTACTATCTCCTTATGTGGCTTGGTATCAAATATTGTTTGATAATGCTCCTGTGAAGCGCCTTGGAACATTTTACTACATTAAAGGCGCTATATAAATACTTGGTTGTTGTTGTTCTCCCATTTCTTAGCTTTCAACATGGAATTCTGTTTTGAGGAGCAGATGGTCTGGAATGATGCAAGGAGTTCCTTTTGGCACATCCTCTCCAGCTGCCTAGAGGCTGTGGGATTTATGTATTTGTGATCTGTTTACAGATTGTAGTGAAGGATTTTTTTTTCTTTTCCCCAGATAGTAGTTGGTGTTTTTTTTTTAAACAGGACAGTAACCGATTCATAATCTAACCAAAACACATTGATTTCAATATACAAAACATGACCTGCCTGTATGTCAAATTGCTCAGTACATGATATTGGGAATTGTATACTAATCTAATACTTCATGGGGAACAGCGGATAGATTGCAGCTATAGCAAGGCTGATTAATCTTATGGATTCGGGTGATATAATAAACAGGGCAGTTACTGTTACCTGACAGATTGTAGCCTTGAAATCAAGTCAGATGTTCATTATTTACAATATGTGCTGTGGAATTTCCCAGTTAATTTTGATTTCCCAGTTTGGGACTGTTTATTGTGTTGCTGCATGGCTGATCCTGTTTTCCACAGTGCTCCGTGTAGTCAATGTCAAATAATGTCCCTACAATGCATTTGGGATGGAGTACTGTTTTCTCCCCCCCAAGTATACTGTTGAAATGTCACTCTCTGAAGGTGGTCTTTATGAAACATCAAAGGGAAATGATTTTTGTTTGCTAACGTGTGTAATGTCAATAGCGTCAAACCTACCATTTTGTTATGTGTGTCCTGTATTATTGTAATAATCAACCCATGCTTTGTACATTTTTCAACAACAAAAACATTCAGACCCTTTTTTTAGTGGGGTGAGTTCCTCTTAAAGGCATCTTTCACTCCATACATTGAAGACCAGAAGAGTGAGAAAGATGACCTCGAGCTTCCCTTTCATTTTTCTTTACCAACTTACTTAAAATGAGCCAATGGAATTTTCTGCCAAGTGGCTGCCTTTACCAATTACAATACAGTATATACCTGTAATGGCTCTTCACCTTTCTCAGACCAACAATTAGATGTCCAAGTTTATAAAATGAACATGTTTATTTCTGTCTTTCCAAACAAGTCCTTATTGCATTGCTCTTTGTATTAAAAAATACAAGTATCAAAGTCCAGATACTTTCTATGTTTTGTTTTTGGACAAGTACTTGAGAGTGCCAGACAAAGATAGTTTGAGGTTGTGTACAGATACAGCACAACCTTTTATAAAGCACTTGATTTAAGATTGGTAATCGTTTTACATTTGTCCTTTCAGCCAGTCTCACTCTGGCTCAATGTTGGTACTCTGAGTCACAAGGTTGTGGATTCAAGTTCCACTCCAAAGGTTTGAGCACACAATCCAGGCTGATGCTCCAGTGCAATACTGAGGGAGTGCTACTTTGTTGGAGGTGCCTTCTCTTGTATGAGATGTTAAACCAAGACTCCGTCTGCTTTCTCAGGTGGACGTAAAAGATCTCATGGCACTATTTTGAAGAGGAGCCAGGGGAGTTTTCTCCAATACCCTGGCCAATATTTATCCCTCAGCCAACCACTTAAAGATTATTTAGTCATGATATCATTGCTGTTTGTGGAATCTTGCTGTGTGCAAATTGCTTGTTGAATTTCCTACATTACAACAGTGACTACGGGCTCAAATTTCCCAGGAGTTGCCCTGTTTTTTTTGGAATAAGTAGCTTTTTTTTGGAGTAACTTAAAAATCGCAAATTTCCCCATTTAACTTGCTCCAGTGTAAGTCAGTTAGTTAGGTTTTTTTCTAGTTTTGTTTTTTCTCTCCAAAAGGGGGCATAACAAGCCACTTATACCTCTTTTGGCCATTGAAGCAAATTTGGCCAGCTGAAAGTTACTCCAAACTAACTTAGGCCAGTGTATGTGGCCACTTTTGTAGGCTCAGAAAAACCTTACCTACATTTAAGAAATCAGCGCAGGTAGCCAGAGATTCGGGGGGGAGGTGAGTTCGAGGATTCTAAAGCGCTAAAGACCTTCACAACATCAGCACAACATCACAACATCTTCAGCACAACAACTGCACAACATCATCAAAAATAAATGAGAGATAAATCAGCAACAGAAAATAGAGCAGTCCTACCTGCTGACTGCAGAACGCACCGGCTAGCCCTCCCGCCAGGGCTAGGGGTGGCAAGCACACATGACTAGGGGTGAGGGATTTTTACTTTTTACAGTTGTCCCTAAATGTTGTGTGGTCCTAATGGAACATGATTCAGTTTTAATGCAAAATATCTTTTATTGGATATTTTATAGTCCACTTCAACAACAACAACAGCAAAGAAAGGCTGCACCCATCCCTCACCCACATCTCAGGGAAAGTGCACTTCCTCATAGGGTCGGTGATGGTGGTGGAGGGGGATTGGGGGCCCGGCTTGGGTCTCACCGGTGGCTGGTGCTTGGATTGAACTGGGAATGGCATTTGAGTACCTGGCCTTTGTGCCCTTATTGCAGAAGCTAGCTCCCTCATGGTATCTGCAATCATTTGCACACCCTCTGAAATGCCCGCCCTCACTTCCTGTCTCAGTGCTGAAATTTCACCCGACAGTGTCGCTACCTCATCACGGACCCCACTGATGGCCGCCACGAGTTATCTTGAAAGGGCATTGGTCTCCTCACCCAATGACAGAACCTGATTAACCTTTCCTGAGGGCTGCATCTCAGAAGAGACTGGTCGGCTTCTCCTTCTCCTCGCCGTGGGTCTGCCTAGTGACATCCCTCCAGCGTGAGGTGCAGGCTGGGACGGTGGGGCACTGGGTGTCCCAACGTGTATTTCACCACCGCCACTGGGACCCGCAACCTCGGAGGGTGTGAAACCATGGAATGTCGCTGAGGAGCTCATGGAGGTTTCTGGCAGTGTGATGCCCTGTACTATCGACTGATTCATATCACGGTCAGCATTCTCCCTGGAACACATTTCCATGGACCCCTCCTCCCCCCCACCCGCCTAGGTCTGGAACGCATGCATCTGGATCTCCTGGTGGATCTTCAGGATGTTGAGGAGTGTCGTCTTCTCCTGCAGAATACAAAAGAACAGTCAAATGGTTAGCAGCACAGGAGGGGCCAAAATGGGTGGCAAGAGTAGTCTGACGCGTAGCAGGCCAGTCAGCAGGTTGATTTGAAGGGCAACTATGCATTTTAATAACTCACCCTCATCCTCGCGTGGTCCAGCTTGTGCAGAGCTGATTCTTTTTCTGCCGGTGTGACTGTTGGTGCAGATTTGGCGGACCTCCTCCTGTTCTAAGTCTTTCCCTTTTGTTGTGGGCCAATTTCTTCTGCAAAAATTAAAATATTAATTTTCACACATGGCGCGCTTCTGATGGGTAGGACACATACAGATGGTCACATTTTCAATTGCAATTCAATTTAAAGATGAAGATATTACTTACACATTGCTTGACCAACGTCCTGCCATTTCTTTTTGCACTGGTTTCCAGATCTTGCGGTATTCACCCCTGTGGAGTATTCTTCTGCAACTAGATTCCATCTTCTTTTCATTTCCTTGGGTGAAACTTTTGTGGGACCACTCTTGCTGATATCCAGCTCCAGCCATTTCTCCTCAATTACAGTCACTAGTTTCTCCACTTCCTCATGGAGGAAATTTTTTGTTCTTTTTGCACACTCTTGCGTCATTCGTGTCTTGGACCTACACTCAGGTAATATTCAAAAATCACAGTCCTCACCTTTCTTCCACCTATCCAGCACTCCTTTCCACTCCCTCAGACACACAAAAATCACTATTTAGACCTTACCTTTATATATGGTCCATTGCCAATGATACTTAGTACGCTTTCCCTTTAATTGGCCGATTGCCAAGCTTCCTGCTCCACTGCGCATGCGCGCACGCTCCACAAGACACTGGGCCCAAGCCCCGCCCCCCTGCCGGCTGCGCTGAGCAAGCGCGGTCGAAGCTTTGCCTCCCGCAGGCTCTGCAGCGCCACGCCAATGGAACCGGATGACGAGTGAGCGGCCAAATCAGCAGGTACATTTTTGCCACTTGCTTTTTTTGCCCCAAAAAGTCAGCGTGCCACCCCTAATTACGCTGCTCTAGGCGGCTGGGGAAATTTGGACCCTACACTTCCAAAGTACTTCATTGGCTGTAAAGCGCTTTGGGATGTCCTGAGGTCATGAAATGTGCAATATAAATGCAAGTTCTTTCTTTCTTGCAGTGGTGACTTTGAATGACATTGTTGTCTGGTTTCTTGGAGCATATTCTTTTTCCTCAATTTGTTTCTTTACTTTTCAAAATACTTCAGCTTTCTTGAAGATGAAAAGATTCTCCACGTGCTTTGGTTGGTCATCAGATCCTTTTCAGTGTTTACTTACCTGACATCTACCCCTTTCAATGTTTAAACCTAACCATTGTCCTATCGAGCTGAATGTGAGTTCAAAGCTAGGATGAGAGCAGCTTTACTGTGATCACTGCACAAATAGGCTGCTTTGATCTGTCAGGATTTGTTTCTGGAGGGCCACTGCTGATTAAATCCATTCTTTTTATTTTTAAAGTCCTCTTCAGAAAAATTAAACTTTATTTTCTTTGATTTCAATGATGCCTTATAATGAGGTGCAGTAAATTGGCTGTTCGAATGAATCTTTGCTTTGTTCTACTGGCATGTCACTTTGTGACTAAAACCCAGAGGTTTATACGCTGGTAGGCAACACTTCAGGGAATGGCATTCTGTCGCTATCTTCATAAAACCAATCCCAAAAGTGCAGAGTCAAGATGCCATCCTTAGTGTATTGGAATACTTCCAAAAGAGGCCACCTACAAGCTGTGGTCTTCAAACAGATTGAAGGTTTGCCAGCAGCAATGTAATTGCTGGCTTGGATCACTGAACAGCTTCTGTGCCACACAGTTAACTTTTATGTTCAGAGATATTTACAGACTCTAGCTAGGCACTCTTTTGATAACTAAAATTGCCACTAGAATACCCAGCACATGATGCACAAGGCAGTGTTTGATGAAGCTCCATTCGTATCCTCTCAGTACTAGTGTCAGCAGCTGGTGTCATTGGCCTGGCCTGTGAAGATACATGTGGGCAAATTGGAGCTTGGAATTGGTGTGAAATCGGCTTTATAAGTATAACTTCAGCAATAGAGATTAGGCTCCAGTCTGAAGGTTGAAGGAGAGGTCCTAGATGCTTTCAAAATTGAGCCTTCATTGTCTTCAACTCATCTGTGCAAAAGGGCGAAGCCCACATTATCCAGCAAGCATTCTGAAGAAGTAAAATGGTAAACATAATCAAGTATTAACAGGTCTGCACATCACAGACAGCCTACGTTCGGGATCATAATTGTTGCTGTTAAGCTGCTAACCTGGTCTGTCCCTTTTAAGGCCACTGCTCAAGCACTCCCTGTGTGATTCAAGGTAATTGTGGTTGCTTGGAAACATGATGAGCTTAGCAACTTCCTTGTAAATTTCAGGCTCCACATTAGACGAACTCCGGATAAAATGCCGGGCTTTTTTTTTAAAGATTGGATTGCTTCGACCAAAGTGTGCATATGGAGTATAATGGACGTGAGTTCGATACACAACATTTTACTTTTAGATATAATATTTCTTTCAATTGAGGTCAGTGACTTATCTTATAGTTTTAAAACTGTATTCAATATTTCTTGTGTTAAGCTGTGTTTATCATTGGTCAGTGGATCACTTTATGGTAATCTGCAGCCTGTGTTTTCTCATGCCAGTGGACATTAGCTCCTGTTCTGTTGATTGCCTGAGCCACCCACTGCCTTCTGCTGTCCATTGATGTTAACTGCTCTCCTACACAACGGGTCTGTTTCCATTCATTTGAGGTATTTTGGCTGAAGAGCATAATAAGAGAAACTTGGTTGTGGATTCAAGGTAGCTTACTTCATTGAGGGGAAAGGAACAATATATCTCATGATGAAGTAAAACCTGGCGGTGTTGAGACACAGAGAAAATGAACCGAAAGGGTGTTACTTGATGACATTCCTACTATATTTGTGTGTTTTGTGAAGGGGAGGCACAGATCAATCAGTAGTCTTATTTGCATAATTATGTATAAACTGAGGCTGACTTGTTCAGCCAATAGAACTGTGTCAGTTCAATAACTTGTCTGCTGTGTTTGTCTAAATTGCTTTCTCATTTCAAAATCAACATGCAATGATGTTTTCTTGCAATTACTGTTTCTTTTGTTTGTTGGTTACTGGATAACATTGAAGTGTGTTAAAGTTGTGGTCATCAAGCAATGTAAACTACTCACTTGTCCTTTATCTTCCAGGAGTCTCAAACAGTTGTGTAAGTGCTCATAAAATACAGTGGGTCAGCTGAGAGGCTTAATGTTTAATAAACCTGCGTACTTGGTCCGATTCAAAATAACCCCCAAGTCAGTCTGTCTCTTCTCATCCTCCTCTTTCGCTCGCTCTCTCTCTCTCTCTCTCTCTCTCTCTCTTCCCACCGCCCCCTTTATAGATTTGTATTATATAAAGAATTTCAACGCTTTCTAAATCTGATCTAATAATTATCTTGTGAAGTTATAGTGCTTTGAAGTTTACCATAAGTTGAGCCCTTTTTGAGGGAGGAATTGAATTTTTAATAGGAAAGAAAGCTTAATTGAGCAGTACTCTGAAAATGTATCTTCACTTAAAGATCCTAAGTATCAAATGTTGGGTTTTAACTTCTCCTTCATAAAATACTGGTATTAGTGCCTAATTAAATGCCATAATCTAGAGATAACCATGATAGCTATCACAATTTTATGATTACTTGGTATTTATTTTGAGTTATTTGGGGGCCAGTTCGTCTGTTCCTATGTACAGACAACTCTTGATTATCTGCACACGGATGCAACAGGAAACCGTTGTAACGGCATTTAAAATTGCATGTGTGCGCGCTGCTGCAGCCGCTGTCTCACGCGGCCGCCGCTGACGTCTGCGTCCTTTCGGCCTGGGAACGCAGCGCGCTCCGAGAACCCCGGAGCTAGACAATCTCCTCCTCGAGGCCACCTGCATGCATGCTGGTAATGTCCATATTTAACTGCCTTGTTACTGTTTGTAACTGCACAGTATTTATTCATTGAAGTTTTAACTTTATAATGTCAACTCGATCCAACGGAGAAATCGTTTACCCGGCATAGCCCGACCCCCGAGGGACCCGGATAATTGAGAGTTGCCTGTAGTTTGCACCACAGAATTTCCACTAATGCAAATTTGTCTTGAGTTCAACAATTTCAAACCATAACCTCTGCCCATATTTTTATTCCTTTTTATCCCCTTTTTTCTCTTTCCCATGGCAGCTGATGATGATTCCACCATGCACACCCCCATCTAGACTCCTCTTTTGTTCCATTACCATCTCATTTTTGCCCATCATACCTTAGGTCTCTTAATCTCTTCTGCCTTCCACTCTGTCACAGACCTTCCCTTTTCTTTCCTCCCTCTGTCCCCTTTCAGTGCCCCTGCACTTCCTTAAGAATCTGTTACATCTCAAGCTTTTCCAGTTCTGACGAAGGACCACAGACCTCAAACCTTAACTCTGTTTCTCTGCACAGATGCTGCCTGACCCGCTGAGATTTCCAGCATTTTCTGTTTTTAATTCAGATGCCAGCATCCGCAGTATTTTGCTTTTGTATTAAAGGGGAAGATTCTGCAGTGAAAAGGATTTGCTTCCTTGCATTCCTCCCATTTTCACTGTTTAAAAACTTCTAGCAGTGGTCAAGTGAATTTCCCAGTAAATATCTATTTAGCAACCGATGGGGAAACTATTATTACTAAGAAAATGGAAAAAGCTCCCCCCATGTCCTTGCAGGTAAATCTTGGTATGGTACTGAACCATGCCAAGCAAGAAGCTCCCAGCTTTGATTCTATTCTGAGGTAAGTGATCTCAGCCAGATTGCCCGTAACACGTAACAGACACTATAATACAAATCTCAAACAACTCACAATTACATGCGATTGCAAAAAAAAAAATTCCGATTGGTCCAGAGTGCCCTTGGGATAGGGAATGGAAAGAACTTAGGATATCACAGAGAGAGGGTTGGCATGGAGGGTGTACCCTAGGAAATTGCATGCTTTGTGCCACTCACAAAGTTAGATTGTTCTTAAACCTGTGCTGCTGTTTAGCAATGTTCTACATTGGTCAAGTTCAAAATCAACTGAATCACAAAAGCCAGATGCACAAATACTGTGCTAAACATGTTTGCAATCCATTGCTAGTTTGAAGGTTACCTGAATGCCTTTAATTTCTCTCCTTGTATCTGGTGTCAGCACAAAGGATCATATTAGTTTGCGTTTTTAATTAAGTAAAATAAGATGCCATTTTAGTATGTAATTTCTCAAATGGGTGAGATTTTAGTATTTCTTGCCCAGCAATTTAATTCTGTGCTTCATTTTTTTTCATCCAAAATTTATATCTCGTCTGTGAATAAAGCTGTGATAAGGAGCTACCTGGCTCAGTGTCATTCATGCTAAATGCAGTACTATTGCGAAGGCAGTGTTGAATGTATACGTTTCTGATTTTCTTGAGCACTATTGTTGTTTTGAACAGAGGTGAAAAAATGGCCAATTATTACCCACTGGTTTGAAGTAACTGGTTTTAAAGCCACATATTTCAAATCATTGTCCCATTTGTATTGGCGCACTTGCATCTGTGAGGATTGTTGAAAGATTCAATGCAAATACATGGAGCCATGTTTCATTAACTGTGAGGACATGAAAAGCCCTCCAAGATTTTGAAAAGCTTGACAGTTCTGGAAAGTGAATTGTATAGTCTAAATGGAAAATTAATGATTACAATCTCATCATGGGAAACATTTGTTTAGAGATGTAGCTGTCTGAAGAATGGACCATTTTTCATGGAATCTAGGAAATGGATTTCTTTTGGTTTTGTCAGCCATATGAATTTTTTCAGGGTTCATATAATGTGATATAAGTTTAGTTGAAATGTCATGCTTTGGTTGTCTCGGAAGGCAGCTGAGTGTGATATTGAAGAAAGTCTTGCATTTATATACCATTCATGGGATTCAATAGCCAGGAGAGCAGTCAGGCGTTTCTGTGGCCGCAGATGTGACTCCAGGATGGCATGTTGTCTTCCTGATGCCAGTGTCAAAGATGTCACCAAGCGACTGCAGGGCATTCTGAGGGGAGAGGGTGAACAGCCAGAGGTCGTGGTCCATATCGGGACCAATGACGTAGGTAAAAAGAGGGATGAGGTCCAGCAGGCAGAGTTTAGGAAGCTAGGAGAGAGATTAAAAAGCAGGACCTCAAAGGTAATAATCTTCGGATTACTCCCGGTGCCACGAGCTAGTGAGTACAGAAATAGGAGGATAGAGCAGATGAATGCGTGGCTGGAGAGATGGTGCAGGAGGGAAAGTTTTAGATTCCTGAGGAATTGGGACCGCTTCTGGGGGAGATAGGACCTGTGCAAGCTGGACGGGTTGCACCTCAACAGAGCCAGGACCAATATCCTCGCGGGGGGGAGGGTTGCTAGTGCTGTTGGGGAGGGTTAAAACGAGCTTGGCAGGGGGATGGAAACCTGAGAATAGATTCAGTACGAGGGGAGTAAACCTGGGATTAGAAAGCAAAAATGTAGAAAGTGAGTTTGAAGGACAGAGGAAACACGCAGGAAAAAAAAGAGTAAAAAAAAACAAATGTAAAAACTCTTTGTCTAAATGCACGTAGCATTCGTAACAAAATAGATGAGTTGACGACACAAATAGATGCAAATGGGTATGATCAGATAGCCATTATAGAGACGTGGTTGCAAGGTGACCAGGACTGGGAACTAAATATTCAGGGATATTTGACAATTCGGAAGGACAGACAGAAAGGAAAAGGAGGTGGGATAGCACTGTTAATAAAGGATGGGATCAGTGTGTTAGTGAGAAACGATATTGGCTCAGAGGATCAAGATGTTGAATCAGTTTGGGTGGAGATAAGGAATAATAAGGGGAAAAAGTCACTGGTGGGGTAGTCTATAGGCCCCTTAACAGTAGCTACACTGTTGGATGGCATATAAATCAAGAAATAATGGAGGCTTGTAATAAAGGAATGGCAATAATCATGGGTGATTTTAACCTTCATATTGATTGGACAAAGCAAATTGACCGGGGTAGACTTGAGGAGGAGTTCATAGTGTATCTGGGATAGTTTTCTTGACCAGTACGTTGTGGAACCAACCAGGGAGCAGGCTATCTTAGATCTAGTACTGTGTAATTAATAAGTAATAAAAAATAAATGAGCAGGATTAATAAATTATCTCATAGTAAAAGATCCTCTAGGAATGAGTGACCATAATATGGTTGAATTTCAAATTCAGTTGGAAGGTGAGAACGTTGGTTCTCAAACCAGGGTCCTAAGCTTAAATAAAGGAGACTACAAAGGTATGAGGGCAGTGTTGGCTAAAGTGGACTGGGAAAATAGACTAAAGAATGAGACGGTTGGTGAGCAGTAGCAGACATTTCAGGAGATATTTCATAACTCGCAACAAAAATATATCCCAATGAGAAGGAAAGACTGTAAGAGAAGGGATAACCATCCATGGTTAACTAAGGAAATAAGGGAGGGTATCAAGCTGAAAACAAAGGCATACAATGTGGCCAAGACTAGTGGGAGGCCAGAGGATAGGGACATTTTTAAAAGTCAGCAGAGAATGACTAAAAAAAATGATTGAGAGGGAAGATAGATTATGAAAGTAAACTAGCACGAAATATAAAAACAGAAAGTAAGAGTTTCTACAGATACATAAAAAGGAAAAGAGTGGCTAAAGTAAATGTTGGTCCCCTGGAGGATGAGACTGGGGAATTAATAATGGAGACAGGGAAATGGTAGAGACATTGAATAAATATTTTGTATCGGTCTTCATGGTAGAAGACACTAAAAATATCCCAGTAGTAGATAATCAGTAGTAGGGAGGAACTTAATACAATCACTATCACTAATGAAGTGGTACTAGGTAAAATAATGCGACTAAAGGCGGACAAGTCCCTTGGACTTGATGCCTTACATCCTAGGGCCTTAAGAGAAGTGGCTGCAGAGATAATGGATGCATTGGTTGTAATCTACTAAAATTCCCTGGATCCTGAGGCCGTCCCAGCAGATCGGAAAACCACAAATATAACGCCCCTATTTAAAAAAGGAGGCAGATAAAAAGCAGGAAACTATAGACCAGCTAGCCTAACATGTCGTTGGGAAAATGCTGGAGGGCAACAGGTCAGTGCATATCTGAAAGGGAAAGATTCGTTGATGTTCTGGCTGAGACTCTTCAAAAGAACGCACAATCGATGTACATCCTTTAGAAGAGAGAAGAGAAGAAAATCAAAGCTGTCTGAAAGTCTTTTCACTTGCTTCAGGGTGTGTTACCTGTTGAGGAACTCCTCTGCCTTTTTCATATCTACAGCTGAAGGCAGCGAATATACGCTTAACTTAGTCATCACTTTATCTAATAGCTCTGTGGCCTAACCCAGCCAGCCATGCATCTCCCATACATCCACTTCAAGCAGCAGAAGTTTATATAATCAGTGACATAAATTGGTGGAATACACAAAATAATCAGTGTCATTGGACCACATGATTTGTTACAGGAAGAGCAAGGGACCTGTGTACCCCAACATCAAAGAGAAATGATTTAGCAAAGTACACTGATGCAAAGTCATTGATTGTATTTGGAAGAAGCTGCTCATGGGTACGTTGGTAATTAATTCACTCGTAAGGAGTGCATGCTTAGAACAGGAAAAAAGATGGTGGGATGTTTTACATTTCCTGTTTTAATCTTGTATTCCATTAAACTGAAACTGTATTTAATGAAAAACCTTTCCCACGAGTTTATTTAATATTGATTCAGATTCATAAGTGTCGTTAACGGTGGCTGTATATTTTTCCCCGTGTTAAAGATGCAGCACATGCTTGTCCCTCTTCCTCCAATGCATTGGTATAAACATGTTGACAGATTTAAATTACCCCTGCCAATCTTGGTGCCAATTATATTCGACTTCTAGTGTTTAATTCAATTATTCGTGAAACATAATTTACTTCAACAAACCATTGAGAATGGCAGGCAGTGACTAGTGGGGTACCGCAAGGTTCAGTGCTGGGACCCCAGCTATTTACAATATACATTAATGATTTGGACGAAGGAATTGAATGTAATATCTCCAAGTTTGCAGATGACACTAAGCTGGGTGGCAGTGTGAACTGTGAGGAGCATGCTAAGGGGCTGTAAGGTGACTTGGACAGGTTAGGTGAGTGGGCAAATGCATGGCAGATGCAGTATAATGTGGATAAATGTGAGGTTATCCACTTTGGTGGCAAAAACAGGAAGGCAGAATATTATCTGAATGGTGACAGATTTGGAAAAGGGGAGGTGCAACGAGACCTGGGTGTCATGGTACATCAGTCATTGAAAGTTGGCATGCAGGTACAGCAGGCGGTGAAGAAACAAATGGCATGTTGGCCTTCATAGCGAGAGGATTTGAGTATAGGAGCAGGGAGGTCTTACTGGTTGGTCTCACCAAGTACAGGGCCTTGGTGAGGCCACACCTTGAATATTGTGTACAGTTTTGGTCTCCTAATCTGAGGAAGGACATTCTTGCTATTGAGGGAGTGCAGTGAAGGTACACCAGACTGATTCCCGGGATGGCAGGACTGACATATGAAGAAAGACTGGATCGACTAGGCTTGTATTCACTGGAATTTAGAAGAATGAGAGGGGATCTCATGGAAACATACAAAATTCTGACGGGACTGGACAGGTTAGATGCAGAAAGAATGTTCCCGATGTTGGGGAAGTCCAGAACCAGGGGTCACAGTCTAAGGATAAGGGGTAAGCCATTTAGGACCGAGATGAAGAGAAACTTCTTCACTCAGAGAATTGTGAACCTGTAGAATTCTCTACCACAGAAAGTTGTTGAGGCCAGTTCGTTAGATATATTCAAAAGGAAATTAGATGTGGCCCTTAGGACTAAAGGGATCAAGGGGGTTGGAGAGAAAGCAGGAATGGGGTACTGAAGTTGCATGATCAGCCATGATCATATTGAATGGTGGTGCAGGCTCGAAGGGCCGAATGGCCGATTCCTGTACCTATTTTCTATGTTTCTATGTCACTTCCCAATAATGTTTTTGTTGTTAAAAAGCCCTTCTCTCATAAAAATATTTCTCCCTCTACCACTGAGCAGTCATTTTCTCTTGAAGTTGTTGATCAATTAAGCTGTTGTTTTAGAGACAGGGTAACAAAACTTGTCTGTTTCCAGCCTCATTTCTCCTGATGTAATCAACTGATGATTTATTCTTGTGGATGAGTAATTAAGAAATTACATAGAATTTACAGCACATAAATAGATCATTTAGCCCAACTGGTCTCTGGAGGTGTTTATGCTCCACACGAGCCTCCTCCCACCCTACTTCATCGCACCCTATCAGCATACCCTTCTCTCCTTCATGTACTTATCTAGCTCTCCCTTAAATGCACCTATGCTAATTGCCTCAACTACTCAATGTGGTAGCGAGTTCCACATTCTCGCCACTCTTTGGGTAAAGAAGTTTTTCCTGAATTCCTTATTGAATTTTAGTGACGATCTTATATTTATGATTCCTAGTTTTGGACTGCACTCAAGTGGAAACATCCTCTCTATGTCTTCGCTATCAAACTCCTTCATAGATCACCCCTCAACCTTCTCTCTTCTCGATAAAAGAGATCCAGTCTGTTCAGTCTTTCCTGATAATGATAAGCCTCTCAGAAAGTCGTAGATTTAAGATGTAATTGTCTTACCCATTTGATTGCGTGTCTTTTTCTTGCACTGACTGGTTAGAAAGTTAGCAAAGATTTCAGGCGTCTTACAAGGGAGTGTTGTATGTGGATGAAAGAGTTCTTGTCACTGTAAAACCTTGTAAGCTAAGCAAATACTGAAGTTTTCCCTTTTGGTAGAACTATGAACTGCATTATTTCAGTTTATTTCATAAATCCAGTAAATTTGTACATAAACAGATCGTAACATTTCAAGCACACAAAAAAAAACAAGGTGCAGATGTCAGACAGGTGACATTTTCTAATGCTGATGATAGCCATCACAGATAATGTTACTAGGCTACAATATAACTGACAGAATTTAGATGATTTCATATGAGAGCCAAGTTTGAGGAAATTGTTAGTCACCTAAACTGAGATTGATTGTATTGCAGCTATGCAAAGGTCTACAAACCAGCTACTTACTATATATACTTGTAGTTAAGGAGATGGGTGATAAGGTTTCAGAGTCCAGTGCTGCTTCGTAGTTGACAGGCAGGAGGCACAGTTGAAGTAGAACAAGCAAGCTGATGCTGATTCCCCTTCCCTTAAGGTGCAACATTGTTTTGTCAGTGTTCTATTTCCATGTGAGTGTGTTTCCGGGTGCCCAATATACATGTCGAAAGCGGTACTGTCATTACACCACAAGGAAGTGGCTGCAATGCATTGTCATTGGACTAAATTCCCTCTAGACCACCATAGAAATGGATGGAAACTCCCACTCAACTACCAACAATTGAACACATTATCCCCTCAAACACAGCACCAGGGGAATGGTCACATTGGTTGATAAGGCACAATTCTGCCAAATGTTTGCCATCAGTGGATCTGGTAAACGCTCAATTTACTGTTTTGAAGTTGACAATTCAATTTTCTATTTAGCCCCAGCTGAGAGCTGACTAAACCCATCCAACTGATGCACGCAAGTTCAAGTGAGTAATAACCATGGGGTTTCATCATGCAACTCTAGGCATGAATTGAGTTCAATTATTGCATTTAAAATGAACATTCAACAAACTTGTATTTAAGGAAGCTTCTAATTTGGGTGCCGGGAATAACGATGAGATTACTTTGATTCCTTCCCCACTCCTTCCTTTGATTCCTTAACCCCCCCCCACAACCCTTTCCTTTATCCATTATTTTCTTCTTTTTACTCTCTAATAGATTGATTTTCTGAGTTCCCCTTTTCTCATAAGCAATAAGTTGCTCTGTTGCAAGGTTGAGGCAGACAGGGTCTTTTTTTTATTACCGCCATTTAAAAGGCCATGCTGTCATTTTGTGGTGCACTCAATTATAGATATTCAGTCTTTATATCCATTAATTCCAGATTTTTAAGTTCAGTGCTGTCCTACAAATAAAGATTGATAGCCACATTAAGTATGAAGAATGGAGCACACAGCTGCCATAAAAGAGTAAATGTAAAGAATTGCCATCTTAAGGCAGTGAAATCTGCAGTTCTCCAGCGTGTGTGTCACAGACAATGACTGCTATCCTATTAAAAAAAGGAGACACTAAACAAATACTGCCCAGTAATTTTCCAAATGGTTTGATTGTGCACTTTTTATAGGGTTAGGTTTTACTTTCTCCTCTGATGAACATTAACAATATTAAACTGTCCGGCTGGAATCTCTCTGATGACTGCCTGGCATGCAGTTACTTTACATCAAATTGGCATTTGAATTGTCTGGTAATGATGTTTCAGTGGGCAGCAGGCTTCTGTGCCTGACCCCAAAGGGTAATGAACAAGATTGTTAAGGCTTGAGTTTTGCTATTAGGTTTTACTTGAAATGGGGAAGCTGGGGGAGGAAGAGGGAAAAGTACAACTCCAGAAACACCTGGGGATCGAAATCTATGACAGCAATTCTCTCCCTCCATTCAAACTTGAACAATGCTGCCCTGCATTTTCAATAAAGAGCATTTTGCTTTTAGGTGAAGTATAGCAAACCAAAGTAGGTGTTGTAGATCACCTAATGAGCAGCTGACACTGAAACCAGAGGTGAAAATCCCAGCTGGGGCTTGCTCTGTTCGACTGTTCAGCACTTGTCTACAGGGCAACTCGCTGGAGCCTCACAATCGTCCACTTCAAAGGAGACAGGGAATCGAGATAATCCCACATGGCAAAAGCGTACCTGTCTTCAACCAGCTGTGATCATGGAGCATCATTGAAGGCAGTGGAAGAGAAATCTGCATCAGCCTTTCCATTCCATCCTCCCAGCTACAGAAGTGAGCACAGAATTGGGACCCCACAAATTTGGGGGCAGGGAGGGGAATGGCAATTATTGAGAGAAAACCAACCATCCCCAAAGTGACATTGTGGCCTTGAATGTTCCTGAATCCAGAAATCCACTGCACACACCTAACGGAGCTAAAATTTGTTCTATCTGAGTCTGCTTTGTTCATGGCAGGGAACAATGGAATGGCAAGTTGCAAATGTCATGTATTTCCTTAATTGGAACCACTGTGCCGTCTCAGTATAGCTAATGCACACTATCCTAGTGCCTGTGCTATTTTGGGAAGATACTGCAAATAAACTCATCCAAAAGACAGAAATGTAGTCTCCAATAAAAACAAAATATATGCTGGAAATACTCAGCAGGTCAGGCAGCATCTGTGGAGAGAGAAACAGAGTTACCGTATCAGGCCGATGACCTTTCATCAGAACTGGAAAAAGTTAGAACAGTAACAGTTTTAAGCAAGTACAGAGGCAGGGAGGGGAGGAAAGAACAAAAGGGAAGATCTGATAGGATGGAAGGCAAGGGTGATTGAATGACAAAAGGGATGATGGTGCAAGGCAAAATGGAATGGTAATAGGACAAGTAAAGAAACAAAAGCTGGAGCTGGAGGAGCTGTAAATGGCAACAGCAGAATCACTATCATCAGCTGCTGTCCGGAAAAATGGGAGCGGTGGTTATGATCTGAAATTGTTGAATTCAGTGGTGAATTTGGAAGGCTGTAAAGTGCCGAATCGAAAGATGTCCGAGAAGCTTCCATTGATCTTCATGTAGGAGGCCAAGGACAGAGAGGTCCGAGTGGGACTAGGGCTGAGAATGAAAGTGACAGGCGACTGGAAGCTCAGAGCGACGCTTGCGGACTGAGTGGAGGTGTTCCGCAAAGCAATCTCCCCAATGTGTTTGATCTCCCCAATGTAGAGGAGACCACATCACGAGCAGCAAATACAGTATACTCAATTGAAAGAAGTGCAAGTAAATCGCTGCTTCACCTGGAAGGAATGTTTGTGGCCCTTGATGGTGCTTGCATGGGAAGGTGCCGTAGGAAGGGGAAGGAATGTTGGGAGTGATTGAGGAACAGACTAGGGTGTCACAGAGGGAACGGTCCCTTCGGAATGTTGAAAAGGGAGGGGAGGGGAAGATGTGTTTGATAGTGAAATCACGCTGGAGTTAGCGGAAATGGCGGAGGATGATCTGTTGAATGTGGAAGCCAGTGGGGTGAAAAGTGAGGACAAGAGGATCCCAATTTTGGTTCTGGGATGTAGGCGAAGGAGTGAGAGCAGAACAGCGAGATATGGGATGCACATGGTTGAGGACTCAGTCAACCACGCAGGAGGGGAAATGCTCAGTTGATGAAAAAGGAAGACGTATCGGAAACTCTAGTACGGAAGGTGGCATCATCGGAACAGATGCGACAGAGATGGAAAAACTGGAAGAACAGAATAGACTCCTTACAGGCGATGGGGGTGTAGTCAAAGTAGCTGTGGGAGCCACTGGGCTTACAGTAGATATTAGTCAGAGATGATAGCTTCCAGCCTATTATTAGTATATGCTAAAGTAATTTTGGTTCTACTCATATTTCTGAAGTCTGTATTCCATGCCTCACTGCAGAAAATTGTTTAACCTTGTTTATATAAATCTTCTGTAAGAATATGCAGCTAGCCGTTTATAGTAGCTACAGAGCATGTTATTTAGAAATGCTTATGATTGTTCCAATAGTTGCAGAATAAATGTGTGAATTGTGATTTAAAATATACATGCTGTTGCCACAGGGCTAATTTCTGAATCTGGCTTGCAATATAGTGCTCATTGGCCTTCGACTGGGTGCAGCGCAGATTCATCAGAATGATACTGAGCTAAAAGGGTTAAATTATGAGGACAGCTTGCATAGACTCGGCTTGTATTTCCTTGAATACCGAAGATTAAGGGTTGATCGATACAGTAGATAGAGTGAAACTATTTCTTCTGGTGGGGGAGTCCAGAACAAGGGGGCATAACCTTAAAATTCGAGCTAGGTCGTGCAAGTGTGACGTAAGGAAGCACTTCCTGACATGAGGGAGGATATAGGTAAGGGAAAGCAATCAGAGGCGACCATATCGTTAGAATTGAGGAATGAAAGGACTTCAAACTATAATGGGAATTGTCTACAGGCCTCGTGATAGCAACAATGTAGTGTCAGAATATATTAATTCAGAGATTAGAGAGTCTTGTAACAAAATCAGAATTGTTTGAATAGGAGGCTTTAATTATCATACGGATTGGGATGAGCAGAGTAGCTCAAGCTAGAAAGGTAGTGAATGTATTGAGCACATTCAAAATAGTTTTCTGGAGCAATATGTTCCAGAACCAACAAGAGAGCAGACTCATTACTCATGACTAGAATTAGTAACGAACCAGACTTAGTTCATCAAACAGTAAGGGAACACTTAACTCACAGTGATCATAATATAATCAACTTCAGTGTTCGCTTTGAAAAGGAGCAATGTGACATAGTTACAGATTTCAGGATAAGACAGAGACTGATGACATCAAACTGGTCAAAACTATTATCGGATAAACTACAGATGGGAGCTATTCAAAAAAGGGTTGACAAAAGAGGTACGAGTTCACATAAAACTAAAGGAAAGAGCTTAGAAACTGGCAAAAAAGAATGTCGATCCAGATGGACTGGGAGAGCCATAAAGAATATCAAAGATAGTAAAAGAAAAAGATAATAAGAGCTGAAAAAAGGAATATTAAGAAAAAGTTGTGAAGATTAACACACAGAGTTTGTACAATTATATTAGAAGAAAAAGAGTAGTCAAGGGTAATGTTTGCCTTTTAAAGATAGATGTGGGTAATATTGCAAATGAAGATAAGGAAATGGCAGACTTGTTGAATAATTATTTTGTGTCAGCCTTCAAATTAGAGGAAGAGGATAATATATCTGACATTCCAGGGAAACTAATAATGAATCAAGGAGTGGACCTCACTACAGTTAATGTAAGCAAGAAAACAATATTAACAAAAATAATGACACTAAAGGCGGATCTTCCAAAGATCTCGATTCAGGAATTGTCCCTTTAGATTGGATAATTGCAAATGTAATTCCATTGTTTAAGAATGGCGAGAGAGGGAAACAAGGAAATTATAGACCTTAACATCTGTTGTGGATAAATTATTGGAATCTATAATTAAAGACAGAGTGACTGAGCACTTCAAGAAATTTGAGCTGATTAGAGAGAGGCAACATGGAGTTGTAAATGGTAGGTTATGTCTAACGAACCTAATTGAATTTTTTGAGGAAGTAACTAAAGTAGTAGGCAGGGGAATGTTTATGGATGTAGTTTATATGGACTTCCAAAAGGCAATTGATAAGGTTCCATATAAGAGACTGTTAGATAAAATTAAAGCTCGTGGAATTGAAGGTAAATTATTGACCCGGTTAGGAGATTGGTTAGGCGGTAGAAGACAGAGAGTAGGGATAATGGGTATGTACTCGAATTGGAAGGAAGTGACTAGTGGTGTTCCACAAGGATCTGTGCTGGGGCCTGAACTTATTCACAATATTTATTAATGACTTAGATAACAAAATAGAGAGCCATATATCCGAGTTTGCTGACGACACAGGTTGGTGTCATAGGGCCCAAATTTAGCCAGGAGTTGCTCCGTTTTTTTTGGAGCAACTTGATTTTTCTGGAGTATCTTAAAAATCCCCATTCTGCACTTTTAATTTGCGCCAGTGTAAGTGAGTTAGTTAGGATTTTTTTCAGTTAAGATTTTTTCAAAAGGGAGCGTTTGCAGCCACCTACGTCTGTTTTGGCCATTTAAGCCAGTTTGGACAGCTAATAGCTGCTCCAGACTAACTTAGACCAACGTATGTGGCCACTTGTGGCCCACACAGAAAACCCTTGCAGAGTGTTAAGAAATCAGTGCAGGTAAGTACATTCTAAAGCACCAAGCACTAAACAAGGTATAACAAAAAAATAAGCATTCAATAACAAATAAAAAATACAAGGAAACTGAGAGGACCTGCACCAAGACTTACAAAGCACGAAACAAAGCACAAAAAGTAATAAGCAATTAATTAACAAATAAAAAATAGAAGGAACCCTGCACCTAAAGCACCAAGACCAAAGTAATAAGCAAGCAATCAAACAATAACAAATAAAAAATAGCAGTCCTACCAAAACATGGTCCGGGAAGGCAGTGGGTTGCCAGTGAGGGAGCTCATTCGGCCAGGGATAGGGACAGCTCGCTTCGGCCCCTCCCACACAGCCTGCAGCACACTCTCACAGATTCTGGGGACAAGGAGCTACTGCACACGCGCGCACACTCTCGCGCGCATGTGCAGAGGTCCCGGCACTGTTTTCAGCGCCGTGACCTGGCTCAGCCCCCAAATCCGGTGGCCACGCTACGCCACCATCGAGGAGAAGCTGGGGAGTGGCCAAACTCGGCCCTAAGATTTTTGGAGCACTTCGAGGCGGACAAAAGCAGCGCACCTCTGATGAGTGCACCAGAAATCTTTACTACCCCATAGTAAGCAGTTTAAGTGAGAGCATAACATTGCAAAGAGACATTGATAGATTAAGTGAGTGGGCAAAACTGTAGCAAGTGGATTTCAACGCAAAAATGAGATAGATCCATATATTTTTTAAATGTTGAAAAGTTATGTGGAGGTCCAAAGAGATTTAGGGGTGCATGTACACCAATAACTGAAATTTAGTGGAATGTTAGCCCTATAGGCTTAGAATATAAAGGGGAGGATGTTTTGCTACAGCTGTACAAAGTCTTGGTTAGACCACCCCTGGAGTACTGTGTATAATTCTGGGCACTCCACCTTAGAAAGGATATATTGGCCTCGGAAGGAGTGCAGCGCAAATTCACCAGAATGTTATCGGGGTTGCAAGGGTTAAATTATGAGGAGAGATAACAGAAACCAGGCTTGTACCAGGAGGATTGGAACCTGAGAATAGATTCAGTAGGGAGGGGAGTAAAGCTGGAATTAGAAAGCAAAAATAAAGAAAGTGAGTTTGAAAGACAGAGGAAACAAGCAGGAAAAAAGGGTATAAAAAAACAAATTTAAAGGTTCTTTGTTTAAATTGCACGTAGCATTCATACCAAAATAGATGAGTTGACGGCACAAATAGATACAATTGGGTATGATCTGATAGCCATTACAGAGACATGGTTGCAAGGTGACATGGACTGGTAACTAAATATTCAGGGGTATTTGACAATCGGGAAGGACAGACAGAAAGGAAAAGGAGGTGGGGTATCTCTATTGATAAAGGATGGAATCATTGCAATAGTGTGAAATGATAATTGACTCAAATGATCAGGATGTTGAAACATTTTGGGTGGAGATAAAGAATAATAAAGGGAAAAAGTCACTGGTGGGCGTAGTCTATAGGCCCCCTACCATTAGCAACTCTGTTGGTCGGCGTATAAACCAAGAAATAGTGGGCGCTTGTAAAAAGGGAACAGCAATAATCATGGGTGATTTTAACCTTCATAGTGATTGGACAAATCAAATTAGTCAGGGTAGCCTTGAGGAAGAGTTCATGGATTGCATAAGGGACGGGTTCCTTGAGGAGCAGAATGTAACGGAACCGACCAGGGGGCAGGCTATCTTAGATCTGGTCCTGTGTAATGAGACAGGATTAATAAACAATCTCCGAGTAAAGGATCCCCTTGGAATGAGTGATCATAGCATGGTTGAATTTCAAATTCAGATGGAGGGCGAGAAAGTTGGATCTCAAACCAGCATACTAAGCTCAAATAAAGGAGACTACAAAGGTATGAGGGCAGAGTTGGCCAAAGTGGACTGGGAAAATAGATTAAAATGTAGGATGGATGATGAATAGTGGCGTACATTTAAGGAGATATTTCATAACTCTCAAAAAATATATATTCCAGTGAGGAGGAAAGGGTGTAAAAGAAAAGATAGCCATCTGTGGCTAACTAAAGAAATAAAGGACGGTATCCAATTAAAAACAATGGCATACAAAGTGGCCAAAACGATTGGCAGTACAGAAGATTGGGAAACATTTAAAAACCAGCAAAAAATGACTAAAAAGTGATTAAGAAAGGGAAGATAGACTATGAAAGTAAGTATGGATTTATGAAAGGGAAATCATGCTTGACGAATCTTCTGGAATTTTTTGAGGATGTAACTCGCAGAGTGGACAAGGGAGAGCCAGTGGATGTGATGTATTTGGACTTTCAAAAGGCTTTTGACAAGATCCGGCACAAGAGATTGGTGTGCAAAATCAAAAGCGCATGGTATTGGGGGTAATGTACTGACGTGAATAGAGAATTGGTTGGCAGACAGGAAACAGAGAGTTGGGATAAACGGGTCCTTTTCAGAATGGCAGGCAGTGACTAGTGGAGTGCCGCAGGGCTCAGTGCTGGGACCCCAGCTCCTTACAATATACATTAACAATTTAGATGAAGGAATTGAGTGCAATATCTCCAAGTTTGCAGATGACAGTAAACTGGGTGGCGGTGTGAGCTGTTAGGAGGATGCTAAGAGGCTGCAGGGTGACTTGGACAGGTTAGGTGAGTGGGCAAATGCATGGCAGATGCAGTATAATGTGGAGAAATGTGAGGTTATCCATTTTTGTGGCAAAAACACGAAGGCAGAATATTATCTGAATGGCGGCAGATTAGGAAAAGGGGAGGTGCAACGAGATCTGGGTGTCATGGTTCATCAGTCACTGAAAGTGGGCATGCAGGTACAGCAGGCAGTGAAGAAGGCAAATGGTATGTAGCTAGAGGATTTGAGTATAGGAGCAGGGAGGTCTTACTGCAGTTTTACAGAGCCTTAGTGAGGCCTCACCTGGAATATTGTGTTCAGTTTTGGTCTCCTAATCTGAGGAAGGACGTTCTTACTATTGAGGGAGTGCAGCGAAGGTTCACCAGACTGATTCCAGGAATGGCTGGACTGTCATATGAGGAGAGACTGGATCAAGTGGGCCTTTATTCACTGGAGTTTAGAAGGATGAGAGGGGATCTCATAGAAATGTATAGATTCTGATGGGACTGGACAGGTTAGATGCTGGAAGAATGTTCCCGATGTTGGGGAAGTCCAGAACCAGGGGACATAGTCTAAGGATAAGGGGTAGGACATTTAGGACTGAGATGAGGAGAAACTTCTTCACTCAGAGAGTTGTTAACCTGTGGAATTCCCTGCCGCAGAGAGTTGTTGATGCCAGTTCATTGGATATATTCAAGAGGGAGTTAGATATGGCCCTTACGGCTAAGGGGATCAAGGGGTATAGAGAAAGCAGGAACGGGGTACTGAGGGAATGATCAGCCATGATCTTATTGAATGGCGGTGCAGGCTCGAAGGGCCAAATGGCCTACTCGTGCACCTATTTTCTTTATTTTTATGTTTCTAAACTAGCACGAAATATAAAAACAAATAGCAAGAGTTTCGATAGGTATATAAA
This sequence comes from Pristiophorus japonicus, assembly GCF_044704955.1. Classification (NCBI taxonomy): domain Eukaryota; kingdom Metazoa; phylum Chordata; class Chondrichthyes; family Pristiophoridae; genus Pristiophorus; species Pristiophorus japonicus. The sequence goes on from NC_091993.1 coordinate 84,286,148, forward strand.
AAGGAAAAGAGTGGCTAAAGTAAATGTTGATCCTTTAGAGGACGAGACTGGGGAATTAGTGATGGGGAACATGGACATGGCAGAAACTCTGATCAAGTATTTTGTATCAGTCTTTACTATAGAGGACACTAAAAATATCCCAACAGTGGGTAGTCAAGGGGCTATATGCGGGTTGGGGGGAGGAACTTATCACAATCACTAAGGAGGTGGTACTCAGTAAGATAATGGGACTAAAGCAAATGATCAGAAAGGCCAATGGTATCTTGGCCTTTATTGCAAAGGGATGGAGTATAAAAGCAGGGAAGTCTTGCTACAGTTATACAGGGTATTGATCTAATTGAATTATGGCACAGGCTCGAGTGGCTGAATGGCCCAACCCCCCCGCAACCAACCTGTGTTTGTGTGTCTTGAAACGAGTAGCAGTGAAACTAAATCATGAAGTTGGCTGCAGTTTCAAGAGAGATGGAGAACTCAGGAAGCACAGCACAAATAAACAAGTATTACATCTTCAGGCAATTTTGGGCGAGGAAGAGTTACAGCAGGAATGTGTTTGGTGGACTGCCGCATCCTGCTGAATAATTCCAGTTGGGCTCAATTTTCCCCAATTATCTGCGCCGTCTTTTTTGGCCTGCACCGTTTTTTTTTGAGTAACTTAAAATCTCCAAGTTTCCCCAAAGTTTCTGCGCTAATATAATTCACTTAGGTAGGAATTTTTTAGGCTACGATTTTTTTAACCTCATTTGGGGCATAACCTGCCACCTGTGTCAATTCTGGCCTTTTAAGCAAGTTTGGCCAGCTTCGATTTACTCCAATTTTTCTTAGGACAGCGTATGTGGCCACTCTGGAAAAACCTGGGCAGTTATAAAAATCGGCGCAGGCAAGAAGTGCAGCAGATGCAGTTCCACTTCCCGGACAGCAGCAGCGGAGAGGGGGGAGGAGGGGTCTGCCTTTCGGTCAGGGCTAGGAACGGCAACCGGCACCGGCAGGGGACGGAAGCCTTATGGCCAGGGTTAGGAGCGGCACCAGGAAGAGGGAGACCCTTTGGCCAGAACTAGCAGCAGCAACTGGCATCGGGAGGAGGGAGGTCCTTCGACCAGGGCTAGCAGCAGCAACCGGCTTCGGGACGAGGGAGGTCCTTCAGCCAGGGCTAGCAGCGGCAACCAGGAGGGAGAGGCCCATCAGCCCAGGTTAGGAGCGGCACCCGGCACCGGGAGGCCTTTCGGCCAGGTTAGGTGTGGCACCGGCACCAGGAGAGGGGGATAGACCTTTGGCATAAACACTGATGATGGAATGCTGCTGCAATGTGCAAAGTACTTGTGTAGATTGCTGTGAGCTGGTCAGAATGTATTGTATGTTTCACTTTCCAGCCTCCGTCTGCAGTATGTCCCTCATTACCCTGGCAACCCGATCTTTTTGGTACAGATCTTAGGCTTCACCACCGAAGCTAAAGGGCAGACTAGGCAGCACTAAAATGAACAATTCAAACAGGAAAAGTTGATTGATTTTTTTTTGGCGTAGTTCGGCCCCCAAAAAATGGGTGTAACTCTTCAGTTACTCCAAAAAATGGCTTTGGGGAAAATTGAGCCCAGTGTGTGGTGAATATGAGCAGCTGAAGCTGTGAGTTGCTACATTCATTTGCAGCAGTATAGTTTAAATATTCACTCTATTGTGTCTCGTGCATCTTTTAGACACAATTTTAGGGGCTATATTCTTCAACATTATTACTTCATGATTTAGTCATTTATATATGTGGTGATTTGCATACCTATAAATGTTAATATATTGCATTTTTGTAATGTCTGTAGGCTTGTAATGTTTGTAGCTCCACACTGTGGATGTGGATGTATTGTGTACTGCAACTGCATAGTTAATAATAAACAGAACCAGGCAGATTTCCGGAGGCTTCCGAGAGAGCTGCCTGCCATGTAGGAAGTTGTGTGTGCTTGTGCTCTGTGAATATATCACATTTGGCAGCGAGATGGGATTTTTCAGATGATTTAAAGCTTAAATTTTGTTGGGGAAGGATTCAGCCAGCTGACAGAGACACTTTGGAAGTTTCTGTCTTTGGAAAAAGCTACAAAATCCGAGGTAAACTACAGCACACGGTGTGAACAGCTAGAGATTAAAATGGCAGGTGTAATCGGACATTTGGGGGAATATAGACACGTCCGGGAATGTTTTAAAGCATATGTGGATCGGCTAGAAATGTATTTCACTGCAAATAACATAATCGAAGTTCCAGACAATGCAGTCCAGAACCGGGCTGTGTTGGAACGTAAGAGAGCGATCTTCTTATCGGAGGCAGGTCCGGCATTGTATGACACCCTTGTAAATCTGCTTGTACCTGACGAGCCAAAAGACACACGCTCAAAGAGATTTTAACGAAGTTGGAGCAGCACTATAACCTCAAACCATTAGAAATTGCTGAAAGCTATGGTTTCGGGATTCAGAATCAAAAGACTGATGTATGTATCAGTGATTACATCGTAGCATTAAAAAAGCTATCGATGCACTGTAATTTTGGAAACTTTTAAAACCGAGCATTACGGGATCGTTTTGTTTGTAGGGTGAAAAATGATGCGATCAGAAGGAAGTTATTGACTATGGATGACTTGACTTTTGAGATTGCTTGTCAGACAGCGAGGTCGATGGGCATGGCCGAACAATATTCCCGAGAATAAAATAATAATTACAGTCGTCAGTCAACCGAGATAAATCACCTGCAAGTTCAAAGCATCGAAGTCATGCTATAGGTGCCTGGGACAACACATTGCTCAGAGTTGTCCATACGTGAAGGCAGAGTGTTTCTTCTGCAGAAAGTCTGGGCATCTTGTGAAGGCATGCCGACTGAAGGGTAAACCAGCTTTTAAAGCTATCAGTCTAGTGTTCAAAGCTATGAGTAGAAATCCCAAGAGACTACATAGCATGGAAGAACAACAAGAGGACGAGGAGATGTTAGAGTTACATGTCATCAGGAGCACGAGGTTAACGGACGGCGATTCGGAAAGCATCAAAATCCACATAGATGTTGCAGGATTCAAGATACCAATGGAAATTGACACTGGTGCCTCCGTGAGTGTAGTACCGGAGTCACTATACCATGACAAATTGCGTGATTTTAAACTAGAGAAATCCAAGATAGAGCTGTGAGGCTACTCGCGAGAGAAAATTCCTAAGGTAGGTCGTATCACCGTACCGGTGAAATATAAAGATCAATTTCAGAACTTGCCTCTAATAGTAGTGAAAGGAGACAAGCCTGCCTTACTAGGAAAAAATTGGTTGAGCTCACTGAAGCTGGATTGGAGTAAGATTTTTTGTGTTGAAGCGAGATTTTCATCAACGGATGAGGTTATCAAGAAGTATCCGAAGGTGTTCTGCGAAATGGGCAGTCCGATCCAAGGCTTCAAGGCGAGTGTCAGGGTACAGAAGGACGCTAGATCAGTTTACTCCAAGCCATGTTCCGTAACATATGCACTCAAGGAGAAAGTTGAGCAAGAACTCAAAAGACTAGAGACTGAGAACATTATTTGTCAGATGGATCGATGTAATTGGGCTACACCCATTGTTGTTGTACCTAAGTCCGATGGTAAGGTAAGATTCTAGAGGGTAAACCAGGTTCTAGAGGGAAGTGTCCCCAGTACATTGCCGAATATAGAAGATTTGTTCACAACACTGACAGGTGGTCAGATCTTACGAATGCCTACTTACAGCTTGAACTAAATGAGGAGTCCAAGTCATGTTTGACTATAAATACTCATCTCGGCTTACATCAATTTAATAGGCTACCGCTTGGAGTGTCTTCCGCCCCTGCCATATTCCAAAGGGTGATGAACCAGATTTTGCAAGGTATTGAAGGGGTAGTATGGATGACATACTAATTTCAGCACCAAATAGGCAAATTCATAATAACATATTGAATGAAGTCTTCAAACGGCTAGAGAAGCACAGAGTACGGTTGTCTGCTCGTAAGTGTGAGTTATTTAAAAACTCAGTGGAGTACTTGGGGTACAGAGTAGACAAAGATGGTTTACATCCAACCATGGAAAAATTGGATGCAATTAGAAATGCACCCAATGCAATTAGAAGTGCATTCTTAGGTCTTTTGAACTATTATGGGAAGTTCCTACCAAATTTGGCTACAGTATTACATCCACTGAATGAACTTTTGAAAAAACAGGTCCATTCGAATGGTCAAAAGAATGCAATACAGCATTCAAGGAGTGTAAAAACAAATTGGTAGAGAGCACCATGTTAGTTTAGTATGATATATCTAAGGAGATTAAGCTAGCATGTGGTGCCTCTCTGTATGGAGTTGGGGCAGTGATCTCTCATGTACCATGTAGTGGGGAGGAGAGACCAATTGCTTTTGCTTCACGCACTCTCAGTGCCAGTGAGAGTAATTATGCGCAAATTGAAAGGGAAGCTTTGGCATTCATTTTGGGGGTCAAGAAGTTTCACAAATACTTCTATGGTCGTAAGTTTGCCATCGTTACGGACTATAAGCCCCTAACAGCAATCCTCCAGCCAAAGTCCCCAGTTCCAATATTAGCTGCAGCCCGAATGCAGAGATGGGCTTTGATTTTGTCAGCATATATATATGATATTGAATACAAACGATCAGCTGATCACAGAATGCTGATGCAATGTCTAGATTGCCTTCCCCATCACAAGTTACACCCGATAGGGAAGAAGTGTTTTATTTTTCATACATTGATGAACTGCCAGTCACAGCTGAAGAGATTGGTAGAGCAACCAAACGTGACCCCAGTGATGTCAAAGGTGTATGAGTATATTGCAAATGGATGGCCAAACCAGGTAACAGACAAAGATACACATCCATTCTTCATTCGTAGGAATTAATTATCAGTCGATAAAGATTGTATCATGTGGGGTGCAAGAGTGGTTATACCAAATAAATTCAGGTCCAAATTATTAGGAGACCTCCATGACCAGCACCTGGGAATATGCTTGACCAAGAGTTTTGCACGCAGTTATTTATGGTGGCCAGGTCTTGATAAAGATATAGAGTAGATCGTGAGTCAGTGTACGACATGTCAATCGATAAGCAAGCAATCACCATCAGTACCATTACAGTCATGGAAATGGCCTCCCAGGGTGTGGCAAAGGCTACATATTGATTTTGCTGAGTTAGAAGGACAACAATTGTTCATTGTGATTGATAGCCATTTGAAGTGGGTTGAGGTGTTTCCAATGTGGAAAATAACAACAAGTAAAACATTGGACATTTTACGAAAATTATTTTCTTCATTTGGCCTCCCTGAAGAAATTGTTTCGGATAATGGACCATAATTTCATTCAGAAGAATTTGCACAATTCACGAGCAAAAATGGTGTGAAACATACTAAGGTTCCACCATACCACCCTGCTTCGAATGGTGCAGCAGAGCGCACTGTACAAATTGTAAAACGTGCCCTCATAAAACAAATGTTAGATCCAAATCCAAGGAAACGACAGTTGTCATTGGATCACAAATTGGCTAATATTTTGATTACATATCGAAATACTCCTCATACAACTACTGGTAGAACACCAGCAGAGTTTCTCTAATGACAGTCACGAACCAGATTCTCATTGTTAAAACCAAATTTGGCACAGTCCGTAGAAGAGACACAATTAAGACAGAAAGAGAATCAGGATAGAGGTAGAGTAAAAGAGAGAAGTGTGAAATTAAACCAGAAGGTGAGAGTGAAGAATCATCACCATAAATGGGTAAAGTGGTTACTAGGAAGAGTGGTGAAGATATGTAGTCCTCGCACATATTTTGTAAAGATGTTTGATACTGGACAGGTTAGGTTTGTTCATATTGATATTTTACCTACAGACATGGAAGGAGTTGAAGGTGGGAATGATTCAATTATTTCTGACTCACCTGATAGTTTTGATACACCAATAGCAAATCCTCAATCCAATGTACTGGAAACAAATCCAGGAGAGAATCAGAATGAAAGTCTGAGTCCGAGTCAGGAAAACAAAGAGCCTGAAGTTAGAGAGAGTTCAAATGAAAATCAAGGAAATTCCATGGAGGAAAACCCTCCTCAGGAACAGCCTCGAATCGACACCATGTTTGGAAGATTCTGTTCGAGAGCAAAGGTATCCTCTTCGAAACACGAAACAAGTGGTAAAGTTAAATTTGTAAATATGGCAAAAAATAAGTCTATATCCTGTGTTATGTATAAACATGAAAGTTATGTATGATGTTTGTTATGATGGCTTCTTCATTAAGGAGGGAGAAGTGTAATGTCTGTTAGCTTGTAATGTTTGTAGTGCCACACTGTGGATGTGGACGTATTGTGTACTGCAACTGCATAGTTTATAATAAACAGAACCAGGCAGATTTCCGGAGGCTTCCGAGAGAGCTGCCTGCCATGTAGGAAGCTGCGTGTGCTTGTGCTTTGTGAATATATCACAATTTTCACATTGTTTTAATGCACATGTTTGTACTTCAAGCATTCATATCAATCCATTTGTCTTGATCTTCTTGATAGCAGCACACTGCCCGTTTTTCTTCCTAAAGGCTGTGCATACTGCAATAAAACAGTAGTTCTATTGAAAAGTGGAAGAATTGAAAAGAAACTTTTGTATTAAGCAAGTAGAAAATAACTTGGTGTCTTTCAGAAGTTATATTTCATCATTTCTTTGCATATTAACATTTGTTTCTAGATGGATAAAAAATATTATGACTGACATGGATACACTTTTTCAGTGCACTGGAATTACAGTTACGAATTACGAATAAATTTAACAAAAGGTGTTCACAATTACGAGGGGTTTTGATAGAGTAAATACGAAAAACAGTTTCTACTGCTGGGTGGGTTGGTAAGCAGAGGACACAATTTTAATATAATTGGCAAAAGAACCAGAGGAGAGATGAGATTTTTTTGTTACGCAGCGAGCTCTGATCTGGAATGCACTGCCTGAAAGGGTGCTGGAATTTTCAAAAGGGAATTGGATATATACTGGAAAAGGAAAATGTTGTCGGACTATGGGGAAAGAAGGTGGGAGTAGGATTAATTGGATAGATTTAACGAGCCGGCACAGGCACAATTGGCCAAATGGGCTACTTCTGTGCTGTGAGATTCTATGGGCCCGAACTTGGTGGAAGCTAAGTTCCGCCCAAAGGACCGCTGAGAGATCTGACGGTACTTTGGGCAGGAGTTTCGTTAAAAAGTCCTGGAATGACCGCCCGGCGGCAAATAAACAACTTATGCGGCAGTGGGCGGGAGCTCCCAATCTCGACGGCAAATGCAATCCTCGGCAAAGTACCGCCGAGGATTGAGTTGGGACCAAGGAAGGGAGGAACACACAAAAATAAAAATGTACGCAAAAAACACCCACTGGAAAATCTTCAGGGGACCCCATCCACCTGAATTGCTGTAAAAAAATAAAGAGAAGTTTATTAACCTTTTTTTGCAGGTCTTCATACTTACCTGCCTCCATGCGGCGGCCCTTCCCTCTGCTGCCGCCGACTCCCGCCCAGGGCAAATTGACAGCTCAGCGGGCGGGAGGACACTTATGCACATTGTGTGCTAATGGTCTTCCCTCCCCACCGGTGGGAGGTCTCGACGAAACTGGCACCAAGGGGAGATCGCCCAGAAAACTTGGCGGCAGTCGGCGGCAGCGGGCAGTGAGTCCACCAAGTTCGGGGCTTATGAGTCTAAGCTTCTGGTACTCGATAATGTATTGTTTGGCTATGTCTGACAGTCGCAGTTGTTAGATGGATTTCAAAAACTTATTTTAATCAAAGTTGGTACCATTGATGACATAACTATTGTAGCTATTGCTCCTAGTGATTTGCAATGTTTACCACATTGTTTTTACATCTGGGATATTGTTGATCAAACTCAATATATTCTATATTGTAAAGCCATTCTGTATCTGTTGTTCCTATACATAGCTTCTTTAGTATGCAAGGTGAAATGATCTTGGACTATCCTCCTGATTCCATGATCATCTGAAAGTTTATTTCAAGCAAAACGATACTAGTTCTGTCAATTCCTTCACTTTTTGAACTTTGACAATGTTGCCCATTGTGGTCATTATCCTTCATTTTGGTGTCTCCATTTAAAAGAAAAACATAATTACAAGTTAGACTTCTCAGTTGTGGATGGAATACATAAATGTTGTCTTGAAATGCAGTGAATTGGTGTTGATACACATTGAAGTAAACTGCCCTCATACATTTTAGCTCATCGCTGCGCACACTGTAGCGTGCAATTGTGGCACCATGATGAAGGCTTTAGTTGGAATTCAAGGCTGCTTGCTTAATCAAGGATAAACTTCTTGGCAAAGGATCAATTTTTATATTCTGATGTATGGGAAATCAATGCCATTGTGATGTATTATGGACTACTTGGGACATTGCTTTTGAAACAGCCACAGTTTGCATGCAAGAGAGGGGGACTTTCAGATAACATAGAAACATACAAACATAGAAAATAGGTGCAGGAGTAGGACATTCGGCCCTTCTAGCCTGCACCGCCATTCAATGAGTTCATGGCTGAACATTCAACTTCAGTACCCCATTCCTGCTTTCTCGCCATACCCCTTGATCCCCCTAGTAGTAAGGACCTCATCTAACTCCTTTTTGAATATATTTAGTGAATTGGCCTCAACAACTTTCTGTGGTAGAGAATTCCACAGGTTCACCACTCTCTGGGTGAAGAAGTTCCTCCGCATCTCGGTCCTAAATGGCTTACCCCTTATCCTTAGACTATGACCTCTGGTTCTGGACTTCCCCAACATTGGGAACATTCTTTCTGCATCTAACCTGTCTAACCCCGTCAGAATTTTATATGTTTCTATGAGGTCGCCTCTCATTCTTCTGAACTCCAGTGAATACAGGCCCAGTTGATCCAGTCTTTCTTGATAGGTCAGTCCCGCCATCCCGGGAATCAGTCTGGTGAACCTTCGCTGCACTCCCTCAATAGCAAGAATGTCCTTCCTCAGGTTAGGAGACCAAAACTGTACACAATACTCCAGGTGTGGCCTCACCAATGCCCTGTACAACTGTAGCAACAACTCCCTGCCCCTGTACTCAAATCCCCTTGCTATGAAGGCCAACATGCCATTTGCTTTCTTAACCGCCTGCTGCACCTGCATGCCAACCTTCAATGACTGATGTACCATGACACCCAGGTCTCTTTGCACCTCCCCTTTTCCTAATCTGTCACCATTCAGATAATAGTCTGTCTCTCTGTTTTTACCACCAAAGTGGATAACCTCACATTTATCCACATTATACTTCATCTGCCATGCATTTGCCCACTCACCTAACCTATCCAAGTCGCTCTGCAGCCTCACAGCATCCTCCTCGCAGCTCACACTGCCACCCAACGTAGTGTCATCCGCAAATTTGGAGATACTACATTTAATCCCCTCATCTAAATCATTAATGTACAGTGTAAACAGCTGGGGCCCCAGCACAGAACCTTGCGGTACCCCACTAGTCACTGCCTGCCATTCTGAAAAGTACCCATTTACTCCTACTCTTTGCTTCCTGTCTGACAACCAGTTCTCAATCCATGTCAGTACACTACCCCCAATCCCATGTGCTCTAACTTTGCACATCAATCTCTTGTGTGGGACCTTGTCGAACGCCTTCTGAAAGTCCAAATATACCACATCAACTGGTTCTCCCTTATCCACTCTACTGGAAACATCCTCAAAAAATTCCAGAAGATTTGTCAAGCATGATTTCCCTTTCACAAATCCATGCTGACTTGGACCTATCATGTCACCTCTTTCCAAATGCACTGCTATGACATCCTTAATAATTGATTCCATCATTTTACCCACTACCGATGTCAGGCTGACCGGTCTATAATTCCCTGTTTTCTCTCTCCCTCCTTTTTTAAAAAGTGGGGTTACATTGGCTACCCTCCACTCCATAGGAACTGATCCAGGGTCAATGGAATGTTGGAAAATGACTGTCAACGCATCCACTATTTCCAAGGCCACCTCCTTAAGTACTCTGGGATGCAGTCCATCAGGCCCTGGGGATTTATCGGCCTTCAGTCCCATCAATTTCCCCAACACAATTTCCCGGCTAATAAGGATTTCCCTCAGTTCCTCCTCCCTACTAGACCCCCCGACCCCTTTTATAACCGGAAGGTTGTTCGTGTCCTCCTTCGTGAATACCGAACCAAAGTACTTGTTCAATTGGTCCGCCATTTCTTTGTTCCCCGTTATGACTTCCCCTGATTCTGACTGCAGAGGACCTACGTTTGTCTTTACTAACCTTTTTCTCTTTACATATCTATAGAAACTTTTGCAATCCGTCTTAATGTTCCCTGCAAGCTTCTTCTCGTACTCCATTTTCCCTGCCCTAATCAAACCCTTTGTCCTCCTCTGCTGAGTTCTAAATTTCTCCCAGTCCCCAGGTTCGCTGCTATTTCTGGCCAATTTGTATGCCACTTCCTTGGCTTTAATACTATCCCTGATTTCCCTTGATAGCCACGGTTGAGCCACCTTCCCTTTTTTATTTTTATGCCAGACAGGAATGTACAATTGTTGTAGTTCATCCATGCGGTCTCTAAATGTCTGCCATTGCCCATCCACAGTCAACCCCTTAAGTATCATTCGCCAATCCATCCCAGCCAATTCACGCCTCATACCTTCAAAGTTAGCCTTCTTTAAGTTCTGGACCATGGTCTCTGAATTAACTGTTTCATTCTCCATCCCAATGCAGAATTCCACCATATTATGGTCACTCTTCCCCAAGGGGCCTCGCACAACGAGATTGCTAATTAATCCTCTCTCATTACATAACACCCAGTCTAAGATGGCCTCCCCCCTAGTTGGTTCCTCGACATATTGGTCTAAAAAACCATCCCTTATGCACTCCAGAAAATCCTCCTCCACCGTATTGCTTCCAGTTTGGTTAGCCCAATCTATGTGCATATTAAAGTCACCCATTATAACTGCTGCACCTTTATTGCACGCACCCCTAATTTCCTGTTTGATGCCCTCCCCAACATCACTACTACTGTTTGGAGGTCTGTACACAACTCCCACTAACGTTTTTTGCCCTTTGGTGTTCTGCAGCTCTACCCATATAGTGTGAAGATACCTTGGGAACCAATTCGAAAGGCTAATTTGGTCATGTATTCTCCACGAACAAAGAGAACATTATTGTAATAAAATATATGCAAAATATTTATGCAGGTCAACCATAGTACCAAGCTCAGCTAATATGTCAACTGTAAATATTTTTAATTCTTGATTTTAAGCCCAATATGAAAATGTATTGTCGGATTTTATCAAACATCCCTTCTGGTGATACATGTGTTATGCCAAGCTGCCAGGCACATGATACATAGTGCGATGATATAGATGTTCAGGGATGTCTAGTTCTGCTAGCCTGGTTTACTGTCACCTGTTTCATTGCTGAAAACAAAATTCATGGATATGCCAAAGGGGCTTGTTCAGGTTGATGTAGCTTAGATTAACAAATCGTCACCTTTACTGAAACAGCTGAAAGGTATGCTTAAACACGGCTACAAATAAATGTATTAATCAGGAAATTGCTCTGTATTCTCACAATACCTTTCAAATACTGCTGAGTGACCACTGGTGCCTTTACTGTTAAATAGGAATTAATCATAAGTGCCCTTCCTTCAATTAAAGGAATTTTTCTTAGATCTTAATTGCTCCCCAATGAAAATAAATTAAACCTTATTTAAATGAGACTGGTTGTTAAGTCAGTGGTTTGTATCTCCAATGAGCTGCTGTTGCAATCCTTTTCAAACCATCAGGCTAGACATGGCTGAAATTTTAATTACCCCATATATCCTTATTGCTGTATTATGGGGTAGTAAATGTTTTAATTTTCTCACCAATCTGCTGATCTTTGTGCTGTGGCAGAGAAGCAGGAATAGTGCAGGTGACTTATTCCCATCTTTCTACCAATGCCACTTCGAACCCAGCTGCTAAAGAAGCATGGAAATGGCTTGGGAATGATTTGGCTCCCGAGTTTTCCCTTCTCCTGTGGTAGAGCATCTCACCATGGCAAGATATTTGTGGCGTGGGAAATTAATTTGTGCCCCAGCAGTGATGCTTTGCATTCGTGTTCCAATTTGCCGTTCTTATTTTAATGTTTCTGGTTTATACAATGTAGAAAGTCCAATTACGTTCTATGCCACAATGTGACACAATCATTTCTTTCAATTCAGAATTTTAAAAATTCAGATCAAACGTTTTGTATGAATATCATGCAGAGTACGGAGGTGGAGAACTCGTGCCCCGACTCTCATCACTCACTTGCTCCTGTGGAGTTCAAGCTAGTGGTTGGCACCATTCAGTTTATTTTGCATGAACTACAAGTCCCTGATATCTATCTTCAAATTGAATGCCTTTATTTTCTGCAGTTACTCCAGTTAACTAACTTGTACTGGAGTACAATTATATTGCAAAATACCTTTGGTAAATACCCATTATTCATGTCTGCTGTATAAATAACAACAACTTGCATTTATATGAATCACAAAGCTTTAGCATGTATTATGGGGGCCCTGGTCCCCAGGTTCCTGAGCCACATCAGCTGGTTTGCTCTTTCCTTAATTAGTGCCATATCTACTTTAGTACTTTTAAAAAAAAATTCCCAAAAAATTAAATGTTTACCATTCTGTGGCTCGCTGTGAATTAATAGTTTTTCTTCCCTCTGTAATGTTCATAACCTCTCGGAAGGCTAGAAAACAAGTAATACTGGATTTATGTGCTGTTGACAGGTTTGTTGGAATATTGCTACAGCATTTACATAGTGGCCTGGATTTTGCGGTCCGACCTGCTAAAAATATACGAACTTACCTTCAGGCTCCCAGGCTGCAGCGAATTCAAGTCTCTGGCCTGCAGGCGTTTGTCTGCGTAAAGGCTGACGGATCCCAGGGACGCAGGCGGTTTGGAAGCGCCTCTGGGATCATGTGGGTCAGGTCCTCCAATGAGAAAGGAGGATTCCATTGCAGCCATTTCTTAAAGGAATCCTCTAATAACATGCAATGGAATCCCCAAATAATTAAAGAATTTACACAATTCTAACAAAAATAAATCATCTCATTTTCAAATTTTATTTTTTTAAGAAGTCCCTTCAATACATCAAACACATTATAAATGTAATTAAAAAAAATAATTTGAAAGATTTTAATCTGGACCAAAATTTACATAAAGTAATCTTAAGTTTGTGCATCATTTTTAATTTTAAAATATTTAATTTAAGATTTATATTATCCCTTACAAAGGTTAAAGCAGGCCTTATGCCTGCTTTTATCATCTGTATGAATTTTGTGGGTATTTACTGGGCAGTAGTTCGGCAAATAGCCCATAATCCAACTCTGCGTCAGCGAAAATGATTTTAATTTCAGTTTGGTGGAACTGTCAAGGTGCACCGTGACAGATTGCAAGTTCTGGGTTTTCGCGTGTGCGCAGAGCATGCGGAAACCCGGAACTTGCGGGGCATTTGAAGGATAGTCCACTGTCATCGGGAGATCAAATTCCGGGCCAATGTCAATTGTGTGTCCAGGCACAAACTGCATTCAAAGTACAGCACAGGAAGTTTTCATAAGAAATAGGAGCAGGAGTAGGCCAGGAGTAGGCAGGAGTAGGCCCCTTGAGCCTGCTCCGCCATTCAATAAGATCATGGCTGATCTGATCCTGGCCTCAGTTCCACTTCCCTGCCCTCTCCCCATAACCCTTGACTTCCCTATCATTCAAAAATCTGTCCATCTCCACCTTAAATATATTCAATACCCAGCCTCCACAGCTCTCTGGGGTAGAGAATTCTAAAGATTCGCGACCCACTGAGAGAAGAAATTCCTCCTCATTTCTGTTTTAAATGTGCGACCCCTTATTCTGAAATTATGGCCCCGAGTTCTAGATTCTTCCAAGAGGGGAAACATCCTCTCTGCATCTACCCTGTCAAGCCCCCTCAGAATCTTATATGCTTCAATAATCCCACTTCTCATTCTTCTGAACTCCAATCAGTATAGGCCCAAACTGATCAACCTATCTTTATATGACCCCTTCATCTCAGGAATCTACCTCGTGAATCTTCTCTGAACTGGCTCCAATTCAAGTATATCCTTCCTTAAATAAGGAGACCAAAACTGTACGCAGTACTCCAGGTGTGGTCTTACCAACGCCCTGTACAGTTGGAGCAGGATTTCCTTACTTTTATACTCCATCCCCCTTGCAATAAAGGCCAACATTCCATTTGCCTTCCTGATTACTTGATATACATGCATGCTAACTTTTTGTGTTTCATGCACAAGAATCCCCAGATCCCTCTGTACTGCAGCATTTTGTAATCACTTCCCATTTAAATAATAATTTGCTTTTTTATTTTTCCTACCAAAGAGGATAACCTCACATTTTCCCACATTATAGTCCATTTGCCAAATTTTTGCCCATTCACTGAGCCTATCTATATCCCTTTGTAGATTCTTTGCGTCCTCCTCACAACTTTCTTTCCCACCTATCTTTGTATCATCAGCAAATTTGGCTACGTTGCACTCGGTCCCTTCATCCAAGTCATTAATATAGATTATAAATAGTTGAGGCTCCATCACAAATCCCTGTGGCACCCCACTAGTTACAGTTTGCCAATTTGAAAATGATCCATTTATCCCGACTCTCTGTTTTCTGTTGGTTAGCCAATCCTCTATCTATGTTAGTATAGAAACATAGAAACATAGAAAATAGGTGCAGGAGTAGACCATTCTAGCCTGCACCGCCATTCAATGAGTTCATGGCTGAACATGCAACTTCCGTACCCCCTTCCTGCTTTCTCACCATACCCCTTGATCCCCCTAGTAGTAAGGACTTCATCTATAGAAACATAGAAAATAGTATATTACCCCCAACCCCGTGAGTTCTTATCTTGTGCAGTAATCTTTTTATGTGGCACCTTATTGAATGCTTTCTGGAAATTCATACATTAACCATGATACCAGATAACTGATCTTTACTATATTATATTAAATGATAAATCTATCAAACTTGATATTAAAGGTTGTACTCTGGTCTGAAAATGATTCAGGGTTGTACTTCATGATCTGCCTCTTCCGGACCACAGGACAAATATGTGGAATCTTTCCAAGGACTAAAGCTGCTGTTACTTTAATCCCAGAAAGTACACAGTAAAGATAAATCCTTCATTTTATTCTCTCTCTCTCATTCCATTGCATTTCTGTTGTGCGGCCTCTCTAAATTTCCCGTTATTAAATTGTAACTGTTTGACAATCTGCAGAAAGGATTAATCGAGGAGGCTCTGATCTGCTTGTCTTAGATCTGTATTGGGGCTGCTGACCAGGAGCTTGCCTGACTGTAACTTTATAGCTCAATTTAATTCCTTGCCATGCTTTACCCACTTTGTTCAATGAAGGTATATAGATTATTCTTATCTTGTTCCACACCATAGCCATACAAATTCGACGTTATTTTTGGTGTCCAGGTTTGCAGTACGTGGTGAAAGTGATACTGTGAACATAGTGAGAGCTTTCTGTGTGTATTTAAGAATCTTCAAAAAGAGTACTGGTCTTGGGCCATAAAGGAAATACCATGTAAAGTACAATTAGAGCTAAGGGTGTCAGATCCTGCTAGTTTCACATTATCGTCCATCAACATTGATCTCCTTCAGAGCCACTTTTTTTTTTAATGGTGCACTGCCCAAAGTTCACCAGACTGGTTCTTGGGAGGAGGGGATTGTCCTATGAGGAGAGATTGAGTATACTAGGCCTATATTCTCTCGAGTTTAGAAGAATGAGAGGTGATCTCATTGAAACATACAAAATTCTTAAAGGATTTGACGGGGTAGATTCAGGGAGGATGTTTCCCCTGGCTGAGGAGTCTAGAACCAGGGGTCACAGTCTCAGAATAAGGGGTTGGCCATTTAGGACTGAGATGAGGAGAAATTTCTTCACTCAGAGGGTGGTTAATCTTCGGAATTCTCTACCCCAGACGGCTGTGGATTCTCAGTCGTTGAGTATATTCAAGACAGAGATCGATCGATTTTTAAATATTGCGGGAATCAAAGGATATGGGGATAGTGCAGGAAAGTGGAGTTGAGGCAGAAGATCAGCCATGATCTTATTGAATGGTAGAACAGGCTCGAGGGGCCAAATGGCCCACTCGTGCTCCTAATTCTTTTGATCTTAATTGCACGTGGCAAGGGTAGATTGACCTGTGCTCTGGAAAAAAGTGGCAAGCTAACGTCTCCAGCTGCTCATGATGTATGTTAGTGCTTGCCTTGTGATAGACCTGCTGTAAACTGGATTAATGCTTGCAGTAGCTTGCTGAATACTTTGTGTTTAACGGACAGAATAATGTACCTCGTGAGTGAATAGGCATTCCTCTAAATATAATGATGCAGTTTCAAGGACAACATGCAGATTAATTTTGATTATTTCCGTTTATCATCAGGAAAATATGACTTAAGTAAAAAGACTGTTTCTGTAGCTGCTGACAGATAAATGATCCTGGTTCTTGTAAGGTCTGCGGAAGATTGCAGTTGGAACGGGCATTCCCATTGATTACCATTCAAAACCTGTAAAATGTGAATATTTGCAAAGCCAAAGTTCCAACCGTTCTTGTGCACAAATTGCATCAGACCTCGAGCACATTACACTTATTGTACAAATAACAAAACTGGGATACATTCTCCACACGGCGAGGGATTAGATCCTTGCATACAATGATAACAAAGACAAAGGCAATATACCTGTGGAACTGATGATATAGCCTGAAAGCCATTTGAAGCCTCCTCCCCACAGACTGAGGGCCTCATGAAAGCTGGTACAGGTAACAGGAGAGAGAACTAAATTTAAAAAGAACTGCAAATAATCTGATTGAGTTTACTGCAAGTCTCTGAGAATGGCCCTTGAACAAATCACTGTTGAGGATTGTGGGTTTCAACAAAAGGTTGATCTACCTCTGTGCTTACACATTAGCACATTACTGGCATGGATAACAGATGCCACCTCTGTCAAGAGACTGCCTTGGTTTAGATCCCCTCCAACTAGACTACCAAGCTTCAGATATTTACAGTAGGTATAACTATATTAGTGCCATAGAAACATAGAAACATAGAAAATAGGTGCAGGAGCAGGCCATTCAGCCCTTCTAGCCTGCACCGCCATTCAATGAGTTCATGGCTGAACATGAAACTTCAGTACCCCCTTCCTGCTTTCACGCCATACCCCTTGATCCCCCGAGTAGTAAGGACTTCATCTAACTCCCTTTTGAATATATTTAGTGAATTGGCCTCAACTACTTTCTGTGGTAGAGAATTCCACAGGTTCACCACTCTCTGGGTGAAGAAGTTTCTCCTCATCTCGGTCCTAAATGGCTTACCCCTTATCCTTAGACTGTGACCCCTGGTTCTGGACTTCCCCAACATTGGGAACATTCTTCCTGCATCCAACCTGTCCAAACCCGTCAGAATTTTAAACGTTTCTATGAGGTCCCCTCTCACTCTTCTGAACTCCAGTGAATACAAGCCCAGTTGATCCAGTCTTTCTTGATAGGTCAGTCCCACCATCCCGGGAATCAGTCTGGTGAATCTTCGCTGCACTCCCTCAATAGCAAGAATGTCCTTCCTCAAGTTAGGAGACCAAAACTGTACACAATACTCCAGGTGTGGCCTCACCAAGGCCCTGTACAACTGTAGCAACACCTCCCTGCCCCTGTACTCAAAACCCCTCGCTATGAAGGACAACATGCCACTTGCTTTCTTAACCGCCTGCTGTACCTGCATGCCAACCTTCAATGACTGATGTACCATGACACCCAGGTCTCGTTGCACCTCCCCTTTTCCTAATCTGTCACCATTCAGATAATAGTCTGTCTCTCTGTCTTTACCACCAAAGTGGATAACCTCATATTTATCCACATTATACTTCATCTGCCACGCATTTGCCCACTCACCTAACCTATCCAAGTCACTCTGCAGCCTCATAGCATCCTCCTCACAGCTCACACTGCCACCCAATTTAGTGTCATCCGCAAATTTGGAGATACTACATTTAATCCCCTCGTCTAAATCATTAATGTACAATGTAAACAGCTGGGGCCCCAGCACAGAACCTTGCGGTATCCCACTAGTCACTGCCTGCCATTCTGAAAAGTACCCATTTACTCCTACTCTTTGCTTCCTGTCTGACAACCAGTTCTCAATCCACGTCAGCACACTACCCCCAATCCCATGTGCTTTAACTTTGCACATTAATCTCCTGTGTGGGACCTTGTCGAAAGCCTTCTGAAAGTCCAAATATACCACATCTACTGGTTCTCCTTTGTCCACTTTACTGGAAACATCCTCAAAAAATTCCAGAAGATTTGTCAAGCATGATCTCCCTTTCACAAATCCATGCTGACTTGGACCTATCATGTCACCATTTTCCAAATGCGCTGCTATGACATCCTTAATAATTGATTCCATCATTTTACCCACTACTGAGGTCAGGCTGACCGGTCTATAATTCCCTGCTTTCTCTCTCCCTCCTTTTTTAAAAAGTGCGGTTACATTGGCTACCCTCCACTCCATAGGAACTGATCCAGGGTCAATGGAATGTTGGAAAATGACTGTCAATGCATCCGCTATTTCCAAGGCCACCTCCTTAAGTACTCTGGGATGCAGTCCATCAGGCCCTGGGGATTTATCGGCCTTCAATCCCATCAATTTCCCCAACACAATTTCCCGACTAATAAAGATTTCCCTCAGTTCCTCCTCCTTACTAGACCCTCTGACCCCTTTTATATCCGGAAGGTTGTTTGTGTCCTCCTTAGTGAATACTGAACCAAAGTACTTGTTCAATTGGTCTGCCATTTCTTTGTTCCCCGTTATGACTTCCCCTGATTCTGACTGCAGGGGACCTATGTTTGTCTTTACTAACCTTTTTCTCTTTACATACCTATAGAAACTTTTGCAATCCGCCTTAATGTTCCCTGCAAGCTTCTTCTCGTACTCCATTTTCCCTGCCCTAATCAAACCCTTTGTCCTCCTCTGCTGAGTTCTAAATTTCTCCCAGTCCCCAGGTTCGCTGCTATTTCTGGCCAATTTGTATGCTACTTCCTTGGCTTTAATACTATCCCTGATTTCCCTAGATAGCCACGGTTGAGCCACCTTCCCTTTTTTATTTTTACGCCAGACAGGAATGTACAATTGTTGTAATTCATCCATGCGGTCTCTAAATGTCTGCCATTGCCCATCCACAGTCAACCCCTTAAGTATCATTCGCCAATCTATCTTAGCCAATTCACGCCGCATACCTTCAAAGTTACCCTTCTTTAAGTTCTGGACCATGGTCTCTGAATTAACTGTTTCATTCTCCATCCTAATGCAGAATTCCACCATATTATGGTCACTCTTCCCCAAGGGGCCTCGCACAATGAGATTGTTAATTAATCCTCTCTCATTACACAACACCCAGTCTAAGATGGCCTCCCCCCTAGTTGGTTCCTCGACATATTAGTCTCGAAAACCATCCCTTATGCACTCCAGGAAATCCTCCTCCACCGTATTGCTTCCAGTTTGGTTAGCCCAATCTATGTGCATATTAAAGTCACCCATTATAACTGCTGCACCTTTATTGCATGCACTCCTAATTTCCTGTTTGATGCCCTCCCCAACATCACTACTACTGTTTGGAGGTCTGTACACAACTCCCACTAACGTTTTTTGCCCTTTAGTGTTCTGCAGCTCTACCCATATAGATTCCACATCATCCAAGCTAATGTCTTTCCTAACTATTGCATTAATCTCCTCTTTAACCAGCAATGCTACCCCACCTCCTTTTCCTTTTATTCTATCCTTCCTGAATGTTGAATACCCCTGGATGTTGAGTTCCCAGCCCTGATCATCCTGGAGCCACGTCTCCGTAATCCCAATCACATCATATTTGTTAACATCTATTTGCACACTTAATTCATCCACCTTATTGCGGATACTCCTTGCATTAAGACACAAAGCCTTCAGGCTTGCTTTTTTAACACCCTTTGTCCTTTTAGAATTTTGCTGTACAGTGGCCCTTTTTGTTCTTTGCCTTGGGTTTCTCTGCCCTCCACTTTTCCTCATCTCCTTTCTGTCTTTTGCTTTTGCCTCATTTTTGTCTCCCTCTGTCTCCCTGCATAGGTTCCCATCCCCCTGCAATATTAGTTTAACTCCTCCCCAACAGCACTAGCAAACACTTCCCCTAGGACATTGGTTCCGGTCCTGCCCAGGTGCAGACCGTCCGGTTTGTACTGGTCCCACCTCCCCCAGAACCGGTTCCAATGCCCCAGGAATTTGAATCGCTCCCTGCTGCACCACTGCTCAAGCCACGTATTCATCTGCGCTATCCTGCGATTCCTACTCTGACTAGCACGTGGCACTGGTAGCAATCCCGAGATTACTACTTTTGAGGTCCTACTTTTTAATTTAGCTCCTAGCTCCTTAAATTCTTTTCGTAGGACCTCATCCCTTTTTTTACCTATGTCGTTGGTACCAATGTGCACCACGACAACTGGCTGTTCTCCCTCCCATTTCAGAATGTCCTGCACCCGCTCCGAGACATCCTTGACCCTTGCACCAGGGAGGCAACATACCATCCTGGAGTCTCGGTTGCGGCCGCAGAAACGCCTATCTATTCCCCTCACCATCGAATCCCCTATCACTATCGCGCTCCCAATCTTTTTCCTGCCCTCCTGTGCAGCAGAGCCAGCCACGGTGCCATGAACTTGGCTGCTGCTGCCCTCCCCTGATGAGTCATCCCCCCCAACAGCACTCAAAGCAGTGTATCTGTTTTGCAGGGGGATGACCACAGGGGACCCCTGCACTATCTTTCTTGTACTGCTCTTCCTGCTGGTCTTCCATTCCCTATCTGGCTGTGGACCCTTCTCCTGTGGTAAGACCAACTCACTACATGTGATACTCACGTCATTCTCAGCATCGTGGATGCTCCAGAGTGAATCCACCCTCAGCTCCAATTCCGCAACGCGGACCATCAAGAGCTCGAGGCGGATACACTTCCCACACACGTAGCGCCCAGGGACACCGGACGTGTCCCCGAGTTCCCACATGGTACAGGAGGAGCATATCACGTGACCGAGCTCTCCTGCCATGTCTTAACCCTTAGATAACCTTAAATTGGTAGTAACAATGCTAAAGTTCACTTACTGATATAAAAAAGAAAAAGAAAAGCTACTCACCAATCACCAGCCAATCACTTACCCCATTGGCTGTGACTTCACTTTTTGATTCCTTTCTACTTCTATTTTGCTTTCTCTCCCGCTGTAGCTGCACCAGTATGCTTTTGACAGGTCGCTCCCCTCTCACCAACTGCCGCTGGCTCTCGATCTCCCGCTGGGCTTTTTATAGGCCGCTCCCCTCTCACCAACTGCCACTGGCTCTCGATCTCCCGCTGGGCTTTTGATAGGTCGCTCCCCTCTCACCAACTGCCGCTGGCTTTCGATCTCCCGCTGGGCTTTTGATAGGCCGCTCCCCTCTCACCAACTGCCGCTGGCTCTCGATCTCCCGCTGGGCTTTTGATAGGTCGCTCCCCTCTCACCAACTGCCGCTGGCTCTCGATCTCCCGCTGGGCTTTTGATAGGTCGCTCCCCTCTCACCAACTGCCGCTGGCTCTCGATCTCCCGCTGGGCTTTTGATAGGTCGCTCCCCTCTCACCAACTGCCGCTGGCTCTCGATCTCCCGCTGGGCCTTTTATAGGTCACTCCCCTCTCACCAACTGCCGCTTAGTTGGGGAGCTAAATGGTGATGTTGCCTCTCCAATAAAGTAATGATCTTGCAGGCTCCAAAGATGATGAAAGTGGAAGAAAATAAGCATTTGACTAACGATGGGATGAAAGTCAGGACCAAAAATGGAAAATTAAATTTTTTTAAATTCATTCTTGCATTTATTGCCCATCCCTAATTTCCCTTGAGAAGGTGGTGGTGAACTGCCTTCTTGAACCGCTGCAATCAGTGCGAGTGTTGTTCGGGAGGGAGTTCCAGGATTTTGACCCAGCGATATGTTTCCAAGTCAGGACAGTGTGTGACTTGGAACGGAACTTGCAGGTGGTGTTGTTCCCATGCACCTGTTATAGTCTGTCCTTCTAGATAGTAGAGGTTGTGGGTTTGGGAGGTGCTGTCGAAGAAGGCTTAGCGAGTTGCTGCAGTGCATCTTGTAAATGATACACACAGCAGCCACAGTGCGCTGGTGATGGAGGGAGTGAATGTTTAAGATGGTGAATGGGGTGCCAATCAAGCGGGCTGCTTTGTCCTGGATGATGTCTAGCTTCTTGAATGTTGTTGGTGCTGCACTCAACCAGGCAAGTGGAGAGTAATCCATCACATTCCTGACTTGTGCCTTGTAGATGGTGGAAAGGTTTTGGGAAGTTAGGAAGTGAGAGACACGCCACAGAATACCCAGCCTCCAATCTGCTCTTGTAGCAACAGTATTTATGTGACTGGTCCAGTTGAGTTTCAGGTCAATGGTTGATGGTGGGGGACTCGGCGATGGTAATGCTGTTGATTGTTAAGGGGCGGTGGCTAGACTCTCTCTTGTTGGAGATAGTTGTTACCTGCCACTTGTGTGGCGCGAATGTTATTTGCCACTTCTCAGCCCAAGCCTGAATGTCATCCAAATCTTGATGTATGGGGGCATGGATTGCTTCATTAGCTGAGGAGTTGCGAATGGAATTGAAGACTGCAATCATCAGCAAACATCCCCACATCTTACCTTATGATGGAGGGACTGTCATTGATGAAGCAGCTGAAGATGGTTGGGCCTAGGACACTGTCCTGAGGAACTCCTACAGCGATGTCCTGGGGCTGAGATGATTGATTTGCAACAACCACAAACATCTTCCTTTGTGCTAGGTATGACTCCAGCCAGTGGAGAGTTTTTCCCCAGATGCCCATTGACTTCAAGTTTACTAGGGCTCCTTAATGCCACACCCAGTCAAATGCTGCCTTGATGTCAAGGGCAGTCACTCTTAGCTCACATCTAGAATTCAGCTCTTTTGTCTATGTTTGGACCATGTTTGTAATGAGATCTGGATTTGAGTGAATCTGGCAGAACGCAAACTGAGCATCAGTGAGCAGGTTATTGGTAAGTAAGTGCCTCCTGATAACATGGTCAATGACACTTTCAATCACTTTACTGATGATTGAGAGTATATTGGTAGGGAAGGTAATTAGTTGGATTGGATTTGTCCTGCGTTTTGTGGATAGGATATACTTGGGCAATTTTCCACTTTGTCAAGTCGATCCTATTGTTCTAGCTGTACTGGAACAGCTTGGCTAGAGGTGCGGCTAGTTCTGGAGCACAAGTCTTCAGCCGGGAAGGTGTCGGGGGTCCATAGTCTTTGCTGTATCCAGTGTGCTCAGCTGTTTCTTGATTTGATAAATGGAGTGAATCAAATTGGCTGAAGACTGGCTTCTGTGATGCCTGGTAGCTGAGGAGTAGGCTGAGATGTATCATCCACTTGGCATTTCTGGCTGAAGATGGTTGCAAACACTTCAGACTTGTCTTTTGCACGCACCTGTAGGGCTCCGCCATCATTGAGGATGGGGATGTTCATGGAGCCTTTTGCTCCCGATAGTTGTTTAATTGTCCACCACCATTCATGTCTGGATGTGGTAGGACTGCAGAGCTTTGATCTGATCCATTGGTTGTGGGATTGCTTAGCTTTGTCTATAAACATGCTGCTTTTGCTGTTTAGCATGCATGTAGTCCTGTGTTGGAGCTTCACCAGCTTGGCACCTCAATTTTAGGTATGGCTGGTGCAGCTCCTGGCATGCTCTTCTACACTCCTAATTGAACCAGGGTTGATCACTTGGCTTGTTGCTAATGGTAGAGCGAGGGATATGCCGGGCCATGAGGTCACAGATTGTGGTAGTATACAGTTCTGCTGCTGATGTCGAACAGTGCCTCATGGATGCCCAGTTTTGAGCTGCTGGATCTGTTTTGAATCTAACCCATTTAGCACGGTGGTCGTGCCACACAACATGATGGAGGGAGTCCTCAGTGTGAAGATGCACCTTCTAACCTTATGATGGAGGGAAGGCCATTTGATGAAGCAGCTGAAGATGTTTGGGCTTAGGACACTGTCCTGAAGAAAGGGTCTTCTTCTTCACAAAGACTGTGCGGTGGTCACTCCTACCAATTATGTCATGGACAGATTGCATCTGCGACAGTAAATTGGTGAGGACGAGGTCAAGTAGATTTTTCCTTCATAGAAATTTACAGTGCAGAAGGAGGCCATTTCAGCCCATCGTGTCCACACTGGCCGACTAAGAGCCACACGGCCCTCGGTCAGCAGTCCTGAAGATTACATATAAACCTATGAGAAATGAAAAATGGCGGACAGGTAAAGAGCATCCATCCCACCAGTCCACCCCACACAACTGCAATACCCCATGTATCGTAACATTTTACACTCCATCCCACCCGGAGCCATGCAATCTCCTGGGAGAGGCAAAAAAACAGATAAAAAATCCAGGCAATTGGGGGAAAAAAATCTGGGAAAATTCCTCTCCAACCCATCCAAGCGATCGAAACTAGTCCAGGAGATAACTCTGGCAGTATTAGATTCCCTGAAGTACTTACCATTGTATCAGCGCCAGCCAACAAGAGGTTATCCAGTCTAATCCCACTTACCAGCTCTAGGTCCGTAACCTTGCAGGTTATGGCACTTCAAGTGCCCATCCAAGCACCTTTTTAAATGTGGTGAGGATTTCTGCCTCTACCACCTTTCCAGGCAATGAGTTCCAAACCCCCACAACCCTCTGCGTGAAGAAGCTTCCCTTCAAATCCTCCCTAAACCTTAAACTTATGTCCCCTCATAATTGACCCTTCCACCAAGGGAAATAGGCCCTTCCTATCCAATATATCCAGGCCCCTCAAAGTTTTATACATCTCAATGAGATCTCCTCTCAGCCGCCTCTGTTCCAAGGAGAACAAATGCAGCCTATCCAATCTGTCCTCATCGCTAAGATTCTCCATTCCATGTTGGTTCTCTCACCATCTGCTGCACGCCCAGACTGGCAACTATGTCCTTCAGATCTCGATCTGTAGTGGTGCTACCGAGCCACTTCTGGTGATGGACATTGAAGTCTCCCACCCAGAGTGGATTCTGTGCCCTTGTATACCCTCAGTGCTTCTTCCAAGTGGTGTTCAACATGGAGGAGTACTGATTCATCAGCTGAGTGAGGGTAGTAGGTGGTAATCAGCCCATATTTGACCTGATGCCATGAGACTTCATGAGGTCCGGAATCATTGTTGAGGACTTCCGGAGCTACTCCTTCCTGACTGTATATCACTGTGCCGCCACCTCTGGTGGGTCAGTCTTACCGGTGGGACAGGACAAACCCAGGGATAGTGATGGAGGAGTCTGTTCTTCAGTTTCCTTGACCTCCAGTGAATTGCTGTAGGTTTTTGCACTATGTCAGAACTGTCTTGCCAGGGTTGGGATACAACTGCTCAACCGATGACTCTGAACTCTCTGGGGAAGTTGGCTTCAGAGCCTCCGAAAAGCTGGCCTTCAGCTCACATTGTTGGCGTTAAATGGAATTTTATTTATTTATTTGGGTGGAGTGGGGCAGATTCTGTCATCAGTCACAGAGCACTGAACATGCTCAAGTCCTTATATGGCCCTTAGAGGTAACTTATCTGGATATAACATTGGGTAGGTTTTGTTCTAATTGGCAGTGATGGAAAACTTATAATCCTATATATTTATCATCGAAATGGAGTGTGAATGGACCGGTTATTTTGATTGGACACAGTAATTTGTGGTGATCATGCAATGCTCATTTCAATGGCCAAGACCTAAAAACACATAAACTGAGATACTGCTCCTCAGGGACCTTCCGTGGCATGAAAAATTGAATATCTTTGAGAGTAGGGATTACTTGTTTGGAAATATTGCATTGGCATGAAAGAACCTTCCTCTGCCCTAGCTACATAAATTAGTAATGAGGCATTTGAGCTGTTGTGTAACCTTTTAGGTCTGGAGTATTAAGTTTGTGTTTGCAAATGGAATTCCACCTCAACTTTAACTGGAGCTGCTCAGTTTAGCCGTTTGAAGATGAGTTCCTGAAATTCTGCTTCTGAATGCCCCTGCTGCACTGTCATATTGGCTGCTGGAGAGAGCTTGCATTGTAACAGACCCTGTGCTTGTAGCAGAGTGAAAATTTACAATGAGGTGTGAGTGTGTGTGTCTCTGTGTGCGTAATTATTAAACTTGAGATGAACATGATTTGTACTGAAACATGCAATGACAATATTCTACCTTTTTCTGTTCATAAACCACGGGCTGGATTTTCCACCCCTGGCTGCCTCTGTTTTCGCCCTGGAGTGGCGGCAATGGCGGCGGTGAACTCTTCTTGGTGGGAGGCCAGCTTCCAGTGCCCTGCCAGGGCTTTTGGGGCCGGTTTCGGCGGGGCACAGAACATTATCGCCCGGAAGTGGCGAGGCGGTGTGCAACGCCCCTGGTTGCAACACCAGATCGATTTTTGCCTCCCGCCTGACCGTAACACTGCGTAGAACGCCGTGCTGGGACCGCCTGTGAAAACGGGCAGTCCAAGCTATAGCAACCGCAGGGAGGTAAGTAATGTCGACCTCAGGTAAGTGTGATTGTTTTTTATTTTATTTTTTTTGCGATTTATGTAGTGGTCATGGCCTCAAATTTCCCCAGGTGTAGGTCCGTTTTTTTTTTGGAGCAACTAGATTTTTTTGGAGTAACTTAAAAATTGCAATTCTCCCCATTTAAGTTACTCTAATGTAAGTGAGTTAGTTAGGTTTTTTTTTTAGTTCCTTTTTTTTTTCAAAAGGGGGTGTTACCAGCCACCTATACCTGTTTTGGCCATTTAAGCAAGTATAGCCAGCTATAACTTACTCCAAACTAACTTAGGTCAGCGTAATTGGGCACTCTTGTACGTTCTGAAAAACTGTGCGGTGAATTAAGAAATCAGCACAGGCAGCCAGAGATAGCTGGGGGGAAGGGGACCTTGCAAAGTACTAAATACCCTCACAACAACATTAAAGAAGCATAAATACATTTGAAGCACCAAGCACTAAACAAAGCAGTACCTTTGCACCAAGCACTAAACAAAGCACAAAAAGTAATTAGCAATTAATTAACAAATAGAAGGAACACTGCACCAAGACCAAAGTAAGAAGCAATCAATTAATAAATAACAAATAAAAAATGAAGTCCTACCTTAGGGAACGCAGCGGGCCGCCGATGAGGGAGCCCATTCGGCCAGGGCTAGGGGCGGCGTGCTTCGGGCCCCTCCCACACAGCCTGCAGAGCGTCGCACAGATTCGGGTTGCCAGGAGCTACTGCACATGCGCGCACACTCTAATGCGCATGTGCAGAGGTCCCAGCGCCGGGACCTGGCTCCGCCCCCAATCCACTGGGCCACACTACGCCACCACCGAGAAGAGGCTGGGGAGCGGCCAGAATCGGGAGGAAGATTTCCGGCGCACTTCGAGGCGGACAAAAGTGGCGCACCTCGGGTGAGTGCGCCAGAAAAAGGGGTTAGGGAAATTTGGGCCCCATGTGAGGTATTTTTTGGGAATGTTTCTGGTGGGGTTTTTTCAGGGTTTTTTTTCTCCCCTTAGATGCTTCGAAGCCGGCTCTTTAGCTCGGGATTTTTGCATGCTAAGCCATCCTAGTGCCCAAAGAGAGGTGTGCAATGCCTCCCTTAATGCTCCATCCCACACTCAAGGCTCAGCTGCCCAATTTTGCTGACTGGGGCTCAAACCTTTTCCAAGCAGTATCAGGACTAACCCGCCGCCAATAACACCCTGAAATCTTAAAAGCCGAAAATCCAGCTCTTGGTATCTTGAAAGATAAATGACTGTGATGGCATCACCCTTTCATCGCAGAGCATCTATCATTTTAGTTGAAATTATTAGAATGAAATCTTGGGCTTTGTCTGTTGTGAACACTCGATAGAATCATAGAGATTTCAGCCCAGAACAAGGTGGTGACCCACCATGTTGCTTCCAACTTCACACCAGAGTTACTGACTTTTATCCCATTTCCCTGTTTTTTTTCTCTATATTCTTCAATGTTTGTCTACTACTCTCCCTAATATTATAAGTAACTTGCCTTCAATAGCTACGTGTGGTAATGCATTCCCTATCCTACTTTAACATGGAAACATTTCTACTTATCTTCCCCTGTGTTCATCTAGTATTCATACTAAGTTTGTGCCGCTTTGTTACCAATTCGGCAACCGGGGAAAATTTCACATGCAATTGTCAGGGGGTCAGGGGGTGGTGAGGGTGGTTCATCGGGGTGGGGAGAGGAGGAATCTTCACTCTTAATCTTTCATTATTGTACCCTTTCAAAAGGTTTCATAATGTTGAACACTTCTGTTAAGTGTTAACTACCTCACCTCCATTGAATACAGCCCTCATTATCAAGTCTTTCTCAGCAAAACTATATCTTCTCATGTCTGCTCCCATTTTAGTAAATCTAAGTTGCACTTTATCCTTTCTGAAATCAGTACTCAAAATTGCTGAGTACTGCAACTGCAGCTTGATCTCGTTTACAGATTGCTAACGATGCTAATGATGTAACAAATTGCAGAGGCCTTTTCTTTTTATGTTGAATAAGAAGATAGATTTTGAAAAGGTGGAATTTGTCTCCTTGGACAATGTACTCAAGGTGAGAATTCCTACCCTCCCACATTACTGAAGTACATGATTGACATTTACTTAGAAAAAAATTATCATCGTACCATAGGCAGTCCCTCAAAATCGAGGAAGACTTGCTTCCACTCTAAAAGTGAGTTCTCAGGTGACTGTACAGTCCAATACGGGAATACAGTCTCTGTGGGTGGGGAATCGGGTTTGCCGCACGCTCCTTCCGCTGTCTGCACTTGTTTTCTGCATGCTCTCGGCAACAAGACTCGAGGTGCTAGGCGCCCTCCCGGATGCTCTTCCTCCACTTAAGGCGGTCTTTGGCCAGGGATTCCCAGGTGCCAGTGGGGATGTTGCACTTTATCAAGGAGGCTTTGAGGGTATCCTTGAAATGTTTCCTCGGCCCACTTGGGGATCGCCTGCCATGTAGGAGTTCTGAGTAGAGCGCTTGCATTGCGAGTCTTGTGTCGGACATGTGGGCAATGTGGCCCGGCCAACGGAACTGTTCAAGTATGGTCAGTGCTTCGATGCTGGGGATGTTGGCCTGATCGAGAACACAGACGGTGCGTCTATCCTCCCAGGGGATTTGCAGGATCTTGCGGAGACATCATTGGTGCTATTTTTCCAGTGGTTTGAAGTGTCTACTGTATTTGGTCCACATCTCTAAGCCATACAGGAGGGCAGGTATCAATACAGCCCTGTCGACCATAAGTTTGGTGCCAGATTTGAGCGCCTGATCTTCAAATACTCTCTTCCTCAGGCGACCAAAGGCTGCGCTGACGCACTGGAGGCGGTGTTGGACCTCGTCGTTGATGTCTACCCTTGCTGATAATAGGCTTCCGACGTATGGAAAATGGTCCACGTTGTCCAAGGCCGTGCCGTGGATTTTGATAACCGGGGGGCAGTGCTGTGTGGCGGGGGACCTTTGTCTTATGGATGTTTTGTGTAAGGTCCATGCCTTGATGAAGATATTGACGATGGCTTGGAGTTCAGTGCAGCTGCAAGCATCATCCGCGTACTGTAGTTTGACGACAGAGGATCGGACAGTCTTGGATCATGCATTCACGCCAATAGTGCCTTTCTGCCATACTTTAGTGCCTCAGCGAGGATTCACCTGCTTCTGATGCCTTGTTCTTGAGCTGACGGATGGCCTTTTCTACCTTGTGCAGGGCAGGGGTTTTGCTGAGATGGTGGTGGGTAGCATGCTGCGGGATGGAGCCGAGGACACTCGCGTCAAAGGCAGAGTCTCAATTAAGGAGATCTTCGAAGTGCTCCTTCCATGGGCCCTGACAGCCTCGGTGTCGTTGATGAGTGTCTCCCCGTTCTTGGTCAGCAGTGGGGTGGGGCCTTGGGTGCTTGGGCCATAGGTCGACTTGACTGCGGTGAAGAATCCTCGCATGTCATGGCTATTGGCCAGCTGCTGAATCTCCTGTGCTTTCTCCACCCACCGTGTATTCTTTGGGTCACGAGTTTTTTGTTGGACCTCGGCCTTCAGCCGTCTGTAGAGCTGCTTTGCTGCTCCCGAGTTGGGTTGTTGCTTTAAGTTCAGAAATGCCCTGCGCATGCAGTTTATTAGCTCCTGGATTTCCTGGTCATTCTCATCAAACCAATCCTGGTGTTTCCTGGTTGAGTGACCGAGCGTCTCTTCGCAGGCACTGGTTATGGTGGCTTGGAAGGCAGACCAAGTGCTGTGGGCACTCTGCGTTTCGGGGTCATCAAGGGTCGCCAGTTTGGCAGTGAGGCGCTGGCTGTAGAGGGCTATCTTAGCTGGGTCTTTGAGTGCCCCGGCTTTGATTTTTCTGAAGCAGTGCTTCTGTTGCCGTCGTCGCTTTGGGGCTATATTAATGTTGATGACAGAACAGATTAGGCGGTGGTCCATCCCGCAGTCGTCGACTCCTGTCATGGCGCGGATGATGCACACATCCTTGCGATCCCTCACTCAAATGATGGTGTAGTCAAGCAGGTGCTGGTGCTCGGAGCGAGGGTGTTGCCATGATGCCTTGTACTTGTCCATCTGGCGGAACAAGGTGTTGGTGATGACAAGGTCGCGTTGTAAGCATTTTGACAGGAGCAGGGTATCGTTGGAATTGATTTTCCCTACCCCCTCTCTGCCGATCACGTCTCCCTAGAGGTCTGTGTCCTTACCGACTCGGACGTTGAAGTTGCCAAGGAGGATCAGTTTGTCATCCGTAAGGACGTGGGACAGGGATTGCTCAAGGCTGGAGTAGAATATCTCTTTGGCCTCATCTGTTGCATCGAGTTTTGGGGCGTACGCGCTGATAACTGTGGCTCACTGGTTCCAGGATAGGGTGAGCCGGAGAGTCATGAGATGTTCGCTAATTCTGCAGGGGGAGTCTCTGAGGTGGTCGACCAGCTCGTTCTTGATGGCGAAATTAACTCCATGGAGGTGGCGTTCTTCTGGTTTGCCTTTCCAGAAGATGGTGTAATCTCCACCTTGTTCTTTGAGCTGGCCTTCTCCTGTCTGCCGGGTCTCGCTTAGGGTGGCGATTTCGACATCGAGGGGTCTAAGTTCCCAGGCAACAATGGCAGTGTGGCATTCCGGTCTGTTGCTGTTGGAGTTGTCCATGAGGGTCCTGATGTTCCAGCTCCCAAACTTCATTTAGAAGGGTGGAAGATGGCTGTGCGTGAGTTCTTTTAATGTGGGGTGGCCGTTGCACACCGGCAACCATACGGGCTTAGCAGAGCAAGGTCTTGGTACAGTGGCAAGGGGGTCCAAGACTACTGGAGACCAGGCACTGCTGTATGAGCCTAGTTGCCTACGGTGGGTTGCCAGCCGTAAGCTCGGCGCTGACCACTCTGTGAGTGGTGAGAAAATGAGTCCTGGTTGAGGGCAGGCATTGGGATGGTCAGGGTTCCATTTCGTTGAAGGAAGAGAGATCAGATTGGCCACAGCCATAGTGCACACCACGTGCTCGACAGAGACTCCGCCGTTGAGGGGGCCGGGGGGAGGCCAGGACGTCGCTGGAGGAATGAAGGCCAGAACGTTGCCAGAGGAATGCAGGCTCAAATGTTGCCAGTGGAGTGAAGGCCCGAACGTCGCCGGTGGAGTGAAGGCCCGAACGTCGCCGGTGGAGTGAAGGCCCGAACGTCGCCGATGGAGTGAAGGCCCGAACGTCGCCGGTGGAGTAAAGGCCTGAACGTCGCCGGTGGAGTAAAGGTCCGAACGTTGCCGGTGGAGTGAAGGTCGGAACGTCGCCGGTGGAGTGAAGGTCGGAACGTCGCCGGTGGAGTGAAGGCCCGAACGTCGCCAGTGGAGTGAAGGCCCGAATGTCGCCGGTGGAGTGAAGGTCCGAACGTCGCCGGTGGAGTGAAGGTCCGAACGTCGCCGGTGGAGTGAAGGTCCGAACGTCGCCGGTGGAGTGAAGGTCCGAACGTCGCCGGTGGAGTGAAGGTCCGAACGTCGCCGGTGGAGTGAAGGTCCGAACTTCGCCGGTGGAGTGAAGGTCCGAACGTCGCCGGTGGAGTGAAGGTCCGAACGTCGCCGGTGGAGTGAAGGCCCGAATGTCGCCGGTGGAGTGAAGGTCCGAACGTCGCCGGTGGAGTGAAGGTCCGAACGTCGCCGGTGGAGTGAAGGTCCGAACGTCGCCGGTGGAGTGAAGGTCCGAACGTCGCCGGTGAAGTGAAGGTCCGAACGTCGCCGGTGGAGTGAAGGTCCGAACGTCGCCGGTGGAGTGAAGGTCCGAACGTCGCCGGTGGAGTGAAGGTCCAAAGGAGGGAAGGCTCGTGCGTGAGGGCGAGGAGTGAAGGTAGGGCCCAAACCTGTGGTTGGAACTGGTCGGGGGTTCTCCGCTGTTGAAATTGCTGGGGTTCGGTTGGAGCAGCTGAGTCGGCCAGTTGGAGGGACCCATTCCTTCTTCTAAGAAGGTTTAACGTCTCATCAGAAAGATGGCACCTCCAATAGTGCAGCTCTCCTTGTACTGCACTGGAATGTCCGCATTGATTTTTTTGTGCTCAAGTCCTTGGAGTGGGACTTGAATCCACAACCTTCTGGTTCAGGGGTGAGAGTGCTATCCACTGAGCCATAGTTGACACTCAAAACAAGGGACTTATCTCCTGCCCTGGTTATCAGTGGGGAAAATGCTAAATAAAAAGAAATCAAGACTGCTTTGCTCCATTTTACAGTGACTGGATTGCAGAGTGGAACTGCTTGGTTGGGTTTTGAGTAGTACATATGTTGATTGATGAGTGCAGCTAGCACTCAGTAGTGTCTTGGGTCTTGACTTCAGCTCTTGCTGGTACTTGAGGTTGCCCATGTGCATCAGGAATGCTAGACTTGTTTATTCAAGGTCAATTATGCTTGAAACGGGCGTAGTTTATGCTGCCAAGAAGCCTTTGAAATGCAACTTAGAATAGACATAAACCTTATAGGCACCATGAGCCCCTTCCAATTCAAAATAATAATTCAAACCCATTCCTGTCAAATTATGACCTCTGCACCTCTTAACCAACAAAACAACTGAAAAAATACTTATTGTGCAGCAGTATGCTTACTGTAAAAAAATTTTATATCTGATTATGACTACGTTTTTTTTCTGGTTTGTCGTCTTTATTTACTTTCAAATTAATCTCTTGTATTCCCACACAGACACCTTCATGAAGAAGAATGTGATTATATCGGCTGCTGATGACTCATTACTTTTAGTTTGAAATCTTTGGCTGAAGTGAGACATAACTTGATTGTTATGCAATAGACTGCACTGATCTATTTCAGTGATAGACAGTTCTTTTGGAAGCTGTGGTCAGTAGTTTTGAACACCCTGCTCCTCATACGCTTGGTCCACCGGAGCATTTCTTTATTGGACCTTTCATCCTCCTTCCTCCTTGTTTCCTGCTGTCTGTAACATTTACTGATAGTCACCTTGCTCATGACCTACAACTTGCTTACAGTACAGAAGTTGCTTTTATAACTTTTAAATGATATGCTCTGTGACTGTGATCGTCAACTGTCCATCATCATCCTCTGAGATCTTTTTACTGCTTTTAATGATACTGCTCGTGCTATCTTCCCCTTCTGTAATGATGCTGTTTATGCTATCTTCCTCTCCTGTAATGATGCTGTTCATGCTATCTTCCCCTCCTGTAATGATGCTGTTCGTGCTATCTTCCTCTCCTGTAATGATGCTGTTAATGCTATCTTCCTCTTTTTTAATGATGTTGTTAGTGCTATCTTCCATTTTTGGTAATCCAGCTTTATTGGTTCCATTTTTACCTGTACCAGTGTCGTCATTACATCTCGAACATTTTCTCCTCCTGTAACCGCCCATGTCACTCCTCCCTCCACTCTTTTTCCTTGTCTTTTGTCTTCCCCTTGGTGACTTCCCCTGTAGTACAGGACCAGTTTCCATATGTATGCAAAAGACATTCAGCTTTATCTTTCTGCCTGGTCCTTTTTTCCCAATGCAATTCTATATCTCTCCAATTGTCTATTAATCTTAATTCTTCAGTGCCAACATTTCTCCTAAATTGATATTTGAAGAATAGAAAACATCCTTTTTGCCCCATAAAGTCCTATGAGCTTCTGCTCACTCAATTGACCTCGCCAACTGCAACCTCATTTTATAGCTACCACTGAGGATTCTTGCCATACTACTCAATCTGACCTGCGTTTTCTTCCCCACATCTGCATTCCTCCACCACGATACATTACATTTCTTCACCCACTTCTTCTCCCTTACCAGTGCCCAGACTCCAATTAGTGCCTATTGAGGTTAGACTTGCTGGTCCTTTTGCTTCCATCCTCCTCAACCTGCAAACTCATCCAGCATTTGTACCTTTGCCAAACAGAAACCGTGCACTTCAGTGACCCTGATCCCTGCCAGGCTCCGTTGCTCCCTATGTCTCAAAAAATCAATTTCAGAATCCTTTTCTTCCTACAAAACTTTGCACTACTGAGTCTCGGTGACCTCCTTCAGTCTTGTGTCCCTACTCTCAGCCTTTGCTCCTCTGATAGTGTTCTGCCCCTCATTTCCCCATCCTCTAATCTCCACCATTGCTCTCTGTTCTATTTGCCAACTTCACCAGATGCCTGGTACTCCCACACAAAAGCCCTTTGTCTTGCCTCTTCCCTTTCTGCTTTCAAAAACCTGCTAAAGTCTTTTCAACAACTTTGGCTCTGTCCCATAATCCATTTTATCTATTCTTCCCACTCAGTGTCCATTTCATTTGTCGCTTTTGTAAAGCACTCTGGGACATCTTTCCAATACTAAGAGCACCATATAAATGTAAATTGTAATTGCTGTATCGTGCCGTTTAATAGGTAATAACTCACTTGTGTATGATTCTGTCATACATGCTAACATGCAAAATTTGGAAAAGCTGACAAACAGCTTCAAAAAAATTAACACAGGCCAAAATAAAAGCTGCAACCTCAAGCAATATATAGCCAAAAAAAACACCCTGAATAGGCATCTGACCAAGGTCACTGCTTCAAGGCAAGTTAAGTTATAACTGGAAAACTGAAGTACATAAAAATCCATTTTTTTCAGTTGTGGATTTAAGTATTTTTGAGG
The DNA here is from genome assembly GCF_044704955.1 of Pristiophorus japonicus. Classification (NCBI taxonomy): domain Eukaryota; kingdom Metazoa; phylum Chordata; class Chondrichthyes; family Pristiophoridae; genus Pristiophorus; species Pristiophorus japonicus. The sequence continues at coordinate 84,321,321 of NC_091993.1, forward strand.
GAAACAGTAGATTAATGGTGCAAAATTCATTTCCATGTTGAGGGGTTGGTGGTTGGGGTGGAGTAGTGGGGGGAGGAGGAGGTGGTGTGAGGGTAATCTACATTCAGGTAATTGTAATTTTTGACATTTGTCTGCTGCATTTTACAGTGTACTATGATTCAGCATTTGAAGCCAAAAATAATTTGCACAGTCGAGACGAGAACGCTTGTGAGAACACGAATTCCTGCGTTCGATATACACATGTGGCACTTTGGACCATTCGCGCTGGAAGCACACATGGGCAGGGTCGGGTACGTTCGCCTCTTCACTCAGGAAGAGCAGGATGGGGAAAGAGGTTTGAATTCCACTGATTTCAGGCTCCAAATGCCAATTGTCCGTGTAAGAGTGAATGGTTGGCATGCATGAAGATCAGTGTCAGGTGGTGGGCTCCTGAACAGGAGACTCCTCACTTGCTTTGAGGAGGAAGCTTTTCAGATCCTGTGGTGGGATGTCTTAATCTCAAAATATCAGTCATTTATTTCACATCCTGTGCTTCTAGTTCAAATACTAAGATGGTCTATCAATTGGTTCAAATAGATTATATAACACTTGTTTCAAACTGGTCTGGGATTGTTGTTTTAAGCACCATTTAGGGCCACAGCGACTGCCTTGACAGTTGATGAACAAGTTTTGGAGATTTGGTGAAGTTGCCCCACAAGCTTCCTCTCTCCTGCACCTGTGCTGGAAGAGGCGATGTGTGACTGCTTCTGGAAACTTCCCTGAGCCTCAAAACAGCTGAGTATTAACCTGCCGTACAAGCAACCTCAAGAAATGCTGACAATCCATGTGAAAGGCAGATTGTTGTCAACTATGAAATCACAACAGGTGCAGCGATCAGATATAATAAGCTGGGCTAAAGAGAATAGCTCCCAACTGACGAGATGCAAAGGGAGAACTCGCAATGGTGCACTTTTGATGGCTGTCGCAAGAATTGCTGAAACAATATGAAAATAGAAAGAGCAGTTGTAAAATTTCTTTTTTTTTAGTCCTTTGTTTTAAGAAGGACAAGTGACAAATTCCATGTCCCAACCGGCAATCAAATCTATTTGAATTAATTTACAATTCCGTGAATTTGGTCAAATGCTCGTCACTTTGGACTTGAATAAGCCTCTAATTTAAAAAAAATGCTCCCATGCGTGTACAGAGAAACAAAATGTCTTTGTACACGGAGCTATTCTGCTAATCTCATCAGCTGCTGTCTTTCAAGATTTACAGATGACCAGCAACAAAGTTATTTTCCTCTCAGTTCAGTGGGGGCATTCACAATGGTTGAGAGGATACATCTGTTTCTCGAGTGGGAGACCGATTGGAGAATATCCGTGAAAGTATTATAGAATAAGAATGTTGCAGCATAGAAGGTGGGTATTTGGCCCATTGCTATCTATTTAGATCCACGCCCCTGACCTTTCGCCACAGCCTTTTACTTGTTCAAATATTTATCCACTTCCCTTTTAAAAGTTATTATAGATTCTGTTTTCACCCTGTTTCTGGTAAGGTATTCCTTCTCCAGACTGCTTCTTTTGATAAATTAATGCCCTTTTACCAAGCAGTGGATATAGTTTTGTTCTCTCTCAATGTAGCTCTTCAAAACGTACTGTAATTTTCAACACATCTCTCAGATCACCATCTTCCCTGTACTACTGACAACGGCTCTAGTTTCTCCAGTTTCTCCATATAATTAAAGCCTCTCATCCCTTTTATCATTGTGAATTTCTTTATCCTCTTCAACAGCTTGACATCTTTTCTAAAGCAGGGTGCCCAAAACTTGACCCAATATTCTTATTGTGGCCTAATCAATGACTTGTGCATGTTTCGCAAGACCTCTTTGTTTTGGTCCACGACAAAACCTACGGTCTTATTAGCCTTTTTGCGGCTTCACATGCCTTCAGTCCTAAAACAGTGCAAATCCATGCTCACTACTGGTATTAAGAATATAAGAAATAGAAGCAGGAGTAGGCAGTACAGCCCCTGAAACCGGCTCTGCCATTCAATAAGATCATGGCTGAACTGCTGCCAACTATACTTTCCCACCCTGTTCCCATATCAGTTGATTCCCTTTGTGCCCAAAAAAATCTATCGATCTCAGTCTTGAATATGCACATCGACTGAGCATCCGCAGCCCTCTAGGTTGCCCCTTCTCTCTGACCCCATTCCCCGCTCTGGAACCTCATTTCCCCCTCCCTCTCTGATCTCATTACCCTTACCCTGACCCCCATTTTCCCTCTCTCTCTGACTTCCCCCGAGCCTCCAATCCCATTCTCCAGTCTTCCTCTCTCCCTGCGACTCCAGAGGCCATCACTGACTCTCATCGGCTGCTCGCGCCTTGACCATTTTTAGCAATGGGTATGTGATGATTGATATGTCCTTACTATACAGTATAAATGCACACGAGGCCCAGACTTGAGAGAAGGTCACTCTGTGACCAGTTACCTTTATTACCAAGACCTCAAGTGATGAAGGTAGGTGGAGCTTCCCCTTTTATATCTGAAAGTCCAAGTTAGGAGTGTCTCCCACAAGTTCACCCTCTTGTAGTCAATGTTCTCAAGGTGTACAACTTAGGTCAGCTTATACGTGGGTTACAATGATAGTTGAATACATGACATCACCTCCCCCCCAAAGTCTTATTGGGATCACAGGTTAAGTCTCTCTGGTGGTTTACGCTCCCTTGTAGAGCGCCTGAGTTGGTGCTCCGGTTGTTGGGCGCTGGCCTGAGTGTCTGCTGTTTGCGGTGCCTCAGGCCTGTCCGGACTGCCCACAGTGACTGGGCTCTCCTCCACTTGGTTCCGGTGTTCGGTCACCTGTGGTGGAGTAAACTCTACATCGTGTTCTTCCTCTGCTTCTTCTATGAGGTTGCTGAACCTCCTTTTAGTTTGATCCACGTGTTTGCGTCAGATTTGTCCATTGGTAAGTTTAACTACCAAAACCCTATTCCCCTCTTTGGCAATCACAGTGCCTGCAAGCCATTTGGGCCCTGCAGCATAATTAAGGACAAAAACAGGGTCATTGACATCAATACATCGCGCCCTCGCATTCCTGTCATGGTAGTCACATTGTGACTGACGCCTGCTCTCAACAATTTCTTTCATGGTGGGGTGTATAAGGGATAACCTGGTTTTGAGCGTCCTTTTCATTAGCAGCTCTGCAAGTGGAATCCCTGTGAGCGAGTGTGGTCGGGATCTATTGGCCAACAGGAGCCTTGATAAGCGGCTTTGTAGGGAACCCCCTTGGATTCTGAGCATCCCCTGTTTGATTATCTGCACTGCTCGTTCCGCCTGGCTGTTTGAGGCTGGCTTGAACGGTGCCGCTCTGACATGGTTGATACCATTTCCTGCCATGAAGTCCTGGAATTCAATGCTTGTGAAGCACGAGCCATTGTCGCTGACCAAGACATCCGGTCGACCATGGGCAGTGAACATTGCCCATAGACTTTCTACCATGGAGAGGATGTATTTGAATTTAAAATGGCACACTCAATCCATTTGGAGTAGGCGTCGACTACAACCAAAAACATTTTTCCCATTAAAGGACCTGCGTAGTCCACATGGATGCGTGACCATGGCTTGGCGGGCCAGGACCAGTGGCTAAGGGGGGCTTCCCTGGGTGCGTTGCACACATGTTGCACCTGCGAACACAAAGTTCCAGGTCTGCATCTATCCCTGGCCACCAACGTGTGACCTGGCAATTGTCTTCATCATGACAATGCCCGGGTGCTCATTGTGGAGTTCTCTGATGAACATCTCTCTGCCCATTTGGGGCATGACTACTCGGTTTCCCCACAGTAAGCAATCAGCCTGAATCGAAAGTTCATCCTTGCGTCTATGAAACGGTTTAAATTCCTCAGGGCATGCCCCGTACGTGGCTGCCCAATCCCCATTCAGGACACATTTCTTAACTAAAGACAGTAGTGGGTCTTTATTTGTCCAGACTTTAATCTGACGGGCTGTCACAGGTGAGCCTTCACTTTGGAAAGCTTCAACAGCCATGACCATCTCCGCATCATGCTCAGTTACCCCCTCAGTGGTGGCTAGTGGGAGCCTGCTGAGTGCAGGTCTGTGCCGAATTGTGTAGTCATAGGCGGCTAACATGAGTGCCCACCTCTGCATGCGGGCTGATATATTTGCATTTATGGCCTTGTTGTCGGCCAAAAGGGACGTTAGGGGTTTGTGATCTGTCTCCAGCTCAAATTTCCTGCCAAACAGGTACTGGTGCATTTTTTTTTACTGCATATACACATGCTAGCGCTTCCTTTTCTACCATCCCGAAGCCCCTTTCTACCTGGGACAGACTTCTGGAGGCATAAGCTATCGGCTGTAACTGATCCTTGGCATTCACATGCTGCAACACACACCCGACCCCATAGGATGACGCATCGCACGTTAAAACAAGTTTCTTACACGGGTCATATAACGTAAGCAGTTTGTTGGAGCATAACAAATTGCATGCTCTATCAAAAGCCCTTTCCTGGCTGTCTCCCCAGACCCAATCGCGACCTTTGTGTAGGAGCACGTGTATTGGCTCTAACAGCATGCTCAATTTGGGAAGAAAGTTACCAAAATAGTTCAGGAGCCCCACGTACGAACGCAGCTCCGTCGTGTTACGGGTTCTGGGTGCTCTCTGGATCACTTACGTTTTGGATGCAGTAGGTCTGATCCCGTCTGCTGCTACCCTCCTCCCCAGGAATTCTACCTCTGGAGCTAAGAAGACTCACTTCGCCTTTTTCAGTCGCAGCCCTACCCGGTCCAGTTTGCATAGCACCTCCTCCAGGTTGTGTTCTTCAGTATTGCGACCCGTGATGAGGATGTCGTCTTGAAAAACACCATCTTTGGAATCGACTTGAGGAGGCTTTCCATATTTCGCTGAAAGATTGCGGTGGCCGAACGAATCCTGAATGGACATCTGTTATACTCAAACAACCCCTTATGTGCCGTGATGGTGGTCAGCTTCTTCGACTCACTCAGCAGCTCCTGGATCATGTAAACTGAGGTCAGGTCCAATTTTGAAAAAAGTTTGCCACCGGATAGCGTCGCAAAGAGGTCCTCCACTCTCGGTAGCGGGTACTGGTCTTGGAGTGACACCCGATTGATGGTGGCCTTGTAATCAGCACATATCCTGACTGTCCCATCCGCCTTGAGCACCAGCACGATCGGGCTCGCCCAGTCACTGAATTCGACTGGCGAGATGATGCCTTCCCTCAGCAGGCGGTCCAATTCGCATTCTATCTTTTCCCGCATCACGTACGGCACCGCTCTGGCCTTGTGGTGTCCTGGCCTGGCGTCCGGGTTTATGTGAATCACTACCTTGGCCCCCATGAAAGTGCCGATGCCGGGTTGAAATAATGAGTCAAATTTGTCCAGGACCTGTGAGCATGATACTCGCTCCACAGAAGAAATTGCATTGACATCGCCCCATTTCCAGTTCATGCCAACTCCTCCCCAGTAGTGCGGGACTGTGCCCCGGGATAATCCAGAGTGGCAACCTGTTCTCCGAATCTTTGTGGGTCACGGCTACCGTGGCGCTGCCTAGCACCGGAATGATCTCCTTTGTATATGTCCGTAGCTGTGCGTCAATCGGCAATAATTCTGGCCTCCTGGCCTTGGACACCCACAACATTTCGAACTGTTTGATACTCATCAGGGACTGGCTGGCCCTCGTGTCTTACTGCATTAATACTGGGATGCCATTGAGGAGCATTATCGGTGGCGTCCTGGTATATGAACTGCAAATGTGCTCCACATGAACTCGCTGAACTTCAGCTTCCAGCAATTTCCCCCAGTATTCATTTGGCCTCGTAGGGTTTACATCGGGCCCGTCCTCCTCGTACATCAACCTGGCTGCAGGCTTCCTGCACATATACGCCAAGTGACCGCTGACGTTGCAGTTTCTGCAGGTATATTGCTGATACCTGCAAGCTCTGGCTGGGTGTTTGCCTCCCCATCTCCAGCATGAGTTGGAGGCCCCGTTGTTGGAAACAAAAGGTCCATTACCAGTCGATCGTCTCTGACTGTCTCTGTAACTGTCCTTAAGCGCACCATTAACAGGTGTTGATGGCCCCATTACTGGCCGCATTGTCCATTGCGATGGCATGAATCGCCATTCAGCTCGCCATTGTCTCTGTTGAATTCCCCCTTTGGGTTCGATTACATGCTGGGACATGTCCGATTGCCCTTGTCTGCCTAGAGAACTGTGTGCCGCATTAACAATGTTGACTCCCTGGTCGTTTGCCGCATTTGAGCCAAGATTTTTGTCATACATCATTCTGGTCTCTTCCTCCCCTGAGATAAATGTCTGGAGTATCAGAGCCGCCGCTTCCAAGGTCAAGTCTTTGGTCTCAATCAATTTCCTGAAAACCCCAGCGTGCCCGATGCCCTCAATAAAAAAGTCTCCCAGCATCTCCGCTCTGCGTGCATCTGGGAATTTACATAGGCTCGCCAGTCGCCGGAGATCTACCACGAAGTCTGGAACGCTTTGCCTTTCTCGCCGCCGTTGCCTGTAAAACCAGTGTCTCACCATGTGCATGCTGCTCCCTGGTTTAAGGTATTTCCCGATCAACTTACTGATCTCTTCGAACATCTTGTCTGCCGGCTTCTCTGGCGCTAGAAGGTCCTTCATCAGGGAGTAGGTTCTGGATCCACAAACCGTCAGGAGATGAGTGCTGCGTTTGTCGGCCGAATCCTGTCCCAACTATTCCTTCGTGACAAAACTTTGCTGTAGTCTCTCAATAAAGTCGTCCCAATCATCACCAACACAGTACCTCTCTTCTGTGCTGCGAGTGGCCCTGCTCACATGGTTTGAATCCCAGTTTCTCGTCGCCAATGATCTCTCCTTACTATACAGTATAAATGCACACGAGGCCCATACTTGAGAGAAGGTCGCTCTGTGACCAGTTACCTTTATTACCAAGACCTCAAGTGATGAAGGTGGGTGGAGCTTCCCCTTTTATACCGGAAAGTCCAGGTTAGGAGTGTCTCCCACAAGTTCACCCCCTTGTGGTCAATGTTCTCAAGGTGTACGACTTAGGTCAGCTTATACATGGGTTACAATTATAGTTGAATACATGACAATGATGTTATTATAGAACCTTAGGTTGGTTATGCACCAGCATTTGGCGATCAAGTTTCAACTAAAATAATACTCAAGTTTTAAGGGTTGCTCTCAGGTTTTCCAGAGAGAAGGAGAGACAATCTTTGATATATGAGTTCATTAATTATTGCTTGGCATGAATAACAACCACTGTTTTGATACCAAACATCATAAGTGTGTGCATGGACAGTGTCAAGTGCTGAAGCCCGATGTGATGTGAACTGCTGTTTGTTGTGGATGCAGTGACTTGGCATCTGAACAGGAAGTGTCTTCAGAAGTGCTAGGCAACTGAAGAATGTGTTATTCTGTATGAGGCTCTGTGATTCACTTTGAATCAGTGCTGTTGTTTCGGTGGGTGGTTTGCTTTTGCAAAAATAGGTATCATCCCCCTCCCCGTCCTCCAAGTACTGCAATTTGGAAACTGAGTTTTGGACAGATTGGAAGCTATTTTGTGTTTTAAAGAGAATGCAGTTATGACCACAGTAAAATAAAGAAAGAACCAGTTGAATAATAGAGGGTTGAATGGTGGCACATAACTGAACAGCAACTGACACTTTCACATACAAAAGCAAAATACTGCGGATGCTGGAATCCGGAATAAAATCAGAAAATGCTGGAAATCTCAGCAGGTCAGGCAGCATCTGTGGAGAGGTAGCAGAGTTAATGTTTCGGGTCGATGACCCTTCGTCATATTATTTATGACACTTTCACATACCTGCGAACTCCATTTTGCACTGTGTGCATGGTGGTTCCTGAAACACTTTTCCACGGTTGATCCCCATGGCCTAACAAGGCGAATGAACCTCTACGCTTTAGGCAGTGGAATCAGCCAGAACTGGAATCCGCCCCGCTTACAACCGTGAACAGGCGCCAGTAAAACCTCAAAAAGCAGACTCTTGCCAACCGTGTGCTGTCAGTCACAGCCCTGTCTTCAGTTATAAGTGATGGCATTGAGTGGTGTTGCAGGGTTCATTTCAAGACTTGGTAATCTGAGTAGATTTTCAGAATGGAACATTCTTGTTTTCAATAAAATGTCACCAAGGATCACGGTGAGTGTCAGTCATTCGATTGCTATAATTGAAATTCTTGTAGCTGTAAAGTACATATACTGAACATGTTTGAAAGGCAGGAGGAATGCAGAGAACATTTTAATAGAAGATTTTTGTCCAGGTGTAAATTTAATTCAAAGATTTCTGCTTTATCATTTTTTAACAACTGCTACAATAAATATACAAAACTGGTGAATGTAGAAACAGTGGATCAGGAGTTAGGTTATTTTCTAGGGCTTCTATATGTAATGAGACAGCTCAGTTGAAAGTTCCAGCCACAGTCTGGTCATCAGGAGGAACAAAACACAGCACTGGTTAAATCTACTCCATTCTTGGCTCACCCCAAAGGTATTGAAGATAGTTTGATGTAAACAAATAATTGCTTTGTTATACATGTGCTTAGTGAAGAATTAGATGATGGAAAACATAAGCATCAGGTAGAGAGCAGTAACTTGGCTTTAAAATTGCAAAACACATTAGCTGTGTTTAATGTAGAAAAACTAAGTTCTAAATCACAGCCGGAGGTAGGTTTAATGGCATAGCATGTTATGTCAAACAAAAGCAAAATAGTGCGGATGCTGGAAATCCAAAATAAAAAGAGAAAATGCTGGAAATACTCGATAGTTACATCTCAAACTTCCTCATCGATCTGAAATGTTAATTCTGCTTCGTTCTCCACAGATGGTGCCTGGCCTGCTGCGTATTTCCAGCATTTTCTGTTTTTATTTATGTTAATTTGTGGCTGAGAGTTGGAAATGTTAGAATTGTTCAGTTTATGTTATAAAGTGATGGGTAGAAATTGACCTCTTCCTGTTTAAGTCTACATCCATACATGAAAGAAAAATCTGTTGTCCCCTGTTGTAGCATCTGGGATACGTCTCAAGTAAGTTGTCTGTAGTTTCCTTCTTTTCTAGTTTGTCTGCAGTGTTCTAACCTTGAATGTTATTTACTATCACACAATGCATCTTTCAACACAAACACTGTCGAATTTTACACCTATAGTTCTGGGAAATGTTGTATTATGAATATGGAGACAAATATTTTTTCACATAGAGAAGATGTTTCCACTTGTGAAGGAATCCAAAAGCATGGGTCATATAAATATGAGATAGTGACTAATAAATCCAATGGGGAATTCAGGAGAAACTTCTTTACCCAAAGAGTGGTAGGAATGTGAAACTTGCTACCCGAAGGAGCAGTTGAGGTAAATAGCATGGATGCATTTCAGCGGAAGCGAGATTAGCACATGAGGGAGAAAGGAATCGAAGGATATGCTGGTAGGGTTACATAGAAACATAGAAAATAGGTGCAGGAGTAGGCCATTCGGCCCTTCGAGCCTGCACCACCATTCAATATGATCATGGCTGATCATGCACTTCAGTACTCCATTTCTGCTTTCTCTCCATACCCCTTGATCCCTTTCGCTGTAAAAGCCACATCGAACTCCCTTTTGAACTGGCATCAACAACTCTCTGCGGCAGGAAATTCCACAGGTTAACAACTCTTTGAGTGAAGAAGTTTCTCCTCATCTCAGTCCTAAATGGCTTACCCCTTATCCTGAGACTATGTCCCCTGGTTCTGGACTTCCCCAACATCGGGAACATTCTTCCTGTATCAACTGCTACAATAAATATACAAAACTGGTGAATGTAGAAACAGTAGATCATTAAGGAAGAAATAGTGGGACATCTAGATAGGAATAGTGCAATCAAGCAGACGCAGCATGGATTCATGAAGGGGAAATCATGTTTAACTAATTTACTGGAATTCTTTGAGGATATAACGAGCATGGTGGATAGAGGTGTACCGATGGATGTGGTGTATTTAGATTTCCAAAAGGCATTCGATAAGGTGCCACACAAAAGGTTACTGCAGAAGATAGAGGTACGCGGAGTCAGAGGAAATGTATTGGCATGGATCGAGAATTGGCTGGCGAACAGAAAGCAGAGAGTCGGGATAAATGGGTCCTTTTCGGGTTGGAAATCGGTGGCTAGTGGTGTGCCACAGGGATCGGTGCTGGGACCACAACTGTTTACAATATACACTACACTCTGTCCCCTGGAAGAGGGGACAGAGTGTAGTGTAACAAAATTTGCAGATGACACAAAGATTAGTGGGAAAGTGGGCTGTGTAGAGGACACAGAGAGGCTGCAAAGAGATTTAGATAGGTTAAGCGAATGGGCTAAGGTTTGGCAGATGGAATACAATGTCGGAAAGTGTGAGGTCATCCACCTTGGGGAAAAAAACGGTAAAATGGAATATTATTTGAATGGGGAGAAATTACAACATGCTGAGGTGCAGAGGGACCTGGGGGTCCTTGTACATGAATCCCAAAAAGTTAGTTTGCAGGTGCAGCAGGTAATCAGGAAGGTGAATGGAATGTTGGCCTTCATTGCGAGAGGGATGGAGTACAAAAGCAGGGAGGTCCTGCTGCAACTGTACAGGGTATTGGTAAGGCCGCACCTGGAGTACTGCATGCAGTTTTGGTCACCTTACTTAAGGAAGGATATATTGGCTTTGGAGGGGGTACAGAGACAATTCACGAGGCTGATTACGGAGATGAGGGGGTTACCTTATGATGATAGATTGAGTAGACTGGGTCTTTACTCGTTGGAGTTCAGAAGGATGAGGGGTGATCTTATAGAAACATGTAAAATAATGAAAGGGATAGACAAGATAGAAGCGGAGAGATTGTTTCCTCTGGTCGGGGAGACTAGAACTAGGGGGCACAGCCTCAAAATACGGGGGAGCCAATTTAAAAGCGAGTTGAGAAGGAATTTCTTCTCCCAGAGGGTTGTGAATCTGTGGAATTCTCTGCCCAAGGAAGCAGTTGAGGCTAGCTCATTGAATGTATTCAAGTCACAGATAGATAGATTTTTAACCAATAAGGGAATTAAGGGTTACGGGGAGCGGGCGGGTAAGTGGAGCTGAGTCCACGGCCAGATCAGCTATGATCTTATTGAATGGCGGAGCAGGCTCGAGGGGCTAGATGGCCTACTCCTGTTCCTAATTCTTATGTTCTTATGCTCTTATCTAACCTGTCCAGTCCCGTCAGAATTTTATATGTTTCTATGAGATCCTCTCTCATCCTTCTAAACTCCAGTGAATAAAGGCCCAGTCGATCCAGTCTATCCTCATATGTCAGACCTGCCATCCCGGGAATCAGTCTGGTGAACCTTTGCTGCACTCCTTCAATAGCAAGAACGTCCTTCCTCAGACTAGGAGACCAAAACTGAACACAATATTCTACGTGAGGCCTCACCAAGGCCCTGTACAACTGCAGTAAGACCTCCCTGCTCCTATACTCAAAACCCCTAGCTATGAAGGCCAACATACCATTTGCCTGCTGTACCTGCATGCCAACTTTCAATGACTGATGTACCATGACACCCAGATCTCGTTGCACCTCCCCTTTTCCTAATCTGCCGCCATTCAGATAATCTGCCTTCGTGTTTTTGCCCGCAAAGTGGATAACCTCACATTTATTCACATTATACTGCATCTGCCATGCATTTGCCCACTCACCTCATCTGTCCAATCACCCTGGAGCCTCTTAGTGTCCTCCTCACAGCTCACACCGCCACCCAGTTTAGAGTCATCTGCAAACTTGGAGATATTACACTCAATTCCTTCATCCAAATCATTAATGTATATTGTAAATAGCTGGCGTCCCAGCACTGAGCCCTGCGGCACACCACTAGTCACTGCCTGCCATTCTGAAAAGGACCCGTTTATCCCGACTCTCTGCTTCCTGTCTGCCAACCAGTTCTCTATCCACGTCAGTACGTTACCCTCACTACTATATGCTTTAATTTTGCACACCAATCTTTTGTGTGGGACCTTGTCAAAAGCCTTTTGAAAGTCCAAATACATCATATCCACTGGTTCTCCCTTGTCCACTCTACTAGTTACATCCTCAAAAAAATTCCAGAAGATTTGTCAAGCATGATTTCCCTTTCATAAATCCATGTTGATTTGGACCGATCCTGTCACTGCTTTCCAAATGCGCTGCTATTTCATCTTTAATAATTGATTCCAACATTTTCCCCACTATTGATGTCAGGCTAACCGGTCTATAATTACCCGCTTTCTCGCTCCCTCCTTTTTTAAAAAGTGGTGTTACATTAGCTACTCTCCAGTCCATAGGAACTGATCCAGAGTCGATAGACTGTTGGAAAATAATCACCAATGCATCCATTATTTCTGGGACCACTTCCTTAAGTACTCTGGAATGCAGACTATCAGGCCCCGGGGATTAGATGAAGAAGGATGGGAGGAGGCTCGTGTGGAACATAAATGCAGGCATCGACCAGTTGGGTGGAATGGCCTGTTTCTGTGCTGTAGACTTGTAACTTGATTCATTGTGGCCAGTGGTGAGAAGGTTTTTAAACCGGGTCTTAATAACAGCTGTCACTTGTGCATTGACAAGCTTACTTTGAGGTTGCCATTGGCTGCGCAAGAACAACATGTTGGGAGCTGGCACCAATGTTACTTGAGAAGTGAGGATTCTTGTCAGTTGAGTTGAGAAGGTTAAGTGATGATCTGCTAGCAGTCTTCAAGATTAGGGGTTATGAAAGGGTAATGGTGATACACTTATTCCACTGGTTTAGTAATATGTGGGTTTAAATTCAAGATGTCTGATGCAAGGTTCCCAAAGCAAGCGCTCTACTCGGAACTCCTACACGGCAAGCAAGCCCCAGGTGGTCAGAAGAAACGTTTCAAGGACACCATCAAAGCCTCCTTGTTAAGATGCAACATCCCCACCGACACCTGGGAGACCCTGGTCAGAAACCGCTTTAAGTAGAGGAAGTGCATCCAGGTGGGCGCTGAGCACCTCGAGTCTCGTAGCCAAGAGCATGCAGAAATCAAATGCAGGCAGCAGAAGGAGCATGCGACAAACGAGACTCCCCACCCACCCTTTCCTTCAACGGCTGTTTGTCCCACCTGTGACTGTAATTCCCGTATTGGACTGTTCAGTCACCTAAGAACTTACTTTTAGAGTGGAAGCAAGTCTTCCTCGATTTTGAGGGACTGTCTATGATTGATTCTGTGAACATTTAAGTTAACTCCAAGGGGGTTCAAATGATTTTGAGGGCACATTTTAAGTCCGGTTTAACACTGCTTCATATTGATTCTAAAGCTGTAGTCTAAGCCCATCAACAGTGTAACATGGCAGTTGACTCCACAGTATGGGCAGGGGAAGAAGCGGAAGGTATTTTATCTTATTGCTTCTCTGATCAAATCCTTGTGGCCTGGTTATGCAATAAGGCTGAAGCCAAATCGCACACATTATTAAAAATACTTGTTATTGTGAGCCTTTTTTTGTAGCAGGGGTTATAATGTACTCACTGCCCACAGTTAATTGGTCAAACGTAATATTGTGCGGTCTTGCTTGTGAAAATTAAAATCTTGCCGCACAAATTTCTATGAATTTTCTCTATGTATTAAATTTTTTTGTGATTATAAACAAAACATATAATTGAGAACAAATATACAGTTTTTATTTGACAATTAGTAAGACCTTTTATAAGCCATTTGTGACATTCCTGGTTTCACTCTTTCAGCACACTTGCTGTTCCAGTATTTCCTTATGAATTATTCTGTTTGCCTGCCTCCAGTATATATCGAAGCCTTACTTAAATCGTTCGATTGAGGTTTGTCTGCCTTCCTAATGTTTATGGTTACAATCTGTGTGTGCATATTAAGTCCCAGACACGATTAGATTAGTTTCCACAAATCAATATTGACTGCTGTGGTCCTGACATTCACTACTCTCCCTCAATAAGCAGGTTTGCAGGAGATTAGGACTGTCCAGGAGATTTTAAGCTGAAATGTGGTTGCAGCAAAATTCTGGTCTCAATGTGGTGAATTGCAAGGAATGCTTCCTGAAGACAGACCATAGTGTTGTATGCCTCAGCTAATCATATTAATATGCATGCTCCCATGAGGAAAGGTGAGAGAATGGAAATGGCACATCAAATAAATCCTACTCTGCAAATAAAATAATAACATGGGGCTCAATTTTCCCCAATTATCTTCGCCGTTGTTTTGGTGTAAATAAAAATCTCCAAGTATCCCCAAAGTTTCTGCGGCAGCGTAATTCACTTCGGTATGATTTTTTTTACGCTACGATTTTTTTGTGTCATGGGGGCGTAACCTGATGTCTGCGGCAGTTTTTGACATTTAAGCAAGTTTGGACAACTTACATTTTTTCTACGGTGGCATATGTGACCACTCCCAAAAAACTTTGAGCACTTAACAAAAATCAGCACACATTACAAAATTGTTTTTAGCCGAAGTTTTGGAGGGAGTGAAGAAGGCAGAGAATATGCATCATAAATCTTAATTTTTTGAAAGTCAAAAACACAGGACCTTGGGGCTCGGCTTCAAAAGAAGCCCGGGGAGGCAGTGGGGGTGTGGAAGCCGAGTCCCTGTGTCCGGGCGAGGGAGTGATTCTGCCGGCCAACGCTCTGACCCTCAAGCCCAGTGACGAGAGGTGAGGTGGTGAGGTGGTACTTTAAAAACATTTCAAGAATTGCATTACACTTTGTTGCCCCAAATGTCTTTATTGAATGCCTAGATTCCCTTTGTAAGCAAGCCCATTGCGCATGCGCAGACCAGGGTGTGGTCCATACTAGGAGAGAGAGGGAAGAAAAGTTGTGAGTACTTTTATCTTACTGTTTTGAGGTTGTTGCATAGCTACAATTTAATTATGTGGGCAATATTGACAGTGCCATACCTCGTGCAAGCCTTCTGCATGATGGTGCTGCGGAGGAGAAGATTGATTAGACAGCATCACCTGAGGACCCTCAGAGCATGTAGGATGATGGGCAGTAGGCCTTACCTACATTGGGTATATCGAGACAGGTATTCATATCTGCACCTAGGTGATGCAGACTGTGTGAGAAGGCTGCGTTTCCACAAAGAAGTTGTAACCAAGATCTGAGAGTTAATAAAAACAGACCTGCACCCTAGAAGCGTCAGGAGGACTGCTTTGTCAGTTGAAGTGAAGGTTACAGCTGCACTTTCATTTTATGCATCTGGATCATTCCAGGCCACAACTGGGGATGTGTGCGTCATTTCTCAACATGCAACACATGTCTGCATTCGGCAGGTGACTGCTGCACTATATGCCTGGAGGAATGACTACATAAAGTTCCCCATGACCGCCCAGGCAATGCGTGACCTGGGTGTGGGCTTCTCCAGGATTGCTGGCGTCCCCAAGGCACAGGACTGCATTGATTGTACCCATATCGCCTTGCGAGCACCTTTGGAGGATTCCGAGATTTACAAGAACAGAAAAGGCTTCCACTCGATGAACGTGCAGCTTGTCTGTGACAACATGCATCGTATCATGGCAGTTAATGCAAGATATCCTGGGAGCACCCATGATGCTGTCATCCTATGCGAGAATGCTATATCTGCCATGTTTCAGCAGCAGCCAGAAGGGCAGAGCTGGCTGCTGGGAGACAAAGGGTACGCCTCGCCACCTGGCTCATAACGCCCCTACCCGAAACCCGGATGGAAGCTGACCAGGAATACAACATGTCACACATTGCGATGCGCAGCATAATAGAGAGGACCATTGGCATTTTGAAACAGCATTTCCGATGCTTGGACCATTCCGGAGGCTACTTGCAATACTCCCCTGAGATTGTCGGTCAGTTCACTGTTATCTGCTGCATGCTGCACAACTTAGCCATCCTGAGGCAACAGCATCGGGTAGTAGAAGACCCACCTGAGGTGAGAGTGGCTAATGATGAGGAGGAAGATGCAGATGATGAAGATGAGGAGGAGGAGCAGGAGGAGGACGAGGAAGCCATGCAACTACCTGAACCCGGAGCACGACAGCGGAGGAGGGCGGGCCGTCGTGCCCCTTTAACGATTATTCGAGCCTTGTGCCAGCAGCTCATCCGTGAATGCTTTGCTGCCTGAAGGCTCAGCAGCAACTATTCCACATGGACCATGTTTACTGTTTGGATCTGTTCCGTAATGTGTTGTGTTAATAATGGAACAAATAATGTAAATGATTCTTCTTTAGTTCAAAAAGTTGTATTAATAATGGAACAAATAATGTAAATGATTCAGTTATATTAAGTATATATATTTTATTCAAATTTTTTTTTTGCTGTTTGCTGTGAAATGTGCATTCATCTTGCTGTTCTGATTCTGTGTGAGTTCAAGTGTGCGTGGGTTTTATTGGATGTTTGTGAAAGACTTTGGTTGCTTATCTTTGAGAAATGTTGCCTTTGAGAACTTGGTTGATGGAATTAGTTAAAAAAAAAATTCAGTTGCACATCCATTAGTCTGTCGGTGATGTGAGAATCGTATAGATCTTGCAGCTTGTATATACATGGATCTACTCTGCCTCTCCTGTTTGATGTTGGTTTACTCTGATGTTCCTCTTGTGTGTTCATTTTGGCCTAGTCTGATGTGTCTCTTTGGTTTGGTCGACTTTGACATGCCTTTTGTGTTTGATGTTGTTCCACTCTGATGTGCCTCTTGTGTTTTGTTGTGCTCTATGTCTGCATGTTAAATCAGTGCAGTGCTGCTCATAATACAGCCTTCAGTCCAGTGATCTTCCACCTCCGCCTCACGTGGTGCTCAGTAGATGTGGACCTTCATGTGGTCCTTCGTGTGTGTGTAGGACCCTCTTTTTACAGCTCACTGGTTGTGAGAACCTGGATTCAAAGGAGGAATGGTAGGCTTAAGATTGTGACCGTCACCAAAATGTTACTGAGTGAACTGGTAGAGTTTGGTGTACCTCTTGTGTTTAATGATCTAGTCTGACATGCCACTCATAAGAACATAAGAAAATGAATTAGGAGCAGGAGTAGGCCATTCGGCCTCTCGAGCCTGCTCCACCATTCAATAAGATCATGGCTGATCTTTACTCCACTTTCCTGCCCTATCCCCATATCCCTTGAATCCATTAATATTCAAAAATCTATACTCAATGATTGAGCCTCCACAGCCCTCTGAGGTAGAGAATTCCAAAGATTCACAACCCTCTTGAGCGTAGCAATTTTGCCTCATCTCAGTCCTAAATGGCCGACTCCTTATTCTGAGACTGTGACAACTGGTTCTAGACTCCCCAGCTGGGTGAAACATCCTCCCTGCATCCACCCTGTCAAACACTGTAAGAATTTTGTATGTTTCAATGAGATCACCTCTCATTCTTCTAAACTCTAGAGAATATAGGCCTAGTCTACTCAATCTCTCCTCGTAGGACAATCCCCCCATCCCAGAAATCAGTCTGGTGAACCTACGTTGCACTTCCTCTATGGGAAGTATATCCTTAGATAGGGAGACCAAAACTGTACACAATACTCCAGATGTGGTATCACCAGGGCCCTATATAATTGCAGTAAGGCATCTTTACTCTTATACTCAAATCCTCTTATAATAAAGGCCAGCATACCATTTGCTTTCTTAATTGCTTGCTGTACCTGCATGTTAACTTTTAGAGATTCGTGTACAAGGACACCCAGGTGGCTTGGTTGGTTTACTCTTGTACTTGGTTTACCTGTGCAAACAGTGTAGGCTACATTCTCCTGCCCCCAACACAGGACAGGAGCAGTCCTGGCCAGGAGTCTCTGCACCTCAGGCACAGGTCCCTGGCAGGGCCTCGAGTTGCTGGAAGGGACTGGAAAATGAGGTGCATGTCAGGTCTCGGAATCTAGGACCTCCAGGCTGAGCATAGGTATCAGCAGCCAGAAGTTCCTGATTTGACCGAATACCCTGGCAGGTGACTGAAACATTCAAAAAAATGTGCTTCTCTGTTCTTCAGCCTGTTCCTAGGACCCCCAGAACCCTTCTTGTCCAGAGGCAGATCACAGTGCCATATTTCTCTGGGTGCCCCCGTTCTGAGCAACCAGCAAGCATTTTCAAGCTGGCATCTGAGGTGAAAGGCCTGGAAAATGTCTTCCTGCCTCATTTGGATGGCTCCAATTGGCCTGTAGCTTCTGCAGGTACAGGCTAACTCTTCCTCCCAAGGAGAACACCAGAAATTTTGAGCCAAGGTCAAACCATTTCTTGTTGAGAAAAATTATTTCTCTCATTTGTTTTTATTTCATCATTCCTGATAGACATTTTCAGTGAGATTGCATGCAGTGAAATATTTCACATGAATAAGATGTCTTTGAATTAAAATACAGAAACTAGCCTGTGTTGGGTGACTGAATCCCGCTGATTCTTTTGACCTATCTCCATGTGAAATTCTTTCACTAACTGTGCAGCGGAACACCAGAATTGAGATTTTGAAGTTCACAATACTGTGGCTTTGTGCTTCAGTTCCTTCAGCATTGACACAGTTTTCAACTAAAACCAAGGCAACTGGGACAGTTGGGTGAAACATTGTCACCATGCTCGGACAGCTCTGTTGTAACTGGAGCTGTCGGATGTGAAGCTGGCCTAGAACTTCTCATTGTATTCTCAATTCTACAGCAGTATGAAAACAATGTTCTTAGAGACAGTTGTCAGGGCCATTCTTCGCATTCTGGAATTTGTATTGTCTAGAATCCCTTAGTTCTTGATGGTAGTGAATACATGTCATTAAAACAATTAATATTGCTGGAAAAATAGAGTTGTTTAATCCTTGGGCATTATTGCAGACATGTTTTTCATCGGCCTTGGCATTTTTGGCACCATACAAGATTGCCACAATTTTGTTGTATGTATTCATATTTAATAATAGCTTTCCATTTCATTTGAGTTCATTTATTTGCTTTTTGGCCTCCTTGCAATAG
Organism: Pristiophorus japonicus; assembly: GCF_044704955.1. Classification (NCBI taxonomy): domain Eukaryota; kingdom Metazoa; phylum Chordata; class Chondrichthyes; family Pristiophoridae; genus Pristiophorus; species Pristiophorus japonicus. Next base: position 84,340,237 of record NC_091993.1, read on the forward strand.
ATTAATGATGGTCTTTGTGTTTTCTCTCTCTGCTTTGTTTTGATTTAATGTGAAGTCAACACACTCAAAGTCTGTGAGAGGTTTGGTTTATGAAGTCAATTGGATTATGTTTTGAGCATCTACACTAACTTCTATTCAAGATATGTTCGGTTGCTGGTTTGATATTGAGTGTTCGATTAAAAGATCCTTGGCTGATGGGGCTGATTTTCTTTTGTCTTGAAGATGGTGATTTATGCAAGAGGATTGGTCCCATGGGTGCTGGAAGCTATCTGGTCTGCATGACGATTCTTCCTATTTAGGCTCAGATAGCGAGTGCCAGCAGTCTGTTTAAGATGGAGAAGACATTGTGGCCAAATCTAAAACTCTTCTCATTGATATCTAAGCTCACACTTTCCATCAGTTGTCACTGGATTGTAATCAAGAGTTGGAATCCACACTTTCTCCCATGGTTTTGTAGACACCCTTTATCTGCCTGTTCCCCTAACTTGAGGACTCCTATCCTAACTGTTGTGTCCTTAGTGTTACTCCAAGACGAGCCACGTCCGCACAGAGCTGAGACTGAACCTGGGTGTGTCTCGATCCACGTGGCTCAGCACCAGGTCCTTTGATGGGCTGATCCAGTGGTGTGCCACCTGATCCTGCAATGAGCTTCTTTGCAACATACATTCCATCACCATGACTGCAGCCTTCTACCTTGGAAACATCCCTGCCTTTCTCCCTCACTCCTGCTGAGAGTCTAATTAAAGTCTATTACCTTGAGGCTAGAATTCTTCAATGCTTTACTAGCCAGCCTCCCTACTTCCACTCGACATCAATTACAACTCATTTAGAATGTCAATGCCCATGTAATTACTTGTTCAAATTCCATTACCCCAGACAGGTACCACTGACTCCCTGAGCACCTACAAATCAGTTTCAAAATCCGTATCCTTATCATAAGAGCTTTGCTATACATCTGGTGTCTTGGGTTCCAACTTGCCTACTTTATTCCTCTGACAATGATCAACTCCTTTCCTGTCCTCTTCACACCACCAAGGACTTGGTACCCTTTACCGTCTCCCTCATATCCTGGTACTCGGTCCCAAAATCCCTCCACCTTACAACCTTCTTACTGCTTTCAAAAGCCTTAAAAAAAAGCTATATTTTTACTAGCTCTATCAACCCCATTCCTTTTCTTTCCTCCTGTTCAACATAACAGTGCAGGTTTTGTATTATTGATAATGATATGAATCTACCTTATTGGTGTCAAACTGTAATACAATTATCTACTTTTACACTCCCTTCACATGTACTTATGCAGTCCCATGCACTCTTGTGCCGTTGTGCACTCTTACTCACCTGCCAGGTTATAACCCCTCGGTTGCCGTATGTGGTTCCCATGTTACTAATGTTGAACTGAGGTCAGTGATCTAGGAGTGGCAGCTAGCTGTTCCTAAAATGGCTTTCCAGTGCAAAAACAGGAGTGTATTGATAATGGGGAGGCCTTTTTCTTTTTGGAAAAAACAGCAGACTTTATTTTTTCATGACCACGTTGGAGCATTCAACTTTTGCAGTTGTTAGTGATCTGTGTGGATTCTTGATAGAAGGAGCAAGTTTACCGAACTTCACCTGGAACAGATAATTCCTGACTCCAACATATATTTTTGATTTCCATTAAATGCTTGAATGTATTGTATTGAATTATTAGAAAACTGATGTGCCAATCTTCTGTTTCCTTTTGCAGGAGTTTGCCGCACTCACAAAGGAATTGAATGCCTGCAGGGAACAACTTTTGGAGAAAGAGGAGGAGATCTCTGAACTGAAAGCAGAGAGGAACAATACCAGAGTGAGTAGACCAATTGGATTTTACAGGATGAGTTGAAGGAATAACTGTTACGAGGTTCAACTTAAAAGGACATTGGCAGTAGTTTCAAACAGCAAGTCTGTGCAGAGGGAAGTACAACAGCATGGACCACTTGGCCCGAATGGCCTCTTTCTGTGTTGTACATTCTATGGGCTCAAGTTTCGGCCTGACTTGCTCCTATTTTTTTGGAGCAACTAGTTTAGAATGGAGCATCTTAGAAATTGCAATTCTCGGCATTTAGTTTGCTCCAGTTCTATTTCATTTTAGAACAGATTTTTTTTTCAAAAGGGAGCGTGTCCAGCCACTTACACCTGTTTTGCAAGTTTAGGCAGCGAAACCTTACTCAAAACTAACTTAGAATGGAATAAGTGTAGATCTTTGTACGCTCAGAAAAACCTTGCCTACACGTTAGAAATCAGACGTAGGGAACGAGGGGTGGGGGGGGGGCGAAGAGGGGTTTACAAGCATTAAACACTTCACTTTTACAAATAAAGAGCCATCATCAATAATCAAGGATAAATAAATCAATAAGTCAACCAATAAATCAATCAAAAAAATGTTTTTTAATTAAAAATAAAAAAAAATAAAAAAATTAACAAATCAAAAAAATTAAAAAAAATTAAAAAATCAATCAATAAATAAAAAATTACGTTTCTACTCACCTACTGCAGCACCGGGAGCCCTCCAACAGCGTGCTGGGAAGGCCCCCCCCAGAGATGCTGGTCAGGCGGGCCCGGTCACCGCCGCCGAAGCTGGGCTGCCGCGGAAGACTTCGGGCGGGGCCCGCCCCCAGCGAGATGCCGGGCGGGTGGGCCCGTCGCCGATAAGGTAAGAGGTGTCAGGCCACTCGGCCCGGGATGTGGACGACGTTCCTTCGGCCAGGGATAGGGTCGTCGCCTGGAGACAGGATGTGCTGGGAGGGCCAGGAGCTACTGCGCACGCGCGCAGCTGCCTGCACTGTTTTTGGCGCAGGGCTGTAGCTCCGCCCCCAGCAGCTCCTGCTGTGCCGTGCCGAGTTGGAAACGGGCCTACAGACATCGGAGAATCGCGAGGTAAGCATTCGGCGCAATTTCTGTTCTATAAATTAGCGGGCCTCTCCGATATGCGCTGTTCTAGCGGGGATCCGAAACTTGAACCCAATGTAACGTGTACGTGGCTGCTGTTATAAATGTATTGTATTGAGGATGAGCTAAGGTATTTTTCCATTTCCCCCAACTATGAAACCAAGCTTTAGGAGTTGAGCAGGAGCATGACAGTAGCGGCCTCTCCCACTGATTTTTCTTTCTCTCCCAGTATGCAAGTTTCTGAATTGCACTCAATACCTCCCAGAGCAGCTGGGATCAGGTGTTTGGTGGGTGATGTATTGTGTTGGTCTTCTGAAGCTCTGTAGTGCAGTATAGTTGTGTTCTCTAAGCTTTCCACCACTTCCCCCTTCTCATTTGCTGACGACAGTCTCAGGTTGTGGTAAAGTTCTGTGGATGCCAAGAACTCTTGAAATATTTCTTTCAAGCGATCATTCTCGATGTGCGAGTCTACAAGCTCCTTGACTTGGGAGGGAGACTTATCAAAGCCAAGCCCGATACTGTCTTCACTCAACATCGTACCTTCCAGTAGGCTCAGGATACTTCTTAAGAACAGAGACATTCCTGTTTTCCTCTCCAGCCCCTAATTACTCCCAAGCTTGAGGACAGCTTCCTTAACGCACACTGAAGATTAAACTTCAATCCTTCCTAGTCTGGGGATAGGGCAGGAAAATGGTGTTGAGGTCGTAGATCAACCATGATCTTATTAAATGAGCAGGCTCGAGGAGCCGTGTGGCCTACTCCTGCTCCTATTTCTAATGATCTTATGTTCTTGTGTATCACACTGAGCAGTGAATTTATCCACTGACCCCCTCGGTTAAAATGCAATGACAAAACATCTCTTTAAATGCTTTGGAGAAGTTCGTATTGTGACATGACCTGACCCCGGCAACCAAACTGGAGGAGTGTCAGGTGACCTTTCAAAGCTAACTGTTGTAGAACTTTGCCTGAAAATGCCTCAACATGTTGGCTTATAAACAAACTTTCTTTCTTGATCTCCAGTACAGCACCAATGATGACTGAAGATCAAACAGTAGTTATTCGGTCCTCCATCTGGTCAGACTTTGTACAACACAGCAACCGAGCACCCCATTTAATGGTTAGCTTTAGGTTTTGATAGTAACTCATCGATACTGGTTGTAACGTATTCTTAAAAAGTCCTTCATTTGTGCACTCATCTCCCAGTTTGCCACCCATTCATTGCTTTAAAATCAGCTCTTCTGAATTTGAGTACATTCATTTTATGATATTTTCTGGCCCATGACATGATGTTTGATCGATTCACTATTTGATTGGCGACACCCTGATGCATCCGTATCTTCTCATTTTCTCTACCTTGGGCTCATTACAGTGTACTAAGTAATGAATCGAGTATGCTCACTTCCCAAAAAAAACTGTAATGTGCTTAAAAACAAAAACGAAAACAAAACTTTTTTCAAGGCTGACAAACCTGTTGTGCATTTCCATAATTTCTGTTGTTAATTTTGGGACTCCTGCATCTTTAAACAAAAATTCTCCATCTTCTTGTCTTGTATCTTGTGTGCGCTTTTCTGTGCTTTTAACCAACTTGGGTGCCCAAGGAAGTTTGTCCACATCATCGAGCTGTTTCATGACAACATGACAGGTGAAGTGCTCTCAGACGGCACAACCACGGGCCCATTTGCCATCTCAAATGGAGTGAAACAAGGTTGTGTAGTCGCTCCAGTTCTGTTCAACCTATTCTTTACCTGCGTCTTGAACTATGCCATAAAAAACTTGGAGTTTGGGGTCTACCTGAAATATCGATTAGATGGTTCACTGTTCGACCTCCGCCGCCTTGCTGCAAAGACCATAGTACGGAAACGACTCATCCTAGAGGCACTCTTTGCTGACGACTGCGCCCTTATGGCACACAAGGAGAGTGATCTACAATTCATACTCAACAATTTTGCTGAGGCAACAGAATTGTTTGGCCTAACCATCAGCCTTAGTAAAACCGAGGTTCTCTATCAGCCTGCCCCTGGCATCACAGCACCTGCTCCCACATTCTTCATCGGCAGTATACAACTAAAGTCAGTGGACAGCTTCAAGTACCTTGGCAGCACCATATCAAGTGATAGGTCCTTGGACAAGGAGATTGATGCAAGAATCTGTAAAGCCAGCCAGGCACTTGGTCGCTTGCGCACTAAGGTTTTGAGTCACCACCACATCCGACTGTCAATTAAACTGTTGGTGTATCGAGCAGTCGTTCTCTCATCTCTCCTTTGTGGATGTGAGATCTGGACACCCTACAGGCATCACATCAAAAAGTTGGAAGCTTTCCATATGCGCAGTCTCAGATCTATACTCCACATCTGCTGGCAAGACCGGGTGTCAAACTTTGAAGCTCTGGAGAGAGCACAATCAACTAGCATTGAGGTGATGATCATGCGAGCCCAGTTCCGGTGGGCTGGACATGTCATCCGCATGGATGAGTCAAGGATCCCTCGTCAGCTTATTCACGGCGAGCTCTGTGAAGGTCGAAGACACCAGGGGTGCCCCCGGAAGCGCTACAAAGATTGCATCAAGGCTAACCTCCAGTACTGTGGCATCCGACCAAAGGACCTCGAGAATACAGCAGCTAATAAAATCCAGTGGCGAACTCTGATGAGGACTGCCTGCCAGACCTTCGAAGAAAGCCGATGTCAACGCCTGCGGGACACTAGAGATAGACGACATCAGGTGGCAGCACTGTCAGCATCAGGCACATCGAACTTCCCTTATCCGACTGCAAGAGACTATGTGCATCCAGAATTGGCCTATACAGCCACTTGAAGACAAATGCCATTGATGATTAGCACATCAACGTCTTTGTTGGATACGACAGACTACCAAGATATAAAAATATAAACTTGCTGTTGTTGCTAAGCCATTCCAACTAATCATAATCCACTAATAAAAACGTCATTGTTTTCAAGGAAGGGGCAAGAACAGTTTTTTTTTGTTTTCTATTCAAATTGAGTCATATTTTGCTTCATCTAAGATAACTCAACTTATGGATAGCTGTCAAGTTCTTAGAAATTAGAAACTAAGATCCATTTAATCTCCTCTTCCTTTCAGAATCTTCAAATGTTTTTTCATAAAACTTAATTCACTCCCCAGCTTTAATGATGTTGTCATTCAGTCAGTTATACTCCACTTCGTATTCCAACTGCCACTTTCAGCTTCCAGTACTAAATTTCTTATGATCAATTAATTAGTGTGACAGCCAACTTCATTTTCTTTTTACAAGATGGCCAGGTTTTTTCTTTAAATAAGCCTTTGATTTATTAAAGCGTCCCCATCCTTACCCTGGCTACTTACCTTTTCTAGCTCCTATTTACTTATGTGTTCCATCCCCTAATTTTTATTTTTGGCCATTTAAAATTTTTATATTCATTTTCCTTCTCTCTCCAGCTCTCCCTGGGCCAATTCCCAGTCAAAGGGGAAGGCCTGCTGCTGTGCCTTAGGCCTTATTATTTCTGACTCGACTGCTGGATTTGTTAGACTAACTTAACAGTGAGTCAATCTCCATTTATTTTCCTTCTCCCCTACCCTCCCCTCCCCCAGACTTTGGTGAAGATTTTTTACTGAGACGTGAGCCAGTATCAATCACTTGATGTATAGAGGCAGTCATAGGCTCAAATGCCCATCCTGCCATTCTCTGGTACAATGGATTGAAACATTTGTGCACTTTAACATGACTCTGTTCAACCCACCCCAATTCACATTTTCATCCATTTCACCTTCCTTTGACTACTCTTCAACTAATTGTTAAAGCCAGCTCCTTCACTCTTCCTTTCATCATCTTTTGTCAGCAGTGCCTTTAAACCAGATATCGCTGCTGATCTTTTGCTATTTGCCAGCCTTGTTTTCCAAAAATTAAATTCTTACGCAGTAGAGTTTGTTTATAATTTGGTCCATCACAATACATTTCAGTATGTCAAGAGCTGGATGATTGTACTGTATGTTAGATATATTAAATTGGAATCAGACAGAGTAGTCAAAGCTCGATCAGGATTAAAGGATAAAAAGCAATTGAAAGATAGCTTAATCAGTTTATTCGCCTGTGCGGTAAAGTATACTCTGGATCGGATCCAGAGAGGTAATGTCCTTCCTCTAGCTTTCTGATATTTATTCTATTCTATACCCTTTCCATCTTGATAATTCTGTTCTACCTACCACTCCCTCGCCCTCTGCCTAACCCTCTTCTGCCTGCCCCCTGCCTGCCCCCCTCTGCTTGCTCCTCTCTGTCTTGCACACACTTTTTTTTCTTATGCTCTCTCTATTTCTCTGTCTCTATCTCATGCTCTATCTCTGTTTCTTGCACGCTCTCTCTGTCTGACGTGCTGCTCTCTCTTTGTGTGCCTCTTTCCCTCTCTCCCTCTCCCCCTCCCTCTCTCTGTCTCTCTGCCTCTCTCCCTCTCTCTCTCTGCCTCTCAATCTCGCTCTGTGCCTCTCGCTCTATGCCTCTGGCTCTCGCTCTCTGGTTCTCGCTCTCTGGCTCTCACTCGCTCTCTGTCTCTCTCTCTCGCCCTGTCTCTCTCTCTCGCCCTGTCTCTCTCGCCCTGTCTCTCTCTCTCACCCTGTCTCTCTCTCTCTCGCCTTGTCTCTCTCTCTCTCGCCCTGTCTCTCTCTCTCGCCCTGTCTCTCTCTCTCGCCCTGTCTCTCTCTCTCGCTCTGGCTCTCTCTCTCGCTCTCTGGCTCTCTCTCTCGCGCTCTGGCTCTCTCTCTCTCTCTCTGGCTCTCTCTCTCTCTCTGTCGCTCTCTCTCTCTCTGTCTTGCTCTCTCTGGCTCTCTCTCTATGTCGCTCTCACTCTCTCTGGCTTTCGTTCTCTCTGGCTCTTGCTCTCGCTCTCGCTCTCTATGGCTTTCTGTCTTTTTTGGCATGTTCTCCCTCTGCTTTTGCTGCTGAGACTATGGCATGATGTTTTTCAGCTGCTTTGTCCAACATCAGATGTGCTAGCTTTGTGTTGCTATCTTTTTCCGCACAAAGAATGTCGCTGAAAGAGGTGATGCACAATTATATCTAAATAGTGTCATCTTTAAAGCAACTGGTTTTGCAGAAATTAAACAGTAACTAATGGCAAAACACCAATCATTATAAACAAACACTCAAATTCAAACAATCTTCAACAATTAGAAGTCACTTTACCTTTAGTTACCAAGCTATCCCAAGAATCAATCTGGTGCACTATGGAGGATAACGGATACTATGGAGCACAGCAGTGGTGAGAAAAGTGATAGGAAACTCAGGAAAGGACCAGAGAGTAAAAGAAGTAACAGAGCAGCTGCTAAATAAAATGGGGGGAATAGATACCATAAGCACACATTAAAAATAGACAAACTTGACCAAACCCCTTTACTACTTGAGTCTTGTGGGGGGAGTAGAGGGTGGAAAGGGAAGACGAATCCTCACGATAAAAAAAACTACAAATTGGGGTGACCTATATTAAACCAGGATGTCCCCTATGTAGCAACGAGAAGAATACCATATCAACATGAATACAAAAGCAAAATGCTGCAGATGCTGGAACCTGAAATAAAAACAGAAAATGCTGGAAATCTTAGCGGGTCAGGCAGCATCTATGGAGAGAAAACAGATGCTCTCTCCACCGATGCTACCTGACCCGCTGAGATTTCCAGCATTTTCTGACCATATCAACATGAACTTGGCCCAGTGAACAACAACATTTATATAGCACCTTGAGCATAGTAAAAAATCCTAAGGTGCTTCACATCAGTATTCTCAAACAAAATGTGACAATGGGCCACATCAAGAGATATTTGGACAGGAGACCAAAAGCTTGGTCAAAGAGGTAGGTTTTAAGGAGCGACTTAAAGGAGGTAGAGCGGCAAAAGAGCTTACGGGAGAGAATTCCAGAACTTGGGGCTCAAGCAGGTGAAGACATGGCTGCCAATGTTGGAATGAAGAACATCAGGGATGCTAAAGAGGTCAGAATTGGAGGAGAGCAAAGATCGTGGAGGGTTGTAGGGCTGGAGGTAATGAACAGTTAAGGCAGACAATCAGGATTTAGTCTGATTGGGCTATTATCCATAATATCTCCACCCAGGTGGAGCATAGAGACATGCCACCTGACACCGAAAGGCTTGGAGAGATTGATGCACAGCAAAAAGGGGCAGATCAATCCGGTGCCAACCAGAAATTTCTATTGGCAGCCATAACACACAGTGAAATGGCTTGGCTTGATCACAAGACCAAGGTGTGCTTCCGACCGCGGATCTGCTCCATCAGCAAGACACAGAAACATAGAAAATAGGTGCAGGAGCAGGCCATTCAGCCCTTCTAGCCTGCACCGCCATTCAATGAGTTCATGGCTGAACATGAAACTTCAGTACCCCCTTCCTGCTTTCACGCCATACCCCTTGATCCCCCGAGTAGTAAGGACTTCATCTAACTCCCTTTTGAATATATTTAGTGAATTGGCCTCAACTACTTTCTGTGGTAGAGAATTCCACAGGTTCACCACTCTCTGGGTGAAGAAGTTTCTCCTCATCTCGGTCCTAAATGGCTTACCCCTTATCCTTAGACTGTGACCCCTGGTTCTGGACTTCCCCAACATTGGGAACATTCTTCCTGCATCCAATCTGTCCAAACCCGTCAGAATTTTAAACATTTCTATGAGGTCCCCTCTCACTCTTCTGAACTCCAGTGAATACAAGCCCAGTTGATCCAGTCTTTCTTGATAGGTCAGTCCCACCATCCCGGGAATCAGTCTGGTGAATCTTCGCTGCACTCCCTCAATAGCAAGAATGTCCTTCCTCAAGTTAGGAGACCAAAACTGTACACAATACTCCAGGTGTGGCCTCACCAAGGCCCTGTACAACTGTAGCAACACCTCCCTGCCCCTGTACTCAAATCCCCTCGCTATGAAGGCCAACATGCCATTTGCTTTCTTAACCGCCTGCTGTACCTGCATGCCAACCTTCAATGACTGATGTACCATGACACCCAGGTCTCTTTGCACCTCCCCTTTTCCTAATCTGTCACCATTCAGATAATAGTCTGTCTCTCTGTTTTTACCACCAAAGTGGATAACCTCACATTTATCCACATTATACTTCATCTGCCACGCATTTGCCCACTCACCTAACCTATCCAAGTCACTCTGCAGCCTCATAGCATCCTCCTCGCAGCTCACACTGCCACCCAACTTAGTGTCATCCGCAAATTTGGAGATACTACATTTAATTCCCTCGTCTAAATCATTAATGTACAATGTAAACAGCTGGGGCCCCAGCACAGAACCCTGCGGTACCCCACTAGTCACTGCCTGCCATTCTGAAAAGTACCCATTTACTCCTACTCTTTGCTTCCTGTCTGACAACCAGTTCTCAATCCACGTCAGCACACTACCCCCAATCCCATGTGCTTTAACTTTGCACATTAATCTCCTGTGTGGGACCTTGTCGAAAGCCTTCTGAAAGTCCAAATATACCACATCAACTGGTACTCCTTTGTCCACTTTATTGGAAACATCCTCAAAAAATTCCAGAAGATTTGTCAAGCATGATCTCCCTTTCACAAATCCATGCTGACTTGGACCTATCATGTCACCATTTTCCAAATGCGCTGCTATGACATCCTTAATAATTGATTCCATCATTTTACCCACTACTGAGGTCAGGCTGACCGGTCTATAATTCCCTGCTTTCTCTCTCCCTCCTTTTTTAAAAAGTGGGGTTACATTGGCTACCCTCCACTCGATAGGAACTGATCCAGAGTCAATGGAATGTTGGAAAATGACTGTCAATGCATCCGCTATTTCCAAGGCCACCTCCTTAAGTACTCTGGAATGCAGTCCATCAGGCCCTGGGGATTTATCGGCCTTCAATCCCATCAATTTCCCCAACACAATTTCCCGACTAATAAAGATTTCCCTCAGTTCCTCCTCCTTACTAGACCCTCTGACCCCTTTTATATCCGGAAGGTTGTTTGTGTCCTCCTTAGTGAATACTGAACCAAAGTACTTGTTCAATTGGTCTGCCATTTCTTTGTTCCCCGTTATGACTTCCCCTGATTCTGACTGCAGGGGACCTACGTTTGCCTTTACTAACCTTTTTCTCTTTACATACCTATAGAAACTTTTGCAATCCGCCTTAATGTTCCCTGCAAGCTTCTTCTCGTACTCCATTTTCCCTGCCCTAATCAAACCCTTTGTCCTCCTCTGCTGAGTTCTAAATTTCTCCCAGTCCCCAGGTTCGCTGCTATTTCTGGCCAATTTGTATGCCACTTCCTTGACTTTAATACTATCCCTGATTTCCCTAGATAGCCACGGTTGAGCCACCTTCCCTTTTTTATTTTTACGCCAGACAGGAATGTACAATTGTTGTAATTCATCCATGCGGTCTCTAAATGTCTGCCATTGCCCATCCACAGTCAACCCCTTAAGTATCATTCGCCAATCTATCTTAGCCAATTCACGCCACATACCTTCAAAGTTACCCTTCTTTAAGTTCTGGACCATGGTCTCTGAATTAACTGTTTCATTCTCCATCCTAATGCAGAATTCCACCATATTATGGTCACTCTTCCCCAAGGGGCCTCGCACAATGAGATTGCTAATTAATCCTCTCTCATTACACAACACCCAGTCTAAGATGGCCTCCCCCCTAGTTGGTTCCTCGACATATTGGTCTCGAAAACCATCCCTTATGCACTCCAGGAAATCCTCCTCCACCGTATTGCTTCCAGTTTGGCTAGCCCAATCTATGTGCATATTAAAGTCACCCATTATAACTGCTGCACCTTTATTGCATGCACTCCTAATTTCCTGTTTGATGCCCTCCCCAACATCACTACTACTGTTTGGAGGTCTGTACACAATTCCCACTAACGATTTTTGCCCTTTCGTGTTCTGCAGCTCTACCCATATAGATTCCACATCATCCAAGCTAATGTCTTTCCTAACTATTGCATTAATCTCCTCTTTAACCAGCAATGCTACCCCACCTCCTTTTCCTTTTATTCTATCCTTCCTGAATGTTGAATACCCCTGGATGTTGAGTTCCCAGCCCTGATCATCCTGGAGCCACGTCTCCGTAATCCCAATCACATCATATTTGTTAACATCTATTTGCACAGTTAATTCATCCACCTTATTGCGGATACTCCTTGCATTAAGACACAAAGCCTTCAGGCTTGCTTTTTTAACACCCTTTGTCCTTTTACTGTACAGTGGCCCTTTTTGTTCTTTGCCTTGGGTTTCTCTGCCCTCCACTTTTCCTCATCTCTTTTCTGTCTTTTGCTTTTGCCTCATTTTTGTCTCCCTCTGTCTCCCTGCATAGGTTCCCATCCCCCTGCAATATTAGTTTAACTCCTCCCCAACAGCACTAGCAAACCCTCCCCCTAGGACATTGGTTCCAGTCCTGCCCAGGTGCAGACCGTCCGGTTTGTACTGGTCCCACCTCCCCCAGAACCGGCTCCAATGCCCCAAGAATTTGAATCCCTCCCTGCTGCACCACTGCTCAAGCCATGTATTCATCTGTGCTATCCTGCGATTGCTACTCTGACTAGCACGTGGCACTGGTAGCAATCCCGGATTACTACTTTTGAGGTCCTACTTTTTAATTTAGCTCCTTAAATTCTTTTCGTAGGACCTCATCCCTTTTTTTACCTATATCGTTGGTACCAATGTGCACCACGACAACTGGCTGTTCTCCCTCCCATTTCAGAATGTCCTGCACCCGCTCCGAGACATCCTTGACCCTTGCACCAGGGAGGCAACATACCATCCTGGAGTCTCGGTTGCGTCCGCAGAAACGCCTATCTATTCCCCTCACCATCGAATCCCCTATCACTATCGCGCTCCCAATCTTTTTCCTGCTCTCCTTTGCAGCAGAGCCACCTACGGTGCCATGAACTTGGCTGCTGCTGCCCTCCCCTGATGAGTCATCCTCCCCAACAGTACTCAAAGCAGTGTATCTGTTTTGCAGGGGGATGACCACAGGGGACCCCTGCACCATCTTTCTTGCACTGCTCTTCCTGCTGCTCTTCCATTCCCTATCTGGCTGTGGACCCTTCTCCTGCGGTAAGACCAACTCACTACACGTGATACTCACATCATTCTCAGCATCGTGGATGCTCCAGAGTGAATCCACCCTCAGCTCCAATTCCGCAACGCGGACCGTCAAGAGCTCGAGGCGGATACACTTCCCACACACGTAGCGCCCAGGGACACCGGAAGTGTCCCCGAGTTCCCACATGGTACAGGAGGAGCATATCACGTGACCGAGCTCTCCTGCCATGTCTTAACCTTAGATACCCTTAAATTGGTAATAACAATGCTACAGTTCACTTACTGATATAAAAAAGAAAAGAAAAGCTACTCACCAATCACCAGCCAATCACTTACCCCATTGGCTGTGACATCACTTTTTGATTACTTTCTACTTCTATTTTGCTTTCTCTCCCGCTGTAGCTGCACCGGTACGCTTTTGATAGGTCGCTCCCCTCTCACCAACTGCCGCTGGCTCTCGATCTCCCGCTGGGCTTTTGATAGGTCGCTCCCCTCTCACCAACTGCCTACTTCCACCTCTAACGTCGTCCAACTCCACCCCTGCCTTAGCTCATCTGCTGCTGAAATCCTAATCCATGCCTTTGTTACCTCTAGATTCAACTTTCCTGGTTGACCTCCCATCTTCCATCCTCCATAAACTTGAGCTCGTCCAAAACTCTGCTGCCCGTCTCCTAACTCGTACCAAGTCCAGCTCACCCTACACTTGCTAACCTACATTGCCTTCTAGTCCGGCAACGCCTCAATTTAAAAATTCTAATTCTTGTTTTTAAATCCCTCCAGGCCTCGCCCCTCCCTATCTCTGTAACCTCCTGCAACCCAACAGCCCTCCCAGAAATTCCTCCAATTCTGGCCACTTGCACATCCCGATTTTCATCGTTCCACCATTGGCAGCCGTGCCTTCAGCTGCCAAGGCCCTAAGCTCTGGAATTCTCTCCCTAAATCGTTCCGCCTCCCTACTTCCCTTTCCTCCTTTAAAACGCTTCTTAAAACCTTCCTCTTTGACCAAGCTTTTGGTAAGTCCACTCCAGGGACTTAAGCACATAAATCTAGGCTGACACTCCAGTGCAGTGCTGAGGGAGCACTGCACTGTCGGAGGTGCCGTCTTTTGGATGAGACATTAAACCGAGGCCCCAGCTGCACCTCTAGGGTGTCCTGGCCAATATTTATCCCTCAAACAGTATAACAAAAGCAGATTATCTGGTCATCATCACATTGCTTTTTGTGGAAGTTGCTTGTGCACAAATTGTTTCCCACATTACAACAATAACTACATTGTACATTCAGTGGCTGTAAAGTGCTTTGAGACGTCTGCTGGTCGTGAAAGGCGCTATATAAACATAGAAACATAGAACATAGAGACTTAGAAAATAGGAGCAGTAGTAGGCCATTCGGCCCTTCGAGTCTGCACCGCCATTCAATATGATCATGGCTGATCCTCTATCTCAACACCATATTCCCGCTTTTTCCCCATACCCCTTGATGCCTTTTGTTTCTCGAAATTTATCCATCTCTCTCTTAAATATGTTCAGTGACTTGGCCTTCAGAGCCTTCCATGGTAGAGAATTCCACTGGTTGACCATCCTCTGAGTGAAGAAATTTCTCCTCATCTCGGTCCTGGGGTTTCTTTGGCCAACGTGTTCACTCCCACAAAAAACAACCATGGGATGTTTAACTACATTAAAGGCGCTACATAAATGCAAGATGTTGTCGTTGTTGAGTGCCACAATGGAGGGCCACAAATAAGAGACGGGAGGAGGAAGGAATGCAGACATCGAAGGCCACGCAAGATGGGGTGGCGGGGGTGTGCGGGAGGAGGGGTGCAGTGTATCCGATTTGTCATCACAAAGTATGTAGTTGGTGCCGTTGAACAGGACAGGTGGAATATCTCCCTAAATAACCTTACCTTGTGACCCCGTCCCCCCAACCACTTCCGTCAAAAGCCTCCGTGGACGTGGCTTCGGTCTCTTACCCTCTACCATGTCAGTGTTGCTGAGAGGACAAGAGAAAGCTTGCTCTTCGACCTCTTTATGTTGCCTTGATCCCTTTGACCGGCTGCTGATGGGACCAAGTGTTACCCAGGATGTATTATCCTGTACAATTTCCCCTCATTCCTGCAGGATAGAAACATAGACATAAAAAAATTGGTGCAGGAGCAGGCCATTTGGCCCTTCGAGCCTGGACCTCCATTAAATATGATCATGGCTGATCATGCAACCCCAGTACTCCACCCCTGCCTTCTCTCCATTCCCCCTGATCCCTTTAGCCGTAAGGGCCACATCTAACTCCCTTTTGAATATGTCCAACGACCTGGACTCCACAGCGTTCTGTGGCAGAGAATTCCACAGGTTCACAACTCTCTTGGTGAAAAAATGTCTCCTCATCTCGGTCCTATATGGCTTACTCCTTATCCTTAGATGTGTCCCCTGGTTCTGAACTTCCCCAACATCGGGAATATTCTTCCTGCATCTAACCTGTCCAGTCCTGTCAGAATTTTATACATTTCTATGAGATCCCCTCTCATTCTTCTAAATTCCAGTGAGTATAAGCCTAGCCGATCCAGTCTTTTCTCATATGTCAGTCCTGCCATCTCGGGAATCGGTCTGGTGAACCTTCGCTGCACTCCCTCAATAGCAAGCACGTCCTTCCTCAGATTAGGAGACCAAAACTGTACACAATACTCAAGGTGTGGTCTCACCAAGGCCCTTACAACTGCAGCAAGACCTCCCTGCTCCTATACTCAAATCCCCTCGCTATGAAGGCCAGCATGCCATTTGCTTTCTTTACTGCCTGATGTACCTGCATGCCTACCTTCAATGATTGATGTGCCATGACACCCAGGTCTCGTTGCGCCTCCCCTTTTACTAATCTGTCGCCATTCAGATAATAATCTGCCTTCCTGTTTTTGCCACCAAAGTGGATAACCTCACACTTATCCACATTATACTGCATCTGCCATGCATTTGCCCATTCACCTAACCTGTCCAAGTCACCCTGCGGCCTCTTAGCATCCTCCTCGCAGCTCGCCCTGCCACCCAGTTTAGTGTCATCAGCAAACTTGGAGATATTACATTCAATTCCTTCGACTAAATCATTAATGTATATTGTAAATAGCTGGGATCCCAGCACTGAACCCTGCGGTACCCCACTAGTCACTGCCTGCCATTCTGAAAAGGACCCGTTTATTCCCACTCTTTGCTTCCTGTCTGCCAAACATTTCTCGATCCACGTCAATACATTGCCCTCAATACCATGTGCCTTAATTTTGCACACTAATTTCTTGTGTGGGTCCTTGTCAAAAGCCTTTTGAATGTCCAAATACACCACATCCACTGGTTCTCCCTTATCCACTCTACTAGTTACATCCTCAAAAAATTCTGGAAGATTTGTCAAGCATGTCTAGAAAATTGGTGCAGGAATAGGCCATTCGGCCCTTCGACCCTGCACCACCAGTCAATGTGATCATGGCTGATCATGCAACTTCAGTACCCCATTCCTGCTTTCTCTCCATACCCCTTGATCCCTTTAGCCGTAAGGGCCACATCTAACTTCCTTTTGAATATATCCAATGAACTGGCCTCAACAACTTTCTGTGGTAGAGAATGCCACAGGTTCACAATTCTCTGAGTGAAGAGGTTTCTCCTCATCTCGGTCCTAAATGGCTTACCCCTTATCCTTTGACTGTGACCCCTGGTTCTGGACTTCCCCAACATTGGGAACATTCTTCCTGCATCTACACTGTCCAATCCTGTCAGAATTTTATATGTTTCTGTGAGATCCACTCTCATTCTTCTAAATTCCAGTGAATATAAGCCTAGTCGATCCAGTCTTTCTTCGTATGTTAGTCCTGCCGTCCCGGGAATCAATCTGGTGAACCTTCGCTGCACTTCCTCAATAGCAAGAATGTCCTTCCTCAGATTAGGAGACCAAAACTGAACACACTATTCAAGGTGTGGCCTCACCAAGCCCCTGTACAACTGCAGTAAGACCTCCCTGTTCCTATACTCAATTCCTTTCGCTATGAAGGCCAACATGCCATTTGCCGCCTTCACCGCCTGCTGTACCTGCATGCCAACTTTCAATGACTGATGTACCATGACACCCAGGTCTCGTTGCACTGCCCCTTTTCCTAATCTGTCACCATTCAGTTAATATTCTGCCTTCATGTTTTTGCCACCAAAGTGGATAACCTTACACTTATCGACATTATTATGCATCTGCCATGCAAGTCTTTCTTTTTCTTAAGCTGTCCTAATGTCTCCTTATGTGGCTCAGTCTCAGATTTTGTTTGATAACTCTCCTGTGAAACGTCTTGGGACGTTTTACTATATTAAAGGTCCTATATAAATGCAAGTTGTTGTCACCAATACATTCATTCAAAATCATATTCTTGAACACATGAAAAGGATGTCTAGCACATGCTGGGAAGTTTGTGCTGTTAATTTAAATGTGGAACCGCTTGGTTTTGATGAACCTGATAAAATAGTGAAGTAAAACCCAACTAACTTACGATACCATGTTTATTCAACAGCTATTACTTGAGCATCTGGAGTGCCTTGTGTCGAGACATGAGCGATCGCTGCGAATGACTGTGGTGAAGCGACAATCGCAATCTCCATCAGGAGTTTCCAGTGAAGTGGAGGTTTTGAAGGCACTGAAATCATTATTTGAACATCATAAAGCTTTGGATGAAAAGGTGAGAAGGTAATTGGTGGGACAGGGAAACAAAAATTATGACTGAGGATCACATTTGTGGCTTTGTGAACTCAAAATGTATGATAAAAAGCAAGGTCAGATTAGCATCCAATTCATTAGAACCACGATCAGAGATCTGCTCGGAAACTCTGCTGAAACTTTTTATAAAAGTGAATCGGTTATATAAGAACATAGGAAATATGAGCTGGAGTAGGCCATTTGGCCCTTCGAGCCTGCTCCACAATTCAACAAGATCATGGCTGATGATCTACCTCAACTCCTCCTTTTTTATTGGTTCCTTGGATATGGGCGTCGCTGGCAAGGCCAGCATTTATTACTCATTCCTAATTGCCCTCGAGAAGGTGGTGGTGAGCCGCCTTCTTGAACCACTGCAGTCCATGTGATGACAGTGCTGTTACAGAGGGAGTTCCAGGATTTTGACCCAGCAACGATGAAGGAATGGCGACATATTTCCAAGCCAGGATGGTGTGTGACTTGGAGGGGAACTTGCAAGTGAAGGTGTTCCCATGCGCCTAGTGCCCTGGTCCTTCTAGAGGTCACGGGTGTTGCCGAAGAGGCATTGGCGAGTTGCTGCAGTGCATCTTGTAGATGGTACACACTGCAGATTTATTGTGCCAGTGGTGGACGAAGTGAATGTTTAAGGTGGTAAATGGGGTGTCAATCAAGTGGGCTGCTTTGACCTTCCCACACTATCCCCGCATCCCTTAATTCCCTTTGTTCCCAAAAATGTATCAACCTCTGTCTTGAATATACTCAACGATTGAGCAACCATAGTTCTCTGCGTAGAGAATTCCAAAGATTCACAACTCTTTCAGTTGAAGAAATTTCTCCTCATATCAGTCCTAAATGGTCGACCTCGTAGTCTGAGACCGTGTCCCCGTGTTCTAGATTCCCCAGCCAGGGGAAACATTTTCTCAGCATTCACCCTGTCAAGCCCCTTAAGGATGTTATATGTTTCAATTAGATCACCTCCCATTCTTCTGAGCTCTAGGGAATATAAGACTAGTCTACTCAAACTCTCATCGGGCAATCTGCTCATCCCAGGAAACAGTCTCATGAGCCTTCGTTGCATTCATTCTTAGGCCAGTATGTCTTTCCTTAGGCAAGGAGATTAGAAATGTACACAGTACTCCAGGTGTGGCCTCACCAATGCCTTGTATAATTGTAGTAAGATTTCTTTACTCTTACACTCTAATCCCTTTGTAACAAAAGATAACATATCATTTGCTTTCCTAATTGCTTGCTGTAAGTGCATGTTAACTTTCTGTGATTCATGTACAAGGACACACAGGTCCCTCCAAATGCAAACTTATCTCAGTCTCTCATCATTCAAATAATATTCTGCTTTCTTGTTTTTCTTACCGAAGTGGATAACTTCACACTTTGTCACATTGTATTCCATTTGCCATGTTCTTGCCCACTCAGTCAACCTGTCTATATCTCTCTGCAGCCTCTTTGCGTCCTCCTCACGACTTACTTTTCCACCTAACTTTGTATCCCTTTGTAACTCCTTCTCCAACGCCTCTCCACCATCATCCAGCTGGGTGGTTCCATTCTTATCTATCAAATCGTAGCCAGATTACGGTTGCAACGATTTCACTTCCCACTCCCGCACCGTTACCTCTGGTGTCCCCCAAGGATCTGTCCTTGGCCCCCTCCTATTTTTCATCTACCTGTTGCCCCTTGGCGACATCATCTGAAAACACAGCTTCAGTTTTCACATGTACGCTGATGACATCCAGCTCTACCTAACCATCACTTCTCTCGACCCCTCCTCGGACTCTAAATCCAGTTCTGGATGAGCAGAAATTTTCTCAAATTGAATATTGACAAGACAGAAGCCATTGTTTTTGGTCCCCACCACAAACTCCGTTCCATAGCCACTGACGCCATCCCTCTCCAAATTCTGTCTGAGGCTGAACCAGACTGTTTGCAATCTTTGTGTCATATTTGACTCTGAAATGAGCTTTCGACCACATATCTGCAGCATAACTAAGACTGCCTATTTCCACCTCCGTAACATCACCCATCTCTGCCATTGCCTTAGCTCATCCGCCGCTGAAGCTCTCAGCCATGCCTTTGTTACTTCTAGACTTGACTATTTCAACGCACTCCTGGCTGGCCTCCCACATTCTACCATACCCTACGTAAACTAGAGATGATCCAAAACTTGGCTGCCTATGTCCCAACTCGCACCAAGTCCCGCTCACCCATTACCCCTGTACTCGCTGACCTACATTGGCTCCCCGTGAAGTAACACCTTGATTTAAAAATTCTCATCCTCGTTTTCAAATCCCTCCATGGCCTCATCCCTTCCTATCTCTATAATCTGCTCCAGCCCCACAACCTTCCGAGATTTCTGCGTTCCTTTAATTCTGCCCTCTTGAGCATCCCGGATTATAATCACTCAACCGTTGGTGGCTGGTACCTTCTGTTGTCTAAGCCCTAATCTCTGGAATTCCCTGCCTAACCCTTTCCGCCTCGCTACCTCTCTTTCCTCATTCAAGATGCTCCTTAAAACCTACCTCTTTTACCAAACTTTTGGTCACCTGTCCTAATCTCTCCTTATGCGGCTCAGTGTCAATTGTTTTTATCTCAACATACTCCTGTGAAGCGCCTTGGGACGTTTCACTATGTTAAAAACACTATATAAATACAAGTTGTTGTTGTATCATCAGCAAACTTGGATACATTACACTCAGTCCCTTCATCTAAGACATTGACATAGATTGTAAATAGCTGAGGTGCAAGCACTGATCCTTGCGGTACCCCGCTAGTTACAGCCTGCCAACCTTAAAAAGTCCTGTTTATTCCTACTTTTGGTTTTCTGTCCATTAACCAATCCTCAATCCATGCTAATATATTATCTCCAATCTCGAGTCCCAATTTTGCATAATAACATCTTATGTGACACCTTATCAAATGCTTTTTGAAAATCCAAATACATTACATCAACTGGTTCACCCTTATCCATCCTACTAGTTGCATCTTGAAAAAACACTAACAGATCTGTCAAACACAATTTCCCTTTCATCAAACCATGTTGATTCTGCTCAATCATATTTCAATTTTCTAAGTGCCCTGTTACCACGACGCTAATAATAGATTTTAGCAATTTGCCCTCTAATCCATTTTGCTTCCAACATAAGTGCTTTGGCCATGGGAATACGTTATTCTGTTATGGAAGTCAAACAGTGTACTTAAAATATTTCAGGTGATGCTTCTTTAAATGCTTGAGGTCAGATTACAGTTACCCATTTACTTGAGACCTGAACTGGAATTGGAACTGACCACCAAAGTCACAATGTGATTGACAATCACTGCATGTAACTGAGTTTTGACTGAGTATGTCCAAATGCTGAGAGATGGGAACGCCTGACATTCTCATTAAATGTTAAAGCTTTGCTTGTAGCTCTGAAGGCATCAATGGTTCCAGGAATGAGGGACTTCAGTTACGTGGATAGATTGGAGAAGTTGGGGTGGTGGTTCTGAGAGTAAAGAAGATTGAGAGGAGATTTGACAGAGGTGTTCAAAATCATGAGGGGTCTAGACAGAGTGGATAGAGAGAAACTGTTCACATTGGCGGGAGGGTCGAGAACCAGAAGACACAGACTTAAGGTGATTGGCAGAAGAACCAAAGACGACGTGAGGAAAAACTTTTATACGCAGCAGGTGGTTAGGATCTGGAATGCACTGTTTGAAAGGGTGGTGGAAACAGATTCAATTGTGGCTTTCAAAAGGGAATTGGATAAGTACTTGAAAGAAAATAATTTGCAGGGCTGCAGGGAAAGGGTGGGGAAATGGGACTAGCTGAAGTGCTCTTGCAGAGAGCTGGCACGGGCTGAATGACCTCCTTCTGTGCTGTAACCAATCTATGATTCAATCACTGAAATAATGAAGACTTATAAATTGAATATTTGTTATTTGACAGATACCAAGTGGAATTGTGTTTATTTCTTTGCTGCAATTTTCATTATGTGTGATCTGCTGTTAATCCATTTTGCATCCAACTTAAATGCTGTGCCATGGGAATACTGTATTCTGTTGTGGTACTCCTCTGCATATGAATGAGAATAAACAATGTTGCATAAAAGCAAAATGGATGCTCTAAGTGCTGGCCTAGAATAATGGGATTTAATAACCAATTCCTCAGATTGCCTCCATTATCAAAGAATCATGATTATAGACTCACTGGGAAACTCCTGTTAAAAAGGGATTTTGTTCTAGGACTGTAAACTGTAATTGAAATACTTTGGGTGATGGCTTTTTAAATACTGCTGTCGCCCATTTACTAGAATTGTGAATTGTGACTGACCATCAAAATCTCTGTGGTTGACAGCCCACAGGTGCGACTTTGCTTTTTACCCAACCACCTGTGGCTAATTTCTGGGATAGATAGATTGCAAGCCATATAGATTGGCTTTGTCGGGAATTTCACCCAATCTATTGGGAATGTGAGCCAATCCAAAGTCAGCTACTCTCCTACAGGGAGATAACTGGTTCAGATTCTACTGGCACAATGTGAGGAATAATATTCTTACATAAATTGAAGTTTATTTGCAGGGCTTTGAATTACTCATCTGTAAATTAAGTTGACGACAGTACATTTTTAAATTTGCATCTACATAAACAAATGTAGAGGTGTCGGTGTAAACCGAGTGTACAACTATTTTCCCTCTATAGTTTGAAAGGTCGTATTGCTGGATTTCAGATATCTTATATTGCAAACCTTTTTTGTAAGTAACAGTGTATTTTTAATTCAATCAGTGAAATAAACTATATTTAGTTCCATCACAATTTGCTTGCACGTTAAAGAGGCCATTTGGCCTATTATGTCTGTGCTAGCTTTATGCTAGAGCAGTCCAAAACCAATCCTACTATGCTCTCTGCCCATATCTCTGGTTTCAAATAATTATCCAGTTTTCCCTTAAAGACACATGGTCTCTGCATCAGCTCTTCCCTGTTGCAGAGTTTTGCATGCCCAGTATAAAGGCATTTCTCCTAACCTCTCTCTCTTCGTTTTAAATTGATGAACCCTCATTATCTGATTCCCCAACCAGAGAAAATAGTCTTTCCCTATTCACATTATTAAAACCTTTGTGTAATTAAAAAAAAACTCTATTAAATTTCCTCTTGGCGTTCCCTGCTACCAGTGGAAATAGTCTTCGGGGGGGCGAAATTCGGGTACTTTGCATCTCCTGCTAGCTCCCATGAGAGGGCGCTAACGAGGCCAAAATGAGTTTTTGCCTGCGCGCAGCGAGAACAGCGCTCCCCCACTAAATTGGGCAGGGATTTTGCGGCGGCGGTAACCGTCAATACCCCATTCGGCTGCACCTGGCGATGATGATGTCATTGCCGTGCACAATGTCCCGTTACTGCCCCGGAAGCTAAATTCAGTTGCGTCCCCTATGTTCCCACCTGGCGCTGGCAACGACAGTTTCAGCTGTCGAGTTTCAGTTGGGAGTCGGCCGGAGGAGCGCTATTCAAATACGCCATGTTTTCAGCTTACTTCCACATAGACAGGCAGGCTTTTTGACAGATTTCAGCGATTTTCAGTTGAAGGAGTGTTCTGGCTGTTAAACATTCCTGTCTTTCATTGAGGGCAGATTTGAAATGACAACATTTATATGGTTTCATGGGGCTGTGTTGACACTCGACCTCCTGCTCCGACGTCATCGTCGGAGGCAACTTTGGCAGAGAGAAAGGCAGGATGAATGACTGTGAAATGTCATCAGAGGGCGGAGGTCCAACAGGGCTGTCAACAGGAGACCTGACCCTCTCAGGGTATTCCGGCAGCAGTTCTCCTACATCAATTTTACTGCGGAGCAGTGTGCTTGAAGGTTGCGCTTCAGTAAGGACGTGGTCACAGAGCTCTGCCACCTCTTACAACCAGTCCTCGAACCTCAGACCAGGGTGAGAATGGCTCTCTCAGTGGCAGTCAAGGTCACCATCGCGCTCAATTTCTTCGCCAGCGAATCCTTCCAGTGTGCAACAGGAGACATCTCCAACATCTCCTAGTTTATCGTCCATTGCACCATCTGCGAGGTCACAGATGCTCTCTACAGAAGGAGAAGGGACTACATTTCCTTCCCCATGCCCATAGAGAAGCAGCTGAAGCATGCATGTGGCTTTGCCAGGATAGCAGGCATCCCCATGGTGCAGGGCGCCATTGACGGCACCCACGACGCTTTACGGCACCGCATATCAATCCTGACATATTCCGTAACCTCAAAGGCTTCCACTCACTTAATAGTGTGTGGCCACACACGCTGAATCCTCACCGTCAATGCCCGCTATCCTGGCAGCAGCCACGATGCATTCATCCTGCGCCAGACCGGTGTGCCAGCTCTCTTCCAGCCACCACATCAAGCTTGCAGCTGGTTGGTCGGAGACAAGGGCTATCCGTTTTCCACCTGGCTCATGACTACCATCTACAACCCCAATACTCCTGCCCAGTACTGAGAGCCATGCCGCCACCAGGAACATCATTGAGCAGACCATTGGAGTGCTCAAGCAATGGTTCTGCTGCTTTGACCGCTCGGGAGGAGTCCTCCAGTACTCGGCTGAGCGGGTGTCCCTTTTCGTCGTCGTTTGCTGCATGCTGCACAACTTGGCCATCATGAGGGTGCAGCAATTACCACCTTCCACCACCTCTGGAGGAAGAGGAGGAGCAAGAGGAGGATGAGGAGGGGCAGCAACGGAGGAGGCAGCCACTCAATCACGATTCTCCAAGGGCGGTCCGCGACCATCTCATCAGACTTCGGTTCCAGTGAATTCCATCCCACTTCCCGGTTCCTCTTCAAGTCCCCATCAGCACATTCATTTCCCCTTCGATACCACAGTCCCAGAACTGAAATGAGAGACACCACCAAAGATACAACATTCCCATTAAAATTTATCTCATAACACTTAACAGCATCATAAACAACAAATATATTTAACAATCACCCTTGTGCAATTCCTTATATCCCCTCTTGACACTCGGTTTAACTATTCCAGAGCGCCTCCGCAGTGTGTCCCCTGTGGCTGCAACAAGACTGGTGGAAGGCTTCTGAGTGTTGGAGCCAGACTGCAGATGGCCTTGCAGGACGCCCGCTCGATCAGTTCTGGGCCTAGAAGGCCCGGCTGTAGACTACACTACCTCAGGCTGGGCGGCAGCAGTCTGGGCTGTCTGGGTGACAGGCAGCGACAAGTTCAATGGTGGAGTGGCAGTGGTAGGATCAGGAATGCTGTAATCCTGAGAGAGGACAGCAGGTTCCTGCTCCACTGACCTACTGCCACTCCCTCGGGGCAGCACCTTAGCATCCCCACCAATCTGCTGGAGCACAGATTGATGGCCTGCTGCAACACCATGAGATCCCTGGTCGACTGGTAGATCCAGCGGCGATGGCAGCAGTCAGAGCCCACATGGCAGCCAGCTGAGACTGCATGACAGCTGTCTGAGCTTTGATGCCACCAACCATTGTCTGCATTACAGCAGTAAGACGTTGCGTTGCTTCCACTTGTGCTGCAATGGAAGCTGCCACATTGCCCATGACATGCGTCATGAGGTCTGGATCCGCACGGTCTCTCTGGGAGTCTAGCATTGTCTGCAGATTGGAAATGTTGGACTCCATGGTGTGCGCAGAGCTCTGTGCAATGTTGGAGGGGATATTCTCTATGCTCTTTATCAAAGCAAAGAGTTTCTCGGGCACTCTTGCCATTGCACCTATCATGTTGGAGTGCATGGCCATCAACCTTCTTGTGAACGGTTCTACATCGAGGTCCTCATCTGAGTCCTGTGCAGCAGAACTCGTGTGAATTCTCCTTCTGGGGAGCTGGCTCTCATTGTACCCTTTCCCCTTGATCTCGCTAGGCCCTGGTGCATCACCCAGTGCAGACCCCTTTGCTAAGCTAACCTCCAAGGACTGCATAGTGCCAGTCTCTGAGCTGGTGCCTGAAGGTGAGAGATGCAATGATGCAGTGCTTGGGTCCTCCTCCTCCTCTTCTCCCTCCTCGGTGTGATGGGGGGTTCAGGTACAGGCTGTACATCTGCTAGCTGATTATCTCAAAGCATAAATGTCACAAGACTTACATTAAGGTGAGGGCAGAGGGGCAGGAATGGAGCAAGAAAGGCAGACAGTATAAGGAGCTGGAAAGTGATAAAACCTTCACGTGTGACGGCGGAGTGGGATGAGAAAAGGAGAAGAAATAAAGATATCGTTGCCCCCAGTGGCGTCGACGTCTCCGCCAGCCACTGTACCCATCATCTGCAGGCCAATGAGCCACAACACTCGCTCCTCCTGCAGTTGAGCTTCACCCCTGCTAGTCCTCTGCTGCTCCCTCCGATTATGTGCTGTTTTGTCCTGCAAAAGATAGGAACTTTTGTGAGTAAGAGTCCAGCTATGTATGTGGGAGATATGCCTGCCATCATTGAATAACAGTGAATGTAGGCAAGGTGTGAGATGAGGATGCGAGTTTGACTAGCTGCACATGTTTGGTAATTGAGTGGCGGGGGAGTGGTGGTTTGCTCAGTGTGCACAGACAGAGTTTCAGAGGCTGGTATGTAGGAGGTGTGAAAGCATGTACTCACCTTGACCACCCGACTGAGGTTGTTGAACTTCTTCTGGCACCGTGAGAGGGTTTGATCGACTTCAGTGCTGGCTGACACCTCCTCCCTGCAGTGCCCCACTGAGATCATTAGTGCCTCATTTACCACCCCCCTTCCTTCCTGGGGCACTAAAGCCCAATTTAGCAGAAGTTAGCAATCGTTTGCGCCTGGCACTAACTTTTCAAAATGTTAAGAGTTAGCACCCCAAATGGGGCGCCATCGAATTCCATCCCCGGTATTTCAAGTCTCTCCTCATAACTATAGTGTCCCATTCTCAGGATTATCCTGGTAAATCTATGCTGTAGAGCATATACAGGTCATTCTCTACAGTCAAACTCTGCAGCTTTAATGTCTTTTCTATAAAATGGCACCTGAAACTGCACACAGTGCTCTAGTGTTTTGTAGAGATTAATAATTATCTTTACCTCGTGTACTCTATGGCACTATTTATAAAACCCAAATATTGTTGGCTATTTTTAATGATTTTAAGTAGCACTTTAAGGCAATTATGCATTTGGACTTCCAGATCTCGCCATTCATCCACGCACTTCAACATCTATCCATGCCCAACAGACTCGTTTCTCTCAGAGGCAACATTTCTATTCAAGATTGGCCTTGGACTGATTTGAGTGTTCTCTTTAACGAAAGCTGCTGTGATCTTTTAATTTACTGGATTAAAAAGAGGATAATTGTTTTTTTATACAGGTCATTTTCACAGTTCTGACTACTGGTTCAAAATGGGGCAATATAAAATAATATATTTTAGAAGTAAAAATAATCATAGGAAATACACCTTAAAGGATAACATTTTCAAGGAGAGAAGAACAGAGGGACCTTGATGTGCAGATGCATAGATCATTCCAAGTGACAGCGCAAATCGATAAGGCTGTAAAAGAGGCAAAGTGAATCCTCAGTTTTGCATTTAGAAGCATAGAGTACACAATCAACGAGGCAACTGTTGGAGTATTGCATACAGTTGTGGCCACCCGATTATAGGAAGCGTGTAAAAGTAATGGAAGCACAGAGTCAATAAGGTATTGCCAGATATAAGTAATCACAGTTGTGACAAAAGATTTGAGAAGTTGGGGCTTTTTAAACTAGAGCTGAGAAAGTTTATGGATAGTCTGATGCAGGTCTTTAAGGTTATACAGTTATGATTAGGTAAATAATAATTATTTCCATTGATCAGTCAGATGGTAACAAGAGAACACCATTTGAAGATAATCACTAAGAATTAAAGGACAGATTTCTCTGCCACAAACTGTTGAAGCAAAATCCATAACTTATTTAAATGGAACATAGTGATTTGAAAAAGAGAAATGTTAAAGAGTATGGGGAGTGCAGGAGAGACCATTTAAATTAGCTGGCACATCTGGTGAGAATTGAGGACAAAAAATCAATGTGCTGAATGGCCTATTTTCTGCACTGCGACATTCTGTGATGCTGAGTTGCAATGGACTGAATGGCAATATTTTCTGTAATGTTACTTCCTTAAACCCCTCAATATTGTCATTCTTTAAAATGAATTCCTAAACTCAATAACTAAGAACAGTCTACCTAATTCTGTCAAACTGTGTGTGTATTCTAGTGCTTATAAAAAGTTCAAATCATAAATATGTCCATTAAATTTAATTAAAACATAAATTCTGTTTAGCTGCTGAGCTATTGCCTCATCAGTCAAACAGATTGGATTAATAAATTAAACTGTGGGAATAAATACTTCAACAAAAATTGACAAACTTCAGGATCAGTCATGACCTAATGTACTGGTCTAGGATATTACATTGCTAAAGTGGGAATGTTCCCAAGGCAGTGACCAAATCATGATCTGGTGAGAGAGTAAGGTGATGCATTATGCTGTAGAATACTGAAATGTCAGGTTTCTAAATGCAATTCCCCACATGATGAATTCCCAATCTGCGTATTTTTGGAGTGACTCCTGTAGTGGCATGACTCATGGAGCCCATTAGCATTCTGCTTAGATTAATAGCTTCTTTATCTGTCCACATAAAGCTCATCCAGACAAAGCTCATAATCAATGAGCATTCAACCTGCTGGCATATCAGAAACTTGGGTGGTGTTGATACAAGAAAATTGAAATGTGGCACAGAAGAGATAAAATAGAAAGTGACTGATAGCCATGTACAGCAGACTGCGTTCTTAACATGAGCTGCCACTGATCTCCAACTGTTAATATCACATGGAGCTTCCTGAAGAATCACCATGGAGCTTGAGCACACAGCATGAGTTGAGAACAGGCCTGTTTGTTGCTGCTTGTCACAGTATTTTATTTTAAAGCAATTGGTACTTCTTATCCATTTTAATTAATGGTACTGATCAGTTTATTGATGAGCTGAACAAACAACAATGTGCCAAATAGGAGATTGCTTTATATCCTGTGTAATGTCCTTACACAATACCACAAATCCACACGAGGCACATTTTATGGACAAGGTCACTCCATGACCTGAACCTTTATTCACAGGACCAAGAAGTGATGACCCTGCGTGGGATCTCCCTTTATATACCTGGATGACCAGGTGAGGAGTATCTCCCACAAGTCCACCCCCTGTGGTCAAGGTGTGCATTTCTTATGTATATACAGTATTGCAGTGTTGTTACATAAAGGTTACATACATGACATCACCTCCCCCTCAACATCTTATTGGGATCATAGGTTAAGTCTCTCGGGTGGTCTGCGCTCTCTTGTAGAGCGCCGCAGTTGGGGCTCTGGTTGTTGAGCATTGGTATGCGTGTCTGTCACCTGTGGTGATTCCGGCCGTTCCGGGCTGATCGCCGGGACTGTGCATGCTGCTGAATGTTCTTGTTGCTCGTTCACTGGCGGTGGTGTGAAAACCATCTCATGATCTTCCTCAGGTTCCTCAGTGTCCATGCTGACCTTTTTTTACTTGGTCCAGATGCTTGCGGCATATCTGTCCATTGTTAACTTTAACCACTATGACCCTATTCCCCTCTTTGTCTATTACAGTAACCTCAAGCCATTTGGGCCCCAAAGCGTGATTGAGAACAAATACGGGGTCATCAATTTCTATACATCTCCCCCTTGAATTTCGGTCATGGTACTCGTTTTGGGACTGGCGCTTGCCCTCAACAATGTCGGACAGGACTGGATGAATGAGGGACAGCTGAGTTTTGAGCGTTCGTTTCATGAGTAGCTCCGCGGGCGGGACCCCCGTGAGCGAGTGCGGTCGGGACCTATAGGCCAGCAGGAGGCGCGATAGGCGGCATTGAAGGGAGGGTCCTTGAATCCGGAGCATGCCTTGTGTTAAGATTTGGACCGCACGTTCCGCCTGGCCATTGGAGGCCGGCTTGAACGGTGCTGTCCTGACATGGTTAATGCCATTACCCGACATGAACTCTCGGAATTCGTAGCTTGTGAAACATGGGCCATTATCGCTAACAAGGATGTCCGGCAAGCCGTGGGTCACCAAGACCACGTGCAGACTCTCCACAGTGGTGGATGTTGTGCATGAATTCAAAATGATGCACTCGATCCATTTCGAGTACGCATCAACCACAATGAGAAACATTTTTCCCATGAACGGGCCCGCGTAGTCTACGTGAGTACATAACCATGACCTGGTGGGCCAGGACCACGGGCTCAGCGGGGCCTCCCTGGGGGCATTACCTAGCTGGGTACACGTCGTGCACCTGCGAACACAGTGTTCCAGGTCTGAATCAATTCCTGGCCACCACACATGTGACCGAGCTATGGCCTTCATCAGCACGATGCCTGGGTGCTCGCTGTGGAGTTCCCTTATGAATGCTTCCCTGCCCCTCTGGGGCATGACTACCCGGCTGCCTCATAGTAGGCAGCTGACTTGGATGGAGAGCTCATCCATCCGTCTGTGAAACGCTCTGACCTCCTTGTGGCATGCTCCGTGTGCGGGTGCCCAATCCCCAGTCAGGACACATTTCTTAATCAAGGATAGGAGGGGATCTCTGTTGGTCCAGATTTTAATCTGGCGGGCTGTGATGGGGGAGCCTGCACTGTCAAAGGCATCGACAGCCATGACCATCTCAGCGCTTTGCTCCGCTGCCACCTCAGTGGTGGCCAGTGGAAGCCTGCTGAGCGCGTCAGCATAGTTTTCGGTGCCGGGCCGGTGCCGGATGGTGTAGTCATACGCAGCGAGCGTGAGAGCCCATCGCTGTATGCGAGCTGATGCATTAGCATTGACAGCCTTGCTGTCTGACAGCAGGGATGTTAACGGCTTGTGGTCCGTTTCTAATTTGAACCTCCTGCCAAAAAGGTACTGATGCATCTTTTTCACCCCATAGACACATGCGAGTGCTTCCTTCTCAACCATCCCATATCCCCGTTCAGCTTGAGAGAGCGACCTGGAGGCATAAGCCACAGGTTGTAATTGGCCCTCAGCGTTACCCTGCTGCAACACGCACCCAACCCAATAGGACGATGCATCATACGTCAGAACCAATTTCTTACGGGGGTCGTACAGGGTCAACAACTTATTTGAACAAAGTAGATTCCGCGCCCAGTTGAAAGCCCATTCCTGACAGTCCCCCCAAAACCAATCGTAACCCTTACGCAGGAGCACGTGTTGCGGCTCCAACAATGTGCTTAAGTTCGGCAGAAAGTTTCCGAAATAGTTCAAGTGTCCCAGAAATGAATGCAACTCCGATGTGTTGCAGGGCCTGGGCGTTTATTGAATCGCCTCCATTTTGGACTCAGTCGACCGAATCCCATCTGCAGCAACCCTCCTGCCCAGGAACTCAACTTCAGGAGCCAAAAACACACATTTAAACTTCTTGAGTCGCAGGCCTACCCGGTCCAGTCGGCGTAGCACCTCCTCCAGGTTATGGAGGTGTTCCTCGGTGTCACGACCGGTGATGAGGATGTTGTCCTGAAATACGATTGTTCCGGGAATGGATTTGAGCAGGCTTTCCATGTTTCTTTGAAAAATCGCGGCCGCTGATCGAATGCCAAATGGACACCTGTTGGAAACAAACAGTCCCTTGTGCATGGTAATGGTGGTCAGTAGTTTAGATTCGTCGGCCAGTTCTTGGGTCATATAGACTGAAGTGAGGTCCAACTTGGTGAACAGCTGCCACCTACCAGCGTGGCAAAAAGGTCCTCCGCTCTCGGGAGCGGGTATTGGTCTTGTAGGGACACCTGGTTGATAGTGGCCTTGTAGTCGCCATAGATCTTGACCGAGCCGTTCGCTTTTAGGACGGGAACGATGGGGCTCGCCCAGTCGCTGAATTCAACGGGCGAGATGATGCCCTCTCTCAGCAACCAGTCCAACTCGCTTTCAATTTTCTCCCGCATCACATACGGCACAGCTCTGGCTTTGTGGTGCACTGGTCTGGCATCCGGGGTGATGCATATCACTACTTTGGTACCTTTGAACGTCCCGACGCCAGGTTGAAATAGTGATTCAAATTGCTGTAGGACTTGTGAGCATGAACTCCGCTCCACAGATGACATGGCGTGCACATCCCCCCCTTTTCCAGTTCATCTCAGCTAACCAGCTCCTCCCCAACAGTGTGGGACCATTGCCTGGGACAATCCAGAGCGGCAGCCGGTTCACCAATCCATTGTGTGTGACCGCCAACAATGCACTGCCTAGCACTGGAATGATTTCTTTGGTGTACGTCCGTAATTGCGTCTCAATGCATTCTAGTTTGGGTCTGCTGGCTTTGAGTGGCCACAGCTTTTCAAATTGTTGAACACTCATGAGTGACTGGCTGGCCCCTGTGTCCAGCTCCATGCGTACAGGGATGCCGCTTAATAAGACTTTCATCATCATGGGTGGCATTTTGGTATATGAGCTGTGAATGTTTGCCACATGAACCCGCTGAACTTCAGCGTCCATTGATTTGCCCCAAGCATCATCCTGCCTCACAGACCCCTCATCTGGTTCATCCACCTCTTATATAAGCCTGGTTACAGGCTTTCTGCACATTCTTGCTAAATGGCCACTGAGGTTACAATTTCTGCAGACGAACTGTTAAAACCTGCAAGTCCTGGCAGCTTGTCTGCCCCCATACCTCCAGCATTAACTGAGATTCCCATTGTTGTGAACAAAAGAGCTGTTGCAAGGCATTCCTCGCTGATTGTCCCTTTGACTGCTCTTGAGCTCCCTGTTAGTGGGTGTCAATGGCCCCATCCCGAGCTGCATTGTCCACTGGGGTGGGGGGGGCGTAAATGTCCATTCAGCCTGCCATTGTCTCTGTTGGAGACATACTCTTGGGTCTATTTCTGCCTGGGGTGTGTTGAACTATCCTTGCCTGCCTACGGGGCTCTGTGTCGCGTTTATGATATTGACTCCTGATCCATCGCCATGTTGGAGGCAGAATTGCACGCGTATATTATCTTGGTTTCCTCCTCCCATGCCATAAAAGTCTGAGCCATCAACGCCGCCGCTTCCAAGGTCAAGTCCTTGGTCTCAATTAGCTTTCTGAAAATCCCAGCATGACCGATGCCCTCAATAAAGAAATGCCTTAGCATCTCCCCCCTGCAGGCGTCTGTGAACTTACATAGGCTGGCCAAGCGCCGGAGGTCCGCAACGAAATCTGGTATGCTCTATCCTTCCTGACGTCGGTGGGTATAAAATCTGTGTCGGGCCATGTGTATGCTGCTTGCTAGTTTGAGGTGCTCACCGATTAGTTTGCTGAGCTCTTCAAAGGTTTTGTCCGCTGGCTTCTCGGGTGCTAGCAGGTCTTTCATGAGCACGTAAGTCTTAGGTCCACAGCTGGTCAGCAGATGAGCCCTTCACTTGTCGGCCGCTGCATCTCCCAGCCTGTCCTTCGTGACAAAACTCTGCTGAAGCCTTTCAATGAAATCGTCCCAGTCCTCACCAACACAGTACCGTTCATCTGTGCTGTCGGTGGCCATTCTCATGGGTCGTTGATTCCCGTTTCTCATCGCCAATGTAATGTCCTTACACAATACCACAAATCCACACGAGGCACATTCTATGGACAAGGTCACTCCATGACCTGAGCCTTTATTCACAGGACCAAGAAGTGATGACCCTGCGTGGGATCTCCCTTTGTATACCTGGATGACCGGGTGAGGAGTGTCTCCCACAAGTTCACCCCCTGTGGTCAAGGTGTGCATTTCTTACGTATATACAGTATTGCAGTGTTGTTACATAAAGGTTAGATACATAACACCCTGAATATATGATTCTAACTAATCTTTCTTTACTGTATTTATGGGGTTACTTTAAATTCTTCACTTGCTTCCTGGTGATCCTTTTGTCTCCTGAGATGGATTCAGGGTTCATACTCTTCGTGATATTTATGCTGTTTGAATTATTCCCAAAGCTCTCATTGTCACAAACCCTTATCGACTGCCCCTTTGAAGTCTGTTGTGCTACCATGCTCACAATTTATTAAGAAAACCATTCACAGTGTCGCATAAATGATGAGCACAGTTTTTCTCCGTCCCTCCTTCCTGGTCTCCCAGCATCATGGCTAGCTCAGCATTCAATTATTCTGGCACATTTAGATCACAGCAAAGGAGTTTTTGCTTCATGGAAAAGCTTAACTGGCATTATATATCCGGAGTCAGATTGGCTTTGGAGCATACTTCAGCACAGAGTAAAGTTTCCAGCAGTTTTAGTCCTCAGGTTGAAATTCAGCAGTACAGTATAAGATGGAGCTTCCCATGGTTTGGGTTATGGTCAGACTTGTATCAAACGCGCTGTTCCATGATGGCATTTGTTCTATAGTGTGGCAGCATATTGACATCAGATGTGCACCTATTCAGAGACTGGAAACCCACTTAGGAATCACCAACTAAATCATACCTGTGAGTGACAGTAGGCATTAGATTTATGCAACCATTTGTGCACTTGAAAATGAATTGATCTCTCATCGTAGTGTGCAATATAACCACGCCCTTAGAGGGTGTTGTTCCCACATCTGTGCAGCTTAATGATTGTCTGCTGCGGGGTCATGCTTCTATCCCCAATGCACCTAATAGCTCTTCATGACAGCATGGCTAAGATAGGTAATTTGCTATACTAGGTGGCTGTGGGTGTGAAGCTGGGTCTTACCGTTCCTCAGCACAACATGTTGCTCTAGTACTGCGCTGCCCCAACTCTCTTTCCACGTGTTCAGTTTTATTAATTTAACCTACAACGATGAACCACAAAGTCCTAGAATGCATTTCCTCTTTTTAATTCCTCAAGGTTCGTGAGCGTCTCCGAGTTGCACTGGAGAGGGTATCGACGCTGGAAGAACAACTGTCTTCAGCCAACCAGGAGGTAGGACTGTAAATTTCTACAAGGTTGCTTTGTTGCCTGTCATAACAAAAGCATTAAAGAGTTTAACTATAGATTTGAGACTCGGAGGAAAATTGAAATCTGTTGAGGTGCACTTTGTTTTCTGTGTCGTTTCATTTAGAAAGTACTGACCTCGTAATAGTTATTCTGCACACTTCCTATTCACTCTATCAAATGGAGCCTACAGACAGATCATTTACATCTAGCATCTTTCTGTTCCTTTTGTTTCAAACAATGCAGTTATGTATAAATAGATTGAATTAACCCTTCCCTGTTAAATAAATGCAACCACCATATGGTTAGTGCAACCAAAGCAGTTTGCAGTGCTTTAAGCTGAAATAAAATGTTCTAGCATTCACTTAATATAGGGTTGTCCATCTTTTGAGTGGGCTGCACAGGTAGTTCTGTATTTCAAAATAAAAGTTCACTTTTTCTTTCTTCATTTACTTCTGACCCCTGTTGTGGAGGCAGTAATTATTAAAAACTATTAAGTTTTCAATAAATTTTCATCAGCATCAAAACAAGCATCAGAACCTGAGTAATAATTCCACCAAGGCTGCCAACTCTGGCTGGACATTGCTGGAGTTTTCATCACATGACCTCATGCCTCCAAATATCCCAGCCAGTCAAGTGGCCTTTTTTTTCTCGCCTCCAATTTTTTTAAATAACTGAAACGAAAGTGTGTAAAGAAAATGAACCATACACACAAAATTTTTAATGTTCTGATGAATTTTATCCTGGGCTGCTCGTGGCAATGTCCGAGAGATTAAGCTTCAATTCTTGGAGACTCCAGGGAAATTCCACCCTATGTTCTATGCCTTCATCTCCCACAAATCCTACCATCTAGCCAGTTTGCACATGTCTAAAGATTACGACCTTGCTTGCACAGCTTACAAATTTCAGTAGAGAGAGGTTATTTAGAACAAGTTGAGCATTTGTATATATAATGTCCTCACAAAAAGCAACTGCAGCTCTATTGCAAAAGTAAAACACTGCGGATGCTGGAAATCGGAAACAAAAACAGAAAATGCTGGGAATACTCAGCAGGTCAGGCAGCGTCTGTGGAGAGAGGAACAGAGTTAATGTTTCACGTTGTTGAAGTGTAGTTTCGGACGAAGGTAGAAGATATAAATACGAGGTTTGATTTCATACTGTATTGAAATTGGTGGCTGAAAGTAACCTTCACAGTTGGCTTCCATGCAAAGAACAAAATGCAGCTTTGTGGCTCCAGTCTGCACTTTTGAGTGCCATGAAGTAATTGCACCCACCATCACAGTTAACATTTAGTACAACAATTAATTTCAAGGTGCAGCATTGCGAAGAATGGGCTTGCTTTCCACATGCGTCTAGAGGGACTGTTTTATTTTCTCTCCACTTCCATCCTTTAATAATGAAACAAATGTGAATAAGAAGTGGAAAGTTACTAAGAACAGCTATTCTGTCGAGTGTTGAAGATCATTACATTTTAGAATGTTTATAATAAAACTCTAATATGAGCATCTCATCTGTACTGTCTCAAAAGAGTGAGGCAGGCGGCACTGGTTTGAGGTTTGTGTGCTAACCACAAAATTAACAATCTTCTGGTGCTGATGCTGGAAGACCAAACATGGCCCATGTCGCAGTCCTTTCTAAAGTAGCATGGTATGAAAATCCTGTTGTGGGAATAGAAGTGAATTAGTAAATTAATGTACTGATTGGGATAGTTTATTGAATGGATTAGAGTCTGTTAATAAGCACGAATAAAAGTTCAGAGGATATAACCTATGAATCTGAAGCTCAACTGATTTATTAATATCATCTGAATCCTTTGTTATGTCCGAAACGTATTCAAGCCTTCTTCATTAGTTTTAATGACCTCAATTTTGGCTGAGCCCATTTTTCGGCGCACTTACCGGAGTTGCGCCGCTTATCTACGTTCCGAGGTGCGCCAAAAAATGTTGTTGCCATTTTGGCCGCTGACCGGCCGCTTCACTGCAGTCGCGCAGCATGGCCAGTCAAGTCGGGGGTGGAGCCAGCGTTCTGCGCTGGAAAATGTGCCGGGACGTCTGCACATGCGCAGTGGAGTCTGCTGGTGATGTCCACGCATGAGCAGTAATGCTGTGAGTCTGCAACAACAGTAAGTATATCTGTCAGTTTCAGAGTGTGGCGATGTACTTCCTCCCTGTGTTGCTGGGCTCCTTTAGGTAAAGTTCTCTGCATTTATTCTGCCTCCTTTGTTGGGCAAGGGGCAGGCAGGAGAACTGATAGTGCTCCTGCCTGCCGGTGATTTCAATCAGTTCTCCTGCCCACCCCTAGCCCTGGCCAAGTGGCCACCCGGTGCGATGTCCCGCCCCTAGCCCAGGCCGAGTGGCCTCCCGCACCGGCCGGCCTGCTGCCTTCCCAGGCCAAGTTTAAAGATGAAGGTAGGACTTACTTCAATTTTTTATTTCTTATTGAATTCTTAGTACTTTTTGTTTGCAAGGTTTTGTGGTTTGTAAGGGTTGGTGGTTTAGGTGCAGGTCCTCTCTGCTTCCCACCCCTATCACAGGCCGAATGGCCTCCGATATACCTACCTGCGCCAAATTCTTTAACTTTCCGCAAGGGTTTACTGAAGTGGCCACATACGCTGGCCTAAGTATAAATGGAGTAACTATTAGCTGGCCAAAGTTGCCTCAATGGGCAGAACTGGCGTAGGTGGCTGGTAACACCCCCTTTTGAGAAAAAAAAACTAACCTAAAAAAATCCTAACTAACTCAGTTACGCTTGTGCAAATTGATTGAGGAAAATGGAGATTTTTAAGTTACCCCAGAAAAAACAAGTTACTCCAAAAAAAACGAAGCAACTCCCGGCCAAAATTGAGCCCAATGTCTCCAAGCGGTGTTTGAAACCATTTCTGTAGAGGTTATTTTACCTATGACATTGATGGGTGTCATGATGGACAGCAACTGAATTAGCATTATATTGGGTTTTATTTCACATGTTATAGGGGCACCATATATACTCTCCATATTATATTTTGTGTTCAAACCATAATTACAGGATGAGCACCAGTTCATGTTAGTCTTTCTGGAGGTAGTCAGTTCAGCGTTTCCTGGTTCTGGTTAGGATGAAAAATTATTTTTTACTAGCTAGTAGAATTAAACCATGTGAGATGCTGTGACTTGGCTTACTTGCGACAGAATGCAATTAAATCAAATATCTATGGAATTGCACCCCAGTAATGCAGTTGATATCTCCAGAAGGGGAAGGGGAGAAATCTCCACTGGCAAATTTCTGAGCATTTCCAATCATAATAGTCACAGTGTGTCAATAACTTGCCAACAACAACTTGTATTTACAGAACTACTATAACTTACAGAGCTGATAAAGCATTGTCTTGACCAGTAAAAACCCCATGCATCGAGAATGTAAAGGAACTGATGAATTAGGTCCAAACTGAAACACAATTTTAAGAATGTAACATAAGAAATAAGAGCAGGAGTGTCATTTGGCCCCTTGAGCCTGCTTCGCCATTCAATAAGATCATGGCTAATCTGATCTTGGCCTCAACTCCACTTTCCTGCCTTTTCCCCATAACCCTTGACTCCCCTGTCGTTAAAAAATCTGTCCATCTCCGCCTTGAATATATTCAATGACCCAGCCTCCACAGCTCTCTGGGGTAAAGAATTCCAAAGATTCATGACCCTTTGAGAGAAGAAATTCCTCCTCATCTCCATCTTAAATGGGCGACCCCTTATTCTGGAACTATGCCCCCTAGTTCTAGATTCCCCCATGAGGGGAAACATCCTCTCAGCATCTACCCTGTCAAGCCCCCTCAGAATCTTATATTTCAATAAGATCACCTCTCATTCTTTTAAACTCCAATGAGGCCCAACCTGCTCAGCCTTTCCTCATAAGACAACCCCTTCATCTCAGGAATCAACCTCGTGAACCTTCTCTGAATTGCCTCCAATGCAAGTATATCCTTCCTTAAATAAGGAGACCAAAACTGTACGTAGTACTCTAGATGTCAGAAAAGCATCTATATCCTGCTGAAAAGGAATGCTTTTACTTTTTTTAAACAGCTGCTTTTCAGCAGTTAGTTCCTCCACTGGATCTGCTAGCCTGAGCTGGGAGCAGTGCAGTGCCAATCAACCTCTTGATCTCTTGTGTTTTTAGTGCCTGTTGTCAGTCAGTCTGATGAGCAGAGAGCTTGTATTGATCAACATAGAGCACTGTGGAAACTGAGAAAATGTGATGCAAGGAAAGAGCACTTGCTCCATTACTTCCATATACTATGTACAATTTTCCCTCCAGAGGTGAAAATCCATTAACGACAACGTGTATGTAGTCTGTATATTTAGAAGCAGTTCTGCAGAATAAAGGGACATGAAATAACTCATTCATCTCATCAACTCAGTTCCCTTAATTTTACTGTTTTAGTTGTTCCTCTTCAACTTCAGACCTACAGTATAATGTTGATGAGTAAATGGCAGTTATTTGAATGGGATGCTTTGATAAAGTGTCTTGGAATTGCTTTAAGGAAAGTGATTGGGACTTCATGCACATTTTAAGTCTCTTTTTTGGTTTGAAAAAGCATAAGTAGATGTTCACCTTGCTTCCCTTACAATAAAAGATTCTCCAGACATTGCACAGCAGTAATCAGCAAGGCCAAAATTTGCTGCAGCAGAGCATCTAACAGTGTCTTCTGTTAGTTAGACTTGCAACTGCACCCTTCAGCTCAAAAATGTTTTGCCCACAAAAGGAATGAGACTCCATACTTGTAATAATTAATTTTCAGTGCCGAGAGGTTGTTTTGCAGTCATTAACAGTAATCACGGTTATCTAGGGCTATAGTTTAGGCTTTTCTGTTTTCATGGCGTTAATGGCTGCGGGGCTGGAAAGTTAGCAGCCGGGAATAATTTGCGCTTTAGTATTTAAGTTTGGGCATCTGGTCCCTGCATCAGAGGACGCAGCGCTATGGGAGGCGTTGTACCCCTTTCTTGGTGCAAGGATGCGAAACTCCCGAGATAAACAGCCAGCCAGGAAGCGCTCCGAGAGAGGCCGGGGCGTAGGAGAGAAGGGGGGGGAACTAAAAAAACATGAAAACATTCTTTAAACATTGTCCACGTCACTGCAACACAAATCACACTAAAAATTAAAACTAAAAACATTTGCACTTACTTTTGGAGTCCATTACCTTCCTCTCCGCCGTTGGGGTCGTTGGACCACTCTGATTACTCAGGCAGTCATTGTGGGCGCACTTCTGGGCGGACGGGTCAGGCAAGACTCAAAACTGGCGCCGGTGCCATATAACCCAACCGGAGGATTGCAGCGGGACACTGGAGACCTCACTGCTGCCTTTCACGCCGCTCTGGGGTGAAACCCAGAGCGCAAAGGATCTGAAAACCCAGCCCATAGGCATGTAACGATGAGACATAACTTTCAGTGGCTAGTTTAGTTTGTATTTACTGCGCAAATACAACAACTTCACGCTATTCAATGCATTTTAATGATGAGTCAGACAGCGAGGTGGGTTTTTGCAAAGCCAACGATGGAGCGGCACATCTCGGACAGCAACTTCCTGATTTTTGTGTATAACCTTTCATCTGCCTTTGTCTGAAATCAGGGAAGAGGAGTGTGAAATATTAGATGAAATAAACATAGTGAGAGAGAAAGTATTAAGGGGGTTATCAATTTGAGAGTGGATAAATCCCCAGGCCTGGATGAAATATATCCCAGGTTGTTAAGAGAAGCAAAAGAGGAAATAACAGAGGCTCTGACCATAATTTTCCAGTCCTCTCTGGCTACAGGTTGTTGCCGGTGGCCTGGAGAACTACTATCGTCGTACCTTTGTTTAAAAGGGGGGAAAGGGATAGACTGAGTAATTACAGGCCAATCAGCCTAACCTCGATGGTGGGAAAATTATTGGAAAAAATTCTGAGGGACAGGATAAATCTTCATTTAGAAAGACACGGATTTATCAAGGACTGTCAGCATGGATCTGTTAAGGGAAGGTCGTGTCTGACTAACTTAATTGAATTTTTTTGAGGAGGCAACAAAGATGGTCAATGAGGGTAGTGCGTTTGATGTAGTGTTTATGGATTTTAGCAAAGCTTTCGATAAGGTCCCACATGGCAGATTGGTCACAAAAATAGAAGCCCATGGAATCCAGGGCAAAGTGACAAGTTGGATCCAAAATTGGCTCAGAGGCAGGAAGCAAAGGGCAATGGCTGATGGGTGTTTTTGTGACTGGAAGGCTGTTTCCAGTGAGGTTCCGCAGGGCTCATTACTAGGTCCCTTGCTTTTTGTGGTATATATTAACGATTTAGACTTGAAAATAGGGAGTATGATTAAGAAGTGTGCAGATGATATTAAAATCGGCTGTGAGGTTGATAATGAAGAAGAAAGCTGTAGGCTGCAGGAAAATGTCAAGTGGGCAGAACAGTGGCAAATGGAATTTAATCCGGAGAAGGGTGAGGTAATGCATTTGGGGAGGGCTAACAAGACAAGGGATTAAATGGTAGGACACTGTGAAGTGTAGAGGAACAAAGGGACCTTGGAGTGCATGTCCACAGATCCCTGAAGGTAGCAGGCCGGGTAGACAAGGTGGTTAAGAAGGCATACGGAATTCTTGCCTTTATTAGCCGAGGCATAGAATACAAAAGCAGGGAGGTTATGCTTGAACTGTATAAAACACTAGTTAGGCCACAGCTAGAGTACTGCGTGTAGTTCTGGTCAACCCAGGAAAGATGTGATTGCACTCGAGAGGGTACAGAGGAGATTTACGAGGATGTTGCCCGGACTGGAGAACTTTAGCAATGAGGAAAGATTGGATAGACTGGAACAGTGGAGGCTGAGTGGAAACCTTATTGAGGTGTATAAAACTATGAGGGGCCCAGATAGAGTGGATCGGACAGACCTATTTCCCTTAGCAGAGGGGTCAATGACCAGGGAGCATAGATTTCAAGTAGTTGGTAGAAGGTTTAGAGAGTATTTGAGGGGAAATTTTTTCATCCAGAGGGTGGTGGAGTTCTGGAACTCATTGTCTGAACGGGTGTTAGAGGCAGAAGCCCTCACCACATTTAAAAAGTACTTGGATGTGCACTTGAAGTGCCGTAACCTACAGGGCCACGGACCAAGAGCTGGAAAGTGGGATTAGGCTGGATAGCTCTTTATTGGCCAGTGCGGACACAATGGGCTGAAATGGCCTCCTTCAATGCTGTAAATTTCTATGATGAAGTTGCTGTCGCATTTACGCATAAATAACTGCGAGCGCCATTAGCCTCACTGTTATATTGACAGCAAATTATGGGCTAATCTTTACCTGCACATACATTTTGGGACACAATAGACTTGCAAACCTTTTAGTTTCTTATAAATAGCTGAAAACACTTGTAGGTTGTTCACTTACAACTATAATATTGTCGTTAGTGTGGACTCAACAAAAGGAATGGAGATAAATAGGGAAATTGGGTCTTTGTGAAAAACATGTTTGTAGAACAGATCAAGTGTTAATAAGGTTGACCAGGAGTAAATGTTAGTCTTGTTCTAAAAAGAATAAAGATTGAAAGATCCGGCATCAGTGCAGAAATACGCAGACAGCCTGGTTGAGCCCATTGTTGTAGTTAAAAGCTCTAGAATTGAATAGCCTGGTGCAGGTTTCTGTTCACTATTTCTACAGGCAGTCAGCTTTGTTCCCAATCTTGGCCAATCCACTAGGGAATACAGAGTGCACAGGCTGGCTATGCCCCCAGTGAGAGGTGTTTGCACTAGGGGAATATCTAGACACAATGGGCTAGAATTTTCACTCCATCGCCGCCCAGTTTCTCGGCGGTACTGGCCATTTTGGGCGAGAACAGGGTCGGTGAAAAATTCCCTACCTGAGGCACGCTGCCGGTTTCGAAGTACCACTGGGGAGAGGACCGCCGGCATGCAACGTCCACAGATCGCCCTGGCGCGATCTTTGGCTGAACGGGGACCCGTAGGTAAGTATAAAACATTTTTTTTTAAACCGCCCACGAGGATCAGCAGAGCTGGGCAGTAGGTAAGTAAGTCTGCAAGAAAAAGATAAGTGATTGATTTTTTTACTATTTATTTTCAATATCTGTTGGGCTGATTTAAAAAAAATTTTCGGGAAGTTTTCGCCGCCGATTATCTTCCCAGCCTTAGCGGTTTTTTGGATGGCAATCGGGCACTGGCGAGCTTTGGGGAAATTCTAGCCCATATTGGTGTTGCCAGGGACCTGGGAGCAGAATGCCTGACTTCTCTCTTGGCCAGAAGGTCTTCCCTGGCATGGGGGATTTGAAAAGATAAGAGCTAAGCACTGAAATAATGGAGCTTAAAATAATCTGAAGACTGAAATGTCCTGATTTTTCAGTGGAAAGTAGCAGGATTTACAGCGAGCAGCAGGAACATTTCCTCTCCTCGCCCACTGCAACATTATCAAAAACATGCCTCAAGGTCAAATTATAAACCAGACCCATTGATCCTTTGGTTACGTTAATAACAAAACGAGGATTGTTGTCAGATTCCTTCATAAGAGGAGCTCTTGCTATTTTGTGAGGCCATAAACTGTGTTAATGTGAAGAGAGAGATAGTCTAATCGCTGTATTAAAGCTATAACTTGTATCTTGTATCAGCGGTACTTCAACAAATTCCGACCGCAATCTACTAGCTGAACGTATGTGTTTTGCTCGTGAAATGGAATTTTGTGGAAGGTGACCATGTTTCACAATATATAGTGTCGATTAAGTATTTTTGCAATCTTCTACTATCTGATCTATCTGAAGTAATGATGCGAAAAAGGGTTCCAGTGTATTTCAATGAATGTCATTTGGCAAAGCAGAGGGATTGCTGCCAAAACCTTAGCTCTTACTGCAGCTTATGTTTTTACAGCACCGTTAATGTAGTAGAATGTGCTAAGGTGCTTCACAAAGGAGAAATAGAAACCAACTACACTATGGGGTCAAAAAGAGGGAGCAGTAGCAAGGTGGAGAGGTTTAAAGAGGGAGTTTGGTAGTCGGGCTGAGTAGTCCGTCACGAGAATTTTGAATTTGGTTTTGGGGACAGATGATCTGAAGTTTTGAATAGAAGGAGAATGGCGCCTGTGTCGAGAAGGCTGTTCACCATTTTTGCACGTGTTCGATCTGGGTGGGATGTGAGTGAGGAGTCGAGGGGAAAGGAGGTGTGTATCATCAAGGAGATTAATCTGATGATCCAAAGGGGTGGAGAGATGGGCGCTAATCTACAGAGGGATAAGAGGATAGGAATGAGGGGCAGACAGGACCAGAGGCAGAACATAGTAACTTGAATTCTTCATTCTCTATCTCAGATCACAGACCGCCAAACATTTTTATACAGTAGTTGCAGGTTACTTTATATTTGCATTGTCCTGTTTATCTGAATCGAGTCCAACTGTCTCTGCAGGCTCCAGAGGTATGTCAATCCCCTTACTTATAAAATAAGTGTGGGCTTCAAACAAAAATGTTGGCATTTTAGCAAAGGATATACATGGAAGAACTGTACATAATTCCTAATGCTACATCTTACCTAATTTATAATAACATTTAAATTGTCTGAAGTGGATTTCAACTGGGGTCCTTGATGAGAGTGTGTTAATACCAAATGCAAAGTAGCTGAAGTATCATCATCAGTGTTACCTCATGAAAGCAGGAATAGGGTACTAAAGTTGCATAAATGATCAGCCATGATCATATTGAATGGTGGTGCAGGCTCGAGGGGCTAAATGGCCTACTCCTGCACCTATTTTCTATGTTTCTAAAAGCGTCATTACTTTATATTGTCTAAACTACCACACTGCCTCGATATCAAAATAACAACCACAAGGTGCAGTCATTTGCAGTAGCTGCTAAAGTTAGGATTTTATATATTTTGATCAAATCCCATGGTGGCCGCTTATTACATTTCAGCATTACGGGTGTTCTTGTGGTAGATTCTGTAATTATAGTCTTTCTTACTACGGTAACTGATTGCTTGTCTATCTCGAAGTCCACTTGAAGTAAATGGAAGCTGTCTCTGGTATTTGAGGAGCTCGAAGTGTGATAAATTCTTTGTGATAGCATGTCCTTGTCACTGAACAGTAATTAGGACATTGTGACATTAATCACATTGCCTGCTTCAGGATTAAATGATCATGATAGTTTGTTGGTCACTGGCAAAGCAAAACTGGGCAGTTGTTGTCAGT
Organism: Pristiophorus japonicus; assembly: GCF_044704955.1. Classification (NCBI taxonomy): domain Eukaryota; kingdom Metazoa; phylum Chordata; class Chondrichthyes; family Pristiophoridae; genus Pristiophorus; species Pristiophorus japonicus. The sequence continues at coordinate 84,384,940 of NC_091993.1, forward strand.
TTTAGATGGCATAGCTCAGGATTGTTGATCAGCGTATCTTTACATTGTCAGTTTGTGTTTTGGTCAGTGTTCTGTTGCTGACCGTTGGCAGCTTGGTTTAGAGTTTGTACCAAAAATCTGCATGTAACTTACCTGTGGATTCATCATATGTTAGCGTGAATGTTTTCTCAGAAGAATCACTCAACACTCAGAGTCGGTTTCAATGCCAATGCGGCCTTTATTTTCACATGCGGGGAGGAAGCCTCAGGACTGGATCCAGGCACTTCTCTCCGACGAACAAAGAAACTCATCGATATTTATATGTTTTACAATAGTTCTTTACAGTTACTCAGCCCACTTCGGCTGGACACAATCCAATCATAACGATTATAGATTACATATAGGTTTCTTTAACCTAATAGAATTCCTCTGATACCTCAGGGGCTGTATGTTTGTTTTTTGTCAGCTCGGGCTGATTAATGAACTCGTTATGTAAGGCAGGTTCTCCCCTTATCTCTGTTCCTCGGGGTTCGGCTGTGTGAAGTCACTGATTATAGTGTACTATAATGGTTCGTTATAATTATCTTGTATCCAAGGCATTCCTGGTAGTGGGCCTCACAGGGTCATTGCTCGGTCAGCCCCAGTTCATTACTTGACTAACGGGGTTCCCATCATGCTTGGGCAGCCATTTTATATGTGGCCACTTTAAACTTATATGAGTTTAGATATATTCAGCAGGTGCCTAATGCCTAGTGTTTTGATATATTCAGCAGGTGCCTAATGCCTACAACATCATATCATAGAATGGTTACATTCGGCCCTTTGAGCCCGTGCCGACTCTCAGCTAGTCCCACTCCCCCATCCTTTCCCCATAGCCCTGCTATCCAACTCCCTTTTGAATGATAAAATTGAGTCTGCCTCCACCACCCTTTCAGGCAGTGCATTCCAGATCTTAACCACTCGCTGCATAAAAACATTTTTTCTTAAGTCCCCTTTGGTTCTTTTGCCAATCACCTTAAATCTGTGTCCCCTGGTTCTTGACCCTTCTGCCAATGGGAACAGTTTCTCTCTATCTACCCTGTCCAGATTCCTCATGATTTTGAACATCTCTATCAAATCTCCTCTCAAATTCTCCAAGGAGAACAACCCCAGCTTCTCCAATCTGTCAACATAACTGAAGTCCCTCATTCCTGGAATCAGTCTCATAAATCTTTTCTGCACCTTCTCTAAGGCCTTCACATTCTTCCTACAGTGCGGTACCCAGAATTGGACACAATACTCCGGTTGAGGCCGAACCAGTGTTTTATACAGGTTCATCATAATTTCCACACTTTTGCACTCTGTACTTTTGAAACCCAGGATCCTGTAAGCCTTTTTAACTGCTTTCTCAACCTGCCCTGTCATCTTCAACGATTTATGCACACAATACCCCCATGTCTCTCTGTTCGTGCATCCCCTTTAGCATTGTACCATTTAGTTTATATGTCCTCTCCTCATTCTTTCTACCAAAATGCATCACTTTACACTTTTCTGCATTAAATTTCATCAGTCTGTCTATGTCTTCTTGAAGTCTATCACTCTCCTCTCACTGTTCACTATACGACCAAGTTTTGTGTCATTTGCAACTTTTGAAATTGTGCCCTGTACACCAACATCCAGGTCATTAATATATATCAAGAAAAGCTGAACCGACCCCTGGGAAACACCATTGTATACCTTTCTCCAGTCTGAAAAACAACCATGCACCATTACTCTGTTTCCTGTCACTTAGCCAATTTCGTATCCAGGCTGCCACTGTCCCTTTTATTCCATGGGCTTCAATTTTGCTGGCAAGCCTATTATGTGGCATTTTGTTGAGCACCTTTTGGAAATCTATAAACATTACATCAACCGCATTACCCTCATCAACCCTCTCTGTTACCTCATCAAAAAACTTGATTGTGGGTTCTGCTCTGTAGCTGGATAGGAATTTACTGGGTTCTTTTGATGAATACAGTGAAGCTAGTTTTCTGTAGTTTTTCTCCTCAGCACTGACTCTCCGAATTGGCTTTCAACCAACAAGGGCTGACCCTTGATATCAGAAGAAATGATGTGCAAAGCTTTTGAAGTTGCCATTGAAGGATGAACACTAAGCAGTCGTCTTCACTTCAGGGAAAACATTTTGTCTGACTGTAAACAAACCGGTTGTTACTGTAGATTTCATGATGGCTACTACTGGCTACCTGGAGAGCTCAGTAATGATCATGAGATAATCTCCAGAGGGAAATGCATCACAACAGTCAAGTGTCACTTTATGGCATGGTTCCTGCAGAGGTCAAGGATTGATCGTGGGCAATGTCGCTCAGCGTGGAATCCAGGTATTGATTCTGCCTATGTCCAGAATCCAAACCTTTCCATGAAGTAACTTTTTTAATGACACCTTGGTGTCCTTTGTGGGCTAATGTTAGGTCAATGGTCTGCAGTTTATGGGATGGTCTGAATATTGTTTCTTGGAGAATGATCTCACCATTTGATTTACCATTAACATCATCAAGGGGTTGAAAAATGATTTCAGAACACAGCATCGAGGCTTGTGTTGCTTGAACCTGACTTAGTAATGTTGGGCTATTTAACCTGTTCTGAAGACCCGGATCAAGTGTTGCAAGATAGCATTTTTTTGGTCTCGGTGAACTTTCTGCTCAGGCTTGTGAAGGGTTGATGGTCAGTTTTTTCTGTGTGTATAGAAAATGGTTCAACTTGGTCACGGCAGCTATCACTTGATGAGGACTCTCATCCTGAATCCAACTGGCTGGGACACATCTTTTAGCTCTTCCTCCATCCCAGACACTTTCTTTTCCAGTGCTTGTTTTTTCTTTTTATCCCATCCTATTTTTGTAAAGGACAAATTTAATCAGTGAAATGTGATAATTTACTGACCGGTCTTTTCTTTAGCACAGGTTTTAAGATTAAAAATATGATTGTTTCATGAAAATATCTTGTAATCTCTGAATCTATCCAGTTGTGCTCTTACAAGTGAATTCCAGCTGTGACTCTTGCAGTTTTGCTGTGAACTTCTTGTTTGGTCAGTATGGATTGTTTTGGTTACTTCATTGACTGACTGTTCTTGATTTGACTGCCTTGTGTTTAAGAGTTTGAGTTGTGGTGTGTTTTCTGGTGTTGTATGGTGACTTAGGTGGCGAACTCTTACAAAATGCTATTGGTTGCCACATGATGTATGGGATTTACCTCTGGCCAGACATGTTTGTTATCCTCCTCTGTGTCAATAACTTTGCAGTAAATTCCATGGGCTGGATGTTCGGTTGCCTAATGCCTCAGTTAGCGGCCAGAGGGGGCGTTAATGGGAGCCTAAGAGGTTACCAACTGGGAGCGCAGCTTTTAGCGCTCCAACCAAAAATTCATTAGAAGCTCGTCGGGGGCGCAAACCAGTCTTGCCTGGTTGGTGACAATCAGTGCGATCCTGATGTCAGTCCTGGTGCAACACCCACGCTTGCGCCCCAGTCGGTAAATTAGGTGCGGTCGCCAGGAACAATGTCTGGAAAAACTGGCGGTACAAGCTTGCAGAGTCGTTAACTGGTGGCTACTTGAAGGGATGAGGAAGCGCTTCCCTCGGAGGTCACAGTCGGTGCAACATTTACACAGAGCACAGTGCGTGAGCCTCCGAGTTTACAGTGGCAGACAGATGTAACAGTACAAGTTGAAAACAAGAGATTTTGAACATTTTAATGGGTGTATTACTATGCCATGCCTTTAAGACTTGGCTTTTCCCGGGATCTGATTCGGAGTTCAGCGCACGCGCAATGGGTCCACAAAATGTACCAACCAATCTTTCGTTATCGCCACCCCCCCCCCCCCAGCTCTGGTGTTCAACGGCTGATTTATCGCCCCTGTCAGCTCTTCGATTGATTCTGACGAATTTATGGGCGGAGGGCGCAAACTTTTTCAAGGTGCTAAAATTACCGCTCCGCTTGGGGTACCGCCTTAAATGAGGCGCGACTGAATTTCTCCCACCTTGTGTTTCTGGTTGCGACTTTTTTTTGTTCTGGATGTCCTGCAGGTTTTGCATGTTCACATTTGCATTACTGTTTTGCTGTTGATTGTTTAATGTCTGACACTTGAAATTGGGCCATTTCAAAGAGTCTTCTGAATTCCAGTAAGACTGGCCATTACACTGGAGACTCACGGTGCATGTCCAGCATCTCGTCAGGTTTTGGTTAGGCCTGTCAGAACGCATTCACTTCATGCTGACTCGTTCTTTGGCATCAAATATTCATTGAGATTTTGAACAGCTGCATCAGCTCTCCAGTTCCTATCCGTGTTTTAAAAATAAATCATAGACTCCTTCCTTCATGTCTGATGTTGTCTGTTAGATCAAAGGCAGCCAGAAATGTTATGTTCAGTTGATCCAATTTTGTCAACGGAATTAGTCTCAATATTGCATTAACGGGTGTCCTTCGGTGGGCTTTTTTTCAGCAGCATTTGACACACAATCATTGTAACAGGAAATGCAACAACTTCTGTGTCTTTAGTTTTTGAATGTTGTTGACAATGAAATAAATGGACTCAGTGCACTTGGGGTTTAGAAGAGCTGAAAGGTATTGTTCAAAGTTTTTTCCTCAGTGCTGCCTGCTTCCTGCAGCTCACCTCATTTCTGGCCTCTGTTCTCTCGGTCAGACATTCCCCTTCCTGTATCTTCAGCCTATCAATAGAGTCCTCGATGAGATTGCATTAGCCATGGACAAAAAAGTGTAATGAATTAATATTTTGCGGCCATATTTATGGTAACTGCATGAGGCTGCAAGTCTTCTACAGCTATTGCTTTGAGACCAGTAATTTAAAGGATGTGCTTATTTGTAACAACAAATTGCTCTGATTGGGTTCCCTTGATCACATGAGCTGATTGCCGATTGGTCCCCTTGGAGGATAAGACTCGCCCAGCAGTTTCTCTGCCACGTGATCAGTGACTTTGCAAAGTGTAATTCGAGCCATTCTGACTGCTGGGAACAGACAGGGCTTCCTCTCAAGGGGTAAGACCTTCTCCCAGCTCCCCAAACAAGATCCTGCCCACACCCTCCCCCCACCCCCAAGTGCCTGACTTCCCCTCCCAGCCCAAGTGCCTGACCTCTTTCCCCCCCCCCCCCAGCCCCCCACTCTCCAGCACAAGTTTCTGACATCACCCCACCCCCCCCCCCCTTCCAGGTTTCTGACCTGTTCCCCCTGCCCAAGTTCCTCCCCCACAGAATACATGAATTTCTCCCCCCAACAAGCTCCGGATCCCCCCTCCCCCCGCCCCGCACCAGATGGGGCATTGTGTGTGGGCCACGGATTGTTAGCAAGGTTATTGGATATGAAGTGAATAGTGACAGTGTCCTGACTTCCGGATTTGTCCCACTCCAATGATGTCATTTGTCACAGGCGCACTGAGCTTTCCGAGAAATCAATCAGGTGCAGGGTAGGAGAGGGAGAACGAGGTGCGGGTGTAAAGAGGGTGTGGTTAGAAGAACGTGATCCGTCTTCTCTGAATTCCCTCTCTCCTCCTATCCCCTCTCTCCCCCAGTCTCTCTCACTCTCTCCCCCCCCAGTCTCTCTCTCTTTCTCTCTCCCACAGTCTCTCTCTTTCTCTCTCCCACAGTCTCTCGCTCTCTCTCTCTCTCCCCCCCCCCAGTCTCTCTCTCTCTCTCCCCCACAAGTCTCTCTCTCTCTCTCTCTATCCCAGTCTCTCTCTTTCCCCAGTCTCTCTCTCTTTCCCCCAGTCTCTCTCTCTCTCTCCCCCAGTTTCTCTCTCTCTCCCCAGTCTCTCTCTCCCCCCAGTCTCTCTCTCTCTCTCTCTCTCTCTCTCTCTCTCTCTCTCTCTCTCTCCCCAGTCTCTTTCTCTTCCCCAGTCTCTTTCTCTCTCTCTCTCTCTCTCTCTCTCTCTCTCTCTCTCTCTCTCTCCCAGTCTCTCTCTCTCTCTCTCCCTAGTGTCTCTTTCTCCCCCTCACTCCGTAATTTAAATGTGGAGGACTGGCAGATGAGAGCTATACTTTCAGGTTCGAATGACTCTCTGCCCAAGGGAGACAAAGCTGCTTGCATGCACACACCTCTATTCACCAGCAACAGGATGCCGGTTAAAGTTTAATGTCAGTGAAGAGCTGAGGAACCACTTGGCTCTCTGCTAACATTAAAATGGTTACCATTGAAGTTTCTGAGGTAAACATTGCACCAGTTGCAGTGTGAAAATAAAGGAGTACGTGGCTACCTCTTCGAGGTGGTTTGTCAGCATTTGCCTAAATTTGAGCTGGCCTACTTCACTCCTAAATTATGCAACGTGGTTTATGTTGATGCAGAACCAAAATCACTTCATTGCAAATTAATTTATGTCACTGATTTATTAGCAGGTTGTGTTAGCACTGCGTGATACAACACAGGCTTATGCCGATGCATGAATTTTGAATTGTGAGGTGCAAAAGGAAATAAAATCATATTGTACTTTGATAAAAATGATATCTTCCCCCCCATCCCCCAATAAATGAAATGAACTGTTCAGCTTATGAATGAGCATTCAGTGATGATGCACTGCAGGGTGTTATTTTAAACCGAAGATTTTCCCCCCAATACCTCATTTCTGAATGTGTATCTATCTGTGATTCTCAGGCAATCTTTCAATTTAATTTTATTACCTCCAGAAATTCTTACGGCCAATATAACCTTGACAAGCAGCTTAGTTCCCTGTGAATGACTAATCGGAGGGTGATCTGCCATGAGCAAAACCCGCCCACACAGCTTTTCAAAAGGCCTTAAAATTCTTCAATCTCTAAGTAGGGTTACTATTGGAGATGTAAATGAGGTTCAAAAAGATGTACAGCCTGAATCGTCAGAGGAAGATGCTGGCCACTCATGCTAAGTTTACACCTCCCAAAACGTTTGCGCTGAATATTTTTGGAAACTTTTAAATAAAAGATTTTCAAAAGCATCATCACCTTCGAGCTGTCAGGCCTGTTCTGCAAAGCGCAATGCGGATAACCGGCTAAGGGGAGACAGCTGTGGTGACGGCACATTATCAGACTTTCACCACTAATTCTATTTACAGACTGAAGTGCCACATTTGGAAATGTGTTTTAAAAGGGTTGCTACTTTGGAAGACAACTCTTCCATTTATAAATCTAAGTGTTGCATCACCGCATTTACAAACAAGATAATTTTAGTTAACATGCAGTGACCTCTATCACAATCTCTGATCACAATTTTTTGTGGATTATCATTAATGGAGTCATAGAATTACATAGGATTTTACAGCACAAAGGTCTATGCTGGTGTTTATGCTCCACGCAAACCTCCTTGCCTTACTTCATCTCAACCCTATCAAAATATATTTCTATTCCTTTCTCCCTTATTTACTTATCTAGCTTCCCCTTAAATGCATCGAACACGCCTTGTTGTACCAAGTTCCACATTCTCACCACTCTGAGTAAAAAGGTTTCTCCTGAATTCTTTATTGGATTTATTAGTGACCATCTCATATTTATGGTCCCTTGTTTTGTATTCCCTCACAAGTGGAAACATCTTCTCTACAACTACCCTATCAAAACCTTTCATATCTTGGGAGCCTCCTATCAACAAGAGCAGGCATCGACGACGAGATCCAACATCGCCTCCAGTGCGCCAGTGCAGCCTTCGACTGCCTGAGGAAAAGAGTGTTTGAAGACCAGGCCCTCAAAACCGTCACCAAGCTCATGGTCTACAGGGCTGTAGTAATATCTGCCCTCCTGTATGGTTCAGAGACATGGACCATGTACAGCAGACATCTCAAGTTGCTGGAGAAATATCACCAACGATGTCTCCGCAAGATCCTACAAATCCCCTGGGAGGACAGGCGCACCAACATCAGCGTCCTCCTCCAGGCTAACATCCCCAGCATTGAAACACTGACCACACTCGATCAGCTCCGCTGGGCAGGCCACATAGTTCACATGCCAGACACGAGACTCCCAAAGCAAGTGCTCTACTCGGAGCTCCTTCACGGCAAATGAGCCAAAGGTGGGCAGCGGAAACGCTACAAGGACACCATCAAAGCCTCCCTGATAAAGTGCTACATCCCCACTTACACCTGGGAGTCCCTGACCCATGTGGAGGAAGTGCATCCGAGAGTACTGAGCACCTCGAGTCTCAATATAGAAACATAGAAAGTAGGTGCAGGAGTAGGCCATTCGGCCCTTCGAGCCTGCACCGCCATTCAATAAGATCATGGCTGATCAACGCTGAGAGTATGCAGAAATCAAGCGTAGGCAACGGAAAGAGCATGTGACAAACCAGTCCCACCCACTTCTTCCCTCAACGACCATCTGTCCCACCTGTGACAGAGTCTGTGGCTCTCATATTGGACTGTTCAGCCACCAAAGAACTCACTTCAGGAGTGGAAGCAAGTCTTCCTCGATTCCGAGGGACTGCCTATGATGATGATTCTATTCTCTATAGTAAAGAGCCCCAGCCTGTTCATTCTTTGCTGATAGTTATAACCTCTCAGTTCTGGTCTGATCTTTGCAAATCTTTTTTGAACTTTGTCCAGTGCCTCTATATTGTTTTTGTAATATGGAGACCAGAACTGTGCACAGTACGCCAAGGTTCTATACAAGTTTAACATAACTTCTCTGATTTGAATTCTATTCCTCTAGAAATGAACCCAGTACTTTGTTTTCACTTTTTATGGCTTTGTTAACCTGTGTTGCTACTTTAAATGATTTTTGAATGTTGTCCCAAGTTGTACCACTTTGCGCCTCCACCCTATTTAGACTCTTACTTTCCAATGATTATGTGGCCTTCTTATTCCTCCTACCAAAATGCACCACTTCACATTTAACAAATTGAATTAATTTGCCATTTACACACCCATGCTGCACGTTTGTTGATATCTTTGCAGTCTTCCTCACTATTAACTATACCCTCCCCCTCCCCTCCCACCCCCCACCAATTTAATGTCATCTGCAAATTTTAATATTGTACTTCAGATTCCTAAGTCTAAATCATTTATGTAAATGGTGAACAATAGTGGTCCCAGCACAAATCCCTGTAGAATACCACTTCCCACCTTTTGCCAGTCTGAGTAACTACCTTTAACCCCTACTTTCTGTTTTGTGGCCAGTTTGCTATCCATTCTGTTACTTGTCCCCTGATCCACAGACTCTGACCTTAGTCATGAGTCTGCTATATGGTACCTTGTCGAAGGCCTTTTAAAAGTCTAGACATATTTTCTTTCCATATTTATTCTCTCCTGACCGGTGATGGTACCTTTTCTCATATTAAAAAAAATAAGGTGCACGATAGGAGTGGGACAGGGGCTGCAATCATGTCTTGTTACATTTGCTGTGGTAAAAAATAATTTAAAGCCTTAATAACTGTATGGCTGTTTTGAAGTAATTGTTTACGACTTGATCTGGCAGTGGCATCTTCCCCAATGACTTCGAAGGTCCATAAGCTCCTTTCCTGGTCTATATTAAATAGACCAGGAAAGGAACTTATGGACCTATTAAATGAGTGGAGGTACTTACAGCTAGAAACCTGTTGGCAAGCTTTGTGTCGCAGTTGGAATTGGAAACACCATCTTCATAGGTGTGTACTTCCTCCAGGGGAGCCTAGCGCTCTCTTGTTTACATTGTTGGTATGCTGTCAACCATGTAGCTGCCATTTATGACAGACCAGCAATGTAAACATGTAAGTACTGCTTTCGTTAAACCATTAGGCATATGACCAAGTGGCGGCCAAATGGGGGAGAGGAAAAGTTATTAACCAGTTGCTTCTAACTTGTGGGAGCAACAACATCTTGCATTTATAGAGCACCTTTAACCTAGTAAAACGTCCCTAGAAGCTGCACAGGAGCGTTATCATACAAAATTTGACACTGAGCCACATAAGGAGATATTGGGACAGGTGACCAAAAGCTTGGCCAAAGAGGTAGGTTTCCTGAAGCATTTTAAAAGAGCAGAGAAAGGTGGAGAGATTTAGGGAGATAATTCCACAGCTTAGAGCACAGGCAGCTGAAGGCACGGCCGCCAATGGTGGGGCAATGGAAATCGGGGATACTCACCACAGTATCCATTTCTGGCTGGCCATGTGCTAATATTGATTGAGGCCACAGTTGGCTGCCTGTTGTCTCAACCAGAGCAGGTGCTGAGTAACTCCAGTACAGTGGGACCTGGGGGTACTTGTGCATGAAACACAAAAGGTTAGTATGCAGATACAGCAAGTGATCAGGAAGGCCAATGGAATCTTGGCCTTTATTGCAAAGGGGATGGAGTATAAAAGCAGGGAAGTCTTGCAACAGTTGTACAGGGTATTGGTGAGGCCACACTGGAATACTGCGTGCAGTTTTGGTTTACATATTTACAAAAGGATATACTTGCTTTGGAAACAGTTCAGAGAAGGTTCACAAGGTTGATTCCAGAGATGAAGGGGTTGACTTATGAGGAAAGGTTGAGTAGGTTGGGCCTCTACTCATTGAAATTCAGAAGAATGAGAGGTGATCTTATCGAAACATATAAGATTATGAGGGGGCTTGACGAGGTGGATGCAGAAAGGATGTTTCCACTGATAGGGGAGACTAGAACTAGAGGGCATAATCTTAGAATAAGGGGCTGCCCATTTAAACTGAGATGAGGAGAAATTTCTTCTCTGAGGGTTGTGGATCTGTGGAATTCGCTGCCTCAGAGAGCTGTGGAAGCTGGGACATTGAATAAATTTAAGACAGAAATAGACAGTTTCTTAACTGAAAAGGGAATAAGGGGTTATGGAGAGCGGGCAGGGAAGTGGAGCTGAGTCCATGAACGGATCAGCCATTATCGTATTAAATGGCGGAGCAGGCTTAAGGGGCCATATGGCCTACTCCTGCTCCTATCTTTTATGTTCTTATAGGAAAGCAACTTTTCAAAAGCCTAAAGATGTATTTTGTGGAATAATGATTTGCGCCTTTGGTCACAAAAAACATTTTTGATTTAATGTGCTTTGCTTTTATTTCAATCTCCTTCAGAGCTACATACAACCTCAGCAGGCACATTTGAGTTCTTTTCTTCAACTTTTGACTCAATTACTGCAAATAAAGGGCTTTTAGATTTCCTCAATTTAAAGCTAACATTCTAAGCTGATAGAATTTTGAACAATCCATATTGCTCTGGTCTCTGTGCCATCTCCATGTGCAGATTATAAGAACATTCCAGCCAGTTAATCGGCTACAGTTAATGAAAGATGATTTTTTTTTAATTGAGAAAATAAATTCTGGTGTTCTGATTTGGTCCACATGAGCATTTGAAGGTTTAAATAATAAAAAATGTTACTGTAGCTTTCTTGGCAATTTAATTTGTTGGGCTGAAATCTGAAGGCTTTCTCTAGATCCAGAAACATAATCTTGTTGGGTTAGAAGATAATTCTATCACAGTGTTGAATATTGGGTAATTATCATTGATCATTTCTCTACAAAGATTAACATTTAAACAATTGTTTATATTTTGCATTACAGCATTGCCAATGATGGTAATCCTTACACTGTTGGCAATGCGTCCAGTATAAATGAATGCTTTTGGTGATGCAGAGCGCCATCTCAAGAGGTCCATTTCACTATGCTGCAAGAGGCACAGCAAAGTCAGCAACGAACAAACAGACTGCCTGCTATGAGGGCACTGTTCACAGGCCAGCAGTTCAGTTCTTGCATCGTTGATCTCTGCAGACCTTGAGCAAGGTCTGTGGCCATAACATTAGCTGTTGCTGCTGCAGGTGCATTTCAGTATAGTTGCAGCGCATCAGGGAGACCCGAGTGGTTTTAAAAGAGATGTTTTGTTCGTGCTGTAGAATGGAATCCTGCACTTATTTACATCAAAATTCTGGCCAATGAGTCAACACCAGGATTAATAATCATCTAACTATTTGTAATCTGTTTGTGTCATTCGTCACTCAAGGCATTCCAATTGATTCCATGGGTTCAGAGGACAATTCTTGTCCATATTTCCAAAGCATATTTTCCAAATTTCAATAATTTAATAGTGATAAGGTAACCTGTACGTATAAAGGTTGGTGCTATGTGTAACAAAATTGGAAATGCGCTTAAAGTGAGGGTTTATGATTTTGGGAAAAGTGGAATTCTTCCCCGCAAATGTTGTATGAGCAAGATAATGAGTTGGACTCATTTATATTCTAATTAATCTCCCATGGCATTGTTCATGGACAAATCCATCACAAAATTACGATATGATTGGATAAAAACAAAAAACGCTGGATATACTCAATGGGTCAGGCAGCATCTGTCAGGGCCCTGCAGAACTCTGACCAAAGATCAATGGCCCGAAACGTTAACTCTCTTTCTCTCTCCAGAGATGCTGCCTGACCAGCTGAACATTTCCAGCATTTCCTGTTTTTATTTCAGATTTCTAGCATCCGCAGTATTTTGCTTTTGTATATGATTTGGATAATTGCATTCCAGTCCATTATTGGAACTCATGAAGTATGTTTGGCCTCAATTTATTTTTCTGCAAACATCCCAGGCTGTTTCCCTAATGTAGTAATTTTTCACCGAGTGTATTGTACCTAATGAGTACAATAGTGTCGTCATTATGTTACTGGACTATTAATCCAGAGGCCTGGACTAATAATCAAGAGTTGAAATCCCACCATAGCCATTTGAAAATGTTAATTTAGTATTTTTCAAATCTGGAAATAAAAAGCTGATATCAGTAAAAGTGTCCACAAAATTGTTGATTTTGTTGTTTAAAAACCCCAACTAATTCACTAATACTCTTCAGCAAAGAAAACCTGTCATCCTTGTCCGGTCTGGCCGATATGTGACTCCAGTTCCACACCAATGTAGTTGACTTTTAATTGCCCTCTTAAGTGTCAAATCGCTCGAAATGGGGTGACAGACCACCGCCATCTTCTCAGGGCAACTTGCGATGAGCAGTAAATGCTGAGAATGACTTCCACATCTTGAGAATGAATAAATATAAATTGTAAAATAAGAGGAGTCTGAAGTAGCCCATTTTTTAATTAATAATAAAGCCTTCATATAAAGCATTTTTGGAAACGGCTCAATAACTCAGAGCTAATGGAAGAAGTGAAGGAAGTCAATATCTGTTCTACTCTGAGTCAGTAAAATCATGCCACCTGGTTTATTGAGCTGCAAATGAAATAAGTATACACCCTTCTCGCAGCGTGATTTTTGTTTGGCGCTTCGTTCTTTTCTTTCACTCGCTGTTTTCAATCCATCATTATAACCTGCACATTGGATATCACTATAGTGATGAATTATAAGCAGTAGGCTTTGCTAGGGGTGGGAGGAGGGAGAGAGCTTTAACATGATCCCTCAACCCGCCATAGAAGATCAATGTATTATTTATAGTTTTCTTTTACTTTTGTAAATCTTCCTCCTCTTTCACCACCAAAAAACCTTAAACAATTATTTTCCTTCGGTCTTCACAGTGGAAGACACAAAAATCATGCCAAAAATTGCTGGTCACGGGAATGTGGGAAGGGAGGACCTTGAGACAATCACTATCACGAGGGGGGTAGTGCTGGACAGGCTAATGGATCTCAAGGTAGACAAGTCCCCTAGTCCTGATGAAATGCATCCCAGGGTATTAAAAGAGATGGCGGAAGTTATAGCAGATGCATTCGTTATAATCTACCAAAATTCTCTGGACTCTGGAGAGATACCATTGGATTGGAAAGCAGCTTGTAAATGTAGATTCTTTTCTCTCAATCTGGTTCAGTAAAATTACTGAGTCGAATACCTCTTGTGCTTTGAACAAAGCAGTCTTTATTTTACCGGCCGGCAAGACCTATCAGACAGAAGATATACTCTCTCGATAGAGCGTACACACTCCCTACGGATAAGTGAAGTTACATCGTAAAGCGACAACAGTTATACATTCTCGGCAAAAGATAACAAGATAGGGCTAGAGTGACATCCGAGTTCAACCTATCTCTTTTGGTCCCTCTTTCCCTTTGTCCACTCATAAGCCGACCTAAGTATGGTCTGATTTTAAACAAAGACCTTCTGTTAATGTTTCAGGTTAATAACATGATTTAATAAGACCTTGAGGTTTTTCTGCAAGCTGTGGGTTTTGTTCAAATATGTGTTAGTGTTGTAACATTTCGCAGTCTCGAGTCCGAGATGTCATGGCTATTCCTCCATGAATTCTTTGTTAGCTTATACTGTCCCTATACAATTCCCACGTTCTCAACTTCAATGTCTCTATACATTTTAAACATTCACAGCTAATGTAATGCCTCTGTTTAAAAAAGGGGGCCGACAAAAAGCAGGTAACTATAGGCTGGTTAGTTTAACATCTGTAGTGGGGAAAATGCTTGAAGCTATCATTAAGGAAGAAATAGTGGGACATCTGGATAGGAATAATGCAATCAAGCAGACGCAACATGGATTCATGAAGTGGAAATCATGTTTAACTAATTTACTGGAATTCTTTGAGGATATAACGAGCATGGTGGATAGAGGTGTACCGATGGATGGGTGTATTTAGATTTCCAAAAGGCATTCAATAAGGTGCCACACAAAAGGTTACTGCAGAAGATAAAGGTACGCGGAGTCAGAGGAAATATATTAGCATTTTGAGTACTGTTGGGGGGGATGACTCATCAGGGGAGGGCAGCAGCAGACAAATTCATGGCACCGTGGCTGGCTCTGTTGCACAGAAGGGCAGGAAAAAGAGTGGGAGAGCGATAATGATAGGGGATTCAATGGTGAGGGGAATAGATAGGCGTTTCTGCGGCCGCAACCGAGACTCCAGGATGGTATGTTGCCTCCCTGGTGCAAGGGTCAAGGATGTCTCGGAGCGGGTGCAGGACATTCTGAAAAGGAAGGGAGAACAGCCAGTTGTCGTGGTGCACATTGGTACCAACGACATAGCTAAAAAAAAAGGGATGCGGTCCTACGAAACAAATTTAAGGAGCTTGGAGCTAAATTAAAAAGTAGGACCTCAAAAGTAGTAATCTCGGGATTGCTACCAGTGCCACGTGCTAGTCAGTGTAGGAATCGCAGGATAGCGCAGATGAATACGTGGCTTAAACAGTGGTGCAGCAGGGAGGGATTCAAATTCCTGGGGCATTGGAACCGGTTCTGGGGGAGGTGGGACCAGTACAAACCGGACGGTCTGCACCTGGGCAGGACCGGAACCAATGTCCAAGGGGGAGTGTTTGCTAGTGCTGTTGGGGAGGAGTTAAACTAAAATGGCAGGTGGATGGGAACCAATGCAGGGAGACAGAGGGAGACAAAAAGGAGGCAAAAGCAAAAGACAGAAAGGAGATGAGGAAAAGTGGAGGGCAGAGAAACCCAAGGCAAAGAACAAAAAGGGCCACTGTACAGCAAAATTCTAAAAGGACAAAGGGTGTTAAAAAAACAAGCCTGAAGGCTTTGTGTCTTAATGCAAGGAGTATCCGCAATAAGGTGGATGAATTAACTGTGCAAATAGATGTTAACAAATATGATGTGATTGGGATTACGGAGACGTAGCTCCAGGATGATCAGGGCTGGGAACTCAACATCCAGGGGTATTCAACATTCAGGAAGGATAGAATAAAAGGAAAAGGAGGTGGGGTAGCATTGCTGGTTAAAGAGGAGATTAATGCAATAGTTAGGAAGGACATTAGCTTGGATGATGTGGAATCTATATGGGTAGAGCTGCAGAACACCAAAGGGCAAAAAACGTTAGTGGGAGTTGTGTACAGACCTCCAAACAGTAGTAGTGATGTTGGGGAGGGTATCAAACAGGAAATTAGGGGTGCATGCAATAAGGGTGCAGCAGTTATAATGGGTGACTTTAATATGCACATAGATTGGGCGAGCAATACGGTGGAGGAGGATTTCCTGGAGTGCATAAGGGATGGTTTTCTAGACCAATATGTCGAGGAACCAACTAGGGGGGAGGCCATCTTAGACTGGGTGTTGTGTAATGAGAGAGGATTAATTAGCAATCTCATTGTGCGAGGCCCCTTGGGGAAGAGTGACCATAATATGGTGGAATTCTGCATTAGGATGGAGAATGAAACAGTTAATTCAGAGACCATGGTCCAGAACTTAAAGAAGGGTAACTTTGAAGGTATGAGGCGTGAATTGGCTAGGATAGATTGGCGAATGATACTTAAGGGGTTGACTGTGGATGGGCAATGGCAGACATTTAGAGACCGCATGGATGGACTACAACAATTGTACATTCCTGCCTGGCGTAAAAATAAAAAAGGGAAGGTGGCTCAACCGTGGCTATCAAGGGAAATCAGGGATAGTATTAAAGCCAAGGAAGTGGCATACAAATTGGCCAGAAATAGCAGTGAACCCGGGGACTGGGAGAAATTTAGAACTCAGCAGAGGAGGACAAAGGGTTTGATTAGGGCAGGGAAAATGGAGTACGAGAAGAAGCTTGCAGGGAACATTAAGGCGGATTGCAAAAGTTTCTATAGGTATGTAAAGAGAATAAGGTTAGTAAAGACAAACGTAGGTCCCCTGCAGTCAGAATCAGGGGAAGTCATAAGGGGAACAAAGAAATGGCAGACCAATTGAACAAGTACTTTGGTTCGGTATTCACTAAGGAGGACACCAACAACCTTCCGGATATAAAAGGGGTCAGAGGGTCTAGTAAGGAGGAGGAACTGAGGGAAATCTTTATTCGTCGGGAAATTGTGTTGGGGAAATTTATGGGATTGAAGGCCGATAAATCCCCAGGGCCTGATGGACTGCATCCCAGAGTACTTAAGGAGGTGGCCTTGGAAATAGCGGATGCATTGACAGTCATTTTCCAACATTCCATTGACTCTGGATCAGTTCCTATCAAGTGGAGGGTAGCCAATGTAACCCCACTTTTAAAAAAAAGGAGGGAGAGAGAAAGCAGGGAATTATAGACCGGTCAGCCTGACCTCAGTAGTGGGTAAAATGATGGAATCAATTATTAAGGATGTCATAGCAGTGCATTTGGAAAATGGTGACATGATAGGTCCAAGTCAGCATGGATTTGTGAAAAGGAAATCATGCTTGACAAACCTTCTGGAATTTTTTGAAGATGTTTCCAGTAAAGTGGACAAGGGAGAACCAGTTGATGTGGTATATTTGGACTTTCAGAAGGCTTTCGACAAGATCCCACACAAGAGATTAATGTGCAAAGTTAAAGCACATGGGATTGGGGGTAGTGTGCTGACATGGATTGAGAACTGGTTGTCAGACAGGAAGCAAAGAGTAGGAGTAAATGGGTACTTTTCAGAATGGCAGGCAGTGACTAGTGGGGTACCGCAAGGTTCTGTGCTGGGGCCCCAGCTGTTTACATTGTACATTAATGATTTAGACGAGGGGATTAAATGTAGTATCTCCAAATTTGCGGATGACACTAAGTTGGGTGGCAGTGTGAGCAGCGAGGAGAATGCTATGAGGCTGCAGAGTGACTTGGATAGGTTAGGTGAGTGGGCAAATGCATGGCAGATGAAGTATAATGTGGATAAATGTGAGGTTCTCCACTTTGGTGGTAAAAACAGAGAGACAGACTATTATCTGAATGGTGACAGATTAGGAAAAGGGAAGGTGCAACGAGACCTGGGTGTCATGGTACATCAGTCATTGAAGGTTGGCATGCAGATACAGCAAGCGGTTAAGAAAGCAAATGGCATGTTGGCCTTCATAGCGAGGGGATTTGAGTACAGGGACAGGGAGGTGTTGCTACAGTTGTACAGGGCCTTGGTGAGGCCACACCTGGAGTATTGTGTACAGTTTTGGTCTCCTAACTTGAGGAAGGACATTCTTGCTATTGAGGGAGTGCAGTGAAGATTCACCAGACTGATTCCCGGGATGGTGGGACTGACCTATCAAGAAAGACTGGATCAACTGGGCTTGTATTCACTGGAGTTCAGAAGAA
The DNA here is from genome assembly GCF_044704955.1 of Pristiophorus japonicus. Lineage (NCBI taxonomy): Eukaryota > Metazoa > Chordata > Chondrichthyes > Pristiophoridae > Pristiophorus > Pristiophorus japonicus. The sequence continues at coordinate 84,402,783 of NC_091993.1, forward strand.
TGAGAGGGGACCTCATAGAATCGTTTAAAATTCTGACGGGTTTAGACAGGTTAGATGCAGGAAGAATTTTCCCAATGTTGGGGAAGTCCAGAACCAGGAGTCACAGTCTAAGGATAAAGGGTAAGCCATTTAGGACCGAGATGAGGAGAAACTTCTTCACCCAGAGAGTGGTGAACCTGTGGAATTCTCTACCACAGAAAGTAGTTGAGGCCAATTCACTAAATATATTCAAAAGGGAGTTAGATGAAGTCCTTACTACTCGGGGGATCAAGGGGTATGGCGAGAAAGCAGGAAGGAGGTACTGAAGTTGCATGTTCAGCCATGAACTCATTGAATGGCGGTGCAGGCTAGAAGGGCTGAATGGCCTACTCCTGCACCTATTTTCTATGTTTCTATGTTTCTATAGAGAATTGGCTGGCTAACAGAAAGCAGAGAGTCGGGATAAATGGGTCCTTTTCGGGTTGGAAATCGGTGGTTAGTGGTGTGCCACAGGGATCGGTGCTGGGACCACAACTGTTTACAAAATCATAGATGACCTGGAAGAGGGGACAGAGTGTAGTGTAACAAAATTTTCCGATGACACATAGATTAGTGGGAAAGCGGGTTGTGTAGAGAACACAGAGAGGCTGCAAAGAGATTTAGATAGGTTAAGCGAATGGGCTAAGGTTTGGCAGATGGAATACAATGTCGGAAAATGTGAGGTCATCCACGTTGGAAAAAAAAAACAGTAAAAGGGAATATTATTTGAATGGGGAGAAATTACAACATGCTGCGGTGCAGAGGGACCTGGGGGTCCTTGTGCTTGAAACTCTTTTTGGAGTTCACCTGCAAAAACATAAAACATTAAACCGTGCCACCCGACCTGGGTGACACACCAGACATTTACAAGGCCCTTTTTTCCTTTTTTGGGGTTTTTTTTTTTGTGTTTTTCATTTTTTTTGGGTTTTTTTTGGGCACTAAAATCACAATTTTCCCCAGTGCCCCCTATAAAAGGGAAGGGGGACACTAAAAGCACCGGCAATTAAAACGAATTAAACTTAAAAACGTAAAATCAAATTAAAATTTGGTTGCCGGGCGTGATGATGCACTCCAGTCCCTCTGGTGCCCACCTCTCGCGGAAGGCCGCGAGCGTACCGGTGGACACCGCGTGCTCCATCTCCAAGGACACCCTGGACCGGATGTAAGAGTGGAAAAGAGGCAGGCAGTCAGGTTGAACGACCCCCTCGACCGCCCGCTGCCTGGACCGGCTGATGGCACCCTTGGCCGTGCCCAGGAGCAGTCCTACGAGGAGGCCTTCGGACCTACCCGCTCCCCTCCTTGTGCTTGAATCCCAAAAAGTTCGTTTGCAGGTGCAGCAGGTAATCAGGAAGGCGAATGGAATGTTGGCCTTCATTGCGAAAGGGATGGAGTACAAAAGCAGGGCGGTCCTGCTGTAACTCTACAGGGTATTGGTGAGGCCGCACCTGGAGTACTGCGTGCAGTTTTGGTCACCTTACTTAAGGAAGGATATACTAGCTTTGGAGGGGGTACAGAGACGATTCACTAGGCTGATTCCGGAGATGAGGGGGTTACCTTATGATGATAGATTGAGTAGACTGGGTCTTTACTCGTTGGAGTTCAGAAGGATGAGGGGTGATCTTATAGAAACATTTAAAATAATGAAAGGGATAGACAAGATCGAGGCAGAGAGGTTGTTTCCACTGGTCGGGGAGACTAGAACTAGGGGGCACAGCCTCAAAATACGGGGGAGACAATTTAAAACCGAGTTGAGAAGGAATTTCTTCTCCCAGAGGGTTGTGAATCTATGGAATTCTCTGCCCCGGAATGCAGTTGAGGCTAGCTCATTGAATGTATTCAAATCACAGATAGATAGATTTTTAACCAATAAGGGAATTAAGGGTCATGGGGAGTGGGCGGGTAAGTGGAGCTGAGTCCACGGCCAGATCAGCCATGATCTTGTTGAGTGGCAGAGCAGGCTCGAGGGGCTAGATGGCCTACTCCTGTTCCTAATTCTTATGTTCTTATAAAAAAACAATTTATCTCTTCATTTAATTATAAGGGTTGATCGATTGTTTTATCTGGAAAAGTAAGTTTTCATAATTAAAAAAAAAATAATTGGACTGTTATGGGTCATCTCTGAAAATGTACAAACTATTGTAGTCCAGTAGCTCCCTATCCATTAATGGAATTACGAACCACATTACTATACAGTGCTTGGCAGGCTTTAGCTGTTGAGATTCATAAACCAGTCTCATTTTAATTTGGAACTACAGGTCCTTTTACTGCAAGCCTACAAGTAATGTTGTAGTAATTGAAGAATGGCCGATTTGCTTGGTATTTGCCCCTATTCCTCCCTTCCTTTTCTCCTGGAGATATTGGCACCAGCTGGTCAAGTGATATTCTTCATGTGTAAACCAGGAGAAGTGAGTGTTGACAGGCCATTCACTCCTGAAAGGCATCATGGCTAAGTTTCATCCTTTTCTTGTTCAATGTGCTTCGGCTCACTTTCCAGGCACTGGATAGCGATCAGAAGCGGTACTCCAGGTGACTTTTCCTTTCCAAGGGGACAGTAACAATTGAAGTGCACTAACTGCTGCTCTGGCTAGCTGAACAAAAACAGAAATCAAACCTGGGCCTCTGCTCTGTCACACACTCATTTCCCAAATAAGCCATCAAGAGAACTCTCCATGTGGTCTTCAGATGAAGGCTGTCAATGGACAGTCTGACGCAGTTTCTGTCCACATGGCAGATAAACTTTTGGAATTCTGTGAAATGCTCATTTTGCAAATTCCTGCACACTTTTTTGATAGCCCATTTTATCAAGCTTCTCTGTGAATTAAATTAAAATTTGGGTCAAGATCATGCAATCAATCTGTTGCCTTGGATTACTGTACTTCGGTAGCTTTACAGAAGCTGTGGATAGAACCTACTAAAGGTACTAAACTCTACAGCTGCATGGTAGGGCCTCACTAGTCATTGGTGATAGTATGGAATCGTCTGCCAGTTTTCTTGGTCTTGTATTGCTGTGGGGATTTTCTGGACAGCCTAATTTCTGAATTAGCTAGATCTAGACTGCTTGGAAAACATGACCAAGGTCCAATGTAAACCTTTTCAAACAATCATTTAAGGCTAACATTTAAGACAAAAATGTAATATTAGCCGCAGTAGGTATGATTGATGTTTTCCTACATTATGACAGTGACGACACTTCAAAAATATAAGTCTGTCTGTCTTTCCCATCTCCTGTGTGGAAGGTATTCCGTCTTGTGCAACATTTCATCTTCACAATCGAACTTGTATACATTCTCTTAATTTTCTTTGAAAGAATATTCTACTATTGCACTTGTTCAGCATAATGAAAGTTGCAATCAGACAGAAGAGAATCTGTTCTCTACCAACTTCGGTGGTAATAAACATAGAGGTATAGATGTACTGTCAGAAGTGATCTGCAGGATCCAAGGGTAATTCTAGCAGGACTCACTGTAGACTATTTTCTTGTTGATGCTGTATTTTTAATGTGGTCTTTGGATCACTGAAAAGCTTGATGGGAAGCGGGCAGGATTCAGATGAGAAAGAGGAAATACTGCTTAGAAGTAAAAAGAGAAGAATGGCCTTTAAGATGAAGCTCTTTAGCATTCTCATAGCTGTGAGGAGCTTTGATTCTGATGTGTTACATCTGCACCAGCCAGCAACTTATTTGTTGAAATCTCCTGTGCCACAGCTGATGAATTAGCTTCATTATCCATAAAAGCTTCGATCATCTCTGACATCTGCTACATTTCTCTTGAGACGAGGTCCCTTTCATTAGCTCTCAGAAGTCCTACTTGATTCCAGTGTTATCTACTGAATATTTCAAGTGGAAAAATGAATAAGGGATAAGATCTAAAGAGGTGGCTCAGGAGTTTACTTCATGCTGATCTGCTGGTCCCAGGGTGTTTGTGCCTTGTTTATCCAGCATTACATGTGTCAATTGATTTCTGTTCGTTATCAAAAAAAGCCATTTCTTCACAACAATACATTTGCATATCTCATTAAATAAAGCTTAGTGGTCAACCATGCTCGATGTTATAATGTCCCAAGACTGACAGTAGTGAGGAAGTTCCATAGGAAGGTATCAGGGATAGCTATTTTTCTTTTGCTGAATTTAGCGCTCAGTGCGGAGATGCAAGATTTTTCCTTTTCTTGTGCCCAGTGTCAGCATTGACAGAATTGCTAAAGTCACCCTTTGGAGAACTGCTTGAACATGAGTCCTAACATTCCAGGCCACCAAATCATCTGCTTTCTGCTTCAAAAATGAAGACTTTGAAGGGTTTGTTTTTGTTTAGTCCACCTTAATTCATCCATCTCGAACAACCCAACACTCCATCCTGCCCCATTGCTGCATCCAGTTGTTTCTTAAATGATTTCTTCCCCCACCACGCTGCCTGGAAGTCTATTCCAAGTCTTGATTGCTTTCTGCTGATATCAGTCCTAATTTTACTAATCTGAACCTTGTCCACCTCTTTCAGGTTAAATCAAAGCAGTATTCTGGATTAACTTTTTCCATACGGTTACTATCTTAAGCGCCTTGGGACATTTTACTGCGTTAAAAGTGCTACATAAATGCAAGTTGTTGTAGTTGTTAATCACCTATAAGATACCTCTTGTATACCACATTTCCAGGCTGAAAAGACCCCATCGCTCCGGTCTGTCAGTTGAGACTCCTGACAGGATCACCCTTCTGGCTCTTTCCTGCACTACTTCCAGCGTTTAAATGTCTCCCTTGTTTCTCAACTAGAACTGGGCACAGTCCTAGAGGTATGGCCTGACCAGAGCACTTAACAGTTTGATGGCAACTTCTGACTTTTGTATATGTAATTAAAATACTCTGTTGGCTTCGTTGATTGCCACTCTGTATTGGTTGGATACATTACAATGTATTTATAGCTCATGAACAGGCCATTTTGCCCGACAAATCTATGCTGGCGTTTATATGCCACAACTAGCCCATCAATATATCCTTTCTCGCTCATGTGCTTATTTAGCTTTCCCTTAAATGCATCTATGCTATTCTCCTCAACAAATCCATGTGGTAGTGAGTTTCGCATTCTAACCACTCTCTGGGTAAAAAAGTTCCTCCTAAATTCCCTGTTGGATTTATTAGTGACTATCTTATATTTATGGCCCTTAGTTGTGGTCTCGCCCATAAGTGGAAACATCTTCTCTACATCTACCCTATCAAACCCTTTCATAATCCTAAAGACCTCTATCAGGTCACCCCTCAGTCTTCTTGTTATGTCCATAATAAAGTAATGTAACTGAGTACTATAGACGTGAGTAAGTGTGACCTTAGTTCCTTTATTTTAACACCAGAGTGCCGGTACAGCATGGGAGGCCTGCTTACATACAGTGCCTCCAAGGGATGCTGGGATAACTTGGGACTCCAACAGATACGCCCTCTGGTGGCAGTAGGATACTGGTTACATAGGGTTGCATACATAACACTTCTCTTTTCTAGAAAAAAGCGACCCAGCCTGTTCAACTTTTCCTGATAGATATAACTTCTGAATGTTGAGCATCAAGTCTACTAAAACACCCGAGTCTCTTTCAATTACATGAAGTATCTATCTTGCCCTTTTTTCCTTCCTGTGTGCAGAATTTTATGTTCGTCTGCATCAAACTTCATCTGGCATTCTTCGACTTGTTCACATTTTGTTTCGTTCATTGTCGTTACCGAACTGCCACATCTGATTGTACTGCCCCTTCTTCCTTGGAATCAGCTGGAATTGTAACAAATTTGTCCAAGGCATGGATGAAAATTAGAAAGATTAGTGATCCCAATACTGAGACCTTGGCCACCCCAATCGGCATTTCCCCATCCCCTCACCCTGACGCTACTACTCGAACGAGTACCTATACTTTTCTACTCCAGTCAATTTTTTGTATCCATTCCAAAGTTTTTACTCTGAATCTCTGCAGCTTTGATTTTAATTAACAACTTTCTGTGTGCAACTTCTATCAATGCGTTTTGGAAGTTTAACCACAAGCAAGTTGTATTGTCACTTCCTCAAAGAATTCAAGGAGGATCAGGAAAGCCATTGTTCTGCAGATAATCCAAAAGTTTATTTCCGATGATCAATTTTTACATTGAATTGAAGGAAGCCTAATCAGTGTATAGTTGCTCTATCTCTTTTGTCACCCTTTTTGATACATGGTACCTTCTGTTGACTGCATTATAATGATTGTTATTGCCTCACAAATGTCCTCCCTTGTCTCTCCATACACTAGAATGCATTAAAAAATCAGCTGAATGATTTAGAAACACCTTTTTGCTCCTTTCAATACAATTGAATTAGTTTGCCCACAATTATTGGCAGCCTTTGCTGTGATCCTGTCCAGATTTGTTCAGGTTATTAATAGCAAATGTAGCGAGAATATTTTTTTCAGTTACCAAAAAATAATTTCAGAATTGGAAGCCCGATCCTTGCAGTATGATGATTGTGATACTGTACAGAAAAAGAGACACCGTTAACATAATCTTTTCTTTGTGGTTGGAATGTTTTGTTGTAATCTGAGGGCATAGAGCTAATAAAATAAGATTTGTAACATCATAAACACATGAAATTATCTTATTCACAATAAAATGGTTAATCTAACCAATACAGTTTTCCTATGGAATTCCTCCAGTAACTGTCTTTAGAGGGCTGCAATTCTTGTAGGCACCTGGGTTTGAGTTCTTCATCATTGTGTCAGTTATCCTTAACCTTATTGAGGAGGTTCAACCAAGTAGTATTCTACTCTTCACGGGCATCAACAATGTTCATGGTGGACTATAATTACCAGAATTCAATTTCAGGCTGAATTCAGTGACTGTTTTAGGGATGGAGGATTCAAAACCAGGATTTGTTTTTAATAATGGACAGTAAGACATTGCTGTTTGTCAGCCCTATCACTCCCCAACGGTTTCAAAGAAAGGACATGACAGCGCTAAAACCTGGCAAAGCTATTGTTAGCTATTGAAAAGCTTAAGAGAGATATAATATTTTAAAATTAAAATCAATAAAACTGAGAACAACATGAACTTTTGAACTCAGGTCATTTTGATGGGGGGGAAAAAAAATAACTAACTATATACTAAGTGTCCAGTTTTGAATCTTGTTTTCTTCATGGAAATGATTTTGGAATTGAGTTATGTTCAAGTATTGCGTTTTAAAACAAAGTTAATTTACACAGTTTAAAAAAAAAAGCCACAGTCTGCAGGTATTGAGGATATGTATTGAAGTCTGATAGATCGGTTTGTGGAATATTACAACTCGGAGTTGATTCCAATGAGAGCCAATTGTCTCATCGCAGATCCATTATCCAAGATGGGCCCTGGCTGACATCAACTCTTTCAACACAAATCAGGAATGGAACCGGACATGTATGGTTTAGTTACAATCATCTGAGCCATCACGGGGGCCTGTATCTTTTTCTATAGGCCATACTTTGGTTTATATATATTGAGTTATTTTTTAGTTTTCATTCATCAAAGTTTTCTTGAAGGAGCTTGTTCTTTCAGGCCGATGGATCAATAAACTGAGTTTCAACATGAAGACATTGACATGGGGAAGGGGTAGAAAAAGCTGCAAGATTTTCATAATAGTTTGAATGGGCCCAAGTTTCCACACGATAAAAAACGGGCGCCCCTCCGAGCTGGGCGCCCGTTTTTCGTGCCTAAAACGGCACCTGAAAAAAACCTCACGATTCTGGAGAGCCCTGCAGCTCCTTGTCTGCCTGGCGCGGCGCCCAGGGGGGCGGAGCCTACACTCGCGCCGATTTTGTAAGTGGGAGGGGGCGGGTACTATTTAAATTAGTTTTTTTCCTGCCGGCAACGCTGCGCGTACGCGTTGGAGCGTTCGCACACGCGCAGTGTGAAGGAAAACATTGGCACTCGGCCACTTTTGTAGTTCTTTGTAGCTGTTTAGTTTTTGAACATTTTTTAATAAAAGCACATTGCCATCAGCACATCAGCACTGAGAAGGCTGCAGGAAGCCTCAGAAAGTTGAGGCAGCCGTTTCCCGACGACCTCCCCCTTTTGCCGTCGGGAAATGGCTCCTCAATTTCTGAGGCTTCCTGCAGCCTTCTGTCTCCTTCCCTCCCTCCCTCCCACCGGCCGTGTGGAACGGCTTCCTCCCCCCCCCGCCGCGTTCGGCCGGCGGTCGGTTCCCTCCCTCCCTTCCTCCCGTTCGGTCGGCAGTCGGTTCCCTCCCTCCCTCCCACGTTCGGGAACGGCTGCCTCGTTTTGTGAGGCTTGCTACAGCATTCTTCCTGGCTAAAGCACTTTCACACAGGTAGGAAGATGGTTTATTTAATCTTTTCTTTGCTTATAAATTTTTATTCAGGTTGGATTTATTTGTATAATATTTGTAGAAGTATAAATAAGGATTTATTGTAGAATTTAATGACTTCCCTTCCCCCCCTCCCCCCCTTCTCCCCCCCCCCCCACCTCGTTCTGGACGCCTAATTTGTAACCTGCGCCTGATTTTTTATGTGTAGAACAGGTTTTTTCAGTTCTACAAAAATCTTCACTTGCTCCATTCTAGGTTAGTTTGGAGTACATTTTCACTCTGGAAACTTTCAAATCAGGCGTCAGTGGCCGGACACGCCCCCTTTTGAAGAAAAAAATTCTGTTCCAAAGTAGAACTGTTCTACCTGACTAGAACTGCAGAAAAAAAAAATGTGGAGAATTGCGATTTCTAAGATAGTCCGTTCTCCACCAGTTGCTCCTAAAAATCAGGCGCAAATCATGTGGAAACTTGGGCCCAATATGTGGGCATGAATAATTTCTGTGGGGTTTTAACTTGGGTGGCTAACCAGCACCTTTTCATGGTTACTTCTTGCAAAAGGACAAATTAATTAGAGACAAAAGGCAGTGAGGATAGCTGAATAAAACTTGGTTCCATCAGCAGAATAAGGAAGACCTTGATGAACGACAGATAGAAAAATAAAACAACTCAACATGACAGCGACAGGCACAAAATGAATAATGTATCTTCGCAGAATGTTATGCACGTGGCTGAAGTCACCTCAGGAATCAAAACATTATAATACTGTATGTAATTAAATAGAGGTGCCTAGAGCAAAGCATGGAAGAGAACAACTCAACAGAGTTTGTTAATTCACAACGAAGAATGGCACAGCCTGTCTCTTGCACCTGTTATAGGCTTGACTTAGATTTTAGTCATGACAGATGACTGTATTAGTCAGAGTGGTGGACGAACGGATAAAAACAGACACTGCCGCATGACAGATCTTTGTTGCTGAGGCTGGAATAGAACAATGACTTAGCGGAGACTGTCTGGTATGAACAAACCCAGAGAGTTAAAAAAGAACTTGCATTTATATAGCACCTTTCATGTCCTAAAGCATATCACAGCTATTGTTGTTTCACAGACAAATGTGGCAACCAAGGCCCCATAAGCAGCAAGTGAGATGATGACCAATTAATCTGTTTTCATAATGTTGATTGAGGGATGAATGTTGGCCAGGATTGCAGGAGAACTCCCTGCTCTTCCTCAACTAGTATCTTGTGATCTCTGTTCACCTGAATGGCAGACTATTCACTGGTTTAATGGCTAGCCTGAGAGGCAGTGCTTCTGATAATGCAGTACTGCACTGAAGTGTTAGTGTAGATTATGCACTCAAGTCCTGGAATGGTACATCAAACCCACAGCCTCCAGATTGAGGTGAGAGTGTTACTGTTGAGCCAAGCTGATACATGACTAATATGAAAGCATGTCACATGGAGACAGTCATATAGTCAATACAACTGTATCTCTGACAGTCAAATAATTTAAAAAGAACTGCCCCTAGTAAGAAGAAATGGAATAATTACATTTCATTCTGTTGACAATATTCCTAATAGACATTAATTGGTGACACTGAATAAAATGAAGTTATGTTAAGATTCTCGGCTTGGTGCCTGCATTTTCAGAAATAGTTTCATCTTCTTTAGATTTTTCATAATAACTAAAGCAATAAAATGGCTGATCCAGAGAGATGTTAAAAGGAGTAGAATTGTGCCACTTCCGCAGGTATGAGACATTGGTAGAGATCTTTGTCTTAATGAAAAATGTCAAACTCCTGAGCCTCAAACTACTGAAAGTGATCTCCAGCTGTGCACCAAATAGTGATGAGTGTAATATTGTGAGATAGATTTCCCCCATCGTTCATCAAATATATGTGAAAAATATTTTGTGGGAACAAAGGGACAAATCGGCTGAAGAAAATCTCCCAGCTGCAATTGAACCTAGATAAATGCTTAATAAATTTGTCAAGAAATATTGTGCACGGGTCAGAATATCTGTAAACTTCAAGTAAATCAGGAATTCAATCTAAAAATTCAATATGAAAGTATTTCTTCCGAAAAAGTAGTTTGGTTGAAAAAGCTGCTGTTGTGTCTACCTGAGAATCGGAACCAAAGGAAAAAACGATGACGGAGTTTCTGCTTTGGGCGCAATCAGAGATCCGGGCGCAAATGGCTCTCAAAATTACGCTAGTTTCCCAAAGTTTTTTTTACTCAAGTTTCCGCTCAAACTCATTTGTATATCACCAAATGTCAAATCTTCCATGAACCACGCAATCGCACAGCGTTTTAGAATGTAATTATAAAAAATGTTTGCATAAAAAAAATTATTGATATATTTGTGGTAACTTGAACCTTTATTTAATACAGCTGAAAATGGGTTTAGCACAAAAAATAAGCATTTTTAATTAGAGTGTAATAAATAACTGAAAATGACTTTAAAACAACTATAGAGAACCATTTGCTCGTTATAATGACGTACAGTAGTCAGTTTCTTAGTAAATTAAAAACAAATTAAAAGCTTTTATAATGTTTCTGTTCGTGTCCTTGTACCTAAAAAAGAAAACCAGCTTAATTTTTAGAACGTCTTAGAAGGCCTGCAAAGGGACATAATTAGCACAAACTCACCAGTTTTGTGGGAAGGGCTGGCTTCTAGCACGATGTTTTTTAAACTAGCGCAGAAGATCACGGAAATGCGACTTGTGCTGGACGTAATTCGCACTAGAAATTCCTCAATCTTTTGCGCTGATTTGGCCGATTTTGGGTGTATTTCGCTGAAAAAGAATAGCAGAAGCCAACCCAATGTGCACTAAACATTTTTTGGGTTAAGCGTCAAGTGTGTAAGAACATATACAACAAGAAAAGGCTAACCAAATCTACTCTTTCAAGTGGAGTGTTAGCACTTGGCCTTCTCTTAACTTATTTAGTAGATAGAATAACCACCACTATAAATGATTGAAAAGGCAACTCTCAATGGTCTCCTGGTCCTGCAAACATAACTGAGCAAAATCTCCAGCATATCAATCCAAATCTATCAGCTGCAATATTCATCTGACATGTTATCTTTCATATATAAATATAAACAACAGCTGGCACTTCAAATTAATAAAATACCTAGGAACCTTTACAAAAGGGAATCAGGCGTTAAGCAGGAATTTGGGAGGAAGATTAGGGAAAGTGATAGAAGAGCCAGTTGAAGAGGTAAGTTTTGAGGAATCCTTCTGAAAGAGGGGAGCGATATAACGAGGCGGAGGAGAATTCGAGAATGCAAAGATGTGCTGTATGAAGGCTTTGTCACTGAATGGAGAAGTGAAAGCTGAGATGTAGAGCTGGGGGTGGTTGCAAAGGTAGGGTGGAGGACATTCATTGAGTGGTTTAGAAACAAAGATGAGGATTTTGAAATCATTGCACACTGGAGGATGGGCAGCAGGTGTTGACGGGGATAATAAATGCATAGGACTCAGTATCCGATAAATGCCGTGGGGTTCTGGGTGAAGTTGGAGTTTATGTAGTGGAGTCTCAGCAAGGAAAGCATTGGGGAAGTCCAGCATGGGGGTGGTGAAGGTGTGGATAAGGGTTATAATGGCAGTGAGGTAGGGGCAACAACAGGCAAAACACTGACAATGGAAGTAGGCAGTCTGGGTGATTATCTGGATATGATCTTTGAAGCTGAAGTCAGAATAAAATACGACACCAAGCTTGTGTATTGTCTGTTTTGACCTATGCAGGAAACTTAGAAGGGGTTAGAATCTAGAGATAAGAAGATGGATTTTTCATTGGGGCCAAACAGAAAGAATGGTTTCAGAATGTTCTAGTTCATTCATGGCTTCAAATTTAAGAACAGAACGGCTGTGGACTCTAGAGTGGGGGCAGAGAGGTATAGCTCGTGTCACTGGCATACATATGGAAGCTGACTACATGTTTAGATAATTCAGCAAAGAGGCAGCACATAGGGAATAGGAGTGGGGACAAAGAATGCAACTTAGAGTCACAATGGAAGTGGGCATGGGAGGAGAATCTTTTGCAGGAAATGTGCCTCGTACTTTGGGACAGATAGGGATAGAACCATAATGGAGCAGTGCAGTAAGGTGGATTATGGCGGAAATGCAGTTGACGGCAATGGAGCTGGCACAGTCACAGACTATTTATCACTTTATGTAAATGGTGCTGTGGGTAGATTGGAATCCGAATTCATGGGATTAAAACAACATAAGGGTAGCTCAAGGGATGAGGGTGGAGTTGGGTGGCTGTAATACATTCAAGAACCTTGGAGAGGCGATGTGAGGTTAGAGAGGGAAACAATACTAGAAGACAGGGAACAGTTATTGTTGACCATTGGGCTGAACTGACGGAGTTGAGCAATTGGGAGCTGGGTAAGCAGAGTCAAGGGAACAATTGGTGAATCTCATGGAAGAGATAGGTCTGATGAGGGCTGAGGGGCAAGATTGATGAGAAATTCCAAAGGGTGGAGGCTGGAGTATAGCAGGATGAAGATAAGGCATCTCAGTTTTGGAGACGAAGAAATCCACCAGATCGTCACACTTGGTGTATGAGGGAAGGATAGGGTGAGCTAGTGGGAGTGAAGTAGAAGGGAGGCCCTTTGTGGTGAGGATGAGTTTGCAGTTATTCTTTCCCTCCAAGATGGTCCTACATTAGGTCCTACATTAGAAAGGGAAAGGTGATACTTCTTGAACTGGTTCATCCAGATTTGGGTGACCAAATTCCCCATGTACACTCAAGCATGTGGCCCTTTGATTTAAGATTGCAAAGGGAATGTTGTACCGTGGAAGTATGGGTTGGAAGACAGAAATAAGGATGTTGAAAATGAAGGTATAGGGATTGATGGTGTTTGCTAGTGCTGTTGGGGAGGAGTTAAACTAATATGGCAGGGGGATGGGAACCTATGCAGGGAGGCAGAGGGAGACAGAGGCAAAAGATAGAAAGGAGAATAGTAAAAGTGGAGGACAGAGAATCCCAAGGCAAAAAACAAAAAGGGCCACATTACAGCAAAATTTTAAAGGGGCAAGGTGTGTTAAAAAGACAAGCCTGAAGGCTCTGTGCCTCAATGCGAGGAGTATTCGGAATAAGGCGGACGAATTAACTGCACAGATAGCAGTTAATGGATATGATGTAATTGGCATCACAGAGACATGGCTCTAGGGTGACCAAGGCTGGGAACTCAACATCCAGGGGTATTCAACATTTAGGAAGGATAGACAGAGAGGAAAAGGAGGCGGGGTGGCCTTGCTGGTTAAAGAGGAAATTAATGCAATAGTAAGGAAGGACATTGGCTTGGATGATGTGGAATCGGTATGGGTGGAGCTGCGGAATACCAAAGGGCAGAAAACGCTGGTGGGGGAGTTGTGTACAGGCCACCAAACAGTAGTAGCGAGGTTGGGGACAGCATCAAACAAGAAATAAGGGATGTGTGCAATAAAGGTACAGCAGTTATCATGGGCGACTTTAATTTACAAAAAGATTGGGCTAACCAAACTGGTAGCAATGCGGTGGAGGAGGATTTCCTGGAGTGTATTAGGGATGGTTTTCTTGACCAATATGTCGAGGAACCAACCAGAGAGCTGGCCATCCTAGACTGGGTGATGTGTAATGAGAAGGGACTAATTAGCAATCTTGTTGTGCGAGGCCCCTTGGGGAAGTGTGACCATAATATGGTAGAATTCTTTATTAAGATTGAGAGTGACACAATTAATTCAGAAACTAGGGTCCTAAACTTAAGGAAAGCTAACTTCGACGGCATGAGGCGCGAATTGGCTAGAATAGACTGGCAAATGATATTTAAAGGGTTGACGGTGGATAGGCAATGGCAAACATTTATAGATCACATGGATGAACTTCAACAGTTGTACATCCCTGTCTGGAGTAAAAATAAAACAGGGAAGGTGGCTCAACCGTGGCTAACAAGGGAAATTAAGGATAGTGTTAGATCCAAGGAAGAGGCATATAAATTGGCCAGAAAAAGCACTGGGAAAAATTTAGAATTCAGCAGAGGAGGACAAAGGGTTTAATTAGGAGGGGGAAAATAGAGTACGAGAGAAAGCTTGCCGGGAACATAAAAACTGATTGCAAAAGCTTCTCTAAATATGTGAAGAGGAAAAGATTAGTGAAGACAAACGTAGGTCCCTTGCAGTCGGACTCAGGTGAATTAATAATGGGGAACAAAGAAATGGCAGACCAATTGAACAAATACTTTGGTTCTGTCGTCACGAAGGAAGACACAAATGACCTTCCGGATGTACTAGGGGACTGAGGGTCTAGTGAGAAGGAAGAACTGAAGGATATCCTTATTAGGCGGGAAATTGTGTTGGGGAAATTGATGGGATTGAAGGCCGATAAATCCCCGGGGCCTGATTATCTGCATCCCAGAATACTTAAGGAGGTGGCCCTGGAAATAGTGGATGCATTGGTGATCATTTTCCAACAGTCTATCCACTCTGGATCAGTTCCTATGGATTGGTGGGTAGCAAATGTAACACCACTTTTTAAAAAAGGAGGGCGAGAAAACGGGTAATTATAGACCGGTTAGTCTGACATCAGTACTGGGGAAAATGTTGGAATCAATTATTAAGGATGAAATAGCAGCGCATTTAGAAAGCAGTGACAGGATCGGTCCAAGTCAGCATGGATTTGTGAAAGGGAAATCATGCTTGACAAATCTTCTAGAATTTTTTGAGGATGTAACTGGTAGAGTGGACAAGGGAGAACCAGTGGATGTGGTGTATTTGGACTTTCAAAAGGCCTTTGACAAGGTCCCACATAAGAGATTAGTGTGCAAAATCAAAGCACATGGTATTGGGGGTAATGTACTGGCGTGGATAGAGAATTGGTTGGCGGACAGGAAGCAGAGAGTCGGGATAAACAGGTCCTTTTCGGAATGGCAGGCAGTGACTAGTGGAGTGCCGCAGGGCTCAGTGCTGGGACCCCAGCTCTTTACAATATACATTAATGATTTGGATGAAGGAATTGAGTGTAATATCTCCAAGTTTGAAAATGACACTACACTGGGTGTCGGTGTGAGCTGTGAGGAGGATGCTAAGAGGCTGCAGGATGATTTGGACAGGTTAGGTGAGTGGGCAAATGCATGGCAGATGCAGTATAATGTGGATAAATGTGAGATTATCCACTTTGGTGGCAAAAACACGAAGGCAGAATATTATCTGAATGGTGGCAGATTAGGAAAAGAGGAGGTGCAACGAGACCTGGGTGTCATGGTTCATCAGTCATTGAAAGTTGGCATGCAGGTACAGCAGGCGGTGAAGAAAGCAAATGGCATGTTGGCCTTCATAGCTAGGGGATTTGAGTATAGGAGCAGGGAGGTCTTACTGCAGTTGTACAGGGCCTTGGTGAGGCCTCACCTGGAATATTGTGTTCAGTTTTGGTCTCCTAGTCTGAGGAAGGGCGTTCTTGCTATTGATAGAGTGCAGCGAAGATTCACCAGACTGATTCCAGGGATGGCTGGACTGACATATGAGGAGAGACTGGATCAACTGGGCCTTTATACACTGGAGTTTAGAAGGATGAGAGGGAATCTCATAGAAACGTAAAAGATTCTGACGGGGCTGGACAGGTTAGATGCAGAAAGAATTTTCCCGATGTTCGGGAAGTCCAGAACCGGGGACACAGTCTTAGGATAAGGGGTAGGCCATTTAGGACTGAGATGAGGAGAAACTTCTTCACTCAGAGATTTGTTAACCTGTGGAATTCCCTGCCGCAGAGAGTCATTGATGCCAGTTCATTGGATATATTCAAGAGGGAGTTAGATATGGTCCTTACGGCTAAGGGGATCAAGGGGTAGGGAGAGAAAGCGGGAAAGAGGTACTGAGGTGAATGATCAGCCATGATCATATTGAATGGTGGTGCAAGCTCGAAGGGCTGAATGGCCTACTCTTGCACCTATTTTCTATGTTTCTATGGTGGACAGGTAGATATGGATGGTTAAATAGAAGATGTCACATATCTTTGTCGCGGATCAAGACCTCAGATGCAATGAAAGAAAGAAGAAAGATAAACTTGCATTTATGTAGTGCCTTTCTTGACCACAGGACGTCTCAAAGCGTTTTATGGCCAATGAAGTACTTTTGGAGTGTAGTCACTGTTGCAATGTAGGAAATACGGCATTGACTTTTTTGCAGCACTGCTTCTGCTGTCCCCTCTGCTTTGGGGCTATGTTAATGTCGATGATGGATCGGATTAGGCGGTGGTCCGTCCAGCAGTCGTCGGCTCCTGTCATGGCGCGGTTGATGCGCACATCCTTGCAATCTCTGGCTCGGACGATAACATAGTCGAGCAGGTGCCAGTGTTTGGAACGAGGGTGTTGCAACGATGTCTTGTATTTGTCCCTCTGGTGGAACAAGGTGTTGGTGATGACAAGTTCATGCTCTAGACATTTTGTCAGGTGTAGGGTACCGCTGGAGTTGGCTTTCCCTACCCCCTCTCTGCCAATCACGCCACCCCAGAGGTCTGTGTCCTTGCCGACCCTGGCGTTGAAGTCACCGAGGAGGATCAGCTTGTCACCCGCAGGGACACAGGACAGGGATTTTTCGAGATTGGAATAAAAACCCTCTTTGGCCTCATCTGTTGCATCAAGTGTTGGGGCGTATGCACTGATGACTGTAGCGCACTGGTTCTGGGATAGGGTGAGTCGAAGAGTCATGAGGCGTTCGTTAGCCCCGCAGGGGTAGTCTTTGAGGTGGTCGACCAGCTCGTTTTTTATGGCGAAGCCGACTCCGTGGATCTTCCTCGGGTTTCCCTTTCCAGAAGAAGATGTAACCTCCACCTTGTTCCTTGAGCTGGCCTTCCCCTGCCCGCCGGGTCTCGCTTAGGGCGGCGATGTCGATATCAAAGAGTCTAAGTTCCCGGGCAACTATGGTGGTGTGGCGTTCTGGCCTGTCAATGTTGGAGTTGTCCATGAGGTTCCTGACGTCCCAGGTCCCGAACTTCATGTTAGAGGAGTGGAAGATGCCTGTGCGTGTTCTTTTAATGTGGGGTGATCGTTGCACACCGGCTACCACACGGGCTTACCTGAACAAGATCTTGATCCAGTGGCAAGGGGGTCCAAGACGTCTGGAGACCAGGCACTGCTATATAGGCCTAGTTGCCTACGGCATGATGTTGGCCGCAGGCTCAGCGCTGGGTAGCGCCCTTGATGGTAAGTGGCCTGAGGCTTGGTTGGGGGCAGGCATTGGGGAGGGACAGTGGCCCACTGTGGTTCAGAGTGGGAGGGCAGGGGGGGGTCACTGCCATGGTATTCACCACGTGTTGGAGGAGGAGAAGAGGCCAGGTCACCAGTGGGGAAGGAGAGGTCCAGTCGCCGTCGTAGGAGAGGAGGACCCGGTCGCCGTTGACGAGGAGGTCGCCTGTCGCCGCAGGAGGTCCAGCCATCGTCGAGGAGGCCCAGACTCCGTTGTGGAGGAGAGGGCCATTTGCCGTCGCTGTGGGTGTTCCGATCGCCACTGGAGGGGAAGGGGGTGGGGGCGGGTGGCCGCCCGATAGCCAGGTCCAGGTCATAGCCTCCAGAGGCCCAGTCTCCGTTGCCGGAGGCCCAGTCACCGTTGCCGGAGGCCCAGTCGTCGCCGAAGGCACAGTCACCATTGCCGATGGGTGATGTGGTGTGAAGCTTGATGTAGGCCCGAACTCGTAGGACTCTCAGGGATGGGCCTAGGGTAAGGATTTATGTGTTTAGGACCCCCTATTAGGGTCTATTAGGGCTAGGGGAAGTTTAGACAGTGGGAGGAGGGAGATTGAGGGTGGGAAGTTACCGATAGCAGAGGGTGAGAGTTGTTTAGTAGGGGAGCTCCCTAGAGAGCTGCCACCTCGACGGCCATCTTACCTATAGTGCCCGATACAGTCAACACCTCACAGCTAACCTGGCGTGCCTTCATGACCCCGAGACGCAGCATGCCCACAGCGCTTGCTCTGCCCTACAGGTCTCCATAACCAGTGCCTGCAAAGACACGCTCGGTCACTCAACCAGGAAACACCAGGATTGGTTTGATGAGAATGATTAGGAGATCTAAGAGTTAATAGATCGCAAGTGCAAAGTGAGCCTCAAACAACAACCCAACTCGGGAGCAGCAAAGTAGCAGACGGCTCAAGGCTGAGGTCCAACAAAAAACCCGGAACCTAAAGAACAGGTGGTGGATGGAGAAAGCACAGGAGCTACAGCAACTGGCTCACAGCCATGATGTGCGAGGATTCTTCATCGCAGTCAAGGCCACCTACAGGCCAAACATCCAAGGCCCCACCCCACTGCTGGCCAAGAACGGGGAAACACTCATCAATGACACCGAGGCAGTCGGGCCCGTTCAAGGAGCACTTCAAAGATCTCCTCAATCGAGACTCTGCCTTTGATGCGAGTGTTCTCGACTCCATCCCACAGCATGCTACCCGCCACCATCTCAGTGAGACCCCAACACTGCACGAGGTAGAAAAAGCCATAAGACAGCTAAAAAACAACAAGGCTACAGGTGCGGATGGAATCCCTGCTGAGGCACTGAAGCATGTCGGAGAGGCACTGTTGGTGCCAATACATGACCTCATCTCTCTCATCTGGAGGGAGGAGAGCATCCGGGAGATCTCAGAGATGCAGTGACCGTGACCATCTTTAAAAAAGGGGACAAGTCCGACTGCGGCAACTACAGAGGAATCTCCCTACTATCAGCCACTGGGAAAGTCGTCACAAGAGTCCTCCTCAACTGTCTTCTTCCTGTGGCCGAGGAGCTCCTCCCGGAGTCACAATGCATATTTTTCCCCCTACGGGGCACAACGGACATGATTTTTGCAGCACGACAACTACAGGAAAAATGCAGGGAGCAGCGCCAGCCCTTATACATGGCCTTTTTCAATCTTACAAAGGCCTTTGACACTGTCAACGGCGAGGGTCTATGGAGCGTCCTCCTCCATTTCGGATGCCCCCAAAAGTTCGTTACCAACCTCCATCTGCTCCTCGACGCCATGCAGGCCGTGATACTTACCAACGGATCCATCACAGACCCAATCCACGTCTGGACCGGGGTCAAACAGGGCTGCGCCATCGCCCCAACCCTCTTCCCAATCTTCCTCGCTGCCATGCTCCACCTCACAGTCAACAAGCTCCCCGCTGGAGTGAAACTAAACTACAGAACCAGGGGGAACCTGTTCAACCTTCGCCGTCTCCAGGCCAGGTCCAACACCACCCCAACCTCTGTCGTCGAGCTACAGTACGCGGACGATGCCTGCGTCTGTACACATACAGAGACTGAACTCCAGGACATAATAGATGTATTTATTGAGGCGTCCAAAAGCATAGACTTTAACGCTAAACATCTGTAAGACAAAGGTCCTTCACCAGCCTGCCTCGCCGCACAGCACTGCCCCCTAAGTCATCAAGATCCATGGCGCAGCCGTGGACAACGTGGACCACTTCCCTTATCTCGGGAGCCTCCTATCAACAAGAGCAGGCATTGACGACGAGATCCAACACCGCCTCCAATGCGCCAGTGCAGCCTTCAACAGCCTGAGGAAAAGAGTGTTTGAAGACCAGGCCCTCAAAACTGCCACCAAGCTCATGGTCTACAGGGTTGTAGTAATACCTGCCCTCCTGAATGGCTCAGACGTGGACCATGTACAGTAGACACCTCAAGTCGCTGGAGAAATACCACCAACGATGTCTCCGCAAGATCTTACAAATCCCTTGGGAGGACAGACGCACCAACATTAGCCTTCTCAACCAGGCCAACATTCCCAGCATTGAAGCACTGACTACACATGATCAGCTCTGCTGGGCAGGATACATAGTTCGCATGCCAGACATGAGACTCCCAAAGCAAGTGCTCCACTCGGAGCTCCTTCATGGCAAACGAGCCAAAGGTGGGCAGCGGAAGTGTTACAAGGACACCCTCAAAGCCTCCCTGATAAAGTGCAACATCCCCACTGACACCTGGTAGTCCCTGGCCAAAGACCGCCCTAAGTGGAGAAAGTGCATCCGGGAGGGCGCTGAGCACCTTGAGCCTCATCGCCGAAAGCATGCAGAAATCAAGCGCAGGCAGCGGAAAGAGCGTGCGGCAAATCTGTCCCACCCTTCCCTCAACGACTATCTGTCCCACTTGTGACAGTGTCTGTGGCTCTCGTATTGGACTGTTCAGACATCTAAGAACTCATGTTAAGAGTGGAAGCAAGTCTTCCTTGATTCCGAGGGACTGCCTATGTTGATGATGTAGGAAATATGGCAGCCAATTTGCACACACAAAGCTCCCACAATTAGTAATCTGATAATGACCAGATAATCTGTTTTAGTGATGTTGATTGAGAAATAAATATTGGCCAGCCAGGACACCGGGGATAATTCCCCTGCTTTTCTTCGGAATAGTGCCATGGGATCTTTTACGTCCACTTGAGAGAGCAAACGGGGCCTCGGTTTAACGTCTCATCGGAAAGACGGCCGTCCGATAGTGTAGCACTTCCTCAGCACTGCACTGGAGTGTCAGCCTCGATTTTTGTGCTCAGGTCCCTGGAGTGGAAATTGAACCCACAACCTTCTGACTCAGAGGCAAATGTGCTGCCCACTGAACCATAGCTGACACTTTCATGATAAGGTCAAGAGGGTACTTGTGTATGTGAGTTGATTGGGGGGTTGGCGGGGTGGGGGGGGGGGGGTGCAGGGGCGGGGGGGTTGAGGATGGAGGAGGAGTAAAAGAAGAGAGGGAGCAGGGGAATTTAGGTATAGATTAGCAAGAATGAGGATTCAGAGTGCAAAGGCTAAATGATATCAATAGGGAAGAGATTTCAGCAAGGAAGTCTCAAGGGCAATAATGAAGATTTTGAAGGAGACATGGGAAACAGTAGAAAGTGCAATGTCTATGGGAGAATGTCAATCACTTGTGTTCAGAAACTGATTGTTCGATCCTTTAATGACAGCAACGGCTTCTTTGAAATTTTAATATATGAAGATGTACAGGAAGTGAAGTGGACAACGAGATGCTCACTGATTATTGAGCCATGTGAAACCTAGTCTGGAAAAAAATACACGTAGGAAACCAACTTCCAGTCATTAACATGTCACATAAGAACATAAGAAATAGGAGCAGGAGTAGGCCATACGGCCCCTCGAGCCTGCTCCGCTATTCAACGATCATGGCTGATCCAATCATGGACTCAGCTCCACTTCCCTACCCACTCCCCATAACCCCTTATCCCCTTATCGTTTAAGAAACTGTTTATTTCTGTCTTAAATGTATTCAATGTCCCAGCTTCCACAGCTCTCTGAGACAGTGAATTCCACAGATTTACAACCTTCTGAGAGAAGAAATTCCTCCTCATCTAAGTTTAAAATAGGATCCCCTTATTCTAAGATCATGCCCTCTAGTTCTAGTCTCCCCCATCAGAGGAAACATCCTCTCTGCATCCACCTTGTCAAGCCCCCTCATAATTATTGTGTTCCTAACACAGATGAGACTGCACACAGGGAGGTTAAAGTAACAGTGACCACAGTCTTTATTAAGACACTCCAGAGTGAGGAACAGGCCTTAGGGGCCGGCTTATATACAGTGCTCCCAAGGGATCCTGGGATCCCTTGGGACTTCAGGGGATGCGCTCCCTGGTGGCGGAATATGGGAGTGCATGCTTTACAAATACATGACAATAATCTTATACGTTTCGATAAGATCACCTCTCATTCTTCTGAATTCCAATGAGTAGAGGCCCAACCTACTCAACTTTTCCTCATAAGTCAACCCCCTCATCTCTGGAATCAACCTAGTGAACCTTCTCTGAACTGCCTCCAAAGCAAGTATATCCTTTCTTAAATATGGAAACCAAAACTGCACGCAGTATTCCTGGTATGGCCTCACCAATACCCTGTATTGCTGTAGCAAGACTTCCCTACTTTTATACTCCATCCCCTTTGCAATAAAGGCCAAGATTCCATTGGCCTTCCTGATCACTTGCTGTACCTGCATACTATCCTTTTGTGTTTCATGCACAAGAACCCCCAGGTCCCACTGTATTGCAGCACTTTGCAATCTTTCTCCATTTAAATAATAACTTGGTCTTTGATTTTTTTTCTGCCAAAGTGCATGACTTCACACTTTCCAACATTATACTCCATCTGCCAAATTTCTGCCCACTCACTTAGCCTGTCTATACCCTTTTGCAGATTTTTTGTGTCCTCCTCACACATTGCTTTTCTTCCCATCTTTGTATCGTCAGCAAACTTGGCTACATTACACTCAGTCCCTTCTTCCAAGTCGTTAATATAGATTGTAAATAGTTGGGGTCCCAGCACTGATCCCTGTGGCACCCCACTAGTTACTGGTTGCCAACCAGAGAATAAACCATCTATCCCGACTCTCTGTTTTCTGTTAGTTAGTCAATCCTCTATCCATGCTAATATATTACCCCCAACCCCGTGAACTTTTATCTTGTGCAGTATCCTTTTATGTGGCACCTCGTCAAATGCCTTCTCTAAGTCCAAATACACCACATCCACTGGTTCCCCTTTATCCACCCTGTTCGTCACGTCCTCAAATAATTCCAGCAAATTTGTCACCATGACTTCCCCTTCATAAATCCATGCTGACTCTGCCTGACTGAATTATGTTTTTCCAAATGTCCTGCTACAGCTTCTTTAATAATGGACTTCCAACATTTTCCCAACCACAGATGTTAGGCTAACTGGCCTATCGTTTCCTGCTTTTTGTCTGCCTCCTGTTTTAAATAGGGGTGTTACACTTGCAGTTTTCCAATCTGCTGGGACCTCCCCAGAATCCAGGGAATTTTGGTAAATTACAACCAATGCATCCACAATCCCTGCCGCTACTTCTCTTAAGACCCGAGGATGCAAGCCATCAAGTCCAGGGGATTTATCTGCTTTTAGTCCCATTATCTTACTGAGTACCACCTCCTTAGTGATTGTGACATGCCAGAAGTCTGGATTTCTTCACATCTCCACAACAGTTAAATCTCCACAGCATGTGACTTTTAGTTCTAACAGGTTCCCTTGTCAGATAGACAGGCTTGGTTTCCAGTCGGGTGGGAACAATCCGTAGTAGGCTGCAGGACCAGATAGGTCCAGTCCCTGACCCCGGGGAAGGGAATCACCCGATCCCAAAGGGGGTCTGATCCCCGACCCGGGGAGTGAGGGTAGCTTTGTATGGGGAAGGGGTCTGATGATGGGGGAGCTTGGGGTGGGCTGGGAAGAAGCACTCCTCCTCATGGTCCACAAGAAGTGCTCCCCAAGGCTGACCTTGCCTTGTTGCAGCTGCCGGGATTCCCATTGCCTGGGAATTCGTAAAGCAGGTTAATTCCAAAGTTTCCAGCCTCAGTTTTAGAAACATAGAAAATAGGTGCAGGAGTAGGCCATTTGGCCCTTCGAGCCTGCACCACCATTCAATATGATCATGGCTGATCATGCAACTTCAGTACCCCATTTCTGCTTTCTCTCTATTTCCCTTGATCCCTTTAGCCGTAAGGGCCACATCTAACTCCCTTTTGAATATATCTAACGAACTGGCCTCAACAACTTTCTGTGGTAGTAAATTCCATAGGTTCACAATCCTCTGAGTGAAGAAGTTTTTCCTCTTCTCGGTCCTAAATGGCTTACCCCTTATCCTTAGACTGTGACCCCCTGGTTCTGGAATTCCCCAACATCAGGAACATTCTTCCTGCATCTAACCTGTTCAATCCCATCAGAATTTTATATGTTTCTATGAAAACCCCTTTCATTCATCTAAATTCCATTGAATATAAGCCTAGTCTTTCTTCATATGTCAGTGCTGTCATCCCGGGAATCAGTCTGATGAACCTGCGCTGCACTCCCTCAATAGATTTAACTTTCTTAAGTCTAACTGAATTATGGCCACCAGCACCTAAATGCTCTCCCACTGATACCCCTTCCACCTGCCCAGCTTCATTCCTGATAACTAAATTCAGAACTGTCCTCTCCCGTGTTCAGGCTTGCTACATACTGGCTAAAAAAGTTATTTTGAATGCATTTTAGGAATTCCGCACCCTCTGCATCCTTCACATTAATTTTGTCCCAGTTAATATTCGGATAGTTGAAATCCCCTACAATTACTGCCCTATAGTTTTTGCACATCTCAGAAATTTGACTACATATTTTCTCTTCTTTCTCCCTCTCACTGTTTGGGGGTCTATATATTTAAAATGGCAACCCTGTCTCCTGAGAGCGGGTTGGCTGCCTGCCCCTTGTCACGTCTCAGTAAAACCCGGAAGTTGGCAGGTTGGAGCTGGCTTCCCAACACTTGGAATTTTTGCCCATTTAACCTCCCACCTGTACCCGCTCGACCATGTTAAAATTTCACCAATGACCTTAACATGTAAGACATTTTGTAGTAATGACACGGCACAGGCTGCTGATCTTCAGTTCTGATATGTGTGAACTGGAACTTACATCACCCATACACAACTTGTCATCTTCAAGATCATTGAAAGGGATTATATGGTTATTGTTGAGTGCATAAATGGAACAGCTATTTTGGTGCACAGCAAACTCCCACAAACATTAAAAAGATGAATCACCAGTTAATGTGTTTTTGATGGTGTTGGCTGAAGGAGGAGGGTTAGGTCAGGTCTGTGGGGGAATTTGGCTCTTGAAATATACAAAGGAATCTTTTAAGGATGCGTTTATTTGTACTAATTGAAAGACAGCCGTTTCTCTGATTGGCTCTCCATTATCACATGATCTATTTCTAATTGGTCCCCTTGGAGGATAAGCCATACCCTGAAGTTCCTCTGGAATGTGTAACTGAAACCGCCCAACCCAAGTTCTGATTGACTTTTTAATTTGTAATTCGATCCATTTTGACTTCAGAAGACACAGAGGATAGATCTCCCCAAAGGCGAAGTTACAGCCGAAGTCCCTTACCCCAGCACAAGTGCATCCCTCCCCCAGCTGAAGACCCTTACCCAAGTGCATGACCTTACCCCCCGCCATAGATGGGGCATTGTGTGCGGATTGTTAACAGGTTTATTGGGTATGAAGTGAATAGTGACAGTGTTGTGACTTCTGAATTTTATCCACTGCAACGATGTGCCGAGTTTTCACGCACCAGGGATTGGAAGAACGTGATCTGTCTTCCCTGACCCAGTGCTCTCTCATTCCCCCCCTCCCCCGTGTCTCTCTCTCTCTCTTCTCTCCCGCCCCCCCCCCCCACCACCACCACCAGGCTCTATCTCTCCCCGTGTCTCTCTCTTTACCCCCCTCCCCCCCAAGCTCTCTCTCTCTCATGTCTTTCTCTTAACCATCCCCCTAGGCGCGCTCTCCTCGTGTCTCTCTCCTCCCCCCCTGATCCCCCCCCCCCAGGCTCACTCTCCTCATGTCTCTCTCCTTACCCCCCCCCCCCCCCCCGGCCCCCTCAAGCTCTCTCTCCCTGCGTGTCTCTCTCTTTCTCTCTCCTTCCCCCCCCCCCCGCCCCCCACCAGGCTCACTCTCCCCATGTCTCTCTCTCTCTCTTCTCGTGTCTCTCTCCTTCCCCCCCCCCCCCCCCCCCCAGGCTTTCTCTCCCTGCGTCTCTCTCTCTCTCTCTCCTTGTATCTCTCTCCTTCCCCCTGCCGCCCGAGGCTCTTTCTCTGCTCTCTCCCCCCCCCCCCCCCCGTCCCCCAAGGCTTGGTCTTCCTGTGTCACTTTCTCTCCCCGCTCGGGGCTTGGCGGCTTGCGGCGCTGCAGATGGCTCTAGGGAGAGGAGGACGCATGTGCAGAAAAGGGTTAGTGGGAATTGCACTGGGGCGGAGTCAGTGATGTTTGTCCTAACCCTCGCTTCTGCGTACGCGTCCAAATAGTTACTCCGAATCTTTAATCGCCACCTGAACTACCAGAATGGGCAGATGTGATCTTGGTTTAACATCACTTTTGAGAGACAATAGCAATATAGCATTTCCTCAGTATTGGATAAAGTCTCCAGCATAATATAAAATCCTGTGCAGAGATTTTGCTTTCGGGAGTCTGCAGGTGATTTCTGCATCCTCGGAAGCCACTCTCATCACATTGCAAGTTGCACACTACATTGGAGGATTGTGCCTCTTATCTCCACTTTAACTGCCATCTATTAGATCAGCATGGGTGCTGCTTCTGCTGTCTCACTTTGGACCAAGATGAACCCCGCACCAACAACATCAGCAGCAACAGCAACCACAACAGCAGCCTTCTCCTCACCGACCTGATGTTCCACAGGTGAGAGGGGATCAGCACAGGGCTGCACCAAGCTGGAGGCAATACCCCCAACACATGGCAGAGGATGAGCTTCCTGAACATGATTGAGCAGCAGTGCCAAAGGGAGCTCAGGATATCATGCCAGGTCATGGCAGACATTTGTAGCTTGCTGGAAGAAGACCTGCTGTCCAGAGGACCTGGTGGACTCGCGTTTACCAGTGCCTGTCAAAGTCACGACTGCCTTTAACCTCTTCGCCTCAGGCTCCTTCCAGGGCTCTGCAGCAGAGATTTGCAGGATCTTGCAGTCGGCTGCACACACATGCATCTGATGCCATGGTTCACAAGTCAGCCACTTATGTAAACTTTGCCACTCATGAAGCCAGTGTTACTGAACGGGCGCTCGGCTTTGAGGCTCTGGCTGGCTGGCTTCCTACAGGTGCAGGGTGTCATCAAGGCACATCCACATCACCCAGGAGCGTTTGTGAACTGGAATGGCTTGCTGTCCCTCAATGTGCAGCTCGCCTGCAACCATAAAAAGATCATCATGTATGTCTATCAGATTCCCAGGAAGCTGTCATGGCTCTTTTATGTTCCACTAGTCCACCCTCCCTCAGCTCTTCAAACCTCCAAACAGACTTACCGGCTGGCTGTTTGGAGAAAAGGCTGATGACACCCTTGAGGAGGCCAAGCAATGATGCCGAGGAGCCCTTAATGAAAGCCACATGCCCACCAGACGTGGCATAGAGCAAACAATTGGCATGCTGAAGAAGCGCTTCAGATGCCTTGATGGATCTGGAGGAGCCCTTCAGTATGCACCAGTCAGTGTCTCCAGAATCATCGTTGTATCATCATCATAGGCAGTCCCTTGAATCGAGGATGACTTGCTTCCACATCAAGAAGTTCACAAGTGTTTCAATGAAGGACCTAAAATTCCAGGTCCCAAACTAAATCTTGAAGGGTGGAAGATGCCTGTGCATGGATTTTTTTAACGTGTGGTGGCCGTTGCACACCAGCTATCACACGGGCTTGACAGAGCTCGGTCTTGGTCCAGTAGCAAGGATTAACCAAGACAACTGGAGACCTGCTGTGCTGCACGGACCTAGTGTGCACACACATCGCAATGTGGGTTGGCCTGTGCTGCCCCTGGGCCCTTGCCTTTCCTGGGCCCCCATCACTTCCCTCTACAATCTCTTGCCGCTCCTTCGCCCCGACCTCGCCGCTCCTGCTGTATCTGCCCACGCTCCAATCACCAACCTGGACCTTGATGACGTCACTCTTAGAAACATAGAAACATAGAAAATAGGTGCAGGAGCAGGCCATTCAGCCCTTCTAGCCTGCACCGCCATTCAACGAGTTCATGGCTGAACATGAAACTTCAGTACCCACTTCCTGCTTTCACGCCATACCCCTTGATCCCCCGAGTAGTAAGGACTTCATCTAACTCCCTTTTGAATATATTTAGTGAATTGGCCTCAACTACTTCCTGTGGTAGAGAATTCCACAGGTTCACCACTCTCTGGGTGAAGAAGTTTCTCCTTATCTCGGTCCTAAATGGCTTACCCCTTATCCTTAGACTGTGACCCCTGGTTCTGGACTTCCCCAACATTGGGAACATTCTTCCTGCATCCAACCTGTCCAAACCCGTCAGAATTTTAAACGTTTCTATGAGGTCCCCTCTCACTCTTCTGAACTCCAGTGAATACAAGCCCAGTTGATTCAGTCTTTCTTGATAGGTCAGTCCCGCCATCCCGGGAATCAGTCTGGTGAATCTTCGCTGCACTCCCTCAACAGCAAGTATGTCCTTCCTCAAGTTAGGAGACCAAAACTGTACACAATACTCCAGGTGTGGCCTCACCAAGGCCCTGTACAACTGTAGCAACACCTCCCTGCCCCTGTACTCAAATCCCCTCGCTATGAAGGCCAACATGCCATTTGCTTTCTTAACCGCCTGCTGTACCTGCATGCCAACCTTCAATGACTGATGTACCATGACACCCAGGTCTCGTTGCACCTTCCCTTTTCCTAATCTGTCACCATTCAGATAATAGTCTGTCTCTCTGTTTTTACCACCAAAGTGGATAACCTCACATTTATCCACATTATACTTCATCTGCCACGCATTTGCCCACTCACCTAACCTATCCAAGTCACTCTGTAGCCTCATAGCATCCTCCTCGCAGCTCACACTGCCACCCAACTTAGTGTCATCCGCAAATTTGGAGATACTACATTTAATCCCTTCGTCTAAATCATTAATGTATAATGTAAACAGCTGGGGCCCCAGCACAGAACCCTGCGGTACCCCACTAGTCACTGCCTGCCATTCCGAAAAGTACCCATTTACTCCTACTCTTTGCTTCCTGTCTGACAACCAGTTCTCAATCCACGTCAGCACACTACCCCCAATCCCATGTGCTTTAACTTTGCACATTAATCTCCTGTGTGGGACCTTGTCGAAAGCCTTCTGAAAGTCCAAATATACCACATCAACTGGTACTCCTTTGTCCACTTTATTGGAAACATCCTCAAAAAATTCCAGAAGATTTGTCAAGCATGATCTCCCTTTTACAAATCCATGCTGACTTGGGCCTATCATGTCACCATTTTCCAAATGCGCTGCTATGACATCCTTAATAATTGATTCCATCATTTTACCCACTACTGAGGTCAGGCTGACCGGTCTATAATTCCCTGCTTTCTCTCTCCCTCCTTTTTTAAAAAGTGGGGTTACATTGGCTACCCTCCACTCGATAGGAACTGATCCAGAGTCAATGGAATGTTGGAAAATGACTGTCAATGCATCCGCTATTTCCAAGGCCACCTCCTTAAGTACTCTGGGATGCAGTCCATCAGGCCCTGGGGATTTATCGGCCTTCAATCCCATCAATTTCCCCAACACAATTTCCCGACTAATAAAGATTTCCCTCAGTTCCTCCTCCTTAATAGACCCTCTGACCACTTTTATATCCGGAAGGTTGTTTGTGTCCTCCTTAGTGAATACTGAACCAAAGTACTTGTTCAATTGGTCTGCCATTTCTTTGTTCCCCGTTATGACTTCCCCTGATTCTGACTGCAGGGGACCTACGTTTGTCTTTACTAACCTCTTTCTCTTTACATACCTATAGAAACTTTTGCAATCCGCCTTAATGTTCCCTGCAAGCTTCTTCTCGTACTCCATTTTCCCTACCCTAATCAAACCCTTTGTCCTCCTCTGCTGAGTTCTAAATTTCTCCCAGTCCCCAGGTTCGCTGCTATTTCTGGCCAATTTGTATGCCACTTCCTTGGCTTTAATACTATCCCTGATTTCCCTAGATAGCCACGGTTGAGCCACCTTCCCTTTTTTATTTTTACGCCAGACAGGAATGTACAATTGTTGTAATTCATCCATGCGTTCTCTAAATGTCTGCCATTGCCCATCCACAGTCAACCCCTTAAGTATCATTAGCCAATCTATCTTAGCCAATTCATGCCTCATACCTTCAAAGTTACCCTTCTTTAAGTTCTGGACCATGGTCTCTGAATTAACTGTTTCATTCTCCATCCTAATGCAGAATTCCACCATATTATGGTCACTCTTCCCCAAGGGGCCTCGCACAATGAGATTGCTAATTAATCCTCTCTCATTACACAACACCCAGTCTAAGATGGCCTCCCCCCTAGTTGGTTCCTCGACATATTGGTCTAGAAAACCATCCCTTATGCATTCCAGGAAATCCTCCTCCACCGTATTGCTTCCAGTTTGGCTAGCCCAATCTATGTGCATATTAAAGTCACCCATTATAACTGCTGCACCTTTATTGCATGCACTCCTAATTTCCTGTTTGATGCCCTCCCCAACATCACTACTACTGTTTGGAGGTCTGTACACAACTCCCACTAACGATTTTTGCCCTTTAGTGTTCTGCAGCTCTACCCATATAGATTCCACATCATCCAAGCTAATGTCTTTCCTAACTATTGCATTAATCTCCTCTTTAACCAGCAATGCTACCCCACCTCCTTTTCCTTTTATTCTATCCTTCCTGAATGTTGAATACCCCTGGATGTTGAGTTCCCAGCCCTGATCATCCTGGAGCCACGTCTCCGTAATCCCAATCACATCATATTTGTTAACATCTATTTGCACAATTAATTCATCCACCTTATTGCGGATACTCCTTGCATTAAGACACAAAGCCTTCAGGCTTGTTTTTTTAACACCCTTTGTCCTTTTAGAATTTTGCTGTACAGTGGCCCTTTTTGTTCTTTGCCTTGGGTTTCTCTGCCCTCCACTTTTCCTCATCTCCTTTCTGTCTTTTGCTTTTGCCTCCTTTTTGTCTCCCTCTGTCTCCCTGTATAGGTTCCCATCCCCCTGCAATATTAGTTTAACTCCTCCCCAACAGCACTAGCAAACACTCCCCCTAGGACATTGGTTCCGGACCTGCCCAGGTGCAGACCGTCCGGTTTGTACTGGTCCCACCTCCCCCAGAACCGGTTCCAATGCCCCAAGAATTTGAATCCCTCCCTGCTGCACCACTGCTCAAGCCATGTATTCATCTGCGCTATCCTGCGATTCCTACTCTGACTAGCACGTGGCACTGGTAGCAATCCCGAGATTACTACTTTTGAGGTCCTACTTTTTAATTTAGCTCCTAGCTCCTTAAATTCTTTTCGTAGGACCTCATCCCTTTTTTTACCTATGTCGTTGGTACCAATGTGCACCACGACAACTGGCTGTTCTCCCTCCCATTTCAGAATGTCCTGCACCCGCTCCGAGACATCCTTGACCCTTGCACCAGGGAGGCAACATACCATCCTGGAGTCTCGGTTGCGTCCGCAGAAACGCCTATCTATTCCCCTCACCATCGAATCCCCTATCACTATCGCGCTCCCACTCTTTTTCCTGCCCTCCTTTGCAGCAGAGCCACCTACGGTGCCATGAACTTGGCTGCTGCTGCCCTCCCCTGATGAGTCATCCTCCCCAACAGTACTCAAAGCAGTGTATCTGTTTTGCAGGGGGATGACCACAGGGGACTCCTGCACTATCTTTCTTGCACTGCTCTTCCTGTTGGTCTTCCATTCCCTATCTGGCTGTGGACCCTTCTCCTGCGGTAAGACCAACTCACTACACGTGATACTCACGTCATTCTCAGCATCGTGGATGCTCCAGAGTGAATCCACCTTCAGCTCCAATTCCGCAACGCGGACCGTCAAGAGCTCGAGGCGGATACACTTCCCACACACGTAGTCGTCAGGGACACCGGAAGTGTCCCCGAGTTCCCACATGGTACAGGAGGAGCATATCACATGACCGAGCTCTCCTGCCATGTCTTAACCTTAGATACCCTTAAATTGGTAATAACAATGTTATAGTTCACTTACTGATATAAAAAATAAAAGAAAAGCTACTCACCAATCACCAGCCAATCACTTACCCCATTGGCTGTGACGTCACTTTTTGATTACTTTCTACTTCTATTTTGCTTTCTCTCCCGCTGTAGCTGCACCAGTATGCTTTTGACAGGTCGCTCCCCTCTCACCAACTGCCGCTGGCTCTCGATCTCCCGCTGGGCTTTTGACAGGTCGCTCCCCTCTCACCAACTGCCGCTGGCTCTCGATCTCCCGCTGGGCTTTTGACAGGTCGCTCCCCTCTCACCAACTGCCGCTGGCTCTCGATCTCCCGCTGGGCTTTTGACAGGTCGCTCCCCTCTCACCAACTGCCGCTGGCTCTCGATCCCCCGCTGGGCTTTTGACAGGTCGCTCCCCTCTCACCAACTGCCGCTGGCTCTCGATCTCCCGCTGGGCTTTTGACAGGTCGCTCCCCTCTCACCAACTGCCGCTGGCTCTCGATCTCCCGCTGGGCTTTTGATAGGTCGCTCCCCTCTCACCAACTGCCGCTGGCTCTCGATCTCCCGCTGGGCTTTTGACAGGTCGCTCCCCTCTCACCAACTGCCGCTGGCTCTCGATCTCCCGCTGGGCTTTTGACAGGTCGCTCCCCTCTCACCAACTGCCGCTGGCTCTCGATCCCCCGCTGGGCTTTTGACAGGTCGCTCCCCTCTCACCAACTGCCGCTGGCTCTCGATCTCCCGCTGGGCTTTTGACAGGTTGCTCCCCTCTCACCAACTGCCGCTGGCTCTCGATCTCCCGCTGGGCTTTTGACAGGTTGCTCCCCTCTCACCAACTGCCGCTGGCTCTCGATCTCCCGCTGGGCTTTTGACAGGTCGCTCCCCTCTCACCAACTGCTGCTGGCTCTCGATCTCCCGCTGGGCTTTTGACAGGTTGCTCCCCTCTCACCAACTGCCGTTGCTCTCCTGCTCCAGCATGTGCTGCTCCCTGGAGTGGTATGCCTCCATGTTGCTCCTTCTGCTCCCTGGCGCTGCACAACATAGCGCAGCAGTGAGGAATGGAGCTGCTGGAAGAGCAAGGTGCAGAGCCTACAGCCTCAGGAGGAGGAGGAGGAACACTCTTTTCCCCTGTCCCTCCACCAACACCACAAAGCAGTCCTAAAATGACAAAACCATTCCTGTCAACCAAACAACTATTGCTCGAGGTTAAGTAATGTCTCACCATTCATTCCAAGTGACGAGGCCACTTCCCAGGTAGCAGGCAAAAATGCACAAGACGGGAAAGTAGTGCAATGAAATAAATTCATGTGTATCATAAATAGAACTGAAACTTAACACTAACATTTTGGCAAACATTCATGTGCAAACCATTGTGCATCTTCGATTGTGTCTTTTTTCTTTTCTGAGTTCTTTTATGAGGTACACCCCCTATGGCTTCAGCAGCGGTAGAGGCAGGCTGCTCATTTCCCTGCTGCAACTCCTCAGTCACTTTTGGCAGGCGTCCTCTGGGTTTTGGAGCTTGTGATGACCCCGCCACCTGTGCAGGGGTAGACTTAGCCATCGGGATCCGAGGCAGCATTTGGGGCACTGCATGAGGGGGAGGTAATGGGGAAGAAGTGGTTGCGCTTTGAGAAGACGCCCACTTCCGTATCCCATCTCAACATCATCCCTCTCATGGGCCACCTGCACTTTCCCCACTAGCAAGGAACTGGAGAGCACCTTGCTGCACATCAGCGCCGAAAACTACATTGGTATCCCTCCTAGAGATGAGGTCAACGAGAGTCTGCAATTCGTTTTTCACAGCAAGCATGCTCACTTGTGACTGGCGCATTTGCTGTTCAATGCAGGTGGCCATCTTTTCCACGGAACAGCACATCCTCGCTATCGCCTGCGAGGTGGTGCTGGTCATTTTGGAGATGCACTCCTCCATTCTCTGTACAATCACACACATCGTGGCTTGTAAAGCTGCCAGAGCCGCGTGCATTTGTTCCTGCTCTTCCAAGATCAACCACTTTGTCAACAGCTCCCAAGGTCATGTAGTTGAGCAGAGCTGGGAGTGTCCTGCACCGTGCGGCGAGGGTTCTCCACTGCTGTCCCTGTCTCCACCATCTGCTCTTGCTCACTTTTGATATGTGACACACCAAGTGACAACACTACACCATGTCTCGCAGGACCCACCGACGTGCACGTATCTGCGCTGGTGCTGGGTGCGCTTGAGTCTGTTGATGGAGCACCCTCGGAGAATGGAGCTTCCTCTGAGGAGTCATCTTCGTACACCGGCTGGACAGTGGAGAGGGCACTTGCTGGATCTGTGGGAGAATAAAGACATGAATTAGACATTACGCACATGATGATATTTCACTGGCTGCTGACAACTGTCACCATGAGTGACTGTTGTATGCCATGTGGGATATTTAATTGTGTCACCAGTTTGCTGGGAGCCGCCAGCAGCTCTGCCACTCCATTTATTTCGAGATCCTCCTGCTCTGCTGGCATCAAATTTGTATATATTGGAGAGCCACCTCCGGTTCTCTCGCTCGTCTCCTGCAAGGAGGGAAAGAAGGGAACTTCTGGTGAGAGTGATGGAATGAGTGTAAGTGATATATGGGCTACATCTGTAGAGGGTGATTGAGGTAGTGGCGTGACATTGCAAAGTGACCTCTTTCTGTGGCGTTATTTTGTAGGATTGCATTCGGCTGAGGGTGAGGGTCAATAGCGGTTCGGCAGATGGGGATGTGAGTAGGTGCAGAGACAGTGAGGGATGGGCGCACCTACAAGGTAGATTGGTGTAAGGAGTGATGTGCAGGAATAGGCTTGGGAAGGCAGTATTATGGGGTTGGAGTGACATGCACATCAGAATGTAGTTAGATGTGGCATTGTACTCACCTTTACTGACCTCATGAGATCATTAAATCTCTTTCGGCATTGAATCCTGGAGCGGCAGACAAACGCCCCTGCTGCTCACTTCTTGTGCAATCGCCAGCCATGCCCTCTTGCTTTCTCTGGCTGCTCCTTTCCTGCCACTTCCAGGGAATAGGACCTCCCTGCGTGCTCTGACTCCCTAGACCAGGAGTTAAACTTGCGGTGCAGAACGCGCTGTTGAAAACTTCAGGATGGTGGCCCGCTGCATAGCCCGCATGCACCCGCCACAACTCCAAGGTAAAAATTTCGGCCATTGACCTTAAATGGTTTGGACTTTATGAATCAAGCAATGGGTTTTCTCTGAGGCATGAAAACAGAACTTCTACATTACTGAGGAGTTGGTTAAAGAATCGATGGCCTGGAAATTGCAGTCAGGCCCGCGTACACCTCCGAAATACAAGAAAACTCCACACTTACCTGCTGCCTCTAGATCTTCGTTCCTGGACCTGCAGGCGTACGCCTGTGTAAAGACCCACACATCCCAGGAGCGCATGCAGTTCGCAAGCGTCCCTGGGATCACGAGTGTCAGGCCAACCAATCACAAAGGGAGATTCCTATTATGCTTATGGAGATTCCATTTACGTACGGAATCCCCATAAGCATAATAGAAATCACCTAATAAATACAATTTCAAAACACTGAAATAAAAATAAATGATCACAGGTTCAAATTTAATTAAAATACCCTTTAATCAAACATGTAAAATAAAAATGTAATAAAAAAAATCATTTTTAACCAGGACAAAATTGACCTAAACTCATTTTAAATCTAAGTGAATGTGTAAATCATATTTTAACATCTATTTAAACTCTTGCGCTGATAAAAGAAGGCCCTATGTGAAGGGTTTGGTGAGTATTCGCTGGGCAGTAGTTGGGTAAATAGCCCAACTTTGCGCCAGCGAAAGTGAATTTACAGCAGATATGTATGATCTTGTTACGGAGAAACTTGACAGATCACAAGTTCCGGGTTTTCGTCCATACGCATCGCATGCGGAAACCAGGAACTTGCGGGACACTTAATATGTGCATATGACGTCATAGACCCCGTAAATTCTGGGCCATAGATTTTTACAGCATAGAAGGAGGTCAATTGGCTCATAGCGTCAGTGACAGCTCTCAGAAAGTGTCTGGGTCCCATTCCACTGTGTTGTTCCCATACCCTTTAATAATTAAAATAAATATTTATCCATTTTCCTTTTAAAAGCTATTATCAATTCTGCTTTCACAATCTTTTTAGATATAGCATTGCCTATCCTAACAACCCTCTGGGTAGATTAATTTATCCAAACCCCTTTCTGTGTTTCTGATGACTTTCTTAAATTTATGCTCCCTACTTCCGATCTATTCGCCAATGGGAATATTTTCCTTATTTACTTTATCATTGTAGAATTCTTTGGTTATTGTAGAATGCTGAAGGTTTCTTTCTATGCTCCCAGTTGTGGCTGAAATCTTTGTCACATGTTTCCCCTAGCGTATTTGAAATATGATTACAAAGTCAAGGAGATGAATGTTTGTAACTGAAGAGATTTTCTATCCTTATTGAGTAGAAATAAGTGTAAAATGCTGTGGGTCATCATTCAACAGGGTTATTGACTTAACTTTTCTATGCTTAAAATAACAAACCAATTGCCTTCCACTGTCCAATTCTGTCTCTATCGGCTTGTGGTGATTTGGTCATTGTTTCTCGTTCAGTTTTTCGACTGAAACAATATTGCTTTTGATGATATCCATCAGTTTGTTGGTAAAGGTGAGAAACAGAGTGAAGCCCATGTTGAGAGACTGAAAAATTAATGCATCATAAATTAATGCATCAGGAAGGCATGTATTCAGTTCAGTGATTGATTAGACATAGGTTTGATATAAAGCAATAATACACTGATGATTACTTCCTTTGAGAGGCCGATCCCACAATAAATAAAATGCATAGAAGCAATCTTCTTTTTATTTCCTCATAGGATGTGGGCATCGCTGGCAAGGTCAGCATTTATTGCTCATCCCTAATTGTCCTCGAGAAGGTGGTGGTGAGCTGCAGCCTTAAACCGCTGCAGTCTGTGGTGAAGATACTCCCACAGTGCTGTTAGGGTGGGAGTTCCAAGATTTTGACCCAACGATGATGGGGGAACGGCGATATATTTCCGTGTCAGGATGATGTGTGACTTGGAGAGGAACGTGGAGGTGGTGGTATACCCATGCGCCTGCTGCCCTTGTACTTCGAGATAGTAGAAGTCGAGGGTTTGGGAGGTGCTGCCGATGAAGCCTTGGCGAGTTGCAGCAGTGCAGTTGAAAACACTTCAAAAATCAGGAAAGACCATGGCACTGCATGGCTTAATGTGTATGTACAGTGTGTCAAGTGATTTATAAATAAACATCGATCTTCTTAAGATAATTAAGCCTCAAAGTAGTGACACAGTTCAGTTCTATCGGATCGTGGCCAAGCTCATTGCAATTGAACCTACTCTAACAGAGTGAA
This sequence comes from Pristiophorus japonicus, assembly GCF_044704955.1. NCBI lineage: Eukaryota > Metazoa > Chordata > Chondrichthyes > Pristiophoridae > Pristiophorus > Pristiophorus japonicus. Next base: position 84,439,987 of record NC_091993.1, read on the forward strand.
AGTACTAGTTCCTGCTCACTGACAATGGGAAAACGTAAGGCAAAAGTAACAAGTTGTTACTTTTGAAGAGCCTCATGTCTGTGGAAAAGAAATAAAGTGAAGCTTTGAAACTTCATGTCATACCCAAGGAACTATTGATTATCACTTGGCTTTATAGCACTTGACAAGTTTAGGAGAGGGGAGGAAATGCTTTATTTTGTCCTGATGCCATAATCGAGCTTTATTTCTACCACAAAAATCATGAAATATGGTAGATTACTGAATGAAAAATTTATTTTTGCGAGTCATAGTATGAATCAAAAGCAAAATACTGTGGATACTGGATTCTGGAATAAAAACAGAAAATGCTGGAAATCTCAGCAGGTCAGGCAGCATCTGTGGAGAGAAAGCAGAGTTAACGTTTCGGGTCATCATTTCCAGCATAGTATGAATCATATGACTTCAACCAGTAAAGGTAAGATATATTGACTGCAAAACTAAAGAAAAGTTAGCCTTGCTCGGGTTTTTCTAAAATACAACTATTTAATATTCATTAATATTTCTCAACAATTTAAAAAGTAATGCATTTTACCAGCAGTATGCTGTGAGGACTAATGCTGAAGGCGTTAATTAGGTTAAAATTAACATAAATTTGTCATGTTACTGTGTAAATGAAGACAGAATACTTTTGATTTTAAGAAGAGTGCCTGTTAATGGCAACAAAAGGCATTTTTAGTCAACCAGAACCATTTTGCTTTGTTTTAATAAAATGATAGTTTTACAGGAGAACAGATGGGCTGTTGCAGGATGAGAAGTTTAATTGCTTTCAGGTTTAATGTTCAATCACGTTCAGCCCGTTAAAATGGTCATCAGAGTGCATAAGTAGAATACTTTAAGTGTATTTATTTTGGCAATAAGCATTAAAATCCAGGGGAACATTATTTAACATAATATTTCTTCAGTAATTTAGTGCGGAAACAGGAGTACTTGTCTAGTACTGGGCTGGTGATGATGTTATCTACCTATATAATATGGTACAACATTATCTATATCTTCTTACTGATGTACCTGTACTGTTGGTTGGTTGGCTTACTCATAATAAGGAGTCAAGGTTTAGTTCATATACCAGTTACGTGCTAAAATAAAATTGAGCTTGTCAAGGTGCTGATTTGTGTTGGGACATGGTTCCAAAAGCACCAGGCACCCTCCAATACTTTGCCCAAATAACCATTCTTCATGTGAGAACCAACAGGCTATTAAAATATGGAAGACATCCTAACTGAGCCCCTACCATCACCCCGGATGTTGCTAAATCAGCTTAGACTGCCGAACGACACTGGAAATTTTCTGATCCAAATGGTTCAGTTGCTGACGACAATGCTCCAATCTTACTAAATGGGCCATCAAAGGACCTGCGTGCTGGAGATTCATAGCTCCAAGATAACTTTGAGGGATGGGGAGGGACAAGGAATGTTTCTGAGCAGCATATAACCCATCTTTTTCATTATTTACAGTATAATAGATATCTGAGACTCAATAATTCACTCCCAGCCAATTTGCTATTTTCTATAATGTATTTGAAAGTGCTTTAAACAAGTAATTAACACCGTGTTGCTACAAGGGATTGGGGCAACTGAATCATTGGGCTCAATTTTCCCCAGTGATTTGCACCGTTTTTGTGGTGCGCGCCGCTTTTATTGGCCTAAATTTAAAAATCCAAGTTTCCCCAATCTTTGTGCGCCAGCGTAAGTCAGTTAGTATTTTTTTGCGTCACGGAGGGCGCAAACTGATGTCTGAGACAGTTTTTCACAATTATGCAAGTTTGGTCAATTTACATTTCTCCGAGGACGGCGTATGTGACCACTCCCGAAAAACCTTCTGGGCACTTAAGGAAAACCAACGCACATTAAAAAATCGCGCAGAAAGACACCATTATTTTTAGGCCAAGTTTTGGAGCAAGTCAAGAACACATAAATATGCATAATCAAGCTTCAATTTTGAAACTTAAAATGTAGGAAATGGAGGTTTAATGGAATTCTATGTTTTGAATTTTTTTAAACCGACACCCCACCACCGAACATCTCCAAACCGGGCTCGAGGGTCGGAGCGTCAGCTTGAAAAGAAGCCCAGGGGAGTGTGGGGGGCAGTGGAAGGCGAACGGAAGGCAGGAGAAGCCTTACACGATGCATCAAATGAAACTAAGGGGGGTGGTTTGCCGATCATTGGGGATGCTCAGACCTGGGTGTGGTCCATACTAAGCCATCAACCTTGGGGAGAGAGAGTACAAAGAACCTTGTCCTGCCTGCCATTTTGAGCTTCTTGCAAAGGTACAATTTAATCATGGGGGCAGTACTGACAATGCCACACCTTGTGCAAGCCATCTGCAAGATGGTACTGCGGAGGAGACAATTGATTCGACGTCATCACATGAGGAACCTCAGAGCACGTAGGGAGATGGGCAGGAGGCCTTACCCATGTCGGTTATATCAAGACAGGCGTTCATACCTGCACCTGAGTGAGGCAGACTGTGTCAGAAGGCTGCGTTTCTGCAAAGAAGTTGTAACTGAGATCTGTGAGTTCGTAAAAGCAGACCTGCAACCTAGAAGCGTCAGGAGGACTGCTTTGTCTATTAAAGTGGAGGTTACAGCTGCATTTTCATTCTATGCATCTGGATCGATCCAGGCCACAATTGGAGATGTGTGCTCCATTTTTCAACATGCAAAACATATTGCATTTGTCAGGTGACTGCTGCACTATATACCCGGAGGAATGACTATATAAAGTTCCCCATGACTGCCCAGGCAATGCCTAAAAGGGCTGTGAGCTTCTCCAGGATTGCTGGCTTCCCAAAGGTACAGAGCTGCATTGATTGTACCCACATTGCCTTGCGAGCACCTTTGGAGGATTCCAAGATGTACAGGTTCAGAAAAGGCTTCCACTCCGTTAATGTACAGCTCGTGTGTGACAACATGCATCGCATCATGTCAGTTGATGCAAGATACCCTGGGGAGCACCCTATGTTCATCCTGCGCGAGAGCGTTATATCTGCCATGTTTCAGCAGCAGCCAGAAGGGCAGAGCTGCCTACTGGGAGACAAAGGGTACGCCTCGCCACCTAGCTCATGGTGCCCCTACGCATAACCCGGACGGAAGCTGACCGGGAATGCCGCACATTGCGACGCACAGCATATTAGAGAGGACATTTGGCATCTTGAAACAGCTTTTCTGATGCCTGGACCATTCTGGAGGCTACTTGTAATACTTCCCTGAGATTGTCGGTCACTTAACTCTTGTGTGCTGCATACTGCATAACTTAGCCATCATGAGACAGCAGCAGCTGGTAGTGGAAGACCCACCTGAGTTGAGAGTGGCTGATGATGATGAGGAAGATGCAGATGACGAGGAGGAGGAGGACGAGGAAGCCATACAACTACCTGAACCTGGAGCACGACAGCGGATGAGAGCGGGCCATCGTGCCCCTTTAACGATTGCTCGAGCCTTGCACCAGTAGCTCATCTGTGAACGTTTTGCTGCCTGAAGGCTCAGCGGCAACTATTCCACATGGACCATGTTTACTGTTTGGACCTGTTCCGTAATGTGTTGTGTTAATGGAACAAATGATGGAAATAACTCTTATTTACTTCAAAAAGTTGTGTTAATAATGAAACAAATAATGTAAATGATTGAGTTATAATTTAAAATATATTTCATTCAAAAGTTTAACAAACATTTATTTGTACTTAACTTTAATAAACATATTCTCGTAACAAACTTTAAACTATTCACTTAAGTTCACATACAAACTTTAAGATCACATACAAACTTTTAAACTTGTAAATTTACATAACTTACAAAAAACTTTTAATTTGAGAGCAGTTACAACAGTAACAACAATAATAATAACAATAACAACAACAGCAGCAAAGAAAGGCTGCACCCATCTCTCCTCCACCTTATTCTAAGACCGCCTTCTGCGCTTGGTCTTGGTGACTCCACCCCTGCCCGCTATCTGTGGTGCAGCGTTTCTCAGGTTGGAACATCTCGAGTAATGCGTACTTCTTAGTGGGGAAGGGGAAAGGGTGGGGGTTAAACTAATATGGCAGGGCGAGGGGAACCAATGCAGGGAGACAGAGGGAAACAAAAAGGAGACAAAAGCAAAAGACAGAAAGGAGATGAGTAAAAGTGGAGGGCAGAGAAACCCAAGGCAAAAAACAAAAAGGGCCACTGAATATAAAGGGGCTGCAGGAGGGGTCAAAACTAAAAATCATGGTTTAAAAATGAGGATGAAAACACTCTACCTAAACGCACGCAGCATTCGAAATAAAGTAAATGAGTTGATGGCACAAATCATTACAAATGGTTATGATTTGGTGGCCATTACAGAAACATGGTTGCAGGGTGGCCAAGACTGGGAATTAAACATACAGGGGTGTATGACGATTCGGAAAGATAGACAAGAAGGGAAAGGAAGTGGGGTAGCTCTGTTAATAAAGGATGATATCAGGGCAGTTGTGAGAGACGATATTGGCTCTAATGAACAAAATGTTGAATCATAGTGGGTGGAGATTAGAGATAGTAAGGGGAAAAAGTCACTGGTGGGCGTAGTTTATAGGCCCCCAAATAATAACTTCACGGTGGGGCGGGCAATAATCAAGGGAATAATGGAGGCATGTGAAAAAGGAATGGCAGTAGTCATGGGGGATTTTAACCTACATATCGATTGGTCAACTCAAATCACACGGGGTAGCCTGGAGGAGGAATTCATAGAATGCATACGGGATTGTTTCTTAGAACAGTATGTAACAGAACCGACAAGGGAGCAAGCTATCTTAGATCTGGTCCTGTGTAATGAGACAGGAAAATTAAACGATCTCCGAGTAAAAGATCCTCTCGGAATGAGTGATCACAGTATGGTTGAATTTGTAATACAGATTGAGGGTGAGGAAGTTGTGTCAGAAACGAGCGTACTATGCTTAAACAAAGGGGACTACAGTGGGATGAGGGCAGAGTTGGCTAAAGTAGACTGGAAACACAGACTAAACGGTGGCACAATTGAGGAACAGTGGAGGACTTTTAAGGAGCTCTTTCATAGTGCGCAACAAAAATATATTCCAGTGAAAAAGAAGGGTGGTAAGAGAAGGGATAACCAACCGTGGATAACCAAGGAAATAAAGGAGAGTATCAAATCAAAGACCAATGCGTATAAGGTGGCCAAGGTTAGTGGGAAACTAGAAGATTGGGAAAATTTTAAACAACAGCAAAGAATGACTAAAAAAGCAATAAAGAAAGGAAAGATAGATTACGAAGGTAAACTTGAGCAAAACATAAAAACAGATAGTAAAAGCTTTTACAGATATATAAAACGGAAAAGAGTGACTAAAGTAAATGTTGGTCCCTTAGAAGATGAGAAGGGGGATTTAATAATGGGAAATGTGGAAATGGCTGAGACTTTAAACAATTATTTTGCTTCGGTCTTCACAGTGGAAGACACAAAAACCATGCCAAAAATTGCTGGTCAGAGGAATGTGGGAAGGGAGGACCTTGAGACGATCACTATCACTAGGGGGGTAGTGCTGGACAGGCTAATGGGACTCAAGGTAGACAAGTCCCCTGGTCCTGATGAAATGCATCCCAGGGTATTAAAAAAGATGGCGGAAGTTATAGCAGATGCATTCGTTATAATCTACCAAAATTCTCTGGACTCTGGGGAGGTACCAGCGGATTCGAAAGCAGCTAATGTAATGCCTCTGTTTAAAAAAGGGGGCAGACAAAAGGCAGGTAACTATAGGCCAGTTAGTTTAACATCTGTAGTGAGGAAAATGCTTGAAACTATCATAAAGGAAGAAATAGCGGGACATCTAGATAGGAATAGTGCAATCATGCAGACGCAGCATGGATTCATGAAGGGGAAATCATGTTTAACTAATTTACTGGAATTCTTTGAGGATATAACGAGCATGGTGGATAGAGGTGTACCGATGGATGTGGTGTATTTAGATTTCCAAAAGGCATTCAATAAGGTGCCACACAAAAGGTTACTGCAGAAGATAGAGGTACACGGAGTCAGAGGAAATGTATTAGCATGGATAGAGAATTGGCTGGCAAACAGAAAGCAGAGAGTCGGGATGAATGGATCCTTTTCGGGTTTCGAAATCGGTGGTTAGTGGTGTGCCACAGGGATCGGTGCTGGGACCACAACTGTTTACAATATACATAGATGACCTGGAAGAGGGGACAGAGTGTAGTGTAACAAAATTTGCAGATGACACAAAGATTAGTGGGAAAGCGGGTTGTGTAGAGGACACAGAGAGGCTGCAAAGAGATTTGGATAGGTTAAGCGAATGGGCTAAGGTTTGGCAGATGGAATACAATGTCGGAAAGTGTGAGGTCATCCACCTTGGGAAAAAAAACAGTAAAAGGGAATATTATTTGAATGGGGAGAAATTACAACATGCTGAGGTGCAGAGGGACCTGGGGGTCCTTGTGCATGAAACTCTTTTTGGGTCCTTGTGCATGAATCAAAAAAAAAAGTTAGTTTGCAGGTGCAGCAGGTAATCAGGAAGGCGAATGGAATGTTGGCCTTCATTGTGAGAGGGATGGAGTACAAAAGCAGGGAGGTCCTGCTGCAACTGTATAGGGTATTGGTAAGGCCGCACCTGGAGTACTGCGTGCAGTTTTGGTCACCTTACTTAAGGAAGGATATACTGGCTTTGGAGGGAGTGCAGAGACGATTTACTAGGCTGATTCCGGAGATGAGGGGGTTACCTTATGATGATAGATTGAGTAGACTGGGTCTTTACTCGGAGTTCAGAAGGATGAGGGGTGATCTTATAGAAACATTTAAAATAATGAAAGGGATAGACAAGATAGAGGCGGAGAGGTTGTTTCCACTGATCGGGGAGACTAGAACTAGGGGGCACAGCCTCAAAATATGGGGGACCCAATTTAAAAGCGAGTTGAGAAGGAATTTCTTCTCCCAGAGGGTTGTGAGTCTGTGGAATTCTCTGCCCAAGGAAGCAGTTGAGGCTAGCTCATTGAATGTATTCAAGTCACAGATAGATAGATTTTTAACCAATAAGGGAATTAATGGTTACGGGGAGTGGGCGGGCAAGTGGAGCTGAGTTCACGGCCAGATCAGCCATGATCTTGTTGAATGGCGGAGCAGGCTCGAGGGGCTAGATGGCCTACTCCTGTTCCTAATTCTTATGTTCTTATGTTCTTATGGGCAGGCGGTAATGTGGAGGGCCCGGCTTGCGCCTCTTCAGAGGCTGGTCTGGGGATTGGAGTGGGTGTGGCAATTGATTCTGTCAATGGGCACAGAGTCAGGGCGTGTTCCCTTATTGCAGCAGCTAGTCCTGGGCATCAATCATATTCAGTACCTACCATTATAAATTATTACAAGCATCACCTTGGGCTTCACTGCTGCTTCAGAATGACTTGTCGTTCTGAAAAAGAATTTTTAGCTTGAGCAGAAACGAGATGGATTCCATAGTGGTGACAGGATATAAAAATGACACTGGAAGTGTGGCTTAGTAATAGAGTAAGAAAAAAAATCTGATAATTTCAATTTTGAAATGATGCTGTTTTTAAAAAAAAAATGGGTTTCCGTTACAAAAGAGTAAAGGTCCTACGTGGAATCATAGAATCATAGATTCGTGCAGCACAGAAGGAGGCCATTTAGCCCATCCTGTCTGTGCTGGCTCTTTGAAAGAGCTATCCAATTAGTCCCCCTCCCCACTCCTTCCCCATGGCTCTGCAAATTTCTCCTTTTCAAGTATATATCTCAATCCAAATGTGGATAGCACGAGCATACTCTCTATTCTGCATTAAATTGCCAGTCTGACTCTGAGAGGCGATAAGAGCATAAGTTTGAAAACCAAATAAAGTCGCACTGGTGAATAGCTTACATACCAGGAAGCCTGTAGTTATTACTGTCTCTGTTGATTTCAGCCAGTACTGTAATGTGGATACTGAAATTGGCCTCAAGACACTTGATTTTTTGAGAAAAATTCAGTCAGGGTTTCAGCTCTCGATTCCTATCCACTGGCTATTGCTGGAAGTGTGCATCAGTTGCAGTCTGGTGAGAATAGGATTGAGTTTGGGTGTAACAGCTCCTATCATCAAGTAGGCCACCAGTGAAAAAAAGACTTGCATTTATATAGTGTCTTTCACGACCTCAGGACAACCCAAAATACTTTATAACCAATGAGGTACTTTTGAAGTGTAGTCATTGTTGTAATGCAGGAAACACGGCTACAGATTTGCGCACAGCAAACTCCCACAAACAGCAACCTGATAATGACCAAATAATCTGTTTTAGTGATATTGATTGAGGGATAAATATTGGCCAGGACCCCGGGGATAACTCCCCTGCTCTTTTCAAAATAGTGTTGTGGGATCTTTTACTTCTTTTACCTAAGAGAGCAGACGAGGCCTCGGATTAACGTCTCATACCAAAGATGGCAGCTCCAACAGCGCAGCGCTCCCTCAGTACAACACTGGAGAGTCAGCCTAAATTTGCTCAAGTCTCTGGAGTGGGACATCAACCCACAACCTTGAGACTCAGAGGCGAGAGAGTTACCAACTGAGCCACGGCTGACATATATGTTCATTGTTAAAGCTTGCACATGAAGAACAGTCATTTGGATCTGGTGCCTGTGGGGTCTTTGCAACCATGTAACACCTTCAGGTGAGAAAAAGAAAAAGTTGGGGGAAAAATATAGAATTTAATTTTAGCTTTGTTGTTCTGTTTTGTGTCTTAACTTCTGTTCCAGTCATAGCCAGAGAATCACCTGAAATGGCTTCACTTCCCGCTCACGCACCGTTACTGCTAGAGTCCCCAAAGGATCTATCCTTGACCCCTCCTATTTATTATTTACATGCTGTCTTTGGCAACATCATCCGAAAACACACTGCCAAGTTGTACATGTACACTGAAAACACTCGGAGTTACCTCACCACCACCTCTCTTGTCTCCTCCACTGTCTCGGATTCGTCACACTGCTTGTCCAACATCCAATAATGATGACAGAAATTTCCTGCAATTAAATATTGGGAAGACTGAAGCCATTGTTTACGATCCCTTCCACAAACTAGGTTCTCATGCCACCAACTCCATCCATCTCCCTGGCCACTGTCTAAGGTTGAACCAGACCGTTCGCAACCTTGCATCCTACTTGACTCTTAGATGAGCTTCCAACCACATATATGCTCCATCATCAAAACCATCTATTTCTACCTCCGTAACACCACCCATCTCCAATCCTGCCTCAGCTCATCTGCTGCTGAAACCCTCATCCATGCCTTTGTTATCTCTAGACTTGATTATTCCAATGCTCTCCTGGCCAGCTTCCCATTTTGTACCCTGCATAAACTTGAGCTTATCCAAAATAATGCTGCCCGTATTCTAACTCGCACCAAGTCCCATTCACCCATCACCCCATGCTCGCTGACCTACATTAGCTCCCAGTCTGGTAGTTCCTTGACTTAAAAATTCTTATCCTTGTTTTCCAATCCCTCCAGGGCCTTGCTTCTCCCTATTTCTGTCAGTGCCGACAACTCTCGGATGTCTCTGTGCTCCTCTAATTCTGGCTTCTTGCGCATTCCTGACTTTAATCGCAGCACCATTGGCAACCCATGCCTTCAGCTGCTTAGGCCCTAAATTCTGAAGTTTCCTCCTTAAACTTCTCTGCCTCTCCAACTCTCTCCTCCTTTAAGACGTTTATTAAAACCTACCTCTTTGACCAGGTGTTTGGTCACCTGCCCTAAAATCTTCTTATGTGTCAAATGTTGCTCATTAATGCTCCTGTGAAGTGCCTTAGGTTGTGTTACTATGTTAAAGGCGCGCTATGTAAATGCAAATTGTGTGTGTCTTAGTTTTCACTTTTGTGTCTTAATTTTAGGTTCTATTGTATTTTAGCCCTCTTACTACTCTCCAAATAATGACCACAGTGAAGCCAAAAGACAAGAGCCTTTACTCTGACCATCCTCTGAGTCAATAGATTATTGGTTCAAGTCCCACTCCAGAGACTTGAGCATAAAAATCCAGGTTGACACTCCAGTGCAGTACTGAGGTCTGAGGTCGGAGGTGCTGTCTTTCGCAAGGGGACGTTAAATTGATCTACCCTCTCAGGTGACGTAAAATATCACACGGCACTATTTTGAAGAAGAGCAAGGGAATTATCCCCAGTGTCCTGGCCAATATTTATCGCTCTATCAACATCTTTTTTTAAAAAAACAGCAATCTGGTCATTATCATATTGCTATTTGTGGGAACTTGCTGTGCACAAATTGGCTGGCGTATTTCCCACATTACAGCAGTGACTACACTTCAAAAGTACTTCTTTAGCTGTAAAGCTGTAAGGTGTTATATAATTGCAAGTCTTTTTTCTTTATAGTTGGAACAAGATGATTTTTCTAGTGATACATGGACAAGTTGACACATGGGTTGAAATGCTGTCAGCTTAAATCACGATGGTTGACGTGGGTGCATGTAGCATACGTGATAAGTGAGCAGCACCCAGAATGCAGATAAGTGAGCATTGTGGCAGCTCTGCCAGAGTACTTGGTTTTTGTCAATAAAAAATTGGTTGATTGTATACCCAAAAGAGGAAAATGCAGAAACTTTCAAAGATGACAGGTGAAAATCACATTCTTCATCCCATTTCTTCAACTATTTTTTTCTCATAGCATATGGTGTAGGAAGTTTGGGAACTGTTAATTCTGGAGAGGGTGGCTGCACTAAAGGAAAGCCCAGAGACTTTCTGCAGTGGGTGTCTATTTATTCTTCCTCCAACAACTATTACACCCCTCTCATTTTCCCTGGGTCTGGCAGATAATTTGAAAATAATTTTTTAATATTTTTGTATTTTGGCCCTCTTACTATGATGCTAATAATGACCGCAATGAAGCCAAAAGACAAGAACATTTTCTCTCCTGCTCACTTGACTGTGTTCTCTGACTCTCCTGCCTATATCTTTCCCTTCCTGATCTGCCCTGAGCATGCCTCAGTTCTTGTCTTTTTGGCTCCATTGTTAATATTTGTGCTAACATACAAACAATGGCAGGCAGGAAAAGACCCTCTGGCCCATGCAGCCTGTCTCACACAATTGTGATGCCAATATATACACACTCCACCCTACCCAAATCCATGTGATCTCCTGGGAGAGGTGAAAAAACAGATTTTAAAAAACCCAGGCCAATTTGAGGGAACAAAGTCTGGGAAATTCCTCTTCTATACCTTCGGCGATCGAAAATAGTCTCGGAGATCACTCTGGCCCTGATAATTCTATGCAGCTGTAGTCACCTTTTCTATGAGGTGATCTCCACCCCAGCCAGAAAAAGGTCCAGCTCTCACTTGCAGATATGTAGTTTGATGTTATCTGAACCCTTTGTACTGTAACTGACCTGCGGCTTTCTCCAAGCTCAGTTATATGTATACACTGTAGTTTAGTGTCTTAAAATGGTGCAACACGAGATCTTCATCGTCCATACATTGCTAATTGCCTTTTGTTGCAAGGCTCTCATTACGTATTTCTCTTTACAGATGACTGTACTGAGGCAACAGACAGCACACACGCAGAGGAAAGCAGCAGCTGGTGAGGGACCGGACGAATTACAAATCGCAGACGGCACAGAACCTTCTCAGAAGACAACGTGGAAGGTACATAGTTTTAGCAGTTTGTGCCAGTAGTAACTTGGGTGCATTCTATGATTTTCATCTTTTGCACAAGAATACAAGGAATGCGCTTTTGACTCTTGTCTCTCCAGAGTATTTGTAAAAATTACTGTTAATATCATTCACTGTTTAGTACAGAGATATTTGAAGGTCTTTTCAGCACTTTAGTAGTGCTGATCACTGGAATAGTACAGAAAATGTTGATGTTTGTTTTATATTATGTTGGTTTCAGAAAAATTGAATTTCACAAGGAGAATTAGAACTTTCTGTCCCTCTTGAAGAAACCCTCAGTGAATAAAAACTCATAGTGCACAAAAATACAATATTTTCTCCACATTGTAGTCAGCTTGCCAGAGAATGGATTGAATCTTTAATATTCTTTTTGGATCCAGTCCCAAGGAAAGGGAAACTTAAAAAAAAATAGCATTCAGCTGTCTGATTATTGTGTCGAAATTTGAGAGCAATCCCATCAAAGTCAAAAAAGCTCAACTTTAGTATGGACAGCTGTATCTCAAAATTTATTCTGAGAGGAGCCATCGGTACCAGTCATATTAAATGACTTTATATTAGCAATAATTATTTCAGCTCTCTTTAATGTAATAACATGTAGAAAGGAACATTTTAGGATTAATTAAAGTAAAAAGCCATCGAGTAAAATGTATGTCTGCAGTGCAATATCTACATCTATTCAATTAATGAAATAACCTGAATAACTTACTTGTGAATGTGATTCTCATTTGTCTTTCCATTTGTGGAATGAAAGTCTATGTTACAATGTCATCTCTATAATATTCTATAGTTAAACATTATTGCTCTTATATGAAAAGGGGATATCTAACCACGATCCTTTCTATCTGACTTTCTCTCTCTCAATCCAAAAATGACAAAAATAAGATTACTCAAGACTGCTTTTTCAAAAATACAAATATTTTTCCTTTAAAAGCTGGTTTTGTCATAGGTCATCAAAGGAACATAGGAACAGGAATAAGCCATTCCGTCCCTCAAGCCTGTTGCATCAATCAGTTAGATCGTGGTTGATCTCTATTTGGCTTATGTTGAGGTGAAAGTGTGGAGATGCTATAACAGGAAAAAGATTTATAGCACAGTTATTCACCTTTCCAAATCACCCCCAGTTTTGACTTTCCCACTTCAGTCATTCATTTGTCATGTCAGTTCACTAGCATGGAGATTGAGGAAGCAGTTCAAAATACCTCATGTTATGCTCCTAGTTTAAGATACCAACAAAGTTTCCTATGGACGGGAAGTGATACGATGCACAACAGCAAGATAAGGCAAATGGGATTCTCAGTAATTCCTTGTGGAGCAATGTGTTCTCTCCTCCCACAATATACAAGAGGAACTTGGCTGAAAATTTGAGTGATTGATCACATGCAAAATAACTTGATTGGAAGGTCAAGCTAATAGCAGATGGTTCATGCAAATTACTGTGCGTGTGTGCGTGGCTATTTTCATATGATACATAATGCAGTAATGTACCAAACCAACCACATTAGAAAAGAACTGAGCCATATGTTGGTTTAGACAGTGTAGGTGGGAAATGAAGTTTAGCACCATCAGTTACATCTTATTACAATAAGATAAATGGACTGGTGCAGTTTATCTCTTAATTTCCCTAGACAGTACGAACACTTGTTGCAGTTTTTTTATGAGAACCGGTGGAACTCTTGTTATGCAATAGGTCAGGAAGAAAAAAAAAGCTGAATATAAAATGTTAAGAAAAAGAAAACTCAGCATTTTGAAGGCTGAAAAACAAAATATGCTGAAAATACACAGGAGGTTATTAGATGTGAATGAGCAGAAAGGCTGGGGGTTCAGGTAGGGCAGGATTGTTGCAAATAAATGTTTGTAGCATTTCAGCCCCATTGAAATATTGAACTATTTTTCCGATGCTGACGGATGTGCAGCATCCAGCATTTCCAGCATTTTGTGTTGATATTTCATTGTAATAAATTTGCACACAGCTCTATGCACTGTCTCTTTGGTGCTGCAAGGGGTAAACTAAAGATATGTTCGTAGTTACTTGTTAGTGTCAGAAGATTGGAAGGATGGTCTTCATTCTGGAGAGCTTGCATCTAGTGAAACTCAACAGTCAATGATTTTAATTCACTTACCCTGCAAATAAATGGAACACACTCTTGTTATGAAATTACGAGCCAATTACATTGAAAATCTGAGTGCTACTCTTCCATAAATCAAGGAAATCTGCTGCATCGTGAATATTATTAGCATTTCTAGAGATTGAAAAAACTAATAACTTCCAGTAATATGCTGACTTATGATATTTATTAAACATTTGAAAATCTTTAGTGCTTAGACTGCTGGAAGGTTCAGGGAGATTCCTGTCTCCCTAAGCTAGCTGCCTTTTTAAATGTCTTTCTACCTGTACCATGTAATACTGAAATAAACATGGTCCTAAAGTGACTCAAACAACTCTCGCCATAATAACATTAAACAACTAAAACACCTAATGCAAAATGTTACAAAATAAATAAGTATTTAAATGTTTTACCTTTAGAATTTCTTCTATCTTCTCTTCTCCATCCCCTCCTTTTTATTTTAACTTTAATTTTACTCTTTTAATTAAATGTGTATACTATCCTAACATTTTTTCCCCATTTTATATGAAGTTTAAAAGGTTTCACCTAATTTAATTTTTCTGCTTCTTGACCACCAGCGTCCATCTTGGACTTGGGGAGCAATTTATTTTTATAGAGTGGATTTTTACTGGCTTCCCACTTGCTGGAAGGCTGGTTTCCCATTCAATCAAACCCCTTGATTCTGAAAACCGATGTGCTGACTTTACAGGAGTGATGATGTCAATCTTTGAGGTGGTCAACTGTTTTCAAACTCAGAAGAGCTGCTGCCTGTGTGCATTTTTGTCAATGCTCCTGCAGCCCAATGTTGCCTCGATGAGTAAATTCTCCCGCAGTGCCCAGAGCACTTCAGGTCAGCTGCACTGCAGAGGCAGTCAGGGGATTACAATCTTTCTCATGATGTGTTCAGTGATGTTCACAATAAAGCAAACCAGGCAGCATGTTCAAGTTCCAGAAACAGTCGGAGCGTTGAAAATGCTTTGTTCTTCCTACAGATTTCTGTGTCCTTCCATGAAGTCTCTCACACACAGCTTGTTCCGTTTGTCTTTCTGTAGTGGCCGTTGCACAATTGGCTTTTCTTTTCACTTTGTGTCCGCTCTGGTAAATTTGTTATGCTTTTACTTTAATTCACGGCATCTACTTCACTTTCAGCTCCTGCTGAAATGAAATATTTTCATGGCAAACAGATATCTTGTTCTGAAATTGTTCCACTCTGTCTTATAATAAGTAATTCTGATATTGGTTAGGCCACATTTAGAATACTGTGTGCATTTTTTTACATTCCATTATAGGAAAGACATTAAGGTCATAGAGTTTGCACAGTTTATATTCACCGAGATGATGCCAGGGAACTATAGTTATGAGGAGAGATTTGAGATATTAGGATCATTTGTACTGCAGAGGAAAATATTGAGAAGAAATTTAGTTGACGTTTTTAAAATTATGGAGGATTTTAATGGAATGAATATGGAAAGACTTTCCCCGTGATGGGATGTCCATGATGCAGCATCATCAATTTTAAATTGTTACTAAAACAGTGAAGAAAGAGGATTGGAGAACTTTTTATGCAAGGTTGTAAACTTCATGTAGCTTGAAACTGCCACCAAATGTCTGTTAGAGAATGACACCAGAATAAAAATTAAAATGGCTTTCTGGAAACTGAGTCGCCCAGTTGGTTTGAACATTGTCTGGGCTGAAAGTCTCCTCCTTCTTCCAGCTATAAGGACACTAAACAAAATAGTTTTGAATACTTGGATCCACCACATCAAAACATACAGAACTCGCCCTGATTGATGCTAATCTGTCGTAGTCTGGGTCAAACGATGGAAACATTCACATTTGGTACCTGTTCAAAGTTCTGATTGAGACATGTTGAGAAAATGCTATATTGCATTTCACAGTGCAGTATCTGGCCTGAGACAGGTCGATGCTGACACTGGTTATAAAGTAGTCATTCCCCAGCACTGACATTATTCACCTTGGTGAGCACAAAAAATTACTGCCCTCCGAAAACAAGTAACACATATATATGCACATACCTCAGTAATTACCAAAATTCACTTAACTTATTACAATATCAATGACGCACAGGTTCAGTTGATACATTTTTAGGGAGTCCCTGAGGAAACACCTAAGGCCCACTTCAGATTTGAGCACATAATTTGGGCTGACACTTGCATTGTTGGAAGTGCTGTCCTATGAATGAGGCAGTAAACGAAGACCCTCTCTTCCAGCTTCATTGGATGTAAAACATATCATGACGCTATTCAAAAAACGAGCTGGGAATTCTCCTGATATCCTGGTCAAAATTCCTCCCTCAGTCAAAACCACCAAAAATAGAAAAACTGGCCATTCATCTCATTGCTGCTTGCAGAACTCTGCTGTGCACGTAATGGCTGCCGTCTTTGCCATCATAAGTGATTGCACTTTGAAAGTAATTCATTCAATAGAAGCCCTTTGAGCATCCTGAGAAATGTGGTAATGTATATATATATAAAATGATTACATTTACAGCTCTTCTGATCTCCTATCTAAAGAAAGAAAGACTTGCATTTATATCATCATCAACTTAGGCAGTCCCTCGGAATCGAGGAAGACGTGCTTCCACTCCTGAAGTGAGTTCTTTGGTGGCTGAACAGTCCAATATGAGAGCCACAGACTCTGTCACAGGTGGGACAGATAGTCGTTGAGGGAAGGGGTGGGTGGGACTGGTTTGCCGTACGCTCTTTCCGCTGCCTGCGCTTGATTTCTGCATGCTCTCGGCGATGAGACTCGAGGTGCTCAGCACCCTCTCGGATGCACTTCCTCCACTTAGGGCGGTCTCGGGCCAGGGACTCCCAGGTGTCAGTGGGGATGTCGCACTTTATCAGGGAGGCTTTGAGGGTGTCCTTGTAACGTTTCCGCTGCCCATCTTTGGCTCATTTGCCGTGAAGGAGCTCCGAGTAGAGCACTTGGTTTGGGAGTCTCGTGTCTGGCATGCGAACCATGTGGCCTACCCAGCAGAACTGATCTAGTGTGGTCAGTGCTTCAATGCTGGGGATGTTAGCCTGGATGAGGATGCTGATGTTGGTGCGCCTATCCTCCCAGGGGATTTGTAGGACCTTGCGGAGACGTCGTTGGTGATATTTCTCCAGCAACTTGAGGTATCTACTGTACGTGGTCCATGTCTTTGAGCCATACAGGAGGGCAGGTATTACTACAGCCCTGTAAGCCATGAGCTTGGTGGCAGTTTTGAGGGCCTGGTCTTCAAACACTCTTCCTCAGCCGGCCAAAGGCTGCACTGGCACACTGGAGACCTTTCACAACCTCAGGACCAGTGAAGTGTAGTCACAGTTGTAATGTACGACACGCGGCAGCCAATTTGTGCACTGCAAGCTTTGATAAACAGTAATGCGATAATAACCAGATAAATCTGTTTTAGTGATGGTGATTGAGGGATAAATATTGGCCCAGGCACCGAGGATAACTCCTCTGCTCTTCTTCGAAATAATGCCATGGCATCTTTTACATCCACCTGAGAGAGCAGCTGGGGCTTCGGCTTAATGTCTCATCAAAAGTCTCTCAACAGTGCAGCACTCTCTCAGTACTGCGCTGAATGGAGTGTCAGCCCAGATCTTTGTGCTCTGGAGTGGGACTTGAACCCACAACCTTCTGACTCGGGCGAGAGTGATACCAACTGAGCCATGGCTGACAGCTAAAGCGGCACTACAGATCTCCCTTCCCCAAAATGTACTACTTCAGGCCTTCACTCCTAATTGAAGGAACAGGCCCAGAACTCCATTGCGATACAATCTTTCGAGGGCAGATCCAATGAGATCACCTTTCCCAGGGATCAGGGTTTCTATAAATGCTGAGATTGCTAATTTTGGTTAAGTTCTTTTCCTTTAGAAATGATCAAAAATACAAAAAAGTTAGAGAAACTATCCAATACGAATCCACCTACCGGAGCATCGTTCAGTCCAATCTTTATATGCTTCATGTTGATTTGGCTTTCAATGGAAAGTTCATGCAAATAAGCTAGCTAAAGTAGATTTTTAAGAAGTGTGAAAAGAAACATCTAGAAATGCTCTTCACAGTAATTTGCCATCACAAAGTTAGAGTGCTTTGCTTTTTATCTTAATTAACATCAACTCCGTACAAAGTAACGATCTTCTCATACTGCATGGAGCATTTTCACCTTTTGTCATTCGGAAACCTATTTATACACTAATTGTACAGCCTCTGAGGGTTAGAATAAGCCTGTTGTTTGAACTGTGAATTGCTGTAAGTCGACTGATTTTGAATTCCTTTCTTTAAAGCTATCTCTAATGAGCATTTCATCCTAACTTTATTGCTTAATCAATTTCTAATTGTTATCGATCTGCATATATAAATCAAATGATATTTGAAAAGTGCAAAATACTCGTAGTATAATTTTCAAATTAAATGTAAAGTAGTCTCATTAGTGCTTTCTGCAGTGACGCTGCAACAAGACTATGTATGTGGCAAATTTTTGCTATTTGTTCCATTTTGGACTCTTATTTTGTACCTTTGGATCTTGAATACAACGACTAATTTTCATAAATGCTAAAACGTTAGTAAGCAATCCTGTTGAAGGGTGTTTAATTAAACCAATATTATCTTGCAAGAAAATATTGGTTTTAAAATAAAATCGAGGTTATTTAATTACACTAGTTTCTCACTCAGTCCCATAAAGCCAATTCCCTGAGCCACCAGTGGGATCTAGATCCTTGAGCACAGGCAACCCCTCAGGCATTTCAAACTTGAGCTTGGCTTTACCTCACGAGTAATACTTGATTTTTCTCAACTTCTCTCTTACTTTTTTTCAACTTTTCTACACAGAGGGCTTTGGTTCTTCTCTTGGGCTTCTCAGACAATTAGCAGCACTTCACATCTACTTGTAAGAATGCCGATAAACCACTGATGCCTTGCCTGCAACTGACAGCCGCTCAAAAAAAATATTGAGAAACTCCCCTGGTTACCTGGCAGCCATAAGACTTGAAAAGAGTATTCTGAGCACAACACGCTCCCCACCCCGCTGAGCAGTGTCACATTTTTACACCCTCTGTATATAGCCATCCAGTTCAAATGGTTTAATAATGATTTTTCACTGTCCTGAATCAGCCCTGTTTATACTACAGGTTGGGTTCGTCGGCAACAATAACTTGTATATATATATATAGCGCCTTTAACATAGTAAAACATCCCAAGGTGTTTCAGAGGAGTATTATATGACAAAAATTTGACACCAAGCCACATGGGAAGAAATTAGGGCAGATGACCAAAAGCTTGGTCAAAGAAGTAGGTTTTAATGAGAGTCTTAAAGGAGTGAGAGTTAGAGAGGTTTAGGGAGGGAGTTCCAGAACTTGGAGCCGAGGCAGCTGAAGGCACAGCCACTGATGGTTGAGTGATTATAATCAGGGATGCTCAAGAGGGTAGAATTTGAGGCATGTAGATATCTCGGGGCGGGAGGGTTGTGGGGCCGAAGGAGATTACAGAGATAGGGAGAGGCGAGGTCATGGAGGGATTTGAAAACAAGGATGACATTTTTGAAATTGAGGCATTGCTTAACCGGGAGCCAATGGAGGTCAACGAGCACTAAGGTGATGGGTGAATGTGATTTGGCTGTAGGGAATTATACGTGCACATTCGTGGCTTTGTCAGTCTGGACAGAACCTTTCCCGTTGTAGGGAGGATGTTCTGCCCACGTCAGCTACGTAAAAACCTATTGTTGGCCAGTGCCAGCATGCTGAGAAGTCATCTGAATTTAAATGATGGCCCATATTTCATCTGCACTGGCTGACGGACATCCTGAACAAGCCGGAGGAGCAAAATTGCTTTGCTGGCCTTTTATAAGCCAGGCGCAAATACTCCAGTCACTTGGTCTGTCGCGGGCTATGTATATTGAATACCCAAACATTATGTATATTGAATACCCAAACATAATGTATTGAAAATTGACTCAAAATATAACAATATCATTCAGTAGCCAGGAACATTTACCATAAGCTTTCTGGTGAGACATTTAAGATTCATATGTTTCAAAAAATAATCTCACACATGGTTATGTTTCTCCAAGTTCTTTTCTTACAAGTTGAACAATTGACTATTCTATCACAGAATAAGACGGTCAGTAAATTACAGATCAGATTGGTACATTTTGTAAAGTCTTGCTAACTTTAGGTTGTGCTGTTTTGTTGGTACCTGACAACTAATATTTCCCCCTATCGTTTCTTATAATTGTGTTGCTTCTGTTCAGAACTATGTAGGACAAAGATTTATGAAAGGACTGGGAAAAATTTAAATGTTCACTGTTTGACCACTGTTTATTAACCCTTTAAAGTAATCATTTACATGTCTACCGGTATAGATCAATTTGTATTTCATAGAATCACAGAAATTCACAGCACAGAAGGAAGCCATTCGGCCCATCATATCTGTGCCAGACAGAAAAGAACTATCCAGCCTAATTCTACTTTCCAGCTCTTGGTCTGTAGTCTTGTAGGTTATGGCACTTCAAGTGCATATCCAAGTATTTTTAACTGTGATGAGGGTTTCTGCCTCTCCCACCCTTTCCGGCAGTGAATGGGTGAAAAAGGTTCTCCTCAACTCTAATCCTTCTACCAATTACTTTAAATCTATGGCCCCTGGTTACTGACCTCTCTGCTGAGGGAAATAGGTCCTTCCTATCCACTCTATCTAGGCCCCTCATAATTTTATACACCTCAATAAGATCTCCCCTCAGTCTCCTCTATTCCAAAGAAAGCAACCCCAGCCAATCCAATCTTTCCAATTTGAATCTGTATTAGGAGCCCGCTAGTCAATAAAGACTGTTAAATATGCCTGTTGATTATTGTAAGTACTAAAATATGAAGCTGATTTTAATAGCTTATGTTTCACTTTGATATTCAAAAGTTATAGCTCTTAATTATCACAGTCCCCTATTTTGAACACATGTAGAACACCATGTACATAATGCCTGCTGTTTTGCTATTAACATTGCAGAGGCTTTCAAATGGTTCCATTGATCCCAATGATGAGATTAGTCGGGTTGTGGAGATGCAGGAATTGCTGGAGAAACAGAACTTTGAGGTGACGCAGATGAAAGAGCGCCTGTCCACATTATCAGCGCGAGTGGCAGAGCTGGAGGAAGACCTGGACACAGCCAGGAAAGATCTGATCAGATCAGAGGAGATGAACAACAAGTACCAGAGAGACATCAGGGAGGTGAGATGTGACCCGGTTCAAATAGTTTCAAATGCTAATAATCCTTGTCTTTTTCTCTTCATTGTAGAATGGAAAATATTTTCATCCAAAATGTTAACAAAATTTGCATTTTTTTTTATTGGCCTGCTTGTTCCTCTTTATTGAGTATCAACGTTCTTCAGTGTGAAGACTTTTGACATCATAAGGTTATTTATGAAAACTGCAGTAATTTATGGTTGAGTTTTCCCCTATTACAAATGCCAGCTAATGGGATCCCAATATTATCCAACCTTCTGCTTTAGTAGACGCTTGTTCCGTATGCATCCTTGATTTCATATTACTGCGTGTTTGCTACCATTGAAAAGGTCAAAGATATTCTGCATTTTACTTCCCCCTGGGACACACCATTCCCAGACCAAATGTGTGATAGGTCTGTTGTCAGGAGTCTGATCATCATCATAGGCAGTCCCTCGGAATCGAGGAAGTGTTGCTTCCACTCTAAAAATGAGTCCTTAGGTGGCTGAACAGTCCAATACGAGAACCACAGTCCCTGTCACAGGTGGGACAGATAGTCGTTGAGGGTAAGGGAGGGTGGGACTGGTTTGCCGCATGGTCTTTCCGCTGCCTGCGTTTGATTTCTGCATGCTCTCGGCGATGAGACTCGAGGTGCTCAGCGCCCTCCCGGATGCACATCCTCCACTTAGGGTGGTCTTTGGCCAAGGACTCCCAGGTGTCAATGGGAATGTTGCACTTTATCAGCGAGGCTTTGAGGCTGTCCTTGTAATGTTTCCTCTGCCCAACTTTGGCTCGTTTGCCGTGAAGGAGTTCCGAGTAGAGCACTTGCTTTGGGAGTCTTGTGTCTGGGAGTCTGATGTTATTCTGGATGGTAAAAGTCGACTCTCCCTTTCTGTGGGGAAGAATTTTCATGGCCCGAGTTGAAATTTGGTATTCTTCATGAGGTGAATAGAGACAGAGAGAGACCCTATGGCTGTCCACTTCATAATCTTAGAGGGGTGAGCACAGTAACTCAGATTTTCTTGCTCCTTACTGTTCCTTCCTTTCTGTTTATTCTCCTTTTGGCACACCTCTGCTCTACTGTGGGAGCGGGAATACATTCTATTGCCTGGGCCTCTGTTAAAGCCACTCTTTAACCAGGCACCGGTGAATGCATGAGGGCAGCTGAGATGACTTGCCAACAATTATTTCACCTCCTCAAAGAGCTTCTGTTTGACCACCTTCCATGACATCCAGGTTGAATTCATGATCACCAAGCCAAGAGCGGGGACTTGCCATGGAACAAGATTTCCTCTGTGCTCTCGGTGCAGAGAGATCATAAGCACTTTCTTTTTAAATCCATTTACAATCTTGCTACACCTAGCACAGAGGATCGTTTCCTCATGGGGAAATCTAGATAATACCCAATTTCTACCTACTTTTCAGCTATGGTCATGCTCAAAACTGAGTGTCTGTATGGTCAAAACATGTAGTAGTTGCTTAACTGTGTTGCACTTGTACCAACCATTCGAATACCAGGGCTAAAGCAGAAAACATTGGTGCTGTCGGACTCCAATTATCATAGGCAGTCACTCGAAACGAGGATGACTTGCTCCCACGCCAAAAAGGGATGAGTTCACAGCTGTTTCAATGAAGGACCTAATATTCCAGGTTCTGAACTACATGTTGAAAGGTGGAAGATGCCTGTGCGTAGATTTTTTTTAACATGTGGTGGTCGTTGCACACCAACCATCACACGGGCTTGACAGAGCTAGGTCTTGGTCTAGTGGCAAGGATTAACCAAGACGACTGGAGGACAGCTCTCCAATTATAGAAAGCTTTCAATGACTGGAAACAAGAACAACAGATGCTGAGGTTAAGAGTTGAACTGTTCAATCTGCTGGTGAAGATGACACAGTATGATATAACTGGTGTGGGTGTGCTTGAGCATCTGTATTTCAGTTTTTCATCCTTACCACCAAAAAGAATAACACACAGCTTGGAGTGAGTGTCAAAAATTATCAGTTGAACAATTCAAGTGTTTTTAGGGAGCTTTGTTGATTAAGTCACAGTACTAGCCCTGGTAAAGAAATTGATGATTTCAGAATGACCCAAAGTGCTTCACAACCAACGAAATACTTTTGTTTGAAGTGCATTTACTGTGTGCAAACAAACATGTAGCAAGGTCTCACAAAGAGCAATGAGAATTACCAGTTAATCTGTTTTAGTGGTGTTGATTGAGGGATAAGTGTTGCGTTGTTATTTGATGTCTCCAAGATAAGAGGAGACTAATTGATGTCCTGTTTCTGATTGCTCAATTTTTGATCGGGCTGGAGGAGCAGTGAGAGATCGGGGCCCAGGAGCATCATGATCGGGGCCCAGGAGAGGCGAGGGCCAGCCCACACTGCGATCAGTGAATAGTAGGAGCATGCTTGTGCACTAGGTCCGTGCAGCAGAGCTTGGTCTCCAGTGGTCTTGGTTAATCCTTGCCACTGGATCAAGACCTAGCTCTATCAAACCCGTGTGGTGGCTGGTGTGCAATGGCCACGCCACGTTAAAGAATTATGTACAGGCATCTTCCACCCTTCAGTATCTAGCTCGGAACCTGGAATGTCAGGTCCCTCATTGAAACACCTGTGAACACATCCCTTTTTGGTGAGGAAGCAGGTCATCCTCGATACGAGGGATTGCCTAATACTATACTAATACTAAGTGTTGGCTAGGCTACTGGGAAAACTCCCCAGCTGTTCTTCATATGGTTCCTGAGGTGTTTTTACGTCCGCCTGAAGGCACTTCAGATAATGCAGCGCCCCCTCAATACTGCAGTGAAGTGTCAGCCTTGATTATCAAGGGGCTTGAACCTACAATCTTCTGGCCTGAGGCAAGAGTGCTACCAACTGAGCCAAGGCTGACATACGGTAGAGATCTGCTGGTCCTAGTATTACATTTAACACTCTTTTGTTGGCTTTAGGCAATGGCACAGAAGGATGACATGGAGGAGAGGATTACGACACTTGAAAAACGTTATTTAGCTGCACAAAGAGAGTCGACGTCAGTACATGACCTTAATGACAAACTTGAACACGAGCTTGCAAATAAGGATTCCCTACACCGCCAGGTAAAATGTTTTTAGTTGATACAGAATTAATGTGGATGTTGAAACTATTTATTCAGCTTGTCCATTTCCAACAGATAACAAAATGACATTCACTCCCACCATTTGGCATGTTTTCAGTGAAACCTTCAAGGATTGCTGCATGGATAAAAATGGTTTGCTAAGTAGACGGTGCTGTTATTATACACAAGCACTCTAAAAGACTATGGGCTAGAATTTCCTAACAGCCCGCCAGCGCCCAATTGCCGCCCAAAAGACCGCTAAGATTCCCAAGATTATCGCTGGCGAAAGTTTCCCCCCAAAAAAGAAAAAAAATCTGCCCATCAAAAAAAATCGTCGTTGTACCTCGATTCTTGGCAAAAAAGTGGAATTTAGGGTCGATTGGGCGGTTCTTAAAGAAAATGGGCGATAAATGAAAAATTCACTAAAAATTTACCCCGAGGCTGTGGGTTGGGTCTAGGAGGAGAAAAACACTAAAAATAAAAAATCATAAAAACATTCTCAAGACCCTTTTAACCTAAAACACCACAACAGAATTTAAAAATAATGAGTAAAAAACCAATTACTAACCTTTTTCTTGCAGAGCTACTCACCTACCGCCCAGCTCCACTGATTCTCATGGGCGTTTTTTTTATACTTACTTACGGGTCACCGCTGAGCCAAATAATCACACCATGGCGATCTGAGGACAGAGCACGCCGGCGGTCCGCTCCCCAGCCGTACCTCGAAACCGCCGGCGTTACTCACCTGGGTAATTTCTTGCCGACCTGGTTATCGCCCACAACGGCCAATACCGCCTAGAAACCGGGCGGTAAGGCAATGCAATTTCTAGCCCCTTGGTTCATTTACCCATGTAACTAGGAGATAGCAACTTATTCTAAGATCATTGGGTGTCACAACCAGTCTTTTTTTTCCCCCTTGTTCCTCTTTTGTATGCTGTTCTACCTCCAGCACTGTTTCACTTCTGTTCCAATACAAAGAGGGCAGGTAACTTGCTTGACAGCTTTTTCCAACGATGATGCACAGGGGTGGGTTGGGATAACTCTGCTCCTCTCTGGCAAAATGCAAGCCCGTTCCCCGATAACATTCCTATGATTGGAAACACACCACATGGTAAATCACTGATGTGAACCTATGTCCTGCCACAGCGAATTATACACTCACCTTCTGTGACACCAAGCTGACTAGTTAGCAGCATTTTTAACTATAAAAACCCACACATCGGGCACTGTTCCACATAAATCTGCATGATGAATAGGGCAGCCAACCTGGGGATGTTGAATCAATGTCATAGAATTCAACCCATGAAATGACGTGGATTTTCCCAACGTCTTTTAGTTCCCTTATCCTACTGCTCACCTTGTGTTTGTTTTTATATTGGCAAAAATATTTTCTGAACCATTGTATATTTTGAGTACACGGGGTTTACAGAAGGAGTACATTGGTACATGAAGGTTTTTGATGTAAATGTGCTTGTTCTGGGAATGATATTTATATTTGAGTTGAAGCGGTGGTCCAGCTGAGGATGAGGAAGCCCACCTCTTCGTCATATTGATTTCGGTCACTGTCCTGCTCTGTCTGCAGTTAGATCACTGATGCTGGCTCCTTTCTGCTCCTCTACTCACTATCTGCCTTCTTCTGGAAAGTAGTTTTAAGGGTGATGAGTGGGGTTGTGTTGAGTGGTTCTGTAAGAACTGGTTCCAGACCTCTTTTTATTTCTTAAATTATAAACACAGGGCAAACGTCATTTGTCTCATAGGTGCTTCAGGCATCGTGGGCCGCCTCGACCTGTGTGAGAACACCACCACAGGTCAGGGCTATAAATAGAGCTGGAGCGCCGGGCCCTGGAACATCGTGGGCGAAGGTGCAGTGAATGAGGGTAAAGGCCCAGAAGAGCCGAGGGCCCAGGGGCAGCACGGGCCAGCCCACACTGATATGTGTGCGTACAAGGTCCGTGCAGCAGAGCAGGTCTCCAGTCGTCCTGGTTAACCCTTGCCACTGGATAAAGGCCTAGCTCTGTCAAGCCCATGTGGTGGCTGATGTGCAACGGTCACCACACATTAAAAAAATCCACGCACAGGCATCTTCCATTCCCTCAACTGGAGTTCAGGACTGGAATATCGGGTCCTTCATTGAAACATCTGTGAACTCTCGTGGAAGCAAGTCATCCTCGTTCGAGGGACCACCTATGCCTATGATGATGATGCTTCAGGCACCTACATACCCTTTACTATTCTATATGTAGGTAGGAATTAAAACCTTTGATATAATTTGGTCAAAAATTATAGGTTTTTATTTGAGAAGAACAATAGATGAAGAACAAGAATGAAATAAGTGGCAGAATAGGTCTGCAGTGTTACAATTATTTGGGTATATTTTCCTCTGTCTGCTAATTTTAGTTGAAAAAGTAAACATGAAGTGTTGTACTTAGCGTCACAGCCCTGGGCTCTAACACTATCATTTATTGCAACTTAGCAGACAAAATGCAGAATTTAATAACATCATGTCACACTGCAGAATTTAATGCTGGCTGTTTCTCAATGTATAATAAATGAATTGACTAGCTTAAATTAATATGGTCTTCATCTATTAATGGTGAAGAAATGCAAATGAAGAATAAATACCAATTGTATATAAATACCACAAGTTCTCCCATTTGTTTTTGCTTGTATTCAATCCTTACACAGATGTTGTTTAAAATGCAACTGATGAGTTACAGGGCCTGTAATTTGAAATGTAAATTTTTTGCCTCCATCTTCAAATGGAATGAAAAGAGTTGGGGTTGGAGATCTGGATGTGGACCATACTGATTTAACGCTCCATGTGGTGAGAGTTCACCCTCGCAGCTACTCTTATTTTGAGATCTTTGCCTCAAGCAGATTTTGAAGCAGAGGTAAAGGCCAAGTGCTTCTCTCAAGGACAAATGGAAAATTGGAGTCAATTAGACCAAACTCTGACATTTCAACGCATATATTAACAAGTGGTGAAGGGGAAGTTTTTGGTCATGGACTTAGGGCGAGAGTTGCATATTGTAGGGAGCCAAACAGAAAGGAGAAATAAGGAATAAATAGTTTAAGATTAAAAAAACACTTGCTTTAGTTCTGTGCGCAATATTGAAGGAGGACAATCTGAACCTAAACAACACTCTTTGTATAGTGGTGTAGTCTTCAACACATGCAGTGCAATTAAAAAAAAATAAAATGTATAATTTCAGAGTGGATTGATGCAAATCGTGAATGGTCTCAAGACTAATTTTGAGAGACTCGCTCAGGTGCAGAATGTGGGCTGTGTTTTGCTACTGCGTGCTTCCTCCAGTTTTGGAGAAATGGCTGTGAAGTGTTGGAACATCTGTCAGCAGAATGAACGTTATTGCGGCACTCGCACATTTACAACATGCTGCTGTTGTCTTTTACACAGAGTGAAGAGAAGAGTCGACATATCCAGGAGCTGCTGGAGCTGGCCGAGCAAAAGCTGCAACAGACGATGCGGAAGGCCGAGACCTTGCCCGAGGTGGAGGCTGAACTCGCCCAGCGGGTCGCAGCACTAACAAAGGTGTGTGCTCTCACTGTGATAATTGCTCTTCAAAAAGGAAAGGCAAGCCCCATAATTAAGTCTTTAAAAGCATCCTGTTAGCAACTTGATGACAGCTGCACATTTCCCATCCCTCTTTCAAAAAATTTTTGAGTTTGTGTCTCTTGTGTTGGACCTGCAGCACAAAAAACCTAGTGACATAGTTGAGTATTTTGACAGACAATTTACAGAAAGAACACTCTGGAGATATGAAGAGAATGCACAGCTCTGCCTGTGATATATGGTCTCTGTCTGCAGTTGAGAAGCTTAACTAATTAATGATTTGTCACTCATGTCACAGTAGACACGGCTGTGGAACTTCACTTCATTCAATTCTTCAAAAGCACTTTTGTCCTGATTGACTTTATAGTGTCCATTTAAAACTGGTTGTAGATATCACTACATGACTGAAGCTGTAATATCTAACAGCCTTTATGGTGACATTTTCCCAAGGGCCTCAATTTAGATGATAAGCACTTTTCAATAATAATTTGTCACATCTGCAAATTTCTCTCTCAATTCCAGCTCAGATCAATAAAGATCTGGTTTGACCAATTGCACTACTAAGCTGGTATCATCTGGAACTTGATACAAATCTACTACCACAAGACACACTAAGTCAATACAGAAAAGTTCCAACAATGCCCTTGTGCATCAGACCATGCTGAAAAAGTTGTAAACATTTATCATTTTTAGGAGAAACCCACTCCATTTCATAGAAACATAGAAAATAGGTGCAGGAGTAGGCCATTCGGCCCTTCTAGCCTGCACCGCCATTCAATGAGTTCATGGCTGAACATTCAACTTCAGTACCCCATTCCTGCTTTCTCGCCATACCCCTTCTAGCTTTTCCAGTTGCCGCCACATAGGGCTCAATTTTCCCCAAAGCCCAGGCCGAAGGTCCTCCTGGTCTGCTTCCATAGCCCACCCCGAACGCCTTGCCGGTGCCAGTCCTGCTACCCCGCTCCTAGCCCTGGTTGAAGGGCTTGTTGGTCCCATTCTCGCCCTGCCCTCGAGTGCCTTGCCGGTGTTGGTCCTGCTCCCCCACCCCTAGCCCTGGCTGAAGGGCTTGCCGGTCCTGCTTCCTGCCGCCCCCCCTTGCCAGTGCTGGTCCAGCTACAGCTCCCCCCGCCCCCCCAAGCCCCAGGTGCCTTACCGGTTCTGACCCTAGCCAGGCCCAATGGCCTCCCGGTCCGCACCCCTGATCCAGGCCGCGTGGCATCCCAGTCCACTCCCCCGCTCCTATCCCAGGCCGAATAGCTTCCGCCCTCCCAATCCCTGCATCTAACTACACCCGAAAGGCTTCCCCCCACCCTCTCTATCTCCCCCCCTCCCCTTCTCTCTGCCTTCTCCCTCACCTCTTTTTCACCCTCTCTTATCTTTCCTGTTGCAACTGTCTGGGCATCTGCTGCACTTACCTGCACCAATTTCCTTACCTGCGCTGATTTCTTTAACTCTCCAGAGGGTTTTTCTGCAGAGACCACATACGCTGGCCTAAGCAGAACTGGAGTAACTCTCAGCTGGCCAAACTTGCCTAAATGGCCAGAATTGGCGTGGGTGGCAGGTTACTCCCCCTTTAGCTGAAAAGAAATGTACCTAAAAAAATCGTAACTAACTGAGTTATGCTGGTGCAAATTGACTGGGGAGACTGTGGTTTTTTAACTTAGACCAAAAAAAGCAGCCTGCTCCAAAAAAGCGGCGCGAAACACTGGGGAAAATTGAGCCCATTGAGCTGGCACAGGTGTAGCTCTGAACAAATGCTTGTCGACTTCCACTAAGCTCACAGTGCAAGTGCCACTGGAATCTGCAGAGGGCGGTTCACTTGCTAAATTCAGTATTGAGCTCCAGTAGTTATCAATAAGCCAATCGTTCCATCATTATTTTGCTGTGCTACAGTTGACCCATCTGCCCTTCCTTCCCAAGTATGATGCAGGCAAGGTTTATGTTCCTTAAATCTCTGAAACGTCTGTGACTGCCTTACAATTTATTTTATCTAAAGGATGGATTAGATAGTTTCTGTATTGTGAGGAAGCTATAAATTGTATGTTGAATTGTGGTGAAATGGTGAGGCGCAAGTATTGAAGAAGACAGCCATAAACCATGTGTCGTGGAGAAGGTCAGTAAGTTCCTTTATTTGTGAGAGAGTCATAAACAGCTATGAATACTGTGACACTGCAGTAACCAATATTTCATGTAAAATTAGAGGCTTCAAGAACTATTTTCTTATTGTAATATTAACCCTAAACTACTAAACTGAACACAAGACAAAATTTTACATAAAAAGGAAACTTCTATCCTTTTCTAGTATTCATTTCCTTTTTCCCTCTTCATTCTTTTTTTTACTCTCAATTTTCTTATCTCCTTCAAGATGCATCACCTATTCTACATGTTCAAACCTGCTTTTCTCTACTTCTTTAAATTTAAAATGTTTAATTTACTTGCCCCTTTTCCCTGCATCCCAACATCCATTGTGAAGGAGGAAGAAACTTTAAATTTAGAAAAATGTATAGGCTGAGAAAAATCAACTTTACTATCTAGTTTATCAGCCAACCAAGAGCCTAGTACACAAAGGTTGGGTGGTCACATCACCAGGACAGTTTTTGAAACAAACCAGCAAATGAGTAAACTCATCAGCAGTGCGTACTATCTACAGAATGCACTGTAACAACTCGCCAAGGCTTCGTCAGCAGCACCTCCCAAATCCACGACCTCCACCATTAGAAGGACAAGGGCAGCAAGTGCATGGGCTCGCCATCACATACAGGTTCCCCACCAAATCACGCACCATTCCGACTTGAACATATATCATCGTTCCTTCATTGTCACTGTGCCAAATCCTGGAACTCCCTACCTAACAGTATTGTGGGCGCACCTTCACCACACGGACTGTAACCGCTCGAGAAGGGGGTCCATTACCTTCTACTCAAGGGCAATGATGGATCGGCAATAAATGCCAGCCATGCTGGCGACGCCATATCCTGAGAATATTTATAAAAAATCCATGCAATCCAATGGCATTCTAGAAGATAAATACAACTACCATGTTAGATTCACAGGTTATTCAGTGTTTAAAAGTTGCTAGCTTTTCAAAGATATAAAAAACATAAAATGCTAGAAATACTCAGCAGGTCAGGCAGCATCTGTGGAGAGAGAAACAGAGTTAGCGTTTCAGGTTGATGACCATTAATCAGAACTAAATCATTGCAGTGCCTAAAATCTGTGAAACATTTTTATGTTAAGCATGTAACAGTGAAGTTCAACTTTTCAATTATATTTATACCATTTTAATTTCATTAAAATTATATTTTATTGCATATTCATTGACAGGAAACATCTTTGTAAAAAATAGTGCACAGTAGTTTCTATATTTAATATGTTGATAGTTTCCAGAACAAGAGGCTATACTCTCAGCCCATAATGCTCAATAGGATTCCAAGATTGAGATGCATATTGCTTTTGTGCCGATGCCTCACCATTTGTTTTTCGGTGATCATTAATTAAATTCTTGTAACAGCATCTGAAGTTGGATTGCTCTTTCACAGGCATAATGGGCTGAATGGGCTCCTGCTTTCCAAAAGATTCTGTGCTTCTACTTAAACCCTTTTAATCCTGGCATGCTCTATCTAAACCATTACAGCTTAGAACCTTATTAATTTAACCAGAGTAAACACTTCTGTCTTTATCACAGAAATTGATTTGCACAGCTTTTATAAATCAATATTCAGAGTAAGCACCACAATTAATTTGTTTATTTGCTTTCTGCATGTAAAAGGTATTGGCACTGATCAGTTTGTGGGTAAAATCTGCACTAAATGTTTGATGAGATCCACAGACTTGGGAAACATTAAAGAGGTCAGTCAGTATCTGGGGAGAAAACAGACAAGTAAACATTCTGACTAAGAGTCTACACCTGAACTGTTAATTTGCTTGTTCTCTCTACAGGTGCTGACTGACCTGCTGAGCGTTTCCAGCATTTTCTGTTTTTGTTTAAGATTTCCAGCATTTGCAGAGTTTTTTTTTTTCCTTTCTATTCCGCAGAGTTTGGGTTATGAATCTGTCATTTCATATTACCTGGTTTGCTTTATTTTGGCCATCGCTATAGGTTAGCTGATGGGATTACGACCAAATGATGTGCATGTTTAAGGTAGAGCAGAATCTGTTAAAAGGCAGCAGGGACTTTAGTAATTGCTGCAGAAACAATTACAAATCTAGTGGGATTTTGAGTTGGAGGTAATTACTGTAAATTTTAATCACAAAAATGACTCGTCACCCAATAGGATAGAGGGCTTCCTGGACCGTTTCTCCAAAATGAGGAGTAATGGCTGCAGTCGCTATTATTCTGCAGGAGTCAGTGACATTAAACAGACATGTTGCCGCATGCTAAGAAGTGAATAGAGAAGGGAGGAAGAGATTATAATTTGGGACGGAGTGGACAGAAGGTGTACGTTTATTATTATCTAATTCTAGGAACAATCTGGTCACACTAAATCATGCATGGATTCCAGTACAAACACTTTGTGCTAGTTTAATGGAAGCAGGTACCTTATTGTTGCTGCGGAGATTGGTTGTATATAATCAATAACCAGTTGGCTGTCTCTAAGTGATTACTGTTGGCTAATTTAAGCTTTTGTTTGGATAGTGTTTCTCTTTCATTTTTCAGGTAAATCTATTCTTTTGTCACTGTCTTTATGGAACTCTGAATCTTGAATAGCATCGTAAGCACTTGGGCGCCAGGCAATGTGAAAACTCACTGACTATATAGCATCTAGTTATACATACTCGCTCCAGGGTCACCATCTGCCTGGTGTTAGATTTGAGGGTCTGGTTTTGAGTGAGTGTTGACAGTTCGGTTGTTAAACTAAAAGTCATTTTTTTCCCACTTGTTTCTGGGCCTCATGATGTGGAGATATTAATTATTGAGGTTATTAAAGTTTTTGATGAATCTTCTTCAACAAAAAAACTTTGGAAAATTAAGCAATGATTGAAATCTTGCTCTGCCCCCTGTCTGGTTTTTGACTTGCATTCTTATCTCGCAAGTACAAAATAACCATCACTTGCTAATTTCTCCTTTCTGATAAAGGGAGAATTACTTTATATATTGATTGTAAGATAGGGAAGTGGTATCACTGAGTTTGAAGTGGAAGGATGTCATATATACAAGTGTAAAATGTGTGTTTTAAAAAATAATATTTTTTATACAGTGAGTAATTTGAGACGTGACGCATGGAAAAATAAAAAAGCAAATTATTATTAAAATGGGGAGAGATTGCATAATGCTGCAATACAGAGGGATCTGGGGGTTCTTGAACATGAAACTCAAAAAGTTAGCATGCAGATACAGCAAGTAATTAGGAAAGCAAATGGAATTTTGGCCTTTATTGCAAAGGGGATGGAGTATAAAAGTAAGGAAGTCCTGCTACAACTGTACAGGGCGTTGGTGAGACCACACCTGGAGTACTGCTTCCACTATTGGTCTCCTTATTTGAGGAGGGATACACTTGCATTGGAGGC
This sequence comes from Pristiophorus japonicus, assembly GCF_044704955.1. NCBI lineage: Eukaryota > Metazoa > Chordata > Chondrichthyes > Pristiophoridae > Pristiophorus > Pristiophorus japonicus. The sequence goes on from NC_091993.1 coordinate 84,473,152, forward strand.
AATTCAGAGACGGTTCACGAGGTTGATTCCTGAGATGAAGGGATTCCTGAGAGAAAGGTTGAGTATATACTCATTGAAGCTCAGAAGACTGAGAGGTGATCTTATTGAAAAGTATAAGATTCTGAGTAGGTTTGACATGGTAGATGCAGAGAGAATGTTTCCTCTCGTGGGGGAGTCTAGAACTAGGGGACATAGTCTCAGAATAAGGGGTCGCCCATTTAAAATGGAAATGAGGAGGAATTTCTTCTCTGAGGGTCGTGAACCTTTGGAATTCTCTACCCCAAAAAGCAGTGGAGGCTGGGTCATTGAATATATTTAAGGTGGAGATAGACAGATTTTTGAAAGATAAGGAAGTAAAGGGTTATGGGGAGAGGGCAGGGAAGTGGAGTTGAGGCCAAGATCAGATCAGCCATGATCTTATTGATGGCGGAGCAGGCTTGAGGGGCCAGATGACCTAATTCTGCGCCTATTTCTTATGTTCTTATGGTAGGTGTAGCATGCTCGACAGGAACAGATGACTTTGACTCTGTGGTTCCTAAAGCTTTCCACCACTGGGGGTTTACCTCGCCTCATGTCTGGGTCTGTTGTGGACTCAGTAATAAGAGATTGATTGCCTTGTTTAGTCAGCAGTTCCATTATTATTATATTATGTAAACATCAGAATAGTAGAAAGTGAACTAGATGAACCATGGTCTTTTTCTGTTTAGCAATTCGCATGTTCCCAACTACAGTAGTGAGCCTTCCTCCTGAGCGCAAGTGGAAGCTGAACATAGAACAAGTCCCAGCGCAGATGTTTTCATGGAAACTCCCTACAGAGCCAATCACTTGCTCCATTCCCACAGCACTTTGCACAACACCAAATTACCACTTCCAGTTACACATCATCAGCACCTGCTCCAGACTCTGCAGTGCAGTAAATCAAATTTCCTGCACTGGTGGAAATATGCTGTTTGGAGCAGCTCCTCAGAGAGTGGTAAATGTAAAACTGTTTTGAAAACAAATCACAAATTTAGCTGTAGATTAGCAGATCACCTTATACATGAGTATCCTTCAAAGTGAGTAGATACAGGATGAGATTATAGAGCCAGTTTTCCTCATTTTCCTCCAACTATATTGACTCACTTTTAAGTCAAATAAATATTCCGTTGAAGAGAGAGTGCTGAAAGATAGCAGAGGTTATCCAGATTCCATCTTGTTCTGTTTCTGTGCAACTTGGAGTGACAAAATTGTTCTCAATAACGAGCAACATTTTGAAATGATTTAGAAATGCTGAATAATTTGTCCTAAAACCCTGGAATTTATGAAAATATTTTTCTTCAGTGTCTGTTGCTAGGTTTTGATTTGACAATGGTGTCTTGAGCCCCATGTCAGTCAAGGTCACGGAGCTCCTCCAGTCTCTGCAAACTCTGCCTCAGGCATCACTGACCAGGTAAAACAATCTTATGAATGACAAATAACCTTTCACCTCCCTTTTCTGTTAGGCAGAAGAAAGGCACGGGAGCATAGAAGAGCGCTTAAGACAACTGGAGAGCCAGCTAGAAGAAAAAAATCAAGAGCTTGGAAGGGTAAGTTGTATATTGTTAATAAGGGAAGAAAAAATGGCAGCTGCTGTTTTAACTGAAAATGCCCTTGAGGAAATTTGGATTTAAAGTATGACACCTTCTAATGTGTTCATCACTTAGCTGCCTATATATGTCTGTTTTTCATTGCTTGTTTCTACTGTGTTGATTCCACTCTGTGGAATACATATACTGATCCATGAGATATAAAGGTAGGTTTCCTACTTAAAGAGGTACTGTTTAAAAAATCTCATATGGAGATTGATTGGAGCCTCTGAAGACATGAAGATTTTTGAGAGTCTTGTATAATGGTCTGTAGGTAATACTGGGTTCACATGAAACATAAGGAGACATTGGTGAGTTTGAGAGAACAACTTGTAAGGCAGCACAGTCTGTGGAGCAATTTACTGGTCCTTTGTCAAATCTCTACCTTAAGAAAGTGGTGATTGATGGTATCTAGTTATGGAAAGGAAAGAGGGGAGCGAAAATAATATTGACAGGCAGTCAGCAAAAGAGTTGCAGATAGCAGTGCTGCAATGAATCAAACTGATGGAGGCTTGCAAATATTGAACAGCAGAGTAAATAAAGAGAGCAAGAATTTCACTATTATGTAAACTGGAACACTTTGCAGCTTCTGTATGAAAAAGGCAGCTATTTAATAAGGTTATTATTACCTTACGTGGCCATCATTCTGTAAGGCTTGGTCCTGATGGCTTCATCCACATCCATATGTGTTCATACAATTCCCTTCATCTTAAAGTTTTGTGGGGAGAGAACTCGGGGTGAAATTGTGTTAGGGAAATTGATGGGATTGAAGGCCGATAAATTCCCAGAGCTTGATAGTCAACATCCCAGAGTACTTGAGGAAGTGGCCCTAGAAATAGTGATGCATTGGTGATAATTTTCCAACAGTCTATCGACTCTGGATCAGTTCCTATGGACTGGAGGGTTGCTAATGTAACACCGCTTTTTAAAAAAGGAGGGAGAGAGAAAACGGGTAATTATAGACCAGTTAGCCTGATACCAGTAGTGGGGAAAATGGTGGAATCAATCATTAAGGATGAAATAGCAGCACAGTTGGAAAGCAGTGACAGGATCGGACCAAGTCAGCATGGATTTATGAAGGGGAAATCATGCTTGACAAATCTTCTGGAATTTTTTGAGGACGTAACTAGTAGAGTGGACAGGGGAGAACCAGTGGATGTGGTGTATTTGGACTTTCAAAAGGCTTTTGACAAGGTCCCACACAAGAGATTGGTGTGCAAAATCAAAGCACATGGTATTGGGGGTAATGTACTGATGTGGATAGAGAACTGGTTGGCAGGCAGGAAGCAGAGAGTCTGGATTAACGGGTCCTTTTCAAAATGGCAGGCAGTGACTAGTGGAGTGCCGCAGGGCTCAGTGCTGGGACTCCAGCTCTTTACAATATGTATTAATGATTTAGATGATGGAATTGAGTGTAATATCTCCAAGTTTGCAGATGACACTAAACTGGGTGGCAGTGTGAGCTGTGAGGAGGATGCTAAGAGGCTGCAGGGTGATTTGGATAGGTTAGGCAAGTGGACAAATACATGCAGATGCAGTATAATGTGGATAAATGTGAGGTTATCCACTTTGAGGGCAAAAACATGAAGGCAGAATATTATCTGAATGGCGGCAGATTAGGAAAAGGGGAGGTGCAGCGAGACCTAGGTGTCATGGTTCATCAGTCGTTGAAGATTGGCATGCAGGTACAGCAGGCGGCGAAGAAGGCAAATGGTATGTTGGCCTTCACAGCAAGGGGATTTGAGTATAGGAGCAGGGAAGTCTTACTGCAGTTGTACAGGGCCTTGGTGAGGCCTCACCTGGAATATTATGTTCAGTTTTGGTCTCCTAATCTGAGGAAGGACATTCTTGCTATTGAGGGAGTGCAGCGAAGGTTCACCAGACTAATTCCAGGGATGGCTGGACTGTCATATGAGGAGAGACTGGATCAACTGGGCCTTTATTCACTGGAGTTTAGAAGGATGAGAGGGGATCTCATAGAAACGTATAAGATTCTGGCGGGACAGGACAGGTTAGATGCAGGAAGAATGTTCCCGATGTTGGGGAAGTCAGCACCAGGGGACACAGTCTAAGGATAAGGGGTAAGCCATTTAGGACTGAGATGAGGAGAAACTTCTTCACTCAGAGAGTTGTTAACCTGTGGAATTCCCTGCCGCAGAGAGTTGTTGATGCCAGTTCATTGGATATATTCAAGAGGGAGTTGGATATGGCCCTTACGGCTAAGGGGATCAAGGGGTATGGAGAGAAAGCAGGAAAGGGGTACTGAGGGAATGATCAGCCATGATCTTATTGAATGGTGGTGCAGGCTTGAAGTGCCGGATAGCCTACTCCTGCACCTATTTTCTATGTTTCTATGAAAGAGGTGAACACTAAGAAGGAAGTGAAGGAATTTGGGGGAGATTAAAGATATAATATTTATTCTTTAGAAATCTATTGAGGCAGTGACAGTGAGGATATCGTTTTGGAAAAGAGTTCTAGAGTGCAATGGTTGGAGGATTGGTTTTCAATGATGGAAATAATACCCTAAAGTAGGACATTTGTAAGCAAAGGATAGGTGTAAAAGGGTGTTTCTCAGATTGAAAAAAACGAGGTGAGTAGTATTCTATTGGTGTATGTGTTAGGACAACTCCCACTTACTACATATACATAAAAGACCTGGACTTAGGAATTGAAGGGGCAACATAGAAACTTGCTGATGATGCCAAATGGGTGTAACAAATTGTCACGAAGATTGTGAAAGACTGCAGGAGGACAAGGTTGATTAGTAGAATGGGCAGGTGGAAACAGGTTAAGTTTGATGTAGAAACATGTAAAATAATGAAATTTGGATGTCAGAATAGGGAAAAGGAAATCTTATTTTGAGTAGAGGGACAGGTGTGCAGATTTATAGGTCATTAAAAGCAGCAGTGCAAGTAAATAAGGCCATAAAAAAGATCTACGGAATCCTTAGTTTTATATCCAGAGGAGTAGAATGCAAACTGGAGGTAATGCTAAATTTATACAAGACTTTAAGCTGCAGATGGAGTATTGTGAACACTTAGAAGAAGGTTGGAAAAGCAATGGATTCACTCGGATGCTGTCAGAGATGGGAGTCACTGTTCTGAAGCGAGGCTGAGAGGGGATTTTTTTCACGAGAGCTGAGAAAGTTTAGGAGTAATCTAATGAAGGTCTTCAAGCGAATGAAGGGTTAGATAGAGTTACCACTGGTTGGCGAGCTGGTAATGAGAGGGCACAAATTTAAGATGATCACAAAAAGAATTAAAAGCGATGTTAGAAAAATAATTCAGCAGGAAGTTAGGATGTGAAATTCTCTGCCACAGCCATTGTTGAAGCAGAGTCCCTAACTTCCTTTAAAAGGCAATTAGATGTGAAAAAGGAATATTGAATGATATGGAAAGTGAACAGGGAGTCGGATTAGACTAGGTCATGTGGAGAAAAACAGTGGAGCAGACTTGATGAGCTGAACGGCTTATTTATATGCCGTATCTTTATAATTCATGAATTTCTATGATTTAGTGTTGAACCATATTTTTTGCATTGTTTCTCAATCGGGTAGAACAGTATTGTGGATAAAATGAGCTTGTCAAGGGGATAATATTTCGCCACCTTTCTGCTATGACTTTCTAGTTTTCTGGTTGAGAATATACGAACACTTACCATATTGGTTAATACCACAAATATTTGGTTAGCATTACATAAAAAAAAAACTCTCTATTCCATGCGTTTGGTATAAAAGAGCTCAAAATTGTTACGATCACGTTCTGGGTTTCACTCAACTTCAAATAGCATGACACCTCTCCACAGAATGCTGCCTGATCTGCTGAGCATTTTCTGTTTTCATTTTGGATTTCCAGCATCCACTGTGTTTTGCTTCTGACCTTGTTTGCTCAGAAAACTGTTTACGATTGAGTTACCAGACAGCCAGAAGCAATGGGCCATTATTAGTGTTCTTCAAAAATAAACTGTTACAAGTTAGGCTTTCTGGGACCTGGGTGTCATGGTTCATCAGTCCTTGAAAGTTGGCATGCAGGTACAGCAGGCGGTGAAGAAGGCAAATGGTATGTTGTCCTTCATAGCAAGGGGATTTGAGTAAAGGAGCAGGGAAGTCTTACTGCAGTTGTTCAGGGCCTTGGTGAGGCCCCACCTGGAATATTGTGTTCAGTTTTGATCTCCTAACCTGAGGAAGGTCATTCTTGCTATTGAGGGAGTGCAGCAAAAGTTCACCAGATTGATTCCAGGGATGGCAGGACCGATATATGAGGAGAGACTGGAGCAACTGGGCCTTTATACACTGGAGTTTAGAAGGATGAGAGGGGATCTCATAGAAACATATATAATTCTGATGGGACTGGACAGGTTAGATGCAGGAAGAATGTTCCCGATGTTGGGAAAGTTCAGAACCAGGGGATACAGTCTTAGGATAAGGGGCAGGCTATTTAGGACTGAGATGAGGAGAAACTTCTTCACTCAGAGAGTTGTTAACCTGTGGAATTCCCTGCCGCAGAGAGTTATTGATGCCAGTTCATTGGATATATTCAAGAAGGAGTTGGATATGGCCCTTACGGCTAAAGGGATCAAGGGGTATGGAGAGAAAGCAGGAAAGCGGTACTGAAAGAACGATCAGCCATGATCTTATTGAATGGTGGTGCAGGCTCGAATGGCCGAATGGCCCACTCCTGCACCTATTTTCTATGTTTCTATGTTTCTCCAAAGCTCATTTTGAGAGTAAACTATTACATTTATAATTTTTCAAAAGTGAAATTAGCCATAGGTGCTTTCCACTTCAAAAAAAAATCAACTTTGGATAAACTCCATGCTCCACAGACTGATTTACTCATCTGGGCCGTGAGGGCTATTTGCAAGTGTACTTACTTCACAGACTCTTGAACGGCTTGACACCACCTCTGTGATGTAATCGTGTCAATCTTCAGTGTATAGGCTTCGGATCCAACTATTAAAAGTCTGTTTTCATACTGGGCAACCCAAATGTTTTAAACTTGCTCCCACATCCAAAATGGAAGGAGGCAGCCAAGGAGAAGACCAAAGGATAAATGTTTAACAGCTACGATGGGTTAATAATATAGAATAGGTTACATTAACGAGAAAGAAGTAAAATTCAAGTGCAAGGAAAAGCAGAGCAAATGAGAGCGAATAGAGTAAATATGGGTGACAGGATGAGCAGAATTCATTTTAAATTTTATTAAAATAGTAGTTGTTCCTACTCTAAGGTTAAGATTGCAGTCATAAATATACCCCTGACTTTGCAATAGCTATTATTATTATTATAGTGTTTGCATCAAATGTACAGCAGCGTAGTGGTTATGGTATTGGACTAACAACCCAGAGATGGTGGGGTCAGTTCCCACCATGGTAAATTGTGAAATTGGATTCAATAGATCTGGTCATTTGTGGGCTGGCACCAGAGATAAATGACCGAGAAAGTTGCCAGTTGTATAAACCCAATTGGTTCTCTGAGGAGAGATCTGACTGGTTGGCTTAATGAAAAGTAAGTGTACTTTCTGGGGTGTTTTTTTTAACACATCATTAACTGAGCTTCCGTTCATGACTGCAGGCTCGCCAACGAGAAAAGATGAACGAAGAGCACAACAAACGTCTGTCGGACACCGTAGATCGACTGCTGTCAGAATCAAACGAAAGGCTCCAGCTCCACCTGAAGGAACGAATGGCTGCTCTTGAAGAGAAAGTACGTGGAGATGGTGCTCTGTGTGCCTAGAGCTGGGTGTCTGGTGAACAAAGCATTGTTCTAATATCCAGGTCTGAAATGGATCATGTGATCAACAAGAAGGCCTGCATTTTTAAAATTGCTCCATGCATTAAGTTGAACACCAACTTTGTCATAAATATAAAGCAAACACCAGAAAAAACCCCACCACTTTGTACTTTTATCATCTCTTGCATTGATCTCAGTGCACAGAGCAATTTTTATCTACGTGAAAGGAGAAGTGATTCATTTTGGGGAGATGTCAGTTTGAAAGCCTGGGACTTGCACAAATAATTCTATTTTGGCACTGGAAACAAATGTAGGCAAAAGAAATGACATGAATTAGTGCCAATTGTGCAAAGATTTGGCATTAAACATTGTATGTTGTATAATGACTGACAGAATAATTGATTGATGATGAGTCTGCTATATGTGTGTGAATTCTGAGCCCTGCTCCCCCAGCTCTATACAGTTTGCAAACCACATTTGATGTGGTCATGGGTTGCACTAGACAATTCTGGCAATGTGGGATTATAGATATAAGTAATAACATTTAGATTGACCCAAGGTGTCATTTGCAGCAGCAGGAACACAATCTATACCATGTGAAGCCAGGACCTGTGCTTTAAAGGTTTGTAATAAAAGCTTAGATAGCTTATTTGACAGGCATCTGCTGTCATCATTAAGCCAGAAACATTCTTCATCATTTGTTTGAACAGATGACTTCCAGTTCCCGCAGTAGTAGTGACACATGGCATCTAGTGGTATATTACGATACTGCAAGTTCATGTAGGTTCCTAGATCACAATACACATTTTAATATTAACAATCTGAGTTTGATGACAGAAAATTGCTCCAGAAGCAATCAGAACTGTTTAATTTTCTGGTAATTATTTACTTTGGATGGCATCTGTTTTAGTTAATAAAGCCCATCTGCTTCAAGCCTTTTATCGTCTCTTGAACACTCTTGTTGATGTGTGTAATCTGGTTCCAATTTTCGGATTACAAAGTAGAACAAGTATTATTGATTCAGTATAGATCAATGGTGAGACCTGTTCTGGAGTATGATGTGCAATTTTGATCACCTTACCTTGAGTTCAGAGAAGAGGGAAAAGACGAGTAATTAAAGAGAGAGAGATGAAACAGCCTTTCAAAATAATAAAAGGTAAAACAGGGTTGAAGTGAGCAAGCTATTTATGCAATGAGCATAGATCGGATGAGGAAACACATGCTTGATATTCGTAGGCCCTGAGCGAGATTAGGAAAAATAAATTCTCTTCAGGATAGCAGACATGTGGAACAGGCTCTGAGCTAAGGTCTATTGATTCAAGGTCAATTAACAGCTTTAACATGGGAGCTGGATTGATAACTGCTGAGAAGGGGGATTGAAGGTTATCAAGATATTGATAGCACTGCTTGTTTTAAAGTAGGGAATCAACAGGTGGTGTGGGCTATCTTGGGCTCAAAATGCTGAATGCTTCCTGTCCCAGGTTTTACCAACTTGTATTGAAAATTAAAATTTATCTGCCATTCTATGGCCCATGTGCTTCATTGATCCAGGTTTCTCAGAATGTTGCTCACCTTCCTTGTCACCTCGTCATAGAGTTGGTCTTATTAGCATACTTAATATTAAAAGAGGTACTGTCATCCAAATAATTTATGAATAATGAACTGAACTCAAATAGTCATTCCCTTCCCTGCTTAGCTGTTCATTTTTCCTATTAAACACTGCCTTCTGTTTCCTTTTTATCAAGCCAGCTCACAAAATCCAACTGGCTAATTTTCTGTTAATTCTATTGGTTTATCATCATTTAATACTCACGTGGAACTTTATCAAAAGCCTTTTGAAAAGTCAAGCAAATGATATCCTCTCATTTAGTTGCCTCCCTAAAGAATTACAAAAAATAAACACTATTGGCTACTGGTGTGCCTAATGTTATAAATGAGGCAGTTCCATGAAATACAGAAGCAAATCCAAATAGTAAGCCTATATTATAGCACCAGGCATCAATGTAAACAAGGTATATATAGACAACCCAAATTGATTTCATTAATGATTCTTGATCATCTCTCAATTCAGACTTGTAGAGGAGTGTTCCCCATTTTGACAGTTAACAAAATGTGCAAGCTCCAAAAGACATTCAGTACTCAAAAGGGTTAATCATTGCCATTTCATTTCTGTGATGTGTGCCAGTGGCAAAACACTTGCTTTGTTTTTTTATTGCATACCCTCCCCTGATATTTGTCTCCTCATCTCACTTCCCCGCCTCTCCCCTCCCCTCCCCTTTCCCCACCTTGGTTCCATTAACCTTATCCTCTAACCCTACCTAACCTAAATAAAATTGCCTTGACTATCCATGTGCAATGTCATGGGAGATCGGCATAGTTGATTAACAAAAAGAAAGTGAAATGTAAGAATGAAGTGCAATTGCTTGGCAACAATATGTTCTTCATATTGTCTTGTCAAATTTAGTATTGTCTGGATGACTAAAAGACTCAACCTATCCTTCAATCATCTAGGCTGTTCCTCTAGTATGACAGGTCAGTGCACAGACATACACAATACAACGGGCCTTTAATATAGAAAAACATCCCAAGGGGCTTCACAGAAGCGTAACCAGACAAAAATCTACACAGAACCAAAGAAGGAGATATTAGGATGGGTGACTAAAAGCTTGGTCAAAGAGGTGAGTTTTAAGGAGGATCTTAATGGGGGAAAGAGGTGGAAAGATGTGGGTGGGAATTTCAGAGCTTATGGTCTGGACAGCTGATGAAACGGCTGCCAATGGTGGGACAAAGAGATTTTAGAATGCACAGGAGGCCAGAGTTGGTGGAACACACAGTTCTCAGAGGGTTGTAGGGCTGGAGAAGGTTACAGAGATAGGGAAGGGCGAGGCCATGAAGGTATTTGAACACGGGTATGAGAATTTTACATTTGAGGTGTTGAGGGACCTGGTGCTAATGTATGTCAGAGAGCAAGGGGTGAGGCATAGGTTATGGGTAGAAGTTTTGGATGTGCTGGGATTTATGGAGGGTGATGGATGGGAGGCTGGCATTGGAGAGCATTGGAATAGTCGAGTGTAGAAGTGGCAAAAGGTATGGATGAGGGTTTCTGCAGCAGATGGGCTGAGGCAAGGGCAGAGATGGATGACGTTACGGAGGCAGGGGATCTTTATGAAGTAGAGGATATGGGGTCAGCAAATTGATTTGGATCAAATAGGATGCCAAGGTTGGGAAGAGTCTGGTTCAGCCCAAGACTGTGACCGGCGATGGGAATGGAATTGATGGCGAGGGTAAGGAGTTTGCAGCAGGGGCTGAAGAAGATGGCTTCAGTGTTCCCAACATTTAACTTCAGGAAATTGCAGCTCATCCAGGACTAGATGTCGGACAAGCAGTTTCTTAAACCGCTGTTGACTCTCATGGACAAGGTGAGCTCAGAGAGGGGATGGGAGAGATAAAAGCAATTAGATAGCATCATGGGTTTGGGGCTAGGGCAGAGGAGAGCCTTGGGGAAGGTGGCAGAGGCAGCTGAGTGGATGATAATCTTAATGACAAAGATCATGAGCCTCTCACATTTGTTGTTGGAGGTGTCGGTGGATTATCTTTGGTTTCCAGAATCATCCTGGAGTATTAAGCATAATTCTCTTTCACTAAGGTTAAAACTTAGAACAATTGTGATTCAAATATATGCATACATGTTTCTATTAATTTTAGTGTACTGATAACACTCCACGATACTCCAGGGTACAGTGCTATTTACAAGATGTGTTTGGACAGAGGAGGCTTTTTGGTCTGTTTGATTTCATCCTAGCAGAATATTAATTCTCCAGTTAAATATGCAGTACAAATAGTCTAAAATAACTGTGTTGATAGCAAACCGCCATCTCTTAAAATCTTTTCTCTTTTTTCCCCCCCTCCTAGAATACATTAATACAAGAAGTGGAAAATACAAGAAAACAACTTGAGGAATATCATCAGGACAAGGTAGAGGTGTCAGTGTCTCTTTGGGCAGTAGTGACATGCCGAAGCTTGCCTCTTGTTTTCAATATATTTTATCCCTTGTTTGCTTTATTGAGGTAGAGTTCTAGTATTAACAAGATGACACACCAGGTGGAATAAAAAGATAGTATCAGTAATGGTGACCATGAAACTACCGGATTGTCGTAAAAACCTATCTGGTTCACTAACGTCCTTTAGGGAAGGAAATCGGCCTATATGTGACTCCAGACCCACAGCAATGTGGTTGACTCAACTGCTCTCTGAAATGGTCTGGCAAGCCTCTCGAGGGTAATTAGGGATGGGCAATAAATGCTGGTCTTGCCAGCGATGCCCACATCCCATGAACGAAGAAAAACAAAACGTGCACCTGTGGAAGCTTGGAGCTCCACCTTGTGTGGTAGTTTTATTCCCTCCCTTTGGCGACCACCAATGTGGCCATACAAACACTGACCATCCCACCAATATGGCCACACAAACACTGACCATCCCACCAATATGGCCACACAAACACTGACCAAGACATTCTCTGGATATTGGGTCTGTAGTCAGAATCATAAAGTTAACAACATAATCATAGGGCATAAAAACAGAAAATGCTGGAAATCTCAGCGGGTCAGGCAGCATCTGTGGAGAGAGAAACAGAGTTAATGTTTCGGATCGATGACCCTTCATCAGAACTGGCAATAGTTCAAAATGTAACAGATTTTTAAGGAGATGCTGGGGCCCTGAAAGGGGAGGGGTAGAAAGAACAACAGGGAAGGTCTGTGAGAGGGTGGAAGGCAGAAGAGATTTGAGAGACAAAAGGGATGATGGGTCAAATTGAGACGGTAATAGCACAAGTTAGGAAACAAAAGATGAGTCTAGATAGGGTGTGAATGGGGGAATACTTGCCAGCTGTCTTTCAAATTTCTTCTGCCTTCCACCCTATCACAGACCTTCCCTTTTGTTCTTTCCGCCCCTCCCCATTTCAGAGTCCCAGCACTTCCTTAAGAATCTGTTACATTTTGAACTATTGCCAGGACTGACGAAGAATCGTTGACCTGAAACATTAACTCGGTTTCTCTCCACAGATGCTGCCTGACCCGCTGAGATTTCCAGCATTTTCTGTTTTTATTTCAGATTCCAGCATCCGCAATATTTTGCTTTTGTAATCATAGGGCAACTGTGCCTGCCCAATGTCAGTGTAAACCGGGTGAATGCACAACAATAAGCAGCTCCTGGAACTGGTTTAACAGTATCAATTCAGCACTACTCTCATAAGCTCTTTAGAAACCGATTGGGGTTGTTTGCTGTACATTTCATTGTAAAATAATTTGCCTTAGAATTCAATTGGATAGGATGAAATAATGTGATTTTTTTTTAGACATGTGTAGTTTTTGTTTTACAAGCTGTTAAAACTCTTGTTTTAAATGTTTGCATTGTCTCCAATATTAAATCAGCATTGAAATACATGGACTGGGTCTCAAAACCCATTAACTTTTATTCTGCTGACATAGAAAGTGCATGCTAGCAGCGTAGAGGTGCTTTTGATTTTTAGTTACAGATTAGTTTGTAATTGCATATTGACTGCACTGAGAAAACGTTTCGGGTCAATGACCCTTCGTCAGACCTGGCAGTAGTTCAAAATGTAACAGATTCTGAAGGAAGTGCTGGGACCCTGAAATGGGGAGGGGCGGAAAGAACAACAGGGAAGGTCTGTGATTGGGTAGAAGGCAAAAGGGATTTGAAAGACAGTTGGCAAGTATTCCTCCATTCACAATACCATCCCCTTTTTGCTGACCCCGATAACACAATTCAGGCAAATTCTGGAAAAATGAATCTTGGCAGAATCAAGCTTAGATGCATGATTACTTGGTAAGAAGTCATTTTAAGGAAAATCGTCCCATGTTTGCATGTGGTTTAGTTTTGCCATGCTGTCTCGTTCTGGCATGTACCAAGTGATCAATGAATCTCATGAATCTGTGGGGATTGTCATGAAAGAAATGTTGCGAAAGTCACACAATGTACATTTTTCTATATTCCTGTGCATATCCATGCACTCTGATGTTTAACCCTGACTTCAAATCTCCTGATGTTCAAGCTGGCAATGCATTATGTGAGCCCCATGTTACAAATTGCATGTGGCCGCCATTTCTCATCCTTATTTTCAATTCCCGCCATGGCCTCACCCCTCCCTATCTCTGTAATCTCCAGCGCCCTGGATCTCCCTGCCTAAACCTTTCCGTCTCTCTACCTCTTTCCTCCTCAAGACACTCCTTAAAACCTACCTCTTTGACCAGGGTTTTGGTCACCAGCGCTAATTTCTACTTATGCGGCTCGGTGTCAATTTTTTAAATCTCCTAATACTCCTGTGAAGTGCCTTGGGATGTTTCACTATGTTAAAGGTGCTAATTAAATGCAAGTTGTTGTTGTCATAGTGCCTCTATTTTTCACCTCCCCATTTTCAGTGATCAATGTGACCACATTTCTATAATCCCTATTTTAATTTTCAGCATTTTCCAGTAGCAGCATGTTCATGTCCATATGTTGCATCTGTTAGCAACTGTCCATTGAAAGCTGCTTCTCATAGACCAATACCATCTGCATCATTACAGCTAATGTTGCCTAATTTCCCTGCTTTCCCTGCAGAATAGTTCAGCTATCACAAGGCATCTGAAGCTGAGTGGTTTCAACAAAAATCATGTTGTTTAGTTGATTGCTAACTGTTATATGAATGTTAACCCACTGAGATGGAACTGGGCACCAAGGATTAAATTGGCGCCTGCATTTTCATAAGAGCAACTGCACTGACGTCAGGAATCACTGCTCTGCCCTGAACATTGGGCCTGAAATATGTCTGATTTCCAGGGTAACTCAGTTGTTTCTCCTTGTGGGCAGGGGGCTTTTATTTTTACACACAACTCCTCCTTTACATGATTAACAGTGGGAGCATAAGAAAGATATTCGTCACTCGCATTTGTGTTGTTTTCATTTTTTCACAAAGTTCAGCCGTGAGCTGTCCCAGAAATCTAATCACCTTTTACAGGTCCACCTTGATCATAGAAACTCTGTGATTTTATTAAAATGATCGGAGGTATTAAGAAGTTTGTTGATCGGAAAGAAGATTGTGTCTGTCTTTGCGGCACGGGGGGAGGGGGCAGGGGGTCTTTGGTTGCAGTGTCTCAGTAAATACTTGCCTCGGTGTGTGCTGTTTTTTTTCTTTTCTTTGCAAGCTTCCTAGCAGTAATATCTAATGTGCATGTGTCTATTTTACATAGGAGAGATTGGCAAATGAAATAGGGAAGTTGAGGACAGAAGTGGAGCAGCTGAAATTAAGGACTGGAGCGTTCGCGGAAAGTGTACATCCACGGTAATTAGATGAGTTCAATCCTGATCTTGAAAAGGTCATGTTGCTGTTGGTTCAGTTAGTTCCGTTTAAGACTAAGTGGGACATTCCAGCGCGAGAAAACTTGCTCATCAATTTCTATTGGCAGAAGTTCCCATGTCCATTGCTAGTACCTATGCAGTGATCTACATTATAGCTAGCAGTGAATTACTTTCAAGTTTCTTTTAGTGACCAGTAGAGACCAGTTCATTGCATTAAAAAAAAGCAAGCTCGAACCTTATTGGACACCTGGTACAGAGGATTAAAAAGAAATCCACAAGATTGTCTTTCATCATTAAGAAGCAATGCAGCAACAGAAAACAAGTCTTTAAGATGAGGGACTGCTTCCTCTTCACAGGGTTAGGGTACGGTACGGTACAAATGAATGGTGAAAATTAGCACATTCATGGGATAAACTCATTGTGCGTGAGAAATGTTTCTGAACAAAAAAAAATTGAAAAGAGCTGAATTTCATATTTCTACATTTGATAAAAAGAACTGCCATTTATTGCGCCTTTCACGACTTCAGGATGTCCCAAAGCACTTTACAGCCATTTAAGTGCTTTTGAAGTGTGGTCACTGTTGTAATGTAGGAACTGTGTCTAAGCAAGCACTCCCAGGCAAGGTACTGTATAAGCTACACATAAGGTGATGCCTCCTTTTATATGGCTCCAGCAAACTCTTCTCCATCCCACCTCAGACAAATGACCCCTGTGCAAGCTCCACACAGAACAGTCGTGCAGAAACTGCAGTCTCTCCACTGCAAGAGCAAGGTAGCCTGGTGGTTATAATATTGGACTGGCAATCTTGAGTTCAAAACCCACCGTGGCATATTGTAAAATTGAATTCAATAAATCTGGTAAATAGTAGGCTGGTACCAGAAATATGACCATGAAAGCTGCCTGATGTTCGTAAACTGCAATATCCAATCGGATCACACCATTTTCCAGGAGCCACTCTTACCCAGTCTGGCCTGCATGTGACTCCAGTCCTGTACTACATGGTTGCCTCTTAAAACCCGCAGGTCAACTAGGGTTGGGCAATAAATACTACTTTGTCAGTGTTGCATTCAGGTTTTAGAAACATAGAAACATAGAAACATAGAAACATAGAAAATAGGTGCAGGAGTAGGCCATTCGGCCCTTCTAACCTGCACCGCCATTCAATGAGTTCATGGCTGAACATTCAACTTCAGTACCCCATTCCTGCTTTCTCGCCATACCCCTTGATCCCCCTAGTAGTAAGGACCTCATCTAACTCCTTTTTGAATATATTTAGTGAATTGGCCTCAACAACTTTCTGTGGTAGAGAATTCCACAGGTTCACCACTCTCTGGGTGAAGAAGTTCCTCCGCATCTCGGTCCTAAATGGCTTACCCCTTATCCTTAGACTGTGACCTCTGGTTCTGGACTTCCCCAACATTAGTTACTGATCATGTGCTTCTCAAGCTTCACTGATACTTATGGTGTCAGAACTGCTTTTTTGAATTACTTCTTTTAACTCACTACCATCAAATGTATAAAAAAAAACTGCAGTGCCTTTACCACTACTGCTTAATGCATTGAACCATGGATACCCCGGATCTCTATATGGTTCAAGTGCATCTTCCATACTTGAATACACACGCGATGCAGCTACAGAAATGTTGCATCGAGTATACAGCACAGAAACAGGCCATTCAGCCCAACAGGTCTGTGCCGGTGTTTATCCTTCACCCGAACCTCCTCCCACTCACCCTGTCAACAGTTCCTTCTATTCCTTTCTCCCTCATGTACTTATCTAGCTTCCCCTTAAATGGATCTATGCTATTTGCCTCAACCACTCCATGAGGTAGCAAGTTCCACATTCTCACCACTCTGAGTAAAGAAGTTTCTCCTGCATTCCGTATTGGATTTATTAGTGACTGTCTTATATTTATGGCCTGTGGTTTTGGACTCCCTCACAAATGGAAACATCTTCTCTATCTGAAAAAGTATTTCTCTCTTCATTTATAATACCACATTTCCCAGAATTGTGGATATAAAATTAGGTAGTGCTTGTGTTGAAATTTCATGCTGCGAATTAACATTCACTGAAAATTAGGTGAAGGCTTGCAGGATTTGGTTTTATTGGGACCCATTAACAGTTGTCAGTGGAAGAGGATTGTCAGTGCTAAGTTGAGGAAATTACATTGGCCCCATCGAAACATTTCATAGCCTACTTTTTATGGTGCCCCCTCAACCAACTGGTAGGGTATACTAATCTGAGCCTCGGATTCATTGACCACCATGACCACTCCATGATTGCAGAAATGAGGTGTAGCAGAGTGCATCAAACACCGACCACGCCAGCAGAATGGCCAGATTTGAGCTCATTCTCTTCCATTCTATTTTGGAGGTTCAAATGGTCCAATTGATAGTCCCCAGCACTTCTGCTCAAGACATGACAGCAGAAGTTAGAATGGTCTTTGGGGGAGGGCAGAGTACAAGAAGTTCTGAGCACATCAGAAAGAGTAGGATACTCCCTCTAACATCCTTATTTCTGAATCAATGAAATACAACGGTTTGAAGTTAGATGATTTGAGAAAGAGACTTCCAGGTGGGACAGTTGTGTTCATGTCTGACATGAAAACGCGTTCTTGGAAATGTGTTTGCAGAAGTAGAAACAAATATGATACAACTTTAATTTAAAAATAGTAATTGAGCACTTTCTTGTAGATCTCACTTGGGCAGCGCAACAGATCTGATGTACCCGCTCAGTTCTGTGGTCGAGACACCATCTGAACACTACGGGACACCAACAGTGCTGCGGCGAGGTCAGAAAGGACGCTTCACCTCTCTGCTGGATGAACCTACTAAGGTACGGAGGTGGCTTGCTTTGAGCAATGATTGCACAGATTGATAGAACTTTAACTCATTTTTTTTTTCATTTACATTTTTCTGCCCATCTTTTTATTTAAGGAGTCAGTGTTTCTGTTTATAGAGTTCTCAGGCTGAGCCAGTTGCTAGGATTCCAGAAATGACTTGGTCTGAAAAAGCCGCTGCAGTGCTGGCATCTTGGCTATCATGGCAAGTGTGTGCTGCAGCAGCTGCTATACCTGCTGTGGTGAGCTTTGTTTTAACCATTAAAACGAGGATAAAATTGATTAACGGACACCATGAAAAACAATGGGCTGCACAGTAGCATCAGTATGTTGCTGATTGCATTGCTGAGCTCTCTTATACAAACAGGGTAAAATCCTTGCATGTCTGCAGAGTGATCGCAAAATAAGGCAAAAGTAAGTGAAGTAGGGTAAAGGGAGGGGTTGCCATAGTTTAGGATGCTGAAGTGATGGTGCAGCTAAACATACCATGATAATTGGAGACTCGATAGTAAGATATACAGAAAGTGACTTGTACAGAGAAAATAAGGTTACATGTTTGTGGATTGAGAATTTGGAATTTAGAAACAAGGGCTGGTGAGTTAATTTGGGGTGAGGGAGATGGTGAAATTACATGTAGGGAAAAATTATATCCAGTCTCGAGGTCTGAAGAACTAAATAAAAAAGAAATATTAAGGTGCAGGGTGCAAAAGGAGTTCTTCCCTGTGTTTTCTGGGACAAATAAAAAAAATGAGCAGAATAGCTGATGTCAATGGGTGGCTGTTCCATGGTGCATAAAAAAGGAGTTCCTGTCATCCATAACCGCGGAACCTACGTAGGTATGTTAATCTGCACTTAACAAGCTGGGAACTCAGACAATAAGTAGCAGAGGATGCGTGGAATGCCAGATAAGTCCTTTAAGGGTAAAGTTGGTTAGAAATACTATAGAGAATCAGGAAACAGAAAGTTCATTAAATTAAATCCTCATCGCAATTTTCACAGTTGAAAGTTGTACAGATATTCTGGATCCATTTATGTGTCTTTGAGCTTTCTAACTTATGGAGACATATGTGTTATGAAGAATCTCAAGGAATTAAATGTCTCTAGAGAAGCAAGATCAGGTGAAATACCTGGGAAATCTCAAATATATGAATGAGGTGACAAGCAAGGCCCTGGTTATTTCAAAGCGTTCCATGAATGCATTTGAAATGAATCTGAAATCACCAACTGGTGATTTCAGATAGGAAATTTGATATTCAGCAAAGGAGTAAATTTGGAGCTATAGTCGAGTTAGTTTAACTGGAAAGATGTAAATAAAGCAGCAAATAGAATGTTACCAGTGTTCTTCCAAAAATGTACCTTCCCCCTCTCACTCCTCCTCCACGCCACTTTCCCCCCAGTTAAAGTAAATGCTTTTAAACAGTTCAAAATACAAGTTTTCTGAACAGAAAGAACTGAATATACAATATTTGCTATGTCCCCCAATCCTAGAGAGAGGCATCTCACACTTTATATTCTCTTGTCATTGAACTTACCCGTGAAATGCTGTAGAATTCTAAGGGCTAGACTTTCAGCACATAATCGCCCATTTAGCGCCCAAACAAGTGCTGAGATTCAGTTTATCGCCCTTATTTGATGATAAATGGAAACTAACGCCTGATTATCGCCCATTTATTGCCGGCGCAACTTTCGGCAAACAGAAATGAGCTGAATCGCCCAGCCTATTTTTTTAAAATGATGTCATCACTTGTGCAAGGCCCAGAATACTGTTTATAATGGAAACTAGCGCCCAGATTATCGCTGAGCGCTACTTTAGGCATTTCGCCCATATTGCACCCAAATGATCACTCGCCCAAAAAGACGCTCAAGAAAAGCTGCAATCACCTGACCTTAACACAGCAGTTTGGGAGAAGTTTAATAAAAGGCTGCTTGAAGTGCTTGGGATCATTGAAGCAATTAGTGAGTGATTTTAAGGGCGTTTTTGAATCTTGCCAATCATCTAATCACTGTATTTGTTGAGGACAATTTAAGAAGACAGATTAGGGCATTTATAGTGATGGGGCCTGTAATTTCTCAACCAGTATTGATGACTACTCACATACTACAGAATAGGGATGGGAGAAGGTTCATTGAAGAGCATTATGTGCCCAATCAAAAAGGTGGCAGATTGCTGAGGAGGAGGAGATGTTACACCTAATGCATTTACAGGGATAAGCAATCATACCTGGACTTGTCTGTTAACACGTGCGTTAGAAGGCTGCAATTCCGAAAGGAGGTCATCAGTGAGATATGCCAGCTAATTAAGGGAGATCTGCAGCCTACTAGCACCATCAGAACCGCACTGCCCGTTGAGGTTAAGGTTACTGCGGCACTTTCCTTCTATGCATCGGGCTCCTTTCAGGCCTCAGCTGGTGACGTTTGCTGCATCTCTCAGCACGCCACATATTGCTGCATTCGACAGGTGACTGAGGCCCTTTACGCACGCAGGATGGGCTTTATAAACTTCCCTATGACCAGGGAGGCACAGAGTGAGAGGGCTTTGGGGTTCTCGAGAATAGCAAACTTCCCCAAGGTGCAAGGAGCAATAGACTGTACGCACATCGCCCTGCGAGCACCTTTACAGGATGCAGAGGTGTTTCGGAACCGAAAGGGATTCCTCTCCCTGAATGTGCAGCTCATTGTTGACCACAAGCAAATAATCAATGCAGTAAATGCAAATTTTCCAGGGAGCATCCATGATGTGCACATCTTGTGTGAGAGCACTGTCTCGAACCTGTTTAAGAGTCAGCCACAAGATCACGGTCGGATGCTGGGCGATAATGGATATGGCCTTGCCAGCTGGCTCATGACCCCCCTGCGTAAACCCTAGACAGAAGTGGAGAAGCGCTACAATAAAAGCCATATAGCCACATGCAGTATCGTCAAAGACAATTGAAGTTCTGAAGCAGTGCTTCAGATGCCTGGACCATTCAGGAGGCAACTTACAATACCACCCTGAGCAGGTGGCTGAGTTCATTGTGGTGTGCTGCATGTTGCATAACCTAGAGAGGCAGAAGAGGAGGAGGAGGAGGACCTCGGGGAGGACAATCAGACTGGCGATTAACCCATACCCCCCCCACATCACTGGAAAAACCCCATGGTAGTTACACAGCTACAAAACTGTTGCATCAGCAACTCATAAATGAATGCTTTGCGTGAAGTTACGTTGGTGACAGTTACAGTTGCGTTACGTTTCATCCTCGTCTGGCCAGGCCTGGCCATTGTTTGCAACCCTTGCATTGATATTTAACTGTACGTTATTAAAAGACACTGCACAACAATTGTAAAGTTCAGTAAAAATGTTTAATACTTTAACAAGTGACGTTAAACATTTTTTCAACAAACTCGAACACCCATCTCCCCCCCACCCCACCCCAACAATCACTAACATTTTTCCAACAACAATCATTTTTAATTAACGATAACACCCTCCCACAACCCCCAACATTCAACAAATTTTTAAATACAAAATTAGCCTCCCCCCCCACCCCCGCTATCTGCGGCCACACGTCCCTTCTCAACCTTTATCCCTCTTCATCTGAACCCCCCTCCGTCCCTTTCCCACTTAAGTCCCTTGTAACAGGGCTAAGTCGTCTTGCAGTAGAGCACCTTGAGGGCTGCTGCTGTGGGGGCGGGGTGGGTGGTGGGTTGTGACGTTGGCAGATGAACTTCAGGGGGCCGAGGAGAAGACATTTCCGAAGAAACTTCTGAGTCAGAAGGAACTGGTTCCTCCTGACTCGCATCTGTCGAGGCTGATAGTGGTACGGCACCTTGGGGTGCAGTGCCGTATCCCGAAACTATCGCCTGCCGCATGGCATCGACAGATTTGGCCGTTCGCCGCATTGCCACAACCATCTGCCCCATGTTCTCCAACATTCGAGAAAATAGCACGGCAATGTTGCCGGTCAACCCACCAATTGCTTGGAGGAGCTCTCAATCTATGTCGACGCTCGCCCTCGACAGTGACACCATGTTCTCGTTCACATCTGCCTGTCTTAGCGCGTGCCTACCTTGCCGACCAAACCTCTGCGGAGTTGGCGTGGGCACTGGACGACTCGGAGTGCCCTGCTGCAATCCGCTTGGCCCCGCTACTTCATCCGCTGAGGATGATTTGGCTGCAGGTACTACTTCAACCAGCGCATCATCCTCCTTGGTAGTATCATCTTCATCTGTGGTGAGCATGACCTGCAGCAATGAGGGTGATGCTCCAGTGGCCTCCTGTTGCACCTGGGGAGCTGGAAAACAGAATTGAGGTTAGTAGAAGAGAAGGGGAGGCATGAGAATGCTTGCGCTCCACAGGCATATGTACGAGGAGCAACACTAATGTGAACGAGAGACATTACATATAAGTAACATGAGAGTACAGAAGCTGGATCCATAACATTACATCATTCATATATTATAATCAGATGGCTTTAAATTACTTTAAATTACCACTGGTTTACATATTAATCACGTGGTGCAAGAACGGGATCTGCACCACCATGGGTGGCAGAACGTGCCTACTAGGGCAGAGGCTCGCTCCTCCAGATCAGTCAAGGCATGAAGGTCAGCAGACCCTCCTCTGGTCCACCTCTGCTCGGCTTGATTCTTAGATAACTTCCTCTGCAAACATGACAAGAGCATGGAATAAGCTAATTGCTTCGATACTATTACGGAAACAAGCACATATTGTAATCCACAATTAGTCATTCCACATGCTATTCATCATCCACCAACTTAACCAAAAAGGAGATGGTGCCCAAGTTAAAGAGTTGCTCACAGCACACAAGCAGCGATATAATTTAATAATTCTCCTAAATTAAAGTGGTAGAAATGCCGAGTGTTTGCAGTCTGTGTGTTTCCAGTCATTCTTTTGGCCCCAATTTTCGATCAAAGCGTTTAAATAATAATGAAGACTGTCGATTAAGATGTATATCAGGAAGATTAGAGTTAAAAGGTGCAGGTTCCGATCTCAGTCCAAATCTTAACAGGGAAGCTACCCAAGATTACCCAGTTTAATTACAATCTGGCAGATTTACATTCTAATTAATGAGTCATTACAATTATAAATTTAATATTTTAATACTTACGCTTGCAGATGCAACAAGACTTGCGGCATTGGTCTGGCTCTCGTATATCATGGGCCGCCGATGAGACTACCTCGGCAATATCAGCCCATGTTTTCCTGCATGTTCTTGCGGTGGGGGGGGGTTTTCCATGCCCACCCCGGGTTAATTGGACCCACCGAGTCTCCACGTCGTGGACCAAGGCTCGGTCGCCTCTTCGGAGAACGGTCTCTCCCTCCTGCTCCCACCAACCTCCCCAACACACACTCTCTCCCAACTCTTCATGCTCCATTTTCATGTTATCCAAAGCTCCACAATAAGCACCCTTCCCTCAGAAATCCTCTCTCTCCCTTTTGCGTTCTGAACATTTGCAGATGACACCTGACCTCCCGAAGCGCAGGAGAGTTCTTTGCCTAAAAAAAAACGCGCATGCGCAGAACATCCGTTGCTGTGGACGCTAGCCTTGCATGACTGAACACATCGCTATCGCCCATTTCACATCGCTAAGGCTATCGCCCAAATTAAAAAGATGAAATTAGTGCTTTTTAAAATGGGCGATATTCCGGCGATCCTGAAAAATAAAAAATCCACAAAGGCCGGAAATATCACCTGTTTTTGGGGCTTCAGAAATGTGTCAATTTCACATATAACAAATTACTTTTGAAATGCAGTTGCTCATATAAGCAAATGTGGTATAATTTAGCTTGCAGCAAGATAGTACAACAAACAGCAATAAAATGAACAATCCGATGAATTGTTTTGAGTTCAGTTGGTTGAAAGAATAATGTTGGCCAGGAATTTGAGAGAACTGCTGTTATGTAGATAGTGCTATGGAATCTTTAACATCTTCCTGAACCACGTGAACAGGCAGAGGGGCCCTTGGTTTAACATCTCATCTGAAAAATGGCATCTCCAACAATGTAGCACTCCCTTGGTATGGGACTGGAGTATCAGCTTAGATTGGGGTGCATAGATCTTGGTGTTAATTCAGCATCCCAATTTCAGGCAGTGGGTCAAGGACTTTCATTGTCACTTTTTCAAAAGTCTGGCTAGATCCAGTTGGTGAGAATGGAGAATGTAATAAAGGGGTGATTCTGCACAAATGAGGAAGTATGAACTTAGTGTGCGTTGGCTTGTACAGACTGGTGTGATATACCTGAACTGAGGGCAATATTCAGATGAAAGATATTCTTTAAACTCCTGTATACAAATAAATTAGTGACCATTATCTATTGCACGTATATTTAATACGATTTGCATAAGAAAATGACACACATTCCTCAAATGTCATTTCATTTTATAATGGAATTTAATTTTAATAAACCTTTGTCTTGAAATAATTGTCTTAAATAAAATGGTGAAAATAAGATTATTGTTTTAAACTGTCTCATCTTTGATATATATCTTTTACCTCTTTTATATCCCTGCTTTTCAATAGACTTCAATAAATGTGAGTTTTTGCTAATCTTATATTTTGTGCTGAATATATATGCCTTTTGTTGTAATAGGTTTGGGATTGCCTCAACACCCTTCCTATAGTGTGCATCCCAAAACTGTACACTGTACTCCAATTGTGGTCTTACTAGATTTGCCATCACATCTCTAATTTTATATTCTATGGGACCAAAATTGTCCTCCGCCCCAAATGGGGCGCACTTACCGTTTTGTAAGTATTCTGTCCGCCCCAATGCATGGGGCGGAGAATCCGGCGAAATTCAGGACTTAATTTTTTTTCCGGAAGTGGGTTGGTGTTCCTGGGCGGGTGCGGGGCAGAAGTACCATTCTGTCGGCTCGGCCGCCGCTCCAAGTCATCAGCACCCGCTGATGACGTCAGCGCGCCACATTGCGCTGACATGTCGTAACGTCCCTCCCCTTCAATTAAAGGGGAGGGCCGCTGCGAGCTCTGCACCCACTGGGCCACCAGGGAGGGTTTCGGCCGGGCCAGCGGCCTGGTACCCAGGAGGGCCGACAATTAAAATAAAATGGCGGCCGCAGGAGTGCGCCCTCCTGTTTAAGGGCAGACGCACCACTCAGTCATAAGAAGCTTCCCGTCAGGGAAAGCTGTCGGGGGCACTGAGCGGCGGCCAATCCGCTTCCGCGGGGCATTTTCCCACACAGGGTGGAAAGGGGGTTGCCGCTGGTTGCTAAGGGGATGGTGAGTGCCCGACGGGGCGGGAAGATGGCTGGGACAATCCCGTACACTGCTGCAAAAATAATGGAGGACAATTTTCAAAATGTCGGCCCCTCTGCGCCGACCAAGCAGTGAGTCCTTACCTCTTAGAGGCGGCCATGGCTCTTATAGAAAGGGGCAATTTCGACCCCAATATCTCTTGCCATATAACTCAATATTCCATTAGCTTTTTTTATAGCCTTGCCCACTTGAGATGCTGCTTTTAGTGTTTTGTGAACCAAAACCCCCAAATCCCTGTGTTCTTCCACACCACCCAATCATCCTCCATTTAAAGTACAAGTATTACTATTTTTAACCAAACTATGCCACCTTGCATTTACTGACATTGAATTTCATCTGACACTTTTTGCCTATTTTACTATCTTATCATCAACCCCTTGAAGGTTTTGTTGAACCTCAGAATCATGCCTCCCATTTTCATATTATCTGCAAATTTGAACACCACTAGCCCTATATTTCCCCCTGACATCATGCCCAAAACAAGGACCTTATATGGTGGGGTATTGTGGGCATAAATGGAAATCTTGGGGCTTCATAGAACAGGATAGACGTGTTGATTTTAACACAAATCTAAATTCCAACTGCGTAGCCCAGATGCATAATAATTGCAGATATACACCAAGTGGTGACACTCGATGATTGACCTCTATATTTATGCCTATCCAGATTCAAACCCTAAACGAGCAGGACTGGGAGTGCGCTCAGAAAGCAAATGTTCTGGCCAGTGTGACGCACGCCTTTGAAAGTGACACAGAAATGTCTGACATTGATGACGAGGATGGGGAGACAATGTTTAGTTCGGCAGACCTGCTTTCACCCAGCGGACACTCAGACGCTCAGACTCTAGCCATGATGCTACAGGAACAGCTTGATGCCATCAACAAAGAAATCAGGCAAGGCGGATACTGAGCATGGAAACTTCTCAAAGTTGTTGTGGGATGGCTTGGTGCTATAACAACAAGATACTTGCTTCATGAAGTGATGATTTACTCTGCGTCATAAACGCGTCTTTCGATTTGCTTTATGAGCTAGTTTATCTATTATGACTTTTGCCATATACATAATGTTATTGCAGTAATATAATAGGATCCTAGTTGCATGAATTTGTATTTTAACTGGAATTTAAGGTTCAGTTTATTATTGAGAGGTTTTGTAAATAACTATAATATTTAAATAATCATTGACTTTGTAAGACTAACTTGATCAAGTCTTTTTCATGCCAGGATGATCCAAGAGGAGAAGGAGTCCACTGAACAACGAGCTGAGGAGATTGAGTGCCGTGTGGGAAGTGGAAGTATGGATGGGCTAAATTTAACCCGTATTCGAACGGGGACCTCCATTCCAACTTCCCTCACCGCCCTATCTCTCGCCAGTTCTTCTCCACCTGTTAGCGGGCGCTCCACACCCAAACTTACTCCACGCAGCTCGTCCCATGACCTGGACCGTATGGGCATCATGACACTGGTGAGTGCTATACTGAAAGAGAAAGAGAGAATTGAGTTTCAAGGACAGGTGCAGGAACAAACAAGTCGGCTCTAAAACGATACCGAACTGGGTGAATATGGTATAGGTGCCTGCAAGGGTCAAGTCTGTACTTTCAAGTATTTTTGCTATATGCAAGCCACTCCAGTGTGAAATCATGTAGATGGAAGAACAAAGGAGTAAATGTCATTCTAGTTTCTATTATAGCAATTAATCTTAAATTAGAAAAATTGCTGCATCTTATTTACCATCTTGCAATCATAACAGGAAGTTATAAGATTGTGATGATGTTCAGATTTTCATTTTCATAAGCACCTAATATCTAAATATTTCAAACAGTATATTTTGGTAGGTCAAGTAATTGTTAAGGGTGTTGAGTGTACACTGACATTAAGGTAAGCATTCTTTTGCATCCCATGTTTATTTAATGCTCCACATCAATCTCTGTATCTGGTTGCTGTGCACTGCTCACCACAGCAGAGACGCTGATATTGGAGAGCAGAACTGCACACCATACTCCATGTTGGTGATGGAGGAGCCAATATTTATTTGACCAGCACTTCAGGTACTGCATTTCTGAGTGTCTACCAGTTTGCCATTAGCCACTTGTATTGATATGTTCAACGTTTTTATTTAAATAGCGCTGAGTAACTGCAAGGACAATAGCTTTGAGGCATTACCGAGGCTAGCAATTATGAAGAAGTTGAACTATCACCGGTAAAACTTCATTTTCCGGAATACATCAGCCTCAACTTTCCCATCATTAGACTTTCTAACATGTCCAAGTCCATTTCTTTGCTGTTGTAATTAACACTCGCCGTTTCAACAAAATTATAAAAGTATTTCCATCCTAATAAAACACAAAAGTTAGAAGTAATTTGTGACTAATGATTTGAAATCAAGAACTCAGCAAGCAGTTTTCAAATAGACCTGTTGTACATGCAGATATCAAATGTCCTTGCCTTTCTTATCTAATGTTTTATGTGGTAGAGTTAAAAGTTGAATGCTTAGCATAAGTGCTGACTTGACTGAAAAATTGAGGGAGCAGCACTAATAGATGGGGCAACTTTGCAGATTGAAAAAAATCTGAATTGACTGAAAACTGATTCTCCGAGTAGTCTCACTCTCCCCAATATTACCTCTGCCCTGCTGGCAGTGACCCCTCAGATTGGGGGTACATTGCACAGCGTCCCTCAAGTCAGTGCCTATAGTGCTCAGTCTGCGCTGACATACTTGTGTGATTTGAATCCCTTACCTCATTGATTATCTTTCTCTCCTTTTTCCTGCGACCGACGCTCAGCCTAGCGACTTAAGGAAACACCGACGGAA
Organism: Pristiophorus japonicus; assembly: GCF_044704955.1. Lineage (NCBI taxonomy): Eukaryota > Metazoa > Chordata > Chondrichthyes > Pristiophoridae > Pristiophorus > Pristiophorus japonicus. The sequence goes on from NC_091993.1 coordinate 84,500,769, forward strand.
GGTAATTAGAGCTGATAGGCATGCTTGTTGGCAGTGGTATTTTTAAAATACATCTTCCCACATGATTTATTTCCTTCTCCTTTTTCTGTATTCATCTCCTGGTGACTCATGCTGGGGTGCAATCTTGCAGGCAGAGGCAACCATTTAGTACCTTACCCAAGTGGCCATTCTTCATGCCTGAGCTTAAGGCAATGAAAGGTATTTGACTATGGAAGCCTGATCCTGTCCTCAACCAACACCGTAAATTCCAAGGGTCAATGGCTAGCAACTGGGATTGAGAACATGCCCAATTTTTCTCAGGCTGGGGATCCTCAGTGCCCCATGGCCTCACTGGCTGAGATTAGTTAACCTGGGTCAGACCCGGGATCGTACTTGGGATTTTGCTGATCTGGATGGCTCAGTCCCAAACCATATAATGCCTGTGTCTGCTTTATGTTACTTAGGATTGTTTTCTCTCTGTATTTCTGGTCTCTTTATTTTTGTCCTTTTCTTTAACCTTCCTTTCTCCATGGCATGCACCATTTGTTCTTTATTCACAAGGACAAGCCTTTGTCAGTGCCCCTCTGTACCGAGCCACAGGAGGCTCAAGAGAGCAGCATTCAATGGCATCATTGTTGAATTGATGGGAGGCAAGGATTGTCAGGCTGTGGCAAGACGCTTCCTTTTTTTGCTTTTTTTCCCCTTTTGTTCCCCAAATCATTTCTATTTTACTTTGGTGTTTGCAGGTTGGTGTCAAGTTGAGGGGGAACGATCACTGGACACAGTTTTTCGGAATATCAGACTGACAGGGTGGTTGAAGGAGAGGTCAGGGCTTGGCTGGTGTGCCCAGTAATCGTGCCCTCACTGTCTTGCATAGTTTGGGACTGAGCTGCCCTCACTAACCAGGCCATTCTACACCTTAGTCTTTCCTGCTATTTCTCACTCTGTCTCGTCACTTTGAGTCCTTATATGCGATGAAAAAATAGAATGAAAAGAAAAGTGTTTCTGTGATTCTTTGTGTTATTGTGCCCTTGTCCTCTAATAAAACCGATGCCTGGCCACCTGAGCTTCTCCCTTAGTCTTGCCATAGATCTAGAGGCAATGGGTCTGACGAGAGGCCGACGCCTGTAGGGAACCTCCTTCACTTTTTTCCACTGTATCCACTGTTGATATATATTAGTTATTTTGAATAGTTGGAATCTTGTGTTCCAATCTTGATCTAATAATAAATACACATGTTTTGAACAAACTCAATTAAAATCCCATCGAAATGTGCACTTTTTCCTTTTGTGCACACAGCCAACTTGACTTGGAACTTCTTGCACTTGAAACCTATCCTTAATCAGTAGGCTTCACTGACCTCGAAATCACGTTAATATTACAGTTACTGGTTCTGTTGAAACAATATGAATTTGTTTGATTTTATACTGAATGACACCACACAAACATGGCTACTTAAGAAAATAGTTTCTCACCACAGTAGAAAATAGTCTATGTGGGATAGGTGTCATGAAATCTGCTGTTAGTTGCAGCTTGTTGTTGAGGCCAGTTCGTTAGATATATTCAAAAGGGAGTTAGATGTGGCCCTTACGGCTAAAGGGATCAAAGGGTATGGAGAGAAAGCAGGAATGGGGTACTGAAGTTGCATGATCAGCCATGATCATATTGAATGGTGGTGCAGGCTCGAAGGGCCGAATGGCCTGCTCCTGCACCTATTTTCTATGTTTCTTCATGCAGCCATTTGTGATCGATAAATGTGTGGATATGAACTATACATTGGTGAGAATATTCATCTGGCTGTATAAAAATTGCAGGCATCATGTTAACAACTAGTCCAGCATATACTTCTGATGCAGTTGCATCCAAAATATTTAACCAGTTTTTTCTCTTTCAGGTTCTAACTTATTGTGCTTTTCCAGAATTTCTGTTTTCAACCTCAAATGCCCAGAATTTGTAGTGTTCTTTCTCTTTGAATGTATGTCGTAGGTTACAGCAAGTACTATTTAAATCGAGGTGTTTTTCCCAAGATGTTTACAAACTGTGTCAAAGCTGAAATCCATACCCTCACTCGCCCATATCTAGCAGTCTACCCTTATCAAATTAGTTTCTGTCTCTCCTGTTCTGAAGTAGTTTGCTTGTTACTGTGCTGTGGTTTATGGGTGCCAGTCACTTATTATATACAATCGCCCTCCTGTATGGCTCAGAGACGAGGACCATATACAGTAGACACCTCAAATCACTGGAGAAATACCACCAACGACGTCTCCGCAAGATCCTACAAATCCCCTGGGAGGACAGATGCACCAACGTCAGTGTTCTCGATCAGGCCAACATCCCCAGCATCGAAGCACTGACCACACTCGACCAGCTTCGTTGGGCGGGCCACATTCCTGACACAAGATTCCCAAAGCAAGCACTCTGCTCGGAACTCCTACACGGCAAGCAAGCCCAGGTGGGCAGAGGAAACTTTTCAAGGATACCCTCAAAGCCTCCTTGATAAAGTGCAACATCCCCAGCGACACTTGGGAGTCCTTGGCCAGAGACCGCCCTAAGTGGACGAAAGCATGCAGAAAGCAAGCGCAGGCAGCGGAAAGACCATGCGGCAAACCAGACTCACCCACCCTTTCCATCAACGATTGTCTGTCCCACCTGTGACAGAGACTGTAATTCCTGTATTGGACTGTTCAGTCACCTAAGAACTCAATTTTGGAGTGGAAGCAAGTCTTCCTTGATTTCAAGGGACTGCCTATGATGATAATCCTATACGTGTGAGTTTTGATTTTGAATGTTGAGAGAGCTATTCAAGCACTATGACTAGCACAATGTTGTCAAGTTGTGGATGAGCCAGACATTGGGAAGACCAAAGCCATCTAATTTGGCTCAGGGCAAAAATTCTGTACACTTGCCCCTAACTCCATCTCTTTCCCTGCCTTATTACTCAAGTTGAACTGGACAGAGTGCAATTAGAGTTACACTCTGTCCAGTGCAGAGTGAGGACACCACTCCAGCACCATTGAAACCGCTATCCAAATTTTTATTGTCTCCAAACTTCTCCCATGCATTCTCACCAGCCTCCCAAACTCCACTCAACACAAACTCCAAATCCAAAAATCCACTGCCTCCTTCCTATCCCACACTTCGTTGGCTTGCCCATTGCTGCCGTATTCACTAACCTCTGTTGAGTTCCTGCGCCCTAACTCCTCAAATTCCAATTTGAAAAGTCTCATTCTCGCATAAATCTATCCTTGGCCTATCCTCATCTTATTACTACAAACTCTTCCAGCACTACGCCCAGCATGTACTGTTTTGTCCTCTAGCCCCAGGTATCCCATATCCTTCATTCAACCATTCCATTGTATGGGCCCTACTCTTTGGAATTCTCTCCCAAAATGATTCCACCTTGACACCGTTCTCCTCAGCTCCTCAGAAACTGTGGTTTCACCTCTGCTTTCAAGCATCTCTCCTAAGTCTTCTACTACTACTCTGTGAAGAGCCTTGGGGTGTTGTCTAGGTTACGGTTGCAATATAGATGTAAGATGTTCTAACCTTCACAGTTATTCCAGCATCAGGGTTTTTTTTTTACATTGTGTGTTGGAAGGACTGTTTGTATTAAAAGTGCTGTAATTCACCTTGTTGTTGTTGCTATCGGATCATTACTCTGTGTCTCCAGGACAACAATTCTGCCACTACACTCGGTTCACCTTTCAACATGTGCTTTAGTCTCCAGTGACGAGGGATGACAACCGTGAAGATAAAACTACAATCCGTTGTGAAACATCGCCTCCTTCCTCACCGAGATCCATGAGGCTGGAAAAGCTGGCACACTCACTCCAGTCAACCAGTCAAGAAGAAGGTCGCGGGTAAGGAGACTTTCATATTTTGAATCCACATTTCAAATTTAAAAACAAACAAATTATAATCTTAGAAATGAATGAATTTTGAGGTGCACAGCAATCCTAGAGATTGGTGGCATGTAAAAATGTGTCTCTGAATTCCCCCAAACGGAGTTACGATATCAGTCATGTCAATACGGTGCGGTGTCCAGGTGGTGTGAGAAATTAAACCTATGGCAGCCCAGTGTGATAGATATAGAACGCACAATCCCAATACTTAATTTGTCCCATGTGGCACTCGTGTCCAAGAAAACCGCTCCTGGGTAAAGGGATCATCCTCACTCCTTGAAGAAACTCTGCCTCCTCTATACCAAGGAATGTTGTTATTATTTTCTTATTCAAAAATATCTTATTTGCATAGTTTATTCAGGTGTGAGAACTAAGAATAATTTCCTCCTCCTCCAGTTAGTCTCAGGAACTGCCTCTGAATTCTAAAACGGTCTTTTTAACAGTTTGTCGCAGTCTAGCTCTGTGACTCATTTGCACGGTAAATATATTTTTAAATCAGCATTTCAGGAAGGAAGCAACAACAACTTGCATTTCTATAGCGCCTTTAACGTAGTAAAACATTCCAAGACGCTTCACAGTAGTGTTATCAAACAAAAAAAGGAAAGTAAGGAGTGCTTTAGTACAATATTTGCAGTAAATACTCATTCAGTATTTGGAGTAATAAAGGACAATAAGCAGGAAATTCAATCCATAACAAGGTTTTCAAGTATAAAGTTGGTAGACCTTCTGCTGATGGTAATTGAATTTCATGTGTTCCATATGCTGTGTGTGAAGCACCTCCTGACATCAATCCTAAATAGACCTTTCATTTGTTTGAACCTGTGCTTTCTTGTCCTTCCGAGCAGTGTCCCTGGATTGCAGAGGTTTGAAGTCCTTGTCTCTTTCGGTATAATCTGAAAAATTTAGCAGATTGCAGAGATTTGAATTTCATGGAGCTGAAATTGCTCCTGTGGGAAAGGCTGGTAATGGGGTGCAGAAGCACTAACGCACGGGCACGGCGGCCAGAACGCTCATCTCTGGAATTGCCCCCAGAGTGCGAAAAGTGGTTTGCGCCACATCCCGCGATTAACGCACTGGCACGGCGCATGCACGGCGCTAATGTCATCGCTGTGTACGCCGACCCCTTGTGGCTCCACACCCACCACTTTGCGCCCCACGGGGGAAATTATCCTGGGCACTTTTAATGGGAGGTGGTAGTGCCACGGCCGCCATCTTTTTTCTGTCAGTTAACTTTTCAGTCGGCCCGACAATGGCGGCCGCTGGTGTGATAGGGCCACCAACATGCAGATCGGTACCCCCTCTTGGGTACCAGACTGCTGACCCGGCCGACACCCTCCCTTGTGGCCCAGTGGGAGGAAACATGGCAGCCAATTTGCGCACAAGCAAGCTCCCACAAACAGCAATGTGATAATGACCAAATAATCTGTTTTTTTGTTACGTTGAGGGATAAATATTGGCCAGGTATACGGGTGATAACTCCCCTCCTTTTCTTCGAAATAGTGCCATGGGATCTTTTACGTCCACTTGAGAAAGCAGACAGGTCCTCGGTTTAACGTCTCATCCGAAAGACAGCACCTCCGACAGTGCAGCACTCCCTCAGCACTGCATTGGATTGTCAGTCTAGATTTTTTTGTGCTCAAGACCCTGGAGTGGGACTTGAATCCACAACCTTCTGACAAATAAAATATGTTGCCACTGGAGCTGTCAGATCTACAGATAGTTTCATTGTTGTGGCTGGTAAAGTATGAACAGGATCTGGCTGGGAAATGAGTACATTGACAATGTGAGGATTGTGATTTATGGAAATGGGGCATGGGGAATATCATGTATCCTACATGGTTACTGCTTGTACGATTACAAGGTGTGCCACTAGTGGGAGACTTGTAGGTTACCTGTACAGGTGTACCTGGCCGAGTATAAAAGGCAGGCCATCATGTGTGATCCTCACTCTGGAGTTATCAATAAAGGACTAAGGTCACTACAGTTCAAATACAACACATTGCCTCATAGAGTCATTATCAGAGCATCTAAAGACATAACAATTGGCGACGAGATTACGGACCTTCACGCGAAAACGGCTAACCTTGGTACGTTGCTGCAGTTCGCCGATGGTGATGATTGGGAAGCCTTTGTGGAGAGGCTCGATCATTTCTTCACAGCAAACGAACTGGCAGGCGACAATCTGGCCACACTGGCTGATAAGCGCAGTGCTATCCTGCTAACCAATTGTGGGCCCACTGTCTGGTCTCGTCAGGGACTTGCTGGCACCAGCGAAGACAAGACCGAGACGTACGAGGAGCTTGTAACGCTGATCCAAGAGCAACTCAAGCCCAAAGAGAGCATCCTCACAGCCACACACCATTTTTACACCCACTGACAGCCAGAAGGCCAGGAAATCGCAAAATATACCGCAGACCTCAGGAGGCTGGCGGCACCATGTGATTTCGGCAACCACTTCACCGAAGCGCTGCGGGACATTTTTGTCATTGTAATCAGCCATGAGGGCCTTCTTCATAAGCTACTGTCGGCGGATACCACAGTCACACTGCAGAAGGCCATCTCCATGAGCCAGGCATTGATGACCTCGACCTGTGGCTCTAGGCAGATGAATCATCCTCAGGACTCAAACCCGGCAAGTGCTGTGCACAGAGTGGCGCCTTTTAGAGGCTGAACGTGAACCTTCTCAGGGAAGAGAGAACAGGCCCTTGAGTCCCTCAACTCAGAGTCCGCCGAGGGGGGCTAATCGAGTAGCTCCATACTGGCGTTGCGGAGGGAATCACAGGGCTCACCAGTGCCGTTTTGAAGACTATGTGTGTAAATGCTGCAGCACAAAGGGCCACCTCCAGCGAATGTGTAAAAGAAATATGACTCACTGTATTGATGAAGAGTCTGCAGATGGCCATGAATCCAGCGTGGATTATGAAATAATAGGCAGAGAGGCAGCTCAGCCCCACAATGAGGTATATAGCATGTTTACCTGCACCACCGAATGTTCCCAGTTGAGGATGGAAGTCGAGATAAATGGCGTTCCAGTCTTCATGGAAGTGGACATGGGGGTGAGCCAGTCAGTAATGAATCAAGAAGCCTTTGAGAGGCTATGGGACAATCAAGCTGAACAACCCAACCCAGTTCAGGCAAAGCTGCGCACCTACACAATGAACTTATCCCAGTCGTTGGTAGTGCGGATGTAAAGGTACTCCATGATGGGGCGGTGCACAAGTTACCTCTGTGGGATGTTGCAGGTGATGGACCAATGCTACTCAGAAGAAGGTGGATGGAGAAGATCCATTGGAGTTGGAAAGACTTCACCCCTCCAACGATTGATGTCCTCCGTGCTCAGAGGCAAAGCAAGCCCTCACCTGAGGGTGGACCCGGTACCAGAGAGCAGACCAGCATAGCACCTGAGGCACAGACTGCTCACCACGACTGCGTGGAGATGATCCAGCGGAAACTACCTGAACGCAGCTTCCAGGCTCCAGTGGTAGGATTCCGGAGGAAGAAAATCGGATTCAAAGGCGATTTCCCAGCTTCGGTGACAGAACCCAGGGAGAAGAGGATCACCACAGTCGACATCGTGGATGGAGGAAAGATGGCGCCCAAACCACGAGGTGAGGCGCTTAAGCAAAAGATGGCGGCGGCCAGACCATGAGGAGCAGCGCTGATGGAGCAATACGTGGCACCAAACGGAGAAGAGGATTGGGGTAAAGATAGCAAGGCCCTCTTAAAGGAGGCCTGCAACCCACCACACTTAAAGGGACAGTTCCACATTTTCAATCAATATAAGAGCAACTGTGAGTTAGATATAAAATGTGCAATTGATGATCAGCGTTGTGTACATGCAATAAGCAAAGAAAAGGCACGCAATCGCAATCGGAGCTACAGGTTATTTACAATGAGTAACGAAAGGTTTTGCGATGTAGGATGCATCGCAGTCAATGCAGCGGGCAGACACCCATCGGGAGCACACAGGTCCAGTGAGCTACCCAATGTAGCAGCCTGCGTCTCTGGGACCAGAATTATGCACCATGGAGTGTGGCCACAAGCAGCCAATATACACAAGCTGTAGAGCAAGCGATCTCAGGAGGGCAACGGCATCGGTATTGATACCCTGCCCCTGATTGGCTCCACCTCTCAGGCACCCGATGGTGCCAACCGCCACGAGCCTGAAAGAGCAAACTGTGCTAAGGCATAGCCCCCAGGCCCTATCGCCACCAAGGCCATACCCGGGAACGAAGGGTCATCCGCAACGGTTCTCCCAAATGGGGTCGGGACCAGCCAGGATCCCAAACCAAACAGCGCCCAGGCAAGCGAGTCAGCAGTTCCCTGTGCACTGCTAGACGACAGCTCCTCAGGGAGCAGTAGCGACCCACGGCACAAAGAAAGGACAGGGAGGTCACAGGCATCTATGAACCTGCCCGATGCTAGGAGCAACGGCAAAAGCCCCGAGAGCAGGCAACTTGAGCCAACTGGGTTCCCACTGCCAGCACTGAGCACCGCACAGCCACCTGACTACCTGGACACCATCCAGCAGTTCTGGGACTAGCTTGTCCTTACGCACCAGTGCTGACACCAGCACCAATTCCTAGTACGTATCAAGAATGTATCTCACTAGTTGAATGTACTTGCCTCACAACTGAACCACAAATGTAATGATAATGCAAACTTTTTTTTCTGGCCTTGAATGTATATGAATGTAATGAGCCTTAGGCATAATCTATATGTGGGGGGAGAGAATGGAGTGGTCATGGACACACAAACCGAAACCACCAGCACCTCTACTGCCAACGAAACACCAACCACTCGCCCAAGATAGAAACGACTTGCCAACGGTCAACCAGATAGAGCTAAGCCCAGAGCACAGTCAATGCAGAGGTGATTTTCACTAAAGGCTTGGGAGAGAATAATGTAATGTATCCTACATGGTTACTGCTTGTACAATTACAAGGTGTGCCACCAGATGGCACAGCAGTGGGAGACTCATAGGTTACCTGTACAGGTGTGCCTGGCCTAGTATAAAAGGCAGGCCACCAGGTGTGATCCTCACTCTGGAGTTATCAATAAAGGGCTAAGGTCACTACAGTTCAAGTACAATACATTGCCTCGTGGAGTCATTATCAGAGCATCTAAAGACATAATAGGGAAGATACAGGGAGAATTGGCTATGGGAATAGCCGAAAGGTTGGTCTTGGGCTCAAGGTCTTGAGACTGGCTCTAGCAGCTGGGAGTCGCGGCCGTCCCACTAACACCCCACACATTTTTTTTCCTCTAAGAGACCACTTCCCGCACTAGAGCAAAACTTTCATATAATTCAAATTATACGCCTGAAACTGGGCGCAGTGCAATTTCGCCCCCACCATGTCTCTTTCCTCTCTGGATTTGGTCAAGTATCCATGCACCCAGCTTCATTGCTGCTGGGCAGAGAATGATATGGGAACTGGCAATGGAACTCAGTGTGTTATTTAGGAACATAAGAACAAGAGGAGGCCATTCATCCCCTCGAGCCTGTTCTGCCATTCAGTCAGATAATGGCTGATCTGTATCGCAACTCCATTTACCCGCCTAAGTTCCATATCCCTTTATACCCTTACCCAACATGCATCTATAAATCTCAGTTTTTAAATGTTCAATTGACCTAGCCTCAACAGTTTTATGGATCGGGAGTTCCAGATTTCCACGGCCCTTTGTGTGAAGAAATTATTCCTAACATCCCCCGCAGAACAGCCTGGCTCTAATTTTTAGATTATGCCCTTGTTGTGGACTCCCCACCAGAGGAAATATTTTTTCTCCATCTATGCTCTCAAATTCTTTAATCATCTTAATCACCTCGACTAGATAACACATAGGGGGAAAAATTGGGTGCATTGCGCCTCGTATTAGCGTCCCCAGGGGGTGCTGACGGAGCACAAATGACTTTGCGACCAGGCACGGCACAGGACGACAACTCCAGCTAAATTCGGTAGGAGTTTAGCAGCGGTGCTACAGTGTTGTGTTCCGATCTCCTGTGCCCGGAGATTGTGACATCATTGCCATGAGCATCGCCCTGTTAGCATTCGGCCCCCAAATTGGATTTCATCCCCTGAAGCTGTGCCGGGCGATAACAGCGACAGCTTGATGGGATGCGTATCGGCTGCTACTGGGGTGAAAATTAAAGGGGAGGTGGCTGGTTGTTGCGAAAAAAGTCTGCCGTTTTCGTTGTCGCTCCGGTCGCAGTTTTGCAGTTTGTTGGTGGGGTCGGTCAGCCTGGCATTCCCGCTCCCCGGTGGTGCAGGTAGGTGTGTTCCTCTTACGCAGAGTATGTAGCTTGGGCCCTTCCCTTTAATTGAGGGAAGAGCCCCTCGTACGCAGCCCAGTGCGTAGCGCTGCTGAGCTGAGCGCCCTGTTAGCGCTCCACTTCCTTCCAGGGGTCGTAACCCAAATTTAGCGAGTGGGGCGGAACTTCTGCGCCTGCCACATAATGAATTTCTAGCCCTTAAACTTCTATACTCAAGGGAATACAAGCCGAGTCTATGCAATCTGTCCTCATAATTTAACCCATTTAGCTGTGGTATAATTCTGGTGAATCTGTGCTATACCTTGTCTAAGGCCAATATATTCTTCCTGAGGTGCGGTTTTGACTCTGCATTACTTATTACATGGACGGAGACTGGTACCTGCTATATTAGCTGGTCTTTAAATTGCCTTCTGTTGTAGTAGTAGTCCACAATATGATTAAGTATCTTACAAACAGAATTAACAATACTTGACGGCAAGCTTTTGGATACAGAATTTATTGAAAGTGGAAGCAGATTATTAATAATTGATCCTTGGGTATAAGAGGCCTCCTTTCAGTTGTGTAATGTGTCGTCTTGTGATTACCTTGCTTTGTTTTTGATTGCTGTGTAATGGTTGCTTTTTAGCACACTGACAGCAGAGGAGCTGGCTAGCAATCCCAGCAGCAACAACAGCAGCCAGGACTCTTTGCATAAAGGCTCAAAGAAGAAGGGCATCAAATCGTCTATCGGCCGCCTGTTTGGCAAGAAGGAGAAGGCGCGGTTGGGCCAGCTCGGCAAGGAAATGGCGACAGCCCACGGTACGTAGCGACTGGCTTTCAAGAAGTGAATTAAATCTCCTTGAGGTTCAGCAAGTTTTTTCAGTGTGTAACTGAGTTATATAGACCAGGTAGTCCCAGTCTGACTAAAGGTAGTGCTCTTAGCCAGAGAGGTGGTAGTGGTGTTCAACTCGCCTCCAAGTCCTGGGACTCAGGAAGGGGAACTCAGCCAGGCTTCCTGCTGTTGCTGGAAGTATGCACATGATATCAGGCTCTCTAATTGTCCAAAAGCCTGTTGACATTTGCTGTCAAGGCACACACATGAATAGTGGGCAGCTGAGTACAGTTCAACTGGCACCCATGGAATGGTACATCAGTAAATAGAGGCAGGGATAAATTGGTGAAAGAAAAAGTAAATTAAACAAGATCCTATCCTTTCAGTCCATCCATTAATATGGGGCTGCAATGTATTACCTTTGTCAAGCTGGTGTATGAAAACCGGAGGATGGCTGGTTATTCCTTTGTTATGTAATTAATATGGGATTCCCAGGTGTCGGTGGGGATGTTGCATTTTATCAAGGAGGCTTTGAGGGTGTCCTTGAAACGTTTCCTCTGCCCACCTGGGGATTGCTTGCTGTGTAGGAGTTCCGAATAGAGCGCTTGCTTTGGATGTCTTGTGTCGGGCATGCAGAAATTGTGACCTTGATAAAATGCAACATCCCCACCGACACCTGGGAATCCCTGGCCAAAGACCGCCCTAAGTGGAGGAAGAGCATCCGGGAGGGCGCTGAGCACCTTGAGTCTCGTCGTCAAGAGCATGCAGAAAACAAGAGCAGGCAGCGGAAAGGGCGTGCGGCAAACCAGTCCCACCCACCCTTTCCTTCAACGACTGTCTGTCCCACCTGTGACAGAGACTGTAATTCCCGTATTGGACTGTACAGTCACCTGAGAACTCACTTTTAGAGTGGAAGCAAGTCTTCCTCGATTTCGAGGGACTGCCGATGATGATGATGATGAATTAATGTGGGCAGGCCAGAAACCCAAATAACAAATTGCAGGTACCACTAGGAGATGGAGGGGGAGTGGAGAATGGAAATGGCAAACAACAACTTGGATCAGATGCACCTTAACTCACACAGCCACAAATTTCAGATTTCTGACGACTAACAGAATTGTACAGCAAACTATTTCCACTTCATTTTTCCCTCACTCCTTTAATAATATGTTGTATTTTCTTCTGGTGTTGCTTCAGGGTGCAGGAATTACCTCATGATTTTTTGCTTTTGACCTTTGAATGCAACATTACAGCAATACTCAAAATGCTGACCACAATTCCATCATTTATATTGCTCATTGGATTAGTTTGGCTTCTGGTGATGTCTGGACTAAAGTCAGGACACCTGTGACAGGGAGCAGGGAACGTGAGGAGCTCAAACAGTCTGATGAAGTGTTAAAATGAGAGCGGCGGGGTGGGGGGTTGGTCGTGTGGGGGCGCGGTGGCGGGTTGTAACTGGTCTGATGGAATACTTACAGCTTTTGGAATTTGACAACTGTGACCTTTCACCCTTATTCATGTTAAGCTTTGCTCAATTGTAACCTTTACCCTCATGATGTGTAAGATGCTTGTGTTTTACTGCACTTGTTCTGGGCTGCGTGAGAAACACATTTTGGCTGGGGGGGTTTTCGGGGGTGGGGGTGCGCTACATTTAATTTGATGGCTCCTTTTAGTGCCTTTTGCTTAATGAATGTCTGAAATTTTACATTCAATGTTTTTGGGGTTTAATTGGAGTCCACTGTCAGAAAATCTACAATATATATATTTTTAAAAAGCACAGCCACTTAATTTAATACAATACTGAGAGTTACAGGCACCTCTCCCATTTCATTGTGTAAACTGTTAAAAAGCCTGACATAGTCTGGTACAAATCTGTCCAGTTTTGTAACTTGGAACAGTTTAAATTCCCTTTCTTCCCTGCGATTTTTATTTTGTTCAAGAAGAATTGCCGCGTATGCAAGCTGGCATGTTTGCCAATATGCATAGGCTGGGACAATGTGTTCACTGGGATGCTGGCATCAGTCACTGATAATTGCACAATACACTGAATATCAATGGTTTACATTGCTACATATAAACAGGAGTAAGTCCTTGAGCCTGCTCCACCATTCAATTAGATTATGGCTGATCTGAATCTTAACTCCATTTACCCGCATTGGTTCCATATCCCTTAATAGCCTGAACTTACAAAAAATCTATCAATCTCAGTTTTGAGATAGCCAATTAACCTCCTCAACAGCTTTTTTGTTCTGCTCATCTCCCAATCTTGTGTCTACCTAGACCTCTCTTTGTTAAGCTGGTGTGCTGTTGTTTACCTGAGGTGATTCAAAGCGATACAGGGAATGGAGGTCTTTGATTCAATTCTGTTTGTGCTGAGTTACCTGTTCTTGGCTCAGATGATGGTCTGGAGTTACAACTGATTTTTGCTTTGCTAAGTTAGGGAGCAGAAACACTTATCAGGACTTCCACCCCTCATCACTATTTGGTGATCTTCGTTGGAAAATATGCATGCGTGGAGATTGTATGAGGATACAATTGGGTAAAGCCGTGATGCCTTTCACAGCTGAATAGACCACCAGTACTCACTTTCTGGACTCATACTTGGGAATGGTACGAAAAGACATCCAATAACAATTGAACAATATGCCATTATTGAGTCGCAGCATTCAACAGAGGAGGAGCGGGTAAAGGAAATCGTAGGGGAAATTGGAAAACCATCCTGCTTGTGGTTCTGTGGCCTGCCAGTATTATCTGGTCATCATGCTGGACCTCTAGTGCAATATACTTGAGCGGGAGAATAACATTGTATCGTACTAAAAGAGCATTTTAAAATAAGTTGTACATTTTGCATACAAGTAAATCTGCACAATGTTTTATTTCCTCTTTCTCCTCATAGGATATGGATATTTTGGTAAGTAGTAACAATTTAAATGAGTTGCTGAGTGTTTCTAACATTTTCTGTTTTTATTAATTTAAATGATACGGTCTGTGTGTGAGGAGGAAGTGGAGCAAAGTGATATTAGTTAGTTAAATTATATATTTGGATACTTTTGTTGGAAAATATATATGGAGATGTAATTGGATAGCTCAAGAATATAATATATTTTACTGTTACCGATAAAACCATTGTTTTGACTATTGGGATGAGAGTACTCACAAATACTCATTATGGGAAAATTCTCTGGTTATATTTCTTCCAGTTAACCTGACAAGAATTTTTTGCTTTGGGTTACTATTTTTGGACCCTCGAAGATCTATTCTCCCTTTTGTAGGTCTCTCTCTCTTTCTCTCACTCTCCCCCTCCCACTCACACTATACACCTAATTATGAAGAAAAGCAGCCACCCTGCTGCTGGATCTCTGCCAATGACACTCCTGTCTCTTCTATGAGAAGATATGTCAGAATGGCATGGGTGACTTGCCCCGCTATTTTATCTTGCTTCCTGGCCTCCAATCAACACCTTGCAATGACAGCATGGGAGGTAATGTGCCAACTGGAGAGTTGTGAGCATGAATCCCCGTCCTATCGGCAAGCCATTGACGCATCAACATCTTCCACCAATGCAGTCCTTTTGCTTTTGTAGGGCCCTATGTCTGGTTGCCTTGTGCTTTAATCCATCAGTAGATGTAGGAATCTCACTTTCTTTTTAACTGTTGGAACTTGGAGTCAATAAAATCAGTGTTCATTTATTGTTAACTAGGTGGCATATTGGATGCAGAAATGGGCATGCAGGACTCGCTTACTCTTGGAAAACTTGGAACACAAGCAGAGAGAGACCGAAGGCTAAAGAAAAAGTAAGTTTTATGTCATTTTTTTTTAAAGTCCTTATCATGTGGTTGTTTTCAATATGAATTGAATAGTCTTCATTTATTTATTTTCAATGAAAGTAAAGCAATACCTGCTCTAGAATTCATACCTCATCCCCTTGATCCCACTGTATTACACACAATTCCACATCTGGGAGGATAGTTAGACAACCAGCTGCCAGGGACCCGCTGATTGGTTAAAGTCCTCCAGCCTGGACCATTGACTGTGCAGAGCCAATTCTGTGCACTTCCATACTTGTATCATGATTCTATTTCATAGTTCATATTAATGCCAGTATGCTACATATTATGCCACAGAGTATTAACCTCAATGGGTTAGGTGTCCAAAATGACTTGGATTTCCTTTAATGCTACCTATGTGTCCTCCCTGTTCCCCCCCCCCCGCCCACCCCAGGATAAAATGTTCTATGTATGTGTGTAAGACCAACATTCTTGAAAGTCAACAATGTTCAAACCTAATGAAAAATAAAACAAAAGGCCCATCAACATTTGAAAAGAGAAAAGGTGGTCTAACATTTCAAGTGGGACCCTTCCTCAGTAACTTGGAAATGCATCCAGTTCCAGTATGAATCAGCCCTGGTTAAGGAAGGTCTGTTGCCTTGCCTTCAGTATCTCAGTTTTTCAAGGAGCTCTTCTTAGCTCACAGAATCTATATTAATCTTGTATTAGTACTTTCGTTCTGTTTTTCTACAACAAAATCACTTCCTGCCCTTAACACTGCACCGCATGTCCTAACACATGCTTGACTTTTGACTTGAGAAAAACATCAAATCTATGTTTGGATTATTGATATTTTGTGCTATTCTAGTATAGAAACGTACTTCTTTTTTGAACCTGAAATGTATTTTCAAGAAAGAACATCATCAAAACACTAATTAAAGGGATTTGTGAATTGTGTGGCCTATATAACAGCGCAAGACTGACAGAATCACACTCCTGAAATCTCCTCAAATTTCAAATTCGCCACCTGCAGTGTTAAGACAGTTTGAAGCAGCAGGCTGTCAAAACCTGCCTCCACATTGCTGGAATTCCATTTACATACAAAATATAACTTGTGCAGGAAGCCCTGCTTCTGACACTTTGTGACGCAGGTGAATTTTCAGGTTGTTATTGTGCATGCGAGTGAAGATAGAATCAAATAAAATTCTGGACTTTTAGCTGATGTTTCAAGAGTTGAATTTTATCTCCAATCTCCATTCCAGTGGAATATTCCTAAATATTTTGGCCTCCTGTTCCCAGTTCTTAAATTTATATCAGATTCCTGTTTGTAATAAGTAAAAATAGAACACCATTTAAGCTTGTATATTTGATTATTTCACTAATGTGCACTTAGGCCTGAGTCAGCCTATGTTCTCTTATTTACAAAATTCCTTGTAGTTTCATTAAGAAATAACAGTTCACATTTTAGGTCTATGTGTTCTTATTTGAAGTCAATGGTCAAATCATTAACTCAGCAGATAATATTGAGATTAAATCGCAACCTGTCAATCTTGTTCTTGAGAAGTGACCTATTATTTATTTTGCGGTCAGCAGTGAAAGAACAACACTTGCAGTTCACCTCGCTCACAGCAGGCCACAAAGATATGATCGGCTTTAGAACGGTGACTTCCTGTTATCGGGTGTCTTTTCAAGTGCAGCGCTATCTACAGGGGATCTGTGGCATCGGTGAACAGGGAAAGAACAGCGAGACTCTTCAATCAATCAGATTGAAGAATCCTCACTGAGACACGGAGAATCTAAAGCAGGAAATATGAAGCAAGAAATATAAATTCGATATAACTTATGTACAGAAAGCAAAATAAAGATTGCGAAATACAGATGGAATTAAGGGAAAAGATAAGAGACAGACAGAAAAAGTTTTTAATGTTGCAGCAAACATGGAAAAAGTTTTAAATCTCCAACACGAATCTTCTTCTGAGGGAATGGGACTCCACACTTGTAAAATTAATTTTTAAAGGCCAGAGAGGTTGTTCAGCAATAATTGTCACTTATCACGTCATCAAAAACTCACTCCTGAATGCATCAGCCCTAATTTTTTAGCCATATTTAGTGTGGAACAATTGGTTAATACAGCAAGTTAATGCGATTGCAGTCATTTCAATGCCAAGTCTATCGTCGAGGACTCTAACAACGCACCCTGTGGAGGGGCAGGGTATCTCTGACAGCAACTTTTAGATTTCCATGTTTAACTGCACATGTACAGACGCCAGAAGTTGCTGTCCGATTTACCCCATAATAATGGCGAGCGCTGATAACCTCACCGTTATTATTACAGCAAAATCCGGGCCATTATCTTTGCAGCTGGTTCAGAGTTTTCCAACCTGAATTGAATCCAACACTTCGCATTTGGTGAGGCATTAATTAAAGGAACACGAAAAACTGATCTTAATTATAATTGTTTTCTAGGCACGAGCTACTGGAGGATGCTCGGAGGAAAGGTATGCCATTTGCACAGTGGGATGGACCAACAGTAGTATCGTGGCTAGAGGTAAATGCCTACAGAGCTGTCAACCATGGAATTAAGACCATCTGACCATTAAATTTGAGAACACAAATGCATTGCTGTTCCATATTAATTATCCAACTCCCAACCCCCATTTTCCTAGACTCAAATTTTACTGTGATAATTCAAACTAGATATGCAGTACAATTTACTGGATCTTTAGATAATTGGAATTACTGTTTTCCTGGAATGCATTTTCCATTTAAGACTGTGACCAATGAACTAATAATGACCTTTAATTTAGGAAGGCAAATTTAGAAACAAAATAAATTGTCAATCTGATGTTTTCTAAACCACTGAAGGATATTAATCTTTCCTCAACTAATCAGTTGTGACTTGAGCATCTCTAGCAATACCTTCTCTTCACACCTCCAGCCAATCCTCTTGATTCTTCCAAGGGTCTACCTTTGATTCATTATTTATATGCTGCTCCTTGTTGACATCATCTGCAAACATGGGGACAGCTTCCACGTGTACACCATTGACACCTAGCTTTACCTTTCCACCACCTCTCTTGACCTTTCTGATGCCTCTATGCTGTTAGACAACGTGTCCAGCATCCAATTTTGCATGAGTTTTAACTTCCTCCAGCTAAACATTGGGAAGACCGAAGCCATCACCTTCAATCCCTATCACAGACTCCATCCCCATCCCCAGCCACTGTCTCAGATGGAATCATTCTGTTCGCAACCTCCACATCTTTCTTGGCCCTGAGCTCAGTTTCTGACCCTATGTCCTTTCCATCACAAAGACCACCTACTACCTCTTGAACATCATTCATCTCCACCCCATCTCAGCACATTCACCACTGAAACCATCATACATAACTTCATCACTTCCAGGCTCAATTACTTAGATCTTCTCCTTGCTAGCCTTCCATCTTCCACTCTCCATAAACTGCAGCTCATACTAAACTTTGCTGCTGGTACCCTATCCTGCACAAAGTCCTGCCCACTTGCTGCCTCCATCCTCTCTGACTTACAGTGCCTCAAATTAAAAATTTGTATCATTATGTTTAAAGCCCCAAATGAACAACATTGTAATTCTCTCCCCCCCCCCCCCCACCCCCAACCCCACAAACTCAATGCTTTGCTAATTCCAACTTTTTTGCAAACCCTCTTTGGCTGTCTCTTCACCCATCTCCATCCCACTCTGGAATTACCTCCTAAATCCCACCAACTCTTCACCTTCCTGTCCTCCTCTAAAACCCTCCTTAAAACCAAGCTCTTTGAACTAGTTTTGGTCACCCCATCTAATCTCTTCTTTGGCTCAGTGCTCATTTTCTATATGCCTCTGTGCACCTTTGGATGTTTTTCTATGTTAAAGACACCGTGTAAATGCAAAAAGTTTCCTTTTTTATTTGTCTGCACAAGACATTTGAAAGCTGCAGCAAGTACTCCACTTCCATAAGGTGGCATTCTCAGGATTCAAACTGCCTGCTTTATATTGTCGGAGAGATAAACTTTACATTTAAAAGGATTTGCTGAACCATTTGTTAATTTGTTGAGGTAGAATAAACAAGAGAAACTGTGCACCATTTTTGTCTTGATGATGTCACCCCCAAGTCATGTACCGGTTTGTTTTGACATCACTCAGCTCAGAGTGTTTACAAGAGAAAAAAAAGCACAATCTTTGGAAAAAGTGTTTTATGAATCAGGTGCTTCTGAGAGGATGTTTCCCTTTGTGGGGGAATCTAGAACTAGGGATAGCCCATTTAAGATGGAGATGAGGAGGAATTTCTTCTCTCGGACGGTCGTGAATCTTTGAAATGTTCTACCCCTAAGAACTGTGGAAGTTGAGTCATTGAATACATTCAAGGCAGAGATGGACAGATTCTTGAATTACAGGGGAGTCATCATCAAGGGTTATGGGGAACAGGCAGGAAAGTGGAGTTGAGGCCAAGATCAGATCAGCCATGACCTTATTGAATGGCAGAGCAGTCTCAAGGGGCTGTATGGCCTACACCTGTTCCTATTTCTTATGTTCTATCTCCTGCCTACTCTGAAGCAAGCTTCTTGTCTGAGAAGTTTGACCTTTGCTTCTGCTGTCTGTAGGCTGTGAACCTTCTGGAACAAAAGTGCAGCAAAGGGAAATGTCAGACTGTAACTGCCACCTCAACTGAACAGAATTGATTGGGCAGCAAATCCTGTGGGATGCGCTGTCCTCTCTGCCCAACTTCAGGTTGTGTAGGTTTACTGCAATAATTAACACATAAAAGGCCTACACAAAGGCCACTGATGGTGAACCCCTCTTCCTCCCTAAACAGTAGGGTATTTTAAGTTTTAATTGCAGTTGGGCTGCCACAAAATAGAGCACGTTTTGTTTAAGAAAGAAAGGTGTCCAGTATATAAAAGCAGGAAATAATGTTCGTTTTCCATGTTTGCTGTAACATTAAACAGCTGTGGGTGGGAATGCCAGCCTGGTACGTTGCAGCCTGTCGAGCCAACGTGAAGAGTGGTGCTATCATGTCTGCCTTGTCTGACACAGAGATACAGAGGGAGATTGGAATCAGCAATCCCCTTCATCGATTGAAGCTCCGACTGGCAATACAGGAGATGGTGTCATTAACAAGTCCCTCAGCACCACCTACATCAAGAACGGTAAGTTAATGGCAGTACTTTGTGCTTTGAAACTGTTAGTGCAAATGCTTGGAAGCATACTTTTGCATTGTGAAACCGGGCGAGTTAAAAATGCATATTCCAGAGCTGAATGGGGAAGGTAGAGTCTTATCAAAAATGTTCAAGATGGCATAAGGAGCAAGAGCAACACCCGAGTGCTTTAATCAGTTTAAGGTTTCCAATTGCAGATTGGAGGTTGACAAATACAACTGTTGGAAGGTAATTGTGTGCCAATTTGAACTGTAAATAGTATTCCACAGCTTCCCAATTACTATCATCAAAACTCTTAAGCTACCAGTCTTTATTGGAATTATTACCTGATAATTAGCCACTTGCATAACTGGATTGCAGTGTGCTCTGCTGATGTGGAGATAGTTATGATGGCCTCCAACAGTTTTCTCAATATACACTTGGCAGTGATGAATAGGAATACTTGCACTGAGATCGTGATGGTGAGGCAAGAGGTTGGTTGACATACTTGGCATAAAGTGAAGGTAAATGTATGGTAAACACTAACACCACACACCTTCACCTTCCCTGTTGGTGTTGGTTCAAGAATGTTATCATCATATAGTATTTGTAAATAAATGGATGTTCCAATATACATCAGATATTTCAATACTGAACTTTACAGTCAGTCACAGTAGGAGAAAAACAATAAAATGCTTATAAGATAACAAGTGATCTGATACATTTCCTGATGATTTTAAGGCAGTCTTAGTCAACACACATCATGTGTCCAGTCTCCTTATCATCCACCAAACAGTCCACTCCTGAAATATAGAAATTAATCATTGTTAAATGCATATTTTGATGCACTGAGTGACTGATTCTTTGAGATACTAGAATTTTATATTCAGAATATTTTTAATAAAATATTAATGCGATTGTCTCACCCTCAATACCATTTATTAAAAAAAGCATTATGACTTCGTATGGTGATCATATTATTTCTGTACAGGAAAAGAAAATAATAAAACTGAATAACACCCTCAATGCAATTGAAGTTTTTGGGCATATTATTAAAGCTTAGAATCACTGGAGTGGTTTAAAAGCTGCAAACTCAACTTGGGAAGATGGTTGTAAAGTGCCATACACTTGTGGTTTATGATGTCTGAATCCTTCAATTGTATTGTATTTACACAGGTGCATGATGTGCTTCTATTTAATATGTATTCATGTGCTTTATGTCCCTGTATTTATTAAAGCTGGTTTAGAAGCATTAAAATGCAAACATGTATTAGACTTTGAAATCAAAAGGAGTTCTTCCATTCTGATGCTGAGTTCTAAAGAGTAATTCTGTATCCAAATCCAATACAAATGAGTTCATCCTGCTGTAGTGCCTGTTCAGATAATGCAGATAGAAGGGCAGTTTGAAACTCCTCCACACCACTTCACTGTAATGAGTTGTACTGATTTGTTTACCAGTACAAGTTCTATTAGAGCTGTGAGTTCTGAAGGACACGGAGATGAAATGTTCATCCTTTAGACCAGTCAGTGCTGCACAATACAATTGCACAAATAATACAGCCATGTGATGAGGGATTGCTCTTACCAAAGCCCGTCATCTGACTGACAGTTTTTACGTGCCAAATAACTGAAAGCCCTTTCTGGAAGTGTGCCGGCCAAAGGAGGTGGATTTCTGAACTATTATGTGCTACCGGTGAGCAGCAATGGGGAAAAACTGCCGTTGTTTCATTTTGTTGATTGGCTCAATTATTT
Organism: Pristiophorus japonicus; assembly: GCF_044704955.1. Taxonomy (NCBI): domain Eukaryota; kingdom Metazoa; phylum Chordata; class Chondrichthyes; family Pristiophoridae; genus Pristiophorus; species Pristiophorus japonicus. Next base: position 84,522,402 of record NC_091993.1, read on the forward strand.
ATTACTTGAAAGCTAGACGTACTAAGTGAAAATGACGTTTAACAATGCGGTTCCATTTAATGGAGGGATGTGTCCTGTGTAGATAGATATATTTTTTAAATCATTTCCAACATGTTCCTAAAGCATGAGTGGAAGCTGAGTGTGGAAGGGGAGAATGGCAGCTCGCGCTTGATCTAGAAAGAGACTGGAGATATGGGGCCCAAATTTCCCCATGAGTTGCACCGTTTTTTTTGGTGTAACTTGATTTTTCTGGTGTATCTTTTTAGTTGCAAATATGGCCATTTAATTTGCACCAGTGTAAGTGAATTAGTTAGGTTTTTTGTTAGATCAGTTTTTTTTTCAAAATGAGGGGGTTCCCAGCCACTTACACCATTTATGCCAATTTGGCCAGAAAAAAGTTGTACTAAACTAACTTAGGGCAGCGTACGTATCCACTTTTGTCCGCACAGAAAGACCTTACTTACAGTTAAGGAATCGGCGCAAGTAGCTACATTTAAAGCACCACCAAGCACCAAACAAAGAACAAAAAGTAATAAGCAATTAATTGACAAATAAAATAGAAGGAACCCTGCCCCTAAAGCACCAAAATCAATCAGTAAATAACATATAAAAAATAGAAGTCCTCCCTTGGGAAACGCAGTGGGCTGCCGATGAGGGAGCCCATTCAGCCAGGGCTAGGGAGGGGGCGGGGGGCGGGGAGGTGGAAGTACCCTCTTGATCAAATGGTACAAATCCTCTGGAAGGTCTGGAGCCAGCCACTTGGACTTCAGTATCCTGAGGATCTTCTCGCCCGAGATACGGTGGATGTTCCCTCCGCTCAGGCGTATCCGTTCCTGCTATCAGGGCCGCTTACTTGGCTGCCTGCACGATGCAGTTACTCCCGTCCTCGCTCACAGAGGGCCTGACTTCACATTTGCGGAACTGATCTTGGAGGGCTTTGGTGATGACCGCTTGCTGATGACAATGGTCCACAAACCCCTTCAGAGTCCTCGAAGCCTAGACTGATGTCCGGCATGGCATCAAACACCCGCATGAATCCCCAGTTTATCTGGTCGAGAGTTACAAACCCAGAGCCCCCAGAAACTCTTCAGGAGTTTTACAATCAGGTCAGAGGCGTCGCCACTGGTGGATTCAAGAACCATCACCACAGGCCCCTCCCAGGCCAAAGTTCCATCTTGATTTTCTTTGTGTTTCTAATCTGTAAATCCCCTAATCTAAGGCTGAAAGGAATCAAATCATCTTTTGACATGAAGGGAAGCAAACAATCAGATGACACAGCTTGCAGAGCACACTCTGGCTGCCGATGAGGGAGCCCATTCGGCCAGAGCTAAGGACAGCGTGCTTCGGGCCCCACCCACACAGCCTGCAGCGCGCGTTTGCAGAAACGGAGGTGGGTGGGGTGGCTTGACCCATCCACCTCCACGGAGGTGTGTGGGGGGCCTGACCCATCCACCTCCATGGCACGAACCTGGTATTGCAGTACTTCCAGGAACGGTGCAGTGGCTCTAGGTGGCTCTAGGCCTTTTGGCTAAGAGCATTGGCGCAGAGTAATCCTTGATGTGTGCAAGGTGACCTCTGGCGTTTGTGATTTGACAAAGAATTGGAAAGATTGGCTACGAATTAAAAAAAAAAACGGCTTGCCAGGAGTTACTGCACATGCGTGCAGACTCTAGCGCACGTGTGCTGAGGTCCCAGCACTGTTTTCAGCACTGGGACCTGGCTCCGCCCCCAATCCATTGGGCCACACTGAGCCATGACCGAGGAGAAGCTGGGGAGTGGCCAGAATATGGAGGTCTTTTTTCGGCGCGCTTGGAGGTGGACAGATGCGGCGCACCTCGAGTGAGGGCGCCAGATAAACAGGTTAGGGAAGTTCTAACCCATGGATAGCAACAAGATAAAGGCATCCTTCGAAGGGAGCTGCCTCGATTGATATTACAGAATATCTACTCGGAGATATTTGAGGCTCAACAGAGGAAAATGGGTTTGTTTAAAAACTATTTTGTGAAAAAATAGCTGTCACTACTCTGGGATTGACGGTTTCCAGGCTTTATCCTAATATTCAAGTTTCTTTCTCCTTTCACTGCAGAAAGTGCAAACTTTTATTGTTAGTTTCTCCTAATTGTTTTGTTGGCTCATGTAGTCGAGTGAGATTTTCTCATTTGGGTCAGCCTGAATGTAAATACAAACCTAAATAATCTCTAACCTTAGTGAATTACTTTTGGGAGATTTCAGCCAGACTGCTGGGGTGGAATGCTTCCTAGATATGGAGCAGTCCTTTGGGGAAGGAGGAGAGGGAACTTGCTGCACTATTACTGATCTGTGAATGTGCATCTTCTGCTAATGAATCACGAAGGATCCTTGGTGTTGAAGTCTGCAGCTCAAACTCTCCATTGCAGAAGGAAAACACAGTTGGGGTGTGGGGGAGCTATTTTTGTTTGAAGGGAATGAATGAGAGTGAGACTTTGATACTCTTTTTCTGTACAGTTTTGTGGCATTTATTCTGGTCGTGACTATGCATGGAAAGTGTGTTTTTAATGAACTATCTCTTGCTTCACTTCTTTCTTTTGTGTGATACTTTTCTCCTCTAACACTGCTGGACTGTCCTTGTGCTGTTTGGGCCTTCCACATAGTCCTCTGGAAATGTCTGGGTGACTCATGAGGAAATGGAAAACATGGCGGCTTCAGCAAAAACGGTTAGTCTATCCCAGTCTGTATTGAAGAACTGTGTCTCTATGATCATTATTTTCATTTAATCTTTTTCAAACTCTCACCTTTTATCTATTTGTAAACATCAACTGATATTTTTTACCTGCAAGGAATATTTTAACTGCTTTATGATGAGACAAATCGGTTGAATGTACCTGTATCTAGACATGCATTTGTGAGGTATTATGGGAATCTGAGCTCCTGAAATCAACAGTGGGAGAGGAATGAATTTTAGAAATATGGAAACACCCCAGACCAAGTGAAATTTCATTTACTTAAAAAAGCCTGGCAAAATGGTGTATTGGTGACAGGCACTGGTTCATGGCAGTGAGTCTTTGTATTGGTGAGTGAAGGCCAAATGCTTCACCCACAGGTTCAAGAGTAGTGTTGGCAGAAGCCAGCGAGGAAGTTAACTATCTAATGTCATGGAATAGTGTAGGAGCAACCTAAAATACACAGAGAACTGAAGAACAACTACTGCACAAACACAGGTGAAAGGGTCAGTTATTTCCCTACTTCAGTGACAAATAAAATTATTTGAAGTGTTCAACGCCAAAGACTTCAATTAGCTAACTTGTTTGTATTAAATTGCTGTGGAAGCTGAGAGACTTGGTGGCACCATGGATTGGAACACCATCTCTTTCACTTCACCAGTTAGGCTTGGATGAAGGAGGTCATTTGATCTCATCGTGTCAGGTAATATCCTGGAATTTAGGATTGAATCCAGTCCTGAGTGATGTGTTGAAAATCTCATCAGTCTGTCAGATGTAAGGGTGGTTTTGGCATTCTCTATCAAACTGCCCATAATTGTGTGACTGTTAGTTAAGGAGGGCAAGTATGGGAAATACAATTGTCACGTTGGCAATGCTGTTATGAAGTTGGGATAACAGTGTGTTACTGAACTACAGTAGGATCTTTACTCTGTATCTAACCCATGTTTTGTTTGATTTACGAGTGTTTGATTCTGAGTAACAAATAGAAAAGTGTTTTATTCCGTCACCTTAAAAAGCACATTTAAATGATTAAAAAAGAAATTGTGAAGTTTGAGATTTCTTCCGGTTGTTCCTATTGAAGGAGAAAGATTTTTGTTTTAAACAGGATGGAAGTGGAGCTTTTTCCTATGAGCAGGTTTATGCACATCTGTTGTGCAATACTTTGTTTCTTGATTTTGTAATTTGTTTTATTGTGATGGCAAGCAGTTTTAGTTCTTGTTATGTATATTCATCGTTCTTGTTTTCAGGATCAATAATTTCCAGTAAACTAATTTTGTAGACATTTTCCAGTGGGTGATGCTTTAAAATAAACTGGTTAATACCTGACTTAACATAATGCCGACAGGGATTTGATACAAGTGCTCATCACAAAATTTCCTGTCAAATCTCGAGTAAGTCAGTCAACATATTCAGGCAATATAAGCCTCATCTATTTTGAAGAGTTCTAGCGTCCAATTTAAATCAGGCTTCAAATCAAATAGTCCAAGTGAGTGCCTCTAACAGTAACAGGCTTAATGCAGCATAGCAAGGGGTCTCCATCATGCAGCTAGAATAGATTACTGAATAAGATGTGGTTTGGGGACTGAAGTCGGGACTGTCTGTACTGAAGTGAACCCTTTCTGCGATTCCTCCTGAGATGATAAAGCTACATCTTAACAAGTAATGTTGTTAGAATGTATCCTGTCAGATATTTTGTGCAGGTAAGTGATTTTAATTCTTTAAAGATATTCCTTATCCTCTACAGAATTCAGATTTTAGCCGATATCATAAATGAAGCAAAATCACATGGACTCATATTACAATCATAGAATGATATAGCACAGAAGAAGGCCACTTCAAGTATTTATCCAGTTCCCTTTTGAAAGTTATTGAATCTGCTTCTACCACCTTTCAGGAAGTGCATTCCAGATCATTATAACTCACTGCGTACATTTTCTTTTCCTGCTGTCACTTCTGCTTCTTTTGCCAATTACCTTGTATCTGTGTCCTCTGGTTACCAACCCTTCTGCCACTGAAAAGTTTCTTCCTATCTACTCTATCAAAACATCTCATAATTTTGAACACCTGTCAAATCTCCCCTTAACCTTCTCTGCTCTAAGGAGAACAACCCTAGCTTCTCTAGGCTCTCCGCATAACTGAAGTCTTTGATCCCTGGTACAATTCTAATAAATCTCCTCTGCACTCTGTCTAAGGCCTTGGCAGCATTCCTAAAATGTAACCCAGAATTGGCCACAATTGTCCAGCTGGGGCCGAACCAGTGTTTTATAAAAGTTTAGCATAACTTCCTTGATTTTGTATGCTATGCCTCTAAAGCCAAGGACCATGTATGCCTTCTTAACTTGTCCTACCATCTTCAAAGATTTGTGTACATACACCCCCAGGTCTCTCTGCTCCTGTGCCCCCTTTAAAACTCGATCATTTTGTTTATATTGCCTCTCCTCATTCTTCCCATCAAAATGAACCACTTCACGCTTCCCTGCATTAAATTTCACCTGCCATGTGTCTGTCCATTTCACCGGTCTGTCGATTTCCTCCTGAAGTCTGTTACTATCCTCCTCACTGTTTGCTACATTTCCGAGTTATGTGTTATCTGCAGACTTTGACATTATGCCCTGAATACCCAAGTTCAGGTCATTAATACATATCAAAAACACTGACCCCTGAGGGATACCACAGCATACTTTCCTCCAGTCTGAAAAACAACTGTTCACCATTACTTTCTGTCCCTTAGCCAATTTTATATCCACACAGCAACTGCCTCTTTAATCCCAAGGGCTTTAATTTTGTTAATGTCTATTATTTGGTACTTTATCAAACGCCTTTTGAAAGTCCATATGCACATCATCACCCGTACTACCCTCAGCAACCCATGGAGTCACCTTCCCTATTCCCATGGTTTATAAGTTAACCAATGTGCTATGTATTGCTCACTTAATTACTTTGCCCAATTGGGGGAAGAATTGTATCTTTTCCAGTGATTAGTTTGGCTGTACTTTTTTATTGAAATATAGTCAAGCATGTCTGCCTTGGCAGTTTCTTTGTCTTATTTATATTTTTATTGTCAGAGACTAAGATAACAGAACTATCTTTATACTGCAGCTTACCCTGGTGCTGCTCGCCCATGTTCACAGACCTTGTTCCCTTACTGTAACGGAGTTTGAATGGCCTGAATTACTGAGGCTGACTGTCTCTTGTTTTGTTCTGTTTTGCCAAATATTGATGAGGTGAAATAATGTTCTAGCCCAGGAATTTAGGTATATTGATTGAACTAATCAAAGTGTTTTTTTCATTTCCTCTTTTCTGTTAATGCTTTTACTAACTTGCTAACCTGTTAGGAGAATGAGGAGGGCAGTTGGGCTCAGGTGAGTGTACCAGACATTCAAATATGTTTGAATTTGACTTGCAATGATTATAATGTGTGTTAAGTAAATCTTTCTAAGATGTCGACCATTGGTGGCAGCCATCTTGTCCCCACACTATGGAACTCCCTTTCCAAATCCCTTCATTATTCTGGCATTTCTACCCAGCTGTAAGATTCCCCTTAATACCTACATCTTCAAGAGCACCTTGCAGCCACTGCCCTAAAATAAAACCCAAGACCTTCTGATCTTAAAGTATTAAAGTTATTGGAGCCCTTATCAACAAGAAGCTTTTGGGGGGCGACTTTCAGTTAGTTCATTTTCACAGTAAAATTGTATTCATATGACACAGGAACTGCGCACTGAAGTCACTTGAGCGTTTATACGTTGTTTCTGCAGGCAAATTAAATTGTAATGCTGACAAAGATGAATTATCACACCTTGGGTGAAAAAATGTGCAATTGAACATCTTGCTGACACTTGGTGTCAAACCTTAAATATGAAGAATGGGCACTTGGGTAATTGTAGCCTAGCTGGCATCGATGGAGACGCACTTCAGAGAGTCAGCACCTTCAGGAGAGATGGGGAGAAAATTGGAGGAGGGGGAAAATATATATACTTTTTAACAGTTTGATTGTGAAAGGAGTTGTTCCAAAAATGATTTATACATCGTCTTACCAGGCTTGCAAATGGAAGTGTGAAGCAATATTCTGCAGCGGGGTCTGTGATCAATGTTTTTTGCTTTATATGTAGTAGCGTCCTGGTGTACCGAGACAAAACTGCCTTCTAACCGCAATCACATCTTAGCTGCAGCTTCAGGGCTTCAAATATTTGATCCATTCACATTAATAAAATGCTGCTTTAAACTCTTGGAGGAAATCCAAAAGGATGAGGGCAGCTGTCACAGTCTGGCTTTGAGACTGAATTTGCATGCTCGCAGTCAGCCTTGCGTCCTGCCTGCCTGATACAGACATTTTTCTTTTTTGACTTTTGTCCAAAAAGTGAAAAGCTGTTACTTCGCATAAGTTCTTACTGTCAATGCTGCAAAGTTTTCCATTTTACCAGAAGTCTTTGCTTGTTGGGTTTGCTAAATTTAACAGCAAAACCCTTTTATTTTCTTCAAAGAAAGACTAGCTGATCTCCAGTGTCATTGCTCACAGGTTGTTTGGAGAATGGCTGTACATATTTAACCACTCATTCGGCATGTGGCTTTAAAACCACACCTCCCTGTGGAGGTAGGTGAGATGGTCTAAATATGTCCTCAGGCCAATTAGCAGCTAGTTATTACTGGTGGGAAGTTTCTCTGCATTGGTAGGTGCTTGACACACCTCTGCAGGCTGTTTCAACAACAGGAGCTAAAAATAATTCTTTCTCTTTTTATAAATGTTTTTCCTCCCAAGATTTGTTGAATTCTGATCTGTTGCCATTATATACAAAATAAGGTATATGGAGCTTGGTGGGCACTTCCAAATCCTGCATGTAAACAGATACATGAACCAGAATACTTCCCAGTCCGTCCTTGATCTAGTTGCTCTGTTCATATTATTAAACTATTGAAAGTAATATAAGAATTCCAATATGTAAATAGATTGAGGGAGCTCAGCTTCTATTTTCCTAAGATAAGCTCAATATGTTTCTATCCTAAATGACTTTGTCTGTGCTTCTCACCAGACTTTGGCTTATGGAGACATGAACCACGAGTGGATTGGTAACGAATGGCTTCCCAGCCTTGGCCTGCCCCAGTATCGCAGCTACTTCATGGAGTGCCTGGTGGATGCTCGAATGCTTGACCACCTGACCAAGAAAGACCTGCGAATGCATCTGAAAATGGTTGACAGCTTTCATCGGTGAGCTGCTGTGTTTTGCTGTTTGATTGCAAATGTATCCATTAGAGGGAGCAATTCAATTGATTAAACTCCTGGCTAAGCTGTAGTAGGTCAGCAAGTAAGAATGTGCAAAGACAGAAAGATCTCCTTAAAAAGGCTTATTAGATTTTTTTCAGAACCCAGATCTACACATTTGTGCCATATCCCTCTTTTCTATTTAAATCCCTCTGTAATGATAAAAGGCTACAGATATGAAGGGAAAATCATGCTTGACAAATCTTCTGGAATTTTTTGAGGATGAGACCAGCAGAGTGGACAAGGGAGTGCCAGTGGATGTGGTGTATTTGGACTTTCAAAAGGCTTTTGACAAGGTCCCACACAAGAGTGCAGAATCAAAGCACATGGTATTGAGGATAATATACTGACGTGGATAGAGAACTGGTTGGCAGACAGGAAGCAGAGAGTCGGGATAAACAGGTCCTTTTCAGAATGGCAGGCAGTGACTAGTGGGGTGCTGCAGGGCTCAGTGCTGGGACCCCAGCTCTTTACAATATACATCAATGATTTGGATGAAGGAATTGAGTGTAATATGTCCAAGTTTGCAGATGATACTAAACTGGGTGGCAGTGTGAGCTGTGAGGAGGCTACAGGGTGACTTGGACAGGTTAGGTGAATGGGCAAATGCATGGCAGATACAATATAATGTGGATAAATGTGAGGTTATCCACTTTGGGGGCAAAAACACGAAGACAGAATATTATCTGAATGGTGGCAGATTAAGAAAAGGGGAGGTGCAACGAGACATGGGTGTCATGGTTCATCAGTCATTGAAAGTTGGCATACAGGTACAGCAGGCGGTGAAGAAGGCAAATGGTATGCTGGCCTTCATAGCTAGGGGATTTGAGTATAGGAGCAGGGAGGTCTTACTGCAGTTGTACAGGGCCTTGGTGAGGCCTCACCTGGAATATTGTGTTCAGTTTTGGTCTCCTAATCTGAGGAAGGACGTTCTTGCTATTGAGGGAGTGCAGCGAAGGTTCACCAGACTGGTCCCGGGACGACAGGACTGACATATGAGGAGAGACTGGATCAACTGGGCCTTTATACATTGGAGTTTCGAAGGATGAGAGGGGATCACATAGAAATGTATAAGATTCTGCCGGGACAGGACAGGTTAGATGCGGGAAGAATGTTCTCGATGTTGGGGAAGTCAGCACCAGGGGACACAGTCTAAGGATAAGGGATAAGCCATTTAGGACTGAGATGAGGAGAAACTTCTTCACTCAGAGAGTTGTTAACCTGTGGAATTCCCTGCCGCAGAGAGTTGTTGATGCCAGTTCATTGGATATATTCAAGAGGGTGTTAGATATGGCCCTTACGGCTAAGGGGATCAAGGGGTATGGAGAGAAAGTAGGAAAGGGGTACTGAGGGAATGATCAGCCATGATCTTATTGAATGGTGGTGCAGGCTTGAAGGGCCGAATGGCCTACTCCTGCACCTATTTTCTATGTTTCTATGTTTCTATTTCCCTCCCAATCGACTTAGTATATTGCAGTTTCTCATTCTGATACTGTAGTACCGCAAGAACCGGTTTGAGACCAGTAATGGCTAAGAGTGAGGTGGAGCCTGCAGATCTGAGTTATAGACCGTGGCTCTGTATCATTCTCCATTCAAGTACATAAGAGCTCTCTTCGTTTCTATAGATTATGTTATGCTTTAATTGAAGAGGTCGCCATTAGTACCTAACTGGAGAAAATGGTGACATTTTTATTGTAACTATGCCGAAAGTGCTACTCCATTCCCGTGTTTGGGAACTCATCTTTCCTTCATAATTTCCTGGATTGCTCCCAATTGAGTAAAGTTAAGCACCAATTGACTTCAGTCGAGTGGTTCCATTCACACTGCCACTCAACGCACCATCACTCTAATAGGCTGGAAGATGGGGAAACAAGATGAGCTGCAAGCATAATGTCATTTATATTACAATGGATAGAACACAGTAGTTAAAGACTGGAACAAAACCTTTTTCCAATTTTAAAAGTGTATTAATGATCTCTATAAAGCTGTACAAAAAGCATTTTGAAAGAATGGGAAGTTTAATAAGGGAACTGTGAACAGTGCATGAGAAAGTAGAGGCCGTAGTGTATTGAAGTGCCTTAAAAATCCACTCCTTTCCTACTCTGCCTAATACAAAGCTAGCTAACTATGTAATAAATATGCCGGGGTTCCCACTAGAGAGTTTTCTATATTTGCATTATCCATGCCACACGCTGCCTCATTATGGAGGCAATGGAATCACTTTTTTATAATTCAGATTATCGTGCTGCACAATAAGAATTGCAGATTGCCAGAACATGTCGTAGTTCAGAATCCTTTTTGCATCAATATGCAATTACAATCTATACACTGGCTTTAGATCTGCATAATAGCTAAAGAGGCTACATTCACTCTAATGTTGTTCATTCACTATATCAGATATCGGGTATGTTTGAATGTTTCATCAAACGTTTTTGTTTGAATCAACTAGTTTGTGCACTTTGATACCTGAAGTAAACTTATTCCAGCAAAAAAAGAACAAACTTGCATTTATATAGCGTCTTTCATGACCTCAGGATGTTGCAAAGTGCTTCACAGCCACTGAAATACTTCTGAAATGTAGTCACTGTTATAATGTAGGGAAACAAGACAGTCAGTTTGCACATAGCAAGATCCCACGAACAACAATGAGATGAATGACTAAATAATCTAATTTAGTGATGTTGTTTGAGAAATAGATATTGGCCAGGACACCGGGGAGAACTCCCTTGCTCTTCTTCGAATAGTGCCATGGGATCTTTTACGTCCACCTGAGAGGGCAGACAGAACCTTAGTTTAACGTCTCATCCAAAAAACAGCACCTTCGACAGTGCAACACTGCCTCAGTACTGTGTTGAAGTGTCGGCGTAGTTTGCATGCTCACGTCTCTCAAGTGGGGCTTGAATCCACAACCTTCTGGCTCAAAGAGTGCTCCCACTGAGCCAAGGATGACGCAAAGTAATCAAAGGGCTTTTTATGAGTTGCACTGAATGATACTTGTCTTGCTTCCAGCACATGTTTACATTTAGGCATCATGTGTTTGAAGAGACTGAACTATCACAGGAAGGATCTAGAGCGGAGAAGAGAAGAGAGCCAACATGAAATTAAAGGTTTGTTTGAAAGAAATACTGCTGTTATTCAGTTTCTAAATGCACTTAAACAAAAACTGGGTATGAAAGCATCTGTGTAATGTTTACTATCTTTGCACAAATGAGTGCGGCAGTTTATTTCTGTGTTCTTTCCTGCCCCCTTCCACATTATGGGGTCAAGTGTCGGCCTGAGTTGCTCCTATTTTTTTGGAGCAATTGGTTTAGAATGGAGTATCCAAGAAATTGCAATTCTCGGCATTCAGTTCCAGTCAGGTAGAACAGTTTCATTTTGGAACAGATTTTTTTTTTCAAAAGGGGGCGCGTCCGGCCACTTACGCCTGTTTTGAAAGTTTAGGCAGCGAAAACTTACTCCAAACTAACTTAGAATGGAGTAAGTGTAGATTGCTGTACGCTCAGAAAAACCTTGCCTACACTTTACAAATCAGGCGTAGGTTACAAATCAGGCATAGGGAACGAGGGGGTGCGGGGGGGGGGGGGTGGCGGGAGAAGGGAAGTAATTACATTTTACAAGCATTCAACAGTCTTACTTATACAAATAAAGAGCCATCCTGAATAAAAAATTATAAACAAAGCAAATACAAAATATTGAATATTCCTACCTGTGTGAAGCAGCAGCAGCCTTCGAGCTGCGGTGCTTCAGGCAGGCCTTTCATGTTGGAGACAGGGGCGGCGTCAGTGGCTCGACAGCAGCCGAAGACACAGCAAGCAAGCAGCCTTCGAGCTGCGAGGGAAGTTGAAGCCATTTGGCCATGGGATAGGGGCGACGGCAGTGGCTGACGGCGGCTGGAGACACAGCAAGCAGCCTTCGAGCTGCGAGGGAAGTTGAAGCCATTTGGCCATGGGATAGGGGCGACGGCAGTGGCTGACGGCGGCTGGAGACACAGCAAGCAGCCTTCGAGCTGCGAGGGAGACTGAGGCCATTCGGCCAGGGACAGGGAGAGGCAGCCAGATAGCCAGTTTGAAACTTAAATTTGCAGAATGGATGCTGCATTGTCAACACCATGGATTATGCAATGGTTCGCCAGCAATTCACTTATTCAACAGTGCTGCTAAAAGCACTCCTTCAGACACAAAAAAATCACCAAAATTCAATCCGAAGCCTTTCTAGGGGCCCACGAGACAAATCAATTTCTTTAAGTGCCTTTAAAAATGGTCGAGTTTCAATGTTTCTGGGCTGCCGGCACGACGTTGCCTCATTTAACTTAGCCCCGCCCCCCTCCACTTGCAGAATCGGCATGACTCTGTGACTCCACCCCCCGCTGCTGTGTGCGCGCCGCGCCGAGCTCCCAGGGACCAGCAAGGAGCCGGAGAATTAAGAGGTATTTTTCTGTCGCACTTTTAGGCGCGAAAAACAAGCGTCCAGGTCGGACGGCACGGCCCAAAACTTGACCCCAATGATTGGGACAAATCCCAATTTAATCAGGAGATTCTGATTGTCCATAGTGCAGAATATCACTGTGTTATTCAATAGTTGCCCAGCAGCTCTTGCAAGTGAAGCCAGGTGGGTCAGACACTGTTAATGTTTTGTCTGTGAACGAGGATGACTTGCCTCCACATGGGTTCACAGATGTTTCAATGAAGGACCCGATATTCCAGTCCTGAACTCCAATTGAAGGGGTGGAAGATGCCTGTGCATAGATTTTATGAACGTGTGGTGACCATTGCACATCAGCCACTACATGGGCTTGACAGAGCTAGGCCTTTATCCAGTGGCAAGGATTAACCAGGACGACTGGAGACCTGCTCAAGCACGGACCTAGTGCGCACACATATCGCAGTGTGGGCTGGCCTGTGCTGCTCCTGGGCCCTCGGCTCTTCTGGGCCCCGGACCCTCATTTGTTGCACCTCCGCCCTGACCTTCCCACTCCTCCGCTGTATCTGGGCCCCGCCGTTGTTCCTGCCCACAAAACATACTGCTCAGCACAGCACCCCATCTCCTCTACTCTGACAGGGTGATGGTTTGAATCTGGATCAGGCTGATAGATTCTTTGGCAAATCTAAGCATCTCATTCAAGTGAATCAGTTTAAGGTATAGTGTCTTTTACATTCTGTTTCTCACTCCACACTCCTCCCCTGATAATGTCTGACAGGCAGTGATACGGTTTTGAATAAGTTGGCTAAGATGGAGACGTGTCCCTTCAAGTCAAAACTGTTCAACTGTTGTGAAGGAAACGGAGTCACAAGTTTAATTGTTGTAAAGTTTTATCAGTTTTAGCTTTAGTCAGACACCCACCCAGCATTAAATTTTCTCTCTTATTTGAAGATTGTTTTTGTATCTGTAATGCTGTCTCTCACACACACACACACTTTCATTAGAATCATGTTCTATTGATCACTGTTTATAGTGATCACATAGGTATGAAGATTGAAATCTGCTTTCTGAAATCACCGTGCTTTCCTGTGTTGCAGTTGTTTGTACGATCAGTACAGTTCCATCACTTTAGTGATAACTTTAACAACAGTTCCCATGAAAGTAAATGACCTCAGTTGTAACATCTACACAATCTTGGATATGAATGGGTAAAAACATTAGTAATGGTAATTGTTTGTAACTAGGGTTAACTGATCAATTTTAGAGGATCCTGAGGATGGCTGCTCTGCTTCACACTTTTCACATCAGAGGAGTGCTCTATTCAGAACTCTGGAAGAAAATAAAAACACTAACCTTATTAGAAGCACTAACGTAGCACAAATGTTCTGAGCAGCATTTAAATCAGCTGTCTGGTGCTGGTTAATGCACCAGTACACTGGGTTCAGCAATATGCATAACATATTATAATATATTGACCAGTTGGTCATAGTGATCAGTTGCAGTATTGGTCATAATAACTGCTTATAAGAACATTATGGAACAATAGTCTTTGTAGCAGTACTTTCAGTATAAAGTATCCGTCATGTATAAAAAAAAACACTAGTCTATTAACCTAGCTCACATAAACCTTCAGTTTATTGAGGGTTTTGCTGCTTGTGGACATGAGCCATTCTGGGTCCTTTAATGGCTTAGATGTCAGTTACTGTCACAAGGTGAATGGTTAGGTTGAAGCACCTACAGCTAGCTTTGACACTGATTCAGAGTGCTGAGCCATCTAGTCATCTGCAGGTTCAGCTGCCCTGGTTATACAAGGAGACCTGAAATGGTGGGTTTCTGTGGGAAGGAAAACGCTTTATTAAAAAGAAGACATCTTAATAGAAGATTTTTTTGAAAGACCTTTGAAGAGGATTTGTGCTGCCACTGGGCTATTTTTTCTGTTTCAATAATTCATTGCTTAACCTCTTGCATAACTAAAGCCTCTTTACGGAATCGAGTGTAATTGGAGGAATTAGTATACTGAGCCATGTCTACTGTCCTATCTAATCTGATTTATACTGTTGCATCACTGAACCAAAGCACCTAAATAGCTCGTGAATCGTTCAGAACCAGTCTTCAGAACTGCCAATCACTGTATATTGTGCAGTATTTCTGTTGTGCTTAATACACAACAGTGTAAGAAGCGTGAAAGTAATCCTCTATTTAAAAACCCCAATTAGTGCAAATAACATTTCATTATAACTGTTACAAATACAATGACCTGTATTTGACTCTTGCTTAGATGTGTTGGTGTGGACTAACGATCAAGTCATTCACTGGGTGCAGTCTATTGGACTTCGGGAGTATGCAAACAACATAGTCGAAAGCGGGGTACATGGAGCCTTGGTAGCCCTGGATGAAAATTTTGATTACAACAGTCTAGCATTATTATTACAAATTCCCACACAAAACACTCAAGTAAGCTCTGTATCCATGTCTGTTTCCTGCGTCTATATGATTTCCAAATAATTATAACTCTGATAGAGTTAAGAATGGATTTTAATTATGACTTTCTAATAGGCAAGGCAGGTCTTGGAGCGTGAATTCAACAACCTGTTGGCCTTAGGAACTGAGCGGAAGCTGGATGATGTGAGTATTAGGGATTCATTCACACTTTCCCTAAAGGAAAATTAGGTACCATCTTGGCCATGTTTAGGTGTTATGAGTTGTGGACCTGCATATGCCAGGAGCTGGGTTCAAGGGAGAGGGAATCTTTAGTCCCATTAGAATGGGCTGGGTTTGAATGCCATGTTGCATTATTCTTGTCCTCCTTAACCTCTCTGTAACATTTGACGCAGTCGACTTTTCCATCTTCTTCCACTGACTTTCCTTCATGGCACTGCCCTTGCTTGATTCCACTTTGACCTATCCTAACATAACCAGCACATCTCCTTCAATAACTTATCTTCGCACCCTGCACTGAAGCCATTCTGTTTGGCTCTCACCAAAACCTCTCAGCTAAATTTCCCAGCTGCATCCCCCCCTCGCTCAGACTGAATCCAGTCTTATCTATCACCAAGACTGCCCATTGCCATCTCTACAACATCACTCACCGCTAGCCCTTCCTTCATCCCCATCTTTGTCAGCTCCCAAGCTTGAACATACATCAGATCTCGCACTAAATCGCACTGACTATTGCCCCATTGCTTCAATCACACTGAATTCAAAACCTTCTATTTGAAAAAGATCAAGTCAAATGAGCATAGGGAAAGGTTAAAGAATGCAATCAAATGGATTTGTCTTTCAGAGAACTGGTACAGGCATTAGGGGCCAAATGGCAGTCTCCTGTGCTGTATGATTCTATGATTCTTCTTCATTTACATATCCTTCCATGGCCTTGGTGTACCTTACTTAGCAGCCTTCTCCAATAGATGCCCTCTGCTCTTCTAACTCTGGCCCTCTGTTCCACTGCCAACCCCCACCCCCTTCCCCACCACCTTTGGTGCCAGTGCCATCAAATTATTGGTCCTTTCTCTGTGAACCCCTCTGGCTTATAATCTCTCTTCCAATCCTCAAATGTATTCTCAAAATTTATCTCTTCAACCATTCCTTTGATCACCTGCCTTATGTTCTACTACTACTCAGTGTCTGTTACTCTTCTGCAGAGTGCGTAGATAAGTTTACTACATTAAGAGCACCATATAGATGCAAGTTGTTATAGTGGTGGTGTTAGCGTACTAACACTATTGGTGGACCAACCCATCATTTTACCAAAATCTTTTGGTTAATCTTAGCCCTCTGTTCTAATAATTCAGGTAAACATTTAAAGGATTCTCAATGCAGTTTGAGACCAAGTATTCCTCAATAAAGGATTAGGTGGGTGAGGTACGGATTTAGGCACTCCATTATAGAAAGATTGGAGCCATGGGAAAGACAACATACTTTCACAAGGGTGATGGGGTATATTAATAATAGGAGACTTGGAAAACTAAGGCTGTGTATACAGGGAAGCAGTCACAGTTAAAGGGAGAATTAATAGAACTATTGCCCTGTATTAGTTCATAATTATGAAGGAGTTTGAGAAGGTAAATATTTCAAGATTATTTCCAGTGTGTTGGTGAATTGGTAGAAGAGGATTATAGACTCAATATCAGTACCACAAGCATTGATGGGCAGTTAGAAGATTTTCTTCTCTCACGCAAAGCATTCTTTGAATATGGAATACATTACCAAAATTGACAATGAAGTTAATTCAATCGCAGCAATTAAGAGGGAGTAGATAACTTTGCTGTTGAGCTAGCAGCAATACAAGTAAGGTGGGCCAAAATCACCTCCTCCTGTGCTTACATTTATTTGATGCTAGGAGGTGACTAACACAGGTAAAACTTTCAAGAGGTTAAAACTCATACTTGAAGCCTGAAAGTAATCTTTGTTCCTGGATAAATTTTCTCACAAATTTGAAGTTTGTGAAAGATATGAGCTGTAGTAAAAACACTGAATGAACTCAATGATATTGGATTAAATTCCAATAAAATCACTTCATGGAATGTGTTCCAAGTTCAGCTTTTTATCTCAACATCACACATGAGAGGCTGTCTTGTCACACATCCTGACATTGAGCTTGTAATGAATACTTGGAACTTTCCAAAAGAAATTCATTATTTAACTGCTGTCATCTGACTGAGTTGCTGGAGTTTCAAACTTTGAGCGGAATAGGATGGAAACTTGACTAGGCCTCATTTGGTGAAGCATCTCTACTTTGCTTTTATAACAGGGTATTTGCATGTTGAAACTTGTAGTTGATGAATTGAATTTCTATCACTAGATACTTTCCCAGATAAGTTACTAATACCTGCCAGTGAAACAGTAATCTGGGCAACAACAATTTGCATTTATATAGTAAATGTAGAAAAATGTCCCACGGCACTTCATAGAACTGCAATCAAAAGAAAATGGATGCTGAGGCAAAGAAGGAGGTATTGGAAGAGGTGACTCAAAACTTGGTCAAAGGGGTAGTTTTTAAAGATGGGCTTAAAGGAGGAAAGTGAAGTGAAAAGCCAGAGAGGTTTATGGAGAGAATTCCAAAACGTAGAGTTTTGAGAGGTCAAGGCAAGGCAGGGAAAAGAAATAGGAGATGCACAAAGAGATGGGGTTTGTAGGGATGGAGAATTTTATGAAGATAGGAAGTGGTGAGGTCATGAAGGGAACTTAAAGCGCAGGGCTAAGAATTCTAAATTGAAGGAGTTGGGAGTCGATGTAGGTCAGCAAGAACAGGAGTGATGGGTGATACACGAGCGGGACCTGTTGCAGGATAGGAAACAGGCAAGAGAGTTTTGGATGAGCTGAGGTTTATGGAGGATAGGAGGCCAACCAAGAGAGCATTGGAATTAGAACTTTGAACAGGAACCTTGACTGGGCCTCATTTGGTGAGGCTTATCTATTTTGCCTTTAAAGCAGGGTATTTGCATGTCTGGAGGTGAAAGAAGCACACATGAGGGTTTACAACAGCAGATGGGCTGAGGCAGGGGCATGGGTAAGCAGTGGAAGTTGCTGCACTTTACAATAGATTAAAAAAGAGTCATGAACTCGGCTCGGGATCAAGTAAGATGCTAAATTTGCGAACAGTTCGATTGGCCTGGGAGGGGGATTGAGTTAATGTCATGGGTATTGAGTTTCTGGTGAGTTGTAGTTGATTCAGGATTCCTAAAAAGTGACTGGAAATAAGGCAATCTCTGTTGTATGTTAACTGTTGAAGACGATAGAGTAAGCCAACTCTTAAATCTCTCAAGTTTTAGTAGTGCCACAGTTTTATTCCTTCTGGTATTACAGGGTGATGACAAAAGTTTCAGGCGTGCGCCATCATGGCGAAAGCGCTTTCGGCCGCGAGAGGTCCACGGTATCGCCATGATGGCTGGGTCTACAGAAACACTGCCCGCAGGGTTCAGGGTTACAGCAATGTCTGCCCCACCTCCTTCAGTACAGCCGAAGAAACTTCAACCAGAAGGTAAATGAAATCCGCCTCTTATCGACTCTCTGCCACCATCGATCCAATTAGCAGAATTACCAATGTGCAAAAGTAGAATCATTGATTCACAGCATGAAAAAAATGTAACTGGGTATGTGATGAGGAATCAGTAACACACAGTGGTATCGTGAAAGAGGAGGTCACAGTTAGTTTTGGTGCATCTGTATTTATCCTTCATAAATCTAATTTTCCATTGCCTGTGTTGCAGTAACATAACATTAACGTGCATGAAACGGGATAGGACCCAGCCTTTAAGATATTTGTCAGGCTCAAAATACAACATCCATTGTTGTATGGATCAGCATCATTGGAGACAGAAATATCAAAGATTTGTTTTATGTTAAAGCCGTGCTGCACTACTTGACAATCCCAGTAAAACATTAATATCTGAACCGAATTACATGCCATGAATTAACATTTCACACAATGCAACATGTGCAACTACACCCAGGGTGATTTATATCTTCTTCAAAAAAAACTTTCTATTGGGACACATGAATTATTAATGATGCGTATGAAATTCTGGAATATAAAATAATAATGGAGCTCTCTCACTCCCTCATTTCTTGTGAGAGTGTCTGTTGTTCCTAGCTTGGTTTCCAGGGGAATTCTGAAAATAAATCCATTTTACTTAACTCGAGCAATCTTTAGGGTTCCTGAAATAATTCACTGAGAATCTTGTTACTTGGAAGACCATTTTTTAAATTGCTTTTTGTAGATTTTACCACGTCTGCAGGTATGCATGGAGTGCTGATCGGGATGGTGAGCTTTTTATACCAGTCGCGGGCACTCTGCAGTCTGTGTGTATACCTCAAGCTGCGGATTGGCAACAAGGCAGAGCTGTGATCCACTTACCCTGCCCATGTCAAGATGCTGACCCTACGCTCTTTTTGTGGTTCAGCTGGTTAAGGTGCCGGTGAAGTAGCAGAGCCAGAGATCCCTGGTCTGTGCTGAGTTAGCTGATCTTAGCCTGGCCTGCACACTGGGTTAGGCCAGAGAATGTCAGCCAGGGTTCTAGCAACCACTGCTGCAGTTCTACGGTTCGAAATGTCAGGTGAGAACAGAACCGGGTTTGGCTGCAAGTGCCCTGTGATTGAATAGCCTGCCAACACTCACTTTCTCGGCTCACATTTGAATAAAAGCCACTAAGTTGAGGTGCCACAGGACAACTGGCACCCATGGAACTGTACACCTCCATAACATCACCCTCCCTACACCCCGGCTCATTACATCTGAGGCTGCACCCCTTACTAATGCTTTTATTACCTCCAGCATCTTACTATTCCATGGCTCTCCTGGTCGCCCTCCCATCTTCCAAAAACTTGAGCTCATCGAATACTCTGCTGCCTGTATCCTAACCCGCACCAAGCCCCATTCACGCCTGTGCTCACTAACCCACATTGGTTGCCGGTCCACCAATGTTGCGATTTAAAAATTCTCATCCTCTTGTTCAAATGCCTCCATGGCCTTACGACTTCCTGTCTCTGTAACCTCCTCCAGCCCTACAACCCTTTGAGAACTCGGCGTTCTTCCAACTCTGGAATCTTGTGTATCCCTGATTTCCTTTACCCCTCCATTAGCTGATGTGCCTTCATTTATCCAGGCCCTCTGTGGAGTTCCCTCCCTGAACCTTTCTGCCTCTCTTTCCTCCTTTTAAGATGCTACTTCAAACCTACCAAGCTTTTAGTCACCTGTCCTAATATCTCCTCCTTTGGCTCAATGTTTGTCTGATTACTCTCCGGTGAAGTGCCTCGGGGCGTTTTCCGACATTAAAGATGCTTATGAATACAAGTTGTTGTTGTAAAACCAGCTAGGTGAAGTAGCAACAGGTGGCTCTTACACACACACACACACACACCACCCACAAGTTTTTACCTTGGCAGCCATGTTAGAAGGAGTTGCTGAGGAAATTATGCTAAACAGTTCCTTACTGTGGAAGCAGGAGAAATTGAAGGCTGTGCTAAGCAGGTTGTACTTTCCAGTAGCCAGCCTTAGAAAGATATGGGCACGTGTACGTCCTATCTAGACTAAGAATTGTGCATGATGTGGGGATTTTTTTTGATATAACCCAGACCCCCCCCCAGGTATTTTACAACATTGTCTGTTTAAATGCTAATGTGGAGGGGCTGGTTGTGGATGGTTAAACTCTGAGCCCCCAGCATTTCTTTTTAATTTTTCTGCCATGCTACTGGATGTAGAAATGGATGATATTGAGGGGAGTTGGGGATAGAAGGAAGAAAGGAGTCAGAGATAGGAATGGGCTGACCACAGAACGTCTGTGCCCCAGTCCGCCCTGTTGCCAATTGCAGGACAAAGCTTGGGCACTGAGCAGCCTTGGAAAGGCAGAAAATGGGTGTTGAAAAGTAACTGGAGAGCACTTGTTTGAAGCTTGGCTTTCTATGTTTGTGCTAATCTGCAGGAATAACTTGCTGTACTTACCGCATGTTGTGTGTGTTTTTTGCCATTTGTCATGACTGGAACATAGTTGGTACATCAGGGACACAGAGGTTAGACACATCGACAGTACGCACATACTCCTGCTGACATCCAGATCAGTCAGGGAGTCAGCAGTGATTACCGTGAGTATACAACCTTTACTTTCTGACTTTCATGGCTATGTGCATAGAACAGAGAATTTGGGGAACTTCTGTTCATCACTGCAGTGTCGCACACATAGAAAGACACAATACTAACCGGGAATTGCTTGCAATCTGAAATTATATATTTGTGATGTTGAAGAATTTCAGTCCTGACAACTTGTCGCTTTCATGTGCCTGGTACAAGCATCAGTCTGCAACTTTTCTAAACAGTATTAATGTTACCAGCATGTGAATGGTAATAACATTCCTTGAGCTAAGTTGCAAAATATGTTATTATTTATAAATCAATCTTATCACTAAATTTCAGACATTTTTTTCTGCTAGTAAAACTTGCAGGCGTCTTCCATTATTAGACAAGGTGATATGATCAGTTCAATCATTGATAGCCCTGCAAATGAATACCAGTCGGGACTCGGGCATAATTCTGCCCTCGCGTGTAATGTACAAATGTAAAATTGGTGCCTTGAAGAAAAGGCCTTGTGAGGGATATATTGAGTGTTGTGGCCATTTCCCACGATGAGCCGGTCTATTCTCATGACTGCGCTCAGTGAATTATGTCAATTGTTTAACCAGCATTGCCTAGCAACAATGTTCTCATGCCCCAGTCAACAAGTTGAGAGTGTCTGATTTTCCAAGGGCAACGGATGAAATAGTTCATCCTTTATGCTGTCTGTGTGTAAGAACACTGTACTTGAGAGTAACCTGATTGTGCAGTGGTGAAGAACAGTTCAGTAAATATATGAACCTTGGCGTTCCTCAGAAGGGTTCACTGTTCTCCAGACTACATCCATAGGCATTTTTCCTGGCTACTAGAAAAATATTGTTGTCGATGATCAAATCCTCTTTTTATGACTATTGTAATCTCGGAAACCCTTCAGTACGCTAACGCTAATTCTTTTTGAAATTTTGAAATGATTTTTTTAATGTTCAGTGGCTCCCATGCACCACAATCAAATTTCCCTCCTCCAGAAATACAGCTGAATGTTTTCTCCCATCCCCAACCCGGTTTTCACAGGTTAAAATTCTCCTACATTTGGGTGCAGATTTCAGCCATGGATTCAAACAATTCCACGGAGATCTAGATATCATTCGAGTTCATTGTTGGTCTCTCGGCATTCAGTTTTTCTGAAGCAGGTTAATCACAGCAAATGAAGTCCGTAATCTACTTCCCACTTTGTTGCTAACACAAAGCTTTACTGAATTTGGTGCTGTCACTCCAGACTAAAAAGGCTTGACAATAGAAAGCAAATTGTTGCGATGGATTGCTTGATTTTGGGATATTGCCAAGGACACTTGCAGTTGCTTCTGATGAATGTTCTGGTTCCAAAAGGAAGACATTCTCATTCTTCACGCTGTAAGTGCAGGATTGATGAGTGTTACAGGCTTGTCCCAGAGCTGCCTGATTCCAACTTTGAACATGTTCTTTTACCGCTTTAACATTGTGCGCACGCAATTTAAAAGGAAGTTTGAAATGAAGAACAAAGCCTTTTCTTTAAAAATGTTAAAAATTAAAATGTATTTGAGATTGGAAACTTATCAAATGCAAATCTTTTTCTATTTTCCTTCAGTTTAAATAGTGCAGAATACATCATGTGGGGAAGTGACGAGCGTGAGATATTCAGTGTGCCGGTGTGTAGAATTAACACTCTCAGTTGGAAAAAAATGTTCTGGATCACAATGGGTCACGGATTGTACTGAATAACTTTCAAATGACTAGCATGTACTGTTGCTCCAGCTCTCTCACCATCAGGATTACAGATTCTGCCGCACTCTTTCTCCCCCCCCCCCCCTCCACCTCTTTGTTTTGAAAATTAATTTCCATTTTTTCCACCTCTCTCTCGCTTTTTAAAAAAAAGAGTGGAATGTTCCAGTTTAAGAAATTTGAAGTCTGATCGCCTTTAGAAAACTGCATTTCTTTCACCATGACTGGTAAAAGCATCTGTAGAGTACAAGTGTGTGGCAGGTATCTGGAAAGTAAATGGTGAAGTGGACTACTTCGTGAGTATTCAGAGCTTGCTAATAACTACTGTCAGCCACAGGTAGACCAGGCCACTGCCAGCTTCCTATCCTGGAAGAGCATTAGTGAACCAGTTGGGCATTTAGTATAATTATTCCTTCCTGGTGCCAGTCACAAATTACCACACAAACGATCTCTAGGTTAATAGTCTGGTACCATAACCATTACTGCACTACCCATGGAATAAATGACCAGTTAATCTATTTTTGGTGGTAGTTGAGGGAGGAAGGTTGTCCAGGATATCGGGAGAACTCCCCTGCTTTTCTTCAAATAGTTTTATGTCCACCTGAACAAATAGATAAGCCCTTGGTTTTAATGTCTGATTCCTCAGTACTACACTGAAATCAATGTGAAAGATCAGGTTTAAAATATAAACCTTTTGGGCCAACTCTACGCTAACTTCACAGAGAAGTTGAGATGTCTTGTGTCTTGTGCAATAGGTATGAAGACCCTAAACATCAACTACACGATGATCTCAACTAGAACATAGCTTAACTCTCCTACCTTAAAAAAATTATATCTCTGATCTTTGAGACAGCTAGAGCAGCAGTTGGGGCATTACAATTGGCCTCAGTGACCTTGACTTGGGAGAGAAAAAAAGGTTCTTACCTCTGCTCATTATCCAATGACTCACCCACTGCAAAGTGTGAGCACATGGAGGTCAGGTGAGGGCAGAAATGCAGTAGCTGTGATGCCTGCCACAGTTGAATAAGCTGCTGATGTTTTCATGTCTAGCTAGCATGTGAAGAATGGCTTCTTGGGCAAAGCACTTGGAGGATTGTTGGTGTCTGTGGAACTGTACCCCTACTCCTCCCAGTAAGGGTCAACACCTTCAGGACAGGAAGGGAGAAAGCTGACGTGGAGAAAAATATAATTAATGATTGGCAATTTGTCTCTTCCAGTGCATTCCCACTACCTGTATGGACACATGCTCGCTGCCTTTCGGGAATAATCCACTACATCTCTGTGAGATCAACAATGGAGGTCAAATGCTGCTGCACAATAATTATAAAGGCACAGATGGTTCGAATGTACATTGAATATAAATGGGCAATAGTTTACTTCAGTTCAGAAAAAAATCTTACACTATCATTTTATTTATCTGGTAATGACTTCCTTTGTGGGATTATCGTTTACAAAGCTGGTAGAGAATTCTAGGGTTCCATTTTTGAGCTGTTTTACTGTAATATTGTTCTGGTACAGTCCGTAGTAAGTTCTGTCAACTTTTAACCTCAAGTACCGTTGTGGTTTCATTGGTTGTAGTAATTTTTCTCAAGTGTATGATACCTGCTGTATGTAAACGTATGGCCATGAAGTGACGCAAGTTTTTTATGTAAATGTATATAAATATGGCTGACTGTAACAACATTTTTTTTTAGATAATTTAATGGAATTTGAAGTGTGTAGATTCAACCTAAATGCTGTCTTAATCATTGATGTTGCTGCCATTTTTATCTTGCCGATACCTTTCAAGGACATCCTGTTCCATTCAATGAGGAATTATTCATTTTCAACGAATGAAGTGTGCGATTATTTGTCTGCCATGTAAATTGTAGCATAACATATGACTGGATAGCTTGAATCATTATTATTTTTAGGTTGTAGTGGAAACGACAGATGTTAGACAGACTCATCCTGTCTGCAGAATTGATTCTCCGTTTGATGGCAGTTCCCAGCTCCTGGAAATTCTTGCTCCACTGAACGTTTTTCAAATACTGACTCCTAATAGTACTGCAACGGGTTTTTAAATCAGCCTTGTGTTTACACAAAGAGTTTGTGTCCTTTAGCTTTGCCTAATGAATCCCTGAGTCTTACACATCATATCCTGTATGTCTTTTCAATTCACTTTCCTAACCTGCACATCAGAACACTTTTCTCTGTTTCTCATTACACCCCACCCCACTTTCATTGCTTTATGTGCAGACCTGGTTACAAAGGATATATTTTTAAAATTATATACAATAGAAATATTACTTCCATTTTTATGAATTTGCAAAGCAGCACAGCATCCAAAAGATTTTAACCTTCAATGCTGACCATTCTGATTTCAGATACAATAGTAAACACAGATGTTGACTGAACAATTCACAGCATTTTGAAATGGGTGGTTTCTGATGCAAAAGGTTCTTTAAATATTCTGCAAGTTGTAGGGTTAAAAGAAAATAATTAGCATTTTATCAACAGATGCCTTGTAATGTTTAAACAAGATATTTCCTGTTGTGATTTCCCACTTTTAGGTATGGTTTCTAAAACCTGAATCAGGGTATTTTGTCTTTTGCCCTATTTTTAAATGAATATGACAATCTAATAGTAGCTGAAGATAAATGTTGCGTGGCAGATGCCTGCTGTTAAAGTAGTCATGCCCTGCCTATCTGGACTAGAGGGAACTGATTTCACAAAGTTAGTATCAAGCTAACACTTACTTCAGCTGGATATTACCTGAAGAATTTAGCCAGGTTCCTGTTAAAGTGGCTCCGCACTGGCACTTTCTGTTCCTTGAGTCTGTGTGACTATCCCTTGAAAAATATTGAGCATTGATAACTTGTATGAGGATTGACAAAATGTTAATCATGTTTTATAAAATTTATTTTTAATAAATTGATAGCTAGTCCTTCTAAGCCAATGAAGGATGCATGGTTTTAATCAGCACTTTGTGGGGAGCAGTCAAAATGATTCTTGAACATAGACTCTTTTGCAAATACAGTAATTAAATATGCTCAGCATAGCATTTTAATTCCCAAGTGCCACAAAGAAAAATGTGCTACCATTTCTTTGCAAGTCTTATTTAACGAGGTCGGCATCCTGTAATGCACAGGGGGTGAATAGGACCACAGAATAGGTACACTGAGCTGCGCTTGTAATTTGCTGTCTGCGAAGGCTATCATTATACATTAAAGCCCAGAAAGAATAGGCAGTCGTAAATACTTATTTTAATAACAGCTGTATTTTTGTCAGCCAAAGTTTTATTGAATTTTTCCAATAAATTTGGAAGATACTATCAGCATATTCGAAATCCAATTTTCTTCTGCCTAATAAATTTGAAAACAGTCTCCACTTCCCTCCTTAGCTTGGAAGAGAGCATGCTTCATAAACATGCATGAAAATAACTTGTCTAATTATGGGAAGGCAGAGTTATTGAGTAGCTGTGTTTTTTATCCTCCATATTTCATAATCAAAATAACTCATCAAAAGGCTAGATTTCCAAAGTTGTTAATAAAATATTTAAATTGTTTAAAAAATCTTTTTTTAAATTATGTTGAATGAACATTGTCTCTGCTTTTTAATATATTTTTCCCTTCTGAAAATACTGACAGTATCCAAGAAATATCTGTGTGCAGGTTAATGACGTTTATTGTCAGCACCATGCACTGAGTTTTCTTGATTCTTGTTTTTACCCGCAGTCACACTAACTGAATTGTGTTTAAAAGATACGTAATACGTTCTTGTAGCAGTTCTGTTCAATTCATCCAATTCATCCAATTAATTTTTATTAATTTTTTTTGTGAAATAATTATATTGCTGCACTTTGTTGTGTTCGCATATGTACTTTTCAAATTAGCGGATTGTGAAGACGCAGCTCAGGAAGTGTGTTGATCAGAGTTTTGAAAGCGACTAAGTTAGCTAAATAAAATGGGGAGGGGCTAATGCCGTCTCATCAAAGTTCAATTCTGCTCTATTTAAAGACACTGCTCACCACCACGCACATCCACTCAAATACCATAAGCACAATTTAAAATCTCTTTGATACGCAGAGCACATTTTGTAATGTGAACTAGGTCTGTACTCCTCCATCTGCCCATAAATTATGACCATATCTAATGAAGTAAAAACTGAAAAAATGAAGCACCTTTCTTTCATCTCTAATAAAATCTCCAGCTCATCAAATGCTTATGGGTATTCTGTTTTAAAACCTTCTTTTTTTCTCTTTCAGGCAGTGATATTATACTCGGTTCTTGGTTTTGCACTTTCATTTATTTTCGCCAAGTTTGCCTTGTCATCTGGTAATTGTCATTTTACCAAATCTTCTAATTCAAAGAAAAAGAATTAATGTACATAAACTGACAAAACGGTGAATGATAACTCTAATGTCATTTGACTGACTGTACAGCATTCTGTTACTTATTATTGCCTGTTTTTTTGACGATGGACATGTCTTCTGAGTGTGCTGTGGTGATGGTACAAAGTTTGGTTAACAGATCTTACCTTGCACCATTTTTATTTAGCAACACACCGATAGTGGGGAGGGGAGGGGCCTCAAAATAAAATCGCCATTGGTAGTTGACCACCAATGCAATTTGATCTCTAAGAAACTAATTACTATCTACTTAGCTGTTGATCAGACCCATGTATTTTTAACTTGTAAATATTACAATCTAAACATCTGTATCCATGGGATTCATCGCTGACGCCGAGTAGACCTTCCATTTTATTAGGTAGGGTATAGTGGGTGAGTTGGCATTGACATAAATCAAGCAGATCAGATTGGAGATCATCCACTTTTTATTAGGGGCAACAGGATAGGTATGTGTTGAAACTGCCATTTTATTGTAACAAATACTTGGAAGAAACTTTTTTTTAATTACGTGGACCAGTCCCTTCACACCAAATCTTTTAAAGGAGATCCTCTTTTGCTTGTCACTCAACACATATACAGAATAAAAAGGGATGTGTTTGCGAGCTGCACACAAACCTTTCAAATATAAATGCACTTTAAAAATGTTTTTTTAAAAACATGTTGAGGTGATCTGTGGATTAAACCTGGAGAATTACCAAGAATCCTTTGAGATTTTCCTCAGATCATGCCACTACAGTGAACGTTAACTGTTAGTGCACAAGTAACAGTGACGATTCACAGTGTCTAACTGTATTTTTGAGGGAGGCTAAATACTGCTTGTTGGAGCTAATAAAGACAAGTGCCACTATTTTGTTTAAGGGATATTGTCCTCTGAAGAGCATGCAGCTTGTGACACAATATCGTGAAATACCTCGTCATGTCAGCTAGAATAAAAAGCAAACAGTAAAAAAGTTGGCCTTAGAGCAGATAAAGCAGCTGCTACAGCATAAATTTATCACAATTACCAATGTAGCCAAATTATCTAATCTTCTAAGAGCTTCACTTGCCTGAACTGCCCCGCCATTATGACCCCTGTAAATCGTGGTGTGACTGGCCTGTTCATGGCTTGTCAGAAAAGACCTAATTTTATGCAGTTTTGTTAACCCACAACATGCAACTGTCTTTTGCGTGCATGTTTCCAAAGCCACTTATCTTGGAGATATGACAGCTTCCTGCTGCTCTGATGTTGTGCTTTGTTAATATATTTTCAACGCTTTGCTGCCACACATCTCCTTGTGTAATTGTATTCCACCTTCTTGAAGTGGGGTGACAAATATGCAATAAGAGATGTGCCTTGCAAGTTTCAAATAAAGGTCCGAGCAGGGCGCTTAACCTATATATCTCCTGCCTTTTAGCTTATTTTAGGTTTTGGGAAGAGAAACTCATTTGTGAAGTGTGTAAATTTGTAATGTATAGTTTTTGTAGCATGTGTAGTGATAGCTGGAATGACACTTGGTGCTAATCGACCCCATTTAAATCTTTAACACTTCATTTAAAGGGCACGTTTTGAGGTAAACAGCCAGGAATGCTTAGCTCTGAAAAAACTATTAAAAGCCCCTTTACCAATACTGCCTGGTGGGGTTTATTTATACTGCAACAGGCGCCATGTTGGGGAATGGTGAACTGCAGAAGGTGTTGGTTTAAATATGTGTCAGCACAGATGTAATGAGTGTTGGGATGAAAGTTTTGCAAATACAACTGAATTTACTGGCCATGAGGAGGTGATCTATGAGTCATAGGCTTCAGTAAAACATTTGTTTGCAAACCTGGTGAACTTCCAGACACTCATCCGATAATAGTTTCTGTTCAACACACACCAAGTGTTTTAAATATTGGATCAAACATCTTTATCATCTACATTACTAATGCAATAGCCAACTTGTTTTATTTTGCTAATGTGATATCTGAGCTGTCTAATGCTGATAGCTATGAAGACCCAATTCACACAATCTTAACAAGTTAGCCTGTTAGAAGGAGGGCAAATAATTCAATTTTAATTAACAGTCAGCTTGTATTGTGGTTCAAAAAGGATGATGAGTTTGGTTTGGTGTAGATTTACTCTTAATAATCGACTTATACATGCAATGAATGAGAAGTGTTCGTATACAGTACATTTTTGGTTTGGGCAAGAATAATTTTGAGACCTCATTATTATGTATAATACTTGAATTATCGGTAAAATTAGTCATTTGAAAATTGAAGTCATTCAATTTTATGAAATTCATAACCTCCAAAAATTAATAGTCGACTCGCATGTGGTCCAAAAAGAATGCAGAACTGGTATAGGATTAATCAGTATTTTAAAGTAATATGTGCTGGTAAGTGCAAATAATATCTAATTTGTACAGTACAGTACTGTTTGTTTTTGGAGTATATTAAAACCTTGAACTTCATGAGCAGCATTCGACATTATCCTGTTTTTAAAACAAAAATCCAATTATTTTGGTTCATGAATAGTTGTGTATCTTTAGATCACTGTACATAATTTCATTATCATCTTACTTATATATATATTTATATTTAAGGCAAACCACCCAAGGTTTCCAGCCTTTTCTCTCGCGTTCCACATTTTATTCAGTATCAATGATAATGGAGAGCAATTAATATTGTGTTTTGATGGTTCTACATATTTCAGCACTATACGCCATGAATAATTCCTGCATCGTTTTATAAAGTATAAATGTTTGTGGAATTTTGGGGACGAAAGACGATTCTAATTTCAGGCAAGTTCAATCGTTAGCTGAGCGATAGACCCAGATGTTTTCTGCTGGAGTTGGTGCACGCTTGGAAAGACATGTCCATCTGTGTCTAACGGTGTGGTCTTCCTTTCTATTGCTTACAGGAATAAAATGTAATTGTTTGCAAGTTTGAGTAACCAACTGAGAACACAACGTTGTGGTCTTTGCACTTGAAATGCTCTTGTTTTGTACAGTATATCCAAATCTTTCGTTTCTTTTGTCACAGTATTATTTGTTGCCTGGTTTCAGTGGACACTAGAACTGAAACCATTATTTTCCACTGCCAATAAAACAAATATCGTAAAAGTGATGTGTTTTGTTTCATCTTTTTATTTTTGTACATACAGTTACATTCTTTCAATCAAACCACAGCATTGCAGTCTTGGAACCAGGAGTCCTGTTTATCTTTTTTTCTTGGCATTTTTGAAATCCAGAATTAATAGAAATCCTGGCCCAACCAGCATATTGTAAGGGGGCCAGGTGTTTTTTTTTCCCTTTCTTCTGAAAGCACTGACTCCTTCCTTGGATTTGATTACATGGACTCACCCGCTCTCCGATACTGCACTCAAGTCACCATTCTTCGAGTGTGATCCTAAGTAGTGAATACCGGCAAAGCCGTACAACCAAGGAGAACATCACTGGGAAGCCCAATCCTATCTTTACCAAATGCCGACATGAACCGTTTCCAGCAGGAATCAATAATTTTTCCTATCTTTTTTTCGCCTGTGAGGGTTGTGTTGACTCGGCACCTCCTTTCTGATGGTTCAGCTGAAACCAGGAACTGAGTACATGGAGAAAAGCAGTCAGAAATCTGCAGCAGCACTGTGATAGTGTGTGTAGTACACCAATACGATGAATCATTCCAACTACCAGTAGGGTTCATCTCACTAAAACCACTATCTGGCTGGATATGGTTGCCACCCTGTCACTTCTGTAATGAAGAGTTGAATTTTTGAATAGGCTGTGCTGAAATTTCTAAAATGTGTTATGGACATTAATAGTTTGAACTTTACGATATCAATCCATTGTTTCATTTACATCCGATATAATATGAAGATGCAAATTTTTTGAAAAAAATAATTTACATCAACAGCAAAGCAACTCTCTGAACCCGAGCAAAGATATCATACTTCTGTCCAGCACTCAATCCATCCACCCACCCACCCACCCCTTTCTGGTATTAATGGCAACCTTCCCCTGGGACCAGGGAAATTATTCAATGTGAACTCTGAAGTCATCATCATCATAGGCAGTCCCTCGGGGTCGAGGATGACTTGCTTCCACACAAAAAATGAGTACTCAGGTGACTGATAAACTCATTTTAAATGGTGGAAGATGCCGGTGCATGGATTCTTTTAATGTGGGGTGGCCTTTGCACACCAGCCACTACACGGGCTTGACGGAGCAAGGTCCTGGTCCAGTGGCAAGGAGATCCAAGACGACTGGAGACCAGGCTCCGCAGTATGGGCCAATACATACACACAAACTCAAACATACTCCGACTGTCCTTCCTCCTCTCTACATGGAATTCATAGTACACAATGTGAGCCTCACAGCCTCGCTATTGGCCCGTGCTGCGCCTTTCCTTGGTCTTGTCCACGCTGCTCCACCTCTGGGCTCCAACCTCTCCATGCCTTGTCCATCCTCTCCTCTCCAATTCCGACCTCTGGACCTCGACCTCTGGACCTTGCCAGTCCCGACCTCCACTCCTCTTCGGTCCCTCCCTCTGCTCGTCGCCGCTTCCGACCTCCGCTCCTCGCCGCTTCCAACCTCCGCTCCTCGCCGCCTCCGACCTCTGCTCCTCGCCGCCTCCGACCTCCGTTCCTCACTGCCTCTGACTTCCGCTCCTCGCCGCTTCCGACCTCCGCTCCTCGCCGCTTCCGACCTCCGCTCCTCGCCGCTTCCGACCTCCGCTCCTCGTCGCTTCCGACCTCCGCTCCTCGTCGCTTCCGACCTCCGCTCCTCGCCGCTTCCGACCTCCGCTCCTCGCCGCCTCCGACCTCCGCTCCTCGCCGCTTCCGACCTCCGCTCCTCGCCGCTTCCGACCTCCGCTCCTCGCCGCCTCCGACCTCTGCTCCTCCGACCTCCGCTCCTCGCCGCTTCCGACCTCCGCTCCTCCCTGCTTCCGACCTCCGCTCCTCGCCGCTTCCGACCTCCGCTCCTCGCCGCTTCCGACCTCCGCTCCTCGCCGCCTCCGACTTCCGCTCCTCACCGCCTCTGACTTCCGCTCCTCGCCGCTTCCGACCTCCGCTCCTCGCCGCTTCCGACCTCCGCTCCTCCCTGCTTCCGACCTCCGCTCCTCGCCGCTTCCGACCTCCGCTCCTCCCTGCTTCCGACCTTGAAAGGTAACAGGTTTGTTACGGCAAGGATTTGATCAAAGTTTATCTGTAGGATTTAAGTGAAGTTCCTCACCATTCATATTTAGTAGTTGGCTTGAAATGTAGTCTAGTCTAAATTTATTTTTTATGTTTTATGGAACTTCCAGGGGAAACGTTTGGAAAACTAGTTTTGAAAAACTGCTGTACATTGCTGGCTAATAGCAATGTTTTTATGGATATGTGGGAATTGTAATCTTCCTCTGCAAATTGTCCTGACAGTAGGAGGGGAAGAATTAAAGGTCAGTCCTAAAACAGTAGTTACCAAGCCTTGTAACTTGATTCTTTTCATCTCCTCGCCCCTTCTTCAACTAAGAGATAGGGCTGCTCCACAGCCACTGCCATTAATACTGGTTTGTAATTGTGTCTGCTTTTCTCTGCAGATTAATTTATTTTGTTCTTGTTGGCCAGGCTGCATTTATTGCATATCACTGGTTTTCCTGGAGAAGGTGTTGGTGGATCGCATTCTTAGGCTGCGATTTCCCCTATCTCGGCAGGTCCATGGCGAGCGAAGTCGATGGCCGGTCCCGACCTCACTGCTGACTCCAGTCTGATGTCCAAAATGATTTCCCCCGACTGGGCTTGTTAAGCCCATCCAGCGCGTTTGCCGGCCAATTGAAGGAAGATGGTCTGATGGCGTCATTCAATGACGCGTCATCAGCCGGTTTCCTTAAAGGGACCATGCGCAAATTTAGTTTGATGGTTATGCTGTCAGTGTTCTACAGCGTTAAGGTGCTACAAACATGGACAAGCACTGCACAAAGACACAGCGTGGCACACAGGCTCTCCCATGACTCCTTCCATATGCTTATGGAGGGAGTCACAGCCCACAGGCAGGTTCTGTTCCCTTCCCATGGACGGAAGAGACTTCCTGAGGAGACCAACGCAGCCTGATTGCACATTATATAGGACACAAGCAGGGATGTTGTCAGAAGGACCTGACTGCAATGGCACAAACCTTTCAATTATCTCAGTAGATCACAAAACGTTACTGCAAAGCCACACTCAACCTCATCCGGCTGTGCTACTCTTCTCATTCCCATCACTCTGCCTTCCATACCCTACTCCTGCACATCCTTACACCAACTGACCTTGCACCTCCACCCATCCCTCTCTATCTACATTATCACTTCCACATCTCACTGGCCACCCCTCACACTTACCCTCATCCTAGTCCAATCACACCAACTAACAAGGGTAGGCACTTAGGTGTTTTATGCAATGTCCATGTAATGTTTCTGTTAATGTGGTATCAAACAATGAAACCTTTGTTTTCAACACTTTGCGTTCTTGGACAAATCTGTGTGCACCTTTGGAAATGGCTTAGTGACTTGCAGTGAATGGTGAAATGTAATGGAACTCCGCAATGGGGATGAGTGTGAAAGGGATGCTTTATGGTTTTTGTGTGGGGTGGTGCCAATCTGGTGCATCATGTAGCAGCCAAGGTGTATAGCATCAAGTGAAGTAAATGTGGCCGGGTGCTGATGCCCTGTGTCCTGTGCGGCATCAGTTGATTGCAGAGAATGTTGGTGCTGCTGTTGTATCTGGTGATGCTGGTGTTGGGGTTCATCATGGTTAGATTCTGAGGACCAAGATGACAGAGTGTAAATCATTCCCATCCTGATGGAGTAGATACCAGTTGAAGGTGAGATGACAGAAGTGATCTGTCAAAGGTGAGACAGGTTGCTGCAATGAGGTGAGCCTAGCTGGAGAGTTTGCTACAAAACTTACAGCCTCAATAAAGCACAATCTGCCTTCCAAGGGGGGAAACCAAGGAGTCTCTGGATTTGGAAAGTGAGCAGGTATAAATGGTGAGGGTTTATACAAGTTTTAACGCTGTCACCAATCAGCCGCTTCAATGGCTACTCAACCTCCGCCTCAGATGAACAGACGGGGTCCAGGAGCAGTGTGTAATCCATGGGTGACCTAGTAAAGTTAAACGGTGAGTAAAATATCACTGTACAAGCCAATAATTAGTTCAGTTGCCTCCCCTGCTGCTGTGTGACGGATCTGTTCAGCGCTGACAGAGCCGACATTTGGGAAAAGCGTGTGGCAGCGGGTTGACAGCGGGGACTTGACCCGCTGTAAAAAAGAACATTTTTCTACCCACCCCGCCACCAAACATGCCTGCTGACCCCCTGAAAAATTCCCCTCAAAGTGATCGTTTGTGCAACTGAGTGGGGAATTAATAATGGAGAACAGGGAAATAGCAGAGACATTGAACAAATATTTTGTATCGGTCTTCACGGTAGAAGACGCTAAAAATATCCCAATAGTGGATAATCAATGGGCTATAGGGAGGGAGGAACTTAATACAACCACCATCACTAATGAAGTAGTACTTGGTAAAATAATGGGACTAAAGGCGGACAAGTCCCCTGGACCTGATGGCTTACATCCTAGGGTCTTAAAAGAAATGGCTGGCGAGATAGTGGTTGTGATTTACCAAACTTCCCTGGATTTGGGGAAAACCACAAATGTAACGCCCCTATTTAAAAAAGGAGGCAGACAAAAAGCAGGAAGCTATCGACCAGTTAGCCTAATATCTGTCGTTGGGAAAATGCTGGAGTCCATTATTAAGAAAGCAGTTGCAGGACATTTGGAAAAGCAAGATTCAATCAAGCAGAGTCAGCATGGTTTTATGAAAGAGAAATCATGTTTGACAAATTTGCTGGCATGCTTTGAGGATGTAATGAGCAGGGTGGATAAGGGGGAACCAGTGGATGTGGTGTATTTGGATCTCCAGAAGGCATTCGATAAGGTGCCACATAAGAGGTTACTGCACAAGATAAAAGCTCACGGGGTTGGGGTAATATATTAGCATGGATAGAGGATTGGCTAATTAACAGAAAACAGAGAGTCGGGATAAATGGGTAATTTTCCAGTTGGCAAACAGTGACTAGTGGGGTGCCGCAGGGATCGGTGCTGGGTCCTCAACTATTTACAATCTATATTAATGACTTGGATGAAGGGACCGAGTATAATGTAGCCAAGTTTGCTGATGATACAAAGATGGGTGGGAAAGCAAATTGTGAGGAGGACACAAAAAATCTGCAAAGGGATATAGACAGGCTAAGTGAGTGGGCAGATGTTTGGCAGATGGAGTATAATGTGGGAAAATGTGAGGTTATCCACTTTGGCAGAAATAATAGAAAAGCAAATTATAGTTCAAATGGAGAAAAATTGCAAAATGCTGCAGTACAAAGGGACCTGAGGTTCCTTGTGCCTGAAACACAAAAAGTTAATATGCAGGTACATCAAGTAATCAGGAAGGCAAATGGAATGTTGGCTTTTATTGCAAGGGGGATAGAATATAAAAGCAGAGAAGTCCTGCTACAACTGTACAGGATATTGGTAAGACCACACTTGGAGTGTTGTGTACAGTTTTGGCCTCCGTATTTAAGGAAGGATATACTTGCATTGGAGGCTGTTCAAAGAAGGTTCACTAGGTTGATTCCGGAGATGAGGGGGTTGACTTATGAAGATAGGTTGAGTAGGTTGAGCCTATACTCATTGGAGTTCAGAAGAATGAGAGGTAATCTTATTGAAACTTATAAGATAATGAGCGGGCTCGACAAGGTAGATGCAGAGAGGATATTTCCACATAGGGGAAACTAAAACTAGGGTACATAGTCTTAGAATAAGGGGCCGCCCATTTAAAACTGAGATGAGGAGAAATTTCTTCTCTGAGGGTTGTAAATCTATGGAATTCTCTGCCCCAGAGAGCTGTGGAGGCTGGGTCATTGAATATATTTAAGGCGGAGCTAGACAGATTTTTAAGTGATAAGGGAGTAAGCGGTTATGGGGAGCGGGCAGGGAAGTGGAGCTGAGTCCATGATCAGATCAGCCATGATCTTATTGGACGGTGGAACAGGCTCGAGGGGCCAAATGGCCTCCTCCTGCTCCTATTTCTTATGTTCTTATGTTCCTGTGCCACTTCAGAGGGAATTAAAGGTCAACCATGTAGTGTGGATTGGAGTCACAAGGGATGGCAGGATTCCTTCCCTGAAGGACATTTGTGAATCCGTTGATTTTTTATGACAATCATGGTTGTTTTTTCAGATGCTATCCCATAAGGTGACCAGATTTATTCCAATGAAGTTTGAACTGAATGCCTTTGGGTATTGTCGCTCTATATCTTAAACAGTACACTCATGGTCCGGGTCATTTTTTTCATTGGTTTCCTTAGATCAACTTATAGTTACTGTGAACCAATAAAGATTGTAAAATGTCCTTGCCATTCAGGCTCTGGGCGTCTGGTTGGCCTGCCAGTGTTCCAGGTTTTGAGGTAATGCTGTCTCGTGATTTTGCTGTTCACGATCAGGATTCAGGGTGTGTGTTCTTCTGATTTGTGAAGAAGCCATTGTTGATCTTTGTCATTGGGAACACACTACTTTTGAAACAAGAGCAACAAAATTATTGTACATGAACAGATCATTGGAGTCTGGAATTGTTCCCTTGGATTGGAAGGATGCTCATGTAGTTCTCATTTTCAAAAGGATACTGGAAACTATAGGCCCATTAGTCTAGGTTAGTGGATGAGGGTATCCTAGTAGACATTGGGGTAGAAATTGCTATGGGTTCAGGTTTTTTTGGTGTAAAACAGACACAAAGCATATACCCATTTATGAGTGGGACAGCCTGCACCCAATTTGCACAGCCTTTGGTCCCAATGCTAAATTCATGGGGCCCAATTTTTAGGCATACCAAGCATATGCCTAAAACAGGCATTAGGCCTCTTGAATATATAAATTAGGAGCCTAACACTTGTTAAAGGACTCCTTTTCAAAATTCATCAGTGATGCGCTGTCTCTACCTCCTCCTGATGACCTGGCTGAGGTTCTGAATTTTCCATATCAAAAGTCCCTCGTCTTAATTAGCTGGATGGTCAGAATCATAGGCAAGTATCTGAGAGCAGCTTGGGACCTGAAGCAGGACCTGGAAAATGTCTTGTCAAAGATAAAAACCCTCCGATGGGCTACTAAGAGTCAAACCTGTCAAGAGTTAAGGGCAAATAAGCAGATGGAGTCTGCCGAGAGCTGGTAATTAGTATTTGAGATGTGAGTGATGTTGATATTGAGACAGCAGTGAGAGAGTTGTAAAGAATACTCTGCTGCTCCTAGATCCTTATACAGCCGCAGCTGTTGTCTTGAATTCCATTGCTGCATTTATTGAATATACAAAGCCCATTAATGAGTTTAAATTAGCCTGTGCATATTCTTTTCAGAGCGAGATCCACCTTCTTTAAAAAGCTGTTCATTGAAGGTGGCTGTGGTGCCGAGAGTGAAGTGACATTCAAAGGCAGCTTCCTGTCACGAGATATTAGACCAGAACATTAGAATCCACATACTGGTTTCATGGTGG
The DNA here is from genome assembly GCF_044704955.1 of Pristiophorus japonicus. Taxonomy (NCBI): domain Eukaryota; kingdom Metazoa; phylum Chordata; class Chondrichthyes; family Pristiophoridae; genus Pristiophorus; species Pristiophorus japonicus. Next base: position 84,559,989 of record NC_091993.1, read on the forward strand.
GTGTTCTGTTTTAGACAACGGTCCAATGCTGCTCTGCTCATAATGGTAGCCAATACATTGCTTAACTTTTTATAGGACTGGCTGTTTCAATAGATTGAAACACTGTCCTTTAACTCCAGGGATCTGGCCTTGCATCTATCTTAGATTAATAGTTCTGAGACTTCAAATTAGGTTTACCAATCTTGTGAGAGAGTCCATGGTGTAAAGATGCCCATAAGTCATCACTAATCAGCATTCTTAGGGTGTCCACAAGCATATTTGGTCCAGCGGAATTGCTTTTCTAAGAACTAAAGTGCTTTTTGTTGGTGCTGAATAAAGGGAGTTTTACTCGGCACTTGACACTGGCTGCGGAATTTGGTGATGACACTCGGTACCAAAAGTAGATGAGCATCCCATTCCTCAAACTAACATCGCTCACTGTGAGCATAAAACAAAGATCCAATTTTTTAGCAATGAATATTTCTCAATAAAATGCATTGCCTTATTTATCGTTGTCACCATAAGAGGTAAGATTTGCACAAAATACTTGTGTCACAACAGGATTAGTGTAATACATCCAGGTTATTCTTTTGTGCATTCAAAACTGAATAACTGGTGGAGTGAGAACTGAATTTTTAGAATACTGTCCATTATGAATTAGTTTGTATGGGCTCAAATTTGCCCAGGAGTTGCTCCGTTTTTTTTTGGGAGCAACTTGATTTTTCTGGAGTATCTTAAAAATCCAGATTTTGCACATTTAATTTGCGCCCGTGTAAGTGAGTTAGTTAGGATTTTTTTAGTTTCGTTTTTTTTTCAAAAGGGGGCATTACCAGCCACCTACATCCGTTTTGGCCATTTAAGCCATTTTGGACAGCTAATAGTTGCTCCAAACTAACTTAGGCCAGCGTATGTGGCCACTTGTGGCTGCACAGAAAACCCTTGCGGAGAGTTAAGAAATCAGCGCAGGTAGATACATCTGAGACCATTCAGCCAGAGATAGGGGCGAGAAGGGAAGCGGAGAGAACCTTGCAAAGCACTAAACAAAACACAACATTCAAGAAGCATAAAAACATTCAAGAAGAAATAAAAAATAAAACTAAGTCTTACCTTCCTATCAAAACCCGGCCCAGGAAGTCAGCGGGCCGGCCAGTGCGGGAGAGCACTTGGCCGGGGATAGATGCGGGATGACCGGGGAGAGCACAGGGAACTGACCACAGGCTTGCAGAAGACACAGGCTGGCTGGTTGGGCTGCAGGAACCTCACAGACTGCGGGCCGGCCGGTTCGAGAACCCATTCGGTTGGGGATAGGTGCGCTACTGCACATGGGCAAACGCTCTAATGCGCATGTGGACAGCTGTCGGCACTGTTTCTCACGCAGGGCCCTAGCTCCACCCCCCAATCGACTGGCCACGCCGTGCCAAGCCCCAGGAGAGGCAACACAGTGGCCAGAATCTGGGGAGATTTTTTAGGTGCCGTTTTCAGCCCACAAAGTCGGCGCATCTCTGGTGAGTGCACCGAAAAAATGGGTGGGTCAAATTTGAGCCCTAAATCACTAATTGGAGAGAAGCACCATTAGAAACCTGCTGCTTGAATATTGCTAGTCTGGTGTCAGTGGTAAACAAAAGTAATTGCTGCATTTGGGAAGTTTCTACTGTGGATAAGATACAGGTGAAAATCTTCCAGTTAATTCAATCTGGTCCAACATCAATGGGCAGTGTTTTACTCAGTTGTGACAATCATTATCGATATGACGAGATATTCAATTTAAGTTATAAGGGAGCAGTAACAGTTTTGTATTTATTCTGTGGGTATAATGGGCAATTTTACTGTGTAATCAGTAAGTACATTACTTCACTATTGATGGAGTTTTCTAGACACCTTTTTAACTATTCTGGAAAGTAGTATTGTCACTCATTCATGCTCTTGAATAATGTGCCTTTGACGCAGATACGGGTCAGAATTACTGTTCCTCTATCAACAACAAGAACTTATATTTATATAGCACCTTTAACGTGGTGAAACATTCCACGGTGCTTCACAGGAGTATTATGAAACAGAAAATTTGACAGCGAGCCACAAAGGAGAAAGGTAACCAAAGAAAGAAAGGAAGACTTGGATTTATATAGCGCCTTTCACATCCACCGGGCATCTCAAAGCACTTTACAGCCAATTAAGTACGTTTGGAGTGTAGTCACTGTTGTAATGTGGGAAACACGGCAGCCAATTTGCGCACAAGCAAGCTCCCACAAACAGCAATGTGATAATGATCAGATAATCTGTTTTTTTGTTATGTTGAGTGAGGGATAAATATTGGCCACGATACCGAGGATAACTCCCCTGCTCTTCTTCGAAATAGTGCCATGGGTACTCCGTCAGCACTGCAAAGGAGTGTCAGCTTAGATTTTGTTTTGTGTGCTCAAGTCCCTAGAGTGGGACCTGAACCCACAACCTTGTGACTCAAAGGCGAGTGTGCTAACCACTGAGCCACAGCTGAGTCAAAAGCATGGTCAAAGAGGTAGGTTATAAGAAGCGTCTTGAAGGAGGAAAAAGAGGCGGAGAGGTTTTGGCAGAGAATTCCAGAGCTTAGGGCCGAGGCAACAGAAAGCACGGCCACCAATGGTTGAGCGTTTATAATGAGAAATGCTCAGGGGGACAGAATTAGAGGAGTGCAGATATCTTGGGGAGGGGAGGGGTTGTGGGGCTGGAGGGTATTACAGAGATAGGGAGGGGTGAGGCCCTGGAGGGATTTGAAAACCAGGATGAGAATTTTGAAATCGAGGCGTTGCTTAACTGGGAGCCAATATAGGTCAGCAAGCACAGGGGTGAAGGGTGAGCAGGACTTGGTGTAAGTTAGGATATGGGCAGCCGCGTTTTGGATCACCTCTAGTTTACATAGAGTAGAATGTGGGTGGCCAGCCAGGAGCGTGTTGGAATAGTCAAGACTAGAAGTAACAAAGGTATGGATGAGGGCTTCAGCAGTGGATGAGCTGAGGCAAGGGCGGAGACAGGCGATGTTACAGAGGTGGAAATAGGCGTTCTTAGTTATGCTGTGGAAATGTGACCGTAAGCTCATTTCAGAATCAAATATGACACCAAGGTTGCCAACAGTGTAGTTCAGCCTCAGACAGAAGTTGGAAAGAGGGTTGGAGTCAGTGGTTAGGGAACGGAGTTTGTGGCGGGGACCGAAAACAATGGCATCAGTCTTCCCAATATTCAATTGGAGAAAATTTCTGCTCATCCAGTACTGGATGTCGGACAAGCTGTCTGACAATTTAGAGACCATGGAAGGGTCGAGAGAAGTGGTAGTGAGGTAGAGCTGGGTGTCATAAGCGTACATGTGGAAACTGACGCTGTGTTTTCAGATGATGTCACCAAGGGGCAACATGTAGATGAGAAATAGGAGGGGGCCAAGGATAGATCCTTGGGGGACACCAGAGGTGACGATGCGGGGGCGGGAAGAGAAACTGTTGCAGGTGATTCTCTGGCTACAATCGGAAAATAATTCACTCCTACATTTTAAATAATTTTAGAGAGTTGACAGAAGTGAAAAATAAATGGAATGTAGTGTATTTGGCTTTTCAGAAGGCATCCCATCATATGCTTGTACAGTCTATCCAAAGCCCCTCAAGTGGCTTGTTCTGACAAATTCAGGTGTGCGCTTTAAGAGGCTTGTTAGACGCAGCATGGACAGAAAATTGGTTGATGAATAGGAAACCATAAATTAGGATAAATATGCATTGCTTGGATTGGAGAAGGAAGTGGTGTACCCCAGGAAAGAGTGCTGGGTCCACTTTTGTTTTTAGTACATATAGATTATTTGGATTTGAGTAATTTGAAGACAACACAAAAGATAGCAGTTTGGTAAACAGCTGGGAGAACTATGAAAGACTTCAGGAAGGAGTGAACAGGTTAGTAGAATAGGCAAACTGATGGAAGATGCAACTTAATGTGGATATGTGTTAGGTAGGAGAAAAGGAAATTGTAGTATGCACCGTGAAAAGATGCTGATGGGTGCAGATGAACAGAGATCTAGGGGTTCAAATACATGATTCCCTGAAAGTGCAGGTAGATAAAGCAAAAAAAAGGCCAACTTATTTTGGATTTTATAAATACAGGAATAGAGTACGAGAGTATAGAATTAATGATGCATTTATACAAAACATTGTTTAAGCCACAGGGCAGTGTGTATAATTTTGGGTGCCCCATTATCGAAAGAACATTAAAGCCTATGGGCTAGAATTTCCACCCAAAATAGCATTAAGGTTCCCAAAATTAACGCCAATGAAAAATTACCCCCAAAAAAGAAATAAATCCGCCCAGTGAAAAGAATGGGCCTTACGCTCCGATTCTCAGCGAAAAAATGGAATCTTGGGCCAATTGGGTGGTTCTTTAAAAAAAAATGGGCGATAATTACTTAAATTACTAAAACTTTACACCGAGGTAGCGGGTTGGGCCGAGGAGGTGAAAAACACACACAATATTTTTTCAAAAACAAATTAAAAAATCAGAAAAACATTCTTGGGAACCTTTTCACTTAAATTACTGCAAGAGAATTTTAAAATAATTCATAAAAAATCAATTACTTACCTTTTCTTGCAGAGCTACTTACCTACCACCCAGCTCTGCTGCTTCTCGTTGGCGTTTTTTTTTTCAACTTACCTACAGATCACCACTGAGCCAAAAATCACGCGATGGCGATCTATGGATGGTGCACGCCGGTGGTCTTCTCCCCAGCGGAAACCGGCAGCGGAACTCAGCCATGGAAAATTTCACCGATCTTGTTCTCGCCCAAAACGACCAAGACTGGAGATATGAGGGCTATTTAAAGTGGAGCAGAGACGGCCAAGAGAATATTTCTTGGAAATTTTTAAAATTATGAAGGGTTTTCATAATGAATAGACAAAGACTACTTTCTCTGGTTGGGAAGTCACGGAGAGAGGTCAAGAGAAACTACTTTACATAGAGAGTTGTTGGAGGATGGAATGCTTTGTTATGGTGAATGGTTGAAGAACGGACTATTGCATCTTTTAAGGAAAAATTCAATAAATATTTGAGGCAGAGAAAGATAGAAGGCCATAGAGAGATTACAGAGCAATGTGGTTAGTTTTTGGATTGCTCCAGCAAAGAGCTGGCACAGATATAATGAAGCAATGGCCGCCTCCTGTGCTAGAAACTTATGATTCCAAGATCTATCTGGCCATACACATTAAAGGGAAAACAATTATATTCAAATATACAAAAGAGAGTGTCTGAGCAAGATGCTATCTGATAGTTAACAGTATAGCAATTTGTCAGGGCCCGTTTTCAAGCAGTGCACACCCAAACCGGTAGGTCAGCCCGAAATTGGGCCTCGAGCCTCATTTCAATAATTTAGGTGAGCTGTCGCATCTCCACAGATAGCTCACCCATTTCAAAAGAAGAATTTCGTGTCGCTTGCCTCACCAACAACAGCCGTCGAATAATTTCCAGGAGGGGGATGGGGGAAGACAGCGGGGGGAGGGGCGTTGATTGTGGCCGACGACAGCTCTCAGGACTCAGGCTGTGGAGGACCAATTCTGCTACTCTCGCCACAGAAAGGTTTTTACAAATATTTTTTGTAATAAAAACTTACCTTTTAATTGATGGCTGCAGTAGTTGTTGAAGATTCCTGAGTGGGACAGGCCTGATGCCAGATACTAGGCCTCTCATTTGCATATGTAATGCGTGCATGCCTGTTTTGGGCAACCTTCAGAGATGCTTGGCAAATAGCCTGACCCAATTTTGGCCAGTCGGTTGTACTTTCAGGCATCTTTGGTCCCCAAAATTGGGCTCATTGCACCTGTTTTACACCCATAAAATGGGTGCAATATGATCCATTTGCTAACCCAACATCTTTCTTTGATATAAAAACAGAAAATGCTGGAAATACTCAGCAGGTCAGTCACCATCGATGGAGAGAGAAACCAAGTTAATGACGACCTGAAACCTGTTGCGTATTTCCAGCATTTTCTTTCAAATTTCCAATATTTATAGTATTTTGCTTTTATCTTTCTTTGACAATTTTATGATTGAGTTTGTTAGAATCAAGAGTAGATCAGCTCCATTTAGAGTTTGGTAATGGTTTCGTTTTATTAACCGAAAAATCTGACTTTTCTGATCTGTGATGTCGGCAGGGTGGAATTTGCCTTGTACGGTCTTGATTTGGGTACTGGATCAGTTCAGGACCCCAGAAGGTGTCATTGCCCGGATTGCACGGACATAACACCCCTCCTGATTGCTCTGATGGGACAGATCCATACCAACCAGCTCTGCAGAAAATGAGTACGTTAGGCCGAGATCTCAGCCTGGCTAGGCTGACCGGTTAAAGGAACGGGATCCACTTGGGGCCCATGATTGGCTTGGGGCCGCATATAATTGCCAGCTACAATGTCTAGTAAGCAGATTGATTTCAAACCTAATCATTTTCCTGGGAATCCAAAAGTCACAGTTGGTGCATAACATAAAAATCGTGACTTACCTGATCGGCGTTATAGGTTCCGGCTTGTCTTCCAATTGTAGACACATCTGTGACAAAATAATAAGTACTTTTGTCTGTTAGATTATTTTTCAGATTCTTTCTTGTTAAACAGAGGACATGGAAGGTTAAGGTCAGTCACTGCGAGCTGTTTCTGCAAATTGTGTAGAATACTATTACATTCTGGCTATTTTTTGCAATTTAGGATAAGGTGGAAATATATATGGTTCAGGAATACTTTGGTCTGCATGTTTTCATTCATGTTATTATACATAGAAACATAGAAAATACATGTAGGAGTAGGCCATTTGGCCCTTCGAGCCTGCACCACCATTCAATAAGATCATGGCTGATCATTCACCTCAGTACCCTTTTACTGCTTTCTCTTCATACTCCTTGATCCCTTTAGCCGTAAGGGCCATATCTAACTCCCTCTTGAATATATCCAATGAACTGGCATCAACAACTCTCTGCGGTAGGGAATTCCACAGGTTAACAACTCTCTGACTGAAGAAGTTTCTCCTCATCTCAGTCCTAAATGGCTTACCCCTTATCCTTAGACTATGTCCACTGGTTCTGGACTTCCCCAACATCGAGAACATTCTTCCTGCATCTAAACTATCCAGACCCGTCAGAATTTTATATGGTTCTATGAGATCCCCTCTCATCTTTCTAAACTCCATTGAATACAAGCCTAGTCGATCCAGTCTCTCCTCATTTGTCAGTTCTGCCATCCCGGGAATCAGTCTGGTGAACCTTCGCTGCACTCCCTCAACAGCAAGAACGTCCGTCCTCAGATTAGGAGACCAAAACTGAACACAATATTCCAGGTGAGGCCTCACCAAGGCCCTGTACAACTGCAGTAAGGCCTCCCTGCTCCGATACTCAAATCCCCTAGCTATGAAGGCCAACATGCCATTTGCCTTCTTCACCGCCTGCTGTACCTGCATGCCAACTTTCAATGACTGATGCACCATGACACCCAGGTCTCGTTGCACCTCCCCTTTTCCTAATCTGCCACCATTCAGATAATATTCTGCCTTCGTGTTTTTGCCACCAAAGTGGATGACCTCACATTTATCCACTGCAGCTGCCACTTGAATGGGGACCCATCTAACAAGTTATTCAACATTTTTAACACAGATCAATAAGTCAAGCCATTCATTCTCTTCAGTTTGCTTAGCTTGACATAGTGGTCAGATACAAACTGGCTGAGAGAACGTCTTTGAACTTTTCGATAAATGGCAAATGTACTTGTGTGGGAAAATATCTTACGTAATTGACAAACTGTGAAGGGTTGTTAATCGCTTGTAATTAAAATCATCATAGACAGTCCCTCGGAATCGAGGAAGACTTGCTTCCACTCCTGAAGTGAATTCTTTGGTGGCTGAACAGTCCAATGCGAGAGCCATAGACTCTGTCACAGGTGGGACAGATAGTCGTTGGGGGAAGGAATGGGTGGGACTGGTTTGCCGCACGCTCTTTCCGCTGCCTGCGCTTGATTTCTGTATGCGCTCGGCGTTGAGACTCGAGGTGCTCAGCGTCCTCCCGGATGCACTTTCTCCACTTAGGGCAGTCTTGAGCCAGGGACTTTCAGGTGTCAGTGGGGATGTCGCTCTTTATCAGGAAGGCTTTGAGGGTGTCCTTGTAATGTTTCTGTCATGTATCTTACATTATTATATATATAACTGTATCCTAACATGCTATACATGACTGTAATAAGATATGACCTGTAACCACCAGCATACCTTACCACCAGGGGTGCACTTGCAAGAGAAAGGTATATAAGGACAGGTCTCAGGCAAGTGCAGTATTCCAGAGCTGTGAAATAAAGGTGCAGGTCCAGAGTGACCTTGACTTCACTACATGCCTCGTGTGAATCTGTACTGAGGGGACAGGACTTTACAGTTTCCGTTGCCCACCTTTGGCTCATTTGCCGTGAAGGAGCTTCACGTAGAGCACTTGCTTTGGGAGTCTCGTCTCTGGCATGCAAACTATGTGGCCTGCCCAGTGGAGCTGATCAAGTGTGGTCAGTGCTTCAATGCTGGGGATGTAGGCCTGGCCGAGGACGCTGATGTTGGTGCGCCTGCGCTCCCAGGGGATTTGTAGGATCTTGCGGAGACATCGTTGGTGATATTTCTCCAGCGCCTTGAGGTGTCTTCTGTATATGGTCCATGTCTCTGGGCCATACAGGAGAGCAGGTATTACTACAGCCCTGTAGACCATGAGCTTGGTGGCAGTTTTGAAGACCTGGTCTTCAAACACTCTTTTCCTCAGATGGCCGAAGGCTGCACTGGCGCACTGGAGGCGGTGTTGGATCTGGTCGTCGATGCCTGCTCTTGTTGATAGGAGGCTCCCGAGATATGGGAAGTGGTCCACGGTGTAATTAAAAGAGATGTAAATGTCTACCCTCCTTTTGATTCAGTCTGTCTTCGAAGGATGTTGAATTATGTCTCTGCATAAGCCATTATTCTAGTTTGTCTGTCATTCTGAAGCCAACGGGGAGACTGGGCGAGATCAGTGGCAGTTTTTTGCCATATAGGAAGTGACTATTTTTAAAATCAATGTTATGTTGTGAGGTAGCGCAGCAGACGTGTGTTTGTTGTTCTGACATTTCAAGCAGAATAGTAAAAATTGCATCTACTGTAAATATATTGCTTGTACAGAATACTGTTCTTTTACCTGGTTAATGTTGAATAAATTATTCTGTTGATATTTAGCTGGAACCTCAGTTTGATTCCAATGTATATTAATCTGCCGACTGAAGATTAGTAGATCAAGTAGCAGTTAAAAAAGCTTACGTGATCCTGGACTTCATGAATAGAGGTAAAGAGTACAAAAGCATGGATATTATGATAAACCTGAATAAAACACTGGTTTGGCCTCAACTGGAGTATTGTGTTCAATTCTGGGCACCAAACTTTAGAAAGGATGTGACGGCCTTAGAGAGGATGCAAAAAAGATTTACAAGAATGATTCCAGGGATGAGGGACTTCAGTTGCGTGGATAGACTTGAGAAGCCTATGTGAGGTTATCCATTTTGGGGGCAAAAACACGAAGGCAGAATATTATCTGAATGGCGGCAGATTAGGAAAAGGGGAGGTGCAACGAGACCTGGGTGTCATGGTTCATCAGCCATTGAAGGTTGGCATGCAGGTACAGCAGGCGGTGAAGAAGGCAAATGGTATATTGGCTTCATAGCTAGGGGATTTGAGTATAGGAGCAGGGAGGTCTTACTGCAGTTGTACAGGGCCTTGGTGAGGCCTCACCTGGAATATTGTGTTCAGTTTTGGTCTCCTAATCTGAGGAAGGACATTCTTGCTATTGAGGGAGTGCAGCGAAGGTTCACCAGACTAATTCCAGGGATGGCTGGACTGTCATATGAGGAGAGACTGGATCAACTGGGCCTTTATTCACTGGAGTTTAGAAGGATGAGAGGGGATCTCATAGAAACGTATAAGATTCTGACTGGACTGGACAGGTTAGATGCAGGAAGAATGTTCCCAATGTTGGGGAGGTCCAGAACCAGGGGACATAGTCTTAAGATAAAGGGTAGGCCATTTAGGACTGAAATGAGGAGAAACTTCTTCACTCAGAGAGTTGTTAACCTGTGGAATTCCCTGCTGCAGAGAATTGTTGATGTCAGTTCATTGGATATATTCAAGAGGGAGTTAGATATGGCCCTTATGGCTAAGGGGATCAAGGGTTATGGAGAGAAGGCAGGAAAGGGGTACTGAGGGAATGATCAGCCATGATCTTATTGAATGGCGGTGCAGGCTCAAAGGGCCGAATGGCCTACTCCTGCACCTATTTGCTATGTTTCTCCTAAGAGCAGAGAAGGTTGAAAGGAGATTTGATAGAGATGTTTAAAACCATGAGGGATCTGAACAGAGTAGATAGAGAGAAATTTTTCCCATTGGCAGAAGGGTCAAGAACCAGAGGACACAGGTTTAAGGTGATTGGCAAAAGAACCAAAGATGAGTGGTTAGCACTGTCTGAAAGAATGGTGGAGGCAGACTCAATCACTTTCAAAACAGTATTGGATAAGTACCTGAAAGAACATTTTTTTGTAGGGCTACAGGGAGAGGGCAGGGGAGTGGGATGAGCTGAAGGGCTCTTAGAGAGCCGGCACGGGCTCGACGGGCCAAATGGCCACCTTCTGTGCTGTAACCATTCTACGATTCTAAATGATTCATGTTATCTTGTTGTAAGCCAGAATACAGTAACAAGCGTTCTCTATTCAATTCCTGGAATTTGTTACATTTACCTAGATACTGGTCAGATAAAGACATGTTTAGGTTTGTAGGAGACACAAGGTCCACTTACAGATAGGCATTATCACTAAACTGAGATAGTATAAAAATAGTGTTACAAATTTTCTAAAATTATGAATTTTAAATATTCTTCTTTACAGTTTCTTTTGCCTTCATGATTCGAGGCATTGAAGTATTTTGACTAAATTATAATTAATTTCAAAGTCTTACAGTGAGAGATTGAACAAAACAGTTCTTACCTTCAATACTGAATCAACAGACTGTAACATCATTTTAAAGTGTAGATTCTTATGAAAATCAAATCGTATAGAGGGTCATTTGCAACTTCACTGCCTCGGTGGTACCTAGCAGAGCTGATCACCAGGTTATTGCCCAGGAATTGTTAAACATTTCCCCATAAAATTCAAGAACATTTTGCATATCTCCATATATCTCTGAAATAGCACTATTGTTACTAATGTTACTAAAAGCACCTTCCATGTGCTATGTTCAAGAAAGAATCTGAAAAATAATCCAACAGACAAAAGACAAAGACATATTTAAATTTAAGACTTTAGAACCCCGTCTACAAACTTTAATAATGGTACAGTTTTTACAAGTTTTCCCTCCTTCCCTCCTCTGGATTTTTGGGCTTTTTGTGATTTCGCCCGTTTCAGGGGTAAATCACGGCAATTTTGTTTTAGCGCCAGGTTAGCGTTAGCGCCAGAGCGTGCAACTTTTGCCAAATTAAAGTTGCCGATGAGCGTTAACACTAACTCTGGCGTTGCACAACAGATTTTGTACGCTGGAGCCAAAACTTGCGCCCTGGAAAAAAATCGGCCCTTCTGCGCATGCGCAGATATTTTTGGGGGTTTCTTCCCGCGCTTCTGGTCTGCTGTCCGATCGCAAACTCCATTGCAGTCAGGGAGTGGCCGCACGCATGCACAATACACCCGGGGCTGAATCAGCCATTTTACTTTTGAATTTGGTATTGGAGGAGCAGATTATGATGGAGTAGTCCAGACAGCATGTGAGGAGATTCACACCAGTGGCAAACGAGGTTCTAGTTGGGGCTGTGGAGAGGAGATAGGCTCAGTTGTACAGGAGGGGTGGATCTAGATCCCTCCCAGCAATGTTTGACAAGATCTGAAGGAAAATAACTGAGGAGGTCTCTGCCTCCGACACTGTGATTTGAAGAAGCACCTAGTGTCGAAAGAAATTTAACAATCTCACCAGGGTCGTCAGAGTGAGTACCATTTTCATTCATGCACTCCTTCATTACTGAAATTCTAAATCTGACGCACTATTTATTCTGATGCTGTTGCTGGCTCTCAGCACTCTGTGGAATGCCTCGTAAAATGCATGACACATAGGTAGGTTTAGTTTGGCACACTATTTGCCATGAATGATCTTTACACATTATTAAGATTGCTTTCTGAGATCTCATAAGATGTTTCTGCACTTTGATGTCCTCATGATGAACCACGTGCAACTTCTAAGGCCATTAAACAGAGGACTGTATTACATTCACACAGTATGGTATAAGTGCTTTGGTGGCTAGAGCATATGGATCCTCTGGTAACCATTCCCATTTTCATCTTTGCAGGCAAAGAAGTCGCACAATCGGTGATCTGGCTCACACCCTGCCACTCACGAACATCGAGGAGCGAGTGGCAGGCCTCATCGGCGTCTCCGGTCGGGCAACTGCTGGTGGGGATGCTGACCCCCCGATTGGAAAGTGAAGGTAAGTCCTGCATATTCCCTGGGCTGGGTTGGAGCAATATGATGGAGTAGCGGTGATCCTTTACATGAGCCTGTGCTATGTGACCTTGCTCATGTCACCCTGCCCCCTCCCCTGCTCCTAACCACTAGTCTGTTGTTTTCTACTTCCAGATGACCAGTCACAGGCACTGTTAAGTCCTGACTCTAATGTACTGACTTACACGAGACACATGCTGAAGTCAAGATCATTCAGGACCTGCACCTTTAATTCCAGCTCTCCAGTGCTGCACTTGCCTGAGACCTCCCTTTATATACCACAGTGGGACAGGTATGGAGTGTCTCCTGCAAGTGTACCCCTGGTGGTAAGGTATACTTATTGTTACAGGTCATATCCAGTTACAGTCATGTATAGCATGGTAAGATACAGTTATATACAGTAATGTGAGATACATGACATCACCCTCCCCCAAGGTCTTATTGCCTTTATAGATTCAGTCTCTCAGGTGGTCTGCACTCTCGCATGGAGTGTCTTAGTTGTGGTTCAGTTATTTGTCTTGGTGCCTGTTTTTCGTTCGATGTGATTGCTGGTATCTCACCTGGGCTGTCTGTTGAGACTGCCCTTTCCTCAGGTTGTTCCACCTGTCTGTCCACCAGGTGTGATGTGAGTTACACATTGTAGTCTGCCTCTGGTTCTTCAGTGTTATCAGTGAATCTACTTTTTACTTGGTCTACATGCCTCCGGCAGGTTTGGCCATTGTCCATTTGTACAACCAGTAGCCGGTTTCCCTCTTTGTCTGTTACTGTCCCTGCAAGCCATTTGGGACCCCAACCATAGTTTAGCACAAACACTTTGTCCCCTATCTCATTCCACCTCCCCCTCGAATTTCGGTCATGGTACTCAGTTAGCTTTTGACGCTTAGCCTCAACAATTTCATGTATGTCTGGGAGGATTAACGAGAGCCTGGTCTTTAAGGTTCGTTTCATCAATAGTTGCGCGGGGGAAATCCCAGTCAACGAATGCGGACGAGATCTGTATGCCAGCAGCAGTCGCGACAGGCGGCTCTGCAGCATGGGACCTTGGATTCTGAGCATGCCTTGTTTAATGATCTGCATTGCTCGCTCCGCCTGGCCATTGGAGGCCGGCTTGAAAGGTGCCGTCTTAACGTGATTTATACTGTGGTCAACTATAAAATCGTGAAATTCTGCGCTGGTGAAGCACGGACCATTATCACTGACCAATATGTCAGGAATGCCGTGCGTTGCAAACATGGTTCTAAGGCTCTTCACAGTGGTGGAGGTGGTGCTTGAGTTTAAAATGGTGCACTCGATCCATTTTGAAAATGCATCAACGACTACGAGGATCATTTTGCCCATGAATGAGCCTGCATAGTCTATATGCACCCGCGACCACGGTTTGGTGGGCCAGGGGCTTAGGGGGGCCTCCCTGGGGGCATTACTGAGTTGGGCAGAAATGGTGCACTGACGGACGCAGAGCTCCAAGTCCGCGTCAATGCCAGGCCACCAGACATGAGATCTGGCTATGGCCTTTATAAGGTTCGATCCCCGGGTGCTCGCGATGGAGCTCCCGGATAAACGCCTCCCTGCCTCGAAAGGGATAACTACTCGGCTGCCCCACATCAGGCAGTCTGCCTATAATGAGAGTTCATGCATGTGCCTATGGAAGGGTTTGACCTCCTCGCGAGCCTCTGCCCAGTCACCAGTTAAAACGTATATTTTAACTAAAGATAACGTGGGGTCGCTGGTCGTCCAGGCTCTGATTTGGCTAGCCGTCATGGGCGAACCTGTGGATTCAAAGGCATTGATTGCCATGACCATCTCAGTCCTGTTCGTCGGACCCTTCTGTGGTCGCCAGGGGTAGCCTGCTAAGCACGTCGGCACAGTTGTCTGTGCCTTATCGTATAGTCATAAGCCGCCAGCATAAGTGCCCACCGCTGAATGCGCGCCGAGGCGTTGGCGTTGATTGCCTTGCAATCGGATAGTAGGGACATGAGGGGTTTGTGGTCGGTTTCTAACGCAAACTTCGCCCCGAAAAGGTATTGGTGCATCTTTTTGACACCATACACACACGCGAGCGCCTCCTTCTCAACCATACCGTACCCGCGCTCCGCCCACAAAAGTGACCTGGAGGCATAAGCAACGGGCTGCAATTTACCCGCATCATTGACATGCTGTAAAACGCACCCGACCCCGTACGCTGACTCATCACATGTAAGGACTAACTTTTTACCAGGGTTAAAAAAGGCTAAAACACTCTTGGAACATAGACGGTTGCGTGCCTTATTGAAGGCGCGTTCTTGGGTGTCCCCCCAAAACCAATCACACCCCTTTCTGAGTAGCACATGGAGAAGCTCCAGCAGCATGCTCAAGTTCTGTATAAAGCTCCCAAAGTAATTGAGTAGCCCGAGAAAGGCGCGCAGTTCCGAGACATTCCGGGGCCTGGGTGCCAGGCGAATTGCTTCGGTTTTGGATTCGGTTGGGCGGATTCCATCAGCGGCAATCCTTCTGCCCAAAAATTCAACCTCTGGCGCGAGAAACAGACACTTGGATTTCTTAACTCGTAGGCCTACCAGATCCAATCGACTTAGTACTTCCTCAAGATTGTGGAGATGAGAGTCGGTGTCCCTGCCCGTGATGAGTATGTCATCTTGAAACACAACTGTCCCCGGGATGGACTTGAGCAGACTCTCCATGTTGCGCTGGAATGTAGCAGCTGTCGACCTGATGCCGAATGGGCATCGATTGTACACAAAAAGGCCTCGATGTGTGTTGATGGTGGTGAGTAGCTTAGACTCTTCGGTCAGTTCTTGCGTCATATACGCAGATGTGAGGTGAAGTTTCGAGAAAAGTTTTCCTCCAGCCAACGTGGCAAATAGGTCCTCCGCTCTGGGCAGCGGGTATTGGTCCTGTAGGGAGACTCTGTTTATGGTAGACTTGTAATCCCCACAGATTCGCACGGATCCATCAGGCTTCATGACGGGTCGATGGGGCTTGCCCAGTCGCTGAATTCCATGGGAGAAATTATGCCTTCCCGCAGAAGCCGGTCCAGTTCGTTTTCAATCTTTTCCCTCATCACATAAGGCACAGCTCTAGCCTTGTGATGGACCGGTCTGGCATTCTGTGTGATGTAGATCCTAACTGTAGCCCCTTTGAAGGTGCCCACACCTGGCTGAAAGAGATGTTCAAAACAGATTAGAACTGTTGAGCAGGAGGTCCGTTCCTCTGACGACATTGCGTGAACATCATCCCATTTCCAATTAAGTTCTGCTAGCCAGCTTCTCCCCAGCAGGGCTGGGAGATCCCCGGGGACAATCCACAGGGAAAGTCAGTTCACCATCCCTTTGTGTGTGACTGAGAGCATGGCGCTGCCAAGGACTGGGACGATTTCTTTAGTATAGGTCCTTAGTTTGGTGTCGATCTTTATGAGTTTTGGTCTGTTGCTTTTGTGCGGCCACAGCTGTTCAAATTGTTGAACGCTCATGAGGGATTGACTGGCCCCCGTGTCCAGTTCCATGTTGACGGGTATCCCATTGAGTAGAACCCTCATCATAATTGGAGGCGTCTTGGTGTAAGAACAGTGGACATTGATCGTGTTAACCCGTTGTACCTCGGCATCATGTGCACTGTTCCAACCGTCTTCTGGTCCGCTTTCCGATCCTTCCGATTCGTATACCAGCCGAGCTGCTGTTTTTCTGCACATGCGAGCCAGATGTCCTGTGTAGTTGCAGTTTCTGCAAATGGCATGCTGAAATCGACACACCCTGGTTGAGTGCCTTCCCCCACATCTCCAACACAGACCGCTTCCATTGTTTCCGAAGGATGAACTGCATCTGGCTGATCTCCCTTGAGCTTCTTTCAATCTGTTGTTGATTGCTCGCATTGTGGGTTGATGAGGTGTGATCGGCCGTTCATGTGGCCCTTGATTTTGATGGCTTCTGGCGCCACTGTCTGCTATTGAAGGCCTGCTTTCCTGCCTTTGTCTGTGTGTGGGGGTAGCGGTTTGTTTCACAATGTGAACCCCTTGTTCCGATGCCTCGTTGGTTGTCGTACCCGAAGTATAGATCAGCCTTGTTTCTTCTTTGCCTGCCAAGAACGTCTGTGTGAACAGTGCTGCTGCCTCTAGAGTCAAGTTCTTAGTCTCATAAGCTTTCGGAATATGCCTGCGTGGCCTATTCCTTCAATAAAAAAGTCTCTCAGTACTTCTCTCCTTAGTTCATCGGGGAACTCACATGAACTAGCCAGCCTCCGAAGTTCCGCCACGAAGTCGGGTATGCTTTGGCCCACACAGCGTCTGTAGTTGTAGAACCTGTGTCTGGCCATGTGTCGGCTGCTCGCTGGCTTCAGTTGGTCTCTCACCAGTGTGTTCAACTCCTCAAACCGACTTGCTTGCTGGTTTCTCGGGTGCCAGCAGGTCTTTCATTAAAGTGTATGTTTTCGAGCCACAGCTGGTCAAGAGATGGGCTCTTCTCTTGTCTGCCTTATTGTCGCCCAGCCAGTCTTTGGTCACAAAGCTTTGCTGGAGCCTTTCTATAAAGTCATCCCAATTGTCTCCAGCATTGTATTTCTCATCTGAGCTGTTGGTAGCCATTCTGTGGATTCTGTGATCCCATAACTCGTTGCCACTGTTAAGTCCTGACTCTAATGTACTGACTTACACGAGACACATGCTGAAGTCAAGGTCACTCAGGACCTGCACCTTTAATTCCAGCTCTCCAGTGCTGCACTTGCCTGAGACCTCCCTTTATATACCTCAGTGGGACAGGTATGGAGTGTCTCCTGCAAGTGCACCCCTGGTGGTAAGGTATGCTTATTGTTACAGGTCATATCCAGTTGCAGTCATGTATAACATGGTAAGATACAGTAATGTGAGATACATGACAGGCACCACATCCCTCTCATGAACCGTCCACATCAGGCCATCATGTGGAGGAAGAGGAAGAGGAGACCTGTGACGAGTCAACTGCGGGGGGTGGGGGCAGATGCACTCGACAACTCATTTGCCACTGGCAAACACGTCGTCTGAGGATGATCTCACATTCTTGGGCTTTGACACATCCGAGGCTCCTGGGACTCGTGGCGTGAAACAACACAGTTCTGGGGTCGAATTCCGTATGCCATCTCTCCGGACGGTGAGTCGGCAAAGTCGGTCTGCTGACAGACAGGCAGACGTGGAACTGGACATGGTGGGACCCGTTAGCTCCTTGATGTCCTGGGTAGAATTCCCGCGAGCATCGTGAAACTCACTGCAACCCTTACGGAGGTAGGGTCGCAGTGACACTGGAGTGCCCCAGTCTGACACTCAGACACATCCCCACACTACTTGTGACTGGCGACGCTGATCAGAAGGCTCGCCTGTCAGAAGCCGGGCCTTTCATACCACGAGCTTCTCCAATTCATCCCCAGACGGCGTCTCCAATGTCTCTTCCCCACCAATGTAGCAGGACTCTGGCCGCCTTGCTGCATGAACTCTTGGTTTAGGGGCATCAGGCGAGGGAGGGGGATAAGGATAAGGGGTGTGGGAGGTGGGGTGGGGGGTGCGGTGCGGTGTGGAGCCTGTAGTAAAAGTCAGTGGGGCAAGGGTTATTGTTTTGTTGTTTTATTAAAGTTTTCAAAGTTTTCCAATTATGCTTAAATAAAGTTATAAAAGTTCAGAATGTTTATTAAGGTTTCAATGTTTCAAAATTACGCTTACAAATTTCTAAAAGTTGACATTTTTCATAAAATCTGTTGTTCACTTTAACCATGCCCCCTCATTTGCAGAATAAGAGGGGGAATAGTCAACATGGTGGGATAGAGTGGCCAGGCAACGGTCAAACGTGCCGTCCACTCTTCAAGCAAAGCATTCAATTATGAACTGCTAACGTAAGTGATAGGGGATTCGATGGTGAGGGGAATAGATAGGCGTTTCTGCGGCCGCAACCGAGACTCCAGGATGGTATGTTGCCTCCCTGGTGCAAGGGTCAAGGATGTCTCGGAGCGGGTGCAGGACATTCTGAAATGGGAGGGAGAACAGCCAGTTGTCGTGGTGCACATTGGTACCAACGACATAGGTAAAAAAAGGGATGAGGTCCTACGAAAAGAATTTAAGGAGCTAGGAGCTAAATTAAAAAGTAGGACCTCAAAAGTAGTAATCTCGGGATTGCTACCAGTGCCACGTGCTAGTCAGAGTAGGAATCGCAGGATAGCGCAGATGAATACGTGGCTTGAGCAGTGGTGCAGCAGGGAGCGATTCAAATTCCTGGGGCATTGGAACCGGTTCTGGGGGAGGTGGGACCAGTACAAACCGGACGGTCTGCACCTGGGCAGGACCGGAACCAATGTCCTAGGGGGAGTGTTTGCTAGTGCTGTTGGGGAGGAGTTAAACTAATATTGCAGGGGGATGGGAACCTATGCAGGGAGACAGAGGGAGACAAAAATGAGGCAAAAGCAAAAGACAGAAAGGAGATGAGGAAAAGTGGAGGGCAGAGAAACCCAAGGCAAAGAACAAAAAGGGCCACTGTACAGCAAAATTCTAAAAGAACAAAGGGTGTTAAAAAAGCAAGCCTGAAGGCTTTGTGTCTTAATGCAAGGAGTATCCGCAATAAGGTGGATGAATTAAGTGTGCAAATAGATGTTAACAAATATGATGTGATTGGGATTACGGAGACGTGGCTCCAGGATGATCAGGGCTGGGAACTCAACATCCAGGGGTATTCAACATTCAGGAAGGATAGAATAAAAGGAAAAGGAGGTGGGGTAGCATTGCTGGTTAAAGAGGAGATTAATGCAATAGTTAGGAAAGACATTAGCTTGGATGATGTGGAATCTATATGGGTAGAGCTGCAGAACACTAAAGGGCAAAAAACGTTAGTGGGAGTTGTGTACAGACCTCCAAACAGTAGTAGTGATGTTGGGGAGGGCAGCAAACAGGAAATTAGGAGTGCATGCAATAAAGGTGCAGCAGTTATAATGGGTGACTTTAATATGCACATAGATTGGGCTAGCCAAACTGGAAGCAATACGGTGGAGGAGGATTTCCTGGAGTGCATAAGGGATGGTTTTCTAGACCAATATGTCGAGGAACCAACTAGGGGGGAGGCCATCTTAGACTGGGTGTTGTGTAATGAGAGAGGATTAATTAACAATCTCATTGTGCGAGGCCCCTTGGGGAAGAGTGACCATAATATGGTGGAATTCTGCATTAGGATGGAGAATGAAACAGTTAATTCAGAGACCATGGTCCAGAACTTAAAGGGTAACTTTGAAGGTATGAGGCGTGAATTGGCTAAGATAGATTGGCGAATGATACTTAAGGGGTTGACTGTGGATGGGCAATGGCAGACATTTAGAGACCGCATGGATGAATTACAACAATTGTACATTCCTGTCTGGCGTAAAAATAAAAAAGGGAAGGTGGCTCAACCGTGGCTATCTAGGGAAATCAGGGATAGTATTAAAGCAAAGGAAGTGGCATACAAATTGGCCAGAAATAGCAGCGAACCTGGGGACTGGGAGAAATTTAGAACTCAGCAGAGGAGGACAAAGAGTTTGATTAGGGCAGGGAAAATGGAGTACAAGAAGAAGCTTGCAGGGAACATTAAGACGGATTGCAAAAGTTTCTATAGGTATGTAAAGAGAAAAGGGTTAGTAAAGACAAACGTAGGTCCCCTGCAGTCAGAATCAGGGGAAGTCATATCGGGGACCAAAGAAATGGCAGACCAATTGAACAAGTACTTTGGTTCAGTATTCACTAAGGAGGACACAAACAACCTTCCGGATATAAAAGGGGTCAGAGGGTCTAGTAAGGAGGAGGAACTGAGGGAAATCTTTATTAGTCGGGAAATTGTGTTGGGGAAATTGATGGGATTGAAGGCCGATAAATCCCCAGGGCCTGATGGACTGCATCCCAGAGTACTTAAGGAGGTGGCCTTGGAAATAGCGGATGCATTGACAGTCATTTTCTAACATTCCATTGACTCTGGATCAGTTCCTATCGAGTGGAGGGTAGCCAATGTAACCCCACTTTTTAAAAAAGGAGGGAGAGAGAAAGCAGGGAATTATAGACCGGTCAGCCTGACCTCAGTAGTGGGTAAAATGATGGAATCAATTATTAAGGATGTCATAGCAGCGCATTTGGAAAATGGTGACATGATAGGTCCAAGTCAGCATGGATTTGTGAAAGGGAGATCATGCTTGACAAATCTTCTGGAATTTTTTGAGGATGTTTCCAGTAAAGTGGACAAAGGAGAACCAGTTGATGTGGTATATTTGGACTTTCAGAAGGCTTTCGACAAGGTCCCACACAGGAGATTAATGTGCAAAGTTAAAGCACATGGGATTGGGGGTAGTGTGCTGACGTGGATTGAGAACTGGTTGTCAGACAGGAAGCAAAGAGTAGGAGTAAATGGATACTTTTCAGAATGGCAGGCAGTGACTAGTGGGGTACCGCAAGGTTCTGTGCTGGGGCCCCAGCTGTTTACATTGTACATTAATGATTTAGACGAGGGGATTAAATGTAGTATCTCCAAATTTGCGGATGACACTAAGTTGGGTGGCAGTGTGAGCTGCGAGAAGGATGCTATGAGGCTGCAGAGTGACTTGGATAGGTTAGGTGAGTGGGCAAATGCGTGGCAGATGAAGTATAATGTGGATAAATATGAGGTTATCCACTTTGGTGGTAAAAACAGAAAGACAGACTATTATCTGAATGGTGACAGATTAGGAAGGGGGAAGGTGCAGCGAGACCTGGGTGTCATGGTACATCAGTCATTGAAGGTTGGCATGCAGGTACAGCAGGCGGTTAAGAAAGCAAATGGCATGTTGGCCTTCATAGCGAGGGGATTTGAGTACAGGGGCAGGGAGGTGTTGCTACAGTTGTATAGGGCCTTGGTGAGGCCACACCTGGAGTATTGTGTACAGTTTTGGTCTCCTAACTTGAGGAAGGACGTTCTTGCTATTGAGGGAGTGCAGCGAAGATTCACCAGACTGATTCCTGGGATTGACCTATCAAGAAAGACTGGATCAACTGGGCTTGTATTCACTGGAGTTCAGAAGAGTGAGAGGGGACCTCATAGAAACGTTTAAAATTCTGACGGGTTTGGACAGGTTGGATGCAGGAAGAATGTTCCCAATGTTGGGGAAGTCCAGAACCAGGGGTCACAGTCTAAGGATAAGGGGTAAGCCATTTAGGACCGAGATGAGGAGAAACTTCTTCACCCAGAGAGTGGTGAACCTGTGGAATTCTCTACCACAGAAAGTAGTTGAGGCCAATTCACTAAATATATTCAAAAGGGAGTTAGATGAAGTCCTTACTACTCGGGGGACCAAGGGTATGGTGAGAAAGCAGGAAGGGGGTACTGAAGTTTCATGTTCAGCCATGAACTCATTGAATGGCGGTGCAGGCTAGAAGGGCTGAATGGCCTGCTCCTGCACCTATTTTCTATGTTTCTATGTTTCTATGTAAGGCTTTTGCAGCGGCAACATTTCCACGATGCCTCCCCTGTGGTTGTGATGGTGGCGGTGGTGATTTGAGTTCCTCGCCAGGCTCCTCTTCCGCTTCCTGGTCCTCCTCCTCCTCCTCCCCTCACCTCCCTCTCTCCTGAGGTGGTTCTGCAATCCCCAGTGGCAATTCCTGTCCCCTCATGATGGCTAAGTTGTGTAGCACGCAGCACACCACAATGAACTCAGAGACCTGCTGAGGGGAGTATTGCAGGCAGCCTCAAGAGTGGTCCAGGCATTGGAAGCACTGCTTGAGCACTCCAATTGTCTGTTCGACGATGTTGCGTGTGGCTGCATGGCTCATTATAGCGATGCTCGGCTTCTGTCTGAGGGTTCTCGAGAGGGGTGGCGAGGCCATGACCTTTGTCCCTCAGCATCCAGCTCTGGCCTTGTGATTGACGCTGGAACATGCGTGAGACACTGCTCTCATGCAAGATGAAAGCATCATGGTTGCTCCCTGGATATTGGGCATTGACTGCCATGATGCGCTGAGTATGGTCGCAGACAATCTGTACATTCACGGAGTGGCATCCCTTTCGGTTTCGGTAAACCTCTGGATTCTGTAAAGGTGTTTGCAGGGTGATGTGCGTACAGTCAAGAGCACCCTGAACATTGAGGAAGCCAGAAAATCATCCAAAACCAACAACCCTCTCATTCTGGGTTGGTCATTGGGGAGTTTATGAAGTCCATCCTGCTTGTACAATGCAGTAATCACCTGGCGTACGCAGCAATGTGTAGCGTGCTGCGAGACGGAGCATATGTCCCCCACTGATGCCTGAAAGGAGCTGGAGGCAAAGAAGGCAAATGCCGCCGTCACCATCACCTCAATGGGCAGTGCAGTCTTATTGCTGCTGGAAAGCTGTAGGTCTGCCTTTATGAGCTGTCATATCTCTGTCAGCACTTCTTTTCAGAGGCGCAGCCTTTAGGAGATAAGGCCTCTTCCCCCTACTTCTGCGACCTCTACGATTACGTTGAAAATGCTCATCAATAAGCCTTCTTCCAGCTCGACACCGTATAAATATATTAACTAATATGTCCTTGCTATATAGTATAAATGCACACGAGGCCCATACTTGAGAGAAGGTCACTCTGTGACCAGTTACCTTTATTACCAAGATCTCAAGAGACAGACGGTGGGTGGAGCTTCCCCTTTTATACTGGAAAGTCCAGGTTAGGAGTGTCTCCCACAAGTTCGCCCCCTGTGGTCAGTGTTCTCAAGGTGTACAACTTAGGTCAGCTTATACATGGGTTACAATGACAGTTGAATACATGACATCACCTCCCCCCCCCCAAAGTCTTATTGAGATCACAGGTTAAGCCTCTCTGGTGGTTTATGCTCCGTTGTAGAGCGCCTGAGTTGGGGCTCCAGTGGTTGGGCGCTAGCCTAAGTGTCTGCTGTTTGCGTTGCCTCAGGCCTGTCCGGACTGCCCACAGTGATTGGGTCTCCTCCACTTGGTTCTGGTGTTCGGTCACCTGGGTGGAGTAAACTCTACGTCGTGTTCTTCCTCTGCTTCTTCTATAGGGTTACTGAACCTCCTTTTAGTTTGATCCACGTGTTTGCGGCAGATTTGTCCATTGGTAAGTTTAACTACCAAAACCCTATTCCCCTCAGTGGCAATCCATTTGGGCCCTGCAGCATAATTAAGGACAAAAACAGGGTCATTGACATCAATACATCGCGCCCTCGCATTCCTGTCATGGTAGTCACATTGTGACTGACGCCTGCTCTCAACAATTTCTTTCATAGTAGGGTGTATAAGGGATAACCTTTTCATTAGCAGCTCTGCGGGTGGAACCCCTGTAAGCGAGTGTGGTCGGGATCTATTGGCCAACAGGAGGCGTGATAAGCGGCTTTGTAGGGAACCTTCTTGGATTCTGAGCATCCCCTGTTTGATTATCTGCATTGCTCGTTCCACCTGGCCATTTGAGGCCGGATTGAACGGGTGCCGTTCTGACATGGTTGATTCCATTGCCTGCCATGAAGTCCTGGAATTCAGTGCTTGTGAAGCACGGGCCATTGTCGCTGACCAAGACGTCCGGTAGACCATGGGTGGCGAACATTGCCCGTAGACTTTCTACCGTGGCAGAGGATGTGCTTGAACTTAAAATGGCACACTCAATCCATTTGGAGTAGGCGTCTACTACAAACAAAAACATTTTTCCCATGAAAGGGCCTGCGGTCCACATGGATGCGTGACCATGGCTTGGCGGGCCAGGACCAGGGGCTAAGGGGGTGGTTTCCCTGGGTGCATTGCCCAGCTGAGCACAAGTGTTGCACCTGCGAATACAAAGTTCCAGGTCTGCATCTATCTCTGGCCACCAAATGTGTGATCTGGCAATTGCCTTCATCATGACAATGCCCGGGTGCTCATTGTGAAGTTCTCTGATCAACACCTGTCCGCCCATCGAGGGCATGAATACTCGGTTTCCCCACAGTAGGCAATCGACCTGAATCGAGAGTTCATCCTTGCGCCTATGAAACGGTTTAAATTCCTCAGGGCATGCCCCGTACATGGCTGCCCAGGCCCCATTCAGGACACATTTCTTAACTAAAGACAGTAGCGGGTCTTTATTTGTCCAGACTTTAATCTGACGGGCTGTCCCAGGTGAGCCTTTGCTTTCGAAAGCTTCAACAGCCATGGCCATCTCAGCATCATGCTCAGCTGCCCCCACAGTGGTGGCATTGGCACAGTTTTCAGTGCCTGGTCTGTGCCGAATTGTGCAGACATAGGCGGCTAACGTGAGTGCCCACCTCTGTATGTGAGCCGATGCATTCGCATTTATGGCCTTGTTGTCGGCCAAAAACCCGTTAGGGGTTTGTGATCTGTCTCCAGCTCAAATTTCCTGCCAAACAGATCCTGGTGCATTTTTTTTTACTGCATATACACATGCTAGCGCTTCCTTTTCTACCATCCCATAGCCCCTTTCTGCCTGGGACAGACTTCTGGAGGCATAAGCTACGGGCTGTAACTGACCATTGGCATTCACATGCTGCAACACACACCCAACCCCATAGAACGATGCATCGCACGTTAAAACTAGTTTATTATACAGGTCAAATAACGTTAACAGTTTGTTGGTGCATAACAAATTGCATGCTCTATCAAAAGCCCTTTCCTGGCTGTCCCCCCAGACCCATTCGCGACCTTTGCGTAGGATAGCATCGCAAAGAGATCCTCTACTCTCGGTAGCGGGTACTGGTCTTGGAGTGACACCCGATTGATGGTGTCGCCACATATCCTGACCGACCCATGCGCCTTGAGCACTGGCACGATCGGGCTCGCCCAGTCACTAAATTCGACTGGCGAGATGATGCCTTCCCTCAGCAGGCGGTCCAATTCGCATTCTATCTTTTCCCGCATCACGTACGTCACCGCTCTGGCCTTGTGGTGTACTGGCCTGGTGTCCTGGCCTGGCGTCCGGGTTTATGTGAATCACTACCTTGGCCCCCATGAAAATGCCGATGCCAGGTTGAAATAATGAGTCAAATTTGTCCAGGACCTGTGAGCATGATACTCGCTCCACAGCAGAAATTGCATTGACATCGCCCCATTTCCAGTTCATGACAGCAAGCCAACTCTTCCCCAGTAGTGCGGGACCGTCCCCCGGGACAATCCAGAGTGGCAACCTGTTCTCCGAATCTTTGTGGGTCACGACTATCATGGCGCTGCCTAGCACCGGAATAATCTCCTTTGTATATGTCCATAGCAGTGTGTCAATCGGCAATAATTTTGGCCTCCTGGCCTTGGACACCCTTGCGAACTGTTTGATACTTTATCAGGGACTGGCTGGCCCCCGTGTCTAGCTCCATTAATACTGGGATGCCAATGAGGAGCACTTTCATCATTATCGGTGGCGTCCTGGTATATGAACTGTATATGTGTTAAATTAAAAAGTAGGACCTCAAAAGTAGTAGTCTCAGGATTGTTACCAGTGCCACGTGCTAGTCAGAGTAGGAATCGCAGGATAGCTCAGATGAATACGTGGCTTGAGAAATGGTGCAGAAGTGAGGGATTCAAATTCCTGGGACATTGGAACTGGTTCTGGGGGAGGTGGGACCAGTACAAACCGGACAGTCTGCACCTGGGCAGGATCGGAACCAATGTCCTAGGGGGAGTGTTTGCTAGTGCTGTTGGGGAGGAGTTAAACTAATATGGCAGGGGGATGGGAACCTCTGCAGGGAGACAGATGGAAGTAGAATGGGGTCAGAAGCAAAAGATAGAAAGGAGAAAAGTAAAAGTGGAGGGCAGAGAAACCCAAGGCCAAAAGGGCCACATTACAGCAAGATTCAAAAGGGGCAAAGTGTGTTAAAAAGACAAGCCTGAAGGCTCTGTGCCTCAATGCGAGGAGTATTCGGAATAAGGTGGATGAATTAACTGCGCAGATAGCAGTTAACGGATACAATGTGATTGGCATCACGGAGACATGGCTCCAGGGTGAGCAAGGTTGGGAACTCAATATCCAAGGGTATTCAGCATTTAGGAAGGATAGACAGAAAGGAAAAGGAGGCGGAGTGGCGTTGCTGGTTAAAGAGGAAATCAATGAAATTGTAAGGAAGGACATTAGCCTGGATGATGTGGAATCGGTATGGATGGAGCTGCGGAATTCCAAAGGGCAGAAAATGCTAGTGGGAGTTGTGTATAGACCACCAAATAGTAGTATTGAGGTTGGGGACAGCATCAAACAAGAAATAAGGGATGTGTGCAATAAAGGTACAGCAGTAATCATGGGTGACTTTAATCTACATATAGATTGGGCTAACCTAACTGGTAGCAATGCGGTGGAGGAGGATTTCCTGGAGTGTATTCGGGATGCTTTTCTAGACCAATATGTCGAGGAACCAACCAGGGAGCTGGTCATCCTAGACTGGGTGATGTGTAATGAGAAAGGACTAATTAGCAATCTTGTTGTGCGAGGCCTTTTGGGGAAAAGTGACCATAATACATAGAATTCATTATTAAGACGGATAGTGACAAAGTTAATTCGGAAACTAGGGTCCTGGACTTAAGGAAAGGTAACTTCGACGGTGTGAGATTTGAATTGGCTAGAATAGACTGGCAGAGGATACTTAAAGGGTTGACGGTGGATAAGCAAGGGCAAACATTTAAAGATCACAAGGATGAACTTCAGCAATTGTAAATCCCTGTCTGGAGTAAAAATAAAACTGGAAAGGTGGCTCAACCATGGCTAACAAGGGAAATTAAGGATAGTGTTAAAACCAAGGAAGAGGCATATAAATTGGCTAGAAAAAGCAACAAACCTGAGGACTGGGAGAAATTTTGAATTCAACAGAGGAGGACTAAGGGTTTAATTAAGAGGGGGGAAATAGAGTATGAGAGGAAGCTTGCAGGGAACATAAAAACTGACTGCAAAAGCTTCTATCAATATGTGAAGAGAAAAAGATTAGTGAAGACAAACGTAGGCCCCTTTCAGTCGGATTCAGGTGAATTTATAATGGAGAACAAAGAAATGTTGGACCAATTGAACCAATACTTCGGTTCTGTCTTCACAAAGGAAGATACAAATAACCTTCCGAATGTACTAGGGGACAGTGGGTCTAGTGAGAATGAGGAACTGAAGGATATCCTTATTAGGTGGGAAATTGTGTTAGGGAAATTGATGGGATTAAAGGCCGATAAATCCCCGGGTGCTGATAGTCTGCATCCCAGAGTACTTAAGGAAGTGGCCCTCGAAATAGTGGCTGCATTGGTGATCATTTTCCAACAATCTATCAACTCTGGATCAGTTCCTATGGACTGGAGGGTAGCTAATGTAACGCCACTTTTTTAAAAAGGGGGAGAGAGAAAGCGGGTAATTATAGACCGGTTAGCCTGACATCAGTAGTGGGAAAAATGTTGGAATCAATCATTAAGGATGAAATAGCAGCCCATTTGGAAAGCAGCGACAGGATCAGACCGAGTCAGCATGGATTTATGGAAGGGAAATCATGCTTGACGAATCTTCTGGAATTTTTTGAGGATGTAACTAGTAGAGTGGACAAGGGAGAACCAGTGGATGTGGTGTATTTGGACTTGCAAAAGGCTTTTGACAAGGTCCTGCACAAGAGATTGGTGTACAAAATCGAAGCACATGGTATTGGGGATAATGTACTGACGTGGATAGAGAACTGGTTGGCAGACAGGAAGCAGAGAGTCGGGATAAACGGGTCCTTTTCAGAATGGCAGGCAGTTACTAGTGGGGTGCCGCAGGGCTCAGTGCTGGGATCCAGAGAACTTAAGGAAGTCGCCCTAGAAATAGTGGATGCATTGGTGATCATTTTCCAACAAATTATCGACTCTGGATCAGTGACTCTGGATCAGTTCCTCTGGACTGGAGGGTAGCTAATGTAACGGCACTTTTTTAAAAAGTGGGAGAGAGAAAGCGGGTAATTATAGACCGGTTAGCCTGACATCAGTAGTGGGAAAAATGTTGGAAGCAATCATTAAGGATGAAATAGCAGCCCATTTGGAAAGCAGCAACAGGATCGGACAGAGTCAGCATGGATTTATGAAAGGGAAATCATGCTTGACGAATCTTCTGGAATTTTTTGAAAACAATATACATTATACATTAACGATTTGGATGAAGGAATAGAGTGTAATATCTCCAAGTTTGGGGATGACACTAAACTGGGTGGCGGTGTGAGCTGTGAGGAGGACGCTAAGAGGCTGCAGGGTGACTTGGACAGATTAGGTGAGTAGGCAAATACATGGCAGATGCAGTATAATGTGGATAAATGTGAGGTTATCCATTTTGGGGGCAAAAACACAAAGGCAGAATATTATCTGAATGGCGGCAGACTAGAAAAAGGGGAGGTGCAACGAGACCTGGGTGTCATGGTTCATCAGTCACTGAAAGTGGGCATGCAGGTACAGCAGGCGGTAAAGAAGGCAAATGGTCTCTTCCTCCCCTGAGATAATTGTCTGGGCTATCAGAGTTGCCACTTCCAAGGTCAAGTCTTTGGTCTCAATCAGTTTCCTGAAAACCTCAGCGTGCCCAATGCCCTCAATAAAAAAAGTCTCGCTGCATCTCCGCTCTGCATGCATCTGGAAACTTACATGGGCTCACCAGTCGCCGGAGATCTGCCACGAAGTCTGGAACGCTTTGCCCTTCTCGCCGCCCATGCGTGCAAAACCGGTGTCTCGCCATGTGCATGCTGCTCGCCGGTTTAAAGTGTTCCCCGATCAACTTACTGAGCTCTTCGAACGTCTTGTCTGCCGGCTTCTCTGGCGCTAGAAAGTCCTTCATCAGGTAGTACGTTCTGGATCCACAAACCGTCAGGAGATGAGCCCTGTGTTTGTCGGCCAAATCCTGCCCCAACCATTCCTTAGTGACAAAACTTTGCTGTAGTCTCTCAATAAAGTCGTCCCAATCATCACCAACACAGTACCTCTCTTCTGTGCTGCTAATGGCCATGCTCGCGTGGTTTAAATCCCAGTTTCTCGTCACCAATAATATGTCCTTACTATACAGTATAAATACACACGAGGCCCATACTTGAGAGAAGGTCACTCTGTGACCAGTTACCTTTATTAACAAGAACTCAAAAGGCAGACGGTGGGTGGAGCTTCCCCTTTTATACCGGAAAATCCAGGTTAGGAGTGTCTCCCCCAAGTTCGCCCCCTGTGGTCAGTGTTCTCAAGGTATACAATTTAGGTCAGCTATACATGGGTTACAATGACAGTTGAATACATGACAGTAACCATCATCAAGGGCTGACATTGTATGGACCCCATCTTTTAAAATGTCCTTTAAAATGAACTATAAACTCACATAAAACTTCACTATGAAAAACACCCTTCTCCCAATCCTTTTCGATAGTGAATTAGCCAAGACAGCAATGGCCACTATATACTTGGCTTATGTCCCAAGACAATGACAGATGGTTTAGTGACCCTTCTGGAAAGTGCACACGTATGGATGCTGAGTGAGAACACGCTGCACCTGGCCGTGCCTTTCCCTACCCGCCCCCCAAACAGCCTGCTCTATGGAGGTTAGGCGAGGGAATGGAGAAAAGCTGAGGAGGGTGCAAAAAGGAAATGAAAAGATGGTCAGTGGGCAACTGAGATTTCTTGCTCTTTAAAACTTAAATAAAACGGGCACAATTTGTTAGCTGCACGAGACATCGATTGGGAAGGAACCTTAAGCATTGCCAAACGAACATCATTGTAATGTCAGATTGACGCAGCTATGCAGCACTGGAGTGGTGTTTCAAATCAGTCTGACACAAGACCTCGGAATATAAATTCAAGTGATAGAGTGTGGCACTATTTGTTCTTTAACAAATTCTTCACTTTCCATGGAAGGTTGGATTAGATTTATAGATGGCGTTTTAAAGATCCGTTTTATAGATGGCACCGTTAGTGCTGGGTCCGACCTGGGTGCAATTACTTTTTGCTGCAGTGGCTCACACACGCAAAACAAGGTGCACCGACAGAGAAAGCTGTCGGGGGCATCGCTCGGCAAATCAAGGATTTTTTAAGGTAAATTTTGCACAGAGTGGAATGGAAGTATGGGAGAGCGGCTTTGATGACGCGCTTGGGGCAGTCAGCATCAGCGGAGCGGAAGTGGAAGGGAGGTGAATTTGGATTGTGGCGGTCAATGGACTGCAACGCGACGGCCGCTCGACTCCACTGCATAGCCATTGCAAAACAGCAGTAATGGGCCTTATCCAGACCCTGAATTTTGACCCCCATGTGTCAAAATGATTTGATTACCGTAATATCACTGGTATCTAGGTGGGACAGTATAAATCTTGTATTGTGTATTCTTTATGGCAAATTATTGGCACTATGCTTTAACTATCCTTTGTTAATCTAAGACGCGAATGGAAATAAAAATTGCATTTAACAAACCAATTACATGTTGGCCTGGAATTTGCGGTCAGCAGCGAAGCAAAGGCAGTCGATCCTGGCCCCAAAGTGTGTTTTTCACAAGGATCTCGCGATCCCCGTGACGAGAACTTCTGGTTTTCCGACATTCAATTCAAATCAACGATGTTTAGTGGGGATCCCCTTGTGCAAACTGCTTTGACGTCAATAGGCTATTTGAGCAGCCAATCAAAACGCAGAATTCTCACAGACAGCGAACAAGGAAGTGAGTAGACTCTTAAAATTCTAACTTTTAAAAAATGTTAGCGAGAGCAAAAGAAAAATTGGGGCTCTCACATGGGGAAAAAGACAAACCTGAACCAAAGATGGACAAAACCTTAAATATATAATTTTTGTTTAAAAGTTTCTTGAAAATTTAAATTTTTATTTAAATGGACAAATTTCAAACTGCACAAAATTCAAATTAGTTTTCCAGGCCCTTAGCAGTAATAACGCTGTTAAAACGCCTGTTACACCTAATTCCTTTGGGTCTAACATTTAGTGGGGAATTTAACAGCGATATTACTGTGGAAGTGCCAAAGTTTTTGTCTGTTTCCCTGATTGGGATAAAGACAGATTCCCGGCTCTGCATGTGGTGGGGGAGGGCACGGTGGGGGGAAGGGGCATGTGGGGGCACAGCGCAGCCTGTTTCAGAACTGTCAATGACAGACCGCAACTTCAGGATTTTCACATGCACCTATGCATGCATAAAATCCCAAGGTTGCGGTCAGTTTCAAAGACAGAATTATGGCAGCCTTCGCCAGTTTGCCGCCCTCCCGATCGCAATCCTGGGCCGCTAAGTCCGTAAAAGTTATTTAATTACAATATTTGGTGTAGAATTTCCTGAAAAAATGACTTGCTCCAGGTGCACCTTTATCAATAACCAGTTACGGTAAAATAACATCAGTGTGATAGAAACATAGAAAATAGGTGCAGGAGCAGGCCATTCGGTCCTTTGAGCCTGCACCACCATTCAATATGATTATGGCTGATCATGCAACTTCAGTACCCCACACCTGCCTTCTTTCCATTCCTCCTGATCCCTTTGGCCGTAAGGGCCACATCTAACTCCCTTTTGAAAATATCCAATGAACTGGACTCAACAACTTTCTGTGGTAGAGAATTCCACAGGTTCACCACTCTCTGGGTGAAAAAGTTTCTCA
This sequence comes from Pristiophorus japonicus, assembly GCF_044704955.1. Lineage (NCBI taxonomy): Eukaryota > Metazoa > Chordata > Chondrichthyes > Pristiophoridae > Pristiophorus > Pristiophorus japonicus. The sequence goes on from NC_091993.1 coordinate 84,591,964, forward strand.
TCTCGGTCCTATATGGCTTACCCATTATTCTTAGACTGTGACCCCTGGTTCTGGACTTCCCCAACATCGGGAACATTCTTCCTGCATCTAACCTGTCCAATCCCGTCAGAATTTTATATGCTTCTATGAGATCCCCTCTCATTCTTCTAAATTCCAGTGAATATAAGCCTAGTCAATCCAGTCTTCATATGTCAGTCCTGCCATCCCAGGAATTATTCTGGCGAACCTTCGCTGCACTCCCTCAATAGCAAGAATGTCCTTCCTCAGATTAGGAGACCAAAACTGCACACAATACTCAAGGTGTGGTCTCACCTTGGCCAACTGCAGCAAGACCTCCCTGCTCCTATACTGAAATCCTCTCGCTATGAAGGCCAACATATCATTTGCTTTCTTAACTGCCTGCTGTACCTGCATGCCTACTTTCAATGACTGATGTACCATGACAACCAGATCTTGTTGCACCTCCTCATTTACTAATCTGTTACCAGTCAGATAATAATCTGCCTTCCTGTTTTTGCCACCAAAGTGGATAACCTCACACTTATCCATATTATACTGCATCTACCATACATTTGCCCGCTCACCTAACCTGTCTAAGTCTCTTAGCATCCTCCTCACAGCTCACACTGCCATCCACCTTAGTGTCATTTGGAGATATTACATTCAATTCCTTCGTCTAAATCATTAATATATATTGTAAATAGCTGCGGTCCAGCACTGAACCTTGCGGTACCCCACTTGTCACTGCCTGCCATTCTGAAAAGGACCCGTTTATTCCCACTCTTTGCTTCCTGTCTGCCAACCAGTTCTCTATCCACGTCACTACATTACCCCCAATCCTATGTGCCTTAATTTTGCACATTAATTTCTTGTGTGGGACCTTGTCAAAAGCCATTTGAAGGTCCAAATACACCACATCCACTGGTTCTCCCTTGTCCACTCTACTAGTTACATCCTCAAAAAATTCTAGAAGATTTGTCAAGCATGATTTCCCTTTCATAAATCCATGTTGACTTGGACCGATCCTGTCACTGCTTTCCAAATGTGCTGCTATTCCATCTTTAATAATTGATTCCAGCATTTTCCCAACTATCGATGTCAGGCTAACCGGTCTATAATTCCGTTTTCTCGCTCCCTCCTTTTTTTAAAAAGTGGGGTTACATTAGCTACCCTCCAATCCATAGGAACTGATCCAGAGTCCATGGAATATTGGAAAATGACCACCAATGCATCTACTATTTCTATGGACACTTCCTTAAGTACTCTGGGATGCAGATTATTAGGCGCTGGGGATTTATTGGCCTTCAATTCCATCAATTTACCTAACACCATTTTTTGACTAATAAGGATTTCCCTCAGTTCCCTCAGTTCCTCCTTCTTGCTAGACCCTCGGTCCCCTAATATTTTCGGGAAGTTATTTGAAAACAGAACCAAAGTATTTGTTTAATTGGTCTGCCATTTCCTTGTTCCCCATTATGAATTCATCTGATTCTGACTGCAAGGGACCAACATTAGTCTTCACTAATCTTTTTCTCTTCACATATCTATAGAAGCTTTTGCAGTCAATTCTTATGTTCCCTGCAAGCTTACTCTCCCTCCTAATTAAACCCTTAGACCGCCTCTGCTGAATTCTAAGTTTCTCCCAGTCCTCAGGTTTGCTGCTTTTTCTGGCCAATTTATATGCCTCTTCCTTGGATTTAACACTATCCAGAATTTCCCTTGTTAGCCACGGTTGAGCCACCTTCCCCGTTTTATTTTTATGCCAGACAGGGATGTACAATTGTTGAAGTTCATCCATGTGATCTTTAAATGTCTGCCGTTGCCTATCCACCGTCAACCCTTTAAGTATCATTCGCCAATCTATCCTAGCCAATTCACGTCTCATATCATCTTAGTTACCTTTCTTTAAGTTCAGGACCCGAGTCTCTGAATTAACTGTGTCACTCTCCACCTTATTGAAGAATTCTACCATATTATGGTCACTCTTCCCCAAGGGGCCGCGCACGACAAGATTGCTAATTAATCCTCTCTCATTACACAAGACCGAGTCGAGGATGGCCTGCTCTCTAATTGGTTCCTCGACATATTGGTCTAGAAAACCATCCCTTATACACTCCAGGAAATCCTCCGCCACAGTATTGTTATCAGTTTGGTTAGCCCAATCTATATGTAGATTAAAGTCACCCTGATAACTGCTGTACCTTTATTGCATGCATCTCTAATTTCCTGTTTGATGCCATCCCCAACCTCACTACTACTGTTTGGTACACAACTCTCACTAACATTTTCTGCCCTTTGGTGTTTCGCAGCTCTACCTATATAGATTCCACATCATCCAAGCTAATGTCCATCCTTACTATTGCGTTAATCTCCTCTTTAACCGGTAATGCTACCCCACCTCCTTTTCCTTTCTGTCTATCCTTCCTGAATATTGAATACTCCTGGATGTTGAGTTCCCAGCCTTGGTCACCCTGGAGCCATGTCTCCGTAAGCCCAATATCGTGCGATATGAGCATTACTGTGATCATGGTTACTCTATTTTGCATACGACCATAAAAAATAGGAGCAGGAGTAGGCCCTATGGCCCTTCGAGCCTGCTCCATCGTTCAATAAGATCATGGCTGATCATCGACCTCTACTCCACTTCCCTGCCTGATCTCCATATCCCTTGATTCCCCTACACTCCAAAAATCTATCTATCTCAGCCTTGAATAGTCAGAGACTCAGCATCCACTGCTCTCTGGGGCAGAGAATGCCAAAGATTCACAACTCTCTGAGTGAAGAAATTCCTCCTCAACTCTGTCTTAAATGGCAAATCCCTTATCCTGAGACTGTACCCCCTAGTTCTAGACACTCCAGCCAGGGGAAACATCCTCTCACAGCATCTACCCTGTCAATCCCCGTCAGAATCTTGTATGTTTATTTTGTTTCTGTTTCCCTCATTCTTACCACACCAACTGAAGTGCAATCTGGTGACAAAATAAAACGGAGCCAATAATGCCAACTATAATCAACCGCAGTGTGGTAACTGACAGATTTTCAAACGCATGAGTCTCGGGTGCAGAGATTTCTGCGCACCATGCTGCTAGTGATTTAGGGTCTGTCTGGGGAATCTAGACTACCACACATACTTTGTAAGCCTCCTCCAATGTATAGGATTTAAGGAGAGCTCCCTCCCAGGGGTCCTCTCTAGTTTCATATCGAGGGATGAAGAAGCACGGCGATATGAAGCAGCTGCTCTTTCAGCTGCACAGCTTCTGAAAGCAGCACGAGCTGCGTATACCTCACGTGGCAGCATCTCTGCCTGACTCAGATTGTTAATGAGATCTAGACATAAAAGAAACTACTGCTAATTGGAAGGGCTTTGTACGTAAAATATGATTGATCGTTTCATTATTCTCAGGATAGCATTTGGTGTCGGTAATATTAATTTTGACTTCCTCGAATTTCTTTTGACAAGAGAATATTTGCTTTGTTCCACTAAACTCATCTTTTAACAAAACTATTACAAAAGGTAGCACAGACTAGCATTCAGGAATGATCCACACTGATATAATGGAGCTCCTCACTGATGGACATGAGTAAAGCAGCTTGACAAGTTTCAGGATTTGTTTGATCATTTTTGCACAGTAATGATTTGGAAATGAGTTACATTTATGTAGTGTGATTTAGGGCCCATGCAGGATTAGGATTCTCCTTGCAATAATATGCTACAACCACTGAGAAAAAGAAACATGTATGTGTTATTGTGCCAGGCTAATGAGGACGTGTTTACACAATGACGAGGAACAATCAGCAGGTCAGGCAGCATCTGTGGAGAGAGAAATAGAGTTAATGTTTCAAGTCGATGATCCTTCATCAGAACCTTCAGGTCATCGACCTGAAACATTAACTCTGATTCTCTCTCCATAGATGCTGCCTGACCTGCTGAGTATTTCCAGCATCTTCTGTTTTTATTTCAGATTCCAGCATCCGCAGTATTTTGCTTTTGGACTAGGAACAGTAGTTAATTTGTATCTTGTCTCGGGCTTCCTATGAACATCCACATCTATTATTGTCAGGTTGACATATTCATTTGAGCCCAGCATGCACTGTTTGTTGAGCATCCACTCTCACTGGTCATGGTGGGTAGGGGGTGTAGCTGGTTTTATTGTCAGGTCTATTGGCAAATCACTAAACAGCAAAGAAGTTGGAGTGATAGCTCACCTACTTCCTGTGGTTAGAAGTGATGTAAAGAAGGGCAAAACTCATGTTCAAAAGTCAGTCAGTCAGTCCAATTAGATCTGGGAAGGAGCGCAGTCTTGAGCGTGATGAGGGATAACTCATTTACCTTGTGCTCAGAGCTGGTCAGAATCAGAGAACTGACTGGAAAAGTTAGGTTATCTCACTAACTTAGGGTAGTGTGGTATGGTTACTCGTCTTAATCAAGAGGAAGGATTTGAGGCTAAGTGAAGTACGTCAGTTTTGATTATAACTATTGCTTGATATGTTCAATGGCTGTTTGTAAAATAAAGCTGCTTAACAATTCATATCTGACTTCATCTCACCATAATGTTTTCAGTCTACCTACTGAAAGATTGGAGATTGGTTGGCATATGTGAAAGGCATGAAGACGGTACTGTTGTTAGACCTCTGGGTTACACCATTTTATGATTAGATATTGAGTATATGGGCACACTCCTGAACCTAAGACACAGGGACCACTTAAGGAAGTGACTAACACCAATGAACGCAAGAGAATATCTAAGGTAGAGCTGAAATTTGTAACAGCTCTTTGGTGGCATGAGGTAGAAAAGGCCATAAGACAGCTAAAAAACAACAAAGCTATGGGAGTGGATGGAATCCCTGCTGAGGCACTGAAGTATGGCGGGGAGGCACTACTGGCGTGAATACACGACCTTATCTCTCTCCTCTGGAGGGAGGAGAGCATGCCGGGAAATCTTTTTAAAAAAAGGGACAAGTCAGACTGCGGCAACTACAGAGGAATCTCCCTGCTATCAACCACTGGGAAAGTCATCGCTAGAGTCCTCCTCAACCTTCCACCCGTGGCCGAGGAGCTCCTCCCGGAGTCACAGTGCGGATTTTGGCCCCTCCGGGGCACAATGGATGTGATTTTTGCAGTGCAACAGCTGCAGGAAAAATGCAGGGAACAGCGCCAGCCCTTATAGAAACATAGAAAATAGGTGCAGGAGTAGGCCATTCGGCCCTTCGTGCCTGCACCGCCATTCAATAAGATCATGGCTGATCATTCCTTCAGTACCCCTTTCCTGCTTTCTCTCCATACCCCTTGATCCCCTTAACCATAAGGGCCATATCTAACTCCCTCTTGAATATATCCAATGAACTGACATCAACAACTCTCTGCGGCAGGGAATTCCACAGGTCAACAACTCTCTGAGTGAAGAAGTTTCTCCTCATCTCAGTCCCAAATGGCCTACCCCTTATCCTAAGACTATGTCCCCTGGTTCTGGACTTCCCCAACATCGAGAATATTCTTCCCGCATCTAACCTGTCCAGTCCCGTCAGAATCTTATATGTTTCTATAAGATCCCCTCTCATCCTTCTAAATGCCAGTGAATAAAGGCCCAATTGATCCAGTCTCTCCTCATATGACAGCCCAGCCATCTCTGGAATCAGTCTGGTGAACCTTCGCTGCACTCCCTCAATAGCAAGAACGTCCTTCCTCAGATTAGGAGAACAAAACTGTACACAATATTCCAGGTGGGGCCTCACCAAGGCTCTGTACAACTGCAGTAAGACCTCCCTGCTCCTATACTCAAATCCCCTAGCTATGAAGGCCAACATATCATTTGCCTTCTTCACCGCCTGCTGTACCTGCATGCCCACTTTCAGTGACTGATAAACCATGACACCCAGGTCTCGTTGCACCTCCCCTTTTCCTAATCTGCCGCCATTCAGATAATATTCTGCCTTCGTGTTTTTGCCCCCAAAATGGATAACCTCACAATTATCCACATTATACTGCATCTGCCATGCATTTGCCCAATCACCTAATCTGTCCAAGTCACCCTGCAGCCTCTTAGCATCCTCCTCACAGCTCACACCACCACCCAATTTAGTGTCATCTGCAAACTTGTAGATATTATACTCAATTCCTTCATCTAAATCGTTAATGTATATTGTAAAGAGCTGGGGTCCCAGCACTGAGCCTTGTGGCACTCCACTAGTCACTGCCTGCCATTCTGAAAAGGACCCGTTTATCCCCACTCTCTGCTTCCTGTCTGCCAACCAGTTCTCTAATCACATCAGTACATTACCCCCAATACCATGTGCTTTGATTTTTCACATCAATCTTTTGTGTGGGACCTTGTCAAAAGCCTTTTGAAAGTCCAAATACACCACATCCACTGGTTCTCCCTTGTCCACTCTGCGAGTTACATCCTCAAAAAATTCCAGAAGATTCATCAAGCATGATTTCCCTTTCATAAATCCATGCTGACTTGGACTGATCCTGTCACTGCTTTCCAAACCCTTCACTCCCTTATCGCTCAAAAAGCTATCTATCTCCACCTTAAATATATTCAATGACCCAGTCTCCACTGTTCTCTGGGGCAGAGAATTCCACAGATTTACGACCCTCTGATAAGAAATTCCTCCTCATCTCAGTTCTAAATGGGTGACCCCTTATTCTGAAACTGTACCCCCTAGTTCTAGATTCCGTCACAAGGGGAAACATCCTCTCAGCATTTATCGTGTTGAGCCCCCTCAGTATCATGTTTCAATATGATCATCTCTCGTTCTTTTAAACTCCAATGAGTATAGGTCCAACCTGCTCAACCTTTCTTCATAAGTCAACCCCTTCATCTCAGGAATCAACTTAGTGACCCTTCTCTGAACTGCCTCCAATGCAAGTATATACCTCCTTAAATAAGGAGACCAAAACTGAACGCAGTACTCCAGGTGTGGTCTCAACAATAACCTATACAGTTGTAGCAGGACTTCCCTACTTTTCTATTCCATCCCCCTTGCAATAAAGGCCAACATTCCATTTGCTTTCCTGATTACTTGCTGTACCTGCATACTAACTTTGGTGTTTCATGCACAAGGACCTCCAGGTCCCTCTGTATTACAGCATTTTGTAACCTCTCTCCATTTAAATAATTTGCTTTTTTATTTTTCCTGCCAAAGTGAATAACCTCACACTTCCCCACATTATACTCCATCTGCCAAATGTTTGCCCCCTCACTTAGCCTGTCTATATCTCTTCGCAGATTTTTTGTGTCCTCCTCAGAATTTGCTTTCCCACCCATCTTTGTATCATCAGCAAACTTGGCTACATTACACTCGGTCCCTTCATCCAAGTCATTAATATAGATTGGAAATAGTTGAGGCCCCAGCACCGATCCCTGCAGCACCCCACTAGTTACCGTTTGCCAACCCGAGAATGAACTGAGAATTATCCCGACTCTCTATTTTCTGTTAGTTAGCCAATCTTGTATCCAAGGTAATCTCGTATATTACCCCAACCCTGTGAGCTTTTATCTTGTGCAGTAACCTTTTATGTGGCACCTTATCGAATGCCTTCTTGAAATCCAAATACGCCACATCCACAGATTCCCCCTTATCCACCCTGTTCGTTACATCCTCAAAGAACTCCAGCAAATTTGTCAAACATGATTTCCCTTTCATAAAACCATGCCGACTCTGCTGGAGGCAGAAACAAAATTGGAAATAATTCCATATGCACCACCCTAACTGTCATAATTTGATTAAACTTCGTAATGTCATAGCTTCTTAAAAACAAGATTAGTTCTCACTACCCTTAACACTAGACAATGAATTTTAAAATGGCTGTTTTTCCTAGAAATTGCTCATTGCTGTTAATTAATGTGCTGTATTATATTTTAGTTTGCTTGTTCTGGTTAATGCAAAGTCCAAGACATGTACAAATATGCCTACAATAGGGAGACCAAGAGTCCTGCTCCCAGGCCATTTTACATGAACATAATTCAAAAGTGTTTATTCCTCTAATTCTCCTTGTGGGATAGATAACCCTGGGTAACTCCATGGCAAGCTGTAATGTGCAGTGGTAGCATGTGGGCTAATAGCGGTTTTCCCACAAACTGAACACCCAATATCAGCATGCCACCACAGGAAAATATGAACATCATCAAGAGAGATTTGGAGAGAGTGTTTGGATACAGACAGAGAGAGTTGAAATAAAGTCTTGCATTTATAGAGAGCCTTTCACGATCTTAGAATATCCCAATCATTTTACAACCAAGAAGTTATTTTGAAGTGTAGTCACTGTTGCAATGTAGGAGGCCAGGAAGTATTACGTCATGTTGAAATGTGAGAAAAGCGACAGACAATATGTGCACAGTAAGTTTCCATATACAGCAATATATAAATAACCAGTTTTAGATGTTGATTGAGGGATAAATATTGGCCAGGACACCGGAATAACTCCCTTGCTCTTTTTTGAATCGTGCTGTGAGATCTTTTACGTTCACCTGAAAATCCAGTTGGGGCCTCGGTTTAACGTCTCATCTGAAAGGCAGCACCTCCAACAGTCCATCACTCCCTCAGTATGCACTGAGGTGCCAGCCTAGATTATGTGCTCAAGTCTCTGGAATTGAACCCACGACCTTCTGACGTCGAGATGAGAGTGTTACCACTGAGCCTGGATGCTTTGAATACCTCCCAAATGATGGTGTACATGGCCTTCTTCGACCTTACAAAGGCCTTTGACACTGTCAACCACGTGGGTCTATGGAGCATCCTCCTCCATTTTGGATGCCCCCAAAAGTACGTCACCATACTCCGCCTGCTCCACGACGACATGCAGGCTGTGATCCTTACCAACGGATCCATAACAGACCCAATTCATGTCCGGATAGGGTCAAGCAGGGCTGCGTCATTGTCCCAACCCTCTTCTCAATCTTCCTTGCTGCCATGCTCCACCTCACAGTTGATAAGCTCCCTGCTCGAGTGGAACTAAACTACAGAACCAGTGGGAAGCTGTTCAACCTTCGCCATCTCCAGGCCATGTCCAAGACCACTCCGACCTCTGTCATCGAGCTACATTACGCGTACGACGCCTGTCTCTGTGCACACACAGAGGTTGAACTCCAGGACATAGTCGACGTATTTACTGAGGCGTATGAAAGCATGGGCTTTATGCTAAACATTAGTAAGACAAAGGCCCTCCACCAGCCTGTCCTCGCCGCACAGCACTGCCCCCCAAACATCAAGATCCACGGCATGGCCCTGGACAGTGTGGACCACTTCCCCTCTCTCGGGAGCCTCCTATCAACAGGCATTGATGACGAGATCCAACACCGCCTCCAGTGCGCCAGTGCAGCCTTCGGCCACCTGAGGAAAAGAGTGTTTGAAGACCAGGCCCTCAAAACTGTCACCAAGCTCATGGTCTACAGGGCCGTAGTAATACCCACCCTCCTTTATGGCTCAGAGACGTGGACCATGTACAGTAGACACCTCAAATCGCTGGAGAAATACCACCAACGATGTCTCCACAAGATCCTGCAAATCCCCTGCATTCTCGTCCAGGCCAACATCCCCAGCATTGAAGCACTGACCACACTTGATCAGCTCCGCTGGGCAGGCCACATAGTTCGCATGCCAGACACGAGACTCCCAAAACAAGCACTCTACTCTGAACTCGTCCACAACAAACGAGCCAAAGACAGGCAGAGGAAATGTTAAAAGGACACCCTCAAAGCCTCCCTGATAAAGTACGACATCCCCACTGACACCTGGGAGTTCTTGGCCATAGACCGCCCTAAGTGGAGGAAGTGCATTCGGGAGGAAGCTGAGCTCCTCGAGTATCGTCGCTGAGAGCATGCAGAAATCAAGCGCAGGCAGCGGAAGGAGCGTGCGGCAAACCAGGCTCCCAGCCCACCCTTTCCCCCAACGACTATTTGTCTCACCTGTGTCAGAGACTGTGGTTCTCGTATTGGACAGTGCAGCCACCTAAGAACTCATGTTAAGAGTGGAAGCAAGTCTTCCTCGATTCCGAGGGGCTGTCTATGATGATGATGATGATGGTTATCAAGTGTTGACAGTCTTTGACCTCCACCACAAATACCGTACCCTCACCATTGATTCAGTTAATCAAACCACCCTCCTCCACCGGCCATTGACTCAGGCTGTACCAGACTATACTCTTTACTCTTTTATCGGAAAGATTGCCTAACTCCAGCCCTGCCCTTCAACGAGTTAGCCATCTAAATTCTACGTTCTGGATCTCCTTCACTGAACCCATCCATCTCTCCATCTTCCTCTCCTCCTTTAAAACCCTCTGTAAAACCCAGCCCTTTGATGAAGCTTTTGGTCAACCCTCCTAATTTCTTGTTCTTTGGTTCAGTATCCATTTTTGTTTGATTACGCCTCTATAAAACATCTTAGGATGTGTTTCTACATTATGGGAGCAATATACGTGCAAGTTGATGTTGTTTGGTGGAGTAAATGAAAGAGGAAGTACTTTTCATGAGCACGCACATAATGTTCATAAAATCATTAATATATTTTATAACTGTAAAATTTTAAACATCTTTCGCAAACATAACACACACTTATCAATATGATATTTTTATATCTAAAGAAAAAAACTGCAAATGCTAAATTTATGATTAAAAACTGAAAATGCTGGAAATACACAGCACATTCATCAATATCTGTTTTTTTAAAAAAAAGCTGATGATTCATTGTAGCCTTTCTTCAGAACTGGAAATTGATATTTCCTTATTCTGCTGATATGAAGTAAATTGCAGAGATTAAAGTTTTGATGCAAGGAGATTTAAGTCCTTTACTTTTAATAGAAGTCACTTTAAACAAGCAGGTCTCATGTGAATCCGTAGAGAGGCCTCAGTTTCTGACCTGCTTGTGTCACCATGATCTTGGGTCAGCTAACGAACAAGTGCTTCTGTGACATTGGAGCAGCAGCTGCTGTCACTGCTACCACAGTTCTAGCTTTCATCGAGGTCAAAATTCAGTATCGCTTCGTTTGGGGGCGATAACTGAGGTGAGGTGGGACTTCCTGCGCCTGACACGGAGGCCCCACCCCTGCCGCGAAATTGGGGTTACCGACCCGAGAGGAAGTGGAGCGCGATGACTGGCGCTCCGCTTCCTCTCGGGGGCCGTACCAGGGCGGTAAGCGCCGAATTTTCCAGCGATTCGTGGCCCCTCCGTTAAAGACCACACCGCTTTGCAGTGGAGCGATGTTTGATGAGAATGCTCAAACTCTTGTTTTAAGCCGCAAGACCTCGAATGATGAATCCATTTTCACGGGTTGTCGGCAAATCTCATAAAGTCCTACTTATAGCGGAGGGCACAAATAGCACCAAGGCAGCGATGTTCACCAGGGATGTGAGGTGCCATGGCCGCAGCCTGACACAAAAGCGGCGTGCCGGGCTGCACCCTCACGGCACGGACCCTGCTAAATACACCACGAATGGCCAGACCGGTAAGTCGGCCGGGAAAAGAAAATGGCGCTGCGCATCTCCCCTTTACTTTTCGCCCCGTGAGCGGAGTGTGGCCTGCTTCGTGACTCGTGAGGCTGGTGCTCACATCTCCCGCAGCGGTCTCACCATGGGGCAAAAAAAGGGTTGCTGCGCACGCCGATGACATCACGATCGCCGGCTCAGGGCGCTACTGGTCTTGTGCCTCCGCTAACTCCCACACAATTTCATGGGAGCTGATAGCGCCCCCCCCCCCCCCCCCCCCCAAGGCAAGAAATACTTTGCGCCCCAGGGGCGCTAACGGGGCACAAACTATACAAATTACTCCTCCATAGACTTTAAAGGACTGGCATCACCAATTTTGCCGGTTTTAGGCCATCACAGTTCTTGGAACAGCTAGATATAACTGACATTTATATAATACTTTATCACATCCTCCAGAATATTACTTCCCAAACTCTTAGTTGTATGAGAAATGGTCAATTTTTATTTGCTGAAGGAAGTAATTTTTAATTTGGTTTTCAGATATGTCTTTTTTGCTAGTTCACATTAAAAATTATTTCAATGTGACCAGTGATGCTGTTGTTGTCCATGGGACTGCACCCTTCTCCATCTTCTCCATGTATCAGTGTTTCACTGGTCAGACCACATCTGGAGTACTGTGCTCAGTTTTGGTCCCCCCAAATGATGGGTGATGTCAAGGCCTTGAAAAATGTCAAGTGGAGAAGCTACAAGAATAATTCCCAGAACCTCAGCTACTAGGATAGGCTCAAGGACCTGGGTCTATTTACATAGCGCAGACTTTGCGGTGAACTGATCGAGGTCTATAAGATAAGAGGGATGGGGAAGGTAGGTGGGACGGAAGCAGTGTCATGTCATGCAGCTCTGGTGTAGGGTCAGCTTGATGGACCAGCTGATCTTTTCCTGCCCATCAGTTTGTTTGTTCCTATGTAACACGGTAAACTACTGTGCGTCTTATGAATGTAATGCTGCCACTTTAAAATGTACGTTTTATTTTGATGCTAAAAGAAAAAGCAACATTGAAATCAGTATTAGCATTTTTTTTGTATTGTCTGGCTAACTGGTTGGCTGAGGTGGAGGTTTACAGGACTCTGTGGGGCATTTCTGTAAACAAAGATTCCAGCAAAACTGAAATACAGGTGTTTTTTAATATTAAAGAACTCTGTAGGTAAACATCAAGCCATGATGGAACTCATCCAAACAGTTATCCTTTCCATTAATAAAATGAATACGCTTGGTTTAAAACTACAAAGATAATCTTGCCACCAGCAGGAGCAAGAGGCATGCAGAGAAAACAAATGGAATTCAGAAGTTCAGGGTTTTACAGGGCTGTGATAGTAAACAGTTCCTGCCATTGTTTCCGCACTGTTACTTTCAAACTGAATCGCTGTGTAGTGATGTTGTGATGATTAACAGAATGCAAAAGGTCTACTCTCAAGTCACAATTCTTATTCCTTGTGCACTCCAAATGACAATGAAGTGTTTGCCCATTGAGAAGAGGCCTATTAACTCCTAGTACTGTAACTCTTGTTTTAATTGATAAACCAAGGTGAGGGCTAAGGTCCATCGGGACGACACCATCAAGGTTGCAAAGAGAAAATATGAGGTAAACCAGGAAGTAGTGATTGTTTGAGACCAAGGTTTGGTTTTAAAAGCCTGTACATTGTAGGAGGAAAGACCAGAGGGAGGCAAGGAGTTTCCAGGCCTGTTATACAATGAGCTCAAGTAGGAAATTAGTCTTGATTTCACCATTGGGGATATAGGGAATCTGCACACTTAGCATTCTAAATATGTAGAGAACAGTTACTAGAATTGAATTGAAATCAGGTTCCAGGGTTTGATCAGGCAAATATTTTAAATTTAGTTTGTTCTTATTAAAAAGATCTTAATAATAAAAATTTATTTTTTCAGAGGTGTGGCAGTAGAAATTATTGAGTGGAAACTCTTGTACATCATCTTCACTAAAACAAAGTACAATGTACACTGTGTGGCAGCAAAGGAGGGAATGTAGGCATTATGTGACAGTTAATATAAAGAGGCATCATCAGGCCTCAACACATTGTGCTGATACCAGTATTTGGGCCTAGTTCCATAAAGTGATCTGAGTAGTGTTATCAAAAGTCATAAGAACCTAAGAAATAGGAGCAGGAGTAGGCCATACGGCCCCTCAAGCCTGCTCCGTCATTTAATATGATCATGGCTGATCTGATCATGGACTCGGGTCCACTTCCCTGCCCGCTCCCCATAACCCCTTATTCCCTGATCAGTTAAGAAACTGCCTATCTCTGTCTTAAATTTATTCAATGTCCCAGCTTCCACAGCTCTCTGAGGCAGCAAATTCCACAGATTTACAACCCTCTGAGAGAAGAAATTCCTCCTCATCTCAGTTTTAAATGGGCAGCCGTGTATTCTAAGATTATGCCCCCTAGTTCTAGTCTCCCTTATCAGTGGAAACATCCTCTCTGCATCCACCTTGTCAAGCCCCCCTCATAATCTTATACATTTCGATAAGATTACCTCTCATTTTTGTGAATTCCAATGAGTAGAGGCCCAACCTACTCAACCTTTCCTCATAAGTCATCTCCGGGCTCAACCTAATGAACCTTCTCTGAACTGCCTGCAAAGCAAGTATATCCTTTCTTAAATATGGAAACCAAAACTGCACGCAGTATTCCAGGTGTGGCCTCACCAATACCCTGTATAACTGTAGCAAGACTTCCTTGCTTTTAAACTCCATTGGCCTTCCTGATCGCTTGTTGTACCTGCATACTAACCTTTTTGTGTTACATGCACAAGTACCCCCAGGTCCTGCTGCACTGCAGCAGTTTGCAATTTTCTCTATTTAAATAACTTGGTCTTTGATTTTGTTCTGCCAAAGTGCATGACCTCACACTTTTCAACATTATACTCCATCTGCCAAATTTTTGCCCACTCACTTCGCCTGTCAATGTCCTTTTGCAGATTTTTTGTGTCCTCCTCACACGTTGCTTTTCCTCCCATCTTTGTATCATCAGCAAACTTGGCTACGTTACACTCGGTCCCTTCTTCAAGTCGTTAATATAGATTGTAAATAGTTGGGGTCCCAGCACTGATCCCCGCAGCATCCCACTAGTTACTAATTGCCAACCCGGAAATGAACCATCTATCCCGACTCTCTGTTTTCTGTTAGTTAGCCAATCTTCTATCCATGCTAATATATTACCCCCAACCCCGTGAACTTTTATCTTGTGCAGTAACCTTTTATGTGGCACCTTATCAAATGCCTTCTGGAAGTCCAAATACACCACATCCACTGCTTCCCCTTTATCCACCCTGTTAATTACATCCTCAAAGAACTCCAGCAAATTTGTCAAACATGACTTCTCTTTCATAAATCCATGCTGACTCTGCCTGACCGAATTTTGCTTTTCCAAATGTCCTGCTACTGCTTCTTTAATAATTGACTCCATTTTCCCAACCACAGATGTTAGGCTAGCTTGCAGAAGGAAAGACAGCAACAGTGCAATAACCCCCTTAGATGTTCAGTGAAATGCTGTTTTATGGATAGGTATAGGAAAGAATGACTTGCGTTTTATATAGCGTCTTTCACAACCACTGGACGTCTCAAAGAGCTTTACAGCCAATTAAGTACTTTTGGTGTGTAGTCACTGTTGTAATGTAGCAGCCAATTTGTGCACAAGCAAGCTCCCAGAAATAGCAATGTGATAATGACCAGATAATCTGGTTCTTATGTTGATTGAAGAATAAATATTGGCGAGAAACATAGAAAATAGGTGCAGGAGTAGGCCATTCGGCCTTTCGATAACTAGGGATAACTCCCCTGCTCTTCTTCGAAATAGTGCCATGGGATCTTTTACATCCACTTAAGACAGCAGATGGGGCTTTGGTCCAACGTCTCATCCGAAAGACAGCATCTCCAACACTGCACTAGAATGTCAGCCTAGATTTTTTTTGTGTTCAAGTCCCTGGAATGGGACTTGAACTCACAATCTTATGACTCAGAGGCGAGAGTGCTACCCACTGAGCCACAGCTGACACTGGAAGAACTTGATACCTATTTTGATTTTGTTTTAAATAAGAATCTGTTTTTTTTTTTTTTTTAAGGTGGGCATTACAAAAAGCAATGATAATTGTCCCTCTCCCCACCTTTGCAATTCGTACAGAAACTGACTGTAGTAAATAAGTCGATAAATTCTTTTAGATGGTTTCTCCCATTGATGCAACAGTTGTGATTTTTTAACAATAACTTTATTGTAAAAAGCAAAATAAGTTAGCAAAAATTCAAAATAACAAACTCACTCAAAACAAATGAAGAGTAAAAAGAAGACATTTATATTTACATCAGTAATTTAGTTACAAAAGCACACATTGGTCATAAAGCTATAAAAAGGATTGGCCATTTTAAACAGTTTTAAGAATTAGGAATGATTTTTTTTCTAATAAAACAACCCTTTTGAGTCAACAAACCTTATGCACAACACACACCAAAAATGTATAAAAATAAAAAAAGCTTCCTATTATAAAATGATGCATGGAAAGAGCATCTGCTATCAGTCAGTTTGGGGTGTGGTCCTCCAAGTAGCTGCTTGGCGAATCCTCTGGTGTGATACTGTCCACTATAGAGGAGAGAGAACGCAAACTGGTACCTCCAGAAGACTGGACCTTATTCACAGATAGTAGGTGATCTAAAAGAGAACATTGATAATGAACCAATGTCACACTACATTTGTCGATTAATAATCTGAACTGTTATATCATGGAAAGATTGGTGTTTGAATTCTGGTATTTCGAAGGTAAGGATAAAGGGTGCACTAGAGCTCATATATTTGTTGCCTGTTGGAAGATAGCCATTTCCTTCTCATGAATGCTATTAGACAAATGGTGTAACTATAAAGATCTGAGATTTTGCTCCTCCCTCAAAATCACGAATACCAGAAGAGATGTTTTCTTTCTTGGTTTGAACCTCAAACTACGACAATGAGTCTTAATTGGTTGCAATGATAATCTTTATGACTGACTGGGCTGCATTATTCCTTCTTGCTTTACTTAACCTCTCCGTGGAATTTGGTATGATTGATCACCCTATCTTCCTCCACTGCCTTTCCTTTGTAGTCTGTGGCATTTCATGGTTCCATTACTATTCATTCTTACATAGACGATGCATCTCCAGCAATGCCTTTGCTTCACATTCTCAAGGTTCCATCCTTGGATTCCATGCATTTTTCATGCATGCATTGTATTATTCATAAGCATGTCTTAGCTTCCATATATATATATATACACTGACAACACCCAGCTTGTAGCCTTCCACTACCATCCTTGACTCCACGACTTCTTGTGCTGTCGAGCTGTCTGGCTGACATCAAGTCATGGATGAGCCTAAAGGTCCTCCAGCTCAATACTGGGTAAACCAAAGCCATCCTTTTCAGATTCCACCAAAA
This sequence comes from Pristiophorus japonicus, assembly GCF_044704955.1. Classification (NCBI taxonomy): domain Eukaryota; kingdom Metazoa; phylum Chordata; class Chondrichthyes; family Pristiophoridae; genus Pristiophorus; species Pristiophorus japonicus. Next base: position 84,608,867 of record NC_091993.1, read on the forward strand.
TCATTGTACCATAGACCCCCTCCATTATATCCCTTTTCCTGACTCCTTACTCTGTCTGAACCTGGCAGCACAGTACACAACATGCCCGATTCACCCAAGTAGAGTTTCAAACCTTATATCCAGTCCATCACCAAGATTGCCTGTTTCCACCACCAGAATATTGTTTGCCTCATGCCCAGTGCCACTGATGACCTCCTCCACCCTTTCAGCATCTTTGGGCTCAGCTTTTGCAATGATCTCTTAGTCCGCCTCCCAAATTCCAGCCTACACAAACTTTAACATCCAGTACTCCACAACCCACATCCTATCCCGTTCTAAATCCTGTTTGCTCATCATCCTCCACTGGATCCCCATCCCTCAGCACATTGCTTTCAACATCTTTGTCCTTGTTTACAAATCACTGAATGCCTTGCTCCACCCTACCTCTGCAAGCTCCTCCAGCCCCACGCCCACCTCTCACCCTCTTTTCTCCTGACCTTGATTTACTGTGATTTCCCCCTTTTTCTGTTCCACCATCGAAGGCAGAGCTTCAGTCATTACGCCCTCACACTCTGGAATTCTCTTCCTAAACCATTCCACTTCACTACATCTCCCACTACCTACAAAATTGTCCTCAAAAGCTATCCCTTCGACCACACCATTTTCATCTCCCAACTCTTCTCTCCAAGATTCAATTTTGCCCCTTGTGAATTGCCTTGTGTTAAAGGCAAATGCAAGTTGCTGTGGGTAACAGCGGGGGGATTAGACGTGATTTTGTGTCATTCAAAACAAAATAAAATTGATTCTTACAAAACCTGACTAGCCTATCTCTGTTTAAAAAAAAAAGTGTGTAAAAGCTGCATTTTCTCTAGGCAAACCTGTCTGTGTTATTAACTTATGATATCCTATGTGATCTGATGCTCAGACACAAGGACGACAATGGTTCAAGAAGGCGGTTCATCACCACCACCTTCTCAAGGGCAATTAGGGATGGGCAATAAATGCCGGCCTTGCCAGCAACGTCCACATGCCAGAACGAATATATTTTTTAAAAATACGCGTTGTGCTTCAGATCTAAGACCTGAGTTATTGTGGGCTTCACTTGGATTTCCTTATGAGGATTAATATTACTGGTCTGAGCTGGGTGATTGTCTGAGGAAATGATATCAGGCAGGGGAGCAGCTCCCCTCCCAGTCTATTAAAGTCTGCTTCCTGATGGGCTGGCCAAAGAATGTTGCTGAAATCTATGCAGGTGGCTTTAAACTGGACTGTGCTTTGTTCCTGGCTGACCAAGGACATGTGGATCCTTTACATAAAAACTATGCATGAAAGACAACGAGAAAACTGTGGTAAAGTACATTTTTGCCTGTTTTTTTTAAAAAAGAAACCAGTATTGAAAGGTGGCTATAGTGTGTGAAGAATTAAAAGCATAACATTAGAATACATTGGACAAGATAGCGAGTTGGCAGGTCGTTTGGTAGAAATGTACCTCCTAGGACCCACATTAGCTACAACTGTGGAAGTGCAAATTATATTTCCATTTCACTGCATTATTTATTCCCATTCTCAAGAACAGTAATTTATTTTTTATTTGTTCATGGGATGTGAGCGTTGCCAGTAAGGTCAGCATTTATTGCCCATCCCTAATTGTCTTTGACAAGGTGGAGGTGAGCCACCATTTCAGAGGATAACTTAAGAGTCAACCACATTGCTGTGGGTCTGGAGTCACATATAGGTCAGACCGGGCAAGGACAGCAGAATTCCTCTCTAAAGGACATTAGTGAACTAGATGGTTTTTTTATGATAATCCGGTAGTTTCATGGTCACCATTACTGATACAAGCTTTTTATTCCAGATTTAGTAAAGTAACTGAATTTAAATAATATTAATTTAATTTGAATGAATGAATATGTATAAACAGAATAATTCATATTAATGAGAGGGTTTTCATTTCCACTTTGGAGGTTGACCACAATGTTGCTGAAGGCGATGTGGAAATAAAAAGAACTCGGCAGCGACCTATTGGCTGGGTCCCGCATTCAGCAGTATACCTACCTCTCGGATTGTTGTAAGGGGTGCTGCAGTGGTCGGAGGAGCTGCTCCACTCGGGGCTGCAGGAGGCGCTGTTTGATCCACACTCGCTGGATACGACCATCTACAATTGCAGTAATGGAAAAAATGACCAGGATTGGCATTTACAGAGCGTATTTATAGTAAAAGTCAGACTGCCTTTGAATCTAGTCTTCTAAACATGCTGAGTGACAATATGTCAAGTTTATTATTTTCTTTCAGCAGTTGTTTAAAACACTCCTCAAAGCACCTGCTCCCTCCGTGGCGTCTCTTGTACAAACTGTGATCAAATCACACCAACTTTTACACAGCCCTCTAGGTAGCCTCGCGTGTGAAATGGTTATTTCACTGACACTTTTTCACTGAATTATCTGTCAAAATCACTGGCACATTTAGTGTCAATTTACAGATAGCCATTCATAAGTTGCATGCATTAACTTATTTCAATAAAATGATGTCATTGAAGTACTTCATTGACTGTAAAGCGCTTTGGGACGTCCTGAGGTTGTGAAAGGCGCTATGTAAATGCAAGTCTTTCTTTATCCGTTCCATGAGACAGAGCCACTATATTAAGCTTATTTTCAAATTAATGCTTTCGTACCACTCGTTTTGAAATATTTAATTTGACTCCATTCGGGTAAAAACTTAACATTCAATCTCAACTAAAACCTACCTAGCCTTGCATCAACTCACATTTCCAGATATTTCTGCACAAAATAACTTTGATAATATTAATGTCACTTTTTAATGGGACAGAGCTGAGGTTAGAGGGGTCTGGGTGGATTACTGTTACGGACTGCAGAAACTAGACCCTGCTGGACTTTCGGAGCCGGATTTCCTGCAATACACCAGTGACAATACTTCAAAAAAGCACTTCATTGGTTATAAAGCGTTTTGGGACGCTCTGAGGTTGTGAAAGGCGCAAGATATATAGCAGTCTTGATTTCTTTCTAACCTGAGAAAATTAGGTTTAGCAGACAGCGAAACAAGCACCACGGCCAACAAGAGGCAAACTTTTCTTTTGAAAAAGAGGCCATTTTACAATCCTGGAGATGGTGCCAGAGCAAAGCTGGGCGATGAAAAGGAAATGCCAACTCAGCCCAAACCATTGACCAATATCCAATATTTGCTCTGGTCAGGTCTCCAGGGTTGTTGAGCTGTCTGCACTGGACTATTTGGTCCATGCCCTGTGCTGTGCACGGGATACTTGCCCCTTGGCGTGTGTTGCTGCCACTGTAGTGCAGTTTGTCCTGCTGGTTCAAGGTGCTAAGCAGACCCTGGAGCCTCTCGATGTACTGGATGGCGCTGCGGAGGATCTCCACTTTGGGCAGTCTCTGGTTGGGGTTCAGCAAAGTACTGCGCTTCAGAGCCTCGAAAGCCTCGTTCACTTTCTTCAGCCTCCTCTTCTCCCTCAGGGTAGCCGCCTTTCTCCTGTCCAAGGTCACGGATTTCCTCTTGCAGGTTTTGCAGGCCCACAGCAAGCACTGGCCGGGGCAGCCCTGCTGCTGTTGCTGTTGCTGCTGAAGCTCCGAGACCGGGTACACGTGCTCCTCCAAGCCGGCTTCCAGCGATCTGGCATCGGTGCACAAACCAACCCCCAGCCGGTCCTGGTACACGGGCTGCTCAAACCCTTGCAAACGGGAGGGGAACAGATTTTCATTGTCGAAAAAGCGCTGGTCTGAAAAGTAGTAAGGGTTGGTTTCGAAGAGCTCCATTATCAATGGGGCTTTTTAGTCTCCAGTTATCTCCAGCACCAACTGTAGGAGAGTATGTCAACGCCAACTGTTAGGTGGCATTTAAAGTCTCCACTGGCATGAAATCACCGGGATATATATAGAAAGCGCAGAAATTCTATCCAACTCCTAGCTGTCGACATGCATCAAAACTTCAATCTGATTTCACCTATTCCCAGGAGTGCTGAAAGCGGGGACCAACTCACTGAATGTTATGAATTTTTTAAATAAGTCTTAGTTTTCTAAAATATAACCATTCATTGTGCTGGGGCAAGTTTGGAAAGTCGCTGAATGGTAAAATGTGAATATAATAGCAAACCTGCTCAGGGTTTCTGAACGTTCCCACATGGACTAATAAACTAAACTTCTGTTATTCCCGAGTCAGTAAATAAGGAGAGTAGCTCCTGTAAGATCTGGGAACTGCTCGAGTCAGGTGTGGGACCAGGTGGGAGAGCCTGAACTCATTGGTTTATCTCAAAGTGGAAATATTTAACTCTCAGAAATAATAATACAGACAGTACTGGAGAAAAAAAGTCTTTGTCGTTTAAATTTCCTTTTAGAAATAACCTGCAGCAACCTTCACCGTAATTTGTCCAGTATTATTATTATTATCAATGTTTTAAAATCCACCTATAATGCCACCCTTGACTTATTGGGGCAATGTAAGGGGTAACTGAATGGAATAGTTCAGACCGGCGCGGTGATGTTTGAAATTCTCTGTGTTGATGCGCTTTGGACACACGTGTGTCTCTGGACACGGGCAGTGAAAGCGCAGCCCGAACCCGTTTTCACTTTCACCCACAGCCTTCACACCTTGTAAACTTTCACAGAAAGCCTCAACTATTCCGGAGTCAGCATCAAGTTTCCACATTACTGCCGTGCCCGGGATGGTCTTCATACGCACCAATCAAGAACCATTTCTTTTTTCAAACCCTTTGCAATTCATTCCTGCCCGAGGATTAGATCCCTGTGATGCCTGGTGTCAAGTTAAACAGTGATGGATGATGGCGAATGTTACAATAACACAAAGCCTCCATTGTGCCGATTATTAATGATGAACGTGTTGGAATCAGTCAGACAGAGTCGGCTCCTGCCAACAACAGAGTCCTCTATTACTGGAGATTTGAGCAGGCGCTGCCCTTAACACATACACACCATCTGACACTGAACATATACTTCACTCACAGCACAGAGACAGACTTCACAACGTCACGTCAGTAAATGACTACAAATTTTAGTCAAATCCATTTTTTTTCCAGTTTTCTACACCATTGAATTTGCCAACATAACAGTCATTCATTGTATGGTGAAGGCGCTATATAAATGCAATGTTTTACAATTTATAAAGAGTTCATTGTGATTTGAAATATCTCAAAACACTTTAGATTCATTGAAAGCCCAAGTTAACACCTTAAATCTACTTGTTTCGATTTAAGGTGGTGAATCTTTAATGGACAAACTGGAGAGCCGATGTCCTGATGCATCATAATAGTAAGATATTACAATACCCACCATAGTAAATTTGGAAAATATTTCTTTTAAATAGATGCATTTAAGAGAAATCTAGATAAATATACGAGGTAAAAAGTTGGATATGTTGATTGGGTGAGATGAAGTAAGGTAGGAAGACTAGTGTGGAGCATAAGCACTGGCACATACCTGTTGGGCTGAGTGGCCTGTATTGTGCTATAGATTCTATGTAATTTCAGATAGGATGTTAAACCAAGGCCCCATCTGCTCTCTCAAGTGGATGTAAAAGATCCCACGGCACTATTTCGAAGAGGGATCAGGGAAGTTATCCCCAGTGTTCTGGCCAATGTTTATCCTTCAACCAACATAACAAAAACAGATTATCTGGTCGTTATCACATTACTGTTTGTGGGAGCTTGCTTGTGTACAAATTGGCTGCTGCATTTCCCACATTACAACAGTGACTACACTCCAAAAGTACTTCATTGGCTCTAAAGCGCTTTGAGATGTCCGGTGGTCGTGAAAGGCACTATATAAATCCAAATTTTTCTTTTCTATGTAATTTTACCAGAACTAAAGTATATTAGACAAAAACTAAAAACATATCGAGAGTGAAGCTTTTAAAGTGGTCCCTGCTCATGACAAAATCTTTACAGGTCTCTTTGGTAAACCATGTTAGTTTGTTTATAAAGGCAGTGCAATAATTTACAATCATAGTATTGGGAGTGAAGTAATGAATGCCTGGTCTATCTCTTGATTCTTCCCAAAAATCTTGCTGAGTACTTTTTCCTCAAAATAATGTCATGTCCTGCAGGGAATATCGTGTTGAGATAGAGGATCAGCCATGATTATATTGAATGGTGGTGAAGACTTGAAGGGCCGAATGGCCTACTTCTGCTCCTATTTTCTATGTTTCTAATATATATTTTCATAGATTATAGCTTATAACTAAGCCTCTTCTTCATTTTAAAAGATTAAAAAAAAACTAAATCCCAGTAACTGGTCTTTCCTTTTCTTTCTTTTCTTTATTCCAGATTTTCTTATATTCTGATAATAATTATTGTGTTATGAAACCTCAGTGACAGCTTTTGCCCTGACCATTGTTTTCTCAGTAAGATTATTTTACTTGCAGATTTAGGACTGACAGATCCCCAGGACCTGATGGTTTCCACCCCAGGGGTTTAAAGAAAGTAGGTGAAGAAATTGCAGATGATTTATCCATAATCTTTCAAAGCACTCTAGATTCAGAAATTGTCCCTTTAGATTGGAAAATTTCAAATGTAATTCTTATTTAAGAAAGGTGAGAGAGAGAGAGAGAGAGAAGAGAAAGCAGGAAATTTGAGACTTTAGGCTAACATCTGTTGTGGGGAAATTATTGGAATCTATAATTAAGGACAGAGTGATGAGCACTTAGAGAAATTTGATCTAATCAGAGAGAGTCAGCATGGATTTGTAAACAGTAGGTTATGTCTAACAAGCCTAATTGAATTTGTTGAGGAAGTAACTAAAGTAGTAGAGAAGGAAATGTCTGGATATAGTTTATATGGACTTTCAGAAGGCATTTAATAAAGTTCCACATACGAGACTGTTGGCTAATGTTAAAGCTCATGGAATTAAAGGCAAAATATTGACCTGGTTAGGAGATTAGTTGGGTGGTAGAATACAGAGAGTAGTCCAAAAGGCTAATGGAATGTTAGCCTTTATAACCAGAGGGCTAATATATAAAGAGGAGGAAGTTTTAAAATGATTGCCTTTTATTATATTTTATATTTTAGACACATTGGAATGTGGTAGATATTGTCAAAACGTTTGTTGCTGTTGGGGAGGATTTAAACGAATAGGGCAGGGGGATGGGAACGTATGCAGGGAGCCAGAGGAAAGTAAAATGGGGTCACAAGCAAAAGGTATAAAGGAGAAAATTAAAAGTGGAGGGCAGAAAAATCAAAGGCAAAAATCAAAACGGGCCACATTACAACATAATTCTAAAAGGACAAAAAGAGTATTAAAAAAACAAGCCTGAAGGCTCTGAGCCTCAATGCGAGGAGCATGCATAATAAGGTGGATGAATTAACTGCGCAGATAGCTGTTAACGGATATGATGTAATTGGGATTACAGAGACATGGGTCCAGGGTGACCAAGGCTGGGAACTCAACATTCAAGGGTATTCACTATTCAGGAAAGATAGACTGAAAGAAAAAGGAGGTGGGGTAGCGTTGTTAGTTAAAGAGGAGATTAACGCAATAGTAAGGAAGAAAATTAGCGTGGATGAGGTGGAATCTGTATGGGTAGAGCTGCGGAACACCAAAGGGCAGAAAACGCTAGTGGAAGTTGTGTACAGACCACCAAACAGTTATAGTGAGGTTGGGGATGGCATCAAACAGGAAATTAGGGATGCGTGCAATAAAGGTACAGCAGTTATCATGGGTGACTTTAATTTTTTATATAGATTGGGCTAAACAAACTGGTAGCAATACGGTGGAGGAAGATTTCCTGAAGTGTATAAGGGATGATTTTCTAGACCAGTATGTCGAGGAACCAACTAGAGAGCTGGCCATCCTAGACTGGGTGATGTGTAATGAGAGAGGATTAATTAGCAATCTTGTTGTGCAAGGCCCCTTGGGGAAGAGTGACTGTAATATGGTAGAATTCTTCATTAAGATGGAGAATGATACAGTTAATTCAGAGACTAGGGTCCTGAATTTAAAGAAAGGTAACTTCGATAGTATGAGACATGAATTGGCTAGGATAGACTGGCGAATGACACTTAAAGGGTGACAGTGGATAGGCAATGGCAGACATTTAAAGATTACATGGATGAACTTCAAGAATTGTACATCCCTGTCTGGTGTAAAAATAAAACAGGGAAGGTGGCTCAACCGTGGCTTACAAGGGAAATTAGGGATAATGTTAAATCCAAGGAAGAGGCATAAAAATTGGCCCAAAAAAGCAGCAAACCTGAGGACTGGGAGAAATTTAGAATTCAGCAGAGGAGCACAAAGGGTTTAATTAGGTGGGGAAAAATAGAATATGAGAGTAAGCTTGCAGGGAACATAAAAAACTGACTGCAAAAGCTTCTACAGATACGTGAAGAGAAAAAGATTAGTGAAGACAAATGTAGGCCCCTTACAGTCAGAATAAGGTGAATTTATAATGGGGAACAAAAAAATGGCAGACCAATTGAACAAATACTTTGGTTCTGTCTTCATGAAGGAAGACACAAATAACCTTCCGGAAATACTAGGGGACCGAGGGTCTACCGAGAAGGAGGAACTAAAGGAAATATTTATTAGTCAGCAAATTGTGTTAGGGAAACTGATGAGGTTGAAGGCCGATAAATCCCCAGGGCGTGATAGTCTGCATGCCAGAGTACTTAAGGAAGTGGCCCTAGAAATAGTGGATGCATTGGTGGTCATTTTCCAACATTCTATAGACTCTGGATCAGTTCCTTTGGACTGGAGGGTAGCTAATGTAACTGCACTTTTTAAAAAAGGAGGGCGAGAGAAACAGGGAATTATAGACCGGTCAGCCTGACATTGGTGGTGGGGAAAATGTTGGAATCAATTATTAAAGATGTAATAGCAGCGCATTTGGAAAGCAGTGACAAGATCGGTCCAAGTCAGCATGGATTTATGAAAGGGAAATCATGCTTGACAAATCTTCTAGAATTCTTTGAGGATGTAACTAGTAGAGTGGACAAGGGGGAGCCAGTGGATGTGGTGTATTTAGAATTTCAAAAGGCTTTTGACAACGTCCCACACAAGAGATTAGTGTGCAAAATTAAAGCACATGGTATTGGGGATAATGTACTGATGTGGATAGAGAACTGGTTGGCAAACAGGAAACAAAGAGTAGAAATAAATGGATCCTTTTCAGAATGGCAGGCAGTGATTAGTGGGGTACCACAAGGTTCGGTGCTGGGACACCAGCTATTTACAATAATGATTTAGACGAAGGAATTGAATGTAATATCTCCAAGTTTGCAGATGACACTAAGCTGGGTGGCAGTGTGAGCTGTGAGGAGAAAGCTAAGAGGCTACAGGGTGACTTAGACAGGTTAGGTGAGTGGGCAAATACATGGCAGATGCGGTATAATGTGGTTAAATGTGAGGTTATGCACTTTGGTGGTAAAAACAGGAAGGTAGATTATTATCTGAATGGTGGCAGATTAGTAAAAAAAGAGGTGCAACGAGAGCTTGGTGTCATGGTACATCAGTCATTGAAAGTTGGTATACAGGAACAGCAGGCGGTAAAGGCGGCAAATGGCATGTTGGCCTTCATAACAAGAGGATTTGAGTATCGGAGCAGGGAGGTCTTACTGCAGTTGTACAGGCCCTTGGTGAGGTTACACCTTGAATATTGTGTAGAGTTTTGGTCTCCTAATCTGTGGAAGGACATTCTTGCTATTGAGGGAGTGCTGCGAAGGTTCACCAGACTGACTCCTGGGATGACAGGACTGACATATGAAGAAAGACTGGATCGACTAGGCTTATATTCAATGGAATTTAGAAGATTGAGAGGGGATCTCATAGAAACATTTAAAATTCTGACGGGATTGGACAGGTTAGATGCAAAAAGAATGTTCCCGATGTTGGGGGAGTCCAGAACCAGGGGTCACAGTCTAAGGAGAACGGTAAGCCATTTATGAGTGAGATGAGGAGAAACTTCTTCACTCAGAGAATTGTGAACCCGTGGAATTCTCTACCACAGAAAGTTGTTGAGGCCAGTTTGTTAGATATATTCAAAAGGGAGTTAGATGTGGCCCTTACGGCTAAAGGGATCAAAGAGTATGGAATGAAAGCAGGAATAGAGTACTGAAGTGCATGATCAGCCATGATCATATTGAATGGTGGTGCAGGCTCGAAGGGCCGAATGGCCTACTCCTGCACCTATTTTCTATGTTTGTACAGTTAGATAGATTTAAGTAATTGACTTGGGCATTCAATAAGTTTAAAGTGTCTTAGCTTAAATTTATTGCTCAAGTTTTGGAGGGGAACATGAACCCACAATCTCCTGACTCAGAGGTGAGACACTGCTAAGCTGATAGCATACACTCATCAGTCTCTCATGGTGTTGCACGCAGGGGATCGAGATCAAGCATAGTCATTGAAGGTTGGCATGCAGGTACAACAGGCGGTGAAGAAGGCAAATGGTATGTTGGCCTTCATAGCTAGGGGATGCGAGTACAGAAGCAGGGAGGTCTTACTGCAGTTGTACAGGGTCTTAGTGAGGCCTCACCTGGAATATTGTGTTCAGTTTTGGTCTCCTAATCTGAGGAAGGACATTCTTGCTATTGAGGAAGTGCAGCGAAGGTTCACCAGACTAATTCCAAGGATGGCTGGACTGTCATATATGAGGAGAGACTGGATCAACTGGGCCTTTATTCACTGGAGTTTAGACGGATGAGAGGGGATCTCATAGAAACGTACAAGATTCTGACCGGACTGGATAGGTTAGGTGCGGGTAGAATGTTCCCAATGTTGGGGAAGTCCAGAACCAGGGGACACAGTCTTAGGATAAGGCCATTTAGGACTGAGATGAGGAGAAACTTCTTCACTCAGAGTTGTTAACCTGTGGATTCCCTGCCGCAGAGTGTTGTTGATGCCAGTTCATTGGATATATTCAAGAGGGAGTTAGATATGGCCCTTACGGCCAAGGGGATCAAGGGGTATAGAGAGAAAGCAGGAAAGGGGTAACGAGGGAAAGATCAGCCATGATCTTATTGAATGGCTGTGCAGGCTCGAAGGGCCGAATGGCCTACTCCTGCACCTATTTTCTATGTTTCTATATTTCTAAGTGACGTGGAATTAAGGTGCAGGCAATACTTAGAACAGGGTGTGCAGATGTAATTCAGTATCCCTTCAAATTCATACATCCTGTTATTATTTGTATCTAATACTTTGATTTACTATTATTATTTATAGTTAAATAGCAAAACTTAGCCAAGGTCATTTCCGCTTTGGGCGCTATTGAGAAATTGGGCACAAATTGTGTTGGTTAGGTTATGGTTCAAGTTTCTGCTAAAGTTCATTTGCATAATCACAAATGTAAAATCTTCTATGAAACAGAGCAATTGGTCAGTGTAATAAGTTGTTTGTTATTTTTCTTTGTATTAAAAAATATTCTTTAATATAGTTAAGAGTGGTAACCTAGTGCAGTTTCATCAATGCAGCTGAAAATGGGTTTATTACAAAAAGTAAGTATTTTTAATAAGAGTATCTAATCCTCCACCTGTGAGTAACCCGAGTTTAATTCACTGAAAATGAATTAAAAGCTATACAATACCATTTGCTAATTTCATTGGTGTACACTGGTCAGTTTCTTAGTAAATTAAATAATCTTGAATACAGAAAAACTTTTAAAACCCGCCTCCCAGTGCCTGTGCGCCTAAGAAAACAGGCTCAATTTGAAGACTCTCCTCGAATGGGTGCAATTGGTAGAAACTCGGCAACCTCTTTTCTTCGATCTGGGGCGGGGCCATTTTTGTGGGCGGGCTGGCTTCGGGAAAAATGATTTCTAAACCAGCATTAAAGATCGCAGAATCTCGATTTATGCTTGATGTAACTTGCGTTTAAAATTCCCCGATCTTTTGCATTAGTTTGGCCCGGATTGCACTGAAAACTAACACAAACTAGCAGAAGTCTGGGAAGGAGAGCACAAACTCAGAACAGAGTTCCTAATTAAGGCTGCATGTAGTGACACCAATATTTCACGGCCAGAATGGAGTGATTGGGTAATTCCCCTGTCAATCACGTCTGCTGTAAGTGACTGAGATTGATTTTATGCACATAATTTGCATGATGTAAATATCCACTCTGCATTTGCTAGAGAAAAAAAACCCTACTTTTATCGGGAGACTTTGCTGTAGTTTCAGTCGTGAGTTTTGTTTGCTGTAGTTTGTAGAGATTATTTTTAAATAGACTGTTTGCTGAGTAAATAGTTTGCTGTAAAGCACTGCTTAAATAGACTCTGTTTGCTGTTTACAGAGTAAATAAACTTTGCTGTAAAAAGTCCTGCTGTAAGACCCACCTACCTTCAACTGGCTGACACATTGGTGACAATACTCACATGATCTATTGAAAAAATAAATCTTTGTTACGAGTTTCTCCTTGTTGGACGTTGTGTAATATTCCAGTAATTGGGCTGCTTCTCCATGAATGTTACTTCCAGAATTCCATGGAGGAGCAAGACATTGTTTTGATGAAAGGTTGAAAAAACAGGGAACACAATTAAACCAATGAGAAGGTTAGGAGTAAGAAAAGAAAAGTGAACCTTTTTCTCAAAATGATAATAAAGGGAATAAGTTAACTGGGAAATGGGAAAACCATTGAAACAGCCAGTAAAAATGTGTGCGAGTGGCAATTGGGTGTGTTACTGGAGCAAGGGTGGACTGGCCAAACTGGTGAATTTCTTTAGTGCCCCCGTGATTGGTTCCCCAGTGCTGTATTATTGCCCGCCCCCTTTTTCCATGAGAATTCCAACGAATCCTCTGCCCTTTCGGAGGAAGACAAAGGAGTAATTGAGGATATGATGAGAAAGTGGGTAAGTGGAGTATCTGTCCATAAGGGTTGTTCTTTTACTTATAAAATATTTTTGTAGTGTAGTTACTGTTGTAATGTAGAGTTGTTGTTAAATTATAACAGTAACTACACTCCAAAAGTATTTAATTGGCTTTAAAGCACTTTAATACGTCCTGAGGTCATTATAATGGTGCCATATAAATGGAGATAGGAATCTGATTGCAATCCAATCCAATCATCATTCTTGTTCTTGATATATAACATTTCTGTTGTACATTGAAATAAATGTTTTTAAAGGGCAGTGGCAGGGTTTGCTGTATAAGTGATACCTTGCAGGGAGGAATATAAACAAGTATGAACTTCATTTAGTCATACTCAAAACCTGATATTGTTATTAATCCGTCCAAGATTTTTGCTGCTTTGTGTAATATATACACATCATATGGTATATTTTATGTAATATCCGTGTGTTATGGATTGTTTAAATTTATGTTCATTACATTTTGTGAAGTATATACTATGCATTGCAATATGTACAGCATATTCCAGTTATAGTTTGGATAATATAAACAAGTTATGTACAGATATTTCATTATATAAGATATGCAATTTGTTTTGTGTGTAGAATTCCTTTGAAATTATACTGTCTAACTGTTTTTCACCCTCGTTGCCCTCCATTGTGTGGACTGTGGTGAGTAATATCAGCAAAATGAGGCGTAGTAAAGCATGGGCCTTACGCTAAATATCAGTAAGACAAAGGTGCTCCACCAGCCTGTCCTCGCCGCACGACACTGCCCCCCAGTCATCAAGATCCATGACGTGGCCCTGGACAACGTGGACCACTTCCCTTATCTCAGGAGCCTCCTACTAACAAGAGCAGACATTGATGACGAGATCCAACACCGCCTCCAGTGCACCAGTGCAGCCTTCGGCCACCTGAGGAAAAGAGTGTTTGAAGACCAGGCCCTCAAAACTGTCACCAAGCTCATGGTCTATAGGGCTGTAGTAATACCTGTCTTCCTGTATGGCTCAGAAACATGGACCATGTACAGTAGACATCTCAAGTCACTGGAGAAATATCACCAACGATGTCTCCGCAAGACCCTACAAATCCCCTGGGGGGTCTGACGCACCAACGTTAGCGTCCTTGACCAGGCCAACATCCTGAGCATTGAAGCTCTGACCACACTTGATCAGCTCCGCTGGGCAGGCCACATAGTTCGCATTCCAGGCACGAGACTCCCAAAGCAAGCGCTCTACTCGGAACTCCTTCAAGGCAAACGAGCCAAAGGTGGGCAGTGGAAACGTTACAAGGACATCCTCAAAGCCTCCCTGATAAAGTGTAACATCCCCACTGACACCTGGGAATCCCTGGTCAAAGACCACCCTAAGTGGAGGAAGTTCATCCGGGAGGGCGCTGAGCTCCTCGAGTCTCGTCGCCGAGAGAATGCAGAAATCAAGCACAGGCTGCAGAAAGAGCGTGCGACAAACCAGCCCCACCCACCCCTTCCTTCAATGACTATCTGACCCACCTGTGACAGAGATTGTGGCTCTCGTATTGGACTGTACAGCCACCTAAGAACTCATGTTAAGAGTGGAAGCAAGTCTTCTTCGATTCTGAGGGACTATCTATGATGATTACAAGCCTTTGTGCTGAAAACAAATGGGGATAAAACTCAAAGCTGCCACTAAGCCAAGATTGATCTGAATGGTGGATCCATGGTGTTGATGTTTCTGACGCTTTAAACAGTTATGCTCAGGTAGGTGTTTAGATGCAGCCTTGGATGTTCCAGGTAAGTGAAGCCACAGGGCCCTGGGAAACTGATTACACTGTTAACAAATCAGCAATGTTTCATTGGCAGCCCAACAGTACACTGGTGATAATGTGCAATGTCATAGAGACGGGCTGCAGTACAATGTGAGGAACAATTTTCTGTGTGGAGGCTTCCAAATTTTGGTTGGGTCATGGGGGAAGGCCTGATCCTTCCACCCCCATAGAAGGTGGAGGAGGTACCATTGAATGAGTCAGCTTGGTGCTGCTGTTCCACAGCTCGATGTAGCTGGTTACAGGGGGCCGAGTTCAGATCAGCTCTGCCTGCTCTCTCGGCTGTTCGAAGGTTGTGTAACAGCAGGAAGCACCAAAAGAGGAGTGAAAAATGAAAAAGAAAACTAATGTTTAGATTCAGAAATCCTCAGTTTCTTTTCTCATATATCTGCCGTTTAGATTTGAATTCCTTCAGTGTGTTCAAACTTATAAACAATTCCTTTAATGCAACATTTTGTGATTTTGTGACTGGTACAGCTTACACTTTGTGTTTTATTTTCAGCATATTACCAGGTTATTGTGCACTGTAGCCAGTGGCTATATAATAAATCAGAATATTACAGAATAACAGCAGGTTTTTTTGTAATAAATATACTATATTATTTGTGAAGGCTAAGATGCCTCTGTTTTTGTAATTATATATTGACTGAGTTGAAAACAGATCCAGCATGACTGGTGTTACTATCTGAATCTCTTGATTAGATTGCTCCCTTCTACATATTCCCAAACATCTTTTAAATGTATAAAATATAAGATATAAACTAGGGTAAATTGCAAAACAGTAATACATCAGTGAATTCAGATGATGTTATAAACCACAGTCCTAAGTGGTTTGTCATTGTCATCTGAATATTAAGACGCGTTACTACCTTGAAATACATTCCTGCCTGTGTTATATAGAAAAAGAGTCCTTTCTTATAGCTTTTTACTCAATAAAGCTGGCCAATCTTATCATTCAGTACAGGGATAGTAAATCTATTTCCATGATCAGCACGCTCCTGTAATGTCATCACATGGCTCATACTGAAGATTTATCATGGATTGATAATAAAATTTCATTTCACGCAATGTTACAGGATAATCCTTGTATATCTATTAATATAGTTATAGAATTTTTGTCCATTGCGTACCTGTGTCCATCACACCACACACATCATACTTGAAATGCAAAGTACCTGTAACACTTGCACTTGATCGGCTCAAATTTGACTTGCATAAAACGATCTCAATAATGATTAGCATTATATGGTGCCTTTAATCCAATAAAATGCTTCACAGAGTTGAAAACAGAGATTGAGAATTGAAGGGAGAAGAGGGGAGGTGACCAAAGGCATAGACAAAAAACTAGGTTTTGAGGAGGCTTTTGAAGGAAGAGAGAGAAGTAACAGGGTTGCGGAGTTTACCTGTAACATGACATGCTGATGCTAAGATCTTTGGTCAAGAAAGTTTCAAATTAGCTTATTCTTTTCTTATGTTTTACAATCTTGTCACTTACCAGAAAATTCACACCCATTTGCTATCCTACATCAAGAGCTGCTTCAACCTGTGAAACAAGAATAGCTCCATTTATTTATGCACTATGGTATGTTAGAGCTACAAATCTATTGGTTTTTCTACTTAGAATCATAGAATGGTTACAGCACAGAAGGAGGCCATTTGGCCCATTGAGCCGATGCCGGCACTCTGCAAGCGCACTTCAGCTAGTCCCACTCCCCTGCTCTTTCCCCGTCAATTTTTTTTCCTTCAGGTACTTATCCAATTCCCATTTGAAAGCCATGATTGAGTCTGCCTCCACCACCCTTTCAGGCAGTACATTTCAGATCCTACCCACTCGCTGTGTAAAAAAGATTTTCCTCATGTCGCCTTTGGTTCTTCGGCCAATTACCTTAATTCTGTGTCCTCTGGTTCTCGACCCTTCCACCAATGGGAACTGTTTCAATCTATTCTGTCCAGACCCCTCTTGATTTTGAACACCTCTATCAAATCTCCTCTCACCCTTCTCTGCTTTAAGGAGACCAACCCCAGCTTCTCCAGTCTATCAACGTAACTGAAGTCCCTCATTCCTGGAATCATTCTTGCTTACTGAAAACACAATTTATTTTCTAGGAAACAGTCAAGAAAACACTGAGCAGATCTCTTATATCTTTCCAAATACTTTCTGTGGAGATGCACAATGCTTCCCCACTCCCACAGCCCAGTAACCCCCAGCCATTTTAAATAGTATGACCTTCGACTCACCATGAGCAGCACCACATGAGATCTGCTAAAATTCTTAATTTGGCTGCCATTCGTGATATTACTTGATTTACTTCGTAGATTTTACTTGTTCCATGGAAGGAACAATTTGATGGATAGAATAGTCTTTTATTTCTTTTTTTTTTCCCCCATTCATTTCTGTGATGTCAAGATTATAATGATATGATGGAAAAAAAATCTATAATTATAGTGCATCACGCGACCATTGAAATAACTGACCTTCTAACTTGCTTTGGACTAAATGATTAATGAGCACATTATTATGCAGTTTGTATGTTTCAGTATTAAGTTCCATATAAATTAATAGCTGTGATATGCTGTTAAAGGAATCTGAAGTGTTTGTGGGATGTGTTTAGCTGTAAAGTAATACATAGCCACTACTCAAAGTATGCTGGATTTGCATTCTTGAAGCATCAGGTATCATTGCATGATAATATCTAGTCATGATGCACTGCTACATCATCTTATAAAGTATTTCAATTTGCGGTCAGTGTTTAACACCTTTTGTATCTCTTTTTTTTACTAATATACATATTTTCTTCCCTGCCGCACATTGGTTGAGAGAGCAAATCATGAACGGTTTCCAGTCCTCTTTCAATATACTCATAAGAAGTGACACAAAAGTGGCAGTATAACTCTGGTGTCAGGTCCTCATCATAATGGAACATAGGAACAGGAGTAGGCCATTCAGCCCCTGGAGCCTGTTCCGCCATTCAATGAGATCATGGCTGATCTGTATCTTAACTCCATCTACACGCCTAGGTGCTCCGCTCGTGCCCAGAGTTCCGTTATCACTTCACCTCAGTGCTGGTCAGACTGAGGTTTGTCTGCAGTATATGTAGGCTAAGTGCCTATTTTAGTCAGTAGATACCAGTCCCAGTTCAATATCTGTAATAAAAATAGAAGTTGCATTTATATAGTGCCTTATCACATCCTTAGGATATCGCAAAATATTGTCCAACCAATGAAGTAATTTGAAGTGCAGTCACTGTTGCTGTGTCGGAAAATTTAACTGCAGCTTTAATTGAGTTCTGAATAAACCATCTCTGTTACGACATTAAAATAAATACCAGAATTAATGAAAAAACCAACCCAGAAACTTAGTGACAGGAGCTTCATTTGAACAGGTTCAGTGTCATCCAAACTCAAAGCCAGAACCGCATTAAGAATTCTTGGCCGTTGGGCACCAAGAACATTTGGGTCCCCCTCCCTCCACCCCCTCGCTGCACAACTGCCCACCCCCAATCTATCAAAACACTGCTCACAAGGCTTTTAGAAGTTCTTGCACCGAGTCTTCCTTCCCTGCTGTGAGACCCTGACAATATCTTCCACTCTTCTTAGGTCTCTGCTCACAGGCTTCTTCCATCATGTCTTCCCATTGCTGAGACCATGTGCAGGCTGCAAGGTGCAGGCTGCAAGGCACAGGCACGACCATAGTCAGCTACCTAACCCTCCCCAAGGTTCAAATTCCAATCACTGCCTGCCATACATTACAGTTAATGTAATCAGCAGATAGCGCTGTTTAAGTCTATGGTGAGCTGTATTTATGGGACCCTTGGCACGATCCTCATATTTGGCCGAGACTTCTGGTCCATGTGTTAATGTAGCCTTGCTCTAGGCTTCATGAAACTGTTCCCAATTATTGGTTCTTAATTTTTTGATCAAAAGTTTTAAACATTGCTTGTTTACCTGATTGGACATATTTCTATTTGTCCTGTTAATTAATCATAATGGCGTCACAACCAAGTTTAAAAAAAATGGATTTTCGGGATGTGGTTTCGCTGGTGAGGCCAGCATTTATTCCCCATTCCTAATTGTCCTTGAGAAGATAGTGGTTGGCCGCCGCCTTGAACCCCTGCAATTATTCTTTGCAGTGGTTTGATATAACCGTTAGATGACTTCAGAGGACACTTAAGAGTCAAAAGCTGGCATGGAACTGGAGTCACATGTAGGCCAGACTGGGTAAGGATGGCAGCTTCTTTTCTAAAGGACATTAGTGAACCATTTACGACAATCTTTATTGGTACCAGCTTTTTATTTACACAATTTCCTAAACTGAACTCAAATTATCAAGCTGCAGATTTGAACTCCTATTCTCAGGATTATTAGTCCAGGCCTCTGGATTACTGTTGCAGTAACATAACCACTGTGCTACCACACTCCTGTTGTGTATCACAAAGTGGATATTAGGAAAAGAAAGCTGTGAGTTGTGATTGTTTTTAGGCATTATGCGTTGTATCTTACATGGTTATTCTCTGTACTTTAGCACACATCTATCTGGATAAAAACATTTCTTGTTTTGAAACTTCTCGTTCTGGGATCAGTAAAACGTGTGGTTCGTCATTCTATAATATCCTGATTTTAACAATTAAGCTTTGTAACACACAACGATTCATTGTAAAGAAAAATAGTAACTATTTAAGAAAGCATATACTTTAACACATAGAATTAGATTCTAAAAAGTGTTGCTCTTTCAAGATGGACTTTACGTACTACACTGATCACTAAGAATATTGCAGCCGTAAAGCTTGGGCTAGGAGTTTGTTTTGAAATGCCAGGCTATTTCTGTACAATAGGAATGACTGCAAAGTGGTCAGTATATTGGAACTCTGCATAATAGGAATGGCTGGGATTTGGGTTGTACATTGGAAGTGTGTATAATAGGAATGACTGACATGATTAACATTGGCAACAATGGAAATGTCTTGACAGTAATCTCTGATTATATCTTTTGATTCAAAGTGTTACCATAAAGTTTAGTAGCCAGTTACAATAAAATGTGAGGCTCTTATTACAAAACATCTCAATATTCTGATGCACTCGGCTGCTCTTAAGTTTTTTTCTCCTGCCTTGTGGAAGCATTGACTCTTTGCTGGTATGTGATTCTATTGGCAGTCACACTCCAGTATCTCGCCAGAGTCACCAGTGTCTGAGCCTTGACACTGAGTGCCAGCAGGCTGTTTGATCACAGGGTATATCATAGCTGAGTCTGACCCTGTACTCACCGAATGTCCACACACGTGCACACCCAGTCGAGGCCACTGGATAGATTCAGGGTTGGCCTGTTTACTTCTCTCTAACATGCAGGGCTGAGGCACTTGTATTACATGCAGGGATCAGTTAACTTGGTACAGTCTGGAGAGCAAACCTGGAACTTTCTTGGTCAGTATGTCTCAATTGGCCTCTCTCCCCTCTCATTTTCCTTCTTTTTTAGAGCTCTAGGAATTTCTGTGGTGTATTCTGTTATGTATTTAACCCCTTGCAACCTGTATTACACTATCACCAGAGGGCCTACCTGTTGAAGTCCCAAGGGATCCCAGCATATAAGCAGGCCACCCACGAGGTACCTGCACTCTGGAGTCTTATTAAAGGAGCTAAGGTCACACTTGCTCATTATACACAGTACTCAGTTTCATCCTTTATTGCGAGCATAGCAATTGGTGACGAGGTAACGAACAACTGCGCAAAAATGCAAAGAACAGTTGGTATCCTGGAGAAGTTCTCCGAAGGGGACGATTAGGAGGCCTTCGTGGAGAGACTCGACCAATACTTTGTGTCCAACGAGCTGGAAGGAGACGAGGACGCTACCAAATGAAGGGTGATCCTCCTAATTGTCTGTGGGGCAACAACCTCTGGCCTCATGAAGAACCTCCTAGCTCCGGCAAAACCAACAGAGAGATCTTATGAAGAATTGTGTATGTTGGTCCGAGAGCACCTAAATCCTAAGGAAAGCGTTTTGATGGCGAGATATCGGTTCTACACGTGTCAACGATCGGAGGGCCAGGAAGTGGCGAGGTATATTGCCGAACTAAGGCGCCTCGCAGGACATTGTGAGTTTGAGGGATTCCTAGAACTATTGCTTAGAGACTTTTTTGTACTGGGCATTGGCCATGAGACAATCCTTCGCAAACTGTTGACTGTAGAAACTCTAAACCTAAGTAAAGCCATAACGATAGCCCAGACACTTATGTCCACCAGCGACAACACCAAACAGATTTCGCAGAGTGAAGAAGTTTCGGGCAGTATTGTGCATAAAGTAGCATCGGTTTCGTGCAGAAATATACATGGCAGAACGTACACACTGGCTATTGCTGCCCGACCTCAGATGACCCAGAGTCCGCCATCAATCGTTAATGCGAGGCAGTTAACACCTTGTTGGTGTTGTGGAAGTGATCATCGGCCCCATCAGTGCCGCTTCAAGCACTATGTGTGCAATGGTTGCAGAACAATGGGACACCTCCAGCGAGTGTGCAGGCAAGCTGCAAACCACCACGTTGCAGTGGAAGATCGATCCACTGTGGATCAGGCTGAATTGGAGACTCATACCAAGGAAGCAGAAGTGTACGGGGTACACACATTCACTACAAAATGTCCACCAATAGTGCTGAAAGTTGAACTGAACGGTATTCCAATATCTATGGAACTGGACAGGGGCACAAGTCAGTCCATAATGAGTAAAAAGGCCTTCAACAGGCTGTGGGGCAAAAAGGCACACAGGCCCAAGCTCGGCCCCATTCACACCAAAATAAGGACTTACACCAAGGAACTAATCCCCATAATTGGCAGTGCAGAAGTCAAAGTCTCCTATAACGGAGCAGTACACGAACTCCCGCTGTGGATTATGCCAGGGGATGGCCCCACGTTGTTTGGCTGGGAAAAATCCGCTGGAACGGGGATGACATCCGAGCGCTTTTGTCCGTCGATGATGCCTCATGTGCCCAGGTTCTGAGCAAGTTCCCATCGTTGTTCGAGCCAGGCAGTGGAAGCTTCACGGAGGCGAAAGTGCAGATTCATTTGGTTCCCGGTACGCGACCCATCCATCGCTAGGCACGGGCGGTACCATACATGATGCTTGAGAAAGTGGAAATTAAGCTGGACAGGCTGCAGCGAGAAGGCATCATCGCACCGGTGGAATTCAACGAGTGGGCTAGTCAGATTGTCCCGGTACTTAAACAGGACGGCATGGTTAGAACTTGTGGGGGCTATAAAGTAACGATTAACCGTTTTTCGCTACAGGACCAGTACCCGCTGCCCAAACCTATTTTACGCGACCCTGGCTGGAGGGAAGACGTTCACCAAGCTGGACCTGACCTCGGCCTACATGATGCAGGAGCTGGAGGAGTCTTCGAAAGGCCTCACCTGCATCAACACACACAAAGGTCTGTTCATCTATAACCGGTGCCCGTTCGGAATTCGGTCGGCCGAGGCAATCTTCCAACGGAACATGGAGAGCCTGCTAAAGTCGATTCCTCGCACCATGGTTTTCCAGGACGACATACTGGTTACAGGTCGGGACACCGTTGAGCACTTGAAGAATCTGGAAGAGGTTCTTAGTCGGTTGGATCACGTGAGGCTCAGGTTGAAACGCTCGAAGTGTGTTTTCCTGTGCAGGAGGTCAAGTTCTTCGGAAGAAGAATCGCAGCAGACGGCATCAGACCCACCGATGCCAAGACGGAGGCCATCAAAAACGCGCCGAAACCACAGAACGTGATGGAGCTGCAGTCGTTCCTGTGATTCCTTAACTATTTCAGTAATTTTCTACCTGGGTTAAACATCCTGCTAGAACCTCTACATGTGCTACTGCGCAAGGGAGCCGATTGAGTATGGGGGCATTCACAAGAGGCTACCTTTAAGAAAGCCCGAAATCTGTTGTGCTCAAACAATCTGCTTGTTCTGTATAACGCTTGTAAAAAAATTAGTGGTAGCTTGCGATGCGTCATCATGTGGATTCGGGTGTGTGTTACAACAGGCTAACGAATCGGGGATCTTGCAACCGGTCGCTTATGCGTCCAGGACTTTGTCCAAGGCCGAAAGCGCCTACAGCATGATTGAAAAAGAGGCTCTGGCGTGCGTTTACGGGGTAAAAAAAATGCACCAGTACTTATTTGGCCTCAAGTTTGAGCTTGAAACTGACCACAAGCCGCTCATATCGCTGTTCTCTGAGAGCAAAGGGATTAACACCATTGCCTCTGCCCGCATCCAAAGATGGGCGCTCATGCTGTCGGCATACAACTATGTAATTCGCCACAGACCGGGCACAGAGAGCTGCGCTGATGCTCTCAGTCGGCTGCCATTGCCCACCACCGGAGTGGAAATGGCACAGCCAGCGGACTTGTTCATGGTCATGGAGGCATTCGAGAACGAAAAGTCCCCCGTTACAGCCCGCCAGATCAGGACCTGGACCAGCCAGGATCCTTTACTGTCCTTGGTAAAAAAAAAAACTGTGTCCTCCATGGGAGCTGGTCCAGTGTCCCAGCAGAGATGCAGGAGGCGATTAAGCCATTCCACAGGCTCAAAGACGAAATGTCCTTGCAGGTGGACTCTGTTGTGAGGCAATCGCATGGTCTTGCCCAAGAAAGGCAGAGATACGTTCATATGTGAACTGCACAGCACTCACCCAGGCATTGTTATGATGAAAGCCAGAGCCAGATCCCATGTGTGGTGGCCTGGCATCGACTCAGATTTAGAGTCATGCGTGCGCCAGTGCAACACTTGCTCTCAGTTGAGCAATGCACCCAGAGAGGCACTGCTAAGTTTGTGGTCATGGCCCTCCAAACCATTGTCAAGGATCCACGTGGACTATGCAGGCCCATTTCTAGGCAAAATGTTTTTGGTTGTCGCGGACGCTTACTCAAAATGGATTGAATGTGCGATAATGTCTGTAAGCACGTCCATGAACACTATTGAAAGCTTACGAGCCATGCTTTCCACGCATAACTTGCCTGATGTCTTAGTCAGCGACAACGCTGAATTCAAGGAATTCATGACCCGCAATGGGATCAAACACGTCACATCTGCCCCGTTCAAGCCCGCATCCAACGGCCAGGCAGAACGGACAGTTCAGATCATCAAGCAAAGCTTGAAACATGTGTTGGCAGGCTCCTTGCAGACCCGGCTGTCCCGAGTGCTGCTCAGGTACCGCACCAGACCCCACTCACACACCGGGGTTCCCCCAGCCGAGCTGCTCATGAAAAGGGCGCTAAAAACAAGGCTCTCTCTTGTCCATCCTGATCTGCATGATCACGTGGAGGGCAAGCGGCATCAACAAAGTGTGTACCATGACCGCGCAAATTTGTCACACGATGTTGAGCTCAATGATCCTGTGTTTGTGCTCAATTATGGACATGGTCCCAAATGGCTCGCTGGCACGGTCACAGCCAAAGAGGGGAGTAGGGTGTTTCAGTTCAAATTGGCCAATGGACAAACGCACAGAAAACATCTGGACCAAATAAAATTGCAGTTCACCAACAGCTACAAACAACCAAAGAAGACACCGCCAACTTTGACCCTCCAACACACACACAAGTGGCAACTGACATCATGGTTGACCACAAAACTGAACTCACCATCCCGAGCAGCCCAACAAGGCCAGCTGCCCAACAGCCCAGTGAAGAACTAACCAATTCACCCACACCCGCATTTATACCGAGACGATCGACAAGGGAGCGAAAAGCCCCAGATCGTCTTACTTATAAATAAGTGTACTGCTGACTTCACGGGGGAATGATGTTATGTATTTAACCCCTTGTAACCTGTATTACACTACCACCAGAGGGCCTACCTGTTGGAGTCCCAAATGATCCCAGCATCCCTTGGGAGCACGGGATATAAGCAGGCCACCCACGAGGTACCTGCACTCTCGAGTCTTATTAAAGGAGCTAAGGTCACACTTTCTCGTTGTACACAGTACTCAGTTTCATCCTTTATTGTGAGCATAGCATATTCTACTAAGTATTGAAATTAGGAACATTTTGTATCTGTGTGTGTGATGGGCAAATTGAACAATGTCCCATCATGTGACAAAGTTCCTTTCTAAATTCAATGCAATGATCCTCCTCACTCCTATGGGTTTGTTGACTAAAACATGCTACATTGAACTGTGCATTATCATCTGAGACCTGTGCCTTTTTAG
The DNA here is from genome assembly GCF_044704955.1 of Pristiophorus japonicus. Taxonomy (NCBI): domain Eukaryota; kingdom Metazoa; phylum Chordata; class Chondrichthyes; family Pristiophoridae; genus Pristiophorus; species Pristiophorus japonicus. The sequence goes on from NC_091993.1 coordinate 84,633,630, forward strand.
CTGGACCTGAATTTTTCCCCTGTACATTCGCGTGCGCATTTTGGCTGCCACTCTGGACCCAAGCCATTCGATACCTTTTCCATTTTTCCCCCTTTTTCCTTTTTCTCTTTATCTCTGCCTGGCCATTCTCTCCTGTCAACCATTGGTGACCGTGCCTTCTGTTGCCTAGGCCCCAAGCTCTGGAACTCCCTACCTAAACCTCTCCGCCTCTCTACCTCTCCTTTAAGATTCTCCTTAAAACATACCTCTTTGACTAAACTTTTGGTCACCTGCGCTAATTTCTACTTATGCGGCTCGGTGTCAAATTTTTATCGCATAATACTCCTGTGAAGCGCTTTGGGATGTTTCACTACGTTAAAGGTGCTATACAAGTACAAGTTGTTGTTGTTGCTGTCTTGCATAAGATTTTTGTTGTAATTTAATCTGGAGCCATTTTGCAGCACACTGGAGGGTCGGTTTCCTGACACCATCAGCAGAGGCTCACAGCAGCCTGCACATAATGGAATATGGCAGATGCATGGCCCAGATCTTTTCATCCATTGATTTCAATGGACAAAACCTGGGCAGCTCGCCTGCAATTCTCCGATAATCAGTGTCCGCTGTGGCTCAGTGGGTAGCACACTCGCCTCTGAGTCAGAAGATTGTGGGTTCAAGTCCCACTCCAGGGACTCGAGCACAAAAATCTAGGCCGACACTCCAGATGCTGAGGAAGTGTTGCACGGTCAGAGGTGCTGTCTTTCAGATGAGACGTTAAACCGAGGCCCCGTCTGCTCACAGATGGACGTAAAAGATCCCATGTCACTATTTCGAAGAAGAGCAGGAGAGTTATCCCTGGTGTCCTGGCCAATAGTTATCCCTCAATCAACATAACAAAAACAGATTATCTGGTCATTATCCCATTGCTGTTTGTGGGACCTTGCTGTGCGCAAATTGGCTGCCGCGTTTCCCACATTACAACAGTGACTACACTTCAAAAGAACTTAATTGGCTGTAAAGCTCTTTGAGATGTCCGGTGGTCATGAAAGGCACTATATAAATGCAAGACTTTCTTTCTATTGCTTGTGTACAAGGCCTCGCTGGCAGCATAGAGTATTGGAATGTTAACCCCTAAATGTGACTTGAATTTTCTTTTAAAATGGTGTTAATTTTCTTCAACGGCGTGTGAATCTGTTTCAGACAGTGTATTCCGATGTCAGTTTTGGATCTCCTATTCTGTTATCAATCCTTCTTAATTTAACCAAGGAATTCCAATGGAAATCTTCCCAGGTGGCTCCCTTCATGGCTCAGCTGGTAAATTCACAGCCCAGTGTGAAACTGGGTCATACAGAATAGGAAGGTCTCAGATTTTATTCCTGGTCTGTGACGAGTTAGCTGACCTCAGTCAGAGTGGTCGCAATTGGGCTGCATTGTCAAAATGGCATAGGATGAAATATAAATTACAACACGGAAACAGGCCGCTTGACCTAAGCAGTCCCCATCATTGGTTATTCTCCATATGAGCAATAGTCATAATCTAACCGGCCTGTCCTGCTCCCATATCCCTTTATTCCCCTTTCCTTCAACCATCTGTCTAACCTATTTTTAAATGTTAAATGTTGACACCAATCACTAAATCCGGTAGTCAATGATCCCTGTAATCTTTTTGGGGCCACGCAGCCCATTAAAAATACCGCACATGTGTGGGTTTACTATTTAAATGATGATAAGCTGACTGCGTGAGACCGCTGGAGTACTGCGCGCCCGCGTAACTTCGAGAACATTGCGGTAGTGCATTCCACTGCCTCACAACCCTCTGTGTAAGAAGATTTCTCCCCTGCTCTGTTGTAAATGTCTTACATTTAATCTTACATTAATGTCCCCCTCAATCAAGATCCCTCAACTGACAGAAACAGTCTGCTTCTATCTACTCGGTCCCATCCCTGCACAATGCTAAACACCGTTACCAAATCAGCCCTTAATCTACTCTGTTCTAACGAAAGCAACCCTAGCTTTTCCAAGTCTTTGTTTTGTACTCCCTCATACCAGGCAGCATTGTGCCCTCATTATTGACTCAACATCCTTCCTGTCGTGTGTCCAGAACTGCACACTCTTGTTTTACTAAGCTTTTATGTAGATTCACTATTATATCTCGACTTTTATATTTTATTACTTCTTGTCATAAAATCCATTAGTATTCTTTATGATCTTATGCACTTTAGGTGCTGTTTTTAATGCTTTGTGAATCTGAACCCCAAATGCCTGTGCTCTTCCACATGCCCAACTTTACCCTATTCTTTAACCAAAATCTACCACTTCACATCTATTGACATTGAATTTCATTTTTCACTGTTTTGCCCATTCCACCATCTTATTAATATCCTTTATCTGTTGTAAATCTCTGCCTTTGGTCTTTCAAATTATTTAGTGTGCCTTCTGTTTTAGTATTGTCTGCAAATTTCGACACAACGCCCTCTAGCTCTTTATCCCATGAGCCAGGTTGTCTTTCCATAACTGTTGCTAGGTTTCTCCAATTGGAATATACGGGTGTTGGATTGGGTTCCTCAGTGATATGCCGCCATGGTTAAATAGCCGGCTAATAATCGCTGTGTTAATTCATGCAAAACGAATATCCATTTGAGCAAGGTATCTGAGGGTGTCTGCTGCCTGATCTCCAAAGCCCAGCTAAAGACAGCATCTATAGGAGATGGGTGGAGAAAATACAGAGCAGCTGATCTATTCAGAAAACAATAATTTCCAGCATGTCCTTACGGGAGGTACAGTTTATTTCCCCATGGCCCACAGATTATTTATGTGACTTTGGCCTGCAGACCACAGGCTCTGCAGTATGTGGTTAATTTAACAAATTAAAACAAACAGAAAAATTTAAATGCATAAAATGGCATAGGAAAAGAACAAACTCTACATTATTTTGTGTTTGAAATGATCTTATAATTTAACTTTATGGGGAGGTGAAACTATTCTTGTGCGTCGGTGCAAAATGGACGATCGCGGATTTTTGCGAATGGCTTCAATGGAAAGAAAATTGGGCAGGGTGTAAAAGGGGTCGCCAATTCACTATCGCCTGTCTTTAGCCCCCAAATCTTTAAAACAAAACCATCAGTGCTAAGCTGTTAACTTCATCCTTACACTGGATTACCAAGAACCCTGCACCTCTTCCCTCCCCCACCCTAATGTAAACCTTTCCTGGGGAGAACAAAGAATGGCTAAAACACAAGGCACTTTCCAGTGCTGGTAGATTTCAGACCACGAATGGAGCTGCGATCATTGTGCGTCTGAGCGATGAGTTATTTGAGGATAAATAAGTTACCACACTTAGGGCTAGACTTTCCCTAAAGCCCCCCAGCTCCGGATTGCCGCCCCAAAAGACCGCTAATATTCTTCAAATAATGCTGGCGAAAAATTGCATAAAAAAGGAAAAAATACCGCCTGCCGAGAAAATGGATCTTACACATAGATTCTCGGTGGTTAAACACGATCCTGGGCAAAATGGGCAGTAAGTACTCAAATTTAGACCGAGGCTGCGGTTGGGCCTAGGGAGGGAGGAACACAGACAAAATGTTATTTTCACTGAAACAAAAAATAAAAATTCAGAAAAAATTCTCAAGACCTTTTTAACTTAATCGTCATAAGAGAATGTTAAAAGAATTATTTAAAAAACCCTTTAACTTACCTATCTTTGCAGGGGTACTTACCTACTGCCCAGCTCTGGCAGCTTTTCGTGGGTGTTTTTTTTTCGATCTTACCTACGGGTCACCGCTGAGACAAAACTCGGGCGGTGGCAGGTTTCTCGGCGGTGCACGTAGGTGGTCTGCTCCCCAGCGGTATTTTGAAAATGTTGGCAGAAGTCTTTTTAAAAAAAAAATGAAGTGGAAACTTTCGCCAGGTGGTTTTCCGCCGAAAACGAGCAGTACAGCCGAAAACGAGCAGTACCGGCAAGAAAACCGCCGAAAACGAGCAGTACCGGCGAGAATACCGCCGAAAACGAGCAGTACCGGCAAGAAAACCGCCGAAAACGAGCAGTACCAGCGAGAAAACCGCCGAAAACGAGCAGTACCGGCGAGAAAACCGCCGAAAACGAGCAGTACCGGCGAGAAAACCGCCGAAAACGAGCAGTACCGGCGAGAATACCGCCGAAAACGAGCAGTACCGGCGAGAATACCGCCGAAAACGAGCAGTACCGGCGAGAATACCGCCGAAAACGAGCAGTACCGGCGAGAATACCGCCGAAAACGAGCAGTACCGGCGAGAATACCGCCGAAAACGAGCAGTACCGGCGAGAAAACCGCCGAAAACGAGCAGTACCGGCGAGAAAACCGCCGAAAATGAAGAGGAAAGTCTAGCCCTAAGAAGCCTATTTTGACGAGCAGGTAAAATGTTCTGAGTTCTTGTTGTTGCTGGCTCTTTATAATTGTCCCGTTTAAATCTCTGCCAGTGACATACAGCAGCAGACTTCGAGCAGCTGTGCACTGAATAACTTATTGTGAAGAAATGCCCAGAACGTGGCTACATTAGCCAAGGAATGCTTTGCTTCCATATCTCACTTTGCGCCTAATGCCTAGAATAATAACAGTTTCTCCACTTACTAACTATCAGAATGAGCTTCTGTATTTGTTCCATGGGACAGGTGCTGCCTTCAGTGAGATGCTCTTACTTCTTTCTGACCAGTGCTTTAAAAGTTTTTCTCTGATAGCGAATTAATCTTTTGATGAGATCTCAGCTCCTATGAAGAGATTTAGAAAGCTATATGCTTTGGCACTCGGAGTGTGCAAGCAATTGAACTCTTGAGCATTAATAATTTCACCAGGGAGAAACTCTAAAGACCCTTTTAAAGAAGTTGTTGGGTTAGATTACCAAGATTTAACAATACCACGTCTTGTGTCCCAGCATTTGGCCACTGTGGGTTCAACAATAGTGATGGCATGCTTCAGATTGTTCAGTTGAATTAATATTTAGGCAATCAGTTATTAAATTAATAAATGTCTGGTAGTTTTTTTCTAAAGTTATGTATCTATTGAGATAGAAAAAAATCCTGAAAACGCAGGAAATCTGAAATTTAAAAAAAAAACAGAAAATGCTGAAAATGTACAACCGATCCAACAACACCTGAAATGAGAAACGACATGTTAATATTCTAGGTGTATGACAATTTGTCAGATTGGAAAAGGAAGACGGGGGGTCATTTACAGGATTATGATATCATGGAGCTCTCCTACTTTTTCTATGTTAATGAAAAGTCTACTTTCAAAATCTCTTCAGATGCTGATGGATTTGCTGTGTATTTCCAGTATTTTGTCTTTTCATATCTAATTTTAATATTGATACAAAAATCAAGCTGGCATAACATATGATATAATAATCACAGGGATTTACAATTTTCAAACTGATGTGTTTGCTTTATCAATAATGCCATACATTTCACTTTTCTAGCCCTACGCAATCTCAGACTGCTGCAATGAGGTGTGCATAATACTGAATCATAAAGTTATCAAATTTTCATGCAATACACAGAGCACATCTTCACCATCTCGCTTTTAGTGCTGATGGATTTTTATGCTGTTGTCTATAATGTAAAAACAAGCTTTAAAGCAAATGTTTCCCTCTTACTGAGATCAGCCAGAAGGTGCATCGCTAACAATCCTTTGGCACCAAATAATGATGGTCTCACACTGCTCACTGAAATGACAGGGAAAGCCAGAACAGCCAGTTTCTAAACTTTCAATAAGGGAACAGGGTTCCCAAACAGATGCCAGTGTGGAGAGGGTGGGCTGGGGCAAGAGGCCTGAGGATTTCTTCCTGCTCCACCTGGGGTTTGGACCCGATGAGATTGGAATTTTTAAAAACATTTTCTCCACCTCCCTTTCCTCTGACTGCCATTGAAACTGTTCCTTGGTGGGGGGAGGGGACATCCTCCTCTCCCCCTCTCGTCTTCCTCCTCCTCTCCTCTTCCTCTCAATCTTGCCTTTTTTCTCCTCTCCCTCTCCTCTCCTCCCCTCACTTCTCTCCCTCCTCCCCTCACCTCTCTCCCTCCTCCCCTCACCTCACCTCTCCCCCTTCTCTCCTCTACCTTGCCTTTTTTCTCCTCTCCCTCTCCTTCCCTCACCTCTCCCCTCCCCTCCTTTTCCTCTCCTCCTCTCCCTTCTCCCCTCTCCCCTCTCCCCTCTCCCCTCTCCCCTCTCCCCTCTCCCCTCTCTCCTCTCTCCTCTCTCCTCTCTCCTCTCTCCTCTCTCCTCTCTCCTCTCTCCTCTCTCCTCTCTCCTCTCTCCTCTCTCCTCTCTCCTCTCTCTCTGTGCTATGCACCTGCCTGATTTCTGGCTGATAAGAAAAGCTCTTTCTCCCTGATGCTCACTTACCATTATTACTGTGGAAACTTTCTCTGCTTCCTGCTCTTCAGCCAATTTATTCTCCAATTCAGAACTTCTTCCTGATATCATGAGCTATTATTTTAACTATACGTCTCCAGTGAGGGACTTTATGTGGCGTTTGTGAAAGTCATGATGTACAGAATCATTCAAATTATTCTCATCCTCTGCTTATTTATATCCTCAAACTGTTCCAATAAACTTATCTGCCAAAATGCGGCTTTTTCATGAACCTTGTTGTCTTTGATATATCAACTTTAGTTTTCAAAGATGCTCTTGAATTGCCTCCTTTATTATTGATTACAGTATTTTCCACAGTACAAGCATCAAACTAACCAGTCTATAATTCCTGGGACCATGTGTTTGACCTTTTCCAAAGATTGTACTCATTTTACTTATTTACCAGTCTGCAACCAAGTCGGATTGTGATTTGTTTTTAACTGTAGTAACCGTGTTTGATGCCTCTTGTCATTTGGTAGACTCTCGTGTATTCCATTTGAACCTAGTGCTTTATGAATTTTTACTCTGCTTCAGGTCATTTTACAATAGTATGAAATCTTCATATTTTTAATTTTCATTTCTTTTTCTACCATATGACAGCCACAAAACCTCTGCCTGTACATTCTTTGTGCCAATAAGGTGGTCATGTAGGCACCAGTGGGAAGCACCATGGTAATAAATACGAGATCCACCCAAATGGTTTCTCATTAAAATTATACTTGCATTGATGTTGTGCATACAGAAATTGTTCCTGAAAAGATTTAAGGATTTCTGTCCTCAGATAGTATAAATGGAAATTTGGATTGCTGTTGTGCACAAAAAGGGGATTTACAGATTGTTACGTAATTGCGGAGGGAAGGGGCAAGATGTAGACAATTTATTAATGCAGTGGGCAGATGTGGAAATCGAGATGTTTTTCTGTATGGAAGTGGAGCAATGGGTGTTCCTCCACATTCTCTTTAGGCTGTGTTGCTCCACCGACTGATCCCCTTGCTGCCTGGTGATGAAGCCTCTTTGTAAGGCAAAGTAGAACAGCATATAGCCCGAACACCATGATCATTGAGTCACAAGCTTGGAGTATATTGTAAGACATTGCCAGATCAATCCAGCAGACCTTCAACATGCCAATGGTGTGCTCAATCCATTAAGCACATCTCCACCCAATTTTCCAATTGACATCACCTGATTTATTCCTGCTAAGCAAGCAAACCTGTTTTGGACAATCCAATCTTGACGATTAAGAGGCAATTCAGCTGTGCTGGGTTTCACAGCTGACCCCAATCCTGTCCTCACCCTACATCAGTACATGTGGATTTTTCAGTGGGGAGTTCACTGGATATAAATCAGGATCGGGAGTCTGTCTGAATTTTATTCTTCCTAGGCAAGGGGTACTGTGGAAAATTACAGTACTTCTATTGCAATCTTGGTTGAGGTCAGCTAACTTAGCACACATTACGGAATGAACCTGGGACCTTCCAGATCTGTATAACTCAGTACCATATCATTTACTCACTGGCCTATTGGGAAGGATATTTAAAGTTTTTAATCTGACATTAATATATGACATGATCTGCTAAATGTTAATGGACTATTTTTATTTTCTTCTGCCCAGCTCTCCTGAAGGCACCTTTAAGAGATAGGGGGGCTATTTTCACCAGATACTTTAGGCACTAAAGAGCCTCTGATCTGACCAAGATGGGGTGTTAAGCTGCAATGCTGGTTTAATTAAGTTTAGCACAAGACATCTTGGTAAAGGAGTTGAAGCTAGCTCTAGGAATGGCTGTTTGGAAGCTTGTTAAACAGCAGATTGCCACTTTAAATGTCTGCTAGTGCTCATTAAAGAGGCTGCACGGCATTTTGGTGCTTAGCGCTTCAACTAATGCCCTCTCCCAACAGCGACCAGCTATTTGGAAGTATAAACGGCGTGGATGTTAATTTTAAGCATTTCTTACCATACTCCTCATTTCATTTTCATTGCTGCTGGAGCTATGAGGAGGACCTCCGAAACACATCGGGAGACTTTCTGGAACACTATCAAGACTTCAACACTCTGGCAACATTTATTCCAGAAATTCTTTGAGGACTTCGCGTAAAAAGGGTCAGTGCTGTGCTACTCCACCTTACTGGACATCTTATAGGAGTCACCAGGAGAAAGGGAGTGCTTGCTCATAGGTGTCTTGCTAGGAGTCTTCCTTGGTCTGCTTGATGGAATAGGAGGAGAACATGAGGCCGGCAGAGCAGCACCAGCTGCTGCAGGAGAGAAGGACAGTGGGGCAAGATAATGTCTTTAGCCCCTGCAGGTATAAGGACATCCCTCCTCCTCTGGACCTTCTTCACTAGAACCCCCAGTGGCGCATCTGAGAACCTGTGTGCCCGCTCCCTCAGTCTCTGAGTCAAACTGCAAGGTGCCACTGTGTGCCAGCCAGAGCACTCCACACCTTCAATTGAAATAGATACGAGGAGCTCACATATACTGCTCCATGAAAATTGCATCTAATCAGCACTTAAGTGCTAAACCTGCAAGTTTCTGGTTTAGCAGCTCCAGGCAAATTGAAATGATAGTAATCAGCAATTAGGAACAAAATTTTGTGCATAATTCAGACTTTGGCCGAGATTTTGCTCACCTGGGTAGGGCTGGTGTCGGTGACAGGTCGCGGACCCACTGCTGGCTCCATCCCACTGCCTAAAATGAACTTACCTCAATGGGACTTGTTAAGCCCATCCAGTGTGTTTCCTGGCCCAATTAGATGGGGCGGGTCTGGTGACATCATTTATGATGGATCTTGAGTCAGTTTCCTTAAAGGGACCATGGGCAACTTTTGACGCTTGTGCTGTCAATGTTCTACAGCACTGAAGTGCTGAAAACACTGACAATCGCTGCACCCAGGTTCTCTCCTTCCACTTCCTCTCCCGCCCCCATGATGGCCTCTCTCTGCCCCCGATCCCCACACCCCCCACACACATCCTGAACGCCAACCTCTCCATGCCGCGATTTCATCCAACGACCCTCCTCCCTCCACCAAGTACTGACCTTCTCCTCTTTTGATTGCAGGGGACCATCCCCAAAGGTCCCCGGTCTCCTCCCACTGGTTGTCCCTCCTGCCGGCTGGTCGGGCTGTCAATTTGGCCGACTGCTGGCCGAGCACCGGAAGACAAAATTGATAATGAGGTCCTGCCGTTAAATTCGGATGGACCTCCGTAACCCCGGCCTCGCCGGATTCTTCGGCCTTTCTCGGTCTCCCTCGCACCCTCCCCAGCTCCCCGTAAACATCGGGGCCTCTGTGTCTGATTGCGCAAGTGATGAATAAGACCTTGTTACCTTTGCACCTCACTGGATTTTGAATCTATGAGCAGTATAAACAGCATTATGCTGAAGCTTTAAAAAATATGTATATTTGTGATGTAAAATCAATTTCACAAACAAAATACCGGGGATTTTCCCAGCTGTCATAGTGCTCAAACTACAGAACAAGTGGTGTCACGTTGAGATTGGAGGCTATAACCCTGGAAGTTTAACAAATAATCCAGCTCATGTTACTGTGCCGCACAGGCCAGTGTAACATTAGAGCACAGTGGACAACCCTCTTTACACTTTCACTGTATTGCCTCTGTGTGAAGGGCTGCTGCATTGGATATCAAATCTCTTCCTCACGTGATTGATCTAGTTTTTTTCTCTTCAGAAAGGTACCAGTGAAAATTGTTGCCACAGGTAACAAGAGCGAGAAAGTATTACAGACCTATTTGTATTATTAATAGTTTAAATCAAATACCAAAGGCATGAGATAGAAAAAAAAAGTAGGAATTTGAATTTCACAACATGAAACTGGACTTGGGTAAGTGAATCTATCTTATGCCCCAAACATAATCTTACGGGAAAGACAAAATGTGACAGAAAGATCCCAAGTACATGGTGATGAAGTGTAGATGCGATTCCCTTGTTTTTATAATAGATTAGACATAAACCAGTTGATTAGAATTCCAAGAAGAATTTCTGACACAGTTGAGGTGCTAAAATATAATTTACATGGACACATATTAGAAAATAATTTTGTTGCTGTGGTATAATTTACAAACTTTAGGTATTACTTTATTATAAGTGTGATGCATTATTTCTCTCAATTTGCAAGTATTTAAAACTATGGTAACATGAGTGAATTATTCGCATGAACATCAGAGTAGAACTTGAATAGGCCACTGTCAAATTCCAATTCGGACTTCACAATGAAGTAAAATCCAGACCATCAGAAAGTATTCTACCAGCCAAACTCAACACAATAAGACATCATCTAAAACTAGAGTTTGATTTAAAAAAAACTAACTTTACTTGCAAATATATTACTCATTAAAGTGAGGGATGTTCATGCTGGGGAATAAAATTCTTCCCAGTCAGAATTCCCAGTCCCAGACCGCCTATTTCTATCTCCGTAACTTCAGCCGGCTGCGCCCCGCCTCAACTCATCTGCTGCTGAAACCCTCATCCATGCCTTTGTTACCTTAGACTTGATCATTCCAATTATCTCCTCGCCGGCCTCCCATCTTCCACCCTACATAAACTTGAGCTCATCCAAAACTCTGCTGACCATATCCTAATTTGCACCAAGTCCCATTTACCCATCAGCACTGTGCTCGCTGACCGGCATTGCGTCAATGTAAAAATTCTCACCCTTGATTTCAAATCCTTCTATGGCCTCACTGCTCCCTATCTCTGTAAACACCTCCAGCCCCACAACCCTCCAAGAGATCAACATGCCTCAAATTCTGGCTTCTGGCGCATTCCTGATTTTAATCGCTCCACCATTGGCGGCCGTGCCTTCAGCTGCCTGGGCCCTAGGCTCTGGAATTCCCTCCCTAAACCTCTCTCCTCCTTTAAGATGCTCCTTATAAACGACCTCTTTGACCAAGCTTTTGGTCATCTGTCCTTGCGTGTCTCGGTGTCAAAGTTTATTTGCTGACGCTTCTGTGAGGCGCCTTGGGATGTTTTACTATATGAAAGGAGCTATATACGCAAGTTGTTACATTTATATAACCTGCCCGCCCGGCAGAAATTGGGTGAGTGGGCAGTTAAAATCATCCGGGTGATTTAACCACTGACGCCCAACTTCCCTCCCGCAGTCTTCAAATTTAATCCACTCTTCTGAGCAGGCGGTAAGGACCACTACTGGATACCAGAGGGGTCCATCTTTAAATATGTAGATTGGGCTTCGATGACATTATTGGGGCCCGATTGCTATTTTAACTAGTGGCCTGAGTGGAGAATCCATTGTGGCTTTCCTACCAGGTGAAGCTAATGGGAAAGAGAGTCAGGGGTCAGAAGAAGCCCAAAAAGGCAAGTTTTTACATTTTTCTTTACTTTCCTTGTGGGTCCTGGAATTGGAGGAGTGCTTCTCCGCAAGAAAAGTTTAGGCCTTTCCTGCCCTGGGCTCACCCCGATTGCAAGGCCTTCATGAAATCCCTCCTTATGATTTACCTGAGTTCCAGGGACATTTCCTTTGGTCCCCGCCGACGGCTTCCTGTTCCCCACCTGCTGCACAGGTGCCGGCTTTGGATGGGTATCTGGTCGCGGGTGGATTTCTTATGTACTTATTCAAATAAAACCCGGCAGTTAAGATTGTCTGGGATCACGCTGCAGAGGTCAGAGGTGTCTGCCGCTTGTCTAGGCCTCCGCCGGCCCGTTTCCCGGCTGAGTTAAAATCAGGGCTATAGATTTACAGGCTTTGGATCCCCATGTCACATTAGTTGGTTGATTAGTTTAACACCATCATATCCTTGTATACATCCCATGCAGTATTTTATTAAGATTATCTGATCTCAAATTAAACCAATTTGGTTTGACCAAAAAAAAACACTCTGATAAATATTTAGCCTGCTCAATGAGCCATGTAAAGAGGGAATTTTGTCAACCAGTGCGACAAAACAGGAGACATTCAAGCAAATACGACTGTTTCGAGGAAGCTCTATCTTTAACAGGATAGACTGGGAAAGTAATAAGTGTAAAAGGTACTGTGATAATATTTAATTGGGATCTAGTTGTTAGGGGTCTCTCAGAATCTGGACTGTTATGAGATGTGATATGACATTTCAGTGATCCCTGTATGATTTCTTGTGACAGACCGACAGCTGCTAGTTGCAGGGTATATGTTGCTATGACTGATTAATGTTGACCCAAATCTTGAGCATAGTGTGCCTGCCATTCATTTCTACCATCTATCATGTTTCATTGTACATCACATTCTTTAATCAACTGGATAATATGAGAAGCTTTTGTTTATTTGCCTAAATTAAAAGGCTAAATGTTGTGAAGTACATGTCCAAATGTGTGTGAACCAAGAGAGAGTGATGGGCTATTCAAGCATGTGTCAAGAGACTGATCCTGTTCTCCCCTGCCATTAGCACCTGTACTTCCAACAGGTGTTGCCAAGGCTCCTTCGGCAGCACGTCCTAAATCTGCAGCCTCTAACACCTAGAAGGACAAGGGCAGCAGGCGCATGGGAACACCACCATCTTCAAGTTCCCCTCCAAGTCACACACCATCCTGACTTGGAAATATATCATTGTTCTTTCATCGTCGCTGGGTCAAAGTCCTGGAACTCTCTCCCTAACAGCACTGTGGGAGTACCTTCACCTCACAGACTGCAACAGTTCAAGAAGGCAGCTCACCTCCACCACCTTCTCGAGGGCAATTAGGGATGGGCAATAAATGCTGGTCTTGCCAGCAACACCCACATCCCATGAATTAATATATAAAAATAAGTCATTGGATGGCAATCAGAAGTGAAAACCCTGTTCATTTCTTTTCTTCCCTAGCCTGGGAAACCTGACACCATATGAAGTGCCCCTATTGTGGCTTGTGAGATTGGCTAACTCAATATGAACCAGGATTAAATCTGGGACACTCTCAGGTTCTTTTACTCACTGAGCTATCATGTTAATTTCAATAATTTTTCTCTGCTTAACATAAACGATATTGTTATGGTAGGTCTTCCCTTAGCTCTCATCAATCAGAGGCTCCTTTCAAGATTAGATTCTATAATGTGCTGTGTTACATTGATGGTAGTACTTTGGAAACGCTGTCTCTTTAGACTGAAGTGCTCGGGAGTCATGAATTGAAATGAAACCGAGGCAAAGGCTTTCAGACAGAGACTCTGATTTAGGACAAAATTGAACGGGAAACTGAGAGGCTTTTTTCTGTTCCAGCAATGAATTCAGGTGGTTGGAAATGGAAAATGGGCAGAAGTGCAATCAGCTGAAACTCCACTCACTTCAGCCCTGATGTAGTTTCCGGGGCCATGGGGGAGAAGCAGCATTGAAAATGTCTACCTCAAAGAGATGGATGCTTCATTTGGAGATGGGAACATCCTGAATGCCAGCATGTTGGCTGGCCATCACATCCATGGGTGCTCAAGGTTGCTGGGTGGCAGTAGATATACGGAAGGTCATGGAAAGGACACCATAATGGTAGGGGGAACGTATTTCAGTCATCCAGGTGAATATTGTATCACGCTCCATTTAAACATTTTTTCTCTGAACCTTTGTGCCAATTGTCAGTTTATGTGCCTCACCACTATTACTGTCCCCAATCTATTTCCGAGCACAAATCTCACTCTGAGGTGTTTGGGAGAAGAGGGAGAACAACCAATGGATATCAGGCATGTCAAGCTGAAAAGAGATCTTTGTGCTCACCTGATGTTACTTGCGCACCCACTTCACCAGACAGAGATGAACTTTGGTAGATGACTAGACCTTTCTCCCTGAAGGAGACGGGGACAGGAGACTCAATTACACCTCTAGGATATGTGGATGTCTGAATAACTGTTGGATGTTTGCACAGAAGCACCCCAGTCACAGTGTGATCTCATTCTCAAACTTAGATTAGTAATTGATGCAACACTTGGTAATGGAAAAGGGCTCAAGACTTATAATTGAATTCTCAGAGTAGTGCAGACCACAGATAAGATGATAAAGAAGCAGAGGACAACTTAATGACTAATTATGTTATTCAGCTTTTTGGTGTTATTAATCATATAGAACCAAAACAAACCACTTTGCTTGAAATGTTATGGAAATTCAGAAATAATGCATGCATTTTATTCAACTAAAAGGACAGCTTGCAAACAGCTATTAATGCAAAAGATTGTTTTTTATTTTATTATGGGGAGACAGTAATATTCAACATTCGGTACAAATTCAATCAACTTTAGCACTGGCACAAAAACTCTATTTTATTTATTTAGGAGATAGGGGAACAGACAGGTGTTTCTGCAGCCGCAGATGTGATTCCAGGATAGTATGTTGCCTCCCTGGTGCCAGGGTTAAGGATGTCACTGAGCAGCTTCAGAACATTCTGAGGTGGGAGGGTGAACAGCCAGGGGTCGTGTTCCATATTGGTACCAACGACATAGGTAGAAAGAGGATGACGTCCTGCAGGCCGATTTTAGGGAGCTAGGAAAGAGATTAAAAGGCAGGACGTCAAAGGTTGTAATCTCTGGATTACTCCCGGTATCATGTGTGAATGAATATAGAAAAAGGAGGATAGAGCAGATGAATGTGTGGCTGGAGAGATGGTGCAGTTGGGAGTGCTTCAGATTCTTGAGGCACTGGGGCCAGTTCTGGGGGAGGTGGGACCTGTACAGGCCGGACGGGTTGCACCTCAACAGGGCTGAAACCAATATCCTCGCCGTGAGGTTTGCTAGTGTTGTTGGGGAGGGTTTAAACTAAGTTAGCGGGGGATGGGCACCAGAATGTAGCATTAGAAAGGAGAAACAATGGGCACAAAGGATTGGAAGAGACAGATAGAACTAAAGCAAGAAATAGTAAGGTATTAGGTGGGGTCAGATTAAGAGAGAACACAGGATGGTCTAAGCTAGGTTTAAAGTGTATGTATGTAAACGCACAATGCATAGTAAACAAGGTTGGTGAGCTGCAGGCCCAAATAGCCACATGGGAATATGATGTTGTGGCAATAACGGAGACCTGGCTCAAAAAAGGGCAGGATTGGGAATTAAATATTCCTGGATTTAGGGTGTTCAGGAAAGATAGGCAAGGAAAGATAGGAGGTGGCGTAGCAGTATTGGTTAAGGAAAATGTTACAGTGCTGGAGAGAGAGGATGTCCTGGAGTGGCCAATGACATAAGAACATAAGAATTAAGAGCAGGAATAGGCCTTTCGGCCCCTCAAGCCCGCTCCGCCATTCAATGATATCATGGCTGATCTTCTATCTCAACTTTACTTTCGTGCACTGTTCCCATATCCCTTGATTCCCTTTATATCCAAAAATCTATCGATCTCTTTCTTGAATATACTCAAAGACTGAACCTCCAAAGAATTCCAAGGATTCACCACCCTCTGTGTGAAGAAGTTTTTCCTCATCTCAGTCCTAAATTGCTGACCCCTTATTCTGAGACTGTGACCCCTGGTTCTAGACTCCCCAGCCAGAGGAAACATCCTCTCTGCATCTACCCTGTCAAGCCCTGTAAGAATGCTGTATGTTTCAATGAGATCGCCTCTCATTTTTTTAAACTCTAGAGAATATAGGCCTAGTCTATTCAATGTCTCCTCATAGGATAATGCCCCCATCCCAGGAATCAGTCTGGTGAACTTTCCTTGCACTCCCTCTAGGGCAAGTATATCCTTCCTCAGGTAAGGAGACCAAAACTGTACACAATCCTCCAGGTGCAGTCTCACCAGGGCCCTATATAATTGCAATAAGACGTCTTTATTCTTATACTCAAATCCTCTTGTAATAAAGGCCAACATACCATTTGCATTCTTAATTGCTTGCTATACCTACATGTTAACTTTCAGTGATTCATGTATGAGGACGCCCAGGTCCTTCTGAACACCAACATTTCACGATCTTTCACCATTTAAAAAATACTCTGCCTTTCAATTTTTCCTACCAAACAAGGACAGAATCTAGAGTCTAGAAATAATGGAGGTGTTATTACACTACTAGGTGCATTCTACAGGTCACCAACCAGTGGGAAAAATATGAAGGAGAAAATACAAAGAGATGCAAGAACTATAGAGTAGCAATAATGGGGGACTTCAACTATTCTATTATAGAATGGAATAATAGTGTAAATGGCAGAGAGGGGGAAGAATTTCTGAAGTGTGTTCGGGAGAACTTTCTTGATCAGTATGTTTCCGGCCCAATGAGGAAGGAGGCAATGCTTGATTTGGTTTTGGGAAATGAGGTGGGTCAAGTGGACCAAGTGTCAGTAGGTGAACATTTAGGGAACAGTGATCATAGTATCATAAGGTTTAGATTATGGAAAAGGACAGGGAGTAAAAATTTGGAGTAAAAATACTTAATTGGAGGAAGGCCAATTTCAGTGGGATGAGAACGGATCTGGCCCGAGTAAATTGGAATCCAAGATTGCCAGGAAAAACTGTAGTGGAACAATGGGCTGCCTTGAAAGAGGAAATAGTTTGCGTACTGTCGAGGTACATTCCCACTCGGGGAAAAGGTAGGGCAACTAAAGTCAGAGCTCCATGGATGACAAAAGCGATAGAGAGTAAGATGAAGCAGAAAAAGAGCATGTATGACAGATGTCAGGTCAAGAATATATCTGAGAATCAGGCTAAGTATAGAAAGTTCAGAGGAGAAGTGAAAAAGAAAATAAGAGGGGTAAAGAGAGGGTGTGAGAATAGAATGGCAGCTAACACAAAAGCAAATCCAAAAGTCTTCTATAGGCATATAAATAGTAAACGGGTAGTAAGAAGAGGGGTGGGACCGATTGGGACTAAAAAGGAGGCAGAGGGTAAGCCTGAGGTACTAAATGAGTACTTTGCATCTCTCTTCACCTAGGAAGAAGATACTGCCATAGTGAAGGAGATAATAGATGGGATAATAATTGATAAAGATGAAGTACTGGAAAGGCTGGCTGTACTTAAACTAGGTAAGTCACCAGGACCAGATGGGATACATTCTAGGGTGCTGAGGGAAGTGAAGGAAGAAATCTCCTTAGAAACAGTGGTAGTGCCAGAAGACTGGAGAATTGCAAATGTTACACCCTTGTTCAAAAAAGGGTATAAAGATAAACCCAGCAACAATAGGCTGGTCAGTTTAACTTCGGTAGTGGGGAAGCTTTTAGAAACAATAATCAGGGACAAAATTAACAGTCACTTGGACAAGTGTGGATTAATTAAGGATAGCCAACATAGATTTGTTGAAGGCATATCATGTTGATCCAACTTGATTGAGTTTTTTGATGCGGTAACAGAGAGGGTTGATGAGGGCAATGCGGTTGATGTGGTGTACATGGATTTCCAAAAGGCATTCGACAAAGTGTCACATAATAGACTTGCCAGCAAAGTTGAAGCCCATGGAATAAAAGGGACAGTGGCCGTATGGATACGAAATTGGCTCAGCGACAGGAAACAGAGACTAGTGGTGAACGGTAGTTTTTCAGACTGGAGGAGGGTATACAGTGGTGTTCCCCAGGGGTCGGCACTGCTTTTCTTGATATATATTAATAACTTGGATGTGGGTGAACAGGGCACAATTAAAAAATTTGCAAATGTCACAAAACTTGGAAGTATAATGAACAGTGAGGAGGATAGATTCGTTAGCTATATTCAAAAGGGAGTTAGATACGGCTAAAGGGATCAAGGGGTATGGAGAGAAAGCAGGAATGGGGTACTAAAGTTGCATGATCAGCCATGATCATATTGAACGATGGTGCAGGCTCGAAGGGCCGAATGGCCTACTCCTGCACCTATTTTCTATGTTTCTATGTTTCTATGATAGTGAGAGACTTCAAGAGAACATAGACAGGCTGATGGAATGGGTGGTCACATAGCAGGTGAAATTTAATACAGTAAAGTGTGAAGTAATACATTTTGGTAAAAAGAATGAGGAGAGGAAATATAAACTAAACAAAGAGACTTAGGGGTATATGTGCACAAATCGTTGAAATTGGCAGGGCAGGTTGAGAAAGCGGTTAAAAATGGTTATGGGATCCTGGGCTTCATGAATAGTGTTATAGAGTACAAAAGTGTGGATATTATGATGAACCTTTATAAAACACTGGTTTGGCCTCAACTGGATTATTGTATCCAATTCTGGGCACCGCACTTTAAGAAGGATGTGAAGGCCTTAGAGAGGGTGCAGAAAAGATTTACAAGAATGATTCTAGCGTTGAGGGACTTCAGTTACGTAGATAGACTGGAGAAGATGGGGTTGTTCTCCCTAGAGCAGAGAAGATTGAGAGGAGATATGATAGAGGTGTTCAAAATCATGAGGAGTCTGGACAGAATAGATAGAGAGAAACTGTTCCCATTGGCAGAAGGTTCGAGAATCAGATGACACAGATTTAAGGTGATTGGTAAAAGAACCAAAGGTAACATAAGAAGAAACTTTTTTACACAGCGAGTGGTTAGGATCTGGCATGCACTTCCTGAAAGGGTGGTGGAGGCAGACCCAATCATGGCTTTCAAAAGGGAGATGGATAAGTACCTGAAAGAAAATAATTTGCAGGGCTACGGGGAGTGGGACTAGCTTTGCAGAGAGGCGGCACGTGCTCGATGGGCCGAATGGCCGCCTTCCGTACTGTAACCATTCTATGATTCTATGATTTTTCTTTGTGGCAGCAAAGTGGCATCGAAATGCAAATACCATGCGGCTTATATCACTTCCTGTTCCTAAAGCGACCGTCATGATCGAAAGGCATGTAAATTCAAATTGTTGTTGTAGTATTGCGAATGAAGGAACTATCTTGTCAGCTTTGTTACTTTATGGAACAGGAACTATTGGCAAATTATTAGAATTTTTTTGCAAAATGTTAGCATAGGATGACTTTGGGTAGTTAGCCACTTGCTGTTAAAGGTCAGGAGTTCTTTGAAATAATGTGACACTTCACCATGGCAGTGCTGTTGAACACCAGGCATTAATCATGTTGACACACGGTCCTTCTAGGGTAACTTTTGGATATTAAATTCGGAACTCAAAACACCAATGTTCTTTTAAAGTTATTGACAATACAAATCAAATGCTTTATGATATTAATGCTGCTACAGTACTTTATTTAAGTTAACTCTTCATTCACCATTGTTGATATCTTGAATGTCAACCCGAGAAAATTTTAAATTGATGCAGAGAAAGGGGGAGTGAGAGTGGAGCGATGATAATAGGAATCATGATATCTCTTATAGATCGGTGATCTTTTCTGCTCATCATAGCTGGAAAGTGATTTGCCCAGGCTCATCAGCGAATACAACTTCAAACCCTCAGTAAATGGTCAAGGTTGAAAAGGCTAGGAGAGAAGATGAGATAAATCAAAAGGCAGTGATTATGTGACACCCAGTTTGGGGTTTAAAAACCTGTGGATTGTAGGGGAATGGAAAGACTGAGGGAGGTAACACCAACCAGAATTGGTGCTATTTTAGCACAGTCGTAAACTGCCATTTATACCAATAAGTGGTAAAATATAATATATAAAAATAAGACACTCACTATGATTATTAAGTGCAAGGACAAAGGATATGACTTTCTTTATGTCTCAAAGAGTCATTTGTAGCCTAGTGTCAGCTGTGGATCAGTGGGTAGCGCCCTCGCCTCTGAGTCAGAAGGCCAGGGACTTGAGCACAAACTCTAGACTGACTCTCAAGTACTGCACTGTCAGAGGTGCCGTCTTTTGGATGAGATATTAAACCAAAGCCCTGTCTGCACTCTCAGGTGGACATAAAATATCCCATGGCACTATTTCAAATAAGAGCAGGGGAGTTATCCCTGGTGTCCGGGACAATATTTATTCCTCAATCAACATCACTAAAAAACAGATTATCTTGTCATTATCACATTGCTGTTTGTGGGAGCTTGCTGTGCATAACTTGGCTGCCGCATTTCCTACATTAAAACAATAGGTTCTTCATTAGCTGTAAAGCGCTTTGGGACATCCAGTGGTCATGAAAAGCACTTTATAATTGCCAGTTTCTTTTTTCTTTTCTTATTTAAATCAAGTAAACGTGAGTCATAAACAGGAAACACCATTTCATACTCAAATATAATTTCTCACAGAAATTAACAAAAGGAGGAAAATAATCCTCCTGCCCCCCGCCCCAACAATCTTCTGTTAGTTTCAGTGAAGCTTTGAACAGCTGCAGACAATCCCGATGACATACAGGGTAACCAAACTTGTTACATAGGGTTACATCAGAAGGTCTTCGCCTGGTGAACTGCCAACACAGGTGCAGTATGTCGCCCAGACACACATGGTGCATAAAAATCACCCAACAGGCAACAGATGCACACGAGTGGAGTCGGCACTCGCAGAGGCTGGCAACCATTTGAAACACAATGATTAGCCGGTCATTCATTGTGGTGGAAATCAATGCCTACCCAATGCAGAAAAACCTGGACTCTTAGGAAAGTAATTGCAGTAAAATGTGGCTGGAGCATTGAACAAAATGCATTGAAATACATTTAAAGGGGCAGCGTCTTCAAAAAGTGTTCAACAATCTTTTTTTTGCTTTGTTTTTCTGGGGAAGAGAAATCCAGAAAAGTCGTGCATCATTTTTGCCATTGTATCACACGTATGCAACACAGTGATGTGTTTCAACATGAGTTTAGAACATAACACGTGTGTATGTAGCCAAAAGACAAATACTATTTTTATGTATGCAGCGCCCCTTTAAAGAAACAATCCGGGCATCAATATCCTTGATTTCATCAAGAAAAATAATGTTACAGAAATGAATAATTGATATCCACTCCCTTTTGTTTATGTCTTTCCGTTGGTGTAAGGTCTGTTTAAACTGTCTGTGCTGATGATATCACTGACACTGGCCTCAGGAGTCACCGAGAATGACTGGTGTGAAACAGCTGAACTGATATTCGCAGAGATTTAGTCATTAGCTCGAGGACTGGTGGGTGGGCTTCAGAGATCATGAAATGTCATCCCTGTTTGTTAATTCTTCTCTCTAATGATGTTGGTCTCTGTACCTTTGTTTTTTTCAAGTTAGTTCACCCAATGTCATCATTACCAATATTTAACAGTACCAATATGAAATAGAGACAAAAATATGGATTTTTATAGAAATGATGGTGAAACTTAGAACCTAAGTATTATTTAAACATAGCTAGCGCTGGATTTTCCATTACTGTCCATCTCTGTGTTTGCCCCAGAGGGGCGGAAATGGTGGCGGTGAGCTCTTCTGGGCAGGTGGTTCCACCGCCCCGCTGGGGTTTTCGGGCCAGTTTCGGCAATGCCCCTGGTTATGACATTGGTTCGATTATTGAGTACCGCCCGACCCGTAACGCTCCCTGCTGGGATCGCCTGTGAAAGTGGGCGGTGCAAGCTGTAGCGGTTGCAGTCAGGTACGTGTGATTGTTTTTTCTTTTCTTTTTGCGATTTATGTTGTGGTGGTGTGGGCTATGTATTGGGAATGGTTTTTTCCCAGGTTTTATTTTTTTTCCCCAGACCTCTCTTTGAGCGCTCCCGGGCCAGCTGTTTAGCTCGGGATTTTCGCATGCTCAGCCAGCCTAGCGCCCTCAGAGGTGTGTAATGCCTCCCTTAGCACTCCGCCCCACACCCATGGCCCAGCTGCCCAATTTTGCTGACTAAGGCGCAAATCTTTTCCAGGTGGTATCAGGACTGCCCCACTGTCATTAACGCCCTTAAAGCCGAAAATCTTGCTGAATTGAGAGTGGATATATTAAGATGCTTTTTCTCCATCTGTACTACAACAATGCTGGTTGTAAGGGATGTGTTCGAGAAGCTATGCTCGATGAAATTGTATTCAGATTCATTTTGAATTAAAGACTCAAAATATTGTGGGTAAAAAGCAGCTTCTTGAGAGATTTGCTGAATATCACCAAAAGCTCCATTTTCTCCAGTGATTTGCGCCGTTTAGTTAGTTATGATTTTTTTTTTAGATTAGTTTTTTTTTGCGTCATAGGGGGCATAACCTGATGTCTGCGCCAGTTTTTCACAATTATGTAAGTTTAGCCAACTTACATTTCTCCTAGGACGGTGTACGTGACCACTCCCAAAAAAGCTTCTGGGCACTTAAGAAAAACCAGCGCAGGTCAAAAAATCGGCGCAGAAAGACACCAGAGTCAAGAACACATAAATATGCATCATCAAGCAGAAAAGTGAAAATGCAGAAAATGGAAGTTTCATGCAATTCTTAAAGTTTGGATTTTTTTAATTAAGTGCCATGCTACCACCGAATGTCTCCAAACCGGGCTCGAGAGTCGGAGCGTCGGCTGGCAGAATCGGTTCCTCACCCAGACACGGGCTCGGGGCTCGGCTTCAAAAGAAGCCCGGGGAGGGTGGAGGGTGGAGGGTGGAGGGATGTGGAAGCCGAACTGAAGGAATGAGAACCCTTATATGATGCCACTATGCAGTAAGCAGCATCAAATGAAGCCCAGGGTGTGTGGGGGGGTGTTTCCTGATCTAAGCAAGCCCATTATTCATGCTCAGATCTGGGTGTGGTCCATACTAGGGCGTCGACCTTAGGGTGAGAGACAACAAAGAAGCTTGTCCTGCCTGCCATTTTGAGCTTCTTGGAAAGGTACAATTTAATCATGGGGTCAATACTGACAATGCCACACCTCGTGCAAGCCTTCTACATGATGGTGCTGCGGAGGAGACAATTGATTCGACATCATCGCATGAGGAATCTCAGAGCACATAGGGTATATCGAGACAGGCATTCATACCAGACTGTGTCAGAAGGCTGCATTTCTGATCTGTGAGTTAGTAAAAGCAGACCTGCAACCTAGAAGCATCAGAAGGACTGCTTTATCAGTTGAAGTGAAAGTTACAGCTGCACTTTCATTCTATGGATCTGGATCATTTCAGGCCACAACTGGGGATGTATGCCATTTCTCAACATGCAACACATATTTGTATTTGGCAGGTGACTGCTGCACTATATGCCTAGAAGAATGATTACATAAAGTTCTCCATGACCCAAGCAATACGTGAAAGGGCTGTGGGCTTCTTCCAGATTGCTGGCTTCCTAAAAGTAAAGGGCTGCATTGATTGCACCCACATCGCCTTGCGAGCACCTTTGGAGGATTCCGAGATGTACAGGAACAGAAAAGGCTTCCACTTCATTAATGAGCAGCTCGTGTGTGACCACATGCATCACATCATGTCAGTTGATACCCCGGGAGCACCCATTATGTGTTCATCCTACGTGAGAGCACTATTTCTGACATGCTTCAGCAGCAGCCAGAAGGGCAGAGCTGGATACTGGGAGATGAAGGGTACGGTCTCACCACCTGGCTCATGATGCCCCTACACGTAACCCGGACGGAAGCTGACCGGGAATACAACATGTCGCACATTGCAATGTGCTGCATTATAGAGAGGACCAACTTGAAATAGCGTTTCCAATACCTGGACAATTCCGGAGGCTACTTGCAATACTCCCCTGAGATTGTCGGTCAGTTCACTGTTACATAAGAACATAAGAAAGAAATAGGAGCAGGAGTAGGCCATACGGCCCCTCGAGCCTGCTCCACCATTTAATAAGATCATGGCTGAGCTGATCATGGACTCAGCTCCACTTCCCCACCCGCTCCTTATAACCCCTTACCCCCTTATCTTTTAAGAAATTGTCTATTTCTGTCTTAAATTTATTCAATGTCTCAGCTTCCATAGCTCTCTAAGGCAGCAAATTCCACAGATTAACAACCCTCTGAGAGAAGAAATTTCTCCTCATCTCTATTTTAAATGGGCGGCCCCTTATTCTAAAATCATGCCCTCTAGTTCTAGTCTCCCCCATCAGTGGAAACATCCTCTCTGCATCCACCCTATCAAGCCCCCTCATAATCTTATACATTTTGATAAGATCACCTCTCATTCTTCTGAATTCCAAAGAGTAGAGGCCCAACCTACTCAACCTTTCCTCATAAGTCAACCCCCTCATCTCCGGAATCAACCTAGTGAACCTTCTCTGAACTGCCTCCAAAGCAAGTATATCCTTTCGTAAATATGGAAACCAAAACTGCGCGCAGTATTCCAGGTGTGGCCTCACCAATACCTTATATAGCTGTAGCTGTTCCTTGCTTTTATACTCCATCCCCTTTGCAATAAAGGCCAAGATACCATTGGCTTTCCTGATCTCTTGCTGTACCTGCATTCTATCCTTTTGTGTTTCATGCACAAGTACCCCCAGGTCCCGCTGTACTGCGGCACTTTGCAATCTTTCTCCATTTAAATAATAACTTGCTCTTTGATTTTTTTATGCCAAAGTGCATGACCTCACACTTTCCAACATTATACTCCATCTGCCAAATTTTTGCCCACTCACTTAGCCTGTCTATGTCCTTTTGCAGCTTTTTTTGTATCCTCCCATTTTTGTATCATCAGCAAACTTGGCTACGTTACACTCAGTCCCTTCTTCCAAGTCGCTAATATAGATTGTAAATAGTTGTGGTCCCATCACTGATCCCTGCGGCACCCTACAAGTTACTGGTTGCCAACCAGAGAAAGAAAACAGAGATTCGGGATAAATGGTTCAATTAGTTAGCCAATCCTCTATCCATCCTAATATATTACCCCCAACCCCGTGAACTTTTATCTTGTGCAGTTACCTTTTATGTGGCACTTTGTCAAATGCCTTCTGGAAGTCCAAATACACCACATCCACTGGTTCCCCTTTATCCACCCTGTTCGTTATATCTTCAAAGAGTTCCAGCACATTTGTCAAACATGACTTCCCCTTCATAAATCCATGCTGACTCTGCCTGACCGAATTTTGCTTTTTCAAATGTCCTGCTACTGCTTCTTTAATAATGGACTCCAACATTTTCCCAACCACAGATGTTAGGCTAACTGGTCAATAGTTTTCTGCTTATTGTCTGCCTCCTTTTTTAAATAGGGGCGTTACATTTTCCGTTTTCCAATCTGCTGGGACCTCCCCAGAATCCAGGGAATTTTGGTAAATTACAACCAATGCATCCACAATCCCTGCCGCTACTTCTCTTAAGACACTAGGATGCAAGCCATCAGGTCCAGGGGATATATCTGCCATTAGTCCCATTATCTTACTAAGTACCACCTCCTTAGTGATTGTGTTCAGTTCCTCCCCCCCATAGCCCCTAGACTATCCACTGTCGGAATATTGTTAGTGTCCTCTACCGTAAAGACTGATACAAAATATTTGTTCAGAGTTTCTGCCATCTCCATGTTCCCCATTATTAATTCCCCCGTCTCGTCCTCTAAGGGACCAACATTTACTTTAGCCACTCTTTTCCATTTTATATACCTATAGAAACTCTTGCTATCTGTTTTTATATTTTGTGCTAGTTTACTTTCATAGTCTATCGTCCCTTTCGTAATCATTTTTTTAGTCTTTCTTTGCAGGCTTTTAAAAGCTTCCCAGTCTTCTGTCCTCCCATTAGTTTTGGCTACTTTGTATGCCCTTGTTTTTAATTGGATACCGTCCTTTGTTTTTTTTGTTAGCCACAGATAATGGCTATCTTTTCTCTTGCACCCTTTCCTCCTCACTGGAATATATTTTTCTTGAGAGTTGTGAAATATCTCCTTAAATGTACACCACTGTTCATCAACCATCCTACACTTTAATCTATTTTCCCAGTCCACTTTACCCAACTCTGCCTCATACCTTCATAGTCTCCTTTATTTAGAAACATAGAAAACATAGAAACATAGAAAATAGGTGCAGGAGTAGGCCATTCGGCCCTTCTAGCCTGCACCGCCATTCAATGAGTTCATGGCTGAACATTCAACTTCAGTACCCCATTCCTGCTTTCTCGCCATACCCCTTGATCCCCCTAGTAGTAAGGACCTCATCTAACTCCTTTTTGAATATATTTAGTGAATTGGCCTCAACAACTTTCTGTGGTAGAGAATTCCACAGGTTCACCACTCTCTGGGTGAAGAAGTTCCTCCGCATCTCGGTCCTAAATGGCTTACCCCTTATCCTTAGACTGTGACCTCTGGTTCTGGACTTCCCCAACATTGGGAACATTCTTCCTGCATCTAACCTGTCTAACCCCATCAGAATTTTAAATGTTTCTATGAGGTCCCCTCTCATTCTTCTGAACTCCAGTGAATACAAGCCCAGTTGAGCCAGTCTTTCTTGATAGGTCAGTCCCGCCATCCCGGGAATCAGTCTGGTGAACCTTCGCTGCACTCCCTCAATAGCAAGAATGTCCCTCCTCAGGTTAGGAGACCAAAACTGTACACAATACTCCAGGTGTGGCCTCACCAATGCCCTGTACAACTGTAGCAACACCTCCCTGCCCCTGTACTCAAATCCCCTTGCTATGAAGGCCAACATGCCATTTGCTTTCTTAACCGCCTGCTGCACCTGCATGCCAACCTTCAATGACTGATGTACCATGACACCCAGGTCTCTTTGCACCTCCCCTTTTCCTAATCTGTCACCATTCAGATAATAGTCTGTCCCTCTGTTTTTACCACCAAAGTGGATAACCTCACATTTATCCACATTATACTTCATCTGCCATGCATTTGCCCACTCACCTAACGTATCCAAGTCGCTCTGCAGCCTCACAGCATCCTCCTCGCAGCTCACACTGCCACCCAACTTAGTGTCATCCGCAAATTTGGAGATACTACATTTAATCCCCTCATCTAAATCATTAATGTACAGTGTAAACAGCTGGGGCCCCAACACAGAACCTTGCGGTACCCCACTAGTCACTGCCTGCCATTCTGAAAAGTACCCATTTACTCCTACTCTTTGCTTCCTGTCTGACAACCAGTTCTCAATCCATGTAAGTACACTACCCCCAATCCCATGTGCTCTAACTTTGCACATCAATCTCTTGTGTGGGACCTTGTCGAACGCCTTCTGAAAGTCCAAATATACCACATCAATTGGTTCTCCCTTATCCACTCTACTGGAAACATCCTCAAAAAATTCCAGAAGATTTGTCAAGCATGATTTCCCTTTCACAAATCCATGCTGACTTGGACCTATCATGTCACCTCTTTCCAAATGCACTGCTATGACATCCTTAATAATTGATTCCATCATTTTACCCACTACCGATGTCAGGCTGACCGGTCTATAATTCCCTGTTTTCTCTCTCCCTCCTTTTTTAAAAAGTGGGGTTACATTGGCTACCCTCCACTCCATAGGAACTGATCCAGAGTCAATGGAATGTTGGAAAATGACTGTCAACGCATCCACTATTTCCAAGGCCACCTCCTTAAGTACTCTGGGATGCAGTCCATCAGGCCCTGGGGATTTATCGGCCTTCAATCCCATCAATTTCCCCAACACAATTTCTCGGCTAATAAGGATTTCCCTCAGTTCCTCCTCCTTACTAGACCTCCCGACCCCTTTTATAACCGGAAGGTTGTTCGTATCCTCCTTCGTGAATACCGAACCAAAGTACTTGTTCAATTGGTCCGCCATTTCTTTGTTCCCCGTTATGACTTCCCCTGATTCTGACTGCAGGGGACCTACGTTTGTCTTTACTAACCTTTTTCTCTTTACATATCTATAGAAACTTTTGCAATCCGTCTTAATGTTCCCTGCAAGCTTCTTCTCATACTCCATTTTCCCTGCCCTAATCAAACCCTTTGTCCTCCTCTGCTGAGTTCTAAATTTCTCCCAGTCCCCAGGTTCGCTGCTATTTCTGGCCAATTTGTATGCCACTTCCTTGGCTTTAATACTATCCCTGATTTCCCTTGATAGCCACGGTTGAGCCACCTTCCCTTTTTTATTTCTATGCCAGACAGGAATGTACAATTGTTGTAGTTCATCCATGCGGTCTCTAAATGTCTGCCATTGCCCATCCACAGTCAACCCCTTAAGTATCATTCGCCAATCCATCCCAGCCAATTCACGCCTCATACCTTCAAAGTTAGCCTTCTTTAAGTTCTGGACCATGGTCTCTGAATTAACTGTTTCATTCTCCATCCCAATGCAGAATTTAAGCTTATTACACTGGTTAGATTTAACTTTCTCACCCTCCATCTGAATTTGAAATGCAATCATGCTCTGATCACTCATTCCGAGGGGATCCTTTACTAGGAGATTGTTTATTAATCCTGTCTCATTACACAGGACCAGATCTACAATAGCTTGTCCCCTGCTTGGTTCCGTTACATACTGCTCAAGGAACCCGTCCCTTACGCACTCTATGAACTCCTCCTCAAGGCTACCCTGACCAATTTAATTCGTCCAATCAATATGAAGGTAAAATCACCATGATTATTGCTGTTCTCTTTTTACAAGGCCCCACTATTTCCTGGTTTATGCTCCGACCAACAGAGTTGCTACTGTTAGGGGGCCTATAGACTATGCCCACCAGTGATTTTTTCCCCTTATTGTTCCTTATCTCCACCCAAACTGTTTCAACACCCTTATCATTTGAGCCAATATCGTTACTTACTATTGCAGTGATTCCATCCTTTATCAGTAGAGCTACCCCACCTCCTTTTCCTTTCTGTCTGTCCTTCCGGCTTGTCAAGTACCCCTGAATATTTAATTCCCAGTCCTGGTCACCTTGCAATCATGTCTCTGTAATGGCTATCAGATCATACCCATTTGTCTCAATTTGTGCCGTCAACTCATCTATTTTGTTACAAATGCTATGTGCATGTAGACAAAATGCCTTTAAGTTTGTTTTTTTACCCTTTTTTCCTACTTATTTCTTCTCTCCTTCAAACTCACTTTCTTTATTTTTGCTTTCTAATTCAAACGTTACTCCCCTCCCTGCTGTATCTATTCTCAGGTTTCCATCCCCCTGCCAAGCTAGTTTAAACCCTCCCCAACAGCACTAGCAACCCCCCCCCTCCGTGAGTATATTGGTCCCAGCTCTGTTGAGGTGCAACCGACTTGTACAAGTCCCACCTCCCCCAGAAGCGGTCCCAATGCCTCAGGAAACTAAAGCCCTCCTGCCCTCACCACCTCTCCAGCCACATATTCATCTGCTCTATCCTCCTATTTCTGTACTCACTAGCTCGTGGCACTGGGAGTAATTCGGAGATTACTATCTTTGAGGTCCTGCTTTTTAATCTCCTAGCTCCCTAAATTCTGCCTGCAGGACCTCATCCCTCTTTCTACCTATGTCATTGGTACCGATGTTGACCACGACCTCCAGCTGTTCACCCTCTTCCCCCCAGAATGCTCTGTTGTGTGCTGCATGCTGCATAACTTGGTCATCATGAGGCAGCAGCAGCTGGTAGTGGAAGACCCACCTGAGGTGAGAGTGGCTGATGATGAGGAGGAAGATGCAGATGACGAGGAGAAGGAGGAGGACGAGGAAGCCATGCAACTACCTGAACCCGGAGCACGACGACAGAGGAGGGTGGACCGTTGATCCCCTTTCACGATTGCTCGAGCCTTATGCCAGCAGCTCATCCATGCACGCTTTGCTGCCTGAAGGCTCAGTGGCAACTATTCCAAATGGACTGTTTAGATCTGTTCCGTAATGTTGTGTTGTGTTGCTGGAACAAATAATGGAAATGATTCTTGTTTACTTCAAAAGGTTGTGTCAATAATGGAACAAATAATGGAAATTATTCAGTTATAATTTAAAATATATTTTATTCAAAAGTTTAACAAACATTTGTTTGTACTTAACTTAACTTTAATAAAAACATTCTTGTATCAAACTTTAAAGTTTTCAATTAAGATCGCTTACATACTTGAACAACATTTGCAAACTCTAAGATCACTTAAAAACGATAAGATCACTTACAAACTGTTAGGGCTGGATTTTACACTTTTGTGCCGATCGCCCAAAAATGGGCGGTAGTTCTGGTGTGGGCGGTAAAAATGGCTTTTCAGATTGACGGTTTGTCGCCCATTCTCAAAGCCCCTAGTCTACATTTTTGAAATTGGGTGTTACCACGAGCAATATGAAATGGGCGGTAGCGTTAAATCTCTCTGACCTTCTGCCGTAAAGTCTTGCCATCCTTAGCAACGGCATGGCAACGCTCGATTCCCGCGATTCAGAAGGTTAAGCATCATCGTGACATGCGCAAAAGAGAAGATAGATTGAGAGGGAGCTGAGAGGGACTGAAGGCGTGTATGGCTGTGGTGTGGCTGCTTTGGGAGGAAGGAGGGAGAGTTTAGAGCTTTAAAGCAAATAGAGGGAAAAAAATTTAGCTGTTACCCGATATTTGCCCGAATTTGGTGCCTATAATGGAGGGAGAGGAGGAAGTGACACTGTGGAGACTGACGCTGGCGAGAGCAGTGAGCTGGGAGAGGAACACATTGGAGGGCGCAAAAGAGCGAGGAGGTTCTCGGACGAGGCAAATGCCTCCCTCCCGCAGGAAGTCGAGTTACGCTGGGATGATTTGACCCAGGGGGGGCATGGGAAACCCACCGCAAAGGCCTACCAGAAGATATGGGCCAAGATAGGAGAGGTGGTCTTGTCAGCGACCAACGAGGTGCGTGAGGGCAACCAATGCCGCAAACGATGGAACGACCTTGGGGGATCCGCAAGTGAGTATTACATTTATTTACATGTACTTATGTATTTATATAATTTGATTTTTAAGAGTCATGAGTGACTATCATCAGATGTGAGGTCTTGCACTTTTACCGGGAATGTTGTACTCAAAGCCTGTGGTCACGGTGCACGTCTTTAGGTAAAGAATGATAATTATCATAATAATCATGATTACATCTGTCAATTATGTGTTGTATCAGTCTCTGTGACAGTACCTAGCAATGATATCATTCAATGATCTCATGCCATGTCATTCTGTCACCTTTTACAGAAGAAGCTATCGACGATGTGTTCCATGCAGAGGCAAACGGGTGGAGGGGCCACCAGTCACCAGCGACATCACTGAGAGAGAGGAATGAGTGCTAGCACTCATGGGGAAGCACCCCCGGACAGCCACGCAAGCATCTGCAGACCCTGAAGTAATGTGACGTGGTAAAGTTTATACCATTGCGTGATGTAAAGTCAATAGATGTCACACCCACTCATATCCGAACAATCATATATGATAGATGATTTTTTAAATTGCCCTATAAATAATGCTGGCCTAATGAAAATCATTGCAATGCAGAATGTGTTAATGGTCATGAAATGTCATGTCTGTGATGATTTTGATAACGGTGGTGCTTTTGTCGTGCATATGCTGTGTGTAGCGCACGAATCACCTTGTGACCTTAGCACCCCCTTCTCCTCTAATAACCTCATTTGTGTTTTGTAGCTCAGCCAGCAGCGCGGTCCCAGGCAAGACCACAGAGGCCAGAAGATGGGGGCACGGGGCCCCGACTCTCCGGACGATCATACATCTGGTGCTAATGAGCTCCGATTCTCGCCTGTCAATCTGCTGGGTCTGTTCTCTACAGATGAGAGCGCTGACTTCGAGGAACCTGCATTGCCACGCTCCAGAAGCCATTCCACCCCAAGGCCATCTAGTACTCGTTCAGTCATTCCCGCCTCCACTCTGGAGGTACTGGGCCCAAGCAGCTCGCCACAGGGCACACCATTTGTCCCCAGGATGGCGCGGACCCCACGGAGGTTTCGTGGACGTGGCAGGTCTGGTCCACGAGCGCCACATGAGAGCGGAGAGATGGTACAGTTGTCCAGGAGGACTGTAGACATTGGTGACCAGATCCTCGATGCATTGGGGGGCATATCCTGACAGTGGCCACCATGTCTGAGTATGTTCCGCGGATAGCGGAGGCCCTGGAGGCGATAGCCAGGAACACTGCTGGCACAGGCTTCCCAGTGGTCCCGGAGCGCTGCACTCCACTCCTAGGTTCCACACCACCACTGCGAATGACAGATGAGAGGCAGGACCAAGATCCTGATTCTGGATCAGAGAATATTCCCCCCTCGGGACCCCCGCTCCCATACCCATGCAAGCACCGGCTCTGCCTTCATCCCCCCCCAATGAGGCACTGCCTGAGGAGCTCTTTGGCCAGGTGGCGTGGAGCGAGGAGGGGAAGGGGTAGAGGTGGGGAGAAGAATGGGAGGGGGGAAGGAAAGTGAGGTGCATGTCTGCAGGTGATGGCAGTCGGGAGCAGCGTCGAGGAGGTGCGTGGAGAGGCCTATAAAAGGCACAGCAGGGAGTCCGGGGCCCAGAGTCGGCGGCAGTCGGGAGCAGCATCGAGGAGGTGCGTGGAGAGGCCTATAAAAGGCACAGCAGGGAGTCCGGGGCCCAGCGTCGGCGGCAGTCGGGAGCAGCATCGAGGAGGTGCGTGGAGAGGCCTATAAAAGGCGAGCTGGTGCAGCTACAGGGAGAAGGCAAAAAAGAAGTAGAAAGAAATCAAAAGGTGACGTCACAGCCAAGAGGGTAAGTGATTGGCGAGTAGTTTTTCTTTTTTCTCTTCTATATCAGTGAGTAACTTTTAATATTGTTGTTGCCAATTTAAGTGTATATAAGGGTTAAGTCATGGCAGGAGAGCTCGGTCGGGTGTTATGCTCCTCCTGTACCATGTGGGAACTCAGGGACACTTCCGGTGTCCCTGACGATTACGTGTGCGGGAAGTGTATCCGCCTCCAGCTCCTGACAGACCGCGTTGCGGAGTTGGAGCTGAGGGTGGATTCACTCTGGAGCATCCACGATGCTGAGAATGACGTGAGTATCATGTGTAGCGAGTTGGTCATACCGCAGGGAAAGGGTCCACAGCCAGATAGGGAATGGAAGACCAACAGGAAGAGCAGTGCAAGGAAGGTAGTGCAGGAGTCCCCTGTGGTCAACCCCCTGCAAAACAGATACACTGCTTTGGGTACTGTTGAGGGGGATGACTCATCAGGGGAGGGCAGCAGCAGCCAAGTTCATGGCACCATGGCTGGCTCTGCTGCACAGGAGGGCAGGAAAAAGAGTGGGAGAGCAATAGTGATTGGGGATTCAATGGTGAGGGGAATAGATAGGCGTTTCTGCGGCCGCAACCGAGACTCCAGGATGGTATGTTGTCTCCCTGGTGCAAGGGTCAAGGATGTCTCGGAGCGGGTGCAGGACATTCTAAAAAGGGAGGAAGAACAGCCTGTTGTCGTGGTGCACATTGGTACCAACGACATAGGTCAAAAAATGGATGAGGTCCTACGAAACGAATTTAAGGAGCTAGGAGCTAAATTAAAAAGTAGGACCTCAAAAGTAGTAATCTCGGGATTGCTACCAGTGCCACGTGATAGTCAGAGTAGGAATCGCAGGATAGTGCAGATGAATACGTGGCTTGAGCAGTGGTGCAACAGGGAGGGATTCAAATTCCTGGGGCATTGGAACCGGTTCTGGGGGAGGTGGGACCAGTACAAACCGGACGGTCTGCACCTGGGCAGGACCGGAACCAATGTCCTAGGGGGAGTGTTTGCTAGTGCTGTTGGGGAGGATTTAAACTGATATGGCAGGGGGATGGGAACCAATGCAGGGAGACAGAGGGAAACAAAAAGGAGGCAAAAGCAAAAGACAGAAAGGAGATGAGGAAAAGTGGAGGGCAGAGAAACCCAAGGCAAAGAACAAAAAGGGCCACTGTACAGCAAAATTCTAAAAGGACAAAGGGTGTTAAAAGAACAAGCCTGAAGGCTTTGTGTCTTAATGCAAGGAGTATCCGCAATAAAGTGGATGAATTAACTGTGCAAATAGATGTTAACAAATATGATGTGATTGGGATTACGGAGACGTGGCTCCAGGATGATCAGGGCTGGGAACTCAACATCCAGGGGTATTCAACATTCAGGAAAGATAGAATAAAAGGAAAAGGAGGTGGGGTAGCATTGCTGGTTAAGGAGCAAATTAAGGCAATAGTTCGGAAGGACATTAGCTTGGATGATGTGGAATCTATATGGGTAGAGCTGCAGAATACCAAAGGACAAAAAACGTTAGTGGGAGTTGTGTACAGACCTCCAAACAGTAGTAGTGATGTTGGGGAGGGCATCAAACATGAAATTAGGGGTGCGTGCAATAAAGGTGCAGCAGTTATAATGGGTGACTTTAATATGCACATAGATTTGGTTAACCAAACTGGAAGCAATACGGTAGAGGAGGATTTCCTGGAGTGCATAAGGGATGGTTTTTTAGACCAATATGTCGAGGAACCAACTAGGGGGGAGTCCATCTTAGACTGGGTGTTGTGTAATGAGAGAGGATTAATTAGCAATCTCGTTATGCGAGGCCCCTTGGGGAAGAGTGACCATAATATGGTGGAATTCTGCATTAGGATGGAGAATGAAACAGTTAATTCAGAGACCATGGTCCAGAACTTAAAGAAGGGTAACTTTGAAGGTATGAGGCATGAATTGGCTAGGATAGATTGGCGAATGATACTGAAGGGGTTGACTGTGGATGGGCAATGGCAGACATTTAGAGACCGCATGGATGAACTACAACAATTGTACATTCCTGTCTGTCATAAAAATAAAAAAGGGAAGGTGGCTCAACCGTGGCTATCAAGGGAAATCAGGGATAGCATTAAAGCCAAGGAAGTGGCATACAAATTGGCCAGAAATAGCAGAGAACCCGGGGACTGGGAGAAATTTAGAACTCAGCAGAGGAGGACAAAGGGTTTGATTAGGGCAGGGAAAATGGAGTACGAGAAGAAGCTTGCAGGGAACATTAAGACGGATTGCAAAAGTTTCTATAGATATGTAAAGAGAAAAAGGTTAGTAAAGACAAACGTAGGTCCCCTGCAGTCAGAATCAGGGGAAGTCATAACGGGGAACAAAGAAATGGCGGACCAATTGAACAAGTACTTTGGTTCGGTATTCACTGAGGAGGACACAAACAACCTTCCGGATATAAACGGGGTCGGAGGGTCTAGTAAGGAGGAGGAACTGAGGGAAATCCTTATTAGTCGGGAAATTGTGTTGGGGAAATTGATGGGATTGAAGGCCGATAAATCTCCAGGGCCTGATGGACTGCATCCCAGAGTACTTAAGGAGGTGGCCTTGGAAATAGTGGATGCATTGACAGTCATTTTCCAACATTCCATTGACTCTGGATCAGTTCCTATGGAGTGGAGGGTAGCCAATGTAACCCCACTTTTTAAAAAAGGAGGGAGAGAGAAAACAGGGAATTACAGACCGGTCAGCCTGACATCGGTTGTGGGTAAAATGATGGAATCAATTGTTAAGGATGTCATAGCAGTGCATTTGGAAAGAGGTAATATGATAGGTCCAAGTCAGCATGGATTTGTGAAAGGGAAATCATGCTTGACAAATCTTCTGGAATTTTTTGAGGATGTTTCCAGTAGAGTGGACAAGGGAGAACCAGTTGATGTGGTATATTTGGACTTTCAGAAGGCTTTCGACAAGGTCCCACACAAGAGATTAATGTGCAAAGTTAAAGCACATGGGATTGGGAGTAGTGTGCTGACATGGATTGAGAACTGGTTGTCAGACAGGAAGCAAAGAGTAGGAGTAAATGGGTACTTTTCAGAATGGCAGGCAGTGACTAGTGGGGTACCGCAAGGTTCTGTGCTGGGGCCCCAGCTGTTTACACTGTACATTAATGATTTAGACGAGGGGATTAAAAGTAGTATCTCCAAATTTGCGGATGACACTAAGTTGGGTGGCAGTGTGAGCTGCAAGGAGGATTCTATGAGGCTGCAGAGCGACTTGGATAGGTTAGGTGAGTGGGCAAATGCATGGCAGATGAAGTATAATGTGGATAAATGTGAGGTTATCCACTTTGGTGGTAAAAACAGAGAGACAGACTATTATCTGAATGGTGACAGATTAGGAAAAGGGGAGGTGCAAAGAGACCTGGGTGTCATGGTACATCAGACATTGAAGGTTGGCATGCAGGTACAGCAGGCGGTTAAGAAAGCAAATGGCATGTTAGCCTTCATAGCGAGGGGATTTGAGTACAAGGGCAGGGAGGTGTTGCTACAATTGTACAGGGCCTTGGTGAGGCCACACCTGGAGTATTGTGTACAGTTTTGGTCTCCTAACCTGAGGAAGGACATTCTTGCTATTGAGGGAGTGCAGCGAAGGTTCACCAGACTGATTCCCAGGATGGCGGGACTGATCTATCAAGAAAGACTGGATCAACTGGGCTTGTATTCACTGGAGTTCAGAAGAATGAGAGGGGACCTCATAGAAACGTTTAAAATTCTGACGGGGTTAGACAGGTTAGATGCAGGAAGAATGTTCCCAATGTTGGGGAAGTCCAGAACCAGGGGACACAGTCTAAGGATAAGGGGGAAGCCATTTAGGACCGAGATGAGGAGGAATTTCTTCACCCAGAGAGTGGTGAACCTGTGGAATTCTCTACCACAGAAAGTTGTTGAGGCCAATTCACTAAATATATTCAAAAAGGAGTTAGATTAAGTCCTTACTACTAGGGGAATCAAGGGGTATGGTGAGAAAGCAGGAATGGGGTACTGAAGTTGCATGTTCAGCCATGAACTCATTGAATGGCGGTGCAGGCTAGAAGGGCCGAATGGCCTACTCCTGCACCTATTTTCTATGTTTCTATGTTTCTATATCTCCATCTGGGTGTATGCAATTTATTGTAATGTATGGGGGGAGGGGGCCACCCTCCTGCTTTGCCTTTGTATTCTGTGTTGCTGGACATGTTGACCATTTGATTGATGTCAATGGTTGGAAAAGTGGGGTGTGGGTGGGGTGTTTTGGGCCATGATACTTTCGATTTCAGGCCAATGTTCGTATAAAAGTTTTTAAATTCAACATAACCTTGTTGTGCATTGTCTCAGATAACTGGTGATTCTGTAACATGAAAGGGTTAAATAAAACTTAACTACAATCAACTTAAACATTAACTGGCACCAAGGTGATGCCCACCATTGATGTCTGAGCTGCACACACACAGCAGGGTTGTGTCATATGTTATCACTCACAGCAACGTTTTTACAGGCAAATCGTTCAGATATCAGCTCTTGACGTAAGAGTCTTGCAGCTATGCGGGCCCTTTCTTGCAGTCTGGAGGGGGGCGTGAGCATGGTTGCACAGCCAGCCTGATTGTCTGGCCCTAGGTCAGCGTCCAGCCCCTCGTCCTCCTAGTCCATCTCAGGAGTGAGAGGAAGATCAGTCCCTTCAGGCAATTCTTGTCCCCTTCTGATAGCCAGGTTGTGCTATGGAGCACACGACCACGAATTTAGCTACTTGCTCAGGGTTGTATTGTAGCTCCCCTCCTGAGTGCACCAGGCATCTAAAGTGCTGCTTAAGCACAGTTATTGTTTTCTGGACCACATTGCGTGTGACTCTGTGGCTTTGGTTGTATCGCTTCTCGGCCTCGGTGTTGGTGTCACACACGAAGGTCATCAGCCCGGTGGCTAGGCCATATCGGTTGTCACCAAGCATCCAGCATTGTCCTTGTGGCTGACTCTTTAATATGTCAGAGACAGCGCTCTCACGCAGGATGTGAGCCTCATCGAAGCTGCCTGGACATTTGAAATTCATTGCCATTAAGATCTGGTTGTGGTCAACAACTATTTGGACCTTCAGGGAGTGAAATCCTTTTCTGTTACGAAAAAGCTCTGGGTCCTGAGATGGTACCCGCATGGCGATGTGAGTGCACTGTATTGCTCCCTGCACCCTGGGGAACTTAGCAATGCGGTAGAATGCTCCAGCCCTGTCAGTCTGAGCCTCCGTGGTCATGGGGAAGCTGATAAAGTCTATCCAATGCACGTACAGGGCCTCCGTGACCTGTCTAATGCAGCGATGTGTGGCATTGTGAGACAGAGGGGAAATCTCAACTGCGGAGGCCCGAAAGGAACCGGACACGTGGAAAGACAATGCTGCAGTGACCTTAACCTAGACTGACACTGATGTCCTGATGGCAGGCTGCATATATGGCCTGTTGAGCTCACATATTTCATTGATCACCACCTTGTGGAAGCGCAGTCTCCGAAGGCAGGTGTGGTCGGTCACGTCGAGGTAAAACCTCTTCTCCCTGCAAGTGCGGGGTGTGTATGGTCTGGACCTCTTCCCCATTCTGGCACATCTTAACTTGGGCACATAATGATGTGCATTAGACATTGAGCCATTTACATTCTGCAGCATCTGCGTATTAATGCAGGCTGAGAAATGGCTGGCCCCATTGCAATGAAAGTATAATAGTGATTGATCAGAAGCAATAATTTCCACACTAAAATACACCAAGAGTAAACCCCAATAGTCCAGAGTCTGAAAATATGTCTGTTGAGACATATCACTTTACCTGAGAAGAACTCCAGAGTCAATCTAATTCCCCTGAAGTTGAAGCAGCCTTTTGAATGAAGCGACCTGCGATTTTAAAAATGGCGCCCACACCGCTGAGATTCGTGCAGAAAAGTTCCACTTTTTCTGAGCGGTGTTTTGGGCGAGCAATATTGTGGGCGAGATGTGTGCGAGGTGGTGAAAGTGTCGCTGTGTGTTAGTTTTGGCAAATGTGATCTTTGCGACAAAAAAAAGTGGACGGGTGGCATTATTGAATCTCGGCATTAATTACGTGTGGAAAATAACGCTGGCCGATATTATGGATGTTGGTTCCACCCATTCTGATGATTCCGCCCAAAAAAAGTGGGCGGGCGGTATTATTTTCTCCCGGCGTTACGCACATGGGGAAAGTAACGCTCGCCGATAAGTGTTCGAAAAATGGCCGTCAGTTTCCATTTTCTGGCAAAATGGGCAATATCTGGGTGTTATACCTCATTTCAGTAGTAAAGTGGGCATTATGCATGCAAAAAAAGTGTAAAATGTAACCCTTAAATTTGTAAATTTACATAACTTACAAAACACTTTTAATTTGAGAACAGTTACAACAGTTACAACAGTAACAACAATAATAACTACAACAGTAACAACAATAATAACTACAACAACAACAGCAAAGAAAGGCTGCACCCAACTCTCCTCCACATTATTCCAAGACCGCCCGCTGCGCTTGGTCTTGGTGACTCTACCCCTGCCCGCAGGCGGTGGCGCAGTGTTTCTTGGATTGGTCCCAAGCTTATTCTTTCGAACATCTCAGATAATGCGCACCTCTTGATGGCGGGAGGGTGGGGACGGAGCCGGTAATGAGAAAGGCCTGGCTTGGGCCTCTTCAGAGGCTGGTCTGGGGATTGGAGTAGGAGTGGCAGTTGATTCTATCAATGGCCGCGGGGTCAGGGCGTGTTCCCTTATTGCAGCAGCTAACTCCGGCATTCCCTCCCTCATGTGCCCTGATGGTGTGTCAACTAGCTGGAACATTCCCTCCCTCATGTACACTGACAGCGCATCAGCTACCTGCGACATTTCCACCCTCATGTTCCCGGACACTTGTGAGAGTGTTGTTACTTCTCCCGACAGTCCCGATACCTCATTCCCCACTCCACAGATGGTGTCCAGGAGTGATCGTGTAAGATCAATGCTCTCCGCACTCATTGCTGTCATCTGAACCACATCGTTAGATCCTGCACCTCAGGAGAGGGTGTTGAGCTCTCCTTCCCCTCCTCACCCTGGGTGTGGCTCACTGTGTCCCAATGAGACCCGCAGCCTCGGACAGTGGGGCCCTGGGTGTGCCTCGCTGAACCCCACTGGAATCCCCAGCCTCAGACTGTGGGAAACCATGGAATGTCCCAGCAACACTCGTACCACCTAGGAAAGGGCCTGGCACCTCAATGGGCGGCACCTGCACCTCCTCCAAAGTGAGTATAACAGTGTGGGCTTCATCCATCCCTTCCCCCCCCCCCCCCCCCCATACCCATGCTCTTGGTCTGGAAGGTAGGATTGGAAGATGTTCTCCTCTTCAGGCTCGTCCGTGTCTGAATCTTCTTCTACATCATCAGGGTTGGCCTTATGTTCTGCAAAATATAACAGAACAGACAAATGGTTCACAGCAGAGAAAGGGGCAAGGTGGGCGGCATGAGTAGGCTCACACAGTGCAGGCAACAGGCTTCTTTGAAGGACCACGATGAATTGCATTAACCAAAGCGAAGCTGACGGAGACATCCCCATGAACCGAAGCATGGCTAACCCGCGCAGTACTTAACACTTAGCAAAGCCAGACTGTGGAATTTGCAGGACTTACACTCTCCCTCGATTGTGGGCCCAGCTTGTGCAGTTGCTTTTCTCCAGGCAGGACCCATCAAAGCAGCGACCCTCTCTTCCAAGTGTGTCAGTGGGTGCAGATTTGCTGGGCCTCCTCCTGTTCGAGTTCTTTCCCGTTTGTTGTGTGCCACCTTTCTCTGCAAAGATGAAAATATAACTTTTTAGAGAGGGTGTCTTTGTGCTGGGTGGGACATATACAACTCGTCACATGTACAATTGCAATTCTATTAAATAAATG
Organism: Pristiophorus japonicus; assembly: GCF_044704955.1. NCBI lineage: Eukaryota > Metazoa > Chordata > Chondrichthyes > Pristiophoridae > Pristiophorus > Pristiophorus japonicus. The sequence continues at coordinate 84,674,125 of NC_091993.1, forward strand.
AAAATATTACTTGCACTAACTACTTGACCAAGATCCTGCCACTTCTTTTTGCACTGGCCTCCAGACCTCGGGGTGGTCACCATTGCACAGTAATCTTCTGCAAGTTTGTTACAGTGTTTCTTTATTTATTTTGGTGAAACTTTTATGTGACCTCTGCTGGTGTCCAGCTCATGCCATGTGGCCTCAATTACAGGAACTAGTGTCTCCACTTCATCCTGTAAGAAATTCTTGGTCCTTGAGCAGCGTTACATCTTGTATTGCGTCTCCAATTAAAGTTCTCATACACAACTGGCTCTTTAAAAATGGCCGAATGCAGGCCGGGAGCTGTACTGGACATGCGCGCCCATAGCAATCACGTCATAAATGTCCGTTTTTTTCCCGTGCATGCGCAGAAGGGGAAGACATTGTTTTTCAGCACAGAAATTAGGCTCCACCCCCCGAAGCTACAGGACAGGCTGCGCGCTGCCAATTTCAAAAAATAGAATGGGGAAACTTGCTACTTATTATGGAGTAGTTGGGGCCAAAAAAAAGGCATAACTCTTGGCAATACGCCAAAAAACGGCATTGGGGAAAATTGAGCCCCAAATCTGTAAGGTTGTAACCGTTGTCATCGAAAATAGGATTGGATAATTCTAATCTTCTCATGGATACATCGATTTGATTTTTTCTGTTCTTGTAAACAGACAAGATAGATTATGTTATGTCCTGAGACCATGCTATGAAGACTTTTTGAGTCTTTGGTATGCTGAGCTAATAATACCCAATGTATTAGGCTGGTGGGCCTGACAATCTCCCTGGTGGCCCAGTGGGCGCCTCTAAAGAGGTTGCGGAGTTCACAGTGGCCCTCCCGCTGGGGAAGGATGTTGTGACGCATTAGCGTGGTGCGGCACGTATGTGTCGTGCGAATGTCATCAGCGTGCTGCTGATGTGCTGAACGTGGCACATTGCGGCCCGCGTACACTCGATATGTGCAAGGGACATTTGTTTTCCTCTAAGAGACCAATTCTGCACCAGGCCCTGTGCTTCCTGTGCCAGCATGAGTTCTGCGCTCCAAACCCAACATGGGGCATATTCGGCCCCGATGTACTGGCCTTCGACCTGAGCTTAGAAAACGAGACCATTGTAAGAAAGTTAGAAGAAGAAACAGAAGGAGGGGAGAGTGTGTTGAGCTCACGTGGCTGTAATGTCGTTCTGCTGCAGCAAAACATCTCTTATAATCTTGGTGCTGGCTGTGAGTATGTATGTTCAGTTAACCCTTAATTAATCTGAAAGTGTTTGACTCATACTCATTCTTGGTACAGAGGCTCCGCAGCCTCTGTCTATATTATTACAGAAAACATTTCCAACCTATGCCTGTGTGTCTTTGGAATCAATATTGCTAAAGGTTCAGACGAAGCTGGGAGGCGGGTGGTGGGGTGGGGGTTGGGGGAGGGTATCAATTGCCTTGGGGAAACTGGCCCCTGGAGAAAACTGCAACATCTTTGACTTTCTGCATCTTTTTGGCCTGGTCCACTCGCACAATAGCAGGGCTCCACTGTGAATCCCTCCCTCCAGCAGAAGTGGGTGTTTCATGTGCCCTTGACCCTTGACCTTCGGAGAGAGTTCGTGCATATTTATGGGGTAGGTGGAAGTTCCACTCCACCCCAAATCTGGTTTCAAAATCCCTAGGTCACTGTCTTACAATTCAGAAACCGTAGTGATAATCTGTCCTTGGCAGTGTTGACCCGAAGATCAGTAATTACCCAATTGGCAATGAATTGTTTATTGGACCAAGCATAACCATTACTGTATAAGCTAGAAAACTTCTCAGTTCTTTACCTGATGCTAGGATTTCAGATGTTTTAGGTATCTGATCAGCAGAGGAAATTGCTTTTGCATGCTTATAGATTAGGCAAAGAGAATATGGAAGCTAAACTCGATAGCCACTGAAAATGGCTGTGGTGATCGTGATGTGTTATTAGCCCTCGCCTGTTGCTTCCGTTGCAGGCAGCAAATCAATGTGTAATGTATGTACCTGCAAGTATGCTCACAGGTTTGTGGAACTGTTGCATTGTGAATGGCTTAGCCAGTCATGTGATGTTCACAAGACTCAATAAAACCCCAGTCAGTTGGGTCTAGGTCATCCACAATGAGGTATGCAGTTGTGAGCCTAGTGGATGAACTGGTAATGGAACTTGGTGGCTTTTGGGGAGATTTATCCTCTGTGGCTTCTGAAGTCAAAATGGATCGAATTACAAATTGGAAAGTCAGTCAGAACTTGAGCTGGGCAGTTCCAGTTACACATTCCAGAGGAACCTCAGGGTGTGGCTTTATCCTCCAAGGGGAACAATCAGTAATAGGTCATGTAATAATGGAGCGTCAATCAGAGAAACGGCTGCATCTCAGTTAGGATAAATAGATGCAGCTGTGTGCTTGCTCCTCCTGCTAGTCTGTACTGCTGCTGAACATGTGTTCAGCAATGCGAGGTTAAGAGAGAGCATCAGCTGGAGTGTTGAGCTCCGAAGGGGCACTGCTGGGGTCAAATCAGTGTTGCACGCTGATTGACGTCATGTTCTGCCAGCTCTGCATACTTCCGGCGGGCGTTCACTGCACGCACACTAATGCTCTCGCCAATATAATGTTCAGCGTGACACCATTTTGGCACCCAAACCACACCTGTCGTGCCCAAACAACAGGTGCTACTGATCTGAATTTTGCACCTCAGTGTCTAGTCGTCAGCTCTCTTGCAGTACAGAGCCTCAGTGACCTCCCTTATGCAACAGTGGACGGCAAACTGTGAGATGTTACAAATATCTCCAGCTCCAGCCTGGAAGGAGCCCGGCGCATGAAGGTTAATCGCCACAGTCACCTTCACAGCCACTGGCTATGCAGTCCTTACCCTGCTCTGAGGTTGCAGTTGGGGCTGAAGCAGGTGGAAGATTGAGTGAGACGACTCACATTTTGTTCCTCGCTGAGGTTCAGGTAGGAGAATTGCTCCCTGAACACTCTGGGTGGATAAAGCTTCCAGCTGATAGCCCTTCTCCCATTCCTCCTCCTCCCTCTTCCAACACCTTGTCCTTCTCTATGTCATCCCTGCACATTCTCCCTGTCATGCTGTGTTCCCAGGAGAATGCATATGACTGCACCTATGTCTGGGAGCAAGTGTCTTGTGCAGAAGCCTTGAAGGCAGGAAAAGGCCTTCAGTACGTGCCACGCCACTCCCTGTCGACACCACTCCCTGCCGACACCACTCCCTTCAAACACCACTCCCTGTAGACTCTTACAACTTGAAACAACTATAGAAAGCACCAAACACACTTAGAATTGTAGCAACGTACAATAGAAATCAATCAGCAACTAACTTATAAGTAGGCAATGATCCCTTTAAATAGCACTGGTAAGAGGTGTTTACTGCTGCTGAACACGTGTTCAGCAATGCGAGGTTAAGAGAGAGCATTAGCTGGAGTGTTGAGCTCTGAAGGGGCACTGCTGGGGTCAAAACAGTGTTGCATGCTGATTGGCATCATGATCTGCCAGCTCTGCATACTTCCGGCGGACGTTCACCGCGCGCACACTAATGCTCTCGCCAATATAATGTTCAGCATGACACCATTTTGGCACCCAAACCACACCCGTCGCACCCAAACAACAGGTGCTACTGATCTGAATTTTGCACCTCAGTGTTTATACTGACAGTAGTAGATTGGAGGGCTTGGTCAGTGGGTCAGTATTTGTTACCAAAAATCAGCACAATCTAGGCTTTTCTCCTCTCATGCCTCTTCGACTCGAATCCATACATGCCATTAGTCAGTGTTTCATGTTAATGGCATTTTGGTGGCCTGGATAGCTTATAAAGATCAGTCCAAGATAGGTCCATCTCCCCCTACCGTGTCACATCTACCCAAACTGCTATTGTCCCAGCCCAGGTCTCTCTCCCTTCACTGCCATTCCTAACGCTAATGGCAGGAATTGTGGCCTCTGTATATTGTAGGTAGAGAGTATCTGGTAACAATACACAAAGGCCACAATTCTGCTCAAGTGTGAGAAGCGAGAAAGACCTGGTCCAGTGTTGTTACCAGCTAGACACAGTAAGGGCAAACTGTGGGTTGGGTGGGTGGGGGAACTGATGGCAATTGAAGGAGGAAAATGGGTGGCAATAGAAGAGGGAAATGGATGGCAATGAAAGGGAGGGAGATGGATGGCGATGTAGAGAGGAATTAGATGGTAATGAAGTTGATAATCGTCAACTCCCGGACGATTTGGGAGGCTCCATAACCAGCTCCCCTTCCGCCACACCTTTCCCTGCACCTGTCCTTGCTTAAAACTTGTTACACCTGTAACATTTCACAGTTCTGATGAAGGGTTACAGACCTGAAACGATAATGCTGTTTCTCTCTCCACAGATGCTGCCTGACCTGCTGAGTATTTCCAGCATTTTCTGTTCATAGATTAGATTTCCAGCATCTGCAGTATTTTGGCTTTTGGCTTTTGGCTTGATAACACTACCTGAGTCTTGAAAATGTCAAAACTAAGATTGGTAGACTTTTGTTAGGCAAGAGTATTAATGGTGACAGAACCAAGGTGGGTAGATGGAGTTAGGTCACAGATCAGCCATGAATTTATTGAATGGCGGTACAGGCTCGAGGGGTTGAATGGCCTAGTCCTGTTCCTATGTTCATATGAAAAGGACCAGGGAGGGAGAGAAGCTGGGGGCAGTGCTCTGAGGTAGGGAGGAAGGAAATGGTCAGAATTAACTGAGAGTGTTGTGGAGGGAGAATGACGGCGGTAGGAAAGAGTGGCAGAGTGAACTCTGAAGGAAGGCAAAGGAAGGGAAGAATGTCAGTATGGAGAATGGTTTGTATTTTTTTCCATTCAGCCCCTCAAGCCTGTTCCGTCATTCAGTTAGTTCATGGCTGATCTGTGTCTTAACTCCATCTACCCACCTTGGTTCTGTAACCCTTAATACCCTTGCCTAATAAAATCAACCAAACTTAGTTTTGAAATTTTCAATTGACCTCGCCTCAACAGCATTTTAGGGGAGAGAGTTCCAGATTTCCTTTGTGTGAGAAGTGCTTCCTGACATCACCCCTGAATGACCTAGTTCTGATTTTAAGGTTATGCCCCCTTGTTCTGGACTCCCCCACAATCAGTAAATGATTGCAGGGCTAGAAACAGATGCCTGTGTCAAATATGGCGCTGTGCTGCACACCATACCTCTGTACAAATAAGGCAGGAATGGCGAGCATGAGTTACTGCAAATACAAAGTACATTTCTCCCGGTTTGCCAGCAGCAGCGGCAGGGAGATGGATTGCCGATCTCGGTAGTCTCCAGGACAACCTGGGAGGTTGGCAACCCCACCCGAGTCCCGTGTTCACCGAAACGGAACTAATCTGGCCTTGCCTTTGAATAAATAAGCAGAAAGCACTTTTGATGCATCTGAGCCCTAAGATGACTGTACAATGTAAAACATTGAATTGGCTGCCCTCTTGTAGAATATTTTTGGTAGAGGGTGATGAACACTGGTGGTATGCTCACATTCATAGACTTATTATAGCCAACTGTTGACTACAAAAAGTCAAACTTGCCCAAGCCTGTGATGGTTATATTTAGTCCCGTGAATGCTCCTGGAATGACTGCAATTGTACACTCTGTGGGGAAGGTTGTCGGAAAATATTCAATTTTATTTTAGAACTTGGCTTTAAATAAAACAATGTTGTGATCCATTGAATACTTAGGGAGAAAAGAAAAGCAATAAAACCAACTCGTGCTTTTCTGCTTTCACCTGTGATTGGTTCAGATGGAAGACAACTGTGAGACTACATTAACCAACTTGGCCCAGAGTTTCCTGGAAATCGCACTCAAAAATCTGCCCAAAGCTGCACTCATTTTGCCAATGTCAAGTTGCGCCAAGTATTTCATTGGAATACGGCCAAACTTAAAATGGCCGTAAATCAGCAGAAACATGGGGCCCTTTCACACACATCAGGCACATTGTTTAATAACCTGCAATCAGGAAAGCTGTTTCATTTTTAAAGTGACTTGTACTTATGCTTTAAAGATATATTAAAAGAAACCGATAATACGGGGCGTGTCTCTTTGAGGATAATTTTTTTTAAATGCTCAAGTACAGAGTTGGTAAAGTGGTGAATGCAATTTTTTTATTGTTGTCTGATGGAGTTATGCTGCCTTCTCCACATAATTCCAGTGGAAAATCTAGGCCTTTGGATTTGATTTACATGGAAAATGTGTATTTTTTCATGTTTTTATTATGTTGTAAATTTATTTCTGGCAGCAAGTACTCAGCTCAGCAAAGAAAGGAATATGGGAACTGAAAAAATATTTTGAGCGTTTTCATTGATTTGACATTTTTTTGAATTGGTAGCTTTTGTTGATTGAGTATTCTGGATTTGATTGTTTCCTCAGTAGTTTTTCATTGGAAGGTTATTGTTATGTTCAGAATAACTCCACAAGACTGTGTGCTGTAAGCTCAAACTGTTGTGACCTTGGTCTCTTTAATGTAATTCCAGAGTGAGGAAGGAGCATGGTAGACTGCCTTTTATACCTGCTTGCCCAGGGTGTACAGGTGGCCCTTGGGTCGCCCACATGTGCACCCCCTGGTGGCAAGTCTTACACACTGGTAAAGTTTACATACATAACAGTTATCTACCTGTTTTTCCCACATTTGATTTGGAACATTTCAACAGATTGGGAAATAACAGCAACAGTCAGGAGGGAACAGAGTTAGGAAGAGGAACGGCTGATAATGGGGGAGCAATAATGTGAATAGAGTGGAGGTGGCAAGTGTGGTGAAGGGTTGCAATGGGCCTGGGAGTGCTGCTGGGAGGTCCAAGGCTGCAACTGATTACATAGTCAACTCTGCCAGTCAGAGGTGATAATAAGAGTATAAGCAATCCATAATACCACAGCAGTCACCTATGAGACTCCGTATAAGAAATATTAAAATTTAAACGTAACAGTAACTAAATTAGTAAACTATGTCAGAAAAGTATTACAAAAAATAAGTATTATAGGAAGTGCACACAAAGTTTTTTTAAAAATCAGTAAGAAATCCAAGCATAAATAACATTGAGTTGCCTGAGCTGGATTTGCAGAGCCCTAGGGCCGTATGGGCTAGACTTTCCACTTCACATCGCCCATTTATGGCCCATATATGGCCCAAAACGGACCTCTATCGCCCATTTTGAGCAAAAAGTGGAAACTAGACCCAAAATATCGCCCGAAAAACAGCTGCCTAAGTTTCCATTTTGATCGCTGAGAAGATCGCCGAAATTATAGCCCACACAAGGCCCATCCCAAGTTTCAGCATCTAGCATGCACTTCGCTGGGCTGATGCAAGGCCCAAAAGTGCTGAGAAATAGTTGCTTTTTCTGGGCTTAAGAGAAGGAAAATGGGCACTACGGACGCCATTTTGACTTCAGAGGAAGAGTGGAGGATTCGTTTTGAGTTATTTAGAGAGTTAGTTGTACTCAGAATATTAGGACAAGGAATATAAATAGGTATTATTACGTTATTTTTAGTAAATATAATAGAATTTAATATGTTTTATATATTGAATTGATTAAATAGCTTTTACATAGTGAAGTTATTTACTGATATTGTTGGGGCCTATCATACTGACTGGTATACAGTGTAGAGAGGGTAGTGTGCAGTGATTAGATATTGCTGAGAGATTATTAAAATTAGACATCAGCATGCTATACACTGCTACATTTGAAGGTGACTGAAGCGCTTTACGCTTGTGGAGGGACTTCATGAGCTTCACAATGACCAGGGAGGCACAGACACCGAGTACTTTTCGGTTTCCATAGAATAGCAGACTTCTCCAAGATGCAGGGAGCAATATACTGTACGCACATTGCCCTCAAAGCACCCTTAAAGAACGCGGAGGTCTTTCGTAACAGAAAGGGGTTCCACTCGCTAAACGTGGACATTCAGATGTTGATTTACAGTTAGGGTTAATCAAAAGTTTCAATTGCATGGGGTGTCCTTGTTGTCTTGCCTGCATTGGCCTATCATCAGAATTTATGCTTATTTTATAAGGATAAGTGTTACTAAAGTACTCGTATATTAAAATAATAAACAAATATGGAATAACATCTGTATAGTAGATAACTAATGTAACTAAGATGGAAGACACAATTTATTGAATTAATTCATTCCACCTTCAGCCACCTACCTCAGGCTCAGGAATTCCCTCTCTGAATCCTTCTGCCACTCGACCGCGCTCTCCTCCTTTCAGACACTCTTTAAAATCTACCTCTTTGACCAAGCTCCCTCCTAATAACTCCTCCTTTGACTTGGCATTCATTTCTCGTCTGATGTGACTTTTTCTTGGTCATAGGTGCTTTATAGATGCAAGTTGTTGTTGTTACTTGATTTAGAAAGACCGTTACCTGAAACTCTGTGGGTGCTGTCTGAATCTCCTGCTGTGAGTGACATATGATCGGTGGAATAGTATAAATTACCTTTTAGGTCATTATACTGGAGTTCCAGCAGTCTCCTGGTGAGGAGATCGCAACAAACGCTACAGAAATTTACGACCAGCATCTGTAGTCCTTGTATTCTTCTCAGCGATTTCATAGAAACATACAACCTTTAGTGGTATCAACATAAAATTATTCTGGTCTGATAATCAAAATGTTAACAGTTGTAACATCATCATCAACAATGGAAGAGTGGCTGGTGATTGTGGTGCTCCTTCACTTTGGTGGCTTTAACACCTGATCATAATGGGAAACTATGAGGTGAATTTCCTCGGAATGCTCTCCCGATCGATTGGCAAAGGGTTTCTGCTGATCTTCTGCCTAAGCTATGGTGGCCGATTGGGAGAAACCATGAGGAAATTTGCAGCGTTCATTCCTGTCTGTGCCATCACATCAGGAGGAATGCAGCTAACAGATTCCACGAGGCAAGAGAGGGCTTCCTGAGGATCAAAAACTGTTTTTGCTTCATAGATCTCTGGGAGTCCACCTTAGTATTATGACAACTTTGACATTATATATACATGTCTAACAGGACGAAAATGTAATTATTTTTTAAATCACAGGAGGGTCTTCAGTTGAAATGCTAACCAATTTCATTTTTTATCAGCTGGATGGAGCTGCTCTCTTTCAGCATCTTCTGTTTACTCTCATGAGCGTCATTTTACTGTGACTTCCCATCCATTGAAAGACCAATAAAAATACTAGCATTTCTACAGCATCTTTCATGACCACCAGACATCCCAAAGTGCTTTACAGCCAATGAAGTACTTTTTGAAGTGTAGTCTCTGTTGTAATGTAGGAAACGCGGCAGCCAATTTGTGCACAGCAAGCTCCCACAAACAGTAATGTAATAATGACTGTATAATCTAGTTTTTAGTGATGTTGATTGAGCGATAGATATTAGCCCAGACAGTGGGGTTAACTCCCCTGCTCTTCTTCGAAATAGTGCCATGGGATCTTTTATGTCCACCTGAGAGAGCACATGGGGCCTCGGTTTAACATCTCATCCAGAAGATGGCATCTCTGACAGTGCAGCACTCCCTCAGTACTGCACTGGTGTGTCAGCCTAAATTTTTGTGCTCAAGTTCCTAGAGAGGGACTTGAGTACAAAAATGTCCACAGGACTTACTGAACAAAGTTAACTGGTGGGAGACATGAGAGTCAGCATCTCAATCGAGGGGACCATCCCTTTCCAGCAACTTTAATGAGGGAGCATAAATAACCTATACTACACTGGAAGGCGTGATAATTTATTACATTCCTAAAATCCGACATATATTTTATAAGAACATAAGAATAAAAGAATTAGGAACAGGAGTAGGCCATCTAGCCCGCTCCGCCATTCAACAAGATCACGGCTGATCTGGCCGTGGACTCAGCTCCACTTACCCGCCCGCTCCCCGTAACCCTTAATTCCCTTATTAGTTAAAAATCTATCTATCTGTGACTTGAATACATTCAATGAGCTAGCCTCAACTGCTTCCTTGGGCAGAGAATTCCACAGATTCACAACCCTCTGGGAGAAGAAATTCCTTCTCAACTCGGCTTTAAATTGGCTCCCCCGTATTTTGAGGCTGTGCCCCCTAGTTCTAGTCTCCCCGACCAGTGGAAACAACCTCTCTGCCTCTATCTTGTCTAGTTTCATTTGGGCACAACAGTATTTTTAAAGCATTTAAATCTGTAACAAGCTTCAATTTTGTATTTTTCCCCTCTGATTGTAACATTTCTTTTACATGTTAATAATAGGACAGATACAAAAATAAACTTTGTAGATGTTGAAGAGCGAAGAGATATTGAGCTCTTAAAAAGATGTTCGGTGCTACAAAGAGCTACGAGTATTTGGAGTTGAGATTAACTGCCTCCACTGGGCACCATCACATGTCTCTGGCATGCGTTAGAGGCACGTGATGCGCATCAGGAATATCCTGAGGGTCAGCCAAACATTGCTCATCAGACCGCACATTTGGTATGAAGTATGAACTGAAGCAAGTGGAGTCCATTGATCTGTCAGGACCAGTCAGGAATAGTTAGTGACAGGGCTGGTTAAAATGAAGGAACATAAATATTAATATTGGATGCTCCCATTTTACGTCTTTGTATTTGTTATGGTTCTTATACACGGTTTTCCTGTTCAGTGAATGATGTCAGTTTCTGTGAGTGGGCCTTGTCTTTATGATTTGAAGTCTCTTTTTGTTTCTATCTCCTGCGTGGGTCCAGAGATAAGAAATTATTCCAATTACAGGATTGCTACTGGCTTAAATATTGTCTTGTGCTGCACTTCCAGACTCAGTTTGACAGATGGTTAAAAACTATACGCAGATCAGTGATTTTATGATCACATTTACTTAAAAAATATAGTGAACTAAACTAATTATGAGAGCATAAGGTAGCTTTGATTTATAGTTCATTAGTTCATTAGTTTTCTCACTAGCCCTTCTCTAGCACTTAAAATATTCTTTGGAATAAAGCAGTAAAGGTCCTGAGATATATCTGTACATATTTTAAGATTTGATTAATTATATTAATATGCGATGTGAAGATTTTTTTAATAAGGCATTGAGCAGTTTTTGAATATTAGCCCGGTCCCGAGGTGTGTCATTAATGTGCAACATATTTGGGAATGCAGTGTTCTTGATAATGAATATAAACATGATGAGCTGTAATTTGCGGCTCCTGCTGGCACGTACGAGGTGCGCACGAGTCCGTAAAGGCCACGCAAGTTTTGGGTTTTTGCAGGCAAGGCGCATGCGCGAGAATCCGTAACTTGTGATCTGTCAAGCATTTTCTTGACAGATCCAATGCATCCCTGGGAAAAGGGCTTCCGTGGGCTATTTGCCCAACTTCTCCCCAGCGAATGCCCAAGAAATTCTTACGCCTAAAATTTGATCAATCATTTATGCATTTAAAACTCTGTGCAATAAGGTAAGTTTATTTTTACATAAGAACATAGGAAATAGGAACAGGAGTAGGCCATACGGCCCCTCGAGCCTGATCCGCCATTCAATAAGAGCATGGCCGATCTGATCATGGACTCAGCTCCACTTCCCTGCCCGCTCCCCATAACCCGTTATCCCCTTATCAATTAAGAAACTGTCTATTTCTGTCTTAAATTTATTCAATGTCCCAGCTTCCACAGCTCTCTGAGGCAGCGAATTCCACAGATTCACAACCCTCTGAGAGAAGAAATTTCTCCTCATTTCTGTTTTAAATGGGCGGCCCCTTATTCTAAGATCGTACCCTCTAGTTCGAGTCTCCCTCATCAGTGGAAACATCCTCTCTGTATCCACCCTGTCAAATCCTCTCATAATCTTATACATTTCGATAAGATCTCCTCTGATTCTTCTGAATTCCAATGAGTAGAGGCCCAACTTTGCCTCATAAGTCAACCCCCTCATCCCCGGAATCAACCTAGTGAACCTTCTCTGAACTGCCTTCAAAGCAAGTATATCCTTTCATAAATATGGAAACCAAAACTGCACGCAGTATTCCAGGTGTGGCTTCACCAATACCCTACATAGCTGTAGTAAGACTTCCCTGCTTTTCCCCTTTGCAAAAAGGCCAAGATACCATTGGCCTTCCTGATAACTTGCTGTACCTGCATACTATCCTTTTGTGTTTCATGCACAAGAACCCCCAGGTCCCGCTGTACTGCGGCACTTTGCAATCTTTCCCCATTTAAATAATAACTTGCTCTTTGATTTTTTTTATGCCAAAGTGCATGACCTCACACTTTCCAACATTATACTCCATCTGCCAAATTTTTGCCCACTTACTTAGCCTGTCTATGTCCTTTTGCAGATTTTTTTGTGTCCTCCTCACTCATTGCTTTTCCTCCCCTCTTTGTAACATCAGCAAACTTGACTACGTTACACTCAGTCCCTTCTTCCAAGTCGTTAATATAGATTGTAAATAGTTGGGGTCCCTGCGGCAACCCACTAGATGCTGGTTGCCAACCAGAGAATGAACCATTTATCCTGACTCTCTGTTAGTTAGCCAATCCTCTATTCTTGCTAATATATCACCCTCAACCCCGTGAACTTTTATCTTGTGCAGTAACCTTTTATGTGGCACTTTGTCAAATGCCTTCTGGAAGTCCAAATACACCACATCCACTGGTTCCCATTTATCCACCCTGTTCGTTACATCCTCAAAGAACTCCAGCAAATTTGTCAAACATGACTTCCCCTTCATGCTGGCTCTGCCTGACCGAATTTTGTTTTTCCAAATGTCCTGCTACTGCTTCTTTAATAATGGACTCCAACATTTTCCCAACCACAGATGTTAGACTAACTGGTCTATAGTTTCCTGCTTTTTTCTGCCTCCCCTTTTAAATAGGGGCATTACATTTGCAGTTTTCCAATTGGTGGGACCTCCCCAGAATCCAGGGAATTTTGGTAAATTACAACCAATGCATCCACAATCCCTGCTGCTACTTCGCTTAAGACCCTAGGATGCAAGCCATCAGGTCCAGGGGATTTATTTTTAGCTCCTTTAAAACATGTACATTTATTTTTTTAAACATTAAATTTTTATTTAAATATTTAATTAAATGCCAATTTAATTAATTTTAAGTATATAGGGCTAGAAATTGGTCTTTTGGCAATAGCGGTATTTTTTCATTATTTTTTTGTCAAAAATACCGTTACGGATACCGCTATTTTTTTAAAGGCCTATAATTGGCAACAAAATGCGCCTGATGGTAAAATTCGGTGTTGCACAAGGATTTGCGGTGGGAACCGTGATCCTCGCCAACTTTAATCCAAGGCCAATTTGCGCTAAAAAGACAGACCTTGGGGGGGGGGCGGGGGGAAATGCACACAAAAAAATTGCAAAAAATAAAAAATCACAAATCACAAAACATTTACAAGACCTTTAACTAAACGCTGCAAAAGAATAAAAAAATAAAACCTTTAACTTACCTTTTTTGCAGGCCTTCATACCTACCGCTGTTTCAGGGACTGTCTCGGGCGTTTTTTTCGCGCAGAATACGGGAGCGTCGAACGGCCAATTTAAAGCGATATATATTTTTTTGGTATTGCACGACGGCGGTCTGCTTTTCAGCGGTATTTCAAAACCGCCAGCTCACAACTTTGGCCAATTTAGGTGAACACCTTTTACTGTCAAAAAAGGCGAAATATCGCCGAAAAAAATGGGTGCAAGGCTGGCCAATTTCTAGCCCATAATGTTTTTAAAAAATATATTTGAAGTGTAGATGTATTTTTGTGGGATTTCCCATTCAGGCTTATGGGGTTCATGTACATATGGGGTAAATGGGGTAGGAATTCGTCTCGGGCTATGTTGTACCTGGTGCCTGTTACACTCCGTACCTGATGCTCCGTTCCATTCACTTCAATAGAACTGAATATCAGGCAGCCTTTTAACGCTACTTAGACAACTTTCTACCCCAGTGATTTCTGATTTTACCTATGTTCAGTTTACCCTCTTTTATTTATGTTGTTTTTTTCCTGTGGGAATGTCTTCGCAGACAGTGATGGGTCATCAGCCCCAACTCATGGTTCATTTTTACAAGTCAAAAATGATATCAGTATTTGGTTTACCTGCTGTCACGGGGAAAAACCATGTGTTCCAAGGTGCTTCATATTAACCTAGGATGACAAGCGCTCTGATTTTCCCCTCCCTCCCTCCCTCCTTGAGGGGAAATCGTTGACTTCATCGGGGAGCCTTCAACTGTGGCACTCGAGATCAGGAACTCGCCATATGGCAAACCACTGCCACAGATCCATATCCTACCAATTCCTGCCACAAAGCACCGGCGTTTCAAAGCACTGGGCCACACACGTGCCATGTTTGTTTCATCTCTTGAGGAAGATGGATAAAAAGAGGTAAAACTTCAAAGGAGAGAAAACTCTTTGGAAATTCTTCCTTGGCTCAAGGCAATCAAGCAACCCACCAGCATCAACATCTAACATTACGTAACCACCGCCTCCTCAGTGCGTGCTTTAAAGAGGCCGGCAACATATTCAGTTCTTTACAAAATAACATAAAAAGTGGCCTGATTTGGAGTTGGTGTTGGTTTCATATTAGACTGCTGAACAAAACTTTTTTACGCAGTGAGTGGTTAGGATCTGGAAAGCACTGCCTGAAAGGGTGGTGGAGGCAGATTCAAATGTGGCTTTCAAAAGGGAATTGGATAAGTACCTGAAGGAAAAAAAATTGTAGGGATATGAGGAAAGGGCGGGGGAGTGGGACTAGCTGACGGCAGAGTACCAGCATGGGCTCGACAGGCCGAATGGCCTCCTTCTGTGCTGTAACCATTCTATGATTCTATAACATTGATACACACATATCTATACAGAAAAATGGTGAGAGGATATCCGATTGGCTTCCAAATATGACTGTGCCAAACAAAGGTATTATGCCTACCATGAAAACTTGGCACAATTAAAGTTGTAAACTCAACATACAATTGTCAAGCAGCCAAATGATTTAATAGTAGCATCTATTGGCCTTATTGAAGATTGACCCTATGTGGTGTGCAGAAAGCCAATTAGCCGTGCCCAGTTTTCATGGAAACGCTCTATTCATAGTGTAAGATCTTTTCTTACTGGTTTGGGTCCCAGAAAACTTGTAAACAAAACATGACAACAACTGATTGTTAGAAAGCTCCAAATATATTCACCATTTCCCTGCGAATTGCTGGTTGCAGGATTGCAGGTTATCTTCTGCTACATCCCTTCACTCACCAATACCTTTGTCTTCCATCTGCACACATGGTAGTTCTTTCCAAAACCATAATTAACCTACATAACATTTTTATACATCTCAATCGATACTAACCTTTGACACCACTAATTGCAGGTTCTCTCTGTTTCAAATCTAATATTTCTGATTGCAACTGTGCCGTGCTCGTCCATAACCATCAGAAACGTTGACAGTGCATCATGCAAACAGTTCAAAGTGGGAAAACCACAGGAAACATTCCCATCTGCTCTTCACCTCTTCCTAGCACACACCTTTGCTAAGTGTGGTTGTAGTGTTGTAGGAATAAATGGGTAATTTTCGGGTTTGCAGACTGATCAATGCTTAAGCCTCAGCTGTTTACAATCTACATCAATGACTTAGATGAGGGGACCAAATGTAAGATAAGCAAATTTGCTGACAATACAAAGTTAGGTGGGAAAGTAAGCTGTGAGGAGGAGGCAAAGAGGCTGCAAAGGAATACAGACAGGCTAAGTGAGTGGGCGAGCACATGGCAGATGGAATATAATGTGGAGAAATGTGAAGTTATCCACTTTGGTAGGAAAAATAGAAAAATAGAGCATTTTTTTAAACGGTGAGAGATTGGGAAATTTTGGTGTTCAGAAGGACCTGGGTGTCCTTATACACGAACCATTGAAAGTTAACATGCGGGTACAGCAAGCAAATAGGCTGTTAGCCTTTATTACAAAAGGATTGCAGTATAAGAGTAAAGAAGTCTTACTACAATTATATAGGGCCTTGGTGAGACCACACCTGGAGTAATGCGTACAGTTTTGGTCTCCTTACCTAAGGAAATATATACTTGCCTTCCAGGGAATGCAACAAAGGTTCATTAGATTAATTCCTAGAATGAGGGGATTGTCCTATGAGGAGAGACCAAGTCTATATTCTCTAGCGTTTAGAAAAATGAGAGGTGATATCATTGAAACACATAAAATTCTTAAGGAGCGTGTTGAGGTAGATGCAGGGAGGATGTTTCCCCTGCCAGGGGTCACAGTCTCAGAATAAGGGGTCAGCCATTTAGGACTGAGATGAGGAGAAATTTCATCACTCAGGGTTGTGAATCTTTGGAATTCTCTATCCCAGATGGCTGTGGATGCTTGTCATTGAGTATATTCAAGACAGAGATCCATAGACTTTTGGATACTCAGGGAATCAAGGAATGCAGGAAGTTGGAGTTGAGATAGAAGATCAGCCATGAATTTATTGATTGGTGGAGTAGCCTGGAAGGGCTGTGTGTTCTACTTCTGCTCTTGTTCTTATATTCTTATGTTCCGTGATCCTGGCAACTATGATTATTGAGTGCCTGCTGGATGCAATTCCTTTATTAAATATTTACCCAATGTGTATGGAAATTATAAGACATATTTGTCCTTTCATAAATCATCACATCTACAGAAGATTGCAAGTATTAAAAACAATGGCCTAGAAATTCAAGTAGGCCTGAAACCTGCCAGTAACAGAGTCGGCCAAGGCTAAAGGCCGCCCGCAGATAGAGTACAGGCAGCACCGATATTGTAGAGCGGAGAATCTATTGTGCGATGCGCTCTTTCCAGCGCTAATCTGAACAAGAGGCCGAAAGTCGTGGCTGTTATCACTTGGATCTAAGGAGAACGAGGAACAAACGAGTCAACCTGTAGCCCGTGTACGGAACAGTTGCTGTATTTATTGCAGCAATCTACCAGCCACCCGCTCACTAATCAGTTACAGCATTGCATTCAGCTCTTGTCATTTGAAGTACATCAAAGTGACATAGGCAAAGCTCCGCAACCTAGCTACAGAAGCGTGTTATCTTTTCAATCAGCTCATGCTCTGGCTCTTAACATTTCTACAGATCGAAAAAGGGGTTCGGAAAATTGTTTATTCGTTTGTGGGGAATCTGTCGACTGCACCGGGAAAGTCTGTGTTTTGATCGTAGGTTGGGTTTTACGGAATCCTCCTTTGATATTCGGAGAACGGGGCAGGGTGTGGGTGTAAAATTGGGCTAATTCATTATTTTGTTTGTACTGTAGTCTGTATCTCTCATTGCATGGAAGAAGGCAAGCAGCATTCAGTGTTGTTTAAAGAGAAAGCGCTCACTACAGACACCATAGCTAAAAGGGAACACTGCTCACTTTGTTTTGCCATTGAGCCAAGATGGCTCATTTAATGCTTTCAAGGACTCTCCCCATCATTTCACCCACACATCTCATTCTAAAGGAATAGAGACTAAACAAAGCTCTTTATTTTAAATGCTGTTTAAATTTTCATTGAGCAGGAAGAAAAAGATATAGCACAAGAACGGTCAAATCCAGCGCTTTGTCGTTTTTGAAACCATTATACTGTAGTCCTAATTTCACTGATATACTGAGGTCACTTTAGTCACTGGCTTAGGAGGGTCTGACAACTGAGGGCCATTTACTATTCCATGGTGAGGAGAGAGCACTCATAGCTGATAACTTAAGGAAGTTGAATTCACACTTCAGATTTCAGAGATTGAAAGACTGAATATCCATAGGTGATTCCTAATCTAAACCTCAAGTTTACTCTTAATGACCTCAATTTTCCCCAGTGATTTGCGCCGTTTTTTTGGAGCAGGCTGCTTTTTTTGGCCTAAGTTTAAAAAACTACAGTTTCTCCGATCAATTTGCACCAGCGTAACTCAGTTACGTTTTTTTAGGTACGTTTTTTTTCAGCCAAAGAGAGCGTAACTTGCCGTCCGTGCCAATTCTGGCCATTTAGGCAAGTTTGGCCAGCTGAGAGTTACTCCAGTGCTTCTTAGGCCAGCGTATGTGGCCTCTCCAGAAAAACCTTCTGGAGAGTTAAGGAAATCGGTGCAGGTAAGTGCAGCAGATGCCCGGACAGCAGCAGCAGGAGAGGTAAGAGAGAGGCGGGGGTGCGGGGGAAGCCTTTCGGGTATCGTTAGGTGCGGGGACCAGAAGGGAGGAGGCCATTCGGCCTGGATAGGGGCGGGGGAGCAGACCGGGAGGCCCTTCGACCTGGGCTAGGGGTGGACAGGGGAGCAGACCGGGAGGCCACTCGGCCAGGGCTAGGGGTGGACAGGGGAGCAGACCGGGAGGCTACTCGGCCAGAGCTAGGGGCGGGCAGGGGAGCAGACTGGGAGGCCACTCGGCCTGGGCTAGGGGCGCGCAGGGGAGCAGACCGGGAGGCTACTCGGCCAGAGCTATGGGCGGGCAGGGGAGCAGACTGGGAGGCCACTCGGCCTGGGCTAGGGGTGGACAGGGGAGCAGACCGGGAGGCCACTAGGCCAGGGCTGGACAGGGGAGCAGACCGGGAGGCCACTCGGCCAGAGCTAGGGGCGGGCAGGGGAGCAGACCGGGAGGCCACTCGGCCTGGGCTAGGGGTGGACAGGGGAGCAGACCGGGAGGCCACTCGGCCAGGGCTAGGGGTGGGCAGGGGAGCAGACTGGGAGGCCACTCGGCCTGGGCTAGGGGTGGACAGGGGAGCAGACCGGGAGGCCACTCGGCCAGGGCTAGGGGTTGGGGAGTGGACCAGGAGGCCACTCGGCCAGGGCTAGGGGTGAGCAGGAGAGCAGACTGGGAGGCCACTCGGCCAGGGCTAGGGGTTGGGGAGCAGACTGGGAGGCTACTCGGCCAGAGCTAGGGGCGGGCAGGGGAGCAGACCGGGAGGCCACTAGGCCAGGGGCGGGCAGGGGAGCAGACTGGGAGGCCACTCGGCCTGGGCTAGGGGTTGGAGAGTGGACCGGGAGGCCACTCGGCCAGGGCTAGGGGCGGGCAGGGGAGCAGACTGGGAGGCCACTCGGCCTGGGCTAGGGGTTGGGGAGTGGACCGGGAGGCCACTCGGCCAGGGCTAGGGGCGGGCAGGGGAGCAGACCGGGAGGCCACGCGGCCTGGGCTAGGGGTTGGGGAGTGGACCGGGAGGCCACTCGGCCTGGGCTAGGGTTTGGGGAGCGGACCAGGAGGTCACTCGGGCAGGGCTAGGGGTTGGGGAGCAGACCGGGAGGCCACTCGGCCAGGGCTAGGGGGCGGGCAGGGGAGCGGACCGGGAGGCCACTTGGCCAGGGCTAAGGGTGGGTGAGCGGACCGGCAAGCCACTCGGGGCTAGGAGCGGGCGGGGGAAGCAGACTGGCAAGGCGCTAGGGCCAAGGGAGCGGACTGGGAGTTTCTTCGGCTTGGGATAGGGGCGGGGATCGGCACCGGCATTGGGAGGGGGGGGGGGACACTTCAATAATTGGAGGTAAGTTGCTGCAATGTATCTTAATGTGTTGCAAGCTGGCTGAATGTTTCACTTTGCAACCTCAGCCTGCATTGTGTCCCTGGTTACCGTGGCAACCTGATCATTTTGGCGCAGATCAAGGCTCCAACCCCAAAATTAAAGGACAGGTTAGGCTGCGCCAAAATGAAGAAATCAAACGGAGAAACTTAGAATTTTTTTTTTGCCGTACTTGGAGCTCCCAAAAAACGGGCGTAACTCTTCAAGTACGCCAAAAAAAAACTTTGGGGAAAATTGAGCCCACAGTCACTCAGAAGTAATCAATTGCAATGTTCTGCATCTTCCCATTTGTTACACATTTAGCCATACAATCGCAGCCAGGACAGTTTCAAATAAGCAAATCACGAAGAAAAAAATGTAGCTTTACCTACAAATCCCAAGGGTTAGCTATCAAGACCTAGGTTTGCGATTAATATAAACACTACATTAGCTACGTGGAAATAATTTTATCTTTACTTTCTAGCTGTCTTAAATTTGTCACTTGAAGTGTGTTGCTTACGCTGGTGAGGCACTGTTGGCGGATGTACCCATTGGCATGCTTTGGAGAGGGCGGTAAGAAGAGCGGCGATCTCCAAAATGGGTAAGCGGGTGTCAATTCGACACGGTGATTAACATGATGCTTCTACTAACTTCAATACTTTTGGCGAGCGCAGGCAACGGCAGCGCAGGTAATGGCAGCGCTGCTGACCTCCCGAAAATGACGGCAACCGCGGGACCCGCTGGCAGCTAGCGGAAGTGAAGCAGCCGCCATTTTTTCCCCCTCAAAATGAGCCTAAACAGTCAGCACTAACACTCCCAGTGGTGCATAGAATTCTTTGAAAATTGGAAAGAATATTTAGAACTGAATGGACTGAGTGGGAAATAATCCAAAATTGTAGTCTTAATAAAGAAGTTGCAAAAAGCATGCCTTTAATTTTGAGAATGTGAAACACGTCAGCCATTCACTGTAAGCAGGCAACAGGGACATATGGTTTACTCATTACTGAAGCTCCTAAACAATGAGGTCATATAACTAACAAGCAACTGCTGGGGCTTAATGCCTGCGTGAGGCAGGGCTGGGCTCTGCATAGCTCCATCCACTTGCTGGAAGGTCTTGTGCGGTTAACAAATCGGTGCCATGGGTCAAACCGGAGGAAATTGCTTATCTCTTACATAATGCCGACAGCTTGAATGTTACGTAATGTAGGCAGTTTTAATTGGAAGAATTAATTCCATATTAAGTCCTATATTAACTTGGAAATCTTCATGTTTATTCCAATCAGTCTGATGGCCATACAAGGTGACTAAATCACATCTAAAGTCTTGTACATCAGTGATAAGACATTGCAACACATACACCCACTCAACATACAGACACCATCAGATTGACTGAGACTGCTCGGTCTTGCCCTTTGCTTATTAATAGTTAACGTGGTGATTTACTACCAGTGCACAGGCAGCTTCCTTCCCTTTGATTTGGCTTCTTTTGAAATTAGTTACAACATTTTTATTCCTGAATTTCTTAAGGGGGGGAAAAAAGTATTAAATTAGCTGTGAATCACTTTGTATAATGGTATAAACATTTACAACTAATAGCATGAGAATATATTCCTGAAAATATTGTGACATGCTCATCTTAATAAAGGGCTGTCACCCTAAGCACTTAGTAACTGAGCAAAATGTAAGAGCAATATGTAGAAAGCTGCATTTTCAGCACATTCACCTGTCAGTGATTTTCTTGCTGTGGTTATTACAGAATACTTTCACACAGCAGATTGATGGAGAAGATTGGGCAATGTGTGATGTTATTTCACTGAGAGCATTTAATCTCTGAGAACACCTGGTCGGTCGTTGGCTGATTAGTTGGAAAATCCCTTAAAATACACGGGTAGTTTGCACGTCTGACACAACCAGCAACCTGACTGATTTGATGAACCAGCTTATTATTTATTGATATTTAAGATGTATTGCTTTGCAAAAAATTGAGGTTTCCAGATTGGATTGTGACACTATCATCATCAAGACTTTTTTTTTATAAAAACAGGTAAGCAGTAATGTTGATGTCCTCATTGTGGATGCAGCTGAATTAACAAACATTGAAGAGCTCCCGAACAATGTTGGGCAGAACATCTCCTCCCACCACTTCTCCCAGTGATGCCATCTATTTAAGTAAAAACATTCAGGAAATAAACAGACAGTAATAAAACAGAAATGTTGATGATAATTGTAACTCTTTCCTTTACAAAAGGACCCTACCGTTAACACATTTTGGAGCATTTAAGGATCTGTTTTCTTTTATTATTTAGAATGTCTTGTTGATTTACATTAGACCGTTTGAGTGTCAGAGCCATCCTATTGAAATACAATGATAATATATGCTACTTATTTAACATAATACAATATAATGTAATGTAATATGGTATTGTATACCATAATATAACGGATGGCTGGCAGTGAATTACAAAACGGTTTCAATACTTACATTTCTGATGAGACAAAGGTCAAGTAGGTTTTTGAATAGTAGGTTGAGAGTTTAATATAATGCCTTAAACACCCTGGTAAATGCTTCCTTTTCCTTTTTGTATAGGTTGAGGCTTCATCAGCAGATAATCATTTTCCCCAGTTCTCCTCTCGCTGGTCCGGTCCTGAGAAATTCTCTACATCCATCCAGTCATTCATTTCATGATATTATAAACCTGTAGGGATGCATTCCTCTCCTCGGCACAGGGCTCGACTTTCTCCCATTTCCATTCAGTGGGTGGAAAGCCGAGCATTGCATGACAAAATATAAATCCCTGTCTTATATGTACATCACATTCTCTTACATACTGCGTTCCCTCATGGACATAACATTGCTCTATATATGCAGCACATACCCCAACATAACCACCACATTGCCTTATATTTGTCCAAATTCCCTTGGGCCCGAAATTCAACAACTTACTGCCCACTAACGCCCACTACTGCCCAATTACCGCCCAGAAATACAAGTTTCATCAAAAAAAAATTACATTTACCACCCAGATACCGCCCGGCAGTAAATTCATCAGTCATTACCGCTGAGCGGTATGCGATATTGTCCGCCCATATATTACTGCCCAAAATGGAAGTTTCATCCTTAAGATCCGTTTACCACCAGACCTTAATACTGTCCTGAAAAAGTACTGGATCTTAAGTGGGCTGTATGAACACAGAGCTGACAGGAATAATTGTTTCACAGAAATGTGGCATATTTGATATTACACAGATCGTTATAGTTCTCTACAGTTTGATGTATTTTTAAATGGATTGGTTTTCTAGTGTTAGCCAATAACACAGCTGGAATCGCAATATAACCACTGAGAGCTCCGGTCATCGCTGAAGGAGGAGGGGGAGCCAACCGTCGTCGTAGAAGAGGAAGACACGGTCTCCGTTGAGGAGGAGGTCGTCTGTCGCCGCAGGAGGTCCAGCCGTCGTCGGAGAGGAGAGGCCCATCTGCTGCCGCTGGAGGTGTTCCGATCGCTGCTGGTGGGGGGTGCCCAATCGCCAGGTCCAGGTCTTTGCCGCTGGAGTCCCGGTCTTTGCCGATGGGTGATGTGGTGGGAAGCCTGAGGTAGGCCCGAAATTGTGGGGTTGGGTTTAAAGTACGGGTTTAAGTGTTTAAGACCCCCTATTAGGGTCTACTGGGGCAAGGGGAAGTTTAGACAGTGGCAGGGGGGAGGTTGAAGATTGAAAGTTGCTGATGGTAGAAGATGGGAGTTGATTAGCAGGGGAGCTCCCTGCCATCTTGTCCAAGACTTCTGTCGTCGAGCTACAGTACGTGGATGACGCCTGCATCTGCGCACATAAAGAGGCTGAACTCCAGGATATAGTCGACGTATTTACTGGGGCGTACGAAAGCATGGGCCTTACGCTAAACATCCGTAAGACAAAGGCCCTGCACCAGCCTGTCCTCGACGCACAGCACTGCCCCACAGTCATCAAGATCCACAGCACGGCCCTGGACAACGTGGACCATTTCCCATACCTCGGGTGCCTCTTATCAACAAAAACAGGCAGGCATTGATGACGAGATTCAACACCGCCTCCAATGCACCAGTGCAGCCTTCGGCTGCCTGAGGAAAAGAGTGTTTGAAGACCAGGCCCTCAAAACTGCCACCAAGCTCATGGTCTATAGGGCTGTAGTAATACCCAACCTCCTGTATGGCTCAGATACATGGACCATGTACAGTAGACACCTCAAGTTGCTGGAGAAATACTACCAACGATGTTTCCGCAAGATCCTACAAATCCACTGGGAGGACAGATGCACCAACATTAGCGTCCTCGACCAGGCCATCATCCCCAGCATTGAAGCACTGACCACACTTGATCAGCTTCGCTGGGCAGGCCACATTGTTCGCATGCCTGACACAAGACTCCCAAAGCAAGCACTCTACTCGGAACTCCTTCACGGCAAACGAGCCAAAGGTGGGCAGAGGAAACATTACAAGGAAACCCTCAAAGCCTTCCTGATAAAGTGCAACATCCCCACCGACACCTGGGAGTCCCTGGCCAAAGACCGCCCTAAGTGGAGGAAGTGCATCCGGGAGGGCACTGAGCACCTCGAGTCTCATCGCCGAGAGCATGCAGAAATCAAGCGCAGGCAGCGGAAAGAGCGTGCGGCAAACCAGTCCCACCCACCCCTTCCCTCAACGACTGTCTGTCCCACCTGTGACAGGGTCTGTGGCTCTCGTATTGGACTGTTCAGCCACCAAAGAACTCATTTTAAGAGTGGAAGCAAGTCTTCCTCGATTCCGAGGTAGTGCCTGTGATGATGATGATAACCACTGAGTCTGGAAATTGTGTGTGTTCATTAGAGTGATCTTATTTTATAAATTATCTAATAAAGCCTTATTTACTCATTTATTAATTAACTATAATAAAAATTTTATTAGTCTCTCTCATCCCACAGTCTCTCCCCACCCACATCGATCTCTTCCCCCCCCCCCCACACCGATTGCTCTCTCTTCCCCCTCTCCCACAGCGATCACTTCCCCCCTCTCACACAGCGATCTCTCCCCCCGCACACAGCGATCTCTTTCCCCCCCCACACAGCGATCTCTTCACCCCCCCCACACCGCGATCTCTTCCCCCCCCGCACACAGCGATCTTTCCCCCCCCACACAGCGACCTCTTCCCCCCCCCACACAGCGATCGCTTCCCCCACCCCCACACAGCGATCTCTTCCCCCCCCACACAGCGATCTCTTCCCCCCCCCCACACAGCGATCTCTTCCCCCCCCACACAGCGATCTCTTCCCCCCCCACACAGCGATCTCTTCCCCCCCCACACAGCGATCTCTTCCCCCCCCCACACAGCGATCTCTTCCCCCCCACACAGCGATCGCTTCCCCCACCCCCACACAGCGATCTCTTCCCCCCCCCACACAGCGATCTCTTCCCCCCCCACACAGCGATCTCTTCCCCCCCCACACAGCGATCTCTTCCCCTCCCACACAGCGATCTCTTCCCCCCCCCACACCGCGATCTCTTCCCCCCCCCACACAGCGATCTTTCCCCTCCCACACAGCGACCTCTCCCCCCCCACCCCACACAGCGACCTCTCCCCCCCCACACAGCGATCTCTTTCCCCCCCACACAGCCATCTCTTCTCCCCCCCCGCCTCTACACAGCGATCTCTCTTCCCCCCCCCCACACAGCGATCTCTTCCCCCCCCCACACACAGCGATCTCTTTCCCCCCCCACACACAGCGATCTCTTTCCCCCCCCACACAGCGATCTCTTTCCCCACCCCCACACAGCGATCTCTTCCCCCCCCACACAGCGATCTCTTCCCCCCCCCCACACCGCGATCTCTTCCCCCCCCACACCGCGATCTCTCCCCCCCCCCACACAGCGATCTCTTCCCCCCCACACAGCGATCTCTTCCCCTCCCCACACAGCAATCTCTTCCCCCCCCCCCACACCGCGATCTCTTCCCCCCCCACACAGCGATCTTTCCCCCCCCACACAGCGACCTCTCCACCTCCCACCCCACACAGCGACCTCTCCCCCCCCCACACAGCGATCTCTTTCCCCCCCCCACAGCGATCTCTTCCCCCCCCCCCACACAGCGATCTCTTCACACCCCCCCCCCACACAGCGATCTCTTCTCCCCCCCCGCCTCTACATAGCGATCTCTCTTCCCCCCCCCCCACACAGCGATCTCTCTTCCCCCCCCCCCACACAGCGATCTCTTCCCCCTACCCCCCCACACACAGCGATCTCTTTCCCCCTACCCCCCCACACACAGCGATCTCTTCCCCCCCCTCTCACACAGCGATCTCTTCCCCCCCCCCAAACAGCGATCTCTTCCCCCCCCCCCCCCAAACAGCGATCTCTTCCCCCCCTCCCACACAGCGATCTCTTACCCCCCTCCCCCCACAGCGATCTCTTTCACCCCCCACACAGCGATCTCTCTCTCTTGCCCCCCCCCCCCAATATAACAGCGATCTCTCTTCCACCCACCCCCCCACAGCGCTCTCAGGCCGCAGTCTCTGGCCTCTCGTCGGTGCTTCTCGGGGGTGGAGCTTGACAGCCGTGCGCGCGTGCGCACAACTCGGGAGCCGATGATTCCAGAGTCAGAAGACCTCCTCTGCTCGCCACAGCCCGCTGCACTCCGCTCCCGCTCCCACTGAGAAAAGTGGGATGAATCTCCCACCCACTCGGCCCCAGTGGTATCAGGCGGTAAAAAAACAAACACCACCCGGGTACCGCCGAAAAGCGGGCAGAACTTAGCTTTCATCAATTTGGTCCCCCTTTTATATATACAACACATTCTCTTGCACCATTGTGCAGCAAATTACCTTGTATGTTTCACATTCTCTTATATACATGTGGTTCCTTATATATACACACCACTTTCCCTGCCACGTACATCTCATCTTTCGTCTACACCACAATCACTTATGTGGCAAAAGTGGAGGTTTTGTGCATCTGCTTTACAATCCCAGTAATTTTGATCCCGACATTAATTGAATTACAGGTTTCTTCAAGGACAAGAAATATTTTATCTATTAATTCAATTCCAGTCACTCAGAACGGTCAGGAAGTTCGAGACTGTCCAGAACAAAGCAGCCCGCTTGATCAGCACCCTATCCACCACCTTAAACATTCACTACCTTCATCAGTGGCGCACTGCGGCTGCAGTGTGTACCATCTACAAGATGCACTGCAGCAACTCGCTAAGGCTTCTTTGAAAGCACCTCACAAACCCATGACCTCTACCACCTAGAAGGACAAGGGCAGCAGGCGCGTGGGAACACCAACATCTAAGTTCCCTCCAAGTCACACACCATCCTGACTTGGAAGTATATCGCCGTTCCTTCATCGTCACTGGATCAAAATCCTGGAACTGCCTCCCTAACAGCGCTGTGGGAGTACCTTCACCACAAGGGCTGCAGCGGTTCAACGCAGTGATACCACCATCTTCTCAAGGGCAATTAGGGATGGGCAATAAATGCTGGCCTTGCCAGCAATGCCCACATTCCATGAATGAATTTAAAAAAATGACAGCATTTGTACTTTACTATTTCTACTGGGTTTTGAGAAACCGTGCAGCGAGGAAGGTGTGAATACCATTTAGAAGAACCTTGTTTCTTGGACCATTAATAAATGGTTTGCAATGAAGTATGTTTATCAGGGCAAATTATTAAAGGTTCTGCGTTTACATCAGACACAAACTATATAACTCGTAGATCCTCTCAGGGTCTATAGTTCCCTTGTCGCCGAGGTGTAATATTCGTTTTCCATTCACACCACCACACACTGCATTTGCAAGGATTTTCTGAGACAAACTGCAAGGGACTCTCGGGGCGAAATTGTTCCTTTTTATAGGCCCATTAGAGCCTCTGAGGGGTGCTAATGGGGTGGAGGAGAATTTTCACCCGGGGAGGGGGCGCTGTCGCCTCCCCGGAAATTGCCCGGTGTTTCTGGAGGCACTGTAATGGCAGCAGTCATCCCACGGTTAGCCACCCGGGCTGCGAAGCAACTGCCGATGACGTCATTGCTGTGCACGGCGACCCCTCACCGCCCCACACTGACCCCTTAATTTCCCACGGGGGAAAATTGCCCACGGGTCGCAAAGCTGGCCGACATCCGCTCTCGGGGCGCTCCTTAAAGGGGGAGAGCGCTAGTGCCCCGGGCCGGCATCTTTTTACGTCAGCCGATTGTCGGGTCGGCTCAACATTGACGGCCCTAATGTGGTCAGAGCCATCATCGTGCAGCCTGGCACTCTGTTTTGGGTACCGGGTTGCAGGCCCGATCGCACCCTGCCCTGGTGGCCTAGTGGAGGCCATGAGAGGCCTTGCAGAGTGCGCCGCAGCTCTCCCCTTTAAGCCAAGGGGAGGGCCATTGAAGTGCATCAGGGCTACGCGGAGCATCCGCTTAGCGCTTCCCTCACCACCCCGTTAGCAACCCGGTTATCGCTCCCAAAGGAAGTGGAGCGAGCGAGATTGCACTCCGCTTCCTTCGAGGGGCAGTAAGGGTAATTCCATGGCGGGTGCGGGACTTCTGCGCTGGGCACTAAATATCCCGGCCTCAGAAGGTTACTGTCCCCAATTGGAGCGCAGGGCAATTTCGCCCCCTCTGTCTTTTTTAATTTGGTGGATAAGTCAGCTCTTGTGTTGTGTAAATTTGTTTATTGTAGTATATTCTTATCTTGCAACGTATTTTTGCTTCTGTACATTTCAGCTGTAAATAACGTCTAACCATCAATTTTAGCCTGTACGCATTGGTTGCCGATATGTTATATTCTACCATTCTGTGGTAAATGTGATGGTCACCTTATGTATTCTCCATTAAGTGCCTTATCCTGTTTCAAGGTTCATTCTTCAAATCACCGTGAGTAATACGAAACCAGAAGAAGTAAAGTATGAACTGAGAGGTTATACCTATCAGGAAAGGTTGAACAGGCTAGGGCTCTGTTCTCTAGAAAAGAGAAGATGGAGAGGTCTTCACGATTATGAAAGGGGTTGATAGGGTAGACATAGAGAAGATGCTTCGACTTGCAGGCGAGAGCAGAACTCGGGACCATAAATATAAAAGCAAAATACCGCGGGTGATAAATCTGAAATCAAAACAGAAAATACTGGAAATACTCAGCAGGTCAGGCAGCATCTGTGGAGAGAGAAACAAAGCTCACATTTCAGGTCAATGACCTTTCGTCAGTACTGGATCTTGGAGATATCTGTAATCATGGGTGGATCCAAAACATGAATCCATGGGGAATAAGTCAGAGCCAGAAATAGTTGCTGAGGAAAGAGATGAGGCTGTGAAAGCGAGTTTTGGTAGATTCCTGATCAAGTACGAGAATGGAAACAGAAAGCAGTGAAGGTGAGCAAAGGTTAAGGAGACAAACGGGAATCCCATCGGAGAGAAGAGCAGACCTTCTTCAAAGTGGGCATTCCTGGGAGTGAAGTGGCAGTGAATTAAAGATGCATACAAAAGCAAAATTTAGTGGATGCTAGAAATTGGAAATAAGAACAGCAATGCTGGAAATCCTCAGCAGGTCGGGGCAGCATCTGTGGAGAGAGAAACAGAGTTAACGTTTCAGGTCAATGACCATAAATATAAGATAGTCACTAATAAATCCAATTAGGAAATCAGGAGAAACTTCTTTACCCAGAGAACTCACTACCACAAGGCGTAGTTGAGGCGAATAACATATATGCATTCAAGAGGAAGCCAGATAAGTACATGAGGAAGAAAGGTATAGAAAGATATGTAAATGAAGAACAGGTTAGGTGTGGAGCATAAACACCGGCATGCACCAGTTGGGCCGAATGGCCTGTTTCTGTGCTGTAAACACTTTATAATATTTTGTAAATGGTGTCGGCAGGTGTCAGATATCCTCCCCTCCCCCAGATGCTTTGAAGTTCCAACGGGGACCAAACAACCTCAAATGGGTATTTCTCATCATTAAATAAAGCTATCAATCATTCGTCGGATTCAAAACACAGAAATAGTCTGCTGTCACGGAATTGCATCCCCGATGCATCAACAAATTGTAAATTGATCAGCACACCTCCTGGCTCTGAACACTTGCACTGTGAAATATTGCCTTATTTGCTGAACAATTATCTTGATGAATTTTAGAACAAAACAAGCAGAATCTACAGGAGGGCTAAATTCTGCCTGCAGTGAACACATCACAGCGACTTAACAGACATGGACTCCAATATTATTTGTCCAATCAGAGAATTGGGATGCATCATTAAACCAGTCGAATTATGGGCTTGACTTTGTGATCCCACCCTCCCTGACCACTATTCGACTCAGTACAAGGTGGCAGTGTTTCTTTGCATTACCACTCCAGAGAGATTTGAGTACAAAAATCTAGGCTGATACTTCAGGGCAGTACTGAGGGAATGCTGCATTGTCTTTTGGATGAAACATTAAACCGAGGCCCTGTCTAGCCTCTCAGGTGGACGTAATAGATCCATTGGCACTATTTTGAAGAAGAATAGCGGAGTTATCCCCAATCAACATAACTGTCTTGTATGTAGACCATGTATACTAACTGTATAATCACATAAGGTGTGCCACCAGAGGGCACTGCGGTGGGAGACCTGAGGGTCACCTGCAGGGCCCAGTATAAAAGGCTGCCCACCATGTTTGTTCCTTACTCTGGAGTTACAATAAATGGGACTAAGGTCACAACAGCTCAAGTACAATACTAGACCTCATGGAGTCATTCATAAGAGTATTAAAGACATAACAATAACAAAAACAGATTATCTGGCCATTATCACATGGTTGTTTGTGGGAGCTTGCTGGGTGCAAATTGGCTGCTGCGTTTCCTACATAATGATAGTGACTACATTTCAAAAGGACTTCATTGGCTTCAAGTACTTCAAGTAAAGCGCTTTAGGACATCTTGAGGTCATGAAAGACACTATATAAATGCAAGTCTTTCTTTAGTTTTTTTCAGTCCACCAGTAACAGAAGCTATGAGATTGATGCATTCTGGAAGTTGTAGTCCTTCAAATACAATATTTACAGTGCCATTGGTGCATTCTGGAACGTCTCTGCTACTTGGTTGAGCCTCATGAATTAGGTAAGACCCAGGTACACAACACAAGTTTGGAAGGCAGCAATCCTCAGCTTCAGGTCCCAGAGAGAGGAGCAGACCTATGCAAGGGCAACTTCTTGGAAGTATTCTGGGGGAAAATTTGGTACTTTAGCGCCTCCAATTAGCACCAGGTGGGAGCGCTGAGGCAGTAGCACCACGGTAAGGCGAATCCAGCGATGCACGACAAATCTGGTCCCTCCAGTAGCGCTGCTGCTACAAGTTAGCGCTGGGGACTTCAGCGCCCGGCAGATTGTGACGTCTGTGAGCGTGCAACGCTCACTGCGTGCTTGATCTGCAAAATTTGTTGTCGCCCCCTGCCTGAGTACCTTACCCTAACAGTGACAGGGAGAGGAGGCATCAAGCAGATGCATACTGGCTCCAGGAGCACTACTTTAAAGGGATTATGAGTAATGAGTCGCAGCTGTCAGGTTAGTGCTGTTCCATTGCTTCTTTGTCAATTTGACAATGTGCAACAGTTGAGTTCAGTCATTTAAAGGTTGCTTAATCGCCGAAGTGTTGTGATGACTAAAAATTAGTGACATTTTTATTCTCATAACATATCAAAGTGCTACACTAGAATAAGGTTCTGCAGCATCAATGAACCTCCCCTTTAAGAACAGGAAAGAGTCTGTGGCAATGATGACTTGCGATTAGACTGCACCTGATATTGCTTAGCGCTTTGAGTCTAATGCCACTGAGCTCGACCATTAATGCTTAATTTAGCACTCCAAGCCTTTCTTTGAACAATGAGACTTAATTTTGCATCCAGCCTTAGCTCCTGGCTCGAAATCTCAAATTTTTCTAAAGTTACCGGCCATTCCTGGGCTGTAATGAATTTCTCCCCATCTGAACGACTTTATGGATAAGCTTTGTGTTTTTGTTTCAGAACGATTTAATTTTTAAATGGATTTATTATGTTATAAATGGTATGTGTAGTTGTATAAAATGGGATTTGTAAGGAATCAAACTCAACCCATCTGAAAAAAATGTTGTCAGGGATTTGATTGGTCGGCTATGTGGCGGATGCTAGCTCATGATCAATAGCTTTTCCTGCCCGTCTTGCGGCAGTTGAATATTTGATCAACATGGTTAACTGAACAGAGTGTGGTTATTTAGGCCAATCGACATTTAAAGTGTAATGGATATGGCACCTGGGCTTGGCATACAGAATTAACACGCTAGACATTTAATTCTATGGGCTATATTTTCGACAGGATTACGACCGGTTTTTCGCCTGGGCGAAGCGGAAAAGCACATTTTTTTTGGCGCTAAATGAGTTGTACAACATCTTACTCCCGGGTAGAAATTTTGGCGGTGGTTTTGCAGCGGCGCTAAAACTTAGCGCCCGCTCGATGTTTTCACCATTTGGATGACGTAATTTGGCGTGCAACGCTGCGCTATTGCCCCGGGCGGAAAATTCGGCGATATCGCCCGTTTTACCGTCCACTCGGAAACCCACCCGAAAAAATCAGTTGCACCCAGGGTGCACCCAGCGCTAATGGTGCCATCTTGAAAACGGAGCAGAAGTTCAGTACATAAAAGGATTTGCAGAAGAAGGCTGCATTTTACACAGTCAAGTTTTATGTGAGCTTATAGTTCATTTTAACGGATATTTAAGGGCATTTTAAAAAATGGGGGCTCTACTATGTCGGCCATTACTCCTGGCTGCTTTTTCTGGCATCAAGCTGGAAGAAGGCTTATTGATGAGCATTTTGAGCGTAATCAAAGAGCTCGCAGACGTATGGGGAGGAGGCCTTGCCTCCCATGAGTTTACAGGGAACATCGCTCATACCTGCAGCTCTCTGAGGCAGAAGGCTGCACCTCTGAAAAGAGATGATCACAGAGATATGCTAGCTCATAAAGGCAGACCTACAGCCTACCAGCGGCAACAGGACTGCACTACCCATCAAGGTGAAAGTGACTGTGGCACTTGACTTCTATGCCTCCGGCTCCTTTCAGGCATCAGCGGGGACATATGCTCCATCTCGCAGCACGCTACACATTGCTGCATTCGCCAGGTGACTACTGCACTGTATGCACGCAGGATGGACTTCATAAACTTCCCAATGAGCAAGGAGGCACAGAATGAGAGGACTGTAGGTTTTGGACGAATTGCTGGCTTCCCCAAGGTTCAGGATGCCATTGACTGTACACACATTGCCCTGCGAGCACCTTTGCACAATCCACACCTTTACAGAAACTGAAAGCGATTCCACCTCTGCGACCATACTCAGCATATCATGGCAGTAAATACTCAATATCCAGGGAGTATCTATGATGCTTTCATCTTGTGTGAGAGCAGTGTTTCATGCATGTTTGAGCATCAACCACAAGGCCAAAGCTGGATGTTGGGGGAGAAGGGTTATGGCCTCGCCACCTGGCTCATGACCCCCCTCCAGAACCCTCAGACAGAAGCCGAGCATTGCTATAATGAGAGCCATGCAGCCACATGCAACATCGTCGAACAGACAATTGGAGTGCTCAAACAGCGTTTCCAATGCCTGGACCACTCTGGAGGCTGCCTGCAACACTCCCCTCAGTAGATCTCTTGAGTTCATTGTGGTGTGCTGCATGGTACACAAAGTCTTCATGAGGGAACAGGAATTGCCAATGGGGATTCCAGGACCACCTCAGGAGAAAGTGGGGAGAAGGACGAGGACAAGGAGCCTGGCAAGGAACCCATGCCACCACCACCACCACCACAACCGCAGGGGAGGCCTCATGGAGCTTTCGCCGCTGCAAAAACCTTACGTCAACAGCTCATAATTCAATGCTTTGTTTGAAGAGTGGACGGCATGTTTGACCGTTGCCTGGCCACTCTATCCCACCATGTTAACTATTTCCCCTCTTATTCTGCAAATGAGACACTACACAGGAATGGTTAAGGTGAACAAAATAATTTATTAAACATTGTAAACAGAATTGAGAAATTGGAATAAAATTTATCAAACATTATTGTGAACTTTTATGACTTAACAGAATTGGGAAACTTTTAAAACTTTTATAAAATGTCATCATCATCATAGGCGATCCCTCAAAATGAGTATGACTTGCTTCCAGGCCGAAAAGGGATGAGTTCACAGGTGTTTCAATGAAGGAACTAATATTCTGGATCCCGAACTACATGCTGAAGGGTGGAAGATGCCTGTGCGTGGATTTTTTAAACGTGTGGTGATCATTGCACAGCAGCCACCACAATCATTGATGGCAAATAAGGTGCAACACTAAGCCTACCTATACCAACAGATGTCAGATTTATAATTTAAGTAATGAGGGAGTGCATCAATAAGAATATTACTTGCTCTATGAACCCTGCAATGGTCTTTCAACCTCTTGTGGCACTGGGTGTGGGTCCTTCGGATGTCGTCGATATAAGACACCTCGTCAGCGATGCTGGTCCAATTACCCCTCCTGTTTAATTCCGCCCATCTCCTTACTACAGCAGTGAGAAGGGCCTCGTTGGCCTCATTGCTAAACTTTCTTGCTTGCTGCCTGTTCACATCTCCTTCCATTGTGAATGCAATCTGAAATTGGCTGATTCAGCCCTGGGTGTACTGACAGCTGACCAGAAGCTCAGGAAAAAGAAAAAAATGGCAAAAAAATAAATAAAAATTCGCGCATGCGCAGAGGTCCGATTTTTTTTTCCAGTTGCAAGTTTTGGCTCTGCGCACAAACTCAGTTGTGCAATGCTGGATTTATCGCTATCGCTATCGCTTTTCACTGTTTGGTGAATTTTGCGAGCTCTGGCGGTAATGGTACCCTGGTGCTAAAATAAATGTTGCCGTGATTATTGGCCAAAAATGGGCGAAATCGCTAAAACCCTAAATTCTAGCCATAAAAATCGCTAGACCTTGTATATATTTTGTAATTTCTTATCTAGACTCGACTACTGCAATGCACTCCTGACTAGACTCCCACATTCTATCCTACATAAACTTGAGGTCATCCAAAACTTGGCAGCCCATGTCCTAACTCGCACCAAGTCATATTCAACCATCACCCCTGTGCTCGCTGACCTACATTGGCTCCCAGTTAAACAATGCTTCGATTTCAAAATTCTCATCCTTGTTTACCAATCCCTCCATGGCCTCGCCCCTCCCTATCTCTGTAATCTCATTCAGCCTCACAACTCCCCCAAGATATCTGTACTCCTCAAATGCTGCCCCCCAGAGCATCCCTGATTATAACTGCTCAACTATCAGTGGACGTGCCTTCAGCTACCTGGGCTCTGAGCTCTGGAACGCCCACCCTAAACCTCTCCACCTCTCTACCTCTCTTTCCTCCTTTAAGACACTCCTTAAAACCTACCTCTTTAACAAAGCTTTTAGTCATCTGCTGTAATTTTTTCTTATGTGGCTCGCTGTCAAATTTATTTATTTTGTCTTATAACACTCCTTGGGATGTTTTAGTGCATTAAAGATGCTATATAAATACAAGTTGTTATTGTTGTATGTAGTGCTATCTTACCCACTTCCTACTACAATTAGCTCAGTCATGTGCTCCGGTGCGATCTTAATTTTTCATGTCTTTATGAGCTTTATTTTTATTAGATTTTAATTATTTTGTGCTCATTTTCTCCCCTCTCTCCTAAAGGATTTCTGCTGGGATACAGTTCCATGGTCATTGCTCATCCACTAGTACCCTGCTCAAGGGACCATTCTTCATGTGCACTGTCTGCACTTTGAAAGGCGATTAATCCTGGTGACAATACAACCAAGCCTGATTCTGTCCTCACCTGATATCCTCACACCTACAATGTTCAATCAGAGGTAATAGGAGCCCTGAGGCATTGGAGTCAACTGTAGTGTTCCTATGGTTATGCTAAGACCAGGTATTGGTGAAACCTTTTGGTGGGCCTCATGTACATTCTAGCTTTACAAACTGTTGAGCTCTGTTCAAACTGTTGTTAACACAGTCACTGCACAACCAGAGCATGGTGGAAAAGCTTGTCCAACATCCAGTACTGGATGAGCAGAAATTTCCTCCAACTAAACATTGGGAAGATCAAAGCCATTATCTTCGGTCCTTGCCACTAACTCCATTCACTAGCCACCAACTTCATCCCTCTCCCTGGCAACTGTCTGAGGCCGAACCAGATTGTCCACAACCCTGGTGTTGTATTTGACCCTGAGGTGAGCTTCTAACCATATGTCCATGCCATAACGAAGACCGCCTACTTCCACCTCTGTAGCATCGCATGACTCCGCCCCTCTCTCAGTTCATCTGCTGCTGAAGTCCTCGTCCATGCCTTTGTTAACTCTAGACTTGACTACTCCAACACACTCCTGGCTGGCCTCCCACCTTCCACCTCCATAAAGTTTATTCAAAACTCTGCTGCCTATATCCTAACTCGCGCCAAGTCCTGTTCACCCATCACCCCTGTGCTCGCTGACCTACATTGACTCCCAATCCAGCAATGCTCCGATTTTCAAATCCCTCCATGGCCTCACCCCTTCCTATCTCTGTAACCTCCTCCAGCCCTACAACCTTCTGAGATATCTGCACTCCTCCAATTCTGGCCTCTTGCGCATCCCTGATTTAATCGCTCAACCATTGGCGGCCGTGCCTTCAGCTGCCAAGGTCCTAAACTCTCGAATTCCCTCCCTAAACTTTGCCACCTCTCTTTCTTCCTTTAAGAACATAAGAACATAAGAAATAGGAACAGGAATAAGCTATATGGTCCCTCGAGCCTGCTCTGCCATTCAGTAAAGTTCCTTAAAACCTACTTCTTTGACCAAGCTTTTGGCCATCTGCCCATATATCTCCTTATGTGGCTCGGTGTCAAATATTGTTTGATGACGCTCCTCTGAAGCACCTTGGGATGTTTCACTACGTTACAGGCACTATATAAAAGCAAGTTGTTGTTGTTGAACATTTAATTACATAAAGAATCAAAATGGTGATGTAGGATTGTGGCGAGGTTCATAAACCATTTCAGAATCTCTCAGTCTGTGACATCACCAGGATTAACAGAACCAACACATCTTTCCATCTTGGACGGTGCTTTGTAATTCACTGAAATAATCTATTGCTCCATATTTGTTGAAGTTTTGCCTTTTTAACACCACACACTTTTTTTAAAGCTTTATTTGCGATTTAAAGAGAAGTGTGCCAAAAGCTCAATAAGCTGCGATTCATCATTTTCATTGCCATCATCAGAGACTTAAATAGTAAAAGAAAACCCACTTCTGAGGAATAAAGCAGCTAATTGGAAAAGGACACAAAAAATCTGCAAAAGGCCATAGACAGGCTAAGTGAGTGGGCAAAAATTTGGCAGATGGAGTATAATGTTGGAAAGTGTGAGGTCATGCACTTGGGCAGAAAAAAATCAAAGAGCAAGTTATTATTTAAATGGAGAAAGATTGCAAAGTGCTGCAGTATAGTGGAATGGAGTATAAAAGCAGGGAAGTCTTGCTACAGTTGTACAGGATATTGGTGAGGCCACACCTGGAGTACTGCGTACAGTTTTGGTTTCCATATGAACGAAAGGATATATTTGCTTTGGAGGCAGTTCAGAGAAGGTTCACTAGGTTGATTCCGGAGATGAGGAAAGGTTGAGTAGGTTGGGCCTCTACTCATTGGAATTTAGAAGATTGAGAGGTGATCTTATCAAAACGTACACGATTATGAGGGGGCTTGACAAGGTGGATGCAAAGAGAATGTTTCCACTGATGGGGGAGACTAGAACTAGA
Source organism: Pristiophorus japonicus (assembly GCF_044704955.1). NCBI lineage: Eukaryota > Metazoa > Chordata > Chondrichthyes > Pristiophoridae > Pristiophorus > Pristiophorus japonicus. The sequence continues at coordinate 84,711,324 of NC_091993.1, forward strand.
GGGCATAATCTTAGAATAAGGTGCCGCCCATTTAAAACTGAGATAAGGAGAAATGTCTTTTCTCAGAGGGTTGTAAATCTGTGGAATTCGCTGCCTCAGAGAGCTGTGGAAGCTGGGACATTGAATAAATTTAAGACAGTGATGGACAGTTTCTTAACTGATAAGAGAATAAGGGGTTATGGGGAGCGGGCAGGGAAGTGGAGCTGAGTCCGTGATCGGATCAGCTAAGATCGTATTAAATGGCAGAGCAGGCTCGAGGGGCCGTATGGCCTACTCCGGCTCCTAATTCTTATGTTCTTATGTTCTTAATTGGACTTTCTTTGTGTACGTCCGATAAATGACTATGGAGCACCACACAGTGGAGAGCAGCGGTACTGCAGCCAAATAAGTCATTTATGAGAGATAAGGAGTAAGACAACGCTGGAAAACTGAAATAAAAGCAGGCATTTCTGGAAATGCAGAGCAATTCTGTCAGCATCTAAAAGATGAAGGATCCCTACTTAAAACATTAACCCATCCTTTTTCTTTCAGACACTGATAGGTCTGTCATGGATTCACAGCATTTTCTGTTGCTATTTCAGTTTTTCATTTGCAATGAAACTTTCCAAATTCACGATCAGTAGAATAAACGAGGAAACACCATTTCCTTGGTGTGTGGCAGTGATTCTGAAACCATCTGAACTCAGCTTTTAGTTTATTGGTAAGTGATGGCTGCAGCTTATGGACTATTCATGGGTTTCTCGCAATATTTCGGAGGTATTGGGGGGCTGAAAGAAGGCACATGTCAAATAGACGTGCTTCATACCACAGATCAACCAAATTCTGGAAGTTAATTTCAGTGAGGTTATTGGATTAACATCAACCACCCTCCACATGATCCATACAAAGCAATGCTCAGGTATTTGGGGGTACAATAGCACTTCATGGGTTTATTGGGTGTTCTACAGTACAACTGTTGAATTTTATACTCGGTAAAGAGAGGGGTTAGAATTCTTTTCATTTTAAACGGGTCAGGGCCAGTATTACACACTGCCATGTCAGGTATCGTGCAGGCAGGACATACAGCACGATCTATTTCTTCTCATCCAACTTCATGTATGAAGCTCGACTCACAGATCAGCATGCCTGTGCAGCGACAGAGTGACATTTCCAAAGTGGCCATCAAGGCTTTACCGAGTGAGAGTTCTTGCTCAGTACCAATTAATAGTGATGTTTTGTCCTGTGGAACAGGACACTGTCTCCGCGGACACTAAAATCTGGCTTCCCAAATTCACTTGGGACCTTTACGTGAAAGGTAACTGTAATGTATTATCATGTGGTTTGGTATGAGTATGCTCAGTTCGCTTTGGCCTAATAAAGCAAGCACATGGACTGGCAACTCATCCTGTCTCTGTCCTTCATTTGTTCTACCCACTTTCATCCAATCAGCTGGACTTGAACTTTCCCCTCAGAAGCGAATTGACACTGCTGTAATCCGCTATACCACCCAGGCCCTTGTGTATTGTTTCCATGCCTTCAGGTCTACTTTCAACAGATGTTTGCACAAGTATTCCTCATTGTCTTTTTGCAGGAATGCACCAACTTCATACACTTTGTCATGTATGTACTTTTGGGATCGTTAGCCACTAGATGGCATCACTGTTGGAGCCCAAGTATAAAAGGCCAGCCATTTTGAATATTAGTTACTTTGGGCCTTAATAAAGCAGAGACAAGGTTATACCTCTTGGAGTTAAACAGTACTCAGTCTAACAGTTATTGCATACACAACATTTGGCGACGGGGCAACAAGAACCTATGCATGCAAAAATGAGCACAATTGGATTGTTGGAGCGATTTGTGGAAGGAGAAGATTGGGCAGACTTTGTGAGCCAGTTCTTCGTGGCCAACAAAATGGAGCAGGTCGGTGACGCAGATCGACGCCGGGCGGTGTTCCTCAAGGTTTGCGATCCAAAAATTTATGGTCTGATAAAGAATCTACTCCTGCTTGTGAGTCCAACAGAGAAGATGTATGAAGAATTGTGTACACTGGTACAGGATCACCTTAAGCCAGATGAAAGCATCATCATCTCGAGATACAGATTTTATTCGCACGTTTGCTCAGAGGGCCAGAATGTGGCGGAATTCGTTGCCGACCTGAGACGTCTAGCGGGACTGTGTAAGTTCGGGGCTGTGTTGGCAGACATGCTGTGGGACTTCTTTGTAATCGGCATCAACCACGAGGTGATCCTGCGTAAACTACTGGCGGTGGAGACGTTGGACTTGAACAGGGCCATCACGATCGCTCTGTCATGCATGACGACGGATAGAAGTCTAAAGCAGATATCAGTGAAAAATCAAAACTCGGTAAGTACTGTAAATATGATTGATTCGGCATTCGGCAGAGCGGCACATGGCAGGGCAACCCGACTGCGTATGTGAAACCTGTGGCTGCCCAAAGACCACCAGTGGGAATGCATCCGATTTCTCTGTGTTGGCGTTGTGGGGGAAATCACCGACATCAGCAGTGCCGATTTAAGCAATATAGTTGCAAAGGCTGTCTGAGAGAGGAGCATCTCCAGCGCAAGTGTCCACAGATGAGCAAGCGTGCTGCGACACACCACGTGGAAGATGATGGTCAGACTAGCGCAGATCCGGATATGCAATCCGAGATACCAGAGGAGGAAGTTTATGGACTGTACTCCTTCCTAACTAAGAGCAAACCGATAAAGATCAACATGAAATTTAATGGGGTGCCAGTATCGATGGAATGGGACACAGGGGTGAGTCAATCGATAATGAGCCAGAGGGCATTCGACAAACTGTGGGATACTAAGGCTGTGAGGCCCAGGCTGAGTCCAGTCAATGCCAAGTTGCGCACGTACACCAAAGAACTCATTACGGTGATTAGCAGTGCCACAATTAAAGTGTCGTATGACGGTGCGTTTCACGAGTTACCGCTATGGATTGTCTCAGGCAATGGCCCAACGTTGTTTGGCAGTAACTGGCTTGAAAAAATTAGATGATTGGAATGGCATCAAGGCGTTGGGCATCGGAGAAAGATACATATGCCCAAGTACTGAGCAAGTTCCCCTCGCTGTTCGAACCAGGCATCGGCAACTTCACGGGAGCCAAGGTGCAGATCCACGTGGACTCGGATGCAAGACCCGTCGTCATAAAGCTCGGGCAGTTCCGCATGTGATGAGGGAGAAGGTCGGAATCGAACTGGGCAGACTCCAGTGTGAAGGGATCATATCACCGGTTGAATTTAATGAATAGGCCAGCCCCATTGTTCCTGTGCTGAAAAGTGATGGACCATCAAAATCTGTGGAGACTACAAGGCTACGATCAACAGGGTTTCGAAACAGGATCAGTACCCATTACCGAAGGCTGATGACTTGTTTGCAATGCTAGCCAGGGAGAAGTCGTTCACCAAACTGGACTTGATGTGGGCCTACATGACACAGGAGCTGGTCGAGACGTCGAAGAGACTTACGTGCATTAAGAGCATAAAGGACTGTTTATTTATCACAGGTGTATTGTTGCTGACGGCATCAGGCCCACGCACGCCTAAACCAAGGCCATCAAGAATGCACCCAAGCTGCAGAATGTGACAGAGCTGCGTTCGTTCCTGGGTCTACTCAACTACTTCGGTAACTTCCTACCTAAATTGAGCACCTTATTAGAACCACTGCACATGCTGCTAAGAAAAGGCGACAACTGGGTGTGGGGTGCATCTCAAGACAAAGCTTTTGAGAAAGCCACTAATCTGCTTTGCTCTAACAAGCTGCTGGTACATTATGACCCATGTAAACATTTAGTATTGGCCTGTGATGCTTCGTCATATGGAATTGGTTGCATACTCCAATAAGCTAATGAGTCGGATAAACTTCAACCAGTCACGAATGCTTCAAAAAGTTTGTCTAAAGTGGAAAGAGCCTACAGCATGGTAGAGAAAGAAGTTCTAGCCTATGTGTATGGGGTTAAAAAGATGCATCAGTACCTGTTTGGTCTTCGGTTTGAACTAAGACAAATCACAAGCTGCTCATTTCACTGTTCTCTGAAAACAAAGGTATCAATACCAATGCTTCATCCCGCATCCAGTGGTGAGCGCTGACATTATCCGCTTATGATTATGTCATTCACCATAGACCTAGCACCAAGAATTGTGCCGATGCTTTGAGCCATCTGCCGTTGCCCACACCGGAGGTGGAAACGCCACAACCGGCGGACCTATTGTTAGTTATGGATGCTTTTGAGAGTGAAGGAATCCCTATCACGGCTCAACAAGTTAAGACCTGGACCAGCCAGGTCCCGATTTTATCGGTGGTGAAGAGTTGCATCTTCAAAGGTGATTGGTCTGCCATACCCAAGCAAATGTTCGAGGAGACCAAACCTTAATTCGTTGCAAAGACGAACTGCCTATTCAGTCGGATTGTATACTGTGGGGCAATCGTGTTGTTATGCCCAAGAAAGGGAGAGAGAAATTTGTACGTGAGCTACATAGCACATATCCCGGCATTGTAATGATGAAAGCCATTACCAGGTCTCATGTATGGTGGCTGGGAATTGACTCTGAGCTGGAATCATGTGTGCATCAGTACAACACTTGCATGTAGCTCAGCAAAGCACCAGCGGAATCACTGCTGAGTCTGTGGTCGTGGCCGTCAAAACCATGGTCCAGGATCCACATAGACTTTGCAGGTCCCTTCCTGGGAAAGATGTTTTTAGTTGTGGTGGATGCATATTCGAAGTGGATAGAGTGTATAATCATGTCATCCAATACATCCACAGCTACCATTGAGAATCTCAGTGTCATGTTCGCGACACATGGTCTGCCTGACATCGTTGTTAGTGACCACGGATTGTGCTTCATCAGTCAGGAGTTCAAGAGTTCATGAAACTCAATGGTATCAAACATGTAAGGTCAGCATCATTCAAATCTGCATCCAATGGGCAAGCAGAACTTGCTGTCCAAATCATAAAGCAGAGTATGAAGCGAATAACCCAAGGGTCACTGCAGACCCACCTGTCATGCATACTGCTTAATTACAGGACAAGACCACACACACTTACTGGAGTCTCACCTGCTGAACTAATGATGGAGAGGTCTTAAGACCAAGCTATCTCTTATACACTCTGACTTGAATAATCATGTTGAATATAGAAGACAAAGTCAGCAAGGGTATCACGATCACGCAGCTGTGTCACGCGATATTTCTGTAAATGATCCTCTACATGTTCTGAATTATGGTCAGGGTCTCAAGTGGATCGCTGGTACTGTCATGGACAAGGAGGGCAACAGAGTATTTATTGTCAAGCTCAAAAATGGGCAAACATGCAGGAAACATATGGATCAGACAAAGCTGTGGCACACAGACGAACCGGAACAGTCGGAGGAAGAGACAATCGACGACCAACCAACCTACCCCCAGTCATCAGAGGACTCAGTGTTCATCAGTGAATTGGGACTTTCAATCACTGACATGCTCAATGAAAATGGACTTTCAATCCCTGACATGGCCATTGCCACTCCCACCAGGTCAGCCACCCAGCCACCAGTCACAACAGACTCTGAACACTCACCCAAGGCTGGAGTTGAACTGAGATGGTCAACCCGGGAGCGTAAAACACCGGACCATCTCAATTTGTAAAAGACTGTTAATATCCCACTGGGAGGGTTGTTACATATGTGGACTTGTATTTACTCTGGACAGCCACCAGAGGGCTCATCCCCTGGAGTCCCAAGGGATCGCATAATCCCTTTGCAGCACAGGTATTTAAAGAGGCTTCACAGGTTAGAGAGGCACTCTGGAGACCTGCAATAAAAGACAAAGTCACATTTTACTTTGAGCTCACAGTGTTCAGTCTGACTCTTTCTCCATACATAACAACTGGTGACGAGATACAGAAAGCGAACCCAAAGATGCAGAGAACAGTGGGCATCCTAGAGAAATTTTCGGAGGGAGATGATTAGGAAACTTTTGTGGAGCGACTTGACCAATACTTCGTGGCTAACGAGTTAGATGGGGAAGAGAGCGCTGCCAAATGAAGGGCGATCCTCCTCACCGTCTGTGGGGCACCAACGTATGGCCTCATGAAGAATCTGTTCACTCCAGCAAAACCCACAGAGAAATCGTACGACAATTTGTGCACACTGGTCCGAGAGCATTTGAACCCGAAGGAAAGCGTTCTGATGGCGAGGCACCGGTTCTACACATACAAAAGGTCTGAAGGCCAGGAAGTGGCAAGTTATGTCGCCGAGCTAAGACGCTTTGCAGGACAATGCGAATTTGAAGGACATTTGGAGCACATGCTCAGAGACTTTTTCGTACTTGGCATTGGCCACAAAACCATACTTCACAAACTTTTGACTGTAGAGACCCCAACCTTGAGTAAGGCCATAGCGATAGCCCAGGCATTCATTGCCACCAGTGACAATACAAAGCAAATCTCTCAGCACACAAGTGCTGCTACAAGTACTGTGAACAAAGTGATGTTGTTTTCAAATCATAACGTACAGGGCAGGTCACACATACCTGCAGCTGCACATCCGCAGATGACTCGGAGCCCACCATCAAGGGTGATGAATGCAAGGCCATTAACACCTTGTTGGCGCTGCGGGGGTGATCATCGTTTCCATTCATGCCGATTCAAAGAGTACATTTGCAAGGGCTGTGGAACAATGGGACACATCCAACGAGTGTGCAGACGAGCTGCTAAGTCTGTTAGACCTGCAAACCACTATGTAGCAGAGGAGGACAGATCCATGGAGGATCACAATGAACCAGAGCCTCAGATAGAGGAGGCAGAGGTACATGGGGTGCACACATTCACCATGAATTGTCCCCCGATAATGCTGAATGTTGAACTAAATGGGCTCCCGGTGTCAATGGAGCTGGACACGGGCGCGAGCCAGTCCATCATGGGCAAAAGAACATTCGAAAGGTTGTGGTGCAACAAGGCCTCAAGGTCAGTCTTAACTCTAGTTCGCACGAAACTAAGAACTTACACTAAAGAACTGATTGCTGTAATCGGGAGTGCTACCATAAAGGTCTCCTACGATGGAGCGGTGCACAAGCTACCACTCTGGGTGGTACCGGGTGAGGGTCCCACGCTGCTCGGCAGGAGCTGGCTGGGAAAGATACGCTGGAACTGGGACAATTTCCTAGTGCTCTCGCCCAGTGACGACACTTTGTGTGCCCAGGTCTTAAACAAATTTCCTTCGCTGTTCGAACCAAGCATCGGGAAATTCCAAAGAGCAAAAGTGCAGATCCACCTAATTCCGGGGGCGCGACCCATCCATCACAAGGCGAGAGCAGTACCGTACATGATGAGAGAAAGGGTAGAGATCGAGCTCGACTGGCTGCAAAGAGAGAGCATCATTTCACCGATCGAGTTCAGCGAGTGGGCCAGTCCTATTGTCCCAATCCTCAAGGGAGACGGCACCATCAGAATCTGTGGCGATTACAAAGTAACTATCAATTGTTTCTCCCTGCAGGACCAATACCCACTACCAAAGGCCGACGACCTCTTTACAACGCTGGCGGGAGGAAAGACATTCACGAAGCTGGATCTGACTTCTGCCTACATGACACAGGAACTGGAGGAGTCATCGAAAGCCCTCACCTGCATCAACACGCACAAAGGTCTTTTCGTTTATAACAGATGCTCGTTTGGAATCCAATCAGTGGCGGTGATATTCCAGAGAAACATGGAAAGTTTACTGAAGTCAGTCCCGTGCACCGTGGTCTTCCAGGACGACATCTTGGTCACAGGTCGGAACACAGTCGAGCACCTGCAGAACCTGAAGGAGGTTCTGAGTCGACTCATCCGCGTGGGGCTCAGGTTAAAATGCTCGAAGTGTGTTTTCCTGCCACCTGAAGTGGAGTTCTTGGGAAGGAGGATTGCAGCAGAAGGCATCAGGCCCACCAACATGAAGACAGAGGCAATCGAGAATGCACCGAGGCCACAGAACGTGACAGAGCTGCGGTCGTTTCTGGGACTTTTGAACTACTTTGGTAACTTCTTACCAGGTCTCAGCACCCTGCTAGAACCACTGCAGGTCTTACTACGAAAGGGGGCGAATGGGTTTGGGGCAAAAGCCAAGAAAATGCCTTTGTAAAAGCGAGAAAATTGTTATGTTCAAACAAATTACTTGTGTTGTATGATCCATGTAAGCGTTTGGTACTAGCATGTGAAACATCGTCATATGGCATCGGGTGTGTATTGCAACAAGCTAATGATTTCGGGAAACTGCAATCAGTTGCTTATGCATCCAGGAGTCTGTCTAAGGCTGAGAGAGCCTACAGCATGATTGAAAAAGAAGCGTTAGCTTGTGTCTATGGGGTAAAGAAAATGCATCAATACCTGTTTGGGCTAAAATTCGAGTTGGAAATTGACCACTTGTATCCCTGTTTTCCGAGACTAAAGGGATAAATACCAACGCATTCGCCCGCATCCAGAGATGAGCGCTCACGCTGTCCGCATACAACTATGCCATCCGCCACAGGCCAGGCACAGAAAACTGCGTCGATGCTCTCAGTAGGCTGCCATTGCCCGCTACGGGGGTGGAAATGGCACAGCCTGCATATCTAGCCATGGTTATGGAAGCATTTGAGAGTGAGCAATCACCCGTCACTGCCCGGCAGATCAAAACCTGGACAAGCCAGGACCCCTTATTATCTCTAGTCAAAAGCTGTGTGCTTCACGGGAGCTGGTCCAGTGTCCCAGTGGAAATACAGGAAGAGATAAAGCCGTTCCAGCGGCGCAAAGATGAAATGTCTATACAGGCAGGCTGCCTTCTGTGGGGCAATCGAGTAGTGGTTCCCAAGAAGGGCAGAGACACCTTCATCAATGACCTCCACAGTACACACCCAGGCATCGTAATGATGAAAGCGATAGCCAGATCCCGCGTGTGGTGGCCCGGTATCGATGCAGACTTGGAGTTCTGCATTCACAGATGTAATACATGCTCGCAGTTAAACAATGTACCCCGGGAGGGGCCGCTAAGTTTATGGTCTTGGTCCTCCAAACCGTGGTCTCGGGTACACGTCGACTATGCAGTGTCGAGGTGTACCCTGGGTAAAATGTTCCTTGTGGTTGTAGACGTGTACTCCAAGTGGATTGAATGTGAGATAATGTCGGCTAGCACGTCCGCTGCCACTACTGAAAGCCTGCGGGCCATGTTTGCCAATCACGGCTTACCCGATGTTCTGGTGAGCGACAAAGCCCCATGTTTTACCAGTGCTGAGTTTAAAGAATTCATGACCCATAACGGTATCAAACATGTCACATCTGCCCCATTTAAACCAGCGTCCAATGGTCAGGCAGAGAGAGCAGTGCAAACCATCAAGCAAGGCTTGAAGAGGGTAACTGAAGGCTCACTGCAGACTCGCCTATCCCGAATCCTGCTTAGCTACCGCACGAGACCCCACTCACTCACTGGGATTCCACCTGCTGAACTGCTCATAAAAAGAGTACTTAAGACAATGCTCTCGTTAGTTCACCCTGATCTACATGAACAAGTAGAGAGCAGGTGGCTTCAACAAAATGCATACCATGATAGCGCAAATGCGTCACGCGAGATTGAAATCAATGATCCTGTATTTGTATTAAATTATGGACAAAGTCCCAAGTGGCTTCCCGGCACTGTCGTGGCCAAAGAGGTGAGCAGGGTGTTTCGGGTCAAACTTTCAAATGGACTCATTCACCGGAAACAGTTGGACCAAATCAAACTCAGATTCACGGACTATCCTGAGCAACCCACCTTGGACCCTACCTTTTTTGATCCCCCAACATACACACCAGTGGCAACTGGCACCACGGTTGACCACGAAGCAGAACCCATCATCCACAGCAGCCCTGCAGGGCCCAACACACCAGGCAGCCCAGCAAGGCCAGCTGCACAGCAGCCCAGCGAGGGCCCAACAAATGATTCAACAACAGCAGCTTTCACACCGAGATGATCAACCAGGGCAAGAAGGGCCTCAGATCGACTCACATTGTAAATAGTTACACTATTGACTTTGCGGGGTGGGGGGGTGGGGTGCGGGTGGGAGAGTGTTGTTACATATGTGGACTTGTATTTACTCTGTACAGCCACCAGAGGGCTCATCCCCTGGAGTCCTAAGGGATCGCATAATCCCTTGGGAGCACAGGTATATAAGGAGGCTTCACAGTTTGGAGAGGCACTCTGGAGACCTGCAATAAAAGACCGAGGTCACACTTTACTTTGAGCTCACAGTGTTCAGTCTGACTCTTTCTCCATACACAACAGGGGTATTGTCATGTATGTACTTTTGAAATCAATAGCCACTAGATGGCGTCACTGTTGGAGGCCAAGTATGTGCAGCCCAAGTATAAAAGACCAGCCATTTTGTATATTAGGCACTTTGGGCCTTAATAAAGTAGAGCCTAGGTCATATCTCTAGGAGTTAAACAATACTCAGTCTAACAGTTATTGCATACACAACACACTTGACCTGCCATATTGAGGTTCAACATAAATTACATTATCTAGTTGGTTAAAAAAAATTCGAGCAACATATTTCATTTAAAAAAGAGACCTTAGTATGAAAGCTCTTTTTTAAAATCCTACTTTGTGCACTGTCCTTCTAAGTGCCATGATACCTCCCCAATATAAAGAGCTGCATTTGCTCCAAAATGCTCCTTCTTATGATCTGTGTGCTGCTCAGCTGAAGTGAAGGCATTGAAAATATTCTGCAGGCCAGCCTCAGAAATTGTAGCTGTTATCCCTCAAATATCCAGCCAATTCGCCCTTCAATTTTTCGATACTATTTTGCTCCACACGCTCTGTACTCTGCATGAACTAGTTAAATTTAAACAGTCTGCGCTCTTCCCTCTTCTAAACTTTACCTCATGTCAACAACAGATTATCAGAAATTCTCGAACTGTTTGACATGAGTTAAAGTTTAGAAGAGGGAAGGTGTGCAGACAGTTTAAATGTAACTATCTGTACTTCATGCTGTTGCTTTTAAGGAACGATTTAAAAGAGGAGAGAGAGATGGAGAGGTGGATAGGTTTAGGGAGGGAATTCCAGAGCTTCGGGCCTAGGCAACTGTAGCTTTTTCCCCCGTGTTTTTTTCCTGTGGCTTTTTCACTGTTTTTTTTTCCCGTGGTAAACCTCTAACTGCCAATAATACAGCCTAGTGTTATAGAGCTTAAATGTTCTCTCCACATACATAACAATGTTCTCACCATACATAACAGAAGTTTAGTAGGACAGGATCTGTAACGGCATTGCTGGATGTTTATCACATGAACGTAGTACATTAATATCTTTCCTTCTGTGATGCCTGTAATGCACTTATGAATGTGTTGTACTCAAACTGTCATGACCTTGGTCCTTTATTCGTAACTCCAGAGTGAGGCAAAAGCATGGTGGGCAGCCTTTTATACTGGGCCCTGCACACCTCTGCAGGTGACCCTCAGGTCTCCCGCCGCAGTGCCCTCTGTTGGACAGCCTCTGCCACAGGGGCAGGAAACCCGATCTCCAACAATTGCACCCTCTAGTGGTGCCAGCATATAAACCTTATTGATAGTACATCAGGTAACAAGTCTCCATCTTATGAAACTATACAGTGACTACACAGAGAGTATTTCTATAGTCTGTATATATAACATTACTCTCCCCAAGTACCTTGTGCCGATTACCTTTGCACTATGTGCTCTGGCTTAGCTCTCCCCAGACTTAAGTGCCAATAACCCTTGCATTTTGCAATCTCCTCAGGTCGGCGGTGAGTGTAGAATTTGTGCTTGGCCGTGAGGATGCTTTGTTTTGGTTTTAGTTGTTCGCGAATTAGTTCAGTCAGCTCATCGTATGTCTTATCCTTGACCTTCGTGGGTGCCAGCAAGTCCCTGATGAGGCGGTAGACCTCGGGCCCACAACTGGTCAGCAGTATAGCCTCCCCTGCCAGGTCATTTGCCACGAAATATTGATCGAGCCTTTCCATGAAGGCATCCCAATCATCACCCTCTGCGAAGTCTTTTAATGTGCCAAAGGTAGCCATAATCGCGTGAAATAATCGCGAATAATCCGTAGTCTCGTCGCCAGTTGTTATGTCTGTAATGCACTTATGAAATACTCAAACTGTAGTGACCTTGGTCCTTTATTCATAACTCCAGAGTGAGGCACAAGCATTGTGGGCAGCCATTTATACTGGGCCCTGCACACCTATGCAGGTGACCCTCATGCCCTCTGGTGGACAGCCTGTGTCACAGGGTCAGGAAACCCCAGTCTCCACCAGCTGCACCCTCTAGTGGTGCCAGCATTGTATATACACAGTGTAAACCTTATTGATAATACATCAGGTAACAAGTCTCCATCTTATGCAACTATACAGTGACTACACAGAGAGTATTTCTATAGTCTGCATATATAACACCTTCCTTTTTACTTCCATCCTTCCCGCTTTCCTTCCCTCCTTATGGTTTTATCCTGATTGGATAGATGATTACCCAAAATAACTGGAGTGTAACAACTGTTAAATGTTCAATGTGGAGACCAACAGCAGTGCTTGTGGTGGAGGTGTGCTTTGGCTGCCTAGTGTTGGCTTCAACTATGGAACCTCTGGGCATCCAGCAACAAGGTTAGTTGATGTAAATTCAATTCCCATTTGTTTCCTAACGTGGGGGATTGTGAAAATCATTAATATTGCAGGTTGAGCACATAGAACACACAATACGTGAGATTATCAGGCACCTCGAGTGAGTTATATAGATCTTTCTACCTCTTCACTTATTCATAAGTAGCATTGTTTGCCACATAGGCTTATATTGTGCAGCATGAGAAAGGCAAGGCTGTGAATTTCTCATTTAAAACCTTGCAAGGCAGAAACTGTGATAGACTGGAGGAATGCAGAATTGTAACAGACAAGTAGGCTCCAGCAATGCTCGGTACTGTTTCAAACATTGGTATAAATTGCATATTTGAAACTGTTTTCAATGTATTTAAAAATTATGGGAGACCCTCTGACACGGAGAAGATAGCAATAAATTGCAAGGTTTTATTACAAACTGATCGTACTTCTTAAATAAACAAGTATTTAGCACACAAAGCTCAAAACTACTGAGCAGTGACACTTTTTGTTGGTGCAGCATCTGTTTGCACATGAATAGAGCACCAACTGACATTTATTCATAAGTGACAACATCAACAATGTTTAATCTAATTTGTTCCTGAGGCAACTGATACACCGCAGAATAAATAAAGGCTACACACTGGGCAATAGGAACAATAATGGAGTCTCCTATAAGGAGAAATTCAAGCACATCCATTCTTCGCTCATGAAAAACCAAGATAATGTTTAAAAAACTTGGTGAAACTTTATGATGGTATAATAGAACCATAGAAACATAAAAAATAGGTGTAGGAGTAGGCCATTCAGTCCTTCAAGCCTGCACCACCATTCAATAAGATCATAGCTGATCATTCCCTCACTACCCCTTTCCTGCTTTCTCTCCATACCCCTTGATCCCTTTAGCCGTAAGGGCCATATCTAACTCCCTCTTGAATATATCCAATGAACTGGCATCAACAACTCTCTGCGGCAGGGAATTCCACAGGTTAACAACTCTCTGAGTGAAGAAGTTTCTCCTCATCTCAGTCCTAAATGGCCTACCCCTTATCCTAAGACTATGTCCCCTGGTTCTGGGCTTTCCCAACATCGGGAACATTCTTCCCGCATCTAACCTGACCAGTCCCGTCAGAATCTTATACGTTTCTATGAGATCCCCTCTCATCCTTCTAAACTCCAGTGAATAAAGGCCCAGTTGATCCTGTCTCTCCTCATATGTCAATTCAGCCATCCCGGGAATCAGTCTGATGAACCTTCGCTGCACTCCCTCAATAACAAGAACGTCCTTCCTCAGATTAGGAGACCAAAATTGAACACAATATTCCAGGTGAGGCCTCACTAAGGCCCTGTACAACTGCAGTAAGACCTCCCTGCTCCTATACTCAAATCCCCTAGCTATGAAGGCCAACATACCATTTGCCTTCTTCACCGCCTGTTGTACCTGCATGCCCACTTTCAGTGACTGATGAACCATGACACCCAGGTCTCATTGCACCTCCCCTTTTCCTAATCTGCCGCCATTCAGATAATATTCTGCCTTCGTGTTTTTGCCCCCAAAATGGATAACTTCACATTTATCCACATTGTACTGCATCTGCCATGTATTTGCCCACTCACCTAACCTGTCCAAGTCACCCTGCAGCCTCTTAGCGTCCTCCTCACAGCTCACACTGCCACTCAGTTTAGTGTCATCCGCAAACTTGGAGATATTACACTCAATTCCTTCATCTAAATCGTGAATGTGTATTGTAAAGAGCTGGGGTCCCAGCACTGATTCCTGCGGCACTCCACTAGTCACTGCCTGCCATTCTGAAAAGGACCCATTTATCTTGACTCTCTGCTTCCTGTCTGCCAACCAGTTCTCTATCCACATCAGTACATTACCCCCAATACCATGCGCTTTGATTTTGCACACCAATTTCTTGTGCGGGACCTTGTCAAAATCCTTTTGAAAGTCCAAATTCACTACATCCACTGTTTCTCCCTTGTCCACTCTGCTAGTTACATCCTCAAAAATTCCAGAAGATTCGTCAAGCATGATTTCCATTTCATAAATCCATGCTGACTTGGTCTGATCCTGTCACTGTTTTCCAAATGCGCTGCTATTTCATCCTTAATGATTGGTTCCAACATTTTCCCCACTAATGATGTCAGGCTAACCGGCCTATAATTACGTGTTTTCTCTCTCCCTCCTTTTTTAAAAAGTGGTGTTACTTTAGCTACCCTCCAGTCCATAGGAACTGATCCAGATTCGATAGACTGTTGGAAAATGATCACCAATGCATCCACTATTTCTAGGGCCACTTTCTTAAGTACTCTGGGATGCAGACTATCAGGCCCTGGGGATTTATCAGCTTTCAGTCCCATCAATTTCCCTAACACAATTTCCCGCCTAATAAGGATATCCTTCAGTTCCTCTTTCTCACTAGACCTACTGTCCCCTAGTACAACCGGAAGGTTTATTTGTGTCTTTCTTCGTGAAGACAGAACCGAAGTATTTGTTCAATTGGTCTGCCAATTCTTTGTTCCCCATTATAAATTCACCTGAATCTGACTGCAAGGGACCTATGCTTGTCTTCACTAATCTTTTTCTCTTCACATATTTATAGAAGCTTTTGCAGTCAGTTTTTATGTTCCCTGCAAGCTTCCTCTTGTATTCTATTTTCCCCCTCTTAATTAAATCGTTAGTCTTCCTCTGTTGAATTCTAAATTTCTCCCAGTCCTCAGGTTTGTTGCTTTTTCTAGCCAAATTATATGCCTCTTCCTTTGCTTTAACACTATCCTTAATTTCCCTTGCTAGCTATGGTTGAGCCACCTTCCCCGTATTATTTTTACTCCAGACAGGGATGTACAATTGCTGAAGTTCATCCATGTGACTTGGTATATGATGATAATTGAAGCAGAGTAGACTTAGAGGAGACCTGATAGAGGGATATAAAATAATGAAAGGGTTGGATTGTGTCCCTAGTTTTGCAGATTTGGGAGGACCAAGGAACATGCGCTTAAACTAAACAGAAGTAGGAATAGGCTATATGCTAGGTGGTTGTTCTTTTCCCAGAGAGTAATGAGCCTCTGAAATGGGTTGCCGGCTTGTGTGGTCCGTGGTGACTCTCGTACGCCTTCAAGAGGGAACATAGGAACAGGAGTAGGCCATTCAGCCGCTCGAGTCTGTTCCGCCATTCAATGAGATCATGGCTGATCTGCAATCCAACTCTATATACCAGCCTTTGCCTCATATCCCTTAATACCTTTGGTTAACAAAAAGCTATCAATCTCCGATTTAAAAATTAACAATTCATGTGGAATCAATTGCTCTTTGCAAAAGAGAGTTCCAAACTTCTACCAACTGGGAGCGGGACCAGTTCTTGGCTGGGCAGTGATCACGTCATATAGAAGGTAAGCTGATTAACAGATAACGTACGAATGGCCAATGTGATCTCATGGACTGGTTTTGATCGCCTGAAAGGGTCAGAGAGGAATTGGCGCTGGGATTTTTTTTTTGCTACTCCCAGGAGTAATCTGTGCGTGTAGCTGACACATCTGCCGCGGTCCCTAGTCATGGCACTTCAGCCAGCATAAGTGTGGGGCAGGCTTGATAGACCAGCTGGTCTTTTTCTGCCTGTCATTTTTATATCTTCATTTGTTCATAATGTGGTAGATAGACTTTATCCTGAATTTCAGACAGAATTTGAAAAGGTCCCTCACCAGAAACCAGGGCTTAAAGTGGAATCTCCTGTAGATATAAGTTGAATAATGAATTGGTTGCACTTGGTGGTTCTTAAACTGTGAAGACACCTCCCTCAGAGGTATGGGCCTGTTGCAGGCTTGTGGGGTTAAGTCCTGCAGTGGGCCTTGAACTCATGACTTTCTGACTCAATGGCGAGAATACTGCCACTCAGCCAAGCTGACGTATTGGAAAGTTGGCAGGGAGGATATTGAAAAAAAATCAAGTCTTGAGATGATGGAGCATAGATAAGGTTTTCAAAAGCTCTCGGGTGAGGGAGTGGAAGTAAGTTGTCTTGGTAATAGACTGAATGTGGGAATTAAAGTTCAGCTGAGAGTGATGCACAGTTGGGTTCAGTCTGAGCAAGCAGCCAGGGAGGGAGATGGAATTGGCACCCAAAGTGCTAGATGGTTGCCAAGAGCCAAAGAAGATGAATTTGGTCTTACCAACTTTGACCTGAAGGAAGTACTGTCTCATTTGGGAAAATATGTCTGAATACAGCAGTACAGCATTGTAAAAATCACAGAATCAATGATAGTTGGGTGTCATTGCTGAATATCTTGGGCTGGATTTTTGGCTTTCCCGATTTCGGGGCGTTAATCACGACAGGGCGGTCTCGATACCACCTGAAAAATGTTTGCGCCCTTGACTGGAAATTTCGGGAAAAAATGAAGATCCATGATCGGGGCGTTAAATCAAGCTTTACACAACGGGTTTTGTGCGCCCGAGCCAAAAATCGCGGCGTTAAAAAGGGCATCCATTTTGCGCATGCGCAGACGTGCTTTAGTTTTCCCGGGCGCAGACGTTATTTCAGGGCGCGGCAGCTCCCTCCGCGCATGCGCAGATGACCCGCCCGACTTCTGGAACTTCTGCAGAGATGGCGCAACAGGAAGGCAGGCAGCGTGCCAAGCATTTTTCAACGGAGGCTACTGGGTCCTTAGTCCATGCAGTGAAGAGGAGGTGGACATCACTCCATCTGGGTGGGGGAGGGAGGCCGCTGCTGCTAACCATTTTTAAGAGGTATGGCATGAAATTGCACAGGATGTGTCTGCGGCAGAAACGGTTGCCAGATTGGGCACTTAATGCTGCAAAAAGTTCAACAACCTTACCAGGATCTTCATGGTGAGTACCTTTCATATTTACGTATGCCTGCTATCCTTCCAACATGAATGTCAGACACTATGTGAAGCCTTTGATGGATCTGCTCCTTCTCAATGTCTTGCACGCTGTGGTGTGGGTTGCACAATGCATCAGAAAGTTGAAGGCTTACTTCTCCAGCCATTGCCTCTTAATTAAGGATGCACATACTCTCTTGTTGCCTAATCATTGAGAACCTTCCCCGCAATACACTCCCACTGTTGATATGGGTTTCATAAAGTTCATCTTGAGCCCCTATACTACCTCCCTCTCACCTCCTTCCAATCGCTCAGAAAGCTCATGAAACATCCACACAGATTGAAGTGAAGACATTTGCACATCCGCACACTGGCAACTATTGAACTATGGTAGGCACATGTGGCACAACAGGAGGTTGACCCTTTCTGAATCCTTCCTATTTTTCTCATTGCAGGTGAAGCTCTCACACATCAGGTGTGAGCAGTGCCGGACAGGCGGCAGTCCACCTCAGCTCCTCGAATTAACAGATGTGGGGGAATGGATGTCGGCCCTTATGGGTGCACCAGCTTGGATAGTTGCCGGGAGTGATGCTGAGCCCTCTTCAGGTAGTGAGGGTATGTCAATGGATCGCGCGACTGATGTGACTTCATTGAGACCTAATATGAAGTGGCGTAGACCCTTTACATGTACATGTCCAATGCCACCTTCCTGCTATCACCCTGTCCCTTCCCCTGCTGCTAACCACATGTCTGTTGATTTCTGGTTGCAGACGACAGCCACAATCGCGACAGGCGTCCAGGGAACCATCGACATCTGGCCATGGGGGAGATGATGAGACATGCGAGGGGACTGCAATGCCTGAGCCATAGAGCCCACCAGTTGGCCTGTTGCAACAAAGCATATCTGGGGACAAGCCCGCTTTCCCTGGCTTTGAGTCGTCGGAGGCTCCTGGCCCCAGTCGCCTACAGCAACGCGCAGCGAGAGGGGAATCTTGGAGGTCAGCTCTCCGGAGGGTGCATCGGCAAAGTAGGTCTGCTGAAGAACAGGCAGACATGGAACTGGACTTGGTAGAAATGTCCAGGGAAAACACAGACATGCTCATGGGTGCAAAGGGTTGGATTCCAGAAAGCATCGACAACCTTGCTGTGACTGTTGCGGAGGCAGCGTCAAGCATTGTCGGTGCAACACAGGACTCCAGCGAGGCCATCATTGCCCACTCACAGAGGCAGGTGGCCTCTAGCAGCGACATTGGTGCTCCAGAGTTTGTGGCATGTGCCATTGGTCACATTGCAGCATCAATCGAATCGCAGGCACAAGCTACGCTGAAGCTTGGTGATGTGATGCAGTTGATGACTGCTGCCATCCTTTTTGTGTTCCCCACTGTTCAATGGGAAAGGGACCATTCCGAAGCAGACCAGCAAGTTGTGGAGATACATTGAGCTCCGGATGTTGAGGCCCAGCCCCGTCGGAGTGTCAGTGGCTCCCAGGAAATGGAAGGTGCTGTCCTTCCTCAGGATGACAGCATTCCGGCTCCCACCACTGACTCTCCAACCATGCACCATACACGGTCCACACCCAAGCCACCAGAGACTGCTTCTGCCAATACTGAGGCTCAGCAGTCTGTAGCAGGGCATTCTAAGCCCAGAGCTGGTCTGGGGCATCATCATACACTGTCTGCACAGTCTGCCTCCTAACACAGCAGCCCTCAAGCAGCCTTCTGGGCTCATTGAGGAAGAGCAGCAGGCGTGTGAGGGGAGGTACAAGATAGGGGTGGAAAAGCACTGGGTAAGCCCAATAAGGAGTCGCACAACGAGATACAAATGCATTCGGATATGATGAGTGCTCCTGTAGATACTTCATTTGTAACAATTTAACTTAACTTGAGTAAGTTGCAGCAGGACGCTGTTTATTGTATAGTTTTATTTTGATGGCTTGAAGTGTCATTTGTTTTTGGTGTTTTATAATGATGTGTTCAAATTGTTTGTTCATTGAAGGCACGCAGTATAAATTGCATTTGATGGGGGGGTCATCTTTGATACTTTTGTCCATTAAATTATAACTTTGAGCCTTTGCCGTGTTGTCTTAGAAACATAGAAAATAGGTGCAGGAGTAGGCCATTTGGCCCTTCGAGCCTGCACCACCATTCAATAAGATCATGGCTGATCATTCACCTTAGTACCCCTTTTCTGCTTTCTCTCCATACCTCTTGATCCCTTTAGCCGTAAGGGCCATATCTAACTCCTTCTTGAATATATCCAATGAACTGGCATCAACAACTCTCTGCGGTAGGGAATTCCACAGGTTAACAACTCTCTGAGTGAAGAAGTTTCTCCTTATCCCAGTCCTAAATGGCTTACCCCTTATCCTTAGACTATGTCCCCTGGTTCTGGACTTCCCCGACATCGGGAACATTCTTCCTCCATCTAACCTATCCAGTCCCGTCAGAACTTTATATGTTTCTATGAGATCCCCTCACATCCTTCTAAACTCCAGTGAATACAGGCCCAGTCGATCCAGTCTCTCCTCATATGTCAGTCTTGCCATCCCGGGAATCAGTCTGGTAAACCTTCACTGCACTCCCTCAATAGCAAGAACGTCCTCCCTCAGATTGGGAGACCAAAACTGAACACAAAGGGCCCAAGTTTCGGGCCGCGCCTAGAAAGGCGCAGCCCCGATCTGGACGCCCGTTTTTCGCGCCACAAAGTGCGCCTAAAAAACACTTACAGATTCTCCAGCTCCCTGCTGGTCCTCTGCAGCCGGGCGCGGTGCAGCACGAGCTGTAGGGGGCAGAGCTAGATCCCTGCGCTGAAAACAGTGCCGGGACCTCTGCGCATGTGCAGTAGCTCCAGGTGCATAAAACTGTGTGGGAGGGGCCCCGAAGCACGCAGCCCCTAGCCCTGGCCGAATGGCCTCACTGGGGCTGCGTGCATAAGGCTGCCTCCCACGCCCAGCTCCTGCTTCCTCCCGACCCGACTCAACTCCCGTTTCCCACCCCCACCCGCCCCTGGACCGGACCCAACCCCGACACCGACCCGACTCCCGCTTACCCCCCCACCCCCAGACTGGACCCGACCCGCGCTCCCCCCGACCCGCGCTCCCGACCCCGGACCCCGGACCCGACCCGACCCAACGCCACCTACCTGTAAATCTGGTGCTGGGGACGGGCTCTGCCCGGCCCGTTCAGCCTCTCTCCCCCTTCTCCTTCCCGCCCTTCCCCCCTTCCCCCCTCTCCTTCTCCATTCCCCCTTTCCCCTTCTCCTCTCCCCCCCTTTCCCCTTCTCCTCTCCCCCCTTTCCCCTTCTCCTCTCCCCCCCTTTCCCCTTCTCCTCTCCCCCTTTCCCCTTCTCCTCTCCCCCTTTCCCCTTCTCCCCCTTCCCCTCCTCCTCCTCCCTTCCCCTTCTCCTCCTCCCCCCTTCTCTCCCCCCCTCCCCTTCCCTTCCCCTACTCCCCATCCCTCCCCCTCCCCTTTCCCTCCCCCTTCTCCCCCATCCCTCCCCCTTCCCTCCCTCCCCCTCTGCCTCCTTCCCTCCCCTCCCCCTGCCCCCCTCTCCCCCCTCCCCCCCCACCCCCCTTCTCCCCCTCCCCTCGCTGTCAGAAACACAGACACTGACAGACAGAGAGTGAGAGACATACACAGACATACAGACAGGGAGATAGAGACACTGACAGAGACACATTGGGGGGGGGCATCCCAGCATGCTGTTGGAGGGCTCCCGGTGCTGCAGTCGGTAAGTAGAGAATGTTTTATTTATTGATTTAAAAAAATAATTATTTCTTATTAATTTTTTTTGATTGATTTATTGGTTGATTTATTGATGTTTTTATCATTTATTATTGATGATGGCTCTTTATTTGTAAAACTGAAGTATTTAATGTTTGTAAACTTCCCTTTAACCCCCCCCCCCCATTCCCTACGCCTGATTTGTAACCTACGCCTGATTTTCTAAAGTGTAGACAAGGTTTTTTCGAGCGTACAAAAATCTTCACTTACTCCATTCTAAGTTAGTTTGGAGTAAGTTTTCACTGCTGAAACTTTGAAAACAGGCGTAAGTGGCCGGACACGCTCCCTTTTGAAAAAAAAATTCTGTTCCAAAGTGAAACTGTTCTAACTGACTAGAACTGGAGCAAACTAAATGCCAAGAATTTGAATTTCTAAGATACTCCGTTCTACACCAGTTGCTCCAAAAAATCAGGAGCAACTGAGGCCGAAACTTGGGCCCAATATTCCAGGTGAGGCCTCACTAAGTCCATGTACAACTCAGTAAGACCTCCCTGCACCTATACTCAAATCCCCTAGCTATGAAGGCCAACTTACCATTTGTCTTCTTCACTGCCTGCTGTACCTGCATGCCAACTTTCAATGACTGATGTACCATGACACCCAGGTCTTGTTGCACCTCCCCTTTTCCTAATCTGCCACCATTCAGATAATATTCTGCCTTCGTGTTTTTGCCCCAAAAGTGGATAACCTCACATTTATCCACATTATACTCCATCTGCCATGCGTTTGCCCACTCACTTAACCTGTCCAAGTCATCCTGCATCCTTTTAGCATCCTCCTCACAGTTCACACCGCCTCCCAGCTTAGAGTCATCTGCAAACTTGGAGATATTACACTCAAGTCCCTTATCCAAATCATTAATGTATATTGTAAATAGCTGGTCCCAGCACTGAACCCCACTAGTCACTGCCTGCCATTCTGAAAAGGAGCCGTTTATCCTGACTTTCTGCTTCCTGTCTGCCAACCAGTTCTCTATCCACATCAGTACATTACCCCCAATATCATGTGCTTTAACTTTGCACATCAATCTCTTGTGTGGGACCTTGTCAAAAGCCTTTTGAAAGTCCAATTACACCACATCCACTGGTTCTCCCTTGTCCACTCTACTAGTTACATCCTCAAAAAATTCCAGATTTATCAAGCATGATTTCCCTTTCATAAATCCATGTTGACTTGGACCGATCCTGTCACTGCTTTTCAATGCGTTGTTATTTCATCTTTAATAATTGATTCCAATATTTTCCCCACTACTGATGTTAGGCTAACCGGTCTATAATTATTCGTTTCTCTCCCTCCTTTTTTAAAAAGTGGTGTTACATTAGCTACCCTCCAGTCCATGGGAACTGATCCAGAGTCGATAGACTGTTGTAAAATGATCACCAATGCATCCATTATTTCTAGGGCCACTTCCTTAAGTACTCTGGGATGCAGACTATCAGACCCCGGGGATTTATCGGCCTTCAATCCCATCAATTTCCTGAACACAATTTCCCGCCTAATAAGGATATGCTTCAGTTCCTCCTTCTCACTAGACCCTCGGTCCCCTCGTACCTCCGGAAGGTTATTTGTGTCTTCCTTCGTGAAGACAGAACCAAAGTATTTGTTCAACTGGTCTGCCATTTCTTTGTTCCCCATTATAAATTCACCTGATTCTGACTGTCTTTTTAACACACCTTGCCCTTTTAGAATTTTGCTGCAATGTGGCCCTATTTGATTTTTGCCTTGGATTTCTCTGCCCTCCACTTTCACTTTTCTTCTTTCTATCTTTTGCTTCTGTCCCCATTCTACTTCCCTCTGTCTCCCTGCATAGGTTCCCAGCCCCTGCCATATTAGTTTAACCCCTCCCCAACAGCACTAGCAAACACTCTCCCTAGGACATTGGTTCCGGTTCTGCCCAGGTGCAGACCGTCCCGTTTGTACTGGTCCCACCTCCCCCAGAACCGGTTCCAATGTCCCAGGAATTTGAATCACTCCCTTCTGCACCACTCCTCAAGCCACGTATTCATCTGAGCTATCCTGCAATTCCTACTCTGACTAGCACGTGGCACTGGTAGCAATCCTGAGATTACTACCTTTGAGGTCCTACTTTTTAATTTAGCTCCTAGCTCCATAAATTCAGCTTGTAGGTCCTCATCCCATTTTTTACCTATATCGTTGGTACCTATATGCACCACGACAGCTGGCTGTTCACCCTCCCCCTTCAAAGTGTCCTGCAACCGCTCCGAGACATCCTTGACCCTTGCACCAGGGAGGCAACATACCATCCTGGGGTCTTGATTGTGGGCGCAGAAATGTCTATCTATTCCCCTTATAATAGAATCCCCTACCACTATAGCTGTCCCATTCTTTTCCTGCCCTCCTGTGCAGCAGAGCCACCCACGGTGCCATGGACTTGGCTGCTGCTGCCCTGCCCTGATGAGTCATCCCCCCCAACAATACCAAAGCGGTGTATGTTTTGGAGGGGGATAACCGCACGGGACTTCTGCACTACTTTCCTTCCACTACTCTTCCTGTTGGTCATCCATTCACTATCTGTCTGTGTAACTTTTACCTGCGGTAAGACCAACTCACTAAAAGTGCTATTCACGACATCTTCAGCATCGTGCATGCTCCAGAGTGAATCCACCTGCAGCTCCAGTGCCACAATGCGGTCTGTCAGGAGTTGCAGCAGAGTACACTGCCCGCACATATAGTCATCAGGGTCACTGGAAGCGTCCCTGAGTTCCCACATAGCACAGTAGGAGCATGACACATGTCTCGAGCTCTCCTGCCATGACTTAACTCTTAGATTAACTTAATTTGGCAACAACAATGATAAAGGTTACCTACTGATCGGGAAAAGATAAAGAAAAACTACTCACCAATCATCAGCCAATCACTTACCCCCTTGGCTGTGACGTTACCTTTCGATTTCTTTCTACTTCTTTGTTTACCTTCTGCCCCTGCACTGGCTGGCTGCTTGACTGCCCGAACTTCTCCTCGACGAGCCTTTATTTGGCCTCCGACCCCGGACTCCCGCTGCTCGATCTCCTGCCTTCTTGACTCCTGGGCCTGTTATAGGCCTCTTCGACGCTGCCCCAGACTCCCGTCGCTCGATCTTGTGTAACATTGTGGAGCACAGCATAGATGTGCCTTTATGGCGACACGTAGCATGGCCAGTATTAGATGCATCCCTGAGCATCTTCCATTCAATCAAACTGGTCCATTATGGCTGGCTTGCTCCCATCCATCATCATAGGCAGTCTCTCGGAATCGAGGAAGACTTGCTTCCACTCTTAAAATGAGTTCTTAGGTGGCTGAACAGTCAAATACGAGAGTCACAGTCCCTGTCACAGGTAGGGCAGATAGTCATTGAGGGAAGGGGTGGGTGGAACAGGTTTGCAGCACGTTCTTTCCGCTGCCTGTGCTTGATTTCTGCATGCTCTCAGCGATAAGACTCGAGGTTCCCAGCGCGCTCCCCGATGCACTTCCTTCACTTAGGGCGGTCTTTGGCCAGGGTCTCCCAGGTGTCAGTGGGGATGTTGCACTTTATCAGAGAGGCTTTGAGGGTGTCCTTGTAACGTTTCCTCTACCCATCTTTGGCTCGTTTGCTGTGAAGGAGTTCCGAGTACAGCGCTTGCTTTGGGAGTCTCGTATCTGGCATGCGAACAATGTGGCCTGCCCAGCGGAGCTGATCAAGTGTGGTCAGTGCTTCAATGCTGGGGATGTTGGCCTGGTCGAGGACACTAATGTTGGTGCATCTGTTCTCCCAGGGGATTTGTAGGATCTTGCGGCGACACTGTTGGTGGTATTTCTCCAGTGACTTGAGGTATCTGCTGTACATGGCCCATGTCTCTGAGCTATACAGAAGGGTAGGTATTACTACAGCTCTGTAGACCATGAGCTTGGTGGCAGATTTGAGGGCCTGGTCTTCAAACACTCTTTTCCTCAGGCAGCCGAAGGCTGCACTGGTGCACTGGAGGCAGTGTTGGATCTCGTCGTCAATGTCTGCTCTTGTTGATAAGAGGCTCCCGAGGTATGGGAAATGGTTCAGTTGTCCAGGGTCGCGCCGTGGATCTTGATGACTTTACGCTGCCTCCCCCATGGATGGGGTGTGTGTGCAATTGGGGCATTGCTTGTCTTCGTCGTCCTCCTGCTCCTGAGATGGCCTGAAATCCCCATGGGAATGCTTGGCCCCTGATGAGTGCCAAGTTGTGCAGCATGCAGCAGGCACAATGTACTTGGAGACCTGTTGAGGGAGACATTGAAGGCTGTCTCCAGAGTGGACCAGGCATAGGTCTGCCTGTAGCGGATGGCATATCTATGTTGGCACTTCCTTTCCGAAGCGCAGCTTTCTCCCACACTGCTCATCAGAGAGCTGGAGGTATGAGCGTTGGTACCTGTAAACCCATGGGGGGTAAGCCCTTCTCCCCAGACATCTTCAGCCCCTCCTCATCCGTGGCCTGACATGGCCAGCAGCCATTCTTCTAGCTTGATGCCGCCTAGCAATGACAACCAGCATGATACGCTCGTGTGCTAGTAATGCCCCATTAAATTCTTTCTCTGACATTATTAGGAGACTGTAATGGCAGATAAAAGTAGCACTTGCAAGTCTGACATTCATGCAGCGTTCTATCCCGAACTGTTGCAGTCAATGTGAGCTGCAATGTAGGATCTTCATCTATCTATTAAAAACGCCGCCAATACTGCCTGCTGCACCCTGGGAAGGCCTGTTTTTTCAGACGTTTCCTGGGCGGATGTTAAATGAGGTGTAAGGGCCAAATTTTTCATCCAGGGCGATAGTGCAGTGTTGCACAACGATTGACGTAATTGATCTCAGTGAAACTGGAGGATGGACTGTAAGTTTTTCTGCCGTTGCAAAACAGGATCCTAATTTACTGGCCGGATATTGAAACCTGTATTCCCAGTGTAACGCTCTGAAGCACCATTTACCGCCCTTACGGGGAGCAAACAGAAACACAAAGCAGCCGAAAATCCAGCCCATAGAAGACGACCTATGAATGCTAATGATCTAGCCAAAGGGCAGCCCTTTAACTAATAGCAAATTCAGATATATTTATAATTAGTATTTTCTTGCAGTGTATTTCACCACCGCCTTCTCAAGGGCACTTAGGAATGGGTAATAAATGCTGGCCTTGCCAGTACCGCCCACATCCCGTTAATTAATAAAATAAAAGAAGTGCTTCCATGGAGGCGTTCAATAGTGAATTCTTTCACTGTTGAGTAATCTGTGTGGCTGAGATGGTATTTAATAGCTCTAATACAGTGGCTTCTCAGAAAGCACTCAGTATAAATGCAATTGCAACTGGAATTGAATGTTTTACTGAATATTATGACACATCCATGCAGACACTCTTGATTAATAGTATGAATACCAACATAAAGGAAAATGTATCTCATACTGTTGCTGAACTAAACATGCAAGTGCTCGGTCCTGATTGAACTTTGGGCCATAATTTACTGTCAGGATTACAGTGAGGCTATGGCGCTGGCTGTTATTTATTCACGAATGCTTCAGCAACTTCAGGCATGGGGCAGATGCACGGTTAAACTCAACTATCCAAAAGTTGCTGCCCGAGTTGGGTCGCTCCGCCATTAGCTTGGTGAAAACGACATCTCGCTGTCTGCTTCACCGTTGAAATGCATTGAATGGCGTGATGTTGCTGTATTTGTGTGGCAACTACGAACGGAAGTCACCACAGAAAGCTAAGTCTTGTCCATTTCAGTCTAGGTACCCTTTTAATGATGTGATAACTGTTAATTACTTCCAAACAACCTCTATGGCACTGAAAATGACCTAATACATGTGTGGATTTTCAGGGGCTGGATTTTTCCCTTCCGATAAGCGGCGGCCATGGGGCGACGCGGAATGGCCGTCGACTCTCCATGGTGGGACCGCCATTTTAGACATTGCCCTTGCTTAGGGTGTAGGGGACCGCTCTGCCCCTTTCCCGCCGCGGCGTGCACGCGCCAACCCCTTGCCGACCGGCGGCGACCCCTTCCCAAAATTGCCCTGGGGGAAATGTCCCTTTTGCAGAATTGCCCCGCGGGAGCGGCACTGCTGCCATTCAGTGTCCCCGACAGCTTTTTGTGTCGGTGCACTCTGTTGTGTCCTTGGATGCTCTAATAATGACTCCGCGAGGCAAAGTGTTGTACTTGATCTGTAAGTGACCTTAATCCTTTATTTGTTAACTCGAGTGAGGATCACACCTGGTGGCCTGCCTTTTATACTAGGCCAGGCACACCCGTACAGGTAACCTACAAGTCTCCCACTGCTGTGCCCTCTGGTGGCACACCTTATGATAGTACCAACAGTAGCCATGTAAGATACATGACATCACTCTCCCCTAAGCCTTGAGTGCAAATCGCCTCTGCATTGACTGTGTTCTGGGCTTAGCTCTATGTGGGCTTTATCTGGTTGACCCTTGGCAGGTTGTTTCAATCTTGGGTGAGTGGCTGGTGCAGTAGAGTGCTGGTGGTTGCTGTTTGTGTGTATCCATGACCATTCCATTCTCCCCCCACCCCCCGTTCCACCACACATTTCGATTGTGCTGGAGGCTCATTGCATTCATATACATTCAAGTATATGAATGTATATGAATGCAAGTTTGAATTACATTTGTGGTTCCATTGTGAGACTGGTGAGATGCATTATCGATGCGGTGACCGGTGCATAAGGACAAGCTAGTTCCAGAATTGCTGGATGGTGTCCCTGCAGTCTGGTGGTGGCGCGGTGCCCAGTGCTGGCAGTGGGAACCCAGTTGTCTCAAGTTGCCTGCTCTTGGGGCTGTTGCCGTGGTTCCTAGCGTCAGGCAGGTTCACAGATACCTGTGACCTTTCTTTGCACCCTGGGTCACTGCTGCTCCCTGAGGAGCTGTCATCTCGCAGTGCACAGGGAACTACTGACTCGACAGCTGTTTGGTTTGGGATCCTGGCTGGTCCCGGTCCCCTTTGGGGGGACTGTAGCGGGTGACCCTTCGTTTCCGGGTATGGCCTTGGTGGCGATGGGGTTTGGGGGCTGCGCCTTAGCACAGTTTGCTCTTTCAGGCTCGTGGCGGTTGGTGCCAATGGGTGCCTGAGAGGTGGAGCCAATCAGGGGCAGAGTATCGATACCAGTGTCGTTGCCCTCCTGAGATCGCTTGCTCTGTAGCTAGTGTGTATTGGCTGCTTGTGGCCACACTCCATGGTGCATAACTCTTGTCGCAGGGATGCAGGCTACAGCATTGGGTAGCTCGCTGGACCGGTGTGCTCCTGATGGGTGGTTGCCCACTGCTTTGGCTGCGTGCAGTTGAAATCTTACATCGCACAACTTTGCATTTTTTATTGTGGATACTCTGTAGCTCCGATCGCGATCGCGTGACTTTTCCTTGCTTATTGCATGAACACAACACTGATCGTCAGTTACACATTTTATCTCTAACTTACAGTTGCTATTACATTGCTTGAGTGTGTGGAACTGTCCCTTTAAGTGTGGTGGGTTGCAGGCCTCCTTTAAGAGAGCCTTGCTTTCTTTACCCCAATCCTCTTCTCCGTTTGGTGCCACATGTTGCTCCATCAGCGCTGCACCTCGTGGTCTGACTGCCGCCATCTTTTTGTTCAGCGCCTCACCTCGTGGTTTGGGTGCCATCTTTCCTCCATCCACAATGTCGACTGCAGTAATCCTCTTCTCGGGTTCTACAATCGAAGCTGGGAAGTCGCCTTTGGATCCGATTTTCTTCCTCCGGAGTCCTGCCATTATAGCCTGGAAGGTGCATTCGGGTCGTCTCAGCTGGATCATCTCCATGCAGTCGTGCTGAGTGGTCTGCGCCTCGGGTGCTGTGCTGGTCTGCTCTCTGGTGCCGGGTCCACCCTCAGGTGGGGGCTTGCTGTGCCTCCGAATATGGAGGTCGTCGATCGCTGGAGGGGTGAAGTCTTCCCACTTCCAATGGATCTTCTCCATTCACCTTCTGCCGAGCAGCGTTGGTCCATCACCTGTAACAATCCACAGAGGTAACTTGTGCACCATGCCATCATGGAGTACCTTTACATTCGCACTACCAGCGACTGGGATAAGTTCATCAACGTAGGTGCTGAAGGAATGCAAAATTCACAAGAAACCCCCCCTGTGTTTGGACTTATTTGAAAGGAAATTTAATTTGGGACTATCTACCGAAAAGTTTGGAACTCTAAAGTGCTTATGGAAGAAACTACGAACTTTAATAGAATTTTGGATTTTAAAAGACAAACTCAAGGCTGTGGGCGGACCTACGGAGCTAGCAAGAGTCAGTCTAATTAAGTGAAGCTACCTGTGAGTGAGAACTGAGTTAACGTGTCTGGAAGAATGAGTATTTGAAAATCCTTCTCCACAAGAGACATTAACATCACAAAATCACCCAGAGGTAGCTCCCCATCAACATGGGTCTGGACAATCATTTCAGCATATACATCACAAAGAGGCCCAATCCAGCTTGTATGTGAAAGACTAAGCACAAAAGGACATTGCAATTACCAAACTAATATCTCCATCAGGAAACAGTTTTCGAACATCAACCCACCCAGGACATATCAACTTTTAATGAGCCCGACAAAATATTACAAAGAAGAACCAAGCCCGCCAAAACTCTACAAAGGATTTTGAAGAGATTTGGCACTAAGATTAGAACACTGAAATCGTATAACTGGCCACTGTTTTCAACAGAGGAGAGGTGGTTGCTAAATAGCTGCAAGGCTGCCACTACCTCATCAAGACAAGGAGAGAAACCAACGCGACAGTTGTAAACTAACTTCTCCAGTCTTGAAGTCCTGAAGGAAGGAAGAACATCACCATCTACCATTAACTATCAAAAGGATTGGTAAGCATAAGTCCCTGCCTGCTCTGGAGTCTAACCTAGCTAGATTTAGTATTGGGAGGTGGGAGGTATAATTTTACTGCAGCCCCCTTTGAATGTGTAGTGTATGGTATTTTATTAGAGTGATTATAAGTTTGACCTTGTACTGTCCTTTATTAGATTGATTGTAAGCTTGGCCGTGTATTTTCTTACTAGAGTAATAAGCCTGTATTATCTTGACTGTAATAAAAACAAAGTTATTTGCATCAAACCAGTGTCCTTTGCGCTTTTGTCACCCCGCCCAAATAAATCCAGAATGCAGAACCTAAGGGAGTGGGAGTAATTCGAACCACTCAAGTTGGTCGGAAGGGAACCTGACCCCCTCAGAGAGCAACCCCCCCCTTACAGTGCACAGCTTTGCCTGAACAGGGACCAACTTGGATCGTTCAGCTTGATTGTCCCATAGCCTCTCAAAGGCTTCTTGATTCTTTATTGACTGGCTCGCCCCCCCATGTCCACTTCCATGAAGACTGGAAAGCCATCTATCTCGACTTTCATCCTCAACGGGGAACACTCGGTGGTGCAGGTAAATATGCTATATACCTCATCATGAGGCTTAGCTGCCTCTCTGCCTATCGATTCATTATCCACACTGGATTCATGGCCATCTGCAGACTCTTCATCGACACAGTGAGTCATATTTCTCTCTCACATTCGCTGGAGGTGGCCCTTTGTGCTGCAGCCTTTACACACATAGTCTTTAAAACGGTACTGGTGAGCCCTGTGATTTCCTCCACAACACCAGCATGGAGCTACTCGGTTAGCCCCCCCTCGGCGGACTCTGAGTTAAGGGATTTGGGGGCCTGTTCTCTCTCCCATGAGAGAGTTCGCGTTCTACAGTCCAGCCTCTAAAAGGCGCTACTCTGTGCACAGTACCTGCCGGTTTTGAGTCCTGAGAGTGAGCCATCTGCCTGGAACCGCAGGTCGAGGTCGTGAATGCCTGGCTCACAGAGATG
Organism: Pristiophorus japonicus; assembly: GCF_044704955.1. NCBI lineage: Eukaryota > Metazoa > Chordata > Chondrichthyes > Pristiophoridae > Pristiophorus > Pristiophorus japonicus. The sequence continues at coordinate 84,742,343 of NC_091993.1, forward strand.
GTCTTCTGCAGTGTGACTGTGGTATCCACCGACAGTAGCTTATGAAGAAGGCCCTCATGGCCGATTCCAATGACAAAAATGTCCCGCTGCGCTTCGGTGAGGTGGTTGCCGAAATCACACGGTGCCGCCAGCCTTATGAGATCTGTGGCGTATTTCACGATTTCCTGGCCTACGGGCCGTCGGTGGGTGTAGAACCGGTGTCTGGCTGTGAGGATGCTCTCCTTGGGCTTGAGTTGCTCATAGAAACATAGAAACATAGAAAATAGGTGCAGGAGCAGGCCATTCAGCCCTTCTAGCCTGCACCGCCATTCAATGAGTTCATGGCTGAACATGAAACTTCAGTACCCCCTTCCTGCTTTCTCGCCATACCCCTTGATCCCCCGAATAGTAAGGACTTCATCTAACTCCCTTTTGAATATATTTAGTGAATTGGCCTCAACTACTTTCTGTGGTAGAGAATTCCACAGGTTCACCACTCTCTGGGTGAAGAAGTTTCTCCTCATCTCGGTCCTAAATGGCTTACCCCTTATCCTTAGACTGTGACCCCTGGTTCTGGACTTCCCCAACATTGGGAACATGGGTTACGAGCTCCTCGTACGTCTTGGTCGTTGTCTTCGCTGGTGCCAGCAAGTCCCTGATGAGGCCATAGACGATGGGCCCACAACTGGTTGGTAGGATAGCTCTGCACTTATCAGCCAGTGTGGCCGGGTTGTCTCCTGCAGGTCGTTTGCTGTGAATAAATGGTCGAGCCTCTCCACAAAAATGTCCCAATCATCACATCTGTGAACTGCTGCAACGTACCAAGGGTAGCCATTTTCGCGTGAAAGTTCGTAATCTCGTCGCCAATTGTTGTATCCTTGGATGCGCTAATAATGACTTCACGAGGCAAAGTGTTGTATTTGAACTGTAGTGACCTTAGTCCTTTATTTGTTAACTCCAGAGTGAGGATCACACTTGGTGACTTGCCTTTTATACTAGGCCAGGCACACCTGTACAGGTAACCTACAAGTCTCCCACTGCTGTGCCCTCTGGTGACACACCTTGTGATAGTACCAACAGTAGCCTTGTAGGATACATGGCACACTCATTGTTGATCGGTGGCACGGCCGCCCTTAAAGGGGAGGTGGCGCTGCTGATGATGCCATTTAAATTTTTATTGTTGGCCGACTGCCAGGTCGGCCCGACAATTATGTCCAACAGGCAGCCAGGCACCCCCGTCTTTGGTGCCAAGCTGCGGCCCAGCCAAAACCCTCCCTGGTGGCCCAGTGAACCAATATAAAAAATATGCAGAGCTCGCAGCGGCTCTCCCCTTTAACTGAAGGGGAGGGATGTTGTTACGCATCTGCGCGACACGGCACGTTCGCATTGCGTTGATTACTGGTCGGGACAGTCAACCCGCTGCAAGGGCATGTCCGTCTCTCAGCCGGCACAACATCCGCCCCGACTGGAAAAAACCTTCAAAGTGCCGATTACCAACAGCATCTCCGTCGTATGGTTTGCAGCAGAGGAAAACTTTAAAAACCGGGGGTGCTGCTCGGTTTGGGCGGTGGGCAATTTCAGTCCCTCATTCTTTCAGGTTTTAATTGTTGTTGGAGATTTTTCAAACTTAACATTTTTAAGCTTGAATTTTTAAAAAACTTTTCCTTTCTGTCTCTTTTTTTCGCGTTCTCTCAATGCAATCTTTCTTTCCCTTTCTTTATTTATCTTTCTGAACTTGATTTGATATTGAATTCACCTACTCTAATTTACACATCCTTCTCTATACTTGTGCTGTGTATTTCACAATCCTTCAATCTGATTGATTAAGGAGATACACACATTTGCTTGCCCTGCTCACTCAGGTTCCAGATGCCTGGTTTCCCTCACTGCGACGTTGTCAGCTCGTACTTTCTGCAAAAAATGTAAAAACTAAATGTACAGGGGCAGGTCTATCTAACGGCAGATGCTGTTAGATGCCCTGCTACAGCAAAATCTGGGCCAATATTTTCTTGGTCATGCCAGCCACACAATTGGCCCTGCTGCTTTCTCTGAAACCTAGTGGAACACTGCTCGTGAATAGACTACGCGCTGTCTCCCACACTGCATACATGCCTGTCCGTGTATTGTGGATCTCCAGGTTTTAGGGGAAATAGGGTGCTTAGAGTGCACAGCCAGAATAACCAAGCAACGCACACACTACCAATGTGCTGGTACCTCAGATTTGAATCAATACGTGTTGTGTATGGAGAAAGAGTCAGACTGAATACTGTGAGCTCAAAGTAAAGTGTGACCGTAGTCTTTTATTGCAGGTCTCCAGAGTGTGCCTCTCCAACCGGTGAAGCCTCCTTAAATATCTGGGCTTCCAAGGGATTGTGGGATCCCTTGGGACTCCAGGGAATGAGCCCTCTGATGGCTGTACAGAGTAAATACAAGTATACATATATAACAACATTCTCCTCCACCCCCCCCCCCCCCAAAGTCAATAGTGTAACTATTTACAATGTGAGTCGATCTGGGGCCCTTCTTGCCCTGGTTGATCATCTGGAATTATTGAATCATTTGTTGGGCTCTGCTGGGCTGCTATGGATGGTGGGTTCTGCATCATGGTCAACCGTGGTGCCGGTTGCCACGGATGTATATGTTGGGGGGATCAAAAAAGGTAGGGTCCAAGGTGGGTTGCTCAGGATAGTTTGTGAATCTGAGTTTGATTTGGTCCAAGTGTTTCTGGTGAATGAATCCATTTGAAAGTTTGACCCGAAACACCCTGCTCACCTTTTTGGCCATGACAGTACCGGGAAGCCTTGTCCATAATTTAATACAAATACAGCATCATTGATTTCAATCTCACGTGACACATTTGCACTTTCATGGTATGCACTTTGTTGAAGCCGCCTGCTCTTTACCTGCTCATGTAGATCAGGATGAACTAACGAGAGCCTTGTCTTAAGTGCTCTTTTCATGAGCAGTTCAGCAGGTGGGATCCCAGTGAGCGAGTGGGGTCTCGTGCGATAGCTAAGCAGGATTCGGGATAGGCGAGTCTACAGTGATCCTTCAGTTACCCTCTTCAAGCCTTGCTTGATGGTTTGCACTGCTCTCTGCCTGACCATAGGATGCTGGTTTAAATGGGGCAGATGTGACATGTTTGATCCCGTTACGGGTCATGAATTCCGTGAACTCAGCACTGGTAAAACATGGCCCGTTGTTGCTCACAGGACATCGGGTAGGCCGTGTGTGGCAAACATGGCCCGCAGGCTTTCAGTAGTGGCAACGGACGTGCTAGCCGACATTATCTCGCATTCAATCCACTTGAAGTACGCGTCTACGACCACAAGGAACATTTTACCCAAGAACGGGCCTGCATAGGCGACGTGTACCCTAGACCACGGTTTGGAGGGCCAAGACCATAAACTTAGCGGCGCCTCTCTGGGTACATTGCTCAACTGCGAGCAGGTATTACATCTGTGAATGCAGGACTCTAAGTCCGCATTGATACCGGGCCACCACACGTGGGATCTGGCTATCACTTTCATCATTACGATGCCTGGGTGGGTACTGTGGAGGTCATTGATGAAGGTGTCTCTGCCCTTCTTGGGAACCACTACTCGATTAACCCACAGAAGGCAGTCTGCCTGTATAGACATTTCATCTTTGCGCCGCTGGAACGGCTTTATCTCTTCCTGCATTTCCACTGGGACACTGGACCAGCTCCCGTGAAGCACACAGCATTTGACTAGATATAATAAGGGGTCCTGGCTTGTCCAGGTTTTGATCTGCCAGGCAGTGACGGGTGATTGCTCACTCTCAAATGCTTCCATAACAATGGCTAAATATGCGGGCTGCGCCATTTCCACCCCTGTGGTGGGCAATAGAAACATAGAAAATAGGTGCAGGAGTAGGCCATTCGGCCCTTCTAGCCTGCACCGCCATTCAATGAGTTCATGGCTGAACATGCAACTTCAGTACCTCATTCCTGCTTTCTCACCATACCCCTTGATTCCCCTAGTAGTAAGGACTTCATCTAACTCCTTTTTGAATATATTTAGTGAATTGGCCTCAACAACATTCTGTGGTAGAGAATTCCACAGGTTCACCACTCTGGGTGAAGAAATTCCTCCTCATCTCGGTCCTAAATGGCTTCCCCCTTATCCTTAGACTGTGTCCCCTGGTTCTGGACTTCCCCAACATTGGGAACATTCTTCCTGCATCTAACCTGTCTAACCCCGCCAGAATTTTAAACGTTTCTATGAGGTCCCCTCTCATTCTTCTGAACTCCAGTGAATACAAGCCCAGTTGATCCAGTCTTTCTTGATAGGTCAGTTCCGCCATCCCGGGAATCAGTCTGGTGAACCTTCGCTGCACTCCCTCAATAGCAAGAATGTCCTTCCTCAGGTTAGGAGACCAAAACTGTACACATTTTGGTGTGGCCTCACCAAGGCCCTGTACAATTGTAGCAACACCTCCCTGCCCCTGTACTCAAATCCCCTCGCTATGAAGGCCAACATGCCATTTGCTTTCTTAACCGCCTGCTGTACCTGCATGCCAACCTTCAATGACTGATGTTCCATGACACCCAGGTCTCTTTGCACCTCCCCTTTTCCTAATCTGTCACCATTTAGATAATAGTCTGTCTCTCTGTTTTTACCACCAAAGTGGATAACCTCACATTTATCCACATTATACTTCATCTGCCATGCATTTGCCCACTCACCTAACCTATCCAAGTCGCTCTGCAGCCTCATAGCATCCTCCTCGCAGCTCACACTGCCACCCAACTTAGTGTCATCCGCAAATTTGGAGATACTACATTTAATCCCCTCGTCTAAATCATTAATGTACAGTGTAAACAGCTGGGGCCCCAGCACAGAACCTTGCGGTACCCCACTAGTCACGGCCTGCCATTCTGAAAAGTCCCCATTTACTCCTACTCTTTGCTTCCTGTCTGACAACCAGTTCTCAATCCATGTCAGCACACTACCCCCAATCCCATGTGCTTTAACTTTGCACATTAATCTCTTGTGTGGGACCTTGTCGAAAGCCTTCTGAAAGTCCAAATATACCACATCAACTGGTTCTCCCTTGTCCACTTTACTGGAAACATCCTCAAAAAATTCCAGAAGATTTGTCAAGCATGATTTCCCTTTCACAAATCCATGCTGACTTGGACCTATCATATTACCTCTTTCCAAATGCACTGCTATGACATCCTTAATAATTGATTCTATCATTTTACCCACTACCGATGTCAGGCTGACCGGTCTATAATTCCCTGTTTTCTCTCTCCCTCCTTTTTTAAAAAGTGGGGTTACATTGGCTACCCTCCACTCCATAGGAACTGATCCAAAGTCAATGGAATGTTGGAAAATGACTGTCAATGCATCCACTATTTCCAAGGCCACCTCCTTAAGTACTCTGGGATGCAGACTATCAGGCCCTGGGGATTTATCGGCCTTCAATCCCATCAATTTCCCCAACACAATTTCCCGACTAATAAGGATTTCCTTCAGTTCCTCCTCCTTACTAGACCCTCCGACCCCTTTTATATCCGGAAAGTTGTTTGTGTCCTCCTCATTGAATACCGAACCAAAGTACTTGTTCAATTGGTCCGCCATTTCTTTGTTCCCCGTTATGACTTCCCCTGATTCTGACTGCAGGGGACCTACGTTTGTCTTTACTAACCTTTTTCTCTTTACATATCTATAGAAACTTTTGCAATCCGTCTTAATGTTCCCTGCAAGCTTCTTCTCGTACTCCATTTTCCCTGCCCTAATCAAACCCTTTGTCCTCCTCTGCTGAGTTCTAAATTTCTCCCAGTCCCCGGGTTCGCTGCTATTTCTGGCCAATTTGTATGCCACTTCCTTGGCTTTAATGCTATCCCTGATTTCCCTTGATAGCCACGGTTGAGCCACCTTCCCTTTTTTATTTTTACGCCAGACAGGAATGTACAATTGTTGTAGTTCATCCATGCGGTCTCTAAATGTCTGCCATTGCCCATCCACAGTCAACCCCTTCAGTATCATTCGCCAATCTATCCTAGCTAAATCACGCTTCATACCTTCAAAGTTACCCTTCTTTAAGTTCTGGACCATGGTCTCTGAATTAACTGTTTCATTCTCCATCCTAATGCAGAATTCCACCATATTATGGTCACTCTTCCCCAAGGGGCCTCGCACAACGAGATTGCTAATTAATCCTCTCTCATTACACAACACCCAGTCTAAGATGGCCTCCCCCCTAGTTGGTTCCTCGACATATTGGTCTAAAAAACCATCCCTTATGCACTCCAGGAAATCCTCCTCCACCGTATTGCTTCCAGTTTGGTTAATCCAATCTATGTGCATATTAAAGTCACCCATTATAACTGCTGCACCTTTATTGCACGCACCCCTAATTTCATGTTTGATGCCCTCCCCAACATTACTACTACTGTTTGGAGGTCTGTACACAACTCCCACGAATGTTTTTTGCCCTTTGGTATTCTGCAGCTCTACCCATATAGATTCCACATCATCCAAGCTAATGTCCTTCCGAACTATTGCCTTAATTTGCTCCTTAACCAGCAATGCTACCCCACCTCCTTTTCCTTTTATTCTATCTTTCCTGAATGTTGAATACCTCTGGATGGCAGCCTACTGAGAGCATCGCCGCAATTTTCTGTGCCTGGCCTGTGGCGGATGGCATATTTGTATGCGGACAATGTGAGTGCCCATCTCTGGATGCGAGCCGATGCTTTGCTATTTATCCCTTTACTCTCAGAGAACAGGGACATAAGTGGCTTATGGTCAGTTTCCAATTCGAATTTTAGCCCAAACATGTATTGAAGCATTTTCTTTACCCCACAGACACACGCTAACGCTTCTTTCTCAATCATGCTCTTTCAGCCTTTGCCAAGCTCCTGGATGCATAAGCAACCGGTTGCAGTTTCCCGAAATCATTAGCTTGTTGCAATACACACCCGACACCATATGACGACGCAGCACATGCTGGTACCAAATGCTTACATGGATCATACAACACAAGTAATTTGTTTGAGCATAACAATGTTCTCGCTTTTACAAAGGCATTTTCTTGGCTTTTGCCCCAAACCCATTCGTCCCCTTTTTATAGTAAACATGCAATGGTTCTAACCGTGTGCTGAGATCCGGTAAGAAGTTACCAAAGTAGTTCAGGAGTCCCAGAAACGACCGCGGCTCCATCACGTTCTGTGGCCTCGGTGCGTTCTCGATTGCCTCCGTCTTCGTGTTGGTGGGCCTGATACCGTCCACCGCAATCCTCCTTCCCAGGAACTCCACTTCAGGTGCCAGGAAAACGCACTTCAAGCGTTTTAACCTGAGCCGCACATGGTTGATTTGACTAAGAACCTCCTCCAGGTTCTGCAGATGCTCGACTGTGTTCCGGCCTGAGACCAAGATGTCGTCCTGGAAGACCAGGGTGTGCAGGACCGATTTCAGTACGCTTTTCATGTTTCTCTGGAATATCGCCACCGCCAATCGGATTCCAAACGGGCATCTGTTATAAACAAAAAGACCTTTGTGTGTGCTGATGCAGGTGAGAGCCTTCGATGATTCCTCCAGTTCCTGCATCATTTAGGCTGAAGTCAGATCCAGCTTCGGAACGTCTTTCCTCCCGCCAGCGTTCAAAGGGGTCTTTGGCCTTTGGTAGTGGGTATTGGTCCTGCAGGGAGAAACAATTGAGAGTTACTTTGCAATTGCCACAGATTCTGATGGTGCCGTCTCCTTTGAGGACTGGGAAGATAGGACTGGCCCACTCATTGAACTCGATCGGGGAAATGATGCCCTCTATTTGCAGCCAGTCTAGTTCGATCTCTACCCTTTCTCTCATCATGTACGGTACTGCTCTCGCCTTGTGATGGATGGGTCGCGCCCCCGGAATTAGGTGGATCTGTACTTTTGCTCCTTGGAATTTCCCGATGTCTGGTTCGAACAGCGAAGGAAATTTGTTTAAGACCTGGGCATACAAAGTGTAGTCAGCGGGCGATAGCGCTCGGACATCGTCCCAGTTCCAGCTTATCTTTCCCAGCCAGCTCCTGTCGAGCAGCATGGGACCATTGCCTGGTACCACCCAGAGTGGTAACTTGTGCACCGCTCCATCGTAGGAGACCTTTACGGTAGCACTGCCGATTTACAGGAATCAGTTCTTTCGTGTAAGTTCTTAGTTTCATGCGAACTGGAGTTAAGACTGGCCTTGAGGCCTTGTTGCACCACAACCTTTCGAAAGTCTTTTTGCCCATGATGGACTAGCTCGTGCCCGTGTCGAGCTCCATTGATACCGGGAGTCCATTTAGTTCAACATTCAGCTTTATCGGGGGACAATTCGTAGTGAATGTGTGCACCCCATGTACCTCTCGATCTGAGGCAGTGGTTCGTCGTGATCCTCCGTAGATCTGTTCTCCTCTGCAACATGGTGGTTTGCAGCTTTAACAGGCTTTGCAGCTCGCCTGCACACTCATAGAAACATAGAAAATAGGTGGAGTAGGCCATTCGGTCCTTCGAGCCTGCACCACCATTCAATATGATCATGGCTGATCATTCCCTCAGTACCCCTTTCCTGCTTTCTCTCCGTACTCCTTGATCCCCTTAGCCGTAAGGGCCATATCAAACTCCCTCTTGAATATATCCAATGAACTGGCCTCACCAACTCTCCACGGCAGGGAATTCCGCAGGTTAACAACTCTCTGAGTGAAGAAGTTTCTCCTCATCTCAGTCCTAAATGGCTTACCCCTTATCCTTAGATTGTGTCCCCTGGTTCTGGACTTCCCCAACTTCGGGAACATTCTTCCTGCACCTAACCTGTCTGGTCTCGTCAGAATTTTATAAGTTTCTATGAGATCCCCTCTCATTCTTCTAAACTCCAGTGAATAAAGGCCCAGTTGATCCAGTCTCTCCTCATATGTCAGTCCTGCCATCCCTGGAATCAGTCTGGTGAACTTTCGCTGCACTCCCACAATAGTAAGAACATCCTTCCTCAGATTAGGAGACCAAAATTGAACACAATATTCCAGACGAGGCCTCACCAAGGCCCTGTACAACTGCAGTAAGACCTCCCTGCTCCTATACTCAAATCCCCTAGCTATGAAGGCCAACATACCATTTGCCTTCTTCACCGCCTGCTGTTCCTGCGTGCCAACTTTCAATGACTGATGAACCATGCCACCCAGGTCTCATTGCACGTCCCCTTTTCCTAATCTGCCACCATTCAGATAATATTCTGCTTTGTGTTTTTGCCCCCAAAGTGGATAACCTCACATTTATCCACATTATACTGCATCTGCCATGCATTTGCCCACTCACCTAACCTGTCCAAGTCACATTGCAGTCTCTTAGCGTCCTCCTCACATCTCACACCATCCAGTTTAGTGTCATCTGCAAACTTGGAGATATTACACTCAATTCCTTTATCTAAATCGTTAATGTATATTGTAAAGAGCTGGAGTCCCAGCACTGAGCCCTGCGGCACTCCACTAGTCATTGCCTGCCATTCTGAAAAGGACCCGTTTATCCCGACTCTCTGCTTCCTGTCTGCCAACCAGTTCTTGACCCACTTCAGTACATTACCCCCAATACCATGTCCTTTGATTTTGCACACCAATCTCTTGTGTGGGACCTTGTCAAAAGCCTTTTGAAAGTCCAAATACACCACATCCACTGGTTCTCCCTTGTCCACTCTGCTAGTTACATCCTCAAAAAATTCCAGAAGATTTGTCAAGCATGATTTTCCTTTCATAAATCCATGCTGACTTGGTCCGATCCTATCACTGCTATTTCATCCTTAATGATTGATTCCAACATTTTCTTCACTACCGATGTCAGGCTAACCGGTCTATAATTTCCTGTTTTCTCTCTCCCTCCTTTTTTTAAAAGTGGTGTTACATTAGCTACCCTCCAGTCCATAGGAACTGATCCAGAGTTGATAGACTGTTGGAAAATGATCACCAATGCATCCACTATTTCTATGGCCACTTCTTTAAGTATTCTGGGATGCAGACTATCAGGCCCCGGGGATTTATCGGCCTTCAATCCCATCAATTTCCCGAACACAATTTCACGCCTAATAAGGATATCCTTCATTTCCTCCTTTTCACTAGATCCACTGACCCCTAGTATATCCGGAAAGTTATTTGTGTCTTCCTTCGTGAAGACAGGACCGAAGTATTTGTTCAATTGGTCTGCCATTTCTTTGTTCCCCATTAAAATTCACCTGAATCCAACTACAAGGGACCTACTTTTGTCTTCACTAATCTTTTTCTCTTCACATATTTATAGAAGCTTTTGTTTTCCCTGCAAGCTTCCTCTCGTACTCTATTTTCCCCCTCTTAATTAAACCCTTAGTCCTCCTCTGTTGAATTCTAAGTTTCTCCCAGTCCTCAGGTTTGTTGCTTTTTCTAGCCAACTTATATGCCTCTTCCTTGGTTTTAACACTATCCTTAATTTCCCTTGTTAGCCACGGTTGTGCCACCTTCCCTGTTTTATTTTTACTCCAGACAGGGATATACAATTGTTGAAGTTCATCCATGTGATCTTTGAATGTTTGCTTATCCACCGTCAAACCTTTAAGTATCCTTTGCCAGTCTATTCTAGCCAATTCACGCCACATACCGTCGAAGTTACCTTTCCTTAAGTTCAGGACCCTAGCTTCCGAATTAACTGTGTCACTCTGCATCTTAATAAAGAATTCTACCATATTATGGTCACTCTTCCCCAAGTGGCCTCGCACAACAAGATTGCTAATTAGTCCCTTCTCATTCCACATCACCCAGTCTAGGATGGCCAGCTCTCTAGTTGGTTCCTTGATATATTGGTCTAGAAAACGATCCCTAATACATTCCAGGAAATCCTTCTCCACCACATTGCTACCAGTTTGGTTAGCCCAATGAATATGTAGATTAAAGTCGCCCATGATAACTGCTGTACCTTTATTGCACACATCCCTTATTTCTTGTTTGATGCTGTCCCCAACCTCACTACTACTGTTTGGTGGTCTGTTTCGTCATGATCCTCCTCTGCAACATGGTGGTTTGCAGGTTTAACAGCTTAACAGCTCGCCTGCACACTCGTTGGAGGTGTCCCATTGTTCCACAGCCCTTGCAAACGTACTCTTTAAAATCGACATGAATGGAAACGATGATCACCCCACAGCGCCAACATGATGTTAATGTCCTTGCATTCATCACCCTTGATGGTGGACTCTGAGACATCTGCGGACGTGTAGCTGCAGGTGCCTGTGACCTGCTCTGTATGTTACGTTTCGAAAACAACATCACGTTGTTTACAGTACTTGGAACAACACTTGTGTACTGAGAGATTTACTTTGTATTGTCACTGGTGGCAATGAACGCCTGGGCTATCGCTATGGCCTTACTCAAGGTTGGGGTCTCTACTTTCAAATGTTTTCCAAGTATGGCTTCGTGGCCAATGCCAAGTACGAAAAAGTCTCTGAGCATGTACTCCAAATGTCCTTCAAATTCGCAATGTCCTGCAAGGCATCATAACTCGCCACTTCCTGGCCTTCAGACCTTTTGTAGGTGTAGAACCGGTATCTCGCCATCAGAACGCTTTCCTTCGGGTTCAAATGCTCTCGGACCAGTGTGCACAAATTATCGTATGATTTCTCCGTGGGTTTCGCTGGAGTGAGCAGATTCTTCATGAGGCCATATGTTGGTGCCCCACAGATGGTGAGGAGGATCACCCTTCGTTTAGCAGTGCTCTCTTCCCCATCTAGCTCGTTGGCCACGAAGTATTGGTCGAGTCGCTCCACAAAAGTTTCCCAATCATCTCCCTTTGAGAATTTCTCCAGGATGCCCACTGTTCTCTGCATCTTTGTGTTCGCTATCTGTGTCTCGTCACCAATTGTTGTGAATAGAGATAGAGTCAGACTGAGCACGGTGAGCTGAAAGTAAAGTGTGACCGTAGTCTTTTATTGCAGGTCTCCAGAATGCCTCTGCAACCTGTGAAGCCTCCTTAAATACCTGTGCTCCCAAGGGATTATGGGATCCCTTGGGGCTCCAGGGGATGAGCCCTCTGGTGACTGTACAGAGTAAATAAAAGTATACATATATAACAGTAGGTATGCATAAATAGTGACTGTGCGTTTGATTTTGTCTTTGTGTTACACTGGACCTGACGTGAAACAAATCCACCCACCAGATCACCACCATGGGAGGTTCTGGATTTTCCGCCTACCTTGAGATTTTGTGTTGTATTTGCACCACTGGAAGCGTACATCCAACATTTTATATTGTAGCATAACAAGGCTTTAAGCTTTTCAATGTGAGAACAAAGTACTGTTATGGGCTGCTGTGATGATGGAGTCACTATAAAACAAAGTGCAATGTTTTTTAAAAAGCTAGACCAAAGTAATAAAGTAAGAGGATGCGCTATAAAATTCTATGAACAACAGACCAAGGCTCAAGTTGTGTTATACATAATGAACAAGAGTCTTTAAGGGAAGCGCTATAAATGGAAGGTAGTGGCATCCTGTTCTCACTCAGGTTATGTTGCATTGAGCCTCACAGAGAAAGACTGCTTCACAGTTCAGAGAAAATTACTTTTCATGAGAGCAATCCACTCAGTGCATATTCCTGGTGCATCTCATCAATGAGATAATAAGAAAAAAAGACTTGCATTCATATATCATTTACAACCACCGGACGTGCTTAACTGCTTGATTGTTGTAATGTAGGAAACATGGCAGCTAAATTGCATACACAAAGCTCCCACAATCAGCAATTTGATAATGACCAGATAATCTGTTTTTTAGTGATGTTGATTGAGGAATGAATATTGGCCAGGGCACTGGAGATAATTCCTCTGCTCTTCTTCAAAATAGTGCCATGGGATCTTTTACATCCACCCAAGAGAACAGACGGGGCATCGGATTAATGTCTCATCCAAAAGATGGCACATCCGACACTGCAGAACTCCCTCAGCACTGCACTAGAGTGTCAGCCTAGATTTTTGTGTTTGAGTCTCTGGAGCAGGACTTGAACCTACAACCTTCTGACGTGGAAGTGAGGGTGCTATCAATTGTGCCACAGTTGACACTTGTATCAGGTGGAGCCAAGGTTGAGGTAGGTCTTGTTGCTGGTTGCGGCTCAGGCGTTATGATGAAATTTCTAATCTTGTACTTGATGTGCTTTTCTATTTAGTAAAGCTGTAAATACAACTAATTCAGATGGCACTGGTTTTGAAATGAATCCTGGCTTCTGATCAATGAAACAAGCATGGGGGTTTAAATTGGACAGCCCCCGAAAATGGTGCAGGGATCGTGATGCTCAATTAACCCACGCCCGTTGATTGAAATGCAGGCAGAATGCCAACTTCATGCTGCCTGTGCATTACCATTGTATCTGCGTGCAGCCAGCGCTGTTCATTGGCTGCATGCATCAGCAGGTGGCCCAATCTCATTAGTGCCATGCAATACTCACAGCTTGCCTGCACCTTTTAAAAGCGAGATGCATTGTGGCTGCTGGAGGTGATACGATCATTGGGAGTAGTGTGTTGTACAACAATCAACAATGGCTGACTATTGGTGGAATGGAGGAGAGATGTCTTGTATCTTCAGGGGGCAGGAGGCCTTTCAGGCACTTGCGCAGATGTCAAGAGATAGTGGTGAGGTCAATGGTAGAAGTATAGCTCCAAGAACATGGATGTGGTGCAGGAAGAAGTTTAATGATCTCACATGGGTAATCAAGGTCAGTGAATGCATCTTCAAATGCCATGTCCTATCAACTGCATCACTAACCTCAGTCACTGCTCAATTCAACAACTCCCCCCCCCCCCCCGACCCTACCACCTACCAACAATCTCTATTGATCAGGACTCGTACCTCAAATTCATATGCTTTACCTTACCCTCATACACTTACCATTGTTGCAAACCTCAAACACACATCTCGCGTTTTGCACACAAAGGCAGCTATTCAACCATGACAACCACATCACCCAAACAGATTGCACGACACTCACTGACACACTTCCCTCTCTCTTGCAGGAGAAGGAGATGCACAACTGGAGGCAATGGGAACTAACTGGAGGAGGCACACCTGCATGTTCGAACCCCCATGGAGGAGAGGCTGCCGGCCATTATGGGAAGGGCCATGTCTGAGGCCATGGTCACCAGCGTGACTGAAGGCATTGAAGATGAGGCTATCCACATACCTAATCCTCCTTCTCTCATCCCACAGTCTCCTCTGACTGAGAAGCCGTAGCTGGTGTAAACTATGAACTTCTTACTTTCTCCTCTCCTCACACCACAACTCTACCCTTGTCCCTTTTTCCTTTTAGATACCCAAGATCTGCAACCTGCCCAGGCAATGGAGGAAGAGCAAGAAGACAGTGAAGATGAAGACACACCGTCACTTGATTTCACAGTCACCAGCTCAGATACTGACACTGCGCGTAATTGAGAGGATAAAATAGAGGCGGGATTTGCATGTGGCGAGACACTGAGCACAAGTGCACTGCAGCTAGGGCAGGGGGAAAGGATAGTGCAGGTGCCAGCTCACCGAGGACTCAGATGATGACTTCGATGGGCCAGACTACAGAAGGAGGCTGATGGCTATACACACCCAATTGCTTGGTGCATTGGAAAGTCTGCCAGAAAGCCTGCATTCAGTGTCAAGGAGCATGGAGCAGTCCAGCACTAATTTGCCACAGGGTTTCGCACAGAGCTTGGAGCCCATCCTTTTCAACATGGAACGTGTGGCTACCTCCAGCAACACACCTGAGGAACCAACCATGATGCAGCGTCTGATGACCGATGGCACAGCTTCTGCAGTGCTGCAGTGGAAGCTCAAACTGATGTCATGCAATCTCAGCTTGTTTCCGTGCAAGCTCTGACTGCTGCCATCATGGCTCTGGAAACTACTGTTCAAAGGGGCTTCCAGGGCACCACAGCAATCTGCTCTCCAACAGAGTACTCGGATGGCTGAGGCGCCGCCCCAGGAGAGTGGCAGTGGCTCCATGGAGTACCAACCTGCCATCCTCTCTTAGGATGACAGATTTCATGCTACCACCTCTGCCACTCCACCAGTGCCCTTGCTGATGCGAGTCAGTCAGTCAGCCAGCTCAGACAGCTGCCGCCTATGCCAAGATGGTGCAGTCTGCAGCCAGGCCTTCAAGGCCCAGAGCTGCTCGAGGTGGCCATCCAAGGCGATGTGCAGTCTACTCCACTGAACGTCAGTGCCTGCCACCAGCCATACTGTAGCCACTGGGGAAGCACATCGTAGGAACACTAGGAAGGCAAAGTCACATGGAAGAGGCACTAAGGAATGCACAAGGGTGATTAGTTTATTTTTGTATGTACTATGGCATGATTTAATTTATAAAATCAATTTGGAATGTGTATTTTGTGTGGGTTTTTATTTTTGCATTGTGGGAAATAGGTTGATGTGATGGTCAGTGACAGAGGAAAGGTAAGGAGGAATGGGGAATGGGGAATGTAGGTTGAGGTTACTGGTATCACTCATTAATTATTTGTTCATGTAGAGTCCAGGGAGAAAGAGGCGGTCTAAGGTGCATCCTTCCTTCATGTTCCTCCCCTTCCACCTCCTCCTCCTCCTCCAACCACCTCCTCCTCCTCCTCCAACCATCTTCTCCTCTTCCAACCATCTCCTCCTCCTCCACCTCCTCCTCCTCCAACCACCTCCTCCTCCTCCAACAATCTCCTCCTCTTCTACCTCCTTCTCCTCCAACCTCCTTGTCCTCCAACCATCTCCTCCTCTGACCTCCTCCTCCTCATGCTCCAGCTCCTCAGCATCTCAGGTGGTGGCAAGGACTGTTTCCTCAGGATGGCAAGTATAACACCACAAAGCCTGGAGCACTGCAGGTCCCCTCCAGGGCGGTCCAGGAATTGGAATCGTTGCTCCAGAACACCAATGGTCAGCTCTAAGATTTATTGTGGCAGCGCGGCTCTCATTGAATGCCTGCTGTGCATGTGTGCGTGGGTTGTGCACTGGAGTCATGAGTCATGTCCTCCACGGATAGCCCTTGTCGCCCAGTAATCACCCTTTTAGCTTGCCGTGGTGGTTGAAATACAGCTGGTACAGAGAACTGCAGCAGAATTAACTCATCGTGATAGCTGCCAGGATACTGGACTTTCAGAAGGCTTTCGACAAGGTTCCACACAAGAGATTAATGTGCACAGTTAAAGCACATGGGATTGGGGGTAGTGTGCTGACATGGATTGAGAACTGGTTGTCAGACAGGAAGCAAAGAGTAGGAGTAAATGGGGACTTTTCAGAATGGCAGGCCGTGACTAGTGGGGTACCGCAAGGTTCTGTGCTGGGGCCCCAGCTGTTTACACTGTACATTAATGATTTAGACGAGGGGATTAAATGTAGTATCTCCAAATTTGCGGATGACACTAAGTTGGGTGGCAGTGTGAGCTGCGAGGAGGATGCTATGAGGCTACAGAGCGACTTGGATAGGTTAGGTGAGTGGGCAAATGCATGGCAGATGAAGTATAAAGTGGATAAATGTGAGGTTATCCACTTTGGTGGTAAAAACAGAGAGACAGACTATTATCTGAATGGTGACAGATTAGGAAAAGGGGAGGTGCAAAGAGACCCTGGGTGTCATGGTACATCAGTCATTGAAGGTTGGCATGCAGGTACAGCAGGCGGTTAAGAAAGCAAATGGCATGTTGGCCTTCATAGCGAGGGGATTTGAGTACAGGGGCAGGGAGGTGTTACTGCAGTTGTACAGGGCCTTGGTGAGGCCACACCTGGAGTATTGTGTACAGTTTTGGTCTCCTAACCTGAGGAAGGACATTCTTGCTATTGAGGGAGTGCAGCGAAGGTTCACCAGACTGATTCCCGGGATGGCAGGACTGACCTATCAAGAAAGACTGGATCAACTGGGCTTGTATTCACTGGAGTTCAGAAGAATGAGAGGGGATCTCATAGAAACGTTTAAAATTCTGACGGGGTTAGACAGGTTAGATGCAGGAAGAATGTTCCCACTGTTGGGAAAGTCCAGAACCAGGGGACACAGTCTAAGGATAAGGGGTAAGCCATTTAGGACCGAGATGAGGAGGAATTTCTTCACCCAGAGAGTGGTGAACCTGTGGAATTCTCTACCACAGAAATTTGTTGAGGCCAATTCACTAAATATATTCAAAAAGGAGTTAGATGAAGTCCTTACTACTAGGGGGATCAAGGGGTATGGCGAGAAAGCAGGAATGGGGTACTGAAGTTGCATGTTCAGCCATGAACTCATTGAATGGAGGTGCAGGCTAGAAGGGCCGAATGGCCTACTCCTGCACCTATTTTCTATGTCTATGTTTCTATACGCTGCCTGTGGTCACACACCAGATGCACCTTGAGGGAGTGGAATCCCTTTCTGTTCCGGTACATGGCAGAAGTGACAAGAGGCAGATGCAAAGCAATGTGCTTATGGTCAATGACACCCTGCATCATGGGGAAGCCTGCAATCTTTGCAAACTCCCGTGCTGACTTGCCCTGCCTCTCACTGGCAAGAGGGATGAGCTGAAGTTGTCTCTTTGGATAGAGAGCCTCAGTGACTTCTCTTGTGCAGCAGTGCACAGCAAATAGCAAGATGTTGCTAATACCTCCAGCAGCAGCATGGAAGGATCCAAAAGCATTGGCAGCCACAGGCAGTGCGATCCTTGCCCTGCTCTGAGGTTGGAATTGTGGCTGCAGCAGGTGGCAGATTTTAGTCCCTTCCCCTTCAGTGAAGCGCAGACGTCTCAAGCATTGGTCACCGCTGAAGTTCAGGTATGAGAATTGCTCCCTAAACACCCTCTCTGGATATGGCACTCTGCTGAGAGCCCTTCACCCCCTCCTCCCCCTCCCTCTTCTAACAGCTTGTCCTGCTGTGCGTAGCCTAAATTCATTCTCCCAGTCATGCTCAATGCCAAGAGGAACCCCTACTAGTCCACCCATGTCTGGGAGCAACTGGACTGTGCCGAAGCCTTGAAATCAGCAAAAAACGACTTCAGCACCTGCCACACTATTGTCTGTAGACTTTTGGAACTTTAACCAACTATAGAAATCAGCCAAATTGCAGCAACAGACAGAAGTAGTTGATACCTCCTTTAAGTAGCGCTGGTGAGGATGGGTGGGTCCTTCATGCTGCTTAACATCATGCTCAGCTGTGTGAGGTTAAGAGAGAGCATTGGCTGGAGCATGGAGCTTCAAAATGGCAGCACTGGTGCCAAATTGACATCCTTCTCTGCGTGCTGCCGGTGGAGGTTAGGTGCATGCGTTCAAATACCTTTACGAAGATGACGTCCGGTGCACTTCCTGTCGGATATGTGTGTGTGTGTCGTGGATACCATTTTGGGCACTTAATGGCGCTACCAAGCCCAATTCCGCTCCCCCCCACCCACCTCCTGTTTCTCTCTCTTCTGTTTCATGGATTACTGATAGCAGCAGTCACAAAATGTTGGTCTCCTTGAGGCTGTACTGTTTGAAGGTAATCACCAAGAGCTAAAGAATGGGAAGAACATCCTGCTAAATAATCACATAATCCCAACTCGTAGAAAGGGTGACCGGGAGTCCTTTGTGTCATCCTCGTTTCTTGCATTTTATGCTTTCTGGACCAGCACAGCCTGTGAGCACGAATTTTGTATATAATTCCCACAACCTGCCCTCCATCCATTCTACTGCTTTCATTTGTATAAATAGAAAGAAACACTTGCATTTATATAGTTTCTTTCATGATGTCAGGACTTCCCAAAGTGCTTTACAGCCAATGAAGTACTTTTGAAGTGCACTCAGTGTTGTAAGTGCCGAATAATGGGTGTTTACCACTAATCACACCTTGCCATTGGCATTCCGTGATTGGGTTAGGTACCCAAGCGACTGGTCTATCAGGTGATGGCCACAGAGCTCCCCCTTTTAGATTGTGGCTTAAAACTCGACTTCCCAGATAACATTGGGGCGTGCTCTCCATAGTGATTTGTAGGTCTGGGATAGTTCAGTACTGCATGCAAGAAGCATTCTCCTGAAATGAGTGTAATTGAAGTCACTGGCTCTCCTCAGAATATAGATTTCGCTCTTTAAAACATTAATTTTTTGGAGCTCTTAAATTGGGCAATTTGTTGAACCCAATTCCCAAAGGTCCTGTTTATTACACTCCAAGGCTTGTTGCAGTAAGGAAGGTTAAAGTTCAGATGAAGTGTACCTGAAAAGTGGATGAAACATCTAACTAAAATAAAAATGCCTATAGCATATAGGATAATATAATCAGAATTGTTTATGTCAAATATTATCAATGACTCCCATTGCTGCTGATATTTGACATTTTGTTTTATATAACTTTGCGAAGGTTTATGGATAGATGTACTACAGCCTGTTCCAATTAGGATCAGCTGCTCTTTTCAATTTATTTTCGACTATTTGTTGAAGTGTTTTAATTTCCCCCCTTTGCATCCCTCCATTCCATGCATCAGTCTTCAAGTAATTGAACTGTGCATTATTTGAATGATCAGATCATTTTTTAAGCACAGAAAAATGACTGAATTATCAACAATAGACTGCTTTCCATGGCTGAAAAGATGCACAGATGCCTTTGAGCTTCAGTCAGTGTTATTCTTTGTGTGAGCTTTAAGGGCTGCACCTGAGTTTTCGAGGGCTGACTAGTGATCCCCGCTCCTTCACTGAGGGGTTGCCAGGTTTCTGTCCATTGCTTCCTCCTGATGACATCGGTGAGATTGAAACTTTGCCTCCCAACCGCCAGTCAGAACCTAGTTTGAAAATTAACTTTGATGTTTTTGCCTCTAAGGTAAGAAGGAGAAAAGGAAACATTTGTGGCAGATGAACACTAAGGGGTCGAAATTCGATACCCCTGTTTTTGAGGCGGCGACACTGCTTGAAGGGTAATTTTATCGCCTCAAAATGCCAAATTCAGTTTTTCCCGCCCAGAGATGAGGGATCAGCACTAAAAATGGCGTTGCACACTCATCCTCGGGTGCCAACGGAGCGGTAGTTCAGGAAGCCGACTGAAATTTCCGACGGTAGGCTTGCGAGTTGAAAAAAACTGAAGAAAAAAAAGTTTCCGAAAACTTCTCTGACCCACACCCACACTTCCCCACCAGTGCCGTTAATACATAAATGCTGAATAAGTTAAAGATAACAACTTACCTTGATCTCTGGACGGTACCGCCCCGGGATCCCCGATGTACCGACAGCTTTTCCAGGCTGTACTTGCGCCAAGGGGGCGTTGTATGCTCGATGATGTCACCACGTGGGTGGTAGTAGAGCACGCAGCGGTAACTCTTGGTGCCGCCCACACCACCCAACTAAATTTCTCCGGAGGCGAGGAACCCAATCTCCGCCAATGGGAAGTCCTTTGACGCTCATTAGCCGCCTCTCTCTGGCTCTAATAGCTGGCATTATCAACCGAATTTCGACCCCTAATAATCTGCACAGTCCTCATGGAAGCAGCTCTGACAGTTTGGAGCCAAGATGTAAGTTACTCGTGAGTTACCAGCAACCTCTGCTTGTGAAATAATCATAGCCAGCCTGCCTGTTCAATATCGGTGAATAAACTGCAGAACATGACAGTATTGCAACAGATAATAACTTTAACAATAAAGCAACTATCAAAATTTCATTTTAAAATACTATCAATCTACTAATTTAAACCTCATCTTGATGGAACTGGCTCGTCAAAACCGAAAAAAAGCCATAAGATGAACAACTTGAACTTTTTACGAAAGTATTAGGTAATGGGGCCCAAGTTTCGGGTGGAGTTGTTCCTATTTTTTTGGAGCAACTAGTTTAGTTTGGAGTATCTTAGAAATCGCAATTCTTGGCATTTAGTTTGCTCCAGTTCGAGTGAGTTAGTTTAGTTTTGCTTTAGTTCAGTTTTTTTTCAAAAGGGGGCGTTACCAGCCACTTACGCCTGTTTTGCAAGTTTAGGCACCGAAAAGTTTCTCCAAACTAACTTAGCACGGAGTAAGTGTCGACTTTTGTACGCTCAGAAAAACCTTGCGTACACTTGAGAATTAGGCGCAGGTAGGCAGAGATAGCGGGGGGGGGGGGGGGGCGGGGAGATGGGAAGTTAGAGGGAAGTTAGGGGATTTTCCAAAGCATTAAACACTTCACTTATGAAAAAAAAGAACCATCATCAATAATAAATGATAAATAAATCAATAAATTAATAAATAAAAAATAAAATATCATTCAAAAATCAATAAATAAAAAATAAAAAGTTCCTACTTCACCTACCCATTCGGGAGCCTGACCAGGGCTAGGGGCTGGTGCTGCAGGCTGGTAATCTGCCCACTCCAGGAGCCCATTCGGCCAGGGCTCGGGTTGGCGTGCTTCGGGCCCCTCCCACACAGCCAGCAGCACACGCCGACAGAATCTGGGGGTCAGGATCTTCCGCGCACGCGCGCAGCTGCCGGCACTCTTTTTGGCCCAGGGCTGTAGCTCCGCCCCTCCTGCATCACGCTGACTGCTGAACAGGCCTGCTGCACTTGGAGAATCGTGAGGTAAGTTTTTGGCACGCTTTCCATTCCACAAAATAGGTGGGCCTCTCAGAGGTGCATCGTTCTAGCAGATATCGGAAACTTGGGCCATAGTGACAAGCTCCATTTAACAAGCAAGGTATGTTTCTTGTGTACAATGGAAATCTCCGCACCCCCCCAACCTGGATTTAGGATTTAATAAGCGCAAGAGGGACCCACAAAGTTGAAACTGAGGCATACAGACCAGGAAGATGTCAGATGAAGTGCTCAGTTTGTGCTGGATTACCTGATCTCTGCTGCAGTGGTGCTGGTAGGGAAGGTGCAATTAGCCTCAGTAATTATAGGTTAGAAAGGGGGGAAATCAGTCAGGGTTCCTATACCTGATCTCCGTCCACTGACACCTGGTGGAAATTTCACATGCGCGATGGCTGTATTGGGACAAGATTGGTTTTGACTTCAATGAGTCGAACAGCTTGCTAATACTCATTGCCTATGTTTGTGCATCACGAATGGATACCCAGGAAACTACATATGCTGACTGTGCAGCTGTGTACCTCGCTAGGACCCAGTGTTTTTAAAGGAGAAACTGAGCAGATGAAATGTAAATAACTCAATCAAAGAGCCAGACACCCTCCAAACATAAGAACATAACAACATAAGAAATAGTAGCAGGAGTAGGCTACCCGGTACCTCGTGCCTGCTCCGCCATTCAATAAGATCATGGCTGATTTGATCATGGACTCAGCTCCACTTCCTTACCTGTTCACCATAACCCTTTATTCCCTTATCGCTCAAAAATCTGTCTTATCTCCGCCTTAAATATATTCAATGACCCAGCCCTCACAGCTCTTTGGGGAAGAGAATTCTATAGATTTACAACCTTCTCAGAGAAGAAATTCCTCCTCATCTCAGTTTTAAATGGGCGACCCCTTATTCTGAGACTGTGTCCCCTAGTTTTAGTTTCCCCTATGAGTGGAAATATCCTCTCTGCATCCATCTGGTCGAGCCTCCTCATTATCTTACTAGTTTCGATAAGATCACCTCTCATTCTTCTGAACTCCAATGAGTATAGGCTCAACCTATCTTCAGAAATCAACCCCCTCATCTCTGGAATCAACCTAGTGAATCTTCTCTGAACAGCCTCCAATGCAAGTATATCCTTCTTTAAATACGGAGACCAAAACTGTAAGCAGTACTCCAGGTGTGGCCTCACCAATAACCTATACAGTTGTAGCAAGACTTCTCTGCTTTTATACTCCATCCCTCTTGCAATAAAGGCCAACATTCCATTTGCCTTCCTGATTACTTATGTACCTGCATACTCACTTTTTGTGTTTCATGCACAAAGACCTCCAGGTCCCTCTGTACTGCAGCACTTGGCAATCTTTCTCCATTTAAATTATAATTTGCTTTTCAATTTTTTCAGCCAAAGTGGATAACCTCACATTTTCCCACAGTATACTCCATCTGCCAAATTTTTGCCCACTCACTTAGCCTGACTATATCCCTCTGCAGATTTTTCTGTGTCTTCCTCAAAATTTGCTTTCCCACCCATCTTTGTATCATCAGCAAACTTGGCTACATTACACTTGGTCCCTTCATCCGAGTCATTAATATAGATTGTAAATAGTTGAGGTCCCAGCACCGATCCCTGTGGCACCCCACTAGTTACTGTTTGCCAACCGGATAATGACCCATTTATCCCGACTCTCTGTTTTCTGTTAATTAGCCAATCCTCTATCCATGCTAATATATTACCCCTAACCCCGTGAACTTGTATCTTGTGCAGTAACCTTATCGAATGCCTTCTGGAAATCCAAGTGCACCACATCCACTGGTACCCCCTTATCCACCCTGCTTGTTACATCCTCAAAGAACTCCAGCAAATTTGTCAAACATGATTTCCCTTTCATAAAACCATGCTGACTCTGCTTGATTGAATTATGCTTTTCCAAATGTCCTGCTACTGCTTCCTTAATAATGGGCTCCAATATTTTCCCAACGACAGATGTTAGGCTAACTGGTCTATAGTTTCCTGCTTTTTGTTTGCCTCCTTTTTTAAATAGGAGCGTTACATTTGCGGTTTTCCAACCTGCTGGGACCGCCCCAGAATCCAGGGAGTTTTGGTAGATTACATCAAATGCATCCACTATCTCTGCAGTCACTTCTTTTAAGACCCTAGGATGTAAGCCATCGGGTCCAGGGGACTTTTCCGCCTTTAGTCCCATTATTTTACTGAGTACTACTTCTTTAGTGATAGCGATTGTACTAAGTTTCTCCCTCCCTATAGCCCCTTGATTATCCACTATTGGGATGTTTTTAGTGTCTTCTACCTTGAAGACCGATACAAAATATTTGTTCAACGTCTCTGCCATTTCCCTGTTCTCCATTATTAATTCCCCAGTCTCATCCCCTAGAGGACCAACATTTACTTTAGCCACTCTTTTCCTTTTTAGATACCTATCGAAACTCTTACTGTCTGTTTTTATATTCCGTGCTAGTTTACTTTCATAATATATCTTCCCTCTCTATCATTTTTTTAGTCATTCTTTGCTGGCTTTTAAAAGTTTCCCAATCCTCTGGCCTCTCACTAGTCTTGGCCATGTTATATGCCCTTGTTTTCACTTTGATACCATCCCATATTTCCTTAGTTAGCCATGGATGGTTATCCCTTCTCTTACAGTCTTTCCTTCTCATTGGGATATATTTTTGTTGCGAGTTATGAAATATCTCCTTAAATGTCTGCCACATCATCAACTGTCCCATACTTTAATCTATTTTCCCAGTCCACTTTAGCCAACTCTGCCTTCATATCTCTGTAGTCTCTTTTATTTAAGCTTAGGACATTAGTTTGAGATACAAATTTCTCATCATCCAACTGAATTTGAAATTCAATCATGCTATGGCCACTCAATCCTAGAGGATCCTTTACTAGGCGATCATTTATTAATCCTGTCTCATTTCACAGTACCAGATCTAAGAAAGCCTGCTCCCTAGTTGGTTCCACAACATACTGTTCAAGGAAACTATTCTGGATACACTCTATGAACTCTTCCTCAAGGCTACCCTGGCCAATTTGCTTTGTCCAATCAATATGAAGGTTAAAATCGCCCATGATTATTGCCGTTCCATTTTTACATGCATCCATTATTTCTTGATTTAATACTCCATCCAACAGTGTAGCTACTGTTAGGGGGCCTATAGACTATGCCCACCAGCAACTTTTTCCCCTTATTATTCCTTACCTCCACCCAAACTGATTCAACATCTTGATCTTCTGAGCCAATATCATTTCTCACTAACGCACTGATCTCATCCTTTATTAACAGTGCTACCCCACCTCCTTTTCCTTTCTGTCCTTTCGAATTGTTCAATACCCCTGAATATTTAGTTCCCAGTCCAGGTCACCTTGCAGCCACGTCTCTGTAATGGCTATCAGATCATATCCATTTGTATCTATTTGTGCCGTCAACTCATCTATTTTGTTACGAATGCTACGTGCATTCAGATAAAGAGCTTTTAAATTTGATTTTTTTTACCATTTTTTCCTGATTTGACCTCACTTTCTGATTCACCTTTATATTTATACATTCTGTCCCAAACAAAGTTTTCATACGTGTGAGAGGACTTTGAAATGAAACAAAGGCTTGGGGGTCATTGACACAACAATGCCCTCTCCTGTTGAAACTAGGTCATTTTGTTTTTGTTCCCTTGACTGCATTTTCCTCTTCAGAGCTATTGAAATGTCTCCAGAGAAACTTTTAAATAACTTTGGAAAACTTTGGAAGAAACTTTTAAAACATCCCTCGGAACTTCAGTGGACAATTGACCTTCCTAATGCCTGCCCCCAACCAAGCCTCAGGCCACCTACCGTCAAGGGCACTACTCGGCGTCGAGCTTGCAGCCAACATCTCGCCGTAGGCAACTAGGCTCATACAGCAGTGCCTGGTCTCCAGTCGTCTTGGACCCCCTTGCCACTGGACCAAGACCTAGCTCTGTCAAGTCCGTGTGGTTGCCAGTGTGCAGCGGCCACCGCACGTTAAACGAACTCAAGCATCGGCATCTTCCATTTCATGAACATGAAGTTCGGGACCTGGAATGTCAGGACCCTCATGAACAACTCCAACAGCGACAGGCCGGAATGCCGCACCACCACAGTTGCCCGGGAACTTAGACGCTTGGACATCGACATCAGGTCCAAGATCACCTCAACCTCTGTCGTTGAGCTACAGTACGTGGATGATGCCTGCGCCTGCGCACATTCTGAGACCGAACACCAGGATATAGTCGATGTATTTACTGAGGCATATGAAAGTATGGGCCTTACGCTAAACATCCGTAAGACAAAGGTCCTCCGCCAGCCTGTCCTCCAGTTATCAAGGGCGCGGCCCTCGATAACGTGGACCATTTCCCATACCTCGGGAGCCTCTTGTCAACAAAAGCAGACATTGATGCGGAGATTCTACAAGGCCTCCAGTGCACCAGTGCAACCTTTGGCCACCTGAGGAAAAGAGTGTTTGAAGACCAGGCCCTCAAATCTACCACCAAGCTCATGGTCTACAGGGCATTAGTAATACCTGCCCTCCTGTATGGCTCAGAAGCATGGACGATGTACAGAAGACACCTCAAGTCGCTGGAGATATATCACCAATGATGTCTCCGCAAGATCCTGCAAATCCCCTGGGAGGACAGGTGCACCAACATCAGTGTCCTTGTCCAGACTAACGTCCTCAGCATTGAAGCACTGACCACACTCGATCAGCTCCGCTGGGCAGGCCACATAGTTCGCATGCCAGACACGAGACCCAAAGCAAGTGCTCTATGCGGAGCTCCTTCACGGCAAATGAGCCAAAGGTGGGCAGCAAAAACGTTACAAGGACACCCTCAAATCCTCCCTGATAAAGTGCGACATCACCACTGACACCTGGGAGTCCCTGGACAAAGACCGCCCTAAGTGGAGAAAGTGCATCCGGGAGGGCGTTGAGCACATTGAGCCTCAACACAGAGAGCGTGCAGAGGTCAAGCACAGGCAGCAGAAGGAGCATGCGGCAAACCAGTCCCACCCACCCCTTCCCTCAACCACTGTCTATCCCACCTGTGACAGGATCTGTGGCTCTCGTATTGGACTGTTCAGCCACCAAAGAAATCATTACAGGAGTGGAAGCAAGTCTTCCTCGATTCCGAGGGACTGCATATGATGATGATGATCTTGTTTTTGCACTGAGGTTTCTGCTGTGATTGACAGGACCTTTCCACAGCAGCCCCCTCACCTCACACCTCTCCTCTCCCCTCCCCTCTAGTGCTGACACCCTTACCATTAATGAGTAATAATAAAATCAGCAATAATCACAACTATAAAAAGCCTGTTATAAATTGGAGCGGCAGAGTTACAGGATGGTGTCGGTGGGCAGAGCTGTACCTATGATATTACTCCTCATGGGCTGCTGGCAACAGAAATACTGTGATCTTCTGTATGATGGCAAAATCAGTTGAACCATGATTGATTGGGCAAATTCAAGCTGCTGAATGTTGGACTGATTTTCATATCCAAGTTGATCTGGTTAGTCCAATGATAGATAGTTGATGTAGTTTCGAGCCATGCTCTTGTACAGCCAGAACATCAGAAAAATGCTCTTGCTGAATCTTTGTGATCAGCACTGACAATGCAGCCAGCCCTTCATCCATCTAAACTAACCTGATGTAGAGGTCGGGTGCAAGCAGACAGCAGTTTGCAGTTTCCTCGTGGGTTAAACACTGACTCTCGAGACCAATCAGCAACTGGTTTAAAGTCTTATGGGAACCCCCCATATCAAACTGGAGGGTGGAGTGAATGCAAAAGTAAATCAAAAGTTTAAATAATACATACAGATAAACAGAGAATGGGGGAAAAGACAAGATAGGCAGAGCTGAAATAAATATTTTAAACCTGTATCCTAAAAGGGGTAAGGGAATCCAGAGAGGAAATAGCAGAAGCTCTGACCATAATCTTTCAAACATCTCATTGAAACATATAAGATTCTGAGAGTCTTGACAGGGTAGATGCTGAGGGGTTGTTTCCCCTGGGTGGAGAGTCGAGAACTAGGCAGCATAGTCTCAGGATAAGGGATCGGCCATTTAAGACTGAGATGAGGAAAATTTTCTTCACTCAGATGGTTGTGAATATTTGGAATTCTCTACTCAGAGGGCTGTGAATGCTGAGTGGTCGAATATATTCCAGGCTGAGATCGATTTTTGGACTCTAAGGAATATGCGGATCGGAAAGGAAAGTGTTGTGGGGGTCGAAGATCAGCCATGAGCTTATTGAATGGCGGAGCAGGCACGAAGAGCCATATGGTACACTCCTGCTCCTAATTCTTCTGTTTCGTATGTTCTAATATCCTCAGATAGAGAAGTTGCAAGGGTAACACCTCTTTTCAAAAAGAGAGAAGGGATAAATCAGGCAACTAACATTGATAGTAGGTAAGCTTCTGGAAACTATAACACAGGATAAAATTAATACTAACATAAAAAGGCAAATTGAGGTCACCCAACAAGGATTAGTAAAAGTTGGGTGGAATTTTAACCCCCTAAAATGAATGGGTTTGGGTCAGGTGGGATGTAAAGGTGTTAAAAAATTTGAAACCCTACCCCAATCTGCCTCCAACTCGCCCACTTCTGGATCCAATTTACCTGTTTCACCACCCCCCCCCCCCCCCCCCAACACTTCCAATCTCCTGCCGATCTTTACGATCTCCCTCCTGACCCTTCTGATCTCCCCCAATCCTTCCAATCTCCCCTCCGACCCTTCCGATCTCCCCTTTAGCCTCTGATGTCTGCTCTGATCTGGATCTCGTTCTTTCCCCAACCCCGGTCTCCGATCTCCCATCTGGTCTATAATCTTTCCTCCCCTCCTCCCCCTGGCCTTTCCGATCCCTCCCTCCCTCCTTTCTGCTGCTTGGCTGTTAGAAATTGCCTCCTTACAGCTATTTCTGGTCACATTAAATAATCAGGTTTGAGTGCAATGCACTATAGTGCATGTATTGTGTTTAATCAGAGTTGAAGACCCTCTCTCTCTCTCTCTCTCTCTCTCTCTCCTTCAGTCTGTGTGCCTCCTTCTCTTTCTCTGTTTATTACGTCTGTGAGTACAAGCTTCCGGGAGGTCACTTTTAACCTATTTTTAGGGGTGGGCCTGAACCTGAATACTGACAAGACATTTTGACCTATAGAGGTTCCCCTAAAAACTTAATATCCAAGAATGCTTTGTCTCAATTCTTGTTTCAAGAACCTGCCTTAAAGATGTCTTACGATTTTGGTCACTTGTCATCGTTTATACCTTCTCAAAGATGCTTTTCTGTAGAATTGCTTTCATGTCTCTCTGTCGCTATTCCTTCGGGTACAATCAATACAAAGCCTAATCCTCTATCCTCTGAACGACAAGGCCCAAACCAGAAAACTGCCCGTTCAGCGTCGTTATCTCTTTTATGACATAGCAAACTGCCTGTGTTTACATTACTTCCTAAAAACTTCCTTCCATTCTAATCCTTTCGAGACAAATTGTCTTAAAGATACATAAACAAACAAGCTTTTTGAAAACCACAGATAATTTGCATTTCTAAGCATTCCTTATCATTCTAAGGAGACACCTCGTCTCCAGTTCAAAACAACGATTTAAAACACAGCATCCGTATCAGTTTTATACATCATATCAGTTTTATACATCCATATCAGTTTTATACATTTTTAGGCATCTTTAGTTTCTAACAGCTGTGGCCTAGTACCGAAAGCCTACCTGCCATTCAGCCAGCCAGCTATCTTCTCAATCTGGCTGGCAATGGCCGAGTAATGAAGACAAAAATGGTAATCAGGTCCTTCTGTTAAATTTGGCAGGACTTGAGGAAAATCCGTTCTTCCGAGTTTCACGATTGCAAAATTGTCCCCCCCGTCTCCGGCCTCTGCTCCTTCCCCGCCTCCATGATCAGATCGGAACCATTGTCTCTCACAAATTTAGTAAGTTCTTTGAGGAAACAGTGGAATGTATTGATGAAGGAAATGCAGTGGATATTATGAGTTTGGATTTTTCAAAATCATTTGCTGCATTGTTGCTTATATTAAAGTGACAGTGTTAAAAGGAGCCTGGCAGGATGGATAATAAATTGGTTAAAGGGCAAAAAACAGACAGTATTGGTTCATGGATGTTTTTCAAATGGGAGAGATGTAAACAGTGGCGTCCTCCAGAGGTTATTGTTGGGACCATTGTCTTTCATAATACAGTATATATAAATGAATTAGACTTGCGTATGGAACACAACATCAACATTTGCAGATGACACAAAAATGACACAAATGTGGTTAATTGAAGAAGAATGTAATTGATGTCAGGGGAAGATAGATGGGTTAGAGATTGGGCAGAAAGATATCTGATTAAATTTAATGTCGAGAAATGTGAGGTGATACATTTTGGGAAGAAGCATAAGGGGCTGAATTTTCGCCACCATTCTGAGCTGTTTTTTGGCTTACGCTGGGTTTTTTTGGGCAAACTAAAATCTGCAAGTTTTGCCAAAGTTTCTGCGCCATTCTAAAGTAGGTATGTCCGATTTTTTTAGTTCCCGATTTTTTGACATCACTGGGGACTGAATCTGCCGGGTGCGTCATTTCTGGCCATTTAAGCATGTTTGGCCAAGTATGATTTTTTTCTAAAATGGCACATTCCACCCTTCTGAAAAATCTTCCCTACACTTAAGGAAATCGGTGCAGAGAAGAGAAAATTGGCGGAGCTGAAGACACAGCAGTGGGCAGGTGCAGGGTCCTTTCGGTCTGGCATAGGTGCGGGCCGGTGCAGAGTTCTTTCGGTCCGGGATCGGTGCGGGTTCCTTTCTGCCCGGGATAGTTGCGGGCTGGTGGGGGCTTTTCGGCCTGGGATAGGTGCGGGCTGGTGAAGGCCTTTTGGGATTGCAGCGGCATCGGCACTGTAGAGGTCAAAAAAATCTATAAATGCTAAAAAGGAATAAAGGAATTTCATATTGTTTCATATATTGAGATTCAGTCTGCTGTCTCACTTATTGTTCTATTTTACAAAGAAGAAATGCTTTATTTGTGCCTCAGCCCTTCAGAGCATCCCTCGTTACCCTGGCAACATCAGTTTTTGGTGCAGACCTTAAGCTCCACTCACAGAGCTTTACAACCTCTACAACTGCGCCAAAAAAAGTCCATGTTGGGATTTTGGGCCCAAGGTGAGGACAGATACATTGAATGGTAAATTTGATAAGTAGTTGATTCATGCTGCATTTTTAAAATAGCATATGGATTTTCAAGTTTTATGAATAGAGGTATAGATTACACAAGCAACAATGTAATGCTGACCCTATCCAAATCATTAGTTAACCTGAAGTTAGAATATTGTGTCCAGTTTGATGCCTTACTTCAGAAAGAATGTCAAAGTCATGGAGAGTGTGCAGAAGAGATTCACTAAGCTGATACCTGAGCTTGGGAGGCTTTAGTTAAGAGGAGAGACTTAGGGCTCAATTTTCCCCAGTGATTTGCGCCCTTTTTTTGGAGCAGGCTGCTTTTTTTGGCTTGTTAAAAATCCACAGTTTCCCTAATCAATTCCCAATCTGAGCGTAACTCAGTTAGTTACGATTTTTTTGGGTAAGTTTTCTTTTCAGCCAAAGGGGGCGTAACCAGCCACCTACACCATTCTGGTCATTTAGGGAACTTTGGCCAGCTGATAGTTACCACATTTCTGCTTAGGCCAGCATATGTGGCCTCTCCAGAAAACCCCTGCGGAGAGTTAAAGAAATCGGCGCAGGTAAGTAAATCGGAGGAGGCCATTCGGCCTGGGCTAGGGTCGGGGAGCGGACCGGGAGTGCACTCGGGGCCAGGGTCGGGTGGGGGAGCGGATCGGCAAGGCCTTTGGCCTGGGCTAGGGTCGGGCAGCGGACCGAGAGGGCACTCGGGGCCAGGGTCGGCCGGGGGAGCGGAGGACAGAGAGGTCACTTCCATAATGTTGTGTTTTGTTAATGGAACATGATTCAGTTTTAATGTAACATATATTTTATTCAAAAGTTTACAATGTACTTAACTTTAATACAATTATTCTTGTATCAAACTTTACTTTAATATCATTCTTTAAGATCACTTAAAAATTTTAAGATCATTTATAGTAACTTTACATAACTTACAAACAACTTTTAATTTGAGAACAGTTACAACAGCAACAGTAATAATAACAACAACAACAGCAACAAAGAAAGGCTGCACCGATCTCTCATCCCCCTTATTCTAAGACCGCCCGCTGCGCTTGGTCTTGGACACACCACCACCCCTGCCCGCAGGCAGTGGCGCAGTGATTTTGGGCTTGGTACCAAGCTTATTCTTTCTAACATCTCGGGTACTGTGCACCTCTTGAGGGTGGGGGTGTCAGCATCAGGCGGCAAATTAGAGGGTTCGGCTTTGGGCTCTTCAGAGGCTGGTGCGGGGATTGCAGTGGGAGTGGCAGCTGATTCTGTCAATGGGTGTGGGGTCTGGGCATGTTCCCTTATTGCAGCAGCTAACTCCAACATGCCGTCCCTCATGCACCCTGACAGTGTCTCAGCGGACAGCAACATTCCCTCCCTAATGGTCTGTACTACCTCTGACATTCCCTCACTCAATGCCAGTGTCGTGGTTTGCACTACCTCTGACATTTCCTCCCTCATGGACACTATTCCCTCATTGATGGTCCCAGCGAGTGTTGTTACTTCTCCCGACAGTCCCGCTACCTCATCACTCACCCCATTGATGGTGTCCAGGAGTGATTGGGTAAGGTCAGTGCTCTCTGCACTCAATGACATCATCTGAACCACATCTGTTACATCCTGCCTCTCAGGAGAGCGTAGTCGAGCTCTCCTTCCCCTCCTCACCACGACTGTGCTTGCACCCCAACACTGGAACCCACAGCCTGGGACAGTGGGGTCCTGGGAGTGCCTCACTGCACCACACCATTGGAACCCGCAGCCTGGGATGGTGGGGCCCTGGGTGTGTCTTGTTGCACCCCAACAATAAAGCCCACAGCCTGGGACGGTGGGGCCCTGGGTGTGCCTTGCTGCACCCCTGGGACCTGCAACCTCGGAAGGTGTGAAATCATGGAAAGTCCCACCAACACTCAAACCACTAATCATGGAAGGGGCTGTCAACTTCATGAGCGGCACCTCCTCCAAAGTCAGTACAGCAGTGCGAGCTTCATCCAGCTCCATCCCCTCCCCCTCACCCCCATGGATGGATTGGAAAATGTTCTCCTCTTCAGGCACGTCCGCATCAGAATCATCTGCATCTTCAGGATTGGCCTCAAGTTCTGCAAAATATAATAGAACAGTCAAATGGTTAGCAGCAAAGGAGGGGGGGGCAGGATGGGTGGCATGAGCAGGGTCACGTATTGTAGGCCAGGCAGCAGGTTGATTTGAAGGGCCATGATGAATTTGCAGGACTTGCCCCCTCCCTCGAGGGCAAGCTTGTGCAGTACTCATTGTTTTTTTCCAGGCAGGACCCATCAAAGCAGTGACCCAAGGGTGTCAGTGGGTGCAGATTTGTCGGACCTCCTCCTGTTCAAGTTCTTTCCCTTTTATTATGACCCATTTTCTTCTGCAAAGATGAAAATACAACCTTTTGGAGAGGGTGTCTTTCTGCTGGGTGGGACACATACAGCTGGTCACATTTGCAATTGCATTAAATAAATGAAAATATTACCTACAGTAACTACTTGACCAAGGTCCTGCCATTTCTTTTTACACTGGCTTCCACATAGAAACATAGAAAATAGGTGGAGGAGTAGGCCATTTGGCCCTTCGAGCCTGCACCGCCATTCAATGAGTTCATGGCTGAACATGCAACTTCAGTACCCCATTCCTGCTTTCTCGCCATACCCCTTGATCCCCCGAGTAGTAAGGACTACATCTAACTCCTTTTTGAATATATTTAGTGAATTGGCCTCAACAACTTTCTGTGGTAGAGAATTCCACAGGTTCACCACTCTCTGGGTAAAGAAGTTTCTCGGTCCTAAATGGCTTACCCCTTATCCTTAGACTGTGATCCCTGGTTCTGGACTTCCCCAACATTGGGAACATTCTTCCTGCATCTAACCTGTCTAAACCCGTCAGAATTTTAAACGTTTCTATGAGATCCCCTCTCATTCTTCTGAACTCCAGTGAATACAAGCCCAGTTGATCCAGTCTTTCTTGATATGTCAGTCCCACCATTCCAGGAATCAGTCTGGTGAACCTTTGCTGCGCTTCCTCAATAGCAAGAATGTTCTTCCTCAAGTTAGGAGACCAAAACTGTACACAATACTCCAGGTGTGGCCTCACCAAGGCCCTGTACAACTGTAGCAACATCTCCCTGCCCCTGTACTCAAATCCCCTCGCTATGAAGGCCAACATGCCATTTGCTTTCTTAACCACCTGCTGTACCTGCATGCCAACCTTCAATGACTGATGTACCATGACACCCAGGTCTTGTTGCATCTCCCCTTTTTCTAATCTGTCACCTTTCAGATGTCTGTCTCTCTGTTTTTACCACCAAAGTGGATAACCTCACATTTATCCACATTATACTTCATCTGCCATGCATTTGCCCACTCACCTAACCTATCCAAGTCACTCTGCAGCCTCATAGCATCCTCCTCGCAGCTCACACTGCCACCCAACTTAGTGTCATCCGCAAATTTGGAGATACTACATTTAATCCCCTCGTCTAAATCATTAATGTACAATGTAAACAGCTGGGGCCCCAGCACAGAACCTCGCGGTACCCCCACTAGCCTGCCATTTCTGAAAAGTACCCATTTACTCCTACTCTTTGCTTCCTGTCTGCCAATCAGTTCTCAATCCACGTCAGCACACAACCCCCAATCCCATGTGCTTTAACTTTGCACGTTAATCTCTTGTGTGGAACCTTGTTGAAAGCATTCTGAAAGTCCAAATACACCACATCAACTGGTTCTCCCTTGTCCACTCTACTGGAAACATCCTCAAAAAATTCCAGAAGATTTGTCAAGCATGATTTCCCTTTCACAAATCCATGCTGACTTGAACCTATCATGTCACCTCTTTCCAAATGCGCTGCTATGACATCCTTAATAATTGATTCCATCATTTTACCCACTACCGATGTCAGGCTGACCGGTCTATAATTCCCTGTTTTCTCTCTCCTTCCTTTTTTAAAAAGTGGGGTTACATTGGCTACCCTCCACTCCATAGGAACTGATCCAGAGTCAATGGAATGTTGGAAAATGACTGTCAATGCATCCGCTATTTCCAAGGCCACCTCCTTAAGTACTCTGGGATGCAGACCATCAGGCCCTGGGGATTTATAGCCTTCAATCCCATCAATTTCCCCAACACAATTTCCCAACGAATAAGGATTTCCCTCAGTTCCTCCTTCTTACTAGACCCTCTGACCTCTTTTATATCCGGAAGGTTGCTTGTGTCCTCCTTAGTGAATACTGAACCAAAGTACTTGTTCAGTTGGTCTGCCATTTCTTTGTTCCCCGTTATGACTTCCCCTGATTCTGACTGCAGGGTACCTATGTTTGCCTTTACTCATGGTGTTCACCACTGCGCAGTAATCTTCTGCAACTTAGTTCCAGCGTTTCTTCATTTCTTTTGGTGAAACGTTTATGTGACCTCTGCTGGTATCCAGCTCCTGCCATCTGTTCTCAATCACAGTAACTAGTATCTGCACTTCTTCCAGCAAGAAATTCTTGGTCGTTGGTCCGTGTTGCATCTTGTACTGCTGCAGCTGCGATTTTTCCAATGCTCTCACACACACACAGCACTCTTTCTCTCACACACACACAACTGGCTCTTTAAAAATGGCCGATTGCCAAATCCCAGCTGTACTGAGCATCTGTGTCCATTGTAGCGACGTCAAAAATGTAAGTTTTTTTCCCCGCGCATGCGCAAAAGGCCCATCTTTGTTTTTCGGCGCAGACAGCAGGCTCCACCCCCCAAGGCGACTGGACATGCTGCGCGATTCCGGATTCGATTTACAGATCGGGGAAAGTTTGGACAATTATTTATGGCACATTTCTGGACCTAAAAACCCAGCATAACTCTGGCAATACGCCAGAAAATGGGCTTGGGCAAAATTGAGCCCTATAGAACCGGGGCTCTTTTTACTTTCGCGGAAATCTGATAACAACAATCAGAATTAAGAGAAGTTTTGACAAGGAAAATTCGGGTAAGCTCTTTCTACTGGTTAATGAAATGGTATAGAGGGCATAACTTTAAAATCGGCAGCAAGAGAATAAAGGTAGGGGTTGAAGTTTGTTTTCTGTGCAGAGTTGTTGGGACTTGGAATGCCCTACCAGAAATAGTGGTGGAAACAGAATACTAAATAACGTAAGCATTGAAGTAGACAAATACTTGAAAGAGAAACATTTAGAATGGTCTGGGAAAAGACAGGGGAATGGGATTAAGTGATGTCTCTTTCAGAGAGCCAGCATGTGCACAATGAGCTGAATGATCTCCTCTGTGCTGTAAAATGCTGTGATTCTATAAACCATTTAATTTTTTTAAACCATTGAAGTTGCTAATTAGTAGTGTAAGAGTAATATAGTAATCTACTAATATTTGAATAGTATTATTAGTGTCATCATTACAACAGTCACTACACTCCAAAAGTACTTCATTGGCTGTAAAACGCTTTGAGACATCTGGTGGCCGTGAAAGGTGCTATATAAATGCAAGTCTTTCTTTAATAATAGGGTTTAGAATCACCGTGTGAGAACTGAAATTATTTTTTTTAAATCTCCAAAGACAGTATAAAATTCCACAGGGCTGCTGGTTGTCAAAGAGTTAATGAAAATGTGTTTGCTGTGATCG
Source organism: Pristiophorus japonicus (assembly GCF_044704955.1). Classification (NCBI taxonomy): domain Eukaryota; kingdom Metazoa; phylum Chordata; class Chondrichthyes; family Pristiophoridae; genus Pristiophorus; species Pristiophorus japonicus. The sequence goes on from NC_091993.1 coordinate 84,778,608, forward strand.
ATAGCCTTAGCAGAAAAATAGAAACTGCTTGCACTTGGCCTTTTTTGAATCGATTTATCATGTTAATTTAAATGAATGAGGGGCTGGCTGCACTGGTAATGCTGATCAAGACTGAGGGTCAACACTATAATCTTCCTGAGATTCAGGCTGTGCTGGCTTAACACTGGATGAACTGCCCATCAGGTGGAGAGCTGGTAACTCCAGCAACAGTCAGGTTTAATTTTTACTTAAAAAATTGCAATTTTCTGTGTAAAATTGTGCGTAATATCCTAAGATAATTGGAATTTTGAAATGTAAGAAAGGAGTAATCTGCGTATGGGACAACTGTATGGAATCCATAAAGAAGGAATCTCATCATCAGGATCTTTATTAAAAATGAAATGGTTGGGGAACTGGCTGATGCTTTTCTTTAAACACTCCCCTTTCACCTTTAGGTGATGCAATAATTTAGATCAGGGGTGGGCAATTATTTGGGCTGGTGGGCCACTTTACAGGTTTTGGTGAGCTGTTGAGGGCCGCTCACCAATGTTTCCCCGAAGGCGTGTGGCCGCATGGTCTCACACCAATTGCATGGTACTGCGCAGGCCGCTCCCCAGCTCTTGCCGCCAGAAGGACCGGAACCAATGTCCGAGGGGGAGTGTTTGCTAGTGCTGTTGGGGAGGAGTTAAACTAATATTGCAGGGGATGGGAACCTATGCAGGGAGACAGAGGGAGACAAAAATGAGGCAAAAGCAAAAGACAGAAAGGAGATGAGGAAAAGTGGAGGGCAGAGAAACCCAAGGCAAAGAACAAAAAGGGCCACTGTACAGCAAAATTCTAAAAGGACAAAGGGTGTTAAAAAAGCAAGCCTGAAGGCTTTGTGTCTTAATGCAAGGATTATCCGCAATAAGGTGGATGAATTAACTGTGCAAATAGATGTTAACAAATATGATGTGATTGGGATTACGGAGACGTGGCTCCAGGATGATCAGGGCTGGGAACTCAACATCCAGGGGTATTCAACATTCAGGAAGGATAGAATAAAAGGAAAAGGAGGTGGGGTAGCATTGCTGGTTAAAGAGGAGATTAATACAATAGTTAGGAAAGACATTAGCTTGGATGATGTGGAATCTATATGGGTAGAGCTGCAGAACACTAAAGGGCAAAAATCGTTAGTGGGAGTTGTGTACAGACCTCCAAACAGTAGTAGTAATGTTGGGGAGGGCATCAAACAGGAAATTAGGGGTGCATGCAATAAAGGTGCAGCAGTTATCATGGGTGACTTTAATATGCACATAGATTGGGCCAGCCAAACTGGAAGCAATACAGTGGAGGAGGATTTCCTGGAGTGCATAAGGGATGGTTTTCTAGACCAATATGTCGAGGAACCAACTAGGGGGGAGGCCATCTTAGACTGGGTGTTGTGTAATGAGAGAGGATTAATTAGCAATCTCATTGTGCGAGGCCCCTTGGGGAAGAGTGACCATAATATGGTGGAATTCTGCATTAGGATGGAGAATGAAACAGTTAATTCAGAGACTATGGTCCAGAACTTAAAGAAGGGTAACTTTGAAGGTATGAGGCATGAATTGGCTAAGATAGATTGGCTAATGATACTTAAGGGGTTGACTGTGGATGGGCAATGGCAGACATTTAGAGACCGCATGGATGAATTACAACAATTGTACATTCCTGTCTGGCGTAAAAATAAAAAAGGGAAGGTGGCTCAACCGTGGCTATCTAGGGAAATCAGGGATAGTATTAAAGCCAAGGAAATGGCATACAAATTGGCCAGAAATAGCAGCGAACCTGGGGACTGGGAGAAATTTAGAACTCAGCAGAGGAGGACAAAGGGTTTGATTAGGGCAGGGAAAATGGAGTACGAGAAGAAGCTTGCAGGGAACATTAAGGCGGATTGCAAAAGTTTCTATAGGTATGTAAAGAGAAAAAGGTTAGTAAAGACAAACGTAGGTCCCCTGCAGTCAGAATCAGGGGAAGTCATAACGGGGACCAAAGAAATGGCAGACCAATTGAACAAGTACTTTGGTTCAGTATTCACTAAGGAGGACACAAACAACCTTCCGGATATAAAAGGGGCCAGAAGGTCTAGTAAGGAGGAGGAACTGAGGGAAATCTTTATTAGTCGGGAAATTGTGTTGGGGAAATTGATGGGATTGAAGGCCGATAAATCCCCAGGGCCTGATGGACTGCATCCCAGAGTACTTAAGGAGGTGGCCTTGGAAATAGCAGATGCATTGACAGTCATTTTACAACATTCCATTGACTCTGGATCAGTTCCTATCGAGTGGAGGGTAGCCAATGTAACCCCACTTTTTAAAAAAGGAGGGAGAGAGAAAGCAGGGAATTATAGACCGGTCAGCCTGACCTCAGTAGTGGGTAAAATGATGGAATCAATTATTAAGGATGTCATAGCAGCGCATTTGGAAAATGGTGACATGATAGGTCCAAGTCAGCATGGATTGTGAAAGGGAGATCATGCTTGACAAATCTTCTGGAATTTTTTGAGGATGTTTCCAATAAAGTGGACAAAGGAGTACCAGTTGATGTGGTATATTTGGACTTTCAGAAGGCTTTCGACAAGGTCCCACACAGGAGATTAATGTGCAAAGTTAAAGCACATGGGATTGGGGGTAGTGTGCTGACGTGGATTGAGAACTGGTTGTCAGACAGGAAGCAAAGAGTAGGAGTAAATGGGTACTTTTCGGAATGGCAGGCAGTGACTAGTGGGGTACCGCAGGGTTCTGTGCTGGGGCCCCAGTTGTTTACATTGTACATTAATGATTTAGACGAGGGGATTAAATGTAGTATCTCCAAATTTGCGGATGACACTAAGTTGGGTGGCAGTGTGAGCTGCGAGGAGGATGTTATGAGGCTGCAGAGTGACTTGGATAGGTTAGGTGAGTGGGCAAATGCGTGGCAGATGAAGTATAATGTGGATAAATGTGAGGTTATCCACTTTGGTGGTAAAAACAGAGAGACAGACTATTATCTGAATGGTGACAGATTAGGAAAAGGGAAGATGCAACGAGACCTGGGTGTCATGGTACATCAGTCATTGAAGGTTGGCATGCAGGTACAGCAGGCGGTTAAGAAAGCAAATGGCATGTTGGCCTTCATAGCGAGGGGATTTTAGTACAGGGGCAGGGAGGTGTTGCTACAGTTGTACAGGGCCTTGGCGAGGCCACACCTGGAGTATTGTGTACAGTTTTGGTCTCCTAACTTGAGGAAGGACATTCTTGCTATTGAGGGAGTGCAGCGAAGATTCACCAGACTGATTCCCGGGATGGTGGGACTGACCTATCAAGAAAGACTGGATCAACTGGGCTTGTATTCACTGGAGTTCAGAAGAGTGAGAGGGGACCTCATAGAAACGTTTAAAATTCTGACGGGTTTGGACAGGTTGGATGCAGGAAGAATGTTCCCAATGTTGGGGAAGGCCAGAACCAGGGGTCACAATCTCAGGATAAGGGGTAAGCCATTTAGGACCGAGATAAGGAGAAACTTCTTCACCCAGAGAGTGGTGAACCTGTGGAATTCTCTACCACAGAAAGTAGTTGAGGCCAATTCACTAAATATATTCAAAAGGGAGTTAGATGAAGTCCTTACTACTCGGGGGATCAAGGGGTATGGCGTGAAAGCGGGAAGGGGGTACTGAGGTTTCATGTTCAGCCATGAACTCATTGAATGGCGGTGCAGGCTAGAAGGGCTGAATGGCCTGCTCCTGCACCTATTTTCTATGTTTCTATGTTTCTAAGAGATACTGCGCATGAACGGCTGCACAGCAAATTTAAAGGGACCCTGCGTGAAAAAAAATTAAAAGGAACATTGTATAAACATAAACATTGCATAAACATAACTTCAGATAGTAGTCAGATGATATATTAAATACACAACAGGTATTCGATACTGTTTATAAATGAATCAAAGATAAAAGTTGAACATGTTGTGGTATCTTCTGCTCTCTGTAAATCAGTGTTGTGAAATAGAACTGTACCCTCTTTAGAGCCTGTGCCAGCATCAATTTCCCACCTCAGTCATCCTTATGTCCCTCTGCAAAGATTACTGATGCCATCCCAATTGGTTCCCAATGAAAACTCCCCTGCCGTCGTAGTCTGGGTACCGGAAGAGGAACGATTCAGCGCCGGTCACTTTCTCCGGTAAAAGTTTAATGGAGATGAACAACCATGACTCAACTCTAAACTGGATAGGGCATATTCGAGTACGCAGTGCATTCTGGGTACTGATATCCACCATTGGGGCCCAGAATCACGAAACAGATCCTTTTACGATTTGGCAGGGGAGAATCCCTTTTGCGGATTATTAATTTGAATGAAGTATTACTAAGTTTTTTCCTTGGCTGCAGTTCGGGTCTGTCTCTGACCCATGAGAAGTGAAAGTGGATAGAGGAATGTGCAGCGCGAGCTCTGGCTTGCGTTCTATTTCTGTCCCGTCCAGCAGACCGGATAGAATGACTTGGCAGGCCAGATATGGCACGTCGCAATCTCTGATTTCAACATGGTGACCTAATTATTTTTATTCCGTGTTTTGCGTCTCCACTGATGCGCACCCACAAAGAGGGCCAATCCAAAGAAGAAACTTGGAAGAGTTGGGAGGTTTTGGAATGAGAAGAAGAAACCTGCTGCTGTCACCAAGAAGGTGTGGCTCGGGGTGGCCGAGGAGGTCAGCAGCAGGAATAATAGGCCGAACATTGCGGCTTCGCCAGGTACGTACATATGCGCCGAGAACCGTCTTTTCCAATCTGTTAAAATTTCTTTACACAGATTCTACGCAACCCCACAGGAAGGGCTACTTTCACAACTCTTGCCCAGCAAATGTCCTTCAGCCTGGTAAAAGCAGGCGTATAGCTTACTTATATCAGTGTAACACTTTTAAAACGTAGAAAAATTAAATTTAATCATTCATTTTTATATTTACAAATCCTGTCCATTATTATGTAAGTTTATTTTTAATTCTATTAAAACACATTAAAAAAAATTTCAAAATATGTTTATTTTTTCTAAAACATTTAATTACATCTAATTTCAATTAATTTTAAATATATGTAGAATTTACCAATATTTCGCAAAGATTCCTTGTAACTTTCCCCTGCAGAGGAGAAGAATCCCTTTTTGGACTTTTAAAATGGAAGGAAAAACTTCGGGTCACAAATGAGTTTAAAGGGCAGACGAGGCCTGCAGGGTATAAAAGGGGATGCATTCATGGAGACCCCCCGCCGCTCCCCCCCCCCCCCAGTGTTTGGACTCATAGGAAAGGGAATTTAATTTGGAACTCGATGAACATTTTGGTATCCGAGGAAAAACTCTGAGGAAGATACCTAAGAGCTTTACAAGTTTAAGATCTCTAAAGGAACATGTTGGAACAGACTGCCAGAACAGAGGGTGGGACTTCACTCAGGAATTGGGTTTTGGAGCTAATTCAATTTTTCTGGGAGAATGAGTCAATCGATAACTAACAAGAACTGTGAGGCATAAGAATTCTCTCCCTAGGACATAAAAGCATCAAGAGCTATCAGGCTAATCACCGGAGACCATTATTGGCATGCATGTGCAAATAGGCCTATAGAAATCACGGGCCCAGCCAAATGGCCCAAGAGTTTAAACACTGCTTCAACAATGCCAACTGATGATTTTCCACATTACCACATCATAATCAAATTACTGCTGAACGAGCCCGCCAAATTCTGACAAAGAAGAGAGCTCAAAGCTAATGAACAGCTCCCTTGAAACAAAGAGGTGGGCCAGATTTGGAGGGAGATAAGGAAGTCTTTTTGGGGTACATCTATTCCCAGTTTTACAAGAGAAAAATCCCCTCGCTGTGAAGGCCAACATGCCATTTGCTTTCTTAACCGCCTGCTGTACCTGCATGCCAAACTTCAATGACTGATGTACCATGACACCCAGGTTTCGTTGCACCTCCACTTTTCCTAACCTATCACCATTCAGATAATAGTCTGTCTCTCTGTTTTTACCACCAAATTGAAAACCTTCACATTTATCCACATTATACTTAATCTGCCATGCATTTGCCCACTCACCTAACCTATTCAAGTCACTCTGCAGCTTCATAGCATCCTCCTCGCAGCTCACACTGCCACCCAACTTAGTGTCATCTGCAAATTTGGAAATACTACATTTAATCCCCTCGTCTAAATCATTAATGTACAATGTAAACAGCTGGGGCCCCAGCACAGAACCTTGCGGTACCCCACTAGTCACTGCCTGCCATTCTGAAAAGTACCCATTTACTCTTACTCTTTGCTTCCTGTCTGACAACCAGTTCTCAATCCACGTCAGCACACAACCCCCAATCTCATGTGTTTTAACTTTGCACATTAATCTCTTGTGTGGGACCTTGTCGAAAGCCTTCTGAAAGTCCAAATACACCACATCAACTGGTTCCCCCTTGTCCACTCTACTGGAAACATCCTCAAAAAATTCCAGAAGATTTGTCAAGCACGATTTCCCTTTCACAAATCCATGCTGACTTGGACCTATCATGTCACCTCTTTCCAAATGCGTTGCTATGACATCCTTAATAATTGATTCCATCATTTTACCCACTACCGATGTCAGGCTGACCGGTCTATAATTCCCTGTTTTCTTTCTCCCTTTTTTAAAAAGTGGGGTTACATTGGCTAACTTCCACTCCATAGGAACTGATCCAGAGTCAATGGAATGTTGGAAAATGACTGTCAATGCATCCGCTATTTCCAAGGCCACCTCCTTAAGTACTCTGGGATGCAGACCATCAGGCACTTCATCCCATCAATTTCCCCAACACAATTTCCCGACAAATAAGGATTTCCCTCAGTTCCTCCTTCTTACTAGACCCTCTGACCCCTTTTATATCGGGAAGGTTGTTTGTGTCCTCCTTAGTGAATAACGAACCAAAGTATTTGTTCAATTGGTCTGCCATTTTTTTGTTTCCCGTTATGACTTCCCCTGATTCTGACTGCAGGGGACCTACATTTGTCTTTACTAACCTTTTTCTCTTTACATACCTATAGAAGCTTTTGCAGTCCATTTTAATGTTCCCTGCGAGCTTCCTCTCATACTCTATTTTCGCTGCCCTAGTCAAACCCTTTGTCCTCCTCTGCTGAGTTCTAAATTTCACCCAGTCACCGCGTTCGCTGCTATTTCTGGCCAATTTGTATGCCACTTCCTTGGCTTTAATACTATCCCTGACTTCCCTTGATAGCCACGGTTGAGCCACCTTCCCTTTTTTATTTTTACGCCAGACAGGGATGTACAATTGTTGTAGTTCATCCATGCGGTCTCTAAATGTCTGCCATTGCCCATCCACTGTCAACCCCTTAAGTACCATTCGCCAATCTATCCTAGCCAATTCACACCTCATACCTTCAAAGTTACCCTTCTTTAAGTTCTGGACCATGATCTCTGAATTAACTGTTTCATTCTCCATCCTATTGTAGAATTCCACCATATTATGGTCACTCTTCCCCAAGGGGCCTCGCACAACGAGATTGCTAATTAATCCTCTCTCATTACACAACACCCAGTCTAAGATGGCCTCCCCCCTAGTTGGTTCCTCGACATATTGGTCGAGAAAACCATCCCTTATGCACTCCAGGAAATCCTCCTCCACTGTATTGTTTCCAGTTTGGTTAGCCCAATCTATATGCATATTAAAGTCACCCATGATAACTGCTGCACCTTTATTGCATGCACCCCTAATTTCCTGTTTGATGCCCTCCCCAACATCACTACTACTGTTTGGAGGTCTGTACACAACTCCCACTAGCGTTTTCTGCCCTTTGGTATTCCGTAGCTCCACCCATACCGATTCCACATCATCCAAGCTAATGTCTTTCCTTACAATTGCATTAATTTTCTCTTTAACCAGCAACACCACCCCACCTCCTTTTCCTTTCTGTCTATCCTTCCTAAATGTTGAATACCCCTGGATGTTGAGTTCCCAGCCTTGGTCACCCTGGAGCCACGTCTCCGTGATGCCAACCACATCGTATCCGTTAACTGCTATCTGCACAGTTAATTCGTCCACCTTATTCTGAATACTCCTCGCATTGAGTCACAAAGCCTTCAGGCTTGTCTTTGTAACACACTTTGACCCTTTAGAATTTTGCTGCAAAGTGGCCTTTTTTGTTTTTTACCTTGGGTTTCTCTGCCCTCCACTTTTACTCATCTCCTTTCTGTCTTTTGCTTCTGTCTCCATTTTGTTTCCCTCTGTCTCCCTGCATTGGTTCCCATCCCCCTGCCATAGTAGTTTAACTCCTCCCCAACAGCACTAGCAAACACTCCTCCTAGGACATTGGTTCCAGTCCTGCCTAGGTGCAGACCGTCCGGTTTGTACTGGTCCCACCTCCCCCAGAACCGGTTCCAATGCCCCAGGAATTTGAATCCCTCCCTGCTGCACCACTGCTCAAGCCACGTATTCATCTGAGCTATCCTGCGATTCCTACCCTGACTAGCACGTGGCACTGGTACCAATCCCGAGATTACTACTTTTGGGGTCCTACTTTTTAATTTAGCTCCTAGCTCCTTAAATTCATTTCGTAGGACCTCATCCCGTTTTTTTACCTATATCGTTGGTACCAATGTGCACCACGACAACTGGCTGTTCACCCTCCCTTTTCAGAATGTCCTGCACCCGCTCCGAGACATCCTTGACCCGTACACCAGGAAGGCAACATACCATCCTGGAGTCTCGGTTGCGGGCACAGAAATGCCTATCTATTCCCCTTACAATTGAATCCCCTATCACTATCGCCCTCCCACTCTTTTTCCTGCCCTCCTGTGCAGCAGAGCCAGCCATGGTGCCATGAACTTGGCTGCTGCTGCTCCCCCCTGATGAGTCATCCCCCTCAACAGTACTCAAAGTGGTGTATCTCTTTTGCAGGGGGATGATCGCAGGGGATCCCTGCACTACCTTCCTTGCACTGCTCTTCCTGTTGGTCTTCCATTCCCTATCTGGCTGTGGACCCTTTATCTGCGGTAAGACCAACTCGCTAAACATGCTATTCACATCATTCTCAGCATCGTGGATGCTCCAGAGTGAATCCACCTTCAGCTCCAATTCCGCAATGCGGTCTGTAAGGAGTTGGAGGCGGATACACTTCCCACACACTTAGTCGTCCCTGATTTCCCACATAGTATAGGAGGAGCATAACACATGTCTGAGCTCTCTTGCCATGACTTAACCCTTAGATTAACTTAAATTGGCAAAACAATGCTAAAAGTTACTCACTGATATAGAAGAGAAAAAAAAACTACTTACCAATCACCAGCCAATCACTTACACTCTTGGCTGTGACGTCACCTTTCTATTTCTTTCTACTTCTTTTTGCCTTCTCCCTGTAGATGCACAAGCTGGGCCTTTATAGGCCTCTCGTCGACCACGAACTCACACCTCAGCGACGCACCTCCCGACTGCTGATCTTGCGGCCTTTATAGGCCTCTCCCCGACCCCGGACTCACGACTCAGCGATGCACCTCCCGACTACTGAACTCGCGGCCTTTATAGGCCTCTCACCGACTTTGGACTCGCGCCTCAGCGATGCACCTCCCGACTGCTGAACTCGCGGCCTTTATAGGCCTCTCGCCAACCCCGAACTCACGCCTCAGCGACGCAACTCTCGACTGCTGAACTAGTGGCCTTTATAGGCCTCTTGCCGACCCCGGACTCACGCCTCAGCGACGTATCTCCCGACTGCTGAACTCACGGCCTTTATAAGCCTCTCGCCGACCCCGGACTCACGCCTCAGCGACGCACTTCCCGACTGCTGAACTCGCGGCCTTTATAGGCCTCTCGCCGACCCCGGACTCACGCCACAGCGACGCACCTCCCGACTCAATGATGTTAACTTGATTTTAGCACCGAATGAAATATTATCATCTTAATTATGCTAAGTAGCAACATTTTTACATTGCAATTACTAATTCATATCTCATTTCTCCTTCAGACAAAGAACAGCAGCCTGTGGACCTTCCGGATGGTGATTTCTCAGAGGAGCTGATTCGTTCTGAAGGAGCATCTTTACAGGAGACATGGCAACAGGAATAGTAGCATAGTGATAAAGTTACAGGACTAGTAATCCAGAGAACTGGACTAATAATCCAGAGACATGAGTTCAAATCCTACCATGGCAGCTGGGGAATTTAAATTCAGCTAATTAAATACATCTGGAATTTAAAAAGAAGCCAATGTCAGTAATAGTAGCAATAAAACTACTGAATTGTGGTAAAAATCCATCGAGTTCACTAATGTCCCTCAGGAAAGAAATCTGCTGTCCTTACCTGTTCTGGCCTATATGTGACTCCAGATCCACAGCAATGTAGTTGACTCTTAACTACTGTCTCAACTGGCCTAGCATGCCACTCAGTTGTAATAAACTGATACAAAAAACAAAAAGAATAATAAAACCAGACGGCCCACCTGCCACCAACCTCGGCATCGGCTTTGGACATGACAACGGCACGACCAGCAAAGTCCTCCGCACTAACATCTGGGTACTTGTGCCAAAATTGGGAGAGCTGACCAACAGATTAGTCAAGCAACAGCCTGACATAGTCATATTCACAGAATCATACCTTTCAGCCTATGTCCCAGACTCCCCAATCACTATCTCCGAGTATGTCATGTCCCACCGACAGGACATTGTTGGGAAAATGCTGGAGGCCATTATTAAGGAAGCAGTGACTGGACATTTGTTAAAGCATGATTCAATCAAGCAGAGTCAGGGCAGTTTTATGAAAGGGAAGTCATGTTTGACAAATTGGCTGGAGTTCTTTGAGGATGTAACGAGCAGGGTGGATAAGGGGGAACCAGTGGATGTGGTGCATTTGAATTTCTAGAAGGCATTCAATAAAGTGCCACATAAAAGGTTACTGCACAAGACAAAAGTTCACGGGGTTGGGGGTAATATATTAGCATGGATAGAGGATTGGCTAACTAACAGAAACCAGAGAGTCGGGATAAATGGGTAATTTTCCAGTTGGCAAACAGTAACTAGTGGGGTGCCACAGGCATTGGTGCTGAGTCCTCAACTATTTACAATCTATATTAATGCCTTGGAAGAAGGGACCGAGTGTAATGTAGCCAAGTTTGCTGATGATACAAAGATGGGTGAGAGAGCAAGTTGTGAGGAGGGCACAAGAAACCTGCAAAGGGATATAGACAGGCTAAGTGAGTGGGCAAAAGTTTGACAGATGGAGTATAATGTGGGAAAATGTGAGGTTATCCACTTTGGCAGAAAAATAGAAAAGCAAATTATAATTTAAATGGAGAAAAATTGCAAAGTGTTGCAGTACAGAGGGGGTCCTTGTGCATGAAACACAAAAAGTTAGTATGCAGGTACAGCAAGTAATCAGGAAGGCAAATGGAATGTTGGCCTTTATTGCAAGGGGGATGGAGTATAAAAGCAGAGAAGTCCTGCTACAGCTGTACAGGGTATTTGTGAGGCTACAACGAGAGTACTGCATACAGTTTTGGTCTCCGTATTTAAGGAAGGATATACTTGCATTGGAGGCAGTTCAGAGAAGGTTCACTAGATTGATTCCGGAGATGAAGGGGTTGACTTATGAAGACTGGTTGAGTAGGTTAGGCCTATACTCATTGGAGTTCAGAAGAATGAGAGGTGATCTTATCGCAACATATAAGATAATGAGGGGGCTCGACAAGGTGGATGCAGAGAGGATATTTCCACTCAGAGGGGAAACTAAAACTAGGGGACATAATCTCAGAATAAGGGGCCACCCATTTAAAACTGAGATGAGTACGAATTTCTTCTCTCAGAGGGTTGTAAATCTGAGAATTCTCTGCCCCAGAGAGCTGTGGAGGCTGGGTCATTGCATATATTTAAGGCAGAGAAAGCAGATTTTTGAGCGATAAGGGAATAAAGGGTTATGGGGAGAGGGCAGGGAAGTGGAGCCGAGTCCATGATCAGATCAGCCATGATCTTACTAAATGGTGGAGCAGGCTCAAGGGGCCAAATAGCCTAATCCTGCTCCTATTTCTTATGTCCTTATGACCTGATGACTTTATGACAGACCCACAAGACAGAAGGGCATGGCGTTGGGAGTCCTCAACATTGCCTTTGGACCTCATGAAGTCTCATGGGCAAGTTAACCCCGTGCTGATTACCACCTACTGCCCTCCCTCAGCTGAAGAATCAGTGCTCCTCCATGTTGAACACAACTTGGAAGAAGCACTGAAGGTAGCAAGGGGACAAAATGTACTCTGAGTGGGGGATTTCAATGTCCATCACCAATAGTGGCTCGGTGGCATCACTACTGAGCAAGCTGGCCAAGTCCTGAAGGACATAGCTGCCAGACTGGGCCCGTAACACATGGTAAGAGAACCAACATGAAGGAAAAACCTACTTGACCTCGTCCTCACCAATCTACCTGTCGCAGATGCATCTGTGCATGGCAGCATTGGTCACCACACAGTCATTGTGGAGATGAAGTCCCGTCTTCACACTGAAGACACCCTCCATCGTGTTGTGTGGCACTACCACCGTGCTAAATGGGATAGATTCAGAACAGAACTAGCAGCTCAAAACTGGGCATCCATGAGGCACTGTGGGCCATCAGCAGCAGCAGAATTGTGTTCCACCACAACCTGTAACCTCGTAACTCAGAATATCCCTCACTTCACCATTACCATCCAACCCTGGTTCAATGAGTAGTGCAGAAGAGCATTCCAGGAGCAGCAACAGTTGTACTTAAAAATGAGGTACCAAACTGCAGAAGCTGCAACATACATGCATGCTAAACAGCGAAAGCAGTGTGCTGTAGACAGAGCTAAGCAATCCCACAACCAACGGATCAGATCAAAACTCTGCAGTCCTGCCACATCCAGTCGTGAATGGTGGTGGACAATTAAACAACTAATGGGAGGAGGAAGCTCCATGAATATCACCATCCTCAATGATGGCAGAGCCCAGCAAGTGAGTGCAAAAGACAAGGCTGAAGCGTTTGCAACCATCTTCAACCAGAAGTGCCAAGTGGATGATCCGTATCGGCCTCCTTCTGCGGTCCCCACTATCACAGAAACCAGTCTTCAGCCAATTCAATTCACTCCACTTGATATCAAGAAACAGCTGAGCGCACTGTATAAAGCAGAGGCTATGAGCCTTGACAACATCCCGGCTGTCGTGGTGAAGATTTGTGCTCCAGAACTAGCTGCACCTCTAGCCAAGCTGTTCCAGTACAGCTACAACACTGGCATCTATCCGACAATGTGGAAAACTGCCCAGGTGTGTCCTGTGCACAAAAAGCAGGACAAATCCAATCTGGCCGATTACCGCCCCATCAGTACGCTCAATCATCAGCAAAGTGATGGAAGGTGTTGTCAACAGTGCTATCAAGCGGCACTTACTTACCAAAAACCTGCTCACCGATGCTCAGTTTGGGTTCTGCCAGATTCACTCAGCTCCAGCCTTGATTACAGCCTTGATCCAAACAGACAAAAGAGCTGAATTCCAGAAGTGAGGTGAGAGTGACTGCCCATGACATCAAGGCAGCAGTTGACCGAATGTGGCATCAAGGAGCCCTAGTAAAATTGAAATCAATGAGAATCGGGGAGAAAACTCTCCACTGGCTGGAGTAATATCTAGCATAAAGGAAGACAGTTGTGGTTGTTGGAGATCAATCATCACAGCCCCAGGACATCGCTGCAGGAGTTCTTCAGGGCAGTATCCCAAGCCCAATCATCTTCAGTTGCTTCATCAATTGCCTTCCCTCCATCATAAGGTCAGAAGTGGGTATGTTCGCTGATGATTGCATAGTGTTCAGTTCCATTCCCAGCTCCCCAGAAAATTAAGCAGTTTATGCCCGCATGCAGCAAGACTGGGATGACATTCAGGCTTGGGCTGAGAAGTGGAAAGTTACATTTGCGCCACGCAAGTGTCAGGCAATGACCATAGTCTAACCATCGCCCCTTTGATATTCAACGGTACTACCATCCAGGCAAGTGGAGAGAATTTCATCACACTCCTGACTTATGGAAAGGCATTGCCAAATCCCCCACCATCAACATCCTGGGAGGTCACCATTGACCAGAAACTTAACTGGACCAGTCACATAAATACTGTGGCAATAAGAGCGGGTCAAATGCTGGGTATTCCGTGGCGAGTGTCTCTCCTCCTGACTCCCCCAAAGCCTTTCGCCTTTCCATAAGTCAGGAGTGTGATGAAATTCTCTCCACTTGCTTGGATGAGTGCAGCTCCAACAACAGTCAAGGCGCTCGACACCATCCAGGACAAAGCAGCCCGCTTGATTGGCACCCCATCCACCACTTTAAACATTCACTCCCTCCACCACCAGCTTACCGTGGTTGCAGTGTGTACCATCTATAAGATGCACTGCAGCAACTTGCCAAGGCTTCTTCGGCAGCACCTCCCAAATCCGCAACCTCTATCATCTAGAAGGACAAGGGCAGCAGGCGCATGTGAACACCATTACCTGCAAGTTCCCCTGCAAGTTACACACCATCCTGACTTGGAAATATATCGCTGTTCTTGCATCGTCGCTGGGTCAAAATCCTGGAACTCCCTCCCTAACACCACATGGACTACAGCAGTTCAAGAAGGCAGCTCACCACCACCTTCTCAAGGGCAATTAGTGATGGGCAATAATTGCTGGCCTTGCATTGGAAGTGGGTTGGGATCGGGTTTCTGATTTTTGAAATTTTAGCCTACCCCTCTCACCTGTTGTGGGGGGTCGAAATTTCCTCCTATATGACAATCTCAGCCAGTGAGGTCACAAAATAATTGGTGTAACAAATGGAAAAATGCCACATTGGTAAAATAGGGGTTCTGAAGCTACGGCTGAGGCATGTTATTGGTGTAGAGTGAGGATGAGGCACAAGAATAAATCTTTTTCGTTTCACAGATTTGTTAAACCTTTTCAGGTCCACACGATCTGACGGCACCATTCTTCTTTTACAATGGCTATAATTGCATGCACACCTTTCAATGGGTTCAGTAAATTCCTCAGTGATGCCAGCTTGTTTCATTTTAGTTCCTCTTCCACTTTAGTTATTCGAGAATGGAACTCTTAGTGGTGGAAATTTGGTCCCGCCCATTTTGAGGTGTTAATCCGGGCGGAGCGGTGAGTATAGTGCCTTGAAAAACTTTGTGCCTCCCGCTGAGAAATTTGCTGGAACTGGACCAAGAGCTGAAGGGGGCGCTAAATCAGCCGTTACACACCTGACCTGGGGAGGGGGAGCCACTAACGAAAATCTTGGCGTGAAATTTTGTCAACCATTACGCATGCTCCGAAGTCCGATTCACATGTGCAGCTCCACCTCCTCAGTGTCTTGAGAGCGGGAAAATGGAGGAGCAAGGAGGAAGGCAGACAGTGCACCGATCTCAGCCACGGCCCTTGAGGCCTTGCTTGAGGCTGTGGAGAGGCACAGCAATGCGCTACATCCTGGAGGGAGCGAAGGCCACTGCCAAGGGTGTTCAGGAGGCTGTGGAGGGTAGTGGCCCAGCATGTCTCTGCCCACGACGCGGTGACCAGAACAGCAACACAATGTCGGAAAAAGATCAACGACCTCACTAGGGTCCTCGGGGTGAGTATCCTTTACATTGACCTTGCAATGCATTCATATGAGCCTCACTGTCTTACACAGTGTAAAGGCTTTACTCTGCACACCCCTTCTCTATGTAGCAGGCCATGCTCCTCATTGCTGGAGATAACCTAAAAGCTCTCTATCGCCTCACCAGACTTGCCCCACCCATCCAAGTGTCTCACCTTCTTGCTCCCGACTCAGCCTGAGGACACCTACCAACACCTTTTAACTCTTCAATGCAGTCACAGGCTTTCAGCCTCATACTCATAGCTCTTTGACCCAAAATCCCACCATTGACACATCCACTGTGCGCTGCTTCACATGCTGAGATGCAGAGATGCACACCTCGTGACATTAGTATCGACTCACTTACTGCAGACACTTGTGGCACACGCGTAGCTACAGACCGACTGACAACTTCTTGTTTTGGTCATTGCAGGCCAAACTTGCCCACAATAGGCGAGGACAGCAGAGGAGGGGAGCCAGACCTCCAGGACTTCACCAACATCGAGGAGTGAGTTTCTGTCCTCATCGGTGCACCAGTTGGGGCGGTGGTGGCCGGTGAGGCAGAGCCGCGCTCGACAGTGATGGTTTGTGAATGAGATGGGCATTTTCTGTGAGACCCCTGACCCTTAAACCCACATGCCTTACAACATGTAGTTCTAAAATAACGATGAGGAGGACTTGAAGACAAATATGGCCACAGAGCGGGACCCGTCCTCAGACCAAGTGAGTGGGGAGACCAGCTCAGTGGAAGAGCCCGCTCCCAGATGCTGACGCTCCTAGCCCCAGTGGTCTGCACAACACCCAGCGCAAGGGGAAGCTCAGGGACCAGCTCTATGGAGGGTAAGTCGGCCCAGGAGTCCTGCTCAGACACAGGCAGATGAGGACCTGGATTTGGAGGCTTCTTCCAAGGAGTCCATTGTAGCTGCACCGTGAGCTTATGGGTGCACTGGAGAGGGTGCCGCAGAGCGTGGATGCACTTGCTGTGAATGTGATAGAGGCTGCTTCAAGCATTACCCATGCCTCTCAGCATTCCAGTGAGCCCACCCTTGGCCGGCTAAACCGTAAAGTGGGCTCAACGAACGACAGTGAGGCCCCAGAGGTGATGACGCGTGCCATGGTTGAAGTGGCAACAGCCTTGACATCACAAGCCGAAGCCACACAAGATCTTCGTGATGTCATGCAGTCACTGGTTGCTGGCATGCACTCAGACTGCTGCGTTTCAAGCGCAGTCTGCTCTGACGCAGTCTTAGAGAGATGCCATGCAAGCAGTGACTGCTGCCATCCTTTCTGCCATCCCCACAGTTGGACGGGGAACAGACGGTGCCGCAGCAGGTCAGCAATCTGTGGATGCACATATTGTTCCTGATGCTCTGGCTCTGCCCCGGAGTGGCAGTGGGCCGCTGGAAATGGAAAGTGCTGTCCTTCCTCACGATGACAGCATTCCCGCTCTTACCCTGCCATTTTGCCTTTGCACCCAACACTGCCTGCACCCCAGCCATCTGACACTGCTGCAACCTATTCTGAGACGGTGCAGTCAGCAGCCGTGTCTTTCCAGGCCCACAGTTGGTCCAGGGCATTCTCGTAGGCCCTCTGTCTTGTCTCCCTTGGACACAGAGCAGCCCTCAAGCGGCTTTGCTGCAGGCACTGAGGCCACATTGAGGAGGAGCAGTTGGCGTGGGAGGGTGGGTGAGGCAGAGGGATGGCAAATGCCTGCACAAGATGCAGTAATGACATGTGTCCCCATGGGAATATGTCACTGTTGCTGGTCCTCCTCGCCTTGCTGGACATTCTGGGCCTTGCCAGGCTCCTGTTCCTCTGACTACTCCTCCTCCTGAGGTGGGCTTGTGATCCCCACTGGCAAGGCCTGGATCCTCATGATGGCCAAGTTGTGCAGTATGTTTTTAAGTCGGTTCATGGGCTCCCAGGCCACCTGCAATTTCTGCGGTCTGGAAGAGTCCGTGCTCCACGTGTATGTTGAATGTGTCAGGTTGCAGCCCCAATTCCAATTTTTGAAGTGGCTGTTCCTCAAATTCTGGTTGCACTTCAGTCCCACACTCCTGATCTTTGGGCACCCTGTGCGGAGGGGAGCGGGCATGTCGTAGGACTGCTCCTGGGCATGACCAAGGTGGCCATTAACCGGTCCAGGCAGCGGGCGGTCGAGGTGCTCGTTCAGCCCGACTGCCTACCTCTCTTCCGCAGTTACATCCGAGCCAGGGTATCCCTGGAGATGGAGCATGCGGTGTCCACCGGTACGCTCGCGGCCTTCTTCAAGGGATTGGCGCCGGAGGGATTGAAGTGCATCATCACCCCGGCAACCAAATTTTAATTTGATCCTTTAATGTAAAAAGCATTATTGGTTAATTTGTCAGTTCTAGTGTCCCTTTAATAAAGGGGCTCTTGATTTATTGTTTTACACCAAAAATAGTTGCAGCACACCACAATGAATAGCGAGATCTGGTGAGGGGAATATTGAAGCCTGGCCCCAGAGCGGTCCAGGCATCGGAATTGCTGCTTCAGCACCCCCACTGCCTGCTCAATGAAGTTGCTCTCATTGTAACATTCCTCCGTTTCTGTGGTGGGGTTGCGGAGGGGAGTCATTAGCGAGGTGGCCAGGCCGTAGCTCTTGTTCCCGAGCAGCCAGCCTCGGCCTTCTTGTGATGGCTGAAACAGTTGAGGCACAGTGCTCTCCTGCAGGATAAAGGCATCATATGCGCTTCCAGCATAGCGAGCATTGACTGCGAGGATGCGCTGCGTGTGGTCACACACCAGCTGCACATTTAGGGAGTGGTATCCCTTTCTGTTTCTGAATACCTCTGCAATCTCGAATAGTGCTCGCAAGGCCACGTGCATGCAATCAGTTGCTCTTTGAACCCTCGGGAAACCCGCTATCCTGGCAAACCCACATGCATACTGATTCTGTTTCTCCCTGGTCATCGGGAAGTTAACGAAGTGCATTCTGTGTGCATAGAGAGCCTGTGACGTCGCGGATGCAGCAATGTACCTCAAATTGGGAGATGCTGCGTATGTCCTCTGATGCAGTCTCGAAGGAGCTGGAGTCATAGAAGGTGATACCATGACCTTCAATGCGACGGGCAGCGCAGTCTTGGTGCCGATGTGAGGCTGCAGGTCTGTCTGCAGGAGATGGCATATCTCTGTAACTACCTCCTTTCGGAAGCGCAGCCTTCTGACACACTACTCCTCGGACAGGTCCAGGTATGAGCGTTACTGCTGGTAAAGCCGTGGAGGGTAAGGCCTCCTGCCCTGACATCTAGGGGCTCTCCTCCTTTGGCCGGCGACATGGCCAATAGCCTTTCTCTCTTGATGCCACCTTGCTAGAGCATGTAGAATGTGACACTGGTGGCATAGCAATGCACCCATTAAAGTTTTCAAATTCACTTGTTTTCAAGCTGTACTGGTAGGCCTGTCTGCCACTGCAAACTCGGAGGCTCACGCACTGTGCTGTGTGTAAAGATTGCACCGACTGTGACCTCCGAGGGAAGTGTTTCCTCATCTCTTTAAGGAACCACCAGTTAATGACTCTGAAAGGTTGGACTGACTATTTTTTCAGATGTGATTAGTGGCGGTCGCTAAAGAAGGCGACCGCACCTAATTTAGCGAGCGGGGCACAAGCGTGGGCGTTGCACCAGGACTGACGCCATGATCTGACTGATAGTCAGCAGCCAGGTGCTAGCATTTTGCACTGCCGGTAAACCGCAACTAAATTTTCCAGCGGGGAGCTGCAAGCTGCATGCCTGGTCGGTAAGTTATTACGCTCGCATTAACGCCCCTCCTGCCCGCTAACTGAGGCACTAGACAATGAATTTCCACCCCTTAGGTTGTACCACCCTCATCCTTAAGCACAGTCTTTACAGGCTCACACTTTTGTGGGAAATTGAAATGTATATCAAGGTACATTTATATTCTCTGTGTGAATCATACATTCAAACTTTCTTTGTGAGTTGTGAACATTAGAACAAAAACTTAAGTGAATCATGAGAGAATTGCCAGTGTTGCCAGTGCTACTGTAGAGAGCTGTAACTGCTTTTAATGTGTAGCAATAAATTTCTTATGCGTTGTTCAACTTTGTGCAAAGTCCCATTTGAACAAATTAAAGCGCCTGGAGCCATCCTGGACTGGAAATAGGGTGCAGCATCTCATCATACAAATAGCCAGGAGTGATCGATTTAATGAAGATCAATAAAATAAATATTTTAAAACATAAATATGGACATTGCAGTTAAAGTTAAAGTTGTTTTAAGACAGCAGACAAAATGCTGCAATTGTGGGAATAGTAAAGCCAATATCAAATCGTTTGTAAATTTATGAAATTACTGATGAATTACATTAAAATGAAAGCACACTGTAATAAAATTTGCAATCCATTGAAACCTTGGACATTTTCATTTTAAAATGGCTATTCTGCACTTTATTTTTAATAAATTAAATCGAATGATATTGAATTTACAGCACAGAAACAGGCCATTGTGGCCCAACAGATCTATATCCTCCACATGAGTCTCCACATGAGTCTCCTTCCACTGTTCTTCATCTCACCTTATCAACAAATCTTTCTATTCCTTTCTCCCTCATGTACATATCTAGCTTCCCCTTAAAGGCATCAATGGCCCTGAAATTGGAGTTTCTATGGACCTGGGAAGACATCAGAAATGTGCCTGCACTGGAAACCTGCATTTCTAATCTGTCAAGTTTCTGGCTTGACAGATCGTAGCCAGATCGGGAGCGATGACACTTGTAAGTGTAAATTTCCGATATTTATGCTTACAAATGTCCTCAAAAGTCTTGCGCTGAAAAAAAGTGTTTTAAAAAACACAAAAACATCTAAAAATAAAGTTATTAAAACATATATTATCATTAAAAACCCTCCCCACAACAGTAAGTTTACTTAAAAAAACTTTTTTTTAAAATTGGGAAATTATTTTATTTTAAGACTTTAATTTAAATGAATGTAGTGTCATTATTTTCTATTTTCTATTAGTGTTTTGGGTGTTTGGGGCTGTGTTTTGGGTGTTTTAGGTCCATCACAATCATAGTATTAGGAGTTTAGGACCCTGCGGAACGCCTATTACTATGATACCTTACCTGATTGGCTGCCCAGAGCCATGTGACGCCAGCTCCAACACTGCGCACGTCCCCACGTGCATGCGCTGCGTCTGCCAGTCGAAGGAGGCCACAGGCTCGGAAGTGCAGACGTGGGCAGCAGCTTAAGGTAAGTGCAGATCT
The DNA here is from genome assembly GCF_044704955.1 of Pristiophorus japonicus. Classification (NCBI taxonomy): domain Eukaryota; kingdom Metazoa; phylum Chordata; class Chondrichthyes; family Pristiophoridae; genus Pristiophorus; species Pristiophorus japonicus. The sequence goes on from NC_091993.1 coordinate 84,799,431, forward strand.
TTTCTCTAAAATGCCCGGGGGAAGGCCAAATCGGAATTTCAGGGCAATCGCTATTCGCCTCAACCACTCCATGCGGTAACAAGTTCCACATGCTAACCACTCGCGGAGTAAAGAAGTTTCTGATGAATTTCTTATTGGATTTATTGTAACTATTTTATATTCATGGCCTCTAGTTTTGCTCTTCCCCATTAGTGGAAACACTCGCTCTCTGTCCAATTGGCTGGATATTAATTTAATTCTTCTAAAAGGCATTGAAAATGTGCAGCAGTTTCAGCAGCTCCTCCAAGGACAGAAAATGGGTTAGCAAGTCAGGTAGAGGGCCTGTGTCAGAATACATTCATCATTATTAACAATATCCTTCTCCGTGCCATTTTGTGAGGTGGGTAATTCATTCACGTTTACCCCAACCTTGTTTCTTCAGATCACCATGCAGAGTGAGTAGACAACTTGCTTCTTGAGCTCTTTTGTGTGTTCCTCTGATGTGGCGATGAGAGGATAGACTGCAGTGTGGGAATGTGGCCCCGAATATAACTTCAGGTCGATTCCCCACTCAGGCTTGAGTTAAAATTACAGTCACGTCAATGATGTCATTGGGCGACAACATGCATAGGTAAAGAAGGACCCTGTTGGCTTCGGGCACGTGTCCTTGCTGCCTGCTCAGGAGATCAGGTTAAAATTGCAGATGTTGTGATCATGCTTTTGGACAGGTCAGAGCCAGGGCGATTTTAACTGCCCACCCACCAAGTTTCTGCCGTGCGAGTAGGGTGAAAATTGCTGTTTTTTATGCTCCTAACAAGATCTCTACTCCGATCTTCCTGAACCTTGGGAAACTAATGCCGTTGTATTGAAGCCTGGGTACCTCTAAAAGAAAAAGACTTGCATTTACATAGCGCCTTTCACGACCTCAGGACATCCCAAAGTGCTTTACAGCCAATGAAGTACTTTTGAAGTGTAGTAACTGTTTTAATGTAGGAAACGTGGCAGCCAAGTTGCACACAGCAAACTCAAACAAACAGCAATGTGATAATGAATGCTGTTGGTTGAGGGATAAATATTCGTCAGGACACCGGGGGAAAATCCTCTGCTCTTCTGCGAAATAGTGCCATGGGATCTTGTACATCCACCCGACAGCCTCAGTTTAATGTCTCACCCGAAAGACAGCACCTCCACATTCCTCCCGTACTGCACTGGAGTGTTGGCCTAGATTACTTGCTCAAGGCTGGAGTTGTTTTCTTTGGAATAGTGGAGGCTGTGGGGAGGTTTAATTCAGGTGTATAAAGTTATTAGGGACCTCGATAGAGTGGATAGGAAGGACCTGTTTCTCTTAACAGAGAGGTCAATAACCAGGGGGCATAACTTTAATGTAATTGGTAGAAGGATTAGAGGGGAGTTGAGGAGAACTTTTTTCACCCAGCGGGTGGTGGGGTCTGGAATACACTGCCTGAAACGGTGATGGAGGTAGAAATTCTCTTGAAAGTGCCGTTAACTGCAAGGCTACCGACCAAGAGCTGGAAAGTGGGATTTGGCTGGATCGCTCTTTTTCAACCGGTGCCGACACAATGGGCCGAATGGCCGCCTTCTGTGCCATAAATTTAAATGCTTCTATGAAGTCTCTGAAGTGGGACTTGAACTTAGAACTTCTGACTTTGAGGTGAGAGTGCTACTGAGCCATGGCTGACACATTATGGCCCTGAAATTCCAATGTCCCAGGTCCGTACGAAGTTTCTACGGACCCGGGAAGGCATCAGAGAAGCCGGGTTTCAGCGTGCAATGTGCATACGCTAAAAACCGGCTTTTCCGCTCTGTCAAGTTTCTGGCTTGACAGATCCTCCGTATCTCGGGAGCTAGGACACTTGCAGGGCAAGATTTCTGATATTTACGAATATCTTGCCCTGCAAATGTCCTTTAAAATCTTGCGCCTGAAAAAGCAGGTGTATAGCCTACTTTTACAGGCGCAAGTGTTTAAAAATACACAAAAACATTTTTAAATAGTTATAAAAACACATTTTATTGTTTAAAAACCCTCCCCACTAAGGTAAGTTTATTTTAAGGCTTAATTAAAAAAACTTTTTAAAAAGTGGGGTAAATATAATTTTTCATAACAACTTTAATTTAAATGAAAAATATGTAGTTTATTTTCTATTTTTTATTGTGTTTTGGATGTTTGGTGGGGTTTCTCATTCATAGTAATAGGAATTCCGGACATACGGAACTCCTATTACTATGAATGAGAATCTATGCTACACCTGATTGGTTGCTGTCACAAGCTCCCGGCCTGTGTACGTTCCCACGTGCACACGCTCCGACGCGCAATCACGGGAGGCCTCAGGCTTGGAAGTTCCAACGGACGCAGCAGCAATAGGTAAGTGCGCATCTTTTTTCTCTTTTTCTGTCGTTTGTCCGCAGGAATAGCTCGACCGGAATTTAAGGGCCATTATTTTCCACTAACTGAAGAACATTGCCACCGCAGATTAAAGCTTAGTAGGGGGATAGTTACAGAACTGTGCCATCCTCTGCAATATTTACGTACACACATAGAATGATATAGAATATACAGTAAATATACAGCACAGAAACAAGCCATTCAGCCCAAACAATCCGTGCTGATGTTTATGCTCCACTCGAGCCTCCTTCCATCCCTCCTCATCGAACTATTCCAGCTCAAACCTTTTATTCCCTTCGCCCTCAAATGCTTATCTAGCTTCCCCTTAAATGCATCTATACTATTCGCTTCAAACCACGCCCTGTGGTAGCAGGTTCCACATTCTCACCACTCTTTGTGTAAAGAAGTTTCTTTTGAAGTCCCTATTTGATTTTTTGGTGAGTATCTTACATTGACGGCCTCTAGTTTTGCTTTTCCCCACAAGTAGAAACATTCTTTCTCTGTCTACTCTAAAGCTTTTCATAATTTTAAAGAGGTCACTTTAATAAACAGGCCCAGTAACAGATTTTCTGGGTATTGCAATAGGACTGTTCCTCCTCACCTCTGCTATTTTCAGAAGCTCACTCTCTACAGCCTCGAGGGTGTGTATAAAAGTGACACGCTGTCTTGCTTGGAGACTACAAAACCAGAAGACACTAAATCTTGAACTGCTGTTGCAAAGAAACACCTTCAAGCAGTCTTTACAATGCAATATATTTTGTGATGCCGTTAAAGTTGGGTGTATGCCCGTGTGGTGTGACAAATAATGATACTAGCCCCGAGTTCTGGAAAGTCTTCATCTTCACTCTCCTCTACTCTTTCCATGGTCTTGTATCCAATAATGGCCAGGTTGTCACCTTGTAGAAGTTGGGACCACTTCATTTTTTATCATACATCATCTTGTATCTGGCACTACCCCTCATCCAGCACCATTCCCGGCCACTCCGACATGAACAAATTGAACAAATTGAAGTCCTTTCTCATTGCTGACTCTTGCTGGCCTGACCCCGCGATCCACCACCCCCCACGATCTCTCTGCCGCACTCCCAGTCCCAAACTAGCCAGCCCCGATATCTCCTTGCTCAGTACCTGTACCATCCAATTTAACGTGACCGCCCCTCATCCGGCAAAATCCCTTCTCCGGCACAGACCAGGTCCCTAGGTTGCCGGATAAGAGAGGTTCAACCTGCAGTAGTCTTGAGACGTTGCAAGTTGAGGTAGCCACAACAGTAATGTATAGTTGCCGCTCTCCTTCCCCCCACCCCCGCACCTTTTCCCCACCTCCAGCAGCCCATCTTGTTTGACAATAAATGGCAACTGGGTTAATTTACAAGCTGTATCAGTAGTTTGAGCAGTGCACCAGGGACTGTTAACAACTAATGTGCTTCTGGTTTTATTGTCGCCTTTCATTTCACTGATGCTAACACCATCTTGGAGGAACTGAACATATAATGAACCGATAATTTAATAATTGTAATGGCAGCTAGTGCTAAGACTTCAGGGGATGTGACTTGTGTTGGATTCTGTGCTTGCCAACTATATGTTGCGCTGCTCAGTAAATTCTGAATAAATTCCAGTGTAAAGATCCTTAGGACAGTGCACAGTTCACATACATGAAGGACTAGTTCTGCACCTGTGGATGTCAGGTGAGGAGACGAAGTGGATGTATTACTTCCAAGGCAAATAACCTGCTTAAGGTCTTGGCTCGCATATGGTCAATTATATGGGAGGGCTATGGGTGGAACTGTACTCCTGTCTTCAGGCGAAGTAGGCAAGGGGATTACATTGGAGATGAATTACAAAAGGTTTACCTTGCTTGATAACAAACTACTGTTCAATCAGTAAAGGATAAAATGAATGATCTTTGTCAAACCTCACCAGTTTGTAATGTTGAGGTATGACTGTAGCTACATTCCTCATGTGATGCACAGAATTCTATAGTTACCGTAACATGAAATTCACTGTAAAGTGAGATAGGGTTGAAAGTTTGCACCAACAGGGTTTCTTTTCATTCTATAATTGTTATTAAACTTAACCACTTGATGGCAGCAAACAGTTGAGCTATTCAGAAAGAATTCCTCATCTACGTGAAGCGGATAGTCTGCTTTTAGGTTTTTTTATTCATTCATGGGATGTGGGCGTTGCCGGCAAGGCCAGCATTTATTGCCCATCCCTGCAAACAAGCTACATGTTCCATTGATCAATCTTGAAGATGCAATTTAACACAGATAACTGGCAAAGAGAAATACGCCTCACATGTACTCCATGAATGATGTTGAAATAGCTAAGGATGAAGCTGAGAGACATCTTGGAGTCTTAGTGGACTTGACGCTCAACAACTCAAGTTTCTAAATACATTTTTAATCACAAATTACCCTGTTAACATTAACCTTTTGTGATAAATTACCCTCTTAGCATTGATAGCTCTGATGAAGTTAGAAGTTATATTTCTTGTTCTCTGGATCCCGCTTGGGGAGAGCTTGGATATGATAAATCCATTTATAGTGATAAGATTCTAAAGCGGGTGCATGAACAGAGAGACCTGGGTGTATATGTGCACAAATCGTTGAAGGTGGCAGAGTAGGCTGAGAAAGCGGTTAAAAAAGCATATGGGATCCTGGGCTTCATAAAGAGAGGCATAGAGTACAAAAGCAAGGAAGTTATGATGAATCTTTATAAAACACTGCTTCAGCGCCAACTGGAGTATTGAGTCCAATTCTGGGCACCGCACTTTAGGAAGAATGTGAAGGCCTTAGAGAGGGTGCAGAAACGATTTACAAGAATAGTTCCAGGGATGAGGGACTTTAGTTCCGTGGATAGACTGGAGAAGATGGAATTGTTCTCCTTAGACAGAGAAGGTTGAGAGGAGATTTGATAGAGGTGTTTAAAATCATGAGCGGTCCAGACAGAATAGGTAGAGATAAAGTGTTCCCGTTGGAGGAAGGGTCGAGAACCAGAGGACACAGATTTAAGGTGACTGGCAGAAGAACCAAAGGCAACATGAAGACAAACTTTTTCCGCAGCGAGTAGTTAGGATCTGGAATGCACTGCCTGAAAGGGTGGTGGAGACAAAATTGTGACTTTCAAAAGGGAATTGGATAAGTACCTGAAGGAAAACAACTTGCAAGGCTTCAGGAAAGGCCAGGGGAGAAGGAGTAGCTGAAGTGCTCTTGCGGAGAACCGGCATAGGCTCGATGGGCCGAATGGCCTCCTTCTGCGCTGTCACCATTCTATGATTCTATGATTCTAAGATGCTAAAATCACAGTTGTCTAACTACATTATAAATGAAATTACATTTCTGCTAAAGTGAAATGATTGACTTGGAAAGATGATTTATTCAGCTGTACTCAGCCGAAGGAGCGTTTATTCAGACGCATCAGAACAGTGACAGAGAGGCAGATTGTACTAGTGCTGGGTTAGGCGTTCCAAACCCCTAAGGTGTGTGGGTGCACAGCTGTGCATCAATCCGGAGGTCCTGCACAGGCCGCTCACAAATTGTTGACGCTGGAAGATTTTTGCAGCAAATTTAAAGGGACCGCGCATGAAAAAAATTAGAGGGAGCATTGATGCTATGTGAACCACTATTCCCTGTTCATTTGTGTAACATCTCAGGTAGGTATGGCAGCTATTTCAGAGGTGTGTACTGCCTGTGCTAATGGAGTACAACTCTGGTGCCGATGATATTGAGACTTAAGTATTCTGCACTGTGCTCCTCGTGCTCTGTGGTGTTACCACGCATGCGATTGTAGGTATTTTTGCAGCACTTTATAGCACTAATGCAATTTTCCAAAATACATTTGGCAGAAAATTGAGAATCTAAATTTCAGGCAGGAAAAAAAAGGACTGATTGACGATGAGCAGCATGTGGCCTACATATTTCCAAGCTGAGCTTCTTTCAGATTTTATTGCACCTTATGTGGTTGCCCAAGTTACTTTCATCCTGGCCAACATTCACCTTTACAGAGTACATTTTTGATGAAGTTGAAACTTTTTGGTTTGTTTATGCAGCAGCTGATACTGAATTATGAATTTCTCAACTGTGTGTAAAATTCAATTGGTTGGTTAAACTCAAATGCAGCTGAACTAATAAAGTGGTCTCGGAGGAATAAGGCAATTTCAATTGAGGTTCCTTAATCAACATTGAATTTTAATTCCGATGTAGGAAGTCTCACCTACTACCCCATTCCTTGGATTTCACCTTCAATCTTTCCTAAATTATGGACATTCTCCTCTAACCTTAAACAGAACTCCACTGGCGAAGCTGCCTCTAACAAGCTTGGTTTCCTCTTTGATGCAAAACATCTCACCAAGACCTAACTCTTACAGTGTGCAAGTGGGTCCCAGGCTTAAATCTTGCTCCCCTGTAGGGAAGGCTCATCCAGCAGCTTTATTGCATTCATGGACAGGACACAAGGAAAGAATCGTCATCTGACAGGCAATTCTTCTCTCACCTCTGCCTTCCAAACCTCCTCTCTTTCCATCTCAAGCTTTCTTGTCTCCCTTTTCCTACTGATATACTGTGTTAACTGGTCCTCTGCACATTTTTTCCTTTTCCTCCCAAGCTGCATATAACCCGCCCTACACCCCTTGCAATCCCGAACCTGTTCAAAGTCCCAAAGTTTCCTGTTCTCACCAAGCTTTTTCCAAACAACTCAAAACTGTTCCTTATCTCTCCGTGCTCCTTCCTCCTACTTTCTATAAGCTTTTGAATCCAAGCTTACCATCACGTAACTTTTATGTTCATAATAAAGTGGTGTAACTGAGTACTGTAAATGTGAGTAAGTGTGACCTTAATTCCTTTATTCTACTCCAGAGTGTTGGTACAGCATGGGAGACCTGCTTATATACAGTGCTCCCAAGGGATGCTGGGATCCCTTGGGACTCCAACAGTTACGCCCTCAGGTGGCAGTATAATATTGGTTACATAGGGTTGCATGCATAACATCACTCCCTCCCAAAGTCAATAGTACACTTATTTACAGGGTGAGACGATCTGGGGCCTTTCGCTCCCTAGTCGATCGTCTCGGTACAAATGCAGGTGTAGGTGAGTTGGTTGGTTCTTTGCTGGGCTGCTGTGCAGCTGGCCTTGCTGGGCTGCTGGGGATGGTGAGTTCAGCTTTGTGATCAACCGTGATGTCGGTTGCCACTTGTGTGTGTGTGGGAGGGTCAAAGTTGGTGGTGTCCTTTTCGGGTTGCTCGTGGCTGTCTGTGAATCACAGTTTGGTTTGGTCCAAAGGCTTTCTGCACGTTAGTCCATTTGTGAGTTTGACCTGAAATACCCTACTCCCTTCTTTGGCTATGATAGTGCCATCAAGCCATTTGGGGCCATGTCCATAGCTGAGTACAAATACAGGGTCACTGACTTCAATATCACGTGACAAATTTGCGCGATCGTGGTACATGCTTTGTTGATGCCGCCTGTCCTCGACGTGATCATGGAGATCAGGGTGGACAAGAGAGAGCCTTGTTTTGAGTGCTGTTTTCATGAGCAGCTTGGCTTGGGGAATCCTGATGAGCAAGTGAGGTCTGGTGCGGTAGCTGAGCAGGACTCCACACAGGTGGGTCTGCAGGGAGCCTTCCGACATGCGTTTCAAGCTTTGCTTGATGGTTTCGACTGCCCGCACTGCCTGGCCGTTGATTGCGGGCTTGAACAGGGCAGATGTGACATGCTTGATCCTATTGCGGGTCATGAATTCCTTGAATTCAGCACTAGTGAAGCACGGCCCATTGTCGCTGACAAGGACACCAGGCAGGCCATGGCTCGTAGGTTTTCGATGGTGGCAGTGGACGTGCTTACAGACATTATTGCACACTCAATCCATTTTCAATAAGCATCCATAACAACCAAAAACATTTTGCCTAGAAATGGGACAGCAAAGTCAACGTGGATCCTAGACCAGGGTTTGGAGGGCCATGACCACAAACTTAGCGGTGCCTCCTTGGGTGCATTGGCGTACTCAAGACTCCAAATCTGAGTCGATGCCGGGCCACCACACATGGGATCTGGCTATAGCTTTCATCATTACTATGCCTGGGTGGGTATTGTGTAGGTCATGTATGAACGTTTCCCTGCCTTTCTTAGGCAAAACCATGCGATTACCCCACAAAAGACAGTCCACCTGTATGGACATTTCGTCTTTGCGCCGCTGGAACGGCTTGATCTCTTCATGCATCTCCGCTGGGACGCTGGACCAGCTCCCATGGAGGACACAGTTTTTTACAAGGGATTGTAGGGGATCCTGGCTGGTCCAGGTCCTGATCTGGCAGGCCGTATCAGGTGACTTTTCGTTTTCAAATGCATCCATCACCAAGAGCAAGTCTGCAGGCTGTGCCATTTCCACCCTGGTGGTGGGCAATGGTAGCTGACTGAGAGCATCAGCGCAGTTCTCTGTGCCTGGTCTGTGGTGGATTACATCGTTGTATGTAGACAGCGTGAGCGCCCATCTTTGGATATGAGCAGAGGCATTGGTATTAATTCCTTTGCTCTCTGAAAATAGCAATTTGAGCGGCTTACGGTCAGTTTCTAACTCAAACTTAAGACCAAACAGATACTGGTGCATTTTTTTTACCCCATAAATGCATGCCAGAGCTTCTTTTTCAATCATGCTGTAGGCCATTTCGGCCTTGGACAAACTCTTGGATGCATAGGCGACTGGTTGCAATGTTCCCGATTCGTTTACTTGTAACACACACCCGACCCCGTATGAAGACGCATCGCAAGCTAGCACTAAACATTTACATGGATTATACAGAACAAGCAGCTTGTTGGAACATAACAGATTTCTGGCTTTCTCAAAGGCAGCCTCTTGTGATTTCCCCCATACCCAGTCATCTCCCTTGCGCAGCAACATATGTAGGGGTTTTGGCAAGGTGCTTAACCCGGGTAGGAAATTACCAAAATAATTGAGGAGTCCCACAGGAATAACCACAGCTCCATCATGTTCTGTGGTCTCAGCACGCTCTTGATGGCCTCCGTCTTGGCGTCGGTGGGTCTGATGCCGTCTGCCGCGATTCTTCTCCAAGAACTCGACCTCTGGCACCAGGAAAACACACTTCGAGCATTTCAACCTGAGTCCCACACGACCTAGCCGACTTAGAACCTCTTCCAGATTCTTCAAGTGTTCGACGGTGCCCTGACCTATGATCAATATGTTGTCCTGGAAAACCACGGTGCGCGGAACCGAGTTTAACAGGCTCTCCATGTTCCTTTGACAAATAGCCGCGGTCGATCGAATCCCAAATGGGCATCTATTGTGGATGAACAGATCTTTGTGTGTGTTGATGCAGGTGAGACCTTTCGAAGATTCCGCCAGCTCCTGCGTCATGTAGGCCAAGGTCAGGTCCAACTTGGTAAACGTCTTTCCTCCTGCCAGGGTCGCAAATAGGTCGTCTGCCTTGCGTAGCTGGTACTGGTCCTGCAGCGAAAAACGGTTAATCGTTACTTTATAGTCCCCACAAATTCTGACCGTGCCATCGCCTTTGAGAACTGGAACAATCGGACTGGCCCACTCGTTGAACTCCACCGGTGCGATGATGCCCTCTCGTTGCAGCCTGTCTAGCTCGATCTCCACTTTCTCTCGCATCATATATGGCACCTCCTGTGCCTTGTGGTGGATGGATCATGTACTGGGAACCAAGTGGATCTGCACCTTCGCCTCCGATGCCTGGCTCAAACAATGACGGAAACTTGCTCAGAACCTGGGCACATGAGGTGTCGTCAACGGACGAGAGCGCTCGGATGTCGTCCCAGTTCCAGCGGATTTTCCCCAGCCAGCTTCTGCCGAACCATGTGGGGCCATCTCCTGGTACAATCCATAGTGGGAGTTCATGCACTGCTCCATCATAGGAGACTTTTACTGCTGCGCTGCCAATAACAGGGATCAGCTCTTTCGTGTAAGTTCTCAGCTTTGGTGTGAATGGGGCTAAGCTTGGGCCTGTGTGCCTTGTTGCACCACAGCCTATCGAAGGCCTTTTTTCTCATGATGGACTGATTCGCACCTGTGTCCAATTCCATGGATACTGGAATTCCGTCCAGTTCGACTTTCAACATGATCGGTGGACATTTCGTGGTGAAGGTGTGTACCCCGTACACTTCTGCTTCCTCGGTTCGAGTCTCTAGTTCAGTTTAATCTCCCATGGATCGATCTTCCTCTGCAACGTGGTGGTTTGCAGGATTTGCAGCTCATCTGCACATTCACTGGAGGTGTCCCAGAGCCACAGCCTTTGCATGCATAGTGTTTGAAGCGGCATTGATGGAGCTAAATACCTTGTTGGAGCTGCGGCTCAATGATCACTTCCGCAGCTCCAACAAGGTATTTAACTGCCTCGCATTAACGTTTGATGGCGGACTCTGGGTCATCTGAGGTCATGCAGCTGCAGGTGTGTACGCTCTGCCATATGCATTCCTGCCTGAAAACAACGTTACTTTGTGTACAGTACTTGCCGAAACCTCTATGCTGCAAAATTTGTTTGGTGTTATTGCTGGTGGACATAAATGTCTGGGCTATTGTTATGGCTTTGCTCAGGTTCGGTGTTTCAACAATCAATAGTTTGCAAAGGATAACCTCATGGCCAATGCCAAGCACAAAAAAGTCTCTTAGCATTTGCTCCAGGAATCCATTGAATTCGCAATGTCCTGCGAGGCGCCTTAGTTCGGCGATGTAGCTCACCACTTCCTGGCCTTCAGACCGTTGACATGTGTAAAATCAATACCTTGTCATCAGAACGATTTCCTTCGGATTTAGGTGCTCCTAGACCAGCGTACACAGTTCTTCATAGGATTTAGTTGTTGGTTTCACCAGAGCAAGAAGATTCTTCATGAGGCCATAGGTTGTTCCCACAGACGGTGAGGAGGATCGCCCTTCGTTTGGCAGTGTTCTCATCCCCTTCCAGCTCGTTGGCCACGAAGTATTGGTCGAGTCACTCCACGAAGGCCTCCCAATCGTCCCCTTCTGAGAATTTCTCCAGGATACCAACAGTTCTCTGCATTTTCGCGTGATGATTCGTTATCTCGTCGCCAGTTGTTACATTCATAATAAAGTGGTGTAATTAAGTACTGTAGACGTGAGTAAGTGTGACCTTAGTTCCTTTATTCTACTCCAGAGTGTTGGTACAGCATGGGAGGCCTGCTTATATACAGTGCTCCCAAGGGATGCTGGGATCCCTTGGGACTCCAACAGTTACGCCCTCAGGTGGCGGTATAATACTGGTTACATAGGGTTGCATACATAACAGTAACCATTACCTTTTGCTATGTGGCGGGGTCAGGTTGGTGGGGAACCTTTGTCTTACGGATGTTTAGCGTAAGGCCCATGCTTTTGCATGCCTCGGTGAAGGTGTTGATGATGGCTGGGAGTTCGGCCTATGAGTGTGCGCAGATGCAAGCATTGTCCGTGTACTGCAGTATAATGACAAAGGATGGGACGATCTTGGATCTAGCCTGGAGGTGACGAAGGTTGAACAGGTTTCCATTGGTTCTATATTTTAGTTCCACTCCATCGGGGAGCTTGTTGCTAGTGAGATGGAGCATTGCAGCAAGGAAGATCGAGAAAAGCGTTGGTGCGATGAAGCAGTCCTGCTTGACCCCGGTCTGGATGTGGATTGGGTGTGTGGTGGATCCGTGCGTCAGGATCACGGCTTGTATGTCATTGTGGAGCAGGCGGAGGATGGTGACAAACTTTTGGGGCAGCCGAAACAGAGGAGGAGGCTCCATTGTCCCTCAGGGTTGTCAGTGTCAAAGGCCTTTTTGAGGTCAAAGAAGGCCATGTACAAGGTTTGGTGCTGTTCCCTGCATTTCTCTTGTAGTTATCCATGGCTCGGCCTTGTACAATGTGGACCATTTTCCATACCTCGTGAGCCGACTATCAGCAAGGGCAGATATCGATGACGAGGTCCAACACCGCCTCCAGTGTGTCAGCGCAGCCTTCGGTCGACTGAGGAAGAGAGTGTTTGAAGACCAGGACCTCAAATCTGGCACCAAGCTTATGGTCTATAGGGCAGTAGTGATACCCGCCCTCCTATATGGCTCAGAGACGTGGACAATGTACAGCAGACACTTCAAAGCATTGGAGAAGTACTGCAAGATCCTGTAAATCCACTGGGAGGATAGATGCACCAACGTCAGGGTTCTCGCTCAGGCCAACATCTCCAGCATCAAAGCACTGACCACTCCATTGCGGGGGCCACATCGGCCGCATGCCCGACACGAGACTCCCTAAGCAAATGCTCTACTCGGAACTCCTACATGGCAAGTGAGCCCCAGGTGGGCAGAGGAAATGTTTCAAGGACACCCTCAAAGCCTCCTTGATAAAGTGTAACATCCCCACCGGCACCTGGGAATCCCTAGCCCAAGACCGCCCTAAGTAGAGGAAGAGCATCTGGAAGGGCGCTGAGCATAGAAACATAGACATAGAAAATAGGTGCAGGAGCAGGCCATTCAGCCCTTCTAGCCTGCACCGCCATTCAATGAGTTCATGGCTGAACATGAAACTTCAGTACCCCCTTCCTGCTTTCTCGCCATAACCCTTGATCCCCCGAGTAGTAAGGACTTCATCTAACTCCCTTTTGAATATATTTAGTGAATTGGCCTCTACTACTTTCTGTGGTAGAGAATTCCACAGGTTCACCACTCTCTGGGTGAAGAAGTTTCTCCTCATCTCGGTCCTAAATGGCTTACCCCTTATCCTCAGACTGTGACCCCTGGTTCTGGACTTCCCCAACATTGGGAACATTCTTTCTGCATCTAACCTGTCTAAACCCGTCAGAATTTTAAACGTTTCTATGAGGTCCCCTCTCATTCTTCTGAACTCCAGTGAATACAAGCCCAGTTGATCCAATCTTTCTTGATAGGTCAGTCCCGCCATCCCGGGAATCAGTCTGGTGAACCTTCGCTGCACTCCCTCAATAGCAAGAATGTCCTTCCTCAAGTTAGGAGACCAAAACTGTACACAATACTCCAGGTGTGGCCTCACCAAGGCCCTGTACAACTGTAGCAACACCTCCCTGCCCCTGTATTCAAATCCCCTCGCTATGAAGGCCAACATGCCATTTGCTTTCTTAACCGCCTGCTGTACCTGCATGCTAACCTTCAATGACTGATGTACCATGACACCCAGGTCTCGTTGCACCTTCCCTTTTCCTAATCTGTCACCATTCAGATAATAGTCTGTCTCTCTGTTTTTACCACCAAAGTGGATAACCTCACATTTATCCACATTATACTTCATCTGCCATGCATTTGCCCACTCACCTAACCTATCCAAGTCACTCTGCAGCCTAATAGCATCCTCCTCGCAGCTCACACTGCCACCCAACTTAGTATCATCCGCAAATTTGGAGATACTGCATTTAATCCCCTCGTCTAAATCATTAATGTACAATGTAAACAGCTGGGGCCCCAGCACAGAACCTTGCGGCACTCCACTAGTCACTGCCTGCCATTCTGAAAAGTACCCGTTTACTCCTACTCTTTGCTTCCTGTCTGACAACCAGTTCTCAATCCACGTCAGCACACTACCCCCAATCCCATGTGCTTTAACTTTGCACATTAATCTCTTGTGTGGGACCTTGTCGAAAGCCTTCTGAAAGTCCAAATATACCACATCAACTGGTTCTCCTTTGTCCACTTTACTGGAAACATCCTCAAAAAATTCCAGAAGATTTGTCAAGCATGATTTCCCTTTCACAAATCCATGCTGACTTGGACCTATCATGTCACCATTTTCCAGATGCACTGCTATGACATCCTTAATAATTGATTCCATCATTTTACCCACTACTGAGGTCAGGCTGACCGGTCTATAATTCCCTGTTTTCTCTCGCCCTCCTTTTTTAAAAAGTGGGGTTACATTGGCTACCCTCCACTCCATAGGAACTGATCCAGAGTCAATGGAATGTTGGAAAATGACTGTCAATGCATCCGCTATTTCCAAGGCCACCTCCTTAAGTACTCTAGGATGCAGTCCATCAGGCACCTCGAGTCTCATCGCCGAGAGCATGCAGAAACCAAGTGCAGACAGCGGAAGGAGCGTGCGACAAACCAGGCTCTCCACCCACCCTTTCCTTCAACCACTGTCTGCCCCACCTGTGACAGAGACTGTAATTCCCGTAGTGGACTGTTCAGTCACCCGAGAACTCACTTTTAGAGTAGAAGCAAGTTTTCCTCGATTTCGAGGGACCGCCTATGATGTTGACCTATTGATTTACCTTATCTTCTAACTTACTCTTGTTGGTGTCCTACACTTTGGGATTTTGCTCTCTACCTCGGTTTCACAATAGCAAAAAGTAGACAATGTTTCAGCTCCTTTTACAGAAACCCTGTAATCTAATTCAGTGCCCAAAATAGTTATCTCCCTCTACTATTTTGATTTCCAAAAGGTACTTGGCAAAGTGCCAAGTAAAAAGATATTAATTAAACTCTCAGCTGTGGGGATTCAGGATAATCCCTGGGAATGGATAAGAAACAGGCTGAAGGGCAGAAAATAACTAGTTCAGAAAATACTGGAGACACTCTGCGGGTAAGATGGTCTCTGTGGAGAGAGGAAGGTAAGGTTAACGTTTCAGGCTGATGATCTTTCGTTAGAAGTGGTAATGGTGTGACAAAACAAGGCAATAATGAGAGAAATAAAATCTCTAAAAGGATACAGCAGAATAGCAGAGGGACAGAGAACCATGATGATGGAGAGGGGCAGAGAAACATGCTGATATAATTTATCACCTCATATCCCCCACCTAGTCACAGAGCATTCTTGTTGTCCTCCCCGTCCTTTTTCCCTCACACTATTCCTCCTCATAAGCTGCTCATCTGTAACATCGCCTGGTTCTGTTGGAAGGTGATCAAGCTGAAAGGTTAACCCCACCTTCCCTCTCTCCACAGATGCTGCCTGACCTGCTGAGTGATTCCAGCATTTTCCATTTTTATTTTGGATATCCTGAACCATCTGCAGCATTTTGCTTTTAATTTTATTATTAAATAACTAGTACACCTTGGAGGAGTTGGAACCGGTGGATAAATAACGTGGAATCAGGGGGCTGGAAATTGCTCTTCACCCCAATTGGTGGCGGTAACCTTCCAGGGCTGCACTTCCTGTGCCCGGTCTGGAAGTCCCGGCCCCGACGCGGAATTGGCCCGGGCGCCCCTCAACAGAAGCGGGGCGCTCCGCTTCCTTGGAGGGGTGCTCCCAGTGGGGCGCTGAGTCCTACTCTTCAATTAAAGGGCAGGGCCGCTGCGCACTCTGCAGCCCTTTGGTGGCCGGCACTGGGCCACCAGGCACGTAATCAACCGGGCCAGCAGCCCGGCAACTAAAACGGAGTGCCGGGCTGCACGATGGTGGCCCGGTCAACGCGAGCGCCGCCATTGTTGGGCCAACGCAAGAGTCAGCCGATAAGTAAATATGGCGGCCCAGGGTGCAAAAGGCCTTCCCTTTAAGGGGCGCCCCGGCGGTAGATATCCCACGAAGCTTGCGCTGACATCTGCCCGTGTCTGTTCTGTGCCTCTGCCTTTTACTACATGTTATTCTGTGTATCTGTTGCTTGCTGCTCTGGGCCTCTGCTGCCTGTGGTCTACTTACTGCAACAATGTGCTGGGCAAGGCAGCCCTTAATGAAACAACACGATTAGGAAAATATGTAGTGCTGTATTTATAGATACCACTGAAGTGCTTCTTGAGATCTAAGATGCATGGAAACACTTTTGTCGATTTTAAAACAAAGAAGATGGTTTCAAGTGGACTTCCAGCTGACCTTTCAAATATGAAGGAGATGATTGGCAGCTATTGCATTTGTTCAGACGAGAAAGGCTGAGATGAGAACCCGCTAGTTTACTGTGACGGTCAGGGCTGTAATGTTGCCGTTCATCAAGCACATTATGATATCTTGCAAGTACCCACTGGACCATGGTTTTGATGAAAATGTGAGTCACGGGACAGCTCGTTGCAGCAGCACCAATCGACTGGGAGGATAAGAAGTTAAAAGAATCAAAGTGTGATGTCACAGGAAAGCAGGGACGTGATTGGTTGGTCAGTATTTATCTCTTTTTTTCTTGGGCATTGGTTTAAATTAAGAGCCGGGATTAAAAAGTAAACATTCAAAGCGTAATTAATTAATTAATTAAATACATTAGAGATGGCAAGGCAGGCGATGTGTTACTGCTGTAACATGTGGGAACTGGTGGATGTCATTGAGGTCCACGGCGACCACATCTGCAGTAAGTTTTGGCGGCTCGAGGAACTTCGGCTCCGAGTTGATGAGCTGGAGTCCAAGCTTCAGATACTATGAGACATCAGGGAGGGGGAGAGTTACCTGGACGCTGTGTTCCAGGAGGCAGTTACACCCCTTATTAATTCAAATTAATTCAAATTTGGTGTATAGTCAGGGATAGGAGGGTGTGACTATGAGCAAGGCAGGTATGGGGACCCAGGAAGTAGCGATGGAGGAGCTTCAGACCTTGTTCTTGTGCAACAGGGACGAAATTCTTACTCCTTGTGTGGACGAGAGCAGGGTCTGCAGGGAAGATGAGAAAACTGACCACAGCACTGTGGTACAGGGGGCCATTCAAGTGGGGGGAGTAAAAGGAAAGGTTTTCGTGGTAGTGGACAGTATAGTTAGGGGGATAGATACCATTCTCTGCAGCCGAGAGCGTGAGTCCTGAAAACTGTGTTGCCTACCCGGTGCCAGGGTTAAGGACATCTCCTCTGGGCTGGAGAGGAACTTGGAGTGGGAGGGGAAAGATCCAGTTGTCATGGTCCACGTGGGTACCAATGACATAGGTAGGACAGACAAAGAGGTTCTGCTGAGGGAGTATGAGCAGCTTGGGGCTAAATTAAAAAGCAGAAACACAAAGGTAATAATCTCTGGATTACTACCTGAGCCACGAGAAGATTTGCATAGGGTAAATAAGATCAGAGAGATGAATGCATGGCTCAAAAATTGGTGTGGAAGAAATGGGTTTCAATTCATAGGGCATTGGCACCAATACTGGGGTAAGAGGGAGCTGTTCCGTTGGGATGGGCTTCACTTGAACCAGGCTGGGGCCAGAGTCCAGGTGAATCGAATAACTAGTGCTGTAGATAGGGCTTCAAACTAAGTAGTGGGACCGGAGGGGTCCGATGAGTGGAAATGCAAAAAGAGAAAAGAGAAGGCAAAAGTGCAGGGCAACAATAGGAGTAATGTTAACCAGAGTGTGACAGGAAGAGACAGAGTGTATACACAAAAGAGAAAATTAAAAGCTGTATATCTAAACACACGCAGCATTCATAACAAGATAGATGAGTTGACGGCACAAGTAGAAATAAATGGGTATGATCTGATTGCCATTACAGAGACGTGGTTGCAAGGTGACCAAGGGTGGGAACTGAATATTCAGGGGTATTTGCCATTTTGTAAGGATAGACAGAAAGGAAAAGGAGGTGGGGCATTTCTGTTAATAAGGGATGAGATCAGTGCAGTAGTGAGAAATGATATTGGCTCAGAAGATCAAGATATAGAATCAGTTTGCGTGGAGATAATAATTAATAAGGGTAGGAAGTCACAGGTGGGGGTGGTCTACGTGCCCACAAACAGTACCTATACTGTAGGACAGAGTATAAATCAAGAGATAGTGGAGGCTTGTAAGAAAGGTACGGCAATAATCATGGGCGACTTTAATCTTCATATTGATTGGACAAATCAAATTGCCGAAGGTGGCCTGGAGGAAGAGTTCATAGAGTGTATACGGGATGGTTTCTTGGAACAATACATTGTGGAACCAACCAGGGAGCAGACTATTTTAGATCTGGTAATGTGTAACGAGTTTGGATTAATTAATGATTTCATAGTGAAAGATCCTCTTGGGAAGAGTGATCATAGCATGGTAGAATTTCAAATTCAGTTTGAGGGTGAGAAGCTAGTTCTCAGTCTTGTGTCCTGAACTTAAATAAAGGTAATTACAAAGGTATGAAGACAGAGCTGGCTAAAGTGGACTGGGTAAATATATTAAAGGGTAAGACTGTAGAAAAGTAGTATCAAACATTTAAGAAGATATTTCATAACTCTCAGCAAAGATATATTTCAGTGAGAAAGAAAGGGCTAGATTTTACACTTTTGCGCAGATCGCCCAAAAATAGGCGTTATTTCAGGCGAGGGAGGTAAAAATGGTTTTTCAGATTGCCAGCTTATCACCTATTCTCAAAGCCCCTAGTCTCCATTTTTGAAATTGGGCATTACCGCGAGAGATATGAAATGGGCGGTAGAGTTAAATCTCTCCGACCTTCTGCCGTAAAGTGTAACCAACCTTAACAATGGCATGGCAACGCTCGATTCCTGTGATTCAGAAGATCAAAGGTCATCATGATATGCACAGGAGGTAGAGAGAGAGGGAGCTCAAAAGGCGTGTGTGGGTGTGGTGTGGCTGGTTTGTGAGGAAGGAGGGAGAGTTTCGAGCTTTAAGCAAATTGTGGAAAAAAAAATTAGCTGTTACCAGCCAGATATTTGGCCGAATTTGGTGCCTATAATGGAGGGAGAGGAGGAGGTGACACAGCACGCTGTGGAGACTGACGCTGGTGAGAGCAATGAGCTGGGAGAGGAGCAGATTGGAGGGTACAAAAGAGCGAGGAGGTTCTCGGACGAGGCAAATGCCTCCCTCCTGCAGGGGGTCGAGTTACGCTGGGGTGATTTGACACAGGGAGGGTGTGGGAAGCCCACCCCAAAGGCCTACCAGAAGATATGGGCCGAGATAGCAGAGGTGGTCTCGTCGGCGACCAACGAGGTGCGTGAGGGCAACCAATGCCGGAAACGATGGAACGACCTTATCGGATCCGCAAGAGTAAGTATAACATTTATTTACATGTACTTATGTATTTATATAATTTGATTTGTAAGAGTCATAAGTGACTATCATCAGATGTGAGGTCTTTCACTTTTACCGGGACTGTTGTACTCAAAGCCTGCGGCCATGGTACACGTCTTTAGGTAAAGAATGATAATTCTCATAATAATCATGATTACATCTGTCGGTTATGTGTTGTATCAGTCTCTGTGACAGTACCTAGCAATGATATCACGCAATGATCTCATGCCATGTCGTCCTGTCACCTTTTACAGAAGAAGCTATCGACGATGAGGTCTGTGCAGAGACGAACAGGTAGGAGGCCACCAGTTCCCAGCGACATCACTGAGATGGAGGAGTGGGTGCTCACACTTGTGGGGAAGCACACCCGGACAGCCACGCAAGCATCTGCAGACCCTGAAGTGATGAGACATGAGTAAAGTTTACACCATTGAGTGATGTAAAGTCAATTGATGCCACACCCACTCATATCCGAACAATCATATATGATAGGCGATTTCTAAAATTGTCCTTTAAATAATGCTGGCTTACTGAAAATCATTGCAATGCAGAATGTGTTGATGGTCATGAAATGTGATGTCTGTGATGATTTTGATAGCAGTGGTGCTGTTGTTGTGCATATGCTGTGTATAGCGCTGGAATCACCTTGTGACCCTAGCACTCCCTTCTCCTCTAATAACCTCATTTGTGTTTTGCAGCTCAGCCAGCAGCGCGGCCCCAGACAAGACCACAGAGGCCAGAAGGTGGGGACGTGGGGCCGGACTCGCCGGACAATCCTACATCTGGTGCTGAGGAGCTTCGATTCTCATCCGTCAACCTGCTGGGTCTGTTCTCCACGGATGAGAGCGCGGACGTCGAGGGACCTGCATCGCCACAGGGCACCCCATTTGTTCCCAGGACGGCGCCGACCCTGTGGAGGTTTCGTGGATGCGGCAGGTCTGTTCCATGAGCGCAACGTGAGAGCGGAGAGATGGTACAGTTGTCCAGGTTGACTGTAGACATTGGTGACCAGATCCTTGATGCATTTGAGGGCATATCCCGATAGCTGGCCACCATGACTGAGTACGTTCCGCGGATAGTGGAGGCCCTGGAGGCGATAGCCAGGAACACTGCTGACACTGGCCTCCTAGTGGTCCCGGAGCTCGGCACTCCACCCTTAGGTTCCGCACCACCACTGCCAATGACAGATGAGAGGCAGGCCCAAAATCCTGCTTCTGGATCCGAGAATGTTCCCAGCTCGGCACCCCCCACTCCTGTACCTGTGCAACTACCGCCTCTGCCTTCATCCCCCCACAATGAGGCAGCGCCTGAGGAGGTCTTCGGCCAGGCGGCATGGAGCGAGGAGGGGAAGGGGGAGAAGAAGGGGAGGGGGGGAAAGAAAGTGAGGTACATGTCTGCAGGTGATGGCTGTGTTATAGCCCCAACTGGGTGTATGCAATTTGTTGTAATGTATAGGGGGAGGGGGCCACCCTCCTGCTTTGCATTTGTATTCTGTGTTGCTGGACATGTTGACTATTTGATTGATGTCAATGGTCAAAAAAGTGGGGTGAGGGTGGGGTGTTTTTGCCCGTGATACTTATGATTTCAGACCAATGGTCGTATAAAATGTTTTTTATTCAACTTAACTTTGTTGCGCATTGTCTCAGATAGCTGGGCCGTAACACACTGGTGATTCCTTAATATGAAAGGGTTAAATAAAACTTAACTTCAATCAACTTAAACTTTAACTGGCACCAAGGTGATGCCCACTATTGATGTCTGAGCTACATACACACAGCAGTATGTCAGCGTTGTCACTCACAACGTTCTTTCAGGCAAATTGTTCAGTTATGAGCTCCTGACATAAGAATCTTGCAGCCACCACGGCCCCTTTCCTGCGGTCTGGAGGAGGGCATGGGCATGATTGCATAGTCAGCCTGATTGTCTACCCCTAAGTCAGCGCCCAGCCCCTCATCCTCCACTTCCTCTCTCTCCTGAGTGAACCATCAGTCCCTTCTGGCAATTCTTGTTCCCTCCTGATAGCCAGGTTGTGCAGCATTGAGCACACAACCACGAATTTAGCTACTTGCTCAGGTTTGTATTGTAGCTCCCTTCCTGAGTGCTACAGGCATCTAAAGCGCCGTGTAAGCACAGTTATTATTTTCTGGACAACATTGCGTGTGTCTCTGTGGCTCTGGTTGTATCACTTCTCGGCCTCGGTGTGGGTGTCACGCAGGTGGCTAGGTAATATCGGTTGTCACCAAGCATCCAGCATTGTCCTTGTGGCTGACTCTTAAACATGTCAGTGACAGCGCTCTCACGCAGGATGTGAGCCTCATCGATGCTGCCCGGAGATTTGGCATTCACTGCCAGTATTATCTGGTTGTGGTCAACAACTAGTTGGACCTTCAGGGAGTGAAATCCTTTTCTATTACGAAAAAGCTCTGGGTCCTGAGAAGGTGCCCGCATGACGATGTGAGTGCACTGTATTGCTCCCTGCACCCTGAAGAATGGGCGTCAGTTTCCATTTTGTGGCTAAATGGACGATATCTGGGCATTATACCTCATTTCAGCGGTAAAAAGGACATTAAGTAGGTGTTATGCATGCAAAAAAATGTGTAAAATCTAGCCCAAAGACTCTAAGAGAAGTCCATGGCTAACTAAAGAAGTAAAACATGGTATCAAATTGAAAACAAAGGCATCCAATGTTACAAAGAACAGGAAGATGCAAAGAATCTACAAAGGGTTATAGATCAGCTAAGTGAGTGGGCAAAGATTTGGCAGATGGAGTATAATTCACTTTGGTACGAAAAATAAAAAAGCAAATTATTATTTAAATGGGGAGAGATTACAAAATGCGGTGGTACAGAGGGGTCTGTGTGTCCTTGTACATGAAACACACAAAGTTAGCATGCAGGTACAGCAAGTAATTAGGAAGGCAAATGGAATGTTGGCCTTTATTGCAAGGGGATAGAGTATAAAAGTAGGAAAGTCCTGCTACAACTCTACAGGGTGTTGGTAAGACCACACCTGAAGTACTGCATACAGTTTTGGTCTTCTTATCTCCATATAAGGAAATATATACTTGCTCTGGAGGCAGTTCAGAGAAGGTTCACAAGGTTGATTCATGAGATGAAGGGCTTGTCATATGAAGAAAGGTTGAGCAGGGTGGGCCTATACTCATTGGAGTTCAGAAGACTTAGAAGTGATCTTATTGAAACGTATAAGATTCTGTGAGAGTTCGACAGGGCAAATGCAGAGAGGATATTTCCCTTTGTGGGGGAACCTAGAACTAGGAGGCATAGTTCAGAATAGTTTAAAACAGAAATGAGGAGGAATTTCTTCTTTCAGAGGGTCGTGAATCTTTGGAATTCTCTTCTACTTCAGAGAGCTGTGGACGCTGGGTCATTGAATGTATTTAAGGTGGAGATAGACAGATTTTCGAAAGGGTTATGGGGAGTGGGTGGAAAAGTGGAGTTGAGGCCATGATCTTATTGAATGGCGGAGCAGGCTCGAGGGGCCAAATGGCCTACTCCTGCTTCTATTTCTTATGCCAAGCCATGCGAGTGAAATGTGAACTTTGTCCTCATAAGGATGGCGCTCTCAAGAGGTGCAGTTTGCAAATGTTACTACAATGGAACCCATTGCACTACAGTGGATCCCCATGAGGAAGCAGATTGGGACATGGTTTATCGTCTCATCTGAAAGACGGCACCTCCAACAGTGCAGCACTCCCTCAGTACTGCACTGGAGTGTCATCCTAGATTTTTGTGCTCAAGTCCCTGGAGTGGGACTTGAACCCACAACCTTCTGACTCAAAGGTGAGAGTGCTATCCACTGAGCCATGGGTGACGCCTTAATATTTGATTATATTTTTTGACTTGTAATGTTATTTTTGTTGTATGCAAATAAAACAGATTTTCTGGGGGGAAAATTGATAGCATGGCACTTGCAGTAAGGTTGCAGTGCTCCTGTCCCTGAGTAATGCAGTTGTATTTTTTTAACATGAACCGATTCTCAGGTGTAACCATCAGTCTGGAACCTTAACCTTTTTCCTTTGACTTCTGTTCCAGCAGCTCTCACAGAGCCGCACCAGTTTAATCTCTTTGTTCTTTTAGTTCTGAATTTAGTGATCATCAAGGGGAAAGATGTAGTACTGGGGAACAAAGTATTTTCTATTTCGGGCACTCAGTACTGGCATGAAGCATTTCAAAGTTAAGAATGGCATAGTTAGTTGCAGAGTAAAGCTCTCTCTATTCTGCCCCAACTCAAATTGCAGAAGAGTACCTCCGACTGTACCATCTCTTCACTTCCCATACCAGTCACCTTGTGTGTTTGAGTGAGATTGTCAATTGGTGCTGAATTAGAGGTGGTTTTCCCACTAGGAGCTGTGTCGAGATGGCCCAAGCTTATTTTGTAGATAACCTGATGGTCAACAGACAGAAGACACGTTTTTCTAGTCAGCCTGAGCTAGATTTCAACCCAAGTCCCAAAAGGAGCGGCAAGTATCCAACCCAGTTCACCACCGTCCCCCAGCCCCATCATTTCTAATTGTTTAGAAGTTATCTCTGTATGTTGGTCATGTAAACTTTTCTCATTGCCTGCTAATCCTTTCTAAAGTAGAGTTTATTCAAACATAAATACAGGTGTGAATTCTTTTCATCAATTAAGAACTGCTATAACTCTACACGATGAATGTATGGGGAGAAGTAGTATTGAAGTAAATCTCAGACAGACTAGTTAAGCAGTATATAACTCTGCAAATACATAGTCTAATGATTCTGCTGTGTTCTTGAAGATGTAAAGCAATCAGCACGCAGATCGCAAGTTCCGGATTATATCGGAGTCCCCAAAATGCAGGTGTGCATTGATTTGCAAAAATGGGCACTGCTTTACGTTCTCTCTGGGCAGAAACTGTTTCCTCAACATATTTCACACGTGACTGTTGAATGACTTTTCGCTCGTCACTGGATCATTCAGATTGCCTTGACTTAAGGTGAATATAGATTGGAAGAAAATAATTTAAAAACAAATCCTTAAAGCAAGAGCAGTATGTAAACATGATGCTTTAAGGACAAGGTAAATGATAATATCCATCATTGAAAATACAATCTAGTTCCAGCCTGTTTATTGTATTTGGAAATCCTGTCACTGTATATTTGCTCAAAGTTGATGGATTTATGACTGAGACAATAGAGGGGATTACACTTTATTTTCAAAGTTGTTCTATTGAATAGGAATGATCACTTACCTGCCCTAAAATCAGACCCAATTTCGATATGTGCTAAAATGTCCTTTTTAAACTGGCTATTGTATCTCACGCATCTTCTTCCCATCATACTCCCGAATTCAAAAAACTAAAATGAGCGCAAAATTCTGAGGTTTGGTGCTGGCCGATAAGGCTGGTTTTGTTGAAAAAGTGGCGGCCAGCTCGCGTGCGGCATGAAATATGGGGATGTCGTTAGTGCTGCCATTGCCTGCACTCGCCACCTACATGTAAATATGCAGATTGTGATGTCAATTGATGTATAATGCCTAAATTGATGCATGAGTGGGATTTTGGATGTCACCCCTCTGGATTCCGTCCTCTCCAAACCACGCACGTTAGAACGTGTGTGCAGCAGCACCACAGTGACGCTGCCACAGCCTCTTAAAGGGACACACACATTTTCAGCTAAGTTTCGATTTTAGCTTTTGGACTTTTTTAAAAACATTTTATTGGAATACTGGCTTTGTGCAATGCATCAACAAAGTTGCTAAAGTATGCAGGAAGTACAGGGAGAGCTACTGGATGCTTCCAAGGCTTTGGATGTTAAAGGAAGGCTTCTGAAAATATCACATGCTCACAGTCCTGGTGGCTCTAGTTATAGTCCCCCTTGGGCTGCAACATGATATGAACCAGGGCAGCAAAGGGGCAAGCTGCTCGCAGAGGAAAGAAGAGGAAGCAGAAAGTAGGAGGCAAGCCAGACAGACCCTTTCTGGCCATGATATCCGATTTATCCATTTGTGGTATGTTTGAACACAACTCCAGTTACCCCTTTCAACATTTGTCCCACACCATACCTTCCCTCTGTTAAATACGATCACAACATCCTCTTGGCCACCATGTTGAAATAAAAGCCACCACAAAGCAAACTTTCCAATCTAACTTTATCCATATATGCATCCAATATTACATCAAAAAATCAACTCATCATCTTTGTGCATTCCCTTAGTGATAGTCTCATGTGTGCCTTTGCCTATCCTAGTGATGTTATGCAGTGCTACCCCAATGGCTGCAGCATGGTTGGTGGAAGGCTGCCGACTTTCATTGGAGAACACAGCAGATGGCCTTGCAGGATGACCTTAAGGGGCTGGTGACTGGGAGTGTGAAATCGAGTGACGGTGTTTCTTATTCGTCTTCACTGTCCTATCCTTGTTCAACCACTGGTTAGGCAGGCTGGAAGTCTTGGGTATCTGAAATTAAGAAGGCATGAGGGTCGGATTGTGGTGAGGCAAAAAGGGAAAACAAGAGGTGCATGCTTACACCATGTGCAGCTTGTACATCAGAAGAGACTCCCCTAAGCCTTCACATCCTTCCCAGTGTGTGGTGCCCAGAATTGGACACAATACTCCATATGGGGCCAATCCAACGTGCCCACCAAGCATGGCTGTGCAGCTGTCTGGAGGTCCCGTGCAGGCTACTTACCGGCTTTTCAATGGGAGATTGTGTGCATGCGCGAACTTTTGAATGGGCCGCATAGCCAGTTAAAGGGACCGTGCACCCAAAAAACAATTAGGGGGAACATTGGGCAGAACTAGTGTTTTATACAGGTGTAGCATAACTTCCTGGCTATTGTACTCTATCTCTCTCTTTAAAATTGGTCTCAGTTTATACACCACAAGCTGCAGTGAGTCTCAGTACCCCTGGACTAATGAGGGGGAAACATTTACACAGCGTTCCTCAGCCCACTTTACAATCCAGCGACGCTCCTGCTGGAAATGTGTGCATCAGGTAAAATGATTGGGACTCAGCTGTGATGCACTCTACAGATGAATAGTCTGATAACTCTCAGTGTTTATGAAGAAAAGTCACTTAGATGGGCTACTGCCGGGCGGCCAGTGACCATGGTAGTGCACTGCAATGACAGTCAGTTCCCTGAAGAGAGGAGAGGAGAAAAATCTAAAAACAAAGAAAACATTTTGCATTTAAGTATCATAATTCATGACCTCACTGTGTCTCAAAGTACTTTACAGCCAATGAAGTACTTCCAAAGTACAGTCACTGTTGTAATGTAGGGAAAAGCAGTGGTCAATTTGTGCACAGCAAGGTCCCACAAACAACAATGTCATAAATGACTAAATAATCTATTTTACTGATGTTGGTTGAGAGATAAATGTTGGCCAGGACACTGGGCGAACTCCCCAGCTCTATTCTTCGAATTTTGTTCTGTGATCTTTTACATCCACCCAAGAGGGCAGGCAAGAGTCTCTGTGTAACTCGTCATCTCAAGACAGCAGCTCAGACACTTCAGCGCTGAACGGTCAGACTAGATTATGTGCTCAAGTAGATTGGAGCTTGAACATAGAACTTGACTCAGAAGTGTGTGTGTTACCGAAGTGCAGGAGTTAGTTAGCGAAGTGCAGAGGTTTCTGGAGGATGTGCGGCTGCAGGAATGGATGGTCGGTAGTCTTGTGTCTGACAAGTCCCTGCAGTACAGACTTACACAAGCCACATGCTGAAGTCAAGGTCACTCAGGACCTGCACCTTTATTACACAGCTCTCGAATGCCACACTTGCCTGAGACCTGTCCTTATATACCTGTCTGGGACAGGTATCCAGTGTCTCTTGCAAGTGCACCCCTGGTAAGCTTGTGGTTACAGGTCATCTCTAGTTACAGTCATGCATAGCATGGTAAGATACAGTTATGTACAGTAGTGTGAGATACATGACATCACCCTCCCCCAAGGTCTTATTGTCTTTATAGGTTCAGTCTCTCAGGTGGTCTACGCTCCCGCGTGGAGCGTCTTAGTTGTGGTTCAGTTGTTTGCCTTGGTGCTTGTTTTTCTTTCGGTGTGATTGCTGGTATCTCGTCTGGGCTGTCTGTTTTGTTCAGTATGATTGTTGGTGTCTCGCCTGGGCTGTCTGGGATTGCCCTTTCCTCAGGTTGTTCCCTCTGTCTGTCCACCAGGTGTGGTGTGAGTTCCACATTGTAGTCTGCCTCTGGTTCAGCAGTGTTGTTGGTAAATCTACTTTTGACTTGGTCTGCATGCGTCCGGCAGGTTTGGCCATTGTCCATTTGTACAACCAATAGCCTGTTTCCTTCCTTGCCTGTTACTGTCCCTGCAAGCCATTTGGGACCCCTGCCATAGTTTAGCACAAACACTTTGTCCCCTATCTCATTCCACCTCCCCCTTGAATTTCGGTCATGGTACTCAGTTAGCTTACGGCGCTTTGTTTCAACGATTTCATGCATGTCTGGGAGGATTAATGAGAGCCTTGTCTTTAAGGTCCGTTTCATCAATAGATGCGCGGGGGGATCTCCAGTCAATGAATGTGGATGAGATCTGTATGCCAGCAGCAATCGCAACAGGCGGCTCTGCAGTGTGGGACCTTGGATTTTGAGCATGCCTTGTTTAATGATCTGCACTGCTCGCTCCGCCTGGCCATCGGAGGCCGGCTTGAACCGTGCCGTCTTAACGTGATTTATGCCATGGTCACTTATAAAATCTTGGAATTCTGCGCTGGTGAAGCACGGACCATTATCACTGACCAATATGTCAGGAATGCCGTGCGTTGTGAACATGGTTCCAAGGCTCTCCACAGTGGTGGAGGTGGTGCTCGAGTTTAAAATGGTGCATTCGATCCACTTTGAAAATGCATCGACAATTACAAGGAACATTTTGCCCATGAATGGGCCCGCATAGTCTACGTGCACCCGCGACCACGGTTTGGTGGGCCAGGGGCTCAGGGGGGCCTCCCTGGGGGCATTGGTGAGTTGGGCACAAGTGGTGCACCGCAGGACGCAGAGCTCCAAGTCTGCATCAATGCCAGGCAACCAGACGTGGGATCTGGCTATGGCCTTCATGAGAACGATTCCCGGGTGCTCGCAGTAGAGCTCCCGGACAAATGCCTCTCTGCCTCGCAGAGCCATAACTACTTGGCTGCCCCACATCAGGCAGTCTGCTTGTAGTGACAGCTCATGCATGCGCCTATGGAAAGGTTTGATCTCCTCAGGGCAGACATCGCGAGCCTCTGCCCAGTCACCAGTTAAGACACATCTTTTTACTAGGGATAACGTGGGGTCGTTGGTCGTCCAGGCTCTGATTTGGCGAGCCGTCATGGGCGAACCTGTGGACTCAAAGGCATTGATTGCCATGACTATCTCACAGTCCTGTTCGTCAGATCCGTCCGTGGTCGCCAGGGGTAGCCTGCTAAGCGCGTCGGCACAGTTGTCTGTGCCTGGTCTGTGCCTTATGGTGTAATCGTAAGACGCCAGCATGAGTGCCCACCGTTGAATGTGCGCCGAGGCATTGGCGTTTATTGCCTTGCTCTCGGATAGTAGGGACGTGAGGGGCTTGTGGTCGGTTTCTAACACGAACTTGGCCCCGAAAAGGTATTGGTGCATCTTTTTGACACGGTATCACGCATGCAAGCGCCTCCTTCTCCACCATACCGTACTCGCGCTCTGCCCGCGAAAGTGACCTGGAGGCATAAGCTATGGGTTGTAATTTACCCAAACTATTGACATGTTGTAAAACGCACCCTACCCCGTATGCTGACGCATCACATGCAAGAACTAGCTTTTTACCTGGATCAAAGAAAGCCAAAACACTGTTGGAACTTAGAAGGTTGCGTACCTTATTGAAGGCTCGTTCCTGGGCGTCCCCCCAAAATCAATCGCATCCCTTTCTGAGTAGCACGTGGTGAGGCTCCAGAAGCGTGCTTAAGTTCTGCATAAAGTTCCCAAAGTAATTGAGTAACCCGAGAAAGGCACGCAGTTCCGAGACATTCCGGGGCCTGGGTGCCAGGCGAATTGCTTCGGTTTTGGACTCTGTTGGGCCGATTCCATCAGCGGCAATCCTTCTGCCAAAAAATTCAACCTCGGGCACGAGAAACAGGTACTTGGATTTCTTAACTCTTAGGCCTACCCGATCCAACCGCTTCAGTGCTTCCTCCAAGTTGCGGAGCTGGGAGTCGGTGTCCCTGCCCGTGATAAGTATGTCATCTTGAAATACAACCGTCCCCGGGATGGACTTGAGCAGATTCTCCATGTTGCGCTGGAATATAGCAGCTGCCGACCTGATGCCGAATGGGCATCGATTGTACATGAAAATGCCTCGATGTGTGTTGATGGTGGTGAGTAGCTTAGACTCGTCGGTCAATTCTTGCGTCATATACGCAGATGTGAGATCTAGTTTTGAAAAAAGTTTTCCTCCAGCCAATGTGGCAAATAAGTCCTCCGCTCTGGGCAGCGGGTATTGGTCCTGTAGGGAGACTCTGTTTATGGTAGATTTGTAGTCCCCACAGATTCGTACGGATCCATCAGGCTTCATGACTGGGACAATAGGACTTGCCCAGTCGCTAAATTCCACGGGTGAGATGATGTCTTCCCGCAGAAGTCTGTCCGGTTCATGTTCAATCTTTTCCCTCATCACATAGGGCACAGCTCTAGCCTTGTGATGGACCGGTCTAGCATCCTGTGTATTATAGATTTTGACTTTAGCTCCTTTGAAGGTGCCCACACCTGGCTGAAAGAGATGTTCAAATCAACTTAGAACTGTTGAGCAGGAGGTCGTTCCTCTGACGACATGGCGTGAACATCATCCCATCCTCTGCGCCACTGTAAAGTCCTGTCCCTGTAGTACAGACTTACATGAGGCACATGCTGAAGTCAAGGTCACTCAGGACCTGCACCTTTATTACACAGCTCTCGAATGCCACACTTGCCTGAGACCTGTCCTTATATACCTGTCTGGGACAGGTATCCAGTGTCTCCTGCAAGTGCACACCTGGTGGTAAGGTAAGCTTGTGGTGACAGGTCATCTCTAGTTACAGTCATGTATAGCATGGTAAGATACAGTTATGTACAGTAGTGTGAGATACATGACAAGCCTGCACTTCGTTGGCACAGGAAACTAAAAGAAAGATCTGCTCCATAATAAAGGAAAATTGAAGCCTCTGCAGTTCGAGCCGATTCTACATTGAATCAAGGTTAAAAAATTCTCTGCAACCTGAATACAAAAGGGGAGCCGACCTCTTTGTGCTCGAGGAGGCAGTTTGGTCATTTAAATATTATAATCAGGCTGCCTGCCTTCATTTAAACTTATTAAATATACAATGGAATTATTTCTGGTGGTTACCCTACAGGCAAAATAGCCATCTTTCCTGGAACATTACTTTGCATTCCCATTACGTGGCACATGCAACGTTTTGCTTACAGTTCCTTTAAAGCTGCTTACATTTTGAATAAAATGTGTTACCTATGTAAAGTTCCCCGTTGCACTGTTTGATGTTGCAGTGGACAGAGCATAATTCATGGCTCTCTAATTAGATTAAAAAACTCATACAATGGGCCTGAATTCATGGTCCCTATGGGCGCGTACGAAGTGCACACGCACCCATAAGGGCCCCTGCAAGTTCCGGGTTTAGGTATACGAAGCGCTTGCACCTCAACAACAACAACAACAACTTGTATTTATATAGTGCCTTTAACGTAGTAAAAGGTCCCAAAGCGCTTCACAGCAGTGTTATAAGACAAAACAGATAAATTTGACACCAAGCCACATGAGAAGAAATTACGGCAGATGACCAAAAGCTTGATCAAAGAGGTAAGTTTTAAGGAGCATCTTAAAGGAGGAAAGAGAAGTAGAGAGGCACTGTTTATTTCACAATCCTTCAATCTGATTGGTTAAGGAGATACACAGTTGCTTCGCCTGCTCATTCAGGTTCCAGATGCCCGGTTTCCCTCACCATGACATTATCAGCTCGTACTTTCAGCAACTTGCCACGCAAAATTTTTAAAGCCTAAACTTGCAAGGGAAAGTCTATCTAATGGCAGATGCTGTTAGATGCCCTGCTACAGCAAAATCTGGGCCAATATTTTCTTGGTCATGCCAGTCACACAATTGGCCCTGCTACTTTCTCTGAAACCCAGTGGAACACTGCTCGTGAATAGACTAGGTGCTGAGTCACACACTGTATACATGCCTGTCCGTGTATTGTGGATCTCCAGGTTTTAGGGGAAATCGGTGCTTAGAGTGTGCAGCCAGAATAACCAAGCAACCCACACATCATACCGATGCACTGGTACAACAACAACAATAAATTGTATTTATATAGTACCTTTAACCTAGTGAAACGTCCCAAGGCGCTTCACATGAGTATTATGTGTTAAAAATTTGACACCGAGCTGTATAAGTAGAAATTTGCGCAGGTGACCAAAAGCTTGGTCAAAGAGGTATGTTTTAAGGAGCGTTTTGAAGGAGGAAAGAGAGGTAGAGAAGCGGAGGGAGTTCCAGAGCTTGGGCGAGTTTTGGATGAGCTCACGTTTATGTAGGGTAGAATGTGGGAGGCCAGCCAGGAGAGCATTGGAGTAGTCAAGTCTTGAGGTAACAAAGGTATGGATGAGGGTTTCAGCAGCAGATGAGCTGAGGCAGGGGCGGAAGCGGGCAATGTTACAGAGGTAGAAATAGGCGGTTTTAGTTATGCCATGGATATGTGGCTGGAAGCTCATTTCAGGGTCAAATGTGATGCCTAGGTTGCGAACAGTCTGGTTTAACCTCAGATAGATGCTAGGGAAAGGGATGTAGCCAGTGGCTAGGGAACGGAGTTTGTGGTGGGGAGCAAAGATGATGACCTCACGCTTTCCAATGGAAAACATTTCTGATTACTGGATGTCGGACAAGCATTCTGACAATTTAGAGACCATGCAGGGGTCGAGAGGTAGATCTGGGTGTCGTCAGCGTACATGTGGAAACTGGCTCTTTTTTTTCAGATATTGCCAAGGGGCAGCATATAGATGAGAAGTAGGAGAGCGCCAAGGATAGATCCTTGGAGGAGACTAGAGGTAACAATGCGGGAGTGGGAAGAGATGCCATTGTAGGAGATCTTTCTGGCTACGAATAGATAGATAAGAATGGAACCAGGCAAGTGCAGTCCCACCCAGTTGGACGATGATGAAGAGACGTTGGAGGAGAATGGAGTGGTCAACTGTGTCAAAGGCTGCAGACATGTCCAGGAGGATGAGGAGAGATAGTTTACCTTTGTCACAGTAACAAAGGATGTCATTTGTGACTTTGATGAGAGCAGTTTCGGTACTGTGGGAGGGATGGAAAACAGATTGAAGGGAAAAAATGGGCATGGATTTGGGAGGCGACAATACGTTTAAGGACTTTAAAGAGGAAACGGAGTAGGAGATGGGGCAGTAACTAGCAAGCATTAGCAAGGGTTAGTTTTTTGAGGAGAGGGGTGATGACCGCAGATTTGAAGGAGAGGGGGACAGTACCTGAGGAGAGAGAACTGTTAACAATGTCGCCTAAAATGGGGGCCAAAAAAGGAATTTGTATGGTCAGCAGTTTAGTGGAAATAGGATCAAGGGAGCAGGAAATGGGGCTCATGGACAAGATGAGCGTGGAGAGGTCAAAAGTGGAGATCAGAGAGTAACGAGAATGCGAGTTTAGGGCTCGGGCAGGAGGCAGCCTCAGAGGAAGTTTGGCCCGGTGGGCTAGGGGAAGGAAGGGAACACGCAGACACAATTGATCAGATGGCCTTAACTTTTGAGACAGAGAGTCCATGAGCTCCTCACACTTGTTGTTGGAGGTGAGTGTGGTGGAGACAGGGGAAAGGAGTTTAAGAAGACAGTTAGCGTTAGAGAATAGTAGCCGGGGGGGTATCTTTGCATTCCAGAATGATCCTGAAATAGTGAGCAGTTTTAAGAGTAGGACCTGATAATGCTCTATGTGGTCGAGTCAGATCTGGCGGTAAATGGCTAAGCCAGTTGTCTGCCACATTTGTTCAAGTCTGCGCCCCTTGAATTTGAAGGAGCAAAGATGAGGGCTGTACCAGGGGGAACGGCCAGGGTGAGAGAGAGTAATGGTTTTAATAGGGATTAGGGCATCAAAGATGGTGGTTGAGCAGATCGGTGGCTGCAGAAAAGTCACGGTGAAAGGAAGGCTAAAGGCTGGACAGTTTGGAGTTGATAAGGGCAGTTGTAAGAGAGTTTGGAGAGAGTTTTTGCCCAGGGTGGATGCAGAAGGAGGTAGGGTTGGATTGGGGAAGGGGGATGTGGGTGGAGAGCGATACTAGGAAATGGTCAGAGATGGCCTTATCTGTAATTGACATGGTAGGAATAGCAAGGCCACGAGAGATGGCAAGGTCAAAGGGGTGGCCGTGAATATGGGTTGGGGAGTTCACATGGAGGGAGAGATTAAGGGTGGACATGAGGGTAGTGAACTCAGAGGAGAGAGAGCATGATGAATTGAGATTGAGGTTGAAATCATTGAGGATGAGATGTCGCTCGGTGCAAAGGCTGAGGGAGGAAAGCAGTGAAGATATATCCGTGATAAACCCGGAACTTGCGATCTGCCAAGAATTCTCTTGACAGATCCATCGCATCCGAAAGAGCCCAATTCCTGCCCAGCGAATGCCCTTCAAATTCTTAGGCCTGGTAAAAGTAGGTGTAAGGCCTGCTTTTACTAGCGTAGAGTTTTAAAAAATAGAAAAATAAAATGTTATCACTCATTTATATATTAAAAACCCTGTCCAGTAAGGATTTTCTTTAGCCCTGTTAAAACATACAAAAAAAACCCCCAAAAATAAATGTTTGTATAAAAGATTGAATTAAATTGCATTTTAATTAATTTTAAATATGTAATGTGTTTTTTAAAATTTATTTCATGTGTTTGTGTATTTTTGGGCTATTCCCATTAATGGCAGCGCCATAGAAACGGACCTCACCAAAAGTATGAATGGGAATATCCCCACTTTGATAGGTTGGGCCGGCCCACGTGATCCCAGCGACGCGTATGAACTGCTTAAGTCCCTGGGATACATGGCCCTCTACGGAGGTGCAGAGGTCCAGGACTACAAGCCTCCGAACCTCCAGGACCACCAGGTACAGTTGTAGATATTTTTGCGGTTGGAGACATCCGCTCACGGGAGGTTTCTGACCGCAAATTCTGGGCCAATATTTCTCATAGTTGGGTCAAACGGAGGGAAAGAAATCTGTTGTTTTCCGATACAAAACTAAAACTCCAACCATGGGGGCCAATATAGGCTCTGACTCAATGTACTCCTGTTCATAACTAACATCACCCAGTGCATTTTTAACCAGAGTGTAAAAAATTAGTCCTGTACCTTCACCCCGAGCCAGAAAAACTTCAAAAGTGACGAGCACTTTGTAGACTTCTTGAAATTTATTTTAATTACGCAGGCGGCTCACCGCCACCTTCTCCAAGGCAATTAGGGATAGGCAATAAACAAACATTGGCCTTGCCATCGACGCCCACATCCTGTGAATGTATTTTTTTTAAATTCTGAACACAATGAAAGGAAATTTTTTCTTGACATTTATTTTGAAGACAAAATTCTTGGGCCAACACTTGTCGAGGATTGTGCCCCTGATGGCCTAGTTCGCTGCTGTAGCCAACTGCCGGTGCTTGTCTGCTGTGAATTTGTGCTTGACTTTGATGCCTGCAAGTGAAACCTTCAGCAACTTAACTGGCAACTGCAGAACAGCAGCTCATTATTAATACAGTGAATTATTTAAATTTAAACATACGCTATAGAGACTAATGCACTCATTTCCTAAATTAAACTATGAATTCTAGCTATAAATGGAAATATGTCATTCTGAATAAAGGGATTATATAATGGGAATACCACCATTATTTAGATGTTTAATAAAGAATTTCTTACGAGATATTTGAAGCTATCTATAATACATAGAATTTCAGTAATTTTGCATCTGAATGAGGCTCTTTGCATGCAAGCAACAGACCTTACTACTGCTGTAGCACCTTGTAGGCTCATTTGCATATCTACCGATCTAATTTGCAAACTTTGTAGATGTCAAAGCAAAGCTAAATTCATTGTGCATTCAGTGACGTGGGCCCACAAAACAAAAAAATTAGGTTTTAATTTGAATCTGTCTAGGAGCAAATCTTTCCACATCAAACTGTTACTTAAAATGCTTTGAGATGGATTTTGAGGGAGTGTTTCATTGTGCTTCAGGCCCCGAGATTCACTGAGATTAGCAATTCTGTTTATGGGAATCAATGCTAAAAGCAAAGCTTTTCCACATCTTCAGCGGTAACTGTAGCATAGTGGTTATGTTACTGGACTAGTAATCCAGAGACCTGGATTTATGATCTGGAAACATAAGTTCAAATATCACCATGGCAGTTGTGAAATTTCAATTCAGTTAATTAAATAAATCCGGAATAAAAAGCTAATGTCAGTAATGGCGACCATGAAACTATTGGATTGTTGCAAAAACTCATCTGGTTCTCTAACGTCCTTTAGGGAAGGAAATCAGCCATCCTTACCCGGTCTGGCCTGTATTTGACTCCAGACCCACAGCAATGTAGTTGACTCTTAACTGCCCCCTGAAATGGCCTAGCAAGCCACTCAGTTGTATGAAACTGCTACGAGAAACAATAAGAATAAAACTGAAGGGACCACTCGGCATCGACCTCAGCACCGGCTTCAAACATGACAACGGCACACCCAGCCCAGTCGACCTGCAAAGCCTCCTCACTGACATCTGGGGACTTGTGCCAAAATTGGGAGAGCTGTCCCATAGACTAGTCAAGCAACAGCCTGACATACTCACAGAATCATTCCTTTCAGCCAATGTCCCAAACTCCTCCATCATCAACCCTGGGTATGTCTTGTCCCACCGGCAGGACAGACCTATCAGAGGTGGTGGCACAGTGGCATACAGTCGGGAAGGAGGGGTCCTGGGAGTCCTCAACATTGACTCCGGGTGCCATGAAGACTCATGGCATCAGGTCAGACATGGGAAAGGAAACCTCCTGCTGATTACCGCCTCTGCCATCCCTCAGCATCCATGAGGCTCTGTGGGCCAGTAGCAGCAGAATTGTATACCACCACAATCTGTAACTTCATGACCCGTATTTCCCTCATTCTACCACTACCATCAAGCCAGGGGACCAACCCTGGTTCAATGAGGAATGTAGAAAAGCATGCTAGGAGCAGCACCAGATGTACAGATACTACAACATAGGATTACATGGAGGCTAAACAACAGAAGCAGCATGCTATAGGCAGAGCTAAGCGATCCCACAACCAATGGATCAGATCAAAGCTCTGCAGTCCTGCCACATCCAGTCGTGAATGGTGATAGTCAATTAAATAACAGGAGGAGGAGGCTCCATGAATATCCCGTTCATCAATAATGGCAGAGCCCAGCACGAGTGCAAAAGACAAGTCTGAAGCATTTGCAACCATCTTCAACCAGAAGAGCCGACTGAATGATTCATCTCTGCCTCCTCCTGAATTCTCTACCATTACAGAAGCCAGTCTTCAGCCAATTCAATGCACTCCACATAATATCAATAATGCTGAGCGCACTAGATACAGCAGAGGCTATGGGCCCTGACAACATCCTGGCTAACGTGCTGAAGACTGGTGCTCCAGAACAAGCTGCACCTCTAGCCAAACTGTTCCAGTGCAGCTATAACACTAATGTCTACCTAACAAAGTGGAAAATTGCGCAAATGTGTCCTGTTCACAAAGAGCAGGTCAAATTCAATCCAGCCAATTAGCCTACTATCAATCATCAGCAAAGTGATGGAAGGTGTAATCAACTGTGCTATTAAGCTGCTCACCGATGCTCAGCTTGGATTCTACAAGAGCCCAGAAGACGTGGGTATGGTTCTTAATGAATACTTTGCGTCTGTTTTTATTATGTATGTAATAACTCAATAGACTGAGTACAGTAAACTAACACAGGTATAAACCTGGCACTGCTTTATTAGGGCCCAAAGTGATTACATTACATGATGGCTTGCCTTTTATACCTGAGCTGCACACAGGTGTGTACAGCCCAATGACCTCCGACGGTGGCGCCACAAGGTGGCTAGTAACCCCAAGCATACATACATGACAATATCCCCCTTTATGATATTAGTAACAATCTTTTTACAAATTGAGACGGTCCGGAGCTTTCCGTTCCCGAGTTGATCGTCTCAGTTCAACTCCAGCCTTGGGCGAGCGTTCTGAGTCTGTTGTGACTGGGGGCTGGGTAGCCGATCTGATGGGAGTGGCAATGACCATGTCAGGGATTGAACGTCCAGATTCATTGATGACAGCGGAGTCCTCTAATGACTGAAGGTAGGTTGGTTGGTCACTGATTGTGTCTTCCTCAGACTGTTCCGGTTCATCCGTGTGCCGTAGCTTTATCTGATCAACAGGTTTCCTGCATGTTTGCCCATTCTTGAGCTTGACGATAAACACTCTGTTACCCTCCTTGGCCGTAACAGTACCGCCGATCGACTTGGGACCTTGACCATAATTTAGTACATACACAGGATCGTTAACAGAAATGTCGCATGACACAGCAGCGCGATCATGATACCACTGCTGACTTTGACGTCTGTATTCAACATGATCATTCAAGTCAGGGTGGACAAGAGAGAGCTTGGTCTTGAGACCTCTCTTCATCAATAGTTCAGCAGGGGGGACTCCGTAAGCATGTGGGGTCTTGTCCTGTAACTAAGCAATATGCATGACAAGTGAGTCTGCAGTGAACCTTGTTACACGTTTCATACTCTGCTTGATCGTTTGGACAGCACACTCTGCTTGACCATTAGACGCGGGTTTGAATGGTGCTGACCTCACATGTTTGATACATTGAGTTTCATGAACTCTTGAAACTCCAGACTAGTGAAGCAAGGTCCGTTGTCGCTTACAACGATGTCGGGCAGACCATGAGTAGCAAACATGACACGAAGGCCCTCAATGGTAGCTGTGGATGTACTGGATGACATGATTATACACTCTATCCACTTGGAACATGCATGCACCATAACTAAAAACATCTTTCTCAGGAAGGGACCTGCAAAGTCGATGTGGATCTTGGACCATGGTTTAGATGGCTACGACCACAGACTCAGCGGCAATTCCGTTGGTGCTTTACTTAGCTGCATGCAAGTGTTGCACTGATGCACACAGTATTCCAGATCAGATTCAATTTCAGGCCACCATACATGAGACCTGGCAATGGCTTTCATCATGACAATACTGGGATGAGTGCTATGTAGATCATGTACAAATTTCTCTCTGCCTTTCTTAGGCATAACAACACAATTACCCCACAGTAAACAATCTGACTGATTGTTCGTCTTTGCGACAGTTGTAAGGTTTGGTCTCATCACGCATTTGCTTGGGTATGGCAGACCAATCACCACTAAGGACACAACGTTTCACAACCGATAATATCGGGTCCTGGCTGGTCCAGGTCTTAACTTGTTGAGCCGTGACAGGGGTTCCTGCACTTTCAAAAGCATCCATAACTAACAGTAGGTCTGCAGGTTGTGGCGTCTCCACCTCCGGTGTGGGTAATGGCAGACGACTCAGTGCATCGGCACAATTCTCGGAGCCTGGTCTATGGCGAATGACATAATCATAGGCAGATAATGTCAGTGCCCACCTCTGGATGCGGGACGATGCATTGGTGTTGATGCCTTTGTTTTCCGAAAACAATGAAATGAGTGGCTTGTGATCTGTTTCCAGTTCAAACCGAAGACCAAACACATACTAATGCATCTTTTTAACCCCATACACACAGGCTAATGCTTTTTTTCTACCATGCTGTAGGCTCTTTCCGTCTTTGACAAAATTTTAGAAGCATACGCAACAGGTTGTAGTTTACCCGACTCATTAGCTTGTTGGAACACGCAACCAACTCCATATGACGAAGCATCACAGGCCAATACTAGACGCTTATACGGATCATAATGTACCAGCATCTTGTTAGAGCAAAGCAGATTAGTAGCTTTCTCAAAAGCTCTATCTTGAGACGCACCCCAAACCCAGTTGTCGCCAAACCTGGCTCTGCTTTATTAGGGCCCAAAGTGATTACATTACATGATGGCTTGCCTTTTATACCTGGGCCACACACATGTGCTTACAGCCCAATGACCTCTGACAGTGGTGCCACCTGGTGACTAGTAACCCCAAGCATACATACATGACAGTTTTCATAAAAGAGAGGGGTGATGCAGACATTGCAATCGGGGAGGAGGAGTGTGAAATATTAGATGAAATAAACATAGTGAGACAAGAAATATTAAGGGGTTTAGCAGCTTTGAAAGTGGATAAATCCCCAGGCCCAGATGAAACGTATCCCAGACTGTTAAGAGAAGCTAAAGAGGAAAGAGCAGAGTCTCTGACCATCATTTTCCAATCCCCTCTGGCTACAGGTGTGGTGCCAGAGGACTGGAAGACTGCTAACATGATACCTTTGTTTAAAAATGAAGAAAGGGATAGATCGAGTAATTACAGGCCAGTCAGCCGAACCAAAGTGGAGGGAAAATTATTGGAAATAATTCTGAGGGACAGGATAAATCTTCATTTAGAAAGACACAGATTAATCAAGGACAGTTGGCATGGATTTGTTAAGGGAAGGTTGTGTCTGACTAACTTGATTGAATTTCTTGAGGAGGTAACAAGGAGGGTCGATGAGGGTAGTGCATTTGATGTAGTGCATATGGATTTTAGCAAGACTTTTGATAAGGTCCCACATAGCAAACTGGTCACGAAAATAAAAACCCATTGCATTCAGGACAAAGTGACATGTTGGATCCAAAATTGGCTCAGAGGCAGGAAACAAAGGGTAATGCTTGATTGGTGTTTTTGTGACTGGAAGGCTGTTTCTCGTGTGGTTCCACAGGGCTCCTTACTAGATCCCTTGCTTTTTGTGGTATATATCAATTATTTAAACTTGAATGTAGAGTGTATGATTAAGAAGTGTGGTTGATAATGAAGAAAGCAGTAGAATGCAGGAAGATATCAATGAACTGGTCAGGTGGGCAGAACAGTGGCAAATGGAATTCAATCTTGAGGAATGTGAGGCAATGCATTTAGGGAGGGCTACTAAGGCAAGGGAATACACATTGGGCCTGAGTTTGGTGAAACCTAAGTTCCGCCCATGTACCATCGAAAGGACCGCTAAGATTGTGACGGTACTTTGGAGGAAGTTTGGTGGAAAAATGTGCAAAAATCCACCTGGCAGAAAAAATTCCGGGCAGCAGCAGACAGTAGATCGGATTCTGGGTGGCCAATGCAATCCTCGGCAAAGTAACGCTGAGGATAGAGTTGAGCCCAGGGAGTGGGGGAGCGGGAAAAAAAGTTTCAACAAATGGAAAAATAACTTTTCCAAATCCTTCAGAGGACCCCATCCACCAAAATCGCTGCAAAAGAAATGAAGAAAACAAGTGCACTAACCGTTTCTTGCAGGTCGTCACACTCACCGTTCAGGTAAGACCTGCCTCCATGCGAAGGTCTCTTCTGCTGCTGGTGCAGAGGACCACCCTGACCAATCTGGGGAGTGAGCGGGCGGGAGGACTATTGTTGGAATTGCATGCCAGCGCACGCCAGTGGATGCCAGCGGATGCTCCCCAGTGGTCTTCTCTCCCCGCCGACGTGAGAGCCTCACCAAACTCGCTCAGAGGGGAGAGTGCCCAGAAAACATTGAGACCGCGGAGAAAACTCGGGACCATTCAGGGGCATAGATTTAAAGTAATTGGTAGAAGGTTTAGAGGGAATTTGAGGGGAACTTTCTTTATCCAGAGGTTGGTGAGTGTCTGGAACTCACTGCCTGAAAGGGTGGTAGAAGCAGAAACCCTCAGCGCATTTAAAAAGTACTTGGATGTGCACTTGAAGTGCTGTAACCTACAGGGCTATGGACCTAGTGCTGCAGGGATTAGGCTGGATTGCTCTTTGTCGGCCGGCGCGGACACGATGGGCCAAAATGGCCTCTTTCTGTGCTGTAAATTTCTATTATTCTAAGATTTTATGACCATTCAGCTCCACACCTCATTACAGCCTTGGTCCAAACATGGACAAAACAGCTGAATTCCAGAAATGAGATGAAAGTGACTGCCCTTGACATCAAAGCAGCATTTGATCGAGTGTGGCATCAAGGAGTCCTAGTAAAATTGAAGTCAATGGGAATCATGAGGAAAACTTTCTGCTGTCTGGAGTCATACTTAGCACAAAGGAAGATAGTTGTGGTTCTTGCAGGCCAATCATCTCAGCCCCAAGACATCGCTGCAGGAGTTCCCCAGGGCAGTGTCCTAGGCCCATCCATCTTCAGCCTTCATCAATGATCTTCCCTACATCATAAGGTCAGAAGTGGGGATGTTCACTGCTAATTGCGCAGTATTTAGTTCCATTTTCAACTGCTCAGATAATGAAGCAGGCTATGCCCAGAAGCAGTAAATCCTGGACAACATTCAGGCTTGGGCTGATAAATGGCAAATAACATTCGCACCACACAAGTGCCAGGCAATGACCATCTCCAACAAGAGAGAGTATAACCACCTCCCTGTGACATTCAATCCCTGACCATCAACATCCTTGTGGTCACCATTGACCAGAATGTAACTGGACCAGCCACATAAATATTTTGGCTACAAGAGCAGGTCAGAGGCTGGGTATTCTGCAGTGAAAGATGCACCTTCTGACTCCCCAAAGACTTTCCACCATCTACAAGGCACAAGTCAGGAGTGTGATGGAATACTCTCCACTTGCCTGGATGAGTGCAGCTCCAACAATGCTCAAGAAGCTCAACACCATCCAGGACAAAGCAGCTCGCTTGATTGGCACCCCATCACCCCACCACCTTAAACATTCACTCCCTCCACCACCAGCGCACCATGGCTGCAGTGTGGACCATCTATAAGATACACTACAGCAACTCGCCAAAGCTTCTTCGACAGCACGTCCCAAACCAATGACCACTACCACCTAGAAGGACAAGGGCAACCGGCACATGGGAACACCACCACCTACAACTTTCCCTCCAAGTCACACACCATCCTGAATTGGAAATTTATCGCTGTTCCTTCATTGTCGCTGGGTCAAAATCCTGGAAGTCCCTCCCTAGCAGTATGTGGGAGTACCTTCACCACATGGTTCAAGAAGGCAGCTCAACACCATCTTCTCCAGGGCAATTAGGGTTGGGCAATAAATGTCAGCCTTGCCAACGATGTCCATATCCCATGAATGCATAAAAAACATTCTTAGTAATTGCGTTGGAATCATTACACCATTTGTTTCTATTTTGGGAAAAGCAAAATTTGCAACTAAGCTCAAAGGAAAGGGATAACATCTTATCATCATTCTTAGACTGAAGACAACCTTATATCCTGCTCGTAGTTCTGTTGGTTTTCATGTTCTCTCTGATATATAATCTCATGTTCATAGCCACTTGGTTTTCTCTGCAGTCACTGCCATTCACTCACAGTGTTAAATTCTCCCCAGTCATTTCAGAGAGCCCAGCCTTCGTGTATTCATCTAATGCTCAATTTTTTCCAAGGATTATTCATATATTACTTTAAACCAAGTATTTAAACTATAATTTGTTCAGAAAATTATGTGTGCATAGGATATTTTCAACAGAGAATCCAAGTTGGGCAACCTTATCATTGCAAGTCCCAATGCTGTTGACAAATTCCCAATTTTTCTGATGTGAATCCAACAATTTATCAGTCAAAACTATTGAAAACTTGCCATTTCTGCTTGATTTGGGAGACTTTGGTTCTACTTGGAGGTAATATTCCTTGATGAATTGATCCTTAATGAAGTCATGCCTCTGGAGTATTAGTTTAATTTCTATCTGAATCTGAACTAATCTTCCAGAAATTCTAATTACATATCAGTTGTGAGAATATTGAATGCTTCAGCAACTCAATTTTATTAAATTAAAGTTAGCAAAGTGTCTGTTATACTTAGTTAATTAATCAACATGCATTGCATGATTTCCTTCTTGAGACCTTGCTCGACAGTTTAAATTTATTCCCGGTGCCTCTGCATCTTTAACAAACTTAATTGTTGGTTAATATTCGCTGTTTTATTGTGGGTAAGGGGGAATGACATGAAAGCTGAAAGGTCAGCCTGCAT
Source organism: Pristiophorus japonicus (assembly GCF_044704955.1). NCBI lineage: Eukaryota > Metazoa > Chordata > Chondrichthyes > Pristiophoridae > Pristiophorus > Pristiophorus japonicus. The sequence continues at coordinate 84,842,784 of NC_091993.1, forward strand.
ACTACTGCAAATACTAAGTGGAATGCTGGAATGGGTTTTCTAAAAGCATTCATCATGTATAAAGTCAAACCAATGATGAATGATGGAAATGTGAACGACTCAGTCCGACTATACTAAAATGAAAATGGTTGCGAAAAATAAAAGAAAGAACTTGCATTTATATAGCACCTTTTTATAACCTCGGAGCGTCCCAAAGCATTTTACAGCCAATGAAGTACTTTTTGACGTGTCGTCACTGTTGTAATACAGGAAACGTGGCAGCAAATTTGCACTCAGCAAGGTCCTACAAACAGCAAAATGATAATGACCAGATAATCTATTTTTTTTAGTGAGAGGTAAATATTGGCCAGGAAACCGAAGAGTACTCCTTTGCTCTTAAGGCTTATGTGAGGAGGACTGCATAGCCTTTAGTATACTAATGAGCTTTCTCACAGAGCTGTTTAACATTGGGTTTCCCCTTGATTCTTCATGTATGAGTTCTCTATCCTAGTTGTGTAATTTGAAGCAGGGAGCCTCACAGAATGCTTGGAAAGTTGAAGGTTAACTCAGCACAAGCTACTTATCATCTCGTGGCTGCTTATAGGAAAGTGTAAAGCGATCTTGAGAACAGGTTATTTCCCCTCGTTGGGGAATGGCCATGGTGCAAGGGAGCTGAAGGGGATGCAGAAAAAAAGGAAAGTATGAAGAGTTAAGTGTGCCAGCTAAAGCCTTGTATAATCCAGTCATCATCTATCGTGACACAGAGCCATCAAAAGCATAACAAGAGGCCATGAATTTATGGCTGCACTCTGCTGCAATGATGCATTTATTTTGGTTCTTGAGCTAATCTTTCAAAGTTGGTTGATCATTTTCCCAGTAAGGATTGCCCTAACACAATTTAATTACTGCATTAATTCTAGGTTTTGTGTTACAAATGGCTGATGTTGTGTTCCAAGACATTAAACAGGAAATAAAGTGATAATCTCTCACAAGATTATCATTTTTCAGTGTAGGTTTCCAACTGTACCAAGTAAAGAATTATTGTACAGTACCAATGATTTAAGACTTACCATCCACCATACAGGCTTTAAAATCAGTTCACATTTTGTTTATCACAGGATACAATTTTATGACCAGAGAGGGGAAAGAGTTGGAATAGAATTAAATATTTTTGGTTCAGTTTTTTGACGTAGAAACTACTGAATTATACAATGACATCTAATCCCATCATCTCCATCACAGGCAAGGCCATCTCCGACCAATCCCACATATCTCTCATCATCCGCACCCCCTATCCTTTTCCAATTCCATTTCCTCCCAAGCCCAGCACTCTTCCCCCAAGTCACTTACAATTATACCCCACTGCCAATTGTCTAGTCTTTGGCCCTGCATTCACCACAATATCGCAGCTGTCAGTCTGCTCAACCACTCCCTCTCCTCTAACCTTATTTCCAGTAAAATCTTTACTCTGTCCTATCCTGGTCGTTCCCCTGGTATGGTCTCCATGTTCACTCTGTCAAGTCCAAGGAAGTCAGATTTGAGTGTATCTGGTGCCAAATATTACCAAATCTGTCTGGACCACATCAAGTGCTATTGAGCCTCACTGTCCTCTGCTAAAACCTCTCATTACTCCAGGATCATCCTGGTGAGCAAAGATAGACCCTTGCTTGTTTTCCACACAACCAACCATCTCCTCAAAACATTCTCCTCTACCCGCTCCACCCTCACCTTCAGTAACAGGTTCAACGAGCAGATGTTTCTGCTGCTTCCCCCTCCTTCACCTTGCTGGCTCAATTGTAAATGGTTCCCTTTCCACAGGTACTGGCCCTCTCCCTTTCAAACCTGCTGTCATCACCCACTCCTTAAAAAACCTACCTTTCACCATTATGTCTTTGAAAACTATTGCCCCTTCTCGAACCTCCTTTCTCTCCCCAATGTCCTTGAATGCGTCGTTGCCTCCCAAATCCATGGCCATCTTTCCTGCAATTCTATGTTTGAATGTCTCCAATCAGGTTTCTTCTCCTGCCACAGCATCAGAATGGTCCTGATCAAAGTCACAAATGAATAAAATCATCGGTAACTGATTGAATTGCCCAATCCCTCCTCGTCCTTTTTGATCTCTGTGTAGCTTTTCACGCAAGGATTCACACCATTCTCCTACTCCAACACCGATCCTCTGTTGTCCAGTGGAACTGCTCTCGCTTGGTCCGACTTTTATCTATCTGATTGTAGTCTGAGCATCTCCAGCAATGGCTTCTCTTCCTGCCCCACTCCCATACCTCCAGAGTCCCCCAAAGATCTACCCTTGATTCCCTTCTCTTCTCCATTGCCTTCAGTCGTCTGGACCTCATGCCCTGTAATTATTTTCGTAAATCCCACCCACTTCTCCACTTCTCTCTCCTTCTTTAAGACTCTCCTTAAATCCATTTCTTTGACCAAGCTATTGGTCACCCATCCTAATCCATCTCTCTTTGGCTCGTCATCCAGTTTTTGTCTGCTTGTGCTTCCGTGAATCACTTTGGGACTTTTTTTTTTAACATTAAAGACGCAACATAAATACAAGTTTTTATTGTTGTTCTGTGTGACAGAAACATTTTTCCCTTACTTTCCAAATACTTTTTAAAGGTGTTTGGTATTTATTTAATAAGACATCAAGCAAAGTATATACAGTATGATATCTGGGGGATCTCCCTTATCTTCTTTGTATATTGTAATAATCATTTATGTCGAGGGGAACAGATAGATAGGGGATCTGTTTAACATCTCATTTGAAAGATGGCACATCTGACAATACGGCAGTCCCGCTGTACTGTACTGAAGGGGTATGAGGGAAGAATTTGGGACAGAGACTGACCACGCTGCATTAGTGGAAAAAAATGCTGTTGGTAATAGAATAGATATGGGGATGTTATGTATTTATGCTTGGGGTCACCGTACATCAGGGGGCGCCACTGTCGGAGGTCATCGGGCTGTACGCGCGCATGCGTGGTCACTGGTATATAAGCACGGGTACCATGTCACGCGGGTTACTTTGGGCGCGAATAAAGTTGGATCAGGTTTACACCTGAAGCAGCTTACAGTAACAAGTCTTTTGAGCCATTACATTCAGTACAGGGGAGAAAGCTAAACTCAGGAAGTACGTTAAGATTCATCACTTCTTGACTTGGTCGGAGAGTCAGCCAGGGATGTTGAAGAAGTCAAGGCCAGAAACATGTAGGTGCTGGCAGGAGCCAGAGCGTTGCTTCAGTTTTGTCAACATTAACCTTGGGGAGCTTTTGGCCCATCCATGTCTTAATGCCCCCCACTTTAAGGGATCTATATTAAATATTAAATCTATTCATGATTTGCTATTTGTAATTGCTTCTTAAGATGTTTCAATTACGTCACATGTATTTTTTTCTAATGTCATTCATTCAGAGGTGCAAAGGCCATGTTAATTAGCAATTTGGTGCATTTCTATCAGCAAGGTTATATTTGGAGGACATATATGAAAGCTACAGGTTTTACATAAACAAATGGAAAATGGGTGCTATAATGCTACATAATCAGTAGTAGCAAGAAATAAAGCATTCTGTATTTGTGTGCGTCATTTTATGGAAATTCCAGTTCCCGTTCTTCTGATCAGCTGAACCGTAAAACCTAATGGATTGAATGACGAGACCTTTTGCCAAATGTATCCCACGACCTGGAATGAAGATAGAAGGTCACAGTTGTTACTGGTTTTACTGTAGCAACTGAAACAACCTATGCTTGAAGCTGGGTGGGAAATCATATTGAAATCCAGGTGAGTGCCTAGCCACATGATGTAGTTTCGCCCAGCAGTGGTAGCAAGGGCGTTTGCATTTTTGAGGCCTGCAGTACCAAATCTGCACCAGAATCCAAGGCCGAGAAACTCGATTGCGCCCAAAAACGGGTGGGCAATGGGAGGGGCACGCATTGCACCCAACTGTTAGCATTGTCCCAGGCAGCACGCAATATTTGTACTATCATCACTTGGGCATGCTCCCAGGGTTATTCTATGGCTGCACACCTATGTGGGGCGGCCGGATACCAGGTGCATTTAAAGGCAGCCAGCAGTCCTTGCAGGAGAGATGCACTCTGGCAGCAGACACCAGGGAAAACTTCTCAAGACAGAAATGGCTGCAGCAAGCACTGAGAGGGCACCAAGGTTCTCCAAAGCCGTCTTGGAGATCCTGGTACAGGTAGTGGACAGGAGGAAGGAGATCCTCTTCCTCCCTAGGGGCAACACCACCGCCGCCAGTGGGAAGACATCACAGAGGAAGTGAATATCATGAGCTTAGTTCCAAGGAGATGGCTGCAATGCTGAAATAAATTCAATGATATGACCGGACTGAATGGCCCACTTCTGTTCCTGTACTCCTGCTGGTGGTCACTGACCTTGTTTGTCTGTGTTGTGGCTTAGTTCCCTTATTTTCTTCTCCTGCGGAGTGGCTTTCTTGTTGGGAAGGGGAGTTGCAGTTATGCCCAGCTTTTTAAATTCAAATAATATAAAAGAAAGCTCATACTTAAATTAGCCTTGAATTAACAAAATGATTTAAGAAAAACTCCAGTGAAATGCATGTTTTGGCTGTTAACTTTGGGTACATAGGGGTAGAAATGAATTTGTGCCATCCTGCCTGTGCCTGAATGAGTAGGCTCGAGGCTCACCTGATGTTGGGCCTTGGTCTCATTTAAGTTACACTGGCGAGCTGCAGACACCTAATAGACAGCTTGCCAGGGAAGAGGATTTGAACTTTGGGCCGCTGCGATGCCAACAGTCCTCGGGTAAATGGTTAAAGAGGACCAGGTCTAGAGGAGAGTATCAGTTGGTAGCGATTGTGCTCGGGGGTGTGTGTGTGGGTGGGGGTGGGGGTGTTAGGGGGGCAGAGGCCGGGATCGAGTGGCTGGTAGGATGGGGAGCATTTATGTGACAGAATTAGACTGTATAATGCAGTTCAGAAGACTCACTGATAGATTGGCTTACCTTACTTGCGTAGCTGCCTCAACCTCTCTCAAACGTTGTCCTCAGCTCAGAATGGTACTTATATGGTCGTGGTGCATTAAAATAAGATCTTGATAAGATGTAAAGAAGCAATTCTTGAATTATTAATGGACTTCTGTTTCACTTCTGAGTAAATTCATTCAATATTGAACGCTTGTAATCATGTATTAAATGTCTGGCCTTTTTATTTTGTCTGCAGAGAAAGTGAAATGGTTCAGTATGAGACAATGTCTACATGAAGCACCTAGGGGGCTAAATTTGATAGCCAACTTGGTGCTGCCTGCTCATTTAAATGATTTTAGCATGCAGCCAGCACTAACCACGTGTTGAGTGGCTGCCTGCCTCAGCAGGGGGCCAGTATTGTGAGAGGTTAGCAGCAATTAAAGCTAGCCTGTACTACTTAAAGCCAGCCTGCACCTCTTAAAGGGGAGGTGCATTGTGGCTGGAGCAAGTGGTGGAAGTCATTGCGGAACTCATTATGATGTGGAAAAAGACTGAATAATGGCACAACATGACAGAGAGCGGGCTCCAAGATTTTACGATGCTGCACTGGAGGTCTTCGAGGAGGAGGTTAAGAGGAGGAGTGATGTACTTATTCCACAGGGGGCCAGGAGGTCTCCAGACAAACTCTTCAAAGGCAGTGGGAGCAGATAGTGGTCAATGCCAGGAGTCAAGACCCAAGGACCTGGATATAGTGCCGTAAGAAGTTCAATAACCTCACAGTGGTGGTCAAGGTCAGGTAATGTGTCTTCAAATGCCAGATTAGATGCAGGAAGAATGTTCCCGATGTTCGGGAAGTCCAGAACCAGGGGTCACAGTCTAAGGATAAGGGGTAAGCCATTTAGGACCGAGATGAGGAGAAACTTCTTCGCTCAGAATTTTCTATCACAGAAAGTTGTTGAGGCCAGTTCGTTAGATATATTCAAAAGGGAGTTAGATGTGGCCCTTACGGCTAAAGGGATCAAGGGGTATGGAGAGAAAGCAAGAATGGGGTACTGAAGTTGCATGATCAGCCATGATCATATTGAATGATGGTGCAGGCTCGAAGGGCCGAATGGCCTACTCCTGCACCTATTTTCTATGTTTCTATTACACGTAAAAAGGCAGATGGAGTACAATGTGGGAAAGTATGAAGTTATCCACGTTGGCAGAAAAAATAGAAAAGCAAATTATAAGTTAAATGGAGAAAAATTGCAAAGTGCGGCAGCACAGAGGGAGTCCTTGTGCATGAAACACAAAAAGTTAGTATGCAGGTACAGCAAGTAATCAGGAAAGCAAATGGAACGTTGGCTTTTATTGCAAGGGGGTTAGAGTATAAAAGCAGAGAAATCCTGCCACAACTGTACAGGGTGAGGCCACACCTGGAGTACTGCGTACAGTTTTGGGGGCCAAAATTCAGTGCAGCCAGAAAGCTGGTGGTGTTGAGGCCTTTTCCCCCCAATTAGCGCCGCAAAGTTTGTGGCGGCCATTGGATCCAAATTCAGCTTTTTGACCACAAAAAAGTGTTCCAGTTTTATTAGCCCTTCAAACCTGAAAGTTTACAGTCTCAATTGGGGCGTTATTCCCACGTGAAATTCACCCTTGGGGCGATGTGGCAGCTGCCACTGCAGCACTGGCACAAGGGACCGAACGTATTGGTGCTGCTTTGGATGGCCGCAGCTCTGCAAGAGTCGACGGAGAGTCTAAGTTATGTCATATCTGGTGGCTTTCAGACTGTGGCTACTCGCATGCAGTCTCAGCTGGATGCCTCTCCGAGACCTCAGTGTTGCCTGTGTGGCTGGGTCCACCACGGGTCATGGGGGACCTTCCAGTGTGACACCACAGCACCGACTGGCCTCCCTCATATTGGTGATGGTGGTATTGTGCCGCCCCTGGTGAGTTATTCAGGCTCTTCGGGCCCAGATACGGATGATGCGCTTCCTCCGGCTCGCAGCATTCCTGGCTCCAGACCTGTCACTCCACCAGTGCCTCCATGCATGGCCTCACCCGAGCCAAGTCAGATGGAACCCTCCCAGGAGGGTGTTGACCAGTCTCCAGCCGGCCCTTCCAGTCCCAAAGGGCATCCTAGAAGGACATCTGCAGCTTCCACACAGGGAACACAACAGCCTTCCCAGACCCATGAGGCAGCCACAGGGGAGATACTAAGGTGAAGTCGCAGGTTAGGCACACGTAAGATCATCATAGGCAGTCCCTCGAAATCAAGGATGACTTGCTTCCACTCTAAAAGTGTGTTCACAGGTGGCTGAACAGTCCAATGCGGGACCTACAGTCTCTGTCACAGGTGGGGCAGACAGTGGTTGAAGGAAAGGGTGGGTGGGGAGTCTGGATTGCCGCATGCTCCTTCCGCCATCTGCGCTTGGTTTCAGCATGAGACGAGTCTTGAGATGCTCAGCGTCCTCCCGGATGCTCTTCCTCCACTTAGGCTGATCTTGGGCCAGGGATTCCCAGATGCCGGTGGGGATATTGTACTTTATCAAGGAGGCTTTGAAGGTATCCTTGAAGCATTTCCTTCGCCTTGCTTGCCGTGCCGAGGCTCCGAGAAGAGCGCTTGCTTTGGGAGTCTCGTGTCAAGCCTGCGGACGTTGTGGCCCGCCCAATGGAGCTGGTCAAGCGTGGTCAATGCTTCCATGCTGCAGATGTTGGTCTGAACGAGAACACCGACGTTGGTGCGTCTGTCCTCCCAATGGATTTGCAGGACCTTGCGGAGGCAGCGCTGATGCTACTTCTCCAGCGCTTTGAGGTGTCTGCTGGAAATAGTCCACATTTCTGAGCCATATAGGAGGGCGGGTATCACTACTGCCCTGTAGACCATAAGCTTGGTGCCAGATTTGAGGTTCTGGTCTTCAAAAACTCTCTTCCTCAGGTGACCGAAGGCTGCGCTGGCACACTGGAGGTGGTGTTGGACGCTGTCATCGATGTCTGCCCTTGATGACAGTAGGCTCTCGAGGTATGGAAAATGGTCCACGTTGTCCAAGGCCTCACCATGGATTTTGATAATCGGGGTTCAGTGCTGTGTGGCGGGGTCAGGTTGTTGGAGGACATTCGTCTTATGGATGTTTAGTGTAAGGTCCATGCTTTCGTACCCCTCGGTGAAGGTGTTGACGATGATTTGGAGTTTGGCCTCCGAGTGTGCGCAGACGCATCGTCTGCATACTGTGATTCGATGACAGAGAATGGGACGACCTTAGATCTAGCCTGGAGGTGGCGGAGATGGATCAGATTCCCATTTGTTATTGCTCGGAATGCTGAGCTGAGGTGACGTTTCCAGTCTGAGCCCCTGGATTGAGATTTCTGTTTTCTCTCTGTAAATCTCACTGCCACGAGAGTTAGCAGTGACCCACACCGCTGCAAGACCTCCCGGGCCGAATCTATGTTGGGGCGGCCAGCGGAGCCCAAAGCGTCGGCCATTCGATATTGACAAATGGCCACCGCAAACGGGCAGTAACGGTCCTTCCTGGGACCGTGAATTTCGGGCCCTTGATCTTCGTATTTAAGGAAGGATATACTTGCTTTGCAGGCTGTTCAGCGAAGGTTCACTCGGTTGATTCCGGAGATGAGGGGGTTGACTTATGAGAATAGGTTGAGTAGGTTGGGCCTATACACATCGGAGTTCAGAAGAATGAGAGGTGAACTTATTGAAACATATAAGATAATGAGAGGGCTCGACAAGGTGGATGCAGAGAGGATATTTCCACTCATAGGGGAAACTAAAACTAGGGGATATAGTCTCAGAATAAGAGCTCGCCCATTTAAAACTGAGATGAGGAGGAATTTCTTTTCTGAGGGTTGTAAGTCTATGGAATTCTCTGCCCCAGAGAGCTGTGGAGGCTGGGTCATTGAATATATTTCAGGTGGAGATAGACAGATTTTTGAGCGATAAGGGAGTAAACATAGAAACATAGAAAATAGGTGCAGGAGTAGGCCATTCGGCCCTTCGAGCCTGCACCACCATTCAATAAGTTCATGGCTGATCATTTCCTCAGTACCCCTTTCCTGCTTTCTCTCCATACCCCTTGATCTCCTTAGCCGTAAGGGCCATATCTAACTCTCTCTTGAATATATCCAATGAACTGGTATCAACAATTCTCTGCGGCAGGGAATTCCACAGATTAACAACTCTCTGAGTGAAGAAGTTTCTCCTCATCTCAGTCTTAAATGGCCTATCCCTTATCCTAAGACTGTGTCCCCTGGTTCTGGACTTCCCCAACATCGGGAACATTCTACCCACATCTAACCTGTCTCGTCCCGTCAGAATCTTATATGTTTCTATGAGATCCCCTCTCATCCTTCTAAACTCCAATGTATAAAGGCCCAGTTGATCCAGTCTCTCCTCATATGTCAGTCCTGCCATCCCGGGAATCAGTCTGGTGAACCTTCGCTGCACTCCTTCAATAGCAAGAATGTCCTTCCTCAGATTAGGAGACCAAAATTGAACACAATATTCCAGGTGAGGCCTCACCAAGGCCCTGTACAACTGCAGTAAGACCTCCCTGCTCCTATACTCAAATCCCCTAGCTATGAAGGCCAACATACCATTTGCCTTCTCCACCGCCTGCTGTACCTGTATGGCAACTTTCAATGACTGATGAACCATGACACCCAGGTCTCTTTACACCTCCCCTTTTCCTAATCTGCCACCATTCAGATAATATTCTGTCTTCGCGTTTTTGCCCCCAAAGTGGATAACCTCACATTTATCCACATTATACTGCATCTGCCATGCATTTGCCCACTCACCTAACCTGTCCAAGTCACCCTGCAGCCTCCTAGTGTCCCCCTCACAGCTCACACCGCCACCCATTTTAGTGTCATCTGCAAACTTGGAGATATTACACTCAATTCCTTCATCCAAATCATTGATGTATATTGTAAATAGCTGGGGTCCCAGCACTGAGCCCTGTGGCACTCCACTAGTCACTGCCTGCCATTCTGAAAAGAACCCGTTTATCCCAACTCTCTGCTTCCTGTCTGCCAACCAGTTCTCTAGCCACGTCAGTATATTACCCCCAATACCATGTGCTTTGATTTTGCACACCAATCTCTTGTGCGGGACCTTGTCAAAAGCTCTTTGAAAGTCCAAATACACCACATCCACTGGTTCTCCCTTGTCCACTCTACTAGTTACATCCTCAAAAAATTTCAGAAGATTTGTCAAGCATGATTTCCCCTTCATAAAACCATGCTGACTTGGACCAATCCTGACACTACTTTCCAAATGCGCTGCTATTTCATCCTTAATAATTGATTCCAACATTTTCCCCACTACTGATGTCAGGCTAACCGGTCTATAATTACCCACTTTCTCCCTCCCTTTTTAAAAAGTGGTATTACATTAGCTACCCTCCAGTCCATAGGAACTGATCCAGAGTCGATAGACTATTGGAAAATGATCACCAATGCATCCACTATTTCCAGGGACACTTCCTTAAGTACTCTGGGATGCAGACTATCAGGCCCCGGGGATTTATCGGCCTTCAATCCCATCAATTTCCCTAACACAATTTCCCGCCTAATAAGGATATCCTTCAGTTCCTCCTTCTCACTAGACCCTCGGTCTCCTAGTATTTCCGGAAGGTTATTTGTGTCTTCCTTCGTGAAGGCAGAACCAAAGTATTTGTTCAATTGGTCTGCCATTTCTTTGTTCCCCATTATAAATTCACCTGAATCCGACTGCATGGGACCTACGTTTGTCTTTGCTAATCTTTTTCTTTTCACATATCTATAGAAGCTTTTGCAGTCAGTTTTTATGTTCCCTGCAAGCTTCCTCTCGTACTCTATTTTCCCCTTTTTAATTAAACCCTTTGTCCTCCTCTGCTGAATTCTAAATATCTCCCAGTCCTTGGGTTTGTTGCTTTTTCTGGCTAATTTATATGCCTCTTCCTTGGATTTAACACTATCCTTAATTTCCCTTGTTAGCCACGGTTGAGCCACCTTCTCCGTTTTATTTTTACTCCAGAAAGGGCTGTACAATTACTGAAGTTCATTCACGTGATCTTTAAATGTTTGCCATTGCATATCCACCATCAACCCTTTAAATATCATTTGCCAGTCTATTCTAGCCAATTCACGCCTCAAACCATCGAAGTTACCTTTCCTTAAGTTCAGGACCCTAGTTTCTGAATTAACTGTGTCATTCTCCATCTTAATAAAGAATTCTACCATGTTATGGTCGCTCTTCCCCAAGATGCCTCGCACAACAAGATTGCTAATTAGTCCTTTCTCATTACACATCACCCAGTCTAGGATGGCCAGCTCCCTAGTTGGTTCCTCAACATATTGGTCTAGAAAACCATCCCTAATACACTCCAAGAAATCCTCCTCCACCGCATTGCTACCAGTTTGGTTAGCCCAATCTATATGCATATTAAAGTCACCCATGATAACTGCTCTACCTTTATTGCATGCATCCTAATTTCTTGTTTGATGCCCTCCCCAACCTTACTACTACTGTTTGTTGGTCTGTACACAACTCCCACTAGCGTTTTCTGCCCCTTGGTATTCCTTAGCTCCACCCATACTGATTCCACATCATCCAAGCTAATGTTCTTTCTTATTATTGAATTAATTTCCTCTTTAATCAGCAATGCCACCCCGCCTCCTTTTCCTTTCTGTCTATCCTTCCTAAATGTTGAATATCCCTCGCTGTTGAGTTCCCAGCCTTGGTCACCCTGGAGCCATGTCTCCTTGATGCCAATTACATCATACCCGTTAACTGCTATCTATGCAGTTAATTCGTCCACCTTATTCCGAATACTCCTTGCATTGAGGCACAGAGCCTTCAGACTTGTCTTTCTAACACACTTTGTCCCTTTAGAATTTTGGTGTAATGTGGCCCTTTTTGCTTTTTGCCTTCGGTTTCTCTGCCCTCCACTTTTACTTTTCTTCTTTCTATCTTTTGCTTCTGCCCCCATTCTACTTCCCTCTGTCTCCCTGCATAAATTCCCATCCCCCTGCCATATTAGTTTAACTCCTCCCCAACAGCACTAGCAAACATTCCCCCTAGGACATTGGTTCCGGTCCTGCCCAGGTGCAGACCGTCCGGTTTGTACTGGTCCCACCTCCCCCAGAACCGGTTCCAATGTCCCAGGAATTTGAATCCCTCCCTTGTGCACCACTCCTCAAGCCATGTATTTCTGCGCTATCCTGTAAAGGGTTATGGGGGGCGGGCAGGGAAGTGGAACTGAGTCCATGATCAGATCAGCTATGATATTGAATGGCGGAGCAGGCTCGAGGGGCCAAGTGGCCTACTCCTGCTCCTATTTCTTATGTTTTTCTGTCTTTTTTGCCAAGCGTAAGAATTTCACAGGCATTTGCTGGGCAGAAGGTGGGAAAATAGCCCAACTCTTCATCCACAGAGGCCCTTTTCCTGAGGATGCGTGAAATCCGTGTTTTGGTACATGTGCAGTGCATCCCGAAACCCGGAACTTGCGCGGCCCCTACCGGCGCTTGTACACCTCGTACGCGCCCGTAGAGGCTGTATATTACGGCCCAATGTCTTTCCCAGCCTCTTCATCTCCCCTTGTTATCCATCCGTCTTTACCCAGCCCTTTGTCTTTCTGAGATTCCTGCGCCATTTTTGTTGCCTTCTTGATCCCCTTACCTTCCCCAGCACCTTCTGCACCTGTTGCAGATTCCTGATCTTCCCTCCTACTGAAGTTCTTTTCCCATTTTTCCTTCCCCTGTACCCATGTACCAGCTCTTGATTCTTTATCAGAAGGAAAGGATTTTTTTTTAATTGAAAAATCGATTGAGATTGCTTGTTAAAGGATATTATCACATGGAAAAATAAAAAATAAAACAGAAAAGTCTAATGAATACAATTGGTCAAACCAAAATCATGCAACATGGATACTTTGTGGATTTGTGTTTTATGGCAGTTGGGATATTTGTGTTGTGAACAACAACTGCACATAAGAGATAGACCAGTAATGGCAGGGCTGTACTGCAGGCATGCTGTCAAGGAATAACAATTTTACAGTTTGTGCTCCAGCATATATAAACTGTAGCTCCCTCTATGACAGCAGTCAAAAGATTAGTTGATCTCATGGGACATAATTACTATTCCTAGTAAAGGTATTACACCGGCAGCATTATTCCAAAAACATTATCATTTGTTAACAAGTCACTCATACCTTCTGTTATAATTACTTTGTTGTAAAATATATAATTACTTTTTGTTCTGATTTGAAGTTATGACATTTTAAAAATTAAATGAGATGTATTTAAATAGAGAAGCATCCAACTTTGAATGCTTTTGTCACATCAGATATTGAACAATCCCCAGATGATTTATCTTAATAATTTAATCAAGCTCCAGTCCTGCTTTCCATTGTGATGATAATTATAATGAACAAAGCTTCTGCTCGAAATCAATTTGCTAGTACTGTTTCATAATCAATATAAATGAAGAAAACAGGCACATACCATGATGGCTATTAAATGCTTACTCACTTAGGATACTAATGAGTTTTGTTGAACAGTTGGAGTTTATGTCTCATAACTTTTGTTAAATTTCAGTCGGAGCCACTCACTGAAGTTCTTTTGTACAAAAGCTTTGTGTCGCTGATCTCCTGTGTATTTAGTTGGGAACATACAGGGGAATAAAATTAAAGTGGGAGTTCCACCATCAGTTATTTATTTAGAAAGTAAATCTGTCATCTCCCTCTCCCGCATCCCTAAAGTGATTGTTTATAAAGTTCAAAGTCTGGTGTGATCAGAGGTGCTACACTATTGGATTATTTCCACTTTTCTTACTGTGGACTCTTTGGTACATGTCTTAGATCACTCTCATAGGTGAGTCCCAACTCCCTGCCTTCAGCAATGTTTTCACAAGCCTTAATGTTTGGCGAAGGTTTCAGTAGCACACCCAGAATAATGAACAGCAAAATTGTTTTGTGAACTGATTGTAGCTGACTGATTGTGACCTTCCCTTTTGGAATCCGTGCTGACTATTGTTTGTATATTTTTGGATTCTACGAGGTCGAAATTGCCCCTTTCTATTATGGGCTCAATGTTCCCCATGATTTGCGCCGTTTTTTTGAGCAAGCTGCGTTTTTTGGCCTAAGGTTCAGCCGGACCTCCAACAGGCAGCCTGGCACTCGCTCTTGGGTACCGGGGCACTTAGCCTGGCTGAAACCCTCCCTGGTGGCCCAGTGGATGCCACTAATGTGGCTGCAGAGTTCGCAGCAGCCCTCCCCTTTAATTGAAGAACACTGCCCTGACTGAAGAAAAAGGTTGAAGAGCTGAATTTTGCTCTCGTCTCTGCTCCATGACTTGGGGCAGGGAAAAATCTATTGTTTGGTCTTTGTCTCACTTATGTCTTAAATATTATCTTAAACTTTATTATGTTGTGTTCGCTATTGCCTAGATGTTCCCTTACACTTACCTTTCTTATCTGTTCTGGTTTATTTCCCACTATTAGGTCCAACAGTAATTCCTCCCTTGTTGGTCTTCTTACATACTGGGTAAGATAGGAGTCTTGTATACACTAAAAACTCTATTTCCTTTTCATTATCTTTCATTACCTCGTCTTCACAATTTATTTGCGGTTAGCTCAAATCTCCTATGATTATTATTCGGTGGGCTGGATTTTCTACTTTGCTGTTTTCGGGGCAAAAGTGGAGGCAGGGTGGGAAATTTACTGCCCGATTAATGTTTGCAATTAATGGATTAATTTTCGTTATTTAGGCTCTGCACCAGGGACGCAGCGCGAAGGGAGGCGTTGTTCGACTTTTGTGGCGCGAAGACGGGAACCTCGCCAATGGAAGTGCGGGGCTGGGAGCGCTCCAAGAGAGGCTTTGGGAGGGGAAGAAAATCACAAAAACATTCAAATAACATTGCCAACACCCTTACAACGCAAATTGGCAAAAAAAAAGAATAAAAACTAGAACTTACCTTTTTTGCAGTTTATCCACCTCACCGCCGCCGGCAGGGCTGGACTGCTGTGTTTTCCCTGGCGGTCATCACGGGGCACATTTCGGGGCGTACGGGTCGGGTGCAAGTCGAAACCCACAGCGGTGTCGCAAGGAGAGCCATTGCACACCCGATGAAGCTCGCATCAGCGGTGCCCGCCACAAAACCCGACCGGAGGATTGCAACCCGACGAAAAAGAGCTCCATCCCATTTTTCGCCGCGGAGGGTCAAAAGTTCTGAAAATCCAGCCCATATATATTCTTTCATCATTTCATAGATTTGCTTGCATATTTCATCCTCCACTTCCCTTCCACCAGTGGTCTGTAGAATACTCATATTAGTATGATCGATCCCTTCTTATCCTTTACCTCAACCCATATGGATTCTGTTTCTATTGTATTGTTAATTATGTCCCTTTTTTCTACTTTCATTGTAGGGGTACAAAGGAGGCTTCTCTCCCTCAAAGTGGACTAACTGATATAGTTAATGGACACCTGCCCGTCTGTTGGGGTTAAAAGGAAAGATTCTTTTCCCCGGGGTGGATTAACTGATATAGATAATTGAAGCCTTGCCCAGCTCCCACTGTATAACGACCACGGAAGTAAACAAACAAAACCTCAAGTTTACCGGTTTTATTACGAGCAACTCACGATAAGATTCAGCCTAAATCCTCCGAAATACAAAAGGTTTCAAGTACAATTTATACAGGTTTTGGAGAGGAGCACCCTCCTACAAAATCCTCGATAGATCTAATTTTATCAGCAAAGCTACATTGATTTGTCGACTCTTATCAAACTGTCTCTGAGTGGTATATGCAATTGTCCATCTTCTATGGTGTTGTTCCCTGACTTGCACTTTGTCACAGTATAATAGGTGCCTAAACTGGCTTCCTTATCTCTTCCTCAGAGACTTCTGATCAAGAACTGCTGATTTTGCTGTTTAAGTATTAAGAGGTTACGGATTCAGTTTAATGCGTTAAACATTTGTGCTATACCTACATAAGCAAGTGTTACATATATAGGCAATTATACAGACCCTCCTAATACTATAAGTTCACTACCTTCAGCATAATTCTGACCACCTATTTGCAACTCTTACAATTTATCCCTTACAGTCATTATGTTATTTTTAATTAGTACAGCTATCCCACTTCCTTCGTCTTTCCCTATGCTTTCTAAATATGTTAGAACATGCAATATTTAACTGCGAGTCCTGTGCTTTATGTAGCCATGTTTCAATTATCCCTACACTTGATCAGCTCCGCTGGGCAGGCCACATTGTTCGCATGCCAGACACGAGACCCCCAAAGCAAGCGCTCTACTCGGAACTCCCACAAAAACTGCCTCAAAACTGCCACCACGCTCATGGACTACAGGGCTGTAGTAATACCCGCCATCCTGTATGGCTCAGAAACATGGGCCATGTACAGCAGACACCTCAAATCGCTGGAGAAATACCACCAACGATGTCTCCGCAAGATCCTACAAATCGCCTTGGAGGACAGGTACACCAACATTAACGTCCTCATCCAGGCCAACATCCCCAGCATTGAAGCACTGACCACACTTGATCAGCTCCGCTGGGCATGCCACATAATTCGCATGCCAGACACGAGACTCCCAAAGCAAGTTCTCTACTCGGAGCTCTTTCACGGCAAACGAGCCAAAGGTGGGCAGTGGACAACGTTACAAGGACACCCTCAAAGCCTCCCTGATAAAGTGAAACATCCCCACTGACACCTGAGAGTCCCTGGCCAAAGACCGCCCTAAGTGGAGGAAGTGCATCCGGGAGGGCGCTGAACACCTCGAGTCTCGTCGCCGAGAGCATGTAGAAACTAAGCGCGTGCAGCGGAAGGAGCGTGCAGCAAACCAGTCCCACCAACCCCTTCCCTCAACGACTATCTGTCCCACCTGCGACAGAGACTGTGGTTCTCGTATTGGGACTTTTCAGCCACCTAAGAACTCATGTTAAGAGTGGAAGCAAGTCTTCCTCGATACTGAGGGACTGCCGTGATGGAATGATCACTACCACATCTGGGGCTGGATTTTCGGCTTTTGAGATTTTGGGCCGTTAATGATGGCCGGGCGGTCCTGATAACGCCTGGAAAAAGTTTGCGCCTCCGCCTGTAAAATTCGACAGAAAATGAGTTTCAATGATCTATGCTATATCAGGCATTACACACCTCTGCTTGGCCGTCCAACTGAAAATTGTGGCACTAAAAAGATCTACAGTTTGCGCATGTGCAGATGGGCTCGAAATTTCCCGAGCCCAGGTGAAACTTTAGGATGTGCTGATTTTGTTTGCGCATGCGCAGATGCACTGGCCCACTTCACTCACAGCGGAAGAGATGGCGCAGCAGGAGGGACGGCAGAGAGCACGCCACTTCTATGCAATGGCCGCTGAAGCCCTAGTTCAGGCCATTGAGAGAAGTTGGCCTGCACTGCATCTAGTGGGAGGAAGGAGGCCTGTGCCAAGGGTGATCAAAGGGAGGGAGATAGCGCTGGAGGTGTCAGCGGCAGACACGGTGGCTAGAACTGCCACCCAATGCCGCAAAACATTTAACGACCTCACGAGTGTCGTCAGGGTGAGTACCCTTTACATTAATGGACCCCTGCCATGGTTGCAAGATCACTGACTCACACAATGTTAAATCTTTGACGGAGCTGCCCCTTCTCGATGTGTTCCAGGCCATGGTTTGGGTTGTTGAAGCCACCTGAAAGCTGGAGGCTCACTTCACCAGCCATGCCCTCTGCATTCAGGTTGTACGTACCCTCTTGTCCCCTAATCATTGTGATCCCACCTCGCACTCTCCTTCCACTGTTGATATGCGTTGGCCAAACGTCACCCTGAGCCGCTATGCTAGCTGGCTCTCTCCTCCGCCCAGTTTTTCCAGATGCTCAGTCAGCAGCCACACAGGTTGTACTGAACACATTTGCAATTCCTGACAGTGGCAGCTATTCTACTATGGAAGGCACATGTGGCACAAGAGGAGCTGCACACTTTCTCAACCCTTCTTCTTGCTCTTATTGCAGGCAAAGTTCGCGCATAATCAGAGGGAGCAGTATTGGACCATAGGCGGAGAGCCTGATGTGCAGTACCTCACCAAGGTGGAGCAGCGAGTGTTGGCCGTCCTGGGCACCACAGTTCGCGCGGTGGCTGGTAGCGAGGCTGAGCCCCCTTCGGGTAGTGACGGTATGTGAATGGCATATGCGATTGCTGTGACTTCCTTGCTCCCTAATATCAAGTGACCTAGCTCATTACATATACATATCTAATGCCACCTTCCTCTTATCTACCTGCCCCCTCCCCTGCTGCCAATCAAAACATCTGTTGCTTTGTGCTTATAGATGACCAGCCAGAAACGCAGCAGCCTTCCCGTGAGCTGTCGACATCTGGGCATGAGGGATATGAAGGAGGGGACGACAGTGTGATCCCTGAGCGTGAGACTCCATCAATCCCACCATGTGGGGAAGGAGGCAGAGGGGTTTGACGACCCTGAGGCTCTTGGCCCCAATGGTCCACAGCAACGGCCAGCGGGAGGGGAAGCTCGGAGGTCAGCTCCCCAGAGGGTGAGTCTGCACAGTAGTCCTGCTCAGTAGGCGTGGACCTGGATTTGGTAGCTATGTCCAGGGAGAACACTGAAATGCACCCTGACCTCATGGGTGCATTGGGTAGAGTCCCGCTGAGCATAGACGCACTTATTGTGAGTGTGGTGGAGGCAGCCTCACGCATTGCCCTTGCATCTGAGGACTCCAGTGAGGCTTTCCTTGCCCGCTCACAGAGGCAGATGGATTCCAGCAGTGATTGTGGAGTCCTAAAGGGGATGGCGCATGTTGTGTATGCATGCCTGTTTACTGTGTGATGTCTGTAACACTGTTATGCCACATTGAATGTACCCTTATACTGTACACACCTTACCGCTTGAGACCTAGGGGTTGCCTGCACATGGCAGGTAACCCAGTATAAAAGGGAACACACAGCTTGTTGTCGTCACTCAGGACCTGCAAATAAAGGACTACAGGTCTAGACAGTTTAAGTATCATACCCTGCCTCGTGGAGTCATTACTAAAGGTGCCTACATATACCACAGCGCATGTCATGGGTGATGTGGCAGCAGCGATCACATTGCAGGCACAAGCCATGCTCCAGCTAGATGATGTTATGCGATCACTGACTGCTGCCGTGCTTTCCATGTTCCCCACTGTCCAACGGGGAAGTGACGGTGCCGACGCAGGCCAGCAAGTTGTGGTCACACATCATGCTCAGCCCCATATGAGTGGCAGTGGTCCCCAGGAAATGGAAGGTGCTTCCTCAAGATAACGGCATTCTGGCTCCCACCACTGCCGCTCCGACTTTGCACCCAACGCGGTCCACTCCCGAGCCTTCAGACTGCTGCCGCTGATGCCGAGGCAGAGGAGTCCACAGACGGGCCTTCCAGGCTCAGAGCTGTTCCAGGGCATCCTCGTAGGGTGTCTGTACTGTCTGGCCCACTAACACAGCAGCCCTCAAGCAGCCTTGCTGTAGCCACTGATGCCTCATTGAGGAGGAGCAGCAGGCATGGGAAGGGGTAAGGTAGGGTGAGGAAAAGCTCAGGGAAAGTCGGAGTAAGTTGTAGGACCACATTGTGGGGATGCACTGAAAATTGTTAATGCCGCCTGTAAATAGTTACGGTAAGTTGCTGCACTTCATTATTGCAGGACGTTGTATAGCGTATGGATTTTTTTTGGGGGGGGGGGTTATCTGTTTGTTCCAGTAAAATGTTACTTTGACTGTTTGCCATTGGTGTCTTGTGCATCATTCCAAAGTTCACTGGAGATGTGCCATTATGGTGGCACATAGCGTGTCCATTATTAGCTGCATCCCTCAGCATCCTCCATTCAAGAGAACCGACCCATTATGAGCTGCCGACGTGCGGCTCTTGGTCCGGCAGCATCTTCATGCAGCCTCCCCCGTGGATGGTGTGGCTGTCCATTCGGGGCTTCGCCAGGCTCCTCTTTGTTGCCTTCTTCCTCCTGAGATGGGGCTGCAATCCCCACTGGCAATGCCTGGCCCCTCATGATGGCCAAGTTGTGCAGCATGCAGCACACCACAATTCATTCTGAGACCTGTTGAGGGGAGTATTAGAGGCTGCATCCAGAGCTGTGCAGGCATCAGAAATGCTGCCTGAGCACCCCTGTTGTCTGTTGCATGATGTGGCAGGTGGCCGTTTGGCTCTCATTGAAGTGCTACTCCACTTTTCTGGGAGGGTTGTAGAGGGGGGTCTTGGACCAGCTGGCTAGTCCATATCCTTTGTCCCCGAGCAGCCAGCCACGCCGTTCCCTTGGTGACCGAAAGAGTTGAGAGACAGTGCTCTCACGCAGGATGAAAGCATCCCTGGATAGTGGGCATTCACTGCGAGGATGCACTGCGTGTGGTCACACACCAGCTGCATGTTTAGGGAGTGGTATCCCTTTCTGTTTATGAAAATCTCTGCATTGTTTAATGGTGCTCGCAAAGTAACTTGTGTGCAATCAATGGCTCCTTGAAGCCTCAGGAAGCCCGCAATTCTGCCAAATCCACTGCCCACTCATTCTGGCTCTCCCTGCTCATTGAGAACATTATGAAGTGCATTCTGTGGGCGTTCAGAGCCTTTGTGACCTTGCAAATGCAGCGATGTATTGAGAGGATTTGCTCCAAATCCTCGGATTCCGGAGAGGGAGCGCGATCCAGGTGCAGTGAAGAGGTCCAGGAGGTTCTTGGCACTGCGGAGAGGTCCGATAGGTGGGTCCAGGTTGTTCTCCGTGCAGGTTTGTGCTTTAGGAGGTGGGAAATGCACCCGCGATTAGGGCCAGGGGGTAAGTTAAGCTTAAACATAAACTTAAATGGCGGTGGAGGAATGGAATGGGGGAGAGAGGGTGTCGGATGGCTTTGGATGGCCATGGGTAAAGATGTTCAGCGGAGCTCCCTAGGGAGCTGCCACCCAGGCATCATCTTGGTGTCATCGTTGGAGTGGAACTAAACTATAGAACCAATGGGCACCTGGTCAACCTTCGCCACCTCCAGGCTAGAACCAAGGTCGTCCCATCCTCTGTCATTGAATTACAGTATGCGGACGATGCTTGTGTCTCTGCACACTCGGAGGCTGAACTCCAAGCCATCATCAATACCTTCACCAAGGTGTATGAAAGCATGGGCCTTACGTTAAACATCTGTAAGACAAAGGTCCTCCACCAACCTGACCCCGCCACACAGCACTGCTCCCCGGTCATCAAAATCCATGGCATCCTTGACAACATGGACCATTTTCCATATCACAGGAGCCTATTATCAGCAAGGGAAGACATCGATGACGAGGTGCAACACTGCCTCCATTATATCAGCACAGCCTTCAGTCACCTGAGGAAGAGAGCGTTTGAAGACCAGAACCTCAAATCTGGCATCAAGTTTATGGTCGATAGGGCATTAGTGATACCCGCCCTCCTATATGGCTCAGAGACGTGGACCATATATAGTAGACACCTCAAATTGCTGGAGAAATACCACCAGTGCTGCCTCCGCAAGATCTTGCAACTCCACTGGGAGGATAGATAAACCAACGTCAGTGTTCTCGATCAGGCCAACATCCCCAGCATTGAAGCACTGACCACGCTCGACCAGCTCCGTTGGGCAGGCCACATCATTCGCATGCCTGACACAAGACTCCCAAAGCAAGCGCTCTACTCTGAACTCCTACACGGCAAACGAGCCCCAGGTGGACAGAGGAAACATTTCAAGGACATCCTCAAAGCCTCCTTGATAAAGTGCAACATCCCCACCGACACCTTGTAGTCCCTGGCCAAAGACCGCCCTAAGTGGAGGAAGAGCATCCGGGAGGGCACTGAGCACCTCGTCGCCGAGAGCATGCAGAAAACAAGTGCAGGCAGCAGAAGGAACATGCGGCAAACCAGACTCCCCAACCATCCTTTCCTTCAATGATTCTCTGTCCCACCTGTGACAGAGACTGTAATTCCCATATTGGACTGTACAGCCACCTGAGAACTCACTTTTAGACTGCCTATGATGATGATGTATTGAGAGATGCTGCATATGTCCCCTGCTGCAGCCTGGAAGGAGCCGGAGTCATAGAAGGCCAGTGTCACAGTCACCTTCATTGTGACGGGCAGCGCAGTTATGTTGGCACTGAAAAGCTGTAGTTCTTCCCGTAGGAGATGGCATATCTCTGTCAGCACTTCTTTTCACAAGCGTAGCCTTCTCACACACTGCTCCTCAGAGAGCTGGAGGGATGAGTGTTGGTGCCTGTAAACCCATGGGGTGTAAGCTCTCCTTCCCAGACGTCTTCGGCCTCTCCTCATCCGTGGGCCGACATGGCCAAGAGCCATTCTTCTATCTTGACGGCGCCTATCAATAGTATGGAGCATGATACACTGGTGAACTAGTAATGTTCTCATTAATTTATTTCACTGAAGTTTTAAGGACACTGTAATGGCAGATAAACCTATCGCTTTAAAGTCTGAGCTTTATCTGGCGTGGCTTGCGCAAACGTTGCAGTCAATGTATCCAGCGATTTGCGATCGTCCTCCCTCAATTTAAAGATGCGGTAAATATCGCCTATTTGACCATGGGACTGACTGGTTTTTCAGGCATCACTTGGGGCAGACGTTTAGTGCGGCGTTAGCACCTAATTTAGCTGCTGGGGCGCTAGTGGAATGTTGCACAACAATTGATGTCATGATATTGAAACCACGGGGCGGTAAGTTTTTGCACCGCCGCAAACTCTGAGCCGAATTTGCCGACTGGGCGGTAAAAGCTGCCGCCTGCCGTTAGACACCCTTTACCACCCCTCCGGGCTCTAACAGAGGTGCAAACGAGTCAAAAATCCAGCCCCTGGTTCCTCACTATGAATTATTGCCTCTAGTTCCCATATTTTGTTTCAGATGCTGTGTTCAATGCTGTACAAGCAATTTAATTTGTTTTTATTAATCATTCCTCTTTATTTTTAATAGTTATTTTGTACTTTTGTTCTTTCACTGTATCTGGTCCCTGAACATTTGTGTTCCCTTTATTCCTTACCTTTGTCTGACCTTTACTCTTATCGCCTATTTCTTTTATCTTCAGGCTTATTCTATTTTCACCAGATCGCGACAACCCTCCCCGCCATCGCCTCCAACCCCCGTCCTATTAATTTAAAGTTTTATCCGCACCCTATTTATCCTTTCTGCTAGGATTCTGGCTCCATTCCGATTCAAGTGGAGCCCATCCTGTTGGTACAGCTCCTTCTTATCCAAGTACTGGTGCCAGTGTCCCATGAACTAGAAACCCTCCTTCCTACGCCACTCTTTCAGTCATGCGTTCATCTTCCTGATCTGTCCATTCCAATGCCAATTAGCACATGGCTCAGATAGTAATCCTGAGATTACCACCCATGGGGTCCTGTTTTTTAAATTTAGCTTCTGATACTCCCTTAGCAGGACCTCCTTGTTCTTCCCTATATCATTGTTCCCAACATGGACCATGACAACTGGATCTTCCACCTCCCTTTCCAAGTTCCTTTCCAGTTGCTCTGATTTATTCTTTACCCTTCCACCATTGTTCCAGGAAATGACCTTCCATCATTGTTCTCTGGAAGGATCTGTTTCTATTATTGCTCCATGGCCGATCTATTTCCTCCATTGCTCCATGGCAGGGCCTGTTTCCACGACTGATCCATGGCAGGGTCTGTTTCCATGATTGATCATTGGTAGGATAGATAAGAACATAAGAAATAGGAACAGGAGTAGGCCATATGGCCCCTTGAGCCTGCTCCGCCATTCAACAAGATCATGGTTGATCTGATCATGGACTCAGTTCCACTTCCCTGCCCGCTTCCCATAACCCCTTATCCCCTTATCTTTTAAGAAACTGTCTATTTCTGTCTTAAATTTATTAAATGTCCTAGCTTTCACAGCTCTCTGAGGCAGCAAATGCCACAGATTTACAACCCTCTGAGAGAAGAAATTTTTCCTCATCTCTGTTTTAAATGGGCGGCCCCTTATTCTAAGATCATGCCCCCTAGTTCTAGTCTCCCCCATCAGTGGAAACATCCTCTCTGCATCCACCTTGCCAAGCCCCCTCATAATCTCAGGATCTGTTTCTGCCATTGTTTCACCCATTTTTAATTCCCCTGAAGTTTCTGGTCTGGGTGCGAGGTGCCATTTCCTACACTCGTCCTTTCATCAATACACATACAAATAAGGTGTGTGACTTAAGGAGTTCACATTTCCAGCATTATACACAGATAAATGTGGAACAGCCTTTTGCGATCTGACCCAACCAGGGGAAGTGATATATTTACAGCAGTGAATACTATGCCCAGATCTCGTGTTTTGATTGCCAGCATGTTTTTGACCACTCCGATAATAACGGCTCAGAGCAGCAGCAAGTTAAAAACAAAAGGAATCTTTTGGTGAGAAATCACTGCAGTTGAACATTTTATGTCATAAACTGTAGTTAAAAACATACTACTCAGCTGTAGCACTCTCGCCTCTGAATCAGAAGGTTGTGGGTTCAAGTCCCACTCGAGGAACTTGAGCACAAAAATCTAGGCTGACACTTCAGTGCAGTGTTAAGGGAGCGTTACACTGTCAGAGGTGCCGTCTTTCAGATGAGATGTTAAACTGAGTTCCCGTTTGCTCTCTCAAGTGGCACTATTTTGAAGAAGAGCAGGGAAGTTATCCTCGGTGTCCTGGCCAATATTTATCCCTCAATCAACATAACAAAAAGCAGATTATCTGGTCATTATCACATTGCTGTTTGTAGGAGCTTGCTTGTGCGCAAATCGGCTGCCGCGTTTCCTATGTTACAACAGTAACTACACTCCAAAAGTACCTCATTGACTGTAAAGCGCTTTGAGATGTCTGATGGTCGTGAAAGGTGCTATATAAATGGGAACACCATCGCCTCCACGTTTCCCTCCATGTCTCACCATCCTGACTTGGACAGAAATCGCCGTTTCTTCATCGTCAAAGGGACAAAATCCTGGAACTTCCTCTGCAAGAGCACCTCACCACACGGACTGTACCTCACTCACCACACGGACTGCACCTCACTCACCACACGGACTGCACCTCACCACACGGACTGCACCTCACTCACCACACGGACTGCACCTCACCACACGGACTGCACCTCACTCACCACACGGACTGCACCTCACCACACGGACTGCACCTCACTCACCACACGGACTGCACCTCACTCATCACACGGACTGCACCTCACTCACCACACGGACTGCACCTCACTAACCACACGGACTGCACCTCACTCACCACACGGACTGCACCTCACTCACCACACGGACTGCACCTCACTCACCACACGGGCTGCACCTTACCACACGGACTGCACCTCACTCACCACACGGGCTGCACCTCACTCACCACACGGGCTGCACCTCACTCACCACACGGGCTGCACCTCACTCACCACACGGACTGCACCTCACTCACCACACGGGCTGCACCTCACTCACCACACGGGCTGCACCTCACTCACCACACGGACTGCACCTCACTCACCACACGGGCTGCACCTCACTCACCACACGGGCTGCACCTCACTTACCACACGGACTGCACCTCACTCACCACACGGACTGCACCTCACTCACCACACGGGCTGCACCTCACTCACCACACGGACTGCACCTCACTCACCACACGGACTGCACCTCACTCACCACATGGACTGCACCTCACCACACGGACTGCACCTCACTCACCACACGGACTGCACCTCACTCACCACACGGACTGCACCTCACTCACCACACGGGCTGCACCTCACTCACCACACGGACTGCACCTCACTCACCACACGGACTGCACCTCACTCACCACACGGACTGCACCTCACTCACCACACGGACTGCACCTCACCACACGGACTGCACCTCACTCACCACACGGACTGCACCTCACCACACGGACTGCACCTCACTCACCACATGGACTGCACCTCACCACACGGACTGCACCTCACTCACCACACGGACTGCACCTCACTCACCACACGGGCTGCACCTCACTCACCACACGGGCTGCACCTCACTCACCACACGGACTGCACCTCACTCACCACACGGGCTGCACCTCACTCACCACACGGACTGCACCTCACTCACCACACGGGCTGCACCTCACTCACCACACGGGCTGCACCTCACTCACCACACGGGCTGCACCTCACTCACCACATGGACTGCACCTCACTCACCACACGGGCTGCACCTCACCACACGGACTGCAGCTCACTCACCACACGGACTGCACCTCACCACACGGACTGCACCTCACTCACCACACGGACTGCACCTCACTCACCACACGGGCTGCACATCACCACACAGACTGCACCTCACTCACCACACGGGCTGCACCTCACTCACCACACGGACTGCACCTCACTCACCACACGGGCTGCACCTCACTCACCACACGGGCTGCACCTCACTCACCACACGGGCTGCACCTCACTCACCACACGGGCTGCACCTCACTCACCACACGGGCTGCACCTCACTCACCACACGGGCTGCACCTCACTCACCACACGGACTGCACCTCACTCACCACACGGGCTGCACCTCACCACACGGACAACACCTCACTCACCACACGGAATGCACCTCACTCACCACACGGATTGCACCTCACTCACCATACGGACTGCACCTCACTCACCACACGGGCTGCACCTCACCACACAGACTGCACCTCACTCACCACACGGGCTGCACCTCACTCACCACACGGACTGCACCTCACTCACCACATGGGCTGCACCCCACCACACGGACTGCACCTCACTCACCACACGGGCTGCACCTCACCACACGGACTGCACCTCACTCACCACACGGGCTGCACCTCACTCACCACACGGACTGCACCTCACTCACCACACGGGCTGCACCCCACCACACGGACTGCACCTCACTCACCACACGGGCCGCACCACACCACACGGACTGCACCTCACTCACCACACGGACGCACTTCACTCACCACACGGGCTGCACCTCACCACACGGGCTGCACCTCACTCTCCACACGGACTGCACCTCACTCACCACACGGGCTGCACCTCACCACACGGACTGCACCTCACTCACCACATGGACTGCACCTCACTCACCACACGGGCTGCACCTCTCTCACCACACGGGCTGCACCTCACTCACCACACAGATTGCACCTCACTCACCACACGGACTGCACCTCACTCACCACACGGACTGCACCTCACCACACGGACTGCACCTCACTCACCACACGGACTGCACCTCACCACACGGACTGCACCTCACTCACCACACGGACTGCACCTCACTCACCACACGGGCTGCACCTCACCACACGGATTGCACCTCACTCACCACACGGACTGCACCTCACTCACCACACGGGCTGCACCTCACCACACGGACTGCACCTCACTCACCACACGGGCTGCACCTCACTCACCACATGGACTGCACCTCACTCACCACACGGGCTGCACCTCACCACACGGACTGCAGCTCACTCACCACACGGATTGCACCTCACCACACGGACTGCACCTCACTCACCACACGGACTGCACCTCACTCACCACACGGACTGCACCTCACTCACCACACGGACTGCACCTCACTCACCACACGGGCTGCACCTCACCACACGGACAACACCTCACTCACCACACGGAATGCACCTCACTCACCACACGGATTGCACCTCACTCACCATACGGACTGCACCTCACTCACCACAAAGGCTGCACATCACCACACAGACTGCACCTCACTCACCACACGGGCTGTACCTCACTCACCACACGGACTGCACCTCACTCACCACACGGGCTGCACCTCACTCACCACACGGACTGCACCTCACTCACCACATGGACTGCACCTCACCACACGGACTGCACCTCACTCACCACACGGACTGCACCTCACTCACCACACGGACTGCACCTCACCACACGGACTGCACCTCACTCACCACACGGGCTGCACCTCACTCACCACACGGGCTGCACCTCACTCACCACACGGACTGCACCTCACTCACCACACGGGCTGCACCTCACTCACCACACGGACTGCACCTCACTCACCACACGGGCTGCACCTCACTCACCACACGGGCTGCACCTCACTCACCACACGGGCTGCACCTCACTCACCACATGGACTGCACCTCACTCACCACACGGGCTGCACCTCACCACACGGACTGCAGCTCACTCACCACACGGACTGCACCTCACCACACGGACTGCACCTCACTCACCACACGGACTGCACCTCACCACACGGACTGCACCTCACTCACCACACGGACTGCACCTCACTCACCACACGGACTGCACCTCACTCACCACACGGACTGCACCTCACTCACCACACGGGCTGCACCTCACCACACGGACAACACCTCACTCACCACACGGAATGCACCTCACTC
This sequence comes from Pristiophorus japonicus, assembly GCF_044704955.1. Taxonomy (NCBI): domain Eukaryota; kingdom Metazoa; phylum Chordata; class Chondrichthyes; family Pristiophoridae; genus Pristiophorus; species Pristiophorus japonicus. The sequence goes on from NC_091993.1 coordinate 84,871,152, forward strand.
ACCACACGGATTGCACCTCACTCACCACACGGACTGCACCTCACTCACCACACGGGCTGCACCTCACCACACAGACTGCACCTCACTCACCACACGGGCTGCACCTCACTCACCACACGGACTGCACCTCACTCACCACACGGGCTGCACCCCACCACACGGACTGCACCTCACTCACCACACGGGCTGCACCTTACCACACGGACTGCACCTCACTCACCATACGGGCTGCACCTCACTCACCACACGGACTGCACCTCACTCACCACACGGGCTGCACCCCACCACACGGACTGCACCTCACTCACCACACGGGCCGCACCTCACCACACGGACTGCACCTCACTCACCACACGGACGCACTTCACTCACCACACGGGCTGCACCTCACCACACGGGCTGCACCTCACTCACCACACGGACTGCACCTCACTCACCACACGGGCTGCACCTCACCACACGGACTGCACCTCACTCACCACACGGACTGCACCTCACTCACCACACGGACTGCACCTCACCACACGGACTGCACCTCACTCACCACACGGACTGCACCTCACTCACCACACGGACTGCACCTCACTCACCACACGGACTGCACCTCACTCACCACACGGGCTGCACCTCACCACACGGACTGCACCTCACTCACCACACGGACTGCACCTCACTCACCACATGGACTGCACCTCACCACACGGACTGCACCTCACTCACCACACGGACTGCACCTCACTCACCACACAGACTGCACCTCACTCACCACACGGACTGCACCTCACCACACGGACTGCACCTCACTCACCACACGGACTGCACCTCACCACACGGACTGCACCTCACTCACCACACGGACTGCACCTCACTCACCACACGGACTGCACCTCACTCACCACACGGACTGCACCTCACCACACGGACTGCACCTCACTCACCACACGGGCTGCACCTCACTCACCACACGGGCTGCACCTCACTCACCACACGGGCTGCACCTCACTCACCACACGGGCTGCACCTCACTCACCACACGGACTGCACCTCACTCACCACACGGGCTGCACCTCACTCACCACACGGGCTGCACCTCACTCACCACACGGGCTGCACCTCACTCACCACACGGGCTGCACCTCACTCACCACACGGACTGCACCTCACTCACCACACGGGCTGCACCTCACTCACCACACGGACTGCAGCTCACTCACCACACGGACTGCACCTCACCACACGGACTGCACCTCACTCACCACACGGACTGCACCTCACCACACGGACTGCACCTCACTCACCACACGGAATGCACCTCACTCACCACACGGATTGCACCTCACTCACCACACGGACTGCACCTCACTCACCACACGGGCTGCACCTCACTCACCACACGGACTGCACCTCACTCACCACACGGGCTGCACCCCACCACACGGACTGCACCTCACTCACCACACGGGCTGCACCTCACCACACGGACTGCACCTCACTCACCACACGGGCTGCACCTCACTCACCACACGGACTGCACCTCACTCACCACACGGGCTGCACCCCACCACACGGACTGCACCTCACTCACCACACGGACTGCACCTCACTCACCACACGGACGCACTTCACTCACCACACGGGCTGCACCTCACTCACCACACGGGCTGCACCTCACTCACCACACGGGCTGCACCTCACTCACCACACGGGCTGCACCTCACCACACGGACTGCACCTCACTCACCACATGGACTGCACCTCACTCACCACACGGGCTGCACCTCACTCACCACACGGACTGCACCTCACCACACGGACTGCACCTCACTCACCACACGGACTGCACCTCACCACACGGACTGCACCTCACTCACCACACGGACTGCACCTCACTCACCACACGGACTGCACCTCACTCACCACACGGGCTGCACCTCACCACACGGACTGCACCTCACTCACCACACGGACTGCACCTCACTCACCACACAGATTGCACCTCACTCACCACACGGACTGCACCTCACTCACCACACGGACTGCACCTCACTCACCACACGGGCTGCACCTCACCACACGGACTGCACCTCACTCACCACACGGGCTGCACCTCACTCACCACACGGACTGCACCTCACTCACCACACGGGCTGCACCTCACTCACCACATGGACTGCACCTCACTCACCACACGGGCTGCACCTCACCACACGGACTGCACCTCACTCACCACACGGACTGCACCTCACTCACCACATAAACTGCACGTCACTCACCACATGGACTGTACCTCACTCACCACACGGACTGCACCTCACTCACCACATGGACTTTACCTCACTCACCACATGGACTGCACCTCACTCACCACATAGACTGCACCTCACTCACCACATGGACTGCACCTCACTCACCACACGGACTGCACCTCACTCACCACACGGACTGCACCTCACTCACCACACGGACTGTACCTCACTCACCACACGGGCTGCACCTCACTCACCACACGGTCTGCACCTCACTCACCACACGGACTGCACCTCACTCACCACACGGACTGTACCTCACTCACCACACGGGCTGCACCTCACTCACCACACGGACTGCACCTCACTCACCACACGGGCTGCACCTCACTCACCACACGGACTGCACCTCACTCACCACATGGACTGCACCTCACCACACGGACTGCACCTCACTCACCACACGGACTGCACCTCACCACACGGACTGCACCTCACTCACCACACGGACTGCACCTCACTCACCACATGGACTGCACCTCACCACACGGACTACACCTCACTCACCACATGGACTGCACCTCACCACACGGACTGCACCTCACTCACCACATGGACTGCACCTCACCACACGGACTGCACCTCACTCACCACACGGACTGCACCTCACTCACCACATGGACTGCACCTCACCACACGGACTGCACCTCACTCACCACACGGACTGCACCTCACTCACCACACGGACTGCACCTCACCACACGGACTGCACCTCACTCACCACACGGGCTGCACCTCACTCACCACACGGGCTGCACCTCACTCACCACACGGGCTGCACCTCACTCACCACACGGACTGCACCTCACTCACCACACGGGCTGCACCTCACTCACCACAAGGACTGCACCTCACTCACCACACGGGCTGCACCTCACCACACGGACTGCAGCTCACTCACCACACGGACTGCACCTCACCACACGGACTGCACCTCACTCACCACACGGACTGCACCTCACTCACCACACGGGCTGCACCTCACCACACGGACAACACCTCACTCACCACACGGAATGCACCTCACTCACCACACGGATTGCACCTCACTCACCATACGGACTGCACCTCACTCACCACACGGGCTGCACCTCACCACACAGACTGCACCTCACTGACCACACGGGCTGCACCTCACTCACCACACGGACTGCACCTCACTCACCACACGGGCTGCACCCCACCACACGGACTGCACCTCACTCACCACACGGGCTGCACCTCACCACACGGACTGCACCTCACTCACCACACGGGCTGCACCTCACTCACCACACGGACTGCACCTCACTCACCACACGGGCTGCACCCCACCACACGGACTGCACCTCACTCACCACACGGGCCGCACCTCACCACACGGACTGCACCTCACTCACCACACGGACGCTCTTCACTCACCACACGGGCTGCACCTCACCACACGGGCTGCACCTCACTCACCACACGGACTGCACCTCACTCACCACACGGGCTGCACCTCACCACACGGACTGCACCTCACTCACCACATGGACTGCACCTCACTCACCACACGGGCTGCACCTCACTCACCACACGGGCTGCACCTCACTCACCACACAGATTGCACCTCACTCACCACACGGACTGCACCTCACTCACCACACAGACTGCACCTCACCACACGGACTGCACCTCACTCACCACACGGACTGCACCACACCACACGGACTGCACCTCACTCACCACACGGACTGCACCTCACTCACCACACGGACTGCACCTCACTCACCACACGGGCTGCACCTCACCACACGGACTGCACCTCACTCACCACACGGACTGCACCTCACTCACCACACAGATTGCACCTCACTCACCACACGGACTGCACCTCACTCACCACACGGGCTGCACCTCACCACACGGACTGCACCTCACTCACCACACGGGCTGCACCTCACTCACCACACGGACTGCACCTTACTCACCACACGGGCTGCACCTCACTCACCACACGGACTGCACCTTACTCACCACACGGACTGCACCTCACTCACCACACGGGCTGCACCTCACCACACGGACTGCACCTCACTCACCACACAGATTGCACCTCACTCACCACACGGACTGCACCTCACTCACCACACGGGCTGCACCTCACTCACCACACGGACTGCACCTCACTCACCACACGGGCTGCACCTCACCACACGGACTGCACCTCACTCACCACACGGGCTGCACCTCACCACACGGACTGCACCTCACTCACCACACGGACTGCACCTCACTCACCACATAAACTGCACGTCACTCACCACATGGACTGTACCTCACTCTCCACACGGGCTGTACCTCACTCACCACATAGACTGCACCTCACTCACCACACGGGCTGCACCTCACCACACGGACTGCACCTCACTCACCACACGGACTGCACCTCACTCACCACATAAACTGCACGTCACTCACCACACGGACTGCACCTCACTCACCACACGGGCTGAACCTCACTCACCACACGGACTGCACCTCACTCACCACACGGGCTGCACCTCACCACACGGACTGCACCTCACTCACCACACGGGCTGCACCTCACCACACGGACTGCACCTCACTCACCACACGGACTGCACCTCACTCACCACACGGGCTGCACCTCACTCACCACACGGGCTGCACCTCACTCACCACACGGGCTGAACCTCACCACACGGGCTGCACCTCACTCACCACACGGGCTGCACCTCACCACACGGGCTGCACCTCACTCACCACACGGGCTGCACCTCACTCACCACACGGGCTGCACCTCACTCACCACACGGACTGCACCTCACTCACCACACGGGCTGAACCTCACCACACGGGCTGTACCTCACTCACCACACGGGCTGCACCTCAGTCACCACACGGGCTGCACCTCACTCATCACACGGGCTGCACCTCACCACACGGGCTGTACCTCACTCACCACACGGGCTGCACCTCACTCACCACACGGGCAGCACCTCACCACACGGGCTGCACCTCAGTCACCACATGGACTGCACCTCACTCACCACACGGGCTGCACCTCACCACACGGACTGCACCTCACTCACCACACGGACTGCACCTCACTCACCACATAAACTGCACGTCACTCACCACACGGACTGTACCTCACTCACCACACGGGCTGCACCTCACCACACGGACTGCACCTCACTCACCACACGGACTGCACCTCACTCACCACATAAACTGCACGTCACTCACCACACGGTCTGCACGTCACTCACCACATGGACTTTACCTCACTCACCACATGGACTGCACCTCACTCACCACATAGACTGCACCTCACTCACCACATGGACTGCACCTCACTCACCACACGGACTGCACCTCACTCACCACACGGACTGCACCTCACTCACCACACGGACTGTACCTCACTCACCACACGGGCTGCACCTCACTCACCACACGGGCTGCACCTCACTCACCACACGGACTGCACCTCACTCACCACACGGACTGTACCTCACTCACCACACGGGCTGCACCTCACTCACCACACGGGCTATACCTCACTCATCACACGGGCTGCACCTCACTCACCACACGGACTGCACCTCACTCACCACACGGGCTGCACCTCACTCACCACACGGACTGCACCTCACTCACCACATGGACTGCACCTCACCACACGGACTGCACCTCACTCACCACACGGACTGCACCTCACTCACCACACGGACTGCACCTCACCACACGGACTGCACCTCACTCACCACACGGGCTGCACCTCACTCACCACACGGGCTGCACCTCACTCACCACACGGGCTGCACCTCACTCACCACACGGACTGCACCTCACTCACCACACGGGCTGCACCTCACTCACCACAAGGACTGCACCTCACTCACCACACGGGCTGCACCTCACCACACGGACTGCAGCTCACTCACCACACGGACTGCACCTCACCACACGGACTGCACCTCACTCACCACACGGACTGCACCTCACCACACGGACTGCACCTCACTCACCACACGGACTGCACCTCACTCACCACACGGACTGCACCTCACTCACCACACGGACTGCACCTCACTCACCACACAGATTGCACCTCACTCACCACACGGACTGCACCTCACTCACCACACGGACTGCACCTCACCACACGGACTGCACCTCACCACACGGACTGCACCTCACTCACCACACGGACTGCACCTCACTCACCACACGGACTGCACCTCACTCACCACACGGGCTGCACCTCACCACACGGACTGCACCTCACTCACCACACGGACTGCAGCTCACTCACCACACGGGCTGCACCTCACCACACGGACTGCACCTCACTCACCACACGGGCTGCACCTCACTCACCACACGGACTGCACCTCACTCACCACACGGGCTGCACCTCACTCACCACACGGACTGCACCTCACTCACCACACGGACTGCACCTCACTCACCACACGGGCTGCACCTCACCACACGGACAACACCTCACTCACCACACGGAATGCACCTCACTCACCACACGGATTGCACCTCACTCACCATACGGACTGCACCTCACTCACCACACGGGCTGCACCTCACCACACAGACTGCACCTCACTCACCACACGGGCTGCACCTCACTCACCACACGGACTGCACCTCACTCACCACACGGGCTGCACCCCACCACACGGACTGCACCTCACTCACCACACGGGCTGCACCTCACCACAGGGACTGCACCTCACTCACCACACGGGCTGCACCTCACTCACCACACGGACTGCACCTCACTCACCACACGGGCTGCACCCCACCACACGGACTGCACCTCACTCACCACACGGGCCGCACCTCACCACACGGACTGCACCTCACTCACCACACGGACGCACTTCACTCACCACACGGGCTGCACCTCACCACACGGGCTGCACCTCACTCACCACACGGACTGCACCTCACTCACCACACGGGCTGCACCTCACCACACGGACTGCACCTCACTCACCACATGGACTGCACCTCACTCACCACACGGGCTGCACCTCACTCACCACACGGGCTGCACCTCACTCACCACACAGATTGCACCTCACTCACCACACGGACTGCACCTCACTCACCACACGGACTGCACCTCACCACACGGACTGCACCTCACTCACCACACGGACTGCACCTCACTCACCACACGGACTGCACCTCACTCACCACACGGGCTGCACCTCACCACACGGACTGCACCTCACTCACCACACGGACTGCACCTCACTCACCACACGGACTGCACCTCACTCACCACACGGGCTGCACCTCACCACACGGACTGCACCTCACTCACCACACGGGCTGCACCTCACTCACCACACGGACTGCACCTTACTCACCACACGGGCTGCACCTCACCACACGGACTGCACCTCACTCACCACACGGGCTGCACCTCATTCACCACACGGACTGCACCTCACTCACCACACGGGCTGCACCTCACCACACGGACTGCACCTCACTCACCACACGGGCTGCACCTCACCACACGGACTGCACCTCACTCACCACACGGACTGCACCTCACTCACCACACGGGCTGCACCTCACCACACGGACTGCACCTCACTCACCACACGGGCTGCACCTCACTCACCACACGGACTGCACCTCACTCACCACACGGGCTGCACCTCACCACACGGACTGCACCTCACTCACCACACGGGCTGCACCTCACCACACGGACTGCACCTCACTCACCACACGGACTGCACCTCACTCACCACACGGACTGCACCTCACTCACCACATAAACTGCACGTCACTCACCACATGGACTGTACCTCACTCTCCACACGGGCTGTACCTCACTCACCACATAAACTGCACGTCACTCACCACACGGACTGCACCTCACTCACCACACGGGCTGCACCTCACTCACCACACGGACTGCACCTCACTCACCACATAAACTGCACGTCACTCACCACACGGACTGCACCTCACTCACCACACGGGCTGAACCTCACTCACCACACGGACTGCACCTCACTCACCACACGGGCTGCACCTCACCACACGGACTGCACCTCACTCACCACACGGGCTGCACCTCACTCACCACACGGGCTGAACCTCACCACACGGGCTGCACCTCACTCACCACACGGGCTGCACCTCACCACACGGGCTGCACCTCACTCACCACACGGGCTGCACCTCACTCACCACACGGGCTGCACCTCACTCACCACACGGACTGCACCTCACTCACCACACGGGCTGAACCTCACCACACGGGCTGTACCTCACTCACCACACGGGCTGCACCTCAGTCACCACACGGGCTGCACCTCACTCACCACACGGGCTGCACCTCACCACACGGGCTGTACCTCACTCACCACACGGGCTGCACCTCACTCACCACACGGGCAGCACCTCACCACACGGGCTGTACCTCACTCACCACACGGGCTGTACCTCACCACACGGGCTGTACCTCACTCACCACACGGGCTGTACCTCACCACACGGGCTGTACCTCACTCACCACACGGGCTGTACCTCACCACACGGGCTGTACCTCACTCACCACACGGGCTGTACCTCACCACACGGGCTGCACCTCACTCACCACACGGACTGTACCTCACCACACAGGCTGCACCTCACCACACGCCCTGCACCTCACCACACGGGCTGCACCTCACTCACCACACGGACTGTACCTCACCACACAGGCTGCACCTCACCACACGCGCTGCACCTCACCACACAGGCTGCACCTCACTCACCACACGGGCTGCACCTCACTCACCACACGGGCTGCACCTCACCACACAGGCTGCACCTCACCACACGGACTGCACCTCACTCACCACACAGACTGCACCTCACCACACGGACTGTACCTCACCACACGGGCTGTACCTCACCACACGGACTGCACCTCACTCACCACACGGGCTGCACCTCACCACATGGGCTGCACCTCACTCACCACACGGGCTGTACCTCACCACATGGCCTGCACCTCACTCACCACACGGGCTGTACCTCACCACATGGACTGTACCTCACCACACGGGCTGTACCTCACCACACGGGCTGTACCTCACCACACGGACTGCACCTCACCACACGGACTGTATCTCACCACACGGACTATACCTCACCACACGGACTGTACCTCACCACACGGACTGCACCTCACCACACGGACTGTACCTCACCACACGGACTGTACCTCACCACACGGGCTGCACCTCACCACATGGGCTGTACCTCACCACACGGGCTGTACCTCACCACACGGACTGTACCTCACCACACGGACTGTACCTCACCACACGGACTGTACCTCACCACACGGGCTGTACCTCACCACACGGGCTGTACCTCACCACACGGACTGCACCTCACTCACCACACGGACTGTACCTCACCACACGGACTGCACCTCACTCACCACACGGGCCGTACCTCACCACACGGACTGCACCTCACTCACCACATGGACTGTACCTCACCACACGGGCTGTACCTCACCACACGGACTGCACCTCACTCACCACACGGGCTGTACCTCACCACACGGGCTGCACCCCTCACCACACGGGCTGCACCTCACCACACGGACTGCACCTCACCACACGAGCTGCACCTCACTCACCACACGAGCTGCACCTCACTCACCACACGGGCTGCACCTCACTCACCACACGAGCTGCACCTCACCACACGGGCTGCACCTCACCACACGAGCTGCACCCCACTCACCACACGGGCTGCACCTCACTCACTACACGAGCTGCACCTCACCACACGGGCTGCACCTCACCACACAAGCTGCACCTCACTCACCACACGGGCTGCACCTCACTCACCACACGAGCTGCACCTCACCACACGGGCTGCACCTCACCACACGAGCTGCACCTCACTCACCACACGGGCTGCACCTCACCACACGGGCTGCACCTCACCACACGGGCTGCACCTCACCACACGGGCTGCACCTCACCACACGGGCTGCACCTCACCACACGGACTGCACCTCACCACACGGACTGTACCTCACCACACGGACTGCACCTCACCACACGGACTGTACCTCACCACACGGATTGTACCTCACTACACGGACTGTACCTCACCACACGGACTGCACCTCACCACACGAGCTGCACCTCACCACACGGACTGCACCTCACCACACGGACTGCACCTCACCACACGGACTGCACCTCACCACACGGACTGCACCTCACCACACGGACTGTACCTCACCACACGGACTGTACCTCACCACACGGACTGCACCTCACCACACGGACTGTACCTCACCACACGGACTGCACCTCACCACACGGACTGTACCTCACCACACGGACTGTACCTCACCACACGGACTGCACCTCACCACACGGACTGTACCTCACCACACGGACTGCACCTCACCACACGGACTGCAGTGGTCTTGGATGATAGCTCACCATCACCTTCTCAAGGGGAACTAGGGATGAGAAAATAAATACTGGTCTTGCTAGCCCAAGAATGAATGCAAAAAAACTACCTGCTTTTCCTCCAGGATGTGACTGCCACTTTTAAGTTGCTACAGGCTTTTAATTACTAATCCTGATTGAATGGATAAAGGCCCTCTGCTGGCTGATGGACTCTTAGATGAAATTAGTTTGGGTGGTCTCAAAGAATCATAGAATAGTTACAGCACAGAAGAAGGCCGTTTGGCCCGTTAAACCTATGCTGGCTCTCTGCACGAGCACCTTAGCTAGTCTCACCCCCCCACCCTTTCCCTCGTAGCCCTGCCATTTTTTTTCCTTCAGGTACTTACCCTTTTGAAAGCCACGATTTAGTCTGCCTCCACCTCTTTTTCAGGCAGTGCATTCTAGATCCTAACCACTTGCTGTATAAAAAAGTTTTTCTTCATGTTGCCTTTGGTTTTTTTGCCAATTACATTAAATCTGTGTCCTCTGATTCTTGACCCTTCTGCCAATGGGAACAGTTTCTCTCTATCTACTCTGTCCAGACCCCTTGTGATTTTAAACACTATCAAATCTCCTCTTCACCTTGTCTGTTCTAAGGAGAACAACCCCAGCTTCTCTAGTCTATCTACGTAACTGAAGTCCCTCATCTCTGGAATTATTCTAGTAAATGTTTTCCGCAACCTTTCTAAGGCCTACACATAGTTCCTAAAGTGCGGTGCCCAGAATACTCCAGTTGAGGCCGAACCAGTGTTTCAACCAGCTTTTAGTGAATTTAGGCCCATTACACAAAAATGAAGCCATGGGCTCAATTTTCCCCAGTTATCTGCGACGCTTTTTTGGCGTAAATTAAAATATCCAAGTTTCCCCAAAGTTTCTGCACCAGTGTAACTCAGTTAGTTATGATTTTTTTAGGTAAGTTTTTTTGCATCATAGGTAACCTGCTGTCTGCGCCAGTTTTTCAGATTTATGCAAGTTTGGCCAACTTACCTTTTTTCTAGAACGGCGTATGTAACCACTTCCAAAAAACCTTCTGGGTACTTAAAAAAAAAACCAGTGCACATTAAAAAATTGCCGCAGAAAGATGCCATTGTTTTTATGCAAAATTTTGGAGGGAGTCAAGAAGACAAAGAATATGCATCATGAAGCTTAATTTTTTCAAACTCAAAACAAAGAAAATAAGTCCAATGCAATTCTTTAATTTTGGATTTTTTTTCAAAATGCCATGCTACCACCGGACGTCTCCTTACTGGGCTCAAGGGTCGGAGCGTCGGCCAGCAGAATCACTTACTCGCCCAGACGCAGGGGCTCGGGGCTCGGCTTCAAAAGAAGCCGGGTGGGGGGTGGAAGTTGAACTGAAGGGATGAGAAGCCTTACACTATACAGTAGCTTCGAAAGAAGCCTGGGGTGGGGGAAGTGGGTGTTTGCCGAGCCCCTGTGCCCAGGCGAGGGAGTGATTCTGCCAGCCAACCCTCGAGCCCGGTGAGGAGACATTCGGTTGGTGGTGGGGAGGTACTTTGAAAAAATCTAAAATTAAAGAATTGCATGAGACTTCGTTGCCCCAAATGTCCTCATTGAATGCCTAGCTTCCCGTTCTAAGCAAGCCTATTGCGCATGCGCAGACCAGGGTGTGGTCCATACTAGGGTGTCGGCCTTGCAGAGAGAGAAAGGAAAGAAGCTTTAAGTCCTTGTCCTGCTGTTTTGAGGTTCTTGCAAAGGTACAATTTAATTATGGGGGCAATATTGACAATGCCATACCTCTTGCATGCCTCCTGCATGATAATGCTGCGGAGGACACGATTGATTCAACATCATCGAATGAGGTACTTCTGAGCACGTAGGGATGGGCAGGAGGCCTTACCCATTCCGGGTATATCGAGACAGGTGTTCATATCTATACCTGAGTGCTGCAGACTGTGTGAGAAGGCTGCATTTCTGCAAAGAAGTTGTAACCGAGAGCTGTGAGTTAATAAAAGCAGCCTTGAAGCATCAGGAGGACTGCTTTGTCAGTTGAAGTGAAGGTTACAGCTGCACTTTCATTTTATGCATCTGGATCATTTCAAGCTACAACTGGGTATGTGTGCGCCATTTCTCAGCATGCAACACATATCTGCATTTGGCAGGTGACTGCTGCACTATATGCCCAGATGAATGACTACATAAAGTTCCCCATGACTGCCCAGGCAATGTGTGACAGGTTGCAGGCTGCATTGCTTGTAGCCACATCACCTTGCAAGCATCTTTGGAGGATTCCGAGATGTACAGGAACAGAAAAGGCTTCCACTCCATGAATGTCCAGCTCATGTGTGACGACATGCATCGCATCATGTCAGTTGATGCGAGATACCCTGGGAGCACCCATGATGCGTTCATCCTATGCGAGAGCGCTATATCTGCCATGTTTCAGCAGCAGCCAGAAGGGCAGAACTGGCTACTGGGAGTCAAAGGGTACGACCTCGCCACCTGGGTCATGAAGATCCTACACGTAACCCGGACGGAAGCTGACTGGGAATACAACATGTCGCACATTGCAATGCGCAGTATAATAAAAAGGACCATTGGCATCTTGAAGCAATGTTTCTGATGCCTGGACTATTCCAGAGGCTACTTGCAATACTCCCGGTATTGTCGGTCAGTTCACTGTTGTGTGCTGCATGCTGCATAACTTAGCCATCATGAGGCAGCAGCAGATGAAATGATAGTGGCTGATGATGATGACGAAGATGCAGATGACGAGCAGGAGGATGAGGATGAGGACAAGGAAGCCATGCAACTACCTGAACCCGGAGCACGACGGCGGAGGAGGGCGGGCCATCGTGTCCCTTTAATGATTGCTCGAGCCTTGGGCCAGCAGCTCATCCGTGAACGCTTTGCTGCCTGAAGACTCAGCGGCAACTATTCCAAATGGACCATGTTTACTGTGTGGACCTATTCTGTAATGCTGTGTTGTGTTAAGGGTTCCCAAACATTCCCATGATTCCCATGAATTCCTCTCCCTGAAAATTAAAGAAAAGCCCCTCTTGGACTGTTAAAAATGAGCTTTGGATTTTTCAAGTGGAGAGCTAAGTTTTAAAAGGTAAAAGGCAAAAGGAGAATTCAAAATTGACCTAAATTACAGAAGCCTGAACATGTATGGGAAGGAACATATCAATTTTAAGATTCCACAACATTTTAGCTGCGAAAAAGAGTTACCGAATACAAGAGGTGGGGCTAACCTCTGTGAAGCAAGCGTATTAAGGATCCAAGACTGTCTGGGGGAACTATGCAGTACCAATTCACCCCTTAAGAGATAATCAAATTACCAGCCATTATCTAAACTACAGAACTCATCCAAAATATGCAAGAAGCCAACTACCCAATCAACCACTATGGAAATCATGGGCCCAACTAGATGGCCAGGAAACTGGACAATCCTAAAACAATGCAAAACCAGTGATAGCACATTATCACACCCTAATCAAGTTACTGCTGACTAGCCCACCAAAAACACTGACAAAAGAGACATTTGAAAATCAATGAACAGAACAGTTTAAACAAAGCCCAAGAACTAATTTGGCGCGAAGATAAGGAAGCCTGTTTTAGTATAATTGAAGGCCTGTTCTGGCAGTTAGGGGTGCTTCTAGAGACACTATTAAGGTAGCAGTCTCGTGGCATAAGTTTAACACCAGCCTTGAAAAGTGGGACCCCGAAACATCGGCAAAAGGAATCTCTAAAACCCAGAAGGACAGCACCACGACAGCAAACAGGCTTTCAAAACGACTATCGGAAAGTTTCAGACCATCGTGACCAATCAAACAGTCAACTGGAACCAACCTGACAAAACCGAAGGAAAACCGAAGATTTTTCCACTCTACAAGCTGGTCCTATGCTACCAAGGGGTAAAACATTACCGAACAGAACTTTTAAGTCTACCCTGACCAAAGAAAAGTGAATACTCACCCCACGTCCAATACGCACCTTACCGCATCATCGGACTCAGCCCAACTGAAGAAGTGACGCAGGTTGAAGTCCCCAATGGGGTCCGGGGTACAGACTACAGAACCCGGACAACTAAGGTGAACCCCAGAGTTTGGAGCAGGACCAGGACAACTAAGGCGAACCCCGGAGTTGGAACTATCAAAAGGGAATTGGTGAGCATGGTCCCTGAAACCCCAGAGTTCTAACCTAGCTAGATAATGGGTCTGGGAGGTTGGGTTTTTCTTACTGTTCCTACCTGTTGATGTTCTTGTGTGTTTTCCCCTTCCAGGTTTGGTGCATAAGTACTTTGGGAGGTGGGAGGACTGTGTTCTTTTAATCTGTTATATGTGTTATGTGTTCTTCCCAAATATAGAGCATTTGAGTTGCCATTTCTCCCTATTTGTTCCTGATTACTGAGGTGGAGTCAACAAGACCAAGTGCAGCGGGTGGTCTCAGAATAAGGTGGAGGAGAGATGGGTGCAGCCTTTCTTTGCTGCTGTTGTTGTGTTGTTATTATTGTTGTTACTGTTGTAACTGTTGTTTTCAAATTAAAAGTTTTTTGTAAGTTATGTAAATTTACAAGTTTAAAAGTTTGTAAGTGATCTTAAAGTTTTTAAGTAATCTTAGAGTTTGTAACTGATCATAAAGTTTGTAAATCATTAAAAACGTGCCTTTTTACTCTGTTTGAACACAATAAAACCAGTTTTGCATCCTACCCAACTAACTCTGTCTCAGTTTCTCACAACCCCCAAAGCAGTCCACAGTCTAGAATCCAGGGCATGGGGTGCCTCTAAAACGCCAAGGAGTCAGAGAAACCTGACCAGAACACCACCCCCTACACAAGTAATGGAAATGATTCTTCTTTACTTCAAAAAGTTGTGTTAATAATGGAACAAATAATGGAAATGATTCAGTTATAATTTAAAATATATTTTATTCAAAAGTTTAACACTTGTTTGTACTTAACTTAACTTTAATAAAAATATTCTTGTATCAAACTTTAAAATTTTCAGTTAAGAACACTTACAAACTTTATGATCAGTTACAAACTCTAAGATTACTTAAAAACTTTAAGATCACTTACAAACTTTTAAACTTGTAAATTTACATAACTTACAAAAAACTTTTAATTTGAAAACAACAGTTACAACAGTAACAACAATAATAACAACACAACAACAACAGCAGCAAAGAAAGGCTGCACCCATCTCTCCTCCACCTTATTCTAAGACCACCCGCTGCACTTGGTCTTGTTGACTCCACCTCTGCCCGCAGCGTTTCTCAGGTCGGTACCAAGCTTATTCTTTTGAACATCTTGGGTAATGCGCACTTTTCGATGGGTGGGGGGTTGGGGGGGTGGTGTTAGGCAGCCGGTAATGTAGAAGGCCTGGCTTGGCCCTCTTCAGAGGCTGGTCTGGGGATTGGAGTGGGACTGCCAGTTGATTCTGTCAATAGGCTTGAGGTCTTGGCGTGTTCCCTTACAGCAGCTAACTTCAACACTCCCTCCCTCATGTGCCCTGATAGTACATCAGCTACCTGCAACATTCCCTCCCTCATGTTCACTGACAGTGTATCAGCTACCTGTGACATTCCCTCCCTCATGTGCCTGGAAAGTGTTCCCATTTCTCGTGAGAGTGTTGTTACTTCTCCTGACAGTCCCGAAACCTCATCACCCAACCCACTGATGGTGTCCAGGAGTGACCGCATATGATCAATGCTCTCCGTACTCATTGCTATCATCTGAAACACATCTGTTAGATCCTGCACCTCAGGAGAGTGCTGTCGAGCTCTCCTTCCCCTCCTCACCCTGGGTGTGGCTCGCTGCATCCCACTGGGACCCTCAGCCTTGGATGGTGGGGCCCTGGGTGTGCCTCACTGCAGCCCACTGGAATCCCCAGCCTCGGACTGTGTGAAAGCATGGAATGTTCCAACACACGTACCACTCAGGAAAGGGCCTGGCACCTCAATGGGCGGCACCTGCACCTCCTCCAGAGTGAGTACAACAATGGGGGCTTCATCCATCCCCTCCCACTGCCCCTCCATCTCCCCATCCCCCTCACCCCTATGCTCTTGGTCTGGAAGGTGGGATTGGAAGGTGTTCTCCTTTTGAAGCTCGTTCTTCTGCATCAGCCTCAAGTTCTGCAAAAGGATTGGCCTCAAGTTCTGCAAAATTTAACAGAATAGACAAATGGTTAGCAGCAGAGGAGGGGGCAGGGTGGCATGAGTAGGCTCACACAGCACAAGCAGCAGGCTCATTTGAAGGACCATGATGAATGATAGCCATTGCATCAACAGAAACGTAGCTGACGGAGACATCCCCATGAACCGAATCATGGCTAGCCTGTGCAGTGCTTAACATTTAGCAAAGCCAGACTGTGGAATTTGCAGGACTTACCCTCTCCCTTGAGTATGAATCCAGCTTGTGCAATGACGGTTGCTTTTCTCCAGGCAGGATCAATCAAAGCAGCCACCTTCCTCTGCAAAGATGAAAATCTAACTTTTTGGAGAGGGTGTCTTTCTGCTGGGTGGGACAGAAACAGATTGTCACCTTTACAATTGCAATTCCAGTGAATAAATGAAAATATTACTTACACTAACTACTTGACCAAGGTCCTGCCACTTTTTGCACTGGCCTCCAGACCTCGGGGTGGTCACCATTGCACAGTAATCTTCTGCAAGTTGGTTCTAGCTTTTTTTCATTTCTTTTGGTGAAATATTTATGTGACCTCTGCTGGTGTCCAGCTCATGCCATCTGGCCTCAATTACAGTAACTAGTGCCTCCACTTCATCCTGTGAGAAATTCATGGTCTTTGAGCCGCGTTGCATATTGTATTGCAGCTCTGATTTTTCCACTGAGAATTAAAGTTCTCACACACAACTGGCTCTTTAAAAATGGCTGAATGCAGACCGGGAGCTGTACTGGGCATGCGCGCCCATAGCAATCACGTAAAAAAATTATTTTCTTTTCTCGCGCATGCGCAGAAGGGAGTGGTGCATCGTTTTTTCGACGCAGACATTAGGCTCCACCCACGAAGCTAAAGGGCAGGCCGCGCGGCGCCAATTTCAAAAATTAGAATGGGGATACTTGCTAGTTTTTTTTTGGAGTCGTTGCGGCCAAAAAAAACGGGCGTAACTCTTGCAATACGGCAAAAGACGGCATTGGGGAAAATTGAGCCCTAAATGACAACAGGATAGCCATTCCGGGAAATCGCTGATGAGCTCGAGAAGCAAATATTAGATACAGTTACTGCAATTTTCTAATCGTTTGTGCATCTGTTTCTCACAGTGATAAAATGAGTATGATAATATTATTGAAAGTGACACAAATGATTTAGGCAACCATTTGTGTGCAGTGCTGTTTCCTCTCTCCGCTCCTTTAAGACGCTCTTTAAAACTATCTCTTTTACCAAGTTATGTGGCTCGGTGTTAAATATTGTTTGATAGCCTGTGAAGCACCTTGGGATGGTTTACTACATTACAATAAATAAATGTCAATATATAAATGTAAGTTGTTGCTGCTGAGGTGAGCAGGTATTGGAGATGAAAGCTTTGAATGAAGGAAAGTAATCCAGGGAGTGTAGGAAAAATAGCTGTATTGTCACAGGAAGGCTGAATTAAATGGAAATTTATGGCTTGGTCTCCCCCAGAGAGCAACACAATAATTGGTGCATAATATTGCTTCATTTTGTAATCAACCTCGGTCTGAAGAGTTTGCGAACTAGCTGATGAGCAATCAGGCAAATTACCTCTATTGCTGCCTGACCTGCTGAGTGTTTCCAGTACCTTCTCTTTTTATTTCAGATTTGCAGCATCTGCAGTATTTTGCTTTTGTAATTACTTCTGTTGTTCACAACATTCACAGTTGGTATTCTGTTTCTAACTCATTCGTGGGTCCAATCCCTAGAAATTGGTGATCTTGAATGCTTCAGAATTTAATTGCGCATCCCTGGTGAGGGATAGGGAATTACTTCCCAGTGATGTATCAATGATGCATTACCTGTGCAGCACAATGAATATTAGATGAATCAAGCTGTATTATTATATTTTTGCTGTGAATATCTGCTTTGCATTTTTGAAGCTTATTAGATTTAGATTAGATTAGATTTTTAAATATTCTGTTTGTAAGGAAACACAATAGTTCTCCAGTTGTTCATCAAAATCCAGGTCACGAAATATTGTTTTGGATTATCAGAATCCAGAGAGACCCCATTCCTAACCTAGCCAACAGTATTTAGTGTCAAGCATTGCATATGAAATGTTTTATTATAAACTAATTCATTGTTCATCCCTCCCATAACTAGATTCCTGAATTAATTGCTTTTTTCCCTCTCTCCAATTTGTGCTGCCAATTGCTGGGATATGATTCTGCTGCTGACAGATTCCCACAGGCACCTTGCCAAGTGACCATTGCTCATGAGTAATGAGTATTTTAACAGTGGTCATCAGCGGGCCACTCCACCCTGGGGTGGGGAGGGAGAGGCAATCGCAGCTGAGACTAATCCCATTCCCACCCAACAGCCCCAAACCTAGGTTGTTGCTGGTTTACATGGCTGAGCTACTCACTATGCAAAGCCACAGACCTGTCCGAGCCACAATAAATACAGTTTCCTAATGCATAGCGATCTCACTATTGATCGCCCCTCTCCCGTCCTTCACAGGTGTCCAATTCTGCAATGCCCAAGTCGTTACTTGTTGATTACAAACTCTGAATCACTTTCTGTGCAAACTGCACCAATAGTTACAGAGACAGGATTCCATTCTAATACCAAAGGAACGACTGGTAGTAGGAATGACGATTATACGAGTATCCCTCTCTTTATCTGGGTCAAGTAATCAAAAAGGGATTAAACTTTGCACTTATTGCTGGAAATTGTGCTGTGTATGTGCTTCACATATTTTTTTAAAGTCGTCAATAACCTTGCAAGGTTATTACAACAGACTGATATTTTAGATTAAGAGCAACCTGTAGTTTAGCAGGACAGCGATTCAATATTTGCAGTAGTTTGTGATAGCCCAACTGAATTTCAATATCGCGTCAATTGTTAGTTCAGTGCTCTCAGAGTTGTTTGTGAATTTATCCTCTGGCAGCTCGCTGGCGAAGAGGATTTCAATTTTGAATCGCTGATGTTAGCTCTCGGGCAAGTCCTGGTAGTGGTGGGAGAGGAGGGGGGTGCGGTCAGGGGCTGGCAGTGGTGCAGTGGAGTTGGGAGGAGCACTCCTGCACTTTCCTGCTCCACACTCGGAAGGGGGGGGGGGCCAGTTACCTTGTTAATTGTCCCTCTAAGGACCACTGGTTAGGCCGCATGTAGGCCAAGTTTCCCTGAACGCAACTGACCAATTTTACGTGGGGGTCTCAAACAGGCATTAGACCCCATATTGAGTTATGCAAACAGTCTAACACCTGTATCAGGCGAAGCCCCAAAAGTCTCTTTTTCTGCCTTCACTAATATGGTGGGCTATGCACCTTCAGCGAATAATGCGTGCACTCCAACAATATTGGATATTATGCACCAATTTTACACTTGAAAAATGGTAGTGGTGCCATCTAATTTCGAGACCATTTACTTCAATAGGAGCAATAAATTGGTCGAGGTATAAAACAGGCAACCAATTACAATTTGCCTCATTCACGACGGGTGGAATACGTTAAAAGTGGGGCTAGAAACGCAAAACAATTGAGAAAATGAACTGAATAACAGTTCATACGTGGCAAAGCACTGTAAAGCTTGATATCAACTGAAAAAAGGCTTTAATTGATTAATATTATGTTCACTTTGTGTTATTTTTCTTGTAATGTACTTTCAGTTGTTTCCAATCGGGAACTACACTCTCTGGCATCAACGCTCATACCTCCAGCTCTCCGAGGAGCAGTGTGTGAGAAGGCTGCGCTTGTGAAGGGAAGTACTGACAGAAATATGCCATCTCCTACAGGCAGATCGACAGCCTTACAGTGCCAACACCACTGCGCTGCCCGTCGCAGTGAAGGTGACTGTGGCTCTGGCCTTCTATACCTCCGGCTCCTTCCGGGCTGAGCAGCGGACATATGCAGCATCTCTCAATACATCATCATCATTATAGGCAGTGCCTCGAAATCGAGGAAGACTTGCTTCAACTCTAAAAGTGAGTCCTCAGGTGGCTGTACAGTCCAATGCGGGAATTGCAGTCTCTGTCACAGGTGGAGCAGACAGTGGTTGAATGAAAGGGTGGGTGGGGAGTCTGGTTTGCCGCACGCTCCTTCCGCTGCTTGTGCTTGTTTTCTGCATGCTCTCAGCGACAAGACTCGAGGTGCACAGCGCCCTTCCGGATGCTCTTCCTCCATTTTGGGCAGTCTTGGGCCAGGGATAGCCAGGTGACGGTGGGGATGTTGCACGTTATCAAGGAGGCTTTGAGGGTGTCCTTGAAATGTTTCCTCTGCCCACCTGGGGCTCGCTAGCCATGTAGGAGTTCCGAGTAGAGCGCTTGCTTAGAGAATCTCGTGTTGGGTATGTGGATGATGTGGCCTGCCCAACAGAGCTGGTCGAGCGTGGTCAATGCTTCGATGCTGGGGATGTTGGCCTGAGCGAGAACACTGATGTCCATCCTCCCAGTAGATTTGCAGGATCTTGCAGAGGCAGTGTTGGTGGTACACATTGTTGGAGATCAGTTTGAGCCCTATGAGTTTTGATCTTTGGGAATTTTTCGAGCTTTGCTCTTGCAGTTTAGGACATTATTACTGTTATATATGTGGACTTGTATTTACTCTGTACAGCCACCAGAGGGCTCATCCCCTAGAGTCCCAAGGGATCCCATAATCCCTTGGGAGCACAGGTATTTAAGGAGGCTTCACAGGCTGGAGAGGCACTCTGGAGATCTGCAATAAAAGACTAAGGTTACACTTTACTTTGAGCTCACAGTGTTCAGTCTGACTCTTTCTCCATGCACAAAACTAGTGACGAGATACAGATGGCGAACCCAAAGATGCACAGAACAGTAGGCATCCTGGAGAAACTTTTGGAGGGAGATGATTGGGAAACTTTTGTGGAGCAACTCGACCAATACTTCGTGGCCAACGAGCTAGATGGGGAAGAGAGCATTGCCAAATGAAGGGCGATCCTCCTCACTGTCTGTGGGGCACCAATGTATGACCTCATGAAGAATCTACTCACTCCAGCGAAACCCACAGAGAAATCATACGACGATTTGTGCACACTGGTCCGAGAGCATTTGAACCCGAAGGAAAGCGTTCTAATGGCGAGGTACCGGTTCGACACCTACAAAAGGGCTGAAGCCAAAAAGTGGCGAGTTATGTCACCGAGCTAAGATGCCTTGCAGGACATTGCGAATTTGAAGGACATTTTGGAACACATGCTCAGAGACTTTTTTGTACTTGGCATTGCCCATGAAACCATACTTCGCAAACTTTTGACTGTAGAGACCCCGACCTTGAGTAAGGCCATAGCGATAGACCAGGCGTTCATTGCCACCAGTGACAATATGAAGCAAATCTCTCAGCACACAAGTGCTGTTACAAGTACTGTGAAGAAAGTGATGTTGTTTTCGAATTATAACATACAGGGCAGGTCACACATACCTGCAGCTGCACATCCGCAGATGACTTAGAGTCCACCATCAAGGGTGATGAATGCAAGGTCATTAACACGTTGTCGGTGCCATTCATACCAATTCAAAGGGTACGTTTGCAAGGGCTGTGGAACAATGGGACACCTCCAACGAGTGTGCAGGTGAGCTGATAAGCCTGTTAAACCTGCAAACCACCATGTTGCAGCGGAGGACAGATCCACGGAGGATCACGACGAACCAGAGCCTCAGTTAGAGGAGGCAGAGGTACATGGGGTGCATACATTCACCACGATTTGTCCTCTAATATTGAACTAAGTGGACTCCTATTGTCAATGGAGCTGGGCATGGGCACGAGCCAGTCCATCATGGACAAAAAGACTTTTGAAAGGTTGTGGTGCAACAAGGCCTCAAGGTCAGTCTTAACTCCAGTTCACGTGAAACTAAGAACTTACACGAAAGAACTGATTCCTGTAATCGGCAGTGCTACCGTAAAGGTCTCCTACGATGGAGCGGTGCACAAACTACCACTCTGGGTGGTACCGGGCGATGGTCCCACGCTGCTCGGTAGGAGCTGGCTGGGAAAGATACGCTGGAACTGGGACGACGTCCGAGTGCTATCGCCCGCTGACGACACTTCGTGTGCCCAGGTCTTAAGCAAATTTCCTTTGCTGTTCGAACTAGGCATTGGGAAATTCCAAGGAGCAAAAGTGCAGATCCACCTAATTCCGGGGGCGCGACCCATCCATCACAAGGCGAGAGCCGTACCGTACATGATGAGAGAAAAGATAGAGATCGAGCTCGACCAGCTGCAAAGAGAGGGCATCATTTTCACCGATCGAGTTCAGCGAGTGGGCCAGTGCTATTGTCCCAGTCCTCAAGGGAGACGGCACCGTCAGAATCTGTGGCGATTACAAAGTAACTATCAATCGTTTCTCCCTGCAGGATCAATACCCACTACCAAAGGCCAATGACCTTTTGCAACGCTGGCAGGAGGAAAGACATTCCCGAAGTTGGATCTGACTTCAGCCTACATGACGCAGGAACTGGAGGAAACATCGAAGACTCTCACCTGCATCAACACGCACAAGGGCCTTTTTGTTTAAAGCAGATGCCCATTTGGAATCCGATCAGTGGCGGCGATATTCCAGAGAAACATGGAAAGGTTACTGAAGTCAGTACCGCACATTGCGGTTTCCTGGCACCTGAAGTGGAGTTCCTGGGAAGGAGGATTGCGGCGGACGGTATCAGGCCCACCAACGCGAAGACGGAGGCAATCGAGAATGCACCGAGGCCACAGAACGTGACAGAGCTGCAGTCGTTTCTGGGACTCTTAAACTACTTTGATAACTTCTTACCGGGTCTCAGCACCCTGCTAGAACCACTACATGTCTTACTATGAAAAGGGGGCAAATGGGTTTGGGGCAAAAGCCAAGAAAATTCCTTTGTAAAAGTGAGAAAATTGTTATGCTCAAACAAATTGCTTGTGTTGTATGATCCATGTAAGCATTTGGTACTAGCATGTGATGCGTCGTCATATGGCGTCGGGTGTGTATTGCAACAAGCTAATGATTTCGGGAAACTGCAACCGGTTGCTTATGCATCCAGGAGTCTGTCTAAGGCTGAGAGAGCCTACAGCATGATTGAAAAAGAAGCGTTAGCGTGTGTCTATGGGGTAAAGAAAATGCATCAATACCTGTTTGGGCTAAAATTCGAATTGGAAACTGACCATAAGCCACATATATCCCTGTTTTCCGAGAGTAAAGGGATAAATACCAACGCATCGGCTTGCATCCAGAGATGGGCGCTCACGTTGTCCGCATACAACTATGCCATCCTCCACAGGCCAGGCATAGAAAACTGTATCGATGCTCTCAGTAGGCTGCCGTTGCCCAACACAGGGGTGGAAATGGTGCAGCCCGCAGATCGAGTCATGGTTATGGAAGCATTTGAGAGCGAGCAATCACCCATCACTGCCCGACAGATCAAAACCTGGACAAGCCAGGGCCCCTTATTATATCTAGTCAAAAGCTGTGTGCTTCACGGGAGCTGGTCCAGTGTCCCAGTGGAAATGCAGGAAGAGATAAAGCCATTCCAGCAGCGCAAAGATGAAATGTCTATACAGGCAGACTGCCTTCTGTGGGTTAATCGAGTAGTGGTCTCCAAGAAGGGCAGAGACACTTTCATCAATGACCTCCACAGTACCCACCCAGGCATCGTAATGATGAAAGCGATAGCCAGATCCCACGTGTGGTGGCCCGGTATTAATGCGGACTTAAGAGTCCTGCATTCACAAATGTAATACATGCTCGCAGTTAAGTAATGTACCCAGGGAGGCGCCGCTAAGTTTATGGTCTTGGCCCTCCAAACCGTGGTCTAGGGTACACATCGACTATGCAGGGTCGTTCTTGGGTAAAATGTTCCTTGTGGTTGTAGGCGTGTACTCCAAGTGGATTGAATGTGAGATAATGTCGGCTAGCACGTCCGCTGCCACTACTGAAAGCCTGCGGGCTATGTTTGCCACATATGGCTTACACAACATCCTGGTGAGTGACAACAGGCCATGTTTTACCAGTGCTGAATTCAAAGAATTCATGACCCATAACAGGATCAAACATGTCATATCTGACCCATTTAAACCAGCATCCTATGGTCAGGCAGAGAGAGCAGTGCAAACCATCAAGCAAGGCTTGAAGAGGGTAACTGAAGGCTCACTGCAGACTTGCCTATCCCGAGTCCTGCTTAGCTACCGCATGAGACCCCACTCACTCACTGGGATCCCACCTGCTGAACTGCTCAGGAAAAGAGCACTTAAGACAAGGCTCTCGTTAGTTCACCCTGATCTACATGAACAGGTAGAGAGCAGGCGGCTTCAACAAAGTGCATACCACGATAGCACAAATGCATCACGAGAGATTGAAACCAATGATCCTGTATTTGTATTAAATTATGGATAAGGTCCCAAGTGGGTTCCCGGCATTGTCGTGGCCAAAGAGGGGAGCAGGATGTTTCGGGTCAAACTTTCAAATGGACTCATTCACCGGAAGCACTTAGACCAAATCAAACTCAGATTCAAGGACTATCCAGAGCAACCCACCTTGGACCCTACCTTTTTTGATCCCCCAACATACACACCAGTGGCAACCGGCACCACGGTTGACCACGAAGCAGAACCCATCATCCACAGCAGCCCTGCAGGGCCCAACACACCAGGCAGCCCAGCAAGGCCAGCTGCACAGCAACCCAGCGAGGGCCCAACAAATGATTCAACAACACCAGCTTTCACACCGAGACGATCAACCAGGGCAAGATGGGCCCAAGATCGACTCATATTGTAAATAGTTACACTATTGACTTTGTGGGGGAGTGTTGTTATATATGTAAACTTGTATTTACTCTGTACAGCCACCAGAGTGCTCATCCCCTGGAGTCCCAAGGGATCCCATAATCCCTTAGGAGCACAGGTATTTAAGGAGGCTTCACAGGCTGGAGAGGCACTCTGGAGACCTGCAATAAAAGACTAAGGTCACACTTTACTTTGACCGTGTTCCGTCTGACTCTTTCTCCATACACAACAATTACAATCCCTCTTTTGAATGGTAGCGTTTTAGCACACCGTTTATTCTGTATTTAATGGAAAAATTCAGCCACAATCTGTAGAAATATTCCCATTCTCTTTCTTGTTGGAATTATGCAAGGTCCAAAGTGCAAGGGAAGGCAAAAGGTTATGTGTAGCCATGTTGTTTAAAGAGCAGCTCAAAACCCACCCTGAAGCTGCAGATACTCCTTGAGGTAACTGTTCAGGTGACTCTGTTCCTGAGAATCATGCTCCCTGGGATTGCAGATTGAAGAATCGAGCATGGCATGTAGTGCAGCTGATCATGGCACTCTTGACGGCCTGGTCATTAATGATGGTGTCCTGTTCATTTACCAACATACAAAAAAAAGGTGAGAACAAACTTCCAGGCCGATCAATGCTCACCCTATCCTCAACCTGATTGGTGCTTTAAACCCCCCGGATTTTTGCGTCCTTTGCGCTCTGGGTTTCACCCCGAAGCGGTGAGAAATGGGATGAGGTGGCGGAATCTTCAGCATCCGGTCGCGATCCTCCAGTCGTGTTTTGCGGCAGCGCTTAGAAGCACTGCCAGGAAGAGCCGAGCCAGGTGTGCAACGACTCTCGTTGCAACACCGGAACGGGTTTGGACTTGTACTCGACCCATCCACCCTGAAACGCGCCCTGCGATGACCGCCAGGGAAACCACAGCGATCCAGCCATGCCGGCGGTGGTGAGGTAGCTAAAGTGCAGAAAGGTTAAGTGCGAGTGTTTAATCTTTTTTTTTTAAGCAATTTGTGTTGTGGTGGTGTGGGCAAAGTTTTTGGAATGTTTTTGTGATTTTTTTTTCCCCTCCCAAGGCCTCTCTTGGAGCACCCCCGGCCCCGCACTTTAGTTGGCGAGGTTCCCATTTTCGCACCGTGAAAGTTGTACAACGCCTCCCTTCGCGTTGTGGGCCCAGGTAGCAAACATGTTACCCCAGAACGCAGACATTTCCCGGCTTGTACCTTTTCTACTCCGCCTCTGTTTTTGCCCCGAAAACAGCAAAACCGAAAATCTAGCCTCTTATCCATAACTAAGACTGTCTTGTGTCACCTCTGCAACATTTCCACCTCTGCTCACAAGTATTGAAATTTGAATTTAGTGAGCAGAAATTCATCCAAGGCTCCTGCTCCTGAGTACTATTCAGAATTCCTGCCACTGTACATTTGTTCATCATCATCATCATAGGCAGTCCCTTAGAAGACTTGCTTCCACTCTAAAAATGAGTTCTTAGGTGGCTGAACAGTCAAATACCACAGTCTGTATTACAGGTGGGACAGACAGTCGCTGAGGGAAAGAGTGGGTGGGACTGGTTTACTGCACACTCTTTCCGCTGCCTGCACTTGATTTCTGCATGCTCTCGGCGATGAGACTCAAGGTGCTCAGCGGCCTCCCGGATGCACTTCCTCCACTTAGGGCGGTCTTTGGCCAGGGACTCCCAGGTGTCGGTGGGAATGTTGCACTGTATCAAGGAGGCTTTGAGGGTGTCCTTGAAACGTTTCCTCTGCCCACCTTTGGCTCGTTTGCTGTGAAAGAGTTCCGAGTAGAGCGCTTGCTTTGGCAGTCTCGTGTCAGGCATGCGAACAATGTGGCCTGTCCAGTGGAACTGATTGAGTGTGGTCAGTGCTTCAATGCTGGGGATGTTGGCCTGGTCAAGGAAGCTAACGTTGGTGCGTCTGTCCTCCCAGGGGATTTGCAGGATCTTGCGGAGACATCATTGGTGATATTTCTCCAGCGACTTGAGGTGTCTACTGTATATGGTCCATATCTCTGAGCTATACAGAAGGGCGGGTATTACTACAGCCCTGTAGACCATGAGCTTGGTGGCAGATTTGAGGGCCTAGTCTTCGGATACTCTTTTCCTCAAGTGGCCGAAGGTTGCACTGGCGCAGTAGATGCAGTGTTGAATCTCGTCGTCAATGTCTGCCCTTGTTGATAAGAGGCTCCCGAGGTATGGGAAATGGTCCACGTTTTCCAGAGCCGTGGATCTTGATGACTGGGGGGCAGTGCTGTGCAGCAGGGATAGGTTGGTGAAGGACTTTTGTCTTATGGATGTTTAGTGTAAGGCCCATGCTTTCGTATCCCTCAGTGAATATGTTGACTATGACTTGGAGTTCAACTGTGAATGTGCGCAGATGCAGGTGTCGTCCACCTACTGTAGCTTGACGACAGAGGTTGGGTGGTCTTGGATTTGGCCCGGAGACGCTGAAGACATGAAGTGAAGGTGGACTGTGCTTCTCAATTCCAACCACGTGACAGATTGGCCCAAGAAACTTACTGCCGTTCACATGAGTAATGCTGCTTGGGTGAGATACTGTTGGGCACCCTGGAATCAAATAGCAGTAAGAAATGGATGCCTTTGGGAGGGGTGGGGAAAGATTGTTGGGAAAATGGGCAAAGAACAAAATAATATTGGTGATTCAATGCTATGACTCATTCTTTCCTAGAATGTCAAAACTGTGACGTTCCTTGCCTTCCTCAGCCTTTCATTTCTCCTGCTAAGTACAGGCTTTAAAGCCAGAGTTTGTCATCAGCTATCCATTGCTCTTGGTTTATGTTATCATCTTAGCAAAATGGAACAAAAACAATACCATTTTCCTCTCTATTGGACCTTTAAAGTAAGGATGTATCCTAAATCATTTCTCCAGTGCATCAAAAGTAGCAATGTAAATGTTAGGAAATTAATTGGATTGAAAATAAATCACTGCTATACAGATCTACAGATCAGAAATGGTTCCCAATTTAGTGAGTGACTGAAACAATCATAAAACTCTTTGATTGAAGAGTTGGATATTTTTAGTAACTACTGATTGAATGATTGATCTTTTGAAGAATTCTCGATAATTTCAACCTCTGTTTCCTATGAAAGGGTGACGTCCCCGTGTACGGCTTGTTCATGTCTGTTCTTCTCTTTGTCTGATGAAAGTGAAATAACTGAAGGACAGCTTCACATGTATTCACCAAACTTACAGACACACAAGCAAGTAGAGGATTGTGGTCACATAACTTTTTTGCAACCACGAAAAAGATATTTGTGGATGGCAGCCTTGTTCAAATTTGGGCATCATATCATCATAGAAACATAGAAACATAGAAAATAGGTGCAGGAGCAGGCCATTCAGCCCTTCTAGCCTGCACCGCCATTCAATGAGTTCATGGCTGAACATGAAACTTCAGTACCCCCTTCCTGCTTTCTCGCCATAACCCTTGATCCCCCGAGTAGTAAGGACTTCATCTAACTCCCTTTTGAATATATTTAGTGAATTGGCCTCAACTACTTTCTGTGGTAGAGAATTCCACAGGTTCACCACTCTCTGGGTGAAGAAGTTTCTCCTCATCTCGGTCCTAAATGGCTTACCCCTTATCCTCAGACTGTGACCCCTGGTTCTGGACTTCCCCAACATTGGGAACATTCTTTCTGCATCTAACCTGTCTAAACCCGTCAGAATTTTAAACGTTTCTATGAGGTCCCCTCTCATTCTTCTGAACTCCAGTGAATACAAGCCCAGTTGATCCAATCTTTCTTGACAGGTCAGTCCCGCCATCCCGGGAATCAGTCTGGTGAACCTTCGCTGCACTCCCTCAATAGCAAGAATGTCCTTCCTCAAGTTAGGAGACCAAAACTGTACACAATACTCCAGGTGTGGCCTCACCAAGGCCCTGTACAACTGTAGCAACACCTCCCTGCCCCTGTATTCAAATCCCCTCGCTATGAAGGCCAACATGCCATTTGCTTTCTTAACCGCCTGCTGTACCTGCATGCTAACCTTCAATGACTGATGTACCATGACACCCAGGTCTCGTTGCACCTTCCCTTTTCCTAATCTGTCACCATTCAGATAATAGTCTGTCTCTCTGTTTTTACCACCAAAGTGGATAACCTCACATTTATCCACATTATACTTCATCTGCCATGCATTTGCCCACTCACCTAACCTATCCAAGTCACTCTGCAGCCTAATAGCATCCTCCTCGCAGCTCACACTGCCACCCAACTTAGTATCATCCGCAAATTTGGAGATACTGCATTTAATCCCCTCGTCTAAATCATTAATGTACAATGTAAACAGCTGGGGCCCCAGCACAGAACCTTGCGGCACTCCACTAGTCACTGCCTGCCATTCTGAAAAGTACCCGTTTACTCCTACTCTTTGCTTCCTGTCTGACAACCAGTTCTCAATCCACGTCAGCACACTACCCCCAATCCCATGTGCTTTAACTTTGCACATTAATCTCTTGTGTGGGACCTTGTCGAAAGCCTTCTGAAAGTCCAAATATACCACATCAACTGGTTCTCCTTTGTCCACTTTACTGGAAACATCCTCAAAAAATTCCAGAAGATTTGTCAAGCATGATTTCCCTTTCACAAATCCATGCTGACTTGGACCTATCATGTCACCATTTTCCAGATGCACTGCTATGACATCCTTAATAATTGATTCCATCATTTTACCCACTACTAAGGTCAGGCTGACCGGTCTATAATTCCCTGTTTTCTCTCTCCCTCCTTTTTTAAAAAGTGGGGTTACATTGGCTACCCTCCACTCCATAGGAACTGATCCAGAGTCAATGGAATGTTGGAAAATGACTGTCAATGCATCCGCTATTTCCAAGGCCACCTCCTTAAGTACTCTAGGATGCAGTCCATCAGGCCCTGGGGATTTATCGGCCTTCAATCCCATCAATTTCCCCAACACAATTTCCCGACTAATAAAGATTTCCCTCAGTTCCCCCTCCTTACTAGACCCTCTGACCCCTTTTATATCCGGAAGGTTGTTTGTATCCTCCTTAGTGAATACCGAACCAAAGTACTTGTTCAATTGGTCTGCCATTTCTTTGTTCCCCGTTATGACTTCCCCTGATTCTGACTGCAGGGGACCTACGTTTGTCTTCACCAACCTTTTTCTCTTTACATACCTATAGAAACTTTTGCAATCCGCCTTAATGTTCCCTGCAAGCTTCTTCTCGTACTCCATTTTCCCTGCCCTAATCAAACCCTTTGTCCTCCTCTGCTGAGTTCTAAATTTCTCCCAGTCCCCAGGTTCGCTGCTATTTCTGGCCAATTTGTATGCCACTTCCTTGGCTTTAATACTATCCCTGATTTCCCTTGATAGCCACGGTTGAGCCACCTTCCCTTTTTTATTTTTACGCCAGACAGGAATGTATAATTGTTGTAATTCATCCATGCGGTCTCTAAATGTCTGCCATTGCCCATCCACAGTCAACCCCCTAAGTATCATTCGCCAATCTATCCTAGCCAATTCACGCCTCATACCTTCAAAGTTACCCTTCTTTAAGTTCTGGACCATGGTCTCTGAAATTACTGTTTCATTCTCCATCCTAATGCAGAATT
Source organism: Pristiophorus japonicus (assembly GCF_044704955.1). Classification (NCBI taxonomy): domain Eukaryota; kingdom Metazoa; phylum Chordata; class Chondrichthyes; family Pristiophoridae; genus Pristiophorus; species Pristiophorus japonicus. Next base: position 84,902,418 of record NC_091993.1, read on the forward strand.
CCACCATATTATGGTCACTCTTCCCCAAGGGGCCTCGCACAATGAGATTGCTAATTAATCCTCTCTCATTACACAACACCCAGTCTAAGATGGCCTCCCCCCTAGTTGGTTCCTCAACATATTGGTCTAGAAAACCATCCCTTATGCACTCCAGGAAATCCTCCTCCACCGTATTGCTTCCAGTTTGGCTAGCCCAATCTATGTGCATATTAAAGTCACCCATTATAACTGCTACACCTTTATTGCATGCACCCTTAATTTCCTGTTTGATGCCCTCCCCAACATCCCTATTGCTGTTTGGAGGTCTGTATACAACTCCTACTAACGTTTTTTGCCCTTTGGTGTTCTGCAGCTCTACCCATATAGATTCCACATCATCCAAGCTAATGTCTTTCCTAACTATTGCATTAATCTCCTCTTTAACCAGCAATGCTACCCCACCTCCTTTTCCTTTTATTCTATCCTTCCTGAATGTTGAATACCCCTGAATGTTGAGTTCCCAGCCCTGATCATCCTGGAGCCACGTCTCCGTAATCCCAATCACATCATATTTGTTAACATCTATTTGCACAATTAATTCATCCACCTTATTGCGGATACTCCTTGCATTAAGACACAAAGCCTTCAGGCTTGTTTTATTAACACCCTTTGTCCTTTTAGAATTTTGCTGGACAGTGGCCCTTTTTGTTCTTTGCCTTGGGTTTCTCTGCCCTCCACTTTTCCTCATCTCCTTTCTGTCTTTTGCTTTTGTCTCCTTTTTGTCTCCCTCTGTCTCCCTGCATTGGTTCCCATCCCCCTGCCATATTAGTTTAAATCCTCCCCATCAGCACTAGCAAACACTCCCCCTAGGACATTGGTTCCGGTCCTGCCCAGGTGCAAACCGTCCGGTTTGTACTGGTCCCATCTCCCCCAGAACCGGTCCCAATGCCCCAGGAATTTGAATCCCTCCCTGCTGCACCACTGCTCAAGCCATGTATTCATCTGCGCTATCCTGCGATTCCTACTCTGACTATCACGTGGCACTGGTAGCAATCCCGAGATTACTACTTTTGAGGTCCTACTTTTTAATTTAGCTCCTAGCTCCTTAAATTCGTTTCGTAGGACCTCATCCCTTTTTTTACCTATGTCGTTGGTACCAATGTGCACCACGACAACTGGCTGTTCTCCCTCCCATTTCAGAATGTCCTGCACCCGCATCATCATCATCTTGGCAGGCCCTTGAAATCGAGGAAGACTTGCTTCCACTCTAAAAGTGAGTTCTCAGGTGACTGAACAGTCCAATACAGGAATTACAGTCTCTGTCGCAGGTGGGGCAGACAGTCGTTGAAGAAAAGGGTAGGTGGGGAGTCTGGTTTGCCGCACGCTCCTTCTGCTGCCTGCACTTGTTTTCTGCATGCTCTCGGCGACGAGTCTTGAGACGCTTAGCGCCTCCCGGATGCTCTTCCTCCATTTAGGGCAGTCTTTGGCCAGGGACTCCCAGGTGCCGGTGGGGATGTTGCACTTTATCAAGGAGGCTTTGAGAGTGTCCTTGAAATGTTTCCTCTGCCCACCTGGGGCTCGCTTTCCTTATAGGAATTCTGAGTAGAGTGCTTGCTTTGGGAGTCTCGTGTCAGGCATGCGGACGATGTGGCCCGTCCAATGGTTGAGTGTGGTCAGTGCTTCGATGCTGGGGATGTTGGCCTGAGCGCGAATACTGACGTTGGTACATCTATCCTCTGAGTGGATTTGTAGGATCCCGCGAAGATATTGTTGGTGGTATTTCTCCAGCGCTTTGAGGTGTCTACTATATATGGTCCATGTCTCTGAGCCATATAGAAGGGTGGGTATCACTAGAGCCCTGGAGACCATAAGCTTGGTGCCAGATTTGAGGTCCTGGTCTTCGAACACTCTCTTCCTCAGGTGACCGAAGGCTGCAATGGCACACTGGAGGTGGTATTGGACCTTGTCGTCGATGTCTGCCCTTGCTGATAGTAGGCTCCCGAGGTATGGAAAATGGTCCATGTTGTCCAAGGCCGCGCCGTGGATTTTGATGACTTGAGGGGGGGCGGGGGGCGGGGGGCAGTGCTGTGTGGTGGGGTCAGATTGGTGGAGGACCTCTCTCTTACGGATGTTTAGTGTAAAGCCCATGCTTTCGTACGCCCCGGTGAAGATGTTGACGATGCCTCTGAATGTACACAGACACAAACGTCGTCCACATACTGTAGTTCGACGACAGAGGATGGGACGGTCTTGGATCTGGCCTGGAGGCAACGAAGGTTGAACAGGTTTTCATTAGTTCTTTGGTTTAGTTCCACTCCAGCGAGGAGCTTGTTGAGAATGAGATGGAGCATTGCAGCAAGAGTGTTGGCGCGATGACACAGCTCTGCTTGACACCGGTCCGGATGTGGATTGGGTCTCTGGTGGATCCATTGGTCAGGATCACGGCTTGCATGTCGTCGTGGAGCAGGCGGAGGATGGTGCCGAAATGGAGGAGGACGTTCCATAGTCCCTTGTGGTTAACAGTTTCAAAGGTCTTTGTGAGGTCAAAGAAGGCCATGTGCAAGGGTTGGTGCTGTTCCCTGCATTTCTCTTGTAGTTGTCACGCAGTGAAGATCATGTCCGTTGTTATCCTTAGTGGGCAGAATCCGCATTGTGACTCTGGGAGAAGCTCCTCAGCCACAGGGAGAAGACGGTTGAGGAGGATTCTAGCGATGACTTTCCCAGTGGCTGATAACAGGGAGATTCCTCTGTAGTTGCTGCAGTCGGACTTGTCCCCTTTTTTAAAGATGGTCACGATTACAGCATCTCTGAGATCTCCCGGCATCCTCTCCTCCTTCCAGATAAGAGAGATGAGGTCATGTATTCGTGCCAATAGTGCTTCTCCGCCATACTCCCTTCCCCCCGCCGACGTTCGGGCCTCCATCCCTCCAGCGATGTCCTTCCTTCCTCCGACGTTATTCTGGCCTTCCTCCGGCCGCTGGCCCCACTCAGCTGTGGAGTCTCTGTCGAGCACATGGTGTGCACAATGACTGTGGCCACTCTGACCTCTCTGACCTCTCCTCCGTCCACAAAGTGGATCTCTGGCCATCTCAATCCCTGCCTTCAGTCAGGAGCTGATAGCTGTGAGAGGGAAGTATTACCTCAAAATTTGTACAACAAATGTAACAGAAACCTTAAGCAATGGTATGATTTTCAGAACCATTTTAATTATCGACCACATAAATATGCTTTGAAACAAGGGCATTTTGAAGACAAACTACCATATTTAGAAAGTTTAAGAATGTATATATGCCCAGAATTCATTGGAGGGGGGCATCCATTTGTTAGATTTTTTTCCTTACCCTCCATCGTGGAAAATGTTTGCACCGCAAATTGCTGGAAAGCAGCGTGAGGGTAGTGGGGGATCTGGAACCTTAGTGAATGACGGGACAAAGTGCCGGATTTTTGGCAGGTTTGTGATCGAGTTTTCGCCGCATTTTGACCCTTTGCAATGAAAACCCGGTTGCAAAGCCCGGGCGGGATCCTCGGGTACCTGTTTGCGGCGGCGCTTTCAAGTACCGCAGGGGAGAGGTGCGCCGACATGTAACAACGCAGATTGCGTTTGCGTCGGACTTTCGGCACCCTCCCGACCCGTACGCAGTGCCCAGAATAGCGACAGGTCAAACCTGTCGGTGCAGCCCTGCCAACAGCGGTAAGTATGAAAACCTGCAAAAAAGGTAAGTTAAAGTTTTTATTTCAATGATTCGATTGATAAGGGTCTTGTAAATGTTTTTGGAATGTTCTTGGAATGTTTTTTGGAATTTCTTTTCTGGTTGTTTCTCCCCCCCTCCCAAGGCCTCTCTCACAGCATTCCCAACCCCGGACTAAAGTTGCCGAAACTCACGGTTTGCGCCGCAAATGCTTGTGCAATGCCTCCCTTACCAATGCGCAGACGTAAAGGCTGAACGTTCGAGCTAAAGTCGGTAGCGTAATGAAAACGGTAAGTTTCACAGAAAAACCCTGAAAGGCGAAAATCCAGCCCTCAATCTTCTGAACCGATGAGAGTTAAGGACAGAGAAAGAAACAGAGGAACGACGGAAAAGGAAATATGGTGAATTGGAGTCGAATTAGATGCAGAAAGAGAAATGAAGGCCCCAATTTTGCCCAGTAAATTTTTTTGGCGCTGAAGCTCAGTTGAAAGATTCCTCAATGTTGGGGAGCCATCGTCGACTACCAGCGCCAGAATGTTTGGCGCCATACATTCTGCCGCTGGTGTACCTGTAAAAATGAAGGTCGCGCGCCATTTCTGGGCACAAGGCAAACTTTTCCCACCAAAAACATTTTTCAAACCGGCGCACAGACCCTAGAAGCATTGCAGGAAAAACCCTTCCCTTCAGTTAGAGAAATCCGTGTTGGCCCACTCCTATCCCTGGCCGAAGGGACTCCCTGTCTCTTATAAATAAACTTTTAGGGAATTTAAAAAGCGAACATGAACAACATGCAAGTATGAAAATAAAAATAAATGTAAAATTACCAATCATACTGCTCCTGCTCCTGTGATGATAACTGTAAGCACCGTTTTGTTTTGTTTTTTGCGCATGTGTGTTGTACATGTGCAATAAGTTGCCATTTTGTTTTTTTTTGGAGGGCATAATAATGTAAGAAATAGGAACAGGAGTAGGCCATATGGCCCCTCAAGCTTGCTCTTATCCCCTTATCGATTACGAAATTGTCTATCTCTGTTTTAAATTTATTCAATGACCCAGCTTCCACAGCTCTCTGAGGCAGCGAATTCCACAGATTTACAACCCTCTGAGAAAAGAAATTCTTCCTCATCTCAGTTTTAAATGGGTGGTCCCTTATTCTAAGATTATGCCCCCAAGTTCTAGTCTCCCCTATCAGTGGAAACATCCTCTCTGCATCCACCATGTCAAGCCCCCTCATAATCTTATACGTTTCAATAAGATTACCTCTCATTCTTCTGAATTCCAATGAGTAGAGGCCCAACCTACTCAACCTTTCCTCATAAGTCAACCCCTTCATCTCCGGAATCAACCTAGTGAACCTTCTCTGAACTGCCTCCAAAGCATGTATATCCTTTCTTAAATATGGAAACCAAAACTATAGCAGTATTCTAGGTGTGGCCTCACCAATACCCTGTTTAACTGTAGCAAGACTTCCCTGCTTTTATACTCCATCCCCTTTGCAATAAAGGCCAAGATTCCATTGGCCTTCCTGAACATTTGCTGTACATGCATACTAACCTTTTGTGTTTCATGCACCAGGACCCCTAGGTCCCACTGTACTGCAGCACTTTGCAATTTTTCTCCATTTAAATAATAACTTGCTCTTCGATTTTTTTTCTGCCAAAGTGCATAACCTCACACTTGCCAACATTACACTCCATCTGCCAAATTTTTGTCCACTCACTTAGCCTGTCAATGTTCTTTTGCAGCTTTTCCTCCCGTCTTTGTATCGTCAGCAAACTTGGCTATGTTACACTCGGTCCTTTCATCCAAATCATTTATATATTGATTGTAAATAGTTGGGGTCCCAGCACTGATCCCTGCGGCACCCCACTAGTTACTGATTGCCAACCCAAGAATGAACCATTTATCCCGATTCTCTGCTTTCTGTTAGTTAGCCAATCCTCTATCCATGCTAATATATTATCCCCAACCCTGTGAACTTTTATCTTGTGCAGTTACCTTTTATGTGCCACCTTGTCAAATGACTTCTGGAAGTCCAAATACACCACATCCACTGGTTCCCCTTTATCCACCCTGTTCATTACATCCTCAAAGAATTCCAGAAAATTTGTCAAACATGACTTGCCCTTCATAAATCCATGCTGACTCTGCCTGACTGAATAATGCTTGTCCAAATGTTTTGCTACTGCTTCTTTAATAATGGACTCCAACATTTTCCCAACCACAGATGTTAGGCTAACTGGTCTATAGTTTCCTGCTTTTTGTCTGCCTCCTTTTTTAAACGGGCGTTACATTTGCAGTTTTCCAATCTGCTGGGCCTCTCCAGAATCCAGGGAATTTTGGTAAATTACAACCAATGCATCCACTATCGCTACTTCTCTTAAGACCCAAGGATGCAAGCCATCAGGTCCTGGGGATTTATTCGCCTTTAGTCCCATTATCTTACTGAGTACCACCTTCTTAGCATGCGCTGTGTGTTTCAGGCGCAGACTGGAAGCCCTGCCCTGCGAGATCGACTTGGGTAGTGCCGGCACCAGAAGGTGCGAATACTGGAAGTAAACTTTGGATTTTTATTTTCAGCGCCAAACGGCCAAAAAAAAACGGGTGTCCAGGTGAGTGAGCGCCATTATTTTTAATTCGGGAAACTTGGGCCCAAAGAGAGGGAAAGAAAGATTGAATCAAAAGGTAGATAAAAAAGACACAAAGAAAAAAGAAGAAAATATTTTAAACTTAGTAGTGCAGGTGTTTGCAATAGCAGGATGCAGGGATGTGATTATGTAATTGTGTCTTCCTCTGTGAATAAACAGGTTTTAAGTTGTTGGTGATATGGTGACATTGGGAAAGGGGGGGGAGAGGAGAAGGGGAAAGGGGGGGGAGTGAGGAGAAAGGGAAAGGGGGGGAGAGGAGAAGGGGAAAGGGGGGGGCGGCTGAACGGGCCGGGCCCAAGACTTCGGGCCTGGCCCGTCCCCAGCACCAGATTTACAGGTAGGTGTCATCGGGTCAGGTCAGGTCCGGGGTCGGGAGCACAGGTCGGGTCAGGGGGAGCGTGGGTCGGGAGCGCGGGTCGGGTCGGGGGGGGGGGGCGGAGGGAGCGTGGGTCGGGTCCGGTCCGGTCCGGGGGGGGGGGGGGCGGTCGGGAGCACGGGTCGGGTCGGGGGGTGGGGAGGAGGGAGGTCAGGTTGGTTCGGGTAGCGGGGGGGAGGGAGGGAGCGCGGGTTGGGTCGGTTCGTGTCGGGGGCAGGGGGGGGGGGGAGGTCAGGTTGGATCGGGTCCGGGTGGGTGGGTGGGGGAGAGGGAGAGGGTGGTCAGGTCGGGTGGGGGGGTGGGGGAGCGTGGGTCGGGTCGGGTCTGGGGGTGGGGGGTTGGGGGGGGGGGGAAGCGGGAGTCGAGTCGGGTCAGGAGGAAGCAGGAGCTGGGTGTGGGAGGCAGCCTTATGCACGCAGCCCCAGTGAGGCCATTTGGCCAGGGCTAGGGGCTGTGTGCTTCGGGCCCCTCCCACACAGTTTTGGGCGTCTGGAGCTACTGCACATGCGCGCCCACTGTAGCGTGCATGTGCAGAGGTCCCGGCACTGTTTTTAGCGCAGGGACCTAGCTCCGCCCCCTACAGCTCGTGCTGCGCTGCGCCCGACTCCAGAGGACCAGCAGGGAGCCGGAGAATCTGTAAGTTTTTTTAGGCGCACTTTGTGGCGTGAAAAACAGGCGTCCAGGTCGGGGCTGCGCCATTCTAGGCGCGGCCCGAAACTTGGGCCCAATATGTCTAATAGCATGAACTACATAACCATATAGAATTGGCAGACCTTTCCCCACCTAACCTCGCCACTTCTGACGGGAAGAAAGACTACGGCCCTGATTTCGCGGCCCCTATGGGTGCATATGAGGTGTGCACGCGGCCGTAGAGGCTTCGCAAGGTCCGGGGAACTTGCGATCTGTCAATGACAGATAGCATGCATCCAGAAGTAAAGGGCCTCCGCGGGCAGAGAGTTGGGCTATTTGCCCAACTACTGCCCAGCGAATGCCTGTGAAATTCTTACGACTGATAACAGCAGGTGCAAGGCCTGCTGTTATAGCATAAGACAGAAAAATACAGTTTTTTCAACAATTTAAACATTTAAAAACCTGTGAAGTAAGGCAAATTTACTTTTAAACCCTTTAAAATATGTGGATGTATTTTTCAAAAAATAAAATTTTTGTTTTAAGTAATTAAATTCCATTTTGATTAATTTTAAATATGTGATGTTTTTAAGTGTTTGTGTATTTTAGGTGTATTTCCATTCATACTTGCGGTGATTCTGCATATACGGAACTCACGACAAGTATGAATGGGAATACCCTACTTGGATTGGTTGGGCTGGCGCACGTGACCCCAGGGACGCATACGAAGCACCTACATCCCTGGGATACGTGGGCCTCTACGCAGGCCTTCGCATAGAGGCCCAGGACCGCAAGTCTCCGAACCTGCCAGACCACCAGGTAAGTTCGTAGACATTTTTCAGGTTGGTGGTCTCCAACCGCAATTTATCTCAGGGAGGGGGGGCGGGGTAATGGTGTACTCCAGTTTTACTCTGCTGGTTTACAAGTGATAAATCTCTCATCTTCCATTGCTGCTGCTCTTCTCTGCAGTTTTCGCCCCCAATTCCTGATGCAGTTTACAACAGCCCAACAACCTTCTTGCAGACAACTGCATGTTTCAGCACCCAACTTCATACTGCAGCCGGCAGCTCCGAATGGTGCGACTTACTCTCATTGCTTCCGATAAGCACATGCTAAATGCACATCAAAAAACGACACGCTTCTCGAGTCAGCTTAAGCTGCGATTTTCCATAAAATAGATTGGACAGTTTGTCAATGTCAGGCCCCAGGGTTGCAAAAAAGTGATGTGTCCAGATGTAACATACAGTGAAATGTAGAGTATCCTCCAGGGAGCTTTCCGTGTATGTTTGGTTAATATGTGTGGCGCTGTTCTCCAATTATTTCACATTCGACAGACAAAGAACAGATGTATACACAGATGCAGATATATGGGATCATGTGGATCAGGCTTGTAGATGCAAATGCGAACAATTCTTTTTTAATGATCGGAGCAGTCTCATAACTATTTCGAATGAATATTTGATTTAGAAATGGTTTACACCCATATATAGCACAGCTGTTGGCTCGAGGTAAATGAATGAGCTGAGATGAATTTAACTGGAGCTTCTACAAAAAAGACTGCATGTACTGAAACGAAAACTAACAATGTTGGATGGATATATTGCAATCTAGTGTGATAAAGAACAAACTTTGCATATTTATTTTGTGAAACGCGCTTATTCCAGTTTCCAATAAAATGCTTTGAGCTGAATGCCAGATTTGCTCCTCCTAAGAGTTCAGCTTCATTCTGCAGTTTTATTGCACCTGGATTTCTGCTTTGTTTGCTCTGTGGTTAATACACAGAGAGTATTCTGCCCCACGCTGCATGCAGGTATGTTACTGAATGCTTTGGCATTGTGCGCCTACCAGCATTTTGAAGGAATGGACCACCTCAAAACTGATCTAAACATGTTCAAAAATTAACCAGATGTTGTCCTTTCAGGTCAGTTTGACATTTCACTTTGGTTCAGATCTCACCCCAGAACATCTCCTTGTTACATAGTGAGGAGGTACATTTTCTTACTAAATCAACAAAGCTATCATCTAAGATCAGAAAAAATAAGCCGAATGAGGAAAATATTCAATCAAACCTGACGTGTCAATATATGTTGCAAGTAAAGTCGTACAGTAGGATTCCATACATTTTCATCTGCTGCTATCAATTGTGAATCTAATCATTTGTTAAGCAATAATTGTGGCCAAAAAGTCTTAACATTTAGGTAAAGGCTTAGAAATAACATGATTGCAGACAGTAATATGCCACTAAACAACTTGGCAGTGGAGTGTGATGGAAATGATCCTCCTGGGACCTGGCCGATGGAAATGAATGAGTTGAAATGAATTTAACTAGAGCTTCCTGCTGACTTCTATAAAAAAGACAGCATGAATTGAAATGAAAACTAACAATGTTGAATGAATATATTGTAATCGAGTGTGATAAAGAACATCCTTTCCATATTTATTTAGTGATACATGCTCAATTCAAATATCGAGGTTCGACGGTAATGAGTTCCTGAGTAAACGGTCGGCCAGATGGTGCCTATTGGAAGACTCTGGATTTATAGAAGACTGGTATTACTTTTTCATGTAAAGTGATGGACTGCATTTTAACTCGCTAGACCAGCCAATAATACAGGAAATGAATTTGCCAATTCTTATACTAATACATGGGGCTTGGGTGTGGTGTTGCATACAACCAATAATGTGTAACCAACCTCATGATCCAGCACATCCATCACTCATCGAGCACCAACAATCCAGGAAACCAACCCTGGTTCAATGTGGAGTGCAGAGGGGCATGCTGGGAGCACCACCAGGCATGCCTTAGAATGCGATTTGCTAAATACCAAAAGAAGCAAGCTACAGACAGAGCTAAGCTTTCTTACAATCAGTGGACCAGAGCAAAACTCCATAGCCCTACCAGACTCAGCTGACAACCAGGCAACTAACCATCCTCAGCCATGGTAGAGCGCAGCACGCGAGTGCAGGAGACGATGCTGAAGTGTTTGCAAGAGTCCTGCCTAGGGTTCCCAACCCTCCCAGTATTGGGAATACAACCCCCTCCCTCTGCCTCCAGCAGTTTGGGAAATCAGAAATTTTAATTTCCTGCTACTGTGCCCCCTCCTGCTCCGTGATGCCACCAGCTGCTGTTGGAGAAGGCTTTGGTGCGCTGAGTATTTCCTGCAGAACCGCGAGCAGCAGCAGCAAGGTGGTAAGAGGGAGCGACACTGAGAGAGGAACAGCCTGTAAAGGGGTAAGTGATACCTGGGGACCTTACTGAGGGTAAATAGTGTTGTGTATCTGTAAAGCATGCACTCCCTTGTTCCGCCACCAGGGAGCTCATCCCCTGAAGTCCCTAGGGATCCCAGCATCCCTTGGGAGCAGTGTATATAAGCCGGCCCCTAAGGCCTGTTCCTCACTCTGGAGTGTCTTAATAAAGACTGAGGTCACTGTTACATTAACCTCCCTGTGTGCAGTCTCATCTGTGTCAGGAACAGAACAACTGGCGATGAGTATACGAATCCAACGCAAAGATGCAGCAAACTGTGGGCATCCTGGAGAAGTTCTCGGAGGGTGAGGACTGGGAAGCCTATGTCGAATGGCTAGACCAGTACTTTGTAGCCAACGAGCTGGACGGAGAAGGAAGCGCTGCAAAAAGGAGAGTGGTCCTCCTCACGGTCTGTGGGGCACCGATCTACAGCCTCATGAGGAATCTTCTGGCTCCGGTGAAACCCACAGATAAGTCGTAAGAGGAGCTGTGTACACTGGTTTGGGAGCATCTTAACCTGAGGGAGAGTGTGCTAATGGCGAGGTATCGGTTCTACAGGTGCCAGTGATCTGAAGGTCAGAAAGTGGCGAGCTATGTCGCGAGCTAAGGCGACTTGCAGGACAATGTGAGTTTGATGGCTACCTGGAGCAAATGCTCAGAGACTTTTTTGTACTGGGCATTGGCCACGAGACCATCCTACGAAAACTTTTGACTGTAGAGACACCGACCCTCAGTAAGGCCATTGCGATAGCACAGGCGTTTATGTCCACCAGTGATAACACCAAAAAGTCTCAACACACAAGTGTTAGCAATGTTCATAAATTAACTGGAACTGTGTTTGCGAGCAGAAATGTATAGGGCAGAAACCACGAGTCTGCAACTGCCAGCAGGCCTCAGGTGATCCAGATGACTCAGAGTCCCCAACAAAGGATGAATGCAAGGCAACTCACACCTTGTTGGCGTTGTGGAGGCTTCCATTCAGCCGATTCATGCCGCTTCAAAGGGTACGTTTGCAAGAGCTGTGGAACAATGGGGCACCTCCAACGAGCTTGCAGACAAGCTGCAAGCGCTGCAAAACCTGCTAACCACCACGTGGCAGAGGAAGATCGGTCCATGGTGGATCAAAGTAATTTCGAGCCTCAGAGAGAGGAGGCAGATGCTGAAGTATACGGGATGCACACATTTTCGACGAAATGTCCACCGATAATGCTAAATGTAAAATTGAATGGCCTACCCGTAGCCATGGAACTGGACACTGGCGCTAGCCAATCCATCATGAGTAAAAAGATGTTTGAGAGACTGTGGTGCAATAAGGCACTCAGACCAGCCCTGAGCCCCATCCACACGAAACTGAGAACGTACACCAAAGAGCTTATCACTGTCCTGGGCAGCACCATGGTCAAGGTCACCGACGAGGGCATGGTGCACGAACTGCCACTCTGGATTTTCCTGGGCAATGGCTTGGAAGGAGCTGGCTGGGCAAAATCCGCTGGAACTGTGATGACATCCGAGCGCTATCACATGTCGATGAGGCCTCATGTACCCAGGTTCTTAACAAATTTCCTTCCCTTTTTGAGCCTGGCATTGGAAACTTTTCAGGTGCGGATCCACTTGGTCCCAGAGGCACCACCCATTCAACACAAGGCGCGAGCGGTACCTCACATGATGAGGGATAGAGTGGAAATCGAGCTGGACAGGCTGCAACGCGAGGGCATCATCTCCCCAGTGGAATTCAGCGAGTGGGCCAGCCCAATTGTTCCAGTACTCAAAAGTGATGGCACGGTCAGGATTTGCGGTGATTATAAAGTAACTATTAATCGTTTCTCGCTACAGGACCAATACCCGCTACCTAAGGCAGACGACCTATTTGCGACGCTGGCAGGAGGCAAGACGTTCACCAAGCTCGACCTGACTTCGGCCTACATGACGCAAGAGCTGGAGGAGTCTTTGAAGTGCCTCACCTGCATCAACATGCACAAGGGATTGTTCATCTACAACAGATTCCCGTTTGGAATTCGGTCGGCTGCAGCAATCTTCCAGAGAAACATGGAGAGCCTACTCAAGTCGATACCATGCACGGTGGTCTTTCAAGACAACATATTGGTCACGGGTTCGGACACCGACGGGCACCTACAAAACCTGCAGGAGGTCCTGCAGCGACTGGATCGCGTAGCGCTGCGGCTGGAGAGGTCGAAATGCGTCTTCATGGCAACAGAAGTGGAGTTTTTGGGGAGAAAGATCGCGGCGGACGGCATTCGGCCCACAGACACCAAGATAGAGGTTATCAGGAACGCGTCCAGGCCACAGAATGTCACGGAGCTGCGGTCGTTCCTGGGACTCCTCAACTATTTTGGTAACTTCCTACTGGGGTTAAGCACCCTCTTAGAGCCCCTACATGTGTTATTGCATAAAGGTGAGAACTGGGTATGGGGGGAAAAAAAACAAGTAATTGCTTTTGAGAAAGCCAGAAACATTTTATGCTCCAACAAGCTGCTTGTATTGTATAACCCGTGTAAAAGGCTTGTGCTAGCATGTGATGGGTCGTTGTACGGAGTCGGGTGTGTATTACAACAAGTGAACGTTGCGGGGAAGTTGCAACCTGTCGCCTATGCCTCCAGGAGCTTGTCTAAGGCCAAGAGGGCCTACAGCATGATTGAGAAAGAGGCATTAGCGTGTGTGTTTGGGGTAAAGAAAATGTTTGGCATCAAATTTGAGCTGGAAACCGATCACAAGCCCCTCATATCCATGTTCGCTGAAAATAAGGGGATAAATACTCATGCCTTAGCCCACATACAAAGGTGGGCACTCGGGCTATCAGCGTATAACTATACCATCCGCCACAGGCCAGGCACCAAGAATTGTGCGGATGCTCTCAGTCGGCTACCATTGCCCACCACGGGGGTGGAAATGGCACAGCCTGCAAACTTGTTGATGGTGGCGCAGCCCGCAGACTTGTTGATGGTCATGGAAGCGTTTGAAAATGATAAATCACCTATCACGGCCCGCCAGATTAGGACTTGGACCAGCCAAGATCCTCTGCTGTCCCTAGTAAAAAACTGTGTTCTGCATGGGAGCTGGGCCAGCATCCCCGTTGAAATGCAAGAGCTAATCAAGCCATTCCAGCAGCGAAAGGGCGAGCTGTCCATTCAGGCAGACTGCGTGTTGTGGGGTAACCGCGAAGTGCTACCCAAAAAGGGCAGGGAGGCGTTCATCTCGGATCTCCACAGCACACACCGGGTATAGTAATGATGAAAGCGATAGCCAGATCCCACGTGTGGTGGCCCGGTATCGACTCTGACTTAGAATCCTGTGTACGGCAATGCAGCGTATGAGCTCAGTTGAGCAACGCGCACAGAGAGGCACCACTAAGTTTGTGGTCCTGGCCCTCCAGACCATGGTCAAGGATCCATAGCGACTATGCGGGCCCGTTTCTCGGCAAAATGTTCCTGGTGGTGGTGGATGCCTTTTCAAAATGGATTGAATGTGAAATAATGTCGGGAAGCACCACCACCATTGAAAGCCTGAGGACCATGTTTGCTACCCACGGCCTGCCTGATATACTGGTCAGTGACAATGGGCCATGTTTCACCAGTGCCGAATTTAAAGAATTCATGACACGCAATGGAATCAAACATGTCACCTCGGCCCCGTTTAAACCAACCTCCAATGGGCAGGTAAAGCGGGCAGTACAAACCATCAAACAGAGCCTTAAACGAGTCACAGAAGGCTCACTCCAAACCCGCCTGTCCCGAGTACTACTCAGCTACCGCACAAGACCCTACTTGCTCACAGGGGTGCCCCCGGCTGAGCTACTCATGAAAAGGACACTTAAAATCAGACTCTCACTGGTTCACCCCAACCTGCATGATCAGATAGAGAGCAGGCGGCAGCAACAAAATGTAAACGATGGTTGCGCCACTGTGTCACGGGAAATTGATCTGAATGACCCTGTGTATGTGCTAAACTATTGACATGGTCCCAAGTGGATTGCGGGCACCGTGATAGCTAAAGAAGGGAGTAGAGTGTTTGTAGTCAAACTAGACAATGGACAAATTTGCAGAAAGCACCTGGACCAAACAAGGCTGCGGTCACAGACTGCCCTGAACAACCCACAGCAGACACCATCTTTTTCGAGCCCACAGCACACACCCAAAGGATCAACGACACCACCCGGGACCAGGAAATTGAACCCATCATGCCCAACAGCCCAGCAAGGCCAGGCTTACCCAGCAGCCCTGCAGGGCCAACAACACGCCAGCCCAGCGAGGGCACAACCAACACATCAGAACAGACATTTGTACCGAGGCGGTCCACCAGGGAAAGAAAGGCTCCCGACTGCTTCACCTTGTAAATAGTTTTCACTTTGACTTTGAGGGGGGAGTGATGTTGTGTATCTGTAAAGTATGCACTCCCATGTTCCGCCACCAGGGAGCTCATCCCCTGAAGTCCCAAGGGATCCCAGCATCCCTTGGGAGCATTGTATATAAGCCGGCCCCTAAGGCCTGTTCCTCACTCTGGAGTGTCTTAATAAAGACTGAGGTCACTGTTACGTTAACCACCCTGTGTGCAGTCTCATCTGTGTCAGGAGCACAACAAACAGTGAAAGATTTTTTCCATTGATGGGCGAATGGAAAACTAGGGAATGGAAACCAAGGATTCTCACTGGAAAAATCAAGAAGGAAGGGAGGAAAAAGGTTCTTGAACTGAAGGCTATTAGGCTGTGGGAGCCTTCATCACAGCTGGATATTTGAGGTAGAGAAAATGGGGTTACAGGAGAGAGCGCCAACACTGGGGCTCAATGACTTCCTCCTGTGCTGTAATTTGTAAAGTTGACCTACATCTAAAAACAACACAAAGCAAAATTTAGAGGATGGAAGATGTTTAACTGAATATTGTGTTTTATCCTCCAGAGAATGATGTAAGTCATCATGTGAGCAAGAGTTAAATTAAATCTGGATGTGAGGTAGCAGCATATCCCTGTATGCGACTTCAAATTCACTGTCATTCTTGTGACCTCTGCTCTGATCAGTAATGAGAATTACAGGGATAATTAGCTCGAGGGAGTCTGTGTTACATCAAACCAGAATTTATGCGGAATGCAGTCTATTAGGGAGCGTGTTTACGTGCCTATCTATCAAATTCATTCGAAAGTCATTAGTGATGTTCTTCCTTAGCCATTGAAATCTAACAGATACAATGTTCAATGTTCAAGATTCGCTATCATTAATCTTTAGTTCATTTTAAAAATGTAATCTAAACAACAAGAGGGAAAAGTACATAGCGGCACTGGAATCAATTTACACCTAACTCCAGTGAACTCAGATACAGAGACAAAATCAAAATACTGTGGATGCTGGAAATCTGAAATAGAAATAGAAAACAGAAAAAGATACAGAGAGGCTGCATTTATAATGAAATCTAGCTCAATTCATCCTCCCTATAACTTTATCGAATGGCACGCCTGCTATAATGAAATTGGCTCTAATTCATACTGAAAATCTAATACTCTGGCCTTGATTAGTACAAAGAGTGATTCATACTTGGATAAAATTGATGATATAAAGAATCATAATTTACTTTTACTAATTGCACTGAAGAGTACTCACTTCTGCTTAGAATGGATCTGAGAATTGCTCCACTTTTGAAAATGGGTTCATGAATATGAGCAGCAGGTGAAAAAAAGCTGATTTTTGTCCATTAAGATTATTAATGAGGATTTTGTGCAGCTGTCCATTGCTGTGAAGTAAAATCAAATAACAGTATCTGTACTTTATTGGAAGTCAGACTGGCATTTGTAAGTTTAACACATAGAAAGAAACAAAGAAAGACTGTGGAACATCTTTCATGACCACCGGACGTCTCAATGTGCTTTACAGCAAATGAAGTACTTTTGGAGTGTAGTCACTGTTGTAATTCGGGAAACGCAGTAGCCAATTTGTGCACAGTAAGCTCCCACAAACAACAATGTGATAATGACCAAATAATCTGTTTTTGCTTTGTTGATCGAGGGATAAATATTGGCCAGGTCACCGGGGATGATTCCGTTGCTCTTCTTCGAATTAGTGTCATGAATCTTTTACGTCTATAATAAAGGAAAGTATAATAAAGAGAGAAGATAGTTTATGAGAGTAAACTAGCAAGAAATATAACAACAGACAGTAAGAGCTTCTACAGGTATATAAAAAGTAAATGTTGGTCCCTTAGAGAATGAGACTGGGGAATTAATAATGGGAAACAGGGAAATGGCAGAGACTTTGAAGAAATATTTTGTATCAGTCTTTATGGTAGAAGATACTAAAAACATCCCAAAAATTGATAATCAAGGGGCTATTGGGAGGGAGGAATTTAAAACAATCACTATCACTAGAGATAACATACTAGGCAAATTAATTTGACTAAAGGTGGACAAGTCCCCTGGAGCTGATGGCTTGCATTCTAGGGTCCTAAAAGAAGTGGCTGCAAATATAGTGGCTGCATTGGTTGTAATTTACCAAAATTCCCTGGATTGTAGAGAGGTCCCAGTGGATTGGAAAACCGCAAATGTAACGCCCCTATTTAAGAAAGGAGGGCAACAGAAAGCAGGAAACTATAGACCAGTTAGCCCAACATCTATCATTGGGAAAATGCTGGAGTCTATTATTAAGGAAGCAGTAGTAAGACATTTAGAAAATCATAATGCAGTCAAGCAGAGTCAGCATGGTTCTATGAAAGGGAAATCGTGTTTGACAAATTTTCTGGAGTTCTTTGAGGATGTAACGAGTAGGGTGGATAAAGGGGAACCAGTAGATGTCGTGTATTTGGATTTCCAAAGGCATTCAACAAGGTAGCACATAAAAGGTTACTGCACAAGATCAGAGCTCACGGGGTTGGGGGTAATATATTAGCATAGATAGAGGATTGGCTAACTAACAGAAAACAGAGAGTTGGGATAAATGGGTCATTTTCAGATTGGCAAACTGTAACTAGTGGGGTGCCGCAGCAATCGGTGCTGGGACCTCAACTATTTATAATCTATATTAATGACTTGGATGAAGGGACTGAGTGTAATGTAGCAAAATTTGCTGATGATACAAAGATAGGTGGGAAAGCAAGTTGTGAGGAGGATGCAAATAATCTGCAAAGGGATATAGATAGGCTAAGTGAGTAGCCAAACATTTGGCAGATGGAGTGTAATGTGGGAAAATGTGAAGCTATCCACTTTGGTAAGAAAAATAAAAAAGCTAATTATTATTTAAATGGAGAGAGACTACAAAATGCTACAGTACAGAAGGATCTGGTGATCCTTGTACATTAAACACAAAAAGTTAGCATGCAGGTACATCAAATAATTAGGAAGGCAAATGGAATGTTGGCCTTTATTGCAAGGGGGATGGAATATAAAAGTAGGGAAGTCCTGCTACAACTGTACAGGGCATTGGCGAGACCTCACCTGGAGTACTGCGTACAGTTTTGGTCCCCTTATTTAAGGAGGGATATACTTGCATTGGAGGCTGTTCAGAGAAGATTCACGAGGTTAATTCCTGAGATGAAGGGGTTGTCATATGAAGAAAGGTTGAGCAGGTTGGGCCTATACTCCTTGGAGTTAGAAGAATGAGAGATGATCTTATTGAAACGTATAAGATACTGAGGAGGCTTGACCGGGTAGAGGCAGAGAGGATGTTTCACCTCATGGGGGAATTTAAAATTAAGGGGCACAGTTTCAGAATAAGGGGTCGCCCATTTAAAACAGAAATGAGGAGGAATTTCTTCTCTCAGAGGGTCATGAATGTTTGGAATTCTCAACCCCAGAGAGCTGTGGAGGCTGGGTCTTTGAATATGTTTAAGGTGGAGATAGACAGATTTCTGAATGATAAGGGTTATGGGGAGAGGGCAGGGAAGTGGAGTTGAGGCCAAGATCAGATCAGCCATGATCTTATTGAATGGTGGAGCAGGCATGAGGGGCCAAATGGCCTACTCCTGATCCAATTTCTTATGTCCACCTGAGAGGGCAGACAGGGCCTCAGTTTAACATCTCATCTGAAAGACGGCACCTCTGACAGTGCAGCACTCCATCAGCACTGCACTGGAGTATCAGTCTAGATTTATGTGCTCAAGTTCCTGGAGTGGGACTTGAACCCACAACCCACTGACTTAGAGGCGAGTGTGCTACTCACTGAGCCAAAGCTGACACTCGACAAATGAAAACCTTTCAATTACCAGAGCAGTAACACGTGTGAATAGTACAGAGCCACAGCTTACTTTGTCTCTTTCCCTATTTTTATTTGTGTCACATAAGCTGAAGAGGTAACGGTTGCTGTTTTCTACAGTAAAAAGGCAAATAAAAGTAAAATATTAGCTCTCTGAAAATGAAAATTGCCCTGTCTAATAGGAAATCTCTCAGGAGCAAACATCTTTTGTAAAAGGTGTTGAGAATATGAACCCCACTCCTTAAAATCTTTCTCCTATATAAATGAAATATGATTAATGTGAAAATAGGGTGAATTTAAACTTTAAAACTCATCTATTTTTTCCTTTTAATTATTTAAGGACAGAAATTATGATTTATTTTCATATTGATTGTATTGAACCATCTGATCTCATTTCCCCCTCCAGAATTAAGGTTAATTTAAACTTTATTTTAACAGGCAATAGACATTCGGCGAGGAGCGAGTGCAAACCCCCTCATAAAACCAGGCAGTGAATTAGCTCAAAGAGGGAGGAGCAGACTGACTGATATTCAAACAGGAGGGACAGTATGGGAATGATAAGATGGTCAGATCTGGGTGAGGAGAAACAGTTTAAAAAACACTGGCAAAGTATTAGAAACAAGATTTGTAGCTATAACGTGTTGCTTGTTATTCCCAAGGATTTGATTGGATCCTGATTCCATAATATGACAATGGCCGATTGTATTTCAAACCATCTTTAAAGAAGACAATCAGTAATGTCACTGCTGGCACCAGTGCATGCCAGGTTTCATGGGTAAATTGGGAGTTTCTCAATTTTGAGCCTTTTTTTTTACAAAAACTGTGCCCATCCTCAGCTGCATTAATGAACATTCCAACATTATTAATACCCATTAGTTACGTGATAAGTTCTAAAGGACTATTGTTATGGATACATCAGTGTAATGTCTGTAAGCTTGTAATGTTTGTAGCTCCACACTGTCAATGTGGACGTATTATGTACTGTAACTGCAGAGTTAATAATTAAACAGAACCAGGCAGATTCCGGAGGCTTCCGAGAGAGCTGCCTGCCATGTTAGGAGCTGTTTGTGCTGTGATCTGTGAAGATATCACATTTGGCGATGAGATGGGATTTTTCGGATGATTTAAAGCTTAAATTTTGTTGGTGAAGGATTCAGCCAGCCGACAGAAAGACTTGGAAGTTTCTGTCTTTGGAAAAAAGCTACAAAATCTGAGGTAAAATACAACACACGGTGTGAACAGCTAGAGATTAAAATGGCAGGTGTAATCGGACATTTTGGGGAATATAGACACGACCGGGAACATTTCAAAGCATATGTGGATCGGCTAGAAATGTATTTCACTGCAAATAACATAATCGAAGTTCCAGACAATGCAGTCCAGAACTGGGCTGTGTTGGAATGTAAAAAAGCGATCTTCTTATCAGAGGTGGGTCCAGCATTGTACAAAACCCTTGTAAATCTGCTTGTGCCTGCCGAGCCAAAGGACACAATGCTTAAAGAGATTTTAACAAAGCTGGAGCAGCACTATAACCCTAAAACCGTTAGAAATTGTTGAAAGCTATCGTTTTGGGATTCGGAATCAAAAGACTGATGAGAGTATCAGTGATTGCATCGTAGCATTAAAAAAGCTATTGATGCACTGTAATTTTGGAAACTTTCAAAACCGAGCATTACGGGATCGTTTTGTTTGTGGGGTGAAAAATGATGCCATCAGAAGGAAGTTATTGACGACGGATGACTAGACTTTTAGAAACATAGAAAATGGGGGCAGGAATAGGTCATTCGGCCCTTCGAGCCTGCACCACCATTCAATGAGTTCATGGCTGAACATGCAACTTCGGTACCCCATTCCTGCATTCTCTCCAGACCCCTTGATCCCCCTAGTAGTAAGGACTACATCTAACTCCTTTTTGAATATATTTAGTGAATTGGCCTCAACAAAATTCTGTGGTAGAAAATTCCATAAGTTCACCACTCTCTGGGTGAAAAAGTTTCTCCTCATCTCGGTCCTAAATGGCTTACCCCTTATCCTTAGATTGTGACCCATAGAAACATTGAGATTGCTTGTCAGACAGCGAGGTCGATGGGCATGGCCGAACAATATTCCCGAGAATTAAATAATGATTACGGTCTTCAGTCAACCGAGGTAAATCACCTGCAGGTTCAAAGTAAAAGATGGTGGGAGCCCAAAGTCTCAGAAACTGGAAATTCTAACAGAGCATTGAAGTCGTGCTATCGGTGCCTGGGACAACACATTGCTCAAAGTTGTCCATACGTGAAGGCTGAGTGTTTCTTCTGCAGAAAGACTGAGCATCTTGCGAAGGCATGCCGACTGAAGGGTAAACCAGTTTTTAATGCTATGAGTCCAGCATTCAAAGCTATGAGTAGAAATCCCAAGAGACTACATAGCATGGAAGAACAACAAAAGGATGAGGAGATGTTAGGGTTACACATCATCAGGAGCACGAGGTTAACGGACAGCGATTCGGAAAGCATCAAAATCCACATAGATGTTGCGGGATTCAAGATACCAATGGAAATTGACACAGGTGCATCCATGAGTGTAGTACCGGAGTCACTATATCGCGACAAATTGCGTGATTTTCAACTGGAGAAATCCAAGATAGAGCTGCGAGACTACTCGCGAGAGAAAATTCCTATGGTAAGCGTATCACCGTACCGGTGAAATATAAAGATCAATTTCAGAACTTGCCTCTAATAGTAGTGAAAGGAGACAAGTCTGCCTTACGAGAAAGAAATTGGTTGAGCTCACTGAAGCTGGATTGGAGTAAGATTTTCTGTGTGGAAGCGAGATTTTCATCAACGGATGAGGTTATCAAGAAGTATCCGAAGGTGTTCTGCGAATCGGGCAGTCTAATACAAGGCTTCAAGGCGAGTGTCAGGGTACAGAAGGACACTAGATCGGTTTACTACAAGCCACGTTCCGTACCATATGCACTCAAGGAGAAAGTTGAGCAAGAACTCAAGAGACTGAGAACATTATTTGTAAGATAGAGCGATGTAATTGGGCTACACCCATTGTTGTTGTACCTAAGTCCGATGGTAAGGTAAGATTGTGTGGTGATTATAAAGTAACTGTAAACCAGGTTCTAGAGGGTAATGTGCCCAATACATTGCTGAATATAGAAGATTTGTTCACAACACTGACAGGTGGTCAGATCTTCTCAAAACTGGATCTTATCAATGCCTACTTACAGCTTGAACTAGATGAGGAGTCCAAGTCATGTTTGACTATAAATACTCATTGAGGCCTATATCAATTTAATAGGCTACCATTTGGAATGTCTTCCGCCCCTGCCATATTCCAAGGGGTGATGACCCAGATTTTGCAAGGTATTGAAGGGGTAGTATGTTATTTGGATGACATACTAATTTCAGCACCAAATAGGAAAATTCATAATAACATTGAATGAAGTCCTCAAATGAATAGGGGCTTATGGTCCGTAATGATGGTAAACTTACGACCATACAAGTATTTGTGAAACTTCTTGACCCCAAAAATTAATGCCAAGAAGCACAGAGTACCAGTGTCTGCTGGTAAGTGTGAGTTATTTAAAAACTCAGTGGAGTACTTGGGGTACAGAGTAGACAAAGATGGTTTACATCCAACCATGGAAAAATTGGATGGAATTAGAAATGCACCCATTCCCAGGAATATCACTGAACTTTGTTCATTCTTGGGTCTTTTGAACTATTATGGGAAGTTCCTACCAAATTTGGCTACAGTATTACATCCACTGAATGAACTTTTGAAAAAACAGGTCCATTGGAAGTGATCAAAAGATTGCGATACAGCATTCAAGGAGTATAAAAGCAAATTGGTAGAGAGCACCATGTTAGTTCACTGTGACATATCTAAAGAGATTAACCTAGCATGTGATGCCTCTCTGTATGGAGTTGGGGCAGTGATCTCTCATGAATCATGTAGTTGGGAGGAGAGACCAATTGCTTTTGCTTCACGCACTCACAGTGCCAGTGAGAGTAATTATGTGAAAATTGAAAGGGAAGCTTTGGCATTAATTTTTGGGGTCAAGAAGTTTCACAAATACTTGTATGGTCGTAAGTTTACCATCGTTATGGACCATAAGCCCCTGACAGCAATCCTCCATCCAAAGTCCCCAGTTCCAATATTAGCTGCAGTCCGAATGCAGAGATGGGCTTTGATTTTGTCAGCATATACATATGATATTGAATAGACAATCAGCTGATCACAGTAATACTGATGCAATGTCTAGATTGTCTTCCCCATCACAAGTTACACCCGACAGGAAAGAAGTGTTTTATTTTTCATACATTGATGAACTGCCAGTCACAGCAGAAGAGATTGGTAGAGCAACCAAACGTGACCCAGTGATGTCAAAGGTGTATGAGTATATTGCAAATGGATGGCCAAACCAGGTATCAGACAAAGATACACATCCATTCTTCATTCGTAGAAATGAATTATCAGTCAATAAAGATTGTATCATGTGGGGTACAAGAGTGGTTATACCAAATAAATTCAGGTCCAAATTATTAGGAGACCTCCATGACCAGCACCTGGGAATGTGCTTGACCAAGAGTTTTGCACCCAGTTATTTATGGTGGCTTGGTCTTGATAAAGATATAGAGTACATAATGAGTCAGTGTACGACATGTCAATCGGTAAGCAAGCAACCACCACCAGTACCATTACAGCCATGGAAATGGCCTCCCAGGGTGTGGTAAAGGCTACATATTGATTTTGCTGAGTTAGGAGGACATTTGTTCATTGTGATTGATAGCCATTCGAAGTGGGTTGAGGTGTTTCCAAAGTGGAAAATAACAACAAGTAAAACATTGGACATTTTACAAAAATTAGTTTCTTCATTTGGCCTCCCTGAAGAAATTGTTTCAGATAATGGACCACAATTTAGTTCAGAAGAATTTGCACAATTCTCAAGCAAAAATGGTGTGAAACATACCAAGGTTCCACCATACCATCCTGCTTCGAATGGTGCAGCAGAGCGCACTGTACAAATTGTAAAACATGCCCTCATAAAACAAATGTTAGATCCAAATCCAAGGAAACGACAGTTGTCATTGGATCATAAATTGGCTAATTTTTTGATTACATATCGAAATACTCCTCATACAACTACTGGTAGAACACCAGCAGAGTTGTTTCTCAAATGACAGCCACGAACCAGATTCTCGTTGTTAAAGCCAAATTTGGCACAGTCCGTAGAAGAGACACAATTAAGGCAGAAAGAGAATCATGATAGAGGTAGAGTAAAAGAGAGAAGTGTGAAATTAAACCAGAAGATGAGAGTGAAGAACCATCACCATAAATGGGTAAAGTAGTTACTAGGAAGCGTGGTGAAGATATGTGGTCCTCGCACATATTTGGTAAAGGTGTTTGATAATGACAGGTTAGGTTTGTGCATATTGATCATATTTTACCTACAGTCATGGAAGGAGTTGAAGGTGGGAATGATTCAATTATTTCTGACTCATCAGATAGTTTTGATACACCAGTAGCAAATCCTAAATCCAATGTACTGGAAACAAATCCAGGAGAGAATCAGAATGAAAGTCTGAGTCTGAGTCAGGAAAATAAAGAGCCTGAAGTTAGAGTGAGTTCAAATGAAAATCAAGGAAATTCCGTGGAGGAAAACGTTCCTCAGGATGAGCCTCGAATAAGTGTGAAATCGACACCAGGTTTGTAAGGTTCTGTTCGAGAGCGACGGAATCCTCTTTGAAGCAGAAAACAAGTGGTAAAGTTAAATTTGTAAATATGAAAAAAAAAATTTATATCCTGTGTTATGTATAAACATGAAAGTTATGTATGATGTTTGTTATAATAACTTCTTCATTAAGAAGGGAGAAGTGTAATGTCTGTAAGCTTGTAATGTTTGTAGCTCCACACTGCGGATGTGGACGTATTGTGTATTGCAACTGCAGAGTTAATAATTAAACAGAACCAGGCAGATTCCAGAGGCTTCTGAGAGAGCTGCCTGCCATGTTAGGAGCTGTGTGTGCTGTGCTCTGTGAAGATATCACAATCATGATTGGCTGCACCCATATTTTCACATGACGAGATGAATTATTAGGTATCTGTCTACCTTAGTTGGCAGCACTCTTGTTCTGAGTTTTAAAGTTGTGGGTTCAAGCCCCACTCCAGAACCTGAGCACATAGTTCTGGCTGACACTGCAGTACTGAAGGGGTGCGGCATTGTTGAAGTTGCTTTTCTTTGCATAAGGTGTTAACCTGAGACCCCATCAGCCTGTTCTGGTGGACTTGAACGATCCCTTGAACCTATACGAGAAGAGTAAAGACTTCTTCTGGTGTCCTGACCAACATTGCTCTTTCAACAGATCAACTGGTCTTTCATCTCATCGGTGTTTGAAGGATGTTGCTTTTGCTTATAGAACAACTGCACTTCATACAAACATATTCTGTCTGACTTTTTTATAAGACCAGCTGATCCATCACATCTCTCCCATTCAGCCACATTACAACATGGCACCAATAATCCCCACCCACCCACACAGCCGTATAATCTCCTGAGTGGGCGAACAAAAGATTTTAAAAAACAACCCCAGGCCAAATTGGGGAACAAAGTATTCTGGGAAATTCCTCTATTCCTCTTTGACGGGCTCCTCCACTCCTGAATGTGATTAAAATGAGCTCCAGGAGATAACAGTGACCACTAGGTACATTATTCAACATCCCACCTATCATTTATATGCAGCGCTATCAGCATCCTTCAGCAATTCGTTCAGCTCCATTTTGAATATTTGCAGTAAACCTGCATCCACTGCATGAGCTGACACAACCTATTCCAAAGGTCAATGATCCTCTGGGAAAAGAAAAAATGCCTGACATCTAGCTTGGTCAAAGAGGTAAGTTTTACGGAGTGTACTGCAGGAGGAAAGTGAGGTAGAGAGACGGAAAGGTTTAGGCAGGGAGTTCCAGAGCTTGGGGCCTAGGCAACAGAAGGCATGGCCAGCAATGGTTGAGCGATTACAATCAGGGATGCTCAGGAGGGCAGAATTAGAGGAGTGCAGACATCTCAGGGGATGGGGAAGGGGGTGGTATTGTGAGGCTGGAGGAGATTACTGAGATAGGAAGGGGTGAGGCCATGGAGGGATTTGAAAATAAGGATGAGCGTTTTGAAATCGAGGCATTGCTTAACTGGAAGCCAATGTAGGTCAGCGAGCACAGGGGTGATGGGTGAGCGGGACTTAGTGCGAGTTAGGACACAGGCAGCTGAGTTTTGGATCACCTCAAGTTTACATAGGATAGAATGTGGGAGGCCAGCCAGGAGTGCATTGGAATAGTCAAGTCTAGGGGTAACAAAGGCATGGATGAGGGCTTCAACAGCAGATGAACTGAGGCAAGGGCAGGGACGGGCGATGTTACGAAGGTGGAAATAGGCAGTCTTAGTTATGCCACGGATATGTGATCGAAAGCTCATTTCGG
This sequence comes from Pristiophorus japonicus, assembly GCF_044704955.1. Taxonomy (NCBI): domain Eukaryota; kingdom Metazoa; phylum Chordata; class Chondrichthyes; family Pristiophoridae; genus Pristiophorus; species Pristiophorus japonicus. The sequence continues at coordinate 84,928,637 of NC_091993.1, forward strand.
GGTCAATTATGACACCAAGGCTGTGAGCAGTCTGGTTCAGCCTCAGGCAGGAGTTAGAGGGAGGGATGGAATCAGGGTATAGGGAATGGAGTTTGTGGCGGGGACCGAAAACAATGGCTTCGGTCTTCCCAATATTCAATTGGAGAAAATTTCTGCTTATCCAGAACTGTATGTCGGACAAGCAGTCTGACAATTTAGATACCATAGAGGGGTCGAGAGAAATGGTAGTGAGGTAGAGCTGGGTGTCATCAGCGTAAATGTGGAAACTGACACTGTGTTTTTGGATGATGTTGCCAAGGGGCAACATGTAGATGAGAATGAGGAGGGGGCCAAGGTTAGATCCTTGGGGGACACCAGAGGTAGCGATGTGGGGGCAGGAAGAGAAGCTGTTGCAGGTGATTCTCTGGCTAAGATTAGATAGATAAGAATGCAACCAGGTGAGTGCAGTCCAACCCAGCTGGATGATGGTGGAGAGGCGTTGGAGAAGGATAGAGTGGTCAACCGTGTGAAAGGCTGCAGACAAGTCAAGAAGGACGAGAAGAGATAGCTTTCCTTTTGTCACAGTCACAAAGGATGTAATTTGTGACTTTGATGAGTTTTGGTACTAAAGATGCGGAAACTGGATTGGAGGGATTCAAACATGGATTTGTGGGAAAGGTGGGCACGGATTTGGGAGGCGACAACACATTCAAGGACTTTGGAGAGGAAAAGGTGGTTGGGGATGGGGCGGTAGTTTGCAAGGACGAAGGGGTCGAGGGTTTGTTTTTTGAGGAGAGGGGTGATGAGGTCTGATTTGAGGGAGAGGGGGACAGTATCTGAGGAGAGAACCGTTAACTATGTCAGCTAACATGGAAGCCAGAAAAGGAGGTTGGGTGGTCAACAGTTTGATTGGAATAGGGTCAAGGAAGCAGGAAGTTGGTCTCATGCACCTGATGAGCTCGGAAAGGTCATGAGGGGAGATCGGAGAGAAACTGGAGAAAGATGTGAGGTCAAGGCTAGGACAGGGGGCTTCCTTAGAGGAAGTATGGCCCAGTGGGCTAGGGGAAGGAAGGGAAGAGGCAGAGGCAGCCGAACGGATGGTCTCAATCTTAGAGACAAAGAAGTCCATGAGCTCCTCACATTAGGTTCCAATCTAGTGGCTCTCCTCTGAATCTTTCCTTGGGCCTCTATATTGGCCACCATGTGCGGAGATCAGAACTGGCCACACTATTCCAGATGGGGCCTAACCAAGGTCATGTAAAACAATACTATGGTTTTCTTTGTTTTATATTGGATGATCCTAGCTGTACATCCTAATACCCTGTTTGCTTTCACTATAGTCTCTCTGCACTAGTTGGGGACGTATAGAGATTCATGCACGATAACACCCAAGTGTCTTTCTCTTTCAAAAGACACTTAGATGCTGACCATGAGGTAAAATTTTGTTTAATAATGCTCCTGTGAAGTGCTTTGGAATGTTTTACTACATAAAAAAACAATATAAATATAGGTGTTTGTTGGAGTTTCAACAGAATTGAATTCAGCACCCAGCATGGTGTACACAGTGTGCGCTATAGCCATGGCAGCTTTCAGAGCTCTCAGTGGGTGTCACTGTTCTGTTCATGGAGCTGACCACTCTCTCCACTTTGGAGAGAATGGTCTCCATGCTCTGCGTGAAACCTTGACACAAGTTGGAGTGGACTCCTTCAGCCTCTGACCGATTGTATGTGTTATGTATGTAAACTTTACTAGTGTGTAAGACTTGTCACCAGGGGTGCACCTGTGGGAGACCCAAGGGTCACCTGCACACCCTGGGCAAGCAGGTATAAAAGGCAGTCTACCATGCTGCTTCCTCACTCTGGAGTTACATTAAAGAGACCAAGGTCACAACTATTTGAGCTTACAACACAATCTTGTGGAGTTATTCTGAACATAACAATTGATGACGAGTAACAGATCACAAACTTTCACATGGTAATGGCTGCCTTTGATATTCTTGAGAGATTTGTTAGGGTGATGATTGGGAAGCCTTTGTTGAGCGTCTTGACCAGTACTTCGTGGCCAACGAGCTGGATATGGAAGAGACCGCGGTCAAGTGCAGGGCGATTCTCCTCATCGTTTGTGGGTCCACGATATATGGCCTCATCAAAAATCTGCTAGCACCGACGAAACCAACGGAGAAGACATATACAGAGTTGTGCACGCTGGTTTGGGAACACCTCAAGACTAAGGAGAGCATCTTAATGGCCAGGTATTGCTTTTACACGCACCATCGCTCCAAGGGCCAGAACGTGGCGAGCTATGTCGCCGACATAAGACGACTTGTGGGACGGTGCACATTTGATGGATTTTTGGGGGAAATGTTGTGGGACTTTTTCGTGCTTGCAATCATCCATGAGGTCATTCTTCGCAAACTGCTGTCTGTCGAATCCCTAGATCTGAGCAAGGCCATCACGATAGCCCAGGCTTTCATGTCCACGAACGATAACACTAAGCAGATATCTTCTCAGCATCGAAGCTCACAGGCAAGTACTGTGCATAAAATAATGCCTTCAGCAGGCAGAACTGTACATGGCAGGGCCTACACGCCTGCAGAGGCCAAACCTAGGATGACTCAGAGTCCGCCGTGGAGTGTGAATGCGAATCCATTAACACCATGTTGGCGTTGCGGAGGTAATCATCGAGCCCATCAATGTCGATTCAAGCACTTTGTGTGCAAGGGCTGTGGATCAATGGGGCACTTCCAGCGAATGTGCAAAAGTGCTGCAACTCACCACGTGGCAGAGTCGGCAGAAGGTGACTGATCCGGCGCGGATCACGCTGAACGAGTAAGAGAGGCAACTCAACCCGAGGCTGAAGAGGAAGTGTATGGGGTACATACCTTCACGACCAAAAGCCCTCCAATAATGTTGAAAGTCAAATTAAACGGCATTCTAGTTTCCATGGAATTGGACACGGGGGCGAGTCAGCTAATTATGAGCCAGAAGGCTTTTGTGAAACTGTGGGGCAACAAGGCACAAAGGCCGAAACTAAGCCCGATCCACACCAAGAGCTTATACCAGTCATTGGCAGTGTGGCAGTGAAGATATCATATGATGGAACTGTGCATGATTTATCACTATGGATTGTACCAGGCGATGGCCCAACGATGTTCGGCAGAAGCTGGCTAGGAAAGATCCGATGGAACTGGGACGACATCAAAGCACTGTCTTCGGTGGATGACGTCTCGTGCGTCCAAGTGCTAAACAAATTCCCGTCCTTATTTGAGCCAGGCATCGGCAACTTCACAGGCGCCAAAGTGCAGATCCATCAAATCCCTGATACATGACCTGTTCATCACAAGGCCCGAGCGGTTCCATATATGATGCGAGAGAAAGTCGAGATCGAGCTGGACAGACTTCAACGAGAGGGGATCATATCGCCAGTTGAGTTCAATAAGTGGGCCAGTCCAATTGTTCCGGTGTTGAAAAGCGAAGGGACAGTCAGAATCTGCGGGGACTACAAGGTAACGATCAACCGAGTCTCGTTACAGGACCAGTACCCACTATCCAAAGCGGAGGACCTGTTCGCAACACTAGCAGCGGGGGAAGTGGTTCACCAAGCTGGATCTAACCACTGCTTATCTGACACAGGAGCTGGCTGAACCTGCGAAAATATTGACGTGCATCAACACGCACAAAGGACTGTTCATATACCACAGATGCCCTTTTGGGATTCGTTCGGCTGCTGCCATCTTCCAGAGGAACATGGAGAGTCCGCTGAAATCGGTTCCGCACACCGTGGTGTTTCAAGACGACATCCTGATCACTGATCGCAACACCACCGAACACTTGCACAACCTGGAAGAGGTTCTAAAGCAACTGGACAGAGTGGGACTCAGGCTGAAACGCTCCAAGTGTGTTTTCCTGGCACCAGAGGTCGAATTTCTGAGGAGAAAGATTGCGGTGGATGGCATCAGACCCACGGACTCCAAAACGGAGGCGATCAAGAATGCACCCAGATCACAGAATGTGATGGAGCTGCGTTTGTTCCTGGGACTCCTCAACTATTTTGGTAACTTTCTACTGGGGTTGAGCACTTTGCTGGAACCATTGCATTTATTGCTACGGAAGGGTGATGACTGGGTTTGGGGTAAATCTCAAGAGACAGCCTTTAATAAGGCCAGAAACCTGCCATGTTCTAACAAGTTACTTGTATTGTATTACCCGTGTAAACGTTTGCGATGCATCTTCGTACGGGGTCGGTTGTGTGTTACAGCAAGTCAATGTGTCAGGCAAACTGCATTTGTGTCCAGAAGTTTATCTAAGGCTGAAAGAGCCTACAGTATGGTTGAGAAAGAAGCATTAGCATGTGTATACGGGGTTAAGAAAATGCACCAATACCTATTTGGACTCCAGTTCGAGCTCGAAACCGACCACAAACCGCTCATTTTGCTGTTCTCAGAAAGCAAAGGAATTAACACCAGTGCTTCGTCCCGCATCCAAAGATGGGCACTAACATTATCTGCATATGACTATGTAATCCGCCACAGACCAGGCACTGAGAACTGTGCTGATACCTCCAGTCGGCTACCATTGCCCACCACCGGGGTGGAAATGGCACAACCCGCAGATTTGCTTCTTGTAATGGATGCTTTTGAGAGCAAGGGGGCCACCCGTCGCGGCTCGCCAGATCAGGACCTGGACTAGCCAGGACCCTGTGCTATCACTAGTAAAAAGTTGGATCCTTAATGGGAGCTTGTCGATGGTTCCCGGGGAAATGCAAGACGAAATTAAGCTGTTTTACCGATGCAAGGATGAAATGTCCATCCATTCGGATTGTCTTCTATGGGGGAATCGCGTCGTTTTGCCAAAAAAAGGCAGGGAAACATTATATGTGACCTACAGAGTACCTATCCAGGCATAGTCATGATGAAGGCTCTGAATTAGAGTCATGCGTAAACCAATGTAATACTTGCGCACAGTTGAGCAATGCACCAAGGGAGGCCCCACTGAATCTGTGGTCATGGCCCTCCAAACCGTGGTCCAGTGTCCACATAGATTTGTTCCTAGTAGCAGTTGATGCTTACGCTAAATGGATTCAAGGTATAATAATGTCATCATGTAAGTCCGCTGCCACCATTGAAAGCCTCCGGGCCATGTTCGCCACCCATGGTTTACCCGACGTCCTTGTTAGTGACAATGGACCATGTTTCACCAGCTCGGAATTCAACGAGTTCATGACCCGCAATGGCATCAAGCATGTCAGGTCTACCCCGTTTAATCCTGCACCCAATGGTCAAGTGGAACGTGCAGTCCAAACTATCAAGCAGAGCTTGAAACGCATGACAGACAGTTCCCTGCAGACCCGGTTATCTCGGATTCTACTCAGCTACCGGATGCAACCCCACTCGCTTACTGGTGTTCCCCCTGCAGAATTGTTAATGAAGGGAGCACTCAAAACCAGGCTCTCCTTAGTCCACCCAGATCTCAATGATCGTGTAGAAACCCGGAGTCACCAGCATAATGTGTTCCACGATCGCGCGGTTGTATCACGTGACATTGAGGTTAATGACCCTGTGTTTGTTATTAATTACGATCATGATCCCAAATGGGTTGCTGGCACTGTTTTAGCCAAGGAGGGGAATAGAGTGTTTGTTGTCAAACTTTTGAATGGACAAATGTGCAGAAAGCACTTGGATCAGACCAAACTGCGATTCACTGACAACCAAGAACAGTTTGAAGAGGACATTACCATCATTGATCCACCAACACACACCCAACCAGCAATCGACCTCGCGGTCATCCACGAGGATGAACACACCATGCCCGACAGTATGATCAGACCAGCCACACCACAGTGCAGCAATGATCCGACCAACTCACCCATGCCAGAACTTCAACTCAGGTGGTCAACCTGGGAACATAGAGCCCCTGATCGCCTCAACTTGTAAATAACTTGTATCTAACACTTTGGAGGGGAGTGAAGTTATGTATGTAAACTTTACTAGTGTGTAAGACTTGCCACCAGGGGGCGCACCCATGGGCAAGCAGGTATAAAAGGCACTGTTTCCTCACTCTGGAGTTACATTAAAGAGACCAAGTTCACAAGCGTTTGAGCTTACAGTACACATCTTGTGGAGTTATTCTGAACATAACAGTATGCAAGCTCGCTGGTAGGCTATCCTTTGGACCTAGCATTTTCTGGTATAGGCCCATCAGCCTTCTACAATAAAAACAGAAAACACTGGAAATACTCAGCAGGCCAGGCTGCATCTGTGGAGAGAGAAAAAGAGTTAGGGCTGGATTTTTGGCTTTGATGTTTTTGGGGTGTTAATGGCGATGAGGCGGTAAAGTTTGCGCCCGAAAACAGTTTGTGCCTCAGTAAGTAAGTTTGGGCATCTGGGCCCTGCGTCAGGGGTATCATCATTATAGGCGGTCCCTCATTTTGAGGATGACTTACTTCCACACCAAAAAAGAGATGAGTTCACAGGTGTTTCAATGAAGGACCTAATATTCTAGGTCCGGAACTACATCTTGAAGGGTGGAAGATGCCTGTGCGTGGATTTTTTTAACATGTGGTGGACGTTGCACACCAGTCACCACACGGGCTTGACAAAGCTAGGTCTTGGTCCAGTGGCAAAGATTAACCAAGAGACCAGCTCTGCTACACGGACCTAGTGCGCACACATATCGCAGTGTGGGCTGGTACGCACTGCCTCTGGGCCCTTGCCTCTTCCGGGCCCCGAACTCATGCCTCTCCTGGGCCCCGATCACGTTGCTCTACAATCTCTCGCTGCTCCTGCGCTCCAACCTCACCGCTCCTGTTGTACCTGCCTACGCTCCAATCACCGACCTGGACCTTGATGACATCCAATCCAGTCACCCTCTTTGCTGCCGTCGCCCTCCTGCACCAGCTCGTGCTGTACCTTGCAGTGGTATGCTCCTTTTATGGCCCCAACATGCCGCTGATGGTCTCTCGCAGGGGCACAGTGCTAAGGGAGATGTTGTACACCTCTCTTAGGGCATTGGGATGGGAAATTCCTGAGCTAAAGAGCTGGGCCGGGAGCACTCTGAGAGATGCCTGGAAGGGAAGGGGGAGGGGGAGGGCGGAACCTAAAACACCCCCCCCCCCCATAAATAACACTCCCAAAACATTGCCCATTCCACTACAACTCAAATCGGGAAAAAAATGAACAATCACACTTACCTTAGGAGACCAACACCTACCTCTCTGCTGTCAGCATTGTTGGACCACCCTGATTTCTCAGGCGGTCAATGTGAGGCGCGCTTCGGGGCGCACGGGGTCGGGCAATAGTCTAAACCCGCGCCGGTGCCGCAAGCAGGCACATTGCACACCAGGCACAGCTCTTCTGGGCGGTGCTGCTCAGCTCTGCCGCTAAACTGGCTCCGGGGCGAGAAATATAGTGGAGAGGAGCCGAAAATCTGCCCCTTAAGGTTTTTAGTCGATGACCTGACGATAGGTCACTGACCTGAAATATTAACTCTGTTTCTCTCGCCACAGATGCTGCCTGACTTGTTGAGTATTTCCAGCATTTTCTGTTTTTATTTCTGATTTCCAGCATCCACAGTATCTGGCTTTTGTATTAGCCTTCTACAATAGCCCTGACCCCAATGGTCAGCATCTGAGTGCTCTGCAGCAGAGCGAGTGTATGAACTTACCATCCAATGAGAGAACACATGTGGCATCCAAGTCCGTCTCTGAGCCGGTGTTCACTCATGTAAGGAATGCTGGCCTCTTCGTGAAGTGGCTCATGGGACTTCCACATTTTCTACACCTGAAATGAAGGAGAAGAACAAGGGTCACTGTTGTGTATGGAGAAAGAGTCAGACGGAACATTGTGAGCTCAAAGTAAAGTGTGACGTTGGTCTTTTAATGCAGGTCTCCAGAGTGCCTCTCCAACCTGTGAAGCCTCCTTAAATACCTGTGCTCCCAAGGGATTATGGGATCCCTTGGGACTTCAGGAGATAAGCCCTCTGGTGGCTGTACAGAGTAAATACAAGTCTACATATATAACAACACTCCCCCCACAAAGTCAATAGTGTAACTATTTACAATGTGAGTCGATCTGGGGCCCTTCTTGCCCTGGTTGATCATCTCGGTGTGAAAGCTGCTGTTGTTGAATCATTTGTTGGTCCCTCGCTGGGCTGCTCTGCAGCTGGCCTTGCTGGGCTGCCTGGTGTGTTGGGCCCTGCAGGGCTGCTGTGAATGATGGATTCCGCTTCGTGGTCAACCGTGGTGCCGGTTGCCACTGGTGTGTATGTTGGGGGATCAAAAAAGGTAGAGTCCAAGGTGGGTTGCTCAGGATAGTCTGTGAATCTGAGTTTGATTTGGTCCAAGTGTTTCCGGTGAATGAGTCCATTTGAAAGTTTGACCCAAAACACCCTGCTCCCCTCTTTGGCCACAACAGTGCTGGGAAGCCACTTGGGACCTTGTCCATAATTTAATACAGGATCATTGATTTCAATCTCACATGACACATTTGCGCTGTCATGGTATGTACTTTGTTGAAGCCGCCTACTCTCTACCTGTTCATGTAGATCAGGGTGAACTAACGAGAGCCTTGTCTTAAGTGCTCTTTTCATGAGCAGTTCAGCAGGTGGGATCCCAGTGAGTGAGTGGGGTCTCGTGTGGTAGCTAAGCAGGACTCGGGATAGGCGAGTCTGCAGTGAGCCTTCAGTTACCCTCTTCAAGCCTTGCTTGATGGTTTGCACTGCTCTCTCTGCCTGACCATTGGATTCTTGTTTAAATGGGGCAGAAGTGACATGTTTGATCCCGTTATGGGTCATGAATTCATTGAATTCAGCACTGGTAAAACATGGCCCGTTGTCGCTCACCAGGACATCAGGTAAGCCATGTGTGGCAAACATAGCCCGCAGGCTTTCAGGAGTGGCAGCGGACGTGCTAGCCGACATTATCTCACATTCAATCCACTTGGAGTACGCATCTACAACCACAAGGAACATTTTACCCAAGAACAGGCCTGCATAGTCGACGTGTACCCTAGACCACGATTTGGAGGGCCAAGACCATAAACTTAGCAGCGCCTCCCTGGATACATTGCTTAGCTGCGAGCATGTATTACATCTGTGAATGCAGGACTCTAAGTCCGCATCGATACCGGGCCACCACACGTGGGATCTGGCTATCACTTTCATCATTATGATGCCTGGGTGGGTACTGTGGAGGTCATTGATGAAGGTGTCTCTGCCCTTCTTGGGAACCACTACTCGATTGACCCACAGAAGGCAGTCTGCCTGTATAGACATTTCATCTTTGCGCCGCTGGAATGGCTTTATCTCTTCTTGCATTTCCACTGGGATACTGGACCAGCTCCCGTGAAGCACACAGCTTTTAACTAGAGATAATAAGGGATCCTGGCTTGTCCAGGTTTTGATCTGCCGGGCAGTGATGGTTGATTGCTGACTCTCAAATGCTTCCATAACCATGGCTAGATCTGCGGGCTGCGCCATTTCCACCCCCGTGATGGGCAATGGCAACCTACTGAGAGCATCCACGCAGTTTTCTGTGCCTGGCCTGTGGCAGATGGCGTAGTTGTATGCGGACAACGTGAGCATCTCTGGATGCGGGCCGATGCGTTGGTATTTATCCCTTTACTCTCGGAAAACAGGGATATAAGTGGCTTATGGTCAGTTTCCAATCCCAATTTTAGCCCAAACAGGTATTGATGCATTTTCTTTACCTCGTAGATTGCAGAGAGCAAAATTCACCAGTACCCCCCCTGTGTTTGGGCTCATTCGAAAGGAAATTTAATTTGGGACTATCTACTGAAAAGTTTGGAACTCTAAAGTGCTTCTAGAAGAAACTACGAACTTTAATAGAGTTATGAACTTTTACAAGACAAATTCAAGCCTGTGGGTGGACCTAGGGAACAAAGGAAGCCCACTTGATTATTGGGACTGTCTGGGTGTGAGGACTGAGGTAACCTGTCTGGAAGAATGAGTATTTGGAAATCTTCCTCCACAAGAGACATTACTATCACAGTATCACCCAGAAGTGGCTCCCCATCAACATGGGTCTGGACAAACCATTTTCAGCATATACATCACAAAGAGGCCCAATCCAGCCTGTATGCGAAAGACTAAGCACAAAAGGACATTGCAATTACCAAACTAATATTTCCATCAGGAAACAGTTTATCAAAGATCAACACTTCCAAGATATATCAACTTTAACGAGGTCGACAAAATATTACAAAGAAGAACCAAGCCCGCCAAAATTATACAAAGGATTGTGAAGAGATTTGGTGGCAAGATTAGAACACTGAAATAACTGGCCACTGTTTTCAACAGAGGTTAGACGAGAGGGAGAGACAAGGGAAGGCAAGGTGAGAGAGACAAGGAGAGAAGCCAAGGTGACAGTTGTAAAACTAACTTCTCCAGCCTCGAAGTCTTGAAGTCCTGAAGGAAGAGCATCACCATCTACTAATAACTATCAAAAGGATTGGTAAGCAAAAATTCCTGCCGCCCTGGAGTCTAACCTAGCTAGAATTAGGTATCGGGAGGTAGGAGGTATAATTTTACTGCAACCCCCTTTGAATGTGTAGTGTGTGGTACTTTATTAGTGATTATGTTTGACCTTGTACCTTTCCTTGTATTGTACTTTATTAGAGTGATTGTAAGTTTGGCCGTGTATTTTTTTACTAGAGTAATAAGCCTGCAATACTTTGACTGTAATAAAACCAAAGTTCTTTGCATCAAACCAGCGTCCTCTGCACTTTTGTCACACCCCCCCAAATAAATCCAGAGTACAGAACCCAAGGGAAGGGGAGCGATTCGAAATCGCTCAAGTTGGTCAGAAGGGAACCTGACCCCCTCATGGAGACTACAACACACTCCAAACACCACCTTACAAAATGGCGACTGTGGCACGACTCTGGTCCACGGGGTGTGATGTAGAGAGTGCTGGTTTGGGGCAAAGAACCAAAATGGAAGAGAGGATTTCCTCCTATGTGTATAAGAAAGTGAATGTAACTAAGGAATGGGTGATTAGTCTATTGCGCGCTAAACGTCCGGCTGACGCTGCAGCCCAGTTGACAGCAAGTAAAGATCACAAAGAAGCAGTAGAGAAAGCAATTTGGTTGGTCTGTCTCCAGCGACAGGTCCAGCTGCTAGACAGAATGAATGAAACACTACAGGCAGAGTTATGGGAATGCGCAGAGAACTATCAGGAAAGGGTTATGTCAGAAGAAAGATTATCAGGAGAACTCCGTAAGCTAAAACAGGAAAGGACTCAAATACTGGAAAGGTTTAAAAACAGTCAGGCCTATTTTCAATGTCAGGTTACCGAGGCCAAAAGTAATGAAAAGTCACTGAGGGAAGAAAGCACTCGCCTCACCCTACAATAAAAGAGCTCCAGGAAAGATTAAAAGATGTGCAAGCAGCGTATAAAGTAGCTGGCACTAATGGGTTTGAATTGGGAGACCACGGTCCCTGCCAGCAACAAATTAAAAGTTTAAACTTTGCTCTGTCCAAGGCAAAAGGCATGGTATGCGTAATAAGCCTGGGTACACCCCAGGTAAACCTGGAAGAGAAGGAAGAAACTACCTGGCCACTACCTGTGGCACCGGTGACTACACCGGTGCAGCAGCAGGAGGGGCAAATCTGTTGCGGGGCGGACAGGGATAGTGAACCACCACCACCTGTAGCACCGCAAGGAAGAGAGGGAGGCGAGCCAGAACAGGGAGAGTCAGAACCAGGGCCAATGTGCCTGGTCCAGCAACAGAGGTTTGGCCCGCCCACCCTTAACGTGGTCCCCCACACTCCCTACCAACTTAGGGCTATGATAAGCCATCTGGGAAAGCTAACTCCAAAGGGAGACCCCTCGGTTCACTTTGTGGAAGTGGAACAGGTAGGGGATATTAATGGGGGTGCGATGATGCAGAAATGGCAAAGATGCTTCTCCTATCTCTAGACAGCAAACTGTACCAGTCCCTCTCGACTGAGAGCAAAAGAGGACAGAAAACACTTGCTGCCGTCCAGAAGGACATTTTAAAAGCTATGGGCTGCAATGATGGGAGTCCCTTCTCTAGAGTAGAGAAAACAGTGCAGCTCACAGGAGAAACCCCACAAGATTTTGCAGACCGACTGTGGCCGGTGTACAAAAGCGCCTGTAGTGGGGATATAGATAGGGATCACTTAAACCCGGACGAATTAGCACACTGGCTCTGAAGCCTAGTAGCTAAAAGTTTACCCAGAATAAGAACCAAGGCTGAGGCCTGGTTTGACCCCAGAGATCCCCAAGCCACAGAACAGGGAGTGTTTAGGCAGCTGACCCGAGCTTACAGAAACGGCAGAGGGACAGAAGAGCACCCACAAAAGGGAAAGGTTCACGAAATCCAAGAGGGAATGGCGCCATGAGGGGGGCAACTCCTCTGATACAAAACGTACCTGCTTCGGGTGTGGAAAGAGTGGGCACTGGAGAAAGGATTGTAAAAATTCTTGGAAGAATAGCGCAGGAAAGAATTCTCCAGCCCCTGCCCAAAAGACCGAAACAGATAAGCTAGTCCCTCCTCAATTGTTTGATACCTTTTTAACTGCGCTCCGAGCCATATTAGATGGCCCTGGAAAGGTAGCCACCGTCACCGGTACTGAAATCCCATCTGCCCCCTCCCAACCAAAACCTTGACTAGGACAGACACAGCCTGTCCACCTGTGTGCCCTCGAGTATGACACGTGGGGGAGACCGACTGTTCAGATGGAAGTGGAAAAGGTGAAAGGGACTTACCTGCTGGACACCGGTGCCTCAAGCACCCTTGTCTATGCAGCTAACCCCGCCGCCTCACCTCTGTCTAACGAGGTCCCCTACAACTTGGTGGGTTTCACAGGCACTGAACAGACTGATTCATTCTCCGTTCCGCTCTCCATTCATTTAGATACACTCCACACTAAGTGGACTTGTGTCCTGATGAAGTGGGAGCAAGAATGTAGAGGGATCATGGGGGCTGACTTCATCCTAGGCCACGGGATCCTAGTGGATTTAAGAAACCACTGTCTTTGGGGATCAGTCTGTACGGGACAGGAGAGTGAGGTGATGGTTATCCCGGGAAAACAGGGAAAAGGGACGGTGTGCATCATGAAACCAAAGGAGGGTTACGACCTTGAATCACTGGTCAGTAACACCCCTGTAAATTATCAAGAGTATGTGAGGAAAAACCTTGCAGCTTTTGCCACTCACAAACACGACTGCGGGAGAATAAACGGGGTCGAGGTTTGCATAGATGGGGACCCCATGACCCGACCACAGAAACAGTACAACTTCCCCAGGGAGGCAGAGGCAGACATGGAAACAGCCTTGGGTTCGCTGGTTAAACAGAGGGTATTGAGACCAATAGCTACACATGTGAACTCTCCATTGTGGCCGGTTAAGAAACTGCTGGAGAGCCACGGTGGACTATCGAGTACTCAACGTAACATCCCCGCCTGTGCATCCACTGTTGCTGCTGTCACCGACCTCATTGGAACTATCCCAGCCTCCGCGACCACCTTCACGGTGCTGGATATTTCCAACGGGTTCTGGTCCATACCTTTACGAAGGGAAGATCAGTACAAGTTTGCTTTTACCTTTAAAGGACAGCAATACACTTGGAACTGTCTCCCTCAGGGCTTCCACAACAGCCCCAGTATTTTCCATCAGTGTATGGCCAACTGTTTAAAGAGCTTCAGCAGACCCCAGCAATTAGTACAATATGTGGATGACCTGCTCCTGTTCACCGATGACGGGGAGGAGCATGGCCCACTGCTGGCTGAGCTGCTGGAGCTGCTGAAAGAAGAGGGATTTAAAGTAAACCCCAAGAAGGCACAGATCGGTCTGAACATAAGAACATAAGAACATAAGAATTAGGAACAGGAGTAGGCCATCTAGCCCCTCGAGCCTGCTCCGCCATTCAATAAGATCATGGCTGATCTGGTCGTGGTCTCAGCTCCACTGACCCGCCCTCTCCCCGTAACCCTTAATTCCCTTATTGCTTAAAAATCTATCTATCTTTGACTTGAAAACATTCAATGAGCCAGCCTCAACTGCTTCCTTGGGCAGAGAATTCCACAGATTCACAACCCTCTGGGAGAAGAAATTCTTTCTCAACTCGGTTTTAAATTGCCTCCTCCGTATTTTGAGACTGTGCCCCCTAGTTCTAGTCTCCCCCACCAATGGAAACAACCTCTCTGCCTCTATCTTGTCTATCCCTTTCATGATTTTAAATGTTTCTATAAGATCACCCCTCATCCTTCTGAACTCCAAGGAGTAAAGACCCAGTCTACTCAATCTATCATCATAAGGTAACCCCCTCATTTCTCGAATCAGCCTAGTGAATCGTCTCTGTACCCCTTCCAAAGCTAGTATATCCTTCCTTAAGTAAGGTGACCAAAACTGCACGCAGTACTCCAGGTGCGGCCTTACCAATGCCCTACACAGTTGCAGCAACACCTCCCTGCTTTTGTGCTCCATCCCTTTCGCAATGAAGGCCAACATTCCATTTGCCTTCCTGATTACCTGCTGCACCTGCAAACTAACCTTTTGGGATTCATGCACAAGGAGGCTGCTCCTGAAATTCTGGCTGCACTTCAGTCCCACTCTCCTGATCTTTGGGCACCCTGTGCGGAGGGGAGCGGGTAGGTCCGAGGGCCTCCTCGTAGGACTGCTCCTGGGCACGGCCAAGGGTGCCATCAGCCGGTCCAGGCAGCGGGCGGTCGAGGGGGTCGTTCAACCTGACTGCCTGCCTCTCTTCCGCTCTTACATCCGGTCCAGGGTGTCCTTGGAGATGGAGCACGCGGTGTCCACCGGTACGCTCGCGGCCTTCCGCGAGAGGTGGGCACCGGAGGGACTGGAGTGCATCATCACGCCCGGCAACCAAATTTTAATTTGATTTTACGTTTTTTAAGTTTAATTTGTTTTAATTGCCGGTGCTTTTAGTGTCCCCCTTCCCTTTTATAGGGGGCACTGGAAAATTTGATTTTAGCGCCCCAAAAAAAACCAAAAAACAAAAAAAAAAAAAAAGGGGCCTTGAAAATGTCTGGAGTGTCACCCAGGTCGGGTGGCACCGTTTAATGTTTTTATGTTTTGCAGGTAAACTCAAAAGAGTTTCATGCACAAGGACCCCCAGGTCCCTCTGCACCACAGCATGTTGTAATTTTTCCCCATTCAAATAATATTCCCTTTTACTGTTTTTTTTCCCAAGGTAGACGACCTCACACTTTCCGACATTGTATTCCATCTGCCAAACCTTAGCCCATTCGCTTAACCTATCCAAATCTCCTTGCAGCCTCTCTGAGTCCTCTACACAACCCGCTTTCCCACTAATCTTAGTGTCATCTGCAAATTTTGTTGCACTACACTCTGTCCCCTCTTCTAGGTCATCTATGTATATTGTAAACAGTTGTGGCCCAGTACTGATCCCTGTGGCACACCACTAACCACTGATTTCCAACCGGAAAAGGACCCATTTATCCCGACTCTCTGCTTTCTGTTAGCCAGCTAATTCTCTATCCATGCTAATACATTTCCTCTGACTCCGCGTACCTTTATCTTCTGCAGTAACCTTTTGTGTGGCACCTTATCGAATGCCTTTTGGAAATCTAAATACACCACATCCATCGGTACACCTCTATCCACCATGCTCGTTATATCCTTAAAGAATTCCAGTAAGTTAGTTAAACATGATTTCCCTTTCATGAATCCATGTTGCGTCTGCTTGATTGCACTATTCCTATCCAGATGTCCCGCTATTTCTTCCTTAATGATAGTTTCAAGCATTTTCCCCACTACAGATGTTAAACTAACCGGCCTATAGTTACCTGCCTTTTGCCTGCCCCCTTTTTTAAACAGAGGCATTACATTAGCTGCTCTCCAATCTGCTGGTACCTCCCCAGAGTCCAGAGAATTTTGGATGATTATAACAAATGCATCTGCTATAACTTCCGCCATCTCTTTTAATACCCTGGGATGCATTTCATCAGGACCAGGGGACTTGTCTACCTTGAGTCCCATTAGCCTGTCCAGCACTACCTCCCTCGTGATAGTGATCATCTCAAGGTCCTCCCTTCCCACATTCCTATGACCAGCAATTTTTGGCATGGTTTTTGTGTCTTCCACTGTGAAGACGGAAGCAAAATAATTGTTTAAGGTCTCAGCCATTTCCACATTTCCCATTATTAAATCCCCCTTTTCATCTTCTAAGGGACCAACATTTACTTTAGTCACTCTTTTCCGTTTTATATATCTGTAAAAGCTTTTACTATCTGTTTTTATGTTTTGCGCAAGTTTACCTTTGTAATCTATCCTCCCTTTCTTTATTGCTTTTTTAGTCATTCTTTGCTGTTGCTTAAAACTTTCCCAATCCTCTAGTTTCCCACTAACCTTGGCCACCTTATACGCATTGGTCTTTGATTTGATACTTTCCTTTATTTCCTTGGTTATCCACGGCTGGTTATCTCTTCTCTTGCCGCCCTTCTTTTTCACTGGAATATATTTTTGTCGCGCATTATGAAAGAGCTCCTTAAAAGTCCTTCACTGTTCCTCAATTGTGCCACCGTTTAGTCCTTGTTTCCAGTCTACTTTAGCCAACTCTGCCCTCATCCCACTGTAGTCCCCTTTGTTTAAGCAGAGTACGCTCGTTTCTGACACAACTTCCTCATCCTCAATCTGTATTACAAATTCAACCATATTGTGATCACTCATTCTGAGAGGATCTTTTACGAGGAGATCGTTTATTTTTCCTGTCTCGTTACACAGGACCAGATCCAAAATGGCTTGCTCCCTTGTAGGCTCTGTTACATACTGTTCTAAGAAACAATCCCGTATGCATTCTATGAATTCCTCCTCCAGGCTACCCCCTGCGATTTGATTTGACCAATCGATATGTAGGTTAAAATCCCCCATAACTACTGCCGTTCCTTTTTCACATGCCTCCATTATTCCCTTGATTATTGTCCGCCCCACCATGAAGTTATTATTTGGGGGCCTATAAACTACGCTGACCAGTGACTTTTTCCCTTTACTATCTCTAATCTCCACCCACAATGATTCAACATTTTGTTAATTGGAGCCAATATCATCCCTCACAACTGCCCTGATATCATCCTTTATTAACAGAGCTACCCCACCTCCTTTCCCTTCTTGCCTATCTTTCTGAATCGTCAGATACCCCTGTATGTTTAATTCCCAGTCTTGGCCACCTTGCAACCATGTTTCTGTAATGGCCACCAAATCATACCCATTTGTAATGATTTGTGCCGTCAACTCATTTACTTTATTTCTAATGCTGCGTGCATTTAGGTAGAGTGTTTTCATCCTAGTTTTTAAACCATGATTTTTAGTTTTGACCCCTCCTGCAGCCCTTTTATATTCAGTGGCCCTTTTTGTTTCTTGCCTTTGGTTTCTTTGCCCTCCACTTTTACTCATCTCTTTTCTGTCTTTTGTTTTTGTCTCCTTTTTGTTTCCCTCTGTCTCCCTGTATTGGTTCCCATCTCCCTGCCATATTAGTTTAACTCCTCACCAACAGCACTAGCAAACACTCCCCCTAGGCCATTGGTTCCGTTCCTGCCCAAGTGCAGACCGTCCGGTTTGTACTGGTCCCACCTCCCCCGGAACTGGTTCCAATGCCCCAGGAATTTGAATCCCTCCCTGCTGCACCACTGCTGAAGCCACGTATTCATCTGTGCTATCCTGCGATTCCTACTCTGACTAGCACGTGGCACTGGTAGCAATCCAGAGATTACTACTTTTGAGGTCCTACTTTTTAATTTAGCTCCTAGCTCCTTAAATTTGTCTCGTAGGACCGTATCCCTTTTTTTTACCTATGTCGTTGGTACCAATGTGCACCACGACAATTGGCTGTTCTCCCTCCCTTTTCAGAATGTCCTGCACTCGCTCGGAGACGTCCTTGACCCTTGCACCAGGGAGGCAACATACCATCCTGGAGTCTCGATTGCGGCCGCAGAAACGCCTATCTATTATGATTGAATCCCCTATCACTATCGCTCTCCCACTCTTTTTTATGCCCTCCTGTACAACAGAGCCAGCCACGGTGCCATGAACTTGGCTGCTGTTGCTCTCCCCTAATGAGTCATCTCCCTCAACAGCACTCAAAACAGTGTATCTGAAGAAAGTAAAATTCCTGGGACTGGCTGTGTGCGCTGGGGGGAGAGCCGTAGACAAAGTTAGAAGGGAAGCAGTGCAGAAGTTACCCGTCCCCAACACAGTGACAGGAGTACGATCTTTTCTAGGGCTAACCGGGTATTGCAGAGACTTCATTGAGGATTATGGAGCCACAGCAGCCCCTCTGCTCCGACTCCTACACAAGGGAGTGGAGTGGGAATGGGACAAAGGTTGCAAGGCAGCATTTATCCAACTCAAGAAAGACCTGCAGACCGCGACAGCTCGAGGGGCCATAGATGGGGGTAAAGACTTTTTCCTGGAGGTAGTAGCCAGTGGGGGCAGCCTGAGTGTAGTACTGCTCCAAGAGCAGCACGGCTGGCTGAGACCAGTGGTCTACTCCTCCAGGATACTCAGAACATGGAGAAGGGATTCTCCAACTGTGAGCGGCACCTCCTAGCCGCTCACTGGGCTGTGAAAAGATCACTGATCTTCACAGGGGGGTCCCCTATCACACTCCTTACCCACCATACGCCCACCCAAATGTTCCTGGATGGGAGAATCAAGGACGGGACAGTGAGCAGTGCCCGCATTGCTCGCTGGACCCTGCTCCTCTCTCAAATGGACCTAAGGGTAAAGGGTCTCTGCGAGTCAAGACTCACAGCCAACATGATTTATACAGGGACAGCTCACCGGTGTTCCACAGAATGGGTATGGGAAATTAACATAGGCTTTCGGGCTGGGTTACACCCCACAGGCCGAGAGATCTATGTGGACGGTTCAAGCACGGTATCTGCAGGTGAACGACTCACAGGCTGCGGAGTTTATGACCCCGAGGAAGACATTGCCCTGGCGATTAAATGCCCCAGTACTATGAGCGCCCAGCACGCTGAACTGTCTGCGGTGGTGTGCGTAGTCACACACCCCGAAGAATTCCCTACCCCATACACGATTTGCTCGGACAGTATGTTCACATGCAATTTATGTACGGAGTACCTGGCTATTTGGTCCCGCCACGGATACACATCCGCAGACGGGAGACCCCTGGCAATTAAGCCCCTACTGGAAAAGATCATGAAAGCTGTAGAGGGGGAAGGAAATATTTACATACATAAAATGAAGGCACATTCCACCACTGAACCCCGTAGCGAGGGAAACCAGCAGGCTGACATGTTAGCCAAGCAGGGGGCCCGCACGGGCAAGCTCTGGGATCCGTACAACTCAGGACCCATAGCAGCAGTCAGGGGCAGGATAGGGAAGGCAGGGGAGGCAGGGATAGCTTTGCCCTGGACCTAAAAACGGTTCAGACCCAAGACCCCGTCCTCAAAACTGCCCTGAACACGCTAGCAAAAGGGGAAAGGATAGACAGCCTGTACGGCACTGCAGCAATTGCCATTAAAGAAGGCATGCTATTCAGTGGAGAGCAATGGGTAGTACCGCAACAACACCGGAGAGAATTCCTCCAGCTGGCCCACGAGGGTCCAGGAGCAGGACACCCCGGACCTGAGATCACTTGGCAATGAGTGGAACAGGCAGGGTGGTGGCCAGGACTCAGGGGAGATGTACGCGAGTTCTGTGCTAGCTGTCTGGTGTGCGCGGCCAACAACCCTGACCCCCAGAAAAGAAAGGTGTCTATGGGACATATCAGGAGGGTAGTGGGACCCTGGCAGTCGATCCAGCTCAATTACATCGGGCCCCTACCCACTGCCCAGGGAGGTTACAAGTACTGCTCAGTCTTGGTGGATGTATTCACCAAATGGGTGGAAGCCTTCCCATGCCGAACAGCCACTGCCCTGGGAACAGCTAGGATCCTGGTCAGAGAAGTGTTCTCTTGATGGGGTCTTGCACAATATGTGGAGTCCGACCAAGGGAGTCACTTCACCGGGCAGGTGATGCAGGAGACCCTTAAGGTACTCGGCATCAAAGGGAAATGGCATATCGCCCACAACCCACAGTCATCCGGGCCTGTGGAGCGTTTAAACCGCACCATCAAAGAAAGGCTGCGTAAAGAGACAGGGGACTCACCCAAGAGGTGGGTAGAGGTCTTACCACTGGTCCTCATCAGGATCCAGACGAGCCAGTCAAAGAGAACGGGGTACTCCCCGTATGAGCTCATGACCGGCAGAGCCATGCGAACCCCCACCCATGTGTTAGCCCCGGGACTTACGGAAGGTCAGCTTCGCGAAGCGATCTGGGACAGCTTTGTCAGGAATCTGTTTGAATACCTTAAACAGATTCACTGGCAGGCTGCTAACAACATGGGTAAACAGTATCGGAGCAACGACTGCTGCTAGAAGCCCGCAAGCACCACAGGTGGGAGATAGGGGACCAGGTTATGGTGAGGAACCAAGCTAGAGTAGGGGTCTTTGAGGCACTGTACATGGGACCATACCACATTGTCGACAAGGCAAGCCCCACGGTCTATTCCATAAAATTGCTCCGCCGAACAAAGTGGTTCCACATAAATCAGTGCGAACTTTTCAACCCAGGGGCAGCAGCTAAAAGTAAGGAACAGCCAAAATCTGTAAACCGTACTAAAGACAGGGACCCCCAGCCAACAGCCCCCGACTGTGGAAATCCCACAGGGGACGTGGCAGACTCACAGACTGCACCTAGAGGGGCGGTGGACTGTTACTGGAGGAGCTGTCCCCCCAATCATTTGGGACTCGGACGCACCTCCAGCAGCCGGAGCCTTAAGAAGGACTCCCCGCACACCACGGCCAAAGACACCGTGGTCACCAGTGCACCAATTTGAATGGTTCAGCCCCGGGAAAGGGACCAGCTGCAAAAGGGCACCTGAGGTCAGAGGCCAGCCTGCGAGCAGGGACACCCAGCCGGTAGCCTCGGGCAACAAGGGACCCTCAGAAGAGATAGCGGTGGAACAGCCACCAAGTGAGAGTCCCCAGCCCGTAGCCCTCAGCCAGGCAGAACCCGCAGGGGAAGAAACGAACCAGGAAGCCACCCCCAAAGGAGCGGTGTGCTGCAACAGCGGAGGGGACATTTCCCCAATAGTGTGGGACTCAAACCCACATCTGGTCAGGGTACTTAGGTCAGTCTGCACTGTCTAACCCTATCACCTACCTTGCTGGACACCCAGCGGGAGAAGAAGAAAAAGAGAAAGCAGGAATTAACCTGGCCACTCAGAGACAGGTGGCAGATGTACATATATAGCGATGTGAATTTAAGGATGTTTAGTGAATAAGTTTAGAATTATTGTGTTCCGAACACAAATGAGGCAGCACACAGGGAGGTTAAAGTAACAGTGACCTCAGTCTTAAATAAGGCATTCCAGAGTGAGAAACAGGCCTTAGGGGCCGGCATATATACAGTGCTCCCAAGGGATGCTGGGATCCCTTGGGACTTCAGGGGATGAGCTCCCTGGTGGCAGAACATGGGAGTGCATACTTTACAGATACACAACATCACTTCCCCCACCAAAGTCAAAGTGAAAACTATTTACAAGGTGAGGCGGTCGGGAGCCTTTCTTTTCCTTGTGGACCATCTCGGTAAAAATGTCTGTTGTGGTGTGTTGGCTGTGCCCTCGCTGGGCTGGCGTGGTGTTGGCCCTGCAGGGCTGCTAGGTGAGCCTGGCCTTGCTGGGCTGTTGGGCGTGATGGGTTTGATTTCCTGGTCCGGCGTGGTGTCGTTGTTTATTTGGGTGTGTGTTGTGGGCTCGAAAAAGGTGGTGTCTGCTGTGGGTTGTTCAGGGCAGTCTGTGAACCGCAGCCTCGTTTGGTCCAGGTGCTTTCTGCAAATTTGTCCATTGTCTAGTTTGACTACAAACACCCTATTCCCTTTAGCTATCACCGTGCCCGCGATCCACTTGGGACCATGATCATAGTATAGCACATACAGAGGGTCATTCAGATCAATTTCCCGTGACACAGTGGCGAGACTATTGTTTACATTTTGTTGCTGCCGCCTGCTCTCTACCTGATCATGCAGGTTGGGGTGAACCAGCGAGAGTCTGATTTTAAGTGTCCTTTTCATGAGTAACTCAGCTGGGGACACCCCTGTGAACGAGTGGGGTCTTGTGCAGTAGCTGAGCAGTACTCGGGACAGGCGGGTTTGGAGTGAGCCTTCTGTGACTCGTTTAAGGCTCTATTTGATGGTTTGTACTGCCCGCTCTGCCTGCCCATTGGAGGCTGGTTTAAATGGGGCCGAGGTGACATGTTTGATCCCATTGCGGGTCATGAATTCTTTAAATTCGGCACTGGTGAAACATGGTCCGTTGTCACTGACCAGTATGTCAGGCAGGCCGTGGGAGGCAAACATGGCCCTCAGGCTTTCAATCGTGGTGGTGGCGGTGCTTCCCAACATTATTTCACATTCAATCCATTTTGAAAAAGCATCCACAACCATCAGGAACATTTTACCGAGAAACGGGCCCGCATAGTCAACATGGATCCTCGACCATGGTCTGGAGGGCCAGGACCACAAACTGAGTGGTGCCTCTCTGGGTGCGTTGCTCAACTGAGCACATATGCTGCATTGCCGTACACAGGACTCTAAGTCAGAGTCGATACCGGGCCACCACCTGTGGGATCGCTATCGCTATCATCATTACTATAGCTGGGTGTGTGCTGTGGAGATCCGAGATGAACATCTCCCTGCCCGTTTTTGGTAGCACTTCGCGGTTACCCCACAACGGGAATGCTGGCCCAGCTCCCATGCAGTACACAGTTTTTTACTAGGGACAGCAGAGGATCTTGGCTGGTCCAAGTCCTAATCTGGCGGGCCATGACAGGTATTTGATCATTTTCAAACGCTTCCATGACCATCAACAAGTCTGCGGGCTGCGCCACCATCAACAAGTTTGCAGGCTGCGCCATTTCCACCCCCGTGGTGGGCAATGGTAGTCGACTGAGAGCATCCGCACAGTTCTTGGTGCCTGACCTGTGGCAGATGGTATAGTTATACGCTGATAGCGCGAGTGCCCACCTTTATATGCAGGCTGAGGCATTAGTATTTATCCCCTTGTTTTCAGCGAACAGGGATGTGAGGGGCTTGTGATCGGTTTCCAGCTCAAATTTGAGGCCAAACAGGTACTGGTGCATTTTCTTTACCCCGAACACACACACTAATGCCTCTTTCTCAATCATGCTGTAGGCCCTCTCGGCCTTAGACAAGCTCCTGAAAGCATAGGCGACAGGTTGCAACTTCCCCGCAATGTTAGCTTGTTGTAATACACACCCGACTCTCTACGACGACGCTAGCACAAATCTTTTACACGGGTTATACAATACAAGCAGCTTGTTGGAGCATAAAATGTTTCTGGCTTTCTCAAAAGCAATTACTTGGTTTTTTTCCCCATACTTTTGCGCAATAACACATGTAGGGGCTCTATAAGGGTGCTTAACCCCAGTAGGAAGTTACCAAAATAGTTGAGGAGTCCCAGGTACGACCGCAGCTCCATGACGTTCTGTGGCCTGGGTGCATTCCTGATAGCCTCTGCCTTTGCATCTGTGGGCCGAATGCCGTCCGCCGCGATCTTTCTCCCCAAATATTCCACTTCTGTTGCCATGAAGATGCATTTCGACCTCTTCAGCCGCAGCCCTACGTGATCCAGTCCTCCTCCAGGTTTTGTAGGTGCTCGGCGGTATCCCAACCCGTGATCAATATGTCGTCCTGAAAGACCACCGTGTGTGGTACCGACTTGAGTAGGCTCTCCATGTTTCTCTGGAAGATCGCTGCAGCCGACCGAATTCCAAACGGGCATCTGTTGTAGATGAACAGTCCCTTGTGAGTGTTGATGCAGGTGAGGCCCTTCGAAGACTCCTCCAGCTCCTGCGTCATGTAGGCCGAAGTCAGGTCGAGCTTGGTGAACGTCTTGCCTCCTGCCAGCATCGCAAATCGGTTGTCTGCCTTCGGTAGCGGGTATTGGTCCTGTCGCGAGAAACGATTAATAGTTACTTTATAATCGCCGCAAATCCTGACCGTGCCATCAATTTTGAATACTGGAACAATCGGGCTGGCCCACTCGCTGAATTCCACTGAGGAGATGATGCCCTCGCGCTGCAGCCTGTCCAGCTCAATCTCAACTCTCTCCCTCATCATGTGATGTACCGCTCGCACCTTGTGGTGAATGGGTCGTGCCTCTGGGACCAAGTGGATCCGCACCTTCGCCCTGGAAAAGTTTCCAATGCCTGGCTCAAAAAGGGAAGGAAATTTGTTAAGAACCTGGGTACATGAGGCTTCATTGACCTGTGATAGCGCCTGGATGTCTTCCCAGTTCCAGCAGATTTTGCCCAGCCAGCTCCTTCCAAGCAATGTGGGGTCATCGCCCAGGACAATCCAGAGTGGCAGTTCGTGCACCGTGCCCTCGTAGATGACCTTGACCATGGCGCTGCCCAGGACAGTGAATGAAGGCCCAGTTGATCCAGTCTCTCCTCATACGACAGCCCAGCCATCCCTGGAATCAGTCTGGTGAACCTTCGCTGCACTCCCTCAATAGCAAGAATGTCCTTCCTCAGACTAGGAGACCAAAACTGAACAACCTGGAGGATTTAAAACAAGGTGTAGTCCCCTCTTGGATCAGGTACAAGCACCTCGCAGCCCTCCACCAGTACTGCAATTCACTAAGCCCGTGCCAGCTCCACCTAGCCTCTGAAGCCTACCCTGTCCCAGTAGACTGTGGGAAATCCAATCACATTATTATGGGGATAATATTAAGGATGCCGGTCATGGGTGGGACAGCCCGACCCGCACCGGTATACCGGGTGGAGAACATTGGAGTTATTCAGGGAGGTGCACACATTTGTTTCGCAGTGATCCCACCCTATGTCATAAAGTGGGAGCACGCTGTAACGGGTACTGACCTCTCCGGGTGCCGGAGCCAGGGTGCACACGTAATATTGTGTCCCCAGTACTTGAGTGCCGTTCAAAGTCACAGTGTGGGTTTAAAGCTGCTGGCGCACAGCCTATTAACTGCACCACGGATGTAATGGCACAAGACCATGTCCCTCCACAGGTAACATACATAGGGGGTGGGACATAGTGTGTCACCACCAGTGCGACCCACTACCAGCATGGACACTTCTGGTGTCCGGTAAGTGACAGCAGTTTTTGCTTCAAACCTGAGGCATCAGTTCAAGTGGCTCAGGAACAGATTGTCCCCATTCCTGAACCCTCTACTGTCCACCTCACTGTGAAGGAAAACATTACAAACCTGCAGGATTATGTTGTACATTTTGGCTATGCAATTCCCCCTCTACCCGAACATCTTACCGCTCTGCTAAAAGCCGTAATTATCTCACAAAAACACTTCTATACTCTAGAACATAAACCATTGAGATAGGGAAAAAGATTCTTGAGATCACCATTGCGCCTTGATGGGACCTTTTCAGAAATATAGAGGTCCCAGTCTGGATCCGAATCGCTCCCCACACTTTAGTTATTTGTCAACTCGCGATTATAATTTACTTATGGTGTCTCACTTGCCGAGTGAAACGCAGAGGCCGTCAGGTCAGGCATCAAAGGGTGCTATATGCTCCTTGGCCGAACTTGGGAATAGAGCAGGGAGGGGTGACACCATACTACCATGTTTAATTTGTGTTTGATTTTACCTGCTATAAACCGCAACATCGCGAGTGTTGTAAGAGTGTTACTTAAATGTTTTGACTATGTACCTTTATTTTACTGAACTTAAAACTTGTTTGACTATGGACCTTTTATGCAATTTGTGAATATGTTTTGACTATGTATTTTCATTTTACGTTACTTAAAGTTGTGTATGACTGTATACCGTCATTTTACTGTGAAAACCGAGTAAAAGAGGGACATCATACACCCTCTATGCTATAACCGAATTGTAATGACTGTATTCACCTGTATATTGCATTGCATTTCAACGGGGGATGCAGGGTAATGTTTAGCTCGTATAAATTCAGGGAAGGTTGACTCTCGGGAGCAGGAATTTTGCTTAACTTGATTGACACTCGAGTGTAAAGTGTCAACAGGGGGGACTGCAGAGAGCAAAATTCACCAGAACTGCACCCCTGTCTTTGGGCTCATTCGAAAGAAAAGTGAATTTGGGACTATCTACCAAAAAGTTTGGAACTCTAAAGTGCTTATGGAAGAAACTACAAACTTTAATAGAGTTATGAACTTTTCCAAGACAAATTCAAGCCCGTGGGCGGACCTAGGGAACAAAAGAAGCCCACTTGATTATTGGGACTGTCTGGTTGTGAGGACTGAGCTAACCTGTCTGGAAGAATGAGTATTTGGAAATTGCAAATCACCCAGAGGTGGCTCCCCATCAACATGGGTCTGGACAAACCATTTTCAGCATATACATCACAAAGAGGCCAATCCAGCCTGTATGTGAAAGACTAAGCACAAAAGGTCATTGCAATTACCAAACTAATTTTTCCATCAGTAAACAGTTTTTCGAAGATCAACCCACCCAAGACATATCAACTTTAACGAGGCCGACAAAATATTAGAAAGAAGAACTAAGCACGCGAAAATTATACAAAGGATTGTGAAGAGATTTGGTGGCAAGATTAGAACACTGAAATCATATAGAAACATATAAACATAGAAAATACGTGCAGGAGTAGGCCATTCGGCCCTTCGAGCCTGCACCATCATTCAATAAGATCATGGCTGATCATTCCTTCAGTACCTCTTTCCTGCTTTCTCTCCATACCCCTTGATCCCCTTAACCGTAACGGCCATATCTAACTCCCTCTTGAATATATTCAATGAACTGGCATCAACAATTCTCTGCGGCAGGGAATTCCACAGGTCAACAACTCTCTGAGTGAAGAAGTTTCTCCTCATCTCAGTCCTAAATGGCCTACCCCTTATCCTATGTCCCTTGGTTCTGGACTACCCCAACATCGAGAACATTCTTCCCGCATCTAACCTGTCCAATCCCATCAGAATCTTATGGAAACATAGAAACATAGAAAATAGGTGCAGGAGTAGGCCATTCAGCCCTTCGAGCCTGCACCGCCATTCAATGAGTTCATGGCTGAACATGCAACTTCAGTACCCCATTCCTGCTTTCTCGCCATACCCCTTGATCCCCCTAGTAGTAAGGACTACATCTAACTCCTTTTTGAATATATTTAGTGAATTGGCCTCAGTAACTTTCTGTGGTAGAGAATTCCACAGGTTCACCACTCTCTGGGTGAAGAAGTTTCTCCTCATCTCGACCCTAAATGGCTTACCCCTTATCTTTAGACTTTGACCCCTGGTTCTGGACTTCCCCAACATTGGGAACATTCTTCCTGCATCTAACCTGTCTAAGCCCATCAGAATTTTAAACATTTCTATGAGATCCCCTCTCATTCTTTTGAACTCCAGTGAATACAAGCCCAGTTGATCCAGTCTTTCTTGATATGTCAGTCCCGCCATCCCGGGAATCAGTCTGGTGAACCTTTGCTGCACTCCCTCAATAGCAAGAATGTCCTTCCTCAAGTTAGGAGACCAAAACTGTACACAATACTCCAGGTGTGGCCTCACCAAGGCCCTGTACAACTGCAGTAACACCTCCCTGCCCCTGTACTCAAATCCCCTCGCTATGAAGGCCAACATGCCATTTGCTTTCTTAACCACCTGCTGTATCTGCATGCCAACCTTCAATGACTGATGTACCATGACACCCAGGTCTCGTTGCACCTCCCCTTTTCCTAACCTGTCACCATTCAGATAATAGTTTGTATCTCTGTTTTTACAACCAAAGTGGATAACCTCACATTTATCCACATTATACTTCATCTGCCATGCATTTGCCCACTCACCTAACCTATCCAAGTCACCCTGCAGCCTCATAGTATCCTCCTCGCAGCTCACACTGCCACCCAACTTAGTGTCATCCGCAAATTTGGAGATACTACATTTAATCCTCTCGTCTAAATCATTAATGTACAATGTAAACAACTGGGGCCCCAGCACAGAACCTTGCGGCACCCCACTAGTCACTGCCTGCCATTCTGAAAAGTACCCATTTACTCCTACTCTTTGCTTCCTGTCTGCCAACCAGTTCGCAATCCACGTCAGCACACTATTCCCAATCCCATGTGCTTTAACTTTGCACATTAATCTCTTGTGTGGGACCTTGTCGAAAGCCTTCTGGGAAAGTCCAAATACACCACATCAACTGGTTCCCCCTTGTCTACTCTACTGGAAACATCCTCAAAAAATTCCAGAAGATTTGTCAAGCATGATTTCCCTTTCACAAATCCATGCTGACTTGGACCTATCATGTGACCTCTTTCCAAATGCGCTGCTATGACATCTTTAATAATTGATTCCATCATTTTACCCACTACCGATGTCAGGCTGACCGGTCTATAATTCCCTGTTTTCTCTCTCCCTCCTTTTTTTAAGAAGAGGGGTGACATTGGCTACCCTCCACTCCATAGGAACTGATCCAGAGTCTATGGAATGTTGGAAAATGACTGTCAATGCATCCGCTATTTTCAAGGCCACCTCTTTAAGTACTCTGGGATGCAGACCATCAGGCCCTGGGGATTTATCGGCCTTCAATCCCATCAATTTCCCCAACACAATTTCCCGAGTAATAAGGATTTCGCTCAGTTCCTTCTTCTTACTATGTTTCTATGAGATCCCCTCTCATCCTTCTAAATGCCAGTGAATGAAGGTCCAGTTGATCCAGTCTCTCCTCATATGACAGCCCAGCCATCCCTGGAATCAGTCTGGTGAACCTTCGCTGCACTCCCTCAATAGCAAGAATGTCCTTCCTCAGACTAGGAGACCAAAACTGAACACAATATTCCAGGTGAGGCCTCACTAAGGCCCTGTACAACTGCAGTAAGACCTCCCTGCTCCTATATTCAAATCCCCTAGCTATGAAGGCCAACATATCAGTGGCCATTGTTTTCAACAGCGGTTAGAGAGGGAGAGACGAGGGAAGACTAGGTGAGAGAGACAAGGAGAGAAACCAACGTGACAGTTGTAAAACTAACTTCTCCAGCCTCGAAGTCTTGAAGTCCTGAAGGAAGGAAGAACATCACCATCTACCAATAACTATCAAAAGGATTGGTGAGCATAAATCCCTGCTGCCCTGGAGTCTAACCTAGCTAGAATTAGGTATTGGGAGATGGGAGGTATAATTTTACTGCAACCCCCTTTGAATGTGTAGTGTATGGTACTTTATTAGTGATTATGTTTGATCTTGTATCTTTCCTTGTATTGTCCTTTATTAGAGTGATTGTAAGTTTGGCCATGTATTTTCTTACTAGAGTAATAAGCCAGCATTACTTTGACTGTAATAAAACCAAAGTTCTTTGCATCAAACCAGCGTCCTCTGCACTTTTGTCACACCCCCCAAATAAATCCAGAGTACAGAACCCAAGGGAGGGGGAGCGATTCGAAACCGCTCAAGTTGGTCAGAAGGGAACCTGACCCCTCATGGAGACCACAACACACCCCAAACACCAGCCCCCCTTACAAGACACATGCTAACGCCTCTTTTTCAATCATGCTGTAGGCTCTCTCAGCCTTAGACAAACTCCTGGATGCATAAGCAACCAGTTGCAGTTTCCCAAAATCATTAGCTTGTTGCAATACACACCTGATGCCATATGACGATCATACAACACAAGCAATTTGTTTGAGCAGAACAATTTTCTCACTTTTACAAAGGCATTTTCTTGGCTTTTGCCCCAAACCCATTCGCCCCCTTTTCGTAGTAAGACATGTAGTGGTTCTAGCAGGGTGCTGAGACCCGGTAAGAAGTTACCAAAGTAGTTCAAGAGTCCCAGAAACGACCGTAGCTCCGTCACGTTCTGTGGCCTTGGTGCGTTCTCAATTGCCTTTGTCTTCGTGTTGGTGGGCCTGACGCCATCCGCCGCAATCCTCCTTCCCAAGAACTCCACTTCAAGTACCAGGAAAACGCACTTTGAGCATTTTAACCTGAGCCCCACGTGGTTGAGTCAACTAAGAACCTCCTCCAGGTTCTGCAGGTGCTCGACTGTGTTCCAACCTGTAACCAAGATGTCGGGCTGGAACACCACAGTGTGCGGGACTGACTTCAGTAAACTTTCCATGTTTCTCTGGAATATCGCCGCTGCTGATCGATTCCAAACGGGCATCTGTTATAAACAAAAAGATCTTTGTGCGTGTTGATGTAGGTGAGGGCCTTCGATCATTCCTCCAGTTCCTGCATCATGTAGTCTGAAGTCAGATCCAGCTTCGTGAATGTCTTTCCTCCCGCCAGCGTTGCAAAAGGTCGTCGGCCTTTGGTAGTGGGTATTAGTCCTGCAAGGAGAAACGATTGCTAGTTACTTTGTAATTGCCACAGATTCCGACGGTGCCATCTCCCTTGAGGACTGGGACAATAGGACTGGCCCACTCACTGAACTTGATCGGTGAAATGATGCCCTCTCGTTGCAGCCGGTCGAGTTCGATCTCTACCCTTTCTCTCATCATGTACGGTCCTGCTCTCGCCTTGTGATGGATGGGTCGCGCCCCCGGAATTAGGTGGATCTGTACTTTTGCTCCTTGGAATTTCCCGATGCTAGTTCGAACAGCGAAGGAAAGTTGTTTAAGACCAGGGCACACAAAGTGTCGTCAGCGGGCGATAGCATTCGGACGTCGTCCCAGTTCCAGCGTATCTTTCCCAGCCAACTCCTGCCGAGCAGCGTGGGACCATCGGCCGGTACCACCCAGAGTGGTAGCTTGTGCACCGCTCCTTCGTAGGAGATCTTTATGGTAGCACTGCCGATTACAGGAATCAGTTCTTTAGTGTAAGTTCTGAGTTTCGTGTGAACTGGAGTTAAGACTGGCCTTGAGGCCTTGTTGCACCACAACCTTTCGAAAGTCTTTTTGCCCATGGTGGACTGGCTCGCGCCCGTGTCCAGCTCCATTGACACCGGGAGTCCATTTAGTTCAACATTCAGCATTATCGGGGAACAATTCGTAGTGAATTTGTGCACCCCATGTACCTCTGCCTCCACTATCTGAGGCTCTGGTTCGTCGTGATCCTCCATGGATCTGTCCTCCTCTGCAACATGGTGGTTTTCAGGTTTAACAGGCTTTGCAGCTCGCCTGAACACTCATTGGAGGTGTCCCATTGTTCCACAGCCCTTGCAAACGTACTCTTTGAATCGGCATGAATAGAAACGATGATCACCCCCGCAGCGCCAACAAGGTGTTAATGGTCTTGCATTCATCACCCTTGATGGTGGACTCTGAGTCATCTGCGGACATGCAGCTGCAGGTATGTGTGACCTGCCCTGTACGTTACGATTCGAAAACAACATCACTTTGTTCACAGTACTTGTAGCAGCACTTGTGTGCTGAGAGATTTGCTTTGTATTGTCACTGGTGGCAATGAACGCCTGGGCTATCGCTATGGCCTTACACAAGGTTGGGGTCTCTACAGTCAAAAGTTTGCGAAGTATGGTTTTGTGGCCAATGAAAAAGTCTCTGAGCATGTGCTCCAAATGTCCTTCAAATTCACAATGTCCTGCAAGGCATCTTAGCTCGGCGACATAACTCGCCACTTACTGGCCTTCAGACCTTTTGTCGGTGCAGAACCGGTACCTTGCCATCAGGACGCTTTCCTTCGGGTTCAAATGCTCTTGGGCCAGTGTACACAAATCACCGTACGATTTCTCGATGGGTTTCGCTGGAGTAAGCAGATTCTTCATGAGGCCATACATTGGTGCCCCACAGATGGTGAGAAGGATCGCCCTTCGTTTGGCAGTGCTCTCTTCCCCATCTAGCTCGTTGGCCAGGAAGTATTGGTCGAGTCGCTCCACAAATTTTCCCAATCATCTCCCTCCAAGAATTTCTCTAGGATGCCCATTGTTCTCTGCATCTTTGGGTTTGCTATCCGTATCTCATCGCCAGTTGTTGTGTATGGAGAAAGAGACAGACTGAACACTGAGCTCAAAGTATAGTGTGACCTTGGTCTTTTATTGCAGGTCTCCAGAGTGCCTCTCCAACCTGTGAAGCCTCCTTAAATACCTGTGCTCCCAAGGGATTATGGAATCTCTTGGGACTCCAGGGGATGAGCCCTCTGGTGGCTGTACAGAGTAAATACAATTCCACATATATAACAGTCATCTTATGGTGTGAAGGGAGAGCAAAGAAAAAAATAGTTGGTGAGAGCATTTGCAGTGTATAGGGTGACAGATTTAAAAAGGGAAAAAGACGAAAAGGTGTGAAAAAATCCTGTGAGATGTCTCATAGAATCATAGAAATTTACAGCACGGAAGGAGGCCATTTCGGGCCATCGTATCAGTGCTGGCCGACCAAGAGCTATCCAGCCTAATCCCACTTTCCAGCTCTTGGTCCGTAGCCCTGTAGGTTACGGCACTTTAAGTGCACATGCAAGTATTTTTTAAATGTGATAGGGTTTCTGCCTCTACCACCCTTTTAGGCAGTGAATTCCAGACCCCCACCACCCTTTGGGTAAAGAAATTTCCCCTCATATCTCCTCTAAACCTTCCCCCAATTACTTTAAATCTGCCAAAGGAAACAGGTCCACACTATCCAGGCTCCTCATAATTGTATACACCTCAATCAGGTCTCCCCTCAGCCTCCTCTGTTCCAAAGAAAATAGACGCAGCATCTACAATCATTCCTCATAACCAATATTCTCCAGTCCCATCAACATTCTTGTAAATCTCCTCTGCACCCTTTCCAGTGCAATCACATCTTTCCTGTAATGTGGTGACCAGAACTGCACACCATACTCCAGCTGCGGCCTAACCAGTGTTTTATATAGTTCAAGCATGACCTCTTTGCTCTTGTATCCCATGCCACGACTAATAAAGGCAAGTATTCCATATGCCTTCTTAACCACCTTATATACTGCAATGTATAGTTCCACCTAGTGGACTACTGCTCCACCTAGTGAACTACTGTGGTAATGCAGCCATTGCTGTTTATAAGAATAAAGCATCAGGTGACAGGTCACCTGACAAGTTTCTATGTTAACAGCCATCTTGAAGTCTGTGTGTTTATGATGTCATAAAGAATATACCACATCTACCTGGCCTGCTGCCTTTAGGGATCTGTGAACCTGCACTCCAATGTCCCTTTGTTCCTCTACACTTTTCAGTGTCATACCATTTAATGTGTATTCCCTTGCCTTTTTAGACTTCCCCAAATGCATTACCTCACACTTATCCAGATTGAATTCCATTTGTCACTGCTCTGCCCACCTAACCAGTAAATTGATATCTTCCTGCAATCCGTAGCTTTCTTCTTCATTATCAACCACACAGCCAATTTTAGTGTTATCTGCAAACGTCTTAATCATACCCCAAACATTCAAGTCCAAGTCATTGATATATACCACAAAAAACAAGGTACCCAGCACTGAGCCCTGCGGAACCCCACTGGATAAAGCCTTCCAATCACAAAAACACCCATCAACCATTATCCTTTGCTTCCTATCTCTAAGCCAATTTTGGATCCAACTTGCCACTTTGCCCTGGATCCCATGCACTTTTACTTTTGTGACTGGTCTGCCATATGGGACCTTATCAAAAACTTTGCTAAAATCCATATACACAACATCATACACACTACATCATACACACTGCCCTCATCTACCTTCCTGGTAACCTTCTCGAAAATTTCAATCAAGTTAGTCAGACATGACCTTCCCTTAACAAATCCATCTGCCTGTCCTTGATTAATCCATGTCATTCCAAATGAAGATTTATCCTGTCCCTCAGGAATATTTCCAATAAATTTTTCAGCACCGAGGTTAGGCTGACTGGCCTGTAATTACTCGGTACAACATTAGCAATCCTCCAGTCCTCTGGCACCTGTAGCTAGAGACGATTGGAAAATGATGGCTATTTCCTCTTTTGCTTCTCTTAACAACCTGGGATACATTTCTTCCAGGCCTGGGGATTTGTCCAGTTTCAAAGCTGCTAATCCCCTTAATAATTCTTCCTCTCTCACTATGTTTATCTCGTCTAATGTTTCACATCACTCCTCCCTCATTGCAAAGTCTGCATCGTCCCTCTCTTTTGTGAAACAGATGCAAAATATTCATTATCATACCTGTAGTGTCCCTGCACCTTAGTACAAACTCATACGAGGCATAGATATATCAGACACGGTCACTCTGACCTTCACCTTTATTACCAGGACTAAGGAATGTTGACGCTGGGTGGGACCACTCCTTTTATACCTGGAAACCCGGGTGAGGAGTGTCTCCCGCAAGTTCACCCCCTGTGGTCAGGGTGTGCCTTTCTAGGGTACAGGTACAGTGTACATGAGTTATAGTTACATGACTATGTCATTGCAAGATGGTTAAATACATGACATCACCTCCCCCCTTAAGTCTTTTTGTTTCAGAGGTTAAGTCTGTCAGGTGGTCGACGCTCTCTTGTGGAGCGCCGCAGTTGTGGCTCTGGTGGCTGAGCCTCGGCATGCGTCTCTGTCACTTGAGGTGATTCCGGCCTGGCCGCAGGGACTGTGCATGCTGAAGACTGTCTTTGTTGCTCGTCCGCTGGCAGTGGTGTGGGTGCCATCTCATGCTCTTCTTCAGGTTCCTCCGTGTCTATGCTGAACCTTTTCTTTACTTGGTCCAAGTGTTTGCGGCATATCTGCCCATTGTTTAGTCGGACCACCATGACGCTATTTCCTTCTTTGCCAATTACGGTGCCCTCAAGCCACTTGGGTCCCAAAGCATAGTTAAGAACAAATACCGGGTCATCTATTTCTATTCACCTCCCCCTTGAGTTTCGATCATGGAGCTCGGTTTGGAACTGGTGCTTGTCCTCAACAATGTTTGCCAGGGCTGGGTGAATGAGGGACAGCCGCGTCTTGAGCGTGCGTTTCATGAGGAGTTCCGCTGGCGGGACTCCCGTGAGTGAGTGCAGGCGGGACCTGTAGGCCAGCAGGAGGCGCGATAGGCGGTACTGAAGGGAGGGTCCTTGGATGCGTAGCATGCCCTGTTTTATGACCTGGACCGCCCGTTCCGCCTGGCCATTGGAAGCCGGCTTGAATGGCGCTGTCTGGATGTGCTTGCTACCATTGCGCGACATAAACTCCTGGAATTCATGGCTGGTGAAACACGGGCCATTGTCGCTGACCAGGATGTCCGGCAAGCCATGGGTCGTGAAAACCGTATGCAGAATCTCCACAGTGATGGATGTCGTGCACGAGTTCAATATGATGCACTCGATCCACTTCGAGTATGCATCGACAACGATCAGGAACATTTCCCCATGAACGGACCCGCATAGTCTACATGAATATGTGACCATGGTCTGGTGGGCCAGGATCACGGGCTGAGTGGGGCCTCCCTGGGGGCATTGCCCAGCTGGGCACACGTCGTGCACCTGCGAACCCAGTGCTGGTGCCGTGTGGTATAGTCATACGCAGCCAGCGTGAGGGCCCAGCGCTGTATGCGAGCTGACGATTGGCGTTGACAGCCTTGCTGTCGGACAACAAGGATGTTAATGGCTTGTGGTCCGTCTCTAGCTCGAACTGCCTACCAAAAAGATACTGGTGGATTGTTTTCACACCGTAAACACATGAGAGTGCTTCCTTCTCGACCATGCTGTACCCACGCTCTGCCTGGGAGAGCGACCTGGAGGCGTAAGCCACCGGTTGGAGTCGGCCGTCATCGTTACCCTGCTGCAACACACACCCAACCTCGTAGGATGATGCATCGCATGTTAAGACCAGTTTCTTTACAGGGATCATACAAAGTCAACAGTTTGTTGGAACACAGCAGGTTCCTTGCCTTATTGAAAGCCCGTTCTTGACAGTCCCCCCCAAAACCATTCACAACCTTTACGCAGGTGCATGTGTAATGGTTCCAACAATGTGCTTAAGTTCGGCAGAAAGTTCCTGAAATAGTTCAAAAGTCCCAGGAATGATCACAACTCCGACGTGTTGCTGGGCCTGGGTTCCCGGCGGATCGCATCCATTTTTGATTCAGTGGGCCGGATCCCGTCTGCGGCAACCCTCCTGCCCAAAAACTCGACCTCTTGGGCCAAAAACACATACTTGGCTTTTTTCAGCTGCAAGCCTACCCGATCCAATCGGCATAGCAGCTCCTCCAGGTTGTGGAGGTGTTCTTCGGTGTCTCGACCCTGTTATGAGAATGTCGTCTTGCAATACGATCGTTCCAGGAATGGATTTGAGCAAGCTTTCCATGTTTCTCTGAAAGATGGCTGCTGCTGAACGAATGCCAAATGGACACGTGTTGTCGACAAATAATCCCTTGTGCGTCGTGATGGTGGTCAGAAGCTTGGATTCTTCAGCCAGTTCCTGAGTCATGTAGGCTGAAGTGAGGTCCAACTTTGTTAACAGCTTGCCACCTGCCAGCGTGGCAAAAAGATCCTCCGCTCTCGGAAGCGGGTATTGGTCTTGCAGCGATACTCGGTTGATGGTGGCTTTGTACAAAAATGCTAGCACCAAAATGCTCTCCCACTGATACCCCTTCCACTTGCCCCTCTTCATTCACCAAAACCAAGTCCAGAACCACCCCTCTCTTGTTGGGCTTGTTACATACTGACTAAAGAAGTTCTCCTGAATGCATTTTAGGAATTCCACAACCTTCGTACCATTCACACTACTTTTTTCCCAGTTAAGATTAGGATAGTTGAAATCCCCCACTATTACAGCTCTATAGTTTTTGCACTTTGCAGCAATTTGCCCATATATTTGTTCTTCTATCTCCCTCTGACTGTTTGGGGGTACACTCCCAGTAGTGTGAGAGCTCCTTTTTTGTTCTTCAATTCAACCCATATGGCCTCGTTTGATGACCCCTCTAACATTTCATCCCTTCTCACAGCTGTAATTGTTTCTTTAATTAATTCTGCAACCTCCCCCACCTTTTTTACCCCGCTCTCCATCCCGCCCGAAAACCCTGTAACCAGTAATGTTGAGCTGCCATACCTGTCCTTCTTTCAGTCATGTCTCAGTAATGACTATAACATCAGACTGCCAAGTGTCTATCTGTGCTCTCAGCTCACCTGCCTTATTCCCTATACTCCTTGCATTGAAGTATATACCATTTAGTGGTGCCAAACTTCCTTTTGTCTATTTTCCAGCCCTTGTTTCCTCTGTCTTCCAAATTCACTTTCTACTTTTCTGCTGCCCAATTCCAGCTTTGCTTCTCTCCCCACAGAATCTATTCTCCGGTTCCCATTGCCTTCAGCATCGTCAGTCACTGCAAATATGATTCTGTCCTTCCCATGATGGCCAACACATTTTCCTCTGAGGGGGAAGATTTATAGAGGCGGCCTTTTGTCTAAGATTGTGCGGAACCTTATCCTGCAAGAGATTGTTAGTGATATCCTTGAATCGTGTTTAGAGAATCTGCCTGTCATGATGGAATAGCTTGTCTGCTCTGTGTGTCAGATGTGAGGTGTGGGGCAGTGATGGTTGGAATAGTGGCGAGAGTAGGAAGTGCAGAGTGTGTGAGTATGAGAAGGAGGTGTGGTGCAGTGATTTTGGAGAGAGAACAGGTGTGGGGGAGGGGAGTGCTGTGAGGCGGGAGCTGATGGAGGTATGAGCAGAGAGTAAGAGAGCAGTAAATTTACCTTGACAACTCTGGGCAGATTATTAAACATCTTCCCATGTCCTGGAAGCTAAGCTCCTGGCATTCATTAGCTCAGCTACCTCTTCCCATTGGTGGCACAGGTATTGCCCAGGAGGGCATCTGCCCCCGGGTGGAAGAGGATCTCCTTCTACTGTCTACTACTGCCTGTATCAGTGCTTCCAAAATGGTGTCACAGAATCTGGATGTCCTGTAGGTGCTTCTTCCAGTCATCTGTTTGTTCTGAAGTTCTATCAGCAAACAGAGTGCACCTCCCATCTCTGAGTTGCTGACTGTCTTTCAGTGTTGTCAGTCAAGTCCAATTACTGGCCTTCCAAACAGACTTGCAGCCAATGAATAGGGCACATAGCGCTGGCTGCATGCCTGCCACATTATAATGAGGTCCCAATTTCACATGCAGGCTGGGAGCAAGAAACAAGCGCATAAATCGTGAACCCCGCCCCGATTTTCAGGCGTAATCATATTTTTAGGCCAGTATCTTTTCATAAACTGGCCAGGTGTGTATGCATTTGTGACTTTTGCAAAAACTTGTTTTCAGTTTACTGCTGGAATGATATATCTATCTTTATATATATATCACATAATGGGTTCAGGACTGTAATAGTAAAACAAATCCCAGTAAGTTTATCAAGCCACGTAATATAAAAGCTCTGAGGTAAATTATATGTACTTTGTAATTACTGTACAGAAATGGTGAAATAATTTTCCTGCTGTTTTAATATTTTCAATCTTCTGCACTGCTTTTGAGCAATTTTATTGCCAAGCTTTTTGGAAAAGTACCTACTAATTTAAAAATGGGTAATCGCTTGGCATTTGAGACATACAGTCATTGGCCTTCAGGAGCACACTTGGAGCAGTTTCAGTTGGCATTAATCTAGTTGGGTTGAGCTGAAGGACAGATACATAGCAATAATAGCCACTATGGAAAAAGCCAATGACGTCCTATCTGCTTTCCATTCACCGAGTGCACTACTTGCTTGTCTTTTCCTTTTTAGTTCAATGCAAGTAACCTTTCTGTCAAACAGGTTTGGCAGCATCCTTGGGACAATACATCACCAGTCAGGCACTGGTGTGATAAGCAGAATAATAATGCACAACACTCACTGACACACGACTCTCTTTCTTGCAGGAGAAGGTGGTGCACAACAGGAGGCAGCAGGAATTAACAGGAGGAGGAGAGGCGCGCCTGCATGTTTTAACCCCCATGGAGGAGACAGTGCTGGCCATTATAGGAAGGGACATTGCTGAGGCAGTGACCACTGGCGGGGCTGAAGCCATTGAAGGTGAGGGTATCCGCATACCTAATCCTCCTTCTCATCCCACTTCTCCCTCAATCTGACTCACAAGCTGCAGCTGGTGTAAGCATGCACTGCTTACGTTCTCCTCTCACCTCACCACAACCTTACACTTGTCCCTTTTTCATTTCAGATACTCAAGAAGTGGAACCTGACCAGACAGAGCCAGCAGAAAGCAAAGATGAAGGGACATCATCACTTGATTTCACACTCGCAACCACCAGCTCAGGTACTGACACTGCGCGTAATTTAGAGGATAGGATAGATGCGGGATCAGCACGTGGTGAAACACCGGGCAATAGTGTGCTGGAGTCAGGGCTGGGGGAAAGGATAGCGCAGGTGCCAGCTCACCGGAGGTCGAAGTTGTACACACATTTGACTAGAGGATTTCGATGGGCCAGGCTACAGAAGGCAGCTGATGGGCGTACACACTCAAATGCTTGGTGCAGGCCGGAAAGCCTGTGTTCAATGTCAAGGAGCATGGAGGTGGTCCATCACCAACATGGCACAGGGTTTGAATGGGTGGCCATTTCCATCAACATACCTATGGAACCAACCATGATGCAGCGTCTGATGGCCGATGTCTCAACTTCCATTGCAGCACAAACAGCATGCACCCGATGTCTGAGTCCTGCGGTGGGAGCTCAGATTGCTATCATCATGGCTCTAGATACCAATGTGCA
This sequence comes from Pristiophorus japonicus, assembly GCF_044704955.1. Taxonomy (NCBI): domain Eukaryota; kingdom Metazoa; phylum Chordata; class Chondrichthyes; family Pristiophoridae; genus Pristiophorus; species Pristiophorus japonicus. Next base: position 84,968,221 of record NC_091993.1, read on the forward strand.
AAGGGCTTCCAGGGCACCACAGCACTCTAGCAATCTGTTCTACAACAGAGTATTAGGATTGCTGCGGCATTGCCCCGGGAGCGTGGCAGTGGCAGTGGCAGTGCTGTCCTCTCTCAGGATGTCAGCTTTTGTGCTCCCTCTCCTGCCACTCCGCCAGTGCCCTTGCTGTTGCCTGTCAGCCAGCCAACCAAGGCTGTTGCAGCCCAGGCCGAGATGGTGCAGTCTGCAGCCGGGCCTTCAAGGCTCAGAACTGCTCGAGGTCCTCTTCCGAGGCCATGTGCCGTTTTCTCCACTGAAAGTCAGCGCCTTCCACCAGCCATGCTGTAGCCACTGGGGAAGCACATTGTCGGAGCACTAGGACAGGCAAAGTCACATGGTAGAGGCACGAAGGAAATGCACAAGGGTGATTAGTTTATTTTTGTATGTACTTTGGCATGATTTAATTTATAAAATTTGGATTGAAATATGCATTTTGGTGTTGACTTTATTTTTGCATTGTGGGAAGTAGGACGATGTGATGGTCAGTGACAGGGGACAGTAAAGGAGCGTGGGACTGTTGGTGAATGGGGAATTGGGGTTGAGGTTACTGGTATTGTTTATGAATTATTTGTTCACATAGAAAGGGGCTGTCTGGGTTGGAGCCTACCTACCTCTTCCTCCTCTTCCACCTCCTCCTCCTCTGCCCCCTTCTCCTCCCCCTCCTCATCCTCATGATCCTGCTCCTCAGCTTCTCGCCTTATAAGTGGTGGCAAGAGCAATTCCCTTACGATGTACATCATGCAGCATACCACCACAAATCTTCAGACTTGCTCAGCTGAGTACTGCAGGGCTCCTCCAGAGCGGTCCAGGCTGTGGAAGCGTTGCTTGAGGATGTCAATGGTCTGCACTGTAAGATTCCTTCTGGCAGCATGGCTCTCATTTTATGCCTGTTTTGCAGGTGTGAGTGGGCTGCAGACCAGTGTCATGAGCCATGTCATGAGCAGATAACCCTTGTCGCCCAGTAGCCACCCTTTGGTGTGCCTTGGTGTTTGAAATACAGCTGGCTCAGAGGACTCCCGCAAATGAACAAATTGTGACAGCTGCCAGGATACTGAGCATTGACCTACATGATGCACTGCCTGTGGTCACACACCAGCTGCATATTGAGGGAGTGGAATCACTTTCGGTTCAGGTAAATGGCCAAGTTCACATGAGGCACATGCAATGTGCTTGTGGTCAATGGCACCCTGCACCATGGGGAAGTCTGCAATCTGTGCACAACCCTGTGCTCCCTCCGTCTACTTCTCCCTGGCAAGAGGCAATGAGATGAAGTTGTCTCTTTGGATAGAGAGCTTCTGTGATTCCCTTATGCAGCAGTGCACTGCAAACTGTGAGACGTTGCTAATACCTCCAGCAGCAGCTTGGAAGGAGCCAAATACATACAAGTTCAGAGCCACAGTTGCCTTGACAGCCACAGGCAGTGCGGCCCTTGCCCTGCTCTGAGTTTGGAGTTGTGGCTGCAGCAGTTGGCAGATTTCAATCACGACTTGAAGCTCAGACGTCTCACATAAGCCAATTGCTCCGTAAACACCCTCTGCGAATATGGCCTACTGCTGAGAGTCCTTCTCGTCCTCCTCCTCCCTCTTCTAGCAGCTTGTCCTGCTCTGCATAGCCTCTGCTCATTCTCCTATGTATGCTCAATGCCAAGAGGAAGCCCTACTAGGCCATTCATGTCTGCAAGCAACTGGTTTGGGCACAACCCTTAAGTCACCAAAAAAGTACTTCAGCAACAGCTAGACTGTTGAAACAAGTATTCAAAAAGCACCCAAAACGCGCAGAATTGCAGCAACAGCCAGAAGAGATTATTCAGCAACTAACCTGTAAGTAGTTCATGATCCCTTTAAGTAGCATTGGTTGGGGGTCCTCCATGCCGTTGAATGTGTGTTCATCTGAGGAAGGTTGAGAGAGGACATAGGCGGAGTGTGGCAGTCCAAAATAGCAGTGCTGGCGTCATGCTCTGCCTACTGCTGGTGGCCATGAGGTGCACGCGCGCAAACCCCTTTACCAAGATGGTGTCCGTTGGAAATGTGCGCGCAGCCCGAACGCAATTTTTATAGTTTAAGAGGCAAAAACAGGTGCTACAGAGCTGAATTTCACCCCCACTGAGTCATCAGAGAGCAGATAACACGTCAGCCAAAAACAGAAACAGTGCCTTATCCTCACTGCACAGCAATCAGGGCTGGAGTAAACTGAATCAGCCCAAGTTCAGTTCAGTCCAGAGACTATTCAAGCCAGAAAGGCAATTGTAAAGTGTTTAAGAGCTGAGGTTGTAAGCTTAATTGAGGTTCTGTTTTTAAACGACAAATAAAGTGTTGCCCCAGTTAATTTCATACCTATGAACTTGTTATGAGATTTGGGCACAGCGCAACAGTATGAAGCAAAGCATATCTGCTAGACAGTTCAGCCAAGATGAGAAAATGATGAATGAGGGAGACAGCTACATATGGTAAACCAACACTAGCTTCTGGAAGAAAGTCAACTGATGGGAACATGATAGTGATTTACTGAAGGACAAAACTAGATGATAAATTAACAGTAAGGAACCTTGAAATCTGTAATACTGTATAAACCTTAAGTATAACCCAGTGACAACTAGGATATACCATTTTTATGATGTCCTGTTGCCTAAATGCCAAATGCAATTCCTGATTGTAAACAAAATATGTAAAGTAATTCTTGCTGTAAACTACAGTAATTGGTTAACAAAATATCTGCTGTAAACTCCAGGCATAAGCAAATGTTTACCATAATTAAATGTCAACAACATGCTGCTGTAACTGAAGACATAACTCAATGCCTGTTGTACTATCGATACTTTCTATTGTGATAACATTAGAGTGTTAGTGTAGATGTAAATTAAAATTGTTGTCACAATGCCTGTGGCTAACTTCATCTTTGGTAACAGTGGCAACAGGGAATTAGCTCATTTCACTCAGGCTGTACTGGAATTCTGCGTTCATTTGCTTGTGAGCTTATTTATTTAATTATTCTGGAATAAAGACAGTTCAAGGCTGATGCACAGATTTATTTATGCGAGGGGAACATATTTAATGGGTAAGTAAAACACTTTTTTTCCCCAAGTGTCTGTTGGGCAAGTGGGCAATCTGCCTCTCACGTGGCTGAACGTCTATGCATGTTTCTGAGTTCAGACACTTGAGACAGGCAGATTTATCATAACATAAAGTACTGCTATCACAACAGGCATTGAAACGGCTCTTATCAAAGTCACAAATGATATCCTATGTGACTGACAAAGGTAACCTATCCCTCCTCGTCCTGCTTGACCTGTCTGTAGCCCTTGACATGGTTGACCTCAACATCCTCATCCAATGACTTTCCAGCTTTGTCCAGCTGGGTGGGACTGCACTCGCCTGGTTCCATTCTTATTTATCCAGTCATAGCCAGAGAATCACCTGCAATGGCTTCTCTTTCCCTCAAGCACTGTTACCTCTGGTGTCCCGCAATGATCTATCCTTGGCCCCTCCTATTTCTCATTTGCATGCTGCCCCTTGGCGACATCATCCGAAAACACGTTAGTTCCACATGTACAGTGACGACACACAGCTCTACCTCACCACTACCTCTCTCGACCCCTCCACGGTCTCTAAATTGTCAGACTGCTTGTCCTACATCCAGTACCGGATGAGCAGAAATCTCCTCCAACTAAATATCAGGAAGATCAAAGCCATTGGCTGGAATTTTGCCTACCTGGGCAGGTCCGGTGCGGGCGGGGTCCATGGCAGGTCACGACCCCGCTGCTGGCTCCATCCCACTGCTGAAAATGAACTTACCTTAATGGGGCCTATTAAGCCCACCCAGCGCATTACCCAGCCCAATTAGATGGAGTGGGTCTGGTGACGTCATTCATGATGGTTTTCAATCGGTAGATTTAAAGGGACTGTGGCCACCTTAAATTTGAAGTTTAATCTAACAAAGTGGGTGTTGAATCTTTGCTGTACAATAATATAATAAAAGTTACCTATGAGTGACAAAGAAATATTTAAATAATATAATTAAATAATATGACGCCATCTACAAATACGATCAAGAACATAATTAAAGAAATACATTAATTAGGAAGTTATTGGTACTTTAGTCACAAATCTTTAGACTTTTGTATCAGTAACTGATACAAGTAAAAGATGTATGTGTATATATAAAATTAAGCAGATTTTAAATGTAATTTTAAAGGGGTGGATTTACAATCTTATGCAAGTTCAGCGGAAAAGCTGCGGAAACCCTGACAAGCAGTGTAAGCAGTGCTTACAATGTGTTTCTGGGATTTTTGTGACTCTTCCATTGAAGTTAACAATGGACAAATGAGAGAACATCTGCAGAAATGCACCCTCAAAGTCTCTGACTGAAAAATTAAATTAGTTATATTCAGGGACTGAAAACAAGCTGAAAGCAATTGGGAACATTCAGAAAACAATAAATTTAAAAGTAGCAAAAATAAATGTCAAGACTCTAGAGCAGAGCAGGGTTTTGGGTAAAAATAAGCCGAGTGGGGCAGGAAGGGACAGAGAGAGCAACAAAGGTAATAGAACATCAGTGACTAAGGTGACATCAGGGAAAAATAGAAAAAATTCAAAGCTAAAGGCACTATATCTGAATGCGTGACATATTCACAACAAAATAGATTAATTGATAGCATAGATAGAAATAAGTAGGTTTGATCTAATAGTCATTATGGAGATGTGGTTGCAAAGTGACCAAGGTTGGAAACTAAACATTTCAGGATACTTAGCTTTTAGAAGAGATAGGCAAAATAGAAAAGGAATGGGTGGGGGTAGCCCTGATAATAAGGATGGGATAAAGACAGTGGAGAGAAAGGATCTTAGCTCCAAAAATCAAGAAGTAGAATCAGTTTGGGTGGAGCTAAGAAACAGCAAGGGGCAGAAAACATTGGTGGGAGTTGTTTATAGGCCCCCAAACAGTAGTTGTAATATAGGGCACAGTATATATCAGGAAATTAGAGGTGCATGTAACAAGCATAAAACATGAATCTTGAGGAACTTAAATCTACATATAGACTGGGCAAAGTAAATTTGCAGTGTTAGTGTGGAGGAGAAGTTCATGGAATGTATACAAGATAGTTTTCTGGATCAGTATGTTGAGGAATCAACTAGGGAATAGATTATTTTAGATCTTGTATTGTGCAATGAGAAAGGGTTAATTAATAACCTTATAGTAAAAGGACCTTTAGGAAAGAGTGCTCATAGTATAATATAATTTTATATTGAGTTTGAAAATGATTTAGTTAAGTCCAAAACTAGGGTCTTAAAAGTGGTCCAACCATGGCTAACAAGAGAATTTGAAGATAGTATTAGATCAAAGGAAGGGGCTTATAATGTTGCCAAAAAGAATAGTAAGACTGAGGAGTGGAAGGTTTTTTTGAATTCAGCAAAGGAGGATCAAGAAATTGATAAGGAAAAAGAGAAAAGAATATGAAAGTAAATTAACAAGAGACATAAAAACAGATTGTAAATGTTTCTATAGGTATTTAAAAAAGAAGAAATTAGTGAAAGTAAATGTGGGCCCATTAGAGGCAGAGACAGGAGAAATTATAATGAGCAATATGGAATTTGCAGGGACATTTAGCAAATACTTTGTATCTGTCTTCACGGTAGAGGACACAAAATATATTCTGGGAATAATGGAGAAACAAGGGACTAGAGAGAATGAGGAACGTAAAGAATCAGTATAAATAAAGACATAGGACTTGAGAAATTAATGGGACTAAGTGGTGACAAATCCCTTGGACCTGATCGCCTGCAGAGATAGTGGCTGCACTGGTATTAATCTTCCAGAATTCCTCAGATTCTAGAACAGCCCCTGCGGATTGGAAGGTAGCAAATATAACCCACTCTATTGAAGAAAGGAGGAAGAGCAAAGCAGGGAACTATAGGCCAGTTAGCCTGACATCAGGAGTAGGCAAAATGCTAGAATCTATTATTAAGGCCGTGGTAACAGGTAACACTTAGAAAATTGTAATATGACTAGGCAGAGTCAACATGGTTTTATGAAAGGGAAATCATGATGACAAATCTGTTAGAGATTTTTGAAGATGTAACTAATAGGATGGATAAGGTGGAACCAGTGGATGTTGTGTATTTGGATTTTCGAAAAGCATTTAATAAGGTGCCTCGCAAAAGGTTATTACACAAAATTAGAACTCATGGGATTAGGGGTAATGTATTAGCAGGGATTGATGATTGGTTAATTGACAGAAAATAGAGAGTAGGAATAAACTGGACTTTTTCAAATTGGCAGGCTGTAACTAGTGGGGTAATGCAAGGATCAATGCTTGGGCCTCAGCTATTTACAATTTATATCAATGACTTAGATGACTTAGACAATCTATATTAATGACGTATTCAAGTATGCTGATGATGCAAAGTAAGCTGTGAGGAGGATGCAAAATGGATGCAGAGAGATAAAGACAGCTTGACTGGGTGGTCAAGATCATGGTAAATGAAATACAATGTGGGCAAGTGTGAAGTTATCCACTTCAGTAGCAAAAACAAAAAAGCAGAATATTTTTTGAATGGTGAGAGACTGGGAAATATTTACATTCATGTCCATGAATCACAGAAAGTTAACACGCAGGTACAGCAAGCAATTAGGAAAGCAAATGGTGCCCTAGCTTTTGTTACAAAGGGATTAGAGTATAAGAATAAAGAAGACGTACTACAATTATACAGGCATTGATGAGGCCACACCTGGAGTACTGTGTACAGTTCTGGTCTCCTTAAGGAAAGACATACTTTCAAATGTGCAACAAATGTTCACTGGACTGGTTCCTGGGATGAGGAGATTGCCCTATATTCCCTAGAGTTTAGAAGAATGAGACTTGATCTAATTGAAACATATAAAATTCTGAAGGGGCTTGACAGGGTTAATGCTGAGAAAATGTTTCCCCTGGCTGGGGAATCTAGAACACGGGGTCACAGTCTCAGAATAAGAGGTGGGCCATTTAGGACTGAGATGAGGAGAAATTTCTTCACTGAAAGGGGTGTGAATCTTTGGAATTCTCTACCCCAGAGAACTGTTGGTACTTAGTCGTCAAGTATATTCAAGACAGAGGTCGATATATTTTTGGGAACAAAAGCAATTAAGGGATATGGGGATAGTGTAGGAAGGTGGCGTTGAGGTAGAAGATCAGCCATGATCTTATTGAATGGTGGAGCAGGTTCGATGGCCCAAATGGCCTACTCCTGCTCCTATTTCTTATGTTCTTATGCACTAGTGGAATGAGTGATGAGAATGAAATTGTTCCAGTTGATGACTTGATTTAATGTGTAACTGGACAATCACAGTATACTGTGAGAAAAACCTGACTAGAAACAACACTAACATTTATTGAAATGCAATTACTATTGAATTGGAAGGCATCGGTCCAGAACGGCCAGTGAAAAATGTATTTCCTCAGCATCCAGGGTGGGAGGGGAGCCTTCTGCACTCTCATCAAGTACTTTTCAAATAGAACAGAATCTTCATCAATCTGTTAGCAGATGTAATCAACTTGTTTTTATTTTGGTTTGTTTTCCATGCTGTCAAGTAATCAGCTGGAGCAATGGCCACAGAACACACGCCTCAGGTTAACAGACATGGTTCCCGAGTTGTGTGAATCCCGTGGCCATGCAGGAAATTTAAAAAGTAGAGGGAAAAAAGGCTCTTGAGTGTATGTAAACTACTTGATAATCATTTTATTTGGGTGCCCCTCCGCTGCCAGTCGGGTTGGCTCCACAATGACAGACACGTCTGGAGGAAAGGTGTGTGAAAGTAAGATGACAGCGGCTTCCTGACCCACTGTCAAAAATAACAACTTTCTCACATGATCCGCCACTGATCGCGTCCGCGACCACCCGTAAAATTCAGCCCATTGTCTTCGGTCTCCACCACAAACTCCGTTCCCTAGACATCGGCTCCATTCCATTCCCTGGCAACTGTCTGAGGCTGAACCAGACTGCTCGCAGCCTTGGCATTATATTTGATCCTGAGATGAGCTTCTGACCACATATCCACTCCATCACTAAGACCGCCTATTTCCACCTCTGTAACATCACCCGACTCCACCCCTGCCTCAGCTCATCTGCTGCTGAAACCCTCACCCATGCCTTTATTACCTCTAGACTTACCTAATCCAACATACTCCTGGTTGGCCTCCCACTTTCTATCCTCTGTATAATTGAGGTCATCCAAAACTCTGCTGCCTGTGGCTTAACTCGCACCGTCCCACTCACCCATCACCACTGTGCTTGCTGATCTATATTGACTCCCAATTAAGAAATTCCTTGAATTTAAAATTCTCATCCATATTTTTAATCACTCCACAGCCTCGCCTCTCCCTATCTCTGTAACCTCCTCTAGCCCTACGAGATATCTGCGCTCCTCCATTTCTGACCTCTTGAGCATCCCAGATTTTAATCGTTCCAACATTGGCAGCCGTGCTTTCAGCTGCCATGACCCTAAGCTCTGGAATTCCCTCCCTAAACCCCTCTGCCTCTCTCTCCTCCTTTAAGATGATCTTTAAAACCTACCTCTTTGATCAAGCTTTTGGTCATCTGCCCTAATAACCCTTTATGTGGCTCGGTGTCAAATTTTGTTTGATAACACTCCTGTGAAGCATCTTGGGACATTTTACTATTTTAAAGGCCCTATATAAAGGCAAGTTGTTGTTGTTGTTCAGGTAATTTGTGTACCATGATCGTTCTCTCGGGAGGACAACCATCCATCCAGGCATTGGCAGTGCAACAATAGGGGTGGGAATTTATTGAGCCGTTAAGTCCGACTGATTTTCCTTTCTCCTATGCCTGCAGTAGCCGAGTGTAAAGCTGCCAGAACCGGCCAGCCAGGTCAATGAAAAGTACCACAGGTTCAACGAGGAACGCACTGACATAACGTTGCAGTAGGTGCAGCTGAGGAGGGACGCATTTTGTTCCCTCAGGATGGCAGCTGAATGAGGAAGGCAGAAATCGGCAAGCTTGGCGGGAGGTGGTGGTTGCAGCGAGTGCCAGCGGCACTGTACGGAGGACCTGTGTTCAGAAGTGCAAAGGATTCGGGGGATGTTTAGGAGAATGAATTCTGTACTAATGTCTGCCGAACGCTGCTTGCAGATGCTGCGTGTTCCGTTGCACCCTCTGCTTCTTCAGCAACAACAACAACTTGTACTTATATGGCGTAGGTCGGCGAGCATAGGAGTGATGGCTGAGCGGGACTTGGTGCGAGTTAGGACACGGGCTGCCGAGATTTGGATGACCTCAACTTTGCGTAGGTTAGAATGTGGGAGGCCAGCCAGGAGTGCATTGGAGTAGTCAAGTCTAGAGGTGCAAAGGCATGGATGAAGGTTTCAGCAGCAGATGAGCTGAGTCAGGGGAGAGGACGTGCAATGTGCGGAGGTGGAAATAGGCGGTTTTAGTTATGCCTTGAATGTGTGTCCGGAAGCTCATTTTAGGGTCAAATATGACACCTAGATTGCGCATAGTCTGGTTCAGCCTCAGACAGATGCTGGGGTGAGGGATAGAGTTGGTGGCTAGGGAATCAGTTTGTGGCGGGGACCAAAGACAATGGCTTCAGTTTTCCCAATATTTCATTGGAGAAAATTTCTGCTCATCCAGTACTGGATGTCGAACAGCACTCTACAGTGATGTCCTCTCCTGATCCATCAGAAGGCTCTTGCTCTGGGGGCTCCTTGAGTATGTACCCCTTTGAATAACAATGTTATGAAAAAATGCAGAAGATTGCAATAATCTTTGAAACTGTTTGGATTGTACTAAAGGATGGCCTACCCCAACTTAATAAATAATTGGAAATGCTACTTTAACATGCCAATGTTGTTTGTGGTAATGCATTTCGTGGAGGCATGCACTTCATTATATTTTTCGGCTAGATTAACTAGGTGTTGCGATCGTGCTTAAAGGCAGCAGTGGGTCATCCTGGTTAGCCAGTTGCCAACCCCTGACTGTGGGGGTATGGTGGTCTGCTGCCCGGAAGTGGGCATTCATGTACATAATTCTTCACTAATGGCCACGTACATACTAAGCATTGATTGAGTGGTATACTTTGTGGTTCATATATGGGGCGCTGCTACTGATTGGGGCATGTATACATAAATGCATCTCATCGATGACACCCTGAGCTTTGAGGAAACCTGCCATTTGGAAAAATCCTTGTGCTGTTTCCCATAGCTCTTCCAGCATGGGGAAAATGGGGTATAGAATGCATCAACCACTGCTTTATAGCGGTGCACTGCAGGTTGACTAATGTCCCCAGAGAGCTCTGGAAAAACCCCGAAGAGAATCATTTCAGGGCAGCTGCTGCCTTCATAGCTACTGGCAGCACCACACGTTCTCTTCTGTTCTGGTGCAAATACCTTTTGCAGCAAGTTACATAATACAGTCACAGTGGAATTGCTAGTCTCTGCATTCTTTTTGGTGTGGATGTCCTCCAGTGATCGCGCTCTGTTCAGTTAATTTGCAGTTACTCTTCTTTGCCGATCACTTGGGTTAATTTCCTGTCAAGTTTGGTTTGCAGCTGATGTTAATTTGCTTGACTGGCAATAGGTGAGCCTTGAACATTATATATCTTGTAGCATCTAATCTCAGTGATTTATTTTTCTTCAACTTCTTTAGAGTCTGCTCATTATGTTGTTTATAAATTATTAATTTCCATTGCTGTCACTCTGTCCTCTTTTCCATTAATCCACTCAACCGATATCTGCAAATGCTGCTCTTCCGCCTATCCATTTGTCTGCTACTTTGTGGTCACTGGTGTCTAACCCCTTAGTCCTCCAAAGATCCACTTGGCCACTACGATCTTCTAATTTGGTTTTTGCTTCTTCTATGTATTTTGCAGACATTCCAAATTCTCCCTCCCTTGCCCATTTTGCTTCCTCGACCTGCAACTCACATCCTTTTCCTCCACTCAACATTCCATTCTCTTTGTTTTCCTCTTCCAGTCACTGTTTATGCTGTGGATGGAAGATACATAAGAACATAAGAATTAGGAGCAGGAGTAGGCCATATGGCCCCTTGTGCCTGCTCTGCCATTCAATAAGATTATGGCTGATTTTCGCCCTCAACTCCATTTTCCGTATCCCTTGAGCCCCCTAGAGTCCAAAAATACATGTATCTCAGTCTTGAATATACTCAATGCATATACTCAATGAATATACTCAGCATCCACAGCCCTTTGGGGTAGAGAATTCCAAAGATTCACAACCCTCTGAGTGAAGTAATTCCTCCTCGTCTCTGTCTTAAATGGCTGACCCATGCTCCTGAGACTATGCTCCCTACTTCTAGACACTCCAGCCAGGGGAAACAACCTCTCAGCCTCTACCCTGTCAATCCCCCTCAGAATCTTGTATGTTTCAATGAGATCACCTCTCATTCTTCTAAATTCCAGAGACGCAATCTACCCACCTTCCTCTGTGCTGGTTAAAGTGCTCTATAATGTTGTTTCTAAAGAGTGAATGCTATAAAAAATAACCCCGACCCCTTTCCTCTCATCTCTCCTCCCCTCTGTAAGTAAATTGTTGGGAAATGTATGTAGTGTGTTTAAATGGGTTTTTACCACTGTAAAGATAATTATGTGGAACAGAGTTCAATGTTAGCACAGCATGAAAGATCAATGGAATTTATTTGCCACGGGAAGATGAGAGTAGTAAAATAACCTTTCAACTAATTGGTTTGTTATGAGCAGACATTATGAAAGTTTGAAAGTCTGGTACAGTCATATCTGCATGTACCTAAGGCTTACATGCTACCTTTAACATTGATTGCACAGTAAATCCTCTTTTAGCTTTCAGGGACATCTTTACTTATAGTCAGAATTCATAGTGTGTGGCCTGATGCACAGAGGTTACAAAAGGGCAGCCTAAACTATTATTTTGCTTTCATGCACCAGGACATCAGAACCAGAAGGTCCAACACTGTGAGGTGAATGGAATAGAATTGATCTCATATTTCTCCCATCATGCATTTTGTTTAAATCACAGGTGAAAACATTAATACATATGACATATATGCGGAAATTATATTTTGGGGGGTTGACTTTAGATACAAGATGAATGAGCTGACTGGTGCAGCCTTGGGCCTGACACTTGAAAAAATGACGTCAAAAATAAATGCATTTGTCTTTGCATCCATGTCGATCTTTACAGTCTGAGCTAATCAGAGGCCACTTTCTTGGATGTTGCTTATGTCTCCATAATGATTGATGGAATCTGAGGCAGAAGAAACTCAATAAATAAAGCATTTTTTTTAAGTTTAGGAAACCTAAAATTGCTTATATTAGAAAACGAAAGCTTTGCATGACCGCAAAGCCCAAACCACGCTGTATATCAACGCAATAACTGTCGTAGAAAATGAGCAACTAACTGCTTGACATTCGTACAATTAATCAATTTATCTGTCTGTCAAATTCCAGACTTTCAATTGCAGACCCTGATAATGCAGGACAATTGCTGCAAATGGTAATCATAGGCTTGGGTCAAAATTACCACATTTGTGAATATTTGGTTGATTAAAAGAGTAATCAGGATGATGGCGAGAGTTGAAAATTAGATGATTGATCTGACCTTTAGAATGTATGAAACCAAGCTGTCTGATGAATAAGATAGAAGATCAATCTGGCAAAAAAAATAGAGAGAAATCTATTTAGATAACTGTTGGATGGTGGAAATCTGTTTTTGTTTATGTACGTGTTCAACTCAATGTTAGATTTTTTTAAACCTAGTGGAATAGCTGAAGAATTTGCGAATTCAATTGCCCCAAGTTTCCACACGCGGTAAAACAGGTGCCCCTCCGAGCTGGGCGCCTGTTTTTCGCGCCGAAAACGGCGCCTGAAAAAAAACGCGCTATTCTCAAGCGCTTTGCAGCTCGATGGCTGCTTGGCGCGGCGCACAGGGGGCGGAGCCTACCACTCGCGCCGATTTTGTAAGTAGGAGGGGGCGGGTACAATTTAAATTAGTTTTTTTCGTGCCGGCAACCCTGCGCGTGCGCGTTGGAGCGTTCGCGCATGCGCAGTCGGAAGGAAACATTGGCACTCGGCCATTTTAAAAAGTGCTGCAGAAAAAGTGAAAATTTGTTTATTGAAACCTTGCAAAGGCTTGTATTTTAATTTTCTTGATATTTCTGTGTGTGAGGGTGAGGGTGTGCATTCTGTAATTAAAGATAGACTGTGATAAACGGGACACATGCACTTGTTTGAGACTATTCAAATTCTTTGTAGCTGTTCAATTTTTAACATTTTTTAATAAAACCACATTGCCCTTCCATGATCAGCACTGAGGCTTCCTGCAGCTTTCTCCCTCCCTCCTCCTGCCGTCCGTCGGTCCCGACGGCAAACGGCTGCCTGAAAGGCCTGCCTGAAGCACTTTCACATAGGTAGGAACATGGTTTATTTAATCTTTTTTTTGCTTATAAATTTTTATTCAGGTTGGATTTATTTGTATAATATTTGTATAAGTATAACTAAGGATTTATTGTAGAATTTAATGACTTCCCTTCCCCCCTCTTCCCCCCCCCCCCCGACCTCGTTCCCAACGCCTAATTTGTAACCTGCGCCTGATTTTTTAATGTGTAGACAAGATTTTTTCAAGCCTACAAAAATCTTCACTTGCTCCATTCTAAGTTAGTTTGGAGTACGTTTTCACTGTGGAAACTTTCAAATCAGGCGTCAGTGTCCGGACACGCCCCCTTTTGAAAAAAACATTCCGTTCAAAAGTGAAACTGTTCTACCTGACTAGAACTGCAGAAAACTTAAATGTGGAGAATTGCGATTTCTAAGATACTCCGTTCTCAACCACTTGCTCCTAAAAATCAGGAGCAACTCATGTGGAAACTTGGGGCCTATGAAACATTGACATTTCCATGATCCAAAAATTTGATGGTAACAAATTCATTCTTCTATATTTAATAAGGTGTTGCTTTTTCCTCCTCCGATGTCTCAGATTTATCTTTTTGTCACTTTATACCTGTGTAATCTCGTCTCTGCATAGCTATCCTGTCTGACTCATTGTGTAACGTTCCATTTTGCATGAGTCACCTTCAGGAACACTGGTCGGAGGCCAGACATCCTCCCACAGGGAGCAGGACGTGAAAGTCAAAGCCAGGCTGCAGTTGAAGTTCTTGGGGACCAGTAATGCAATGTTAAGTAAAGGCTCAGGGGCAGCTTTCTGGGCCATACTCTTAGCAAGATGGGTGCATGTTGCAGAGAATCTATGAGAGGGACAGAATATATTATTTTAAATACAAAAAGATTTTAAAAAGCACAATCATATTAACTTAACAGCAGATAACAAAAGACACACGTATGGAAAATGTACAGAATACAATTAAACCACTGCACTTAAGATTCCTTAAGTGATCCTTCCTCTTCATGTTATGGTCACTGTGTTTAAGCATGCAATTTGGCGGTAACTTTTGTTTTAGTTCAATGACAAATATTTTCACCTTAGCAAAAGTGAAGTATCCCCGTAGTTTGCCTCTCGGCTAGGATAAAACTCTGCTGACTGATTGTTCCGTTGAGCCTCAGAGGTCTCCCTTCCCATTTCTTTTCTTGCTGTTGCCTGATCTCTGAAGCAATCCTGAGCGCCACTACAATTGATTTTAAAACTCTTCAAATATTGCACTCTGGGGTGCATAGGATTTTTGTGGATACAAAGTCACAAGGTAGATTCACATCATCATCATCATAGGCAGTCCCTCAAAATCGAGGAAGACTTGCTTCCACTCTAAAAGTGAGTTCTCAGGTGACTGTACAGTCCAATACGGGAATTACAGTCTCTGTCACAGGTGGGACCGACAGTCGTTGAAGGAAAGGGTGGGTGGGGAGTCTGGTTTGCTGCACGCTCCTTACGCTGTCTGTTCTTGGTTTCTACATGCTCTCGGCAACGAGACTCAAGGTGCTCAGCGCCCTCCCGGATGCTCTTCCTCCACTTAAGGCGGTCTTGGGCCAGGGATTCCCAGGTGCCGGTGAGGATGTTGCACTTTATCAAGGAAGCTTTGAGGGTGTCCTTGTAACATTTCCTCTGCCCACCTGGGGCTCGTTTGCTGTGTAGGAGTTTCAAGTAGAGTGCTTGCTTTGGGAGTCACGTGTCGGGCATGCGGATGATATGGACCATCCAAAGGAGCTGGTCGAGTGTGGTCAGTGCTCCGATGCTGGGGATGTTGGCCTGATCGAGAACACTGACGTTGGTGCATCTATCCTCCCAGTTGAATTGCAGGATCTTGCAGAGGCAACGCTGGTCATATTTCTCCAGAGCTTTGAGGTGTCTACTGTATATGGTCCACATCTCTGAGCCATACAGGAAGGCAGGTATCACTACTGCCCTGTACACCATAAACTTGGTGCCAGATTTGAGGTCCTGGTTTTCAAACACTCTCTTCCTCAGGCAGCGCAGATTCATATATAACGTAAAGAGGGATGTGGGAGCTGCTGAAAAAATGCAAGGGCAAGACATAAATGTACGTGCAGAAAATGGTGCTTTTCCATTTAAGTGAGGCTAATATTACAAGCTTAGGTGTTCAGAGGACCTTGTCTGTGCCTCTGTGCTTCAGCAATCAGTAGTGCTCATATATGCTGCCCCTTGCTCCATACATAAAATATACAGCTAAGAAATCAAAGTAACCACCTCTTAAATATTGTGGTTATATAGTCACTGGGTGTTAAATGTCAAACAAATAGAAGGAAGATTGTAAAGTAATACGTGCTGAGATTAATTATTGAATCATAGAATGGTTACAGCACTGAAGGAGGCTATTTAGTCCATCGAACCCATGTCGGCTCTCTGCAAGGGCACTTCAGCTAGTCCCACTTCCCCGTCTGTTCCTCGTAGCCCTGCAAATGTTTTTGTAGTGTATGTAGGCACCTTCAGTAATGACTCCACGAGGCAGGGTATGGTACTTAAACTGTGCAGACCTGCAGTCCTTTATTAGCAGCTCCTGAGAGCCAACAACAAGCTGTGAGTTCCCTTTTATACTGGGTTACCTGCTGTGTGCAGGCAACCCCTGGGTCTCCAGCAACAGCACCCTCTGGTGTACCGGTAAGGTGTGTACAGTACAAGGGTACATTCAATGTGGCATAACAGTGTTATAGACATCACACAGTGAACAGGCATGACTACACAACAGTTTTTCCTTCAGATACTTATCCAATTCCCTTTTGAAAGCCGTGATTGAGTCCATCTCCACCACCCTTTCAGGCAGCGCATTCCAAATCCTAACCACTCGCTGCGTAAAATAGTTTTTCTATATGTCACCTTTAGTTCTCTTGCCAATCACCTTAAATCTGTGTCTTCTGGTTCTCGGCCCTTCCACCAATGGAAATAGTTTCTCTCCGTCTACTCTGTCCAGACCCCTCATGATTTTGAACACCTCTATCAAATCTCCTCACAGCCTCAAAGAATGCAAATACATTTATGTGGTAAAGGACTTGTAAATCCTGAACCGACAATATTTTACCAGGAAATGTAACTATTAAATAATAACCACTGCAATGACTAAATAGAAAACTAACAGAATTGACCGTAACTTCAGTGTTGGAACATTGAAGAATAATATATTGGCCTGGAATTTGCGGTGGGTAATAATAGCAAACTTAAAAAGGAGCTTACTCACTTCCTGGTTCGCTGTCTGTGAGAATTCTACATTTTGATTGGCTGCTTAGACATCTTGTTGACATCACAGCAGCTCGCGCTATGGGATTCCCGCTAACCTATGAGGATTTCAATTGCACGTCAGAAAAGCTGTACTTTTCGCCTCAGAGATCGGGAGATCTTTGTGGAAAGCTTACTTCGGAGCCAGCGGCGAGAAATTTGGCTAAAAGCTCTGCAAATGGAGGTGAAAATGAAACAGTTCCATGTCCACTCCACCTTCAAGGCGCTCTTATGATCACCATGGTTTAAAGTTATATGCTACTGAGAGAAACAATGGGCCCAAATTTGTCCAGTACAGATTTCTGGCGCACTCACCAGAGCTGCGCCGCTTTTGCTGAACTCCAAGGGCGCCAAAAGTCTTCGGGCCGAGTTTGGCCGTTCCCCAGCCTCTCCTCAATGGTGGCGTAGCGTGGCAACTGGATTCGGGGGCGGAGCCAGGTCCCGGCGCCGCAAACAGCGCCGGGACCTCTGCACATGCGCGCTAGGGTGTGCGCGCATGCACAATAGCTCCTACCTCCCAGAATCTGTGAGTGTGTGATGCAGGCTGTGTGGGAGGGGCCGACGCTCGCTGTCCCTATCCCGGTCTGAGTGGCCTGCCGCACAGGCCGGCCGCCGCCTTCCCGCGCTGAGGGCTACAAGAGACAGGTTGGTGGGGGGAAGAGTTTTGATCGGGGGGTGGGAAGTGGAAGAGTTTTAATCAGGCGGGGGGGGGGTGTTGCGGGGGGAGAAAAGAATCATCAAAGAGTTTCCAGTACTTTAATATCTAGCTACCTTTACTAAAAATATACTCAGTTTAATCAGGCTGATAACACCTACACCCTGTCTAGTCTCGCTGCTTGGGATTAAAAAAAAAACTAGCATGCCTATCATAAAACTGTTATTTGGAGGCTATCTGCGCTGATCTCTTAATTCACTGCAAGGTTTTTCAGAACCTGCAAAAGTGGCCACTTACCTTGGCCTAACTTAATTTGGAGTAAGCTTTAGCTGGCTAAACTTGCTTAAATGGCTAAAACAGGCGTCAGTGACTGGTAACGCCCCCTTTTGAGAAAAAAAACTGAAAACAAAAAAACCTAACTAACTCACTTACACTGGAGCAACTTAAATGGGGAGAATTGTGATTTTAAGTTACACCTAAAAAATCTGGTTGCTCAAAAGAAACGGAGCAACTCCTGGGGTAACTTGGGCCCAATATTACTGTCAGTTCTGGACGTGCACGTTTTCCCTAAGTGACCCTCCTACCCAGCTGCTCAGAGCTGAAATCCTGTAGGTGGGAGTAGATACAATTGACATTTTTTAATGCAACATTGTATAAAATATTACTGGCACACATTGGACTCGCGCTAGAACGGCGCACATCGGAGAGCCCCGCCTAATTTGTAGAATAAAATTTGCGCCGAATACTTACCTCGCGATTCTCTGATATCTGTCGGCCCATTTCTAGCTCGACGCGGCGCAGCAGGAGCTGCTGGGGGCGGAGCTACAGCCCTGCGCCAAAAACAGTGGCGGCAGCTGCGCGCGTGCGCAGTAGCTCCTGGTCCTTCCAGCGCGTCCCGTGTCCCGGGCAACCACCCTATCTTGGGTTGAGTAGCCTGACGCATCTTACCTCATTGTTGGCGAGGCCCGCCCGCTCGGCCTCTCGCTGGGGGTGGCCCCGCCCGAAGAGTCGTCGGTGTCTTCATTGTGCGGGCCCCGCCCGAAGTCCTCGGCGGGGCCCGTTCAGCTTCTACTGTCTCTTTTCCCCCTGCCCCCCCATTCATCTTCCCCCCTCCCCCCCACATTCATCTTCCCCCTCTCCCCCCTGTTCATCTTCCCCTCCCCCCCCCGTTCATCTTCCCCCCTCCCCCCCCGTTCATCTTCCCCCCTCCCCCCGCACATTCATCTTCCCCCCTCCCCCCTGTTCATCTTCCCCTTCCCCCTACCCCGTTCATCTTCCCACCTTCCCCCACCCCCGGTCATCTTCTGTCTCCCCCCATCTCTTCTCTTCCCCCCCCCCCTCTCTTATTCCCCCCTCTCTTCTCCCTGGTGCTGCAGTAGGTGAGTAGAAATAATTTTTTATTTATTGAGCGATTTTTAAAAAAAATTTTTTAAATTTTTTTGATTGATTTATTGGTTAATTTATTGATTTATTTATCATTTATTATTGATGATGGCTCTTTATTTGTAAAAGTGAAGTGTTTAATGTTTTTAAAACCCCCTCCCTCCCCATCTCTCGTTCCCTACGCCTGATTTCTAAGTGTAGGCAAGGTTTTTCTGAGCGTACAAAAATCTACCTTTACTCCATTCTAAGTTAGTTTGGAGTAAGTTTTCACTGCCTAAACTTGCAAAACAGGTGGACACGCCCCCTTTTGAAAAAAAAATCTGTTCTAAAATGAAACTATTCTAACTCACTAGAACTGGAGCAAACTAAATGCAGAGAATTGCAATTTCTAAGCTGCTCCATTCTAAACTAGTTACTCCAAAAAAATAGGAGCAACTCAGGCCAAAACCTGAGCCCATTTTGCTGATGAATATAATTCATGATAATGACACAAGAAATAAGAGCAGGAGTAGCCCATTCAGCCCTTCAAGCCTGCTCTGCCATTCAATAAGATCATGGTTGATCTTCTACTTCAACTCCACTTACCCTCCCTATCCGGATATCTCTTAATTCCCTCAGTGTCCAAAAATCTATAAATCTCATTCTTGATACTCAAAGACTGAGCATCCCTCTGGGGTAGAAAATTCCAAAGGTTCACAGCCATCTGAGTGAAGAAATTTCTCCTCAGCTCAGTCCAAAATGGCCGATCCCCTATCCTGAAACTCTGACCCCTCGTTCTCGATTCACCAGCGAGGGGAAACTATTCCCTGATAGATTCTCCGAATCTATCCTGGCAAGCCTCACTGTGCCCTTTCATCACTCAGCCTCTCAAGGAGGCTGAGAGATGAAAGAGCATAGTATAAGCCTCCAGGTATAAAATAATGTGTTGAGACAAAACATCACAGCCAATTGAACTTGGAAAAACAGAAGGAATACATTCTTGTCACAACAGAAAAGAAATGCGTTAGGTGATTGATAGAGAGAGAGCGACCATCTGGGATTCCAGATCAGATCAAGACATATGG
Organism: Pristiophorus japonicus; assembly: GCF_044704955.1. NCBI lineage: Eukaryota > Metazoa > Chordata > Chondrichthyes > Pristiophoridae > Pristiophorus > Pristiophorus japonicus. The sequence continues at coordinate 84,988,022 of NC_091993.1, forward strand.
AACAAAAAGTAATCAAAAGTTTTCTAATGAGTACTTCCATCAAAGAATGATAGACTTTTGCAGACAGGAATTTAAATTAAATAATAATGGAGAGAGTAAGAAAGACAGTCATGTAGAATGTGCATACGTGCCTAAGAAATGGAATCAGTAATTTGAGTATTGTTAGCCTAAAAATAGCCAAACTGTGAGCACAAACCTGTATCTTTATTTACAGCACATTGATGTGTGATGCCTCCAGAACACTTGGAGCTAATCTAAAGACCCTGTGCTCTGCTCTGCACTAATCCCTACCCATCTGTGCCTTTCTCCTGGGTCCTGCTGCCTCCCCTCTCTAATCACGCACTCACCCTGACTGCTGCTCCTCTGTCTCTGCTTCTACCCTGTCAGACCTGCCAAAGTGCTCTAAGCTTGCTCTGCTTCCTCCCTGTTCCATTCTTGAACCCCAGGCACTCGTTGCTTGGGCTTTGGGTTGTGCCCCCTAGCCGTAGGATTTGGGTGGCACATGCCGGTTAAAGAAAATCTTCCTGCTCTGACTCTTGACCCCACCGAGTGTATGAGTCAGGCCAAAGGAGGTGCACGTTTTAAAAAACAGAGTAACTATTTGTACTAACCGCTTTCTGCGCACGTGTCCTCCCGACTCTGCCTCCCCCCCCGCCAACCAGAAGTGGGGCTCCGAACACGTTCATTCTGAACTGACCACGTTGTCTGACTGAGCCTTGATGGTGGCTGGTGGCCAGGGCAGAGAGAGAGAGGACCTGGGGGGAAGCCTGGTGGGTGGGGAGACAGAGAGAGAGCCGGAGAGAGAGAGAGAGAGAGAGAGCCGGTGGGTGGGATGGGGGGAGGGGGGTGGGGAGCAGAGAGGGAGAGAGCCTGGGGGTGGGGGAGGGTGGGGGGAGGAGCGAGAGAGAGCTTGGGGGGGAGAGAGAGGGAGATGGGGGTGGGGGGGAAGAGAGAGACAGGGTGGGGGGGATCGGAGGGGTGGGGGGGGATCGAGGGGTGGGGAGGATCAGAGGAGAGAGAGGGAACTCAGGGATGATGAATCACGTTCTTCCAACCCCTTTTACACCCATACCCGATTTCCGGGAAAGCTCGGTGCGTGTGTGACAAGGGACATCGTTGGAGTGGATGAAATACGGAAGTCACGACACTGTCACTATTCACTTCATATCCAATAAACCTGTTAATAATCCGCACACAATGCCCCATCTATGGCGGGGGGACGTAAGGTCATGCACTTGCGCTTGAGTAAGGGAATTCGGCTGGGGGAGGTAGCACTTAGAACGTAAGAACATAAGTAATAGGAGCAGGAGTAGGCCATATGGCCCCTCGAGTCTACTCCGCCATTCAATACGATCTTGGCTGATCCGATCATGGACTCAGGTCCACTTCCCTGCCCGCTCCCCATAACCTCTTATTCTCTTATCGGATAAGAAATTGTCTATTTCTGCCTTAAGTTTATTCAATGACCCAGCCTCCACAGCTCTCTGCGGCAGTGAATTCCACAGATTTACAACCCTCTGAGAGAAGAAATTCCTCCTCGTCTCAGTTTTAAATGGACGACCCCTTATTCTAAGATTATGCCCCCTAGTTCTAGTTTCCTCTATCAAAGGAAACATCCTCACTGCATCGAACTTGTCAAGCCTCCTCATAATCTCTTATATGTTTCGATAGGATCACCTCTCATTCTTCTGAATTCCAATGAGTAGAGGCCCAACCTACTCAACCTTTCCTCATAAGTCAATCCCCTCATCTCTGGAATCAACCTAGTGAACCTTCTCGGAACTGCCTCCAAAGCAAGTATATCCTTTCTTAAATATGGAAGCCAAAACTGTACGCAGTATTCCAAGTGTGGCCTCACCAATACCCTGAATAACTATAACAAGACTTCCTTGCTTTTATACTCCATCCCCTTTGCAATAAAGACCAAGATTCCATTGGCCTTCATGATCACTTGCTGTACCTGCATACTAACCTTTTGTGCTTCATGCACCAGAACCCCCAGGTCCTGCTGTACTGCAGCATTTTGCAATTTTTCTCCATTTAAATAATAACTTGTTCTTTGATTTTTTTCCTGCCAAGTGCATAACCTCACATTTTCCAACATTATACTCCATCTGCCAAATTTTTGCCCACTCACTTAGCCTGTCTATGTCCTTTTGCAGTTTTTTTGTGTCCTCCTCACACATTACTTTTCCTCCAATCTTTGTATCATCAGCAAACTTGGCTACATTACACTCGGTCCCTTCATCCAAGTCATTAATATAGATTGTAAATAGTTGGGGTCCCAGCACTGATCCCTGCGGTACCTCATTAGTTACTGATTGCCAACCCAAGAATGAACTATTTATCCCGACTCTCTGTGCTGGGATAAGGGACTTTGGCTGTGGGAGGAAGCACTTGCACAGGGGACTTCGGCTGGAACTTGGTGGCTTTTTCTGTGTTGTTCGAGATGTGTCTTCTCTGGCTTCTGAAGTCAGCAACGATAATATTACAATTTGCAGTCAGTCAGATCTTCGGTTGGGCAGTTCCATTTACACATTCCAGGGAAACTTCAGGGTGTGACTTATCCTCCAAGGGGACCAATCAGCAATAGGTCATGTGATAATGGAGAGCCATTAGAGAAACAGCGGCCATTCAGTTAGTACAAATTGTTGGGTCCTTTAAAAAACAGGAAGCGACAACTTCATCTGATGAGGTTATCTACATTCACTATGAGATCATGTACCATTTTTTGCTCCTTAATTTTCTCCCTTGCTGGTCCTTCTTCCCATTCCCAGAAAAAAAACATCTTCTGCATTGCAAAGGGGAGGCCAAGCATTCCAGGGAGGTTATTGCCAATGAGTGACGTGGGAACTTTAGTAAAATCTTTATCAAATGCATGGGAAGAATTACTTTTAAGGATTCTGGGTTAGAATAATTCAAAAGGTAACTTTCTCAATGGACCCAGAAGGGAAAGAGAGCACCTCAGATGGACTGCCTGTAGATGATGTGCCCAAACCAATCATACAAGTGACTCCATCCACCAGATTTGGAATGGGGTCTCCGGAATCGGGCTAGGAATTTCAGGGCTTATGATTCTATGACATGGATGGCTTTGTGGAGTTTTATTGAAGAGTGGGTCAGCAGGGGCTGCCATCCCATCTGCCAACCTGGGAACAAAACCACAAGTGTCTCAGCATCTTAAAAAAAAAAAGGTCCGCATTTGGAAAGATACAAAAGGTATAACTGAAAATCCTGGAAATCTGAAATAAAAACAAAACAAACTGGAAGTGCACAGTCAGCATTTGTGAAGAGAAACGACCGGTTTGGAGGTTTCAGGTGTGCAATCCATCATTGGAAATGAAGATCGAGAGAAAGTTAGGAGTTTGGGTGGAAGTCTTTGTGAGAACTGAAGAACTTGAACTGAAGTAAAAAGAACAAACTTATATAAATTTGGAATATTTTGGTGGAGTCATTTCAATTTTTAAAATTATTTTCTCTCAGTAAATTACATTTTGCTGTGGTCACAGTAGCTGATCTGAGTGATGTCATTGCCTCTCAGGTTCAGATGTTCACAAATATTTTTCATTAGTGCGATGTCCCTTTAATTATTAAAATATTGTTCAGTGCGTCGTGAGAAGCAGAATGAACATTTAGTACAGGAGCACTCCTTCAAACCGCAATCGACTATTTGTGAAGTCAGTTATTTGTTGAGTCCTTTATCTTGTGCACCAACATTGATTAAATAGCTAGTGACAAAATATGCAGCCAAGTAATTACATTATGAAGCAAAGCTGTTGACACAGCTCCTCTTTAGCGTACTGTCTGCACATGGTAAATAAAACACTCACTGCAGAATTTACATCATCCACCAGATCACTGATGTGTCCTTTGCCAGGGTGAAGGACTTCATTATGTTTGCAAAGGTAAGTGACCAGAAGCAAGGAGTAAGCTCTTCTCTTTTAAAAGTGACTGGCTTCTCATCAATGAAACCACAAGGTCTCATCAATGGAATGTATCAGATGTAAGTGACCATCAGAATTACATCATACAGGTGTTTACCAGGTACCTTAAAGACTGTTGCGCTGCATTTATCTACACCAGTCAATAGACTCTTCATTATTTCAATATATTTTCCACTGCAGGGACTTGAGCACATAAATCTAAGCTGACACTCCAGCACAATGCTGAGGGAGTGCTGCACTGTCGGAGATGCCGTTTTGGATGAGATGTTAAACCGAGGACCCGTTTGGCCTCTCAGGTGGACGTAAATGATCCCATGGCACTATTTCGAAGAAGAGTAGGGGAGTTATCCCCATTGTCCTGGCCAATATTTATTCCTCAATAAACATAACAAAAAAACAGATTATCTGGTCATTATCACATTGCTTTTTGTGGGAGCTTGCTGTGCACAAATTAACTGCTGCGTTTTCCACATTACAACAGTAACTACACTCCAAAAGTACCTCATTGGCTGTAAAGCACTTTTGGACGTCCGGTGGTCATGAAAGGCGCTATATAAATGTAAGTCTTTCTTTTCTCAAGGTAGATGGATCCTGACTGAACAAGGCTATCTTTTCAAGCTGTGGCTGATGCAAAATCCACAAATTAAAGCAGAAAGGAAATATAACGAGGCACATGGCTCCAAATAGAACATATGAAAGGTACACTGAAATAAAAGATTCCAATGTCTGGAGTGATGTACTTGACTTCCTCCACATTAGTCCCCTGATACACCAGTAATCTGAGCGGCAACAAATTATGTGGCTTCAAAGATTGTGGAATTTTGGGCATAGGTGAGTTACGCGTGCACCTGCAATACGCCCAGTCTCCTCGGCTCTTTGCATCCATCCTTTGAACGAATCTCCGTCCACAAAACTGTCCACGCCCGAACTCTCAAATGTGCATATCCTCGAATTGCACTCGTTCGCAGCGGGGCGGGGGATGATCCCAACATTGCAAGCAGATCCCTTCAGGTGCAGCAGGAAACAAAGTTATTTTTCTGGTCTTTCATTTGTAAGCTTTTGAGCATATATATGTTTTTTAATTATCTTCACCGACCTGCTCTGTGAGATCTGTTTCTTTCCATGTATTTTTATAGCAGAAGTATAAGTAAGACACATGAAAAATTGAAAAGCTTCCCCAATTGCAGGTTCTTAAACATGCTGTGTCTGAGGATCATGATTGATGGTTAAATGAGTTGAAACCTAATATTTAAGACTCAGTGAAGAAATATACTTTCGGGTTTGGCGTTTCCTCGGGCTCCGATTGTTTTCACTGATTTCCACCAATTTTAAGTCTGGGCCTATTCTAATGAGATTGGGAGGATACTTGGGTGTAACTTGACATCGGCAAAAGGGGCGCAGCTTCGGGTGCAATTTTAGGTACGATTTCTGGGTTGCGCTGACGGGAAGAAACTCCAGGCCGTAATGTCGACTGTTCAAAATGTTAGAGTGTGCTAAATGCGACATAATGACACTGTCTGAAGAGAAGCAGTCATGCAACAGATGATTCGGAGGGGGTTAGGAACGCCCAGAAAAAGATGATGAGAATAAGCCAGAGGCTGAGGAGGTGCTCTACTCGGAACTCCTTCATGGCAAGCGAGCAGAGGAAACGTTACAAGGACAACCTCAAAGCCTCCCTGATAAAGTGCAGCATCCTCACTGACACCTGGGAGTCCCTGGCCAAAGACCGCCCTAAGTGGAGGAAGTGCATCTGGGAAGGCGTTGAGCACCTCGAGTCTCATCACCGAGAGCATGCAGAAATCAAGCGCAGGCAGCGGAAAGAGCGTGCGGCAAACCAGTCCCACCCACCCCTTTCCTTCAATGACTATCTGTCCCACCTGTGACAGGGACTGTGATTCTCGTATTGGACTGTTCAGTCACCTAAGGACTCATTGTTAGAATGGAAGCAAGTCTTCCTCGATTCCGAGGGATTGCCTATGATGATGGGTGGGAGAAGGAAGTGAGATGGCTGGTTGGTGCTTGTCCCTGTGTGATTTATGGGATGGTGTAGCTCTGAGCCCTTATGCTGAGACGCTGGCCCTGGGACCACTGGCACTACATTTGCTACTGCCACTTCTTCCAGTTCTGGCGGAAGGTCATCGACCTGAAACGTTAACTCTATTTCTCTCTGCACAGATGTTGCCTGACATGCTGATTATTTCTAACATTTTTCTGTTTTTCTCTCTGCTACTGTGCTGGCTACCTGGGTCTGCCTTCTTTCTGGTACCATCTGGGTCCTTTAGTGGGATGACTGGGTGGCATGGATGTAAAACTATCTCGAGAAGTAACTCCTCACCTATGTGTACTCCTGCCAAGCCCTGCTGCTCCTTCAACATGTCCTGCAATCTGTGTGGGAGCAACCACAAGGCTCCAATGATGTTGTGAAAGCCCCACATCCAGATACTGTTCAGACAATATTGGCACCCAAGGTCTCTATTGCATCAATTATGACCTTCTTGAGAGAACCAATAGTGACACACTCCTTGCAACAAATGCTATTTGCCAACATGCGCTGTGCTATGATATTCCGACACCTGCTAAATTTCTTATTGACAGAATTCCTGAGTGTGTTACAAATGTATTAAGGGAAGAATATTTTGCCTCCCAAAATGAGAGTACAACATAATGCAGCATGCTGGAGGATGTTAGTGGACTGTTTTCTGGCCCTACTTTTTCTGATATTGTGTTACCATCATTAAAATGTTTGCCTGAAATTTGGAAGGTGTGTCTGTCAATGAATATGGGTTGCCTTGAAATTGTTTGCAAAAGGCTGAAGTGTTCCGAAATAACCAGCACGCAGTGAGGATACCACTGATTCAGGTAAAGGTGTGTATTGTTGCAGTGCTACACCATACAAATGGGAATAAGAACATTTAGCAGACGCTTAGCTTGGCAAATGTGATAAACTTCTTTTGCATCTAAGCCATGGAACTCCTCACCTCAGAAATTGCTTTTGCCTGCTCAGCCACCTCCTCCCAGTCTGCCCCAACAGCTCCATTCAGAGGAAGACGTCTGTCCAGACTAAAGATGGCAATCATTCCTTGCTTCACTTACCATGGCATTATCTGCAGCAATCTCTCTACAAAAGGAACAGCCCTCCCTCCTCCCTGGTCGCTTGCACTCTGGACAGCCATAGCTAATACAGACAGTGCAGATACTTCTTTCAGGCACTACAGGAGCTGCTCTTTTCTGCTACTGTGTCAGATCCTGTCCCTTCCTTCCTGGTCTCCACACTCATAATGTATGGACCACTCGGCACTGGTGACGCTGTCAAATTAGTAAAATTAGAGGACCTTGGAAAGCACCGGGCACTTCCCGCATGAGCCTGCAAAGCGAGATGCATTCATGAACTTCCAGGTGAGGTGCCACTGCACTAGAAGCAGAGGTTTTCCGCTATAGTTTGAAGTGATGATGCCATTGCTAAGTGCCAATGCTTTTGCGTTGTCTTCAGGCTATGCTGCTGGCGCAGGTACTTGCATTTATACATTATTGATAATAGGTACTAACTTGCCTAGATGTTACAAACATTAGCCATGTCAAAACATGAATGATGTCTGACCTTTAACTGATTCTTGGAGTACTCACTTCATGCATTAGTGAAGCTGCACTGGGATTTTCTCGAACACATAATTTGTTTCTAAAGGATTTGGCCTAGCAATGAATGTGCTTATGTAAGTGCAGTTACAAGTTAAAACTTTCTTCAGTGCATTAACAATGGAAATTAAGGTGATATGGTGAGAACAGGGATGGTTTTCTAGACCAATACGTCGAGGAACTAACTAGAGGGCTGGCCATCCTAGACTGGGTGATATGTAATGAGAAAGGACTAATTAGCAATCTTGTTGTGCGAGGCCCCTTGCGGAAGAGTGACCATAATATGGTAGAATTCTTTAGTAAGATGGAGAGTGACACAGTTAATTCATAGACGAGGGTCTGAACTTAAGGAAAGGTAACTTCGATGGTGTGAGACGTGAATTAGCTAGAATAGACTGACGAGTGATAATTAAAGGGTTGACGGTGGATAGGCAATGGCAAACATTTAATGATCACATGGATGAACTTCAACAATTGTACATCCCTGTCTGGAGTAAAAATAAAACGGGGAAGGTGGCTCGACCGTAGCTAACAAGGGAAATTAAGGATAGTGTTAAATCCAAGGAAGAGGCATATAAATTGGCCAGAAAAAGCAGCAAACCTGAGGACTGGGAGAAATTTAGAATTCAGCAGAGGAGGACAAAGGGTTTAATTAAGAGGGGGAAAATAGAGTACCAGAAGAAGCTTGCCGGGTACATAAGAACTGACTGCAAAAGCTTCTATAGATATGTGAAGAGAAAAAGATTAGTGAAGACAAATGTAGGTCCCTTGCAGTCGGATTCAGGTGAATTTATAATGGGGAACAAAGAAATGGCAGACCAATTGAACAAATACTTTGGTTCTGTCTTCACGAAGGAAGACACAAATAACCTTCTGGAAATACTCGGGGACCGAGGGTCTAGTAAGAAGGAGGAACTGAAGGAAATCCTTATTAGGCGGGAAATTGTGTTAGGAAAATTGATGGGATTGAAGTCCAATAAATCCCCAGGGCCCGATAGTCTGCATCCCAGAGTACTTAAGGAAGTAAACCTCGAAATAGTGGATGCATCGGTGATCATTTTCCAACAGTCTATCAACTCTGGATCAGTTCCTATGGACTGGAGGTTAGCTAATGTAACACCACTTTTTAAGAAAGTAGGGAGAGAGAAAATGGGTAATTATAGACCGGTTAGCCTGACATTAATAGTGGCGAAAATGTTGGAATCAGTTATTAAAGATGAAATAGCAGCGCATTTCGAAAGCAGTGACAGGATCGGTCCAAGTCAGCATGGATTTATGAAAGGAAATCATGCTTGACAAATCTTCTAGAATTTTTTGAGGATGTAACTGGTTGAGTGGACAAGGGAGAACCAGTGGATGTGGTGTATTTGGACTTTCAAACGGCTTTTGACAAGGTCCGACACAAGAGATTGGTGTGCAAAATTAAAGCACATGGTATTGGGGGTAATGTACTGACGTGGATAGAGAACTGGTTGGCAGACTGGAAGCAGAGAGTCGGGATAAACGGGTCCTTTTCAGAATGGCAGGCAGTGACTAGCGGGGTGCCGCAGGGCTCAGTGCTGGGACCCCAGCTATTTACAATATATATTAATGATTTAGATGAAGGAATTGAGTGTAATATCTCCAAGTTTGCAGCTGACACTAAGCTGGATGGTGGTGTGAGCTGTGAGGAGGACGCTAAGAGGCTGCAGGGTGACTTAGACAGGTTAGGTAAGTGGGCAAACGCATGGCAGATGCAGTATAATGTGGATAAATGTGAGGTTATCCACTTTGGTGGCAAAAACAGGAAGGCAGAATATTATCTGAATGGCGGCAGATTAGGAGGTGCAACGAGACCTGGGTGTCATGGTACATCAGTTATTGAAAGTTGGCATGCAGTTACAGCAGGCGGTGGAGAAGGCAAATGGTATGTTGGCCTTCATAGCTAGGGGATTTGAGTATAGGAGCAGGGAGGTCTTACTGCAGTTGTACAGGGCATTAGTGAGGCCTCACCTGGAATATTGAGTTCAGTTTTGGTCTCCTAATCTGAGGAAGGATGTTCTTGCTATTGAGGGAGTGCAGCGAAGGTTCACCAGATGAGATTCCCGGGATGCCATGACTGACATATGAGGAGAGACTGGACCGACTGGGCCTGTATTCACTGGAGTTTAGAAGGATGAGAGGGGATCTCATAGAAACATATAAAATTCTGACAGGACTGGACAGGTTAGATGCAGGAAGAATGTTCCCGATGTTGGGGAAGTCCAGAACCAGGGGACATAGTCTAAGTATATGGGATAAGCCATTTAGGACTGAGATGAGGAGAAACTTCTTCACTCAGAGAGTTGTTAACCTGTGGAATTCCCTACCACAGAGAATTGTTGATGCCAGTTCATTGGATATATTCAAGAGGGAGTTAGATATTGTCCTTACGGCTAAAGGGATCAAAGGGTATGGAGAGAAAGCAGGAAAGGGGTACTGAGGTGAATGATCAGCCATGATCTTATTGAATGGTGGTGCAGGCTCGAAGGGCCGAATGGCCTACTCCTGCGTCTATTTTCTATGTTTCTATGTTTCTATATTTAATGAATGGCATTATACGTAAATGAAAGATCCATTCATAGGTCAGATGGTTATTGTCATGTACGCAAACTCTTTGTATTCATTATGTAAATATGTACAATGTAACACCTGAAGGCACTGCTGTTGGAGGTCCAGGTGTTTCCTGCCCTGGTGTGCAGGGGCATATATAAAAGGCAGATAGCCATGCTGCTCCTCAATTTGCAGTTATATTAAATGGACTGAAGTCACACAGCTCTTACAGTACAAGGCCATGTGGAGTTATTCGATGGTGATTGCAGACATAATAACTGGCGACGAGAATACCGACTTTCACGCAATTATGGTTACCTTTGGCACACTAAAAGACTTCGCAGAGGGTGATGATTGGGATGCCTTCACGGAAAGGCTCGAGCAACATTTTGTGACAAACGACCTGGCAGGGGAGATGGACACATTGGCGGAGAAGCACAAGGCTATACTGCTGACCAGTTGTGGGCCCGAGGTCTACCGCCTCGTCAGGGACTTGCTGGCATCCATGAAGGCCTATGAGCTGACTGAACTAATTTGCGATAGCATACAGGTGACTTCCTACCAGAATCGGAACTCACTGGCAAGTACTGTACGTAAAATAACGCCGATTTCAGACAGAACTGTTGAACTAATAAGAATTGTGCAGAGCAGAGCCTACATGCATGCTGCTGCGCGGCTGCCAAGAGGTATAAATGCGAAATCATTAACAATGCTGACATTGCGGGGGTAATCATGGGGCATATCAATGTCGATTTAAAGACTATGCATGCAAAAGCTGCTGAACAAGGGGCCTCCTCCAGCGAATGTGCAAACGTACTCTGACTCACCACGTGGTAGTGGAGTTGGCAGAAGAGTCCCGATCCAGCGTGGATCATCAAGGTCAAGCTAGAGAGGCAACTTAGCCTGAGGGAGCAATGTGCGGTGTGCACATCCTCTCCACAAAAAGTCCTCCCATGATGATAAAAGTCAAATTAAATGGCGTTCCTGTATCCATGGAGCTGGACACGGCGGTGAGTCAATCAATTATGAGCCAGAAGGCATTTGAAAGGCTGTGGGGCAACAACAAAGCACAAAGACCCAAGCTGAGCCCGATTCAGATAAAGCTGTGCACTTACACCAAGGAACTGATACCAGTTATTGGCAGTGCGATCGTAAAAGTATTCTATGATGGAGAGGCACACGAGCTGCCACTGTGGATTGTACCAGGCAATGGGCCAACGCTGCTTGGCAGAAGCTGGATGGGGAAGATTTGATGGAACTGGGAAGACGTCAAAGTATTATTTGCAGTGGACAATGCTTCCTGTGCTCAAGTGCTGAGCAAGTTACCAGCTTTATTTGAACCAGGCATTGGCAACTGCACAGGCATCAAATTACAGATCCACTTGGTCCCCAAGGCATGGCCCATTCTTCACAAGGCTCGAGCGGTCCCCTATATGATGAGGGAGAAAGTGGAGATCGAATTGGACAGACTTCAACGTGAGGGAATCATATCGGTAGTCGAGTTCAACAAGTGGGCCAGCCCAATTGTTCCGGTATTAAAAAGCGATGGCACGGTCCGAATCTGCGGTGACTATAAAGTAACGATCAACCGAGTCCTGTTACAGGACGAGTACCCACTACCCAAAGCCAATACCCTTTTCGCAACATTAGCAGGGGGAAAGGCATTCACCAAGCTAGATCTAACCTCCGCTTACATGACCCAGGAGCTGGTTGAGTCATTGAAAAAATTAATATGCATTAACACGCACAAATGACTGTTCATGTACCACAGGTACCCATTTGGGATTCGCTCGGCTGCAGCCATAGTCCAAAGAAACATGGAGAGCCTGTTGAAATTGGTTCCACGCACCGTCGTATTTCAGGACGACATCCTCATCACTGGCCGTGACACCTCCGAACACCTGCACAACCTGGAAGAAGTTTTAAGTAGATTAAACAGAGTTGGAATCCGGTTGAAACGATCCAAATGTGTCTTCCCGGTGCCAAAGGTAGAATTCCTGGGGTGGAAGATTGCGGCAGACGGCATTAGACCCACGGACTCAAAGACAGAGGCCATCAAGAATGCACCCACGCCACGAAATGTAACAGAGCAGCACTCGTTCCTGGGACTCCTCAACTATTTCAGTAACTTTCTTCCAGGTTTGAGCACCTTGCTGGAACCGTTGCACAACCTATTACGCAAGGAAGATAACTGGGCTTGGGGTAAAAATCAAGAGGCCGCCTTTGAGAAGGTCAGAAACCTGCTGTGTTCACATTAGTTGTTGGTATTATATGACCCATGTAAACGTCTAGTTTTAGCATGTGATGCGTCGTCGTATGGTGTTGGGTGTGTTTTGCAGCAAGCCAATGCAGTGGGCAAGCTCCAACCGGTTGCATATGTGTCCAGAAGCCTATCAAAGGCCGAAAGAGGCTACAGCATGGTCAAAAAGGAGGCTTTATCCTGGGTTTACGGTGTAAAAAAGATGCACCAATATTTGTTTGGAATCAGGTTCGAGTTAGAGATGGACCACAAGCCCCTAATCTCACTGTTTTCGGAAAGCAAAGGCGTAAACACCAATGCTTCATCTCGAATCCAAAGATGGGCACCAACACTGTCTGCCTACGACTATGTGATCCGCCACAGGCCAGGCACTGAAAACTGCACTGATGCTCTCAGCCGACTACTGTTGCCCACAACCGGGGTGGAAACGGTGCAGCCCGCAGACCTGCTACTGGCCATGGATACCTTTGATAGCGAAGGGTCATCCATAAAGGCCCGCCAAATTAAGACTTGGACCAGCCAGGATCCTCTGCTATCCCTTGTAAAAAATTGCGTCCTCAATGGGAGCTGGTCAGCGGTCCCTAGAGACTAACAAGATGAGATCAAGCCGTTTCACCGTCGTAAAGATGAAATGTCGATCCATTCAGATTACCTCTTATAGGGCAACTGCGTTATCTTTCCAAAGAAAGGCAAGGAATCCTTCATATGTGACCTACACAGCACCCGCCCAGGCATAGTCATGATGAAGGCTGTCGCCAGGTCCCACGTCTGATGGCCCGGCATTGACTCGTACCTGGAGTCGTGCGTGCACCAGTGTAAAACATGCTCACAACTGAGCAATGCTCCCAGGGAGGCTCCACTTAGTCTCTGGTCCTGGCTCTCAAAACCATGGTTCAGGATCCATGTGGATTATGCGGGCCCCTTTCTGGGAAAGATGTTCCTGGTTGTTGTAGACGCCTACTCCAAGTGGATTGAATGTGCAATAATGGCATCCAGCACGTCTGTAGCCACCATTGAAAGCCTCAGGGCCATGTTTGCCACCCATGGCTTACCCGACAATGGTCTATGCTTCACCAGCTCGGAATTCAATGAATTTATGACTCGTAATGGCATCAAGCATGTCAGATCTGCCCCGCTGAAGCTTGCATCCAATGGCCAAGCGGAGCGGGCAGTCCAAACCATAAAGCAGAGCTTGAAACGTGTCACAGAAGGCTCCTTACAAACCCGGGTACTGCTCAGCTACAGGATACAACCCCACTCACTTACCGGGGTTCCCCCTGCAGAATTACTAATGAAATGAGCACTCAAAATCAGGCTCTCCTTCGTACACCCTGACCTCATTGATCAGGTGGAAACCAGGTGTTATTAGTAATGGTCATACGGCTGTATCACGCGACATCACTGTAAATGACTGTGTTTGTGCTGAATTACGGTCCGGCCCCAAATGGGTCGCCGGCGCTGTATTAGCCAAGGAGGGGAATAGAGTGTTTGTTGTCAAGCTGCTTAATGGTCAAATGTGCAGAAAACATTTGGACCAAACCAAGTTACGATTCACAGATAACCAGGAACCACCGGAAGAGGACCTCATCTTCAGCGACCCACCGACACACGCCCAATCGACAACAGACCTCGCTGCCAACCACAAGGATGATCCCACCATCCACAACAGTCCAGCCCAACCAATCGTGCTGCAAGACAGCAGTGGCCCAACCAACTCACCCAGGCCAGAAGCGACACTCAGACAGTCAACCAGGGAGCGCAGGGCTCCAGTTCGCCTTAACCTGTAAACAACTCGCATCAAAGTCTTTGGGGGAGAATGATGTCATGTATGCAAACTCTTTGTATTCACTATGTAACTATGTATGATGTACCCCCTGAGGGCACTGCTGTTGGAGGCCCAGGAGTTTCCTGCCCTGGTGTGCAGAGGCATATATAAAAGGCAGCAGCCATGCTGCCCCTCACTTTGCAGTCGAATTAAATGGACTGAAGTCACACAGCTCTTACTCATAGTACAAGGCCTCGTGGAGTTATTCAACGGTGATTGCAGTCATAATATTTATGGCAGTGCGTTATTGAGCCATTCAAGAGCAGGAAGGTCCCATGTTTGATTGCTCTTCTGCGTTGAATAGCTGATTGTAGCTAGGGTGCCAATCAGGGTGCAATAATTCACCTCAGAGCACCTGAACTAATGAACAGAAAAATCGGCTATGGTTTCTGTGCCTTGTTATACAATGACTCAAGCTACAAAATGCACATGTGGCATGATGGGTAAGGACGCAATAGAGCTTGACTACAAAGGTACCATCAAGGAAATAACTTGCTGACTCTTACTTGCTAAGCTTACCCGTGAAGAATGGATGCTTGGATTACATTGTGTAAGGGTGGTCGATGGCTATGCTACCATACACAGAATGAGTCAGTGCCTTCAGAAGAGGAGGGAAGAAAAGTAGAGGTGATTTATTTTTTAATAAAGCAAATCAATTTTTCCTGAGAGTCAATTGTTTTTTTAATTCGTTCATGCCTTGTATCGCCAGCTAGGCCAACATTTATTGCCAGTCCCTAATTGCCCTCAAGAATGTGGTGGTGAGCCGCCATTTCAGAGGGTTGTTAAGTCAACCACATTGGAGTCACATATAGGCCAGACTGGGGTAAGGATGGCAGATTCCCTTCCCTAAAGGACATTAGTGAACCAGATGGGTTTTTACAACAGTTTCATGGTCACCATTACTGATTCTAGCTTTTTATTCCAGATTTTTTTTTTCATTACCTGAATTTAAATTCCCCAGCTACCATGGTGGGATTTGAACTCTCATCTTTGGATCATTAGTCCAGACCTCTGGACCACTATGATACCGTTGAGCGTTGAGGAATTTAGAATACGTCAGATTTAGCCCAACTGTGCTGCACAATCTGCCATGATTTTTTTTTTAGTAGCCTCAGCAGCAGAACTGGGACGTGCTCTCTCCTGGCTATACCACAGGCTGTAGCTATCATAACAAGCGTGGTTATGATAGCTATGCCAGCATCTGTGCACACACAGAGGCTGAACTCCAGGACAGAATCAACGTATTTACCGAGGCGTATGAAAGCATGGGCCTTACGCTAAACATTCCAGCCTGTCCTCGCCGCACAGCACTGCCCCCTAGACATCAAGATCCATGGCGTGGCCCTGGACAATATGGACCACTTTCCTTATCTCGGGAGCCTCCTATCAACAAGAGCAGGCATTGACGACGAGATCCAACACCGCCTCCAGTACGCCGATGCAGCCTTCGACCACCTGAGGTAAAGAGTGTTTGAAGACCAGTTCCTCAAAACTGTCATCAAGCTCATGGTCTACAGGGCCCTAGTAATACCCGCCCTCCTGTATGGCTCAGAGACGTGGACCATGTACAGTAGACACCTCAAGTCGCTTGAGAGATACCACAGCGATGTCTCTGCAAGATCCTGCAAATCCCCTGGGAGGACTGTCACGCAAACGTTAGCGTCCTCGTCCAGGCCAACATCCCCAGAATTGAAGCACTGACCACACTTGGTGGGCAGGCCACATTGTCCTCATGCCAGACACGAGACTCCCAAAGCAAGCGCTCTACTCAAACTCGTCCACGGCAAACGAGCCAAAGGTGGCCAGAGGAAACGCTACAAGGACACCCTCAAAGTCTCCCTGATAAAGTGCAACATCCCCACTGACACCTGGGAATCCCTGGCCATAGACCGCCCTAAGTGGAGGAAGTGCTTTCGGGAGGGCGCTGTAACTCTTTGAGTATCGTCGCCGAGAGCATGCAGAAATCAAGTGCAGGCCCTTTCCCTCTACGACTATCTGTCCCACCTGTGACAGAGACTGTGGTTCTCGTATTGGACTGTACTGCCACCTAAGAACTCAAGCTAAGAGTGGAAGCATGTCTTCCTCGATTCCGAGGGACTGCCTATGATGATGATGGTCTCTCTGCAACTGAGTTTTCAGACAAAGATCCGGCCATTAAAATCAACCAAGCCTCCCCGCTGCTGTCCCTGATGGGCCCACTGCTCATCTTCCAGCATTCCTGCCCAGGAGTTAAAATTGAGCCCATGCAGTCTTTCTAGATTCATTCTATCAAAACCCTTCATAATTTTATATTCCATTCAACCTTTTCTTCCCCTTCTCTGCTCTAGCAGAATAGTTCCTGTGTTTATGCTTTACGCTCTCCATAGCTTTAATGTTCTTACTGCAATGGGGCACCCAAAACAGCACTTAGTACTCTAACTGTGGCCTAATCGCTCCCTTGTACAAATTTATTACAAAGTATTTACCGCACAGAAACAGGCCATTTAAAGTCGAAAACCCAACGTTCCAGTGGCCTCGATTACAGTTTTGTTCGCCTGCACACACACTGCCAGGGAAATATGTGTCTGCACTCCGAGTTTTTTGCCTTCTTCCACATTCTACGACATTTATACTCCCCTACTTTGTTGTTGCTCCAAAAAAGCTACCATAACATTTTATAACTATTAAAAAAAGTAAAATCATAGGTCCAGAAATTTGATGCTGGCGTGCCCGTTTTACAGGTCCAAAATGGATGCCTATGTGTTCAGTAGGGCGGGTTGTGTGCATGTGCTCATTCTGTGGTGGAAGGGCTTCGCCCGCCATATTGGTAAAGCTCCTGTATGGGGCCTTCACCTGAAACAGGCGTTAGGTCCTTTACATATGCAAATAAGGGTCCGAACGCCAGTTTGAGGCCCCATTTTTCAAAAATGTCAGTGGCTGACTGCAACACGCCCCCTGCATGCTGAGCCAGTATTCTCAGCCACTTGGCAGCCAATCGAGTGGTCCTTAAACAGACTGCTGGAGGCGGCCTCATGAAGCGCAAGTTCTCTCTTATTTTTTTGCTTTCCTTATCCTGGAACAAGGAGGAGCAAAAGAGAGGCTGCTCTCAACCACAGCTCACTCCCCTCCCGATTGCCTTTCAGATTCTGTTTATGACCTCATCTGGCGTTCAAGCTGACCAATATTGGTGCATCCCAGGACCGGCAGGCTGCTTCTGGGATCGCTTCTGGCCCCTGTAGCTCGCCAGTAATAACCAATAGAGGACAGGCGGACCAATTTCCGGTGGTGCTGCTGCCGGCCTCATTAACTGCGTGGAGCGTGTGCTGCACCAGGAGCCAATTTCTCATCCATTAATCATTCAACGGCCATTTCCTGTCGGAAGATACTCGGAGTTTTGTTTGCTGTGATTGTCTTGAGTTATTATTTATGGAAATGCAACTGCTCCCAAAGGTAAAAGCTTTCCAGAGTAAAGAATAATGTTTCAGACTGGAGAGATGCTGAAGCTTCGAATTTGATGGGGACATTTTCATTAATTGCCTCTGGACCTATTGGATTATATCGGAGATACAGCAGAGAGACAGGCCATTCAGCCCAACCAGTCCATGCCGGCGTTTATGCTCCACTCGAGCCTCCTCCCGTCTTTCCTCATCTAATTCTGTCAGTATACCCCTCTGTACCCTTCTCCCTCATGTGCTTGTCTAACCGCCCCTTAAATGCATTCATACTATTGGCTTTAGCCATTCCCTGTGGTAGAGAATTCCACATTCTCACCACTTGCTGGGTAAAAAAGTTTATTTAATTTTAATTTTATTTTTAAACATTTCTTATAATTTCTGTGGGTGCAACAAATGACATTCAGAAAATAAAAATAAAAATCTCTTTGAAAATATCTGGGATGATGAGATCAAATGTCTTACAGGTTTATTAGGAAATGCGACAAAGGCAAAAAGCACTGGCCAGACCGTTTTCCCTTCTCTCTCTATTATCATAGAATCATAGAATTATAGAATCATAGAAAAATTATGACACCGAAGGAGGCCATTCGGCCCATCATGTCCGTGCCAGTCTAAAAAGAGCTACTCAGCCTAATCCCACCTTCCAGCACCAGGTCCGTCATTGACCTGAAACGTTAACTCTGTTTTTCTCCCCATAGACGCTGCCTGACCCACTGAGGTTTCCAGCATTTTCTGTTTTTATTTCAGGTTCCAGCATCCACAGTTTTTTGCTTCCTATGATATGATGACCAGAACTGCACGCAGTTGCCTTTGATTTACTGTTTGTAGTCGCTTGCGTTTTTGTATTTAATAATTATTTATATTTTCAGATCTCAAGCACATACATCATCAAGCAGGTTCAGTTCTTAACCTAATGGATGTGAATCCCAAGAACTTGTTGATAGATAATTACCGTTTACACAGAAAGCAATAATTATGGCTTCTGCTTTGCTCTTGATCTGCGAACCAAAGCTTTGCTTGTAGAACAGCTTTTGTTAAGTATGGAAGAACTCACAAGACTGAGTAGTGTGAGCTAAAACTGATATGACCTTCGTCTCTTTAATACAACTCCAGAGTGCCTAAGCAGCATGGCAGACAATCTTTTATACTCGCTTGCACGAGGTGTGCAGGTGAGCCTTGGGCCTCCGACAGTTGTGCCCTCTGGTGGCAAGTCTTACACAGTTACATTGTTTACATAACAGCTTTAGTAATATATCTTGGTTTCAGGGAGGGAGGTTTACTAAAACCTAACAGGGACATCCTTTTAGTTTTCATAGCTACTGATTGATATTTCTGACTGACCCAGTAGACATGCCTATTCATAGCAAAAAAACTGAGTATCAATCAAATACTTCGTAAGAAAGACTGCATGTGAGAAATGCGTAAGAGAAATGTTGGGGAAGATGGGCAGTGGTTTAATTTAGACAGGGTTCAGTAAGTGATCCCAGCACACAGGTGTAAAAATGCAGAGCTGGGAAAGTTGTGAGTTCCATCAATTGCTCTCGTTTGGTTGACGTTGCAGTGAATACAGAAATGACAGGGTTCTACATGAAGGGCCTGTTTATTTAAATTCTGCAACAAATATTCTAAGCTCTGCAACAATTTAAAACAAGAGTGTTGTGGAGGCAATAAGTGAGTATATATAGGATACTTTGATATTAATAGGATGAGCCTGGGGAATTAATAATGGAGAACAGGGAAATAGCAGAGACTTTGAACAAATATTTTGTATTGGTCTTCATGGTAGAAGACAATAAAAACATCCCAATCGTGAATAATCAAGGAGCTATAGGGAGGGAGGAACTTAATCTAATTACTATCACTAATGAAGTAGTACTCGGTAAAGTAATGGGACTAAAGGTGGACAAGTCCGCTGCACCTGATGACTTACATCCTAGGGTCTTAAAAGAAGTGGCTGCAGAGATAATGGATTCATTGGTTGTAATCTACCAACATTCCCTGGATTCTGGGGCGGCCCCAGCGGATTGGAAAACTGCAAATGTAACACCCCTATTTAAAAAAGGAGGCAGACAAAAAGCAGGAAACTATATACCAGTTGCCCTAACATCTGTCGTTGGGAAAATGCTGGAGTCCATTATTAAGGAAGCAAAAAAGCAGGACACTTGGAAAAGCATAATTCAATCAAGCAGAGTCAGCATGGTTTTATGGAAGGAAATCATGTTTGACAAATTTGCTGGAGTTCTTTTAGGATGTAAGGAGCAGGGTGGATAAGGGGGAACCAGTGGATGTGGTGTATTTGGATTTCTAGAAGGCATTCGATGAGGTGCCACATAAAAGGTTACTGCACAAGATAAAAGTGGTAATATATTAGCATGCATAGAGGACTGGTTAACTAACAGAAAACAGAGAGTTGGGATCAATGGGTCATTTTCTGGCTGGAAAACAGTGACTAGTGGGGTGCCGCAGGGATTGGTGCTATCAGTGCTGGGTCCTCAACTATTTACCATCTATATTAATGACTTGGATGAAGGTACCGAGTGTAATGTAGCCAAGTTTTCTGATGATACAAAGATGTGTGGGAAATCAAATTGTGAGGAGGACACAAAAAATCAGCAAAGGGATATAGACAGGCTAAGTGAGTGGGCAAAAATTTGGCAGATGGAGTATAATGTGGGAAAGTGTGAGGTTATCTACTTTGGCAGAAAAAGTAGAAAAGCAAACTATAATTTAAATGAAGAAAAATTGCAAAGTGCTGCAGTACAGAGGGACCTGGGGGTCTTTATGCATGAAACACAAAAAGTGAGTATGCAGGTACAGCAAGTAATCAGGAAGGTAAATGGAATGTTGGCCTTTTTTGCAAGGGGTAAAGAGTATAAAAGCAGCGAAGTCCTGCTACAGCTGTACAGGGTATTGGTGAGGCCACACCTGGAGTACTGTGTACAGTTTTGGTCTCCGTATTTAAGGAAGGATATACTTGCAATGGAAGCTGTTCAGAGAAGATTCACAGGTTGATTCCGGAGATGAGGCGGTTGACTTATGAAGATAGGTTGAGTAGATTGGGCCTACACACATTGGAGTTCAGAAGAATGAGAGGGTGATCTTATCGAAACATATAAGATAATGAGGGGGCTCGACAAGGTGAATGCAGGGGGGATATTTCCACTCATAGGGGTAACTAAAACTAGGGGACATAGTCTCAGAATAAGGGGCTACCATTTAAAACTGAGGTGAGGAGCAATTTCTTCTCTCAGAGGGTCATAAATCTGTGGAATTCTCTGCCCCAACTAGCTGTGGAGGCTGGGTCATTAAATATATTTAAGGCAGAGATAGACAGATTTTTGAGCGATAAAGGTCTAAAGGGTTATGGGGAGTGAGCAGAGAAGTGGAGCTGAGTCCATGATCAGATCAGCCATGATCTTATTATATGGCGGAGCAGGCTTGAGGGGCCAGGTGGCCTACTCCTGCTCCTATTTCTTATGTTCTTATGCTCTGCTGTGCTCAGCGATGATTTGATTTTTGAATGGCTGCAATGTAAATTCATTGTTTTTCCACAATCTTTTTTTATAAAAGGTCCCCAGATCTTCTTATTAATATTACATTCGGACTCTGGGGTAATGGAAAAAATGAGTGATTACAGATTATTGACTTGTGCACTCTGAAACTGCGTTATAGTCAATTATATTGTTACATAATAGAAGTCATTATTTTAATAATTTTTGATTTGTAGCAGTTGAAGCTGTTTACTAATTACTGCCATTGGGTCAAGATTCTGTACTTGGTCGATGGTTACCAGGTTTCCGAGGCTTGGTGTGGTCCTTGGTTTCCTATTGAAAATAATGGGCAGCACAGAGGTGCAGGTGAATGTCGTGCTCAAGGGCACGATACATTCGATCTATCCTCTGATCCTCCCATTGTTAATAGCATAGTGAAGGTTATGGCGTTAGTAACAATGAACGGTGCATGGGTTAGTGACACTCAACAGCTGTCACGTCAAACACCAGACATGTTATATTGTTCCAGTTGAGGACAGTGAAATGTGTGTCTTGTCTTTAATTTGGAGGCTTTCTGTTTTGACTGTGCCATGTGTGAAATTGTTTATTGTAATTAACCAGAGAAAGAATCGCAGGCTCCCAGGGAGAACGGGCTCAATTTTCCCCGAGCCCATTTTCTAGCGCACTTAGCCAAATTACGCCGCTTCAGTACGTCAGGAGATGCTCCAGAAAAAAATCTTCCTATTTTCACCGCTGTTTGGCCTCTTCTCTCCAGCCGCGCAGCGTGCTCAGTCACCTCGGGGGGTGAAGCTTGCAGTCTGCGCTGGAAGGTGCCGGGACGTCTACGCATGTGTGGTGGAAAAAAGTGACGTTCCTGACATCTCTGAAATAGCCGCGTATGCGCAGTAGCGCTTCGAGTTGGCAATCGGCCATTTTTAAACAGCTACTTCTGTCTGCGTGCCTGTGAGTTGCAATCAAATCATATTGGACATTTTGATAAATCTATTGATAAAGCAGTGTCTTCTTGGTGCCATTTGTTACAAAGATTTAAGATGTTGCAGTTGATGTCAATCCCAGTGGAGTCTAGCCAGAAAGCTTCGATTCGACCTGTCCATGTTAGTCTGGCTCACCTCACAATGACAAACGCGTGGTATTTATTCTCACTGTGGGGGCACAGGGAGACCGTAGGTCAAGTTGAATCCTGCGGCCAGTTCGCTTGCTCCCTCCCCACCCCAGCCTCTCTGTTGAATTGCATCCGCTCTGTGACCCCCTGATGCCGGCCAGTTTGCTCCCTCCCGCCCTTAGCCCAGGCCGAGTGGCCTCCCGGTGCATTCTTCCGCCCCTAGCTCAGGCCGAGTGGCCTCCTGCACCGGCCCGCTGCCTCCCCGGGCCGATTGCAGAAAGGTGAATTGGAATTTGATGCTGAAGGTAGGACTTCAATTTTTTATTTCTTATAGAATCGAGGTAATGATTATTTCTTGATTATTTTAATTGTGCAAAGAAAGGATGGTTTTGCAAGTGGTTTTCTATTGAATGGATTTTATTTTTCAATGTCTCGCTAGTAGTTGCAAATGCACCCCGCATTAATTTATTTAACATTGCTAAGGCTTGGTTGGTTCAAGTCCAGGTCCTGTCTGCTTCCCGCCCCTATCCCAGGCCGAATGGCCTCCGATGTACTTACCTGCGCCGATTTCTTTAACTCTCCACAAGGGTTTTCTTGAGTGGCCACATACACTGGCTTAAGTAGAAATGGAGTAACTATTAGCTGGCCAAAGTTGCCTAAATGGCCAGAACTGGCGTGGGTGGCTGGTAATGCCCCCTTTTGAGAAAAAATAAACGTATTTAAAAAAAAACATAACTAAGTCAGTTACGCTGGTGCAAATTGATTGGGGAAACTGGGGATTTTTAAGTTAGGCCGGAAAAAGCAGCCTACTCCAAAAAAAACGGAGCAACTACTGGGGAAAATTGAGCCCGTTAACAAGTGGACACACAGGAAATGCTGCTCTATAGGATATTTACATTGTCGTTCACCCGAATGTCAGAAGATTTGCCCCATCAGGTCCAAAGAAGAAGTGAACCAGTGAAATAAGTTGGGCCTCCTGAATCACGCTGCATATGGACAATTCTCTAGGAATTAAGTAAATGGAAAACTAAGATTATGAAAGAGCACTATCCTGAGGAGGTCACTCAGGAAGTTCCACAATGGATTGGTTGTTACAGTATACACTTGAAGTGGTCCAAGAAGTGTTCAGTTTCTTGAAAGTCAAATGTGCTCACAAGATTTGACTGCT
Source organism: Pristiophorus japonicus (assembly GCF_044704955.1). Classification (NCBI taxonomy): domain Eukaryota; kingdom Metazoa; phylum Chordata; class Chondrichthyes; family Pristiophoridae; genus Pristiophorus; species Pristiophorus japonicus. Next base: position 85,011,471 of record NC_091993.1, read on the forward strand.
GCCATGTGAAAAACATAAACATAAACTCTTGCCTGAAACACAGACCACTGACAAGTATCAGCCCATACAGAGGTATGACTGCAATGAAGCAACTCCCATAGTTTCTGGAGAAGGCTTGGATGCGGTGGACAGGAATCTGAAAGTGCAGTTTACTGCATTGTAAGCATCAATGCAATGTGGTTTCTGTGGGAACGGGGATTCACACAACCTGAGTACCTCAATGTTCTTTCTGGGCTGTCTGTGGGACTAGCACACGGTGAATTTAAACAGCTTTCTGCAGAGCATGGGATGAATTATATAAGGAGGCATAAAGCAAGGAAATCGTCACAGAAAAGGAGGGTGATAGGATGTGTGAAAGTCGCTTGGCCATGTCTGTGATGGTCTGGAATATGTCACTTTGTTCACTTGTGTTTATGGGAATGGAAAGAGTTTATGAGGGCAATCAGGTCACTTCTGATCATGGTGATAAAATGATGGGAAGAGTTTATGGTAGGGCAATATAACCATGGTAATAAAATAATTAGGAGAGACTGAGAAGCGTTAAGTGCATGTTTTTTTAGATCATGTTATTATTCTGTTGTCATTTATATGTATCTTTGTTGTACTATGATGTATTGATGGTATTCATGCAATGTACTGATCAAAGGTAACATTAATATAAGAATTTGAGTGTACCACTGTATAACAGCTTGTACTGGTTTTTGGATAGTGTGATGAAGCTCATACTGGATTTGTGAAGTACGATGTTTCAATAAAGACCTAGGGCTAGAACCTCCACTTTTTTTGCATGCTTAATGCCCATTTAACGCCCATTTTACCGCAGAAATGACGATTAACGCCCATATATCGCCCATTTTGGCACAAAATCGAAACTGCCGGTCATTTTTAGGAAACTTATCGCCCGCTGAGTGTTACTTTCCCCATGTGATTAACGGCGGGAAAAAATATTACCGCCCGCCCACTTTTTTGGGACGGGATCAGCAGAATGGGTGAATTCAACGCCCATAATATCGGCCAGCTTTACTTTCCGCATGGATTTAACGCCGAGATTCAATATTAACGCCCGCCCACTTTTTTTGTCGTAAAGAGCATATTTACTGAAACTAGCGGCCATGAGATCGCTCAGCGTCACTTTCACCACCTCGCACACATATCGCCCACAATATCGTTCACCCAAAAATACGCCCAGAAAAAGTGGAACTAACCAGAACAAATCACAGCGTTATGGACGCCATCTTCTAGATCATATGTCACGTCCTTTAAAAGGCTGCTTTGCTTCAACCTCGGTGGAGTTCGGATGTACTCTGCAGGTCGTTGGAGTTGATGTGAACATCTGTAAAAACATCTTGACCGCACTGTGACCAATTGGAATTGAAGAGGTCTCTTCGTCGGGGCATTCCTTGTTTGTGACCAATCGGTGGAAAACAGAGAGCTACTGCCGTGGGGTCTGTCATTTCTCACCCTCTCTTGGTGACCAATTACATGCAGCAGACTCGACACCGCTGAAGGAATGCTCCACTGCATTATGTGCCCAATGTAAGACATGACAGACAGATGAGGAGGACCAGATGTTACACCCCCCCCGCAAGTAAAAGGAAAACCATTCTTACCTTGACTTGCCCGACACCACTTGCCTTCGGAGACTGCGCTTCCACAAAGAGGTTATCACTGAGGTATGCCAGCTGATGAGGGCAGGGCTGCCAGCACCATCAGTACTACACTGTCCGTCGAGGTCAAAGTCACTGCGGCACTGTCATTCCAAGCCTTGGGTTCTTTTTAGGCCACAGCTGGAGACATTTGCGGACTTTCTCAGCATGCCACACATCGCTGCATTAGACAGGTCACTGAAGCCCTGTACGCACACAGGAGGGACTTGATCAGCTTCCCTATGACCATAGAGGCACAGAGTGAGAGGGCTCTAGGATTCTCCAGAATTGCAAACTTCCCCAAGGTGCAGGGAGCAATTGACTGTACTCACATCACGATGCAGGCACCTTTTCAGGATGCTGAGGTTTTCAGGAACCGCAAGGGATTCCACTCCCTGAACGTCCAACTGGTTGTCGACCACCAGCAAAATATACTGGCAGTGAATGCTCAATTTCTGGGCAGCATCCATGATGCTCACATCCTGCATGAGAGCACTGTATCTGACTTGTATAACAATCAGCCACAAGGTCAATGCTGGATGCTTGGTGACAAAGGATATGGCGTCACCACCTGGCTGATGACTCCCCTGTGTGACAACCACACCGAAGCCAAGAGGCGATAAAGCAAGAGCCACAGAGCAACTCGCAATATCGTGGCAAAAACCATTGGAGTGCTGAAGCAGCGCTTTAGATGCCTGGATCACTCAGGAGGCGAGCTCCAATACCACCCTGAACAGGTAGCTAACTTTGTGGTGGTGTGTTCCATGCTGCACAATTTAGCTATCAGGAGGGGACAAGAATTGCCTGTTGAGTCTGACAGTCCACCTCACCAGAGAAAGGAAGAGGAGGATGAGGAGGCAGGCGCTGACAGCGGCCCAAACAATCAGGCTGAAGCTGAAGCCATGCCCCCGCCCCCCACTGTAGACCGCATGAAAAGACCCATGATAGCTGCAAGAGCCTTACGTCAGGAGCTCATCAATGATCGCTTTGCCTGAAAGAACGTTGGTGTTATTTACAAGGCTGACACACTACTGGGTGTGCAGGTCATACATCAATGGTGGGCATCACCTTGGTGATAGTTAAAGTTTAAGTTGATTGAAATTAAGTGTGATTATACCCTTTGATGTAAAGGAATCACCAGAGTGTAATGGTGCAGCTATCTGAGCCAATGTGCTCTAAGGTTTTGTTAAATAAAAAACTTTTAAACCGAACATTAGTCTGAAATCATCAGTATTTCTGTACAAATCAACCCTCCCCATCGCCCCCCCCGCCACCCGCTTCTCCTCCCCACCTCTACCCCTTCCCCTCCTGACTCCAAGCTGCCTGGCCGAGGAGGTCCTCAGGCTTTGCTTCATTGGGTGGGGGGGGGGCATGACGGCCAAAGCGCTGCTTGGCGGATACGGGAGAGGACGGTCCCGAGGTGGGAATGTGCTCCGAACCAGAAGCAAGATGTTGCTGCTGGCTCTCGTGTGGTTGGCAATGGGGGTGCGTCACCTTGGGGTGCAGTGTGGCACTCCGGGACCACTGGGAGTCCTCTGCCACCAGTGTTCCTGGCTACCAGCTCCAGGGCCTCCTCCATCCCTTCCATGTTATATCTTATTTGTTGGACAAAAACTCGGTGCCAACTATGTTCTTGGTGCTTAATAGGCTTTTTGCGACTGGTGAATCTCCGTCGTTCCTCCCACAACAGCCAGACAAGCACACACCACAGCCACACATGCTTTCAGTGCCTCTGAGCTCCCTCTCTCTGTCTCCTCTTCTGCGCGTGTCATGGTGACCCTGGACCTCCTAAATCGCGGGAATCGAGCATTGCCATGCCGTTACTTTACGGCAGAAGGTCAAAAAAATTTAACACTATCGCCCATTTGATATCGCTTGCGGTAACGCCCAATTTCAAAAATGGAAACTAGATGTTTTGAAAATGGGCGAGAAGCCGGCGATCTGAAAACCCTTTTTTAAAGCCCACGCTGGAAATAATGCCCATTTTTGGGCAATAAGCACAAAAGTGGAGGTTCTAGCCTCTGGGGCTTTATTTTCGCCACCATTGGGTGCCGTTTTTTTGGCGCCTGCTGATTATTTTTGAGCAATGTTGATTTTGCAACTTTCCTCAACGTTTGTATGCTGGTGGCGACTGTCAGTGCCGGATGTTTTTGTACGCAAGATTTTTTGGCGCAGGTCTGGTTGACAACTGATTTCTGTACCGTTTTTGGCTGTTTTTGGTCCTTTAACTTATTTTCGCCAGCACTGAACTTTTTCAGGACGGTGCACAGTGGCCTTAAGCGCCGATCAGAAAAACCCCAAGTTAACTTAAGGAAATCGGTGCTGAGTATATTTCTGAGTTTTTGGAGCGAGGGAGAAGACAAGTTAAAACACAAATTCATGATGATTTTTGCAGAGGAAACTCAGAAAATAACTCGTGAAGTTAATTTTTCTCACAGAATGTTAGAAATTAAATTTTTTCCATGTTATGTGAGAAGGCAAATTGCGACTCCACCCTACCACAGAATCTCTGCTCACGAGGCTCCAGACACGGGTCGAAGGAGTGCCGGCGGCCGGCAGCAGGATCGCTCCCTCGGCCGGACACAAGCACAGGAGCTCGGCGCTTGAATTTCACCCACCCGCACTCCCCTCCCCCGCGCTCAGCTTGTAAAGAAGCCCGGGGGGCACGGGGGCGGGTGGAATACAAGCACCGAACTCATGTGTTTCTGTCCAGCCGAGGGAGGGATTCTGCTGGCATGCACAATGAACTGTGCATTGGAGATGGCACAACACAACAGCAAACATAGGCATTTTGGCAAAAGGTGCGTCGCGTCTCCATAGAGACAGAGCTTAGTGTTGTGCATGTGCAGACCAGGGTGTGGTTCGTTCTGCTAGGGCGTCACCCAGCAAAGGTGTGTGTGCTTCAGTAAGTATTGTCTCACAATAACAAGAGTAACAAAATTAAGAATAAGAATTATAGGTGCAAATATTACTAGGCCTCATGTAGTAAGGTTGGTTTACATGCAGTCCATGCAGAGGCGGCAGATAATACGATGCTACCATCTCAGAAACCAGATCGCTCAGGCATTAATGGGGAGGAGGCCATACCTTGATCGAATCGACAGGGACAGGCGCTCATACCGACACCTGTGAGGCAGACTGCATTCGCAGGCTGCGATTTAGAAAAGGGGTCATCACCGAGATCCGCCAGCTAGTCAGGTCAGCCATACAGCCAAGAAGTGGCAGGAGGACTGGCCTACCTGTGGAAGTGAATGTCACTGCAGCACTTGCCTTCTATACTTCTGGCTCATTCCAAGCAGCAACTGGGGACATGTGCTGCATGTCGCAGCACGCCACACATTGCTGCATTTGACAGGTGACTGCTGCACTATCTGCCAAAAGGGACCAGTTCATCAATTTCCCGATGACCCTGCAGGCAATGCGAGACAGGGCTGTGGGGTTCGCCAGAATTGCTGGCTTCCCAAAGGTACAGGGTGCGATCGACTGTACCCACATCACCATGAGAGCACCTCTGGATGACTCTGAAGTTTATCGAAACAACAAAGGCTTCCATTCCCTAAATGTGTAGCTCGTCTGCGATGATCTGATTCGGATCGGCAGTGGATGCCAAATACTCAGGTAGCATCCATGATGCTTTCATCCTACATGAGAGCATTATATCTACGAAGTTTCAGGAGCTACCAGAAGGGCACAGCTGGTTGCTCGGGGACAAAGGGTACGGGCTCGCCTCCTGGCTTATGACCTCCCCTACGCAATCCTTGCACTGAGCCAGAGCATCAGTACAACATGTTGCACATAACGATATGGTGCATCACAGAGCGGACAATTTGGCATACTGAAGCAGCATTTCCAATGTCTGGACCACTCTGGAGGCTACCTGCAATACGCCCCTCACTCCGTCTGTCAGTTCACTGTCGTGTGCTGCATGCTGCACAACTTGGTCATCATGAGGGGCCAGGTACTGGACATTGAAGATCCTCCTGAGGGGAGAAGGGGGGTGGGGGGAAGAGGAGGACGAGGAGGCTGACAACGAGGCTGAGGACAAAGAGGAGGAGGAGCAGCAGCAGGAGGAGGAGGACAAACCCATGCCACTACCTCAACCCGCAGGACGATGGCGGAGGAGAAGGCCTCGTGCACCTATAGCCATAGCAAGAGACTTGCATCAGCGGCTAATCTGTGATTGCTTTGCTACCTGAAGGCTAAACGGCCCAACAGTGTTGACTCTTCGCACCTGTTAGTGTGAAAATATAATGTACATAATAAGGTATGTAACGTTGTTTTGGTTTATGTTGCTTTGAATCAAAACATAATGTGCAGGATTCTGCTTAAATTAAAAAAATAATTAGGTTTATTAAACATTTGTACAGTTTTAATTAACTTTAATAAAACAATTTGTATCAAACTTTAAACTTTTCAATGAAGAAAACAACAAGTAACAGTAACAAACAAATAAACAAATTCTAGCTGTGGCCATCTCTCCTCCCCCTTATTCAAAGACCTTAGCGCCGTGTGCCCCTCTAGCCCCTGTTGTTGCCTCTACATTTTTCATCATTTTTCGCAGTTTGCCCATAACATTTTTATCCGAGGTCGGCGTATCTGGCCACTCACGAAAAACCTTCTGGCGAGTTAACAGAAAGCAACGCATATTGAGAAATCGGCGCTGAAAGACACCATTGTTTTCATCAAAGTTTTTTGAGGGATTCAAGAACAATTTAAATATCCATACTAAAGTTCAACTATTTTTACCTTTCAACGGAGTACATGGAAGTTTCTTGGATTTCTGAAGTTTTCATTTTTTTTACTCACACGCCACCACCGAATGTCTTCAAGCAGGGCTCGGGGTTTGGCTGGAAAACAAGCCTGGGATGGCGGGGGGGGGGGTGAGGTGAGGGAGGTGGCGATTGGAAGGCTGCTGTAATAGGCACAAGACTGCAATGGGTTTGGGGAAGTGGGGGAGAAGTCACAAGACTTTGGGTGGAATTTTTATGTGACCTCTGCTGGTGTCCAGCTCCTGCCATCTGGTCTCAATCACAGTAACTAGTGCCTCCACTTCATCCTGTAAGAAATTCTTGCTCCTCGTATCTTGTATTGCTGCAGCTCCGATTTTTCCAATGCTCTCACACAGCACTCAATGTTGTCCCACACACAATTGGCTCTTTAAAAATGGCCGATTGCCAACCTGGAGCTGTACTGCACATGCGCGTCCATTGAAATAATGGCAAAAACGTCACTTTTTCCCCGCGCATGCGCAGAAGGTGCGACATCGTTTTTTCGCCTCAGACAGCAGGCTCCACCCCCTGAGGCAACTGGAGATGCTGCATGGCACCAAATTTGAATTATACATCGGGGAAACTTTGGCAAAATATTTCTGGCGCATTTCTGGCCTAGAAAAACGGGTGTAACTCTGGCATTACGCCAGAAAACGGGCTTGGGCAAAATTGAGCCCAATGGCACTGCCAGCTGTACAAGGAAACTGGAGCTTCTGATCTAAGATTAGCAACTAGTCTATCTCCACCCTGAAATATCCCCACTGACAACACTGTTCTTGTCTGATCAGATGTTGTGCATAAAAGTTTACATTAAAAAGATTTATTTTCTGATGTCATATGATAGAATGAGACAGCACAGGTAGAGACTATATGGCCCATCATGCCTGGGGTGACTATTTGAAAGAGTTATCTATTAGTCCCACTCCCCTGCTCTTTACCCAAAGCCCTGTCAATTTTTCCTTTCAAGTATTTAATCCGATTCCTTTTTGATAGTTACTATTGAATCTGCTTCCACCAGGCTTTCAGGCAATGCATTTGAAATCACAAAAATGTTTCTGCATGTCGCCTCTGGTTCTATTGCTAATCATCATAAATCTGTGTCCTTCGGTTACTGGCCCTTCTGCCACTGGAAACAGTTTCTCCTTGTTTGCTCTATCAAAACCCTTCATGCTTTTGAAAACTTCTATCAAATCTCCTTTTAACCTTCTCTGTTCTAAGGAGAACAACCCAGCTTCTACATAACTGAAGTCCCTTACCAATGGTACAATTCTAGTACATCTCAATAGCATTAGATACCAGTTCTTTGGTCATGCTTGATCCATGGTCAGTCATAGGAATAGTAGTAGGTATCCACGCACAATCATCTTCCACCGCCTCAATTGGAGTTCAGCACTGGAACATCGGGCCCTTCATTGAAACTGTTGTGTATCTGAAAAGCATGCACTCCCATGTTCCGCCACCAGGGAGCTCATCCCCTGAAGGCCCAAGGGATCCCAGCATCCCTTGGGAGCACTGTATATAAGCTCGCCCCTAAGGCCTGTTCCTCACTCTGGAGTGTCTTATTAAAAACTGAGGTCACTGTTACTTTAATCTCCCTGTGTGCAGCCTCATCTGTGTTAGGAACACAATAACTGGCGACGAGAATACGAATCCAACGCAAAGATGCAGCAAACTGTGGGCATTCTGGAGAAGTTCTTGGAGGGTGAGGATTGGGAAGCCTATGTCGAACGGCTAGACCAGTACTTTGTAGCCAACGAGCTGGACAGAGAAAGAAGCGCTGCAAAAAGGAGAGCGGTCCTCTTCACAGTCTGCGGGGCACCGACGTGCAGCCTCATGAAGAATCTTCTGGCTCCAGTGAAACCCACAGATAAGTTATATGAGGAGCTGTGTACACTGGTTTGGAAGCATGTTAACCCGAGGGAGAGCATGCCGATGGCGAGGTATCGGTTCTACACGTGCCAGCGATCTGAAGGTCCAGAAGTGGTGAGCTACGTCGCCGAGCTAAGGCGACTTGCAGGACAATGTGAGTTTGATGGCTACCTGGAACAAATGCTCGGAGACTTTTTTGTACTGGGCATTGGCTACGAGACCATCCTACAAAAACTTTTGACTGTAGAGACACCGACCCTCAGTAAGGCCAGTGCGATAGCACAGGCGTTTATGTCCACCAGTGATAACACCAAAAAATCTCTCAGCGCACAAGTGCTAGCAATGTTCATAAATTAACTGGAACTGTGTTTGCAAGCAGAAATGTACAGGGCAGAACCCACGAGTCTGCAACTGCCAGCATGCCTCAGGTGACCCAGATGACTCAGAGTCCCCAACAAAGGATGAATGCAAGGCAATTCACACCCTGTTGGTGTTGTGGAGGCTTCCATTCAGCCTATTCATGCCGCTTCAAAGGGTATGTTTGCAAGAGCTGTGGAACAATGGGGCACCTCCAACGAGCTTGCAAATGAGCTGCAAGCTCTGCAAAACGTGCTAACCACCATGTGGCAGAGGAAGATCGGTCCATGGTGGATCAAAGCAATTTCGAGCCTCAGAGAGAGGAGGCAGATGCTGAAGTACACGGGGTGCACACATTTTCGATGAAATGTCCACCTAGAATGCTAAACGTAAAATTGAATGACTTACCCGTACCCATGGAACTGGACACTGGCGCTAGCCAATCCATCATGAGTACAAAGATGTTTGAGAGACTGTGGTGCAACAAGGCGCTCAGACCAGCCCTGAGCCCCACACGAAACTGAGAACGCTGTTCTGGGCGGTGCCATGGTCAAGGTCACCTATGAGGGCACGGTGCACGAACTGCCACTCTGGATTGTCCCGGGCGATGTCCCCACACTGCTTGGAAGGAGCTGGCTGGGTAAAAGCCGCTGGAACTGGGATGACATCCGAGCGCTATCACATGTCGATGAGGCCTCATGTACTCAGGTTCTTAACAAATTTACTTCCCTTTTTGAGCCAGGCATTGGAAACTTTTCCGGGGCGAAGGTGTGGATCCACTTGGTCCCAGAGGCACGACATTCACCACAAGGCGCGAGCGGCACCTCACATGATGAGGGAGGAAGTGGAAATCGAGCTGGACAGGCTGCAATGTGAGGGCATCATCTCCCCAGTGGAATTCAGCGAGTGGGCCAGCCCGATTGTTCCAGTACTCAAAAGTAATGGCACGGTCAGGATTTGCGGCGATTATAAAGTAACTATTAATCATTTCTCGCTACAGGACCAATACCCGCTACCTAAGGCAGACAACCTATTTGCGATGCTGGCAGGAGGCAAGACGCTCACCAAGCTCAACTTGACTTCGGCCTACATGACGCAGGAGCTGGAGGAGTCTTTGAAGGGCCTCACCTGCATCAACACGCACAAGGGACTGTTCACCTACAACAGATGCCTGTTTGGAATTCGGTCGGCTGCAGCGATTTTCCAGAGAAACATGGAGAGCCTACTCAAGTCAGTACCACACATGGTGGTCTTTCAGGACGAAATATTGGTCACGGGTCGGGACACCGTTCAGCACCTACAAAACCTGGAGGAGGACCTCCAGCGACTGGATTGCATAGGGCTGCGGCTGAAGAGGTCGAAATGCGTCTTCATGGCAACAGAAATGGAGTTTTTGGGGAAAAAGATCGCGGCGGACGGCATTCGGCCCACAGACGCCAAGACAGAGGCTATCAGGAACACGCCCAGGCCACAGAGCGTCACGGAGCTGCAGTCGTTCCTGGGACTCCTCAACTATTTTGGTAACTTCCTACCGGGGTTAAGCACCCTTTTAGAGCCCCTACATGTGTTATTGCGCAAAGGTGAGAACTGGGTATGGGGAAAAAAACAAGTAATTGCTTTTGAGAAAGCCAGAAACATTTTATGCTCCAACAAGCTGCTTGTATTGTATAACCCATGTAAAAGACTTGTGATAGCATGTGACGCGTCGTCGTACGGAGTCGGCTGTGTATTACAACAAGCTAATGTTACGGGGAAGTTGCAACCTGTCACCTATGCTTCTAGGAGCTTGTCTAAGGCCGAGAGGGCCTACAGCATGATTGAGAAAGAGGCATTAGCGTGTGTATTCGGGGTAAAGAAAATGCATCAGTACCTGTTTGGCCTCAAATTGGAGCTGGAAACCGATCACAAGCCCCTTACATCCCTGTTCGCTGAAACCAAGGGGATAAATACTAATGCCTCAGCCCACATACAAAGGTGGGCACTCGCGCTATCAGCATATAACTATACCATCCGCCACAGGCCAAGAACTGTGCAGATGCTCTCAGTCGGCTATCATTGCCCACCACGAGGGTGGAAATGGTGCAGCCTGCAAATTTGTTGATGGTGGTGCAGCCGACAGACTTGTTGATGGTCATGCAAGCATTTGAAAATGATAAATCACCTGTCACAGCCTGCCAGATTAGGACTTGGACCAGCCAAGATCCTCTGCTGTCCCTCGTAAAAAACTATGTACTTCATGGGAGCTGGGCCAGCATCCCCATTGAAATGCAAGAGCTAATCAAGCTGTTCCAGCGGCGAAAGGATGAGCTGTCCATTCAGGCAGACTGCCTGTTGTGGGGTAACCGCATAGTGCTACCAAAAAAGGGCAGGGAGACGTTCATCTCAGATCTCCACAGCACACACCCGGGTATAGTAATGATGAAAGCGATAGCCAGATCCCACATGTGGTGGCTCGGTATCGACCCTGTGTACAGCAATGCAGCGTATGTGGTCAGTTGAGCAACGCGCCCAAAGAGGCACCACTAAGTTTGTGGTCCTGGCCCTCCAGACCATGGTCGAGGATCCATGTTGATTATGCGGGCCCATTTCTCGGTAAAATGTTCCTGGTGGTGGTGGATGCTTTTTCAAAATGGATTGAATGTGAAATAATGTTGGGAAGCACCGCCACCACCACCATTGAAAGCCTGAGGGCCATGTTTGCCACCCACGGCCTGCCTGACATACTGATCAGTAACAATGGGCCATGTTTCACCAGTGCCGAATTTAAAGAATTCATTACCCGCAATGGGATCAAACATGTCATCTCGGCCCCGTTTAAACCAGCCTCCAATGGGCAGGCAGAGCGGGCAGTACAAACCATCAAACAGAGCCTTAAACGAGTCACAGAAGGCTCACTCCAAACCCGCCTGTCCCGAGTACTACTCAGCTACCGCACGAGACCCCACTCGCTCACAGGGGTGCCCCCGACTGAGTTACTCATGAAAAGGACACTTAAAACCAGACTTTCGCTGGTTCACCCCTGCCTGCATGATCAGGTAAAGAGCAGGCGGCAGCAACAAAATGTAAATGATGGTCGCGCCACTGTGTCGCGGGAAATTGATCTGAATGACCCTACGTATGTGCTAAACTATGGACATGGTCCCAAGTGGATCGCAGGCACAGTGATAACTAAAGAAGGGAGTAGGGTGTTTGTAGTCAAACTAGACAATGGACAAATTTGCAGAAAACACCTGGACCAAATGAGGCTGCGGTTCACAGACTGCCCTGAACAACCCACAGCAGACACCACCTTTTTCGAGCCCACAACACACACCCAAAGGATCAACGACACCACGCCGGACCAGGAAATCGAACCCATCACGCCCAACAGTCCAGCAAGGCCAGACTCACCTAGCAGCTCTGTAGGGCCAACAACACGCCAGCCCAGCGAGGGCACAGCCAACACACCAGAACAGATATTTGTACCGAGGCGGTCCACCAGGGAAAGAAAGGCTCCCGACCGCCTCACCTTGTAAATAGTTTTCACTTTGACTTTCGGGGTGGAGTGATGTTGTGTATTTGTAAAGCATGCACTCCCATGTTCCGCCACCAGGGAGTTCAACCCCTGAAGTCCCAAGGGATCCCAGCATCCCTTGGGAGCACTGTATATAAGCCGGTCCCTAAGGCCTGTTCCTCACTCTGGAGTGCCTTATTAAAGACTGAGGTCACTGTTACTTTAACCTCCCTGTGTGCAGCCTCATCTGTGTTCGGAACACAATAGAAACATCTGTGAACTCATGTGGAAGCAAGTCATCCTCGTTCGAGGGACCACCTTTGATGATGAATAGGTCATTCAGTCCCTTGAGCCTCTTTTGCCATTCAGTTAGATCATGGCTCAAATGTACCTCATCTCCACTTCCCACTTTTGATCCACATACCTTCAGGCTCTTACCTGTTAGAAATCTGTTAGTCTCAGTCTTGAAAAATTCAAATGACTCAGCAACCAGAGCCTTTTGGAAAGAATTCTACATTTCCACTCACCTTTGTGTGAAAAAGTGTTTCCTGATTTCACATCTGAATGGCCTCGTTTTAATTTTAAGATTGTATCGGCTTGTTCTGGATTCTCCACCAGTAGAACTAGAGGGGGGAGTTTTAACCCCCAAAAACAGGGCAGAAATAAAATGTAAAAAATCGGTAACCCACCTCCAAACTTCCCACTTCCAGTTTTATCGGAGGCGGGTGGCAGATGGGATTCCAACCTGCTTTGCAGGTTTAACCATGGCTGGTCAGGGTTCCTGGGTCTTGGGAACCCCAGCTGCTGCAACGAGGTGAGGACCACCTCTGGGAGCAATCCTTGTAGGCTGGGAGGAGCAGGATTGCATCCCCCAGACCCCAACCTTCCCCACCACCCACCCCCCCCATACAACCCCCCCTTCCCGGGATCTATCCCTCTTCTTGATTGGGGATTGCCCCCCCCATCCCCCCCTGAGATTGGACCCCCACCCTACCCCCCGGGGTCGGAGCTTGGACCTTCCTGGGGCTGAGGCCACTTCTCCAGCATTCCCCACCTGACCGGAAGTCAAGCCAGGCTGACTTGCGGGTGGGGAAACCGTCAGTGACGTCACTTGGACTTTCCGCTTTCCCACGTGGTGCCGGGCTATCCCCCCTGCTCCTAGTGGAGCCAAAAGTTAAAATTTACCCCCAATCTGTCTATATCCCTTTGTAGCTTCCCGCTCCCATCTACACAACTTATTGTTCCTCCTAACTTATTGTCTTCCATAAATGTTCATATACAACTCTCTATTCCTTCATCCAAGTCGATATATTGAAAAACTGAGGTCCGAGTATGGGGACCTCCCTGTGGAACACCACTTATCACATTCTCCCAATCAGACTTCATTCCTTTTATTCCGACTTTCTGTCTCCAACTTCCCAACCAATTATCAATCAATGTCCCAAGTTTACCAACATTTTTGTTACTAATCTCATGTGCAGTACCTTAACAAATGAGTTCTGGAAGTCCACATAGACAACATCCATACGCAATACACCAATGACCATGTCAGTGACCTCCTTAAAGAATTGAAATAGATTATTAGACAATTTTAACCCCCCATCTGGTAAAAAAAACGGGTGAGGGAATCAGTTAAAATGAGTCCAGTCACTTACCCCATCGGATCCTGCTGCCTTCTCGCTGTGTCCCAACCTTAACCTCCTCTTTTGAGCAGGAGAGCAGGATATCCGATTGAAGCGGGTCCCTTCTTTAAATGTGCAGATCGGGTCCGATTGTGTAATTGGGACTGATCTGCGATTTTAGTTGAAGGCCTGAGCGGGGGATCCGTGCTGACTTCCCTGTCAGGCCAAATCGGGAGCCAGACTGTGGGCCTGCAAAGGCCCATACACGGAAGTGTGACAGATTCAATGTTAGGTTTCCTTGTGGGCCCAGAGCAGCAGGAGTGCTCCTCCAGGCCTTCTTAGGAAGCCTAGGGCCTCTCTTGCGTGGACTAGCCCCCCTTCCCCTGATCACAGCCAGAGCCTCCCCTGATTTCAGCCAGAGCCCCCTCAGACCCAGAGCCCTCTCAGCTGATGGACAGGGTCTGTTCCCATGGGTCCCTGACTCTGGCCTCCTGTCACTGAACTCCCGCTCCTGCCTGGCAGCCAGGTAACTGATCTAGCCAGATCCAGGTGGACTACGGGAACATTTATTCAAATTAGGTCCTGCTGTTAAGATTGTCGCACAAGTCAGCAAGCTAAACCAGGTTTAAATTAACACTGTGTATATTGACAGAGGTCTACAGATTTCCCCACATAAATTAATGTGCTGGGGCATATTTGGAATTGTTAATAACTGTTAAAGATTTGCTTGAAATTCGAGTATGGAGAAGTATAGAAATTTGTTCGGTAGTGGTCTTGTGGAAGAGGTAATTCATACAGCTTTTATTAGTTAATTACTTAAGATATCACTATGGATACAACAAAAGCATTTAGCAAGTTTATTTTCTCATATTGCAAAGAGGAACCTGCTGAAACACATCTAATTATGTGCACAGTCGAGATTGCTTCCAGCATGTGGCAAAATGTACTGACTGATAACCAGCTTATCATTCAGATGGATGTAGCTCGACAAAATTACCTTAATTTTGTTCAAACTGTGCCAATTTGAACTTGGTGATGCATTCAAGCCAACTGTCTGCTTTTTACGTGCACAGTAAGCATTCGGGGGAAGAAATTGGGCTCTTTGCACCTCCCGTTAGCACCACCGGAGGGCGACAATAGGGCGCAAATGGTTTTGTGACTGGGTGTGGCGAGATCAACGACTCTTGCTAAATTCGGCGGGAGTTTTATGCTGGCGGTATGGCACTGGACCCCAATCTCCTGCGCCCAGAGATCGTGACGTCATCGCCGTGTGCATCGCCCTGGTAGTGCCTCAGACCTGAAATTGCGTTTTGCCCCCTGAATTGGCAGATGAAAACACCGATAGCTGCAGGAGGCGTGCATCGGGCGGCCAGACATTTCGAGGGCAATACTTAAAGGCGAGGTGGCTGATGTAAGTAAAAAAAACAACTTACCTTCTCTTTTGCAGGTTTTTTCGTGGGTTCCTGCCCGCGATCGATCAGCCCAGCGCTCTGCTTGAATGCTCTGAGGAAATGCTGGTTTTATAACTAAATGCTATTGTTAATATTATCCGTAGAATTTTATATATAGTGACATTTACATATCATGGACAGACTTTCAATTATCCTTAAAACAATTGGCCATAATTTGCTGTTGAAGTAATGGCCAGGCTTATAGGGCTTGCTGTTATTTATGCACAAATGCGACAGCAACTTCAGTTGAGGATAAATGAGCGATTAAACACGGAAATTCCAAAGTTGCTGTCCGAGACGCTGTCTGACTCACCATTGAAATATTATTGAGTGGTGTGAAGTCATAGAATCAAGTAATGATACAGCATAGAAGGAGACTGTTTGGCTCATCGTGCCTGTGCCAGCTCTTTGAAAGAGCTATCCAATTAGTCCCATTCTCCTGCTCTTTCCCCATAGCCCTGTACATGTTGCTCTTCAAGTATTTATCCAATTCCCTTTTTAACGTTACCTTAAGTTGAAGTCTCTTATCACTGGTACAATTCTAGTAAGTCTGTTCTGCACCCTCGCTAAGGTCTTGATAACCTTCCTAAAGTGTGGTGCTAGGAACTAAACACAATGCTCCAGCTGAGGCCTAACCGGTGTTTATAGGGCTAGACTTTCCATTAGTTTCTACCCACTGCCGCCCACTTACCGCCCATTTAAAGGCTGAGATCAGTTATAACGCCCATTTATTGCCCATTTCACCAAAAAATGGAAACTAACATCCATTTAGCGCCCATTTATCGCCAGCGTTAGTTTCAGCATCAAATTAACGCCGAGAATTAATTAAACCGCTCGCCCATATTTTATGACGTCAATGCCCAGAATACAGTTTTTAAAGGAAACAGTACCCCCTCCCCCACCCCCAACCCAAACTTTGAAAATTTTAACATTTTAACAACTCAATAACAACAGAGTTAAATAAAAACACATGCACCCTCCCTCCCGCAAACCATCCCAACAATGAAACATTTAAAAACTGCAACAATTTAAACAACTAACACAAAACCCAAACACACACCCACCCCACAGATCTTCTGATTGGGGTGATGATGGAGAGGGCATTTCTGCGGAAATGTCCTTCGAGCCAGAAGCAAGAGCTTCCTCCTGGCTCGTATGGGGCAATGGGGGTGCGGCACCTTGGGGTGCAGTGCTGGATTCCGGGAACACTGATAGCCCTCTGGCACCAGTGTTTCTGGCTTTCACCTCGAGGGCCACCACTGTCCGCATCATTTTCCCGTTCATGTTTGCGGATAGGGTGGCCATCTGCTGAGATATGCCTCCCATTGCCTGGAACAGCTCTTGACCTATCTCAACGCTTCTCCTGGACAAATTAACCATGTCCATGCTCAGATCTACCAATCGTGGAGCAGTCCTGCTGCGCTGAACCAACCCCCGCGGGGTCGTCACCAGCATGGATTCACTGGAGGTGTCCTGCGGCAAAGCGCTTGGCCCCACTACCTCCTAGGTCGAGGAGGAAATGGACGCAGGAACACTCAAAGCTACTGCTGCTGCAGGCTCCTCCTCTACCTCTTCACTGTCCTCAGTGGAGAGGAGGACCTGCAGCACGACAGGCGAGATACGGGGCTCTTCGCCCTCAGAAATAAGTACGACCGCAGCCAAATCCATTGGTTGATGCGGTGGTTCGTTTTTGACAGACTGCGCTCTTGGCTGAGCTAGAAAACATAAAAGAAGTAATTAAAGGAGAAGGGGGTGCTAGGGTTACATGGGAATCCAAACGCTACACAGGTATATGCACGAGAACAACACTACTGCTATAAGAATGATGACAGACATCACATTTGATGAACATCATAGTACAAAATCTGCATTACAATGATTTTCATGATCCCATCATTAATTACATAACATTAAATAACATAACATAACATTGCATCAATAAATCATTAATCATATATTATACGGATATGAGTGGCATTAATTTACTTTATATCACCCAATGGTTTTTACTTTACTCACGTGGCATGAGGACAGGTTCTGATGCAGCAGGAGTGGCCGATCGGCTGTGGATCCCCACAAGTGCCAACGCCTGCTCCTCTAGGTCTGTGAGGGCGGATAGGTCTGCTGGGCCGCCACCCGTGCACCACTGCCCGACCCTATTCTTCAAAACCTTTTTCTGCAAAAGGTGACAACAGCATGGCATAAGATAATTGCCAGGTACTTTTACAGATACACATACATAGATTACTGACAGATATTTTATTATTATTATTACTATTATTATTATTAATAATAATATTATTTGTACGCAACACAACACACGATTGTCCACTGCAAACGTTATACATACCGCATGCATGGTTATATTAACGTCTGCAAATAAATTGTTTAAGATCGAGGTTTGGATTAAATGATTAACGATCTAACGACAATGCATCAGATCTGCATTTAAATTAATTATTACATCATAACAATTACAATTACAATTATATAAATAAATATAAATATATGTAATACTTACTATTCCAAACCCAACAAGGTCATTCCAGCGCTTCCGGCACTGGTTCGGCTCCTTCGCCTCATGGGTGTTGGCAGAGATTACCTCTGCAATCTCACACCAAATTCATTGATAGACCCGGAAGGGTGGGGGTGGGGATTTCTCACACCCACCCTGGGTCAATTGTACCGACCGATTCTCAACCTCTGCCACTAAGGCAGCATTGGCCTTCTCGCTAAAGCGCGTAGCCCGCCTACCGCCACTCCTTCGTCCTCTTCCTCACTCATCCTCCTTTCCATGGATTCAATAGGATCCATTATATCAGGAATTAATTGATTTACTTCTGTAATTTTTGAAAAATTGATGCAAAACAACTCCACTCAAGCACTTCCAATGCTTCAAACTATACCAGCTTTCTCCACTCTCTCTCTCCACTTTCACTCTCTTCTGCGCATGTGCAGATGACCCATAATCCCCTAAAATGCGGGAAAAGACCGTTGCTATGGGCACCAGCCTTTTATGACTGAAAAAAACTGAAAATATTGCTAATGCCCATTTCACATCGCTCCCGCTAACGCGCAAATTATAAAATGGAAACTAGCGGGTTTGAAAATGGGTGATATTCCGGCGATACAAAAACCAATATAAACGCTAACGCTGGAAATATCACCCACTCTTGGGTGATCTGGACACTAATGGAAAGTCTAGCCCATAAAGATTTAGCATAACATCCTTGCTTTTGTACTTTATGCCTCTATTAATAAAGCCAAGGATCCCATATGCATTTTAACAGACTTCTCAATCTGTCCTGCCACCTTCAAAGATTTGGCCCAGGTCTCTTTGTTCCTGTATCCCCTTTAAAATTGTACTATTTAGTTTATAGTGCTTCTCTTCATTCTTCCTCCCAAAATGTATCACTTCACACTTCCCTATGTTAAATTTCATCTGCCATATGTCTGCCCATTTCACCTGGCTGTCTATGACCTCCAAAAGCCTGTTACTATCCTCCTCATTGTTTACTACATTTCTGAGTTTTGTGTCATCTGCAAATTTTGAAATTATGCCCTGTATACCCAAGTCCAGGTCATTAACATGTATCAAAAAGAGCAGTGGTCCTAGTATCGACCCTTAGAGAACACCACTGTATACTTCCCTCCAGTCTGAAAAACAACCGTTCATGACGACTTTCTGCCCCTCTGCCAATTTCGTATCCACACTGCCACTGCCTTTTAATCCTACAATTTTACTAACAATTGCACAGCTGTGCTCTGAGAAAATCAGACCGATAGGGCTCGAAATTCAGGGACGGCTAACGCGCAGTTTGGGCGGTCGATCTAAAAAATCGATCGGCCGCGGTGGTCGGGTACTTTTCCCTCCCTGAGCCATATTCAGCTCGGGGAGGATTTGAGTGGTGTTCACTTCCGCTGGAAACAGCACGGTGAAGCCGCTGTAAAGGAGGGTTTTGAGTGGAGAGGGAAGCAGCATGCAGGCTGCTGAAAAGCCACCAGGACAGCGAAATTCATCGAGGAAAAGGTAGGACTTTTCCCAGCAATGCCCCAGCGAGGTTTTTGATGCGGTGCTCAAACGTGACATCGCTGGGGCCCTTTGGTGGGTAAAAAGTTTTATTGCTTAGAAACATAAATACATACAAACATAGAAAATTGGTGCAGGAGTAGGCCTTTCGGCCCTTCGAGCCTACACCATTCAGTGAGATCATGGCTGATCATTCACCTCAGTAACGCTTTCCCACTTTCTCTCCATACCCCTTGATCCCTTTAGCCGTAAGGGCCATATCTAACCCCCTCTTGAATATATATAATGAACTGGCATCAACAACTCTCTGCAGTAGAGAATTCCACAGGTTAACAACACTCTGAGTGAAGAAGTTTCTCCTCATCTCAGTCCTAAATGGCTTACCCCTTATCCTTAGATTATGTCCTCTGGTTCTGGACTTCCCCAACATCTGGAACATTCTTCCTGCATCTAACCTGTCCAGTCCCGTCAGAATTTTATATGTTCCTATGAGATCCCCTCTCATCCTTCTAAACTCCAGTGAATACAGGCCCAGTCGATCCAATCTCTCCTCATATGTCAGTCCTGCCATCCTAGGAATCAGTCTGGTGAACCTTCGCTGCACTCCCTCAATAGCAAGAACGTCCTTCCTCAGATTAGGAGACCAAAACTGGACTCAATATTCCAGGTGAGGCCTCACTAAGGCCCTGTACAACTGCAGTAAGACCCCCCCTGCCCCTATACTTAAATCCACTAGCTATGAAGGCCACCTGCATGCCAACTTTCAATGACTGATGTACCACGACACTCGGGTCTCGTTGTACCTCCCCTTTTACTAATCTGCCGCCATTCAAAAAATATTCTGCCTTAATGTTTTTGCCACCAAAGTGGATAACCTCACATTTATCCACATTATACTGCATCTGCCATGCGTTTGCCCACTCACCTAACCTGTCCAAGTCACCCTGCAGCCTTTTAGCGTTCTCCTCACAACTCACACCGCCACCCAGCTTAGTGTCATCTGCAAACTTGGAGATATTACACTCAATTCCCTCATCCAAATCATTAATGTATATTATAAATAGCTGGGCTCCCAGCACTGAGCCCTGCGGCACCCCACTAGTCACTGCCTGCCATTCTGAAAAGGACCCGTTTATTCCGACTCTCTGTTTCCTGTCTGTCAACCAGTTCTCTATCCACTTCAGTACACTACCTCCAATACCATGTGCTTTAATTTTGCACATCAATCTCTTGTGGAGGACCTTGTCAAAAGCCTTTTGAAAGTCCAAATACACCACATCCACTGGTTCTCCCTTGTCCACTCTACCAGTTACATTCTCAAAAAATTCTAGGAGATTTCTCAAGCAGGATTTCATAAATCCATGCTGACTTGGACCGATCCCGTCACTGCTTTCTAAATGTGCTGCTATTTCATTTTTAATAATTGATTCCAACATTTTCCCCACTACCGATGTCAGGCTAACCAGCCTATAATTACCCGTTTTCTCTCTCCCTCCTTTCTTAAAAAGTGGTGTTAGATTAGTTATCCTCCAATCCATAGGAATTGATCCAGAGTCAATAGACTGTTGGAAAATGATCACCAATGCATCCACTATTTCTAGGGCCATTTCCTTAAGTACTCTGGGATGCAGACCATCAGGCCCTGGGGATTTATCGGCCTTCAATCCCATCAATTTCCCTAACACAATTTCCCACCTAATAAGGATTTCCTTCCGTTCCTCCTTCTCACTAGACCCTCAGTCCCCTAGTATTTCCAAAAGGGCATTTGTCCTTCGTGAAGACAGAACCAAAGTATTTGTTTAACTGGTCCGCCATTTCTTTGTTCCCCATTATAAATTCACCTGAATCTGACTGCAAGAGACCTATGTTTATTTTCACTAATCTTTTTCTCTTCACATATCTATAGAAGCTTTTGCAGTCAGTTTTTATGTTCCCAGCAAGCTTCCTCTCATACTCTATTTTCACACTCCTAATTAAACCCTTTGTCCTCCTCTGCTTTTTCTGGCCAATTTATATGCCTCTTCCTTGGATTTAACACTATCCTTAATTTCCCTTGTTGAGCCATCTTCTCCATTTTATTTTTACTCCAGACAGAGATGTACAATTGTTGAAGTTCATCCATGTGATCTTTAAATGTTTGCCATTACCTATCCACCGTCAACCTTTTAAGTATCACTTGCCAGTCTATTCTAGCCAATTCACATCTCATACCATCAAAGTTACCTTTCCTTAAGTTCAGGACCCGAGCCTCTTAATTAACTGCGTCACTCTCCATCTTAATAAAGAATTCTACCATATTATGGTCACTCTTCCCCAAGGGGCCTCGCACAACAAGATTGTTAATTAGTCCTTTCTCATTACACATCACCCAGTCTAGGATGGCCAGCTCTCTAGTTGGTTTCTCGACATATACACTCCAGGAAATCCTCCTCCACCGCATTGCTGGTTAAACCAATCAATATGTAGATTAAAGCCGCCCATGATAACTGCTGTACCTTTATTGTACTCATCCCTAATTTCTTGTTTGAGGCTGTCCCCAACCTCATTACTGTTGTTTGGAGGTCTGTACACAACTCCCACTAGCGTTTTCTGCCCCTTGGTATTCCGTAGCTCTACCCATACCGATTCCACATCATCCAAGCTAATGTCCTTCCTTACTATTGCATTAACTTCCTCTTTAACCAGCAATGCCACCCCACCTCCTTTTCCTTTCTGTCTATCCTTCCTAAATGTTGAATACCCCTGGATATTGAGTTCCCAGCTTTGGTCACCCTGGAACCATGTCTCCGTGATGCCAATTACATCATATCCGTTAACTGCTATCTGTGCAGTTAATTTGTCCACCTTATTCCGAATACTCCTCGCATTGAGGCACAGAGCCTTCAGGCTTGTCTTTTTAACACACTTTGTCCCCTTAGAATTTTTCTATAATGTAATGTTTTTATTTCATTTTCCTGCATCCGCAGTATTTATCTTTTCATAAAGTTTTATTAATTATTAGTGTTTTTATTTCATTTTCTAGGATCTGCAGTATTTATCTTTTCATATAATTTTATTATTTGTTTTGACTCTTTTAAACCTGCTGTGTGCTGCTCAGAGGTTTGCCCATACCCCTGTACTTTTGTACAACTTTCAGGTCTGACTCTTTAGTGGAGTCCTGTGGGCTGCAGAGACCTGCTTGGCAGAGTTCACCCTGAGGATGGGAGGAGTGTTGGGTGGGCGACACCTGGTACACCTGCTCAGAACCAGGGTGCACGCAGGAGAAGACGTCGCCGTCAGCACTGTGCAGACAAGCAACGGGCAAGGGAGGCAGTAGCCATGATTCGTTCATTCTGCGCCAGACCAGTGTGCCCGCCATCTTCACCGGCCCGAATCAGGATTGCAGTTGCCTGCTTGGGGACAAAGGATATCCCCTGTCTACTTGGCTGCTCACTCCTCTGCGGAACCCCAGGACAGCGCCAGAGCATGCATACAATGATGCTCATTGTGCGACTAGGTGCATCATTGAGCATAGGCATAGGCATCCTTAAGCAGAGATTCCGGTGTCTGGATCACTCTGGTGGCACCTTGCAGTACTCTTCTCAACGGGTCTCTATAATCGTCATGGTCTGCTGCATGCTGCACAACCTGGCCATCATGAGGGGACAGCTGCTGGAGGTTGAGCCAGCAATACCACCTGAAGAAGAGGAGGAGGAGGAGGAGGATCTCCATCAGCCAGAGCTAGGAGGCATCGACTCATCGCCACCCTAGAAGGACCAGGTATAGACTGGCCAGCACCCGCCTGGGTGGGTGCGTCCTCACATATATGCCTGACACCTCCCCTGCAATCTCCCTCCATGCACTGGCAGTCTGTCATGACAGGAAACAGTATTCTTCTTCTGAACTCCACACTATCCATCAGTGTCTCCAGCTCTATATCAGTGAATCTGTTGGCTCTCCTTGCACCTCTTACACCAGCCATCCTTCCAACTTCCTTCCCCCCTCAGGGCCTTGCTGCAAACCCTGGCGAGCAGCTAGCTCATTAGAAACCCTTACCTGCATGCTGAATTTCTCAGTGGTGATAACGCTCAAATTAAGACAGCCACGCCGCTATAAAATCCACTTTGGAAGGCTTCATTAGCGCTGAAACCTATTTGTTCACTTTTGGAGCTAGATATAGGGTGGCCCAGCCACAAACATTTTTTGGCGCTAATGTTCACAAAAAGGTGGGGGAGCACCAGCTTTCCAGCGGTACTGAATTTCGGGCCCATACTGTCATGTACTTGTACAGTAGATACAAAGTAAACTCACCACACAAAGTTCGAGCTGGTCTGAAGTGACACAAGGAGCCTGTTTTGCAGCCATTTAAGGTCCACATATATTTAATGAAGCCTAGATTAGCTGTCAGAGACTATTGTAACAATGTGCTGATTGTTAATTACTGCCAATGAACCTCTCTGGCACCAAAAATTAACTATTACAAGTGTGGAGTCTCAGTCCTTCAGGTTTTAATTGTTATTGGAGAAATTTTTAAATTGAAATTTAAAATTAAAAACATTTTTTTTTAAACTTTTCCTTACTGTCTTTTTTTTCTCTCTCTCTTAATCCAATCTTTCCCCCTCCCCCCCTCTATTTCTCTTTATTTGACAAATACCTGATTTGACATTGAAGTCATTCACTCTAATTTACAGTTCGTTCTCAGTCCTTGCGCTGTTAATTTCACAATCCTTTAGTCTGATTGGTTAAGGAGATACACAGTTGCTTGGCCTGTTCACTCAGGTCCCAGATGCCCGGTTTCCCTTGCTGCATCGTTATCAGCTCGCACTTTAATCAACTTATGATGGAAAATATTGTCAAGAGCAAATCGGCAAGGGTTTGTCCAATGAATTAACATTAGATCTGCTCCTACAGCAAATTATGGCGCAATAATATTTTCTTTCAAAAGAGTCCAATTAAAATTAAAATCCGATTTGTCTCCTCGGTCAGCTTCGGCTGAAAGTTCACTATAATAATTTCAATAATGTTATTTTGAAGTGTTAGAACAGTGCAAAATATAAATAAAAAACTTAATTATTCAAACAATTTAAAAGTAGCTTTAGTTAAAAGACTGTGGGGGAGAAATTCGGCTGGATAGCGCACCTTGCGCTACAGGGTGTTAAAGGGTTTGCCGCCGTGAGCACCAGCATTAGCGGCACACGGCAAATTCAATGTTCCGGTACCGGCGGCGCTGAGGAGTATCGCCCGGGAGCGTAGCGCCGTTGCGCAACGTCCCCGGTATCGACGCCGAAGCAAAATTTGTTTTGCGCTGCACCCATAGTACGCTGCAGTGACACTGTCAGAGAAAGCTGGCGTGCAGAGCTGTCCCAGGGCACGAAGGGAAGGAATGACTGCATGAGGTATGTGCGATTGATTTTTTTTTTGCTATTTAAATTTATTTGGTGTGAGTAATGTCAAGGGAATGTTTTCTGTGTTTTTTTGTACTGATTTTTAGGGAGGCCTCTCTTAGGACACTACGAGGCCGGCTCTTTAGCACGAGATATTCTGTTGCTCACCCAGCCTAGTGCTCTAAGAGAAGTGTGGAATGCTTTCCTTAGTGCTCCGCTCCACTGTCAGAACGCAAAAACTGAATTTTGCTTTTCCCGTCGCTAAACCTTTGCTGGCCGTCCAACATCAGCGCTTTAGGAACCCTCCAGCCAAATGTCTAGCCCTGTGACTTTGCAAGCCAACACATGGGCACATTGCTATTAATATGGCATAGGTGCTAACATTTGAGGTTGGTGAGGCTGTGCTTTGAGAGTGGAGCCTCATTAGGCAGGAAGCTTAGGAAGCAAAATCTGACCTATAGGGTTCAAAATTCAGGCATGCCAGAAACTTGGTGCACCTACGGTTTCTTACCTGATTTTACCGCCGCATGGGAAGAGTTTGCCTCCTGATCGATAGTCAGGTCTTTGTCGTTTTTTTTCAACAAGACCGGAAGTCGGTCATATTGGGGGTGGAAGTGCGGCGGTAAGTCCTGTTGGGGGCGGAGGTTGGGGCGGGATCGAGTCTCCACCGCTATCAGTCATCACGTCTCTCCCCACTAGTTCGGCCACTGGGCCACCATGGAGGGTTTCAGCCAGGCCAGCGGCCTGGCACCCAAGAGGAGGTGCCCGGTTGCTTGTTGGTGGTCCGGCCGAACCCGGGGCAATAATTGACCGGCCAATCAGGAAGTCGGCCAGCAAAAATAAAAACACGGCGACTACGGCAGAGTGCGTCCTTCCCTTGAAAGGCTGGTGTGCTGCCATGCTGCACACACACAGAACAAGGTGCACTGACAGAAAAAGCTGTCGGGGGCACTGTGCGGCCGAGCAAAGATTTCTGCGTGTAAATTTGGAGCGGCGTGTGCTGGAGGTGCGGGAGAGCGGCGCTGCATGCTTTGATGATGCACTTGCGGCGATCGGCAGCAGCGGGGCGGGAGTGGGGACAGGCCGAAAACACCCCGAGATGAATTTGGGTCGGGGCGGCCAATCGACTGCATCGAGACGGCCACTCGATTCCACTGCATAGCAGCTGCAAAATGGCGGTAACGGGCCTTATCTGGACTCAGAATTTCAGACCCACAGTGTCATACCCGGTCTCCGACTCAGGCACTCCCACCTCGCAAGGCTCTGCTCCTGGAGTCTCACCTTTGACGATAACAATTCAAGATATTCTGAATTCAAAAGTCTAATTTTAATTTTTCAAAGTGGAAGCTAGCCTGTCGCCGATTTTGTTTTAAAAATATGGCCTATTTCGATTTATTTTACTCTTTTAAAAAATGCACACATCTTCACAAGTCGATATACATTTGCAATTTTAGTTGCCCTTGCTCATGCATGCCAAGTAATCGCATATTGCACAGACATCAGTGTTTGGATTTAGCATCCACTTTGGTCCGTATTCGGGCTTCAAACTCAGCACAGATCCTGGTACACGACACCCACCATCAAACTTGGAGGTTCCAAACCTGTGGTGTGAAGAGAGGTCACTGAACTTCCAGTCAGAAATCAATTTTAGAACACAATGAAGTGTGTGGGATAGTTGTTGATTGTAACCCTAACAAAACAGAATGATAAGGAAGCAAATTCATAATTCATGTCTGCTCGCGTGTGGAGATCTGAACGGACAGCATGCATTATATGGGAGTCAAAATGAAGACCTGTTTTCAGGTTGCAGTTTTAGCCTTCCGGCCTTTCACCAGCAGCACTGCTTTACTGTGAAAGCCCAATGAAAAATCATGGAATGACACTTACTTGCAATCAGAAGGTTGCAGATGGAAGTCAGGGGCAGGCACAGAATTAAATTGCTCAATGTAACTACATGCAATTAGATAGCACAATCCTTGATATATAATTGCTTTGTTGCATTTATGGCAGTTTTTGCTGAAAGTTACCGTTTCGGAATACAAGATCACTTAACCGAAGAAAATATCAGTGAGTACATTGTAGCATTAAAAAAGCTATCTATTCACTGTAATTTTTGAAACTTTCAGGACAGAGCATTACGTGACCATTTTGTTTGTGGGATGAAAAATGATGCGATCAGAAGAAAATTATTGACAACTCCTCACTTGGCTTTTGATTTAGATTGTCAGACAGATATGTCAATGAACATGGCCGACCAATATTCCCGAGAATTTCATACTATTTTCAGTTGTCAGACAACCGAGGTGGATCGCCTGCAGGTTAAAAATAAAAGGCAGTTGGGCCTCAAGGTCTTAGAAACTGACAATGGTAACAGAGTACTGAAGTCCTGCTATCGGTGCCTGGGACAACAGATTGCTCAAAATTGTGCATATGTGAAGGCAGAGTGTTTCATCTGCAGGAAAACTGGGCATCTTGCGAAGGCATGCCGACTGAAGGATAAACCAGCTTTCAAAGCTATAAGTAGAAATCCCCAGATATTACAAAGCATGGAAGAAAAGCAACAGGATAAAGAAGTTTTAGAGCTACACATCATTAGGAGCAAAAGGTTAACTAACAGCGATTCAAGAAGTATCATAATTCACATGTTGCAGGAACCAAGATACCCATGGAAATCGACACTGCTGCATCCATGAGTGTAGTACCAGAGTTGCTATACCTTGACAAATTGCGTGATTTCCCATTGGAGAAATCCAAGATAGAGCTGCGAGGCTACTCGGGAGAGAACATTCCTGTGATAGGTTGTATCACCGTACCGGTGAAATACAAGGATCAATTTCAGAGCTTGCCTCTCTTTACTACGAAGAAATTGGTTGGAATCACTGAAGCTGGATTAGAGTGAGATTTTTCGTGTTGAAACGAGATTTGCATCAAAGGATAATATCATCAAGAATTATCCAAAGGTGTTCTGCGAAATAGGCAGTCCGATCCAAGGCTTCAAGGCGAGTGTCGGGGTACAGAAGGATGCTAGATCAGTTTACTGCAAGCCACGTCCCGTACCATATGCACTCAAGGAAAAAGTTGAGCAAGAACTCAAAAGACAAGAGACTGAGAACATTACCTCTAAGATAGATCTATGTAATTGGGCTATACCCATTGTTGTTGTACCTAAATCTGATGGTAAGGTAAGATTGTGTGGTGATTAGAAAGTAACCGTAAACCAGATTCTAGAGGGTAATGTCCCCAATACATTGCCAAATGTAGAAGATGTGTTCACAACACTGACAGGTGGTCAGATCTTCTCAAAGTTGGATCTTACAAATGCCTACTTACAACTTGAACTAGATGAGGAAGCTTGACTATAAATACTCATCTAGGACTATATCAATTTAATAGGCTACTGTTTGGAGTGTCTTCCGCCCCTGCCATATTCCAAGGGGTAATGAACCAGATTTTGCAAGGTATTGAAGAGTTAGTATGTTATTTAGATGACATACTAATTTCAGCACCAAATAGGCAAATTCATAATAACATGTTGAATGAAGTCCTCAAAAGGCTAGAGAAGCACAGAGTACGAGTGTCTGCTCGCAAGTGTGAGTTATTTCAAAACTCCGTGGAGTACTTAGGGTACAGAGTAGACAAAGATGGTTTACATCCAACCAAGGGAAAGCTGAATGCAATCAGAAATGCACCCACTCCCAAGACTGTCACTGAATGTCGATCATTTTTGGGTCTTTTGAACGACTATTGGAAGTTCCTACCAAATTTGGCTACAGTATTACATCCACTGAATGAACTATTGAAGAAACAGGTCCATTGGAAGTGGTCAGAAGAATGCGATACAGCATTCAAGGAGTGTAAAAGCAAATATGTAGAGAGCACCATGTTAGTTCACTATAGCGTATCTAAGGAGATCAAGCTAGCATGTGATGCCTCTCCGTACGGAGTTGAGGCACTGATCTCTCATGTACTACATAATGGGGAGGAGAGACCAATTGCTTTTGCTTTGCGCACTCTCAGTGCCAATGAGCGTAATTATGCCTAAATCGAAAGGGAAGCTTTGGCATTAATTTTTGGGGTCAACAAGTTCCACAAATACTTGTATGGTCATAAATTTACCATCATTACGGATCATAAGCCCCTGACAGCAATCCTCCATCCAAAGTCCCCAGTTCCAACATTAGCTACAGCCCGAATGCAGAGATGGGCTTTGATTTTGTCAGTATATATATATGATATTGCATACAGACGATCAGCTGATCATAGTAATGCTGATGCTATGTCTAGATTGCCTTCCCCATCATAAGTTACACCCGTTAGGGAAGAAGTGTTCTATTTTTCATACATTGATGAACTGCCAGTCACAGCTGAAGAGATTGGTAAAGCAACCAAACGTGACCCAGTTATGTCAAAGGTATATGATTATATTGCAAATGGCTGGCCAAAACAGGTAACAAACAAAGGTATTATCCATTCTTCATTCGTAGGAATGAATTATCAGTTGATAAAGATTGTATCATGTGGAGTGCAAGAGTGGTTATATCAAATAAATTCAGGTCCAAATTATTAGGAGACCTCCATGACCAGCACCTGGGAATGTGCTTGACCAAGAGTTTTGCACACAGTTACTTATAGCGGCCATGTCTAGATAAAGATATAGAGTACATAGTCAGTCAGTGTACGACATGTCAAGCGGTAAGCAAGAAACCACCATCAGTACCATTACAGCCATGGAAATGGCCTCCCAGTGGCAAAGGCTACATATCGATTTTGCTGAGCTAGAAGGACAACAATTATTCATTTTGATTGATAGCCATTCAAAGTGGGTCGAGGTGTTTCCAATGTAGAAAATAACAACAAGTAAAACTTTAGACATTTTACGAAGATTATTTTCTTCATTTGGCCTCCCAGGAGAAATTGTTTCTGATAATGGACCACAAATTCATTCTGAAAGAATCCCACCATACCACCCTGCTTCAAATTGTGCAGCATACTGCACAGTACAAATTGTAAAATGTGCCTTTATCAAACAGATGTTGGATCTAAATCCAAAGAAATGACAGTTGTCATTGGACCACAAATTGACTAATTTTCTAATTACGTATCGTAATACTCCTCATACAATTACTGGTAGAACATCAGCAGAGTTGTTGCTCAAACAACAGCCACGAACCAGATTCTCGTTGTTAAAACCAAACTTGACACAGTCCGTAGAAGAGAAACAATTAAGATATAAAGAGAATCATGATAGAGAAAGAGTAAAAGAGAGAAGTGTGAAATTAAATCAGAAGGTGAGAGTGAAGAACCATCGCCATAAATGGTTAAAGTGATTACCAGGAAGAATGGTGGAGATATGTGGTCCTCGCACATATTTGGTCAAGATGTTTGATCATCGACAGATTAGGTTTGTTCACATTGATCATATTTTACCTACAGATGTGAAAGTAGTTGAAGGTGGGAATGATTCAATTATTTCTGACTTATCAGATAGTTTTGATACACCAATAGCATATCCTACATCCAATGTACTGGAAACAAATCCAAGAGAAAGTCAGAATTTAAGTCTGAGTCCGAGTCAGGCAGATAAACAGTTTGAAGTTAGAGACAGTTCAAATGGAAATCATGGGCATCCTTTGGAGGAAAACTTTCCTCAGGATCAGCCTCGAATGAGTTTAAATTCAACACCATGTTTGGAAGGTTCTGTTCGAGAGCGAAGGTATCTTCTTTGAAGCAGAAAACAAGTGGTTAAGATTGATTTGTAAATATGGCAAAATAAGTCCATATCCTTTGTCATGTATAAACATGCAAGTTATGTATGATGATTATTTTGTTATAATTACTTCTTCATTAAGGAGGGAGAAGTGTAATATATATAGCTCTACCTGTGGACCACTGTGGCACTGCAGCCAGTGCTGCATAAAATAAAGGGAACAGGTCTGGAGTTCCAGAGTGTTCTGCCATCTTAAGACTTGTGTGTGTTTGTGAGTTGTACTGAAGATATAACACTGACTTAAAGCTATGTTTAATTATCATTTAATTTACGCTCATTCAGATGATTTCAATAAAGATGAACATGCGTGCTTTATTCATCCTATATAATTCTACTAGTGCCTGCACTCAGTGAGGATTTGCTTCTTACTATTTGCTGCTTCTAAAATGGTAACATGTTTTATTCTGTCATTGAAATGGCCAGCTTAACATGATGGGCTTACATGCAGAATAGACTGGAAAATGCCAATTCTCTTGTCAATTGTTAATAATTGAAATTTCTTTGGAGAATGACCCTAATTCTTCCTAAATAATAAATATTGCGCCTTCTGTGTTTGCAATCTCCTTCAGAAATTTCTACATCTGCCACTGCTTCAACTAAAATTTTTCACAATTGGATTTGCAGCGGCCTTGTTTGGAATGGCGATAGGAGCACAGCTCCTCAAGGTCATTTTATATAACGCAGCACTGGCACTCATCTTTCCGACTTCTCTTTCACTGAGTGTAAAGATTTAAAAATTGACATCTTTTGCTGCCTACTTTACCATCATGCCTTAATAAAAGAAAATAAAAGAAAGACTTGCATTCATAAAGCACCTTTCACTGCCTCAGGTCATCTCAAAGTGCTTTACAGCCAATTAATTAAATTTTTTGCAGTGTAGTCATTGTTGTAATGTAGAAAATGCAAGAGCCAATTTGCACTCACCAAGCGCCCGCAAACAGCAATATGATAATGACCAGATAATCTGTTTTAGTGATGTTGATTGAGGGATAGATATTGACTAGAACACCAGAGATAACTCCACTGCTCTTGGAATCTTTTACATCCACCTGAGAGGTAGGACAGGGCCTCAGTTTAATGTCTCATCTGAAAGACGGCACCTCTGACAGTCCAGCACTTCTTCAGCACTGCACTGGAGTGTCGCCCTAGATTTTTGTGCTCAAGTCTCTGGAGTGGGACCAGTACCCACAACCTTCTGACTCAGTGGCGAGAGTGCTACCAACTGAGTCACAGCTGACACTGTCAAATTGACACGGAGTCAAATCGACCTAGTTTAAACCTAAAAACAACTGCCGACGCATTAAGAGAGAACAAAGACGATTGGAATTTGTATGAGCACATTAGGAGGTCACATTAGATGAGATAGTGCTAGTATCTGTGATTACATGAAACAATGGGAAAAGCAGAACTGGTAAACAGATGGCCTCCGATCAAATTAAACGCCTGGGCTGTGAGTGAGACACCTCATGTTCTTCTGATACGCCAAAAGGAAACAAAAGTTAACTTGATCAAGCAGCCAAGCCAGAAGCTGAAAGTATACACATTGAAATCAGAATCGAAATCGGAAGGTGCTAACCATGACAGTTTTGACGGTTCGGGGTCACATGACCGAAAAGGGTATAAGTACGCAGATGAAGCAGCTTCTAGTTGTAGAGGTTGAGTTGTCGCACCGGAAGGAGCAGCTTGACTATGTGCTCTACCCAGAGGAGAAACGGGGTAATACTATTTTACTTCTCTTAAATACTGAAATGTATTAATACTCACTTGTGCTTGAAGGGCTGTTGTACCCATTTTGGTGCCATCTCGGATTCTATTACAGAAGCTAGAGATTGCTTGTACGTCTGATGAACCGACAGTAAAAGTTGCGGCCTGCTCTTGTGTCTTCTTTCCCGGGCAGCAGTAATATTTTATGTATTCCTTTTCTGTCTGCGAGCATCTGTTCACTGTTCCTGTGGCATTGTGAAGACCAGTAAAAAAAAGGTTTAATGCTGTTAAATACTAAATATATTAGGTTAATATATTTTATGAAAGCACTTCTGGAGGCCCCTTGTAAAATCACTTAGCCAGTAACAAATCCAACAGTGAATGTAAATCAGGCACAATGTCAACTGTAGTGCCATGCACAACAGGCAAGCAAACCTGTCTGGACCATAGCATTGTGCTCATGCAACAACAACTTACATTTACATAGCACCTTTAACGTAGAAAAGCATCACAAAGCACTTCCCAGAACTGTAATCAGAAATAAATAGACATGGTGAAATAAGGAGATATTAGGAAGAGTGACCAAAAGCTTGATCAAAGCTGCTGATTTTAAGGATGGTATTTAAAGAGGAGGGGCTGAGGCAGGGAATTCCAGAGCCTGGGTCCTAATTGGTTGAAGGCACAGCAAGATGCAATTAGAGCTGCACACCAAAAGAGGGAATTTGTATTTTAATAAATTCAAAATTATTTTGTGAAAGTTACAAGTGTTGTAACATGTAGGTGATATACCATGCTGTGATGTACCATGCAGGTGATATACCATGCAGGAGATGTAACATGCAGGAGCTGTAACATACTGGAGATGTACCATGCAGGAGCTGTACCATGCAGGTGATGTACCATGCTGGAGATGTACCATGCTGGAGATGTACCATGCTGGAGATGTACCATGCAGGAGATGTACCATGCAGGAGCTGTAACATGCTAGAAATGTACCATGCAGGAGATGTACCATGCTGGTGATGTAACATGCTGGAGATGTACCATGCAGGAGATGTACCATGCAGGAGCTGTAACATGCTAGAAATGTACCATGCTGGAGATGTACCATGCAGGTGATGTAACATGCTGGAGATGTACCATGCTGGAGATGTACCATGCAGGTGATGTACCATGCGGGAGAAGTACCATGCAGGAGATGTACCATGCAGGTGATGTACCATGCAGGTGATGTAACATGCTGGAGATGTAACATGCTGGAGATGTACCATGCAGGAGATGTAACATGCAGGAGATGTAACATGCAGGAGATGTACCATGCTGGAGATGTACCATGCAGGTGATGTAACATGCTGGAGATGTACCATGCTGGAGATGTACCATGCAGGAGATGTACCATGCAGGTGATGTACCATGCAGGTGATGTACCATGCTGGAGATGAACCATGCCGGAGATGTACCAGCCTGGAGATATACCATGCAGGTGATGTAACATGCTGGAGATGTACCATGCTGGTGATTAACATGCTGGAGATGTACCATGCAGGAGATGTACCATGCAGGAGCTGTAACATGCTAGAAATGTACCATGCAGGTGATGTAACATTCTGGAGATGTACCATGCAGGAGATGTACCATGCTGGAGAAGTACCATGCTGGAGATGTACCATGCAGGTGATGTACCATGCTGGAGATGTACCATGCAGGTGATGTAACATGCGGGAGATGTACCATGCAGGAAATGTAACATGCTGGAGATGTACCATGCAGGAGATGTACCATGCTGGAGAAGTACCATGCTGGAGATGTACCATGCAGGTGATGTACCATGCTGGAGATGTACCATGCAGGTGATGTAACATGCGGGAGATGTACCATGCTGGTGTTGTACCATGCTGGAGATGTACCATGCTGGTGATGTAACATGCAGGAGCTGTAACTTGCTGGAGCTGTAACATGCTGGAGATGTAACATGCTGGAGATGTACCACGCAGGAGATGTACCATGCACGAGATGTAACATGCTGGAGATGTACCATGCTGGTGTTGTACCATGCTGGAGATGTACCATGCTGGAGATGTACCATGCTGGAGATGTAACATGCAGGAGCTGTAACATGCTGGAGATGTACCATGCTGGTGATGTACCATGCAGGAGCTGCAATATGTTGGAGATATAACATGCAGGTGACGTACCAATCTGGAGATGGAATGACCCCGATAATAAAAGGGCCAGAGTGTGGGATAATTCCCACAGTTTCCTCACACACTAACTGAGTCCCACATATCACTTGTGCTATTGTGAGGAGGGAAAGGTATTTCCATCCACATCAAGTCATGCTGGGCTACTCCAAACAGCTAGATGCCAGTCTGATTGTGGGATCTAGCAGGAGCAGATCCCCTGGCCCCCTTATCTGGGGAAGATATATGAAGATAGACTCAAGAAACTGGAGGGAATAGAGGAATTTATTACCGAAAAACCTTGTGTAAAGCATTATCAGAGGGACATTATATTTGGGTCTTCCCACAGTCGAGAGTTTAATTTCCTCTAACAGTGCACTGCTGAATACTTTGGTCTAAAGTTGTTTTGTGTCCTATTTTGGTGCAATCATTTTATTTTAAATTGGATAACAACTACAATAAATGAGTACACAAAGGAATGTTATGCAAATGTATTACTCAGCAAGGTGTTAAAGGAAATTAAACCCATGAATATAATCTGAAAGTGAGTCTGGTGTAAACCTATAAATTAAAATTAAAACTCACGAATGGGAAATCGTGTGAGGGACCACTGACCTTTGTGTCTGACTTCACAATACGTGCTCCTGATGGGCTAAGTTCCACGGCAGGAGTGAGAATTCATTAAATTACCTGGAATAAGTAAACTGATAAATCAACATCCATTCTTGGCTATGTAAATTACCTGGATTTTAACATGTAGTTTGACCTACAATCAGGAATATTTTAATATTCAAATATTTTAATTACAACACTCATGAGAGATAATATTAAATATATGTAAAGCACTCATATTCCATATATATAATGTGCCAGAACTTGCTGCCAAAATAATGGTGAGGCTAATGGCATGCGCTCTTATTTATGTGTAAATAGTGCAGCAACTTCAGGCAAGTGGCCGATGCACGGTTACATGTCCGAGTTGCATTGCTTCGCCATTAGCTTCGTGAAAATGGCATCTTGTTGTCTGTCTCACCATTGAAACGCATTGAATGGTGTCAATTGCTGTATTTGCATGGTAGAGACGGACTAAATTCATCACAGAAAATAAAGGGCTCAATTTTCCCCAATGATTTGTGCCGGTTTTTTTGAGCAGGCCTAAGTTTAAAAAAAACACAGTTTCCTCAATCAATTTGCACCAGTGTAACTCAGTTATGAATTTTTAAGGTACATTTTTTTTTTAGCCAAAGGGGGCGTAACCTGCCACCCGTGCCAATTCTGGCCATTTAGGTAAGTATGGCCAGCTGAGAGTTACTCCAGTTCTGCTTAGGCCAGCGCATGTGGTCTATGCAGAAAAATCTTATGGAGAGTTAAAGAAATTGGTGCAGGTAAGGAAATTGGCGCAGGTAAGGAAATCGGCGCAGGTAAGTGCAGCAGGTTTCCGGACAGCAGCAGCAGGAAAGGTAAGAGAGAGGGGGAGAGAGTGCAGGGGGAGGGGAAGAGAGAGGTGGGGGGAGGGAAAGGAGGTGGGGGGAAGCCTTTCGGGTGTAGTTAGGTGTGGGAACCGGGAGGCAGGAGGCCATTCAGCCTGGGATAGGAGCAGGGGAGTGGACCGGGAGGCCACTCAGCCTGGGCTAGGGGCGCGGCAGTGGACTGGCAAGGCACTCGGGGCCAGGGTCTGGTGGGTGAGCAGACCGGCAAGACCTTTGGCCAGGGTTAGGGGAGAGGGACCAGGGCCAGCAAGGCACTTGGGGCTCAGGACCTGCAAGGCACTCGGGGCTGGAGGTGGGGGTGGGGTGGGAGTGGGGGAGCTGGAGCTGGACCGGCACCTGCAAGGAGCTCGGGGCGGGCTAGGCAAGTAGACCGGCAAGCCCTTTGGCCAGGCCTAGGGGCGGGGGAGTGAATCGGCTTTAATAATTGGAGGTAAGTTGCTGCAATATACTTTAATGTGTTTTTAAGTTGATGCAATGTGTTTTAATGTGTTGGGAGCTGGCTGTATGTTTCACTTTGCAGCCTCAGCTCGCATTGTATCCCTGGTTACCATGGCAACCCAATCTTTTTGGCGCAGATCAAGACTCCACCCCCAAAACTAAAGGACAGGTTAGGCCACACCAAAATAAAGAAATCCAATGGGGAAACTTAAAACAATTTTTTTTGGCGTACTTGGGCCTCAAAAAAAGGCGTAACTCTTCAAGTACGTCAAAAAAAAGCTTTGGGGAAAATTGAGCCCAAAGTCCTGTAATTTGAAGTCTCATCTTTTAACATAGAAACATAGAAAATAGGTGCAGGAGTAGGCCATTCGGCTCTTCGAGCCTGCACCACCATTCTATAAGATCATGGCTGATCATTCCCTCAGTACCCCTTTCCTGCTTTCTCTCCATACCCCTTGATCCCCTCAGCCGTAAGGGCCATATCTAACTCCCTCTTGAATATATCCAATGAACTGGCATCAACAACTCTCTGCGGCAGAGAATTCCACAGGTTAACAACTCTCTGAGTGAAGAAGTTTCTCCTCATCTCAGTCCTAAATGGCCTACCCCTTATCCTAAGACTGCGTCCCCTGGTTCTGGACTTCCCCAACATCGGGAATATTCTACTCGCATCTAACCTGTCCAGTCCTGTCAGAATCTTGTATGTTTCTATGAGATCCCCTCTCATCCTTCTAAACTCCAATGTATAAAGGCCCACTTGATCCAGTCTCTCCTCATATGTCAGTCCAGCCATCCCGGGAATCAGTCTGGTGAACCTTCGCTGCACTCCCTCAATAGCAAGAACGTCCTTACTCAGATTAGGAGACCAAAACTGAACACAATATTCCAGGTGAGGCCTCACCAAGTCCCTGTACAACTGCAGTAAGACCTCCCTGCTCCTATACTCAAATCCCCTAACTATGAAGGCCAACATACCATTTGCCTTCTTCACTGCCTACTGTACCTGTATGCCAACTTTCAATGACTGATGAACCATGACACCCAGGTCTCGTTGTACCTCTCCTTTTCCTAATCTGCCCCCATTGAGATAATACTCTGTCTTTGCGTTTTTGCCCCCAAAGTGGATAAACTCACATTTATCCACATTATACTGCATCTGCCATGCATTTGCCCACTCACCTAACCTGTCCAATTTATCCTGCAGCCTCTTCGCGTCCCCCTCACTGCTCACACCGCCAGCCAGTTTAGTCTCATCTGCAAACTTGGAGATATTACACTCAATTCCTTCATCTAAATCATTGATGTATATTGTAAAGAGCTGGGGTCCCAGCACTGAGCCCTGCGGCACCCCACTAGTCACTGCCTGTCATTCTGAAAAGGACCCGTTTATCCCGACTCTCTGCTTCCTGTCTGCCAACCAATTCTCTATCCACATCAGTATATCACCCCCAATACCATGTGCTTTGATTTTGCTCACCAATCTCTTGTGTGGGACCTTGTCAAAAGCCTTTTGAAAGTCCAAATACACCACATCCACTGGTTCTCCCTTATCCACTCTACTAGTTACATCCTCAAAAGATTCTAGAAGATTTGTCAAGCATGATTTCCCCTTCATAAATCCATGCTGACTTGGACCGATCCTGTCACTGCTTTCTAAATGCGCTGCTATTTCATCCTTAATAATTGATTCCAACATTTTCCCCACTACTGATGTCAGGCTAACCGGTCTATAATTACCTGCTTTCTCTCTCCCTCCCTTTTTAAAAAGTGGTGTTACATTAGTTACCCTCCAGTCCATAGGAACTGATCCAGAGTCGATAGACTGTTGGGAAATGATCATCAATGCATCCACTATTTCTAGGGCCACTTCTTTAAGTACTCTGGGATGCAGACTATCAGGTCCTGGGGATTTATCGGCCTTCAATCCCATCAATTTCCCTAACACAATTTCCCGCCTAATAAGGATATCCTTCAGTTCCTCCTTCTCACTAGACCCTCGGTCCCCTAGTATTTCTGGAAGGTTATTTGTGTCTTCCTTCGTGAAGACAGAACCAAAGTATTTGTTCAATTGGTCTGCCATTTCTTTGTTCGTCATTATAAATTCACTTGAATCCGACTGCAAGGGACCTACTTTTGTGTTCACTAATCTTTTTCTCTTCACATATCTATAGAAGCTTTTGCAGTCAGTTTTTATGTTCCCGGCAAGCTTCTTCTCGTACTCTATTTTCCCCCTCTTAATTAAACCCTTTGTCCTCCTCTGCTGAACTCTGAATTTCTCCCAGTCCTCAGGTTTGCTGCTTTTTCTGGCCAATTTATATGCCTCTTCCTTGGATTTAACACTATCCTTAATTTCCCTTGTTAGCCACGTGATAAGTGCTAATTTTTGCCAATCAAGCTCTTCTGGTACTGAAAATTCACTATTGAAAATGTGGAGTCCTATTCCTTCAGGTATTAATAGTTGTTAGAGATTTTAAAATATCAAATTTAAAATTTTATTTCTTTTTGTTTACTTTTCCTTTCTGTCACTTTTTTCTTGCTCTTAATCCAATCTTTTTTTCCCTCTCTTTATTTCTCTTTATGTACCTGCTTTGATATTGACTTCACCCAATTTATACTTCCTTCAATTCAATTGGTTAAGGAGATACCATGTTGCTTTCCCTGCTCACGCAGGTCCCAGATACCCTGTTTCCCTCGCTGTGATGTTATCAGCTTGTAACTTGCCTTAAAAAAATTGTAAAAACCTAAATGTGCAAGGGCAAGTCTAACTAACAGCATGCCCTGTGACAGCAAAATCTTACGTGTGTGTGCGTATATATTTAAATGTATGTGCATTTTTCCAATGTATGCACTTCTTTAGCAATAAGAACTGAATTTTGTTGATGTGACTTTGTCGACAGATGTCCGATGAATAAAGGAAATAATGTGGAAGCAGAACAGTAGCCCCCCACAGTCCTGCTGACATTACCATTTGAAGACAACAGCCCTGAGAAGACTCCAGCTACATGTCATCACTGCACCAGTTAATGAGTTCCCCAGACAGTTTGCAGTACAGTAAAATAGATAATAAAATCACCTACATTTTTAAGAGCACAGTCATGAGGAATCTATATTAACAGAATTCTTATTTAAGTAATTTTATATGGTAATACCGAACGTAAAAAAGGTTTTAAGTTGTGCAACTCAGCTGTCTTGCTTCAGTGTTTTATCGATTGGCTCATCCGCTTTGTAGCGAACCGATGTTGAAGCTCAGCTTGAATATTTATTTAGTTCTTATGGATATGGCAGAAAATGTAATACATGTAGTTGACAGGAAGCTTTAATTGCAGTGCTTTCAGTTATCTTTTCTATGTAGCGAACTAAAGTTTCTATTTCTGATGTCAATCTATTCTCATCATAGTGAATGTCTGCCTTTCAAAATTATCTGCAGTTGTGCATGCGATCCATCCTCATGTTACAAGCAGATTCAAGTGCACAGTTCTTGGTCCCTGCTGTATCGTTGGGACAGAGGCCTGGGAGCAAGAAATTCCTTCTTCTGTTTGAAATGGTGCAGGGATCAGAAGAAGAGGGAAAAGGAAAATAAGAGTGCGAAAAATGGAGCCTCCCCATCAATCGAAATATAATCAGCTATCACCAAAAATACAATTGGCTATGGTTCCAGCAATTCACCCTAGCAAAATGTAAAAATGTTCTAAATATAGCACACAAAACAATTTATAAAATAAGAACATAAGAAATAGGAGTAGGAGGAGGCCATACGGCCCCTCGAGCCTGCTCCGCCATTCAATAAAATTGTAGCTGATCTTACACCTCGATTCCATTTTCCCGCCCTACCCCCATATGCCTTGATTCCCTTATAGTCCAAAAAGCTATTGATCTCAGCCTTGAATACACTCAACGACTGAGCATCCACAGCCCTCTGGGGCCAGAGAATTCCAAAGATTCACAACCATCTGAATGAAGAAATTTCTCCTCATCTCAGTCATAAGAACATAAGAAGAAATAGGAACAGGAGCAGGACATTTGGCCCCTTGAGCCTGCTCTGCCATTCAATAAGATGATGGCTGATCTGATCATGGCCTCAACTCCACTACCCTGCCTGCTCCCCTTAACTCTTGACTCCCTTAACTTTCAAAAATCGGTCTATCTCCACCTTCAATATATTCAATGACCCAGCCTCCACAGCTTTCTGGGGTAGAGAATTCCAAAGATTCACGACCTTCTGTGAGAAGAAATTCCTCCTCATTTCTATTTTAAATGGGTGACCCTTATTCTAAAACTAGTTCTAGATTCCTCCACGAGGGGAAACATCCTCTTTGCATCTACCCTGTCAAGCCCCCTCAGAATCATATGCTTCAACAAGATCAACTCTCATTCTTCGAAACTCCAATGAGTATAGGCCCAATCTGCTCAACCTTTCTTCATATGACAACCCCTTCATCTCAGGAATCAACCTCATGAACCTTCTCTGAATTGCCTCCAATGCAAGTATATCCTTCCTCAAATAAGGAGACCAAAATTGTACGCAGTATTCCAGATGTGGTCTTACCAATGCCCTGTACAGTTGTAGCAGGACTTCCCTACTTTTATACTCCATCCCTCTTGCAATAAAGGCCAACATTCCATTTGCCTTCCTAATTACGTGCTGCATCTGCATGCTAACTTTTTGCGTTTCATGTACAAGAACCCCCAGATCCCTCTGTATTACAGCATTTTGTAATTGCTCCCCATTTAAATAATAATTTGCTTTTTTATTTTTCTTACCAAAGTGGATAATCTCACATATTCCCACATTATAGTCCATCTGCCAAATTTTTGCCCACTCACTGAGCCTACCTATATCCCTTTGTAGGTCCTCCTCACAACTTGCTTTCCTACCTATCTTTGTATCGTCAGCAAATTTGGCTCGGTCCCTTCATCCAAGTCATTAATATAAATTGTAAATAGTTGAGACCCCAGCACTGATCTCTGTGGCACCCCACTAGTTACAGTTTGCCAACCTGAAAATGACCCATTATACCGACTCTCTGTTTTCTGTTACTTAGCCACTCCTCTATCCATGCTAATATATTACCCCCAAACCCATGAGTTCTTATCTTGTGCAGTAACCTTTTGTGTTGCACCTTATCGAATGCCTTCTGGAAATCCAAATACACAACATCAACTGGTTCCCCTTCATCCACTCTGCTCATTACATCCTCAAAGAACTCTAGCAAATTTGTCAAACATGATTTCCCTTTCATAAAACCATGTTGACACTGCTTGACTGCA
This sequence comes from Pristiophorus japonicus, assembly GCF_044704955.1. Lineage (NCBI taxonomy): Eukaryota > Metazoa > Chordata > Chondrichthyes > Pristiophoridae > Pristiophorus > Pristiophorus japonicus. The sequence goes on from NC_091993.1 coordinate 85,052,918, forward strand.
TTATGATTTTCCAAATGTCCTGCTATTACTTCTTTAATGATGGACTCCAACATTTTCCCAATGACAAATGTTAGGTTAACTGGTCAAATGTTTCCTCCTTTCTAATTCCCTCCTTTCTTAAATAGCGTTGTTACAATTGCAGTTTTCCGGTCCATTGGGACCTCTCTAGAATCCAGGGAATTTTGGTAGATTACAACCAATGCAGCCACTATCTCTGCAGCCATTTCTTTTAAGACCCTAGGATGCGGGCCATCAGGTCTAGGGGACTTGTTCACCTTTAGTCCCATTAGTTTGCCTAGTACATTATCTCCAGTAATAGTGATTGCTTTAAGTCCCCCCCCCCACCACAATAACTCCTTGATTATCAGTCATTGGGATGTTTTAGTGTCCTCTACCATGAAGACCGATACAAAATATTTGTTGAAAGTCTCTACCATTTCCCTGTTTCCCATTATTAATTCCCCAGTCTTATTCTCTAAGGGACCAACGTTTACTTTAGCTACTCGCTTCCTTTTTATATACCTGTAGAAGCTCTTACTGTCTGTTTTTATATTTCTTGCTAATTTATTCTCATATGCTATCTTCTCTGTCTTTATCATTTTTTTAGTCGTTCTTTGCTGGTTTTTAAAAATTTCCCAATCCTCCTGCCTTCTACTGTCCTTCGTAACATTGTATACCTTTGTTTTCAATTTGATACCAAGATACCAATGGCCAAATCCTTACCCTGAGATTATGCCCCCAAGTTCTAAATTCTCCACCCAGGGCAAACAGCCTCTCAGTATCTACCCTATTAAGCTCTCTCAGAATCTTATATGTTCCAATGAGATCTCATTCTTCTAAACTCCAGAGAGGCCCATTCTACTCAATTTCTCCTCAGAGGACAACCCTCAAATTCCAGGAATCAGTGTAGTGAGCTATTGTTGCACCCCCTCAAAGCAAGTATATCCTTCCTTAGGTACTGGGACCAAAACTGTTCACAGTACTCCAGGTGTTGTTTCAACAAAGCCCTGTCCAATTGCAGCAACACTTCCTGGGCAGAAATTCAGGCCAGCCAGAAACCTGGCGCACTTACCATCTATTTTGCGCCATTACCGCCACTATGTTTGCAGTGGTCACTTGATCCATAGTCACTGATTTTTTTGATAAAATGGCGTCTATTGGTAATGACCAGCGGGAATGGGGAGTTTTCAGCGGTGTGGTTGGGTTGATTGGAGCGGGATAACCACGGGGAAATTCACCCTTTCTGGTCATGTGCAGCTAATGAGCCAGCTGCTCCCTGGCCTTCTTAAAGGGCCGGGTTTGCAGCCAGGCCCTGAGCAGGGAAGGAGTTATGTTGAAGGATGGCTGGTGCTGCTGGACCAAGGAGGGCAAGCCAATTTTCGGACGGCGAGTTGGAGACCCTGATGCAGGGTGTGGAGGGAAGGAGGCGAGTCCTGTGCCTGGTCGCGGGGAGACCCACTCACGTGGTGTTTACCAATGCCTGGAGGGAGATTGCTGTGGACGTCTCAGGGACTTCCATTCATAACCAGACCACCACGCAGTGCAGAAAACGGCTGAACGACATCATCCATCTGATGAAAGTGAGTTCCTGTTCCACCAACTGCTGACCTTGCATCTGCGAGCCTCTCCTTCATCCTTCTCTTATTTCCCATCTTCACTGTACAGTCACTGAAGCAGCATTACATTGCTGAGGTCTCTCTATATATATATATATATATATATGTGTGTGTGGGTTTGCGCAATGGAGGCTCTCGCTCATCTCACAGTTACAGCTGCATTTCAGGGACACAATTGTGCACTCCTTTCTGATGTGTCATCACAGTGGTCCTCACCAACCATTCTATGTTTTTCAGGCCAAAGTTGCACACAACAGGATGGAGCAAAGGAGGAACTGCTGGTGGCAAGCCCGAGGTCCAAATCCTCACACCCTCGGAGGAAAGGGTCGAGGCGCTCGTCGGGAGACATGCTGCCTTCCCTGTGGGCCAGGGTACTGCTGATGCCGATGTGGGAAAGTGAAGGCCCTCCTTTAATGCTGTCTCTCCCTGAATGCTCCAGTGCCTACTGTGCCTTTCCCTCCAAAAGTCTGCCAGTTGCAGCCTCCATGCGTCAATCCCCCACCTCCCCCTCACGCCAGCCCTTCTCCAATTGATGCTTGCAGATGAGATGCTCGCTGTAGCCTCTGGTACTGGTGATGCCAATGTGGGCAGCATGGGTAAGTGAGACCCTCCTTTAATGATCTCTCTCCCTGAATGCCCCAGCTCCTACTGTGCCTTTCCTTCCAAATGTGTGCTTGTTGCAGCCTCTATGCATCAATCCCCTATCTCCCGCTCGCAGCAGCCCGTCTCCCATTTATGCTTGCAGATGAGAGGCCAAGTGGCAGTCGAGGACACAGAGAGGCTGACCTGTGAGACCAGTGCCAGGCCTGGCGACCACCCCAGAACCGAGTGGCAGCACAGGAGACGGAGAGACACCACCTGTCAGACCAGTGCCAGGCCTCAAACGACACCCTTGAGGACATCACTACCGAAATGCCGAATGACAGCATCGAGGACATTGAGGGCTCTAGCCTTGTTGACACCCTGGAGCGCACTCCATCTGTTGGGGACCTCAGTGATGAGGAAGAGGAAGATATTGCCGGCAGCACCGCGTTACTGCTTCCACCCACACGCGCCAGCTCAGATACTGGGAGTGCGCGGTCCAATCTAGTGCAGGTAGTACAGGGGTCTGCACTGGGTGTTGCACCAGGGTGTAGAGGGTTGCAGCATGGTGACGGGGCTCGGCAACCTCAGGTGCCATCTCTCCGGAGGGGTGAGTCCGCACCGGAGTTCTGCTGAGGAGGACTCAGACGAGCCCATCGATGTTACAGCTTATGAGAGAAGGGTGGAGGCCATGCATTCCCAGATGTTGGGGACACTGGCAAGGGTGCCAGAGAGGCTGTCGGAAGTGGTGATGAGTGTGGAGGAGTCAGCCTCCCACATAGTCGACAGCTCTGCGCACTCCATGGAGCCCACCACTGCCAGTGTGCAGGCGATGGTGGACTCCCAGATTGTCCGTGCGGATTTAGCTATGATGGTACAACTTGTAGGTGATGTGGCAGCTGCCATTGCAGCACAGACGTGAGGGAACGAGAGTATTGGTGCTGGTTTGGACAGGATGGCCACGACCCTGGAAGCTATGAATGCTCTTATGCAATCTGGGCAACAAGCCACAGACGTCAAAATGCTGCCATGTCTGCTGGCTTTGAGACCCTGGCTGCTCTCATGCAGTCTTGGCTCGATGCCACCCGACACCTCAGTGTTGCCTTCAAGGCTGGGTCCACCATGGGCCACGAGGGACCTTCCGGTGTGGCACCACAGCACAGCTCCCTCTGATTGGTGGTGGTGGTATTGTGCCGCCCCCAGTGAGCGACTCAGGCTCCTTGGGTCAGGATATGAATGATGCGCTCCCTCTGGATTGCAGCATTCCTGGCCCCAGACCTGTCACTCTGCCAGTGCCTCCATGCATGGCCTCGCCTGAGCCAAGCCAGACAGAACCCTCCCAGGAAGGAATTGATCAGTCTGCAGCCGGCCCTTCCAGGCCCAAAGCTGGTCGAGGACGTCCGAGAAGGACATCTGCAGCTTCCACACAGGAAACACAGCAGCCTTCCCAGACCCATGAGGCAGCCACAGGGGAGACACTAAGGCATGGTAGTAGATAAGGCATGCATAAAAGGGGTTATATGGAAATGCACAAGGATGAGAAATTATGTTTTGTGTAAGTTTTTTGGACTGTTTTTTGTTCTGTTAGTTTTTTGCACTGATTTGGATGATATCATAAATTTTTGCACCTATTTCTGGGCAGATGTATCATTTGAGAGTGGGCAATTATGTATGAAGGCATTCATTGGGATGGCTATGGAAGATAGAAGCTGAAGGGTCATGTGGGGATGAAATTATCTGAAGGAGGTGCAGCAATCAGACGTCTCTGCACGTCCCTTGCAGGGTTGGGATGGCGACGACGCCTCCTGGGTGGGTGGTGACGGGGATCCTGGTCCTCCTCCTCTTCCTGCACCTCCTCCTCCTCCTCCTGCACCTCCTCTTTCTCCACCTGTTCCTCCTTCTCCTGCTGCTGCACCTCCTCCTCAGGTGGTACTGCTGGCTCGACCTCCAGCGGCTGGCCCCTCATGAGAGCCAGGTTGTGCAACATGCAGCAGACCACCACGAATATGGCAGACTCATTCAGGAGAGTACTGCAAAGCGCCACCAGAGAGGTCCAGGCAACGGAACCCCTGTTTGAGGATCCTGATGCAGTGCTCGATGATGCACCTGGTGGCAGAATGAGCATCATTTTATGCATGCTTGGCCGCAGTGCTGGGGTTCAGAACTGGAGTCAGTAGCCAAGCGGACAGGGGATTTCCGGGCCTGGCCGCCTTATGCTGCTCCCTCTAATGGCCCCGGCCTACAAGACCATCAGCAGGCCGGGGCCATTAAAGGGAGCAGCGTGCACGAGGGCGACGGCTGATTGCAGTGCGGGCAGGTACAGCAGGAGCGGCGAGTTCGAGGCGAAGGAGCAGCAAAAGTTCATAGAGGGATGTGATCGGGGCCCAGGAGAGGCGGGAGTTCATGGCCCAGAAGAGGCGAGGGCCCAGGGACAGCAGGGGCCAGCCCACACTGTGATATGTGTGCGCACTAGGTCCATGCAGCAGAGCTGGTCTCCATTCGTCTTGGTTAATCCTTGCCACTGGACCTAGACCTAGCTCTGTCAAGCCGTCTGGTGGCTGGTGTACAACGGCCACCACGTGTTAAAAAAATCCACGCACAGGCATCTTCCACCCTTCAAGATGTAGTTCGGCGTCTGGAATATTAGGTCCTTCATTGAAACAGCTGTGAGCTCATCTCTTTTTGGCGTGGAAGGACAAGCCTGAAGGCGCTGTGTCTCAAAGCGAGGAGCATTCATAATAAGGTGGATGAATTAACTGCGAGGATAGCTGTTAACGGAAATGATGTAATTGGAATTACAGAGACATGGCTCCAGGGCGACCACGGCTGGGAACTCAACTTCCAGGGGTATTCAAAATTCCAGAAGGATAGAGAGAAAGGAAAAGGAGGTGGGGTAGCATTGCTGGTTAAAGACGAGATTAACGCAATAGTAAGGAAGGATATTAGCTTGGATGATGTGGAATATGTATGGGTAGAGCTGCGGAACACCAAAGGGCAGAAAACATTAGTGGGAGTTGTGTACTGACCACCAAACAGTAGTAGTGAGGTTGGGGATGGCATCAAACAGGAAATTAGGGATGCGTGCAATAAAGGTACAGCAGTTATCATGGGTGACTTTAATCTGTATATAAATTAGGCTAACCAAACTGGTAGCAATACGGTGGAGGAGGATTTCCTAGAGCGTATAAGGAATGGTTTTCTAGACCAATACGTTGAGTAGTTTTCTTCTTTTTCTTTTCCATTATCAGTAGGTAACCTTTATCATTGTTGCAAAATTAAGTTAATCTACCGGTTAAGTCATGGCAGGAAAGCTCGGACACGTGTCATGCTCCTCCTGTGCTATGTGGGAACTCAGGGACACTTCCAGTGTCCCTGACGACTACATGTGCAGGAAGTGTATCCTGCTGCAGCACTTGACAGACTGCATTGCAGCATTGGAGCTGCACATGGATTCACTCTGGAGCATCCGCGATGCTGAGGATGTTGTGAATAGCACGTTTAGTGAGTTGGACACACCGCAGCTAAAGGTTGCACAGGCAGAAAGGGAATGGGTGACCAGCAGGAAGAGCAGTGGAAGGAAGGTAGTGCAGGGGTCCCCTGTGGTCATCTCCCTCCAAAACAGATACACCGTTTTGGGTACTGTTGGGGGGGAGGGCAGCAGCAGCCACATTTATGGCACCGTGGGTGGCTCTGCTGCACAGGAGGACAGGAAAAAGAGTGGGAGAGCTGTAGTGGTAGGGGATTCTATTGTAAGGGGAATAGATAGACATTTCTGCGGCCGCAATCGAGACTCCAGGATGGTATGTTGCCTCCCTGGTGCAAGGGTCAAGGAAGTCCCAGAGCGGCTGCAGGACATTTTGGAGGGGGAGGGTGAATAGCCAGTTGTTGTGGTGCATATAGGTACCAACGATAAAGGTAAAAAACGGGATGAGGTCCTACAAGCTGAATTTAGGGAGCTAGGAGTTAAATTAAAAAGTAGGACCTCAAAGGTAATAATCTCAGGATTGCTACCAGTGTCATATGCTGGTCAGAGTAGGAATTGCAGGATAGCTAAGATCAATACGTGGCTTGAGGAGTGGTGCAGAAGGGAGGAATTCAAATTCCTGGGACATTGGAACCGGTTCTGGGGGAGGTGGGACCAGTGCAAACTAGACGGTCTGCACCTGGGCAGGACCTGAACCAATGTCCGAGGGGGAATGTTTGCTAGTGCTGTTGGGGAGGGGTTAAACTAATATGGTAGGGGGATGGGAACCTATGCAGGGAGACAGAGAGAAGTAGAATGGGGGCAGAAGCAAAAGACAGAAAAAAGAAAAGTAAAAGTGGAGGGCAGAGAAACCCAAGGCAAAAATCAAAAAGGGCCACATTACAGCAAAATTCAAAAGGGGCAAAGTGTGTTAAAAAGACAAGCCTGAAGGCTCTGTGCCTCAATGCAAGGAGTATTCATAATAAGGTGAACGAATTAACTGCACAGACAGTTATGATATAATTGGCATCACGGAGACATGGCTCCAGGATGACCAAGGTTGGGAACTCAACATCCAGAGGTATTTAACATTCAGGAAGGATAGACAGAAAGGAAAAGGAGGTGGGCTAGCGTTGCTGGATAAAGAGGAAATTGATGCAATAGTAAGGAAGGATATTAGCTTGGATGATGTGGAATCTGTATGGGTGGAGCTACGGAATACCAAAGGGCAGAAAACGCTAGTGGGAGTTATGTACAGACCACGAAACAGTAGTAGTGAGGTTGGGGACAGCATCAAACAAGAAATTAGGGATGCATGTAATAAAGGTACAGCAGTTATCATGGGCGACTTTCATCTACATATAGATTGGGCTAACCAAACTGGTAGCAATACGGTGGAGGAGGATTTCCTGGAGTGTATTAGGGATGGTTTTCTAGACCAATAGGTCGAGGAACCAACTAGAGGGCTGGGCATCCTAGACTGGGTGATGTGAAATGAGACAGGACTAATTAGCAATCTTGTTGTGCAAGGCCCCTTGGGGAAGAGTGACCATAATATAGTAGAATTCTTTATTAAGATGGGGAGTGACACTTAAGTGAGACTAGGGTCCTGAACTTAAGGAAAGGTAACTTCGATGGTATGAGACATGAATTGGCTAGAATAGACTGGCGAATGATACTTAAAGGGTTGACAGTGAATAGGCAATGGCAAACATTTAAAGATCACATGGATGAACTTCAACAATTGTACATCCCTAGCTGGAGTAAAAATAAAATGGGGAAGGTGGCTCAACCGTGGCTAACAAGGGAAATTAAGGATAGTGTTAAATCCAAGAAAGAGGCAAATATATTGGCCAGAAAAAGCAGCAAACCTGAGGGCTGGGAGAAATTTAGAATTCAGCAGAGGAGGACAAAGGGTTTAATTAGGAGGGTGAGAATAGAGTATGACAGGAAGCTTGCAGGGAACATAAAAACTGACTGCAAAATCTTCTATAGATATGTGAAGAGAAAAAGATTAGTGAAGCCAAACGTAGATCCCTTGCAGTCAGAATCGGGTGAATTTATAATGGGAACAAAGAAATGGCAGACCAGTTGAAGAAATACTTAGGTTCTGTCTTCATGAAGGAAGACACAAATAACCTTTCAGAAGTACTAGGGGACCGATGGTCTCGTGAGAAGGAGGAACTAAAGGAAATCCTTATTCGGCGGGAAATTATGTTAGGGAAATTGATGGGATTGAAGGCCGATAAATCCCCAGGGCCTGATAGTCTGCATCCCAGGGTACTTAAGGAAGTCGCCCTGGAAATAGTGGATGCATTGGTGATCATTTTCCAACAGTCTATCGACTCTGGATCAGTTCCTATGGACGGGAGGGTAGCTAATGTAACACCACTTTTTAAAAAAGGAGGGAGAGAGAAAACAGGTAATTATAGACCGGTTAACCTGACGTCAGTAGTGGGGAAAATGTTGGAATCAATTATTAACGATGAAATAGCAGCACATTTGGAAAACAGTGACAGGTCAGTCCAAGTCAGCATGGATTTATGAAAGGACAATCATGCTTGACAAATCTTCTAGAATTTTTTGAGGATGTAACTAGTAGAGTGGACCAGGGAGAACCAGTGGATGTGGTGTGTTTGGACTTTCAAAATGCTTTTGACAAGGTTCCACGCAAGAGATTAGTTTGCAAAATTAAAGCACATGGTATTGGGGGTAATGTATTGAAATGAACTGGTTGACAGACAGGAAGCAAAGAGTACGAATAAATGGATTATTTTCAGAATGGCAGGCAGTCACTAGTGGGGTACCACAATGTTCAGTGCTGAGACCCCAGCTATTTACAATATACATTAATGATTTAGACGAAGGAATTGAATGTAATATCTCCAAGTTTGCAGATGACACTAAGCTGGATGGCAATGTGAGCTGTGAGGAGGATGTTAAGAGGCTGCAGAGTGACTTGGACAGGTTAGGTGAGTGGGCAAATGCATGGCAGATGCAATATAATGTAGATAAATGTGAGGTTATCCACTTTGGTGGCAAAAACAGGAAGGCAGAATATTATCTGAATGGTGACAGATTAGGAAAAGGGGAGGTGCAACGAGACCTGGGTGTTATGGTGCATCAGTCAGTGAAAGTTGGCATGCAGGTACAGCAGGCGGTGAAGAAGGCAAATGGCATGTTGGCCTTCATAGCGAGAGGATTTGACTATAGGAGCAGGGAGGTCTTACTGCAATTGTACAGGACCTTGGTGAGGCCACTCCTTGAATATTGTGTGCAGTTTTGGTCTCCTAATCTGAGGAAGGACATTCTTGCTATTGCAGCGAAGGATTATTTTCAGAATGGCAGGCAGTCACTAGTGGGGTACCACAATGTTCAGTGCTGAGACCCCAGCACTGATTCCCAGGATGGCAGGACTGACATATGAAGAAAGACTGGATCGACTAGGGTTATGTTCACTGGAATTTAGAAGAATGAGAGGGGATCTCATCGAAGCATATAAAATTCTGACGGGATTGGACAGGTTTGATGCAGGAAGAATGTTCCCGATGTTGGGGAAGTCCAGAACCAGGGGACACAGTCAAAGGATAAGGGGTAAGCCATTTAGGACCGAGATGTGGAGAAACTTCTTCACTCAGAGAATTGTGAACCTGTGAAATTCTCGACCACAGAAAGTTGTTGAGGTCAGTTCATTAGATATATTCAAAAGGGAGTTAGATGTGGCCCTTATGGCTAAAAGGATCAAGGGGTATGGAGAGAAAGCAGGAAAGGGGTACTGAGGTGAATGATCAGCCATGATCTTATTGAATGGTGGTGCAGGCTCAAAGGGCGAAATAGCCTACTCCTGCACCTATTTTCTATGTTTCTATGTTTCAGAGGTGATTTGAGGGGGGGGGCTTCTTTACGCAGAGGATTGTGGGGATCTGGAACTCACTGCCTGGAAGAGTGATGGATGCAGAAACCCTCACAACTTAAAGTGCCGTAACCTGCAGGGTTAGAGACCTAGAGCTGGTAATTTGGGATTAGACTGGATAACCTCTTGTTGGCCAGCGCAGATATAATGGTAAGTACTGTCGGGAATCGAATACAGCCAGGGTGATCTCCTGGACTAGTTTCGATCGCCTGGATGGGTCGGAGAGGAATTTTCCCAGATTTTTTTCCCTAAATTGGCCTGAGTTTATATCTGGTTTTTGCCTCTCCCAGGAGATCACATGGCTCCGGTTGGGGTGGAGTGTAGAATGTTTCAGTATAAGGGGTGTCGCAGTAATGTGGGGCGGACTGGTTGGGCTGGGTGCTCTTTACCTTTCCATCATTGTTCATTGTTCATAGGTTTATATGTAACCTTCTATGTTTCTATCATCTGCCTTTTTTTTCAAAAAAATGAATGTTTGCTCTAGCCTCTGTATTTATCCATGGGACCCCAGCCTTATGACATGCCCTCATTACTTTTAGTCCCAATATATTTAACCTCTGCCTCATTCCCCCCACTACTGGTCCACTGTTTGATCGGACAATTTTTATTCCTACCAATTATCCCCTTCAATCGATTGACCTTAAATATAAAGCATATAATATGAGAAATGCTGTACATGAACATCACAATAAAATTATAGGGTTTAGGGGTACAACAATACATAACATGGTGAGTAAATTGTTGAGTGTGAAGAATTGTGAAGAATTGGTTTACAAGTAATACTTGCTTACATGCCTCTAAAGTTTCAGTTGTCTAGTTTGTGGTTGAGCTGCATATCATACATTGGCAGTTTCCTGTTATTACTTACTTGATAGCTATCACAGCACCAGATTATTGTGCCTTCAGATAAACGCAGGAGAAATAACTGACTACATGCAGAGTGTGACAGTTTGTGTCATTCAGTAGCAGTAAATGAAGGAATTCAAAATTCAGTGAACGGAAACCTACTTTATGTTGCCTTAACAACAACTGCATTACATTCTGAACTGTAAAATCTGTGTCAAATAATGGAATATCGGTTAACATGTTGAAGTGCAAGTGCAAAGCAACAGGGACTGCCTTCAAGAGACCAATATCATTTGCCCTGACATTCCGTTCGAGCTCTTCCCGCAGGCAAACGTCAGAAAAAGAGAAAAAAGATGCGCACTTACCTGTTGCTGTTGCGCCTGTTGAAACTTCCGAGACTGAGGCTTCCCGTGACTGCGCGTCACAGCGTGTGCACACTCGAAGGGCCCAATGGCCTACTCCTGCACCTGTTTTCTATGTTTCTATGTTTCTATGAAGGAAGTCATCCTTGTTTCGATGATGGATAGGGAATATCCCTTGTCCCCAAGTAGCCATCCACAATCGTGGTTTGGCCCGGTGAAGTTGTCGGGCACACTGCTCTGGTGCAGGATGAAGGAATCGTGGCTGCTGCCTGGATACCGGGCATCAACTGCCAGGATCCTGTGCTAGTGGTCACACACAAGCTGCTCATTCTGGGAGTGGAATCCCTTTCTGTTCATAAAGAGTTTGGGATGGTTCAGTTGTACCCTCAGGCCAACGTGTGTGCAGACAATGGCACCCTGCACCCTGGGGAACCCTGCAATCTGGACAACTCTGGCCTGTCGCTCCACAAGCTTCTCCCTAGTCATCGGGAAGGAAATATATTGCACTCTTCTCTTATACAGAGCATCGGTGACCTGCCGGATGGAGCGATGGGTGGAGAATTGGGAAATGTTGGAGGTGTCTGCAGTTGCTGGCTGGAAAGAGCCCATCGTGTAAATGTTAAGAGCTATGGTAACCTTGGACCTTGGTCTCAACGGTCAGAGCCGTCCTCAGCTATGTGTGAGGCTGCAGATCTGACCGCAAGGCATTGCACAGCTCCCTCAGTATGTCCTTTCTAAATTGCAGCCTTCGCACACATTGCTCATCACTGAGCTCCAGGAAGGAAAACTGTTGTCGGTACACCCTTGCACGGTAGGGCCTCCTTCCCCCAGGTCTGTGCTGGGCCCCTCCGATGGCACCTGGCTGATCGCCTTCTCCCTGTTCCTGGCGACGTTCGGGTGCCTCTGCAAGCTGCTGCTGGCAAGGCTCCTGGCCCAGTATTTGGTGGGGAGGGTTGCGGCAGGCGGTCAGCATACCTGACCCTCCTCGTCACGCCATCTCCCTCCTGGCCACCATCTCTACATGGAGGTCTGCGGCCTTCTGCAGGCCCTTCTCCATGTTGGGCAGCCATGGCTGCTGCCTCCCTTGCCCGCTGCCTCTGCACCCGTTATTGATGGTGCTGCCTTCTCCTGCGTGCCATCCTGCCTCTCGCAATGTGCACAAGGCGTTTCTCTGCCAACACTGAGGTCATTCTGTCTGCAGGCTTGACCCTCACAAGCAAGCCTGTGGGGAGCAGAGAATGAGGCCATCAGGCCACGACTAATCAGTGAGAGTGAAAAAGTGTTCTAAACACTCAAAAAGTTCTCAAAAGTCCGCAGCAGGTGTAGCAAATCCCTACAGAGAAATTCGAAAAAGTTTGCAGGAAAAAATACCTGATCAAACCAAACGTCTGATCTCCTCCTCTGGCGGTCTCGAGCAGCCCGGCAAAGTGCAGTGATCCAAAAAGCTTTCGAGGGTACTGTCACGAAAAAAGCTGGGTTTTTTATCGTGAAAATAGGTGACGTGGTGGAGCGGCAGTGGTGTGCACTTTAATGACATCATTACGGCCGCAAGCCCCATACCACAGCAGAAGTTGGGGGTTTGGGACAGAAGTGGACACCACCCCAAAAACTCCCGTGCTAAATATGGGTTGCGGCTGCCAATCAACTGCAACACGGCGGCCACTCGATTCTGCTGCATGGCTGCCGCAAAACCACGGTAACGGGCCTTATCCAGACCCTAAATTTCAGCCCCCCCACTCTTGTACTCCATCCCCTTGCAATAAAGGTCAACATATCATTTACCTACATGCTGATATTCTGCGTTTCTTGTGAAACTCCTTCTGAACACCAACATTTAATAATTGCTCGTCATTTAAAAAATATTCTCTTTTCCTATTCTTCCTACCAAAGTAAATAACCTTACATTTCCCTTCATTATACTGAATCTTCCACCTTCTTGCCCGCTCACTTAACATGCCTATATCGTTTGCAGACTTATTGGGTGAGAAATTCACATACTTACCGCCACCTGTTAGCACTAGCGATTCCCGAAAAAATGACGGTCGCCATATTTCTTAGAATCATAGAATCATAGAAATTTACAGCACGGAAGGAGGCCATTCCGTCCCATCGTATCCACGCCGACCGACCAAGGGCTATCCAGCCTAATCCCACTTTCGAGCTCTTGGTCCATGGTACTGTAGGTTGCGGCACTTTAAGTGCACATCCAAGTATGTTTTAAATGTGGTGAGGGTTTCTGCCTCTACCACCCTTTCAGGCTATGAGTTCCAGACCCTCACCACCCTTTGGGTGAAGAAACCTCCCTTCATATCTCCTCTAAACCTCCCCCCCAATTACTTTAAATCTATCCCCCTGGTTGTTGATCCGTCTGCCAAGGGAAACAGGTCCTTCCTATCCATTCTGTCCAGGCCCCTCATAATTTTATACACCTCAATCAGGTCTCCCCTCAGCGTCCTCTGTTCCAGAAAAACAGACTCAGCATCTCCAATCTTTCCTCATAGCCAAAATTCTTCAATCCAGGCAACATTCTTGTAAAACTCCTTTCCAGTGCAATCACATCTTTGTGGGCCCCTTTGCGCTGCCGGTAACCGGCAGCATCCTATTAAAAAAAATGGCACCTAAAGTTAGTGCTGCACCACCTACCTCCATGCCCCCCACACCAATTAAGGTCGGTTAGCATTGCAGCCTTTTGGGTGGCAGTTAAAGGCAGTTGGTGGTGACACCAACTACTTTGCTGGCAATCACCAATTATTCCCCCTTTGTATCCTCCTCACAGCTTCCTTTTCAGCCTACCTTTATATTGCAAACAAACTTGGATACATTACATTTGGTCCCTTCATCTAAGTCATTAATCTCGATTGTAAATAGCTGAGGCCACGGCACTAATCCTTATGGCACCCAAGTAGTAACAGTCTTCCAACCTGAAAATGACCCACTTATTCCTACTCTCTGTTTTCTATCCTTTAACCAATCCTCAATCCATGCTAATATATTACACTCAACCCCATGAGCCCTAATCTTATGCAACAACCTTTCATGTGGCACCTTATTGAATGCCCTCTGGAACTCCAAATATACTACATCCACTGGTTCCCCTTTATCTACACTGCTAGTTACATCCTCAAAAACTCTAATAGATTTGTCAAACACGATTTCCCTTTCATAAAGCCATGTTGACTCTGTCTAACCATATTGGGAGGAAAATTGCGGTCGGAGGCTTCCTTTGTACGAACGCCTCCGACCCAAAGAAAATCTAAGAATCTACCCATTGGTCCCGGAGAAACATAAAATTCCGGTCGGAGGCCTAGATTCGGTGTGCAGCACATGGGAACCTATCTTTCAGGTACGTAAGTAAAAGCTGGAGTCATGTGGGCCTGGACCACCAATCACTATGCATTATTTTCATTGATAAAAATGGTAGCTCTATTTGTACGGCCTCCCATTAAAGTCCCTTAAAGCATCTTTGTTACAAGTTCCTATTATTTGTTGATTAATACTCTGATTAATACTCTGTCCAGGGATATAGCTACTATTTCCTGCTCTTTGTTATTCCTTATCACCACTCATACTGAATCTATTTCCTGCTCTTCCGAGCCAAGATTCTTCCTCACTACTGTCCGTATGTCATCCTTTATTATCAGGGCTACCCCTTTCCCCTTTCCATTTTGTCATTACCTTAGAATATTTAGTTTCAAACCTTGGTCACTATGCAATCACGTCTCTGTAATGGCTACTAGATTAAACCCATTTATCTCTATTTGTGCTATTGATTCATGTATCTTGTTATGATTGCTTCGGGCATTCAGATAAAACATTTTTAATTTTAACTTTTTACAATTTGACCTTATTCACTGATGCACTATTACCGCTAAACTCTCTGTCCCATCCTGTCATGTTATGCTTATCTTTATCAAATCGCTACACTACTCTATTGCCTTGACTTCTTTCTTCAGATTTATAAATTTCCCTTCACCTGAACTCTCCGTCCCCCTGTTTTAGCTTAAAGCCCTAATATATGTACAGCACTGTCATGCTTCAGTGTGGCAAGTACAGAACAGAAGATGGGAAATCAAATTGAGTTTACTGCAGCACATCTCAGTGCTCAAAATCCTTTTAGTCAATACATGTATTTTGCAGCTGGGCTGATTGCACTTCTCTCAGGTCATTGATATCGAACTGAAATTTTGATTGACTCACTTTTTATATTTTCTGAAATATCTTCTTGAATCAAGCTACTCTTTCGATGAATAAAATAATTAATGGTTACTATGAGCTTTATTAGTCAAATAAAAGTAGATCTACTTATCATCTGTTGACTTTATTGTTCACTGCCCAGAAGCTGTTAGTAATGGTCTTCTCTACCCTATCAGAAATGAAGTGCCACAGTTCGAACAGTTATAATCAATTTGTGGGCTGAGTGCCAGGCACAAGTAGACAAATGAGGATAAATGCCTCAAAATCTTGTTTGAGTGCAATGCCATTTTTCTACTTCCCAGAAGTTGGCACAGCACATTGGACTCAAATGTTTCATGCAACTAAGTGGTGTGAGACTGCTCAAATCACAGGTTCCCCCCTACCCTCCCCCATCCTCACCATCCACTTCTCCACTCTGGTCATTTTCCCAATTTCAATCATGGCCCTATGAGGAGGCACCTAACCGAGGTTGTGCACTTCAACAGACAAGGGGAGAAAGTTGGTGGGCCAGTTGTACATACGCACCTATCTCAAAGGCTGGATATAGAGTTTTGGCAGGGGTCTTGTAAGCGACCTGCAGCTTGTTCAGTTTACTGTGTGATGGGGAAGAAGTGATTGCCAGGCCTGGGCCACTGATCAACAGGCAACTTCTAGATAGCTGATCAGCCTTTCGACCACGTTCAATGATTAACGCTCAAAAATCTCCTTCGTCTTTTTCACTAAAGGTTCAGCTGATGGCGGGAGTGAAGACAACAAAAGGCCCATATCACCACTTGCCAGATATGACAAGGACTTATTACTCACAGGTTGCTGTGGATCACCCCCAGTGGATCCAGGGGACTGCCCAAGCCACTGGCTTTACGCCGGCTCTGGACCACTGGGCACCCGTACATTATATCTCAGCTGGATGAATTAGTTGACTTCCTGGACCTTTCTAATACCTGGCACATCGATGGTGACTTGTCTCTCACTAATATCACTCCACCTGGCTACAAGTTTTAACACAACCCCCATCTAATCTCTCTAAACATTAGGTCATCTTTCAACCTCTTTCCCCTGCATCTCTGGCATCTTCTGCTTGTTTAAGCACCTCAATTCTCACCATTACTACTTCTCCTTTAAAGTGCTCATTGTCTACCATCCTCTCAAGCACCATAGTGATTGCTTCTCTGCTTTCACTGTTAATACTGTTGTCACCCAGCACTAATGCTCCCCAACCATCTCTGTGCTGTCATATTACTTGTCCTACATCAGGTTGCGAATAAACCAGAACTTCCTCAAATTAATCACTGGGAAGACCAACGTCATTCTTTTCAGCTCCTGTCAAAAACGCTGCATCTTTGCTCCTGATGCCACCACAACCCTTCCCTGGCTGCTTCCTTTCCAGCTGAATCAGAGAGTTTGCAACCTTTGCATCCAATTGTACTGGAAACTGAGCTTCAAATTGAAGATCCTATCCATCAGTAAGACTGTCTACTTGCACCTCCTCAGCACTATCTGATTCATTCTTTACCTCATCCCCACTGCTGCTAAGACCCATAATCCATACTTTCATTACCTCCAGACTCAATAAGGCAGATTTTCCTGTTTCTGGGTGTATTGGATTGCCTGGGCACAGTGCATGAAGGAAACTGAGCAGAGAATAGCACATGCCTATAAGAATCCCCCACCCCTGACACCCCCACACCCCTCCCACCACAAGCCCTGATTTTCTATCCACTAGTCTAAGTAGCTGGAAAATTGGTTGAGCTCCTTTATGAATGTGTGATTCAGATCCAAAATACTTGCAATGATTGGTTAACATAAAAGGAGAGGGGTTTCACTCTCAATGGGCAGTGAGTGGCCAATGAGATTATTTGACATGCATGAGGTAACTGCCGACTTAACTCTATTTTTAAAGCGTGTTACGTGGCTATTTCTCATGCTGGTAAACGGGTTTATCATGTAAGCGGGGGTTTGTTTTGCAAATTGTGAGAAACTGTTTGGCAGCCTGTTGTAAAACAAAGAGATGGAAAATAATAGCCCGATCAAAGATTCCAGCAGAATTCCATTTGTAGAATGCTGTGAGGAAATCAGTAATGATTGTAATTAGCCTAATGAAATGACAGTCCAACATAACATGGCATTCAAATATAATGCAGGTAAGCTGACAGTACAGATTTCCTGTATCCTTCCTATGTATTTTGCTTTATTAACATTAGGACTGGGTAGTGTTGAACAGGATATATTTTCCCCTATAACTATGGAATGTTTCAAAGGACAGATGTGTTTATTTGGAGAAGTGAAGTAATTACACTGCTGAATGGGAACATGTGGTGCAACCTAATTATATTCTCACACCTGCTGCAGGGAATGTTTGATATGATGGAAATGGGAAATAATCATCCATGGGATTGAGGCCCACCTATGCTAGCTTTATAAAGTGTTTGCCATTCATTTACCTTATGAGTGAACTCAGCTGTTACAGGAGTAGGGCTCACGTGTAATCGGTTTAGATTTGCCAATATTGAAAACATCACTGAGCAGATTGAGTTCACCAAACTTTTACAACAAACCAAAATCTGAATAGGTTGGATGGCGGGGATTTAGATCAAACCAGCTAAAGCTCCTGCTGGCGAGTCGCCGTACAATTGTGTTTGTTGAGGGGTAGCACGATGGTGTGGCCATCAGAGCTGGGATACTGACTGCGATGATGTGGTCTCACAACTATGATTCCCTTCAAGCTGAAATCTTCTGATGTCAACCACGCTTTGCTGGGATGGTACTAAGCTGAGGTCAGTACCTACTTCCACACAAGGGGCAAAGAGGATCGTGCACTTTTTATTAGCCAGTTGGAGTATCATTGGTAGAGTTCTGAGAACAGCGTGCTCCACTTCTCTCGGGTGTGTCAGCCACGGCTCAGTTGGTAGCAACCTTGCCTCTGAGTCAGAAGGTTGTGGGTTCAAGTCCCACTCCAGAGACGGGGACAAAAATCTAGGCTGACACTCCAGTGTAGTGCTGAGGGAGTGCTGCACTGTTGGAGGTGGACGTAAAAAGTCCCATGGCACTATTTCAAAGGAGAGCAGGGGAGTTATCCCCAGTGTCCTGGCCAATAGTTATCCCTCAAACAACATCACTAAAAATAGATTATCTGGTCATTATCACATTGCTGTTTGTGGGAGCTTGCTGTGAGTAAATTGGCTGCTGCAGTTCTGACATTACAACAGTGACTACACTTCAAAAGTACTTCATTCCTCGACCAGCATCACTAAAACAGATTATCTGGTTGTAAAGCGCTTTGCAATGTCCGGTGGCCATGAAAGGTGCTATAAAAATGCAAGTCTTTCAAGCCTTTGCCTGCATGATGCAAGGCAAAATTAAGGAACTAATAAGCATCTGTTGGTTTAATTGCAGGAAATTTGCACTGTCCGTCTCATAATTAGTTTACTGTTACTAATCCCACAAGCTATTACATCAACGGTCACTGCATCTCCAAGTCATCTGTTGTCGTTGACATTTCTAAGAGATGTTATATGAAGCTTTATAAATGCAAATTATTTTTTCCAGTATTGTTGTGCATTTTATTGCTTGCAATCAAGAAACAAACAGCTAGCGTTCTATTTCTCATTATATGGGAATGTGTTTCGACATGACCATGATTGGGCATAGAAGCAGCCACAACTTGTTTGTGTGCAATCTGAAAATCAGTCCCAAATTGTCCATCTGTTTCGAGTTCAATCCACAGAAGGTCGGTAGCCGTTGATGATTGGAAATTTAAAGGAATATAAATAAGCAAAAGGTAAGTGCATTCCCTTTGTTAAACCTGTTGGCTGAGAGAGAGAGATCAACTTTGGCAGAAAGGAGCCAAGTGGGGAAGTCAGGTCTAAGATAAACACTGGAGATTGCACCATGTGGCTCAGTGGGTAGCACACTTGCCTCTAAGTAAGAAGGTTGTGGGTTCAAGTCCCACACCAGAGACTTGAGCACATAAATCTAGGTTGACACTCCAGTGCAGTGCTGAGGGAGTGCTGCACTGTCGGAGGTGTCGTCTTTTGGATGAGACGTTAAACCGACACCCCGTCTGTTCTCTCAGGTGGGCGTAAAAGATCTCATGGCACTATTTCGAAGAAGAGCAGGGGAGTTATCCCCAGTGTCCTGGTCAATATTTATCCCTCAATCAACATAACAAAAACAGATTAGCTGGTCATTATCACATTTGTGGGAGTTTGCTGTGTGCATATTGGCTGTCACGTTTCCCACATTACAGCAGTGACTACACTCCAAAAGTGCTTTATTGGCTGTAAAGCGCTTTGAAACATCTGGTGGTCGTGAAAGGCGCTATATAAATCCAAGTCTTTCTTTTTCATTAAAATTAGTTTTTTTTGTCCGTATTCATTCAGGATACTGGCAATGGAGCCCCACTGAAATTCTGACAAAGAACACTTTTAAATAAGACAAATTGGAGAAAGGTACAATGATCCATTTTGAAGCCAAAGCTCAATCATGGTCACAGCTGTACCTAGCAATACTTCAAAATATGTGAATGTTGAAATAGTCCCATTAGGAAAGTGCATAAATGTAACTTGGGATAGATTGAACACACAATAAACTTGATATACCGTGTATAACACGTGCAAACTAGGATTCAGAATTTGGTATAAAAGGCTTAAATGCATAACTATTTATAGGTTGAAAGAGATGTCTGAGAATCATTTGGAATTCTACTTTTGTGAAATGGGATGTTTCTATTTGCTGTGCACTTCCATCAGAATATGAATCATGGATTCAGTGAGTACGCTCCTGCCTTGCCAGTGTTTTATTTTCCCAATGTTTCTTGGTTGCAGAATAACTTGGCCCACTCTCCTGCACTCAGTTCAGTTAGAAGAAAAAAAGCAAAGTAGTTGAAATGAAAGTGTGTTAGAAAACAGGATTGTCTATGAATTCACTCCATAAGTAAATCTACAAACGTTCAATATGCCTTCTAATCCAACATCAGAAACACTAGATAACTTCAGCTCCTATAGCATAAATGCAGTGCATTTGTAAGTCTTATCTCACGGTGGGAACAGCAGCTTACTGCAAGACTTTCGGTACTGTTATAAACTCTTGAAGCTTGGTACTTAATATGTTATGTTTTACACTAAGTAGTTGGACATTTATTACACTTTGTTATGACATACAAAATGCTTTCATATCTGCAAGAAATGATTGAACCTCTGAGTGTATTGGACTAAACCCAGAGTTTTGAAACAAGTGCTCTTATGTCTGGTCCAGAACCGCTGGCTGTTTCACAATCACAATATTGAATTGGCTAGAGATAAGTGTTGCAACAGGCTCCAAATAACATTGTTTTGTGTGTTGGCAATGTGACAGTGGTATATGGTCAGGAAATAGACGTGTGCACTGAAGCGTTTGGGATAAGAGATCATGGCGGCCAGCATTAATTTCGGTTTATGTCTGTGATGCAGCTGCAATCCATGAGTCTGACATGAGGGGCTACTACCATTGCACTGATAGTAGAAAATGACCAACAGTCTCGGAGAAGGCGGTGAGCAGATCAGTTAGGAGATTGGCCAACAATAAAAACCTGCTTCGTGCCTTTCTTCTTTCTATTGAAATTAGCCGTTCTCCAATGGCAATTGTGGTATATTCTCTAGGACGTCACCAACACACAGACTACAAGATGGCTCTTAACACAGGAACTATCAGGTGACCTGAATCTTGATGTCTTTATTGTATTCACAGCAATGGCTGCGTTACCACAGTAGTCCACTAGGTGGAGCTATATATATTACACTTCTCTTTCCTTAATGAAGAAGTAATTATAACAAACAATCATCATACATAACTTGTTTGTTTATACATAACAAAAGATATGGACTTATTTTGCCATATTTACAAATCAAACTTAACCACTGTTTTTTTTGTTTTGAAGAGGATACCTTTGCTTTCGAATAGAACTTTCCAAACATGGTGTCGAACTTAGACTCATTCTAGTCTGACTCTGAGGAAAGTTTTCCTCCAAGGGACGCCTTTGATCTACATTTGAAATCTCCACAACTTCGGACTGTTTGGCTGCCTCGGACTCAGATTTAAATCCTGACTTTCTCTTGGATTTGTTTCTAATACATTGGATGTAGGATTTGCTACTGGTATTGCACTTTTAATAAGACTATCTGATTCATCAGAAATAATCGAATCATTCCAACTTTCAACTCCTTCCACATCTATAGGTAAAATAGGATCAATGGGAACAAACCTAATCTGTCCATGATCAAACATCTTGACCAAATATGTGCGAGGACCACATATCTTCACTATTTTTCTTAGTAACCACTTTAACCATTTATGGTGATGGCTCTTCACTCTCATCTTCTGATTCAATGTCACACTTATCTCTCTTACTCGACTTCGATCATGATTCTCTTTCTGTCTAATTGCTTCTCTTCTACTGACTGTGCCACGTTTGGCTTTAGCCACGAGAATCTAGTTTGTGGCTGTCTTTTGAGAAGCAGCTCTGCTGGTGTTCTACCAGTAGTTGTATGAGGAGTATTATGATAAGTAATCAGAAAATTAGACAACTGCCATTTCTTTGTATTTGGATCCAGCATTTGCTGATGAGGGCACATTTTACAATTTGTACTGTGCGCTCTGCTGCACCATTTGAAGCAGGGTGGTACGGTGGAACCTTGGTGTGGTTCACACGATTTCTGCTCGTGAACTGTGCAAATTCTTCCGAACAAAATTGCGGTCCATTATCAGACACAATTTCTTCTGGGAGGCTATGTGAAGAAAATAATCTTTGCAAATTGTCTAGTGTTTTACTTGTTATTTTCCGCATCAGAAACACCTCTACCCACGTCGAATGGCTATCAATTACAATGAACAATTGCTGTCCTTCTAGCTCAGCAAAATTGATAAGTAACCTTTGCCACACCCTGGGAGGTCATTTCCATGGCTGTCATGGTACTGATGGTGGTTTCTTGTTTACTGATTGACATGTTGTACACTGACTAACGATATACTCTATGGGCTAGAATTTGCTATCAGCCCACCAGTGCCTGATTGCCACCCAAAAGATTGGGAAGATTATCGCCGGCAAAAACTTCCACCCAAAAAATAAAAAAATCCGCCGAGTGAAAAACATGGGCGTTGCATCCCCATTCTGGGTGAAAAAGTGCAATTTAGGGTCAATTGGGCGGTTCCTATCCAAAATGAGCAATAAATTAAAAAAATCAATGAAAATTTACCTCGAGGCTGCAGGTTGGGCCTAGCAGCAAAAAAATTATTAAAATAATCAAAACAACATTCCCAATACTGTTTTAAATTAAATAACCACAACAGATTTTTAAAATAATTAGTAAAAAAACAATTACTAGCCTTTTTCTTACAGAGCTACTCACCTACTGCCTAGCTCCGCTGATCCTCGTGGACGTTTTTTTTCATAATCACCTATGGGTCACCACTGACCCAAATAAGACCACGGCGATCTCAGGATGGTGCACGTCGGCACCTTGAAACCGCCGACGTAACTCAGGTAAGGAATTTTCCGCTTACCAGAAATCGGGCGGTAAGCCACAGGAAATTCTAGCCCTATATCTTTATCTAGATCTCGCCACCATAAGTAACTGTGTGCAAAACTCTTGGTCAAGCACATTCCCAGATGCTGGTCATGAAGATCTAATAATTTGGACCTGAATTTATTTGGAATAACTACTCTTGCACCCCACATGATACAATCTTTATCCACGGACATCTCATTCCTACGAATGAAGTATGGATGAAAATCTTTCTCTGATACCTCGTTTGGCCAGCCATTTGCGATGTAATCATACACCTTTGACATAACTGGGTTACATTTGGTTCCGAGGGACTGCCTATGATGATGATGATGACATCTGGTTGTTCTACCAATCTCTTCAGCTGTGACTGGCAGTTCATCAATGTATGAAAAATAGAACACTTCTTCCCCATCGGGTGTAACTTGTGATGGGAATGGCAATCTAGACATAGCATCAACATTACTGTGATCTGCTGATCGTCTGTACTAAATGTCATACATACCATATATACTCGCGTATCCTACGATCTCACGTATCATGCGACCCCTAAATTTTCGTCCCCAAAACATGATTTTATCATATATCTCATGTATCATGCGAGTCACTTTTTTGAGATACCAGATGCCACTAGGCTAGGCTTTCAAACAAGTTTAACAAGTACCCAACACGTAACAAGTACCCTAACACATAACAACGATCGAATACAGACCTTAACAACCGAATCATGAAACATCGAGTGGATTCTGTTGTGAAAGCTGTTCGCGAATCGAACACCGATACAGCAATCGTTCCAGCTGGCTTGACTAGCGTCGTTCAGCCACAGCCTCTACTGTGTTTGCGGGTAAAAGAAGCATGGGCTGAGATAGATGGAGCCTCTAATAATGCAGCAAACTTCAGAGGGAGTTGTGGGTGGCGATCTCTAGACCACAGCAAAGATACAGTACAAGTGACAATAGAGGCTGCAATCCAGCCCAGGAGATACCTGCTGAGATTCAGCGTGGATACGGTCTGCTTAACAGCCTAACAGCCTAATCTTGGCCAGCACTTCACACCCGCAAATTTTGTATCTCACGTATCATGCGACCCCCCCAAATTTAGGTTACAATTTAGGTCTTCAAAAGTCGCATGATACGCGAGTATATACGGTATATGCTGACAAAATCAAAGCCCATCTCTGCATTCAGGCTGCAGCTAATGTTAGAACTGGGGACTTTGGATGGAGGATTGCTGTCAAGGGCATATGGTCCGTAACAATGGTAAACTTATGACCATACAAGTATTTGTGGAACTTCTTGAACCCAAAAATTAATGCCAAAACTTCCCTATCGATTTGCGCATAATTCCGCTCACTGGCACTGAGAGTGCGTGAAGCAAAAGCAATTGGTCTCTCCTCCCCAGTAGTACATGAGAGATCACTGCCTCAACTCCATTTGGAGTGATGTCACATGCTAGCTTGATCTCCTTAGACACGTCATAGTGAACTAAACATGGTGCTCTCTACCAACTGGCTTTTACACTCCTTGAATGCTTCGTCGCATTCTTCCAACCACTTCCAATGGACCTGTTTTTTCAACAGTGGATGTAACACTGTAGCCAAATCTGGTAGGAACTTCCCATAATAGTTCAAAAGACCCAAAAATGATCGAAGTTCAGTGACATTCTTGGGAGTGGGTGCCTTTCTGATTGCATCCAGCTTTCCCTTGGTTGGATGTAAATCATCTTTATTTGCTCTGTGCCCTAAGTGCTCCACTGAGTTTTGAAATAACTCACACTTGTGTGCAGTCACTCGTACTCTGTGCTTCTCTAGCCATTTGAAGACTTCATTCAATACATTATTATGGATTGGCCTGTTTGATGCTGAAATTAGTATGTCATCTAAATAACATACTACCCCTTCAATGCCTTGCAAAATCTGGTTCATCACTCTCTTGGAATCTGGCAGGGGCAGAAGACATTCCAAATGGTAGCCTATTAAATTGATAAAGGCCCAGATGAGTATTTATAGTCAAGAATGACTTGGACTCACCATCAAGTTGTAAGTAGACATTTGTGAGATCTAACTTTGAGAAGATCTGACCACCTGTCAGCGTTGTGAACAAATTTTCTACATTTGGCAATGTATTGGGGAGATTACCCGCTAGAACCTGGTTTACGGTTACTTTATAATCACCACACAATCTTACCTTACCATCGGACTTAGGTACAACAACAAAATCCATCTTAGAGATAAAGTTCTCAGTCTCTGGTCTTTTGAGTTCTTGCTCAACTCTCTCCTTTAGTGCATATGGAATGGGCGTGGCTTGCAGTAAACTGGTCTAGTGTCCTTCTGTACCCTGACACTCGCCTTGAAGCCTTGGATCGGACTGTCTGTTTCGCAGAACACCCTCGGATACTTTTTGATGACATCATCCTTCATTACAAGTCTTGTTTCAACATGAAAAATCTCATTCCAATCCAGCTTCAGTGATCCCAACCAATTTTTACCTAGGAAGGCAGGCTTGTCTCCTGCCACTACTAAGAGCGGCAAGCTCTGAAATTGATCCTTGTATTTACCGGTACGGTGATACGTCCATCCATAGGAATGTTCTCTCCTGAGTAGCCTTGCAGCTCTATCTTGGATTTCTCCAATGAGAAATGACGCAATTTGTCGAGATATAGCGATTCCGGTACTACGCTCATGGATGCACCAGTGTCAATTTCCATGGGTATCTTGGTTCCTGCAACATCTACTTGGATGATGATAATTTTCGAATCGCTGTTAGATACCCTCGTGCTACTGATGACATGTAGCCCTTCATCCTGTTGGTTTGCTTCCATGCTATATAGTCTCTGGAGATTTCTACTTATAGCCTTGAAAGTTGGTTTACTCTTCAATTGGCATGCCTTCGCAAGATGCCCAGTTTTCCTGCAGAAGAAACACTCTGCCTTCACATATGGACAACTTTGAGCACTGTGTTGTCCCAGGCACTGATATCATGACTTCAATGTATTGTTACCTGAGCCAGTTGCTGAGGCCTTGGTGCCCAACTGACTTTTACTTTTAACCTGCAGGCGATTTACCTCGGTTGTCTGATGACTGGAAATGATTCGAAATTCTAGGGAGTATTAGTCGGCCATATCCATTGACATAGCTGTCTGACAAGCTAAATCAAAAGTCAAGTTAGGAGTTGTTAACAACTTTTTTCTGATTGCTTCATTTTTCATCCCAGAAACAAAGTGGTCATGCTTTGCTCGGTCCTGAAATTTTCCGAAATGTCATTGAATGGATAGCTTTTTTAATGCTATAATGTATTCACTGATCGTGACCATCTTTAAAAAAGGGGGCAACTACAGGAGAATCTCCCTGCTATCAGCCACTGGGAAAGTTGTCGCTAGAGTTCTCCTCAACCGCCTTCTCCCTGTGGCCGAGGAGCTCCTCCCGGAATCACAGTGCGGATTTCGTCCCCTACGGAGCACAACAGACATGATCTTTGCAGCACGACATCTGCAGGAAAAATGCAGGAAGCAGCGTCAGCTCTTATTCATGGCCTTTTTCGATCTTACAAAGGCCTTTGACGCTGTCAACTGTGAGGGTCTATGGAGCGTCCTCCTCTGTTTCGGATGCCCCCAGAAGTTTGTCAACATCCTTCGCCTGCTCCACGACAACATGTAGGCCGTGATCCATACCAACGGATCCATTACAGACCCAATCCACATCCGGATGGGGGTCAAACAGGGCTGCGTCATCACTCCAGCCCTCTTCTCAATCTTCCTCGCCGCCATGCTCCACCTCACAGTCAACAAGCTCCCCGCTGGAGTGGAACTAAACTATTGAACCAATGAGAAGCTGTTTAACCTACGCCACCTCCAGGCCAGGTCCAAGATTACCCCATCCTCTGTGCTTGAGCTACAGTATGCGGACGACGCCTGTGTCTGCGCACATTCTGAGGCTGAACTCCAGGATATAGTCGATGTATTCACTGAGGCACATGAAAGCATGGACTTTACTCTTAACATCCGTTAAACAAAGATCCTCCACCAGCCTGTCATCGCCACACAGCACTGCCCCACAGTCATCAAGATTCACGGCATGGCCCTCGAAAACGTGGACCATTTCCCATACCTCGGGAGCCTCTTATCAACAAAAGCAGACATTGATGCGGAAATTCAACATCGCCTCCAGTGCGCCAGTGCAGCCTTCGGCCACCTGAGGAAAAGAGTGTTCGAAGACCAGGCCCTCAAATTTACCACCAAGCTCATGGTCTACAAGGTATTAGTAATACCCGCCCTCCTGTATGGCTCAGAGGCATGGACGATGTACAGAAGACACTCAAGTACTGGAGATATATCACCAACGATGTCTCCGCAAGATCCTGAAAATCTCCTGGGAGGACAGACGCACCAACATCAGTGTCTTCATCCAAGCTAACATCCCTAGCATGGAAGCACTGACCATACTCGATCAGCTTCACAGGGCAGGCCACATAGTTCGCGTGCCAGACATGAGACGCCCTAAGCAAATGCTCTATGCAGAGCTCCTTCACGGCAAAAATGAGCCAAAGGTGGGCAGCGGAGATGTTACAAGGACACCCTCAAAGCCTCCCTGGCAAAGTGCGACATCACCACTGACAACTGGGAGTCCCTGGCTGAAGACCGCCCTAGGTGGAGAAAGTGCATCCGGGAGGGCGTTGAGCTCTTCAAATCTCAACGCTGAGAGCGTGAAGAGGTCAAGCGCAGGCAGCAGAAGGAGCGTGCGGCAAACCAGTCCCACCCACCCCTTCCCTCAACGAATGTCTGTCCCATCTGTGACAGGGTCTGTGGCTCTCGTATTGGACTGTTCAGCCACCAAAGAACTCACTTCAGGAGTAGAAGCAAGTCTTCCTCGATTCTGAGGGACTGCCTATGTTGAAGATGATACTCTCATCAGTTAATTGATTTTGTGATCCAAAATGATAACATTCAGCAATTTCCAGGGGTTCAGGAGTAGTGCTGTTCTAACTTGCTTAGAATCTCCATAAGCGTGTCCTTTGGCTTGATGGGTACAAGCAAATTTTTCAGGGTTTCATGCACCTTGGGACCTGCTTCAGTCAGGAAAATAGCCCGTTTTCTTTCTAAAACCATCTGATTACTGTTTTCATCATCAGGGTCTTCGATGGTACTATTTGCTGTGAAAAACATTTCTAGCTGCTCCACATATGCTCCAAAAGTTTCTCAGTCGCATTGAAATGCACCCAAGTGCCATATTATTCCCATAGGTGCAGCCATCTGGAATCTTCCATTCAGCCAAGTGTGCTTATAATATACCTTGGACTTTTAGCTGTTCTTTAACACAAAGGATCTTTCTAGTCTCTCTGTTGATTGGCTGGAATTATCCACCAACAAAAATTTTAGCTCGGGTATCCAGAAATCCGATCCTTCTTCGCCAAATGTGGTATCTTCTCTACATCACAAACACACAGACTACAAGATGGCGCGACACAGGAATTTGTCAGGTGACTTATCACCTGATGCATTACCACAGTAGTCCACTAGATGGAGCTATATATTACAGCAGTGCTTCTGGCAAATCAGAGGACTTACTATTAACAAAGATCTGTGTCATACTGAGGGTATTATTTTCTACTACCTTGGAGTTATCTTTAGCTGGTCTGTCTCTGTGTAGAGTTAACAGATCAAATTAAAGAAAATATGCAGCTCCTGAATTCAGTCAGAATTTTCTAACTGGATTTGTTTCTCCTTTTTACAGATTTAAAAAAATATATATTTAGTTATGAGTTGTTGATTTACGCAAAGTACAATGTTTGAAGTTTGACGGGGACAGATCAAAACTTTTTATAACACAGCAAACCGTTGCTTTTATCCAGTCAATCCTATGAAGAAAATATTGCCGAAACTTTATCTGTTATAAATATGGGTTTGATGTAGATACCTTCTCGGGTTCAATGATATCAGTTAATCTCATAAGTGGATCCCATGCCCCTTATGTACAAGGGCGGGGAAGTCTGTGACAAGACGTAGGGCTTGAAGATGGGTATAGGGCCATATGTATAGTGTCATTTCAGGTTGATTAAGATCAGTTTCTGGTCCTGAAAGCTGATTGGTTAATAATATAGAAATTGCAGGTTTTGGGGGCATTCACTTGGTCAAGGGGACATGGAAATCATACATTCTTACAGAGACAAAACTAAATTATATAGGTAGAGAGATAGATTGAGTTGAACTGTTGGAGTGTTTTCAAAAGGAAATATTCACATAAAATATAAGAAGAATGAAATAAAGAAATGATCAACTAGAAAGGTACATGATTAACTTGGCTGGTCATTTATTGTCAACAGATGGTAATAAACTCACTTTCCCTCATTATCTGACTGGTGTTCGCTATGAAGAAAACAAATACAATATAATAAATAATGGGACTCTTAGTGATAGTGGGAGAGATACAGTGAGCCTGGCTACGAATTGTTTACTGTGAGAGCAACTCAGAACATGTTTCAGCTGAATTTACACTACGTTGTTGAGGGAGTCTCGCTCCTCTTTACTGCAAATTCTGGGCCTTGACCCTGGATTGACACGTATAACGTCTTGGTGCCAGTGTAAAATAACAACACTTCACACTGATGCTAGTGTTAGTCCACCCTCAGACTGACTTGTGCTTTGAAATTCTGAATGCACCTTGCGATAGTGCTTTTAAACAGTAACCTAACCAATAGAGAGTGATTTAAGTAGCTCCTTATGGGGTAAGAATTCATCTGGTTGCTTCATGTAGTGACACTACAAATCTGGTTGTGAAGATTTATTCTGTGAAGATTTCTTCTGTTTACCACTTCTCATGAAATGCAACAGATGTAATGAACAGAGGAAATCTTTACAAGTTGATTTATGGTGTTGCTACACATGTTGACCAGGGGAATTTTTGCCTTCATAATTTTCCCTTGACTTTATTTTCTGAGATTTAAAAAAAAAATTTTCATTTCCAAACTTTGGTCATTTATTTTCTTTGTTTGTCTGCGTTCTCTTCCAGTGAGACTGTTTTGTTGGTTGATGTAGACTGTGGGAGCTTATTAACCTTCTTTGGAGGGATTAATTATTGAGCTATGAATAATGGATGACTTTACGTTTGAGAACACAGATTAAAACAAGGTTTTAGTTGAGAGAGGCTGTGAATTGTTTAAAAAAAACAAGACGTGTGATACACTGATAGTAATGCGGTATGTTTCCAGTAAACCAGTGCTGGAACTATAACTTTGCACTCGGAGCTCTCTCTACCTTCCGCTCAGATAAATCTGCCTGAAATGGCCCCGAAAATACTTTTCTGAAATACTTTCCATCTCCAGGGACACCCTGGCTCGAATATAATAAATTCCCCAGTTGCCGAGATGGAATTTGAACTCATGTCTCCGAATCATTAGTCCAGACCTCTGGATTACTAGTCCAGTAACATTACCACTATGCTACCAAAAGTTAATGTCAGAAGTGGGATTTGAACCCATGCCCCAAGAAAGGGAACAGAATACACCAACCTTTGGTAAGATAAGGATTACAGTCCTTGAGTCTGGCACCTTAGACCACTCGGCCATCCTGACAATGGTCCCCAATGGCTCTACAAACCTGTGAGCACACTCACAGGTGCATATATTACGTGCGTGTTATATGATCTTCCCATTTGTAGCTCAAAATTAATGTTGTGGTCCTATGTATGCCATAGGATCCTAATTTGCATATTACAAGTGGCCTCCCACCTGAAATGGAAGGTGATCTGACTGCCCATCTCGGAACCTTACCCAAGATGGCGGTGACCTGAGCGCCAGTGTAAACAAGGTGTTAAGTGACTCAATGCCATTTTCAGGCTACTACCAGGCTGCATCTGCCAGATGGAGGGGTGGCCAATATGTTTGCGATTCAGCCAGATAGATTCAGAATGTCTCAAGTTTGATTCTGATATGTACTAATTTAGCTTATCTCAGCTGGGGACTTGGCTCACCTGATTCATGGAGTGGAAAAGCTTTCCCATCCCGAATCACAGCTGCTACTCTTGCTGGGCTGCATGACTGCGACTGTGCTGACACGTCGAGAAAGCTGTTTGGTTGTGATGCTGGAGGGAGTGCCAGCACCCATGGAATCATAGTCCAGAAATGGTGACTTATGACAAATAATCTATCTAATTCAGGAGAAACTCCTTTACCCAGAGTGGTGAGAATGTGGAAATCGCCACCACAGGGAGTAGTTGAGGTGATTGCGGACCTGGCTCGAGGGGATCGACTTCCTATCCTATAAGCTAGATAAGTACATGAGGGAGAAAGGAATCGAAGGCGAGAATTAGATGACATAGGGTAGGAGGAGGCGCGTGTGGAACATAAAATCTAGCATGGACCAGTTAGGCCGAATGACCTGTTCCTGTGCTGTAAATTCAATACAATTCAATCTGAAACAGCTAAACTAATGCTTCACCTCCAATGCCATTTAATGTTTGAGTTTTACGTCTCTGTAACATACAACTGGAAAAAGACTGCAGAAGACTAAAGCAGTGATGGTGGTATTGTATATACGTGGGGAGGGGCGCAGAGAAATGTGTGGATGTGTGACAGTTGGCATAAGGGAGAACACAATGATGAAGACAGGTGCTACCTATGTGCAACCTGGTTGGTTGGATGCTTTTCAATGCATTCTACCCTCCCTCTTACATCACCACTATCAGCATAGTTTAGAGTAAAGATAATACATTTCCACAGAAAAGCAGAGATTACCTGACAGAGATCTCCAATATTATGAAGAGAAATGTATTGTGATGGGTAATTTCCATTGGTCTCTTTGTTCAGGGAGACCGAGCGATTTAACAATAAGATTCTGTTTCTACGTTACAACAGTGACTACACTTTAAAATACTTCACCGGCTGTAAAGTGCTTTAGGATATCCCTGAGATCATGAAAGAAGCTGTATAACTGCAAGTCTTAGGTTGAAGGTTTCTGTGGCTCTCACACTATGGTTTCGATATTAATGCGAAGGTGGCTTCTGAGTGGGGTTGGGGGTGGTAGGTGGGATTGCGTGGGCGAAACCCAAGGTCAAATCAGCACATCGGATTCTCCAATTTCAGCTTGATTAAGGCAATAAACTTTGACTTCCGGGATTCTCATCTTCAAGCTGTGCTGCAGGTGTGAAGCACACTCGTATGATGTGATCTTAACTCTATTTAAAGGGACAATGTAGAAATGGAGCCAGGATGTTTAATGATGCATCCCTGGAATTACTGCTAGATGTAGTCAGGAACAGGAGGGTCATACTTTTCTCCAGTAATGGGAGGAAGAAACCTGAAGCTCTTGGCAAGAAGGAGCGGTTGAAGGTCGCTGAGGAGGCGAACAACAGGAGCGTTGTGCCCAGATCTTAAAGGCAATGTAGGAAGCATTTTAATGAGCTAACTAGGCCAGGAATAGAAGGTATACTTGCTGATTCACCGACATCCTGCGATTGAAGCGTCACCCCTTTCACTCTGTCTTGCCAAACGTCCTCCATCACATCATGCCTCACATCTAATCAACATCCAGCACCACACAGCCTTCACTTTCTATGGAAGTCATCACTTCCCCATTTATCCACTCGCCCCAATCCTCATGCAATGTGATGCATGTGTTTCATTGTCATCCTCACCAAATGCATTGCATCCATTGGGCGAATACCACAGCTTCACTCACCTGCAGGTCAATTTTTTGGCACCTTGTCGGCGAAGAAAGCACCAAACACAAGGGAGAGGGCGATGACTGGAGGTGGCCCACCACAAATAGTCCAGCTCACAGATGCACAGGAAGATGCCATGGAGTTAAGTGATATATCTGTGTCCCACTCAATTGGAGATGGAGAGCCAGGGAACTCGCAGATAGCTGATGATAGAATTACAAATATCTCTGACACACATGCAAACATTATTTCATCAATGACTGAACTATGAGAAGACTGAGGGGGCGAAATTGCCTCACGCTGGGTTTGGGGTGCAGAATTTGATTTATCTGATTTTTTTTAACACCTGGCAGTAGAAAGACACATGGGCCCTGGAATTGGGCTCGTTACCTGAAGAAAAGATGCTGGTGCTCTCTGGCTCTTGGGGCCACCATTGTCGGGCTGACTCCAGAGTCGGCTGACAATTAAATTAAGATGGCGCTCGGCCCTCCCCTTTAAGGGATGTCGCAGCTCCCCACAAAGTTGTCGGTGGCATCGCCCGGCACCGACCACGCTCCCACGGGGCACAAAGAGGTTGGCGCAGAGCGCTAAGAGGTCAGCAAGAACGGTGATGACATCATCGCTGTGCGCACCGCCACCCGATGCGTCAATGGGGGAGCACGGTGCAAAGCGGTTTTCGCCTGCAGCATCCCGGGGCAATTCTGGCCAAGTTGCTTCCGTCGCTGCCCCCAGGTGCAAACCACTTTTTGCCCTGTTAGCGCTGGCTGGAGATGCAAACGGAACTTGCGCAAAGGGGCAATTTTGGCCCCTGAATATCGTGATTATCAAAATCATTACTTTTCCATGACTGGGTACATTTTCTATCCTTGGTTCAGCTGCTGGACTGTGGCCTTTTCTGGAGTGTTCCCTGCCTGACTTCTGGGCTTCCAGATGGGGAATCTGTTAAAACAAACACACGGCATGGGGTTAAAACTCCATCACGTTCTGGGAAAACTGGACTTCCAGGTTTCAAGACCATCAATCATCCAACCACCCCCAACCACCCTGCCTGCTTCGAAACCCAACCCCAGTAAATATCATGGCCAAGAACACCCTGCTAAACATTTGCCAGAGAGACCTGACAAAGCAACTGTAAGAACTGAGCAGTTGTTATGTTTGGGCTTTCAGAGGATGATCGACCACCGCGAAATGCACCTGCAGCTCACCTCCTTTTCACTGGTCAGTTTCCCGGCTGTCGGGAAACTCACGCGGGTCATGTTCAATCTGAACGAAAGTTAAAATCCTGTGACAAGGCCCACATTTGCATTCCATTTTCACCTTAAATGCTATCTTCCTTGACCACCCCCCTGCGCTGATGCTCGTGCCCATCCCGGCGAGCATGTTGCTCACAGGCAGCCACTCAGTGAAACCTGGAAGTTACTGCATTGGAGCCAGCGTACGGTCGCGATTATTTTTTCTCTGCATTTAACTACACCTGCATCTAACTGCACCCTTTACTAAGCTTGCTGAGGTAGCTAGTTTCTTTTTGGATGGGGGGAAGCAAGAAACATTATGTGTGTAATGAGCTGACCCACGGTAAATAATATTTTATTGAAATTATTTTAAATTTAGAATGGATTAAATGTGCCATTTACTCATTATAGCTGCCTTCCTGCATGGGCTGTTGTGTCAGCTGTGGCTCAGTGGGTAGCACTCTCACCTCTGAGTCAGAAGGTAGTGGGTTCAAGTCCTACTCCAGGGACTTGAACACAAAAAAATCTAGACTGACACTCCAGTGCAGTGTCAAGGTAGTGCTGCATTATTTGGAGGTGCTAGCTTTCAGATGAGATGTTATAACAAGGCCCTGTCTGCTCTCTCAAGTGGACATAAAAGATCTGATGGCACTTTCCAAGTCTTTCTTTTTTTTATTGACAACGCAGAGACAAATGACAGATCTTAAGGGCACCAATTTTCTTCCTATAATGTGCTCATTTTTCCTTGCTGTTGTTTTACCAGATAGATGTTGAGCAAACAGTCTTAAAAGATTAAAACAAACCAGCCAGAACAGAAACTAACATTCAGCACTTATAGCAATAAATCTATATGTTTTCTTGTAATTTTTAGCTCCAAAATTTGATTTGCAAAAATGGATGGTGCCTTCTCAAACTAAAGGCTAGATTTTCTGATCCTTTGCACTCAGGGTTTCGCCCTGGAGCGGAATGAAAGTCGGGGATGAGGTCTCCAGCGCCCTGCCGCGATCCTCCGGTCGGGTTTTGCCGTGTCGCTGAGCAGCACCACCAGGAAGAGCTGCGCCGGGCATGCAACGCCCCTGGTTGTGACACCGGCGTGAGTTTTGAGTCTTGCCCAACCTGTCTGCTTGGAAGTGCGCCCGCAGTGACCGCATGGCAAGTGCTTTATGGTTTAAATTTTTGTGCGAGTTGTGTTGTGGTGACGTGGGCAATGTTTTCGGAATGTTTCTTTTTTTAGGTTCCCCCCCCCCCCAGGGCTCTCTAGGAATGCTCCCAGCCTGAGAGTACATCCTTGCTCCAAGAGAGATGTACAACGCCTGATGAAGGGCCCAGATGTCCAAACTTACATACTAAAGCGCAAACTATTCTCGGCCGCTAGTATTCCTGCCCCGCCACCATTATCGTCCCGAAAATAGAAAAGCTGAAAATCCATACAGTCTGTCCTGACATGCTGCTGATTTCTGTGCCGATAATTTACCTTGGTAGGAAGTTCTCTGGTCAACCCAGGTTCCTGGGCCAGCCAGGAGCAGTGTGAGTTATAAAGCTAATATTATTAAGCAGGAACACTCTGCCTGATTCAATTCAAGGTTTCCCCTTTGGATTTTACAACTGCAAAGAAAAACTAATTTAGTTCAATTTACTTTTACAATTGAAACCAAATCAAATTGAATGTGATGAC
The DNA here is from genome assembly GCF_044704955.1 of Pristiophorus japonicus. Classification (NCBI taxonomy): domain Eukaryota; kingdom Metazoa; phylum Chordata; class Chondrichthyes; family Pristiophoridae; genus Pristiophorus; species Pristiophorus japonicus. The sequence continues at coordinate 85,087,991 of NC_091993.1, forward strand.
CAGGAAGACCTGAAAATACAGCAGGGTATGTATTGCCATAAATAAAAAAGAAAGTGCTCTCCTGCTCGTTCAGTTAGTCAGTGCACTGCCTGGACTGGAACAGAGCCACGTACACTAGACAGGTCTGAAGTTCGGTCCCTGGTTGGTGCTGAGTTTGCTGGTTTCAGCCAAGGCAGCACTAGGGCTGGTACAATTGACTTCAGCACCCCTGGGCGAACAAGGGGAAACATTGACTTGAATGCTATCTAATCACTACTGTGACACCCAGCTCTACCTTACTGTGATATTTTCTTACAATATCACTAACAAACACACTCTTCAAGATGGCTCTTACACAGAAACTGTCATCATGTGACTTTGCCACATGACCCTTTTATTATTTATATCAGAAGTTGCAGTACATCAGTAGTCCACTAGGGAGAGCTCTATTACACTCACCATCACTTCTCTCAACTTCTCCATTGTCACTAGATTGTCAGACTAGTTGTCTGGCATCCAGTTCAGGATGAGCAGAAATTTCCTCCAATTAAATATTGGGAAGACTGAAGCCTTTTTAAACATGAAATCATGTTTAACTAACTTACTGGAATTCTTTGAGGATATAACGAGCATGGTGGATAGAGGTGTACCGATGGATGTGGTGTATTTAGATTTCCAAAATGCATTCGATAAGGTGCCACACAAAAGGTTACTACAGAAGATGGAGGTACGCAGAGTCAGAGGAAATGTATTAGCATGGATAGAGAATTGGCTGGCGAACAGAAAGCAGAGAATCGGGATAAATGGGTCCTTTTCCGGTTGGAAATCAGTGGTTAGTGGTGTGCCACAGGGATCAGTGCTGGGACCACAACTGTTTACAATATACATAGATGACCTAGAGGAGGGGACAGAGTGTAGTGCAACAAAATTTGCAGATGACACTAAGATTAGTGGGAAAGCGGGTTGTGTAGAGGACTCAGAGAGGCTACAAGGAGATTTGGATAGGTTAAGCGAATGGGCTAAGGTTTGGCAGATGGAATACAATGTCGGAAAGTTTGAGGTCATCCACCTTGGGAAAAAAAACAGTAAAAGGGAATATTATTTGAATGGGGAGAAATTACAACATGCTGTGGTGCAGAGGGACCTGGGGGTCCTTGTGCATGAAACTCTTTTAGAGTCTACCTGCAAAAACATAAAACATTAAATCGTGCCACCCGACCTGGGTGACACACCAGACATTTACAAGGCCCTTTTTTTCCTTTTTTTGTTTTTTTTTTGAGTTTTTCTTTTTCTTTTTTGTTTTTTTTTGGGCACTAAAATCACAATTTTCCAGTGCCCCCTATAAAAGGGAAGGGGACACTAAAAGCACCGGCATTTAAAACAAATTAAACTTTAAAACGTAAAATCAAATTAAAATTTGGTTGCCGGGCGTGATGATGCACTCCAGTCCCTCCGGTGCCCACCTCTCGCTCCATCTCCAAGGACACCCTGGACTGGATGTAAGAGCGGAAGAGAGGCAGGCAGTCAGGTTGAACGACCCCCTCGACCGCCCGCTGCCTGGACCGGCTGATGGCACCCTTGGCCGTGCCCAGGAGCAGTCCTCCTTGTGCATGAATCCCAAAAGGTTAGTTTGCAGGTGCAGCAGTTAATCGGGAAGGCAAATGGAATGTTGGCCTTCATTGCGAAAGGGATGCAGTACAAAAGCAGGGAGGTGTTGCTGCAACTGTATAAGGTATTGGTAAGGCCGCACCTGGAGTACTGCGTTTGGTCACCTTAAGGAAGGATATACTAGCTTTGGAAGGGGTACAGAGACGATTCACTAGGCTGATTCGAGAAATGAGGGGGTTAACTTATGATGATAGATTGAGTAGACTGGGTCTTTACTCCTTGGAGTTCAGAAGGATGAGGGGTGATCTTATAGAAACATTTAAAATCATGAAAGGGATAGACAAGATAGAGGCAGAGAGGTTGTTTCCATTGGTGGGGGAGACTAGAACTAGGGGGCACAGCCTCAAAATACGGAGGAGCCAATTTAAAACCGAGTTGAGAAAGAATTTCTTCTCACAGAGGGTTGTGAATCTGTGGAATTCTCTGCCCAAGGAAACAGTTGAGGCTGGCTCATTGAATGTTTTCAAGTCAAAGATAGATAGATTTTTAAGCAATAAGGGAATTAAGGGTTACGGGGAGAGGGCGGGTAAGTGGAGCTGAGTCCACGACCAGATCAGCCATGATCTTATTGAATGGCGGAGCAGGCTCGAGGGGCTAGATGGCCTACTCCTGTTCCTAATTCTTATGTTCTTATGTTCTTATGTTCTTTGCTGGAATTTTCTTCACCTGGGTGGGTCAGATGCAGGTGGGAATTACAGTCTCTGTCACAGGTGGGACAGACAGTTGTTGAAGGAAAGGGTGGGTGGGGAGTCTGGTTTGCCGCACACTCCTTCTGCAGCCTGCGCTTGATTTCTGCATGCTCTCGGCGACAAGACTCGAGGTGCTCAGCGCCCTCCCGGATGCTCTTCCTCCACTGAGGACGGTCTTTGGCCAGGGACTCCCAGGTGTCGGTGGGGATGTTGCATTTTATCAAGGAGGCTTTGAGGGTGTTCTTGAAACATTTCCTCTGCCCACCTGGGGCTCGCTTGCCGTGTAGGAGATCCGAGTAGAGCGCTTGCTTTGGGAGTCTTATGTCAGGCATGCAAATAATGTGGCCCGCCCAACTGAGCTGGTCGAGTGTGGTCAGTGCTTCGATGCTGGGGATGTTGGCCTGATCGACGACACTAACGTTGGTGCGTCTGTCCTCCCAGGGGATTTGCAGGATCTTGCGGAGTCATCGTTAATGGTATTTGTCCAGCGATTTGAGTTGTCTACTGGATATGGTCCACGTCTCTGAGCCATACAAGAGGGCGGGTATCACTACAGCCCTGTAGACCATAAGCTTGGTGCCAGATTTGAGAGTCTGATCTTTGAACACTCTCTTCCTCAGGCGGCCGAAGGATGCGCTGGCACACTGGAGGCGGTGTTGAACCTCGTCGTCGATGTCCGTCCTTGCTGATAATAGGCTCCTGAGGTATGGAAAGTGGTCCACGTTGTCCAGGGCCATGCCATGGATCTTGAATACTGGGGGGCAGTGCTGAGTGGCGGGGTAGGTTGGTGGAGGACCTTTGTCTTATGGATGTTTAGTGTAAGGCCCATGCTTTCATACGCCACAGTGAAGATGTTGACTATGATTTGGAGTTCAACCTCTGAATGTGCGCGGCGTCTGCACGAGGTAGAAAAGGCCATTCGTCAGCTCAAGAACAACAAGGCATCAGGAGTGGATGGAATCCTCGCTGAGGCACTAAAGTATGGAGGAGAGGCACTATTGGCACGAATGCATGACCTCCTCTCTCATCTGAAAGGAGGAGAGTATGCTGGGAGATCTCAGAGTTGCAGTAATTGTGACCATCTTTAAAAAAGGGGACATGTCCGACTACGGTAATTACAGAGGAATCTCCCTGTTATCAGCCACTGGGAAGGTCATCGCTAGAATCCTCCTCAACCGCCCTGTGGCTGAGGAGCTCCTCCCGGAGTCACAGTGCGGATTCCGTCCACTACAGGGTGCAACGGACAGATCTTTATGGCGCGACAACTGCAAGAGAAATGCAGGGAACAGCACCAACCCCTGTACATGGCCTTCTTTGACCTTACAAAGGCCTTTGACACTGTTAACCGCGAGGGACTATGGAGCGTCCTCCTCCGTTTCAGTTGCCCCCAAAAGTTTGTCGCCATCCTCCGCCTGCTCCACGATGATATGCAAGCCGTGATCCTGACCAACGGATCTACCACAGACCCAATCCACGTCCGGACCGGGGTCAAGCAGGACTGCGTGATTGTGCCAACCCTCTTCTCGACCTTCCTCACTGCAATGCTCCACCTCACACTCAACAAGTTCCCCGCTGGAGTGGAATAAAGTACAGAACCAGTGGGAACATGTTCAACCTTCATCGTTTACAGGCCAGATCCAAGACTGTCCCATCCTCTGCTGCAAACAATTCCACAGATGACTGCACAAAGACAGAGGGCTGCACCCAGGTTCTCCGATGACTCCCTCTAGATGCTGGTGGAGGGAGTCAGAGCATTCAGGAAGGTCAGCTTCCCTTTGACTGGGTGGAAGAGACCTCCCCAGGAGATTGCAGAGGAGGTCAACGGTAGGGATGTTGTCAGGAGTGTAGTGCTGTAAACGTTTCAATAATTTCATTAGATTAGGAAACGTTAGTACAAGGCCACACTCAACTTCATGTTGCTGTGCTTCTCATCACATCCCCATCACACTGCCTACCCAAACTTACTTCTGCACATCCTTACTCACACCAATGTACCTTGCACGTCCACCCATTACTTTCTCTTTATCTACAATATCACATCCTCATCTGACAGGCCACCTCTCACACTCACTCTCATCCTAATGCAACTAACAATACACAAGGAGATCACTTGGCATTGATAGTCGACTCCATCGTAGACTCCCTCTTAAGGTGTAACCCATCTATTGCTTACACTCATTCCATCATTCTCACTCAACCTTCACTTCTTTCCCTCCTTGAAGGAAAAGAGCATCCACAATAAGAGGGAGAGGGAGAGAACTGGAGGTGGCCCTTGTAATACAGAGCTCCACCTGGTAGACTACTGCTCCACCTAGTGGACTATTGTGGTAGTGCAACTACTGGTGTAAATACACATTTGTGATTCCTTAACATGAAAAGGTATAATTACATTTAACTTGAATCAACTTAAACTTTAACTGTCACCAAGGTAATGCACATCATTGATGTATGACCTGCACACCCAGTAGTGTTGTAGCTTTGTAAATAACAACAACGTTCTTTCAAGCAAAGCGCTCATTTATGAGTTGCTGACATAAGAGTCTTGCAGCTATGTATCCACCACGGGCCCTTGCCTGTGATCTGGAAGGGGCGGGGGCATGGTTTCGTCATCAGCCTGATTTTCTGGCCCGAGGTCAGCATCCACCTCCTTGTCCTCCTCTTCCTCTCTCTCCTGAGGTGGACCGTCAGTCCCTTCTGGCAATTCATGTCCCCTCCTGATAGCCAAGTTGTGCAGCATGCAGCACACCACCACGAATTGAGCTATCTGCTCAGGATGGTATTGGAGCTCACCTCCTGAGTGGTCTAGGCATCTAAAGCGCTGCTTAAGCACTCCAATGGTTTTCTCGATGATATTGCGAGTGGATCTGTGGCTCTCGTTGTATCGCTTCTCGGCTTCGGTGTGGGTGTCACGCAGGAGTTCATATCCTTTGTCACCAAGCATCCAGCATTGACCTTGTGGCTGACTGGTAAACATGTCAGATACAGCGCTCTCACACAGGATGTGAGCATCATGGATGCTGCCCGGAAATTTAGCATTTACTGCCATAATAATTTGTTGGTTGTCGACAATGAGTTGCACATTCAGGGAATGGAATACCTTGCGGTTCCTAAAAACCTCTGTATCCTGAAAAGGTGCCTGCAACGCGATGTGCGTACCGTCTATTGCTCCCTGCACCTTGGGGAAGTTAGCAATTCGGTAGAATCCTAAAGCCCTCTCAGCCTGAGCCTCCCTGGTCATAGGGAAGCTGATAAAGTCCATCCTGCATGCATAAAGGGCTTCAGTGACCTGTCTAATGCAGCAATGTGTGCCATGCTGAGATATAGCGCAAATGTCGCTAGCTGAGGCCTGAAAGGAACCCGACGCGTAGAACGAAAATGCCGCGGTGACCTTGACCTCGATGGACAGTGCGATCGTGATGGTGCTGGCAGGCTGCAGATCTCCCCTGATGAGCTGGCATATCTCACTGATAACCTCCTTGTAGAAGCGCAGTCTCCTAAGGTGTCAGACAAGTTGAGGTAAGACTGATTCTCCCTGTAAATGTGGGGTGTGTATGGTCTCGTCCTCCTCATCAGTCTGGCACGTCTTACATTGGGCACATAATGCAGTCAAATGTACCTTCAGCCATCTCACGTCTGCAACATGTGCGTGGTCATCAAGACAGGCTGTGAAATGACCAGCCCCATTCCAATAACTATCAGTATTACACCGATTGTTCACAAACAATAAATGTCCCCACTAAGACACCTAAAGTAAATTGTAATCATCTACAGTACGAAAAGATGTTTGTTCAGATGTTCATATCACCTTAAAAGATCTCCAGAGTACATCCAAAGTTGAAGCAGAGCAGCTGTTTAAATGATGCGACCTGCGATTTAGAAAATTGCGTCCATACCGCTGTGATTAGGTCAGGTCAGTTCAACTGTTTCACAGCGGTATTTTGGGCGAGCGATATTGTCGGGGAGATGTGTGTGAGGTGCCGAAAGTAACACTGGGTGATTTTCTGGGCATTAATTTTGGCTAATGTGCTCTTTACGACAAAAAACAGTGGCCGGGTGGTATTATTTTTAATCGGCATTATGTACATGCCAAAAGTAACGCTCGGCGATAAATGACCTAGAAATGGTCGTTACTTTCCGTTTTGTGGCTAAATGGGCGATCTATGGGCGTTACACCTCATTTCAGCATTAAAATGGACGTTAAGTGGGTGGTATGCATGCAAAAATAATGGAAAATCTAGCCCACAGAGTACATCGTTAGTCAGTGTACAACATGTCAATCGGTAAGCAAGAAACCACCATCAGTACCATTACAGCCATGGAAATGGCTTCCCAGGGTGTGGCAAAGGTTACATGTAGATTTGGCTGTGCTAGAAGGACAGCAATTGTTCATTGTGATTGATAGTCATTCAAAGTGGGTAGAGGTGTTTCTGATGCAGAAAATAACAACAATAAAACAATAGACAATTTGCGAAGATTGTTTTCTTCATATGACCTCTCAAAAGAAAGTGTGTCTGATGATGGGCCGCAATTTTGTTCAGAAGAATTTGTACAGTTCACGGTCAGAAAAGTTGTGAAACATTACAAGGTTCCACTGTACCACCCTGCTTCAAATGGTGCAGCAGGATACACAGTGCAAATTGTAAAACTTGCCCCCATCAAGCAAATGTTGGATCCAAATCCAAGAAAACGGCGTTGTCATTGGACAACAAACTAGCAAATTTTCTAATTACTTATAATACTCCTGATACAACTACTGGTAGAACACCAGCAGAGTTGTTTCTCAAACGACAGCCACAAACCAGGTTCTTATTGTTAAACTTGGCACAGTCAGTAGAAGAGAAACAATTAAGACAGATAGAGAATCATGATGGAGGTACAATAAGAGAGATAAGTGTGAAATTGAATCAGAAGGTTAGAGCGAACATCCATCACCATAAATGGTTAAAGTGGTTACCAGGAAGATTAGTGAAGATATCTGGCCCTCGCATATATTTGATCAAGATGTTTGATCATGGACAAGTTAGGTTTGTTCAGATTGATCATATTTTACCTACAGATGTGGAAGGAGTTGAAAGTTGGAATAATTTGATTATTTTTGATGAGTCAGATAATCTTGTTATAAGTAGAATACCAGTAGCAAATCGTACATTAGATGTACTAGCAACAAGTCCAGAGGAAGTACAAGAGAGGTTGAGAGGAGACCTTATTGAGGTGTACAAAATATTGAAGGGCCTGGACATAATGGATAGTAAGGGCCTATTTCCATAGGTGGAGGAGTCTATTAGGAGAGGGCATAGTTGTAAGGTGGTTGGTGGAAGGTTTAGAGGGGATTTGAGCGGGGGGGGGGGCTTCTTTACGCAGAGGGTTGTGGGGATCTGGAACTCGCTGCCTGGAAAAATGGTGGATGCAGAAACCCTCACCACTTTTTAGAGATGTTTGGATGAGCACTTAAAGTGCCGTAACCTGCAGAGTTATGGACCTAGAGCTTTTAATTGGATGACCTTTTGTTGAACGGCACAGATATAATGGTATATAGAATATAGTCAGGGTGATCTCCTGGGCTAGTTTTGATCGCCTGGATGGGTTGGAGAGGAATTTTCCCAGATTCTTTCTCCCTAAATTGGCCTGGGTTTTTATCTGGTTTTTGCCTCTCCCAGGAGATCACATGGCTCCGGTTGGGGTGGAGTGTAAAATGTTTCAGTATAAGGGGTGTCGCAGTTGTATGAGGCGGACTGGTTGGGCTGGTGCTCTTTGCCTTTCTGTCATTGTTCATAGGTTTATATGTAACCTTTAGGGGTTGCTGACCAAGGGCCGTGTGGCTCTTTGTCGGCCGGCAAGGATATGATGGGCCAAAATGGCCTCCTTCTGCGCTGTAAATTTCTACGTTTCGCCATGTTTCTAAATTTAAATCTGAGTCTGAGTCGAGCAGACAAACAATTTGAAGTTGTGGAGAGTCAAAATGTAGATCAAGGGTTTCCCTTGGAGGAAAACTCTCCTCAGGCTCAGCCTAGAATGAGTCTAATTTGACACCAAGTTTGGAAAGTTCTGTTCGAGAAGGTATCCTCTTCAAAACAGAAAACCAGTAGTTAAGTTTGATTTGTAAATATGGCAAAATAAGTCCAAATCGTTTGTTGTGAATTACCATGCAAGTTTTTATGATGATTATTTTGTTATGATTACTTCTTCATTAAGGAGGGAGAAGTGTAATATAGCGCTCCCCCTAGTGGACTGCTGTGCTAATGCAACTACTGGTGTAAATACAATAAAAGTGATATGATGCATTGGATCCATCTTGTAGAATGTATGTGTTAGTGATGTCGTAAAGAATATATCACAGCCTTCCATCATTGGCCATAGGAAGCTGCCATAGAAATATCTCGAGTTGCCAAGCAGCTGGAGGTGGGAGACGGAGAGAGAGTGGGACATCTCAGCACCTGGTGACAGAATCACATTTCATACAGCTATATGGTATATATCAGTCGAGGGACTGATGTTAGCAGCCATTGCATGGTCTTCACGTGCATTATAGTACCTTTACCCATTCTTATATTTAACGCATCCCTTTACTCTCCCACAGGTCCATCAAGAGCCACCCATTGTCCAGGAGGAAGAGGAAGATGACTCCTCAGAAGAGCCTCCAGCCGCTGAGGGCGCGCAGTCACCAGACATAAGCACACCCAGCACCAGCGCAGATATACACACCTGGGTGGGTTCTATGCGAGACAGGGTAGTGTTGGCACCTGGTGTTTCACAACTCACAAGTGAGCAAAAGCAGATAGTGGAGACAGGGACAGCAGTGGAGACTCCTTGACGGAGGTGGAAAATGCTCCCAGCTCTGCTCGGCTGCATGCAGAAACTGAGCCTTGGGGGCCATCAAGAAAGAGGGCTTTCCTGAGGGTGCAGGAAAAACTGCAGGAGGCTTTGACAGGTTTTACGAGCGCAATGTCTGCAAATATGCAGAGAATGGCAGAGTCCATCTCCAACATGGGCACCCACCACTGTGTCACAGTCAATGATGACTGTAGGCTCTTCCATGTAAAGAATGGCCACGTGCATGGAGCAGCTAATGAGCACATGGTATTTTTGGAGAATAGATGGCAGAGGCTCATAGCCCTCTTCTCTAGGAGGGATGTAAATGTAGACTGGAGTTTCCAGCTCCTTGCTAGCAGGGAAGTGCAGGTGGCCCATGAGAGAACATAAGAATTAGGAGCAGGAGTAGGCCATTTGGCCCCTCAAGCCTACTCCGCCATTCACTAATATCATGGCTGGTCTGAGGGATGATGGTGAGAGGGGACATGGAAGTTGGGGCTCCTCTCAAAGCGCTTCCACTTCTCCCCCATTGCTACCCTCTCAGTAAGAGCCCCCAGATGCCTCCTCAGACTGAGATGACTGAGTCTACTCCTGCAGGAGGAGCAGACTTTGGCGGGGTCCTCAGAGGCTTGAAAAAAAAGCAGAGAATGTCTGCCAAGAGTGTCTAAGCATTCGCAGCAGGGAAGTGAGGAGGCTGCCTCTACCTCTGCTGAAGCCACCAGGGTAGCACCTCACAGAAGCACGCATAAGAGAAAGATGTCACACAGGTAGATTCACAACGGTAGCCACTTGGAGGTTTTATTTAATGATTATGTAAAGTTTCAGTTAATGTGCTGTCAAACATAGAAATCTTTATTTTCACCACTTTCTGGTCTTGGACAAAATTGTGTGCAACTTTGGAAGTGACTTAGTGAGTTGCAGTGAATGGTGAGACATAACAGTACCTCCAGCAGTGGTGGTATGAAAGGAATGGCTTGGTGATTCTAGGGATCCTTTATGGTGTTGCTGTGGGGTGGCGTCTTCCTATTGCAGCACGTGGCAGCCATATGGGTGTACAGAATAAAGTTATCTAAATCTGGCCACAGTGAGGCCATCCCTGGTGTCCTGGGCAGTATTGTGCACGGGTGCTGGTGGGATCTGGCCTGCTGATTCCTCCAGCTCCTCCTGCTCCTCCTTGTCTTCCAGCTGATGCTCCTTCTGCTCCTTGTCCTCCTCCTCTGAAGAGGCTGTGCACTCAATGCCTTGCTCCTCATGCTGCGCTAATCCTTGCTGTTGCGTTAAGTTGTGCAAGACATGGCAGACCCTGGCTGGTGTGTATTGCAGGGCTCCTCCAAATGTGCCAAGACATCTGAAGTGCATTTTGAGCATGTCTATTGTCTGCTCTATGACACATCTTGTGGAAATGTGGCTTTTATTATATCTCTTCTCTTCCTCAGTACTTGGCTTCCTCAAGGGTGTCATGAGCCACATCTTCAGTAGATAGCCCTTGTCTCTAAGCAGCCAGCTGGAAAGTCTGTTTGATGGTGTGGAGAGCTGAGGCATGGCAGCTGCCAGGGACTTTGACGCACACATGCATGATGATCTTCCTATGGTTGCAGACCAGCTGAACATTGAAGGACTGGAAGCCCTTGCGGTTGACAAACACTCCTGGGTGATGATAGGATGCACTGATGGCCACATGTGATGATGCCCTACACCCGTAGGAAGCCAGCCAGAGCTGCAAAGCTGAGTGCTCGCTCAGTAACACTGGTTTCATCAGTGGCAAAGTTGATATAATTGGCTGACTTGTCAAAGAAGGCATCAATGACCTGTGTGATGCATCTGTGGGTAGCCGACTGCGAGATGCCGCAAATGTCTGCTGCAGATCCCTGGAAGGAGCCAGAGGCGAAGAAGTTGAGGGTGCTGGTGACTTTGACAGCCACTGTTAAGGCAAGTCCACTTGGTCCTCTGGGCTGCAGGTCTTGCTCCAGCAATGTGCAAATGTCTGTGATGACCTGGCAAGATAGCCTGAACCTCCTTTGGCACTGGTGCTCAGTCATGTTGAGGAAGCTCATCCTCTGCCTGTATACCTTGTGTTGGGGCATCGCCTCCTGCGCAGCGCAGCCCTGTGCTGATCCCCTCTTGATCAGCTGTGAGGTGGGAGCTTTTGAAGTACATTTCATGCTGTCAACTAATCAGCTGGACCAATGGCCACTCAACTCCCGCCTCAGGTTGACAGACGTGATTCCCGAGCTGTGTGATTCCCACTGTCATCCAGGGAAATTTGAAAGGTAGCATTAAAAAGGCACTTAAGGGTCTGATGAGTAAATGTTAATGATTTAACATAGATGGCCCGCCTCAGCTGTTCAGGTCATTGCCCCACTGGCAAACATGCCCAAGAGAAAGGCGCATGGAGGTGGGATGATGGCGAGTTCCCGACATGTTCCAACATATTTCAATTTTCCCACTGACCCGGCTCTGATCGCATCCGCATGGACCCCAGAAAATTCCAGCCATTGTCTTCAGTCTCCACCACAAACTCTATTCCCCAGCCACTAACTCCATCCCTCGCCCTAGCATCTGTCTGAGGCTGAACCAGGCTGTTCACAGGCTTGGTGTCATATTTAACCCTGAAATGACCACATATCCCTGCCATAACTAAGACCGCCTATTTCCACCTCCGTAATATCGCCGTCACCCCTGCCTCAGCTTATCTGCTGCTGAAGCCCTCATCCATGCCTTTGTCATCTCTAGATTTGACTATTCCAAAGCACTCCTGGCTGGCCTCTTACCATCTACCCTACATAAACCTGAGGTCAACCAAAACTCGACTGCCCCTGTCCTAACTCGCACCAAGTCTCATTCATCCATCATCCCTCGCTGACCTACATTGGCTCCCGTTTAAGCAACGCCTCGATTTCAAAATTCTCATCCTTGTTTTCAAATCCTTCCATGGCCTCGCCCCTCCCTACTTCTGCAGCCCCACAACTACCTGAGATATCTGCGCTCCTCTAATTCTGGCCTCTTGTGCATCCCTGGTTATAATCGCCAAAGCCCTAAACTCTGCAACTCCCTCCCTAAACCTCTCCATCTTTCTACGTCGCTTTCTTTCTTTAAGATGCTCCTTGACAACTTACCTCTTTGACCAAGTTTTTGGCATCTGCCCTAATTTCTCCTTATTAGGGTCAGTGTCAAATTTTCTTTAATGATGCTCCTGTGAAACACCTTGGGATGTTTTACTGTGTTAAAGGCGCTATATAAATACAAGTTGTTGTCGTCTAATAATCTGTTGACACATATAAATAATGATCATCTGGGCACAGGCATCAAAGGAGGAGTACAATTGGAAGAAGTAACAGAAAAATGTGTAAAGGAGTCAGAATGTTGTTGAGTGTTAACTGAAATGACCCTGTCTGCTGACGAACACAGTCAAGTGACTGAAGACCATTTAACTGTGATAATAGCAGCACCCTTTGAAGTGGAAGTGCATGTGATTTAGGAATTCTATGATAATTAAGCAGTTTGGGACTTGTGAAACATCAGGAGCATTTTATTTGTATCTACTTATTGGCACAAGTGAGGATTCAGAATGCTTTTACCATTAAGTGCAGCATATATCCTTTAACTTATTGTTTCCTCTATAGCTACAAAAGCGGCTGAGGTGGCAAGCCCAAAGCAAACTACACACCTCACTTTACTCTGCTGTTAAATTAAAGATAAACACTGCACATAATTACAAGAAGGCCTGCTCATGCCCATAATCATCCTAGCACTTAGATGACACGTGCTGATGGGCTCTGTTCAGAACTGCTGGTTAGATACACACTTGTCATCTACACATTTACTCAGTAGGGAGTAATGACTGTAGTTGCTGCATCCAGTCTCGTAAAAATGTATACTCAAGGGGGATTTCTTGAAGCTACATTGCTCTTCCATTACATGAGCTTTTCCATTTATGTCAATATATCCCTGTGTCAGACACACTAAATTGACTGGCAGCACAACCATTACTTTCTTTGATCTGAATTCCCAGTTTGCTGTTAAAACATTATTTAAAGGGTTATTGGTGACAGTTAGGAGGTTTTTGAGATCATCATTCAGTGGAGCAGCTAAATCTCAGGGCAGTTACGGTCTTGATCGTCACCGCAGTATTTTGCTCTGCAGAAGATATATTTGCATAATGTATAAGCCCACTTATAACATGACTGTCAAGCCTAAGTCATAGCGGCATGGACTCAACCCTTTGGAACTAGCCCGTGAAGCTCCTTGGGATGTTTTACTACGTTAACAGTGCTATATAAATGCAAGTTGTTGTTGTTTACAGGAGCGTTAACCAACACAATTTGACACCGAGCCACAAGAGATAGGTTTTAAGGAGCGTCTTAAAGAAGGAAAGAGAGGTAGCGAGGTAGAGACATTTAGGGAGGGAATTCCACAGCTTAGGGCTTTGGCAGCTGAAGGCAATGGTGCAGCAATTAAAATTGGGGTGCTCAAGAGGCCAGATTTGGAGGAGTGCCGATATCTCAGTGGGTTGTAGGGCTGGAGGAGATTACAGAGATGGGGAGGGATTTGAAAGCAAGGATGAACATTTTAAAATTGAAGCATTGTTTAACCAGGAGCCAATATAAGTCAGCGAGCACAGGCGAGGGGCGCTCTGCTCAATATTCATCCCGAAACCAACACTGCCAAAACAAATGAATGAGTCATTTATCTTATTTTATTTGTGGGATCTTGCTGTAAGGAAATTGAAAGCAGTTTTTTCCCACGAGATAACAGTGACGACATTTCAAAATTATTCATCAACCATGATGCACAAAGGTAATCAAAAACATTATATAAATAAACATTATTTATTTCTCCTTCTGTTCTGGTATCTTTGTAGTTCCCTCACATTAACATATTGGAGAAAGGTAGAAAAGGTCATCAGGACCATAAATGTCTCCACAGCCAGTTAAATGCCAGCCTCATTTATCATTGAAACCTGATACATTTCACCAGTTTGGAATCAGGCACTTCAGCATAGCAGAGTGCAGCAGATGTAACTCAATGAGGAGAAACAGTTCTGCTCCATCAGTACATAATGGGATAACATTGACTATGGCCATGTTGATGTCAGTATGTCACACCTTTCTGCCTGAAAAAGGGAACATGTGAATGGATGGAAGCAGTAGGAATTTAATGAGAGGTGGGGCATTGGGAGCTTGGGAGCCTACTGTCAACAAGAACAGACATCGATGACAAAGTCCAACACCACCTTCAGTGTGCCAGTGCAGTCTTTGGTCGCCTGAGGAAGAGAGTGTTCGAAGATCAGGATCTCAAACCCGGCACCAAGCTCATGGTCTACAGAGCAGTAGTGATACCCGCCTCCCTATATGCCTCAGAGACATGGATTATGTACAGTAGGCACTGCAAAGCACTGGAGAAGTACCAGCAACGCTGCCTCCACAAAATCCTGAAAATCCATTGGCAGGATAGGCGCACTAACGTCAGTGTTCTCACTCAGGCCAACATCCCCATCATCGAAGCATTGACCACGCTCAACCAGTTCCGATGGCCGGGCCACATTGTCCGCATGCCCGACACTAGACACCCGAAACAAGTACTCTACTCCGAGCTCTGACACAGCAAGCGAGCACAAGGAGGGGTAGAGAAAACACTTCAAGGACACCCTCAAATCCTCCTTGAAAAAATGCAACATTCCCACTGACACTTGGGAATCCCTGGCGCAAGACAGCTCAAAGTGGAGAAGAAGCACTTTGAGTCTCTTCATCGGGCGCACGCAGAAGTCAAGTACAAACAGCGGAAGGAACGTACGACAAACCAAGCACCCCACCCACCTGTCCCTTCAACCACCACTTGGCCCACCTGTGTCAGAGACTGTAGATCCCGCATTGGACTCATCAGTCACATTAGAACTCATATCAGTGTGGAAGCAAGTCATCCTCGACTCCGCGGACTGCCTAAGAAGAAGCGGGACGTTGGAGTGAGTGATATCGTATAATCTAAGCACAAAGCTATATCCGTAACAGAAATGTGAATTTAGAATTATTTGTTAATGGGACATAATTTACCTTGTACAAAGACGTTGCTAACTGTCCATGCATATAGAATAATATATTGTTCTTTTGGCAGTAACCCTTGAGCCACAGCAGAACCATGCAAACAAACAAGACTCTAGGTTACTTGGTGTTGCTGTAGATATTAGTCAGTAGCCTACACTGTTACTTCTGCTGCTGGTGAAGGAATATATAATACCAGGCACACGGGGATATACAGATTCTATTCATAGAATGGAGGTCACTGTACTAAACATTTATTCTCTATCCTTATTGCAGAAACAATAACCTTTGATATAATTAGCACACTTGAAATGAAGGCAGTCTGTCTGCAACTTGTAAATATGTTCTTTATTTGACATTCATATTGTACACAAATATAGATAAGATTGACATTTTTATGGTACATATATTTTAATTCATTTTTAAGTACAATTTATTTAGCCCTTGATTTTTGTTCTAAAACCAAATCCATTTAGTGCATGAATACAGAAATGTCTGTTCAAACAAGCTAACATTCTCACAGCACATTAATCAAATGATGCACAGCACAATGTGTAATTTTGCCTCTATGTAAACATTTTCACCCAAGTAGAACAAAGAGGGAGCTAGCTGGTACTTTTGGAGTTTGGCTGCTGACCCGTGAAATCGTACCTCAGATCACAGTCACGGGAGTAAAGCTCATTTTATCGGAATTGTCATATCGGGGCTGTTCACCACAGACACAGTTCTTCAAGAAACCAAGAAAAAGCCTAAATAACCTAAACTTGCACTTTAAGATCTGCTTTTCTGGCTGTTCTGCTGACTTACAGTGAAACAGATGCAGCAGTGCAAACTTTGCACTGTGTTAACTTCATAGCTTCCCCTCGTGACTCAGTGCAGACCCATGATGTCAGCCATGGCTCAGTTGGTAGTGCTCTCACCTCTGAGTGAGAAGTTTGTGAGTTCAAGTCCCACTCCAGAGACAAGAGCACAAAGATCTAGGCTGACACTCCAGTGCAGTATTGAGGGAGTACTGCACTGTCAGAGGTGCCGTCTTTCAGATGTGATGTTAAACCGAGGCCCTGTCTGCTCTCTCAGGTGGAAAAAATCCCATGTAACTATTTCAAAGAAGGGTAGAGGAGGTCTCCCCAGCGTACTGGCTAATATTTGCCCCTCAATCAATATTACTAAAACAGGTTATCTGGTCGTTATCTCATTGCTGTTTGTGGTAGCTTGCTGTGTGCAGATTGGCTGCCGTGTTTCCCACATTACAACAGTAGTGACTACACTTCAAAAGTATTGCATTGGCTGTAAAGTGCTTTTTAGAACGTCCTGAGGCCATGAAAGGCAGGCTCTGAATGCAAGTCCTTCTTTCTTTCAGTTTGTTACTGAACTAAACAGATTAGAAGGTTCCAGGTTTAATCTTCCATTTACGGATAGCTGATCTCAACCAGAGCAGCAGCTGGGATATAACCATTGAACACAGCGTCCTTGGGGTAGAGAGTACCAGCTGCTGAGCACTGGTCCACTGACCCCGGCTGGAAAGTGCATGTGGGTAGTCAGCTGAAGACAGGAGCAGGCTTGCAGGTACTTCCCCCGCAGTTGAGTAGCTTGTTGAAAGTCACTGCAAAGGCTCACACATGAAAAACAGACACTTGCTTGAAGCACTGGAGGGCTGCCAATGCACAAGGAACCAGCAAACCGCCAACACCTTCAGAAAGGCAGGCAAGAAAATTGGACAGTAAAGTGTTTAATAAAATATTCATAACAGCCCATTGGTGAGACAAGATGAAGTGTTCCGACACCCCAGTTGCCAAGTATGATGTTTGCATTTGTCAGAGCCTCAGAGAGAATATCGTTTGCTTGAGAAACCCATGCTAAACACCCATATTTGCCAGTTTACTTCAAAGACCATACCATAGAGCTGCCAATACTGTTTCAGGAGTGAAACACTGACAAAGACACTTTTTTACTTGGAGCTTTGTCTGCAATGCTGTAAATAGAGAACACCAGTCAGTGAGCCAAGTGGAGTTATGGAGGGTGGGGGGGGATTTGCTGGGCAGCAAGTGTTGGGTGTGTTGGAGACAGAGCTCTGTTACGCCTCAGTCAAGAGAATTTCTATATCAATATCCTTTTTATATGATTTTAGATACTCAGAGTAATGAGAATTAAGAATCGGCTTTGTTATTTCATTAAAAGTGAGTTTGTCAAAAAGCAATGCTGTCTAGAGACAATGGGCTAGTTTTTCTTAGCCTATTGCCTCATATGCACCATCATCATCATAGGCAGCCCCTCGGAATCGAGGAAGACTTGCTTCCACTCTTAAAATGAGTCCTTAGGTGGCTGAACAGTACAATACGAGAGCCACAGTCCCTGTCACAGGTGGGACAGATAGTCGAGAGGGTAAGAGAGGGTGGGACAGATTTGCCGCACGTTCTTTCCGTTGCCTGCGCTTGATTTCTGCATGCTCTCGGTGATGGGACTCGAAGTGTTCAGCGCCCTCCCGGATGCACTTCCTCCACTTAGAACGGTCTTTGGCCAGGAACTCCCAGTTGTCAGTGGGGATGTTGCACTTTATCAGGAAGGCTTTAAGGGTGTCCTTGTAACATTTCCACTGCCCACCTTTGGCTCATTTGCCATGAAGGAGTTCCGAGTAGATCGCTTGCTTTGAGAGTCTCCTGTCTGGCATGTGAATGATGTGGCCCGCCCAATGCAACTGGTCGAGTGTGGTCAGTGCTTCAATGCTGGGGATGTTGGCCTGAGCGAGAACACTGACGTTGGTGCGTCTATCTTCCCAGTGGATTTGCAGGATCATGCGGAGGCAGCACTAGTGGTACTTCTCCAGCGCTTTGAGTTATCTGCTGTATATGGTCCACGTCTCTGAGCCATATAGGAGGGCGGGTATCACTGCTGTCCTGTAGACCATAAGTTTGGTGCCAGATTTGAGATCCTAGCATTCAAACACTCTCTTCCTCATGTGACCGAAGGCTGTGCTGGCACACTGTATGTGGTGTTGGATCACGTCATCGATGTCTGCCCTTGCTGATAGTAGCTCCCGAGGTATGGAAAATGGTCCATGTTGTCCAGGGCCGCGACGCGGATTTTGATGATCCGGGGCCAGTGCTGTGTGGCGGGGTCAGGTTGATGGAGGTCCTTTGTCTTACAGTTTAGTGCAGGGACCATGCTTTCATACGCCTCAGTGAAGGTGTTGACGATGGCTTGGAGTTCAGCCTCTGAATGTGTGCAGACGCAAGCGTCATCCGCGTACTGTAGTTCGACGAAAAATATGGGACGATCTTGGATCTGGCCTGGTTGAACAGGTTCCCATTGGTTCTATAGTTTAGTTCCACTCCAGCGGGCAGAGTGAGATGGAGCATTGCAGCAAGGAAGATCGAGAAGAGCATTGGTGTGATGATGCAACCCTGCTTCGCCCCAGTCCAGATGTGGATTGGGTCTGTGGTGGATCCATTGGTCAGGATCACGGCTTGCGTGTCATCGTGGAGCAGGTGGAGGATGGTGACAAACCTTTGGGGGCAGCCGAAATGGAGGAGGACGCTCCATAGTCCCTCATGGTTGACAGTGTCAAAGGCCGTTGTGAGGTCAAAGAAGACCATGTACAAGGGTTGATGCTGTTCCCTGCATTTCTCTTGCAGTTGTCGCGCGATGGTGATCATGTCCGTTGTACCCCTTAGTGTTCAAAATCCGCACTGTGACTCTGGGAGGAGCTCTTCAGCCTCAGAGAAGACGGTTGAGGAAGATTCTTGCGATGACTTTCCCAGTGGCTGATAGCAGGGAAATGCCTCTGTAATTACCGCAATCGGATTTATCTCCTTTTTTGAAGATGGTCACGATTACGGCATCTCTGAGATCTCCTGGCATGCTGTCCTCCTTCCACATAAAAGAGAGAAGGTCATACATTCGTGTCAATAGTGCCTCTCTACCATATTTTAGTGTCTCAGCGGGGATTCCATCTGCTCCTGATGCCTTGTTGTTCTTGAGCTGACGGATGGCCATTTCTACCTCGTGCAGGTCTGGGGTTTTGCTGAGATGGTGGCGAGTAGTATGCTGCACGATGGAGTCGAAGACACTCGCGTCGAAGGCAGAGTCTCGATTAAGGAGATCTTCGAAGTGCTCGTTCCATCGGGCCCTGACTGTCTCGGTGTCCTTAATGAGTGTCTCCCCATTCTTGGCCAGCAGTGGGGTGGGGCCTTGGGTGCTTGGGCCGTAGATGGTCATGACTACGCTGAAGAATTCTCGCATGTCATGACTGTTGGCCAGCTGCTGAATCTCCTGTGCTGTCTCCATCCACCATCTATTCTTTAGGTTGTGGATTTTTTGTTGGACCTCAGCCTTCAGCTGTCTGTAGAGTTGCCTTGCTGGTCCCGAGTTGGGTTGTTGCTTTAAGTTCAGAAATGCACTGAGCTTGCGGCTTATTAGCTCCTGGATCTTCTGGTCGTTTTCATCAAACTAGTCTTGGTGTTTCCTGGTTGAGTGACCGAGCATCTCTTCGCAGGCGCTGGTTATGGAGACCTTGAGGGCAGACCAGGCATTGTGGGCAGTCTGCGACGGGGTCATCGAGGGTCACCAGGTTGGCAGTGAGGCGCTGGCTGTATAGGGCTTTCTTAACTGGGTCTTTGAGTGTCCCAGTGTTGATTTTCCTGCGGCGTTGTTTCTGTTGCCATCGCTGTTCTGGGGCTATATTGATGTTAATGACGGAGCGGATTAGGCGGTGGTCTATCCAGCAGTCGTCAGCCACTGTCATAGTGCGGGTGATGCGCACGTCGTTGCGATCCCTCGCTCGGACAATGACGTAGTCAAGCAGATGCCAGTGCTTGGAGCGAGGGTGTTGCCATGATTCCTTGTACTTGTCCCGCTGACGGAATAAGGTATTGGTGATGACAAGGTGATGTTCTAGGCATTTTGTCAGGAGCAGGGTACCACTGGGGTTGGTTTTCCCTACCCCACCTCTGCCGATCATGCCTCCCCAGAGGTCCGTGTCCTTACTGACTCTGGCGTTGAAGTCACCAAGGAGGATCAGCTTGTCACCGTAGGGACTTGGGACAGGGATTATTCGAGGCTGGAGTAGAATTCCTCTTTGGACTCAACTGTTGCGTTGAGTGCTGGGACGTACGTGCTGATGACTGTGACGCACTTGTTCCAAGCTAGGGTGAGCTGGAGAGTCATGAGACGTTCGCTTATCCCACAGAGGGAGTCTCTGAGACAGCCCACTCCATGGAGGTGGCGTTCTTCTTCTGGTTTGCCTTTCCAGAAGAAGGTGTAACCATCACCTTGTTCTTTGAGCTGGCCTTTCCCTACCTGCTGGGTCTTGCTTAGGGCGGTGATGTCAATGTTGAAGCGTCTGAGTTCCCGGGCAATGATAGCAGTGCGACGTTCCAGTCTGTCGCTGTTGGGGTTGTCCTTGAGGGTCCTGACGTTCCAGGTCCCAAACTTCATTTTGAAGGGTGGAAGATGCCTGTGCGTGAGTTATTTTAACGTGGGGTGGCCGTTGCACACCGACTACCACTCGGGCTTAGCAGAGCAAGGTCTTGGTCCAGTGGCAAGTGGGTCCGAGATGACTGGAGAGCATTCCCTACTGTTTGGGCCTAGTTGCCTTTGGTGGAGTGTGAGCCATAAGCTCGGCACTGAGCAGCACCTTCAGGAGAGGTGGTGGGAGATCTGAGGTATGATGAGGGGAGGGGATGAGAGATGCTGGGGCCCTGCTCCATTTTAGCTTCTCAAAGGGTCGTGAGAGAAGTCAGAGTGGCCGCCGTCATTCCCTTTGGCCAGCGGAGAGCCTTGACAGAACCTGTAATAGCTAGCTTATGTTTAAAACTCCCTCCAGCTACTCCAGGCTCGTGTTGCCTCCGTTGTCAGGGAGATGCTTATGTTTAAAAAAAA
Source organism: Pristiophorus japonicus (assembly GCF_044704955.1). Classification (NCBI taxonomy): domain Eukaryota; kingdom Metazoa; phylum Chordata; class Chondrichthyes; family Pristiophoridae; genus Pristiophorus; species Pristiophorus japonicus. The sequence goes on from NC_091993.1 coordinate 85,109,052, forward strand.
ATCCAATAAGCATGTGAACAATGATGGCCTGGGGTTCCCCCAGCCTGTCGCACACAATTGCAGTGCCTTGTGCATCACAATATATAGACTCCGCACTGACCCAAAAACCATGTGGTCTCCTGTGAGTGGTGTAAAAAACAGATAACTTGAAAGACCAAGGACACCCAGTGCTATCTTGGCTCGTGGCTCTTCTGGTGGAAGATCTCACTGATAAGCAGATGAAGGATATTGCTGAGGATCCTGGGGAGGCAAAGGATGCAGAATAAGCACAATTGGTAACTGCTAGAGCCAGTCTCAAGACCTTTATCCCACAATGAACCTTTCGACTATTCCCACAGCCAATCCTCCCTGTATCTTCCCCATGCCCCATTTCCATAAATCACAATCCTCACATTGTCAATGTACTCATTTCCCAGCCAGATCCTGTTCATACTTTACCAGCCACAACAATGAAACTACCTGTAGATCTGACAGCTCCAGTGACAACATATTTTATTTCCTAAAATTTGTGTTGTATCTGAATCTAGGGCTCAATACCACAGTGCCTCACACAGCTGTGGCTCAGTGGATAGCACACTTGCCTTTGAGTCAGAAGTTGTGTGTTCAAATCCCGCTCTAGGGACTTGAGCACAAAAAAATCTAGGCTGACACTCCAATGCAGTGCTGTGGGAGTGCTGCACTGTCGGAGGTGCCATCTTTCTGATGAGACGTTAAACCGAGGACCCATCTGCTCTCTCAAGTGGATGTAAAAGATCCCATGGCACTATTTCAAAGAAGAGCAGGGGAGTTATCCCCAGTATCCTGGCTAATATTTATCCCTCAATCAACATAACAAAAAAATAGATTATCTGGTAATTTATCTCATTGCTGTTTGTGGGTACTTGCTTCTGTGCAAATTGGCTGTCACGTTTCCTCCATTACAACAGTGACAACACTCCAAAAGTAATTCATTGGCTGTAAAACGCTTCGAGGCATCCGGTGGTCGTGAAAGGCTCTATATAAATCCAATTTTTTCTTTCTTTCTAATAGCTTGTGTGTGTTTGGCTGTATAATGTAATATTCTCAGCACAGTTCGGGCTGTTGGAGCCTATTAGCTTGTTGACAGCTGAGTGCTGGTAAGGGAGTGCTGAGAGTGAGATGGCTGTCAACCTCTGTGAACACAGCCCGTAGATGGTTCTGCTTCAGGCTATAGCAGCCTGGCTTAGACCACTTACTGACACAGAGGGAGTCACTGGAGGGATGGGGCAGAATTATGTTGATTTGTTGTTTTCACCTGAACCCGCTCCTGTCCTGGTGTCTGTACCTGCTCATCTGTGGGTGAGTAGACCACATGGTGCCAGTGACATTGGTAAAGTTCCTATCAAGGGCTATTTCCATTCTGCTAAGCTGATACGCTGACCTGCCCAAGGAAGAGCTGATATTGCAGCAATCTGAGCTTTCATGGGAGATGCAAAGACTGGCATAACAGTCTCTGCTGTGAGGAGCTGCATTGCAGATATCCCTGGAGATGCGATATGCTCCAAGACAGGTTGCAGAGTTTAATTACCTTGCCTGAGAGCCTCACACAGGTGGGTTGAGGATTCTTTAACATTAGCTGTCATGCGATGGATGTAATAAAAACAGAAAATGCTTGTAATACTCTGCAGGCAAGGCAGCATCTGTGAAGAGAGAAAGAGAGTTAATGTAATCTATATGATGCACTGCAGCAACTCGCCACGGCTTCTTCGACATCACCTCCCAAATTTGCGACCTCTACCACCTTCCATGGGTAAGAGCACCATCACCTGCAAGCTCCCCTCCATATTACACACCATCCAGACTTGGAAATATATCGCCGTTCCTTCATCGTCACTGGGTCAGATTCCTGGAACTCACTCCCCAACAGCACTGTGGGAGTAACGTCACCACAAGGACTGCAGCAGTTCAAGAAGGCGGCTCACCACCACCTTTTGAAGGGCAATTAGTGTCATGTATCCTACATGGCTACTGTTGGTACTATCACCAGGTGTGCCATCAGAGGGCACAGCAGTGGGAGACTTGTAGGTTACCTGTACAGGTGTGCTTGGCCTAGTATAAATGCAGGCCACCAGGTGTGATCCTCACTCTGGAGTTAACAAATAAAAGGACTAAGGTCACTACAGTTCAAGTACAACACACTGCCTCACAGAGTCATTACTAGAGCATCTAAGGACATAACAATTGGCGACAAGATTACGAACTTTCACGTGAAAATGGCTACCTTTGGTACGTTGCAGCAGTTCGCCGATGGTGATGATTGGGACGCCTTTGTGGAGAGGCTCGAACATTTCTTCACAGCAAACGACCTGGCAGGAGACGACCCAGCCATACTGGCTGATGACGCAGAGCTATCTTGTTAACCAATTGTGGGCCCACCGTCTATGGCCTCGTCATACCTGCTCCACCGAGTGTTCCCCGCTGAAGATGGAAGTCGAGATAGATGGTGTTCCAGTCTTCGTTGAAGTGGACACGGGGGCAAGCCAGTCAGTGATGAATCAAGAAGCCTTTGAGAGGCTATGGGACAATCAAGCTGAACGACCCAAGTTGGTCTCGGTTCAGGCAAAGCTGCACACCTATACCGATGAAATCATCCCAGTCGTTAGTAGCGCAAATGTAAACGTACTCCATGATGGCGCGGTGCACAAGTTACCTCTGTGGATTGTTGCAGGTGATGGACCAACGCTGCTCAGCAGAAGGTGGATGGAGAAGATCCATTGGAAGTGGGGAGACTCCACCCCTCCAGCGATCGACGCCCTCTGCACTTAGAGGCAAAGCAACCCTCACCTGAGGGTGGACCCGGCACCGGAGAGCAGACCAGCATGGCACCCGAGGCACAGACCACTCAGCACGACTGTGTGGAGATGATCCAGCTGAGACGACCTGAATGCACCTTCCAGGCTCCAGTGGCAGGACTCCGGAGGAAGAAAATCGGATCCAGAGGTGACTTCCCAGCTTCGGAGGCAGAATCCGGGGAGAAGAGGATCACCGCAGTCGACATCGTGGATGGAGGAAAGATGGCGCCCAAACCATGAGGTGAGGCGCTGAAGAAAAAGATGGCAGCGGCCAGACCACGAGGTGCAGCGCTGATGGAGCAACACATGGCACCAAACTGAGAAGAGGATTGGGGTAAAGATAGCAAGGCCCTCTTAAAGGAGGCCTGCAACCCACCACAATTAAAGGGACAGTTCCATACACTCAAGCAATGTAACAGTAACTGTGTCAGAGACAAAATGTGTAATTGATCATGTAAAATGTGTAAGTGATGATCAGAGTTGTGTACATGCAATGAGTAAGGAAAAGTTGCGCGATCATGTAAAATGTGATTGATGATCTGAATTGTGCATATGCAACCATCAAGGAAAAGTTGCATGATCACGATCGGACCCACAGAGTGTCCATCATAAGTAATGGAAGGTTGTACGATGTAGGATTTCAACTGCACGCAACCAATGCAGCGGGCAGACATCCATCAGGAGCACACAGGTCTAGCGAGCTACCCAATGCTGTAGCCTGTGTCCCGGGGACCAGAGTCATGCACCATGGATTGTGACCACAAGCAGCCAACACACACGAGCTGCAGAACAAGCGACCTCAGCAAGGCAACGGCACCGGTATCGATACCCTGCCCCTGATCGGCTCCACCTCTCAGGCACCCGATGGCACAAACCGTCACGAGCCTGAAAGAGCAGACTGTACTAAGGTGCAGTCCCCAGCCCCCATCGCCACCAAGGCCATACCCATAAACGAAGGATCACCCGCCACAGTTCCCCCAAAGGGGACCGGGACCAGCCAGGATCCAAAACCAAACAACGCCCAGGACAGCGAGTCAGCAGTCCCCTGTGCACTGCTAGGCGACAGCTCCTCAGGAAGCAGCAGCGACCAAGGGCGCAAAGAAAGGACAGGGAGGTCACAGGCATCTGTGAACCAGCCTGTCGCTAGGGCCCTCAGCAACAGCCCCAAGAGCAGGCAAATCAAGCCAACCGGGTTCCCACTGCCAGCACCGGACACCGAGCCACCACCAGACTGCAGGGACACAATCCAGCAGCTCTGGAGCTAGTTTGACCTCACGCACCATTCACTGCATCGATAAGGCATCTCACCAGTCTAATGTACTTGTCTCACAACGGAACCACAGATGTAATGCAAACCTGTTTTCCTGAAACAGAATGTATATGAATGCTATGAGCCTCCGGCTTAATCTATTTGTGGGGGGGTGGGGTGGAAAACGGAGTGGTCAGGGATACACACATAAACAGCAACCACCAGCACTCTATTGCACCAACCATTCACCCAAGACTGAAACGACCTGCCAAGGGTCAACCAGATAAAGCCCACATAGAGCTAAGCCCAGAGCACAAACAATGCAGAGGCGATTTGCACTAAAGGCTCAGGGGAGAATGATGTCATGTATCCTACATGGCTACTGTTGGTACTGATATGTCCTTACTATACAGTATAAATGCACACGAGGCCCATGCTTGAGAGAAGGTCAGTCTGTGACCTGTCCTTTATTCCTTAACACTCAAGTGATGGAAGTGGGTGGAGCTTCCCCTTTTATACCTGAAGGTCCAGGTTAGGAGTGTCTCCCACAAGTTCACCAACTAGTGGTCATTGTTCCTACAGTGTACAACTTAGGTCAGATTATACATGGGTTACAATGCTGGTTGAATACATGACATCACCTCCCCCCCAAAGTCTTATTGGGATCACAGGTTGAGTCTCTCTGGTGGTTTACGCTCTCTTGTAGAGCACCTGAGTTGGGGCTCCGGTTGTTGGGCGCTGGCCTGAGTGTCTGCTGTTTGCGGTGTCTCAGGCCTATCCGGAATGCCCACAGTGACTGGGCTCTCCTCCCTTTGGTTCTGGTGGTTGGTCACCTGTGGTGGAATGAATTCTACATCGTGTTCTTCCTCTGCTTCTTCTATGGGGTTGCTGAACCACCTTTTTGTTTGATCCACGTGTTTGCGGCAGATTTGTCCATTGGTAAGTTTAACTACCAGAATCTTATTTCCCTCTTTGGCAATCACAGTGCCTGCGAGCCATTTGGGCCCTGCAGCGTAGTTGAGGACAAAAACAAGGTCATTTACATCAAGACATCGCGCCCTCGCATTCCTGTCATGGTAGTCATATTGTGACTGGCGCCTGTTCTCGACAATTTCTTTCATATTGGGGTGTATAAGGGATAACCTGGTTTTGAGGGTCCTTTTCATTAGCAGCTCTGTGGGTGGGACCCCTGTGAGCGAGTGTGGTCAGGATCTGTAGGCCAACAGGAAGCGTGATAAGCGGCATTGTAGGGAACCTACTTGGATTCTGAGCATCCCCTGTTTGATTATCTGCACTGCTCGTTCTGCCTGGCCGTTTGAGGCCGGCTTGAACGGTGCCGTTCTGACATGGTTGATTCCATTGCCTGCCATGAAATCCTAGAATTCAGTGCTTGTGAAGCACGAGCCATTGTCGCTAACCAAGATATCCGGTAGACCGTGGGCCGCGAACATTGCCCGTAGACTTTCTACCGTGGCAGAGGATGTGCTTGAATTTAAAATGTCACATTCGATCCATTTGGAGTAGGCGTCTACTAGAACCAAAAACATTTTTCCCATGAAAAGACCTGCGTAGTCCACATGGATGCGTGACCAAGGCTTGGCGAGCCATGGCCAGGGACTAAGGGGGGCTTCCCTGGGCGCATTGCCCAGCTGGGCACACGTGTTGCACCTGCGAACACAAAGTTCCAGATCTGCGTCTATCCCTGGCCACCAAACGTGTGACCTGGCAATTGCCTTCATCATGACAATGATGGGTGCCCATTGTGGAGTTCTCTGATGAACACCTCTCTGCCCATCTGGGGCATGACTACGCGGTTTCCCCACAGCAGGCAATCGACCTGAATCGAGAGTTCATCCCTGCACCTGTGAAATGGTTTAAATTCCTCAGGGCATGCCCTGTACGTGGTTGCCCATTCTGGACACATTTCTTGACTAGAGACAATAGCGGGTCTCTATTTGTCCAGACTTTAATCTGACGGGCTGTCACGGGTGAGCCTTCGCTTCCGAAAGCTTCAACAACCATGACCATCTCAGCAGCATGCTCGGTAGCCCCCTCAGTGGTGGCTAGTGAGAGTCTGCTGAGTGCATCGACGCAGTTTTCGGTGCCCGGTCTGTGCCGAATTGTATAGTCATAACATAGAAACATAGAAACATAGAAAATAGGTGCAGGAGTAGGCCATTCAGCCCTTCTAGCCTGCACCGCCATTCAATGAGTTCATGGCTGAACATGCAACTTCAGTACCCCCTTCCTGCTTTCTCGCCATACCCCTTGATCCCCCGAGTAGTAAGGACATCATCTAACTTCCTTTTGAATATATTTAATGAATTGGCCTCAACTACTTTCTGTGGTAGAGAATTCCACAGGTTCACCACTCTCTGGGTGAAGAAGTTTCTCCTCATCTCGGTCCTAAATGGCTTACCCCTTATCCTTAGACCGTGACCCCTGGTTCTGGACTTCCCCAACATTGGGAACATTCTTCCTGCATCTAACCTGTCTAAACCCGTCAGAATTTTAAACGTTTCTATGAGGTCCCCTCTCACTCTTCTGAACTCCAGTGAATACAAGCCCAGTTGATCCAGTCTTTCTTGATAGGTCAGTCCCACCATCCCGGGAATCAGTCTGGTGAATCTTCGCTGCACTCCCTCAATAGCAAGAATGTCCTTCCTCAAGTTAGGAGACCAAAACTGTACACAATACTCCAGGTGTGGCCTCACCAAGGCCCTGTACAACTGTAGCATCACCTCCCTGCCCCTGTACTTAAATCCCCTCGCTATGAAGGCCAACATGCCATTTGCTTTCTTAACCGCCTGCTGTACCTGCATGCCAACCTTCAATGACTGATGTACCATGACATCCAGGTCTCGTTGCACCTCCCCTTTTCCTAATCTGTCACCATTCAGATAATAGTCTGTCTCTCTGTTTTTACCACCAAAGTGGATAACCTCACATTTATCCACATTATACTTCATCTGCCATGCATTTGCCCACTCACCTAACCTATCCAAGTCACTCTGCAGCCTCATAGCATCCTCCTCGCAGCTCACACTGCCACCCAACTTAGTGTCATCCGCAAATTTGGAGATACTACATTTAATCCCTTCGTCTAAATCATTAATGTACAGTGTAAACAGCTGGGGCCCCAGCACAGAACCTTGCGGTACCCCACTAGTCACTGCCTGCCATTCTGAAAAGTACCCATTTACTCCTACTCTTTGCTTCCTGTCTGACAACCAGTTCTCAATCCACTTCAGCACACTACCCCCAATCCCATGTGCTTTAACTTTGCACATTAATCTCTTGTGTGGGACCTTGTCGAAAGCCTTCTGAAAGTCCAAATATACCACATCAACTGGTTCTCCTTTGTCCACTTTACTGTAAACATCCTCAAAAAATTCCAGAAGGTTTGTCAAGCATGATTTCCCTTTCACAAATCCATGCTGACTTGGACCTATCATGTCACCATTTTCCAAATGCACTGCTATGACATCCTTAATAATTGATTCCATCATTTTACCCACTACTGAGGTCAGGCTGACCGGTCTATAATTCCCTGTTTTCTCTCTCCCTCCTTTTTTAAAAAGTGGGGTTACATTGGTTATCCTCCACTCGATAGGAACTGATCCAGAGTGAATGGAATGTTGGAAAATGACTGTCAATGCATCCACTATTTCCAAGGCCACCTCCTTAAGTACTCTGGGATGCAGTCCATCAGGCCCTGGGGATTTATCGGCCTTCAATCCCATCAATTTCCCCAACACAATTTCCCGACTAATAAAGATTTCCCTCAGTTCCTCCTCCTTACTAGACCCTCTGACCCCTTTTATATCCGGAAGGCTGTTGGTGTCCTCCTAAATGAATACCGAACCAAAGTACTTGTTTAATTGGTCTGCCATTTCCTTGTTCCCAGTTATGACTTCCCCTGATTCTGACTGCAGTGGACCTACGTTTGTCTTTACTAACCTTTTTCTCTTTACATACCTATGGAAACTTTTACAATCCGCCTTAATGTTCCCTGCAAGCTTCTTCTCGTACTCCATTTTCCCTGCCCTAATCAAACCCTTTGTCCTCCTCTGCTGAGTTCTAAATTTTTCCCAGTCCCCGGGTTCACTGCTATTTCTGGCCAATTTGTATGCCACTTTCTTGGCTTTAATACTATCCCTGATTTCCCTTGATAGCCACGGTTGAGCCACCTTCCCTTTTTTATTTTTACGCCAGACAGGAATGTACAATTGTTGTAGTTCATCCATGCGGTCTCTAAATGTCTGCCATTGTCCATCCACAGTCAACCCCTTAAGTATCATTCGCCAATCTATCCTAGCCAATTCATGCCTCATACCTTCAAAGTTACCCTTCTTTAAGTTCTGGACCATGGTCTCTGAATTAACTGTTTCATTCTCCATCCTAATGCAGAATTCCACCATATTATGGTCACTCTTCCCCAAGGGGCCTCGCACAATGAGATTTCTAATTAATCCTCTCTCATTACACAACACCCAGTCTAAGATGGCCTCCCCCCTAGTTGGTTCCTCGACATATTGGTCTAGAAAACCATCCATAAGTGGCTAACCTGAGTGCCCACCTCTGTATGCGGGCCGATGCGTTTGCATTTATGGCCTTGTTGTTGGCCAAAAGGGACATTAGGGGTTTGTGATCTGTCTCCAGCTCAAATTTCCTGCCAAACAGGTACTGGTGCATTTTCTTTACCACATATACACATGCGAGCGCCTCCTTTTCTACCATCCCGTAGCCCCTTTCTGCCTGGGACAGACTTCTGGAGGCATAAGCTACCGGCTGTAACTGACCCTTGGCATTGACATGCTGCAACACACACCCGACACCATAGGACGACGCATCGCACGTTAACACAAGTTTATTACATGGGTCATATAGCGTTAACAGTTTGTTGGAACATAACAAATTGTGTGCTCTATTAAAAGCCCTTTCCTGGCTGTCCCCCCAGACCCATTCGTTACCTTTGCGTAGGAGCACGTGCCGTGGCTCTAGCAGCATGCTCAATTTGGGAAGAAAGTTACCAAAATAGTTCAGGAGCCCCAGGAACGAACGCAGCTCCGTCGTGGTACTGGGGTCTGGGTGCTCTCTGGATCGCTTCCATCTTGGACGTAGTAGGGCTGATCCCGTCTGCTGCTACCCTCATCCCCAGGAATTCTACCTCTGGAGCTAGGAAGACGCACTTCGCCTTTTTCAGTCGCAGCCCTACCTGGTCCAGTCTGCATAGCACCTCCTCCAGATTGTGGAGGTGTTCTTCAGTATCGTAACCAGTGATGAGGATGTCGTCCTGAAAAACCACCGTCCTTGGAATCGACTTGAGGAGGCTTTCCATATTTCATTTGAAGATCGCGGCGGCCGAGCGAATCCTGAACGGACATCTGTTGTACTCAAACAACCCCTTGTGTGTCATGATGATGGTCAGCTTCTTCGACTCACTCGCCAGCTCCTGGGTCATGTAAGCTGAGGTCAGGTCCAATTTTGAAAAAAGTTTGCCACCGGATAGCGTTGCAAAGAGGTCCTCCGCTCTCGGTAGCAGGTACTGGTCTTGGAGTGACACCCGATTGATGGTGGCCTTGTAATCACCACATATCCTGACCGACCCATCCGCCTTGAGCACCAGCACAATCGGGCTTGCCCAGTCACTGAATTCGACTGACGAGATGATGCCTTCCCTCAGCAGGCGGTCCAATTCGCCTTCTATCTTTTCCCGCATCACGCACGGCACCGTTCTGGCCTTGTGGTGTACTGGCCTGGCGTCCGGGTTTATGTGAATCACTACCTTCGCCCCCATGAAAGTGCCAATGCCGGGTTGAAATAATGAGTCAAATTTGTCCAGGATCTGTGAGCATGATACTCGCTCCACAGAGGAAATTGCATTGACATCGCCCCATTTCCAATTCATGACAGCAAGCCAACTCCTCCCCAGTAGTTTGGGACTGTCCTCCGGGACAACCCAGAGTGGCAACCTGTTCTCCGAATCTTTGTGGGTCACGACTACCGTGGCGCTGCCCAGCACCGGAATGATCTCCTTTGTGTATGTCCGTAGCTGTGCGTCAATCGGCGATAATTTTGGCCTCCTGGCCTTGGGCGCCCACAACTTTTCAAACTGTTTGATACCCATCAGGGACTGGCTGGCCCCCGTGTCTAGCTCCATTGATACTGGGATGCCATTGAGAAGCACTTTCATCATTATCGGTGGCGTCCTGGTGAATGAACTGTATACGTGCTCCACATGAACTCGCTGAGCTTCAGCTTCCAGCGATTTCCCCCAGCGTTCATTTCTGTAATTTCTGCAGGTATTTTGCTCATCTCTGCAAACTCCGGCTGAGTGTGTGCCTACACATCTCCAACATGAGCTGTTGTTGGAAACAAAAGGTCCCTTGCCAGTCAATCGCCCCTGACTGCCCCTGTGACTGTCCTTGAGTGCGTCATTAACAGGTGTTGATGGCCCCATTTCTGGCCGCATTGTCCCTTGCAATGGCGTGAATTGCCGTTCAGCTTGCCATTGACTCTGTCGAACTCCCCCTCTGGGTTCGACTACATGTTGGGGCATGCCCGATTGCCCTTGTCTGCCTGGAGAAATGTGTGCTGCTTTAACAATGTTGAATCTCTGTCCCAACCATTCCTTAACACAGGACGTCTCGTCTGTTCTGCTAGTGGCCATGCTCGTGTGGTTTAAATCCCAATTTCTTGTCGCCATTGATACATCCTTACTATACAGTATAAATGCACACGAGGCCCATGCTTGAGAGAAGGTCCATCTGTGACCTGTCCTTTATTCCTTCGCATTCAAGTGATGGAAGTGGGTGGAGCTTCCCCTTTTATACCTGAAGGTCCAGGTTAGGAGTGACCCACAAGTTCACCACCTAGTGGTCATTGTTCTCACAATGTACAACTTAGGTCAGATTATACATGGGTTACAATGCTGGTTGAATACATGACAGGTACTATCACAAGGTGTGCCACTAGAGGGCACAGCAGTGGGAGACTTGTAGATTACCTGTACAGGTGTGCCTGGCCTAGTATAAAAGGCAGGCCACCAGGTGTGATCCTCACTCTGGAGTTAACAAATAAAAGGACTAAGGTCACTACAGTTCAAGTACAACACATTGCCTCGTGGAGTCATTACTAGAGCATCTAAGGACACAACAATTAGGAAATGCCAATAAATGCTGGCCTTGCCAGAGATGCCCACATCCCGGAACGAATAATTTAAAAAAGTGTTTCAGGTCAATGACCTTTCGTCAGAACTGGAAAAGGTTAGAGATGTAACAGGTTTTAAACAAGTGTAAAGGCAGGGAAAGGGGGGAGGGGAGGAAAGAACAACAAGGAAGGTCTGTTATAGGGTGGAAGGCAGGAGAGAGTACATGACAAAAGGGATGATGGTGCAAGGCGAAAGGAGCCACGTATCTAGCCATGTCGCTCGAACACTCTAAACAATTTGTTCTAAAAGCATCTTTCTTTGAAATATTGGGTCTTGAAGATCAGGATCCCTGTCATCTTCAGCTGTCGATAAGTTGCGAGATGGCCTTACCGATTGAGTTTGGGGCCAGTCTGCTCTGTATGTCTCAGCTACTGAGTGTCTAAACAACCTGAGGCATTGGGGCAGCCTTAATTACCCATTTTATGATTGGTGCTATTGTGTGTGAATTAATCATGTTGGGCTAGAAATTAGCCAGCCTAACACACGTTTTAACATGATTTTTTTTGCGTTAAAAGTGTTTTTTGATTGTTAAAAGAAACCTAATAAAATTGCTCAAAGGCATTTAAGAATGGCGGTTTCAAAATATCGCCAAAAAGCGGATTGTCATACGTAAAAAATAGGACCGCCTAAATTTGGCCATTTGGCGAACCGATACTCGGATGAAAAAACAACGCGAGAAAAGCAGGCGTTGCAGCCTCAGAAATGTCCTAAGTAGGAAGACCTGCAAAAAACGTAAGTTGAAGTTTAAAAAACATTTTTTTTCAGTGATTGATTACTTAAGGGTATTGTTAATGTATTCTGATTTTTAATTTTTGTATTTTTGCTATTTTTTTGTGTGTTCCCCCCTGTATTTTTGCCGATATTGGCCTCGTGGTAAAGTTAGCGAGGACGGCGGCTTCCAACAGAAATCCTCCAGCAAGGTCGATTTTTATAAACAGGTGTATTTTGGGGCCAAATTTACCCTGTTAAAAAATGGTGACATTTTTATTCTTATTTTTTCACAATAACGATGTTAAAAAATAAATATCAACAACCCTCCAAATCTTGTGACATTAATAGATGAGCACCTGCTTTCAATTTAATTTCCAGGAGCAGATAATGAAGTTAAGACTGCTCATTCACAAGATGGCAGTTTCTAGATGTAAAGGGAACAGTTCCAAATTTAGACGGATTTCATGTGGAGTTTTGTGCAAAGTATTGGATAAAATCAACTGCTCGCAAGACTAATTGTTAAGCAATGATTTAAAAACCATGGCAAAGATACCAGGAGCAAAGAGTGAACCCCTTCTAATTTAAACTAATCTGATTGGACTAGTTGATACAAAAATTGCCATTCATAGAATCTTACATTACAAACGGAGACCATTCGACCCATCGTGTCTGTCCCTCTCCTCAGCTCTTTCCTCATAGACTTGCACATTTTTCCTTTTCAAGTAGAACCCTTCGAGATGTCTGCGCTCCTCTAATTCTGCCCCCCTGAGCATCCCTGATTATAATCCCTCAACCATTGGTGGCCTTCTGTTGCCTAGGCCCCAAGCTCTGGACCTCCCTGCCTAAACCTCTCCGCTTCTCTACCTCTCTTTCCTCCTTCAAGACGCTCCTTAAAAATACTCCTGTGAAGCGCCTTGGGACATTTCACTACATTGAAGGCGTTATATAAATACAAGTTGTTGTTGTTATATATCAAATTCCCATTTGAAAGTTACTGTTGAATCTGCTTCCACCACCCTTTGAAGCAGCGCATTCCAGATCATTACAGCTCGATGTGTAAATAAACTCATCTCATCTCCCCTCTGGCTCCAATGACAATTTCAGCAGACTAATTCCTATTGTTTACATTTCTCACAGCAGAAAGAGGATGATGGAAAGTCAATGATAAAAAAAAACCTTTTCAGATTCTTATCAAAGTAAAATATGACTTCCTGCCTATCGCACCACAGAAATTTGACTTTAGGTCGTGCACACAAAGCAACTGCTGTCAAATTTTAGTTTTAGCATCGACTCAGGGCAAACCTTTGGGGAGCTTTGACCTGGGGCACAGAAGGTTTCCTTTGGTAAAATAATTGGAGACAATCTGATGGTTCAGGTGTTTAAATTAGTTCAGTTAATTACACATTATTCTCATATTGTGGTAGTTTTTATATTAAAAATCTTAAACCACTATTCTAATTTATTGGACATGAACAGTGAAGAAGCACCCAGCCCTGTGATAAAATTATCCATGAAACTGTGCCTATCTGGCCAGTGTATGTGCAGAAAATCTCTTTAAAAGAACTTAAGCATTTGGATTTAATAGTAACTCTCATTACTGTGAACTGTGTTTTGGGGAGAAAATATAAAGAGCTGATTAATTGAACCACTGCCACTGATTATGGCTAATGCTAATGTGATTACTAAATGAACATGATGCAAATGTTACAGATGTTAGAAGTTTAGCGGTGGCGGTAACCGGTAGCGAAAATTCGGTAGCCTGGTGCAGGAACTCTCACCTCGCGGGGGGTATCGCCCCCAGATGGGGCGGTACCGAATTTCACCCCGTTAATCTCCATCGATAACTCTCAAGTTTGTTATGGAGTAACAACACTTATGCTCCAGAGATGGGTTTGAAAATTGATGGGTGAGACTTGATATTATCATGTTCTATTTCTGCTTAATGCAGATGACGTGCTAACACAGCCAGAATTGACAGCCTCCTGATTCCATATCATCAGCAACAGAAGGTGTCAATTCCTACCTTGACACTGTCATTCAATGGAGGGATTGTTATACAAAAGTTGGAAACTTTTCCTGCATTTCTAGTCACAGATTAACTTTCTAATATGTATAAGGCCAAATAAAAGTAGGTGAAATAATTTCAATCCAGTGGTATAATGTTTGCTAAAATCGTGGGGGCCGACAGTATGGCCTAGTCCACCACATTATTTCGATCCCTGTATGATTGTTTCTCTATGGAAACATAGAACAGGCTTAGGTTTTCTGTCCCTTCACCGTGAATGGGTGGCAAACACAGTCTATATGACCTCCCAAAAACAACCTGTATAAATCTCTCAAACACAGCCTGTATGAATAGGTACATAGTGTCATAGGAACAGGAGTAGGCCATTTATCCCCTTGAGCCTGCTCTGCCATTCAATGAGATCATGGCGGACCTGCGACCTAACCCCATATACCTTTGCCCCATATCCCTTAATACCTTTGGTTAACAAAAATCTATCAATCTCAGATTTAAAATTAACAATTGACCTAGCATCAATTGTCATTTAAAGAAGAAAGTTCCAAACTTCTACCACGCTTTGAGTGTAGAAGTATTTCCTAATTTCACTCCTGAAAGGTCTGGCTCTATTTTTAGACTGTGCCCCCCGAGTCCTAGACTCAACAACCAGCGGGAATAGAAGGGCTCAAGTTTCGGCTCGAGTTGCTCCTATTTTTTTGGAGCAACTCGTTTAGAATGAAGTATCTTAGAAATTGCAATTCTCGGCATTTAGTTTGCTCCCATTCTAGTGAGTTAGAATACTTTCGTTTTAGAACAGTTTTTTTTCCAAAAGGGGGTGTTACCAGCCACTTATGCCTGTTTTGCAAGTTTAGGCAGCAATAACTTACTCCAAACTAACTTAGAATGGAGTAAGTGTAGATTTTTCTACGCTCAGAAAAACCTTGCCTACACATAAATCAGGCGTCGGGAACGAGAGATGCGGGGGGGGGGAGGGAAGTTCACAAGCATTAAACACTTCACTTTTACAAATAAAGAACCATCATCAATAATAAACGATAACCAAATCAATAAATCAACCAATAAATCAATCAAAAAAATATTAAAAAATTAAAAATTTAAAAAAATATAAAATCAATCAATAATTAAAAATTAAAGTTTCTACTCACCTGCTGCAGCACTGGGAGCCCTCCAACAGCCTGCTGGGATGGGGCCCCCACAGGAGATGCTGGTCAGGCGGGCCCCGCCGCCGCCGAGGACTTCCGGCAGGCCCTGCCACTGACGCTGAGGACTTCGGGCGGAGCCCGCCCCCAGGAGAAGCCAGGCCACCGCCGAGGACTTCGAGATGCCGGGCGGGCGGGCCCCGCCGCCGGTGAAGAGTTCGGGCGGATGCCGGGTGGGCCGCCGTAGAAGAGGTAAGGGCAGTCAGGCCATTTGGCCCGGGATAGGGGCGATGTCCCTTTGGCCAGGGATAGGGTCGTCGCCCGGAGACAGGACGCGCTGGGAAGGCCAGGAGCTACTGCGCACGGGGTAGCCTAACATCTGCTGTCAGGAAATTACTAGAGTCTATAATTAAAGAGAGAGTGTCTGAACATCTCGAACATTTTCGGCTGATCCGAGAGATCCAGCATAGGTTTGTAAAGGGTAGGTCATGCCTGATGAACCTGATTGATTTTTTGAAGAGATGAATAAAGTAGTGGACAGGGGAATTTCTATGAATGTTATTTATATGGACTTCCAGAAGGCATTCAATAAAGTCCCTCATAAGAGATTGTTAACTAAAGCTGAAGCCCGTGGAATTGATGGCAACTTATTGACCTTGTTACGAAATTGGCTGAGTGGCATGAGACAGAGAGTCGAGCTAATAGCCCCAGAAGCTCCTGTTGCACCGTGCCGAGCTGGAAACGGGCCCACAGATATCGGAGAATTGCGAGGTAGGTATTCGCCGCAAATTTCTGGTCTACAAATTAGGCGGGCCTCTCCGATGTGTGCTGTTCTAGCGGGGGTCCAAAACTTGAGCCCTATCTATCTACCCTATCTGTTCCCCTTAATATCTTGAAAACTTTGATCAAGTCACCTCTTAACCTTCTAAATTCCAGGGAATGCAACTCTAGTTTGTGCAAACTCCCCTCGTAATCTAACCCTTGGAGTCCAGGTATCATTCTAGTAAACCTACCCTACACTTCCTCCAAGGCCAATATATCCTTCCTAAGATGTGGTGCCCAGAACTGCTCGCAGTCTCCATGTGTGGTCTAACCAGGGCTTTGTATAGCTGAAGCATGGCTTCTACCCTTTTCTATTCTCATCCTCTAAATATAAAGGCCAGTATTCTATTAGTTTTTTGTTTATTTTCTGTACCTGTTTATGACATTTTAATGATCTATGTACCTGGGCCCACAAATCTCTTTGGACGTCTACTGTTTTTAGCATTTCACCATTTAGAAAATACCCTGTTCAATCCTTTGTAGGTGCAAAGTTGATGACCTCACATTTGCCTACATTGAAATCCAATTGCCACAGTTTTGCTCATTTGCTTACTCTATCAATATCTCTGTGTTTTATGTTTCAATCTACATTGCATACAATGCCGCCTATCTTTGTGTCAGTGGCAAATTTGGATATGTGCCTTTCAATTACATCATCTAAGTCATCAATAAATATGGTGAATAGTTGAATCCCCAACACAGATCCTTGCGGGACACTACTAGTCCCATCCTGCCAATTAGAGTACCTGGCTATTAGCTCGACTCTCTGTCTCATGCCACTCAGCCAATTTCGTAACAAGGTCAATAAGTTGCCTTCAATTCCACGGGCTTCAGCTTTAGTTAACAATCTCTTATGAGGGACTTTATTGAATGCCTTCTGGAAGTCCATATAAACAACATTCATAGAAATTCCCCTGTCCACTACTTTATTCATCTCTTCAAAAAATCAATCAGGTTCGTCAGGCATGACCTACCCTTTACAAACCTATGCTGGATCTCTTGGATCAGCCGAAAATGTTCGAGGTGTTCAGACACTCTCTCTTTAATTATAGACTCTAGTAATTTCCTGACATCAGATGTTAGGCTAACTGGTCTATCATTCCCTGGTTTTTCTCTCTCACTATTCTTAAATAGCAGAGTGACATGTGCAATTTGCCAATCTAAAGGAACAGTTCCTGAATCGAGAGAACTTTAGAAGATTATAGTTAGGGCATTTGCAATATGCTCACATACTTCCTTTAAAACCCTGGGATGGAAACCATTTGGCCTTGAGGATTTGTCACTTTTGGTACCATTTTCTTCATTATTGTTATTTTGCTTATATTAATTTTGGTGAGGCCCTGTCCCTGATTCAATCTTGGTTTCCTTGGGATTACTAGCATTCTGACCCCTTCCTCTACTATAAATACTGATGTAAAGTAATTACTCAACATTTCATCATTTCCTTATTTTCATTGACACTATCACTGTTATCAGTTTTCAAGGAGCCAATATTGCTCATGACCACCCTCCTTTTCCGAATATAATTGCCATTTTTTTGTGTTGATTTTGATATTCCTTGCAAGTTTCTTTTCATATTCTCTTTTTGTAGTTCTTACTGTTTGCTTTGTCACCCTTTGCTACTCCTTGTATCTTTCTCATTCACCAAGATCCGTGCTATTATTTGCATTTTTGTATGTTTTATGCTGTCTCTTACCTCTTTAGACGAGGTTGAGTAGGTTGGGCCTATACACATTGGAGTTCAGAAGAATGAGAGGGTGATCTTATTGAAACATATAAGATAATGAGGGGGCTTGACAAGGTGGATGCAGAGAGGATATTTCCACTCATAGGGGAAACTAAAACTAGGGGACGTAGTCTTAGAATCAGGGGCCGCCCATTTAAAACTGAGATGAGGAGGAATTTCTTCTCTCAGAGGGTTGTAAATCTATGGAATTCTCTGCCCCAGAGAGCTATGGATGCTGGGTCATTGAATATATTTAAGGCGGAGATGGACAGATTTTTGAGTGATAAGGGAATAAAGGGTTATGGGGAGCGGGTGGGGAAGTGGAGCTGAGTCCATGATCAGAGCAGCCATGATCTTATTGAATGGCGAAGCAGGCTCGAGGGGCCAGGTGGCCTACTCCTGCTCCTATCTCTTATGTTCTTATGTTCTTATGTTTAGTTGTCTATTGCTTTTTATTTGTCAAGTAGAGCTCTTGCCCCTTAGGGGTAAAAACTGGTTCTGTATCACATTAAATTATTTTTTGAACGTTTCCCACTGATGATCTGTCATTTTACCCACTAACAGATTTGCCCAGTTTACTGTGGGCAGTCTCTGTCTCATCCCGTTGAAGTTGGCCTTACCTAAGTCTAGAATCTTTGTAGCTGTTTTGCGTTTCTGCTTATAAATGCTACGTTAAAATGCTCGATCAAGTTATGATTGCTATTGGATAAATGTTCATGCACCGTTAGGCTGTCAACTAAATCTGGCTCATTGCTTATTGCTAAATCTAATATGGCATGCCCCCTTGTTGGTTCTATGACATATTGTTGCAGAAAACAATCCTAGACATATTCAAAAAATTCACTACCTTTCTGACATGTGCAAATCTGCTTATCCCAATCTATATGAAAGTTAAAAAAACACCCATTAAAGCCACTCTGACTTTGCTACATACTTGTTAATCTCTGCATTTATACAATCTACTTCACAGCTGCTACCACGGGGCCTATACACAACTCCGACTACAGTCTTAAATCCGTTCCTATTTCTTAATTCTACACACAAAGTCTTCACTGCCTGCTTACCTCTCGTTATAACTTCTCTTATCATTGAAATGATTTCATCCTTACAGGCTGTGTTTGGAGATTCATACAGGCTGTGTTTGAGAGGTTTATACAGGCTGTGTTTGAGAGGTTTATACAGGCTGTGTTTGGTATGAACCTCTCAAACACAGCCTGTGTGAACCTTCTTTTCCTACTTTCTCAGATTATCACATGGTGACCATTATGTCCAACTACGAAGGTTGTTTATGTGGTTAACAATTGGCCATGAGGAAATGAAAAGCTTATTACCTGGAAAGGAGAGAAGTACTTCTGTGAAATTAAATGTTTTACAAATAATGCAAATAAAGGGTCCTTGTAGTTCACACAGGAAAAGGTAAAGCACGATACTGGATCTACTATCCCAACAGGAGTCTCATAAAGCTGGGTAGCAGGGTTGAAGTATGGCTTGTGGCATACACTTTTATGTGAAGAATAATGACTATGACACACAAGTTATTTACTTTGTTTATTATATTTCCAATATGACAGGTAATTTTTAAAATGGGTATGGCCTGACAAATTGCATACCATTGCTCACAACATGATCAAATGTCAAGTAAAGGTATTGCTTTACTTTCTTTCTTATAAAGAATTACAGTTTGGGATAAAGTATATGAGTAATTTAGGAACATAGGAATAGGTGTAGGTCATTTAGCCCCTTGAGCCTGTACCACCACTCAATGAGATCATGGTTGATCTGTGATCTAACTCCATATACCTGCCTTTGCCCCATATCCTTAATACCTTTAGTTAACAAAAATCTATTAATATCAGATTTAAAATTAACAATTGACCTAGCATCAATTGCCATTTGTGGAAGACAGTTCCAAACTTCTACCACCCTTGAAAAAAAGCAAAGTCTTTGGTCCAATTTTGTTACCATGCTGCAACATTTGAGATCCATCACTGTTTGCAGATAAGAAGTTAAACTCTGAACATTACTGGAGCTCAAACTGCACTGTTCCAGCAAAGTTCAAGCACTGTAACACCTTGAAGTCGTTTGTATATCAATGAACCCCGCTTGATAATCTTGCACCATCAGCACTCATATGGTCCCCTGCTCAAAAGAAAAAACAGAAAATCCATTGTGGCTTTCCTGCAAGCCCAATGGATTAATTCATCAAATCATAAAATTTCTTCGCAAATATTCACTTAAAATTAAGAAACTTTTGTTTAATAATGTCCAATATCTTTAAAATTTAATTCAAGTAATTCAAAAGTGGTTCCTTGCTGAATTGAGAAAACACCTGTCAGTGGAAAGGGTTAACTTCTTTCTAGATTTATACGAAGGCGAGCAGAATATTATCTGACATCATTACGTCGCTTCACGTAAATTTAAGAAAAACTTTTCCAAACAACCAAACGCCATTTTTTGATTTTAAACTTTCCCTTTCTCTTTTCTTACTGCAACCACAACCTGTTGTCTCCTACACAATTTTTTTTCAAAAACAATTTCCTCTGGTATGTGCTTACAATTGAATAGACAGTGCTTTGTTATGATTTGAATTTTCAAATTGAATTTATTGCCTTCCTTTTTTTTAGCAGACATCATCGCAACTAACTTCAAGGCTGAAGCTTAACTTTTGCAGAACAAAGGGTCTTCTGTGCATTTCATAACTCCGTAAATCATAACCAAAATAAATCTGCACCTGCATTTTTAACACAATTTGTCTTTCTTTTCTTGGGACACAACAAACATTTTAACACTCAATTTTTTCACACTTTCTTAAAACTTCTAACATCCAAAACAACACTACAAAGGCTTAAAACAGCAGGACCTGGGGGTCCTGATGCATAAAACACAAAAGGATAGTATGCAGGTACAGCAAGTGATCAGAAAGGCCAATGGAATATTGGCCTTTATTGCAAAGGGGATGGAGTATTAAAGCAGGAAAGTCTTGCCACAGTTATACAAGGTATTGGTGAGGCCACACCTAGAATACTGCGTGCAGTTTTGATTTCCATATTTACGAAAGGATATACTTGCTTTGGAGGCAGTTCAGAGAAGGTTCACTAGGTTGATTCCAGAAATGAGGAGGTTGATTTATGAGGAAAGGTTGAGTAGGTTGGGCCTCTAATCATTGGAATTCAGAAGAATGAGAGGTGATCTTATTGAAACGTATGACAAGGTGGATGCAGAGAGGATGTTTCCACTGATGGGGGAGTCTAGAACTAGGGGGCATAACCTTAGAATAAGAGGCCGCCCATTTAAAACTGAGATGAGGAGGAATTTCTTCTCTCAGAGGGTTGCAAATCTGTGGAATTCACTGCCTCAGAAAGCTGTGGAAGCTGGGTCATTGAATAAATTTAAGACAGAGATAGACAGTTTCTTAACCGATAAGGGAATAAGGGGTTATGGGGAGCAGGCAGGGAAGTGATCGGATCAGCCATGATTGCATTAAATGGTGAAGCAAGCTCGAGGGGCTGTATGGCCTACTCCTGCTCCTATTTTTTATGCTCATATGTTCACACAGAAAAGTGGGTGGAGCTAAAAGAAACATAACAGACACTTTCTTTTAAAGACAGACTTTCAACCAAATGAAAATTCAGCTCCCCGCACATTCACGACCGGTAAGTTTAATTACAAACGTCCATTTTCCATACAAACTGAAAATGTTTCCAACTTCCTTTCAGGTTCCTTTCGCTCAGTAAATTGTATGTCTTTTTTTCCCCTTGACACAAAAGCTAGCAAGCTTAAAGTTTCAACTTTAAGTTTCTTTTTTCCGCCTTTTAAACAATCACTCTACTTTGTTCCCGGGCCATGAAGTAAACACAATTGCTTCTCTGAACCCCAAATTTATCCTGCAAATCTTTGAACTTCCTTTTGGAATCCGCATGGTCCTACTGCCCACCTTGTTTCACAACCTGTCTCTGCACCACCCTATTGGCAACTGTCAAACCCACATCAGTTCTGAGACCGCCAATTCCTTCAGAAACTTCAAGTGCTTCTGAACAAGCTTCTTCCACTGCTTTAATCTCTGACTGTTTATCCTCCAACTCCTTTTCAAGCGGGGACAAAAGAGCAACTGAAACCAGTGCGAGACCAGACCAGCAGTGGGGGATAAAAGAACGTCTGGGAGCAGTGCCAACAGACCGGTGAGGGGAGATAAGTAAAAAGAAATCAAAGTATGACATCATAGGGAAGCAGGTAAGTGATTGATTGGTCAATATTTTTCTCTCTTTTTTTTCTAAACTTGGGCATTGGTTTAAATTAAGAGCCGGGATTAAAAACTAAACATTCAAAAC
The DNA here is from genome assembly GCF_044704955.1 of Pristiophorus japonicus. Classification (NCBI taxonomy): domain Eukaryota; kingdom Metazoa; phylum Chordata; class Chondrichthyes; family Pristiophoridae; genus Pristiophorus; species Pristiophorus japonicus. The sequence goes on from NC_091993.1 coordinate 85,131,073, forward strand.
TTGAAAACTTAATTAGTTAAATAAAATACAATAGAGATGGCAGGGTAGGTGATGTGCTGCAGTTGTAGCATGTGGGAGCTGGTGGACACCAGTGTGATCCACGGCGACCACATCTGCAGTAAGTGTTGGCGGCTCGAAGAACTTCGGCTCCGAGTTGATGAGCTGGAGTCTGAGCTTCAGATACTGCGAAACATCAGGGAGGGGGAGCGTTATCTGGATGCTGCTTTGAAGGAGGCAGTTGCACCCCTTAGCTTAAATAATTCAAATTTGGTCCGTGGTCAGGGATAGGAGGGTGTGACTATGAGTGAGGCAGATAAGGGGACCCAGGAGTTAGTGATGGAGGAGCCTCAGCCCTTGTTCTTGTCCAACAGGTTCAAGGCTCTTACTCCCTGTGTGGACGAGAGCAGGGACTGCAGAGAGGATGAGCAAACTGACCACAGCACCGCGGTATAGGGGGCCATTCAAGTTGGGGGAATAAAAAGCAATGTGGTGGTAGTAGTAGTGGACAGTATAGTTAGGCGGATAGATACTGTTCTCTGCAGCCGAGAGCGTGCGTCCCGAAGGCTGTGTAACTGGCCAAGGTTAACGACATCTCCTCTGGGCTGGAGAGGAACCTGGAGTGGGATGGAAAAGATTCAGTTATCGTGGTCCATGTAGATACCAACAACATAGGTAGGACAAAGAAAGAGGCTCTGCTAGGGGCTAAATTAAAAAGCAGAACCACAAAGGTAGCAATCTCTGGATTACTTCCTGAGCCACGAGCAAATTTGCATAGGGTACATAAAATCAGAGAGATGAACATGTGGCTCAAAGATTGGTGTAGGAGAAAATGGATTTCAATTCATGGGGCACTGGCACCAGTACTGGAATAAGAGGGAGCTGTTCCATTGTGACAGGCTTCACTTGAACCAGGCTGGGACCAGTGTCCTGACAAGTTGAATAACTAGGGCTGTAGATAGGGCTTTAAACTAAATAGTGGGGTGGGGGGGGGAGGGAGGGATCAGGTGAGCGGAAATTTAAAAAGTCAAAGAGAAAGGAGAAGGCAATAGTGCAGTGTAGCGATAGGAGTAATGATAACCAGAGTGTGACAGGAAGGGACAGAACATATAAACATAAGAGTGCATTAGAAAATGGGGTCAGAGTAGGGAAAAATGATAAAAAGACCAAATTAAATGCTCTTCTACTGAATGCATGCAGCATTCATAACAAGATTGATGAGTTGACGGCACAAATACAAAGAAATGGGTATGATCTGAGAGCCATTACAGAGACGTGATTGCAAGGTAATCAAGGCTAGGAACTGAATATTCAGGGGTATTTGCCATTTTGGAAGGATAGGCAGAAAGGAAAAGGTGGTAGGATAGCTCTGTTAATAAAGGGTGAGATCAGTGCAGTAGTGAGAAATTATATTGGCTTAGAAGATCAAGATGTAGAATCAGTTTGGGTGGAGATAAGAAATAATAAGGGAAATAAGTCACTGGTGGGAATAGTCTATAGGTCTCCTAACAGTAGCTACACTGTAGGACAGAGTATAAATCAAGAAATAATAGAGGCTTGTAAGAAAGGTACGGCAAAAATCATGGGCGGTTTTAATCTTCATATTGATTGGACAAATCAAATTGGCAAAGGTAGCCTTGAGGAAGAGTTCATAGAATGTATTCGGGAAGGTTTCTTGGAACAACACAATGTGCAACCAACCAGGGAGCAGGCTATTTTAGATCTGGTAATAGAAACATAGAAACTAGCTACAGGAGTAGGCCATTCGGCCCTTCGAGCCTGCACCGCCATTCAATGAGTTCATGGCTGAACATGCAACTTCAGTACCCCATTCCTGCTTTCTCGTCATACCCCTTGATCCCCCTAGTAGTAAGGACTACATCTAACTTTTTTTTGAATATATTTAGTGAATTGACCTCAACAACTTCCTGTGGTAGAGAATTCCACAGGTTCACCACTCTCTGGGTGAAGAAGTTTCTCCTCATCTCGGTCCTAAATGGCTTACTCCTTATCCTTAGACTGTGACCCCTGGCTCTGGACTTCCCCAACATTGGGAACATTTTTCCTGCATCTAACCTGTCTAAACCCATCAGAATTTTAAACGTTTCTATGAGATCCCCTCTCATTCTTCTGAACTCCAGTGAATACAAGCCCAGTTGATCCAGTCTTTCTTGATATGTCAGTCCCGCCATCCCGGGAATCAGTCTGGTGAACCTTCAATAGCAAGAATGTCCTTCCTCAAGTTAGGAGACCAAAACTGTACACAATACTCCAGGTGTGGCCTCACCTGTGTAAAGAGACTGGATTAATTAATGATCTCATAATAAAGGATACTCTTAGGAAAAGTGATCATAGCATGGTAGAATTTCAAATTCAGTTTGAGAGTGAGAAAGCTCAGTCTCAAACTACTGTCCTGAATTTAAATAAAGGCAATTACAAAGATATGAAGGCAGAGTTAGCTAAAGTGGACTGGGAAAATAGATTAACGGGTAAGACGGTAGATGAGCAGTGGCAAACATTTAAGGAGATATCTCATAGCTCTCAGCAAAGATATATTCCAGTGAGAAAGAAAGACTCTAAGAGAAGGCTAAACCTTCTGTGGCTAACTAAGGACGTAAAGGAAGGTATCAAATGGAAAACAAAGGCATATAATGTTGCAAAGAATAATGGAAGGTCAGAGGATTAGCAATTTTTTAGAAACCAGCAAAGGACAACTAAAAAAATAAGAAGGATATTTTATGAGTAAACTAGCAAGAAATATAAAATTAGACAGTAAGAGTTTCTACAATAATTGATAATCAAGGGGCTATTGCAAGGGGGGAACTTAAAACAATCACTATCACTGGAGAAAAAGTACTCGGCAAACTAATGGGACGAAAGGTGGACGTGTCCCCAGGACCTGAAGGCCGGCATCCTAGGGTCTTAAAAGAGGTGGCTGTAGAGATAGTGGATGCATTGGTTGTAATCTACCAAAATTCCCTGGATTCTGAAGAGGTACCAGTGGATTAGAAAACCGCAAATGTAATGCTCCTATTTATGAAAGGAGGGAGACAGAAAGCAGGAAACTGGAGATCAATTAGTCTAACATCTGTCATTGGGAAAATGTTGCAGTCCATTATTAAGGAAGCAGTAGTGGGACATTTAGAAAATCATAATGCAATCAAGCAGAGTCAGCATGATTTTATGAAAGGGAAATGCTGTTTGGCAAATTTGCTGGAGTTCTTTGAGGATGTAACGAGCAGGATAGATAAAGGGGAACCAGTAGATGTCATGTATTTGGATTTGCAGAAGGCATTCAATAAGGTGCCACATAAAAGATTACTGCACAAGATAAGAGCTCACGGGGTTGGAGGTAATATATTAGCATGGAGAGAGGATTGGTTAACTAACAGAGAAGAAAGTCAGGATAAATGGGTCATTTTCATGCTGGAAAACTGTAACTAGTGGGGTGAGCCAGGGATCAGTGCTGGAGTCTTAACTACTTATAATCCATATTAATGACTTGGATGAAGGGAGCGAGTGTAATGTAGCCAAATTTGCTGATGATACAAAGATAGGTGGGAAAGCAAGTTGTGAGGAGGACACAAAGAATCTGCAAAGGGATATAGATAGGCTCAGTGAGTGGGCAAAAATTTGGCAGATGGAATATAATGTGGGAAAATGTGAAGTTATCCACTTTGGTAGGATAAATAAAAAAGCAAATTATTATTTAAATGGAGAGAGACTACATAATGCTGTAGTACAGAGGTATTATGTCCAGAATAAAGTAATGTGATTGAGTACTATAAACATGAGTAAATGTCCTTATTCTCTGAGTCTCTCTATTCTAATTCCAGAGTGTTCGTACAGCATGGGAGGCCTGCTTATAGACAGTGCTCCCAAAGGATGCTAGGATCCCTTGGGACTCCAACAGATACGCCCTCTGATGGCGATAGAATGCTGGTTACATAGGGTTGCATACATAATATCACTCCCTCCCAAAGTCAATTGTACAGGGTGAGACGATCTGGAGCCTTTCGCTCCCGAGTCGATCATCTCGTTACAAATGCAGGTGCAGGTGAGTTGGTTGGTTCTTCGCTGGGCTGCTGCGCAGCTGGTCTTGCTGGGCTGCTGGAGATAATGAGTTCAGCTTCGTGGTCAACCGTGATGTCGGTTGCCACTTGTGTGTGTGTGTCAGAAGGTCGAGGTTGGTGGTGTCCTCTTCAGGTTGCTCGTGGCTGTATGTGAATCGCAGTTTGGTTTGGTCCAAATGCTTTCTGCAAGTTAGTCCATTTGCGAGTTTGACTTGAAACACCCTACTCCCTTCTTTGGCGATGACAGTGCCAGCAAGCCATTTGGGACCATGTCCATAGTTGAGTACAAATACAGGGTCATTGACTTCAATATCGCGTGACAAATTTGCGCGATCATGGTACATGCTTTGTTGATGCTGCCTGCCCTCGACGTGATCATGGAGATCAGGGTGGACGAGAGAGAGCCTTGTTTTGAGTGCCCTTTTCATGAGCAGCTCGGCTGGAGGAATCCCGATGAGCGAGTGGGGTCTGGTGTGGTAGCTGAGCAGGACTCGGGACAGGCGGGTCTGCAGAGAGCCTTCTGACTCGTGTTTCAAGCTTTGCTTGATGGTTTGGACTGCCCATTCTGCCTGGCCGTTGGATGCGGGCTTGAACGGGGCAGATGTGACGTGCTTGATCCCATTGCAGGTCATGAATTCCTTGAATTCAGCATTGGTGAAGCACGGCCCGTTGTCGCTGACAAGGGCATCAGGCAGGCCGTGCATGGCAAACAAGGCCGGTAGGTTTTCGATGGTGGCAGTGGACGTGCTTTCAGACATTATTACACACTCAATCCACTTTGAATAAGCATCCGCAACAACCAAGAGCATTTTGCCAAGAAACGGGCCAGCGAAGTCAACGTGGGTCCTAGACCACGGTTTGGAGGGCCATGACTACAAACCTAGCGGTGCCTCCCTGGGTGCATTGTTCAGTTGAGAGCAAGTGTTGCATTGGCGCACGCAAGACTCCAAATCTGAGTCGATGCCGGGCCACCACATATGGGATCTGGCTATAGCTTTCATCATTACTATGCCTGGCTGGGTCCTGTGTAGCTCGCGTATGAACATTTCCCTGCCTTTCTTGTGCAAAAACAAGCGATTACCCCACAAAAGACCATCCGCCTGTATGGACATTTCGTCTTTAAGCCGCTGGAACGGATTGATCTCTTCATGCATCTCTGCTGGGACGCTGGACCAGCTCCCATGGAGGACACAGTTTTTTACAAGGGACAGTAAAGGATCCTTGCTGGTCCAGGTCCTGATCTGGCGGGCCGTAACGGGTGACTTTACATTTTCAAATGCATCCATCACCAAGAGCAAGTCTGCAGGCTGTGCCATTTCCACCCCGGTGGTGGGCAATGGTAGCCGATTGAGAGCATCAGTACAGTTCTCTGTGCCTGGCCTGTGACAAATGACATAGTTATATGTAGACAGCGTGAGCGCCCATCTTTGGATGAAAGCAGAGTCATTGGTATTGATACCATTGCTCTCTGAGAATAGCGATATGAGCGGCTTATGTTTAGTTTCTAACTCGAACTTAAGCCCAAACAGATACTGATGCATTTTTTTATTACCCAGTAAATGCATGACAGACCTTCTTTTTCAATCATGCTGTAGGCCCTTTCGGCCTTGGACAAACTCCTGGACGCATAAGCGACCGGTTGCAATGTCCCCGATTCGTTTGCTTGTTGTAACACACACCCGACCCCGTACGAAGACGCATCGCAAGCTGGCACTAAACGTTTACAAGCATCATACAGGACAAGCAGTTTGTTGGCACATAACAGATTTCGGGCTTTCTCAAAAGCTGTCCCTTGTGATTTCCCCCATACCCAGTCATTTCCCTTGCGTAGCAACACGTGTAGAGGTTCTAGCAAGGTGCTTAACCCGGGTAGGAAATTAACAAAATCATTGAGGAGTCCCAGGAATGACCAGCTCTGTCATGTTCTGTGGTCTCAGTGCGTTCTTGATGGCCTCCGTCTTGGCGTCGGTGGGTCTGCTGCCGTCTCCCGAAGAACTCGACCTCTGGCGCCAAGAAAACACACTTCGAGCATTTCAACCTGAATCCCACACGATCTAGCCAACTTAGAAGCTCTTCCAGGTTCTGCAAGTGTTCGATGGTGTCCCGACCTGTGACCAGCATGTCATCCTGGAAAACCACGGTGCATGGAACCAACTTTAGCAGACTCTCCATGTTCCTTTGAAAAATAGTCGCAGCCGATCGAATCCCAAACGGGCGTCTATTGTAGATGAACAGACCTTGTGCGTGTTAATGCAGATGAGGCCTTTCGAAGATTTCGCCAGCTCCTGCGTCATGTAGACCGAGGTCAGGTCCAATTTGGTGAATGTCTTTCCTCCTGCCAGCATCGCAAATAGGTCGTCTGCCTTGGGTAGTGGGTATTGGTCCTGCAGCGACAAATGGTTAATCGTTACTTTATAGTTCCTGCAAATTCTGACCGTGCCATTGCCCTTGAGAACCAGAACAATCGGACTGGCCCACTCGTTGAACTCCACCGGCGCGATGATGCCCTCTCATTGCAGCCTGTCTAGCTCGATCTCCACTTTCTCTCGCATCATATATGGCACCGCCCGTGCCTTGTGGTGGATGGGTCATGTACCAGGAATCAAGTGGATCTGCACCTTCGCCCCAGAGAAACTTCCAATGCCTGGCTCAAACAATGACGGGAACTAGCTCAAACCTGGCCACATGAGGCGTCGTCAACGGCCGAAAGCACTCGGATGTCGTCCCAGTTCCAGCGGATTTTTCCCAGCCAGCTTCTGCCGAACAGTGTGGGGCCATCTCCTGGTACTATCCATAATTCATAGTGATAGTTCGTGCACTGCTATATCATAGGAGACTTTTACTGCTGTGCTGCCAATTACAGGGATCAGCTCTTTAGTGTAAGTTCTCAGCTTGGTGTGAATGGGGCTCAGCTTGGGCCTGTGTGCCTTGTTGCACCAAAGCCTGTCGAAGGCCTTTTTGCTCATAATGGACTGATTCACACCCGTGTCCAATTCCATGGATACTGAAATTCCATTCAGTTCAACTTTTAACATGAGCGGTGGACATGTCATGGTGAAGGTGTGTACCCCGTACACTTCTACCTCCTCAGTTTGAGTCTCTAGGTCAGCTTGATCCACCATGGATCGGTCTTCCTCTGCATTGTGGTGGTTTGCTGGGTTTGCAGCTCGTCTGCACATTCGTTGGAGGTGTCCCATTGTTCCACAGCCTTTGTACGCATAATGTTTGAAGCAGCATTGATGGGCTCGATGATCACCTCCGCAGCACCAACAAGGTGTTAACTGCCTCGCATTAACGCTTGATGGCAGACTCTGAGTCATCTGAGGTCGTGCAGCTGCAGGCGTGTACATTCTGCCATATGCATTCCTGCCTGAAAACGATGTTACTTTGCGTACAGTACTTGCCGAAACATCTTTATGCTGCAAAATTTGTTTGGTGTTATTGCTGGTGGACATAAATGCCTGGGCTATCGTTATGGCTTTCCTCAGGTTCGGTGTTTCAACAGTCAATAGTTTGCGAAGGATAACCTCAAGCACAAAAAAGTCTCTTAGCATTTGCTCCAGGAATCCATCAAATTCATAATGTCCTGCAAGGCGCCTTAGTTCGGCAACGTAGCTCGCCACTTCCTGGCCTTCAGACCGTTGACATGTGTAAAATCGATACCTTGCCATCAGAACGCTCTCCTTTGGATTTAGGTGCTCCCGGACCAGTGTACACAGTTTTTCATACATGGTTGCTGGTTTCACCGGAGCAAGAATATTCTTTATGAGGCCATAAGTTGTTGCCCCACAGACGGTGAGAAGGATCGCCCTTCATTTGGCAGTGTTCAGATTCCCTACCAGCTCTTTGGCCACGAAGTATTCGCCGATGAAGGGCTCCCAATCATCCCCTTCTGAGAATTTCTCCAGGATACCAACAGTTCTCTGCATTTTTGCGTGATGGTTCGTTATCTCGTCGCCAATTGTTATGTCCAGAATAAAGTAATGTGATTGAGTACTGTAGACATAAGTAAATGTGACCTTAGTCTCTTTATTCTAACTCCAGAGTGTTGGTACAGCATGGGAGGCCTGCTTATATACAGTACTCCCAAGGGATGCTGGGATCCCTTGGGACTCCAACAGATACGCCCTCTGGTGGCGGTAGAATGCTGGTTACATCGGGTTACATACATAACAAGAGGGACTTGGCGGTCCTTGTACATGAAACACAAAAAGTTAGTATGCAGGTACAGCAAGTAATTAGGAAGGCAAATGGAATGTTTGTCTTTATTGCGAGTATATAAAAGTAGGGAACTCCTGCTACAACTGTACAGGGCATTGGTGAGACCACACCTAGAGTGCTGCATACAATTTTGGTCGCCTTATTTAAGGAGGGATATACTTGCATTGGAGGTAGTTCAGAGAAGGTTCACGAGGTTGATTCCTGAGATGAGGGGGTTGTCTTATGAAGAAAAGTTGAGCAGGTTGGGTCTATACTCTTTGGGGTTTAGAAGAATGAGAGGTGATCTTATTGAAATGTATGAGAATCTCAGGGGCTTGACAGGGTTGATGCCAAGAGGATGTTTTGCCTTGTGGCGGAATCTAGAACTCGGAGGCACAGTTTCAGAATAAGGGGTCACCTATTTAAAATGGAAAAGAGGAAGAATTTATTCTCTCAGAGGGTTGTAAATCTTTGGAATTCTCTACCTCAGAGCTGTGGAGGCTGGGTCATTGAATATATTTAAGGTGGAGATAGACAGATTTTTGAACAATAAGGGAGTCAAGGGTTATGGAGAGCGGGCAGGGAAGTGAGTTGAGACAAAGATCTGAACAGGCTCGAGCGGCCAAATGGCGTACTCCTGCTCCTATTTCGTATGTTCTTATGTTCTCCTCCTCAAACTTTTCCTTTTGCTAACTTCTTACATAGAAACATTGAACCACAGAAAATAGGTGCAGGAGTAGGCCATTCGGCCCTTCGAGCCTGCACCACCATTCAATATGATCATGGCTGATCATGCAACTTCAGTATCCCATTCCTGCTTTCTCTCTATACCTCTTGATCCCTTTAGCCATAAGGGCCACATCTAACTCCCTTTTGAATATATCTAACGAACTGGCCTCAACAACTTTCTGTGGTAGAGAATTCCACAGGTTCACAATTCTCTGAGTGAAGAAGTTTCTCCTCATCTTGGTCCTAAATGGCTTACCCCTTATCCTTAGACTGTGAACCCTGGTTCTGGACTTCCCCAACATCGGGAATATTCTTCCTGCATCTAACTTGCCCAATCACGTCAGAATTTTATATGTTTCTATGAGATCCCCTCTCATTCTTTTAAATTCCAGTGAATATAAGCCTAGTCGATCCATTCTTTCTTCATATGTCAGTCCTGCCATCCCGTAAATCAGACTGGTGAACCTTCGCTGCACTCCCTCAAAAGCAAGAATGTCCTTCCTCAGATTAGGAGATGAAAACTGTCATGTATTCAACTATCATTGTAACCCATGTATAAGCTGACCTAAGTTGTACACCTTGAGAACATTGACCACAAGGGGTGAACTTGTGGGAGACACTCCTAACCTGGACTTTCAGGTATAAAAGGGGAAGTTCCACCCACCTTCATCACTTGAGGTCTTGGTAATAAAGGTAACTGGTCACAAAGTGACCTTCTCTCAAGTATGGGCCTCGTGTGCATCTAGATTGTATAGTAAGGACATATCATTGGTGACGAGAAACTGGGATTTAAACCACGCGAGCAAGGCCACTAGTAGCACAGAAGAGAGGTACTGTGTTGATGATGATTGGGACGACTTTATTGAGAGACTACAGCAAAGTTTTGTCACTAAGGAATGGTTGGGACAGGATTCGGCCGACAAACGCAGGGCTCATCTCCTGACGGTTTGTGGTTCCAGGATGTACTCCCTGATGAAGGACCTTCTAGCGCCAGAGCAGCCGGCGGACAAGACGTTAGAAGAGCTCAGTAAGTTGATCGGGGAAAACCTTAAACTGGCGAGCAGCATGCACATGGCGAGACACCGGTTTTATACGCACTGGCGGCGAGAAGGGCAAAGCGTTCCAGACTTCGTGGCAGATCTCCGGCGACTGGCGAGCCTATGTAAGTTCCCAGATGCAGGCAGAGCGGAGATGCTGCGAGACGTTTTTTATTGAGGGCATCGGGCACGCTGGGGTTTTCAGGAAACTGATTGAGACCAAAGACTGACCTTGGAAGCGGCGGCTCTGATAGCCCAGACAATTATCTCAGGGAAGGAAGAGACCAGAATGATTTTTGACAAAAATCTTGGCTCAAATGCGGCAAATGACCACGGAGTCAACATTGTTAACGCGGCACACAGTTCTCTAGGCAGACATGGGCAATCGGACATGCCCCAGCATGTAGTCGAGCCGAAAGGGGGAATTCAACAGAGACAATGGCTAGCTGAACGGCAATTCATGCCATCGCAATGGACAATGCGGCCAGTAATGGGGCCATCAACACCTGTTAATGGTGTGCTGAAGGACAGTTACAGAGACAGTCAGAGACGATCGACTGGTAATGGACCTCTTGTTTCCAACAACGGGGCCTCCAGCTTATGCTGGAGGTGTGGAGGCAAACACCTAGACAGAGCTTGCAGGTATCAGCAATATACCTGCAGAAACCACAACGTCAGTGGTCACTTGGCACGTATGTGCAGGAAGCCTGCAGCCAGGTTGATGTATGAGGAGGATGGGCCTGATGTAAGCCCTACAAGGCCAAATGAATACTGGGGGAAATCGCTGGAAGCTGAAGTTCAGCGAGTTCATGTGGAGCACATATACAGTTCATATACCAGGACGCCACTGATAATGATGAAAGTACTCCTCAATGGCATCCCAGTATTAATGGAGCGAGACACGGGGGCCAGCCAGTCCCTGATGAGTATCAAACAGTTCGAAAGGTTGTGGCTGTCCAAGGCCAGGAGGCCAAAATTATTGCCGATTGACGCACAGCTACGGACATATACAAAGGAGATCATTCCGGTGCTAGGCAGCGCCACGGTAGTCGTGACCCACAAAGATTCGGAGAACAGGTTGCCACTCTAGATTGTCCCGGGGGATGGTCCCGCACTACTGGGGAGGAGTTGGCTTGCAGTCATGAACTGGAAATTTGGCGATGTCAATGCAATTTCTTCTGTGGAGCGAGTATCATGCTCACAGGTCCTGGACAATTTTGACTCATTATTTCAACCCGGCATCGGCACTTTCATGGGGGCCAAGGTAGTGATTCACATAAACCCAGACACCAGGCCAGTACACCACAAGGCCAGAGCGGTGCCGTACGTGATACAAATTGGACCGCCTGCTGAGGGAAGGCATCATCTCGCCAGTCGAATTCAGTGACTGGGCGAGCCCGATTGTGCAGGTGCTCAAGGCGGATGGGTCGGTCAGGATATGTGGCGATTACAAGGCCACCATCAATCGGGTGTCATTCCAAGACCAGTACCCGCTATCGAGAGCGGAGGACCTTTTTGCGACGCTATCCAGTGGCATACTTTTTTCAAAATTGGACCTGACCTCAGCTTACATGACCCAGGAGCTGGCAAGTGAGTCGAAGAAGCTGACCACCATCACGACACACAAGGGGTTGATTGAGTATAACAGGTGTCCGTTCGGGATTCATTCAGCCGCCGCGATCTTTCAGCGAAATATGGAAAGCCTCCTCAAGTCGATTCCAAGGACGGTGGTTTTTCAAGACGACATCCTCATCACGGGTAGCGATTCTGAAGAACACCTCCACAACCTGGAGGAGGTGCTACGCAGACTGGACCGGGTTGGGCTGCGACTGAAAAAGGCGAAGTGCGTCTTCTTAGCTCCAGAGGTAGAATTCCTGGGGAGGAGGGTAGCAGCAGACGGGATCAGACCTACTGCGTCGAAAACGGAAGCGATCCAGAGAGCACCCAGACCCCGTAACACAACGGAGCTGCATTCGTTCCTGGGGCTCCTGAACTATTTTGGTAACTTTCTTCCCAAATTGAGCACGCTGTTAGAGCTGCTACACGTGCTCCTACGCAAAGGTCGCGGATGGGTCTGGGGGGGACAGCCAGGAAAGGAATTTTGACAGAGCACGCAATTTGTTATGCTCCAACAAATTGTTAATGTTATATGACCCGTGTAAGAAACTTGTGTTAACGTGCGCTGCGTCGTCCTATGGGGTCGGGTGTGTGTTGCAGCATGTGAATGCCAATGGTCAGTTACAGCTGGTAGCTTATGCCTCCAGAAGTCTGTCCCAGGCAGAAAGGGGCTACAGGATGGTAGAAGAGGAAATGCTAGCATGTGTATATGCAGTAAAAAAAATGCACCAGTACCTGTTTGGCAGGAAATTTGAGCTGGAGACAGATCACAATCCCCAACGTCCCTTTTGGCCGACAACAAGGCCATAAATGCGAATGCGCCGGCCCGCATACAGAGGTGGGCACTCACATTAGCCGCCTATGACTACACAATTCGGCACAGACCGGGCACTGAAAACTGTGCCGAAGCACTCAGCAGGGCTCCCACTAGCCACCACTGAGGGGGCTACTGAGCATGATGCTGAGATGGTCATGGCTTCAAAAGTGAAGGCTTACCTGTGACAGCCCGTCAGATTAAAGTCTGGACAAATAAAGACCCGCTACTGTCTTTAGTTAAGAAATGTGTCCTGAATGGGGACATGCCCTGAGGAAGTTAAACCGTTTCATAGGCATAAGGATGAACTCTCGATTCAGGCTGATTGCCTACTGTGGGGAAACCGAGTATCATGCCCCAGATGGGCAGAGAGGTGTTTATCAGAGAACTTCACAATGAGCACCTGGGCATTGTCATGATGAAGGCAATTGCCAGGTCACACATTTGGTGGCCAGGGATAGATGCAGACCTGGAACTTTGTGTTCGCAGGTGCAACACGTGTGCTCAGCTGGGCAACGCACCCAGGAAAGCCCCCCTTAGCCCCTGGTCCTGGCCCGCCAAGCCATGGTCTCGCATTCATGTGGACTACGCAGGTCCTTTCATGGGAAAAATGTTTTTGGTTGTCGTAGACGCCTACTCCAAATGGATTGAGTGTGCCATTTTAAATTCAAGCACATCCTCTGCCATGCTAGAAAGTCTACGGGCAATGTTCGCCGCCCATGGTCTACCGGATGTCTTGGTCAGCAACAATGGCCCGTGCTTCACAAGCACTGAATTCCAGGACTTCATGGCAGGCAATGGAATCAACCATGTCAGAATGGCACCGTTCTAGCCAGCCTCAAATGGCAAGCGGAACAAGCAGTGCAGATAATCAAACAGGGGATGTTCAGAATCCAAGGGGGTTCCCTACAAAGCCGCTTATCATGCCTCTTGTTGGCCAATAGATCCCGACCACACTCGCTCACAGGAGTTCCACCCGCAGAGCTGCTAATAAAAAGGATGCTCAAAACCAGGTTATCCTTTATACACCCTACTATGAAAGAAATTGTTGAGAGCAGGCGTCAGTCACAATGTGACTACCATGACAGGAATGCGAGGGCGCGATGTATTGATGTCAATGACCCTGTTTTTGTCCTTAATTATGCTGCAGGGCCCAAATGGCTTGCAGGCACTGTGATTGCTAAAGAGGGGAATGGGGTTTTGGTAGTTAAACTTACCAATGGATAAATTTGCCGCAAACATGTTGATCAAACTAAAATGAGGTTCAGCAACCCCATAGAAGAAGCAGAGGAAGAACACGACAAAGAGTTTACTCCACCACAGGTGACCGAACACTGGAACCAAGTGGAGGAGAGCCCAGTCACTGTGGGCAGTCCGGACAGGCCTGAGGCACCGCAAACAGCAGACACTCAGGCCAGCGCCCAACAACCGGAGCCCCAACTCAGGTGCTCTACAAGGGAGCGTAAACCACCAGAGAGACTTAACCTGTGATCCCAATAAGACTTTGAGGGGGAGGTGATGTCATGTATTCAACTATCATTGTAACCCATTTATAAGCTAACCTAAGTTGTAACCTTGAGAACATTGACCACAAGGGACGAACTTGTGGGAGATACTCCTAACCTGGACTTTCAGGTATAAAAGGGGAAGCTCCACCCACCGTCATCACTTGAGGTCTTGGTAATAAAGGTAACTGGTCACAGAGTGACCTTCTCTCAAGTATGGGCCTCGTGTGCATCTATACTGTATAGTAAGGACATATCAAAAACTGTACACAATATTCAAGGTGTGGCCTCACCAAGGCCCTGTACAACTGCAGTAAGACCTCCCTGCTCCTATACTCAAATGCTCTCACTATGAAGGCCAACATGCGATTTGCCTTCTTCACCGCCTGCTGTACCTGCATGCCAACTTTCAATGACTGATGTACCATGACACCCAAGTCTCATTGCACCTGTCCTTTTCCTAATCTGTCACCATTCAGATAATATTCTGCCTTCCTGTTTTTACCACTAAAGTGGATAACCTCACATTTATCTACATTATACTACATCTGCCATGCATTTACCCACTCACCTAACCTGTCCAAGTCACCCTGCAGCCTCTGTGCATCCCCCTCACAGCTCACACCACCACCCAGCTTAGTGTCATTTGCAAACTTGGAGATATTACATTCAATTCCTTTGTCCAAATCATTAATGTACATTGTAAATACCTGGGCTCCCAGCACTGAACCTTGCGGTACCCCACTAGTCACTGCCTGCCATTCTGAAAAGGACCCGTTTTTTCCCACTCTTTGATTCCTGTCTGCCAACCAGTTCTCTATCCACGTCAATATATTACCTCCAATACCATATGGTTTAATTTTGCACACTAATCTCTTGTGTGGGACCTTGTCAAAAGCCTTTTGAAAGTCCAAATACACCACATCCACTGGTTCTCCCTTGTCCACTCTACCAGTTACATCCTCAAAAAATTCGAGAAGATTTGTCCAGCATGTTGGATCTGTTGTATCTCAGCCAGGACAGCTCCCACATTTAAACTAGCAAGACTCTGCAGTTGCTGAGGAGGTGGGGACTCATAATATTTTTGTTTGGTGTGGTGTAGCAGATCAACTAAACTTAAGTCGTTGATACCCAAAGCTGTGAGGAGATGTGTACAAGCCTGACAATCTGTTGCCGCTCCTTCACCCCGACCTCACCGCTCCTGCTGTGATCGAGGCCGAACAGAGTTCGGGGCCAAAGAGGCGAGGGCCCAGGGGCAGCACGGGCCAGCCCACACTGTGATATGTGTGCACACTAGGCCCGTGCAGCAGAGCATGTCTCCAGACGTCTTGGTTAATCCTTGCCACTGGACCAAGACCTAGCTCTGTCAAGCCCATGTGGTGGCTGGTGTGCAATGGCCACCCCACATTAAAAAATCCACGCACAGGCATCTTCCACCCTTCAATATGCAGTTCGGGACCTGGAATATCAGGTCCCTCATTGAAACACCTGTGCACTCATCCTTTTTTGGCGTGGAAGCAAGTCATCCTCATTTTGAGAACTGCCTATGATGATGATGATGACAAGCCTGAGCTGCTTCGGCCTGGTGGATGGAATCCGACAAACCGTTCCGGAGTCAACTCGTGCAACTGGCGAGAAGGACACGTTTAACGTCCGCGTCTGCCAATTCTGGGTGACCCCGTCTAAAATATTGCGTTGTTCCCGCCGTGCCTCCCGCCATGTTTAGCTGGGTGCGGCTAGCAATGAGTGCCACCGGCACATGTGGACCATCAGGTTCATCCAGCCACCCATCATCTTTTTTGTATTTAAACGCCTCGTTCCGCAGTTGACCCAAATCAACTTGGCCACCGGACCCTCAACCCCAATCGACCGACACACCCGCCATAACAGCCCAGGCGGCCTGTTGTTTCCCTAATTTCTCAGTAAGTTGAGATTAGGTATGATCTGCTTGCCTGTGAGGCTGTTTAATCACTTCCCTCAATGACGCTCGAGCATTTTCTAATTCTTGTTTCAACTGGACATTCTCTTTTTGACACGATTTTAATTCTCGCAGGCCCTGCTGTGCCTCTTTAAGGCAGCGGTGGAGGTTAGGATATAGACACTCTGTAGTTGCAGCAGCGTCGCTGACTGTTCAGCACCCAACTCTAAAGCACGGACCTGTCGGTTCAGTATATCAATTTCCTGGTCTTTCTGAGACCGTTCTTGCTATGCTCATAATAAAGGATAAAACTGAGTACTGTGTACAATGAGCAAGTGTGACCTTAGCTCCTTTAATAGGACTCCAGAGTGCAGGTACCTCGTCGGTGGCCTGCTTATATACCTTGGGACTCCAACAGGTAGGCCCTCTGGTGGTAGTGTAATACAGGTTACAAGGGGTTAAATACATAACAGTCCTGCAACTAATGTTTAAGATTGTCAGGGGCCGAAATTGTCCCTTTCTGTCAGGCCCGTGACCGACTGAAAGCAGCGGCCATGGGTCGGTGCAGACTGGCTGCCGAGTTGACGCGGAGGGGCCACCATTTTCCATATTGCCCTCCTTTATTTTTGGAGCGGTGTCAGGGATCGCGCCGTCTGTTTTCCCGCCGCGTCATGCACATGCCGACACCTTCACGAAATTGCCCCGTGGAAAATTGCCCTGTTCGGAATTTGCCCTGCGGGAGTGGCACTGCCGCCGGTCAGTTCTCCCGACAGCTTTTCCTGTCGGTACCCTTTCTGTGGCTGGGCGGCGCGGTTGCCTTTAAAGGGGAGGTGGCGCAGCCAGCGACTCCATGTTATTATTTTTTTTGTCGGCTGACTGCCACCAGAACAGGTATGTCCCCCGTGGCCTGTGGTGGACCCAGCCGCGAAGGCAACACTAAGATGTCGGGTGACCTCGAGCTGAGACTGCATGAGAGCAGCCATAGTATCAAAGCCACCAGTGATGACAGCAGTTGGACGCTCCGTGGCCTGATGCCCAGAGTGCATAAGAGCATTCTGAGCTTCCAGGGCCGTGGCCATCCTCTCCAAAGCAGCACCGATACGCTCATTCCCTAGCGCCTGTACTGTAATGGCAGCTGCCACTTCACCTGCGAGTTGGCCTCATAGCTGGATCCGCACGGTCTCTCTGTGAGTCCACTATTTCCTGCACACTGGCAATGATGGGCTCCATGGAGTGTGCAGAGTTGTCGACAATGCGGGAAGCGGACTCCTTCACGCTCCTGACCACTTCCGACAGCCTCTCCGGCACCCTTGCCACTGCCCCCAAGATCTAGGAATGCATGGCCTCCACCCTTCTCTCATAAGCCCCAACATCGATGGGCTCGTCTGAGTCCTCCTCAGCAGAACTCCCGTGTGGACTCGCCTCCCGGAGAGATTGCAGCCGAGGTTCTCTCTGCCCGTCACCATGCTGCAGCGTGCTATGCCCCAGTGCAACACCCAATGAAGGCCCCTCTACTATCTCCACTAAATTCGAACGCGTACTCCCAGTATCTGAGCTGGCGCGTATGGGTGGAAGCAGTGGCGCGGTGCTGACAGCAGCATCCCCCTCATTCTGTGTCTCATTTGAGTGTTGCCAGCGAATGGAGGGGGCTCCAAGTTGTCATATAGGCTCGAGGCCCCAATGTCCTCTAAGGTATCAGGATCAATAGGGCTTTCAATCCCCTCAAGGCTGTCCATCAGGCCGCGCCTCCCACTCTCCATCTCATCATCTGCCTGGTCTGGGCTTTCAATCTCAGGGCTGTCCTCCTCCATTGCCCTCCCACTTGCACCAGCACTAGGACCACCTCGTTGGGTCTCACTCAACCTCTCATCTGCAAACATAAATGGTACACGGGATACCGTGGGAGGGAGGTAGGGGCAAATGCATGGAGGCTGCAACTAACACATTGTCAGAAGGAAAGGCACAGTAAGTGATGGTGCTTTCAGGGAGGGAGATCATTAATGGGGGGGGGGGGGCCTTCACTTTCCCACTCTCAGGGAGAGATAGCTTTAAAGGAGGGCCTCACTTACACACATTGCCTGCAGGGGGATTGACATCGTCAGTACCAGTGGCCACAGGGAAGGCAGCATGTCTGCCCACTAGCGCCTTCAACCTCTCCTCCAAGGAATTGAAGCTGAGCCTCGCCACCACCAGTCCTCTTTTGTTCCATGCAGTTGTGCACAGCCTTGGCCTGCGAAACAAAGAATGGTTGCTGAGCAGCAGTGTCATGAGGCCTCAGAAATGAGTGCACAAGTGTGTGTCCCTGACATGCAGCTGTAACTGTGACGTGAAGGGGAGTCTCCATTGCGAGAACACACACACATATATATCTCGAGGCCTCAACAATGAAATGCTGCTTCAGTGCCTGTACAGTAAAGGTGGGAAATAAGAGAAGGATGAAGGAGAGGCTCGCAGATGCAAGGTCAGAAGTTGGTGGAACAGGAACTCACTTTCATCAGACGGATGATGTCGTTCAGTCTTTTTTGGCACTGGGTGGCCGTCTGGTCATGAATGGAGGTCCCCGAGACCTTCACAACCAACCCACGCCAGGCATTGGTGAACACTTCCCAACTCGGACTCCCTGCATCGGAGTACAGGACTCGCCTCCTTCCCTCCACAGCTTGCTTCTGTGTTTCCAGTTCTCTATCCAAAAAACGGGTTGCCCTCCTCGCTACACCTCCAGCTGGTCCAGCAGCCATGTCCTCCAATCAAATGCCTTCCTTCCTTAGGGCCTGGCTGCAAACCCTGGCCTTTTTTAGCAACTGGCTCAATAAGACTTCATCACCAGGAGGGTGAATTTCCCCATGGAGACGCTGCTCCAACCTCCCCACTGTAATGACTCAAGAGTCTGGTTACTGTAAACTCACTCAGGTGCAACCTGATCCATCTTTATTCCAGCCCAAGAGTGCCAGCGTGACAAAGACACCCAGCTTATATACAGGTGACCAAGCACACATGCCACATGCGTACAGCCCAATGACCTCCGACCACGGCGCCCTCTGGTGTCTGGTGAGCCCCAAGCATTGATACATAACAACATCCCCCTTTTAAAATCTTAACAACAGTCTTTTTACAAATGAAGATGGTCTGGGTCTTTCCTCTCATGAGTTGATCGTCTCAGTTCAACTTTGGCTCTGGGCGAGCGTTCTGAGTCCGTTGAGACTGAGGGCTGAGTAGCTGATCTGATGGGATTGGTCATGACCACATCAGAGACCGAAGGTTCAGAGTCAGTAATGTCAGCAGAGTCCTCTGATGAGTGAACAATGGTTGGTTGGTCACTGACTGCATCTTCCTCACTCAGTTCCAATTCATCCGTGTGCCGCAGTTTAACCTGGTCAAGGTATTTCTTGCATGTTTGCCCATTCTTGAGCACGACAATAAACACTCTGTTACCCTCCTAGGCTGTAACAGTGCCGACGATCCACTTTAGACCTTGACCATAGTTCAGTACATAAACCAGATCGTTGACCGAAATGTCACGTGACATGGCAACACGATCATGACACCATTGCTGATTTTAGCGTCTGTTTTCAACACGATCATTCAAATCAGGATGAACAAGAGAAAGCCTGATCTTAAGATTTCTCTTCATCAGTAGTTCAGCAGGAGGAACCCCAGTAAGCGTATGAAGTCTTGACCTGTAACTGAACAATATACATGACAACCGTCTCTGCAGTGAGCCCTGGTTACACATTTCATACTTTGCTTGATTGTTTGAACGGCACGCTCTGCTTGACCACTCGAAGCAGGCTTGAATGGAGCTGATCTCACATGTCTGATGCCATAGAGTTTCATGAACTTCTGGAAGTCAAGACTTGTGAAGCAAATTCCTTTATCGCTCACAACAATGTCAGGCAAACCATGAGTAGCAAACATGATACGAAGGCTCTCAATGGTAGCTGTAGATGTGCTGGATGACATAATAACGCACTCTATTCACTTAGAATATGAATCTACTACGACAAAAAACATCTTTCCTAGGAATGGGCCCACAAAATCAATGTGGATCCTCGACCATGGTTTGGATGGCCACGACCAAAGACGCAACAGAGATTCCACTGGTACTTTACTTAGCTGCATGCAAGTATTGCACTGATGCATGCATGATTTCAGATCAGAGTCAATTCCAGGTCACCATACATGAGACCTAGCAATGGACTTCGTCATGACAATACCAGGATGAGTGCTATGAAGTACACGTACAAATTTTTCTCTACCTTTCTTAGGCATGGTTACATGATTACCCCACAGTAAACAGTCTGACTGAATGGACAGCTCATCCCTGCGACGGTTGTAAGGTTTGGTATCCTCACGCATCTCCATAGGTAGGGCAGACCAATCACCACTGAGGACACACTGTTTCACAACCGATAAAATAGGGTCATGGCTGGTCCAGATCCTAACTTGTTGAGCAGTGACAGGGGTTCCTTCACTCTCAAAAGCCTCCATTACTAACAGTAGATCTGCAGGTTGAGGCGTCTCCATCTCAGTTGTGGGTAAGGGCAGACGACTCAGTGCATCAGCAGAATTCTCAGTATCAGGTCTACGACGGATGACTTATCATAGGCAGACATTGTTAGCGCCCACCTTTGAATGTGGGACGATGCATTGGTATTAATACCTTTGTTTTCCACAAACAATGAAATGAGCGGCTTGTGATCCGTTTCTAGTTCAAAATGAAGACCAAACAGGTACTGGTGCATTTTTTTTTACCCCATACACACAGGCCAAAGCTTCTTTCTCTACCATACTGTAAGCTCTTTCCGCTTTAGACAGACTTTTCGGAGCATACGCAACAGGTTGTAGCTTGCCCGATTAATTTGCTTGTTGGAGTACGCAGCCAACCCCATATGATGAAGCATCACAGGCCAATACACATTGTTTGAACAGAGCAGATTCATAGCTTTCTCAAAAGCTCTATCTTGAGATACACCCCAGACCCAGTTGTTGCCTTTTCTGAGCAGCATGTGCAGTGGCTCTAGTAAAGTGCTCAAGCTGGGTAAAAAATTACTGAAGTAGTTGAGTAGCCTAAGGAATGAATGCAGCTCCGTCACATTCTGAGGCCTGGGTGCATTTTTGATGGCCTTTCGAATCCGTAGGCCTAATGCCATCAGCAGCACTCTTTCTCCCCAGGAATTCAAATTCAGGTGCCATGAAGGCACACTTTGAACGTTTCAGCCTGAGTCCCACTTTGTCCAGTCGATGTAAAACTTCCTCAAGGTTGTTCAGATGTTCAACAGTGTCGCGACCTGTGACCAGAATGTCATCTTGAAACATGACAGTTCTAGGGACGGACTTTAGTAGACTTTCCATGTTCCTCCCAAATATGGCTGCAGCTGAACGAATTCCAAAAGGATACCTGTTGTTGACAAATAGTCCTTTATGGGTGTTGATACAGGTAAGTTTCTGCGAAGTGTCGACAAGCTCCTGTGTCACATAGGCTGACATCAGATCCAGTTTCGTGAATGACTTTCCATCAGCTAACATGGCGAACAGGTCATCACACTTCGTTAATGGATACTGATCCTGTTTCAAAAATCGATTAATCATAACCTTGTAGTCTCCACAAATCCTGACAGTGCCATCACTCCAACACAGGAACAATGGGACTAGCCCACTCATTAAACTCAACCGGTGATATGATCCCTTCACGCTGGAGACTATCAAGCTCAATTTCAACCTTCTCCCTCATCATGTATGGAACAGACCGAGCTTTGTAATAGACAGGCCTTGCATTGGAGTCCAGTGAATCTGCACCTTGGCTCCCATAAAATTATCAATGCCCGGTTCAAACAAAGAAGGAAACTTTTTCAGTACTTGAGCACACGACGTATCATCCACCGTGGACAACATCTTGACATCATTCCAGTTCAACTTGATTTTCTCGCGCCAATTCCTGCCGAACAGCATTGGACCATTACCTGGGACGATCCATAATGGTAGCTCATGAACCACACCGTTATATGACACCTCGATTGCTGCACTGCCGAGCACCGGTATGAGTTCCTTAGTGTAAGTACGTAATCTGGCATTGACTGGACTCAGCTTTGGTTTCGCAGCCTTCGTATCCCACAGCTTGTTGAATGTCCTTTGGCTCGTTATCGACTGGCTCGCACCCATGTCCAGCTCCATTGATACAGGCCGCCATTCAGCTTCACATTAACGACTATCGGCTGGCTCTTGCTAAGGAACGAATACAGTCTATTCACTTCCTCCTCGGGTTGCGTATCCGGGCCATCACTGAAATGTTCCTCATCAACCACGTGGCGAACCGCACCACGCTTGCTCCGTTGTGGACACATCCTGTGAAGATGCCCCACTTTCGAACATCCATTGCATGAGTATTGTCTAAACAGCCACTGTTGAGGCCAATGATTGCCCCCACAACGCCAACAGGCTGAAATCTGGATCGAACCAGTTGCCGGGCTCTGAGCAGCGGCAGGTTTTGCATAAGCAGCTCTGCCCAAAGACGACACCATCTTGTTTACAGTACTTGCCACGGAACTCCGACTCGTCGATGACATCTGCCTCAAATTATCATCTGTTGTCATGCATGCCTGGGCAGTCGTGATGGCCGTTTTCAAATCCAGCGTCTCTGCAGCCAACAGCTTCCTGAGGATCACATCATGGCTGATGCCTATCACGAAGACATCACGCAGCATGTCTTCCAGCATGTTCCCGAACTTACACGGCTCAGCAAGATGTCGCAGGTCAGCGACAAATCCCGACACGTCCTGGCCCTCAGCACGAACATGCGTGTAGAAACGGTAGTGTGATATGATGATTTCCTCTTTTGGCTTCAGATGGTTACCCACCAACATACATAATTCCTCGTACCCTTTTTCCACCAGACGTACAGGCGAGAGAAGATTCTTCATGAGGCCGTAAATTTTCGGACCACAAATGGTGAGGAGAACTGCCCTGCGCTTAACTGCGTAGTCCTCTGCCTCCATGCCGTTGGCCACAAACCACCTATCCAGGCGGTCGATAAAAGCCGCCCAATCCTCACCCTCCACAGATCTCTCCAGGATTCCAACAGTGCCCATTGTGCCTACGACGGTTCTTAAATTACCTTGTCGCCAATTGTAATGACTCAAGAGTCTGGTTACTGTAAACTCACTCAGACGCAACCTGATCCATCTTTATTTCAGCCCAAGAGTGCCAGCGTAACAGACACCCAGCTTATATACAGGTGACCAAGCACACATGCCACAAGCGTACAGCCCGATGACCTCCGGCCGCAGCGCCCTCTGGTGTCTGGTGACCCCCAAGCATTAATACATAACACCCACCCACACGGCTGCAAAGTGTTGAATCCTGCCAGCCAATACCACTGGGCACCATTTTTTTCAAAAAATCCCTGAATTTCGGGCGGATTCCTGACTCCAACATTGTGGCGGTAATGGCGGCCAAAAAGCGGCGATATTCGGCCCCAAATGTCTTCTGGCGCTTAGGCAATTTCCTAACCATTTGAGACATGACATGTTGTAAGTGTACCATGCTTGTGCTGGGTTTTTGTTTCAACTCTTTTTACTCTTTAAAGATAACCAAAGGTGAGATCAATCAAGATTTTAAACATTTCTAACTAACTGATTCTATTACCCTTAAAATATAGCATGTTTTACAGATATTTATACAACATTTAAGTCAGCAGTACAGCTCGAAACTCAGAACGCCCAATTCTTCTGTTGCGGGAAACTGAGAGGCCGAAATTGACCCATTTAGTGCCCCGTTTGTGCCGCCTGTCGGGACGGGTGGCAGTGGTGTCTGGGGCAAAATTGCCACTGAGATTTTGGGGGCGATCTAGAGTTTGCGTCCTGGGCCGGCGCAAACCCAGCAATGGCACCATCACCGCCCCGCGCCGACTCTTCACCGCCGCGCACTGACTCCTTTGCGCCCCAAGCGGGTAATTGCCCTGCTGGATGCGAGGCTGGTGCAGGCCGATGCATCTGCCTGGGGCAGCTCTTAAGGGGGAGGCTGTGTGCGCTCGGGCCGCCATTTTTCTTTGTTGGCCGGCTTTTCCTTTGGCACCATAATGGCGGCCCTCATCTCGACTGGGCAGCCATTGTGCAGCCCGGCACTCCGCTTTGCGTTTGAGATTGTCCCTTGTGGCCCAGTGGTGGCCAGCAAAGGGCCATGCAGAGACCGCCGTGGTCCTGCCCCTTAAGTGAAGGGGAGGGGCATTGTGGCGCATCAGAGCTGTGTTGAGCAGCGGCGCAGCGCTGACCTGTTCAGTGAGGTGCTGACATCAGCATAATGCTGATGCCTCTGTAGCGCCCCTCCAACGAGGTGGAGCACCTGAGTCAGCAACTGAAGGGGCTGGATTTTAGGCTTTTCTGTTTTCGGGGCGAAAGTGGAAGCGGGGCGGGAAAGTTACCGGCCGGGAATAGGTTGCGCTTTAGTAAGGAATTTTTGCCATCTGGGCCCTGTGCCAGGGTGCGCAGCGAAAAGGGAGGCATTGTACAACTTTCGAGGCACAAAAATGAGTAACTCACGAACTAAAGTGCACTCCAAACGAGACTTGGCAGGGGGGGGGGAGACGGGGTGGGGTGGAACGGGCGTGGAACAGGCTGCGAAACCTTTAAAAAAACCACAAAAACATTCCCGAAACATTGCCCACGCCACCGCAACATAAATCGCTCGAAAAATTAAAAGAACAAACACTCACACTTACCTTTACAGCACCTCACTGCCGCCGGTAGGTCTGGATCGCTCTGGTTTCACAGATGGTCATTGTGAGGCGTGATTCCAGGCGTAAGGGTCGGGTTCGAGTCAAAACGAGAGGCGTCGCACACCCGGCACAGCTCTTCCCGCCGCCGTAAAACCCGACCCGAGGATCACGGCTGGACGCAGGAGACCTCGCCGCCCCATTTTACGCCACTCCAGGGCGAAACCCGGAGCGCAAAGGACCGGAAAATCCAGCCCCAACTTTTACACGGTGTAATTTGAGCCATTGCCACATTTGGTTCAATTTCTATGCATGTTATACAGGGATTGCAAGAGCCTTCAAACATGCACAATCATTCTAATGAACTATTTTTTTTTTATTCGTCATTCACGGGATGTGGGTGTCGCTGGCAAGGCCAGCATTTATTGCCCATCCCTAACTGCCCTTGAGAAGATGGTGGTGAGCTGCCTTCTTGAACCGCTGCAGTCCATGTGGTGATGGTACACCCACAGTGCTATTAGGGAGGGATTTCCAGGATTATGACCCAGCGACAATGAAGGAACGGCGATATGCTTCCAAATCAGGATGGTGTGTGACTTGGAGGGGGACGTGGAAGTGGTGGTGTTGCCATGTGATTGCTGCGCTTGTCCTTCTAGGTGGTAGAGGTCGCGGATTTGGGAGGTGCTGCCGAAGAAGCCTTGGCGAGTTGCTGCAGTGCATTTTGCAGATGGTACACACTGCAGCCACAGTGCGCCGGTGGTGGAGGGAGTGAATGTTTAAAGTGGTGGATGGGGTGCCGATCTAGCGAGCTGCTTTGTCCTGGATGGTGTTGAGCTTCTTGAGTGTTGTTGGAGCTGCACTCATCCCGGCAAGTGGAGAGTATTTCATCACAATCCTGGCTTGTGCCTTGTAGATGGCGGAAAGGCTCTGGTTTCACAGATGGTCATTGCGAGACGTGATTCCAGGCGTAAGGGTCGGGTTCGAGAGATACTCTCTGCAGAATACCCAGCCTCTGACTTGCTCTGGTTGCCACAGTATTTTTGTGGCTCGTCCAGTTAATTTTCTGGTCAATAGTGACCCCCAGGATGATAATGGTAGGGGATTTGGCGATGGTTATGCCATTGAATGTTAAGGGGTGGTGGTTAGACTCTCGCTTGTTGGAGATATTCATTGCCTGGCACTTGTGTGGCGCCAATGTTACTTGCCACTTATCAGCCAGGCCTGAACGTTATCCAGATCTTGCTGTTTGCAGGCTTGGGCTGCTCCATTACCTGAGGAGTTGCGAATGGAACTGAACACTGTGGAGTCATCAGCGAACATCCCCACTTCTGACCTTATGATGGAAGGAAGGTCATTGATGAAGCAACTGAAAATGGTTGGGCCTAGGACACTGCCCTGGAGAACTCCTGCAGTGATGTACTGGGGCTATGATGATTGACCTCCAACCACCTCAACCATCTTCCTTTGTACTAGGTATGACTCCAGCCAGTGGAGAGTTTTCCCCCTGATTTCCATTGACTTTAGTTTTATTAGGGCTCCTTGATGCCACACTCGGTCAAATGCTGCCTTGATGTCGAGAGCAGTCACTCTCACTTCCCCTCTGAAATTCAGCTCTTTTGTCCATGTTTGGACCAAGGCTGTAATGACGTCTGGAGCCAAGTGGTCCTGGCGGAACCCAAACTGGGTATCAATGAGCAGGTTATTGGTAAGTAAGTGCCATTTGATAGCACTGTTGACAACACCTTCCATCACTTTGCTGATGATTGAGAGTACACTGATGGGGCGGTAATCGACTGGATTGGATTTGTCCTGCTTTTGTGGACAGGACATACCTGGGCAGTTTTCCACATTGTCGGATAGATGCCAGTGTTGTAGCTGTACTGGATCAGCTTGGCTAGAGGCGCGGCTAGTTCTGGAGCACAAGTCTTCAGCACTTTGACCTTTGCTGTCAGGGCCCATAGTCTTTGCTGTATCCAGTGCGTTCAGCCATTTCTTGATATCATGTGAAGTGAATCGAATTGGCTGATGACGGGCTTCTGTGATGGTGGGGATCTCAGGAGGAGGCTGATATGTATCATCCACTCTTCAGGCTTTTCTTTTGGATTCACGTGCTGGGCTCTGCCATCATTGAGGATAGGGATATTCATGGAGCCTCCTCCTCCCGTTAGTTGTTTAATGATCTACCACCATTCACAGCTGGATGTGGCAGGACTACAGAGTTTTAATCTGATCGGTTGGTTGTGGGATCGCTTAGCCTTGTCTATAGCATGCTGCTTCTGCTTTTTAGCATGCATGTGGTCCTGTGTTGCAGCTTCCCCAGGTTGGCACCTCATGTTCAGGTATGCATAGTGCTGCTCCTGGCCTGCTTTTCTACACTCCTCATTGAACCAGGGTTGGTCCCCTGGCTTGATGGTGATGGTAGAGTGAGGGATACGCCAGGCCATGAAGTTACAGATTGTGGTGGAATACAATTCTGCTGCTGCTTATGGCCCACAATGCCTTATGGATGACCAGTTTTGAGCTGCTAGATCTGTTCTGAATCTATCCCATTTAGCATGATGGTAGTGCCACACAACACAATGGAGGGTGTCCTCTGTGTGAAGACAGGATTTCATCTCCACAATGACTGTGCGGTGGTCGCTGCTACCAATGCTGTCATGGGCAGATGCATCTGCGACAGGTAGATTGGTGAGGATGAGGTCAAGTAGGTTTTTCCCTCATGTTGGTTCTCTCACCACCTGCCCCAGGCCCAATCTGGCAGCTATGTCCTTCAGGACTCGGCCAGCTCTGTCAGTGGTGGTGTTACCGAGCCACTGTTGGTGATGGACATTAAAGTCCCCTACCCAGAGTACATTCTGTGGCCTTGCTTCCTTCAGTGCTTCTTCCAAGTGGTGTTCAACATAGAGGAGTACTGATTCATCAGCTGAGGGAGGGCGGTACGTGGTAATCATCAGGAGGTTTCCATGCCCATGCTTGACCTGAAGACATGGGACTTCATGGTGTCCGGAGTCAATGTTGGTGACTCCCAAGGCCACTCCCTCTGGATTGTATACCACTGTGCCATCACCTCTGGTGGATCCGTCCTGCCAGAGGGACAGGACTTTCCCAGGGATGGTGATGGAGGAGTCTGGGACATTGGCTGAAAGGTATGATTCTGTGAGTATGATCATGTCAGGCTGTTGCTTGACTAGTTTGTGGGACAGCTCTCCCAATTTTGGCACAAGTCCCCAGATGTTGGTGAGAAGGACTTTGCAGAGTCGATTGGGCTGGGTGTGCCGTTGTCGTGTTTGTAGCCGGTGCTGAGGTCGATGCCTGGTGGTCCATCTGGATTTATTCTTATTATTATTTTTCGTAGCGGTTGTGTACAACTGAGTGGCTTGCTAGGCCATTTCAGAGGACAGTTACATAAATTAAAACAATGTATGTTGCAGATTTAAGTCTTTTTAATTATTAACCATTCCAATAGCACCAATAATTATTTATCAAAAAACTTAGTGTGTAATGTGATTAATGTGATGAATAAAAGCTGGAGAATTAAATATTTTCATTATTCATCCAGTGAGGGCACAAAGAATGGCTCTTTCTACTTGATAATCAATGAGTACAGTGCCCTGGCTGTTTTGCTGTGATTTTTTTGACAATGCCATGCTTTTTCTGTAGGGCTGTCCAAAATATAAGATTATTTGGTTATGATTAGCAAGCCAAGAACTGAATGGTTGTAACTGAAGAGAGGTTGTTATGTTATAGGGGTAAATTAATGTTTTAGTATTCCAGATGCAGAACTTCATTAATTGTAATGCACAGAAGATAGAGCAGGCTAACCTCCACGCATGAATTTCTGATTTGCATTCCTGCTGTGTATAAAGCTCTGCGTGAGGAACACTTGCATCATAAAGTTTATCCTATAGGAAATGGCTGGGTGGGCAGCATCAATATCAATTTTAATCTTTGTCGCTACTGATTAAAATCACACCATTGTTAGGTTGCATCTTTTTAACCCTGTCTATCTGGTGCAAAATTGACAACTCTGTAGGAAGTGATGCTATCAACAAATACTCAGATTGTTGATGAAGACAAAGTAGAGTGTAAAACCAAAATCACATATAGTAAACAGGTAAAAGTTGCAATGTGCAATTGTAAGATATGCCAGTGCCGCAGGGATCGGTGCTGGGTCCTCAACTATTTACAATCTATATTAATGACTTGGATGAAGGGACCGAGTGGAATGTAGCCAAGTTTGCTGATGATACAAAGATGGGTGGGAAAGCAAATTGTGAGGAGGACACAAAAAATCTGCAAAGGGATATAGACAGGCTAAATGAATGGGCAAAATTTGGCAGATAGAGTATAATGTGGAAAAATGTGAGGTTATCCACTTTGGCAGAAAAAAATAGAAAAGCAAATTATAATTTAAATGGAGAAAAATTGCAAAGTGCTGCAGTACAGAGAGACCTAGGGATCCTTGTGCATGAAACACATAAAGTTAGTATGCAGGTACAGCAAGTAATCAGGAAGGCAAATGGAATGTTGGCCTTTATTGCAATGGGGGATAGAGTATAAAAGCAGAGAAGTCCTGCTACAACTGTACAGGGTATTGATGAGACCACACCTAGAGTACTGTGTACAGTTTTGGTCTCCGTATTTAAGGAAGGATATACTTGCATTGGAGGCTGTTCAGAGAAGGTTCACTAGGTTGATTCCGGAGATGAGGGGGTTGAGTTATGAAGATAGGTTGAGTAGGTTGGGCCTATACTCATTGGAGTTCAGAAGAATGAGAGGTTATCTTATCGAAACATATAAGATAATGAGGGAGTTCGACAAGGTGGATGCAGAGAGGATATTTCTACTCATAGGGGAAACTAAAACTAGGGGACTCAGGGCCGGAACTTGGAGGCCTTACCGCCCACTGCCACCGAGATTTTTGGGCGGTCTCCCCTCGGTGCCATTTTCGTGGAGGTCTGCCGCGAGTACCGCTGGGGACCGCCGCTGATGGCCGCTGGTGAGCAAGCCACGTAAGTGACCTCCTGCCTGCCAAGCTGCCATATTGGTGCGGGCAGGATTCGGAGGCAGCCGGGGAAGGACCGTGCGCAAAGGCAGGTCTAACCGCAACAGTAAGTAAGAAGACCTGCAAAAAAAGTTTAATTTTTTTTCCCAGAGATTTCTGAGTATGGGCTCTCCTGAAGGTGTTCCAGTGTTTTTTTTCATGCTAATTTTTATTTTTAAGTGTTGCCCCCTCCCTGGGCTGGACTCAATCCTCGGCGGCGCTTTGGGGAGGATCGCCTTTGCCGTCGAGCTGGGGAGCTCCCGCCCGTTGCCGCCCAGATTGATGGCGTAAGTTGTTATTTTGCCGCCGGGCGGTACTGCCATATCTTTTAGAGAAATCTTCCTGGCAAAGTACCGGCCGGTCTCTCAGCGGTCCTTTGGGCAGCACTTGGGCGGGCCTTGGCTTTCACCAAGTTCGGGCCCATAATCTCAGAATAAGGGGCCGCCCATTTAAAACTGAGATGAGGAGGAATTTGTTCTCAGAGGGTTGTAAATCTGTGGAATTCTCTGCCCCAGAGAGCTGTGGAGGCTGGATCACTGAATATATTTAAGGCGGAGATAGACAGATTTTTGAGTGATAAGTGAATAAAGGGTTATGGGGAGCAGGTACTGAAGTGGAGCTGAGTACAAGATCAGATCAGCCATGATCTTATTAAATGGTGGAGCAGGCTCGAGGGGCCAAATGGCCTACTCCTGCTCCTATTTTTTATGTTCTTATGTTCTTATGTCAAGGCTTTAAGTCTTTCATCATAATAAGGCATAATTTCATAGAACTCTGTTTGAGGACTCCTTTAAACTTTGATATCTAGGACAGCAGTCTACTGAGAGTGAATATATGGTGTTACGTTCAGAATAACTCCACAAGACTGTATATCTTAAGCTCAAACTGTTGTGACCTTCGTCTCTTTATTGTAACTCCAGAGTGGGGAAGCAGCATGGTAGACTGCCTTTTATACCTGCTTGCCCAGGGTGTGCAGGTGACCCTTGGGTCTCCCACAGGTGCGCCCCCTGGTGGCAAGCCTTATACATTGGTAATGTTTACATACATAATATTATTACATCATTCCCCTCCCCCCCCCCCAAAGTCTTATGTACAAGTTAATTACAAGTTGAGGCGATCCGGGGCTCTGCGTTCCCGGGATGATCGCTTGAGTTGCAGTCCTGGCATGGGTGAGTTGGTCAGATCATTGCTGCACTGCAGCGCAGCTGGTCTGATTGGACTGTCGGGCATGGTGGGTTCATCCTCGTAGTTGACCGCGAGGTCGATTGCTTATTGGGTGTGTGTGGGTGGATCAATGATGGCAATGTGCTCTTCAAACTGTTCTTGGTTGTCAGTGAACCACAGTTTGGTCTGATCCAAGTGCTTTCTGCATGTTTGTGAATTCAAAAGTTTGACAACAAACACTTTATTCCCTACCTTGGATAACACAGTGCCAGCAACCCATTTGGCGACCATGACCATAATTGAGAACAAACACGGGGTCATTAACCTCAATGTCGCGCGATCGTGGTACATGTTATGCCAGTGACGCCGGGTTTCTGCATGATCATTGAGATCTGGGTAGATGAAGGAGAGCCTGGTTTTGAGTGCTCTCTTCATTAGCAATTCTGCAGGGGGATCCCTGGTAAGCGAGTGGGGTCGCGTGCGGTAGCTGAGCAGAATCCGAGATAACCGGGTCTGCAGGGAGCCGTCCGTCATGCGTTTCAAGCTCTGCTTGATGGTTTGGACTGCCCGTTCCGCTTGACCATTGGATGCGGGCTTAAACGGCGCAGACCTGACATGCTTGATGCCATTGCGGGTCATGAACTCGTTAAATTCCGAGCTGGTGAAACATAGTCCATTGTCACTAACAAGGGCGTCAGGCAAACCATGCATGGCGAACATGGACCGAAGGCTTTCAATGGTGCCAGTGGACGTACATGACGCCATTGTAATACATTCAATCCATTTAGAGTAAGCGTCCACTGCTACTAGGAACATCTTTTCTAGAAGGGGCCAGCGAAATCTACGTGAACCCTTGACCACGGTTTGGAGGGCCATAACCACAGACTCAGTGGGGCCTCCCTTGGTGTATTGCTCAACTGTGAGCAAGTGTTACATTGGTGTACGCATGACTCCAACTCCGAGTCAATGCCGGGCCACCAAACGTACGATGTGGCGACAGCCTTCATCAAGACTATGCCTGGGTGGGTACTGTGTATGTCGCATATAAACGTTTCCCTGCCTTTTTTTTGCAAAATTACATGAATCCCCCATAGGAGGCAGTCTGAATGGATGGACATTTCATCCTTGCGTTGGTGGAATGGCTTAATTTCATCTTGCATTTCCCCTGGGACCGCCGAACAGCTCCCATTGAGGACACAGCTTTTTACTAGAGATAGCACCAGGTTCTGGCTAGTCCAGGTCCTGATTCGGCGAGCCGTGACGGGTGGCCCCCTTGCTCTCAAAAGCATCCATTACAAGAAGCAAGTCTGCGGGTTGTGCCATTTCCACCCCGGTGGTGGGCAATGGTAGCCGGCTGAGAGCATCCACACAGTTCTCAGTGCCTGGTCTGTGACGGGTTACATAATCATATGCAGATAACGTTAGTGCCCATCTTTGGATGCAGTACGAAGCATTGGTGTTAATACCTTTGCTTTCTGAGAACAACGAAATGAGCAGCTTGTGGTTGGTTTCGAGCTCGAGCCAGAGCCCAAATAGGTATTGGTGCATTTTCTTAACCCCGTATACGCATGCTAATCCTTTCTCAACCATACTGTAGGCCCTTTCAGCCTTAGATAAGCTTTTGGATGCATTAGCAACCAGTTGCAGTTTGCCTGACCCATTGGCTTGCTGTAACACACAACCGACCCCGTACGAAGATGCATCACAAGCTAGTACTAAATGTTTACACGGGTCATACAATACAAGTAACTTGTTAGAACATTGCAGGTTTCTGGCTTTGTTAAAGGCTGTCTTTTGAGATTTACCCCAAACCCAGTCGTCACCCTTGCGTAGCAATAAATGCAATGGTTCCAGCAAAGTGCTCAACCCCTGTAGAAAGTTACCAAAATAGTTGAGGAGTCCCAGGAATGAACGCAGCTCTGTCACATTCTGTGGTCTGGGTGCATTCTTGATGGCCTCCGTCTTGGAGTCCGTGGGTCTGATGCCATCCGCTGCAATCTTTCTCCCCAGAAATTCAACCTCTGGTGCCAGGAAAACACAGTTGGAGCGTTTCAGCCTGAGTCCCACTCTGTCCAGTCGCTTGAGCACCACTTCCAGGTTGTGCAAATGTTCGGTGGTGTTGCGGCCAGTGATCAAGATTCGTCTTGGAACACCATGGTGCGTGGAACTGATTTCAGCAGACTCTCCATGTTCCTCTGGAAGATGGTCGCCGGCGAGTGAATCCCAAAGGGGTATCTGTGGTATATGAACAGTCCTCTGTGCATGTTGATGCACGTCAATTTTTTCAAAGGTTCAGCCAGCTCCTGTGTCATGTAAGCAGAGGTTAGATCCAGCTTGGTGAACGAATTTCTCCCTGCTAGCGTTGCGAACAGGTCATCCGCTTTGCATAGTGGGTACAGGTCCTGTAACGAGACTCGGATGATTGTTATCTTAGAGTCCCCGCAGATTCTGACCTTCCCATTACTTTTCAACACCAGAACAATTGGACTGGCCCACTCGTTGAACTCGACTGGCAATATGATCCCCTCTCGTTGAAGTCTGTCCAGTTCAATCTTGACTTTCTCTCGCATCAGTATGGAACCGCTCAGGCCTTGTGATGGACAGGTCGTGCATCAGGGACTAGATGGGTCTGCACTTTGGTGCCTGTGAAGTTGTCGATGCCTGGCTCAAATAACGATGGGAATTTGTTTAGCACTTGAGCACACGAAGCGGCATCCACCGAAGACAGTGCTTTGATGTCATCCCAGTTCCATCAGATCTTTCCTAGCGAGCTTCTACCGAAGAGCGTTGGGCCATCGCCTGGTACAATCCATAGTGATAAATCATGCACAGCTCCATCGTACAATATCTTCACTGCCGCACTGCCAATGACTGGTATGAGCTCTTTGGTGTAAGTGTGTAGCTTCGTGGGGATCGGGCTGAGTTTCGGCCTTTGTGCCTTGTTGCCCCACAGTTTCTCAAAGGCCTTCTGGCTCATAATTGACTGATTTGCCCCCGTGTCCAATTCCATGGAAACTGGAATGCTGTTTAATTTGACTGTTAAAATTATCGGAGGGCTTTTTGGGGTGAAGGTGTGTACCCCATACACTTCCTCATCAGCCTCGGGTTGAGTTGCTTCTGTTACTCGTTCAGCGTGATCCGTGTCGGATCGGTCATCTTCTGCCGACTCTGCCACGTGGTGAGTCGCAGCACATTTGCACATTCGCTGGAGGTGCCCCATTATTCCACAGCCCTTGCACAGGTCGTGCTTGAATCGACATTAATGAGCTCGATGATTACCCCCGCAGCGCCAACATGGTGCTAATGGATTCGCATTCACACCCCACAGTGGACTCTGAGTCATCCTCGGTCTGGCCTCTGCGGACATGTAGGCCCTGCCATGTACAGTTCTGCCTGCTGAAGGCGTTATTTTATGCACAGTACTTGCTGGTGAGTTTCGATGTTGCAATGATATTTGTTTAGTGTTATCGTTCATAGACATAAAAGCCTGGGCTATTGTGATGGCCTTGCTCAGATCTAGGGATTCGGCAGACAGCAGTTTGCGAAGAATGACCTCGTGGCCGATTCCAAGCACGAAAAAGTCCCGCAACACTTCCCCAAAAATCCAGCAAATACGCAAGGTCCCGCAAGGTCCCGCAAGGCCCCGCAAGGTCCCGCAAGGCGTCTTAGGTCGGCATCATAGCTCGCCACGGTCCTGGCCCTCGGAGCGGTGGTGCGTATGAAAGCGATACCTGGCCATCAAGATGCTCTTCTTCGGCTTGAGGTGTTCCTGAACCAGCGTGCACAACTCTTCATATGTCTTCTCCATTGGTTTCATTGGTGCTAGCAGATTTTTGATGAGGCCATATATCGTGGATCCGCAAACGGTGAGGAGAATCGCCCTGCGCTTGACCACGGTTTCTTCCTTTTCCAGCTTGTTGGCTATGAAATACTGGTCAAGACGCTCAACAAAGGCTTCCCAATCATCATCCTCAACAAATCTTTCAAGAATACCAGCGGCAGCCATAACTGCGTGAAAGTTTGTGATTTGTTACTCGTCGCCAATTGTTACATTCAGAATAACTCCACAAGATTGTATATCTTAAGCTCAAATTGTTGTGACCTTGGTCTCTTTATTGTAACTCCAGAGTGAGGAAACAGCATAATAGACTACCTTTTACACCTGCTTGCTCAGGGTGTGCAGGTGACCCTTGGGTCACCCACAGGTGTGCCCCCTGGTGACAAGTCTTACATATTGGTAATGTTTACATACATAACACATGGGATGTTCAAATGCAAGTTCCAGCGAATGAGATTTTCTGGGTCTGTGAGATGCATCTCTTTTATAATGGCCATCATCTAGTATGTATTTGTCTTTGAATCATAGAAGCTGGAAAGCAAAGATAATTGGTACTAAAACAACTTTCAGAACAAGACTGCATCAAGATCATGTCTACTGAAGGATAATGCACAACTAAAATATGTAATTATTTCCTTTTGCAATGATCACGTATAAGGCTTCAAGCCTGAAAGTGCTAGCAATCTCAAGCACAGTTTCTCTCCAAGGATGACAAGATGGCCACACTTAACATTGGAATTAGTCCCAAACGATCCAGTTGTTAAATCAACCCCTTTCTGAAAGGTTAGTCTACATGATGAGGAATAAGCTGCATTAAGACCAGATGTAATTCTTCCTCTTTCTGTGGGTCTTTTGTGGTTAGTATGGCCTCTCTGTAGGCATTACATTAAAAAAGATAATAATTTCACAAACTGTACACAACTTTCTCTGTTATGGGCTCCACACAACCTACTCAATCTCCGGAAGCAGAAAGCCAAAGATCGGTATAACTACAGAAATAAATCACTGCAAAGTTTTGGCCCAAGCAGGCATCCCGATGCACCTTGTCAGATTGAGGCCTCAAGATTGGACTGGGGCAGCCGTAGTAAGGTAAGTTGCGGAGGACGGGTGGGGGAGGAGATCATGATTGCGCAGGGAGGGGGTCCATGCTCAGTAGAACTTTCAGTCCTACTCCTTCTGGAACTCTGTCCCTATATCTTTTCAGCTTGCTTCTTCTCTCTCAGCCCTAGAAAACCTATTAAAGTCTATCTTTGCAGCCATACGTTTGGTGAACTCTCCTACTTCTGCGACTACTTCATTGATCCACTATCTGTTAAGTGAACAGCCTTCGGACATTTTATTACATTCAAGAATCTATAAAAATGCAAGTTCTCATGAGAAAGTATTGGTTCACAAGATAATACAGGCCTTGAAAAAGGCTGCCATCTGGAACTATGAAAAATATAGCAAACATTTTCTCTCAATAGGTCCACTGCCGAATGTGACGTACACTGTAGAGTTTGTCTTGAGTGCAAAATCTAGCAGTTGTGCCATTTATAATGTCTATAAAGTAAGTTGTTACTTCGGTTAAAGCTCAGAACATCAAATTCAATTTGCAAAAAACTTTTGCATTCTCGCAGATTCATATCCTGCCTTCCTTTTCCAGCTCTGTTCAAGGATGTCCACCTGTAAATTAAATCAGTCTTTCTCTTTTCAGATGCTGATGGGCTTGTTGTGCATCTATCGTGCTTTTACCTTGATAAAAAGAAACAATTTTCAAGAGAGAGAAATATTGGGATTTATGTTAGCTAATCCCGATTGGCGGGAAACTGATGGAATCTGGTTGGCTGCCTGTTTAAACCCCGCCTGATTTTACTTTCCATTGAAGTTAAAATTACCCTCATAGTTTTAGACATAGGGGCAGATGTCTGATTTTAACATGTAACAATATATGTTTTGCTAATAGTCTTTAATTCTGGACAGTATTGCTGAACTATTTCAATAGAAAGGCTTTCAGCTACACACTGCTTAAGATACTAAGAGATATGATTCTGTTAATTGTGTTAAAACTCATCAGACTATTCATTATCTCTTTAAATTTTAATTACAAACAAAATTGCCTCAATGATCAGATAATTTGCAAACTACAGCTATTGTAAAACTATTCGCGTTAGTTTGGTTGGGCACTGACAGCTCATTGTGATTTAGAAAATTCCGTCTCATTAAAATGAATAACATAGTTTGCTTCAATTCAACCGCACAAGCAATTGTGCTTGGTTAAGCAGCATAACCGAGTTAATATTGTCAATGATGGCCATATAATTAATGTTCATTAGAAAGTATTGGTTCACAAGATAATACAGGCCTTACATCTTGAAAAAGGCTGCCATCTGGAAATATGAAAAATATAGCAAACATTTTCTCTCAGTAGGTCCACTGCCAAATGTGACGTACACTGTAGAGTTTGTTTTGAGTGGAAAATCAAGTAGTTTGTGCCATTCGTAATGTCTATAAAGTACTTTGTTACTTCAGTTAAAGCTGAGGATATCATGTTAGATTTGAAAAAAACTTTGCATTCTTGCAGTTTCACGTGTGATTGGCAGTTAGGTTGTGTCTTAAATAAATTATTATTTTGGAACTTCGGTACCGCCCTTTTTGAGACATTATTCCTGGTGGGGCGGTAAGTATAGTTTCCTCTAAAAGTTTGCGCCTCCTACCGAGAAATGTCAGTGATTAGCACCAAGCAGGAATGGGGGCACTAAATCAGGCGTTCCACAACTCTCCTCGGGCACTTCAACCGAAAATCAGCGCTAAAATGGAAGGCGAAAAGCGCATGCTCCGAAGGCTGCTATAGATCCCGGGCCCAGCCGATTCTTAAAGGCGTGGCACGATAAGTATGCGCATACGCAGTTCCATCTGTGCACTATGAGCAGCGCGAGAAAATGGAGGAGTAGGAAGGTTGCCAGCATGCACACTGCTTCTCAGCCACGGCCGTTGATAGAGGCTGTTGAAAGGAGGTGGCGTGTCCTTCAGCTTCCAGGAAGAAGGCGGTCCGTCCCACGAGTTTATCACGGGCTTGGTAGGGAGGTGGCCCCGGATGTTTCTGCAAGAGACACAGTGCTGTGAACTATGACACAATGTCGGAAGAAGTTTAACGACCTCACTAGGGTCGTCAAGCCGAGTACCCTTTGTATTAATGCACCAATGCCATGATGTGAACCTCACTGTCTCATACAATGTAAAGTCTTTGCAGTACCAGCCCCTTCTCGATGTGTTCCAGGCCATGGTCTTGGTTGGTGAAGCCACCTGAAAAGTTGAGGGTCAGTTTGCCAGCCATGCCCAGTGTATGCAAGCGTCGAGCACCTTCTTGTTTCCTACTCAGTCTCACCCTTCCTTGCACTACCCTTTCACTCTTGAGATGCTTTTGCAAGATGTCAGCCTGATCCGTAATCCTAGGTGGCTCTCATCTCATCCCACCGTTCCCACATGCACTATGTGCAGCCACGTAGATTCTAATGGACATCTATACACTTCCAGACAGTAGGAGCTATTCTACTATGGAAGGCACATGTGCCACACGATGAACTGCATACTCACTCATCCCTTCTTGTGTTTCTTATTGCAGGTGAAATTGGCTCACAATCGTCGAGAGCAGCAACGTGGGGAGCTGATATACAGGACCTCACTGAGGTCGAGGAGCGAGTGTCTGCTCCCATGGGCACACCAGTTGGTGTGGTAGCGGACAGCAAAGCACAGTCCCCTGTGGATAGTGATGGTATGTGAATGGCATTTGTGACTTATGTGAGATCTGTGACCCTTGATAGCAGAAGGCCTATTCCCTTTACATATTAATGTTCAATGCCACCTTCCTCTTATCTCCCTGTCCCCTACCCTGCTGGTAACCACACTTCTGTTGCTTTGTGCTTACAGATGATGAGCCAGAAGCGCGGCAGCCTGACGTGATCCGCCAACATTGGCCGACGGGGGAGATGACGAGGGAGGGGGGACAACCATTTTTTGACTGAGCAGGACACTCCATCAGTCCCACCAAATGGGCAAACCACATCGGTCGAAGACCCTGAATTCCTGATGATCGAAAAGTCTGAGGCTCCTGGCCCCAGTGACCTACAGCAATGCACAGTGCGAGGGAAAACTTGGGGGCCAGCTCCCCAGAGGGTGAGTTGGCCCGGAAGTCTTGCTGAGAGACAGGCAGACGTGAACCTGGACATGGAGGCTATGTCCAAGGAGTCCATGCAAATGCACCACAAGCTCATGGGTGCATTGGAGAAGGTCTCACAGAGCATGGATGCAAGTACTCTGAGGTTGGGGGAGTCCACCTCAAGCATTGCCCGTGCCTCTCTGGCATCGACCAAGCCCAACCTTGCCCGCTTACAGAGGGAGATGGACTCAACGAGCGACAGTGAAGTCCCAGGGGGGATGGCGTGTGCCATGGTTTATGTGGCAGCAGCTATCGCATCACAGGCCCAAGCCATGCAAGGACTTCATGATGTAATGCTCTCAGTGATTGCTGGCATGACCTCACAGACTGCTGCATTTCAGGCTCAGTCTGCCATGCACTCACTGACTGCTGCCATTCTCTCTGTGTTCCCCACAGTCCAACAGGGAAGTGATGGTGCCGAAGCAGGCCAGCAATGTGTGCTCACACATCGTGCTCTGGATGCTGAGGCTGTGCCCCAGCTGTGTGGCAGTGGACAAATGGAAATGGAAGGTGCTGTCCTTGCTCAAAATGACAGCATTCCGGCTCCGACCACTGCCACTTCGCCTTTGCAACCAACCATGGTCCACACCCGAGCCATCCGAGACTGCTGCCGCCGATGCTGAAGCGGTGGAGTCTGCAGCCGGACCTTCCAGGCCCAGCGCTGGCCCAGGGCGCCCTCTTAGGCTGTCTATACTGTCTCCCCCTCACACACAGCAGCCCTCAAGCAGCTTGCTGCAGGCACTGAGGCAACGTTAAGGAGAAGCACGAGGCGTGGGAGGTGGGGGGTCAGGGTAAGGGGTGGCAAATGCCAGAGGAATCTGACTGAAGACTTTGGGCACCATGGACAGATGTCCTCATCGTGTAAGTAATGGTTATAAATATGTAATTGCATTGTTTGATGCACCCTATTGTTGTAAGTGTGTGTGCCTAATATGCCACATGGATGCTGCTGTGGGATGACTAATGGAAGGGGCCTTTGTCCAGACATTGTTTAAGTTCATTGGAGGAGAAATTTGGTTGGATAGCACCCCTCACAAGGGGCGCCACAGGGGCACTGAAAGGTTTGTAGCCACAAGTGCCAGCACTGCGGCGGTCAGCAAATTCAGTGTGCCGGTACCAGCGGTGCTGAAGAGTATCGCCCGGGAGTGTAGCGCCGGTGTGCAACACCCCCGGTATCAACACCGAAGCAAAATTTGGTTTGCGCTGCACCCATAGCTCCCCATAGTGACACCAGAGAAAGCTGGCGTACAGAGCTGTCCCAGGGTGCTAAGGGAAGGGATGACTGCATGAGGTAAGTGTGATTGATATTTTTTTTTCCATTTAACTTTATTTGGGTGAGTAATGTATAGGGAATTTTTTTGCATTTTTTGATCTGTTTTTTTTGCAGGGAGGCCTTTCTTGGGGCGCTATAATTCCAGCTCTTTAGCACAAGATATTCAGTTGCTCACCTGGCCAAGTGCCCTGAGAGAGGTGTGGAACACTTCCCTTAGTGCTCCACTCCATTGTCAGGACGCAAAAACTGAATTTTGTGGCTCCTGTCGCTAACCATTTTCCAGCGCTAAATTTAGCGATCGCCCCACATTAGCGCCTTAAGTACCTTCCAACCAAATTTCTAGCCCATTGTGTGCGATGGTGTTTCAACGGGACATTGTATTTTGTTTTTTACTTGTTGGTGATGGGTTTTATTGTGTTGTTTCAGGCGACTGCGATAGTTTGACCATTTTGCAATGGCGTCTTGGGTCTGATTGTGAACTTTCAGGGAAATGAGTCATTATCATAGCACATAGTGCGGTCAGTTTTAGCTGCATCCCTCAGCTTCCTCCATTCAAGAGAACTGATGCATTATGAGCCACTGACGTATGGCTCTTGCACCAGCAGCCTTGCCATGCTGCCTCCACCGTGGCTGCTGCTCCTCATCCTGGTGTGGCTGGCCATTCGGGGCCTCGCCAGGCTCCTGTTCCTCGTCCTCTTTCTCCTGAGGTGGGACTGCAATCCCCACTGGCAACGACTAGCCCCTCATGATGGCCAAATTGTGCAGCATGCAGCACACCACAATGAATTGTGAGACCTCTTGAGGTGTGTATTGATGGCTGCCACCAGAGCGGTCCAGGCATCGTAAACGCTGCTTGAGTGCCCCTATTGTTTGCTCGATGCTGCTGCGGGTGGCTGCATGGCTGTCACTGTAGCGATGCTCCGCTTGTGTGGTAGGGTTGCGGAGCGAGGTCATTATCCTTTGTCCCTGAGCAGCCAGCCGCGCCGATCCCATGGTGGCTGACACAATCGTGGCACAGAGCTCTCACGCAGGATGAACGCATCATGTGCGCTGCCTGGATAGCGGGCATTCACTGTGAGGATGCACTGTGTGTGGTCACACACAAGCTACATGTTCAGGGAGTGGTATCCCTTTCTGTTTCTGAATACTGCGGCATTCTCAAATGGTCCTCGCAAGGCCACGTGTGTGCAGTTAATGGCTCCTTGAAGCCTCAGGAAGCCCACAATCCTGCCAAACTCTGGTTCTCCCTGTTCATTGGGAATTTTTTTAAGTCCATTCAGTCGGCGTAGAGACCCTCTGTGATGTGGCGAATGCAATGATGTGCATTGAGAGACACTGCATTTGGCCCCTACTGCAGCCTGGAAGGAGCCAGAGGCATAGAAGGCCAGCACCACAGTTACCTTCACTGCGACGGGCAGCGCTGTCCTGGTGCTGATATGAGGCTGCATGTTTGCCTATAGTAGATGGTATATCTCTGTCAGCATTTCCTTTTGGAAGCACAACCTTCTCACACACTGCTCCTCAGAGAGGTGGAGGTATGAGCATTGCTTTCTGTAAATCCGTGGGGGTAAGGCCTCCTGTCCAGACGTCTATGGCCTCTCCTCATTTGTTGCCCGACATGACCAACAGCCCTTCTATCTTGACGCTGCCTAACAAGAGCATGGAGTAGGTGATGCTGGTGAACTAATAATGCACCCATTAAATTATTTCACTCAAGTTGTAATGACCATGTGATGGCGGATAAATCTGCCGCTTTAAAGTGAGAGGTTCAGGCAGCGTGCCCTGTGGACACATTGCGCTCAATGTGACCTCCGATTAATGCTCCTCCTGCCTCCGTTTAAATAGGCTGCAGCTAGCGCCAATGGAAGGTGGTACCACCTTGTTTCTTGGGCATGAATAGGGGTGGACGTTAAATGAGGCGGGCATACCTTATTTTGTGAGCGGGGTGCTAGTGGGTCATTGCACGATGACTGATGTCATGATCTGACTGAAATCACACAGCGAGGCGGTAGCATTTTGCACCGCCGCAAAACTGGCAGCAAATTTCACGGCGGAGCGCTGCAAACTGCGCGGTCGGGCGGTAAGCGATTCGAGACGCATTACTGCCCCTCCAAGGCGCTAACAGATATTATCCAACCGAATTTCCAGCCCAATATTTTACAAGCTGTGTGATAGAACTGTGTGTGAAATTGTATTCTGTTCTCACTGAACATTCCATCCTCCAGGAGTTAGTTGTCTATCTGGGGAAAGGAAGAGAGAGCAGAGATGCCTGTCCCTTTAAGAGATATTTTCCTTCATGTTCTGTGTAAGAGATACAGTCGCGATCTACAGTTCTTTTTCTACTGTTGTTATCACTTGACCCATTATGTCTATTCCATTGCCAGGAAAACAATTTTTTGGAACACTTCGGGTGTTTTGGTATGACTATTTGTTTCCAAAAAGAGAAAGTGCAGGCTATAGCTGCGGGAGACCATGATGTCTGTACTGGGGCGACAACAACAACAGTGATACAGTGATATAGTGCCTTTAACATCGCAAAACATCCGGTATCACATCCGGTGTCACATCCTAAGACAGAAGCCTAGGGTGGTAATAGGACAGCTATTTTGGCAGGGTGATGACATGACGCATGTTCATTCACTATCACAAATAATGGGTCGCATTATGGGTACTCGTGTATGCTGGTGTGTGCTCTTTAAACTATCAAGCAACATCTCAAGACTAATTCTCTGCTTGGAAGCCAAGATGGCACAGAATAAAAAAAGGGACTGACCTGAACTGGAGGAGGGTCCAGAAATTTACTAATTTACTAACATTGACTAATTTGAAGAAGCCATATTCAACCTGATTAACTGTGAAAACACAGAGAAAGTGGGGAAGGGCGAAGGCAGAGGTCTCCCTTGAATGCAGAAAAGTACTGTCCTGGTCTTGTGTCTTATCACCCAGAACATTCACCGGCATGCATTCAGAGTCAAAAACACCCTAGATACGGCAATGCAGGCACTGTTTCAATGCAATTCTTGCAGCCAGCATTATAAATGGTTTCACTTTATGTAGGTCTGGAAAAGAGGTTCCCAAACCTTTATTTTTGCAGAGCCCCCCCCTTCATAGCCCATGTCCCGCATTATTCTATTTGCTCCATTCATCTCCACCCAGCAATTTGATGGGGTATGTCATGGGATGTTCAGAACACTTCAATTTCAAATGGCAGATCAGTGCAGATATCCATTGGGACAAGGATCTGCCTACACTGATACAAACTGCTATAGTATTGTCAAAAGCCACTGTGTGCCTGCAGTTGCTTAAACAAGTACAAGAGCCAACGATGCAGCCTTGCATAGTCCGAGGCTGTGCATTATCATGCGATCGCAGCACAGCACTGGATGTTTGAGACCCCGCCTGAATAAGCAGATGTTGGAACTATCAGAGCTGCTTCTGGTGCAACAGTGAAGTAGCTCTGAATAGGTCCAAAGTCCATTAAGTCAACATGGAACTGACATTTCGTGTGGTCAGAGAGGGCAAGGCTGCTTTGGTTGGCGTGAGATCTTACTTTGGCACTGCTTGCAGTAGACAGCAAACTAGAAAAGGTTCTCATCACATATATTAGTGGGGCAGATGAAGAAAGCAAAAAAAAACTGGCTCAAACCAACAAATCCTCCTCTATCCACACTTTGGGAAACAATTAGGAAGACAAATCACAAACCTTCTAACAGGCCAATGCAATTGTTTCAAAGTCCCTAATGTTACACCAATCTTAAATCACCTTCCCTTCATTATGGGAGAGTCTTCCTTCAAGTGGTATATTCATTGAAGAGTCCAATCATAGTGAAAAACACATTTATTTTAATAGGTTTATGTGCAAAAGGATTCAAGCCTCTGTTTGGAGACATAAGCATATCAATCGAGAAAAGATTGGTGCTATCCATTGCTTCCTACACCCAGCAAGGTAAGATTTTCCAATCCAACATTAACTGAGGACAAGTATGACCAACGGTCAGATCCAAAGTATGTTAGAATCTGTCCTTGGTTCCTACATCATTCCTCAGAAACTGAGTCCAATTGGCCTTTGAAGAACTGATTGGAATGAATTATTGCATACTAGAACAGGCTGGACAAGTAATCCAGAGGCCTGGACTAATAATCTGGAGTCGTGAGTTCAAATCCCACCAGGGCGGTTGGGGAATTTAAATTCAGTTAATTAAATAAATCTAGAATAAAAATCGAGGCCTAGAAATTGGCCTCCTTAGCACCTCCTGTTATTGCCTCCGGGGGATGATAACGACCGGGCGCGGCGAGATGATTCGGAGGGAGGTTTGCGGTGGCGGTATGGGAATGCACCCTGATCTCCTTCGCCTGGAGATTGTGGTGTCATCGCCGTGCGCATCGCCCCGGTAGCACCCCGGACTCGAACTTCGATTCCGCCCCCTGCAGCATTGCCGGGCGAAAACATCACCCGCTGCAGGAGACGTTGATCGGGAGGCCGGGTGTTTCGGGAGCAATGATTAAAGACGAGGTGGTCACGATAAGTAAAAACAAAAGTTTACCAGTGCTTTCTTTGATTTTTTTTTCAATCTTTCTCCCCTGAGATCGATCAGCTGGCACTCTGCTGCAGATGATCGGGTTGATGGGCCGGATCGTAGCTGCCGTTGCTGTCCAGGTACCTTCTGTTGCAGAGCCTGCAGTGATGGCTCTTGGGAAGGAGCCTTCCAATGTGGCAGCGCTGCACAAGTACTGCCCCGCCTGCTGCCTCTTGCGCTCCAGGAAGGAAGTGGAGTGCTTGATTTAGTGCTCCACTTCCTTCCTGGAGCCCAAACACAGAATTTATTAAAAGTTAATGCCCCAAACGGGATGCTCCCCAATTTCTCCCCCCAG
Organism: Pristiophorus japonicus; assembly: GCF_044704955.1. Taxonomy (NCBI): domain Eukaryota; kingdom Metazoa; phylum Chordata; class Chondrichthyes; family Pristiophoridae; genus Pristiophorus; species Pristiophorus japonicus. Next base: position 85,176,059 of record NC_091993.1, read on the forward strand.
TATCTGTAATGGTAACCATGGAACTACTGGATTGTTGTAAAAGCCCAACTGGTTCACTTGTGTCCTTTGGGGAAGGAAACATACTGTCTGGTCGAGATGTGAATCCAGTCCCACAGCAATGTGGCTGAATTTTAAATTTCCTTTGAAATGGCCTAGCAAGTCACTCTGTTGCATCAAAACCATTACGAAAAACTATCCACACGGATTGCAGTGGTTCAAGAAGGTTCACCACCACCTTCTCGAGGACAATAAATGCTTGCCTTGGCAGCCACACCCACTTCCGGTGAATGAAAAAACAAAAGCAGCAAAGTATAACTAAAGTGGGCTGTAGAAAACCCAGCGGTTCCAGCTAGGAGGACTGGTATTCTAATCAGTTCTGCTCTCTAAATGCTTTGTAAGTACCTTCAGTGAACAGAATCATTTGCTGTAATTCAGCGAATAATAACTGCAGGATGACAGATAATTTTATATATGCCTCATTTTAATATATACATTTAATTTGCTGTGTTATGGTTCATCAAGCTAGTTTAGTTCCATTAGTACAAGCTACATTTGCATTCAGCTCAGCTACAATCATGGATTAAAATGTTAAGGGTTGCTGTTATACATCGCAGTTCATTTTATTAAAATATCACTCTCTACAATAGCTGCAGCAAAGAATTATGAGAATCTAAACATTATTGTTTTCTTCCTTAAGGCAGTGGTAATTTCTAAACTGAACTTAATATAACAATAGTGATGTTTATTTCAAATCTTGATCACTAGAATACAGTAGCAGGCCTGCCTGAAAGAGTTGGTACAGGGCTGAAGCCATTTTCATGGTCGGGCCTCATTTACATTAATTCAGCATAGTGCAAAACGCAATCCTTAGGGGCAGCTCACCGATCTAATGATGGGATGCTGATTTTGAAGGGCATATAGCAACTTCTTAAAGAGCAGGGCCAGTAAGTGAAAGGAAACATCAGATTTGAGTCGGCAAAATTTAAGGATTAGAAATTCCGTTGGGCCCGTTTGGGGCGGTAACTTTTGAGAAGTGAGAAAAGCCTTGGCAGGCGATAATCTTTTTTGCATCTCCGGAACTTCAGCTTTAGCGCTCCAAGAGAGAAGTGGAGTGCTAAATCAAGTGCTACCACCACTTCTCTTAGAGCGCTTAAATATGTGAGAGGGGCAGCAGTGACAGAGCACTGATGAATGTTCAGTGCAGTGCTGCCAGCATCACAGGTTCATAAGAACATAAGAATTAGGAGCAGGAGTAGGCCAAACGGCCCCTCGAGCCTGCTCCGCCATTCAATAAGATCATGGCTGATCTGATCATGGACTCAGCTCCACCTCCCTGCCCGCACCCCATAACCACTTATCGTCTAAGAAACTGCCTATTTCTGTCTTAAAATTATTCAATGTCCCAGCTTCCACAGCTCTCTGAGGCAGCGAATTCCACAGATTTACAACCCTCTGAGGGAAGAAATTTCTCCTTATCTCAGTTTTAAATGGGCAGCCCGTTATTCTAAGATCATGTCCTCTAGTTCTAGTCTCCCCATCAGTGGCAACATCCTCTCTGCATCCACCTTGTCAAGCCCCCTCATAATCTTATACATTTCGATAAGATCACCTCTCATTCTTCTGAATTCCAATGAGTAGAAGCCCAACCTACTCAACCTTTCCTCATAAGTCAACCCACTCATCTCTGGAATCAATGTAGTGAACCTTCTCTAAACTGTCTCCAAAGCAAGTATATCCTTTTGTAAATATGGAACCTAAAATTGCACGCAGTATTCCAGGTGTGGCCTCACCAATACCCTGTATAGCTGTAGCAAGACTTTCCTGCTTTTATACTCCATCCCCTTTGCAAAAAAGGCAAGATTGCATTGACCTTCTTGATCACTTGCTGTACCTGCATACTATCCATTTGTGTTTCATACTCAACTACCCCCAGGTCCTGCTGTACTGCGGCACTTTGCAATCTTTCTCCATTTAAATAATAACTTGCTCTTTGGTTTTTTTCTGCCAAAGTGCATGACCTCGTACTTTCCAACATTATATTCCATCTGCCAAATTTTTGCCCACTCTATGTCCGTTTAGCCTGTCTATATCCGTTTGCAGATTTTTTGTGTTCTCCTCACATATTGCTTTTCCTCCCATCTTTGTATCATTAGCAAACTTGGTTACATTACACTCAGTCCCTTCTTCCAAGTCTTTAATATCGATTGTAAATAGTTGGGGTCCCAGCACTGATCCCTGCGGCACCCCACGAGTTACTGGTTGCCAACCAGAGAATGAACCATTTATCCCGACTTTCTGTTTTCTGTTAGTTAGTCAATCCTCTAGCCATGCTAATATATTACCCCCAATCCCGTGAACTTTTACCTTATGCAGTAACCTTTAATGGGTTAAAGCGAAAGGCCAATGCTGGGTTGCAAGATTCTTCCTCTTCTTTTTTTGGGGCCACGCAACCTGCGTGACTTCCATTACAGCCCCAAGCGCTCTCGGAAAGTGGAGCGCTGGGGAATCGCGCAGCAATGCATCATCAAAAACAATCAGCAGGCACCAGACTGGTGCGACGAATTAAATTTGCCCTACGCGATCACCACTGCTTTTAATATCACTCCCCAAGCAGCTAGCCAAAGTGACATTGCCCCCTGTAGCTGCCATACTTAACGCCCAGAGATGCAGCAGAGGGCGGAAGGGAATATCACATCCGGGGCTCTACGCACTGGATGGTGAGAGTGAGGTGGTAAGTGTTAGTGCCAGCGCAAAACCGCAAAGGAAGTTCGCGGGAGTCGGTGAATTAGTCGTGCCCGGTTGGTAGCCCATTAGCACCCCATTACCACCCCCCACAGGTGCTAACGAGAGGCGCAAAACAGCCGAAAGTCTCAAAATTCACAAGCAAACGCAGTAAAAATGTCATAGTGCCTGTTATATATGTAAACTTTTGTTTACTCTGTACCAGAGGGCTCATCCCCTGGAGTCCCAAGGGATCCCATAATCCCTTGGGAGCACAGGTATTTAAGGATGAGGTGGCAGAGGCACTCTGGAGACCTGCAATAAAAGACTAAGGTCACACTTTGCTTTGAGCTCACAGAGTTCAGTCTGATTCTTTCTCCATACATAACAACTGGCAACGATTTACAGATAGCGAACCCAAAGATGCAGAGAACAATGGGCATCCTGGAGAAATTCTCGGAGGGAAATGATTGGGAAACTTTTGTGAAGCGACTCGACCAATACTTCGTGGCCAACGAGCTAGATGGGGACGAGAACGCTGCCAAACGAAGGGTGATCCTCCTCACTGTCTGTGGGGCACCAACGTATGGCCTCATGAAGAATCTGCTCACTCCAACGAAACCCACGGAGAAATCATAATGTTGTAGGAGGTAGGCACCTTTAGAATATACCAGAATACTAGGCATTAGGCACCTGCTAGATATATCTAACCGCATATAAGTTTAAAGTGGCCACACATAAAATGGCTACCCAGGCATGATGGGAAATCAGGTAGTCAAGCTGTGAACTGTTGAATGTTCAATGACCGAGCAATAACCCTGTGAGGCCCACTATAGGAATGCCTTGGATGCAGGATAAGAATAATGAGGAGAGAACCCATCTCCCGTATTCAAGGCCATAAACCAATTAATTCCCCAAGAAAAAAGAGATAAGAGAACCCATCTCCTGTAAACAAGGTTATAAACCAATTATTTCTCCAAGAAGAAAGAACTAGTGAGAGAACCTATCTCCTGTAGTAAAGTTATCAATCAGCCCAAGCTGACAAGAACCGAACACATGGTTCCTGAGACATAAGGGGAATTCTATTGGGTTAAAAGAACCTATATGTAATCTATAATCGTTGTGATTGGCTTGTGTCCAGCCGTGATGGGCTGTGTAACTGTAGTAAACTGTTTGTAACTGTTGTGAAACATATAAAAGTGCATGTAACCCTTTGTTCTGTGGAGAGAAGCCTGGACTCAGTCTTGTGATTTCCTCCCCGCTAAGCGTAATAAAGGCCGCGACGGCATTGGAACCGACTCTGAGTGTTGAGTGATTCTTCTGAGAAAACACTAATGCTAACAGTGGCGTAGTCGACGGGATTTCCCGGAGTCGCTGGACGCCCTTGGAAAAACCCGGGTGAGTATAAAAAAAAACGATTTTTAAGTATAAAGGGTGCGGAAGGTGGAAGCTGGTTGATCGACACGAGGAGACGGTCTAATATCTCAAACGCCTAGCCTGAGCCTGAATTAAGAGGACTTTTGTCCCACGTGACGGCCAGGAACCAAGTAAGCGTAGGGAACACACTTAGACCGTGGGATCGTGATACCGAGAGACATCTTCCGGACCCAGTAGTGTAATTTGAAATACCCCGGGGTAGAACCAAGCGGTGTACAGCGGCTAACGGAATCCAAACCTGTGAACAGGGTCGGATCAACGGGCCGAGCGGTGGTAGGTAGTCGTTAAGGATACGTAGAGCACTGCGGGAATTGCTTAAACCCGTTTTTAAGAATTGTATAAGTTTGTGTAACAGCAGAACTTGTGACCTGACAGTAGCCAAGAGACAGTTTACTACAAGTCGCGCTAGAAAGAAAGCGGACCTCTGAGAGTAGATTCCTAACGGCACTAGTCCTACCCAGGAATGAAAACAAGTAAACTCGAGTGGGGACCAGAAGGGTCGCTTACCCGCCACCTGGCGGAAAAACAAAAGAAGCTAATCGAAAAAATGATTAAAGCAGGTTGGAATCCTCAGGAACTATCAGCAAAGCAAAGGGAATGGTGGGTGAAGGAACGTAAAAACCAATACCGGTAGTCCACTACAAAAGTTATGTGAGGAATTATTTAGATAAAACTACGAATTCCCTGAAAGGTCATGGATCCAAAAATAGAGCCAGCCAAAACAAGAAGAGAGACTGTTGTAAATGTCTGATCGTTGAGTGAGAAGTGCCTGTGTGATTTTTGACTGCAGAATGAATTTTTTTATGTTTTCATGTTCCGAAAGCCTGGTTGGAAGAGGAATGCAAGTGTCTGTTTATTTTAGAAAGTGAAAGTCTTTTTTTAACCCTTTGTAGTGTTGTCCTGTATGTGGGAAGTTTTAAGATATTTAAGTTAGAAACGCAGGTGTGGATTTATTCGGATGATAAGTTACGGAGCTAGGAAAGTAAACAAATGTATAAAGGATAGGTTTGTTGAGCAAAAGATTTATTTGACACGCTCACTTACTTGCCGAAAGAAAACATGCAATGATTGATTGGGTTGAAAGACATAAATTTAGTCTCGGAATGAGATAAAGAATGCTTTAAAAAAAAAAAGAGCTTCTAGCAAAAAAAAAGTTTTAAATAAAGATTGAAATTACAAAGTTTGAATTGGGATTTTGAGATATTCAGAGAAGGCACAGAAAATACTGAGGTGGATTCAAAAAAAAAATTATTAAATTAAATCTGATCAGGTCAAACTTCTGGGCGAGTGGCGAGCTATCTGCGAAGGTGTAAAAGGGACTTTTGGAAAATGTTAAAAACAGCAAGTTTTAGTAACGACTTTGAAACTGGAGCATTTTGAGATAACGAAAGGCAGCCCTCAAACTCTCAAAGCTGGACTCCATTCCAGTTATGGGGAAAAAGAAAAAGATAAAGACGCTACTTTGAAAGTAAACAAATGATTTTAAATTAACAACTTTATGGAGTTACGAACCCTCCGTGTAAAATACAAAACCTAATTTGAAGAAAGAAAGAAAAAAAAAGATGTAACGGACTAAATGGAAAAAGACATAACTTACTAAATACTAGTTGATGTTTGCTGTGAAAAAGATATTGGTTTAATTAGAAGGAAAAAAAAATAGGTAAAAAACACTCTACATGGATTCGAATTTTAAATTATGAAAACGTTTCAATGCAGTTTGAAAAGATTTCCAAAATGGACAGTGTTTATCAAAAATGTCCCGAACAATCTAAACAAGCAGGAGGGTTTTGAAGATAACGAGGAGAGAGAGAAATAAAAAAAAACAGAATTGAATTTCAGTAAACAAAATTGCTATTGTATGTGTGGTCTTGTTTTAAAACAATTTTTTTTTTAATTCTTTGGCAAGTACTTGAATTAGAAGTTAAAAAAACATTGGAGTTTACTCTAATGATTTATGCTGTTTAACGGATTCCTAATTTCGAAGCCAGTTTTGAAGGCACAAAGACTTTTTTTTCAGATGATTACGTGAAGTCATGTAATGACATCAGGTCTTCTTACAAACCTGGAAAGGAGTTAACCCTTTCCATTGACAGCCGTTTTATACTGAACATTATTAATTTGGATTTCTTAATAGAAAAAAAACTCACCTAACAGAGGAAACAAAAATAAAAACAGAACTAGCTTATGTAATAATACTTGCCTGATGCAATAAAGAAATAGATACTCAATAAAACAAATTGAAGAGTTAAAAGCTAAGATAAACAGGCTGGAAGAGATAACGGGACTAGACGGATAGTGCAGTGCGCAGCCATAGCACCATCACCTACGGCAATAGAGCCAATGTACCCCACGGTGGGTAGGTGTAGTCCACAAACCCAGACAGCGATGTTTGGAGGAATAGCGTTGGCCTTGGTCATAATAGGAGTTTGGGTAATATTTAAGTGGGTAAAGACACGGGCGCACGCCCTACAGATTCAGCTCGAAATGGTTCGATTATAACCTTGTGCTTCTGATTTTGCAGGGTGACAGGGATACTTGTAGAGCAAAAAACTTAACCCCTGGTGACGACCAAGCCGTCTGTTTAAAATTACAGATAATACTTACCGGAATGGGAATACGAACGGCGCTACTCGTAATATGGATAGCCCTGCGACATGCACGTACCTTGGGCAACACCGACGGACAGCAGAGCACGCTGGAAATAAACAGCTACATAAACTATGGAGTCTTGTTTAATTTAACAGACGGAATGTGCATCCCAGCAGCCAAGGACTGGAGCAAGGACAGGACTTATTTTAATGCATGGTTACAAGTGAATCCTAATAAGAATCCTAATAAGAATAAGAGTATGTGTACAGTGCTCCACGGGTATAAGGAGCAGATGCATTAAACGGAGGGTTGTCAAAGGGCCCGATGAATGTACTTTCGGCATAATTTGCGCGCCTCCGGGACAATCCCAGCAATCGGTCATCCGCAAGAAGGGAATGGGGCTGTGTGGGTATTACGAGGAGGCGGGGGCGGCTGCAATATCATTGTATGTATGTTTCTCACCCCCTCCAACACCGCGCCCCATAAGAACCACTACATTGCCCGAGGAACTGCCTTGTCCCATAACTACTAAGGGACCAGAGAATGGGATTGTAATGTACAACGAAGGGGAACTGTTGTATGATAATGTTAAACATGAAATTGTGCCTGTTCTGATCAATATTTCAGGCATCCAGATGCCGGAATACTGTACCGAACAGTCAAGGAAAATGTACAATGTATTAAGTAAAGTTGTAATGCAGCAGGCTGACGATGCAATGGGTGCCAGTAGGTTCGGGGAAAAGGGGTTAGCCCCCAGGATGAAGAGGGAAATAGTTAATGATGCTGCTACCGTTTTCAATACAGGGACCTCCGTAGTGAACTCAATAGATATACAAGGGTTAAATGAGAGGGTGGAACAGCTTAGAGGGGTGATGAAGGGGTTATTAGAGAGGGTGGAGCAAAACCAGGAAGACCAAGCCAACCTAGGAAAGGAGGGTGCCGAAATCCAGTTGGATGGCATCTCAGTCCTGATAGCTCACGCCAAAACCATCAATCACCTCATTGATAGAGAAAAAGAAGATACAGGAAAGCAAAGACAGGGGCAACTCTGTCACGCTTATGGTCTGTGGATGGTGGGACAGATCCGCCACAATCTTGACCAGATCCAACGCGGGGAAGTACCCGATTGGATAGACAGTTCACATTTAGCTCAGTTGGCTAACCAAAGGGGGACACTGGATAATTGTACTCTGAAGGGACTGACCCAAGTAGACCCAGCAATTCCAGATTGCCAGATGGGTAGGACTACCGGGATAGGGATAGTCCTGATGATCCCTATAGCCACGCCGGACTCAGGGCCGTTCCCCCTATACCAACTAGAGAATATCGGAGTAATACGGGAAAATGTCTCCATACGCTACTACCTGACCACCACCTCTGCCGTTCGTCGAAACAACATACTTACCGGGATTTCCCTAGCAGATTGCAAGCAAAAGGGGGAAACCACAGTATGCCCTCACCCGGTGGGCAGAGGGGAGCTAGACGAGTGCGGGTTTAACCGAACCGACGGGTGTGTACTAGAAATAGTGCCCGCACACATGCACTTCGCGAGGGCAGGCTACGGAGGGAAGGGAAGGTACTGCGTCTCTACCACAGAGCGTTCATACCAGTATAATGACCTGCAGTGCCCTATACCACAGCCAAACTTTTGCTTTACACCACTACGACCTGTCACGATCGGGCAAGCGCATATCACCCAGGCTAGGCGCCGGAAGTACGAAGTTATTGAGGTAACCGATCAGCTCCATGATCATTTACAGGATTATGACGAGCCAGATCAGGTCCCTATCCCACATCTAACCGAAGTATTACGAGAATTGAGGCTCAGAGTGGGTCAATCCGTAAATCCCTATCACCAACTGCAAACAAAAATCAAAGTACTGGAAGAAGATACCGATGTAGACTTACAAAGTCAGAGTTGGTGGAGAAAGGTCTGGGACTGGGGAATAAATGTGAACATCCACCCATGGATTCGAATAATTTCACACATACTGGTCGGGGTACAATTGATCTTAGCAATAACATGGGGTATAATGGCATGCCAGGCATGCAAACACCACGCACAGCGAAGACGTACAAATCACCGTTCCCCGGATACTAAACAAGCCTGTTTGATAAGGGGCCAGGAGGATTTAGCCTTTGTCAATTTGATTTAAGCAACCGGGACTCCTGAAACCGCGTGACTGGCCAGCACGTTGAGGCAGGGAGTACCGGGCTGTGCACAAAAATCTAATAAAGGTAGAACGGTCGGTTAAAAGGGGACTAGGACTAGTCCCTTTACCGAAAGGGGGAGTTGTTGTAGGAGGTAGGCACCTTTAGAATATACCAGAATACTAGGCATTAGGCACCTGCTAGATATATCTAACCGCATATAAGTTTAAAGTGGCCACACATAAAATGGCTGCCCAGGCATGATGGGAAATCAGGTAGTCAAGCTGTGAACTGTTGAATGTTCAATGACCGAGCAATAACCCTGTGAGGCCCACTATAGGAATGCCTTGGATGCAGGATAAGAATAATGAGGAGAGAACCCATCTCCCGTATTCAAGGCCATAAACCAATTAATTCCCCAAGAAAAAAGAGATAAGAGAACCCATCTCCTGTAAACAAGGTTATAAACCAATTATTTCTCCAAGAAGAAAGAACTAGTGAGAGAACCTATCTCCTGTAGTAAAGTTATCAATCAGCCCAAGCTGACAAGAACCGAACACATGGTTCCTGAGATATAAGGGGAATTCTATTGGGTTAAAAGAACCTATATGTAATCTATAATCGTTGTGATTGGCTTGTGTCCAGCCATGATGGGCTGTGTAACTGTAGTAAACTGTTTGTAACTGTTGTGAAACATATAAAAGTGCATGTAACCCTTTGTTCTGTGGAGAGAAGCCTGGACTCAGTCTTGTGATTTCCTCCCCACTAAGCGTAATAAAGGCCGCGACGGCATTGGAACCGACTCTGAGTGTTGAGTGATTCTTCTGAGAAAACACTAACGCTAACAATACGACAATTTCTGCACACTAATCCGAGAGCATTTGAACCTGAAGGAAAGCGTTCTGATGGCGAGGTACCAGTTCTACACCTGCAAAAGGTTTGAAGGCCAGGAAGTGGCGAGTTATGTCGCCGAGCTCAGACGCCTTGCAGGACACTGCGAATTTGAAGAACATTTGGAGCACATGCTCAGAGACTTTTTCGTACTTGACATTGGCCACGAAACCATACTTCACAAAGTTTTGACTGTAGAGGCCCCAACCTTGAGTAAGGCCATAGCGTTAGCCCAGGCGTTCATTGCCACCAGTGACAATACGAAGCAAACCTCTCAGCACACAAGTGCTGTTACAATTACTGTGAAAAAAGTGATGTTGTTTTCGAATCATAACGTACAGGGCAGGTCACACATACCTGCAGCTATACATCCACAGATGTCTCAGAGTTCACCATCAAGGGTGATGAATGCAAGGCCATTAACACCTTGTTGGTGCTGCGGGGGTGATCATCATTTCCATTCATGCCGATTCAAAGAGTATGTTTGCAAGGGCTGTGGAACAATGGGACACCTCCAACAAGTGTGCAGGCGAGCTGCAAAGCCTGTTAAGCCTGCAAACCACCATGTTACAGAGGAGGACAGATCCATGGAGGATCACGATGAAACAGAGCCTCAAACCGAGGAGGCAGAATTACAAGGGGTGCACGCATTTACCACAAATTATCCCCCGATAATGCTGAATGTTGAACTGAATGGACTCCCGGTGTCAATGGAGCTGGACATGGGCGCGAGCCAGTCCATCATGGACAAAAAGACTTTCGAAAGATTATGCTGCAACAAGGCCTCAAGGCCAGTCTTAACTTCAGTTCGCACGAAACTAAGAACTTACACAAAAGAACTGATTCCTGTAATCGGCAGTGCTACCGTAAGGGTTTCCTACGTTGGAACGGTGCACAAGCTACCACTCTGGGTGGTACCTGGCAATGGTCCCATGCTGCTCGGCAGGAGCTGGCTGGGAAAGATACGCTGGGACTGGGATGACGTCAGAGCACTATCGCCCGCTGATGATACTTCGTGTGCCCAGGTCTTAAACAAATTTCCTTCACTGTTCAAACCAGGCATCGGGAAATTATAAGGAGCAAAAGTGCAGACCAACCTAATTCCGGGGGCGCGACCCATCCATCACAAGGCGAGAGCAGTAGTGTACATGATGAGAGAAAGGGTCGAGATTGAGCTAGACCGGCTGCAAAGAGAGGGCATCATTTCACCGATCGAGTTCAGCAAGTGGGCCAGTCCTATTGTCCCAGTCCTCAAGGGAGACGGCAGCGTCAGAATCTGTGGCGATTACAAAGTAACTATCAATTGTTTCTCCCTGCAGGAGCAATACCCACTACCAAAGGCCGACGACTTCTTTGCAAAGCTGGTGGGAGGAAAGACGTTCATGAAGCTGGATCTGACTTCAGCCTACATGACGCAGAAACTGGAGGTATCATCGAAGGCCCTCACCTGCATCAACATGCACAAAGGTCTTTTTGTCTTTAACAGATGCTCGTTTGTAATACGATCAGCGGTGGCGATATTCCAGAGAAACATGGAAAGCTTACTGAAGTCGGTCCCCCACACCGTGGTCTTCCAGGACAACATCTTGGTCACAGGTCAGAACACAGTCGAGCACCTGCAGAACATGGAGGAGGTTCTTAGTCGACTCAACTGCATGGGGCTCAGGTTAAATCGCTCGAAATGCGTTTTCCTGGCACCTGAAGTGGAGTTCTTGGGAAGGAGGATTGCGGCGGACGGCATCAGGCCCACCAACGCAAAGACGGAGGCAATCGAGAACACACCGAGGCCACAGAATGTGACGGAGCTGCGGTCGTTTCTGGGACTCCTGAACTACTTTAGTAACTTCTTACCGCGTCTCAGCACACTGTTGGAACCACTGCATGTCTTACTATGAAAAGGGGACGAATGGGTTTTGGGCAAAAGCCAAGAAAATGTCTTTGTAAAATTGTTATGCTCAAACAAATTGCTTGTGTTGTATGATCCATGTTTGGTACTAGCATGTGTTGCCTCGTCATATGGCATCGGGTGTGTATTGCAACAACCTAATGATTTCGGGAAACTGCAACCAGTTGCTTATGCATCCAGGAGTCTGTCTAAGGCTGAGAGAGCCTATAGCACGATTGAGAAAGAAGCATTAGCGTGTGTCTATGGGGTAAAGAAAATGCATCAATACCTGTTTGGGCTAAAATTCGAATTGGAAACTGACCATAAGCCACTTATATCCCTGTTTTCCGAGAGTAAAGAGATAAATACCAACGCATCGGCCTGCATCCAGAGATGGGCGCTCACGTTGTCCGCATACAACTATGCCATCCGCCACAGGCCAGGCATAGAAAACTGCACCGATGCTCTCAGTAGGCTGCCATTGCCCACCACGGGGGTGGAAATCGCGCAGCCCGTAGATCTAGCCATGGTTATGGAAGCATTTGAGAGTGAGCAATCACCAGTCACTGCCCAGCAGTCCAATATGAGAACCACAGTCTCTGTCACAGGTGGGACAAATAGTCGATGAGGGAAGGGGTGGGTGGGATTGGTTTGCCGCACGCTCTTTCCGATGCCTGCGCTTGATTTCTGCATGCTCTCGGCGCTGAGACTAGAGACTGGCAGTCACAATGATTGGATCAAATTACACATCGCAGAGACCTTGAATTACTTTCCAGCAGGCAGGATCAAACTACACATTCCAGACAAACTGTTGGTTGTGTCTTGTCCTCCAAGGGAACCAATCAGAAATTTGGTCTAACCCACTTGCGGTGCAAATAAACACAGCCATGATTTAAAGGGACTGTGGTGTGAGGAATGAGGAAGTATGCTCAGTACATTGCAGCAAAATAGGGAAGGTCAGAACATGACAGCTTAATAAATTTCTGTCAGTGACCTTTTTGTCTGTCAGTCATCAGTCACTGCTTAATCTATAACTTCAAGTGTAAGAATATCCCAAAGGATACACAATGCTCCTCGATTCTCTATCATTATAAATACAGTGGTTTAATTAGGATGTCACAACAATCACAGCTTTATAACACTCAACAAGCTTCCCGTTGGAGTGGATCTAAACTATAGAACCAGTGGGAACCTGTTCAATCTTGGTCGCCTCCAGGCTAGATCCAAGTTCGTGCCATCTTCTGTCGTCGAACTACAGTACACGGACGACGCTTGCGTCTGCACATATTCAGAGGCTGAACTCCAAGCCGTCATCAACACCTTCACCGAGGCATACAAAAGCATGGACCTTACACTAAACATCCGTAAGATAAAGGTCTTCCACTAACCTGACCCCGCCACACAGCACTGCCCCCTGGTCATCAAAATCCATGGCACGGCCTTGGACCACTTTCCATACCTTGGGAGCTTACTATCAGAAAGGGCAGACACCGCCTCCAGTGTGCCAGCACAGCCTTCGGTCACCTGAGGAAGAGAGTGTTTGAAGATCAGGCCCTCAAATCTGGCACAAGGCTTATGGTCTACAGGGCTATAGTGATACCCGCCCTCCTGTATGGCTCAGAGACACCTCAAATTGCTGGAGAAATACCACCAACGATGTCTCCGCAAGATCCTGCAAATCCCCTGGGAGGACAGACACACCAACATCAGTGTTCTTGACCAGGCCAACATCCCCAGCATCGAAGCACTGATCACACTCAACCAGCTGCGTGGGCGGGCCATATTGTCTGCATGCCTGACACTAGACTCCCAAAGCAAGCGCTCTACTCGGAACTCCTACACGCAAGCGAGCCCCAGGTAGGCAGAGGAAACGTTTCAAGGACACCCTCAAAGTCTCCTTGATAAAGTGCAACATCCCCACCGACACCTGGGAATCCCTAGCCCAAGACCGCCCTAAGTGGAGGAAGAGCATCTGGGAGGGCGCTGAGTACCTCGAGTCTCGTTGCCGAGAACATGCAGAAAACAAACGCAGGCAGCGGAAGGAGCGTGCGGCAAACCAGACTCCCCATCCACCCTTTCCTTCAACAACTGTCTGTCCCACCTGTGACAGAGTCTGTAATTCCTGTATTAGACTGTACAGTCACCTGAGAACTCACTTCTAGAGTGGAAGCAAGTCTTCCTCGATTTCGAGGGACTGCCTATGATAATGAGTTTAATTAGAATGTCACAACAATCAGAGCTTTAGAACACACAGCTAGCTACCAGCTCTGCAACTCCACTGAATGTATTACAGCAAAAAGTTCTGATTTCTAACTACATTTTAAGCCAATTTCAAATTAAAACTAACAGGGCCATGGAATGGGGAGCAGAAGTTTGATCCGTGATTACAACAAATTCCCAATTACAGTATAGGTGCCAGTGAAACATCTCCCTGCAAACATAGGGAAAAATCAGAGAGAAGGTCTATACTAGATCAAGGTCATGGTCCTCCTGGCACCAATCCAAAGAGTCATTGGCAGGCTGTATTGAGAAACAGTTGCTCCTCTTGCTAGTTAAAGATAGAAGGTGCAAGACCCAGAGATAACCAGTGAGTTGGGGGATTAACGAAGGGCAGACAGCCTCAAAATAATGGACACATATCATATTCATTAAAAGTGGCATATACATTTGAGCAATTAACTTTCTAAAAGATTTTTTCCATGAGTAACTCTCTGTTCCGATTTACAATTTATTTAATCAGGAATATTTTGACATGAGTCAAACAGCAATTCATCTGGAAAAACTCTGAGATGTTACTTGCTTCACTGGTTGAATCTTGGGATTCTTACTTCTGTAATTTATGAATCTGAAACAATTGCAAATGAAGAAAATAATATGCACAGTATCTGCCATCCTTAGCCCTAAATGCCATCCTTCCCTTATTTGGATACTTTTCTATGGGCTGGAAATTCATCATATTGCCGCCCACTTAACGCCCAGAAATGCGAATTTGATTTAAAAAAATCAATTACTGCCCGCGGCCTCAAAAACGCAAATTTAATCACTGTGATCCATTTACTGCCCGCCCTAAATACCGTCCTGAAAAGTAAGGTCTTACCTGATCTTAGCCGATCTTAAGCGGACGATACGGACACCATTTTGAAAACGGGAGTGTTTGATGAAGAGCTGCTGAGAGCTTAACAGTAGGATTTATAGGGAGTTGGAAGCGATTTTTACAATTTCAGCACCAATTTCAGCCCAACCCAAGTGCATCCCTTCCCCAGCCGAAGTGCCTTTCCCTAGTCCAAGTACATCCCTCCCCCAGCCAAAGTGACTTACCCCAGTTCATATAAAAAAGAATATCATTGTTATAGCCCCTCACCTTCTCACTACCCCCACCCTGGGTTACTCCACATATTGGGTAGTGAAAACAAACTCCTGAGAGATGTAGATCTGCGAATGGGAGACACAAGTGATGCTAACCCGAGAAAATATCTAAGGCAGGTCCAAAATTTGTAAATGGCACTTGTACTCATGGAGACCACACCACAAGTGGTTTATTTTCTGTAATCTATTGGTCCCTTTTATATTTTATTTGCACTACACGCATTGTTTTTTTTTAGCTCTAATTCTCCCCTGAAGTCCAGTTATAAAGATTTCTTTGTTTGTTTTGGCGAGAGGCTTACTTCTGCGCACTGGCGCCCCATTGTGATGTCATGCCGAGTGTCATGGCTTGACTGCTGTTTCACGGCCCAAAGTGAATGTTTGATGTACGTTCCAGAGGTGGCTTGCAGGAAGCACAGAGCAATGGTCAGAAACCACGGGTAAAACTTCCCAGGCTTATAGTATGAGTTAACACCAGCAAAGGTGACAGTCCTGACTAATGGCTGAATCAGATCTTGGTCTGTTTTAACAGACTGTCAGATTATGAAGTCAGTATAATGCTTAGTAAAGACCCTATAGACTGCTCTGCTGAGATGGTATTCTGGAGAAGAAAAAAAACACTAATGTGATTACCCCACTGAAATTACATTCAAATTGAGCAGGCATATTACTTAATTGAAACCACCTTGTGCTGCTGATTCCGGCATAGCTGATATAGGAGCAATACCAATCTTAGAATTGTTTGTCATATGTCCTTGCGTAAAAAACAAAATGGCTTTAGTTTTATTTACATCTTTGTCTTGATGACGGAGAAATCTAGCGTACCATGATACAAACAAATATATTTGTGTTGTGACTTGAAGTTTCCTACTGATTAATTAATATCCATTGTCAAATTTTAAATGAGTTCCTGATATTTTGGAATGACATCTGAGTGCTGGGGAAGAAATGGCCTCACACAGTGCAGGAAGTTTTAAAAGGCTTTCTCCTCCTCAGGTGAAGGTCCAGGAATAAAAATGAGGCACTTAGACTATTGGGAAACTCCAGTCCTTTGAGATTAGGGCTCTATAATAAAAATATGTTCATTATGGGCCCAAAATTCATCTTTGGGGAGCGGGGGAGACAGGTCGGCAGCTTGGCAGACTCATGCGCAGAACTCGGTCGGCAAAAAAAAAATCGTACATGTGCAGAGCTCAGCCTCCGACCTTTGCCGAGTTGAATGGCCAGCATCGCTCGCCAACGCCCGTTACATTTCCATGATAGTTGCGGTGGAGGATCGCAGCGGCAGCGGGCGGTGAAAAACCACGAACCGCCCGAGTACCACCAAGAAACGGGTGGCAGTGGGACATGATCAATTTTGGGGCCTATGTCTTCATGTGAGATGGTCATAATGTTAAAAGGAGAGGTTACTATTGTCGCATGTTGTAGACTGTTCCATTAACATTGTAAGAGGGAAGGTGAATCAGCTACAGCTATTTCGCACAGATGGTACTGACTGGAACGAACAGCTTACAGAAGTGATTGAGGTTGACAACAACATCAATTTTAAGAGAAAGTTGGGGAATATTAATTGAGGAATTTTAATGAAACGTGTAATTTGATTTTGAGCTCTGAAGTTGGCCAGAGAGATGCAATTGTGTCTTCAATCCTCTATCTTCTTATATTCCTACAAATGTATCTAAAGGTATCTAGGATATTGCAGGGATTTAGCAATTTTATAATTTCTCCTGTCTCAGCCTGTAGGGGACCCACATTTGCTTTCGCTCATCTTTTCGTTTTTACATATCTATAGAAACTTTTACAGTCTGTTTTTATATCTCTCGCTAGTTTACTCTCAAATTCTATTTTCCCTTTCTTTATCAATTTCTTGGTCCTCCTTTGCTGAATTCTAAAATCCTCCTAATTCTCAGGCTTACTGCTCTTTTTGGCAACATTATAAACCTCTTCTTTTGATCTAATAGTATCTTTAACCTCTTATTAGCCACGGTTATATCACTTTTCCTGTGGGGCTTTTGTGCCTTAAAGGAATGTACGTTTGTTATAAATTATGTATTAATTCTTTAAATGCTAGCCATTGCTCGTCTACCATCATAACTTTTAATGTAGTTTCCCAAACTACCTTCGTCAACTCTCCTCTCATACATACATTGTTTCCTTTGTTTAGATTTAAGACCCTAGTTTTGGATTTAACTAAATCACTTTCAAACTTAATGTAAAATTGTATCCAGAACCACCAGGTATTTTCATAACAAATTTTCAGGTCGGAGGCATTCGTCCGAAGGAAGCCTCCAACCGGAATTTTACTCCCAATGTAAAATTCTATCATATTATGGTCACTCTTCCCAAAAGGCCCCTTTACTACAAGATTATTAATTAACCCTTTCTCATTGCACAATACTAGATCTAAAATAACCTTTTCTCTAGTTGGTTCCTCAACAAACTCATCTCGAAAACTATCTTGTATACATTCCATGAATTCGTCCTCCACACTATTGCTGCAAATTTTGTTTGCCCAGTCTATATGTAGATTAATGTCTCCCATGATTATTGTATTATCCTTGTTACATGCACCTCTAATTTCCTGATATGTACTGTGCCCGACATTACCACTACTGTTTGGGGGCCTATAAACAACTCCCACCAATGTTTTCTGCCACTTGCTGTTTCTTAACTCCACCGAAACTGATTCTACTTCTTGATTTTCGGAGCTAAGATCCTTTCTCTCCATTGTCTTTAGCCCATCCAGGGCTACCCCATCTCCTTTTCCACTTAGCCTGTCTCTTCTAAAAGTTAAGAATCCTGGAATATTTAGTTCCCAACTTTGGTCACTTTGCAACCATGTACTGGCTATTAGATCAAACCTATTCATTTCTATCTGCGCTATTAATTCATCTATTTTGTTGCGAATGCTTCGCGTATTCAGATATAGGCCGGATTTTCGGCTTTCGGGGTTTTTAGCCCGAACTTTCAGCTGTTACGTATGCGCCATCGGTAAGGGGGGGCGTTGCACGAGGATTTGCGGCGCAAAAACGTGAGTTTTGCCAAATTTAATCCAGGGCCGGGAACACAGTGAAAGGGGAATAAAAATTCCCAAAAATATTCAAAAAACATTCACAAGACCCTTAACTATCTAATCGCTGCAAAAAAAATGTAAAATAAAACTTTAACTTACCTTTTTTGCAGGTTTTCATACTTATCGTTGCCGGCAGGGCTGTACCGACAGGTTAGACCCGTTGGTACTCTGGGCACGGTGTACGGGTCGGGAGAGGGCCAAAACTTGATCACAAACACAACCCGTGCCATTGCATGTCAGCGCACCTCTGCCCGGCAGTACTTGGAAGCCGCCGCAAACAGGTACCTGAAGATCCCGCCCGGGCTTTGCGACCGGGTTTTTGCCGCGGACGGTCAAATCGCAGCGAAAACCCGGCCACAAACTTCTCGAAAATCCGGCCTCCAATGCCTTTAGCTTTGGCTTTTTTCCATTTTTCCCTGATGTCTCCTTAGTCAGTGATGCCCTATTACCTTTATTATCTCAACCATACCCTCAGCACCACCTTTGATGCCCTGGTCCCTATTAAAACCATTACTCGCTCTCACCCTGGCCGTTCCCCCTGGTACAGCCCTCATCTTTGTTGCCTCAAGTCCAAGGGGCGCAGACTTGAATGGAAGTGGCGGACAACTGGTTGAGCCATTTACCACCAGATCTGGCTGGACCACATAAAATGTTATCGGGTCCTACTTTTGTCTGAAAAAACTGCTCACTATTTCAGGATCATTCTGGAATGCAAAGATATGCCCCAGCTATTATTCTCTACTGCTAAACCGCCATCTGAAACCCTTCTCCCCTGTCTCCACCACACTCACCTCAACAACAAGTGTGAGGAGCTCCAAAGTCCTTGAGCGTCTTGTCACCTACAAATCCCTGTCCTTCTTTCCCGGAACTCCATGTTTGAATCCCTTCACTCTGGTTTCCGCCCCTGCCACAGTACCAAAAACAGCTCTCATCAAAGTCACAACTGATATCTTTTGTGACTGTGACAAAGGTAACCTGTCTCTCCTCGTCCTCCTGGACCTGTCTGCAGCCTTTGACATGGTTGACCATATCATCATCATCATCATCATAGGCAGTCCCTCGAAAACAAGGAAGACTTGCTTCCACTCTAAAAGTGAGTTTTCAGGTGACTGTACAGTCCAATACGGGAATTAGAGTCTCTATAACAGGTGGGATAGACAGTGGTTGATGGGAAGGGCAGGTGGGGAGTCTGGTTTGCCGCACACTCCTTCCGCTGTCTGCTTGATTTCTGTATGCTCTTGGCAACGAGACTCGAGTTGCTCAACGCCCTCCCGAATGCTCTTCCTCCACTTTGATGGTCTTGGGCCAGGGATTCTCAGGTGCCAGTAGGGATGCTGCACTTTATCAAGGAGGCTTTGAGGGTGTCCTTGAAACATTTCCTCTGCCCACTTGGGGCTCGCTTGCGTATAGGAGTTCCGAGTAGAGCGCTTGCTTAGGGAGTCTCGTGGTGGGCATGCCGATGATGTGGTCTGCCCAACGGAGTTGGTCGAGTGTGGTCAGTGCTTCGATGCTGGGGATGTTGGCCTGAGCGAGAACACTGGCGTTGGTGTGCCTATCCTCCCACATTCTACCCTGTGTAAACTTGAAGTGATCCAAAACTCTCCCCTCCCTATCTCTATAATCTCTTTCATCCTCACAACCCCATGAGATGTCTGCGCTCCTCAAATTCTGCCCTCTTGAATATCCCTGATTATAACTGCTCAACCACCGGTGGCTGTGCCTTCAGCCTCTTGGGCCCTAAGCTCTGGAACTCCGTCTCTAAACCTCTCCGTCTCTCTACCTCTCTTTCCTCCTTTAAGACACACCTTAAAACCTATCTCTTTGACCAAGCTTTTGATTATCTGCCGTAATTTCTTCTTGTATGGCTCGGTGTCAAATGTATCTGTTTTGTCTTATAACACTGCTGTGAAGCGCCTTGGGACATTTTACTATGTTAAAGGCGCTACATAAATAAAAGTTGTTGATGTTACTCTCTCTGTCCCTTCCTGACCCAACTCGGCGTATTGTTACCCTAAACTCTGCTCTGCTCTCGAGCCTTGACATTTCTCTTGCTGCTTTTAAATTTACATACGACCTGTCAACCTTTAGGCAACATTTGCAACACAATCTTCCTCTATACTTGTTGGCCAGTTCATTATTTGACATGTGAGCCATATTTTAAATGCCTTTTAAGCTGCCTTTAGCAAGCCAATTTTGAGCAGCATCTGTTTATTAACGGCTTGCTGTGCAGACGGCCCAGGATCTGACTCTGAAGTACTCTTCCACTTTCACATAGATGCACAGTCGAGGCCATTGCACGTCAATGTGAAAAATGACGGTCAACTGCACACGCAATATTTTAGTTGCAGGAAGAACATGTTCTTTTCTGTCAACAAACCTAAAGTTGGATCCTTTTGAGCGCACCTATTAGTGGTAGAAGCTGCTAACATTGCCAATGTTAGAGATAAATCAAAACTATAAAAGTACATCAAATTACCTTTTTACTTGTAAACCAAAGGGAATAATTCTCTTATTTTTCTTTTGCCAGGCCCAATATCTTGTTTATCCATCCTTGAATACAGAGTTTCACTTTCACCTCCTGCAGCATCTCCTAGATGCTTCAATGTCACGGGACTTGTGATAGTTGAAATACGACACTGAAAAGAAAAGAAAAACTGTAAATGCCAGATGTCTAAAAAGAAAAGAGAAGATGGTGAAAATAGACAGCAGGTCAGCCAACATCTGTAAAAGAATAACACAAGCTAATGATGCGGGTTTAAGGCTGATCTTCAATTCTGATGAAGGGTACACTTCTGTGAACTTCTGTGTTCTCTTTATTGATGTTAACTGACCAAATATGACTGTGAGTCTGTTACTATTTAATCGCAAAATGATCTTAAATGACCCGAAAACTGGAAATGCATTTGAGTTCCTCATGCATTTTAAAGTTATAAAATAAAAATAAAAATGAAGAAAGCCATCTTAAAAGAAACTAATGAGGGATGTCAAGATTAACACAAAAAGTTTTTACAATCATATTAGAAGATAAAGGGTAGTCAAGGGTAAGGTGGTCCTTTTGAGTCATGGAGCGTGCGGATTGAGGTAAAAGTGATTGTAGAACAGGTAGCTGCGTAAGAACACCAGCGGCAGGTCGGGGCCATAAAAGGAGCGGCGAGTGGAGGCCCTGGGAGCAGCGTGGAGGTCACTTCAGGGAGCAGCACGAGCTGCAACGGCAGCGAAGAGTGACGTCTTCAAGGTCCAGGCCGGTGATTGGAGCGTGGGCAGACACAGCAGGAGTGGCGAGGTCAAGGCAAAGGAGCAGCGAGAGACTGTGGAGGGATGTGATCGTGGCCCAGAGGAGGTGTGAGTTTGGGGCCAGGGGCCCAGGGATTGCACGGGCCAGCCCACACTGCGATATGTGTGCGCACTGGGTCCGTTCAGCAGAGCAGGTCTCCAGTCGTCCTGGGTAATCCTTGCTACTGGACCAAGACCTAGCTCTGTCAAGCCCGTGGGGTGGCTGGTGTGCAACGGCCACCACACGTTAAAAAAATCCACGCACAGGCATCTTCAGCCCTTCAGGATGTAGCTCAGGACCTGGAATTTTAGGTCCTTCTTTGGAACACCTGTGACTTATCCTTTTTTGGCGTGGAAGCAAGTCATGGTCCTTTTAAAAACAGCTGTGGGTAATATTGCAAATTAAAATAAGGAAATGGCAGACTTGTTGAATAATTCATAGAATAATTGAATGGTTACAGCACAGAAGGATGCCATTCAGCCCGTTGAGCCCCTGCCAGTCCCTGCAAGAGCACCTCAGCTAGTCCCACTCCCCGTCAGAATTTGCACCAGTCTTCACAGTAGAGGGAAAGGATAATATACTTGACATTCCAGGGAAATTAATAATGAATCAAGGACTGGAACTCACTAAAGTTACCATCAGCAAGAAAGCAGTATTAAAAAAAATAACGACAGTAAAGACTGACAAGTCCCCTGATAGTTTCCATTCCCCAGGATTTTAAAGGAAGTAAGTGAGGAAATTGCCAATGCTTTAGTCATAGTGTTCCAAATATCTCTCGATTCAGGAATTGTCCCTTTAGATTGTAAATTGGAGTTGTAACTCCATTATTTAAGAGAGAAAGAAACCAGGAAATTATAGCCCTGTTAGTCGAACATCTGTTGTGGGGAAGTTATTGGAATCTATAAATAAAGACAGAGTGACTGAGCACTTAGAGAAATTTGAGCTGAGGCAACATGGATTTGTAAATGGTAGATCATGTCTAACGGACCTAATTTAATTTTTTGAGGAGCAACTAAAGTAGTAGACAGGGGAATGTTTATGGATGTAGTTTATATGGACTTCCAAAAGGCATTCGATAAGGTCCCACATAAGAGACTGTTAGCTAAAATTAAAGCTCAATTTAAGGCAAATTATTGACCTGATTAGGACATTGGTTAGGCGGTAGAAGACAGAGAGTAGGGATAATGGGTATTTACTCAAATTGGAAAGAAGTGACTAGTGGTGTCCAACAAGGATCTGTGCTGGGGCTTCAACTATTTACAATATTTATTAATGACAGATAATGATATTAGGAACCATATATCCAAGGTTATTGATGACACAAAGATTAGATGTGGAGCCAAGGCAGGTGGATGGAACTAAGATACAGATCAGCCATGATCTCATTGAATGGCGAAATAGGCTCAATGGACTAAATGGCCTACTCCTGTTCCTATGTTCCTAAATAGTAGATTAAAAATATGATCAATGTCACCTAAATGTACCTCTTTTATATATCTCAGTGATTGAAATGCAAATCAACCATCTGCAGCATGCTGTTGGTCTCTACTGATCTTGATTGAAGTCTGACTTTTATTTTTGACCCAGTTGTTGAATTTAAATGAGGAATATGCTTACAGATTGATCTGTGCCTCATCTTTTCCTGAGAGAACCTGAAATTTAGATGACATGCTGTGACCACTTAAGAACTCTGGAGCAGCTGCTGTGACTTTATGGCCCAGAAATCCCGGACGACTGCTTCCCGCAGGCGATCGGGTAAAAAACTTTTTTTAAATGCGCATTTACCTTATCCTGCTGCGCCCACGCGAGTTCCTGGTCCTGGGGCCTCCACTGACTGTGCGTCGCAGCACTTGCACGTCAGAACGTGCGCAGGGCTGGAGCTGCAGTCACATGGCTCTGGGCAGCCAATCAGGTAAAGTATGTTCTCATTCGTAATGGGGCAGAAATCCAGGCCTCCCGGGCCCGTACGAAGTTTCTACAGACCCGGGAAGGCATCGGAAAAGCCGGTTTTCAACACGCAGATCAGGAGGGAGGACATTTGCTTGGGCAAGATTTATATCTTGCCCAGCAAATGTCCTCAAAATTCTTGCGCCTGATAAAAGCAGGCGCATAGTCTAATTTACAGGCGCAAGTGTTTTAAAACATTCATAAACACAATAAAATTAAATAAGCACATTTTATTGTTAAAAACTCTGCCCACTATGGTAAGTTTATTTAAAACCATAATTTAAAAAACTTTTTTAAAAATCGGATAAATATTTTTTTTTACAAGACATTAATAACTGGCAGTTGGGAGAGCAGCTCAACAGAGGGAGAGTGAGGCCCATAAAAGGGTAGCAGTTGGGAGAGCATTGCAGGTGGTGTGCCGCAACTGCAGCAGGTGGCCGTTTGTGGAGAGTATTGTGATCCTGGACAACCATAGTAAGTGCCGCATCTTGAGGAACGCGGCACCGCTAACAACTCCTGCTAAATTCTGAGGGAGTTGAGCAGCGGCGGTAACTGTTAGCGCCCCGCTCTGCTGCACCGACGATGGTGACTTAATCACTGTGTGCAGCGACCCGTTTTCGCCCAAATTCAGGATCACCCCCTGAAGCTGTGCCGGGCGATGCCAGCAACAGCGTCGGGGGGCGTGTACTTGGTGGACGGCCGCCCGCGAGACGCTAGTTAAAGGGAAGGTGGTGAATGCGTAAATAAAAAATCAGCTGACTTACCTGTCACAGCATGTTGCCTCCTTGAATATAGGGGTTCATGCCGTGATCTGGCAGCCTGGCACTCCACTCTCTGGTGGCCCAGCTAGGGCCCAGCAGACTCTGCAGCTTGGCACTCCACTCTAATGAAGGGGAGGGCCTCTTCTACGCGGCAGTGCCACTCTCCCCAATGCATAGCGCTTGCGCCCCGCTCCCTCTGCTTCTGCCCCCTTGGCACCCCTGAGAGGTAGTGGAGCGCGTTTTTTTGTACTCTCCTTCCCCTCGGGGGTGGTAACCCCAATTACGTGAGCGGGCGGGACTTTCGCGCCTGGCACAGGAATTCCCGCTTCATGGATGTTACTGCCCCGAAACGGGGCACTGTGCAATTTCCAGGCCAAAGCATCTTAGCTCCAAAAGTCAATCAGTTTAGGTGGAGCTAAGAAACAGTAAGGGGCAGAGAACATTGGTGGGGGTTGTTTATAGGCCCCAAACAGTAGTTTACTATGGGCAGAGTATAAATCAAGAAATTAGAGGCGCATGTCACAAGGGTAGCACAGTAATCATGGGGGACTTTAATCGACACATCGGGCTAGAAATTCCATTTTTTGGTCACAGCGGTATTTTTCCACCAAAGTTTGCAGTAATAGTATGGAGGAAAAATTTCACGGAATGTATGCAAGATAGTTTTCTACTTTATGTTGAGGAACCAACTAGTGAACAGGTTATTTTAGATCTAGTATTGTGCAATGAAAAAGGGTTAATTAATAACCTTGTAGTAAAGGGGCCCTTAGGAAAGAGTGACCATAATATGATAACATTTTACATTGGGGGTAAAATTCCGGTTGGAGGCTTCCTTCGGACGAACGCCTCCGACCCGAAAATTGTTACGAAAATACCTGGTGGTCCCGGAGGCGCCTTCAATTCCAGTCGGAGGCCTTCATTCCATGCGTAGCGCACAGGGACAGGACTTCCCCGTACGTATGAAAAAGCTGGAGTCACGTGTGCCTGGAAAACCAATCACTGGGCAGTCTTCTTATTGATAATACTGTAATGGAAATTCCGTTTTTATGAGTCCCCATTATTATCAATGAAAATAAACCCCTAAAGCAAGAAACACAACACAATAAATAAAAATAAACTCACTGAAATGAAAGTTAATTAAATGTTTTAGAAAAAAAAATATTTGGGGGAATTTTTTTTAATGTGTTTTAATTGAGTTTAAAATAAACTTACCTTAAGGGACAGGTTTTTTACTATAAAATGTGTATTTAAATTACATTTTTATATGTTTTAAAACTCTTACGCTAAGAGTTTGAAGGATATTCGCTGGGCATGAGTTGGGCAAATAGCTCAGTCTCACCCGCGCGAATGTCCTTCTCCCGGGGATGCAGAGGATCTGTTAAGAGAAATCTTAACAGATTAGAAAAGCCGATTTTCAGTGCATGCACATCGTGCCCCGAAAACCGGCTATTGGGAGGCCATGCCGAGTTTGTGCGCACTTCGTATGGACCCAGTGAGGCCAGAATTTTAGCACTATTAAGTTTGAAAGTGATTTAGTTAGATCTGAAACTCAGGTCTTAAATCTAAACAAAGGAAACTACATAGGTATGAAGGGGGAGTTGACTCATCATCATCATAGGCAGTCCCTCAGAATCGAGGAAAACTTGCTTCCACTCTTGAAGTGAGTTCTTTGGTGGCTGAACAGTCCAATACGAGAGCCACAGACCCTGTCACAGGTGGGACAGATATTCATCGGGAGAAGGGGGGGTAGGACTGATTTGCCGCACGCTCCTTCCGCTGTCTGCGCCTGACTTCTTCACGCTGTCAGTGTTGAGATTCGAAGAGCTCAATGCCCTCCCAGATGCACTTTCTCCACCTAGGGCGGTCTTCGGCCAGGGACTCCCAGGTGTCAGTGGTGATGTTGCACTTTATCAGGGAGGCTTTGAAAGTATCCTTGTAATGTTTCCCTGCCACCTTTGGCTCGTTTGCCGTGAAGGAGCTTTGCATAAAGCATTTGCTTATGGAGTCTCTTGTCTGGCATGCGAACCATGTGGCCTGCCCAGCGAAGCTGATCGAGTGCGGTCAGTGCTTCAATGTTGGGGATGTTAGCCTGGATGAGGACACTAATATTGGTGTGCCTGTCCTCCCAGGGGATTTGCAGGATCTTGCAGAGGATCTGTTAAGAGAAATCTTAACTGATCGGAAAAGCCGGTTTTCGGTGCATGCGCAACGTGCCCCGAAAACCCTGGGAGAGTTGACTAAGGTAGATTGAGATACTACATTAAAAGGTATGAAGGTAGACAAGCAATGGCTAGCATTTAAAGAATGAGTACATAATTCATAATGTATAATGCAGCAAAGATACATTCCTTTAAGGCACAAACACCCCACAGGAAAAGTGATCCAACTGTGGCTAACAAGAGAAGTTAAAGATAGTATTAGATCAAAGGAAGAGGTTTATAATGTTGCCAAAAAGACAAGTAGGCCTGAGGATTGAGAGGATTTTAGAATTTAACAAAGGAGGACGAAGAAATTGTGAAGGAAGAGAAAATAGAATATGAAAGTAACCTAGCGAGAGATATAAAAACAGAATGTAAAAGCCTCTATGGGTGTATAAAAAGGAAATTAGCAAAATGAATGTGGCTCCCTTACAGGCTGAGACAGAAGAAATTATAATGGGGAATAAGGAAATGACAGAGAAATTAAACAAATACTTTGTGTCTGTCTTCGCAGAAGAAGATGCTAAAAACCTCATGAAATAGTGGAGAACCAAGGATCTAGCGAGAATGAGGAACTGAAAGAAATTAGTATTATAATTTAGAAAAAAAATAGTACTGGAGAAATTAATGGGACTGAAAGCCAATAAATCCCCTGGATCTGATGGCCTACATCCTAGGGGTTTGAAAGAGGTGGAGATAGTGGATGCATTGGTTGTCATCTTCCAAAGTTCTATAGATTCTCAAATGGTTCCTGTGGATTGGAAGGTAGAAAATGTAACCCCACTTTTTAAGAAAGGAGTGAGAGAAAAAACGGGGAATTTCAGATCAGTTAGCCTGACTTCAGTAGTAGGGAAAATGCTAGCATTTATTATGAAGGATGTGGTAACAGGGCACTTAGAAAATAATAATAGGATTGGGCAGAGTCAACACGGATTTATGAAATGGAAATCATGTTTGATAAATCTGTTAGTGTTTTGAGATTGTAACGAGCAGAATAGATAAGGGGGAACCAGTGGGTGTGGGGTATTTGGATTTTAAGCAGGCATTCGATAAGGTGCCACAAATTATTAAACAAAATTAGGGCTCATGGGTAATATACTCGCATGGATTCAGGATTGGTTAATGGACAGAAAATAGAGAGTAGGAATAAACAGGCCATTTTCTGGTTGGCAGACTGTAACTAGTGGGGTGCCGCAAGGTTCAGTGCTTGGGCCTCAGCTATTCACAATCTATATCAATGATTTGGATGAGGGAAACTAATGTAATATATCCAAGTTTGCTGATGATACAAAGCTAGATGGGAATGTAAGTTGTGAGGAGAATGCAAAGAGACTTCAAGGGGATATAGACAGGCTAAGTGAGTGGGCAAGAACATGGTAAATGGAATATAGGGGCCAAGTTTCGGTCTGAGTTGCTCCTGTTTTTTTGGAGCAACTGGTTTAGAATGGAATATCTTAGAAATTTGAATTATTGGCATTTAGTTTGCTCCAGTTTTAGAGGGGGGGTGGGGGAGGAGGAGGGGGGAGGAGGAGAGGGGGAGGAGGGGGGGGGAGGAGGAGTGGGGGGGTGGGGGAGGAAGAGGGTGGGGGAGGAGGAGGGGGGAGGAGGATGGGGGGGAGGAGAAGGTGGGGGGGGGAGGAGAAGGGGGGAGGAGAAGGGAGAGAGGATGGAGGGGGAGAAGGGAGAGAGGATGGAGGGAAGGAGAGAGGATGGAGGGAGGGACGGAGAGAGGATGGAGGGTGGGAGGGAAGGAGAGAGGAGGGAGGGAGGGAAGGAGAGAGGGAGGGAGGGAAGGAGAGAGGAGGGAAGGAGGGAGGGAGGGAAGGAGAGAGGAGGGAGGGAGGGAGGGAAGGAGAGAGGAGGGAGGGAAGGAGAGAGGAGGGAGGGAGGGAGGAGAGAGGAGGGAGGGAGTGAGGGAAGGAGAGAGGAGGGAGGGAGGGAGGGAAGGAGAGAGGAGGGAGGGAAGGAGAGAGGGGGGGAGGGAAGGAGAGGGGGGGAGGGAAGAAGAGGGGGGGAGGGAAGGAGAAAGAGGGGGAAGGGAGAGAAGGAGACTGAACGGCCGGGCCCAAGACGTCGGGCTGGAATTACAGGTTGGTGGCGTCGGGTCTCGGTGGGGTGAGTCGCGGAGGTCTGGGGGGTGGGGGGGAGAGTCGTGGATGGGGGGCGGGTGGGAGTCGCGGAGGTCCGGGTGGGGGGGTGGAAGAGTCATGGAGATCGGGGGGGGGGGAAGAGAGAGTTGCGGAGGTCCGGTGTGGGGGGGGGGGCGGGGGTCGGGTCGTCGGGGGGGGGGGGTGGGAGCGCGGGGGTCGGATCGCGTCCGGTCGGGTGGGAGGAGCCTTATCCACGCAGCCCCAGTGAGGCCATTCAGCCAGGGCTAGGGGCTGTGTGCTTCGGGCCCCCCCCCACAGTTTTGGGCGCCTGGAGCTAGTGCACGTGTGCGCCCACTGTAGCGTGCATGTGCAAAGGTCCCGGCACTGTTTTCAGCGCATGGACCTGGCTCCGCCCCCCACAGCTCGTGCTGCGCCGCGCCGAGCTGCAGAGGACCTGCAGGGAGCCGGAGACTAGGTAAGCTTTTTTTGGGCGTACTTTCTGGCGTGAAAAACGGGCATCCAGGTCTTAGGCGCAGCCCGAAACTTGGGCCCATAATGAGGAGAAATGTGAAGTTATCCACTTTGGTTGGAAAAATAGAAAAGCAGAGTATTTTTTAAATGGTGAGAGATTGGGAAATGTTAGTGTTTAGAGGGACCTGGGTGACCATGTACACAAGTCACTGAAAGTTAACATGCAGGTACAGCAAGCAATTAAGAAAGCAAATGGTACATTGGCCTTTATTAAAAGAGGATTTGAGTATAAGAGTAAACGTCTTACTGGAATTATAGATGGCCCTGGTGAGACCGCACCTGGAGTATTGTGTACAGTTTTGGTTTCCTTACCAAAGGAAGGGTATATTTGCAATTGAGGTAGTGCAACAAAGGTTCACCAGACTGATTCCTGGGATGGGGGGATTGTCCTATGAGGAGAGATTGAGTAGACTAGACCTATATTCTCTAGAGTTTCGAAGAATGAGTGGTGATCTCATTGAAACATGCAAAATTCTTACAGGGCTTGTCAGGGTAGATATAGGGAGGATGTTTCCTCTGGCTCGGAAGTTTAGAACCAGGGGTCACAGTCTCAGAATAAGGGGTTGGCCATTTAGGACTGAGATGAGGAGAAACTTCTTCACTCAGAGGGTGGTAAATATTTAGAATTCTCTATCCCATTGGGGTGTGGAGGCTCAGTCTTTGAGTATATTCAAGACAGAGATCAATAGATTTCTGGATATTAAGGGAATCAATAGTGCAGGGGCTAGTGCAGGAAAGTGGAGTTGTGGTAGAAGATCAGCCATGATCTCATTGAATGGGGGAGCAGGTTCGAGAGGCCGAATGGCCTACTCTTGCTCCTAATTCTTATGTTCTTTTGTTTGCAATATTAAGGATTCTGATGAGAATTTATCAGAATAAAGTCCGGGCTAAATATGTGTTCTAATTAAATAGACATAAGGATTAGTTTGTTTTTGCTAAGTCCCTGCGATATCCTAGAGGCTTTTAGATACATTTGTAGGAATATAAGAAGCTAGAGGATTGAAGACACAATTGCATCTCTCTGGCCAACTCCAGAGCTCAAAATCAAAATACACATTTCATTAAGATTCCTCAATTAATATTCACCAACTCTCTCTTAAAATTGATGTTGTTCTCAGCCACAATAATTTCTGTAAGCTGTTCACTCCAAACAGTCAGCACCATCTGTGTGAAATAACTTTATCTGATGTGTCCAGTCAACTTCCCTCTTATAATGTTAATGGAACAGTTTACAATATGCCAGGGTATAAATAATAGTAATCGATCCTTTTAACATTATGACCATCTCACATGAGGAGAATGCAAAGAGACTTCAAGTGGATATAGACAAGCTAAGTGAGTGGGCAAGAACATGACAAATGGGATATAATGTGAAGAAATGTAAAGTTATCCACTTTGTTCGGAAAAATAGAAAAGTAGAGTATTTTTTAAATGGTGAGAGATTGAGAAATGTTGTTGTTCAGAGGGACCTAGTACACAAGTCACTGGAAGTTAACATGCAGGTGCAGCAAGCAATTAAGAAAGCAAATGGTATGTTGGCCTTTATTACAAGAGGATTTGAGTATAAGAGTAAAGGGGCCTGAAATTGCCTACCGCCGGAAACGGGGTGCACCTACCTTGTTTCTCCTGTTTTTACTGGCGCAGTGGATGTGGTAGCCTCTTGAGCGAAATTCTGCTCTTTGGCTTTTTTTTCCAACGGACTGGAAGTTGGTTAAAATGGGGACGAATGTGCGACGGTGAACGCAAGTTCGCACACAAGAGGGGTGGAAGTTGGGAGGCGGGCGGAGTGTCTGCCGCTGTCAGTCATCAGTACAGCGCTGATGATGTCATCAATGTGCCCCGTCACCATGGCTCTCCCCTTCACTTAAAGGGGAGATCAGTGCGATTCTTTAAGTTCAGTCTACTGGGCCATCAGGGAGTGTTTCGGCCGAACCCGGGGGCATAATTGTCGGGCTGACATGGCAGTCGGCTGACAAAAAAAAAAACATGGTGGCTTCGGCAGTAAGTCCTCCACTTTAATGGCAGCCGCATTGCCATTTTAGAAGCACTGCAAACACAGTGCACCGGCAGAAAAAGCTGCTGGTGGCACCGAGCGGCGGCACCAAGATGTTTTCGGCAGAAATTTGCCATCGGTGGGGGGGGGGGGAAACCTCAGCGGTGCGCACTCTGATGACACACTTAAGACCGATCGGCAGCAGCAGAGCAGTTAGTGGGGAGACTGGTCACCGCCGGGATACCACAGGAGCAGAATTTTCAAAATGGCGACCATTCCACAAAAAATCGGCGGCCATTGCACTCCGCAGCACAGCCGCTGATTTCCTGTAGTAACAGGCCTTAAGTGAAGGCGCAATTTCAGCCCCAAGATATCTTACTGCAATTATATAGGACCCTGGTGAGGCCACATCTGGAGTATTGTATACAATTGTGATCTCCTTACCTAAGGAAGGATATACTTGCCATTGAGGGAGTAAAATGAAGGTTCACCAGACTGATTCCTGGGATGGGGAGGATTGTCCTATGAGGAGAGATTGAGTAGACTTCTATGAGTTTAGAAGAATAAAACATACACTATTCTTACAGGGCTTGACAGGGTAGATGCAAGGAGGATGTTTCCTCTGGTTGGGGAGTCTAGAACCAGGGGTCACAGTCTCAAAATAAGGGACTGAGATAAGGAGAAATGTCTTCACTCAGAAGGTGGTAAATCTTTGGAATATTCTACTCCAAAGGGCTGTGGAGGCTCAGTCGTTGAATATATTCAAGACAGAGATCAATAGATTTTTGGATATTAGTGGATTCAAGGGATATGGGGATAGAACCTCCACTTTTTTTGCATGCTTAACGCCCACTTAATGCCCATTTTACCGCTGAAATTATGTATAATGTCCATATGTCGACCATTTTGGCACAAAATGGAAACTGATGGGCATTTTTAGGAGACTTATCGCTGAGCGTTATTTTCCCAATGGGCTTAAAGCCGGGAAAAAATATTACCGCTCGCCCAATTTTTTGGGGCGGAATCAGCAGAATGGGCGAAATCAACACCCATAATATCGCCCAGCATTACTTTCCGCACGGAATTAACACTGAGATTCACTATGAACGCCCGCCCGCCATTTTTTATCGTAAAGAGCATATTTTCCAACATTCCATTGACTCTGGATCAGTTCCTATGGAGTGGAGGGTAGCCAATGTAACCCCACTTTTTAAAAAAGGAGGGAGAGAGAAAACAGGGAATTATAGACCGGTCAGCCTGACCTCAGTAGTGGGTAAAATGATGGAATCAATTATTAAGGATGTCATAGCAGTGCATCTGGAAAATGGTGACATGATAGGTCCAAGTCAGCATGGATTTGTGAAAGGGAAATCATGCTTGACAAATCTTCTGGAAGTTTTTGAGGATGTTTCCAGTAAAGTGGACAAAGGAGAACCAGTTGATGTGGTATATTTGGACTTTCAGAAGGCTTTCGACAAGGTCCCACACAAGAGATTAATGTGCAAAGTTAAAGCACATGGGATTGGGGGTAGTGTGCTGACGTGGATTGAGAACTGGTTGTCAGACAGGAAGCAAAGAGTAGGAGTAAACGGGTACTTTTCAGAATGGCAGACAGTGACTAGTGGGGTGCCGCAAGGTTCTGTGCTGGGGCCCCAGCTGTTTACATTGTACATTAATGATTTAGACGAGGGGATTAAAAGCAGTATCTCCAAATTTGCGGATGACACTAAGTTGGGTGGCAGTGTGAGCTGCGAGGAGGATGCTATTAGGCTGCAGAGTGACTTGGATAGGTTAGGTGAGTGGGCAAATGCATGGCAGATGAAGTATAATGTGAAGGATAAATGTGAGGTTATCCACTTTGGTGGTAAAAACAGAGAGACAGACTATTATCTGAATGGTGACAGATTAGGAAAAGGGAAGGTGCAACGAGACCTGGGTGTCATGGTACATCAGTCATTGAAGGTTGGCAAGCAGGTACAGCAGGCGGTTAAGAAAGCAAATGGCATGTTGGCCTTCATAGCGAGGGGATTTGAGTATAGGGGCAGGGAGGTGTTGCTACAGTTGTACAGGGCCTTGGTGAGGCCACACCTGGAGTATTGTGTACAGTTTTGGTCTCCTAACTTGAGGAAGGACATTCTTGCTATTGAGGGAGTGCAGCGAAGATTCACCAGACTGATTCCCGGGATGGCGGGACTGACCTATCAAGAAAGACTGGATCAACTGGGCTTGTATTCACTGGAGTTCAGAAGAATGAGAGGGGACCTCATAGAAACGTTTAAAATTCTGACGGGTTTAGACAGGTTAGATGCAGGAAGAATGTTCCCAATGTTGGGGAAGTCCAGAACCAGGGGTCACAGTCTGAGGATAAGGGGTAAGCCATTTAGGACCGAGATGAGGAGAAACTTCTTCACCCAGAGAGTGGTGAACCTGTGGAATTCTCTACCACAGAAAGTAGTTGAGGCCAATTCACTAAATATATTTAAAAGGGAGTTAGATGAAGTCCTTACTACTCGGGGGATCAAGGGGTATGGCGAGAAAGCAGGAAGGGGGTACTGAAGTTTCATGTTCAGCCATGAACTCATTGAATGGCGGTGCAGGCTAGAAGGGCTGAATGGCCTGCTCCTGCACCTATTTTCTATGTTTCTATGTTTCTTACCCAAACTAGCGGCAATGGAGATCGCCCATCGTCAATTTCACCACCTCGCACACATTTCGCCCACAATATCGCTCACTCAATAAAACGCCCCCAAAAAGTGGAACTAACCGGAATGAATGCCAGCGGTGTGGCTGGCATTTGTGAAATCCCACTCTTATGTGAGCTGTTATCGGAAAGGTTCGCCTGAAAGAGCGCTGATGTGAGTGACAACGCTGACATACTGCTGTGTGTGTGTAGCTCAGACATCAATGATGCCCATCACCTTGGTGCCAGTTAAAGTTTACGTTGATTGATGTTAAGTTGACTTTCACCCTTTCATGGTAAGAAATTACCAGTGCGTAACGGTCCAGCTATCTGAAACAATGCGCAACAAGGTTATGTTCAATAACAAAAGTTTAATACCATCATTGGTCTGAAATCATAAGTATCACAGCCAATAACACCCAACCCCCGCCCATACCCCACTTTTTCCTCCATTGACATAAATCACATGTTCAACATGTCCAGCAACACACAAAGCAGGAGCGTGGTCCCCAGCCCCCATACATTGCAACAAATTCCATACACCTAGATAGAGATATAACACAGCCATCACCTGCAGACATGCACCTCACTTTCCTTCCCCCCTCGCCTTCTCCTCACCTCTACCTCTTCCCCTGAGGAGCTCCTCAGGCAGTGCCTCATTGGGGGGGATGAAGGCAGACGAGGTGGTTGCACGGGTATGGGAGCTGGGGGTGCCGAGGGGGCAACATTCTCTGATGCAGAAGCAGGATCTTGGTCCTTGCTCTCATCTGCCATTCACAGTGGTGGTGTGGAACCTAGAGGTGGAGTGCCGCGCTCCGGGACCACTGGGAGGCCTGTGGCAGCAATGTTCCTGGCTACCAGCTCTAGGGCCTCCTCCATCCCTTCCATGTTATATCTTATTTGTTGGACAAAAACTCGGTGCCAACTATGTTGTTGGTGCTTAGTACACTTTTTGCTACTGGTGGATCTCCGTCGTGCCTCCCACAACAGCCAGACAAGCACACACCACAGCCACACACAATTTCAGTGCCTCTGAGCTCTCTCTCACTCTGTCTCCTCTTCAGCGCATGTCATGACGTTACTAAGGACGGCCACACTTGACCTCCTGAATCGCGGGAATTGAGCGTTACCATGCCGTTACTAAGGACGGTCACACTTTATGGCAGAAGGTCAAAAAAATTGAATGCTACCGCCCATTTGACATCACTCGCAGTAACGCCCATCTTCAAAAATGTAAACTAGGTGTTTTGAGAATGGACGAGAAGCCGGCGATCTGAAAACCCTTTTCTAATGCCCACGCCAGAAATAACGCCCATTTTTTGGGTGCTAAGCACAAAATTGGAGGTTCCAGGCCATGGTGATAGTGCAGGAAAGTGGAGTTGAGGTAGAAGATCTTACTGAATGGCGGAGCAGGCTCGAGGTGCCGAATGGCCTATTCCTGCTCTTATTTCTTATGTTCTTATATTCACAGGAAACCCGGAAGGTAAGTGCCTTTACAGCATTGCTTTTGAGCCAGGAGGAGCAGGAATGTTTCCTCCGGCCCAACAAGTGAACCTGTAAACTCACCCCTTGCCACCGCCACCATCTCTCCCGACACCCAAGTGATCATCGACTCTCCCTTCCATCCCCCATCCCTCCCTCCCATCTCTGACTCTACCTCCGATCTCTCCCCAACTCCCCCGCCAATTCTGCCTCTGATCTCTCACGAACCCACCCCCAACTGCCTCCGATCGCTCCCCGACCCTACACCTCTGCCTCCAATTTCTTCTCAACTCTCCCCCACCCCCATCTCTGCCTATGATCTCTCCCCTATCCCTCCATCTCTCTCCCCGATATCCAACTCTGCCTAAGGATAAGGGGTAAGCCATTTAGGACCGAGATGAGGAGAAACTTCTTCACTCAGAGAATTGTGAACCTGTGGAATTCTCTACCACAGAAAGTTGTTGAGGCCAGTTCATTAGATATATTCAAAAGGGAGTTAGATGTGGCCCTTACAGCTAAAGGGATCATGGGGTATGGAGAGAAAGCAGGAATGGGGTACTGAAGTTGCATGATCAGCCATGATCATATTGAATGGCGGTGTAGGCTCGAAGGGCCGAATGGCCTACTCCTGCACCTATTTTCTATGTTTCTATGTTTCTATGATCTCTCCTCGACCTCTCCATCTCCCCCCTCCCCGATATCCAACTTTGCCTCCGATCTCTCCCCGACCCATTTCTCCCTTTGATCTCTGACTCTGCCTCCCGACCCTGCACCTCTGCCTCCGATCTCTCCCGACCCTGCACCTCTGCCTCCGATCTCTCCCAACCCCCCAACTCTGCCTCCAATCTCTCCCCGACCCCATACCCCCACTGCCCCCATTTCTTCCTCCAATCTCTCCCCGACCCTCTGTGAACACCCACGACTCTCCAAACCATGCTGTCCCCACCTCGACCCCTTGCAATCTCTACCTCCAACATGCATTAAACTTACCTGCATCTGGGCTGTGGCCTTGTCTGGAGTGTTCCTCACCCAACAGGGAGCCAAGCCTGTCAATCAAGCTGGCTTCCAGGCGGGGAACCTGTAAAAACATATATACACGCTGTGGAGTTAAACACCATGGCGTTCTCCCGACCATAACTCTTGCCCCCCCTCCTCCCCACCAACTCAGAAATCATGTCCCAGTAAATATCAGGGCCTCTAACTCAAAGAGCAATGCAATTCACTGAGAATACCCGTCAGATTTAGTAAAGCAAATTAATTAGATTTCCAAATGTGAAAAGTGATGGAAAGAGTTAATTATTCTTTACAAGGAAAGAGCTGACTTGTAAAAAAACACTTTTTGCACAGCATTGTCTCAACATCTCAAACCTAAATTGTGATTTTCCATGACGCAACAAATATATCTGAAGTGGGTGATTTTATCAGGCTTCAATTCCATGTATTTAATCGAAGGATGCAATTCACATCAAATTACAAATTGCACGCCCTAAACAAATTCATGTGTTACTTAGATACTAACGTGTGTGACTTTTAATCTGCCAGAACGATACAAATTTTTAAGTCTTTAGTATACATTTTTCCTAACTGTAATTAGTCTCATTTTAACTTTTTTTTCCCCTACACCCCCAATCCCCCTGCCCTCCCCTCCCCAATTTTCTCTCCTCCTCACCTGAAAGGAGACGACTGATGTTTGGTTCATGGGTGCTAACCATCATATCAGTAGGGATTTATAAAAATAGATGTGTATACTTTCTGCCTATATACATTTCATGCAACAGTAACAGCCCTGAGGCAATTTGCAATGGTGTGATACTGAGCAGGCAAGACAGTGGGCTCAATTTTCCCCAAGCCTGTTTTCTGGCATATTGCCAAAGTTACGGCCATTTTTCTAGGCCAGAAATGCGTCACAAATATTTTGCCAACGTTTCTCCGATGTATAATTCGAGCATGTAACCTCGGGGGGTGGAGCCCTACTGTCTGCATCAAAAAACAAAGCCGCACCTTCTGCGCATGCGCGAAAAAAAAGTTACGTTTTTGACGTAGTTCCAATGGACGCGCATGCGCAGTACAGCTCGGATTTGGCAATCGGCCATTTTTAAAGAGCCAGTTTGTGTGTGAGAAGGAGTGCGGTGTGAGAGCATTGGAAAAATCGCAGCTGGAACAATATAAGATGCAACGCGGTACAAGGACCAAGAATTTCTTACAGGAAGAAGTGGAGGCACTAGTTACAGTGATTGAGAACAGATGGCAGGAGCTGGACACCAGCAGAGGTCACATAAAGGTTCCACCCAAAGAAATGAAGAAATGCTGTAACCAAGTTGCAGAAGATTACTGTGCAATGGTGACCACCATGAGATCTGGAGGCCAATGTAAAAAGAAGTGGCAGGACCTTGGTCAAGTAGTTAGTGTAAGTAATATTTTCATTTATTCAATGGAATTGAAATTGTAAATATGACCATCTATGTATGTCTCACCCAGCAGAAAGACACCCTCTCTAAAAAGTTGTGTTTTCATCTTTGCAGATGAAGGCGGCATATAATAAAAGGGAAAGAACTTGAACAGGAGGAGGCCCGGCAAATATGCACCCACTGACACCCTTGGAAGAGAGGATCGTGGCTTTGATGGGTCCTGCATGGAAAAAAACAATCAGTACTGCACAAGCTTGGCCCACACTCGAGGGAGAGGATAAGTCCTGCAAATTCATCATGGTCCTTCAAATCAGCCTGTTGCCTGGCCTGCGATGTATGAGCCTACTCATGCCACCCACTCTGCTCTCTCCTCTGCTGCTAACCATTTGACTGTTCTGTTACCTTTTACAGAACTTGAGGCCAACCCTGACGATGCAGAAAGAAGATTCAAATGTGGACGAGCCTGAAGAAGAGAACATCTTCCAATCCAACCCTCCAGACCAAGAACATGGGGGTGACGGGAGGGGGAGGGGATGGAGCTGGATGAAGCTCCCACTGTTGTACTGACTTTGGAGGAGGTGCCGCTCATGAAGTTGACAGCCCCTTCCGTGATTAGTGGTTTGAGTGTTGGTGGGACATTCCATGGTTTCACACCTTCCGAGGTTGCGGGTCCCAGTGGTGGGATGCAGTGAGGCACACCCAGGGCCCTACCTTCCGAGGTTGCAGGTCCCAGTGGTGGGGTGCAGCGAGGCACACCCAGGGCCCCACTGTCGCAGGCTGCGGGTCCCAGTGTTGGGGGGGGGGGGGCGAGCCACACCCGTGGGGAGGAGGGGAAGGAGAGCTCGACCACGCTCTCCTGAGGTGCAGGATCTAACAGATGTCGTTCAGATGATGTAATTGAGTGCGGAGAGCATTGACCTTACCCAATCATTCCTGGACGCCATCAATGGGGTGAGTGATGAGGTAGCGGGACAGTCGGGAGAAGTAACAGCAATGACACAAAAAATGGGAACGATATCTGGGACCATCAGTAAGCGAATAGTGGGCATGAGGGAGGGAATGTCAGAGGTAGTGCAAACCATGTCACTGACCATGAGGGAGGGAATGTTGCAGGTCGTTCAGACACTGTCAGGGCGCATGAGGGATGGCATGTTGGAGTTAGTTGCTCCAATAAGGGAACACGACCAGACCCCGCGCCCATTGACAGAATCAACTTGCCACCTGGGCCCTCCAACTTGCTGCCTGCCGCCGATGCCCCCCACCCTCAAGAGATGCGCAGTACCCGAGATGTTAGAAAGAATAAGCTTGGTACCAAGCCCAGAAACACTGCGCCACCGCCTGCGGGCAGGGGTGGTGGTGTGTCCAAGACCAAGCGCAGCGGGTGGTCTTAGACTAAGGGGGATGAGAGATCGGTGCAGCCTTTCTTTTCTGCTGCTGTTGTTGTTGTTACTGTCGTAACTGTTCTCAAATTAAAAGTTTTTTGTAAGTTATGTAAATTTACAAGTTTATAAGTGATCGTAAAGTTTTTAAGTGATCTTAAAGAGTGATATTAAAGTAAAGTTTGATACAAGAATAATTTTATTAAAGTTAAGTTAAGTACATTGTAAACTTTTGAATAAAATATATTTTACATTAAAACTGAATCATGTTCCATTAACACAACACAACATTACGGAACAGCTCCAAACAGTAAACATGTCCACGTGGAATAGTTGTCGCTGAGCCCTCAGGCATCAGTAAAGGGTTCATGGATGAGCTGCTGGCGGAAGGCTCGAGCAATCGTTAAAGGAGCACGATGGCTCGCTCTTCTCCGTCGTCATGCTCCGGCCTCAGGCACTTGCATGGCTTCCTCATCCTCATCATCATCCTCCTCCTCCTCCTCCTGTTCGTCTCCTGCATCTTCCGTATCATTATCATCAGCCACTCGCACCGCAGGTGGATGTTCCATTACCAGGTGCTGCAGCCTCATGATGGCTAAGTTATGCAGCATGCAGTATACAACAGTGAACTGACTGACAATCTCAGGGGAGTATAGCAAGTAGCCTCCGGAATGGTCCAGGCATCGGAAATGCTGTTTCAATATGCCAATGGCTCTCTCAATGATGTTGCGCATCGCAATGTGCGACACGTTGTATTGACGGTCAGCTTCCGTCCGGGTTACGCGTAGGGGCATCATGAGCCAAGTGGCGAGGTCGTACCCTTTGTCTCCCAGTGGCCAACTCTGCCCTTCTGGCTGCTGCTGCTGAAACATGGCAGATATAATTCTGTCGCGTAGGATGAACGCATCATGGGTGCTGCCAGGGTATCTTGCATCGACTTACATGATATGATGCATGTCGTCACACACAAGCTGCACATTAATGGAGTGGAAGCCTTTTCTGTTCCTGTACATCTCGGAATCCTTCAAAGGTGCTCACAAAGCTACGTGGGTACAATCAATGCAGTCCTGTACCTTTGGGAAGCCAGGAATCCTGGAGAAGCCCACTGACCTTTTACGCATTGCCTGGGCAGTCATGGGGAATTTTATGAAGTCATTCCTATGCGCGTACAGTGCAGCCATGACCTGGCGAATGGAGACATGTGTTGCATGTTGAGAGATAGCGCACACAACCCCAGTTATATCTTGAAAAGGTCCGGAAGCATAGAATGAAAGTGCAGCTGTAATCTTCACTTCAACTGACAAAGCAGTCCTCCTGATGCTTCTAGGTTGCAGGTCTGTTTTGACCAACTCATAGGTATCAGTTACAACTTCTTTGCGGAAACGCAGCCTTTTGACACAGTCTGCATCACTCAGGTGGAGGTACGAATGCCTGTCTCTATATACCCGAGGTGTGTAAGGCCTCCTGCCCAGCACCCTACGGGCTCTGATGTTCCTGATGCGATGAAGTCGAATCAATTGTCTACTACATGCAGAAGGCTCGCACAAGATATGACATTGTCAGTATTGCCCCCATACTTAAGTTTAACCTTTGAAAGAAACTCAAAATGGCAGGAAAACAGGCAGCACGGGTTCGCAGTTGTCTCTTTCCAAGTCTGTATGGATGGACCACACCCAAAGGTCTTGTGACTTCGGCTTCGCTCCCCACTTGCCCCCTTTACTAATTGGAGTCTTGTGACTTCTCTCTCTCTCCCTCCCCTTGCCCGGGCTCCAAGCTTTCCGATTGGCACCTCGCTCTCGCTCTCTCCTCCCCCCCACCTCCCCACGGCTTGTTTTGTAGCTGAGCCCCGAGCCCTGTATCCGGGCACGGTGCCGATTCTGCCGGCCAAACCTACGATCCTCCAGCCCTGCTTCAAGATGTTTGGTGGTGGTGTGTGAGTGAGTAAAAAAAATGAAAGAACATTTCAACGTTGACAGGTAATAAAAAGTTGAACTTTATTATTGATTTTGACAGTGTCCTTGACTCCCTCCAAAATCTTCGATTTAAAAACAATGGGGTCTTTCAGCACGGATTTGTGAATGTGCGCTGGTTTTCTGAACTCACCAGAAGGTTTTTCGGGAGTGGTCGGATATGCCGGCCTAAGCGAAAAAAATGTTGGCCAAACTGCGAACAATCAAAAAAACCGGCGCAGGCATGAGGCCTCCTATGGCGCAAAAAAAAACTGGCCTCGAAAAATGGTAACTAAGTCAGTTATGCCGGCGCAGATCGCAGGGGGAAACTTTGAAAAAAATAAATATGCCAAAAAAAACGGCGCAAATGAACGGGGAAAATTGAGCCCAGTACATGTGCATGTGGAACCATAGCCAACATGAAAGTCCACCTTCAGGAGGGTGAAAATAAAAGAAAATTCAAGGAGAAAATATTAAGAGAAAGAAAGCTGCAATGTAAAAAAAGTAGTTACAATTGCACAGATAAGTTTTCTGAGTCATCACTAGTCAAGGCAGCGGGGATGTTTACAGTGGAATGGGGAAGATTGTAGCATGTAGAAGGCCTCTTTGTGTATATGCCACCAAAATCATTTACAAATCCCAGTGACATGACCAACTTGGCTCCTTTTGAGGCTGGAGGCTGCTCTGAAGAGTCGTCTTGCTCTTCCTCCTGGAGAGTGGGGGGCGGGACAGGGGGGGCTCTTGATGGACCTGTGCGAGAGTAAAGAGATGAATTAGATATGTCATATTAAGAATGGGTATAGATACCATTATGCACATGATGACCAATCACTGGCTGCTGCCATCAATCTCCATATGAGTTACTGATGTATGCCATGTAACTGTATGAGATGTGATTCTGTCACCAGGTTGCTGAGATGTCTCTCTATCTCCCACCTCCAGCTGCTCGGTGACTCCAGAGTCTTCCAAGGCAGCCTCCTGTGCTGATGTTAGGGTGGCCAATGATGGAGGGCCACCTCCGGTTCTCACCCTCTCCCTCTTATTTTGGGCTCTCTTTTCTGCAAGGAGGGAAAGAAGAGAAGGTTGAGTGAGAGTGATGGAACGAGTGTAAGGAATGAATGGGTTACATCTGTAGAGGGTGGCTATAGGGTGCCAATGCCAAGTGGCCTCCTTGTGTGTTGTTAGTTGATGTGATTGCATTAGGATGAGGGTGAGTATGAGGGATGGCTAGTCAGATGGGGATGTGATAATGTAGATAGAGAGGGATAGGTGGGCATGCAAGGTATGTTGTTGTCAGAAAGGATGTGTAGGAGACGTGTTGGGAAGACAGAGTGATGGAGATGTGATGAGAGGCACAGCAGGATGAGGTTGAGTGTGGCTTTGTACTCACCTTTCCTGATCTAATGAGATCATTGAAATGTTTGCGGCACTGCATCCAGGTCCTCCTGAACATATCCCTGCTGTTGACCTGCTCTGCTATTTGGAGCCAGGCTCTTTTTGTCCCTTTCGCCCATTCGAAGGGAAAAGGACATCCCTGCATGCTCTTACTCCCTCCACAAGCATATGGAGGGAGTCATCGGGGAACCTAGGTACAGCCTTGCAACTCTGTGCAATCATGTTTGACGCTCTTTGTAGCAGTCCAATTGTGCAGTGTGCTGCTTGCCCTATCCCAGATGAACCTTCAAATGCAATGTGGCCATGGCTCCTTTAAATATTCCAGCTGAAAACTCATCATCGCTAATGTTATCAGACCCGAACCATTTAAATAGCCAGGTAATGCAGAAGGTAGCCTTAATAGGCCCCATTAACGGAAAGCCAATCTCAGGAGCGACATGGTATGAAGAATGGAGTCGCGACCCACCATGGCACTCGACCTGCCCAGGTACAGAAAATTACAGCCGTAGTGTCAATTCTCCATTCTGTGCTGCTTCTGCAGGATGCCTCAGAGTTACCTCTGGTGTAGATGTTATGAACCATAAATGACAACACAAAACTGAATAATAGCTAACATAATCCCATCCTTTGGGAGGAAAAATGTCAAGTGCTTGATCCAGGAAATTATTGATTGTGCAAAAGTTACTCCAATCTGTCATAAAGTGAACAATTCAAGTGTATTTGAGACAATTCATGTCAAATAAATCAAAGTGGACATTGATCCATGACAAACTGGGCATGCCTAACTGATTGAAACTCTTTTAACAGTTGACTGAGGTAGTTGTTGAGGCTGGTGTGGTTGATTTTGTCAGTCTGTAAATGACACTCCACGATATTATATCATGAATGCTTAATACATTTATCTCAAGTACTTCTGCCATTTTAACATTTATTTTAAGCTGGTTGACAAATTAATTTATTACAAATGTGTTACATTGGTGCAATACATTACAACAGTGACTACACCAAAAGTGCTTCATTGGCTATAAAAGGCGCTATATAAATGCAAGTCTTTCTTTTCTTTCTTTTCAATAATAACACACACTGTAAATTCCAGACTATGGTCTTAGAAAACATTTAATGTGGACACACGCTGTCGAGATGAATGAAAAACATTTATAATGAAATTCTTATAACTGACACTCGCTGAGCCTCATTATCAGCAATAATGGCTTCAGGTAGGCTGCAGGGATCAGCTAAAACTCACAGGGATCAATGCCAGGACTGCTGCTGTGCTTTCTTTGTTTCTATGATTTTAGTATTGTTAATGGGACATTGAAATTTGCCAATGATATGAAATTGTGTGGGATACCGCAATTATATGATGCCACTCGCCAGTTATAGGGCTTCATACAGCCAGGGCACATTACTAGCCGGGCTGTCTATGATTTTCTACCCATCGAAATCAATGGATGAAAAGTCTTGGGCAGCATGCTCACAATTGTCCAATATATGCCAACTGCATTAGAGGTTCCGCCCCCTTTAAGGGGTCTCACAAAATGTATCCTTTTGTTAGAGAGATATGTAGGATGAAAGGACTGTGTGAATAGCATTTTGTTTTAATTCTGGCCTCTTGAACGTCCCCGATTTTAATCGCTCCACCATTGGTGGCTGTTGCTTCTGTTGCCAAGGCCCTAAGCTCTGCAATTTCCTCCCTAAATCTCACCGCCTCTCTACCACTCTTTTCTCCTTGAAGACGCTCCTTAAAACCTACCTCTTTGACCAAGTGCCCTGCCCTAATATTTCCTTATGTGCCTCGGTGTCAAATTTTGTTTGATAATGCTTCATTGAAGCGCCTTGGGATGTTTTATTATGTTAAAAGCAATATATAAATACAAGTTGTTGTGAGGAATGCAAAGTTATGCACACTATAAATAATAAGCTTGGACATAAAATTAAGTAATATTAAGGACAATGAAGCATATCATCAAAGATCATGAGCGTATCATCAAAAAATATGAATTTATGAAAGAAACTCTCGCAGAGAGTACATAACGGGGGAGGAGATCTGTGTGGATCCACAATGTTGCCCTCAGTAAGAGGGCCAGCTGAAAGGGCTTGATGCCATTTTTAATTCCTCAGCTGAGGAAAACATTAAACGTGTGGGACTTAAAATTACACCAGGGATGCTAACAGACGGACACTTCAGCTGGAGAGAGCAATTTCAGACAAACATCTTCCGCTTTCGTATGTTCGTATTTTATGGATAATTTGAGTGCCACAGAATTTTTATTCAATTTGATGGGATTCAGTCTCATCTCATATGATGAAACAGTGAAAAATATTGAAACAAACCCTTTCTTCCATTTGCAAAATGAATGAATGTTCTATTATCCTAAGAGGCTAAAATATTTATGTAATGGTATCAGATTCGACATTTTCAAATGGAACAATTTCCACAATTAACCGATTTCATTTTGTATTTCAGCACCAAAATCAAGTTCATTATTGATTTTCCTGGCCTTCAGAAAAACTTTGTTCCTTCGTGTCACTCGCTATCTTGATTGTCCAAAAGGTTATCTTGAGGGAATGGCACTTAAGAGACTTAAATCACCAGTTTATTGAGAATAATAAATCCAGAGGCCCGGACGAATGATCCAGAGCTGAGTTCAAA
Organism: Pristiophorus japonicus; assembly: GCF_044704955.1. NCBI lineage: Eukaryota > Metazoa > Chordata > Chondrichthyes > Pristiophoridae > Pristiophorus > Pristiophorus japonicus. The sequence continues at coordinate 85,220,909 of NC_091993.1, forward strand.
TCCCACCACAGTTGCTGGGGAATTTAAATTTAGTCAATTAAATAAATCTGGAATTTAAAAAAAATCTACTATCAGTAATGGTGACCATGAAACTATTGGATTGTCATGAAAAAACATCTGGTTCACTATATAGGACGTGCGGAAATTACCCCTTGCCCCGTCGAACAGGTAATAAAGATCAGACTTGAGACATGAGCAATTACACGAGACACATGAGTTGTGCCTTTAACCTTTTATTGACGAAGACAGATTCAAAAACCCCAAACCACTATTCGAGCAGTAAACCAATGACGTTACAAGAAATCATACATACAACCACCCGCAGATGATCAGTCCAGCGTTGATTGTAGGTCCTCCTTCCTTAACTACAGCAGTTCTTAATAGGCCATTCCCTCCAACTACAGTAATGATATTTTTTGCCAACCGTCTTTCCTTTCTTTATAACTCAATAATCCAGTATCGTGCAAAGCTTTCTTTTAATGTCCAATTTGAATTGAGTGAGTTGTGAAATTTTCACAAATAACACATCCTGCATTCGCTGCCATTATTAAAGCTCACATTATCCAATCACTCATAAAGAGTTTGCAGAAAGGGGTTTGTTTATCCCTATTGCCTATGGTCACCCCCCTACGGTTACGACATACGCCATCTGGAACACAGCCTTTGAACTTACCAAACAGTTTACAAGTTTTGTTGACAAGTTTACACACCTGTTCCAACAAATGCCTACAAGCCTTTATTTCATTTCAAAAAACCTTTTGCTTAGCAGAGCATTTTTATAGATAGCAAAATTAAGAATTAAGGGTCTGTATATTCTTACAACTAATGTCCCTTAGGGAAGGAAATCTGCTGTTGTTACCCGGTCTGGCCTATCATCATAGGAAGTCCCTTGGAATCAAGGAAGACTTGCTTCCAATTTAAAAATGAATCCTCAGGTGACTGAACAGTCCAATATGAGAACCACAGTCCCTGTCACAGGTGGAACAGATAGTCGTTGAGGGAGAGGGTGGGTGGGATTGGTTTGCCGCATGCTCTTTCCGCTGACTGTGCTTGATTTCTGCATGCTCTTGGCGATGAGATTCGAGATGCTCAGCGCCCTCCCGGATGCACTTTGGCCAGGGACTCCCAGGTGTGAGTGGGGATGTTGCACTTTATCAGGGAGGCTTTGATGGTGTCCTTGTAACGTTTCTTCTGCCTACCTTTGGCTCGCTTGCCGTGAAGGAGTTCCGAGTAGAGCGCTTGCTTTGGGAGCCTCGTTCCTGTCATGCGAACAATGTGGCCTGCCCAGTGGAGCTGATCAAATGTGGTCAGTGCTTCAATGCTGGGGATGTTGGCCTGGTCGAGGACGCTAACGTTGGTGCGTCTGTCCTCCCAGGGGATTTATAGGATCTTGCGGAGACATTGTTGGTGGTATTTCTCCAGAGACTTGAGGTGTCTACTGTACATGGTCCATGTCGCTGAGCCATACAGGAGGGCGGGTATTACTACAGCCCTGTAGTCCATGGTGGATTTGAGGGCCTGGTTTTCAAACACTCTTTTCCTCAGGTGGCCGAAGGCTGCGCTGATGCACAGGAGGCAGTGTTGAAACTCGTCGTCAATGTCTGCTCTTGTTGATAAGAGGCTCCTGAACACAACAATTGGCGACGAGTATACGAATCCAATGCAAAGATGCATCAAACTATGGGCATCCTGGAGAAGTTCTCGGAGGGTGAGGACTGGGAAGCCTATGTCGAACGGCTAGACCAGTACTTTGTAGCCAACGAGCTGGACGGAGAAGGAAGCGCTGCAAAAAGGAGAGCGGTACTCCTCACGGTCTGCGGAGCACTGACCTACAGACTCATTAAGATTCTTCTGGCTCCGGTGAAACCCACAGATAAGTCATATGAGGAGCTTTGTACACTGGTTCCGGAGCATCTTAACCCGAGGGAGAGTGTGCTGATGGCGAGGAATCGGTTCTACACGCGCCAACGATCTGAAGGTCAGGAAGTGGCGAGCTACGTCGCCGAGCTAACGCGACTTACAGGACAATGTGAGTTTGATGGCTACCTGGAGCAAATGCTCCAGAGACTTTTTTGTACTGGGCATTGGCCACGAGACCATCCTACGAAAACTTTTGACTGTAGAGACACCGACCCTCAACAAGGCCATTGCGATAGCACAGGCGTTTATGTCCACCAGTGATAACATCAAACAAATCTCTCAACACACAAGTGCTAGCAATGTTCATAAATTAACTGGAACGGTGTTTGCTAGCAGAAATGTACAGGGCAGCAACTGCCAGCAGGCCTCAGGTGACCCAGATGATTCAGAGTCCGCAACAAAGGATGACTGAAAGACAATTCATACCTTGTTGGCGTTGTGGAGGCTTCCATTCTGCTTATTCATGCTGCTTCAAAGGGTATGTTTGCAAGGGCTGTGGAACAATGGGGCACCTCCAACAAGCTTGCAGACGAGCTGCAAGCTCTGTAAAACCTGCTAATCACCACATTGCAGATGAAGATCGGTCCATGGTGGATCAAAGCAATTTCAAGCCTCAGAGAGAGGAGGCAGATGCTGAAGTACACGGGGTGCACACATTTTCGACGAAATGTCCACCTATAATGCTAAATGTAAAATTGAATGGCTTACCCGTAGCCATGGAATTGGACACTGGCACTAGCCAATTCATCATGATTAAAAAATTGTTTGAGAGACTGTGGTGCAACAAAGCACTCAGACCAGCCCTGAGCCCCATCCACACGAAACTGAGAACGTACACCAAAGAGCTTATCACTGTCCTGGGCAGCGCCATGGCCAAGGTCACCTACGAGGGCATGGTGCACGAACTGCCACTTTGGGTTGTCCCGGGCAATGGTCTCACACTGCTTGGAAGGAGCTGGCTGGGTAAAATCCGCTGGAACTGGGATGATATCCGAGCGCTATCACATGTCGATGATGCCTCATGTACCCAGGTTCTTAACAAATTTCCTTCCTTTTTGAGCCAGGCATTGGAAACTTTTCCGGGGCGAAGGTGTGGATCCACTTGGTCCCAGAGGCACGACCCATTCACCACAAGGCGCGAGCGGCACCTCACATGATGAGGGAGAGAGTAGAAATCGAGCTGGACAGGCTGCAACACGAGGCTATCATCTCCCCAGTGGAATTCAGCGAGTGGGCCAGCCCAATTGTTCCAGTACTCAAAAGTGATGGCACGGTCAGGATTTGTGGCGATTATAAAGCAACTATTAATCGTTTCTCGCTACAGGACCAATACCCACTACCTAAGGCAGACGAACTATTTGCGACGCTGGCAGGAGGCAAGACGTTCACCAAGCTTGACCTGACTTCGGCCTACATGATGCAGGAGCTGGAGGCGTCTTCGAAAGGCCTCACCGGCATCAACACGCACAAGGGACTGTTCATCTACAACAGATGACCATTTGGAATTCGGTCGGCTGCAGCGATCTTCCAGAGAAACACGGAGAGCCTACTCAAGTCGATACCACGTACGGTGGTTTTTGAGGACGACATATTGGTCACGGGTCGGGACACTGTCGAGCACCTACAAAATCTGGAGGAGGTCCTCCAGCGACTGGATCGTGTAGGGCTGCGGCTGAACAGGTCGAAATGCATCTTCATGGCAACAGAAGTGGAGTTTTTGGGGAGAAAGATCGCGGCGGACGGCATTCGGCCCACAGATGCCAAGACAGAGGCTACCAGGAATTCGCCCAGGCCACAGAACGTCACGGAGCTGCGGTCGTTCCTGGGACTCCTCAACTATTTTGGTAACTTCTTACCGGGGTTAAGCACCCTCTTCGAGCCCCGACATGTGTTATTGTGTAAAGGTGAGAATTGGGTATAGGGAAAAAAACAAGTAATTGCTTTTGAGAAAGCCAGAAACATTTTATGCTTCAACAAGCTGCTTGTATTGTATAACCCGTGTAAAAGACTTGTGCTAGCATGTGATGCATCGTCGTACGGAGTCGGGTGTGTATTACAACAAGCTAATGTTGCGGGGAAGTTGCAACCTGTCGCCTATGCCTCCAGGAGCTTGTCTAAGGCCGAGAGGACCTACAGCATGATTGAGAAAGAGGCATTAGCGTGTGTGTTCGGGGTAAAGAAAATGCATCAGTCCCTGTTTGGCCTCAAATTTGAGCTGGAAACCGATCACAAGCCCCTCATATCCCTGTTCGCTGAAAACAAGGGGATAAATACTAATGCCTCAGCCCGAATACAAAGGTGGGCACTCGCGCTATCAGCGTATAACTATACCATCCTCCACAGGCCAGGCACCAAGAACTGTGCGGATGCTCTCAGTCGGCTATCATTGCCCACCACGGGGGTGGAAATGGCGCAGCCTGCAAACTTGTTGATGGTGGCGCAGCCCGCAGACTTGTTGATGGTCATGGAAGCGTTTGAAAATGATCAATCACCTGTCACGGCCCGCCAGATTAGGACTTGGACCAGCCAAGATCCTCTGCTGTCCCTAGTAAAAAACTGTGTACTGCATGGGAGCTGGGCCAGCATCCCTGTTGAAATGCAAGGGCTAATCAAGCCATTCCAGCGGCGAAAGGACAAGCTGTCCATTTAGGCAGACTGCCTGTTGTGGGGTAACCGCGTAGTGCTATCCAAAAAGGGCAGGGAGACGTTCATCTCAGATCTCCACAGCAGACACCCAGGTATAGTAATGATGAAAGCGATAGCCAGATCCCACATGCGGTGGCCCGGTGTCGACTCTGACTTAGAGTCCTCTGTACGGCAATGCAGCGTGTGTGCTCAGTTGAGCAACGCGCCCAGAGAGGCACCACTAAGTTTGTGGTCCTGGCCCTCCAGACCATGGTCGAGGATCCTTGTCGACTATGCGGGTCCGTTTCTCGGTAAAATGTTCCTGGTGGTGGTGGATGCTTTTTCAAAATGAATTGAATGTGAAATAATGTCGGGAAGCACCGCCACCGCCACCATTGAAAGCCTGAGGGCCATGTTTGCCACCCACGGCCTGCCTGACATACTGGTCAGTGACAACAGGCCATGTTTCACCAGTGCCGAATTTAAAGAATTCATGACCCGCAATTCATGATCAAACATTTCACCTCGGCCCCGTTTAAACCAGCCTCCAATGGGCAGGCAGAGCGGGGTACAAGCAATCAAACAGAGCCTTAAATGAGTCACAAAAGGCTCACTCCAAACCCGCCTGTCCCAAGTACTGCTCAGCTACCGCAAGAGACCCCACTCGCTCACAGGAGTGCCCCCGGCTGAGCTACTCATGAAAAGGACACTTAAAACCAGACTCTCGCTGGTTCACCCCAGCCTGCAGAGAGCAGGTAGCGAGCAGGAGGCAGCAACAAAATGTAAACGATGGTCGTGCCACTGTGTCACGAGAAATTGTGTATGTGCTAAACTATGGACATGGTCCCAAGTGGATCACGGGCACGGTGATAGCTAAAGAAGGGAGTAGGGTGTTTGTAGTCAAACTAGACAATGGACAAATTTGCAGAAAGCACCTGGACCAAACGAGGCTGCGGTTCACAGACTGCCCTGAACAACCCACAGCAGACACCACCTTTTTCGAGCCCACAACACACACCCAAAGGATCAACAACACCACCCCGGACCAGGAAATCGTACCCATCACGCCCAACAGCCCAGCAAGGCCAGGCTCACCCAGCAGCCCTGCAGGGCCAACAACACGCCAGCCCAGTGAGGGCACAGCCAACACACCAGAACGGACATTTGTACCGAGGCGGTCCAACAGGGAAAGAAAGGCTCCCGACCGCCTCACCTTGTAAATAGTTTTCACTTTGACTTTGGGGTGGAATGATGTTGTGTATCTGTAAAGCATGCACTCCCATGTTCCGCCACCAGGGAGCGCATCCCCTGAAGTCCTAAGGGATCCCAGCATCCCTTGGGAGCACTGTATATAAGCTGGCCCCTAAGGCCTGTTCCTCACTCTGGAGTGTCTTAATAAAGACTGAGGTCACTGTTACTTTAACCTCCCTGTGTGCAATCTCATCTGTGTCAGGAACACAACACATGCGATACCAGACCCACAGCAATGTGGTTGACTCTTAACTGCCCTCTGAAATGGCCTAGCAAGCTACTCCATTGTACCAAAGCACAACGAAAAACAATAATAAGAATACAATAATAATCAACCTCGGCACCGGCTTTGGACACGACAATGGCACACCCTGCCCAGTCGACCTGCAAAGTCCTCCTCACTAACATCTGGGGACTTGTGCCAAAATTGGGAGAACTGTCCCACAGACTAGTCAAGCAACAGCCTGACATAGTCATACTCACAGACTTACACCTTTCAGCAATGTCCCAGACTCATCCATCACCATCCCTGGGAATGTCCTGTCCCACCAGCAGGACTCACCCACAAGAGGTGGTGGTACATTGGGGAGTATGTGTCCCTGGGAATACTCAATATTGAATCTAGACCCCGTGAAGTCTCATGGCTTCAGGTCAACCATGGGCAAGGAAATCCCTGCTGATTACCGCCTGCTGCCCTCCCTCAGCTGATGAATCAGTGCTTCTCCATGTTGAACAATACTTGGAAGAAGCATTGAGGGTAGCAAGGGCACAGAATGTACTCTGGGTGGGGGACGTCAATGTCCATCACCAAGAGTGGCTTTGCAGCACCACTACTGACTGAGCTGGCCGAGACCTGAAGGATATAGCTGCTAGATTGGGCCCGCAGCAGGTGGTGAGAGAACCAAACTGAGAGAAAAATCTACTGACCTCGTTCTCACCAATCTACATGACGCAGATGCATCTGTCCATGACAGTATTGGTAACAATGACTAGTGCACAGTCCTTGTGGAGAAAAGTACCATCTTCACACTGTGTTGTGTGGCACTACAACTATGCTAAATGGGATAGATTCAGAACAGATCTAGCAGCTCAAACCTGGGCATCCATGAAGCAGCAGAATTGTATTCCACCCCAGTCTGTAACCTCATGGCCCGGCATATGCCTCACTCTACCATTACCAACAAGTCAGGGGACCAGCCCTGGTTCAGTGAGGAGTGCAGAAGAGCATGCCAGGAGCAGCACCAGCTGTACCTAAAAATGAGGTGCCAACCTGGGGAAGCTGCAACACCTGACTACATGCATGCAAAACAACGGAAGGAGCATGCTATAGACAGAGTTTAGCGATCCCGCAACCAACGGATCAGATCAAAGCTCTGCATTCCTGCTGCATCCAGTCATGAATGGTGGTGGACCATTAAACAACCAACAGGAGGAGGAGGCTCCATGAACACCCCCATCCTCAATGATGGCGGGGCCCAACACGTGAGTGCAAAAGACAAGGCTGAATCGTTTGCAACCATCTTTAGTCAGAAGTACCAAGTGGATGATCCATATCGGCCTCCTCCTGACCGCCCCACCATCACAGAAGCCATTCTTGAGCCAATTCGATTCACTCCACGTGATATCAAGAAACGGCTGAGCGCACTGGATGCAGCAAAGACTGTCGTGCTGAAGACTTGTGCTCCAGAACTAGCTGTGCCTCTAGCTAAGCGGTTCCAGTACAGCTACAACACTGACATCTACCTAACAATGTGGAAAACTGCCCAGGTATGCCCTGTCCACAAAAAGCCGGAAAAATCCAATCCGGCCAATTACCACCCCATCAGTCTGGCAGAGTTCTGTGACCACCTCCTTGTTGAAGCGGAGTCTTCAAAGACACTTCCTCAGTTAAAGGTAAGTGCACCCGGAATACCCTGGAAGAGTAAGGCTTCCTGTTGCGAGCCCTGTTGGCGCTCCTGCCTCTGGCCACATTTTCCAATCTTTTTCTCTGCCTCCGACATTGATGCTGGAGGACGAGGTCAAGTGGAGGACTTTGAAATCGCAGCAGTATGCAAGTGACAAATTTTTAGCAGGCAGCACTGAAAACAGAGATTTCGCTATGTGAAACTGAGAAAGCAGTATTGATTGCCGATATAAATTAAACCGGATGTTGATCCCTTTAAATACCGCTCCTACAGTGGCCCTCCGAATCCATCATGCCGTTGTTCATGCCAGGCGCTAAGGCAGGGGGCGACAGTTAATTTTGCACCTGTTAACGGGGCTCTCCAAATGCATTGACATAATGATCTGGCAGCTGCTAACGGCCTAGGCGCTAAATGTTCGTGGCACCACTAAATCCTGGGTGAATTTCACATGCAGCGTTGGATTCACTGCGCCCCACCACAAACCCATTAGCACCCTGGTAGTGCCCCTCCCAGGTGCTAACAGGAGGCACTAACATGCCAAATTTCTCCCCCTCTGTCTCTCCACCACAGGCGCACTACGGCTGCAGTGTGTACCATCGACAAGATGCACTGCAACAACTCGCCGAGGCTTCTTCGACACACATCGCAAATCCGCGACCTCTACCACCTAGATGGACAAGGGCAGCGGGCGCATGGAAACACCATCACCTGCAAGTTCCCCTCCAAGTCACACACCATTCTGACTTAGAAATATATCGCCATTCGTTCATTGTTGCTGAGTCAAAATCTTGGAACCCCCTCTCTAACAGCACCGTGGGAATACCTTCACCACATGGGACTGCAACGGTTCAAGAAGGTGGCTCACCACCACCTTCTCAAGGGCAATAAGGGAAGGGCAATAAATGCTGACCTTGCCAGTGACGCCCACATCCCATGAACAAATAAAGAAAAATATTGCCTATCGGGTTTGTTCACTTCCATTTTAGATAGTTTCCCAACAAAGGTACTTGAAACCAGGATAGTGAATTAAAATGCTCTGCAATTCTGCATATCTCTCTCATTTTCACTATTCTTTGGAAATTCAAAGGCTAATAAGTGATTGTTGCCAATACAATACAACAACTGCATATTAACCAGTGTAAAGTGACTCTTGTGCTTTCAATCCAATTTACAGAAACATGTAATTTAGTGAAAGCCTCTGTGAATATGCTGCAGATTAACTTTGACTCCTATAATAAACAATAGAGTGGCAGGGATAATGAACTGAGGTTTGGTCACTTTGAGTAATCTAGTTTATATTTTTAATGGCAAGAAAGTATACTTCAGGGTTTCTGTCAATCCTCCGCAGGTTGGAGATTGAGAGAACCCTTGGGAGGAAATGAAGGCCAGTAAGAGAAATATGCAGTTCGTGACTTGTCCAGCTGATCTTTGGACTCATCCTCCACAGATGGAGAACCAAGAGTGAAGAGCAAGGGTGACTCAGAAAAACTGAACATTCCCAAATTCCAGGTTGGGAGTCTCCTCACCCCCAGTCTGGCGGGACATCACCAGGCCTGTATGTCAAGCGAAAGCAGGTGGAAGTGAGTCCTGACCGGGAATCCAGGCCCGGATCATGGCCTGCATCCCTGAATGTGAAAGAATTCCTTCGGCTATTTCAGCCCCCTTATACAGGCAAACTCTCATCACCCTTTATATATGATACATGAGTAGAGAATACGATTACTGTGCGTCTAAAGGTTATCTGTGAATCAATGTTGGGTTTGTACAGTTACATTGTGTTCCTAGTGTTGGTTTCTTTGGGTTTATGCTCTGGTATGTCATTAAATGGTAAATTTGAAACAAAAACAGAATATTCTAGAAATACTCAGCAGCTTAAGTCAGAACCTGTAAAGTGAAAAGCCAGGATAATTTGCTGAGTGTAAGAGCACTGCTCAGAACTGAACCACCTCCAATACATCAATGTCCTTTTGAAGATATATGACTAAAGTGTCGTATAATATTCCAATCATGATTTTACCAATAAGTTGTAAAGGTTACAAATTACCTTTTCAAATTCAAATGCCCTTGATATGTACCAAGGAACTCGATCAGCTTTATTGACAACAATCCCGTGGTAATTGGATACTTTTAATAAATGATTAGCAATCACAGCAACCTCATTTTATCTTTCCTCCTTTGTCAATGGACATCTATCAATCCGAGAACATGCAATGTCATCAGATGCCTTTCGTCTAATGGAACATGATGAAAAGTCATCAAGCTGAAACGTTAACTTTCTTTCTCGCTCCACAGATGCTATCTGACCTGCATCCACAGTATTTTGTTTTAATTTCCTTAGCCGTACCATTTTGATTTCATTTGTTAATTTTTGTTGGTGTGTTTGTTTTGTTAGTATCAGATTGGATAATCCCATCCCTCCCTAGATGTTTTGTGATGCCCATTGCTTTATGTGGAGAGTCTGATGTACTTCTTTGGGATTGGGATTTGTTCAGTCTGAAAATCCAGGTGCATCATCGGATAAATTCTCCTACAGCACAACCCCTGCGGGGAGCCATATTCGAAGATCGGCGATAGGAGAATAATGCCAATTCTCCAACACATGCTCCCTTCGTGTGTGGTTCACTATTGGGAGCATGTATCCACGAGATAGCCTAGCCAACATCTAATTTAGTTGCCTCCTGAAAGGATTCCAGTGGATTTGTGAGGTATGACCCATTGCTCGTAAAACAATGGTGACTTCTTATAACATCCTTTCTCTACAGACGAATGTTGATCTTGAATCTTTTCTCACTCGTTTTTAAATATTGAAATGTCATGAAGCACTATCCATTTCGCAGGTGCAACTCCAATTTTTATTGGAACTCTTGAAATCATGAATTGGATTTGTGCATTTGCCTTGTCTTTCCTGGGTGGTCTACTTCAGCTGGCCCTTACCATTTATTCCTTTAGGTTTATTGGCAGCATCATTGAATATATATGTATATAATTAGAGTGTTTTATCAGGCAACCAACTACACAAGTGTAGCAAGTCCAAATTATAACATCACAAATATGGAAAATATAAAAAGGTTGTAATGGGTTTGCCCACAAAATTGCCCAACTCTTGTCATTTGGCTCCAGGATTGCTTTTTGACCCATGCTGCAGCTCTCAGCAACTTTACAGGACATCTCTTCATTGCAAAAACTGGATCCCACTGCTGTGCTGCTCTCCTTTCCTTAATCCAAAATACTCTACTCACTGGCTCCCCCTCTGAATGCTGTGCTTCCCACCCCTTCTCGCTGCATTCTACTCCCTGCCTCTGCCATTAATGTGTGCTACTCCACAGCCTCTCTTCCGCTGTGCTCTACTTCCTGGATAACCACTCATTCTGTTGAATTCTACTCCCCTCCATTGGCGGTGATCTGTTCATCACCACTTCCCTCCACTGTGCTTTGTTCCCTCTCTCCTCCCACTGTGCTGTACTTATTCCCTCATCCTTACTCCCTCCCTTCCTCCTTGTGCTTTACCCTACAGCCCACTCTCATTCTGCCTGATTCACTTTAATCTCTGAAGCCCGCCCCCTGCTGAGCTTCACTCTGAATTCCCACTCCCCACTATGCTTTACTGCCCCTTGCCTGATTCCCTTCAAACCTTGGAGACCCTCCCCGGCCCCGGACTGCCAAGCTACTCTGCATTCCCACTCCCAACTGCTCTACTCCCCCACTGTGATCGCCCCTTCCCAACAAGATGTACTTTCTCCTTCGCTGTGCTCTTTCTGCTGATCTGTGCTGTGTACCTTCCTCCCTCAAAGCCACCCTGATAAAGTGCAACATCCCCACTGACATCTGGGAGTCCCTGGCCAAAGATCGCCCTAAGTGGAGGAAGTGCATCCGGGAGGGCGCTGGGCGCCTCGAGTCTCATCGCCGAGAGCATGCAGAAATCAAGCGCAGGCAGCGGAAGGAGCGTGCGGCAAACCAATCCCACCCACCCCTTCCCTCAACGACTATCTGTCCCACCTGTGACAGAGACTGTGGCTCTCATATTGGACTGTACAGCCACCTAAGAACTCATGTTAAGAGTGGAAGCAAATCTTCCTCGATTCCGAGGGACTACCTATGATGATGATGACCTTCCTCCCTTCCTCTTGCTGTGCACTATTCCCAATGTTCCCACGATGCTTAACTCACTGTACCTGCCCTCATTTTGTGAGGTTCTCCAATTCGGAACTAGACCATGCTACACATCACATTTCACCCTGGGATCCCAGACTACCCGAGAGCAACACCACCAGAAATCTGTTAGAACGCTAAATAATTCTTACTAAAATGTTTTTATATTATTACTCATAACCTCTTCTTCAAGTTACCGTAGTCTTGCTACTTTACCTCTCTTCCTTACAGGGAAAATACTTCATTTTGCTTCTGTTTAATTTTCAAATGCTTTTTCCCACAGAATCATCCCTCATCGCTTTCTTACAACCTCCGTAAATCTCTTATCTTGCGTCTGTCTTCGTCTTAATTACAACATCGAGACTATCTACACAGTGATTACAGGAACCCAAATATACATCCATGTCTAGATTACTAATGAAGCTATTAACTTTAAGGGCAAGAAACCAAATCAATACTTATATAAATACTGGTTTCAATCTTATAAGGATTATTGCATTGTACTTTCAGGATAATTACAGTTGCTCTCATGAAAAGTAGATCAGCAATAGTTATTTCCTGTCAGTGTAATTTTGTTTTATACCAACTCAGCATACTAAAGGCAGTTGAAACAAGAATGAATCACAACAGTCCCAAGACTTGTGATGTGCTTGCAGAGATAACTCACATCTTTTCAATTTGTTTTTTCAGTCACTTAATCTTACGATCGGCACACAGTTGGATTAGTATAAATGCCATCTCACATAGTCTTAACCCACAGAAATATGAGCTCCAATAAATAGAAAATTCAAATCTCCCATACACAAACATTGCAAGACCCTATAGACAAAAAAAGAAGCGAGACTACCCATACACAAAGAAGCCACACCACACACACACACACACACCTGCATGCACAAGAAACGCATTGTCCTCACTCCCAGCCATCCCTTTCCTTCCCCCAAGGTTTCCAACTGGGAAGGTGAAGCCTCAGAGCTCCTTAAACTTCTGAGCTGGAGTGCTGATCGGTTCAAAAAGGCTCTGCCCCGATTTATATAATTCTTGTCAATGAGGGCAGTCTTTTTTAGTTTTCCAGGCTTGGGGAATTTAAAAGGCTGGAACTGAGACATCATTGAAATTGGCTTTGTGTGTTTAAAATGAGAAGTGACGACAGCAGGCTGAAAGAAAGCACATGTTAGACAATCCTGATAGAGAACATCTGAGACAGTAGATTTAATTCAAATGGTAAGCGTATCTCTTTTGGGGGGAATACTTCTGCTTGTTATCTGTAGTGTCTCTGCACCTTGTTACAAACTCACACGAGGCATGTTTGTATCAGACACGATCACTCTGTGACCTTCACTTTATTCCCAGGACCAAGGAGTGCTGACCCTGGGTAGGACCTCCCCTTTTATACCTGGAAGCCCAGGTGTGTCTCCCGCTTCAGGAGTGTCTCCCGCAAGCTCACCCCCTGTGGTCAGGGTATGCATTTCAGGGGTACAGGTACAGTGTGCATGAGTTACAGTTACATAACTATTGTCATTGCAAGATGGTGAAATACATGACATCACCTCCCCCCTTGAGTCTTTTAGTTTCAGAGGTTAAGTCTATCGGGTGGTCGACGCTCTCTCGTGGAGCGCCGCAGTTGTGGCTCTGGTGGCTGAGCCTCAGCACGCGTCTCTGTCACTTGAGGTGATTCCGGCCTGTCCGGGCTGGCCGCCGGGACTGTGCATGCTGAGGGCTGTCTTTGTTGCTCGTATGCTGGCAGTGGTGTGGGTGCCATTTCATGCTCTTCTTCCGGTTCCTCCGTGTCTATGCTGAAGCTTGTCTTTACTTGGTCCAAGTGTTTGCGGCATATCTGCCCATTGTTTAGTCTGACCACCATGACCCTGTTTCCTTCTTTGCCGATTACAGTGCCCTCAAGCCATTTGGGTCCTAAAACATGGTTAAGAACAAATACCGGGTCATCTATTTCTATACATGGAGCTCGGTTTGGGACTGGCTTGCCCTCAACAATGTCTGCCAGGGCTGGGTGAATGAGGGACAGCCGTGTCTTGAGCATGCGTTTTATGAGGAGTTCCGCTGGCGGGACTCCCGTGAGCGAGTGCGGCCGGGACCTGTAGGCCAGCAGGAGGCGCGATAGGCGGTACTGAAGGGAGGGTCCTTGGATGTGTAGCCTACCCTGCTTTATGACTTGGACCGCCCGTTCCACCTGGCTATTGGAAGCCGACTTGAACGCCGCTGTCCGGACGTGCTTGATCCCATTGCCCGACATAAACTCCTGGAATTCATGGCTGGTAAAACACAGGCCATTGTCGCTGACCAGGATGTCCGGCAAGCCGTGGGTCACGAAAACTGTACACAGACTTTTCACAGTAATGGATGTCGTGCACGAGTTCAATATGATGCACTCGATCCACTTCGAGTATGCATCGACAACGATCAGGAACATTTTCCCCATGAACGGGCCGCATAGTCTACGTGAATGCGTGACCATGGCCTGATGGGCCAGGGCTACGGGCTGAATGGAGCCTCCCTGGGGGCATTGCCCAGCTGGGCACACGTCGTGCACCTGCGAACCCAGTGTTCCAGGTCTGAGTCAATCCCCGGCCACCATACATGTGACCGGGCAATGGCCTTCATTAACACGATGCCAGGGTGCTCGCTGTGGAGTTCCCTGATGAACGCTTCCCTTCCTTTCTGGGGCATGACTTCCCAGCTGCCCCATAACAGGCAGTCATCTCTGAAACGGCCTGACTTCCTCGGGGCACGCCCTGTGTGCGGACGCCCAATTCCCAGTCAGGACACATTTCTTTATCATGGATAGGAGGGGGTCCCTGTTGGTCCAGAGTTTGATGGGGGAGCCCGCAGTGTCAAAAGCCTCAACGGCCATGATGATCTCAGCGCTCTGCTCCGATACCCCCTCGGTGGTGGCCAGTGGGAGCCTGCTGAGTGCGTCAGTGCAATTTTCGGTGCCTGGCCGGTGCCGTATGATGTAGTCATACGCAGCCAGCGTGTGGGCCCATCACTGTATGCGAGCTGATGCGTTAGCGTTGACAGCCTTGTGGGTGTTAACGGCTTGTGGTCCGTCTCTAGCTCGAACTGTCTACCGAAAAGGTACTGGTGCATCTTTTTCACACCATACACACATGCGAACACCTCTTTCTCGACCATGTCATATCCATGCTCTGCCTGGGAGAGCGACCTGGAGGCGTAAGCCACCGACTGGAGTCGGCCGTCATCGTTACCCTGCTGCAACACACACCCAACCCCGTAGGATGACACATCGCATGTTAAAACCAGTTTTTTACAGGGGTCATACAAAATCAACAGTTTGTTGGAACACAGCAGGTTCCTCGCCTTATTGAAAGCCCGTTCTTGACAATCCCCTCAAAACCATTCACAACCTTTACGGAGGAGCGTGTATAACGGCTCCAACAATGTGCTTAAGTTCGGCAGAAAGTTCCCAAAATAATTCAAAAGTCCCAGGAATGATCGCAACTCCGACGTGTTGCCGGGCCTGGGCGCCCGGCGAATCACCTCAGTTTTTGATTCAGTGGGCCGGATCCTGTCTGCGGCAACCCTCCTGTCCAGGAACTCAACCTCTGGGGCCAAAAACACGCACTTGACCTTTTTCAGCCGACCCGATCCAATTGGCGTAGCACCTCCTCCAGGTTGCGGACATGTTCCTCGGTGTCTCGACCCGTTATAAGGATGTTGTCTTGGAATATGACCATTCCAGGTATGGACTTGAGCAAGCTTTCCATGCTTCGCTGAAAGATAGCCGCTGCTGAACGAATGCCAAACGGGCACCTGTTGTAGACAAATAATTCTTTGTGCGTCGTGATGTTGGTCAGAAGCTTGGAATCTTCAGCCAGTTCCTGAGTCATGTAGGCCGAAGTGAGGTCCAGCTTCGTGAACAGCTTTCCACCTGCCAGCGTGGCAAAGAAGTCCTCCGCTCTCGGGAGCGGGTATTGGTCTTGCAGTGTCTCCCGCAAGCTCACCCCCTGTGGTCAGGGTGTGCATTTCAGGGGTACAGATACAGTGTGCATAACTATTGTCATTGCAAGATGGTGAAATACATGACATTATCAATCATATTATTCAGAAAATTGTCTGCAAGCTTTTACTTTTTTATACCAGTATATAATGATGTCTTTAAATGGTGATGCCAGTGTTGTGAGAACTCAAATTAAACTCCACTGAGGATTGCCTGGAGTGATCTGCCCTGCTATTACAGCAGACCCACTTACAGGAAACAAGTAGTGCAGGCCAAGAGACTTTTCAAAAAAATACCAGTCATTATGGAAGAAATTCGGATTTGTCATTGTCACTAGCGGCTGGCTGCCAGGATTTCTAGTCTGTCGGGTGCCTTACCAGCCACACGTTCTAACAAGGAGATAGCATGTTTTCATCACATAGATTGCCCCTATTGTCAGCTGTGGCTTAGTGGGCTTGGTCTCCAGTCGTCTTGGACCTCCCGCCACTGGATTAAGACCTTGCTCAGCTAAGCCCGTGTGGTAGCCGGTGTGCAACGACCACCCCACGTTAAAAGAACTCACGCACAGGAATCTTCCACTCCTCTAACATGAAGTTCGGGACCTGGAACTTCAGGATCCTCATGGACAACTCCAACAGCGACAGGCTGGAACGCCGCACCACCACAGTTGCCCGGGAACTTAGACGCTTTGATACTATCTGTCCCACCTGTGGCAGAGACTGTGGTTCTCATATTGGACTGTTCAGCCAACTAAGAACTCATTTTAAGAGTGGAAGCAAGTCTTCCTCGATTCTGAGGGACTTCCTATGATGATGATGAGCACTCTCGCCTCTGAGTCAGAAGGTTGTGGGTTCAAGTCCCACTCCAGGGACTTAAACACAAAAATCTAGGCTGATACTCCAGTGCAGTGCTGCGGGAGATGCAGTCTTTTGGATAAGACGTTAAACTGAGACCCCGTGGCACTATTTCGAAGAAGAGTAGGGGAGTTATCCCCGGTGTCCTAGCCAATATTTATCCCTCAGTCAACATAACAAAAAACAGATCATCTGGTCATTATCACATTGCTTCTTGTGGGAGCTTGCTGTGCGCAAATTGGCTGCCGCACTTCCTACATTGCAACAGTGACTACATTCCAAAAAGTAAAGAGCTTTGAGGCGTCCGATGGTCGTGAAAGGCACTATATAAATATAAGTTTTTCTAAATCCAAGTCTTTCTATGAGTTGATATTGGTGACCTAAAGTTTTGCTTAATATTCTTGCATCCCGCTGAATTTTTTCATGCCGAACAAAATCCTCTTTTATGTTGTCAGATTGATTGACTCAAATTTTTCATTCATTAAGGTTTTCAATGGAGCGAGAATGAGTGAAAACACTTCCCAGTAACTTGTTTCATGGCAGGATTTACTGGGAAAGATTGTTTGTGGTGTTTGTAAAGGTTAACACAATGCTGTATGTTGCTGATATTGAAACTCAAAAGCCCTGACTTTGATGCAAAGAAGTATCAAATGAAATCAACTTGTTGCCTATGTTCAGTATTGTCACTGGCTCAGTGGGGCATCTCACGGTCTGTCTCCTTAGTTCATGCACATTTAGGTTTTAACATTTTTTGCCCACAAAGTTGCTGAAAGTGTAAGCTGATAACAGCACAACGAGGCAAACAGGGCATCTGGAACCTTGGTGAACAATGGTGCCAATAGTGTATCTCCTTAACCAATGGGATTAAAGGATTCAGAAATAAACAGACAGGACTGAGAAGGAGGGTGAATTAGAGTGGATGAAATCAATGGCAAATCAGGTACAGAAAGAGAAATCAAGAGAGGGAAAGAAAGATTGGAATAAGAGATAGAGAAAAAAGGGGATAGATGATCGGGGGAAGGGTTTGGAGAGATATTCAGGGATCGGGCCAGGGAAAGGATGGGGCTGGGGAGGTCAGGCAGAGATCGGGGATCAGGCCGTGCTGTTAAAAGGGTTGGGGGGTGGGGGTCAGGCAGAAATTAGAGCCGGATGATCAGGGTTGGTGAAGAAAAGATTGGGGCTGGCCACCGAGGATATGATTGGTGGGGGGAGCGGGGGTTGTTGGCGGAGGCCTGCGGGAGGGGGTGGGTGATAGGAGGTCTCATGAGAAGTTGTTCCATCGCAGGGGGTGGGTTAGGCAGGGACCCTGGATCCAGGAGATAGGTATAAAGCCACTTACCTCCTGGCTGCAGCAGTCCCCATTTTGCTTTAACTGTCGGGTTTCCCGAATTGAGAACATGGGAGTCCGGCTTGAAAAGCATTCGAATAGTTGAGTGTGAAGGTAAGATAGGCATGGATGAGAGTTTCAGCAGAGATGAGATGAGGCAGCGACGGTGATGGAGATGATATGAGGTTGGTAACTCAGTTTAGAATCAAATAGGATGTCAAGGTTGCGATCAGTCCAGTTCAGCCTCGGACAGTGGCCAGGGAGAGGGATGGAGTCGGTGGCTAGGGAATGGTGTTTGTGGCAGGGATCAAAGACAATGTTATTGGTCTTCCCAGTATTTAATTGAAGGAAATTTCGTACTGGATGTCGAACAAGCAGCATGACTAATCAGAGGCAGTAGAGGGGTCGAGAGTGGTGATGAAACAAAGCGAGTTGGAATATCTCGAGGCCAAACAGGTTACATCACTGGATGTGGTATTGTTGACTGTGATGATCTGATCTGCTTCATAGCTTAAAAAATTCGAGGCAGGATTTTCCATTCCAGCAGCAAGGATTGTGGAAGTGTGGTGGGGTGGTTCTTGTGCCTATCTAACTGACCCAGTGCTAACCCCAGTCAACTTCCCAGAGACAACATCATTTAAATGTTTTGGTGGTCCCCCAATGGTATTCCCTTGGGGAATGGGGTGCGGGGAGGTGGGGGCAGGAAATGGTTACTATTGCAGGTGTCAAATATGCTACCTTCCAAATGAATTTCTGCAGGAGGTCACGTTTTGAGGTGTCGAAGGCATGTACTTGCCTATTGAAGCAGTCCTTTGCACTGGCGTGAGAAAATATTTCTGGAGAGTGTCTGAATAATTACATTGACATCTTGAATAATTAGCTATTGATCATCCTGGTCACAGGTATGCTTCTTCCATCTCCTCTTCATCTTCTTGCTCCTCTTCCTTTGCTCGAAGTCCAGAACTAGGGGTCACAGTCTAAGGATAAAGGGTAAACCATTTAGGACCGAGATGAGGAGAAACTTCTTCACTTAGAGAATTATGAACCTGTGGAATTTTCTATCACAGAAAATTGTTGTGTCCAGTTCGTTATATATATTCAAAGGGGAGTTAGACGTGGCCCTTATGGCTAAAGGGATCAAGGGATATGGAGAGAAAGCAGGAAAGGGGTACTGAAGTTGCATGATCAGCCATGATCATATTGAATGGTGGTGCTGGCTCGAAGGGCCGAATGGCCTACTCCTGCACCTATTTTCTATGTTTCTATGTTTCTATGTTTCTAAGTTTCCCCCTGTGCTCAGTTTAAAGGCACAGCCAGTCTGTCTGTTTTCAAATATCTTTCAGTATGTAGCTCACTTCAGTCTTTTTGTGTATGTTGTCATTTCAACTCTTTGGTGTGTTGATCCCTGATAACTTACTCCAATCTGCATTATCCTTTATACTCAATACTAAAATCCAACTAATTTGCCAACTTTTAAAACCATTTGCAAAATAAGTTGAAAATCCTCAGGATTTCCGCGTTAGGCTGCACAGGCGCTAAATCCTGAAGTTGCGGTTAGTTTCAAAGCCGAAATGACGACAAACGCTGCCACTTTGCCGTCAGCAGGCCCGCCAATATTTGAAGTGAAAATGAACAAGCAATGGCCCTTCTTTAACTCCTAATACTTTTCTGATATATTCCTATCCTTGGTGTTATCAGCTGTTCTTAAAAAAAAATCAAGTGGTTAAAAAACATCTTGGCAAAGCCATTAATGAGATTATTCAGGACTAATAATTAATTTAACCTTATACACATTCCAGTGATAATATAACACTTTGTTGACAGCAGGTAATCCATTGTTGAGTTTAAGGGACAAATTAACTAAATGCCAAGTAGTGTGGCCAACAGCCAACCAGGATGTTCCAAGGACGCTGACACAGTACAGACATGAACATGCTTACCCAAGATCGTAGAATCATAGAACCATAGAAATTTACAGCTCAGAAGAAATAGCACAGTACTAACAACAGTAGAAATTGCAATCCAGCCCTGAATTTGATGATGATGATAGTAATAGCAATATCATTTTATAATGTACTAGGCTATTCCAAGCTCTGTAAGGTCTCATACCATTCTTCACTTTACTGATCTCAGTAGTGCTCAGAAAGCTGGTAATAACTGTATAGCCCCTGAAATTACTCTGTTGTATAGTGCTTAGTTTAATAAGAACATAACAGTTATCTTCTATTACTATAGCTTTTAACATGCTACTCTTGATCTTCCTTGCTGCAATGTGCCATCTCACCCTCAATGAGCTGCCCGCTGGATTGGAGCTAACCTACAAAATAAAACTGGAAACTATTCAGCCTCCAGTCCAGATCAAAGGTCGACCCATCCTCTATCATTGAAGTACAGTACGCAGACGACGCTTGCGTTTGCGCACACTCAAAAGGTCAAACTCCAAACTGCCATCAACACCTTCACCGAAGTGTACGAGAGTATTTACCTTATGCTAAACATCCACAAGATAAAGATTCTCTTCTGCCCCCACCACACAGTACTGCCTCTTGATTATCAAGATCCATGACGAGGCCTTGGACAACGTGGACCATTTTCCATACCTCGGGAGCCGACTGTCAACAAAGGTAGATGTCGATGACGAAATCCAGCACCACCTTCAGTGTGCCAGTGCAGCCTTCAGTCGCCTGAGGAAGAGGGTGTTTGAAGACCAGGACCTCAAACCCGGCACCAAGCTCATGGTTTACAGAGTAGTAGTGATACCTACCATCCTAAATACTTCAGAGACATGGAGTATGTACAACAGGCACCTCAAAGCACTGGAGAAGTACCACCAAAGCTGCCTCCGTAAGATCCAGCAAATCCATTGGTAGGATAGGTGCACCAATGGCAGTGTTCTCGCTTAGGCCAACATCTCCAGCATCGAAGCATTGACTATGCTTGATCAGCTCTGATGGACGGGCCACACTGTTCACATGCCCGACACTAGACTCCCAAAACAAGCGCTCTTCTCAGAGCTTCGGCACGGCAAGTAAGCTCCAGGTGGGCAGAGGAAACGTTTTAAGGATACCCTCATAGACTCCCTGAAAAAGTGCAACATCCCCAGCAACACCTGGGAATCCCTGGCCCAAGATCGCTCAAAATGGAGGAGAAGTATCCAGGAAGGCACCGAACACCTCGAGTATCTTCGCTGGGAGCAAGTGGAAGCCAAACGCAAACAGCGGAAGGAACGCAAGACAACCCAAGCACCCTACCCACGCGTCCCTTCAACCACCGTCTGTCCCACCCGTGACAGAGGCTGTAGGTTCTCAGTCACCTGAGAACTCATATTAGTGTGGAAGCAAGTCATCCTCGATGCCGAGGGATTGCCTAAGAAGAAGAAGAAGAAGCTTTTAACAACCAGATTTATTAATATAACAGCAGTACAGAAATTCAGTTACATTGGGCCCAAGTTTCGAGCCGTGCCTAAAACGGCGCAGCCCCGACCTGGACGCCCGTTTTTCGCGCCACAAAGTGCGCCTAAAAAAAACTTCCAGATTCTCCGGCTCCCTGCTGGTCCTCTGGCCCTCGGCGCGGCGCAGCACGAGCTGTAGGGGGCAGAGCCAGGTCCTTGCGCTGAAAACAGTGCCGGGACCACTGCACATGCGCTACAGTGGGCGCGCATGTGCAGTAGCTCCAGGCGCCCAAAATTGTGTGGGAGGGGCCCGAAGCACGCAGCCCCTAGCCCTGGCCGAATGGCCTCACTGGGGCTGCGTGCATAAGGCTGCCTCCCACGCCCAGCTCCTGCTTCCTCCTGACCCGACTCGACTCCCGCTCCCCCGCTCCTGGACCGGACACGACCGCGACACCGACCCGACTCCCGCTTCCTCCCCCCCCGCCCCCGGACCGGACACGACCCGACCCCCTGGACTGGACCCGGCAAGTGCTCCCCCCCCCACCCCCGACCCAAACCGAACCAAACCGACCTCCCTCCCACCAACCCCCCAAGCCGAACCGCGCTCCAGAACCCCGCCCCCCCCCAACCCGGACCGGACCCGACCCAACCTGACCTCCTTCCCCCCCGCCCCCGACACAAACCTCCCTCCCTCCTCCCCCCCCCCCCCGACCCGACCCGTGCTCCCGACCGCTCACCCGGACCGGCCCCGACCCGATCCGACCCGCGCTCCCGACCCCGGACCCGACCCGACCCAACGCCACCTACCTGTAAATCTGGTGCTGGGGACGGGCCCTGCCCGAAGTCTTGGACCCGGCCGCCGGGCCCGGCCCGTTCAGCCTCCCCCCCCCCGTTCAGCCTCCCCCCCCCCTTCTCCTTCCCCCCTTCTCCTCTCCCCCCCTTCTCCCCCTTCCCCTTCTCCTCTCTCCCCCCCTTTCCCCTTCTCCTCCTCCTCCCCCTTCCCCTTCTCCTCCTCCCCCCTTCCCCTTCTCCCCCCTTCCCCTTCTCCCCCCTTCTCCTTCTCCATCTTCCCCCTTCCCCTTCTCTCCCCCCCTCCCCCTTCTCCCCCCTCCCCCATCCCTCCCCCTTTCCTCCCTCCCCCTCTGCCTCCCTCCCTCCCCACCCCCTGCCCCCCCTCTCTCTCTCTACCCCCTCCTCCCCTCACTGTCAGAAACACAGATACTGACAGACAGAGAGTGAGAGACACACACAGACAGACAGACAGAGAGATAGAGACTCTGACAGAGACACACTTGGAGGGCTCCCGGTGCTGCAGTTGGTAAGTAGAAATGTTTTATTTATTGATTTAAAAAAAAATTATTATTTCATTAATTTTTTTTGATTGATTTATTGGTTGATTTATTGATGTTTTTATCATTTATTATTGATGATGGCTCTTTATTTGTAAAACTGAAGTGTTTAATGTTTGTAAACTTCCCTTTAAACCCCCCCCCCCCCCTCTACGCCTGATTTGTAACCTACGCCTGATTTTCTAAAGTGTAGACAAAGTTTTTTCAAGAGTACAAAAATCTTCACTTACTCCATTCTAAGTTAGTTTGGAGTAAGTTTTCACTGCCGAAACTTTGAAAACAGGCGTAAGTGGCCGGACACGCCCCCTTTTGAAAAAAAAATTCTGTTCCAAAGTGAAACTGTTCTAACTGACTAGAACTGGAGCAAACTAAATGCCGAGATTTGAATTTCTAAGATAATCCGTTCTACACCAGTTGCTCCAAAAAATCAGGAGCAACTAAGGCCGAAACTTGGGCCCATTGAAACAGCCAGAAATTCAGTGATTAATAGCAGTGTGCTCAAATAATTATTTTGTTTCATTCATTATTTGAGGGATCTGCTTCACAAGAAATAGTATAGCCTCTGGTAACTAGCATATTAATTTACTATTTTTAAGAATATTAGGAAGTAGAACGGTATCACCCAAATTTGTTTCAACATGGGAGATAAGAAGAAAATACATCCAGTATTCTTTGGATATCGTTATCCAATAGCTCATCACTGTACTCAAATACAATATCATAGGCCTACAACCAATTGACCCAGCACTATTTTCAGTGTATATAGTCATAGAATCATACAGCACAGAAGGAGGCCATTCGACCCATCGTGTCTGTGCCGGTTCTCTGAAAGAACTATTCAATTAGATCTACTTCCCTGCTCTTTCCCCATACTCCTGCAAAATCTCCCTTTTAAGTAAATTCCCTTTTGAAACTTACTATTGCATCTGCTTCCACCACCCTTTCAATTAATGCTTTTCAGATCATAACAACTTGCTGAGTGAAAAAAAATCTCCTCAGCTCCCTCTATTTCTTTTACATTTTAAATCTGTATCCTTTGGTTACTGCCCCTCCTGCCACTGGAAACAGTTTCTCCCTATCTATCTTCTTGATCCAAAGGGAAATATTCATGTAGAGGCAGAGGACATGGCTAAATTATTAAATGAGCACTTTGCATCTGTCTTCACAAAGGAAGTGGATGATGTGAAGGTTACACTAAAAGAGGAGAGGGAAGTTATGGACAAGGTAGTAATAGTTAGAGAAGACATACTAAAAAGATTAGCATTACTGAAAGTTAGTAAGTCACCTGGTCCAGATGGAATGCATCCTAGGGCTGAAAGAAGCAAAGGTAGAGGAGTTGGTCGTAATCTTTCAGTCCCCATTGGATATAGGATTAGTGCTGGAGGAGTGGAGGTTTGCTAATCTTATTACCACTATTCAAGAAAGGGGAAAGGGATAAACCAGGAAACTGTAGGACAGGCAGCCTAACATCAGTGGTGGGGAAAATATTGAAAACCAATTATCAGGGACAAAATAAACTTTCATTTGGAAAGACATGGATTAATCAAGGAGAGACAGAATGGATTTTTTAAAGGTGAATCGTGTCTGATGTGTCTTTCTGCATAGTTAACTTGATTGAATTATTTGATGAGGTAACTGAGAAGGTTGATCAAGGTAGTGCAGTAAATGTTATGGACTTTCGGAAGGCATTCGATAAAGGGCCACGCAGAAGGCTTATTAAGAAGCTAGAAGCCCGTGGAATTAAGAGGAAAGGTATGGATACAAAATTGTCTCAGTGACAGGAAAGAAAAGGTGGTGGTGGATGGATGATTTTCAGACTGGAAGGTGGTTTGCAGTGATGTTCCCCAAGGGTCAGTTTTGGGTCCATTACTCTTTACAATTTTTATAAACGACCTAGACTTGGAAGTAGGGAGCAGCATTATAAAGTTTGCCGATGATACAAAACTTGGCAAAGTAATAGACAGTGATAAGGATAGTCATAGGCTTCAGAATGACTCAGACAAGATGGTGAAATGGGCAGAAGCATGGCAGATGAAGTTCAATGCAGAGAAGTGTGAAGTGATGCACTTTTGGAGGACTAATATGGAAAGACATTATACTATACATGGCATGATTTTAAAAGTGTAGATGAGCAGAGAGACCTTGGTGTCTATGTACACAAATCCTTAAAGGTGGCAGGGCAAGTGATAAGGTGGTTAAATGACACATGGGTTGCTTGGGTTTATAAATGGAGGAATAGAATATAAAAGCAAAGAGATCATGCTAGAACTTTATAAATCACTGGCTGGGCCTCAGCTGGAGTATTGTGGATAGTTCTGGACATTACACCAGGAAAGATGTAAATGTCTTAGAAAGGGTGGAGAGGAGATTTACCAGGATGTTACCCGGGATGTGGGACTTCAGTTATGAGGAGAGGTTTGAAAAGCTAGGATGGTTCTTCTTTGAACAGAGAATAGAGGTTTTCAAAATGGTGAGAGGTTTTGATAGAGTAGATAGAGAAAAACTAAACGTTCCGGCAAGTGGATTAACAACTAGAGGTCATAAATTCAAAAGCATTGGGAAAGAGTTAGAGAAAAGATGAGGAGAATTTCGTTTCACTTAGAGAGTTATCGGGATCTGGAATGCTCTACCTGAAAAGGTGGTGGAAGCTGATTGCATAAATAATTTTAAAAGGGAGCTAGGCAGGCACTTGAGAATGAGGAACTTACAGGATTACGGACAAAAAGCGGGGATGTGAAACTAAGCGCGTCTGCTCTTTTAAAGAGCCAGCATGGGCCAACGGGCCAAATGGCCTCTTTCTACAATTCTATGATAGTCTATCAAACCCATTTATGAATTTGAGCACCTCTATTAAAGCTCACCTTCACCTTCTTTGATCCAATGAGAACAACCCCAGCTTCTCTAGTCTCCCCCTCAACCCTGGTACAATTCTAGTAAAGCTTTCTAAAGTGTGGTGCGAAGAATTGGACACAATACTCTAGCTGAGGTCTAACTAGTGACTTATAAAGGTGCAGCATAACTTCCCTGCTTTTGTACTCCATGCCTCTATTTATAAAGCCGAGGATCCCGTATGCCTTTTTACCAGGTTTATCAACTTGTCCTGCCACCTTCAATGATGGTGTATGCGAATTATTTGTGTATAGTACAGTACTTCTTTCTGTATTGTTGACTTACTTTGCAGCCATAGAAAACTTTTGTGGAAGAATAGTGGGCGAGTGATAGGGGCAATCACTCTGTGCCAGTCAAGCACAAGGTTATATAAATATAGCTACAAATAATCTTTGAAATCATCCACTTCAACTAGCGATTACAATGTCGTCATTGCCCAAAGACTTCATGAAGAATATAGAAGTTCAAAAATAATTATTATAATGGGCTGTTACACACAAACGCAACAGAATCATCGCAGAAAAATTGGAATACATTGGTCCATTATTTTCTTGCACCAAAAGGAATAGCTCCAATACCCAAGAACAACTGACTAGAGCGATAACTGGATGATTAATGAGTTTATGCTCTGTTTCAATTTTAAAATATAATTTTTCCAGAAAGGAATTTATTTTCCTCTGTGGGAAACTACTGCCTTTATGATTCAAAAACTTAAGCAACCAACATTCATTCCTATTAGAGTCCTAATCCAACAATACTAAAGTAAATCTAAGTACCACATTACCACAATTAAGTGTTTTTTTTTCTCCCTGCAGAACAAGCTATTGGCAAAATATTTTCCTCAAGAGACCTAAATGCATTGGATCAGTGCCAAAAGAAACTTGTAGACTTGTTCGAGCGATTCCTTTTTAGAAACTATGAAGAATCTCACCTGATTTTCCTTTCCATTGAAGCCTTTGTATAATGGGGGATGCTGTTATTTGTACTACCAAAATGGCTGCATTGTCTCTGATTGGCTCTCCATTATCACATGACCTGATTGCTGAGTGGTCCCCTTGGATGATAAGCCACACCCTGAAGTTTCTCTGGAATGTGTAACTGGAACCGCCCATCCCAAATTCTGACTGATTTTGCAAAGTATAATTTGATCCATTTTGGTGGCTAATCCACTAATGTCCATTGTGTGCCCCCAGCCGAGTTGAATTTCACCTCCCTATTGTTGTGTAAAATACGGAGAAGCACTCCATGAACTTACAAAGAAAACTGCTGGGAATGTGTGCCTTTACCACAACACAAAGAGGATTTGTGCTTAGAAGACTGTAAGGTAGCTGGATTGTCTTTGTTGAAAGTGGCCAGTTGACTATCAAGTTCAAATATATGTTTGATGGAAAATGGTGTTACAAAAGCAACTGCACCAAAAAAGACAGCCTGAGGTAGCTTGTTGCCATCTGTATCATTTGCAACCATTGTCAGTCGTCACTGGACTCTTTGCAGTATGTTAACTATTACATAGTATTTACAGCACAGAAGCAGGCCATTTGGCCCATCAGGCCTCCGTTCGTGTTTACGCTCCACACGGGCCTCCTTCCACTTTATTTAATCTCACTTTATCAAAACATCACAGTCAAACTAAAACAGAAAATAATTAAAGACTATTAAAAACTTGTTAGATATAACCAGACTCATATACACAGTGAAATTTGTAATGGAGCAGTTAAACAATTACATCAATTCTGATTTGCATGTAACAGGAGTCTTTTTAATATAGCTTGAGTAAGAAAATGTAGAAAATATCTTTAATTTAGGAAATTGCTTCTATTAGTGTTGTGCATCTGTGGATTTGACTGAGTTTAAATGTTACAATGACAGAGCACTAGAAATGCAGGTGCCTGGTTATTTTCTGGATTTTAAAGTTGGATGATTCCAAACTTAGGAGGTTTGACATGAACTATTTGGAATTATGTATTTACTTACTGCAGATTGAATTACATTTATTCTTTTCTCAACATTTTTAAACTACAGCCAAGAAACAACACAAAATGGGAGCAATTGCTTTTTATATTTATATAAAAAAACATTTGATTAAATAATGTTTCTACTGGATTGATAGTTCCAGCTTTTGCCTCTCAATCAATCACTTGGTAAGGTAATGGAGAAAATAATGGAACCTAAGCTCGACAAATTTACAGGAGCTAATAGCTGCCACCCCACAGCATTAAAATAACTAGGGGAGGAAATTGCAGACGCCTTAGTCGGAATTTTCTAAAGCACTTTAGCTTCAGGAATTGTGCCTTTGAATTAAAAAATTGCTAATGTCACCCCATTATTTAAGAGGGGAGAAATCAGGTAACTACAGACCTGTCAGTTTAATATCGGTTTTGGGGAAGTTTCTGGAATCAATCATCTGTTACAGAGTAACTGACACTTAAATAAGCATAAGCTGCTCAAAGAAAGTCAGAATGGATTAGAGATGGGTAGGCCGCGTCTGACTAAGCAAGTTGCCTTTTTTGAGGGGGTCACTAGTATGCTTAGTATGCTACATAGGGGGATGGCTATGGATGTTATCTATAAGGCATTATCCAGAAGGCATTTGATGAAGTTCTGCAAATTATTAGCAAAATAAAAGCACAGAATTGGAGTTAACCTTGTGACATGGGCTTCTAATTGGTTGGCAGGTAGGAGACAGAGAATAGGGATAAAGGAAATGTACTCTGATTGGCGGGTTGTGACAAGTAGCGTTCCCCAGGATCTGTATTTGGGCCTCAACTTTTCACCATATATGTCAATGACTTGGATGAAGGAATGGAGAGATGTACATCCAAGTTTGCATATGACACTAAATTAGGAGGTACAGTAAGTTATGCAAATTATGGTTTTGCTTTTTTGCTTTTGTATTGGTTCCTGTACAGTTTATTGGAGTAGTGGCTTGGTGTAAGACATTTAAAAAGTTGTTAGTGTGCAGGGATTGCTGTTGGATGTTTGCAAGGCTTTGGCTCTTAAAGGAAGGTCTCTGAGAACACCACTTGCTCCCAGTTCTGGGGCTCTAGTTTTAATCCCCTTGGGCTGCAACATGATATGGAGCAGAGGCAGCAAAAGGGACAAGCTGCTCGCAGAGGGAGGAGGAGGAGGAAGAGAAAGAAGCAGAAGAAGCGGAAGAGGAAGAAGTGGAAGGAAGGAGGCAATCCAGACAGCCCCTTTCTGGCTGGGATCGAATCATCCAGCTGCAGCGCCAGTGATCACAATCCCAATTCCCCATTCAACATTAGCCCCACACCTCACACCTTACCTTCCCTCAGTTACTGACCATCACAAGGTCCTCTTGGCCACCATGCTGAAATAAAAGCCACCACAAAGCAAACTTTCCAATACCACTTTATCCATATATGCATCCAATATTACATCAAAAAATCAACTAATCACCCTTGTGCATTCCCATAGTGACTGTCTTGTGTGTGCCTTTGCCTATCCTAGTGCCCCTATACAGTGCTACCCCAGCAGTGCTGCTGAAAGGCTGGCTTTCAGTGGGGGAGACTGCAGATGGCTTTGCAGGACGACCTCGAGGAGCTGGTGGCTGGAAGTGTGAAAGTGAGTGATGGTGTTTCTTCTTCTTCACTCTCCTCTCCCTCTTGTTCAAGCACTGGGTAGGCAGGCTGGAATTCTTGGATGTCTGAAGTGAGAAAGGCACAAGGGTAGGATTGTGGTGAGGGGAGGAGGGGAAAGCAACTGGTTTATGCCTACACCATGCATAGATTGTAAATCAGAGAGGATTGTGGGATGAAAGGGAAGTGAGATGTGGGAAGGACGGTAATGTATGAGAATACCGGCATTCTCTAATCTTTCAGCCCCACCGCTGGCCACGGGTACAGCAATGCCCCTCCCAAGAATGGGCAGCACCCTCTCCTCCAAGGGGGAGAGGTGATGCAGGCGAGCCTGTCCCCCACCAGTTAAGATCTGCTGGCGCCGGTTCTGCACCACCTTTTCCTGCAAAAGAAAGGGAAGTGCATCAGTGAGTGTGGTGTAATGTGTTTTGGTGATGTGGCTGTCATGGTTGAATAACTGACAGTGAGTTCAAGCTGAGATGAGGCTGTGAGGCGTTCTGCAGTGTTAAGTGTGTGAGGGTGAGATTAAGCGAGGAATGTGAGGTGTGCCTCGTGTTTGGTAGAGATTGCTGGTAGGTGAGTGATGGGGGGCTGTGCATCGAGCAGCGTGTGAGACCAGTGTTGCAGTTGGCAGGAGTTGGCTTATGAAGATGCCTTCACTGATCTTGACCACTTGTCTGAGGTCATTAAACTTTGGGCACCCCAGGCACATTCTGGTGGGTGACACTCTGACCTTAGTGATCTGGTCTCACATCCTTTTTAAAATTGTGTCTGGAGGGCTTCCTGGCCCCCTTGCGAGAGGACCTCTCTTCGAGTGTTCACCCCCTGCACAGCGGCATTGAGTGCTGAGACCAAGACCCTGGGTGTCCTTTCCATGGTCTTTTGAGCCATTTTGGTTTGTACTGAAGCAGCTTTAACATTTTTGATCACCAGAAGGCAGCTCAGCTTTAAGAGGTGCAGGCTGCCTTTAAAAGGCGCAGTCTAGCTTTAACTAGCTAGCCTCGCACCAACATCGGTCCCCTGTTGAGCAGTGCATTCAGTGCTGGGCTATGCGCTGCAATCATGCAAAGTAGCAGACAACATGAAATTTACGTGCTGTCTGAACTCCTTTTAACCGGTGCGGTAGATTGTACATCGCAATCCCTGTACCCGTTTTTGGGGATAATTGAAGTTCACCCCCAAGGTGTTTAAAATGACAAAAGGATTCAATATGGTAGATATCGAGAAACTATTTTCTCTGGTGGGAAATCCATAACAAGTGGGCACAACCTTAAAATAGCACAGGGCCATTCACCAGTAGCCGAGGACTTTAGTTCCCAAAATTTAGAAGACAACTGCATTGCAATCACTGACATATTTGCTTAGTTTCTTAATCAACCTTTCCTACTGTATTCTACATTGTTCAGCTTGACACCTGGGGCCTGTTTTCATGGTTTGTACTTGATGGAATTTTTTTTTCATTTTATAGCTAACCTCACTTATTTTTTTCAAGTGCAGGATAACCAGAATTGTGATTTAACTGCTGAGAAACCATTTTATTGAGCTACTTGTAGCAAAAAAATACCATCAGGAGAAAGAAAATAAAGTTGAGATAAACGAATTGCAATTTAAAAATGCTGTTAAGAGCACATTAATGCGTTGCTGCATCAGTAGAGGTGAAAAAAAAAGGCAAATGCTGAAAATCTGACATGCAAACAGAAAATGATGGACATGCACACCAGGCCCGTCATCACTTGTACAGAAAAAGGAGTTAACGTTCCTTTGTCAGGACTGAAGAAAATATCTGCTGTGAATCTCAAAGATTTTCTGCTTCAGTGTTCCATTAAAAATTAAACGAAGAATTACAATGGATTGAGACATTCTTTTCTGCTTATTTCTGCTGCTTTTTATTCTATTGTTTAAGCAGTGATTGCTTTGTAATTCAGACAACTGGTTTGTGTAATTAATTAAAAGATGTAATCATGAAGGCAAATGGAATGTTGGCCTTTATTGCAAGAGGGATAGAGTATAAAAGCAGAGAAGTCCTGCTACAACGAGACAGGGTATTGGTGAGGTCACACCTAGAGTACTGCGTTTAGTTTTGGTCTCCGTATTTAAGGAAGGATATACTTGCATTGGAGGCTGTTCAGAGAAGGTTCACAAGGTTGATTCTGGAGATGAGGGGGTTGACTTATGAGGATAGGTTGAGTAGGTTGGAGTTCAGAAGAATGAGAGGTGATCTTATTGAAACTTATAAGATAATGAGGGGGCTCGACAAGGTGGATGCGGAGAGGATATTTCCACTCATAGGGGAAACTAAAACTAGGGGACAAAGTCTTAGAGTAAGAGGCCGTCCATTTAAAACTGAGATGAGGAGAAATTTCTTCTCTCAGAGGGTTGTAAATTTATGGAATTCTCTGCCCCCAGAAAGCTGTGGAGGCTGGGTCATTGAATATATTTAAGGCGTAGATAGACAGAATTTTGAGCGATAAGGGAGTAAAGGGTTATGGGGAGCGGGTAGGGAAGTGGAGCTGAGTCCATGATCAGATCAGTCATGATCTTTTTGAATGGCGGAGCAGGCTCGAGGTGCCAAATGGCCTACTCCTGCTCCTATTTCTTATGTTCTTCTGTTCTTATGTTCCAGCGTGCTTTACAATCAATGATTTATTTTTGAAGTCACTGTTATAATGTAAGAATGCCGCATCCAATTTGTGCATAGCAAGGTCTCACAAACATCACCAGTGTAAGATACCCTATTCATGTATGCATGTGTACGTAGGATTAGGATTAGGTTTAAGCTCAATTAAACGTTTTGCTTTCGTTTCAACTTGAGGATGGCTTCTGGATTTATACTGTAGTCAGAATGTACGTGCTGTTTATTTTCTGTTGAGGTGCAGGATGTGTGATTCGTGCCAGTTGACTTCTTTTTGTTAATACATTGTGAAACAAGTTAGCAAAGATAGTCCTGCGATAAGATAGCCAATGAGGCTAGATGATTAGTTACATGCTTCATGGTAAACAGATTGGCCATCTAGAAGTTTTGTATGAACTACCTCACTTCTGAGGGTCATGCCATACTGAATCATCTAGGTCAGTGTGCGTGACTAGAGGCCTATAAAGATTTTGAGCTTTCCTTCACAATTTTCAGAGAGAATCAAGATTGAAAGGATAAATAAAGGTTACATCCCTACCTAGAGTGGAAATGGGGTAATATTATTTATTTCTCTGTTGTTTACTGCTTAGAGACAGTAGGAGAATGTTAACCCCCAAAAATGAGTTGGTTTGGGTCTGGTGGGATGTTAAAATGTAAAAGAAATCTCAAACCCGAAACCAACCCCCCTTGGGTTGCTCATTCAAATTTTAATGAGGTTGTTTATCTCAGATTTTACCTCCATTTTAAATTTAACCCAGCAACTAAAGGGAGGCGAGGACTGCTTCATGGAAGAGGTAAGTATCTTTCCAGCTCTGCTTCCTCCCAGCACACCAAGCTAATCTATTTCCCCTCCACAATCCAATCTGCCCCCCAAAATCCACGATGGTCCATCGAGTAGTGCTTTTCAATCTCTCCACTCTGATCTGCCTCACACCAGCCTCCAATATTCCCGACACCAGCCTCCAATATTCCCAAAACCAGGCCCTGATCTCCCCCACCAACCCCCTCCCCCACTCCCCACTCACCTCCAATCTCTCTCTTTCCGGCTGCTGATCTCTCCCTCACTCACCTCCGTTCCCTGGCCTAGTGCCAAAGGCCTACTCACCCGACAGCTAGCCAACCTCTCAATTTGGTTGACTGTGGCCAAGAAACAGGGACAAAAAAATGGTAATCAGGTCTGTCATGTATTCAACTGTCATTGTAACCCATGTATAAACTGACCTAAGTTGTACACCGTGAGAACATTGACCACTAGGTGGTGAACTTGTGGGAGACACTCCTAACCTGCGCTTTCAGGTATAAAAGGGGAAGCTCCACCCACCTTCATCACTTGAGTGTGGCAAATAGAGGTGACTGGTCACAGAGTGACCTTCTCTCAAGTATGGGCCTCGTGCGAATTTATACTGTATAGTAAGGACATATAATTGGCGACGGGAAACTGGGATTTAAACCATGCGAGCATGGCCACTAGCAGCACAGACGAGAGGTACCGTGTTGGTGATGATTGGGAGGATTTTATTGAGAGACTAAAGCAAAGTTTCGTCACTAAGGAATGGTTGGGACAGGATTCGGCCGACAAACGCAGGGCTCATCTCCTGACGGTTTATGGATCCAGGACGTACTCCCTGATGAAGGACTTTTTAGCGCCAGAGAAGCTGGCGGACAAGACATTTGAAGAGCTCAGTAAGTTGATCGGGGAAGACTTTAAACCAGGCATAGCATGCACATGGCGAGACACCGGTTTTACACGCACCGGCAGTGAGAAGGGCAAAGCGTTCCAGACTTTGTGGCGGACCTCCGCCGACTGGCGAGCCTATGTAAGTTCCCAAATGCATGCAGAGCGGAGATGCTGCGAGACTTTTTTATTGAGGGCATCGGGCACGCTGGGGTTTTCAGGAAACTGATTGAGACCAAAGACTTGACTCTGGAAAAGGTGGCTTTGATGGCTCAGGCGTTTAGCTCAGGAGAGGAAGAGACCAGAATGATGTTTGACAAAAATCTTGGCTTAAATGCGGCAAATGGACAGGGAGTCAACATTGTTAACCCGGCACACAGTTCTCCAGGCAGACAGGGGCAATCGGATATGCCCGAGCATGTAGTTGAACCCAAAGGGGGAATTCAACAGAGATAATGGCTAGCTGAACGACGATTCATGCCATCGCAAGGGACAATGCGGCCAGTAATGGGGCCATCAACACCTGTCAATGGTGTGCTTAAGGACAGTTACAGAGACAGTCAGAGGTGATCGACTGGTAATGGATCTTTTGTTTCCAACAACGGCTCATGTTGGAGGTGTGGAGGCAAACACCCAGCCAGAGCTTGCAGGTATCAGCAATATACCTGCAGAAACTGCAAAGTCAGCGGTCACTTGGCACGTATGTGTAGGAAGCCTGCAGCCAGGATGATGTACGATGAGGACAGGCCTGATGTAAGCCCTACGAGGCCAAATGAACAGTGGGGGAAATCGCTGGAAGCTGAAGTTCAGCGAGTTCATGTGGAGCACATATACAGTTCATACACCAGGATGCCACCGATAATGATGAAAGTGCTCCTCAATGGCATCCCAGTATCAATGGAGCTAGACACGGGGGCCAGCCAGTCCCTGATGAGTATCAAACAGTTCGACAAGTTGTAGGCATCCAAGGCCAGGAGGCCAAAATTATTACCGATTGACGCACAGCTGCGGACATATACAAAGGAGATCATTTCGGTGCTAGGCAGCGGCATGGTAGTCGTGACCCACAAAGATTCGGAGAACATATTGCCACTCTGGATTGTCCCGGGGGACTGTCCCGCACTACTGGGGAGGTGTTGGCTTGCTGTCATGAACTGGAAATGGAACGATGTCAATGCAATTTCTTCTGTGGAGCGAGTATCATGCTCACAGGTCCTGGACAAATTTGACTCATTATTTCAACCCAGCATTGGCACTTTCATGGGGACCAAGGTAGTGATTCACATAAACCCGGATGCCAGGCCAGTATACCACAAGGCCAGAGCGGTGCCGTACGTGATGTGGGAAAAGATAGAATGCGAATTGGACCGCCTGCTGAGGGAAGGCATCATCTCGCCAGTCGAATTCAGTGACTGGGCGAGCCCGATTGTGCCGGTGCTCAAGGCAGATGGGTCGGTCAGGATATGTGGCGATTACAAGGCCACCATCAATCGGGTGTCACTCCAAGACCAGTACCCGCTACCGAGAGCGGAGGACCTCTTTGCGGCGCTATCAGGTGGCAAACTTTTTTCAAAATTGGACCTGACCTCAGCTTACATGACCCAGCAGCTGGCAAGTAAGTCGAAGAAGCTGACCATCATTAGGACACACAAGGGATTGTTTGAGTACAACAGATGTCCATTCAGGATTTGCTCGGCCGTCGCGATCTTTCAACGAAATATCGTAAGCCTCCTCAAATCGATGGTGGTTTTTCAAGACGACATCCTCATCACGGGTTGCGATACTGAAAAACACCTCACAACCTGAAGGAGGTGCTACGCAGACTGGACCGGGTAGGGCTGCGACTGAAAAATGCGAAGTGCATCTTCCTAGCTCCTGAGGTAGAATTCCTGGGGATGCGGGTAGCAGCAGATGGGATCAGACCTACTGCGTCCAAAACGGAAGCGATCCAGAGAGCACCCAGACCCCACAACACGATGGAGCTGCGTTCGTTTCTGGGGCTCCTGAACTATTTTGGGAACTTTCTTCCCAAATTGAGCATGCTGTTAGAGCCGCTACACGTGCTCCCATGCAAAGGTCGCGAATGGGTCTGGGGGGACAGCCAGGAAAGGGCTTTTGATAGAGCACGAAATTTGTCATGCTCCACCAATCTGTTAACACTATATGACCCATGTACGAAACTTGTTTTAACGTGCGATGCATCATCCTATGGGGTCGGGTGTGTGTTGCAGCATGTTAATACCAAAGGTCAGTTACAGCCGGTAGCTTATGCCTCCAGAAGTCTGTCCCAGGCAGAACGGGGCAACGGGATGGTGGAAAAAGAAGCGCTTGCATGTGTATATGCAGTAAAAAAAATGCAGCAGTACCTGTTTGGCAGGAAATTTGAGCTGCAGACAGATCACAAACCCCTAATGTCCCTTTTGGCCGACAACAAGGCCATAAATGCAAATGCATCGGCCCGCATACAGAGGTGGGCACTCACGTTAGTCGAATATGACTACACAATTCGACACAGACCGGGCACTGAAAACTGCGCCAATGCACTCAGCAGGCTCCCCCTAGCCACCACCGAGGGGGCTACTGAGATGGTCATGGCTGTTGAAGCTTTCGAAAGCGCTCACCCGTGACAACCCGTCAGATCAAAGTCTGGACAAATAGAGACCTGCTGATGTCTTTAATCAAGAAAGGTGTCCGGGGCCCAGCGTTGGCGGCAGTCGGGAGCAGCGTCGGAGGTGCGTGGAGAGGCCTATAAAAGACACAGCAGGGAGTCCGGGGCCCAGCATCGGCGGCAGTCGTGAGCAGCATCGGAGATGCGTGGAGAGGCTTATAAAAGGCACAGCAGGGAGTCCGGGGCCCAGCGTCGGCGGCAGTTGGGAGCAGCTTCGGAGGTGCGTGGAGAGGCCTATAAAAGGCGAGCTTGTGCAGCTACAGGGAGAAGGCAAAAAAGAAGTAGAAAGAAACAGAAAGGTAACGTCACAGCCAAGGGGGTAAGTGATTGGCTGGTGATTGGTGAGTAGTTTTTCTTTTTTCTCTTCTATAACAGTGAGTAAACTTTAGCATTGTTGTTGCTTATCTAAGGGTTAAGTCATGGCAGGACAGCTCGGTCACGTGTTATGCTCCTCCTGTACCATGTGGGAACTCAGGAACGACACCAGTGTTCCTGACGACTACGTGTGCGGGAAGTGTATCCGCTTCCAGCTCCTGACAGACCGCGTTGCAGAGTTGGAGTTGATGCTGAGAATGACGTGAGTAGCACATGTAGCGAGTTGGTCGTACCGCAGGGAAAGGGTCCACAGCCAGATAGGGAATGGAAGACCAGCAGGAAGAGCAGTGCAAGGAAGGTAGTGCAGGGGTCCCCTGTGGTCATCCCCCTGCAAAACAGATACACTGCTTTGGGTACTGTTGGGGGGATGACTCATCAGGGGAGGGCAGCAGCAGCCAAATTCATGGCACCGTGGCTGGCTCTGTTGCACAGGAGGGCAGGAAAAAGAGTGGGAGAGCGATAGTGATAGGGGATTCAATTGTAAGGGGAATAGATAGGCATTTCTGCGGCCGCAACCGAGACTCCAGGATGGTATGTTGCCTCCCTGGTGCAAGGGTCAAGGATGTCTCGGAGCGGGTGCAGGACATTCTGAAAAGGGAGGGTGAACAGACAGTTGTCGTGGTGCACATTGGTACCAACGACATGGGTAAAAAACGGGATGAGGTCCTATGAAACGAATTTAAGGAGCTAGGAGCTAAATTAAAAAGTAGGACCTCAAAAGTAGTAATCTCGGGATTGCTACCAGTGCCACGTGCTAGTCAGAGTAGGAATCGCAGGATAGCGCAGATGAATACGTGGCTTGAGCAGTGGTGCAGCAGGGAGGGATTCAAATTCCTGGGGCATTGGAACCGGTTCTGGGGGAGGTGGGACCAGTACAAACCAGACGGTCTGCACCTGGGCAGGACCGGAACCAATGTCCTAGGGGGAATGTTTGCTAGTGCTGTTGGGGAGGAGTTAAACTAATATGGCAGGGGGATGGGAACCAATGCAGGGAGACAGAGGGAGACAAAAGGGAGGCAGAGGCAGGAGACGGAGGGGAGATGGGGGGGGTGAGGGGCGGAGAGGCCGGGGCGGGGAACAGGAGGTGGGGTAGCATTGCTGGTTAAAGAGGAGATTAATGCAATAGTTAGGAAAGACATTAGCTTGGATGATGTGGAATCTATATGGGTAGAACTGCAGAACACCAAAGGGCAAAAAACGTTAGTGGGAGTTGTGTACAGACCTCCAAACAGTGGTAGTGATGTTCGGGAGGGCATCAAACAGGAAATTAGGGCTGCATGCAATAAAGGTGCAGCAGTTATAATGGGTGACTTTAATATG
Source organism: Pristiophorus japonicus (assembly GCF_044704955.1). Taxonomy (NCBI): domain Eukaryota; kingdom Metazoa; phylum Chordata; class Chondrichthyes; family Pristiophoridae; genus Pristiophorus; species Pristiophorus japonicus. The sequence continues at coordinate 85,258,816 of NC_091993.1, forward strand.
CACATAGATTCGGCTAACCAAACTGGAAGCAATACGGTGGAGGAGGATTTCCTGGAGTGCATAAGGGATGGTTTTCTAGACCAATATGTCGAGAAACCAACTAGGGGGGAGGCCATCTTAGACTGGGTGTTGTGTAATGAGAGAGGATTAATTAGCAATCTCGTTGTGCGAGGCCCCTTGAGGAAGAGTGACCATAATATGGTGGAATTCTGCATTAGGATGGAGAATGAAACAGTTAATTCAGAGACCATGGTCCAGAACTTAAAGAAGGCTAACTTTGAAGGTATGAGGCATGAATTGGCTAGGATAGATTGGCGAATGATACTCAAGGGGTTGATTGTGGATGGGCAATGGCAGACATTTAGAGACCGCATGGATGAACTACAACAATTGTACATTCCTGTCTGGCGTAAAAATAAAAAAGGGAAGGTGGCTCAACCGTGGCTATCAAGGGAAATCAGGGATAGTATTAAAGCCAAGGAAGTGGCATACAAATTGGCAAGAAATAGCAGCGAACCCAGGGACTGGGAGAAATTTAGAACTCAGCAGAGGAGGACAAAGGATTTGATTAGGGCAGGGAAAATGGAGTACGAGAATAAGCTTGCAGGGAACATTAAGACGGATTGCAAAAGTTTCTATAGATATGTAAAGAGAAAAAGGTTAGTAAAGACAAACGTAGGTCCCCTGCAGTCAGAATCAGGGGAAGTCATAACGGGGAACAAAGAAATGGTGGACCAATTGAACAAGTATTTTGGTTCGGTATTCACTGAGGAGGACACAAACAACCTTCCGGGTATAAAAGGGGTCAGAGGGTCTAGTAAGGAGGAGGAACTGAGGGAAATCCTTATTAGTCGGGAAATTGTGTTGGGGAAATTGATGGGATTGAAGGCCGATAAATCCCCAGGGCCTGATGGACTGCATCCCAGAGTACTTAAGGAGGTGGCCTTGGAATATATTTAGTGAATTGACCTCAACTACTTTCTGTGGTAGAGAATTCCACAGGTTCACCACTCTCTGGGTGAAGAAGTTTCTCCTCATCTCGGTCCTAAATGGCTTACCCCTTATCCTTAGACTGTGACCCCTGGTTCTGGACTTCCCCAACATTGGGAACATTCTTCCTGCATCTAACCTGTCTAAACCCGTCAGAATTTTAAACGTTTCTCTGAGGTCACCTCTCATTCTTCTGAACTCCAGTGAATACAAGCCCAGTTGATCCAGTCTTTCTTGATAGGTCAGTCCCACCATCCCGGGAATCAGTCTGGTGAATCTTCGCTGCACTCCCTCAATAGCCTTACTACTAGGGGGATCAAGGGGTATGGCGAGAAAGCAGGAATGGGGTACTGAAGTTGCATATTCACCCATGAACTCATTGAATGGCGGTGCAGGCTAGAAGGGCCGAATGGCCTACTCCTGCACCTATTTTCTATGTTTCTATGTTTCTATGTGTCCTGAATGGGAACTGGGCAGCCACGTATGGGGCATGCACTGAGGAATTTAAACCACTTCACAGGCGCAAGGATGAACTCTCGATTCAGGCTGATGTCCTACTATGGGGAAACCGAATAGTCATGTCCCAGATGGGCAGAGAGATGTTCATCAGAGAACTCCACAATGAGCACCCGGGCATTGTCACGATGAAGACAATTGCCAGGTCACACATTTGGTGGCCAGGGATAGATGCAGACCTGGAACTTTGTGTTCGCAGGTGCAACACGTGCGCCCAGCTGGGCAATGCACCCAGGAAAGCCCCCCTTAGCCCCTGGTCCTGGCCCGCCAAGCCATGGTCACGCATCCATGTGGACTACGCAGGTCCTTTCATGCGTAAAATGTTTTTGCTTGTAGTAGATGCCTACTCCAAATGGATTGAGTGTGACATTCTCAATTCAAGCCCATCCTCTGCCACGGTAGAAAGTCTACGGGCAATGTTTGACGCCCATGGTCTACCGGACATCTTGGTCAGTGACAATGGCCCGTGCTTTACAAGCATTGAATTCCAGGACTTCATGGCAGGAAATGGTATCAACCATTTCAGAACGGCACCGTTCAAGCCAGCCTCAAACAGCCAGGTGGAATGAGCAGTGCAGATAATCAAACAGGGGATACTCAGAATCCAAGGGGGTTCCCTACAAAGCCACTTATCACGCCTCCTGTGGGCCAATAGATCCCGACCACACTCGCTCACAGGTATCCCACCCGCAGAGCTGCTAATGAAAAGGATGCTCAAAACCAGGTATCCCTTATACACCCCACCATGAAAGAAATTGTTGAGAGCAGGCACCAGTCACAATGTGACTACCATGACAGAAATGTGAGGGCGCGATGTATTGATGTCAATGACCCTGTCTTTGTCCTCAACTACGCTGCAGGGCCCAAATGGCTCGCAGGCACTATGATTGCCAAAGAGGGAAATAGGATTCTGGTAGTTAAACTTACCAATGGACAAATCTGACGCAAACAAAATGAGGTTCAGCAACCCCATAGAAGAAGCAGAGGAAGAACATGTATAGAGTTCACTCCTCCACAGGTGACCGAACACCGGAACCAAAGGGAGGAGAGCCCAGTCACTGTGGGCAGTCCGGACAGGCCTGAGGTACCGCAAGCAGCAGACACTCAGGCCAGCGCCCAACAACCGGAGCCCCAACTCAGGCGCTCTACAAGGGAGCGTAAACCACCAGAGAGACTTAACCTGTGATCCTAATAAGACTTTGAGGGGGAAGGGGAAGCTCCACCCACCTTCGTCACTTGAGTGCTGGCAAATAAAGGTTACTGGTCACAGAGTGACCTTCTCTCAAGTATGGGTGTTGTAGGCATTAGGCACCTGCTGAATATATCAAAACCTAGGGCAACGGCACCTGTAGCATAAGGTTAGAACTACACCTGTAGTATAAGGTTAGAACTAAATATGTAACTCTAATACCATAAAATGGCTACCCGTGAGGCCTCAAGGGATTTCTGTTAGCTGAATTAGACCGCATTCCTGGAAACTGATCATTGTTGTTTCCCACACACAGGACTAACAAACTAATCAGCCAAGCCTCAGGACTAAATGTTCTGGTGGAAGTAAGGACAATACGACTCTGTAACAGGATTAAGATAAGGAGGCTACCAAAGACAGCACCCAAGGACAGTAAGATAAGGGGAACCTGGAACATGTTACATGAGTCGTTCCTAGCAACACACCCCTTAGCAACACATCTCTTAGCAACACATCTCTTAGTAACACATCTCTTAGCAACACATGAGCCACTTTATGTTTAGAAACTAACTCTATCTGTTGGTCTAATTGAATTTATAATCTATATGATATAACTGTAGTAAACTGTTGTAAAACATATAAAGATCCATGAAACCCTTTGTTCTGCGGAGTGAAGTGCCTGGATCCAGTCCTGAGGCTTCCTCCCTGCTGGCATTAATAAAGGCCGCATTGGCGTTGGAACCGACTCTGAGTGTTGAGTGATTCTTCTGATAAAACACTAACACTAACAATGGGCCTCGTGTGCATTTATACTGTATCGTAAGAACATAGCAAGGTCCTGCCGTTAAATTCAGCAGAACCTGAGGGAAGCCCATTCTTCCGCTTTTCCTGAACACAAAACTGTGCCCACTTCCCCGCCGTCCAGTAAATATTGGTCGAACACAATAAAAGGATTAAGTTGCAAATGATCTTTGGTGTCAGATTCGAATTCTGTTACTGCAGATAGTCTGTAATTCAGTGGTGTTGGTTGAGGGATAAATATTGACTACAACTCGAAGATATGCCCTGCGCTTCTTCAAAATAATGCCAAGAATCTTTTGTATCCCCCTGAGAGGACAGACGGGGCCTCATTTTAACATCTCATCTGAAAGACGAGAGCTTTTAGTTGGAAACCATGGAAGCTAAGACTGCACTAATACCGTCACCTTTGTGTTGATGTGAAGTGGTCTCAGCTGCACCTTTGTGTGAAACTGGCAGTACAATTCAGGTGTCGGATCTTGGTCTGATGCCTGAACACTTGGGGGCTGAAATTCATCGACATACCGCACACGACCGCCCGCTTACCACCCAAAAATGCAAATTTGGCCAAAAAACACGTACATACTGCCGACATACTGCTTGGCGGAAGATTCATCATTGACATACTGCTGAGCGGTATGCACACCGTCCACCCCTTGCCGAGAGATCAACTGGGTGAAGGAGGGGGTTGGAGGACAGATCTTAAAGATGGAAAGTGAAACTGGAAACAGGGGCATCCTGAACACATTGCACTACCTGTTTGAGTTTCAGAATAAAGGACTGGCTCGGGCCACAGTCGGATCTGTGGGAACAATTCATTTTCAGGATTTGGAGCTGACCTCAACTGACTATGCAGTGGTGTCTCATGCCATTGGACTCTGTGATACAATAAAACATCTCAACCACAGAACTGCTACATTCAATGTGAAGTATTCTAGTGGCTGGGACACATCCTGCACAAATGGTGAGTGTTGGGGTAGCTGTTCTTTTGACTCTGTTATTTTTGGGTCGATGATTTGGCAAACAGTCACTGATTGCATAGTTTCTTTGTGCTGGAAGAAACGGTCTCCTCAGCAGGAGGTGGGCCGGCTGCAGATTGGAGCTGGGGGTGGGTGGTGGGGGCGTGGGGAGGGGGTGGCGGGGAGGTTGCTGATCACAGCAAGGGAGCAGGCTGCAGATCGGAGCCGGTAGGTCGGCGATTGTGGCAGGGGCTAGAGAGAGGACGGGACAGAGGAAGGGAGGCCGTAGGCTTCCTTGAGGAGCTTGGGGAGCACTCCAGTGCCTGCCGGCCCCCAACGGAGCAGACAGCTCCTGCCTCCATATCGCTGCCGGGCTTCCCAAGCCTTGGGAAACCCGGCTGGCAGCAGTTTACATCAGGCTCCCGATTGCACTGTGGGAACCTGATTTAAATATGATAATAAAGTGTCCCTCTTCTCCAATACAGGACGTTTGCATGGCACACGAACTACTGCCGTAAAAATAGCGGTCGGCACGTCTGCCTTTTTTTATGGTTTAGCCTATCTTCCGAAATTCTCCCGCCAATCGTGGGGGTTAATATCAAGCCCATTGTCTATGTGTTTCATATGCATTCCGCCTCATTCTCCCTTTCTGAACCATCCAACAGGACAGAATTTATTTCCTTCATCAGTTTAAAAACTCAATCGTATCTCCTCTTTAGCCTACACTTCTCCAATGAAAATAATCTCAAATGATCCAGCTTAGCCCAATAACTAAGAAACGGCAGGCTGAATATTATTTTGGTCGCTCGACTCTGTACTTTGTTCAGGGCCTCGATATCTGTGCTAGGTTTGCAAACCAAAACTGGACGCAATATTCCTAGTCCAGCTGTAACAATACCTTGTGCCACCATGGTGTTAATAATGGTGCAGCATTGAAAGCCATTCATATTCTACCTTTAAAGTATATGTGCAAAGTGAAACTGTTAAACTCCACATGGATTCTAAGTATAGCACAAGGAACAAATCATGCTCTTGACCCTGTAACTATAAAAACTAACCAGGCCTGTCTTTGTGTCAATCCCTAAAGAGTCTATCTATGTGCGAGACTTCTCGTTGCACAAAAGCAATGGTTAATGTGAGTGAACATGTCAGATGGCCGCCAGTCAGCCATTAACTATGCTGCTACCTTTCATGTTTCACTTTCATTCTCTTTTAAAAAAGGAATGAGTGCTTCTGTTACAACATTTCCATTGAGCTTTTCTGAAACTGCTCTCTTTTATTTCATCTGAACTAGAATGATGTCTAATCACAGAAAGCCATTACTTAAAGCATAAATAATGTTGAACACAAAAGCCAAGTCACTCAAGGAATAAACTCGACCACAGCCGCCTAGATGAGGGGAGGTGGAGGTAACCCAAGATGTTAACCACCTTTATCGTCAGATCTTGATTCATCTGCCGTGCATTTTCAGCCACTTTTGTCTCTTTTTATGGCACAACCTGATTTCTCTCTCTATCAATTTGAAGGTATCAGGTCCTTACTTTTACTAAAGATTGTCCATCTCAAAAAGATTCAGTGGTCAGGGTTTGCTGCGTCGGCACTCGTCAGGGCACCATGCTCCACCCATTCCCTTCAGTGTGTAGAAAGCCAGGGGTCTGGTGAGCGCAGCGGTGAAAGACGGCAGCCACATGTGATTCATGTTCCCACAAGACTCCTTTGCAGCTGCAACGTTTGTTTCTGGTGCACCCCCCAAGACCTGCAAGGCACATGGTGTCATTGTAGTGCACTGCCAGCCCAGGAACACTAACTGTTGTACTGGCCAAGGTTCAGTTCTGTGCAAAGCTCTGCTCCCAGCCGGTAGATTAGGAATGTTTTCAGAGCACAGGCGGGAGCCTCAGTAAAACAAAAGGCTAAGTTTGCTTAAGTTTTCAAAGTGCCCAGGATGTCAGATAAAGAATATGAGGATTTGATAAACGCAGTTTGAAACTGCTGGTTATGATTCAGGAAATTTCTGTGATTCGATGAGATGAATTCTGACGAAGTCTCCCACACGTTCTGGAGTCAGATCAGGGCTTGAAGTTAATGTTTTATAAAATATAGTGGATGGGAAGGACCTATTTCCCTTAGCAAAGAGGTCAATAACTAAGGGACATAGATTTAATATAATTGGTAGAAGGATTAGAGGGGAGTTGAGGAGAACTTTTTTTTCACCCAGAGGGTGGTGGAGGGTCTGGAACTTGCTGCCTGAAAGGGTGGAAGAGGCAGAAACCCTCATCGCATTTAAAAAGTACTTGGATATACACTTGAAGTGCCGTAACTTACAAGGCTATGGACCAAGAGCTGGAAAGTGGGTTTAGGCACAATAGCTCTTTTATTGCCGGCACAAACACGATGGGCCGAATACTATCCTTCTGTACCGTAAATTTCTATGATTCTATGAAAATCACCCCACTGGTGTGGAACCTTCACTCATCAGTGAGATATCCTGAGAAATCACAGATGCATTTCCCAAACTTTTTTGTATGGAAAATCATGGGGAGCGCTTTCATGATATCCAATACAGGATCCTGCTGGATAAGGCTCCATACTGGGAGTGAACATTTATAAAAGTGGCCGCGATTCCAATCACCCCATGCCTTCTGTGTATAAAATACAAATTGATTTTTGTGTGTGTGTTTGTCAAGGTGAGGAACAGCACTATTTCCCATTCTTTGCATTGTGTGTCAGTACTGAGAATTCTCAGGTCGGAGTTTAATGCACAAGTTAGAGGCATGGTAAATCTACCTCTTTGCTCCAACAATTGTGCTGTGGCTGAGGCTGAGGGGAACACCCTCTGCTGCGCAGGTAATTTCCATTTCCATTTTATTCAAAAGCCATCCATGTGGAAACTGTGTGAATCTGACAACTGAGAAGAATTATCAGCAGTTTTGTGCCACAGATTCACACACAGTGGAAATTTCATCCTACAGCCAGGCCGTAGAGAAGACGGTGATGTCATCAGTATGTGCTCTCATGAACCCAGGAGCTAAAGGTTAAAGTTCTAATCCACTGAGTCATCCAGCCCTTTTTGTCTGTTGGAAGTTGGCAGATAAACAGACAAAATAGTGAACCAACATAATCTTGTTCTCTGAACTCCAGCCTCCTTTCTTCCCTGCATGCACCCTTTGCCCATTCATGAAAATATAGCTCTGTACATCAGTGTGTTTAAACTATAAAATCATCATGTACTGAAGAATGCATGGTTATATGGTCAATAGCTGTAAAGATAAATGCCAGCAATTGAACACAAGAAACTACTTCTGATAATTATTTTGGCGAATGAATTAGATTGAAAAAATATTATTGTGGGGATGCAGTCTTTCAGAAATGGATACAATCCAAAGCTTCATACTGTAGTAAACATCTATTTGTACGGTAAGTAAAACATTTACAGGCTTCTCTTACATAATACTGAACAACTGGAAACTGATGAGGGGAGAGGGAGTTTAGGGGGTGCCAGCCTGTCAGTGTTACTCTGAAGTATCAGCCTGCCAGTATTACTCAGGAAGTATCAGCCTGACAATATTACTCAGGAAGTATCAGCCTGACAGTATTACTCATGGGGTTAACGCCGACATTAAAAGAATGCCAATTGGACAGCCTCTCAAAGATCTCTTCCTCATCTACATACCGCCCCTTAATGATATTATCCACCGATAACTAACTGAAAGGGTGGTGGAAGCAAATTCCACAGGAACTTTCAAAAAGCAATTGGACATGTACTTGAAGAGGACTCATTTGCAGAGTTATAGAGAAAAAGCTGGGGGTATGGGACTAAATTGGACAGCTCTTTCAAAGAGCCGGCACAGGCACGACGGACTGAATGGCCGCTCTCTGTGCTGTAAGATTCTATCATTCTATATAGGGTTAACTTCTACATTTTTGCTGAAGATGTCCAGCTCTACCTCTCCACCATTTCTCTTGATCCCTACATGGCCTCTAATTTGTCAGACGCCTTGTTGAAATCCAGACTTGGATGAGCCACAATTTCTTTTAGATGAACATTGGTAAGACCAAAAGCATTGTCTTCAGCCTCTGCCACAAACTCTGTATCCTTGTGACTGTGTCACCCGTGGTTCAGTTGGTAGCACCCTCACCTCTGAGGCAGAGGCTGTGGGTTAAATCTCACCTCAGACACATGAGCACAAAAATCTAGGCTGTCACTCCAGTGCAGTGCTGAGGGAGTGCTGCACTGTCGGAGGTGCCTTCTTTCGGGTGAGACGTTAAACCGAGGCCCCGTCTGCTCTCCCAGGTGGACATAAAAGATCTCATGGTGCTATTTCATAGAGCAGGGAAGTTATCCACAACCAATATTTATCCCTTAATCAACATCACAAAAAAAAGATTATCACAGTTGTGGGAGCTTGCTATGTGTAAATTGGCTGCCACATTTCCTACATTACAATAGTGACTACACTTCAAAAGTACTTCATTGGCTGTAAAGCGCTTTGGGATGTCCAGTGATCATGAAAAGCACTATATAAATGCAAGTCTTTCTTTTATATGCTATTGGTGTGGCACAGCTGATATAGTAATAATGATATTCTACAGCTGATACAGTTCAGTCAAAACAAGGTAATACAGCTGTTCTTGAATTCAGTACTTTTTCCCCCGATTTTAATCACGACGGTCCGATGATTTTTGGGGGTAAATTTCTGGTGACAAATCACTGGCCTTATTTGCGACGAACCTTCATTTCATCAAGGTTATAAACCATAGAGTAAGGCTTTGTCATCTGACAAGCTTTGGCAACACCATCAAACATTGCTCCACATGAAATACAGTTAATATAAATAGCTGCAGGAACCTTTGTGCAGCAGGGTTCCCTGCTCATTAGTTGTATTTCTTCATGCTGAGCATGCAAGTAAAAACAATGTCTGAATCCTGATGCCAGAAATAAACACAGGCAATTTTCTTGGCAACCTGAATGGATAGGATGTCCTTGATATTTGATCTCCTGTGTATATTCTGTAATGAGATTTGGATTGACTCACCTGGAGATCATGGGCTAGAACCTCCACTTTGTGCTTATATTTCAAAAATGGGCATTATTTCTGGTGTGGGCGTTAAAAAAGGGTTTTCTGATTGCCAGCTTCTCGCCCATTCTCAAAACATCTAGTTTCCACTTTTTAAAATGGTCGTTACCGCGAGCAATATCAAATGAGTGGTAGCGTTAAATTGTTTTGACCTTCTGCCGTAAAGTATGGCCGTCCTTAGCAATGGCATGGCAATGCTCTATTCCCGCGATTCAGGAGGTCAAGAGTCACCATGACATGTGCAGAAGAGGAGACAGAGAAAGAGGGAGCTCAGAGGCACTGAAAGCGTGTGTGGCTATAGTGTGTGTCTGTTTGGCTGTTGTGGGAGGAACGACGGAGATTCACCAGCAGCAAAAAGCCCACTAAGCACCAAGAACATAGTTGCAACCGAGTTTTTGTCCAATAACTAAGATATAACATGGAGGAGGCCCTGGATCCGGTAGCCAGGAACACTGGTGGCAGAGGTCTCCCAGTGGTCCCGGAGCACCGCACTGCACCCCAAGGTGACGCACCCCCATTGCCAACCACACATGAGAGCCAGTAGTAATATCTTGCTTATGGCTCGGAGCACGCTCCCACCTCGGGACTGTCCTCTTCCGTATCTGTCCAAGCAGCGTTTCAGCCGTCACCCCCACGCCACCCCCAATGAAGCATTGTCTGAGGACCTCCTCAGCCAGGCTGCTTGGAGTCAGGAGGGAAAGGGGAAGGGGTAGAGGTGGGGAGGAGAAGCGGGGGGGGGGGGGGTGGGCAGGGTGGGTGGCGGGGGAAAGAGTTGGTTTGTACACCTTGTAGCACATTGGCTCAGATAGCTGCACCATTACACGCTGGTGATTCCTTAACATCAAAGGGTATAATCACACTTAAGTTCAATCAACTTAAACTTTAACTGTCACCAAGGTGATGCCCACCATTGATGTATGACCTGCATACCAGCAGTATGTCAGCCTTGTAAATAACACCAACGTTCTTTCAGGCAAAGCGATCATTGATGAGCTCCTGACGTAAGGCTCTTGCAGCTATCATACCACCATGGGTCCTTTCATGCGGGCTACAGGGGGGTGGGGGCATTGCTTCAGCGTCAGTCTGATTGTCTGGGCCAATGTCAGCATCCGCCTCCTCATCCTCCTCTTCCTCTCTCTGGTAAGGTGGACTGTCAGACTCAACAGGCAATTCTTGTCCCCTCCTGATAGCCAAGTTGTGTAGCATGGAGCACACCACCATGAATTGAGCTACCTGCTCTGGGTGGTATTGGAGTTCGCCTCCTGAGTGGTCCAGGCATCTAAAGCGTTGCTTCAGCACTCCAATGGTTTTCTTCACGATATTGCAAGTTGCTCTGTGGCTCTCGTTGTATCCCCTCTCGGCCTCGGTGTGGATGTCACGCAGGGGGGTCATCATCCAGGTGGCGAGGCCATATCCCTTATTCCCAAACATCCAGCATTGACCTTGTGGTTCATTGTTAAACAAGTCAGATACAGTGCTCTTACACAGGATGTGAGCATCATGGATGCTGCCCGGAAATTGAGCATTCACTGCCAGTATAATTTGCTGGTGGTCGACAACCAGTTGGACATTCAGGGAGTGGAATCCCTTGTGGTTCCTGAAAACGTCAACATCCTGAAAAGGTGTCCACATCGCGATGTGCATACAGTCTATTGCTCCCTGCACCTTGGGGAAGTTTGCAATTTTGGAGAATACTAGAGCCCTCTCACTCTATGCCTCCCTGCTCATAGGCTTCAGTGACCTGTCTAATGCAGCAATGTGTGGTATGCTGAGAAAGTCCACAAATGTCGGCAGCTATGGCCTGAAAAGAGGCGTAGAATGACAGTGCCGCGGTGACTTTGACCTTGATGGACAGTGCAGTACTGATGGTGCTGGCAGGCTGCAGATCTGCCCTTATCAGCTGGCATACCTCAGTGATAACCTCTTTGTGGAAGCGCAATCTCCGAAGGCAGGTGGTGTCGGGCAAGTTGAGGTAAGAATGCTTCTCCCTGTACTTGTGAGGGGTGTAACATCTGGTCCTCCTCATCTGTCTGTCACTTCTTACATTGGGCACATAGAAACATAGAAACATAGAAACATAGAAAATAGGTGCAGGAGTAGGCCATTCGGCCCTTCTAGCCTGCACCGCCATTCAATGAGTTCATGGCTGAACATTCAACTTCAGTACCCCATTCCTGCTTTCTCGCCATACCCCTTGATCCCCCTAGTAGTAAGGACCTCATCTAACTCCTTTTTGAATATATTTAGTGAATTGGCCTCAACAACTTTCTGTGGTAGAGAATTCCACAGGTTCACCACTCTCTGGGTGAAGAAGTTCCTCCGCATCTCGGTCCTAAATGGCTTACCCCTTATCCTTAGACTGTGACCTCTGGTTCTGGATTTCCCCAACATTGGGAACATTCTTCCTGCATCTAACCTGTCCAAACCCGTCAGAATTTTAAATGTTTCTATGAGGTCCCCTCTCATTCTTCTGAACTCCAGTGAATACAAGTCCAGTTGATCCAGTCTTTCTTGATAGGTCAGTCCCGCCATCCCGGGAATCAGTCTGGTGAACCTTCGCTGCACTCCCTCAATAGCAAGAATGTCCTTCCTCAGGTTAGGAGACCAAAACTGTACACAATACTCCAGGTGTGGCCTCACCAATGCCCTGTACAACTGTAGCAACACCTCCCTGCCCCTGTACTCAAATCCCCTTGCTATGAAGGCCAACATGCCATTTGCTTTCTTAACCGCCTGCTGCACCTGCATGCCAACCTTCAATGACTGATGTACCATGACACCCAGGTCTCTTTGCACCTCCCCTTTTTCTAATCTGTCACCATTCAGATAATAGTCTGTCTCTCTGTTTTTACCACCAAAGTGGATAACCTCACATTTATCCACATTATACTTCATCTGCCATGCATTTGCCCACTCACCTAACCTATCCAAGTCGCTCTGCAGCCTCACAGCATTCTCCTCGCAGCTCACACTGCCACCCAACTTAGTGTCATCCGCAAATTTGGAGATACTACATTTAATCCCCTCATCTAAATCATTAATGTACAGTGTAAACAGCTGGGGCCCCAGCACAGAACCTTGCGGTACCCCACTAGTCACTGCCTGCCATTCTGAAAAGTACCCATTTACTCCTACTCTTTGCTTCCTGTCTGACAACCAGTTCTCAATCCATGTCAGTACACTACCCCCAATCCCATGTGCTCTAACTTTGCACATCAATCTCTTGTGCAGTGGAGCATTCCTTCGGCGATGTCGAGTCTGCTGCATGTAATTGGTCACCAAGAGAGGGTGAGAAAGGACAGGCCCCATTGCAGTAGCTTTCTGTTTTCCATCAATTGCTCTCGACGAACACAACTCTTCAATTCCAATCGGTCACAGTATGGTCAAGATGTTTTTAAGAGATGTTCACATCAACTCCAACGACCTACAGAGTACATCTGAGCTCCACCAATGTTGAAGCACAGCAGCCTTTTAAAGGATGTGATATGTGATCCAGAACATGGCGTCCATAACTTTTTGTGGCCGTTTTTTTGGGCGAACGATATTGTGGGCGCTATGTGTGCGAGGTGATGAAATTGATGATGGGCGATCTCCATGGCCGCTAATTTGGGTAAATACGCTCTTTATGACAAAAAATAGTGGGCGGGGTTTAATATTGAATCTTGGCGTTAATTCCGTGTGGAAAGTAATGCCGGGAGATATTATGTGCGTTGAATTTGCCCATTCTGCTGATTCCGCTGAAAAAAAGTGGACAGGTGGTAATATTTTTTCTCGGCATTAAGCACATGGGGAAAGTAACACCCAGCGATAAGTTTCCAAAAAATGCCCGCCAGTTTCCATTTTGTGCCAAAATGGGCGATATATGGGCATTATACGTCATTTCAGCGGTAAAATAGGCATTAAGTGGGCGTTGCACAGGCAAAAAAAAGGAGGTTCTAGCCCCATATTCCTTGCCTTGTTATTATTTTCAAATGGTTATGGGCCATGTTAATATTCAAGGCCATCGATTCGTTACTGACCTATCAGAAGCAAACTCGCCATGATTGATACCTTCGGGATTAAATCCATTTCTTTTCCATTTTGCTTTGTGACACAGTGTGATAGAGCTGCACCAACATACCCTCAATCTTATTACAAAATTCTGGTATGTTGAGACATAAAGCTCTGTATGTTTTTTATCCTTAGGTCACAGGGTTACGTTTGATAGTGTCTTTTGTGCTCTCAAATCCGGGACTCTTTCATCTGGAAACATCCGTGGTTCGGCATTAGTTGGGCCTGCAGGAAAGGGACGTTTATTAAAAAAAAGTTTGGATCGGCTGCAATGGCTGATCAGTCAGTGTATTCAGCGATCGGCTGGGAGCATCTGTCAGTCAGTGAGTGCGTGCACGGGTGCTGAGGGAGCTGTCCACAGGCATGCCGTGGCACTCACACATACAGGAGCTGGCACTGGTAAACGAGACCTCCCGTGGTTCAGGAAAGTCTCTGTTTCAGCACTGGTCAGGTCCCTAGGTGCCAGACTGGAGAGGTACAACTGTATACTGCACCAGCTGCTCATGATGCAGTCCCCTCTACGTTGAGGAGACCAAACACAGATTGGGTGGTCACTTTGCGGAACATCTCCTTTCAGTCTGCAAGCGTGAACCTGAGCTGCCGATCGCTTGTATTTTAATTCTCTATCCCACTCTGACCTCTCTGTCCTCGGCCTTCGACACTGTTCCAATGAATCTTAACGGAAGCTCGAGGACTAGTGCCTCGTCTTTCTATTAGGCACATCCTTCCAGACTCAACATTGAGTTCATAACTTCAGATCCTAACCACTGCTCTTAGTTTTTTCAAATAGCAGGTGCTAGTAATAGTTCTGCTGTCACCATTCACGGCTTTTCCCATTTATTCTTTCCTTCCCCCTCCTCACCCCTTTCCCTGCCTCTGTACGTGTTTAACAACTGTTACGTCTCTCACTTCTTCCAGTTCTGACAAAAGGTCATCGACCTGAAACATTAACTCTGTTTTTCTCTCCACCGATGCTGCCTGACCTGCTGAGTCTTTCCAGCATTTTCCGTTTTTATTTCAGATTTCCAGCATCCGCAGTATTTTGCATTTGTTTAAATATTGTTACTTGCTTACTCAGCTGAAGAAATACAACAACTCAGTGGGGATCCCTGCTGCACAAAGCTTCCTGTGGCTGTTTGTACGAACTGTTGCATGTTGAGCAATGTTTGATGGTGTTGCCAACAGCCTGGAGGCCTGTTCATCACAAATGAGGCCAATGCTTCATTACACAAAATCTCAAATGAGTTAATATCTACAGGAGAGGATGTTGGTGGGAAACATGGGAAAACAAAAAAATGGAGTTGACAGTGAAGATAGTGGAATTTATTTTGTTGAGGGCGCGATTAAAAAAATGTTCTCCTTTCTTGGGTTTTCCTATAAATGTCCTTGCCCATAGAATCAAGCGTGTAATCTACTCCCAGGATTCTACTAAATGCTCATTTGAGTGTGTAATATTAGCCTAAATAACTCTTCCTTTCTGCTCTCCTGCCTTCCCAAGAAAAATGGTTGCGATCAGGAACTCAATCTCAATTGTGGGTGCAGTCACAACTCTTCGAGTGAGGCTGAAACTATTTGCCAACTGCATTCCCGAGAGCCGTGTATCTCATACTGGACCCCATGGGGGTCCGTAGAAACTTTCCAGGGGGTCTACGACTGAAGGTCATTTGAAGCCTGCTGCTCTTTATAAAACCAATACCCTGATTCAGCTGTTGTGAAATATTCTCAACGGCTGGGCCCGCCTCCTCACAGAGGCCCACAGCTCTCACTCACTGTGTAACGAGTGCTCCCTGCCAGTCGTGTCGATTCCTCTCCCTGGCACCACGACCCTGTGCCATCCTCCTGACACGTGATCAGAGCACCTCTGGGGCCCATCACACACGTGCCTGAACGTGTTCATGCAAACACGTACAACCCCACAGTGCAGCTGTTACAGAACATGCCAGTGGGACAGTATGGTGGTGAGTCATGCTTCCAGCAGCATCCCAGCCTGTGCACAGGTGCTCGTGTCCTCACTCACCTTGGCCAGCCTGCTGACGGCTTTAAAAATTGTCCAGCACTAAGTGGCTAATAGTGGCCATCTGTTGCTGCAAAGTACCAAGAATTGGTGTGAGAAGCAGGCACATCCATCTGGCTGATATCTGTAAGTAATACAGGTGCAACGTTTGATATCCGGCAACCTCAGGAACGAGACTGTGCCGGTTTTCAGATTTTTTCGGATTTCAGACCTCGCTGTTTGCGCTCCTTGCCACCCGCCAATCCCCCAATCCTCGCCGCCCGCTGATTGCCGCCGCTCCTCCGCTCCTCGCTGATTCGCGCTGCCTGCGGCCACCCGCTGCTGCGTTTTTTACTGATTTTTGCCGGATTCATCGTCCCTTTCCTCCCAATGTCACCATCTTGGCCGCCTCAAAAATGTCTGGTTTTCGGAAAATTTGGATTTTCGGACAGCGGGATTTGGGACATTGTACCTGCACCCCGATTGGGGCCGGTAGCCCTCAAAGGAAGTGAAGCGCAATCTCGGAGGGGCAGGTCCCTGGGCGCTATTTGGTCAAGTACTGCAGCACTACGCGAAGGCTCCGTAAGTGCTGATGCACTTCAATGCCCCTCCTCTTCGTTTAAAGGGGAGGGCCACTGCACACTTTGCAAGGACACTGATTGCCTCCATTAGACCACCAGGGCAGCGTTGGACCACGCCTGCAGCCCGGCACCCAAAACAGAGTGCTGGGCTGCACGATGGCGGCCTGGACCATGCGAAAGAACAGGTAATGCAGCCAACTGGAGAGTCGGCAAAACATCTCAGATGGCAGCACGGGGCCCGGGACCCCCCCTTTAACTTCCACCCCGCGAGTGGATGTCGGCCACCTTCTCAACCCGCAAAACTGGCATTGAAATCCACTCGCGCCAGTCTCACGGACTGCGAGGCAATTTCCCCCAGGGGACGGAAGAGGGTTGGCGCGCGGTGATGAGGAATCACTGCGCACAGCGATGCTGTGATTGCCGGTTGCGCACCAGCCTGGGGTGTTACCATGGCAGTGCCTCTGCAAACTCCTGAGCAATTTCCCGGGAGCCAGTAATGCCCGCCGCCCCCCCCCCCCACCCCCAATCCGGGTGAAAGATCTCTTGCCCCGTAGCGCTAGCGGGCCTCTAAAAAAAGGGGTAATTTCCCCCCCCCTTTTCTTAAAAGCATTATTAAAACACCCCTTACTTGCAGCACTTTCATATTATGCGTATTGTCTAGTATTATACTTCAGGCGGCACTGTGATTACTAATCCAATTGAAAAGGGGCCCTTCAACCAATAAAGTTTGAGAACTGCTGTCTGAGAGAATGCTTATTGCAGTTAGAATGAATTGTATAAGGAATGCCAGAACTGACTTCAATGAATGAACCAATTGATAAGAAATGATACTTGACGACTGAAAATGCAATTTCTCTCCATTAAAATATCATTGATTGGAAAGGGCTATATAATTGTCTCAATTGAATATTATTATGATTCATTTTGACCTTTTTAATTTAAATGGGAGACATTTAATACTGTAACATAATGCTGGAGTGCTTGGCCATTCCAGACCGACACATCTTGATCAATAGCAGCTTCCATATCCAATTACATCTGAAGATATACTTACACCCGATTTGCCTATATTTCATCCAGGTCAATGCAGTAAAGCCCACATTAAAGTGAAAATTCTTTGTTTGTCTCACTGTACAGCACATTTCACTGTGTTGTAGGGTATTAAGGTACAAGTCCACTGCTATGTTCAGCTGTGATTATTCACAGCCTGCAACCAGGCGAGCATGGGGAATGTAAAGCAGGAGTGAGGTACTCCCACAGGGCAGGAATAGGAAATTAGACAGAGTGAACATGGGCAGTGCCCATTGGATGAAGCAAGAATGCGCTTATCAACGGCTGAGGATCTGGTTGCTTTTTCGGTCAGAGGCGATGCACGTGGATATAATACAATTCTTGTGTGGAAATGGGGCCAATTCTGCAGTGTGAAGCTGTGACACAGGCACAGGGGATTGGTGAATTGGTAGAGCATACCCTGAGCCCAGTTCCTACCGGAAATGCAATGTTGCGGGCTGCTGTACTTTGCGTGCTTTTACCCACTTCACGCTTTAGCTTGATTAAGGCCCCAATTCTGATGCAATATTTAATTGAACACCTGGCACAATTCTGTGGGATTTGGCCCATTTGCTCATTGGTCCTTCAGTGCACATTTAGAATGGATGCACAAGAAGCATCATGGGTGGTGGAGCTCTCAAAGGGGAGCAAATATGTGTGTGTGTTTTGTCATATTTACAGTTCCTTTTTATTAATGTGTTGTTTTAATTGACTTTTTATAAATTATTCTGAAATCTTTCATGTTTTAGGTAACATTTTTGTGACCTTCTTAAAATCTTACTGTAAGTTTGCTTTCAAAGTGGCTCAAATACAATATTTCAAGGGTGAGGTGGTATAAGACGGAAGGGAGTATGCCAGGGAGATCAGCATGCCATATCTCCACACCTTCTGTCAAAGACAGAAGACAACCGTCCCAGCTTCCTTAGGATTAGCAGGCGGTCGGTTGTAAAGTTTTACCATAAGGACGTCTGCAATCAAATTGCAAGATAGGAAAGTAATTGCTAGTGGCTGGCAAAAAGTCTTCATGGCCCTCAATTATTATTGCCTCAGGCTCATTCCCCGTTTCGTGCTGCAAAATCAACGAATGGATAAAGTTATAATTCAAAGAAAATGCTGCTGATTCTGGGGTCATGGGACAGCAGCAATGGGTTTGCTTTGCCTCACATCTACTGGTGCACTGCTCACACACGTTTCAAACAAGTGACTGACACATCAGTCAGCATGGTTAGCACTCTCAGTTCCTTTCCAACTGACATGTATGACATGTCTGCCAATGCTACGGCACTGGGCAGACCCTGCGGTAGCCCCAACACAGGAGGTCATTGGTGGCTCACGGTGAAGCCCATCCAGCATATCTGTAAGTCACCATGTTTATGTTACAATGGTTTGATATGTGAAGCCCTTGAAAGATATGAGTATGAAAAGGAGTTCAGTTGTAAGTCGCAATGTAAATGTGTGGCCTACTAAGGTATGGGTTTCCCTGAGGTGCAATAAAAGACCTGTAGGTCTATGTGAGGTCTTGGTTAGGGTGAACAGTAAATGTGGAACTGGTTGACAGGAAACTTTATCATGGCAGCAATTTGGCCAACTATGTGGTACGTAATATATTAGGTAGTCTTACCTTGCTAGGTTCCTTAAGTATCTGTGCAGTTAGTGTGCATGGCATCGAGTCTGACTGACCTCTCTGGCTGAGTATGGTGGACTACCAACTTGTGCAGACGATACGTTGGAGTGCTAAACAAGTCAAACTCACTTTACATGCATTTATTTGGCAGAACATGCACTGCACCAATCATGGCGCAGGACTGGGGGCTGGGCTGCTCTACCACTGCCTCTGTGTAATGTGCTGGCATTAGGTTTGTCTTCCCTTGCATTTTGCCGAACATTTTCTTCCTCTCCGTAGAGCCTTTGGAAATGCTAGAAATATTTAAAAACAATTTTCAACCCTTCTGACGACTGAAGAAATGTTTGCAACCTGTATCTATGTGGCCACTTGCCCTTCAGTGGCTGCAGTCTTTCAGTTCTCTAGAAATTCACCTACCTCCAACACTTCACTCCAGTTGCCCGGGACAGCAATGTCCTGATTTTGACCTGATGTCGTTAACTGTGGCGAGGACCAGTCAGTGCACGAGCATCAAGTGGGGAAGAGCAGTGTCAGCTTTTCTCTGGACTCTGACACTAGAATCAGCACCATTTTCCTTTAATTATAAATGTATCCATCACGTAACCTTGAGCAGCCTGTAATAAATTGAAAGTAGTACAAGTAGATCTCTGCTGCAACTGGAAGGAGTGTTTGGGGCCCTGGATGGTGGGAAGAGCGCAGGTGAAAGGGCCTGTCTTGCATTTCCTGCGCTTGCATGGCAAGGTGCTGTGGGAAGTGGCGTGAGTTTTTGTTCACTCACGAGATGTGGTCATCGCTGGCAAGGCCGGCATTTATTGCCCATCTCTAACTGCCCTTGAGAAAGTGATGGCCTTCTTGAATCGCTGCAGTCCATGTGGTGAACGTAATCCCACAGTGCTGGCTTTGTCGTAGAAGTTTGGTACAAATGGCTGGCTTGCTAGGCCATTTCAGAGGGCAGTTAAGTCAACACCACATTGCTGTTGTCTGGAGTCACATATAGGCCAGACCGGGTAAGGATGGCAGTTTTCCTTACCTGAACAACTTTAATGAACCAGTTGGGTTTTTACAACACTCCGGTAGTTTTATGGGGCTCAATTTTCCCCGAGCCCGTTTTCTAGTGTACTTAGCCGAGTTGCGTCGCTTCAGTATGTCAGGAGATGCTCCAGAAAAAAATCTTCCTACTTTCACCGCTGTTTGGCCTCTTCTCTGCAGCCGCGCAGCGTGGCCAGTCACCTCGGGGGAGGTGGAGCCTGCGTTCTGCGCTGGAAAATGTGCCTGGACATCTGCGCATGCACGGTGGAAAAGAGTGATGGCCGCGCATGCGCAGTAATGCTCTGAGTTGGCAATTGGCCATTTTTAAACAGCTACTTGTGTCTGCGTGCCTTCCGTGTTGTAATGCTCATGATTCTAAGGCCCTGTCTGATTGCGAATATCTAAGTTCCGGGGCTTGAATGTGAAGCAGTCAGCCTGATACTGGCTGTGTCCTTCGCTACAGATATGAAGAGTCCTCACATGAAGTGCAGTCTTCAGGGCCAGTTCCACGTCACCTTTGAACGTGGAGTGGCCTCTGTTTGCTGTGCGGTAAGCCAGGGCGGTCATACTGACCAGGGCTGCACTGAACAAATCTCAGCCATGCACCCGAGTCTTATCCAGTCTGCCTCTGAGCTGAGAGCAGTCTCTCGGTGCTGGGCGCAACATTGCTGCAGACATGCAAGGAAACCAGACTTCAAAAGCAACTGACAGTATTTTATTCTGAAGATTCTTAATCAGAGTTTTTAAGAATAAGGCGGTGCCATATCGAAGAATGCCGATTCTGATCGTCTGGAGATCCAAATTGGTGCTGTTGCTTTGAATTGTGATCAGTCTGGTGCTGCATGTCCTGATAGCTCTGCTGCCTACACTGGAGCTGAGTGTGCAGGGAAGGTGTGACCGCCACACACAGGCTGCAGATCACAGAGTTCCTCTTCTCCCAAACCAGCCTCCCTGTTGAATTGCAGCCTCTCCGTTGAATTGCAGCTGCTCTGTGGCCCCCGATGCCGGCCACTTCGCTCCCTCCCGCCCCAAGCCCAGGCCGAGTGGCCTCCTGCACCGGCCCGCTGCCTCCCCGGGCCAAGTGCAGAAAGGTGAATTGGAATTTGATGCTGAAGGTAGGACTTCAATTTTTTATTTCTTATAGAATTACAGTAATGATTATTTCTTGATTATTTTAATTGTGCGAAGGAAGGATGCTTTTGCAAGTCAGGTGTTTCTATTGAATGGATTTTATTTTTCAATGTCTCGTTAGTAGTTTTTGTTTGCAAATGCATCCTGCAATGATTTATTTAACATTGCTAAGACTTGGTTGGTTCAGGTCCAGGTCCTCTCCACGTCCCGCCCCATCCCAGGGCGATTGGCTTCTGATGTACTTACCTGCATCGATTTCTTTAACGCTCTGCAAGGAAGGGTTTTCTCGAATGGCCACATACACTGGCCTAAGTAGAAATGGAGTAACTATTAGCTGGTCAAAGTTGCCTAAATGGCCAGAACTGGCGTAGGTGGCTGGTAACACCCCCTTTTGAGAAAAAAAAACTAACCTAAAAAAAACATAACTAAGGTGCAAATTGATTGGGGAAACTGGGGATTTTTAAGTTAGGCCAGAAAAAGCAGCCTACTCCCAAAAAAACGGAGCAAATACTGGGGAAAATTGAGCCCAATGTCACCATTACTGATATTAGCATTTATTCCAGATTTATTGAATTAACAATTTAAATTCCACAACTGGCATGGTGGGATTTGAACTCATGTCTCCAGATTATTAGGATGTGATTGCACTAGAAATGGTGCAGAGGAGATTTACGAGGATGTTACCAGGACTGGAAAACTTTAGCTGTGAAGAAAGATTGTATAGGCTGGGGTTGATTTCCTTGGAACAGAGGAGGCTGAGGGGAGATTGAATTGAGGTGTATAAAATTATGAAGGGCCGAGATAGAGTGGATAGGAAGGACCTAATTCCCTTAGCAGAGGGGTCAATAACCAGGGGGCATAGATTTAAAGTAGTTGGTGGAAGAATTAGAGTGGAAATGAGGAAGAATTTCTTCACCCAGAGGGTGGTGGGGGTCTGGAACTCACTGCCTGAAAGGGTGGTAGAGGCAGAAACCCTCATCGCATTTAAAAGGTACTTGGATGTGCACTTAAAGAGCCGTAATCTACAGGGCTATGGACCTAGTGCTGGAAGATGGGATTAGGCTAGGTAACTCTTTTTAGATCGGCACAGACACGACGGGCCGAATGGCCGCCTTCATTTTCATAATTTTCTATGATTCTATGATTAGTCCAGGCCTCTGGATTACTAGACCAGTAATATAACCACTATGCTACCATACGCATTGTTGGGGGTGATGGGAGAGTGGACCAGGGTGTAGCGGAGGTGGGAAGGGAAGTGGTGAAAGGGCAGATGTTTCACCTCCAGTGGGAAGGGAGGAGATGAATGTAAAATCATTGACTGAGTACTGATGCCAAAAATAAACACAGGCAGTTTTCTTGTCCACCAGAATCGATATGAGGTCCTTGGTATTTGATCTCCTGCGTACATTCTGTAATGACATTTTGGATTAACTAACCTGGAGGTTATATTCCATAGCTTGGTATTATTTTCAAATGGTTAGGGGCCATGTTAATATTCAAGGCCACTGATTGCTTAATTCAAATTCAGATGGAGGGCGAGAATGTTGGATCTCAAACCAACGTACTAAGCTTAAATAAAGGAGACTATGAAGATATGAGGGCAGAGTTGGGTAAAGTGGACTGGGAAAATAGATTAAAGTGTAAGACGGTTGATAAACAGTGGTGTACATTTAAGGAGATATTTCACAACTCTCAAGAAAAATGTATTCCAGTGAAGAGGAAAGGGTGTAAAAGAAAGGATAGCCATCTGTGGCTAATTAAAGAAATAAAGGACGGTATCCAATTAAAATCAAGGGCATACAATGTGGCCAAAACTAGTGGGACGACAGAAGATTGGGAAGCTTTTAAAAGCCAGCAAAGAATGACTAAAAAAATTATTAAGAAAGGGAAGATAGACTATGAAAGCAAACTATAAATATAAAATATAAAAACAGATAGCAAGAGTTTCTACAGGGATCTAAAAATGAAAAAGAGTGGCTAAAGTAAATGTCGGTCCCTTAGAGGACGAGACCAGGAATTAGTAATGGGGAACATGGAGATGGCAGAAACTCTGAACAAATATTTTGTATCAGTCTTTATGGTAGAGGACATTAACAATATTTCGACAGTGGATAGTCAAGGGGCGAAAGGGGGGAAGGAACTTAACACAATCACAATCACTAAGACGGTGGTACTCAGTAAGATAATGGGACTAAAGGCAGATAAATCCCCTGGACCTGATGGCTTAAATCCTAGGGTCTTAAGAGAAGTAGCGGCAGGGATTGTGGATGCCTTGGTTGTAATTTACCAAAATTCCCTGGATTCTGGGGAGGTCCCAGCAGACTCAAAAAATGCAAATGTAATGCCCCTATTTAAAAAAGGAGGCAGACAAAAAGCAGGAAACTATAGACCAGTTAGACTAACATCTGTGGTTGGGAAAATGTTGGAGTCCATTATTAAAGAAGCAGTAGCAGGACATTTGGAAAAGCATAATTCAGTCAGACAAAGTCAGAATGGGGAATGAAGGGGAAGTCATGTTTGACAAATTTGCTGGAATTCTTTGAGGATGTATGAACAGGGTGGATAAAGGGGAACCAGTGGATGTATGTATTTGGACTTCCAGAAGGCATTTGACAAGGTGCCACATAAAAGGTTACTGCACAAGATAAAAGTTCACGGTGTTGGGGGTAATATATTAGCATGGATAGAGCATTGGCTAAATAACAGAAAACAGAGAGTCAGGATAAATGGTTCATTCTTGGGTTGGCAATCAGTAACTAGTGGGGTGCCGCAGGGATCATTGCTGGGACCCCAACTATTTACAATCTATATTAATGACTTGGATGAAGGGACCAAGTGTAACGTAGCCAAGTTTGCTGATGATACAAAGATGGGAGGAAAAGCAATGTGTGAGGAGGACACAAAAAATCTGCAAAAGGTCATAGTCAGGCTAAGTGTATGGGTAAAAATTTGGCAGATGGAGTATAATGTTGGAAAGTGTGAGGTCATGCACTTTGGCAGAAAAAAATCAAAGAGCAAGTTATTATTTAAATGGAGAAAAATTGCAAAGTGCTGCAGTACAGTGGGACCTGGGAGTCCTGGTGCATGAAACACAAAAGGTTAGTATGCAGGTACAAAAGTGATCAGGAAGGCCAATGGAATCTTGGCCTTTATTGCAAAGGGGATGGAGTATAAAAGCAGGGAAGTCTTGCTACGGTTATACAGGGTATTGGTGAGGCCACACCTGGAATACTGCATACAGTTTTGGTTTCCAAATTTAAGAAAGGATATACTTGCTTTGGAGGCAGTTCAGAGAAGGTTCACTAGGTTGATTCCGGGGATGAGGGGGGTTGACTTATGAGGAAAGGTTGAGTAGGTTGGGCCTCTATTCATTGGAATTCAGAAGAATGAGAGGTGATCTTATCGAAACATATAAGATTATGAGCGGCTTGACAAGATGGATGCAGAGAGAATGTTTCCACTGATAGCGGAGACTAGATCTAAGGGGGACAATCTTAAAATAAGGAACCACCCATTTAAAACTGAGATGAGGAGGAATTTCTTCTTTGAGGGTTGTAACTCTGTGGAATTTGCTGCCTCAGAGCTGTGGAAGCTGGGTCATTGAATAAATTTAAGACACAAATAGACAGTTTCTTAACCGATAAGGGAATAAGGGGTTATGGGGAGCGAGCCGGGAGGTGGAGCTGAGTCCGTGATCAGATCAGCCATGATCGTATTAAATGGCGGAGCAACTCGAGGGGCCATATGGCCTGCTCCTGCTCCTATTTTTTAAGTTCTTATGTTTACTGACCTATCAGGAGGGAAATGGCCATGAATGATTCCACCTGGATTAAATCTTGTTGTCCTTGTTGCTGAGTGACAAGCACTGATTGAACTGGACTAGCAGAACCTGAATGTTATAGTTCCCATTTATGTTATGTTGAGACATAAAGCACTGTATGTTTTTACCCTTAGGCACTTGGGTTACATTTTCTTTGTGCAGTTGTAATCTTACCTCTACTTTCTTCAAAATTACTTGTGTGGAAGAATTTGCAATAAAAGTAAAATATTTCTGCACCTGAACTTTATTATATCCTTCCTTCGTTTGATTCCCACACATCATTGGTAACTGAAAAAGCTGCCATGTAACCCGCCCTCCTATATGGCTCAGAGACGTGGACCATGTACAGTAGGCACCTCAAAGCGCTGGAGAAGTACTACCAGCGCGGCCTCCTCAAAGATCCTGCAAATCCACTGGGAGGATAGACGCACCAACGCCAGTGTTCTCGATCAGGCCAGTGTCCCCAGCATCGAAGCACTGACCACACTCGACCAGCTCCGTTGGGTGGGCCATAGAAACATAGAAAATAGGTGCAGGAGTAGGCCATTTGGCCCTTCGAGCCTGCATCATCATTCAATAAGATCATGGCTGATCATTCACCTCAGTATCCCTTTCTTGCTTTCTCTCCATACCCCTTGATCCCTTTAGTGGTAAGGCCATATCTAACTACCCCTTGAATATATCTAATGAACTGGCACCAACAGGTTAACAACTCTCTCAGTGAAGAAGTTTCTCCTCATCTCAGTCCTAAATGGCTTACCCTTTATCCTAAGACTATGTCCCCTGGTTCTGGACTTCCCCCATATCGTCTGCATGCCTGACACGAGACTCACAAAACAAACGCTCTACTTGAAACTCCTACACGGCAAGCGAGCCCCAAGTGGGCAGGGGAAATGTTTCAAGGACACCCTCTAAGCCTCCTTGAGAAAGGGAGTAGGGGTGGGGGGAGCGGTGGCAGCAGATCCAGTCAGTGGGGTGTGGTGGATACAGCGGGGGCAGAGGTCCTTTGTGGCTCTTTTGGCAGCAGTAGTGGGGCACTAACTTTTCGGGAGAGTGGGCTTCAGCTTGCTTCAACGTCTCTGATTGCCCTGGCAACTTTAGCTTTTTGCGCATGCCCAGAGAGTTTTTAGCGCAGACTTGAAGCTCTGCCTCCCAGACTAACTTCGGAGAGCGCTGTGCCAAATTAAAATATTTCTTTGGCTAAAGTCCCGATATATTTTCCTGCCTCAAACGTAAACAAAAAAATCATACGTTAAAATGCGCGGGCGCCAAAAATCCAGCAAGTGGAAAATAAAGGCCCCAGCATGGTAAGACTATCCAATATATCATGTACCACATAGTAGGCCAAATTGATGCCATGATAAAGTTTCCTGTCAAGCAGTTCCACATTTACTGTTCACCCTAACCAAGACCTCACATATACCTACAGGTCTTTTATTGACCTCAGGGAAACCCATATCTTAGTAGGCCACATATTTAGGCTATGTCTTACAACTCAAATCCTTTTCACACTCATATCTTCCAAGGGCTTCACATATCAAACCATTGTAACATAAAGATGGTGACTTACGGACACGCTGGATGGGCTTCACCGTGAGTCACCAATGACCTTCTGTGTTGGGGCTACCGCAGGGTGTGCCTAGTGCCGTAGCATTGGCAGACATGTCACATGTCAGTATGAAAGGAACTGAAAGTGCTGATCATGCTGACTGATGTGTCAGTCACTTGTTTGAGACGTGTGTGAGCAGTGCACCAGTAGATGTGAGGCAAAACAGACTCACTGCTACTGTCCCCGATAATCAGCACCATTTTCTTTGAATTATAACTTTATCCATTCGTTGATTTTGCAGTGCTAAACTGGGAATGAGCCTCAGGCATAACAGTTGAGGGCCATAAAGACTTTTTGCCAGCCACTAGCAATTCCTTTCCAATCTCGCAATTTGATTGCAGACGTCCTTATGGTAAAACTTTACAACCAGCCGCCTGCTAATCCTAAGGAAGCTGGGGCGGTTATCTTCTGTCTTTGACAGAAGGTGTGGAGATATGGCCTGCTGATCTCCCTGGCATACTCCCTTCCGTCTTATACCACCACAACCTTGAAATATCGTATTTGAGCCACTTTAAAAGCAAACTTACCATAACAATTTTAAAAAGGCCACAAAAATGTTACCTAAAACATGAAAGATTTCAGAAAAATGTTTTGAGTCAATTAAAACAACACATTAATAAAAAGGAACTGTAAACATGACAAAAAACACACACATATTTGCTCCCCTTTAAGAGCTCCACCACCCATAATGCTTCGTGTGCATCCATTCCAAATGTGCACTGAAGGACCAATGAGCAAATGGGCCAAATCCCACAGAATTGTACCAGGTGTTCAATTAAATATTGCATCAAAATTGGGGCCTTAATCAAGCTAAAGCATGAAGTGGGTAAAAGCACGCAAAGTACAGCAGCCCGCAACATTGCATTCCCGGTAGGAACTGGGCTCAGGGTGTGCTCCACCAATTCACCAATCCCCTGTGCCTGTGTCACAGCTTCACACTGCAGAATTGGTCCCATTTCCACACAAGAATTGTATTACGATCCCCTTATATTCACATGCATCACCACTGACCGGAAAAGCAACCGGATCCTCAGCCGTTGATAAGCGCATTCTTGATTCATCTAACGGGCACTGCCCGTATTCATTCTGTCTAATTTCCTATTCCTGCCCTGTGGGAGTACCTCACTCCTGCTTTACATTCCCCATGCTCGCCTGGTTGCAGGCTGTGAATAATCACGGCTGAACATAGCAGTGGACTTGTACCTTAATACCCTGCAACACAGTGAAATGTGCTGTACAGTGAGACAAACAAAGAATTTTCACTTTAATGTGGGCTTTACTGCATTGACCTGGATGAAATATAGGCAAATCGGGTGTAAGTATATCTTCAGATGTAATTGGATAGGGAAGCTGCTATTGATCAAGATGTGTCGGTCTGGAATGGCCAAGCACTCCAGCATTATGTTACAGTAGTAAATGTCTCCCATTTCAATTAAAAAGGTCAAAATGAATCATAATAATATTCAATTGAGACAGTTATATGGCCCTTTCCAATCAATGATATTTTATTGGAGAGAAATTGCATTTTCAGTCATCAAGTATCATTTCTTATCAATTGGTTCATTCATTGAAGTCAGTTCTGGCATTCCTCATACAATTCATTCTAACTGCAATAAGCATTCTCTCAGACAGTGGTTCTCAAACTTTATTGGTTGGATTAGTAATCACAGTGCCGCCTGAAGTATAATACTATACAATACGCATAATATGAAAGTGCTGCAAGTAAGGAGTGTTTTAATAATGCTTTTAAGAAAAGAGGGGGACAAAATTGCCCCTTTTTTAGAGGCCCGCTAGCGCTAACAGGGCGGAAGAGACCTTTCTTCCGGGGGGGGGCGGCGCTACTAGCTCCCGGGAAATTGCTCAGGAGTTTGCGGAGGCGCTGCCACAGTAACACCTCAGGCCGCCGCGCAACCGGCGATGACATCACTGCAGTACGCGGTGATCCCTCATTGCCATGCGCCGACCCCTTTCCGTCCCGTGGGAGAAATTGCCTCGCGGTCCACGAGGCTGGCGCAAGTGGATTTCAATGCCAGCTTCGCAGGTTGAGAAGGTGGCCGACATCCACTCGCGGGGTGGAAGTTAATACGGGGGGGCCCGCGCCCCATGCCGCCATCTGAGATGTTTTGCCGACTCTCCAGTCGGCTGCATTACCTGTTCTTTTGTGTGCTTCGGGCCGCCATCGTGCCGCCCAGCACTTTGTTTTGGGCGCCGGGTTGCCGGCGCGGTTCCACGCTGCCCTGGTGGACTAGTGGAAACAATCAGTGTCCTTTCAGAGTGCACAGCAGCCCTCCACTTTAAGTGAAGGGGAGGGGCATTGAAATGCATCAGCGCTTCATGGAGCATCTGTGTAGTGCTGCAGTACTCAGCCAAATAGCACCCCAGGACCCGCTCCTCCGAGATTACGCTCCACTTCCTTTGAGAGGCGCTAAGTCTAATTCAGCGATGGGGACAGAACTCCTGTGCCGGGCGCAGGAAGTCCCGGCCCCAGCAGGTTACTGGCCCCAATCGGGGCGAAGGGCAATTTCGCCCCCATACTGGTACAACGTCTCGAATCCCGCTGTCTGAAAATCCAAATTGTCCGGAAAGAGGACATTTTTGAGGCGGCCAAGATGGCGACATCGGGCGGCAAGGGCGAGGAAGCCGGTAAAAAACGTCGCGCCAGGTGGAGTGGTGAGAATTGGCAGGCAGCGAGGATCGGTGGATCAGCGGGGGTGGCGAGGAGCACAAACAGTGAGGTCCGACATTCGGAAAAATCTGAAGGTTGACGGATTTCAGACATATTGATTTTCTTGCCCGAAATCCAGAAATATCCGAAATTCAGCACAGACTCGGATCTGCAATTGTCAGATTTCAGACGTTGTACCTGTATTACTTACAGATATCAGTCAGATGGGTCTGCCTGCTTCTCACACCAATTCTCGGTACTCCGCAGCAACAGATGACCACTGTTGAGGTAACACTTCAGAGACCGGACCTCCTCCGGGTGAAATGTGCCCGCGCTGTCACAGTTGCCTTTCAACTGAGACCATCTCTGGTTGTTCTAATGAGTCGAGTCGGGTAAGTCTTAATTCAACATCAGGTCTTGATTTCTCGAGCACATTTTTTTTCCCAAACATATACTTTATTCATATAAAATTTTCATAATACATTGGAAAATAGTTCAGTACATTGCGGTCAGCAATTCCATACAATTCGTTTGGATGCTGACAGCAGTTCCATACAATGCACTAGCGTACATTTCATTTCAAGGTACAGTTTAGTACAATCCGTAAATCACGTTACATGTAGTACTGTGCAAATACGGGTATTACATGGAGCAGATAAGAACAGGTTTTCATTACATTCCAGAATACATTTCAATACCGATCACGAATCACGTTACATGTGGCACATTTATTTCTCGAGCACATGCCCGGGAGAAGTCCAGGTGTCTCTTCCCACCTTCTCAATCAAATACAATTCTGCTACCAGTTATATAGGGATTACATTGTGTTTGTTCCAGGAGATTTCATGTGCCATACAGATCCTGTTTTCAAGTTAAGTGCACAATGATTTTGATGTTCCGTCAGCCCCGTAATCAGGGGTCTATAGGCTGGTTTCCCTGCACAATGAAAGTCTCACTCTCATTCTTATCATGAGTTGTGTTATCTAATTTCCCTGTCCGTGCATATCTCTGTTGCCAAGCTTTTCCTAACTGCCTCGTTTAGTTAATTGTAATGCTTTTAGCAGCTTGTTTCTCTACACAATCAGTGAAGATCACTCCACAAGTTTTTCTCTGGCTGTACCTGTTATGTATGGAGAAAGAGTCAGACTGAACACTGTGAGCTCAAAGTAACGTGTGACCTTAGTCTTTTATTGCAGGTCTCCAGAGTGCCTCTCCAACCTGTGAGATCTCCTTAAATACCTGTGCTCCCAATGGATTATGGGATCCCATGGGACTCCAGGAGATGAGCCCACTGGTGGCTGTAGGCTATACAGAGTAAATACAAGTTTACATATATAACAACACTCCCCCCAAAAAGTCAATAGTGTAATTATTTACAATGTGAGTCGATCTGGGGCCCATCTTGCCCTGGTTGATCGTCTCGGTGTGAAAGCTGGTATTGTTGAATCATTTGTTGGGCCCTCACTGGACTGCTGTACAGCTGGCCTTGCTGGGCTGCCTGGTGTGTTGGGTCCTCCTGAGCTGTTGTGGATGATGGGTTCTGCTTCTTGGTCAACCATGGTGCCGGTTGCCACTGGTGTGTATGTTGGGAGATCAAAAAAGGTAGGGTCCAAGGTGGGTTGCTCAGGATAGTCCGTGAATCTGAGTTTGATTTGGTCCAAGTGTTTCGGGTGAATGAGTCCATTTGAAAGTTTGACCCGAAACACCCTGCTCCCTTCTTTGGCCACAACAGTGCCGGAAAGTCACTTGGGATCTTGTCCATAATTCAATACAAATTACAGGATCATTGATTTCAATCACGCATGACACATTTGCACTATCATGGTATGTACTTTGTTGCAGCCACCTGCTCTCTACCTGTTCATGTAGATCATAAGAACATAAGAATTAGGAACAGGAGTAGGCCATCTAGCTCCTCGAGCCCGCTCCGCCATTCAACAAGATCATGGCTGATCTGGCCATGGGCTCAGCTCCACTTACCCACCCGCTCCCCGTAACCCTTAATTCCCTTATTGGTTAAAAATCTATCTATCTGTGACTTGAATACATTCAATGAGCTAGCCTCAACTGCTTCCTTGGGCAGAGAATTCCACAGATTCACAACCCTCTGGGAGAAGAAATTCCTTCCCAACTCAGTTTTAAATTGGCTCCCCCGTATTTTGAGGCTGTGCCCCCTAGTTCTAGTCTCCCCGACCAGTGGAAACAACCTCTCTGCCTCTATCTTGTCTATCCCTTTCATTATTTTAAATGTTTCTAGAAGATCACCCCTCATCCCTCTGAACTCCAACGAGTAAAGACCCAGTCTACTCAATCTATCATCATAAGGTAACCCCCTCATCTCCGGAATCAGCCTCGTGAATCGTCTCTGTACCCCCTCCAAAGCTAGTATATCCTTCCCTAAGTAAGGTGATCAAAACTGCACGCAGTACTCCAGGTGCGGCCTCACCAATACCCTATACAGTTGCAGAAGGACCTCCCTGCTTTTGTACTCCATCCCTCTCGCAATGAAGGCCAACATTCCATTCGCCTTCTTGATTACCTGCTGCACCTGCAAACTAACTTTTTGGGATTCATGCACAAGGACCCCCAGGTCCCTCTGCACTGCAGCATGTTGTAATTTCCCCCCATTCAAATAATATTCCCTTTTACTGTTTTTTTTCCCAAGGTGGATGACCTCACATTTTCCGACATTGTATTCTATCTGCCAAACCTTAGCCCATTCGCTTAACCTATCCAAATCTCTTTGCAGCCTTTCTGTGTCCTCGACACAACCCGCTTTCCCACTAATCTTTGTGTCATCTGTAAATTTTGTTACAGTATACTCTGTCCCCTCTTCCAGGTCATCTATGTATATTGTAAACAGTTGTGGTTCCAGCACTGATCCATGTGGCACACCACTAACCACCGATTTCCAACCCGAAAAGGACCCATTTATCCCGACTCGCTGCTTTCTGTTCGCCAGCGAATTCTCTATCCATGCTAATACATTTCCTCTGACTCCGCATACCTTTATCTTCTGCAGTAACCTTTTGTGTGGCACCTTATCGAATGCCTTTTGAAAATCTAAATACACCACATCCATCGGTACACCTCTATCCACCATGCTCGTTATATCCTCAAAGAATTCCAGTAAATTAGTTAAACATGATTTCCCCTTCATGAATCCATGCTGCGTCTGCTTGATTGCACTGTTCCTATCTAGATGTCCTGCTATTTCTTCCTTAATGATAGTTTCAAGCATTTTCGCCACTACAGATGTTAAACTAACCGGCCTATAGTTACCTGCCTTTTGTCTGCCCCCTTTTTTAAACAGAGGCGTTACATTAGCTGCTTTCCAATCCGCTGGTACCGCCCCAGAGTCCAGAGACTTTTGGTAGATTGTAACGAATACATCTGCTATAACTTCCGCCATCTCTTTTAATACCCTGGGATGCATTTCATTAGGACCAGGGGACTTGGCTACCTTGAGTCCCATTAGCCTATCCAGTACTACCCCCCTAGTGATAGTGATTGTCTCCAGTCCTCCCTTCCCACATTCCTGTGACCAGCAATTTTTGGCATGGTTTTTGTGTCTTCCACTGTGAAGACCGAAGCAAAATAATTGTTTAAGGTCTCAGCCATTTCCACATTTCCCATTATTAAATCCCCCTTCTCATCTTCTAAATATATCTGTAAAAGCTTTTACTATCCGTTTTTATGTTTTGCGCAAGTTTACCTTCGTAAACTATCTTTCCTTTCTTTATTGCTTTCTTAGTCATTCTTTGCTGTCGTTTAAAATTTTCCCAATCTTCTATTTTCCCACTAACCTTGGCCACCTTATACGCATTAGTTTTTAATTTGATACTCTCCTTTATTTCCTTGGTTATCCACGGCCTGTTATCCCTTCTCTTACCGCCCTTCTTTTTCACTGGAATATATTTTTGTTGAGCACTATGAAAGAGCTCCTTAAAAGTCCTCCACTGTTCCTCAATTGTGCCACCGTTTAGTCTGTGTTTCTAGTCTACTTTAGCCAACTCTGCCCTCATCCCACTGTAGTCCCCTTTGTTTAAGCTTGTTTGAGACACTACTTCCTCACCTTCAATCTGTATGACAAATTCAACCATACTGTGATCACTCATTCCGAGAGGATCTTTTACTAGGAGATCGTTTATTATTCCTGTCTCATTACACAGGACCAGATCTAAGATAACTTGCTCCCTTGTAGGTTCTGTAACATACTGTTCTAAGAAACAATCCCGTATGCATTCTATGAATTCCTCCTCCAGGCTACCCCGTGCGATTTGATTTGACCAATCGATATGTAGGTTAAAATCCCCCATGATTACTGCCGTTCCTTTTTCACATGCCTCCATTATTCCCTTGATTATTGCCCTCCCCACCATGAAGTTATTATTTGGGGGCCTATAAACTACACCCACCAGTGACTTTTTCCCCTTACTATCTCTAATCTCCACCCACAATGATTCAACATTTTGTTCATTAGAGCCAATATCGTCTCTCACAACTGCCCTGATATCATCCTTTATTAACAGAGCTACCCCACCTCCTTTCCCTTCTCTTCTATCTTTCCGAATCGTTAGATACCTCTGTATGTTTAATTCCCAGTCTTGGCCACCCTGCAACCACGTTTCTGTAATGGCCACCAAATCATACCCATTTGTAATGATTTGTGCTGTCAACTCATTTACCTTATTTCGAATGATGCGTGCGTTTAGGTAGAGTGTTTTAATACTAGTTTTTAAACCATGATTTTTAGTTTTGACCCCTCCTGCAGCCCCTTTAGTTTCAGTGGCCCTTTTTGTTTTTGCCTTGGATTTCTCTGCCCTCCACTTTTACTCATCTCCTTTCTGTCTTTTGCTTTTGTCTCCTTTTTGTTTCCCTCTGTCTCCCTGCATTGGTTCCCATCCCTCTGCCATATTAGTTTAACTCCTCCCCAACAGCACTAGCAAACACTCCCCCTAGGACATTGGTTCTGGTCCTGCCCAGATGCAGACCGTCCGGTTTGTACTGGTCCCACCTCCCCCAGAACCGGTTCCAATGCCCCAGGAATTTGAATCCCTCCCTGCTGCACCACTGCTCAAGCCACGTATTCATCTGAGCTATCCTGCGATTCCTACTCTGACTAGCACGTGGCACTGGTAGCAATCCTGAGATTACTACTTTTGAGGTCCTACGTTTTAATTTAGCTCCTAGCTCCTTAAATTCGTCTTGTAGGACCTCATCCCTTTTTTTACCTATATCATTGGTACCAATGCGCACCACGTCAACTGGCTGTTCACCCTCCCTTTTCAGAATGTCTTGCACCCGCTCCGAGACATCCTTGACCTATGCACCAGGGAGGCAACATACCATCCTGGAGTCTCGGTTGCGGCCGCAGAAACGCCTATCTATTCCCCTTAAAATCGAATCCCCTATCACTATCGCTCTCCCACTCTTTTTCCTGCCCTCCTGTGCAGCAGAGCCAGCCACGGTGCCATGAACCTGGCTGCTGCTGCCCTCCCCTGATGAGTCATCCCCCTCAACAGTACTCAAAGCAGTGTATCTGCTTTGCAGGAGGATGGCCGCAGGGGACCCCTGCACTACCTTCCTTGCACTACTCTTTCTGCTGGTCTTCCATTCCCTAGCTGGCTGTGGACCCTTCACCTGTGGTAAGACCAGCTCGCGACACGTGCTACTCACGTCATTCTCAGCTTCGTGGATGTTCCAGAGTGGATGCTCCAGGGTGTTAAGTACTCTTTTCCTGAGCAGTTCAGCAGGTGGGATCCCAGTGAGCGAGTGGGGTCTCGTGCGGTAGCTAAGCAGGTTACGGGATAGGCGAGTCTGCAGTAAGCCTTCAGTTACCCTCTTCAAGCCTTGCTTGATGGTTTGCACTGCTCTCTCTGCCTGACTGTTGGATGCTGGTTTAAACAGGGCAGGTGTGACATGTTTGATCCGGGTACTGGTCATGAATTCTTTGAACTCAGTACTGGTAAAACATGGTCCATTGTCGCTCACCAGGACATCGGGTAGGCCGTGTGTGGCAAACATGGCTCGCAGGCTTTCAGTACTGGCAGCGGACGTGCTAGCCGACATTGTCTCACATTCAATACACTTGGAGTACGCATCTACAACCACAAGGAACATTTTACCCAAGAACGGGCCTGCATCGTCGATGTGTACTCTAGACCACAGTTTGGAGGGCCAAGACCATAAACTTAGCGGCGCCTCCCTGGGTACATTGCTTAACTGTGAGCATGTATTACATCTGTGAACGCAGGACTCTAAGTCTGCATCAATACCGGACCACCACACGTGGAATCTGGCTATCGCTTTCATCATTACGATGCCTGGGTGGGTACTGTGGAGGTCATTGATGAAGGTGTCTCTGCCCTTCTTGGGAGCCACTACACGATTGCCCCACAGAAGGCAGTCTGCCTGTATAGACATTTCATCTTTGCGCCGCTGGAACGGCTTTATCTCTTCCTGCATTTTTATTGGGACACTGGACCAGCTCCCGTGAAGCACACAGCTTTTGACTAAGGATAATAAAGGGTCCTGGCTTGTCCAGGTTTTGATCTGCCGGGCAGTGACGGGTGATTGCTCACTCTCAAATGCTTCCATAACCATGGCTAAATCTGCAGGTTGCGTCATTTCCACCCGTGTGGTGGGCAATGACAGTCAACTAAGAGCATCAGCGCAGTTTTTTGTGCCTGGCCTGTGGCGGGTGGCGTAGTTGTATGCGGACAACGTGAGCACCCAACTCTGGATGCGGGCTGCTGCGTTGGTATTTATCCCTTTACTCTCAGAAAACAGGGATATAAATGGCTTATGGTTTCCAATTTGAATTTTAGCCCAAACAGGTATTGATGCATTTTCTTTACCCCATAGACACACGCTAACGCTTCTTTCTCAATCATGCTGGAGGCTCTCTCAGCCTTAGACAAACTCCTGGATGCATAAGCAACCAGTTGCAGTTTCCCGAAATCATTAGCTTGTTGCAATACACACCCGACGCTGTATGACGACGCATCACATGCTAGTACCAAACGCTTACATGGATCATACAACACAAGAAATTTGTTCGAGCATAACAATTTTCTCGCTTTTACAAAGGCATTTTCTTGGCTTTGCCCCAAACCCATTCATCCCCTTTTCATAGAAAGACATGCAGTGGTTCTAACAGTGTGCTGAGACCCGGTAAGAAGTTACCAAAGTAGTTCAGGAGTCCCAGAAACGACCGCAGCTCCGTCACGTTCTGTGGTCTCGGTGCGTTCTCAATTGCCTCCGTCTTTGCGTTGGTGGGCCTGATGCCGTCCACCTCAATCCTCCTTCCCAAGAACTCCACTTCAGGCGCCAGGAAAACACACTTCGAGCATTTTAACCTGAGCCCCACGTGGTTGAGTCGACTAAGAGCCTCCTCCAGGTTCTGCAGATGCTCGACTGTGTTCCGACCTGTGACCAAGATGTCGTCCTGTGTTCGGGACCAACTTCAGTAAGCTTTCCATGTTTCTCTGGAATTGCGCCGCCACTGATCGAATTCCAAAAGGGCATCTGTTATAAATAAAAATACCTTTGTGCGTGGTGATGTAGGTGAGGCCCTTCGATGATTCCTCCAGTTCCTGCATCATGTAGGCTGAAGTCAGATCCAGCTTCATGAACGTTTTTCCTCCCACCAGTGTTGCAAAGAGGTCATCGGCTTTTGGTAGTGGATATTGATCCTGCAGTGAGAAACGATTGATAGTTACTTTGTAATCACCACAGATTCTGACGGTGCCATCTCCCTTGAGGACAGGAATGATCGGGCTTGCCCACTCGTTGAATTCGATCGGTGAAATGATGCCCTCTCGTTGCAGCCAGTCTAGCTCGATCTCTACCCTTTGTCTCATCATGTACGGTACTGTTCTCACCTTGTGATGGATGGGTCACGCCCCCAGAATTATATGGATCCTCACTTTTGCTCCTTGGAATTTCCCAATGCCTGGTTCGAACAGCGAAGGGAACTTGTGTAAGACCTGGGCACACGAAGTGTCATCAGCGGGTGATAGCGCTCGTACATCGTCCCACTTCCAGCGTAACTTTCTCAGCCAGGTCCTGCCGAGCAGCATGGGACCATCGCCCGGTACTACCTAGAGTGGTAGCTTGTGCACTGTTCTATCGTAAGAGACCTTTACGGTAGCACTACCAATTACGGGAATCAGTTCTTTCGTGTAAGTTTTTAGTTTCGCACGAATTGGAGTTAAGACTGACCTTGAGGCCTTGTTGCACCACAGTCTTTCGAAAGTCTTTTTGCTCATAATGGTACTGGCTCGCGCACGTGTCCAGTTCCATTGACACCGGGAGTCCATTTAGTTCAACATTCAGCATTATTGGGGGACAATTAGTGATGAATGTGTGCACCCCCCCATGTACCTCTGCCTCCTCGGCCTGAGGCTCTGGTTCGTCGTGATTCTCCGTGGATCTGTCCTCCTCTGCAACATGGTGGTTTACAGGTTTAACAGGATTAGCAGCTCGCGTGCACATATGTTGGAGTTGTCCCATTGTTCCACAGCTCTTGTAAACGTATCCTTTGAATCAGCATGAATGGAAACGATGATCACCCCCCGTAGCGCCAACAAGGTGTTAATAGCTTTGCATTCATTACACTTGATGATGGACTCAGACATCTGCGGATGTGCAGCTGCAGACCTGTGTGACTTGCCCTGTACGTTGAGATTCGAAAACAACATCACTTTGTTCACAGTACTTGTAGCAGCACTTGTGTGCTGAGAGATTTGCTTAGTATTGTCACTGCTGGCAATGAACGCCTGGGCTATCGCTATGTCCTTACTTAAGGTTGGGGTCTCTACAGTCAAAAGTTTGCAAAGTATGGTTTCGTGGCCAATGCTAAGTACGAAAAAGTCTCTGAGCATGTGCTCCAAATGTCCTTCACATTTGCAATGTCCTGCGAGGCGTCTTAGCTCGGCGACATAACTCGCCACTTCCTGGCCTTCAGAACTTTGTAGGTGTAGAACTGGTACCTTGCCATCAGAACGCTTTCCTTCGGGTTCAAATGCTCTCGGACCAGTGTGCACAAATCATCATACGATTTTTCCGTGGGTTTTGCTGGAGTGAGCAGATTCTTCATGAGGCCATACGTTGGTGCCCCACAGACAGTGAGAAGGATCACCCTTCGTTTGGCAGCGTTGTCTTCCCCATCTAGCTTGTTGGACAGGAAATATTGGTCGAGTCGCTCCACAACAGTTTCCCAATCATCTCCCTCCGAGAATTTCTCCAAGATGTCCACTGTTCTCTGCATCTTTGGGTTCATTATCTGTATCTCGTCGCCAGTTGTTATGTATGGAGAAAGAGTCAGATTGAACACTATGAGCTCAAAGTAAAGTGTGACCTTAGTCTTTTATTGCAGGTCTCCAGAGTGCCTCTCCACCCTGTGAGGCCTCCTTAAACACCTGTGCTCCCAAGGGATTGTGGGATCCAGGGGATGAGCCCTCTGGTGGCTGTACAGAGTAAATACAAGTTTACATATATAACAGTACCTGTGGATCTTTCGCTTTTGCCGTAGGAATTCTTTTAATCTGCCTTTGTGTCTTACATTTAGCTTACTTGACATATTTTCCCAGCATTCTCTTCTCCCACTAATTATTACCCCAACAACCATTATTAGCCACTTAGTGCTGGACAGCAGTCTGCACGGCCCCGGCCTGCGAGCATCATCGGAGCAGGCCGGGGAGCGGAAGGAGCAGCGTGGCGGTATACCACTCCAGGGAGCAGCACGTGCTGGAGCAGGAGGGCAATGGCAGTGAAAAGGAATGTCACCAAGATCCAGGTCGGTGATTGGAGCGTGGGCAGATACAGCAGGAGCGGCGAGGTCGGGCCGAAGGAGCGGCAAGAGATTGTAGAGGGATGTGATCGGGGCCCAGGAGAGGCGTGAGTTCTGAGCCCAGAAGAGGTGAGGGCCTGGGGCAGCACAGGCCAGCCTACACTGTGATATGTGCGCGCACTAGGTCCGTGCAGCAGAGCTGGTCTCCAGTCGTCTTGGTTAATCCTCGCTACTGGATGAAGACCGAGCTCTGTCAAGCCCAAGTGGTGGCTGGTGTGCAATTGTCACCACACGTTAAAAAAATCCACGCACAGCCATCTTCCACCCTTCAAGATTTAGTTCGGGACCTGGAATTTTAGGTCCTTCATTGAAACACCTGTGAACTTTTTGACGTGGAAGCAAGTTATCCTCGATTCGAGGGACTGCCTATGATGAGTGCTGGTCAATTTTTAAAGCCGTCAGCAGGCTGGCCAAGGTGAGTGAGGACACGAGCACCTGTGCATAGGCTGGGATGCTGCTGGAAGCACGACTCACCACCATACCGTCCCACTGGCATGTTCTGTAACAGCTGCACTGTGGGGTTGTACGTGTTTGCATGAACACGTTCAGGCATGTGTGTGATGGGCCCCACAGGCGCTCTGATCATGTGTCAGGAAGATGGCACAGGGTCGTGGTGCCAGGGAGAGGAATCGACATGACCGGCAGGGAGCACTCGTTACACAGTGAGTGAGAGCTGTGGGCCTCTGTGAGGAGGCGGGCCCAGCCGTTGAGAATAATTCACAACAACTGAACCAGGGTTGGTTTTATAAAGAGCAGCAGGCTTCAAATGACCTCTGGTCATAGACCCCCTGGAAAGTCTCTACGGACCCCCATGGGGTCCAGTATGAGATACACGGCTCTCGGGAATGCAGTTGGCAAATAGTTTCAGCCTCACTCGAAGAGCTGTGACTGCACCCACACTTGAGATTGAGTTCCTGATCTCAACCATGTTTTCTTGGGAAGGCAGGAGAGCAGAACAATCAAAGGAAGAGTTATTTAGGCTAATATTACACATTCAAATGAGCATTGAGCAGAATCCTGGGAGTAGATTACACGCTTGATTCTATGGGCAGGGACATTTGTAGCAAAACCCAAGAAAGGAGAAAAATCTTTTTAATCGCGCCCTTAACAAAATAAATTCCATTATTCTTCACTGTCAACTCCATTTTTTTGTTTTCCCATGTTTCCCACCAACATCCTCTCCTGTAGATATTAACTCATTTGAGATTTTGTGTAATGAAGCATTGGGCTCATTTGTGATGAACAGGCCTCCAGGCTGTTGGCAACACCATCAAACATTGCTCAACATGCAACAGTTCGTACAAACAGCCACAGGAAGCTTTGTGCAGCAGGGATCCTCACTGAGTTGTTGTATTTCTTCAGCTGGGTAAGCAAGTAACAATATTTAAACAAATGCAAAATACTGCGGATGCTGGAAATCTGAAATAAAAACAGAAAATGCTGGAAAGACTCAGCAGGTCAGGCAGTATCGGTGGAGAGAAAAACAGAGTTAATGTTTCAGGTCGATGACCTTTTGTCAGAACTGGAAGAAGTGAGAGACGTAACAGTTTTTAAGCAGTACAGAGGCAGGGAAAGGGGTGAGGAGGGGGAAGGAAAGAATAAATGGGAAAAGCCGTGAATGGTAACAGCAGAACTATTACTAGCACCTGCTATTTGAAAAAACTAAGAGCAGTGGTTAGGATCTGAAGTTATGAACTCAATGTTGAGTCTGGAAGGATGTGCCTAATAGAAAGACGAGGCACTAGTCCTCGAGTTTCCGTTAAGATTCATTGGAACAGTGTCGGAGACCGAGGACAGAGTGGTCAGAGTGGGATAGATAATTAAAATACCAGCGATCGGCAGCTCAGGTTCACGCTTGCAGACTGAAAGGAGATGTTCCGCAAAGTGATCACCCAATCTGCGTTTGGTCTCCCCAATGTAGAGGGGGCTGCATCATGAGCAGCTGGTGCAGTATACAGTTGTACCTCTCCAGTCTGGCACCTAGGGACCTGACCAGTGCTGAAACAGAGACTTTCCTGAACCACGGGAGGTCTCGTTTACCAGTGCCAGTGGACAGTGCCCGGGCTCCTGTATGTGTGAGTGCCACAGCATGCCTGTGGACAGCTCCCTCAGCACCCGCGCACGCACTCGCTGACTGACAGACACTCCCAGCCGATTGCTGAATACACTGACTGATCGGCCATTGCAGCCGATGCAAACTTAAAAAAAAAAATAAGCATCCCTCTCCTGCAGACCCAACTAATGCCGAACCC
The DNA here is from genome assembly GCF_044704955.1 of Pristiophorus japonicus. Taxonomy (NCBI): domain Eukaryota; kingdom Metazoa; phylum Chordata; class Chondrichthyes; family Pristiophoridae; genus Pristiophorus; species Pristiophorus japonicus. Next base: position 85,300,003 of record NC_091993.1, read on the forward strand.
TGGATGTTTCCAGATGAAAGAGTCCTGGACGAGAGAGGTACAACCTGTACTAGATTGAAAGTAGTACAAGTAGATCTCTGTTTCAACTGGAAGGAGTTTTTGGGGTCATGGACGGTGGGAAGAGAGCATAGGAAGCTGCTGTGGGAAATGGAGTGAATTTTTGTTCATTCATGGGATGTGGGTGTCGTTGGCAAGGCCGGCATTTATTGCCCATCTCTAATTGCCCTCGAGAAAGTGGTGGTGAGCCGCCTTCTTGAATCGCTGCAGTCCATGTGGTGAACATAATTCCATAGTACTGACTTTGTCCTAGAAGTTTGGTACAATTGGGTGGCTTGCTAGGCCATTTCAGAGAGCAGTTAAGAGTCAACCACATTGCTGTTGTCTGGAGTCACATATAGGCCAGACCGGGTAAGGATGGCAGTTTTCCTTACCAAAACGACTTTAGTTTTTACAACAATCCGGTAGTTTCATGGTCACCATTACTGATAATAGTATTTATTCCAGATTTATTTAAGTAAATGAATTTAAATTCCACAAATGCCACGGTGGGATTTGAATTCACGTCTCTGGATTATTAGGATGTGATTGCACTAGAAATGACGCAGAGGAGATTTACGAGGATGTTACCAGGATGGGAAAACTTTAGCTATGAGGAAAGATTGGATAGGCTGGGGTTGTTTTCCTTGGAACAGAGGAGGCTGAGGGGAGATTTAATTGAGATGTATAAAATTATGAGGGGCCTAGATAGAGTGGATAGGAAGGACCTAATTCCCTTAGCAGAGGGGTCAATAACCGGGGGATATAGATTTAAAGTAGTTGGTGGAAGAATTAGAGGGGAGATGAGGAAACATTTAAAAGGTACTTGATGTGCAGTTAAAGAGCCGTAACCTACAGGGCTTCGGACCTAGTGCTGGAAGATGGGATTAGACTAGGAGCTAGATTTTCCATTATTTTTGCAAGCATAACGCCCACTTAACATCCATTTTATCACTGAAATGAGGTGTATCACCCAGATATCACCCATTTAGCTACAAAATGGAAACTGATGCCCATTTTTCGGAGACTTATCGGCGAGCGTTATTTTCACCATGTACGTAACGTCGGGAAAAAATACCGGCCACCCACTTTTTTGGGGCGGAATCATCAGAACGGGCAAAACCAACGCCCATAATATCAGCCAGCGTTACGTTCCGCACATAATTAATGCCGAGATTTAATAATACTGACCACCCACTTTTTTTGTCGTAAAGATCAAATTTGCCAAAACTACCGGCCAGTATATCGCTCAGCGTCACTTTCACCACCTCGCACACATCTCGCCTACAATATTGCTCGCCCAAAACACCGCTCTGACAAAGTGGAGCTGTTCTGAATGATTCACAACGGTGTGGGCGCCATTTTTCAAATCGCAGGTCGCTTCATTGAAAAGGCTGCTTCAACTTCGGGGGAGTTTGGATTGACTCTGAAGTTCTTCTCAGGTGAAGTGACCATCTCAATGGACATCTTTTCAGACTCTGGATGATTGGGTTTGACTGTTAAGATGTATTTTAGTGTGGAAATGATTGCTTCTGATTAATCGCTATTATATTTTCATTGGAATGGGGCCAGCCATCTCTCAGCCTGCATCGATTAATACACAGATGCTGCAGAGTGTAAATGGCACAATGTCTAATGCACATCATTATGTGCCCAATGTAAGACGTGCCAGAATGAGGAGGAGGTCCAGACCATACACACCCCGCACTTACAGGGAGAAGAGGTCTTACCTTGACGTGTCCAAGCACTCCTGCCTTCGGAGACTGCGCTTTCACAAAGTGGTGATCACTGAAATATGTGAGCTCATCAGGCCAGATATGCAGCCTGACATCAGGACATCACTGTCGGTCGAGGTCAAGGTCACCGTGGCACTGCCTTTCTATGCGTCTGGTTTCTTTCGGGCCTCGGCGGTCGAGATTTCCCCTCTGTCTCACCATGCCACACATCACTGCAATAGACAGGTCACGGAGGCACTGTATGCACATGGGATGGACTTTATCAGCTTCCCCATGACCACGGAGGCTCAGACTGACAGGGCTGGAGCATTCTACTGCATTACTAAGTTCCCCAGGGTGCAGGGAGCAATACAGTGCACTCACATTGCCATGCGAGCACCTTCTCAGGACCCAGAGCTTTTTCGTAACAGAAAAGGATTTCACTCCCTGAAGGTCCAACTAGTTGTCGACCACAACCAGATCTTAATGGCAGTGAATGCCAAATGTTCGGGCAGCTTCGATGAGGCTCACATCCTGCGTGAGAGCGCTGTCTCTGACATGTTTAAGAGTTAGCCACAAGGAAAATGCTGGATGCTTGGTGACAACCGATATGGCCTAGCCACCTGGCTGATGACCCCCCCCTGTGTGACACCTACACCGAGGCCGAGAAGCGATACAACCAGAGTCACAGAGACACACGCAATGTGGTCCAGAAAATAATAACTGTGCTTAAGCAGCGCTTTAGATGCCTGGAGCACTTAGGAGGGGAGCTACAACCCTGAGCAAGTAGCTAAATTCGTGGTCGTGTGCTCCATGTTCACAACCTGGCTATCAGGAGGGGACAAGAATAGCCAGGAGAGACTGACGGTCCACCTCAGGAGAGAGAGGAAGAGGAGGATGAGGGGCTGGACACTGAGCTAGGGCCAGACTATTTGGCTGACTATGCAACCATGCCCACACCCTCCTCCAGACCGCAGGACAGGGCTCGTGGTGGCTACATAGCTGCAATACTCTTACATGAGGAACTCATAAATGAGCGATTTGCCTGAAAGAACATTGCTGTGAGTGACAACGCTGACACACTGCTGTATGTGTGCAGCTCAGACATCAATGGTGCCCATCAACTTGGTGCCAGTTAAAGTTTAAGTTGATTCAAGTTAAGTTTTATTTAACCCTTTCATGTTAAGGAATCACCAGTGTATAATGGTCCAGCTATCTGAGACAATGCGCAACAAGGTTATGTTGAATAAAAAACATTTTATACGACCATTGGTCTGAAATCATAACTATCACGGGCAAAAGCACACCACCCCCACCCCACTTTTTCGACCATTGACATCAATCAAATGGTCAACATGTCTAGCAATACGGAATACAAATGCAAAGCAGGAGGGTGGCCCCCTCCTCCCCATACATTACAACAAATTGCATGCACCCAGATGGAGATATAACCTGTGGACATGCACATCACTTTCCTTCCCCCTTCCCCTTCTTCTCCCCACCTCTACCCCTTCCCCTCCTCGCTCCATGCCACCTTGCCGAAGAGCTCCTCAGGCAGTGCCTCATTATGGGAGGTGGGGGGGATGAAGGCAGAAGCGGTGGTTGCACGGGTACGGGAGTGGGGGTGCCCAGGTGGGAACATTCTCGGATCCAGAAGCAGGATCTTGATCCTGCCTCTCATGTGTTGTTGGCACTGGTAGTACAGAACCTAGGGGTGGAGTGCCGCACTCTGGGATCACTGGGAGGCCTGTGCCAACAGTGTTCTTGGCTATCGCCTTCAGGGCCTCCGCTATCCACGGAACGTACTCAGTCATGGTGGCCAGCTGTCGAGATATGCCCCCCAATACAACGAAGATCTGGTCACCAATATCTACAGTCCTTCTGGACAACTGTACCATCTCTCCGCTCTCAAGTGGTGCTCGTGGACCAGACCTGACGTGTCCTTGAAACCTCCGCAGGGTCGGCGCCGTTCTGGGGACAAATGTGGTGGCCTGCAGTGAGGTGCTTGGGCCCGGTACTTCCAGAGTGGAGGCGGGAATGGCCAGAGGAGCACTAGATGGCCTTGGGGTGGAATGCCGTCTGGAGCCTGGCGATGCAGGTTCTTTGAAGTCCGCACTCTCATCTGTAGAGGACAGATCCAGCGGATTGATGTGCGAGAATCGGAGCTCCTCAGCACCAGATGTAGGGTTGTCTGACAAGTCCGGCCCCACACCCGCAATTTCTGGCCTCTGTGGTCTTGCCTGGGGCCACGCTGCTTGCTGAGCTGCAAAACACAAATGAGGTTATTAGGGGAGAAGGGACTGCTAGGGGTTAACAAGGTGATTACAGCGCTACACACAGCATATGCATGACAAAAGCACCACCGCTATCAAAATCATCACAGACATCACATTTCATGACCATCAACACATTCTGCATTGCAATGATTTTCATTAGGCCAGCCTTATTTATAGGACAATTTTAGAAACCATCTATCATATATTATTCTTCGGATATGAGTGGGTGTGGCATCAATTGACCTTACATCATGCAATGGTGTATACTTTACTCACGTGGCATCATTTCAGGGTCTGCAGCTGCATGAATGGCCGTCCAGATGTGCTTCCCCACGAGTGTGAGCATCCGCTCCTCGATGTCGGTGAGCTCGATGATGACTGGTGACCCGCCACCCATTCGCCTCTGCTCGGCCCTATTCTTGGAAAGCTTCTTCTGTAAAGGTAACAACAGCACGACATGGCATGAGATCATTGTGTGATATCATTGCTAGGTACTGTCACAGAGACTGATACAACATATAACCGACAGATGTAATCATGATTATTATGATAATTATCATTCTTTACCTAAAGATGTGCACCGTGTCCGCAGGCTTTGAGTACAACAGTCCTGGTAAAAGTGAAACACCTCACATCTGATGATAGTCACTCATGACTCTTATAAATCAAATTATATAAATATATAAGTGCATGTAAATAAATGTAATACTTACTCTTGCGAATCCAACAAGGTCGTTCCATCGCTTGCGGCATTGGTTTCCCTCACGCACCTCGTTGGTCGCCGGCGAGACCACCTCTCCTATCTCAGCCCATATCTTCTGGTAGGCCTTTGTGGTGGGCTTTCCACGCCCTCCCTGGGTCAAATCACCCCAGCGTAACTCGACCTCCTGCAGGAGGGAGGCATTTGCCTTGTCTGAGAACCTCCTCGCTCTTTTGCGACCTCCAATGTGCTCCTCTCCCAGCTCACTGCTCTCACCAGCGTCAGTCTCCACAGTGTCACTTCCTCCTCTCCCTCCATTATAGGCACCAAATTCGGGAAAATATCTGGCTGGTAACAGCAAATTTTTTTTTCCCCAATTTGCTTTAAAGCTCGAAACTCTCCCTCCTTCCTCCCAAAGCAGCCACACCACAGCCATACAAGCCTTCACTCCTTCTCAATTCCCTCTCTCTCTGTCTCCTCTTATGCACATGTCAGGATGACCCTTGACCTCCTGAATCACGGGATTCGAGCGTTGCCATGCCCTTGCTAAGGACGGCAACACTTTACGGCAGAAGATCAGAGATTTAACGCTACCGCTCATTTCATATCACTCGCGGTAACACCCAGTTTAAAAAATAGAGACCAGGGGCTTTGTGAATGGGCGACAAGCCGGTGATTTGAAAACCTATTTTTATCGCCCCCGCCAGAAATAATGCCCATTTTTGGGCGATCTGCACAAAAGTGTAAAATCTAGCCCATAGTAACTCTTTTTAGATCAGCACAAACACGATGGGCCGAATGGCCTCCTTCTGTGTCATAATTTTCTATGATTCTATGATTAGTTCAGGCCTCTCGATTACGAGACCAGTAACATAACCACTATGCTACCGTACCCATTGTTTTACATAATAAGAACATAAGAAATAGGAGCAGGAGTAGGCCATCAGGCCCCTCGAGCCTGCTCCCCGATTCAATAATATCATGGATGATCTGATCATGGACTCAGCTCCACTTCCTCGCCCGCTCCCCATAACCCCTTATCCCCTTATCGTTTAAGAAACTGTCTATTTCTGTCTTAAATTTATTTAATGTCCCAGCTTCCACAGCTCTCTGAGGCAGCGACTTCCAAATTCTTGCCCACTCACTTAGCCTGTCTATGTCCTCCTGCAGCCTCTTTATGTCCTTATCACACATTGCCGTTCCTCTTTGTATCGTCAGCAAACTTGGCCACGTTACACTCAGTCCCCTCTTCCAAGTCGTTAATATAGATTGTAAATAGTTGGGGTCCCAGCACTGACCCCACTTGTTACTGATTGCCAACCAGAGAATGAACCATTTATCCCAACTCTCTGTTTTCTGTTTGTCAGCCAATCTTCTATCTATGCTAATATAGTACCCCCAACCCCATGAACTTTTATCTTGTGCAGTTACTTTTTATGTGGCACCTTGTCAAATGCTTCTGGAAGTCCAAATACACCACATCCACTGGTTCCCCTTTATCCACCCTGTTTGGTACATCTTCAAAGAACTCCAGCAAATTTGTCAAACATGACTTCCCTTTCATAAATCCATGCTGACTTTGCCTGACCAAATATTGCTTTTCCAAATGTCCTGTTACTGCTTCTTTAATAATGGACTCCAACATTTTCTCAACCACAGATGTTAGGCTAACCGATCTATGGTTTCCTGCTTTTTGTCTGCCTCCTTTTTTCAATTGGGTGATGGGAGAGTGGACAAGGGTGTAGCGGAGGTGGGAAGGGAAGTGGTGAAAGGGCAGATGTTTCACCTCCAGTGGGAAGGGAGGAGATGAATGTAAAATCATTGACTGAGTCCTGATGCCAGAAGTAAACACAGGCAATTTTCTTGACCACCGGAATGGATATGAGATCCTTGGTATTTGATCTCCTGCGTACATTCTGTAATTACATTTTGAATTAACTAACCTGGAGGTTTTCTTCCATAGCTTGGTATTATTTTCAAATGGTTAGGGGCCATGTTAATATTCAAGGCCACTGATAGGTCAGAAAACAATCAGGAGGGAAATGGCCATGATTGATTCCATCTGGATTAAATCTCGTTTTCCTTGTTGCTGTGAGACAACGATTGATCAAACTGGACCAGCATAACCTGAATGTTATAGCTCACATTTATGTTATGTTGAGACATAAAGCACTGTACATTTTAACCCTTAGGTACTTGGGTTACATTTTCTTTGTGCAGTTGTAATCTTACCTCTACTTTCTTCAAAATTATGTTTGTGGAAGAATTTGCAATAAAAGTAAAATATTTCTGCACCACAATTTTATTGTACCCCTCCTTCCTTAGATTCCCACACATCATTGGTAAATGAAAAAGCTGCCATGTAACCTGTTGCATGGCAGTAGTGATACCCGCCCTCCTATATGGCTCAGAGACATGGGACATATACATCAGACACCTCAAAGTGCTGGAGAAGTACCACCAGTGCTGCCCCTGCAAGATCCTGCAAATCCATTGGGACGATAGTCATACCAACATCAGTGTTCTCGATCAGGCCAACATCCCCAGCATCGAAGCACTGACCATACTCGACCAGCTCTGTTGGGCAGGCCACATCATCCGCATGCCTGACACGAGACTCCCAAAGCAAGCGCTCTACTCGGAACTCCTACATGGCAAGCGAGCCCCAAGTGGGCAGAGGAAACATTTCAAGGACACCCTCAAAGCCTCCTTGATAAAGTGCAACATCCCCACCGGCACCTGGGAGTCCCTGGCCAAAGACTGCCCTAAGTGGAGGAAGAGCATCCGGGAGGGTACTGAGCACCTTGAGTCTCGTCACCGAGAGCATGCAGAAACCAAGCGCAGTCAGCGGAAGGAGCGTGCAGCAAAGCAGACTCCCCACCCAACCTTTCCTTCAATCACTGTCTGTCCTACCTGTGACAGAGACTGTAATTTCTGTATTGGACTGTACAGTCACCTGAGAACTCACTTTTAGAGTGGAAGCAAGTCTTCCTCGATTTCGAGGGACAGCCTATGACGATGATGATGATGCATTGCCTTTGATGAAGCTGGTTTCTAGGCATCCTCCATAGATACGTGGGTTTAGCCCACTGTGTCTCTTTCTAATTAACCTTCCCTGATCAATTATCTCAGCCCTGCTTGGACCATCCCCTTTAATCTGTTCTATGCTGTGAAATGTTAGATTTTTGACTCGTTTATGCTCATTCACATCTCCAGATGTATCAGCTTCTGTGTTTTGGATTAAGCTAATAATAATAATAACTTTTATTTATATAGCACCTTTAACATAGTAAAATGTCCTTCAACGCTTCAACACAATTTTACAACACGTTAGATATTGACCATTGAGATAAAGAGAGAACAAGCAGGAGAAGGAAGTGTAAAAATGATTAAAGGCCCGGGTCTGAAGTGGCAGCCAAAATGCGCACACAGATATAGACAGGCGAAAAAACAAAAAAAACTAAATTCAAATTACATTGTAAATAACACAATAAGGAGTAGACAGTAGTAAAATCAGCACAATAAAGATTAATTATAATTAAACAAAATTAAATATATATCATTATAAATTAAGTTAAAATTAGAAAATCAGCAATTGAAGCAAATTAAATCTATTATTTGCTTTCTTTAAAGTTCATTCTCTGTCTAGTGATTCAATTAATGTGGAAGAACCAATCACCCTCCTCCATCTTTGATGTTACTTTTTATTTCTCATTTTGTCCCTTTCACAAGACCTGTAATAGCTCCAGGCTTGAGCTGCCTCCGTTGTCAGGGAGACGCTTATGTTTAATAGGTGAATCTTAGTTCCCTACGGTCTCAAGTGCCTTCACTGCCCTCGATATGCTGTTTCCTTCTGGTAGTCAGCCCAAGATAACAACCAGGAAAGCATTCTGTAAATTGTTTTAGTTACTAGATCTGTTCTGTGCCTTCAAAATGTGCCATGGCATTACAATATATACCTTGATTTAGTCTTTAGCTAACAAGCAAATTTATTAAACAAAAGATGAACAATTGAATATATGACAATAATATAGATTTACAATAGCTGTTATGTGAATCAGTTCTTCAAACTAAAATAGTAGAAGGCCATAATCTATATGCCAGGCTATTGGGCTCAATGTTCCCCAATGATTTGCACTGGTTTTTTGTAGCAGACTGGTTTTTTTGGCCTAAATTAAAAATCCACAGTTTCCCCAATCAACTTGCACCAGCGTAACTCAGTTAGTTACGATTTTTTTAGGTTAGATTATTTTTCAGCCAAAGAGGGCGTAACTTGCCACCCGTGCCAATTCTGGCCATTTAGGCAAGTTTGGCCAGCTGATAGTTCCTCCAGTTCTGCTTACGCCAGCATATGTGGCCTCTACAGAAAAACCTTCTGGAGAGTTAAAGAATGCCCGGAAGAAAGAGAAAGAGAGAGAGAGAGAGAGAGAGAGATGGACCTGCAAGCTCTTCGGCATTGGAGGTAAGTTGCTGCAATATATTTCAATGTGTTTTTAAATTGATGCAATGTGTTTTAATGTGTTGGGAGCTGGCTGTATGTTTCACTTTGCAGCCTCAGCTCGCATTGTGTCCCTGGTTACCGTGGCAGCCCGATCTTTTTGGTGCAGATCACAGCTCCACCCCCAAAACTAAAGGACAGGTTAGGCCACGCCAAAATGAAGAAATCCAACGGGGAAACTTGGAACATTTTTTTTGGGGTACTTGGGCCCCTCAAAAACAGGCGTAACTCTTCAAGTACGCCAAAAAAAAGCTTTGGGGAAAATTGAGTCCATTATCTTAACATAAGAATCAGGAGCAGGAGTAGGCTATTTGGCTCCTGGAGCCTGGTCCGCCATTCAATAAGATCATGATGGATCTGATCTTGGCTTCAACTCCACTTCCCTGCCCACTCCCCATAACCCCTTGACTCCCCTATCGTTCAAAAATCTGTCTATCTCCACCTTAAATACATGCAATGATCCAGCTTCCATAGCTCTCTGGGGTAGAGAATTCCAAAGATTCACGACATTCTGAGAGAACAAATTCTTCCTCATCTCCGTTTGAAATGTGTGACCCCTTATTCTGTACTATGCCCCCACAAGGGGAAACATCCTCTTTGCATCTACTCTGTCAAGCCCCCTCAGAATCTTATACGTTTCAATAAGATCACCTCTCATTCTTCTAAGCTCCAATATGTAAAGGCCCAACCTGCTCAACTTTTCTTCATAAGACAACCCCTTCATAAGAATATAAGAAATAGGAGCAGGAGTAGACCATACGGTCCCTCGAGTCTGCGCCGCCATTTAATACGATCATGGCTGATCCGATCATGGACCCAGGTCCACTTCCCTGTCCGCTCCCCATAACACTTTAATCCCTTATCGGTTAAGAAACTATGGGCTAGACTTTCCACTTGGTGGCTAAGGCTGAAAAAAATGGGCCTTGTTCCAGCGATGTGGGATATATCGCCCGTGCTGATCGCTAGCTCAAGGCCCATTTTTTTTTTGTTGAGAATTTCCACTCGGCCTTAGCCCAGCGATGTCAAATGGGTGATGTCATTTCTCAGCGATCTCACGATCACCCAAAGAAAATGGAAGTGAATGAAAAAAAAAAGCTTCCCTAGCAACGCATTACTGCGCATGTGCAGATTGATTTTTTTTTTCAGGTTGATGCTCCTTCCCGTGTTTTGAGAGGTCAAGGGTCTTCACACATGCTCAGAAGCTCTGTGTGAGTCTGGGAGAGAGAGAGAGAGAGAGAGAGAGAGAGAGAGGAGAAAGGAAGCAGTATTTTGAGCAACTCTAAAAACAGATACATATAAAGAATGGAGGGAGCTGCCCAGAAAGCAAAGGGCCAAGCTCTTCAGCGAGGAGGCCAATGAGGCCCTAGTGAACAGTGTCAGCGTGCGGTGGGAAGATCTGACACGGGGTGGGCATGGGAAAGCTCCACCCAGTGCATATCGGAGGATTTGGGCAGTGATTGCCGACGTGATGAAGCCCGGACACCGGACCAGTGCCGGAAAAGATGGAACAGTCTACTGGCGGCTGCTAGAGTAAGTTGAAATTTAAATTTGAAATCATCCATATTTATTATTTAATGTTGTATGGAAAATCTAATTAGAATCTGCAATGTTATATCGTAATCTTTAAGCATGACTAAGTAAATAAATTAGGATTAAATTATGATTACATTTGTGCATCGCAACATAAATTTGAATGTTACAGTATGAAATATCTTATTCCTATGCAATGTATTGCAAACTTGAAATTGAACTTATAAATCTGTCAGTCCTAAATATTTATTGCCAAATCCATCTGCTTATGCTGTGCAATGTTACCTTATCTATTACAGAAGAAGATATCCATCAACCAGCGGGAGCAACGCAGGACGGGCGGGGGCTATGCCATGCTGCAGTCGCTCAACGCCTACAAAGAGCTTGCAGTGGCCTTGGTGGGGCCAGAAAGCCATTCGGTCACAACCCGTGGTGTGGCCGAACCCACTCTAGAGTCACGTGAGTAACGAGAACTGTGCATTATGCAATGTGTGAATCAATAGTAAATATTTGTTACGCGGGTAATCCTATGCAATGATACTTTAATTTGATATATAATTGAGTTATACTATTGAGATGTACTATTGATCTTCAAATGAGGTCATGTTAGGCCTGGTGATCGCTTGTGCATATGGGCTAATGGTAATGTTTTGAGTTCTTAATTGAGATGAATTGACTTGCATTGTTAAACGTTGTTTATAACTTCCATTTGTCTTTCAAAGGTCAACAGTACTGATGGAGTCAACGGACACGTCCACTGACCAATCAGGAAACTCCCAGGAGGACGAGCCAGAGGAGGAGCCAGTGCAGACTCCTGCTGCGGCTGTGCGTGAGCAGGAGGAGGAGGAGGAGGAGGAGGAGGAGGAGGAGGAGGAGGAAGAACAGGAGATTTTTTTTGTGGGGGGGGGAACAACCTGCGCCCATCTCTTTTGAGATAGATGAGGCACCTAGACCAAGCGGTGTGCAGGTGGTGACACCAAGGCATGTGACATTGCAGACGCCGATCCCATGGCGGTCCGGTCAGCGTGATATGCACTCGCCTGCCACGGAGGACCAGACGGAGAGCTTACTGTGCAGGGAGACGGTCGCAATCGATCGCAACCTTATCCAGGGGTTCGCGGGTTTCTCAGACAATTAGAGCCAGTTCTCCACAACCTGGAGCAAGTTCTGCTCGGGAGACGTTGGAGGCGATCAGGGAGCAGACAGCCGCAACAAATGCCCTACGGCCGCGTTTCTGGCTGGACACGGCGCTGCACTCCAAGGTGTCGTGTCCGCTCGCAGCGAGACCCCAAGCACACAAGCGAGTACAGAGGACACAGTTCCTCCTGACTCGGAAGTAGAGCCTGAGGCTTCTGCTTCTGCTCCGTTATTTCCACCACGGCAGAAAGTCTTGCCATCCCATTCTGCATGACGTCTTGGTGTCGATCTGCGGAGACCAAAACAGGCAGGTGGGGTTCGAACATGGCGTGGGACAGGATCTGGAGGGAAACATGACCACAGGAAGGGAGGGGGGAGTGCTTCTCAATAGTTCACTTGTTTCTAAAATGTTCACTTGTTATTATCACTTTATTATTCTCCTGTTATTGTTACTAAATTGGGCACTTGTATTCAATACTCAAATGTTCACTTGTTATCATTACTTAACTGTTCACTTTCCATTCTTTCTGAAATGGTCACTTGTTATCATTACTTAAATGGCCACTTGTTCTTTAAAACTTAAAAATTCAATTTCTTCTTCTTCTAACGTTTTGGGGATTTTGAGGGAAGGGTGGGTTGGTGCAGGGGGTGGGGGGTTAGAGGGAGGGTGTTGTTCATTTGTTCTTAAAATAAATTTTGTTTCTTAATAAAAAAAAAAAATTCTACAACTTTTGTACCTTCTCTCTTAGTTACATAAGTTTTACAACGTACAGTTTTTCATGCATATTTGTTTGTTTATTCCTTTTCCCCACGGAAATGAAACTTTTGATTAACCGTAACTGTAATTGAATGTTTGACTATCAACAATAATAGTTCATGCGAAGCGTTCATTAATGAGCTGCTGACGCAAAAGCTTAGCGGCCGTGTAACTGCCACTGACTACTGGTCTTCGGGAAAGGTGTGGTGGTACCGGTGCTAGATCACCATTCTGATCGCCCACGTCCTTTCCCACCTGTTCCTCCTCTTCATCTTCGCCGGCTGCCTCTTCTATCTCATCTCCTTCTGGAGGTGGACCTGCAGCATGATCTGGCATTGTTTGTCCTCTCTTTATAGCTAGGTTATGCAGCATGCAACACACCACAATAAACTCTGCTACCTGATCAGGGTGATACTGCAGGCTGCCTTCCGAATGATCCAAGAATCTGATGCATTGCTTTAGGACTCCAATTGTCTTTTCAATGATGTTGCGAGTCGCTATGTGACTTTCATTATACCGTCTCTGTGCTTCAGTGACAGGATTACGCAGAGGGATCATAAGCCAACTGGCAAGGCCAAATCCTTTATCCCCAAGCATCCAACCGTGACCTTCTGGCTGATTGGCAAACAGGTCAGGGATAGCACTTTCATGTAAGATGTGCGCATCATGGATGCTGCCAGGAAATGTAGCATTTACTGTCATAATTGTTTGATTGTGGTTGACAACAAGCTGCACATTTAGTGAATGGAACCCCTTTCTGTTACGAAACACCTCTGTGTTCTTTAAGGGTGCTTTCAGGGCAATGTGAATGCAGTCTATTGCTCCCTGCACCTTGGAGAAGTCTGCTATTCTCGAGAAACCCAAAGCCCTCTCGGTCTGTGCCTCCCTGGTCATTGGGAAGCTGATGAAGTCCATCCTGCGAGTGTAAAGGGCTTCAGTCACCTGTCGAATGCAGCAGTGTGTAGCGTGCTGAGAGATATGGCAGATGTCGCCAGCTGAAGCCTGAAAAGATGCCGATGCGTAGAAGGCTAAGGCAGCAGTAACCTTCACCTCAACGGACAATGCGGTTCTTATGGTGCTGGAAGGCTGCAGATCCTTGACGAGTTGACATATCTCATCGATGACCTCCTTCCAGAATCGCAGCCTCCTAAGACAAGCATTTTCAGACAAGTTCAGGTAGGATTGCTTCTCCAAGTACCTTCGTTGGCTATACGGTCTCATTCTCTGTCTTCGTCTCCGTCTACGCGTTACTGATTGATCCTTTCAGTAACCAGCGTGTGAGCAGTTGCAATTAAAGGCAGGGAAAGTATAGGCCCCATAATCACTATCAATAATTACTTTCACTAATTTTAATAATCTCTGTACTCTATACTCTCTAATCACTGTAGTCTGCCCTCTCTGTACTCTCTAAGCTGTATACCAGTCAGTTTGATAGGCACCAACAATATCATTAAATAACTTCACTATGTAAAAGCTATTTATTAAATAATTCCAATATATGAAATCTATTTAGCATAAATAAGTTGATAATACCTATTTATATTCCCTGTCCCAAATTTCTGAGTACAATTTTCTTCAATTTTACTCTCTAAATGACTCAAAACTAATTCTCCACCCTTCCTCCGAAGTTAAAAATGGCAAACATAGTGCCCATTTCCTTCTCTTAGGCCCTGAAAAAGCAACTATTTTTCAGCACTCTTTTGAGCCTTGCATCGGCCCAGCAAAGTGCATGCTAGGTGACGAAACTTGGGATGGGCCTTGTGTGAGCGATCATTTGGGCAATCATCTCAGCGATCAAAGTGGAACCTTGGGGGCCTATTTTTCTGATGATGTTTTGGGCCTAGTTTCCACTTTTTGCTCAAAATGGGCAATAGAGGTCCGTTTTGGGCTATAGATGGGCCTTAGGTGGGCGATGTGAAGTGGAAAATCTAGCCCTGTCTATCTCTGTCTTAAATTTATTCAATGATCCAGCTTCCACAGCTCTGTAAGTCAGCGAATTCCACAGATTTACAACCTTCTGGGAGAAGAAATTCCTCCTCATCTTAGTTTTAAATGGGCGGTCCCTTATTCTAAGATTATGCCCCCTAGTTCTAGTCTCCCCTATCAGTGGAAACATCCTCTCTGCATCCACCTTGTCAAGCTCCCTCATAATTTTATACATTTCGATAAGATCACCTCTCATTCTTCTGAATTCCAATGAATAGAGGCCCAACCTACTCAACCTTTCCTCATAAGTCAACCCCTTCATCTCTGGAATCAACCTAGTGAACCTTCTCTGAACTGCCTCCAAAGCAAGTATATCTTTTCTTAAATATGGAAATCAAAAATATACGCAGTATTCCAAGTGTGGCCTCACCAATACCCTGCATAATTGTAGCAAGACTTCCCTGCTTTTATACTCCATCCCCTTTGCAATAAAGGCCATTGATCACTTGCTGTACCTGCATACCAACCTTTTGTGTTAAATGCACCAGGACCCCCAGGTCCCGTTGTACTGCCACACTTAGCAATTTTTCTCCATTTAAATAATAACTTGCTCTTTGACTTTTTCTGCCAAATTTTTAACCACTCACTTAGCCTGTCTATGTCCTTTTGCAGGTTGTCTGTGTCCTCCTCACACATTGCTTTTCCTCCCATCTTTGTATCCTCAGCAAACTTGGCTGCATTACACTCGGTCCCTTCATCCAATTTGTTAATATAGATTGTAAATAGTTGGGGTCCCAGCACTGATCCCTGCGGCACCCCACTAGTTGCTTATTGCAAACCCGAGAATGAACCATTTATCCCGACTCTGTTTTTTGTTAGTTAGCCAATCCTCTATCCATGCTAATATATTACCCCCAATCCTGTGAATTTTATCTTGTGCAGCACCTTTTATGCCTTCTGGAGGTCCAAATACACCACATCCACTGGTTCCCCTTTATCCACCCTGTTTGTTACATCCTCAAAGAATTCTAGCAAATTTGTCAAACATGACTTTCCTTTCATAAATCCATGCTGACTCTGCCTGACTGGATTATGTTTTTCCAAATACCCTGCTACTGCTTCTTTAATAATGGGCTCCAACATTTTCCCAACCACAGATGTTAGGCTAACTGGTCTATAGTTTCCTGCTTTTTGTCTGCCTTCTTTTTTCATCTCAGCAATCAACCTAGTGAACCTTTTCTGAACTGCCTCCAATGCAAGTATATCCCTCCTTAAATAAGACCAAAACTATACTCAGTATTCCAGGTGTGATCTCACCAACACCCAGTACAGTTGTAGCAAGACTTCCCTATTTTTGTACCCAATTCCCCTTGCAATAAAGGCCAACATTCCATTTGCCTTCCTAATTGCTTGCTGTAGATCCTGTAGATTACTTTTTATTTTCTTGTAATTTTTCCAAAGGCTAACTGGCCTGACCTATCTGTCCGAAGGTTCTAATTGACTCAATGCTTTGAATAGTTCAACCTATTTTAAATGCACATCCAAGCGTTGGATTTAAATTTCCATCAGCTCAATACAAAAGAAGCTGCTCAGCATAGACATAACTGAACAAGTTACATGGTATGGTTTTATTTGAACATGACTTGGCTCCTCCTTTCAAGCTTTCTTGGACACAACTGAATGCTACAATTTTTAAGATCTGATGTCCCGTGACAAAAAGAAAGAAAGACTTGGACTTATATAGCGCCTTTCACAACCACTGGACGTCTCTAAGCGCTTTACAGCCAATTAAGTACTTTTGGAGTGTAGTCACTGTTGTAATGTAGGAAATGGCATCCAATTTGCACACAGCAAGCTCCCACAAACAGCAATGTGATAATGACCAGATAAATGTTTCCAGTTGTTTCAGTTTCCAGATGTTGCAATGTTTCCAGCTGTTGCAATGTTTCCAGATGTTACAGTTTCCAGTTGGTTTAGTTTCCAGCTGTTGCAATGTTTAATGACAGGTGTAAAAGGACCAGTGGGTATCAGCTGTGGCTCAGTTGGTGGCACTGTTGCCTCTGTATTGTTGGTTCAAGCCCCACACTAGAGACCTGAGTACAGAATCTAGGCTGACACTCCAGTGTTGTACTGAGGGAGTGCTGCTGCTCCAGTGGTGCTGTCTTAGAGATGAGACATTGAACTGAGGCTCCGTCGGCCCTCTCAGGTAGATGTAAAAGATCCCATGGTACTATTCTGAAGAAGAGCAGGGGAGTTCCCCCCAGTGTCCTGGCCAATATTTATCCCTCGACATCACTAAAACAGATTATCTAGTGTATCACTTTGATGTGCGCAAATTTGCTCCCGTGCTACCTACATTGCAACAGTGACTACACTTCAAAGAAGTATTTAATTGGCTGTAAAGCACTTTGGGACATCCTGAGGTTGTGAAAGGCGCTATATCAATGTCAGTCTTTTTTTTCTTTCAGTACCAAGTTATGACTGGGCAAAAAAATGCTTCATTTTTGTCAGACACATCTCATAGCTGAACTTAGGTGTAAAATCACATTCTATCCCTCAGTGATACCCAGAATGCTGAAACCAATTATACTGTTGATACATCCGCCCAGCTGAGATCAGTTAGCTCAGCACAAACCAAAGATTGAACTTGAGACTTTCCGAGTCTGTATGGTTCAACTAGTTCCCAGATAAACCTAATTAGCCATTCGAGGAGCCCTTTGTGTTACCACTATAAATTTACATTTAAACATAATTTTAATGTTTGTACCTATCACACTCTTTTCCTCTTTTAAGAGGCAAAAAGATCATCTGTTACAATGGCATCTCATCTGTTAACTGTCACTTAACTGGTAGCATGAGAATGGACCAATAACTAACAATCTATGACATTCAGTCTTTCTTCTGCCCTTTGTTCTCTATTTATACCCATGGTAATTGTTCGAATATAATTCAGATTTTTTTTAAACAATGTACCTCATGCACGAATACCAGTTTAATACTCAATATTATATTACAGCCTATCTCTCAATGCCAGCTTGAAAATCTCCTTAATGGGAATTTAATTTGAAAAACACAGGACTGTTAAAAACAAATATCAATTCTGTCACCATTGAGTCTAGAAGCTTGTGTAAATATTTAGCTCTCTGACTTCATACAAAGGCAGAGAAAAATAATTCTCACCAAATTCAGCATTTGTCAGTGTTCAAAAAGAGAAGCTGCTTTTACTGCTTTGGCCCCTTGCAGTGCCTGTGAGTGTTTAAAGAAAAAACTTCAAAATCATCTATTCTGTAACCAAAGGGAAGAAATACCAGGACCAAAGTTCAGGCCCGGCAGAAACCTGGTGCACTACCGTCTTTTTGGCGCCATTACCGACGCTGTGTTTGTGGCGGCCACTCGATCCATAGTCACTGATTTTTTCAAAAAGATGGCATCCGACAGTAATGACCAGCGGGAATGGGGAGTTTGCAGCAACGTGGTTGGGTTGATTGCAGCGGGATAACCACGGGGATGTGCAGCTAACGAGCCAGCTGCTCCCTGGCCTTCTTAAAGGGCCGGGTTTGCAGCCAGGCCCTGAGCAGGGAAGGAGTTGTGTTGAAGGATGGCTGGTGCTGCTGGGCCAAGGAGGGTAAGCCAATTTTCGGACGGCGAGTTGGAGACCCTGATGCAGGGTGTGAAGGGAAGGAGGCGAGTCCTGTACTCAGTCGCGGGGAGACCCACTCGCGAGGTGTTTACCAATGCCTGGTGGGGGATTGCTGTGGAGGTCTCAGGGACCTCCATTCATAACCAGACCACCACGCAGTGCAGAAAACGGCTGAATGACATCATCCATCTGATGAAAGTGAGTTCCTGTTCCACCAACTGCTGACCTTGCATCTGCGAGCCTCTCCTTCATCCTTCTCTTATTTCTCACCTTCACTGTACAGTCACTGAAGCAACATTTCATTGTTGAGACCTCTCTATATATATATATGTGTGTGTGTGTGGTTGTGCGCAATGGAGGCTCTCTCTCATCTCACAGTTACAGCTGCATGTCAGGGACACATGTGCACTCATTTCTGATGTGTCATCACAGTGGTCCTCACCAACCATTCTATGTTTTGCAGGCCAAAATTGCACACAACAGGATGGAGCAAAGGAGGAACTGGTGGTGGTGAGCCCGAGGTCCAAATCCTCACACCCTCAGAGGAGAGGGTCGAGACGCTCGTCGGCAGACATGCTGCCTTCCCTGTGGGCCAGGGTGCTGTTGATGCCGATGTGGGAAAGTGAAGGCCCTCCTTTAATGATCTCTCTCCCTGAATGCTCCAGTGTGCTAGTTGCAGCCTCCATGCATCAATCCCTCACCTTCCCTTCATGGCAGCCCTTCTCCAATTTATGCTTGCAGATGAGAGGCCGAGTGGCAGCACAGGACACAGACAGGCCAACCTGTGAGACCAGTGCCAGGCCTGGAGACAACCCCAGAACCGAGTGGCAGCACAGGAGACGGAGAGGCACCTCCTGTCAGCCCACTGCCAGGCCTCAAAAGAAATCTTTGAGGACATCACTACTGAAATGCCTAACGACAGCATCGAGGACATTGAGGGCTCCAGCCTTGCTGACACCCTGGAGCACACTCCATCTGTTGGGGAGCTCAGTGATGAGGAAGAGGAAGATATTGCCGGCAGCACCGCATCACTGCTTCCCCCACACGCATGAGCTCAGATACTGGGAGTGCGCAGTCCAATCTAGTGCAGGTAGTACAGGGGTCTGCACTGGGTGTTGCACCGAGGCGTAGAGGGCCGCAGCATGGTGACGGGATTAGGCAACCTCAGGTGCCATCTCTCCGGGGAGGTGAGTCCGCACCGGAGTTCTGCTGAGGAGGACTCAGACGAGCCCATCGATGTTACAGCTTATGAGAGAAGGGTGGAGGCCATGCATTCCCAAATGTTGGGGACACTGGCAAGGGTGCCAGAGAGGCTGTCGGACATGGTGAGGAGCATGGAGGAGTCCGCCTCCCACATAGTCGACAGATCTGCACACTCCATGGAGCCCACCACTGCCAGTGTGCAGGCGATGGTGGACTCCCAGAGAGACCGTGCGGATCTAGCTGTGATGGTACAACTTGTAGCTGATGTGGCAGCTGCCATTGCAGCACAGGCGTGAGGGAACGAGAGTATCGGTGTTGGTTTGGAGAGGATGGCCACGACCCTGGAAGCTATGAATGCTCTTATGCAATCTGGGCAACAGGCCACAGAGCGTAAATTGCTGCCATGCCTGCTGGCTTTGAGATTCTGGCTGTTCTCATGCCTTCTCAGCTCGATGCCACCCGATGGCTCAGTGTTGCCTTCGAGGCTGGGTCCACCACGGGCCAAGGGGGACCTCCCGGTGTGGCGCCACAGCCCTGGCCTGAGCTCCCTTCGTTTGGTGTAGGTGGTAAAGTGCCGCCCCCGGTGAGTTACTCAGGCTCCTCGGGCCAGGATACGGATGATGCGCTCCCTCCGGCTCGCAGCATTCCTGGCCCCAGACCTGTCACTCCGCCAGTGCCTCCACGCATGGCCTAGCTCGAGCCAAGTCAGACTGAAACCTTCCAGGAGGGTGTTGACCAGTCTGCAGCCAGATCTTCCAGGCCCAAAGCTGGTCGAGGGTGTCCGAGAAGGACATCTGCAGCATTTCCAGACCCATGAGGCAGCCACAGGAGAGACACTGATAATAGATTAGGCATGGGTAAGAGGGTTATGAGGAAATGCACAAGTATGGGAAATTGTGTTTTTGTGTAAGTTTTTTGGACTGTTTTTTGTTCTGATAAGTTTTTGCACTGATTTGGAAGATATCATAAATCTTTATTTTTTCGCACCTATATCTGGGAAGGTGTATTATTTGAGAGTGGGCAATCATGTATGAAGGCATTCATTGGGATGGCCATGGAAAGTAGAAGCTGAAGGGTCATGTGGGGATGAAATTATCTGAATCGATCAGCAATCAGACGTCTCTGCACCTCCCTTGCAGGGTTGGGATGGCAATGACACCTCCTGGGTGGGTGGTGATGGGGATCCTGGTCCTCCTCCTCCTCCTGTGCCTTGTCCTCCTCTTGCACCTCCTCTTCCTCCATCTGCGCCTCCTCCTCCTCCTGTGCCTCTTCTTCCTCCACCTGTGCCACCCCCTCCTCATCTTCCTGCGCCTCCTCCTGAGCCTCCTTCTCCTGCTGCTGCACCTCCTCCTCAGGTGGTACTGCTGGCACACCCTCCAGCGGCTGGCCCCTCATGAGAGCCAGGTTGTGCGGCATGCAGCAGACCACCACGAATATGAAGACCCGTTCAGGAGAGTACTGCAAAGCGCCACCAGAGAGGGCCAGGCAACAGAACCTCTGTTTGAGGATGCCGATGCAGTGCCTGGTGTAGAATGAGTGTCATTGTATGCATGCTTGGCCGCAGTCTTGGGGTTCCGAAGTGGAGTGAGCAGCCAAGTGGACAGGGAATAATCCTTGTCTCCAAGCAGCCACCCACAATCCTGGTTTGGTCTGGTGAAGAGGGCAGGCACACTGCTCGAGTGCAGTGTAGTGTATGGAGAAAGAGTCAGACTGAACACTGTGAGCTCAAAGTAAAATGTGACCGTAGTCTTTTATTGCATGTCTCTAGAGTGCCTCTTCAACCTGTGAAGCTTTCTTAAATACCTGTGCTCCCAAGGGATTATGGGATCCCTTGGGACTCCAGGAGATGAGCCCTCTGGTGGATGTATAGAGTAAATACAAGTTTACATATATAACAACACTCCCCCCACCCCCACCCCCCAAAGTCAATAGTGTAACTATTTACAATGTGAGTCGATCTGGGGCTCTTCTTGCCCTGCAGAGCAGCGTGGGACCATCGCCCGGTACCACCCAGAATGGTAGCTTGTGCACCGCTCCATCGTAGGAGACCTTTATGGTAGCACTGCCGATTACAGGAATCAATTCTTTTGTGTAAGTTCTTAGTTTCGTGCGAACTGAAGTTAAGACTGGCCTTGAGGCCTTGTTGCACCACAACCTATCGAATGTCTTTTTGCCCATGATGGACTGGCTCACGCCCGTGTCCAGCTCCATTGACACCGGGAGTCCATTTAGTTCAACATTCAGCATTATCAGGGGATACTTTGTGGTGAATGTGTGCACCCCATGTACCTCTGTCTCCTCGATCTGAGACTCTGGTTCGTTGTGAACCTCCGTGGATCTGTCCGCCTCTGCAACATGGTGGTTTGCAGTTTTAACAGGCTTTGCAGCTCGCCTGCACACTCATTGGAGGTGTCCCATTGTTCCACAGCCCTTGCAAACATACTCTTTGAATCGGCATGAATGGAAATTATGATCATCCCCGCAGCACCAACAAGGTGCTAATAGCTTTGCATTCATCACCCTTGATGGTGGACTCTGAGACATCTGCGAACATGTAGCTGCAGGTATGTGTGACCTGCCCTGTCTGTTACAATTCGAAAATAACATCACTTTGTTCACAGTACTTGTAGCAGCACTTGTGTGCTGAGAGATTTGCTTCGTATTGTCACTGGTGGCAATGAACGCCTGGGCTATCGCTGTGGCCTTACTCAAGGTTGGGGTCTCTACAGTCAAAAGTTTGCGAACTATGGTTTCGTGGCCAATGTCAAGTACGAAAAAGTCTCTGAGCATGTGCTCCAAATGTCGTTTAAATTCGCAATGTCCTGCAAGGCGTCTGAGCTCGGTGACATAACTCGCCACTTCCTGGCCTTCAGACCTTTAGTAGGTGTGGAACCGGTACTTCACCATCAGAACGCTTTCCTTCGGGTTCAAATGCTCTCGGACCAGTGTGCACAAATCGTCGTATGATTTCTCCGTGGGTTTCGCTGGAGTGAGCAGATTTTTCATGAGGCCATACGTCGGTGCCCCACAGATGGTGAGGAGGATCGCCCTTCGTTTGGCAGCGCTCTCTTCACCTTCTAACTCGTTGGCCACGAAGTATTGGTCGAGTCGCTCCACAAAAGTTTCCCAATCATCTCTCTCCAAGAATTTCTCCAGGATGCCCACTGTTCTCTGCATCTTTGGGTTCACTATCTGTATCTTGTCGCCAGATGTAGTGTATGGAGAAAGAGTCAGACTGAACACTGTGAGCTCAAAGTAAAGTGTGACCTTAATCTTTTATTTCAGGTCCCCAGAATGCCTCTCCAACCTGTGAAGCCTCCTTAAATTCCTGTGCTCCAAAGGGATTATGGGATCCCTTGAGACTCCAGGGAATGAGCCCTCTGGTGGCTGTACAGAGTAAATACAAGTTTACATATATAACATGCAGGATGAAGGAATCGTGGCTGCTGCCTGGATACCGGGTATCAACTGCCAGGATCCTGTGCTAGTGGTCACACACCAGCTGCTCATTCTGGGAGTCGAATCCCTTTCTGTTCATAAAGAGTTCGGGATGGTTCAGTGGTACCCTCAGGCCAACGTGTGTGCAGTCAATGGCACCCTGCACCCTGGGGAACCCTGCAATTCGGACAAATCCAAACTACCGCCCCACCAGCTTCTCCCTGGTCATCGGGAAGGAGATATATTGCACTATTCTCTTATACAGAGCATCGGTGACCTGCTGGATGGAGCGATGGGCAGAGAATTGGAAATGTTAGCGATGTCTGCAGTTGCTGGCTGGAACGAGTCCATTACCTAAAGGTTGAGAGCTATGGTGACCTTTTTCCCAATGCTGAGAGTTGTCCTCAGCATTGTGTGAGGCTGCAGATCTGGCCACAGGACACTGCACAGCTCCCTCAGGATGTCCTTTCTAAATCGCTGCCTTCACACACATTGCTCATCACTGAGCTCCAGAAAGGAAAACTGTTGTTGGTACACCCTTTGACAGTAGGGCCACCTTCCCCCAGATCTGTGCTGGGCCCCTCCGATGGCACCTGGCTGATTGCCTTCTCCCTGTTCCTGCTGATGTTCCGAAGCCTCTGCAGGCTGCTGCTGGCAAGGCTCCTGGCCCAGTATTTGGTGGAGGGTGGGGCGGGGTGGGAGTTAGAGGTCAGTGTACCTGACCCTCCTCACCACACCATCTCCCTCTTGGCCACCCTCTCTACATGGAGGTCTGCGGCCTTCTGTCAGCCCTTCTCCCTGTTGGGCAGCCATGGCTGCTGGCTCCCTTGCCCGCTGCCTCTGTACCCATTGTTGACTGCGCTGCCGTCTCCTGCGTGCTGTCCTGCCTTTCGCAATGTGCACAAGGCGTTCCCCTGCCAACACTGAGTTCAGTCTGTCTGCAGGCTTGACCCTCACAAACAGGCCTGAGTGGAGTTGAGAATGAGCCCAGAGGCCACGACTGAGCAGTGAGAGTGAAAAAGTGTTTAAACTCTCAAAAAGTTCTCAAAAGTCCGCAGCAAGTGTAGCAAATCCCTACAGAGAAATCCGAAAAAGTTTGCAGAAAAAAATACCCGATCACACCAAACCTTCTCTGGCAGTCTCGAGCAGTCCGGCAAAGTGCAGCGACCCAAAAACCTGGCGGGGGCACTGTCACGAAAAAAACTGTGTTTGTTATACTTAAAATAGGTGGCGTGGTGGAGCGGCAGCGGTGCGCACTTTAATGACGTAATTACGCCACAAGCCCCATACCGCAGTGGAAGTCGGGGGTTTGGGGCGGAAGTGGACACCGCCCCTAAAACTCCCGCGCTAAATATGGGTCACGGCAGCCAATTGACCGCAACGTGGCGGCCACTCGATTCCGCCGCATGGCCGCCGCAAAACCACGGTAACGGGCCTTATCCAGACCCTAACTTTCGGCCCCACCTTCTCATGACTCTGCTGCATAATTTGTCTGTGGTGAGTGATTCGATTACATTATCATATTTGTTGTATCAGAAATATTAATTTGTGCTCAATAAGCTTTCAGCACTTAATGTGTGTGTCAGCTGTCGCTCAATGGGTAGCACCCTCGCCTCTGAATCAGAAGGTTGTGGGTTCAAGTCCCACTCCAGGGATGTGAGCACAAAAATAAATCTAAGCTGACACTCCAGTGCAGTGCTGAGGGGGCGCTGCACTGTCAGTGGTGTTGTCTTTTGGATGAGACGTTAAAACCGAGGCCCTGTCTGCTCTCTCAAGTCGACGTAAAAGATCCCATGGCACTACTTCTAAGAAGAGCAGGGGAGTTATCCCTGGTGTCCTGGCGAATATTTATCCCTCAATCAACATAACAAAAAAACAGATCCTCTGATCATTATCACATTGCTGTGTGTTGGAACTTGCTTGCTCACAAATTGTCTTCCTCATTTCCCACATTACAACAGAGACTGCAATCCAAAAAGTACTTCATTGGCTGTAAAGTGCTTTGAGACGACCGGTGGTCGTGAAAGGCACTATATAAATCCAAGTTTTTCTTTCTTTTAAGTAAAATAACTACAGGTTGTATGTAACTCGAATTTGCTTTAGTAACGTGACTTTTAGTGAAAACTGAGAAATTAATTTCCCTCATGATATTATAACTTTGATATTGCATTGACTGCTAATCTCAATGTTTTATTGCACATGGGAAGATTCATGCATCATAACATGTAGAAAATACATTGTTATTAAATATAATAGATTATACAAATGAAGTTAGAACCAGCTCTCAGACATCGGGCACAACCAAACCCATTGCATCTTCCAGGCCATCCATGTTTTATAATTCAAGTCAAGCCCCAAGCTTGAATTGGCTTTCCATTGGGAGCTACTAAAAAGCAAGTGGCTACATGTGGGGATAAAAATAGTTTCTGCCTTTTTAGAGGCTGCAAATGTTATTAAATCTGTTTCCAAAGGCTTTATGGGGCAAATAAATGTCTGGCAAAAATTAATAAATGACAACACAGTTTGGAGGCAGGAAACAGAGTCTGTGGGATAATGTTGGAGTGATGTAATGTTAAACTCTGTATTATTGCACAGGGTAGGAAAGGGTGCTTGAGCAGAGGGAATCATTTACAATGAGCTTGTTGCTGGTTCACTGACAGCAGCATAAAGGATGAAAATCCAAAGGGGGTGGGAAATTCCATTGCACCCCGTTTGGGGCGGTAACATCCGGGAGGCGGGACATTTTGCACCAAGCACGGAAGTTCCACCCCACTCCCGAATTTTGGGTTACCGCCCCTGCAAGGAAATGGAGCGCAAAATAGTGCACTTCACATCCTTTTTGGGATACTAGCGGGACGGCCGCGCGGGACGCATTGGGCCCCGTAGCACTGCCGCGTAGGAGCGGCTCTTCCCTTAATTAAAGGGAAGGGCCCAAGCTTCAAACTCTGCATTGGAAAGATGGTCGGCTCTAGACCACTGGGGAGGGGGAGTGCTGGGCCAACAGCCCAGCACTCAAGCAGAGTGACTGATCTTGGCGTGGATCTCGCATTCAAAGTGCCAACGGGGTGCAGCAAACAATCGGATGAATTTTGTTCTGCGTGGCCCACACCTCCCCTTTAACTTGCACCCCGTGGGCGGCTGGCCACCCAGTACGCGATCCTGCCACTGTAGCTGGCATCGCCCGGTGCTGCTTCAGAGGCCGATACCTCATTTAGGGTCCGGGGCGCTAAGCAGGCACTGCGCACAGTGGTCACATTGTCACAGTGCTACGTGTTACTGCCGCTGCTAAACTCCTATGGAATTTAGCGAGAGTCATTAGTTGTGCCCCTCCCAGGCGAAAAGTAGTTTATGCCATGTTAGCGCCTTCCCCGGGCGACCCAAAACGACCCGAATTTCTAGGCCATTCTATCTACAAACTGAAAATATAATAAAGAATAGTCAGCACGGATTTCAAAAGGTAAGGTCCTGCTTGGTCAACCTCATTGAATTCTTTGAAGAAGTAACAGAAAGGGTAGACAAGGGTAATGCAGTAGACGTTATATATTTGGATTTTCAAAAAGACTTCGCTTAGGAACCACATAGTAGACTCATGACTATGGTCAGAACATGTGGAGACAAGTAGCAGAATAGATAGCAAGCTGGCTACAAAACAGAAAACAGAGACTAGGGGGTTAAAGACAGTTACTCAGACTGGTAAAAGGTGGGAAGTGGTATTCCACAGGGATTGGTGCTGGGACCACTGTTGTTCACCATTTACATAAATGAGCACTGCTGTTGCCTGCACTCGCTGTAAATATTTTAATTGCCAGATGCAATGCTGAATTGACACACGTCAGCGATTTTGGACATCGCCGCTCCTCTTACTGCCCTCTCCAAAGCACGCCCGTGAGTGCAGCCGTTGACAGCGGGTAGAGCTGGGAGAAAGCGGCAGGGAGCTATAAACCGTACAGTAACAGTTGCTGAGATAATTGCTAAGTATGGAGAGCTCAGACTATGCAATTGGTGTGAAATGAGGAATTGAGAAACTGATGGGACTAAAAGCCGGCAAATCTCCTGGAGCTGATAGCCTATATCCTAGGGTTGTAAAAGAGATGGCTGCAGAGATAGTGGATGCATTGGTTGTGATTGTCTAAAATTCCCTAGATGCCAGAACAGTCTCAGTGGTTTGGAAGGCAGCAAATGTAACCCCGCTACACAAGAAAGGAGGGAGAGAGAAAATAGGGAACTACAGGCCAGTTAGCCAGTTAGTCGTGAAAATGCTGGAATCCATTATTAAGAAAGTGGTATCAGGGCACTTAGAAAATCTGAATATGATTAAGCAGAGTCATCATGGTTTTTTAAAAAGGAAATCGTGTTTAACAAATTTATTGGAGTTTTTGAGGATGTAACTTGTGGGAGTGCAAGTTCGCATTTCTGAAACGCTTTGCTTCAGCGCAGTTTGGAGATATCGAAAGGGTTAAAAGTTGAAGAGTGAAGTTTGGATTGAAACAGAGGATGTTTGGATGAAACAGGCTGCTAGATGATATGGAGCCACATAGCCATTGAAATGTGTCTCTCTGATCACCTGTGTGTTTACTGTACTTCATGGTGGGAGTCGATTGAAGCAGTGAGACTTGACTTCAGGATAATGAGTAGCTGGTCATTTATCTGTATGTTAACTATTTGTATGTATCATCGATACTATCTATGCATGGAATCAAAGAACCTCCTGTTTCTGATTACTATGCAAGAAACGGTCTGGTTTGTGTACAGTAATTCATGACATCGTCTGTGTTAATTATCTGTATGTACTATGTAAGGAAACGAGAGTTCAAAGGCTTTTTTGGTATAAAGATGCGAGGGAAGGCTGTTTGAGACACACACATTAGACACTGGAAACTCGGAAGGTGTGTGTGTCACAAGCAGCCACGAAAATCGGAACAAGCAGAGAACTGCCTTTGTGAAGTGTCTCAGTAACTTTCATACTTGGTTTGTATAGTATGAATGTCTAAATAAAAGGCCTGATCCTGCCATTTACTACAACTAAGTGTGTGTGTGTAATTCGACGTTTAAAGCAACGAAGCGAAAAGAGCAAGATAGCTGTACATCTTGGTGACCCCGACGTGATTTTCAAAAGTTCGTTGGCTGAGTTTTTCGAAGGAGTTTTTCCCACACATCAGTTCGAGGGGTGAGCATTCTCTTAGTTGTCGTGACTTAAAGCGATCTCCAGTTAGGAATGGGAGGTTCAGGGAATATTCCAGATGAGGTCTGGTCATTTCTTAATCAGTGGATTGAGTCGAAAGGGGGACCTTATGGGATAAGGCAGGAAGCAATGACAGGAGGATGGAAAAATACACGGCAGTCCTTAGTGGAGAATATCCATATAAAAAAGATGAAAGTGTTTGGGTTAAAAAGTGATAAAAAGAGAAAAGCGTTAGTGTACAGTGTCTAATGCTGGGGATTCAAAAGTTAGGCAAAGAGGCTGAGGCTAGAGATAGGGAAGTCTCAGAACTCAGAGCAGTGAGTAAGAAGTAGAGAATTGGCGATTTCAGGCACTCGGGGCAGCCAGGACTGTTCTGACACTGGATCAGCATCTTGCTGATGAACAGAACCGTAATCAAGATCTAGAGAAAGGAATATCTAAGCTGCAGCAGATGGTGGTATTAGGTTGCCCAGCGGAGACAGCAATTGATAAAGCTGGGTGGTATTCGGAGGATTCCCCAGGTCTGAGAATTGAAAAGGGGATTAAGGGACAGGGAGAATGCCCACCGTTCCCTTCCACAGCTCCTTTGCCTTCTCCGATTTCAGAGCCTCAAACCCGTGTGGTTCAGGTGGCAATTATAGGTACAGAGGCGGAACAGTTAGATGCCTCTTCAGTTCCTCAGACGCTTCACACTCCACAACATTATACACGATCTTCCGGTAATGCAGAAGCACGTTCAGGCGGACAAGGCGAGAGCACAATCATGATTCCTCTACTCCCTATGGAGCTCGTGAAGGGAACACTTCCTTAAGTGGTTTTGGGGATTCCTGGTATGAGCGAGGAGGGGTAAAGTTACAGGACAGGAGAGCTATCCTTAGTGAAGTGGGACCTGTACCCCTTCAGGACCTTAATAGGTTTGCCCAAAGGTGGTATAATATTCTGGGAAGGTGGCAGTCAGGGAATATATCAGAGAAACTGAGGGTTCACATGATTCTGCAAGTTTTAGGGAATCACCGGGGAAAGGGAGTAGGTTTTGAAACAACTTCCAGGTCCCTGCTTAGTAGAATAATAACTGCAATCACTCAGGGCCACAGTTAATAAAGCGGCTTGCATTATTACCAGGGGAAGGACCCAGGGAAGCAGGGGAATGTATATTCCAGTTATATAAAAGTTTGGGAAGTAATTGGATTGCTATCAGTCATTACGGAGATGATATACATAGAGAGATCATTTTGACTCTCCTACCCCGTTCAGTAGTTCTGGAAGTAGATGCCTGGGGCAGGGACGATAGTTTTGATAAATGGTTGGCAAGGGTAGAAAGCTTGTATCAGAGAGCTGCAGGAATTTCAGTCATGGAAGTGAGACAGGGGTTACAGCGATGGAAGGCAGAAGGGCCCGAGTGGATAAATCCTGGGATGAGTCATATAAAAGGAGCAGGACCAGGTGATGCTTGGAGCCCGGCCCATCAGTTGATAGAGGACAGGGATAGACTGGCTAAAAAATTAGAGAAATTAAAAGAAAAGTCGAAGAATCAGGAAAGAGAAGCTAGAGTCACAGCCAGGGATGAAACCTTGATTCAGTTCGTGAGGTCGGAGGTAGGTGAGGGAGGATTCCTATAGGGATGCCATGCCTCAACCACACATGTCGTTTTTTTAGGACCCTTACTTCAGGATAGGGGTGGCCATACCCTTATCGAGGCATGTGTGGAAGGGCAGCGGGAAATTGACACAGGGTCTGCTGGACAAATGGAGGTTGAGGTGGTCCTGGAGGGAGGGCTTCCCCTCTTCAGAGACAGTACCCCAACACCCCAGATACATGAGGAGCAGTTACTGAGATGAAAGCAGTGGGTGAAGCTTGTTCAGAAGCATTTAAAGTTTCTGTAGGAATGGGCTGTCTCAGAACTGATGAGATGTTCAGTGAAAAGCTCAAATGTGTGAGTTATAAACATGATCTTAAAGGATGTGAAATAGAAGTTGGAGCGTTGCAAATGTCGAGAGAGGAAATTACAGCAGTTCTGAAGGGTGAACTGAGAGAAGGACTGAGTCTCTCGACTGACTAGTCAGCATTTCAGTCATCCTTTACTCTGTGTTGTTACACTTCTCCCACAAAGCAGAGGAAATTGTTAAAAACTGTGCCGAGGGCAAGAGACTTGGTCGAAGATACCAATTGCGAGTTTACATTTCTGACTGTAAACAGCATGGAATTCAGTCGAAAACATCAAAAATTGAAAGTTGGCTTAAGGGAAAATGGATATGGAAATTTAACATCTTGTATGGAACGATCTCGCTCATGCAATGTTAAAGTTCGGCGGTTAAACAAATCTATAATTGTGGATATGGGGTTTGGCCGATTATGTGTACATAATGTGCGTCCTTGTAACGGTTTTGTTGTTAATAATGACCAGCTGCATATATATACATATATGCGTCTGGAGGTTGGATCTTATTGCTCTAATCGATCTCTTCTAATTGTGGAGTGTGATCATTTACAATTCTATCGACACAAGGTGATCACAGGCCAACGGACTTTAAAATTGCATTCTGAGAATCTGAGTCTGCAGCAACCTTACTTTGACCTTAATCGTGCTGCTAGTCGGAAGAGGGAAATGCAGAAATGGAGTACCAGATTTCAACAGCTACAGAGTTTGAATCAAGCAATTGTTCTGGACATTAACCATCACACTGCGGAAATTGAGAATGTTCGCACAACTTTGGATCAGATTGGACATGTAAGCTGGTGGGAATCATTGTTCGGATGGAGCCCAACGGCAAGTGGTGTAAAGAGCACAATGATACATACACTCAGTTCCTATGCTGGTGTTGTTTCAATTAATTGTGCGTGTCATTTTGATTTACTAGAGATGGCGTGTTCGAAAACAAGCACTACAACTGGAAAAGTCTGTTCAACAAGTTCAAATGACCATACAAATGTTACCCAGATAAGGCCTTGCAGAGAGGCAAAGAGAATAAGTGGGGGATGTGGGAGTGCAAGGTCGCATTTCTGAAACGCTTTGCTTCGGCGCAGAGTGGAGATATCGAAAAGGTTAAAAGTTGAAGATTGAAGTTTGGATTAAAACAGAATATGCTTGGATTGAAACAGGCTGCTAGACAATATGGAGCCATGTAGCCATTGAAATGTGTCTATCTGATCACCTGTGTGTTTACTTTACTTCATGGTGGGAGTCGATTGAAGCAGTGAGACTTGACTTCAGGATAATGAATAACTGGTCATTTATCTGTATGTTAATTATTTGTATGAATCATCGATACTATCTATGCATGGAAGCAAAGACGTACTCCGGGTCTCTTTGGCCAGCCAGCCCGGCCCAACGACGCACTCCAAGTCCCTTCGGCCAGAGGGCCCGGCCCAACAACGCACTCCAGGTTCCTTCGGCCAGAGGGCCTGACCCAATGACGCACTCTGGGACTCTTCAGCCAACCGGTCTGACCCAACCTCGCACTCCAGGTCCCTACGGCCACCCAGCCCGGCCCAACGACGTACTCCAGGTCTCTTCAGCCAGCCGGTCTGACCCAGCCTCGCACGCTGGGTCTCTTCAGCCAGCCAGCCAGGGCCGGCCCAACGACGGGCTGTACCTGCCCTAGGTCATTAACGGTGAACACTGACTGGGCTGTAGACTACTGACTTACATTTTAGACTTTTAATCAACTTTTAATCTACTTTTAAACTTCTAATCAACTTGAGAAACTTTTTAAACAATTTGGGAAACTTTCTAAACTTTTAAACAACTTGGAGAATTTTTCCTTTTGAAACCTTCAGAGAAACTTTTAAATAACTTTGGAAAATTTTGGAAGAAACTTTTAAAACATCCCTCGGAACTCCAGCGGACAACTGACCTTCCTAATGCCTGCCCACAACCAAGCCTCGGGCCAACTACCATCAAGGGCACTACTCGGCGTTGAGCTTGTGGCCAACATCTCGCCACAGGCAATTAGGCTCATACAGCAGTGCCAGGTCTCCAGTAGTCATGGACCCCCTTGCCACTGGACCAAGACCTAGCTCTGTCAAGCCTGTGTGGTTGCTGGTGTGCAGCGGCCACCCCACGTTAAAAGAACTCACGCACAGGCATCTTCCAGTTCATTAACATGAAGTTCGGGACCTGGAACATCAGGACCCTCATGGACAACTCCAACAGTGACAGGCCGGAATGCCGCACCGCCATAGTCGCCCGGGAACTTAGACGCTTTGACATCAACATCGCCGCCCTAAGCGAGACCCGGGGGGCAAGGGAAGGCCAGATCAAGGAACAAGGTGGAGGTTACACCTTTTTCTGGAAAGGAAAACCAGAGGAAGAACACCGCCTTTATGGAGTCGGCTTCGCCATCAAAAATGAGCTGGTCGACGGCCTCAAAGACTCCCCCTGCAGGGTTAACGAACGCCTCATGACTCTCCGACTCACCCTATCCCGGAACCAATGCACCACAGTCATCAGTGTGTATGGCCCAACACTTGATGCAACGGATGAGACCAAAGAGGGTTTTTATTCCAATCTCGAAACATCCCTATTCCACGTCCCCGCGGGCGACAAACTGATCCTCCTAGGTGACTTCAACACCAGGGTCGGCAAAGACATAGTCCTCTGGGGAGGAGTGATTGGCAGAGAGGGGGTAGGGAAAGCCAATTCTAGTGGTACCCTACTCCTGACAAAATGTCTAGAACATGAACTCCTCATCACGAACACCCTGTTCTGCCAAAGGGACAAATATAAGGCATCACGGCAATACCCTCGCTCAAAACACTGGAACCTGCTCGACTATGTCATCGTCCGAGCCAGGAATTGCAAGGATGTGCGCATCACCCGCACCATGACAGGAGCTGACAACTGCTGGATGGACCACCGCCTAATCCGATCCATCATCGATATTAACGCAGCCATAAGCAGAGGTGACAGCAGAAGCAGTGCCGCAAAAAAGTCAATGTCAGGACACTTAAAGACCCAGCTAAGAGAATCCTATATAGCCAGCGCCTCACAGCTAACCTGGCGTGCCTTGATGACCTGGAGATGCTGAATGCCCACAGCGCTTGGTCTGCCTTCCAGGCCTCTATAACCAGTGCCTGTGAAGAGACACTTGGTCACTCAACCAGAAAACACCAGGATTGGTGTTGATGAGAATGATCAGGAGATACAAGAACTAATAGATCGCAAGCGCAGAGCATTTCTGAGCCTCAAGCAACAACCTAACTCGGGAGCAGCTAAGCAACATTACAGACCGTTCAAAGTTGAGATCTAACAAAAAACCCGGGACCTAAAGAACAGGTGGTGGATGGAGAAAGCACAGGAGAAACAGTAGCTGGCTGACAGCCACGATATGTGACGATTCTTCATTGCAGTCAAGACCACCTATGGTCCAAACTCCCAAGGCCTCACCCCAATGCTGGCCAAGAACGGGGAAACACTCATCAAGGACACCGAGGCTGTCAGAACCCGCTGGAAAGAGCACTTTGAAGATCTCCTTAATCGAGACTCTGCCTTTGACTCAAGTGTTCTCGACTCCATCCCGCAGCATGCGACCCGCCACCACCTCAGTGAAATCCCAAAGTTGCATGAGGTAGGAAAAGCCATAAAACAGCTCAAGAACAACAAGGCTACGGGAACGGATGGAATCCCTGCTGAGGCGCTGAAGTATGGTGGAGAGGCGCTGTTGGCGCGGATACATGATCTCATCTCTCTCATCTGGAGGGAGGAGAGCATGCCGGGAGATCTCAGAGATACAGTGATTGTGACCATCATTAAAAAAGGGGACAAGTCCGACTGCGACAACTACAGGGGAATCTCCCTGCTATCAGCCACTGGAAAGTTGTCGCTAAAGTTCTCCTCAACCCTCTTCTCCTTGTGGCCGAGGAGCTCCTCCCGCAGTCACAGTTTGGATTTCGTCCCCTACGGGGCACAACCGACATGATCTTTGCAGCGTGACAGCTGCAGGAAAAATGCAGGGAGCAACGCCAGGCCTTATACATGGCCCCCTTCGATCTTACAAAGGCTGTTGACACTGCGAACTGCGAGGGTCTATGGAGCGTCCTCCTCCGGTTCAGATGCCCCCAAAAGTTTGTCAACATCCTTCGTCTGCTCCATGACATGCCGACCAAAATCCTTACCAACGGATCCATTACAGACGCAATCCACGTCCGGACTGGGGTCAAACAGGGCTGTGTCATCGCTCCAACCCTCTTTTCAATCTTCCTTGCTGCCATGCTCCACCTCACAGTCAACAAGCTCCCCACTAGAGTGGAATAGAACGAGTGGGAAGCTGTTTAACCTATGCCACCTCCAGGCCAGGTCCAAGATCACCCCAACCTCTGTCGTTGAGCTACAGTACGCGGACGACGCCTGCATCTGCGCACATTCTGAGGCTGAACTCCAGGATATAGTCGATGTATTTACTGAGGCTTATGAAAGCATGGGCCTTATGCTAAACATCTGTAAGACAAAGGTTCTCCACCAGCCTGTCCTCACCGCACAGCACTGCCCCCCAGTCATCAAGATCCACGGCGCGGCCCTCGACAACGTGGACCATTTCCCATACCTCGGGAGCCTCTTGTCAACAAAAGCAGACATTGATGCGGAGATTCAACACCACCTCCGGTGCACCAGTGCAGCCTTTGGCCGCCTGAGGAAAAGAGTATTCGAAGATCAGGCCCTCAAATCTACCACCAAGCTCATGGTCTACAGGGCTGCAGTAATACCCGCCCTCCTATATGGCTCAGAGGCATGGACCATGTACAGAAGACACCTCAAGTTGCTCAAGATATATCACCAATGATGTCTCTGCAAGATCCTGCAAATCCCCTGGGAGGACAGGCGCACCAACATCAGTGTCCAAATCGAGGCTAACATCCCCAGCATTGAAGCGCTGACCACACTCGATCAGCTTCCCTGGGCAGGCCACATAGTTCGCATGCCAGACACGAGACTTCCAAAGCAAGTGCTCTATGCGGAGTTCCTTCACGGCAAACGAGCCAAAGGTGGCCAGCGGAAACTTTACAAGGTCACTCTCAAAGCCTCCCTTGTAAAGTGCGACATCACCACTGACACCTGGGAATCCCTGGCCAAAGACCACCCTTAGTGGAGAAAGTGCATCCGGGAGGGCGTTAAGCACTTCGAGTCTCAACATCGAGAGTGTGCAGAGGTCAAGCGCAGGCAGCAGAAGGAGCGTGCGGCAAACCAGTCCCACCCTTCCCTCAACGACTGTCTGTCCCACCTGTGACAAAGTCTGTGGTTCTCGTATCGGACCGTTCAGCCACCAAAGAACTCACTTCAGGAGTGGAAGCAAGTCTTCCTCGATTCCGAGGGACTGCCGATGATAATGTTAACTATTTGTATGTATCATCGATGCTATCTATGCATGAAATCAAAGAAACTCCTGTTTCTGATTACTATGCGAGGAAACAATCTGGTTTGTGTACAGTAATTCATGACATTGTCTGTGTTAATTATCTGTATGTACTATGTAAGGAAACGAGAGTACAAAGGCTTTTTTGGTATAAAGATGAGAGGGAAAGCTGTTTGAGACACATACATTAGACACTGGAAACTCGGAAGGTGTGTGTCACAAGCAGCCACGAAAATCGGAACAAGCAGAGAGCTGCCTTTGTGAAGTGTCTCAGTAACTTTCATACTTAGTTTGTATAGTATGAATGTCTAAATAAAAGGCCTGATCCTGCCATTTACTACAACTGAGTGTGTGTGTGTAATTTGATGTTTAAAACAACGAAGCGAAAAGAGCAAGACAGCTGTACAACATAACTAACAGGGTAGATAAAGGGGAAACTGGATTTCCAAAAGGCATTTGATAACGTGCCACATAAAAGGTTTTTACACCAAGATAAGGGCTGATAGGGTTGGGTGTACTATATTAGCATGGATAGAGGATTGGTTAATGGACAGAAAACAAAGAAAAAGGATAAATGGGTCACTTTTCGGTTGGCAGGCTGTAACTAGTGGGGTGCCGCAAGGATTAGTGCTTGGGCCTCAGCTATTTACAATCTATATTAATGACCTAGATGATGGTATTGAGTGCAATGTATCCAAGTTTGCTGACCGTACAAAGCTAGGTGGGACAGTAAGCTGTGAGAAGGACACAAAGAGCCTGCAAAGGGATATAGGCAGGTTAAGTGAGTGGGCAATAACATGGTAGCTGGAGTATATAATATGAGGAAATGTGGGGTTACTTACTTTGGTAGGAAGAATAGAAAAACAGAATATATTTTAAATGGTGAGAAACTTTTAAATGTTGGTGTTCAGAGAGATGTAGGTGTCCTCATACAGGAAACACAGAACGTTGGTACAGCAAGCAATGAGGAAGGCAAATGGCATGTTGGATTTTATTGCAAGGGTGTTGAGTACAAGAGTAAGGAAGTCTTACTACAGTTGTACAGGGCTTTGGTGAGACCACATCTGGAGCACTGTGCACAGTTTTGGTCTCCTCTCTGAGAAAGGACATAAATGGCTTAGAGGCGGTGCAACAAAGGTTCATTAGATTGATCCCTGGGGATGAGCGTGCTGTCCTATGTGGAGAGATTGCGTAGATTGGGCCTATACTCTCTGGAGTTTAGAAGAATGAGAGGTGATCTCATTGAAACATATTCTGAGGGAGTCGATAGGCTAGATGCTGAGAGGTTGTCGCCCCTGGCTGGAGAGTCTAGAACTAGGGGGCATAGTCTCAGGATAAGGGGTTGGCCACTTAACACTGAGATGAAGAGGAATTTCTTCAATCAGAGGGTTGTGAATCTTTGGAATTCTTTACCTCAAAGGCCTGTGAATGCTGAGTCATTGAGTATATTCAAGGCTGAGATAGATAGATTTTTGGACTCTTGGGAATCAAAGGATATGGGGATTGGGCAGGAAAGTGGAGTTGAGATCGAAAATCAGCCATGATCTTATTGAATGGTGGAGCAGGCTCGAGGGGCCAAATGGCCTACTCCTGCTCCTAATTCTAATGTTCTTATGTTCTTATGAAAACTTCTTCGAATGAGATGCATCAAATCTCCCTTCTGGTCAGTCAAACATTACGGAAAATACTTTTAAAATAAACTATATTCTACTGCATTTATAATAATCTCAGGAAAAATCAAAGCTGCATTTCCTAACATTTTATTAATTATTTTTTCTAGTTTAGATAAAATAACATGCAAAGTTTTGAATTATATTTTTAAAAGACCATGGGCCCGAAATTCACCTTCCCCGAAGAGACGGCAACCGTGGAGTTTGGGCGGGCGACCGAAAAAATCAATGGGCCGCTGCGGTCGGAAAATTTTCCCTCCCCGAGCCATATTCAGCTCGGGGGGGATTTGAGCGCTGTGCACTTCTGCCGGAAACGATGCGGTGAAGCTGCTGTAAAGAAGACATTCCAGTGGAGAGCTCTGCAGGGTGCGGGCCGCTAGAAAGCCACCAGGACCAGGATTTCCAGTTGCAAAAAGGTAAGCCTTTTCCCAGCAGTGCCCCCACGAGGTATTCGAGTCGGTGCTCAAACGGGACACCGCTGGAGTGTTGCCGCGATCGGGGCCCTTTGGTAGTGAAATAGTTTCATTAATTTTAGTATTTTTATTTAAGATTACAGCATCCACTGTATTTATCTATTAATTTTTATTAATTATTAGTGTTTTTATTTAAGATTACAGTATCTATTGTATTTATCTTTTAATAGTTTTATTATTTATTAGTGTTTTTATTTAAAATTACAGTATTCACTGTTTTATCTTTTAATAGTTTTAGTAATTATTAGTGTTTTTATTTCAGATTACAGTATCCACTGTGTTTATCTTTTAATAGTTTTATTAATTGTTTTGGCTCCATTCAACCTGCTGAGTGCTGCTCAGAGGTTTGCACATACGTTTGTACAACTTTCAGGTCTGACTGTTTAGTGGAGGCCTGTGGGCTGCAGAAACCTGCTTGGCAGGGTTCACCCTGAGGATGGGAGGAGTGTTGGCAGGGTGACACCTGGTACATCTGCTCAGAAGCAGGGCAGCATGCAGGAGAAGGAATCACCGTCAGCACCATGCAGACAGGCAGTGGGCAAGGGAGGCAGCAGCCATGATTCATTCATTCTGCATCAGACCAGTGTGTCCGCCATCTTCACCGGCCTGAATCAGGATTGCGGTTGGCTGCTTGGGGACAAGGGATATCCCCTGTCCACTTGGCTGCTCACTTCTCTGCGGAACCCCAGGACAGCGCCAGAGCATGCATACAATGACACTCATTGTGTCACCAGGTGCATCATCGAGCAGCGCATAGGCATCCTAAAGCTTGGACCGCTCTGGTGGCACTTTGCAGTATTCGCCTCAATGGATCTCCATAATCATCGTGGTCTGCTGCATGCTGCACAACCTGGCCATCATGAGGGGACAGCCGCTGGAGGTCGAGCCAGCAGTACCACCTGACGAGGAGGAAGAGGTGCAGGAGGAGGCGCAGGAAGAGGAGGAGATCCGCGTCGTCCCAGAGCTAGGAGGTATCGACCCATCGCCACCCGGGAAGGGCCGGGGTGCAGACTGGCCAGCACTCTCCTGGATGGGTGTGTCCACACATATATGGAGGTGCCTGACACCTCCCCTACAATCTCCCTCCATGCATTATGTACTGCCTGTCTGCCAGGTCTCCCCACGTCAGGAAACAGTATTCTTCTTCTGTCCTCCACACCGTCTTTCAGTGTCTCCAGCTCCATATCAATGAACTTGTTGGCTCTCCTTGCACCTCTCCTTACACCAGCCATCCTTCCAACCTCCTTCCTCCCCCTCAGGGCCTTGCTGCAAACCCTGGCCTTTAAATAGAGCAGCTGGCTCATTAGAAACCCTTACTTGCATGTTGAACTTCTCAGTGGTGATAACACTCAAATTAAGACATTCATACCTCTGCAAAATCCACTTTGGAAGGGTTCATTAGCGCTGGAACCCATTTGTTCAGTTTTGGAGCTGAATATGGGGTGGCCGAGCCGTGAAAAGATTTAATCACTAATGGCCACAAAAAGGTGGGAGGAGCACCAGCTTTCCAGCGGTACTGAATTTCAGGCTCCAAGGACTGGATTTTCATGTCGTTTGTGACCCGGTTTTCACCGGGTTTTGACCCTCTGGGGCGAAAAATGGGGCGGAGCTCTTTTGCGTCCGGGCACGATCCTCTGGTCAGGTTTTGCGGCAGTGCTTAGAAGCACCGCTGAGGAGAACTATGCCAGCTGTGCAAAGGCTCTCCTTGTGACACCAGCAGAAGTTTCGACTCTTACCTGACCCGTACGCCCCGAA
Organism: Pristiophorus japonicus; assembly: GCF_044704955.1. NCBI lineage: Eukaryota > Metazoa > Chordata > Chondrichthyes > Pristiophoridae > Pristiophorus > Pristiophorus japonicus. Next base: position 85,339,288 of record NC_091993.1, read on the forward strand.
ACGCGCCCCGCAATGACCGTCAGGGAAAACACAGTGCTCCAGCCATGCCGGTGGCGGTGAGGTGGATAAACTGCAAAAAAGGTAAGTTCCAGTTTTTAATTCTCTTATTTTTTCTAGTGATTTGTGTTGTAAGGGTGCTGGCAATGTTTTTTGAATGTTTTTGTGAATTTTTTGGATGGGGTTTTTTCCCGTCCCAAAGCCTCTCTCGGAGCGCTCCCGGCCCCGCACTTTAGTTGGCGAGATTCCCGCTTTGCGCCGCCGAAGTTGTACAACGTCTCCCTTTGTGCTGCGCCCAAGGCCCAAATGACAAAAATTACTCCACGCAAAGCAAACGTTAATCAGGTGGTAAATTTCCTGCCCCACCTCCGTTTTCGCTCCGAAAATGGCAAAGCCGAAAATCCAGCCCTTTAAGTGGTATTTACAATCACAGTCCCTTCCAATCTGAGCCTGTGATTTAAGATCCACTCACCAGGGAGTGAATTCCTTATGTGATATGCAGGCTAGTGCAGTCACTGCTAGATGCAAGACAGTGCATTTCCATCTCCCTTCCCCTGCAGCACCATGGTGGAGCACCATGGCAAGCCTGAAGGCTCTGTGCCTCAATGCAAGGAGTATTCGGAATAAGGTGGATGAATTAACTGTGCAGATAGCAGTTAACGGATATGATGTGGTTGGCATCACGGCGACATGGCTCCAGGGTGACCAAGGCTGGAAACTCAACATCCAAGGGTATTCAACATTTAGGAAGGTTAGACAGAAAGGAAAAGGAGGCGGGGCGGCGTTGCTGGTTAAAGAGGAAATTAATGCAATTGTTAGGAAAGACATTAGCTTGGATGACGTGGAATCGGTATGGGTGGAGCTACAGAATACCAAAGGGCAGAAAACGCTAGTGGCAGACCTCCAAACAGTAGTAGTGATGTTGGGGAGGGCATCAAACAGGAAATTAGGGGTGCATGCAATAAAGGTGCAGCAGTTATCATGGGTGACTTTAATAAGCATGTAGATTGGGCTAACCAAACTGGAAACAATACGGTGGAGGATGATTTCCTGGAGTGCATAAGGGATGGTTTTCTAGACCAATATGTCGAGGAACCAACTAGGGGGGAGGCCATCTTAGACTGGGTGTTCTGTAATGAGAGAGGATTATTTAGCAATCTCATTGTGCGAGGCCCCTTGGGGAAGAGTGACCATAATATGGTGGAATTCTACATTAGGATGGAGATGAAACAGTTAATTCAGAGACCATGGTCCAGAACTTAAAGAAGGGTAACTTTGAAGGTATGAGGCGTGAATTGGCTAGGATAGATTGGCGAATGATACTTAAGGGATTAAGAGTGGATGGGCAATGGCAGATATTTTGAGACCGCATGGATGAACTACAACAATTGTACATTCTTGTCTGGCATAAAAATAAAAAAGGGAAGGTGGCTCAACCGTGGCTATCAAGGGAAATCAGTGATAGTATTAAAGCCAAGGAAGTGGCATACAAATTGGCCAGAAATAGCAGCGAACCCGGGGACTGGGAGAAATTTAGAACTCAGCAGAGGAGGACAAAGGGTTTGATTAGGGCAGGGAAAATAGAGTACGAGAGGAAGCTTGCAGGGAACATTAAAATGGACTGCAAAAGCTTCTATAGATATGTAAAGAGAAAAAGGTTAGTAAAGACAAATGTAGGTCCCCTGCAGTCAGAATCAGGGGAAGTCATAACTGGGAACAAAGAAATGGCAGACCAATGGAATAAGTACTTTGGTTCGGTATTCACTAAGGAGGACACAAACAACCTTCCGGATATAAAAGGGGTCAGAGGGTCCAGTAAGAAGGAGGAACTGAGGGAAATCCTTATTAGTCAGGAAATTGTGTTGGGGAAATTGATGGGATTGAAGGCCGATAAACCCCCAGGGCCTGATGGTCTATATCCAAGAGTACTTAGGGAGGTGGCCTTGGAAATAGTGGATGCATTGACAGTCATTTTCCAACATTGCATAGACTCTGGATCAGTTCCTATGGAGTGGAGGGTAGCCAATGTAACTCCACTTTTTAAAAAAGGAGGCAGAGAGAAAACAGGGAATTATAGACCGGTCAGCCTGACATCGGTAGCGAGTAAAATGATAGAATCAATTATTAAGCATGTCATAGCAGCGCATTTGGAAAGAGGTGACATGATAGGTCCAAGTTAGCATGGATTTGTGAAAGGGAAATCATGCTTGACAAATCTTCTGGAATTTTTTGAGGATGTTTCCAGTAGAGTGGACAAGGGGGAACCAGTTGATGTGGTGTATTTGGATTTTCAGAAGGTTTTCGACAAGGTCCCACACAAGAGATTAATGTGCAAAGTTAAAGCACATGGGATTGGAGGTAGTGTGCTGATGTGGATTGAGAACTGGTTGGCAGATAGGAGTAAATGGGTACTTTTCAGAATGGCAGGCAGTGACTAGTGGGGTACCGCAAGGTTCTGTGCTGGGGCCCCAGCTGTTTACACTGTACATTAATGATTTAGATGAGGGGATTAAATGTAGTATCTCCAAATTTGCGGATGACACTAAGTTGGGTGGCAGTGTGAGCTGCGAGGAGGATGCTGTGAGGCTGCAGAGCGACTTGGATAGGTTAGGTGAGTGGGCAAATGCATGGCAGATGAAGTATAATGTGGATAAATGTGAGGTTATCCACTTTGGTGGTAAAAACAGAGAGACAGACTATTATCTGAATGGTGACAGATTAGGAAAAGGGGAGGTGCAAAGAGACCTGGGTGTCATGGTACATCAGTCATTGAAGGTTGGCATGCAGGTGCAGCAGGCGGTTAAGAAAGCAAATGGCATGTTGGCCTTCATAGCAAGGGGATTTGAGTACAGGGGCAGGGAGGTGTTGCTACAGTTGTACAGGGCATTGGTGAGGCCACACCTGGAGTATTGTGTACAGTTTTGGTCTCCTAACCTGAGGAAGGACATTCTTGCTATTGAGGGAGTGCAGCGAAGGTTCACCAGACTGATTCCCGGGATGGCGGGACTGACCTATCAAGAAAGACTGGATCAACTGGGCTTGTATTCACTGGAGTTCAGAAGAATGAGAGGGGACCTCATAGAAACATATAAAATTCTGACGGGGTTAGACAGGTTAGATGCAGGAAGAATGTTCCCAATGTTGGGGAAGTCCAGAACCAGGGGTCACAGTCTAAGGATAAGGGGTAAGCCATTTAGGACCGAGATGCGGAGGAACTTCTTCACCCAGAGTGTGGTGAACCTGTGGAATTCTCTACCACAGAAAGTTGTTGAGGCCAATTCACTAAATATATTCAAAAAGGAGTTAGATGAGGTCCTTACTGCTAGGGGGATCAAGGGGTATGGCGAGAAAGCAGGAATGGGGTACTGAAGTTGAATGTTCAGCCATGAACTCATTGAATGGCGGTGCAGGCTAGAAGGGCCGAATGGCCTACTCCTGCACCTATTTTCTATGTTTCTATGTTTCTATGTATTCACTGGAGTTCAGAAGAATGAGAGGGGATCTCATAGAAACGTTTAAAATTCTGACAGGTTTAGACAGGTTAGATGCAGGAAGAATGTTCCCAGTGTTGGGGAAGTCCAGAACCAGGGGTCACAGTCTAAGGATAAGGGGTAAGCCATTTAGGACCGAGATGAGGAGAAACTTCTTCACCCAGAGAGTGGTGAAGCCACAGAAAGTTGTTGAGGCCAATTCACTAAATATATTCAAAAAGGAGTTAGGTGTAGTCCTTACTACTAGGGGGATCAAGGGATATGGGTAGAAAGCAGGAATGGGGTACTGAAGTTGCATGTTCAGCCATGAACTCATTGAATGGCGGTGCAGGCTCGAAGGGCTGAATGGCCTACTCCTGCACCTATTTTCTATGTTTCTATGTTTCTATGTTTCTAAACCTCCGGACAGCAAACATCTGGGTGAACCATCTGTGGGGCTATGGCAGTCAGCGAATGTGGGAGTCTCAGGCAGTCTGGCACACATTTGTGGATCCCACACAAGACCGAGACAAATATCCATGAAAGTAAGAGGGAGCTGTGGACAAACAAATGCCTCCTAATGTGTCATAATGGGCTCAAATCCTACAGGAACTTGATACCTCCTGGCCCAGCAAAACCCAGGAACCATCACCAACTTATCCCAAACAGCATATTTACTGTTAATCGGTGACTGCCCAAGAACGCCTCACCACTCCTTTAGACGTGACATTAGGTCTCCTGCTGATGTTACCACCCTAATGGCAGGCAGCCATTACCCTTGGCCCGTGGTGGCACTGCCCGTTTTCAGGCTTAATCGAATTTCTAGGCTCGGGTAGAGGATCAGTGGGATCTGGGGATACAGATACACAAATCACAAAAATTAGTGATGTAGGTTAACAAAGCCATTAAAAAAGCAATAAAGTACTGGAGGCATAGAATTGAAAAGCAGAGAAGTTATGTTAAAAATCATTTTAAACTGATAATGGTCAAAAAGCTGTATCTTCAATTCACCGGATTGAAATGGTTGAAATCAATAAGCTGAGTGCTCTTCCTTTCTAATCTGATTTTCTATTTACCACAGTACAGACACCCTGTCAATACACACAGGGCAGGCATTGTTACACACTCACCATAATCCTCCCAGCCAAACAAATTCAGACAGACTGCAGCACATGTTAGTTATAAGGACAAATAAATATATTGCACATCCTCAGACCAAGTACCACCATATATAAAATATACTTGGTACAAATGCACAGATAGGAACAGAGAGAGTGGAGAGTGAACAATGAAGAGAAAAGATTCCTGCTGGTGATTGTTTTAGCTGGGAAGCTTCTCCCCTTTCGCATTTAATGATAACAGACCAAGCCAAGAAGGCAATAAATAGCGAGATAGGAAGGAGGGCGGTCCTCAGCGCGATTGCTAGCCAGGACGATTGGCAGGAGAAGACGATGGGGCAGTTGAGGTTGCAACTGGTGAGGGGGCAGGAACAGGAGCCTCACTGGGGCACTCAGAGAGTGCAAGAACAGGGACAGAGGCTAGCTGAGAGCTTATTCACGAAGGACTCCAGCCTGGAATGGTGGTAGGACAGGAGAAAGGCTGATGAGTAGTAATGGGCGTGGCTAGGGATTGGGGCGGGTTGCAAAATACCCAGGAGGGAAGAAATTTAAAAAAAGCAAACCATGCACTAGAGTTTATTTCTAGAGGGATTGAAATGAAAAGTAGAGATGTTATGCTAAACTTGTATCAAACCTTGGTTAAACTACACTTGGTGTACTGTGTACAATTCTGGTTGCCATATTATAAGAAGGATATAGAGGCATGAAGAAGGTGAAAAAAATATTTACAAGGATATATTAGGGCACTAATGGAGGCACAAAGGAGCCCAATTTCAGCCCCTATGTATTTAGCTATAACTTACAAAGGAACCTACTTGGAATGACACAGAAGTGATTTATATATGCTGTTAATTCCAGAGCTATTGCTGATTTAAATACCCCATCAATTTCTAATATATGCTGTTTCATCTGAGCCCAAAAGCAGTAGATCTCTTAATAATCACTCTCACTGGTTAAAATTAGCTGCCATTCCAATTATTGCTGGAGATGTTATTGTACTTTAACTTCTTGCAAACATTCAAAGTCACATCCATGCTTTCAGCTAAGGAACCCTGGAGGTCCCACTTATTTCCTGTCCAAAATTATCAATTTTAGATTGTGTTTCTGGCAGTAAGCAATTCATGCTCAAAAAATGCTCAGTTGGTTCCTTCTTGAGTGGCAACAAGGGCAATAGAAAACTGTTCAGGTCCTTGCATCTAGCTGAGTGAACAATGGCTTTACTCTTCAAACTGCTAGGTTTGGTTACTTAGTAAGAAAGGTTAGCGGTCAGAAAAACAGGAGAACTGGAGTATAAAAACAAAGACTTGCATTTTTATAGTGGCTTTTACAGACTCAGGATTTCTCAAACCGCTTTGCAGCCAATGAAGTACTTGTGAAGTGTAGTCACTTTTATGATGTATGCAAACGCAGCAGCCAATTTGAACACAGCAAGATCCCACAAACAGCAATGTGATAATGACCAGATCATTTGTTTTAGCGGTGTTGGTTTAGGGCTAAATTTTAGCCAGGACACTCCATTAATGTGCAACTGGTGTGTGATCACCAGTGGTGAACCACCCCTGGCAGCTGCCATGATGCTTTTATACTGCAGAAATCCTCCAACCCCTACACAGCAAATGAGTGGCTGGCTGATTATGAACAAAGGCTATCCCCCTGCACACTTAGCTCATGATCCCTCTCAGGAGCCCATGTTCAGTGGCCAAACTGCGTTATAATCAAATTTAGGGTCAATTAGAGCTCTCATCCAGCAGACCATAAAGCAACGATGCTGCTGCCTTGACAGGTCTGGAAGCTTCTTGCAATACAGGTCACAATGAGTTGGATTTTCTGTATCCTGTATAATGTAACTGCGCAATGGAGCCAGTACACGGAGCCACCATTGGACAAAGATCTTCATGATGAGGGACGTGACACTGATGACATAGAGGATGGCGAGGAAATGAGAGACATCGAACTCTGTAGCCAGAGCTCTTCAGCAGCAACTCATTGAAGTGGGTTTCAGCTGAACATTTGCATGTACTTTGTATTAATTCATGTCCAACGTCTCTCCTAGTCCTTTGAATAAACAGCATGCCCTGAAGGCCAACATTGATATTCATGACAATTAACTTTGAACGATCAGAAGCTACCACAGGAACACTATTTGCACACAAAGATTTCAAAAAAGTTCTCCACACTTCTCCACACACTTTATTACACAGATGTGAGCCCCTAGTGCCTGTCTTAAGTGCTCTCTTACCTTGTTTAGGAGTCCTATGAGGTGCTTCCCCCAGTGGCTCAGTGAAGAGCTCTTAAGATGCTCATGGTCGGTGACCTCTAGGAGCTCAGGCCTGAGAGGGCCCAGTTGCTGATTCAGTTACTTGGGGCAGTGCTGGCTTTCGGGTACCAGGGCAGGCACTGGTTGAGGTGTGGTCTAATGTTAAATTTCTTCCTGCACCGCAGCCAGGTCCTTGTAATTTGTTGCTGGCATCGATCTGTTCGGTCAGGTCTCACAATTGCTGCTGGCTAATTTGACAGGATGCCAATCACCCATTCGAGGGGAAAAGGACCTTCTGCCTGTTGCTCATCAGCTCTGATAGCTGCATGGGAGAAATGAGGGGGGCCCTGGATGATGTTATGCTGCTTGCTGCTTCAGTAACTTGCTCTCCACTGACTATCTTTGAAAAATACACTTCCCTTTTAAAGGCCTTTAATTACAGTCCTTTTCCCGTCCCCCCGAACCCCTGGCCAGATTTCTGGGCCTACCAATCGGCGAGCTGCCTACAACCAGCTGATAGCTCACCTGTTCAATGTAAATGAGGCTCAACCATGAACGTTGATTGGGTCTCCTGCTAATTGCATCAGGCGGGTGGAGTAAACACCCCTCCCGGATATGCACTGGAAATGAAAAGCGCCTCAATGTATTTTTTGTGAAACAAGGCTTATTTTTTTTCAGCTCAATTATTAAAGATAATGACCACCTCTGCAAGTTGGTATTCCTTGATGTCTTATTGACAGCACTTCCCCTATCTCGGGAGCCTCCTATCACCAAGAGCAGGCATTGATGGTGAGATCCAACACCGCCTCCAGTGCGCCAGTGCAGCCTTCGGCCACCTGAGGAAAAGAGTGTTTGAAGATCAGTCCCTCAAAACTGTCTCCAAGCTCATGGTCTACAGGGCACAGTAATACCCACCTTTCTGTATGGCTCAGAGGCGTGGACCATGTACAGTAGACACCTCAAGTCGCTGGAGAAATACCACCAGTGATGTCTCCGCAAGATCCTGCAAATCCCCTGGGAGGACAGACTCACCAACATTAGCGTCCTCGACCAGGCCAACATCCCCAGCACTGAAGCACTGACCATACTTGATCAGCTCCGGTGGACTGGCCACATTGTCCGCATGCCAGACACGAGACTCCCAAAGCAAGTGGTCTACTCAGAACTCGTCCACGGCAAACAAGCCAAAGGCGGGCAGAGGAAACGTTACAAAGACACCCTCAAAGCTTCCCTGATAAAGTGCAACATCCCCACTGACACCTGGGAGTCCTTGGCCATAGACTGCCCTAAGTGGAGGAAGTGCATTCGGGAGGGCGCTGAGCTCGAGTATCATCGCCGGGAGCATGCAGAAATCAAGCGCAGGCAGCAGAAGGAGCGTATGGCAAACCAGGCTCCCTTCCCTCAATGTCTATCTGTCCGACCTGTAATAGAGACTGTGGTTCTCTTATTAGACTGTACAGCCACCTAAGGACTCATGCTAAGAGTGGAAGCAAGTCTTCCTCGATTCCGAGGGACTGCCTATGATGATGACTGACTGAAATCTACAAATAAAATCACCACAGTTTCAGTAGCCAGAGTTCAAAAACTAATGAGTTTGATAGGCGGAAGAGAATTTCTATTGCAGTTTATTATGTAAGAGATTCCTCTTCATGCTCACAATCTACAGCTCCCAGGATTGGTGTAGCTGTGCTGTTGATTGCAATAATTGGCATGTTTGATGCAGGGTGCTGTGAGGTGCTGCCTTCTTCAGGGTCAGTCACAGTTCGAGCGGGCTGCTCCTCTAGGCCTGAAAAATACAGAGGAGGAACAGATGTTGGTTGCAAGCGTGTTTGTATTACAATATACTGTGTGTGACTGACATTCTGTCGTGCTTGCTCTGCTGTTAGGAAAGATGAGACTTTCATTTGTTTTCAATTCCGAAATGCACCACCCCCTCATGGCCCCTTACCCCCAACAAAGCATCAAGATGCCTCAGAGGAAATTCCTGGAACTCCACAGGGTGGACCTCAATGCCAGGAATGGTGAGGGCATTGTACCCTCTGTATAAATGACCAACCGACAATGCATTCCAGAGGCTCACACTTCTCTGGGATAAGAACTATCGAACCCCTGAACATATCCATTGGTCTTCCCCAATCTGTTAAACTGGAATAACCTATCAATAGGCACGTTCTCCAGCCCTTTCATTATTTAATACACCACTATCAGGTTACCTGTAAATGTACACTGTTCGAAATTAAATAGACCGAGGTCCTTAAGCCTATCTGAATAGCTGAGGTTCTTTATACTAGGAATCATTCCTGTGGCTTTCCTCTGGACCATTGCCAAGGCCAGAATAAATATTGTCAGAATCACTTATATTATTAAAAATACAAACAGAAAATGTTGGAAATACAAAACAGGTCAGCCAGCATCTGTATATCCTTGACGCCGAGAGCATGCAGAAATCAAGCGCAGGCAGCGGAAGGAGCATGTGGCAAACCAGCCCCACCCACCCCTTCCCTCAACGACTATCTGTCCCACCTGTGACAGAGTCTGTGGCTCTCATATTGGACTGTTCAGCCACCAAAGAACTCACTTCAGGAGTGGAAGCAAGTCTTTCTCAATTCCGAGGGACTGCCTATGATGATGATCCTCGACCAGGCCAACATCCCCAGCATTGAAGCACTGACCACACTTGATCAGCTCCGCTGGGCAGGACACATAGTTCGCATGCCAGACACGAGACTCCCAAACCAAGCGCTCTACTTGGAATTCCTTCACGGCAAACGAGCCAAAGGTGGGCAGCGGAAACGTTACAAGGAGACGCTCAAAGCCTCCCTGATAAAGTGCAACATCCCCACTCACACCTGGGAGTACCTGGCCAAAGATCGCCCTAAGTGGAGGAAGTGCATCCGGGAGGGCGCTGAGCTCCTTGAGTCTCGTCACCGAGAGCATGCAGAAACCAAGCGCAATCAGCAGAAGGAGTTTGCGGCAAACCTGTCCCACCCACCCCTTCCCTCAACGACTGACTGTCCCACCTGTGACAGAGACTATGGTTCTCGTATTGGACTGTACAGCCACCTAAGAACTCATGTTAAGAGTGGAAGCAAGTCTTCCTCAATTCCGAGGTACTGCCTATGATGATCCGTAGGGTATACGTTTTGGGTATACCCTTCATCGGAATACAGTACACACCTGAAACTTCACAACCTGCATTTTCTCTTCTTGTTTCACATTTCCATGCATGCAGGTTCTTTGGGTTATTGCCCAGGAGGTTGCGGCACCACGCCCCACGGTTAGCGTCCAGGCCGCCGCGCAACCGGCGATGATGTCATCACCAGTTGTACGCCGACCCCGCAACGCCCCCATGCCAACCTCTTATCACACCGCGGGGGAAATTGTCCCGGGGGTCGCGAAACTGGCGGACACCCGCTCTCGGGGCGGTGATTAAAGGGGAGGGCGCCAACGCCCTGCCATCTTTTCTTGTCGGCTGACTCTCGACGACGGTGGCCCCAGCGTGGTCTAGGACGCCATCGTGCGGCCTGGCACTCTGTCTTGGATGCCGGGCTGCTGGCTCAGTCTCACGCTGTCCTGGTGGCCCAGTGGAGGCCATCAGAGGTGCCTTTAATGGAAGGGGAGAGGCGTTGAAGCACGTAAGCATCCACGTAGCGCTGAACATTTCATCCCACTGACGCCCTGGGACCCGCCCCCAAAGGAAGTGGATCACCGGAGATAGTGCTCCGCTTCCTTTGAGGGGCGCTAGGCCCAATTCAGCATCAGGGACGGGACTTCCGCGCCAGGCGCTAAAAGTCCAGGCCCCAGAAGGTTACCGCCCCAATCAGGAGGCAGGGCAATTTAGGCACCAAATCCTTTTGTTTGTACTACTTCTCATTTTATTGTAAAGTGCACATCCTTTCTAATATATTTTTTGCACTTTTGCTCAATAAGGAGAGTAACAAATTAAAATACGATGATAGAATTGTCACAAATCTGCATGGGACAATTTAAGTGTAGATTAATGTGAAAATCAGTGAACGTAAAATAGGGGCGTTGGAGTTAACCCCTCGCTTCCTGCTTGCCGCCATATTGCCTCCGGAGTTTTCTTGGGCAGCTGAGGTGTCCACTGAATTGGGCGGGAGCCTCATGAATTTATGCAAATGCATGTCCAATGCCAGTTTCTGGTTGGGCTGAGATCACCTCGATTAAAGGGGAGGGTTGCTGTAACATCAATCATGGACAATGTGATCTCCTCAACTAGTTTTGATTGCCTCGGGGGGGTCAGTGACAAATTTGCCAGTTTTTTTTCTTAAATGGCCTGCCTTTTTTTCTGTTTTTTATTCCCCTCCCAGGAGACCGCATAGCTTCTGGGTGGGTTGGGAATATATATATATTGTGATGCTCAAGACATCATATCTGTGTGGGACAGGCTGGATGGACGATACGGATCATTCTCGTATTTTCTTATTTTAACAAAATATTATTTTACTTTTGAAGACTTTTGTTTTCCAGTGTGTAAATAAGGGTGAGGAAAATCTCAAGTTGATTTAAAGGAGCCGTACATCTTAATCAGGATCTGTTGTGGAAAATTGCTAAATATTGTGATTTCCTTGCCAAAAGTTTTACCTATGATGCAGTTATTTGCACTGTGAAAATGCTCTGATTGGCTCTCCATTATCAAATGACCTGATTGCTGATTTGTCTCCTGATTGCTGGTAAGCCACACCCAGAAGTTTCTCTGGAATGTGTAATTGGAACCACCCAGCACAAGTTCTGAGTGACTTTGAAAAGTGTAATTCGAGCCATTGTGACTTCAGAACCTGGAGAGGATAGAGCTCCACCAACCCAGCAATAGTCTCCCAAGTTCCTAACCTCATCCCAGCCCAAGTGCATGCCTCTCCCAGCCAAAGTTCCTGACCCCGGGTCGGCCCAAATTCCTGACCCCGAGCCAGCCCAAGGGCATGCCTACTCCAGCCCAAGTTCCTGACCTTACCCCCCCACCCCCACCCCACCATAGATGGGGCATTGTGTGTGGGTCACAGATTGTTAACAGGTTTACTGGGTATGATGTGAATCGTGACAGTGTCGTGACTTCCGGATTTCATCCACTCAATTCATGTCCGTTGTAACACACGCACTGACCTTTCCAAGAAATCGGGTGTGGGTGTAACGGGGCATGGAAAAATGTGATCCATCTTTCCTGAGTTCCCTCTCTCCCCTCCTATCCCTCCTCCCACTTCCACCATCTCTCTCCCCCCCTTCCCCCACCGTGTCTCTCTCTCCCCACCCCATGTCTCTCTCAAACCCCCCATGTCTCGCTCCCCCCCACCGTGTCTCTCCACCCCCTGCTTCCCCTCTCTCTCCCTGTCTCTCTCTCCCCCGTGTTTCTCTCTCCCCCCCATGTCTCTCTCTCTACCCCCTCATGTCTCTCTCTCCTCCCCGTGTCTCTCTTCCCCCCCCATGTCTCCCCCACCCTACTCCGTGTCTCTCTTTCTCCCCCCCGCCATGTCTGCCTTCCCCGTCTCTCTTTCTCCCCCCTCCCGTGTCTCTCCCCCCCCTCCCCGTCTCTCTCTCTCCCTGCGCTTTCCCCAACCCCCTCCCCACCCCGTGTCTCTCTCTCTCACAGTGTTCACCTATATACAATCATAGTGTCAAACACGTGACTATCATGCTTCGGTCAAAATTCATCATGGTCCGGATATGGATAGACTGCACTTGGACATTTGGGTACAGTGATGGACGCAAACACCTTGGAATCATTGAAGACACAAATGGAATCTATGAGGCAGGGTTTTATTAAACCTTAAATGACGTAAAGTAATTCAGGGCGTAAATTTGGTGTCGCCCGCATTGAGGCCGCTAACTTAAGCACCAGGCAGTATGTACCGCTTCAAAATACGAAATTCAATTGTTATCCCCAAAGAGGAGAGTGGAGTGCTAAGAGAAGCGTTCCACACTCCTCTTCGGGCGCTATCGGAGCGGTAGCGCAGGAGGCCTATTCAATATTCTGCCACAAGGATGCCAGCAACCTGGCGCTTGAAGATTAGAAAAAAATGTTAGTGAAAATTTCAATGACCTACACCCACACTTCCCCACTGCTATCATAAATAAATACAAGTTCAATAAGTTATTTTTCACAACTCACCTTGCTCTCTGGACAATACCGCCCCGAGATCACCGATGTACCAACTGCTGGGAACAGCAACTGTTGGGAACAACGCCTGCCGGTAAAGCAGGTGATCCAGTTCAATTTTGCCGCCACAGCACCAAGGGGGCATTGCACGCTCGATGACGTCACCACATGGGTGGCGCTGGAGTGTGCAGCACTACCTCTTGGCGCCGCCCCCATCCCTCCTTTGAAATTTTCGGGAGGCGAGGACAGCGTGCCGCTGCGTCGGTAGGTGCTTAGCGGCCCTCACCCGTGCTAACGGGTGGCGCAAAGCACCGAATTTCGGCCTCTTTACCTTTAAAAGAAATTGCGATTTTGCAATGCTGTGTATATTGAAAATCTATCTGCATTCCATAAACACAATTCAAAAACAATAATTTACATTTATGTAGCATCTTTAGCACAGTAAAATGTCCCAAGGTGCTTCACAAGAATGTTATCAAACAAAATTTGACACCAAGGTGTCAAATAAGGTGATTATAGGACATGATCTTGGTCAAAGAGGTAGGTTTAAGGAGCGCCTTAAAGGAGAGAGAGGTAGAGAAATGGTGAGGTTTATGGAGGGAATTTCAGAGCTTAGAGCCTAGGCAGCTGAAGACATGGCCACCAATGGTGGAGTGATGAAAATTGGAGATGTGCAAGAGGCCAGAATTGGAGGAGCGCAGAGATCTCAAAGGATTGTAGGGCTTGGGAAACAATTTGACTGATTTGCAGATGTGAATATTATATTATACTAATTATACTAATAAAGGTTGTATGATAGCATATTTTCAAAGCAAATTCTATACATTGTAGAACATGTTCTCTCTGAACAGCCATAGGCATAGATTACACATTTATAGTCTGCATGTTGATGCATGTTTATAAAGCATTTAAAGGCAGGAAACTGCTTACTACTGTTATATTAGATATTTGAGAATCACATGTTGATCCCTGGAGACTATTTCTATACGAGAATGAACCCACATTATTTGATATCATTTAGTATTAAAAAAATACCTGATAGACAAATACAACAAAATAAAATTGTGAGAGAATATATTTTTCATTATGATTTTAAATCTGAATTCCCTCTCTAGCTCGAATTTTATACTCTCTGTGCCAAATTGGAGATTTCAGCCTGCATTAAATATAGAACTTGTATTATATCTTCATGCAACTTCAGCTAAACATGGTGAATATAAATTAAAATTGATTTCAGCTGGCTGTAGCTGAATAAGAGTCATTCGACTTTGTATCAAGGATGTGGCCAATATAGAAAACTGTCCAGATACACCACAATTTCAATGAGAGGAAGCTACATTGCTTTGTTAGTATTACTGCCAGGATTCAGACAATAATTAAGTCAAGCATGATGGCTGGAAATTTCAATGCGAGTGAGTCTGCAAACTGGGGGAACGTAGGAACATAGGAACATAAGAAATAGGGGCAGGAGTCGGCCATTCGGCTCCTCGAGCCTGCTCCATCATTCTATAAGATCAGGCTGATCTGATCGTGGGTTCAGCTCCACTTTCCTGCCCGCTCCCCATAACCCTTCACTCCCGTATCTTTCAAAAATCTGTCTATCTCCACCTTAAATATATTCAATGACCCAGCCTCCACAGCTCTCTGGGGAAGAGAATTCCACAGATTTACGACCCTCTGAGAGAAGAAATTCCTCCTTATCTCAGTTCTAAATGGGCGACCCCTTACTCCAAACTATGCCCCCTAGTTCTAGATTCTCCCACGAGTGGAAACATCCTCTCTGCATCTACCTTGTCGAGCCCCCTCAGTATCTTATGTTGGTTAAAAGGAAAGATCCCCTCTCATTCTTAGTAGACAAAAATTCATTGCCGTTAAAGTTGAGCCTTCAGTGAAGTTTTATCCGAGAGGAGCCAGTTAAGAGGTTGGGGAGGTCTAAAAAGGCAAGGGAACACACATTAAATGGTACGACACCGAAAAGTGTAGAGGAACAAAGGCACCTTGGAGTGGAGGTCCATAGATCCCTAAAGGTAGCAGGTCGGGTAGATAGGGTGGTTAAGAAGGCATATGGGCAGGTCGTGGACATAAAAGGCGAGCAGCAAGCGGCCCCTGGAGTAGCGTGGTGGCATATCACTTCAAGGAGCAATGCAAGCTGTTGCAAGAGGGCGACAGCAGTGAAAAGGGCGACTGGATTGGATGTCACCAAGGTCCAGGTCGGTGATTGCAGTACGGGTAGGTACAGCAAGAGTGGCGAGGTCGGGGCGAAGGAGCGGCGAGTGATCATGGAGCGACGTGATCGGGGCCCAGGAGAGGTGTGAGTTCGGGGCCCAGCAGAGGCGAGGGTCCTAGGGCAGCACGGGCCAGCCTACACTGTGATCTGTGTGCGCATGAAGTCCGTGCAGCAGAGCTGGTCTCCAGTCATCTTGGTTATTCCTTGCCACTAGAACAAGACCTTGCTCTGTCAAGCCCGTGTAGTGGCTGATGTGCAACGGCCACCACACGTTAAAAAAATCCGTGCACAAGCATCTCCACCCTTTAACATGCAGTTTGGGACCGGGAATATCAGGTCCTTCATCAAAACATCTGTGAACTCATCCCTTTTTGGTGTGGAAGCAAGTCATCCTCGATGCGAGGGACCGCCTAAGAAGAAGGAACACTTGCCTTTATTAGTCGAGGCATGGAATACAAGAGCAAGTAGGTTGTGCTTGAACTGTATAAAACACTGGTTAGGTCGCAGCAGGAGTACTGTGTGCAGTTCTGGTCACCACATTACAGGAAAGATGTGATTGCACTGGAAAGGGTGCAGAGGAGATTTACAAGAATGTTGCCTGGATTGGAGAATTTTGGTTAAAAGGAAAGATTGGAGAGGCTGGGTCTGTTTTCTTTGGAACAGATGAGACTAAGGGAAGACGTGATTGAGGTGTATAAAATTATGAGGGACCTGGATAGGGTGGATAGGAAGGACCTGTTTCCTTTGGCAGAGGGGTCAACAACCAGAGGACATAGATACATAGATTTAAAGTAATTGGGGGGAGGTTTAGAGGAGATATGAGGAGGAATTTCTTCACCCAGAGGGTGGTGGAGGTCTGGAACTCACTGCCTGAAAGGGTGGTAGAGGCAGAAACCCTCACCACATTTAAAAAGTACTTGGATGTGCACTTAAAGTGCCGCAACCTACAGAGCGATGGGCCAAGAGCTGGAAAGTGGGATTAGGCTGGATAGGTCTTGATTGGCCAGCACTGATGCAATGGGCTGAAATGGCCTCCTTCCCTGCTGTAAATTTCTATGATTCTATGATCACTGGATTGCAATTAGGAGTAGGAAACCGCTCCGTAACTCAGAGGCGTTGGATTAATTTTAACCCCCAAAAATGGGTAGTTTAGCGTCAGGTTCAATGTTAAAATTTTAAAATCTCAAACCCGACCCCAACCTGCTTTCAGCCCACCCACCTCTGGATTCAATGGACAAACATTGGGCAGCTAACCTGCTCCCAGGAGGCGGGTTGGCATTTTAAGTATTTTAGTGAGGCTCGCAGCCTCTGATTTAACTTGCTTTGCCTCGGGAAACCCGAGGTCGGGAAAGTTCACATAAGAACATAAGAACATAAGAATTAGGAACAGAAGAAGGCCATCTAGCCCCTCGAGCCTGCTCCGCCATTCAACAAGATCATGGCTGATCTGGCCGTGGGCTCAGCTCCACTTACCCGCCCGCTCCCCATAATCCTTAATTCCCTTATTGGTTAAAAATCTATCTATCTGTGACTTGAATACATTCAATGAGCTAGCCTCAACTGCTTCTTTGGGCAGAGAATTCCACAGATTCACAACCTTCTGGGAGAAGAAATTCCTTCTCAACTCGGTTTTAAATTGGCTCCCCCATATTTTGAGGCTGTGTCCCCTAGTTCTAGTCTCCCCGACCAGTGGAAACAACCTCTCTGCTTCTATCTTGTCTAGCCCTTTCATTATTTTAAATGTTTCTATAAGACCACCCCTCATCCTTCTGAACTCCAACGAGTAAAGACCTAGTCTACTCAATCTATCATCATAAGGTAACCCCCTCATCTCCGGAATCAGCCTAGTCTCTGTACCCCCTCCAAAGCTAGTATATCCTTCCCTAAGTAAGGTGACCAAAACTGCATGCAGTACTCCAGGTGCGGCCTCACCAATACCCTATACAGTTGCAGCAGGACCTCCCTGCTTTTGTACTCCATCCCTCTCGCAATGAAGGCCAACATTCCATTCGTCTTCCTGATTACCTGCTGCACCTGCAAACTAACTTTTTGGGATTCATGCACAAGGAGAGTCACTTTAGCTGAGTTAGTAGCATTCTTGCTTCAGAGTTAGAAGGTTGTAAGATCAAATCCTGCTCCAGGGCTTGAATACTTATTTTAATGTTTTATGTTTTACAGATAAACTCTAAAAGAGTTTCATGCACAAGGACCCCCAGGTCGCTCTGCACCGCAGCATGTTTTAATTTCTCCCCATTCAAATAATATTCCCTTTTACTGTTTTTTTTCCCAAGGTGGATGACCTCACACTTTCTGACATTGTATTCCATCTGCCAAACCTTAACCCATTCGCTTAACCTATCCAAATCTCTTTGCAGCCTTTCTGTGTCCTCTACACAACCCGCTTTCCGACTAATCTTTGTGTCATCTGCAAATGTTGTTACACTACACTCTGTCCCCTCTTCCAGATCATCTATGTATATTGTAAACAGTTGTGGTCCCAGCACCGATCCCTGTGGCACACCACTAACCACCGATTTCCAACCCGAAAAGGACCCATTTATCCCAACTCTCTGCTTTCTGTTCGCCAGCCAATTCTCTATCCATGCTAATACATTTCCTCTGACTCCGCATACCTTTATCTTCTGCAGTAACCTTTTGTGTGGCACCTTATCGAATGCCTTTTGGAAATCTAAATACACCACATCCATCGGTACACCTCTATCCACCATGCTCGTTATATCCTCAAAGAATTCCAGTAAATTAGTTAAACATGATTTCCCCTTCATGAGTCCATGCTGCATCTGCTTGATTGCACTATTCCTATCTAGATGTCCTGCTATTTCTTCCTTAATGATAGTTTCAAGCATTTTCCCCACTACAGATGTTAAACTAACCGGCCTTCTGTTACCTGCCTTTTGTCTGCCCCCTTTTTTAAACAAAGGCGTTACATTAGCTGCTTTCCAATCCGCTGATACCTCCCCAGAGTCCAGAGAATTTTGGTAGATTATAACGAATGCATCTGCTATAACTTCCGCCATCTCTTTTAATACCCTGGGATGCATTTCATCAGGACCAGGGGACTTGACTACCTTGAGTCCCTTTAGCCTGTCCAGCACTATCCCCCTAGTGATAGTGATTGTCTCAAGGTCCTCCCTTCCCACATTCCTGTGACCAGCAATTTCTGGCGTGGTTTCTGTGTCTTCCACTGTGTAGACCGAAGCAAAATAATTGTTTAAGGTCTCAGCCATTTCTACATTTCCCATTATTAAATCCCCCTTCTCATCTTCTAAGGGACCAACATTTACTTTAGTCACTCTTTTCCATTTTATATATCTGTAAAAGCTTTTACTATCCGTTTTTATGTTTTGCGCAAGTTTATCTTCGTAATCTATCTTTCCTTTCTTTATTGCTTTCTTAGTCATTCTTTGCTGTCGTTTAAAATTTTCCCAATCTTCTATTTTCCCACTAACCTTGGCCACCTTATACACATTGGTTTTTAATTTGATACTCTCCTTTATTTCCTTGGTTATCCACGGCTGGTTATCCCTTCTCTTACCGCCCTTCTTTTTCACTGGAAATAAAGTTTGGCCTAAGCTCTCTACACTACTTAAAGGGGTGGGGGGTGCTTTGTTGCAGAAGCATCTCAGCGTCAGTGTGGTGAAGCCACAGCCCAACAGCCAAGAGAGCCAGCAAGGTGATTTTCTAATGCAGCACTGGAGTTCTTGGTCCTGTGGGTTCAAAGATACTGTCAGGTCCTCTACCCGCAGAGGGGCAGGAGGCCCGCAAAGCAGAACAGCAGAAGGCTGTGGGAGGAGCTAGCTGAAGCTGTCAGTGTGATGACAGCCATCCTCAGGATGTGGATTGAGTTCCGCAAAAAGTTGAATGACCTCACACGGGTGGTCAAGGTGAGTGAATGCATCATCAAATGCCATATCCCGCCATCTGCACCACTTGCTTCACACACTGCTCAATGCACTGCACCCCCATCACTCACCTACCAACAATCTCCAGGAATCACCATTCATACATCACAATCATAGTTTAACCTCACCCTCATGCACACCTGCTGCTAGATTCACACCCGCATCTTACACGTTGCACATGCTGCCATGTTCACCACGTTGCACCACACTCTCTGACTCACTTCCCTTTCTCTTGCAGGCAAAGGTAGCTCACAATCGTTGGGTGCAGCAGAAGACAGGTGGAGGGGAGGCCCGGCTGCAGAACCTCACACAGCTGGAGGAGGCAGTGCTGGGGATCATTGGAGGAGCCATCACTGAGTCTGTGGCGAGCGGCGAAGTTGAAAGCATTACTGATGATGACGGTGCACCTAATCCTTTTCACATCCTACACTGCCTTATCCCACATTCTGTTCTCACTTACATGTTGCTGATGGAGTATGCATGGATATCTTGCTTTCCCCCCCTCCCCGCCCCACAACCCGACCCTTGTGCCGTTCTCCTTTCAGACACAAGAAATTCCACCAGCACAGCCATTCCCCAAAGTCATGAAGGAGGAGAGTGAAGGAGAAGAAGAGGCACTGTCATTGCATCTGACACTTGTCGGTATCAGCTCATAAAATGGTACTGAGTGGGCTTTAGTGGGTGGTATCGGCATCTGCATGTGGTGATTCACCGGTTGTGAGTGGGCTGCAGCCAGGCCAGGGGGAAAGGGCAGCTCGGGTGCCAGCTCCCCGGAGGGCGAGTTTGCGCACGAGTTCTGCTGGACAGCACTCCAATGAGGATCTCAATGGGGCAACCTTCAAAAGAAGCATGCACACAGAAATGCTGGTGCAATGGCAAGCCTGCCAGAGAGCCACTTGTCAGCATCAAGGATCATGGGGGATTCAGCTCCAACATTGAACAGGCTTTGCATGGAGTTTGGAACCCATGATTTCCAGGAAGAAATGATGGACAACACCATGAGAGACCTTGTGGACCCAACCATGATGCTGGGTGTGATGAGCGATGTTGCAGATTCCAATGCAGCGCAGGCGGAAGCGACCCAACATCTTACTGATGCAATGGAAGCTCAGACTGCTGCCTCGTGGCTGGGTTTACGAGTGTGGAAATCTCACGGCAGTCCAGCAATCTGTCCTCCAACAGATGGCTAGGAATGCTGAGGTGCTGCCCCGGGTGTATGGCAGTGCCTCTGTGGAGCAAGGATCTGTTGTCATCCTGAGAGAGGACAGCATTTATCCTCCCACCAGTGCCACTCTGCCAGTGACCTTGTTGCTGTCTGTCATCCAGCCAGCCCAAACTTCTGCCACCCATGAAGAGGTGGTGCAGTCTACAGCTGGGCCTTCGAGGCCCAGAGCTGCTCAAGGTTGTCCTCTGAGGTCATCTGCAATCTCCCCCACTGAAAGTCAGCAGCCTTTAACTAGCTATGCTGTCACCACTGGGGAAACACTTTGTAGAAACAGTAGAGTAGGAAAAGGAATCTGAAAGACAGACAGTAAGGAAATGCACAAGGGTGATTAGTTGATGATGTTGTTTTGATTTGGATTTGTTAGTTATAAATTATGTTTGGAATGTTCCTCCTCTTCCTCCTCCTCCTCCTCCTCCTCCTCCTGAAGTGGCTCTGGAACCCATGGTGGCAAAGGCAGGGCCCCCATGATGGTCAAGTTGTGGAGCATGCTGGACCACCATGAAATGGGTCCCTTCTTCTGCAAGTACAGAGCCTCTGTGACCTCCCGGATGCAGCGATGGACAACAAACCGAGCGATTTTAGCTATGCCTCCTGCTCCAGACTGGACGGATCTGGTAGCCAGAAAATTGAGGGCCATTGGCAGTGCCGTCACGTGTTGCTCTGAGGCTGCAGGTCTGCTTGTAGGAGGCGGCAGAGTTCTGTGACTAACTCCTTGGTAAAGCGGAGCCTCTAAGAAAGACTGGTATTAGAGATTCATATATATATTCAATTTGTAGTCATTGACCAACTAATCTTACCCATAATTATCTGTGGACATTAGAAATGTTAGAAGCTTCTCAAATAACAAACTAACATGAGCTGCGAGCCAAGATCACATTATTACAATAACAAAGTAGAAATTGAAGTCAGCTTAATCAAAACTAACAGAATACAGTTGCATAAATAAGAGGTTCCAAGAAGATGAATGAATTTGTAAACAAGATAACATGGACAAGTAGGCATTGATGGAAAATTACTGGAGACAGGAGTGGCCACATGCTAGCTCTGGTTTGAGTGACAATGGTACTTTCACCATTAGAACCAATTAAGATTTTGTTAACACTCTATAGGGACACTGGCCAAATTAACTTTTGATAAGAAATTGGTTAAAACATGGATACTCAAAGAATACCTTAGCATAGATACGGCTGGAATAGCAACATACAGATTTAGGACAACATCGTCGACCTGTGCACAGAAGTTTCCAGGGACCTGGGCCTGCGAGCTTTCGTCAACTGTCGCTTTTTGTTAAGTTTACGATTGCTGTAAGCTAAGTAAATCTAATCCATTGCACAAACCATACTGACTGCTGCCTATTGGGTATGTCTGGTTAAAGGACCCTTAAAAGTTCTTCAGACTGGCACCCCAGATGGGACTAAGATAAGCAGTCAGCATTGTGTAGGCGGTTAGACTTTGAGAGTGGTTCCGTGATCAAGTTGCTACACTCAAAGAAGGATTAAACCAAGCGGAAGTGGAGAGTGCTCGCAAATTGCTTGCCGATGGGTTTGATGTTAGCGATCTGTAAACAAAATAGCTGATAACCAAACACTTAATGAGTATAAGAGTAAATGTGTAATTTTACTCTTATACTCCATCGCTCTAACCCTCTTCTCAATCTTCCTCGCTGCCATGTTCCACCTCAGTCAACAAGCTCCCCGCTGGAGTGGAATTAAACTACAGAACCAGTGGGAAGCTGTTTAACCTGAACCGCCTCCAGGCCAGGTCCAAGATCACCCCAACCTCTGTCGTTGAGCTACAGTACAAGGGCGACGCCTACATCTGCACACATTCTGAGGCTGAGCTCCAGGATATAGTCTATGTATTCACCAAGGCATATGAAAGCATGGGCCTTACGCTTAACATCTGTAAGACAAAGGTCCTCCACCAACCTGTCCTCGCCGCACAGCATTGCCCCCAAGTCAAAATTCACGGTGCAGCCCTCAACAACGTGGACCATTTCCCATACCTCGGGAGCCTCTTGTCAACAAAAGCAGACATTGATGCGGAGATTCAACAACGTCTCCAGTGCACCAGTGCAGCCTTCGGCCGCCTGAGGAAAAGAGTGTTTGAAGACTAGGCCCTCAAATCTACCACCAAGCTCATGGTCTACAGGGCTGTAGTAATACCCGCCTTCCTGTATGGATCAGAGGCATGGACGATGTACAGAAAACACCTCGTCGCTGGAGATATATCACCAACAATGTCTCCGCAAGATCCTGCAAATCCCCTGGAAGGACAGGCGCACCAACATTATTGTCCTCCTCCAGGCTAACATCTCCAGCATTGAAGCACTGACCACATTCGATCAGCATAGTTTGCATGCCAGACACGAGACTCCATAAGCAAATGCTTTATGCAGAGCTCCTTCATGGCAAACGAGCCAAAGGTGGGAAGCGGAAATGCCTCTCTGGTAAAGTGCGCCATCACCACTGACACCTGGGAGTCCCTGGCCGAAAACTGCCCTCGGTGGAGAAAGTGCATCGCGGAGGGCGTTGAACTCTTTGAATCTCAACGCCGAGAGTGTGAAGAGGTCAAGCGCAGACAGCGGAAGGAGCGTGTGGTAAACCAGTCCCGCCCAACCCTTCCCTCGGCAAATGTCTGTCCCACCTGTGACAGAGTCTGTGGCTCTCGTATTGGACTGTTCAGCCACCAAAGAACTCACTTCAGGAGTGGAAGCAAGTCTTTCTCAATTCAGAGGGACTCCCTATGATGATGATGAAATGTGTAACCAAAGGAGATCGAGTCCCCTTTTGAAGAAGTGATAAATGTTATTCAAGAACGTGTGAGTTTTAAAAAAGTTAAGTGATGTTTACATTAAGAAACAAAGTAAAGAGATGACAAGGGGGGGTGCAAACCTCTTCTGAGAAGCATAAAGAGTGGGAGATGCTGAGGCAAAAAGATCAAAGAGAATCTTACAGGTTAAAACCGACATTTAAGATGCAGAGGAAAAAAAGACGTAACATTCATTAAGTGAAAGGATGTTGTTTAATAGTTTGTTTGTGTGGAAGATTTCCTGACGAAAGTTTGGGATGGGAGTTAATGAATTTTTCATTTGTCTGAAAACCTGTCTTTTAAAAGAAAAATGCCTGTCTGTGTGTTTTTTAGTTCCCTCACTTTTCGGTCATGAAGCTGAAAGCTTTTTTTACCCCTTTGTAACGTTGTACTGGATTTGGGAAAGTTTGAATAAATTGAGTGTTAAAATGTTCATTGTGTACCTAGAATTTAATTAGATTTTAAGTTAGAAACTTATTTAGATTATGATTTACGGAGCCATGAAATGCATAGAAGACAGGTTATTTAACAAAAGATAAAACTTCAGCCTTGCAGTTACATTGCTAAAGAAAATTAATTGACTGTTTTAATTGGATTACAAAAAAAATTGCGATTGTTTTCTGTAGCTTAAATGAAAAATGTGTGGTCTTGTTTTAAATCAATTTGAATCATAAAGCACTGTCTTTTCAATTTGGTTATTGCAAGAAAATCAATTTGAACGTTTAAAAAGCATCGTCTTCTTTAGTGTCCCCTTAAAACAAAAAGCCTGCATAAATTTCTCGGAGCTACAAGCTAAAGGAAGCTCCGCCCTCTTCCTTTTGTGTAAAATGTGTGAAGTTTGTTAAATACAAAAACTGATGTTTAAATACGAAAACTGATTAAAGGACACTTCAAAATTCTTCTCCTCCTAATACACTCCTTCTGGCTTAAATGCAGATAGGAGAAGCATTCTCGGAAAACTGTAGGTGGTTAAGGCCTCCTGCTGAGAACCCTTCTGCCCCTCCTCCTGCTCCCTCTATGAGCATTCTGTCCTCTTCTTCACTGCCTTCGCTCCATCTTCCTGTCATACTCGAGCATGAGGGGGACTGCAAGTAGATCCCCCATCATTGGGAACAAGTGGTGAGAGCAGAACCCTTTAAATGAGCAGCAAGGAGTTTTCCACTTGCAGCAACATTCCTTGTCACTTCACCAACTTTAAATAACTGTAGAAAGCTGCAAACGGTTCCCAATAGAGCTGAAAAAGCAAGTCAGCTGCAAGTTGTTGATGATCCCTTTAATTAGCGCTGGTGTTGGGTCCTTCCTTCTGCTGAACACATGTTCAGCTAGTCGTGATTTGGAGAGGGCGTTAGAAGGAGCAGTGAATTATAAATGACAGGTCGTGCATCAAATCAGCATTGCACGCGCATTGGCATCACAATCTGGCTCATCTAAATATCTGGAGCGAGCGCAGGCAACTGCAGTGCTGCCGACCCGCCCAAAATGTTGGCTGTCATGTTCTCCGTTAGAAGTAGGCGGAAGCAAGGCAGCCACCATTTTTTTCTTCCACACCAGCCTTAAAAAAATGGCGCAAACGGGTCCAATTTCCCGGCCTTTATATTCTAACTATAGTAGGGTAATTACATCTACCGTGAAGTACCTCAGGCACAATATCAAAGTACTAAGATTACAGAGTGGCACACATTGGGAGACTCATAGTCTACTTGTACAGAGGTGCCTGGCCTAGTATAAAAGGCAGGCCACCAGGTGTGATCCTCACTCTGGAGTTAACAAATAAAGGACTACGGTCACTACAGTTCAAGTACAACACACTGCCTCATAGAGTCATTACTAGAGCATCTAAGGATACAACAGTTAGCGACAAGATTACGAACTTTCACGCGAAAATGGCTACCCTTGGTACGTTGCAGCAGTTTACCGATGGTGATGATTGGGACGCCTTTGTGGAGAGGCTCGACCATTTCTTCACAGCAAACGACCTGGCAGGAGATGACCCGGCCACACTGGCTGATAAGCGCCGAGCTATCTTGCTAACCAGTTGTGGGCCCACCGTCTATGGCCTCGTCAGGGACTTGCTGGCACCAGTGAAGACAACGACCAAGACGTACAAGGAGCTCCTAACCCTGATCCATGAGCAACTCAAGCCCAAGGAGAGCATCCTCACAGCCAGACACCGGTTCTATACCCACCAAAGGCCAGGAAGTCGCGAAGTACACCGCAGACCTCAGGAGGCTGGCGGCACCGTGAGTTCGGCATCCACCTCAACGAAGCGCTGCGGAACATTTTTGTCATTGGAATTGGCCATGAGGGCCTTCTTCATAAGCTACTGTCGGCGGATACCAAAATCACACTGCAGAAGGCCGTCTCTGTGAGCCAGTCATTCATGATCTCGACCTGCGGTTCTAGGCAGATGATTCACCCTCAGGACTCAAACGCGGCAGGAGTGGCGCCATTTAGGGGCTGGACTGTAGAGCACGAACCCTCTCAGGGAAGAGAGAACAGGGCCCTGAGTCCCTTAACTCAGAGTCTGCCGAGGGGGGCTAAGCGAATAGCTCCATGCTGGCGTTGTGGAAGGAATCACAGGGCTCACCAGTGCTGCTTTAAAGACTATGTATGCAAGGGCTGCAACACAAAGAGCCACCTCCAGCAAATGAGTAAGCGAAATATGACTCACTGTGTCGATGAATAGTCTGCAGATGGCCATGAATCCAGCATGGATTATGAATCGATAGGCAGAGAGGCAGCCCAGTACCATGGGGAGGTACATAGCATGTTTACCTGCACCACCGAGTGTTCCCCGCTGAAGATGGAAGTTGAGATAGAGGGCGTTCCAGTCTTCATGGAAGTGGACACGGGGACGAGCCATTCAGTGATGAATCAAGAAGCCTTTGAGAGGCTACGGGACAATCGAGCTCAATGACCCAAGTTGGTCCCGGTTCAAACAAAGCTGCGCACCTACACTGATGAAACCATCTCAGTCATTGGTAGCGCAAATGGAAAGGTACTCTGATGGGGCGGTGCACAAGTTATCTCTGTGGATTGTTGCAGGTGATGGCCCAATGCTGCTCAGCAGAAGGTGGATGGAGAAGATCCATTGGAAGTGGGAAGACTTTACCCCTCCAGTGATTGACGCCCTCTGCACACAGAGGCAAAGCAAGCCCTCACCTGAGGGCGGACCCAGTACCGGAGAGAAGACCAGCACAGCACCCGAGACACAGACCGCTCACTACGACTGCGTGGAGAGGATCCAGCTGAGACGATCCGAACGCACCTTCCAGGCTCCACTGGCAGGACTCCGGAGGAAGAAAATCGGATTCAGAGGCGACTTCCCAGCTTCGGAGGCGGAACCCGGGGAGAAGAGGATCACCACAATCGACATCGTGGATGGTGAAAAGATGGCGCCCAAACCACGAGGTGAGGCGCAGAAGACAAAGATGGCGGCGGCCAGACCATGCGGTACAGCGCTGATGGAGCAACACGTGGCACCAAACAGAGAAGAGGATTGGGGTAAAGATAGCAAGGCTCTCTTAAAGGAGGCCTGCAACCCAGCACAATTAGAGTCAGTTCCACACACTTAAGCAATGTAATAATAATTGTAAGTCAGAGACAAAAGGTGTGATTGATCATGTAACATGTGTAACTGATAATCTGAATTGTGTACATGCAACCAGCGAGAAAAAGTCGCGCGATTATGTAAAATGTGTAATTGATGATCTGAATTGTGCACATATAGCCAGCGAGGAAAAGGTCACGTGATCGCAATCGGCCCCACAGTGTGTCCATCATAAGTAATGAAAAGGATTTCAACTGCACGCAGCCAATGCAGCGGGCAGCCACCCATCAGGAGCACATAGATCCAGCGAGCTACCCAATGCTGTAGCCTGTGTCCCGGGGACCAAAGTCATGCACCATGGAGTGTGGCCACAAGCAGCCAACGCACATGAGCTGCAGAACAAGCGACCTCAGCAAGGCAACGGCACCGGTATCGATACCATGTCCCTGATCGGCTCCACCTCTCAGGCACCCGATGGCACCAACTGCCACGAGCCTGAAGGAGCAGACTGTACTAAGGCGCAGTCCCCAGACCCCATCGCCACCAAGGCCATACCTGTAAACGAAGGGTCGCCCGCCACAGTTTCCCCCAAAGGGAACCGGCACCAGGCACGATCCCAAACCAAACGACACTCAGGCCAGCGAGTCAGCAGTTCCCTGTGCACTGCTGGACGACAGCACCTCGGGAAGCAGTAGCGACCCAGGGCACAAAGAAAGGACAGGGAGGTCACAGGCATCTGTGAACCGGCCCGATGCTAGGGACCACATGAACAGCCCCTAGCGTAGGCAACCCGAACCAACTGGGTTCCCACTGGCAGCACGAGGCACTGAGCCACCACTAGACTGCAGGGACACAACCCAGCAGCTCCAGAACTAGTTTGTCCTCACGCACCGGTCACTGCATCGATAAGGCATCTAACATACGGAATGTAATGCAAATGTAATGCAAAACCCATTTCCCTGAATTTGAATGTACATGAATGCTAGGAGCCCCTGCCATAATCGATTGGGGGGGGAGGGGGTGGTTTGGAGAATGGAGTGGCCAGGGGCAATCACCAGCACTCTACTACACCAATCACTCACCCAAGATTGAAATGACCTGCCAAGGGTCAACCAGGTGGAGCCCACATAGAGCTAAGCCCAGAGCACAGTCAATGCAGAGGCGATTTGCACTAAAGGTTGAGGGGAGAGTGATGTCATGGCTACTGTTGGTACTATCACAAGGTGTGCCACCAGAGGGCACAGCAGTGGGAGACTTGTAGGCTACCTGTACAGGTGTGCCTGGCCTAGTATAAAAGGCAGGCCACCAAGTGTGATCCTCACTCTGGAGTTAACAAATAAAAGGACTAAGGTCACTGCAATTCAAATATAACACACTGCCTCGTGGAGTCATTAATAGAGCATCGAAGAACACAACAGCACCAATGTACATTCATATAGTGGTTGCGTTAATATTTAACCCAATTAGTGCAGCAGCTAAAAGTTGGGATCAGCCAGTGTTCAGTCTTTTCCTAGTTTTGCTGCTTGCCATCCCCCAGCATAAGAACCGGATCCCAGGCTTCAGCAAATGGAGACTATAACTTGCCAAACTACAATACACAAAGATTCCTCAAGATAATCAGATAATTTACTTCCCTACTACTCCCTATCTCATTGAAACATATACAATTCTTAAGGAATCTGACAAGATGCT
This sequence comes from Pristiophorus japonicus, assembly GCF_044704955.1. Taxonomy (NCBI): domain Eukaryota; kingdom Metazoa; phylum Chordata; class Chondrichthyes; family Pristiophoridae; genus Pristiophorus; species Pristiophorus japonicus. The sequence goes on from NC_091993.1 coordinate 85,367,670, forward strand.
AAGAGGGCCCTTCACGAACAGGTCATATTTGAATAAATCAAGGATACAAAACATTGAACTGTGCCTACAGAGAAACTACCCTTAAAATGAAAGGATAATAGGGTAAAAAAACAACAAAAAAATGTTTTTCTTTCATTTCTGCTCATCCATACTCTCTCCCAATTCTAGCTTCTGGTTTGGTTCTCTCCCTTTTCTCATTGGTTTATTTCTCTCTCCCTCATTTCCTCCAGTCTTTGCTCTCAAATTTCAATCAACTGCCAATACTACCTGTCTGCAACATAGAGGCTTAAGCCGGGGTTCTCAACCTTTTTGCTTCAGAGCCCACCCCCCCCCTCAATATCCAGACCCCCAGTAACACAACACAACTATTTTATTACGGGTGGCTCCTGTCGTGGTAAATACCAGCAACAAAATCCACACAGCAAGATCCCACAACAGAAAATCAGACGAAGCACCATGTACGATGTGCACATAAGTTCCAGGCTCACTTAGAATCATAGAAACATAGAAAATAGATGCAGGAGTAGACCATTCGGCCCTTCGAGCCTGCAGCACCATTCAATAAGATCATGGATGATCGTTCAACTCAGTACCCCTTTCCTGTTTTCTCTCCATCCCCTTCATCCCTTTAGCCGTAAGGCCCATATCAAATGCTCTCTTGAATATATCCAATGAACTGGCATCAACAACTCTCTGCGGTAGGGAATTCCACAGGTTAACAATTCTCTGAGTGAAGAAGTTTCTCCTCATCTCAGTCCTAAATGGCTTACCCTTATCCTTAAACTGTGTCCCCTGGTTCTGGACTTCCCCAACATCGGGAACATAAGAACATAAGAATTAGGAACAGGAGTAGGCCATCTAGCCCCTCGAGCCTGCTCCGCCATTCAACAAGATCATGGCTGATCTGGCCATGGATTCAGCTCCACTTATCCGCCCGTAACCCTTAATTCCCTTATTGGTTAAAAATCTATCTATCTGTGACTTGAATACATTCAATGAGCTAGCCTCAACTGCTTCCTTGGGCAGAGAATTCCACAGATTCACAACGCTCTGGGAGAAGAAATTCCTTCTCAACTCAGTTTTAAATTGGCTCCCCGGTATTTTGAGGCTGTGCCCCCTAGTTCTAGTCTCCCCTACCAGTGGAAACAACCTCTCTGCCTCTATCTTGTCTATCCCTTTCATTATTTTAAATGTTTCTATAAGATCACCCCTCATCCTTCTGAACTCCAATGAGTAAAGACCCAGTCTACTCAATCTATCATCATAACCCTCTCATCTCCGGAATCAGCCTAGTGAATCGTCTCTGTACCCCCTCCAAAGCCAGTATATCCTTCCTTAAGTAAGGTGACCAAAACTGCACGCAGTACTCCAGATGCAGCCTCACCAATACCCTATACAGTTGCAGCAGGACCTCCATGCTTTTGTACTCCATCCCTCTCGCAATGAAGGCCAACATTCCATTTGCCTTCCTGATTACCTGCTGCACCTGCAAACTAGCTTTTTGGGATTCATGCACAAGGACCCCCAGGTCCCTCTGCACCTCAGCATGTTGTAATTTCTCCCCATTCAAATAATATTCCCTTTTACTGTTTTTTTTTCCCAAGGTGGATGACCTCACACTTTCCGACATTGTATTCCAGCTGCCAAACCTTAGCCCATTCGCTTAACCTATCTAAATCTCTTTGCAGCCTCTCTGTGTCCTCTACACAACCCGCTTTCCCACTAATCTTTGTGTCATCTGCAAATTTTGTTACACTACACTCTGTCCCCTCTTCCAGGTCATCTATGTATATTATAAACAGTTGTGGTTCCAGCACCGATCCCTGTGGCACATCACTAACCACCGATTTCCAACCCGAAAAGGACCCATTTATCCCGACATTCTTCCTGCATCTAACCTGTCCAGTCCCGTCAGAATTTTATATGTTTCTATGAGATCCCCTCTCATCCTTCTAAATTTCAGTGAATACAGGCATAGTCGATCCAGTCTCCCCTCATATGTCAGTCCTGCCATCCTGGGAATCAGTCTGGTGAACCTTCGCTGCACTCCCTCAATAGCAAGAACGTCCTTCCTCAGATTAGGAGATAAAATATTCCAGGTGAAGCCTCACCAAGGCCCTGTACAACTGCAGTAAAACCTCCCTGCTCCTATACTCAAATCCTCTTGCTATGAAGGCCAACATACCATTTGCCTTCTTCACTGCCTGCTGTACCTGCATGTCAACTTTCAATTACAGATGTACCATGACACCCAGGTCTTGTTGCACCTCCCCTTTTCCTAATCTGCTGCCATTCAGATAATATTCTGTCACCAAATGTTTTTGCCACCAAAACATTTATCCACATTATACTGCATCTGCCATGCATTTGCCCACTCACCTAAGCTGTCCAAGTCACCCTGCAGCCTCTTAGCGTCCTCCTCACAGCTCACACCGCCACCCAGTTTAGTGTCAGCTGCAAACTTGGAAATATTACACTCAATTCCTTCATCTAAATCGTTAATGTATATTGTAAATAGCTGGGGTCCCAGCACTGAGCCCTGCGGCACCCCACTAGTCACTGCCTGCCATTCTGAAAATAACCCGTTTATCCCAACTCTCTGCTTCCTCTCTGCCAACCACTTCTCTATCCACATCAGTAAATTACCCCCAATATCATGTGCTTTAATTTTGCACACCAAGTTCTTGTGTGGGACCTTGTCAAAAGCCTTTTGAAATCCAAATACACCACATCAACTGGTTCTCCCTTGTCCACTCTACCAGTTACATGCTCAAAAAATTCTAGAAGATTTGTCAAGCATGATTCCCCTCTGACAAATCCATGCTGACTTGGACCTATCCTGTCACCGCTTTCCAAATACGCTGCTATTTCATCTTTAATAATTGATTCCAACATTTTCCCCACTACTGATGTCAGGCTAACTGGTCTATAATTACCCGTTTTCTCTCCCTTTTTTCTTAAAAAGTGGTGTTACATTAGCTACCCTCCAGTCCATAGGAACTGATCCAGAGTCGATAGACTGTTGGAAAATGATCACCAATGCATCCACTATTTCTCGGGCCACTTCCTTAAGTACACTGGGATGCAGACCTATCAGACCCCGGGGATTTATCAGTCTTCAATCCCATCAATTTCCCTAACTCAATTTCCCACCTAATAAGGATTTCCTTCAGTTCCTCCTTCTCACTAGACCCTCGGTTCCCTAGTATTTCCGAAAGGTTATTTGTGTCTTCCTTCGTGAAGACAGAACCAAAATATTTATTCAACTGGTCTGCCATTTCTTTGTTCCCCATTATAAATCCACCTGAATCTGACTGCAAGGGACCTACGTTTGTCTTCATTAATCTTTTTCTCGTCACATATCTGTCGAACCTAAGCCTATAGCATCATAGAATGGTTACAGCACCTTCAACGATTTGTGCACACATACCCCCAGATCTCCCTGTTTATGCACCCCCGTTACAATTGTATCCTTTAGCTTATATTACCCCTCCTTCTTCCGACCAAAATGTATCACCGCATTTTTCTGAGTTAAATTTTATCAGCCTCGTGTTCACCCATTCCACAAGCCTGTCTGTGTCTTCTTGAAGTCTCTCACTATCCCTATCACTGTTCACAATACTTCCAAATTTTGTGTCATCTGCAAATTTTGAAATGGTGCCCAGTACACCTAAGTCTTAAGTCATTAATATATATCAAGAAAAGCAGTGGTCCTGGTACTGAACCCTGGGGAACATCACTGTATACCTTCCTCCAGTCTGAAAACCAACCGTTTACCACTACTCTGCTTCCTGTCACTTAGCCAATTTCGTATCGATGCTGCCACTTTTATTCCATGGGCTGGTAAGCCAATTATGTGACACTTTATCAAACGTCTTTTGGAAGTCCATGTATGTCACGTCAACCACATTGCCCTCATTGTTACCTCGTCAAAACACTCCATCAAGTTAGTTAAACACAATTTGCTTTTAACAAATCCGGGCTGTTTTTCCTTAATTAATCCACACTTATCCAAGTGACTGTTCATTTTGTCCCAGATTATCATTTATAAAAGCTTCCCCACTACCGAGGCTAAAGTGACTGGCTTGTAGTGCTGGGTATATTCTTATCCTCTTTTTTGAACAATGGCAATTCTCCAGTCCTCTGGCACCAGCCCCATATCCAAAGAAAATTGGAAGATTATAGCCAGTACCTCTGCAATTTCCACCTTTGCTTCCCTTTGCATCCTAGGGTGCATCCCACCCGGCCCTGGTGACTTATTTGCCAGCCTTTTCTAGTATCTCCTCCTTATCAATTTATATCCTATCAGAATCTCAAATACCTCCTCTTTCACTATGACTTTGTCAGCATCTTCTTCCTTGGTGAAGACAGATGCAAAGTACTCATTTAGTACCTCAGCCACACCCTCTGTCTCCATGTGTGGATCTCCATTTTGGTCCCTAATTGGCCCAAACCCCTCCTCTTACTATCTGTTTACTATTTATATGACTATTGAAGACTTTTGGATTCCCTTTTATGTTAGCTGCCAATCTACTCTTAGACTCTCTCTATGCCCCTTTTATTTCTTTTCTCACTTCCCCTGTGATCTTTCTATATTCAACCTTTATATATTTTCCAATGAAAATTGGAGTAATTTATATATATCTATGTATATATATATTAAAAAAAGATCAATTTTCATGTCCTTCCGCACCTCGTGTGAGTGACGCCCTGGGACTCAGACCCGGGACCGTGAGCTCCCGGTGGTGGCAGTGGTGGTCTCGGCTCTGTAAACACCTGCCATGGACAGGCAGCAGTCAGCCGCATAAAGAGCAAAAGGTGAAGTCTCGGCCCATAACCCGACAAAATGGACATCAATCCCCACCGCCCTGTTGCTCTGCTAACCTAATTGAAACATGGCGGGCAGGAAAGTGCGCATTGCTAGGGAAAGAACCCGCGGGGTTCCTCTCCTCCATTTTCAGCAGTGGTGGCGGCACAGCGGCTCAACCTGCAATGCCGAGTTAATATCAGGCTCTGCGAACTCCTATCTCAGCATTGAGTTTAGCCGTGGGTTCCAAGCTCATGCGAACATAAGAACATAAGAACATACGCATGTGTAGGCCATTTTGTCCCTCGAGCCTGCTCCACCATTCAATAACATCATGGCTGAGCTGACCTTGGCCTCAACTCCACTTCCCCACCCATAACCCTTGACTCACTTTTCGTTCAAAAATCTGTCTCTCTCCACCTTAAATGCATTCAATGACCCAAGCTTACTCTGAAAAGTGCGCGTTCAGCAGACTGACAGAGACACTGTCAGCCCTTCTTAAAGGGACACATACATCTTTCAGGTAAGTTTGCATTTAAGCTTTTGGACTGGATTTTAAAAAATTTTATTGAAGTAGTGGCTTGATGTTAAAAGTTTTTTAAGTGTGCAGGGAACATTGCTGGATGTTTACAAAGCCTTGGATGGTAAAGGAAGGCCTCTGAGTAGATCCAAAATGCTGGAAGTACTCAGCAGGTCAGGCATTACCTGTGGAGAGAGAAACATTGTTCATGTCTCAGGTGAAGATGCTGCCTGACTTGCTGAGTATTTTGACAATTTCTGCTTTTATTTCAGATTTACAGTATTCACTCAGAGGGAAGAGGAAGATGCAGTAGAGGGGGAAGCAAAAGCAAGGAAGCAACCCAGACAGCCCCTTTCTGGCCGGGATATCCAGGATGGAATCATCTGCCGGCGGTACCAGTGACCACAACCCCAATTCCCCTTTCAACATTTGTCCCACACCTTACCTTCCCTCAGATACTGCCCATCATAGTGTCCTCTTGGCCACGATGCTGAAATAAGAGCTTCCACGAACCAAACTTTCCAATCCAATTTTATACATCTATCCATCCAATGTGACATCAAGAAATTAACTCATCACCATTATGCATTCCCTTAGTGAGTATCTTGTGTGTGCCTTTGCCTATCCTCGTGATGTTACACAGTGTTACCCCCAGTGGCTGCAGTATGGCTGGTGGAAGGCTGCTGACTTTGAGTGGGGGACACTGCAAATGGCCTTGCAGGTCAACCTTGAGGAGCTGGGAGTGTCTTCTTCTTCTTCTCCTTCTTCTCCCCCTCCTCCCCTCCCTCCCCCTCCCCACTAGCATTTCTTGGGTGTGTGAAATGAGGAAGGCACAAGGGTGGAGTTGTGGTGAGGGGAGGGCGGGAAAGCAAGAGGTGCATGTCAGAAGGAAGATAACGTATGAGGATACCAGCATCTTGTATCCTTTCAGCCCCGCTGCTGGCCAAAGGCTCAAGCATGCCCTTGCCAAGAATGGGGGTTGAGGTGAAGCTAGGAATGGGAGATGTGCCTCATGTTTGGGACAGATTGTTGGTAGGTGAGTGATCGTTTGGGCTTGGGAGAGGGTAGTGAGAGGGAGTCCTGCATTGAGCAGTGTGTGATACTAGTGGTGCAGTTGGTAGGAGATGGCATTCACTGACCTTGATCAGTGCTCTGAGGTCATGAAGCTTGTTTAGACACTGGAGCTAGGTCGTGGAGGTGACACTGCTGTCAGTGATGGCCTCAGTGATCTGCTCCCACATTGTTCTTTCTGGAGGGCCTCCTGGTCCCTGTAGGTAGAGGATCTTTCTTGCATTGTTGACCCCCTGCACAAAGCTGGAGTGCTGCGTGTGTGACTCTGGGTGCCCCTTTCCTGGCTTGCTGAGTCATTTGTGTTAGTGCCATTTTTTTTTTAGGTGCGGAAGGGAACTGAGCTTTAAGAGCTGGAGATTCCCATTTGGGAATTCTTTTTAATGTTAATTTTTTTTCAGAAGGCAGTTGAGCTGTAAGGGCTAAACTGTCTATTTTTACATGATTTTATTTTCTTCATTTCAGAAGGCAGTTCCCCTTTAAGAGGCTGAACTGCTTTCTGAAATGACATTTGTAATGTCTGTAAGCTTGTAATGTTTGTCGCTCCACACTGTGGATGTTGACGTATTGTATTCTGCAACTGCAGAGTTAATAATAAACAAAACCAGACAGATTCCGGAGGCTTCTGAGAGAGCGGCCTGCTATGTTAGAAGCTGTGTGTGCTGTGCTCTGTGAATATATCAGATTTGGTAACGAGGGTGGGATTTTTTGGATGATTTAAAGCTTAAATTTTGTTGGTGAAGGATTCAGCCAGCCGATAGAGAGACTTTGGAAGTTTCTGTCTTTGGAAAAAGCTACAAAATCCGAGGTAAAATACAGCACACGGTGTGAACAGCTAGAGATTAAAATGGCAGCACCCGCAGGAGTAATCGGACATTTGGGGGAATATAGACACGACCGGGAACGTTTTAAAGCGTATGTGGATCAGCTAGAAATGTATTTCACTGCAAATAACATAATTGAAGTTCCAGACAATGCAATCCAGAATCGGGCTGTGTTGGAATGTAAGAAAGCGATCTTCTTATCGGAGGCGGGTCCAGCATTATACGAAACCCTTGTAAATCTACTTGTGCCTGACGAGCCAAAGGACACAATGCTTAAAGAGATTTTAATGAAGCTGGAGCAGCACTATAACCCCAAACCGTTAGAAATTGCTGAAAGCTATTGTTTTGGGATTCAGAATCAAAAGACCGATGAGAGTATCAGTGATTACATCATAGCATTAAAAAAGCTATCAATGCACTGTAATTTTGGAAGCTTTCAAAGCCAAGCATTACGGGATCGTTTTGTTTGTGGGGTGAAAAATGATGCGATCAGAAGGAAGTTATTGATGACGGATGACTTGACTTTTAAGCTTGCTTGTCGGACAGCAAGGTCGATGGGCATGGCCGATCAATAAAGATACCAATGGAAATTGACACGGGTGCATCCGTGAGTGTAGTAGCGGAGTCACTGTACCTCGACAATTTAATAGGCTACCGTTTGGAGTGTCTTCTGCCCCTGCCATATTCCAAGGGGTGATGAACCAGATTTTGCAAGGTATTGAAGGGGTAGTATGTTATTTGGATGACATACTAATTTCAGCACCAAATAGGCAAATTCATAATAACATATTGAATGAAGTCCTCAAACGGCTGGAGAAGCAAAGTACGAGTGTCTGCTTGTAAGTGTGAGTTATTTAAAAACTCAGTGGAGTACTTAGGATACAGAGTAGACAAAGATGGTTTACATCCAACCCTGGAAAAATTGGAAGGAATTAGAAATGCACCCACTCCCAGGAATGTCACTGAACTTTGTTCATTCTTGGGTCTTTTGAACGATTATGGGAAGTGCCTCCCAAATTTGGCTACAGTATTACATCCACTGAATGAACTTTTGAAAAAACAGGTCCATTGGAAGTAGTCAAAAGAATGCGATACAGCATTCAAGGAGTGTAAAAGCAAATTGGTAGAGAGCACCATGTTAGTTCACTATGACATAACTAAGGAGATTAAGCTAGCATGTGATGCCTCTCCATATGGAGTTGGGGCAGTAATCTCTCATATATCAAGTAGTGGGGAGGGGAGACCAATTGCTTTTGCTTCACGCACTCTCAGTGCCAGTGAGAGTAATTATGCGCAAGTTGAAAGGGAAACTTTGGCATTCATTTTTGGGGTCAAGAAGTTTCACAAATACTTGTATGGTTGTAAGTTTACCATTGTTACAGACCATAAGCCCCTAACATCAATCCTCCATTCAAAGTCCCCAGTTCCAACATTAGCTGCAGCCGAATGCAGAGATGGGCTTTGATTTTGTCAGCATATACATATGATATTGAATACAGACGATCAGCTGATCACAGTAATGCTGATGCAATGCCGAGATTGCCTTCCCCATCACAAGTTACACTCGATAGGGAAGAAGTGTTTTATTTTTCATACACTGATGAACTGCCAGTCACAGCTGAAGAGATTGGTAGAGCAACCAAACGTGACCCAGTGATGTCAAAGATGTATGAGTATATTGCAAATGGATGGCTAAACCAGGTAACAGATAAAGATACACATCCATTCTTCAGTCGATAAAGATTGCATTGTTGACCCCCTGCACAAAGCTGGAGTGCTGCGTGTGTGACTCTGGGTGCCCCTTTCCTGGCTTGCTGAGTCATTTGTGTTAGTGCCATTTTTTTTTTAGGTGCGGAAGGGAACTGAGCTTTAAGAGCTGGAGATTCCCATTTGGGAATTCTATGGAACCAGATGAGTTCAGTCCCACCCAGCTGGACAATGGAGGAGAGGTGTTGGAGGAACCATGTCAAAGGCTGCAGACAGGCCGAGAAAGCTGAGGAGAAATAGCATACCGTGGTCACAGGCACATAGGATGTAATTTGTGATTTTGATAAGGGGCGTTTCAATACTGTGGCGGGTGGAAGGACTCCTGATTGGAGAGATTCAAAAATGGAGTTCTGGGAAAGATGGGCATTGATTTGGGAGGCGACAGCACGTTGGAGAGGAAAGGAAGGTTGGAGGTGGGGTGATAATAGGTTTCTGGGGATTTGAAATAATGAAAAGACCCCAGGAAATCAATCAATTGAAATAGTCATTCAAGGACAAGCATCTTAGGTAATCACCAAAGATTGTTTTCAATATAAGTTAATAACTAGCTATTGTAAGTTAATTAAACAGTGAGAGATATGTTGTTTGCCCACAGTTCTGCATTTGCAGTATTAGAGTAGTCAATAAATGCAGCAAGGCTTGTATGTTGCAATCTGCAGGTCATGCTATTGTTTAATTCGATATTGGGCAACAAAGGGTGCATCAATCGGGACTGTGAGGTCTGCTTATGGGAGTGACCGGTGACACTGACTCGGTACAATATCTTATGCAAAACCTGAAATTGTGACCCTACAACAATACAGAAATCAAACGGGAATCTTTACGACTGTCGTTTTTCCCATTGTTACTTGTATCCGCTTAATCATCCATCCGTCTGCTCTGAGTTTACAAATCTACCTCAACAGGAAAGTATTCTTTATTAATGTATAGATGATATGTGATTTGGGTTTCGTCATGTGTCTCTCAGGCACCCCTACAATTTAGCAGCCTCAGTATGTATTTTTACTCTGAACAAGCTATAACAATTGCTTTTTGACATTTTTATTCAGGGATCATATGGAAAGAAACAATTTTTCATGGGGCTTATTTATTCCATTGATGAGGTCTCTACCTTTTAGTTAATGTGTAACGAAACCAGTCAATGCAAGGGTACTCATAAATGTCTGAAACCGGAGTGGTTAAATAAAATGCAAATAAAATGATATAGTCGAGCTGAACAAACACTTACAGTAATGCATTTACTTGTGGCCATGGTGATTTAAGCTATTGACTCCAACTTCAGAAAATGCGAACAAAATATAACAATTTTTATATCAGAAAGAAACCAGCTATACATTAGAACTGTATAGTGAGAGTAAAATCATTTAGCATCTGTATGGTGATCATGATCACTGATACCCTTGTTGAGGGATGGATTCCCCCCCCCCACCCACCCACCACACCCCAATTTTATCAACCAGTTTTAGCATGAAATCTCCCACCACAGTTACAGATGGGTAAAGCTAATAATCTGACAGCTTTCCAGAGGAGAATTACTGTCCTATTTACTCTCTTTCAGAAGCGATTTTGGCACCTTCCTCCACAGGCTGTGTGTACTCAGTTTTTCCAAGTCAATTATTCATTTAATATTTCATATTAATGTGGTATGAGAGCATCAATTACATTACAACCAGACACAACTCTCAGCCTATTTGTATATAATTCTATGGTCAGTAGATTTAAAAGGATAATATAAAGGTGGTTTTCCTAAAATGTCACCTCATTACAATCTTTGAAATCCTCAAACAGCAAGTCGGACTGTAAAGGGCCGAAATTGCCCCTCTCCTTAAGGCCTGTTACCACCACAAACCGGCGGCCACGCTGCGGAGTGGAGAGGCCGCCGACTTTTCGTGGAATGGCCGCTGCTAGCCCAATTGCCCTCCCGAGGTTTCCTGGCGGTTCCCCGATCCCCCCCACTACCACTCCGCTGCTGCCGATCCGTGGTAAACACATCATCACCGTTCGCACTATAGACCTCCCCCCCCACCCCTCCCGAGACAGCAACATTTCCCTCTGAAAATCTTCGGCCCGCCCGGCGGTGCCAAAACATGTTTTTCCCGGTGGTCCTATCAGGCTGTGGCCTTCTGCAACAGCGGTACGGCTTCCCTTAAAGGGGAGGACACACTGCTGCTGCCACCATGTTTTCTTTTGTTGGCCGACTGCCATGTCAGCCTGATAATTATGCCTCCGGGTTCGGCCGGGCTGCCAATAGGCAGCTGGGCACCCCCTCTTCGGTGCCAGGCTGCTAGACCGGCCGCAACCCTCCCTGGTGACCCAGTGGGCCAAATTTTTTAAATCGCGAAGGCTCTCCCCTTTCAATGAAGGAGAGAGCCGTGGTGACGTGGTGCCGTGATGATGTCATCGTGGCGGTCACTCCACACTGCCTCCAACTTCCGCCCCTCAGGTGTTGCCACCACTGCATATTTGCCCCTCAAGTATTGTCACTGCCCCCATGAAGAGCGATTTCCAGATCCAAGGAATAAAAAACAACAAGAGTGGAATGTCACTCAAGAGGTGACCTGAACCGCAGCTGCGGTAAAAACCATTCAAACGGGGTGTGCGCGGCCATTTCGGGCAGGGTGCAATTTTTACCCCTAACTGTCCAGGCTACACGCCTAAGAGTGTTCTGTATACACAGGCACATTAAAGGTAATTTCCTGAAAAAGTTCCTAACTCTTACACTGGAATTGTCCACCTTTTTATGGCGTTGGATAGCAGGTGTCCGAGTGTCAAGCTGTAGGACACTCCATTAACATATTTAAATTGGGCTCCCACAGTGCAATTGGCCCACCCCAAAGCTGCATTTAAGCTCACCCATGATGTCCAGCAGCTCAAGTTGGCCAGCACTAGGAACTCAGAGTATGCAACTTATGAGCACGACACTTCTCTTCAGACAGGCTTCACCGGCAGCAGCACTGACAGAATTTGATTGGAATGGAGACCGTATTTAGTTGTCTTTCGAGGACCTTATTTTTAAAACTTTTGATCTGTCATGTATCTTACATTATTATATATAACTGTATCCCAACATGCTATACATGACTGTAATAAGATATGACCTGTAACCACCAGCATACCTTACCACCAGGGGTGCACTTGCAAGAGACAGGTATATAAGGACAGGTCTCAGGCAAGTGCAGCATTCCAGAGCTGTGAAACAAAGGTGCAGGTCCAGAGTGACCTTGACTTCACTACATGCCTCATGTGAATCTGTACTGAGGGGACAGGACTTTACATGATCGGTCTTGCCCCTCCCATAATGGCCGATCTTCAGGACTATCGAACATTTTCAAAAAATTATTTACTGTGGATCTGAGCAAGGCTTAAGGAGCAGCGTAGCCAGATTTTGTGAGTTACTTCACCCGTGGGGTTTCTGCAACATACTCCCTCCACTCTCAGTTTACAGTTAAAATTAAACTCTCACTTAATCTGCTGCCAGTGGTTTCCACCTGGCCACCTCACTGCTGGCAGTCCCTTCAACATTCGCAACCATCTGCTCTATTCATCCTCTTTGAAGATACTGAGCTTCTACTTTCTGTTGAATGATCAACCATGAAGCTCTATAAAAAGAGGCTAATTTGTATTTAACCCCTGCACAAGGGGAACTCATATTTATATCATACAATCCCATAAATATACAGTTGTCAAAGCACTTATGTGTCCTTGTGGAATTATTCAAGTCAATTTTCCAAGGACAAATTTCCTCATAACTGGCTCCTACCCTCATTGTCTTGTAATGGTTTGTTAATTACTGGAATCTGAATAGTGTAAATCTTGCTCCTTGACTTTTTTTTGTTCCTTTCTTTTCTGTTTACTTATTTATTTTTGGGTGGGACGGGTTGGGTGGTGTGGCGGAGAAAGGAGCCACGAGGTCCTGCTGGTTGCTTTTGGGGTGGGGGTTGGCAAATCCTCCGCAACACCCTTCCCATTCCTTCCTGCAATTGCTTGTCCTTTCCCCAATCCCTTTTCCCATCATACCCCCGCCCAGTCACCTTTCCACTCTCCCATCCCCTTCCTACCTCTTCCCCTTCCAATCTCTTCTCCTTTCAACTTTCACCTTTCATCACACTCCCCACCGAATCTCCCAGGGACATATGGCATGTGGCTAGAGATTCCCTCACGGCTTTCAAATTCTACCCATTTAAAAAAAGTCACATTAGATTGAGGAAATAAATTGCCTGTCTGCCATTTGTGTATTTCTCTCCGTCTCTTTTTCCCTCAGACTCATACGCGTTAGAAATCAGAATTTCTATCTCACAGGAGTTAACAATTACCATTGGGCTTTTCCAAATGTCAGCAAAGCACAACTGACTTAATTACTTGGCTTTAAAACTCAACATTTCTTTGGCGAATTGAACTAACATGTTTAAACCCTTCATTTCGATATTAGAAGCTTCAATTACTGAGAGGAAATGGTGGGTGAACAAAATAATTCTGAAAGCATTTTGAGCCATTTGTGGGAACCTGGTGGTCAGATTGTGCAATTGCAGGGTGATACACTTGCATAGGCAACACCTATAATATACACATACGAAACAACTTGAAAAGAAAGAAGACTTGGACTTATATAGCGCCTGTCACAACCACCGGACACCTCAAAGTGCTTTACAGCCAATTAAGTACTTTTGGAGTGTAATCACAGTTGTAATGTAGGAAATGCGGCAGCCAATTTGCGCACAGCAAGCTCCCACAAACAGTAATGTGATAATAACCAGATAAATTTTTTTTTGTTATGCTGATTGAGGGATAAATATTGGCCAGGACACCGGGGATAACTCCCCTGCTCTTCTTCGAAATAGTGCCTTGGGATCTTTTACGTCTACTTGAGAGAGCAGATAGAGCCTCAGTTTAACATCTCATCCAAAAGACAGCACCTCTAACAGTGCAGCACTCCCTCAGCACTGCACCGGAGTGTCAACCTAGATTTTTTTTACTCAATTCCCTGGAGTGGGACTTGAACCCACAACCTTCTGACTTAAAGGTGAGTGTGCTACCCACTGAGCCACAGCTGACACTAAAATATGACAATAGGAAGTCATATTGTGCAGCCAGGAAGTGACTGCAGATGTAAGATGTTTTATATATTATAGACACATATTGCAGTCAGGGGCCATCCCTTAATTTCAACAGACTACAGGCACAGGATAATTATGGCCAGAGAGTTGGTCTGCAGCACACTTGGCTCGGGAGCATCCAATCTGGAAAGCCAGAAGCTCTTAAACTCACAACATAAAGAAGGTTGGCGTGGTGGCAGAAAAGTGAACTAATTGTTGCCAATGTCAGTAGAAATGTAGGCAGCACTGGTCTCTTTGATGTTGAAGGTCATGTTGCAGAAGATGTGCTAAAGATTAGGTGGGTCTATTGGGGATGAAGACCAGCCTTCAGTAAAAGCATATGTGCCAGCTCCATGGAGGGAGACTGCTAACCAAATCAATGCAGTCACTCGACTCCCTCTTCCTCAGTGCAAATGAAGGTGAAGGCCTAGGAATTTGCACCTCCCGATAGCACCCCCTGTTAGCGTTACTGCTCGGGTGCGGCACTGACAACGACGCCCGTCATATTGGGCGAGAGTTTAACGGCAGCGCTACAGCGTTTCCTCCCGATCTCCTCTGCCTGGAGATCCTGATGTCATCACCGTGTGCATCGCCCCGTTAGTGCCCCAGCCTCAAAATTGACTTTCGCCCCCTGCAGAAGTACACCGACAGCTGCAGGAAGTGTGGATCGGGCGGCCGGTCGCTACTGGGGTGATAATTAAAGGCAAGGTGGCTGAGATAAGTAAAAAAAAAGACTTGCCTTTGTTTTCACTGTGTTCCTCTGTTTTCTTCGCAAGGTCCTGCCTGCGATTGCTCAGCCTGACACTCTGATAGAGTAGCGGCCTGATTGCATGGGTCATCCGCTCCCTTAGTGGTCCAGCTAGATGATTCTTTAATTGCAGAGCCTGCAGTTATAGCCCTTCCCTTTAAGGGAGGGAAGGGCCTTTTGTACACGGCACCGCTGCACGGCCCAGTGTGCAGCACTGCTAAAACGTACATCCTATTAACACTTCAAGAAGGAAGTGAAACGCTTGATTTAGCCCTCCACTTCCCTCCAGGAGCCCTAAACCAAATTTTTTGAGAGGGGGGAAACATTAATGGCTGGCACTAAGTTTCCCAACTCTCAAAAGTTACCGCCCCCAAATGGGGCGATAATCAATTTCTCTTGATGTCCAGGAGCAAGGTGAACATTAGTGTGCTTCTCAGTTTGGTGCACATTTGTTGTGACACCCATCGACTGTTGCAAAAACCTGCTTCCTACTCTGGGAGGTGTGATAGGTTTAAACTTCTATTTATTCTGTAAGCCACCAGAGGGCTCATCCCCTGGAGCCCCAAGGGATCCCATAATCACTTGGGAGCTCAGGTATTTAAGGAGGCCTCACAGGTTGGAGAGGCACTCTGGAGACCTGCAAATAAAAGACGAAGGTCACACATTACTTTGAGCTCACAGTGTTCAGTCTGACTCTTTCTCCATACATAACAACTGGCGATGAGCTACCCAAAGATGCAGAGAACAGTGGGCACCCTGGAGAAATTCTCGGAGGGAGATGATTGGGAAACTTTTGTGGAGTGACTCGACCAATACTTTGTGGCCAACGAGCTTGATGGGGAAGAGAACGCTGCCAAACGAAGGGCGATCCTCCTCACCGTCTGTGGGGCACCGACGTATGGCCTCATGAAGAATCTGCTCACTCCAGCGAAATCCACGGAGAAATCATATAATGATTTGTGCACACTGGTCCAAGAGCATTTGAACCCGAAGGAAAGCGTTCTGATGGCGAGGTACCAGTTCTACACCTACAAAAGATCTGAAGGTCAGGAAGTGGTGAGTTATATCGCCGAGCTAAGACGCCTTGCAGGACATTGCGAATTTGAAGGACATTTGGAGCACACGCTCAGAGACTTTTTCATACTTGGCATTGACCACAAAACCATACTTCGCAAACTTCTGACTGTACAGACCCCAACCTTGAGTAAGGCCAGACGTTCATTGCCACCAGTGACAATACAAATCAAATCTCTTAGCCCACAAGTGCTGCTACAACTACTGTGAACAAAGTGATGTTGTTTTCGAATCGTAACGTAGAAGGCAGGTCACACATGCCTGCAGCTGCACATCTACAGATGTCTCAGAGTCCACTATCAAGGGTGATGAATGCAAGGCCATTAACACCGTGTTGGCGCTGCGGGGGTGATCATTGTTTCCATTAATGCCGATTCAAAGGGTATGTTTGCAAGGGCTGTGGAACAATGGGACACCTCTAATGTATGTGCAGGCGAGCTGCAAACCCTGCTAAACCTGCAAACCACCATGTTGCAGAGGAGGACAGAACCATGGAGGATCACAACGAACCAGACCCTCAGACCGAGGAAGCAGAGGTACATGGGGTGCACATATTCACCACAAAGTATACTCCGATAATGCTGAATGTTGAACTAAATGGACTCCCGGTGTCAATGGAGCTGGACACGGGCACAAGCCAGTCGATCATGGGCAAAAAGACTTTCGAAAGATTGAGGTGCAACAAGGCCTCAAGGCCATTCTTAACTCCAGTTCGCACGCAACTAAGAACTTACACAAAAGAACTGATTCCCGTAATCAGCAGTGCTACCATAAAGATCTCCTACGATGGAGTGGTGTACAAACTACCACTCTGGGTGGCACTGGGCGATGGTCCCATGCTGCTCGGTAGGAGCTGGCTGGGAAAGATACGCTGGGACTGGGATGATGTCCGAGCGCTATCGCCCGCTGACGACACTTCGTGTGCCCAGGTCTTAAACAAATTTCCTTCGCTGTTCGAACCAGGCATCGGGAAATTCCAAGGTGAAAAAGTGAAGATCCACCTGATTCCGGGGGCGCGACCCATCCATCACAAGGCGAGAGCAGTAGTGTACATGATGAGAGAAAGGGTAGAGATTGAGCTAGACCGGCTGCAAAGAGAGGGCATAATTTCACCAATCGAGTTCAACAATCGTTCCTGTGACTGAAGGGAGACGGCAGCGTCAGAATCTGTGGCAATTACAAAATAACTATCAATCGCTTCTCCCTGCAGGACCAATACCACTACCAACGCTGGCGGGAGGAAAGATGTTCACGAAGCTGGATCTGACTTCTGCCTACATGACGCAGGAACTGGAGGAGTCATCGAAGAGCCTCCCCTGCATCAACACGCACAAAGGTCTTTTTATTTATAACAGGTGCCCGTTTGGAATTCGATCAGTGGCAGTGATATTCCAAAGAAACATGGAAAGCTTACTGAAGTCGGTCCCGCACACTGTGGTCTTTCAGGACGACATCTTGGTCACAGGCCGGAACACAGCCGACCATCTGCAGAACCTGGAGGAGGTTCTTAGTCGACTCAACCACGTGGGGCTCAGATTAATACGCTCGAAGTGCGTTTTCCTGGTGCCTGAAGTGGAGTTCTTGGGAAGGAGGATTGCGGCGGACGGCATCAGGCCCACCAATGCGAAAACGGAGGCAATCGAGAATGCACCTTAGTCACAGAACGTGATGGAGCTGCGGTCATTTCTGGGACTCCTGAACTACTTTGGTAACTTCTTACCGGGTCTCAGCACACTTTTAGAACCACTGCATGTCTTATGACGAAAAGAGGATGAATGGATTTGGGGCAAAAGCCAAGAAAATGCCTTTGTGAAAGCGAGAAAATTGTTATGCTCAAACAAATTGCTTGTGTTGTATAATCCATGTAAGGTTTGGTACAAGCATGTGATGCATCGTCATATGGCATCGGGTGTGTATTGCAACAAGCTAATGATTTTGGGAAACTGCAACTGGTTGCTTATGCATCCAGGAGTCTGTCTAAGGCTGAGAGAGCCCTCAGCATGATTGAGAAAGAAGAGTTAGCTTGTGTTTATGGGGTAAAGAAAATGCATCAATACCTGTTTGGTCTAGAATTCAAATTGGAAACTGACCATAAGCCACTAGTATCCCTGTTTTCCGAGAGCAAAGGGATAAATACTAATGCATCAGCCCGCATCCAGAGATTGCCGCTCACGTTGTCCATATACAATTACGCCATTCACCATATGCCAGGCACAGAAAACTGTGCCGATGCTCTCAGTACGCTGCCATTGCCCACCACGGGGGTGGAAATGGCGCAGCCCGCAGATTTAGCCATGGTTATGGCAGCATTTGAGAGTGAGCAATCACCTGTCACTGCCCGGCAGATTAAAACCTGGACAAGCCAGGACCCCTTATTATCTCTAGTCAAAAGCTGTGTGCTTCACAGGAGCTGGTCCAGTGTCCCAGAGGAAATGCAGGAAGAGATAAAGCCATTCCAGCGGCGCAAAGATGAAATGTCTATACAGGCAGACTGCCTTCTGTGGGGCAATTGAGTCATGGTTCCCAAGAAGGGCAGAGACACTTTCATCAATGATCCACAGTACCCACCCAAGCATCGTAATGATGAAAGTGATAGCCAGATCCCACGTGTGGTGGCTCGGTATCGATGCGGACTTAGAGTCCTGCGTTCACAGATGTAATACATGCTCGCAATTAAGCAATGTACTCAGGGAGGCGCTGCTAAGTTTATGGTCTTGGCTCTCCAAACCGTAGTGCAGGGTACACGTCGACTATGCAGGCCCGTTCTTGGGTAAAATGTTCCTTGTGGTTGTAGACGCGTACTCCAAGTGGATTGAATGTGAGATAATGTCGTAATGTCGGCTAGCACGTCCGCTGCCACTACTGAAAGCCTGCGGGCCATGTTTGCCACACACGGCCTACCCGATATCCTGGTGAGCGACAACGGGCCATGTTTTACTGGTGCTGAGTTCAAAGAATTCATGGCCCGTAACGGGATCAAACATGTCACATTTGCCCCGTTTAAGCCAGCATCCAATGGTCAGGCAGAGAGAGCCATGCAAACCATCAAGCAAGGCTTGAAGAGGGTAACTGAAGGCTCACTGCAAACTCGCGTTCTGCTTATCTACCGCACAAGATCCCACTCGCTCACTGGGATCCCACCTGCTGAACTGCTCATGAAAAGAGCACTTAAGACAAGACTCTCGTTAGTTCACCCTGATCTAAATGAACAGGTAGAGAGCAGGCGGCTTCAACAAAGTACATACCATGATAGCGCAAATGTGTCACGTGAGATTGAAATCAATGATCCTGTATTTGTATTGAATTATGGACAAGGTCCCAAGTGGCTTCCCAGCACTGTCGTGGCCAAAGAGGGGAGCAGGGTGCTTCGGGTCAAACTTTCAAATGGACTCTTCCCCGGAAACACTTGGACCAAATCAAACTCAGATTCACGGACTATCCTGAGCAACCCACCTTGGACCTTACCTTTTTTGATCTCCCAACTTACACACCAGTGGCAACCAACACCACCGTTGACCACGAAACAGAACCCATCATCCACAGCAGCCCAGCAGGACCCAACACACCAGGCAGCCCAGCAAGGCCAGCTGCACAGCAGCCCAGCGAGAGTCCATCAAATGATTCAACAATACCAGCTTTCACACCGAGACGATCAACCAGAGCAAGAAGGGCCTCAGATCGACTCACATTGTATATGGTTACACTATTGACTTTGTGGGGGGGGGGAGGGGGGGAAGGCGCGCGTTGTTATATATGTAAACTTGTACTTACTCTGTACAGCCACCAGAGTGATCATCCCCTGGAGTCCCAAGGGATCCCATAATCCCTTGGGAGCACAGGTATTTACGGAAACCTCACAGGTTGGAGAGGCACTCTGGAGACCTGCAAATAAAAGACTAATGTCACACGTTACTTTGAGCTCACAGTGTTCAGTCTGACTCTTTCTCCATACATAACAGGAGGTACCATTTGAAGCACTATGTACAGCCACTTCTCTTTTGCACACAGTGTTTCAGTGCCCTTTAGCTACGTGGCACACATTTGTTGAAGGCGGAGCTTGCAGCCGAAGAACAACAAACAGATCCTGAGGCGTCCAGGGAAAAGTGCTCCTCTGTTATGTAGTTTCTTAATGGGCGTATCAAGCATGGTTGCAGAGGATATGCCAGTTCTCCAAAGCCCCATTCACCTGGTGTTTCTTTCCTTCAAATAATATGGACCTCATGGAATGCTACACATTTGAGTCACCATGGCTGCTTCATCAATAACATCCACTGAAATTAATAATTATGTCTCTTTGGTCAGATGCCACCTCAATAGGATAGTGATGGCTTTGGCCAAAATACCTAGAGGGGTCACTGCACCTTGATCCTTCACAAACTCCTCTCCTCATCTCAATTATGCAGCATGTTTGGAATCCCCATGCTCGCCCCTTGATAAGGTGTTACATCAAAGCTAGCGGCAATCAAGAATAATGAAGAAAAGTGTTAGCAAAAGTGGAGGCCTACTCAAAAAAAATCAAGTAATGCATAGAGCAAAATGTGCAAATAATACAGACAAATGCAAAACATTTTTTTATAATCTCCCTTCTGTGTTAAAATGCCCAGCTTTTGTGAGCAAGGCCATTGCTATGGGTTTCACCCAAAGACTAATCTTGATATCCATTTTAAAGGGACTCTAATGGTTAAATGAATCCATCTTTACCAGGAATGCAGCCTCTTTATTTGTGCCGAAATCATGAGTCAGAGCATCATCGTCCACCACCTCCCATGCAAAGGAAATAAGGAATTGATCATAAGGTCAGGAGCCAAATCTTCTGACTCGCGACCTCTGTGTGTGAGGTCCCACTGTCTGCAGTAATCAGCGCATAATTTACCCTGTATTTTGCATAATTACCTCTAAAATTCCATTGAAATGCTTAACATTGTTGATGATAAATTAAGATTTCAAAAATGGTAATTGATGCTTCAAAACTTGTGTCATGAATGTTAGCAATTATGGGAATATCTGCCCTGGAGTGTTACGGAGTTTTCTATTTAGTTCAACTTCAGAAACATAATTTGAAATTGTTGATATGAGAAAAACAAAACACATTTAAAAATGAAAAAATAAAGGCCCCAATATACATCAATGATATACATCAATGATTTAGATGAAGGAATTGAGAGTAATATCTCCAAGTTTGCAGATGACACTAAGCTGGGTGGCAGTGTGAGCTGTGAGGAGGATGCTAAGAGGCTGCAGGATGATTTGGACAGGTTAGGTGAGTGGACAAATGCATGGCAGATGCAGTATAATGTGGATAAATGTGAAGTTATCCACTTCGGTGGCAAAAACACGAAGGCAGAATATTATCTGAATGGCGGCAGATTAGGAAAAGGGAAGGTGCAACGAGACCTGGGTGTCATGGTACATCAGTCATTGAAAGTTGGCATGCAGGTACAGCAGGCGGTGAAGAAGGCAAATGGTATGTTGGCCTTCATAGCTAGGGAATTTGGGTATAGGAGCAGGGAGGTCTTAATGCAGTTGTACAGGGCCTTAGTGAGGCCTCACCTGAAATATTGTGTTCAGTTTTGGTCTCCTAATCTGAGAAAGGATGTTCTTGCTATTGAGGGAGTGCAGCGAAGGTTCACCAGACTGATTCCCAGGATGGCAGGTCTTACATATGAGGAGAAACTGGATCGACTGGGCCTGTATTCACTGGAGTTTAGAAGGATGAGAGGGGATCTCATAGAAACATATAAAATTCTGACGGGACTGGACAGGTTAGATGCAGGAAGAATGTTCCCGATGTTGGGGAAGTCCAGAACCAGGGGACACAGTCTAAGGATAAGGGGTAAGCCATTTAGGACTGAGATGAGGAGAAACTTCTTCACTCAGACAGTTGTTAACCTGTGGAATTCTCTACCACAGAGAGTTGTTGATGCCAGTTCGTTGGATATATTCAAAAGGGAGTTAGATATGGCCCTTGCGGCTAAAGGGATCAAGGGGTATGGAGAGAAAGCAGGAAAGGGGTACTGAGGTAAATGATACATAATAAGAACATAAGAATTAGGAACAGGAGTAGGCCATCTAGCCCCTTGAGCCTGCTCCGCCATTCAAAAAGATCATGGCTGATCTGGCCGTGAACTCAGCTCCACTTACCCGCCCGCTCCCCATAACCCTTAATTCCCTTATTGGTTAAAAATCTATCTATCTGTGATTTGAATACATTCAATGAGCTAGCCTCAACTGCTTCCTTGGGCAGAGAATTCCACAGATTCACAACCCTCTGGGAGAAGAAATTCCTTCTCAATTCGGTTTTAAATTGGCTCCCCCATATTTTGAGGCTGTGCCCCCTAGTTCTAGTCTCCCCTATCAGTGGAAACAACCTCTCTGCCTCGATCTTGTCTATCCCTTTCATTATTTTAAATGTTTCTATAAGATCACCCCTCATCCTTCTGAACTCCAACGAGTGAAGACCCAGTCTACTCAATCTATCATCATAAGGTAACCCCCTCATCTCTGGAATCAGCCTAGTGAATCGTCTCTGTACCCCCTCCAAGGCTAGTATATCCTTCCTTAAGTAAGGTGACCAAAACTGCACGCAGTACTCCAGGTGCGGCCTCACCAATACCCTGTACAATTGCAGCAGGACCTCCATGCTTTTGTACTCATCCCTCTCGCAATGAAGGCCAACATTCCATTCACCTTCCTGATTACCTGCTGCACCTGCAAACTAACTTTTTGGGATTCATGCACAAGGACCCCCAGATCCCTCTGCACCGCAGCATGTTGTAATTTCTCCCCATTCAAATAATATTCCCTTTTACTGTTTTTTTCCCAAGGTGGATGTCCGCACATTTTCCGACATTGTATTCCATCTGCCAAACCTTAGCCCATTCGCTTAACTTATCTAAATCTCTTTGCAGCCTCTCTGTGTCCTCTACACAACCCACTTTCCCCCTAATCTTTGTGTCATCTGCAAATTTTGTTACACTACACTTTGTCCCCTCTTCCAGGTCATCTATGTATATTATAAACAGTTGTGGTCCCAGCACCGATCCCTGTGGCACACCACTAACCACCGATTTCCAACCTGAAAAGGACCCATTTATCCCGACTCTCTGTTTTCTGTTAGCCAGCCAATTCTCGATCCATGCTAATACATTTCCTCTGACTCCGTGTACCTTTATCTTCTGCAGTAATCTTTTGCGTGGCACCTTATCGAATGCCTTTTGCCATGATCTTATTGAATGGTGGTGCAGGCTCGAAGGGCCGAATGGCCTACTCCTGCAACTATTTTCTATGTTTCTATGTTTCTATATTCCTCCTTTCCTCCGTTGCCTGGGTAACTGAACAGGCACAGCACACTACCGTGAAGCCAAAGGCCTGCAGTTGCAGGACTAGCCCCTGACCTTGGGGACTTCAAGTTGCTTTTCTTGAATGGCAGTAAGAAGATAGGATTTACTTTCTCAGGCTTGCTTGGCCTTACTGCCTCTTGTGTCTGTTCTCGATGTAAGCCCAGGTCTGCCTAATTGGGGAGGTTTAGAAAATCTCAGGGCTCTACATAAGGAAGGCAGAGACTGGTGATATGGGTCTCCTTCCTTTTTTTCCTTTCTTTTGTGTCTGGGAACTGAGCATTTTCCAGGCACGACAAAGAGGAATATTGGAGCCTGAATCAATATTTGTTACATAACTATTGATGGAAAAACATGATGCGACAATTTGATTTGATATCCTGATTTGAGCTATTGAATCAGGTAAGCTAGTTTCCATATACTTAATACTGGGTTATGTTGATATGAGACCATCTTAGTCACAGAAATGCCTTTTTTTTAAATAAAATTATAGAATTCACATTTATTTAGCTTTCCATTTTTGAATCTGACTACTTCAATTTTAATATTCAATATGCCTATTGTGAATTTGATGGTTTGGAAATTAATTTCTTAAATTAATTCTATGTCTGGCCTGCTATAATGTTAGAATGTTCCATTTCTTTCCATTGTAACTATAATATTTATTTACCTTAGGCTATTTAAACATATTAACCCATTGCACCTGATTGCAAGTTGTATCAGCTTGATAAGTTGGTATACTTCCAGTATATAAGCATTCCAAATATGCACGCATTATACATTATCTCAACACATGATAACCTTGTTTGTCCTTCTCAGGAATTATGAGTGTCCTACATTTGACTGATACTAATAACACTTGTTCTTTCCCCCAAGCATTTTAATCAAGTCATATTATGCGCTTGTTTTTCCGCTGCAAACTCCTTTAATTTTACTATGGGATTTTGAACACCACTCTTTATTAAGCTAATTAGTTCTCCAGTAGGCTTGTTGGGTCAAAAACCTCTTGTAATCACTGCAATCACTCCAACTAAATTCGATAAATATTTTGCCTTCATATTTTGAAGATGAAGTCATGCTATGAATTTATATTGAATTCTCTATTCAATGTTAAACTAAGTGAAATGATATATTATGTACACTATAAACAAAACTGTCAAAAGTTACAGTTATATCTATGCCCTCATTGGTTATTCATTTTTACTTGCTAACTTTCTTGCCAGTCCTGAATGTCTCAACTCATGTTGGAACCTGGTTCTTTAAATGTGCACCTAGACATTAGTGTCAGCAAACTATTCCCCGACAGACAGGAAAAGCACAAGTCTGATCCTGTCCTCCTGTGATGTCCAGCAGTGGTCATTGAAGAGTGACCAGAACTGCAACCTTGGCTCCATTCAAGCATATCACCAGGGATAAATCATGTACATCAACAACAGCAGGAACAACTTGTATTTATATAGCACCTTTATCATAGAAAAAGTTCCATGGCGCTTTACAGGAGTATTATGTGATGAGAAACTTGTCACTGAGCCACATAAGAAGATTTTGGGCAGGTGACCAAAAGCTTGGTTAATAAGGTAGGTTTTAAGGAGCGTCTTGAAGGAGGAAAGAGAGGTAGAGAAGTGGAGAAGTTTAGGCAGGGAATTCCCGAGCTTAGTGCCAAGGCAACAGAAGGCACAGCCACCAAAGGGTGAACAATTTATAATCAGGGATGCTCAAGAGGGCAGAATTCGAGGCGTGCAGATATCTCGGGGGCTGTGGGGCTGAAGGAGATTACAGAGATAGGGAGGGGTGAGGCCATGGAGGGATTTGAAAACAAGGATGAGAATTTTGAAATCGTGGCGTTGCCTAACCGGGAGCCAATGTAGGTCAGCGAACACAGGGGTGATGGGTGAGCGGGATTTGGTGTGAGTTAGGACACGGGCATCTGGGTTTTGGATCACCTCTAGTTTACCTAGGGTAGAATGTGGGAGGTCAGCCAGGAGTTCATTGGAATAGTCAAGTCTAGAGGTAACAAAGGCATGGATGAGGGTTTCAGCAGCATATGAGCTGAGGCAAGGGCGGAGAGAGGCGATGTTACGGAGATAAAAATAGGCGGTCTTAGTTAGGCTGCAGATATGTGTTTATTTCTGTCATGTATTTAACCATCTTGCATGACATAGTCATGTAACTGTAACTCATGTACTCTGTACCTGTACCCTAGAAATGCACACCCTGACCACAGGGGGTGAACTTGCAGGAGACACTCCTCACTTGGGTTTCCAGGTATAAAAGGGGAGGTCCCACCCAGAATCAACACTCCTTGGTCCTGGCAATAAAGGTGAAGGTCACAGAGTGACCGTGTCTGATATATCCATGCCTCATGTGAGTTTGTGGTAAGGTGCAGGGACACTACATTTGGCGACGAGAAATGGGAATCACCGAACCACGAGGATGACCACCAGTGGCACAGAAGAACGTTACTGTGTGGGTGAGGACTGGGACGACTTCATGGAAAGACTCCAGCAGAGCTTTGTCATGAAGGACTGGCTGGAAGAGATAGCGGCTGACAAGCAGAGGGCGCATCTACTGACTAGCTGCGGACCACAGACGTATGCGCTGATGAAAGACCTGCTCGCACCCCAAAAACTGGTGGACAAGTCCTTTGAAGAGCTCAGCCAGCTGATCAGTGAGCATCTCAAGCCGGCGAGTAAAGCTCACCGGCGTCGAGAGGGACAAAACGTCTCGGATTCCGTGGCAGAACTGCGGCGCTTGGCCAGTCGCTGTAACTTCTCCGATGCCTGCAGGGGGGAGATGTTAAGGGACTTTTTCATCGTGGGCATTAATCATGCCTGCATTTTCAGGAAGCTCATAAAGACTAAGGACTTGACTTTAGAAGGGGCGGTGTTGATAGCTCAGACCTTTATGGCAGGGGAAGAGGAGACCAAACTAATTTACACGCGCAGCCCTGGTCCAAACGTGGCGACGGACCAGGGAGTTAACATGGTGAATGCAGCTCAGGACCCCACAGGCTGCCAAAGGCCTTTTGAAAATGCCCAGGCAGCAACAGGCTCGAGGGTGGGCCTGCAACAAGGACAATAGAAAGGGGATCGGCAATTCACGCCATCTCAAGGACCAATGCGTCCCACGATGGGATCATTAACACCCACCATCAGAGTGCTTAGAAACAGCCAAATGGGCAATCAGAGAGGAATGCCTGGTAATAGTCCTTTTGTTAACATCAATCTCAATCTCAGCTCATGCTGGAGGTGCGGGGGTAGACACACTGCGAGAAGCTGCAGGTTCCAGCAATATGCCTGTAGGATTTGTAATGTCAGTGGACACTTGGCCAGGATGTGTAAAAAGACAGTAGCGAGGCTAATCTGCGATACAGAGGAACCAGACAAGGGGTCTGCAAAGCAGGATGAGGTCTGGGGTAAAGCCATAGATGCTGAAGTTCAACGGGTTCATGTGGCTGACGCCCACAGCGCATACACTAAAACGCCACCCATGATAGAAACATACAAACATAGAAAATAGGTGCAGGAGTAGGCCATTCGGCCCTTCGAGCCTGCACCGCCATTCAATGAGTTCATGGCTAAACATGCAACTTCAGTACCTCATTCCTGCTTTCTCGCCATACCCCTTGATCTCCCTAGTAGTAAGAACTACATCTAGCTACTTTTTGAATATATTTAGTGAATTGGCCTCAACAACTTTCTGTGGTAGAGAATTCCACAGGTTCACCACTCTCTGGGTCTCATTTTACCTCCCCTTTTCCTAATCTGTCACCATTCAGATAATAGTCTGCCTCTCTGTTTTTATCACCAAAGTGGATAATCTCACATTTATCCACATTATACTTCATCTGCTATGCATTTGCCCACTCACCTAACCAATCCAAGTCACTCTGCAGCCTCATAGCATCCTCCTCGCAGCTCACACTGCCACACAACTTAGTGTCATCCGCAAATTTGGAGATACTACATTTAATCCCCTCGTCTAAATCATTAATGTACAATGTAAACAGCTGGGGCCCCAGCACAGAACCTTGCGGTACCCACTAGTCACTGCTTGCATTCTGAAAAGTACCCATTTACCCCTACTCTTTGCTTCCTGTCTGACAACCAGTTCTCAATCCACGTCAGCAAACTACCCCAATCCCATGTGTTTTAACTTTGCACATTAATCTCTTGTGTGGGACCTTGTCGAAAGCCTTCTGAAAGTCCAAATACACCACATCAACTGGTTCTCCCTTGTCCACTCTACTGGAAACATCTTCAAAAAATTCAGAAGATTTGTCAAGCATGATTTCCCTTTCACAAATCCATGCTGACTTGGACCTATCATGTCACCTCTTTCCAAATGCGCTGCTATGACATCCTTAATAATTGATTCCATCATTTTGCTCACTAGCGATGTCAGGCTGACTGGTCTATAATTCCCTGTTTTCTCTCTCCCTCCTTTTTTAAAAAGTGGGGTTACATTGGCTACCCCAGAGTCGATGGAATGTTGGAAAATGACTGTCAATGCATCCGTTATTTCCAAGGCCACCTCCTTAAGTACTCTGGGATGCAGTCCATCAGACCCTGGGGATTTATCGGCCTTCAATCCCATCAATTTCGCCAACACAATTTCCTGACTAATAAGGCTTTCCCTCAGTTCCTCCTGCTTACTAGACTCTCTGACCCCTTTTATATCCGGAAGGTTGCTTGCGTTCTCCTTAGTGAATACCAAACCAAAGTACTTGTTCAATTGGTCTGCCATTTCTTTGTTCCCCGTTATGACTTCCCCTGATTCTGACTGCAGGGGACCTACGTTTGTCTTTACTAACCTTTTTCTCTTTACATATCTATAGAAGCTTTTGCAGTCTGTCTTAATGTTCCCTGCAAGCTTCCTCTCGTACTCTATTTTCCCTGCCCAAAGCAAACCCTTTGTCCTCCTCTGCTGAGTTCTAAATTTCTCCCATTCCCAGGTTCGCTGCTATTTCTGGCCAATTTGTATGCCACTTCCTTGGCTTTAATACTATCCTTGATTTCCCTTGATAGCCACGGTTGAGCCACCTTCCCTTTTTTATTTTTACGCCAGACAGAGATGTACAATTTTTGTAGTTCATTCATGCGGTCTCTAAATGTCTGCCATTGCCCATCCACTGTCAACCCCTTAAATATCATTCGCCAATCTATCCTAGTCAATTCACGCCTCATACCTTCAAAGTTACCCTTCTTTAAGTTCTGGACCATGATGATGAAAGTCTTACTGAATGGCATCCCGGTGCACATGGAGCTGGATACGGGAGCTAGCCAGTCACTCATGAGCACCCAACAATTTGAGAGACTATGGCCACACAGAGCTAGCAGGCCCAAACTGGAACGCATTGAGACGCAGCTACAGACGTACACCAAAGAGATCATCCCAGTGCTGGGCAGTGCAAACTTGGTGGTAACACATAATGGATTACAGAATCGACTGCCACTCTGGATCGTTCCGGGAAATGGCCCCGCGCTCTTGGGGAGCAGTTGGCTAGCTGAGATGAATTGAAAATGGGGGGGATGTGCACGCTATTTCATCCGTGGGGCAAAGTTCATGCTCACAGATCCCGCAAAAATTCGGGTCACTGTTTCAACTTGGTGTCGGAACGTTCAAGGGCATAAAAGTAGTGATACGCATCACTCTGGACGCCAGACCAGTGCACCTCAAAGCCAGAGCGGTGCTGTACGTGATGCGTGAGAAAATTGAAAGTGAATTGGACAGGCTGCTCAGAGAGGGCATAATTTCGGCCATTGAATTCAGCGACTGGGCAAGTCCCATCATTCCTATCCTCAAAGCAGATGGCTCAGTTCGGATTTGTGGCGTCTACAAAGCCACCATCATTGCAAGACCAATACCCGCTTCCAAGAGCGGAGGATCTTTTTGCCATGCTGACAGGTGGCAAGCTGTTCACGAAGTTGGACCTCACTTCTGCCTACATGACTCAGGAACTGGCTGAAGAATCCAAGATTCTGACCACCATCACGACACACAAGGGATTATTTGTCTACAACAGGTGTCCGTTTGGCATTCGTTCGGCAGCAGCCATCTTTCAGAGAAACATGGAATGCTTGCTCAAATCCATTCCTGGAACGATTGTATTCCAAGACGACATTCTCATAACGGGTCGAGACACCGAAGAACACCTCCACGACCTGGAGGAGGTGCTACGCCGATTGGATCGGGTAGGCTTGTGGCTGAAAAAGGCCAAGTGTGTGTTTTTGGCCCCAGAGGTCGAGTTTTTGGGCAGGAGGGTTGCCGCAGACGGGATCTGGCCCACTGAATCAAAAACGGAGGCAATCCGCCGGGCGCCCAAGCCCGGCAACACATCGGAATTGCGATCATTCCTGGGACTTTTGAACTATTTGGGAACTTTCTGCCGAACTTAAGCACATTGCTGGACTCGTTACACATGCTTCTGCATAAAGGTTGTGAATGGTTTTGGGGGGACTGTCAAGAACGGGTTTTCAATAAGGCGAGGAATCTGCTGTGTTCCAACAAACTGTTGACTTTGTATGACCCTTGTAAAAAACTGGTCTTAACATGCGATGCATCATCCTACGTGGTTGGGTGTGTGTTGCAGCAGGGTAACGATGACAGCCGACTCCAACCGGTGGCTTACGCCTCCAGGTCGCTCTCTCAGACAGAGCGTGGATACGGCATGGTCGAAAAGGAAGCACTCGCTTGTGTTTACGGTGTGAAAAAGATTCACCAGTACCTTTTCGGTAGACAGTTCAAGCTAGAGACGGACCACAAGCCATTAACATCCTTCTGGTTCGACAGCAGGGCTGTCAACGCCAATGCGTCAGCTCGCATACAGCGCTGGGCCCTCACGCTGGCTGCGTATGACTACACCATACGGCACCGGCCAGGCACCGAACATTGCGCTGATGCATTCAGCAGGCTCCGACTGGCCACCACTGAGGGGGCGTCGGAGCAGAACGCCGAGATGGTCATGGCCGTTGAGGCTTTTGACACTGCGTACTCCCCCATCACAGCCCGCCATATCAAACACTGGATCAACAGGGACCCTCTCCTATCCATGATAAAGAAATGTGTCCTGACTGGGGATTACGCACCCGCACACAGGGCGTGCCCCGAGGAAGTCAGACCGTTTCAGAGATGGGTGGATGAGCTCTCCATCCAAGCCGACTGCCTGCTATAGGGCAGCCAGATAGTCATGCCCCAGAAAGGAAGGGAAGCGTTCATCAGGGAACTTCACAGCGAGCACCCTGGCATTGTGTTAATGAAGGCCATTGGTGGCCAGGGATTGACTCAGACCTAGAACACTGGGTTCGCAGGTGCACGACGTGTGCCCAGCTGGGCAATGCCCCCAGGGAGGTCTCACTCAGCCCGTGGCCCTGGCCCGCCAGACCATAGTCATGCATTCATGTAGATTATGCAGGCCTGTTCACGGGGAAAATGTTCCTGATTGTTGTCGATGCATACTCTAAGTGGATCGAGTGCATCATATTGAACTCGTGCACGACATCCATCACCGTGGAGAGTCTGCGTACGGTTTTCGCGACTCATGGATTGCCAGACATCCTGGTCAGCGACAATGGCCTGTGTTTCACCAGCCATGAATTCCAGGAGTTTATGTCGGGCAATGGTATCAAGCATGTCCGGACAGAGCCATTCAAGCCGGCTTCCAATGGCCAGGCGGAACGGGCAGTCCAAGTCATAAAACAGGGCATGCTACGCATCCAAGGACCCTCCCTTCAGTACCGCCTATTGCGCCACCTGCTGGCCTACAGGTCCCGCCCACACTCACTCACAAGAGTCCCGCCAGAGGAACTCCTCATGACCGAAACACAAGGGGGAGGTGTATAGAAATAGATGACCCGGTATTTGTTCTTAACCATGCTTTGGGACCCAAGTGGCTTGAGGGCACCATAATTGGCAAAGAAGGGAATAGAGTCATGGTGGTCCGACTAAACAATAGGCAGATATGCCGCAAACACTTGGACCAAGTAAAGAAAAGGTTCAGCATAGACACGGAGGAACCTACTAAAGAAGAGCATGAGATGGCACCCACACCACTGCCAGCGGACGAGCAACAAAGACAGCCCTCAGCATGCACAGTCCCTGCGGCCAGCCCGGACAGGCCGGAATCACCTCAAGTGACAGAGACGCATGCCGAGGCTCAGCCACCAGAGCCACAACTGCGGCGCTCCATGAGAGAGCGTCGACCACCTGACAGACTTAACCTCTGAAACAAAAAGACTTAAGGGGGGAGGTGATGTCATGTATTTAACCATCTTGCATGACATAGTTATGTAACTGTAACTCATGCACACTGTACCTGTACCCTAGAAATGCACATCCTGACCACAGGGGGTGAACTTGCGGAAGACACTCCTCACCTGGGTTTCCAGGTATAAAAGGGAAGGTCCCACCCAGGGTCAACACTCCTTGGTCCTGGCAATAAAGGTGAAGGTCACAGAGTGACCATGTCTGATATATCCATGCCTCGTGTGAGTTTGTAGTAAGGTGCAGGGACACTATAATTGCAGGGTCAAATATGACTCCAAGGTTGCAAACAGTGTGGTTCAGCCTCAAACAGAAGTTAGGGAGAGAGATGGAGTCAGTGGATAGGGAACGGAGTTTGTGGCAGGGATCAAAAACAATGGCTCCGGTCTTCCCGATATTTAGTTGGAGAAACAAGGTTGTTCTGTGGGGTCCACCCTTGTGGGAGTGTCCAGCCTGCATCCCCAGATGCCAACCAGGGAACCCAACAGCAAAGGTGAGCACTAAAGCAGTATGCATTTAGCGTCAGCAATTCCACCATTGGATTAGGTCACAGTGCAACAAGCTAACTGATCAGCTCACTGCTTTTCAGTGGCACGGAATTCCCCCCCAGCCCAACCCACGCATGAACAACCTCAACAATCCTTTTGTGTTGAAATGTGAAATGACTGCAATGCGATGTTAACAGTGGGCTGACTGATCCTTTGTCAAGAGTCTATAAGTCGCCATTAACATGTAATGAAAGAGCTGTAGGTTGATAATTTACAGAAGTAGCATAACTTTCTTACCAGTTCAGAAAACACTTTAGACAAGGAGGGCACATCTCCCCTTTGGTTAACTGAGAGTTAATGGTGGAGATAATGCAGGCCTGAAGCACTGCCACTGGGATCACTGTACCCGAAGCATTCAGTGTACCAAAGTGAACTGAACTTGAGTGATAGTGTGACATAATTCGTTAAATATTTCAGTGGTGCTTCCAGCCAAATACATGATGCGCTAGGAGCAGCCTGGGGATCAGGGGCTGGAAAGGAAGGGCTGCTGGCTGCCTGTTCATTGCTGCCATTTTGTTTCACATTTCCAGCCTCTGGGGATTTAAATCCCCTTATACAGGATTTGCCTGCGGAATGCCAGGAATCCTGGGATAATGAGTAAGGATGGCCTGATGTCAACAATGAGGACTGCACAGGAACAAAAAAATAACTCCCCAGTTCCCACCAGCCTACCCAGATCACCCGTTCCAAATGTTCCAGTCACATTATCAGGATGCCCTCAATTTACGTCTTTTTGAG
Source organism: Pristiophorus japonicus (assembly GCF_044704955.1). Taxonomy (NCBI): domain Eukaryota; kingdom Metazoa; phylum Chordata; class Chondrichthyes; family Pristiophoridae; genus Pristiophorus; species Pristiophorus japonicus. Next base: position 85,400,456 of record NC_091993.1, read on the forward strand.
GATCTTAATGAGCTGTGTTTATAGTTTGTGCACAGTCTCCTAACATGTTATATATTGACGGGCTACTTTATAGCTTGCCAGGCACATTGGGCATGTGATAGGCCTTGTGCCCCTTGTGCTCAATAATATAGGCTATCTTCCATCGCATTATTGGCCCCAATGTGTAATATTAGCACAGACTTGGCTGCTACATCCTTTGCTGCTTTCCCTCACTCCCTTTGTTTAATCCAGGAAACTGAGGCCAATTGTAGTGCCCCAGTTGCTGTTCAGGCTGAAATCAACTAACTAAGGTTCAGATCTGGGATCTTCCTGATTTATACAGCTCAGTACCAAACCCATCATCAACACCCACTGATTCATCGGGGTGGGGGAGGGGAGGGGACCTTCATGAGCTATGTTACACCTCAATGGTTAAGGTTTGCCTTTGAAGTCAAACCCTGTTTACTTGCACATGCAATAGCTCCAGAAGGACGTGGTCTTGGCTGAGATCTCTGTCCCCAGCTCTAATCTCACTGCTCAGCACAGATGGTGCTTACTCAAGTTATGCTCATACTTTTTCCATCAGTTTTGATTCAAAAGACTGAGCAGACCTTCAAATCTTCTGAGTTCTCTGATAATACTGTAGGGCCTTGAAGCTTAAAAAGTTATTTCTGCCACATTGTTGTCACAGGTGTAACAACACACCAGCTGCATCTATAATTTGATTTGAACAATGTTTTTTGCTAATTGTTGTTACATGAACTTAAACTGAGTAAAAGTAACTTAACTTGCTTATTTATATATTACTTTCACATTCTTAAGCACTGTATTCATACTAAGTAATACATGAGGAGAGAAAGTTAAACCTCACTTTCCCTCGGGTATGTATATATTGTTAATAAATGTTCAAATGTAATTAAGGGTTTATTTGAGGTGTCAGCTGTGGCTCAGTGGGTAGTGTTATATATGTAAACCTGTAAATACCATGTTTAACCACCAGAGGGCTCATCCCCTGGAGTCCCAAGGGATCCCACAATCCTTTGGGAGCACCTGTACATAAGAAGGCCTCACAGATTGGAGAGGCACTCTGAGACCTGGAATAAAGGACTACGGTCACACCTTATTTTGGGCTTGCAGTATCTGGTCTGACTCTTTATTCAAGATACAACAACTGGCGACGAGATACAGATGACGAATCCCACCGCAACAATGCAGAGAACCGTGGGCATCCTGGAAAAATTTTCGGAGGGAGATGATTGGGAAACCTTCGTGGAGCAACTCGACCAATACTTCATGGCCAACGAGCTGGAAGGAGAAGCGAATGCTGCCAAACGAAGGGCGATCCTCATCACCATTTGCGGGGCACCAAAGTATGACCTCATGAAAAATCTGCTCACTCCAGCGAAACCCACAGAGAAGTCGTATGATGATTTGTGCACGCTGGTCCGGGAGCATCTAAATCCGAAGGAAAGCATTCTGATGGCGAGGTATCGGATCTACACGTACAAGAGGTCTGAAGGCAAGGAAGTGACAAGCTACGTCGCCGAGCTAAGACGCCTTGCAGGACATTGCGAATTTGAAGAACACTTGGAGCACAAGCTCAGGGACTTCTTTGTACTTGGCATTGGCCATGAAGTAATACTTCGCAAACTTTTGACTGTAGAGACCCCAACCTTGAGTAAAGCCATAGCGATAGCCCAGGCGTCTATTTCCATCAGTGACAATACCAAACAAATCTCTCAGCACGCGAGTGCTGCTGCAAGTACTGTGAACAAAGTAATGTTGTTTTTGAATTGTAACGTACAGGGCAGGACTTACATGCCTGCAGCTGCACGTCCACAGGTGACTCAGAGTCCACCATCAAGGGCGGAGAATGCAAGGCCATTAACATCTTGTTGGCGCTGCGGGGGTGATCATTGTTTCCATTCATGCCGCTTCAAAGGATACGTTTACAAGGGCTGTGGAACAGTGGGACACCTCCAACATATGTGCAGGCGAGCTGCAAGCCCTGCTAATCCTGCAAACCACCATGTTGCAGAGGAGGACAGATCCACGGTGGATCACGACGAACCAGAGCCTCAGACCGAGGAGGCAGAGGTATATGGGGTGCACACATTTACCACAAAGTGTCCCCCGATAATGCTGAAGGTTGAATTAAATGGACTCCCGGTGTCAATGGAGCTGGACACGGGCACGAACCAATCCATAATGAGCAAAAAGACTTTCAATAAATTGTGGTGAAACAAGGCCTCAAGGCCAGTCCTGACTCCCATTCGTACTAAACTGAGAACGTATACAAAGGAACTGATTCCCGTAATCGACAGTGCTACCGTAAAGGTCTCCTACGATGGAGCGATGGTCCCACGCTATTCGACAGGAGCTGGCTGGGAAAGATACACTGGAACTGAGATGACGTCCGAGCGCTCTCGTCCGTCGATGACACTTCGTGTGCCCAGGTCTTAAAGAAGTTCACCTCGCTGTTTGAACTAGGCATCAGGAAGTTCCATGGAGCAAAAGTGCAGATCCACTTGATTCCGGGGGTACGACCCATCCATCACAAGCCGAGAGCGGTACCATACATGATGAGAGAGAGGGTGGAGATCGAGCTAGACAGGCTGCAACGAGAGGGCCAGCCGAATTGTTCCAGACCTCAAGGAAGACGGCACCGTCAGAATCTGTGGTGATTTCAAAGTAACTATCAATCGTTTCTCCCTGCAGGGAAAATACCCACTACCAAAGGCAGATGACCTATTTGCGACGCTGGCAGGAAGAAAGACGTTCACGAAGTTAGACTTGATCTCGGCCTACATGATGTAGGCCTACATGACGAAAGGCCTCACCTGCATCAACACGCACAAAGGTCTCTTTATTTACAACAGGTGCCCGTTTAGGAATCGATCGGCCTCGGCGATATTCCAGCGGAACATGGAAAGCTTGCTGAAGTCGTTCCCATGCACGATGGTCTTCCAGGACGACATCTTGGTTACAGGTCGGGACATCGTCGAGCATCTGCAGAAGCTGGAGGAGGTTCTTAGTCGGCTTAATCATGTGGGGCTCAGGTTAAAACGCACAAAGTGCATTTTCCTGGTGCCTGAAGTGGAGTTCCTGGGGTGAAGAATCGCGGTGGATGGCATCAGCCCCACTGATTCGAAGACGGAGGCAATCAAGAACGCACCAGGACCACAGAACGTGACGGAGCTGCGGTCGTTTCTAGGACTCCTGAACTACTTTGGTAACTTCTTATCGGGTCTTAGCAGATTGTTAGAACCACTGCATTCTTTACTGCGTAAAGGGGATGAATGGCTATGGGGCAAAATCCAAGAAAATGCCTTTGAAAAAGCTAGGAAACTGTTATGCTCAAACAAATTGCTTGTGTTGTACGATCCATGTAAGCGTTTGGTACTAGCATGTGATGCGTCGTCATATGGTGTCGGGTGTGTATTGCAACAAGCTAATGAATTTGGGAAATTGCAACAGGTTGCTTATGCATTCAGAAGTCTGTCTAAGACTGAGAGGGCCTACAGCATGATCAAAAAGAAGCTTGTGTTTATGGAGGTAAAGAAAATGCATCAATATCTGTTTGGGCTCAAATTTGAATTGGAAACCGACCATAACCCACTGATATCCCTCTTTTCTGAAAGTAAGGGGATAAATACGAATGCATCGGCCCGCATCCACAGATGGGCGCTCACGTTGTCTGCATGCAACTATGCCATCCGCCACAGGCCAGGCACAGAAAACTGTGCCGATGCTCTCAGTAGGCTGCCATTGCCCACCACAGGGATGGAGATGGCGCAGCCTGCAGATTTAGTTATGGTAATGGAAGCATTCGAGAGTGAGCAATCACCTGTTACCGCCCGACAGATTAAAACCTGGACGAGCCAGGACACCTTACTGTCTTTAGTAAAAAACTGTGTGCTCCACGGAAGTTGGTCTAGCTTAGGTTAGAGATGCAGGAAGAAATAAAGCCGTACCAGCGTGCAGATGTCTATACAGGCAGATTGCCTCCTATGGGGTAATTGGGTAGTGGTGCCAAAAAAGGGCATGGACACCTTCATTAGTGACCTCCACAGTACCCACACAGGCATCGTAATGATGAAAGCGATAGCCAGATCCCACATATGGTGGCCCGGTATCGATGCAGACTTAAGAGTCCTGCACAAATGTAATTTGTGTTCACAGTTAAGCATTGCACCCAGGGAGGCGCCACTAAGTTTATGGTCCTGGCCCTCCAAACCATGGTCCAGGGTCCATGTCGACTATGCAGGCACATTCTTGGGAAAAATGTTCCTAGTGGTTGTAGATGCATATTCCAAATGGATTGAATATGTGATAATGTCGACAAGCACATTCACTGCCACCATTGAAAGCCTGCGGGCCATGTTTGCCATGCACGGCCTACCTGACGTCCTTGTGAGTGACAATGGACCATGCTTCACCAATGCCGAGTTCAAAGAGTTCATGACCCGCAATGGGATCAAACATATCACATCTGCCCCGTTTAAACCAGTGTCCAATGGTCAGGCAGAGCGAGCAGTACAAATAATCAAGCAGAGCTTGAAGGCTCACTGCAGACTCGCCTATCCTGAGTCCTGCTTAGTTACCGCACAAGACCCCACTTGCTCACTGGGGGTCCCCCCGCTGAACTGCTCATGAAAAGGGCACTTAAGACAAGGCTCTTATTCATCCACCCTGATCTACACGAACAGGTAGAGAGCAGGTGGCTTCAACAGAATACATATCATGATCGCGCAAATGTGTCACGCGAAATCGAGATTAATGATCCTGTATTTGTGTGAAACTATTGACAAGGTCCCAAGTGGCTTCCCGGCACTGTCGTGGCCAAAGAGGGGAGTAGGGTGTTTCTGGTCAAACTTTCAAATGGACTCACCTGCAGGAAACACTTGGACCAAACCAAACTCAGATTCATGGACTATCCAGAACAACCCACAATAGACTCTACCTTTTTCGACCCTCCAACACATACACAAGTGGCAACTGACCCAGCGGTTGATCACGAAGCAGAACCCATCACCTACAGCAGCCCAGCAGGACTCACCACGCCCAGCAGCCCAGCAAGGCCAGCTGCGCAGCAGCCCAGCGAGGGCCCAACAAACGACTCACCAAAACCAGCATGGCACTTTTCGGAGAAGTGATGGGGAATTCTCCTGGTGTCCTGCCCAGTATTTATCCCTCAACCAAAACCACTAAAACAGAGCATCTGGTCATTATCAGATTTTGCTGTTAGTGTGAGCTTGCTGTACGCAAATGAGCGTACATTACAAAAATTACTACTCTTCAAACAGAACTTCATTGGCAGACGAACAACCAGGGAAAGGAAGGCCCCAGATCGACTCACATTGTAAATCGTTACACTATTGACTTTGCGGGGGAGTGTTGTTATATATGTAAACCTGTAAATACCATGTTTAACCACCAGAGGACTCATCCCCTGGAGTCCCAAGGGATCCCAGAATTCCTTGGGAGCACCTGTACATAAGGAGGCCTCACAGGCTGGAGAAGCACTCTGAGACCTGGAATAAAGGACTACGGTCACACCTTACTTTGAGCTGGCAGTATCTGGCCTGACTCTTTATTCAAGACATAACAGGTAGCACTCTCACTTCTGAGTCAGAAGGTTGTGTGTTCAAGTCCCACTCCAGGGACCAGAGCACATAATGCAGGCTGTTGCTTCAGTGTAGTACTGAGGGAGTGCTGCACTGTCGGAAATACCATCTTTCAGATGAGATGTTAATCCGAGGCCCCGACTGGTCTCTCAGTTGGATGTAAAAGATCCTATGGCACTTTTCGTAGAAGTGATGGGGAATTATCCTGGTGTCCTGCCCAGTATTTATCCCTCAACAAAAACCACTAAAACAGAGTATCAGGTCATTATCAGATTTTGCTGGTAGTGGGAGCTTGCTGTGCGCAAATTGGCTATTGCATTTCCTACAAAAATGACTACACTTCAAAAAGAACTTCATTGGCAGGAAAGTGCTTAAGGACGTCTTTAATTTATCTGTTCATGGGATGTGGGCGTTGCAGGCAAGGCCAGCATTTATTGCCCACCCCTAATTGCCCTTGAGAAGGTGGTGGTGAGCCACTTTCTTGAACTGCTACAGTTCATATGGTGAAGGTACTCCCATAGTGCTGTTCGGGAGGGAGGTCCAGGATTTTGAACCAGCGACGATGAAGGAATGGTAATATATTTCCAAGTCAGGATGGTGTGTGACTTGGAGGGGAACTAGGAGCTGATGGTGTTCCCGTGCGCCTGTGACTGCTGTTCTTCTAGGTAGTAGAGGTCGCGGGTTTGGAAGAGCTGCCGAAGAAGCCTAGGCGAGTTGCTGCAGTGCATCTTGTGGATGGTGCACACTGCAGCTAATGTGAACTGGTGGTGGAGCAAGTAAATATTTAAGGTGGTGGATGGAGTGTCAATCAAATGGGCTGCTTTGTCCTGGATGGTGTCAAGCTTCTTGAGTGTTCTTGGAGCTGCACTCGTCCAGGCAAGTACAGAGTATTCCATCGCACTCCTGACTTGTGCCTTGTAGATGGTAGAAAGGCTTTGGGGAGTTAGGAGGTGAGTCACTTGTCACGGAATACCGAGCCGCAGATCTGCTCTTATGGCCACAGTACTTATGTGGCTGGTCCAGTTAAGTTTCTGGTCAATGGTAACCCTCAGGATGTTGATGTTGGGGGATTCGGTAATGGTAATGTCGTTGAATGTCAAGCGATGGTGGTTAGGCTCGCTCTTCTTGGACATAGCCGTTGCCTGGCACTTGTGAGGAATGAATGTCCTGAAGTTATGAAAGGCGCTATATTAATGTAAGTCTTTCTTTCTTTCTATTTTTCAATAGCTGTATTGCATGAGTAGTCAGCATTAAATGTGATTTGGCCATATTACTCATGGAGTGGCATTTAACTGATTCATGAAAGGGCCACCATCCAGGAAAGCACCCGTCTGGTATCAAGTTCACTGATTTCAGTAAGTGCCACATTGGTCTCAGTCTCCAATTCATCTCTAATTGTCCTTGGGTTAGGGAGAGTTAAATTATTCAGGTTTCCAGCTCTTGATTTCTGTCCAGTTAACCCTTTTGGAATGGACATGGGCGAACATCAAGTGAGAATCTAGTGAACCACAACAAGAAACAAGAAGGGGCCGAAATTGATGGCCTTGCCAACGACTGCTGCCGAGATGCGCCGACATTCCTCTTCGGGTTCCGCCCTGTGCCGGTTTGCACTTGGGCTGGAGCAGGCGCGGTGGGGGAGAACCGCTGGGAACTGTCCGCTGACATCAGCGGAGGGCCAAGTGGCGCAAGTGAGCTCCCGTTCGCCGAAATGCTAGATTGGTGCGAGCGGGAGTTGGCAGGAGTTGGCGCCAGCAGGGGGAAGGACCGATGCGTGGAGGCTGGTCTAACCCCGACGGAAGGTGTGAAGACCTGCAAAAAAAGTTTAGTGAACATTTTTTTTTTATTTCTTACAGCGACTTACCTGCATGGGATCCCCTGAAGGTGTTCTGGTTTTTTTTTTCATTGATTTTTCTTTTCAGCTCTTCGACCCTCCGTGGGCCTGACTCCATCCTCAGCGGCACTTGGGCAGCAAGAGCCTTTTCCGCTGAGATTGAGATCTCCCGCCCGCTGCTCCCAGATTGACGGCGTAAGTCCCTCTTTTGCCGCCGGGCACCCTTTCAAAGACCTTTTTGCTGAAACTCCCTCCAAAAGTACCATCAGGTATCTCGGCGGCCATCGGCGGTCCTTTGGGCGGCCCTTGGCCTTCACCAATTTCAGTCCCTAAGAAAAATAAATCCGGACAGAACACCCAGCAACGACCTCAGCACCAGCTCCAGACACAATAACGGCACACCTAGCCCAGTCAACTCTGCAAAATCCTCCTCACCAACATCTGGTGACTGGTGCCAAAATTGGGAGAGCTATCCAAAAGACTAGTCAAGCAACAGCCTGACATAGTCAAACTCACAGAATCATATCTTTCCACCAATGTCCCAATGCTCCTCCATCACCATCCCTGGGTATGTACTGTCCCACCGGCAGGACAGATCCCCCAGGGATGGCGACACAGTGGTATACAGTCCGTAGGGAGAGGCCTTGGGAATCCTCAATGTTGACTCCACACCTCACAAAGTCTCATGGCTTCAGGTCAAGCACGGGCAAGGAAATCTCCTGCTGATTACCACCTACTACCCTAACTCAGCTGATGAATCAGTACTCCTCCATGTTGAACACCACTTGGGAGAACCACATGAGAGAAGAAAAGGTTTAGAATGAACTCTGGATGGGGGACTTCAATGTCTATCACCAAGAGTGGCTCAGTAGCACCACTGACCAAGCTGGCTGAGTCATAAAAGACATAACTGCTAGACTGGGTCTGCAGCAGGTGGTGAGAGAACCAACAGGAGGGAAAAAACGATTTGACCTGGTCCTTACAATCTATCTGTCATTGATGCATCTGTCCATGACAGCATTCATAGCAGTGACCACCGTACAGTCCTTGAACTCCAAGTTCCCCACCCACAGTCACGCCTTCATACTGAGGGCACCCATCATCATTTTGTGTGGCACTACCACCGTGCTAAATGGGATAGATTCAGAACACTGGCATCTCTCCGAAAATGTGGAATACTGCCCAAGTATGTCCTGTCCACAAAAAGCAGGATAAATCCAATCCAGTCAATTACCACCCCATCAGTGTACTCTCAATCATCAGCAAAGTGATGGAAGGCGTCGTCAACAGTGCTATCAAGTGGCACTTACTCACCAGTAACCTGCTCACCGGTGCTCAGTTTAGGTTCTGCCAGGACCACTCAGCTCCAGACCTCATTACAGCCTTGGTCCAAACATGTAAAAAGCGTTGAATTCCAGAGGTGAGGTGAGAGTGACTGCCCTTGACATCAGGGCAGCATTTAGAAACATAGAAACATAGAAAATAGGTGCAGGAGTAGGCCATTCGGCCCTTCTAGCCTGCACCGCCATTCAATGAGTTCATGGCTGAACATGCAACTTCAGTACCCCATTCCTGCTTTCTCACCATACCCCTTGATTCCCCTAGTAGTAAGGACTTCATCTAACTCCTTTTTGAATATATTTAGTGAATTGGCCTCAACTACTTTCTGTGGTAGAGAATTCCACAGGTTCACCACTCTCTGGGTGAAGAAATTCCTCCTCATCTCAGTCCTAAATGGCTTCCCCCTTATCCTTAGACTGTGTCCCCTGGTTCTGGACTTCCCCAACATTGGGAACATTCTTCCTGCATCTAACCTGTCTAACCCCGTCAGAATTTTAAACGTTTCTATGAGGTCCCCTCTCATTCTTCTGAACTCCAGTGAATACAAGCCCAGTTGATCCAGTCTTTCTTGATAGGTCAGTCCCGCCATCCCGGGAATCAGTCTGGTGAACCTTCGCTGCACTCCCTCAATAGCAAGAATGTCCTTCCTCAGGTTAGGAGACCAAAACTGTACACAATACTCCAGGTGTGGCCTCACCAAGGCCCTGTACAATTGTAGCAACACCTCCCTGCCCTTGTACTCAAATCCCCTCGCTATGAAGGCCAACATGCCATTTGCTTTCTTAACCGCCTGCTGTACCTGCATGCCAACCTTCAATGACTGATGTACCATGACACCCAGGTCTCGTTGCACCTCTCCTTTTCCTAATCTGTCACCATTCAGATAATAGTCTGTCTCTCTGTTTTTACCACAAAGTGGATAACCTCACATTTATCCACATTATACTTCATCTGCCATGCATTTGCCCACTCACCTAACCTATCCAAGTCACTCTGCAGCCTCATAGCATCTTCCTCGCAGCTCACACTGCCACCCAACTTAGTGTCATCCGCAAATTTGGAGATACTACATTTAATCCCCTCGTCTAAATCATTAATGTACAGTGTAAACAGCTGTGGCCCCAGCACAGAACCTTGCGGTACCCCACTAGTCACTGCCTGCCATTCTGAAAAGTCCCCATTTACTCCTACACTTTGCTTCCTGTCTGACAACCAGTTCTCAATCCATGTCAGCACACTACCCCCAATCCCATGTGCTTTAACTTTGCACATTAATCTCTTGTGTGGGACCTTGTCAAAAGCCTTCTGAAAGTCCAAATATACCACATCAACTGGTTCTCCCTTGTCCACTCTACTGGAAACATCCTCAAAAAATTCCAGAAGATTTGTCAAGCATGATTTCCCTTTCACAAATCCATGCTGACTTGGACCTATCATATTACCTCTTTCCAAATGCACTGCGATGACATCCTTAATAATTGATTCCATCATTTTACCCACTACCGATGTCAGGCTGACCGGTCTGTAATTCCCTGTTTTCTCTCTCCCTCCTTTTTTAAAAAGTGGGGTTACATTGGCTACCCTCCACTCCATAGGAACTGATCCAGAGTCAATGGAATGTTGGAAAATGACTGTCAATGCATCCACTATTTCCAAGGCCACCTCCTTAAGTACTCTGGGATGCAGTCCATCAGGCCCTGGGGATTTATCGGCCTTCAATCCCATCAATTTCCCCAACACAATTTCCCGACAAATAAGGATTTCCCTCAGTTCCTCCTCCTTACTAGACCCTCCGACCCCTTTTATATCCGGAAGGTTGTTTGTGTCCTCCTCAGTGAATACCGAACCAAAGTACTTGTTCAATTGGTCTGCCATTTCTTTGTTCCCCGTTATGACTTCCCCTGATTCTGACTGCAGGGGACCTACGTTTGTCTTTACTAACCTTTTTCTCTTTACATACCTATAGAAACTTTTGCAATCCGCCTTAATGTTCCCTGCAAGCTTCTTCTCGTACTCCATTTTCCCTGCCCTAATCAAACCCTTTGTCCTCCTCTGCTGAGTTCTAAATTTCTCCCAGTCCCCGGGTTCTCTGCTATTTCTGGCCAATTTGTATGCCACTTCCTTGGCTTTAATGCTATCCCTGATTTCCCTTGATAGCCACGGTTGAGCCACCTTCCCTTTTTTATTTTTACGACAGACAGGAATGTACAATTGTTGTAGTTCATCCATGCGGTCTCTAAATGTCTGCCATTGCCCATCCACAGTCAACCCCTTCAGTATAATTCGCCAATCTATCCTAGCCAATTCACGCCTCATACCTTCAAAGTTACCCTTCTTTAAGTTCTGGACCATGGTCTCTGAATTAACTGTTTCATTCTCCATCCTAATGCAGAATTCCACCATATTATGGTCACTCTTCCCCAAGGGGCCTCGCACAACGAGATTGCTAATTAATCCTCTCTCATTACACAACACCCAGTCTAAGATGGCCTCCCCCCTAGTTGGTTCCTCGACATATTGGTCTAAAAAACCATCCCTTATGCACTCCAGGAAATCCTCCTCTACCGTATGCTTCCAGTTTGGTTAACCCAATCTATGTGCATATTAAAGTCACCCATTATAACTGCTGCACCTTTATTGCACGCACCCCTAATTTCATGTTTGATGCCCTCCCCAACATCACTACTACTGTTTGGAGGTCTGTACACAACTCCCACTAACGTTTTTTGTCCTTTGGTATTCTGCAGCTCTACCCATATAGATTCCACATCATCCAAGCTAATGTCCTTCCGAACTATTGCCTTAATTTGCTCCTTAACCAGCAATGCTACCCCACCTCCTTTTCCTTTTATTCTATCTTTCCTGAATGTTGAATACCCCTGGATGTTGAGTTCCCAGCCCTGATCATCCTGGAGCCACGTCTCCGTAATCCCAATCACATCATATTTGTTAACATCTATTTGCACAGTTAATTCATCCACTTTATTGCGGATACTCCTTGCATTAAGACACAAAGCCTTCAGGCTTGTTCTTTTAACACCCTTTGTCCTTTTAGAATTTTGCTGTACAGTGGCCCTTTTTGTTCTTTGCCTTGGGTTTCTCTGCCCTCCACTTTTCCTCATCTCCTTTCTGTCTTTTGCTTTTGCCTCCTTTTTGTTTCCCTCTGTCTCCCTGCATTGGTTCCCATCCTCCTGCCATATCAGTTTAAATCCTCCCCAACAGCACTAGCAAACACTCCCCCTAGGACATTGGTTCCGGTCCTGCCCAGGTGCAGACCGTCCGGTTTGTACTGGTCCCACCTCCCCCAGAACCGGTTCCAATGCCCCAGGAATTTGAATCCCTCCCTGTTGCACCACTGCTCAAGCCACGTATTTATCTGCGCTATCCTGCGATTCCTACTCTGACTATCACGTGGCACTGGTAGCAATCCCGAGATTACTACTTTTGAGGTCCTACTTTTTAATTTAGCTCCTAGCTCCTTAAATTCGTTTCGTAGGACCTCATCCCTCTTTTTACCTATGTCGTTGGTACCAATGTGCACCACGACAACTGGCTGTTCTCCCTCCCTTTTTAGAATGTCCTGCACCCGCTCCGAGACATCCTTGACCCTTGCACCAGGGAGGCAACATACCATCCTGGAGTCTCGGTTGCGGCCGCAGAAATGCCTATCTATTCCCCTCACCATTGAATCCCCAATCACTATTGCTCTCCCACTCTTTTTCCTGCCCTCCTGTGCAGCAGAGCCAGCCACGGTGCCATGAACTTGGCTGCTGCTGCCCTCCCCTGATGAGTCATCCCCCTCAACAGTACCCAAAGCAGTGTATCTGTTTTGCAGGGGGATGACCACTCGAATGTGGCATCAAAGAGCCCTAGTAAAACTGAAGTCAATGGGAATCAGGGGGAATGGCACCCGAGAAACCAGCAAGCAAGTCATTTGAAGAGTTGAGCACACTGGTAAGAGACCACCTGAAGTCAGCGAGCAGCCTACACATGGCCAGACACAGGTTCTACAACTGCAGATGCTGTGTGGGCCAGAGCATACCTGACTTCTTGGCGGAACTTCGGAGGTTGGCTAGCTTATGTGAGTTCTCCAATTAACTAAGGAGAGAAGTGCTGAGATACTTTTTTATTGAGGGAATAGGCCACGCAGGCATATTCCGAAAGCTCATAGAGACCAAGAACTTGACCCTAGAGGCAGCAGCACTGGTTGCACAGACATTCTTGGCAGGAGAAGAAGAAACGAGGTTGATTTACACTGCGGGTACAACAACTAACGAAAAATTGGAACAAGGGGTTCACAGCATGAAACAAGCCGCTACCCCCACACACAGACAAAGGCAGGAGAGCAGGCCCTCAACAGCAGTCAGTGGCGCCAGAAGCCATCAAGGGCCACATGAACGGCCGTTCACACTTCATCAACCCACAATGTGAGCAATCAACTACAAACTGAGAGAAGCTCAAGAGAGATCAGCCAGACGCAGCTCATCCTTTGGAAACAATGGAAGCGGTCTGTGCTGGAGATGTGGGGGAAGGCACTCATAAAGGGGTTGTCGATTTCAGCATGCTGTTTGCAGAAACTGCGACTATACAGGGCATCTGGCCCGCATGTGCAAAAAAACGGCAGCTCGGCTGGTATACGAATCGGAAGGGTCGGAAAGTGGACCAGAAGACGGTGGAGACAGTATCCAGGACACCAAGGTACAGCAGGTCAACACGATCAATGGCCACTGCTCTTACAACAAGATGCCTCCAATAATGATGAGGGTCCTACTCAACGGGATACCCGTCAACATGGAGCTGGATACGGGAGCGAGTCAATCTCTCATGAGCGCTCAATAATTTGAACAGCTGTGGCCGCACAAAAGAGACAGACCAAAGCTCACAAGGGTCGACACCAAACTAAGGACCTATACCAAATAAATTGTCCCAGTCCTTGGCAGCGCCATGCTCTCAGTCACACACAAAGGGACAGTGAACCAACTTCCCCTGTGGATTGTCCCCGGAGATCTCCCAGCACTGCTGGGGAGAAGCTGGCTGGCAAAACTAAACTGGAAATGGGATGATGTTCACGCCATGTCGTCAGAGGAACGGACCTCCTGCTCAACAGTTCTAAGTCAATTTGAACATCTCTTTCAGCCAGGTGTGGGCACCTTCAAAGGGGCTAAATCTACATCACACAGGATGCTCGACCGGTCCATCACAAGGCTAGAGCTGTGCCCTATGTGATGAGGGAAAAGATTGAACATGAACTGGACTGGCTTCTCGGGAAGGCATTATCTCACCCGTGGAATTTAGCGACTGGGCAAGTCCCATCGTCCCAGTCATGAAGCCTGATGGATCCGTATGAATCTGTGGGGACGACAAATCTACCATAAACAGAGTCTCCCTACAGGACCAATACCCGCTGCCCAGAGCGGAGGACTTATTTGTCACATTGGCTGAAGGAAAACTTTTCTCAAAACTAGATCTCACATCTGCGTATATGACGCAAGAATTGACCGACGAGTCTAAGCTACTCACCACCATCAACACACATCGAGGCTTTTTCATGTACAATCAATGCCCATTCAGCATCAGGTCGGCAGCTGCTATATTCCAGCGCAACATGGAGAGTCTGCTCAAGTCCATCCCGGGGACGGTTGTATTTCAAGACGACATACTTATCACGGGCAGGGACACCGACTCCCATCTCCGCAATTTGGAGGAAGTACTAAAGCGGTTGCATCGGGTAGGCCGAAGAGTTAAGAAATCCAAGTGCCTGTTTCTCGCGCCAGAGGTTAAATTTTTGGGCAGAAGTACTGCCGCTGATGGAATCCGCCCAACAGAGTCCAAAACAGAAGCAATTCGCCTGGCACCCAGGCCCCGGAATGTCTCAGAACTGCGCGCCTTTCTCGGGCTACTCAATTACTTTGGGAACTTTATGCAGAAATTAAGCACGCTGCTGGAGCCTCTCCACGTGCTACTCAGAAAGGGGTGTGATTGATTTTGGGAGGACGCCCAGTAACACGCCTTCAATAAGGCATGCAACCTTCTGTGTTCCAACAGTGTTTTGGCTTTCTTTGATCCAGGTAAAAAGCTAGTTCTTACATGTGATGCATCAGCGTACGGGGTTGGGTGCCTTTTACAACATGTCAATAGTGCGGGTAAATTACAACCCATAGCTTATGCCTCCAGATCACTTTCGCGGGCGGAGCGCAGGTAAGGAATGGTGGAGAAGGAGGCGCTCGCGTGCACCGGTTCTCCCTTGTCCACTCTGCTAGTTACATCCTCAAAAAATTCCAGAAGATTCGTCAAGCATGATTTCCCTTTCATAAATCCATGCTGACTTGGACCGATCCTGTCACTGCTTTCCAAATGCGTTGCTATTTCATCCTTAATGATTGATTCCAACATTTTCCCCACTACTGATATCAGGCTAAACAGTCTATAATTACCCGTTTTCTCTCTCCCTCCCTTTTTAAAAAATGGTGTTACATTAGCTACCCTCCAGTCCATAGGAACTAATCCAGAGTTGATAGATTGTTGGAAAATGATTACCAATGCATCCACTATTTCTAGGCCACTTTCTTAAGTACTCTGGGATGCAGACTATCAGGCCCCGGGGATTTATCGGCCTTCAATCCCATCAATTTCCCTAACACAATTTCCTGCCTAATAAGGATATCCTTCAGTTCCTCCTTCTCACTAGACCCACTGTCACCTAGTACATTCGGAAGGTTATTTGTGTCTTCCTTCGTGAAGACAGAACCAAAGTATTTGTTCAATTGGTCTGCCATTTCTTTGTTCCCCATTATAAATTCACCTGAATCCGACTGCAAGGGACTTACGTTTGTCTTCACTAATCTTTTTCTCTTCACATATTTATAGAAGTTTTTGCAGTCAGTTTTTATGTTTCCTGCAAGCTTCCTCTCGTAATCTATTTTCTCCATCTTAATTAAACCCTTTGTCCTCCTCTGTTGAATTCTAAATTTCTCCCAGTCCTCAGGTTTGTTGCTTTTTCTAGCCAATTTATATGCCTCTTCCTTGGTTTTAACACTATCCTTAATTTCCCTTGTTATTTTTACGCCAGAAAGGGATGTACAATTGCTGAAGTTCATCCATGTGCTCTTTAAATGTTTGCCATTGCCTATCCACCGTCAACCCTTTAAATATCCTTCGCCAGTTTATTCCAGCCAATTCACGCCTCATCCGTCGAAGTTACCTTTCCTTAAGTTCAGGACCCTAGTTTCTGAATTAACTGTGTCACTCTTCATCTTAATAAAGAATTCTACCATATTATGGTCACTCTTCCCCAAGGGGCCTCTCACAACAAGATTGCTAATTAGTCCCTTCTCATTACACATCACCCAGTCGAGGATGGCCAGCTCTCTGGTTGGTTCCTCGACATATTGGTCAAGAAAACCATCCTTAATACACTCCAGGAAATCCTCCTCCACCGCATCCCATTTTGGTTAGCCCAATCTCTATGTAAATTAAAGTCGCCCTTGATAACTGCTGTACCTTTATTGCACACATCCCTTATTTCTTGTTTGATGCTGTCCCCAACCTCACTACTACTATTTGCTGGCCTGTACACAACTCCCACTAGCGTTTTCTGCTCTTTGGAATTCCGTAGCTCCACCCATACCGATTCTACATCGTCCAGGCTAATGTCCCTCCTTACTATTACATTCATTTCCTCTTTAACCAGCAATGCCACCCCGCCTCATTTTCCTCTCTGCCTATCCTTCCTAAACGTTGAATACCCCTGGATGTTGAGTTCCCAGCCTTGGTCACCCTGGAGCCATCTCTCCGTGATGCGAATTAGGTCATACCTGTTAACTGCTGTCTGCGCAGTTAATTCGTCCACCTTATTCCGAATACTCCTCGCATTGAGGCACAGAGCCTTCAGGCTTGTCCTTTTAGAATTTTGCTGTAATGTGGCCCTTTTTGTTTTTTGCCTTGGATTTCTCTGCCCTCCACTTTTACTATTCTCCTTTCTATCTTTTGCTTCTGCCTCCATTTTATTTGCCTCTGTCTCCCTGCATAGGTTCCCATCCCCCTGCCATGTTAGTTTAACTCCTCCCCAACAGCACCAGCAAACACTCCCCCTCGGACATTGGTTCCGGTCCTGCCCAGGTGCAGACCGTCCGGTTTGTACTGGTCCCACCTCCCCCAGAACAGGTTCCAATGTCCCAGGAATTTGAGTCCCTCCCTTTTGCACCACTCCTCAAGCCACGTATTCATCTGAGCTATCCTGCAATTCCTACTCTGACTAGCACGTGGCACTGGTAGCAATCCTGAGATTACTACTTTTGAGGTCCTACTTTTTAATTTAGCTCCTAGCTCCCTAAATTTGTCTCGTAGGACCTCATCCCGTTTTTTACCTATATCGTTGGTACCGAAATGCACCACGACAACTGGCTGTTCACCCTCCCTTTTCAGAATGTCCTGCACCCGCTCCGAGACATCCTTGACCCTTGCACCAGGGAGTCAACATACCATCCTGGAGTCTCGGTTGCGGCCGCAGAAATGCCGATCTATTTCCCTTACAATCAAATTCCCTATCACTATAGCTCTCCCACTCTTTTTCCTGCCCTCCTGTGCAGCAGAGCCACCCACAGTGCCATGAACTTGTCTGCTGCTGCTCCCCCCTCAACAGTACCCTAAGCGGTGTATCTGTTCTGCAGGGGGATGGCTGCAGGGGACCCCTGCACTACCTTCCTTGCACTGCTCTTCCTGTTGGTCACCCATTTACTGTCTATCTGTGTACCCTTTACCTGCGGTAAGACCAACTCGCTAAACGTACTATTCATGTCATTCTCAGCATCGTGGATGTTTCAGAGTTCATCCACCTGCAGCTCCAGTGCCGCAATGCGGTCCGTTAGGAGCTGCAGGCGGATACACTTCCCGCACACGTAGTCGTCAGGGACACCGGAAGCGTCCCTGACTTCCCGCATAGTACAGGAGGAGCATAACATGTGTCCGAGCTGTCCTGCCATGACTTAACCCCGAGATAAACTTAATTTGGCAACAACAATGCTAAATGTTACTTACTGATAAAGAAAAGAAAAAAGAAAAACTACTCACCAATCACCAGCCAATCACTTACCACCTTGGCTGTGACGTCACCTTTCGATTTCTTTCTACTTCTTTTTTGCCTTCTCTCCCCGCTGCAGCTGCACCGGCTCGCCTTTTGTAGGCCGCTCACCTCACGAACTCCCGCCTCCCGACTGCTGCCGCTCTCCTCCAACTGTTGGGCCTTTTGGAGGCCACTCGCCTCATGAACTCCCGCCTCCCGACTGCCGCCGCTCTCCTCGATCTCCTCCTTAAATGCCTCCCACTGTTCCGACACTGATTTACCCACAAGTAGCTGTTTCCAGTCCACCATGGCCAAATCACTTCTTAACTTAGCAAAATTAGCTTTTCCCCAATTCAGAACTTTTATTCCAGGCCTATTCTTGTCCTTATCCATAACCAACTTGAATCTGACTGAATAATGGTCACTCGCAGCCAAGTGCTCTCCCACTAATACCCCTTCAACCTGCCCAGCTTCATTCCCCGAAACTAAATCCAAGACCGCCCCCTCTCGCGTTGGGCTTGCTACATACTGACTAAAAAAGTTCTCTTAGAAACATAGAAACATAGAAAATAGGTGCAGGAGCAGGCCATTCAGCCCTTCTAGCCTGCACCGCCATTCAATGAGTTCATGGCTGAACATGAAACTTCAGTACCCCCTTCCTGCTTTCTCGCCATACCCCTTGATCCCCCGAGTAGTAAGGACTTCATCTAACTCCCTTTTGAATATATTTAGTGAATTGGCCCCAACCACCTTCTGTGGCAGAGAATTCCACAGGTTCACCACTCTCTGGGTGAAGAAGTCTCTCCTCAACTCGGTCCTAAATGGCTTACCCCTTATCCTTAGACTGTGACCCCTGGTTGTGGACTTCCACAACATTGGGAACATTCTTCCTGCATCTAACCTGTCTAAACCCGTCAGAATTTTAAACGTTTCTATGAGATTCCCTCTCATTCTTCTGAACTCCAGTGAATACAAGCCCAGTTGATCCAGTCTTTCTTGATATGTTAGTCCCGCCATCCCGGGAATCAGTCTGGTGAACCTTCGCTGCACTCCCTCAATAGCAAGAATGTCCTTCCTCAAGTTAGGAGACCAAAATTGTACACAATACTCCAGGTGTGGCCTCACCAAGGCCCTGTACAACTGTAGCAACACCTCTCTGCCCCTGTACTCAAATCCCCTCGCTATGAAGGCCAACATGCCATTTGCTTTCTTAACCGCCTGCTGTACCTGCATGCCAACCTTCAATGACTGATGTACCATGACACCCAGGTCTCGTTGCACCTCCCCTTTTCCTAATCTGTCACCATTCAGATAATAGTCTGTCTCTCTGTTTTTACCACCAAAGTGGATAATCTCACATTTATCCACATTATACTTCATCTGCCATGCATTTGCCCACTCACTTAACCTATCCAAGTCACTCTGCAGCCTCATAGCATCCTCCTCGCAGCTCACACTGCCACC
The DNA here is from genome assembly GCF_044704955.1 of Pristiophorus japonicus. Lineage (NCBI taxonomy): Eukaryota > Metazoa > Chordata > Chondrichthyes > Pristiophoridae > Pristiophorus > Pristiophorus japonicus. Next base: position 85,419,759 of record NC_091993.1, read on the forward strand.
CAACTTAGTGTCATCCGCAAATTTGGAGATACTACATTTAATCCCCTCGTCTAAATCATTAATGTACAATGTAAACAGCTGGGGCCCCAGCACAGAACCTTGTGGTACCCCACTAGTCACTGCCTGCCATTCTGAAAAGTAACCATTTACTCCTACTCTTTGCTTCCTGTCTGACAACCAGTTCTCAATCCACGTCAGCACACTACCCCCAATCCCATGTGCTTTAACTTTGCACATTAATCTCTTGTGTGGGACCTTGTCAAAAGCCTTCTGAAAGTCCAAATATACCACATCAACTGGTTCTCCTTTGTCCACTTTACTGGAAACATCCTCAAAAAATTCCAGAAGATTTGTCAAACATGATTTCCCCTTCACAAATCCATGCTGACTTGGACCTATCATGTCACCATTTTCCAAATGCGCTGCTATGACATCCTTAATAATTGATTCCATCACTTTACCCACTACTGAGGTCAGGCTGACCGGTCTATAATTCCCTTTTTTCTCTCTCCCTCCTTTTTTAAAAAGTGGGGTTACATTGGCTACCCTCCACTCGATAGGAACTGATCCAGAGTCAATGGAATGTTGGAAAATGACTGTCAATGCATCCGCTATTTCCAAGGCCACCTCCTTAAGTACTCTGGGATGCAGTCCATCAGGCCCTGGGGATTTATCGGCTTTCAATCCCATCAATTTCCCCAACACAATTTCCCGACGAATAAAGATTTCCCTCAGTTCCTCCTCCCTACTAGACCCTCTGACCCCTTTTATATCCGGAAGGTTGTTTGTGTCCTCCTTAGTGAATACTGAACCAAAGTACTTGTTCAATTGGTCTGCCATTTCTTTGTTCCCCGTTATGACTTCCCCTGATTCTGACTGCAGGGGACCTACGTTTGTCTTTACTAACCTTTTTCTCTTTACATACCTATAGAAACTTTTGCAATCCGCCTTAATGTTCCCTGCAAGCTTCTTCTCGTACTCCATTTTCCCTGCCCTAATCAAACCCTTTGTCCTCCTCTGCTGAGTTCTAAATTTCTCCCAGTCCCCAGGTTCGCTGCTATTTCTGGCCAATTTGTATGCCACTTCCTTGGCTTTAATACTATCCCTGATTTCCCTTGATAGCCACGGTTGAGCCACCTTCCCTTTTTTATTTTTACGCCAGACAGGAATGTACAATTGTTGTAATTCATCCATGCGGTCTCTAAATGTCTGCCATTGCCCATCCACAGTCAACCCCTTAAGTATCATTCGCCAATCTATCCTAGCCAATTCACGCCTCATACCTTCAAAGTTACCCTTCTTTAAGTTCTGGACCATGGTCTCTGAATTAACTGTTTCATTCTCCATCCTAATGCAGAATTCCACCATATTATGGTCACTCTTCCCCAAGGGGCCTCGCACAATGAGATTGCTAATTAGTCCTCTCTCATTACACAACACCCAGTCTAAGATGGCCTCCCCCCTAGTTGGTTCCTCGACATATTGGTCTAGAAAACCATCCCTTATGCACTCCAGGAAATCCTCCTCCACCGTATTGCTTCCAGTTTGGCTGGCCCAATCTATGTGCATATTAAAGTCACCCATTATAACTGCTGCACCTTTATTGCATGCACCCCTAATTTCCTGTTTGATGCCCTCCCCAACATCACTACTACTGTTTGGAGGTCTGTACACAACTCCCACTAACGTTTTTTGCCCTTTGGTGTTCTGCAGCTCTACCCATATAGATTCCACATCATCCAAGCTAATGTCTTTCCTAACTATTGCATTAATCTCCTCTTTAATCAGCAATGCTACCCCACCTCCTTTTCCTTTTATTCTATCCTTCCTGAATATTGAATACCCCTGGATGTTGAGTTCCCAGCCCTGATCATCCTGGAGCCACGTCTCCGTAATCCCAATCACATCATATTTGTTAACATCTATTTGCACAGTTAATTCATCCACCTTATTGCGGATACTCCTTGCATTAAGACACAAAGCCTTCAGGCTTGTTTTTTTAACACCCTTTGTCCTTTTAGAATTCTGCCACACAGTGGCCCTTCCTGTTCCCCGCCCCGGCCTCTCCGCCCCTCACCGCCCCCCATCTCTCCTCCGTCTCCTGCCTCTGCCTCCCTTTTGTCTCCCTCTGTCTCCCTGCATTGGTTCCCATCCCCCTGCCATATTAGTTTAACTCTTCTCCAACAGCACTAGCAAACATTCCCCCTAGGACATTGGTTCCGGTCCTGCCCAGGTGCAGACCGTCCGGTTTGTACTGGTCCCACCTCCCCCAGAACCGGTTCCAATGCCCCAGGAATTTGAATCCCTCCCTGCTGCACCATTGCTCAAGCCACGTATTTATCTGCGCTATCCTGCGATTCCTACTCTGACTAGCACGTGGCACTGGTAGCAATCCCGAGATTACTACTTTTGAGGTCCTACTTTTTAATTTAGCTCCTAGCTCCTTAAATTCGTTTCGTAGGACCTCATCCCTTTTTTTACCTATGTCGTTGGTACCAATGTGCACCATGACAACTGGCTGTTCTCCCTCCCATTTCAGAATGTCCTGCACCCGCTCCGAGACATCCTTGACCCTTGCACCAGGGAGGCAACATACCATCCTGGAGTCTCGGTTGCGGCCGCAGAAACGCCTATCTATTCCCATCACAATTGAATCCCCTATCACTATCGCGCTCCCATTCTTTTTCTTGCCCTCCTGTGCAGCAGCGCCAGCCACGGTGCCATGAACTTGTCTGCTGCTGCCCTCCCCCGATGCGTCATCCCCCCCAACAGTACTCAAAACGGTGTATCTGTTTTGCAGGGGGATGACCACAGGGGACCCCTGCACTACCTTCCTTGCACTGCTCTTCCTGCTGGTCTTCCATTCCCTATCTGGCTGTGGACCCTTCTCCTGCGGTAAGACCAACTCACTACACGTGATACTCATGTCATTCTCAGCATCGTGGATGCTCCAGAGTGAATCCACCCTCAGCTCCAATTCTGTAACGCGGACCGTCAGGAGCTCGAGGCGGACACACTTCTCACACACGTAGTCGTCAGGGACACCGGAAGTGTCCCTGAGTTCCCACATGGCACAGGAGGAGCATATCACGTGACCGATCTCTCCTGCCATGCCTTAACCCTTAAATACCCTTAAATTGGTAATAACAATGTTACAGTTCACTTACTGATATAAAAAACAATTCAAGAATTGCATTTCAAGAATTCCGCACCCTCTATACCCTTCACACTAAATTTGTCCTAATCAATATTTGGATAGTTAAAATCCCCTATTATTACTACCCTATGGTTTTTGGGCTTCACAGCAATTTGCCTACATATTTGCTCCTACATATGAGCTCCCTCAATTCGTCCTGTTGGACCTCATCCCTTATTTTACCTATGTCGTTGGTCCCGATATGAACCACGACCTCTAGCTGTTTACCCTCCTCCCCCAGGATGCCCTACGTCCGCTCTGTGACATCCTTGACCCTGGCACCAGGGAGGCACAAAACCATTCAGGAGTCACGTCTACAGCCGCAGAAACCCCTAACTATAGAATCCCCTATCACTAGGGCTCTTTTGTTTTTCGTCCCTCCCCCCTGTGCAGCTGAGCCACCTGTGGTGCCTTGGAATTGGCACTGGCTGCACTCCCCAGAGTGCTTACCGATACTCAGATTTGAATATTGGTTTGAAAGCGAGATGGACTCACGGGGAGACTCCTGCGCTACCTGCCTAGCACACTTACTACGTCTGGTGGTCACCCACTTCCCCTCTACCTGCACGCCTTTAAGCTGCGGGGTGACCACCTCCTGAAACGTGCTATCCACGTAGTTCTCAGTCTCGCGGATGCAGGAGGTGTCTCCAGCTTCAACTGCTCTAGTTCTGAAACGTGGAGCTCGAGCAGTTGAAGCTGGAGACACCTCCTGCACACATGGTTGTCTAGGCTGCGCAAAGCGTCCAGGACCTCCCACATACCACAGGATGTGCACTCCACGGGACTGGTATTGCAGAACAGGTTGTTCCTGTTAATCCACCAAGTGCCCCTAGTGTAACAGAAATGCTCCCTTAATGCATAGCAAATGATACAGCATGAACTTATGCTGAGATATAAATTCAAACACAGTGTGATCCTCTCCAGGAGCTTGTCTCATGGATTCAGACTTTGCACTGGCTGTAGTGTAACTCAAGTCCAATGTGAAACCAGGTTTACAAAGTGCTCGGATTAGTTTGTCAGATCTCCTGGGTATTTTATATATTTAGGCCTGGAGTTTCCTCCTTGGGCACAACCCAGAAGTCACACCTGAAATACGGCAGAAGTTGCCGATGTCAAATTATGCCCAAGCATTCTCCCATTCTCATTGGAATACTCCCAAGCTTAAAATGGGTGTAAATGAGCTCGAATCTTAGGGCTGGATTTTCGGCTTTGCTGATTTTGGGGCGGTAATGGCGGCGAGGCGGTAAAGTTTGCAGCCGGAAACAGTTTGCGCCTTAGTCAGCAAATTGAGGCAGTTGGGCCCTGAGTGTGGGGCGAAGCGTGAAGGGAGACATTGTACACCTCTCTTGGGGTGCTAGACCGGCTTAGCATGCAAAAATCCCGAGCTAAACAGCTGGTCCGGGAGTGCTCTGAGGAGGAATAAACCCAGAAAAAAAACAACCTAAAACATTCTCAATGCATAGCGCATGCCACCACAATATAAATCACAAAAAAAAAGAAACAACAATCACACTCACCTGAGGTGGGCATTACTTACCTCACTGCAGCTGGTAGAGGTCGGACTGCCCGTTTTCACAGGCGGTCCCAGTAAGGTGCGCTGTGGGGTGTACGAGTCGGGCGGGAGTCAAAAAGTAAGCCTATGTGGCAATCAGGAGCGTTGTACACCGACCAGCTCATCTCTTATGGGTGGTACTGCTCTGCACCCCCGCCAAACCCACCCTGAAAACCCCCTGGAAGCTGATCGGCCGTCCAGGAGGGCTTACCGCTGCTGAGGGCGAAAGCAGAGGGGGACAGCACCGGAAAATCCAGCCCAAATTTGAATTTAACTTTCAACTCATTTAGCCACCATTTATGCACATCAGCCACAGTATCTTTAATAACCTGCAATTGGGGAAGCTTTTCAATTTTTGCATGTGACTTATAATTGATTTTTATAAGAACCAGAAATTACAGAGCAGGTCTCAGCAAGGATCTTTTCCTTAAAAGATGTTAAGACAATGTTAAGACAGGCGCAATTCAAGGAGACTGGCCATTTTTGTGGCCGGTGTTTTGTTTGGACGGAGGGTTTGATGGGCAGATGTAAAAGATCAATGAGACAATTTTTTAATAAGGTGCCACATAAAGAGGCTATTACATAAAGTTAGGGGTAATATATTAACGTGGATTGAAGATTAGTTAACGGACAGAAAACAGAGAGCGGGAAAATAAAAAAGCAAATTATTATTCAAATGGAGAAAAATTACAAAATGCTGCAGTATAGAGTGACCTGGGAGTCCTTGTGTATGAAATACAAAAAGTTAGTATGCAGGTACAAGTAATCAGGAAGGCAAATGGAATGTTGACCTTTATTGCAAGGAAGATGGAGTCTAAAAGCAATGAAGTCCTGCTATAACTGTACAGGGTATTGGCGAGGCCACACAGATTGGGCCTATACTCATTGGAGTTTAGAAGAATGAGAGGTGATCTTATTGAAACTTATAAGATACTGAGGGGGCTCGACAAGGTAGATGCAAAGAGGATGTTTCCACTCATGGGAGGAGTCTAGAACTAGGGGACATAATTTCAGAATAAGGGGTCGCCCATTTAGAACTGAGATGAGGAGGCATTCCTTCTCTCAGAGTGTCATAAATCTGTGGAATTCTCTGCCCCAGAAAGCAGTAGAGGCTGGATCATTGAATATATTTAAGGTGGCGATAAGACAGATTTTTGAACAATAAGAGAGTGAAGGGTTATGGGGAGCGGGCAGGGAAGTGGCGCTGAGCCCAAGATCAGATCAGCCACGTTCTTATTAAATGGCGGAGCAGGCTCGAGGGGCCAAATAGCCTATTCCTGCTCCTATTTCTTATGTTCTTATGTTCTGAATAAACAGGTCATTTTTTGGGTTGGCAGGCTTTAGCAGTGCTTGGGCCTCAGCTATTTACAATTTATAACAATGACTTAGATGAGGGGACAGCATGTAATGTATCTAAGTTTGGTGACGATACAAAGCTAGGCAGGAAATTAAGTTGTGAGGAGGACACAAAGAGGCTGAAATTGCCTCTCGCCCCGACTAGGGGCAGTAACCTTCCAGGCCGGTGGTCTTATCGCCCGGCCCAGATGTCCCGCCCCCAACATGGAATTGGGCAAGTGAGCCCCTCAAAGAAGGCAGAGTGCAGCACTAAACAGATGATCCGCGTAGCGCTAACGTGCTATAACTCCCCTTCCCTTCAATTAAAGGGGAGGGCCGCTGTACACTCTGCAGGCCCTTTGATGGCAGCCACTGGGCTACCAGGGAGGTGATGGACCGGCCCAGCAGCCCAGCAGCCATAACGGAGTGCCGGGCCTCATAATGGCGGGCCAGTCATTGCGAGGGTCAAAAGTCAGCCGACAAAAAAAAAAATGGCGGCCCGCGGCACAAAAAGGCTTACCTTTAAGGGGCGTCCCAGCGGTGGATGTCCGTGAAGCTGGCGGTGACATCCGCTGGCACCAGCCTCACAGCCCGCAGGAAATTTCCGCCGAGGGGCGCAAAGGTGTCGGCCCGGAGTAATGAGGGGTCAGCGCACACTGCGAATATGTCATCGTCGGCCGTGCGTCTAACTGCAGGACACAAGCTGATGGGACAACCCCCTCCACAAATCTCCGTGGCAATTTATGGGAGGCGCTATCATTCCCCTCACCCAGGCAAAAACGCCTTTGCATCCTATTAGCGCCCCCGCAGCCGCTAACGGGGCTATAAAAAGGGACAATATTGGTGCCAAAGTGGCTCCAAATGGATATAGACACGTTAAGTGAGTGAGCAAGAACATGGCAGATAGAATATAATGTGGAGAAATGTGAAGTTATCCACTTTGGTAGGAAAAATAGAAAAGCAGAAT